>NC_135544.1:49250576-54607536 GCF_045843805.1 Urocitellus parryii | reverse complement strand
AGAACCCAGTGCCTACCTAAGGGTGAGTATGTGCATGGTGGCCTGCTCTTTTGGTGTCCTGGAGAAGCCTGATCAATTCCTTCTCTGTGGCCCTTCTGCCTGAGGGATTTGCTATCAACATTTAAGCCCCATGGGACTCAAGCTTGGGGGTCTTTCACATTTGCTCTTTCCAATTTTGTGTGGTACTTTTTTCATCTTCCCCATGACGTGGTGCATGGGCTCATGGGGCCAGAGTTGACTCCAACCTCTCAAAGGACACAATGTCCAATGCAGGCATATTCCTATTGAAAGTGGGAGAACACTCTCAGCCTCTGTAGGCCAACTCCTCAGTGGCCACATCTGCTGAGAGGAGCATTAGCCATCGACATCCCATGGAAGAACACACAAAAGAGCCCTGCCCATCTCAATGCATGAGACCTCCGATTAAGAACGGGATATTTCCCAATGTGCCCTGAAACATGTCACGTCGTTCTTGGAATGGGTCTTTGGCTGATAGCCATGGAGGTGGAGGTGGAGCGCCCCTTTCCTTTCCTGGGCTGAGGACTTGTCTTCCTGTTCCACTCTATGTTCTGTAGCCGAATTCCTGTTTAGGTGGGCCTTGTTGGTGCTTGAGTGCAGGCACTCAGGAAAGTTTCCTGTGTTTGTCTTTTCCTCCAGAAACCCAGCAGGCCACTGCCCGTCCACACGACCAGGACGAGGTGTGTCCTGGGCTCCGTGTTGGAGAGTCAGCCTTGTGTCCAGAGCTCGGATGAGAGTCTCACCTTCACTAGCGCACATCCCTTTCAGAGACCCAAAGGTGGACTCCACTCAGGTCCCGGGATCCAGAATAAGCAGGATGTGAGCATCCCGGGCACCATCCAGCCGGCAGCAAGGCACTCAGGGCAGAACCCTGCCCTCCTTGGGAAGAAAGCACCTGAAACACCAGAGGTTGTCTCCTCTAAAATTGCCCAGACTTCTGCCAATATTCTCGGAGGGGGCCATGTGCTCCACCCTCCATCACTAGCCAGGGGTCCTGATGTGAGCAAAGAGCCCTGCCTGCAGCCAGCAGCATGTCCACAGGGCCAGGGCCACAAACTCAGCCTCCGGGCCCCAGGCAAGAGACAAGCTCAGGTCCACATCCAGACTGGCCAGAACTCCCCAAAGAAACTCAGGCTGGGGCACAGTCCCACTCCACGGGGGAACACCTGCAGGCCAGGCTCGGAGGCTAGGAAGTCTCTGCCTGCTTGGCAAGACACAAGTGGTATCGGACTAAAAGGGTCACCCCAGGTGATCAGAAAAACTCCAGCCCATGATTCCAGCATGGATCTTCGCCCTCCCAAGGAAAGCCCTTTCCTGAATCCAGTCGAGCCATGCACCAAATCGAGTCCACCAGCACCCGGCTGTGTTCCCCGACAGCCCCTGCGAATGCTCTTCAAGAGAATGCACAAGAACTGGTGGAGATCCAGGCTCATTGCCGATCTCCCTTCCTCTCCTGCTGCAAAGACCAGTGCTCTTGCTGACACACCTCCCTATCTTGATGAGTCGGAGAGGCCAAGCTCCCACGAGCCACTGAGTGTCCTCTATGAAGACCTTCAGGTATCCTCCTCCTCTGAGGATAGTGACATGGAGTGAGGCACACCGTATCAGGGAAGAATGGCCTTTGGGGCTCCAATGATTTGCAGGGTCTCTCGGGCTGAGGAAGCAAAGATGCAGGAGCAGGTGGCACCGGGGTCACAGGACCTTCCTAGCTATGGAGTAGGAGCAAAGCCTGGGTCTTCAGAAAGCTCTGGCACAGCCACGGACCCTGCCTCTGACGCACAGCCACCTGTCCAGAACTCAGAGGAGAGACTCCTCTGAATGGGGTTTCCAGGGGATTGTCCAATGTGCTCATGCCACCTTCCACAGGCTGTCTATGGGATGACAAATGGGGTGGATATGCAGGTGTAGAGACGGAAGTGGAACAGAAATAGAAGGCTCAAGGCAACAGGCTGGTATGGTCCTTTCTGAATTTTTCCATTCCAATTTGAAACCTGGAGGACAATCTCCCCAAAAAGACAGCCACTACCTATTGGTCGGGATGAGACCAATGTCTTTAGTCTATTGAATCCATTTTGCTTAGGAACTCCATTCTGTGAAACAGCTATGCCAACTAGAAAGGTCATGACTGGGGCAGGTTGTTTTTCCTTCTGTTGTGGAGACCCTCTAGGACATGAACTATCTAACTGGGCAGTGATTCTGTAACTGGGGTATCTGGGCTCTGTTTCTTCAATTGGGGCAACTGGGCTCTGTTTGTATAACTGGGGTGACTGGGCTCTGTGCCTCTAGGGGTAACTGGGCTCTGTTTCTGTAACCGGGGTGACTGGGCACTGTTGGTGTAACTGGGGTATCTGGTGCTTTTGGTGTACCTGGGGTAACTGGGATCATGTGGATTGGCTTAGCCTCCCATCACCTGACTGCATTCTCCTGCTTCTGTGACTTGGCTTGCTTGCATTGGGTAAACCCCCCAAACATACCTTTGGTGTGTTTCTGGCTTCAGTAGGAGGCTAAACAGAAGGGGGTGCGCCACTCTGACTAGCTCGCTTTTAGAGAGTAGAGTGTCCCCTGCTGGCCCACAATAAAGGCTTCATTGGAATGGCAAAGTGTGGTCTGAGAGTGATTTGAAGATCTCCCTATCAGTATAACATGGGAAACTGTGAAAGAGTGAAAATGTTTCTGTTTCCCGTGCAGGTGGCTGAAATGCCAATACTGCTTTGAAAACATGCAACCTCTAACACTTTCTGGATCTTCCTTCATATGAAGACATCTGTACCAAAAGGCTTCTAAACCCACTGGTGTATTTGCACACACAAACAGAAACAAGCCCTCCAATAGTAACATGCACACACACAACTCACACAAAACAACAGCACTTCTCTTAGTCCTGTTACTTTTCCAAGTGAAAAACGACCAATGAAACATATACTTTCAAAACACCCTCCCAGCCTCACAGCCTGGAAATGGTCACAGTGTACTAAGGTTTTCTACATGTCCTGGAGCAATAAACTCTTGGTAATTAGACACCCTGAGAATTGTAGCTGCTCCCAGGCCTCTCCTGTGCCACAGATGGAAACGGGGAAAAGCACACAAAGCAGCTCTCCAGAAGTTCAAAGAGATATGCCCCGAAATTCCTAATCCAGCTAGTCCATGAATTTCTGAGAAGTGATTGGTGGATCTGACATGGAGAGAGAGGGGGCGGTGGGGGGACTCCCTGCAGGCTGAGGAGATGAGGAAGCCTGTCCTATGGAAACCTTCTCAGAGAATGTCTCCCTTTCTTCTGAGCTCCCAGCAGGAGTCCCTTGTGCTCCTTGATCCTCCATGCATGGAGGCAGCTTTCATCCACTAGAAAGATCCGTCTCAGGTGGATGACATTAGGAAGTGCAACAGTCTTCAGACAATACCCCTGACACTCAAGTCTACCTGGGCTCTCCTCTCCTTGCAGAGTCATCAGTGTCATTTGGGCCAATGCAAAGTGGAACACCAATCTGACTCCAGAACACGTGTTGGCTCTGGAGCCTTCCTGTGCTGTCCTATACATAGATCTGCATGCTGAGTGGGATGCAAGCCCACAGGATCCCTGCTCTACACCAGCCTGGCCATATCATCCATCCCAGCCTGAATTGGCTGCTGCCTTCCACCCCTCTCAGCGTTGTTTCTCCTAACCTAGACCTCTGTCTATGTGCTCAACTGTTTCCTGTGGGGATTCTCTTCTATCCTACATGCCAAGAATACCATGGGTCCTGAGTCAACTCCCCCTTCTCCCTGGGAAGGGTTCTGACCTGTAACAATTGGGTTTCCCAAATGGGGACCTTTGGAGGCACTGAATTGGATCCATGGACACCAACACTTTCCTTTCGCCTTGACTAGGATGCATTCTGTACTCTCCAGAACATAGAACCTCTTGCTCCACTTCCTTCATTGACTGAGGGGCTCTGGGGCTCAGACTGAGCAGAGCTGCTTTCACCTAGCAGGTGTTTCCCATATTCTACAGCCCAGAGCCACCCACAGAAAGACTCTTCCAGGCAGATAGTTTCTCTCTAGCAGCCCAAAGTGGATTGAAAGAAACTGTTACGTGTTAAGTGTCCATGTGCCCAGGGTCACTCTTTGGAAGTTGCATGTAGAGAAGAACTCAAGAGGACTTGAGCATCAGCTGCATTTAATGGAGAAGAATTGGGCTAAGTAAGGTCATCCTCAGGAGACTGCTCTCACCTGTGGAGGGAAGCTGCCTCCTCATCTCCACCATCAGGGACTAGTGGAAGTTCCTGCCTGACCTCAAGTGGAAGAGAGACACTTCCCCTGATGAGATGGTTTCCAAGGAGGGAATTTTCCATATACTCACGTGATCAGTAGTCGACCCAGCACACCAACTCCCTTGGTGTCAGATCCACAATACCTTCTGAGAACTTAAGGAGATGAGAAAGATTTAGGTGTGGCCAGTTCACAGCCTGGAGTGCTGAAGGGGGCCTGTTCTCCAAAGACTCTTTGTGAACACCAGAAGTAATGAAGCAGATTCATTACAAGGATGGTTCAAGTATATTTAGGGAGGTCCAGTTGCTTCATAAACTTTCAAGTAGGGCAGCACGCAAGCGGTAATGGGATGCACTTGGATCTCCTCTCACCAAACAAACAAACAAAAAAGAATTCCAGAAAAAAGAATTCTAGCTGCTTATGTGTGCACATGTGTTTGTGTGGGTGTGGGGGGGTGTTTGTGTGTGCCTGAGTGTGTTTGTGGACGTGTTCACGTGCCTATTCATATGCATATGCCTGTGTGTTCATATGTACTTTCAGTTATGAATGGAGCCTACTAATATTACAGCCTAACAATGCATTGAATTGATATTCCTTCAAAACTGTTCATGAAAAAAAACAAACATTTTCATTCTTTCTTCAATTCCATTATTTTGATTTCTTTCCTGATAGCTTTTCATGATGGTTTTGAACTGGGGAAATGTAGCTAGCTTAGAATTGATTCTACCTATTATTTCAAGAGCAATGAAAAGATGGGGCTGGGGTTATTGCTCAGTTGCAGAGCACTGGCCTCCCACCCATGGGTGAGTGTGTTTTGATTCTAAGCCCTGCGCATACATAAATGCATAAACAAAAGGTCCATGAGCAAGTCAAAATATTTAACAACAAAAAAGGAAAACCTCTAAGGGGACTGTGGGAGTAGAGGCTGCATTCACTTTTCTGTGATATTGAAGATTAGCAAAGCTACTGAGGTACCAGTAGCTTTGTGTACCCATAGGCCTGTGTATTGAGAAGTGCAAATGTGTGTGCATGAAATCCAAGGTGACCTACAAAGGAAGCGACACCAGCACAAGAGCCCTGGTAGAGTGCTGGAAAATCCTGCTGGTCAGGGACTCTTGAGACTTACACAGGTGTATTTCTCCTCTGCAGCAACATTTCAGGATTGGCCCAGGTGAGGGCCTCAGGGGATTTCCTGGGGGCGGGGACAGGGAGCTGAAGCCAGAAACCCACCCTTTTACTCCAAGGGAGCTCAGAACCCCACCAGATTTGGATGAGAGACCAGGGACATCAGCCCTCAGCAGCAGGCTCTCCTTCAGACCCGTGGTCATTCTGGGCACTTGCATGTCCACAAATGTCATTCCAAACCCAGCAGAAAAAGAAATACTCTTCTAATGAAAGTGTAGAGTCAATGCAATGCAGAGCTTATTTATGTCACATAAAGTATGAAAGCATTGGGCAGCATTTCTTTGAATTCTGGAATCCTTATGTTAAAATGGCACAGTTAAAAAAAAAAAATTGATACCCCAGAGAGCCAAACTTGTAAACACTCCAAAGCCCTTAGGTCAACTGGCCTCTGACCTCTTCCCAGCACCTCAATGTCATTCAAACTATGGATTTCGAACCTCTGTAAAGGAAAGTACTGACTCGAAAAGGCTGGCAAATCTTTGTTCTTAGTAGAGTCATGGAAATCAAAGGTGTGAGTCACCGAATTTTGGCCTAAAATTGCACCTGTGGTATTGAAGATGACGTGTTGCATTACGTGATCCTGGGGGAGGAGACAAGTTCCCAGAAGCCCCCTTCCCTCACTGCCCCTTCCGGCTGGCATCCAGGAGGCTGCGTCTCTTCCTGGGCTCTGTGTACAGCCCTCACCTGTCTGAGTGCCTGCGGACAGGAGACAGCAGAACAGTGGGGTCTCAGGTTGGTTTTATTTGCCCAGGTAGTTTACAGAAGATTCCTTAGAAGACATGTAGATGGGGAAAATGTTAAGGATGGAGGGGGAGGTGCTTGTAAAATTAAGGTTTTTCAAGACTGTTTCTTTATGCTGAGCAGGGTCAAATAGGTCATTGGAGGTTCAAATCACCACAGAACTATTTCAATTTCAGAGAATATTTAATGCAGCATTCTGATACCTGTGAGCAGGTGGATCAATGTGTATGAAAACTGCTGTAGTTTACTATGGACCCTTGGGTAGGATAGGATCTACCTCTGATGGATAGAGCAGTGTTATTCCCTGTGCTATTTCCACACAGGCACATAGAAGTCCTGGGTCATCCTCACCCAGCCTTCCTCTACCCATTCTCCCCTCTCTTCTGACTTGCTCTTCCATTCTCTCCCCCCTCCCCCTCCCCCCACCCACCTCTGGCCTTCCCCCTTCCCCCTTTAGGGTAGCTTCTCCCCTTAGTATCCACACCTAGGAACAAACACTGGTTTGGCATGTCTACCAAAGGATGTACACTGGTTCCATCCACAGCTTGTTGGGAAAATGTCAGAATTTCATTCTCCTCTGCCGCTTAATAGCTATCATTGTCTTGCTCTGTTTTTCTTATATCATGTTATGGTAGAGAATCATCGTGACCCCACACCATGGCTTGGGGATGATTTTTTTTCCCTTTCTTTCTGTAGAAGAGTTTAAGAAACCTTTCTCTAGCACTTTTTGAAGGCTGGGTTGGGTGAAATTCCACATTGAACCCACCACGTCCTCAGCTTCTCTATTTGGTTAGGTTCATTACCACTGATCCAATCCTGAGCTTGCTCTCTGTATCATTAATTTGGAAATATATTTCAAGGTCTATTTGCTTGGGTCAGATATTCAAGGACATTCTTGGATATCTACTAGTCCTCAGCTTCTCTATTTGGTTAGGTTCAATACCACTGATCCACTCCTGAGTTTGCTCTCTCTATCATTAATTTGGAAATATTTTTCAAGGTCAATCTGCTTAGGTCAGATATGCAAGGACATTCTTGGATATCTACTAGCATTTCTAGCTCATGACTTCTGACTTTGTCAAGAATAACTCTGGATAACCGTGCTCTGCAAATCTCTGTATTAAGATGAAATTCCTTTTGATCTCTCTTTGTAGGAACTAGGTTTACCTCTCTTCACCTTTCCTCTTTTGGTTATCATTTGGATAGAGGCAAAATTGTTCCCTTTGGTTAAGATTGCTTTAGTGTACCTACAGGAATCATGCATTCACTCTGCTATAATTCTAAGAGCATGGAGTATCTTATTTTTGTCAAACGCAGTAGTTGGCCTACTCTCCCTTGATTGTGCACCCATCTGTGCTCCACCTATGCTACTGGGCTCCCCAGATCATGGGATGTGCTCCATGCCAAAATGTGGAGAACAAATGAAAGATCCCATCTTGACTTTGGTCATGACACTTTTTTCTTTTCTCTTGGACCTAGGAGAGCCCAATGTCAGCATCTGAGGGAATGGGACCTGACTTGAAGAACATGAGAAAGTCGGCAGAGCATGCCTCACAGCCTCTGGCCCCGAGCCTCATGCAAATCCAGAATAAGAAGCACCAGCAGAGGGGAGCTGTGGGGCATAGGGCTCCTCCCCCTGAAGAGGAGGACCCCAGGGTATGTGGACATTGGAGGCAATGGGAAGCCAGGGCCCGACACAGGTCAGAATCGTGGTGACGTCCTCTCAGATTGCCTCTACCACCCAATTCTCCCATTCCACCCCACGAGGACCTGCCCGGGCACCTCCTCTCAGCTTAGTCCTTTCCTAGGATGGGAGGAGTCATCTTTTGGAACCACTTGAAACCCATGCATCCCAACGTTTGTCCTGTTGTTGAAATCTGGCCCAGGCTCCTCAAGTTGCAACATCCAAACCTTCCTTCCAGTGCCCCTTCATAATAGGTGATTCCACAAACGTGTTCTAGGACCTGAAAATCCCTAGAAATTCATGGTTCACAGGCCTGAGTTCCTGACCTACAACGAGAGGAAACTAAGACTTAAAATCTCTCTTTGTCTGTAAAAGGGCAGAGCTGGTTGTGGTTGGGCCGACTCCTGACAACTTGTGCTTTTCCACCGACAGCTGAAGTGTAAGGACTGTGGGGCTTTTGGACACACTGCGAGGAGCAGAAGATGCCCCATCAAGCGCTGGGATGGTGCGCTGGCCCCACAACCCTTGGGCCCAAAGAAGGAGAAGGAGAACCAGGCACCAAGCAAGCCTAGGAATCTCCAGAACACAGGGGCCTGTGAGCAGCCATCCAGAATGAAGGGCCAGGTGCAGAGGTGAGGGATGGGGAAGCTGGGATCCAAGCCTCGGACATGGAACTCCAGCGCGGTGGTGTCTCTCCTTCTCCACATAGTCCTCTCCACACATTCACATGCAGCTAATGACTGGGTCAATGGAGAGAGATAGACTAGGACTCCATGTCCCAAAGCCAGAGCCTGCAGCACATTCTCCTGTGCATTCAATTCAGAAAGGGAAGGGGGTCAGGGCAGCACTAGGAACATGACCACGGGAGGCACAAAAGCAATGTGTCCACATGGAACTACTTAGTGGTAAATGAGAAGGGCTTCCTGGATGTAGGGACTGGGTGTTGTAGGAGGAAAGGCACAGACTTGGGGGAGAACCCAGGGTAGCACAAGAGACACTAAGAAAACGGGCACCTCTCATTTTGCTCCCTCCCCTGCATCCATCCAAATACCATCGTGTGTTCTGCAGGCAAGAAGACGAACAACGGGGAGAGGCTCTACTCCAGACATGGAGTACCTATAGGAGACCCCAGGAGAGGCAGCAAACCAAATGGAAGGAAGAGACAGAACCCAGTGCCTACCTAAGGGTGAGTATGTGCATGGTGGCCTGCTCTTTTGGTGTCCTGGAGAAGCCTGATCAATTCCTTCTCTGTGGCCCTTCTGCCTGAGGGATTTGCTATCAACATTTAAGCCCCATGGGACTCAAGCTTGGGGGTCTTTCACATTTGCTCTTTCCAATTTTGTGTGGTACTTTTTTCATCTTCCCCATGACGTGGTGCATGGGCTCATGGGGCCAGAGTTGACTCCAACCTCTCAAAGGACACAATGTCCAATGCAGGCATATTCCTATTGAAAGTGGGAGAACACTCTCAGCCTCTGTAAGCCAACTCCTCAGTGGCCACATCTGCTGAGAGGAGCATTAGCCATCGACATCCCATGGAAGAACACACAAAAGAGCCCTGCCCATCTCAATGCATGAGACCTCCGATTAAGAACGGGATATTTCCCAATGTGCCCTGAAACATGTCACGTCGTTCTTGGAATGGGTCTTTGGCTGATAGCCATGGAGGTGGAGGTGGAGCGCTCCTTTCCTTTCCTGGGCTGAGGACTTGTCTTCCTGTTCCACTCTATGTTCTGTAGCCGAATTCCTGTTTAGGTGGGCCTTGTTGGTGCTTGAGTGCAGGCACTCAGGAAAGTTTCCTGTGTTTGTCTTTTCCTCCAGAAACCCAGCAGGCCACTGCCCGTCCACACGACCAGGACGAGGTGTGTCCTGGGCTCCGTGTTGGAGAGTCAGCCTTGTGTCCAGAGCTCGGATGAGAGTCTCACCTTCACTAGCGCACATCCCTTTCAGAGACCCAAAGGTGGACTCCACTCAGGTCCCAGGATCCAGAATAAGCAGGATGTGAGCATCCCGGGCACCATCCAGCCGGCAGCAAGGCACTCAGGGCAGAACCCTGCCCTCCTTGGGAAGAAAGCACCTGAAACACCAGAGGTTGTCTCCTCTAAAATTGCCCAGACTTCTGCCAATATTCTCGGAGGGGGCCATGTGCTCCACCCTCCATCACTAGCCAGGGGTCCTGATGTGAGCAAAGAGCCCTGCCTGCAGCCAGCAGCATGTCCACAGGGCCAGGGCCACAAACTCAGCCTCCGGGCCCCAGGCAAGAGACAAGCTCAGGTCCACATCCAGACTGGCCAGAACTCCCCAAAGAAACTCAGGCTGGGGCACAGTCCCACTCCACGGGGGAACACCTGCAGGCCAGGCTCGGAGGCTAGGAAGTCTCTGCCTGCTTGGCAAGACACAAGTGGTATCGGACTAAAAGGGTCACCCCAGGTGATCAGAAAAACTCCAGCCCATGATTCCAGCATGGATCTTCGCCCTCCCAAGGAAAGCCCTTTCCTGAATCCAGTCGAGCCATGCACCAAATCGAGTCCACCAGCACCCGGCTGTGTTCCCCGACAGCCCCTGCGAATGCTCTTCAAGAGAATGCACAAGAACTGGTGGAGATCCAGGCTCATTGCCGATCTCCCTTCCTCTCCTGCTGCAAAGACCAGTGCTCTTGCTGACACACCTCCCTATCTTGATGAGTCGGAGAGGCCAAGCTCCCACGAGCCACTGAGTGTCCTCTATGAAGACCTTCAGGTATCCTCCTCCTCTGAGGATAGTGACATGGAGTGAGGCACACCGTATCAGGGAAGAATGGCCTTTGGGGCTCCAATGATTTGCAGGGTCTCTCGGGCTGAGGAAGCAAAGATGCAGGAGCAGGTGGCACCGGGGTCACAGGACCTTCCTAGCTATGGAGTAGGAGCAAAGCCTGGGTCTTCAGAAAGCTCTGGCACAGCCACGGACCCTGCCTCTGACGCACAGCCACCTGTCCAGAACTCAGAGGAGAGACTCCTCTGAATGGGGTTTCCAGGGGATTGTCCAATGTGCTCATGCCACCTTCCACAGGCTGTCTATGGGATGACAAATGGGGTGGATATGCAGGTGTAGAGACGGAAGTGGAACAGAAATAGAAGGCTCAAGGCAACAGGCTGGTATGGTCCTTTCTGAATTTTTCCATTCCAATTTGAAACCTGGAGGACAATCTCCCCAAAAAGACAGCCACTACCTATTGGTCGGGATGAGACCAATGTCTTTAGTCTATTGAATCCATTTTGCTTAGGAACTCCATTCTGTGAAACAGCTATGCCAACTAGAAAGGTCATGACTGGGGCAGGTTGTTTTTCCTTCTGTTGTGGAGACCCTCTAGGACATGAACTATCTAACTGGGCAGTGATTCTGTAACTGGGGTATCTGGGCTCTGTTTCTTCAATTGGGGCAACTGGGCTCTGTTTGTATAACTGGGGTGACTGGGCTCTGTGCCTCTAGGGGTAACTGGGCTCTGTTTCTGTAACCGGGGTGACTGGGCACTGTTGGTGTAACTGGGGTATCTGGTGCTTTTGGTGTACCTGGGGTAACTGGGATCATGTGGATTGGCTTAGCCTCCCATCACCTGACTGCATTCTCCTGCTTCTGTGACTTGGCTTGCTTGCATTGGGTAAACCCCCCAAACATACCTTTGGTGTGTTTCTGGCTTCAGTAGGAGGCTAAACAGAAGGGGGTGCGCCACTCTGACTAGCTCGCTTTTAGAGAGTAGAGTGTCCCCTGCTGGCCCACAATAAAGGCTTCATTGGAATGGCAAAGTGTGGTCTGAGAGTGATTTGAAGATCTCCCTATCAGTATAACATGGGAAACTGTGAAAGAGTGAAAATGTTTCTGTTTCCCGTGCAGGTGGCTGAAATGCCAATACTGCTTTGAAAACATGCAACCTCTAATACTTTCTGGATCTTCCTTCATATGAAGACATCTGTACCAAAAGGCTTCTAAACCCACTGGTGTATTTGCACACACAAACAGAAACAAGCCCTCCAATAGTAACATGCACACACACAACTCACACAAAACAACAGCACTTCTCTTAGTCCTGTTACTTTTCCAAGTGAAAAACGACCAATGAAACATATACTTTCAAAACACCCTCCCAGCCTCACAGCCTGGAAATGGTCACAGTGTACTAAGGTTTTCTACATGTCCTGGAGCAATAAACTCTTGGTAATTAGACACCCTGAGAATTGTAGCTGCTCCCAGGCCTCTCCTGTGCCACAGATGGAAACGGGGAAAAGCACACAAAGCAGCTCTCCAGAAGTTCAAAGAGATATGCCCCGAAATTCCTAATCCAGCTAGTCCATGAATTTCTGAGAAGTGATTGGTGGATCTGACATGGAGAGAGAGGGGGCGGTGGGGGGACTCCCTGCAGGCTGAGGAGATGAGGAAGCCTGTCCTATGGAAACCTTCTCAGAGAATGTCTCCCTTTCTTCTGAGCTCCCAGCAGGAGTCCCTTGTGCTCCTTGATCCTCCATGCATGGAGGCAGCTTTCATCCACTAGAAAGATCCGTCTCAGGTGGATGACATTAGGAAGTGCAACAGTCTTCAGACAATACCCCTGACACTCAAGTCTACCTGGGCTCTCCTCTCCTTGCAGAGTCATCAGTGTCATTTGGGCCAATGCAAAGTGGAACACCAATCTGACTCCAGAACACGTGTTGGCTCTGGAGCCTTCCTGTGCTGTCCTATACATAGATCTGCATGCTGAGTGGGATGCAAGCCCACAGGATCCCTGCTCTACACCAGCCTGGCCATATCATCCATCCCAGCCTGAATTGGCTGCTGCCTTCCACCCCTCTCAGCGTTGTTTCTCCTAACCTAGACCTCTGTCTATGTGCTCAACTGTTTCCTGTGGGGATTCTCTTCTATCCTACATGCCAAGAATACCATGGGTCCTGAGTCAACTCCCCCTTCTCCCTGGGAAGGGTTCTGACCTGTAACAATTGGGTTTCCCAAATGGGGACCTTTGGAGGCACTGAATTGGATCCATGGACACCAACACTTTCCTTTCGCCTTGACTAGGATGCATTCTGTACTCTCCAGAACATAGAACCTCTTGCTCCACTTCCTTCATTGACTGAGGGGCTCTGGGGCTCAGACTGAGCAGAGCTGCTTTCACCTAGCAGGTGTTTCCCATATTCTACAGCCCAGAGCCACCCACAGAAAGACTCTTCCAGGCAGATAGTTTCTCTCTAGCAGCCCAAAGTGGATTGAAAGAAACTGTTACGTGTTAAGTGTCCATGTGCCCAGGGTCACTCTTTGGAAGTTGCATGTAGAGAAGAACTCAAGAGGACTTGAGCATCAGCTGCATTTAATGGAGAAGAATTGGGCTAAGTAAGGTCATCCTCAGGAGACTGCTCTCACCTGTGGAGGGAAGCTGCCTCCTCATCTCCACCATCAGGGACTAGTGGAAGTTCCTGCCTGACCTCAAGTGGAAGAGAGACACTTCCCCTGATGAGATGGTTTCCAAGGAGGGAATTTTCCATATACTCACGTGATCAGTAGTCGACCCAGCACACCCACTCCCTTGGTGTCAGATCCACAATACCTTCTGAGAACTTAAGGAGATGAGAAAGATTTAGGTGTGGCCAGTTCACAGCCTGGAGTGCTGAAGGGGGCCTGTTCTCCAAAGACTCTTTGTGAACACCAGAAGTAATGAAGCAGATTCATTACAAGGATGGTTCAAGTATATTTAGGGAGGTCCAGTTGCTTCATAAACTTTCAAGTAGGGCAGCACGCAAGCGGTAATGGGATGCACTTGGATCTCCTCTCACCAAACAAACAAACAAAAAAGAATTCCAGAAAAAAGAATTCTAGCTGCTTATGTGTGCACATGTGTTTGTGTGGGTGTGGGGGGGTGTTTGTGTGTGCCTGAGTGTGTTTGTGGACGTGTTCACGTGCCTATTCATATGCATATGCCTGTGTGTTCATATGTACTTTCAGTTATGAATGGAGCCTACTAATATTACAGCCTAACAATGCATTGAATTGATATTCCTTCAAAACTGTTCATGAAAAAAAACAAACATTTTCATTCTTTCTTCAATTCCATTATTTTGATTTCTTTCCTGATAGCTTTTCATGATGGTTTTGAACTGGGGAAATGTAGCTAGCTTAGAATTGATTCTACCTATTATTTCAAGAGCAATGAAAAGATGGGGCTGGGGTTATTGCTCAGTTGCAGAGCACTGGCCTCCCACCCATGGGTGAGTGTGTTTTGATTCTAAGCCCTGCGCATACATAAATGCATAAACAAAAGGTCCATGAGCAAGTCAAAATATTTAACAACAAAAAAGGAAAACCTCTAAGGGGACTGTGGGAGTAGAGGCTGCATTCACTTTTCTGTGATATTGAAGATTAGCAAAGCTACTGAGGTACCAGTAGCTTTGTGTACCCATAGGCCTGTGTATTGAGAAGTGCAAATGTGTGTGCATGAAATCCAAGGTGACCTACAAAGGAAGCGACACCAGCACAAGAGCCCTGGTAGAGTGCTGGAAAATCCTGCTGGTCAGGGACTCTTGAGACTTACACAGGTGTATTTCTCCTCTGCAGCAACATTTCAGGATTGGCCCAGGTGAGGGCCTCAGGGGATTTCCTGGGGGCGGGGACAGGGAGCTGAAGCCAGAAACCCACCCTTTTACTCCAAGGGAGCTCAGAACCCCACCAGATTTGGATGAGAGACCAGGGACATCAGCCCTCAGCAGCAGGCTCTCCTTCAGACCCGTGGTCATTCTGGGCACTTGCATGTCCACAAATGTCATTCCAAACCCAGCAGAAAAAGAAATACTCTTCTAATGAAAGTGTAGAGTCAATGCAATGCAGAGCTTATTTATGTCACATAAAGTATGAAAGCATTGGGCAGCATTTCTTTGAATTCTGGAATCCTTATGTTAAAATGGCACAGTTAAAAAAAAAAAATTGATACCCCAGAGAGCCAAACTTGTAAACACTCCAAAGCCCTTAGGTCAACTGGCCTCTGACCTCTTCCCAGCACCTCAATGTCATTCAAACTATGGATTTCGAACCTCTGTAAAGGAAAGTACTGACTCGAAAAGGCTGGCAAATCTTTGTTCTTAGTAGAGTCATGGAAATCAAAGGTGTGAGTCACCGAATTTTGGCCTAAAATTGCACCTGTGGTATTGAAGATGACGTGTTGCATTACGTGATCCTGGGGGAGGAGACAAGTTCCCAGAAGCCCCCTTCCCTCACTGCCCCTTCCGGCTGGCATCCAGGAGGCTGCGTCTCTTCCTGGGCTCTGTGTACAGCCCTCACCTGTCTGAGTGCCTGCGGACAGGAGACAGCAGAACAGTGGGGTCTCAGGTTGGTTTTATTTGCCCAGGTAGTTTACAGAAGATTCCTTAGAAGACATGTAGATGGGGAAAATGTTAAGGATGGAGGGGGAGGTGCTTGTAAAATTAAGGTTTTTCAAGACTGTTTCTTTATGCTGAGCAGGGTCAAATAGGTCATTGGAGGTTCAAATCACCACAGAACTATTTCAATTTCAGAGAATATTTAATGCAGCATTCTGATACCTGTGAGCAGGTGGATCAATGTGTATGAAAACTGCTGTAGTTTACTATGGACCCTTGGGTAGGATAGGATCTACCTCTGATGGATAGAGCAGTGTTATTCCCTGTGCTATTTCCACACAGGCACATAGAAGTCCTGGGTCATCCTCACCCAGCCTTCCTCTACCCATTCTCCCCTCTCTTCTGACTTGCTCTTCCATTCTCTCCCCCCTCCCCCTCCCCCCACCCACCTCTGGCCTTCCCCCTTCCCCCTTTAGGGTAGCTTCTCCCCTTAGTATCCACACCTAGGAACAAACACTGGTTTGGCATGTCTACCAAAGGATGTACACTGGTTCCATCCACAGCTTGTTGGGAAAATGTCAGAATTTCATTCTCCTCTGCCGCTTAATAGCTATCATTGTCTTGCTCTGTTTTTCTTATATCATGTTATGGTAGAGAATCATCGTGACCCCACACCATGGCTTGGGGATGATTTTTTTTCCCTTTCTTTCTGTAGAAGAGTTTAAGAAACCTTTCTCTAGCACTTTTTGAAGGCTGGGTTGGGTGAAATTCCACATTGAACCCACCACGTCCTCAGCTTCTCTATTTGGTTAGGTTCATTACCACTGATCCAATCCTGAGCTTGCTCTCTGTATCATTAATTTGGAAATATATTTCAAGGTCTATTTGCTTGGGTCAGATATTCAAGGACATTCTTGGATATCTACTAGTCCTCAGCTTCTCTATTTGGTTAGGTTCAATACCACTGATCCACTCCTGAGTTTGCTCTCTCTATCATTAATTTGGAAATATTTTTCAAGGTCAATCTGCTTAGGTCAGATATGCAAGGACATTCTTGGATATCTACTAGCATTTCTAGCTCATGACTTCTGACTTTGTCAAGAATAACTCTGGATAACCGTGCTCTGCAAATCTCTGTATTAAGATGAAATTCCTTTTGATCTCTCTTTGTAGGAACTAGGTTTACCTCTCTTCACCTTTCCTCTTTTGGTTATCATTTGGATAGAGGCAAAATTGTTCCCTTTGGTTAAGATTGCTTTAGTGTACCTACAGGAATCATGCATTCACTCTGCTATAATTCTAAGAGCATGGAGTATCTTATTTTTGTCAAACGCAGTAGTTGGCCTACTCTCCCTTGATTGTGCACCCATCTGTGCTCCACCTATGCTACTGGGCTCCCCAGATCATGGGATGTGCTCCATGCCAAAATGTGGAGAACAAATGAAAGATCCCATCTTGACTTTGGTCATGACACTTTTTTCTTTTCTCTTGGACCTAGGAGAGCCCAATGTCAGCATCTGAGGGAATGGGACCTGACTTGAAGAACATGAGAAAGTCGGCAGAGCATGCCTCACAGCCTCTGGCCCCGAGCCTCATGCAAATCCAGAATAAGAAGCACCAGCAGAGGGGAGCTGTGGGGCATAGGGCTCCTCCCCCTGAAGAGGAGGACCCCAGGGTATGTGGACATTGGAGGCAATGGGAAGCCAGGGCCCGACACAGGTCAGAATCGTGGTGACGTCCTCTCAGATTGCCTCTACCACCCAATTCTCCCATTCCACCCCACGAGGACCTGCCCGGGCACCTCCTCTCAGCTTAGTCCTTTCCTAGGATGGGAGGAGTCATCTTTTGGAACCACTTGAAACCCATGCATCCCAACGTTTGTCCTGTTGTTGAAATCTGGCCCAGGCTCCTCAAGTTGCAACATCCAAACCTTCCTTCCAGTGCCCCTTCATAATAGGTGATTCCACAAACGTGTTCTAGGACCTGAAAATCCCTAGAAATTCATGGTTCACAGGCCTGAGTTCCTGACCTACAACGAGAGGAAACTAAGACTTAAAATCTCTCTTTGTCTGTAAAAGGGCAGAGCTGGTTGTGGTTGGGCCGACTCCTGACAACTTGTGCTTTTCCACCGACAGCTGAAGTGTAAGGACTGTGGGGCTTTTGGACACACTGCGAGGAGCAGAAGATGCCCCATCAAGCGCTGGGATGGTGCGCTGGCCCCACAACCCTTGGGCCCAAAGAAGGAGAAGGAGAACCAGGCACCAAGCAAGCCTAGGAATCTCCAGAACACAGGGGCCTGTGAGCAGCCATCCAGAATGAAGGGCCAGGTGCAGAGGTGAGGGATGGGGAAGCTGGGATCCAAGCCTCGGACATGGAACTCCAGCGCGGTGGTGTCTCTCCTTCTCCACATAGTCCTCTCCACACATTCACATGCAGCTAATGACTGGGTCAATGGAGAGAGATAGACTAGGACTCCATGTCCCAAAGCCAGAGCCTGCAGCACATTCTCCTGTGCATTCAATTCAGAAAGGGAAGGGGGTCAGGGCAGCACTAGGAACATGACCACGGGAGGCACAAAAGCAATGTGTCCACATGGAACTACTTAGTGGTAAATGAGAAGGGCTTCCTGGATGTAGGGACTGGGTGTTGTAGGAGGAAAGGCACAGACTTGGGGGAGAACCCAGGGTAGCACAAGAGACACTAAGAAAACGGGCACCTCTCATTTTGCTCCCTCCCCTGCATCCATCCAAATACCATCGTGTGTTCTGCAGGCAAGAAGACGAACAACGGGGAGAGGCTCTACTCCAGACATGGAGTACCTATAGGAGACCCCAGGAGAGGCAGCAAACCAAATGGAAGGAAGAGACAGAACCCAGTGCCTACCTAAGGGTGAGTATGTGCATGGTGGCCTGCTCTTTTGGTGTCCTGGAGAAGCCTGATCAATTCCTTCTCTGTGGCCCTTCTGCCTGAGGGATTTGCTATCAACATTTAAGCCCCATGGGACTCAAGCTTGGGGGTCTTTCACATTTGCTCTTTCCAATTTTGTGTGGTACTTTTTTCATCTTCCCCATGACGTGGTGCATGGGCTCATGGGGCCAGAGTTGACTCCAACCTCTCAAAGGACACAATGTCCAATGCAGGCATATTCCTATTGAAAGTGGGAGAACACTCTCAGCCTCTGTAGGCCAACTCCTCAGTGGCCACATCTGCTGAGAGGAGCATTAGCCATCGACATCCCATGGAAGAACACACAAAAGAGCCCTGCCCATCTCAATGCATGAGACCTCCGATTAAGAACGGGATATTTCCCAATGTGCCCTGAAACATGTCACGTCGTTCTTGGAATGGGTCTTTGGCTGATAGCCATGGAGGTGGAGGTGGAGCGCTCCTTTCCTTTCCTGGGCTGAGGACTTGTCTTCCTGTTCCACTCTATGTTCTGTAGCCGAATTCCTGTTTAGGTGGGCCTTGTTGGTGCTTGAGTGCAGGCACTCAGGAAAGTTTCCTGTGTTTGTCTTTTCCTCCAGAAACCCAGCAGGCCACTGCCCGTCCACACGACCAGGACGAGGTGTGTCCTGGGCTCCGTGTTGGAGAGTCAGCCTTGTGTCCAGAGCTCGGATGAGAGTCTCACCTTCACTAGCGCACATCCCTTTCAGAGACCCAAAGGTGGACTCCACTCAGGTCCCAGGATCCAGAATAAGCAGGATGTGAGCATCCCGGGCACCATCCAGCCGGCAGCAAGGCACTCAGGGCAGAACCCTGCCCTCCTTGGGAAGAAAGCACCTGAAACACCAGAGGTTGTCTCCTCTAAAATTGCCCAGACTTCTGCCAATATTCTCGGAGGGGGCCATGTGCTCCACCCTCCATCACTAGCCAGGGGTCCTGATGTGAGCAAAGAGCCCTGCCTGCAGCCAGCAGCATGTCCACAGGGCCAGGGCCACAAACTCAGCCTCCGGGCCCCAGGCAAGAGACAAGCTCAGGTCCACATCCAGACTGGCCAGAACTCCCCAAAGAAACTCAGGCTGGGGCACAGTCCCACTCCACGGGGGAACACCTGCAGGCCAGGCTCGGAGGCTAGGAAGTCTCTGCCTGCTTGGCAAGACACAAGTGGTATCGGACTAAAAGGGTCACCCCAGGTGATCAGAAAAACTCCAGCCCATGATTCCAGCATGGATCTTCGCCCTCCCAAGGAAAGCCCTTTCCTGAATCCAGTCGAGCCATGCACCAAATCGAGTCCACCAGCACCCGGCTGTGTTCCCCGACAGCCCCTGCGAATGCTCTTCAAGAGAATGCACAAGAACTGGTGGAGATCCAGGCTCATTGCCGATCTCCCTTCCTCTCCTGCTGCAAAGACCAGTGCTCTTGCTGACACACCTCCCTATCTTGATGAGTCGGAGAGGCCAAGCTCCCACGAGCCACTGAGTGTCCTCTATGAAGACCTTCAGGTATCCTCCTCCTCTGAGGATAGTGACATGGAGTGAGGCACACCGTATCAGGGAAGAATGGCCTTTGGGGCTCCAATGATTTGCAGGGTCTCTCGGGCTGAGGAAGCAAAGATGCAGGAGCAGGTGGCACCGGGGTCACAGGACCTTCCTAGCTATGGAGTAGGAGCAAAGCCTGGGTCTTCAGAAAGCTCTGGCACAGCCACGGACCCTGCCTCTGACGCACAGCCACCTGTCCAGAACTCAGAGGAGAGACTCCTCTGAATGGGGTTTCCAGGGGATTGTCCAATGTGCTCATGCCACCTTCCACAGGCTGTCTATGGGATGACAAATGGGGTGGATATGCAGGTGTAGAGACGGAAGTGGAACAGAAATAGAAGGCTCAAGGCAACAGGCTGGTATGGTCCTTTCTGAATTTTTCCATTCCAATTTGAAACCTGGAGGACAATCTCCCCAAAAAGACAGCCACTACCTATTGGTCGGGATGAGACCAATGTCTTTAGTCTATTGAATCCATTTTGCTTAGGAACTCCATTCTGTGAAACAGCTATGCCAACTAGAAAGGTCATGACTGGGGCAGGTTGTTTTTCCTTCTGTTGTGGAGACCCTCTAGGACATGAACTATCTAACTGGGCAGTGATTCTGTAACTGGGGTATCTGGGCTCTGTTTCTTCAATTGGGGCAACTGGGCTCTGTTTGTATAACTGGGGTGACTGGGCTCTGTGCCTCTAGGGGTAACTGGGCTCTGTTTCTGTAACCGGGGTGACTGGGCACTGTTGGTGTAACTGGGGTATCTGGTGCTTTTGGTGTACCTGGGGTAACTGGGATCATGTGGATTGGCTTAGCCTCCCATCACCTGACTGCATTCTCCTGCTTCTGTGACTTGGCTTGCTTGCATTGGGTAAACCCCCCAAACATACCTTTGGTGTGTTTCTGGCTTCAGTAGGAGGCTAAACAGAAGGGGGTGCGCCACTCTGACTAGCTCGCTTTTAGAGAGTAGAGTGTCCCCTGCTGGCCCACAATAAAGGCTTCATTGGAATGGCAAAGTGTGGTCTGAGAGTGATTTGAAGATCTCCCTATCAGTATAACATGGGAAACTGTGAAAGAGTGAAAATGTTTCTGTTTCCCGTGCAGGTGGCTGAAATGCCAATACTGCTTTGAAAACATGCAACCTCTAATACTTTCTGGATCTTCCTTCATATGAAGACATCTGTACCAAAAGGCTTCTAAACCCACTGGTGTATTTGCACACACAAACAGAAACAAGCCCTCCAATAGTAACATGCACACACACAACTCACACAAAACAACAGCACTTCTCTTAGTCCTGTTACTTTTCCAAGTGAAAAACGACCAATGAAACATATACTTTCAAAACACCCTCCCAGCCTCACAGCCTGGAAATGGTCACAGTGTACTAAGGTTTTCTACATGTCCTGGAGCAATAAACTCTTGGTAATTAGACACCCTGAGAATTGTAGCTGCTCCCAGGCCTCTCCTGTGCCACAGATGGAAACGGGGAAAAGCACACAAAGCAGCTCTCCAGAAGTTCAAAGAGATATGCCCCGAAATTCCTAATCCAGCTAGTCCATGAATTTCTGAGAAGTGATTGGTGGATCTGACATGGAGAGAGAGGGGGCGGTGGGGGGACTCCCTGCAGGCTGAGGAGATGAGGAAGCCTGTCCTATGGAAACCTTCTCAGAGAATGTCTCCCTTTCTTCTGAGCTCCCAGCAGGAGTCCCTTGTGCTCCTTGATCCTCCATGCATGGAGGCAGCTTTCATCCACTAGAAAGATCCGTCTCAGGTGGATGACATTAGGAAGTGCAACAGTCTTCAGACAATACCCCTGACACTCAAGTCTACCTGGGCTCTCCTCTCCTTGCAGAGTCATCAGTGTCATTTGGGCCAATGCAAAGTGGAACACCAATCTGACTCCAGAACACGTGTTGGCTCTGGAGCCTTCCTGTGCTGTCCTATACATAGATCTGCATGCTGAGTGGGATGCAAGCCCACAGGATCCCTGCTCTACACCAGCCTGGCCATATCATCCATCCCAGCCTGAATTGGCTGCTGCCTTCCACCCCTCTCAGCGTTGTTTCTCCTAACCTAGACCTCTGTCTATGTGCTCAACTGTTTCCTGTGGGGATTCTCTTCTATCCTACATGCCAAGAATACCATGGGTCCTGAGTCAACTCCCCCTTCTCCCTGGGAAGGGTTCTGACCTGTAACAATTGGGTTTCCCAAATGGGGACCTTTGGAGGCACTGAATTGGATCCATGGACACCAACACTTTCCTTTCGCCTTGACTAGGATGCATTCTGTACTCTCCAGAACATAGAACCTCTTGCTCCACTTCCTTCATTGACTGAGGGGCTCTGGGGCTCAGACTGAGCAGAGCTGCTTTCACCTAGCAGGTGTTTCCCATATTCTACAGCCCAGAGCCACCCACAGAAAGACTCTTCCAGGCAGATAGTTTCTCTCTAGCAGCCCAAAGTGGATTGAAAGAAACTGTTACGTGTTAAGTGTCCATGTGCCCAGGGTCACTCTTTGGAAGTTGCATGTAGAGAAGAACTCAAGAGGACTTGAGCATCAGCTGCATTTAATGGAGAAGAATTGGGCTAAGTAAGGTCATCCTCAGGAGACTGCTCTCACCTGTGGAGGGAAGCTGCCTCCTCATCTCCACCATCAGGGACTAGTGGAAGTTCCTGCCTGACCTCAAGTGGAAGAGAGACACTTCCCCTGATGAGATGGTTTCCAAGGAGGGAATTTTCCATATACTCACGTGATCAGTAGTCGACCCAGCACACCCACTCCCTTGGTGTCAGATCCACAATACCTTCTGAGAACTTAAGGAGATGAGAAAGATTTAGGTGTGGCCAGTTCACAGCCTGGAGTGCTGAAGGGGGCCTGTTCTCCAAAGACTCTTTGTGAACACCAGAAGTAATGAAGCAGATTCATTACAAGGATGGTTCAAGTATATTTAGGGAGGTCCAGTTGCTTCATAAACTTTCAAGTAGGGCAGCACGCAAGCGGTAATGGGATGCACTTGGATCTCCTCTCACCAAACAAACAAACAAAAAAGAATTCCAGAAAAAAGAATTCTAGCTGCTTATGTGTGCACATGTGTTTGTGTGGGTGTGGGGGGGTGTTTGTGTGTGCCTGAGTGTGTTTGTGGACGTGTTCACGTGCCTATTCATATGCATATGCCTGTGTGTTCATATGTACTTTCAGTTATGAATGGAGCCTACTAATATTACAGCCTAACAATGCATTGAATTGATATTCCTTCAAAACTGTTCATGAAAAAAAACAAACATTTTCATTCTTTCTTCAATTCCATTATTTTGATTTCTTTCCTGATAGCTTTTCATGATGGTTTTGAACTGGGGAAATGTAGCTAGCTTAGAATTGATTCTACCTATTATTTCAAGAGCAATGAAAAGATGGGGCTGGGGTTATTGCTCAGTTGCAGAGCACTGGCCTCCCACCCATGGGTGAGTGTGTTTTGATTCTAAGCCCTGTGCATACATAAATGCATAAACAAAAGGTCCATGAGCAAGTCAAAATATTTAACAACAAAAAAGGAAAACCTCTAAGGGGACTGTGGGAGTAGAGGCTGCATTCACTTTTCTGTGATATTGAAGATTAGCAAAGCTACTGAGGTACCAGTAGCTTTGTGTACCCATAGGCCTGTGTATTGAGAAGTGCAAATGTGTGTGCATGAAATCCAAGGTGACCTACAAAGGAAGCGACACCAGCACAAGAGCCCTGGTAGAGTGCTGGAAAATCCTGCTGGTCAGGGACTCTTGAGACTTACACAGGTGTATTTCTCCTCTGCAGCAACATTTCAGGATTGGCCCAGGTGAGGGCCTCAGGGGATTTCCTGGGGGCGGGGACAGGGAGCTGAAGCCAGAAACCCACCCTTTTACTCCAAGGGAGCTCAGAACCCCACCAGATTTGGATGAGAGACCAGGGACATCAGCCCTCAGCAGCAGGCTCTCCTTCAGACCCGTGGTCATTCTGGGCACTTGCATGTCCACAAATGTCATTCCAAACCCAGCAGAAAAAGAAATACTCTTCTAATGAAAGTGTAGAGTCAATGCAATGCAGAGCTTATTTATGTCACATAAAGTATGAAAGCATTGGGCAGCATTTCTTTGAATTCTGGAATCCTTATGTTAAAATGGCACAGTTAAAAAAAAAAAAATTGATACCCCAGAGAGCCAAACTTGTAAACACTCCAAAGCCCTTAGGTCAACTGGCCTCTGACCTCTTCCCAGCACCTCAATGTCATTCAAACTATGGATTTCGAACCTCTGTAAAGGAAAGTACTGACTCGAAAAGGCTGGCAAATCTTTGTTCTTAGTAGAGTCATGGAAATCAAAGGTGTGAGTCACTGAATTTTGGCCTAAAATTGCACCTGTGGTATTGAAGATGACGTGTTGCATTACGTGATCCTGGGGGAGGAGACAAGTTCCCAGAAGCCCCCTTCCCTCACTGCCCCTTCCGGCTGGCATCCAGGAGGCTGCGTCTCTTCCTGGGCTCTGTGTACAGCCCTCACCTGTCTGAGTGCCTGCGGACAGGAGACAGCAGAACAGTGGGGTCTCAGGTTGGTTTTATTTGCCCAGGTAGTTTACAGAAGATTCCTTAGAAGACATGTAGATGGGGAAAATGTTAAGGATGGAGGGGGAGGTGCTTGTAAAATTAAGGTTTTTCAAGACTGTTTCTTTATGCTGAGCAGGGTCAAATAGGTCATTGGAGGTTCAAATCACCACAGAACTATTTCAATTTCAGAGAATATTTAATGCAGCATTCTGATACCTGTGAGCAGGTGGATCAATGTGTATGAAAACTGCTGTAGTTTACTATGGACCCTTGGGTAGGATAGGATCTACCTCTGATGGATAGAGCAGTGTTATTCCCTGTGCTATTTCCACACAGGCACATAGAAGTCCTGGGTCATCCTCACCCAGCCTTCCTCTACCCATTCTCCCCTCTCTTCTGACTTGCTCTTCCATTCTCTCCCCCCTCCCCCTCCCCCCACCCACCTCTGGCCTTCCCCCTTCCCCCTTTAGGGTAGCTTCTCCCCTTAGTATCCACACCTAGGAACAAACACTGGTTTGGCATGTCTACCAAAGGATGTACACTGGTTCCATCCACAGCTTGTTGGGAAAATGTCAGAATTTCATTCTCCTCTGCCGCTTAATAGCTATCATTGTCTTGCTCTGTTTTTCTTATATCATGTTATGGTAGAGAATCATCGTGACCCCACACCATGGCTTGGGGATGATTTTTTTTCCCTTTCTTTCTGTAGAAGAGTTTAAGAAACCTTTCTCTAGCACTTTTTGAAGGCTGGGTTGGGTGAAATTCCACATTGAACCCACCACGTCCTCAGCTTCTCTATTTGGTTAGGTTCATTACCACTGATCCAATCCTGAGCTTGCTCTCTGTATCATTAATTTGGAAATATATTTCAAGGTCTATTTGCTTGGGTCAGATATTCAAGGACATTCTTGGATATCTACTAGTCCTCAGCTTCTCTATTTGGTTAGGTTCAATACCACTGATCCACTCCTGAGTTTGCTCTCTCTATCATTAATTTGGAAATATTTTTCAAGGTCAATCTGCTTAGGTCAGATATGCAAGGACATTCTTGGATATCTACTAGCATTTCTAGCTCATGACTTCTGACTTTGTCAAGAATAACTCTGGATAACCGTGCTCTGCAAATCTCTGTATTAAGATGAAATTCCTTTTGATCTCTCTTTGTAGGAACTAGGTTTACCTCTCTTCACCTTTCCTCTTTTGGTTATCATTTGGATAGAGGCAAAATTGTTCCCTTTGGTTAAGATTGCTTTAGTGTACCTACAGGAATCATGCATTCACTCTGCTATAATTCTAAGAGCATGGAGTATCTTATTTTTGTCAAACGCAGTAGTTGGCCTACTCTCCCTTGATTGTGCACCCATCTGTGCTCCACCTATGCTACTGGGCTCCCCAGATCATGGGATGTGCTCCATGACAAAATGTGGAGAACAAATGAAAGATCCCATCTTGACTTTGGTCATGACACTTTTTTCTTTTCTCTTGGACCTAGGAGAGCCCAATGTCAGCATCTGAGGGAATGGGACCTGACTTGAAGAACATGAGAAAGTCGGCAGAGCATGCCTCACAGCCTCTGGCCCCGAGCCTCATGCAAATCCAGAATAAGAAGCACCAGCAGAGGGGAGCTGTGGGGCATAGGGCTCCTCCCCCTGAAGAGGAGGACCCCAGGGTATGTGGACATTGGAGGCAATGGGAAGCCAGGGCCCGACACAGGTCAGAATCGTGGTGACGTCCTCTCAGATTGCCTCTACCACCCAATTCTCCCATTCCACCCCACGAGGACCTGCCCGGGCACCTCCTCTCAGCTTAGTCCTTTCCTAGGATGGGAGGAGTCATCTTTTGGAACCACTTGAAACCCATGCATCCCAACGTTTGTCCTGTTGTTGAAATCTGGCCCAGGCTCCTCAAGTTGCAACATCCAAACCTTCCTTCCAGTGCCCCTTCATAATAGGTGATTCCACAAACGTGTTCTAGGACCTGAAAATCCCTAGAAATTCATGGTTCACAGGCCTGAGTTCCTGACCTACAACGAGAGGAAACTAAGACTTAAAATCTCTCTTTGTCTGTAAAAGGGCAGAGCTGGTTGTGGTTGGGCCGACTCCTGACAACTTGTGCTTTTCCACCGACAGCTGAAGTGTAAGGACTGTGGGGCTTTTGGACACACTGCGAGGAGCAGAAGATGCCCCATCAAGCGCTGGGATGGTGCGCTGGCCCCACAACCCTTGGGCCCAAAGAAGGAGAAGGAGAACCAGGCACCAAGCAAGCCTAGGAATCTCCAGAACACAGGGGCCTGTGAGCAGCCATCCAGAATGAAGGGCCAGGTGCAGAGGTGAGGGATGGGGAAGCTGGGATCCAAGCCTCGGACATGGAACTCCAGCGCGGTGGTGTCTCTCCTTCTCCACATAGTCCTCTCCACACATTCACATGCAGCTAATGACTGGGTCAATGGAGAGAGATAGACTAGGACTCCATGTCCCAAAGCCAGAGCCTGCAGCACATTCTCCTGTGCATTCAATTCAGAAAGGGAAGGGGGTCAGGGCAGCACTAGGAACATGACCACGGGAGGCACAAAAGCAATGTGTCCACATGGAACTACTTAGTGGTAAATGAGAAGGGCTTCCTGGATGTAGGGACTGGGTGTTGTAGGAGGAAAGGCACAGACTTGGGGGAGAACCCAGGGTAGCACAAGAGACACTAAGAAAACGGGCACCTCTCATTTTGCTCCCTCCCCTGCATCCATCCAAATACCATCGTGTGTTCTGCAGGCAAGAAGACGAACAACGGGGAGAGGCTCTACTCCAGACATGGAGTACCTATAGGAGACCCCAGGAGAGGCAGCAAACCAAATGGAAGGAAGAGACAGAACCCAGTGCCTACCTAAGGGTGAGTATGTGCATGGTGGCCTGCTCTTTTGGTGTCCTGGAGAAGCCTGATCAATTCCTTCTCTGTGGCCCTTCTGCCTGAGGGATTTGCTATCAACATTTAAGCCCCATGGGACTCAAGCTTGGGGGTCTTTCACATTTGCTCTTTCCAATTTTGTGTGGTACTTTTTTCATCTTCCCCATGACGTGGTGCATGGGCTCATGGGGCCAGAGTTGACTCCAACCTCTCAAAGGACACAATGTCCAATGCAGGCATATTCCTATTGAAAGTGGGAGAACACTCTCAGCCTCTGTAGGCCAACTCCTCAGTGGCCACATCTGCTGAGAGGAGCATTAGCCATCGACATCCCATGGAAGAACACACAAAAGAGCCCTGCCCATCTCAATGCATGAGACCTCCGATTAAGAACGGGATATTTCCCAATGTGCCCTGAAACATGTCACGTCGTTCTTGGAATGGGTCTTTGGCTGATAGCCATGGAGGTGGAGGTGGAGCGCCCCTTTCCTTTCCTGGGCTGAGGACTTGTCTTCCTGTTCCACTCTATGTTCTGTAGCCGAATTCCTGTTTAGGTGGGCCTTGTTGGTGCTTGAGTGCAGGCACTCAGGAAAGTTTCCTGTGTTTGTCTTTTCCTCCAGAAACCCAGCAGGCCACTGCCCGTCCACACGACCAGGACGAGGTGTGTCCTGGGCTCCGTGTTGGAGAGTCAGCCTTGTGTCCAGAGCTCGGATGAGAGTCTCACCTTCACTAGCGCACATCCCTTTCAGAGACCCAAAGGTGGACTCCACTCAGGTCCCGGGATCCAGAATAAGCAGGATGTGAGCATCCCGGGCACCATCCAGCCGGCAGCAAGGCACTCAGGGCAGAACCCTGCCCTCCTTGGGAAGAAAGCACCTGAAACACCAGAGGTTGTCTCCTCTAAAATTGCCCAGACTTCTGCCAATATTCTCGGAGGGGGCCATGTGCTCCACCCTCCATCACTAGCCAGGGGTCCTGATGTGAGCAAAGAGCCCTGCCTGCAGCCAGCAGCATGTCCACAGGGCCAGGGCCACAAACTCAGCCTCCGGGCCCCAGGCAAGAGACAAGCTCAGGTCCACATCCAGACTGGCCAGAACTCCCCAAAGAAACTCAGGCTGGGGCACAGTCCCACTCCACGGGGGAACACCTGCAGGCCAGGCTCGGAGGCTAGGAAGTCTCTGCCTGCTTGGCAAGACACAAGTGGTATCGGACTAAAAGGGTCACCCCAGGTGATCAGAAAAACTCCAGCCCATGATTCCAGCATGGATCTTCGCCCTCCCAAGGAAAGCCCTTTCCTGAATCCAGTCGAGCCATGCACCAAATCGAGTCCACCAGCACCCGGCTGTGTTCCCCGACAGCCCCTGCGAATGCTCTTCAAGAGAATGCACAAGAACTGGTGGAGATCCAGGCTCATTGCCGATCTCCCTTCCTCTCCTGCTGCAAAGACCAGTGCTCTTGCTGACACACCTCCCTATCTTGATGAGTCGGAGAGGCCAAGCTCCCACGAGCCACTGAGTGTCCTCTATGAAGACCTTCAGGTATCCTCCTCCTCTGAGGATAGTGACATGGAGTGAGGCACACCGTATCAGGGAAGAATGGCCTTTGGGGCTCCAATGATTTGCAGGGTCTCTCGGGCTGAGGAAGCAAAGATGCAGGAGCAGGTGGCACCGGGGTCACAGGACCTTCCTAGCTATGGAGTAGGAGCAAAGCCTGGGTCTTCAGAAAGCTCTGGCACAGCCACGGACCCTGCCTCTGACGCACAGCCACCTGTCCAGAACTCAGAGGAGAGACTCCTCTGAATGGGGTTTCCAGGGGATTGTCCAATGTGCTCATGCCACCTTCCACAGGCTGTCTATGGGATGACAAATGGGGTGGATATGCAGGTGTAGAGACGGAAGTGGAACAGAAATAGAAGGCTCAAGGCAACAGGCTGGTATGGTCCTTTCTGAATTTTTCCATTCCAATTTGAAACCTGGAGGACAATCTCCCCAAAAAGACAGCCACTACCTATTGGTCGGGATGAGACCAATGTCTTTAGTCTATTGAATCCATTTTGCTTAGGAACTCCATTCTGTGAAACAGCTATGCCAACTAGAAAGGTCATGACTGGGGCAGGTTGTTTTTCCTTCTGTTGTGGAGACCCTCTAGGACATGAACTATCTAACTGGGCAGTGATTCTGTCACTGGGGTATCTGGGCTCTGTTTCTTCAATTGGGGCAACTGGGCTCTGTTTGTATAACTGGGGTGACTGGGCTCTGTGCCTCTAGGGGTAACTGGGCTCTGTTTCTGTAACCGGGGTGACTGGGCACTGTTGGTGTAACTGGGGTATCTGGTGCTTTTGGTGTACCTGGGGTAACTGGGATCATGTGGATTGGCTTAGCCTCCCATCACCTGACTGCATTCTCCTGCTTCTGTGACTTGGCTTGCTTGCATTGGGTAAACCCCCCAAACATACCTTTGGTGTGTTTCTGGCTTCAGTAGGAGGCTAAACAGAAGGGGGTGCGCCACTCTGACTAGCTCGCTTTTAGAGAGTAGAGTGTCCCCTGCTGGCCCACAATAAAGGCTTCATTGGAATGGCAAAGTGTGGTCTGAGAGTGATTTGAAGATCTCCCTATCAGTATAACATGGGAAACTGTGAAAGAGTGAAAATGTTTCTGTTTCCCGTGCAGGTGGCTGAAATGCCAATACTGCTTTGAAAACATGCAACCTCTAATACTTTCTGGATCTTCCTTCATATGAAGACATCTGTACCAAAAGGCTTCTAAACCCACTGGTGTATTTGCACACACAAACAGAAACAAGCCCTCCAATAGTAACATGCACACACACAACTCACACAAAACAACAGCACTTCTCTTAGTCCTGTTACTTTTCCAAGTGAAAAACGACCAATGAAACATATACTTTCAAAACACCCTCCCAGCCTCACAGCCTGGAAATGGTCACAGTGTACTAAGGTTTTCTACATGTCCTGGAGCAATAAACTCTTGGTAATTAGACACCCTGAGAATTGTAGCTGCTCCCAGGCCTCTCCTGTGCCACAGATGGAAACGGGGAAAAGCACACAAAGCAGCTCTCCAGAAGTTCAAAGAGATATGCCCCGAAATTCCTAATCCAGCTAGTCCATGAATTTCTGAGAAGTGATTGGTGGATCTGACATGGAGAGAGAGGGGGCGGTGGGGGGACTCCCTGCAGGCTGAGGAGATGAGGAAGCCTGTCCTATGGAAACCTTCTCAGAGAATGTCTCCCTTTCTTCTGAGCTCCCAGCAGGAGTCCCTTGTGCTCCTTGATCCTCCATGCATGGAGGCAGCTTTCATCCACTAGAAAGATCCGTCTCAGGTGGATGACATTAGGAAGTGCAACAGTCTTCAGACAATACCCCTGACACTCAAGTCTACCTGGGCTCTCCTCTCCTTGCAGAGTCATCAGTGTCATTTGGGCCAATGCAAAGTGGAACACCAATCTGACTCCAGAACACGTGTTGGCTCTGGAGCCTTCCTGTGCTGTCCTATACATAGATCTGCATGCTGAGTGGGATGCAAGCCCACAGGATCCCTGCTCTACACCAGCCTGGCCATATCATCCATCCCAGCCTGAATTGGCTGCTGCCTTCCACCCCTCTCAGCGTTGTTTCTCCTAACCTAGACCTCTGTCTATGTGCTCAACTGTTTCCTGTGGGGATTCTCTTCTATCCTACATGCCAAGAATACCATGGGTCCTGAGTCAACTCCCCCTTCTCCCTGGGAAGGGTTCTGACCTGTAACAATTGGGTTTCCCAAATGGGGACCTTTGGAGGCACTGAATTGGATCCATGGACACCAACACTTTCCTTTCGCCTTGACTAGGATGCATTCTGTACTCTCCAGAACATAGAACCTCTTGCTCCACTTCCTTCATTGACTGAGGGGCTCTGGGGCTCAGACTGAGCAGAGCTGCTTTCACCTAGCAGGTGTTTCCCATATTCTACAGCCCAGAGCCACCCACAGAAAGACTCTTCCAGGCAGATAGTTTCTCTCTAGCAGCCCAAAGTGGATTGAAAGAAACTGTTACGTGTTAAGTGTCCATGTGCCCAGGGTCACTCTTTGGAAGTTGCATGTAGAGAAGAACTCAAGAGGACTTGAGCATCAGCTGCATTTAATGGAGAAGAATTGGGCTAAGTAAGGTCATCCTCAGGAGACTGCTCTCACCTGTGGAGGGAAGCTGCCTCCTCATCTCCACCATCAGGAACTAGTGGAAGTTCCTGCCTGACCTCAAGTGGAAGAGAGACACTTCCCCTGATGAGATGGTTTCCAAGGAGGGAATTTTCCATATACTCACGTGATCAGTAGTCGACCCAGCACACCCACTCCCTTGGTGTCAGATCCACAATACCTTCTGAGAACTTAAGGAGATGAGAAAGATTTAGGTGTGGCCAGTTCACAGCCTGGAGTGCTGAAGGGGGCCTGTTCTCCAAAGACTCTTTGTGAACACCAGAAGTAATGAAGCAGATTCATTACAAGGATGGTTCAAGTATATTTAGGGAGGTCCAGTTGCTTCATAAACTTTCAAGTAGGGCAGCACGCAAGCGGTAATGGGATGCACTTGGATCTCCTCTCACCAAACAAACAAACAAAAAAGAATTCCAGAAAAAAGAATTCTAGCTGCTTATGTGTGCACATGTGTTTGTGTGGGTGTGGGGGGGTGTTTGTGTGTGCCTGAGTGTGTTTGTGGACGTGTTCACGTGCCTATTCATATGCATATGCCTGTGTGTTCATATGTACTTTCAGTTATGAATGGAGCCTACTAATATTACAGCCTAACAATGCATTGAATTGATATTCCTTCAAAACTGTTCATGAAAAAAAACAAACATTTTCATTCTTTCTTCAATTCCATTATTTTGATTTCTTTCCTGATAGATTTTCATGATGGTTTTGAACTGGGGAAATGTAGCTAGCTTAGAATTGATTCTACCTATTATTTCAAGAGCAATGAAAAGATGGGGCTGGGGTTATTGCTCAGTTGCAGAGCACTGGCCTCCCACCCATGGGTGAGTGTGTTTTGATTCTAAGCCCTGTGCATACATAAATGCATAAACAAAAGGTCCATGAGCAAGTCAAAATATTTAACAACAAAAAAGGAAAACCTCTAAGGGGACTGTGGGAGTAGAGGCTGCATTCACTTTTCTGTGATATTGAAGATTAGCAAAGCTACTGAGGTACCAGTAGCTTTGTGTACCCATAGGCCTGTGTATTGAGAAGTGCAAATGTGTGTGCATGAAATCCAAGGTGACCTACAAAGGAAGCGACACCAGCACAAGAGCCCTGGTAGAGTGCTGGAAAATCCTGCTGGTCAGGGACTCTTGAGACTTACACAGGTGTATTTCTCCTCTGCAGCAACATTTCAGGATTGGCCCAGGTGAGGGCCTCAGGGGATTTCCTGGGGGCGGGGACAGGGAGCTGAAGCCAGAAACCCACCCTTTTACTCCAAGGGAGCTCAGAACCCCACCAGATTTGGATGAGAGACCAGGGACATCAGCCCTCAGCAGCAGGCTCTCCTTCAGACCCGTGGTCATTCTGGGCACTTGCATGTCCACAAATGTCATTCCAAACCCAGCAGAAAAAGAAATACTCTTCTAATGAAAGTGTAGAGTCAATGCAATGCAGAGCTTATTTATGTCACATAAAGTATGAAAGCATTGGGCAGCATTTCTTTGAATTCTGGAATCCTTATGTTAAAATGGCACAGTTAAAAAAAAAAAAATTGATACCCCAGAGAGCCAAACTTGTAAACACTCCAAAGCCCTTAGGTCAACTGGCCTCTGACCTCTTCCCAGCACCTCAATGTCATTCAAACTATGGATTTCGAACCTCTGTAAAGGAAAGTACTGACTCGAAAAGGCTGGCAAATCTTTGTTCTTAGTAGAGTCATGGAAATCAAAGGTGTGAGTCACCGAATTTTGGCCTAAAATTGCACCTGTGGTATTGAAGATGACGTGTTGCATTACGTGATCCTGGGGGAGGAGACAAGTTCCCAGAAGCCCCCTTCCCTCACTGCCCCTTCCGGCTGGCATCCAGGAGGCTGCGTCTCTTCCTGGGCTCTGTGTACAGCCCTCACCTGTCTGAGTGCCTGCGGACAGGAGACAGCAGAACAGTGGGGTCTCAGGTTGGTTTTATTTGCCCAGGTAGTTTACAGAAGATTCCTTAGAAGACATGTAGATGGGGAAAATGTTAAGGATGGAGGGGGAGGTGCTTGTAAAATTAAGGTTTTTCAAGACTGTTTCTTTATGCTGAGCAGGGTCAAATAGGTCATTGGAGGTTCAAATCACCACAGAACTATTTCAATTTCAGAGAATATTTAATGCAGCATTCTGATACCTGTGAGCAGGTGGATCAATGTGTATGAAAACTGCTGTAGTTTACTATGGACCCTTGGGTAGGATAGGATCTACCTCTGATGGATAGAGCAGTGTTATTCCCTGTGCTATTTCCACACAGGCACATAGAAGTCCTGGGTCATCCTCACCCAGCCTTCCTCTACCCATTCTCCCCTCTCTTCTGACTTGCTCTTCCATTCTCTCCCCCCTCCCCCTCCCCCCACCCACCTCTGGCCTTCCCCCTTCCCCCTTTAGGGTAGCTTCTCCCCTTAGTATCCACACCTAGGAACAAACACTGGTTTGGCATGTCTACCAAAGGATGTACACTGGTTCCATCCACAGCTTGTTGGGAAAATGTCAGAATTTCATTCTCCTCTGCCGCTTAATAGCTATCATTGTCTTGCTCTGTTTTTCTTATATCATGTTATGGTAGAGAATCATCGTGACCCCACACCATGGCTTGGGGATGATTTTTTTTCCCTTTCTTTCTGTAGAAGAGTTTAAGAAACCTTTCTCTAGCACTTTTTGAAGGCTGGGTTGGGTGAAATTCCACATTGAACCCACCACGTCCTCAGCTTCTCTATTTGGTTAGGTTCATTACCACTGATCCAATCCTGAGCTTGCTCTCTGTATCATTAATTTGGAAATATATTTCAAGGTCTATTTGCTTGGGTCAGATATTCAAGGACATTCTTGGATATCTACTAGTCCTCAGCTTCTCTATTTGGTTAGGTTCAATACCACTGATCCACTCCTGAGTTTGCTCTCTCTATCATTAATTTGGAAATATTTTTCAAGGTCAATCTGCTTAGGTCAGATATGCAAGGACATTCTTGGATATCTACTAGCATTTCTAGCTCATGACTTCTGACTTTGTCAAGAATAACTCTGGATAACCGTGCTCTGCAAATCTCTGTATTAAGATGAAATTCCTTTTGATCTCTCTTTGTAGGAACTAGGTTTACCTCTCTTCACCTTTCCTCTTTTGGTTATCATTTGGATAGAGGCAAAATTGTTCCCTTTGGTTAAGATTGCTTTAGTGTACCTACAGGAATCATGCATTCACTCTGCTATAATTCTAAGAGCATGGAGTATCTTATTTTTGTCAAACGCAGTAGTTGGCCTACTCTCCCTTGATTGTGCACCCATCTGTGCTCCACCTATGCTACTGGGCTCCCCAGATCATGGGATGTGCTCCATGACAAAATGTGGAGAACAAATGAAAGATCCCATCTTGACTTTGGTCATGACACTTTTTTCTTTTCTCTTGGACCTAGGAGAGCCCAATGTCAGCATCTGAGGGAATGGGACCTGACTTGAAGAACATGAGAAAGTCGGCAGAGCATGCCTCACAGCCTCTGGCCCCGAGCCTCATGCAAATCCAGAATAAGAAGCACCAGCAGAGGGGAGCTGTGGGGCATAGGGCTCCTCCCCCTGAAGAGGAGGACCCCAGGGTATGTGGACATTGGAGGCAATGGGAAGCCAGGGCCCGACACAGGTCAGAATCGTGGTGACGTCCTCTCAGATTGCCTCTACCACCCAATTCTCCCATTCCACCCCACGAGGACCTGCCCGGGCACCTCCTCTCAGCTTAGTCCTTTCCTAGGATGGGAGGAGTCATCTTTTGGAACCACTTGAAACCCATGCATCCCAACGTTTGTCCTGTTGTTGAAATCTGGCCCAGGCTCCTCAAGTTGCAACATCCAAACCTTCCTTCCAGTGCCCCTTCATAATAGGTGATTCCACAAACGTGTTCTAGGACCTGAAAATCCCTAGAAATTCATGGTTCACAGGCCTGAGTTCCTGACCTACAACGAGAGGAAACTAAGACTTAAAATCTCTCTTTGTCTGTAAAAGGGCAGAGCTGGTTGTGGTTGGGCCGACTCCTGACAACTTGTGCTTTTCCACCGACAGCTGAAGTGTAAGGACTGTGGGGCTTTTGGACACACTGCGAGGAGCAGAAGATGCCCCATCAAGCGCTGGGATGGTGCGCTGGCCCCACAACCCTTGGGCCCAAAGAAGGAGAAGGAGAACCAGGCACCAAGCAAGCCTAGGAATCTCCAGAACACAGGGGCCTGTGAGCAGCCATCCAGAATGAAGGGCCAGGTGCAGAGGTGAGGGATGGGGAAGCTGGGATCCAAGCCTCGGACATGGAACTCCAGCGCGGTGGTGTCTCTCCTTCTCCACATAGTCCTCTCCACACATTCACATGCAGCTAATGACTGGGTCAATGGAGAGAGATAGACTAGGACTCCATGTCCCAAAGCCAGAGCCTGCAGCACATTCTCCTGTGCATTCAATTCAGAAAGGGAAGGGGGTCAGGGCAGCACTAGGAACATGACCACGGGAGGCACAAAAGCAATGTGTCCACATGGAACTACTTAGTGGTAAATGAGAAGGGCTTCCTGGATGTAGGGACTGGGTGTTGTAGGAGGAAAGGCACAGACTTGGGGGAGAACCCAGGGTAGCACAAGAGACACTAAGAAAACGGGCACCTCTCATTTTGCTCCCTCCCCTGCATCCATCCAAATACCATCGTGTGTTCTGCAGGCAAGAAGACGAACAACGGGGAGAGGCTCTACTCCAGACATGGAGTACCTATAGGAGACCCCAGGAGAGGCAGCAAACCAAATGGAAGGAAGAGACAGAACCCAGTGCCTACCTAAGGGTGAGTATGTGCATGGTGGCCTGCTCTTTTGGTGTCCTGGAGAAGCCTGATCAATTCCTTCTCTGTGGCCCTTCTGCCTGAGGGATTTGCTATCAACATTTAAGCCCCATGGGACTCAAGCTTGGGGGTCTTTCACATTTGCTCTTTCCAATTTTGTGTGGTACTTTTTTCATCTTCCCCATGACGTGGTGCATGGGCTCATGGGGCCAGAGTTGACTCCAACCTCTCAAAGGACACAATGTCCAATGCAGGCATATTCCTATTGAAAGTGGGAGAACACTCTCAGCCTCTGTAGGCCAACTCCTCAGTGGCCACATCTGCTGAGAGGAGCATTAGCCATCGACATCCCATGGAAGAACACACAAAAGAGCCCTGCCCATCTCAATGCATGAGACCTCCGATTAAGAACGGGATATTTCCCAATGTGCCCTGAAACATGTCACGTCGTTCTTGGAATGGGTCTTTGGCTGATAGCCATGGAGGTGGAGGTGGAGCGCCCCTTTCCTTTCCTGGGCTGAGGACTTGTCTTCCTGTTCCACTCTATGTTCTGTAGCCGAATTCCTGTTTAGGTGGGCCTTGTTGGTGCTTGAGTGCAGGCACTCAGGAAAGTTTCCTGTGTTTGTCTTTTCCTCCAGAAACCCAGCAGGCCACTGCCCGTCCACACGACCAGGACGAGGTGTGTCCTGGGCTCCGTGTTGGAGAGTCAGCCTTGTGTCCAGAGCTCGGATGAGAGTCTCACCTTCACTAGCGCACATCCCTTTCAGAGACCCAAAGGTGGACTCCACTCAGGTCCCGGGATCCAGAATAAGCAGGATGTGAGCATCCCGGGCACCATCCAGCCGGCAGCAAGGCACTCAGGGCAGAACCCTGCCCTCCTTGGGAAGAAAGCACCTGAAACACCAGAGGTTGTCTCCTCTAAAATTGCCCAGACTTCTGCCAATATTCTCGGAGGGGGCCATGTGCTCCACCCTCCATCACTAGCCAGGGGTCCTGATGTGAGCAAAGAGCCCTGCCTGCAGCCAGCAGCATGTCCACAGGGCCAGGGCCACAAACTCAGCCTCCGGGCCCCAGGCAAGAGACAAGCTCAGGTCCACATCCAGACTGGCCAGAACTCCCCAAAGAAACTCAGGCTGGGGCACAGTCCCACTCCACGGGGGAACACCTGCAGGCCAGGCTCGGAGGCTAGGAAGTCTCTGCCTGCTTGGCAAGACACAAGTGGTATCGGACTAAAAGGGTCACCCCAGGTGATCAGAAAAACTCCAGCCCATGATTCCAGCATGGATCTTCGCCCTCCCAAGGAAAGCCCTTTCCTGAATCCAGTCGAGCCATGCACCAAATCGAGTCCACCAGCACCCGGCTGTGTTCCCCGACAGCCCCTGCGAATGCTCTTCAAGAGAATGCACAAGAACTGGTGGAGATCCAGGCTCATTGCCGATCTCCCTTCCTCTCCTGCTGCAAAGACCAGTGCTCTTGCTGACACACCTCCCTATCTTGATGAGTCGGAGAGGCCAAGCTCCCACGAGCCACTGAGTGTCCTCTATGAAGACCTTCAGGTATCCTCCTCCTCTGAGGATAGTGACATGGAGTGAGGCACACCGTATCAGGGAAGAATGGCCTTTGGGGCTCCAATGATTTGCAGGGTCTCTCGGGCTGAGGAAGCAAAGATGCAGGAGCAGGTGGCACCGGGGTCACAGGACCTTCCTAGCTATGGAGTAGGAGCAAAGCCTGGGTCTTCAGAAAGCTCTGGCACAGCCACGGACCCTGCCTCTGACGCACAGCCACCTGTCCAGAACTCAGAGGAGAGACTCCTCTGAATGGGGTTTCCAGGGGATTGTCCAATGTGCTCATGCCACCTTCCACAGGCTGTCTATGGGATGACAAATGGGGTGGATATGCAGGTGTAGAGACGGAAGTGGAACAGAAATAGAAGGCTCAAGGCAACAGGCTGGTATGGTCCTTTCTGAATTTTTCCATTCCAATTTGAAACCTGGAGGACAATCTCCCCAAAAAGACAGCCACTACCTATTGGTCGGGATGAGACCAATGTCTTTAGTCTATTGAATCCATTTTGCTTAGGAACTCCATTCTGTGAAACAGCTATGCCAACTAGAAAGGTCATGACTGGGGCAGGTTGTTTTTCCTTCTGTTGTGGAGACCCTCTAGGACATGAACTATCTAACTGGGCAGTGATTCTGTCACTGGGGTATCTGGGCTCTGTTTCTTCAATTGGGGCAACTGGGCTCTGTTTGTATAACTGGGGTGACTGGGCTCTGTGCCTCTAGGGGTAACTGGGCTCTGTTTCTGTAACCGGGGTGACTGGGCACTGTTGGTGTAACTGGGGTATCTGGTGCTTTTGGTGTACCTGGGGTAACTGGGATCATGTGGATTGGCTTAGCCTCCCATCACCTGACTGCATTCTCCTGCTTCTGTGACTTGGCTTGCTTGCATTGGGTAAACCCCCCAAACATACCTTTGGTGTGTTTCTGGCTTCAGTAGGAGGCTAAACAGAAGGGGGTGCGCCACTCTGACTAGCTCGCTTTTAGAGAGTAGAGTGTCCCCTGCTGGCCCACAATAAAGGCTTCATTGGAATGGCAAAGTGTGGTCTGAGAGTGATTTGAAGATCTCCCTATCAGTATAACATGGGAAACTGTGAAAGAGTGAAAATGTTTCTGTTTCCCGTGCAGGTGGCTGAAATGCCAATACTGCTTTGAAAACATGCAACCTCTAATACTTTCTGGATCTTCCTTCATATGAAGACATCTGTACCAAAAGGCTTCTAAACCCACTGGTGTATTTGCACACACAAACAGAAACAAGCCCTCCAATAGTAACATGCACACACACAACTCACACAAAACAACAGCACTTCTCTTAGTCCTGTTACTTTTCCAAGTGAAAAACGACCAATGAAACATATACTTTCAAAACACCCTCCCAGCCTCACAGCCTGGAAATGGTCACAGTGTACTAAGGTTTTCTACATGTCCTGGAGCAATAAACTCTTGGTAATTAGACACCCTGAGAATTGTAGCTGCTCCCAGGCCTCTCCTGTGCCACAGATGGAAACGGGGAAAAGCACACAAAGCAGCTCTCCAGAAGTTCAAAGAGATATGCCCCGAAATTCCTAATCCAGCTAGTCCATGAATTTCTGAGAAGTGATTGGTGGATCTGACATGGAGAGAGAGGGGGCGGTGGGGGGACTCCCTGCAGGCTGAGGAGATGAGGAAGCCTGTCCTATGGAAACCTTCTCAGAGAATGTCTCCCTTTCTTCTGAGCTCCCAGCAGGAGTCCCTTGTGCTCCTTGATCCTCCATGCATGGAGGCAGCTTTCATCCACTAGAAAGATCCGTCTCAGGTGGATGACATTAGGAAGTGCAACAGTCTTCAGACAATACCCCTGACACTCAAGTCTACCTGGGCTCTCCTCTCCTTGCAGAGTCATCAGTGTCATTTGGGCCAATGCAAAGTGGAACACCAATCTGACTCCAGAACACGTGTTGGCTCTGGAGCCTTCCTGTGCTGTCCTATACATAGATCTGCATGCTGAGTGGGATGCAAGCCCACAGGATCCCTGCTCTACACCAGCCTGGCCATATCATCCATCCCAGCCTGAATTGGCTGCTGCCTTCCACCCCTCTCAGCGTTGTTTCTCCTAACCTAGACCTCTGTCTATGTGCTCAACTGTTTCCTGTGGGGATTCTCTTCTATCCTACATGCCAAGAATACCATGGGTCCTGAGTCAACTCCCCCTTCTCCCTGGGAAGGGTTCTGACCTGTAACAATTGGGTTTCCCAAATGGGGACCTTTGGAGGCACTGAATTGGATCCATGGACACCAACACTTTCCTTTCGCCTTGACTAGGATGCATTCTGTACTCTCCAGAACATAGAACCTCTTGCTCCACTTCCTTCATTGACTGAGGGGCTCTGGGGCTCAGACTGAGCAGAGCTGCTTTCACCTAGCAGGTGTTTCCCATATTCTACAGCCCAGAGCCACCCTTAGAAAGACTCTTCCAGGCAGATAGTTTCTCTCTAGCAGCCCAAAGTGGATTGAAAGAAACTGTTACGTGTTAAGTGTCCATGTGTCCAGGGTCACTCTTTGGAAGTTGCATGTAGAGAAGAACCCAAGAGGACTTGAGCATCAGCTGCATTTAATGGAGAAGAATTGGGCTAAGTAAGGTCATCCTCAGGAGACTGCTCTCACCTGTGGAGGGAAGCTGCCTCCTCGTCTCCACCCATCAGGGACTAGTGGAAGTTCCTGCCTGACCTCAAGTGGAAGAGAGACACTTCCCCTGATGAGATGGTTTCCAAGGAGGGAATTTTCCATATACTCACGTGATCAGTAGTCGACCCAGCACACCCACTCCCTTGGTGTCAGATCCACAATACCTTCTGAGAACTTAAGGAGATGAGAAAGATTTGGGTGTGGCCAGTTCACAGCCTGGAGTGCTGAAGGGGGCCTGTTCTCCAAAGACTCTTTGTGAACACCAGAAGTAATGAAGCAGATTCATTACAAGGATGGTTCAAGTATATTTAGGGAGGTCCAGTTGCTTCATAATCTTTCAAGTAGGGCAGCATGCAAGCGGTAATGGGATGCACTTGGATATCCTCTCAAAAGCTAATTGTTTGACCAAAACCTCTGAAGCATTCAAATCACCAATTATCTCTTTGCTCCCTGGTAAAGGCATGCTAGAAAATATGAGAATTTTTCCTCTGGTCCCTGGTGAATCTGACTAAAGTCCTAAATTTTTTTGCCTTTATTTGGTAGTTCCCTCCAGGCTTTTCTGGAACACACACTAATTTTATCATAAACTGGCAAATCATAATCATAATTAAATTGTAATTTAATTGCTGTTCCAAATATGCAAATCATCTGTTACCAGTTAACATATCTAGAGGAGCCTCAAAACCATGCCTGCAACTCCTTTCCATGCATAAATCTGTCCAGTTTGATCTCCATCATAAAAAATCACTTCCAGATAGGTATACTCTGGCTACCATAATCCAATTATAGAGGCAATGGCTCACTACAAATGGATCCAATCAGACTCTGAACAAATGGTGAATTAGGAGCATAAGTACAAGCATTTTTCTGCACCTTTAAATTTTTAACACTGTGCATGCATATGTTAAACCACAGCATGACCTGAATGCCTTGATCTTGTTTGTTAACCTGCTCAAAACTTTAAAAAGCTGAAAATCTGTAACATCTTCCCCTTGCCCCAGCATGGCTTAGAAGGTCTGTTGAAGCAGTGAGAGCCTGGCCACCATCATGTTGGAGAGGCTAAGTCTCATTCTCCCTGAGGGGAGTGGCCTTATCCAAATTTCCTTTTTTCCTATTCAATCTGCAACTGCAGATTGCTAAAACTCATACCTAGCTCACGTTCTCCCTTGGACTAAGAATCCTTGGAATCCTGAAGCTTGGCTTCTTTGGGATCTCCCTTGTGGTTTCTTCCCCTCCATCTTGAATTTCCCTTCCCGAAACTCAATCTGGGCTAGTTTCTTCTCTAGCCCATGCCCATACCAGCAAGCCCATACCTGACTTGCTCCTGAATCATTCTCTCTGTCCCAATCAGCTGCAATTGAATTAGACTGTGGTTTTGCCCCAAGGCTTTCTACCTGAGATTTAATAGCTACTGGTTTGGTATAGCTTGATTCTGTCCTTAGTCCAGCTACAGACAGGAAAAATTCCCTGGGAGCTGTGCTAGGCTGTCCATCTTATTCTAGGCTCCTAATTGCATTTTGCAGCCCTTCCAATAATTCCTCGGAAGGACCAATGATTTTCTCTTGGTCAGCAAAAAGACACATTTCTAAGGCAGTCCAGATGTTCTGAATATTTTCTATTGTACTTCTAAGTAGTTTAGCAGAAAGGGAACTTTCAAACTGTTTTCTACATAGTCTTTCCCAAGTATGTAATTAGGCGAATCCTCCTCATAGAACCATAGACAAACATTGTTGACTGTTTTTAGAAATTGAGCAAGCTCAGCTCTTTTGATCTGTTTTCTCTTATGATTGATTAAAGTTTCCAGGATCATTAAGTAGATTTCCTTCTCTGAAGATGATGAATTCCCCATATTATGATTAACGTTCCTCTCTCTTCATTTGCAATCTGTTTTCTTTCATAACTCAATCTCCATTACTCTAAATTTCTAAAAGCACCCTCAATCCAAGTGAAACCCACCAAATTCACACCAAGTGCCCTTGGTTTGGGTACCAACTGCTGCTCCCATCCAGCTCTGGCAGTTGAACTAAAGTCACTTGTGTGAATTTGAGGTGATGCAAAATAACAGTACCTTTTATATGAGCTTCACAATGGCTTCCCCATCTCTGGCCTCAGGCTCCCCAAAGCAGGGTAAGAGAAGGTCACAAGAGGGTGATGAGAGAGAGAGAGAGAGAGAGAGAGAGAGAGAGAGAGAGAGCACAAGCACATTTGGAAGTGGGCTTTTATTTGGGAGGACACTGTTTCTTAGAACATTCTATCCAAAAAAGGCAGAAGGGAGAGGATTATGAAGGAACAGGTGAATGTAACTCAACCCCAGTTGGTGACAACTACACCTGGAGCCACACCTTGTTATCTGAGCTGGGGTAACACCCTAGTTACTGTAGAACACAATAATTGCTCAGTATCCTGGGACATCAGGACTTAAAGGCATGTTTATCTAGGGCAGCTCCCCACAGAGAGGTGAGCCTTACAGGCAGTATGGAGCCAACACAAAGAGAGGGTAGGGTAGCTTCTGCCCCTGAGAATCCCAATGCACAGCAGATGATGCAACTGCTACATGAAATCTAGAAGCCCCAGGAACTCCTCAGCCTGCACAGTAACTCCTGCTTTTCTTTCTTCTACCATGCAGATGAGGATGGCCAGGTGAAGATAATGGTCATGTAAGAGACTATCAATTGAAGCCTGGAGAATTGGGGCTAGGAACTTTTCCCCCTACTTTCCCTGCCATCCTGGCCCTACCATTCCTTCCTAGTCAAACTTTTACCCTTAGAGAAGCTAGATAAGATTCCTATATAATGGGGGACAAACAGGTGTAGACCCTCTGCCAGCTTGGCTAGGGCTAAGTCTTAATTTCTGGATTCTTTTCCAGAAAGAGAGCCCTAGAGGGGCAGGGGCTCTCTGGTGGCCCCCTTGACCTCACCCAGCATCCTTCATTAGGGGGCTCCATCCCATTACACAGAGGTTCTTTTGGGCAGGAAACGTGGGCAGCATTTCCATAGCCCTTAACATGGGACTCAGGGCTGGGGATGTGGCTCAAGCGGTAGCGCGCTCGCCTGGCATGCGTGCGGCCCGGGTTTGATCCTCAGCACCACATACAAACAAACATGTTGTGTCCGCCGCAAACTAAAAAAAATAAATATTAAAAAAATTCTCTCTCTCTCTTTTTTTTTTAAAAAAAGATGGGACTCACTGTAGGCAGGACTGGGTCAGAGTCTGGCAGGGACAGTCCTCCATTCAACAGGGCTCTCATCTTAGAGGCACTTTGGGGCAGGCAGCTCAGCTGGGAAGCATTCTCATGGGTCTTCAGACAGTTGGGGTCACTGTAGGCTAAGTGAGGACAGAGTGGGTGCAGGTTTTCCTGGGGACTCCCATCCTTAGAAGTAACTTGGGCAGGGCCACTGGGCAGGGTTCTCGGGCCCTATGACAGTTGAGGCTAACTGTAGGCCAGGCAGGGCCCAGGGTGCTGGGGTGTGGGCCATCCCTCCCCAGTGAACATATTGTACTTGGGAAACATTTGTATATCTTGGAGTAGGAATGCCCCCTGTATCATAGTTGGAGCTGGCAAATAGAGAGGAGGTTCTAATAATTATTTGGGACTGGGAAACTTATTTATTGACAGCACAAGACAAAGGAAGGGACAGGGATGGGATTGCAATGTCCTAAGGAAGCAGCTTCTATTTATTGTGGGTTTTTTTTCAGATTTATACACAACATGCAAAATATCTTTTTTAATTGATTTTATTTTTTAAATACACAACAGCAGAATGCATTATAATCCTTATTATACATATAAAGCACAATTTTTCATATCTTTGTATATAAAGTATGTTCATGCCAATTCATATCTTCATATATGTACTATGTTTTGCATTACAATCCTTATTACACATATATACCACAATTTTTCATATCTCTGTTTGTATATAAAGTATGTTGACACCCAATTTGTGTCTTCATATATGTACTTTGGATAATGATGACCATCACATTCCACCATCCTTGCTAATCCCCTGAACCCTCTCTTCCCCTCCCCTCTGCCCTATCCAGAATTCATCTATTCCTCCCATGCTCCCACTCCCTACCCCACTGTGAGTCAGCCTCCTTATATCAGAGAAAACATTCGGCATTTGTTTTTTGGGGATTGACTAACTTCGCTTAGCATTATCTTCTCTAATGTCATCCATTTACCTGCAAATGTTATGATTGTGCTTTATAAATTTAGCTATAAAATAAATTTAGCTATAAAAATTAATAAATAAATGTGACAATCCAGCCTACTTATTCCTTTTTTACTGTTCATGGGAAGAAAGAGATGTCTGCACTAAAAGTTTGTGAAAAGATTATTAAAAAGAAAAACTTATTTAGTAAAAAAAAGTGTTTTTTTACTTTGTAAAATTAAATTAAACATATTATCCAAGGATGACATATTGTATAAGCAACATTTCCCCAAGACAAGGCACAAAATACTTAGAGAAGAGAAACAGATAAAAATATGAGATTTTTAGAATTTAAAGTAACATTGATACTTGTGAGATTAAAAATGAATATGAGTGGTAAAATATATTTTATCAGGTATTAAGGAGTTAACCAACTTATGGAATTTTGTCCACGTTTATTCTAAAGGCATTTGAACTTATGAATCACTTGAAGTGTGAAGTAAATGTAAATGAAAAGAAACTCCTATACAACCTGTAATTTTGTTCCTTTTTTCTCTTATGAACAGTGACTAAAGAATTGTGTATACCTACAGGGTACAAAAGTGAGGTTTCCATGCCTGTATACCTTGTGTAAATCTACTACCTCAAAAATACTTCACTGTGGGGAGAGTTTCTGAATACCCCTTCTATTCTGAAATAAATGAAGCTTTATTGTTATTGCCCCACGGGTGGCACTGCAGGACACCTTGTTGAGTGAAATGGGAGTGATTTTGTTGTTACAGCAGCACCTTGGCCTCACCCTCACTGCCCATGAAGTCAAAAGCTGAGCCCATGCCTGTGTCTCTCTCATTTGAAAATGCCAAATCCAAATGGAATTTGCCCCATTGGTGTGAAATTGCTCTTGTACAGATTTTGCTACTTCTCTTTCTAGTTCCTGCTGTAAACAGTAATAAGCATACAAAAAATTATAATGGACTGAGCCACAAACATTGCTAATCCACCCATCACAAATGTCAAAATCATGGACTTCCCAAGCTTAGTGAACACTATTCCACCCACTGCTACATATAAATAATGAGTTTTACTTCAACTGTTTCCATTCTGTAATGAAAGAGACATGTCATCAGTCAGGACCAGTGACCTCAGAGTTCTAAGCTTTAACCTTAAAGCACGACAATCCTCCACATCTTTGCCAGCATTTGTTATTTTTCTTTCTTTCATAATGGCCATTCTAACTGGGCTGATGTGGAATACTTGCATTTTCATTTATATTCTCCTGATAGGTTAATGTTATCAAGTATTTTTTATATATTTCTTGGTTATTTGTATTTCTTCTTTTAGGAGTGTCTATTCATGTCTTTTTCTCCTGTGTTAGTGAAATACATTGTGTATTTTCTGGTTCTTGTTAGTATTTTGTGGTTCCTTAAATATTCTGGATATTAATCCTAGGTCATTCAAATATTGGAGAATATTTTCTCCCAATACCTACATTGCCCCTTCACTGAGGATGTGGAGGAATAGGAATTCCCATTTACTCTTGAGTATAAGGTCCTTGCTTAGCATATGGATGGCCATCTTAAGTGATAGCTGCCATTTTAAGGAAAAAGTTTCACTTTCCCACCCAAGGGTGTGTTTGAGCAAGCCTCACCACTCCCTCAAACCAACATAACCCCTAACTGCCTGCATTAGGACCTGTCTAGCTCTGATTCCTGAGCCTGCCCCGTAAATGTCTCAAAACCCAAGCTTGTTTTGCCTCTCTCTCCTATAGAGAGATGGCCTTTATTTGTCATCTCTGACAAATAAATTCTCATGCTTTTCTCTGCCTGATCTCCATCTTTCATTTCTCACTTACCAGTCTCTCATTCCATGCTTTCCCTTCATTTTGGTGCCAAAAACCTGGGATAAGTTTCCCTGGTATGCCTGCTCCCCCTCTTAGAGGGACACTGAGTGACCCTGGGCCCCAATCCAAATTTCATCATGGGACCAGGCCTTCCATTCTGCTGAACGCCCTCTCCACACCCACCACTGGATATTCTAGGTAAGACCCCTGTCTCCAGTTGACCTAAAAGAACTACAGGTCCCAGGAAATGACCATTGAACCTCTGGCATTCCAAGGATTACCATGTGGTCAAGAGTACCCCCAGTCACAGCTATCACAGCTACGGCTGATCCCTAGTATTGACAGAGTCTTTTATTTGGGTCCTGGGTTTTGAGAAAAAACTATGGAAGGTGATTGGGTGTTGTTCCTAGTGAGACTACCTCTTGGCCTTGGGTTAGCCTCTACAAGCTTCTGCCTGTACTATGTAGCCCCAGCTAGGCACCCAAGTGCCTCTATGGGCTCCTGCCCTGATGCTTACCCAGCAGTGGTGATGGCCCCCTGAGTGTAACCATCCTCTCAACTAGATGATACTAGAGACTGGGGGATGCCCCACCTCTAAACTCACATCTTATATCTCACCATGGGTGGCTCCTTATCCATTCCCTCCCATAGTCCCCTAAGCTGCTTCCTGGCTAATCGAGGGTCTCTCTCACCCTAGATGTAAACCCCCAAAACTTATCCACTTGCACAATCAGATCTGGCCTCAATATCCTTTGGATAATGACTATAAATGGTCACTTAATGGCAGTTTAGAACCCAATATTTTCAGGGATCTTTTCAAATATTGTGAGCATTTGGGAAAATGGAAAGTGATATCATATGTTCAGAACTTCTCCTATCTAATCCCTTTCTCTCTGCAACTCTTACTCTTTCACACAAGTCCTCTAAAGCTCTCACCTCCCCTACACCTGTTTCCAAAGGGATAGAATACCCTACCCAGGACTCCTCCTTCAACTCAGCGGATGAGCTCCCCCTATACCACAATTCCCTTTCTAATGAAGCTGCTGCAGCAACTTTTCCCCGAGTCCCTCCATCCGCTACCCCTGCCCAACCCTCATCTCTGTGTCCTCTATGCAAGGTGGCTGGGGTAGATGGTGTGATCCAGGTTCATGTGCATTTCTCTTTGTCAGACCTTTCACAGATAGAATAGCATATTGCGTCCTATACGTCAAGTATAGGACATATCAAAGAGTTTCAATATCTGACTCAATCATGATTTGACCTCCCATGATATCCATATGATCTTGTCTAACACTCTCCTGCCCAGCAAGTTTGGGAACAAGCTAGAAATTACGCTGATAAGGTACATCATACCTCCCTTACCCATCCAATTGGCACTAAAGCGGTCCCTGATTGGGACCTCAATTAGTATTATAATTCATTTGTAAGAGTAATTAGTAGAAACCAAATTCATTACTTGCCTCATGGCAGGACTTAGAAAGGCAGTCCATCAGGCCATCAGTTATGAAAAGCTCCAGGAAATTATCCAAGAATGGAAACCCTTCAGCATTTAGACCACCTAACCAAGGCTTTATTACAATATACTAATCTGGACCATAGACTCCAGATGGGAGGCAACTACTAATGACCTACTTGTTCTCACAGAGTTTCCCTGATATTAAGGCCAAACTAAGGTGCCTCAAGAGGGGGCCCCTAACTCCCCAATCTGAGGTTCTGGGAGTGGCATTTAAGGTATATAACAGGATAAACAAGAAGAGCTGGAAGTAGAAATATCAGATGCTCACTCAAGCCATCTGTCTGGCTTCAGAATTTATCCCTGGTTCCACTGGTCTACAGAAGGGTCACTTGGAACCACCTGGACTCTGCTTAAATGTGCTCAGATGAGTCACTGGGTTCGTACATGCCCTAAGCCTTGCAAGCCTCCAGGACCTTGTCCTAAATGCCATCTGAAGGGACACTAGGCCATTGACTGTCCCTGGACCTATAGAAGCCTCCAGCCATTTAGCCTTTCCGGTTCCACTTTCCAACTCTTAGGACTGGCTGAAGAGGGCTGATGGAATGAGATTATAGGTCAATATCTCTGATGGACACAAAAGTAACAATCTTAAACATACTAGTAATCAGAATTCAGCAGCAAGTTATAACCTTGCAAACCATGATCAGATGGAATTTGTCCCTGAGGCACAAGAATCCTCCAACTGTCACTATCAATAATGTAATATATCTTATTATCCAAGCAAAAGCTAATTAAAACCACAGTGAGATGTCACCTCCCACCCATCAGGAAGGCTACTACCAACAAAAAAGAAGTGTTAATGAGGGTAGAAAAGGATCCTTTGTTCCCCGTTGGCAAGATGCACATTGGCACAGTCATCATAGAAAACAACATGGAGGTTCTTAAACCAATGAGGAAGAGATCCACCTCATGACCCAGTGACCCTTGTCCTGACCACACACCAAAGGAAATGAAATCAGCTTGTGAAGTTATCTGAATACTCACGTTCACAGCACTACTTACAACAGCCAACGTATTTAAATAGTCCCATTGTCTATTGCCACATGGACATAGAATGTATCATACACACACACACACACACACACACATATTGGAATATTGTTCAGCATTTTTAAGGCGATACTGATATTTTCAATAACATGGATAAATTAATTGTGCATTATATGTGAAATAAGCCAGAATGCTTGACCTCACTTATACATAGGCTCAAAAAGAAAAAAATGAAAACCTTGAATGCACAAAAATGTAAAATATAAAGATCATTGTCAGAGATTAGTCGGGAGAATGGGAAGATGAAACTCAGAGGCCAGAACATTTCAGTTATGCATAATAAGCTTAGCAATTTAATATGCAGCCTAATTCATTATATTGGACCACATTTGTGAAATATGTTGAGAGAGCATAAATTATGTAATTATACACACACACACACACAACTGTGTGATAAAGGTTGCTCTGATTTGCTTGGCCATCATTATCATTTCCCTAGGTGCAGGTGTATTCAAACATCCTGTGTGAACCTCACACATGTACAATAATACAGTACTGGAATCAAAAGAGATACCTAGAGACTAGAGTAGAAAATATAACCCTGAAGTAAGCCAACACATGTACAGTCATCTGCTCAACACCGTTACATCAAGAGCACACACCAGGGAAGCAATAGTCTCCTCAGTAAATGGTGCTGAGAAAACTTGACATTCACACATGAAATGGAACTGGACATTTGATTGACACAAAACACAAAAAACAACTCAAAATGAATCAAAGTCTTAGAACTAAGACCTGAAACCTTGACCTGCTATTATTAATTTCTGTAGGTGTCCCGCTTTGTTTTCCCCAAGGGTTAGAAGAATCTATATTGGACACTGTGTGGCAGTATGCAATCTAGTCAGGATATGGAAACAAAGTATCCATCAGTGGATGAATAAAGAGTGCAATCTACTGACCATGGAATCTTATTCATCCTTTAAAATCAAGGAGTTCCTGTCATTTGTGACAACACGGATGGACTTGAAAGACATTATGTTAAGTGAAACACGAAACAAAAAGGCAAAAGCTATGCAATCTATGTTATTGTTAAACTCCCAGAAGCCAAAGTAGAATGGTGTGGCCAGGGACTGTGTGGAGGGAAATGGGTTCGGAAATTTAAAAGGCAGAGTTAAAGTTTTGCAAGACAACAGGTTCTGAGGTCTAGTTGATGGTTTAGTGCCCCTAGGCATGAATATAGCATTGTAGGCTTAAGCTTTACTAACCAGGCAGAATTTATATTGTGTGTTCTCACCAAAGGCAGAAGAAGGAGAGAGAGAAAGAGAAAGAGGAGGAGGAGAAAGAGGAAGAGGAAGAAGAGAAGGAGGAGGAGGAGGAGAACAAGGTAGGAAGAAGCTGAGAAGAGTCTGGTGGGCTTATGGCCTTGATAGTAGTGTGGTTTCTTCACAGGTGCATTCGGATCTCCAAACTACTGAGGTACACACATGAAAGATGTACAGCCTTATTTACGTCAATCAGAACTCAATAACATGCTTTATAAAAAAGAAGTTGGGTTAAAAATGAAACAGGTGAATGCTCCTTCTCTCCCAGCCATTTTCCTTCCTGATGCCTTGAATTCTGAGGTGATGGGTGAGATCTGGCAGCCACATTAGGGTGATAGAGTAAAGAGTGAAAGAGAGGGCTGGCAGGGAGCTGCACCTCTGATGAAATTGATAGCTGTATTAGCCCTAAATGGGAGAACTACAGATTCAAAGGGGAGGAAACCATTGAGCCTCATTTGAGCCATGTCAGTTGGGTATTAATGTCATAAATACTTGGAGAACATATCCTCCTTCGGAGGAGGGGAGAGGTTTGCACCATGTGATCCATGGTGGATGTTCAGCAATGGACTCAGTGGCGATGAACATGATGTACTGGCAAGTGATGAGCAGAGGGACTTAAACAGCCTGTGTGGTTATTTTTAGTTAAAGACAGTGCTGCTGCTAGAATGCCGGTGTAACTAAGGAGATTGACATTAATAAGAATTCTTGAACCATTTAAAAATAAAATGTCATGAAGTGAGGCTGTGTCTGCAGAGTGAAGCAAGATTGCCAGTGGATTTTATGATGCACACCTGTCACTTCTAGAGGCTGCTGATGTGATTGAAGGCAGACTGTGTTCCTGCCTATGTCCATACCTGCAGCTGCCATCAGATCTGGAGCCTGAGAATTCAAACACACACCTCCAGCCTCCATGTGTAATGGATTTCACTGTCATGAGTTGTTCCCCTTGAAAGCAGGTTTTCAAGATAAATGACAACCTCATTCAACTCCTCACTCAGCTCTGAACACTCCAGCCTGCTGGTAGCCAGTGTGAAGTTCACACATTTGTGGTGAAGTGAATTCCCCTTCAGCAAACTAGCACACAATGCAGTAAGCCCCCTACCCTAAGCACAGCATGTGAGAGAGGAGGCCAGGAGGGAGGGGCCCTCAGCCATTAGCAAGGCTGGGAAGGCTGGGAAATGTTCACTAACCAAAGAACGCATCACTAAACTAAGTCAGCTAGCCTCTTACCAATGCCCAATGCACTGTAACTAAACACGGACTGGTCTTTGTTTAAAAACTTTGATCCATTGCCAAAATGTTTGTAGATGAAGTTCCCATTTCACAGGGTTTGCTGGGCAAAACTGCTCCCGCATGCTTACGGAACAGAGTGTCCAACCAAACAAGGACTCAGCCTTCCCCTGAAGGCCATTCTGCATGCACAGAATACCTCTGTCCATGCTCCCCTTGGTGAGGCACAGATGGCAGCTTACCAAAGACCTTTCCCTGGTGCTAGAGCTGCAGACGAAGCTCTCACTGCCTCCTGGAGATGAAGCCAAGCTTTCTTCTTCCTCCAGCCATGAGGACCTCCGTCCTCACTTCTAAATTATCTTCCATAGTTCCTCACTGATGCATCACAGTTTTACACCATGGTGGCATTCCTGGTTACATCTTCCTACATGCACATACCAGAATGATATAATTTGCCAATATCATTCCCCAGGATTTCCCTTTTCCCTCCCTTCCTCCCTTCCTCCCCCTGGTCCCTTTCCTCTACTCTACTGATCTCCCTTTGAGTTTCAGAGGATCTAAATATACAGCAGAATAAAATAGACTTTATTATTACTGTAGGTATAGACGTGACTGCATGACGTGACTCAGGAAAGTGAGAAATTATACCCCATGTGATTCAAATGTATGATATGTCAAGATCATTGTATTGTCATGTGTAACTAATTAAAACAAATATATATGTAAAACATATATAAAAGCACAATTCCAAATTCACTTCAGAAAAAGAAATCTGGAAGGAGTAAAAGGGAGACGAAAATTGGGAGAGAATGGAGGTGGAAATCCAGTTTACTTCAGACATTTACATTTATCTGCTGTCAGTGGGGCCTTCCTAGAGACCAAGCATAAAGAAACAGAGCAAAAACCAAGTATGTGAGATGGGCCCCGACTCCTTAAAGTCACAGGCCAGTCACTGTGACTGCTGTCATCCAGGTAAAGGTCACCATGCCCTCACATAGAGCACTGGCAAAGCTCCAAGAGAGATTTCACTGATGAGAACCACGAGACAAATAACACATGGTAGACGGAGGCCAGAATTAATAGGCTATTTCAAAGCTGGAGTCTCTAGGCTTTAACAGTGGTGAGTTCCACAGCAGGATCTGGAATAAAGCCACTGGTTCACTCCTACCAGCAGGAGAGCTGTGCATCCAATTTCATCTCCACCTTTCAGTGGCAATATTGTGTGTGTGTGTGTTTCTCTGTTTCTGTGTGTGTGTGTGTGTGTGTGTGTGTAGTATATCCTCCATCCATCACTCCACATGGTTTTGGGGTGAACAGATGGCTTTTCTGAAACTAGGTCCCCAGGGCTAAGATGAAACAATTCTCTCAGACTGTGAAGAGCTGATGTGTAAGAGATTAATTGAAGTTATGAGTTGCCTCGATAATGGTTTCTCTTTTTTTTTTTTTTAAGAGAGAGAGGAGAGAGAGAGAGAGAGAATTTTTTAATATTTATTTTTAGTTTTCGGCGGACACAACATCTTTGTTGGTATGTGGTGCTGAGGATCGAACCCGGGCCGCACGCATGCCAGGCGAGCGCGCTACCGCTTGAGCCACATCCCCAGCCCATTGTTTCTCTTTTTTGAAGTATTTTTAAATAGATGCAAAACCTATTTTAGTGAAATAAATTTACAGTTGCCTTGTTATGCTTAGATAGTAGATATTATAGCCACAGTGCTTTATAATCTATAGAACCAAGAGAAAAATAAAAGTCCTCTGGTCCATTTTTCCTGTTCTACAGGGGGCACATCTACAGTCCTGTTCAGCAGTGTGCCTCCCCCAGGGGGAAAGCTTAAGCTACAAGCCTCAGTCAGGGCTACTTCTTCCCATACTGGCTTTTTCTACACATCCCACTCCTGGATTCTGTTGTCCTTCCTTTGCATAACTCTAGGGAGACTGGTTACAGGGGATGCTGTGTCCAATTTTATTGACTCAAGAGCTCACAAAGCTGGTGAGATGCTTGTTCTTATGGCATTACTAAAGACCCATTCATTACACACTGAGCAATCATCTGCTAAGGCATGGGTTTGAAGGAAAAATCAATTAAAAATATATAAAAATTTGTATCCCCAGAAATTGTATGCTTCTATCCAGGTTTAAGCCTTCCAGATTTGGAAAAGCTTACTCATTAGTTTTCTTTTCATTGTCAGTCAAGCACAATAAAGGAGAGTGTTGTGGTAGAAGAGAGGTGAGGGCATTATTTACTGGCAAAATGGAATGTAGCAAGATGGGGCAGGACCACTGCTAAAGACAACAGGAAGGTGGGTCCTGTCTGCGTGTCTTCAGTTGGACATTTACAACAAAACTGAAAACCTTTTAGTGGGGAAGGAGAAGAGGTGAAGAGCAGATAGAGAGAAGTCAGAGGGATAAATAGAATGAGGCTCAAAAAAGGCATGGCTCTGTCCCTATCACCCAACACCTGTCCCACAGCCTTGGGGAGCACAGCACTCATCATTCCAGTGCCCACATTCAGGTCTCTAGGCAGACACCTGCACTGCGGTGGGATGGACTGATGTGTTGTCCCACATCATCGCCAGCTACACATGGGCCTTGGTATGCCCCTCAGATTGTGCAACACTTTATGGCTGTGAGGTTCAGATGCAACCTGGCTTATCATCAGCCTAGGTAACCAAAGTACTGCTATCACAAATACTCTCCAACAGCAGGCAGTATTCTCAGGAGAAGTCAAGGGAGCAAGCATAGGGCTTTGTCCTGGAGGTTTGTGTCAGACTGGTGAATCCTCACAAGGCATTTCCTACTGTCCTCCATCCCTAGGCCTGCCCATATACAGAGCCTCTGAAATAGCCCAAATGCAAAGGGGAGGCATGCAACCCCAGTCTAGCAGATGTGTCTTGTAGATGTCATTACCCATGACTGGCTGCAAAACCTTGGGTGAAAAGTCACTTTGGAAATGCCCAACTTCAAACAGTTTGACGATTGTACTACTCCAGTGCTGAGCTGCTTTAGGCAGTTATGGACTCGGGATAGGTATGACAGAGCTTGGTAGTGTTTCTCACTCTAGGTATGGTGTTAAAGTCTAGGGCTGCTCCATCCATGGTGACTTTGCTCAGAGCCAGGCAGAATTATACAGTGACTTACCACAGGCCAGTAGCTTTTGATGGGCATCTAGGCCTGTCCCAGGCACAGAGAAAGGCTTGCACAGATGGACTACTCTCCCCAGGTACATTCCTTGTTCATTCTGAAGAACACACCAAGAGTGTATTTGGTAGAAACCTGAGCTTAGATTGCCCTCTCACACTGAAACTTGAGCTACAGACTCCTGGCAAATGTCAATGTGGTTGCTGCCAATGCTGAAATAGTGGGAATTATGATAGCCTAAAGGAAAGAAAACAGCCTTCTTAGAATGTCTGGAAAGACAGGCAGAAATAAAGCCATGTTAGGAAGACGGCTGTGTCTGCCTCATCCCTCCATGCCCAGGTGAAGCTGCATGTCAACAAACATGCAAAGCTAACACGAGGTCACCACTGCACCTAACAGTCCAAGTAAGGAAGAGAAATGGACCAGATAGTCATCAGGTTACGAGAGCCCATAGATAATTTGAAACAATTTTTTAAGAAAACTAAATAAACTTGAAGAAGTCACAGAGAAAAATTGTAATGCTTTAACAGATCAACTTAACAAAGAAATGGAGGCAATTAAAGAAAAATCAACCCCCAATTTTTGACCTGAAAAACACAGAGCAAAACTAAATGCATGATAAAAATATCTATAACAGGATAGAACAAACCAAAGATAGAATTGGTGATGTTGAAGATAGACTGTTTGGAAATGTACACTAAGGAAGAAACAAAACAATGAAAAAAAAGAAAGAAATGTTGTGGGAATTTTTGGAACAATGCTAAAAAAAAAAAAAAGCAAATATTTCAGCTGTTGGGGTTCAAGTGCAATTTGAGAATTCCAAAGGAGTAGAAAGCTTCTTCAAAGAAATAGTAATAGCTAAGAAATAGTAGGAGCCAACCTATGTGCACTTCAACAGCTAAATGGATAAACAAAATGTGGGATAAATACACATGGAATATTACTCAGCCACTAAGAAGAATGACTTTATGACATTTTCCAGTACATGCATGGATCTGGAGACTAACATGCTAAGTGAAATAAGCCAATTCCCCCAAAAAACAAAGGTCAAATGTTTTCACTGATATGGGGAACCTGACACACAATAAGTTGAGGAGAGAGAAGATAAAAGTTTAATAGTTTAGACAAAGGGGAATGAAGGGAAGGAAGGGTGGATAAGAATTGGAAAGAGAGTGGAATGAATCTTACATAATTTTCCTATGTACACCACAGTGAATCTTACCATCATATACATACACAAGAATGGAGTTCTAATTAGAATAAGATATATTCCCTGCTTGTATAATTATATTAAAATGATTCCACTAAGTCCGATTTAATTAAGTAGTAGAACTCACATTTTTTTTCCAGTGAGCATGGATGCACCACACTCTATGACATAAAACAAGTCTTAGTAACTACAAGGAGATTGAAATAAAAGTTTGTGTTGATCAGAATATATGTACTGGTCCCAAATGCCAGGGTAGGGCACCAATGACATATAGATGGCCAAGATCATCACTATGTGAAACATGAGGAATGGAAGTCCAAAAAGTTCTGTTCACTACACCTTGATGTCAGAAATGCCAAGGAAAACACAGCAGAGTCAAGCACTGGATGAAAACCATGTTTTCTCTCAAGTAGTGAAGAGACAGAGCAAGGCCAGCTTCAGAAGTCCTGCTCCGATCTCCATGGCTAGCAGTTCCCATTCCCTCTGGAGTCCATGGAGAAGAGCCATTTTCTTGTGTTCACCCCTTTTACATCACAGTAAAGATGCCTGCCTCCTCCATGGAGTCTGAAATGCTGAAAGCTGTGGATGTGCCTAAGCATCACTGCAAACATGTTTAAGCAGAACAAAGGGGTAGGCATTAAATCTGCAGGAAGGAAAGATATGCCCACACAAAGCAATCAGCCAGCCCGGCTAGGTGGGCCCTTCATAACTTGGCAAGGAAGTAGTCCCAGGACCAAAGCCCTCTCTTATGTGGTCAAAAGGGGTTGAAGGTTTTCAACCCTGTGCTCAAGAGATTGATTCCTTAATAGTATGTTCTCCAGCCATAATGGAAAGAAATTAGAAAATGAGACAAATTCTGTAAACATTTGGAAATCAGCCAACAAATTTCTAAATAACACATAGGTCAAAGTACAAATTACAACAGGAATTAGTATTATGGATTGAATGTACATGAAACCAAAGTCTATCAAACTTATAGGATGCATCTGAAACAGTGCTAAGAGGGACATTTATAACTTTAAATATCTCTACTAGGAAAAAAAAATGAAGTCTGAGTTCTCAGAAAAAACTGCAAACCCAAGCTGGGGGAAGGGAATCTGAAATATAAAAAATAGAGTGGAAATCAATGGAGTAGAAAGAAAAATCCAATAAGGAAAGCTAATGGAAGCAGGTGTTTCTTCTTCAAAAGTGTCAATGAGATTGACAGGCCTTTAAATAGATTGATGGAGGGATCCAAGATGGCGGGCTAGAGGGAGCTGCATTCTCTGTCAGTCCAAGACCTGGAAATCAAGTAGTGGGAATACTGGTTCTCTGAAAATGATCAGAGGACCCCTGACAGCTGCTCCCATGCAGGAATCAAGGCCCCCAAGCAGCACAGGTCTCCAGGCCTCAGTGTCAGCATAGGACCTGTGGTCACTCATCCACACAAAACCTCCAGGTGCCCAATTAAGACCACTGGCATTAGCACCCACACAGGACTTCTGGAAGCCCACCTATGTAAGAATATTGGCTGCTGCTCCCATGCAAGACACCCAGCCACCACCCACACACAAGAACTCCAGCTGTCACTCCTGTGTGGACCCCTACCTATCAACATGGGGCTCTCCCAATCACCTGCATCTTGGGTCACTGCAACCACTGCCATAGTCCCCTACATATGGTAGCCTGCACCTGGGAATACCATGCTGGGTCCACAGACAGCTGCCATTCACAGTATTGTCCAATCCAGAGTTGAGGACCCCAGGCAAACACAGACACTCCTGTGGGGCAGGACATTCCCAGAAGCCAGAGCTCACCCCCAGTGACTGAGGGCAAAGATAAGACCTTCCTCTGGGTAAAGTGTATCTTTATGCAGATGGCGTGCTGAGCGGCAGCGCGCGCACGAGCATGCACGCACCCACGGCCCCGCCCTGCCCCGCTCAGGCTGGCGAATCCCTTGGCCGCCAAGCGGTCCTCTAGGCTGGGAAGGTGAAGCCAGGAAGGTGAGGAACCAGAAGAGTCTGCCAAGGCGGTGGGTGCAGATTGTTCAACCCTGAAGAGTGCTACCAAAAGGAGCAGGGCGCCACAGTCCGGATGAGGCCAGTGGCGCAGAGAAGATGGAGGCCGGCAACCTCTGCCGGTGCTGCTGCGCTCCTTCAATTTGCGGGAGCTTTCCCGGGGCATCTTCCTCAACTGCAGCCTGCAGGCTGTGCTGCTGGTGTGGCTTAACTTCCGCGGTGAGCCTCAGCCCTATGGGACCCTGCAGCCGGGCAGCACCTCCGCCTCCACACCTCCCGAGACCATATTTGGCTCTTCAGAGGTGTAGGAACACACGGTGGGCTTCTGGTTAACTGAATTATTTGTGCCATCTGCCACCGTTGATGGACAGCCTACTTTTGCCAACATCACACTGCCAGTGTATACCCTGAAAGAGCGATGCCTCCAGGTGGTGCGAAGCCTAGTCAAGAACTACAGGAGACTGGACATCGTCAGATCACTCTGTGAAGATCTGGAAGACCACCGAGTATACAGAGAGACTTGGAGCTGCTGACACAGGAGCACATTGCCAATCAGCAGTTGGAAGAGAAGACTGAAGATAGTTGAAATTAGCATTCTTACGACTCAGCTTTTCAGGGTACTGATGAGACTTGATCTAGATAATAGGACTGGTCGCTTAATCTCGTTGCAAAGTGTCTTATTCTTGGAGTAAAATATGCGCCATTTCTTAATTTCACTAGGAATTGTGATGTTTAGGGGCAAACATCACAACGTGTCCTTTAAATAACTGCCCTTTTTAGAAGTACTCATCAGGAGAAAGTAGTTGCATTTTCGCACTCTAGTAAGTCAGTAAAGTTTCAGTATAAGGATGTTTAGATAAATAATCAATGAGAATTGCATTGTATTTTTAATAGTCAGAATGTGATGGTGTCTGCTCTTAATGGATTGTGGTTGATTTCTATCTCCCATTTTAGGAAAATTGAAATGTCCTTAAGGCAGGGACAGGTTTCTCATCTGTTTAAGGCTCCAGTGTCCAGCACATTATGAACAAATTTCTCCCTTTATTTTATTTTTTTGGTGCTTGGGTTGAATCTACGGCATTGTGCACGCTAAGCATGTGTTCTACCATTGGGATTCCCCCAACCCTTATTTACTTATTTATTTATTTAGAGTTTGGTTTCCTAGTATTTCCCTAGGGAAAGCAAAGTTTTGGGTGAGCCATGATTGGTTGGAAGGTGTGCTTTAAGCTAGTAAAGCCCCACCCTTTGCTGATAAATCTGTGTGTGACTTGGAAAATGCCTTTAGTTAAATTAGAGTCCTGAAATGGTGGTTTTTATTTTGTTCATAAGTATTTGTTGGATGGACAAACCATTGGATGCTTTGGTAGAAAGTATTAGAGGATTGGCCTCTGTTGGGGAGAAGTGGGAGGCCTTAAGTTGTGAGTAAGCAAAAGTCTTAAAGGAAATTTTTTTTACAGAAGCAGTTTTTCTCAGTTTCACACTTTTCTTGGTCTTCTCTTATTACAATGTTGTTTTGTTTAAGTTTCTAAACCAGGACTGGATTTTGTAACTTGATATCTACACAATACAGCAAAAAAGAGTTGTCCTCGGGTTTAATTCTAATATTAAAACACTCCTGTATTGTAAATAAATTGCTCCCAAGTCTGAAAAAAAAAAAAAAGATGGCGTGCTGAATCCAAAAACACAAAGATTTTATATCATGCCCAAGTATATTTAATCCCAAGAATGCTATGTCACGTTAAATCCTGAAACAGATCAATAGATCATATTAACAAATATGCAGTATATTAATAAGTCATTACTATAAAGGATAAAATGCATGACCATCCCAGTAAATGAAGAAAAATGTGACGATTTCACAAAACCAGTATCTATTCATCTACCTCAAAACAAACTTGGAATAAAGGGAAGTGTCTCAATCTGATAAAGAATATCTTCAAAACTCCAATGACTATCTTATATAAACTGTAAGATTCTGAAAGCATTCTGAGATCAAGCACTAGGCTGATATGTCCATTCTCACTTTTCTTCATCTTATGTTTATTCTTAATAATTTTTCCAACATTTGGCTGGACGTTATAGCATGTGAAATCAGTCAGGAAAATAACAAATGAATGGCACTCAGTGTGAAAGGCAGTAAACCCGTCTTTACTACAACATCATGATCTTATATGTAGAAATTCAAAGGTGTCCATAAATACTAGAACAAATAAACATGTATAAAAATGTACAAAGCACATGATCAGCATATAAAATAAGATATATTTATCTCTGAATAGCTAACAATCCAAAAATAGAATTTAAAAAATTCATTTACAATAAAAAATAAATAATTAAATATAAGCTTATTGAAGGGACATTGTATTCACTAAAGTCTATAAAATATTGATTGCTTGGGGAAATTAAAGCAAATCTTAATAATGACAGAGACTTTTCATGTTTAATGATTAGAAATACCACTCTTAATCAGACAACTCTCCTTCAAATAATCTTCAGCCTCCTTGAAATCTGTAATAAAATTCAACCAGGCTTTTCTTGCAGAAATTGGTAAAAAGATCCTGAAATTCATGTAAAATTGTAAAATACCTGCAGTAACCCCAAAATTAAAAATAGTAGATGAGCTTTTGATTCTTTGATTTCAAAATGCACCATACAGCACAGTTGAATAGAGAGTAAATTCCAGTGTCAGGGTACCTTTTTCTTTATATCAATAGAACAGAATTGATTCATTACAATACCTGATGTTTAGTTAATTGATTATTTTAATTAATGGAATGTTGTGAGCACTTTATGGTCTATGGCAAATGGAGTGGAAGTAGAGTTCTCATACATCCTTCACAACCCCAAGGATATCCCTATGACCCAGCTGGCATTAGTTTATTTATTTTATTTGTTATCACCAATGAATCAATAATGACACATTATTATTAACTCAGTCCCTTACTTTATATACAAACATTTAAACATTTAACCTGAATTCTGAAGGTTGTGTTGTACATTCTACGGATGTCAGAGAAAATAGGTTCATGCACAAAAAATCTGCTGTGCTCCACCTGTTCATTATTCCTTATCTCATAAACCTTGGCAAACACCGATTTTTTTAATAAAATGCACCATTTGCCCTTACTGGAATGTAATGTGGTTAGAATCACTGAATATTATCTTTCTGGAAAACTTTTTGCACTTAGCAATATTCTTTCAAGAATCCTGATACCTTTCGGTAACATGGTAGATGATTCCTTCTTATCAATGAATGATATCAAATTGCATGAATGTCCAACAGTTTCATTAGACACTCATCTGCTGAAGGGCAACTCATTTGCATCCAACTTATAACAACTATAAGTTGTTGTCATTCATATGCAGATTTTGTGTGGACATGAATCAACTGCTGTGGGTCAACTCCAGGAGCATGATTGGTAAGCCGTACGGAAGGGCACATTTTGTCCCACATTCCCACACAGTGGCCAACTTGCATTGAGTTCCACCAGTACTGAAGGAATGCTACCGTCCTTCCACATCCTGTCCAGCCTTCAGTGCTGTTGGCATTCACACCTTCAACACTCTGATGGGGAACAATGGAATATCATCTGAATGTGCCATTCCCAGTGAATTGTGCTGTAGAGTGGTTTCCTACATGGTGATTTCTATCTTTTTGCAAGGTGTCTGTTCAGGCTTTGGGCCCATTTTTATTAGGCTGATAGTTTTCAGAGAGCTTTTTACATGTTTGTATATTTTGAATACAAGGACCTTATCAAGTATATGCCCTGAAAATAATTTCTCCCAGTCTGTCACTTCTCTTTCTTTCTCTTAACACTGCCCATGACATAGGCAAAGTTACTAATTTTAATTAAGCCCAAGTTATCAAGTATTTCTCTCATGGATCATGCTTTTGGGATTTACCTAAAATATCATTGTCAAACACAAGGTCACCCAGAATTTCCCTCTGTGAACTCGTAGGAGACTTATGGTTTTGTATTACATTTAGGATAGTGAACCATATTGAACTAACTTTTGTGGAAGTTGTGGTTGTGTCTCTGATGTATTTGCCTATGTGGGGAAGTGCTGGGTCACACACCACTGTTTGAAAGGATGAGCTTTTCTCCTTTGAACTGCCACTGCTCCAGGGTTAAAGGTCAACTGGCTCCACTTCCCTACTCTGCCTCTGCGCTTCCTGTTCTCCTCCCTTGACCCATTGGCTCCTCTTAACCAACAACACATATCCCGACTGTTGTGCATTGACAGGGAGCTCTGAACTTAGGCCCTGTCTGTCTCTGGTTTGTTTCCCCTTCAGTGTTGTGCAGTGGCTGGGGTGGGTCTTCCGCTTTTACATCTATTGATTCATTGCCACATCCATGCACTTCTTTGTCTCTGGAAATTCATGTGTGGGACTAGGTTATTCCCTTTTGTTAGGCTCTGCTGACCAAGAACAAACCACAGGCCCAGGAGCCTCATAAAAAGCCCTGGAGACTCCAGACCCCGTCCCAGATTCCAGGCTCCACCCCCGTTGCTGCCTCTTCTGTTCCCTGGCCCTGCAGCCATGAGACTGCGTATCTTTTTCTACATTTTCCTCTTCTTTTTGACTCTGTTACCTCCAGGTAAGTTGTTGACTGATTATAGGGATCTGCAGCTGAGAAAGCTTTGTGGCAGGTCAGATCAGATCTTCAGAAATCTAACAGCAACAGGTTGAGCAGGATGATGGTAGGGCATCGGGAAAGAGGCCTGCCACTGCCACTCACCAAGCCACCAAGCAGCGTGAGTTCTGCTTCAGCCTTACTGCACATCTTGGGATTCGATTGTGAAGCATGGACATTTATTTATGAGTGGTTTGATCTGACAGGACTATTTGAGCCAGCATTTATTATTATATCCACTTATTAGCTCAGAAGAGACAGATGAAACTGATCAAAAGAATCTAGTCCTAAGTAAGGGTCACCAGGACCTGAAAGTGTTACAGAAACAGCCAAACACGAAAAGGACAATTTTGCTCAAAGTGAAAATTCAAAGAATGTTTTGGTTGTTTTTAGGGGTGAGGATATGGAGTTAGAGGGAGCTCTCCCTGTAAATCTTTACAAAGTATGAAAATTAAAATATCATACAGACTTTACCAAAATTTTGATTTTGATATTATTAAGTGATTATTAAATGATATTTAAATTATTGATATTAAATGATTGCAATGTGAACATGAGGACTAGAGACAGTTAAAGGAACTTCCAACAAATAAGGCAGATGCCAAAATGCAAAGATGATAGTTTACCACACAGTAATGGATAAGGCATGACTATGGACAAGAAACAACGGTAAATGTTTAAAATGTAACGTGTAAGCACATATCTTGGAATTTTAGAAAATACAGCATAATGAGCCTACAAAAGAGACAGGTCAGGCAATAATATCACAACCAGGTGGCTTTTAAAAACCTCCTTGCAGGGGCAGTTATCACCCCGTCTCTGGGCTCCACTGTGTCTGTATCTGTGATCTCTAATTCCTCTCCTCTCATCCCCTCTTAAATGTCTCCCATGCAGGAATTATTCCCACCCCTTCCACTCTGTGAAGAAAACTGCTCTGTCTTTACTCATTCATCTAAAGTGTGGTCCTGTCCCCCAAAGAAAGTGCTTTTCTTGAAGTCACCACTAACCTCCAAGTTCTTGGAGCCAATGGTCATTTCCCTCTGCAACCTACTAGGCTTCTCACTCCATTTTCACTCAGAGGCCACGACCCTCTTCCTAATGCACCTTCTTCATTTGGCTCCAGGTGAGGCTTCACTTGACCCTCAGCCCGCCCTCTGGAGACACCTGCCTCCTCAGTGTCCATCCCTGCTTCCCCCCATCTCCCATGACCCTTCCTGTTGCAGAGCCTCAGGGCTCAGCTCCTGGTCCTCCTCCCTCCATTCGCCCCATTCACTCTCAGTGGTGCCAGCCACCCCCATCCCTTTGAATTCTCCCCAGGACCTTTCCTCTGACCTCCAGATGTGGAATGCGTTGTCCAAGGGCACATCTGCTCTCTCTCTAGGATGCTTACCTTCAACCGTAACACCCCAATCTGGCCTCACGACTTCCCCTCTCAAACCTCTTCAAGCAGTTTCCCCACCACCGAGTGCCTGGCAGGCGAACCGTGGAGGCTTTCCTGGCTCTCCTGCATGCCCCCTCAGGAAGCCTGCACTGCTCCACCCCCGGGCTCTCTCAAGGCCCTGTCCTCACCCACCTCAGGAAGCCCCTGCACCACACTCACTGTAAGCCAGGTGCACGGACACCTCGGCTGTCCTGCCCCGCCTTAGACCTCATGGTGCAGCTCTATCCTGCCCCTGTAAGTACAGGGAGTGGGGGTCTCCTCGATTCCCCTCCTCTGACCCAAGTGGCAGGGGTTGCTGCCTGCTACTCAGAGTAAGACCTTGAGGTTCTCCTCTCTGACCTCCAACTGCAGCATCCAGTGCTCACATGGGGGCCTTCACATGACTACTTCACTCAGACTTGCTTAGGAGCACTCGCTGCAAGGTCATAAAAAGAGCTTGTGAGTCTGTTACTGAGACCCTGGTAATGCTACTCTCCAAAAGTCCACACCCTGCCTTCAAACCACTGCTTAAGGCTCAGCATCTCTGTTTTCCTCTCTTATCAATGGCTCCTTCCTCTTGCTCCTGACGCTCACTCACATAGGAAAGCAGCTGTGAGTGCCCTGTCAGTAGGGCCTCCTCACTCAGAACCCTAGTTAGTCCACTCCCATTGAGCCCTCAGCTTTGTGCGGGGCCTTAGAAACCTAGGATGTACAGACTATCCAACCTACTCTCTTTGTCAGGGCAAGAGCAATTCCTTTTGTCACCTTCTGTGTCCTACTCAGAAGGAGAAGCATCCATGCCATTCATTTCAGGTCCCTGTGTTAGAAGAAGTGTCACTACCACAAGTACGATGGTGTTCCCTCAGAATCCCACCCTGATTCTTAGGTCCCCTTCTCTAGTCAACCCTTTCTTCCAACACACACACACACACACACCTTTCAGGATTTTCTTGCTGTAGATGTCTTGGTGGAAAACCATTTGAGTCTTTACCCATCAATTTCTTAGTTTTATCAATTTTCCTGAAGGTGGAATTTCTCGTACACAATTCAGTATGAACAGTCATTTTCTCTCAACATTGGTTGGTATAAGTCCACTTGTTTTTGGTTTCATTATTGTTGTCACAGTTAGATTAATTATAATTCCATTATAAATCATATGTTTTATTGCTTTTGTTTTGTTTGGAAATGAGATTGAATCCAGGTCCTCATGCATGACAGGCAAGCACTCTGCCATTGAGCTCCAGCCCCACTGTTCAGTCATGATCTGGCCTTTCTTTATAAGGTTTAGAGCTTAACTAATTTGCATTTTAGATCACATCTTAAAGTACTTTTCTTTGAATTGATTGATTGATTTTTGCATGACTTGTTTTAGAGAATCTCCTCAAATGTCCATCATTTTATTCTTCTTTTCTCCTGGGATTTGAATTAGATAATTCCAGTCCTTGTATCTCAGGACTGCCTTCTGGCATAAGTTGAATGCTTCTCTTCATTCTCTGATGCTTTTTCACCTCCAAGTAATTTGTCAATAACATCTTCCACTTAGTTTTTCAACATTTTCTTTAAGCCTGCCAATTTATTTGATCATCTATATTGTTTTCTTACAGTTTTTAAAACTCTGTAGCATAGCTCTTATGTCTTTGAACATTGTACATTGCTGTTGATTATTTCTCCATACTGGAAATTCCAGTATCTCTCATCCTTGAGGGTCCAAATTATTGCTTATCTCTTTAATGTTTACTCCTGCTGCCTTGCCTACCTGATCATCTTTGTTGCTGTTGTTGTTGTTGTTGTTGTTGCTTTAGATATACATGACAGTAAGGTGTATTTTGACATATTGCACATACTTGGGGTACAACCTATTACAATTTTGATCCCATTCTTGGGGTTGAACATGATGTGAAGTTACACTGGTTGTATATTCATATGAGAACATTACATCCAATTCATTCTACTGTCTTTTCCATTCTCATCCCCCCTCTCTTCCCTTCATTCCCCTTTGTCTAATCCAATGAACTTCTACACTTCCCCTTCCTACTACCCTCCCTTCTTAGGGGTTAGCATCCACATATCAGAAACCTGATCATCTTTGATGGTGAACTCACTGCTCATCGTTAATCCCCCATTGTTCCATGGTCTAAAATGGGAATGCTGCCATCCAAACCTACTTCAGTGAGACCAACTCAATGATGTGTCTCAGTGAAGGAGTTCCAGGCTTAACAACCTAGCATTGCTGTTGGCCCAAGAATCATTGTGCCCTTTTCCTCTACTGATGATAGAATTGACCATCTGGGAACTCCTACTCCTCTCCATGTTGACCAAAACAGTGTCCACTGCTCAAGCTAAATATCAAGGGCTACTTCTTTGCTTGAAGGGGAGGGTATTCTAGGAAATTACTATCCATTTTTGAAAAGATTTTAAAGAGATTCCCTAGTATGTATTTATTCTAGAGCACCAATTGCTTGAGAGTATGTATCTTCAAATATAGCCAAAAGTCTCAATTGTTCTTTCAATCTAATCAAACTATCTGTGCCTCTCAGAGATTTTTGATACTGATATATTGATGAAATTCTAAGATTCTGAATTACAAATCAAGGTAGCATTCCATCTTAGACCATAGAACAATGGTGGATTAAGTATAAGCTATGAGTTCACCATCAAGGATGATCAGGTCGGCAAGACAGAATGAGTGAATATTAATAAGACAAACAAATTGGACCCCCAAGGACTACAGTTCCTGGAATTGCCAGTGTAGAAGCTATTACAGACTCTTCAAAATGCCCCTTATGTCAATCCCATGGTAATTGGGGAAGTAGAGAAGACATCAGTGAGTTTCTGGTCATCATTCTCTATCCTTTTTATAAATTATGTCATTGCCAAAAAACTCAGATCTATAGAAATATAATATTGAGGACAGGCATTTTTGTATTCTTCTGTTAATAGGATTGAGGGTAATATTTTGCTTTGAAGTTGGTATATGCATTGTTTATGAATTTTAACTTTGTTAAAGCAATATGCTTCTCTTCTGTATTAGATATGTTTTACTAGTATCAGTGATGATGGTCTTTTCAATTCTCCCCTTTCAAAAAACTATTTATATAAGTTGATTGCCTGGGCATAATATATGATTATATAGATATAACATATCATATAACAATATGAATAATGATAAATATATATATATATATATATATATATATATATGTGTATACAATATATCATTCTGCTCTGCCTATCAAACACTGTCTTATCATGCTTACCAAAGAGTGTTCTCAATAGTTACATATAAATAAAAGTGATGTGTTGATACTAAACAATTATCTTCCTAATAGGGTCTCTATATATTAGTGAATCTAAAGTTATCTCATGGATGACAAATCATTGACAGTGTATAAATTCCCAACACAGAGGGGGAAGACAAATGATGCTATTAACCACAATTGTCCTAACTCTTTCAGCTTCTCTCACTCTGAGGTCTGTAGCACTGAATCATTTGTTTTGCCAATACAAAGATTTATTAATTAAACTTTGCTGTGACATAGTGCATCTGAAGGAATTTATCTGGATACAACAAAAAATTCAACTTTCCAATATTCTTCTAATATACTTTCAGATGCATATTGATAGACTCTCTTGGAATGTCAAAACTTTTACTTTTTTTCTAACTGGTAAAACTCTAAGATTTAACCATTGAAATAGATCACATCTACATATGGAGAAAGTAACTCTGCTTCCAAATTAATCAAAAGATGAAGAAACTAAAAGATATTAATTGGATTAGTGATATCAAGATAGTCAAGTGGGTGATAACAGTCTTCACCCCCCTCACACATACAGAGTGTGTGTGTGTGTGTGTGTGTGTGTGTGTGTGTGTGTATCCATAAACTGAAATAATCCTGGGAAAACTCAAGATTTACTTAAGGACACCCAGAAACAAAAGAGCACAATAAAAATTGAGACAATCCACATAGAAAGGTTGCTGTTAAGATAAGCCTACCAGAGACACAAAGAGATTGAGAAATAGCTAAGAATAAAGAAGAAAGGTGGAAACTACAGTATAATTATGTGGTGGGAAACATGGTGCTCCTCAGCAGCCTGTCCCTTAGAGGACACTAGGATGTTTTGCCACTGGTGTTACTAACAGCCATTCCAAGAGCAATTCCCACTCTGGAAATCCCAGAGAGGGATATGAGGCTGCCCATTTCCTTCACCTTTGCAAAGAAGCAGTTGCTCTTGTGCTGCACCAGGATAACAACTGACATTCTAAATCTGTCCATGTCCTTGACTTACAGGCTGCAACCAAAGCATGCCCACTTTCAGAACCCAGTTCTCTTTCTACACTTCGTCACCCACACCTGAGACAGTGAAGCCATTACCATACTGAGCTAGTTCACAATAAAAGTCACTGATCCTAATGCTTGTGCTCCAGTTAAAGCCCACAAACCTTAGGGAACACATTCATGCACCAGGACCCAGAGTTATGGTCACTGTGCATGCCAGTGTTCATAAGTGTGGCAAACGGGCTACTCCACATGTGATTGCATGTCAGTTCCCAGAGCCACAACTCTAGTCAGCCTTCTCATGCCTGGGCCCTGAAGCCACATTCTGTTGGCACCATTGCTCCAGGTACCAGCTCAGTTACATAAAGCTAGGCATCACCTGACCCTGCATGCTCAAGCACCTGATCTCAACTCTCTGGCTCCTTACATGCAGCCACACAACTACCAACATGGCAACGGGGTGACTGTGTGCCGAATGTCCACTTTTCACCCCTCCAGAATCCAGTACTTTTCTTTTTTTTTTCTCACTGTCAGTTGCTGCAAACCTGGGCTCTATTGCTGGTCCACTGGTACCACTCAGAGGACACAAGTGCCACCACCATCTCTTAAGTACTCATGTGACTCAGATGCAGGAGAGATGTCTTCTGACATAAATCCTCTGTTAGGAGAAATATTGGGTATTATAACAACATGGTAGGTAGAGTTCATGACAGTATAGAGTATACTTGAAAATTATAAGTATACACTTTTCTGGATCTCACTACCAGAAAAGAAAGATTGAAGAAAATGTGTGAAATCATTCACATTAATTGGCTTGATTTTGACATTCTCCAGCATAACAAAACCTCCTGCTGTACATCATAAATATATACAGTTTTTAAGTTTTAAATTATAATTAAATAATTCAAAAACAAATTTTACCTTAGGGTAGGCAGTCACCACAAATGACTACTCACACAATAGTTTTCCATGAAAAATTGACCACACCCTTATCAGAAGGAAGAGGGTACAGGAGACAGAAAAGGCCCAACATTGAGTGTTTTAAAGGAAGCATTACAATAGGGATCCCCAAGGGACTCCAGTAAGGCAGTTACAGCAGCCATGATGCACATCTGCAAGGTGATCATGGGCTGCAAGCCACCCATATCTGATCCTAGAGTATCTCAACTCATTTCCTATTAAAACACATTTCTCTTCCAACATGCTCAATGTCTCCTTTCTGTTTTCTAAATAACTAAGCCAGGGAGCTTGCTCATGCTATTCTATGTGTCTAAAGTGCTCTCACCCAGATGTTTGCTTATCTTTTCTTGCCCAGCACTCAGGTGTCAGTTCAAATGCTCCATGGTTCCATCATCCAGACTGTATCTTGCCCATAATTGGGTTATTTTTTTCCTAGGCTCTTCCCATATTCTGAATTATTTAGTTTTGAGTGGTTTTATTTTCTTCACTGAATGTAAGTTCTGTATGAATAGAAAACATTTCTCACTTTTATTTTTCTATTAGTATACTCAGTCAATATTTGCTGAGGATTCATACAAAAGACTAAGTAATGAAGACATTGCTGTATTTGGGACATACATTTTGTCAACTTTCTTATTGTTTCACCATCAAGTTTACCAAGTTTGGTTCTAAAGTTCAAATTACTTATGCCAAAAATCTATAAGAAAAGGAAGGAGGTGTTTGTAAATAATTGAGCCCTTGGGTGAAGTCAAAAGCCAGTGGACAGGGCAGTCAGTGAGATGGAGCTATTAAACTGAGTCTTTCATTCAACCTCTTTTCTTCACAGAGATGCTCATAACATAATTATTCCATTTGCTTATGTTCAACCCCAGAACTACAAAGTCCATATCACTGTTTATCAATCCCAAAGAGAGAACGTAGAAGACAAAATGGAGATGTTTTGGATATTTTGTTACTTACTCCTGAGTGGTGGTGGGCCACAATACAATAGATGGCCATGTCATGCCTAGGGGCTGGGAAGGATAAGATAGGCTGCAATCCCACTACTCAGGTGGCTGTCAGATGTTTTATGAGAACATTCCTTTACTTCCCAACCCAGGTCATTCCCTCCAGATCTTCTCCAAAGGATTGGGACTAGGGGGAAGGGCCAGCTCCCCCTCTCCATGTCCCTTGTTAGCTTTTTTAGGCACGCAATGCATGTACCCCAACAGCATACTTCAGAGTGTTGCTGGCTTTACATTTCCTACATGAGCTAATTATCTCATTGATTCTCTTCTTCAGCAGTAAGAAGTGGCTTAGGTTCTGGTGAAGGCCATTGTATTGGCCTTGGAGGCGTCTGCAGAAGACCTACCTGCAAAGTAATAGAAGAGCTAATTTCTTTCTGCCAAAGAAAGATTAGATGCTGCAGAAAGTGGTGGATTCTTCTACCAGTTCCAACACCAGTTATCTATACCAACTATCGTGAGCCCCTTAAACCCAGGATAAAATGAAACCATGAGAAGCATCAAAAGGAAAGTTCTGTGCCAAGAACAAAATATTCATATTAAACACCTGTAGCTCTATGATCAACTCACATTTCAATTGTCAATAAAAATAAATAAATATTGATTTCACATATAACTTGATGCCATGTTTTGGTGACATTTGAAAATTAAAACAACATCAAAATACACAGCATTGGGAAACCACACCTTTCAATAAATAATCAAGAAAACATAAAAACTCTAACACCAAAAAAAAAAATTGAAGAAAAAAAAAGAAAGAAAAAACAAGGCTAGAAATGAGAGGAAACAAATATGAACATGTGAAAGAGTCTTTGAATCAGTCAGTACACATTCAAATAAAACAAGAATCCAACATGAAAACCTCAAATCAAAAAGGGAAACATAACTACCACAACAAACAAACAACAACAACAACAAAAAAAGAACCTTGGTGAAATGTTAAGAAATCAAGGAGTCGTGTCCACTACAGAGGACAAAACAGTGAGTGTACGTGTTCACCGTCTGCCCACCTGGTTTTCTTTCCGTTTCTTCTCGAGGTGTGATCTAAGCGAGTCTGGGCCGTGGATTGTGCATCCTTCCTCTTATTGGGTTGCTCACTGAGTTGAGGTTGGGTTTAAGGATTCCTAATTTCCCTTCTTGGGGGATTAGTGAGGGGCTGCAGACCTGGAGGTGAAGTGGGAGGCTGGGGAAGCTGGGTTGCAGGTGGACGACAAAGCTGCTGGCCAGGACCAGGGGCTAGGTGGATCAGGCCCTGGCACTGGATCCTGTGAGCCAGCAAGAAGGCTGTGTGCTGGACCAGGAGGGTCTGGCAGCAAAGCAGCCTGGTGGACTGAAGTTGTGTGATCCACTGGGTGGGGCTGACAGCTAAGCGGCACTTGGGGCAAGTTAGGGCCCAGCTGTTCTGTGCCACCAGGTGGATCAGGGCCTTATGCCTGGAACTGGGGGCTGGCTGTGAAGGGGCCAGGGAAGGTGGGGAGACTGGAGGCCGGGGAGCCCACCTGGCAATCCTGGGAGCAGTGGATGCTGGACTGTGGAGGGAGTCTGGACAAGGTGAGTGCAGGCCTAGGTGGGTCCAGGGCACCCAGTGGGTGCCCGGACTTCAGGCTGTATGAGCTGAAAGCAAATGCCCTCACACCACTCTCCAACCCTCTGACCCCCTGAAGGCAGCCCCAGCAGTACCCTCATGGAGCTGTGGAGAGCCTAACCCTCTCAAGACTTCCTAACCCGTGTCCCCCTGTCGCAATGCTCCCAGTTCCTCACTCCCACAGGCCCACGGCGACCTAGCTGCAAACCCACAGATCTGGTTTTCCAGCGTAGGCTCCACCCCTCTGCCATCCCAAGGTGTCTCCTGGATCCACTCTCAGCACACCTCTGATAAACTCTGGTGCAGAGGGTTTTTAAAGATCTGGCTAATGAGTCAGTCCGTGGTTCGGCTAGGCAGATTGCCCCTCCAGACTCGGGATGTTTCACTAAGCCTCAGGAAGAGAATAGCTCAGGAGGTATTCCTGATGTTCAGGTCTGGGCAGCAGAGCTAAGAGAAGTGCTACCTCAGCTAATCCCTATTTCCGAGGCAGGATCCACAAGTGAGCTGTTAGAGGCTCTTCTCCCAGCATGGGAATTCTTCTCTGGGAAACTTATTCTCCACTTGGCTTCCCTTTTATAAGGGAAAACCAGTTGATGAAGCTAATCAGGACCACATTATAGGGGATATACCCTGATTGAAAAACACTAAATCTAATGAGGTCTTACCTGGAAACATACCCTGTGCATTTTATTAGAATTTCTAGACAACTCTACAGCTACCATCCTCACACAAAGTGAAGAATGAAGACATTAGGCCATTATAAAGGGGACTTAGAGAAATTCAACCAACTTTCTATTCTTTTACAAATGCTCTCACATACTTCTCAGGTATAAGAAACATTCCAGGCTTTGAGGACCATAGGAATCCATGGACTTTTAAATAACATTTGTGAGCAGCCAGGAATTTGGACTGGGCCCCTGAACTGGGTTCCACAGAACATACCAATATAGAGTTTAATGGTGGTAACTGAACTGAGGTTGATGGTGGGAACCCCTGAAACCAATTAACGAGGTTGAAAATATTTTACTAATTAAGCTGAAAAGATTTAGCTAATTAAGCTCTAATCAACTGGGTATTAAATTGACTAAGCTGTAGCCAATGAAGTTGTTTTCTATGCCTCTCAGTCCTCCATAAACACTGACCCATTTGGTGCTTGTTGAGCCATCTCAGAACAAGTTTGCATGTAGTTGCTGCTTAATTCATGAATTATGGTTTTTTTTTTTTGCTTTATTTCAATAAACTTTACTCAACTTAATTGGTCTAAGGAATTTTCTTCTCAATGGGACATAATTTTGTAACACCATGGAGGAAAACTGGCTTGATAATAAAATGAAAGGTAGCCAAATATGAAAACCGCAATACACACAGAATGATTTGACTGAAATAATGAAATATTATTAACTAAAAATTGATGCAAAAATAAAATACAAAGTTACAAGAATGGAGGAGGAAAATATTAGGATTAAAGATAGACTAAAGTATTTTGCGCTTAAATGACATACCTACGGCTTTTCTCCAGTGTTAGAAGGATTGTGTTCTGTAAGTTCAGAGGCATCATAAAAACTTCTCATGTAGATTACATCTGAATGGCATCTATCCAGTTGGAGGCATCTTGTGTCCTGAGGGTAGAGTGATGGCGAATGGCTTCCCTATCCACAGTCAACGTGTGTTTCTTGCTATTGTGCGTTACTTCATGAAGGCTAAGTTTAGAAGATGGACTGAAGGCTTTCCCACACAGAGAGCATTTATGTGGTTTCTCCCCATTGTGAGCTCTCTCTTGCTGTCAGGAATGAGAAGATACATTGAAGTCTCTCCCACACAGATGACATATGTATGGTTTCTCTCCAATGGGAACTCACTCATGTTGCCGAAGGTGAGATAATTTCCTAAAGACTTTCCCACACAGCAGGCATTGAAATGTTTTCTCTCTGTTGTGGGTATTCTGGTGTTTTCTAAGGTTAGATTATTGACTGAAGGTTATTCCACACAGACGGCATTCATTCATATGGTTTCTCTCCTATATGGATTCTCTGGTTGGGTCTAAGCTCAGAGATGTAACTGAAGTCTTTCCCACAAAAATGACATTGATGATGTTTTTCTACTGTAGAGTCTGTTGTGTTTTCTAAGAGATTTGTATGAACACTTAGAAATATAAATGACATTCATATGGATTGTCTGCAGAGTCAGTCATGTTGCATTGTAGGAGTTTTGAACACATTAAACTCCATTTCTGCATACATAATAATCATAAGATTCATCTTGTCATGATTTTTCCTCATGTCCATTAAGGTCTGAGTAGTTACTAAAGGATTGTCCTCACTGTTGACATAACATTTCTTTGCATTTTGAGTTAACAAATGTGGAGTCAATGTAAAATAGTAAGTTAGGCCTGCCTTTAAACCGTTTCTTTCACATGCATCTTTCTGGGTATGAGGTTTCTGATTTGAGAAGAAACAGAAAGTTGGGCTTATTCTGATTGGCTAAGCTTCCCTCCGCCTGACTGCAATCTCCTGCTTCTGTAACTTGGCTTCTTGCATTGGTTAAACCCCAAATGTCCCTTTTGTGGGTTTTTTTTTTTTTGGCTTAAATACCAGGCCAAACTGAAGGGAGTGCATCACTCTGACCATCTTGTTTTTAGAGAGTAGAGTGTCCAATGCTGGCCAGCAATCAAGGCTTAATCGGCACAAAACTGAGAGTTCAGGCCCTGTCATTTGTTTATGTTCTCTGAACTCTTTTCAGCTTTGATGAGCAGGACCTCTCAGTACAATAGCCAAGAAGGCTTTTAAAATTCTATATTTGTTAGATTCATGATTTTTATCTCACAGGTGTAGGTTAATATGTTTCTCTGATTACACTCTGCTTTGTTCTAAGGCAAATTTACAAGGGTTAACTCTTAATCTAATAGGTTTTTTTTTTAAAAAAAAATAACCTACAAGGCTTTTGTTTTTCTGTTTCTTTTGTGTAGGTGCACCAGTGGACTGTCCGTCTACATGTCTTGCCATGTCTACATATCTTTGGTGCAAAAATTGACATATGAGCTCAAAATTAAAATAAAAAAATGGATCTAAATAACTTTGGTTCATATGATTTAAAAGGTTCAATTTAAATTGGAAAAATAATGAAAGTATAATGTCTTTAACGATTCTAATGAAGTTTTGTTTCTAGGTGGTGGAACAGTTGCTAATAAAATGTTAATGTCTATAAAGTGTCTAATATCATTGTCTCTAGGATTTTTCTTCATCAGGAAAAAAATTACTAATGCTATTCAGTGCACTTGTCTGATACCTTGTTTTTTAAAAAAATACATAAATTAGATCTGACATGTATAAAATTAATCATGGATGTGTTTGTTATGGAGATCTGGTTGGTTTACAAAGTTAAACTGCTCAAAGTATTTTATGTTATTAAAATGGATTAATTTACCTAAATTTAGAAATTTATAAGGTTTATTTCAAAGTATAAACAGAAAGAGGGATCAATGGATTAAAAATTATTAAAAGGTTCTAAATATAAAAAAAAAGCTTGAGTAAAAAACATGTTTCCAGGTTAAAAAAAAAGTCTTAATGTGGTAAAGTAAAATTGTAATACATCTAAGTAAACAATAGGGACTAATTAAGTAATATAAAGATCTATAAATAAAGGATAAATATTAAAAGGTTTGTATATAACTAAATTGGTTATATATGTAACACAAATAGTTAAAACTCTTTCAAGGTTGTTCTCTAAAAACAAATATTAATGTGGTGATATAAACCAAAGTTGATTTATATGTTAAAATGATAAAAACTTCTTAAAATATTAATTACATTGTGTCTGTTAAGTTTTATTCTCTAGAGCAACTAATCTTGGAGAAATTAAGGTTTGTACATCTGTGGTTAGATAGCAACTGTTATTTTAGAGTACTGTCTACATTGCAAAGTCTATATTTTTCTTTAAAGCTAAACTTGGTTAATATAAAAACAGCAATGTAATTGTGGTACATTTCTCTTCTTTACATATTAAATGTGTTCATATCTTTCAGGTATACAAGTCTTTAAGCTAAAAGAGTTAAAGGAACATTTTATCAACCTGGTGTTTCCAAACTAAAGTTGTCTGTAATGGTAATTTTAAACTTATAAGGATAACAGATTTTATTGGGGATTTATTTATATCATTTTATGTTTTGTAACCAAACCTTATGTTACCTTTTACACTGGGATATGAAATTTTAAAGGTATTTTAAAAGATAATGGGAGCCTGATCTGTTTAAAGGTTAATATTATAAAACATTTTTGCCACTTTTCCACACAAGAAGAAAGTTAAAAACTCTCAGCCTTTCCCTGATTCACATGTTAGATGTAATATCATAGTGAATTAGCAAATATTCATACACTCAGGAAATAATATATGTAAACTTTATAAAATGATATCTAAAAAGAGAGACAAAGATCAGCTTCAGAACTAAAATACTTTACCTAAGATTTATGAAGAACCCCACCTTATCTGAGATAAGGCTCTACCTCCCACCTTACAGCATATCAGAATGACTTCAAAGTAAGCCAGACTTCAGCTCATTTAAATTTGTATTCAAAGATTGATTTTATTGTAAATATTACTGTGATATCAAATAGAGTATATTATGTATAACTCAGCCAAGATTCAAGATTATATAGAAGCTAACATGTTTTTACTGTTGTTAGTTTCACTTTATATTTATATTTTCCTTAGACCTGATACTGTTAATGTTTTAAACAGGTATACTTCAAGAACACATATCTAAATTAATTTGAGATATTAAGCCATCATCTGTGGACAGATAGTGATTAAAGGGGATTAAATTAACTGTAAAGGGGCTGGGGTTACAGCTCAGCAGTAGACTGCTTGCCTTACATGTGTGAGGCACTGGGTTCGATCCTCAGCATCACATAAATAAACAAAATAAAAGTATTGTTTTAAATACTTTTATTTTGTTTATTTATACAGCTAAAAAAATTTACTGTAAAGTTATAAACATTAAAGTTAAAGCCCAGTACTCTTACTTTAAGACTGATAAGACTGACTTGCTGGGTGTTTAAGGCCAAACTTAAAAATTTAGGTTAAAATAAAGGGGCCAAGAAAACTAATATTTGGCTCTTGCTCTCTGAGTCAGCCTGAACCCAGGAAAAGAGGAAGAACTTTGCCACTCTGGGCCACATAACCTCCCAATTAGGGAGACTAATGAGACCACTGGAGAACAGAAAGCCAATCAGTGTGCATGCTGCCAAAGAGGAGGGTCATTGGAAGGGGGAAACATACCTGATGCTTCCAAGGGAAGCCACATGGTCAGCAAGACCTTGACCCATCCTAAGGCAGATGGCACTACAGAGCTAAAATGCTGCTCACGACTTCCCCAAGAGTGTGCCCCAAGGGAACTCAGCTGACTCTTACCAATAGATAGGAGCAAGGTCAGTTTGACCTTGTTTGATCTTAAAAACCTGGCAAAAACAGTTAAAAACCAAAGCACAGTTATTCCTGGGCATTTAAAAAAGTATTTTAATGTAACTTAAGATGTACACTTGTGTTAGCACCCCCAAGAATAAGTAAGACTGGAGGCAACAGAAGAGAGATTCTTAGGCAAGAATGTCTGATAACCATCAATAGAAACTGCCAGAGCCAGAAGTTTTTACTCAGTTTAAGGCCTACAGGTCTTCCTAACCTTCTACACAGGTACACTTTATCAATGTTTACTAGTATAATTGTCTATTCCTGCGTAACAAAGAGATCTTTACTGAACACAGATGTCATTCCAATAAATGTAATTTAAAAAAAATCAGATGACATTAACGAACTTAACTAAATGTTGTGTCTACATTCCTAATAACTCTGACAATGTTAAAGTTTTACATGCAAAACCAGGACTTGAATATTTTTTTAATGGACAATCATATAAACATTGCCCATATGCCTAGCTTTGGAAACATAATAAAATCCTCAAAATTAATCTGTGGGCCAAATAATGAGAATGTTACCAAATGTGACATATTTGGTCTACCTGAGCATAATGTGCTGTATAAACAGAAGTAAAACCACAAAGATTGTTGTCTTTAGACTATGACTGTTTAGTCTCAGACTCTTCTAGAGAAATTAATATATGACTTTACATAGGTGAGGTATTACCAAATTACTATTTCTTACCAAAGCAGAAATCGTATCTGCAGGAAAATTCATTTAAACAGGATGATATTGAGGAAGGACCAACTTACAACTCTGCAATGATTCAACATTTGTTAACTCATAAAAGAAATCAATACAATCTCCACAAACAGTATGGACCATCATCTAGTGTCAACTTATATCATAATGAGCATCAGAAAAATCATAAATAAGGCAAATCATATGACTATCAAGTATGCAGGATAGGGCTTATAAAGTGCTGCAAGCCCTGGAGAATGCTGGAATGAAGCTATTTCAATATCAACTAGGTGGCAAAAACTTTATTCAAATTTAAGATCTGGGAGAACACAAGAGACCCACACAGGAGAGAGACTGCATCAAAGTAATTTTGGTGGGAAAGGCTTCAGTGATGTTTCTGACCTTAGATCCCATAGGGAACTCACACTAGAGAGAAACCATATAAATTCCATCTGTGTGGAAAAGGCTCAGTCCATTATGGAAACTTAGCTGTAAGGAGAGAACCCACATTAGAGAACCACATGATGGCCATATGTGTGAGGAAGCCTTTAGCCATACTCCACCCTTAGACAACCCTGGAGGGATGCTACTCTAGGTGATAAAGTCTTTATTAATACCACTAGCCTCATAGAACACTAATACTGGACAGAAACCATATGAACATCATCTTCATGGAAAAGGCTTCAGTCTATCTTCTCATTCTAGACAGCGGGAGAAAGTTCACGCTGGGGAGAAACAAAATGAATGTCACATGCCTAGGAAAGCCTGAGTCAATCTTCTAGTCCTAGACAGCATCATGGGGCTTGCACTGCAGAGAAACCACAGGGATGTCATGTGGGCAGGAAAGCCTTCAGTGCATCTTATTTTTGGATGTGGTGCTGCAGGCCAAAGCAAACTGCTGTCTGTGGTGGTTCTGTTCCCTCCTGCAAGGCCTCTACCATGTAAGTCACTCTAGTTACCCCATGGTGAAAAGCCTGCAACTATGAAATGTGTACCTTATCAAGTTGAGGGGGTCTCCTACCAATGGATCTTCAACAGCCCAGCCTGGTGTTTGAGTTCATTCCTCACACTGTGCTTTTGGAACATTTTGTTTCTTCACTTTCAGTTTGGCATTGTTGGGTATTGATATGCACATGGGCAGTAGAAATAGAAATGACTTTTCTGGGTAAAACATTGGGGGTGGGTCCAAGTGGTCATACTACAGCACCCACAGATGTCCCAAACTGCATCTATCACCAAAGTCTCCAACATGAGGCTCGGTATCAAGTTGTGTTTGCAGTTCTCACAAGACTTGCTTGAGATATGGATTTGTTTGTTGTTTGTTGTTTGTTTGTAAGTTTGGGATTGAATCCAAGGGTACTTAACTACAGAGCCAAATTCCCACTCATTTTTATTTTTCATTTGAGACAGAGTCTCAGTAAGTTGCTTAGGGCCTCACAAAGTTGCTGTGGCTGGCTTTGAATGTGGGATCGTCCTGCCTCAGCCTCCTGATTCACTTGGATTATAGGCATGTACTGCAATACCTAACTAAGATATGGATTTTGACAAAAACTGTTTAAAGTTTGGAGAAAGAAACATTTGCATAAACAACATAAGAATCTTCCAGTCCTAGACAGCAGGAGAGAAAAAATAAATGAATGTGTCATATGTTGGAAAGACTCATTTAAATCTAGTCCTTTTTGTCCTAGAAAACATGAGAGAGCTCACACTGGAGAGAAAGCATATGAATGTTACATGTGTGGGAAAACCTTCAGTTAAATTTCTATTTCTATAAAGCATGAGAAAATCCATACTGAGGGAAAACCACATGAATGTTACCTGTGTGGGAAAGCCTGCAGTTGATATTCTAATCCTACACAGCATGAAAGAGCTCATGCTAAAGAAAAACCATATGGATGTCATTGTGTGGGAAAGGCTTCATTTGATCTTATTGCTGCTGACAGCTTCAAAGACACCACACTGGAGATAAACCATGAGAAAGTCATCTGTGTGAGAAATGTTCTTGCTAATGTGCTACTGCTTTGTGACATGTGGAAACACACACTATAGAGAAAGATAAATGCATGTACTATATTTTGTTCAAACTGGATTCCACTGACATACTCCAGGGTCAAGGGGTATGTTCTCAGGTCAGTGTACTGCTGAGAAGACAGAGATCCCAGAGATCATCCAGACATCCCCCAGGGTAGTCACTGGGACCACAGGGATTAATTTAATCCTACACTTCTATTACAGCTCACTATAGACACATGCATATCAATTCAGGTTTTCCTAGAATTGACTTCATGTAAGACCCTTTACATGCTGATTTACTGAGTGCCAATGTTAAGGTCAATTTACTTTCCCTTAATTCATGGAGTCAATGTCTTTGTGTCTGTTTCCAGCAGTTGGGGGTCTCAGCAGATTCACCCACTCCGCTGCTGGGAAGGCATCTATTCACTAAGTGCAGCCTGTTCCCTGTGTCTTTGCCTCCTCAGGACAAAAGTGCTCTCTTAGTCACCTGTGTGTGATGAGCGTGGTCTTCCCTTCCATGGAGTGTCTCACTCCCACAGAGTGTAATTGGCTAGTGTGATTTTGAGGGCACTCTGATGGCTGAAGAGTTTTGGAGACAAGTCGAGGGCCTTACCCACTGTAAATAATCTCCTGCAGTAGGACTTGGTCTTGTGGAGTGATTTGATTCAACGGTACCCACCTGCCATGTTACTGAGAGACATGCAAGTCCTCTTACAAAGCACTGGAAATGCCACATCTGAAAAATACACAAACAACAGTCACATTGTCCAGATCAGATTAGAACAGATCTCCCAAGCAGAAGAGACATGGAAGTGAAGTAAATAAGTGCTGCCCAGAGGGGAAAAGGAGCAGGGCACCTGGAGGAAACTCACCTTTAGACAGGATCAGGACTCTGCCACTTCCTCCCAATTAGGTGGCTGCTTCCCCTGGGGCCTCTGGGAAGATTTCTGGAATAGAGCCTTCTTCTGTTGCTCCTCTTCTCTGCAGAACAAACAGTGGCAATTATATGTATCCAAGTGGAAAAGCAGAGTATAATATCCTGGTCCTATTAAGTGCTTGGTAATACACATATTGAAGCCTTGTGACCTTTGCTAGGTCTGTGCCTTCGCTCACGTCACACCCTATCACTAACCTCAGGCAGCTCTTCTCATGGTCCATCTAAGCAGTTTCATATATTCTTCATTCGTTTTGTGTCTGTGATGTGCCAATCACCTACAGGTGCTCTGACCCCTCCCAATTACTGATTGACACTAGAAAAAAAAAATGAGTTCCTGGGCTTGGCTTTCTTGTATGGAGTTCTTGTCTATTCTTTTTTAAAATATTCATTTTTTTGTTGTAGTTGGACACAATACCTTTATTTTATTTATTTATTTTTACATGGTGCTGAGGATTTAACCCAGGGCTTCGCACATGCTAGGCAAGCCCTCTACAGCTGAGCCACAACCCTAGACCTCTTGACTGTTTTTCCAGTTTTTCTGTAATTGCCTGGAGATGGAAGTGCAGTGGTGTGGAGAAGGAGAGACAGCTAGCTTGGGCTGCAATGCTGGAGGGAGACTACCACACTTCCAATGCTCACCTTTGCATGGATCCTTCTGCCCACAGGCTGGTTAAACTCCCCTGTGTTCTGGAGATTTGCAGGCTTTTTGGTTCCTGGTTCTCTTTCTCCTTTGGGCCCAAGGGTTGTGGGGAAAAGTGCCCCATCCCAGCACTTCATTAGGCATCTTCTGATCCTGGCTCTGTGTCCAAAAATCCCACAGTTCTTGCCCTTCACCTGTGGGTGGAAAATGAAATTCTCGGTATATCAGCAGAACCACAGCCATGGCTCCATTACCAAGAAAAGACAGATTTTCTAGTCTGAGCTCAGTACTGCATTTTTAGGAGGGATTCAGATGGGGGACCTATTGATTACTATGCTATCTGAGATTGTAGGGTCATTCCCAAAGCACAGATTTGACAAGGGCACTAATAGGAAGAACTGGAGATCCTGAAAGAGAGGATATGGAGTCAGGTTTCAACCAATGCACAACATCCTGGCTGGATATGATACTTATTTGGAGATACAGTGGACTCTGGCAGCATCTCAACAGACCAGTTGGCCTGGTGAGGAGTTCCCAGGCTAGGCCCTCAGGGGACTGGGATGGACAATTCAGTTACAGAGACAGAAGCATGCAGGACCTAACCCAGGCTCATTGATCCAAGTCACCCCCTGGCCTCCACTTACCTGGGGTCCTCCTCCTCTGGTGGGGGAGCCCTGGGACCCACTGCTGCCTTTCACATTCTGGGTTTCATGAGTCTGTGTGGCTGAGGCTGTGGGGAATGACCCGTCCACTGTCTCATCTCCTTGGAGTCAGGTCTGCCTTCCTCAGGGGCTTGCTTTTAGAATTTTCTGAATTACAAGGGAAATAATAGAAAAGATATCATATTCACAGAGAAACAAATACTTTTCCCCTGTACACTGAGCAGAACTCATGACCACAGAGTCAAGTCTGTTACCCACAATGTGATGTCCCTTTGCCAGATGATTCTATATTTCTTTTCAAGAAACACTAAATGTTTGAAAAGTGAAGGGGAGAATTTTTTTAAAAAATGTTGCTAACCTAATGAAAATGGGATTATAATATAGCAAAACTTGTGGGATGCCACAATAGGGAGCACTAAAAGGGAAGCTTCTAGCAGTGAGTGCCTAGTTATATATATATATATATATATATATATATACATTTAAATATATATATATATGTGTGTGTGTGTGTATAATCTCCAATAAACAGTCTAAGGAAACACCCAAATCCAACACAGTAGTACAAATTAAATAATAAATATCACAAAAGAAAGAAGTGAACATACAAGAACAATGATACATAACACAAAGAACTGTTGTGATGAAATCATAAATAAAGATGAAAAAACTTTTGCTAGAGGAACAAGAAAATATAAACAAAAATAACAGGGGAGAGGCAGGTGACCTGAATAAATCAGAGATGACAGGAGACATTGCAACTGACACCCTAGAAACTCAGAGAATCCTGAATCATGAGGAATTCTTTAATATATGTATATAAAATAAATTTGAAAATCTTGAGGAAATGGACAAATTTCTGGGCAAAACATAACCTTTCAAAATTAACCTCAGTATATATTGAAAAAACAAGAATGGAATTGAACCAGTTGTTGTAAAGATTCTCCCAAGGAACATCCATGGGTAGATAGGATCACTGCTGAGTTTTAGTAAATTTTAAAGAGGTTCTAAAAACAATGCTTCTCAAAATGCTTCTGTGCAATTGAAAGGGGGGGACTTTTAGAAACCTATTCTGTGGAGCCAGCATTCACCTTTATATTTACCCAAACTGAGGAGGGCACAAGAGAAAAAGCAAAAAGTAAACTAACCACTCATATCAGCCATTAGGAAGGAAATCCTGTCATTGTTAGGAGCTTGCCTGCTACTGGAAGATCCGTCATCCTAGGCTCCAGTGTTTTCTCTCATGTGTGGAAACTGAAGGAAACAGATGACCCAAAGGTAGAAGAGGGATCCGCTAGGACTGGGAAGGGTGTGGCCAGGGTGAGAGATGGAAATTGAAGACAGAGGGGAGGGGAAATGGGTAGAAGGTGGATGATGAACAGGGGAAGGCTTGACATGTGCATGGATGGAACTACCAGGTTGAAGCCCATTAATTTGTTCAATTTACAGTTTGAAATGCCCATGGCGAAAATGATCAGTTTCCATAGGACTCCTCCACCTGCCCATGGAACTCATAATGGTGGAGTAGGTTTCCTCTGAAATTTGAATCTTCCTGCAGTCATTAAAATGTTGAATGATTAATATTATCTTTCTAAATGCAAACACCCTCTGTTTACAATGAAGTTAGGCTTACCCAAGGACCTACACCTCCATCATTTCCTGTTTCTCCTCTACTCTTTTCCCCAGCCATAATCTGAAGAACTCATTGGGAAGGGAATCCAACCTGAGGTCCATCTGTCCACCTCTGGTCTGTCAGCAGGTTGTCAGGAAGGTGGCTGCTGGGCAAACACCACAGGAGCAGAGTCAGCTTCCTAGATGTCAGAGAAAAGGGAGGGACATTGGATACTGCCCTGGGGCCACGGGATCACATGCCTTGTCTAATGCAATCAACCTAATCCCTGTGGACATTCCTGTTAAAAAATGACTCACACATTTGCATCACAGTTCTGTATTCCATGTATCTGATTTGGAAATCATTGGGTCCTGGATCAATGTTACTTACCTGGAGATCTGTGTAAACCTTTCTGAGCTAATACTTGTTTATATACAGGTTCACAAAAACAACACTTAAATGATTCTCAGGCACTTAGTAGATAAGAAATGAAAGATAATATTGAGTTTCTATGAATTTGGGTTACTGTGGTCTGAAGGATGATTTTTATGTCTCTACACTTAAAGATGTATTTGTTAAAAGAAATACATTTGTGTGGTTCAAGTGTTTGTAAGAAATACATAATTGTGAGATGAATGATACGATATTTTTTCCATTAAAAGTCCAGGTCTTTCTCTTCCCCTCTAGAGTTTGGAATAAATAACTTGTGACTTGAAAATGATGATTTTTTTTTTGAAAACTGGTGGTGGACTCCTCACATGTACATAATTGTCTAGAAGTTTTGTTAAAGACTCAAATATAGAGATGAATAAACCATTGGTGGTACACTGAGAAATCATTTTGCAATCTGTTCTTTGAAATTCTTCTCTGGCTTCCAGATTTTGATTATATCTGTCAATACTTGGTCCCCACCTGGGCCGAGAGGTGGGTTCCATGCTTTCCTTCAGAGCCCTCCACAAGCTATTCCCCTTCTCAGTCTATTCCCCAAAGACCTAATAAGAGCAGGCTACAGGGACACTGCTACATCGATGTTCATAGCAGCACAATTCACGATAGCAAGATTGTGGAATCAGCCTAGATGCCCTTCAATAGATGAATGGATAAAAAAAAAATGTGGCATTTATACACAATGGAGTATTACTCTGCATTAAGAAATGACAAGATCATAGAATTCGGAGGGAAATGGATGGCATTAGAGCAGATTATGCTAAGTGAAGCTAGCCAATCCTTAAAAACAAATGCCAAATGACTTCTTTGATGTAAGGGAAGTAACTAAGGACAGAGTAGGGACGAAGAACAGGAGAAGAAGATCAACATTAATAGAGATGAGAGGTGGGAGGGAAAGGGAGAGAGAAGGGAAATTGCATGGAAAGGGATGGTGATCCTCAGGGTTATACAAAATTACATACAAGAGGAAGTGAGGGGTAAGGAAAGAATAATACAAGTGGAAGAAGTGTTTTACAGTAAAGGGGGTTGAGAGAGAAGAGGGGAGGGGAGGGGAGGGGAGGGGAGGGGAGGGGGGATAGTAGAGAATAGGACAGAGAGCAGAATTCATCAGACACTAGAATGGCAATATGTAAATCAATGGAAATGTAATTGATGTAACTGATGTGATTCAGCAATCTGTATACGGGGTAAAAATGGGAGTTCATAACCCTTTTGAATCAAACTGTGAAATATATCAAAATAGATGTAATGTTTTGAACTACCAACAATAAAATAAATAAAGAAATAAATAAAGAAAGAAAGATTTGGATGATGTTGAAGAAGTAGTAGAAGAAACTGGTGAAGAAACAAAAATCAAAGCGCATCAACTGACTGTTCAGATGATGCAAAATCCTCAGATTCTTGCAGTTCTTCAAGAAAGACTTGATGGTCTGGTAGAAACTCCAACAGGATACACTGAAAGCTTGCCTAGGGTGGTCAAAAGATGAGTGAGTGCTCTCAAAAACCTTCAAGTTAAATGTGCACAGATAGAAGCCAAATTCTATGAGGAAGTTCATGATCTTTAAAGGAAGTATGCTGTTCTCTGTCAGCCTCTGTTTGATAAGCGATTTGAGATCATTAATGCAATTTATGAACATCCAGAAGAAGAATCTGAATGGAAACCAGATGAAGAAGAGGAAATTTCAGAGGAGCTGAAATAAAAGACCAAACTAAAAGATGAGAAAAAAGATGAAGAAAAAGAAGACCCTAAAGGAATTCCTGCATTTTGGTGGACTGTTTTTAAGAACATTGACTTGCTCAGTGACATGGTTCAGGAACATGATGAACTACTCTGAAGCACTTGAAAGATATTAAAGTGAAGTTCTCAGATGCTGGCCAGCCTGAGTTTTATCTTAGAATTTCACTTTGAACCCAAAGAATATTTCACAAGTGAAGTGTTGACAAAGACATACAGGATAAGGTCAGAACCAGATGATTCTGATCCCTTTTCTTTTTTTTTTTCTATGTTAAAGTTTTATTTTTGACTGACACAATTGTTGTAAATATCTATGGAATACCATGTGATATTTTGATACATGTATACAACTGTGTAATGATCAAATTAGGGTAATTAGCTTATCCATCACTTTAAACATTTAATCATTTCTTTGTGATGAAAGAAATTAAAAATTAAAATCCTCTCTTCTAGCTATTTTGTCTTAGGCGAGCGCTCTACCGCTGAGCCCCAGCCCCAGCCCTTCTTCTAGCTATTTTGAAATAGATGATATATTATCATTAACTATAATCACCCAATTATACAATAAGACATCAGAACTTGTTCCTCCTACTGACTGTAACATTGTATCCATTGACCAATCTCTTCCTATCCTCCCAGCCGTTAATAACTAATATTCTATTCTCAATTTCTATGATATGAATGTTTTTATATCACATGAGCTCATGATGCATTTGTCTTTCCATGCCTGGCTTATTTCTTTTAACACAATGTCTTCCAGGTTCATCCATGTTAAATTGATAGCATATCATTATTTTTATAGATGAATAGCATTCCATTGTGTGGTCCATTTTCTCATCCACTGGAAATGCAGTCTGACTTCTTTATCCATTGATCCATTGAATAAATGTGAAATGCTTCATGAATTTGTGTGTCACCTATTCTTCTCTGTACCAATTCGATTTTAGTATGCATGCATATTTGGGGATCCAGGTCACCGTTGAGTATTAAGGTACATCTTGCATTAATTAGAATTAACTGGAGTGCAAAAGTGATGGGTGGAGCCATAGCTTCTAGGGCTCCAAACCATTGCCACTGGAGCTACTGCAGTTTCCACCATGGGTGTGATGGGGTCACACTGATGCCACACTTTAAGTCCTGAAGCACCACGGGGATCTGAAAGACCACTGTAGTCTGGGGCGGTAGGGCTATGACTCATGACTTGGTCTTTTCCCTCGATGAGATAACCCTGATCCCTTTTCTTTTGATGGGCCCAAAATTATGGGTTGCACAGGGTGCCAGATAGATTGGGGAAAAGGAAAGAATGTCACTTTGAAAACTATTAAGAAGAAGCAGAAACACAAGAGACATGGGGCAGTTTGTACTGTGACTAAAACAGTTTTCTTTAATTTTTCGCCCCTCCTGAAGTTCCTGACAGTGGAGATCTGGATGATGCTGCTGAAGCTATTCTTGCTGTAGACTTTGAAATTGGTCACTTTTTATGAGAGCATATAATCCCAACATCAGTGTTCTACTTCACTGGAGAAGCTATTGAAGATGATGATGATGATTATGATGAAGAAGGTGAAGAAGTGGATGAGGAAGGGGAAGACGAAGGAGATGAGGAAAATAATCCAGACTATGACTCAAAAAGGATCAAAACCCAGCAGAATGCAAGCAACAGTGAAGCAAGATGTATGTGCCTTGAGAATAACCTGCACCGATCTACCTTCTGCTTTCCTGGAAACGATGAATCTCCATCATGTGATGAGCCTATTGCAAGTTTTTTGTTGTTTGTTTGCTTGTTTTTGTTTTTGCAGCCTAAAATAAAAATGTCAAATATTTAAAAAAAAAAAGAAAAAAAAGCTAGATAAAATATGTCATATATTTCAAACCTAATATAATTTTCAGATAATTCTGAGATCAGAGATAAACCAGTGGGAAAATGCAACATTTGTACAATTAATGTGTTCATTAGATTGTTGGATCTGAGACACTTTTTTCAAAGGCATTTGAATTTGTAAATTATTTCACTTGTGAAACAGAGCAAACTAAATGTAAATTTCAAAAGGAACTCATATGCAAGCTGTAACTGTGTACCCTTTTATCTTGTTTTAATTGAGATATGATCATTGTTTCTACCTAGAGTGTACTTTGCAATGTTTTGATACTTGTACGTATTATGGATGTCTATCATTTCATTTGGGTGAGAATATACAAACAATGTCTTCTTTCTATTTCAAGACATAGAAACATTATTGTAGTCACCTGGGTGGAACTAGAGGACATTGTATTTAGTGAAATAAGCTACATACAAAATGGGAGTGATTTTGTTGTGTTAAAGCAGAGCCTCAGCTCTCCATCCTCACAGCGCAGATGCTGGACCTGTGGAGTCCCAGAAGTTGGTTTCAAACACATGTTTCAGTCCCCCTTGCAAATGGCAAATCAAAATGGAATTTGTGCCTTCAATCCACAAAGAGTTTTCACTTACTAATTTCCACTGTGATGAGGCGGAAGTCTTGACTCTAGTGACTCCATTTTGTGAAACAGTCATGACATGTAGAAAGGTCATGACTGGGGCAAGTTGTTTTTTTGTTTTTTGTTCCCTTTTGTTGTAGAAACCCTCAAAACCATGGAACTATCTACCTGGGCTTTGTTTCTGTAACTGGGGTAACTGGGCTTATTCTGATTGGCTAAGCCTCCTACCACCTGACTGCAATCTCCCGCTTCTGTAACTTGGCTGGCTTGCATTGGCTAGATCCCCCTAAAATCCCTTTTGTGGTTTTTTTGGCTTAAATATGAGGCACCACTCTGACTATCTCGCATTTAGAGAGTAGAGTGTTCACCTCTGGACAGCAATAAAGGCTTAATTGGAATGGCAATGTGTGGCCTGAGAGTTATTTGAGGGTTTTGGTATTGGTATAACACCCACTGTAAAAGTCATGCAAAAATAAAACCAATTTCAATGGCCAGAGACTCACACGGTTCTGATCCACCACCCATTCCTGACATCCAAATTTCCTGATTCCCCAGGCCTGTTGAACACTTCTCCACCTGCTCCCATACACAATAGAGACTTCAAGAGTTTGAGATCTGTTAAGAAGAAAATGTGTCTGCTAGGGTTGGGGTTGTGGCTCCATGGTAGAGCACTTGCCTGGCATGTGTGAGGCACTGGGTTTGATCCCCAGTACTGCACATAAATAAATAAAATAAAGGTCCACCAACATCTAAAAATATATTTTAAGGACATAAAATGTATCTTCTAAACACAGCACCAGTGGCCTCACAACTCTCAGCTTTGACTTGAAGGATGAGCAACCTCCACATCCTTGCTTGTATTTCTGTCTTTTTCTTAGAGAAGAGCCATTCTAATGGAGCAAGAGGGTATTACATTGTGACTTTAATTTGCATGTAACTGACAACTGATGATACTAAGCATTTTTTTCATGCATTTTTTTGGTCATTTTTATGTCTTCTTTTGGAAAGTGTTTATACATGTCATCCATACATTTTTATTACAATAAAGTTTGTGGTTTTGTGGTTATTAAGATTTTCTGTTTTCTCATATACTCTGAATATTAACACAGTCAGATGAAGGGTTGTTTAATATTTTCTCACATTCTGTAGGTTGTTTCTCCCTGAGGATGTGGAGGAAATGAGACTTTTATTCACTTTTGGTGGGAATATAAATTAATTAACCATTATGCCAAACATTATGGAGTTCCCTCAAATAGATGAAAATAGATATCCCATGTGATCTGGGTACCCCCAGGTTGGGCTTGAATCCATAGTAATACTCATCAACACATCAATAAGATACCTGAACATCCATGTTTATAGCACCTCAATCCCACTAGCTAAGACAAGAGATCAGCCCAGTTCCCACCAACAGAGGACTGGATACAGAAAATATGATGCATATATACAGTGGTGTAGTATTCAGCCATAGAGAAGGAAAAAGAGCTGTCATACACAGCAAAAAGTGTGATCTGTAGGACATTATGTTAAGTTATATGATCCTGAAACAGTACTTCAAGTTCTCTTTTCAAGTTCTGAGCTTCTCCTTTATAGAAAGACCAGTGATTATTAGTTATATAAGGGTGTGTTTGAGATGGTGGGAAGGGGGTTGGATTTGATGTGGGCACACCATGTGCGTGTACAGTACAATCACACAGAACCCATTAATACATACATTTAAGAAGAAGTATGTGAAAACATGCCAAAGACTTAAAGGCTTTTACTCTAACTGCTCTGAGTCATTCCTTCAGGCAACTCCTGGATTCCAGGAAGAGGTCGGATGGATAAACACCCTGTGATGAGTCCATACTACCACCAGGCGGCAGTCCACTCCCAAGATAACCACCAAGCCATCCACCATTGGCCCAAGACTGCCTGACTGTGATTTTGTGCTCCCCTTGTCTACACTCCAGGAGCTCACGTAAGCACCCCAAGGCAAGGCTCAGGAAGTAAGCCCCCCATCTCCCTACTCGGGGTGAACTGATGAAGGTCCTTTTCCTACTTTCACCATGGCTGGATTCTTCAATTAGTCTTCTGGGACAGCTAGGAGAACCTAGCTTAATGGCCCCCAGAGCCAGGGACTTCAGCCTAGCTCTCCAGGAACTTTGAAAAGTGTCACTGAATAATGTTTTCACTTAACAGTAGACTAAGGCTTTTAAAAACTGTCTCAATTATGCCCAGACAACTTGAAGAAACCATGGCCTAAAAACTAAAGGAAAGCCAGAAAAATGTTTTGTAAAGTGGAGAAAAATTCAATTTTAAAAAATTAAGATTTAAGGTATAAAAATGGAATAAAACAAAAATTCTGGAATGGAGACGTTTAATAGCTAAAATGAAAAATTATTAGAGGATTCCAATATCAAAATGGAGGAGGCAAAAGAAATCATCAGTGAGCATCAGAAAAATGAAGTGAAATTTTCAGTGGAATTCCATCCACTGCTCACAGATGGTCCTGCATGTTAGGCCTAGGCTGCTTTCTTCCTCTGGGCAGACTAGGCCTATTATTGCCCAGGCTGCTGACTCTGAAAGGTGGCCTCCTGGGAGGCACTGCCCCTCATGGGCAACCTGTTGGTAAACCCTTCCTACATCCCTGGTTCTGTGATTCTACCACCTTGTGGACAATTTTCCTTGGAAACTCCCCAAGAGCCTTGGCTCAACATTTCATCCTTAGGACAGGAGAGCCTCACAGCAGAGAGAAAGCACATGAATAGCACCCACGTGGGAAAGTCTCCAGGCAGACTTCTACATTAGGACTCCCTACAGTGGCCCAGAATGATTTCACACAGTCCCTGTAGATGAATCCCAGTAGGACATGAGCTCTTCTGAGAAGAGGGCAGTCCTAGAAGTCCCCAGAACTAGAACAAGCTCTGTTCCCAGCAGGCACCAGAACCAACTGGGGACACAGTACGGCAGGTGTGGACTCCTGGTAGAGCCACCAGCTAGGTCTCTAATTTGGCTTTGGACAGTCATGTCACACTTGCACAATGCTAAAACCAATTGATGATGCATCTCTAAGAACGTATCCCTGTGGTGAAGTAACACAGAACTACTGATTGATTTTCAGAGAGGGCATTATGGTTTAGATATGAGGTGACCTCCAAAAGCTCCTGTGTAAGAAGATACAAGAACATTTAGTGGTGAAATGTGCAGATTATTTTGACCTAACCAGTGCCTTAATCCCACGGTAGGTATTAACTGGGTGAAACTGAAGCCTGGCAGGGTGTGGCCTAAAGAGGTGTGTCTTGGGTGTGCCTTTGGGTTGTGAGTGGAGTTCTGTGTCTGCTTCCTAATCGCCATATCCTGAGCTGCTTTCCTTCACACCCTGCCACCAGGATGTTCTGCCCACCCTCGGGCCCAGGTCCATGGAGTCAGCTGTATGTGGACTGAGACCTCTGAAACTGTGAGCTCCAAATAACTGTCCTCCTCTAAAGTTGTTCTCATTAGGTCTTTTGGCCACAGAGATGAGACAGCTGGCTAACACAGGGTGTCTGTCTATGTTGCTTAGGCTGGCCCTGAAGTCCTGGACTCTAGCACTCTCCTGCCTCAGCCTCTCAAGCGGCTACAACTGCAGGCACACCCTACCCATACATGTCCCTCTACAGCAGGAAGAACAGGTGTGCTTATCCTCGGAGCTGAGTGAAAGGCGGGGCTAGAGATACCTTCCACTGCTCAGCGTCTTTGGGAGACAGAGGGCCTCTAAGGAGAGTGGATCTTAATGGTTTAAAGAGGAAAGAGTAAGGGTTCAAACTTACCTGAGATCCCCCTCGTTTACTTCAGAAGAAAGTGTGATTCTTCACTGATTCGTACTTACTGAGTTCTCAAGTTTCCATATAATACCGTTTGTTATGGTTCAGATGTGGTGTCCCCCTAAAGCTCAAGTGCAAGAAGGTTCAGAGGAGAAATAATTGGGTTGTAAGAGCCTTAACCCCAATCCCTGATTTAATCCCCGGACAGGGATTAACAGAGTGGAAACTGAAGTGGTAGAGTGTGCTGGAGGAGGTGGGCATTGGGGCATGGCTTTGTGGTGTACATGCTTATCGGGCCAGTGGAGTCTCTCTCTCTGCTTCCTGACCACCAGGTGAGCCATTTCCCTCTGCCACACCCTTCCTCCATGTTGTTCCTGCCTCCCCTAGAGCCCTGAGGAATGAAGCTGCTGTCCATGGATGGAGACCACAGGGACTGAGAACCCTAAAATGAACTTTTCCTCCTTACAGATGTTCTGGTTGAGTCCTTTAGTCACAGCAGTGAAATAGCTGACTACAATAATGTTGTGTCTTGATTTTTCCATTTTAAACCAGACAGATTCATTTGTCAACATGAGCAATTAGGATTTCATTCTCTTTCAGCGAACATTACTGCCATGAGTACACAAGCATGCCTTCCACCCTTATCCCTCGATACCCCGCATAGGTCAGTATTCAGGGGCCACATTGTCATGGCTGCCGGGCCACGCACAGATGGCCTACTTAGCTCTGTCCTGCCCAGTTTGAGGTTTGCCCTGATGCTATTTTCTTCTTCTTAACATTCATCATTTTATATGTACTTACTTTAAATTCAACCATAAATCATCTACTATGTGAATCTCTACTTTAAAACTTCATTCTTACCCTGTGGTCTTCCCAGTCTCATTTTCCTGTAGGAGAGTTTGCTGGGGCTTTCAAAACTGTCACACCCCCAGGTGCTGCCATCTCCTATAGTTTGAAACTTCTTTGAGTAAATCCCCTCAAGGTTCCCATGCTGGATATCTGGCCCACAATATAATGGTACTGCTGTGGAGGGGCCATTAAGAGATGATGCGGTCATAAGGGGACCACCCTCAGGAAGGATGGATGGAGTTTATGGGACAGAGTGAGTTCCTGTGAGCCAGGTTGTTATAAAAGAGTAACCTGATCCCTCCCTGCTCTCTTGCTTCCTGGCTTGCACACAAGACCCTCCTGCCCATAGGGGAACTTGTTCATTGAGTAGCAGTTGAAAAAATTGGGGTACCAGGTGAAGGCTGAGTTTCCTCTCTGCTCAGGGGAAGCTGGCAGCTGAAGTTAATCGCCCCCAGAGCCAAGGAGAGGAGTAGTGCAACCTCCTGCAGACCTGTCAGGATGGGAGCTCTTTTGAACTTTGCCATAGTGTCCCCATGGACCTAGTGAATTCCAGGGACAAGTGGGTGGAGGCCCATCTCTCAAATAGCAACCAGGAAAGTTGAGGGGCTAGATGGGTGGTCCACCTCCTTAGGAGAAAATGGAGGCTTTGTTTTTATTTAAAATGTGAGTACAGGGAAGAAGTGAGATGATTGCCCCCCCCCCACATTCAGCTCGCAGAGGACTCCTGACTGCCAGGCCCATTAACTCCCAGAGAGAGTTGGGTTAGAAGCCAGGTCTCCAGGTAGTAGCTGGAAAAGCTGGAGCATGAGACATTTGGTCTAACTCCACCCAGAAAGAAGCCACAGTCTTGGTTTTATTGCTGGAGCAAGCTAGGGGAAGAAGCCACCAGAAGCACCCACATACCCATCCAAGACCCTGTAGAACTAATGATTGCCTGTCCCAGGTACAGGATAGATAGAAGCCAGACACTTGGCAGAGTTGGGACATTAGGTGAGCAGTCTGACCCTCTCCAGGGAGAGGTAAGGAGCTGAACCTCACAGCCTCTTCACTCTGTTCTGAGCCAGTGGAGAGAGGCACAGGGAGTGCTGTCAGGCCCCTTTATAATCTCCTCTGTGTTTGCATGGTCCAGGGGGACGAGCGAGGGCCAATCCCTGGCAACTTTCAGAGACACGCAACCTAGGAGCCAGGTCCTTGAGTAGCATCCATAAGAGTAGGGGCACTACCTGTGCAGTCCCACTGCCACTCTTCAGGGAGGAGAGTTAGAGGAATGGGAGAGCTTACCAGTCCCAAAGCAACTGCAGTTCCTATCTATGAATCCCCGGCTCTAGGCATGGTGCTGCCCTCCCTTGTATCCTGGCACGCAGCCACTAAGGAGGGAGTGAGGGATAAAGTGTCCAAACCTCCTCTGTTGAGTCTTCCAAGCTCTGTCTTTGGGATCAGTCAACAGTGTGCCTGGGGCGTGTTCAGCCCTGGGGTTGACTGACAGAGCTCCAGATTATCCAAATCTTGGAGGTCAAAGAGAAGATCCCAAGAGGTTTGCCCCCACTGATATCACAGCTCCTTCCAGTGTATCTTCCCCTTTTTAATTTTTGTAGCTGGTGCTTAGCTTTTAATGTTTCTGTTTCTTTTTGCAGCAAAGAGGTGTTAATTCAGCTCTACAGCCCCCAATCTTTACTTCAAAGGAAAGGCATTCTGCTTCACAGCGACCGTTCAGTTTTGCACAGAGTTTTCTTCTACGAAATGTTCCCCCTGCTAAGTGAAGAAAGCAGTTAGTCTTCAGTTAGCTATACTTAGCGACTGGAAGGAAAAATCATCACTAAGCCAAATTCAGAATTCTTGACTACAAAGTCTCCTAGAGATAGAGTATGAATCTAAAGTTCGAAAAATTGGCTATTACCTGAACACCCATGCCTGAGCTCAGAGCCCTGGGGCAGTACATGCAATGTCCTTACTAGATATTCAATTAGGAAGGACAAAAAATGTTCCCTCTGCCAAGATTATGCATAGCTTACCCAGAAACAAAAAGTCTTTTTTTTCTAACTCTAATAAACAATTGTTTCCAACAAGTTATTTTAATATCGCCAATTAATAGTGTCTAATACAGGGGGAAAGGCAGACTCTACTATTGGCAGAATCAGCAGCTTACTGATAGACCTTAATGTGCCTTGTCATGTGATCTTACAGTTTCATAGCTTTAAAGATAAAAGAAATATGGTGCTAGTCTTTCTCACTCTGTCCTTCAAAGAACAGGACTAGAAACTTGCAGTTAATTCTGGCACACATATTTAGAGAGGATAGGCAAAAGAGTTCATCCAAAATAGGAATTTATTAGAAAAGAATACAATTTATTTTTGAATGATTTTTTTAAAAATGGGAATATGAACACTCAGGAGAAACATTGAAGGAATTGGCAGTTACTCTTGAAAGTAATGCTTATTCTTAGAAAGAGTAAACCAAGGGGAAAGGGTACATATTAACTGCAATGTACATAAAATATTACCACGTTGGTAGTGCCCAAGTTAGGGTTAAGACCAATGTAAATCTGCTCAAATTGGACTATTTTAAATAGTCCGATATGCAACTGAGGATATAAACATCTGAACATATGATTAACATGACATATGTTTGAGGTGTTCAAACCCTGAATTGGGGCAGAGAATAATAAAAAGTAACAATAGGGACAATAAAGCAATAATAATTGCCAGCTGTAAACACACAGGGTATGTTTCTGGCCCTGTTCAAGCAGTTAAGTGAATATAGAGATTGCCCCCAAGCAGTCACCTTCCCAGTCAGGTGTTTAGTTACAGAACCTTTGGGTTTTGCTGGACACTGAGATACTTAACTTAGAATGTCAGCTTCTAGCTTCATTTGTCAATATGGCCATGTTATTAAGTTGGGCCCAAAGAAGGAGGGGAATGACAAGCACTGCCTGTGTTTAAACTTGTCCCTCAATGTCTCTACTGAGAGTTCATGCTCGACTTTTAGAGCGTCTTTTGAACCTGATCATACAGTGGCATGGTTAGGATGTCGAGGTTGAACTTCAGCCTAATCTCAGCATAACTTGATGGAGAGCCTCTAGCCCAACCTAGTTGAATTTGGGGGCTTTTTGGACTTTTGTATAAAAACAAAACAGATTTCCATGTTTTGTTAGTCACTCTATTTTTAAGTTTCCTTATTTTAACAAGTCACCATGTAATTAATGTAGCAAATTCCTTAAATTAAAAGAAATCCTATTATCTCTTCCACTTATAGAGAGGAAACTGAAGTACAGAATTCAAACAGCTGATGAGGATTGAAATGGAGATTTAACCTTGAGTAGCTGAAACTCCTGATCTCTGTCCCCTTATTTGACCATTAGATGCGTACTCATCTGTGAGACTCTTCACAGTTGTTGTGGTCATAGAGTCATAATTTGGGTCCCAGTTGTGCTTGTTGTTGGGATTCAAGCACGCCCGGGCTCAGCTCTGGAGATAGCAAGCTCTTAAGAATCTCCTTCTACATACTGACGTGACTAATGTGGAGTCCTGGTTGTGGGCGGAGAGAACAGTTTAAAACATATTTTCCTGGCTGGAATCCACCTTCTGACATCTGTGGAAAGAGGCTGGGAGCAGAAGCTAAGGGGCTGATTCTGCAAGTGAGAACCTGGCATGAGGACGTTGCTCCTGACTGCCCTTTGGTCTCACCCTACCTGCTTTCAAGAATGATCCTTTAGAAGAACCAAAGGCTCAAGAGAAAGTGAATCAAGATGTTAGTGGTTTTAATGATACATTTTTTTTAATCACTATGTGAGACTGAAAGAATGTCTGAAATAATCTAAGGATAGGAGAATTGGACCAACTAAGGAAACACAGAAAACTGCCAGCTACAAGCTATTAACTTAGCTTAGACTACAAAGGCTTTATTTTCCTAAATTAGCAATGTGTTTGGAGGGTACCTCTGGGACTTCCTCTTATAATACTCAATCACTGTGGCCTGTGCTGAGGATGGGTTGAAGGCTACAAACTCGGAAAGAGATGTAAAAGTAAAAAGAAGCCCAAACCCCTTGGTAGAGGTTTTAGGAAAACAAATGAGATAACTCCTGGTGAGAGATGACATGGGTCAGTGGGTCCCTTGGCTCTATTTCTGAGCACAGGACAGAATCCCAGGGACTAGTTTGGCCTGGGACCTTTATAGGACACAAGAATGAATGAGAAACTTTTGTAAAAAGCAGACCTTTCTTATCCAAAGACAGATCCTGAACCAGTTGCCACTTCTGCCTCTCTAAGCACTTTCCTCTTACCTGGGAAAATTTGAGCAACAAGAATGAGGCCAGCAAAAATTAAGGAAAATATTCTCATGGCTTCAGACACCTGTGGAGAGAGGAAGAGGGAGGTGCAGTAGCTGGAGTCCAGCTCTTCAGTCAAGGGAAGTTGGCAAAGATTCACTCTACTGCTCTGAACTGGCTTTAAGTCAGCCTTGGTCTGAAATGCTCATTGGGAACACACTGTTTTCATGCTCCAGTGAGTAGCGTGTGGGAGGACAGGTCAGACTTTGCCTAGTCACATTATGAGAGTGTAAGAAGGAACCTTGTCTGGAATACTCTATTCTGTGACTCTGTCTAGACTTCTCCCACATTTCCTTCAACCCCCATCTGGAGGACCACCAGTTATTCCATAAGACCTACAAACCCAACTCATTTTCTTCTCATTTTAAGATTCTACATATGACTTGCTCTTCTTATTTTTACATGTTAAAATTATTAGCATGTATTCAGGGAAGAAATGTGGGGTTCACTTCCATATCTGCACAGACCTTGTGATGGGAAGCCCATCCCCTTACTTCTGCTCCTCCCATCCCCTTTCTCTCCTGCCCCTGCCCACTTCCCAGGGCCTTACCACTCCTCTTCTTTATGATCATTTTCATTTATTTTTCTTTCATTATTGTTTAATTCTCAAGACATGATACTTGTCTTTCTGTCTGGCTCATTTGATTAACATGCCATCTTCTAGTTCCATTCACTTTCCTTATTCTTTATGGCTGGGGAATACTCCATTGTATTATATGTAGGATAGGCTCTTTCTCCATTCATTTCTCTCTCTCATTTTAGTATGTTTATTTTACTTATTTGTTTTTGTGTGGTGCTGAGGATAGAACCCAGTGCCTCACATGTGCTAGGCAGGCCCTCTACCACTGCACTACCACCCACCCCTCTATTTTTCTCTTGATAGGCACCAAGGCTGATTCCATATCATGGCTATTGTGAAGAGAAGCACATAAAATACAGATATACATGTGCTGAGAGCCACAGCAGAGTTGGAATGGCCCCTGGAATTTTGCCAATAGTATTGGTTGAGAGGTAAGCCATTAAGATGATGCTGGATTGATTCGGTTGTATATTAGACCTTTACTGTCCACCTCGCCTGCTACTTTGGAGTTCCCCTGCTACTTTGGAGTTCTTGTGGGGATTCCCAGAGAGTTCCCATTGGTTGGGAAAGTGCAGGAGGAGGGATTTCTGGAGGAGGAATTTCGGGTTGGTGAGTTCCTGGAGGAGCCGTGTGGCATTTGGGGGAGTTCCCGGGAGCGTGTGTGGAGTGTGCTGGTGGAGTTCAGAAATAAAGTTTGTTCCTGCTTCAGTGGCTCATGATTTGTGCCCAGCCAGACTGCAGCATTTGGGGGCCTATGTGGGGAACGCCTGAAGCTCAGGGGTAAGTGAAATTGAGGAAAAGCACTTCAAATGTTAAAGTGCCGCAGTCTGGCTGGGAAGGCGAGAGAATGGGTAACCATTTCAAAAAACAATGTGTTCTTGTTTTGATTTGTTTTGTTTTTGTTTCAAGCTGCCTATCCCTAGAACTTTCTCAGGCAAACTGGGAAAAATGGTTGGCTCAAGGTTTGAAGGTGTTCACCCCTGAGGAAGAGATAGAAATAGACCACAAATGTACGTGTTGAGAAAATAGGAAAATTGATACAACGATTTTTTGTTCTGTTTTTGTTTCATTCTGTTTTGGTTTTGTTTTGTGTTATCTTGTTGGGTTGTGTTATCTTTATAGTAGATTAGAAATTAGTAAAAAACAAACTGAAAAAGTGTTAAGTAAATTGTTAGATGTCCAGACTATGGGAGAAAACATGTTAGATCTAGCAAAAGAGAAGGACTCTTGAGCTGGTCAGACAGAGGAAGAAAATTGAAAGGAAAAGGGGCTATTAGGGAAAAAGCTACAACAAGAGGCTGCTAGGAACACCGTTCTATCACCAGAGGGCGTAATTCAACCAATAGCTCCACCTATAGAGACAGTTGAGTGGCCCTCAACCCCCATAGTTGACAGATGGGATCCTGAGACAGGACCTCAAAGATTACCATGCCCTGTACTTGAGCAGGAAGGAGGCCAGCGAATTCACCGTGCTTTAAGATTTCAAAACAGTGAAGCAGTTAAAGGAGGCTGTAACAACCTATGGTCCCCAAGCACTCTTCACTGTAAGCATGGTCGAATCCATTACCAACTTGGACATGACGCCAGCAGATTGGGCTAGCATGTGTAAAGCTGTGCTAAATAGAGGGCAATATATGCTATGGAAGGTAGCCAATGAGGAATTTTGCACGGAGATGGCTAGGCGATATGCAGCAGCCAGTTATCCTCAGAGAAATCTAGATATGTTGTTAGGAAAAGGACCTCATGAAGATCAGCAGCAACAAATTAGATATGATCCTGCTATATACTCACAAATTGCTGCAGATGCAGTTATGGCATGGAAGACTTTACAAGAACATGGAGATTTACAAGGTCAATTATCTAAGGTAATACAGGGAGCTAATGAACCTTCACTGAATTTGTAGATAGGATTATTCAAACAGCTACTGGAGTTTTGGGGGATATAGAACAAGCAATGCCATTAATAAAACAACTGGCTTATGAGCAAGCAAATCGTTGGTGCAGAGAGGTCATTAGACCATGGAGAAAGACATTTTAGATCAAGCAAAAGAGAAGGTCTCTTGAGCTGGTCAGACAGAGGAAGAAAATTTAAAGGAAAAGGGGCTATTAGGGGAAAAGCTACAACAGGAGGCTGCTACTAACACCATTCTATCACCAGAGGGCGTAATTCAACCAACAGCTCCACCTATGGAGACAGCTGAGAAAATACATGTATCTCTTTTTTTTTTCATTGGGAGTGGATACCAGGAATTGAACTTACGGTCCCTCAGGCACCGAGACACATCCCCAGCCCTATTTTGTATTTTATTTAGAGACAGGGTTTCACTGAGTTGCTTAGTGCCTCTCTGTTGCTGAGGCTGGCTCTGAACTCATGATCCTCCTGCCTCAGACTCCCAAGCTCCTGGGATTACAGTTGTGCCACCATTAGGGCCAAGTATCTCTTTTATATGCTGATTTTATTTCCTTCAGATGCACACCATGAAGCTGGAGAGGGGGATCACTTGGTAGTCTCTGTTCTGTTTTTGGAGGGACCTGCATGCTGTTTTCCACTATGGCTAAACTAACTTACATTCTCCTCAACAGTGTCTAAGGGATCCTTTTACTTCACATCATTACCAGGACACCCTTTTGTGTGTGTGTGTGTGTGTGTGTGTGTGTGTGTGTGTGTGTGATGACAGCCTTTGTAACTGTAGTGAGATGGAGTCTCAGGGCAGGTTTTTTGTTTGTTTTAGAAACACCTTTATTTATCTGAATGCAGTCCTGAGAATCCAACCCAGTGCCTCACACATACTAGGCAAGCGCTCTACCACTGAGCCACAATCTCAGCCCTCTCAGGGCAGTTTTGATTTGCATTTCACTGATGCAGTTTTTCATATATTTTTTATTGGACATTTATATTTCTTGTTTTAAGAAGTGCTATTCAGATCACTTGCCCAATTTTTAATTGGATTGCTTCTTTGGTGTCATTTTATAAATTCCTATTGGATAAATACTTTGCAAAGATTTCCCTCCGCTCTGTAGGTTTTTCTCTCCAGTCTGCTTATGCACAGTCCTTTGCTGTGCAGAAACTTTCATCTCCTGGAATACCATCTGGCAGTCTTGCTTCTTCTTCCTGTGCTGAAAGTAATGTGCAGGAAGTTGCATCTGTTGTTTTTCCTCTTTTTTCATCATGGCTTCACTAAGACAAAGCCCTCCAGGGCTCCCAGGCACCCTTCCACCAAGAGCCTCCTGCAAGAGCAGATAAGCCACCATCTAGAAATTAATGGAGAAATTTCCAGAAAAGATGACCAGTTGCTGCCACTACTAACTTATCTGCAAAATGAAATCATTGATTCCAAAGATCCTGTATCTCCCCTGCAGGTAAGAGATGCTGAAAGCAGAAAGAGCCAGGGGAGTACAGATTGCTAGATGATGGCATTTGATACGATGAGTGTTTAGAAGCTCCTGTGTGGCAGCATTTCCATGGTAGGAGCATGAACATTCTCTCAATTGTGAACTTCCTCCAGAAATAGGGACTGCTGATCAGGTAGCACAAGAATAGCATTCAGAACAAAAAGATGAAAACTCCCTTCTCAAGAATTTGTTCCTTTTAAGTTGAAATCTTCCCTCCTAAAGACAAGGAGCCATACCATCGAAATGAAGTCACAGAATTATTTTTCCTATGATCACTTTCTATCCCCATATCCTGTTTATTTCCTCATTTTAGTGTATTAAGTTACACAAATTATTGAGTGTATAATGCTACCCTCTTTGAGAACACACTATTTATGGATCTCTATTGACTTCTCAGGATTGGCCATAGAATTTACTCTTTTTCTCCTAAAGTAATTTGGTTTCCTTAAGAGTATGTCAGCACATCTAATCAGCACATCTACAAACTTACTATAAATGAGAGATATTGTGTTATTTTAGGCATATGACATAATCTATTAAATTGGTCATGTGACCTGTATCTCACATTTAACATTTAAAGTTTTGCCTTCTAATTTAAGCGGTTAGTTCATTCTTGTCGAAGATAATAAGAAGAAGGGTTTTCCTGACTCTTTATGTCATTTTCCTATTAGGGAAAGAGAGTAGCATCCTAGCATTTCCGAGATAAAATCAGGCAGGCAACTGAGTACAAAGTCATTGAAAGTACATTGTGGGGACTGTTCTGTGAAAAGGCACTGGCAAGGATTTCTTTTGTTTTCAATTGGTTCTAAGTGTGGAATGGTGTCTTTAAAGGCAAAAGAAGTAATTGATTGATGATGTCTATGAAATGTGAGCAATCTCTGCCTTGACACATGGAAACAGGTAGGGCCAACGTTTTCAGAGAGGCAAGCAGCCCTGGGAACTATTTATAGAAATAACTTTTCTTTTGGTTTAATTTAGAAGTACAAGAAATTTTAAACAGATCAAAGAACCAGGATAAGGGAATTCAGTGATCAATTATACATGCTTTCCAACTTTCAGACTAGTTGGAAGAAGAAACATAGCAAGTGGAAGCCCAAAATGGGATCATTGAAAGGGAGCTGGGATCTGCTGCTCCTTAATGCAATAAGGCAGGAGAGTGGCCTGTGTCTGTAGCAGGATCCAAGGGAGAGTGTGGAAATGGAGCTCAGCCTAATAGATCGCCCCAGGTGACATCGTGGGTAGATCACGCGAGCTCTTGAGATTGAATTTCTACTATACAATGAATACAGTGCTGCCGTCAGTTGAAGGGTTACTGTGAAGATGAATGAAACAGAAAAGAACAATAGAAAACCAAGCAAATACAATTTTTTTTTCAGTTGAGAACATGCCTGAGGATACACAACCTAAACAACTGTATTTATGACACCCCAGGATTGGAATTTAGGGTTTTAAAATCCTACTGTTTGGGTGTTTGTTTTTTCTGGTTTTCCCAAAAGAAGTTAATTTCAAAAAGAAGTACGTGGGAGTTGTGCAAAGGGGTTTTCCAGTGTGCTTCCAAGGAAGACGGGTGCCACCACCTCCTAGAGAGTCCCCTGGATGTGGTGAAGAGCCCAGCGTGATGATGGAGTGTGGCATTTGCAGTAATGCTGAAAACAGAAAATGGACTCCACAGGAAACTTGTAGGCTTGTCTTCAAATGGAGTGCTACGTGAATGAACTATACCTCCTTTATTTATGGTTCAATACAGCAGTTTTTAAAGGAAATATGAAGGAATTCTAGCTAATAAAAATGTATTTTAAAATTCCTGCAAATCAGTCAAAATGATGTTCTTTCTATAAAGATCCGTACTTGAATCACTAGTATTATTATTTATGAGCCATCTTTCCTGTTGACAGCTAGGCTGTGTGGTTGGAAAACTGCAAACGTGGCTTCTGTTACACGATGTCATGTGATGAAGTCAGTACCTCCCATATGATTGTAAAAAAGGAAGGACATGGAAAGAGGGTCTTCCCACCCCAAGCAAATGCACATCAAGATGCAGAGCCAGCTACAACATACAGTTTCATTCATTGTTATTTTTAATTGACACATACCAGTTGCACATATGTGGGGGGTACATGTGACCATCTGATACATGTGTGCAGTAATCACATCAAGGGAATTGGTATTTCCTGTTTTGGGGGGAATCTTCAAACTCCTCTCTTCTAGTTTTTTGAGATATATAATAAATTGTAAGACAATATGAAGTTTCCTTAAAATATTAGATTTCTCAGATTCTTTAGAAATCCAAGGTCACAGGCAGCAAAACATCATCATCTGCAAGGAAACACAGGAACCTCCAAGAAAGGTAGGACATGAGCACTTGCTAACCCCAGGCCTATTGCACCAGATGCTGCTAAAATGACCTCACATACTGCCAATAAATCATTTGTTCCAGCAATTACAAACTAATATGAAACTCCTGGATCCACAAATATAAAGGGAAATTCACGACAACTTCTAATTTCCTGTCCACATAATCCCCAAACAATCACAAAAATATGATTGGTGCACCAAGGTGGGTTTGCTGAGAAGGCATCTTTGATGACACACGCTTGGTGGGTAAAGGTGGCCACTGTGAAAGACATGCATGATAAGTTGGGTTCCGTGTCCCTGAAGGTACATGTGATACAAGCTTGGCACACCAAGGGGCACACCTGGGAGGCAGTGCAATGCCCTTATGTCTTTGGGGTAATGCCTTTGAAGGGGACATAGGCCCCCAGTCCCTTCCCCCTTTCCTCAATTTTGCTTCCTGACCAGGAGGTGAGTGGTTTTGCTCCACTCCCAGCTTACCCTACTATTACTGCTAATTCACCAATTTCACCCTTTGCTTCTCTCAGGTTTCCCTTCAAGTATTTTGTAGCTTGGTATTAGGTGCATATGCATTCATAATTGCTCTATCATCTTGATTATCTATTGACTCACTTATCATTATACATGCACTCTTTGTCTCTAAGAGCATTTTATCTTAAATGTGCCCTTGCTTACTATTAGTGTGGCCCTGTAGCTCTCTTTTGCTTACACTATATATGACACAGACTTTTTGATTCTTTTAACTTTAAGCTCTTTGGTTTTTTAATCCAAAGTATTTTGTTATTTTTTTGTAGACAATATACAGTTGAATGTTACTTAAAGTTCATTTTGCCAATCTCTAATTGAGTAATTAATCCATTTTTATTTATAAAGTGGCATTTATGTCTGCCACTTTACAATTTATTCTTTAAAGGTGATCAGGTTATCTCCCCATTTTTTTGTTTCTGTTTTGTTTTAAGTAGATATGCAACTTGCTACTCTAATTCCTTTATCATTGTTTGGTATATATTTTAGTTTTGTATAAATTTTTGCCTTGGTGATTATAATTGATATCATAATCTATAGATACTTAGATTATATTAATACCAATTCAATTTTAATTGTATTTAATTGTATTCTAACTCCATTTATTGGTGCTGTAAGAAGAAATTGAAGAGTTCTGAGATAGGAGATTTCCTTGCTGATCTTGAGGGGCAAAGCTGCCATTTTTGGAAAGAACCCTAGCAGGTGATTCTACAAAGCCTCTAGTTGCTAGAGTTGGTCAGATGGCTCTTGCCTGTGTGAGTTAGAAACAGACCACTTGCCCTTGGTGAGATCACACCCCTAGTGAACACTTGGTAACACTTTGCTTTTAGTCTTGTAAAATCTTGAGCATAGAAACAAGTGCCCAGTGTAGATTCTGACCTACAAAAGTGTGAGATAATATGTGCTGTTTCAAACTGTTCTGTTTATGATTTTTCATTTAACAGCAAAATGACTACAGTAGTATTTTAAGTGGACATATTTTGGACAAATTTACATGTCATTTCAAGGCTCCTGTGCAGCCCCTAGCATTGTGTGATTTCTTAAGTGCTTAGTGTGCTTTCTTGACCTTTTACCAGTTTCCCTCAAGTCTTCTCTCCCCAGAGCTATATCCTAAAACCTCTCTCTGCTGGTTCTTTTGCCACAACAGGCCACATTCTGGCTCTTCTCTGGCTTGGACTGTTTCAGACCAGTGACTTGAATGGGGTTCACGTGGCCACAGGGATCATACAGCTTGCTGTGCTGCCCAGATCCTAACTGCAGCCACACCTTCCTCCCCTCAGGCCACTCCAGCCAGGGCTTTCTGCCTGTGGATGTTTGCATGTGGGAGCCCTATGTGAGCTCCACAGGGATCTACGTTAGGCTCTCCCAGGCGTCTTCCTGAAGCCCACCGGACAGGGTTGGTGTGAGATGCTGACCTCAGCCTCCTCCTCCAGAGGCACAGCCGAGGTGCATCTCAGCATGCCAGGACATTTCCAAGGAGATTGTGTTTCCTGGGTGTTCTTTCCTCCAGGTTTAAGTAAGTGCCAGGCTGAGTGATCCAGAATCTGGGATGGGATCAGCCTTTTTGCTAATCCTGCATTTGTGGTCCAGTGCCTCAGCTGGGCCAGGGGGGATTAACGACATTTACTTTTTATTCTGTATCATTTGAAACTTCCACCAAAACTGATCAACCTTGCTCTGAAGACATTGTCATTCCATTTCAGGTGAGGGAATTTTGAAGTATAACCCAGATACAAGAAGGAATAATGTGACGATAATGTAATAAGGTCCCGAGTGTGATTTTAAATATCAATAGGGTCAAAGTCACGCTCACTAGGAGAGTGGTGGAGACTGTGGAGGGTGCAAGTGCTTCAGGCAAAAGCAGGTGCGCGGGGATCTTTTCTCCCTGGCCATTTCCTGCTCACCCATCCACCCCCGAGAGGACTTTCCCTATCACAGACTCCTGAGGTCCCAGAGTCCCAACAAAGCAACAAAGCTGATCTGAGCCAACAACCGCCTTCCTCTTGGCACCAAAAAGAGCTGAATTTTCAAGTAGCAACTAACGATTGTGAGCAAGACTGTTCTCTGGGAAGAACTGGGCGCTCAGGGAAGGAGAGAGCAGCCTAGGAAAGGGCTAAGAGGAGCTTCATGCTAAAGAAGGATGGAGTCAGAGAGAGAGAGGGAAGGCTGTAGGCCTCCCAGCTCCAGCTGTGCACAGGATAACTGGAAAGTAGTGTCAGGAGACAGCCACCAGCCCCCACTCTGGAGAGCTCTGACACACACACAGGTCTTTCTGTATTGAAAAGAAAAGCTTCAGAAAGGTGGCAGGCTATTTTCAATTTTCTTTGTTTGTTTGTTTGTTTTAAATCAAGCAAAGCAGTATTTGGAATGAATAGGAAGTACCCCAGTCTCATGGTGCTCTGTAGGCCATTGGCTGTCCCTCCTGTGGAGACCCGAGGTGGGCACACACAGGGGGTACAGGGATGGCTCATAGAGCATTGTGAGCCTGGTGGCTCTGGAGCTATAGAGTCTTAAGGCAATTCCACCTGCCTCGTTCTGCAGGCGACTCCTGTGCAGATGGCTCAGGACAGCTGCACTTCCGATGTGTTCTAAAGACCAGTTCCTCCAAGTAAGAGACCTGACTGTGGACTGGTGACACCCAGGCGTGAGAAGAGTCCCGCTCAGTTAGTTCCACAGGAGGGACGTGCACAGCTGAAGACGAGGCCTGGACAGGTGAGCGTGCAGAGGCAACCCGGGGACAGCCACGACGGGAGTCCCCACTGGAGGAACCCAGGAGGAACCCAGGAGGAGACGGGAGACAGGAGCAAGTCCTGGCTGGGGGGTGGGGGGCAGAAGCAGTTTCCCTGGGAGATGGAGGAGCCCAAGGGCAAGAGAGAGTGGGGGCGATGTGCCCTGAGTTCTGCCTCTCCCCACGACCACCTCCCCACTGACACCCACGTCCACTGAAACCCCAGAGCTGGAGGCTTGGAGAGGGCAGTTCACAGAAGACAGAGCCCAAGCCACGGAGCAAAGTCCAGATGACAAGGAATGACCTGAGCAGAAAAAGACAAATGGCCAAAAAACACTCCAGGAAACTGGTTCAGACTCGAGTGTTAAAACTGAGCAATTTCTCAAGTGCCATGGCTGGTAATTGTGACCTTTATTTAGTGAAGTAACGAATTGTATCACACACTGTACACAGTCACTCATTTCCTTACCTGCTGTGCTGAATGTTTCAAATCAATCTCTGACCACTTTCTTTCATAAGTAAGAACGAAAAAACAAAATTTGTGCCACTGGCATTAACTGAATAGATGGGTGTTGTTATAAAAATACACTTTAATACTAGAATCAATGAAGACCACATATTATAATACCAAAAAATGCACTGGATAAAAGTAACTTATTTTATTATGTAGACTCATTACTCACTCACAGATGTGCATCTACTTCCATTTACCTATTAATTCTATGGAAACTAGTCCATGTAGCTGGATATGCAGGACTTGACTGTTGTGCCCACATCATTTATTGACTCCCTGCTATATCTCTGAGCGAAAGACAACTCCCTTAGGTATCAATTTCTTTCAATACAAATTAGCATAATAAAAAATACCCTTCAATATAATCTTGACTCCAGTGAGAAAGTACAGAAAAATCATTCATGATACATACCAGTGCCTGGTTCAGTGAGTAGCTATTCCTTATTCATTCATGTCTTGATTTTTCTGTGGGGTGGGGGATTAAATGCAGGGCCACCCAAACACTGAGCCACATCCCCATCCCTAATTTGTATTTTATTTAGAGAGGGTTCTCACTGAGTTGCTTAGTGCTTTGCCATTGCTGAGGGTGGCTTTGGACGCATGATCCTCCTGCCTCAGCCTCCTGAGCTGCTAGGATTACAGGCGTGAACCATTATGCCTGGCTCATGTCTAGATTTTTTTTTACAAAATATCTTCTGAAAACTAAACCTAGACAAGGAAACCAAAACAAGGAGAGAAAGAAATGAGCATGATCTTGAAACACTCACAATATGACTTGACTAGGCCTCATAGTTCTCTTGACCTTCCTTGAACATCCATCGTGTTCTGTTTCCAAGGCCCAGAGCTTGGTCTGCTATCTCAGGATCTTGGGTCGGCAACAGAAAAAGTTCAACCTGCAGTTTCCATAAATCTTCTCACCCTCCAGGCACATCTTCCTGCATTTGCCACGACCAAGCCTGCAGGTCTCACAAACGGCAAACTCACCTGTGCCAAGAAATAGTGGTCATCTGTGGAACAGGGAACAGGTCAAAGCCACCAAAAGGAGAAAGGGTTCAGATGTGTGGTCATAAGGCGTATCTCCAAGACCTCGCCCAGATTCTTCAAAGAGCTTGTGTTCTCTGTAGTTTGGAGTGGGGAGGATTATAAGGAAGAGGAACCAGGATCCCTCCTGTCCAAATATTTCCAGTCTTGTTCTCATCAAAAGGAAGCAATAGGCAAAGTGTTAGAGACCTCAAAAACACCCACCTGAAACACTGAGAGTTTGCTAGGTGTAAATGGAGGGGCTATCTTGTGGTTGGGAAGGGTCTTTGAAAACAGAATGCAGAGTTTCAGGCTGGATTCTTGTTGGGGCTTCATAAAGACAGAGCATCCTCAATAAGTGGCTCATCTGTCCTGCAGGCATTCTAGAAACACCTGCCTGCAGTTTTTATTTGTTTAGTGGTTAAATGAAATGAGTGATGTGAGGATGTTGGGTGGTGGTACGCCTGCCTCTGGGCTGGAGATTAAATGACACAATCCTTGTCACAACAGAGTGCCTGGCACACGGACACCCAGCACTCAGTGGGCAGCACCCTCAACACCTCTCACTCTGAAATGCCATCCAAACTCTTGTGACAGTTTCCCAGGAATACTCTTCAATTCTGCTCACAATGTGCTGTCCTCCTGTGTGAGACAACTCCCCAGGGAGAGGTCTGGGCTCCTCATTTTGAATGCTCTACTGAGTGAGGGTCAGCTTTCACTGACCAGTCCTCTCTATCTAGTCCATCCTCCATTCACCAGAAACATGTGTTTGTGACAGTCCTTGTTAGATCTGGACTGTAAGAGGCGAGCAGCTTGATCTCAGGCACTGCTCATTGGCTGGTGTGGGATTGAACCCAGGCTTCACGAGCATATGGGAAAAGTCCCTGGGTCCAAATCCTCATGGCCAAAGTAATACAGTCCAGAAACAGAGATATGGTTCTGTGAAATGGAAAAATCCAAATGTGGTGCTGGGAACAAGAGGAAGAAATGATAGAATTAGAGGACTGGAATTCAGGCCCTTCTCTTCCACTCCTACACGGCTTCCTTGGTTTCTCAAGGCAGAGAGAGCTCCAGAGCCAGAGTTCCCAAGAGAAAAGGAGAAACTATACTCAAAGGATTTCACCTACCTCCAGGAAGTGACTTGTAGTAATCAAGACCCACTCGGCACCCTAAATTTAAAACAAAATACATAATAGAAACAAATATCAACACAGGAAGTAACATCACATAAAACCAGGTTCCCACCCTGGAGGCTGCACATCAGTGTCTACAGGTGACAAAGAGGCAATCTGCATTTTGTTTCCTAGGACAAGGATTCCTGTAACCGGTCAGACCAAGTTACAGAAAACAAAAACCAAACTGGTGCCAGGTGTACCTGGCTCTTAGATGATTTTAGGGTGGGACATAGAGGAATAATCAAGCTTCATGATCTGCCTCATCAAAATTCTATCCATTTTAATTTACCTGATGGAAACTGAGCCAAAACAAAGAACAAAGCAATGACAAAATAGAACATCTTCCTGCGTGGAGCCATCTTTGAAGGGAGACTCCTCAGAACAGAGGTTCCAGGTTTCCTGGAGAGGACAAAAGGCTCATTTATATTTTATGTAATGGGGTGTGCCCTAGGTCAATGAAGTGAATCAACAAAGAAAGCACAATTGCATGCTCCATTTGCCAGGACCAAGGCTGGAGAGCATAGATAAAAACGCTGGCACCCATCAGCCTTCCACTGGGGGAGTCTGAAGGTCTGACCAGTGTCCTGGAGTGGACGCCTGGCTAGGAATTGGAGCACCAGGGTCTGTCCCGTTCCACTGCTATCCTTTCATATTCATCTCCGCACCTTTGCCTAACTATTTTTAAACACTTTTTTTAAAGTGCATTAATTCATAGTGAACCTTCCCTGACCTATAAAGGGCACATGTGATGATATTTTTATGTCTGCTTCTGTGGCTTGTAGCAGTTCATCTTCGGGAGCTGGGCTGGCACTTGTGTGCATAGAAGATAAAGGGTTGAGCCAAAGGACTTCACCATTTAGATGTTTTTAATAACCTGGAGCAGTCCCAACTTCATGGGCATATGACCAAGTCACATAGTCCCCTGCCCACCCACTAGGACTTAATGCTCTGAAGCTGCTGTGTTGAGATTTATACAAATTTGTCTTTAAACGTCTGATGGGACAGTGCCATTGTACTTTACACGCTCTCTTTGAAGAGAGATCTACAGGATAGGGGTTCAAGATTTCCTGGAGAGGACAAAAGGCTCATTTCTATTTTAACGTAATGGGGAGAGCCCCTGGTCAATGTAGAGAATCAACAAAGAACCTCTGCAAGGGTCTGCGATGGCCTCTGGTATTCCTGTGTCCAAGAAAGCAAATAGCAAATAAATGATATTATGTCATATTGTAAGACCTGTGGGAAAAGTAAAAAGCTTTATATTTTGGTAGTTTAAAAAAATTATATTAGCATATGTCAATTGTGTAAAATAATGAGTTTGGTTGTGACATTTCCATATGGACATACAATATACTTTGACCATCATATCCACCCTCTCTTACCCTCCCCTGGCACCTCCCCTGGGTTTCCACTTCCCTAATAGCCCCTTCTTTTATATTGTCTTTATTTTATTTTATTTTATTTTTTTAGATTCCCCACATGAGAGAAAACATGCAATCTTTCTGAGTCTGGCTTATTATATTTAACATGATAATATCAAGTTCCATCCATTTCTCAAAAATGATATGATTTCATTCTTCTTTTGGCTAAATAATAAATCATTGTTTGTATCTCCTTTTCAATAACCATTTTGGTAGATTTAAGATAATATTTTTCTGCATTTTTTGAACAAGTGATCTTGCATTTTAATTTTTTAATAAGCCACATACATTCAAGCTGCTCTTAAACTGGAGTAAACATCCAGTTTTAGGAAAATAACATGGTGATTGACCCCTGTTGCAATGGGGCAAAATTGTGATGTATGCAGTCGAGGGGAGGAATAAAGAACATCCATGTGCTTCTGCCCCTTTCAATGCTTTATTCATTCAAATTACTGAATACAAAGTTTCACTCTATAGGTTCTTAATCAAGAAAATGACACTTCCTAATGCTAGGCACTGCAATAGACATAATCAATTCACAGCAAACAACTCTAGATTAATCAATTCACAGCAAACAATTCTAGATTAATTCTGAGCACTGAAAAACACACTTAATCATGATAAGCTAATGACATACATTCCCTCTGCATGCTAAGTTCAAAGATCTTAAGTCTTAGGCTTTGAGTCCAGCAGATGCACACTCATTCAGACCACACCACGGTGATCAGGTCTGGAAACAAGGCAGGCTTTTCCTGGCAGTGGAGTGGATGACTGGTTGAGAACAGGGTCGTAGGGAGAAGTTGTGGCTCTCACCAAGGTCCTGTCGAGGCTGGTAGAGTTTGAGAGCAGTGAGGATCACTCAGAGGCTCAGGAAATGATGACAAGTGATGGGATGTCAGATCCTCATCAAGCTCTCCAGCTCGAGTGCACCCTTGTTTTGGCTGGCTGAATCCCTGTTCATCAGCTCTATTATTTATACTAAATTTTGGGGGGTTTTGACCCTCCTTTCAATCCTTATCAGCTACCACCAGAGTGACATCATTTACTCTGGGGTCAGAAACATCTGGTCTGGTGGTCTCCACCCTGTTCTTCTCACCTTTCCCTCTCATCAGGTGAGGACAACCTGCCAGGGGCTTCACTCTGTTTATCAGGGTGAGGGAAAGTAACTTGTTTTAGGCCTTACTGGAGCGCTCTGTGGGTGTGCCTGGTGAGACTGCAGGTTTTAGACTGGAGTTTTTAAAATGGAGTAAGGCCATCCTCACAACCCCCTTAGTGTTGCCTGAATGAAAGACTTGTCCTCACACTGGGAATGGCAGGGTCTCTTTGCTACTTCAGTGGGTCCAACGTGTGCCCTGTCTACTGGTCCCTGTAGCTTACAGCTTCCTGGCCCCAAACTCAAATTTTTGTCATCTCCAATTAGTTTAAATACAGCTCAAATGGGCATATAATCATCCCTTTAGAGCCTGCCTGCTTTACATACCCCCAAAACTGCATCCAACACATGATAACCACACATTAGACAAACCCTGCAGCTACAAGACCCCAACCCACTCCTGCCCTTCAAAGACTCCCTGCTTTGCTGTTGAGTAGAAACATCTAGACACATAAGCCCCTTGGATCCCCCTTTCCCTGGGGTATGGCCTTGCCCTCTTCCCCTTGGTGGTAATGTCTCCAGATGGTCTCCTGGGAGGGACACCCCTCTCATGCAACCTTGGTCAACCACTGCTCAACAAAGCAGGCTCTGTCACTCTTGGTGAATTAGACGCATTCTATTAGAAACAAAAACAAGTTATGAGACAAAGTCTACAAACAAGATAGTATATAATTGAAAGTGGCTGAAAGTTTGTCTTTTCTTTATAAAGAAATCAAAAGGAAACAGAAGCAAGGTACAGAAACAGAATGGCCCCTTGTCCAAGCTGCCAGCTTATTTGTATCAACATGTTACATTAGGTCACTGGCATCAGTAGAGCATTATTGTTCATTGTGACATTAGGCAGGTTACAGAGTTAGCAACATTATGCAGCTTATTCCTCAGTTATATACTATATGTGCAATGTGCGATATTAGGATCCTGTGTAGCTCTCAAGAAAGTCCATTGTTTAAAGTGACTGTTATGGGGACAGGTTCAGGTGCAGTGGAGCTGGTGAAACATAGTGGTTGTCTGACAAGAGAGTTTCTTCATTTCCAGCAACTGAGAGCCTGAGAATAAGGTCAAGGCTGATAAGACTCTAGCACAAAGCCTCCTCATGCAGGGCATTGCACAGCAGCTAGGCATCCCTCACCTTTGCACAGAAGCTTTCCTAGCAGCTAGACATCCTATATTTTGCACAGAAGCTTTCCCAGCCACCAAGCATGCCACAGCCATGGAGTCATCCGAGACCGGAATCCCAAACACAGAACCCTTACATTTCTCCTGGATTTAAGTTTTTTAAGTGAGGTTTGGAAAGAGATGGGGAAGATGTGCACTTGTTATTATGTCATCCCCAGCTAAATCATTCATAGAGTACAATCCATGCACACAAAAGATAGCAAACCCACATAGCAAAGAATAACTGGAAATACTGCATATTAGGTTCTTTAAATGAAACTTAATTTTTTTTGGATTTACTGAAAAATTACAGAGAGTACAGAGTTTCCATATACCCTTCCCCAAACTATTCTTATTGCTCACATTTGTTGTTGTTGTTGTTGTTTTGTTTTGTTTTGTTTTTGGTCCTGGCAATTATCACTGAGCCACATTCCCAGCCCCTTTTATTAACTTTTTTTAAAGTTGCTTAGGCCATCACTAAGTTGCTGAGGCTGGCCTTTAACTTGCAATCTTCTTGCCTCAGCCTCCTTAGTCACTGGGAGCTAGTGCTAGCATCTTATAGAAACAGTGTTCTGCTGTGAAAACCAAGAAATGCAAACTGGTACACGACTACTAACTAAAATAGCAAATTTAAGTTTATATGCTGTATTGAAGTGATTAAACTGGGATTTGGGGTTTAGACTTTGGCAGAAGGGATACAAAGGGCTGATGTGTCCTTTTACCATCAGTGATTGCAGGGTGTACCTGTAGTATATGATTCAACACTATTAGTGCTGACCTCAATCTTCTGGCTATGGTGCTATCTGCACAGATTCTATACAGTGTAAATAATCACTGTAGAATGATTATATTTTTCTTTCCATATTTAATCATGTATTGATATAATATGATATAAACAAATTGATGATCTCACACAGATCGTGTATGAAAACTATACTTTCATCAACACAGCACTCATTTGTTGCTTTTCAGAGTTCAGTATTTTAACAAATGCTTCCAAGGTATCCCAGCTTGTAATAGCAGCCATAATAGGGTAAGAAGAAGCAGGATCACTTATCATCCTGATTTCATGTTCTCTTAAAAAATAGATTTTATGTTCTCACACTCTCTCTCACAAAGGAGAAGAATTAGAGTGCATAATTCAGGCCTTTCTCTGCATAACTTATAACTGTTTTAATCCAAATTAAGGAAAGTAATTAATGGAATTGATGGGATCCTGTAAGGTTGAGAGCCACAGCCGAGTCGGGATGACGCATGGCATTTTTGCCAGAAGGAGTGGTTGAGAAGTGATGCCAGCGAGTTCTCACGGAGTTCCCATTGAGTTCCAGTTGAGCTCTCGCGGGGATTTCCGGAGAGTTCCCATTGGTTAGGGAAGTGCCGGAGGAGGGATATTTCTGGTTGCTGGTTCCTGGACAAGCCACGTGGCATTTGAGAGAATTCCCGGGGAGCATGTGTGGAGTGTTCTGGTGGAGTTCAAAAATAAATTTTGTTCCTGCTTCAGTGGCTCGTGATTTGTGCCCAGCCAGACTGCAGCATTTGGTGGCCTGTGCGGGGAACGCCTGAAGCTCAGGGGTAAGTGAAGTTGCTCGTCCCTGAGGGAAGGCGAGAGAATGGGTGACCATTTCATAAAACAATGTGTTCTTGTTTTGATTTGTTTCGTTTTTGTTTCAAGCTGCCTATCCCTAGAACTTTCTCAGGCAAACTGGGAAAAATGGTTGGCTCAAGGTTTGAAGGTGTTCACCCCTGAGGAAGAGATAGAAATAGACCACAAATGTACATGTTGAGAAAATAGGAAAATTGATACAACGATTTTTTGTTCTGTTTTTGTTTCATTCTGTTTCAGTTTTGTTTTGTGTTATCTTGTTGGGTTGTGTTATCTTTATAGTAGATTAGAAATTAGTAAAAAACATGAAAAAATGTTAAGTAAATTGTTAGAGGTCCAGACTATGGTAGAAAACATGTTAGATCAAGCAAAAGAGAAGGTCTCTCGAGCTGGTCAGACAGAGGAAGAAAATTGAAAGGAAAAGGGGCTATTAGGGAAAAAGCTACAACAGGAGGCTGCTACTAACACCATTCTATCACCAGAGGGCATAATTCAACCAATAGCTCCACCTATGGAGACAGTTGAGTGGCCCTCAACCCCCGTAGTTGATAGATGGGATCCTGAGACAGGACCTCAAAGATTAGCATGCCCTGTACTTGAGCAGGTAGGAGGCCAGCAAATTCACCGTGCTTTAGATTTCAAAACAGTGAAGCAGTTAAAGGAGACTGTAACAACCTATGGTCCCCAAGCACCCTTCACTGTAAGCATGGTCGAATCCATTACCAACTTGGACATGATGCCAGCAGATTGGGCTAGCATGTGTAAAGCTGTGCTAAATAGAGGGCAATATTTGTTATGGAAGGTTGCCAATGAGGAATTTTGCGTGGAGACGGCTAGGCGAAATGCAAAAGAAATCTAGATATGTTGTTAGGAAAAGGACCTTATGAGGGTCAACGGCAACAAATTGAATATCATCCTGCTATATATGCAAAAATTGCTGCAGATGCAGTTAGGGCATGGAAGACTTTACAAGAACATGGAGATTTGCAAGGTCAATTATCTAAGGTAATACAGGGAGCTAATGAATATTACGCTGAATTTGTAGATAGGCTTATTCAAACAGCTACCAGAGTTTTGGGGGATACAGAGCAAGCAATGCCATTAATTAAACAACTGGCTTATGATCAAGCAAATCATTGGTGCAGAGAGGTCATTAGACCATGGAAACATGTAGATTTAAACACATATATTAAGTTGTGTAGAGACATTAATGAACAATGGCAAGTCTTAGCAGCTACAGTACAACAGGCTTTAGATGCCAGGCCAAAAACATGCTACAATTGTGAACAAACAGGACATTTTAAAAGGAACTGCCCCATAGGAGGAGGGTTTAACAAAACTAGGTATCAAAGGGATAGAATACCAGGTATTTGCCCACGATGCCATAGAGGGAGACATTGGGCTAATGAATGCCTTTCTCAAACCACCATAGAGGTTACTCCATTATCAAAAAATGGACAAGGACCAGGTATTTACCCACAATATTGTGGAGAAAGGCATCAGGCTCCATTGCAAAAATATGGACAGAGGGGCCCAATGCTCCAGGGCCCACGACCACAAATATACGGGGCACTGGAGGAACCCAGAAACACCATGGAGGAACCCAGCAACACCATCAGGGTAGTGCCCAGGACACATTATCCATCAGATCTCTCATCAGACAAACCAGAGGGAGCGCAGGGTTGGACATCTGCGCCTCCACCAGAGCAGTACTAACTCCAGAGATGGGAGTTCAAATCATTCCCACAGGAGTAAAAGGACCTCTTCCCCAAGGAACAGTAGGCTTATTGTTAGGACGTAGTTCTTCTACTCTAAAAGGACTTATGATAAGTCCTGGGGTAATTGATCCCAATTATGAAGGTGAATTAAAAATTATAGCTAGCTCTCCAAAGGGTATATCAGTAATTTCACCAGGAGATAGAATAGCACAGTTATTAATAATACCCAGCCTACAGGATAAATTTTCCAGTAGTAGTATAGAAAGAGGTTCCAGGGAATTAGGCTCCACAGGTGTAGATTGGGCTATGCTGTCTTTAAATTTAGATTCTTGCCCAATGCTAAAACTGAATATTCAAGGACATGAATTTAATGGGCGACTTGATATAGGTGCAGACCTTAGCATCATATCTCATCAAGAATGGCCAAAACATTGGCCATTACAACAAGCCACTCAAACGCTTCGAGGCCTAGGAGTGGCAACAAATCCCCATAGAACTACAATGGTATTAGATTGGAAGGATCCTGAAGGATGTGAAGGAACTATACAGCCATATGTATTGGATCATCTTCCTATAAATTTATGGGGACGAGATGTCCTAGATCATAGGTTTGACGTTAACAAATAACATCAATCCTAATGTGCCCACTACTAGGGCTAGACAAGGTTTTAGGAAAGAAAAAAGATTAGGAGAACAAGAACAAGGTATAGCAGCACCAATTCAAATAGATCAAGGAATAAATAGACATGGATTGGGTTCTCAGAAGGGGTCACTGAGGCAATAAAAATTACTTGGAAATCAAAAAGACCAGTATGGGTTCCTCAGTGGCCCCTGACTAAAGAAAAGATACAAGCAGCCCATGACCTGGTCAAACAACAAATAGCGGAGGGACATATACACCCATCCGTATCTCCCTATAATACTCCCATTTTTGTCATTAAAAAGAAATCTGGTAAATGGGGATTATTGCAAGATTTAAGAGCCATTAATAATGAGATGGTTATTATGGGACCTGCTCAATCAGGGATTCCTCAATTGTCTGCTTTGCCAAAAACCTGGTACGTTTTAGCTATAGATATTAAAGATTGTTTTTTTTTCAATTCCAATTTATCCTGAGGATAGTCCATGTTTTGCATTTACTATCCCTGCACTGAATTATGAAGGTCCTGATCAGAGATATGAATGGAAAGTACTCCCTCAAGGGATGCCTCACAGCTCAACTATGTGTCAAATTTATGTTAACAAAGCAATCCAGCCACTTAGAAATCAAAATCCTGAACTACAAATATTTCACTATATGGATGATGTATTGTTAGCACACAAAGATAAAAACACATTGCTAGAATGTTATGCCACACTTACAAATTTATTAAAAAATTATAATCTAGAGATAGCAATAGATAAAGTACAATTAAATTTTCCAATTAATTATTTAGGAGTTCTATTATCCTCAACCATGGTCTGTCCACCAAAAATTCAAATATGAGTAGATCAACTCAAATCACTTAACGACTTTCAAAGGTTATTAGGAGATATAAATTTGATAAGGCCTTATCTAGACATACCAACAGGAGAGTTGGGACCATTATTTGATATCCTAAAAGGTCCATCAGATCCAAATTCACCCTGCATGTTAATGCCTGAAGCAAGAAAGGCATTAAAAATTATTGAAACATATATGGAAAATATGCATTTGGATAGAATTGATATGTTTGCATTTATTATTTATTGTAATACCAACAAAAAATATTCCTACAGGAGTATTTTAGCAAGAAGGTCCATTATTGTGGATACATTTATCTTATTCTCCTAACACTATTCTTACTAGATATCCTGAGGCTGTAGGACAATTAATACTCAAAGGAATAAAAGCACCAAAGGGAGTGTTTGGAATTTCTCCCAATAAAATTATTACTCCATATACTATGGATCAAATTGATGAGTTAGCTAATGAGTTAAATACTTGGGCAATAATCATGTGTAAATCTAATGTTTCATTTGATAATCACTTACCATCTAATCCCTTATTGTCTTTTTGGTCTTCGCATCCTGTAGTTTTTCCAAAAATGACAAGAAAAACACCTATCATGAATGCTCCAAATGTATTCACTGATGGGTCAAATAATGGTACAGCAGCATTAGTTACCCCTGAACAAACTTTTACATTTTTAGTACCCAAACAATCAGCTCAAAAGGTAGAGCTTAATGCAGTATTACAAGCTTTTGTGATGTTTAAAGATTCTGTATTTAATTTATTTTCTGATAGTCAGTATATAGTTAATGCTATAGTATCCCTTGAAGATGCTGGTAGGATTTCCCCTTCCTCTACTGTTTTCTCTTTGTTTTCCACTATACAAAGTCTAATCTGGGACAGAAAAGATCCATTCTTTATAGGACATATCAGAGCACATACAGGATTGCGTGGAGCCCTTAATTTGGGCAACGATACAACGATTTAGCAGATAAAACTACACATGACATACATATTTTCTCTACACTAGAAGAAGCTACAAATTTTCATAAAAGGTTCCATGTCAATGCTAATACTTTACAAAAGCATTTTTAAAAAACTAAGGAACAAGCCAGACAAATAATAAAACAATGTAAAAATTGTGTGACCTTTTTACCACAAGTTAATCTTGGAGTCAATCCTAGAGGACTGATACCTAACCATATTTGGCAGATGGATGTCACACACTTGCCAGAATTTGGAAAATTAAAATATTTGCATGTTACAGTTGATACTTCTTCCAGATTTTGGATGGGCTCCCTTCATGGCAGAGAAAAAACTAAAGATATTATAGCTCATTGCTTACAAAATTTTGCCACTGTGGGTGTTCCAAAACAGTTAAAAATGGATAATGCCCCTGGTTATACTTCTACCTCTTTTAAAAAAATTTGCTCATCATTTGGCATTACTCACATAACAGGAATCCCATACAATCCACAGGGACAAGGCATAGTTGAAAGAGCTCATCAAACTATTAAAATGTACTTATTAAAGCAAAAAGAGGGAATTGGAAAGGGGTATATATCCCCCAAAGATAAACTTAAAATAACCCTTTTTACTCTAAACTTTTTAAATTTGGATTCATCAGGGCTTAGTGCTGCGGAAAGGCATATGTGTCCAAAAAGTGTACCTAAGCCTCAGGTACTTTGGAAAGATATTCTAACAGGACATTGGAAAGGTCCTGACCCAGTGATTGTCTGGAGTAGGGGTTCTGTTTGTGTGTTTCCACAGGGAGAACAGAAGCCGATTTGGATTCCAGAGAGACTAACCAAAGCGATTTCTACAGACCAAAAAGATGATTTGACTCAAATCCTGTTAGGAGCCACAGCAAAAATATTGATACAGGCACCTTTGGATTTTATTGACTGCCAGCCAGCAATTCACATTCATATGGTATTTGGACTCATGCTGTTCAGCTGGGCCCATTTCAGGACTCAGGTTACTCATGTCACTCTTGTAATGGGAGAGTTCCCATTGGTTGGAAAAGGATGGTAGGAGGGTGTTCCGGGGGAAGTGGAAACCCCCCCGGCTCAGGTAGACACACACGTGGCGGACCCACCTGTTAGGGGACGCACACGGCCTCTCTCTAAATAAAACTTTGTCTCAGTTTGACTGGCTTGTGTTTTTGTGCCCAACCGGGTTGCAAGATTGCAAGCCCGTGTGCACTGACAGCTCAGCAGGGGATCGCTCAGCAGGGGTGCCGCAGGCAGTGCTCGGCAGCAGGAGCGGGACTCAGCCGGCCCGGGGCCGGGCAGTTTGCGGCATTTTGGTGGCCCTGTACTGGGAACGCCCAAAATTTAAAGGTGAGTAATATCGCTCGCCCCTAAGGAAAGGCGACAGAATGGGTATTTCTGTTTTGATTTATTCTGCTCTTATTTCAGGCTCTCTAGCCTTACAGACGAGTTGGGATAAATGGTTAACTCAAGGTTTGAAGTTATTCGGCCCTGAGAGAGAGAAAATTGACATAATCATTTTCCTCCTCTCCGTTTCTGTTTCATTCTGTTTTGGCTTTCTTCTATCCTATCTTATTGGGTTACGTTACCTTTATAGTAGATTAGAATCTAGTAAAAAACAAACCGAAAAACTGTTAAGTAAATTGTTAGAGGTCCAGGCCATGGCAGAAAACATATTAGGTCAAGCAAAACAAAAGGTCTCTCAAGCTAGTCAGATAGAAGAAAATTTGAACAAGGCAAGCTCAGGGAAAAAACGGTCGTCAGATAGGGAGGCTGCTACTAACTCCGTTCCACCACCAGAGGGCATAATTCAACCAACAGCTTTACCTGCCTCCATAGATGATGAACGGAATCCTGAGGCGGGACCCCAAAAACTAGCATGCCCTGTAGTTGAGCAGGGAGAAGAAAAAGAACGAGTTTACCGTGCCTTAGATTTCAAAATAATAAAGCAATTAAAGGAAGCTGTAGCAGCCTACGGCCCGGCCGCTCCCTTCACAGTCAGTATGGTCGAATCTATTACCGGCTGGAACTTAACACCAGCAGATTGGGCTAACGTGTGTAATTCTGTGCTAAATAGAGGACAGTATTTATTATGGAAAATTGCCAATGAGGAATTTTGCAAGGAGACAGCTAGGCAAAATGCAGAAGCAGGTTACCCTGAACGAGGCCTGAAAATGTTACTGGGAAAAGAGGAGTTTCAAGAACAGATGCAACAGCTCAGATATGATCCTGGCGTATACGCTCAAGTCGCTATAAATGCAATTAAGGCATGGAAAACTTTAAAGGGACAAGGGGATTTTCAAGGTCAACTATCTAAGATAATACAAGGAGTTAATGAGCCCTACGCTGACTTTGTAGCTAGACTTATTGAAGCAGCCTCTGAGACATTTAAAAAACAGAACAGGCAATGCCATTTATAAAACAGCTGGCTTACGATCAAGCAAATCGTTGCTGCAAAGAGGTCATTAGACCGTGGAAACAGGAAGATTTAAACACATATATTAAATTATGTAGAGACATTAATGAACAAGGACAAGTCATGGCAGCTGAAGTAAAACAGGCTTTAAGTACCAAGCCAAAAACATGCTATAATTGCAATCAAGAAGGGCATTTTAAAAGAAATTGCCCCATAGGAGGAGGGTTTAACAAAGCTAGCTATCAAAAGAGTAGAATCCCGGGTATTTGCCCACGATGCCATAGAGGGAGACATTGGGCTAATGAATGCCATTCTCAAACCACCATAGAGGGTATTCCGTTATCAAAAAATGGACAAAGACCAAGTGTCTACCCACGATATCGTGGAGAAAGGCATAAGGCCCCGTTGTCAAAAAACGAATTGGAGGGCCCAATGCCCCGGGGCCCAAAACCACAAATATACGGGGCAATGGAGGAACCCAGCAGCACCATCAAGGTGGTGCCCAGGACGCATTATCCATCAGATCCCTCATCAGACAGACTAGAGGGAGCGCAGGGTTGGACATCTGTGCCTCTGCCAGAGCAGTATTAACTCCAGAGATGGGAGTTCAAATCATTCCCACAGGAGTAAAAGGACCTCTTCCCCAGGGAACAGTAGGCTTATTATTAGGACGCAGTTCTTCTACACTTAAAGGACTTATGATAAGTCCTGGGGTAATTGATCCCGATTATGAGGGTGAAATAAAAATCATAGCTAGTTCTCCAAGAGGTATATCAGTAATTTCATCAGGAGATAGAATAGCACAGTTATTAATAATACCAAGCCTACATGATAAATTTTCCAGTTGTAATGTAGAAAGAGGTTCCAAGGGATTAGGCTCCACAGGTGTAGATTGGGCTATGCTATCATTAAATTTAGATTCTCGCCCTATGCTAAAATTAAATATTCAAGGGCATGATTTTAATGGACTGCTGGACACAGGCGCTGACCTCAGCATCATATCTCGCCAGGAATGGCCTAAGCATTGGCCATTACAGCAAGCGACCCAAACGATTAGAGGCCTAGGAGTGGCAACTAATCCCCATAGAAGTGCAATGGTATTAGATTGGAGGGATCCTGAAGGATGTGAAGGAACTATACAGCCCTATGTATTGGACCATCTCCCCATAAATTTATGGGGACGAGACGTCCTAGATCAATTAGGATTGACATTAACAAATAACGTCAATCCTAACGCGCCCACTACTAGGGCAAAACAAGGCTTTAGAAAAGAAAAGAGATTAAGAGATCAAGAACAAGATATAACAGCACCAATTCAAGTAGATCAAGAGATAGATAAACATGGATTGGGTTTTCAAAAAGGGCCACTGAGACAATCAAAATTACTTGGAAATCAGAAAGACCAGTGTGGGTTCCTCAGTGGCCCCTAACTAAAGAAAAGATACAAGTAGCCCATGATCTGGTCAAACAGCAATTAGCGGAAGGACATATACAACCTTCCGTATCTCCCCATAATACTCCCATTTTTGTTATTAAAAAGAAATCTGGTAAATGGAGATTATTACAAGATTTAAGAGCCATTAATAATGAGATGGTTATTATGGGACCTGCTCAATCAGGGATTCCCCAACTGTCTGCTTTACCAAAAACGTGGCATGTTCTAGCTATAGATATTAAAGATTGTTTCTTCTCAATTCCAATTCACCCCGAGGATAGTCCACATTTTGCATTTACTATCCCTGCACTGAATCATGAAGGTCCTGATCAGAGATATGAATGGAAAGTACTCCCTCAAGGGATGGCTAACAGCCCAACTTTGTGCCAAATTTATGTTGATAAAGCAATCCAGCCACTTAGAAATCAAAACCCTGAACTACAGATATTTCACTATAAGGATGATGTGTTAATGGCACATAAAGATAAAAACACATTGCTAGAATGTTATGCCACGCTTACAAACTTATTAAAAAATTATAATCTAGAAATAGCAATAGATAAAGTACAATTAAATCTTCCAATTAATTATTTAGGAGTTCTATTATCCTCAACCATGGTCCGTCCACCAAAAATTCAAATATGAGTAGATCAACTCAAATCACTTAATGACTTTCAAAAGTTATTGGGAGATATAAATTGGATAAGGCCTTATCTAGGCATACCAACAGGAGAATTAGGACCTTTATTTGATATTTTAAAAGGTCCATCAGATCCAAATTCACCCCGCATGTTAACGCCTGAAGCTAGAAAGGCATTAAAAATCATTGAAACATATATGGAAAATATGCATTTGGATAGAATTGATATAAGTTTGCCTTTATTATTTATTGTATTACCGACAAAAAATATTCCTACAGGGGTATTTTGGCAAGAAGGTCCATTATTATGGATACATTTATCTTATTCTCCTAATACTATTCTTACTAGATATCCTGAGGCTGTAGGGCAATTAATACTCAAAGGAATAAAAGCAGCAAAAGGAGTGTTTGGGATTTCTCCCAATAAAATTATTACTCCATATACTATGGATCAAATTGATGAGTTAGCTAATGAGTTAAATACTTGGGCAATAATCATGTGTAAATCTAGTGTTGCATTTGATAATCACTTGCCATCTAATCCTTTGTTGTCCTTTTGGTCTAAGCATCCTGTAGTTTTTCCAAAAATGACAAGAAAAACCCCTATCATAAATGCTCCAAATATATTCACTGATGGGTCAAATAATGGTACAGCAGCAGTAGTTACTCCTGATCAAACTTTTACATTTTTAGTACCCAAACAATCAGCTCAAAAGGTAGAGCTCAATGCAGTATTGCAAGCTTTTATGATGTTCAAAGATTCTACATTTAATTTATTTTCTGATAGTCAGTATGTAGTTAATGCTATCGTATCTCTTGAAGATGCTGGTAGGATTTCTCCTTCCTCTACTGTTTTCTCTTTGTTCTCTGCTATACAAAGTCTAATCTGGGATAGAAAGGATCCATTCTTTATAGGACATATCAGAGCACATACAGGATTGCCTGGAGCCCTTAGTTTGGGTAATGAACTAGCAGATAAATCTACACATGACATACATATTTTCTCCACAATAGAAGAAGCTATAAATTTTCATAAAAGGTTCCATGTCAATGCTAATACTTTACAAAAACGTTTTAAAATAACTAAAGAACAAGCCAGACATATAATAAAACAATGTCAAAATTGTGTGACATTTTTGCCACAAGTTAATCTTGGAGTCAATCCTAGAGGACTGATACCTAACCATATTTGGCAGATGGACGTCACACACTTGCCAGAATTTGGAAAATTAAAATATTTACATGTTACAGTTGATACTTCTTCTGGATTTTTGATGGGCTCCCTTCATCCCGGAGAAAAAACTAAAGATGTTATAGCTCATTGCTTACAAAATTTTGCCACTGTGGGTGTTCCTAAACAGTTAAAAACCGATAACGGTCCTGGTTACATCTCCAAGTCTTTTAAACAATTTTGCTCATCATTTGGCATTACTCATATAACAGGAATCCCATACAACCCACAGGGACAAGGCATAGTTGAAAGAGCTCATCAAACTATAAAAATGTACTTATTAAAGCAAAGGGAGGGAATTAGTAAGGGGTATATATCCCCCAAAGATAAACTTAAAATAACCCTTTTTACTCTAAACTTTCTAAATTTGGATTCATCAGGACTTAGTGCTGCGGAAAGACATATGTATCCGAAAAATGTACATAAGCCTAAGGTACTTTGGAAAGATATTCTAACAGGACAATGGAAAGGTCCGGACCCAGTAATAGTCTGGAGTCGGGGCTCCGTCTGTGTTTTTCCACAGGAGGAACAGCAACCAATTTGGATTCCAGAGAGATTAACTAAAACAATTTCTACAGAAAAAGAAGATGATTTGACTCAAATCCATAACAGCTGATATCCAGAGTTCCAGCCTGGCTATTCTTGCATCTGCGACAGTGATTTACCACGGTGCCTTTTTCAATATCTATTTTATTATTTGCATTTTTCCCACATCATAAAGTTCTATTTTATTTTATTTTATTTTATTTTACCTTATTTTTTAAGCTCATACAAACCTAGGTTAATGTTTTTCTGATCAGTTTTATTTTTTTGACTGTGTTTTATTTATTTATTTTTTTTAACTGTAAAGTTTTTAAACATTGCAATGGAGATTTCACCTAACTATAGCTACAAGGCCTTTATTTACTATTGTCTTATATGTTCTATGTTATGTATGCTGTTTTGTGTTGTATGTGTGTATGTCCATATTTCATTTATAAGGAGCGCTCATGTATATATAGATACAAGTATTCAAAAAAAAAAAAATTTAGTCACGTGACTTATATGGTTTAATTTACTTTAGGTAAACAGCTGTTATTAAATTTTGTTTTTAAAGGTGGTTAACAGATATGTTTGTTTACTTTCACCTTTCCTTTTCATTATATTTCATAATTCTGTTCAGGATAATGTCTCTTTAGCAACATGGCCATAATTCCCATCTCCATCCCAGTGCCGGTGAAGACTAAGACCAAACTACAACTTTTATGATAGCTATCACTATAAACTGTATAAATTGATACATCAATCAAAATAACTCAATAAGACTGCTCAATCAAGGACTTAATTTACTTTGGGAGGAAATGGACATATTGATAGACTCCTCCAATTTGAACTGCTCAATCAAGGACTTAATTTACCTTGGGAGGAAATGGACATATTGATAGACTCCTCCACTTTGAACTGCTTACACAACTTGTCTGGACTATGTATCACCTGTATACATTGTGTTCTATTTGTTGATACAGCGAACTGGTAGTGCTAAATATCTTAGCCGATGTGTCACCAGTGTTTCCATAGGAGCCGTCAATTGGCTTGGTGTCGTGGCAATTCTGCGTCTTTCTCCCTTCTGCTAGTGATGGTCTAAATTTGGGGGCCAACAGAGGTGAGGCAAGAACCTCACCCCCCCACTGGCACCAAGGTTAAATTTGGGGGCCAACAGAGGTGAGGCAAGAACCTCACCCCCCCACTGGTGCATAGGCCTATTACACAGGTATGGCTATATACTGGACCGGTAGTCAGTGACGGGTATGATTCGGTTACAGTGGTATCAACCTAAGCCAGGAGACTGACGCAATAAGGTCAGTTTTCCCATGACGGGTAAGAACCATATGTGAATTGGACATACCTAACAGGCACGGTCCTTAGCCACATTTGCCTGTTGTTTATTTAAACAGTAGGGGGCAGATGTTAGGAGCCACAGCAAAAATATTGATACAGGCACCTTTGGATTTTATTGACTGCCAGCCAGCAATTCACATTCATATGGTATTTGGACTCATGCTGTTCAGCTGGGCCCATTTCAGGACTCAGGTTACTCATGTCACTCTTGTAATGGGAGAGTTCCCATTGGTTGGAAAAGGATGGTAGGAGGGTGTTCCGGGGGAAGTGGAAACCCCCCCGGCTCAGGTAGACACACACGTGGCGGACCCACCTGTTAGGGGACGCACACGGCCTCTCTCTAAATAAAACTTTGTCTCAGTTTGACTGGCTTGTGTTTTTGTGCCCAACCGGGTTGCAAGATTGCAAGCCCGTGTGCACTGACAGCTCAGCAGGGGATCGCTCAGCAGGGGTGCCGCAGGCAGTGCTCAGCAGCAGGAGCGGGACTCAGCCGGCCCGGGGCCGGGCAGTTTGCGGCAAAATCCATAACAGCTGATATCCAGAGCTCCAGTTTGGCTATTGTTACATCTGCAACAGTGGTTCTCCCACACCTGGAGGCTAATGAATAATGAACACCATTAAAGCCTATTTCAAATGTAAAAAACTTTGAGGCTTGCTTGTGGGAATACCTTCAGACCCATATGCAAGTTACAAAAAAAGGATGGGATATCCAAAAAAGAGTCAAACCCAGGTGGTAACCAGGATGCTTTTTTCAATATCTATTTTATTATTGCCTTTTCCCACATCATAAAGTTCTATTTTATTTTTTGAGCTCATACAGACCTAGATTAATGTTTTTCTGATCATTTTTATTTTTTTGGCTGTGGAGTTTTTAAACATTGCAATGGAGATTTCACCTGTGTAAAGCTACAAGGCCTTTGCTATTGTCTTATGTGTTGTATGTTATGTATGCACACTTGTGTTTTGTGTTGTATGTCTGTGTGTGCGTATGTCCATATATCATATATGAGGACTGCTCATGAAAAAATGGATCCAAATTTTTTTTATTCACTTGATTTTAATGATTTAATTTAAATCAGGTAAACAGCTGTTGAGGATTGTTCTAATATGTGAACAAATAAGGAGGTTAAGAGATCTGTTTGTTTACTTTCACCTTTCCTTTTCATTATATTTAATAATTCTGTTCAGGATAATGTAAATTGTTCAGAAAATTGTTTTCTTAGTACCTGTTGGAATGTTACATATTTTTTTTTTTAGCATCATTGCCAGAATTCCTATCTTCATCCCAGTGCCGGTGAAGACAAAGATAAAACCAAACTACAGCTTCTTCGATAGTTATCACAACAAACTGTATAAACTGATGCATCAATGAATAATAACTCAACAAGTAATGCTCAATCAAGGAGTCGATTTACTTTGGGAAGAAATGGACATATTGATGGATTCCTTGCTTTGAACTGCTTGCAGAACTTGCCTGGACTATGTATCACTTGTATGCATTGTGAACTATCTGTTGGTGCAGCAAATTGTGGTAGTGTTGGTGTATTTTTGCTGATGGTGTCACCGGTGATACAATTTTTCCAAAGGAGCCGTCAATTGGCTTGGTGTCATGGCATTTCTGTATCCTCCTCCCTTCTGCTAGTGATGGTCTAAAATTTGGGGGCCAACAGAGGTGAGGCAAAGAACCTCACCCCCACACACACTGGTGCAAAGGCCTATCCACAAGTATGGCTGTATGCTGGACCAGTAGTCAGTGATGGGTATGATCCAATTGCAGTGGTACCAACCTAAGATTGGAGACTGACACCTAGAGGTCAGCTCATCCAATGACAGCTCATCCAAGGACCAGGTGTAGTATTGGACAGCCTAACAGGCATGATCCCTAAGCCACATTGCTTGTTGTTTAATTAAACAGAAGGGTGGAGATGTTGAGGGCCACGGCCGAGTCGGGATGACGCATGGCATTTTTGCCAGAAGTAGTGGTTGAGAGGTGATGCCAGCGAGTTCTCGCAGAGTTCCCATTGTGTTCCAGGTGAATTCTCATGGGGATTCCTGGAGAGTTCCCATTGGTTGGGGGAAGTGCCGAGGAGGGATATTTCCAGTTGCTGGTTCCTGGACTAGCCTCGTGGTGTTCGAGAGAATTGCTGAGGAGCGTGTGTGGAGTGCGCTCATGGAGTTCAGAAATAAAGTTTGTTCCTGCTTCAGTGGCTCGTGATTTGTGCCCAGCCAGACTGCGGCACTTTAACATTTGGAGTGCTTGGGCTGGGGATGTGGCTCAAGCGGTAGTGCACGCCTCAGCACCACATACCAACAAAGATGTTGTGTCCGCCGAGAACTAAAAAATAAATATTAAAAAATTCTCTCTCTCTCTCTCTCTCTCACTCTCTCTCTCAAAAAAAAAAAAACATTTGGAGTGCTTTTCCTCATTGGAGATGATCTCACTCTTAAAGGCATTGTTTTTGCTTAATATTTGGACAATTAAAATACTACACACACACACACACATACACACACAAAAAAAATCTTAGTCACATACCCAATAGTCTCAAAGTTGTCTGGGATGCATATAACGTGTAAAATAGGAAGCACTAAGCAAGGTCTGCATTCGTAAACAGTAATGAAGAATGTGCTTAGATAAGGCTCTTTGCCCAGTGCACAGAAACTGAGTCTGGACTTTACCAAGCACCAGCTCTTAGCTGAAGCCCCACAGCACCCGTTTCCCAACCCCACACCTGCACGTGAAACCATCAGGAGCACAGTCTGCATGGGAGCTGAATGTCCAGCCACAGAGCTATTGTGTTTCTGCCTCAGGTATCTACACCTGGTCATCCACGTGTGCCTGCTCTGTTCTCCCCTCACCTCCATTTTCCCTCTTGGGAACTTCCCAGGGTCAGAGAAATGATGAGCTGCAGACTGACACCCACTGGTCTGTGGACTGCACCTGGCAGAGCACAGAGACGCCTGCTTTTGATAAGCCTCACTGATCAAGATGCCATTCGCTCTGGAGAAATGGATAAATGGGGGTGTTTGCTGCCCTTTTCTCGTGAACATCGTGCTGATCTCTCAACCCTCTCCTAGCCATGAAGACTGGCCTCTTTCTATTTGCTGCTCTCTTCTTTCTGGCTCCAGGTAAATGAGCATCTTTGGAGGGAATGTGAGCAGAGGAGGTGGCTCTGACAGAGGGTCTCTGTGTGACTACCCAGGCTGATCACCACTCAAATGCAAGGGCCCCTGTGGGCTGGTGGCCCTGCGTGGCAACACTTGCTGCAGAAGGCGATGCCTCCTTCTATAATTGCACCCTCTATAAATCCTTTGCATTTTCCATTATTGTCCATGAAGTGCTGTCACAGGTTGGAATAAATTAAGGGAAGTCAGGAAAGATGCCTTTGGTTCACAATTCCATGCTAAAAAATCACAAAAATGTCTAAAAAAGATTTTAATACTCTGGCCTTTTAAAATCTGGTTAGGCTATAAAATAAAATAGGAAAGAAAGAGAGCTAGAGAGAGGGAGAAATGGAAGAGGATAGGATTAGAAGCATGTATTCACGTTCTGATGTCATGGCATTAGGACAAACTGCAGGGTGTAGGTTGCTGTCAGTTAACCTACATTAGCAAACTACAAGCTGGACACCATGGTGAATGCTTCAATGACAAAACGTATGCAGTTCTCCAAAGCCAGTGACTTTAAGAAAAGTGGGACCCCACCTCTTACTCAATGGAATTCAGAGCTTTTTGGGGGGGGGTCTGTTTTACATATATTTTATAGACATAAATTTGAACAAGGCAAAAATCATACGTGTGTGCAGGAGGGAGCCAGGGTTGGAGCCTGGCTCTGTTTTGCCTCCATGAAAGATAGTTGTGATTTCCTCCCACACCAGGGCTCACTGCCGTGTTCTCCTGCTTCTGTGCAGCTGCAGTGGCTCCAGCTGTACCTCCCCCAAATCAGGGCACAAGGCTCAACTTGTACCAGGTAGAGCTTGTACCAGGGAGCTGTATATCTTTATATCTTTGGCTTCTGGCACAAATATCAGGTAGAGCTTGTACCAGAGAGCTATATATCTTTATATCTTTGGCTTTTGGCACAAATTCAGAAGTCACAGTGAGTTGAATTTGTGCCAGAAGCCAAAGATATATGCCCCATGTGCTCTGCTCAGAATTTTCATGCCAACTATTCCTGTGCCCTCTGGTTTGAATTGCAACAAACCTGTGCAAGTAGATTCTGTGTTAGGATGTGAGGATCTGGGCCTGCAGGGGACTTACTTCACTGGATTTAATGCACACAGTGGAGACGGATCAGAGGTATTCTTTTCAGGTCACACAGACTTATTCCATGACTAGTCAACACAATGCAAGGTTGCATAAAATAAAATTACCTAACGTATCTAAATTAAAGCAACTTTTAATGCACTTTATGTGTGCACTAAGTCCCACATGGCTATCTGTGATGGTCCATTAGAAGCCCTGTGGGCATAGATGCTCTCTCCCTCTGGAGGCTCCCGGGCCATTACTATGAAGGGGATTCAGCAGGAGGACTCTTTCAAAACAAAGTCCTCTACGTTTAGCCTGAGATGACGTTGCAGTATGAGAAGAGAATAGAATATGTATGCCACTGTGGTGTCATCCAGAGTTCTCTGGGCTTTGAAATGGGGGGGGGGTATTTCTATTTGAGCAGATGTGCTGATGCTAGATAATGGTTGGTGCATGGGATGGCACTCATCCATCTAGATTTAAGCTTATCCTAATGTGAATTAGACACTTTAATATGTTGACATTAAATGTAATCTGCCTACATCTGACACTAACATTGCAAAGATCTGTATTAGTCAACTCTAAAATGTTAACCCAGATAAGATGAACTGTCTGTCCTTGAAGCAAGATGATCTTACTGCTGCTATAAGTACTAAGGTAAGAACTGGAATCTATGCAAAATAACAGAGAAAGATTTAAGGAGCTGGGCACAGTGGTGCATGCCATAATCTCAGCGGCTCAGGAAGCTAAGGCAGAAGGATCACAAGTTCAAAACTAGCCTCAGCAACTTAGTAAGGTCCTGAGAAACTCAGAGAAATCTTGTCCCTACATACAAATATAAAAAGGGGGATGTGGCTCAATGTTAAACACCCCTCTGTTGGGTCCCCATACTAAAGAGAGAGAGAGAGAGAGAGAGAGAGAGAGAGAGAGAGAGAGAGAGAGAGAGAAAGACTTAAGGAAACAGTACCAACACATTCCCTCTTCCTTCCCTAAAGTGCCTACTTTCCATGGTTGACTTGTGGAGGAGAAATCAGATTATGTCTGTGTTTGTTTTTTTGCTTGTTTTTTTTGTTTTGTTTTGTTTTGTGCAAGGGATTGAACTCAAGGGCACTTAACCACAGAGCCACATCCCCAACCCTATTTTGTATTTTACATAGAGACAGGGTTTCACTGAGTTGCTCAGAGCCCTGGTAAGTTGCTGCGGCTGGCTCTGAACTCATGATCCTCCTGCCTCAGCCTCCTGAGCAGCTGGGATTCCAGGCGTGCACCACTGTGCCTGGCCCAGATCGAGTCTTTCTAAGCAGCCACATTACTCTATCTACCACAGTAAGCTTTAGGGGTTTTCTTTTGCTGTTTCTTTTCTTTCTTTCTATCCTTTTCTGCTCTAGTCTTGAGCGCTTTCTTCAACCTCATGTCTTGCCATACTTTCACCAGGTGGCAATCTTAGAGTGTATGAAGGAAACTCCTGACTCCAGGGAAGTTTATAGGAACAAATTGCTCATTACTCTAATAGATTTGGATAAAAGAATGTTGGCATCTGTTTCCTGAAGACTCCACATAGCCTAATGCAAATGCTGCAAGACAAATGGATTCTTCCTGGTCGTTCACCCCATGTAACAAAAAGACAGAAACAACACACAGAAAATAGTTCCCTGCCACCTCATCTCCTGGCAGGGTAAAGCGTTCTGACAATGGTGTAGAACTCTTGGCTGATGTCTGTGACTATCTGGTCACAGCTGAAAGAGAACTGACCCATGTGGCTCTTTCCCTTGTGTAGCCAAGAATGAGTTTTTTGATGAGAAATGCTACCAGCTTAAAGGGAAATGCATGTGTCATTGTCAGAAAAATGAAGAGCTTGTGGCTCTGTGCCAGAAGTCCCTGAAATGCTGTCTGACGGTCCAACCTTGTGGGAAGATTAGACTGGATGACTGAATCTGGAGACCTGGGCCTCTCGGAGGAGCATGGACAGCCGGGCTGCTGCTTTCACTCTTCACCAAAAATAAATGATTGCTTTGATCAGCTTGTTAAGTGCTTCATTTGGAAGGGAAACCATACCTAGCCGACTCTGCTGGTCTCTCCCTCCTGGCTTATTTTCCTGAAATTCTGTGGTAAGGCCACTGCCCTCAAAGCCATCCATTATCAATCTTACAGGCTGACCAAAAGAAACCAGCAACCACCCTCTGGCTTTCTCCCAGGCAGAGGACTTCATCCAGCATTAACAAAAGAGGGAGAAAGAGGAAGGAGGAAGGGAAGGGAAAGAGGAAAGAAATGGATAAGTAGAGAAACGAACATGCTGCTGGATGAATTAGCTATTATTTATAATATTGATAACATTCACTATGATTTATCAGAGACTGTCATAAATAGGTATATATCAAGGACCTTCATGGGTCACCACATGCTAAATTAAAACATTCCATGAGGATTGCCTGCTACCTATAACTCTGACACTGGTTTTGCAGATGGTTAGAGGATTAGAAACATCCCTGTCATTCTCAGGAGCCCCTGTGACCTGGATCCTTTTCACAAACTCACTATCTACCATTTTTCTGGAACTAGCTGGCAAATGACCTTCTGAGTCTCAGCCTAAATGTCACTGCTGTTGTCTGAATGAGTGCCTCCAAAATTCATTTTGAAATCTGATCCCCACTGTGATGGTGTTCAGAGGTGATTCAGTCTTCAAGACTCTACCCTGAGGACTGGGATTCATTCCCTTGTAAAAGAGATGGAGAGGACACTTCTCCCCTCTCTCACGTGAAAACAGCTTGCCATGTAAGGATTCATCTTGGAGCAGGGACCAGGTCCCCACCAGATACCCAATATGCTCATGCTTTGACCTTAGACCTCCTGCCCCCAAACCTGTGATCAACAAATGCTTATTACCTGTAAATTAACCAGTCTGCAGTATTTTGTTACAGCAGCCTGAGCAGAGTGACCATTATCTGGTTTAAGTGACGTTTTCCCATCATGTTCCTTACACTTAAAAACCAGCTTTGGATTCCTGTGGGTCCTAAATCTTATTTTACTTCCCTCTCAATTCCCAAGGGTAATGCACTTAATCATGTTGGAATCATTGACACTGTTATGAGAAGAATTTTTTATTTGCACTTTGTTTTAAGATAACTGTAAATTTATATAAAGTTTTCAATAAAAATACCACAGATATCTTTTATTCAATTTATCCTAATCATAGTGTTTTTAGTCAGCCTTTTTTGCTGCTGTGACAAAAAGACTCCACCCGAACAATGGTAGAGGAGGAAATGTTTATTTAAGGGTTGATGGTTTTAGACATCTCATTCCATAGGTGGCTGCCTCCATTCCTTGGGGCTCAAGGTGAGGCTCAACATCATGACAGAAGAGTGTGGCAGGGGAAAGCAGCTCACATGAGGATCAGGAAGCAGAGGAGCACTCTCTTCTTGGCAGACACAGAGATACACCCCCAAGCCACACCCCCAATGCCCACCAACTAAACAGCATGTGGAGGTGCTCAAACAAACAGAGGATGATGGGAGGCGCCAAACACCACAAGAACCAGCAGAAAAGCTCCCAGTGGCCATGGCTGGGTTAACCGGGGCCAACAAGTCAATGAGACAACAGGGAATCCTAACCAAAATCAAACTTCCATTCTGATAAAATAGATAGATAGTAGATAGATAGATAGATAGATAGATAGATAGTAGATAGATAGGTAGATAGATAGATAGATAGATAGACAGATAGATAGATAGTAGATAGATAGATAGTAGATAGATAGATAGGTAGATAGATAGGTAGATAGATAGATAGTAGATAGATAGATAGATAGTAGATAGATAGATAGATAGATAGATAGATAGATAGATAGGTAGATAGATAGATAAAGTGCCGATGTCTTGGGGGGCACCAGAATCACGAGCCACCACACAGCTCTGTAGGTTCAAACAGCAATTCTTTATTCCGGATCTCACACCAGCCTCCGCACACGTTCAGGGGCCGTCTCGTTCTGCCGCACACTTCACCTACTCCACCAGGCTTTTTCCAAAATCCCATTTGAATCTCACGAGAACTCAACGGGAACAAGCAACAGGAACACCCTAATCCCAGCAGCAATAATCTTCAACCTCAACTTCCCTAAAACCCATATTCTTAAACCGGGAAACGCCTTAAACCGGGAACACCCTAAGCCCAAGGACCGGGATACTTCCTCAAACCTGCAGGATACTTCCTCAAACCTGGATCCACCCTCGATCACCTTGAGCAGGGTCATCTTTCTCAAACACACAAGCAAGGTCGCAGCAAATTTCCAAGGCAAGTCCATTTAACATGGGGTACACTGGCAAGGATTACGATGCGTCAATACCTACTTGGTAATGGCCCTCAGCAATAAAGTAAATAAATAAGCCACTTAGGGAGAAAAGACAACTTTGCCATGCAGAAGAGCTCCAAATAACTCATGAGTATAAGTATACTCTGGCCTCCAGAAGGTGGCGCTGCTCACCACTCCTTACTGAGGGCTGGCTGTGACCTTCCCCATAGGAAGGGGAAAGAGTGACTGTGGTGGGGGACACTGGCACACTCTCCATCTGGCAACGGAGGACAGCAACAGCCGTGGAGCCTTGTGGACAGCACTTTTGATAAACGACAGGAATGGCACCTCCCCTCCGCGGCCTTTCTCCCCAAACAGAATCCCAGTTAACCAGGAGAGAGTGTCAGAGTGGAGGCCAGGAGAGCCCTGCTGCTCCCTCCCAGGTGGCTCAAGCCCAAGGCTGCTTCCTTTGCTTTACTGTCATGCTCCCTCATGAGAGACATAACAGGAAAACTCAAAGCACTGTGAAAAGTTAAAGATGACACAAATACATGGAAGCACACCGCCACGTTTACAGACAGGAAGATCGGGTGTGAAAAAATGTCAATACGACCCTGTCCAAACTTCTCAAAATCAAACTCCAAACTACAGTTGTTTTGACCTCGAACTAACTGTAGGATTTTCTACATAGATCCCTGGACTACTTTGAAGAATTTGTTTCATCTTTTTATAAATATATATATATATATATATATATATATATATATATATATATATATATATATATATATTAGCCTGGTGCAGTCGCAATCCCAGAGACTCCAGAGGCTGAGGCAGGAGAATTGCAAGTTCAAAGCCAGCCTCAGCAACTGAGCAAGGCCCTAAGCAATACCAAGACCCTGCCTCAAAATAAAAAATGAACAGGTGCTAAGGATGTGGCTCAGTGGTTGAGCACTTATGGATTCAATCCTTGGTACTGAGAAAGACAGTGAGAAAGAGACTAGACAGACAAAGAAAGAAAGAGAGATTAAACTAATTGGACTTACCTGATGGGTCAAACTGTATGGGAAACAGTGAAGAAGAGATGATGTGGCCTCTGGGCTATATTTTCATGGATACATATTACTAATAGGTGTTCTGGAAACTGCATGGAATGTCTAGAAATCTGATACGTCTGCTTTTTATGTTACTAGTCATATTTATTATCCTCAATGTTTTAAAGCATAAAACAACCACATTTCCTTGTCAACTTCATTATAATGAACTGTGATCTGTTATTTAGTCCTGGCCATTTTAAGACTTTTTCATCCACAAAAGTTGTTTTACTCTGATGCTTTCTTGAAAGATTTCTCAAAGTCTTGCCTTGAAGGAAATTTGTGGAAAAGTACAAGTTTCTGATAACTTGTACTGAATCTTGATGATTTGAGATTCAGATCATAAGTCTCTAGGGGCTTTCCACTGAAATGATCTCAAAAGGTTATTGTTCCACTTTTATCAGCAAATATTTCCTTTGCTTTATTACCACATTCACCCTGTAAATGGTTTCCCCTGTGCCCCTTGGTGCAGCGCAGAAACACTTGTGGTCCATGAATTGCTGTCTGTGTGAATAAAATTTAAAATTTTAAGGACCTAAGTTGATATTCTGGCATTCCATTTACTCCAGTTCTTGACTTCTTTCTTTAAAGTTTTGATTTTTCTGCATATAGCTCCTGGACATCTTTTGCAGAGTTATCCCTAAGAATTCAAAGATGTCTACTGTTGTGAGACTGTGTATTTTATATAAGTTTTTCTCAAAGTATATAGAAAACTATATTTTTTTAAAAAATGATTTTTTAATTGTAGCTGGACACAATACCTCTATTTTATTTTGTTTTTTAATGTGGTGCCAAGGATAGAAGCCAGTACCTCACGCATGCTAGGTAAGTGCTCTACCACTGAACCATAACCCCAGTCCCAGGAAACTACCTTTTTAATTGTAACCTTGTATCTTACAGTTTTGTTACACATGATTATTATTTCCAGGGTTTTTGTTTGTTTGCTATTGTTGATTCTTGGGGCATTTTTTACATAGATCATCATGACATAAATGAACAGAGACACTTTCATTTCTTCCAAGTGTGTGTGCCTTTGATTTCCTTTTCGTGTTTTGCTGCGCTCACTGTAACTTCCAGTTGAGGATTGATACCTAGATGGTGCTGAGCGATATTGGTGTCTTAGGGGGAGTGAAATTTTAAAACTGTTCTCCCAACCCCTCTCTAAAATGGTAGTAGATAAAGAACATCCTTCTGATAGCCAATAAGCATTAAACCAGAAAGTTCTGTCACCCCAGGCACTGTGCCAGCAGGTGCACATGCAGAAAGGAATCTCCGCCCCCTGCACGGCCCCACCACTGGCCCCATAGCGCCTGACTCCAGGCTGTTGCTGAAGCTTTTTGGTGCTTCCAGAGGTCTGCTGTGGGACAGGGCCTGACAGCCCCCACCTGCTGCACACTTCAACATGAGAATCACTGTCACTCAGGGTTGCTTCCAGGGGGACAAGCAGAACTGGGCATAGGCTGGGCACTTCTGCAGATGAGGGACTGTCTGTGCCCTGGGTCCCTGTGGGCCATGCTTGTGCCCACAGCCTGGGGCTCTTTTCTGCCAGCCCCAGCCCTCCCACCAGTGGCACCTTGCACCATGGCCTGAGGCTGCCCTGCCCAGTCTGGCTCCTTCCCTTTCTCTTTCACCAGGCTTTCCCCAAAGGGGTTTTCCTGTGTTGCTTGTGTGCTGTCTACTTCAGGAGGACCACATGGGCCCGTTGGGGACCCCTGATTGTCTGCCATGCTATTGTGTAAGTTATACTGGTTCTCAGTGGTTGCTCTGTAGGACACACTGATGCTGAATTTTGCTTAAGCTGAGAGCCAAGCGCTGTCTGACCGGTGCTCCAACATAAAAGTTGTATATGTTCACTTTCTCCAGAAGTTTCCTTAAGTTTTCTTAAAGTAATCATCTAATGTTTTGCCTAAGGGGCAGATAGATGGCAGAAGCCCTGTTTGGTCTGTAGGTAGAGGTGGGGCTTAAGCACAAGTGTCCATGTTTTCCAGAAAGATTCAGAGTAAAACTGCAGGGTATTTGGTGCCATTGGTAGAAATAAACCAACTCAACAAATCTTCCATTTTGACCTCTCTTCTTAATCCAGTTCTTTTCCCCGTGAACCCCAAGTTGGTCTGATGTTCTGCAGTCAGACACCAGGCCCTCTGAGGATCCCCATAAAGCTTACTGTCCTTCCACCTGCCCCTCCTCATGCAGAGCTGTGCAGAGACCCCCTTGTGCGTTCACACCTCTCGCATGCCATGCCAGCCCTCTTTCTGACCTGCTACTATCATGTCTTTCTGTCTATATGAGAGGGGTGCAGGGAGGGAAGGACATGCACCCCAGCTGCCTTTCTGAAATTTACCTGGAGCAATTTAATGCTAGTTTAAGTGCAGAACTGAAAGGACATTCACCAGCATCATGGGGGGCAGTGGCTGAAGGGACCTCAGAGGTCATCTCATGCACTGCTTCAGGTGGAGAAGCAAATGGAGCGCTCGGCTTTCCAGCACAGCTTCGCTCTCCACTGTGTCTTGGAGAGGCCTCCAAGGAACGCTGGCCTTGGACAAGCGTGGGTAACTAGGAGCCCGTCACCCATAATCAGAGCTGCCCCTGTGCCCAGGTGGCTCACTCTGCCTGTCCTGCTTCTTTCTCTCCAGCAGCTGTAGACTAGGAGGACCTTGTGCTGCTCTTGGCCATTTCTCCCTTCCCTGACCAAGACCGTCCAGGTGAAGAGCCTCTGGGCTAGAATCACACAGCTGCAGAGGACGGGAGGTGGGGACCTTGCTGCAAACAGATTCTGAGGGACTCGCAACCTTCCTCAATCACAGTAGCCTCCTCTGCCTTCGCTGAACCCACAGTAGAGGACTGTAAATGGCACCTTCACCTACCCCTGGCAGCCATGCTCACCCACTCAAGGAGAGAAGCACAACAGAAAGGTGGGGATCAGGACTCACATGTGATGGACAGTCCCTAGCCTCCACCGTGGGCATTCCCCTGGGACTCCTGGGTGAGGGCATCACTAACTTATTTACCAGGGCTCCTGCAATTATTCAGTGTTGATTTTGTGAGAGGAGATGCCTTCTTCCACCGGCCTCCTGAACAGCTTTGCTCATCATCACAGAAAGAGGACCTCCTCATCCTCCTAAATTAGACAACTTTTCCTACCAGGTCAGAATGTTAGGATCAAGACGAATGCCACACTTTCAGTAGGTTTAAAAAACAATTAATTTTCTATAACTCAACAAGTTCAGCAGCCCTGGGGCCAAACCAACAGTGCCCACTCCTGGAACCCACTGACCCTCTCTGCCACGCTGCCCAGCTGAGTTCCCAGTCTCAGGAGGGTCCACAGCCTGCCCTCCCCACTTTCTAATGCTGTCCTTCTTCCTGGCCATTTCCAACAGATGCTTGTGTAAAACCTGCTATCACCATATTCTATGTCTGGTCAAAATATGAAAATAATGTATTTATCCAGAGGAAGAAGGAGGGGGAGGAGGAAGAGGAGGAGGGAGAGGAGGAGGAGAAAGAAAAGAAGAGGAGGAGGAAGAAGAAGGAGGAGGAAGAGGAGGGAGGAGGAGGAAGAGGAGGAGGAATCAGTTTCCCCTCAATCTGTCGCAAGATCTGGATCTGGTCTTGTCACAAGGCCAAGACCCCATCCAGGGAGAAAGCCCAGCTCAGGGACACCTCCAGGACCACAGCTGCACCTGCCGAGCTGGTGGCCATGCCTGTCCACTCTCAGGGCACATCCAGGGGAAGCTGACAGGGAGGAGAGAGGCAGATGCAGTTAGGTGACAGTGGACTGCAGGATGTGTCCACTGCCCCTAACCTCCTGCTCTTGCTGTGGGTGACTTTGACTTCCACACACTTTCAGGCTCTTCCATTCCCACATAGTTGGGGGTGAGTGCCCAGGAGGGCAGCTGGTTACAGAAGAAAGAGACCAGGTGTGCTCTGGTTTACCAGATGTGATCTGGCTCCCCTGGTGTGACCTGGTTTACCAGGTGTGATCTGGCTCCCCTGGTGTGACCTGGTTTACCAGGTGTGCTCTGGTTTACCAGGTGTGATCTGGCTCCCCTGGTGTGACCTGGTTTGCCAGGTGTGACCTGGCTTGCCTGGTGTGCTCTAGTTTACCAAGTGTGACCTGGTTTATCAGGCGTGATCTGGATTGCCTGGTGTGATCTGGCTTACTTGGAGTACATTTGTCACTAGGATTCATTCACTGCCTGGTAGGTAGCTCCTGTTCTTGCTTTTGCATTCTGTCACCTCAGACTGGGTTTTTGTTGCAGCTTGAACACTGATGTTGCTGTGTAATCTCGCGTTGGGGGCTTTCCTTCTCTGGGCCCTAATTCCCATGGCCTTTGCAGGCTTTCTCAGTACTGAAGGTCTGGCAGTCTGCAGCCTGCTCTCTCTTTCTGGTCCACTCTGCTGCTGCCCCCCTCTCCACTGGCACAGCTGCCTCCCTCCCCTCACTCCGGGAGTGCAGTGGCTGGCTCTGAGGCAGAACTGAGAGACAGCCTTCATGCAGTCGCTCAGCACAGCACTGTGCCAGCTCCCTTGCACCCCCGTCTTGTCCTTTCCTCTGCCATGGGCTGCTGTTGAGGGCCAGTCACAGCCACAGTGAAGTAGGCTCCTGTACACCAACTGTGGGGACAGCCAACCTGGGGCCTCGTCAAGATCAGGCAGCACAGGATTCCGCTGAATTTAATTGCTTCTTGGTTCCTACCGCACCCTGACCCGAGAACCCTGACACCAAAGCATTAGAAATAAGAGGGTTTTCTTCACCAGGACAAAGACAAACATAAAACCTGCCCCAGTCAGGCAGTCTCTGGGTGTTCCTGCCCCTTCTGCTCTGTGAAAATGGAGAGATGGGAAGGAGGGCAAGGACTCAGAGCAAACAGAGGTCCTTGAGGTCAGACCTCTGCCCTGACTGTGCCCCAGGCCCTTGGCTCCCGAGCACAGGGCTCTTCCTCACCAGACCTGGTTCCTGCAGGTGCAGGGAGGGGCCTTTCTGGAGAAACCCCAGCCACCCTCTGCAGAGGCCCTTTGTCTTCACTCTGTAGTCCCTCCTCACCCACCAGCCCGGCTTCGGGGCTCGCCTGGTACTGCTCTAGGGTGACACCAGCTAGGTACAGGAGGCAACTGGGTTCAAAATTGCTTTCCAAATGGCACACCTGAGACCAGGCAACCAAACCCACCCTCCTGCACAGCTCTGGGAGGAGGGCCAAGGACCAGGATGCCCTCTGTCTCCATCTCCTTTACTCACACCTATCCCAGCCCATCCCTTCACTCACCAGGGACTTCATAGGCTCAGGATGGGGTGGGCAGTGGCAAGCCCCCACACACATGGTCCCTATGCTAAGAGACCTGGCAGTTCAATTGAGAAGAATGAAAAAAGAAAAAAAAGTGTGTGAATCCAATTTGGCATGGATGGTGTTAAAGAATACAGGGAAGCCAGGCATGATGGCCCACGCCTGTAACCCCAGCAACTGGGGAGGCCAAGGCAGGAGGATCACAAATCCAAAGCCAGCCTGAGCAACTTAGCAAGGCCCTAAGCAACTCTGCAAGATCCTGTCTCCAAATAAAATAGAAACAAAGGTTGGGAATGTGGCTCAGTGGGTAAGCATCTCTGGGGTTAGTGCCCAGTAGCAAAAAGGGAAAAAACAGGTGGGGAGAAAACTAGACTGGGGCATGGCCTATATCAGGAGGACGTGGGAAGTGCCGCACACTGGGATCTTTAGGTTCAGAGATGAAGCTCAGAGAGGTCACTCATGGGAAGGGGGGAAAAGCAGCCCCAGTGAAGAGGGGGGACAGCCCCAGAGGAGGAACCCAGAGAGCGAAGAGGTGATGCACAGGTCGGGAGGGAGCCTTGCAGCAGGTCTGCAGAGGCAAGGCCACAGCAGAGCAGCATGGCTGGGGAGATGCGGCCCAGGACCAGATCAAGGAGACTCTGTGGAGCTGGTGAGGGGCTCCGTTACCTTTGGTCAAACTGTGATGGTCAGCGGAGCTGCCACAGGGATTGTAAGAAGGGGCGGGACATGGACTGGTCTGTTTCTTAGAAAAGAGATCATGCTGGATGGGAGCAGATGTCCATCTCCTAGGACAGTGGATCAGGGTAGGAGTGTTGGGGAGACCAGCCCGTGTCCACTCGGAGCCCCTCCCTAGCAGTCTGTGCAATTCCTTGAAACCCTTGCCCCAGACCCCACTGCAAGTCTGGCCTTTCCCTCCTCGAGCTCAATAACCACAGTGTCTTCTCCTGATGTCCAGTGAGAAGTCACCTCGAGACAGACAGAATATGTGGCTATGGGACTGCTCGCTGCCGATGGAAATGTAAGACACAGGAACACGAAATTGGAAAGTGCCCCAACACCTACGTTTGCTGTTTGAAAACATGGAAACAAGGGTGGACTGCTCACCGAACACCAAGTTCTGAACCCGTGCTGCTACCCACTAGAGTCGCCAGCAACAGAACCCCTGTGTCTTCCCTTCCTCAGCCCTGAAGCAAGGAGGTCCCCAGAAAGACCACGGACCCAGCCATCAAAGGAGGTTGCTGAGCCGCTGCCCAGGTCACAGCAGGGGAGGCAGGATGACAGGCTGGAAGCCCTCTGAGCCCCAGGGGCCCTTCTGGTTGCAGTGAGGGGCTGTGGCAATGCAGGCTAACCAGGAGTTCGGCACTTTAAACACTGGACAAAATATATACACATGTTGTTATGTCATCGGCCATTGGCCTAAATAAAACATCATGAGTTTATTGTCATTTGAAATACAAATTTAACTGGAAAATACTGTTCTTCTATTCCGATCAGAAAAGAAGTTATCTATCTATTGTTAATTAGGATAAAACCCAAATAAATATTATTTGAATCTTGTTTGGAATGTACTATATTTCAAAATGCAGACCTCTGGGGACAAAAACAAAAGAGACGAAATGGGATGGGCAGCCTGAGGGACCCCTGGTGAGCTGAGGGGCTGACCAGGTGGGCATCTGTGGGGTTCCACGTCCAGCAGAGCACAGCAGAGAGCGCAGGGCTGCTTTCTGCTCCTGATCCTGAAAACTGGTGAAGAAATCGGGTAGTGAAGCATGTGAACACATTTTCCTGTCCAAACTGTATTTCAGGGTAACAGATGGCATAGGAGGAAACGTTTTGCTCTACAAAGTCGTTCAGCTAAGAAGTAGGGTGCCACCATGACAAACCATGGACACATGATGATCCTTCAATGAATGTCAACCACCACTAAAATAAGGAAGAAAGAAAGTGTGACAGCTCATGTCTCCTTACTGATGGGCACAGTGTCACATGTGAGCCACCAGGCATGGGCCTCACGTTTTAGGTGCAGAAACCAAGGCCAGATTGGGTCCCTTGTGCCCAAAACAGTACAGAGAAGCTTCACACAGCCTTTGTCCAGCTTCAGCAGGTGGTCAGCCTGTTTCGATCCTTGGTCGTCTCCCCTCTCCTAGATTACTTCAAAGAAGGACACAATATTTCATGGTTGTCCATCTAAACATATTTTGGAACTTAGAATCAGAGAAAAGACTCTTTAGAAAATACAACACTATTCTACTTATTACCAACAAAGGGGAAAAAAAGTCAATACAATTTCTGTAATAAAATCTGATAACTGATCAGTTTTCCTGGTTGTTTCACAAATATCTTTTAAGAGCTCGTTTCTTAGAAGATTCTGCAAGGTTCGCACACTATACAGTGGTCTCCCCGGCCTCCCGCATGGTGGAGTTGTCTGTGGCTAGTCCCCCTAAAACACACTGTGCAAGACCAACTGCACGTTGGGATGAACCTCTGCACCTCACCTCTGTGGTGCCAGGGGCACAGGAACCTGTTCACACCCAGAGAAGCCACACTCCAAAGTGGGGAGCAGAGTACGTTCCAGGACGGTGTAGCTTGTATTGGGTTGCCCCTCACGCTGTGTGGAGTCCCTTCCTTATTCTCACACTTCCTGTTTTACACAGTGCTTTTCACATCCATGATCTCTTCTAATCCTCACAATAAGCTTTTGAAAGAGACATGGCAAACGGCATCTTCTTCACCCTGCACATGTGGAGACTAAGGCTTTCCTCAAGTTCCCCAGACTATTGGGAAAGATCCGACCCAGACCCTGCACCTCCAGTGCAAATCAGAGGCAGCACAGCATGGGGTGTTCACAGGTCAGAAGCCCAGGGCCCCTGCCTCTTGCTGTCACCTTGAGGAGGTTGCTTAACTGGCCTGCGCCATGATTTCCGCATCTGCAGTCCGGCCTTCCTACTACACGGCAGACTCAAGCACAGACCCAGCGTCTGGCCCCGTGTTACGATTACGCTTTGCCTCCTTTCTTGACTTCAGTGTGATGCTTTCTAGAGAGAGGCCACCTCATCCTTCTCAGCATAACAGCACAGCAAAGCAAGGGACTTCTACAGACTTGAATCAGTGCCACCAGTAACAGTGGTGGGGTGACCCCAGGCAAAAAGAAAAACTAACTCATCACCAGGTGGCAGCATGCGCCTGTACCCTGGAGAGCCCAGGCTTTGCTCCCTGCCCCTTGTCCTCCCCTCACTCTCTAAAGGGGCTGAACTCTGAAACGCAACCTGTGGGACCAACCCTGTGCATGGCAGCGAACAAACTCAGCCTCAGCACCAAGGGAACACCAAGTACACCACTGGACTCTCTGCTGTGACTGGGCAAGAACAAAGGCACGTCACCCTATTTCTTTGTTTCCAGAACAAAATTACCCTGGATAAGAATCACAGATAAGGGAGGCAAATATTCCCACGCGCTCATTTCCCTGGGCCCACGAGCTGTCTAGGACAGAGCAGGGAGGCCCCTGGTCTGGTCAGCACAGTAGGCTCAAAGCAGGAGTGGACAGGGCGGAGCTGCCTCAGGACTGAGTCCAAGAGAAAAAACTCATCCCCTGAGGACTGACAAGGGGCCAAAACACTTTTCAGTACAGAGAATTTGGGCAAAAAGAATAAAAGCAGCAGGCAAAGAGAAAAGGTACCACTCCTACAAAAACTTATGTTTGTTCCTGTGACCACCAAGAATTGCTACTGTTCTGTTTTTCAGTTGTCACCAAGTGGTATATGTTTAGGTGGCACCAGTGATAACTGATGCACGCGTACAGTGTGTATCCTACAATCAGGGTGTTAGCAGGGCCATCTCCTGCAACCTCTATCCTCTTTGTGTTGGGAGCCTGACACTCCTCTTGTCTATTTCTCGATAAAATATGTATGAATTCTTGTAAACCATAGTCTCCCTAGAGCATGTGGCACCTAGGACTGGTTTCTCCTCTCCAGCTGCGTTTTCGCAGCCCTTATGCAACCTCTCTGTTCCCTGGCTCCCTCCGCTCCTAATCTCCATCGGCCTCTTCCACTCTCTACTTCTGTGAGATCCTACTCTTTTCCAAATGAACTTGGTTCCTCTCCCTTCAGCCCTGAGCATGTCTTTCTTTCCTTGGAATCCATTCCATCATGGTGGCAAGAGAAACTCAGGCTCAACTGTAAAACCATTTCTTAGTAGAATCGAATTGGACCCAAAAGCATCACCAGGAGATGCCCAAAGAAAGGCAGGAATAAAAGGGGAAGGAACATGAGGAAAATTCAGTTAAACTAAAACAAAAGGAGGGAGGAGAAGAGAAGGGAAGGGGAGAGGACAAGAAAACAGAGAGCCCCGGGAGGAGGAAGACCAGGCAGCAGAATTTCTACTATTTTGGAACAGCTCTAGAACCCAAGTCTAAGTGAGAGCTCCCACAGCCAGGCCACACCTGACATGCTTCATGTCCTCACACAGGATTGTCCACACTAAGGCAAGCAGGTGCCACAGACGCACAGAAGCAACATGGCGGCCTGGTTGTATCATTGTTTTAAAGAACTTCAGGGGCTGCAGAGCTAGTGGGAGATGGTGTAGGAATAACAGCATGTTTATTCCGCCTTTCCATGCCTTTCATCTCCTCCCACCTCTGTCCTTCTGTTCTAATTCACCAAACCCACCCAAGGTGAGGGGAGAACATAGGACTCAGTGTTTGTTCTGCGAACACTGGGAATATGATGTGTCCTCTGTGCCCTTTGTGACTGAGGACTCGGGAACACAGCTCTCCATGCTCCCAGCCCACTCACCCGGCCAGCTCCATAAAGGTACCCACCCGCCTGCCCACTCTGGGGCCCACAGGTCGCAGTCCCCATGGCAGACATGGCTCAGCGATTCTGCACTCCCTTTGTCAGCCTTCTCCTTGTGGCCCTGCTGTTCCCAGGTAAAAGAGAAAGATTTCCTGGGAGCCAGGTTCTCCCGCAAAAGTCTTTGCTGAGGTCTGGAAGTCCAGGCTGGCCAGTGAGACCCTAAGTCCCAGGAGCACGTTTTCCTGATGGGACTTTTGGGCAGAAGTCTCTGAGATGGGTTCTCAGACACTTTGAATGTGCTGATGGCACTGATTTCCCAAGCAAGAAGGTCCTTCCTTTCACTTTGCTTTCTTATTTCTGAAACATTCCTCTCCCCTTATGGAGGAAGACATTAAGTCTTAGGGAATCCCGGCAACGGCACTGGAGACGTCTCTGCACAAATAGCTTTTCACCACCATTCTTCTCTTCTTCCCCTCAACACACACTCATGCACATGTACACAAGTGTGCACACGCTCAGGTAGCACCGGGTACTCTTCCACCTTACCCCATCCCATTGCCCACCCTCCCTGCCCCTTACAGGGGCCCTGTCCTCGTGGGTTGCTGAATGGAGAGCACTGAACCCCTCTGCATCTGCATTCTCACAGGCTCGCCCAGAGCCCTCTCTGTGAACTCTTCAGGCACTGAGGTCCCCAGCGGCCCCCAGGAAGGAGCTCCTGGGCAAGGAGCAAACGGGTCTCCTGCGGTGCATCACCAAGTAAGGCGTTACTTCCAACCGCAAACTCCCCCTTTTCTTGGTGAGTCAGGTGCCACGTGCGTGACAAGTTCACCACTTAGGAAATGCTGAATGAATGAGATGGGAAGGCGACTGTGAATGGGTCTGGGTGGACAGTAGGTGTTGTGTGTGTGGTTCTGTTGTCCTACCTGGAATCCCACGCGCGGTGTGGGGCGGGGAGTGTGGATTCGCACATTTGAAGCACTGGGGATTGAATCCAAGGGCACTCCGCCACTGAGCTACATTCACAACCCTCCTTTTTTATTTTTTTGAGACAGAGTCTGGCTAAGTGCCATGCCTGTGTTCAAACTTGCAACCCTCCTGCCTTGGCCTCTGAGGCTGCAGGGATTATAGGCAGGCACTACTCTGCACTGTGGGCTGTGGAGGTCTTACAGCCTCTTCTGGGGCGATCACTGAGGGCCTCATGAAATATGGACATACTGTGGGACCAGGAGGTGAATTCTCTAAGGCTCTTCTGTAGTGTCTGAGTTCACACAATACAGTAGCCAGAGGAGACACTATTGATTGATCACTCTCCTCCTGCCAGGAGACTTCACAGGTCATTCACTGCACAGGAATTTACTGGACACCTCTAAGTGCCAGGTGTGAAGTGAGTTCCGGGACTGATTCCTGGGGATGGGGACACAGCACACACTGTATGCCATCTCCTTGAGTGAGGAGGAAACAGGAAGTGGCATGGAACCACAGCCCAGGCCACCCTTTTGGACTCTCAGGACAGCCCTGGTCAGTCTCCAGGGCCCTCCCTGCCCAGGACCACTTGCATATCCACAAGGCCTGGAAGAAACACTAGTTTCTGGGCTACTCTTATTCCCAGATTCATTGCTGACCCTGAAACAGGAAAAACCAGATGAGCATCTTAGTGGAGGAGGACAAGAGGGTGTTGTCAGATTTCTGATAAATTCAGCATTACGGTCCCACCAGCTTTAATTTCTGCTTTATCCTCACCTCAGTTGCTCTGGAAGTGGCCTCCAATTTCAAAGGACTTACTGGACTGGCTCTCCTCCCATGGGAAGGGAAAGGAGACTAGCACAAATACACACGGGTGCAATTCCAGGCATTTAGCTAGCAGGGCTTCACGTAACAGGACCGTTCCTCCTACTTGGCTAACGAGAGAGCTGAGGAGACCCAGAAGGTCTGGAGCAACAGGTCTGGAGTGTCCACAGTTCAGAAAGTGAAAGTGTGATGACAGGAAGACGTTTTATACCCATTGCCATCTCCCACCCTGTCCTTAAGAGCTAACATGGCCACTGTTCAATTCCTGAGACAACCTTTAGAGGCTGACTCTGATGTTTCTTATGCAGAACCTGAACCAGCTCTGAAAGTTGTCAACTGCAAGAAAGCTGAAGGTCTCTGTCAAGAATATTGTAATTATCTGGAAACACAAGTTGGCTACTGCTCTAAAAAGAAAGATGCCTGCTGTTTACCCAGGAACTGATGTCACCAAAGCAGAAACAGGGATGCTCTGTCCACCTGTCTGCCCTCTGGGCCATGAGGTCAATACAGATGCAGGTTTTTCTTGGAGAAGCTTCTCAGAAGACAGGATCTGAGGCATTGCCAAGAGCAACAAACCAGCTAAACATTTTCTTGTAGCAAAATAGATGCCAACAGACAACCTTACAGAAGGTGACAGCCTGAGATGGGCAACATGTTCAAAATCACAATTGTGTGCTGGTGGGTGTGGAGGTAATAAAGTTTCATGGAAAAGCTTCAAGCAATGTGTTCTTTTATTTAATAAGTATTTGCTGAGTACTTACTTTGCTTTAGGCACTGAGAAATGTTGTAAATTAGGAACCTGAAGAAGATGTGGGGAAACAAATTCCTAAATACTTAAAAACAATAAAATGCTGCATATGTTATCATGTGGATGGAGGCCAAGAAAAACATGCAGCAGACAAATATAAGAGAATCAAGAAAGGGTTCCTGGGATTTGAGAAGGACTTGCACATGATTGGGAATTTATTAATTTGGCAGAGGAAGGCAGATCTCCAAGCAGAGGGTACAGTTTATAGAAAGCTCTGAGATGTGGGAGTGTGGAGTAAATGGGGAGAAGCCCAACAGAGTTGCAAAGAGAGAGGGTGATTCATAGCAGCAGCTGAGGCTTGTGTAGGTGATGCTGTGACATTTTCAAGGCAAGCTGACAGGACACTGGAGGGCCCTGCATAAGAGAAGGCTGTCAGGTGCTGGAGGAGAGCAACATGGCTGAATTTTAAGTTTTGAATATTCATTCTAACAACAGATTTTGGAATGGGCTAGAAATGCATAAGATTAGAGGCAGAAATACCAGGTAAGAGATGGTCTTATCTGGAGTTCAGAGAGACCCAATGTGCCGAAGTAGAAATAGTAGATTATAGGAAAACACCATCAGGGGGCATTCTAGAGAGGAGGTATTTATAGGTCTGGTGCCAAAGAAGGAATGGCAAATGGGACGTCAAAGACTGTGAGCAAGGCTACCCCAGGAAGCAAGGAGGAGCGTAGAGTCAGGTTGGCTTCAGATGCGTTGAAATGGAAGGACTTCACACAAGTTCAGTGAGAGCTGAACAGAAGTATATGAATCCCAGGAGAGAACAGAGTGAGACACACAGGTAGAAGCCATTCACTTGTGGATGGTAACAATCCATCATGAGAGATGAATCTCTAGGGGAGAAGAGAGACTATGGTGAGGGATGCTAACTTTTAAGAGGGGTAGAGAGAATGGGGAAACATGGAGGGTGATGGAGTAGAAGAGGAGAGACCGGAAATGGTGCCATTCCAGAAGATGAGGATGGAGAAAGTTCGGGGCAGTGGAAGGCAGTCCTGGAAGAGGCGACGCCTGAGCCAACAGGAGGTAGTTCTGGAGAACAGATGGACGAAGGACGCCCCACCTGTGGCCCCATCTTCCCTTCGCCCGATGAGTCTTTATGAAATCTTGGGACCAGGTACATATTTTTGTAAGTCACTCATTTCCTGTTTGGATAAGTTTGGACAGAAATCCAAAAGGGAGGGAAGGAAAGAGGAGGAAGGGGGAAAACAGAGAAAACGACTTCGACCCTGTGATGGCCCCGGAACCCGAGGCCAGCACCTCACGCAGTTCTCAGGAGCGGCGATGCCCACGACGTGTCGGCTAACCGGCGACTGCAGGAGCAAGACCTGGCCCTGAGCCGCACCCTTGGCCCTTGGCTGAGGGTAGAGGGAAGCACTGGGGTTTTCTCTCTGGTTCCCTAGCAGCTCCTCTGCTGAAGGGTGGGTTCAAGTCAGCGTGATTCAGTCACCCACCTTTAACGCACCCAGGCAGCACGAGGGTTTTCCACGGTACAGAAGGAGGAGACCCTGAGACAGAGGGACCCCACCTGAACCTCAGGTGCTCCACTGACTCCCAGGATCAGTCGTATGTCCACAGCAGGTTCCTGGGGACCTCTGGCCTCTCTGGGACATGTTCTATGAATTTCTGACGTTTGTGGGCTGGGGTCGTGGCTCAGTGGTAGCACATTCGTCTGGCATGTGTGAGGCACTGGGTTGGATCCTCAGCACCACATAAAATAAATGAATAGAATAAAGGTCGCCTGGACATGGCCACCGTGATGGGGACCGAGTGTCAAGATGAGATGACCTACGTTTTGATGCTGCACTTGTCCATCTACAACTAAAAAAATATTTCTAAAAGATGCTATTTTAAAAAAAAATTCTGACATTCGGCTTCCGTGCACCCCACAGGATATAGTTTTGCTTGGGATGAGACCTTATCCTATGGCCTGGACATGGCCACCGTGATGTGGTCCGAGAGCTCCTTAACTGGTAGAGTCACCAAAACCAAGCCAAGCCAGAGCTTCCGTGAATATCCAGGGGAGAAGCATTTTTGGAAACCAAGCAGCCACCTCCTGAGCACCCCAACACAGACACAACCCTGAAACAACCACATTTTGCTTTATTAGGTGTTCCATGGTGATATAACACAGAGTTCTTAAGGAATAATAAACACGAGACTTGTCTTTTACCATAATTATTTTGCCATTAAGACAGTGGTTACAAAAAAAAAAAAAAACAAACAAAAACAAAAGTCTCTTCTGGTTACACACATGATCAGCTTTAGCACTGAAAGGTCCTCCACTCAGGGGTCACAATCACAATCGCAAGGATTAAAAACCATCTATTATTAAGTCCTACACTGTTCTAGAGCATCAAGTCACTGCAGTTATTCAGTTCTGAGACACTGTCGATTTATTTTAGCATTTACATATGACATTCGTTTAACAGACACACACAGCAAGCCAACAGGTAAACATGCTTACACAGCCTGCGGAAATCTTCAGATTTTAAACTGTTTTTCTTTTCTTTTCTTTTCTTTTTAAGAAAACAATCAAACAACCAAAGTTACCATGACCTGGTACAGGAAAAACAGGAAGACAAGTGAATACTGACGAGCTGCTTGTGTTTCTTAGAATTGAAACAAAAATGTTTTCCAACTTGTTCAAATTTCCTCTAAGTGAAGGTAAGAAAGAAAAAAAAAAAGAAACAAATATATTAAGTCAACCAATTAATTTTTCAAAAGTGCAATTCACCTTTAAAATAACAAATAAACAACAACAACAACAAACCAAAACCCCGACCATAACCCCGAAGGCAAAATGTGTGGATAGACAAGCGTCAAGATGTGATGACCTACGTTTTGATGTTGCACTTGACAAAAGCAACATAGAAGCCTGCAGACCTGACACTGCTTACAAGGACCTGGAAACAGGTTTGGAAAGAAATGCGACACAATTCAGCAGGGACAGAAAGCAGCCAGCTAGTGTAGGGGAGTTCTCTGAGCCAAGGGAAGGGAGGAGTGTGAGACACGAGGCCACCGTGGTCTAAGTGGGCCACATGCTGGACTTGAAAGGTTTTCTCCCACAACAGCCCTGATGTGACATACAATACATACAACATTTTTCTTTCCTCTTGCAAAGTGAACAGGTCTTGAAGTCAAAGTTCCAAGGGATTTTCTGGGTTGACAAGTTCTCCCTATGTTGCATTACATCTTTTGAAATAATTGAACGGGGAAAAAAAAATGGTCTTTTCCCCCTAAGGGAAAAGGCCCAATATAGAAACTTTCCAGGAGAAAAAAGATCTGACCCTCAGGGCCAGACTCCCATGGGCAAGGCCCCTCTAAGGTGGTAGATGGCTTGCGGTTGGCTGGTTCACCGGGTTACTGGGTTGGATTTATGGATTGGGCCAGTTAGCTCTGCATTTTTCTCCAATGCTCGGCTCTGTGTGGCTCCATACTGGGCCCGTCCTGGACAGTGTGGGTGAGAACCCAGCCCATCCCTGCACCTGGTAAGAGTCTTAAAGTCAGACACACCTCCTCGTGACGGTGGGCGGGTAGCACCACTCTTCCAGGACCAGGATAACATGTACTATGGTCACAAGGGCAAAGCTCAAGTCCTGCTGGACAGGTTCTGGCCTCAGTAAAACTGTTACCCTGGCAATCGGAAAAGACAACGGGGACGGGGGAAAAATACCATCTCAGAGACAAGGGCCAGAGGAAACATGGAGAAAGAGCCAGATATCTGAAGGTACTCATGACTGACAACACTAGAGAGAGAGAGAGAGAGAGAGAGAGAGAGAGAGAGAGAGAGAGAGAGCAGAAAAATGGCAAAGAGAATCCTCAAAAGATCTAATCTGCTGCAAAATCTAGGCCCAAAAAGAAAACTTGCCCTTTCTCAACAGTTGACCCAGAAGATTACAGAATGGCGATGTGGACACTTTGGAGCCTCTCAGGAGGGACAAAGCGAGTCTGCCAACCCCCCTGAGTCAGCATGATGGTTATATAATTGCATCATTAGGATGTCCAGTTCAAACCCTGTGTGTTAATATTGAATCAGACTTTCCAATTTAGTATTTAAAAAAAAAAAAGAACAAAACTCTAGCCCACCCCTACCCCTCCCCAGCCCCACAAAAAAAAAAAAAAAAAAAAAAAAAGCTTTTTAAAAAATTTTAAAAGAGGGCTGGAGACGTGGCTCAGCGGTAGCGCGCTCGCCTGGCATGCGTGCGGCCCGGGTTCGATCCTCAGCACCACATACCAACAAAGATGTTGTGTCCGCCGAGAACTAAAAAATAAATATTAAAAAAAAAAAAAAAAAAAATTAAAAGAAAAGGAAAAAAAAGGCAGCTCTGGGCAATTCACTGTATCTCCCCCCATGAGAAGGAAAGATGCTGACGGGCACAGGGGGGCGCCGTGGAGGGCGCCCTCGCTGGGGTTTGCTTTGTAGCATGTCTGAGTGTTGGGTGCAGCTCCGTGTGGGGACGGGTGGCTAGGCTTGGGTGTGGTACTCATGTACAGGGATGTAGGTGACAAATTCGTAACTCCAAGTGAGAGACGGAGTGCAGGGCCCAAGAGGGAGCCCCAGGAACTGGCTGCCCACAGCAACTATCACAGGCTCTTTAAAAAAAAAAAAAAAGAGGAAGAAGAAGAAGAAGGAGAAGGAGAAGGAAGGAAGTCTCAGAATGTCCTCAGGTGTCCCATCCCCCATTCCCCAGTGGCCTGCAGGCCAGAGCTCTAGCCCAGGCTGGTGATGTTGGCACGGCCACCAGGGGGCGCCACGATGCGCTGGGTGGTACAGCGGGGGATGTTGTCATCAATCTGAGCGCCTGGAGGGAAGGGGAGAGAAGACAGGGGTGAGGGGACACAGCAGTAAAACAGTCTCCTGCTTTAAACCCAAAAAGCAGTCTAGAAGGGGTGCCGGGCACAGCCTTCTCCGTTTTTTTTTTTTTTAAAAACATGAGCTCAAACCCCAAAAAGGAGATGGACCAAAGTTAGCCCAAGAATTACATCCAGGACAAGCAGTCCTCGTGGGGGCCTGGCTGGATCCATTAGTGGGGAAGTAAAACCACAGATAAGACCCCGACTTTTCACCCTGCAGCCTGTCCTGGTTCCTAGGGGGGCAGCTTTTCTGAGGACACAGCAATCTCCCCCTCTGGTATCGTGTTTCCTAGTCCTACACACGCAATGAGGAGCAGGAACACAGGAGCATCTGGGAACCAAAATCCCAAATCCGAAACACTCCCAAATCTGAAACTTTTTGAAAGTCCACGTGACCTCACTAGTGGACAGTTCCCCAGCTGGCCTCGTGTGGGGGCTGCAGTCGGAACACATGCACTCTAAAATGGCATATAGAATTCCCTTCTGATCGTGGACAGTAGATACAAAACATGAGTGAACTTCATGTTTAAACTCGGGGCCAATCCCCAAGATATTTCATTATGTCTACGCAAGTATCCCCAATATTTAAAAAAAAAAAAAACAAACCTGAAATTTGAAACACTTCTCATTCCAAGTACTTGGGATGAGGGACCTACACTTTTATATAACTGCATGACAAAAACAAGGTTCATTCTTTAAATTTTTTGAAAATGGGTAATCTATATATGGCCTATATGGCAATTTTCTAGAAAAAAAAAAGAGACCTGACAAGAAAAACATCTAATGAGTTATTTCTTTAACATATCGCAGGACTCTGGAGGGTGGGAAGCTCTGGTCACAGTCCCAATGAAAGAGGGGAAGGAAGTTTCAAGGAAGGAAACCTTAAAATCTAGACCTTTCCTCTCACCAAGGGAACATCACATATTTTATCCCAGCAAATAGCTAACAGCTCTCCAATGGCTCTGATCTCAGCATTTTGGTCAAACGTCAACTCAACTGATCCTCACAATCCCATAAGGGAGCTGCTACCGTAGTCCCTGTTCCACGGAAGAGGAGACTGAGGCCCACGTGGAGCTGGGCTATCGAGTTTGCTCCAGACTCCGGGACTACTCCCCCTGGAATAGCAGTGTCCTTCCTGAGGATGGATACAACTAAAAAAAATGTCCTTGCCATCTATTAGACCCTGGACCTAGGAGGGGCCTGGTAGTGCCACAGGTGGCATAAACGAATGTGGAGATTCTGACTCTAAAGATGCATCTCGGATGACAGGAGTGTGTCCCACCTCCCACTGCAACTGCAACCTCACGGAGCTGGCCTGCAGAGGGGCCCCCGGGGCAAGCCGGGAACCTACCAGACAAGCTGAATCCAGACTGGTGCAGGTTCCGGATAGGCGGGGCCTGCTGTTTGGCGGGAGACGTCTTGGCTGAGGAGGCTGGGGTGACCGTCTTGGGCGTCACGGACACCTCGCACACAGGTCCGTCATACAGGCCGCGAGGGACTCCTCTTAACTCTGCCAGCTGCAAAACACAAGAGCCCCTCTGCTCAGGCCACAGAGGACACCTCCCCTGCTGGGAAGGAACATGGCCTGGAGCCCAGGCGTGAGGAGATGGAGGGCTTTCCTTACAGACGGGAACAACAGGGACTCATGTGGCGGAGGATCCCGCAGCTCCAGGCCCAGCTCCCACGAGGTGGGCTACAGGTAACTGGTTATTCCACAGGAACTAACATTTTTTAGATTTCTTCCCAAGGCCCCTCAACCTTAGACCCTGGAAGAGTCCCCTAAACTTACAGTATCATGTCCGAGATCTGCCCCAAGCTCTTTCTAATCTCTCTCTTCCTGTAATTCTCATAGGGCTCCATCCTTCCCCTGCCTCCCAGACCCCAAGCACCAGCTGTGCCCAGACACGGTCGGCTTCCAGGCTCATGACAGCCTCCCTCTCCAGTTCCTGCACCTCCCTTCTCTGACTTGATAAACTCCTACTTCACCTTCAAAACCCAACTCGAAATGCCCCCTCCCAGGACACCTTCCCTGCTCTGGGCTCACGGCAGCTCCTCGCCACAGCACACGCTGCAGGACCACAGGGAGGCACACGCTGCCCTGGCTGGCTCTGAGCAGGCTTCTCCACCCGGACCTCCAGCACCAGGAATAAGAAGATCAGGTCTCCTCATCCCCACGTCCCTCTGTGCTTATCCCAGGATTCTGATGTCAGTGCTTCATACATGTCGGTGGAACTGAACTTAATCCAAGACTTAAAAAAAGAAAAGAAATTCCTAAGAACAAAAGCACTTACCCTGCTCCTTGCCTTGATGCGCTTGTAAACAAAGTCGGGGAAGGGCTCCCGGGGAACGTAGCGCCCTGAGCCCTCGGTGACGTGCAGAGTGCCGTCCTCCAGGACGATCTTCCCCTGGCTGATGACCACCAGAGGAGAGCCCCGGCACTCCATGCCCTCGAAGATGTTGTACTCCAGAGACTGCAAGAGGGGAGCACAGGAAGTTCAGCGCAGGCCCCGCCCCTTGCCCCTGCCAGAGTCGGGGCACGAAAGGTCTCTTGCCACCTTCTCCGGCAGGGCAGCCCCACCTCTCACTGACCCTCTAGGCCCAGGCTGGGCTGCGTGGCCCAGCATTTTGACAGGCGTCTCCTATGAGACTTCTCCTGTTGGCTCTCCTCCATCATCAACTAAGGGACTCTCTTACCACCCATGGCATCTCAGCCACAGTAACATCCAGGAGCTGTGTGACTCTGGGCTAGGTCACTTTAACCCTGTCTCAGAGCTTTGGTTTCTTCATCTGTCACCTTTCCAAGTCTTCACTGACAATGACAACACAAAAGGTTTCATCCCTGTGTAGTTCGTCAGAGAACCCTGACATCTCTGAAAAGCCCTTCAGAAGGTGTGTGTCAACCTGGGTCAAGCCATCCACATTATCCCACAACCCCTTGTCTAATAAATACCTCTGCTTGAACCCTTCCAGACAGAGACTGAACCTAGGGCCATCTTCCTGGGTCCCCACCCCAGGTCTGCCATTTGCCAGCTGTGTGAACCTGGACAAGTCCCTAACACCTTCCTCATCCATAAGTGGCTAAGACCCACTTCAAAGGACAGAGGCCAAGAGCAAATGAAATGAAAGCAGCTATCTGGGGCTTGGCACCGAGGGACATTTGGCTCTTTACTGGGCTTTGCCTACCAGGGTGTGAGCCCTTTGGCAACCAAGGCCTCATGTGACACTTGTACTAAGCCTTGTCACCTAGGAATGAGCCCCTGGAAGGGCTCTGGGGACATCTCACTTTCAAACGCTGGATGGAGGGACCAGCCCCACGGCTCAAAGTACCATAAAACCGAAGCATCCCGGGGTGGGTCACAGCACTGGGTACTCAGCCCTTCAGGCACCTGTAGGCAGGGGCTCCGATACGCGATATCCACCCAGCTCCCCAAAACCCATGCTCATTGCTCCGTGGCAGGAGACACCAGTGACACAGGGTAAACCTCCTGCTGTGACTAATGACACACGGCATGCTGAGTGCCGGGGCTGTGAGGCAGGTGAGGGCAGAAGAGAGGCGATCTGAAAGCCGCTGTTTCCCCACAGGGTCACCTGCAGGAAAGGCAGGCAGTGCTGACCCTCTAACAGGTCTGAGTGGGAACAGACGGAGCCCAGCCTCTGTCTTCCTGAGGCTCATCCTCCACGGTCCAGAGGGAGCACGCCAGAGGCGAGTCCCCAGGTCATCTGACCTCCAGCCAGGACCCTGTCTGCTCTTTCCATTGCCTCTGGGGGAGGGACTGTGCGCGGGAGGGAAGCACTGTCTCCATCAACCCTGACCGCGGGCTGCGTGCTCAGCCTGGCAGTGAAGGGCCCTGGACGATGTTCAGTTCCAATTCTGGCTCGACTGCAAAATCGCCGTGTGACATAGACCAGTCACTTCCACTCTCAAGGCCTCCATCTATTTATCTCCCCTCGTGGGGTGAGAAAACGCCCTTTACTGGGGGTCACATGACAGAGCAGGCGGGAGTGCCAAGCTAGGTGCCCAAGGATACGTAGGTTCCCCAGAGGGGATCACTCAGCACCCAGACGGGATCGAGGCTGGAAGTGGGCCAGCCAACGGGGACAGAGGGAAGGAAAGGCAGCCCCACACATGGACTGGAGCCCGCCTCGCCGCAGCCCCAGAACCTCTGTCCAAGTGAGCGCCCCAGCCTGTCCTGGAGAGATGCCAGAATCCCAGATGCCCCATGACTCGGGGCACTCGGGTGGGGTCCGTGCTGGCTAGATCAACTAGAACCGGTCCACTGGAGCCAACAGCTCTCCACCGAGAACTGCACCCAGAACCTCCTCTTGTTTCGTTAAGGAAGCACTTCAAGATTCAAGTGAGGTCCTGAGAAGACACTTCGGCCAGAGGCACCCTTCTTTTCCACAGCTCACCTGGTCCATGCTCTTTCGATTTTACACACAGATGATTTTTACAGAGGAATTGTGCTCATGCCCACTGCCCCACAGCATCACAGGACACACAGACCTCAGCTGCTGCGGAGACCGAGACCTTTAAAGACAGCACATTCCCAAGCTTGAGAGCCTAACTGAGAGGCGAGAGCTCCCCACACCTGCAGGTCCTAACCACCATCCAACGGCTGCACGTATTTCTTCTCTTTGGGGCGAAGTCAAGGTTGATCAATTCACTTAGGACAGTAAAACCAGCTGTCATTTTCCGTCAGGTTCCGGGGTAACACCACCCCCACAGAAAACAATGACATGTGAAAATTAAAGTGCCCGGTGACTCTCAGGACTGTACAGTGACTTCTCTATTCAGGTCCCTGGCACCAAGCACCAGCAAAAGAGGTGCTGCCGCAAACCATGATGCTGGAATGATGCCCAACTTCTAGAAGCTTCTTAGGACCCAATATCACCTTGGGGATGCTGAAGGTAAAGCGTACTCTAAAATGTGGGTGAGAGTAACATTCTTAATGAATTCACTGAAGAAAGTGAAATGGCTTTTTTCTTTTTGTTTGCTCCCTCAACAAATTTCAAGTTATCACACATCCTGGGGAAAATTCATTCCCAGCCCAGCAAGTACTTTTTACAGCCCCTGGGCCTCTCCCTTCCTCTGCCCCTTGTGTGCCTGTAATCCATGTGGATGAGGTGTGAGGCTTACACTGTTATGCGTCTTCGCAGAGATGGTTTTGATGCTGTCAGGGTCCCAGATGACCAGATCGGCGTCAGATCCCACAGCGATGCGGCCTTTCCGGGGGTAAAGGTTAAAGACTTTGGCTGCATTGGTGCTGGTTACAGCCACAAACTGGTTCTCGTCCATCTTCCCAGTGACCTGAGGGGCAGAGCACACACGACAGCAGGTCAGAGAGCTGCAAGGTGGGATGCTATCCAGCATAGAGAAGGGACATGTCATTGGAACACAGAGGTTGCATGTGCCTCTCAACAAAAGAGAGGTGCAGCTGGGTGGTACACGCCTGTAATCCCAACGGCTCTAGAAGCTGAGGCAGGAGGATTGCGAGTTCAAAGCCAGCCTCTCAGCAAATAGTGAGGCACTAAGCAACTCAGTGAGACCCTCTCTCTAAATAAAATACAAAATAAGGCTGGGGATGTGGCCCAGTAGCCAAGTGCCCCTGAGTTCAATACCTGGTACCAAAAAAAAAAGACAGGGAGAGAGGCATAGATGTCGCCTCGCATCTAGTCTACCTGCAGGTCTCAGCTCTGCCTCTGGCTCCACAGAATACAGTAGGCGCCAATCACATTAGCTCAAGTCCTTTCCTTTCCAAATCTGTTCTAAATTCAGTACAACAATGGGCACAGGAAATGATCATGCAGCAAGAGAGAGTAAAAAAGGTACAAATGGCCAAAAAGCACACAAAAGAATATTCACTCTAATCAGTAGCTGAAGAAATTAAAGGTCAAACAATAAGACTCAACATTCACCTATCAAATCAGTACTACTTTGAGCTTTTGGCTCATAGTACCCATTTGGACATGGAGAAAACACTGGGGTGCAATCTTCCTAGAAGGAATGCTAACAATAATATGCATCAACAGCCTTAAAAATGCACACACCCTTTTCCCTGATGATGCCTAGAAACATTATTAAGGATGTGTCCAAGGATGTATCTACATGGATGCCTATCCCGGTAAAAAATATCAGAAATGTTCAAAGCATTGCCAGTGAATCATCATTTAGCACCAAATGGAAAAGTCTGCTATCAAAAACCAAGTGCATTTAAGGATATGGAAACTTTTTCATGGTATATTAAAACTGCCCAAAAAACAGATCTCAAAATACTATGCATGATGCTAATGTTATCGACACACTCTCACATAACATATGTAATCCGTGCACTTAAGCACTCCTTAAAAATGGAAAGGCACTTGCTAGCATGCTCCCTGTAGTTGGGTCTGAAACAAGGTGATTTTTATTTACATAATCGAAAAATTCATCAAGAAACAGAAAACCTGTTGCTGTTACATTTTAAAACATTAAAATGAAATAGACCAAAGATTTCCCCAAAGCTCAGTGCCTGTTCAAACTGGGCATTCCAGAAGCCTGAGGTGGGACAGAAATGCTAAATCCAGACAGCCTTCAGAGAGCCCATTTCCAAAGGGACAAGAGGTAGCTGATTGAGTCACCAGGTGGCTGAGGAAGTTCTCTCCTGACGGGCACAGAAGTCACATTTAAAGACTACATGTTTTCAGGCTCCGCTGTCCCAGAGATGATGATAAGAGACATGTAATACTTAAGGTGAAATGATCTTTCAGGAGTAGTCATGGAGACTACTCCTACTTGTGTAGGAGACTGCCACACAAGTACCAGCTTCTAGAATGTTCTCAACCAGCATCTCAAGTCCATGCCTGCAGATGAGGAGGCAGGGGAGCACCAAGGCGCACCATGAGTGAGGCCCTTGGTCCTTACCACAGCCTTGTCCCAGATGACGGACATCCGCTCCTCCGTGCCGTTGGTGCCCTCGGGAATCAGGGTGAAGTTGTCCTTTCCTACGGCTTTCTGGGCAGTGTTGAAAGTGCAGTGGGCACTGCCAGTGACCTGGAGGTCTCCACTGGAAGGAAACATATCATCGGATAACACTGTGCCCAATCTGTCCTATGAGGAATCTGGGGGAACTCGTGGCACCAGAGAATCAGAACACCCAGGGCTCAGTCCAACAACACTAAAGAGTATGGAGGCCACCTTCACCAGGGGACACTCGCCGGCAGCCCACCAGCACTCTCCTCAGGCCTCTAAGGAGATGGCATCCTCGATGCACAGGTGAGACAACTTGTGGTCAGGGAGGTCAAGTCCTGCAGCCAAAGAGGGGTCTTTGGATACCAACTCATGCCTCATGGCTGACTGTCACGATGGCCCAGCTTTTTATCAGGAACACCCTCCAGGGACAGTGACACAATGACAATTCCTTGTTCGCATCTATCGACCCCAGTTTGGTGCATGCATAAGGGTCTATTTCCAAGCCTGCTCTGGGCCACCGCATGGTCACCTGCAGGTCAGCTTGGCCTGAGGAGTCAGAGAATGTGGAGTGTGAGCAGGGGGCCAGGACTCACCAGGACAGCAGGGAGTTGAGAAAGTCTGGAGTGGTTGGATCTGGGCTCAGGGGTGGCGAGGTGACAAAGGCAGCGGCCTTGGCCCAGTTCTTGCTCCAGTAGTGAGAGCCGTCAGTCCCCAAGCTGGCGGTGATGGGCTCGCCGTACACCACAGTTCCTGAGGGTCAGAACACACGTGGCTCAGTCAGACAGGAGGAGGAGTGGGGCCACCTTCACTGGGGGACACTGGCAGCCCCCACTGCTCTCACCAGCCCTGTGAAGGGGACGGCAGCCTTGTCACAGGTGAGGCAATGCATGCCAGGGAGGCCACGTCCCTCATCTGGCCAAAGCCAGATAGGGAAGGTGCTCCCGGGAATTTCCTGTGAACCCCCCTGTGAAGCCTGCGCATTGTCTCCTGGTGGTCCCAAACAGCCCCCAGGCTTCTGCCTCCCACGCCTGCTCCCAAGCTCCGGGAACAATCTCCAGCTTACTTGGCTTCAAGCACCCCGCCCCAAGTGCCACCTCGGCTCTTCTCGGATGCACTCAAACGTGCCCTTGGGGCTCAGCAAGCGCCCTCTCCACTCACACGTGCCGGTGCCCTGCCCTGTCTAGTTCTGTTGCAAGGCCAGCGAGAGGAAATCACCCAGGACAGGACGAGCCGAAGCCCTGGACAGCAAACACACCACCTCCAGACCTCCCGAGAGGAAGCCTGGACCCGGGTGGCCACGTGAGGGGAGCTGCCCATGTCAGCTGCCATACCCATGGCCGACTTTGGTGGAGTGGCCACAGCCACACTAGTGCGGTCTCAGAGCTTCCAAAGCCTTGGCGAATTTGATACAATGTCCAAGAAAGAACGCCAGCTCCTGCTGCCCAAGTCCTGTCCCCAACTCTGTCAATGCAGAGCCAGCCAGGGTGTTGGGAATCATTTATATACACGGGAAGGCAAACTGTTAGTGACCTAAGCACAAAAATTTTAAAATTAAAAAATAAAAGTAAAAATAAAATAAAAACCACTCCTCACTGAAACATCTACTGCCCTCACTATCCAAAGGTCTCCCCTTTGACACCACGCCGAGAACAACTCGGCCTCACACCATCTGCCCCAGAATCCCATCCTCCGCTCCACTGAATGCCCAGTTTTGAATTTTTTTGACTCCTCTCAATGGCGACACATTGAAGGCAATTTATTCATTTGCACAGAGTAGGCACTCAAAAACTACACGTTAGATGGATCAAACGGCCCAGTCATGTATTAATTAAAGGCATCAGAGCCGGAATTTGAGCTCGGCCAGCCACATCCACCTCTCCTACAGCAGGGTTCGCCCCCACCCACATCGGCCAGCCTAGATTCCCTTCTCCCCAAACACAGGGCCCGGTCAGGAATGCGCTTCCCTTCCTCTCCACAGCTTCCAAAGCCTTATCACCACATAATATTCCACAGCACCCTCTTTGCCCGCCACTTAGAGCTGGCTCAGAGGAGCTGCCCCCTCCTGCCTCAGGAATTCCACAAAGAAGTCGCTGTTCAGCTGGGAGTGGTGGAGGCTCCGGCAGGCCGCTGGCTCCGGGCAATCAGTCCCAGTCCCAAGCAGGAGGAGGGACCCCAGGACCAGGGGGCCTGCCCAGAAGAAAGCCCCCAGGAAGAAGAGTGCCACTCAGGACGACTGGAAGGGACCCTGCCTTCCTGATCCACTCAAGGACTCCCCCAGAAGCTGGTGCAGAGAGCCCACTCAGCTCACCCCAAAGCAGAAAAACAGCCTATGTGACAAGGACTTGTTACAGCCAAGGTCCTTCACCAGATGCCAACAGCTGACCAGGACCCAGGGGCAGCCTCTCACAGGACCTCAGCTCCCAGCTTTGGGGTGGTGCATCCAAAAGATCTTGTTAAGTCTAACTTGATCTGGTTAAGTCTCACTCTCCCGGCCCAGCCAGGTCTGGACGTCCCACCTACTGCTGCCTGCCTGTCTGAGCCCAAAGGTGACATCTGTGTAAGCCCTAGGAACACCAAGGATTCACAGTCCTGAAGGTCTTCTGGTTCTATCCCCACGGCTGTGAGAAAGTTCATGAGAGAAAGGGTGCTTGGAGTAATAAAAACCAACCCAACAACCAGTAAAAACCCATGGTCGGAGGGCCTGGAGGTCCCTGAACCAATGCCCACATTTCCCAGGGTTCCAGGTAACTTGTCGTGACTCATCCTCTCACTTGAATTTGCTGCTCAGTCCTGCCCTTGGAAACTGAGCACCAGGAGGGGATGGTGCTAGGAGTGCTGGCTTCATCTCTCCCTGTGATATACCACTCGGGTTGGGGTAGGGAGCTGCTCAAAGGTCTCTTCCTTCAGCACCCAGGACACCCACCTCACAAGAGAACAAACTCAGCCTTCAGCCTCTGGAAACCTCTTAACTTGATGGGTTGGGGCTCCCAAGGCCACTGCTGACCAGAGCCTCCCTGCTTAGACCAGGATAAGCAAGGACTCCTAAACCTGAGCCAAACCAAGATGGCAGCAGCATGGACAAGAAAGGGGGCACTAAGAGAAAAGGGGAGCCTCTGGAGGGTCATTTCTGCTTTGTTCTGTTCTAATTCACGGAGGGATTCAGAGGTTCTTGCTGTCTTTGGACTTTATTTCTGTTCTTCAGTTCCAAAGGCAGGGCAGGGATTAATTACCAGTCCAAGGCCTCCACCTCCAGGCAGCATGGGTCTACAGAATGAGGCTCTCCCCAGTGGCCTGGTCACCAGTGGCCTGGTGCCTCCCCCAGGGCTCGTCTCCCCATTCTCTAAACAGCGTGCACAAGGAGCGCTGAATGAGCTTCCGGAGCTCAGTCAGGCCATGGACACCAGGGAGCTTGCATGCCAGAAATAATTGCCACTCATAATAATAAACCACGGAATGGCTTAATCGGCCTTTCTGCACTTCTCTAAACACACTGCTGACGCTTTCTTGGCGGCCCTCGGAGCTTCATGATTTTCTTCTCCAGGGAAAGTCTAAACTGAAGGATGTGACCCCAAGCCAGCCTCTGGCAGGCTCACTCGTAACCCTGGGAAATGCAGGGACTCACATGGGACACACGGGTGGTGTTTATTCACAACCAGCCTGGGGCCAGGGTGCATTCGTGAAGAATAAATGCAAGGTTGGGGTTTAAAAATGTTTGACAGCTCCTTGCTCCTACAGTTCATCATTTCCCATGAATGAGAAGCAGGAGGACAAATCCAAAGGAGGAACAATGGAAGATCACATGTATGTATAACTCAGAATGAAGCACAAGAGAGACAGAAAAGAGCCTGGGACAGAAAGACAGAGAGACAGGCACACACCACTCACACACACACATACACACACACCAGACTTGCTCTTTCAGAGAACCCATGCCGCACCCATCAGCCTTAGGACCGTGCTATCAGATTTTGGTACTAAGAGTGGTTCTAGGGAAACAAAAATCTCAAGACTGATTTTCAGGATTGCTTCTGAGGTTGTTGGAATTGGTTTTCTAATCCAATTCAATTTAAAAGCCTTAAGGTTTCTATTTCCAGTAAAGACAGCCCTTGCCGTCGATGGCACAATGGGGCGACAGATACACAGAATCCAACTCCTGATGCTCCCTATCAACACTTCTAAGAGGCAAGATTCTGGGCGACACTGTAGAACATTTTTGTCAAACTGACAAAATGTCATGAGATTGACTGTTGCTCTTAATGGTGCTGGAACCAAGTGGGGAAAGAAAACAATGGATTCAGGGGTTCGAATTCCCACATCAAGCACCACATAAATGGCCTGAAAGAGACTCCTAAGTCTCACAGATGCAGAAGTGAGATGGCTGAAAATCAAAAGCAGGATCCAAGGGCACGTGTTGTTCAAAGGAGAGAGTATTGACCCAGAAGGGCTCCTCTGGACAGCCTGTGGACTCAGGTGAAAACCTCCTCCCTGGGGTCTCCAGCCTGCTAGCCCACCCTGCAGGCTTCAGACTTGCCAGCCCCACACTTGCATGAGCCAATTCCTTAAAATAGGTCTGTCTCCATCCCCCACCCCCTTTGGTTCTGTTTCTCTGGATAATCCTGACTAATCCAGACTTTGGTAAATTTTATTTCACAACCCAACCCACCTGCCATTCTCAGTTCTAATTCTAGGTTGCTGTGTGGTGCACTAGCTGAGCCCTAAGGGTTCATCCCAAGCTGAGGGGGTCCTCCCGATGCCCGAGCACACCTATTGGCCCGCAGGGCATAAGAACTCCTGTCCTGAATCAGGGTTCCCAGGGCTTAAAAGCCCTCAGCAGCCACAGCTGAATGTGTCTGCCTCTGGGTTCTGGGGGTGGTTTGAGGAGGAAGAAAAAATAGCAAGTCCACAAATGATGTCACTGGGCACCGCCCACGGGCCGCCATTCACCTGTGAAATCTGCCATTCACACACCAGTTTTCACATAGTGACAAAGGCAGTGGGAAGGAGACCATTCTAGGAGAGAAAGACCCACAGTGAACCCCTTGGACAGAAAGATGCCCGGGAGTCTGGAACTACTTCCCCCAGGCCCCATGATCTGGGGTAAGATTCAATTTCTGCCTTCTGGTTCCTCTTCCAGGAAACAAAGCACTAAACTGACCAGTGTCTGAGATCCTTTCAAGCACAAAAACTGTCCCAGGCATCCTGGTCCTCGCTGTGCTTTCATTTCCTAATCTGCAAAATGGGTTGACGCCATCTGTCCTGCTATGGCCTGGCACAGAAGGATGGAGGCAGCCTGTGTCCAGGAAAGACGGGCTCAGTCGGGTCGGGTCAGGCCAGCATGGGAGAAAAGAGTCCTCACCGATGTTCATCTCAGCGTCTCCCTTTTATCTCAGACCCTCACTTTCCTAAACATCTAGACACACAGACGTCGTAAAGGACCACAGGGGACACGGGAGACACCGAGGTACAGGGGCTCACAAGAGAAGCACCTGTCACTGCTGGTTATGAGTTACCAACTGTCCACATTGGTAGAGAAATTCTGAGTTCTGGCCCCCTGAGGCTCTGTGTAGGTCCCCAGGCCTGCTTGGCTTATACCTCCTCGGTAGCACTGACCACGTCCCATGGTCACTTTATGGTCAAGAGTCCCTTTCCTACTGGTGAAGGAGCTGGCTGAGGCTTGGGACTGTGTCTTGTCCCTGATACCTAGGCCTAAAGTATCACATAGGAAAAGTTTGCTGAAGGAAAAAAAAAGAAATCTCTCTCCATTTCACAGATGAAGGAGTGGAATGGCTAAAGCCTCAGACCTCAGACCTCAGACCTGGGGGCCAGAAGAACCCTCCGAGGCAGAAAAGCAATCCTTAGCAGAAAACCTTTGCCCTGAGTTGGCAGTGTCTTTCCTCTGCTTGCCTAACAAGTCTGAGGATAAAGCAGCCCTTCATTCTTTCATCCTGAGGATAACTGGCAGAAGTTATTGTATACACCTTTACCTACATGATCACATTTAAACGGCATCATTGCCCCAGGAGATGAGTGAGGATGACTACCCTCCCCTTGCAGGTGGGAGGAGGTTGCATGGGAATCCTTGCTTCCACATTCCCCAAGCTTCTGCCAGGTGTCAGGCTCCAGTTTCTACCAGGTTCTTGAGGAGGGAAGCCCCAGCCCAGGGAGACCACAGCATTTCCTAGTCTAACATAATCTCCCAGTGTGCAGGTAAGTCAGTCAAACATTAACGTGGAGATCTGTGGGCTGAAGTCAGACGCCTGGCAATCGAGCCCCAGTTCCACACTTTAATAGCCCTGACCTTGTTGACTCAGCTGCAAAGGAAAACAAAACATAAAAGTTGCTGCCTGAGCTGCCTCCTGAAGTTGTCAGGGAGTCCCAACAAGGTGGAAAGAACTTTAATGGCCGGTGTGGTTGGCCAGGGTTCCTGTCCTGCTCGTTAGCACCCAAGAGCACTGAAATTCCTTCCAGCAGCTCAGGTCTGACACGAAGGCTTTCAAGGACTAAAAGGGTGACAAGTCCAAATGCAAAAGCCACGTTGGCAACCATGGTGTGGGTACAGCTGGACTGATCCTGGGAGGTTCTGGAACTAGAAAAGACTGAAATCGTTCCCTTGGGTGCTCACCCCGCAGACACACACAGAGCTGAAAGTTAGTGGAACAATAGAGGGCACCGGCCCCCTGGATGCTTCAGTGACACTCCAGACCCTCATTTAGATGAGAAAACTCAGGTACAGGAAGAAAGGGCTTCAGCACCGCTCAGGGGGCTGGTCCCCCAAGACCACCTGCCCTGAGTGCAGTCTGGTGAGGGTCCACACGGTCCATGCTCCAGTCTGGGCAGGTGAGTGTCTGAATTCAGGTACACACTAGATAACAGGGCCACAAATCAAGATTATTTTAAACTGTTTGCCTGACTGGTGAATTATCATCATCCAGGCACAGAATAATTGATAAAAGACACAAAAGTCAACTGCCCTCTAGATTCTCCTTTTTGGACACTGTGTGAATAGCCCCCACGCTACACGGTACTGCGACAGGTGGTCAGTGTTGTGGCTGAGCCCCACCTGGCCGTCGTGCAAATGTGTGTCTGGGTGATGAAGACATCATCCGCAAGGTCTCCTTGGGTGGATTATATTACGTCTGAGGAGATCATATCACTTTAGGGGAATGCTGACTGCAAAAAAGCAATTCCTTGAACCTGCCAGGAGAGGGCAGGTTCCCAAGAACGCACCAGCAAAGCAACCCCTTGAGAGCCCCAGAGAGCTCCCAAGCACAGGGGCTGGGAATTGCTGGGTCTGAGCAGGCAGTGCTAGGTCCATCTGGAAGCCATCTCCTGGGACCAGCTGACTTAGTGGTCATTGAGCAATTTGTTCTGGGGCTTGTATGAAGTCACCCACCAGTGAAATAAATCCCACAGCCCTCCCCGATCTGTGTGGATCACCTTCCTGGGGGAAGTGGAAACGGAGCTGCAGAGGTCCAAGTGCTCCCTACCGACAGAAACAGAGAGAGACACAGGTACAGACAGAGACTAAGAGAAAGAGAGGCTGAGAAAGACAAGACCCAGTCAAGAGAAAATTAGAAATGGGCAGGTAGAGAGGCAAGCGGTAGGGAGAGAGAAAAAAGTTAGGAAGAAGGGCCTCCTTTTCTCGTGTTCATTTCAGATCAGACTAAGACCCACCATCAAAGCCAACTCTGGGCTCTCAGGCTCCCTGTGTGAGGAGCGAGCTCCCAAGCTGGGGACAACAGGTCTCTGCTGCATTCATTATGCAGAAGATGCTCCACACAAGGAAGCGTCCCCTGAGGGAAGCGCTGGAAGCTGCACTCAATGAATTAGTTTCCAGAGCCTTCTCAATGACTCCCTAGTATGAACAGAGAGCCAGCCTTGCCCAGGATGCATCCATAGTTTATTAAAGGGGCGGGGGTGTACTCAAGCCCAGGATCTTATCTGGGGCAGAAAGGCACCCCTGCCCACCACGAGGCTTTCTGACCTACCCCGCCAAGATCACCAGCCTCCAAGGGGAGACACCTTGGCAAAGTAACGTTCCCCAGAAAGGCTCTGTAGCAAATGAAAAACGACGTCACCCACGTATGTGCCTAGTTTATTTAGAGGGCATCAAACTAAATCCCACTTTTCTACAGGGCGGGGGGCGCCCACCAGCCGGCTGCGGCTTTAAATAGATAAGAACAAGGCCACAGCAGAGGAATAAAGGCAGGAAACTGGAGCTCCCTGCCTCGCTGGGCTGTAATTAGGTTAATGCTGGAACGTGATAAAAGTGTCCCAGTTGGCATGAGGGTCAGAAAAGGAGCCCTCCTGGGTGAGGAGCCCTCCCTCCCGCCAACCTGTCCACAGCCAGGTGGCCCAGCCCACAGCACTCACCCTTCTTCCGGGCCTGGGCAATGACTTCAGCCGCGCTCTTGCTCATCACCTTGGTGATGTACAGAGGGCAGTTGGTCTGGTTGCCAATGGTGATGGAACGATTCACGGCTTCCGCCTCCACCTGCAGCAGAAGAGCGAGGTATAAGAATTCAGCCCACCCCAGAGCCCCCATCTTTATCCTCTACCCACCAAGAGACTGAGTGCTGTGTCCCCAAGGTTCTGCCCCAGGGGGTACCCAGTGTCAATCAAAATAGGAATGGTGGCAGGGATAGGGCCTTATTCCACAAGCTGACAACATCAGCATCAACCAGGTCCATAAGAAACCCAGATTCCTGGCCCAGGGACCAGATTCCAAAACCCGGGGACCAGAACTCCAGGAGCAGGGCCCAGCCATGGGGGATAAAACATGCTAATATTTGAGAACCACCACGTCCAGGGAACTGGCTGATCTCTATTCAGTACATTGGTTCAGCAGCCAGTCTTGAGCCAAGACATTGAGTACTGTGACTCTGGACTGGGCTTCTGTCAAAAGCTCATGAACGAAACCAGCATCACCCCCAAAACAATGCACCCTCACAGGGCTCAGGACAGGGACAGGCAGCAGCAGCTGTGAGCACCAAGGGCCTCTGTGTGCACACACCAACACGGCCGGCCAGCCGCTGCCTGGTACGCCCTTGAGCCCCAGAGGGGAGGACTGAGCTCATAAACTAACCCAGTATCCCCAAGTTGGCCAGGGGCTCAGGTTCCCCACTGGCTGTAACTGGTAAACCTGGCTCTGCACATCGGCTGCCTCAGTGGACAGTATTTTAAAGATCCCCCGTGAATACCCATCAGGGAAGACTCCCCAGATGCAGTTTATCTTCAGGGCAATCAGCTATGTGTGTCTAAAATGGCAGGTAAGGCTGTGTCGATGCAGCCTCGAGAGGTCACGGGCTCCTTCCAGCAACCTGTGGTGTGCACTCATCAAGGGGAGGGAAGGGGTGGCCTGCTCCTCCTTGCCCTGCCCCCAACTCTCCCAGGGTAGTGCCTGGTTTGCAGCAGATGCTCGATAATGTTTGCTGCACAAATAAATGACTTCACTTTATTAAGGGTACTTAAAGCTGGGCATTCCTCAGAGCTGGTACTTTCCACCTGGAGTCGCTAAGCCAGAATCCCCAAGTTGGCCTGGGGCTCAGGTTCCCCGCTGGCTGTAACGGGTAAACTAATGGCAAGAAGTAAGACAGCTCCATTCACATGTGGCCGTCTGGGCACCACCTATGTGAAGAGGGCTGTCTGGAGGTCCACAGGCAGGGCAAATGGCTCTTGAACATGCTCATGAAGCACCCAAATCTTTTTAATTCCTGGCATAGCTGGGGAAGGGACCCACCCCCCCTCTCCAGGGCTTCACAAGTCCCCAGAGTGAAGTATGAAGAGGGCTCTGCCTCGGTCCTCAGCACTCCCCAGGGATGCCAGAAGCTACCCAGTTCAATGTCCCACACAGACACTTCTGACGGGGAAGAGGCACTATCAAGGATTCCCTAAGGAGGCTTTCTGACCGACCCCGCAGAGATCACATTTGCAAAGTAACATTCTGCAGAAGGGCCAGCCCTGAACTGTCCCAAGCAAACTAGTGAGTGCAATGGGTCTAATTAGGGGGACAAGGAGCCTTTAACCAGGGGCTCTACCCCTGGGGGACTGACTCCCACCAGGACCAGCCTTGGACAGAAGAATCCAGGTCCAGGGCTCTGTCTGGATCTGCATACCTGCTGTGTGCTATGTGCTGTGTGTGAAGTGAGCTGGTCCCCACCCCTGCCCCAGCCAGCAAGAGGCTCAACCGAAACCTTCGCTCCTCAGAAGAGAAGTCAGTTAAATTCCACCTGTACCACGAGTTTTACCCTCCTTAGGTGTGGGCTTCTGGTGCATAATCATACACTGCTCCACACAATGCTGAAAGAGTAGGATAGTTTAAAAGTAAAATCTCTGCCTCGTTATAGGGCTCTCGGGGACCTGGGAAGTCATCTATTCCCACCTTCTGCAAAGGAGACGACCTATCCAGAGACACACACTGTCAGTACACCACCTGCTCAACCGCACTGGCCCCCTGGACTCCTGGCAGACACAGTGCATGACATTCTGTGAGGCCCAGGCGGGAGTTCCCCTCTCCACGAGGCATTCTTCACCTGCATCTGAGTCCCCAGGCTCTTCCTAGTACCAGGGTCTTTGGGTCGCTCCTTGCTCCTAGCTCATCACATTCCGTCCTATGTACTTGCTTCCTATCTGCCTCTTTGTCCCCAGCTCGTGAGTCCCTTCAGAAAGGACCATATCTCTCTCATCTCTCTGCCCTGCAGAAGCCTGCACAGCCCAAATCAGAACACCTGCTCGACAATGGAATATTATTCAGCAATAAAAGAGAATAAAATCATGGCATTTGCAGTTGGAGAAGAAATGCTAAGTGAAGTCAGCCAATCCCAAAAGAAAACAAATGGCGAATGTTTTCTCTGATATAAGGAGGCTGATTCATAGTGGGGTAGGGAGGGGGAGCATGGGAGGAATAGACGAACTCTAGAGAGGGCAGAGAGGTGGGAGGGGAAGGGAGGGGGCAGGGGATTAGCAAGGATGGTGGAATGTGACGAACATCATTATCCAAAGTACATGTACGAAGACATGGATTGGTGTGAACACACTTTATATACAGAGATATAAAAAAAAATTGTGTTATACATGTGTAATAAGAATTGTGATGCATTCTGTTGTCATGTATTTAAAAAATAAAAGCAATTTAAAAAATTAAATTAAAAAAAAAAGAAAGAACACATGCTCAGTCACCTCTCGCCCATTACAGACAGTGATCTCCAGAATTCTCTCCAATCTCCTCCATCTTCTCAGATAATGACCAAGGAAAACCCTACTGAGTGGTCTCACATGGTGGGTTGGGAAGAAAAACATGGCGGCAGGAAGGTGTTGGTAAGTTCAAACTCAGCTAACATCATGATGTGAGTGGTTGAAAGACCCTGAAACCGCATGGAAACTGGACTGTGGTATTAGCTGCTGCTTCCTATGTGTTGGGGGCTCTCCCCAATGGGACGGGGGTGCTCAGAGCCACTCAGAATGTTTCCATGTTTCATTCCCTTTACCGCCCACTCAGGGGGTAGCTCACAACAGACCTCTCTTGGCAAACTGACAAAGGGAGAGGAGGTGCAGCTGGAGTGAGCGTAGAGCTCGAACTCTACTGTGCCACCCATCAGGCCTCGAAGACTCCCTGTGTCCCCTCCTCACCTCGAAGGACTGTCACAGGGTGAAATTACTCAGGGGAAACACCCCGGGCACAGTGCAGGTGCCTCCAAGTCAGATGAAAAGACATTCCCTGACTGGTGCCTGCCCACTGCACCCGGTGCAACCAGAACAGCTTCCCCCCTGCAGCTCTCCTTCCCAGTAAACCCAGGCGAGCTGCCTTCCTGTTTGCTGTGGGACAGCCCTAAAGCTCTGCTTCAGTGGTCCTGCCCCTTTATAGCCCTCTGGTCAAGCATCTTCCTTCTCCTGTTTCTGGAGGAAAACTCCTAATTTCAAGCTTCTATCTGCCCAGGTCCTTGGCGGTTGCTCTTCCTCCTCCACACCTTCTGTTTTTCCACCAGTTCTTTCTGTAGAACATCTGTTTCTTTCTTTCTGAGAACATCTGTTCAGACTCCCTCATTGTTCTCTTGGCTCAGAGCTGCCAGACTCGGCCTTAGCCAGGTCTGCCACAGCTTGACCTTGACCAAAATCTGAAAAGCATTTAAAGGCCAAAAATTCTACTTGGGAAGAAGAGATTGTCCGTCACCTACACCTACACGATTGTGAGCCCCCTTCCTGTTCCCAATCGTGACTCACTCATCCCAGCCAGGGCCCTGATTCTTGGCTGTGGCGCCAAACAGGATCCTGCTCTAAATTTTCCTTCCCCAGTTTTAAGGGTCTGTCCACCAAACTCTGCTGATCGTGTTGTGCTGTGTGCAGGCTTACCACGGAAAAGCTTACAACCCCCCAGAGACACAGAAGAGCTTGGTGATCTGCGTTCCTGTTTTGGTAACTGGCTGCTGGTTATAAACTACTAGGCGACAGGAAGATAATCAAGAGCTTCCCAAGGAGGGGCTTGGAAAACCAGAGAGGAGCACTCAGGCCACACAATCCCACCCTCTACCTCTGGGCTCCGTAGAACACTTCATTTTGCCTGTGTAGACATACAACGCACGCCTGCACACACATGTGAGCCATAGCTTCTCAGAGAGACCAGTCTGCACGACAAAAGCCCCGTTCTCAACTGGCACAAAGAAGGCTCTGCATGCTCTGCACAGCACCCAAGGGACCTCAAGTCCCGTATCCCATCTGGGGGTGTTCACCTCCTCAGGCCGGCTCAGCACGTGTCCCTCAGGGCCTGTGATGCCCAGATCCAGGATCCTCTGCTGTTCCTGAAATGTGTAAAGAAAGCCAGGTGGTCAGGAAGCTGGCCTTCAGGTCTGACCAACAGAGACCTGGGACCAGGGTGACCCGAGCAAAATGTGAAATTGGCTCTGCTGATCACTCTGCCCTCGTCCCAAGACCTTATAAAGAAAAAGGTTCACTGCCCTATACCCTGGCCTGTCTGACCAGCCTCTGCAAACCACTCAGCCTTCCCCTGGGAGGCTGAGAGCAATATGCTCCTGGTCCTCAGCCTCAGCCACAGTGTAAGATGCCCAGGCGTGACCAGGGAGCTTCCGAACCCCACCAAGGCAGCTGCACTACGGTCCCAAGGGAAACAGCCTCCTTGAAACAGGGACTGGCTGGCGGGACGCTCATGCCTGCAGGGAGACTGCAGCGGAGTCCAGCCCAGGAACACCAGGCCCTCTGATCTCCCTCCGTGGTGTTCAGCTACCCGCGTCACCCTCCAGGAGATGCAGAAATGATGCAAACGAAAGCCCCCTACCTCTGCAATGATGTCGCCGTTTTCCGCATGGACTTGGGCTATGGCACCAATATCCCGGATCACACTCAGTACTTCATAAATCTGAGAGAGAGGAAGGTGGGATCAGTCAAGGACTCTGCAATTTACAAAGCAGCACAAACTGAAAGGACACGGATGAGAGCGAGAAGCCAGGGCTAAAGCCCTGGGCTCACATTCTCCCCAAAGGCTGAATCACATCCCTAAATGACTCCACCAGCCGAGCCCCACAAAGCCAAGGATGTACGTATACTGGAGAATGCTTTCCCAGGGGGCAGCAGTGACCACGTGCCCACCAGCCCATTCAGAAGAGCTGATGCGTACCTGGGAATCCGTTAGCTGGAAGCGATCTTTGAAAGCCATGTACACGAGGAAGGAGTTGACCCCTGGGGACAGACAAAATAGAGAGGGAGACGTGACTTTTAATACACAAACCAAACCAAATAATCTGGAAGGGAATGAGAAAGTGATGCTACCACACGTGTGTGTGTGTGTGGGGGGGGGGGGGAGAGACAAACAGACAGATAGACAGAGAGAGGGGAGAAAGGAAAAGAGACAGAGATGGAGATACAGAGAGGCAAACCGGGTAAAACATAAACAACCAATGAATTCTGGGGACAGGGTTCATGAGAATTCCTTTGAGTAGTCTTACAGTTGTTCAGGAGGCTTAAAATGATATCAAAATGAAAAGCTGAAGTGGTTATACACCCATGTTCATAGCAGCCCAAGTGGCTATCCAATGGATGATGAGATAAAATCTGGTCTATACATGCAACAGAATTTCACTGAGCCTTAAAAAGGACATTCTGACACCTTCAATAAGACAAATACCATGTGATCCACTCCTGTGAGGGGCCTGGAGAGACAGGAAGTGGAATGGGGCTGGCTGCCTGGGGCTACAGACAAGGGCACGTGGAGACGCATTGTTTAATGTGCAGAGTTTCAGTGTAGTAAGAGGAAGGGTTCTGGAGATGGATGTGCTTCGTGCCACTCTCCCGGACACTGACGGGTGGTTAGAAGGGTGAGTTCTGGGTTATGTGTATTTTACCACAGTTCCTATATTTTTTTTTAAGCTGCCCCCAACACAAGTCTGTCGTGCCTTTAATAAGAAAATGAATTAGAAGTTTCTGTCTGTGAAGATCAGTACCAAATGTCTTCTCTTTGACAAGCAGACTATACTCCTTGCCGATTTTTAAGAAACTCTTTTTTAAATAAAAAAAGGTCCATTGGCTCAACAAGCAGACATCCTGGGCCCATCCTCTCCTCTCGGAGTTCTTGCTTCCCCGCCTCCCGAGGCAGCAGGCCAAACACCCCTGCCCAACATCCATCACAATGTTAAACAATCGTCCTGACAACGTCCTCGCCTTGGAGCTTAATTCAAGCCACCTGGGGTGCTGGGCGCTGCCTGAGTTAAATGCTCCTGGACATCCTGACCCTTCTCTCCTTGCTAGGCAACAGTTGTCATGGTAACTCTCAGGCCTGGTTTAAAGTAGATTCACTCTAAATATTGAGAGTTAAATCCATTGGAGTCTGGTTATTCTCAAATGTGAAGAAGGTCAAAGGTTACCCACTTTCTTGTTTGTGGAATCTTCAGGCTGGAAAGAAACATCGCAGTGCAGTATGCTCATGTGGGAGATTTTTTTTTTTTTTTTTTTAAAGGGAGAACCATAAACTTTAAGCAACTTGCCCAAGGTCACAGAGCTAGCCTGTGGAAGGGCAAAGAAATAAGGCTGAGGTTCTAGCTCTCCATCCTGCAGATTCTGTACCACATCTGTGGCTGTCCCCCATCCCCACCCCATCCACATCCACATCCACGTCCAGGTTTCCCTCCTGCTGTGGATCACAGCACACAGCACACCTGAGCCTGGAAGTCCCCTACGTGCATGATGCTTCCCTGAAGGTCAAGACCCAGTGAGGTCAACAAGTGGCCCCAGAAACCCAGTCCCCAGCCAAGTTCAAGAAGACCTGGAAACACCAAGTGGTTTGACTTCCCCACCAAACCCCTGAGCCCCCAGGCTCCTGTGAACCGGAGTCCTGGAGACACCTTAAGGTGGATTCCTCCCACCTCCCAGTGAATCTCTCCAATCCCTGGAAATTGTGAAACAGAAAAGCCCCCTTAGGTGTGAAGTGTCCCCCTACTTTCACATCGACCCTGGACTCATGGCTCAGGTGCACCCTGACTGCCCAGCAGCCTCACGGGGCTCAACCAACGCTCACCACATCCCCAACTCCCAGCCTGGCTAGAGAGCAAGGGTCCCTGAGACCAGCAAGCTGTAGGCAGCTGCCACCCAAAAACAGGCCAGTAGCAGGGCTCACATTCTCTACCAACCACGACTGCAGGGGGTTAGGCCCTCCAGTGAGCACAGGCTGCTGCCCAAGGCCCGCTCTCCTTGCTCAGGGCCAGGCACCAGCAAAAAGCACAACTGGGATCCAGAGGCAGTACCCAGAGTTTCCCCAGGGCCCTGCCAATGCCTGGGCGGAAGCGCAGCCATCAGCAGCAGGTGTCAGGGCAGCGCCACCTACCGTGGTCCTTCACCAGCGCCTCCATCTCCTCCTGGATGCCCTTATGCCACTCGGTGATGTCCACGTGCAGAGAGTATTCACAGCAGGACTTGCTGTCGGCCCATTCCCTCCACTGGTCGAAGGCGGCCAGCAGGTTCGTCCCAGGCTCGGGAAGAACGTGGTCAACTAGGAGAGAAGAGACACGCGTCATCATCTTCAAGAAACTCACAGGCCACGGCTGGCAGGTGTTTTCCCACGCTTCTTGGGTTCCCAACCGAGACAGCGATGCCTTCGTCAGCCCCTAAGAATGCTCTGAAGCCAGCTGAGTACTCAGGAGGGACGAAGGAGAAACCTGTCCTTGGATGCTCCGGGGAAACCACACGTGAACTGCCCGGATCTGATTTCCCAACTCCAAGTCCCTAACCCCGGGGGCACGCTTCATGGACAATGTGTCCTTATGAACAATGGCAGTGTCAAATGACCGGCCAGAGGAGCCAGAACTTCTTTGTGCTGATAGCTGCCATGAGACGCCCCCACCAGACAGCTAGGCACTGGGGGGACTGGAGCGCAGCCACACACTCGGGCCTTTCCAAAGTGCCCAGGCTCAGCCACTCTCCCGTGGCCGCTCATGTTTCTGCAGCATAATACCAGTCTGTAATTTAAGGGAAATCTTTCATCTTAAGAGTTCAAAGCATTCTAAAACGGTGGCTGCTGTGATATTATTATGGAGGTAGGCTGACCCGGAGGACAAAGGACCATGGCTCAGGCTACCTGGGGTCTGTTTCCTGGCTCCCCCTTCAAGGTACCCTTGGGTAAACTACTTAATCTCCATGGTCAGAAATGTCTTGCTGGTTTAAAATGGGGGACAATATTACCCAGCACAGACATTTATTATGGGGATTAAATGAGAGGCGTAGCTATCACCCTTATCGAGCTCCCTGATTTAAACCCTCCAACAGTGTCCCATTGCACGTCATATAAAGGTTAGAATCCCAGCCAACTTCCACACATGATCCTAGATCAGCCCCACCTTGCATTCTGCTCTCCAGCGCCAAAGGCTGTTTTGGGGGTGCTGCACCCCCAGCCCGTCCTCCCACCACAGGGCCCTTGCAGGTGCCATTGTCTCTCCTAGGCCTAGGGGAGCTCTCACCCAGCCACTGTGATGACAGGCTTTCTAGACTACTGTCACCCAGCTTTACAGGAAGCACCTCAGAAATACAAAGCAAAAGGATTTGTCCAAGGTTGAATCAAACTTGGGCAACAAGAAAGATGAAGCCCAGGATTCCAGATGCCTAAAGCAATGAGGCATTCTTCCTAAATAAAATATTAGATGTTCTGCACCCAGGTAAGCAGTTCTGAGCTAAGAAAATGCCAGCCTTGGCAACACGGTGAGCTCAGATTTCTGAAATGAATCAAACTTGCAGATGCTGCTAAACTGGGATCCCCTGAGCTTGCCTTTATATATGTCAGGGATATGGTCATCGGACATATTGACTACCCTGATCAGATCATTACAAATTGTATATATGCACTGAATGTCACACTGCACCATATGAAAGTACATGCAGTTACTATGTGTCAATTAAAAAATTTATAAAAATATGGCACACTGTGGTAAATTTCTTTGGATAGAATCCACTTTTCCATAAATATTTGCAAGCATTAGTATAAAATATATGCATGTCTATATAATCGATCAGTCCTGATATCTGTAATATGCTAACATTATCTAAAAAAGTAAAATCGATGCACATTTTAAATGCAATTCTGTTCCGTTGGTAAAATGTTACCAGAAATTATGACAAAACAATTCTAATTCTTCTTCTTAAATTGTGCCCCTGACTCCCTCCTCACAAAAAAAGAAAAAGAAAAAAATACAGAAAAACCTCAGCAACAATCAGTTTGGATAGTCTCCACGGCCACTCCCCTGCTTCACCTCTCGCCCTCCTCCAAACCTCCCTCCTAAGCAGCCAAGTGAGTTTTCTAAAACCTTTACTCAGCTGCTGCCAGTCGCCGGCTGAAATCCTTCAGGGGCCAGCCTCCATCTACAGAGTCAAATTCAGACTCCTTCCCCAGGTCCCGTGGGTCTGGGCCCAGCTGACATCCCCAATGCACTCTGTCCCCTACCAGCTCACGGCCATGGCCACCCTGACAGCTTGTCACTTCTTTGGGCAGCCCAGCACCTGCCCATCCCAGATGCCCCCTCTCTGGAAATCTACTGTCCTTGTTCCTCATCCTTCTCATCAGGTCTGTCACCATCCCATGGGGACACCACGATTTGAAATAGTTTCCATACAGGCATCACTAATAATGTGCTGTCTGACCACGCCCCCACTAGGACAAATTCCTCAGAGCAGGGACTGAGGGTTGGGACACAGGAAGAGCTCAATAAATGAACTAAGTAAGTAAAAGAATGTCGCCTCTCAGCTCTCACGTTCCGCCACACAGGATCAGGTGAAGCAGCCAGAGTTAGAGTCACCCCTTGGTATTGCGAGGCAAAGTCTTGCCCATGCCAAAATCCACAGACACTCAGGTCCCTTATGTAAAATGGCATAGCATTTGCATATGACCCATTCAAAACCTTGAGTGTCCCCTCCCTCCCTCTCTCCCTCCCTCCCTCCCTTCCTTCCTTCCTTCCTTCTTTCCTCCCTTCCTTTTGCTTTATTGTGCTCAGGATCAAATCCAGGGCCCCCAAGCAGGCCCCCTACCACTAGCTAAATCCCACATACTTTATATCATCTCTAGATTATTCATAATACCTAGAGGGATGCCTGCATGCCTCCGTTGGAGCGGATTCAGTGGATTCAGCATTACTACTTGCTTTGAAGCACATTTTAGTTTTGCTTTTTGGTACTTTCTGGAATGTTTTTTTCCAAACATTTTCGACCTGTGGTTGGTTGAACCCACAGTGGGTTGAATTCACAGACGCAGTATGTGTTGATATGAAGGGACATTTGTACTGTCCTAGAGCCCGGCAGCTTTTCCTGCTCATGCCCCAGAGCTGCTGTGAAGCCCAGAGGGCCCCTGCGCAGCCATGCTGCCTGCCAATCAGAGGGCCGTCTTCCACTGGTGGCAGGGGATGCGGGAGACAATTGTTTTCTTGGGATAGATGGAGATGTCCAGGGCTTGCCAAGCACGTGTAAGGCCTGGGTTCAATCCTCAGTACTGAACAAAGAAAGAGGGAAGACTGCTTGAAAAAAAAAAAAAAAAGGTTTTAGGGCTCAGGGTATGGCTCAGTGGTAGAGCCCTTGCTAGTACATATGAGGCCCTGGGTTCATTTCCCAGTGCTGCAGAAAAAAAAAAGAAAATCTCAAATTTTAGGCAAAGTTAATATCACATCTAATCCAATCTCTACCACCATCACCCTGCCAAAAACCAGCCTACTCGAATTTGGTACGTTTCCTCTATACCTTTTCTCTACACATTGTATTTTTATTCTATTTTTTTATTTATACTTATCGCTCATTTCCAGATAACAAAAGGCAAACGTCGTCGTGAAGTATTGCAGTTGATGGGGAGCATCCTGGACGTTCCAAAGGACGAAATGGAGCACTTGTTGAATAAAGATTATGGTGGTGTCAGAAAGTGGATGAGGAGTTGCCTTGGAGGGGCTTCAACAAGTGTCCCCAGCACACCTCCGAAACCAAATCAACAACCCCAACCCGTGCTTCAGAGTTCTTTTTCAGAACCCCTTTACCAGGAAATGTTAAAGATGGAGCCAAATTAAGAGCTGGCAGAAGCACCAACGGGAATCCACTCTTGGTCCCACGTTCTGCAGCGGTGCCTCTTAGTAACCTCGCTGGAGTTGGACTTGGTGGACCTGGGCGTCCTCTTTTCACACCCATTGCAGATTTCATGCCCACCTTTACACCGTCGCCAGTGTCCCTGCACAACAGGGCCAGAGCTGTACTCCAGGATCTTCTAAATATTTAGCATTATTCTAAAGAAGCCATAACCCTTTTTGATGTTTTACAGCATGGCCTTTTGAAAAAGCACGCATGTGCTTGTAGACAAAAAGAGAAAGCAAAACAGCTGGTATATGTAAGTGTATAGCTACTAGGTATTTTATTTTATTTCTTTAGTTGTTGTTGTTGTTGTGATTTTTTGCTATAGTACTTTTTAAAAAATTTGTTTTGTTTTTTGTAGCACTTTTTGTTTATAGAATTTTGTTCCAATGTAGCAGATAATCATCACCAGTTATCAATTCTGATGTACTTTTGTGAGCCACTGTACAGAGCAGCCTTCTTGAACCACTAGTTCCAACCTCACTTAATGGCATTAAGATAAAAACGATACATGCAATCACAGGAAACGAGAGAAATCCAACCCATAAGAAGGATGTCTCAGATTTAGAGTACATGAAAACCAAATATAATGTTGCAAAACGTTGAGAATATTTAGTTTATCCAAGATAACATTGTGCAACTACCAAGCGAAAATTCCAATGGGGAGGACCTAAACAGGAAGCTTAGTGGATAAATTCTAAGATGCTTTGAATCCAAATTCTATGACCCCTATCCATTTTGCTGATTTCCATTTCTCTACGAAAGTCACTTCACATTAATTCAGTTTTCCAGATGATAAATATGTCCAGAAGGAAGAGTATTTTTATGAGGCAACCCCGAAGTGGGATCACATGATCCATTGCCAATGGAAAAGTTAATTAGTAAGAATGTATCATTAAATATCTGGACTGCTTATCTACATACTATTGGGGGCTCTACAATCGTTCTTATAAACACATTTTATAAAACATTTGATCAAAACAAGTTGGGGAGAGAAATAAGCTGACAACAGTTTTTGGAAGATGAAAAGCTTTACAACAGGAGTAGTTATAACCTTTTGATAAATTAAGGTAAAAGATGAATCAAAAGTTTCTAGCTTAAGTAGGTGAAATCCGAGAAGCGAAAAAGCAGATTGCATAGCACATACTTCTCTGACACCCGTAGTTTCTAAAACCATTCAGAACGTTTTTATTAAAATTAATTTAAACAAAATTTAATATGTTTTTAAATATAAATTATACTATCATTTAATATAAGTTAATCTAATTTAAATCAATCTAATTTAAATTAATTTTATTAGTAGTATTATTTAAATTTCTTTTATTAATACGATGGTTTGATTTAAATTTATTTTATTAATTGATATTGTTTATTAACTTATGTTAAATTATAGTATGATTTATATTTAAAAATTCATTAAATTTTATTTAAATTAATACAATTTAACAAAGTAAATTTAACATAATATAGATTGAATTATTTAATATTGACTATATAATTTAATATAAATGTCAATAAAGTTAATTTTAATAAAAATGCTCTTAGTTGTTTTGGAAATTACAGGTGGCAGTGAAGTATTAGCAATATTATCTTCTTTTTTCTCCTCTTTGATTTTACCTAACTTAAGCTAGAACCTTTTGGTTTATCTTTTGCTTTACTTTACAAAAATAAAAAAAAAGGAAGAAAAACACCTAGTAGCTACACACATATCAGCTTTTCCTTTCTTATTTCTAAATTTCACCTTAACATTTACATTATTTTACCAAAATTAAGATGCCATCAGTTGTTAGGCATGAACAAAATCACTGAAACAACAACTGGAGGACGCATCCCAAAGGCACATTGGCCAAGTATTCAAAACATATAAATGTCTGAGAACCGATGAGCTCTGATAGTAAAGTTTCCCACCTATGAAAAGTTTCCCAATGCTATGGAAAATGATGACATTTCTCTTTTTGTGTTTTTTAAGCTGAGAACCAACCTAAGGTATGTTATCAGAAATTGTATGTAACTCAAGTCTTTAAATTTCTTATTTTTCCTGTACTGCAGACAAAGAGGCTCACAATTCCTTGAGCTCTACTAGCATTTCAGTGACAGGAAAAAATTCAATGATGCATAGTTGTTTATTTGCATTCAATGTCTATCAATCTTACATACTTTGGGAAGGGTCACAAGCCACGGCCCTTATGCCTCCTGCTCTATTTCAAAGCCTCCAGCATCAGTTGCAACAATTCTAGGAAACACTGGGAATACTCTATGGTACAAAATGCACAATTACTTTTATTTGAAAGCATCTCTAAGACATGAGTCATTAGGTGACTTTCTTGTTCTAAGTAAATTTACTGAATTATTATTAAGTGATAACACGGTAAGCCAAAATGAAAAATGAAAGCATATGCTTCAAATCAGAGCAAGGAAGAAATAAGAAGGTATGATGTGTGGTAAAAATACACGAACATGCAAATATTATCCAGCCTTCTTACGTCAAATGTCCTCTCTTTTATTTATTTATTTTTTGGAGGTTACATTCTTGCATGATATGCATGGAACAACTTTTGGGGGGATACGATCAGAAATTCAGCACTAAAATCTGCCTTCCTGTAACATCACACGGCTTACTCCCGAGAAGAATATCAAAGTATATATTTGGCTTCGACTTGCCAAATTACTTGGAATCTTATTCCAGTAGACTTCACACGGTTGGGAAAAGCAGAGTTCAGATTTGTCATGAGAGATTTTTATATATTCTGCTCACTCCATTGTGTCTAGGTGAGCCTTTGGGTTTCAATGCCTGGAAACACACTTCTTATATTTCAGAATTGAAGAGCTCTTGGAAACGGCGACCTCACTGCATTCTTGAGAAAAATATGTTATACAGGTACTCAGAAAATTACAAAGATTAATCTAGATCCAAGGTTTTTTTAAGACAAGGGGTTTAATGGAGAACACAGCAAGATAGCCTTAGAAATTTCATACTCCCTGCATTCTTAGGAAAAGCTGCTATATTGTAAAGAATAACACCAAACAGAAAAGTTCCTAAGAAAATATTGTGCTTTCAGTTTCCTTGTCTCATAAATTTTATTAAAGTTTCATTAAAGACCCTGTATTTGCTAGCCTTTTTATTAAATACTTTTTTGAGATATTCTATTAATGTCTATGACTGGATTTTACTTGGTCTCACATGAATGTCGCTCCCTGTGACAAAGGGTACATGGGAGGCAGGCAGGATCAGCCTGTCCTCTCCGAGGCACCAGCTGTCCGAACCAGGCTCTGACAGAGGTAGTGAAGGGCACTAGCGTCTCCTGGACTGAGCGAGAGGGTAAGTATCTGAGTGATATTAATTGTGTATAAATGCCACATTTTTTTTTATGCATTCATCTACTAAGTTGTTTCCACAATTTAGCTAATGTGAATTTTGCTGCTATAAACATTGATGCGGCTGTGTCCCTGTAGTATGCAGTTTTTAAGTCCTTTGGGTATAGACCAAAAAGAGGGATAGCTAGGTCAAATGGTGGTTCTATTCCCAAATTTCCAAGGAATTGCCGCCAAACTGCTTTCCATATTGGCTGCACCAATCTACAGTCCCACCGACAGTGTAGGAGTGTACATTTTTCCTGAAATCCTCACCAACACTTACTGTTGTTGTCTTCATCATAGCTGCCATTTTCAAAAATCGCTGACATTCTAACTGGAGGGAGGTGCAATTAAACCCCTATCTCTCACCATGCACCAAACTCCACTCAAATGAATCAAGGACCTAGGAATAAAACCAGAGACCTTGCATGTAACAGAAGAAAAAGTAGGCCCTAATTCCAATCATATGGGATTAGTCCCAAAATTCCTTAATGAGACTCCTATAGCACAAGAATTAAAATCAAGTATCAATAAATGAGATAGATTCAAACTAAAAAAGTTTCTTCTCCACAAAACAAACAATCTGGGAGGTGAATAGGGATCCTACATCTTGGGAGAAAAGTTTTGCCCCATCACACATCAGATAGAGCACTAATCTCTAGGGTATAGAAAGAACTCACAAATCTAAATACACACACACACACACACACACACACACAAATAAATAAATAAATAAATAAATGAATGAATGAACGAATAAATAAATAAATAAAATAAAATAAAATAACCCATTCAATAAATGGGCCACGGACCTGAACAGACACTTCTCCCAAGATGATATAAAATTAATCAACAAATTTATGCAAATATGCTCATCATCACTAGCACTTAGAGAAGTGAAAATCAAAACTACACTAAGATTTGAGGTTCAATCTTAAAGGCTGAAAATGAGCATGTTTCACCTCTCTTTCTCCTTCTACCACCAAATCCTCATAGAAATTAGAAAAGGACATTTGAAATGCTCAGTGATCCAAAATAAGAATGAGAATTTCAAGGACTGAACACAAAAATAGATTATGAAAGAGTAGATCAAGTTGAAAAGACAAAAGCAAACATAGAACGTGCAAGGAAACAGTTCACTTGCAGAAGCTGAGAGGTAACAGGCTGCTTCATGCTTTCAGTATTACATACCAGGGATCACAGAGCACAGGACAACAATAAGATAGTTATCTGGGGTACCACACCGTGGGGTACATAGAGCAAAAACATGGGAAACCCTGCAGAATAAAAGGCATCAACTGAACATCCCTCTCTCAGAACCCAAACAAGGAACCACCAACAAGCAGGGAGGAGGGATAGAGAAGAGCTGTGTAATGCACTTAAGAAGCCTGACTGAGGAGCTATACCAAGAAGTTGTACCATGCACACAAAACTACATATCATGTTCAAACACACAGGCTACAGCCACCAAAATTTACCATGCCCTAGACCACAATGAAAACGCCAGCCAATTCCGTAAAGGTGTTATCACACAGGCTGCAATTCCTTGTGCATCTAAAATTAGAAGAATTTTGACTCCTCAAAAAAAAAAAAAAAAAAAAAAATTCCATATACAATGAAATTAGGGCCATAGAAACAATTCCAAATAATTGTTAGATTAAAGCAAAAATCAAGATGGAATTAAATTAAAATACTATAATGGCAGAAGCAACAGGGATTTAGATATATGTATTTGAAAAGAGATTGAAATCAAACGGCATATGCTTTTAACATAAAAACATAAGAAAATACCTGGATACTGGATAAAATAATGTAAATGTTAAGGCAAAATTTAGAAAAAAACAAAGGAAAAGCTGATGTGTGTAGCTACTGGGTGTTTTGTCTTCCCATTTTTATCTTGGTAAATTAAGAGAAAAGATAAACAAAAGTTTCTAGCTTAAGTTAGGCAAAATGAGAGAGCAGACAAAAGTAGAATATATAGCTAATATTTCTCTGATACCTGTAGTTTCTAAAACCACTAAGTGGATTTTTATTAAAATTAATCTTATTAATATTTTTATTATATAGTTCATATTAAATGATTTAATCTATATTAAATGTTATTTAAATTGACTTTGTTAAATTGTATTAATTTAAATGAAATTTAATGAATTTTTAGTATACCGATTTTAAGTCCTTTAGTTATAAACCAATGAGTGGGACAGCTGGGTCAAATGGTGCTTCCGATCCCAGTTTTCCGAGGAATTTTCATACTGCTTTTCAGACTGGCTGCATCAATTTGCAGTGCCACCAGCAATGTATACGTGTACCTTTTTCCCCCACATCCTCGCCAACATTTACTGTTGCTTATATTCTTGATGATTGCCATTCTGATTGAAGTGAGATGAAATCTTAGAGTAGTTTTGATTTGCATCTCTCTCATTACTAGTGAAGTTGAACATTTTTTCATATATTTATTGACTGATTGTATTGCTTCTTCTGTGAAGTGTCTGTTCACTACCTTGCCCTTTACATTAAAATAAATATATATATATATAAATATGTGTATATATATATATATATATATATATATATATATAGTTTATTGCTGGCAAAAATAGAGTATCATTGAATAGTTCCAAAGTTTAGAGACTTCTAAAAAAGTGGCTTTTATAGACTTTCATGAGTTGAAAACTAGTTGTATTTCTAATAGGGTGGAGCTCAGTAATCACTATGTTGCCATCAAGAAAGCCCGGCAGATGTTTGCCCAGTGGAATGAAAGAAAAAAAAAAAAACCAGAATTGAGAACATCATCCAGGCAAATCAGTAGGCAACTGATTCTAGTTCGAGGCAGACAATTAATCTGTTGACGAATCTACTTTCACAGTTTGTACATAACATTTATGGACTATTATTTTAAATTCTATTTTAAAAATATTTATTATTTAGCCTTTAGTGGACACAACATCTTTATTTTATTTATTTTTTTTTTTTTTATGTAGTGCTGAGGATCAAACCCCATGCCTCACGCATGCTAGGTGAACGAGCTACTACTTGAGCCATAGACCCAACACTCTCTTAAATTCTTATTTCCACCTTGCTTCTTTATGATAATGAGAATTCAAATTTATGGGTAATATATCATTCACTGAACAACTTCTCAGTCCAAATCAATCCTTCTACTACTGTATTGTCACTGGAGTGTTATGTTAATCTTCCTACAAACGTGTGCGGAACATTTCATTGATTATGCCAATTCTTAAAGATACAAATGTGCCGAGCCCTAATATCCAGAGTACACAAAGAACTCAAAAAGTAAACATTAAGAAAACAAACAACCCAATCAACAAATGGGCCAAGGACCTGAACAGACACTTCTCAGAGAAGGATACACAATTAATCAAAAAATACACGGAAAAAAATGCTCACCATCTCTAGCAATCAGAGAAATGCAAATTAAAACCACTCTAAGATACCAAATCAGTCCAGTAAGAATGGCAGCCATTAGGAAGTCAAACAACAACAAGTGCTGGCAAGGATGTGGGGGGAAAAGGTACACTTGTACATTGCTGGTGCGACTGCAAATTGGTGCAGCCAATTTGGAAAGCATTATGGAGGTTCCTGGGAAAGCTGGGAATGGAACCACCATTCGACCCAGCTATTCCCCTTCTCGGACTATTCCCAAAGACCTAAAAAGAGCATGCTATAGGGATACAGCTACATCAAGGTTCACAGCAGCACAATTCACAATAGCTAGAATGTGGAACCAACCTAGATGCCAGTCAATAGATGAATGGATAAGAAAATGTGGCATTTGTACACAATGGAATATTACTCAGCACTAAAAAATAACAAAACCATGGCATTTGCAGGGAAATGGATGGCATTAGAGGAGATTATGCTAAGTGAAGTTAGCCAATCCCTAGGAAAGAAATGCTGAATGTCTTCTTTCATATAAGGAGGGGGACTCAAAACAGAGCAGGCTGGAAGAGCATGAAAAGAAGACTACCAATTAGAAGGGACAAGAGGTGGGAGGGAATGGGAGAGAGAAGGGGAATTTCATGGAAATGGAAGGATACCCTCATTGTTACACACAATTACATAGAAGAGGATGTGAGGGGAAAGGGGGGAAAAAAGGAGAGAAATGAATTACAGTAGCTGGGGTAGAGAGAGATTATGGGAGGGGAGGGGACAGAAGGGGGGATAGGGAGGGAATAGGAAAGGCAGCAGAATATAACAGACACTAGTATGGCAGTATGTATAAACCTGCACGTACAGCCAATGTGATCCTGCAAACTGTACACGTGGTAAAAATAAGAATTCATACCCCACTTGAATCAAATGTATGAAATATGATATGTCAAGATCATTGTAATTTTTTTTTAAGCAACCAATAAAAATTTAAAAAAAGAAACGAGACAAGGCCCATATTAAAGAGATTTAAAAATTCTACTGAAATCTATAAGAAAATGTTTGAATGAATCATGAGGTATTAAAAGAAGTACAAACTTAATATCTTGCATAGAATTTATCACCCTGTGTTTATAGACTCAAAAAGCTTTCCTTACTTTAACCTTCAACTGTGTTTTAACAAAGCCACATTATTCAGGGCTCTCTACTTCTGGCTTTATTCTTTCTTACTTAGTCTTTTCCCCCATATGAGATCCTCACCACCACAGTCGTCAATGGCTGACCTTGCATTATATTTCAAGGATCACTCTATGTAACATCTTCTCCATTGACTGACTGTATTCAATTGCACTTCATAGCAGGAAATGTATATAACACAGCTTTATGTTGTTCACAATATCTACCACAATACCTTGTACTTTTTGGGCGCTGAATATATGTATAAGGATACACTTATGATTACTGGATCCTTTTTGTCACGTGTGCTCGCGAATGAGCCAGGGTTTTCCCTCCATATCCCCCATAGTTTCCAGGAATATTCCAAACATATTGAGAAGAAGAGAAATGCTTTTATTTGGACGGTCAGTTTCGAATACACTAGGTAGGTATCTCTCTCAGATAGAAATACAAAATGACAAACAGCTGTGGTCAGAGTGAACCATGCTAGAAGACCGAATCTGAGTGATCAGAAATGCCTTTCAGCAGGAGGAGCAACAACCACTGGAACCAGATTCAAGCCAAATGGGATAGGTCTTACACTGAAAAAGGATCATTATTTGTGATTTAAAACAATAAACAAACACAGAACACCTAAAGAGAAGGAGGCACCCTGCTATAATTTGGATCTGGAATGTTGCCCAAAGGTCATGTGTTGAAAGCTTGGACCCCAATCCACCAGCATTCAGAACGGACTCTACAGAAAGGTGAATTGAATCCTGAGCTCTAACCTCGTCTGTGGATCAATCCACTGATGGGTTCATGATTGGACAGGACTATCGGGAGTTGGTCAAAACTGTGGGCGGTAGGGCCTAGTTGGAGGGTAGGCCACTGGAGTTGATTCCCTGGAAGGGTACATCATATTCCTCAGTCCTCTCTTCCCCTCACCATTTCCCTGATCTCCATGAGTTGAGAAGCTCTGTTTTGAAGCCAGGCTCTCTGCCATGGTAATCTGCCTCACTTCAGGCCACAGCAATGGAGCCTGAAATTGAACCAAAATAAATATTTACTCATTTAATTTTCTCAGGTATGTTGTCAAAGTGATGAAAAAGTCTTCTAACACACACACACACACACACACACACACACACACAGGAGGAATGGTCTAAAGGGAGAAAAGGACACTTGGTATTGTTGATGCCTTCTTCAACAGTAGACACAGCTGGGGTACAGCGTGGATTCTCACTTCAGCAGATGCTAAAAGGGGCTTAAATTTTTATTTTAGTCTTTTATGAGGAGACATTGACTAACACAGGCCTGACTTCTCTCTCAGATTTGGAGATGAATAAGAAGGACCAAGAAGATTTCCTTTTCTAGCACAGGACACAAATGCAGTCACTAGTTTCTATAGCGATCTGAGTAATTATGTCTACTTGCTCTATCTTGAAGGCAAGAGACATTATGAGGTGATTCATATGATCCTTAGAATCTATTTAACCATTAATTTTCCAAAAATTCTTCCTTTTTTAAAATTTTATTTCTGCCACCTTGGGGTTTTGTTTCCTGAACAGACATATAGAAAGAACAGCTCAAGGAAAAGAGTCTCCTGAATATGGGCTCTGGGAAGAGAGTAATGGGAGCAAACCCAAACCCCTTCTAAAGGGTAATAAGGAAAATGATCCTAAAGGAAACAAAAAGGCAAATATGAACAAAGTGGCAGCAGGCTCCATTTGTTGGCCACTTTCTCTGCACCAGCCATCAGGTGAGAACTACACACACTATGTTCTCATTTACTGTTCAACTCATGCTTGTGAGAGAGGTTTCATAAATGCATTCTGTCAGTTTAGCTCCAAAATTGCTTTGGTCCCAACTGGTCTGTCTGTTACAGCCCACGTGCTTCCTCTCTTTGCTTTGTCCCCAACTCTACAAAACTGCCTCCTCATTAACTTGTTGGAATTTAAACACCTTGGAAAGCAGGGCCTTATCTTAACTCCTTCTGATCCTTAGAGGTATGGGAATTACATTTAGGATTGTTACTCCATAGTAGAAAATTTCTCAACTTTCTATTTCGCTCTGTACTCTTGAAACCTGGATTATATTTGGCACTGATAAACAACCATAGGTGAAGTGAACATCAACCTATTGGCTCTAAAACAAATTTTTCTTAAGTGAAATTTAAGCGGAATTTTTGAGCACTTAAATAAACTTCAATCAGAATCAACAAGGACCAAATAATATTAAAATGAACTCGAAAATGTATAGATTAACAGCAAAAGTTTACTTTTGGAAAGGGTAAAGATGGTTCTTTAGTGAAATTTAATCCGTATTATAATTTGAATTCTGAGACTGATTAAGACTCTGTGATGGTTAATTTTATATGTTAACTCGTCTGGGCTACGATGCCCAGATACTTGGCCAACTTTTATTCTGGGTGTGTCTGTGCTGGTGTTATGGGGTGAGATTTACTTTTGAATCGGGGACTTTTAGTTAAATAGATTCCATTCTCTAATGTGGAGCGAGACCTCACCTCGTCAACTGAATGCAACTGAATGGGACAAAAAGCCCACCTCTCCCAGACAAGAGGGAACTGTCCAGTGAACTACCTTTGGATTTCATCTACAACATTGATTCTTCCTGGCTCCACAGCACACTGCCTTGGGACTCAAACTGGGACACTTTCCTGGATCTCTAGCTCCTCCCAGCCAACCCTGCCCAATCCTGTGAGCCAATAGCTGACAGGCAAGTGCAGGGAAGAAGCAGAGGCCCTGCAGGGGGTGAGTGTGCTACTGGATGCCAGTCCCTGGTCAAAGCGCAGGACAGGCTTCTGAGTTTACAGGCAGGAAGGGATGATTAGTGTTGGTGGAGCCCCAGGAACCCCGCGCTCTGAGGAATTCTGAGCGCTTGGGTCATAATCGACCCCGGCAACGCCGGAGGACGTTCGGGGCAGAGAAGTGGATGGTGATGGACGCGCTTCTCAGAGCTGGTCCGATGGATCGCTGAAGTGGCCACGATGTGGTCCTGGTTTGGAGGCCTGGGCTCAGGCTTGGGCCACTTCTTGGGTCAGGTGGGGAGCAGCTTGGCTTTCCTCACCGGCCAGAGCTCCACCTTCAACAGGGAAATGCTTCTGGATGACTTAGGAGACCCAGAAGCAGCTTTACATCATTGTTCGAGAAAGGAAATGGAAACTACTGATTCCACACTAAGATGTGAGAATGAAGGACCGAAAAAGTGCTGTACTGACCTGGAAGAAAAGCATGAAGCATCAGAGCTACAAATAAACCATCAGTCTGTAAGTTCCCAGAATCAACTGCCACAGAAAGAGGTAGAGATCAGCCATCCTAAAGCAGGACAGATTGTACTGCAAGATCAAATGTTCCAACTACAGGCAGCTGCTCAATCAGTACGCTCGGGAGCTTGTGGTGTACCAACAACAACTGCACCGGCTCCGTTCGGTTCCCTGGTCGGTAGTCATTTTTCAGCCTTTCGTGATGATGACACGGACTTTAGTGACATAATTTTATCACAACAAGAAACAAACGGATTACCAACTGAAGTTGCAAAACATGAATCTGAAGTTGGCCACTCGAGGCAGATTGCTGAGGCTCAGGGAACGCACCATTCTGACTCAAGTGAAATCTGCAAAGTACTAAATACTATCAAGACTCTTCAACCAAACCAAAGTCCAGACATATATGATCATCAGCATGAAATTTCAGTTTGGGAGCAGAGTTCTACTGTGGCAGAAAAGGGAAGAACCCTTCCTCAGCATTCAGCAGTGGAAGAAGTGTTCAGGCTTCAACGAGCCCTGGCTGATGCGGAGAAGGAAATCGTGAGACTAAATGGTTTAAACCAGGATAACCGTCTTGCTGAAGACAATCTGAAACTTAAAATGCATGTTGAAGCTCTAGAAAAAGAGAAGTCATCATTGAGTCAAGAAAAAGAGGAACTTCAGATGTCACTGTCAAAACTGAGCCGTGACTATCAAGTCATGAAAAACAGAGCTTCAACGGACATGAATTTGAATGTACAATTACTAGACTTAAAACTTCACTTGAAGGCAAAGGAGGAAGAACTGAATCAGACTATCAATGAAAAGAAAATGCTGATGGCTGAGTTAGAAGAACTGGATCATCGGAATCGGGAAGCTACAGAGCACATGATTTTGATACAAGATGAGCTATCAAAACAACAAAATGAAGGAGACCTTGTCATCAAGAAGTTGGAACAAGATCTAGATGATGAAAAAGAGAGAGTTCATCAACTTGAGGATGAGCAAATGAACATATCCCAAGAGCTGCATGTGCAGAAGGAGAAGTTAACTGAGAATGCACGGAGCCTCAGTGATTTGCATTTAACCAAGCAGAAGCTTGAAGGAAAAGTAGAAGATTTAGTAGATCAGCTAAATCAGTCACAAAAAAATAGTTCAAACATCCAGCAGGAAAACCTTGGGCTTAAGGATCACATTAGACAACTTGAAGAGGAGCTGTCTGGGTTTAAGAGTAAGTATCGAACCTCTCTGAATGAAGACTCTAACAGTCATTGTAAGGATGACATGCCTAAAGAACGAGAAGCTGAAGCTAGCAACCTAAGTCAAAATCTTTCTGAAGAGGAACAGCTCAACGAAAACTTAACGAAAGTTGCTGTTGAACTCAAGACGGAAAATGAAATGTTGATTTTAGCACGTGACGATGTAAGGCGTAAGTTGGAAGAATCTATTGCTGCTTACAATCAAATCTCTCAAGAAAAAGACACTATCACGGAGACTCTCAAAAGAGACAAAGAAGAGACTGAAGCCAAACTGCACCAGGCAGAAAAAAGACTGTTGGAAGAAGCAAATAATCACAGGCAGACTATTCAGGAACTCTCCAATGCACATGATTGGAATACCTCGGCCTTAAAGCTGAAACACGAATGTGCAGTTCAACTCAATCAAGAGAAGGACTTTGAAATAGCAGGACTCAAAAAGAATATTGAGCAAATGACTGCTGATGAAAAAGAAACTGAGGAAATTTTGGCATCTTATATAGAAGAAGAGGAGCGATTGACACAAGTCATAAATGAGAAAGAAGTTTTTATTGAAAAACTCGAAGAAAAAATTTCACAACTACAAAAGGATTTACATAAGTGTTCTCAGGCCTTAAGAGAAAATGAAACTTTAAGGCAATCCGTTGAAAGAAAGGACAAAAGTCTTACCTACATGAGAGCAGAAAACAACTATCTGCGAGTAGAACTGGAAATACTTACGGAACACCACAATCAAGCTGCACCAGTGGCTGAGCCTGAAGCTCTTGATGCTATCACAGAACTAGAATTGGAGGTATCTCAACTGAACATAGTCAAAAATCATCTGGAAGATGAAATTCAAGACCATCTGAATATAATTGAAAATCAAAACCAGCATAAAATGCAACTACTTCAGTCTTTACAGGAGCAGAAGGAGGAAATGCATGAATTTAAGTACAAGTATGAGCAGATGAATGCTGCGCATAGCCAGTTAATTTTAGAAAGAGAGGAGGAAATTAAGAACTTGCAGAAAACTATTGAAGAACTAAAAGCCCAGTTGCCTGGAGAGAGAGGAGACGCTCAAACACTGAATTCTGATATTTTTCAAGAGACCAAAGTAAAAATCCTAAGAGAAAACGAGGTTCAACACTTCCAAGAAGAAGAGAAAGCTCTGCATTCTGCTGAACTAGCCAAAGAAAAACAGTCAATAGCTGAATGGAAGAACAAGGCCGAAAAGCTAGAAGGAGAAGTAACATCACTGCAGGAACGTTTGGATCAAGCGAATGCTCTGTGGGATTCTGCTTCCAGGCTGAGAGAAGACTTAGATCTCAAGGAAGAGCAGATGGCAGAACTGAAAAAACAAAACGAGCTCCGAAAAGAAATGCTGGACCACGCACAACAGAAATTGTCGACTTTGGTCAACAGCGCAGAAGGAAAAGTGGACAAAGTCCTCATGCGAAACCTTCTAATCGCTCATTTCCAGATAACAAAAGGCAAACGTCGTCGTGAAGTATTGCAGTTGATGGGGAGCATCCTGGACGTTCCAAAGGACGAAATGGAGCACTTGTTGAATAAAGATTATGGTGGTGTCAGAAAGTGGATGAGGAGTTGCCTTGGAGGGGCTTCAACAAGTGTCCCCAGCACACCTCCGAAACCAAATCAACAACCCCAACCCGTGCTTCAGAGTTCTTTTTCAGAACCCCTTTACCAGGAAATGTTAAAGATGGAGCCAAATTAAGAGCTGGCAGAAGCACCAACGGGAATCCACTCTTGGTCCCACGTTCTGCAGCGGTGCCTCTTAGTAACCTCGCTGGAGTTGGACTTGGTGGACCTGGGCGTCCTCTTTTCACACCCATTGCAGATTTCATGCCCACCTTTACACCGTCGCCAGTGTCCCTGCACAACAGGGCCAGAGCTGTACTCCAGGATCTTCTAAATATTTAGCATTATTCTAAAGAAGCCATAACCCTTTTTGATGTTTTACAGCATGGCCTTTTGAAAAAGCACGCATGTGCTTGTAGACAAAAAGAGAAAGCAAAACAGCTGGTATATGTAAGTGTATAGCTACTAGGTATTTTATTTTATTTCTTTAGTTGTTGTTGTTGTTGTGATTTTTTGCTATAGTACTTTTTAAAAAATTTGTTTTGTTTTTTGTAGCACTTTTTGTTTATAGAATTTTGTTCCAATGTAGCAGATAATCATCACCAGTTATCAATTCTGATGTACTTTTGTGAGCCACTGTACAGAGCAGCCTTCTTGAACCACTAGTTCCAACCTCACTTAATGGCATTAAGATAAAAACGATACATGCAATCACAGGAAACGAGAGAAATCCAACCCATAAGAAGGATGTCTCAGATTTAGAGTACATGAAAACCAAATATAATGTTGCAAAACGTTGAGAATATTTAGTTTATCCAAGATAACATTGTACAACTACCAAGCGAAAATTCCAATGGGGAGGACCTAAACAGGAAGCTTAGTGGATAAATTCTAAGATGCTTTGAATCCAAATTCTATGACCCCTATCCATTTTGCTGATTTCCATTTCTCTACGAAAGTCACTTCACATTAATTCAGTTTTCCAGATGATAAATATGTCCAGAAGGAAGAGTATTTTTATGAGGCAACCCCGAAGTGGGATCACATGATCCATTGCCAATGGAAAAGTTAATTAGTAAGAATGTATCATTAAATATCTGGACTGCTTATCTACATACTATTGGGGGCTCTACAATCGTTCTTATAAACACATTTTATAAAACATTTGATCAAAACAAGTTGGGGAGAGAAATAAGCTGACAACAGTTTTTGGAAGATGAAAAGCTTTACAACAGGAGTAGTTATAACCTTTTGATAAATTAAGGTAAAAGATGAATCAAAAGTTTCTAGCTTAAGTAGGTGAAATCCGAGAAGCGAAAAAGCAGATTGCATAGCACATACTTCTCTGACACCCGTAGTTTCTAAAACCATTCAGAACGTTTTTATTAAAATTAATTTAAACAAAATTTAATATGTTTTTAAATATAAATTATACTATCATTTAATATAAGTTAATCTAATTTAAATCAATCTAATTTAAATTAATTTTATTAGTAGTATTATTTAAATTTCTTTTATTAATACGATGGTTTGATTTAAGTTTATTTTATTAATTGATATTGTTTATTAACTTATGTTAAATTATAGTATGATTTATATTTAAAAATTCATTAAATTTTATTTAAATTAATACAATTTAACAAAGTAAATTTAACATAATATAGATTGAATTATTTAATATTGACTATATAATTTAATATAAATGTCAATAAAGTTAATTTTAATAAAAATGCTCTTAGTTGTTTTGGAAATTACAGGTGGCAGTGAAGTATTAGCAATATTATCTTCTTTTTTCTCCTCTTTGATTTTACCTAACTTAAGCTAGAACCTTTTGGTTTATCTTTTGCTTTACTTTACAAAAATAAAAAAAAGGAAGAAAAACACCTAGTAGCTACACACATATCAGCTTTTCCTTTCTTATTTCTAAATTTCACCTTAACATTTACATTATTTTACCAAAATTAAGATGCCATCAGTTGTTAGGCATGAACAAAATCACTGAAACAACAACTGGAGGACGCATCCCAAAGGCACATTGGCCAAGTATTCAAAACATATAAATGTCTGAGAACCGATGAGCTCTGATAGTAAAGTTTCCCACCTATGAAAAGTTTCCCAATGCTATGGAAAATGATGACATTTCTCTTTTTGTGTTTTTTAAGCTGAGAACCAACCTAAGGTATGTTATCAGAAATTGTATGTAACTCAAGTCTTTAAATTTCTTATTTTTCCTGTACTGCAGACAAAGAGGCTCACAATTCCTTGAGCTCTACTAGCATTTCAGTGACAGGAAAAAATTCAATGATGCATAGTTGTTTATTTGCATTCAATGTCTATCAATCTTACATACTTTGGGAAGGGTCACAAGCCACGGCCCTTATGCCTCCTGCTCTATTTCAAAGCCTCCAGCATCAGTTGCAACAATTCTAGGAAACACTGGGAATACTCTATGGTACAAAATGCACAATTACTTTTATTTGAAAGCATCTCTAAGACATGAGTCATTAGGTGACTTTCTTGTTCTAAGTAAATTTACTGAATTATTATTAAGTGATAACACGGTAAGCCAAAATGAAAAATGAAAGCATATGCTTCAAATCAGAGCAAGGAAGAAATAAGAAGGTATGATGTGTGGTAAAAATACACGAACATGCAAATATTATCCAGCCTTCTTACGTCAAATGTCCTCTCTTTTATTTATTTATTTTTTGGAGGTTACATTCTTGCATGATATGCATGGAACAACTTTTGGGGGGATACGATCAGAAATTCAGCACTAAAATCTGCCTTCCTGTAACATCACACGGCTTACTCCCGAGAAGAATATCAAAGTATATATTTGGCTTCGACTTGCCAAATTACTTGGAATCTTATTCCAGTAGACTTCACACGGTTGGGAAAAGCAGAGTTCAGATTTGTCATGAGAGATTTTTATATATTCTGCTCACTCCATTGTGTCTAGGTGAGCCTTTGGGTTTCAATGCCTGGAAACACACTTCTTATATTTCAGAATTGAAGAGCTCTTGGAAACGGCGACCTCACTGCATTCTTGAGAAAAATATGTTATACAGGTACTCAGAAAATTACAAAGATTAATCTAGATCCAAGGTTTTTTTAAGACAAGGGGTTTAATGGAGAACACAGCAAGATAGCCTTAGAAATTTCATACTCCCTGCATTCTTAGGAAAAGCTGCTATATTGTAAAGAATAACACCAAACAGAAAAGTTCCTAAGAAAATATTGTGCTTTCAGTTTCCTTGTCTCATAAATTTTATTAAAGTTTCATTAAAGACCCTGTATTTGCTAGCCTTTTTATTAAATACTTTTTTGAGATATTCTATTAATGTCTATGACTGGATTTTACTTGGTCTCACATGAATGTCGCTCCCTGTGACAAAGGGTACATGGGAGGCAGGCAGGATCAGCCTGTCCTCTCCGAGGCACCAGCTGTCCGAACCAGGCTCTGACAGAGGTAGTGAAGGGCACTAGCGTCTCCTGGACTGAGCGAGAGGGTAAGTATCTGAGTGATATTAATTGTGTATAAATGCCACATTTTTTTTTATGCATTCATCTACTAAGTTGTTTCCACAATTTAGCTAATGTGAATTTTGCTGCTATAAACATTGATGCGGCTGTGTCCCTGTAGTATGCAGTTTTTAAGTCCTTTGGGTATAGACCAAAAAGAGGGATAGCTAGGTCAAATGGTGGTTCTATTCCCAAATTTCCAAGGAATTGCCGCCAAACTGCTTTCCATATTGGCTGCACCAATCTACAGTCCCACCGACAGTGTAGGAGTGTACATTTTTCCTGAAATCCTCACCAACACTTACTGTTGTTGTCTTCATCATAGCTGCCATTTTCAAAAATCGCTGACATTCTAACTGGAGGGAGGTGCAATTAAACCCCTATCTCTCACCATGCACCAAACTCCACTCAAATGAATCAAGGACCTAGGAATAAAACCAGAGACCTTGCATGTAACAGAAGAAAAAGTAGGCCCTAATTCCAATCATATGGGATTAGTCCCAAAATTCCTTAATGAGACTCCTATAGCACAAGAATTAAAATCAAGTATCAATAAATGAGATAGATTCAAACTAAAAAAGTTTCTTCTCCACAAAACAAACAATCTGGGAGGTGAATAGGGATCCTACATCTTGGGAGAAAAGTTTTGCCCCATCACACATCAGATAGAGCACTAATCTCTAGGGTATAGAAAGAACTCACAAATCTAAATACACACACACACACACACACACACACACATAAATAAATAAATGAATGAATGAATGAATGAATGAATGAATGAATGAATGAACGAACGAATAAATAAATAAATAAAATAAAATAAAATAACCCATTCAATAAATGGGCCACGGACCTGAACAGACACTTCTCCCAAGATGATATAAAATTAATCAACAAATTTATGCAAATATGCTCATCATCACTAGCACTTAGAGAAGTGAAAATCAAAACTACACTAAGATTTGAGGTTCAATCTTAAAGGCTGAAAATGAGCATGTTTCACCTCTCTTTCTCCTTCTACCACCAAATCCTCATAGAAATTAGAAAAGGACATTTGAAATGCTCAGTGATCCAAAATAAGAATGAGAATTTCAAGGACTGAACACAAAAATAGATTATGAAAGAGTAGATCAAGTTGAAAAGACAAAAGCAAACATAGAACGTGCAAGGAAACAGTTCACTTGCAGAAGCTGAGAGGTAACAGGCTGCTTCATGCTTTCAGTATTACATACCAGGGATCACAGAGCACAGGACAACAATAAGATAGTTATCTGGGGTACCACACCGTGGGGTACATAGAGCAAAAACATGGGAAACCCTGCAGAATAAAAGGCATCAACTGAACATCCCTCTCTCAGAACCCAAACAAGGAACCACCAACAAGCAGGGAGGAGGGATAGAGAAGAGCTGTGTAATGCACTTAAGAAGCCTGACTGAGGAGCTATACCAAGAAGTTGTACCATGCACACAAAACTACATATCATGTTCAAACACACAGGCTACAGCCACCAAAATTTACCATGCCCTAGACCACAATGAAAACGCCAGCCAATTCCGTAAAGGTGTTATCACACAGGCTGCAATTCCTTGTGCATCTAAAATTAGAAGAATTTTGACTCCTCAAAAAAAAAAAAAAAAAAAAATTCCATATACAATGAAATTAGGGCCATAGAAACAATTCCAAATAATTGTTAGATTAAAGCAAAAATCAAGATGGAATTAAATTAAAATACTATAATGGCAGAAGCAACAGGGATTTAGATATATGTATTTGAAAAGAGATTGAAATCAAACGGCATATGCTTTTAACATAAAAACATAAGAAAATACCTGGATACTGGATAAAATAATGTAAATGTTAAGGCAAAATTTAGAAAAAAACAAAGGAAAAGCTGATGTGTGTAGCTACTGGGTGTTTTGTCTTCCCATTTTTATCTTGGTAAATTAAGAGAAAAGATAAACAAAAGTTTATAGCTTAAGTTAGGCAAAATGAGAGAGCAGACAAAAGTAGAATATATAGCTAATATTTCTCTGATACCTGTAGTTTCTAAAACCACTAAGTGGATTTTTATTAAAATTAATCTTATTAATATTTTTATTATATAGTTCATATTAAATGATTTAATCTATATTAAATGTTATTTAAATTGACTTTGTTAAATTGTATTAATTTAAATGAAATTTAATGAATTTTTAGTATACCGATTTTAAGTCCTTTAGTTATAAACCAATGAGTGGGACAGCTGGGTCAAATGGTGCTTCCGATCCCAGTTTTCCGAGGAATTTTCATACTGCTTTTCAGACTGGCTGCATCAATTTGCAGTGCCACCAGCAATGTATACGTGTACCTTTTTCCCCCACATCCTCGCCAACATTTACTGTTGCTTATATTCTTGATGATTGCCATTCTGATTGAAGTGAGATGAAATCTTAGAGTAGTTTTGATTTGCATCTCTCTCATTACTAGCGAAGTTGAACATTTTTTCATATATTTATTGACTGATTGTATTGCTTCTTCTGTGAAGTGTCTGTTCACTACCTTGCCCTTTACATTAAAATAAATATATATATATATAAATATGTGTATATATATATATATATATATATATATATAGTTTATTGCTGGCAAAAATAGAGTATCATTGAATAGTTCCAAAGTTTAGAGACTTCTAAAAAAGTGGCTTTTATAGACTTTCATGAGTTGAAAACTAGTTGTATTTCTAATAGGGTGGAGCTCAGTAATCACTATGTTGCCATCAAGAAAGCCCGGCAGATGTTTGCCCAGTGGAATGAAAGAAAAAAAAAAAAACCAGAATTGAGAACATCATCCAGGCAAATCAGTAGGCAACTGATTCTAGTTCGAGGCAGACAATTAATCTGTTGACGAATCTACTTTCACAGTTTGTACATAACATTTATGGACTATTATTTTAAATTCTATTTTAAAAATATTTATTATTTAGCCTTTAGTGGACACAACATCTTTATTTTATTTATTTTTTTTTTTTTTATGTAGTGCTGAGGATCAAACCCCATGCCTCACGCATGCTAGGTGAACGAGCTACTACTTGAGCCATAGACCCAACACTCTCTTAAATTCTTATTTCCACCTTGCTTCTTTATGATAATGAGAATTCAAATTTATGGGTAATATATCATTCACTGAACAACTTCTCAGTCCAAATCAATCCTTCTACTACTGTATTGTCACTGGAGTGTTATGTTAATCTTCCTACAAACGTGTGCGGAACATTTCATTGATTATGCCAATTCTTAAAGATACAAATGTGCCGAGCCCTAATATCCAGAGTACACAAAGAACTCAAAAAGTAAACATTAAGAAAACAAACAACCCAATCAACAAATGGGCCAAGGACCTGAACAGACACTTCTCAGAGAAGGATACACAATTAATCAAAAAATACACGGAAAAAAATGCTCACCATCTCTAGCAATCAGAGAAATGCAAATTAAAACCACTCTAAGATACCAAATCAGTCCAGTAAGAATGGCAGCCATTAGGAAGTCAAACAACAACAAGTGCTGGCAAGGATGTGGGGGGAAAAGGTACACTTGTACATTGCTGGTGCGACTGCAAATTGGTGCAGCCAATTTGGAAAGCATTATGGAGGTTCCTGGGAAAGCTGGGAATGGAACCACCATTCGACCCAGCTATTCCCCTTCTCGGACTATTCCCAAAGACCTAAAAAGAGCATGCTATAGGGATACAGCTACATCAAGGTTCACAGCAGCACAATTCACAATAGCTAGAATGTGGAACCAACCTAGATGCCAGTCAATAGATGAATGGATAAGAAAATGTGGCATTTGTACACAATGGAATATTACTCAGCACTAAAAAATAACAAAACCATGGCATTTGCAGGGAAATGGATGGCATTAGAGGAGATTATGCTAAGTGAAGTTAGCCAATCCCTAGGAAAGAAATGCTGAATGTCTTCTTTCATATAAGGAGGGGGACTCAAAACAGAGCAGGCTGGAAGAGCATGAAAAGAAGACTACCAATTAGAAGGGACAAGAGGTGGGAGGGAATGGGAGAGAGAAGGGGAATTTCATGGAAATGGAAGGATACCCTCATTGTTACACACAATTACATAGAAGAGGATGTGAGGGGAAAGGGGGGAAAAAAGGAGAGAAATGAATTACAGTAGCTGGGGTAGAGAGAGATTATGGGAGGGGAGGGGACAGAAGGGGGGATAGGGAGGGAATAGGAAAGGCAGCAGAATATAACAGACACTAGTATGGCAGTATGTATAAACCTGCACGTACAGCCAATGTGATCCTGCAAACTGTACACGTGGTAAAAATAAGAATTCATACCCCACTTGAATCAAATGTATGAAATATGATATGTCAAGATCATTGTAATTTTTTTTTAAGCAACCAATAAAAATTTAAAAAAAGAAACGAGACAAGGCCCATATTAAAGAGATTTAAAAATTCTACTGAAATCTATAAGAAAATGTTTGAATGAATCATGAGGTATTAAAAGAAGTACAAACTTAATATCTTGCATAGAATTTATCACCCTGTGTTTATAGACTCAAAAAGCTTTCCTTACTTTAACCTTCAACTGTGTTTTAACAAAGCCACATTATTCAGGGCTCTCTACTTCTGGCTTTATTCTTTCTTACTTAGTCTTTTCCCCCATATGAGATCCTCACCACCACAGTCGTCAATGGCTGACCTTGCATTATATTTCAAGGATCACTCTATGTAACATCTTCTCCATTGACTGACTGTATTCAATTGCACTTCATAGCAGGAAATGTATATAACACAGCTTTATGTTGTTCACAATATCTACCACAATACCTTGTACTTTTTGGGCGCTGAATATATGTATAAGGATACACTTATGATTACTGGATCCTTTTTGTCACGTGTGCTCGCGAATGAGCCAGGGTTTTCCCTCCATATCCCCCATAGTTTCCAGGAATATTCCAAACATATTGAGAAGAAGAGAAATGCTTTTATTTGGACGGTCAGTTTCGAATACACTAGGTAGGTATCTCTCTCAGATAGAAATACAAAATGACAAACAGCTGTGGTCAGAGTGAACCATGCTAGAAGACCGAATCTGAGTGATCAGAAATGCCTTTCAGCAGGAGGAGCAACAACCACTGGAACCAGATTCAAGCCAAATGGGATAGGTCTTACACTGAAAAAGGATCATTATTTGTGATTTAAAACAATAAACAAACACAGAACACCTAAAGAGAAGGAGGCACCCTGCTATAATTTGGATCTGGAATGTTGCCCAAAGGTCATGTGTTGAAAGCTTGGACCCCAATCCACCAGCATTCAGAACGGACTCTACAGAAAGGTGAATTGAATCCTGAGCTCTAACCTCGTCTGTGGATCAATCCACTGATGGGTTCATGATTGGACAGGACTATCGGGAGTTGGTCAAAACTGTGGGCGGTAGGGCCTAGTTGGAGGGTAGGCCACTGGAGTTGATTCCCTGGAAGGGTACATCATATTCCTCAGTCCTCTCTTCCCCTCACCATTTCCCTGATCTCCATGAGTTGAGAAGCTCTGTTTTGAAGCCAGGCTCTCTGCCATGGTAATCTGCCTCACTTCAGGCCACAGCAATGGAGCCTGAAATTGAACCAAAATAAATATTTACTCATTTAATTTTCTCAGGTATGTTGTCAAAGTGATGAAAAAGTCTTCTAACACACACACACACACACACACACACACACACACAGGAGGAATGGTCTAAAGGGAGAAAAGGACACTTGGTATTGTTGATGCCTTCTTCAACAGTAGACACAGCTGGGGTACAGCGTGGATTCTCACTTCAGCAGATGCTAAAAGGGGCTTAAATTTTTATTTTAGTCTTTTATGAGGAGACATTGACTAACACAGGCCTGACTTCTCTCTCAGATTTGGAGATGAATAAGAAGGACCAAGAAGATTTCCTTTTCTAGCACAGGACACAAATGCAGTCACTAGTTTCTATAGCGATCTGAGTAATTATGTCTACTTGCTCTATCTTGAAGGCAAGAGACATTATGAGGTGATTCATATGATCCTTAGAATCTATTTAACCATTAATTTTCCAAAAATTCTTCCTTTTTTAAAATTTTATTTCTGCCACCTTGGGGTTTTGTTTCCTGAACAGACATATAGAAAGAACAGCTCAAGGAAAAGAGTCTCCTGAATATGGGCTCTGGGAAGAGAGTAATGGGAGCAAACCCAAACCCCTTCTAAAGGGTAATAAGGAAAATGATCCTAAAGGAAACAAAAAGGCAAATATGAACAAAGTGGCAGCAGGCTCCATTTGTTGGCCACTTTCTCTGCACCAGCCATCAGGTGAGAACTACACACACTATGTTCTCATTTACTGTTCAACTCATGCTTGTGAGAGAGGTTTCATAAATGCATTCTGTCAGTTTAGCTCCAAAATTGCTTTGGTCCCAACTGGTCTGTCTGTTACAGCCCACGTGCTTCCTCTCTTTGCTTTGTCCCCAACTCTACAAAACTGCCTCCTCATTAACTTGTTGGAATTTAAACACCTTGGAAAGCAGGGCCTTATCTTAACTCCTTCTGATCCTTAGAGGTATGGGAATTACATTTAGGATTGTTACTCCATAGTAGAAAATTTCTCAACTTTCTATTTCGCTCTGTACTCTTGAAACCTGGATTATATTTGGCACTGATAAACAACCATAGGTGAAGTGAACATCAACCTATTGGCTCTAAAACAAATTTTTCTTAAGTGAAATTTAAGCGGAATTTTTGAGCACTTAAATAAACTTCAATCAGAATCAACAAGGACCAAATAATATTAAAATGAACTCGAAAATGTATAGATTAACAGCAAAAGTTTACTTTTGGAAAGGGTAAAGATGGTTCTTTAGTGAAATTTAATCCGTATTATAATTTGAATTCTGAGACTGATTAAGACTCTGTGATGGTTAATTTTATATGTTAACTCGTCTGGGCTACGATGCCCAGATACTTGGCCAACTTTTATTCTGGGTGTGTCTGTGCTGGTGTTATGGGGTGAGATTTACTTTTGAATCGGGGACTTTTAGTTAAATAGATTCCATTCTCTAATGTGGAGCGAGACCTCACCTCGTCAACTGAATGCAACTGAATGGGACAAAAAGCCCACCTCTCCCAGACAAGAGGGAACTGTCCAGTGAACTACCTTTGGATTTCATCTACAACATTGATTCTTCCTGGCTCCACAGCACACTGCCTTGGGACTCAAACTGGGACACTTTCCTGGATCTCTAGCTCCTCCCAGCCAACCCTGCCCAATCCTGTGAGCCAATAGCTGACAGGCAAGTGCAGGGAAGAAGCAGAGGCCCTGCAGGGGGTGAGTGTGCTACTGGATGCCAGTCCCTGGTCAAAGCGCAGGACAGGCTTCTGAGTTTACAGGCAGGAAGGGATGATTAGTGTTGGTGGAGCCCCAGGAACCCCGCGCTCTGAGGAATTCTGAGCGCTTGGGTCATAATCGACCCCGGCAACGCCGGAGGACGTTCGGGGCAGAGAAGTGGATGGTGATGGACGCGCTTCTCAGAGCTGGTCCGATGGATCGCTGAAGTGGCCACGATGTGGTCCTGGTTTGGAGGCCTGGGCTCAGGCTTGGGCCACTTCTTGGGTCAGGTGGGGAGCAGCTTGGCTTTCCTCACCGGCCAGAGCTCCACCTTCAACAGGGAAATGCTTCTGGATGACTTAGGAGACCCAGAAGCAGCTTTACATCATTGTTCGAGAAAGGAAATGGAAACTACTGATTCCACACTAAGATGTGAGAATGAAGGACCGAAAAAGTGCTGTACTGACCTGGAAGAAAAGCATGAAGCATCAGAGCTACAAATAAACCATCAGTCTGTAAGTTCCCAGAATCAACTGCCACAGAAAGAGGTAGAGATCAGCCATCCTAAAGCAGGACAGATTGTACTGCAAGATCAAATGTTCCAACTACAGGCAGCTGCTCAATCAGTACGCTCGGGAGCTTGTGGTGTACCAACAACAACTGCACCGGCTCCGTTCGGTTCCCTGGTCGGTAGTCATTTTTCAGCCTTTCGTGATGATGACACGGACTTTAGTGACATAATTTTATCACAACAAGAAACAAACGGATTACCAACTGAAGTTGCAAAACATGAATCTGAAGTTGGCCACTCGAGGCAGATTGCTGAGGCTCAGGGAACGCACCATTCTGACTCAAGTGAAATCTGCAAAGTACTAAATACTATCAAGACTCTTCAACCAAACCAAAGTCCAGACATATATGATCATCAGCATGAAATTTCAGTTTGGGAGCAGAGTTCTACTGTGGCAGAAAAGGGAAGAACCCTTCCTCAGCATTCAGCAGTGGAAGAAGTGTTCAGGCTTCAACGAGCCCTGGCTGATGCGGAGAAGGAAATCGTGAGACTAAATGGTTTAAACCAGGATAACCGTCTTGCTGAAGACAATCTGAAACTTAAAATGCATGTTGAAGCTCTAGAAAAAGAGAAGTCATCATTGAGTCAAGAAAAAGAGGAACTTCAGATGTCACTGTCAAAACTGAGCCGTGACTATCAAGTCATGAAAAACAGAGCTTCAACGGACATGAATTTGAATGTACAATTACTAGACTTAAAACTTCACTTGAAGGCAAAGGAGGAAGAACTGAATCAGACTATCAATGAAAAGAAAATGCTGATGGCTGAGTTAGAAGAACTGGATCATCGGAATCGGGAAGCTACAGAGCACATGATTTTGATACAAGATGAGCTATCAAAACAACAAAATGAAGGAGACCTTGTCATCAAGAAGTTGGAACAAGATCTAGATGATGAAAAAGAGAGAGTTCATCAACTTGAGGATGAGCAAATGAACATATCCCAAGAGCTGCATGTGCAGAAGGAGAAGTTAACTGAGAATGCACGGAGCCTCAGTGATTTGCATTTAACCAAGCAGAAGCTTGAAGGAAAAGTAGAAGATTTAGTAGATCAGCTAAATCAGTCACAAAAAAATAGTTCAAACATCCAGCAGGAAAACCTTGGGCTTAAGGATCACATTAGACAACTTGAAGAGGAGCTGTCTGGGTTTAAGAGTAAGTATCGAACCTCTCTGAATGAAGACTCTAACAGTCATTGTAAGGATGACATGCCTAAAGAACGAGAAGCTGAAGCTAGCAACCTAAGTCAAAATCTTTCTGAAGAGGAACAGCTCAACGAAAACTTAACGAAAGTTGCTGTTGAACTCAAGACGGAAAATGAAATGTTGATTTTAGCACGTGACGATGTAAGGCGTAAGTTGGAAGAATCTATTGCTGCTTACAATCAAATCTCTCAAGAAAAAGACACTATCACGGAGACTCTCAAGAGAGACAAAGAAGAGACTGAAGCCAAACTGCACCAGGCAGAAAAAAGACTGTTGGAAGAAGCAAATAATCACAGGCAGACTATTCAGGAACTCTCCAATGCACATGATTGGAATACCTCGGCCTTAAAGCTGAAACACGAATGTGCAGTTCAACTCAATCAAGAGAAGGACTTTGAAATAGCAGGACTCAAAAAGAATATTGAGCAAATGACTGCTGATGAAAAAGAAACTGAGGAAATTTTGGCATCTTATATAGAAGAAGAGGAGCGATTGACACAAGTCATAAATGAGAAAGAAGTTTTTATTGAAAAACTCGAAGAAAAAATTTCACAACTACAAAAGGATTTACATAAGTGTTCTCAGGCCTTAAGAGAAAATGAAACTTTAAGGCAATCCGTTGAAAGAAAGGACAAAAGTCTTACCTACATGAGAGCAGAAAACAACTATCTGCGAGTAGAACTGGAAATACTTACGGAACACCACAATCAAGCTGCACCAGTGGCTGAGCCTGAAGCTCTTGATGCTATCACAGAACTAGAATTGGAGGTATCTCAACTGAACATAGTCAAAAATCATCTGGAAGATGAAATTCAAGACCATCTGAATATAATTGAAAATCAAAACCAGCATAAAATGCAACTACTTCAGTCTTTACAGGAGCAGAAGGAGGAAATGCATGAATTTAAGTACAAGTATGAGCAGATGAATGCTGCGCATAGCCAGTTAATTTTAGAAAGAGAGGAGGAAATTAAGAACTTGCAGAAAACTATTGAAGAACTAAAAGCCCAGTTGCCTGGAGAGAGAGGAGACGCTCAAACACTGAATTCTGATATTTTTCAAGAGACCAAAGTAAAAATCCTAAGAGAAAACGAGGTTCAACACTTCCAAGAAGAAGAGAAAGCTCTGCATTCTGCTGAACTAGCCAAAGAAAAACAGTCAATAGCTGAATGGAAGAACAAGGCCGAAAAGCTAGAAGGAGAAGTAACATCACTGCAGGAACGTTTGGATCAAGCGAATGCTCTGTGGGATTCTGCTTCCAGGCTGAGAGAAGACTTAGATCTCAAGGAAGAGCAGATGGCAGAACTGAAAAAACAAAACGAGCTCCGAAAAGAAATGCTGGACCACGCACAACAGAAATTGTCGACTTTGGTCAACAGCGCAGAAGGAAAAGTGGACAAAGTCCTCATGCGAAACCTTCTAATCGCTCATTTCCAGATAACAAAAGGCAAACGTCGTCGTGAAGTATTGCAGTTGATGGGGAGCATCCTGGACGTTCCAAAGGACGAAATGGAGCACTTGTTGAATAAAGATTATGGTGGTGTCAGAAAGTGGATGAGGAGTTGCCTTGGAGGGGCTTCAACAAGTGTCCCCAGCACACCTCCGAAACCAAATCAACAACCCCAACCCGTGCTTCAGAGTTCTTTTTCAGAACCCCTTTACCAGGAAATGTTAAAGATGGAGCCAAATTAAGAGCTGGCAGAAGCACCAACGGGAATCCACTCTTGGTCCCACGTTCTGCAGCGGTGCCTCTTAGTAACCTCGCTGGAGTTGGACTTGGTGGACCTGGGCGTCCTCTTTTCACACCCATTGCAGATTTCATGCCCACCTTTACACCGTCGCCAGTGTCCCTGCACAACAGGGCCAGAGCTGTACTCCAGGATCTTCTAAATATTTAGCATTATTCTAAAGAAGCCATAACCCTTTTTGATGTTTTACAGCATGGCCTTTTGAAAAAGCACGCATGTGCTTGTAGACAAAAAGAGAAAGCAAAACAGCTGGTATATGTAAGTGTATAGCTACTAGGTATTTTATTTTATTTCTTTAGTTGTTGTTGTTGTTGTGATTTTTTGCTATAGTACTTTTTAAAAAATTTGTTTTGTTTTTTGTAGCACTTTTTGTTTATAGAATTTTGTTCCAATGTAGCAGATAATCATCACCAGTTATCAATTCTGATGTACTTTTGTGAGCCACTGTACAGAGCAGCCTTCTTGAACCACTAGTTCCAACCTCACTTAATGGCATTAAGATAAAAACGATACATGCAATCACAGGAAACGAGAGAAATCCAACCCATAAGAAGGATGTCTCAGATTTAGAGTACATGAAAACCAAATATAATGTTGCAAAACGTTGAGAATATTTAGTTTATCCAAGATAACATTGTACAACTACCAAGCGAAAATTCCAATGGGGAGGACCTAAACAGGAAGCTTAGTGGATAAATTCTAAGATGCTTTGAATCCAAATTCTATGACCCCTATCCATTTTGCTGATTTCCATTTCTCTACGAAAGTCACTTCACATTAATTCAGTTTTCCAGATGATAAATATGTCCAGAAGGAAGAGTATTTTTATGAGGCAACCCCGAAGTGGGATCACATGATCCATTGCCAATGGAAAAGTTAATTAGTAAGAATGTATCATTAAATATCTGGACTGCTTATCTACATACTATTGGGGGCTCTACAATCGTTCTTATAAACACATTTTATAAAACATTTGATCAAAACAAGTTGGGGAGAGAAATAAGCTGACAACAGTTTTTGGAAGATGAAAAGCTTTACAACAGGAGTAGTTATAACCTTTTGATAAATTAAGGTAAAAGATGAATCAAAAGTTTCTAGCTTAAGTAGGTGAAATCCGAGAAGCGAAAAAGCAGATTGCATAGCACATACTTCTCTGACACCCGTAGTTTCTAAAACCATTCAGAACGTTTTTATTAAAATTAATTTAAACAAAATTTAATATGTTTTTAAATATAAATTATACTATCATTTAATATAAGTTAATCTAATTTAAATCAATCTAATTTAAATTAATTTTATTAGTAGTATTATTTAAATTTCTTTTATTAATACGATGGTTTGATTTAAGTTTATTTTATTAATTGATATTGTTTATTAACTTATGTTAAATTATAGTATGATTTATATTTAAAAATTCATTAAATTTTATTTAAATTAATACAATTTAACAAAGTAAATTTAACATAATATAGATTGAATTATTTAATATTGACTATATAATTTAATATAAATGTCAATAAAGTTAATTTTAATAAAAATGCTCTTAGTTGTTTTGGAAATTACAGGTGGCAGTGAAGTATTAGCAATATTATCTTCTTTTTTCTCCTCTTTGATTTTACCTAACTTAAGCTAGAACCTTTTGGTTTATCTTTTGCTTTACTTTACAAAAATAAAAAAAAAGGAAGAAAAACACCTAGTAGCTACACACATATCAGCTTTTCCTTTCTTATTTCTAAATTTCACCTTAACATTTACATTATTTTACCAAAATTAAGATGCCATCAGTTGTTAGGCATGAACAAAATCACTGAAACAACAACTGGAGGACGCATCCCAAAGGCACATTGGCCAAGTATTCAAAACATATAAATGTCTGAGAACCGATGAGCTCTGATAGTAAAGTTTCCCACCTATGAAAAGTTTCCCAATGCTATGGAAAATGATGACATTTCTCTTTTTGTGTTTTTTAAGCTGAGAACCAACCTAAGGTATGTTATCAGAAATTGTATGTAACTCAAGTCTTTAAATTTCTTATTTTTCCTGTACTGCAGACAAAGAGGCTCACAATTCCTTGAGCTCTACTAGCATTTCAGTGACAGGAAAAAATTCAATGATGCATAGTTGTTTATTTGCATTCAATGTCTATCAATCTTACATACTTTGGGAAGGGTCACAAGCCACGGCCCTTATGCCTCCTGCTCTATTTCAAAGCCTCCAGCATCAGTTGCAACAATTCTAGGAAACACTGGGAATACTCTATGGTACAAAATGCACAATTACTTTTATTTGAAAGCATCTCTAAGACATGAGTCATTAGGTGACTTTCTTGTTCTAAGTAAATTTACTGAATTATTATTAAGTGATAACACGGTAAGCCAAAATGAAAAATGAAAGCATATGCTTCAAATCAGAGCAAGGAAGAAATAAGAAGGTATGATGTGTGGTAAAAATACACGAACATGCAAATATTATCCAGCCTTCTTACGTCAAATGTCCTCTCTTTTATTTATTTATTTTTTGGAGGTTACATTCTTGCATGATATGCATGGAACAACTTTTGGGGGGATACGATCAGAAATTCAGCACTAAAATCTGCCTTCCTGTAACATCACACGGCTTACTCCCGAGAAGAATATCAAAGTATATATTTGGCTTCGACTTGCCAAATTACTTGGAATCTTATTCCAGTAGACTTCACACGGTTGGGAAAAGCAGAGTTCAGATTTGTCATGAGAGATTTTTATATATTCTGCTCACTCCATTGTGTCTAGGTGAGCCTTTGGGTTTCAATGCCTGGAAACACACTTCTTATATTTCAGAATTGAAGAGCTCTTGGAAACGGCGACCTCACTGCATTCTTGAGAAAAATATGTTATACAGGTACTCAGAAAATTACAAAGATTAATCTAGATCCAAGGTTTTTTTAAGACAAGGGGTTTAATGGAGAACACAGCAAGATAGCCTTAGAAATTTCATACTCCCTGCATTCTTAGGAAAAGCTGCTATATTGTAAAGAATAACACCAAACAGAAAAGTTCCTAAGAAAATATTGTGCTTTCAGTTTCCTTGTCTCATAAATTTTATTAAAGTTTCATTAAAGACCCTGTATTTGCTAGCCTTTTTATTAAATACTTTTTTGAGATATTCTATTAATGTCTATGACTGGATTTTACTTGGTCTCACATGAATGTCGCTCCCTGTGACAAAGGGTACATGGGAGGCAGGCAGGATCAGCCTGTCCTCTCCGAGGCACCAGCTGTCCGAACCAGGCTCTGACAGAGGTAGTGAAGGGCACTAGCGTCTCCTGGACTGAGCGAGAGGGTAAGTATCTGAGTGATATTAATTGTGTATAAATGCCACATTTTTTTTTTTATGCATTCATCTACTAAGTTGTTTCCACAATTTAGCTAATGTGAATTTTGCTGCTATAAACATTGATGCGGCTGTGTCCCTGTAGTATGCAGTTTTTAAGTCCTTTGGGTATAGACCAAAAAGAGGGATAGCTAGGTCAAATGGTGGTTCTATTCCCAAATTTCCAAGGAATTGCCGCCAAACTGCTTTCCATATTGGCTGCACCAATCTACAGTCCCACCGACAGTGTAGGAGTGTACATTTTTCCTGAAATCCTCACCAACACTTACTGTTGTTGTCTTCATCATAGCTGCCATTTTCAAAAATCGCTGACATTCTAACTGGAGGGAGGTGCAATTAAACCCCTATCTCTCACCATGCACCAAACTCCACTCAAATGAATCAAGGACCTAGGAATAAAACCAGAGACCTTGCATGTAACAGAAGAAAAAGTAGGCCCTAATTCCAATCATATGGGATTAGTCCCAAAATTCCTTAATGAGACTCCTATAGCACAAGAATTAAAATCAAGTATCAATAAATGAGATAGATTCAAACTAAAAAAGTTTCTTCTCCACAAAACAAACAATCTGGGAGGTGAATAGGGATCCTACATCTTGGGAGAAAAGTTTTGCCCCATCACACATCAGATAGAGCACTAATCTCTAGGGTATAGAAAGAACTCACAAATCTAAATACACACACACACACACACACACACACAAATAAATAAATAAATAAATGAATGAATGAATGAACGAATAAATAAATAAATAAAATAAAATAAAATAACCCATTCAATAAATGGGCCACGGACCTGAACAGACACTTCTCCCAAGATGATATAAAATTAATCAACAAATTTATGCAAATATGCTCATCATCACTAGCACTTAGAGAAGTGAAAATCAAAACTACACTAAGATTTGAGGTTCAATCTTAAAGGCTGAAAATGAGCATGTTTCACCTCTCTTTCTCCTTCTACCACCAAATCCTCATAGAAGTTAGAAAAGGACATTTGAAATGCTCAGTGATCCAAAATAAGAATGAGAATTTCAAGGACTGAACACAAAAATAGATTATGAAAGAGTAGATCAAGTTGAAAAGACAAAAGCAAACATAGAACGTGCAAGGAAACAGTTCACTTGCAGAAGCTGAGAGGTAACAGGCTGCTTCATGCTTTCAGTATTACATACCAGGGATCACAGAGCACAGGACAACAATAAGATAGTTATCTGGGGTACCACACCGTGGGGTACATAGAGCAAAAACATGGGAAACCCTGCAGAATAAAAGGCATCAACTGAACATCCCTCTCTCAGAACCCAAACAAGGAACCACCAACAAGCAGGGAGGAGGGATAGAGAAGAGCTGTGTAATGCACTTAAGAAGCCTGACTGAGGAGCTATACCAAGAAGTTGTACCATGCACACAAAACTACATATCATGTTCAAACACACAGGCTACAGCCACCAAAATTTACCATGCCCTAGACCACAATGAAAACGCCAGCCAATTCCGTAAAGGTGTTATCACACAGGCTGCAATTCCTTGTGCATCTAAAATTAGAAGAATTTTGACTCCTCAAAAAAAAAAAAAAAAAAAATTCCATATACAATGAAATTAGGGCCATAGAAACAATTCCAAATAATTGTTAGATTAAAGCAAAAATCAAGATGGAATTAAATTAAAATACTATAATGGCAGAAGCAACAGGGATTTAGATATATGTATTTGAAAAGAGATTGAAATCAAACGGCATATGCTTTTAACATAAAAACATAAGAAAATACCTGGATACTGGATAAAATAATGTAAATGTTAAGGCAAAATTTAGAAAAAAACAAAGGAAAAGCTGATGTGTGTAGCTACTGGGTGTTTTGTCTTCCCATTTTTATCTTGGTAAATTAAGAGAAAAGATAAACAAAAGTTTCTAGCTTAAGTTAGGCAAAATGAGAGAGCAGACAAAAGTAGAATATATAGCTAATATTTCTCTGATACCTGTAGTTTCTAAAACCACTAAGTGGATTTTTATTAAAATTAATCTTATTAATATTTTTATTATATAGTTCATATTAAATGATTTAATCTATATTAAATGTTATTTAAATTGACTTTGTTAAATTGTATTAATTTAAATGAAATTTAATGAATTTTTAGTATACCGATTTTAAGTCCTTTAGTTATAAACCAATGAGTGGGACAGCTGGGTCAAATGGTGCTTCCGATCCCAGTTTTCCGAGGAATTTTCATACTGCTTTTCAGACTGGCTGCATCAATTTGCAGTGCCACCAGCAATGTATACGTGTACCTTTTTCCCCCACATCCTCGCCAACATTTACTGTTGCTTATATTCTTGATGATTGCCATTCTGATTGAAGTGAGATGAAATCTTAGAGTAGTTTTGATTTGCATCTCTCTCATTACTAGTGAAGTTGAACATTTTTTCATATATTTATTGACTGATTGTATTGCTTCTTCTGTGAAGTGTCTGTTCACTACCTTGCCCTTTACATTAAAATAAATATATATATATATAAATATGTGTATATATATATAGTTTATTGCTGGCAAAAATAGAGTATCATTGAATAGTTCCAAAGTTTAGAGACTTCTAAAAAAGTGGCTTTTATAGACTTTCATGAGTTGAAAACTAGTTGTATTTCTAATAGGGTGGAGCTCAGTAATCACTATGTTGCCATCAAGAAAGCCCGGCAGATGTTTGCCCAGTGGAATGAAAGAAAAAAAAAAAAAAAAAAAAACCAGAATTGAGAACATCATCCAGGCAAATCAGTAGGCAACTGATTCTAGTTCGAGGCAGACAATTAATCTGTTGACGAATCTACTTTCACAGTTTGTACATAACATTTATGGACTATTATTTTAAATTCTATTTTAAAAATATTTATTATTTAGCCTTTAGTGGACACAACATCTTTATTTTATTTTATTTTTTTTTTTATGTAGTGCTGAGGATCAAACCCCATGCCTCACGCATGCTAGGTGAACGAGCTACTACTTGAGCCATAGACCCAACACTCTCTTAAATTCTTATTTCCACCTTGCTTCTTTATGATAATGAGAATTCAAATTTATGGGTAATATATCATTCACTGAACAACTTCTCAGTCCAAATCAATCCTTCTACTACTGTATTGTCACTGGAGTGTTATGTTAATCTTCCTACAAACGTGTGCGGAACATTTCATTGATTATGCCAATTCTTAAAGATACAAATGTGCCGAGCCCTAATATCCAGAGTACACAAAGAACTCAAAAAGTAAACATTAAGAAAACAAACAACCCAATCAACAAATGGGCCAAGGACCTGAACAGACACTTCTCAGAGAAGGATACACAATTAATCAAAAAATACACGGAAAAAATGCTCACCATCTCTAGCAATCAGAGAAATGCAAATTAAAACCACTCTAAGATACCAAATCAGTCCAGTAAGAATGGCAGCCATTAGGAAGTCAAACAACAACAAGTGCTGGCAAGGATGTGGGGGGAAAAGGTACACTTGTACATTGCTGGTGCGACTGCAAATTGGTGCAGCCAATTTGGAAAGCATTATGGAGGTTCCTGGGAAAGCTGGGAATGGAACCACCATTCGACCCAGCTATTCCCCTTCTCGGACTATTCCCAAAGACCTAAAAAGAGCATGCTATAGGGATACAGCTACATCAAGGTTCACAGCAGCACAATTCACAATAGCTAGAATGTGGAACCAACCTAGATGCCAGTCAATAGATGAATGGATAAGAAAATGTGGCATTTGTACACAATGGAATATTACTCAGCACTAAAAAATAACAAAACCATGGCATTTGCAGGGAAATGGATGGCATTAGAGGAGATTATGCTAAGTGAAGTTAGCCAATCCCTAGGAAAGAAATGCTGAATGTCTTCTTTCATATAAGGAGGGGGACTCAAAACAGAGCAGGCTGGAAGAGCATGAAAAGAAGACTACCAATTAGAAGGGACAAGAGGTGGGAGGGAATGGGAGAGAGAAGGGGAATTTCATGGAAATGGAAGGATACCCTCATTGTTACACACAATTACATAGAAGAGGATGTGAGGGGAAAGGGGGGAAAAAAGGAGAGAAATGAATTACAGTAGCTGGGGTAGAGAGAGATTATGGGAGGGGAGGGGACAGAAGGGGGGATAGGGAGGGAATAGGAAAGGCAGCAGAATATAACAGACACTAGTATGGCAGTATGTATAAACCTGCACGTACAGCCAATGTGATCCTGCAAACTGTACACGTGGTAAAAATAAGAATTCATACCCCACTTGAATCAAATGTATGAAATATGATATGTCAAGATCATTGTAATTTTTTTTTAAGCAACCAATAAAAATTTAAAAAAAGAAACGAGACAAGGCCCATATTAAAGAGATTTAAAAATTCTACTGAAATCTATAAGAAAATGTTTGAATGAATCATGAGGTATTAAAAGAAGTACAAACTTAATATCTTGCATAGAATTTATCACCCTGTGTTTATAGACTCAAAAAGCTTTCCTTACTTTAACCTTCAACTGTGTTTTAACAAAGCCACATTATTCAGGGCTCTCTACTTCTGGCTTTATTCTTTCTTACTTAGTCTTTTCCCCCATATGAGATCCTCACCACCACAGTCGTCAATGGCTGACCTTGCATTATATTTCAAGGATCACTCTATGTAACATCTTCTCCATTGACTGACTGTATTCAATTGCACTTCATAGCAGGAAATGTATATAACACAGCTTTATGTTGTTCACAATATCTACCACAATACCTTGTACTTTTTGGGCGCTGAATATATGTATAAGGATACACTTATGATTACTGGATCCTTTTTGTCACGTGTGCTCGCGAATGAGCCAGGGTTTTCCCTCCATATCCCCCATAGTTTCCAGGAATATTCCAAACATATTGAGAAGAAGAGAAATGCTTTTATTTGGACGGTCAGTTTCGAATACACTAGGTAGGTATCTCTCTCAGATAGAAATACAAAATGACAAACAGCTGTGGTCAGAGTGAACCATGCTAGAAGACCGAATCTGAGTGATCAGAAATGCCTTTCAGCAGGAGGAGCAACAACCACTGGAACCAGATTCAAGCCAAATGGGATAGGTCTTACACTGAAAAAGGATCATTATTTGTGATTTAAAACAATAAACAAACACAGAACACCTAAAGAGAAGGAGGCACCCTGCTATAATTTGGATCTGGAATGTTGCCCAAAGGTCATGTGTTGAAAGCTTGGACCCCAATCCACCAGCATTCAGAACGGACTCTACAGAAAGGTGAATTGAATCCTGAGCTCTAACCTCGTCTGTGGATCAATCCACTGATGGGTTCATGATTGGACAGGACTATCGGGAGTTGGTCAAAACTGTGGGCGGTAGGGCCTAGTTGGAGGGTAGGCCACTGGAGTTGATTCCCTGGAAGGGTACATCATATTCCTCAGTCCTCTCTTCCCCTCACCATTTCCCTGATCTCCATGAGTTGAGAAGCTCTGTTTTGAAGCCAGGCTCTCTGCCATGGTAATCTGCCTCACTTCAGGCCACAGCAATGGAGCCTGAAATTGAACCAAAATAAATATTTACTCATTTAATTTTCTCAGGTATGTTGTCAAAGTGATGAAAAAGTCTTCTAACACACACACACACACACACACACACACACACACAGGAGGAATGGTCTAAAGGGAGAAAAGGACACTTGGTATTGTTGATGCCTTCTTCAACAGTAGACACAGCTGGGGTACAGCGTGGATTCTCACTTCAGCAGATGCTAAAAGGGGCTTAAATTTTTATTTTAGTCTTTTATGAGGAGACATTGACTAACACAGGCCTGACTTCTCTCTCAGATTTGGAGATGAATAAGAAGGACCAAGAAGATTTCCTTTTCTAGCACAGGACACAAATGCAGTCACTAGTTTCTATAGCAATCTGAGTAATTATGTCTACTTGCTCTATCTTGAAGGCAAGAGACATTATGAGGTGATTCATATGATCCTTAGAATCTATTTAACCATTAATTTTCCAAAAATTCTTCCTTTTTTAAAATTTTATTTCTGCCACCTTGGGGTTTTGTTTCCTGAACAGACATATAGAAAGAACAGCTCAAGGAAAAGAGTCTCCTGAATATGGGCTCTGGGAAGAGAGTAATGGGAGCAAACCCAAACCCCTTCTAAAGGGTAATAAGGAAAATGATCCTAAAGGAAACAAAAAGGCAAATATGAACAAAGTGGCAGCAGGCTCCATTTGTTGGCCACTTTCTCTGCACCAGCCATCAGGTGAGAACTACACACACTATGTTCTCATTTACTGTTCAACTCATGCTTGTGAGAGAGGTTTCATAAATGCATTCTGTCAGTTTAGCTCCAAAATTGCTTTGGTCCCAACTGGTCTGTCTGTTACAGCCCACGTGCTTCCTCTCTTTGCTTTGTCCCCAACTCTACAAAACTGCCTCCTCATTAACTTGTTGGAATTTAAACACCTTGGAAAGCAGGGCCTTATCTTAACTCCTTCTGATCCTTAGAGGTATGGGAATTACATTTAGGATTGTTACTCCATAGTAGAAAATTTCTCAACTTTCTATTTCGCTCTGTACTCTTGAAACCTGGATTATATTTGGCACTGATAAACAACCATAGGTGAAGTGAACATCAACCTATTGGCTCTAAAACAAATTTTTCTTAAGTGAAATTTAAGCGGAATTTTTGAGCACTTAAATAAACTTCAATCAGAATCAACAAGGACCAAATAATATTAAAATGAACTCGAAAATGTATAGATTAACAGCAAAAGTTTACTTTTGGAAAGGGTAAAGATGGTTCTTTAGTGAAATTTAATCCGTATTATAATTTGAATTCTGAGACTGATTAAGACTCTGTGATGGTTAATTTTATATGTTAACTCGTCTGGGCTACGATGCCCAGATACTTGGCCAACTTTTATTCTGGGTGTGTCTGTGCTGGTGTTATGGGGTGAGATTTACTTTTGAATCGGGGACTTTTAGTTAAATAGATTCCATTCTCTAATGTGGAGCGAGACCTCACCTCGTCAACTGAATGCAACTGAATGGGACAAAAAGCCCACCTCTCCCAGACAAGAGGGAACTGTCCAGTGAACTACCTTTGGATTTCATCTACAACATTGATTCTTCCTGGCTCCACAGCACACTGCCTTGGGACTCAAACTGGGACACTTTCCTGGATCTCTAGCTCCTCCCAGCCAACCCTGCCCAATCCTGTGAGCCAATAGCTGACAGGCAAGTGCAGGGAAGAAGCAGAGGCCCTGCAGGGGGTGAGTGTGCTACTGGATGCCAGTCCCTGGTCAAAGCGCAGGACAGGCTTCTGAGTTTACAGGCAGGAAGGGATGATTAGTGTTGGTGGAGCCCCAGGAACCCCGCGCTCTGAGGAATTCTGAGCGCTTGGGTCATAATCGACCCCGGCAACGCCGGAGGACGTTCGGGGCAGAGAAGTGGATGGTGATGGACGCGCTTCTCAGAGCTGGTCCGATGGATCGCTGAAGTGGCCACGATGTGGTCCTGGTTTGGAGGCCTGGGCTCAGGCTTGGGCCACTTCTTGGGTCAGGTGGGGAGCAGCTTGGCTTTCCTCACCGGCCAGAGCTCCACCTTCAACAGGGAAATGCTTCTGGATGACTTAGGAGACCCAGAAGCAGCTTTACATCATTGTTCGAGAAAGGAAATGGAAACTACTGATTCCACACTAAGATGTGAGAATGAAGGACCGAAAAAGTGCTGTACTGACCTGGAAGAAAAGCATGAAGCATCAGAGCTACAAATAAACCATCAGTCTGTAAGTTCCCAGAATCAACTGCCACAGAAAGAGGTAGAGATCAGCCATCCTAAAGCAGGACAGATTGTACTGCAAGATCAAATGTTCCAACTACAGGCAGCTGCTCAATCAGTACGCTCGGGAGCTTGTGGTGTACCAACAACAACTGCACCGGCTCCGTTCGGTCCCCTGGTCGGTAGTCATTTTTCAGCCTTTCGTGATGATGACACGGACTTTAGTGACATAATTTTATCACAACAAGAAACAAACGGATTACCAACTGAAGTTGCAAAACATGAATCTGAAGTTGGCCACTCGAGGCAGATTGCTGAGGCTCAGGGAACGCACCATTCTGACTCAAGTGAAATCTGCAAAGTACTAAATACTATCAAGACTCTTCAACCAAACCAAAGTCCAGACATATATGATCATCAGCATGAAATTTCAGTTTGGGAGCAGAGTTCTACTGTGGCAGAAAAGGGAAGAACCCTTCCTCAGCATTCAGCAGTGGAAGAAGTGTTCAGGCTTCAACGAGCCCTGGCTGATGCGGAGAAGGAAATCGTGAGACTAAATGGTTTAAACCAGGATAACCGTCTTGCTGAAGACAATCTGAAACTTAAAATGCATGTTGAAGCTCTAGAAAAAGAGAAGTCATCATTGAGTCAAGAAAAAGAGGAACTTCAGATGTCACTGTCAAAACTGAGCCGTGACTATCAAGTCATGAAAAACAGAGCTTCAACGGACATGAATTTGAATGTACAATTACTAGACTTAAAACTTCACTTGAAGGCAAAGGAGGAAGAACTGAATCAGACTATCAATGAAAAGAAAATGCTGATGGCTGAGTTAGAAGAACTGGATCATCGGAATCGGGAAGCTACAGAGCACATGATTTTGATACAAGATGAGCTATCAAAACAACAAAATGAAGGAGACCTTGTCATCAAGAAGTTGGAACAAGATCTAGATGATGAAAAAGAGAGAGTTCATCAACTTGAGGATGAGCAAATGAACATATCCCAAGAGCTGCATGTGCAGAAGGAGAAGTTAACTGAGAATGCACGGAGCCTCAGTGATTTGCATTTAACCAAGCAGAAGCTTGAAGGAAAAGTAGAAGATTTAGTAGATCAGCTAAATCAGTCACAAAAAAATAGTTCAAACATCCAGCAGGAAAACCTTGGGCTTAAGGATCACATTAGACAACTTGAAGAGGAGCTGTCTGGGTTTAAGAGTAAGTATCGAACCTCTCTGAATGAAGACTCTAACAGTCATTGTAAGGATGACATGCCTAAAGAACGAGAAGCTGAAGCTAGCAACCTAAGTCAAAATCTTTCTGAAGAGGAACAGCTCAACGAAAACTTAACGAAAGTTGCTGTTGAACTCAAGACGGAAAATGAAATGTTGATTTTAGCACGTGACGATGTAAGGCGTAAGTTGGAAGAATCTATTGCTGCTTACAATCAAATCTCTCAAGAAAAAGACACTATCACGGAGACTCTCAAAAGAGACAAAGAAGAGACTGAAGCCAAACTGCACCAGGCAGAAAAAAGACTGTTGGAAGAAGCAAATAATCACAGGCAGACTATTCAGGAACTCTCCAATGCACATGATTGGAATACCTCGGCCTTAAAGCTGAAACACGAATGTGCAGTTCAACTCAATCAAGAGAAGGACTTTGAAATAGCAGGACTCAAAAAGAATATTGAGCAAATGACTGCTGATGAAAAAGAAACTGAGGAAATTTTGGCATCTTATATAGAAGAAGAGGAGCGATTGACACAAGTCATAAATGAGAAAGAAGTTTTTATTGAAAAACTCGAAGAAAAAATTTCACAACTACAAAAGGATTTACATAAGTGTTCTCAGGCCTTAAGAGAAAATGAAACTTTAAGGCAATCCGTTGAAAGAAAGGACAAAAGTCTTACCTACATGAGAGCAGAAAACAACTATCTGCGAGTAGAACTGGAAATACTTACGGAACAGCACAATCAAGCTGCACCAGTGGCTGAGCCTGAAGCTCTTGATGCTATCACAGAACTAGAATTGGAGGTATCTCAACTGAACATAGTCAAAAATCATCTGGAAGATGAAATTCAAGACCATCTGAATATAATTGAAAATCAAAACCAGCATAAAATGCAACTACTTCAGTCTTTACAGGAGCAGAAGGAGGAAATGCATGAATTTAAGTACAAGTATGAGCAGATGAATGCTGCGCATAGCCAGTTAATTTTAGAAAGAGAGGAGGAAATTAAGAACTTGCAGAAAACTATTGAAGAACTAAAAGCCCAGTTGCCTGGAGAGAGAGGAGACGCTCAAACACTGAATTCTGATATTTTTCAAGAGACCAAAGTAAAAATCCTAAGAGAAAACGAGGTTCAACACTTCCAAGAAGAAGAGAAAGCTCTGCATTCTGCTGAACTAGCCAAAGAAAAACAGTCAATAGCTGAATGGAAGAACAAGGCCGAAAAGCTAGAAGGAGAAGTAACATCACTGCAGGAACGTTTGGATCAAGCGAATGCTCTGTGGGATTCTGCTTCCAGGCTGAGAGAAGACTTAGAGCTCAAGGAAGAGCAGATGGCAGAACTGAAAAAACAAAACGAGCTCCGAAAAGAAATGCTGGACCACGCACAACAGAAATTGTCGACTTTGGTCAACAGCGCAGAAGGAAAAGTGGACAAAGTCCTCATGCGAAACCTTCTAATCGCTCATTTCCAGATAACAAAAGGCAAACGTCGTCGTGAAGTATTGCAGTTGATGGGGAGCATCCTGGACGTTCCAAAGGACGAAATGGAGCACTTGTTGAATAAAGATTATGGTGGTGTCAGAAAGTGGATGAGGAGTTGCCTTGGAGGGGCTTCAACAAGTGTCCCCAGCACACCTCCGAAACCAAATCAACAACCCCAACCCGTGCTTCAGAGTTCTTTTTCAGAACCCCTTTACCAGGAAATGTTAAAGATGGAGCCAAATTAAGAGCTGGCAGAAGCACCAACGGGAATCCACTCTTGGTCCCACGTTCTGCAGCGGTGCCTCTTAGTAACCTCGCTGGAGTTGGACTTGGTGGACCTGGGCGTCCTCTTTTCACACCCATTGCAGATTTCATGCCCACCTTTACACCGTCGCCAGTGTCCCTGCACAACAGGGCCAGAGCTGTACTCCAGGATCTTCTAAATATTTAGCATTATTCTAAAGAAGCCATAACCCTTTTTGATGTTTTACAGCATGGCCTTTTGAAAAAGCACGCATGTGCTTGTAGACAAAAAGAGAAAGCAAAACAGCTGGTATATGTAAGTGTATAGCTACTAGGTATTTTATTTTATTTCTTTAGTTGTTGTTGTTGTTGTGATTTTTTGCTATAGTACTTTTTAAAAAATTTGTTTTGTTTTTTGTAGCACTTTTTGTTTATAGAATTTTGTTCCAATGTAGCAGATAATCATCACCAGTTATCAATTCTGATGTACTTTTGTGAGCCACTGTACAGAGCAGCCTTCTTGAACCACTAGTTCCAACCTCACTTAATGGCATTAAGATAAAAACGATACATGCAATCACAGGAAACGAGAGAAATCCAACCCATAAGAAGGATGTCTCAGATTTAGAGTACATGAAAACCAAATATAATGTTGCAAAACGTTGAGAATATTTAGTTTATCCAAGATAACATTGTACAACTACCAAGCGAAAATTCCAATGGGGAGGACCTAAACAGGAAGCTTAGTGGATAAATTCTAAGATGCTTTGAATCCAAATTCTATGACCCCTATCCATTTTGCTGATTTCCATTTCTCTACGAAAGTCACTTCACATTAATTCAGTTTTCCAGATGATAAATATGTCCAGAAGGAAGAGTATTTTTATGAGGCAACCCCGAAGTGGGATCACATGATCCATTGCCAATGGAAAAGTTAATTAGTAAGAATGTATCATTAAATATCTGGACTGCTTATCTACATACTATTGGGGGCTCTACAATCGTTCTTATAAACACATTTTATAAAACATTTGATCAAAACAAGTTGGGGAGAGAAATAAGCTGACAACAGTTTTTGGAAGATGAAAAGCTTTACAACAGGAGTAGTTATAACCTTTTGATAAATTAAGGTAAAAGATGAATCAAAAGTTTCTAGCTTAAGTAGGTGAAATCCGAGAAGCGAAAAAGCAGATTGCATAGCACATACTTCTCTGACACCCGTAGTTTCTAAAACCATTCAGAACGTTTTTATTAAAATTAATTTAAACAAAATTTAATATGTTTTTAAATATAAATTATACTATCATTTAATATAAGTTAATCTAATTTAAATCAATCTAATTTAAATTAATTTTATTAGTAGTATTATTTAAATTTCTTTTATTAATACGATGGTTTGATTTAAATTTATTTTATTAATTGATATTGTTTATTAACTTATGTTAAATTATAGTATGATTTATATTTAAAAATTCATTAAATTTTATTTAAATTAATACAATTTAACAAAGTAAATTTAACATAATATAGATTGAATTATTTAATATTGACTATATAATTTAATATAAATGTCAATAAAGTTAATTTTAATAAAAATGCTCTTAGTTGTTTTGGAAATTACAGGTGGCAGTGAAGTATTAGCAATATTATCTTCTTTTTTCTCCTCTTTGATTTTACCTAACTTAAGCTAGAACCTTTTGGTTTATCTTTTGCTTTACTTTACAAAAATAAAAAAAAGGAAGAAAAACACCTAGTAGCTACACACATATCAGCTTTTCCTTTCTTATTTCTAAATTTCACCTTAACATTTACATTATTTTACCAAAATTAAGATGCCATCAGTTGTTAGGCATGAACAAAATCACTGAAACAACAACTGGAGGACGCATCCCAAAGGCACATTGGCCAAGTATTCAAAACATATAAATGTCTGAGAACCGATGAGCTCTGATAGTAAAGTTTCCCACCTATGAAAAGTTTCCCAATGCTATGGAAAATGATGACATTTCTCTTTTTGTGTTTTTTAAGCTGAGAACCAACCTAAGGTATGTTATCAGAAATTGTATGTAACTCAAGTCTTTAAATTTCTTATTTTTCCTGTACTGCAGACAAAGAGGCTCACAATTCCTTGAGCTCTACTAGCATTTCAGTGACAGGAAAAAATTCAATGATGCATAGTTGTTTATTTGCATTCAATGTCTATCAATCTTACATACTTTGGGAAGGGTCACAAGCCACGGCCCTTATGCCTCCTGCTCTATTTCAAAGCCTCCAGCATCAGTTGCAACAATTCTAGGAAACACTGGGAATACTCTATGGTACAAAATGCACAATTACTTTTATTTGAAAGCATCTCTAAGACATGAGTCATTAGGTGACTTTCTTGTTCTAAGTAAATTTACTGAATTATTATTAAGTGATAACACGGTAAGCCAAAATGAAAAATGAAAGCATATGCTTCAAATCAGAGCAAGGAAGAAATAAGAAGGTATGATGTGTGGTAAAAATACACGAACATGCAAATATTATCCAGCCTTCTTACGTCAAATGTCCTCTCTTTTATTTATTTATTTTTTGGAGGTTACATTCTTGCATGATATGCATGGAACAACTTTTGGGGGGATACGATCAGAAATTCAGCACTAAAATCTGCCTTCCTGTAACATCACACGGCTTACTCCCGAGAAGAATATCAAAGTATATATTTGGCTTCGACTTGCCAAATTACTTGGAATCTTATTCCAGTAGACTTCACACGGTTGGGAAAAGCAGAGTTCAGATTTGTCATGAGAGATTTTTATATATTCTGCTCACTCCATTGTGTCTAGGTGAGCCTTTGGGTTTCAATGCCTGGAAACACACTTCTTATATTTCAGAATTGAAGAGCTCTTGGAAACGGCGACCTCACTGCATTCTTGAGAAAAATATGTTATACAGGTACTCAGAAAATTACAAAGATTAATCTAGATCCAAGGTTTTTTTAAGACAAGGGGTTTAATGGAGAACACAGCAAGATAGCCTTAGAAATTTCATACTCCCTGCATTCTTAGGAAAAGCTGCTATATTGTAAAGAATAACACCAAACAGAAAAGTTCCTAAGAAAATATTGTGCTTTCAGTTTCCTTGTCTCATAAATTTTATTAAAGTTTCATTAAAGACCCTGTATTTGCTAGCCTTTTTATTAAATACTTTTTTGAGATATTCTATTAATGTCTATGACTGGATTTTACTTGGTCTCACATGAATGTCGCTCCCTGTGACAAAGGGTACATGGGAGGCAGGCAGGATCAGCCTGTCCTCTCCGAGGCACCAGCTGTCCGAACCAGGCTCTGACAGAGGTAGTGAAGGGCACTAGCGTCTCCTGGACTGAGCGAGAGGGTAAGTATCTGAGTGATATTAATTGTGTATAAATGCCACATTTTTTTTTTATGCATTCATCTACTAAGTTGTTTCCACAATTTAGCTAATGTGAATTTTGCTGCTATAAACATTGATGCGGCTGTGTCCCTGTAGTATGCAGTTTTTAAGTCCTTTGGGTATAGACCAAAAAGAGGGATAGCTAGGTCAAATGGTGGTTCTATTCCCAAATTTCCAAGGAATTGCCGCCAAACTGCTTTCCATATTGGCTGCACCAATCTACAGTCCCACCGACAGTGTAGGAGTGTACATTTTTCCTGAAATCCTCACCAACACTTACTGTTGTTGTCTTCATCATAGCTGCCATTTTCAAAAATCGCTGACATTCTAACTGGAGGGAGGTGCAATTAAACCCCTATCTCTCACCATGCACCAAACTCCACTCAAATGAATCAAGGACCTAGGAATAAAACCAGAGACCTTGCATGTAACAGAAGAAAAAGTAGGCCCTAATTCCAATCATATGGGATTAGTCCCAAAATTCCTTAATGAGACTCCTATAGCACAAGAATTAAAATCAAGTATCAATAAATGAGATAGATTCAAACTAAAAAAGTTTCTTCTCCACAAAACAAACAATCTGGGAGGTGAATAGGGATCCTACATCTTGGGAGAAAAGTTTTGCCCCATCACACATCAGATAGAGCACTAATCTCTAGGGTATAGAAAGAACTCACAAATCTAAATACACACACACACACACACACACACACACACACACACAAATAAATAAATAAATAAATAAATGAATGAACGAATAAATAAATAAAATAAAATAAAATAACCCATTCAATAAATGGGCCACGGACCTGAACAGACACTTCTCCCAAGATGATATAAAATTAATCAACAAATTTATGCAAATATGCTCATCATCACTAGCACTTAGAGAAGTGAAAATCAAAACTACACTAAGATTTGAGGTTCAATCTTAAAGGCTGAAAATGAGCATGTTTCACCTCTCTTTCTCCTTCTACCACCAAATCCTCATAGAAATTAGAAAAGGACATGTGAAATGCTCAGTGATCCAAAATAAGAATGAGAATTTCAAGGACTGAACACAAAAATAGATTATGAAAGAGTAGATCAAGTTGAAAAGACAAAAGCAAACATAGAACGTGCAAGGAAACAGTTCACTTGCAGAAGCTGAGAGGTAACAGGCTGCTTCATGCTTTCAGTATTACATACCAGGGATCACAGAGCACAGGACAACAATAAGATAGTTATCTGGGGTACCACACCGTGGGGTACATAGAGCAAAAACATGGGAAACCCTGCAGAATAAAAGGCATCAACTGAACATCCCTCTCTCAGAACCCAAACAAGGAACCACCAACAAGCAGGGAGGAGGGATAGAGAAGAGCTGTGTAATGCACTTAAGAAGCCTGACTGAGGAGCTATACCAAGAAGTTGTACCATGCACACAAAACTACATATCATGTTCAAACACACAGGCTACAGCCACCAAAATTTACCATGCCCTAGACCACAATGAAAACGCCAGCCAATTCCGTAAAGGTGTTATCACACAGGCTGCAATTCCTTGTGCATCTAAAATTAGAAGAATTTTGACTCCTCAAAAAAAAAAAAAAAAAAAAAATTCCATATACAATGAAATTAGGGCCATAGAAACAATTCCAAATAATTGTTAGATTAAAGCAAAAATCAAGATGGAATTAAATTAAAATACTATAATGGCAGAAGCAACAGGGATTTAGATATATGTATTTGAAAAGAGATTGAAATCAAACGGCATATGCTTTTAACATAAAAACATAAGAAAATACCTGGATACTGGATAAAATAATGTAAATGTTAAGGCAAAATTTAGAAAAAAACAAAGGAAAAGCTGATGTGTGTAGCTACTGGGTGTTTTGTCTTCCCATTTTTATCTTGGTAAATTAAGAGAAAAGATAAACAAAAGTTTCTAGCTTAAGTTAGGCAAAATGAGAGAGCAGACAAAAGTAGAATATATAGCTAATATTTCTCTGATACCTGTAGTTTCTAAAACCACTAAGTGGATTTTTATTAAAATTAATCTTATTAATATTTTTATTATATAGTTCATATTAAATGATTTAATCTATATTAAATGTTATTTAAATTGACTTTGTTAAATTGTATTAATTTAAATGAAATTTAATGAATTTTTAGTATACCGATTTTAAGTCCTTTAGTTATAAACCAATGAGTGGGACAGCTGGGTCAAATGGTGCTTCCGATCCCAGTTTTCCGAGGAATTTTCATACTGCTTTTCAGACTGGCTGCATCAATTTGCAGTGCCACCAGCAATGTATACGTGTACCTTTTTCCCCCACATCCTCGCCAACATTTACTGTTGCTTATATTCTTGATGATTGCCATTCTGATTGAAGTGAGATGAAATCTTAGAGTAGTTTTGATTTGCATCTCTCTCATTACTAGTGAAGTTGAACATTTTTTCATATATTTATTGACTGATTGTATTGCTTCTTCTGTGAAGTGTCTGTTCACTACCTTGCCCTTTACATTAAAATAAATATATATATATATATAAATATGTATATATATATATATATATATAGTTTATTGCTGGCAAAAATAGAGTATCATTGAATAGTTCCAAAGTTTAGAGACTTCTAAAAAAGTGGCTTTTATAGACTTTCATGAGTTGAAAACTAGTTGTATTTCTAATAGGGTGGAGCTCAGTAATCACTATGTTGCCATCAAGAAAGCCCGGCAGATGTTTGCCCAGTGGAATGAAAGAAAAAAAAAAAAACCAGAATTGAGAACATCATCCAGGCAAATCAGTAGGCAACTGATTCTAGTTCGAGGCAGACAATTAATCTGTTGATGAATCTACTTTCACAGTTTGTACATAACATTTATGGACTATTATTTTAAATTCTATTTTAAAAATATTTATTATTTAGCCTTTAGTGGACACAACATCTTTATTTTATTTATTTATTTTTTTTTATGTAGTGCTGAGGATCAAACCCCATGCCTCACGCATGCTAGGTGAACGAGCTACTACTTGAGCCATAGACCCAACACTCTCTTAAATTCTTATTTCTACCTTGCTTCTTTATGATAATGAGAATTCAAATTTATGGGTAATATATCATTCACTGAACAACTTCTCAGTCCAAATCAATCCTTCTACTACTGTATTGTCACTGGAGTGTTATGTTAATCTTCCTACAAACGTGTGCGGAACATTTCATTGATTATGCCAATTCTTAAAGATACAAATGTGCCGAGCCCTAATATCCAGAGTACACAAAGAACTCAAAAAGTAAACATTAAGAAAACAAACAACCCAATCAACAAATGGGCCAAGGACCTGAACAGACACTTCTCAGAGAAGGATACACAATTAATCAAAAAATACACGGAAAAAAATGCTCACCATCTCTAGCAATCAGAGAAATGCAAATTAAAACCACTCTAAGATACCAAATCAGTCCAGTAAGAATGGCAGCCATTAGGAAGTCAAACAACAACAAGTGCTGGCAAGGATGTGGGGGGAAAAGGTACACTTGTACATTGCTGGTGCGACTGCAAATTGGTGCAGCCAATTTGGAAAGCATTATGGAGGTTCCTGGGAAAGCTGGGAATGGAACCACCATTCGACCCAGCTATTCCCCTTCTCGGACTATTCCCAAAGACCTAAAAAGAGCATGCTATAGGGATACAGCTACATCAAGGTTCACAGCAGCACAATTCACAATAGCTAGAATGTGGAACCAACCTAGATGCCAGTCAATAGATGAATGGATAAGAAAATGTGGCATTTGTACACAATGGAATATTACTCAGCACTAAAAAATAACAAAACCATGGCATTTGCAGGGAAATGGATGGCATTAGAGGAGATTATGCTAAGTGAAGTTAGCCAATCCCTAGGAAAGAAATGCTGAATGTCTTCTTTCATATAAGGAGGGGGACTCAAAACAGAGCAGGCTGGAAGAGCATGAAAAGAAGACTACCAATTAGAAGGGACAAGAGGTGGGAGGGAATGGGAGAGAGAAGGGGAATTTCATGGAAATGGAAGGATACCCTCATTGTTACACACAATTACATAGAAGAGGATGTGAGGGGAAAGGGGGGAAAAAAGGAGAGAAATGAATTACAGTAGCTGGGGTAGAGAGAGATTATGGGAGGGGAGGGGACAGAAGGGGGGATAGGGAGGGAATAGGAAAGGCAGCAGAATATAACAGACACTAGTATGGCAGTATGTATAAACCTGCACGTACAGCCAATGTGATCCTGCAAACTGTACACGTGGTAAAAATAAGAATTCATACCCCACTTGAATCAAATGTATGAAATATGATATGTCAAGATCATTGTAATTTTTTTTTAAGCAACCAATAAAAATTTAAAAAAAGAAACGAGACAAGGCCCATATTAAAGAGATTTAAAAATTCTACTGAAATCTATAAGAAAATGTTTGAATGAATCATGAGGTATTAAAAGAAGTACAAACTTAATATCTTGCATAGAATTTATCACCCTATGTTTATAGACTCAAAAAGCTTTCCTTACTTTAACCTTCAACTGTGTTTTAACAAAGCCACATTATTCAGGGCTCTCTACTTCTGGCTTTATTCTTTCTTACTTAGTCTTTTCCCCCATATGAGATCCTCACCACCACAGTCGTCAATGGCTGACCTTGCATTATATTTCAAGGATCACTCTATGTAACATCTTCTCCATTGACTGACTGTATTCAATTGCACTTCATAGCAGGAAATGTATATAACACAGCTTTATGTTGTTCACAATATCTACCACAATACCTTGTACTTTTTGGGCGCTGAATATATGTATAAGGATACACTTATGATTACTGGATCCTTTTTGTCACGTGTGCTCGCGAATGAGCCAGGGTTTTCCCTCCATATCCCCCATAGTTTCCAGGAATATTCCAAACATATTGAGAAGAAGAGAAATGCTTTTATTTGGACGGTCAGTTTCGAATACACTAGGTAGGTATCTCTCTCAGATAGAAATACAAAATGACAAACAGCTGTGGTCAGAGTGAACCATGCTAGAAGACCGAATCTGAGTGATCAGAAATGCCTTTCAGCAGGAGGAGCAACAACCACTGGAACCAGATTCAAGCCAAATGGGATAGGTCTTACACTGAAAAAGGATCATTATTTGTGATTTAAAACAATAAACAAACACAGAACACCTAAAGAGAAGGAGGCACCCTGCTATAATTTGGATCTGGAATGTTGCCCAAAGGTCATGTGTTGAAAGCTTGGACCCCAATCCACCAGCATTCAGAACGGACTCTACAGAAAGGTGAATTGAATCCTGAGCTCTAACCTCGTCTGTGGATCAATCCACTGATGGGTTCATGATTGGACAGGACTATCGGGAGTTGGTCAAAACTGTGGGCGGTAGGGCCTAGTTGGAGGGTAGGCCACTGGAGTTGATTCCCTGGAAGGGTACATCATATTCCTCAGTCCTCTCTTCCCCTCACCATTTCCCTGATCTCCATGAGTTGAGAAGCTCTGTTTTGAAGCCAGGCTCTCTGCCATGGTAATCTGCCTCACTTCAGGCCACAGCAATGGAGCCTGAAATTGAACCAAAATAAATATTTACTCATTTAATTTTCTCAGGTATGTTGTCAAAGTGATGAAAAAGTCTTCTAACACACACACACACACACACACACACACACACACAGGAGGAATGGTCTAAAGGGAGAAAAGGACACTTGGTATTGTTGATGCCTTCTTCAACAGTAGACACAGCTGGGGTACAGCGTGGATTCTCACTTCAGCAGATGCTAAAAGGGGCTTAAATTTTTATTTTAGTCTTTTATGAGGAGACATTGACTAACACAGGCCTGACTTCTCTCTCAGATTTGGAGATGAATAAGAAGGACCAAGAAGATTTCCTTTTCTAGCACAGGACACAAATGCAGTCACTAGTTTCTATAGCGATCTGAGTAATTATGTCTACTTGCTCTATCTTGAAGGCAAGAGACATTATGAGGTGATTCATATGATCCTTAGAATCTATTTAACCATTAATTTTCCAAAAATTCTTCCTTTTTTAAAATTTTATTTCTGCCACCTTGGGGTTTTGTTTCCTGAACAGACATATAGAAAGAACAGCTCAAGGAAAAGAGTCTCCTGAATATGGGCTCTGGGAAGAGAGTAATGGGAGCAAACCCAAACCCCTTCTAAAGGGTAATAAGGAAAATGATCCTAAAGGAAACAAAAAGGCAAATATGAACAAAGTGGCAGCAGGCTCCATTTGTTGGCCACTTTCTCTGCACCAGCCATCAGGTGAGAACTACACACACTATGTTCTCATTTACTGTTCAACTCATGCTTGTGAGAGAGGTTTCATAAATGCATTCTGTCAGTTTAGCTCCAAAATTGCTTTGGTCCCAACTGGTCTGTCTGTTACAGCCCACGTGCTTCCTCTCTTTGCTTTGTCCCCAACTCTACAAAACTGCCTCCTCATTAACTTGTTGGAATTTAAACACCTTGGAAAGCAGGGCCTTATCTTAACTCCTTCTGATCCTTAGAGGTATGGGAATTACATTTAGGATTGTTACTCCATAGTAGAAAATTTCTCAACTTTCTATTTCGCTCTGTACTCTTGAAACCTGGATTATATTTGGCACTGATAAACAACCATAGGTGAAGTGAACATCAACCTATTGGCTCTAAAACAAATTTTTCTTAAGTGAAATTTAAGCGGAATTTTTGAGCACTTAAATAAACTTCAATCAGAATCAACAAGGACCAAATAATATTAAAATGAACTCGAAAATGTATAGATTAACAGCAAAAGTTTACTTTTGGAAAGGGTAAAGATGGTTCTTTAGTGAAATTTAATCCGTATTATAATTTGAATTCTGAGACTGATTAAGACTCTGTGATGGTTAATTTTATATGTTAACTCGTCTGGGCTACGATGCCCAGATACTTGGCCAACTTTTATTCTGGGTGTGTCTGTGCTGGTGTTATGGGGTGAGATTTACTTTTGAATCGGGGACTTTTAGTTAAATAGATTCCATTCTCTAATGTGGAGCGAGACCTCACCTCGTCAACTGAATGCAACTGAATGGGACAAAAAGCCCACCTCTCCCAGACAAGAGGGAACTGTCCAGTGAACTACCTTTGGATTTCATCTACAACATTGATTCTTCCTGGCTCCACAGCACACTGCCTTGGGACTCAAACTGGGACACTTTCCTGGATCTCTAGCTCCTCCCAGCCAACCCTGCCCAATCCTGTGAGCCAATAGCTGACAGGCAAGTGCAGGGAAGAAGCAGAGGCCCTGCAGGGGGTGAGTGTGCTACTGGATGCCAGTCCCTGGTCAAAGCGCAGGACAGGCTTCTGAGTTTACAGGCAGGAAGGGATGATTAGTGTTGGTGGAGCCCCAGGAACCCCGCGCTCTGAGGAATTCTGAGCGCTTGGGTCATAATCGACCCCGGCAACGCCGGAGGACGTTCGGGGCAGAGAAGTGGATGGTGATGGACGCGCTTCTCAGAGCTGGTCCGATGGATCGCTGAAGTGGCCACGATGTGGTCCTGGTTTGGAGGCCTGGGCTCAGGCTTGGGCCACTTCTTGGGTCAGGTGGGGAGCAGCTTGGCTTTCCTCACCGGCCAGAGCTCCACCTTCAACAGGGAAATGCTTCTGGATGACTTAGGAGACCCAGAAGCAGCTTTACATCATTGTTCGAGAAAGGAAATGGAAACTACTGATTCCACACTAAGATGTGAGAATGAAGGACCGAAAAAGTGCTGTACTGACCTGGAAGAAAAGCATGAAGCATCAGAGCTACAAATAAACCATCAGTCTGTAAGTTCCCAGAATCAACTGCCACAGAAAGAGGTAGAGATCAGCCATCCTAAAGCAGGACAGATTGTACTGCAAGATCAAATGTTCCAACTACAGGCAGCTGCTCAATCAGTACGCTCGGGAGCTTGTGGTGTACCAACAACAACTGCACCGGCTCCGTTCGGTCCCCTGGTCGGTAGTCATTTTTCAGCCTTTCGTGATGATGACACGGACTTTAGTGACATAATTTTATCACAACAAGAAACAAACGGATTACCAACTGAAGTTGCAAAACATGAATCTGAAGTTGGCCACTCGAGGCAGATTGCTGAGGCTCAGGGAACGCACCATTCTGACTCAAGTGAAATCTGCAAAGTACTAAATACTATCAAGACTCTTCAACCAAACCAAAGTCCAGACATATATGATCATCAGCATGAAATTTCAGTTTGGGAGCAGAGTTCTACTGTGGCAGAAAAGGGAAGAACCCTTCCTCAGCATTCAGCAGTGGAAGAAGTGTTCAGGCTTCAACGAGCCCTGGCTGATGCGGAGAAGGAAATCGTGAGACTAAATGGTTTAAACCAGGATAACCGTCTTGCTGAAGACAATCTGAAACTTAAAATGCATGTTGAAGCTCTAGAAAAAGAGAAGTCATCATTGAGTCAAGAAAAAGAGGAACTTCAGATGTCACTGTCAAAACTGAGCCGTGACTATCAAGTCATGAAAAACAGAGCTTCAACGGACATGAATTTGAATGTACAATTACTAGACTTAAAACTTCACTTGAAGGCAAAGGAGGAAGAACTGAATCAGACTATCAATGAAAAGAAAATGCTGATGGCTGAGTTAGAAGAACTGGATCATCGGAATCGGGAAGCTACAGAGCACATGATTTTGATACAAGATGAGCTATCAAAACAACAAAATGAAGGAGACCTTGTCATCAAGAAGTTGGAACAAGATCTAGATGATGAAAAAGAGAGAGTTCATCAACTTGAGGATGAGCAAATGAACATATCCCAAGAGCTGCATGTGCAGAAGGAGAAGTTAACTGAGAATGCACGGAGCCTCAGTGATTTGCATTTAACCAAGCAGAAGCTTGAAGGAAAAGTAGAAGATTTAGTAGATCAGCTAAATCAGTCACAAAAAAATAGTTCAAACATCCAGCAGGAAAACCTTGGGCTTAAGGATCACATTAGACAACTTGAAGAGGAGCTGTCTGGGTTTAAGAGTAAGTATCGAACCTCTCTGAATGAAGACTCTAACAGTCATTGTAAGGATGACATGCCTAAAGAACGAGAAGCTGAAGCTAGCAACCTAAGTCAAAATCTTTCTGAAGAGGAACAGCTCAACGAAAACTTAACGAAAGTTGCTGTTGAACTCAAGACGGAAAATGAAATGTTGATTTTAGCACGTGACGATGTAAGGCGTAAGTTGGAAGAATCTATTGCTGCTTACAATCAAATCTCTCAAGAAAAAGACACTATCACGGAGACTCTCAAGAGAGACAAAGAAGAGACTGAAGCCAAACTGCACCAGGCAGAAAAAAGACTGTTGGAAGAAGCAAATAATCACAGGCAGACTATTCAGGAACTCTCCAATGCACATGATTGGAATACCTCGGCCTTAAAGCTGAAACACGAATGTGCAGTTCAACTCAATCAAGAGAAGGACTTTGAAATAGCAGGACTCAAAAAGAATATTGAGCAAATGACTGCTGATGAAAAAGAAACTGAGGAAATTTTGGCATCTTATATAGAAGAAGAGGAGCGATTGACACAAGTCATAAATGAGAAAGAAGTTTTTATTGAAAAACTCGAAGAAAAAATTTCACAACTACAAAAGGATTTACATAAGTGTTCTCAGGCCTTAAGAGAAAATGAAACTTTAAGGCAATCCGTTGAAAGAAAGGACAAAAGTCTTACCTACATGAGAGCAGAAAACAACTATCTGCGAGTAGAACTGGAAATACTTACGGAACAGCACAATCAAGCTGCACCAGTGGCTGAGCCTGAAGCTCTTGATGCTATCACAGAACTAGAATTGGAGGTATCTCAACTGAACATAGTCAAAAATCATCTGGAAGATGAAATTCAAGACCATCTGAATATAATTGAAAATCAAAACCAGCATAAAATGCAACTACTTCAGTCTTTACAGGAGCAGAAGGAGGAAATGCATGAATTTAAGTACAAGTATGAGCAGATGAATGCTGCGCATAGCCAGTTAATTTTAGAAAGAGAGGAGGAAATTAAGAACTTGCAGAAAACTATTGAAGAACTAAAAGCCCAGTTGCCTGGAGAGAGAGGAGACGCTCAAACACTGAATTCTGATATTTTTCAAGAGACCAAAGTAAAAATCCTAAGAGAAAACGAGGTTCAACACTTCCAAGAAGAAGAGAAAGCTCTGCATTCTGCTGAACTAGCCAAAGAAAAACAGTCAATAGCTGAATGGAAGAACAAGGCCGAAAAGCTAGAAGGAGAAGTAACATCACTGCAGGAACGTTTGGATCAAGCGAATGCTCTGTGGGATTCTGCTTCCAGGCTGAGAGAAGACTTAGATCTCAAGGAAGAGCAGATGGCAGAACTGAAAAAACAAAACGAGCTCCGAAAAGAAATGCTGGACCACGCACAACAGAAATTGTCGACTTTGGTCAACAGCGCAGAAGGAAAAGTGGACAAAGTCCTCATGCGAAACCTTCTAATCGCTCATTTCCAGATAACAAAAGGCAAACGTCGTCGTGAAGTATTGCAGTTGATGGGGAGCATCCTGGACGTTCCAAAGGACGAAATGGAGCACTTGTTGAATAAAGATTATGGTGGTGTCAGAAAGTGGATGAGGAGTTGCCTTGGAGGGGCTTCAACAAGTGTCCCCAGCACACCTCCGAAACCAAATCAACAACCCCAACCCGTGCTTCAGAGTTCTTTTTCAGAACCCCTTTACCAGGAAATGTTAAAGATGGAGCCAAATTAAGAGCTGGCAGAAGCACCAACGGGAATCCACTCTTGGTCCCACGTTCTGCAGCGGTGCCTCTTAGTAACCTCGCTGGAGTTGGACTTGGTGGACCTGGGCGTCCTCTTTTCACACCCATTGCAGATTTCATGCCCACCTTTACACCGTCGCCAGTGTCCCTGCACAACAGGGCCAGAGCTGTACTCCAGGATCTTCTAAATATTTAGCATTATTCTAAAGAAGCCATAACCCTTTTTGATGTTTTACAGCATGGCCTTTTGAAAAAGCACGCATGTGCTTGTAGACAAAAAGAGAAAGCAAAACAGCTGGTATATGTAAGTGTATAGCTACTAGGTATTTTATTTTATTTCTTTAGTTGTTGTTGTTGTTGTGATTTTTTGCTATAGTACTTTTTAAAAAATTTGTTTTGTTTTTTGTAGCACTTTTTGTTTATAGAATTTTGTTCCAATGTAGCAGATAATCATCACCAGTTATCAATTCTGATGTACTTTTGTGAGCCACTGTACAGAGCAGCCTTCTTGAACCACTAGTTCCAACCTCACTTAATGGCATTAAGATAAAAACGATACATGCAATCACAGGAAACGAGAGAAATCCAACCCATAAGAAGGATGTCTCAGATTTAGAGTACATGAAAACCAAATATAATGTTGCAAAACGTTGAGAATATTTAGTTTATCCAAGATAACATTGTACAACTACCAAGCGAAAATTCCAATGGGGAGGACCTAAACAGGAAGCTTAGTGGATAAATTCTAAGATGCTTTGAATCCAAATTCTATGACCCCTATCCATTTTGCTGATTTCCATTTCTCTACGAAAGTCACTTCACATTAATTCAGTTTTCCAGATGATAAATATGTCCAGAAGGAAGAGTATTTTTATGAGGCAACCCCGAAGTGGGATCACATGATCCATTGCCAATGGAAAAGTTAATTAGTAAGAATGTATCATTAAATATCTGGACTGCTTATCTACATACTATTGGGGGCTCTACAATCGTTCTTATAAACACATTTTATAAAACATTTGATCAAAACAAGTTGGGGAGAGAAATAAGCTGACAACAGTTTTTGGAAGATGAAAAGCTTTACAACAGGAGTAGTTATAACCTTTTGATAAATTAAGGTAAAAGATGAATCAAAAGTTTCTAGCTTAAGTAGGTGAAATCCGAGAAGCGAAAAAGCAGATTGCATAGCACATACTTCTCTGACACCCGTAGTTTCTAAAACCATTCAGAACGTTTTTATTAAAATTAATTTAAACAAAATTTAATATGTTTTTAAATATAAATTATACTATCATTTAATATAAGTTAATCTAATTTAAATCAATCTAATTTAAATTAATTTTATTAGTAGTATTATTTAAATTTCTTTTATTAATACGATGGTTTGATTTAAATTTATTTTATTAATTGATATTGTTTATTAACTTATGTTAAATTATAGTATGATTTATATTTAAAAATTCATTAAATTTTATTTAAATTAATACAATTTAACAAAGTAAATTTAACATAATATAGATTGAATTATTTAATATTGACTATATAATTTAATATAAATGTCAATAAAGTTAATTTTAATAAAAATGCTCTTAGTTGTTTTGGAAATTACAGGTGGCAGTGAAGTATTAGCAATATTATCTTCTTTTTTCTCCTCTTTGATTTTACCTAACTTAAGCTAGAACCTTTTGGTTTATCTTTTGCTTTACTTTACAAAAATAAAAAAAAAGGAAGAAAAACACCTAGTAGCTACACACATATCAGCTTTTCCTTTCTTATTTCTAAATTTCACCTTAACATTTACATTATTTTACCAAAATTAAGATGCCATCAGTTGTTAGGCATGAACAAAATCACTGAAACAACAACTGGAGGACGCATCCCAAAGGCACATTGGCCAAGTATTCAAAACATATAAATGTCTGAGAACCGATGAGCTCTGATAGTAAAGTTTCCCACCTATGAAAAGTTTCCCAATGCTATGGAAAATGATGACATTTCTCTTTTTGTGTTTTTTAAGCTGAGAACCAACCTAAGGTATGTTATCAGAAATTGTATGTAACTCAAGTCTTTAAATTTCTTATTTTTCCTGTACTGCAGACAAAGAGGCTCACAATTCCTTGAGCTCTACTAGCATTTCAGTGACAGGAAAAAATTCAATGATGCATAGTTGTTTATTTGCATTCAATGTCTATCAATCTTACATACTTTGGGAAGGGTCACAAGCCACGGCCCTTATGCCTCCTGCTCTATTTCAAAGCCTCCAGCATCAGTTGCAACAATTCTAGGAAACACTGGGAATACTCTATGGTACAAAATGCACAATTACTTTTATTTGAAAGCATCTCTAAGACATGAGTCATTAGGTGACTTTCTTGTTCTAAGTAAATTTACTGAATTATTATTAAGTGATAACACGGTAAGCCAAAATGAAAAATGAAAGCATATGCTTCAAATCAGAGCAAGGAAGAAATAAGAAGGTATGATGTGTGGTAAAAATACACGAACATGCAAATATTATCCAGCCTTCTTACGTCAAATGTCCTCTCTTTTATTTATTTATTTTTTGGAGGTTACATTCTTGCATGATATGCATGGAACAACTTTTGGGGGGATACGATCAGAAATTCAGCACTAAAATCTGCCTTCCTGTAACATCACACGGCTTACTCCCGAGAAGAATATCAAAGTATATATTTGGCTTCGACTTGCCAAATTACTTGGAATCTTATTCCAGTAGACTTCACACGGTTGGGAAAAGCAGAGTTCAGATTTGTCATGAGAGATTTTTATATATTCTGCTCACTCCATTGTGTCTAGGTGAGCCTTTGGGTTTCAATGCCTGGAAACACACTTCTTATATTTCAGAATTGAAGAGCTCTTGGAAACGGCGACCTCACTGCATTCTTGAGAAAAATATGTTATACAGGTACTCAGAAAATTACAAAGATTAATCTAGATCCAAGGTTTTTTTAAGACAAGGGGTTTAATGGAGAACACAGCAAGATAGCCTTAGAAATTTCATACTCCCTGCATTCTTAGGAAAAGCTGCTATATTGTAAAGAATAACACCAAACAGAAAAGTTCCTAAGAAAATATTGTGCTTTCAGTTTCCTTGTCTCATAAATTTTATTAAAGTTTCATTAAAGACCCTGTATTTGCTAGCCTTTTTATTAAATACTTTTTTGAGATATTCTATTAATGTCTATGACTGGATTTTACTTGGTCTCACATGAATGTCGCTCCCTGTGACAAAGGGTACATGGGAGGCAGGCAGGATCAGCCTGTCCTCTCCGAGGCACCAGCTGTCCGAACCAGGCTCTGACAGAGGTAGTGAAGGGCACTAGCGTCTCCTGGACTGAGCGAGAGGGTAAGTATCTGAGTGATATTAATTGTGTATAAATGCCACATTTTTTTTTTTATGCATTCATCTACTAAGTTGTTTCCACAATTTAGCTAATGTGAATTTTGCTGCTATAAACATTGATGCGGCTGTGTCCCTGTAGTATGCAGTTTTTAAGTCCTTTGGGTATAGACCAAAAAGAGGGATAGCTAGGTCAAATGGTGGTTCTATTCCCAAATTTCCAAGGAATTGCCGCCAAACTGCTTTCCATATTGGCTGCACCAATCTACAGTCCCACCGACAGTGTAGGAGTGTACATTTTTCCTGAAATCCTCACCAACACTTACTGTTGTTGTCTTCATCATAGCTGCCATTTTCAAAAATCGCTGACATTCTAACTGGAGGGAGGTGCAATTAAACCCCTATCTCTCACCATGCACCAAACTCCACTCAAATGAATCAAGGACCTAGGAATAAAACCAGAGACCTTGCATGTAACAGAAGAAAAAGTAGGCCCTAATTCCAATCATATGGGATTAGTCCCAAAATTCCTTAATGAGACTCCTATAGCACAAGAATTAAAATCAAGTATCAATAAATGAGATAGATTCAAACTAAAAAAGTTTCTTCTCCACAAAACAAACAATCTGGGAGGTGAATAGGGATCCTACATCTTGGGAGAAAAGTTTTGCCCCATCACACATCAGATAGAGCACTAATCTCTAGGGTATAGAAAGAACTCACAAATCTAAATACACACACACACACACACACACACACACACACACACACACAAATAAATAAATAAATAAATAAATAAATGAATGAACGAATAAATAAATAAATAAAATAAAATAAAATAACCCATTCAATAAATGGGCCACGGACCTGAACAGACACTTCTCCCAAGATGATATAAAATTAATCAACAAATTTATGCAAATATGCTCATCATCACTAGCACTTAGAGAAGTGAAAATCAAAACTACACTAAGATTTGAGGTTCAATCTTAAAGGCTGAAAATGAGCATGTTTCACCTCTCTTTCTCCTTCTACCACCAAATCCTCATAGAAATTAGAAAAGGACATGTGAAATGCTCAGTGATCCAAAATAAGAATGAGAATTTCAAGGACTGAACACAAAAATAGATTATGAAAGAGTAGATCAAGTTGAAAAGACAAAAGCAAACATAGAACGTGCAAGGAAACAGTTCACTTGCAGAAGCTGAGAGGTAACAGGCTGCTTCATGCTTTCAGTATTACATACCAGGGATCACAGAGCACAGGACAACAATAAGATAGTTATCTGGGGTACCACACCGTGGGGTACATAGAGCAAAAACATGGGAAACCCTGCAGAATAAAAGGCATCAACTGAACATCCCTCTCTCAGAACCCAAACAAGGAACCACCAACAAGCAGGGAGGAGGGATAGAGAAGAGCTGTGTAATGCACTTAAGAAGCCTGACTGAGGAGCTATACCAAGAAGTTGTACCATGCACACAAAACTACATATCATGTTCAAACACACAGGCTACAGCCACCAAAATTTACCATGCCCTAGACCACAATGAAAACGCCAGCCAATTCCGTAAAGGTGTTATCACACAGGCTGCAATTCCTTGTGCATCTAAAATTAGAAGAATTTTGACTCCTCAAAAAAAAAAAAAAAAAAATTCCATATACAATGAAATTAGGGCCATAGAAACAATTCCAAATAATTGTTAGATTAAAGCAAAAATCAAGATGGAATTAAATTAAAATACTATAATGGCAGAAGCAACAGGGATTTAGATATATGTATTTGAAAAGAGATTGAAATCAAACGGCATATGCTTTTAACATAAAAACATAAGAAAATACCTGGATACTGGATAAAATAATGTAAATGTTAAGGCAAAATTTAGAAAAAAACAAAGGAAAAGCTGATGTGTGTAGCTACTGGGTGTTTTGTCTTCCCATTTTTATCTTGGTAAATTAAGAGAAAAGATAAACAAAAGTTTCTAGCTTAAGTTAGGCAAAATGAGAGAGCAGACAAAAGTAGAATATATAGCTAATATTTCTCTGATACCTGTAGTTTCTAAAACCACTAAGTGGATTTTTATTAAAATTAATCTTATTAATATTTTTATTATATAGTTCATATTAAATGATTTAATCTATATTAAATGTTATTTAAATTGACTTTGTTAAATTGTATTAATTTAAATGAAATTTAATGAATTTTTAGTATACCGATTTTAAGTCCTTTAGTTATAAACCAATGAGTGGGACAGCTGGGTCAAATGGTGCTTCCGATCCCAGTTTTCCGAGGAATTTTCATACTGCTTTTCAGACTGGCTGCATCAATTTGCAGTGCCACCAGCAATGTATACGTGTACCTTTTTCCCCCACATCCTCGCCAACATTTACTGTTGCTTATATTCTTGATGATTGCCATTCTGATTGAAGTGAGATGAAATCTTAGAGTAGTTTTGATTTGCATCTCTCTCATTACTAGTGAAGTTGAACATTTTTTCATATATTTATTGACTGATTGTATTGCTTCTTCTGTGAAGTGTCTGTTCACTACCTTGCCCTTTACATTAAAATAAATATATATATATATAAATATGTGTATATATATATAGTTTATTGCTGGCAAAAATAGAGTATCATTGAATAGTTCCAAAGTTTAGAGACTTCTAAAAAAGTGGCTTTTATAGACTTTCATGAGTTGAAAACTAGTTGTATTTCTAATAGGGTGGAGCTCAGTAATCACTATGTTGCCATCAAGAAAGCCCGGCAGATGTTTGCCCAGTGGAATGAAAGAAAAAAAAAAAAAAAAAAAAACCAGAATTGAGAACATCATCCAGGCAAATCAGTAGGCAACTGATTCTAGTTCGAGGCAGACAATTAATCTGTTGACGAATCTACTTTCACAGTTTGTACATAACATTTATGGACTATTATTTTAAATTCTATTTTAAAAATATTTATTATTTAGCCTTTAGTGGACACAACATCTTTATTTTATTTTATTTTTTTTTTTATGTAGTGCTGAGGATCAAACCCCATGCCTCACGCATGCTAGGTGAACGAGCTACTACTTGAGCCATAGACCCAACACTCTCTTAAATTCTTATTTCCACCTTGCTTCTTTATGATAATGAGAATTCAAATTTATGGGTAATATATCATTCACTGAACAACTTCTCAGTCCAAATCAATCCTTCTACTACTGTATTGTCACTGGAGTGTTATGTTAATCTTCCTACAAACGTGTGCGGAACATTTCATTGATTATGCCAATTCTTAAAGATACAAATGTGCCGAGCCCTAATATCCAGAGTACACAAAGAACTCAAAAAGTAAACATTAAGAAAACAAACAACCCAATCAACAAATGGGCCAAGGACCTGAACAGACACTTCTCAGAGAAGGATACACAATTAATCAAAAAATACACGGAAAAAATGCTCACCATCTCTAGCAATCAGAGAAATGCAAATTAAAACCACTCTAAGATACCAAATCAGTCCAGTAAGAATGGCAGCCATTAGGAAGTCAAACAACAACAAGTGCTGGCAAGGATGTGGGGGGAAAAGGTACACTTGTACATTGCTGGTGCGACTGCAAATTGGTGCAGCCAATTTGGAAAGCATTATGGAGGTTCCTGGGAAAGCTGGGAATGGAACCACCATTCGACCCAGCTATTCCCCTTCTCGGACTATTCCCAAAGACCTAAAAAGAGCATGCTATAGGGATACAGCTACATCAAGGTTCACAGCAGCACAATTCACAATAGCTAGAATGTGGAACCAACCTAGATGCCAGTCAATAGATGAATGGATAAGAAAATGTGGCATTTGTACACAATGGAATATTACTCAGCACTAAAAAATAACAAAACCATGGCATTTGCAGGGAAATGGATGGCATTAGAGGAGATTATGCTAAGTGAAGTTAGCCAATCCCTAGGAAAGAAATGCTGAATGTCTTCTTTCATATAAGGAGGGGGACTCAAAACAGAGCAGGCTGGAAGAGCATGAAAAGAAGACTACCAATTAGAAGGGACAAGAGGTGGGAGGGAATGGGAGAGAGAAGGGGAATTTCATGGAAATGGAAGGATACCCTCATTGTTACACACAATTACATAGAAGAGGATGTGAGGGGAAAGGGGGGAAAAAAGGAGAGAAATGAATTACAGTAGCTGGGGTAGAGAGAGATTATGGGAGGGGAGGGGACAGAAGGGGGGATAGGGAGGGAATAGGAAAGGCAGCAGAATATAACAGACACTAGTATGGCAGTATGTATAAACCTGCACGTACAGCCAATGTGATCCTGCAAACTGTACACGTGGTAAAAATAAGAATTCATACCCCACTTGAATCAAATGTATGAAATATGATATGTCAAGATCATTGTAATTTTTTTTTAAGCAACCAATAAAAATTTAAAAAAAGAAACGAGACAAGGCCCATATTAAAGAGATTTAAAAATTCTACTGAAATCTATAAGAAAATGTTTGAATGAATCATGAGGTATTAAAAGAAGTACAAACTTAATATCTTGCATAGAATTTATCACCCTATGTTTATAGACTCAAAAAGCTTTCCTTACTTTAACCTTCAACTGTGTTTTAACAAAGCCACATTATTCAGGGCTCTCTACTTCTGGCTTTATTCTTTCTTACTTAGTCTTTTCCCCCATATGAGATCCTCACCACCACAGTCGTCAATGGCTGACCTTGCATTATATTTCAAGGATCACTCTATGTAACATCTTCTCCATTGACTGACTGTATTCAATTGCACTTCATAGCAGGAAATGTATATAACACAGCTTTATGTTGTTCACAATATCTACCACAATACCTTGTACTTTTTGGGCGCTGAATATATGTATAAGGATACACTTATGATTACTGGATCCTTTTTGTCACGTGTGCTCGCGAATGAGCCAGGGTTTTCCCTCCATATCCCCCATAGTTTCCAGGAATATTCCAAACATATTGAGAAGAAGAGAAATGCTTTTATTTGGACGGTCAGTTTCGAATACACTAGGTAGGTATCTCTCTCAGATAGAAATACAAAATGACAAACAGCTGTGGTCAGAGTGAACCATGCTAGAAGACCGAATCTGAGTGATCAGAAATGCCTTTCAGCAGGAGGAGCAACAACCACTGGAACCAGATTCAAGCCAAATGGGATAGGTCTTACACTGAAAAAGGATCATTATTTGTGATTTAAAACAATAAACAAACACAGAACACCTAAAGAGAAGGAGGCACCCTGCTATAATTTGGATCTGGAATGTTGCCCAAAGGTCATGTGTTGAAAGCTTGGACCCCAATCCACCAGCATTCAGAACGGACTCTACAGAAAGGTGAATTGAATCCTGAGCTCTAACCTCGTCTGTGGATCAATCCACTGATGGGTTCATGATTGGACAGGACTATCGGGAGTTGGTCAAAACTGTGGGCGGTAGGGCCTAGTTGGAGGGTAGGCCACTGGAGTTGATTCCCTGGAAGGGTACATCATATTCCTCAGTCCTCTCTTCCCCTCACCATTTCCCTGATCTCCATGAGTTGAGAAGCTCTGTTTTGAAGCCAGGCTCTCTGCCATGGTAATCTGCCTCACTTCAGGCCACAGCAATGGAGCCTGAAATTGAACCAAAATAAATATTTACTCATTTAATTTTCTCAGGTATGTTGTCAAAGTGATGAAAAAGTCTTCTAACACACACACACACACACACACACACACACACAGGAGGAATGGTCTAAAGGGAGAAAAGGACACTTGGTATTGTTGATGCCTTCTTCAACAGTAGACACAGCTGGGGTACAGCGTGGATTCTCACTTCAGCAGATGCTAAAAGGGGCTTAAATTTTTATTTTAGTCTTTTATGAGGAGACATTGACTAACACAGGCCTGACTTCTCTCTCAGATTTGGAGATGAATAAGAAGGACCAAGAAGATTTCCTTTTCTAGCACAGGACACAAATGCAGTCACTAGTTTCTGATAGCAATCTGAGTAATTATGTCTACTTGCTCTATCTTGAAGGCAAGAGACATTATGAGGTGATTCATATGATCCTTAGAATCTATTTAACCATTAATTTTCCAAAAATTCTTCCTTTTTTAAAATTTTATTTCTGCCACCTTGGGGTTTTGTTTCCTGAACAGACATATAGAAAGAACAGCTCAAGGAAAAGAGTCTCCTGAATATGGGCTCTGGGAAGAGAGTAATGGGAGCAAACCCAAACCCCTTCTAAAGGGTAATAAGGAAAATGATCCTAAAGGAAACAAAAAGGCAAATATGAACAAAGTGGCAGCAGGCTCCATTTGTTGGCCACTTTCTCTGCACCAGCCATCAGGTGAGAACTACACACACTATGTTCTCATTTACTGTTCAACTCATGCTTGTGAGAGAGGTTTCATAAATGCATTCTGTCAGTTTAGCTCCAAAATTGCTTTGGTCCCAACTGGTCTGTCTGTTACAGCCCACGTGCTTCCTCTCTTTGCTTTGTCCCCAACTCTACAAAACTGCCTCCTCATTAACTTGTTGGAATTTAAACACCTTGGAAAGCAGGGCCTTATCTTAACTCCTTCTGATCCTTAGAGGTATGGGAATTACATTTAGGATTGTTACTCCATAGTAGAAAATTTCTCAACTTTCTATTTCGCTCTGTACTCTTGAAACCTGGATTATATTTGGCACTGATAAACAACCATAGGTGAAGTGAACATCAACCTATTGGCTCTAAAACAAATTTTTCTTAAGTGAAATTTAAGCGGAATTTTTGAGCACTTAAATAAACTTCAATCAGAATCAACAAGGACCAAATAATATTAAAATGAACTCGAAAATGTATAGATTAACAGCAAAAGTTTACTTTTGGAAAGGGTAAAGATGGTTCTTTAGTGAAATTTAATCCGTATTATAATTTGAATTCTGAGACTGATTAAGACTCTGTGATGGTTAATTTTATATGTTAACTCGTCTGGGCTACGATGCCCAGATACTTGGCCAACTTTTATTCTGGGTGTGTCTGTGCTGGTGTTATGGGGTGAGATTTACTTTTGAATCGGGGACTTTTAGTTAAATAGATTCCATTCTCTAATGTGGAGCGAGACCTCACCTCGTCAACTGAATGCAACTGAATGGGACAAAAAGCCCACCTCTCCCAGACAAGAGGGAACTGTCCAGTGAACTACCTTTGGATTTCATCTACAACATTGATTCTTCCTGGCTCCACAGCACACTGCCTTGGGACTCAAACTGGGACACTTTCCTGGATCTCTAGCTCCTCCCAGCCAACCCTGCCCAATCCTGTGAGCCAATAGCTGACAGGCAAGTGCAGGGAAGAAGCAGAGGCCCTGCAGGGGGTGAGTGTGCTACTGGATGCCAGTCCCTGGTCAAAGCGCAGGACAGGCTTCTGAGTTTACAGGCAGGAAGGGATGATTAGTGTTGGTGGAGCCCCAGGAACCCCGCGCTCTGAGGAATTCTGAGCGCTTGGGTCATAATCGACCCCGGCAACGCCGGAGGACGTTCGGGGCAGAGAAGTGGATGGTGATGGACGCGCTTCTCAGAGCTGGTCCGATGGATCGCTGAAGTGGCCACGATGTGGTCCTGGTTTGGAGGCCTGGGCTCAGGCTTGGGCCACTTCTTGGGTCAGGTGGGGAGCAGCTTGGCTTTCCTCACCGGCCAGAGCTCCACCTTCAACAGGGAAATGCTTCTGGATGACTTAGGAGACCCAGAAGCAGCTTTACATCATTGTTCGAGAAAGGAAATGGAAACTACTGATTCCACACTAAGATGTGAGAATGAAGGACCGAAAAAGTGCTGTACTGACCTGGAAGAAAAGCATGAAGCATCAGAGCTACAAATAAACCATCAGTCTGTAAGTTCCCAGAATCAACTGCCACAGAAAGAGGTAGAGATCAGCCATCCTAAAGCAGGACAGATTGTACTGCAAGATCAAATGTTCCAACTACAGGCAGCTGCTCAATCAGTACGCTCGGGAGCTTGTGGTGTACCAACAACAACTGCACCGGCTCCGTTCGGTCCCCTGGTCGGTAGTCATTTTTCAGCCTTTCGTGATGATGACACGGACTTTAGTGACATAATTTTATCACAACAAGAAACAAACGGATTACCAACTGAAGTTGCAAAACATGAATCTGAAGTTGGCCACTCGAGGCAGATTGCTGAGGCTCAGGGAACGCACCATTCTGACTCAAGTGAAATCTGCAAAGTACTAAATACTATCAAGACTCTTCAACCAAACCAAAGTCCAGACATATATGATCATCAGCATGAAATTTCAGTTTGGGAGCAGAGTTCTACTGTGGCAGAAAAGGGAAGAACCCTTCCTCAGCATTCAGCAGTGGAAGAAGTGTTCAGGCTTCAACGAGCCCTGGCTGATGCGGAGAAGGAAATCGTGAGACTAAATGGTTTAAACCAGGATAACCGTCTTGCTGAAGACAATCTGAAACTTAAAATGCATGTTGAAGCTCTAGAAAAAGAGAAGTCATCATTGAGTCAAGAAAAAGAGGAACTTCAGATGTCACTGTCAAAACTGAGCCGTGACTATCAAGTCATGAAAAACAGAGCTTCAACGGACATGAATTTGAATGTACAATTACTAGACTTAAAACTTCACTTGAAGGCAAAGGAGGAAGAACTGAATCAGACTATCAATGAAAAGAAAATGCTGATGGCTGAGTTAGAAGAACTGGATCATCGGAATCGGGAAGCTACAGAGCACATGATTTTGATACAAGATGAGCTATCAAAACAACAAAATGAAGGAGACCTTGTCATCAAGAAGTTGGAACAAGATCTAGATGATGAAAAAGAGAGAGTTCATCAACTTGAGGATGAGCAAATGAACATATCCCAAGAGCTGCATGTGCAGAAGGAGAAGTTAACTGAGAATGCACGGAGCCTCAGTGATTTGCATTTAACCAAGCAGAAGCTTGAAGGAAAAGTAGAAGATTTAGTAGATCAGCTAAATCAGTCACAAAAAAATAGTTCAAACATCCAGCAGGAAAACCTTGGGCTTAAGGATCACATTAGACAACTTGAAGAGGAGCTGTCTGGGTTTAAGAGTAAGTATCGAACCTCTCTGAATGAAGACTCTAACAGTCATTGTAAGGATGACATGCCTAAAGAACGAGAAGCTGAAGCTAGCAACCTAAGTCAAAATCTTTCTGAAGAGGAACAGCTCAACGAAAACTTAACGAAAGTTGCTGTTGAACTCAAGACGGAAAATGAAATGTTGATTTTAGCACGTGACGATGTAAGGCGTAAGTTGGAAGAATCTATTGCTGCTTACAATCAAATCTCTCAAGAAAAAGACACTATCACGGAGACTCTCAAAAGAGACAAAGAAGAGACTGAAGCCAAACTGCACCAGGCAGAAAAAAGACTGTTGGAAGAAGCAAATAATCACAGGCAGACTATTCAGGAACTCTCCAATGCACATGATTGGAATACCTCGGCCTTAAAGCTGAAACACGAATGTGCAGTTCAACTCAATCAAGAGAAGGACTTTGAAATAGCAGGACTCAAAAAGAATATTGAGCAAATGACTGCTGATGAAAAAGAAACTGAGGAAATTTTGGCATCTTATATAGAAGAAGAGGAGCGATTGACACAAGTCATAAATGAGAAAGAAGTTTTTATTGAAAAACTCGAAGAAAAAATTTCACAACTACAAAAGGATTTACATAAGTGTTCTCAGGCCTTAAGAGAAAATGAAACTTTAAGGCAATCCGTTGAAAGAAAGGACAAAAGTCTTACCTACATGAGAGCAGAAAACAACTATCTGCGAGTAGAACTGGAAATACTTACGGAACACCACAATCAAGCTGCACCAGTGGCTGAGCCTGAAGCTCTTGATGCTATCACAGAACTAGAATTGGAGGTATCTCAACTGAACATAGTCAAAAATCATCTGGAAGATGAAATTCAAGACCATCTGAATATAATTGAAAATCAAAACCAGCATAAAATGCAACTACTTCAGTCTTTACAGGAGCAGAAGGAGGAAATGCATGAATTTAAGTACAAGTATGAGCAGATGAATGCTGCGCATAGCCAGTTAATTTTAGAAAGAGAGGAGGAAATTAAGAACTTGCAGAAAACTATTGAAGAACTAAAAGCCCAGTTGCCTGGAGAGAGAGGAGACGCTCAAACACTGAATTCTGATATTTTTCAAGAGACCAAAGTAAAAATCCTAAGAGAAAACGAGGTTCAACACTTCCAAGAAGAAGAGAAAGCTCTGCATTCTGCTGAACTAGCCAAAGAAAAACAGTCAATAGCTGAATGGAAGAACAAGGCCGAAAAGCTAGAAGGAGAAGTAACATCACTGCAGGAACGTTTGGATCAAGCGAATGCTCTGTGGGATTCTGCTTCCAGGCTGAGAGAAGACTTAGATCTCAAGGAAGAGCAGATGGCAGAACTGAAAAAACAAAACGAGCTCCGAAAAGAAATGCTGGACCACGCACAACAGAAATTGTCGACTTTGGTCAACAGCGCAGAAGGAAAAGTGGACAAAGTCCTCATGCGAAACCTTCTAATCGCTCATTTCCAGATAACAAAAGGCAAACGTCGTCGTGAAGTATTGCAGTTGATGGGGAGCATCCTGGACGTTCCAAAGGACGAAATGGAGCACTTGTTGAATAAAGATTATGGTGGTGTCAGAAAGTGGATGAGGAGTTGCCTTGGAGGGGCTTCAACAAGTGTCCCCAGCACACCTCCGAAACCAAATCAACAACCCCAACCCGTGCTTCAGAGTTCTTTTTCAGAACCCCTTTACCAGGAAATGTTAAAGATGGAGCCAAATTAAGAGCTGGCAGAAGCACCAACGGGAATCCACTCTTGGTCCCACGTTCTGCAGCGGTGCCTCTTAGTAACCTCGCTGGAGTTGGACTTGGTGGACCTGGGCGTCCTCTTTTCACACCCATTGCAGATTTCATGCCCACCTTTACACCGTCGCCAGTGTCCCTGCACAACAGGGCCAGAGCTGTACTCCAGGATCTTCTAAATATTTAGCATTATTCTAAAGAAGCCATAACCCTTTTTGATGTTTTACAGCATGGCCTTTTGAAAAAGCACGCATGTGCTTGTAGACAAAAAGAGAAAGCAAAACAGCTGGTATATGTAAGTGTATAGCTACTAGGTATTTTATTTTATTTCTTTAGTTGTTGTTGTTGTTGTGATTTTTTGCTATAGTACTTTTTAAAAAATTTGTTTTGTTTTTTGTAGCACTTTTTGTTTATAGAATTTTGTTCCAATGTAGCAGATAATCATCACCAGTTATCAATTCTGATGTACTTTTGTGAGCCACTGTACAGAGCAGCCTTCTTGAACCACTAGTTCCAACCTCACTTAATGGCATTAAGATAAAAACGATACATGCAATCACAGGAAACGAGAGAAATCCAACCCATAAGAAGGATGTCTCAGATTTAGAGTACATGAAAACCAAATATAATGTTGCAAAACGTTGAGAATATTTAGTTTATCCAAGATAACATTGTACAACTACCAAGCGAAAATTCCAATGGGGAGGACCTAAACAGGAAGCTTAGTGGATAAATTCTAAGATGCTTTGAATCCAAATTCTATGACCCCTATCCATTTTGCTGATTTCCATTTCTCTACGAAAGTCACTTCACATTAATTCAGTTTTCCAGATGATAAATATGTCCAGAAGGAAGAGTATTTTTATGAGGCAACCCCGAAGTGGGATCACATGATCCATTGCCAATGGAAAAGTTAATTAGTAAGAATGTATCATTAAATATCTGGACTGCTTATCTACATACTATTGGGGGCTCTACAATCGTTCTTATAAACACATTTTATAAAACATTTGATCAAAACAAGTTGGGGAGAGAAATAAGCTGACAACAGTTTTTGGAAGATGAAAAGCTTTACAACAGGAGTAGTTATAACCTTTTGATAAATTAAGGTAAAAGATGAATCAAAAGTTTCTAGCTTAAGTAGGTGAAATCCGAGAAGCGAAAAAGCAGATTGCATAGCACATACTTCTCTGACACCCGTAGTTTCTAAAACCATTCAGAACGTTTTTATTAAAATTAATTTAAACAAAATTTAATATGTTTTTAAATATAAATTATACTATCATTTAATATAAGTTAATCTAATTTAAATCAATCTAATTTAAATTAATTTTATTAGTAGTATTATTTAAATTTCTTTTATTAATACGATGGTTTGATTTAAATTTATTTTATTAATTGATATTGTTTATTAACTTATGTTAAATTATAGTATGATTTATATTTAAAAATTCATTAAATTTTATTTAAATTAATACAATTTAACAAAGTAAATTTAACATAATATAGATTGAATTATTTAATATTGACTATATAATTTAATATAAATGTCAATAAAGTTAATTTTAATAAAAATGCTCTTAGTTGTTTTGGAAATTACAGGTGGCAGTGAAGTATTAGCAATATTATCTTCTTTTTTCTCCTCTTTGATTTTACCTAACTTAAGCTAGAACCTTTTGGTTTATCTTTTGCTTTACTTTACAAAAATAAAAAAAAGGAAGAAAAACACCTAGTAGCTACACACATATCAGCTTTTCCTTTCTTATTTCTAAATTTCACCTTAACATTTACATTATTTTACCAAAATTAAGATGCCATCAGTTGTTAGGCATGAACAAAATCACTGAAACAACAACTGGAGGACGCATCCCAAAGGCACATTGGCCAAGTATTCAAAACATATAAATGTCTGAGAACCGATGAGCTCTGATAGTAAAGTTTCCCACCTATGAAAAGTTTCCCAATGCTATGGAAAATGATGACATTTCTCTTTTTGTGTTTTTTAAGCTGAGAACCAACCTAAGGTATGTTATCAGAAATTGTATGTAACTCAAGTCTTTAAATTTCTTATTTTTCCTGTACTGCAGACAAAGAGGCTCACAATTCCTTGAGCTCTACTAGCATTTCAGTGACAGGAAAAAATTCAATGATGCATAGTTGTTTATTTGCATTCAATGTCTATCAATCTTACATACTTTGGGAAGGGTCACAAGCCACGGCCCTTATGCCTCCTGCTCTATTTCAAAGCCTCCAGCATCAGTTGCAACAATTCTAGGAAACACTGGGAATACTCTATGGTACAAAATGCACAATTACTTTTATTTGAAAGCATCTCTAAGACATGAGTCATTAGGTGACTTTCTTGTTCTAAGTAAATTTACTGAATTATTATTAAGTGATAACACGGTAAGCCAAAATGAAAAATGAAAGCATATGCTTCAAATCAGAGCAAGGAAGAAATAAGAAGGTATGATGTGTGGTAAAAATACACGAACATGCAAATATTATCCAGCCTTCTTACGTCAAATGTCCTCTCTTTTATTTATTTATTTTTTGGAGGTTACATTCTTGCATGATATGCATGGAACAACTTTTGGGGGGATACGATCAGAAATTCAGCACTAAAATCTGCCTTCCTGTAACATCACACGGCTTACTCCCGAGAAGAATATCAAAGTATATATTTGGCTTCGACTTGCCAAATTACTTGGAATCTTATTCCAGTAGACTTCACACGGTTGGGAAAAGCAGAGTTCAGATTTGTCATGAGAGATTTTTATATATTCTGCTCACTCCATTGTGTCTAGGTGAGCCTTTGGGTTTCAATGCCTGGAAACACACTTCTTATATTTCAGAATTGAAGAGCTCTTGGAAACGGCGACCTCACTGCATTCTTGAGAAAAATATGTTATACAGGTACTCAGAAAATTACAAAGATTAATCTAGATCCAAGGTTTTTTTAAGACAAGGGGTTTAATGGAGAACACAGCAAGATAGCCTTAGAAATTTCATACTCCCTGCATTCTTAGGAAAAGCTGCTATATTGTAAAGAATAACACCAAACAGAAAAGTTCCTAAGAAAATATTGTGCTTTCAGTTTCCTTGTCTCATAAATTTTATTAAAGTTTCATTAAAGACCCTGTATTTGCTAGCCTTTTTATTAAATACTTTTTTGAGATATTCTATTAATGTCTATGACTGGATTTTACTTGGTCTCACATGAATGTCGCTCCCTGTGACAAAGGGTACATGGGAGGCAGGCAGGATCAGCCTGTCCTCTCCGAGGCACCAGCTGTCCGAACCAGGCTCTGACAGAGGTAGTGAAGGGCACTAGCGTCTCCTGGACTGAGCGAGAGGGTAAGTATCTGAGTGATATTAATTGTGTATAAATGCCACATTTTTTTTTTATGCATTCATCTACTAAGTTGTTTCCACAATTTAGCTAATGTGAATTTTGCTGCTATAAACATTGATGCGGCTGTGTCCCTGTAGTATGCAGTTTTTAAGTCCTTTGGGTATAGACCAAAAAGAGGGATAGCTAGGTCAAATGGTGGTTCTATTCCCAAATTTCCAAGGAATTGCCGCCAAACTGCTTTCCATATTGGCTGCACCAATCTACAGTCCCACCGACAGTGTAGGAGTGTACATTTTTCCTGAAATCCTCACCAACACTTACTGTTGTTGTCTTCATCATAGCTGCCATTTTCAAAAATCGCTGACATTCTAACTGGAGGGAGGTGCAATTAAACCCCTATCTCTCACCATGCACCAAACTCCACTCAAATGAATCAAGGACCTAGGAATAAAACCAGAGACCTTGCATGTAACAGAAGAAAAAGTAGGCCCTAATTCCAATCATATGGGATTAGTCCCAAAATTCCTTAATGAGACTCCTATAGCACAAGAATTAAAATCAAGTATCAATAAATGAGATAGATTCAAACTAAAAAAGTTTCTTCTCCACAAAACAAACAATCTGGGAGGTGAATAGGGATCCTACATCTTGGGAGAAAAGTTTTGCCCCATCACACATCAGATAGAGCACTAATCTCTAGGGTATAGAAAGAACTCACAAATCTAAATACACACACACACACACACACACACACACACACACACAAATAAATAAATAAATAAATAAATAAATGAATGAACGAATAAATAAATAAATAAAATAAAATAAAATAACCCATTCAATAAATGGGCCACGGACCTGAACAGACACTTCTCCCAAGATGATATAAAATTAATCAACAAATTTATGCAAATATGCTCATCATCACTAGCACTTAGAGAAGTGAAAATCAAAACTACACTAAGATTTGAGGTTCAATCTTAAAGGCTGAAAATGAGCATGTTTCACCTCTCTTTCTCCTTCTACCACCAAATCCTCATAGAAATTAGAAAAGGACATGTGAAATGCTCAGTGATCCAAAATAAGAATGAGAATTTCAAGGACTGAACACAAAAATAGATTATGAAAGAGTAGATCAAGTTGAAAAGACAAAAGCAAACATAGAACGTGCAAGGAAACAGTTCACTTGCAGAAGCTGAGAGGTAACAGGCTGCTTCATGCTTTCAGTATTACATACCAGGGATCACAGAGCACAGGACAACAATAAGATAGTTATCTGGGGTACCACACCGTGGGGTACATAGAGCAAAAACATGGGAAACCCTGCAGAATAAAAGGCATCAACTGAACATCCCTCTCTCAGAACCCAAACAAGGAACCACCAACAAGCAGGGAGGAGGGATAGAGAAGAGCTGTGTAATGCACTTAAGAAGCCTGACTGAGGAGCTATACCAAGAAGTTGTACCATGCACACAAAACTACATATCATGTTCAAACACACAGGCTACAGCCACCAAAATTTACCATGCCCTAGACCACAATGAAAACGCCAGCCAATTCCGTAAAGGTGTTATCACACAGGCTGCAATTCCTTGTGCATCTAAAATTAGAAGAATTTTGACTCCTCAAAAAAAAAAAAAAAAAAAAAATTCCATATACAATGAAATTAGGGCCATAGAAACAATTCCAAATAATTGTTAGATTAAAGCAAAAATCAAGATGGAATTAAATTAAAATACTATAATGGCAGAAGCAACAGGGATTTAGATATATGTATTTGAAAAGAGATTGAAATCAAACGGCATATGCTTTTAACATAAAAACATAAGAAAATACCTGGATACTGGATAAAATAATGTAAATGTTAAGGCAAAATTTAGAAAAAAACAAAGGAAAAGCTGATGTGTGTAGCTACTGGGTGTTTTGTCTTCCCATTTTTATCTTGGTAAATTAAGAGAAAAGATAAACAAAAGTTTCTAGCTTAAGTTAGGCAAAATGAGAGAGCAGACAAAAGTAGAATATATAGCTAATATTTCTCTGATACCTGTAGTTTCTAAAACCACTAAGTGGATTTTTATTAAAATTAATCTTATTAATATTTTTATTATATAGTTCATATTAAATGATTTAATCTATATTAAATGTTATTTAAATTGACTTTGTTAAATTGTATTAATTTAAATGAAATTTAATGAATTTTTAGTATACCGATTTTAAGTCCTTTAGTTATAAACCAATGAGTGGGACAGCTGGGTCAAATGGTGCTTCCGATCCCAGTTTTCCGAGGAATTTTCATACTGCTTTTCAGACTGGCTGCCATCAATTTGCAGTGCCACCAGCAATGTATACGTGTACCTTTTTCCCCCACATCCTCGCCAACATTTACTGTTGCTTATATTCTTGATGATTGCCATTCTGATTGAAGTGAGATGAAATCTTAGAGTAGTTTTGATTTGCATCTCTCTCATTACTAGTGAAGTTGAACATTTTTTCATATATTTATTGACTGATTGTATTGCTTCTTCTGTGAAGTGTCTGTTCACTACCTTGCCCTTTACATTAAAATAAATATATATATATATAAATATGTGTATATATATATATATATAGTTTATTGCTGGCAAAAATAGAGTATCATTGAATAGTTCCAAAGTTTAGAGACTTCTAAAAAAGTGGCTTTTATAGACTTTCATGAGTTGAAAACTAGTTGTATTTCTAATAGGGTGGAGCTCAGTAATCACTATGTTGCCATCAAGAAAGCCCGGCAGATGTTTGCCCAGTGGAATGAAAGAAAAAAAAAAAACCAGAATTGAGAACATCATCCAGGCAAATCAGTAGGCAACTGATTCTAGTTCGAGGCAGACAATTAATCTGTTGACGAATCTACTTTCACAGTTTGTACATAACATTTATGGACTATTATTTTAAATTCTATTTTAAAAATATTTATTATTTAGCCTTTAGTGGACACAACATCTTTATTTTATTTATTTTTTTTTTTTTATGTAGTGCTGAGGATCAAACCCCATGCCTCACGCATGCTAGGTGAACGAGCTACTACTTGAGCCATAGACCCAACACTCTCTTAAATTCTTATTTCCACCTTGCTTCTTTATGATAATGAGAATTCAAATTTATGGGTAATATATCATTCACTGAACAACTTCTCAGTCCAAATCAATCCTTCTACTACTGTATTGTCACTGGAGTGTTATGTTAATCTTCCTACAAACGTGTGCGGAACATTTCATTGATTATGCCAATTCTTAAAGATACAAATGTGCCGAGCCCTAATATCCAGAGTACACAAAGAACTCAAAAAGTAAACATTAAGAAAACAAACAACCCAATCAACAAATGGGCCAAGGACCTGAACAGACACTTCTCAGAGAAGGATACACAATTAATCAAAAAATACACGGAAAAAAATGCTCACCATCTCTAGCAATCAGAGAAATGCAAATTAAAACCACTCTAAGATACCAAATCAGTCCAGTAAGAATGGCAGCCATTAGGAAGTCAAACAACAACAAGTGCTGGCAAGGATGTGGGGGGAAAAGGTACACTTGTACATTGCTGGTGCGACTGCAAATTGGTGCAGCCAATTTGGAAAGCATTATGGAGGTTCCTGGGAAAGCTGGGAATGGAACCACCATTCGACCCAGCTATTCCCCTTCTCGGACTATTCCCAAAGACCTAAAAAGAGCATGCTATAGGGATACAGCTACATCAAGGTTCACAGCAGCACAATTCACAATAGCTAGAATGTGGAACCAACCTAGATGCCAGTCAATAGATGAATGGATAAGAAAATGTGGCATTTGTACACAATGGAATATTACTCAGCACTAAAAAATAACAAAACCATGGCATTTGCAGGGAAATGGATGGCATTAGAGGAGATTATGCTAAGTGAAGTTAGCCAATCCCTAGGAAAGAAATGCTGAATGTCTTCTTTCATATAAGGAGGGGGACTCAAAACAGAGCAGGCTGGAAGAGCATGAAAAGAAGACTACCAATTAGAAGGGACAAGAGGTGGGAGGGAATGGGAGAGAGAAGGGGAATTTCATGGAAATGGAAGGATACCCTCATTGTTACACACAATTACATAGAAGAGGATGTGAGGGGAAAGGGGGGAAAAAAGGAGAGAAATGAATTACAGTAGCTGGGGTAGAGAGAGATTATGGGAGGGGAGGGGACAGAAGGGGGGATAGGGAGGGAATAGGAAAGGCAGCAGAATATGACAGACACTAGTATGGCAGTATGTATAAACCTGCACGTACAGCCAATGTGATCCTGCAAACTGTACACGTGGTAAAAATAAGAATTCATACCCCACTTGAATCAAATGTATGAAATATGATATGTCAAGATCATTGTAATTTTTTTTTAAGCAACCAATAAAAATTTAAAAAAAGAAACGAGACAAGGCCCATATTAAAGAGATTTAAAAATTCTACTGAAATCTATAAGAAAATGTTTGAATGAATCATGAGGTATTAAAAGAAGTACAAACTTAATATCTTGCATAGAATTTATCACCCTGTGTTTATAGACTCAAAAAGCTTTCCTTACTTTAACCTTCAACTGTGTTTTAACAAAGCCACATTATTCAGGGCTCTCTACTTCTGGCTTTATTCTTTCTTACTTAGTCTTTTCCCCCATATGAGATCCTCACCACCACAGTCGTCAATGGCTGACCTTGCATTATATTTCAAGGATCACTCTATGTAACATCTTCTCCATTGACTGACTGTATTCAATTGCACTTCATAGCAGGAAATGTATATAACACAGCTTTATGTTGTTCACAATATCTACCACAATACCTTGTACTTTTTGGGCGCTGAATATATGTATAAGGATACACTTATGATTACTGGATCCTTTTTGTCACGTGTGCTCGCGAATGAGCCAGGGTTTTCCCTCCATATCCCCCATAGTTTCCAGGAATATTCCAAACATATTGAGAAGAAGAGAAATGCTTTTATTTGGACGGTCAGTTTCGAATACACTAGGTAGGTATCTCTCTCAGATAGAAATACAAAATGACAAACAGCTGTGGTCAGAGTGAACCATGCTAGAAGACCGAATCTGAGTGATCAGAAATGCCTTTCAGCAGGAGGAGCAACAACCACTGGAACCAGATTCAAGCCAAATGGGATAGGTCTTACACTGAAAAAGGATCATTATTTGTGATTTAAAACAATAAACAAACACAGAACACCTAAAGAGAAGGAGGCACCCTGCTATAATTTGGATCTGGAATGTTGCCCAAAGGTCATGTGTTGAAAGCTTGGACCCCAATCCACCAGCATTCAGAACGGACTCTACAGAAAGGTGAATTGAATCCTGAGCTCTAACCTCGTCTGTGGATCAATCCACTGATGGGTTCATGATTGGACAGGACTATCGGGAGTTGGTCAAAACTGTGGGCGGTAGGGCCTAGTTGGAGGGTAGGCCACTGGAGTTGATTCCCTGGAAGGGTACATCATATTCCTCAGTCCTCTCTTCCCCTCACCATTTCCCTGATCTCCATGAGTTGAGAAGCTCTGTTTTGAAGCCAGGCTCTCTGCCATGGTAATCTGCCTCACTTCAGGCCACAGCAATGGAGCCTGAAATTGAACCAAAATAAATATTTACTCATTTAATTTTCTCAGGTATGTTGTCAAAGTGATGAAAAAGTCTTCTAACACACACACACACACACACACACACACACACACACAGGAGGAATGGTCTAAAGGGAGAAAAGGACACTTGGTATTGTTGATGCCTTCTTCAACAGTAGACACAGCTGGGGTACAGCGTGGATTCTCACTTCAGCAGATGCTAAAAGGGGCTTAAATTTTTATTTTAGTCTTTTATGAGGAGACATTGACTAACACAGGCCTGACTTCTCTCTCAGATTTGGAGATGAATAAGAAGGACCAAGAAGATTTCCTTTTCTAGCACAGGACACAAATGCAGTCACTAGTTTCTGATAGCAATCTGAGTAATTATGTCTACTTGCTCTATCTTGAAGGCAAGAGACATTATGAGGTGATTCATATGATCCTTAGAATCTATTTAACCATTAATTTTCCAAAAATTCTTCCTTTTTTAAAATTTTATTTCTGCCACCTTGGGGTTTTGTTTCCTGAACAGACATATAGAAAGAACAGCTCAAGGAAAAGAGTCTCCTGAATATGGGCTCTGGGAAGAGAGTAATGGGAGCAAACCCAAACCCCTTCTAAAGGGTAATAAGGAAAATGATCCTAAAGGAAACAAAAAGGCAAATATGAACAAAGTGGCAGCAGGCTCCATTTGTTGGCCACTTTCTCTGCACCAGCCATCAGGTGAGAACTACACACACTATGTTCTCATTTACTGTTCAACTCATGCTTGTGAGAGAGGTTTCATAAATGCATTCTGTCAGTTTAGCTCCAAAATTGCTTTGGTCCCAACTGGTCTGTCTGTTACAGCCCACGTGCTTCCTCTCTTTGCTTTGTCCCCAACTCTACAAAACTGCCTCCTCATTAACTTGTTGGAATTTAAACACCTTGGAAAGCAGGGCCTTATCTTAACTCCTTCTGATCCTTAGAGGTATGGGAATTACATTTAGGATTGTTACTCCATAGTAGAAAATTTCTCAACTTTCTATTTCGCTCTGTACCCTTGAAACCTGGATTATATTTGGCACTGATAAACAACCATAGGTGAAGTGAACATCAACCTATTGGCTCTAAAACAAATTTTTCTTAAGTGAAATTTAAGCGGAATTTTTGAGCACTTAAATAAACTTCAATCAGAATCAACAAGGACCAAATAATATTAAAATGAACTCGAAAATGTATAGATTAACAGCAAAAGTTTACTTTTGGAAAGGGTAAAGATGGTTCTTTAGTGAAATTTAATCCGTATTATAATTTGAATTCTGAGACTGATTAAGACTCTGTGATGGTTAATTTTATATGTTAACTCGTCTGGGCTACGATGCCCAGATACTTGGCCAACTTTTATTCTGGGTGTGTCTGTGCTGGTGTTATGGGGTGAGATTTACTTTTGAATCGGGGACTTTTAGTTAAATAGATTCCATTCTCTAATGTGGATCGAGACCTCACCTCGTCAACTGAATGCAACTGAATGGGACAAAAAGCCCACCTCTCCCAGACAAGAGGGAACTGTCCAGTGAACTACCTTTGGATTTCATCTACAACATTGATTCTTCCTGGCTCCACAGCACACTGCCTTGGGACTCAAACTGGGACACTTTCCTGGATCTCTAGCTCCTCCCAGCCAACCCTGCCCAATCCTGTGAGCCAATAGCTGACAGGCAAGTGCAGGGAAGAAGCAGAGGCCCTGCAGGGGGTGAGTGTGCTACTGGATGCCAGTCCCTGGTCAAAGCGCAGGACAGGCTTCTGAGTTTACAGGCAGGAAGGGATGATTAGTGTTGGTGGAGCCCCAGGAACCCCGCGCTCTGAGGAATTCTGAGCGCTTGGGTCATAATCGACCCCGGCAACGCCGGAGGACGTTCGGGGCAGAGAAGTGGATGGTGATGGACGCGCTTCTCAGAGCTGGTCCGATGGATCGCTGAAGTGGCCACGATGTGGTCCTGGTTTGGAGGCCTGGGCTCAGGCTTGGGCCACTTCTTGGGTCAGGTGGGGAGCAGCTTGGCTTTCCTCACCGGCCAGAGCTCCACCTTCAACAGGGAAATGCTTCTGGATGACTTAGGAGACCCAGAAGCAGCTTTACATCATTGTTCGAGAAAGGAAATGGAAACTACTGATTCCACACTAAGATGTGAGAATGAAGGACCGAAAAAGTGCTGTACTGACCTGGAAGAAAAGCATGAAGCATCAGAGCTACAAATAAACCATCAGTCTGTAAGTTCCCAGAATCAACTGCCACAGAAAGAGGTAGAGATCAGCCATCCTAAAGCAGGACAGATTGTACTGCAAGATCAAATGTTCCAACTACAGGCAGCTGCTCAATCAGTACGCTCGGGAGCTTGTGGTGTACCAACAACAACTGCACCGGCTCCGTTCGGTCCCCTGGTCGGTAGTCATTTTTCAGCCTTTCGTGATGATGACACGGACTTTAGTGACATAATTTTATCACAACAAGAAACAAACGGATTACCAACTGAAGTTGCAAAACATGAATCTGAAGTTGGCCACTCGAGGCAGATTGCTGAGGCTCAGGGAACGCACCATTCTGACTCAAGTGAAATCTGCAAAGTACTAAATACTATCAAGACTCTTCAACCAAACCAAAGTCCAGACATATATGATCATCAGCATGAAATTTCAGTTTGGGAGCAGAGTTCTACTGTGGCAGAAAAGGGAAGAACCCTTCCTCAGCATTCAGCAGTGGAAGAAGTGTTCAGGCTTCAACGAGCCCTGGCTGATGCGGAGAAGGAAATCGTGAGACTAAATGGTTTAAACCAGGATAACCGTCTTGCTGAAGACAATCTGAAACTTAAAATGCATGTTGAAGCTCTAGAAAAAGAGAAGTCATCATTGAGTCAAGAAAAAGAGGAACTTCAGATGTCACTGTCAAAACTGAGCCGTGACTATCAAGTCATGAAAAACAGAGCTTCAACGGACATGAATTTGAATGTACAATTACTAGACTTAAAACTTCACTTGAAGGCAAAGGAGGAAGAACTGAATCAGACTATCAATGAAAAGAAAATGCTGATGGCTGAGTTAGAAGAACTGGATCATCGGAATCGGGAAGCTACAGAGCACATGATTTTGATACAAGATGAGCTATCAAAACAACAAAATGAAGGAGACCTTGTCATCAAGAAGTTGGAACAAGATCTAGATGATGAAAAAGAGAAGAGTTCATCAACTTGAGGATGAGCAAATGAACATATCCCAAGAGCTGCATGTGCAGAAGGAGAAGTTAACTGAGAATGCACGGAGCCTCAGTGATTTGCATTTAACCAAGCAGAAGCTTGAAGGAAAAGTAGAAGATTTAGTAGATCAGCTAAATCAGTCACAAAAAAATAGTTCAAACATCCAGCAGGAAAACCTTGGGCTTAAGGATCACATTAGACAACTTGAAGAGGAGCTGTCTGGGTTTAAGAGTAAGTATCGAACCTCTCTGAATGAAGACTCTAACAGTCATTGTAAGGATGACATGCCTAAAGAACGAGAAGCTGAAGCTAGCAACCTAAGTCAAAATCTTTCTGAAGAGGAACAGCTCAACGAAAACTTAACGAAAGTTGCTGTTGAACTCAAGACGGAAAATGAAATGTTGATTTTAGCACGTGACGATGTAAGGCGTAAGTTGGAAGAATCTATTGCTGCTTACAATCAAATCTCTCAAGAAAAAGACACTATCACGGAGACTCTCAAAAGAGACAAAGAAGAGACTGAAGCCAAACTGCACCAGGCAGAAAAAAGACTGTTGGAAGAAGCAAATAATCACAGGCAGACTATTCAGGAACTCTCCAATGCACATGATTGGAATACCTCGGCCTTAAAGCTGAAACACGAATGTGCAGTTCAACTCAATCAAGAGAAGGACTTTGAAATAGCAGGACTCAAAAAGAATATTGAGCAAATGACTGCTGATGAAAAAGAAACTGAGGAAATTTTGGCATCTTATATAGAAGAAGAGGAGCGATTGACACAAGTCATAAATGAGAAAGAAGTTTTTATTGAAAAACTCGAAGAAAAAATTTCACAACTACAAAAGGATTTACATAAGTGTTCTCAGGCCTTAAGAGAAAATGAAACTTTAAGGCAATCCGTTGAAAGAAAGGACAAAAGTCTTACCTACATGAGAGCAGAAAACAACTATCTGCGAGTAGAACTGGAAATACTTACGGAACAGCACAATCAAGCTGCACCAGTGGCTGAGCCTGAAGCTCTTGATGCTATCACAGAACTAGAATTGGAGGTATCTCAACTGAACATAGTCAAAAATCATCTGGAAGATGAAATTCAAGACCATCTGAATATAATTGAAAATCAAAACCAGCATAAAATGCAACTACTTCAGTCTTTACAGGAGCAGAAGGAGGAAATGCATGAATTTAAGTACAAGTATGAGCAGATGAATGCTGCGCATAGCCAGTTAATTTTAGAAAGAGAGGAGGAAATTAAGAACTTGCAGAAAACTATTGAAGAACTAAAAGCCCAGTTGCCTGGAGAGAGAGGAGACGCTCAAACACTGAATTCTGATATTTTTCAAGAGACCAAAGTAAAAATCCTAAGAGAAAACGAGGTTCAACACTTCCAAGAAGAAGAGAAAGCTCTGCATTCTGCTGAACTAGCCAAAGAAAAACAGTCAATAGCTGAATGGAAGAACAAGGCCGAAAAGCTAGAAGGAGAAGTAACATCACTGCAGGAACGTTTGGATCAAGCGAATGCTCTGTGGGATTCTGCTTCCAGGCTGAGAGAAGACTTAGATCTCAAGGAAGAGCAGATGGCAGAACTGAAAAAACAAAACGAGCTCCGAAAAGAAATGCTGGACCACGCGCAACAGAAATTGTCGACTTTGGTCAACAGCGCAGAAGGAAAAGTGGACAAAGTCCTCATGCGAAACCTTCTAATCGCTCATTTCCAGATAACAAAAGGCAAACGTCGTCGTGAAGTATTGCAGTTGATGGGGAGCATCCTGGACGTTCCAAAGGACGAAATGGAGCACTTGTTGAATAAAGATTATGGTGGTGTCAGAAAGTGGATGAGGAGTTGCCTTGGAGGGGCTTCAACAAGTGTCCCCAGCACACCTCCGAAACCAAATCAACAACCCCAACCCGTGCTTCAGAGTTCTTTTTCAGAACCCCTTTACCAGGAAATGTTAAAGATGGAGCCAAATTAAGAGCTGGCAGAAGCACCAACGGGAATCCACTCTTGGTCCCACGTTCTGCAGCGGTGCCTCTTAGTAACCTCGCTGGAGTTGGACTTGGTGGACCTGGGCGTCCTCTTTTCACACCCATTGCAGATTTCATGCCCACCTTTACGCCGTCGCCAGTGTCCCTGCACAACAGGGCCAGAGCTGTACTCCAGGATCTTCTAAATATTTAGCATTATTCTAAAGAAGCCATAACCCTTTTTGATGTTTTACAGCATGGCCTTTTGAAAAAGCACGCATGTGCTTGTAGACAAAAAGAGAAAGCAAAACAGCTGGTATATGTAAGTGTATAGCTACTAGGTATTTTATTTTATTTCTTTAGTTGTTGTTGTTGTTGTGATTTTTTGCTATAGTACTTTTTAAAAAATTTGTTTTGTTTTTTGTAGCACTTTTTGTTTATAGAATTTTGTTCCAATGTAGCAGATAATCATCACCAGTTATCAATTCTGATGTACTTTTGTGAGCCACTGTACAGAGCAGCCTTCTTGAACCACTAGTTCCAACCTCACTTAATGGCATTAAGATAAAAACGATACATGCAATCACAGGAAACGAGAGAAATCCAACCCATAAGAAGGATGTCTCAGATTTAGAGTACATGAAAACCAAATATAATGTTGCAAAACGTTGAGAATATTTAGTTTATCCAAGATAACATTGTACAACTACCAAGCGAAAATTCCAATGGGGAGGACCTAAACAGGAAGCTTAGTGGATAAATTCTAAGATGCTTTGAATCCAAATTCTATGACCCCTATCCATTTTGCTGATTTCCATTTCTCTACGAAAGTCACTTCACATTAATTCAGTTTTCCAGATGATAAATATGTCCAGAAGGAAGAGTATTTTTATGAGGCAACCCCGAAGTGGGATCACATGATCCATTGCCAATGGAAAAGTTAATTAGTAAGAATGTATCATTAAATATCTGGACTGCTTATCTACATACTATTGGGGGCTCTACAATCGTTCTTATAAACACATTTTATAAAACATTTGATCAAAACAAGTTGGGGAGAGAAATAAGCTGACAACAGTTTTTGGAAGATGAAAAGCTTTACAACAGGAGTAGTTATAACCTTTTGATAAATTAAGGTAAAAGATGAATCAAAAGTTTCTAGCTTAAGTAGGTGAAATCCGAGAAGCGAAAAAGCAGATTGCATAGCACATACTTCTCTGACACCCGTAGTTTCTAAAACCATTCAGAACGTTTTTATTAAAATTAATTTAAACAAAATTTAATATGTTTTTAAATATAAATTATACTATCATTTAATATAAGTTAATCTAATTTAAATCAATCTAATTTAAATTAATTTTATTAGTAGTATTATTTAAATTTCTTTTATTAATACGATGGTTTGATTTAAGTTTATTTTATTAATTGATATTGTTTATTAACTTATGTTAAATTATAGTATGATTTATATTTAAAAATTCATTAAATTTTATTTAAATTAATACAATTTAACAAAGTAAATTTAACATAATATAGATTGAATTATTTAATATTGACTATATAATTTAATATAAATGTCAATAAAGTTAATTTTAATAAAAATGCTCTTAGTTGTTTTGGAAATTACAGGTGGCAGTGAAGTATTAGCAATATTATCTTCTTTTTTCTCCTCTTTGATTTTACCTAACTTAAGCTAGAACCTTTTGGTTTATCTTTTGCTTTACTTTACAAAAATAAAAAAAAGGAAGAAAAACACCTAGTAGCTACACACATATCAGCTTTTCCTTTCTTATTTCTAAATTTCACCTTAACATTTACATTATTTTACCAAAATTAAGATGCCATCAGTTGTTAGGCATGAACAAAATCACTGAAACAACAACTGGAGGACGCATCCCAAAGGCACATTGGCCAAGTATTCAAAACATATAAATGTCTGAGAACCGATGAGCTCTGATAGTAAAGTTTCCCACCTATGAAAAGTTTCCCAATGCTATGGAAAATGATGACATTTCTCTTTTTGTGTTTTTTAAGCTGAGAACCAACCTAAGGTATGTTATCAGAAATTGTATGTAACTCAAGTCTTTAAATTTCTTATTTTTCCTGTACTGCAGACAAAGAGGCTCACAATTCCTTGAGCTCTACTAGCATTTCAGTGACAGGAAAAAATTCAATGATGCATAGTTGTTTATTTGCATTCAATGTCTATCAATCTTACATACTTTGGGAAGGGTCACAAGCCACGGCCCTTATGCCTCCTGCTCTATTTCAAAGCCTCCAGCATCAGTTGCAACAATTCTAGGAAACACTGGGAATACTCTATGGTACAAAATGCACAATTACTTTTATTTGAAAGCATCTCTAAGACATGAGTCATTAGGTGACTTTCTTGTTCTAAGTAAATTTACTGAATTATTATTAAGTGATAACACGGTAAGCCAAAATGAAAAATGAAAGCATATGCTTCAAATCAGAGCAAGGAAGAAATAAGAAGGTATGATGTGTGGTAAAAATACACGAACATGCAAATATTATCCAGCCTTCTTACGTCAAATGTCCTCTCTTTTATTTATTTATTTTTTGGAGGTTACATTCTTGCATGATATGCATGGAACAACTTTTGGGGGGATACGATCAGAAATTCAGCACTAAAATCTGCCTTCCTGTAACATCACACGGCTTACTCCCGAGAAGAATATCAAAGTATATATTTGGCTTCGACTTGCCAAATTACTTGGAATCTTATTCCAGTAGACTTCACACGGTTGGGAAAAGCAGAGTTCAGATTTGTCATGAGAGATTTTTATATATTCTGCTCACTCCATTGTGTCTAGGTGAGCCTTTGGGTTTCAATGCCTGGAAACACACTTCTTATATTTCAGAATTGAAGAGCTCTTGGAAACGGCGACCTCACTGCATTCTTGAGAAAAATATGTTATACAGGTACTCAGAAAATTACAAAGATTAATCTAGATCCAAGGTTTTTTTAAGACAAGGGGTTTAATGGAGAACACAGCAAGATAGCCTTAGAAATTTCATACTCCCTGCATTCTTAGGAAAAGCTGCTATATTGTAAAGAATAACACCAAACAGAAAAGTTCCTAAGAAAATATTGTGCTTTCAGTTTCCTTGTCTCATAAATTTTATTAAAGTTTCATTAAAGACCCTGTATTTGCTAGCCTTTTTATTAAATACTTTTTTGAGATATTCTATTAATGTCTATGACTGGATTTTACTTGGTCTCACATGAATGTCGCTCCCTGTGACAAAGGGTACATGGGAGGCAGGCAGGATCAGCCTGTCCTCTCCGAGGCACCAGCTGTCCGAACCAGGCTCTGACAGAGGTAGTGAAGGGCACTAGCGTCTCCTGGACTGAGCGAGAGGGTAAGTATCTGAGTGATATTAATTGTGTATAAATGCCACATTTTTTTTTATGCATTCATCTACTAAGTTGTTTCCACAATTTAGCTAATGTGAATTTTGCTGCTATAAACATTGATGCGGCTGTGTCCCTGTAGTATGCAGTTTTTAAGTCCTTTGGGTATAGACCAAAAAGAGGGATAGCTAGGTCAAATGGTGGTTCTATTCCCAAATTTCCAAGGAATTGCCGCCAAACTGCTTTCCATATTGGCTGCACCAATCTACAGTCCCACCGACAGTGTAGGAGTGTACATTTTTCCTGAAATCCTCACCAACACTTACTGTTGTTGTCTTCATCATAGCTGCCATTTTCAAAAATCGCTGACATTCTAACTGGAGGGAGGTGCAATTAAACCCCTATCTCTCACCATGCACCAAACTCCACTCAAATGAATCAAGGACCTAGGAATAAAACCAGAGACCTTGCATGTAACAGAAGAAAAAGTAGGCCCTAATTCCAATCATATGGGATTAGTCCCAAAATTCCTTAATGAGACTCCTATAGCACAAGAATTAAAATCAAGTATCAATAAATGAGATAGATTCAAACTAAAAAAGTTTCTTCTCCACAAAACAAACAATCTGGGAGGTGAATAGGGATCCTACATCTTGGGAGAAAAGTTTTGCCCCATCACACATCAGATAGAGCACTAATCTCTAGGGTATAGAAAGAACTCACAAATCTAAATACACACACACACACACACACACACACACATAAATAAATAAATGAATGAATGAATGAATGAATGAATGAATGAATGAACGAACGAATAAATAAATAAATAAAATAAAATAAAATAACCCATTCAATAAATGGGCCACGGACCTGAACAGACACTTCTCCCAAGATGATATAAAATTAATCAACAAATTTATGCAAATATGCTCATCATCACTAGCACTTAGAGAAGTGAAAATCAAAACTACACTAAGATTTGAGGTTCAATCTTAAAGGCTGAAAATGAGCATGTTTCACCTCTCTTTCTCCTTCTACCACCAAATCCTCATAGAAATTAGAAAAGGACATGTGAAATGCTCAGTGATCCAAAATAAGAATGAGAATTTCAAGGACTGAACACAAAAATAGATTATGAAAGAGTAGATCAAGTTGAAAAGACAAAAGCAAACATAGAACGTGCAAGGAAACAGTTCACTTGCAGAAGCTGAGAGGTAACAGGCTGCTTCATGCTTTCAGTATTACATACCAGGGATCACAGAGCACAGGACAACAATAAGATAGTTATCTGGGGTACCACACCGTGGGGTACATAGAGCAAAAACATGGGAAACCCTGCAGAATAAAAGGCATCAACTGAACATCCCTCTCTCAGAACCCAAACAAGGAACCACCAACAAGCAGGGAGGAGGGATAGAGAAGAGCTGTGTAATGCACTTAAGAAGCCTGACTGAGGAGCTATACCAAGAAGTTGTACCATGCACACAAAACTACATATCATGTTCAAACACACAGGCTACAGCCACCAAAATTTACCATGCACTAGACCACAATGAAAACGCCAGCCAATTCCGTAAAGGTGTTATCACACAGGCTGCAATTCCTTGTGCATCTAAAATTAGAAGAATTTTGACTCCTCAAAAAAAAAAAAAAAAAAATTCCATATACAATGAAATTAGGGCCATAGAAACAATTCCAAATAATTGTTAGATTAAAGCAAAAATCAAGATGGAATTAAATTAAAATACTATAATGGCAGAAGCAACAGGGATTTAGATATATGTATTTGAAAAGAGATTGAAATCAAACGGCATATGCTTTTAACATAAAAACATAAGAAAATACCTGGATACTGGATAAAATAATGTAAATGTTAAGGCAAAATTTAGAAAAAAACAAAGGAAAAGCTGATGTGTGTAGCTACTGGGTGTTTTGTCTTCCCATTTTTATCTTGGTAAATTAAGAGAAAAGATAAACAAAAGTTTCTAGCTTAAGTTAGGCAAAATGAGAGAGCAGACAAAAGTAGAATATATAGCTAATATTTCTCTGATACCTGTAGTTTCTAAAACCACTAAGTGGATTTTTATTAAAATTAATCTTATTAATATTTTTATTATATAGTTCATATTAAATGATTTAATCTATATTAAATGTTATTTAAATTGACTTTGTTAAATTGTATTAATTTAAATGAAATTTAATGAATTTTTAGTATACCGATTTTAAGTCCTTTAGTTATAAACCAATGAGTGGGACAGCTGGGTCAAATGGTGCTTCCGATCCCAGTTTTCCGAGGAATTTTCATACTGCTTTTCAGACTGGCTGCATCAATTTGCAGTGCCACCAGCAATGTATACGTGTACCTTTTTCCCCCACATCCTCGCCAACATTTACTGTTGCTTATATTCTTGATGATTGCCATTCTGATTGAAGTGAGATGAAATCTTAGAGTAGTTTTGATTTGCATCTCTCTCATTACTAGTGAAGTTGAACATTTTTTCATATATTTATTGACTGATTGTATTGCTTCTTCTGTGAAGTGTCTGTTCACTACCTTGCCCTTTACATTAAAATAAATATATATATATATAAATATGTGTATATATATATATATATATATATATATATATATATATATATATATATATATATAGTTTATTGCTGGCAAAAATAGAGTATCATTGAATAGTTCCAAAGTTTAGAGACTTCTAAAAAAGTGGCTTTTATAGACTTTCATGAGTTGAAAACTAGTTGTATTTCTAATAGGGTGGAGCTCAGTAATCACTATGTTGCCATCAAGAAAGCCCGGCAGATGTTTGCCCAGTGGAATGAAAGAAAAAAAAAAAACCAGAATTGAGAACATCATCCAGGCAAATCAGTAGGCAACTGATTCTAGTTCGAGGCAGACAATTAATCTGTTGACGAATCTACTTTCACAGTTTGTACATAACATTTATGGACTATTATTTTAAATTCTATTTTAAAAATATTTATTATTTAGCCTTTAGTGGACACAACATCTTTATTTTATTTATTTTTTTTTTTTTATGTAGTGCTGAGGATCAAACCCCATGCCTCACGCATGCTAGGTGAACGAGCTACTACTTGAGCCATAGACCCAACACTCTCTTAAATTCTTATTTCCACCTTGCTTCTTTATGATAATGAGAATTCAAATTTATGGGTAATATATCATTCACTGAACAACTTCTCAGTCCAAATCAATCCTTCTACTACTGTATTGTCACTGGAGTGTTATGTTAATCTTCCTACAAACGTGTGCGGAACATTTCATTGATTATGCCAATTCTTAAAGATACAAATGTGCCGAGCCCTAATATCCAGAGTACACAAAGAACTCAAAAAGTAAACATTAAGAAAACAAACAACCCAATCAACAAATGGGCCAAGGACCTGAACAGACACTTCTCAGAGAAGGATACACAATTAATCAAAAAATACACGGAAAAAAATGCTCACCATCTCTAGCAATCAGAGAAATGCAAATTAAAACCACTCTAAGATACCAAATCAGTCCAGTAAGAATGGCAGCCATTAGGAAGTCAAACAACAACAAGTGCTGGCAAGGATGTGGGGGGAAAAGGTACACTTGTACATTGCTGGTGCGACTGCAAATTGGTGCAGCCAATTTGGAAAGCATTATGGAGGTTCCTGGGAAAGCTGGGAATGGAACCACCATTCGACCCAGCTATTCCCCTTCTCGGACTATTCCCAAAGACCTAAAAAGAGCATGCTATAGGGATACAGCTACATCAAGGTTCACAGCAGCACAATTCACAATAGCTAGAATGTGGAACCAACCTAGATGCCAGTCAATAGATGAATGGATAAGAAAATGTGGCATTTGTACACAATGGAATATTACTCAGCACTAAAAAATAACAAAACCATGGCATTTGCAGGGAAATGGATGGCATTAGAGGAGATTATGCTAAGTGAAGTTAGCCAATCCCTAGGAAAGAAATGCTGAATGTCTTCTTTCATATAAGGAGGGGGACTCAAAACAGAGCAGGCTGGAAGAGCATGAAAAGAAGACTACCAATTAGAAGGGACAAGAGGTGGGAGGGAATGGGAGAGAGAAGGGGAATTTCATGGAAATGGAAGGATACCCTCATTGTTACACACAATTACATAGAAGAGGATGTGAGGGGAAAGGGGGGAAAAAAGGAGAGAAATGAATTACAGTAGCTGGGGTAGAGAGAGATTATGGGAGGGGAGGGGACAGAAGGGGGGATAGGGAGGGAATAGGAAAGGCAGCAGAATATGACAGACACTAGTATGGCAGTATGTATAAACCTGCACGTACAGCCAATGTGATCCTGCAAACTGTACACGTGGTAAAAATAAGAATTCATACCCCACTTGAATCAAATGTATGAAATATGATATGTCAAGATCATTGTAATTTTTTTTTAAGCAACCAATAAAAATTTAAAAAAAGAAACGAGACAAGGCCCATATTAAAGAGATTTAAAAATTCTACTGAAATCTATAAGAAAATGTTTGAATGAATCATGAGGTATTAAAAGAAGTACAAACTTAATATCTTGCATAGAATTTATCACCCTGTGTTTATAGACTCAAAAAGCTTTCCTTACTTTAACCTTCAACTGTGTTTTAACAAAGCCACATTATTCAGGGCTCTCTACTTCTGGCTTTATTCTTTCTTACTTAGTCTTTTCCCCCATATGAGATCCTCACCACCACAGTCGTCAATGGCTGACCTTGCATTATATTTCAAGGATCACTCTATGTAACATCTTCTCCATTGACTGACTGTATTCAATTGCACTTCATAGCAGGAAATGTATATAACACAGCTTTATGTTGTTCACAATATCTACCACAATACCTTGTACTTTTTGGGCGCTGAATATATGTATAAGGATACACTTATGATTACTGGATCCTTTTTGTCACGTGTGCTCGCGAATGAGCCAGGGTTTTCCCTCCATATCCCCCATAGTTTCCAGGAATATTCCAAACATATTGAGAAGAAGAGAAATGCTTTTATTTGGACGGTCAGTTTCGAATACACTAGGTAGGTATCTCTCTCAGATAGAAATACAAAATGACAAACAGCTGTGGTCAGAGTGAACCATGCTAGAAGACCGAATCTGAGTGATCAGAAATGCCTTTCAGCAGGAGGAGCAACAACCACTGGAACCAGATTCAAGCCAAATGGGATAGGTCTTACACTGAAAAAGGATCATTATTTGTGATTTAAAACAATAAACAAACACAGAACACCTAAAGAGAAGGAGGCACCCTGCTATAATTTGGATCTGGAATGTTGCCCAAAGGTCATGTGTTGAAAGCTTGGACCCCAATCCACCAGCATTCAGAACGGACTCTACAGAAAGGTGAATTGAATCCTGAGCTCTAACCTCGTCTGTGGATCAATCCACTGATGGGCTCATGATTGGACAGGACTATCGGGAGTTGGTCAAAACTGTGGGCGGTAGGGCCTAGTTGGAGGGTAGGCCACTGGAGTTGATTCCCTGGAAGGGTACATCATATTCCTCAGTCCTCTCTTCCCCTCACCATTTCCCTGATCTCCATGAGTTGAGAAGCTCTGTTTTGAAGCCAGGCTCTCTGCCATGGTAATCTGCCTCACTTCAGGCCACAGCAATGGAGCCTGAAATTGAACCAAAATAAATATTTACTCATTTAATTTTCTCAGGTATGTTGTCAAAGTGATGAAAAAGTCTTCTAACACACACACACACACACACACACACACACACACACACAGGAGGAATGGTCTAAAGGGAGAAAAGGACACTTGGTATTGTTGATGCCTTCTTCAACAGTAGACACAGCTGGGGTACAGCGTGGATTCTCACTTCAGCAGATGCTAAAAGGGGCTTAAATTTTTATTTTAGTCTTTTATGAGGAGACATTGACTAACACAGGCCTGACTTCTCTCTCAGATTTGGAGATGAATAAGAAGGACCAAGAAGATTTCCTTTTCTAGCACAGGACACAAATGCAGTCACTAGTTTCTGATAGCAATCTGAGTAATTATGTCTACTTGCTCTATCTTGAAGGCAAGAGACATTATGAGGTGATTCATATGATCCTTAGAATCTATTTAACCATTAATTTTCCAAAAATTCTTCCTTTTTTAAAATTTTATTTCTGCCACCTTGGGGTTTTGTTTCCTGAACAGACATATAGAAAGAACAGCTCAAGGAAAAGAGTCTCCTGAATATGGGCTCTGGGAAGAGAGTAATGGGAGCAAACCCAAACCCCTTCTAAAGGGTAATAAGGAAAATGATCCTAAAGGAAACAAAAAGGCAAATATGAACAAAGTGGCAGCAGGCTCCATTTGTTGGCCACTTTCTCTGCACCAGCCATCAGGTGAGAACTACACACACTATGTTCTCATTTACTGTTCAACTCATGCTTGTGAGAGAGGTTTCATAAATGCATTCTGTCAGTTTAGCTCCAAAATTGCTTTGGTCCCAACTGGTCTGTCTGTTACAGCCCACGTGCTTCCTCTCTTTGCTTTGTCCCCAACTCTACAAAACTGCCTCCTCATTAACTTGTTGGAATTTAAACACCTTGGAAAGCAGGGCCTTATCTTAACTCCTTCTGATCCTTAGAGGTATGGGAATTACATTTAGGATTGTTACTCCATAGTAGAAAATTTCTCAACTTTCTATTTCGCTCTGTACCCTTGAAACCTGGATTATATTTGGCACTGATAAACAACCATAGGTGAAGTGAACATCAACCTATTGGCTCTAAAACAAATTTTTCTTAAGTGAAATTTAAGCGGAATTTTTGAGCACTTAAATAAACTTCAATCAGAATCAACAAGGACCAAATAATATTAAAATGAACTCGAAAATGTATAGATTAACAGCAAAAGTTTACTTTTGGAAAGGGTAAAGATGGTTCTTTAGTGAAATTTAATCCGTATTATAATTTGAATTCTGAGACTGATTAAGACTCTGTGATGGTTAATTTTATATGTTAACTCGTCTGGGCTACGATGCCCAGATACTTGGCCAACTTTTATTCTGGGTGTGTCTGTGCTGGTGTTATGGGGTGAGATTTACTTTTGAATCGGGGACTTTTAGTTAAATAGATTCCATTCTCTAATGTGGAGCGAGACCTCACCTCGTCAACTGAATGCAACTGAATGGGACAAAAAGCCCACCTCTCCCAGACAAGAGGGAACTGTCCAGTGAACTACCTTTGGATTTCATCTACAACATTGATTCTTCCTGGCTCCACAGCACACTGCCTTGGGACTCAAACTGGGACACTTTCCTGGATCTCTAGCTCCTCCCAGCCAACCCTGCCCAATCCTGTGAGCCAATAGCTGACAGGCAAGTGCAGGGAAGAAGCAGAGGCCCTGCAGGGGGTGAGTGTGCTACTGGATGCCAGTCCCTGGTCAAAGCGCAGGACAGGCTTCTGAGTTTACAGGCAGGAAGGGATGATTAGTGTTGGTGGAGCCCCAGGAACCCCGCGCTCTGAGGAATTCTGAGCGCTTGGGTCATAATCGACCCCGGCAACGCCGGAGGACGTTCGGGGCAGAGAAGTGGATGGTGATGGACGCGCTTCTCAGAGCTGGTCCGATGGATCGCTGAAGTGGCCACGATGTGGTCCTGGTTTGGAGGCCTGGGCTCAGGCTTGGGCCACTTCTTGGGTCAGGTGGGGAGCAGCTTGGCTTTCCTCACCGGCCAGAGCTCCACCTTCAACAGGGAAATGCTTCTGGATGACTTAGGAGACCCAGAAGCAGCTTTACATCATTGTTCGAGAAAGGAAATGGAAACTACTGATTCCACACTAAGATGTGAGAATGAAGGACCGAAAAAGTGCTGTACTGACCTGGAAGAAAAGCATGAAGCATCAGAGCTACAAATAAACCATCAGTCTGTAAGTTCCCAGAATCAACTGCCACAGAAAGAGGTAGAGATCAGCCATCCTAAAGCAGGACAGATTGTACTGCAAGATCAAATGTTCCAACTACAGGCAGCTGCTCAATCAGTACGCTCGGGAGCTTGTGGTGTACCAACAACAACTGCACCGGCTCCGTTCGGTTCCCTGGTCGGTAGTCATTTTTCAGCCTTTCGTGATGATGACACGGACTTTAGTGACATAATTTTATCACAACAAGAAACAAACGGATTACCAACTGAAGTTGCAAAACATGAATCTGAAGTTGGCCACTCGAGGCAGATTGCTGAGGCTCAGGGAACGCACCATTCTGACTCAAGTGAAATCTGCAAAGTACTAAATACTATCAAGACTCTTCAACCAAACCAAAGTCCAGACATATATGATCATCAGCATGAAATTTCAGTTTGGGAGCAGAGTTCTACTGTGGCAGAAAAGGGAAGAACCCTTCCTCAGCATTCAGCAGTGGAAGAAGTGTTCAGGCTTCAACGAGCCCTGGCTGATGCGGAGAAGGAAATCGTGAGACTAAATGGTTTAAACCAGGATAACCGTCTTGCTGAAGACAATCTGAAACTTAAAATGCATGTTGAAGCTCTAGAAAAAGAGAAGTCATCATTGAGTCAAGAAAAAGAGGAACTTCAGATGTCACTGTCAAAACTGAGCCGTGACTATCAAGTCATGAAAAACAGAGCTTCAACGGACATGAATTTGAATGTACAATTACTAGACTTAAAACTTCACTTGAAGGCAAAGGAGGAAGAACTGAATCAGACTATCAATGAAAAGAAAATGCTGATGGCTGAGTTAGAAGAACTGGATCATCGGAATCGGGAAGCTACAGAGCACATGATTTTGATACAAGATGAGCTATCAAAACAACAAAATGAAGGAGACCTTGTCATCAAGAAGTTGGAACAAGATCTAGATGATGAAAAAGAGAGAGTTCATCAACTTGAGGATGAGCAAATGAACATATCCCAAGAGCTGCATGTGCAGAAGGAGAAGTTAACTGAGAATGCACGGAGCCTCAGTGATTTGCATTTAACCAAGCAGAAGCTTGAAGGAAAAGTAGAAGATTTAGTAGATCAGCTAAATCAGTCACAAAAAAATAGTTCAAACATCCAGCAGGAAAACCTTGGGCTTAAGGATCACATTAGACAACTTGAAGAGGAGCTGTCTGGGTTTAAGAGTAAGTATCGAACCTCTCTGAATGAAGACTCTAACAGTCATTGTAAGGATGACATGCCTAAAGAACGAGAAGCTGAAGCTAGCAACCTAAGTCAAAATCTTTCTGAAGAGGAACAGCTCAACGAAAACTTAACGAAAGTTGCTGTTGAACTCAAGACGGAAAATGAAATGTTGATTTTAGCACGTGACGATGTAAGGCGTAAGTTGGAAGAATCTATTGCTGCTTACAATCAAATCTCTCAAGAAAAAGACACTATCACGGAGACTCTCAAGAGAGACAAAGAAGAGACTGAAGCCAAACTGCACCAGGCAGAAAAAAGACTGTTGGAAGAAGCAAATAATCACAGGCAGACTATTCAGGAACTCTCCAATGCACATGATTGGAATACCTCGGCCTTAAAGCTGAAACACGAATGTGCAGTTCAACTCAATCAAGAGAAGGACTTTGAAATAGCAGGACTCAAAAAGAATATTGAGCAAATGACTGCTGATGAAAAAGAAACTGAGGAAATTTTGGCATCTTATATAGAAGAAGAGGAGCGATTGACACAAGTCATAAATGAGAAAGAAGTTTTTATTGAAAAACTCGAAGAAAAAATTTCACAACTACAAAAGGATTTACATAAGTGTTCTCAGGCCTTAAGAGAAAATGAAACTTTAAGGCAATCCGTTGAAAGAAAGGACAAAAGTCTTACCTACATGAGAGCAGAAAACAACTATCTGCGAGTAGAACTGGAAATACTTACGGAACAGCACAATCAAGCTGCACCAGTGGCTGAGCCTGAAGCTCTTGATGCTATCACAGAACTAGAATTGGAGGTATCTCAACTGAACATAGTCAAAAATCATCTGGAAGATGAAATTCAAGACCATCTGAATATAATTGAAAATCAAAACCAGCATAAAATGCAACTACTTCAGTCTTTACAGGAGCAGAAGGAGGAAATGCATGAATTTAAGTACAAGTATGAGCAGATGAATGCTGCGCATAGCCAGTTAATTTTAGAAAGAGAGGAGGAAATTAAGAACTTGCAGAAAACTATTGAAGAACTAAAAGCCCAGTTGCCTGGAGAGAGAGGAGACGCTCAAACACTGAATTCTGATATTTTTCAAGAGACCAAAGTAAAAATCCTAAGAGAAAACGAGGTTCAACACTTCCAAGAAGAAGAGAAAGCTCTGCATTCTGCTGAACTAGCCAAAGAAAAACAGTCAATAGCTGAATGGAAGAACAAGGCCGAAAAGCTAGAAGGAGAAGTAACATCACTGCAGGAACGTTTGGATCAAGCGAATGCTCTGTGGGATTCTGCTTCCAGGCTGAGAGAAGACTTAGATCTCAAGGAAGAGCAGATGGCAGAACTGAAAAAACAAAACGAGCTCCGAAAAGAAATGCTGGACCACGCACAACAGAAATTGTCGACTTTGGTCAACAGCGCAGAAGGAAAAGTGGACAAAGTCCTCATGCGAAACCTTCTAATCGCTCATTTCCAGATAACAAAAGGCAAACGTCGTCGTGAAGTATTGCAGTTGATGGGGAGCATCCTGGACGTTCCAAAGGACGAAATGGAGCACTTGTTGAATAAAGATTATGGTGGTGTCAGAAAGTGGATGAGGAGTTGCCTTGGAGGGGCTTCAACAAGTGTCCCCAGCACACCTCCGAAACCAAATCAACAACCCCAACCCGTGCTTCAGAGTTCTTTTTCAGAACCCCTTTACCAGGAAATGTTAAAGATGGAGCCAAATTAAGAGCTGGCAGAAGCACCAACGGGAATCCACTCTTGGTCCCACGTTCTGCAGCGGTGCCTCTTAGTAACCTCGCTGGAGTTGGACTTGGTGGACCTGGGCGTCCTCTTTTCACACCCATTGCAGATTTCATGCCCACCTTTACACCGTCGCCAGTGTCCCTGCACAACAGGGCCAGAGCTGTACTCCAGGATCTTCTAAATATTTAGCATTATTCTAAAGAAGCCATAACCCTTTTTGATGTTTTACAGCATGGCCTTTTGAAAAAGCACGCATGTGCTTGTAGACAAAAAGAGAAAGCAAAACAGCTGGTATATGTAAGTGTATAGCTACTAGGTATTTTATTTTATTTCTTTAGTTGTTGTTGTTGTTGTGATTTTTTGCTATAGTACTTTTTAAAAAATTTGTTTTGTTTTTTGTAGCACTTTTTGTTTATAGAATTTTGTTCCAATGTAGCAGATAATCATCACCAGTTATCAATTCTGATGTACTTTTGTGAGCCACTGTACAGAGCAGCCTTCTTGAACCACTAGTTCCAACCTCACTTAATGGCATTAAGATAAAAACGATACATGCAATCACAGGAAACAAGAGAAATCCAACCCATAAGAAGGATGTCTCAGATTTAGAGTACATGAAAACCAAATATAATGTTGCAAAACGTTGAGAATATTTAGTTTATCCAAGATAACATTGTACAACTACCAAGCGAAAATTCCAATGGGGAGGACCTAAACAGGAAGCTTAGTGGATAAATTCTAAGATGCTTTGAATCCAAATTCTATGACCCCTATCCATTTTGCTGATTTCCATTTCTCTACGAAAGTCACTTCACATTAATTCAGTTTTCCAGATGATAAATATGTCCAGAAGGAAGAGTATTTTTATGAGGCAACCCCGAAGTGGGATCACATGATCCATTGCCAATGGAAAAGTTAATTAGTAAGAATGTATCATTAAATATCTGGACTGCTTATCTACATACTATTGGGGGCTCTACAATCGTTCTTATAAACACATTTTATAAAACATTTGATCAAAACAAGTTGGGGAGAGAAATAAGCTGACAACAGTTTTTGGAAGATGAAAAGCTTTACAACAGGAGTAGTTATAACCTTTTGATAAATTAAGGTAAAAGATGAATCAAAAGTTTCTAGCTTAAGTAGGTGAAATCCGAGAAGCGAAAAAGCAGATTGCATAGCACATACTTCTCTGACACCCGTAGTTTCTAAAACCATTCAGAACGTTTTTATTAAAATTAATTTAAACAAAATTTAATATGTTTTTAAATATAAATTATACTATCATTTAATATAAGTTAATCTAATTTAAATCAATCTAATTTAAATTAATTTTATTAGTAGTATTATTTAAATTTCTTTTATTAATACGATGGTTTGATTTAAATTTATTTTATTAATTGATATTGTTTATTAACTTATGTTAAATTATAGTATGATTTATATTTAAAAATTCATTAAATTTTATTTAAATTAATACAATTTAACAAAGTAAATTTAACATAATATAGATTGAATTATTTAATATTGACTATATAATTTAATATAAATGTCAATAAAGTTAATTTTAATAAAAATGCTCTTAGTTGTTTTGGAAATTACAGGTGGCAGTGAAGTATTAGCAATATTATCTTCTTTTTTCTCCTCTTTGATTTTACCTAACTTAAGCTAGAACCTTTTGGTTTATCTTTTGCTTTACTTTACAAAAATAAAAAAAAAGGAAGAAAAACACCTAGTAGCTACACACATATCAGCTTTTCCTTTCTTATTTCTAAATTTCACCTTAACATTTACATTATTTTACCAAAATTAAGATGCCATCAGTTGTTAGGCATGAACAAAATCACTGAAACAACAACTGGAGGACGCATCCCAAAGGCACATTGGCCAAGTATTCAAAACATATAAATGTCTGAGAACCGATGAGCTCTGATAGTAAAGTTTCCCACCTATGAAAAGTTTCCCAATGCTATGGAAAATGATGACATTTCTCTTTTTGTGTTTTTTAAGCTGAGAACCAACCTAAGGTATGTTATCAGAAATTGTATGTAACTCAAGTCTTTAAATTTCTTATTTTTCCTGTACTGCAGACAAAGAGGCTCACAATTCCTTGAGCTCTACTAGCATTTCAGTGACAGGAAAAAATTCAATGATGCATAGTTGTTTATTTGCATTCAATGTCTATCAATCTTACATACTTTGGGAAGGGTCACAAGCCACGGCCCTTATGCCTCCTGCTCTATTTCAAAGCCTCCAGCATCAGTTGCAACAATTCTAGGAAACACTGGGAATACTCTATGGTACAAAATGCACAATTACTTTTATTTGAAAGCATCTCTAAGACATGAGTCATTAGGTGACTTTCTTGTTCTAAGTAAATTTACTGAATTATTATTAAGTGATAACACGGTAAGCCAAAATGAAAAATGAAAGCATATGCTTCAAATCAGAGCAAGGAAGAAATAAGAAGGTATGATGTGTGGTAAAAATACACGAACATGCAAATATTATCCAGCCTTCTTACGTCAAATGTCCTCTCTTTTATTTATTTATTTTTTGGAGGTTACATTCTTGCATGATATGCATGGAACAACTTTTGGGGGGATACGATCAGAAATTCAGCACTAAAATCTGCCTTCCTGTAACATCACACGGCTTACTCCCGAGAAGAATATCAAAGTATATATTTGGCTTCGACTTGCCAAATTACTTGGAATCTTATTCCAGTAGACTTCACACGGTTGGGAAAAGCAGAGTTCAGATTTGTCATGAGAGATTTTTATATATTCTGCTCACTCCATTGTGTCTAGGTGAGCCTTTGGGTTTCAATGCCTGGAAACACACTTCTTATATTTCAGAATTGAAGAGCTCTTGGAAACGGCGACCTCACTGCATTCTTGAGAAAAATATGTTATACAGGTACTCAGAAAATTACAAAGATTAATCTAGATCCAAGGTTTTTTTAAGACAAGGGGTTTAATGGAGAACACAGCAAGATAGCCTTAGAAATTTCATACTCCCTGCATTCTTAGGAAAAGCTGCTATATTGTAAAGAATAACACCAAACAGAAAAGTTCCTAAGAAAATATTGTGCTTTCAGTTTCCTTGTCTCATAAATTTTATTAAAGTTTCATTAAAGACCCTGTATTTGCTAGCCTTTTTATTAAATACTTTTTTGAGATATTCTATTAATGTCTATGACTGGATTTTACTTGGTCTCACATGAATGTCGCTCCCTGTGACAAAGGGTACATGGGAGGCAGGCAGGATCAGCCTGTCCTCTCCGAGGCACCAGCTGTCCGAACCAGGCTCTGACAGAGGTAGTGAAGGGCACTAGCGTCTCCTGGACTGAGCGAGAGGGTAAGTATCTGAGTGATATTAATTGTGTATAAATGCCACATTTTTTTTTATGCATTCATCTACTAAGTTGTTTCCACAATTTAGCTAATGTGAATTTTGCTGCTATAAACATTGATGCGGCTGTGTCCCTGTAGTATGCAGTTTTTAAGTCCTTTGGGTATAGACCAAAAAGAGGGATAGCTAGGTCAAATGGTGGTTCTATTCCCAAATTTCCAAGGAATTGCCGCCAAACTGCTTTCCATATTGGCTGCACCAATCTACAGTCCCACCGACAGTGTAGGAGTGTACATTTTTCCTGAAATCCTCACCAACACTTACTGTTGTTGTCTTCATCATAGCTGCCATTTTCAAAAATCGCTGACATTCTAACTGGAGGGAGGTGCAATTAAACCCCTATCTCTCACCATGCACCAAACTCCACTCAAATGAATCAAGGACCTAGGAATAAAACCAGAGACCTTGCATGTAACAGAAGAAAAAGTAGGCCCTAATTCCAATCATATGGGATTAGTCCCAAAATTCCTTAATGAGACTCCTATAGCACAAGAATTAAAATCAAGTATCAATAAATGAGATAGATTCAAACTAAAAAAGTTTCTTCTCCACAAAACAAACAATCTGGGAGGTGAATAGGGATCCTACATCTTGGGAGAAAAGTTTTGCCCCATCACACATCAGATAGAGCACTAATCTCTAGGGTATAGAAAGAACTCACAAATCTAAATACACACACACACACACACACACACACACACACATAAATAAATAAATGAATGAATGAATGAATGAATGAATGAACGAACGAATAAATAAATAAATAAAATAAAATAAAATAACCCATTCAATAAATGGGCCACGGACCTGAACAGACACTTCTCCCAAGATGATATAAAATTAATCAACAAATTTATGCAAATATGCTCATCATCACTAGCACTTAGAGAAGTGAAAATCAAAACTACACTAAGATTTGAGGTTCAATCTTAAAGGCTGAAAATGAGCATGTTTCACCTCTCTTTCTCCTTCTACCACCAAATCCTCATAGAAATTAGAAAAGGACATGTGAAATGCTCAGTGATCCAAAATAAGAATGAGAATTTCAAGGACTGAACACAAAAATAGATTATGAAAGAGTAGATCAAGTTGAAAAGACAAAAGCAAACATAGAACGTGCAAGGAAACAGTTCACTTGCAGAAGCTGAGAGGTAACAGGCTGCTTCATGCTTTCAGTATTACATACCAGGGATCACAGAGCACAGGACAACAATAAGATAGTTATCTGGGGTACCACACCGTGGGGTACATAGAGCAAAAACATGGGAAACCCTGCAGAATAAAAGGCATCAACTGAACATCCCTCTCTCAGAACCCAAACAAGGAACCACCAACAAGCAGGGAGGAGGGATAGAGAAGAGCTGTGTAATGCACTTAAGAAGCCTGACTGAGGAGCTATACCAAGAAGTTGTACCATGCACACAAAACTACATATCATGTTCAAACACACAGGCTACAGCCACCAAAATTTACCATGCACTAGACCACAATGAAAACGCCAGCCAATTCCGTAAAGGTGTTATCACACAGGCTGCAATTCCTTGTGCATCTAAAATTAGAAGAATTTTGACTCCTCAAAAAAAAAAAAAAAAAAAATTCCATATACAATGAAATTAGGGCCATAGAAACAATTCCAAATAATTGTTAGATTAAAGCAAAAATCAAGATGGAATTAAATTAAAATACTATAATGGCAGAAGCAACAGGGATTTAGATATATGTATTTGAAAAGAGATTGAAATCAAACGGCATATGCTTTTAACATAAAAACATAAGAAAATACCTGGATACTGGATAAAATAATGTAAATGTTAAGGCAAAATTTAGAAAAAAACAAAGGAAAAGCTGATGTGTGTAGCTACTGGGTGTTTTGTCTTCCCATTTTTATCTTGGTAAATTAAGAGAAAAGATAAACAAAAGTTTCTAGCTTAAGTTAGGCAAAATGAGAGAGCAGACAAAAGTAGAATATATAGCTAATATTTCTCTGATACCTGTAGTTTCTAAAACCACTAAGTGGATTTTTATTAACATTAATCTTATTAATATTTTTATTATATAGTTCATATTAAATGATTTAATCTATATTAAATGTTATTTAAATTGACTTTGTTAAATTGTATTAATTTAAATGAAATTTAATGAATTTTTAGTATACCGATTTTAAGTCCTTTAGTTATAAACCAATGAGTGGGACAGCTGGGTCAAATGGTGCTTCCGATCCCAGTTTTCCGAGGAATTTTCATACTGCTTTTCAGACTGGCTGCATCAATTTGCAGTGCCACCAGCAATGTATACGTGTACCTTTTTCCCCCACATCCTCGCCAACATTTACTGTTGCTTATATTCTTGATGATTGCCATTCTGATTGAAGTGAGATGAAATCTTAGAGTAGTTTTGATTTGCATCTCTCTCATTACTAGTGAAGTTGAACATTTTTTCATATATTTATTGACTGATTGTATTGCTTCTTCTGTGAAGTGTCTGTTCACTACCTTGCCCTTTACATTAAAATAAATATATATATATATAAATATGTATATATATATATATATATATATATATATATATATATATATATATATATATATAGTTTATTGCTGGCAAAAATAGAGTATCATTGAATAGTTCCAAAGTTTAGAGACTTCTAAAAAAGTGGCTTTTATAGACTTTCATGAGTTGAAAACTAGTTGTATTTCTAATAGGGTGGAGCTCAGTAATCACTATGTTGCCATCAAGAAAGCCCGGCAGATGTTTGCCCAGTGGAATGAAAGAAAAAAAAAAAAACCAGAATTGAGAACATCATCCAGGCAAATCAGTAGGCAACTGATTCTAGTTCGAGGTAGACAATTAATCTGTTGAAGAATTTTCAACTATTGTGATAAAATAAATAAAAAATAAAACACTCATATTCTCTTATAAAGGCTGAAAAAAATCTTCTGTGGAATTATATTTGGAAGCTCTCCTCCCTGCCCAGCAAAAATCCTCTGTGGTCACATCCTCACAATTCAATAAAAAAGGAAAAAATTCAACAACAAACGAGAGAATAAATGTACTTCTAACAGACAACAAACATTGCTTGATCCAAAGTAGCAAAGGCTTTCTTTAACTATTTAAAAGGCTTTCTAATTCTCCCTTGGAAAGCCAACTCTCCCTGAGCTCTCATTTAACTAGCAGTTCTATTTCAGAAAAAAATACAAGGAACACTCCAAAATAAAATAAATAAGACTTTTTTTTTTTTTGCCTAAAACAATAAAGTCAAGTTTAGTTGGTTTATGTTTACAAACTATGACTATTTTAACTAGCAAAGAATTCAAGACCACATTGTTTTATCTGTCATTATCTTTATAAAAGGTCAACCACAGATTATATCCTAACTTTTACTGGCAGTGATCTCTGAACACTCCATGGTAAGATACACAATGAATCTATGAGAACAAACTCTGTGGAGCAATAAATCACTACAATTACTTTTATGGCTCAACCCTCAGAGGGCTCCCACATTGTTCATTTAATTATGCTGTTGCCCATCATCTTTATCAGGTTTCAAAGTCCTCTGGAATATAATAAAAAGGAATACTAAGGAGAGTGAAAAAAAATGTAGTACTACATGTGGCAAAGCAAAAATGTGAAATATATGCCTTAAAAGTTAAAGTAAATAGGTTGAGTCATTTTCAAGGTATAAGATAACTCTAAAATTTTTTTTTTTGGGGGGGGGGCATGTACAAAGGATTAAACTCAGGGCACATGACCACTGAGCCACCTCCTCAGCCCTGTTTTGTATTTTATTTAGAGACCGGGTCTCAATGAGATGCTTAGGGCCTCGCTTTTGCTGAAGCTGGATTTGGATTTGCAGTCCTCCTGCCTCAGCTTCCCAACCTGCTGGGATTACGGGCATGCACCACTGCATCTGGCTTGAAATAGTTCTAAATTTTGACAACTGTAAGAACAGAGAGCCTCAGGGGAGTTGTTTCTCTTCTCTAGGATTTTCTCTCCTCACTTGAAAATGGGTTAAATGAGCATTTCAAGAGTAAGAATCAGGGGGCTAGGATTGCAGCTCAGTGGTAGAGCGCTTGCCTAGCATGTGTGAGGCACTGGGTTCAAAGTTCAGCACCACATAACAAAGTAGCAAATATTTACAACTAAGAAGAATATGTGTGTGTATATGTGTGTGTATTCTTCTTTATATGTATATGTGTGTGTGTATATACACACACACACACACATATGAGGAGTAAGCATCAGCGGCCAATCCCCTCTCCTAATCTTTCTTGCCCTGTCCACAGTATTTCACTCAGTGAGCAAATTCCTCCTGGCAAACACTGTTTTTTATTTTGTTTTATTTTTTACCTGGTTTCCACCACCCACACTCGTTCTTCACTTGTTGGTCTCCTTCACTGGTTGCTCTTCTCTCCAACCTCTACTCTTTTGGTGGTCCCATCCAGTGTTACAACTTTAATATCCACCAGTAATTTCCTGCTCTCAGGGCCTCTGGGCTGGTTAATAGATCCCTTCAATGAAACACATGAAACACACCAACTATCTAGTCTCTATCTCTCACCCCAAACCCTAGATTGTTTTAAAAATAAAAACAAAATGAAACAAACAAACAAAAAGACGAGAGAGTTGGAATATGTGATCATGTTCTGGCCATTCTTTTGATATAATGCTGATTTGATCACATTCAATTCTTTGATTTAAAAGCTGGACATATGGAAAAAATTGCTGCTTTACCAAATCAGATTTCATTTTTCAAATACAGTGTGGAAGCAGTCATAATATTTTCACTCAAATTTTGGATTTAGAAAGCAAAAAAATTATTCAGTAACTTGAGTTGAGCTGTCCAGTTTGGTTCTTTATTGTTGTATTGTTCTCCTTTCAGCTAGGTAATCAGTCAGTAGGACCGAGTTTTATCAATTAACATTGTTAAATTATCTGTTAGATTATCATTAAGTTATTAGTTCCTTTCCAATATGTATACGGTTTCCATATTGTTAAATCCTGCTTCAGATTAAGGCTAGTAATAGTTGCTGTCACTGTTAATACAACATAATATGGGTGATGGTGACTAAAATAAAATTACTGTCACTACTAATCATCACACAAACAAAAAAACAAACTTAAGTTTAACCTGCCAGCAACCCAGGAGGCTGAGCCAGGAGGATCACAAGTATCTGCCATTTAGTAAGACCCTGCCTCATCATAAATAATAATAACAATAATAAAAGGGCTAGGAGTGTAGTTCAAGGACAAGGTGCTGCTGGATTCAATCTCTAGTATGAAGAAAGAATAAAATTAACCTGGTCAATATGTTGCATATAAATTGTTCAATACTGGATAGATCCCCAAAATAGCAGGTGGCAACATATCATTAAGTCACTTTCCAGAAAGACCTACAGAACAGGTTACCAATGTGCCCAAATCAATGCTTGCATCAATGCTGAGGCCCTGATTAATTCTTGTGACTCAGAGCTTTCCAGATCTCTTTAGGAAAGTGTCCTCTGTTCTCCACAGTTAGCTGTGGCAGTGCTTTCCTTCCTGGGAAGCATGTAGCTTAGAGGCTCTTACAGTCAAATTAGAATCCACTACTGCAGGGGATGAGGGTGCACAGCTGGGGTCCCAGCTATTCCTTGTCCTTTCAGACTTACTGGTAAGGTCTATTTCCTCTTCAAGTCATTGATGCTTCTCTCTTATGACTTCTGTTATTTTGCTAGGAATGAAAGTTTACATTAAAGAGCAGTTCGGATGAACAGTATGCCCAGCAAACTTCTCATTCTTGTGCGTTTCACTGTCAAACATTAAACTATAAGGAGTTAACTCATGATATAAAATAATACATGTGAGTGTAACAATGTTCATTGTACTCAATTTGCAAACTATTAAAGGGTGAGTAACTACATCTCTTACCTGGTCCAACAGCTCATCTGTGTTTCTATGACCCAAAGCCTCTGTCTGGACCTGAACAAATAGAAGTTACTCTCTACTCATTGCAATAAAGCAGCCAGAGTTGCTATAGCCACATCCTTTCTCTCTTTAGCAATTGTTTTGAATTCCAAAACTCTTTTGCCTCAAGAAATCAAAAGACACCAGGTGCAGTGGCACACTCTTATAATTCCAGTTACTCTGGAAGCTGAGGCAGGAGGATGGCAAGTTCAAGGTCAGCCTGAGCAATTGTGCAAGACCCTGTCTTAACATAAAATTTTTGAAAAGGGGCTTGGGGTAGCTCAGTGGTAAAGCAGTAGCCTGGCATGCAAGGTTCTGGGTTCAATCTCCAATACCACAAAAATATGGAAAATAAAAAGTCAAAGGTTGAATGTTTAAGAATCTCTCTATAAATCTCCTTTGCCTTTTTTATTTTTTTCAACATGCTAATGACTATGTGACATCTAGATAGCGTGTGCTGTGTGTGTTTGTGTTTTTAAAAGCATTCTTCTATGAGTGTGTATTACTTTGAAAATGAGAAAAAAATACTTTATAAAACTTATACATAAAAATGAGACTTCTTCACCACCATCATAACATCTACCAAGTATTAAATAGTTATCAGGTATCATTCGACTTGCCTCTATCATCAGGAATCTTTCTATTTATATCCATTTATTTGTTTGCAGTGCTGGGGGTGGAATGCAGGGCCTCACACATGCTAGGCAGTTGTTCTACCGCTAAGCTATTGCACCAACCCCACCATGCACCTTAAAACAAACATTGCCAGGGAACCATCCTCTCCACTTTAGAGAAAATAAACTGAGATCCTGAGAGATTAAATAAATTTTCAAAAGAACACAGGAAAAGAAAAAGTGGTAAAAGTGAGATTCAAATACAAATTTCCTTCTCCAAAGATTGTTCTCTTTCTATCAGGCTTCTGAGGGCAGGCTGAGTTTTAGAATATCCACATAGTTTCCACTCCCATGACACATTTTAAAGAAAACTGAGGAAGGAAAATAATAATTAGTCATATGAAGGATGAAAAAAATAGCATGGAACACATCTAAAGGTTCTTGGGACTGACATGTGATGAGAAACTTGACTAGAGAAAACGAAGTCCTATAGGATTTAACTCAGGCAAACCATCGGCTCTATTATTAAATTACTTGGTGTTTCACAGCAAAAGAATGAAGATGAAGCTTATTTTTAAAAATACATTTTCCTACATGAACCAGGCTAGCCTATTACTACAGATGGATGTGGTAATTTCCAAAGAAGATTCCTCTGACAGCTCCAGAATCAGATCATTTCTGGAAAAGTTCAAGTGTATCCCTCCAATTGTAGGGGACTGAGTGGAGAAACTTATTTGTCATTGATTTGTGAAGTACTGAGTAAATTTCAGCTTCAAGCTATTATTCTTTCTAAGGTAGTCTCGTCTACATCAGTGGTTTGAAACTTCCCAGATACAAAGCAGAGTAGTTTTGCAACTGTGCTTTCTTATTCTGTATTATTTTAATATAACTAAGGCACTGTATCTATAACAATAGTTTTTAAAAGATGTAGATTTATATTTCTTTGTATATTAATTTGGGTCTTTCAGGGTTTAAATTCAATGCAGCCAAAGTAATTGGAAGACAGTAGTCAAGCCGGTTGCAATAGTGCACTCCTGTAATTCCAGATACTCCAGAGGCTGAGGAAAGAGCAAGGCCACCCTCAGCAATTTAGCAAGACCCTGTCTCAAAATAAAAACTAAAACGACTGGGGATGTAGCTCAGTTGTAAATTACCCCTGAATTAGAGGAAGGAGGAGGAGGAGGAGGAGGAGGAGGAGGAGGAAGAGGAGGAAGAGAAAAAGGAGGAGGAGGAGGAGGAGAAGGAGGAGGATGTATATTAATCTGGGTCTTTCAAGGTTTAAATTCAATGCAGCCAAAGTAATTGGAAACAGTAGCCAAGCCAGTTGCAAACCATCAGCTCTATTATTAAATATTACTACTAAAGGTAGGAAGATTTGACAGTGGTTATTGAAAAAATATAGTAGTATAGATATGGTAGTATAGCTCTAATATCATCAGTAGTATACAATTTTTAGTCTTCAGAACAAAAGATGTATTCATTCAGAATACTAAGTCACTCAGTGAATAGATTCTTATTGAGTGCTTATTACACACCAGCAGCACCAGAGTCACAGGCATGTACCCTGTTGTCTTGAAATTCTTAGTTATTTTTGAGGAAGGGTACCATATTTTAATTTTGTTGGGAATATAGCACTGAACAATAGCATCATAGTTCCCTCCCTCAGATGATTTATAGAGAGAAAAAACAATAAAATATTAATTATATGATTAATCAATAAAATGTTATAAACAGTATGATAAGAAAAGTATGGAGTAATTATTGATAGCATTCAGCAGATCTTTTGTGCTGTTCAGAAACGAAGTGAAATAAAATCTACCACTAAAATAATAATGGACATATATTATTTTCCCCCATTCCTTCAAAGTCATGATGAGAGTTGAAACCCAGCAATTTTGTGGTTCCTCTCTTCAATTTTGCTGACCTTTATCTTGCAACAGTTAATATGCTTAAGGGAAATCTAGGACATCACAAGCCAGAACCATATCTGTGGCTTTTTCTGCCCTTGCCTCTGCAGTTCTTATTCATAGTGCTTGAACTTGTGGTAAAATAAGGTTGTAATCTGGGGTTAAAATGTTGGTAATGTTCAAAAGATGAGTCAAGAAAGAGAACTATTATTAGCCCTTGTCATGTGAAGTCAAAAAATACCTTATCCTGCCATAGCTCAGGGGAAATTCTGAGCCTATCTACACTCAGCACTTTAAGCAGTCAGATTTGTGATGGCATGTTCAGTCTTTTCAAGTTGTTAAGAAAAAAGAGAGAGTCTCAACTTGACATAGGCTATGAATGTTTGCTGTAGGAATAAACAAGGAAGGGAGCACTGGAAATCTCAAAACCCTTTGCCTCCTGGGGTGCTGGAGCAGCACCGGTACCCCCATGTACAGGATGATGTTCTCATGATTCAACTTCTCTTTGCCTCCCTTTTTAGAGGAACTTAACATTATGATTGTGATGGCAACTCAAAATAAAAAATAAAAAGGAGCCCGGTGCGTTGGTGCATGCCTATAATCCCAGGGGCTCCAGAGCCTGAGGCAGGAGGATGGTAAGTTCAAAGTCAGCCTCAGCAATTTAGCAAGGTCCTAAGCTACTTAATGAAACCTTTCTCAAAGTAAAATATAAAAATGGCTGGGGATGTGGCTCAGTGGTTAAGCACCCCTGGGTTTTATCCCTTGTACCAAGAACAGGGCAGGGGACTAGGGTTATAAATCAATGGCACAGTGCCCATGTTCAAGCCCCCATACCACAAAAAAGCAAACATGGCAAGCCATTGAGTAAGTAGATACAAAATGTAGGATTTAAACTAAAGGCTTAAATTTAACAGTGACATAATTACTTAGCCCAAGTTTTCTTTTCTTCATCTATAAAATGTTTTAAACTAGGTTTAAAAGTTCCTTTCAGCTCAATGAGTCTTTATCTTATTATATACAGAACATAGCAGCCTTAATTCTAGTACAAGATTTGCTTCCAAACAGAATCCATTGACAAAGTGTCTAGCAGTCAACTTCAGTCCCCTAATTATCTTTGTGAACTTTTGTCATTTCCGGGTGGGATCTCCAAATGTATTCCCAGAAGTAGAATCAGTAAATGCCTCATATTCTAGACAAGAAGATGTCAGAAGGGTACAGAAAACAAATACTGGAAATTGGGCACCTGAACTCCACAAGGCTATCTGCAGACCTAACCACAGATTTGCATGTCCTCTCACACCACACTGACATCACTTCCTCATCTGGTTACCACACTGGGAAGCATGATTAGTGTGGGATTAAGCCAACTCTGTGTTTGATAAGGAACTACACTCCATTGTCTCCAGAGGTAGAATTTTCACCAGAGAGAAGAACCCAAAAGGTGAAGTCTTTTGTCCTAATAGCCTTCATAAAATCTGAAGTATGTAAGTAAATGAAGCACATGTTATTTCAGTGGAAATAAAATGAAATATCACTTATATACTTCTGAGCAAAAACTAAAGATATGTTGAGAGTTTTTTCTTTTTAATTTTTTTTTTTTGGGGGGGGAGCTGTTTTTCCCTCCTCCCAACTTTTGTATCAGGTATTGAACTCAGGGGGCACTTAACTACTGAGCCACAACCACAGCCTCAGCCCTTTTTATTTTTCATTTTGAGACAGAATTTTGCTAAGTTGCTCAGTGCCTAGCTGAGTTGTTGAGGCTGGCTTTGAACTTGCCATCCTCCTGCCTCAGCCTCCAGAGTTGCTGGGATTACAGGTGTGTGCTACCACCCCTGGTGGCTTCTCTCTCATTTTTAAAGGCAATATTATATAAGTAGATCTATACATAATAAGATTGTTGAGGCAATATGAGTCACTGGATTTGCCTAATATCATTTTTTTTAAACTCAAAGCACACTGTTTCACCAAAAAAAAAAAAGGAGATTTTGTTGTTTTTGGAGTGTCCGGAGCCTGTGTTCCTTCCCCACCTCACTTGGTGTGTGAATCTTCACTCTCCTCTCAGGGCCTGTTTTATTTCTTCCAAACAAGATCATCATCAAAGTTTAGGAGACAAACTTCCTGGGAAACAGCCTGTAGTTTCAACCACACAGATGGCATTTCCACCCTGACCATAACTTTATCAGTTAAACTAAAATATGGTGACACTTCTATTTAGATAAAAGTTCCAGGGTTTTGTCTCAAATGTCAACAAATCCAGCATCAAGTTAGAATGATATCCTGTCCTCAGATTTTTGTCTCTCTTAGATAAACTATGACTCTTTAGCTTGTCTCCGGGGCATCAGATTTAAACAGAGTTGACACACAAAAAAATGCGGAGTAAGTGGAAGAACATACTTTTCATTCATTCAGATCCTCCAGCTTTAAGGAAAACGGTACACCACCCATTCCTTTTCTCTGCTGCCTGCTTCTCTACCACTACCAGATTCACTCCATGATATCATCTCCTCAGTTTCTCTCCAAATCCTGCATGCAGCCCTGCTATGTGGAGGTGGGGCATGTAGTATTGTGTGAATGTGGAACGTTGGTCTCCTACGTAAGTACAGGGTCATGATAGGAGCAAGTAAAATGTCTGACTCCTGTTGCACATATCCAGACACCTTCTGTGTGTCCTCAGGTAACAGTGTCCTGGGTAGAAATGAATGCACTTGGGAACCATCATGAGCTCCTAATGATGGAGCCTGCTGATTGAGAATCGCATGTTATCCCCTTGAGATGGGTACAATCTTGGCAAGACCCAAAATCTGGAAATGATTTGAAATATAAAGGGGTGTTTTCTACCTTTACAGTAACACAAATTTCATCGTTTTGAATTATTAACTCCTAAAGGAAAATCAGGTGAGACACTCTAAAGTCAAACATACAGGATGAGAAGTTCTCTTCAAGAGCCTTAGGAAATGTCAAAGTCAAGATTTACGTATTAACGGTTCTATCTCATGCTGTAAAATTAAGTTTTAAGGTCTGCGTTTTAGAAGATAATTTGAGTCTTAAGTTTTAAGTACACACTAATGGTTTAATTTATGGCTAATAAAGGTGACTTTATTTCTAATGTTTTGCATGCTTGTTTTTCAAAAGTTAAAACATTCCCATGATTCAAAACTCAACAAAGAAGATAAAAGTGAGATCTTCCCCACAACTTATACCCATCCACCTAATTCTCAGCATCAACCAGTGCTGTCACAGCCCTACCTACTGTCTCCTGGTCTTTAATGCAAATCAATTCATATATTGTTTCCTTCCTCCGATTGGAACAAAGGTATACCTTATCAAAACTGTTCTGTCTCTGGCTTTTTCCCTTAAGAAAACTGAAAGAAGCTGAGTGCAAGGATGCACACTTGTAATTCCAGCTACTCCAGAGGCTAAGGTGAAATAACTGCAAATCAAGCCACCGAGACAACTTAGTGAGACCCTGTCTCAAAATAAAAGTTTTAAAAAACTTGGAATACAGCTCAGAAGAATAACCACTTCTGGGTTCAATACCCAATACCAAAACCAAACAAACAAACAAAAAACACAATGGACCCTAGAGCCAATAATGGACAAAATAAAGCATTCCATATTTACTCCTAATGCTTACTGAACTTATTTCCAAAACATTTCCATGTATGTTAAGTAAGTTATTAGACATGATGTTAACAAAATAAATCACTCTAATGGAAACAGCCTATAAATCATAATCTACTAAATTTAACCATCTTTTGTGTTTTATTTGGTCCTAGCTGATATATTCTCTAGACCTCTATTATATATCTGTAAGAACATAACGAAAAATGTGCTTGAAAATGTTGATAAGAATTCTAACCAGGCCCGATGATGGACATTTCTAATCCCAACAAGTCTGAAGGCTAAGGCAGGAGAATTCAAAGTTTGAGGCCCCCACAGAAACTCAATGAGAACCTATCTTTTTCTCTCTTTTGTTGTTGTTGTTATCTTCCAGGAATTGAATAGAGCACCTCTTAACCACTGAGCAACTTCCCCAACCATTTTAAAAAAAAAAATTTTTTTTTTTATTTTTTTATTTTTTTTTTTTTTTAGAAAGGGCCTCCCTAAATTGCTGAAGCTGGCTTTGAACTTTCAATCCTCCTGCCTCAGCCTCCCAAGCCACTGGGATTACAGGCATGCACTAGCTCGCCCAGCCCCTTGAGATGCTATCTTAATGTAAAATTGAAAAAATAGGACTGAGAGCCTATGTTCACTGATAGAGTACTTGCCCAGCATGCTCTAAGGCAATGGATATGATCCTCAATTCCCCAGATGGGGTGGGGGTGTGGAGAGGGCTTTGGACTGAAAATAGGCCAAATAATCTGCCAAAACATGCTTCTATTAACTCCAACAGGGGGAACAGGGGGTCAAATTGGACTAATAGGGAAAAATAAACATAAAATACAAACTTCAAAAAGTACAAAAATAAAATTTAAATAATTATGAGGACCGAGAAAAAAAGGGGGGAAAGCTTAGAAAAACCTTCAAGGGCGTGGATTTGGCAATGCTTTAATTGTAAAATATGATTAATGAATATGACAGAATTTGGAGAACTTAAAAGTACAAATTGTTTACAGTCTTAGTCCAGGCATAACTGCTGGCTAAATCTGTAACTGTTGAAAATTTCTCCACTGTTTTCTTACTTAATCTTCAGCCAAGTATCCATTTCCTTTTGCTCTTAAAGCCAGATTGATGACATTTTAATTTTTACGTTATCTCTTTTTTCCTCGTACCTACAGTTTTAGGAACAGATGCATTTAGCCAATAAATTTAAATTGAAAGCATTCCAGGGGCAAAAAGCAATAAACCAAGAAGAAAGAGTCTCCATGTTACTTCAATCTGTACAGTTTAAGTATTTGAAATATTGTTGCTCGCCTATACATCTACTTATTTATTCTGCTTCTCTAATACTACAGTGGATGCTGTAGTATTACTTTGTTTACTTTGCCCATCATCTTAGCCCGCTATACCTTTCAGAGCACTGAACATAAAGTAAGTATTCCTTACATATTAATTTGAGGTGGTGCACACCTGTAATTCCAGATACTAAGGCAGGAAGATAGTAAATTCAAGGTCAGCCTTATCAATTTAGCAGTGTTGGGGATGTAGCTCAGTGGTAGAGTGCCTCTAGGTTCAATCCTCAGTACTGAGGGAAAAAATTTGTGTGTATGAATACACATGTAAATATGATAGTGTATATATAAATATGAATACGTATATATTCAATGAACAAATCCAGAAATGAAATATCTCATTGAAGAACCTAAATTCTAACTTAAAATTCTTCTCTGCTGTGGTTTACAATTATTTTCTCTTATCTAACTTCCATTTGAGGAAAAAACATAAGTTATCATTAAAAAAATATCAATAATTTCGTAAAATTTTGATGACTGACAATCTACTTTGAAGAATGGGCCAGGCACAGTAGCACACGCTGAAGGTTGCAATTTATCAAGACTGTACAAATATTTAAAATAAAAAATAAAAGGGGGCCAGGCACAGTGGTTCACACCTGTAATCCCAGTGGCTCTGGAGGCTGAGACAGGAGGTTCCTAAGTTCAAAGCCAGCCTCAGCAACCACAAGGTGCTAAGCAACTCAGTGAGACCTTGTCTCTAAATAAAATACAAAATAGTGCTGGGGATGTGGCTCAGTGGTCAAGTGCCCCTGAGTTTAATCCCCAGTACCATAAATAAATAAATAGGCCTGATGTTGTAGCTCAGTGGTAGAGCAACCCTGGTAGAGTTCCACAGTACTGGGGACAATAAAAAGAAATGGGTAGGTGAATGTTTAGTTTTAGTTTAGTGCTAGTAACTCAACATAGAAATCTTTCATGACCATATCTTTTGGGAAGACAATATAGGTTTCTATGGGTGGGAGTCCTTTGTTTTATATAGGTAAACAGACACACACACACACATACACACTCATTTGTGGCAGCACTTAAGATCAAACCCAAGACCTTGCATTTCTTTTTTTTTTAATAATGTTATTTTATTTTTTATACCTTTATTTCATTTGTTTATATTTATGTGGTGCTGGGGGTCAAACCTAGTGCCTCATGTATGCTAGGCAAGCACTCTACCACTCAGCTACAGTCCCAACCCAGGACCTTGCATTTCTTGACAAACACTCTACCACTTAGCTACATCCCCAGCCCTTTTCTTTAATTTATTTCCATCCCCATATGTTTAAAAAGGATTTAAGTCAGTATTCACGGTACATTTGTTTTAATTATAGCTATTAAATTCTCACAATACCTAACTGTTTTCTGGGCACTTAACAAATATTTAATACATCAGTGACATCAAAGTGCTTATTTGCTTATTTGAAAAAAATGTGTAACTTATTTAATGAGGCATGGAAAAAATAATGAAATCAGCTTCTAGGTTTTAGCTTTTTCCTCTAGTGCTCATAGTAGCTTTATATTTTTCAAACTTTCATATACATAAGTCACTCATCAATCACCATCAGCTTTTCATGGGGTTCTCTTCTGCCCACTTAGTCCTTCCATCAGGTACTATAAAAGGTAAGATTGTCCTTCCAAAATGTTGCATTATTTCTAAAGTTCTGAAAGAGAGAATGCATTTTGGGAAGCACAGAATGTCCAACTAGGGAGTGACTTGGTCATTTTGGACTAACGAAATATCTCATATCTATGATTTGAGGTTACATTGTTTGTAGAAAGGAAACTTCAAGGACATTTCATGAAACTTCTATTGTCAATATCGCATTTTTCCTGAGCCTTTATTATGCTTAGAAATTTATGAATATTATATTTATAATTAAGCTAGATGGAAATCAATGCGATCTTTAGATACATAAATCAGTCTTTAGATGAAAGTCTAAGAAAATGATGTTATGGAACATTAGAGAGGAATAATTTTAAAACAGAACACTCATATGGCAGTCATAAAAGAGAACCAGGGAATTTTTCTGTTCAGAACCTGTATTTTAAAGATGTAGACATCCAGGGTATCAAAACAAACCATTTGTGTTATGTCTCCTGTGTCTATTCAAAATGGGAAGTTCAAGGAAATTTGCCAGGTATTTTAAATAAACACTGCTGGTTAATATCCTCATACCACAACAAGCAAACGCTCAGGAGACTCTATTCCTGGTACGTTAAAAAAAAAAAAAAAAAAAAAGAAAGAAAGAAAAGAAAAAAATGCTTTTTATATCCAAAAAGGTAAACTCTCTTACATAAATTATCAATTTTCTCATTAAAATAGCTGAGTTAACAAAAGAACAAGCACTCAAAATTTACAATAACAAAGAAATTATTTCTTTGTGCTAATGCACCATAAAGTTACATAATATTTTAAAAGTAAAATAAGACATAGAAAGTATCAAACAATGGTGCAGCCTGCTCCTACAATTCTGCTGTAGAATGTGAACAGGAAGACACAGTATCTGATCCTCAATGAATGTCAAGCACCAATGTGCTACTGACAACATTATTGTTGTTATTGTTGTCATTATTGTTTTCTGTACTAAGGATTGAATCAGGGCTGCTTTACCACTGAGCTGTATTCCTAAGCCTTTTTATTTTTTTATATCGAGATAGGATCTAAGTTGCTGAGACTGGCCTTGAACTTGTGATCCTCCTGCCTCAGCCTCCTGAGTCTCTGGGATTAAAGACCTGTGCCACTTCAGCTAGTCATGAATATTATTTTATTATACATCATAGCAGCTACACGGAAATCATTCCCACTTTACAAATCAAGAAACTGAGATTGAGGCACTCAATCACAAAGCCAGTAAGATGTGATCTATAAGATTTGAGCCTATTGCTGTCTAAAACCACTATGTTCTTATCTTCTAGGGAGTACGAGGTTAATTACTAGGCTACCAATAGACCTTAAACACAATTTGATTATTGTATCTTTTAGAACTAGTTTTCATAAGTAGTCCCTTTAAATCTCATCTAAAATTCGAGTAGTCTTATTTATTTACCTTTTTTTTTTTTTTTTTTTTGAAGTGGATGTCTAACCAAGTTGTTCAGGCTGGAACAATTAAAACTTGGGATCCTTCTTTCTCAGCCTGCAGAGTGGCTGGGATTAGAGTAGTGTGCCACTGCCCGGATGCAATTTACAGACTTCATCCTTTTGAAGCAGTACTCTGTGATAACTGAAAGAATCTGTTGACCTAAGGTCCTAAAAGGATTGCTAAATTTAAAAGTGAACCCAAACCGGGTGTGGTGGTGCACGCCAGCGATCCCAACTATTCAACAGGAGTATCACAAATTCAAGGCTGGCCTCAGCAACTTAACAAAACCCTGTCTCAAAATAAAAAGTAAGAAAAAGGACTGAGGATGTAGCTCAGAGCATACTGGGCTCAATCTCCACTACAGCAAAATTAAATAATTAATTGTTATTATTTTAAATAGCCAGGAACAGTGGTACATGCCTGTACCACTGTACATGTATAGGTACATGCCTGTACCTGTAATCTCAATGACTCTGCAGGCTGAGGCAGGAGGATTGCAAGTTCAGGCCAGCCTTTGCAACTTAGTGAGATCCTGTCTCAAAATAAAAAAGAAAAAGGGCCAGGGATTTAGCCCAGTGGTAAAATACCCCTGGGTCAAATCCCCAGTATAAATAAATAAATAAATAAATAAATGTGAACTCAGATAATGTTTTTTCTAAATAATTTCATGGAGCTTCCAGAGTTTAGATTTTAACATTGAGCAAATGATTAGCTTTTCAAAAACAACAAAATAATGAAGAAAGGACAGATGAAGAATGTATACACATATACACCCTCACACACACCCTGAAAGGAATCTTTTCCTTTGGAAAATAATGGAACGTTCTTTGTTGGTTGCTAATTTCGTAGCATTGTTTTCCTTAAAAGGTACAATTTAAGGCTATTTGGGGCATAATATAACATTTTGATAGATATGTAGTTATATAGCCAAGAGTATAAAGTTGTACATCGTGTCTAACAAGAATGTTGCTTTCAAACAAATACCCTGAGGGAAAATGGCTATTAATCAGAGATCAATTTTGCCACTTTTGATTGTATAAGTCAGAAAGAAGCCCCTTCACAAGAAGCAATTCTCCAGCCAGAGAACTGTGTCCCCAAATTTAAGCAAGGACTCTCTTAGTGTAGTCCTTCAATTAGTTGATTTGCTTGTTAGATAGACAGCTTGGTTTCTCCAAAGCCCTGTGAATCAGGGGATTGAGCTCAAATATCTGACAAGTTCCTTCAGTCATTCTGATATGCAAGATAATTCCAAACGTATTGTAGTCCAGGCTGACCAAATCCCCTTCTCTTACTAGCTCCTATATTTTCTGGGGTCTGCCTCTCCAACTTGCTGCAGATTTGCTCAATGTTAACAACCTAAAAGTGTAGTTTCGAATTACAATGTTAAGTGGAGGCTTTCAAATTACTGTAGGCTGCTGTTATTACCATTGGAATGTTTGAATCCAGGGAACAAGTTAATCCCAACCCCAGACAACTGAGTGAAACTCCTATGATCACCATCCACCAACACTGTTTCTGGGACCTGAAATAAATCCTGCCCTGTTGGGCTCCTGAGACTACCAAGATTCTCAGTCCTGTCTGCCCCAAACTGAAGTTCCTGGGCTCCAACACTCTGCTTCTGCCTGTGACTGTGAATCATCAAAAACTGACCTCATGATACCACTTCTGCCCATTAACCTCACTGCATGGCCCATTCCACTGATCCCTCACTGACAGATTCTTCCGGCCACCTTCCCACCTTCCCTGCCATGTTTCTCCCTTAGTAACCTATTTCACCACAGACAAGCTGGAGCGGAGGCAACTCATCCTATTACACCACATTCTGCAGTCTACAGATCATATCAACCTTCCCTTTCTCAATCCTTGGAGTACTATGGCTTGTTAATATTTTCCTCCTCAAATACGTCTTGACAAGTGAATGCCTTCTTTGGAGGGGTGGATAGGGTCACCAGTTAGGTACTGAGAATTGAATCCATAGGCAATCGACCACTGAGCTACAATCCCAGCCTTTTCATTTTTTATTTTGGGACAGGGTCTCCCTAAATGGCCAGGCTGGCCTTGAACTTCCATTCTCCTGCCTTAGCCTCTTAAATTGCTGGGATGACAAGCATGTGCCACCATACTCAGCTGAATGTCTTCTTTCACATGAATTATGCATTTATTTATTCATTCAATAAAATTTGAATAATTAATATGTGCTACATGAAGGGAATAACAGATAAACGATATACTAGGAAGGGAGACAAATTGTAAGCAAATGACCATGTTGTACTATAAATATTAGCATAAACTGAGCGTGGTGATGCACACTTGTAATTCCAGAAACTGAGGAGGCTGAGGTAGGAGGATGGCAAGTTCAAAGCCAGCCTCAGCAACTCAGTGAAGCCCTAAGCAACTTGTCTCAAAATAAAATATAAAAAGGGCTGGGAAATGTGGTGCAGTGGTTAAGTACCCCTGGTTCAACCCCTGGTACCAAACAACAACAACAAAAACCACCATCTAAAACCAAAGGTTAATGTTTCCCCCATACTGCTTCTCCCATCCTCCATCTCCCTCATCATCATCAGCCATGAGGTCCCCAGAAAATTATGGGACAAGAATAGAAAACTCAAAATTTTTATAGATGTCCAAGGACACAATCACAACAATTTACTTAATGATCACTTTTTTGTTGTTGTTTTTAATTTTTTGGTACTAGGGAATGAATTCCTGTCCTTGAACATGTTAGGCAAACACTCTTTATTTTGTTTTGAAGTTGGGATGGGGGGATCCCACTAATTTGCCTGGACTGGCCTTAAATATACAATCTCAGTTTTCTGAGTAGTTGAGTCTGTCTACAGGTGTGTACTCCAGGTGCACCTCAGTTTAATAATTTTAATGTGGTTTATTTTTTATTCTAGAATCAGGAAATAGTTTATTCCATAAGATAGAATAAATGTTCTGATGAATGAAAGAGACTGATTTTCTTGACAGGAAGGACTAAAGAAGCTGGGCACAGTGGTGTATACCTGTAATCTGAGATGGTAGACCTGAGGTGATATACTTGAGGCAGGAACATCTCAAGTTCAAGGCCAGCTTGAATAATTTAGGGAGACACAGTCTTAAAATAAAAATAAAGTAAAAAGACCTGGGACTGAAAAGGTCATCATTACCCCAGGTACATGTATGATTGCACAAATGTTGTGACTATATATGATATACAACCAGAGAAATGAAAAATTGTGCTCCATTTGTGTACAATGAATGGAAGTGCATTCTACTGTCATGTATAACTAACTATAACAAAAAGAAAAGAAAAAAGAACTGGGCTATAGTTCAGTGATAAAGAATTCCAGGTTCAATCCTCAGTACCCCCACCAAAAAAAAAAAAAAAAGAGGGGATACTGAAGAAAACTGAAATACATTTTTTAAAAGCAGATCAGACATTTCAGTTACTTTCTTTTTTTGCGGGGGGAGGGGAGGGGGGATACCGGGGATAGAACTCAGAGACACTTGACCACTGAGTCAAATCCCCAGCCCCATTTTGTATTTTATTTAGAGGTAGGGTCTCACTGAGTTGCTCAGTGCCTCAACATTGCTGAGGCTGGCTTTGAACTCAGGATCCTCCCGACTTAGCATCCGGAGCCACTGGGATTATAAGTGTGCTCCACCACACCTAGCAAAGTTACTTTCTTTGTAAAATGAGGACAAGGAGACAGAACAATAAGAAAATAGTTGATTATTAACTTCAGGCTACCTTTTTTGTATAAGGATTACAGCTGAGGGAACTTCATTATGCCAATTGAATACTGAGCTCTTTGGAAAATTTAGTTGTTATCTCTTTAATCCCGATTTCTTGGAAGGTCAGATAAACAGCTTATTCAGTTTAATGACAGGGAACTTTAGTACAAGTAACTCCATTTTTATTTTTAGCTCATTCTGTTGGAGACTAGTGCATAAACTTAGTCCAAAACAATGTCCTTGCTGAACATGGTGGCTTACACCTGTAATCCCAGTAACTCCAAAGGCTGAGGATCCCAAGTTCAAGGACAGCCTCAGCAGCTTAGTGAGTCCCTAAGCAACTTAGTGAGACCCTGTGTCAAAATAAAAAATAAAAAGAGCTGGGAGAGCAGCTGAGGGGTAGAACATTTACTAGCACAGGTGAGGCCCTTGTTTGATCATAAACACTGAAAAAGCAAAACAAAACAATGACCTCCTTGAATTTTTATTTAACAAAAGGGAGAAACAGAATCAAGTAAGAAACAAGTAAGTGAAGAAACAAGTAAGTGAATTAGGGCATCATTCAACCACAGGAAAACAGAGGCAAACTGAAAATCATAGTCTCCCCACAACTGTTTTGAGGGGACTGTCTCTGATCAATTCCTAGCAGTTATTGTAACCCCGGAAAGCAATGTTATCTCATTTTCCAATTTTGTTAACAAGAACCTGAGTATACTAATATTTGTGAGCAATTTCTTAACGTTTAAAACATTGGGTGGCCAGTCAAGGATGACTGATATATATTAAATACATCACTAAGCCACAGGTCATTAGGGAGCAATACAGACATAACAGAGTATCATTGCACAGATTACACATGAAATACAAAAGGAAAAGGCACTGAAATGGAGAAGTCTGGTGTATACCACCTTAATTCCTGGGTCTACCTTCATGCTGAAACTTCTCTGTTTCTTGCTGTCTGCTTCTAGCTTTCTAATCACTGCTTCCCAACCCCAGTTACACCATGATCAGATCTGACTTGCACTATAATCATAACACCCAGCTACATGCCCCACCCTCCACTCCCTGTGTCCTACCTCTTTCTACCCATCCATCCTTTGTGGCCACATCTTTTTCTAAAATACAATCTACCTAATGACCTCTTCATGTAAATCAAATGACCTCCACAGCCTGTCTCTGGACAGCAGGCCTCCTCTCTTCCCCTCTGCTTTCTACAATATTCTCTATTCATGGCTCAAAACTGCTTGCTGTTCCCCAGACACACCATATAATTATATTCCCCTGCACAAGTTGTCCCTTCTGCACACGATGACTTTCCTTCCCTTATTAATCTAGCAAAATACTAGTCAGCATTCAAAGCCACAGGAAAAAATCCACTTCCATGGGTATGTAACAGGGTTCACTTGATACTCTGCAACTTACATGGTTTTTTTTTTCTTTTTCCCAACCTTCTCCTCCCTGATCTTCTTTTCTCTGAACTTCTTTCTGATCTTCTTTTCCCTGATATTCTCCTTCCTGATCTTTCCATCCTAATCTCATTTTCTCTGAGTCACCTCTTTAAAAACCCTCTGTTCCTAATGATGGGCAGAATCACAGCCCTTGGGACAGGAGTCCCCTGTGTTTCTCCCTTGCTAGCAAAGCAATAAACCTTCTTTCTCCTTTTTCTCAAAACCGTATCCTCCTCATTGGATTGGCATGGGGACAACTACTGAGCTTTCAGCAACAGGTATTACCTGTCTCTCTCAAGAGAATGTGCTCACACTTATGTGTTTATGGTGCTATGGTTTCTGTTTTGTTTTGTTTTTTTTATTTTGTTTTGATTTTTTTGTTTTGTTTTGGTTTGCTTTGGTTTTTTCCCTTGCTCCCTTCAAATTTTGTATTCTTTGAAAGCAGTGCTTGGGAAGCTAAAAGTAAAGATTCCATGAGTCGACTTTTACTTTTCATTGCTTCATTCCACCTGTTCCTACTTCAATACTTTATTTAAAACAGTTTAACTATTAAAAAAATAAGTTCAAAGAAATGGGTAGGCTGTGACAGGTAACTAAGCACTAGAAGAAAATTAATAGAAAACAAATTGACATAGTGCTGTAGAGAACAACTCACTTCAAAATAAAATTAGAGGAGGAGAAAATCAACCACAGAGCCAAGGCCTTCAAAGCAGGGCAGAGCATTTTGCTTCTGGGAGGTGTGAAGAGCTTAGCTTCCCCTTCAAATGTCTGTACTCTCAAGATCCCTTTCTGTTTCTTGGGAAATTCTAAACACATTACCATGGCCTTTTCAATGCAAGGATCTGTTTCCTGTAACTCTGAGCCTCCTTTCAATTAAGATCAAATGGAATTCAACATGAAGCAGAGCCACTGACTCTTTCTCCAGTTCATGTTAATTATAACTCTGGTGCATGCCTTGCAGCTTGTTCTCAGCCTATCTGATTTTGTGAACAGACAGAGCAAAGCTTCAAGGAGGCTGAGCATTCTGCCTCTATTATTATAATGTTTGCCTGGAATAATACATTGGCATTTTTTCTTCCCAGAAAATCTTCTCATATACGTTTATTACATTAAAAACATTAATCTTCACTAGAAGCTAACCATAAAATTATCTCTATTCAATTCCTGCTATATTCTTTAGGGAATTAAAGGAAACTCAGATATTTTGTTCTTACATACTAATGTGAATTTGCTACCTCTAAATATAACATTCAAATAATCTACTGCTTTGTGAAAAGAGGGCAACCGTTTCTGGACTAAAATCTTTAAACAATATGTGGTACCCTATGTGAAGCCTTGGAGGTGGGAACAGTCCACAACAGTCAACATACCAACTATTTCCTTAGAGTTTGCAAAGAGGTGGTCGATTTGTAGTTAGCTTTGCCAAATAAAATAGAGGAAAACAAATTTGTCTTATATTTTTATTCTCTAGGCCTGCTTACAGACTGATTTAATTTAGAACACATACAGCTAAAGAAGAATCCACCTATCAAATTTTTGAAAAATAAAAATGTCTGACAACATTGAGCTCACATTCTTGCATTCTATCAGCTGGAGCTTAGTGTGTATGGCCCTTCTTTATTTTTTATTTATTTTAGGGCAAAGACTTTTTATTTCAATTTGAGTATTTACAGCAATATATAGAACAAGAAAAAAAATAAGACTTCAGAGAAAAACAGATCATCATTATGAGGGTAATACCCATGTTCTGATTTGTTTTAAGAAAAAAAATGCTGTGGCGCTCAGTGGCGCACACCTGTAATCCCAGCAGTTTAGGAGGCTGAGGCAGGAGGATTGAAAGTTCAAAGCCAGTGTCAGCAACGTAGCAAGGCCCTGAGCAACTCAGTGAGACCCTGTCTCTAAATAAAATACACAAAAAGGGCTGGGGATGTGGGATGTGGCTCAGTGGTCAAGTACCCCTAGGTTCAATCCCGAGGGGGGAGTGCCCTTTTTAAATGCCACTGTGTAGACTATGCTATTTCTGTCTTGTATCCAGACCTCACCTATGATACAACAAATTGTAACCCTGTGTAAGAAACCTGAATTTAAGACCTAAATCTTAATTCCAATTCCCAACCAAAATGTTTTTTTCTTTATACAGTTTAAGACAGCATTTTTACACACGAAAAGGAACACCTACTAAATATTAAAAAGTTAATTCAGGAAAACTGAAAATGATTTTACAAAAGACACTGAGGTTGGCAAAGCCGCAGCCGTTTTCATTTCGGATCAAACACTGGAATGTCCACAGAACTACTGTGTGGGAACTACTGTCCTGTAGCAAGGCCATTTTGTCTTGTCTCGTGCCCCTTTTTAAAATCACCATTTGTTCCTCAGTTTATCTACTACCTGTCCTCTTGATTCCTGGGTCCTATAGGCCTGAGTGTTCCTCCCTGGCCTAATCCAAACTCTATTTACTCACTGTGTGATCACATACACCCACCAACTGTAGCAGTCTCACCTTAACTATGCCCACATTCCAGTTGAAAAGTAGGTAACTTCATTAGAATAATACATTTGTACTGACTATACGTTATCAGACCCCATTATATATGCCTTAAAAATACAACTTACTTTTCAAACATCCTATGATTCTTGGGGACTTTTTATTTTGCTTTGTTTTCAATGGCATAGTATTTGCACAGCTTCCCACATACTTTATTTAACTGATTAATTAATTAATGTTTTGGTGCTAGGGATCCAACCTAGGGCCACGCTCACCAGGTAAGCACTCTACCAATGAGTTACTCTTCCAGCCCACTATCTGATTTAGCTTCAGCCCTCAGCCTATCAGGTTAGAGAACATGCCATAGTGGAAAAAGCATAGTGGATTTTAACTGACAAGGATGAATATTTTAGTCCCTGTTCTATAACTAAGATAACTGCATGACTTTGGAAAGCCATTTAATCTCTCAGCATCTCAGTTTTCCTGTATGAAAAATACAGAGTTTGGACAAAACAGCTTGACTCTCAGTCTCTACTGCTGTTAACAATGGATGATACTATGAAGTTAGCTCATAATCAAGATCTTCTCAAACTTGAGAATCAGAACATCAACTCCTGAGGTTAACAGTTAAGTAACTTTCCTGTATTACTGTAAAGTTTTATGACTTTGGAAAACATTCATCTATTGTCAGACTTGCATAGCATCACTGCAGATTGCTAGGAGATAGTAAATGTTTTTACAAGCAAAAAGCCTTCACTTTTTCCTACTGCTATCTATATATATAAAAAAAAAAAAAGAAGAAAAAGGTTTACACAACTACTGGTCTAAAACATCCCTTTTGTTTACTCAGAGCAATTGATAGACTTTTTATTCTAATTTTATTTTGGTACTAGGATTAAACCCAGGGTGCTTTACCACTGGGTTACATCCCCAGCTCTTTCTATTTTTTATTTTGAGACAGTGTATTGATAAGTACCTTAGAACCTTGATAAATTGCTGAGTCTGGCCTCCAACTGGCAATTCTCCTGCCTCAACCTCCCAAGTCCCTGGGATTACAGGTGTGTGCTGCTGCTGCATCGTGTATTTTTATTTTTTTGGTACTGGACATTGAACCCATAGGCACTTTACAATTGAACTACATCCTCAGTTCTTTTTATTTTTAAATTTTGAGCCAGGCTTGATAAATTGCTGGGGCTAGCCTCAAATTTAAGATCCTCCTGCCTCAGCCTCTTATGTCCCTGAAATTACAGGCAAACCTATCACACCTGAGTTCTTAAAGATGTAAACTAAAGAAAAAGAAAGGCTGCTTTGGGGCTGGAGTCATGGCTCAGTGTTAAAGTGCTTGCCTAGCATATGTGAGGCACTGGGTTCGGCCCTCAGCACCACATAAAAATAAATAAATAAAAGTATGTGTCCACCCACAACTAAAAAGATATTTTAAAAAAGAAAAGAAAGGCTGGCTTTTATCCTCTAAACTTCAGCAGCTCCAGGAAGGAGACAGAAGTACTGTGTAGACAAATTTCAAAGTGAAAGAATGTCACTGAAGAACTATTACCAGCAGTGGTCTAGTTGATTCAAATTATCAAAGGGTGGGTTTTAAAAAGCAGGGAAGTGAGCCTGGCGAGGTGGTACATGCCAGTAATCCCAGTGGCTGGGGAGGCTGAGGCAGGAGGATCGTGAGTTCAAAGCCAGTCTCAGCAAAAGCAAGGCCCTAAGCAACTCATTGAGACCCTGTCTGTAAATAAAATACAAAATGGGGCTGGAAATGTGGCTCAGTGGTTGAGTGCCCCTGGTTTCAATCCCCAGTATCAAAAAAAAAAAAAAAAAAAAAGAATCAAGGAGGTGAAATTTCCAGTTTGTGGAGACAAGATCATGCTTGAATACACCCAGTCTCTATCACAAGATTAAGCACCTACCTCATAAAAACTTCCCTTAATGTTAATTAACATAGTAAACACTTTCTCTATACACACACTTATCTCCCCCAACTGCTTTTTTTTTTTTTTTTTGGGGGGGGGGGTCTTGTAATCACAGATCATTGATTCTCAGAAAGACCAACATCAATCCTATCTTCATTCCCACAATTAACTTCCAAACCGAAATTGTTTCAGTTTGGAAACTGAAGAATGAGCCAGACAAAATTATCGTAGACAGAGAACTTGTTAGTCATAGAAACAGGGAAGTAATTCTGAAGTTTGTTAAATTGCTATCATTAAAAAAGTTATTAGTCCATTGTTATATTTGGTAATCATGTAAAATTAAAATGAAACAAAGCAATCGAAGTGAGAAAGCAGAAGATAAAAATTTACCAAAATATTCAAAAATTTGCAATAACTCTACTTATTCTGTTATTTATTTTTTTAAAAAGTAATAAACATAAGCTATCCCAATTATTAGTTTTTTAAAGTGGATCCCATATGCAACCGTATATATTATCCATATCTTTAGAAAGTTGAGTAGATAAGTAAAATTTTTGTTACAATATTATTTTAAAACTAATAGAGAAAATGCATGAATTATCATATACTACTACCAGCAACATAAAATTATTAAAAAATAAAGGAACGTTTTAAATTTAACTTCCCTCTATCCCACCTCCCTCGATAAGTGTTTAGCACTCCAAGAAGAATTATAGCAAGGAAAATATTTAATTTGTCAATAGATAAAGATGCTGTCAATATACGCATTTCATGACCAACATATAAATCCATCAATAAATGGTAAAATTTTATATATTTTATACACACACATCATATATTTTATTATATATATATAATAAAATATAGAGGGTGCATTCTGAAGTGGCATGTTCGGGCTTCATTCTTACCCTATAATTCTTGTTGAATGGTGCAATGGGGTGAAATCATCCTGGAAATTTGCATTGGTGGAGTTAGAAGAATCGACATCTTTCCCAGATGAGTAACAAATACCATGTGTGTAAATATAGTTACTAATTGGTAATATAGAAATATATATATCTCCATCCCAGACACTAAATAATAAAGGCTAGAAATAATGTTGGAGCAGGTTAGGGCAACTCAATTAAAAGGACAATTTATCAAGAATGCTGGAAGTTCTACATACCAGCCTGGCACTTGCAGTTCCACCTACACAGGAGGCTGAGGTAGAGGATAACTTGAGTCCAGGTGTTAGAGCCCACCCAGGGCAACATGTAATGCCGTGTGACCCCATCTCCAAAAAGTAAAAAATAAATGGAAAAGCAAGTGGGAGAGGGAGGAGAAGGAGAAAAAGAAAAAGTTCTACGTTCTGTATGTTCCATATACAAAGTATAGTCTAGCAGGAAGTGCTGAAGAAAATGTCTTTGTGTAATGCTCAGCAAAGGAATTCTCTAACTTTTTGTTTCTCTAGGAGTGAGAAACAGAATAGGAATAGTGGTTGTATTAAGGTTAAATATATAGTTACATATATTATATAATATAATATATATTTAAGTATTTAAGTGATAGGTATATAGGTATACACACACACACACACACACACACACACACACACACACACAGTGTGCAGCACCTGGCACATAAGAAAAAAGTCAAGAAAATATTTCCAGTAGCTATAGTAACAAAAACGGCAGGGTACTAGCACCAAAACAGATGCATAGACCAATGGTAGAGAAAAAAAGACACAAAGACAAACCCACATAAATAGATATCTCCTACTAGACAAAGGAGTCAAAAATATTCATTGGAGAAAAGAGAGCCTCTTCAACAAATGGTGCTGGGAAAACTGGAAATTCACATGCAACAACATGAATTTAAACCCCTATCTCTCACCCTGCATAAAACTCAAAGTGGGTCAAAGACTTAAGCATTAGAAAAGAGACCTTGTGCCTAAAAGAAAAAAAGTAGACCCAAATCTTCACCATGTTAGCTTAGGAACTGACTTCCTTAACAAGACTTCTAAAAGGCAAGAAATAAAATCAAGAATCGATAAATGGGATGGATTCAAACTATAAAGCTTCTTCACAACAAAGGAAGCAACCAAGAATGTGAAGAGACAGCCTACAGAATAGAAGAAAATCTTTACCATGTACACCTCAGATACGGCATTAATATCCAGAATATATTAAAAACTCAAAAAACTTAACACCAACAAAACAACCCAATCAATAAATGGGCCAAGGAACTGAACAGACACTTCAAAGAAGAAATACAATCCCAATCAACAAATATAGGAAAAACTGTTCCACATCTCTGGCAATTAGAGAAACGCAAATCAAAACCACTCTAATACTAGTCAGAATGGTAATTATCAAGAATATAAGCAATAATAAAGCATTGGCAAGAAAAAGTGCTGGTGGCAAAGTAAACTGGTGCAATCAGTGTGGGAAGGATTATGGAGATTCCTCAGAAAACCTGGAATGGAACCACCACTTGACCCAGCTATCCCACTCTTCAGTCTATACCCAAAGGACTTAAAATCAGCATACTATATTGACACAACCACATCAAATTTTACAGCAGCTCAATTCACAATAGCTAAACTATGGAACCAGGCAAATGGATGGAACTAGAGAACATCATGCTAAGTAAAATAAGCCAATCCCCAAAAAACCAAAGAATAAATGTTTTCTCCGATAAGCAGATGCTGATCCATAGTGGGCACAGACAGGTAAGAAATAATTAAGGAATGTTGGATTGTGCAGAGGGGAATGAGGGGAGAGGTGGGGCAGAGGGGAATGAAGGGAGAGGTGGGGCAGTGAGGATGGGAAGGAGGGTAGAATGAGACAGACATTATTACCCTGTGTACATGTATAATCACACTAATGGTGTGACTGCACCATGTAGTCAGAGGAATGAGAAGTTGTGCTCCTTTTGTGTACAATGTGTCAAAATGCATTCTACTGTCATGCATAACTAATTAGAACAAATTTTAAAAAATAAAAGGGAGACCAGTAGACTAGAAGAAGGGGAAGGGGGAGGGAGACAGTAGAAAATGAAATTCATTAAATTATACTGTTTTATGCACATATGAATACATTATAATAAATCCACTGTTATGTATAATCCACTAATAGAAAAAGGGAAAAAAATAAAACACACCAGCTTTCAGGCAGATTTTTTTTTTTTTTTTTTAGTTCCTATCTTTTACTTAAAATGATTTCAAGATCACATTATATAAAATAGAAAACTGGTGTTTGACAGGAAACATTTTCCTCATACTACGTAATATAATTAGAGGCAAAAGGAATTGCCAGTTCTCAGAACAGATCATAAAATTATGAAGTCAGAAAAAGCTGGTTCTATGAAGATTATTGTTGAGACCCATCTGTGAAACCTCCCTGCTCACAATAAAGATATGCTGATTTAATCTTTGACATGTGATTAAATTTATAGGAAAAACTTAAAACACATCAAAACATGAAGAAGCTTTCAAATTTTTTAGCACTGTTTCTTAAAGTGTGATCCACAGCCCAGCAGCATTGGCATGGGAACAGGTTAGACATGTAAATGATCAGCCCCATTACAGAACTGATGAATCTGAAATTCTGAGGAAAGAGCCCAGTAATACTTGTGTTTAGTAAGCTTTCCAAGTGATACTGCTGCATGAGAAAGAGTGACTCAGGGTATGCCTTGAAATTACATTATCAACTTTCTACCTAAAGGTGGTAAAAAATTAAGGATCATAAACTCAACTATAAAAAGCAGTGTATCAAAGAGAAGCTAGGAATAAAGGCCAAAAATGTTTGAAAAACTATTTAATTCTGCAGAAGACTCACTTACAAGCTTTATGAAATAAGTACATAATTAAAATAGAATATTATAAATTAAAAATACCTAAGCTATAGCTTTAAAACTGCACATCACCCTCCAAAAAAATGGCTACAAAGTAGTATGCTTTACAATCAATATCAACTTTTCAATGAACAAATATTAAAACATTTTAAGTGAAGAGTTAAGTCAGCATTAGAGTCTATGACAAAGACACTAATTTGTTTATTTAAAAAAAAATGCTAACAGCCAGTGAAAATGCAACATTGAAGGTTAAAGATATCTATGGAACAATTCAACTTCAATTTTTTGAATTCATAAAATAAATATTATCACAGGTTTCTAAAAACATCAGTGACTGAATTTCAGAAAAAACAAATCACTAGCCAGGCATGGTGGTGGCATGCCTATAACCTAGTGTCTCAGGAGGCTGAGGCAGAAGGATCCCAAGTTCAAAGCTAGTCTCAGCAACTTAAAGCGACCTGTCTCAAAATTAAAAATAAGAAGGGCTGGTGATATGGCTCAGTGGTTGAGCACCTCTTGGGTTCAATCTCTGCTATCAATAAATAAATAAATAAAAATCACTGCCCAAAATTCTTTCTACATCTCAGTTCCTCAGTTCTCTTGACACTGGCATCATGTTGTATAGTGCTTTTTCTCTGAAGCAGATAGGCACCAGACTTTAAAAAACAAAAAACAAAAAAACAGTACTATGGATTGAGTTATGTTCTCAGCCCTTTATTTTCAATTTTGAGACAGGTCTCCCTAAGTTGCCCAGGTTGGCTGCAAACTTTTTTGCCTCAACCTCCTGAGTAGCTGAATTACAGGCATCCACCACTTTGCCCAGCAACATTTAACATTTTTATCATTTAACTTCTGTACTTGACAACTCCTATAACTGGTACCTCAATATACTTATATACTTAGTATATACTTATATATACTAAGTTAATCAAAAGCCAACATTAAATAGCAAACTTAGGAGCCAATTCCAGGGGCACATTAAAAATCAGTGTTTGTCATCATGAATTATGCAAATCCACTCACCAATACACATATATGTAAATATAAATTTGATGAAAAAATATTAGTGTTCATGAAAAACTGAAATGCAATGTAACTATTATACTAATAATTCTTGTTTAAAAAAAAAAAACCCTACAGATGAAGGTGTATTTTTAGTTAACATTTAATCAAAATTGTGTTTTCTGAAAAATATTTAAGTACATATTAAAATACATGTCTTCTTTTAAATCAGATATTCTTAACAGGGGTATGCATTAGAGACCCCGATATAAATGTTTAAAACACATATTTAAACTAAACACTTAGATTTGAATTCTCCTATACTCAACCTTAATTTGCACACTGATTAAAAAAAAAAAAAAAAAAAAAAAAAAAGAATCTATTTTGACTACAGGCCAAAGGCTGCAATTACTATTTATTTCTGCTCTAAGTTTGCTCCACTAGACCCAGATCCTGTCAGTCACAGACCTATTTTTAGTTCAAGGGCCTTCCAAGTAGGAACAAGCTGAAGCTCTCCCCCATCTTCCCATTAAAAAACCTGCAGCTTAGAGTCCATTTACTCATAAGTAAAAAATAGCTACCTTAATTATTTCTATATTTCATCTTTTATTATGAAAGTTGATATGCAAACATTAAATCAGAAGAACACATTTTAGGTTCAATATAAAATCCAAGATTCATTTTACAGCATTAATGATTTTATTTTATTATGGTAATCATTATATTATGACTTTATGCAGAAACTAATAATGGCATCCACTGAAAAATCCTTTTGAATTCCTAATTGGGTCAAATTATTTAAAAATTAACTATGCCTATTATAGTAAAAAGTAAGGGGAAATCTCCCACAAAACACAGTAAGACTGTTTTATAATAATAATAATAATAATAATAATAATAATAATAATAATAAAAAGTGCTAAGAAATTGGCTAGTGTATTAATTAAGCTCCCAAGAATAAAGTATCTCAAAATTGTTATGCCAGGTAAAAGCTACTGAGATATTATATGAGAGTATAGAACAATCAGCATTAGCTATGAGAAATGTTTCTGCTGTTGTTAAAAAGGATATATAACACTTGGCTTAATTTGTTTGTCTTCAAAATTTTACTTTTGTGTATTTAACACATAAAAAACTAAGATCAATTACTAACTACTCAACACAGGTTTTTTTGTGTTACACACATAATTCATTAAACAAATGCAAATGATAGTCACAAGGAAAAGAGCTTCTTACCTTTCGAATAACTTGTTGCTGCTGTGCATGCTTTGCTCTTAATTCAGACACCTCCTTCCAAAGGGACTCATTCTCACTATTATAATTAAAAAATAAATAAATAAATAAGATTTAGTCAGAAAACCAAACCCCAGTATCTTAATTAAGAATACTAGAGAATTAAAAAACACAAACCTAGAGAACTTAACTATGTTTGTTTTCACTATGATATGTATTTTTATGAGACCAGAAAGCTGGTTCAATAATACAGGAATGACAACTATCTCAACACAACTCCAGAATCATTCCTTCTTAAATGTAGTATCTGCTATTCATGGCAAAATATACAAAAAAAAACAAAAAAAAAACACAAAAAAAAAACACTTAAAACACTTCTATATCCATATAGTAGCAAGCAATTTACTCCTTTTGATAATGTGGTTCACTGCTTTTTTTAATGTTCATCACTTAAGTGAGGTTAGACTTTGTGAATCACCTTAGGAAAAAAAAAGTGACATTTACTGAACAATTGCTGTGCTTCAGGCACTATGCTAAACGTTTCAATTAAGCATTTAAATTTCTCTAAAATCAGCCAAGTAAGGAAGAATTGTCTTGAAAGATTAGGACATTGAGGTACAGAGAATTTGTGGGAACCTGCCCAGTGTCACACAGATAATTCTATAACTGTTAAAGCCAAACTAAAGTGAGACTCTCAAACTACCTTGATAACTGTCTCAAACAAGCATATGCAAGCCACTGTTTTATTTTTTTAAAAGATGGAATATTCAACAATGTCAAACCAATAACTTGCCCAATACTAAGATTTTTTTCCTTTGCTGTTTCTTAATTGAAACTGCACTGTCATTAGCAGAGTGAAAATGGTGAGAAGATATAAAAGATAATCTACCAATTAAATAATTTTCAACTTTTGTTAATCTCCACAAAAGCTATTTTTCTCAGTCTGAATTATTACAAAAAGAAATGTGGATTTAAATACAGAGGCATATGAAAAGAAGATTTTCTTTAATACTTACTTACTGAATAACTGCTATATTTTTTCAGAAGCACCTTTAAAGATGCTATTATCTGCCTACTAAAGGAGGAGATCATTGCCTCTAACACTTAAAGGATGATCTGGGGAGCTAAACTGAGATTCAAAGAATTAGGTCCAAGTATAGCCAACAGACACATCCTCAGTGATTAAATAAAATATGCAAAATGGAGAAATTTATATTTATTCAAAAAAAGAACCAAAGCCCAAGGTTACTTTAAAATATAGTTAGGAATATGCAAATCAGTCCATATCTGAAATGGGTGAAGAATACATCAAGGAACTACTCTCAAGCCCTTGGAAACTATTAAAGGGAAAAATCTCAGCTGCTTACTAAGAGTAGTAAAATACCTCTCTCTCTCTCTCTCTCCCCTCTCCCCCCCCTCTCTATTATATATATATATAAACTTATTACTTTGGTAAGTTAGGAAAACCTACCAAGTAATGTCATAAAACAAAACAAAGCATCTTTTTGAAGAAAAAGGTTTAAATAACATTCTCCCACACCTATGCAGAACAAATATCAAGTAGGGCAAATCTCTTGGGTTCTTTTATTCCCAACTTTTTGTGTCCTGTTTTTTCCTAATAGAACTCATGGAAGAATTTTAAAGGAGGAGAAGGGAAAAAAAAAAAAAAAGGATGAGTAATATATAAGATTTTTTGTATGTGCCCTCTTTTGTTTGTGAACACCTAAGTAGAAATGTATTTCCTACACTAAAGACTTATTGTTTCTTCAGTAATATTTGTTTATCAAATTGTTTTGATGTTCTTAGGTTCATACGTGATCCTGACCATCACAATTAAAACATATTATTAAAGTTAAGTCTATGACTACAAATCAAAAGTAATAAGAACCAATGCACCAGACAACTCCAACACCCAACACATTAGTATTATATTTGGAAGAATGGCTTACCTTTTTAATTCTGAAAGTCCGGACTCAATTGTTTCCTGTTTTACTTGAACCTTCTGAGCACTACTTACAATTTTTGTTAAATCTTCCTGGCGAATTTTATTTTCTTCTGGTTTTGAAGACGAAACCTTCCAAAAAGCAAATTTAGAAAATCAAAAATACACGGCACACCCATGATTATAATTCAAAGCTTCCCTATTATAAGAATTTTTTGTGATCTACTCAAAGGGAGATTTTGTTCTAAAAGCCCAGGGTGGAATTCTAGGAAAAGAATACACTTCACAGCTCATCCAGAGAGAAAGCAAGAAATAATCAGAAAACAAAAAAAAAAAAAAAATTTCTTAAGTTTCCGTGAGCAGTAACATCTTAGGGTTTTTTTCTTTTTCTTCTGCCAAATTCCCTGTAAATTTCTCAAGCCTTTTTATTACCACATTCCACTTTTAATTAAATTTATACAGTAATGGCTACATGGCAGGTCATTTTCTTTCATGGTTTACAGCCCTTTTATGGATTTAGTAAAAATATCTTATTTCAGCAAAAGATATTCATTCAAAAATGTAACAATTAATGCCTATCATGTACAAAGGACTTATTCTGTACAATGGATATATATCAGTAAACAACAAAAAAAGTCCTACAGTGAGGACTTTTTTTCAATCAACACAGGAATGAACCTTCCTATTATAATAATGACTCTTCATCCTCAATCAGAATGTTGTAAGCATTTTCCTTTCATCAAGAAAATGAAGAATGAGCTCTCACTACAGATGAACACAGGGAAAGGTGGAGGATAGAAAATTTAATTAAAGTTTTATTGGTCTGATTCATTCTAACAAAGAACACCTGTGTATTTTCTGTACATTCTGCATTACAATAGCTAAAACTGCTCATTGGTCAATCATACATGTCAAAATCTTAGCTAAATAATGTTAACAACAACTCACCTTCCTTTTAATGTTCTCCAACAAGTCATCCTGGCCTTGTTTGAAGTAAGGATGCTGAAATTCAACAGGACCATCTCTTTCCTGCTTTACTATTCCAGAGTCAGTATGTACTACTTAACGGAAACCATCTGAAAAAGATTGAAAATTTACTCAGACTGGAATTAGACAACAGTCAAAAAGTCACACTGCTTGTGTGGAATTTTCCTTTATCAGCTTAATGAGAAAAAAATGGTTTAATCAGTAATTGGTTAGCAGAACAAATAAACTGCTGTCCATACTTACACATATTTAGTTGCCTTACAAAGCTTGCCATGTTATTGTGCTTGAAGTATTTTGGAAGAATTTCTTTTGCAAATCTTTGTTCATCCAAGACCAGAAAACTTTGGCCATTCTAAAGAAAACCAGAAAAGGTCAATTAGTTAAGGTTCTCTGGCACACTCATATATATGAATCCCAAACCTGTCCTGACCAGTCCTTCCATGATACCTTCAGATCAAAATTCTATTCCTGATAATGGCAACAACAAAAAATTGCAAGTAAGTGCCAAACTGCAATTAAATTTTTTGATATCTACCTGACACCAAATACTGCATTATATCATTAGCATTTCCATTAAATAAGAAAAATAGACCATTTCTGCTATCTGTATAACAATAAAATAAATAAGATAAATTAAAAGGAAACAAATTTTATCAGTATCTGTAGTAGACACTATACTAAGATGCACTGATTACAAATCAACTGCAAAACTCTAAGCTATATGTTTACTACATTAACACTGAAAGTTAACAGTGGCCAGGTGAGGGGGCCCAAGCCTGTAATCCCAAGATTTTCTCTGTGTAACAAAACAAGCAGCTATAGGCAACATATAAATAGACTGATCACGGCTATGTTCCGATTAAATTCATAAAACACATGACTGGCATTTGGGCTGTAGTTTATCAATCCTTGCTCAGAGTTCTAAATGTCAGATTTCCAGTAAGTTCCACCAGTCCAACACAAATGACTTCTCTTCCATTCAGTGAAATATGGCCACACTTTCCCCAACAAGGCCAGGATCCTAGCTTTGAGGGAAGTGCCTACTATGGCATTATCATAGCTGTACCAACACTGACTGTTCCTACTAACTACTCCTATATTCTTTAGAGTTTTCTTTACTCCAATTCCTATGAAATAGTAATTCTATTAAACTTTCCCTATTGAAAATATTCTGTGGATGTTGTCTTTTGATTGGATCATAACTGACAGACTGTTAACCTGTTTGCTCTCCTTTATGGTACTTATCACTGCTCAGTTATTCATTTTTTTTTTAAACATGAATGCTGCAAATGAGGATCAAGATCTCATACACTGTTTATTTGAAAAAGGAAAGAATCTCAAATTTATTTCACTTTCACAGTGCTGAGGACTGACCTCAGGGACTCTCACATATAGACAAATCATTCTACCATCCCCAGTACCTCAAATTTATTTTTAAATATATAGCTCACAGATAATAATAGTTATATTTAGAAAGTATCTTATAAAAAAGAAGAGTTGAGGCTTAAATACCACCACAAGGTTCTTCATTAAACATGTTTAAAAGTAAAAGAAAGTGGGCAGGGGTGTGCACCTGTAAATCCCAGCTACTCTGGCATCTGAGGCAGGGGGATCACTTAGGCCCAGGCCAGCATGGACAACAGCAAGATCCCTTTTCCTTAACTGGGATTTTAATTACGTTAGACAAAAACAAAACAAAAAAACTTGGGTTCTCAGGATCTTTTTAAGTTTTAATATCTTCATATCACCTGCCAAATGACCATGTCCTCACACCTCTCTGGCCCTCTGAGGTTTTCTGCTGGGAAAGTCAGAATGCCAATCACACCCCAGGGAGTGAAGAGGCCAGGCAGGCAGGGAACCACCATGTACTTCAGTGTCAGGGATTTGGTTTCCTTCACACCATTCCTATGATTTTCAAAGTTAAAAAAACACTGTTCCACATGATGTGAACAAATGGCTTTTACGACAATTTTTAGGAGGAAAGTAACTAAATCTCATTTAGTGTAATCTTCATCTAGAGTCCCCAAATCCCCAGCATTTTATTAAATTTAAAAGTTTCCATAAAGATTCTGGTTAAGAGTTGAGGGAAGCTATTTTGATGTCTGCTGATTAAGAAGTTACACTTCTATAATTAACCAAAAATAATTAACCTTGGTCTGTCCCAGTGTTCTGAGACAGCTTCATTAGCTACCAAAAGAATTATGAAAGCACTTTTTTTTTTACATGTCTCTTGAAAGGCAGCTACTTGGTACAGAATCAAGAATGTATTTTCCTATTTGCAGTGAACACAAAAGGTAGATTTCAAGATAACAGCTGTTATGGAAACTAACTTTGAGGCTACCTACGAAAACAAGTGCTCAAAGCAAGACAAATTTTCTATTTCAATACTCCTTGTATCAAATCTGGCTGTACAGGGGCTGGGGATGTGGCTCAAGCGGTAGCACGCTCTCCTGGCATGTGTGCGGCCAGGGTTCGATCCTCAGCACCACATAAAAAAAAAAGATGTTGTGTCCGCCAAAACCTAAGAAAAAATAAATATTGAAAAATTCTCTCTCTCTCTCTCTCTTAAAAAAAAAAAAATCTGGCTGTACAATTTATTTTCAGTAAAACAATTCATCAAATATTCTACTGAGTAGCTAGACTCAGTTTGTATACAAAGTACATAGCTGGAGAAAAAATAAGCTTCATAAACCCTAATATTCAAGATATAGCTATAAGATAAATTATTTTTTAAAATCATATTTTCCTCAATAAACAAAGTAAAAAGCAACAAAGGTCTATATAATCTACACTTTAAAAGAAATAACTGCTACATAGTCCTTGATTTCCACCTCCAAGAAGTGAGAAAAGAACAAAGAGTTGTGTTTGATCACTTTATAAACAGCAATCTCCAAAAGTTTTACATTTGACCAAAGAGAACATTAAATAAAAGTTTAAAAAAAGTATGTTTGTGTGTGGGTGTGGCGGGGGTGGGGGGAGAGTTGAGGTTAATCAAGGGCTTGCTTAAAAACTAATCAAGAAAACTAGTTATTTTATTCCAACTACAAATATCAAAATTCCTCATCTATCATTCTTTTAATTGTAAAGATTAAATTACAATTAGAACCAATACAATATATTCATCATTATAAAAATGAATAATAGTACATCTATTTGATTTCCATAATCAAGCAGCAAATAACTTAATGCTTATATGAAATATAAAGTCTTTACTTTTTATTTGTAGGAAAGGTGGACAAACTTCCCTCCATTAAGATGTCACAAGTAGTTCGTATTAAAGGGGAAAATGCAATTCCTAAAGTCATCTAACGCTTTTCTCATAATTCCCGACAGCAATGGAAATCGCTTCCTCAAGTTCTGAAATCTCTATGTACAATGAAAAATGTGCAAGAAAGCTAGATATTTCTCATCTTTTAAGTGTAAAGTAAGTTCTGTAAGTTTTTCCTTCAGAGAAAGCCCATGTGATCAATTACTGAATTTAATCACACAATTCCACTTCAACTAATCTAAAATTGGTGTGCTTTGTCTAAAAAGCTTCAGAAGTAAAATTAACTTTGTTTACAGTACTGTAGTAGCTAGTGTAGTGTTTAGAAACACCCCTCTTCCACATTAGCATGCCTTCCCTAGGCATCATCTCTGATAGTCCAAAACAATTTATCATAAACACTGTATTCTTGTAGATAAATATATGAAGACGAATCAAAAAGTCTCCTTAAGAGTAAAATATCTTAGCCTTCTGTATATAAAATCTGAATCTGAAAGGTAAAATGTACATTATTTTCAAGTATATAAACTATGTGCTAAAATAAAAATAAAAAAATAAATAAAATGTCTTCTTTAGTTCAAGCCATGTGTCTGTGAGGGATGTGCGCTAGGAGATGGATCCTCCATGCTGAGGGTCGCTCCTGCCGGCTTCAAGTAATGCTGTGTTTTCCCCTGCATCTTCTTTGAAAGTGGTAGGGCACTGTGGCCCAGACTCATTAGTGGATGAGGATGGCAGGTTGCTGCCACTGCCACTGTTTCTGCCCTCCTCTTGTGAAGCTACACTCATATTCCCAGGCAAAGTGCTTCCAGGGGTAGACTCAGGAGTGGGCAGCTCCTGAACATCCTCAGGTTCTGCTCCCCAATATCCCAGGGCTTTGATGACATCAAGTTTACACATCGGACATGTTCGGTGATCCAAAAGCCATGGGTCAACGCATATTCTATGAAAAATATGCTTGCATGGCAGAATTCTGATAACGTCCTTTACTTTAAAATTTTCAATACACACTGCACAATTCTCAGCATCAACATCAATTCCCTTTTCTCCATGCTTTACAGTATGAAGTAGAAGCTGGCCAATAACTTTCTTAGTTTCCTTTCTATGGCTCTGACTTCCAAACTGCGAGCCAGTATACAGGAAACGTTGTATATAGTAAAATATTAGCCAGGCTAAGGAGATAATCATCATAGTGATGAAGGCAATGGCCACAAACACCACAGACTGACCGCTGATGAACTCCTGCACATGACGGGTGCCAATCCCTATGGTCACTTTTACTGGAATTCCTTTTTGTACCACATCTAAAATTTCTCTTCCTTTTAGATAGCTAACCATAATGACCACTATACTTCCTGTTCCAGCGTGGGACATGGACTCTGTGAGGTTCCCGTAGCGCTCTTCATTGTACACCACCACCGCCCAGGCGTTCCTCCGCGACGCCGCCAGCACCTTCTCCTTGAAGGTGTAGCCCCGCCCGCCCCCCCCGCCCCCCCCCCCCCCCCCCCCCCGCGCCACCAGGGCGACCCACGGCGCCGGGCCCTGGCCGGGCGGCGGCGGCGTGGGCACCAAGAAGCGCGTGCCTGGCGCGCAGCCCTCGGGGTCTCCTCCCGGCGCGAGCGGGACGCCCACCAGGCCCTGCGCGTCCTCCTGGGGCGAGCTGTCACCGAAGCGGCCGCTCTCCCAGACGCTCCCCACCGTCAGGTTCGTCTGCAGGTCCACGTACTCGAGGCCCACCACCGCCGAGTACCACTCGAGCGCTCGGCTCTGGGCCCCGGGCGCGTACCAGGCCAAGGCCAGCAGCGCCAACGCGCCGCGGGCTCGGATCCCGGCCATAGCCCGCCGCGGCCACGCCATGGCCTGACCGCCGGGCTGCGGAGGAGGCAGCGGGCGCCCAGCGTGAGGGCTAGCGCGAAGCCGCGGAGCAGCCAAAGGAAACTGCCGCCCGCCGCCGATCCGCAGGGGAGTCTCAGTTATTCATATTGGCTTATTTTATCTATCAGTACCTTCTACTAGAATGTAAACTCCACGAACAAAAGCACTTTGGTTCACTACTGAATAAATTCCTAGTACCTAGCATACTGGGCATTAACAGGTCCACAACAAATATTTATGATTAACTTACTAAATGAATCTTTAGTTCAATAAACTCAATCATATCTGTCGAATCTCAACTCTTGGATAATATCAAATAAAGATGAAAGTTTCTTATTTGAATTTGCATTGTCTTCCTCACACAAAGCCCTCATTCACTCCTATCATTCTGTGTCTCTACTTTGGTATTCCTTCAGTCTCTACTCTAAAATTAATAAATTACATCTTTGAGTACAAAAATTCAACCTTATTGCCATAAACCCATGAGGCTCAAGCAATTCAACAGTGAATTCTCCCTTCTCCCTAAACATTTTACAAGGGTCAGAAAGCCATTACTGAGTGGGACAAGAGATTGGTACCTTCTCCTCCATCCTTACCCATAAATGTTGGCAAACTTTCCAAAAGTAGTCAGTAGCCATTGCTAATGCCTAAATTAAACTTTTGGCACTCTTAGTGTAGAATGCTCAAAATGTTCTTACAAATAATCTAATACTTTAGGATCACTGAAAACAATTTCCAGAATATAAATGTGCAACTTTAACAAGTCTGTAACTTCTCAATGTTCACCAATTATTTCTTAAGTCTTTAACTCCTCTTTTACATATACAAATAAAAATAATTTGCAAATGAGTCTTCCAACTTTTTTGCAGGCCCATCTAACTTGGATTTTACCCTTACTTTGCCATATTTGTGTTTCACTCTAGAACATCGAAACAATGCAATGGTTGCCAGGATATTCAAATTCCTTCAAAACAGCTAGAAAACACTACAGTTTTCTGGTTTGCTCCCTCCAACTCCTATTTCTTTATTCATCTGTGCTGATTTGAGAATACTAGAGAATTGCCAAAAGGCACAAAAAAGTGGAACAAATGGGTATGAGGTCTCTAGTGAAATCGTGCATCCTTCTCAAGCAATTTGAGAAACAGAGACAAAGGTAAGAACACTGACCTTATAGTAATTTCCTTCTTTTATGGTACTTTATAATAATTATCAACAGTCAATAGCAGTAAAAGCTGTTCTTCACTATCAATGACAAGAACTTTCATTTAACCTCCATAACCTCTTGTCTCTGTATATCAGGTTTCCCCAGTTTCTTCCTAGCTAAACATGTGTCCTTCTCTTTAGGATATATTACATTTAAAAACATGCTTTAGGTTGTCTGAAAATACTATCTCTTTTCTTGACTGTGGAAATAAATTGTTTACCTGAACAAAGAACTATTATATGAAATTTTGAAGTTATGGGAAATGTTTTTTTTAAAAAAAAGACAACTTTTTGATTGGGGAGAGAATAAAGGAAAAACTGAAATATGTATAGTGTGTTTTTCTTAAAGACCTTGGATCTAAAGACTTATTAAAAATTTTGAGTCAGTAACAAATTTAGTATAATTTTGATCATTCACAATATTATTTCTGTTTAATGAAGAGAGGATTATTTCACTTAATTTTGTCAAACTTCAAGAAAAACTAAAGTTACGTAAGTCTTTAGAACTGTTAAGCCAAACTTTCCAAACTGCAGCTGGTGAGTTTTCTGTCCTTGCCTTACACTCAAGTTAGAGATTATTTTCCGCCACTGGGGGAAAAAATGCCTAAAAGATTGCTTGGTTCCCAAAACATCTGCTTCTTCGAAAAGGCCTTAATATGATTTTCAATCAGATACTATAAATGCTAAATTACCTCAACAGAAGTGCAGCACAAGTATGGGAAAATAAATAAATAAAACAGAAACAACTATAAATAGCAACTTTTGAAAGATGCGGGTAACTTATTTTGGTTTTTCAACTAACATCACTGTTTAAAAGTTTTACCTTTCAGTGTCAGCACTGCTTTTAGAAAATATGTGTGACAGCATGATTGAAGATAGGCAGGTGCACTAAGCTACTAGGTTAGTACTAGATAACATTTATCCAGATTTATCCACTAACTTGTGAAGGATATCATTTTTTTTTAAACAGAGAGGGGAGAGAGAGAATTTTAATATTTATTTTTTAGTTATCAGCGGACACAACATCTTTGTTTGTACGAGGTGCTAAGGATCGAACCCGGGCCGCACACATGCCAGGTGAGCGCACTACCACTTGAGCCACATCCCCAGCCCCATGGACATCATTTTCGTATAAAATTAAACATGGAACCAGGCATGATGGAGCACACCTGTAATCCCAGAGGCGCAGGAGGCTGAGGCAGGAGGATCTTGAGTTCAAAGCCAGCCTCAGCAACAGTGAGCCACTAGGCAACTCAGTGAGACCTTGTCTTTAAATAAATTACAAAATAGGACTGGGGATGTGCTTCAGCAGTTGAGTGCTTCTGGGTTCAATACTCGGTACCAAAGAAATAAAATAAAAATTAAATATGGTGCTAATCTCTATATTAACTTTAGTACAGTTGGTGGAGCTCAGAAATCTATGTTAGAAGATTGACCTTGGGGATCAGAAATCTATGTTAAGAGGCTGATCTCCGATCTTGACTAGCTGTGTAACTATAGCTGAGTAATCCAACCTGTCTAAGCCTAGAATCCTCAATTATGGTGGGTGAGATGGAGTTAAACTAGATGATCTCTAAAATTCTTTTCAAATGTTCTTTATCATTTCTACCACTAGCACAGGGATTTCACTCATTCATCAAACACTAAACACTTATTGTAACTCTGGCACAGACACAGACCTGAGTTCATTTTCATTTTCCTACTGGTATATTAGAAAAATGAGTAGTTAAAATATACACTAAGCTGGGCACAGTGTCCCACGCCTGTAATCCCAGTGACTGAGGAGGCTGAGGGAGGAGGGCTGCAAATTCAAAGCCAGCTTCAGCAACTTTTGAGACCCAGTCTCAAAATAAAAAATAAAAAGGGCTGGGGATATGGCTTAGCAATTAAATGCCTGTGGGTTCAATCCCCTGTGCAGGAAAAACAAACAAACAAAAAAAAGCTGACTTAATAATTTAATAATGGAATAAAAAATTACTGTCTTATTTCTTTGCCTTAAAATTCATGAAATTAAGTATTTGGGGATGAGTATGAAACTCTGCAATTGATACTGCAGGTGTGCGTGTGGTCAGGTCGCTAACCCCGCGCCCAAGAGCCCGGCCCGGGTCTCCGGGTTCCGATCCCTACCCGAGCCGGATGGAGGATGAGTGGGCAATAACGCGGCTCCCGCGCCCGAGGTCCGTCGCTTGCCCAGGCTGCGCGGGGCCGGTTCCGAACGCGACCCGGCCGACCGTTACGGGCCGCCCCGCCCCCACCCCGGCGCAGGGCGAGCGGCGCGGCCGGGCCCCAGCTCCCCTCGTGAGCCATACCAGGGGTCCTCTAGAGGCTGCGCGCAGAGGCCGCGCGCGGTGCCGCACAGCCGCTGCGCGCAGAGGCCGCGCGCGGTGCCGCACAGCCGCCGCGCGCCTGGCAGGGAGCGGCCAGCCGCGGCGGTGGTGGTGCTGCCGGAGGCGGCGGCAGCAGCTGCTCCCCGAGAACGCCCACCACGCAGGCGCAGCAGCCCTCGGCCCCGCCCCCCAGCCAGCCCGGCCGGCACTAGCAGTAACAGGTGTCAGGCATTATCAAAAACTCCATACCTGAAAATATTCCCAACTAAGTGATCATCTACCGTTAAGAAAAACCCAAAATGCCTCATGAATTGATTCCAATAATCCAAGTGTCTACTAAAGTAAATGTGGTGTCGATGTTCATGATCATCCTGTCTAGAATCTGTGTGTTTGGAACTAGAAAGGGTCTCGGGCCATGGAGGCAACCCATCCGTCCATGCATCTTATCACAGAGAAACTTAGAGCAGACTGGATAAGAGGCTTGAGTGGGGTCATCCTTGTTTGGAAGCAGAGTCATGATCAAATACTCTAGGCACCCAGACACCATTCTGCGGGCCACTGTTTGGAAATTCAGTAATTCATCCTTAGCTCCTCATCAAGTTACTCAACACCGTCTATTAGCACTTCCATCATCATAATTATAAAATACCCGACTACACACATGGCCGTCTCCAAAGAACACTTTGCCATTTTCTATTTAATGTTTGAAAAAGCCATTGATAAGCTATAGCCGGCGTTGGAACCTCTGCCTACTCCCCCGACAGCTCTCCTCAGAAAAGATGCCAGAGGCAAAGCGAGGGCTGTGTGCGTGTGGTCAGGTCGCTAACCCCGCGCCCAAGAGCCCGGCCCGGGTCTCCGATCCCGATCCTTACCCGAGCCGGATGGAGGATGAGTGGGCAATAACGCGGCTCCCGCGCCCGAGGTCCGTCGTCTGCCGAGGCTGCGCGGGGCCGGTTCCGAACGCGACCCGGCCGACCGTTACGGGCCGCCCCGCCCCCACCCCGGCGCAGGGCGAGCGGTGCGGCCGGGCCCCAGCTCCCCTCGTGAACCATACCAGGGGTCCTCTAGAGGCTGCGCGCAGAGGCCGCGCGCGGTGCCGCACAGCCGCTGCGCGCAGAGGCCGCGCGCGGTGCCGCACAGCCGCCGCGCGCCTAGCAGGGAGCGGCGAGCCGCGGCGGTGGTGGTGCTGCCGGAGGCGGCGGCAGCAGCTGCTCCCCGAGAACGCCCACCACGCAGGCGCAGCAGCTCTCGGGCCCCGCCCCCCAGCCAGCCCTGCAGACTGTAGCATCAAAGGCATCAACAGGAAGAAAGGTTGAAGGTCGCTGGCCGTAAGTTCCCAAGCCAATATTTTGTACAGTGGGGGTTTTCATCAAAGTACAGAACTCCAGCATAGAGAAGGAAGGGAATTCTGAACCATGTCCCATCTGCATCAGAGTAAAAAGTGGCTCCAAGGAACCAATTTCTTGTTGTTGTGTTGTGTTTTGCTTTGCTTTTGAGAAAAAAAGTAAAAGATGTTTTATTGCTTTGCTAGCAAAGGAGAAGCACGGGGGACTCCTGTTGCATGGGCTCTGATTCTGCCCATCAGAGGGAACAGAAGGCTTTTAAAGAGCTGATTCAAAGGCTACCTTCCAGGTGTGCCCTGATGCCATCATAATTCACTTGTTAATTTGAGAGATGTTTTAGACCTTCTGGTGCCATCCCCGAAATCTGAATTATTCATTCTTAAGGACAGATATCTCAGCTTAGGATGGGAAGGAGGTAATCTGTTATTCCTGCCCCATGCACAAACGCGCTCCAGATTAACTGAGGGTGGGTCAGGGTGGGAGAGGGAGAGAAAGAGAAAGAAACATGGCCATTTTAAAAATAAGTCCCAGCAACAGAGCAGCAAGGGCTGTATTCAAAGCATGAAGTGGACCACTGTTCCATTTCCCCACAGGCAATTCCTACCTTACATTTCTATGAAAAATGGGCAATGATATCTCCAAGCCGCTTCCTGCTGAGGGAGAGGGAAGGTGACCTACAGTCCTTGTTCTATCAGGTGGGGCATGGACTTACAGGTGTCCAGCATCAGGGCAGTGCATAGTCCATGGTGGCTGTTGGTGGAAGACAGACAAGGCATACCTAGGGCAGGGATCATGCTAGAACAGCAATACACGAGACAGCAGAGCATTACTTTGTTTTTTTGTTTTTTGGGTTTTTTTTGCAAACAATTAGCACAAGAGCAATTAGTATTTCAGCCAGTCTCTGAAAACCAAGAAGATAGTAACTCATTGAAGCTTCAGGTGGGACACAACATACCTTCAATCTGTGAGTGGAGGCCACTTTGTGCTTTAGGAATGTTACCAGAGTCATTGGAAACATCCACAACATTTAGTTTTTATAATGGCACGTGTCCCCTTGAACTGTAGTTAAAATATCTAACGTCAACTGATTTCTGTAAAATAACTTGCTCATTATCATCACCTCTACGTTTAGTAGAGAGATCCCTTTAACTGTGTCGTTTAGGGCTCTCTTGGTAAAGCTAGTTAGGGCTTTTGTGTGCCACATCCCATTGTTTAGACCAATCTGAGGGAGAAATATCAGGGTTAAGTCATCACACCATTGAAAAACAGATCGGGTTTATCTATGTAGGAGCTTAGGAAGATTTGTTGGTCAATGAGATCAGGCTCGAATTGACTCCTGAAAAATTTGTGACTCTAGAGTCCCTTGTGATAGTTATTATTAGGTGTTCCCAAAGAACCAGATTTTAAAATGGATTATTCAAGTAGATTCCAACTTGTTTCAAAATTCAGGCAAAAATATTTGCATATCTAGTCTTAACCAGTATTTAATATTTCATTATTTAAGTCTTCACAGGAACCACCCAGTGATATTCCATCACTGACAGAGCTGATGTCATCTTGTCCTTTGAGCCTGCTGTCATATTGATGGCCACACATGGGCCACATAAGAATGGTCATTGAGGATATGACCAAGAGGTTTCTGGCAAATGTGATAAACTCTGATGCATCAGGAATCTTCTAAACATTCAAAAAAATATAAAAAGGATGCATATTGGTTTGTTTTCCTAGTCACTTGGCCTATTGAATTGCAAATCATACATGTATGACTCTGTGTGTTTTCTTCCAGGGTCTTTCTTTCCTGATTTCAAGCCCTCCGAAACAGTTTTTAAAATAGTATTTTGGCTTGGATACCTAAACAGCTGCATCAACCCGATCATCTATCTGTGCTCCAGTCAGGAGTTCAAGAAAGCCTTCCAGAATGTCTTGAGAATCCAGTGTCTCCGCAGGAAGCAGTCTTCTAAGCACGCCCTGGGCTACACCCTGCACGCCCCCAGCCAGGCCCTGGAGGGGCAGCCGAAGGACATGGTCCGCATCCCCGTGGGATCCGGGGAGACCTTCTATAAGATCTCCAAGACGGACGGGGTCTGTGAATGGAAATTTTTCTCTTCCATGCCCCAAGGATCTGCCAGGATTACAATGCCCAAGGACCCATCAGCCTGCACCACGGCTCGGGTGAGAAGTAAAAGCTTTTTGCAGGTCTGCTGCTGTGTGGGGCCCTCGGACCCCAGCCTTGGAGACAACCACCAAGTTCCAACCATTAAGATCCACACCATCTCCCTCAGTGAGAATGGAGAGGAAGTCTAGAGGACAGGAAAGGTCAGAGAAAAGGGGTGACCCTAGGCTCCCTCCCCACTTCCCACTCAGAAGGCCACGCACCCTTCCTGCAGGACAAGAGGGCACCATCCAGCACAGGCCCATCTGGGAACGGGGTGGGGGAGGAGACCCAACTCATCAGGCAGCAGGTGGGTCTCATGGAAGAGGCAGGATGTCTCACCACTGTAAAGGGGGTCCGGCGAAACGTCGGAGGGAGAGACCACTCAAGAGACTGACTCCATGCAATTGGCAAAAGGGGATTTATTGAGGATCCATTCCAGCGCGCTGGGACTCTGTGCTCACTCAAAAAGGGAGAGCAGCCCAGAGCCCCGAGCAGAGTTCAAGCAGAGCTTAAGTACACTTTTTGGAGAGGGTGGGGGGCTTTGCATACATCAGAACAAATCATCATGAGGCACGGGAAAATTGAACAACAACCCTGAGTCAGGATTAGTGCATACATTGGCGGGAACAGATTGGACAGGGGTGATTGGTGCTCCTAAGTGGGGTACACATTCAAACTGATTGGTTTAGGTCCTGCAATGCCTACGTGCCAAGCAACTCAGAACCCTTAGCTATTAAACAACCAGAAAGTCAGTGGAAATATTTACTGGGCAGTTCCAGCATTGTCCTAACAACTTTACAGAGATTACAGGTTCCGGGGATAGCAGAAGAATTTTAACAATACCTAGTCTTTACTTTTTAGCCCAGGTCTTGCCATTTAGAAGCTTTACAATGCCGGTCTTTTACACTTTAACTCAGACTTTTGCAGCTTAGAATCAGCTTAGAAACTTTACCTTTACACCACCACCTGGTTCAAAGTGAGCCAGACGGCATTTCCCCCAAGCTAATATCTCTCGGTCATTTTCTGAATCTGCTTTCCACAACTGGCCCTTTCCACGAAAAACACCATGGGAAACAGAATTTCATACACAATCCCAAAGACTATAAATATAGGGTTATGATTTCATCATGAATATTTTGAGCACACACTCTAAGTTTGGAGCTATTTCTTGATGAAAGTGAGGGGATTTTATTTTCAGGCTAAACCTACTCACAGCCACATTTGACATTTATGGAGACTGGGCCGAGAGAGCAAGGACTGTAAGATGGCGGCCAATACCCGAACACGTTCTTTTAGAGCAAGTTTTAAAATGCCATCATTTCTGATACAACGAGTTTCTCAACTTGGGTGCAACTGGACAGTGAGATTTACCCTTGGCTGTACTTTGGATATTGTTCCTTGTCCCCTAAAGGGACATTCATGTCTCAGAATGAGACAAAGACACATTCTCTGCCATTGGGCTTGGAGAATGTGGAAATAACCAAGCAGGAAAAGCAGACTTTTCCCAAGAGACATGAGGCTCAGTTTTGCAAATTAACGACTGAGGACAGAAATCCTTCCAGAAGCTCCCAGATTATATGAAAGAAAGCCCCTTGTGCAACATTTAAAGATCAAGAAGTTGGGGTGGGTGCTCATTTCCCCCTAAGGTAAAGATTGCCAAATTACTCCACAACATTTTTGATGTGGCCTAAAAAGACCTTTCTTGACAAATCCCTTACCTTTTCCAGAACTCCAATTTGAAAATACAGAGCTTGGGGCTGGAGATGTGGCTCAGCGGTAGCGCGCTCGCCTGGCATGCGTGCGGCCCGGGTTCGATCCTCAGCACCACATACCAACAAAGATGTTGTGTCCGCTGAGAACTAAAAAATAAATATTAAAAAAATTCTCTCTCTCTCTCTCTCTCTCTCCTCTCTCACTCTCTCTTTAAAAAAAATTTAAAAAAAAAGAAAATACAGAGCTCATTCTCTTTTGACTTCCATTTCTTTTTATCTGCTTGCCAACTGCATATTGAGGTGAGGTTTACCTGGGTTGTATTGGAATGAGCCCAAGGTCCAGGTATATCCTTCCTGAACTTTGAAAGACACTTATGCTCAGCCTTGAACATGGAATGACTGATGGCCAAAGAACTGCCCAGAGCATGAGTTTGCAAACATTTTTGACAAAAACCCATCTATCCTGGCAAAAGATCCAGTAGCCTATTCAATTTCATCTATGCCTGCTTTCTGCAAGAACCTGGGGAACATGCTATTTTTCAATTATACAAACACCAAATTTTGACAAACCTTAATAACTCAGATGACTGCTAATGACGGAGAGGGTAACCATATGTAAAAATTCAAATATGCCTGTCATTCCACATTAAGAACTTAAAAAGTAGGATTTAAGAATTCCAGAGCAGGTTGAAGGGGATGCGGAACCTTCCAGCAAGGCTGTGGCCCCAGTATCTTTCTCTTCCTTCCTTGCTGCAAGGCGCTCATTTCCTTAAATCTTTCTCAAAGGCGACTCTCTTTCCACACTGCCACGGATGGTGTACCTGCATGTGGGTTGGGGTTTTGTGGTGGGGTGTGTTTGGATTTTGAGTAGGACTGCTTCCTCAGTGTTATTCTGCCTAGAGTCCTCTGATTGTCCAGAGGGACGGATATTTGGCCTTGTGTTCAGAACTTGGGTTCTGGCGCTTAGAAGTTGGCTGGATTTTTAGACTCTCCTGGTCCTCTCTGCATGTCCCATAATGCTTCTACCAGATGTGTCCTTCGTATTCTCCAGGCAGGCATTAGGGAGAACTGGAATATGCAGGCCTCACTGATTGCTGCCTTGATAGGAAAGATAAGCTCTGGTGTCCAGAGAGCTTCTTTCAGATTCTGAATTTAGGGGAAAAAATTCACACATGGCCCTGGTTTCCCCTGCAGGAAGGGTATCCTCATAGGTAATCACTTTTCTTCAGCAAAATGCCATCCCATGTTAGAGATGATCTTTTAAACACTTGTACAGATAAATCCAAATTTTAGATATGGGAAAAAGAAGAGCACCCAAAAGTCAAGCACGCCACTCCCAATCAAAGCAAACCACTAAGAAATCTTTTGACCATCAGATAAAAACCATGACAATTGTATCCATGTAAAATTGTCCATAAATAATTGTCTGCTCCACTGTTCTCCACTCTCTCTGCGGAGGCAAACTTTACATGTTTTTTTTTTCTTTTCCCATAGCATGATAACTGGTATAAACATGCCAAGAAATTGGTAATGTCACCCAAAAGTTAGTAACAACGTGGATTAAACAATACACAAGTTATGTTTTACTCATCCACAAAAATATCTGTACTTTTAAGCATGCCAAAAATTATCTAAAATTGTTACAGCTAAACAAATGATTGTCATATTTATACTCACATGTTTACTGTTTCTATTTGGAGTGGGAGGAATTTACCCAGAGTAACAGTGGTTACAATGTTTTCTCCAATGTGTTATAAAAAGCAGCTGCTCTGGGATTGTCCCCACATCACAAGAATCGATGTTGATGTCGCATGGGAGAGGCGAGATCGGCCTTGATTCTGCAGATCGTATTGCTCGTGTTGAAAGGGTCCTTGAAGTTCTTTATTCAAAAATTTCCCCAGACGATTTGCAAGGGTTTCAGAAGAGCATTTTACTCACCCTCCTTTTCTTCTCATTTGCTTCTGGGGCGAGACCTGCACAGGTCCTCATACCCACACTTTAAAATGTGGTTCCTTGGGATTTGCTGCAAATTAACCTTGGCCAGTAGGCTACCAAATCTCCAGTGCAGCCAAGAGCAGGTCGTCATCAGAAATTTGGTATCTACAATTCCAGAAGACCACACCACTTTTTTAGGGTTGATTATCTAGAATGTTGTTCAGACCTTGCAAGAAGGGACAAGTATACCAACTTGGGAGAAGATGGGCACATGAAAGAATGCAGAAGAGGCTGCATAGGCCAAGAATGGAAAACACAATCTTGGCCAGGACACCCACTGGGAGGTGTGTTGAAGTTATTGATTACCAGCAATGGTTCATAGGAACACTCCGGAAGTGTATTTTTTTGAGAAAAATGAACGTTAACAGATCCATTGCTTACTCTCACATGTATTCCAACTTTTTAAAAAATTTTTATTTGAGTTGGAGAAAAGGGAAGGGATGATAGGTTTTCCACCATGAATTTCAGAGAATGTGTTGAGCATGGGAAACTCATGGATGCCGCTGTGAGAGAAGGGTTCAGAGTGGTGATTGCCAGGTTGCCAGAGACCCAGGCAATCTGAGGCACCTTGGCAGCTGTGCCACTTGCTAGACGGCAGCCCCCTGCCTCTGGATTTTCTTTCCCATATGAAAGCGGCACATTGCAATCATCTTGGTCTCTCCTCTCTTCAGTGTGCACCATCACACAGATCTTCTAGCTTCAGTGGGTCTCTTGTTCATGGCCTGGGGGTGAGAACAGTTGGGGAAACTATTTGCTTGGGCAAGTAATTGTTCATCCTTTAATGACAGCTACTTAGTCACAGCTGGACAAACATTCTCAGTTGCTTCTGGGGCGAGATCTGCACAGGTCCTCCTGCCAAAAAAGACGCTGCCTCTTTATGTGAACATTTGTTGATGTATTTAAGGACAAGAGCTCTGCTCATCAACAAAGGGGGGAGGGGTGGCAATCAAGAGGAAGTCAAGCAGGTGGAAGGCAAATCTCCTAGAATAAGCCAGGGAAGGCAGAGGTAGCACACATGGAGACATCAGAGCTGTACTCACTCGACCCTCTGATCTCTTTTACACTACTAGGACTTTTAACCATGAAACCACCTGTACACAGCTCCCGCCGAGCCAGTTGGAACACTGTTGCGCCTGCTCCGTGTCTACAAACTAAGCTGTGGAGCAGGGCTGAGTCCACCATCTTCCAAAAGCAATGGCAGCAGTGGCCTCTGGCCCTTCAAAGTCCCTGCAAGATGAGTGAGTGGAAATGACTGTCACCCAGCTGAGCCAGGAAAACAAGTTAGGATGTCAGCGGAGGACCCTGGCCCCTTGCCCGGGTTGCCATCAGCACAATCTTATTTTTGATCCCCAGACCCAAATGTCATGTGGGTGGACTGGGAATCGCTGCATCTGCTCTGGGTAGGACAATGTCATTTCTTCTTCGCCACTGCAGCCGGATTATGGGTTCTCCCACCTGCAGGGAAGGCTGCGGGGTGGCAGGGGGCTGAGGGGCAGGGCATTTAGTGGTGTTTTGCTGCAGCTAAGAAGCAAGGAACTGCCATTAGGCTGGAAGCTTGCTCATTTCAAGAGGCAAAATGATTCCTTTTCCTTTTCCTGTGGCTCAGGAGTTACTACATTATCTCCTTCCATATCATGTCAGGGTGGACATGTTATAATCTGGAAATAATTTTGGCCAGACTAGGAAAGCTACAGACTTCATTACATAAAAAAAATCTTAAAGCAGTTGTATACTGCATTTAGAGAAAAATATGCCGAGGGCATGGGCCTATTAAACAGCCTGAATACAGCAGGTGCATTTGAATGTGAAAGAGAAGACATGAAGACTGAAAAGCCCAATGTGAGTCTCTTATTTTCATCCATGACTTTGCTTTTTATTTGTCCAGGTGATTTCTCTTATCTCGGGACATTCCCATGTGGCAGAAAGAGAAGCAAGGGCTTCACTTGGCATATGAAGAAATAGGGGAGTGAGTGGAGGGGTTTCTTTGAATATCCCCATATTCAGCCGACACCTCCATGTCCCTGAGGTCCACAACCTCTAACTTTCCTGTTTTGCTCCTCCATCTCTTTTTTTTTTTTTTTTTTTTAAAGAGAGAGTGAGAGAGGAGAGAGAGAATTTTTAATATTTATTTTTTAGTTCTCGGCGGACACAACATCTTTGTTGGTATGTGGTGCAGAGGATCGAACCCGGGTCGCACGCATGCCAGGCGAGCGCGCTACCGCTTGAGCCACATCCCCAGCCCTTGCTCCTCCATCTCTAACCCATAATTCCAGCTGTTGGCACCTGCTCCCCTGCTCTCTCTGGCAGCACAGTATCATCCCAGGGGCCAGGTTTGTCCCCGTTTCTCTCCGTGGCTACCAGACAGGACATGTAATTCTGCTCCTTCTCCCTAGCTAGGACACCACAGAGTTAAGGAAAAGTTAGGATATGAGGCTCTTGGTTTGCTCAATTTGGTGGCATGTAAGCCACAGTCAGCAGTGACTGTCACCATAAGGTCCTCAGGAACACAAAGGTCCCAAAGGGAATCACGGGAACACTCCTACTCCCAGTGAGCCTGCCAGTCACTGCGGACACTGATGGTCAGCAGCAAACTACCTCCCTGTGCCAAGCACTGAACTTGGCATGAAAACCACAGAGAGGCACAGACAGTTCCCACCTTAGGAGCTGGATGGGTTCCAAGTTCACCTGCCTAGAAATCAAGAATGATTTTCCAACAGGCATTGTTATTCATGGGGAGAGGAGGGCTGTTCCCAGATGAACCAAAAAATAAAAGTCTATTTAATGTTCACCAAGACTTGGCAAACTTTTTCTGTAAACAACTAGTTAGTAAATGGTTTAGGCATTATGAGTTTTATGTTCTCTATCACACATATTTCTCTGTTTGGACATTTTGGGGGTAGGGGAGATCACCCTTTAAAAATGTAGACCCATTCTTAGCTTGAAAAAAAAAAGGTGTGGGCCAGATTTAGCCCATGAGGATCAATTTGCCACCCATCACAGCTTCCAGCACAGTACAAATAATAGGAAAGAGTTTGGGGTGTTCAGCATATAAACATTTTTTAAACATGTCATTCATTGACACATCTCCACTTAGCTAAATCAATGCTCCCAACCTGCATGAGTTGCTAGGCAAAGTGACAAGTTCAGGTCCCAGGGTGATTTTCTGAGCAGGTGCAAAAAGCAGAGGTGAGACCCTCTGCACTCCATCACTGTCCCCCGCAGAGCAGACAGGTCCACAGGAGCACAGGTGAATGCGTGGCTGGCTCAGCCCTTCACCTCCTGGGCCTGACTCGGAGAACAGCCACAACTACATGCCCCTTGACCACGGCTAACCTCAAATTCCTCCCAGGCCCTTGGGAACTGCTAAAGGGGAGGTCCACAGAAGTCTTTGGGAGCCACACTTGGCTCCTTGGAGAGTCCTCCTGACCACAGTGCCCTGTACCGGGCATTTGCAAGCCCTGCTAGGAGCTCACTAAGAGTCATGGGGTACAAACGGAGGGCATCTGCCAAAGGACAAACATAAGGAGGAGCTCTTCTCCTCCTCTTCTTTTCCTATTTTTTCTTTTTTTTCTGTAAGTCTGGGGTCCCCTAACTGGGAAAGACGTGGTGTTGCTATGGGGAAATGTAGTTGGCCCTCCCAGGCACCAAAGCCAGGTTCCGAGCGAGGTGTGTGCTGGGCAGCACATGCCCTTCCCTCTCCAGCCCTGGTAGGTGCTGAGGGGCAGAAGGACATTCCCAATTGGAAATAATCTCTGAGCTCATGGCCCCCAGCAGGGTGCCCACAGTGCTGAGGAGACGCCTTCACTGGGCCTGGGTGCAGTGGGTGCAGAACTGCTGGAGAAGGACCTGGAAACATTGAGGCTCTTTTAATGATACTGCCGTCTCCTTTGAGTACAAAAGGGGAGCTTTGGATGAACACTGTGTGGCAGGGTCCCTTCCCCCTCCCCTGCTCTTGATCTTGCCTTTCCCAGCCTCCTGTCCTGTCCCTTCCTCTGTTTCCATAACTCCACCCTGAACTTGCTGCTGACTTTACTGACCATGTGAGATGTTGGGGTAGGCACCCTTCCTGCAGTGTTGGGGTAGGTACCCTTCTCCGTGGAATGTTCTGCTCTGGGTGACAGGACGGGGCTTCCCTGAGTAACAGCCCTGACTCAGTGAATTCTGGTCCCTGCAGCCTCCCTGCCCAGGGCGGGGGACCTGTCCACAAAGGTGAGGACATTCCCAAGGCCCCAGTCCTCAAGAACATTCACCCTCTCCTTGTATTGCTGTCTCTCTGGGCTTACACTGTTGGTTCCAATGAAGGTGCGACACTGTGTGTGGCCACGTGTTAGAAAACAGCTGGTGGTCAGAGCGGTTCCTGGTGTTGCTGACCACGCTCTCGGGGTGGGCACCTCTTCCTTTGCCAGTGGTCGCTGCTTACTCTGACTCTATCTTGCAAAGTCACCTTCTGTCCTCTTGCTCCTCATCTTTTGTCTATTACCTTTAATGTTTCTTTTCTGTTGGACTTTCCCTTGGGGCCTTCAAGGCCTTAATTCATCCTATAAAGTAAACCTGGCTCCTTTAGCATTGGGCACAGGAGGCACACCCCAGGCAAAACTGTCAGCTAGGCAGAGATGTTCTTCCCTTCTGGGCTCTGCTGCTTCTTCCTGTCCCCACCAGCCCATCTGTGACTGGGACTTCTTCACTCCCCTTGTCCTTGCATTGGGAACTTTTCTGCCCCAAGAAAAGAGTTCCCTCCCACCGAGTGTGTTCTGGTTTTTGCTGCCATGGCTCCATGCATCTGTAGACCCCTGTGTTCGTCGCAGGCCCATCATTACAAAGCACTGCAGACTGGGTGGCTGCCGCCAGACATCTTCTGTCCTACTGCTCTGGAGGCTGGAAGTTCAAGGTCAAGGCATTAGCAGGTGGTTTCTTCAGAGGTCTCTCCCTGTCTTACGCCGTCTGTACGTGCACAGGTCTCTGTCCTAACCTCCTCTTCTCATCAGAACACCAGGCTTATTACAGCAGGATTCACCCTTGTGACCTCCCTAAAGACCCTGTTTTCAAACACAGTCCCGGTGTGAGATAAGGGGGGTCAGGGGTTAGGATTTCCATAGGAAATTGGGAGGCACTCAGCTCACCCATCTGAACCTTCCCTGCTCTCCTTTCTTCCAATAACAACAACAAAAAAAGTGTCCATAATTCTTTTCCCAGATCGGAAGGTCAAATTCGGCCCTTTCTGATTACCCCAATCCCTCCCCAAGTTCTTACACCAATTCTCTGTAAAATATATTTGTCAATTAAGCATGCACTGATTTTTAAAATCCATATCTATTTAGTGTACTTTAAAATGTGAATTGCATACACTGTGCATATATAGGTTCTGTCTACTCAACTAGATAAAAACTCCTGGGGAGCGTGAACAGCCATGTCATTTAATTGGACTAAGACCCCCAGTCCCAAGTAGGCAAGGAGAGAGAAGAGTAGACTAGGGTCTGGAAACCAGGCCCATAGGGACATGGACATACCCAGGAAGGCCCAGGGAAAAGGTATAGTAAAGCCGTCACAGTGGTGCATGCCTTTAATCCCTGTGGCCTGAGAGGCTGAGGCAGGAGGATCGCAAGTTCAAAGTCAGCCTCAGCAATTTAGTAAAGCTCTAAGCAACTTAGCAAGACCCTGTCTATAAACAAAATATATAAAAAGGAATGGGGATGTGGCTCAGTGGCGAAATTAGGTTCAATCCTGGTGTTAAAAGAAAATATTTTAAAAAATCATAGTAAGATCCTAATGAAGGGGAAGATCACAGCCGTGGAGACTCCCAGGCCAGCAGCCACCTCAAGTCAGGGGATAGATGGTCATCCCAGAGACACCGGCACCAGGAAAGCAGAGCCCCCTCCCTGAATGTGCAGACCCCGGGCCCCGAGGGCAAGGTGGAGTCAAGGACCAGCTGCAGTCCAGTCCTGAGAACCAGATCTGGGAGGACCTTCGGGAACCTTCCAGTCACAGGTGGATTAAGGGTATGTAGATGGGACCTGCCCAACTTCAGGATTGGCTTGGAAAATGGGTACCCAGGAGCCTTCCGGCAGGTTTGAGGCATTTCCGTCTCTTCAGTGTCATAACCTAAGAGAAGAGGAGAGCAGGCTGCTCTGACCCCGAGGGACGGGAGGCCGAGCACAGCTCTCCTGCTGACACTCAGTTTAATTGAGACCCCCGAAGGCTACCTCGCGCCCTACTGCCTAAGCCTCGGGTGGCTTCTGCAGGGTCCTGGAGCACCTTGTGTGCCCACCTGGCCTTTCTTGTGAAATTCTCCTATTTCTGTTTCATCAGCCTCCTGAGCTGTTGTGGACATGTTCCTTGCCCTGACAGCACAGAGGGATATCTCCTCCTCCGCCCTGGTTCCCGCTGAGAAGTGGAGGGCATTTATCCTCATTAGGAAGACTCAGGGCGCTGACACACGGCATCTCCTGGCTCGCGTTCTGCACAAGAGACGCGGCTGCTTGGGTTTCCCCTCCCCCGCCCTGTCCCAGGGGACTCTCAGATTGCAATTGTTCCTCGTCCCCCAATATCAACAGCAAGGAAGCACCCCTGTTGCTAGAGCAACACCGGTCATCAGCTTTGGTCCAATTTAGAAATCAGGGAAAGAAAAGTCACATGAAAAGCCGGGGCCGACAGAAGAATTCAGTGTGTTCAAGCCAGACACCACCCAAATACAGGGTGGCATGCCTGTAGCGACCGCTCACTGATTTATCCACTTAAAGAAAAATTGTCTTTCTCCCCAGACCTGGGTCTGCATCCTTTAGCTCAACCTGGCCTCACCTCCCACTGCTGCCATCGCCAGGGTTGGGAGGCCTGTTCATCAAACACCAAGCATCGGGTGAGGACTTTTTGCCCCCCAGTGTCTTCCCTTCCCAGGGCCCTGTGTCATGCGGGAGAGGACAGTGGTGGTAAAGAGCAGAGACGGAGGTGACGTTGACAAACGGTAGGGAAGGAGCAGTTTCAATTTACAAATAAGGACCCCCAAATTCCAACCAACAAGTAGGGAAGCTATTAAAAATATGCTAGAGAGCATTTTTGTGAGCAAAACATACCAGCATTGCAAGGATTTAAGTAACAATTTATTGCCAGTTTTCTACAGACTTTTTTTTTAAAAAGAGATAAACATTGATTAGAAAATAATTGAATTAAAAAGTGGAGTCCCTTGCTGGCTGTCCCCTCCATTTCAGCAGTTGGCAACCAAACATGTCACACAACCCCAATTCCTAAACTTCAGTGGAGAGCGAAGATAAGGCTTGAACTATGCAAGCTCTCTTTGTGGAGCACCTGCTACATGCCAAGCCCCGTGCACACTGTGGGAAGGTGAGGAGCCAGATCTCACAGTCACATTCCCAGGGAAACATTCTCACAGAGAACAGTGCAATGACGGGGGCATGAGAAGAGGAGGGCAGGGAAAGCTGTAGGGAGTCAGAGAAAGGGGGAAGATGGGAAAAGGGAGGCCTGCCTGCCCTCCCCTGGGGCTCTCCTTGTGTGAGCTCTCTACCTGCGGAACCTGACCTCCCTGCCCTCCCAGAGCCCATCACAGGAGGGCAACTGGAAGGATCTTGAGAGCAGTGTGGTGGGAATTGCTGCGGACGGAGTCTCAGACCTGCCTTCGGTACTGTCTGCATCTCTCAGTGACTAGGCAAGTCTTTTGACCGCTCTGTCCACGTGTCTCACCTGTGAATTGGGGAGTGGGTGAAGGTATGCAGGAAGATGCCTCATGTGCTGATAAAACCTATGGAATTCAGCAGGCCCCCAACACACGCCAGACACCCCATTTCCCCTCCCAGTTGCTGTCCACCTAAGATGATTAGAACACAGTTCACCTGTATCTGCAAGCCCTGAAAGAAACCACATGCAGGGAGAGAGAGGCTGGATCTCCCCCTTCCTTTGCTCTTCACCTACTGCAGCTTTACCTATTGCCAGAGGTTGATTTGCACTCACTGAAACACTCACTTCTCTTTATCTAGGCAGGAAGTCACAAGCAAGCATGTGCCAACCTGGGGCGCTGACATGTCTAACTCAGGGTACTAAGCATCAGATTCTCGATTATCCACCTCCAGCTCCCATGCTATTTTCTTTGACTTGGAAATATTCCTCCCTGGATTTTTTTTTTTAATCAGACTCCTGAGGTTGTGTGATGTGTGATTGTGTGATTACCGAAGTATGCAAGGCCAACAGATCAGGAGACAAGCGTCATGGAAAATTTTTTGGACTCTCATATCCCAAGAAGAGGAGGTATGTCACACCACAGGGCATCATGCCACCGGGAAGTACCAGGGTCAGTTAGGAGAGGGAGGGAGTGGGGGAAACGTGGGCAGGAGTGATTATTAAGTTTTCCACTCAAAGAAACAGGGTGGGCAGGGGAAGGAAGCTTTGGAAGGGGTGATCGGCATACTTTTGGCAACTCTGGGCCATAGGGTAGTTCCTAATTGGCATTTGGCCATGATGATTAGGACAGGGAAATTCTGGCCCAGAGTGTGTAGAGGAGTGGTGAGGAAGTGTGGGGGTGTGGGCTCCAATTAATTACTTTGCATTTGACTAGTGTGATGCAAGCCAATTTTTCATTATCTCTAGGAATTAGCTAGTGCTAAGAGAAGCAGGAAGTATATGTTGCCAATAAAGCATCTGGTTGTTGACCAATTAAAATATCTGTCTGAGCATGGAGCTCCAGGATTATTAACCTATAGACAGGTCCTCTAATTTGGCCAGTTACTATGGGTCCTTTGTCTCAGTTGGTGTGGTTGGTCTCTCAGTCTTTTTGTACTACTCTAACAGGATACCACAGACCGGGTAATTTATAAGGTACAGAAATGTATTTTTTCACAGTTTTGGAGTCTGGAAAACTCAAGTTCAAGGTGCCGGCATGTTCTGTATTCTGATGAGTCCTGCTGTCTGCTTCCAAAATGACATTTCCTAAGGGGAGGAGCTGTATCCTCACATGGCAGAAAGCAGAAGGGCAAGATTGCTAACACAGGTGAAGCCTCTTGATAGAGGCCTTATTTCATTCATGAGAAGAGGAATCCTCCTGACCTAACCACTCCTTCAAATCCCCCATCTTAATACCATCATATTGCCCAGAAGTTTCAATACTTGAATTTGGAGGGAGCACATTCAAACCACAACAGTTGGTGACGGTCTCTGGATTGTAGGGTTTGTATTAGCCAAACTCAAGAGCAGGTGGGCCTTAACATTTGCCTTGTTTGATAAAAATCATAGCTTGCTTGGAGTTCATGTTCTGTTTCTGTAGAGTGAAAGTTTATGCTCAAATTGGTCCCATATTAAATGAGTAGCTGCCTGACCCAAGGGATTGTCTATAGTTAATGGATCCCTGGAAGGGATGTACCTTTGATCTCTAGTCTGTATGGGATAAAGACAAAATAAAATATGTTTAAAGAAAGAGTGGCTTTGTTAAAGGGCCTAAAATATAATGAATCTTTTTATGTGTGGCAGCAAGACAGGTCTCCCCTTAAATATAGGGAAAGGTGATGGGAAAGTGTTTAAAGTTGGTACAATTATGAGTCGACCCATGGAGTGTAAATTAAGAGAAATTGAGGTTTGGATCAAAATAGGGAATTTTCTAAGGCATCCAGTGCTAGGATAACTACCTGGAGTTTGCCCAAGTGTGTTGCTTCTTGGGTCCTATCTTTTATCAGTGACATCCAGCTAAGGGACACAAAATGGCACTATTCCACTGAGCTTGGACATTTCTGGTGGCTGGCAGTTCCCTTTGTGCAGTCCATAAACTCCCATTGCTGTTCACCTGGTTAACACCAAGGGCTCCCCTGGTGGCCAGGGAGTCTGGGGTCATGGTGGCCTCCTCCAACATCAGGGCATCTGACAGAGTTCCAAGGACATAGGGGGCTACCCCTTCTTGCAAGGTGAATACGTCAGAGGGCCAGGTTTGGTTCCATTATCAAAGGCTGTGGCAGCCACATTGAGCTGCTGGGGTGCCGCAGTCTGGCTGGGCACAAAATCACGAGCCACTCACACCTTGTCGATTCAAACAGCAACTCTTTATTCTCGAACTGTCACCGGCACTCTACACACACGTTCTGGGGAAAAATCCACGTTCTGGGAGAATCCATACTCTCCACCGGGCTCTGAATCCCAAATACTCTCTGAATCCCTCGAGAACTCAACGGGAACTCAAGGAGTGGGCAGGAGCGGGCCGCCTGAGGCAGCAGGATACGCCCTATTCCCAGCAGGGTACACCTTAAACCTGGAACCGCCCTAAACCCAAGGAGCCGGATACTCCCTATTCCCAGCAGGATACACCCTAAACCTGGATCCGCCCTGGTCCTTGAGCAAGGTCACCTTTCTCATGCAATGTCACTGCAAATGACCTGGGTCCAATGTGGAGAGTCCTTCCTCTAAGCAACATTGGGTAGGCTGACAAAGAAATTGCCATTCCTACTTGGCAATGGCTCTCAGCACTGGGGTGCTGCTTCCATGACCCAAATATAGTGGGTAGCTGGGTATGGAAGGTCCCAGGTACAAGGTCCATAAACACCTTTATTTCCAGAAGAGACAGGAAGTAGCCAGTCGCTTGTTTTACCAGTGCCTAGCACAAGGCCCTCCCTTCCACTGGACTTCTCTCCCAAACACCTATCACTGGTTCAGTCCCTTGACTTCATGCAGAAGCTCAGGACTCACATCTTAGACTTTCCTGAGCATGTGGTCTAAAATAGCGGCCACTCGGATTCTCTGTTCTGTAACTCTTGGCTCTTATAGATCTATGGATCTACAGCCCCAGATCTTATGGATCTACAGACCAGATGGCTTTGGCATTTAGGTTCACTGTCTTTTCCTCGAGGGCAAGGAGTTGGACTTCATTTGCTTTGTTCTCTGCTCCATGTTAGAGCCTAGGAGATTGTCTGGCACACTCTAGACTGATGGAAAGAACAAATGCCTAAATTAAGTAGGTAATTTCTTAATCTCTTGAGGTTTTCCCTAATCACAGTCACCTTCTTATTATTTGCCAAACTGTCCTCAGTGGTTGCTGTGCATCTGAACTAAAGCTCACCTGAAAGCAAGAGGTGTGTCCAAGGGAAGCAGGTGCACACTTAAAAACAGTCGTTTTTGCTGAAGTGTAATTTTGTGGTTTTATTATTTTTTTTAAAGAGCAGGACTGGGCTGATGTTAAAGGAACTGAGGTAGGGAGAGTATTCCACAGCCCACTGCTTAGGAAGATGTTGGGATAATGCTGACATTATTCCCATGGAGACAAGGAGGAGCCAGCCTAAAGCAACCTATGAAATGATAACATAGAAACAGCTTTATAAAGAATGCAGGAAAGTAGATAAAGAAATGGAAACACAGGGCAGTAAGTGAAAGAGTGAGTCAATTAAAGGGGGCAGCTGCTCAGAGTCCAGTTAAAAGTGTCCAGTGTTTTAGAATGAAGCACTCGATGGCCCTCCTTAGATCCAGACTCCTGGCCACCCTCCTCTCAGGGTGCACATTTCTCCAGCTACCAGGCTCCAGCCGAGAATAGACAGGATTCTTAGAATAACAAGGCACTTCCACGTGATTCTTCTCTTATCACTCTCTGCTGGGAAGCCCTCTCCAGCTTCCCTCTGGCTGGACTGGCCTCCTGATGTGCTTTTCTGAACTGCACCTGACCTTGACCTCTATCTGGATAGTCTGGGGCTCTCTGGGACTGTGCTGGGTCTGGCTTCTGCAGTCCAATTCATTTCCCCAGCTGTTCACTGTCCCCAGCTTCCCCATGTGGCCAGGCCCTGCCTCCACCTGGCTCTGTTCTTCTCCCTGTCCTCTAAACTGTGTCACGGTATTGGCCTGAGCAGAGCCAAACTCCTCCTTAGTCTTGTGCCCAGCCAGCCTCAGTCCTGAGGGTTGGCCAAGAACTAGAAGTCCCTCTACCCCACACCTTGGGCAGACCTGCAGGCAGGTGAATGCCCCAGGGTATCCCTCCTCATGCCCAGCATGGACTGGGTGTCAGGGACAGGGATTCAGGCAAGGAACCAAATCTTATCCAAATGGTTTTCGGTTCTGACTTTTTAAAATCTGCTGTGATCATTTTCTATAGCTGCCCAAACCAATGACCGAAAAGAAGGTGTCTCAAAACAACAGAAATCTATTCTTTCGCAGGTCACGGGGCCAAAGGTCTGAAGTCAAGTGGCAGAAGCAGGCTTGGCGCCCTCTGAGGACTCTGAGGGATAATCTGTTCCCTGCCTCTCTCCCAGCTGCTGGTGGCTGCTTCAATCCTTGACCTTGCTTGGCCTGTGGCAACGTCCTGCACTCTTTGCCTGGGTGTCTGGGGACTTCTCTGTGCACGCTCTTCTTTCTGTTTATTCACCATTGGATTGAGGGCCCACTCCAGTCCAATATGCTCTCACCTTAACCCTTAAGAGTTACACCTGTGAAGACCCTATTTTCAAATAAGGTCACATTCTGAGGTTCCGGGTGGAAATGAGTGTTGGGGACACACTCTTCAGCCCACCACACCTTACAAGCAACATTTAACAAAGCCTCTTCATTCCTTTTCTTCATCTTTCTGGCCACATTGGTGTTTTCTCTACCTGTAAGAAACACTGCATAATTCACAAATTCAGCTTCTGTTGATCATGGCTGGGCCTTAGCCCTGTGGCTGCTGCCCTCTTTAGGTGACGTCTGTCCACTCTTTTACAATGTTTGTCTGACCCTTGGTGCATCTGAGTTTGTCGCCCCTTCACATGCAGGAGATTTCCTATAGTCAGTATAAAATATACTGAAATAGTAGTGACAGCATAAATGAAATTTCTACCATCTTGGGTAAATCTGTTTATTTACTTTATTCATCTTTCGAACAACACATATCAGGTGAATGCCCAGGTTAAGACTTTATTATTAGAAGGAGGAATTCAATTTTGAGTAAATATAGACACTCTTGGAGTGTGCTGTATAGTGAAGAAGAAAGATATGAATCACACGTAAGTTAAAAACTGAGGCCAGGTACGGTGGAGCATGCTATAATCTTAACAACTCAGGAGGCTGAGGCTGGAGGATGGAGAGTTCAAAGCCAGCCTCAGCAATTTAGTGAGGCCCTAAGCAACTTAGAGAAATCCTGTTTCTAACTAAAATATAAAAAAAGGGCTGGGATGTGGCTCAGTGGTTAATCGCCCCTGGGTTCAATCCCCAATATAAAAAAAAAATGATGACTATGATCAATATTACAAATAAGAGCTCCCTGGTCTTATGAGAAGATAGAATGGGAGAGATTTCAATTAATCTTAAAAGTAGGAAATATTGGTTATGACCGTGCACACCTGGAATCCCAGTAACTTGGGAAATTGAGGAAGGAGGACCAAAAGTTTGAGGCCAGCCTGGGCAACTTAGGGAGATATTGTCTCAAAATAAAAAAAATAGAAGGGGGTGAGGATGTGGCTAAGTGGTAGAATGCCCCTAGGTTCAAACGCCAGTACCAGAAGAAAAAAAAGTTAGTTCAGGCTGAAAAAGGCTGAAGGATGGGGGATTTAGCTAGAAAAAAGTGGGGAAGCCCAGTGTTCAAAGGTCCCATGACTGCTATGTAACAAGACTAGAGGAAAAACAATGTCACTGGAGTGGGTGGGAAATGTTCTAGAGATTGAGGAAGGGAAGCTTCCGTCAGATCGAATAAACCCTCTTGACCATATTAAGGAGTTTTTTTTTTTTCTTTTTCCAAAGAGCAATAGGAAGTTATTAGTGTATTTTAGAAAGAGATATGTTCCTATCTGACTATTAAGGAGATCCTGGGTACAATTTGTGAAACACTCTAAGGAGTGCAAGGGTAGAGCTAGGAGGACCAGTTAGGAAGCTTCTGCCAGAATCTAAGTGAGGAATGATGATATTTGGGGCTGGGGTAGTCTGGCAGAGATGGGGAAATGTAGATGGAGTTGTCAGAGATTTGGGAGGTAAAACCCAGAGAATTGGGTTTGGATCAGGTGTGGAGTGCTAGTGAGTGGAAGAGCTGGAGTCGCTCCTGGGACAGGCAAGTGTGTAAGAGACACTATTAGGTGAGGTCACTGGGAGGGGCTTCTGATGATGGGCGGGGGGATATGCTTCTTTCAGGACATGTTGGAGTTGTTGGGCTGCTGAGATACTCAAGAAGAGACACTGAAGTGAGGGGCTGCTGACTGGTTCTAGAGCCCTTTGAATTTCGGGTTCAATAAAATAACATGGAAAACACTTAGTTTAGCATCTGCACCTAGGTGTTAGTCGATGCTTTTATTTTCTAACAATGTCTTTAATGTGGTCATGATTAAATGCACATGACTGAATGTCTGTCTAACACATTTTTAAGTACAAAAGTAGGGCACAGCACACAGTAAGAGATCAATAAAGGTCAGGGTGGAGATGAAAGTGCTCGTACCTCTGAAAACATTTTTTATTTCTATTTACCAGTTTGAGAAATTTTGTTTCCAGAATTTGATCCAGCTTTGGGAATTTCAGAGTAAAGGGGTGAATATATCCACCAATTATTAAAAAAGAAGAAAAAACAACAACTTTATTTTGTTTTCCAGACAGAAATTTAGCATTTCTAGAAATGGCCCTTTTAGGGTTATCAGGAAGAGTCCTGAATAAAGAGACAAAAGGCCTGGCTTTAATTCTGACCTTCCCCACTGTGCGACCTCCCTCGGCCTTCCGGGTGAATTGTCCAAGATGACCCCTCTAGGACTAAACCTGAACATCTCAGCAAAAGACACTCTCTCATCAGACAAAGAGTGGTGCTGTTACCGCTGTTGACCGGTGACGAGTTCTTGCTTCCCCGATGTTGAAGAATAACACCAAAGAAGCACGCCGAGGCAAGGTCAGAGTTCCATGACCAGATCCGCAGAGCAGAGAGGGGCTCCTGAGACGGCGCTGTCTTCTGCTGAACAGTCATCCTGCGCTTGCTTTTTCTTGTTCTCTGTGTTTCTTTTTAAGTCATAGGTCAGTGATTTCCCCACATCCTGCCCTGGGGACAGATAGAGGAAGATGTGATTCACAGAAACAGCTGGTTGGGGACCCTGGTGCCTGGAGACAGATTGGTCTGGGAGCAAGGATGTGGGTGAACGGAGGTGCCACTTTGGGTCTGCAAACCCTTGGGACGCTGGGGCTAGGGAAACAGGAGGCAGCACATGCAAACTGCTGAGAGCAGATCTAACTTGAGTTTACCTCTCCCTGGATGACTCTTCCCAAGAGGAAGCAAGCAGTTAGGAGGAGGACTGAGCGTCACGGTTGCCACCGAGACTTAGTGTACTCCAGAGCGAGGCCAGAGGTCACAGAACTTCAGGAGAGGAAAGGTCTGAAGGAGACAGAAATCCCAGTTCTGTTGCTCACTAGCTCCGTGGCCTTAGCAAATCTCTTTTAGAACCTTCCCTTCCACATGTATAAAACCTTTTTCCTCACCTAACCTGCCTCATGGAATTGTCATCAAAGGGAGATTACAGGAAGCCCAGCAGCACACAGCAGGGACCCCTTCCCAGCATGCATCTGAGATTATCTGCGAATCAGACAGAAGGTTTATCTTGCCTCTGAGCATTCAATGAGGAGTTTGCTCTTGGGAGGCTCCCAAGAGAATAAACTCAGGGTACATTCTCTACCTGCTCCTGTTTCCCATGGAGTGATCCCCTCCCAGAGTTCTGCTGGGGTCAATTGTGGGAAAGGAATTTAAGAGAGAGAGAGAGAGAGAGAGAGAAGCTCTGGACGGTGAGCCCCAAACTCTGGGTCTGAGCTCAGTGGACTGTCCCCCCATGTGTTTTCAGCCATCCTGAGACACATTCTGGACCATTGATCTTCTGGACTGCATTTGCTGAAAACTTCTTGCTACAAATAGAGCTACCTGAGAGTGTGCCAAATCATGGAATCCAGCCCAGATTCCGGGAACTCCAGGAAAATAGATCCATTGGACGGATAAACAGGGTGGATGTGTCAGCCGTATCAGATCTTTGAAGACATCATCATTTCTTACACTGATGCACAGGGGGAAAAAATGTCTTCACACACCCCTTTCCTTTCCTCTCCAAACTTTATTAAGGTTTTACTAAGCACCGGGTACTGCTTTAAGGACTTTAGGTGTGTGAATGTATTTATCATGAAAATTTAGTCATGTCAGCATGGACCATATATCAATGGTTTTTCCACAACCACATTCCCTCTCCTGTCATTATTGGAGGAAAAGACTGAGACGTTCTCTCCTAGTCTCTGCAGCTGTCAGTGTAGCTTACAGGGAAAGATCCATAAGGCTGCCGTCAAGACTCCGCCTCTCCCCAGCACTCACAGCTTCCCTGCCTCAATCTGCCTAAAGACCCCCACGGTTAATCTCATGACTGGAAAACCCAGATGACCAGTGGCTGCCCCACCCCCTGCCCCATGGCCACACACACCCCCATGTCTGGCCCCCATGCCCTCTGCAGCTTATAGTCATCCATCAGGAAAACACCACTGAACACTTGCTGAACCTTACCTCCACGCTCTTCATCTAACTGGAGGGTCTTTATCCCTGGCTGCGAAATAGAATTGTCTGTAAAGCATAAGAAAAAGTTTTATTTCAATTTTTTTATAAGTTTTATTTATTTTTTTTTAGAGAGAGAATTTTTCAACGTTTATTTTTTAGTTCTCGGTGGACACAACATCTTTGTTGGTATGTGGTGCTGAGGATCGAACCCGGGCCGCACGCATGCCAGGCGAGTGCGCTACCGCTTGAGCCACATCCCCAGCCCAAGAAAAAGTTTTAAATAAAAAAAAAAAAAAATCCATACCTTTCTTCTAATTAAGGTGAGGGGTGCAGTGCAGTTAGTCTTTGTTATTTTAAAGAATTTCTAGCAAGGAAGGGGTTCCTTGAAGGCTGTTCCTTGAAGTCCTGTGCAGGATGTCCAGGAGTCAGGGGCTGGCAGGGTGGGCGGGGTAGCCAAGGGCAATCGCCCATCCTTGCTGGCAGGGGCTGCCATGCAGAGGGGGCCTCTCTACTGCAGCTTTCACCCAGAATAAAGGCTGCCCACCACATGCTCCCCCATAGTTCTTAACACTGGTGACACTTAAAAAAATAACATATAGGGCTGGGCTGTAGCTCAGCGGTGGAACACTTGCCTTGGATGTGTGAAGCCTGGGTTCAATCCTCAGCACCACATAAAAATAAATCAAAGTATTGTGTCCAGCTACAACTAAAAAATTATTTTTAAAAAATTAACATATAGTAAAACAGCCTTTTTTATTAGGCTTCTTAATCAGTTGTATTGATGTCCAATTGGATGAGTTTTAACAAATGGGCACAGAACAAATCTGTCACCCCAAATCAGGCTCTCAAGTACTCCTTCATCATCAGGTGCTTCTCATGTTCTTTCCGCAACAGCTCCTGGTTACCTTCCCATCTGGGTTGACTCTGCCTTCTCTGCAATGTGATATAAATGGAATTGTTCAGTGTGTAACATTTGAGACTGGATTCTTTCCCTCTGCCTAGTGTCCTTGAGATCAATCCACGCTGTGGTGTTTATCAACACTTTGTTCCTATTTACTGAGGTGGAGTAGTGTTCCCTTGTGTGGAGGTGTGACTCATGTATCCATTTATCTGTTGAAGAACATTTGGATTGCTTCTGGTCTTTGGTTGGTAGTAGTAGAACGGCTATAAGCATGCCTATTTAGGTTTCAGTGTGAATAGGTTTTCATTTCCCCTGGGTCAATATTTTGCAGTAGGATTGCTGGGTCATGTGTAAGAAATTACTGAACTTCTTCTGAAGTGGCTACACCATTTTACACTCCCACCGGCTGTGTATGGTGGTTTCAGTCATTCTACATCCTTGTCAGAACTTGGTATTGTGGATAGTTTTATTTTGGCCATACTCACAGGTATGTAGTACTGGTGATTTTGAGGGGTGGGTGTTGTTGGTACTTGGGATTGAACTTCACCACTGAGCTGCATCACCAGCCCTTTTTCATTTTTATTTTGACACAGGGCCTCACTGAGTTGCTGAAGCTTCCTTGAACTTGTGATCCCCCTGCCTCAGCCTCCCCAGTTGCTAGAATACAGGCGTGTACCATCACACCCCACTATGGTGATTTTAGTTTGAGTTATCATTGCTATTTTTTTAAGATGTTCCCTTTGATTTTATTATGTAGCTGGAATAAGCTGAAATTGGGCTGCCAATGCTGAATGCCCTAATGGTCCTGCATAGATGCTATTTCTACCTGATGCGGTAGGTGACCGGTCCATCTTCCCACCAGCTGCTCCATCTGCCCTCCATCCACCTTCTCTGACCGAGGGCTTTATTCATGCTGTTGTTTCTTCTCTCTCTTGCCATCATCATTTTTTCCTACTACTAGAACATTAATATCAACAGCATATAAATATGTGTCATTTAAAATCCTTTACCCCACAATCCCTCTCTAGCCACACTGCATTTCTCTGCTCCCCTTTACAGCCGAAGTCTGTGAAAGAGTCGTCTATATTTAGTATCTCCACCTCTCCCCCCATCCTTTTCTTTTGTATCTACTCCAACCAGCCTTTCACCTCCTAGTGCAGGAAAATTGATCTTGTCAAATGTACATGTGCATTTGTTTTCGTGTGCCAGATCCTAATCTTGGACACTTTCAGTTCTTTGCTCATATAGTCGTGAACGCTCTGCAGAATTGATCTCTCCCTTGGTTTCTTCATTTCCTTTGGACCTGGCTCTCCCTCCTCCGTAGCTGCTCCATCTGGCCTCCTTTGCTGGTTCCTCTTTGTCTTCCTGACCTCTGTCCCTGGGCTCCGTCCTCAGTCAGCTGTCTTTCACTCGCTTCCCAGATGATTTTACTCTGTGCCACAGCCTCAAATGCCACTTCCAGACTGGTGGCTTGATCTCTGCATCTCTGGAGCAGACCTCCACTGAACTCCAGGCTCACGCAGCAAACTGTCCACTTGGCATTTGCATTCAGATGTTGAGCGGACATCTGAACTTAACCTGTGAGCCACCTCCCAGTTATCTGTTTCCCATCTGCTCTTCCTCATCCCAGAAAACCCTAACTCCATTCTTCCATCTATTTGGCCCCAAAATATTTTTTTAAAACCTTGCAGTCATGCTTTATTTCTCTTTTTCTCTCTCATACCCCACATCCATTCAACCAGAAAACCCTGTTGGCTCTATCTTTGAATATACCCAGAAGGCAAATGATTCTCTCTGTTCCTGCTGCAACGTACTAGTAGCAGCCATCACCAACTCTCACTGAATTATGGCATTATCCTACTACACGGGCTCTCTGCTTCTAACTTCCTCCCACATTTCATTGAAAACACTTGCATTCTAAACACATGGGTGAGAAGATGTCCCTGAAGTTGCTCCAGTCACTCCTGCCTTGAAGGGCATTTCACTAAGACCTCACCCAACTGCCAACCTCACCGCTAACCCCGGTCCACCTTCTGCCCACCCAGCTCCCTCAAGAGCAATTGCTGTGGCTGGCAGCTTACAACAGATGTGACTGCAATTGTGCCCTTAGTAGGTATGACTCAGGGGAACAGGGATGAGAGTATGATCCTCGTCATCTCAAACAAGCCCCCAATTTGGAGTCCTGCAGTTGCTTTTCCCTCTGCTCAGACGTTCTTTCTCTGGATATCTGCCGGCACCTCTCTTTGTCTAAACCTCGGCTCAAATACCCCTTTATCAAAGAAGCTTCCCAGACCACCCTTTCCTAAATACCATCTCTTTGTCACTCTGACTCAGCTTATTGTTTTCTACAAGACACTTATCACCATGTCATGTGGAATTAATTCATTTATTATTATTATTATTATTATTATTATTATTATTATTATTATTAATTCATTTACCTCCCACTCAAAGATAAACCCCACAAAGCAGGGATCATTCTAGGTTTTGTTCACCAGTGTATTTTGTTCCTAGCACACTGTAGGAGTCCACTCTTAGTTGGATAAATAAGTGAATGAATCTTCCCTGACCCAACCATGGTGTGACAGCTTTTCCTTCTAAGCCTTTCCATGAATTTCATCGGAGGTGAGTTTCATCTGGATCATAAACCCTTGAAGACTCCATATTTGTTTTTTTTTCTTACCACATTTCTGGGTGATAGCCCCGAATCCCTGAATCCCTCTAAGGATGTCCCTGCTCTACATCTGTTTCTAATGGCATCATTTCAAAGGAGACTCCTATTTGGAAAAGTCATGTGAATGGGAACCATAAGTGGAGTGCCTTGGGACCCAGGGTTCACACACACTGTGTATGCATGAATATTCACACACACACTCGCACGCATACGCACATCATCACACACAGACGTAAACAAGGCAGCCTCTGGGTAAGGACTGCATTTGGGATCTGAGTCAAAAATATGTCCTGTTTTGTCCTCTGGAACATGTCATTTGGCTTTTTAAAATGATTTAAATAAAAAAAAACAAATAAGCTCAACTCCATGGGGAATCTTACCGAAATTAGTTGGCTGGTTCCGTTTTTAAAACTAGGTCATCCACAACTGAGAAATGACTAAACACAAAGCATGATGGGACAGAGCCAAAAATGCACGGATCCACCACCTAGCTCGTTTGCACTTTCAGGATATTGTTTCATAAAATTTTAATCTTATTGGGTTTTCTTTCCTTATTTTCAAAGTCTTACAGTATATTGAAGCAATTTTAGAGAATACAGGGTAACCAAAGTACCCACCCACAAACAGGTCGGTTGATTATAACTCTGAAACTTAAACATGCTCTTGATATACTTCTGTATAGAATTATATTTTTAAATTTGGCCCCTCTTGGAACTCTGCATTTCTCATCCCTCAAGGAGCTAATCCACAAATATAGCCACAGCTGCATCAATAGTATCTGAGTAGAACTGAGAGTCTAAGTCAATTAGCCTAACATTTGCTCATTTCTGGTTTCTGACCATTTTTTTTTCTTACTGATTTGTTAAAAGTGTCCTTACAACTTTGTTACCATTCTAGCCTTATTTTTTTTCCTTTATTTATTCCACAAATATTTATTGAAGCCCTACTATGTATCTGTTGTAGGACTTTGGAATAGTTTGGAATCTTTCAGCAAGTATAACCAAGAAAAGACCCCTACTCTCATTGAGTTCATTTTTTTCTTAGTGAGAGACACATCATAAAACTTTATTCATTTTCTGATGCTGCATGACAAATGACCACAGACGTCGCAGCTTAAAACAACAGACATTTATTGTCTCCCAGGTCCTGTGGGTCAGAAGCTTGCATGCTTTAGTGGGGTCCCCTATGGGCTTCCAGGACAGTGTTGGCCAGGGTGGAGTTCTCATCTGGAGGCTCGACTGGAGCACAGCCTACTTCAAGCTTGCTCAGCTGTTGACAGAATTGATTTTTTGTGGCTGATATCCAGGGCAACCTCTTTTTTTAAAGCCAGCAACAGAGAGACAGACCCTAAGTTGAGTGTGCTAACAAGACAGTTTTATATAACACAATGTAATCATGGGAGTGACATCCTATCCCTTTGCCAAATTCTACTGATTGAAATTATGGTTCCTGCCAACAACCAGGTGAGGCGGGCTACACAAGGGAGGGAATGCCAGAAGGCAAAAGGTTGTTGAGGGTCACCTTAGGGTCCCTCTGGAACAATAAATCATTTTTGTAGTGTGTTAGGCAGTGCTAAGGGCTTTGGAAAATTGGGGAAGGGGAATAGAACGCAGTAAAGAAAACCAGGAGGGCCAAGGGGAGCGGGGGAAGGTCATGGGCTTTCCTGAGAAGGTGAGGTCCACTGAGTCTTGGAGGGGGTTAGAGAATTGACAGTGTAGTTTCTGAAAGAAGGAACAGTTGGAGCAAAGTTCCCAAGGTGGAAGCTTGGGAAAGAGAAAGGAGGCAGAGGGGCTGGGTGCCGCGAGCAGAGTCCAAGTGTCGGAGTCCCACTCCAGATGGGCAAGCTGGCAGCAAGAACTTGTGGACCTTTTACTATGTTCTAGGCTCCAGGTGTATGGTGATGAGACATAGCTCCTACAGCCTTATCAGAACAAGGGATAGAGTCAACAGGAAGAGCCAACACCCTCAGGGATGCGCATTAGGTGAGAGGCTCTGAATGCCTCCTGTGTGGGAACTCCTGCAGACCATCATCTTTCCCCATTTTATAAATGAGGAAAAGGAAACCTAGAAGGTTTCAGGTATCTGACGTCATATAGCTAGCCTTCCCTCTGAAGGTGTCCTTTCACCCACAACTAAGTACCTATGAACAAATTCAAAAAGTTCTTTTTTTAAGAAATAAAGTGGCATGAGAGAGAAGGACTGGAATTGGTGCTTTAACTGCTGCTAGAAAAGGGCCCCCTCCCCCTGCCCATCTGAACTGAGAGGGCGGCCACCTGGAGACCTGGGGAGAGAGGAATTGTGACTAAAGAGTGGAAGGGCCCTGAGACATGAAAAGCTTGCTTGATGCATGAAAAGGAAGCCAGTGCCCCTGGGAGGGACCAAGCAGGCAGGACTAGAGAGAAAAGAATGGAAATATGCAGGTGGGGTGAGAGCTCATGGGGACTTATAGGCCTTGCAAAGGATTTGGGGCTTTATTCTGGTTATAATTGGAAGGCCCTGAAGATTTAAGCAATGGAATGCTGTGATCTGATTTTATGCATTAGAAAGGTCACTCTGTGAAGGGTGGATTATCATTAAGGGTCAAGGGTAGAAGCAGAAAAAACGAATTAAGGGGCCAGTGGGCTGATCCCTGTGTGAAATGATGAGGGAAGGTTGAACTGAGGGTGCAGCAGTAGAAATGGAGAAAGTGGTCAGATTTGGGATATATTTCGAAGGCATAAAAACCAGACTTACTGGTACATTGGGATGTGTTGTAGCAAGGTATCGCAGTGGAACTGAGGGACTTGGACCTAAGTAAGTAGGGGATAATGATGAAGTCAGTAATTGAAACAGGTAGTTTTAATTTGGGAACAACTCTACTATTTTATTTTTGTTATTTTTAGGACTTACTAAAAAGGGTATCTTGCATTTTATAGTTTGGGAAACTGGAGAGTTTTTTTGGTTATCTTTTTGCTTCTCAACATTATATCACGAAGATTAATTCATATTTTTGCATTATCTATATTTCACTATTTTATTACTGCATAATATATTCTCTTGTATGATCCACAAAATTTATTTATACTTTCTCCTCTCAAGAGGTATGGCCAAGAAGAATAATGGCTTCTCTAAAGATACCATGTCATTGTGCCCGGGGCCTGGAAATATGTTATGATGTAGTATAAAGGGGAAATAAAATTGCATGTGCAATTAAAACTGGTAATCAGCTGACCCGGGGATGAGGCTATAATTCTGAATTATCCAGGTGGGCCCAATGTGCTCATCAGGGTCCTGAAACACGGAAGAGGGAAGCAAAAGAATCTGTGTCAGAGTGAGGCAGCAGAAAAAGGCTGAGTCAGCCGTTGCTGGTTTTAAGATAAAACTGGGCCAAGAGCCAAGGAGTGTGGGTGGCCTTTGGAAACTGGAAAAGGCAAGAAAACAGATTCTTCTCTATAGCATCCAGATACAGCTCTGGTATTAGGCCAGTGAGAGCCTCTTTAAGCTTCTGACTTCTAGGCTATGGGATGATAGATTTGTGCTGTTTTAAACCTCTGAGTTTGTGGTAATTTGTTATAGCCGCAAGAAGGAACTTATACAAGGGGCATTTTATGTTTCCATTTCTTAAATGATTGCAAGCATCGCTGCAATGAATGTTCTCATATATGTTTACATGTGTAAGAGGTAATAGTTGCTCTTGGGGTACACCCAGGTTGGAATAGCTCAGTCCTTGTCTATGAGAAAACTGAATTTTATAAGATAATGCAACCAAATTGTTTTCCAAAATGATTGAACCAATCTACCTTCTCAGCAGCATTGTAGGGGCTCCCTGATTGATTTAGATCTTCTCCAACACTTGGTAATGTCTGAGGCGTACATTTTTTTTAACAATTAAATAAGTGTAGAATTGTATCTAGGTGCAACAAAAATCATATGGTTTGAAAAGTCTAAAATGCTGGTTGTTGATGGCATTTTCATATGCTTATGGATGGGTACCTTCCTGTCCTGTGAAATGCAGGTTCATGATTGTTACGTATTTTTCTATTTGCTGTTCTCTCCGGAATTAATAGAAAAGTTTATATAGTCTTAATCTATATGGTCCTTTGGCTGGTGGATGTGTTGAGAACATCCATTGTGTATGTCATCTTTTTCCTTTTTTTTAAAGCAAGGGTCTGCAACTGAAAAAAATGAATATAAATAAATAGATAAAAGCAAAACCAGTAGACAGAGGAAAGAGAATATGAGGAGGGAAGAAGGGAGGGAAAGAGGAGGCAATGGGGACTGAAATAGAGCAAATTATATTCCATAAATATATGAAAATGTCAAAATGAACCCCCACTATTATGTTTAACTATATGCAATTAAAAAAACATTTTTAAAATAAATAAATAAAATAAGCAGAGGTCTGCAACCTATAACTAGCTGACCAAATCTGGCCTTTGCATGAAGCCTGGTTTTCACATGCTTAAATGGTTGAAAAATAAAGGTACTACAACAAAAATATGTGAAAGAGACTGCGTGGCCAGAAAAGCTCTAAATATTTGGCATTTTTGTTTTAGTCAGATTTTCACTGCTGTGACTAAGAGACCCAACCAGAACAATTGTAGAGAAGGAAAAGTTTACTGGGGAGGGCTCATGGTTTCAGTGGTCTCAGTCCATAGACAGCCGGCTCCATTCCTTGGGGCTCAAGGTGAGGCTGAACATCATGGTGGAAGAGTCGGGTGGAGGGAAGCAGAGAGAAACTCTACTCACCAGATACAAAATACATACCCCAAAGTCATGCCCTAATGCCCACCTCCTCCAGCCACACCCTACCCACCCTCAGGTACCACTCGATTAATCCCATAGGGGATCAATTCAGAGATTGGGTTAACACTCTCATAACCCAATCATTTCTCCTCTAAACTTTCTTGCATTGTTTCACACAGGAGCTTTTGGGGGACACCTCACATCCAAACCATAACAATGTTCTTTTCCTGCTTTAAAGCCTCTATTAATGAACATAACTTCTTAATTTGGTTAAGCTCTCAATCTTTCAGAGTCTTATTAAGAAATCCTTCTTAAGGAACAGAGAGATAGCAACCTATATTTTCTCATAAAAGCTTTAATGATTTCCTTTTGGCATTTAGGTTTTTTTCACTAGTTTCAGTTGTGGGGTGTGTGTGTGTGTGTGTGAGTGTGTGTGTGTAGTGTGAGGAAGAGATCCAATTTCATGCCCCATCTCACCACTGCATAATCATTCATTTCTTCGCCATTGGTTTGGTTTGCTGAGGGTCTTCTGTCCACTTTTGTCAGAGATGGGCTTTCCATATTGGACTCATTCCATACTCTGAGTTCTATCAGAGAATTCTTCTAGTTCTGTTTCAATATTACACTTTCTTCGCTGCTTCAGTTTTACAATGTTTGGATGTCTGGTAGGATGAGTCTCCTTCACTTCGTCTTCCCATTTGAAAGTGTCTTGAATATTCTTGGCCATATCTCCCTGGGTCAATTTTTAAACCCAGTCTGTCAAGACCCTTGAAAATGTTGTTTGGGATTTTGATTTCAGTTGCATCCAATCTATGGTCTAGAAGTCTAACTAGAGAACGAACATCTAAAAAACATCTATATGAAACATCCTTATCTCTAAAAACTGAAAGCCTCTCCCTAACATAGATCTTCTTTAGCGATTGATTGATTGATTAGTGATTAATTGGGCTTATCTTCTCAAGCTGATCCTGAGAGGTCTTTAGGGTGGGAAATCCACCTAGTCAATTATTCCCTTCATTCCCATTCATCTCAGGGATTTTATGCCTTTGTAGGTGGCTCACACCTCTCCCTCTTGCCTTCTCACTTATCAATGCATACTTGATGAGCACCTGCTGTCTGTAAGACAATGTGCATTGGGTGACACCCAAAAACACAGTGTAGAGTCCCTGTCTTTAAGAGACTTTAGACCTAGCAATGGAAAAAAAGACATGTGAAAAAATTACTAGCAATTCAAGGCGTTGAGTACAAATTTTCTGAAAATTTTCTAAAAAAAATTTTTTTAAATAGCACATCAACTTAAAAACCATTCAGCTTTAGTAAGGGACAAAAAGATCATCATCCAAATGTACTTCCTCAGTAATTCCCTGGGAATCACTGTTATTAAAGCAACTTACCAGGACTGTCATTTCCAGCAATGATTTCACTCATTCTGAAAAAGATTCTGTGTGATGAAGCTCATATAAGAGACTGGGAAGATCCATTGAAAATTGATTTCCATCTAAAACGGCTGGGTTGAGTTTACATTTTGCCCCTCAGCCATTAAAATAAAAATCAGCGCCCAGAAATAGCTAATTGCCAAAGAGTTCCAAGTACCTAGAATTTGACTTTAAAGTTGAGGAGGGAAGGCCACAGAAGCTTCCTTGGGCGATGACCAGAAGGGAGCTTCCTCTACGTTAAGTAACCCAGAAAGAGTTCAGCCTGTAACCTCTGTCCTGAATCCTGGTGGGCTTGTGTGGTTTCAAGACCCGCTTCCCCTTTTCTTCTTAAAATTAATGTTTTCACTGTTGCTTTTTTATTTTAAGACAAAGTGGCAGCATGATTCATACGGTTACTTCCTCCTCCTCCAAGGTCTTAGAAAAGGTCTTCCAGTTGAGAAAAAAAATGATTTAGTGGAAGATCAGGATTATTGTATTGACTTGCAAAACTCACCCTTCTCCTTTTCATTCTGTGTGATCATTCTAAACCGGAAGACTTGGGTGGGATTTATGCAAGCACTTAAGTTCTCCTTGGAATGTACCCTCAGTCACCTTCACTCTCACTGACCTCAAGCACAGGGCTCCATCATCCCGGGTACATTTATCATGGCAACTTAAATGAAGATGTGGATACTCTAGCAGTCATATAATATCTCTCTTTTCTCATTGCTGAAAGTGAAAAGTTAATTGTAAGTTAGACAACAAAAGAGAGAATGGTATATCAGTAAGGAATGCTGGAATGTCATTCTTGGATTAAGGGGAAGCTGCTTAAACTCAGCAAGCTTCAGTTTCCTCATCTATAACATGGGGATAAAGTATAATATATATATATATATATATATATATATATATATATATATATATATATATATATATATATAAAATATATATGTATTCCATCTCTTCTCTGTCTTGTTTTGAGAATGGCATTTATATGGTTACTTAATTATAAGCTTTACTTGAGTTGCCTGTTTTAAAAAGTACAGATCATCCAGATTCTTATGATTTCCAGAAAACTGGAAATACTTATCATCAGATAAATTGGAGAAATATGAAGTAACAGATAAAATCTTTCTTTCCCTATCCCCCAGAGCTTCAGTTATATTATATCATGAGCTATGGGACCAGCCCTGAGAAATGGGAGCCCATGGAAGGATGCATTTTGCAGGCTGGATAAGTTTACAGAAACAGAAGATGCCCACTTTTCAGTTTCTTACAAGTATACAAAAAAAAAAAAAGTCCTTTTAAAAATCATTTTACACATTTGCCTCTGTCTCTCTTCTTAGGTTGGAGACGGTCCTACAGCTCCTGGGCTCTGGTCTCCATCCCGCCGCTGACTGGTTGGGTAATTTGGAAGACCACTTTCACCTCTCCAGGCTTCCTTTTCATATGTGCAAAGTGACCAGAAGGCTTCCGCTTCTGGTGTCCCATTGTCCTGGGATAATCCTCTGCTCAGTTGTCATTCTCTGCATGATGAGCACATCATCCTTAGAAGGAGTCAGTCCACGGCCAGGTAAGGTGAGGGCGTACCTGCCTAAGCTCTGCACCGGTGTCCTAGTGGGGAAATAAAGTCACGGAGAACCCGCCACAGAGTAGCTGGGAGGACAGAGGTCCACGGATAACTCCATGTGAACTCACAAGAGGACCCTCGACAATAAAAATGGGAGAGACACATGATGGCACGGTGGGCAAGGGAGGTCACGAAGCTTCACGAGGGCTTCCTCTAATATTATCAATGACGAGAGTTTTATTATTTTAAAACAAAAGAGCAAAACAAGTATTTTTTTTAAGTCTAAGGGTGCTTATATATTCCACATAACATGTATGTTTATATGGATTATATATAAACTATATTTTATAACTATATTGTTATTTTTATAGAGTTGATATGTAAGTATAATCTCATATTTTATAGATATATTTAAATCCAATGATAAGCAATTAAAGGAAAATTTTCCTCCCCTGTTAAAATTCCAACCATTCCTCCCTCAAAAGCCAACTTAGTGAATTCTGTGTCATTTTCCAGAAATTTCCTCCTGTAAGCACAGAAATACATACATGCATACACAGATAGCCCTGCACCCTCTTCCTTCTCTCTTAACATATCTTGTACCTGAATCTATTTCACCCAGATAGATTGACACACGTATTTCACACCCATGGAGTCTTCCGTAGGGTCACATAATCATTTGCTGTACCATTTCTCATATGGCTGGACTTGTGGAGAGCTTTCAGTCTTTTTGCTATTAACCAATCACTAAGCAATACCTCAGTGAGTGTCTTTGCACCTCCCTCTTTGTACATATCACACAGGTGTAGCTATAGGATATATTCCTGTAAGTGGAATGACCAGATAGAAAGTCCAGTTAGCATTTTGAAAGATATTGCCAAATTGTTCTCCCTTTAAATCATAGCAAGTGATAGTGTTCTCTCTCCCTGTGTTCATGAAAACTCTGTTTAATAACAACCTCAATGCTCTTTGACCTAATAATAAAAAACAGAGCCTTGTTGTTTTCATTTATAATAAGACTGATTTCTAGAACATTCTCAGACTTTTTTGTCCTGTTTGTTTTCTGCATTCTTGTCCAGGCCTATTGCTTCTTTTTCTATTTGATAAGATTGGGATGAGTTTTATAGAAAGAGTAGGATTGCTGAAGAATCTTGAGTGTCATGCTAAACAATGTGGACTTATTCAAGCTTGTGAAAGACTTGCTTCTGGAATTTTCTTAAGGACTGTAATTTAGTTCCTAACCAGGGGGCAATTTTGTCCCTGAGAACTTGATAACTTCTAGAGACCTTTCCGTCAGTGGAGGGAGGTAGTTTTACTGGCATCTGGTGGATGTTGACCAAGGATGCTACTAAATTCCATATAATGCAAGCCCTCTGCACAGAACAATGATCCAGCCTCAAATGTCAATAACATAAGAATGTATTATCCCTCCACTAGAAGGACGGAAAACCTAAGAGACTATAATTGAGGAAAAACTTGAGGCCAATGTAGGCACCATGGGCTCTGGCCTTGTCCTCATGTAAATCCCACTGGCCTCTCCTCTCCAGCATCTGCAGCACAAGAGCTGAGCAGAGCCAGCAGAGCCCGAGGGTCCTGGGCTGGTTCCATCCCCACTCTTAGCAGTGCATTGTTATTAGTGGTCTGCATACTTTTTACTTTAGTTACATTAAAATAAATACACAGGAAAACCTCAATCATGCTCCTCCACAACATGTTTTGAGCAATTCAAGCTGTAAAATCTTCTTCAGCATTAAAGCCTTCTTCTGAGTGTCAAAGGCAATAAAATGCAGGGTGGTGGGAGCAGGAGAGAAACCACAGTGGGCTGATTTTATAATGGACATAATCCCAGGGAATACAGGAGGCTTTTCAGATCTTGAGAAAAAATGAGTAGCATTTCCTTCCACAGAACCACATCCCTGAAAGTATTCCATCCTCCCACTTCTCAAGGCAGCCTCTAGGCCTGGGCCTCCAAGATGACACTTAGCATCACACCTGCAAATAGTAGTAGGTGCTCAATAAATAAAGGTGAGCGACCCCAGTCAGGGGAAAGTGAACATATAGGTATTTTATTTGAAGCAATTTAATGATAAGGAGTGAATACAACATCAATCGGCATTTACTCTGTGCTGATGTGCTGAGTGGACTTTCTCATTGACTCTTCCCAGTGGCAGGTGACGAGGTGTCACCATTACACATAAGGAAATAAGGCCTTGAGGGAAGTGGCTTGCTCACAGGCACACAGCTCCTGAGGGGTGGTCTGTCACCAGAGTCCTTCCTTTTAAGCACTGTATTGTATCAATGCTTCTATGAGATCACTAATGTTACATAATTCCCACCATCCATCTTATTTGATCATCACAAGAGATAAATGCATAGATCTCATTGTAATGTAAATGCATTGTAACCATGGAAATACACACACACACATTTTTAATGGATATATAGTTATTTATTTTAATTGATACATAGTAACTGCACATAATCATAATGGTGGCGTGCATGCCTACATGTGTCATCATATCAGTCATTGACAGATCTATCACCTCAGACATTTATCCCTTCTTTGTGTTGCAAACGTTCAAAAGCCTCTCTACTATGTAGCCCAGGAAGTTGAGCCTCAGAGAGTGAGACTTTGCATGGGCTTTTTCTCGTCCAGTGAGGAAGTCCACAGAACAGGGTAGAGCACAGCGTGGCTGCAGAGTCGCTAATCAAGACCTCCGGAGACCAAGCAGGAAGCAGTCTGATTTTATTGCGCAGCTACCATGTACATATCCTCAGGCAGTAGCTGAGCAGACTACAGGCAGCCACCAGTGCAATTTCTGCTATGTGTTCTTGCGGCGATCAATCAAGGAGTGGGCCGTGGAGCAAGCTCAGGACTGCAACTCATGTCCTCACGCCCAGGGCTGTGCCCACGGGGTAAGCGGCCTGCTGCTCACATGCCTAGCCCAGGGGAGTGGCCTGCCACTCAGACGCCCTTATTGCATGCCTCGTAGGCAGTACTCCATGCACCTGTCCCCACAGGACCTGCCTGACGTCCTATGTGTGCTGAGCCACAGTGCTGGGGCTTGAGCTCTCTTCCCCATAGAATGTCACGATTCGCGTCCATTACCCATCCTTTGCCTCTCACCTCTAGTCCGCCCCCAGTGGTTCTGTAAATGGAGCCACACACACCTTTCTCCTTTGCCCCTCAGTGCACTGTTAACCATTGTTAGGGGAAGAGGTTGGAGGGACACTTCTGCAGGGGATTTCTCTTCAGGTTCTGGGGGCTTCCTCCTCCAGGCTCTTGCAGTCCACAGTCTATCCCACATTTGGCCCCAGAAGGGAGCAGCCACTTCAGCGCCCAGCTGCCACCAGGGGATAGCAGCCACTTCGACACCCAGCTGTCCAGAGGTCAGCGGCCTTCCTGGGTGCCTCCTCAGCAAACCGCAGTGCATTCTGAGGCTGCTGCCTCTGTGTGAAGAGCCCTTCCTGGCACCACAGAGGGCAGATTTCCAGCAACTTCCGCCAGCCTGTTACCTCTGTAACTTTGTGATCATGCAGTGAGCCTCAGCTGGGCCCCGTGGAAAACACAAGATCTCAGCCTTGGGGCAGTGATTGCTTTTTTTTTTTTTTTTTTTAAACCTGCAAACCCTGCACTCTTTAGGATTCTCTTTCCTCCTACTTAAGTGATTCCCCATTACTTCACTGGCTTGTTACAGGAACTATTCATGCTGAGACATCTGTGTGATGGGTCCCCGAATCCCACCTACTGCTTTCCTTTGAGCTTCTTGCAGGGATTAAGACCTGCCAACTACCTGGCATCCCTTAAGCATGAGTGAGAGGTCCAGGAAGCTAGGAGCTGAGGAGCATTTGCTCTTACTTTATTTTCTTGATCTCTCATCTAGGTTTCATGGATATAGGAGAAAAGGATCAATCATAGTGCACTTTTTAGAAGTGTGCTAATCAGCTTTATGGTACTGTAACAGATACCCGAGGTAATCAGCTTATCCAGAGGAAAGGTTTATTTTGGCTCACAGTTTTAGAAGTTTCCATCCATGATCGGTTGACTTTGTTAGTTTGGGGCCTGTGGCGAGGCAACCCATCAGAGCAGCAGAGCCAACCCATTCACCTTATGACCAGGACACAGAAGGGAGGAAGAGGAAGGGGCTGGAGTCTGAATGTTCCCTTGCAGGGAATGCCCTTGATGACCAAAAGGCCTCCCGCTAGGCTCCACCTCTGGAAGTTTCTACCATCTCCCAGTAATGCCACAGGATGGCGACCAAGTCTTTAACATGTGGTCCTGATTGGGACACTTACCTAAACCACAGCAGTAAGAGCTACCTGTGAAACAGGCCAAGATCGTTTCATGATGTAAAAACACTTCAAAGTCTTAAATGTTTTCATTTTCAACTATATACCTAAGTAAAATCACCAGCACCCAATTCTCCACCCCAACAGGTTGGTAGGTCCCTGTTTTTGTTTGTCTGTTTTTATTTTCTTTTAATCTCAGCATGTTCTTCTCCCAGGCATGGGGACTTGGATCATTAGTTCTCAGGATAATGAGACTTCCAAATGTGCACACAGCAGCTTCACATATGTTAGGTCATTCCACCATCAAAGCAGCTCCTGGGACATCCAGAGCAAGAGTCACAGTTCTTTATCTAGTAAGCATAGCCCCTCAGTGAGAGTTAAATTGCTCCAAGGGCAAGTGGTAAACAGTAAAACCAGGAGCAAAGACTAAAATCCAAGTGTAAGTTCATCGTTCATTTTCCATTGTCTCCCCACATCTCTCTGTTTCCTGGACAAAAGTGTTTTTTTTTTTTCTGCTAAAGAATTTCAAAGATCAGCAAATGGAAGGTGTGGGGGATTATGTGGAGAGGGGGGCCTGTAGAGCTCTCTTGGCATCCCTCTGTCATTGTTGAGCAGTAGGCAACTCATGTACTGGACGAGCTCCACCCCCGGCCACATAGAGAGAAGCAAGAACTGGGAGGAAGCCAGAGCTGAGCGTGGGAGGGGTGCTGAAAATGCAGTTGCACAATCTGACAGGGACTTGTAAGGTCGATCTTTCCCCAGCAGGAAGCCAAGTCTGCACAGATGTCAGGGTGGGGAGGGCTTGTGGGAGAGGTTGCCTGTCATCTGAAGGTGCGCGCTGGCTGCCCTTGCATGGTAGGTTAGGACTTGCATGCTAGCAGAGAACCAAGCCCGTAATATCTCTCTGTAGACAGGGTGATGGTGTGACTTGCTCACACCAGGCTGTCTCAGTGTGCTCCTGCTGCAGAGCAATTGATATCAGCCAATGACTTCTTAGCACTCCTTTTACTTTCAAAATTAAATTGCATGTTCCCCCTGAAAGGTCGACCACAGACAGCAGACACAGGGCAGTGCTGGGTTCTGCAGAGTGGTGTCAACTCCTTGAGCATGAGCATGTTAGAGAAGCACACTTAGGGGAGAACAACTGGGTGTCCTTCAAGTCACCCTCGTTTTGTGGCATACATCTCTCCTCTTGTCACTACTGATTCAGGTGTTCCTCTGCTCACGTAGCACTTCCTCCATTCAAGATTCAGTGAAGTCAAATTAATCCTCTAATTCTGGGATTCTCCGTGTTTAAGGATCCATTTATTTTAAAAATGCATGTAAATCCTACTTTTTATTTCCTAACAAATTGTGGCAGAGTTGCCTAAGAATTGAACTGAGAGGAAAGTATGTGCAGAGGTGGATATTTCCAAGAATAACCTCTGTGCCACCAGAGCATACCTAGGCATCACCAGCCTATGAGAGCCATGATGGTAGCAACGAAGATGACAATGGCATTTTATGTGCACAATTCCACTGAAGCCCAAAATAATCTAATGAAGTTCACGTAGACATACCGTGTGATATTTACCCAGCAATAACAGGTATCAGCTTCTACCTGTAGACTTCGGTCTTCCACACCTTACAAACACCTCCCTCCCACTCCCGGCCCCCAGGTATCTCTCCTTACCTTGAAGAGTCTCACAAGTATTTTTGTTAATTACATTTTTTTTACTTTACATTTTGAAGGAATTCCATATTTAAATAAACATTGCAAAAGTAGTTCAAAGAATTCTACTATAACCCAGATTCCTCAAATGTCAACATGTTACATAACCGCAGTACAATGATCCCAGTAAAATTAACACTGGTGTAAATAACGCCGGAATCTGCTAGAATCTCCCTAGTTTCACTTTTTCTGACCCAAGATCCACTCAAGGCTCACAGACTGCATTTTGTTGTCATTTCTTCTTCATCAACCTTGATGTGGAACAGTTCCTCAAACTTTCTTTGATGTTCGTGATCTTGATATTGCCAAAGAGTACTGATCAGGCCGGGCACGGTGGAGCACGCCTGCAATCCCAACGGCTTTGGAGGAGGCTGAGGTAGGAGAACCGCAAGTTCAAAGCCAGCCTCAGAAAAAGCAAGACACTAAGCAATTCAGTGTGGCCCTGTCTCAAAACAAAATACAAAATCTAGCTGGGGATGCGGCTCAGCAATTGAGTGCCCCTCAGTTCAATCACCAGCCACCCCGCCAAAAGGAATACTGATCCGTTATTTTGTATAGTTTTTCTCTATTTCGGGTTCCTGGTGTTTCCTTCTGATTTACATTGTTTAGGGAACCAATGTCACAGAAGTGACCTGTCCTTGTCAGGGCATCATATAAGGAAGCACACGAGGTCAATTTTCCCCCTTCCAGGTGATGTTAACTTTGACCCCTTATTAAGGAAATAATATCTACAAGGTTTCTCCATAGTGAAGTTACCATTTTTCCTTCTGTACCTAATAAAAGGCTTATGGGCAGATACTTTGACAGCATATAAATACTATGTTCCCATTATACCTTTGTCTATTAAGTTTAACCTACCTTGATTTTGATTCTCACCTGTGACAACAATCACCATTATGTTTGCCAAATGATGATCAATTTCTCTCAGCCCTTTTACATTTGCTAGACGGAATTTTGTACTAAGAAAGGGCTTTGTTCTCCCTCACTTATTTAATTATTCATTTGCTTATTCATAGTTGGCCCCCCATATCTGTGGGTTCTGCAATCACAGATTCAACCAACCTTGGATGGAAAATATTAAAAAAAAAACTCGAATCTATATTAAACATGTGCATACTCTTTCTCTTGTCATTGTTCCCTAAACAATACAGAATAACAATTATTTTCTTATAATTTACATTGCATTGGATCTAGAGATGTGTTTAAAATGTCTGGGAGCAGGTATTTAGGTTATATGCAAATATAAAGGGACTTAAACACTGCAGATTCTGATATCTGTGGGCATCCTGGAACCAATCCCCCATGGATACTGAAGGACGATTGTATCTCAGCATAGATTCTAGCATTCTTGCTTTATTCCAGTTCATCTTGAATTTGGCCATTGGGATGTCTCTAAAGCAGGCTGCAGTGGGAGGCAAGCTCTCTGGGGTTCACATCCTCCTAGAAGTGGGCACCTGAGAAGCCATGTCTGCAGGAAGCTCTTGCCACAGCCTGAAAACTAGTCCTGCAACTCTGCATCCTGCTGGTCCTCCTGCTGTTCCTGCTTTGCTTCTCTTCTGAAGCCCCCCAGGCCACTTGGGATTCTAGATTAGGAAGGGGAACATTGTCAAGCTCTCTGTGGACCTAAATCACCTGGGCCTCAAGCAATGCCACCCAGGGTCACACATCAAATATGTGGGCTTTCATCAAGGGACATTTTTCCAGCTTCTAACTTCCTTCTGCTGAGGAATTTAGGAGATCTTTGAGAAGAGAATGTGCTGTTTTGGCAGCTTTAAAACCGCTGGCTGCATAGGAAGGAATCAGGAGAGCCTTGGAGATGAGCAACCAGCAACAGGCTTGGGGAAGCCTCCAAAATCGAATGTACAACAACTGCCCTAATGAAGCAATAATTGGTTCATCCATTGCTTTATTAGGGTATCAGTATGCATCCCTTTACTACATATGTACAGTTCTCCTCCACCTTTGAATAGTTTTTATCTATTATCTAGCTTGATCTTGGTGCATTCTTATAGAAAGAAGTAAAATAGAGCCTATAATAATATCTATTTAATGGATGAGAAAGCTAAGGCCTTGAGAAAGTCATACAGGCCAAAGTGAGCATCTATACCTAAAATTCAGAGCTCTGATCCCCCAACTAAGGTTCCTGTGAGGTCACGTTGCCCGTAGAGTCACTTGGCTTCTCTTGAGAATTTCCTCTACCATACAAAGTTGTGGTTGAACAAGAAATTTTGTTATTCTGAAAAGTATATCACAAATTGGTAGCAGGTGATATAAGGTCAGAAAACAAAGCAGAGCTTTGAACTATTGCTTTGACTTTTTAAATTAAATTTGATTTTAGTGGTGATCATTTTTTTAATTAACATGGAAACAGGTGATGAGATCTTTGCATTTGTCAAAGAGGATGGAGAAGAAAACATCAAGGAACATAGGACCCAATGGTCTCCAGCTCTTATCCTGCTCTGTTGATCACTGATACCATAAAGAATTTCCTTTGCATTCCCCAAAACTCTTAGGAATATTTATTAGGTTTTGTCTTCTAAAATTTTAGATATGTACATGTGCACATGTGTATGTATTTATGCTGTTATACAAAAATTTATGCTTGACACAAAATAAAACAGCATGGAGGGTGGACAATGGAATCTGGTGCAGAGGTTGGGGACTGATGTGAAGACTGTGTGAGGTTCTTGCAGCTGTCCATTTAAAACAAAACAGAGACCACCTCCAAAATGTCATTGTGACAACCTCAGAATATCTATGACTTGTTTGGGTTGGAGTTTATTCTGGAGAATAAACTGCTGGAGCATATGTGTCCAGGACATAAAGCAGAGCTCTCTGCACAGAACTAGTAAGAGAAACAAGTCCCATGAATTCTGTAAGAGAAATTGGAGACACAGCTCCACATTCTCCTTACCAGCTCCTTTCTCCTCTGGAGTCTGGGATCTAGGGGAGAGGGGCATGAGAATGAGTCTCCACATTATTTAAAAACAGTTTCAGGTATATTTTGCAAGTTTGAGGTGGAGAGGTGGGAGTGGAAAGGTAGATTTTGCTAAAAAGTAGAACTCTAAAGAGGAGCTTGGCTTACAATGGAGCCCAAAGTTCTTCCCCTGTGGAAGTATTAGAAAATCTGGTTAACTTTGGCTTGAATCACAAATGATGATTGCCAACTGCATAAAAATCAGGTAAAACATTTCTTATAAGTGACTGTTACAACTGTTATGCTACAGGTCATTTACTCAGAGAAGGAAATAGGTTCATTTTACAGAGGCTTCTTTATAAGAAAAAACTTTCAGAAAGTATCATGGATGGGAGTCAGAAGACTTGGAATTGCATTCTGGCTGTGCCACTTATGAGTTCTGTGACCTGCATGTGACACGGAACCTTCCAGAATGTCTGGGTCTCCATCTACAGAGTGGAATGAATGATACCTGCCTTGTTCCTGTCACATCAAATGAGGGGATTTCTATATATTGCAGGGTGCTCTGTGAATTTAAGATAATATTATTTTTCATTAGGAGCTTCCACCTTCATATCCTGTGCCACATTTATCTCACTCAAGACCAGAGGAGACCCTCTTCTAGTTTTAAGGTTTATTTTAGACCCATGAGAGATGGAAAGTTCCAGAATGTGTGATTGCTCCCCGTCCCAACCCTGAATGTGCCTCCAGACCCTCCCACATTCAGCGTCATTCTGAACATGACTTGACACAAACCTTATAATAGAATGTTTCCAATAGATACGGTTCAGGGGCGTATCCAAGTTCTGGACCAATGGCTTATCAGCCAGCTTCCTGTCTGGGGCTCACTTGACCACAGGTCACCCTACAGGGACCAGCAGCTTCCGTGTCAGGGATCATGGTGTCTTTACTGTATTTAGGGCACTGAAATGATAAACAGGGATGGGGAAAAAAACAAGGCAGATATTGTTGGTTTGAATTTTTTACTTGGCTTACAAACTGTGTGAGGAGTTGGGCTAATATGGCTTGGTCAAGCCCTCTTTCACCTAAAAAGGACGTGTCTAACTTTCTTTGCCAAATAGAATGAAATTCCTTTACCCGTGCTCTCAGGAGAGGAAAAGCCATCTACTTTAGGAGCATTTGGCGTAGCAATGGGAATTGTGAAATGATTTCCAGAGAATTACATCCAGTGATATCTTGTTTGGATAGAAAGTGAGTGTTGGTTTTGTTGTTGTTTTAGTTTTGGGGGGTTTTTAGTGGAAAAGTGAATCTTACGAAACCAACCCAAGGCCCTGTGATTTTTCTGGTTCACGTTCCCTGTGTGGGAGAGAAGGCGTGGAAGGACGAGGTGTCTTCATGCTTCCTAATAGTCAGATTTCCACCAACAAATGCTTCCACACGTGACCCCATAGGAATCTCTCTAATTCCACCACAGATCAAGCTGTGGCTGATTCTAACACCTTGAGGTATTTGCTCATGGTCTCTCTGGGCTTGAGGCTTCTTTCTGGTGCTCTTTCTACTGTCCTCTGGCTTTCTTAGTCCAAATAGGACAGGGATTTTGAAAAAGCCCTTGGACTTCTTCACACTCCACCAGATTGAGCAACACCTTCAACTCTGGGAGACAGAAGGAAGCCAGCGACAGCCACCTGCAACATGGCAAAAATAATAGCAAGATCAAAAACCCTGGTTCAGGCTCTGGTTCCCTCAGGGTTGGGGACTCTGCTGCAGCCTCCTCAGCAGGCTCCTGTCTCCTGTGGTCCCCTTGTCTATTCTGCATAGCCCTGGCCCTGGAGCCGTCTTCCCGGACTACCTACATGTGGTCTCTTCCCCCACCTGGCCTTGCAGGTTCCTTCCAACTCCAGTCCAGCTTGCCTCTCCTTCCTTAGCTCCCACTTCTGCTCCACATGACACTTCTTCCCCGTCCCACTGACCATCCCTCCCCCATCCTCTATCCATGGTCCCAACATCCCTAAAATACCTTGTGCTCTCCCGGAAGCATCTGCTCTGTCTTTCCTAAGATGCATTCCTGAACTTCTTTCCTCAGCTGAATCCCAACTGCTTCTTGGGAATGCAGCTCAGACTCAGTGGCTTCCATAGCACCTTTCCATACCAAGAGATCTCACCTGCCTTTGAGCTCTTTCAGAAATTTGCTGAATTTGCACTTCAGTTACTCTCCCACAGCTTCCATACCCTGATGGACTGTGAGCTTCCATACCCTGATGGACTGAAGATTCTGGTCCCTGCACCCCAAATGTTGAAGCCCTAACCCCCAAGGGAATAGTATTTGGAGAGTGGACCTGTGGGAGGTTAATTAGGATTAAATGAGATCATGAGGGTGGGACATGGTTTCTTCATAAAAGAGACACTGGAGAGCTGACGTACTCTCTCTCTCTACGGCCACGCCTTGAAGAAAACGGGGGTGAGTAATGGAGAGACAGCTGCCATCGGCAGACCAGAAGAGGGTCCTCACTAGAACACCACCCTGCCTCCGGAACAGTCAGAAGATAAGTGTCACTGTGTGAGCCACTGGGCCCTAGGAGCAGCCCGAGCTGACCAACATAGATAATATTTCAAGCGGTTTGTTTTACTCCCTATCTTTCCAACAGAACCACTTACTCTCCTAGAGAACAAGGTCTTACTATCATTCTACCCAGGACTCAACGTCCTAAGAGAGATCAGCTCCCTTGAATTCAAGTCAGTATTTTTGGTCAATAGAAGAAGGGCCTGCCTACACTTGTGGAAGTGTGTGTGTGTGTGTGTGTGTGTGTGTGTGTGTGTGTGTTTGGTACCAAGGATAGAACTCAGGAGCATTCGACCCCAGAGCCACATCCTCAGCTCTATATGTCTCTATTTTATTTAGAGACAAGGTCTCATTGAGTTGCTTAGTGCCTCACTTTTTGCTGAGGCTGGCTTTGAACTAGCAATCCTCCTGCCTCAGCCTCCCGAGCCACTGGGATTACAAGTGTACACCACTGGGCCTGGCTGTGGAAGTATAGATTTTAAAAACGATTCGAGAGGTCCAGTTTTGTACCTTGAAGATTATATCTAACTAAAATGTTTCCTAGAGATATTGTTTGCGAGAACTCCTGTTGAAACTTCAATGTATAAACAAATTATTTGTTGGTTCCCTCAGTATTCAAATCTTAATGGGTTTTCTGTATTCTTGATGATCCTTAAAATTAGTTTTTCATCCTTCTGTGTTAGTTTGAACCTCCAGGTCGCCATCTTGTTCTCATTAGTTCTTCACGATGGTTCCTCTCTCTATCATCATGGGGCAAATGTCTGTCTATCCTTCATCTAAACCACTGCCATTTCTCAGGAGAGTAAACCAGGCCTAGGGAGATTTAATGTAATTTACAAAATAAGTTCTTCGCCCCATCAAAAAGTTCATGTTTTGCAAAAAGCTATATCTTTTGTTTAAAAAAATCATTTTAATTACTATGAGGAAAAGAACAAGCCAAGAATATTCCTGAGAGCTGGTTTCCCAGTTCTTCCTTCCGTCTGACCTTGGTTGTTGCCTCTTCCTCTGCGCTGTGTAGTGAAGAAGTTCTAGCAACAGCCAGCAAGGACAGGGCTGGTGTCTTGGTCCATTTTCTATGGCCAGAACTGAATACCGCACACTGGATAATTTATAAAGCAGATAAATGTATTTAGCTCATGCTTTTGGGAGTCCAGCAGTAGGGCGCTGGCTTCTGTTGGCATCAGAGGAGGACCTACCTCCTGGGTAATGACATGCTGGCTGGCATCACATGACACGTCAGGGCAAGCAATCACCCATCCATCCACTAATCTATGAATGGCTCAATCTATGAATTAGTGGACTCATCCACTCATGAAGGCAGAACCCTAATGACCCACTCACCTTTTAATGATCCACTCAGTCCCATTCTTAACACCAATGATGGTGATTAAATTTCAACATGAGTTTTGGTGGGGATGTCTGAACCATAGCAACTGGTTTCTTGAAAACCCACTGAACTTCCACTTAAAAATGTGGGTGGCCCAGAGAGCACAACAGTTGATGAGGATCAGTGTGGGAGGCTATTAGATAGTTACCTACCTCCGTGGGGCTGTGTGTCTTGGGTCTTTCTGCATGAGGCCTTCACCAAGCATCTGAAGATTCATTCTACCATACAAATGGCTCTGGAAAGGAGAACTCAAGGTCCCCAGGATCCTACTGTTCCTGGTGGGAACAGGCATTTTCCCTAGGCAATCATAACCCATTTATACAGGAACTTATTGTCAAACCTTTGCATACTCAAATCAAGTTGCTATGCATGAGAATTAAAGCAGCTCTGATCAGTGAAAACAAATCTCTAAACCAAAAGAATACTTTGGAAGCTGATAAAGTCAAAACAAAGAGGTCTTAGTAATCTTGCCATGTCTTCACCCCTTCAGAAAGTTCATCTAAGGACGAGGAGGGGTGGTCTCTGTTCTTTCTGCCAGGGTGCAAGCTTTTCCAGGATACTTCTGATGAATCTCAATTGGTCTAGGAATCAGAGGAAGAAAACCGAGGGTGGAAATTCTCTTAAATGAAAGGCCCCCAAGGACTTGATGGTGCTGGGAGCCCACCCGCCTGCTGCATGCCTGAAGGCTCCACCAAAGCCTTTGGCCAGCTCCTGCGTCTGCAGCAGACACCACTGAAGACACCCTTGGCTGCATAACAGGCTTCCTGGTGGCCCTCACAGATCCAGCCACCAGCATGCAGCCCAACCCACTGAGCTGAGCCCAGAAATGCCTCGAGAAAAACAAGTCACAACACCAGAAATGAAGCACAATAGCTTTTTCACTTGGGTTCATACCATATTGCTCCATGCAACCTTTACAAATGCCAAGTCAAAAGACAGCCAGAGGATGTCATCAGGATGCTGTGATTTTCAAGACCAAGTTTGGAAGGCTGGGTTTACACGCCCCAGCAGAGCAAGCCCAATGGGTGGTTTTTCTAGCAGAGTTCCCTATGTGTGTCTGCAAGCCAGAGCAAGCCCTGCTAGTCGTCTCTCTAGGAATGATGCGCTCCATGTTTCCAAATTTACTGTTCCTATGTCGTTGTGTCCATGGTCAGGGAGGAAGAGTGACAGGCATCTGGAAATCCATAAGGTTGAACCTGTTAACTTCCAAGCCTGATGAACTTTAGGTACACCCCAAACACACAGGTGGGACCTTTTTCACCCTGCTCTATTCCCAACACTGTGGGGTTCCCGAACCTATTTTTCCATCGCCACTCCATTTTCTTTGCCACTTAAGTAAATAAGCCAAATCTATCCTAAGCTCATCCAGCTTTTTAAAAACACCTTCCATGTCCAAGGCACTGGCCACATGCTGTGTGGGGCTCAGAGATGATTCCTAGGGCAGCAGAGAACTCTTCCAATTGCCACTGTCCCCTCCCTGTCACCCCATTTAGTACCCTGGGAGCTCAAATCTCTCTTTGCCTCAATCCCTACCCTCAATTTCCTGGATGACTCCAAGTCAGACTCTTTATTGGAAAAAAAATTTTGAGAGATTATCCTTACAGAAAGGATAACATGAAGATTCCCAAACCCCTGCTGTATGATATCTCAATCGAGAAAATAAACGTTCAGATGGGATCCATGTTGCTGAGCACCAAGGAACTGTGTGCAGGCTGAGGCATCATCTGCAGGAGCGTGTGCCAGGGTCATCTGCTGCCTGGCTCCTGGTGGGAGCTTAGCCCCGGCCAAGGCACTGACGTACCAGGAAGGGCTTTCTAAGAAAAATGGCAGGCAGCATCTTCTAATGGGAAATACACTGTTTTTTCCACGCCTTGTCTCCCACCCACTGACTTCCCTCCCCACCAGCCTATAAATGAGAGCGTTCAGCAGGGATTCTGAGATCTGGGCTCTCTGGCGCTGTGCTAAATATCAAGCTAACTGCAGTGAAGGGAGCCTCCACTTCGCAGCAGGGAGGAGCCCAGACGTGGGTGAGCACAGGGAAGAGTCACGGGCACACAGAAACACAGATGCACAAGGCAATCGGGCTGCCAGCGGGCTAGCGCCGCCAGGGAAAGAAACCTTGCTAGAAGTCTCTTCTCAGGAACGTGTGCAAATTAGAAAACTGGAACTCACTTGCCACATCTGGGCCGCCCGGTGGGGGCTTTCCCATGTGTGATGCCATTGAGCCCACCCCAGCCCTGGGAAGGCAGACCCTGTCACCCTCATTTTCCCCAGGAGGAAACTGAGGCTCCAGGGTGATTGCATTGTGGCTACCAGCAGGACAGGATTGCTACCCAGGACTGTCTACCTCCTCCTCTTGGGCTTCTGCCAGAAGTCACAGCCCTCCTTAGAGACACACAGGAGCCCTGGGGTTCATCAGGCCCACTCAGCAGGGTTTCCAGGGTCTGCTTTCTGCAGTTTCCCTTGGTAGCTCACCAGCTCTGCCTGGAATTCACTCCATAATCTCTCCTTTGCTTTCCACAATCCCAACATAGCTATCAAAGAGATCTTACAAAAGCACCAACTTAGCCGTATTGGGACATGAATAAAACCCTTAGCCACCGTCATGGGGAATTAGTTCCAGGACCCCTCAAGTATACCAACATCCACGCTCAAGTCCTTACGTAAAGTGACAAAGTATTTGCCTATAAACTGTGCACATTCTCCTGAGTCCTTTACATCATCTCTGATTGCTCATAACACCTGACACAATGTCAGTGCTGTTTGTAAACTCTTGTTACACTGCATGGTTCAGGGAACAATGACAAGAAACAAGAATTCAGTATGCATTCAGTACAGACACAACCTTCCTTGACCCAACTACACACCACACTCTGCAGCTGGCTGAATTGACAGATGAGGAAGCCACAGGTTCTGAGGGTTGACTATAATCCCCACTGGCCATGAAGTAAGTCCTAACTCCCTGGGGTGGCCTGGAAACCTCTGGAGGAAAGAATCCTACCACACGTTGCCAGACCTGCCTCCTGCCTCTGCACTTGCTCCTGAGGGCCATTTGAGGACCTGCCACACTGCCCTGTCCTTGTACTTGACTCCCCTTTGTGAGACACATGCTCTTCTCTCTACTTCAAGGTCAAATATCTCCTCTGGACAAGTTTCTCTCCCACCCCCCATTCCCCTGCCACTGAGTGGCTACCCAATAGTGGCTAATGGCAGGTAGGAAGGATCTGCTTTTGCTCCCAGACACTTTTAATCCTAATAGAGTCCCCCTCCCAAGCCCCTTCTTGAACAATGATTGAGTTTCTAGAAAGACAGGATTCAATTTTGTTTTTTGGGTATAATAACTGATATTCCATAAGAGATTAATAAATGATCACAATGACCATACAAACACATGAATGCTTGAGTGAACCAGAGGGAAATGAGAGGGGAGGGAGACAGGAGGGAAAGCAGAGGAAGAGCCCAGGGTGGGCTGCCAACTTCCTGGGTCACCCGCTGAATCTACATAGAGGGAGCAGGCAGGCTCTGTCTGGCAGGAAGCTGGCTGGTGGTTTAGCCCTGGGGAGCTGCCTTGGGAGTCCCAGGAGACCTTAGGGAACTGCCATGTGCACACCACAGTCCCACAGTGAGAGGGCTGCTGGACCTTGGGGTGACCTGCAAGGTCCAAACTGAAAGAGAATAGCTAAGTGACCAGCCGCTTCACAAGTTTACCTTGAGCCTCTCTGTAGAGGAAGGGTTTTCTATGCTGGGAGAAAAACCCCTTGGAATGGAGCAAACTGGAAGTTCCCCTGACTAAGGAGTCAACAGTGTGGCGAGGTCTCCTCCTGGTGGATCTGCATATGATCAGCAAAGGATCTTTCCTAATTCTCTCCCTCTGTCCATTTATTCAATTTTACCTCTCTCCATGTATGTATATAGGTATATTTTTTTGTATCTGTATTTGTTTTCTATCACTACTAGCAAATTGCCATAAACTTATTGACTTAAAATAATCCCATTTTTAACCTTACTCTTCTACAGGTTAAAAGTTCAAAATGAAGCTGGTAGGGACGTCTCTTCCTGCAGCTTGAGGTCTGGAGAGGCATTTCGTCTCCTTTGCCATCTTCTTGACACCATCACGTCCCACGGCTCATAGTCCCTTCCATCTTCAGAATCTCTCTCTTTTTTTGGTGGGGGGTAGTGGGGCTTGAACCCAGAGGTGATCTACCACCAAACTACATTCCTAGCCCTTTTATTTTTTTTTTTGTTTTGAGCCAGGGTCTCCCTATGTTACTGAGGGTCTCACTAAATTGCGGAGGCTGGCCTGGTACTTTGGATCCTCCTGCCTCAGCTTCCCAAGTCACTGGAATTCCAGGTGTGCCAAATCTTTCTGACCCTTCTTCTGGGGTCGCATCGCCTGACTCTGACCTCAGCCAGGACCAGTCCTCCGTTAAGGATCTATTTGATAAGATTGAACCTCTCCCGGAAATCAAGGATAATCTTCCCAACTCAAGACTCTAAATCACATTTGCAGAATCTCTTTGGCCATCATATTCACAGGCTCCAGGAATTGGGATATTGTTAGGGCTCAAAAAAAAAAAAAAAGCCCAAGGATAGGTGTTTTGACATAATGTGAGGCCTGAGAAGCTGCCTCCAGGTCCTTTGGACCTAGTCAGGTTTCTCCCCAGAGGGTGGGAGAGAGCTTATCTGATTAAGGAAAAGAATGCAACTAAATTTAACCTCCTCCCTCAGAATCCCATCCAATCACCAGGGAAGATGATCTCTGGGGAAAGGGGTGAAAGTCTCCACAGTAGGACACCTGCCCAGACAGACATTTCCAGGGTTTTATCATAGCACTAGGCAAGGGCCCAACCCTGAGCTATATCCTAGCCCCTCCCCTCGCAGACCCCTCATCTATTCTTCTGAAGGGGATTCCAAGAGCTAAGAGACCTTGTTCAGTGCACTCATCCTTACCCCTCCAGTAGCTTTTCCTCATCACCCTCCGGGATGCTCCAAGCCTCTTCCTATCCTAGTTTCTACTCCTCTCTGTAATTTAGGAAGCTATTTGAGCCTCAACCGTCTGGATCTTTGAGGAGACTCATACTTTATGTATGATAACTTTCTCTGATTTTTCCTTGTGTGCACACTTTCTTTCATCTGATCCTTGCAGTAATTCTGGGGCAGGGCAGGGGAGCTAAGGGTACTGAATCTTAGTGCTTATAAGAATGGGATGAAGGCACCCGCCCCGAGTCTCCTGGGCAGGAAGCATCCAGATCAAACCTTTCATTTTGAACCCCAGGCGCCTTTTCACTATGCCGTAGTTATCTTAGGAAATGAACATGGCAGAACGAATCATTTCTGAGGTTCTTAGTACCTACAAAATGTGCCCAGTGCTTTTAATGAAAAGCCCTGTCTCTTAACATCTCTAATGATCTCCTGTGCCCCAGAACTGAACACCATTTCAAGTCTGATCAACAGTGAAAAATGAAGTTTTGTAATGGAACAAAAATGCTGTGAAGCAATTTAATCAAGTGTAAGATAACATTCCGTGTAGGATTTATTGGACATAATTATAGCTCATAAATAGAGCTATTCAATGAAGCATGCATTTGAATGTAGAATTTCCTTAAAATCAGTCCTCATAAGGTAAACTCTGCAGGTGCCTGGCTCCCGTGGGACACAGGACCTTGAGGCAGCTCCTCAGGCCTCATAGTATGTCAAAGTACCTATCCTTGCTGCCTCTAACCCATTTAGTTATGTTATTTGCAATGCTTCTTTTGTTTTTGAAGAGGGAAACTGAAGCCGAAGTCTGGTGCCATAATGAACTCATTCTGGTTCTTCTGTGGTGCACGCCTGTAATCCCAGCAACTCAGAAGCCTGAGGCAGGAGGATGGCAAGTTCAAAGCCAGCCTCAGCAACTTAGTGAGGCCCTAAGCAACTAAGTGAGATCCTGTCTCAATTTAATTAATTAATTAATTAATTAATTAATTAAAAGGACTGGGAATGAGGGATGTTGCTCAGTGGTTAGTGCCTCTGAGTTCAATCTTTTTATTTATTCATTTATTCATTCATTTATTTATTTATTTATTTATTTTTTAGTTCAATCTTAAGTACCAAAAAAAAAAAAAAAAAAGTTTCACCTGACCCGTGTAAACCCTAAGGATTTTCCCCACCCAAAACTCCTTGTCTCCCTCTGGTTGCTAAGAGCTAATCTGAGGAACCACACGAAAAACGTCAATATTCAAAAGATTCAAAAAACAACAGATAAACAGGATTTCCAGTCTCAGATCTGTGAAACATTTCATGGGACCACCCAAGTGATTTTGACCAAGTTCAGTTGCTCAGAATTTCTCCACACACATCCTAAAAAGAGATGAAAGCAGAATACACAGGATCCCCAAATGGTAGGATTGGTAAGGACCAACCTCCCAGCTTCATAGATGAGGACACCAAATCCCAGACTAGGAAATGACAGGTAGTGAGCAGAATGCTAGAGGAACTTCCACTCCAAGTTCCAATCAATCAAGATCGTCCAAGCTCAGGCACCACGGAAAGTTAGGAAGAGGGTGAGAGAAGGACCCACCAACCCAAAAGCACCCTTGAGGAGCCCCTGGGGTGGCTTGGGGAGGTCCCACGCACACTCTGAATTGGAAGGATAAATTCAGTAATGTGCATGAGCAGCAGGTAAGTGACTGACTCTGGGGTATTTTCTGCACACCAACAGTTCTCTCATTCGCCAACACCAACTTGGTGTTCAACAACACATACAACTCGATATAACCCTCACACCCAGAGTTAGTGCAGACCCCACAGATTAAGGGCTCAGTCCGTGAGACTACCCCCACTTCGGAGGCTAATCACAAGTCCTAAGCCACCCTCATTTCTGATTGACTGGCTGTAAACCAGGTTGCCCACAGCCCCGTCCTCCTGTTCCATTATTGTCTAGACAAGCTCACAGAATTCAGTAGCATACTTGTATCCACTTATCATACAGGATACAGCTCAGGAATGGCTGATGGGGGAGAGGCACAGGGTGAGGTATTGTGGGGAAGCGGGGAGTGGAGCTTCTGTCCCTCTCTGGGTGCACTACCCTTACAGCACCTCCAGATATTCACCCACCTGCAAGCTCTCAGAACGCCATCTTTTAGGGGTGTTTGTCGAGGTTTCATTGCAAAGACATGATTGGTTAAACCATTCACCTCTGATCATTGATCTCCAGCTCCAGCTCCTCTCCTCCGCAGGGGTGGAGCCCCAAGTCTTAAGCTACTCCAAGCCCAGTCTTTCCACCTACCAGGCTCTACCTAAAGCCACTTGGGGCCTGACAAGGATCACCTCGTTAAGACAGGACACTTCCATCTTCCTTATCATTTAGGAAATTCCAAGGGTTTGGAGCTCTGTGTCAGGAACCAGGGATAATGACATTTGTCTTTCTATGATACCACGGTGACACAACCATGAAGGCCCCAAGACTTCTGAGCGGAAAAAGGTCAATTGCCCTCACAGAAGGGTGCAAGGGAGGCTCTGCCCCCACCAGGTTGACAGCAAGGTTGGCACTGAAATGACCTGTTAAGATGCAGAAATCAGGGGCTGGGGCTGGGGCTCAGTGGTAGAGCACTTGCCTAGCACATGTGAGGCCCTGGGTTTGATCCTCAGCACCACATCAAATTAAATAAAATGAAGTTATTTTGTCCATCTACAACTAAAAAAGAAGTTTAAAAAAATGCAGAAATCAATGGGCTAGGGGGTATATCTAGCTCAGTGGTAGAGCACTTGCCAAGTGTGTGTGAGGCCCTAGGCTCAATCCCCAGTGCTACAAAAAATTTATCAATAATAATAATAACAAAAGCATAAATTGGCCCCTGCAGTAGTTTTGCTGAGTCTGAGGTTCCCACCTCCTCGGGACTGTCTGGTTGTCAATTTGGAATTTTCCTGCATGTGGCACACATAAACCACCACGGCCTCGGTGGGCAGCTGTATTGGAAAAGTGCCGGGCACAGAAAGTGTTTGCTTTTATTATTTTAAATTTTTAATTGATTCTTTAAATATTCTTTTATAGATCCACCCAGCGATGACCAGATGGCAGGCGAAGTTTCTGTCCTCAAGTCAGCCACCAGCTGTCACTTTGAGGTAAGTTGTCAGCACACCCGTCAGCCCCTCTTCAGGATCATCCTTTGGAAAACAGAGCCCAAAGAAACAGAATCCTTACTCAGCTTAAGAGTTAGAAGGAGGCTCAAGCTGGAGTTCAAAGGAACAGAGGTAAATGGAGGACAGAATGCAGAAACTAATCTTTACTCAACATTATTATGTATATAAGGTCCGCGTGTGTTAATAAGTATTCAACTCACAGTCAGTCCACAACATCTTGTTTCAAGTCACACAAGTTGGTCTGGTCCATGCATTCAGCTGACTAGGTCCGCAGCCGAGCAATTTACTGTGGACTGTGCTGCCCTCTTCTGGAAACAATGGAAATTGACCCTTACTGGGGCTGCAAGTGCTCATGAACACTGAACTCCAAGGCCAATTTCACTATAAGTTGAGACAGAATTTGGAACATCGTTCAAGAGGAAGAAAAGCAACAAGAACAGATGAAAGTGACATCATATTTCTTAAAGTGTGCAGAAAGGTTTCTACAGACCATTCAGGCTTTGAATTTTTTCACTGCTGAAAAAAACGTAAATGGAAAGCCCTGTCTGAAATATTGTTCCTGAGCAGAAGGTCTTTATTTTAAGATACTCATTCATAGAAGAAGGAGCCCAGGCTTTGGAGTCATATCCACCCAAGTTCAAAGCTGGCCTCTGGTGCTTGTTGTGTGAGTGGATGATGGTGTGAGTGAAAACTGGTCTTTGGATTCTCTAGCAAAATTGGAAGCATGATGCATAGCCCAGGGAGATGCAGTGAGATGACATTTAAAAGGCACCAAGACATTGTAGACTTCCCTTCAAGAAATGTAATAGTGAAAAAATTACAAAATCCTAATGAGAAAAGTGAAGAGAGACCTGAGTAAGTAGAGAAGTGCTTAAGAAGTTCAAGTATAGACAACATTCATTGACGGAGCTAGAAGGTTCCCTGTAGGAGTGGCAGTGGGTTTACACTGGCTGAGAGGCACACAGGGGCCTTGTTGGAATGATTAGAAGTGTTGTTGATTTTCATCTCAGTGATATACACAAACCCACAAATTCCTAAAGCACGCACTTAAAAAGTGTGCACTTCTCTAAAGTATTACATACACAGTTTTTCAGAAGATGGGAGGGAAGGGAGAGAAGGTGTAACCGTGGTTCACTCTATGCTTTGAATACAGCCCTTGCTGCTCTGCCACTTAACCTACTTTTAAGATGGACATGTTTCTTTCTCTTCCTCTCTCTCTGTTCCTCCCTAATCTCTCCCCATCCCTAATCTCAGGGGGGAAACAGGATCACCTTTTTTCCCATCCTAGGCATATCTGTCCTTGAGCACACACCCAGAACAGGAACAAAATAATCCAGAAGATCTCAAAAATTACTATCTCCCAAATTAACAAGTAAATTACAACTCCCACAAAGAATGCATGGAATGTAGCCTTTGAGTCACCTCTTTAAAAGCCCCCTGTTCCTGCTGGTGGGCAGAATCACAGCCTTTGGGGACAGGAGTCCCCCGTGTTTCTCCTTTGCTAGCAATGAATGCAACAAATCTTTTTTTCTCTCTCTCAAAAACTGGATCCTCCTTATGAGACTGGCTTCGGAACAAGGACCCAGTTCTCAGCAACAGGAGGAGAAGGAAGAAGATAAGGAGAAAAGAAAGAAAAGGAAAACACTTTGGAAACTAGGGGAGGGGTGGGGGAAATCTCAGAGCTTGAGATAATGATCTCAGCAATTTTAACCCTCCCCAGCATGGCCTTTCTTAGTGCATTCCGTGACCTGTGTTCTGGAAAGTACGGAAGGAGACATCTGCCTAGGAAGACTTTCTGCTAGAGTTAATGTGAGCCCGTAGAATAAAGGTGGACGAACCAGCGACTCAGCCCAGGTGAAGGGGCGGCCTGTGGGAGCCGGGGAGTTCCACCAGAAACAAGCAAAGCAGTTCCAGAAACTTAAGCAACTAAGCTTGGCCCAGAGAGGAAATGAAATTGGATGCCATCCCTAGCCCAGTAGCCAGCAAGGCTGCTTTGTTCATGATAATGCAAATGCTTATTATTAATTTAGTAAGTTGTGATGTAACCATATCTGCAAGTTGAGGGAGAAAGAAGGGACCATAAAAATACTCAATCCACATTCATGATAAAGACGGTAGATTACGTCAAAGGATGTCAAGCCAAGGAAGAACTTGAGTCGTTTCTTGATATTAAAATAAATAAATAATAAAATAGATAAAAATGTGAATGTGGAAGATAGACTTTAAGAGTGAGAAGGGATGACACAAAGATGGCTGGTTTTTTGGTCATATTTCAGGCATTTGTTTGGTACTAGGAATTAAACCCAGAGGTGCTTAACCACATCCCCAGCCCTTTTTTATATTTTGCTTAGAGACAAGATCTCACTGAGTTGCTTAGGTTCTCACTAAGTTACCGAGGCTGGGTTTGAACTTGTGATCCTCCTGCTTCAGCCTCCTGAGCCACTGGGATCACAGGTGGGCACACCACGCCCCACATAGTTCAGGCATTATTATTGTTTGACATAGTGATGAATCCGCTGACCATGGAGATGCTCTGACAGGCACATCCCTAGGTGTTTCCACCGTGTGAACATCATAGAGAGTACTTACACACACTGAGTGGGTGTGGCCTATTGCACACCTGGGCTGTGTGGCACAGTCCACTGCTCCTTGGCTCCAAGCTTGTGCAGCATGTCACTTTACTGAATATCACAGGCAATCACAGTACCATGTAGGCTCTCGAAACACAGTAGGGAGTGTGTGTGCATTAAACATGTCTAAACATAGAAAGGGCACAGTGAGCGTCTGGCACATCTGTGAAGGACCCTCAGTGAATGAAGCCTGCAGGACTGGGACTTGCTCCGGGTGAGGCCACAAGTGAGCAGGGGGTGAATGTGAAGGCCCAGGACTTTGGGTGCAGCCTGTAGCTCATAAACACAGTACACGGAGGCTATCCTACATTTATAGAATTTTTTTCTTTAATAATAAATAACTATAAAGCTTTTAATTTTTCAAAACTTTTTGACTTTGGAAATAACACAGCTTAAGACATAAGCATAGTACACAGTGCTACAAAACTATTTTATCCTTAAATATTTATTGTATAAACTTTTTCTGTTTACAAGGTTTTAATTTTATTTATTTTACTTTCTAGACTTTCTTTTTATTAAAAATAAAGACACAAACACACACATGAGCCTAGGCCTCACAAGGTGAGGATCCTCAGTGTCACTGTCTCCTGTCGCTGCCTTTGGTCCCCTTTGGTCCCCTTGCAAGGGGCAGTGGCATCTCCTGTGACATCATGGCCTCTGTTCTTCTGGAATTACCTCCCGAGGAACCCATCTGGGGTTGTTTTACAGTTAACTTTTTAAAATATATGAGTACAGTCTAAAATAATGATTTAAAAGTATAGTAAATTGATAAGCCACTAACAGCTGTTCACAACGGTGTCCTGCGCTGGACATATTGCTCGGGCTCTACTTTTATATGACAGGCAGTTCAGGGCTGTCCACACCAGCACTGCCACATACGTGTGGGTGATTGCTGCTATAGGACCTTGGGATGGCCACAGTGTCACTGGGCACTAGGAATTTCTCAGCTCCATTAACATCTCACAGGTCCACTGTCATGTGTTCAATCCATCACCGATTGAACCCTCTTCCTGCACTGCCCCCCACCCTCTGACTTCAGGGGGACATGCAATGACTTGGTTTGGAGGCCAAATCCAGACGCCTTGACCATTTCTCATACCTCCTCATTCTCCAGAAAAGCAAAAGGGAGCGAGAAGGGAGTGGGTGTGGGAGGAGCATGGGGAGGAGGAGGGGGAGGAGGAGGGGGGAGGATCATGGGGAGGAGGAGGGGGAGGAGGAGGGGGAGGAGGAAGGGGAGGAGGGGGGAGGAGGAGGAAGGGGGAGGGAACAGGCTTCATTTCTCTTGGTTTCCTGAGACAGGAACTCAGACCCTGCTTCCCAGGTGTGCATCTGAGGTAAAGTAAGGTAAGGTGGGGTGCTGACTTCCTAGGCTTGTCCTGGGCTCCTCACACAGGCCTTGCCCCTGGAGCTCACTGAAGGCCACCCCAAAATGAGCCACATGGATGCAGAGAAGGCCAGATCTACAGAAGGTGACGCCATAGCCCAGAGATGAGAGGACTTGTCCCGGGTCACACAGCCAGTTGGTGTCAGAGCTAGACCAGGACATGAGGACTGGGTCTGTTTGCTCCTGACTCAGCCCTCCAGCTCCCACCCTATGGACTCCCACCATTCCTTTCTGAAGCCCCTCCCACAGGAGCCACAACCAGCCTGCTCCCTTCTGCTTGATCCCGAGAAAGCCTTTCTCCTGTGCCCGAGCTGGGGGAGAGCTCAGCAGGACCGAGTTGTCATGGCACAGGCCCTGGTGCAATGCCCACGAAGCTCAGCCTGCACCGGCAAGACGAAGAAGTGCTGGGGACCCAGAGACCCTTGGCCATCTCATGCAAGGACATCCAGGGATGCTAGGTGGGAGGGCTGCCCTTCTTCATGTGGACCTCAGAGAACCCACTCACACTCCCCACAGGGCTGCCTCCAGGAACACAGCCAGTCTGCTTAGAACATTTGCTTTTTTCAGCTTGGGCTTTATCTTGAAATAATGAACTCCATAAGAATGAGCTCCATAAACAAGACAGCACAGCGGGAGGTGACATTCTCCAATATTCACCCTCAGCTCCCTTATGGTGTGGAAGTGCCAACCTGCAGAAGCGTTCTGGGACTCTGAGGCCGCCATGACTGCACCTTCTGGAAGTGATCAGCTGCGTCCATCCCATCTCCCTGGGTGCCCCTCCCCATAGGAAATCTGGCTCCTCCCCATCCCTCTCCCAGCTGCCCACTCATCCTCTCATGTGTCTTCTCTGCATCTTTTCCAGCTATTCAGTTGCCACACGAGTGTGAGGTGCTGCAGCTTCCACAGCAGATGTACACTGAAAAGACTCCGTCCTCTGGTTTGTGTCCAGTGTTTTCTGGCTTCTTGAAGTTCCACTGTCACCTTCACTGAAATACCAGCCTCTACCTCATAGCAAAGCCTGTCCAAGGAAGGGGTGTGACCCTTGTCCTTGGAAAGACCCACAGAGCACTCCTAGGCCCATACCCACCCTGCTGAGTTGTTTATCTACAAACTACAGGAGAGATCTGCTGAGCCAGGTGTCCCTGACTCAGTCAGGCTAGGTGGGGACCCATAGCAACCCCCTAGCAGCCACCAATCAGCATGAGACAGGGAAAATACCTGGGATGCCAGATGACCCTCCTAGTAGTTTATGGTGGTTGATAACATTTTGAAGTTCTGCACGTACTCCCCTCTGGCTTAAACCAATCAGTTCAAACGAATCCCCCTCTTGTACTAACCAATCACCCTTACCCAACTTGTTCCCGCCAGTGAATGTGCTAATCATGTTTTAGAGTTGTTATTTGATTTTCCTTGGTGTGTGATGATTTGCTAAGAGATGCTATGATGTATTTGGGGGTCCCTGCCTTCCCCCAAAGAGTGTATAAAACTGCTGCAAACCCTGGGCTCGGGGCCTCTCAGCGTCACCAGTTGCTGTGTGCGCGCAGAGACAGAGCTAGCTCGAAATAAACACCTCTTTGCTGCTTACATCGTTCTTGGTCTCTGATGGTCTTTTGGGGTCTCAAATTCGAGCATAACACACTCCGTTGCGATTGGTACTTTCAAACCCATCACCCCGGAGGTAGGTTTATGGTGGCTGCACCTCCTCCCTGTCATGAGGGGACCTCTCCACCTGCCCCACAATGCAGACCATCTGCTATGTTGCTCCACTTTTATAGAAAACTTCCTGTGGCTGATTCCCACCAGGCTTGGCATCTCCAATTTTAGGAGAACTTTGTGTGCCCTGTCAATGTGGGAAGTTTCCCTTGCATCCTCTTATTCATATTACTTATAAGACCATCAATAAAGGCTTATTTGCTTATTTATTTGCTTATTTATTTTGTGATGGGGATTGAACCCAGGGGCACTTGACTACTGAGCCATATCCCAACCACTTTTTATATTTTATTTAGAAACAGGGTCTTTCTGAGTTGCTTAGGGCCTTGCTAAGTTGCTGAGGCTGGCTTTGAACTCTCAATCCTCCTGCCTCAGCCTCCTGAGCTGCTGGGATTACAGGCATATGCCACTGACCCTGGCATAAAGACTAATTCTATATTTTCTCTTTTTTATACTCTTTCCTACATAGGCCCAATCTCTGGTCCTTATCCTACTTCTGATCCACAATTAAAAGGGGCTCTGACTTATTTTCTTGTGTTTGGGGTTGACTCTTGTCAAGAGACTCTTGACGTACTCAAGAAATGGCATCCGTTGGTTTCCCCTTATCCATATCTTTGCGTGTTGCTCAAGCAATGTTAACCTGCAAGTCAGGGTGAGTTTCCCTTAAAAATCCCCCTTATTTTTTTGAACGCATTAGTAATTTCTGTAACAAGCCCAACATTTATTATAAATCCCACCCACACAGATGGGGGCTGGCAGCAGTCCTGCGCAGCTGGTGCCCCTCCCCCGCCTCACTCCAGCTTTGCTTAGGAGCCTCCGTGGACGGTGGACGCCCACCCAGCCTGCCTTGGTAGCTACAGTTTATATGTTTGGAGGGTTTTCCAATTTTACCTTTGGGCTCCTCCACACTCTGAGACATGGCATTCTTACTAAATGATAAAAGTCCACCTGGTTTTGCAAATCAGGGGGTCGAATTAAGGCCAAAGCCCTAGAAACATGTCCATCCATCAGGCATTTGTTGTTGCAGTGATAAGGGTTGATTGAGAAGCTCAGCACAAATGTGTTCTGGTGATTCAGGGTTCCTCCTGAACCCATCAAAGTCCTACGAGGGAATCAGAAGTCGGAGCCAGGTATCATCCTGTGAAGTCTGAATGCCCTGTGTCACGTCATTCTTTCCCTCTCCCTACCCCTGGTGGACCTCTCCATCCTGTCTCTGCTCCATCTCTACCAGTATCCCCCACCCAGACCTGGAGCATCTGGGCCTCTTTGGACTTGAACCTAGGAATACTAACATGCACTATGGTTTTTAGACCATGTATTTCTTGTTTGTCCAAATAGCTGAGAAGCAACTTAGGATGGATGCCACGTCTCCCATCTCTTTGAAATTTCATCCCCCAATAACCACCTCAAAACGATAGCGAAATGTTGTAATATTTATGGCAACTACTGCATTTGCCCACACACTCTCTTGCTACAAAACAGCCTCTGGTTGGCCGTGTCTGAATTAGGTTATCACTTATTCATGCACAGGTGTGGACAAGGCCTTACTCTACTTCTCATATGAGGAAATCCACATTGAGAGAGATTTCAAGGCAGTTTCTGTTCACTTCTTCCCATGAGATCTCGGTTCCTGTAGAATGTCTGATCTATCCTTTACCTACTTTTATTTCTAAGACTCTAAGAGGTTGAGGAAAAATAGGAATACACACAGGTGATTATGAGACTGTCAGCGACTGAAGCACAAGAGAAACTCTTCTCTCCATTAGATAAGAATAAAATAGGGAGCCCTCGTTAGTCACTGAGGATAAAGTCATTCTAGCAGTGTATAGGTTTAGCTACAGAAAAAACACTCCATTTATTAAAAAATAAGCAGCAGTACAATATTGAGGATAGCTTCTCAGCTCAGCACGGGGAGTGTATCCAGGAACAGAGGCCAAAACTCTTTTAATTTGTTGGGAATATGCCAGAGAAAACCAGAGAACAGATACAACAAGGCTTGTCAGTCACCCCTCTGGTTTCAGGAGCACACGGCTCGCTGCCACCCCCAGGAAATGAGTCATCCCTTCCCAGAGCTTCTCACAACTCAAGTTCAGTCAATCCCAGGGATGCTCTGTCCTCCCACAAGAGCTGGACACCTGTGGCACTGAGGCACAGAGGGAGAGTTACGCATGGCACCCAGGGGAGGGGAGGGGAGGAAACACCCAGGGGAGAGGAAGGGGAAGCCCAAGGAGCAGCACATCGCCATCAGGCTCCAGAGGCAAAGGCGGTTCCTGAAGCCCAAGCCTCCTGGATTCACCTGTGACAGGGCCCGGGGACACTTCTGCTGCTACTCCTCACTGTCAGGCTCCTCATCGCTGTTCTCCCCCAGGGGAAATTCCTTGGTGGGCTTCTGGGTTGCATAGGTCCGGGTCTCCATGGGACAGTCCTGGCTCAGAATAGCCTGTAGCAAGTGACAAGAGAAATGACTGCATATCTTTGAAGATCTCCCCTTTCCAGTTCCCCCACTAGATCATCCAAGTCTAGTGCTGCTTAGGAAAGCCACCACACCCTCTGTCTGCTTCACCAACGTGCAGAGGCCTCCCAGGGTAGCCAGGCACATCAACCGCAGTCAGGAAAAGCATCTGAGAGTCTTGTAACTGAATCCTAACGTCATTAATGCAAGATACAGCAGGAAATTGGCTGAAGTTGGCAGCACCCTCCAGCAAACCTTCCTGTTTACTTTTGTTAGCCTCCAAATGTATCCCCTCCCCCGCAGACCCTCAGGGCACTCATGCTGCCAGGAGAGGAAAGGACCTTATTGACTAAGATCACATGATAATGGCAGACTAAAATGAATGCATGTGCTGGGTAGAATTCTGCCCAATGAGGGCAGAGATAACATGGTAATTGTTGTGGTCTGGATGTGAGGTGTCCCCTCCAAAGCTCCTGTGTGAGTCAATGCAAGAAGGTTCAGAGGAGAAGTGACTGGGTTGCAAGAGTCTTAACCCCATCAGTGAATTAATCCCCTGATGGGGTTAACTGGGTGGTAACTGAAGGTGATAGGGTGTGGCTGGAGGAGTTGGGTCCCTGGGGGCATGACTTTGAGGTATATATTTTGTTTCTGGTGAGTGGAGTCTCTCTCTGCTTCCTGATGACCACATAAGCCACTTCCTGGTGCCATACTCTTCCGCCATAATGTCCTGCCTCACCTTGAGCCCCAAGGAATGGAGCCAGCTGTCTAGGGACAGAGACCTCTGAAACTGTAAGCCCCCAGATGAACTATTTCCAAGTTTTTCTTGTCAGGTCTTTCAGTCACAGCAGTGAAAAAGGTGACTAAAACAGACATGGACATCTTGCTAGTAACTACCCTAACCACAGGATGCCACCGAAGGTCCCCTGCTCCCAGCTTTTTGTGAGACTCTTTGTGAGTTTGCCATTTTCCGTTTTTTTACTTAAGATCTTTCTCGACAGCCAGATAGGAGGCTTAAGAGAAGGGACAAAGAAGGACACAAAGGAAAGATGGACATAAAGGAGGAACAAGAAAATGTGGCAAAGCGGAGAGATGATCAACAGAGGGAGGAAGGGGCAAGAGGTGGAATAGGACAGGAGAGACTTTAGGGAGAAACACGCACGCTTTTTTTGTTTTGTGCACAAAGCCTTACAAGTTTCTCCTCCTTGGCTGGGGGGCTCCGCAGGAAGTAGCAGAGCGGAGCATAGCTGATGTTGATGACCCCAATGATGACCATGAGCCAGGGGAAACCGATGGCCCTCACGATGGCACCCCCGGTGGATGGGCCTGCAAAGAAGAACTCAAATTCATAAGAGTCACGGAGCCTTTCTCACCCGTGGGACACTGTGCTGGGTGCAGTGGGGGACCCAAGGACATCACAGTATCAAACAGCCTCGCACCAGCTGGACAGCAGCCAGCTGGCTCCACCTCTAGTGCATGTGTGGGAGGAAAAGGAGAGGGGGACACCCACATCTGGGCGCTGCCCTCTCCCCCATGCTACGCACCTATGGCAAAGCCCACACAAAAGGCCACGTCAGCGATGGCGTAGACACTCCCGTACACTGAGGTGTGGCGCAGGTCCACCAAGTGCCCCATGATGGGCATCAGAGAGGAATCCACCATGCCTGTGACAAACAGGACACTGTGGGTCAGCAACACCCCCAGTTTTTACATCCCCTCCTCTCCTCCTGCCCTAGTCCACCCTGGGCCTGTTGAGGAGGCCATGGTGGGAATTATGAACCCATCTCTGGGTCCCGGCAGCTCTTCTCCTGCTCCGTCTGCCTTTCCACCTACCTCCTCTGGTGAGACAAGGAGGAGGAGGAGCAGCCACCAAAGCCAACATCAGGGGCATCTTGCACTTACCTATGGCAAAGCCAAGGCCTGCGTTGGGGCCAATGAGACCAAAAATACTGTGGGCCAGAGGAACCTGCAAGAGGAAGGAGGGGGACGTCATCAGCACCCCAGCCGGTTGGCGGGGAGGGTGCAAAGGGTCTTCACCTGAAATGCACTTATCAAGCGTGTGCTTGTGCCACGTGTGTTAGCTCCTCGTGAAGGAGAATTTTCACCTCCATTTTAAAGACACAAAAACAGGCCTGGTACCATTTGGGTCAAACACCCTTCCCAAAGTTACAGAGCTAGTAAATAGCCACGATCAAGGTGGACCTCAGACTCAGCTCTTTAGACCATCCCAGTGGTCCTTTTCTGTTGAGGGACTGTCCCTCCTCATCCTTTGGCTTTCTCTACCCAAACACACACTCCTGTCCTCATTCTCCACTGAACAGAGTTGCCTCTCTTTTCCATGACAGACCCATCCACAGGTGCTATTTAAGTATGTAACTAGGTGGCCCCTGGAGCAAGAAGAATCCAACAGCCCATGAGTGGAAGGAACAGGTGGCCTGGCTTGGGTACCACATCAGCAAGCTGGGAAAGTCACCCTCACCGCCCGCTCAGCACCCCTGAACGCCCTTCTTTCCCTTTTTGAAGGTTCCTGACACCTTCCCTGGGCACCCAAACCCACCATCCCAGCACACTCACTCTCCAAAGGCTTAGTGTATCATTTAGACATTTGCAGCTGGTAACATCCGTAGGGGTGACACCCCAAGAGGTGTTATATTTACCAAGAGTATTGGTTAAGATTCACTGGGGGCTCCCCACTTTACGAGGACCACCACCCGTGAGATGCTATCAGAATCCTCTTGGGACAGATGGGAATATGGAGCAGACAGAGGTGATGCAAGTAGCTCAAAGCCAGTTGGGCAGCGAGGTCGAGATGGAGCCTGAGCTCCTGCTCACCATCAGGACCACCAGCCTGTCCTGAGCACAGTTCTGTTTTCATCTCCCTCGAGCCCAGAGGCCAGTGTACTTATGATCTCCATTGGGGGCAGGAGAAAATGTGGACTGAGAGCGCCTGACAGGAGCTACTGAATCTGAAAAAGCCCTTCTTCCTTCCATCATCTACCAAATATTCCGGTGCCAGAGTCTGAGGCACAGGCAATGGTTCCCTGTGACTTCTTCGGGGGACCCGTCAGGGTGGGCTGAGTGCAGGAAGTCATGAAATGCACCGTTCACCTGGCTCCAGATGTGGATACCGGCATGCTTCCCTTCGCTGGCTCTCTCCCAGAGCCGCGGCCTCCTGCTGCCCACTGCCCTGGCCTCCTTCCCACCTCCCTTCAATGGCATGCCACTTCAGATGGTGGCATCGCCCCCAGGGCTAACTCCTGCCTACTCAGAAACAGCTTTTTTGACAGCCTTTGCCAAACATTTTGAAGGAAATGGTCTTGAATTATCTGGCTCTCCCACCCACAACAGGGCCTCGTTATACTTACACACAGCAAGCTGGCACCCACGACCACCATTCCCACCAGGGAGCACAGCCACCTGGGAGGAAAGAGCCGTCATCATCGGTGCTCAGGGGAGGGGTCCCTTCCACCTGCCACCCCAGCCCTGCTGACTCAGGAGGCGCTCAGCAGGCAGCCCTGGTCTCCTGCTGTGTACCAGTTCTCAATGCCTCCAGCTCTTCTGTTTCATTTGGCCTTACAGATCCATCTCGAAAATCACTCATCTCCTCCTATCCTATTTTATTTGGTCTCAAACATTCATCTCAATAAATAAATAAAACACGAAAATATCAATTTCTTTTCAGCTCTAATTTCCTAAGCCAGTGCTTTTGAATTGATTTCAAAAGCCTGAACTCCAAAGATAACTTAAAGCTGTAACTGTTTTTCCCCCGTAGTAGAGAAACAGAATTGGGGTTTCGACTTCTCCGCTCCCGATCCCATTCCCTGGGTGGCTTCTGAGGCTTCGCTGTAGAATTCCCTGGGGTTCCCTGGAGCACCTTTGGACAACCAATGCAATGCCCCAGCTGCCCAGTGGAGAGTAAGGGCTCCCTGTGTCCCGCTGTCTCTTCTAGTGACGGCTCAGGACCGCCCTCTCTCCAGGTTGCCCCCACTGCCACCCATCCCCCACCCTCCCCTGGTAGTTTTTATTGCTCTGTGCTTATCCTAATTTTCAATCTCAGAGAAGCAATTCCTCCTCCCAAGCACAGAGACAGCCTCAGGGGTCTCTCCCATCTCACATTCCTATCACTCTTCCCAGATCCCCGGGCTACATACCGACCCATCTTGTTGGCCAACACACCAAAGAGGTTGGTGCCGATGAGGTAGGACACGCTGGCAGGCAAGAAAGCTAGACCTGCAGAAGGACACAGAGCCTCACCTTGGAATGTGCTCAATTCATCGAAAACATCTTCTATCCTACAAGACACCGACGTCCCCCCTGGTGCCTTCCAGGATTCCCAGACCACTTTATTTTATGGATGGAGATCCACATATAAACCCAGAGTAGAAGTTGTAGAACCCACATTGCTGTCCTCCTCATGAGCAGGGCTTCCTGTTTGATGATACTTGCTCCTGCATGGGCTCCTGCCATCTGCCATGGAACCCCTGGAGAGCCAGCACCATGCTGTTCAGACTCAGCTTCCAAAACTGTGAGCTAAATAAGTCTCTAGTCTATGAAGTCAGCCTCAGGCAGTGTGTCACAGTAACAAAAAAATTCACTAATACAGGAGATAATAAATCTTACTGGACCGGCTGGTTTTGAAGCATAAAGGAGATATTTAAGGGAGATTAAGCACTTTACACAGTGCCTGGAATGGACGAAGTGCCTTATGAGTATCAGCCTTGATTATTATCAAAAAGTCCATGACAGGGTCAGGACCTAATCCATGCTTCTCGCTCCAATGCTGGATGTTCGCATTCTCCTACCCTACCCATGTGGCAGCAAAGATGACTCTGGTGTAAGGGTCTGCTTAGAATCAGCAGTGTGAGTTTCCTTGAGTTCCACCACCCCTCTCTGCACGTGGGCCTGGAGGAAACGCACACAGCCCAGGAGAACACATTCATTACAGCTAAACCCAAAGTCAACAATCCACCAGGTCCTAGCCGACAGCTTGTTTGCTTTTTTTTTGTTTTCCAGTGGTACTAGGTACTGAACCCAGGGGCACTCTACCACTGAACTATAGCCCAACCCAGCTGCTTGTTTGCTTTTAATATTCTCTTCTGTGGAGTAGCAGTGAAGCACACCTTAGTGTATTTGCTTACTCTATCTGCACAGAGTGGCAATCTCTTTAAACTGTGCCTCTGTGTTTATATTTAATTGCCTTAAAAAAGTTTAGAGGTTATAACTACTCAACTGTTTATCTGATTGTTGAAACAGGCACTTCTGGAAAGCTCTCTGGCCTAGAAATAACCGCTTGGCATCATTGTAGATGGTGTGAAATCTGCTAAATGAGATTTTTCCCAATCTATGGGGCTTGCTTATTAGGACCAGCCATATCTCGCTTTGAGTTGCTGACGAAGTGCCTATCAACACAAGCTTTTCACAGCGTGCCTTCAAGGGATAGCAGATTACACAGAGCTGTGACTATCAAGATGGTTTCAACCAAACAATGATGAAAATAATAGCAGTTATTATTGACTGAGTATATTCCATGTTCCATAAAGTGTACCTATCCTTAAAATGATTACACACCTCAAAACAACTCTAAAAATAATTTCCACCTCTGCAAATGAGAAAAGCGGAGATCAAAGGGTTGAAATAACTTATCCAACATGATAATTAATGAGTGGTCAGATCAGAATTCAAACCCAAGTGGACATGTATCTAAAGCTTGGGTTATTTCCTGCACTTGGGGACAGTTGCTAGCACCCAATGGATCCCAAGGCAAAGACTGTGTCGCATCATGATCAACAAAGTTGTCCCCTTTGCTCCTCCCAGAAACCTGGAGAGCTGTTCTTCATGTAGAACAGAGGTTTTGGAAGTGTGATCATTGAACAGTTCACTAGGAGCACAGACTCGTTTTTCCTGACCTGCTGGCCAGCACCCAGCAAGCACTCCAGGTACCTCCAATGTCATCACTGGAGAACTTTGAAGTGAGACTTTACAGATGCAGAGAGCACTAGGAAAAGCTGTGGGAGATGCTGGTAAATGGTGACTGAGTCACTGGTAACTGAGACTGGTAACTGGGTTGCTGAGGAAGGACTTCCTCATGCTGTAGTTGCTCATGGGTACCAGTAGCCTAAGTGGCCAGACCCTAAGCCTAAGGGGGGCATTATCTGCACTGAACACTGACTAACTCAATTAATTGTCATGGTCAGAAGCAGTTTCAGCCCAGAAAAATTCAATTTGGCCTAGGAGTGCAGCTGGGAACCCTGCTTAGAACTGTCCCCTTAAAAATTAGATTTAGTGCTTTCTGTTACATGTTGAGCTGTATCAGGCTCTTATCAGCTTCCCCTCGGGCCCCAGAAGCCTCTCTTCCCTGCAGTGACTGAGTCATCTGCACGTAGCAGTCTCTATCCCCTTTCCTCAGGCTTTCCAGAAATGGCTGGAGCCTTAGAGGAGTCACAGAGTCTGGCCCCAGAGCTTTCCACGGGGATCCAGAGCTGAGTACCTTCCCCAGGGGACAGCCATAGGGCATCCTTCTTGAGCATCATTTTAGAGATGGAAAAAAAAATCAGCAAAGAGAGATGGGGAGTGGAAGAGAGGAAGTGTGGGTGGACGTGGTATCATGTGTTATTTACAGGATAAGACAGCCCCACACCTGTCATTTATTCCAACAGTCCGTGTGGATGGCAGTGGTGATGCATATTAAAATTGCACATGGGACAAAGCATTTCTACACCTGAATCACTTATTCCTCCAATTCCCTCTAAACTAGATAGTTACTTTCCCTTTCAACTAGAGAGTTATTTGACACTTCAGAGGTGAAAAAGGTGGTTTGCACAGTTTATACAGCTAATCAATGGAGCTGAAACAAAAACCTAAGTCTTTGGACTTCACTAATATTCATTCATTCCAGCCCAGAGCTAGGTATGTGGTCTCTCAAGAGTCTCCTTGGTCCCTTCCCCCATGTCCTTTCTTAGGCTACTTTTCTGAAGAATTTTCCACCCACTGAGGCCGATTCGTGGATGTGGACATGGAAGGTAATTCTGCGAAGGAAGCTCATTGTCCCCCTGAGATGTTAATGACCTGGACTTGATGATGCCTTTTGGTTTCCTGTGGAAGGGCCCACAGCACTCACCTTCTGCCCAAGCCCAAGGCAGGGACCAGGTCTCTTACCTAACTGCCACTCGGGGGAGCACATGGTCTGCATCATCCAGATGGGCAGGGTGGGCTCCAGCATGGCCACCCCCATGTTGGCAAAGCAGATGGAACCTGAGAAGGCAGGCGGTTCTGTGGGCCACTGTGCCCGAAGCCCAAACCCTCCCGGCTAGGAGGCAAGCCGTTGCCGCCTTACCTGCAGCCACCAGGATATAAGGGTCCTTGAGAAGCATAAGCAGCGGGGTCCCTTTGGTACTCTGAGGACAAGGATGACAAGAACTTCCATTTGTACAGTGTTTACCTCCCTCTTATTTTCACAGAAGCTGAGAATGTGCACATAGGACCTCAGAGACCATCTATCTCGACCCCTTCACTGTGGAGACCTGGAGACCCAAGTCCAGGAAGAGAAAGTGACCTGCCCAATGTCACACCGTGAGCTGGAGGCAGAGCCTGTACTGTCCCAAGTGCAGGGCGGGGCCTGATGGGAGTCACAGAGAGAGGGGCAGCACACTCTAGATGTGACCCCTGCCTCCAGATGACTGTCAGGCAGGTCAGGGTAAGTGGTGGCAGGGTCGGGGTTAGACAGCAGGGGTTCCAGGGCTTTTCCACTAGATCCCCCTGGCACCAGTGTTTGCCCAGAACCACAGGCAGAGTGCTCCATCCCACTCTGCATAAAAACACTACCTCAGGGGACTGGAGATATAGCTCAGTTGGTTGAGTGCTGGCCTAACATGCACAAGGCCCTGGGTTCGATCCCCAGCACCACCAAAAGCAAAACAAAACAAACCAAAAACACTATCTTGACTCCTCCAGCTGTCTGAATTATTCCTTTCCTTTGAGCCACACTGGACTAGGAGCCTAAACCCTGGGGTTAAAACACCAGCCCAAATGATCAGTTCTATCTTCCCTTTCCCTCAAGATATACCTTGTCCCGGCCACACTTGGCCACCCCACTCTCCTTCCATGCATCCCAGCTGCCCGCCACCATCACTGCTGTCTTTGCTTCAACTACCTGGTTTCTCAGTTCCAGGGTTCCTCGTCCTACCCACTCTTCAAAGTCAAGCTCAACTGGCTCCTCCTTTTCCACCTTGTCCTCTGACTCAGCAGCTGAAACTTCTCCCTTTTTCAAGCTTCCTGAGCATTCTGTCCTAATCTCCTATGGTGCATACTGTAGTCAATCTTGTAAGAGATCTGAGAGTTTTGATATGATATACACAATGTAAATTAAATATAGAGACCCTAAAGTAGAAAGAGCATGTCCTCATCCCAAACATAGTTCAAAGAAACTGATGTAAATCATAAAAATACACATAAAGAAGTCCAATACACTCTTTCTTTTGCAAACACCCCATTTCTAGGAATTTAAAGATCACTGCCAACTTTCTAAAATGCATGCATATAAGGTTATTCATTGTAGCATCATCTGTAACTGCAAAGTACTGAAACCTACATAAATGTTCCAAAAAGAAACAGAATACACAGAGTGGTGGACCATACAGCTTCAGAAGCAATGCAGAACTCTATGTACAGATGAGGAGTGGTTTTCAGAATACATTGTTAAGTGTGAAAGAGAAAGGAGAATGCAAAGACTATAGAGTACGATAACTTTTGTGTAAGAAAAATTGGAGATATAAGAGAACACATGTGAACTATTTATTTTTGGGAAAAATGCAAAATGCATAGGAAAGATAAACTGAAAAAACAAGTGATTGCTCATGAGCAACAGGGTTAAAGAAGGGGAAGGGTAGAAAGCTCATGGAGATTGATATTAGAATACCTTTTTGAATCATTTTGACTTTTAGATGATATGTTCTTTACATTCAAAATATGAAATTGTGTTCATGTTATGGATGGAATTGTACCCTCCACCAACTCACAGGTTGAGCACAATTCCTTAATGTCCTATTCTAACATGAGGACTTGGGGGAAATAATTAAAACTAAATGAGGTTTACATGAGTGGAGTGCTGATCTGATAGGAGAAGTATCTATGTAAGAAGAGGAAGGGACACCAGTGATCTCTGTCTCTGTGCACAGACATCAAAGAAAGACCATGTGGGGTCACAGTGAGAGAAGGTGGCCACCTGCAAGCCAGGAAGAGAGCCCTCACCAGAAACCAACACATTGATCCACACGTTGATCTTGGACTTTAGCCTCCAGAGCTCTGAGAGACTAAATGTCTGTTGTTTAAGTCACTGAGCCCATAGCATTTGTTATGGGCAACTCAAGTAAACTAACAAATTCACAAGAATGGAAAAAAAAAAAACCTAAAATCAAATGCAAAGAAAAACAAGTGGACACAACTGAATGTGAAGTGCACCATGCGTCATATAATCACACTAAGGGTGAAAAAACTAACATAAAAATTTCTAATTGCAGTACTTTGGTCATATTCCCCACATCCAAGGAAAAAGAACTGAATGCTATCTTGAATGCTTTCTAGCAAGCTTGCTTTTGGGTGTGTGGGTGCACAAACTACAAGCATTGTAGGACTGCATAAAAAGTAAATGTCTGGACTTGGGGGGGACACCAGGATTCTCTCTATGGAAAAGATTCAGGAAAGCAGTAAAAAGTGGAGTTTGAACTGGAGGCAGAGGTCTCAGTATGAACTCCTGTGGATATACCGGCTCTGTTACTGAGATGGCATTAAAACAAGGACACCCCCATAGCAGTGGGACACCAAGTGCCCATGTTTTGGTTTCTAAACACCATCCGCCATTGAAAGGAACCTGAGATTCCTGGAGAAATAGTTGATCCCAGGGCTAGGGAGCGGGGTAGGTACAAGATGACGTGACATATGTTTGTATCACAAAGCAAAAAATTACTCAAAAAAAGTCTGTGGGCGTGTTAAAATGACTTTGAAGCCAGTTTGAAAGTGTCTATACTTGCTAAATCTATAACAATTTGACCATCAAAATAAACAGAGATGGTTATGAACTTCAAGCTACTGAATAAAATAAAAATCCATGAGTTCAAACTGAAAATAAGCAAAGAAATGAATTGTATATATATTGACATATAATGTGTATTATACGTAGTTGTGTATGAAGAGAGGAAGAGAAAAAAATGGCTATTTCTTACAGGAAAAAAATGCCAACTGATGATATGGGGGAATCAGTAAAATAGAAATTGCTACATTTTTCAAACATCATAGTAAACATTGGTTCAGGCAAGGATTATTGATGGAGAATAAATCTAGGGGGAGGTGATTTTTTGAGGGAGATGAGAGATTTATATGCTCTTACAGTGTTCCCCACAGGTTGTCAGAACAACATGAAAGAGAATAGCTACACATGGAAGAGACCAGTCGGCTCCCTGACCCAGGGATGAGAGACCAGGATGAGAGATGAATAGGTGCCATATGACACTCTAGAGGAGACGGGCTCACTCAGGTGATGTGACAACAGAGGCTGCAGAGCCCACAGTGGATCGTGAGGAAACAAAAGGCAAACCAAATTTAGAAAGATTCTAGAAAATAATGGTTGGTGTTCTTCAGAAATGTCAGTGTCCTTCCTCAGTGTATTCCCAAAGGACTTAAAAACAGCATACTACAGGGACACAGGCACATCAATGTTCATAGCAGCACAATCCACAATAGCTAAACTGTGGAACCAACCTAGATGCTCTTCAGTGGATGAGTGGATAAAGAAACTGTGGTATATATCCACAATGGAATATTACTCAGTATGAAAGAGAATAAAATGGAGAATATAATGCTAAGTGAAGTGAGCCAATCCTCAAACACCAAATGCTGAATGTTTTCTTTGATATAAGGAGGCTGATTCATACTGATTGGTGGAGGAACATGGGAGGAATAGATGAACTCTAGATAGGGCAGAAGGGTAGGAGCGGAAGGGAGGGGGTATGGGGGTAGGAAAGACGGGGGAATGAGATGGACATCATTACCCTAAGTACATGTATGAAGACACAAATGATGTGACATACAACCAGAGGTATGAAAAATTGTGCTCTATATGTTTAATATAAATTATGATGCATCCTGCTGTCATATATAACAAATTAGAATAAAAAATAATTTAAAAAAGTATAAAGTCAAAATATTGCAAATAAGAAAAAAATGTCAGTGTCTTGAAAGACTAAGACTGAAAAACTTTTCCGGATTGTGACACAGGAATAATCCTGAGTCCTAACTGGAGGGAAAAAACCTGGTAAGAATAATGACAAATCAAAGCTGGACTGTAGATTAAAGTGCTGTAGCCACATCAAATCAATGGGATCCAGAACTCTACTGTCACTGCATAGGAAATATCCTTGTTCTCAGAGAAAACTCTGAAATATTCAGGGGTAAGGAATCATATAAGCAATGTACTCTCAAATCACTCAGAAAAAGATCAGGAATAGGGCTGGGGATGTGGCTCAAGCGGTAGCACGCTCTCCTGGCATGCGTGCAACCCGGGTTTGATCCTCAGCACCACATACCAACAAAGATGTTGTGTCCGCCGAGAACTAAAAAATAAATATTAAAAATTCTCTCTCTCTCTCTCCTCTCTCACTCTCTCTTAAAAAAAAAAGCAACAATAATAAGAGTGGAGAGAGAGAGAGAGAGAGAGAGAGAGAGAGAGAGAGAGAGAGATTGATTTTAATAGTTATGGTAAAATGTGAAGAACCTGGGGATATGGGAGTTCTCTGCATTATGCTCACAACTATTCTGTAAATTTAAATTCATTTCAAAATGAAAAGTTTTTGAAAGTCTAATGAAACTCTGGTAATTTTTTTGCCCCCCATCAAGTTCTTCCTAAAAATGTCCTGATGCCCTCTTCCCTGGTATCCCATGCCTGGTTACTTGTTTCAGGATTCGTCAGTCCTGGCCCCAGGTCCTCGTGGCAGTGGCAGAACCATCTGGACGCGTGTCCCTGGGCCCAGGCAGGGCTAGAGCTGCATTAGGACCAAGCACATTCCAGGCCTGGGAGTCCCGGCAGAAGGTCTTCCGTGTTCCTTGCTCTGAAGAGTTTCCCTCCCCAGTACCCAGACATTCTACCCCTACAGCCAGTTCCCAAAGGGTGACGCCACATCTCCAGGTCACGGTGGGGAACTCTCAAGGTGCCAGTTATACCACAGTTCCAGATTTTTCCAGATGCTTCTCTGGTTACCTTCACTGTCTCTATCTATATAGAATGAGGCTAAAAATAGTCCATTATTTCTTGGACTTTATAAGATAAAGCAGAGACAGAGATCCTGGGACACAAAGATCATCAAGAACTTTTATGTATAATTATAATTACTCCCAGATTAGCTTGATGGACCATAGTTTGCAAGATCAGGTCTTTAGACCAGACTTTCTCATGCGCTTCCACACTTTGTTATTTTCCCTCCTGCATGTTGAGTAATTCATCACAATATGATTTGATATTGATTTCCCAGACCATCTTTGGTTTGAAATCAGACAAATATCAACTCAGATATTTACTAACCATGACAGAATGACATTCTGTTAGGGATGCTCTTACAGGAAGTCTTTCATTGGGGAAAGGTTGCCTGAAGGCTTCCCTATCTCTAAAAAAAGATTTCTTTGACTTTTTTTTTTTTTTTTTTTTGGCACCAGGGATTGAACCCAGCGATGTTTAACCACTGAGCCACATCGCCAGCTCTTTTTATAATTTTATTTAGAGTCAGGGTCTCACTGAGTTGCTTAGAGCCTCGCTAAATTGCTGAGGCTGGCTTTGAACTTGTGATCCTCCTGCCTGAGCCTCCCGAGCTGCTGAGATTATGGGCATAATCTGTCTTTGGTCTTTTCTGGGTCCTGTCTCCATCCTTGTCCAATTTTAGCCAGACTCTTTTGCCATTGCCCATACTCCCCCAGATGTAACCCAGCCTAGGGGCCCAAGCACAGATCTCATTTTTCCTGACTCTGTTCCCCTTCATCTTTCTTCTAGTGGTTTGACAGGATGTCTGGGTCCCTGCCCCTGGCCCTTCTGTCTACCTCTATGCAATGGAAGTCTGTGTCTACTTACTTCAGGAGAGACTTTGGAAGGCTTCAGGATGAAAAGTTGAAGTGCTAAGAAAGAAGAGGGAGAGAGACAGTAAATTCCCTTTGTTCACTCATTAGCTGGGGCTCCAGTAAGAGCCATGTTGCTGCCACCCTCTAACTCCCTGAGTTTCTTCCCTCTTTTCTAGGATGGGGGTGCCCTGGATCCATGTAAACACGTGCACACTGACCCCACAGCCTAAAGCACTCCCGTCCTGACCTGGGCTACCACTGACCAGGGTCCTAGTGCTGACTTACCTCCATCCAACAGCGCCAGGAAGGCCAAGATGAGGAAGGGAGCAGGCTTCCCAACAAACTCGTACATCACACTTCCAAAGGGAGCGCCCACTGGGAAGGCAAAGCAGCACAGACCCCGGGAGTGAGCAACCCAGTCGCAGAGGCTCATCCGCGGGCGTTACCCACCAGGGGCCAAATGTCACCTGGGCTTCTGGAGATTCATACATGGAGAAGACCCCGCCCCTGTCCCCCAAGGAGCTCACTTTAGAGTGAAGAAAATATGAAGGGCAGGTTCAAGAAATTGTCACTGTCAAGTTTGACAGTAAAATCGGATGCACAAAGTGCTGTGCCAACACAGTGAGGTGGGTCAGAAAGTCCTATTGGCCACAAGGCCTTTGCCAAGTGCAGAGTGCCTCGTGGGAAAAAAGAAAAAGTATGCAAGAAGACCACAGAGGCGTCAGAAAAGAGCGTGTTGCTACAGAAGAGAGGGGAGAGAGTCATTGTTGGTGTTTGGGAACAGAGCGGGGGGACAGAGGTGGAGAAGGTTGAGGTCACTTGTCACGGGCCCCAGGTGGTCAGATGAGGTGTCTACTGAGCTAAGCATCAGTTCCTTTCAATGGGAGAGAAACACCCCACCGGCTCTGGGCTCAGGAAGGAGGGAACAGGAAAGAGATCAGGCTGGGGCCATGTTCCAACCCAGAAAGGGTGAGGAGCGGCCCTTGAAGGGGCAGCAGAGGGTGAAACAGGCCTGTTCATGTGACTGTGAGGAACGAGTCCAGTGTGCACCAAGTTTAAGGCTGAGTTTGGGGGAAGATGAATGCTAACAAAGAGCAGGGCTTTGTTCCCTCTGTGGTTGTACAGGGTGGGGACAGGCTGGGAAGGAGACTTTTGGCATTTTCTCCTCAGTGGGCTTGTAGCCTCCTGGAGGGCAGGACTATGTCTGGGGTTCTTACCTATTGCCCACTGTTAGCGTTGTGCTTGGCATGTAGTATACACTCAGCAAAAGTAAGTGGCTTTGGACTAGTAGATTAAAACACGTGAAGGATGAGCCTCGAGGAACGCACAACCTTATGGCCGAGAGCTCGGGATTTGAAGTGCAGAAGATCTGAGGTTCTATCCTGGCTCTGTTGTTGCCTGACTCTATGACCTTGGATGGCTGCTTAATTTTTCTTATCCTCAACTCTAACCTGGGGACCATTTTTCGTCCTTCGGGTGGCAGTGAGGAATAAAGGAAATTATATCTGGGATGAATTCAGCAGAGAATCTGGGTGGGGAGAGCACACTCTCATGTTGAAAGCATGGAGATTCCGACATGGAGAAGTAGAGATACGGCAGGCAGAGCAGGTCACTCACACGGGGAGGTTCGTTCCCTTGGACAGGCTGGCTTTCTGGATCTCTCTGAGGTCCTTATGAACGGCACAGCTTATTAAGGATAAAGAAATGAAATCTTCCCTTGGTGATATTGGTTTTTGGAGGGTGGTACCGGGGATTGAACTTAGAGGCACTTGATCACTAAGCCACATTCCCAGCTGTATTTTGTGTTTTATTTAGAGACAGGGTCTCACTGAGTTTCTTAGTGCCTTGCTTTTGCTGAGGCTGGCTTTGAACTCTCCATCCTCCTGCCTCAGCCTCCCGAGCTGCTCAGATTACAGGTGTGCACCACCACACCTGGCCCTACGTGATTTTTCTGAAGGAGTCCACCTGTGATTGAGCCAGGAAGAGAAAGGAAACACTCGCTCATCTTCCACAACCCAGGACACCTGCCTCCAAGGGTCTGCAGTGCTCCCAACCTTCCTGAACCCAGAGTTGCAGCAAGGTGCCACTTACCCAGCACTCCCAAAGCCAGGCCCCCCAGGGCAATTCCCATGGCTCGCCCTCTCTCGTAGTCATCAGTGTAGACACTGGCCAGCATCCCAAGACCTGAACAGAGAATGACAGAGGGAGTTGGCACCTGGGAGGGCTCTGTCTGCCTCTCTCAGAGTCCTTGGTCTCTGCTCTATCATGTCGTGACTAATAATCTTAGATAAAGTTTCAGTTTGAGGGGTGTTACAAAACTTATCCATAGTATATTGCCAATACTGTCCCCCACTGGTCCCTCAAATGTCCACACTACTCATTCCTTCTGGGCATTAATGGAAATGCAAAGGCTTCTGGGAAGGGTGACACAGACGACCACTCTCTAATTGTGCCATATTTCATAGTGTTTGATCATTTCCTGGCCCATTTTCCTGCATGAGGGGGCTCTGGAGCAGGTGAGGGGAAGGAGCACCTATGAGCAGAGACTGTTCCACTCAACATTGTGCCCAAGGGGGGGGGGGCAGGAAAACACCAAGCACCTGGAGCACGGCCTGAGCTGGCAGGGCACAGCACCCACAGAAGAGCATAAAATATCAGCCTCACAGGATGCCATGAAATATTTGACAATACTTAGCAAACTCTGATGGTATTACAGGTGGTGTTATTATGACAGTTCCTATAAAATGAGAGAGAGAGAGAGAGAGAGAGAGAGAGAGAGAGAGAGAGAGAGAGAGAGAGAAGAGAGAGAGAGAGAGAGAGAAGGGCACTAAGTAAAAACCTGGCCTGTTTATGGTTTTACTTGGGCTTATTCTGAACTGAGCTAGCAGCATTATTATTGTATTATTCCAGGATGTTATGCCAGACTTAGGGATCCATGGCACTGCCAGCCACTCTGCAGCTACCTTGTTCCTGAATCACAATTTCTTCCTACCAGGATGAGGTTTTCCTTAATTAATTTTCTCATATAAATCTTAGAGTGATATTATAGTGTCTGAGTAAGAGGTGGTAGGAGATGTGTGCGTGTGTGTGTGTGTGTGTGTGTGTGTGTGTGTGTGTGTGTGTACACACGCAGCATTACCTGCAACAGATGAAAACGAAGATCCAATGCCTTGAAGGGTTCGGGCCACAAACAGCAGGGTATAAGTGGCAGAAAAAGCAAACACTGGGGAGAGAATATCAAGAATGCTCCAGTTAGCAAATTGTGTTTGATTCCCCAGCCACCAGACAACCTGCCCGTGACAAGCAGAGATGAGTCATTATGCAAATGTTTCAAGAAAGCACAATGATTTGGGCTTTCTGTTCTTGAAGTTGTCCTTCTAATCTCCCCAGCCTTCACTCAGGACTGATTTTTATTTTTAGGACTGATTTTTTAATTGGCAAGAAGACTGAGAAACCGCAGACGCATACCAAGTCACCACACAGAGCAGATGGAAGACCTGGTCTCCACATTTCTTGCTGAGAGCTGCATCTCTAAGTCACTGGAATTAGGGATGTTTGTGAAGCCCATCGGCCTGGGCGAGGAACTGGTTCCTAGCTCCTACTTCAAAAGATGTTGCCTCCTCCATAACACCCAGATTTGGCCTTTGTCATTACTGGGCCACATTGGGTCATCTGGAGTACTGTGACAGGAACTTGTGGACACATCGTAGACCACAGGATAGAAAATACCTTGTGATCCAATCACATCCTTCTCCCTATCTTATGTCAGAAGATCTTTTAACCAAATCAAATTAGTCTGTATTAGATATTAATAAATGCACAGACAGCTCTGCTAGACTCTGCGAGCAAACCTGAAAATAAAGAGAACATCCAGTTCACGGAAACTGAACCAAAGAGCAATAAGTTATCCAAAACTAAATCACAGGGGGTTTATTAAAACAATGGAATATTATTCAAACTTAAAAACTAATGATGTGCTGATACCTACTCCAACATGGATAAGCCTCAAAAACATTGTGCTAAATGAAAGAATTCAGATGTTAAGGGCAACATATCATAGGATTCCAATTGTTGGTGGTCAGGTTGGTAGATGCAGACGTGCCTCACCCTCGATTCCAGAACAGTGTCTCCCAAGGAGAGGAGAATCCCTCCCCAAGTGTCTGAATCAGAGAATGTTAATCCTCTTGCCCATTCATTATAGGTGTCTCTGGTTGGGCTTGTAATCTTCCTCAATTACTTCCCGACATGATCACACATTGCCTAGCAAACACGCACATTCCTGGTGTCTCCCTTGCTGGCCTCCGGTGCCCTTTCTCAGACTTTCTGATTTCCAGTCCACAGAGTGGCCAACTGATTTTGATGTGCCCAGGACTTTCTTAGTTTTAAAACTGAAATTCACACTCTCTGGGAAATCCTTCAATCCTGGGCAAAACAGGATGGTTGCTCACCCCATTTAGGAAGATCAGAGTAACTTCCTTTCCTCTTTGCACACGGGCCCCTGTTTAGTTCCCAACAATTTTAAGCCTAGTTCCCTGACAGGGAGCTGGATGGGTAATAATGGGCATCAGAAACCTCTTTTTAGCATGTTTGAAGACCCTAAATGAGGCTACATAGGATATCCTAAACACCAAATATATTTTCTTTTGGCTAGAATTAGGCCAACTTAATTTGGCAACACTGGTGGTCGCATGGAAATACTCATTTCTATTTAATACGTATAGTTTGGTAGATAAGAAAAACTTTAAAAATATGAGTGTTTATCAGAGAACGAGGAAAGGACCTTATGCTAAAGAGCCTGGTTCCACTGATACACAACATTATATTATTTTGCTGGTGTTTGTCATGTCTCCCAGGCAACCACCATCTGCCCCTGGGGCTGGAACCACGACTGTCGTCGTCCTTTAAGTTCCATAATACATGTGCTCCGTAAGGTTTTATGAAATGAATTCAAAGTCTTATTAGATGACATCGTTTTTTAAATTTGCTGTCCAGCAAGGACCAAGCTTTAGAAGTTCACTGGACACTATGAACTGTAATTTCCTCATTTTTTTTTTTGATTTAGAACAGCATGAGGAAGTTGTAGTTCTCAGGTGAAACTGCGTTTCTTAAGTTCCTGTATTTTGCAGTCTTCCTGCCCTGAATGCAACAAATTCTCATCAAACCTTGGTTTGGTAGGAGTCCAGTCCTATGCTGGGAGGGAAGAAAAGACGAGAAGGAGGAATAGAGAAAGATAAGTAACAGAAAGATAAGAAAATCAAGAGGGAGAAAAGGTTATATTGCTGGAGAGCAGGGAATTACTAAAGGGAGCAGGAGCTACCAGTGTGCTCACAGGCTCCCCCCATCTATTAATCCCCAAACGAGGATCCTCCATTTACTCCTTTTTATTTTTCATTCTCAGCATCAACTACTTTTCTCGCTTCCTGTTTTTATTCCATCTGCATTCTATTTGGAATATTTAGCTGATACAGGATAGGCTCTCTAGTCTTCTCATTTATTTAACAAATTTACTTTGCTAAACCATAATCTTTATTGGGAAGTTGGAGACTTTCTGGAATTTTCCAATTACTATTTTCCAACTTTTTTTTTCATTAGCTGTGGCATATTTTTCTTTACCATGGCATATTAGAATAATTTGATCTTTACCCAAGGCTGGGAGGTTTGCATGAAATTCACTGAAATTCACATGCATATGTGAATGCTCACATACACACACACACACACACACACACACACATTAATATATATTATACAAACAGCCTTTATGATTTCCACTGATAAATGAAATATCTGTTCTCCTTCAGCAGAATAGACAAATTCCAGCTAGACTAAGTTGTCACTACTATCCTAGTCCCCCATTCCAAAAATTGCAAAGCATTCAAATCAATGTCCCAGTCCAATTAGATGGCTAATTACCGGATGAGCTAACCTGACCTTGCTCTCTATGCTGCACTCACATGATAAAATCAGAGGTTTCAGTGAAGGGGAGAACAGGGGAAGCATATTACTTACTAACAGTGGAGAGAAACATGATAACAAAGCCAGCGAACATGGGGATGTGATATCCAATCCTAAAAGGGAATAAACAAAAGAAGATACCATTCCAAAGGGCACTCACACACACATATTTTTTTAAACGCTAGTGGAAACAGAAATGTGGTTAATTTGAGTTCGTGGTAAACATGTCTCTGAATGCAAGAGTGGAGGTGGAATACAGCATGCGAATGACTCCATGCAAATAAACAAACATGCAAATTGACCTGCAGACTGAGGCCAAAACCTCTTCCAGAAAAACTCAATAGAGTGTATATCTCCTCAAAACATTGCCATCATCCCTCAAGTGACTAGGAAGCCATACTTTAGAGGGCATTAGGACTGTCTCATTCCCACCTGGGTCCTGTTCAAGCTATGTTCCAGAGAATGAAGGAACATGAGCTCTAATCGCTGCTCACTGGTTCTCTTCTTGGCCCTCAATATTCATTACATCACTAGGGAAATCAGAAGTTCACAATGTTTCACCAATAACATGTCATCCTCTGAGGCCTCGGGGTAAGTAACTTTCCAAGGAGCTGATACTCTGGGTCCCACAGTGTTCCTTCTTTTTTCCTTCTACTTATCCATATGAAACCTCTGCCCAGCCTGCTATTCCTGAGCCCACGGGTACCCTGTGGGGTATGGCACTGACTGAGATACCTGTTGGTGAGAGGTCCCACGAATGGGTTGACCAGAAGTTGCATCAAAGCCTTTGAAGCAAACAGAACCCCAACCCGGATGTTCTCTTCCTCCAAGAATTCTGTGCCCTGCAGGCAGTTGTTTCTATGAGCTGTGTTGGCTTCGGTGACTGGAGGGGGCACAGTGCCAGAAGAGCCATTTGTCCAAGCTGTGCCCCTGGGTGCACTTTGTTCCACAGCTATGGTGATATTGTCAAAGAAGGAGAAGATGGTGGCAAAAGTAGGAAGGGTGAGGTCCAGCTGGGAACTCACAGAGAGGCTGGCGTGCCCAGAAGAATTGACCTCTTTGAACTCCGTGGCATACAGGAAGGTGGGCACAATGGGCACTGAAAGTCAATGAAGACCAATCGTAAGGGTTAGGGACAGATTATATTTTGCCACTACTAGGTTTAGGGATTACTTTAAGGTTCTGTTTTATGCCAAAGGAAGACCTTTGTTAAGTGACATCCTTTAAGGTGAGCTAAAGACTGTGCCTGCCCAAACTGTGCTGTTAGCTAAGGGACCTGCATTCCAACCATCACGTCGCTGGTCCTCCCAGATTCATGGATTCTGCATGGGCCATTTTTCCTACTCACTGAGATTTATTTACCACCTGAAAATCAATACTAATTGAGCTATAGTGATATTTTGCAGACCGATATAGATCAGTGAGGCACCCAATGTGCACGTTCCCACTTCAGTGAGATCTGGGACAGTTCCCTGGTACTTGAATCCCAGATCTGACAACTTTTAGCAGGCAGCCTCAGGCATATCATTTTATGCTTCTTTGTTTTAAAAAAAAAAAAAACTACCAGGATGCTTTGTTTTTAGGTTTTAAGATTATAATCTATGTGGTGGGGGAGGGGCTTGTGTGCTCATATTTCCTCCTAGGAGCAATGATTCAGTATTTGCTAATCCAGCACTTGTGACAGCTTTACAAAACATAATTATAACCATAGAACCACAAATAATGAGAATTGACAGCATTGGATTAGCCACTTGTCTCAGGAAGATTCTTATTTAAAATAGTATATTTTACCCAGGGGCAACAAGTTAGTAACGTTTATACCCTGGCACAATATAACATAAAGATTAAGGGAGTATCATCTAGAAAAAGAAAACTCCGAGGGAATGAACTGCAAGAAGGGTAGGGCTTGATAGAAGTTGAATGTCCAAATGTCGTGTGCCATTTTTAAAGGACAGAGCTTAGGGAGGCGTGGCTCCCAGAGACAGGATGGGGAAGCAGAGGGAGGCCACTCTGGTTCCAGGACTTCCTCCTTTCTGGCCAGACACTCTCTGAACCTCCTTCTCTTTGAACCTCTGGAGTCATTAGAAATGGCAGGAAGACTTGGTTACTGTAGGCAGTTTCCCCCAGCCCCTAGCAACCTCTATATGTTTTCCCACCAGAAAAATAAGTCCACTCATTGCTGAAATGGAGCAGGCTGTATTGCCTAATGGAGTCCAAAGCAAATTAACTCTCACCCTGGAGACCCCCAAACGTACCCACCACAGTAAGCAGCATGTTGTCCAGAAGCAGGGCAACAAACACCACCACAAGCACCAGCTGCCGGGACCCTCTGCCTTCCTCCAGCAACCGCTGAGGAGCATCCAGGACTGTGCGAAGCATGGTGGGGCAGGGCTGGGGCTGGGGATGGCTTCTCCTCCAGGTGCTCAGAGGCACCTGCCGAAGCCCTGCAGCCGCCCTATACAAGAGGAGGAAATCTGTCCCTGTGAGCGAGACTCATTGTTAAAAAGATAAGTGCAAAGGGTTACAAGTAGCAGGAGTGTTTGAAAATTTTCCATGTTTGTCCCTCCCTTTATTTTTTTCTTTTTTTTGCAGTGCTGGGGACAGAACCCAGGGCCTCATGCACAGTAGGCATGTGCTCTGCTAATGAGCTACACCTTCATTCCTTTTAAAATTCTATTTTGACACAGGGTCTCACTAACTTGCCCAGGCTGGACTCAACCTCCAGAGCAGTTGGGGTTACAGGCATGCGCCACTGTGCCCGGCTCTGATCACTTCTCACACATATCAATAATGCTATTGATTCCCAGATTGCCTTCCAGGTAAGCGCTGCTTACCAGTAATTTATATTTGAAATTTAACCTAATGCATTACCTGTATGCTTCTCAAATGTCAGACATTTGCCCCTCACCTTGATAACTTATATCTGAGAAGTATCTGGACAATTACTTATTTACTCTTTTCCTTTAAGTCCATGTTTTTAAAATATTGCTATACTATTTTAAAAAGCAACTTGATATACCATGTAAAAAGAAAATTATGTTGTATGTCTAGTTACCACCCCCAAATTATGGGCTAGGTTATTTGAACCACCCAAAAATATCTCATGTGGCCAAACATCACTCATGCTGCCCACGGAGACACATTAGTCTGGGCCAACTTTCATTTCACAGTTACAAAATCAGAGACTCAGGAGCTTAGGAAGTTTGCCCTTGATCAAATTAATTATTGTCAAACAGGGATGAAATCTCAAGCTTTTTAACTTGCAATTTTCACTCCACCTTTTGCATGAACTCTGGGCACTAGAAGTGCTCATAATCTTTTATTTATCTTATAAACCCCTGCTCAGAAAGCTGTTTCACTGTGTATAAGTAAGATAATAACTTTCATGACTAGTTTCCCATGTAGGATTTCATATCATTTGTTAGCCTTAAGTCACAGTTCCTTGTCAAAACTTCAGGTAATCCCACTTTATGGAAGATTTCATTTTCTTTTATGTAGTTTCTATTGTGGTATCAACAACACCAATCATGCACATTTTTAAAACAGATAATTGTCATGAAATGTGTAAGGTCCTAGAAATTTGATTACTCCATTTCAATTAACCTGTCCTAAAGAAAGGCTCAGAGTATAACTAAAGGTTTATGTTTGAAGATATACGGCTGAATTATTTTTATAAGTGAAAAATGAAATATTTTAAAATCATATTTTCAAATAATTTCAATGACTTAGAAAATACTCTTAAGATGGTAAGCCCAAAAAAATAATATCAAGCTGTATTTACAGCTTGATCTCACTCAGGTAGAAAATTAATACATGTGTATGTTTTTAAAAGACAGGAAAAATATCCACTCAAATACTGGTTATGTATAAGCAATGATTTAAATTATCTTAATTCTCATTTTCAATCATTTCCAAATATTCTGTAGTTAACAACTTTCATAACACAAAAAGAAAACAATTGTAAATGATTATCACTGAGTTCAATCATTAGCCTTAGCATTGGAAGAATCCTAAGTGCTCATCTGCTGTGCTCTAAACCCAGGGCTAAAGAACTCCTCCTGCAGTTCAAGCCATCAAGATAAATTTTAGCCAGATAAATTAACCAGAAAATGCACGCAATTATTAAGACCATTCATTTCAGCTACTTCCAAATACAGACTGACATAGGATACACAAGGTTGAAAATTAGAAGAGATTAAAAGAAAAGCAATGAAAACTACATGATTTCAATAGAATGCAATACTATAAGGAGAGAACACACAATAAAAACGAAAAGCTGACCCCAAACAATAATTTGCCAACAAATCAGGAGTAAATTTTATAATGAAAATCCTCTGATGAGAAATACAAATTATAAGGAAGAATTAAATTTATCCAGAGAGAAAAAATCCTACCTTTCAGTCTGGCTTGGTGTGTGCCACTCAGCAAGGGACCAGCAGGTGTTTGCAAGACAGCAGGACTCTGTTTTCTGAACGTGGATGTGCTGATGGATTTATTGCCACCTGTTATCTGAGGATGCTCTGTGTGCCCTTTGTCCACAAAGATTTAATTGGAAACTCCAACAGGTTCCACTCAGGGCCTTAGCTCCCTGCGTCAAAGGCAGGTAGGCAGGGCTGGAGAGGGCAGAGAGAATAGCTTGCTGAGCCAAGAGGCAGGAGGCTATGCTGTTTTACATCTGTGCTTATCTATCATCAAACCCTTTTAATTCTTGCCAGGATCAGAATACAAACTGGAACACAAGATGGAAGCAGGATGCAATTCCTGTCCCCGCCCACTTAGTCAAAGGGGCTCCTTGTACCCCACTTTGCTTCCTGGAAAGAAACAAATCTTAGAAAACTTACAGGGGACAGGGGAAATGTGCGTTTGCCATTCTAAAGCCATAAAAATTCTACATCTCTGGTCTGTGGAAAGACACAGGTTTCATACTACATCTTTGTATCCCAACACTAGCTCAGAGCCTGGCACATAGTGACCCCAGCACACCTTTCTTTCTTGTGTGGATGATTGGATGAGAATGAGGTCGTGAAAGAGTGAAATCCGTGGCAGCATAAGCTCACTGTGGAATCTTGGGGAAGCCCCATGGATCCATATTATTCTGACATTAGGAGTCATAGTTGGGCAAGGAGCATAATCAATTCAAAAGAGCAAATACAACTAATGAGCAAGGGTGGAAGCAGAGGTTTCCACTTGTGGATCTGGTGGGTCCTTCCTAAGTGTAGGAGTTAATTCAGAGACTTTCCATTTAGGGCTAAAAAAAAAGAAGGCAATTATCTTAAAATGGAAATCTAAAGAGAAATAGGGAGAGGAGAAAAGAGCATTAGGGGAATGCATTACTCCTCTTGCTGCTGTAACAAGGTACTGCAAACTTGGGGGCACAAAACAACATACATTTATTTTCTTACAGTTCTGGAGGTCAGAAATCCAAAATAGCCGTTACTGGGTTAAAATCAAGGTCTCAACAGGACTGGATTCCTTCTGGAGACTCCAGGGGACAACAGTTTCCTTGCCTCTTCCAGTTCCTAGAAGCAACATGTGTTTCTTGCCTCATGGGTTCCACCTTCAAGGCCAGCTGCGTGCCATGTTTAACTCTCTCCCTCCTTCACTACCAAGGACCCTTGTGCTTACATTGGGTCCACCCATATGACCCCAGATAATCTTCCCATCTCAAGATCCCTCACTTAATCACATCTGCAACATCCCTTTACCATGTACAGGAACACAGTCACAGGTTCCATGATTAGGATGTGGGTACATCTGGGGTACCATTGCCCTGTGTGCCCCAGGGACCGTGGCACACTGGCTTTGACTCCTCTGTGGCCTGAGTATCTACAGAAAGAGGTTGCTAGAGCTGGATTAATAATATATTTACTAGACTCTGAGAATGAAGCACTATCTGTTTGGGGTCCAGGTGACACTTCTTTCATCAGGCCCTCTCCACTCCAAGTACAGGACCTCTGGAGGCTTGGGGCAACCCCCAGCAGAGTGGAGCTGTGTCTAGTGGAGAAAAGCACCACGTGGGGGCTTGGCATAGAGACCTCTAGTGAGGGATAGCTGCTCTGAGACACCACCACACTGGGGGTGCCCCCAAATAATTGGGAAACCATGGTTTGGGGAACTGAAGACCTGAGTGAGAAGGTATAGGCAGAGAATTGTCATACTTTAGCATTAATAGAAACCACAGCAACAATGACAATAGCTATCACTTATGGAGTGCCTATGCCACTTCAGGCATGTTGCTGACATGTGACTCATCTATTATAGGTATATATGTAATACTATATGTTATTTCATAGATATTATAGGTTTTACACACACACACCTACACACACATTTGTTAACGGTGCTTGTGTTTGTTCACAGGCAGGACAAACCTGGGGTGTCCTTACAAAATATTCATCTCTGTAAATAATCAAAGCATTGTCTACTCAACAGGAATAAGCTCCCATCTTTGGTTATTTTTTTATGTAAAAAATGAAACCAAAAGGCTCGAGAAATGAAAATTAATATAGACTATTAGTAGCGAAGTAACATCTCAAGTGTCTAATTACAAAAAATAATTTAAGTATGTGGACTTGAAAGATGATCGTGTTGCTGTTAAAACGGAGAAAAAAGGATTATTATGAAGGCTATATATATAAACCTAGAAAAATTCACACATAAACAAACACACATCTTATAATTGGAAGTGAAAAAGTAGAATATCAAACTCTATATACTTTTATAATAGAATACACAATAGTCAGACGGTGGAAGCAATTCAGATTTCCCCCAAAAGATGGGTAGATAAGCAAAATGTGGGATGTATGTATGTATATATATATATATATATACACACACACACACACACACACACATACATACATATATGTGTGTGTGTATGTATACATACATTTATATATATACATATATATATGGGATGGATATATATATATATATATACATGTATATATATGTATATATGTGTGTATATATATTTGTATATACATGTATATATATGTATATGTACATATATATATCTCCAAACACACACACACACAGAATGGAATATTAACCAGCCTTAAAAAGAAAGGACATTGTGACACATGCTACAATCTGGATTAGTGTTGAGGACATTATGCTAAGAGAAATGTCATTCACCAAAGAGCATATTCTGTTATGTTCCACTTAAGTGGGGAAACTGGATTAGTCAAATTCATAGAAATACAATATAGACTGGTGGTCTCCAGGGTCTGGGCGAAGGGGAAATGAGGATTTTTTTTCAGTACTGGGGGTTGAACCCAGGGCATTCTCCACTGAGCCACATCCCAACCCTTTCTTTTTTTCATTTGGAGATAGGGTCTCCCTAAGTTGCTGAGGCTGGCCTTGAACTTGTGAACCTCCTGCCTCAGACTCCTGAGGCATGTACCACCATGGCCCCCTGGAGGTTGTTTCTTTAATGAGTATAAAGTTTCAGTTTTAAAGGATGAAAATTTCTTTGCACAACATTGTCAATATGCTTAGCGTACTGAAATGTGCATTTAAAAATGGTTAAGATGGTAAATCTTATGCTTATTGTGCTACAATTAAAAAATTTTTAAAACTGGATGTATATTGTGATTATATATCATAATTTTATTAGCCAAACAATAAAGGAAAATTTAAAAACTAAAAATTTTTACCAGTAAATAGCAATAACTTGATCTATATATAGTTATACTCGTGGACTCTGAGTCCTTGACTCATGATTTCCGGCCAGCAAAACCAGATTTGAAATGTGAGTCTCTTTCCAGGTAAAGTGGCTGGCGCTGAACATCCTCAGACAAGAAGCTTTTTTCTCCAGGCCAAATTGCATCTAATCCAATTACATTCACCTTGAGCAGTGGCTGACATGGCCTGCCAGAGTCAACGGTCCTGTGGCTCTGATCTGGAGCGTGCTTTTGTTTCTCATTGCTTCCTGTTTCCCTCACTGTTCAAATATTTGACAATCAGTCTTGACTTCCTCATTTGTAGCAGATGTCAGTGTTCAGACGGGAGAGGTTTGTTCCCAAACCTTTGACTGTGGCTTGGAAGTCACAGGCTTCTGAAAAGAAGGTCAGGGCCAGGGGCAATATTTCCTTATATGGGCATAATCTACTTGGCATTAAGGAACCTGTAGGAGTAGAGATCTGTCCACAAAGAAAAAAAAATTGTTATATCTGTGAAAGAAAGAAAGGTTGGTTTCAGATTTAAGAGAACAAGGTGTTTTAAAACTCCAAAATCAGAGTTAAGGATATAGCACAGGGGTAGAGTACTTGCCGGGATGCTGAGGTCCTGATAGAGAAAGAAGGAAGGAAGGGAAGGAGGGAGAGAGGGAGGGAGGGAGGGAGGGAAGGAAGGAAGGAAGGAAGGAAGGAAGGAAGGAAGGAAGGAAGGAAAAACTTAAAAAAAAAACCCACCAAAATCAACATAAGTTGGAAATCCATGAAATAGGTATCAGTAACAAACTCAGGAAAATATAAGTAGAGCAAAGACAGGAAAATTCAGCAACCCCCAAACCTGACCCAGCATCCCTTCACCCCAGTCCTCTTGAGGAGAGAGCCTCTATATTTGGAGAGAATAGATCTGGGAAGGTTTAAAGCCAAAGAAGACACGGAAGCTAACCCTGTGAAACCAGCTTCCTTAAACATAGTCAGGTCCCTTCAAACTCAGTCTGGGTCTGCATTGTACCAGAAGCCTGCAGCTGCCCTGGTACAATGCAGAACTTGGCAGCGGGTTGCCTGGCAGGACTCTCCCGGGAGGCTCCCGGGGCTCTTGCCTCCTACCTGCAACCTCAACCATTTCCTTCGTTTCTTCAATACAGACTTAACCCCATGCCCAAATCCATGTCCCCCTTGTGCTTACTCCTGTTCTCAACCTCCCTTTGACTCTTCTGCACCGGGAAGGTCTCTCCCTTCTTCGGGGTCCCTCCCTTTGTCTCTCATTTCAAGGACCTTTACTGTCAAGTTACTTCCCCAGATCACCAGGGCATATCACCTCTGCCCCATTTGACTCCAGCCTGCTCTGCTTCGAAAAGGTAACCAAGCGACATCTACTAGTCGGTGCTTCCACCTCCTTCCCCTTAGCGCCCACCTGGGAGCTGTGTTGGAATTGGTCAAGAACAAACTGACCAATTCCAGAAGAGATCTCATACTTCATGATGCATGTGGCATTTTTTTTCTGGCACAATTCCTGTTATAGTTTGGATATAAAGTGTCCCCCAAAACCCCTGTGCTAATGCTGGAATAGTCGGAGGAGAAATGATTGGGTCACGGGAGCTGTGATCTAATCAGTCCGTCCTACTTTAAATGGGTTGACTGTGGTGATGGCAGGCAGGTGGGGCTTGGCTGCAGGAGGTGGTCACTGGGGCCTGCCCTGGAAGGGCGCATCTTCCCTGTGGTCCCTCATCCCTGCTGCTTCCTAGTTGTGATGTTCTGTTTCACCTCCAGCTCAGAGCAATGGAGTTGGCCCACCATGGACTAAATCTTTAAAACCATGAACCCAAATAAATTTTCCCTCTTCTAAATTGTTCTTGTGAGGTATTTTGGTCACAGTGATGCAAAGCTGACTAACACACTTCTCAAAGGCAGAGATTTTTTTTTTTTTATCTCCCTCATGTTTGTGTACCACACAGCACTTGGTATCTTGCCCAGTGGAGGTGCTCCGTAACTGTGTTATCAGGCTTTCCGTTACTACGACAAAATCCATGAGGTGGGTTTATTTTAACAGTTTCTGAAGTTCAGTGCACAGTCTCTGTTGGCTCTGTTGTTTTCAGCCTGCAGCGACTCAGTACATCATCATGGCAGGAGTGCATGGTTATGGAGACCTGCTTACCTCAGGACAGCTGGGAAAAGGAGAGACAGGAAGGGGCCAGGATACCAACCATCCCTTCAAGGGCACAGCCCCAGTGAACCAACTCTCTTCCACTAGATCTCAGTTCTGAAAGTTCCATCACCTCCTAGTAGTGCCACAGGCTGGTGACCAAGTTTTTAACTAACGGACCTTTGGGAGACACTTGCATATCACGGCAATAGCCATTTGTAGCAGTTGTTGCTAACAGTGACAATGAGAAATCATTCTTGCCTGTGGGCTTCACATGAGACCAGAAGAGGTACTAGAAACCCTGAAGGAAGTGTGCACATTCCTGGAGCCTCCAGGATGGGAATAAAGAAATTCCACCTTCCTTTTGGAATTCAGTCTCCAAACCCTCCCATATGGACTGTGTGAGCAAATTTCCATGAGCAGAGCTGAGGGTTTTGAAACCCACCTCTAATTCTTGGGCTCTTAACCTCAGCAATGGCTCCTTATTAACTTCCATTCATTTACCAGATAAGGAAAATCTACCATCCCCTAAGACCTTTGCATTGGACCAGAGAACTGGTGGAAATAACCTAGACTTCAGTGGGGCAGGAAAGGCAATGTCTCTTAGAGACAAAAGTTGTGGTTTTTTAAAATATTTTTCTCTATATATAAACATCCTGGAGATTAATGCTCTATCTAAGGTGCAGGTGGCAAAGATCTTCTCCCATTCTGTAGGGTCTCTCATTACATTCTTGATTGTTTCCTGCTATGAAGAAGCTTTTCAGTTTAATACCATCCCATTATGGATTATTTTTTTTTTCGGAGGGGGTATAGGGGATTGAACCCAGGGGCGCTTAACCACTGAGCCACATCCCCAGATCTATTTTGTATTTTATTTAGAGACAGAGTCTCACTGAGTTGCTTAGCACCTTGCTTTTGCGGAGGCTGGCTTTGAACTCACGATCCTCCTGTCTCAGCCTCCCAAGCCACTGGGATTACATACAGGTCCATTGATGGATTCTTGGTTTTATTTTTTGCACTTTAGAACTCTTGCTGAGGAATTTATTTCCTAAGCCAACATAATCATGCTAAGTGAAATAAGTCAATCCCCCAAAACCAAAGGCTGAATGTTCTCTCTGAAACCCAGATATTCACACATAATAAAGGGATGGGGAGAGAACTGGATTAGATGAAGGTCAACGGATTAGACAGTGAATTCATTGGGTTAGAAAAGGGGGAATGAAGGGAAAGGAGGGGAACAGGAATAGGAAAGACAGCAGAATGAATCAGACTTAACTTTTCTGTGTGCACATATGAATACATGACCAGTGTAACTCCACATCATGTACAATCACAAGGATGGGAAGTTAAAAAAAAAAGACGAATGGGAAGTTACACTCCATGTATGAATAATATGTCAAAATACACTCTACTGTTATGTACATATAAAAGTAACAAATTTTTTAAATGAGAAAAAATATTTCTATACATAACAGGAAATAGAAAAAATGCCCTTCGAGGTTATTAAAGTTTGGTTCCTGCTTCTCCCATTTGCCATCTGTGAGAATTTGAACAAACTACTTGAGTTCTTTGTGCCTGGTTTGCTAACTTACAGAATCTAGTGAAGATTTAATAAGTAAAGGCACTTAGAAGAGTGTCTGGCACACAGCACACAGTGTTGTATCCTAAGAACTTATTTATCATAAAAGCAGGAAGATACTGATTCTGCTCTGCTGAACTCTTTTGTTTGGGGAGTTTCCAAACACTAAGTTCCTTAAAATAAATTCCTCCTAGAAATGCAGAACCTATGCTCATCTGCTTTCAGGGCTATTAGTTCTTGCTAACCAGGAAAATTTGCACAGATTGCTCAAGACTTACTTGGGACAGTCAACAGTGTTCCTCTAACTCACGGCTTATCCAAAGTCTGTCTGAATGAAAGCCTACCTTTTTTCTCCTCCCACCGAGGAGAAGCCCGTGACCAAAACCAATCCTAGCTGACCATTCTCTTACCAGCTACACAGTCCAGCATCTCATTCTATATTGTTTTTCACATTCTCTATGTTGAATCATATGTGTAATCTTGTCTCCACAATTTAGCTTTTAGCTCCTTAGAATATAATAATGTATTGCACCATAATGCCATCATTGCTTTAGAGATATGATGTGGGCTCCAAGACACAGAGCTAGGGAGCCTGAGGCTGCTACCCTGAGCTCAATGTATGGCTGAGATTATGAAAGTATCTGATAGTTATTTTGAGGTTTTCCAATGCCCGACACCATGTTGAATCCATTGATAGTGCCACTGAATAGATACTTGCTGATAAAAGGCATCAAGTGCTTTGGCTTCTCCAGTGAGTACATCATAAGCAAACCATGAAAAAAGGCATTTTTCTGGCAATGAGACTCAGACATTGAGACAGTGTAGGCACAATGCCATGACAACTGGTGGAAAAATAGAGATGATCCAAATTAGAATATTCCTAGAATTGTTCCTGAGAATTCCAGATGTTGTAAGTCCAGCTTGTCCACAGTTCATCTTTGATGTCATCTTCCACACAGATGGCAGATCAGAGCCTGGATCTTGAATTCTCATTTCAGAGGACTAGAATTAGCCAGCAGTCTTAGAAATAATTTGGTTTTCCAAAATTACCCTAGATGGGAGTAGAACAAACCATTAATAACTACCCCATATCAGAGGGTAGGTATCTCCTAGATTTATCCAAATTTGAACAGAGAAGGCAGAGACAGAACTAGGTAACTACAGAGGCTATAGAGTTTTTTAAAAATTCACAATCTGTGGTCTAGGAAGCATAGATTGCCAGTCTCTCAGTCCAGAACTTAGGAAAATCACTTTGCTTTGTGGGCTTCAATTTCCTTATCTGTAAATTGAAGACATTGGTCTAGTTGATTCTTGCAGCCCATTTCAGGCTTAATAATCATAAACTAGTCTTAGAAGCAAAACAGTGAGCTCTCCTTTAATGTTGATTCTGTCATCTACTACCATCCTCTGCCACTGATTCCTTCCAGGTCTCTTTAATGCAGAACTTTTCACATACCTGATTGCAGGCTGTTGTATCACTATTCACAGGACCCGCTGCCTATTAAAACAAACAAACAAACAGCAACAACAACAAAAAACTATACCATTTTAAACAGAAGCACCTTCATATTCCTGATTTTAATTCTAGATAAAAGTATGATGCTCATACCAAAAAAAAAAAGGAGAAATATAAAGAAGAACAACAATCTCATCATTCAGATAGTCACTGTTAACATCAGTACTTATTCTTTGATGATGTTTTCTGAGCGTGTGTGTGTGTACACCTATCAGTAATGGAAATCATTTTGTATATGCCATTTCATATAGAATTTTCTACTTAATACTGTTTTGTGAAGATTTTCCCATGCATAAAATATTTTCCTATCAGGCTTAGTGTCTGAATAATATTCCATTGAATACATATATTAGTATTTATCCCACAAATTCCCTTTTGTTAGAGAACTTGGATGTGAAAGAACCACCCTGATCTGACAATCAAAGGAAGTCTCTGACAAAGGGCACTTGGAGTTCCAAGGATGTGTTCCCCCTTCAGACCATCAGCAATGGCACAGTGGCATCTGTTAAGGGAAGTCCAGCCATCAGTCTTCTCTTGGTTATTACATTTAAACATTTACTCCGCTCTCTTAAGTTGCCATTGTTCCTATCATAGAGGGCCCTCTACTGTTTCCTCTCTTTTTCACCACACATTTGTGACCCTAGTGACAATGAAGGAAATATGGAATATGGAATAGAAACAGAGATCTGTTTTCAGGAGGTCAGAGTAGTTTTTCACCTATAAATATCACTCTGATTCTGATGCTCAGAATTAAAAAAAAAAACAGCCAACACAACAACAAAGAAAAATGAAATATTAGCTTCTTCTTCCATCTTATGCTGAAATTTTAATATTAATGATTTTATTAGTTCACTCCTTCTTAATGGAAATGGACAGAACTCTTTAATCTGCTGTGGTTTATCTTCATAATATTTTCCTCTATCAGGATTTTCCAACAAATGAAGAAAGATACATATTATATGGGGAAACTCTGGGTCACCAGTGTGAGCTTTTCTGACCTGTCCCTTCCCTATTTTCCTTCTCCAATAAATATTTGTAATAAAAGAGTAAGAATTCACATTTCTATATAAGGTGTGGATTTCTGTGAACCTTCTTTTAAATCCCTGAGAAACATAAATGATGTGAAACCTTTCCTGCTCACAAATGGAGACTTGGAGACGGAAGGAACTAAGGTCTGATACCAGGTCACACTGTGCATGTAAAGAAACAGTCAGCCTTGAAATCAGACTGGTGACTCTGAGTCTCCTGTTCTGACCACATTTCCTACTTCCGGGGCCAACTAGATTTTTTTATTCCTTGGGAGTAGAGTAAGGTAGGATAGGATTTCAACAAATAAGAAAACAATGACCACTGTATATTCTGAGTAGGGCCACTATTTCTTAGGAAAATACCCTCCACATACAAAAATAAAGTTGGGAGAAAGAAAAGGAGCAACATATTTTAATCTTTCTAGCAGATACTTATTAAGTGCAAGTTGTCTTTAGATAGAAGATACAAGAAAATTATAAGATGTACTACCTGATAATTAAAGGGGCTTGCTATTTAGAACTTAGAAAAAGAGCCTGACACATGCTATTGTGTAAATGTTTTGTCAATCAATAAATGTATGATTAATGTTAGCTAAGAACTTTTTTGCTCTTTTCCAAAAGTTGCATTTCTTATCTCTTTTAATGCTTCCAACAATTGCATGAGAAAGTATTACTATACTAATTTTATAATGGAGAAAAAAAATGAAACTTATAGAGAATAAATTTTTGTTCAAGTTCATAGAACTATTGAAATTAGGGCTTTAAGTCTGTCTAGTTCCATGCCTCTTAACCATAATACTGTGCTATTCCCTGTCCCTGGGTGCTACTCTCTGAGCATATGTGACTATCAAATTGCTCTTCTGAATGTCATACTAATTATATTCCTACCAATAAAACATGAAAATTCCTGTTTCATTTTACTTTTGCTTGCACATTAGTTAAAATTAAAAATTGGAGTCCATCTCATAAATTAAAACATAATGTTTTGCTCTTAATTATAAAACATAGTAAATGATGCTCAATCTCATTCATCATTAATGAAGACTTTAGTAACTAAGTAATGTTTACTTCACTTATTACACCAGTTGATTATCTCTTATTTTAAATGCTTGAGACTAAAAGAGTTTTGGATTTCAATTGAGTTTTTCTTTGTGAGGGTGAGGGTGGGATGGAATATTCGCATATACTTCATGAGATATCTTGGGAATGGGACCCATCTCTAAACACAAAATTCATTATGTTTCATATATCTCTGATACACATAGCCTGAACATAATTTTATACAATATTTATAATAATTTTGTGCATGAAACAAAATTTCATAGTGTGGAATTTTTCACTTGCAGCATCATGCTGACACTCAAAATGTTTGCATTTTGGAGTATAAAATACTCCAAAAATTTGGACTTTTGGATAGGGATGTTCAACTTGCATACCACCATTATATACAATTCATCCCCCAAATCTTCCTCCCATGTAAAAACGTTTGATTTTCTTCATCAGTTATCACCATGATCTTCTCATGGTCAAACACAATGAATACTTACAGTCCTTCCATTACTTGCTTTCTCTTCTGTTTGGGGGTAATAACAAATTAAATTTTTGTCTTCTTTTGGCTTGTGGAACATGTGCTCTGGGTCCTTTTCATCTCTTATAACATTTCAAGTTCGACTGCAGGATACTTTTCCTTTGTCCATCCACTCATCTTAGTGATTCCCCTAGAAGTGGACCTTGAACAGCTTCCCACTCTATACACAATCTTTGCTTTGTCTTTTTCAGGTCCTCATCATCAATTTGTTTATACGTCACAAATCTTAGTTCATCCCAGATGTCTTCTTGGATATTTACAAACAATCCAAGGAAACCTAACAGATTCCCAAGCAGAATAGTTTCCCTCTTTCATCAAGCAGCAAAATTCCCCTCTCCTTCTCTGTGCCAGTCCTGTAAATGGCGCCAGAATCTATTCAAGCTCCATCAAATCTGGACTGTCACCTTCTGCAGCCTGTCATCCTATTTTAGTTGGGACCCTTGTGTAGCTTTCAAAACTGTTCCTGGGTGTCTTTCACATCAATGCCCACAACTTAAAACAAACCAACAGATGCTTGTTGAATGGATACAGGAGTTAAAGAATTGGGTAGGGAGATAGTAAAGGGAAACGAATAATGGCTCATAGTACCCTCCCTGGTCATAGAGTCTCACATTTCCCCTGTTTTTCAAGGTGCGTTTGATAGTTCTCTTCATTCAATGCAATGAAAGGCAATTCTAAAATGGACATCAATTGGCCTTTTCTTGTACGTGTTCCCCTCTCGCTCAATCTGGCCCCTCTTTGGCTTCCTTTTCCCTCTCCCTGGCGAGCGCCGGCCCTCCCAGCACGCTGGTCAGCTCCTCTCCCCTGCGCGCTCTCAGCCCCGCCCACGCGGAGCCCGAGTCACGAGGCTGGGGGGCGGTGAGCCGCGAAGGGGGCGGAGCCAAGATGGATCTCCGCAGCGCGCCTGGGCGGAGCCTGGTGCGCGGGCCGCCCTAGTATATCTGCGCCTGCGCGGCGCTGCTGTGGGGCCAGTCGGGACGGAGGAGACAAGATGGCGTTGCGGGCGGTGCGGGGGATTGTGAACGGGGCCGCACCCGAGCTACCCGTGTCCGCCAGTGGGCCCATGGCGGGATCTCGGGAGCAAGCGCTGGCAGTCAGTCGGAACTACCTCTCCCAGCCTCGCCTCAGTGAGTATTTGAAAGCAGCGGAGAAACAGTCTTCGCTTCTTCGCCTAGCCCTTTGCTCCCGCTCACCTGCTTAGCCAGCGGGCGGGGTGAATTTTTTCCCCCTCTCCAGAGACCCACAAGTGTGTCTCTAGGAGATTTGCGTGTGCTTGACATTTCCACGACTTACGTGGGCAGAGCGCAAGAGCACCAGCGGGAACTTTCCTGGGGTTGGTGGGCTCGTGGCTACTGCCCTTCCCTCTCCAGCCTGCCTGGGCTGGAGCATTCACTGGCACTTGCCTGTCCCTGAGGAGCCTCGTCTCTCCGATCTTAATCTTCTCCTGACCTGGTTTGAAGGTCTAGGGGTCGAGGGAACGCCCCTTCCCATCTCCTCCCCCTGGTGAGGACCTCAGGGCAGGTCGTAAGCTTCTGGGAAGGCGGACTGTGCAGTGCCTTCGCTGACGTGGTCAGGCCTTTGGTGGATGGAGGTCAGGCCCACAGCCAGAGGGAGATGTGTCTTGTTGGGTGGAGGGGCTGCTTCGCGGGAGAACACCTAGATACCAGAGAACCTTAGAGCTGAAAAGTACCCTGCAAGTCATCCAGTCCAGCCCTCTCATTTTACAGGTGAGAAGCCAAAGGTTCTGGGATGATAGGACTTGCCAGGCTTCAGACATCTCTAATTATTGACAGAGCAGGAGAATGAAAATCCAGGTTTCCTAATTCCCCTTGGGCTTTTTTTTTTTTTTTTTTTCTTCTGTCGTTGCCTCTTCAATTATTGACCAGTTAACCAAACTAGGTCGAGTGCAAGGTTCTTTGGGAAAGCCAAGCAGCTTTTCCCTTATCTAGCATATATGCATAGGCTTAAGTGTTGTGATTATAAAGGGCCTTAATAAATTAGGTTTAGGTAGATGGTTCAGCAGTTCCAAAAGAAATGGTTCTTGATTATTAAAGATAATAGTTGTTAACATCAGACCTCTTCAACAGCTTCCTTAGGGGATGAAATACTTTTTTAAAAAGCTTGGAAAAGTACCTGATGTTTCCCCAAATAACGAGACTGCATTTGTGCTGTTTAATTGCCAGCCTATCTATTTGTGGGTGGCTCATTGGTTAAAAAGAATTTCAGAGGAAGGGTTTTAGTGAAGCACTCTGCAGCCTGACTAATCCCATCCTGATCTGTCACTGGGTCATGTGATTGCACTGCAGCCTAAGGAAGAATCTGTAGATTGCTGAGATGGGCTTTTTACAGTGGAAATTGTTTAAATCAGGAATGCCTGTGGGGGGTTATATGAGCTGAGGTAAATGTTTGAGAAATTGATAGATGTTGCATTCTTAAATAAACCTTGGCAAAGTGTACCTAGGAACTGCCAATTCTCTTATGAATTGCATTCGTATGCTTTGCTTTGGGCAGAACAGATAGACATTAATGGTGCCTCTAGAAAAAGGTTTTAAGGGTACAGTCTTCAATGTCAATTCAGAATATGAACAAAAATAATAACATTGTTTAAAGAGCTCACATAATTTCTTCACATTTTGTATGTCAACCAATGGCTGAAGAACTTCCCCACAAAACTGTTGCAGCATCTTGCTTAAAATGGGACCTTTATAGGTCAGGGATCCATTTTGTATCTCTAGTACCTTCTACATTGCCTGACATAGAAGGTATTCTATAAATTCTTGTATAACTTGCATGTAAGCCCCTTGTTTTAATAATTTAATGGGTAAATTCTTAATATGGATGGAATCAGAGTAGGGAGTTACAATACCTAATTGTTCTGAACAGTTTCCCTTCCATATATGAGTCATTCTAAACATAAGTAATATATATGGGCTTGGAACTTCATTTGAATTTTTTTCCTATTTTGCCACATCTTTTTTGGTTCCAATTGGTGGTACTAGGAATTGAACCCATTTGTGCTCTGCCACTAAGTCACATCCCTTTTTGTTTTTTATTTTGAAACAGGACTTTACCAAATTGCTGAGGATTTCACCAAGTAGCTGAGGGTCTCTCATAGTTGCTAAGGCTAGCCTTGAATTTGCACTTGCAGTCCTGCTTAGCCTCCTGAGTTGCTGGGATTACAGGCCTACACCACCACACCCAGCTTAACGTCTTAATTTTTGTAATGAAAGATTGATGATGGTATCTAAGGTGGTTGTAGCTATTTAATATATGCTTTAATTTTTCTTTCTTTTTTTTTCTTTCTCATGCTAGAGATTGAACACAGGACCTTGCACATGCTTGACAAGCTCTTCACCACTAAGCTACACACACAGCCCCTAATATATGCCTTTTGAATGAAGGAATGGAATAGTATTGGCAGTTTCACTGTACAAATTAGATCCTGTTAAGAAACAAATTCAGGATTATAGGACTGTCAAAAAGAAATGGAAATATCTATTCAGCTTTGAAATTAGAAAATAATTTTGAAAACTTCAATTGAATTTCTTTTTTTTTTTTCAGTAGAATTTCTAAAGTCACAGGAAAAGAAGACTTTTCTGTTAATCCTTGAGAAAAATTCAATAATATACATAGAGCTTTTCAATGCTAAATATTTTTAATTTTGTGATCTCCATTTTTCTTGAGACCCTCAATCAACTAATCTTAAGTTTCTTACATCATGAAGCAGAGCTTGCCCCAGCAAAAGTCATAAAAGAATGTTTTGCTTGCTTTTTCTAGAACTTCTCTCTCAGGTGCCTACTGCTCAGAGTTAGTTTTATCTTCTTACACAATAGAAGATGATTGCTCTGAGTTTTTGTTTTGCTATTAAGGTGGAGCCTAAAAGACTAGGACTCTTATTATGCAATGGCTGTTGAGTTTTCTCTTTGAATGTGTGGCAATCATTAAAGGCATTCATATTCATAGTGTTGAACAATCTCTTATCAAGCAGAAGGAAGGGGATGTCATCTGAAATATATGTTCCTTAAAACCTTTGTGGATTTTGATTTTTCAGTATTTATCACGTGTGTTTCAGAACCAAAGATGTGGCTTTTTGGCTGTAAAATGTGTTAAGTATGTAATATAAGCATGTTTCTACTATATTGTTAGCTTTCTGATCATCCACCACACACTCACCTATGGACTCAAGTTCTTAGAAAATTTCTAAGAGAAGAGCGATTTTGATAAATAAAATAATTAATAATTAACCTTTTGAAGAGCAACTTAATGTTTTGACAGCTGTGCTTTGATATCTCTGCTTTGGACTATTTAATGGTAAAGGCGAGGAAGGCTGGATAATTGAGGGATAAAAGGTAGCAGCATCAGATGCGTTTTCTGCTTAGTTTTCTTGTAGTCCAAATATTAGGAATGTGTGATTTCCATATTTTTAAATTATAGTGGGGACTAAGGTAAAAAAAAATGCTATAGGGTCATAGAATACGAACTTTATAATTAATTAGTAAGCCTGGTTCCTCCACTTGGTAGCAGATTTCTTTGGGATTTTATTTCCTTAAGTGTAAAGTGAGATTGTATCAGCCTTGCTTATTTCACAATGTTTTGTGAAGGTAAAATCAGATAATCGATCTGAAAATGATCTGTAAAAGCATGACACTCTCCAAATACAAAGTTTGGTAGTTTTTTTTTTTTTTTTTACCTTGTTTGAGTTATAATATTTATTAGCTCAATTTTCACATATCAATTTAAACATGATTCACCTCTCGTTTGTACCAGAAGTGGCCTCCTCACATTTTTCATGATTTCTAGTGAGGGAAAACTGCTGCAGCATCTCCAGAGATATTCCATTCTCTGCTAGATTTCTTCCAGCAGCTGTGACTCCACTGGAGAAAGATTGTTTTGTAGTAATGACAGAATGTGGACAAAGGGAAATAATGCCTGGGGCAAAATAGTAAAAAAAATACCTACTTTTCTGAGCTAAAACTGCAGATTGGTGAAATTATTTGGGATGGTACTGGTATATAATTCTTGCAAATAAGTGCTAGAATGTACCCTGTCACACAAACAACCAACTTATTTCTGTTTTAGAATTTGTGTTGCAGTGGTTTAAAGACCAAATGGCTGGAGATTCAGATCCTTGGGCAAGTTTCTTAATTTCTCCAAGAATAATTTTTCTCTTCTAAAATGTGAAATAGTCGCTAACTCGGGTGTGTGATGGAGGTTAAATGAGAATTCCTGATAGGCACTCATTAGATGTGGCTTGGGTGTTGTTAATGTTCATCAAGTAACTTACAGGGTTTATTTGCACACTTTTTAATGTTGAAAATTTAGAAGACTCTTCTTTTGAGGAAGTAGAATCTCCTGTAGTAGAAGTCAGCTCCATTCACTGTTTCCAGGAAAAGCCATGACTAATGTTTCTTTTTCTTGGTCATGCTTTTTTGCTCCTGACTGGCAAAACTTCATAGTTTGGCATTAATTTGAATTTTAAACACAAGATTCCAATGCAGAGTTGTTGTAGAGTTTAGATTTTCAGAAAAGAGTCTATTTTGTTAAAAATTAAAGAGAATTTTAAGAACTTGAGGGATTTTAATGATGTATTTTATTCAGGACAGAGCTTTATAAAGCTTATCTCAAAGCTTCATTCCCTTTCATTCCACACTGTTTAAATGAAGGTTTTTAGAAGGTCTGTGTTTTTGCATTTTTTAAAAAATTGGGTTTCAAGAAGACATGTTTCTGATGAAGCTCACTTCCCGTTTCTTTATAGTAATTTTAGAAATTCATTGAAAAACAATGTTTGGAGTCTTTTAAATGAGAACAATAAGGAAGGTTTTCCTAAAAGTGATAGAAAATGCCACAAAAGGAATCTTTCTAATAATTATAAGGGAAATGAGTGATCCTCTTACGTTCTCATTCATTCAGGTATCTATTTTTCAACTTGTGATATGCAAGTTGAAAAAAACAAACAAAAATACCTCAATCAGGTTGGGGGCCTCTGTTGAGACCATTATGGTTACTGATCATTTGTAACACGGTGGAGGAATTGTGTTTGTAAATTTTAAAGCCCCTTGAGTGGACAGACTGGTTATAAAATGGTTTCCTCATTCTTGGGAGTTCATATTTGTGCCAGGAATCTCTGTCCAAGTTCATTTGAAGACCTCAAATCAAGCAAGTGAAAAAATTCCTAATTGCTTAACAGCTTCATATAAATTGTTTCAGACTTTGTAATAATTTTCTTCTAAAATTTATGTCATGTATTTTTTAACTGTTTTGATTATGAAACTTAGTGAATTCTGAAGATTTCTGTTTGAGTTCCCTTGTCCTAAACGTTCCTTTTTTTTTTTCCCCTTTGGTGCTGGGGATTGAACCCAGGGACTTGAGCATGCGAGGCAAGCAAGCTGCCAACTGAGCTATATTCCCAGCTCTCTAAATGTTCTTTTTTATACCTAATCTCTTTTGCTAGGAAGAATGACTATCTTCTTTCTAAAAATGAAGGATATGGGTAATACCTTACAGAGTAACAGTTTATTTTTAGGGAATACTTGGCTGTGAATTATCAGTCTCCAACCTGGTAGTAATATTTGACTTTTTTTTTTTTTTTTAAGATTACTTATCTTAATTGACCCCTAGCATTTTATCCCATTGCTCATTATCTGTTTCTCAGGCTCTTTTCAATATTTTTTATGATTTTACTTTACGGAATACATTTTCTTGCTTTTGTGAATTTTGTTGCTTCTGCTTTAGGTTAAGATTCCTTTTCCTTCCTGACCTACTTAGTTAAGTGCCACCTCCTCTATAAAGCTTTTCCTTTTCTCTCTAAGATAGGAACTTTATTATTCTGTTTTTGCTGTGCTCCCAGGAATCCTCTGCAAGCCTCAGTTAGTACCCTTATCTCAGAACCTTATCTCATCACATTGAAATTCCCCTCCCTGCATGAAAACTCAACTTCTAAAGGCAGGCAGCCTCTGTACCTGTTTTTGTATGGGATGCTTAGAACAGTGGCTCAGCCAGTAAGATTCAAAATATTTTTGATGAGGGTATATTATGAAAAATAGTAAGGCATATTTTACAAATTCATTTTGTTAAAAAAATTGTGTAGCTGTTCAGTGTTCCATATTATAATAGATGGAATAAAGTAGAAGTTTTTTTGGTAGTAATAGAGAAGGTAATTTAGGCTCTTGTGCTCTTGACTAAAGTTGACTCTTCTGTGTTTCTTTTCAGCATACAAGACAGTTTCAGGAGTCAATGGTCCACTGGTGATCTTAGATCAAGTTAAGGTAATCCACTGTCTGTTATGATCAAGTCATTTATGTATTTAAAAGTGTGGTGTTAAGTACTATTCCATATACTTTAGATTTTGTTATGATTTTAAAGCTATCCTGTGGTTTGAATGTCAGTATTATATAGGAAACAAATTAGAGACCAAAAGTCAGAACACTGGATTTCAGTACTAGTTAGTATAGGTTCTGTTTGTTTCTGTGAGTTCATCATCTGCAAATTGCGGGGAGGAATCCCCAATCCTACTCAATAGTTTTATTAGATAGAAAGAAAACCAGCAATAGTATTTATGAGTATGTTTTATAACCTTTAGGATATTATACAGTTACATGGTATCTTATATTTTATAGTTATTTTAATAATATTTATCTTATTTCTACTAAATTTTAAGCTGTTGAGTAAGCTTTGCTACTTTTAGAGCCTGATATTGGTTTTGAAGTAATGAATATATAAGAACAGATTACTCAATAGTGACTATAACCTAAAACAAAGAATAGGGTATACTTATTCAGTTTGTTGTAAAAATCTTTGGGTATGTTGGATTTTTACCTATAAGTAAAAATTATAAACACTGTTAGCTTAGAAAGTGAGGCATAGACTACAGTTTAGTTGGATGTCTCAGGCTATGCTTCCTGCCTGACCTCTGTGATCAGAATGTTCTCAGAAAGTAATTTATATACCTGTTGTTTAGAAGAGTAATTCTACATTAGTTGTTCTTGGGGTGGGTCAGGGGAGAACACATGATTACCACTTTATTGACAGGCTAATGATGGTTGTATGTTTGGCCTGTGGTCCCCATGGAAGCAGAAAATAAAGTGAGAAGCATTTCTTATAAAAAAGGGCAAAGTTTGTGGTTTCTTAAGCTTATCATTAAAATAATATTTTTGTGTATGGCAAGATATCTTTACAAATAAATCTTGAAATTAACCCTAGCAAGTTCACCTTCTGGCCACGGTTTCATACTAGTCTACAAATTAGGCAAAGTCTCGACATATTGATCTCAGGATGTATAAGACTTACAAGTGCCTGTTAATGTTTTATTTAAAAAAAAATAAGAGATTACACTTTCATTTTTGAGGAAAACATTAAGAAGCTTTATTTCTGTATCTCTTTTCGTACATTATTTGCTAAATAAATTTTGGCTAATATTTTTAATATATGCATTTTTATATTAGTTTATTATTGAAAAGCAGCTCATCAAATATTTAGGTTTCAATTGTGTTAAGATCTGAGCTCAGCCTTCCCCTGGTGGAAAATAAGAATAGTGTAGAAGAGAAGCAGATGTAGCAGAAATACTAAGAGTGTGTTGGTAAGTGCTGTCAAGGGTGATTGAGGAGGATGTGAGAATCAGTAATAGAAAGGACTTAGAAAACATCTCTGTGAAGTAATTTTAAGAGAACTAAAAAGTTTGTTACTCTGAAGTATAGCTCTTATTGAGGAAAAACTGGTAAAGAAATTTTTTTGTTTTAAAAGATAGTTCCATACCATAAAATTTGGAATGATTTTTTTTTTCCTCTTGATTTGGTTTGGTTTTTAGTTTTTGGCTTTAATTGCATACACATATGCTTAAGGAGCAGATAATTATATGGATTCTGTCTGGATAGAAGATGGAGAGCTACTCTCCAATTTATTGTAGCATATATTAAATTCTAAAACCAGAGAATGGGTAGTGTTAGCACAGATTCCAGAATTCTTGATAAAATGTACTCCTGTCAGATAGTAGCAAAAATACCTATGTTAAAAAAGCAGTAAAATTATGACAAAGTAGTGTTGATCCCAGTAAACCAGGTTGATTTCATATTAGAAAATATATCAGTTTAAAAGCAAACATTTGACAAAACTAGAAAAAAGTTATATTCTTCAATAAATACAGAAAAAGTATCTGGTAAAGTTAACTCATTTTATTATAAAAGGAAGCCTCTTAATAAGGAATAGAACAAATTAGCCTCTTTCCAGGTATCCACCACCTAGCAGACAGCATCCTTAAGGAGACTCTAGAAACATTGCCAGTTAAATCAGTGAAAGGAACTCTACTCTAACCCTGTTCTCGGTACTTCACTTCTGACACCAAATGTGTGGGTTTTTACCCCACAACAGTTCATGTCAGTTTTCCAACGACACCTACTGGGTGTCCTATAATTTAACTCAGTTCTGACTCTAACTGCAGACCCACAAGTTAAGGGCTTAGTTTTATAAGACTGCCTCTCTTCAGATGCCAGTCACAAATATTGGGTACCTAGATTATCCACAGCTACCTTCTGATTTGACTGTAAATTAGAGGTTCTCTTGTCACATCTCAAAACAGTTTACTGTTACTGAGCTATACAAAGGATACAAATGAACAACCAGATGAAGAGATACATAGGGTGAGGTCCCGAAGGGTCCTGAGCACAAGAACTTCTGTCCCTATGAAGCCGGGGTTGCCACCCTCTCGGCACATACATGCATTCTCCACCAACTCTGTGAAGCTCTTTAAACCCCTTCAGTTAGGATTTTTGTGGAGACTATTACATAGTGTGATTAATTGCATGGTGATTACATCAGTCTCCAGTCTCTCTCCCCTGCTCAAAGGACAGAGGATGAGGTGAAAGTTAAAATCCTCTAATGATGAGCTTGGTTCTCCTGACAACCACCTCATCCCCTCATCCTTAGGGGCTTTCCAAAAGTCTTCACCCTAAGGTGCACTTGGGTATGATTGAAAGAGGTGCCTTATGCCTTCCTCATAGAAATAGAAAAAGCAGTCATGAAATTCATCTGGAAAAATATGAGACCCAGAATAGCTAAAGCAGTCATTAGCAGGAAGAGTGAAGCAGGTGGCATCACAATACCAGACCTTAAACTATCCTACAGAGCAATAGTAACAAAAACAGCATGGTATTGGCACCAAAACAGACTGCTAGACCAATGGTACAAAATAAAGGACACAAACACTAACCCACAAAATTACAATTATCTTATATTAGACAAAGGTGCCAAAAACATGCATTGGAGAAAAGATAGCCTTTTCAATAAATGGTGCTGGGAAAACTGGAAATCCATGTGCAACAAAATGAAATTAAACCACTATCTCTCACCATGACAAAACTCAACTCAAAGTGGATCAAAGACCTAGGAATTAAACTGATAGAAGAAAAAAAGTAGACCCTAATCTTCATCATGTGGGATTAGGGCCCAATTTCCTTAATAAGAATGGGATGGATTCAAACTAAAAAGTTAAAACAAAAGAAACAATCTGTGAGGTGAACAGAGAGCCTACATCTTGGGAGCAAATTTTTACCCCTCACACATCAGATAGAGCACTAATCTCTAGGGTATATAAAGAACTCAAAAAGCTAAGCACCGAAAAAACAAATAACCCAATCAACAAATGGGCCAAGGACCTGAACAGACACTTAACAGAAGAGGATATACAGTCAATCAACAAATATATGAAAAAACGCTCATCATCTCTAGCAATCGGAGAAATGCAAATCAGAACTACACTAAGATATCATCTCACTCCAGTCAGAATGGCAGCTATTATGAAGACAAACAACAATAAGTGTTGGCAAAGATATGGGGAAAAAGGTACACTCATACATTGTTGGTGGGACTGCAAATTGGTGTAGCCAATATGGAAAGCAGTATGGAGATTCTTTGGAAATCTGGGAATGGAACCACCATTTGACCCAGCTATCCCTCTCCTTGGTCTATACCCAAAGGACTTAAAAACAGGATAGTACAGGAACACAGCCACATCAATGTTTATAGAAGCACATTTCACAATAGCTAAACTGTGGTGCCAAACTAGATTCCCTTCAGTAGATGAATGGATAAAAACAAATGTGGCATATATACACAATGGAATATTACTCAGCAATAAAAGAGAATAAAATCATGGCATTTGCAGGTAAATGGATGGAGTTGGAGAAGATAATGCTAAGTGGAGTTAGCCAATCCCAAAAGAACAAATGCTGAATGTTTTCTCTGATATAAGGAGGCTGACTCATAGTGGGGTAGGGAGAGGGATCATGGGAGGAAAAGACGAACTCTAGATAGGGCAGAGGGGTGGGAGGGGAAGGGATGGGGCAGGGGATTAGCAATGATGGTGGAATGTGATGGACATCATTATCCAAAGTACATGTATGAAGACATGAATTGATGTGAACATACTTTATATACAAACAAAGATATGAAAAATTGTGTTCTGTATGTGTAATAAGAATTGTGATGCATTCCACTGTCATATATTTAAAAAAAGTAAAAGCAATTATAAAGGGGGGTGCCAAATGAAAGATGCTCCTTTTACCTTTATTGCTCCTATCACTTAGGAAATTACAAGGGTTTTAGTAGCTCTGGCCAGGAATAGTACTAAGACCATACATATATTTCTTTTTATATCACAATATCAGAGTCAGGAGCTAGGTGAGGATGCATTGTCTCTATCACCATCCATCTTTTGTGCTTGACACTTAGTAATGCTGCAGGGCAGAGAAATTAGAATATAATAGGATTGGAAAGGCAACAACTATAGCTATTTCTTGAAGTGATTAAACAGAAACCCCAAGTCATTAAGTGGCAAATGATTAGAAATGATGGTATAGAATAGCTTTTGGGTTCAGGAGCAGTCTTCACAAGTCTGTAGTGTCCTGTAACTAATTATTTAGAGAAAATTATAAAGCAGTTGAAAGACCATGAAAGTATGCAGAATGGAATATTACTCATCCTTAAAGAAGAATGAAATTATGGCATTTGCAGGTAAATGGATGAAGCTGGAGAAAATTATGCTAAGCAAAATAAGCCAAACCCCAAAAAACAAAAGGTTGAATATTTTCTCAGATAAGCGGATGCTGATCCATGATGAGGGCTGGGGGTGCGAAGGAACTTTGGATTGTGCAGAGGGGAATGAGAGGAGGGGAGGATGTGTGGGGATGGAAGGATGATGGAGTGAGATGGACATATTCACCCTATGTAAATATACCAGTGTGACTCCACACCATGTTCAACCAGAGGAAGGAGAAATTGTGCTCCCATTTGTGTACCATGTGTCAAAATGCATTCAACTGTCGTGTATAACTAACTAGAACAAATTAAAAAAATGGGGGGGGGAAAGAACTCAGAATGCAAAGATGATGTTTTCTCTGTCCAACAACTGTAAGTTTTGAGGATTTCCTAAGGGGGAAGGGAGACCAGGAAAGAAATTAATATTCTGCTTATTTTGAATGATTCCATGTATTTTGAGTGAATGAACTCAAAATACTAAAGGTGTTGATGCTACCCAGGTTGCACAATCAGAAGTAAACTATTGAGTGTAGGATTTGAAACAGGTATAAGCAATCAGTGGGGGAAAAATAAAGAGCCCCCAAACCAGCTGTCTTCACAGCTGAGATGTCAGCTTGGTAGCTGAGACGTTGAGAAGCCATGGGAGACAACTTGTGCTAGTTATAATATTGTTGAAACATTCATTTCCCATATGAAAAATAAGAAAAATAAAGTAAAAATTGATGCCGAAAATAAACCTGGATCAATTAAAGGCATAAAAATGAAACAAGCCTATTAGAAGACAACATTGAGGCTGGGGATGTGGCTCAAGTGGTAGCATGCCCACCTAGCAGGCGTGAGGAACTGGGTTCGATTCTCAGCACCACATAAAAATAAAATGAAGACATTGTGACTACCTAAAACTAAAAAATAAATATTTTTAAAAAATCTTTAAAAAAAAAAAAGATAACATTGAGGACCTTTTTTTTTTTTAATAGTTGTAGATGGACAGCATGCCTTTCTATACTCTCAAACATGTGTACAGAAGAAAAGCAATACATTTAACTTGCATGTTTTCATGGGTATAAAACTGTTCTTTACCCTAAATTGTATTTGCTGGCATTTTTCAATGGTGTGTGTTATAAGGACTTAAACTCTGGAGGATGCTATGAATTCTTACAAAGCTAAGTGTTGGAGGATGGAAGGGTTGCACATGCTATGGTAGAGATGACATACAGAGTTATTTAGGGAGCTTTTAAAATGTTGGTTATTGGTCCTTTGTTTATTCCCATTTAGTTTCCCAGATATGCTGAGATTGTCCACTTGACATTACCCGATGGCACGAAGAGAAGTGGGCAGGTTCTAGAAGTTAGTGGTTCCAAAGCAGTGGTTCAGGTAAGCATCCTAATCAAAAACACATAGGGGTCAGGGGTGGATGTGCATGCCTGTAATCATAGCAGTTTGGGAGGCTGAGGTAGGAGGATAGTAAGTTCTAGATCAACCTCAACGATTTAGCAAAACTCTGTCTCAAAAAGAGCTCTGGGGTGTAGTTCCGCATTAGAGTGCCCCTGGTTTAGTCTCCAGTACCAAAAACAGAAAACACAAAGGAAATACAACTTGTTTTTTTCTTCAGAGAGTATCTTTAGAGATTGATTACTGGCGGCTGCAGGAGAAGAATATTCATGTTTTATTGATTTTTAAATGGAAAAAATAAAAATCGTCACACCAAAGGAGAGAAAAAGTAGGATTCACTGATGATGATATGAAATCAAATGATGTCTGAGTCAGTTTTAAATTATCTCTAGTTTTAGTATTATCTGATAATAAAGATAAACAGTTTTCTCAAATAAAATACTCCCCTAAAATATGTAGGGGTTGGCAAAATTTCTGTAAGGAGTACAGAGAAATTTTTTGAGGCTTTATGGACACCGGAAGTTCTTTAATTTTCTTTCTTTTGTTCTTTTATTCCTTCTTTCAATAATTCTTTTTTTTTTTTTTAATGTTACAAATAAACAAACAATACTAGCTTGCTTGTGGCATTTGATTTGCAAGACTCTTGGTCTAGTAAGTACCCGTGATCCAAATTGCTTTTACCCTTCTGATTAATTCTCTTTCTTGATAGGTATTTGAAGGGACTTCAGGTATAGATGCCAAGAAAACGTCCTGTGAGTTTACTGGAGATATTCTCCGAACACCAGTGTCTGAGGATATGCTTGGTAAATGGACATCGTTATTCATTCTGAGCAGAGATCTGTTTCTCTGAAAAATATTTCCTAAAACTCTTAAAAAATACTATTTGGAAGTCAAGGTGTTCTCTGCATTGCCTCACTATGTTTTACAGGCCGGGTGTTCAATGGGTCAGGAAAACCCATCGACAGAGGTCCTTCTGTACTGGCTGAAGACTTCCTCGACATCATGGGTAGGGGCACTAAATGGATTTCTTGTTTGGGGGAAATAACCTCTGTCTGTCTGGTACCTGAGAGTGGTTTTGGTGTATTTTGAGGGAGTAACCAATGTTGTAAATTATGCAGATATTTTATTTATTAATAAATTGATTTTTCCTAGAAATTGTCTTCAAATTTTTAATGTAGTATCAGTATCATAAGATATTATAAAAATCTTATTAGGGCAGGTCTGAATGTTCATAATAAAATCATGGCTGTGAAATTAGGACTTCTCTCTTGTTTGCTATACTTTTATTTCACTTTAGGAACCTCACTATTGCTGTATGTTTTGTGAGTGTCTACAGAGGACTAAAGGAAAAAAAATATTTCAGATTTCAAAAATAACATTGTTTTAAGAGTAGGAGTAAATGTTTTCTGGGTTTTTTGAGCTTTTTATTTTAGTTCAATTTGATATATGCTTCCATTTATGAATAATTTGTAGACATACTAAAATTTCCCCTTTTGGAATACATTAGGTCAGCCCATCAATCCTCAGTGTCGAATCTACCCAGAAGAGATGATTCAGACTGGTATTTCTGCCATAGATGGCATGAACAGTATAGCTCGGGGCCAGAAAATTCCAATCTTCTCTGCTGCTGGGTTACCACACAATGAGGTGAGAATTAGGGTCTGTTTGGTGTGAAATTTATAGGGAAGAATTTCCAAATGTATCATTTATTGAGAAACCTAATAAATACACAATACTGTTGTTTATGTAGTCCATTTACATCAACTGATCCACTTGTGGATCTTTGCAACAATTACAAAATAGTTTTGTTGAGTAAAGCCACTAAAATATTTCCAGTTTCATTAATAACACAGTTGTTAGGATAATAATTATTTTGCTGTAGAAATTTTATTTTAGAATTCAACTTGGTTCTTTTAATCTTCATCAGATTGCAGCTCAAATCTGTCGCCAGGCTGGTTTGGTAAAGAAATCCAAAGATGTGGTGGATTACTGTGAGGAAAATTTTGCCATTGTATTTGCTGCTATGGGTGTAAGTATGAAGTTTTTCTGCGTTAGTATAATATGTGGAGTTAACTGCTTGTGTTGCTAGATCAATGTTGTAAACTACACATAAAGCTGACTTTATCTCTGAGTAGAGAACTTAAACAGCTTGTCACTGTGACCAAATTGAGAATTAAAGTTTAGTATTTGACTTGAAACTTAAAAGACTATTTTTCCTGCACAAAGCTGCTCTTGGTTGACTTTTGGGAAAATTTTTTGGGTACCTTAAATTTCAAGAGAAGAAACAATTCAGATCTATAGCTTGGCCTTCATCAGTAATAAATGTTGAGAGTGTTTATCTTCCCAGCACTGATGAAGTCATTGCTATTTAGGTAAACATGGAAACTGCCCGGTTCTTCAAATCTGACTTTGAAGAAAATGGCTCAATGGACAATGTCTGCCTCTTTTTGAACTTGGCTAATGACCCAACGTAAGTAAATGGAGCTATTTCTTTCTGTTTGCCCAGACTGAGGGTCAGAATGTTACCAGGAAAGCCTATGAATATAGGAATGAAGTAACCCTATATTCAGATACCAGCCCTGCTTCTTGGGAGTTATTTGGCTTTGGGCAAATTACCTAGACTCTGAAGTTCATAAAAATGTGATAAATAATACTACTCTCACAGTGTGTACATGTTAAATGGGGTCATATTTTTTTATATTATCTAGCACATAATTGATACTCAAGTGACTTGTTCTTGGGAAATTTGTCTTCCATTTTTTTCCTTTGTTTCTTTTCTTACCACTCCCTCTTAATTTTGAGAATCCATGTAGCTCTGAGAAATTATGGGGCATTTATAAAATGATCAACTTAACTTTGTAGCACTAAGTAGTTCTTATATTTTAAATACACAGAACAGCCTTAATAATTTTTAAAGTCACAATTGCTTTATTGCCCTTGATTTATTGAACACTTTAGAAGGGAAACATACTGTTGTCTAGAATTGTTTTGGTTTTTCTGGCCTTTTATTTTGAGTGACCTGTGGATTATTTTTCCTTTTAGTATTGAACGAATAATCACTCCTCGCCTGGCCCTGACCACAGCTGAGTTCCTGGCGTACCAGTGTGAGAAGCATGTGTTGGTTATCCTTACAGACATGAGCTCTTATGCCGAGGCCCTTCGAGAGGTAACTTTTTCTTTTTCTTCTTATTTCCTCTATTAAACAAAATGGTGAATTTTCAGGGTTGTCTTAACTATAGGCTTCTGTAGATTAATTTTCTTAATCATATTTTAAGCTAATTGCTTATTTATTAATAGAATAAAGTACTTAGGAAAATACAACTTCTTTTCTGTCAGTGTGGTAGAAATGTTAGAGGGCGAGATTAAATTATTAGCCTGCTTAACACACTGTCATCTCTGTGAGCTAAGAACTGTCTGTAAAACAGTAAATAAGCTCTTCATTCAGTTACTCTCCCGGAAGTTCCATTTATCTACACGTTAGCTCTTTTCAGAATTCTATTTTTAATGATGGTAGTATTTATTTAAATAAGTAGTTTAGCAACACTTTCTTTGGAACTTTTTCCCTTTAGAAAATCAAATGCCGAGCATGGTGGCACACACCTGTAATCCCAGCAGCTCGGGAGGCTGAGGCAAGAGGATCGATAGGGTTCAAAGCCAGCCTCGGCAAAAGTGAGGGCTAAGCAATTCTGTGAGACCCTGTCTCTAAATAAAATACAAAAATAGGGCTGGGGATGTGGTTCAGTGGTCAAGTGCCTCTGAGTTCAGTCCCAGGGTACCAAAAATGTTTAATTTGGAATGATATTAAGATTCTTATCACCCAGAAATTTTGGGGTATCCTAATACAAGTTACTGAAATTTTTGGTAAGCATTCTTGTTGCAGAATAATTTGATTGATGATCTTAGTAGATTTTTCCAGCTCATCACTTTAAGAGATAGTATTTAAAATAAATAGGATGAGATTTTTGAATTTTAATTTGGCATATTCAAACAAACATGTTCTAACCAAGCTTTGCTTTTTATATTCTGGTATGTGATATTTTCCTTAACTGCCTGTCAGGTTTCAGCAGCCAGGGAAGAGGTCCCTGGTCGACGAGGTTTCCCAGGCTACATGTACACAGATTTAGCCACAATATATGAGCGCGCTGGTCGAGTGGAAGGTCGAAATGGCTCTATTACTCAAATCCCTATTCTTACCATGCCCAATGATGGTGAGTTCTTGGTCTTTGGGTCACAGCAGACCTAATTGTTACAAGGACTTTGATTCTAAACCAGAAGACCATCTACCTTGTTGAGTTGGAATTCTTTTGTGAGTTTATCCTCTCAGAGTTTGCCATAACTAGTTAGTTATTTGAACCGAATTACTCACGATCATCATTATTTTTGTGGAAGAAAAGCTTCTTTGTAATTTGAATTTTAAGGTTTTATTAGTTATAGTTTGCCGGGGCACTGTTTTAGATGTAAGGAATTTAAGAATTTCTGGTTTCTGCTAAATGTAAATACTCAGTCTAGTTGGGGATGTTTCTTATGTATATGTGCTCGAGTAATGTAAGGTAGTTTATGTTAAATACCACATAAAGAGCACAGATGTAAAGACTACAAGACTCGAGACAGAACTTTTTCAACCAAGGGCTGATGGGCAGTGGCTTTTTTGCACTGTGCCTGTGAAAGCATCCAGGGCAGCACCTGCCCAAGTGTATGCTCAGGGTGACCCCTAGGTTGACATTGTTGAGAATTCCCCTCTGTTGTCTTTTTTGAGATATTTTCAGAAATAATAATAGCTCACTATAATTGAGCACTGTTCTGGATCTTTTAAAATATTCATTCATTGGGTTATCATAGCAACTTAGAAGCAGATCTGAGGCACAGAGAGGTAATTTGTCATGGATAAGAAGTAGAACATTTACAATCTAGACAGTCTAAATTCATAATTCACGCCAATTGATACACTGTACTTCCTCTGACATGAAAATAATTTTTCCAAAGTAGTAACTAGGGCTGGGGATGTTAGGGCTCAGTTGTTAGAGTGCTTGCCTCACATGCACAAGGTCCTGGGTTCAATCCCCAGTACCACCAAAAAAAAAAAAAAAAAAAAAAGCCAAAGGAGTAACTAAAAATGGCTTTATTTGGTTCAGCAGATTTAGAAGTGTATGGCTCTGTGTGACCATTTCAGCACTGCCTGAGAAGCACTGCCTCCTCATCTAGTACCCTCTTGTTTGTGTAGCCAAATGCCACATGTCTGTCTAAGGTAGCTTATGGACTAAGAGTATTCTGTCAGTATACATAAAGTTGCCACATTTCTGAATGATAACTTGGTGTTTAAAATGGAATTTTATTTATACATTGAGGGGAAAGCACATAACTAGAAGAGAGAGTACTTTTTTTTATGAGGTCAGCCCGTTTACCTTGTAGTGCCAACACAGCTGAACTATTGTAACCAAACAAATTAAATGGTATAATATGTAGCCCCTAGACACATTTGGCTCTATTTAGGCTAATAAAAAATAAATACAATTTGAAGTTAAGCTCTTCAGTTTCATTAGCTGCACTCTGGGTGTTCAGGATCACATTTGGCTAGTGGATATAATACTAACACAGGTACAGAACATTCCATCATAGAAAGTTGGTCGGTGTGGCATTCCTGGGTGATGCGGATTAGCTTCCTGTGGTCTGGTGATATGAGGTCGCCACATGCTTAACACTATGTATGTCTTCCTCTGACAGATATCACTCACCCCATCCCTGACCTGACGGGGTATATTACAGAGGGGCAGATCTATGTGGATAGACAGCTGCACAACAGACAGGTATCTGACACTTAAAAGTTCTGTGATGCTTATGGAGCCACTCACTTGCAGTGATTTAGATTTTGTTATTAAGAACTATTTTACTTAGCAAGTGTCAACTTGAATTGCTTTTAACATGGCCATAAAGTTGTCATTTCTGGAACTACAGTTCTGGTGTGGGCAAAGTACCAGAATTAAGAATTGCCATCTTTCTTTATTATACCTTAAAATGGAGTCAGTTGCCTCAAAGAACTTTAGGGGGTATTATATTCCATTAAGGTATAAGATCTGCCAATCTTGTTATTAATAGGAAAATAATAGTTGATAATTCTGTAGTAATACTGGCTTCTAAAGTCCTTTTAGGTAGAACTATTGTTAAACTTTTAATTTTGGATTTTTTGGGTTTTTTTTTTTGAGTCAGTTTGGAAGACTGTTTAGACTTGATGTGGTAGTGCCAAGCATATATTGAAAATTTAGTTTTTCAAAACAGTCTTGTACTGTTTTAAATTTTTCAAGTTTTTGGACTTAAGTATTAGGCCAGAAAGTGTTTCTTGCCAGGTGTGGTGGCAAACACCTGTAATCCCAGTGGCTCGGGAGGCTGAGGCAGGAGCATCATAAGGTCAAAGCCAGCCTCAGCAAAAGTGAGGCACTAAGCAACTCAGTGAGACCCTGTCTCTGAATAAAATACAAAATAGCTCTGGGGATGTGGCTCATTGGTTGAGTTTCCCTGAGATCAATCCCTAGTACCCCGAGTACCCCCAAAACAAGTGTTTTTTTACTACCATTTCTTTCCAGGAAGATATTAGAACCCATCTTATAAACAAATGCAGCAGTTTTTGTAATTTTGGGATAATAGTTTCACATTCTTCTTTACTTTACCATAGAACTTGAATTTCATACTTAAATATTTAGTTATTTTTTTCCTCCCGTTCTACCCAAGATTTACCCACCTATTAATGTACTGCCCTCGCTCTCACGGTTAATGAAGTCTGCTATTGGAGAAGGTATGACCAGAAAGGATCACGCCGACGTATCTAACCAGCTGGTACGTATGTTCTGAGGATGGTGTTTAAAAGAAACAAGTGCCTTTCTCAGTCCATTCCTTTCGGCTGTTCTATTCCTCTTCTTTCTCTCATCACTTTTCTTCTTCTTGTCCAAGTAGGATTTTTAGTACTAAACTTTCATAAAGTATGTAATCATTAATTTGAACCCAAATGATATTTTTCTCATAAAGATAGATGTTAATAATCAATATTAAAACCACCAAGCTTGAAATCCATGTCCAGTGCTATAAAAGTAATTAAAAAAAAAAAAAAACACAAGCACATGGTCATTTTAATTTTTAATACTAGAGTATCCCTGAAAGGATACTTTATCATGTTTCTAGCTTAGCATGGTAAGCACCAGACCACTGAGGGGTACAGTGTGGTATACTCTTGGAAGTCCTTCGTTTCAAAAGTCACATGAGTTTATTAAAGTAGAAATGATAAGCCTTTGATGTTACAAATGTTTTTCTTGAATGAAACTTGGAGATGGATTTCTCTGTATTTTAACTGAGTTCTTTTTCAGATGCTATATAAAAAGGGCATTGGCATACTGAGGAAGTATATTTTTGTAGAGTATAGTAGTATCTGTGCATTGCATGCCTGAAGGCTTCTTTGAGAGAATATAATGAAGTCCTTTTGATACTTTCACATGAGCTTCATGTGAATTGTGTGTGCAATCCTGTGTGTCCTTGTGAGAGAGCTGCAGCAGTACACATGTGCATGCCATGTCTGTTCACACGAGCTCTCTCCTCAGTACGCCTGCTACGCTATTGGGAAGGATGTGCAAGCCATGAAAGCTGTGGTGGGAGAGGAAGCCCTTACCTCAGATGATCTTCTTTACTTGGAATTTCTGCAGAAGTTTGAGAGAAACTTTATTACTCAGGGTAAGATTACTGTTTTCTTAAAAACATAAAAGACCTTTTGTAGTTTTTAAGACCCATTCTCAGAGAATTTACACTGGTCTCTACACAATTTTCCCTCTTATTAGAGAAATTCTTCCAAGGACCTGCGTATCTTTCTTTGCCTTAACCTTCTGGCTCCTTCTCCTCTGCCATCTAAATATCTTGAGAGGATCTTAACTTGTTTATCCAGTTATTTATTTTTTCTTTATTCATTTTTTTAATCTTCTGCTTCTTGGTTGCTAATACTTGAAAAAACTCAGGTTACTTTTCTGTGTTTTTTTCCTCCCCCTTAAGCATAGACTTTTCACTCTGCTGTGGCTTCTGAATTGCTGTGTATGATCCTTACCCACTTTTTATTTAGGAATGCCATTGTTGTCATGGCACCATCCCCTCAAGCCCAGTAGGACCAGAGTCAAAGGTTTTCCTGAGTGACCTCCTGTGTGTCCTCCTCCTGGTGCCATGCCTGCTATTCCACGCTCAGTAACTGGCCGTTCTTCTTAACCTTCCTTGGCTCTCCAGGAATTGAATATTTGCTAACTTGTCTTGTTCTCTCTTTAAACATCAGATCCATTTCTGTTTTCATTCCCATTACAATATCTTAGTCTGGTATTTCTCAAACTTTGATTTGCTTTTGAAGCAACTGGGAATCTTGTGAAAATGCAGATTCTGATTCAGTAGTTGTGGGTGAGGCTAGAGTGACGTCCTGGGTGACGTTGAAGCTGCATGTTTCTGGCTAGCCACCCTGACACCAAGGCCCTAGACCAAAGTTTTGACCATATCCTTGGGCATTCTCCCTGACTCAAAGGTAAATCTATTGGTTGTCCCACTACTAAAAAACCTATAGTGAGTTTTCTTATTTAATGTATGGGTTTTTAGGCTGTTTACCTGGTCCCTCCCCTGTTCCTGGTAATGCTAGAAATACTCCGTTTTTGGTAATTACAGTAGGTGTATTACTGTTGAAATAATGCCTCAAAGGATACATGTGGGATTTGTGCCCTCTTCTCCTTAAACATTATTCATATTAAAATTCCCAAACATAAATAATCATTGAGAGTTTTATTTCCTTAATGCGGAACCTTGATAACTGAGAAGATCTCTAGAGACAGGAATCCAGAACCCTAGCCACTCTTGATTTTTTGGTTGAAGAATGAGATTTATTTGGGGGATAGGGGTGATTCTGCTATTAAAAATAACAACTCTGAAATCCACTGACCTGTTTGAGTATTTGGGTGCTTGATTGCCATTTTTAGTGTCTGTATTCGTCTTGCTCAAATTCAACCATTTCTCCTGTGTTCTGACTCTTTTCTGACTCATCTCTGGACACAGCACTGGATCTGGTTTCCATTTTTCAAGCATTCTACCCAAATGTTCAAGGTTTAGCTCAAATTGCTGTCCCCAGACACACACACTAGGCTTCCCATTGTCTCTCACCAATGGTCCCCCCTCTTCCCCGTGGTACTTTGTGCTCTTGTCTCCACACTTACTCTCATTCAGTCTTGAGAGTCCTGACCTGTTTCCTTTCCTGTATTATGCCCACATGGCCTGCTAGTCATTTAACAGAATAAGTATTGGATAGCACTAATGAATTGGAAGTAGGAAGGATCTTGCCATTAATTCAGTGTCAATTTTTTCAGGTCCTTATGAAAACCGCACAGTTTATGAGACTTTGGACATTGGCTGGCAGCTGCTCCGAATCTTCCCCAAAGAAATGCTGAAGCGAATCCCCCAGAGCACCCTGAGCGAATTTTACCCTCGAGACTCTGCAAAGCACTAGCTGCTGCTGCTCTTGCTACTGTGGTGTGAACCTCTTGTGAAGTACTGGCTCCGTCTTCTTGATTCCTTTCGCACTCCTCCATCTCCACCTCTGTGTGGGAGTTTACCTGTTACCCTGTAATTAAAAGCAAAGAATAGGTAACATTGTGCCAGTGTTGCAATGTCTTAAACTGCTAACAGACTTCAAAATATCCCTGTTCAGAAAACCTGATCTTCAGTGCTTTGTTTAAAGTAGCTGCAGGGATGGAGGTGAAGTTTCTTATTGATGTATGTATTTGTACATAGTGGTGTAGTTGCCTAATAATGTTCTCATTGTGTGGGTCTCTCAGACCTGACCCCTCAGCCCCCTCAAGAGAATCCCTATCTGGAGCTAAATGCTTTGGTCTCAGAATTAGTAGCAAGATCAGGTCTGGAAGAAGTCTCCTTTCAAAAGAGTCATTTTCTTCTGGGTCATTGGTGTGCCTGTGGGTCTGTGCTCTGCTCTAAGCAGATGGCTTTTACTGTCCACCTGCTCTTTCCTGTGTAATGAAAAGATCAACAAAAGGCGTATCCTTTTCTCTCAGCACCTCTGAGTTCGGATTCCCTTTGAGTAACACGCAGAATCATGCCCCTTTGCACAGCGGCATTCATCTGGTTGTGGTGAGATGCCTTCCTTGGGGATCCCTACTGGGTTTCTATGCAAAGAAAATCACATAATTAAAACCACTAGTGGAGTTGTTGTTTGGAAAGAGCTGGGGTACAATAAAAGAGGAAGAAATAAAGAGCCGTAGCCCTTCTGCATGCTGACATGCCAATAGGGGTTTAAGTTTCTGTAGAGTTTAGCAGATACTAAGACAAGGTGGGGTGGGGAGCTCTCAGGTTTGTGGATATTACAGACTGTTTGGGAGCAGCCTTTGTTCCCCTGTTGGCCCTGCTTTCTGACCCAGCTCTGCCTTTTCAGGATGGTCTTGTGGCACAGGTGGTGGAGTTTCGTGCACTCCTGCTCTTTCCTGGGTGAGCCCTGAGCTTGCTTTTGTGCCATGTCTGCTGTTTGTTCGTGTTCTGTGTTACCCAGGTGCAGTAGTGACTTCCTACTCTATGCATTCCATCTTTCCAGTTGTGTAAAGGTCTTCACTTTTTTCTCTGAGGGGTGGGGGTGGGGAGACTGAGCATGATTATATTTTAATGTAGAAAATGTGACATCTGGATATAAAATGAAAATAAATGTTAAATTAAATGGATGTTACCTACAGTGACTCTGTATCTTCTCACCAGCAAAGTAATGGCAATAAGCAAATAGATGATGCGTCTCTTCAGTTCACAATTCTAATCACCATAACCCCCTGTGTTACAGGGACATGATCCATGTTTTATACCCTTGTGTCTTGCTGGCTGCCCTTTCGCACCTCTCTGGTGATCGCTCCCACAGCAACTGTAGTGTGATTCCTGGTTGAGTTTCCACAGTTACAATGTCTTTGTTTCAGACATTTTCTAGACTCTACATGCCATGAATGAAGTGGGGGGGGGGTGTGGGGGAGTGATAAGTAGAAAGTGAAGTACATCTTGAATCAAGCCAGAACCGCTTCACGTAAAACCTTAGATGGGTGTCCAGTGTAAGAGACAACCACTGGTTAAAACATAAGGATGTAGCATGGTGGGGGCTCCCTGCCCTTATTCTTCCTCTTCTCTGAAGTCAGCTTCAGAGGTCGTGTAGAGGGGAAAGCTTAGTCAGGACAAAAAAGGAGCACCTGAGTTCTCTGCGCCACCTCTAACAGCAGGGCCTGCCTTACTCATGTAAGAAATATAAGTCTGCTCATGTGCCTTTGAGGGTTATCACGAGACCCAGAGATTTTGTGTATAAAACCCTGGAACAGATCCTGTCCGTGGCAGGCAGGCACAGTAGGCTTCTTTTTATTAACAGAACTTTATTAAAACAGGTTTGCTTTATTACTCTCCCATAATACTCCACACTTATTGGGTAAGCAGCTCTCTTGCTAGTTTGTTACTTATTTCTTAATGAAAACATTTTCTTAGGGAGCCTTTGTATACCAGTTGCCAGCCTTCAATAAAAGACCAGTTAAAAAGACAAGGATCTTCAAAGGTGGGGTAACTAAATGACTCATGGAACATTTATTGCTTGCAGTTGACTGTCACTTCAGTGTGTGAGATTTCATGTAAGTGAAAAAATGTCTGCAGACTCCTGTCATAAATACCTCACTGAGATGTTGCTTTTCAGAATGAGTGGGTGGTGAGGTCAACAAAGCACTGTCAGCCTTTGAAGTTTGCTAACCAAGACTGTAGTGAGGGAAAGTGAGCTAAATCCAGTATTAGTTCCCAGACTTAAGTGAAACCATCACTTCTACAGCAAGAATAACCTAGGAAGGCAGTCTATGGAAGAGATTTTCCTTTTTGAGAAAACATAAGTACAAGAAAATGGGTTTTTAAAATGAAACATGTTCCTTATTCAGCTGCAAACCAGTTTTATTACAAATCATTTTTCCAGTTTTCAGTTGAACATCTCCCTGGGGCTTCAGCCGGCCATGTGGTATCCTTAGCTGCCCCTCCTCCAGGGAGCAGGTGACCGATGTTTAGACTCAGTGAGAAATCCCCATCACTCATCATCACAGAGCTTTGTATCCCCACAAGAGTGGCAAAACTCCTGCCCAGAAACCTTGGCAAATGTTTGCAGACACAAACAGGATTCCCTATCCAAACTCCTAGAGCATTTTATAAATGACAGTCCCTCCCTGATCAATCTGCTGCCGTTCCTATCTCAGGGAACAGCAAAGCTTCTGACTGTGGCTATCCCTGAGGCCAGAGGCCCAGATGAACAAGATTGGGGTTGGCTAGTCTGCAGGAGCCTGGGGGTCACTAGCCTAGAATAGCACATATAGCTCTGAGCTGGGGTGAGCAGCTGTAAGTCATGCACACGTGACTCGCCACTTTTCTCCAAAGGATTTCCTCTCCAAACTGCTAGAGCATTTTATAAATGTAATAGATTTGTAGTATTTCAAGTGGTCATGGCCTTGTAGCCCCTTACCAACAGATTTTTTTTTTCTTTTTATGAGTAGATCACACAGAATGATCAAACATGAATTTACACCTGGTCCAACACCCTTTCCTTAGCACTGCATTGACTTTGAAAGGTCACTCACTGTTCACAGAAGTAGAGTCTACAAATCTCCACCACTGTATAGAAACCCAGGCTTTGTATTGTGGCTGAAGATGAGGATCTTGGGAGACAAAATGATGCCTGGGGCTGGGGTCAAGAACTTTGTGGCCCACACCAAAACGTTATGCTTGTAGGGGGAGGTAAGACCAGAAGTGGAGGGCAGACAGAGAAAACATCCAAGTACTTTTCTAAGCAGCTGAATTCTTCATTTCCACAAGAGGGCAGTCACTGACTGGCCAACCACTGAGCTCCAAGAGGGCCACAGAGATGCAGCTGGTAGTTGCATCTGGGGAATCAGTGGTTCACTAAATCAAGGGTTACTTTTTGTGGAGTTACATGTTGGCCTAAGGACTATGGGCGATTGTCCTAATAAAAATAAACCCAAATGAACCAAAGTGGGTGCAGAGAGTGCTGGTCCTTAGAACCAAGAGATCTGGGTTGGAGAGGTGGTGAGCCTAGGAGGTTCAGCTCTTCTGATAAGTGAAGGGCTTTTTAAGTGTATGAAATGGCGAGATCCAGCTTCTGGTGAAGGTAGAACTGTTTTGAAGAGGAAGATCCCTCCTGCGTAGACATCTCTGGTAAGGTTGGAATGCTCTTCCTGAGTCAGGTGAGACTTGCCTCCTCCCCATAACTTCCCACAGTGGTGTCCTTAGACTGTCCCCAGGACTTTCTCCCCAGTGGTATTCTCCCACAACTTTGGAGATAGTTGCCACTTCTTCTGTCTTTGGTCTAAGTTCTACTTCTCCTAACCCATTACGTTTTGTAGTCCCGGATGTGGAACATCTATAAAATTGTAAAATAGCATATAAGTATAAAATTAAAATAACATAGAATTATATATTATAATTAATATGAATGATTATAATCATAAAGATCATATTAATATAGTTTATTAATTATATAGCTGTTATATGTTAAATATCATGCTAATTATATGTAGCTCTATAGATTATGATTTTCAACCTCCTTTCATACACAGTGTTAATTTTGTTGAAATAGTCAGAATTGGAAACTTGGGACTCAACAGTTTAACCACCCCTCACAGTAAAAGAGTTACTTCTTCAGTCAGTGAATGGGATTTGAACCCAGACCTAGTTTTGTATAGGGATTTTTGTACATCTGTTCTTGGCTTTATGCCATCCAAAGAAGATGGTTTCCAGGATGGAGAAGCTTCACCTATGAGAACCAGGCTCTCGAAAGCCCATGATTGGAATTGGAGGCACACAGCCCTCGAACCTGGTCTTGGGACTGACTTCCCCTTGAAGCCAGGACGCTGACCCACGCTCGGGTTATTGGAAACCTCAGTGTGCTCTGAGCTAAGATATTCTGTTCTTTGATTGTTATTTGCTTTTCCCCAGGATCTGCTCTGCAGATGGTCGTTTCATCAGTGGTTTACTTTATAGATATTCATTGTAGACACAAAATTTGAAAAGTACAGAGAAATACAAAGAAAAGAATCCCACACCCCAAACTCAGAGGAAATTGTTAACACTTATCAGCTAGACTCTTGATGATCATAATTTTACCCTTCTCTCTCTCACAGCCCGTGTGTATGAGATGATGGCAATCATATTGGGAAGAGATGTGTTTAAACTATAAACTATCAATACATATATTTATGAAGCAGTGAGCCGTGTGGTCTAATCTGAGTGGTGTCAAAAAACAACATAGCTTATGTAACCAAAAACAGTCTCAAAGAATAACTTTTAGAAGCTACTTTTGTAAACAATTAAGAATTGTGATTCCCCAGCAGTACTTCTTAAAAGCCCCTTTCTTCCTGTGGGTCCACCATTCTGTGTCCTTCAGCCACTCTGACTTGTTCAAGCCTCAGGGTTGATTTCTGGAAACTGAGTAAACCCAACCTCCGCTGTGCTGCTTTCTGAGCCACCCTCCCCCCCTTTGTACCACCGTGAGACCTTGGGGACAGTGGCAAGACTGGATTTGATGAGAGGATGGGGAAGGAGACCAGGCTGAAGTGCGAGCCTGGCTCGAGAGGGGCAAGGTAAGGGCTAGAAAGTCTGTCCACTCGTTTCTGGGCCATCAGAAGAGACATGGCGCCCAGGCAGAGCTCACCCCCAAGTGCTTTAACAATCTGTGAAAATATCAGGGAGTTACCCAGGGGTTTTGCCAAGGAAGCAAGAAATGAAAGACATGCTTGAAGCCAGTTAGGGTTGGCATGAGACACTGAACAGAGACTTGGGCTTCTATGTCCACACCAGGATCTGCTGTCATCAATCATGATGGAGCACGGAATGTGCCCTGAAGCACTAACAGAATACAGGACAAGAGACACCGCCGTGTGTGTGTTTGATACCAGCTTTTGTAAGGTGTAGTGCACATGCCATACCAGTCACCCAATCGAAGTGCCTCATGGTTTAATGTAGTCAAAGAGTTTTGCAGCCATTGCTACAACTAGCTTTATAACATTTGCATATTCCTCCCCTAAATCTGTACCCATTAGAAGCATTAAAAGCCCTCCCCGCAGACTCATGTCCCCCCACCTTACCTGTCCTGGGCAGCCAGGAATCTTCTTGCCTCTGTGGACTTTCCTGTTCTGAATGTCAAACACTGAATCTTCATTCCTTAGTGTATGGCCTCTTCCACTTAGTAACATGATTCAGGGTTCATCCATGTTGAAGCATAGATCATGAGTAATAGTCCATTACGTAAATACTACATTTTATCTAGCCATTTTCTGCTTGGTGGGCATTTGGGTTGTTTCCACACCAGGACAACTGTGAACAATGTTGCAATGAACTTTCAGGTTCACCTTTTCCTTTCTCTTGGTCTGTACCTAGGAGTGGAGCTGCTCGTCATGTGGTAACTCTGTTGAACCCTGTGAAGAACTTCCAGACTCTTCCCCGAGGTGGCTGCACCACTTTACATTCCCACAGGCAGTGTGGGTAGGGAGGGGTTAATGCCAAAGAATTTTGTTTGTTTGGGAAGCAAGTAACGTCTAATACTCTTATTTATTGGGCTTTTAAAGACATAGTTAATGTCATTTTTGTTTTTAAAGAGCCAGACTTATTTACTATGACACTCAAAGTGCTTTAATACAATTGAGACAAAGACACATAAATTTTGATTTCCCTTTTACTTAATTGCATTGAAAAACTGCACTTATTAAGTATTCAAACAGCTTAATGACTATATAATGCTTTATCATAAATATATGTAAAGTGTGTTTTCTCTATTGTTTAACATTTAGGATTTTTTCAACTTTTCACTTTGGCTGTAATGAATTTGTTGGTACGTAAATATTTATATTCTGGAATATTAAAAGAGGCTTGGTATAGGACAAAGATATGAACACTGAGAAATCTCTCAAGTTATATCAGCAGACTGCTCTTTAAAATATGTATGAAAGGGGCTGGGGATGTGGCTCAGGCGGTAGTGCGCTCGCCTGGCATGCGTGCGGCCCGGGTTCAATCCTCAGCACCACATACCAACAAAGATGTTGTGTGCGCCAAAAACTAAAAAATAAATATTAAAATTCTCTCTCTCTCTCCCTCTCTCTCTCTCTCACTCTATCTTTAAAAAAAAATGTATGAAATCTATAATCACACTTCACTGTGTGAACACTAATTTGTGTACCTTTTTTTTTTTTTTTTAAGTACTGGGGTTTAAACCCATGGGTGCTTAATCCTAAGCCACACACTCAACCCATTGTTTGAGACAGTGTCTGGCCAAGTTGCTTAGGACCTCCCTAAGTTGCTAAGGCTGGCCTCCAACTTGTGATTCTCCTGCCTCAGCCTCCCAAGTCTCTGGGATCACAGGTGTGCACAACTGAATCCAGCTGGATATTCCTTTTATTTATTTATTTATTTATTTATGTATTTATTTATTTATTTATTTATTTATTTTGTACCAGGAATTGAACTCTGGGGCACTTGACCCCAGCCCTATTTTGTATTTTATTTAGAGACAGGGTCTCACTGAGTTGCTTAATGCCTCTCTTTTGCTAAGGCTGGCTTTGAACTCACGATCTTCCTGCTTCAGCCTCCCGAGCCACTGGGATTACAGATGTGCGCCACCATGCCCTACTTGGGTATTCCTTTTTTAAAAAACAAAAATACCTCAATTTAAAGAGAAAAATTTTCTAGAAAACAGGGTTGCATATATATAGAAAACTGTATTAATTTTTCATGTGATATCTTGATCTATTTTCCTGATGTGAACACACTTGTATAACCAGACTCAAATCACTAGAAAGGACATTTCCATCCCACCGTGTGACCAACCATCCCTGTTTTTTCCTCCTTGGGGAATCCACTATTCTGACTTATAAAACCAAAAGGAGGAAAAAAATTTTTTTGCTAGTTCAGTGCATTATATTAAAGTAAACCAAGCGACTGCAAAAATTCCCTTTCAGCCGATTGTATTTCTTCTGAAAATCCACAGTCCATACTTTGCAGATAGGTGTCTATCTATATCAAGGCCCCTGGGATTTCTAAATCCTGGGATTTCAGATTTGTGCTGGGGCTAGTGTGCCAGGCTGTGCCAGAATCCCTCTGCCTGGTGAACCCAGGGGCACATCTCTCATCTTCCTGCCCAAGTAACTATGGGGGACAGGGTTCTTCCTGCCCCTGGTGCACCATCAAACCCAGCCTGGACTGTGCGGGCAGCTGCACTTACTCCCCTGGAGGGAAGCCTGGAATGGGTGGGGAGCCTTTAGCTCAGCTCTGGGAGGGCCGGACAGTGTACTCAACCAGTCTCTGGGCTTCCCTCCCACCCCCAGGGCTGCCTGTCTCTGCTCTCTGGTCTTCCCCTTACCCTAGAGCCCGGGAAATGCCCACATAGAGGAAGCGACATGACCACGGACTCAGGTGACCTGAGCTCTCTGAGGAGGCACTTAGTTCTCTTGCTGCCACACGAAAAGAACTAACGAAAGGGATTTCCCTCAAGGTCTTCCGGAAGGTTCCAGCTGTATTGCTCTCCTCAACACTATCCCCTCCCTCCAGGGCTGGGATGTAGCTTAGTGGCAAAGCACTTGCCTCAAATTCATAAAGCCCTGGGTTCCATCCCTAATTCCAAAAAAGAAAAAAAATCAAAAGAGGAATGCCACCAAAAATAATAATAAGTTTAAGAACCAAAACACTATCCCCTCCCTTTGCCCCCACCCACTACCCAGTAATACTGTTCTTTACAACCATGCGAAGATGCAGAGTGGACACTACTGCCCTTTACCTGAGACTCAGGGGACTTCAGGGACTGGCCCAGATTTAGTGGTAGCAATGGGCTTGCCCTCAGAGATCCAAATTCTGCTTGAGTGCCCTGCTGTCATTCTGTGTCCCTGCTGTCATTCTGTGTCCCTGCTGTGGGTAGAAGTCCTCAGATGGTTTGTTGCAGCCTAGTGGAAAACCATAGGCTTTGAGAAACAGCAGATCCAAAATGGAATCTATGCTCCACCCTCAAATTATGAGAACATAAGCAAGTTACTTACCATCCCTAACCCAGTTTGCCATGTAAATGGTGACAGTACCTACTCTGATTGCCGAGACTAATTTTTTCATCTCTGGGTCTTCACTTCTATGCCTGTAACAGTATATGTTTTATTTAAATTTTTTAAAAAAGCCTTGCTTCTCTGATGATGAAATGGATTCTCAGCTATTGTGACATTAGTGCCCACACCTCTATGAGTAAGTCATTTAACTTGATTTCTTCATCTATAGAATAATCTGAGTAGCGATCACCCCCCATTGTCAAGTGGTTCCAGAGATCTAAAGTAGATGAACACTATTTTATACTGCACGATCTCAAAGCAAAGTGGAAATAATAAGACTCCGTGTCTCATAGAAGAAAACTTGTGATCCTAAGTTGCCCTAAGTGTCCCTAAGAAACTGGGTGTTAGCCAGGCTCGGGGGTGCACACCTGTAATCCCAGCAGGTCAGGAGGCTGAGGCAGGAGGATCATGGGTTCAAAGCCAGCTTCAGCAATTTAGCGAGGCCCTCAGGAACAGTGAGACCCTGGCTCTGAATTAAAATACAAAAGAGGGATGGGGATGGGGCTCAGTGGTTAAGAGCCTCTGGGTTCAATTCCCAGTACCAAAAAAAGGAGGAGGAGGAGGAGGAGGAAGAGGAAGAAGAAGGAAGGAAGGAAGGAAGGAAGGAAGGAAGGAAGGAAGGAAGGAAGGAAGGAAACTGTACATTACTGTGTACAAAACAGGACCCTGTGTTTCCTGGGTTGGGGGGGGGGAGCAGGAAGGCACAGGGCAGGTGCCAGCTCGAGGAGGCTCTTCCCTGCTCTCCAGAGTCCTGTTGGCACATCTCTGTCCCCTCCAAGAAAGGGGCCCTCTCCCCAAGAAGGGACTGTGGCAAAAGCAGCTCTGGCATCACCCCAGGCAGCAGCGGAGAGGAGGAGCCCAGCTCCCCAGCTCCAGGGAGGCTATCCTTAGGCCCCGGCCCAGCCACTGCTGCTCAAGGCGCAGCAGTTGTTGACAATGACGATGATGATGGAAATGTTTTGGAACTCAGTGCCCAGAAAGAGCAGGGGGGCTGGAACCTTGATTCCTAGACGGGTGGCTGGCAGTGTCGTGTACCCCAGGGAGTACTCACTAGTTCAGGAAATTCTACAAAGGGCCAGGAATGTCCATCTCAAGCGGTCCTCTCTTCTTTTCCTCTGTCTCCCCTTCCCATCTGTCCCCTGCCCCCAAATCCTCATAGTCAGGATCCCAAGCAAACCTACAGACCCTCACTGCAGTCTTTTAGGATTGACTAATCAGGCCCAGATTTCCTTAGCTAGTTGGAGGGCATGGGGTGAGGAAGGCAGCTGTAAAATTCTGCTCTAGATGTGTTTTAAGGGCACGGAGAGAACTGGTTCTTTTTTTTTTTAGGTTGGGAGGTACCAGGGATTGAACTCAGGGGCACTCAACCACTAAGCCACACCCTAAGCCCTATTTTGTATTTTATTTAGAGACAAGGTCTCACTGAGTTGCTTAGAGCCTTGTTTTTTTTTTTTTTTTTTTTCTGAGCCTGGCTTTGAACTTGTGATCCTCCTGCCTCAGCCTCCCGAGCCTCTGGGATTACAGGCATGTTCCACCGCACTAGGTAAGAACTGTTTCTTTTTTAACTCTGCTCTGGGGCTGTACTGGTTAGGGAGAAGAGGCTCCACAGCAGCACCACCATGGACCTGACTTAACACCCTGGGAGGTTTGAAGTTCATGTCAGTCATCTAATCCTTTGGGGAAACCTAGACTAGTCATAGGAAGGGGTAGGTGTACTTTTCCTCCTGAGTCCTAAAATTGTGTTTAGAAAATAATTGTAACTCCTGCTGCACTTCCACTTTTCACCACAAGGTGGCAGTGGACTGCGAAGGAAGAGCGGCTGTCGGCTGGACTCCGCCTACACAGCTCCTCTGCTGTCTTCCCCTGGAGCCCCCTTGGAAACATCCTCTTAAAAGCCTCCTATGTCTCCCCCTGCCCTCTTTCCACTCCAGGTCTGTCTGTGGTCCCAACATTGCCTCACCTGGAGATTTCATCACAGCATCCCTCCCCTAGGGCTGGAGTGCAAAGGCCAGGATTTCTGCATTTATCATGCGCCAGGCAGCGATCTAAAGTTTTGTACAATCACTGGGCTTAATTCTCCAAACAACTCTATGAGGCAGGCACCAAGAGTTACCCAGGTGGCAGATGGCATGAGGGGGTTGGGAGCAGCTCTGTGGACATAGGGACTCTTCCCGAGAAAACTTTACCCAGAGGCCGAGGCATGGACATGACATTAAGCCACCTCTCTTTCCATGTCATGAGAAATCTCTGGGCTTTAAGTCAACTCACAGGAAACCTTTTCCCTACTCACATGGGACAAAGCCTCGAGGCGGTCCTTCTGACTCTCCCCAAGTGGCAGACAGACAGGCAGATGCCAGGTGGTGAGTACCCTGGAGGGCGGCCTTTCTCCAGCCTCAGCCCCTGGGTGCCAGGCACACCCCTTTCTTTGCCTTCTCCCAAGTACGTCACTTCTGAAATCACTCTTGTCTTGCTTGGTCTGGGTTCCATGTCGGGGGTGTTCCTTTTCTGGTCCTATTCTATCCTCAAGGGCAGGGTTAAAGGATGCCCCCCGCCCCATGTAGCCCTAGCCCCCAGGGCCCAGAAGTGGGGTTTTGCAGGTGTAGTTAGTTTAGAGGAGGTCACACAGGAGCAGGGTTGGCCCCTACCTAGTCCAATAAGACTTACAAATGGCCACATGAAGACAGAGGCTGGGAGAACCCACGTGAAGACTGGAGTAACGCAGCTGCAGACCTGAGTACGTAGAACACTGGCAAGCTACCCGTCCGGGTAGTGAACCATACTGTCCCTCAGCCCTCAGAAGGAACTGACACCCTGAAACCTTGATCCTGAGTAAGGAACTGACACCCTGAAACCTTGATCTTGAGTTTGATATTGAGACTTTGACCTTCAGCCTCCACAACTGTGAGACGTCGATTTCTGCAACTTAAGCCACGCAACAGCCCCATCAAGCTGATAGAGTCCTAATTCCTATAACCCTTCTTCAAGCCCTGGGGGCTTCTACTGTGGCCCATGTCCCTAAGAGATCAAGGAAGGCACAGGACGCTAGTGGCCCCAGAGTGGCCAAGGCTGCAAGGGGCAGACAAAGAGGGTGGAGGGAGGAAGAAGGAAGGAAGTCCTTCTGATTGAACTAGGTCCCAGCTCCAGGACTGCCATGAGTGTACAAAGGTCCCTCCTTGTTTGGGAGAGGAACAGAGCAAGACCCCCCAGGGGTCCCCACACAAGGATAACACCAGACCCCGCTCTTTCCTCGTTAGGTCAAGGACTGTCACCCTTTTGCTTGAAGGAAGTGCTGAAGACCTCCTTAGGTGCCTACAAATCGCCAGCATCACTACTTTCGTAGTTGGGGGCCATGATTATGTAAAATAAGTGTCACTGGGACCCAAGCACTGTGGCACCGTGACTCATGACAGATGATCTGAAAGCCCAGACAGCCACTAAGTGTCTTCTGGCGAGTAGTACACAGAATGTGGGCATTCTGGACAAATGGGTGGCACACACGTCCCGGGGGGCATAGAGCAGGATGGTGTGGGAGATTTTGTTATGCTACTCCGAGTGGGCACATGATTTAACCCTGATGAATAGCTTACTTCTGGAAGTTTCCATTTAATGTTTTTGAGCCATAGCTGACCTTGGGTAATTGACCCCAGGCCTACTCTGCTCCCTGATATTTTCCTCTCACCTGACTTAGCCCATCCCCCAGGGGTGGGTGCCGGGACCTGAGTCTTCCCAGAGGCTCTGTGGTCCTGGTGGGGGAAGAATGTGCTGAATTCCATTGTCAGGGGTCTTTCCTGCACTCTCTTGTGCCTGCCCTTGGAACAACCATTCAGTGGTCCTTTTTTTTCCCTGTTTTTCAGATGAGGAAACTGAGGCTTGTGCCTGCTGGCCGGACTCAGCCCCCCGGAGCACTGAGTAGACCGGGGAGCAGCTCCCTGGGTCCCGATGCCCTGGCTTTTGGAGCAGAACCCTGCGTCTTGTCCGGGTGCTGGGTTCCGTCTTTCCTGGAGGAGAGCACTACAGAAGCCAGCTGGCCCCCTCTGCCACCGGGGAGCCTGGGAGCCTGGTCACCAAGTTCACTGCATGAAAACCACCAAATGTCCCGTGATGAGGCCCCGGGGCTCCTGGAAGTGAGCGGCTCTTAAACAAAGGGCCACGTGCCACCCTGCCCCCACTGCCAAGGCCCAGTGGGACAGCAGGTACTTAAGCAAATGGGGAAAGGAGACCACAGCTGCCATCAGCACAGGACACTCTTGTTTTCGTAATTCCCGTCCTCGCTAAATGGTGATTACCAGGGCCTGCCTGGGGCTGATCCTTCCAGCCACCTGACTGCAGCCAGTGGGACACCCAGAGAACAGAGCAGCTGGTGGGGCGCACTTCCGGCAGGGGCAGAGCGGGCAGCAGATGTGAGGCACTGATTATTCTGGGAGGGCTGCACCAGGGGCCGCATTTGCACTTCAAAGGGGACACAGGCCCCGGTCCCCACCCTGGGACCAGAGTCTGTTCTGAGGAAAATCAAGTTGCTCCGAGTGAGTGACCCCCGAGCCCCACCCCCTTCCTAACAGGGGGCGGTTTTAAACAACCCCCAGGAGTTAACAGGCCCTCGCTAGACACTCCCAGGGACCCTCCCCTGTCTACCAGTTCTCCTCTCAGTGGGTCTCTTTCCGTCTGGTCTGGGCTGAGGGACTGGGCACTCTGTAATTACACCTTTTGTGTGGACCCTGGACACCCCAGTTGTTATGGGTTGAATCGAAACCCGCCCCACCCCCCAGATATGGTGACATCCCAACTCCCAGCCCCTCAGAATCTGTCCACCTTTGCAAGTAGTGTCCTAGAAGATGTGATCAGTTAAGGTGAGCCAGCCCCTGATCCCACATGGCTGGTGCCTCCTGCGGGCAGAGGACCAGAGAGGAAACACCATGGGGAGACAGGGGCAGAGAAACAAGCCAGGAATCAGCTGGGAGAGACAGGGACGGACCCTGCCCTTGTGCCTCCCTAGCGGGTGCAGGGCCTCCAGAACTGTGAGAGAGCACGTTTCTGCTCTTTGGAGCCGCCCAGTGTGTGGGGCTAATGATGGTGGCCCAGGCAAGGAATGGGCCCCAAGGGTAGGTAGGACTCTCCTTCTTTAAGGAGGACACTGAGGTTCAGAGAGGCTGCCTGACGTCCCCAGGGTCAGAAAGCTAGAAGTCATGGGCCCCGCTGCTGTGCTCACAAACCATACTTCACGGGGACCTGGCCTGAAGCAGGATCTGGGATTGGCATGACCAGGCCTAGTCCTCCCTCCCCGCGGCTCCCCCTCCCCCTCCCCCACTCCACTCCCCATTCCCCTGGTCGTGAGGCCCCTCAGTCATGCAGGTGTGCCCAGGGCCCTGACGCCACATCACTAAATGGAAAGAAAGTTGAGCTTGAAGCACAGAAAGCGCCCCCTCCGCCCACGTAAACTTCTTTCCTGGGCCAGGAAATTATGCCAGGGCCATAATTTCATGTTTGTGTCTTCTCAACCAGACAGTGAGCTCTGAGGGCAGAACCCTGGAGTTCATCCCCGCCCTCCCTGCACCCACTCCCTGCACAACAGTAGACCCTGATTTAATCAGTAGCCACTGTGCTGGGCAGGGTTTGGGGATTCAGAAGGAGTTAGCACCCTTACTGCTCTTAGAGTGCAAGGAGTGTCGCTTCACCTCCAGGCCCAGGGGAGAGCAGCCTGTCCTCCAGGGAGACAGCAGGAGTTCTGGGCTCTGGTCTGGCCCAGAGGACAGGCCCTGGGATCATTAGTCTCCCCTGCTGAAAAGCAGCTCTGCTTGTGGGCCTCTGTGAGTGGGGTCCTCCAGCCCCCTCAGCCTCAGCCGGGAGGATCTTCACTGGAATGCTGTGGACCAGCCAGGGAACTAGTGGTCAGCAGAGGGCTGCTGGGTCCCAGGGTAGGTTCATGTGCCCCTGCCCCAGGCCCTGCAGTCCTGACTGAACAGCCTCCTGGAGCTTTCCGGGCCCTCCCCTCTCAGAGATGCTGGCTGTCCTTCCAGGTAATGGAGCCGCTCCTGGGTCATCAGAGCCCCTGAGCCCCTCCCTGCAGGGCTGGCGGATGCGCCTGGTACCTGGGAGGAGCAGGAGGCGGGGGTGCTGGATGAAGTCCTACTGAGGGGTACAGCATGTCTCCCCGTCCTTGCCTGAACCTCCTACCTGCAGAGCAGGGTGACGTGGAGAGAGAAAGGGCTGTGCCCATGGGCCCTGTCCCTGGGGGGGACCCTTGGCCAGGCTCCCGGTTCTTCAGGGCACCTGTGAAATGGGATGACACTGCCCGGGTGCATCCTGAGGTGCCTGCAGGGCACAGGCCTGAAGCCACTTGGGTGATCCCAAGTGTCATCAGAGTCTGCATGCTTTCCCTGGAGCCCGCAGGGGTGGTCCCCTGCCTCTGAGAACGCAGGGCCGGTTACTGTGCCTATGAGGGGTGCGCAGAGCAGGGGATCCCTTCCTGGGGCCCAAGTGGCTCTAAGGATCTGCACTTGGTTCGTCAGACTCTGAAACGGAGCTCTCCCTGCCCTCCCCCTCCCAGGCCGCCCCCCATTGTCCTGGCCTTTTCTCTGTCCTCTCTGGAGGCACAATAGCCTGGAAATGGCCACTTCCTCCTCATTCAAGCCCAGGCGCCCCACCAGGCAGCCCTAAGTGAGCTCTGAGGGCAGAAACCCTGGAGTTCATCCCCACCCACACTCCCTGCCCAGTAGCCGCCTGTGCTGGGCAGGGTGGGGGATTCAGAAGGAGTCAGCACCCTGACGGCTCTTAGAGTGCAAGGCGTGTGGCTTCACCTCCAGGCCCTGGGGACAGCAGCCTGTCCTCCTGGGAGACAGGGGGCGTTCCGGGCTCTGGTCTGGCCTAGAGCACAGGCCTTGGGGGTCCTAAGGGATCAGAGTCTTGCTTGCCGCGTCCTTCCCATCACGGTGGCCCTGTGGCTAGAGGGAGCTGGGCCCTCAGAGGTCCAGGAGGTGCTCAAGTCAAGGAGCTCCGTGGGAAGCCTGTTCCCCCATCCAGCCCTTTCTGCCTGGTGCTGAGCCCTGCCTGGCTCTGCTGAGCAGCTGCTGGGCGGGCAGCCTCTGGGCTGGATGCTATCGTCTGGGTGGGAGCTGTCCCAAGGCTTGGTGGCGCCATTGGGAGGTGATGGGGCCTTCAGGAGGTGGGGTCTAGTGGAAGGTCTTTAGGTCCTTGGCGGGGTGGGGTGGGGTGGAGTGTCCTTGAAGGGAATTGTGGGACCCCAGCCCCTTCCTCACTCTCTTTCATCTCTTGGCCACAAGATGTACAGGTTTGCTCTGAAATGAGCTGCCACTGGGATGTGCCACCTTGCCACAGCCCCAGAGCCATGGGGCCAGCAGCTCATGGCTGAGACCTCTAAACCCACATTCCCACACATCCACACCCCTCCACATATGTTCACACACACACACACACACACACACACACACCCTTACCAAAATAAAATAAAACCAAAACAGACCTTTCCTCTGTTTAAATTAATTATCTCAGGTATTTGTTACAGTAACTGAAAACTGACAAACACCAGGGATAAGTTGGGGCCACATTTCACTGGTCACCTGCAACTGAATTAGCTCTCAGTAAGGACACTGGCTCTTAACCCATAAAGCAACCACCTTGGCTCACCTGAAATGGAGGCCAGCCTCCTATGGACTGAGACCCCTGAAACGGTGAGCCCTTGAGAACACTTTTCCTCCTCCACAGTTGGCTCTGGTCGGGTCCTAGTCCTGGAGGACCCCTGGTGGTGCTGGAGGTGGGCCACGAATGTCCTCCCCTCCTGTGGTTCTCCGGAGTCCACGGCCCCTCCAGTTTGAGGTGCTCGTCCACCCTGCCTGCTGCTCGGAGGATGGTGGCTGCCGCTCAGCTGTGTCCCTTTCCAAGGGCCATGCCTTCCCAGGGTGGGGAGGACACAGGAATGGCTGGGTTGTGGGGACAGAGCGAGTGTAGGGTACAAAGGCCCAGCCTCTCACCCCAACCGGCTGAGGGCCACCCGAGTCCTCGGTGCTGACGGTCGTGGGGGCTCCTCCCTCTGCCCCATCCCACTGGCTCCCTTTCCCCAGGGTGTGGTCAGAGAGCTGCCCCCAAGTGGACTGGGTGCAGGTCACCCTCACCTGTGCCCATGCCTTGGACGGGGCCCGACCCCATGAGGGAGGGGCTAGAGGGAAGGTGGAGGAGGAGGTGAGGTGCCTTCCCCTCGTGGAAGCGCCCTCCAGCCCTACCACACTTGCACACCCACCCACACCCACCCAACACACCCATGCACACACTCACACACACCCATACAAACACCCACCCATGGCCACACTGACGTCCACGCTCACAGATACACAGATCCGAGCACTCCCACATCCACTCACACCCACACACATACGCAGCACACGTCCACACCACACATACACACGTTCACACGCAGGCACCTACACGAATACACACCTCTCAAGCCTCATCTTCAATGCCAACCTTTTAAGGCTTCTAGAAACTAGGGAAAGTAGGCTATTTACTGTTTCGTGTGTGTGTGTGTGTGTGTGTGTGTGTGTGTGTGTGTGTGGAATGTGAGTGAGTTCAACAGGCTTCTCCCCTTTCTGTCCAGCTGTGCCCTTCGGGATCTCTGAGTAGGAAAGGTGTCCACCCCACGGACTCCAGGATGGCAGAGGGAGTGAGCCTGGCGGGGGCCCTGGGTTGGGGGACTCCATCAGCTTTCCTGCAGCTCGCATCTTCCCGTGAGGCCAGCTTGGGCTCGGAGCTGGCCAGCTGGCATCGTTGCAGCCCTCCTGCTTTCTAAGTGCAGTCTTGAGGCCCGGCCAGACGGGAGCTGGAGCCAGCATCTCCCTGGAAAGCGTGCACTGTCACAGGGCAGGGCTGGGAAGCTGGCGGGGTGCTGGCTGGGCTGAGGGGGGCAGGAGTGCTCGGGAGCCCTCGCCTCCCCTCCCAGGGTGCCTCCCCTCCTTGTCTGTGAGTGAAGGGCTTGAGTGAATGTCCCCTGGGGTCCCTGTGATGACCTGTGGTGGAAGCCCTCTATCCAGGACGGCAGCCATCGGAGCCCAGTAGGGCAGACCAGCCCCGCTGCTCAGCCATGTGACGAGCAGTAGGGGAGGAAAACAAGGTGACCTTGATTGTGGTTGGACAGTTGGGCGTTTACCTCCTCCTCGGGCCTCCCTCACTGTCCCCTAAGCCAGCAGAGGAGCCTGGCCATCTCACAGATACCGTTGACTATTTGAGGAAGTGCTTTTCAACAGCCACCACTTTGGGAGGATGGGGTGGTGCCCACCTGTAATTCTAGCAGCTCCGAAGGCTGAAGCACAGGGATCACAAGTTCAAAGCCAGCCTCAGCCACTTAACAAGGCCCTAAGCAACTTAGCAAGACCCTGTTTTTAAATAAAATATAAAAACGTGCTGGGGATGTAGCTCAGTGGTTAAGGACAACCAGGTTCAATCCCAGGTACCAAAAAAAAAAAAAAAAAGAGGTACCACTTCTTCCTGCTGCAGACTTCCTTTTGAAAACTCAAGCCAAAGATGCATTTCTAAGGGTGGATTTTTAAGGCTCTGTGATCAGAAGGGGACAGATTGAGGGGAGACTGGCCTCTCTGTTGGTGTCCAAAGGGGACCTTGCAGGAGGAAGACAGGAGGAGTCGGAGCAGAATGTCACCTTTGTGGGAGGTTAGGGTGACTGGGCATGGGCGCTGCTGTGGGCACCCGGGTCCCAGAGCAGGAGCTGTCTTGGGCCATAGTCAGGACTAGAGCTGCCACCCAGGCACCGGGGACTAGATCCATGTCAACAGGACCTTTGTGCGCTGTGGCTTCCTTACGTGAGCACATGAGGATGCTGCGAGGGTTAAATGCCAAGACAGGTTTGAGAAGTCACCCAGCCCTGGCCCAGGACACCAGCAGGCTCTTCTCCACTCCTCAGTGTGAGTAGCCCTGTGAGTCTCTCTCCAGAAGAACCATCTCAGTATGGGGGAAACCTGGGCCTCAGAACCCCGGGCTATGTGCACCCCACTCCCTGTGCAGCCCGAGAGGCGGCCAGCTGAGTGTAGGCCAAGCGTCCTGTTATTTTTGGAGTGTGGATTTAATTAGCCTCACCTGTCACTGATTACGAAGGCTGTCGTAAGCCTCCTTAGCTCTCAATTAGCTGGGATTGAGGCAGTGGGGCGGACGGGGGTGGGGACCAGAAGGGGGGACGCAGTGGGCTGTGTCTGCGTGTGCACATGTGTAGGCTCGGGCCAGTGTGGGGGAGACTGAAGGTTTCTAACGGCCCCTCTTGGGCCAGGGTTTGGTGTCAGCAGGCGTCTCCGACACACCCCCAGCTAATCCCTCTTTGTTTCTTTCTTCCCCAGCTGCGCCCTCTGTCCCAGGGGCTTTCTCCCTCCACCAACCAGCCTCCTGCAGTTGAAAGCCAAGGAGAAAAGATGGCAGACTGCTGGAGAGACAGCTGATCAGGGTAAGATCAGCTGTTCGCACAGGGTGGAGCCCAGCCAGGCCAGAGAGCCTGGGCGCCTGCTGTAGCTCCTCATGGCCAGAAGCCGGGACTTTACCCCAGCAAACCAGAATAAATATAGTTACAATGCATTGCAGTCACAGTAATAATAATAGCAGTAGTACTTTAGCTAGCTTTTATTGGGTATTATCCCATTAAATTATAAAAACAACCCTCTGGCCAGGCGTGGTGGTGCACACCTGTCATCCCAGTGGCTTGGAAGGCTGAGGCAGGAGGATTGTGAATTCAGAGTCAGCCTCAGCAATTTAGTGAGGCTGTGAGCAACTTAACAAGACCCTGTCTCAAAATTCAAAAATTAAAAAGGGCTGGGCTGGGGATGTGGCTCTGAAGTAGCACCCCCTTTCTCCTCCAGAAAAGTCTTAAGTGGGCTTCTCCGGAAATCTTCACCATGGCTGATTTTAGGACTGTCAGCAAAAGAGTCTTTGCAAAAGAGTTCAATGTAGATAAACTTCCTATTTTCGTGTTGCCCTGTTTTACTTGGCTACTGGCCGGGAAGAAATCAGCACTCCAGGTGTTGGACACCCCCTTACTAGTTTCTCACAAACATGTAACCAGTATAGTAGTTTGTAAAAATGTGTAAACAAGGCCTCTGGCCTTGAGCTGGGGCTTCACAGAGATGTCTACATTTCTAAGATAAGAGAAGTTACCGACTGGGCTCCATGGTAACAGCTGGCAGGAGGAGGAAAGAAAGGGGAGAAGAAGCTCTCCCCTTCTCAGATGTTGTCCTTGAAGGGTTAACTTGCCCAGAACAGAGAAAGAAAAAGCTGCTTTTATGTGAACTTCTGCAGACTGTGAACTTCTGAGCCCCTCCCCTTACTTGCTGGGTATAAAACTCTGAAACTCCCTGAATTCAAGATTCAGGGATTGACTGATTACAGCAAAAGCTATACCCTCTGAACCTGGCTGCAGCCAAATAAAACTGTTTCCTGCTATCTTCGGTGCCTTACCTCATCTGTCCCTACAGTAGCCCATGATTAAATGCTCCTAGGTTCAATCCCTCATACCCAAAAGAAAAACAAAACACCAAAAAACAGTCCTCTGCAGAGCAGAGAGATTAAGCCGATTCTCTAAGGTCACCCAGCTCAGCAGCTGGGGAGTCTGTAGGTGACCTCTGCCAATTCTGGGCTGGATGGCAGAGTGGGGTCTGACCCAGGAATTCCACTTGGTGCACGGGACTTGTGGTGACGGTAAATGGGATGTTTTTGAGAACTCTCTGGTCTCTGTGGTTAGATTCAGGTTTGCCATGAGAGGTATTAGAACCATAAAATGGAGAGACCTGCGAGCCAGTTGGGAGGGCTGGACTTCACTCTGCGATGAGTGGGGAGCCGGCGAAGGTTTGGAGCAGAAAGGGGGCTTCCTGGAAGATGCACTGGGCATAACCCATCGGAGGGTTCAGTGGACCAGAGTGGGAGTCAAGAAACCCGTGGGGTTACTAGAGCTGTCAAGGTGACCCGCTGTCACATTGGGAATGCCCTCTCTTCTTTCTGGGCCCTGCTGTTGGGAATCCGAGGCAGTTGGCATTTGAAGGCATCGAAGAGGTCTTGGATGTCCTGCAATTCTTTGGCTGACCCCAGCTGGGCCAATAGATGCAGGAGGAAAAGGGAGTGGTGAGGAGGCTTTCAAGAGTGGGTTATTGCCAGGCATGGTGGTGCGCACCTGTAATCCTGATGGTTCAGGAGGCTGAGGCAGGAGGATGGCAAGTTCAAAGCCAGCCTCAGCAAAAGTGAAGGTACTAAGCAACTCAGTGAGAACCTGTCTCTAAATAAAATACTAAATAGGGCTGGGGATGTGGCTCAGTGGTTGAGTGCCCCTGAGTTCAATTCCCGATACCTCCCCCCAAAAGAAAAAGAGTGGGTTATTTTACAGGACCCAGGTCTGAGTGAATAGAGAGGATGATGGTGGGGTAGAAATCAACCTCTTTCCAAAGTGGCAGGAGAGATCCATGGAATGCAGATGGCCAGGACAAGGTCTCAGTGTGCCCAGGGGCTCCTCCCCAAACAACAGCAGCAACCCACAGGCCTGGATGAGATCCTTGAAGCTGAGTGTTTCTTAACCTCGAAAGAAACTCTTTGGATTTCAGCGGCCCTCTAAGGACTGGGGCCTTTCACAAAATTCCACCTTTCCTTTTTGGGTGTGGAAGAGCGATGATGTTTAATGCTTAAGGCTTCGAAAAGGAGTGGGAGGAGCTTGTTTTAGGTGGGAGGAAGGCAAGGTCACAGGTGGCCCAGGAAGAGATGTGTGTGTGTGTGTGTATGTGTGTGTGTGTGTGTGTGTGTGTGGTGGAGGACAATGTCTGGAAAGGAATCTGGTAAGGTGTCTACCGAGGCCCTCAGAAGAGAGGAGAATTCCAAGCACAGAAGTTAAGAAAGGTCAGTGGCTGGCAGTCTCTCAAAATGTTAAAATCCAGGGGCACCTGTAGCTCTCCAACTTTCCCCAGGTACCAGAGGCCTGAGGAGACCACCCTGCCTACGTCCTCGGTGACACTCACTATGACGACACACTCCCGTTTTCCTGTTTCCTTCCAGAGTGTGAACACCCTAAGGAGAAAGGACCTTGACTGCTGTAGCTAGCCCTGTGTTCCTGGCATCTGGAACAAGGTTTGGCATACAGTCGGAGGCGAAGAAGTGTTTACTGAATGGATTTATGCGTGCATGATCGAGTGGGTGGGGGAGAAGCTTGGGGGCAGCATGACCTTCATGAAATAACCGAGAAGACACCTGTGCTGCGGCTGCTGAGAGGGCGGCCGCTGTCCCTCCGCTTGTGCACTGAGTCTCAGGCTGGATAAAAATACCCAGAGCCGCGCCTCGGCTGCCAGCGGAAGCTGGGGACCGAGCTGCTTCTTGTCAGGGGAAGGAGCCTGTCTCCTTTTCTGTCTCTCTTATTTTTGTTTTCTCTAGAATCAGGAGCTAGGGATTCTCTAGGACCAGGCTTGGGTTTGCTGCCCCTCCTGCTGGGACAGCCTTGGCCCTGGCCCTGCCCAGCCAGGCAGGGGCTTGCTTTTATGTTATTCCTAGTCCTTGGGATGGGCAGAAGCCGGTGGGGTGGCCGGTAGGAGGTTGCTGGAGGGTGCTTTTCATCTATTTCTAGACCTTGTGATGGACCAACCTTGACTTTAGCTACTTAAAAATGCTGCCGTTGAATGTGCAGGGCAAGGGGTGGGGGCAGGATTCAGGCAGGTAGTGTGGGGAGCCAGGCTCTGCTCCATGTGGCCTGTCCGGCAGCACTGAACTCAGGATCCCCAAGAGTATAACAGGGGGAGGGGCCAGGCCTCCTACACTGGGTTGAAATCGGCCCCTGCTGGGTCTCACTGGCTCTAGTGGGTACCCAGTGGCTACCCAGTGTGTGGTGGTGGGAGGCACATCCCCCAGTGGGCAAGGTTACCCAGAGGTCATCCTAGGCCTGTCATGACCCCTTTGCCCCAAGGCTGCAGCTCTTGGAACTAGAGGGAGTCTCTTGTCCTGATTCTGCCTCTTTGGGGGGGCCACTGCACCCCACCTTTCTGCCTGTCCAGAACCCACAGCTCTTGCCTCCTGGGCTGGCAGCAGGGAGCCCTCTGCTCTCCATGCCAACACCATCCTGGAGATCCATGTCTCCCCTTCTCCTTCCCACTCTCTGCTCCTCTATGTCCCACCCCCAACCAAGGTCATCCCCTGCCTGCCATCCTCCCTGGTCACCAGACCCTATTGACCTTCCCAGCTCAGGGGCATTGCCCTGTGACCCATGTGCTCTGTTGTAGCCTTGAACTTTCAATTCCCTCTGAAAATGTCCTCTGCACCTGATTGACAGAGGACATTGTCTCCTGCACCTGAGTGACAGCCCCTTGGGCCCAGAGTCTAACTAAGCCTAGAACAGTAGGGAATGCTTGTCAAGGTGAACTGGTACCAGGCAGGCGGGACAGATGGCCACTGTGGTGACAGTACCTTCCAACTAGGGCCTGGGGTGGTGGCAACAATAACCACCCTGGTCTCTTGCCAAGAGGCCATATGCACCCGAGCAAGGAGCTGGCTGGTGACGGGAGCAGCTGGTGGGAGACAAGAGGGGTGCGTGGCTGGGGCTGGGTTGTCTTGGAGAGAGCCCTGTGACTCTGCAAGGCACTTGTCCCCTGGTCCTTCCTGGCCTTTTTTGGGGGTGGGCCAGGACCACATTGCAGATGAGGTCAGTGGGCTGGTAAGGGGCAGGGCCAGCTGAAGGCGTCTGACCCCAGGGCCCTGCCTCATGTCCCTGGGCCGCCTTCTCCAAGCTTCCTCCCCTCCCTGGCTCCCGAGAAGGAACGTGGCCATGCCTGTCCGAGGGAGCAGTCTCAAGGAGTGGCCACACCGCAGTGAAGTGGGGGGCGGGGGACATAAGTGGCTGTGGAGGGCGTGAGAAATGGCATTCTTTATTCATAAATAAAAACATAAAATTACCAGAAGTAGTTTACATGGCCAAAAAGTGACATCAAAAACAAAATAAAACGAAGCTGTCAAAAGCAAAGCAAACCAGAAACGACAAAGAAAAAGAACTATGTACACAGCCTTCCAAGTACCATTCCATCAAGGCCAGCTTCTGCCCCCAGAGGCAGCACGAAGAGCCGCTGAACAGAGGGGGCAGCGGGGCCCTCATGGCCAGGGGTGCTGAGACTCCCCCAGGCCTGCCTGGCTGCCCTTGAGAGATGGCCCAGGCCAGGGCCAGGGACAAGAGCTCAGCAAAGGCCTCTCAGGGCAAAGCTGCCAAGCCTCCAGTCCCCCGCTGAGCTCAGGGCCCTGGGGCTACCAAGAATATACTGTGAGGCGTCCCTGGGCATCCCTCCTTGGTGGGTGGTGTGGAATGACCTCTCTCTGCAGAGAGCTGGATCATCTTCAAGCCAGGCAGCTTTGGGGGAGCAGAGCAGGTCTGAGTGAGCAAGCTGGCCCGCCTGTCGGCCCTGAGCCTGCACTCCCCAGTTCCTGTTCAACCTTGCTGTTCAGAACCTCCCTCTGAGAGGCTGGGCGGGGCGGGGCCCAAGAGTGGCAAAGGTGCCTTTCCACAGGGAAGGGAAGAAACCCACTGGAAGGCCCGGTTGCTAGGTTACAGTTCACTTGTGTCAGGTGCAACCTTAGGCCGCCCTGGGGCCTTGGGCTAGTGGCAGCCCAGGAACAGCTTCTGCCATCTTGGATGCTGGGCAAGGCCTGGGTGGATGTGTCTGGGATGGGATAGGGCAGGGACATGGGGAAGATGGACGTCCCTGTGAGTGGGGGCACACACACTGAGGTGGAAAGCAGACTTTGTTCCCAAGGGCCTGTCCTGGGGACATCACCTCTTCATCCTCATCACCTCATCATCATCACCTCTGCTCAGGCCAGGTCTTGAGGGCAGAGCACTAGGCTTCTGGCTGCTGGGGTCGGGGGTGGGGGCAACCAGTCTCCTTCTCTCTCTCTCTCTCTCTGGTGCATTCTCACTGGGAGAAAGGACTCAAGGCACAGGCTGGTGGAAATGGAGGAACCAACGGCCATGGGACCAAGCATGGGGCGTCTTTAACCAGGTCTAAACTGTGCCCGTGGAGGGTACTGCCCTCAGGGAGGGAGGCGGTTCTGGGCATGTCCATCCCAGCTTCAAGTCCAGTCTGTGGCTAAGAGCAATGGTTTGACATTCCAGAGGACCGCCCCTGTCAGGCGAGGACACAGGACAGGCACAGTTACCCAGGGAACGGAAGGCAGCGCTAGCTAGCCACAGGGATGGTGCCCTGCCCCCAGCCCACCCCTAGTGCTAGATGTGGTGCAAGGAAGCAGCCCCCACTCCCACCCCAGACCTCTCAGGCCAGCGTCCAGGAAGCGGCACTGGGGGATTGCTCCCAGACTGTCAAGAACCCAGACTCTCCCAACCTGGCCTCTCCTACACCGAGGCCCCTCTCAGCAGACAGGCAGAGTCACGGGCACCCAGCAAGGGCTGGCTTCCCTACCAACAGCAGCTGTGGTTAGGAGCAAAAATAGACGGAGCAGCCTGGCCGGCTGCTAGATCTGGCTTGTTTCTGAAAAGACAAGAAAGGGGGAGGAAAAAAAAAAGAAGAAGAAGAAAGAAAGAAAATTCCCTGAACCAAGCAACTGCTCTCTTCACCCACCTCTGGACATCTTCAAAAGACAAACCCCGGCTGCCCACAGTGCCCCTGAGGAAGGCTGCAGACTCGTTACAGCCTGAGGCTCCTGTGAGGCTCCAGGAGGTTGGGGGGGGGGCAGCAGGTGGCCTGAGGCTGTTTGTTCAGAAGGCTGTGTGTGTCCCCTGTCCTATGTCCTCGCTATCCTCCCTGCTGGGGCTCCGGCCTGCCAGCACTCTGGGGACCATTCCAACCTGTGAAGACTCAGAACTTAGCACCACAGATGCTAAGAGGGAAGAGATGCCCCTGAATGGGGCTAATGGGCAGAAAAGGGAGATGCCCAGATTGCAGGTGTACCATCTGAGTAGATGGGTTATATTTGGATCCAAGCAAAATTTGATGCTTGGGAAGGAAAATCCTTGCAGAGGGGCCACCGGCCAACTCTGACCCAGTCAGGGACTTCTCAGTCTCAGTTTCAACTGGAAAGATCGGGAGGTACTCCTGGTATAGCCGAAAGCCAAACCCTCAGTGTCCCTTTCCCAACACCCATCCCAGAGTCTCAGTGTCTATGGCTTTAGGAAGAGTGTCACTGAGGTCAAAGGCCACCAGCTGTTCAAAGGCTGTGTAACTCCAGTTGGACGCTGCACCCCATTATCTGCCACTGGTTCTCGATGTTCAGCTTCCCAGACCCCAGACCTCTGCAGGTCTCACGGAGGCTCCACACAGCCAGGGTGCCCAGCATCTGCTCCCTTCCGCGGCTTGATGGGCTGTGGGTTCTCCACCCCCCACCCCAACCCCTGCACCTCAGGGGCCAGAGAAGAGCAGCTCAGCTGATGAGATTCCAAGGCTTCTGGTCATACATGGCTTCTTTCTATTCCCGAGGCCTCCTGATGTGTCCAGGGGATTAAACAGGCTTGGGGATAAGAATTGGAAGGGAGCTTCTGTCCCTGGAGTGGCCACTGGGGCTTCCCAGCAGTCACCCACTTCACTCTTTTAAACAAAGGCCAAGGTTTAGGGAGCCCTGAACCAGTGCGTGGGGATCCCTGTACCCATCACTGGGAGAGCTGGGGGTCACTGATCAGAGCTTGAGGTGGTGGTTGGTGAGGCTGGAACAGGGAGGAGAAGGGGAAGAAGTCTCATCCTGACCCCTGCCCACCACCTGTGGCTCCTGGACCTGTGTCTAGGAGGTGGCTTCTCTCAGAGAGGCCCGAGTTGCTGAGCAACTGAAAAGGGAGGGGGGCCCTCCTTGAACAGGGGGGCCTTGCCTCCGGGTACCAGGTCCCCAGCTCTGTCTCCCCAGGCTGGTCCCTCAGATCTCAGTGGCTATGATGTCCTCGTAGGGGATGTCAGCTCCTTCCAGGTCAATCTCAAGGGGCTCCCCGGCCCCGTCCCCGCGAGCCAGCTGCTGCAGGGCCTTCTCCAGGCGCTGGTTGCGCTGGTACATGGCCAGGTAGCTCTGCTGCAGTTGCTTCTGGTACTGGATCACCTTCTCCTTCTCCTCCTTCCACACCTGCCGCTCCTGCTGGAAGCCCGAGGACATCTGGTCGTGGCCTTGCCTCTCCTCCTTCAGCTCTGCCCGCAGCCGCTCCAGCTCCCGCTGCAGGGCGGGGATGTCCTCCGAGAAGGTGGGCGTGACCGCCGGGCCCAGGGCGGCGCTCTCCCGCTGCAGGGCCGCCTGTGCGCGCAGCTCCAGCAGCTCCTGCTCCAGCAGGTTCACCTTCTCGCGAAGCAGCTCCGACTCGTTCTTCTTGCGCTGCAGCTCGTTCTCGCAGACCTCCAGCTCCAGGCCCTTGGTGCGCAGGGCGCTCTCCAGGTCCTGGGTCTTCAGCTCCATGCCCTCCAGCCGGCCCCGCGCGTCCTTCAGCTGCGCCTTCAGACTGAGGATCTCGCTGGCCTTGGTGTTCACCTCCGTCTGCGACTCCTTGAGCTGCTGTTTGAGAAGGGAGATCTCACCTGACTTCTGGCACACCTGCCGGGGTTGGGGGTGGAGAGAGAGTGCCAGACATCAGTGTCCTTGCCCCAGGGACATCTCAACTGCCTGAAGGGATCAAGCTGCTCCAGGCAGGGGCTGCTTGGAGATGCTGGTCCCAAGTCCGTTGCCTGGGCAACCTGGGATGGCTGAGCCCTGTTGAACGATCTTTTTGTTCTCCTGTGCATCTTGATTTCCCCAGGGACCGACTCACCCTTAATTCCGAGTTCAGACAACAGTCTTTGCCCAAAGCCATGGCAATTGGCAACTCAAAGATCAGTGGTCTACTCTGCCTACTGCGGCCAACCCCATCACTCACCTTTGACACCAGTGGTGCTGGCTTCTCTGCCAAACCCTCTGACCTCACCCCTGCACGTACCCGGCCCCCTTCTCTCCTCTCCTGCTGCCCTGATGTACAACCTGTCGTGCTGCCAGAGCACGAGCTACAGGCTTTCCCTGCTTTACTCCTCCTCCACTGCCACACCTACAGCTCATCAGAGTTTGGCCAAATGCAGTGATGATTGGGAGGCTGAGGCAGAAGGATTGCAAGTTCAAAGCCAGCCTCAGCAGTTTAGATAGGCCCTAACTTAGTGAGACCTGTCTCTTCAAAAAAAGCAATGATGAAAACCCAAGTCATGTGTTTCTGTCCAGCTGACTGTGTCTCTAGAATGAATAGAGGCCAGGGCCTGGACTCAGCAGAATGGACTCTTGGAACTCGTCTGGAGATCACCTTCATATTTTCTCACTTCCCCCTCCCAGAAGAAGCTCCTCCTTGCTCCCGAGGAAACACTGCTCAGTCTACAGGAGACTCACCCACCTGTCATGCATGGCTGAGGCCAAGAATCTCTTCCCAAGGCCAAGTGCTATGGGCTGGATCTTGAATGTCACCCCAAGGTGCCTGGTCCCCAGGGTGGTGCTACTGAGAGGTGGTGGAAGCTTTAAGAAGTGTCTTTAGATCATGTAGGGTGTGCCCTAGAAGAGGATTGTGGAGCCCTAGCCTCTTCCCCGCTCTCTCTCTTTGGGTCCCTGGTTTTGAGGTGATTTTGCTCCATTACACACTCCTGCCATGATGTGCAGCCTCTCCGTAGGCCCAAAGCAAAAGGGGCCAATTGATCTGGGACCTCCAAAACTGTGAGCCAAACACAACTTTTATTTTTATAAGCTGATTATCTCAGGTATTTTGCTACAGTGACAGAAAGCTAACTAACACGCCAAGCCGGCATTTGTTTCCTGGAGGGAGCAGCACAGAATCATGGTGAAATCATGGGCTGGCTTTGAACCTGACTCAGTGGCTTATGATATGGGTGATCCTGGACACATTAACATGGTGGAAATATGGTATGGCTATTGAAAATGTGAACTCTGGATCCATACCATTAGGATCAAATCCTGACTCTGACCTTAATAGGTATCAGACCTTGGTCAGGTTACTTAACTAGCTGTTTGCTATTATAGACTCTCTGAGCCTCAGTTTTCTTAATAATAAATTGAGGAATAGTTACAATACCTACTGCAGAGAGTAACTGCAAGGATTAGAAGAGAGAACTTGGCACATAATAAGCTCTGTAAGTTAGAATAAGTAGGTTTAGAATGATGTCATCATCATAGCATATTATTAAGTCATTTTTATTATCATTTATTTTTTGCAGTACTGAGGATTAAACCCAGAGGTGCTCTACCAATGAACTATGTCCCCAGCCCTTACTAAGGCGGGCCTTGAAGTTGTGATGTTCCCAAGTACTTGGGTTATAGGTGTGTCTGTCCACCTATAACCCATGCCCAGCCTATATTCTTTATTTAATTTTATTGTTTTAACAAGTACCCTGACTGGACAAGCGGGGAACAAGATCACAGCCATGTCCACCTAGTTGCTGACTGGACAAGGATGGAGACCGAGGGCCAGTACTCACTACACATCTCTGCGAAGTTCCAAAGTGGCTGAGAACAAGGGCTGGGGCGGGTCTGCTGTGGCCACACAGATGGGAAGAGGACAGGTGTAGCTGGAGAGAAGAGACCCTCCCTTCTCACCTGGCCAGATCCCCTCCCATCTCTCCCATGGGGAGGATCCCTTCACTTCTCCTCCTGAGAACCCTGTCACCTCACTGTCCAGGACCAGGGCAGGAAGCTCTGAGGCGATCAGATTCTGCTGAGGGTGGGCCACCCCACCTTGGCCTGCTGCTGGTCTAGACACAGGGCCCTCATCTTCCCCAGGCAGGGTGCTTTAGGGCCAAGGACATCGCTGCTGAGTGCACAACCCACCTGCCCTCCCACTCCCTGGGACTGTTCAGAGGAGAGAGGCTGCATCCCGACCAGGAGGGTGCCGTGCCCCAGCGTCTCCATCGCTGGTCCAGGTGGTCTGGAGTGTGTGTGTGTGCACACGTGTGCATGCAGGTGTGCTCTTTTCCCTGCTCTGCTGTGTGCCCCTCTCAACTCACCAACCCCGGGCTCCACTCACACTTCTGCCAGGAGGGGCTCCTTCCATTGCTGAGACCTGGCACTACCTGGCCACTCTTATGGGTGGGTGGGGTCCTTTTCCTTAAGTCCAGCCAACAACTCCCACTCTCTCTTGGGTCCTGGGACCTGATGAACCAGGTGTCCTTTTGAACTTCCGGTAAGCAGATGAAATGAGTTCTGCCCTCAGACAGCCTGGCTAGGCCTCTGGGTCTGGGTTCCCCAGTGACTCAGCGGGTAAACTCAGTTTCAGGGGCCACAGGGTTGATGGTGGAGACAGAGGAGGGAAACGGGAGCTGAGTGCGTCCCCATCACAGTTAACCAGGGAGCCCCTTTCCTGGGTCACAAAGCTGGCCCTTTAGTGTGTGCGGACAGGTGCAGCCTCACCTCCCACTGGGTCTCCTCCAGTGCTGGGGCCAAGTTGGTCTTCTCGCGCTCGTAGGACCTGAGCTTGGTCTCCAGCAGGTCCTGCTCCTTCATGAGGCTCTCGAGCTCCTGCCGCAGCTGCCACTTCTCCTGCTGCAGCTGCAGCACCTGCAGGTGCAGCACTTGCTGCGTACGCTGGTTCTTCTGCGAGGCCTGCTTCAGCTTGCTGCTGCTCTTGGGCTCGGGGCCCTCCGGATCGTCCCTGCTGCCGTCCCTGCTGCGCCGGGCGCGCTCCTCCGAGGCCGGGCCCGAGGCGAACTCCTTCTCCTCAAAGCTGCGCTGCAGCTTCTGCAGCGCGCCCTCCCTCTGCCGCAGCTTCTGCTCCAGCTCCTGGACCGTGCACTCGTCCGTGGAGATGGGGGAGCGCACGCACGAGGAGCTCTTGTCTCCCTTGGCCGGGTGGGCCAGCTTGCTGCCCCCGTCGGAGAACGACAGAGCCTTCAGGCTCATCATGTTGCTGTCCTGCAGGATGATGCCCTGCGTGATGTTGTGCGCCGAGCCCCCGAAACGGCTGGTGGGCCCCACGGGCATGACCAGCGGGTCCAGCTGGTAGCTGCTGCTGGTGCTGTGCGTGGGCAGGCTGGACATGGAGTTCCGGCCCGAGTCGGACAGCGCCCCGGAGCACAGGCCCGGCTTCAGCTCCTGTTCCTTGGGCTTGTCCGGAGGGGCCAGGTGCAGCTGGTGGTTGGCACTCTCGGGGGAGGAGTGGAGGACGGTTCCCGAACGCGGCAGCACGGGTTTGAAGGCCGTGGGCCTCACTGCCCCCTTGTCTGAGCCCTGGGGAGGCAAAGAACCATATTGACCTCTAGTATTTCCTCTGGCTTTGCCCTCCTCTTCCTCCCCATGGGGTCTGTGTGCCGACCTCCCAAGGCACAGGAGCTCAGAGCCCAGGCAGTACCCTTCTTGGTCAACAGCCTTGCTGACCTATTGCCGTGACTGTCTGCAAGGGAGGAAATCTTCAGTACCTGGGGAATGTCCTTAACAGTTGTCCTTTACACTAACTTAACAGGCACTGTTCTATGACACAGCAACCTGCCGACAGCCTGTCCCAGCCCCTTTGAGAAGACAAATGCCATTTATGTTCACTGACTAAGATGTCAGCTGCTGCTCTGGGTGTCTGTATATGAGGTCAGGGCCCTGGGCTGGACAAGCAGGGGTCCATGTGTGTTGGTCAATCCCTCTTGCCCTTTGTGGCCACTTCTGGTCATCCTGCAGCAAGAATGCTAACACATCCTCTGCTCAGCTGGGAGGATCACTGGGAACAATAGCCCTCTTTTAAACTTGTGATTTCCATAGGTAGAGTCCTTTCACATTGTTTAACAGGCTTCAAGATTTATGCAAACATAACAGGCCCTTTCCTAGTACAGGTTGAACTGAATCAGAATATCCCAAATCCAAGATGCTACAGATTCAGAAACTTTTTGAGACCTGACATGGGGCCCAAGTGGAACATTTCACATCATGAAATTTCATTTGTGCACAACTTATTAAAAATGCTGTGTAAAATCACCTTCAGGCTCTGTGCATAAGGTGTATACAAAACAAAAAAAATTCATGTTTTGACTTGGGCACCATCCCCAAGATAACTCATTATGTGTACATACATATTCCACCTCTGGTCCTCAGTATCTGGTCCTTGGATAAGGGATACTCAACCTGTATATCAAAGCCATGGATCTGTTCCTACAAGAAGGACAGGAACTGGATAGGAAAATTGTTTTCAGTATCTACTACGGGGACTTACGAGTGCTTGAGCTGGCATAAAGCCTAGACTTCTGAAATCCCAGGACTCTTTGCCTACATCATTGTTAAACAAAATCCCAGTCCTTATTGAGCTAAAGATGTCTCCAGGCCTGGCTTGATCAAGGAGCTACTGCACCTGGGCAGCAAATGAGAAGACACACCTCCAGGAGTCTGCAGGAGGGGGAAGATACTGACTCCTTCCAGCTGCTCTTGCAGATGACAACAGACCCCCCTCTCTTCTCTTTGCCTTTGAGAATGCAACTGGTTGTCCTACCTTGACAGTCCAGGCACATCTCTGAATAGCTCAGAGAGGCCTGAATTTCCCCTTGGCTCTTTGCTGAAGAGCTGACCCATGACTTTCAGCTCAGGGGGACCGACCAGCTTTCATTCCTTGTCCAACCTTTGATCTGGGATGAGGCTGAGCTTTCCCCCCTCACCCCTGCTGCTTCAGCCTCCTGGAGAGAGGTGACCACTGTACCTTTCTCTGCTTCTTCTCTTCCCACCCAACTCCCGTCCCCCCTCCCCCTACTCCTGAACCCCCTCCCTTGCCAGGGACCCCCACTTACCATTTCTAGCTGATTGGAGAAGGGCATGAGCTTGGGTGGAGTGGATGGGTCAAAGTCCACCCCAGCCTGGCCCCCGATGTCCCCACTGGACAGTGCCGTGTAATCTGGGCGGTGGGAGCCCCGGGCCTTCTGGCTGACCTTGATGTAGAAAAAGTCCTCGCTCTTGCCCATTTTGGAGCTGGACTTGCCGTGACTGGAGTCCTGGGAGAAGCCGAATCTCAGCAGCCCATCAGAGTACCGGTTGAGCTTCTTGAGGTGGGAGGACTTGCGCAGCTTGTACTGCGAGGCCCGGCAGTGCTTGCTGTGGAAGCTGTGGCCGGAGATGAGGCTGCTGACGCTGCCCATGGTGACCCGGGGCCAGGGACGGGCAGGGCGGGGCAGGGGCCTGGCGTGGTGGTGGCAGCGAGGGGTGACGCTGGCTCCGTGAGGGGACTGCAGTCATAGCAAAACTCTTGCAGAGCCTGGGAGAACCATGGACCTGGAAGGAGATGCAGACAGAGGTCAGCCTGGGCCGGGCCGGGCACTGGACACACAGTCTTTGACATTGATTTCAGGAGGGCAGCAGAGAAACGTGGGCAGATGCCAGCAGGAGCCCCCTTGGGGAGAGGTACTGTTCCACGCACTGGGGTGTCCATCAGAGCCCCAAACACTGAGCTCCTGCGACTTAGGCTCAGCGTGCAGTTGACAGGCCACACACAAGTCAATGATCTCAGAACCCGAGAGGAGCCAGGATGACAGAATTTAAGGACAGGCTTGTTCCACCAGTGGAGGGCTCTGGTGTCCCTGTATCCCCATACTGGGGGCTTAATCCCCAAAGTCATAGGGGATTAAGGGAAGTCGGAAGGGAGGCCTTGGGAGGCTATTGAGGGTGGGGCGTTTGTGGTTTTTAAAGAAGAGGAACAGAGACTGGCAAGGTCGCTGTCAGCACCACCTGGGGACCCTGCAGAGGCCCACCAGCAAGAACACTCCCATCTGTGTTCTTTATAAGTTACCCAGTTTGTGGTCTTCTGTTACAGCAACAGAAAACGGTCTCAGGGAGTGTGAGGGAAGTGTCTCCATCAGGGTAGCATTTAAGAACTCAAGAGAATGAAGGGCAAGCCATGTGGAAATCTGGGGGGAGAGAGCTCACCAAGAGGAACCCCACATACCGGGCCCTGAGGCTCTGCGGCAGATTGTGCCTGGCCACCTGAGATCAGCGGGGAGGCCAACCTGGCTGGAGAAGCAGCAGTCAGGGAGCCAGCAGGGGCCCTTGGCTGCAAGGACATTGTCTTGACTCTAAGTGGAGTCCCAAGGGGCTCTATGCAGCCAGCAATTTCATCTGACATGCTGGGAAGGTCACTGTCCACAGCTGGGTGGAGAAGAGGCGAGTGAGGGGCTGGGACAGAACTGGGGGGTCAAGAACGTGAGTGACTAGTGCAGCCATCTTGGGGTGGCAAATGTGCATTAAATTTTAGATATAATTTTAAAATTGAGCTGATAGAATTTGCAAAAGGATGGGGTATAAGGAAGTGAGAAAACAAGAAAGGAATCAAGAATGTTTTTAAAAACAGAAGAAAAAAAAACAATAAAAAATTTTTGAAAAGAATGACATAAAGAATGCCTAATGTTTTTATCCAAGCAGGCAGAAAGGCCACAGATGGAGCCAGTGTAGGGGGAAATAGAAATTTGGTTTAAAACAGTAAGTTTTCAGCCCATTTGGCATCCAAGGAGTGATGAGGTACATGGCACGAAGAAATGAGGGAGGAAGTGAGGGAGGAAGTGAGGGAGGAAGTGAGGGAGGAAGTGAGGGAGGAAGTGAGGGAGGAAGTGGGGGAGGAGTTGGAGCCACAGGCAGAAGATGGCAGGTGTGGGAGCCGCTGCAGAAAGACAGGAGGAGTCCGAGGACTGGAGCTCCAAGAGGTCAGGAGGCGAGAGAGGACGGAGGGAGAGCACTGAGGAGCCCTGGTGGGCAGGAGGACACCTGAGGCAGGATGAAGGAAGGAATTTCCCAAGGGATGGTGTCACCGGCTGGGTGACTAAGGGAGATGCCAGCTGGGAGTTGGTCAACGGATGTGGTCGGGTGGAGCTCACTGGTGATCTGACAAGAGCAGATTCGGTGGTGGGATGGAAGAAAAGCCACCTCAAGTGGTAGAGGGTCCATGAGAGACAGAGGGAAAGACACGGTGGCCTTGAAGGTTGAGAAGCTGGTGACAGACTTGACCTGGACTCCCAGTCACACCACGGCCAGCCACGACAGGGAGGTGAGCTACCTACCATTTTGCACCTGCAGTTTTGCAAACTCATTCTAAAACATAAAAGCTTGCAGAAAAGTTAGAGGGCCTCTCTCTCTCTCTCTGTCTCTTAATTTATTCTTTTACTTTTTTGGGGCTAGGGATGAACCCAGCGCTTTGCACATACTAGGCAAGGGCTCTGTCACCAAGCTACACCCCAGCCCTTCTTATTTTATTGTGAGATGGTGTCTCCCTAAGTTGCCCAGGTTGGCCTTGAACTTGAGATTCTCCTGCCTTAGCTGCCAGAGGAGTTGGGATGGCAGGTGTGTGCCATCCTGCCCCACCGAGGGCCACCTCTTCCAGTCAGTGCTTCACCATTCACAGCAACCTTGTCAGTCACTGGACAGAGGAATGAACCGGGATGTCAGTGCCTCCCGCGTGCAGGTTGACGAATCTCTAAGCACAGATCACGTGATTGTCAAGGCTAGGGAAGGCAGGGTGAGCCTCAGGCATGCGGAAGGAGAGTTTCTCAGGAGACAGATGAGCTATCAAGGGAAAAACAACCCCCACCCCCACCCCCGCTTAATAAAACCAGAGGTGCAGAAGGAATCCGTGTTCTTTGTTTTGCTCTAAATTATCCTGTCCATCTCAAAGGAGCCAGAGCAGCCCTGGTGGCCACGGGAGTTGCGTGTGCTGAGCTGAAAGAGTCAGAGGCTCAGACTGAGCATTAGCGCCTGCATCCAGACTTGGGTTGCTTCCCAGAGAACAAAGAGGCTGTGTGAGGAGTAAGGGTCTTCTATCTTCCAGGAGCAGGAGCAATAGCACAACACAACCAAACTTCATCCTGTGAGTTCAAGGCATGTTCTTACCCGAAGAGCTTTTGTTAACTTGACGGCCTCTTAGATTCATAGGATCACTGGGAAAATTTCATGAAATACCCTGAATAGATGAGCGCTCTGTGACATTTATTGAATGCTGAGTAGGTCCTAGGCGCTCTGCAGCGGCAGGCATTGTCATTGGTCTCTGTTATCTGTGTGATCAGCCTTCCCACCCCATCTCTCATCCCTGTGCTGTCCTCAGTATCCACACTGCTTTTTCTAGAACCAGTTTTATTTTCCAAAAAGCAACTTCCCTGCCTCCCATTCCCCCTCGGAGCTTCCTGGGAGTGCAGGGTTCTTCCAGTGACCTAACAGTTGACACTGAAAGATGTGATTTTTTCCCCCCTAAGTCATCCTTCTGTAGCTCAGCTCAGAACTCCAGGGCCAACTCTTCTATTGCAGCCCACACAGGGAAGCGACTCTATGCATCGTACCACTTGGGCAACTGGCTTCTTAATTTTCGTCACCCAAGAAACATTTATGAGCACTTCATACATAGTGTCTCAGAGGCCTGGCTGTTGGCGTCTCTGAGCCAAGCACAGTGGGGCATGCTAGTAAATCCAGCAACTTGGGAGGCTGAGGCAGGAGGATCACAAGTTCATGACCAGCCTCAGCAATTTAACTAGGCCCTAAGCAACTTAGTGAGTCCCTGTATCAAAATGAAAAATAAAAAGATGGGACTGGGGTTGTAGCTCACTGGCAGTGTGTTTGCCTAGCTTATGTGAGGCACAGGGTTTGATCCTCAGCACCACATAAAAAATAAATGAATAAAATAGAGATATTGTGTCCATCTAAAACTAAAAAAAAAAAAAAAAAAAAAAGAGCTGGGGATGTGGCTTGGTGGTTAGGCACCCCTGGGTTCAATACCTACTACCAAAAAAAAACCCAAAAAAACAAAAACCAAAAAACAAACAACAACCCAGAAACAAGACAAGATCAACCTTTCTGAGCTTTCTTCGTTATAAAATGGAAATCTGAACTCTTAAGCTTGCAACACAGACGGGGTAAAAAAGCAAAAATGCTAAATGAGCCAGGCATGGTAGCACTTGCTTGTAATCCCAGTGACTTTGGAGGCTGAGGCAGGAGGATCACAACTTCAAGGCCAGCCTCAGCAACTTAGCCTCTTCCCACCTAGAGCTTGGGCGCCTGCTGTTGTTCTGGCTTAGAACTCTCTCTTTGCTCTTCTGGCAGATCAGATGGCCCTTTCCCATCCTTCAGCTCTCAGCTCGAGCCTCGCCTCTGGAAGGAAGGTGTTTTTCTCTAGTTACCCGTGAAAAGGTCGGGCTCCTCCCCTGCTTTCTGTCATACCAATCTATTTATTTCCTGGGCAATACGTACTTAACCTATAATACTCTTATTCTAAAACCCAGCTGTTTGAGTACATCTTCATCAGACTCTGAGCTCTGTGACAAGAAAGACTTTGGAGAATTTAGAACAAAAATGAGAAGATAAGGTGCCAACTCAGAGAGGTGCCATGTCACAGCCCCAGTGGCTCAGCTGACCAGTGACCAACACGGGATTTGAACCTGCACCCAAATACCTCATTTGCCAGCCATAGCATGACAGTAGGCTCAAAGATGTTTGGGTTCCCATCCTAAAGAGCAAAGAGAGTCCCCAGGATTGGGGGGGAGCATGCCCACAGGAGAAATCACATTCTGCTGCCTCCGGCCAAAGCTTCATCTCCTCTGTGGACAAATGTCAATCAGATCTTAGGTGACTTGAGCTCCATCCACCCGAGCAGCACCCAGATGGCTTGAGGTGCACGGACTCTGTGCTGCGTGCTCAGGATCAGGAAGATGATGACAAATGATGTCAGAAGCAAAGGACAGGAGTGTCCAAAGGATGGTCCCCAAGAGACAGTTCCTGTCTCAGCCCAGGTACCCTGCCAGCAAGCCCCGTGTGCTGGCATGCAGAGTTACTGTGGGGTTCCAGTTACTCTGGGATCCACCTGAGGCTAAGCTAATCACCCCTAAGTACCTAGACTTGTTCCCCTGTCAAGTTGAAGAACACATTAGGGAAATCCTGGGTGTAGTCACGCCTCATTCCTAAACCCAAATCCCCTCACCACCCGCCTCAGTAAGGACAAGAATCTGAAGGTGCACATTTTAATTCCTGGGGGGGAAAAATCCCCCTTGGCCAGGGGTAAACGCAGCAATCACTTGGAGATTTGGTCAGGGGAAAGGGGAAGAGGGCAGAGAGGAGCACCTCACACTGAGTGTGGCTGAACCCCATCTTCTGCTTGAGCTCTTAGGGACTTCACAGAGGAATCCAGCTCAGAGCCGGCTTCCGGTCTGAAAAGAAGAGCCAAGGAGGAGAGGAACCCAAAGCAGCTGTTGGAGGAAGGCCTCCAGGGCTGTACTTCTCAATCCAGCCCCAGGGAATTGAGAACCTCACTCCAGCTTCACACCCTCCCCCCAGCCCAGGCTGCACGGAGCAGCCACAGCTCCCCTAGGACAGGAAACGGCCTGGAATCCTGGGAAGCCCTGCTTCTGAGCCGCTCCCACACATTTAGGTGGGAACACAAGTGGGATAATTTAGCTTTCCCTCCCACTCCACCCCGAACCCTCCTTCCCAGAGGAATCCGGGGCTCCAGCCAGTGGGACACATTTTTTTGATTACCTACTTCCGGAACGTGGAAGGGGAGGCCTGGAGTTAAAAAGGGATTCACAGAGAAAGGACATCACTCATCCTCGCTTCCCCAGCCAATGGCTTCCTTTCCCATGGGGTGAAGCAGCTGTGCCCTGAGCCACACCAGATCCAGGCTTCCAACTGAGGAGAGGAGAGAGGTCACTCTCCAAGCTCAGGGTGCTCAGCCTCCAGCCACCCTCCTCCTGCTCCCCCAGAGGTGAGGTGCTCCCTGCCTGCCTGCCTCTCCTGGCCTGTCTGTCCTCAGCAGGGGGAAAGGCGGCCTGGCTTCTCAGCAGGTGCTCACAGCCACACCCTGGGCCTCCCTACTGCCGACTGCAGGGAGCAGTAGGACCTGAGGTCCCATCCAGATGCACCACATCCAGTGTGCACCCCATTCCCTAACCCACCCCACTGTGGACTCCTCGGCAACTACCATGCTCAGTAGCCTGCTTCTAGGGCGGAGCCCTTGGGACTGCCGTGTGAGGGTTCATTTGGTCAATTCAACAAAAATTCACTCAGAGCTGTGTACATGTTTTGAATCCCAGCAGTTTGGAAGGCTGAGGCAGGAGGATCACAAGTTCAAAACCAGCCTTAGCAATGTATGGAGGCCCTGAGCAACTCAGCAAGACATGTCTCTAAATAATAAAATATTAAAAAGGGCCAGGATTTGGCTCAGTGGTTAAGCACCCCTGGGTTCAATCCCTGATACCAAAAAACAAAAAAAGAAAGAAAGAAAAAAATCACTCAGAATCTCACATGGGCCAATTACTGTGCAAAATGCAGAGGGGCCAGTGGGTACCAGGGTGGAAGAAGGAAGAGATGTGGAAAGGAGAAATAAAAAGCCAAAAATATGGGAGAGAAGAGTATGTGTGTGTGTATGTGTACACGTGTGCACACGTGTCTGTGCACATGTGTTGTATGTACATGGCTATATTCACAAGAGTGCATGTGTGTGGGCATGCATGTACATGTATCTGTGTCTCTTCTTGTGTGTGCATGTCTCTGTGTGTACCTGTGTGTGCATTTGCAAATGTGCACATGTAAGTGTAGGTGTGCATCTACTATGTTAGGGTAGACAGGGAAACCTCGAGAAAATAGCAATCAAGAAGAGCCAGCCGAATAGGAGTTTTTGTAACACGGTCCCCTTAGAGGGGATAACAACTGTGAAGGCCCAGGAAGGCACAGGCAGTGAAGCTCGAGCAGAGGTGGTTTGGCAATATTGGAATAAAACACCTTGTGTGTATGTGTGTATGGTAGTGGGGTGACCAAGGCCTCACGGAACTCTGTGGATTCCTGTACTCTACCACTGAGCCACATCCCCAGTCCTTTTTATTTTAAGACAGGGTCTCACCAAGTTGCCCAGGCTGGTCTTGAACTTGAGATTTTCCCACCTTAGCCTCTGAGTCGTTGTGATTGCAGGTGTGCACCACCGCGTCTGGCCTGACGAAGCACTTCTGACTTCTGTGACCAGGGTCTACTGGCACCCAGTGGTTCCTGAAATCCTACAGTGGTTAGCTGCATGCACAGCCCACCACAAAGAACCACCTGGCCCAAACTGTCAATAGTTCTGGGGTCACGAAACCTGGTTTTAGGGGAACAGAAAATTGAACTAGAAACCTCAGTTCTGTCGCTGATTTGGTGTGACTGGGATCAGGTGACTCCACCTCTCTGTGCCTCGGTTTCCCCACCTGTAATACGGAGGTAGGTAGGCATGCTCCCCTGCCACATGACTCCACTATGAACCTAGGAGACACAGGGAGAACTTAGAAAACGCTGTGGTGCTTGCTGGTCAGTGCTGTCCTTTCTTACCCTCCCTGGGCCAGTTCTGACACACTCGGTTTGTCTGCGAAGCACACAGGGCGGAAGTCCCATCGCTGTGCCAGTCTGACCACACGTCCCAGTGCCACTGGGCCACTTGTCCCATGACCTTCTGAACTTTGCAGTGGGCAGAAAGGGCACAGCGTGAGATGGGTGCAGAGCCTCAAGTCTTCTCTGGGCTCAATTTCCAACCACAACACGTGGCGGGATTCATCTCAGCTTTTGTGTTCTTGAGACTTTTTGAGAATTGAATGAGAACACTAGACTCCCCCCCTCCTCAGAAAAATGCACCCTTCCAACATTCCAGCTATGACTCCTGAGGGTCCCTGGGCTCCTGACATCCGCACCTTGCTTGGCCCCATTTAGACACATGAATATGTCCTACTACGGGGAACCCCACATCAACTTTGGGAGGGACAGAGAACTTGGTCTTGGATTACTGACAACTTCGATGGCTTCTGCTTCCCTTTGGGGACTAGAGAGATGGCAGCAAAGGTTGGGATCTGGGCAGCTGGTCCAAGAGTGTCAGTGTAGGAGGTATGAGGACTGAGGGCATACCTCTGTGTTCTAAGAAGTGGGCAAGTTTGAGACCACCCTCAGTGGGGGTCCCCCAGGGTCAGACTGGGGAGCTGCCTGGCGGGTGAGCAGGGCCCAGGGCTTGTGTTTAATTTTTATTTTAAATACTTAAAAAAATAAAATCACCCGAGCACCCAGTGCAGCACTGACATGGCTAAAATGTTGTGACTTCGATTTCAGAAATAAAATACCTGAGTTGAAATCCCCATTCCCTGGTCCTCCCCCCTCCCCCCACCAAACTCACTTCTCCCCACCCCTGCACATCCTTCCTGAATTTGGTGGGAACGTTTTTGTAACATAAACATATTTTAACATACTCTCTATGAATACTGCCTTTTTTTTTTAAACTTTATGCAAATGGTCTTATGTTGTACGGATCCTTCTGCCACCTGGATTGCCTGACTCAACCTCTTCCCATCTGTGGATCTACTGTGTGGACCGATGTGGAGCTTGATGCTCCGGCCTGGGTGTGGAACCAAGTGCTTCTACTCTCCTTGCTCAGATCTTGCCAAGTGCTGACCAAACTCTCCTGTATAGATTACTTTTGCACCTGTGTGGAGTTGTTCTGAGACTTGCGGGGGGGTCTTGGAAGCTGTCTAGTTTTTAAAGGTCCCTCCCTTAAATTAAAGACCCTCCCAGGAGAGCTAGAATCTCAGACCCTTATTCACCAAAATAGCACAGGAAGGCAGCGGGATTGAGAAGGGAGCCCCTGCATCCCACTTCACCACATCACCTGGGAAAAGGGAGGAGCAAGTAGCTGTTGTTACTCCCAAGAGGGGCCATTGGCAGGGTGGAGGGAGGGAGGGAGGAATTTATGGCCCTGCCTGGGTGGGGGGAAGGAGTTGGGCCCTGCAGAGAGGCTGGCCTGCTATGAGTGACCCACTTGAGGGGCTCCCTGCTCAGCAGCCGCCTGGACACGGAGGGCAGCGTCTCTCCCGTCGTGTATTGCATTACCCAGAGATCAGGCAAGACCTCCATACTTTGCCTGATCAACTCCTCCATGACATAGAGGCCAAGAGCAGAAAAGGACTTGCCCAGGTCTCAGCTCAAGTTCCAAGTTCACAATAAGCACACTTTCTAGTTGTTAACAGAAAAGGAGAACTGGGTTCTAACCCAGATGGGGAAGACGGAGAAGATGGTGCTACTTGTTGTGCCTGGGTCACATGTGGGAGTGGGGGTGTGTAGGAGGAGTGTGTGTATGTGTGTGTGTGTGTGTGTGCGCGCGTGCGCGCGCGTCTGATACAAATGGGATTCTGTCCTGCGGGGATCACAGTGCTGCTCCGATCAGAGATGATTATCCTGTGGGTCCCTGTGCCCTGGAAGGCAGTGGGCCCCAGCCAGCTCCCCAGCAGAGGTTTCTCTATGGCTAAATGGGGCACGTGCCCTGGGCTAATTGAGTCCCCCTGTCACAGGCAGTCCCAGACTGCCTCCAGGAGTGGTTGATGACGGCTGGGTGAAGACAGAGCACGCCCTCACTCCTTTTCTTCTAGGTGGCATCTCCAGCACAGGGTAGCTTCTGACCCTAGCCCTGGGAACCACAGCCTTGTCTTCTCAGGTTCAGGCCCATCTGTGACCCTGGGGGACCACACCCTCACCACATCCATGCACAAGTTCCCACAGGACAGATCATGGGGCAAGTATTGTGCCCAGGGCTGAGAAGAGGTGGGCAAGGCTCTCATGAAGAACTCAGAGCTTCCTTTCCAAAGGAAGAAGCAGCTGACCTGTTCCTAGTCTGAGCAGGTGACAGGAGAGCCGACTCTGGAGCCACAGAGCTCTCCCAGTGCTAAGCTCACGTGGCCTAGTCTTATCTAGCTTCTCAGGGGTCAAGTTTTGTCTCCCCAGTTATCTTTCAACCTCCTTGAAGGCAGGGATGGAGTTCAACCTTCTTTGTATCACACAGTGTTGTGCATAGTGCCAAGAACATAGTAGGTGCTTAGTAAATATTCCTAACCAGTGAGCTCACAGGGAAGCACAAGGATTATGCCCAGAGGGAAAGATGGGAAGGTGAGGCACAAAGAGGACTCGTGACTTAAACCAGGCTCTCGTGACACACACAGACTGGAGACACATCTATGAAGTTGAAATCCAAATCTGGTTTTCACCAAAATATTGTGACTTGGACATTGAACCAACTGATCAACCTGGGGAGAGATAAATGGACCCTTGCACCCAACACGTGTCCTTTTCAAGGATTTTGACCAAGACAAAGAAAACTAAGGCGGGGCCTTTATTTTCAAGGATCTGGTTGGGAGTGACAGGTACAGACACCTAAATAAAGAGAATTTAGAGAGCAGAAATAGTTTAGCTGCAGGTGCAGGGTGCTCAGGAGTGCTGGGTTAGTTCGGCCTTCCACATGTAAGTGGCCTCACATTTTTGTCTTTAGTATAGAAGGAGGAGAAAGTTCTCCTGTGTCTTCTGCTCCACCTCAAGACACCATGCTGTCTGCTCAGGTCACCTGTTCCTGGCACCGTCCTTCTATTCTTTCCTCAGCTTCTCTGCCTGCTTGGAGCTTGGAGCCCAGGCACAGACCTGCTGTCCTCTGTGGGGAACAGTGGGCAGAGGCTAGGCGAGGCCGGCGCCAGGAACCTGCGCTCTGCTGATTCTGCCTCACCCACTCTGCTCCTGGCCCTCGTTCCACATTCTGGACCCTTAGTGTCACTTGTGGCCACTTGTCAACAGTAGGATTGCAATAGATCCATAGGAGAGAACCATTAGGTGCCCTCATCTGGTTCTGCAAGGAATTGTTACGTTAGGCCCTGGACAACAGATCACAGATTGATGAACCTGTTCTGTCACCTGGCAATCTTTCAGGATCTCCATTTCTTTGTGTGTCAGACAAGCACGGCTGATACCGACTTGGCAGCCATTTGTGGGGATTAAATGAAATCACACGTATCCAAATGCTTGCCCAGGATAAGGGTGGCCCACGCAGCATGTCTACCAAACCTGCTGACATTACAGAGGACCGTGGAAAGATGCTAGGACTCCATCTCACATGTCTTCAAGTTCAAAGAGCAGGTTGCTCAGGAAGGATCCCTTAGGTCTCCCAGGGCTGAGTTCAGGGGGAACTTCCCCACAACCAGACCTGCCTCTTGGCCTCCAGCAAGAGGGCAGCTGCACCTTGCAGAGATGTGAGAACAGTTGCGAGGCATCTGCCAGCTGGGGCTGGGGGCTCTGGCTGCGCCAGGCTGGCGAGTGGGCCCCCAGCCAGCTCCCCAGCAGAGGTTTCTCTCCGGCTCAATGGGGCACGTGCCCCGGGCTAATTGAGTCCCCTTTTATGACTCCCCGCCTCAGCACACACTCCCTGGCTCAGCTTTCCTATCTGGCATTCCTCCCAGTGTTTGTGTTTCTTGTCCTTGACCCCTCCTCCTATTTGCTGCTCTGGATGGGGGAGGAGGGGGTCGAAGGGCCATGGCTGGGGCAGGGTGAGCCTTTGAGCTAGTTAATCATCTCAACCCAGCCTGCAAACCTCAGCGGCCGGGAGGGCTCCGTGTGCAAAACTGAATAAGTATTTTCCGAGTGAATGAAAAAGAGGCGAGAATGGAGGAGGAAGGGGGCGGAGGGGTAGAATGGAGAAGGAAGGGGGCGGAGGGGTGTGGGCAGCATGAGGAGAGGCTGAGGGGTGCTGAGGTGCTAAGAGGGAGCAGGTTGCTGGTGGGCCGGGAGCAGGGGCCCACGCAGCTCTCAATTAAGTGCACTTGGCTTCCCAGGAAAGGCGGAAAGTGAAAGGGCAATCGCTGGCAGGCTGAGTCATTCCATCCAGCGAACAATCGGAAGCAATTCTGCTTCCCACTGCTCCGGAGGAATCAAAAGCTACTCTGTGGCAGCCTTTTGTGAGCAGGTCCCCCCAGTGCTCAGCCTTCAGTGGCTGGAGGAGCCTCCCTCCATTCGGGTGGGCAGCTTGTGTCTTGGCAGCGTTGATTGACAGTTCTCCGCAGGAATAAGATTGCCCGCCAATCCTGACCTGCCCTTCCCCCTTCCAAAAATAAATCCCCAGTTGCATGCAAAGCTCATGCAAATTCAACCTGCTGCTGTCGCTGCTCCCCGTGAGAGAGCAGAAGGCAGGCTCCACATTCATGACTTGGTACCCCTGGGCAGCAGGGTCTTGCGATGAAGGGAGCCACTTCTAAAGAGCTGTGACTGGGATCTAAATGAGGGAGTAGGTGAGATCTCCAGAGGAGGGCTGGGTGTCTGGCTGGACTTCTTCCCCTCTCACCTGGACAGATAAGGAACCCAGGACTAATTAGGACCCTGGAGGCCAGAATGTCCAGGGTCCTGCTGCACATCCCTGAAGATGATCCAGCTGTGAACCTGGGTAAACAGAGCACCACAACGAACAGGTCTTGGACAGGGATGGAACACAGGTTCTGCCTATTTACCAACTTTGTGACTTCCTAAATTATTCTGAGGCAAGTTCAGGTTCCGTTGGGAAAAAAACTGGCAATGATGGCCATTGCTTTGGCGTGGGGGGTGGTCACATGCTGTTATTTCTGTGACATCCCTGGTCCAGGTACCAAAGTTGGGGACTGGTTGGCGTTTGGCAGATCAAACAACGCAGCGTCCCCACCTGGACAGGAGATGTCTCAAGTTCCCTTCAAGTTCTCTGACTCCGAGGAATGCTTTTATGGCTCCCTCGCTCTAAAATTCTGACCCTTCATTCACCCGTACACAGGTCCACATGACGATCCTCTGCACTCCAGCCCAGGCTCCTGGGACAGAGGAAAATATACCAGGTGAGAGCTAAGTCAGTCACATTCCATTTCACCCAAGAGTCGGAGGCAGGGAAGGGGCAAGGGAGCCCCTTGCTAATGGTGCCCTTGAAAGCAGAGGGCACTGGGACCCCTTCTGTGGCATCACAGGGGTAACCACCCCCTTGTATGACAGGTGCCCGAAGCCCACCCTGCCAGCACCATCAGGAGTCCCAGGCAGTCTGCATCGGGAGAAAGAACTTGCCCCCATCCCTGGCCCCCGTCACAGAATGACAGAAGTGAGAAAAGCTTGTAAGTCCTGCGATGCTCACCACTCCTCCATTAGAGGCCACAGACCCAAAGAGGGTCTGGGACTTGTCGGAGGCCACACAGCAAGCAGGAGCAGAGTGGGGGCTGCGCACGTGGCCTCTGGCTCCCTCCCCGGTGCTTCCCACTTTCTTTAACAGTGGAGCAGGGAGGAAGAAGGGCGGGTGGGGTATCATGCCATGCTGACAGGCTCTGATTTAAAAATACTCAGATCAGACGGGAGGGAGATGAAGCCAAGGCCCATCTGCATGCCAGCCACCTGGGACTCCCAGGGTCAATGCCAGCTGGGCCAGGTGATGACTTTCTATAAACAGTTGGAGCTCTTAAGCTTGGCTGGTGCTAGAGTGTGACAAGGGACAGAGGCAGAAAGGAGCAAAAGTCCTTTGTGGCCTACAAGACCCCAGGGAGGGCTTGGCTTTGGGTAGGGAATGGGGAGAAGTGGAGCAGGTGGACGGTGTGGGAGAGTCGGGAGCAGGATGCAAGCTGGGTCTCAACGAGGCTCTGCTTCTCCTCTTTGCCTTCGCCTCGCCCCAACCTGGCTCCCTGTTCACACCCACCTAGTGTGTCCTGTTGTGTGTGCATGTGTGCCTGTGTGCGTGTGTGTGCGTGTGTGTGTGTGTGTGGTGGGGCAGGGGGCTGGTGCCTGAGATTGTAGAACTCAAAAGGGACTGGAGTTGGGGAAGCCCTGGCAGAGGGCACCGCTGACTCCTAACTCTGAAAATGACCTAGGCTGGTCCCTCAGGGCAGGTGACTCTGGGTACTGGTGTTGTCCTGTACCTGAGTGTGTTTTGGTGTGCTACACAGCCTAGGCCTGTCTGTGCATAACCCAGGAAGCCGGTGGCCATTCCTGACAAGTCTCCACCGGTCGGTCGCGAGTCAAACCTCTCCAGGTGCCATTTGATGTGCTTGGCTGGGGAATGTGACTTCTGGGTCACCTCTTCCTCTCCCTGGGGGCTTAGTGATCCAGAGCCTCACATGCAGCAAAGGGGCCTGGGAGCCCCTGTGGAGCATCCAGTTGGCCTCCCTACACAGGCCACTCCTTTGTACGCCCAGAACCTGCCACCCCCACACCCCCGACGGTGAGGATCATTAACCTTTTCTCAGAACCCCAAGGTGCCAGCAGATGGGCCCCCAGCTGCCATCCAAGTATCTGATTCTGTCCCTTCCACCTCTGTGAACCCTCCTGCTCAGGGTTACAGCCGACAGGGACAGAGGTACATAAAGAGGCTGTGAGGAGCTGGGACACAGGGTCCCTTGGGCTTCACTCCAGGACCTCCTTGCACTTCGGCTGGCACGTCCCCAACATGCCACCTTCCCTCTCAGTAAGTTTCACAGGCCTTTCCCTCTGTGAGGCCGCTTCTCAGGTACAGGGGAAGGTGGAGAAGCCTCCCTCCCTGCCCCTCGCCTCCCTTGACTGTGACTGAAGAAAGCCACACGGGCCAAGAAATCCAGTCCAAGCCTACCGACCTCCAGGAACCACTGTTCTCACATTTTCTTTAGACCTCTGCCCCATGCCCGTCACAGCACTGCTGGAATTACCACTGCTGGCTCCTTGAGGACAGGGACTTGTCTTGCAGTCCCAGGAAATGGGTCAGCCTTGTGAACTGGACTCAGATGTGCATTTTAATTAGATGTCATGTGAATAGTTCCTCACCCCCCACTCACTCCCCGTCTTCGTCTTCTCTACCCTTCCGTCCACCCAGTCCCCAGGGGGAATCTTATCTGTCCTCAGTAGAAAAAGAAAACCCTTCCTTCCTTCTTCCCAGGTAGCCATTGGGGGCTCGTGGAACTAAAGGTGAGGATGTTTAGGGTCTCGTGGTGTGAGAGGAACTCCGGATGTATGTCAGGGCTTGGACGAGCGGAGTAGGGGGAGGGCATGTGTGAGATATCGATCCCTGCTCCAATGTCGCAAAGACTTCAAAAGCCTTCTAGGTGCTTCCTGGGTGGCGCTGTCCTCTCAAAATACAAAAACAGACTGAGGGAGTCTAGCCTGAACCCCCTTGCACACAGACTTCTTCAAGGACACCCTGAGTCCTTCATGGACTCCCTTTGATAGTCCCTTCCCGGGGGCACAGGCCTGTGGCAATAGAACTGGAAATGGAGGGTGACCGTGGCCAAAGAGACATACGTGCAGCAGAAGCACGGTGCTGAGCCAAAGCGCCAGACAGACCAGCTTCTCTCTGTACTCAGCCAAGGCCAGTGATTTGCAGCACAAGATTTCCAGGAACACAGAAGCATGGCGATCACTAGGGATATATACAATCCAGGTGTTCTCCCTCCCTCCCTCCCTCCCTCCCTCTCTCCCTCCCCCTCCCTCCCTCCCTCCTTTCTTCCTTCCTTCCTTCCTTCCTTCCTTCCTTCCTTCCTTCCTTCTAGATGTTTTTTAAGAGTAGAAGGGATGCTAGTGTTAATTACACTAGGACAACAGGCACAAGCTGGGATGTGAGGTCACTTCACCATGCGCATCCTGGATCAGCCATATTTCTCCCATGTGGGCTAGGCCAGGGGTATAAATGTAGGAGGAAGGTGGGGTGTCTCCTGCCCCTGGTCCCTTCCCACAACCTCTTAGCCCTCTTTCAACTCAAGAAGCCAAGAAGCAACTGGGTAGTCAGGCGCTCCAGCTAAATGGGCCTTTGGCCAGGTGCTTTACCTACAGTGACTCTTCACACTGGGCCCTCACCTCATCTTTCCTCATGATAACCCTGGGCAAGTATTAAAAGCTCCATTTGAGAGGGGCCACAGTTGGCAGAGCTGACTCTGGAACCCAGGACTTCTGACTCACAGGCCAGAGTTCCTCCTTCCCCACATGTACCCTCGTCATGGGGCAGGAAAGATGGCAGCTGGGGTTGTGGCTTGGATTGATGGGCGGGTACCCCACCTCTCAGTTGCCACCTCCCAGGACCTATGCCAGCAGTAGTTCTGATGGTAGAGAAATCTGTCACTGGAGGGGTGAATTTCTGGGAGCATCTGTGCATTGATAAAATATTCCAAGTATTCATTGAATATCTTACTTTGCACAGTCACCATCAGAGCCCTGAAGATATGGCAGCAAGCAGAGTCTGCCCTTAAAGGTGTGTAAAGTCATGTTAGAAAATGACAAATTTAGGGGGAAAGATGGTGGAAGGAGATGGACATTATTACCCCTCTGTATGGGTATGGTGTGACTCTACATCATGTACAACCAGAGAAATGAGAAGTTGTGCTCCATTTCTGTAAAAAATAAAATTAATTAAAAAAACGAAAAAGAAGAAAAAATGGCATATTTTGCTTGGCACTTAAGGTCCCATACAACTGAAGCCCAGTCTTTCTTCAAACCTCATCTCCCACGATTCTGAGCTCTACCAACTACGCCTGCCTCCCAACCCATGCACACAGTTTACAAGGTCACTGACGCTTGCTATCAGGTTGCATTGAACATCTGGTGTGACCTCCTGGCTGGCTGATTCTAGACCCTGACTGGCTGGTGTCTCTGACCACCCTCGGGGGCTGTGCCCTTTCCCTCCTCGTAATCTTTACTCCTGCAGCTTTCTCCCCTCTGGGGTCCACCTCCTCCTCCAGATCCAGCCCTGGCTGGTTTCTGAGGCTTTGTAGACTTCCTGGAGTTATGCAGGGTTTAGTCACCTAGTCTGGTTCACTATCAACCAGACAGTAAATTCTCTTGGACCCTAAATCCTGATGGGCATGGAAAAGCGTTGCGATCTCCTAGCTAGCAGATACTTCCACTGCTCCTTTCAGCCTTTCTCAAGTCCTGTGTGTCAAACCTCTGCTGTTCCGTAGGTCTCACCCACTGTGCTGCTTCTCTCCCTGCAGATGGCTTCATCTCTGCAATTCAGGGACAGGGAGAGTGGCTGCGAGGAAATTCATCTCACTCCCTCAACTCATAAACCTGCCACTCTGAAGTGCTTTCTGGCTCCCTTGTGTCTGTCACCATGAAACAGAAGTCTGTCTTCTTATCAGGCTAATCTTTCTAGCGTGGGAGGACTCCCTTCACCTCCAACCTTCTCAGGGGGCTTGCTCCAAGGATTTTGTGTTCTCTTCCTTGACTTTCTTCAAGTTCTTGCTTTCTGGTTAATAGGTACAAGTGCCCCCATTCCAAACAACAGGAGGGGCTGGCGATGTAGCTCAGTGGTAGAGCACTTGCCTGGCCAAGGGCAAGGCCCTGGGTTCAGTCCTCAGCACTGCAAAACCAAAACCAAATCCAAAACCTAAAAAGCAAGCCACAAGCTTCTGAGCTCCATTTTCCCCTCCAGGAACTGTCTTTCCTGTTCATGTCCAAGGTTCTGGAGAGAACAGGCTATATATACTCACATTGCTGCTTGCTCACATCCCTCCCCCTCTTCAATCCATAGCAGCCTGGCTTCTGTCACTATCTTTCACTGGAACTGCTTTCCAGGGCTGTGAAGTCCAATAGATCTTTTCAATCTAGATGGTCCCAACTTAGAATGGTTTGACTTAACTGTGGCTCAACTTACGAGTTTTTGACTTTACGATGGTGCAAAGTAATCGACATTTAGTAAAAAACATAGTTTGCCTTTTGCATTTTGATCTTTTCCCAGCCTAGCTACATGAAGTCCAATACTCTCCTGAGATGCTGGGCAGTGGCAGGAGGCCACACCTCCCAGGCAGCCACCATAGCAGAGGGAGACCACCAGCGTTAAATGCCTTCTTGACCTTCAACATCGTAACATATGATGGGCTTGTTGGGGAGGAACTCCACCCTGTGTTGAGGTGCATGTCTAGTTATCCAACTTGACCTCCCCGTCAATCCCAGTCAATCCTTTGTTTTCTTCACTCCAGCCATTTTGAAAGTTTCCTTGCTTCATGACACAGCTCGGGTCCCCCTGGCCTCTGCTTCCCTGTCTGCTTTACCTTTCTCGTCCCTTCAGTGTGGATGCTCTTCAGGGTTCCTTCGTGGACTCTGCCCCTGCTCCTGTTCTGCTGAAGCCCTTCCTGTGGTTTCTCCTCCTCCACATGGTGCTGATCTTCAGGTCTGAGTCTGCAACTCAAAGCCTGCTCCTGAGCTCCTGAGCTCCTGAGCCAAACATCCAACTGCTCTTCATGTGGGGGCACCACCCCGTCTCAAACCCAGCATGTCCACCACAGGATTCACCATTTGGAACCCAGGGCTTTGCATGTGCTAGGCAAGCACGCTGCCACTGAGCTATGCCGCAGCTGTGTTTAGTTTTTTTTTTTTTTTTCCCCAGACAGGGTTTCGTTCAGTCGCAGAGGCTAGCCTTAAACTTGCCATCCTCCTGCCTCCGCCTCCCGAGAAGCTGGGACTGTAGGTGGATGCCACCGTGCCTGGCAGAATTCGTCATTCTTTCTTTCTTGCCATAACCAATTGTATTAGTTAGGGTTCTTCAGAGGAACAGAACCAATAGAGTGTGTGTGTGTGTGTGTGTGTGTGTGTGTGTGGGTCTCATTCAGGGAGGGTCTTTCCAGTTTGCTGATCCACACACAAATTGTCTCTGGAAACACCCTCAAAAACAGTAAGAAGTAGGCTTTACCAATTTTCTCGGTGTCTCTCAATCCAGTCAAATTGACAACCAAGATTAAACGTCACCCCCCTCTTCCCCCAAGGTGCCCTTCCTCCTGGGTTCCCTGGCAGCAAGTCAGAATCCTGACCCCAAGGATGCCAGCCAGGCCTGAAGCCCCAAGACCAGACCCTCACCCCTATTTCTGACCCATGACAAATTCTGTCTCATTACTGATTTTCTTTAATACCACTGTTTCCCTTCAATTCCCTGCGGCCGAGTCCCCCTGCCATCATATTCTCTTGGGATATTCGTGGGACTGCTCTTCACTCTTTTCCAAGTTCTCCCAAGGATTGTTGCTCAGAGAGTAAAGTCTAAGTTTCCTAACCAGTTCAAGGCCTTCACAACCAGGACTTGATGGCTGAACCGTCAGGGCCTATGACACCAAGGCTTCCCTCCCTCTCTGCCCCTCCTCTCGCCGACCAGAGCTCTGCACACCCCCCATTTCCTCCTGCGCCTCTCCCCAGGTTTCCTAGCTACTCCCACACCTAAAGCCCAGGAGGACTCAGACAGCACTTCCATCTGGAAGCCTCGCCATGTCCTTGCAGGCTTCTGGGCTCATTCACATGTCAGCATTAATCACACTGCCACCCAGCGTCTCTTTCTTCCTATCTTTTTCCTGAAGGACCATCAAACTGTGATTTACCCAACCATGAGCTTTAGCACAGTACCTGGCCCAAGGCTTTATCTGTTTATTGACTGAATGGATAAATATGTGTTTAACAATCAAAGCAGTATGGAGATTCCTTAGAAAACTGGGAATGGAACCACCATTTGACCCAGCTATCCCTCTCCTCAAAGGACTATACTCAAAGGACTTAAAAACAGCATACTACAGGGACACAGACACATCAATGTTTATAGCAGCTCAATTCACAATAGCTAAACTGTGGAACCAACTTAGATGCCCTTCAATAGATGAGTGGATAAATAAACTGTGTTACATATACACAATGGAATATTACTCAGCATTAAAAGAGAATAAAATTATGGCATTTGCAGACAAATAGATGGAGTTGGAGAATATCATGCTAAGCTAAATAAGCCAATCCCCAAAAGCCAAAGGCCGAATATTCTCTCCGATATATGGATGCTGATCCATAATGGGGACGGGGGAGGCATGGGGAAAATGGAGGAAATTTGATGGGGCAAAGAGGAGGGAGGGTCCATGGGGGCAGGAAAGATGGTGGAAGGAGTGGGACATCATTACCCTAGGTACATGTGTGACTGCACATATGGCGTGACGCTACATCAGGTACAACCAGAGAAATGAAAAGTTGTGCTGCAATTGTGTACAATGAATCAAAATGCATTCTGCTGCTTTATATACCTAATTAAAATAAATTAATTAATAAAAAAATCATTCTGTCTCATGATACACAGTTTCTATGAACTACCTGCCCTAACTACAGCACCACAACACTCTACACAGCAGGTGTTTGTTAACCTCTCATCCCTAATCCCACCCTTGGGTACCTTGGAATACCCTGGGGAGCCCCAGCACAGCTAGGACAGGCTCTACCCCAGCATGTGACAGAGAAGACTTCTCTGTCAGCACCAGGCCTCCGTGGCATGCTCCTCTGAGAGTCTGGCCAGGGCTGGGGCGTCCAGGAGTGTGCAGACCCATGTTAGACCTTCCTTGTGGACCTGCTGGGGTGAAGGTGTGTGTGGCACTGGAGTGGTGTGCCTGTGGGTGTGAGTTTTTCTGTACTCCAAATACCATTTTGTGCAGAGAACTTGGGCAACCCACTGTTTGCTGGGGACTGTGGGAATTCCTGGAATGTGAGACTTCAGAACCGAATAAGAGGAAAAGACCCAGGAAATCTGGGATGAGGTGGTGGACCTACCTAGGCCAGAGGCTGGGATTTGTACAAAAGAAAATTAAATTAGTCCTCAGTGACCCCTTGACCTGACCCTTGACCCCTGACTAAAAGGCTCCCTGGAGTGATATGATCAAAAACAAAGATGTAGTGGCCCTGTGTGTGTCTCAGAGGGTGTGATCTGGGTTCCTGGGGGACAGTAGAGGGAAACAAAGAGTACTGTGTAGGGAGGGGAGGAGGGAGAAATGTGCATACCCCATCACCCCAGCCGCACTGCCCCTGTGCCACCCAGAAGCCTCACTGCAAAGCCCCAGAGAGGGGAGAGCAGGGAGGCAAGGGGAGGAGGCCCATGAGGACAGTGGGGGTAATGTAAATGGAGTGACTGAAGAGGGAGGGAGCAGGGAGAGGAGGAGGAGGGTGCACGGCCAAAGTAGGGGTGCAAGCCCCAGAGGCTGCATGGGCACTGCTGGCGATGAGCTCACTGATGCTGGGCAAGGACATCCGATTCCTTTGTGTGGACATCACATGCTGGCCGCCAGGCTGAACTGCCATTAAGGACTGGGATTCTGGGCTTGGGAGCCAGGAGGTGTGGGGTGGAGGGCACCCTAAGATGGGTGGAAGAAATCACGCAGCCTGCAGAAATGAAGGCAGCTTTCGGAGACTGGAACATGTCACAATGGGAAGAGGAATCCATACAGCTAGTGGCCACCTTCCCACGGTCCCATTCTCACCAACCTCCAAAAAGAAGGAAAGAAAATCCGTAAGAGGCCTCTGGTTATCAAGAAATAAGACAATCCTGGGATAGGTTTGTTTTGTTTGATTCATTTTAAGATACAGTGGCTTGAAGAGCAGGTGACTTTTCCAGATGCTCTCAAGACTGGACATCAGGATCGAGTGAGTACAAGCACATAAGGCCAGGATACATTTTAATAGGACGAGCCAGAGAACAGTGGCTCAAGAACTGGGCCTTGACTGGGCATTTTCAATCCAGAGGTTACTCTATGAGTTGGAGGGAGAAGGGTCAAGCACGGGAAAAGTCCCAGCACCCCGGAAAATGTCCTCAGAGAACCCTTTTCTCTGTCTCCACCATTACAGAGCCAAGAATCTGGTGCAGGATCCAAAACACCAGGATTTGTCAGCATCCTGGCTACTTCCCAGTGGGGCTGTCCATGTCTACTGCCAACTCTGGCTTGGTGCAGAGTCTGGGAATTCTGGTACTGGAGGGAAGCCGGAGCAGCAGACGTGTGTGGAAATAGCCCATCAGCTGCGAGCTCCGTGGACTTCTGCACCTTTGCATCATTTAGCACGCGCCTGGCACAGAGTTGGAGCTCAGTAAAGTGTCCACTGAATGGATCAAAGAATGAATGAATCGACTTCCTGCCACATGGCTCTCCTCTCTCTCCTCTCTTCATTTCTCCCTGTTCACACAGGACCCTTCATGCCCTTCTTCCCAGCTCTTTCTGGTCCTTCTCCTTTCCTTCATATTCCATATCCTTGCTTGGGCTGTGGCTTCAACCAAGAATTTTTCACACCTTGTCCTCAGGGTGTCAGCCCCCAGCCCATAAAATGTGCTCCTCCAGGTCCAGGTCAATATTGCTTCCTCTGGGAAGACTTCCCATGTTTTCCTTGCTTTTTTGTCTGACGTTTCTCAAAAGGGGAACTGAAACTTTCATAACACTGATCTGACCCCCCCCCCACTTTTTTTTTTTTTTTTTTTTTTTTACACTTAGAGGCAGGGTCTTGCTTAGGGCCAGTATTTCTTGAAATAACCTTAGTGCAATAGACTCCAGCTACTAGAAGGGTCTAGATAAGTTGCTGAGCTGGATTTGAACTTGTGATCCTCCTGCCTCAGCCTCCCAAGTCGCTGGGATTACAGGCCTGCACCACTGCACCCAGCCGATCTTATCCCATTTTTTAATAGCCTGTTCCTTATCCATTATCCATCTTTGGGCTTCTCCGAGACTAAAGGCTGATTTCCATGTCTCTACATACCCAGCTGAACTATACAAGGACGAGAAGAGAAGCTAGGGAAGCTCAAAAGGGTTGGAAGAAGAAATGTTAGTGGGTTGCTGTGAAGAAAATTTAAACATGGCAGATATATAGCCTCAGCTATTGCTGCAGTCACCTCATAATTTCCTTTTCCAGGTTCAGATTCTGTCCCAAGAAGCAGAAATGCCACTGACCGACAGAGAAGCATTGACGCAGCCCTTTGACATCCTGGGGAGGGGAAAGTGCTGATTTGCTCAGGCCCTGCCGCCAGCCCCTGCAAGTTCCATCAGAGGAAAGACGGGGCTGGTTTCCCTCCCGTTCTCAGGCCTTTCTTTGGAAGAACTGGCCCTGGCCTTAGAGCATCCCCCAGGAAGCGAGCACCCCTCCTCCTCCTGTCCTCTGCCCAGTAATAGCGCTAATTGGAGGGACTTCAGTCCCAGCGCAGCCCTGTTCCATCAGGCGGAAAGCCCTCTGGGATTTTCTGCATGGGGGTAGTGAGTGTCCCCCTGGCTGGGAGCTCGCTTGTCATTGCGTCCTCATGAAAGGCCCCCTTGCAACTCCTCGTTCACTGTACCTCATTGTCCCTGCCCATTCATTGACATTCATGGGATAATTCCTCCTGCTGCCACATGCACAGAGGCGCGTGCGCCATGTGTTCAGACCCCGTGCCCCATTAGCAGTGAGGACACTTGGAATAAAGGGCCGCACCGCCTGAGTGCGGAACTGCCCTCCCTTCCAGTAGCCGGGGAGTCTGGGGCACTAAGGTTACTTCAAGAAGAACCAGAAGACTTCGGCGGATGCTGTGGAGAGGGGCTGGGGCCATCCTGGCAGCTCCCTTCTCTAAAGGGCTGTCAGCGACAGATAGAGCTTCTTCCCCTCCCCTCCATCCCAGAACCAGCCAGTTTTGGAGATGCACCCTACTTTTGACTTGGCCCTCCAGGCTCTCTAGCACCTCCCAGAATTATCTTCCAGTGAATCCTGCTCCCACCAGCCAGCTCTGCGGCAGGACCTTCCGCTCACACACACACATTGCTTCTATATTCTTTCAAATCACTGCTTCAGGGGCTACACGATCGATCACAGTGGTGGGAAGAACGGGGGTTCTACCAGAGCAGTTTATAGGAACAGGGTCTTTTCAATATTTTTTAAGGTGATGGTTGAAGAGATGGTCGTTGGGATTGTGAGGAAAGTCACAAGAGTAAGCAGAGCAGAAGGAAGACCATGAAATAAGAGATCAGAGAGCAAACAGCCACGGGAGAATGGGCCTGTCATGATACGGTAATGCCAGAGGGTAGCCCCTGGCCGCCTCCAGGCCCCGAGAACAAGGCTGGCTTGGGACCTGAACATCTGCCCTGAGAGCTGAAGTCCCACCCCCAGGCCCTGCAAGGTCTGCTCTGACCTCACCCCTCACTGAAGCAGGCTTCTCTGGTCATCCTGAGGCCTAGGACCCCAGGACCACAGGCTTCTTAGCAATACCCACTGGCACTTATAAGGCCCCATTCATGTGCGTCTATCTTAATTGCTCAGAGGAGATTTCAAATTTGGGGCAGGAAGGGGCAGGGCTTGTAGCTGTCCCGAGCACCTGGTGGGAAAGGTTTGCACTTTAGCAGCTGCTCCCAGGCTTGCCTGGCTCCAGGGCCCACAAAGTCAGGCTGATGTTTGCCTGCTTAGTGAGAAACAATGGAATCTGTTCTTTCCAGAACAGATATGGCCTAAAGGGCAGTTGCTCCTCAACAGGAGCATTTTGTAATCAGAACAGCTGAGAGTCTGGGATCAGACAGATGTGGGTTACAGCTGAGCTCTGCCTAGACAGAGAGCCTTCAGGAAGTTACTTAGTGGTTTTGAACTACAATTATTCTTTTTGCATTTGTGGGTTGCACTTAGGTTTCTCTGCCTAGGCAGGACTGACAAATTGGGTCAGCTACAGTCACGCACCACAAAATATGTGGGTCAACAATGGGCCATATATACACTATAGATAGTGTATATGCATAAGTATATGGGACCACTATTGTGTCCCATAAGATGATATGGAGCCAAAAATCTCTTGTCACCTAGTGATGTCATAATGATGTGTAATGTAACATTATTATTTGTAGTGATACTGATTCAAACAAACCTACTGTGCTATCAGTCATGTGAAAATCGAGCGTATAGAGATAGATACACTTGAAACTTGATAACAAACAAGTACTTTAGAGGTACAGGTATTTATCATACTTTTGATCATTGTTTTAGAGCATATTGCTTCACTTATTAAAAATAAGTTTACAATAAAACAGCATGCTGTTCTGCCAGCAGCAGCCACACACATCTTGTGTTTGTGTCTCTTGATGACAGCAAGAGGCCACACAGAGACACTGACCTGTGCCATTTAGGTTTGGGTAAGTTCACTCGATGATGTTTGCACAATGACAAAATCACCTCAAGACATGCTTTTCACCACCTGTGCCCATCACTAAACAAGGCATATCTGTACTTCTTGGCTGTCCTGTGTATGGTAGGCAGTTTGACAGTATCCCTGGTCTCTACACACTAGAGGACAGCTGTACCTACTCTCCCAGCTCTCTCTCTCTCTGCCAATTGTGACATTTAAAAATGTCTCTAGACATTGCCAAATATTCTCTGGGGAGCAGAATCTTCCCTGTTCAGAAACCGTTGATATATACACCTTGGGGAGTTTCTAAAGGTTAGATGAGAGCATATGTAATGCGTTGCATAGCATCTAGCATACAGCAGGTGCTCAATAAATGTTGGTCCCGTTTGACATTTTAAGTAAGATATGGCTGTTTCCTTTCTGTTATCACTGGCCGTAGAAAATCTCCGGGGGTTGGGAGTGGATTGAAGTGTGACAATCCCTGGACAAGAGCTCTCAGGGAGGTATCGGAGCCCAGTGACCCGTCCAAGTGGTTTTGCTGGTCTTAGGGGTGAGAAACAGGAGACAACTCGTGGACGCTTGGAAGTACTGGGACTGTGTGGTGGGAAAAGGGGGTTGAGCTTGCCAAGCTCTGATTGTTTAAATTCTCCCCAAATTCCCATATTGGAAATTAACCACCAATGTGACTGAGGCCTTTGGGAAGTGAGGCAGTCACGAAGATGGAGTCCTCATGAATGGGACCAATATCCCTGGAAAAGACCCTGAGAGAGAAATTGTCCCTTCCACCATGTGGGAACCCTGCAAGAAGACATCCTCTATGAGCCAGAAACTGGGCCTCACCAGACAATGAACCTGCCAGCTCCCTGATCTTAGACTTCTCAGCCCTCAGAACGGAGAGAAAAAAAAAACCTTCTGCTGTCTGCAGTCTGTGCTGCTGTCTTTTTATAGCAGCCTGAACAGACCGAGGCAGAGCTGGAGGCCCGGAGAGGGATGCGGTTTCGGCGCTCACATGGAGAGCCATTTCCAAGTAGACCGTGGTTTCTTCAATTTCCCCTTTCTGCCAGGTGTTCTAGGGAGACATAAGGCCCATTAAGGATGAGGGCATGGCTCATGCAGACTGGTTGTTCAAACTGGCAGGACAGAGTGAGGAGAGACTGCAGAGATGTTGGCGTGGCTGGGGCACAGAGGGGAAGGGCTCGGGTCTGCAGGCTGCAACTCTAGGCCACAGAGGACAAACTGCCTGCCCAGCCCCGTCACTGCACATCAGGCCTGAGTAGCTGTGACATCCTGCCTGCCCAGGGTCTGGCTTCTCCAGCGGAGAGCAGAGGCAGAGGAAAGAAAAGAGAGAATCCTCTGGACATTCTTCCAGCCTAGGATCAATGGAAACTCAAGTCAATGGCTGACTTGCTGTTAGGTAAAAACCAATTGAATACTCAGTCCCTGGGTATCTGCAGGGATTGGTTCCGTGAGTCCCCTTGGATTCTCAGACCTGCAGATACTCTATAAAAGTCCCTTCTGTGAAAGTGGTATATTGGCTTATAACCTAGGCTCATCCTTCCTATATTTAAATTGTGCCCAATTTGATGGAAGTGCCATGTAAATAGTGGCTATACTCTCTTGTTTGAGGAATAATGATGAGAAAAAAGTCTGTTTACTGTCAGTACAGACCCAATTTATTTTTTTCCCCCTCAAAAAACATCTCCGATCTGTGATTGACTGTGCCCATGAACGTGGAACCCGCAGATATGGAGCGCCAACTGTGTAGGGACTCTCAGGGTTGCCCAAGCCACAGAGGCCCAACCCCTCTTAGAGTAACAATGACAATGACCTCGAGGTGTGGTGTCTTGGCCTTGCCCTGCTGGGCCTCAGCTGTCTGTGTGGTCTTGAATGAGTCATTCTTGGGTGGGGGGTGGGGGGGGTCCCTTTATCATCTGCCCATGGGTGGCAGTGTACCTTCTCCTTCCAGTACAGACACTTGGAGAGGCTCCTGTGGGATCAGGGACCAAACAACTTTGAGAAGGAAGGACAGACAGTTGGTATAAGGACAGTTGGTGAGGCTGAACCTGGCCCACACCAGGTTCAGCCTCATGCCGAGGGGGCAAGGCCAGGAGGCACTTGAAAGGCTGAGCTGCAGGGCAGACACAGACCAGGGCAGGCTGTCTCTGGGAGGCTGAGTGGGGCTGCCCTTCTGAAGATTAACGAGGTCAGTGTGTGGCAGGAGCTGGGACCTGCAGCCCTGAGCTGAGAGAGAGGGTCCAACAGAGCAGCAGATGAGGGGGAAGGAATTTGTTTTGTTTAAACCATGAGATTAGTTGCAAGGGGTAGAAGGCATACACATTTCACTTTTTGTGTATGTGTGGTGCAGGGGATTGAACCCAGGGCCTCGCACAGGCTAGGCAAGTGTTCTACCACTGAGCCACACACCCAGTCTTTTTTTTTTTTTTTTTAACAGAGAATTGAGAACCAAAAGCCTGAAGTTCACCGCCCTATGTTGTGCCACACAGGGGGTGGGTGGACCTGGCCCAGGTCCCTGGCCATATTCTCCTTCTTGTTGGGTTCTCCTTCTTGTTGGCTCATATCCACGTTTGTCCTCCCCATCCCAGGGCCTGCATCATCAGGTGCTCAGGGTGTAATGACAGCCTCCAGAGGGCCTGCTGGCCTCTCCTGCCTCCAGCCATTCTGCATAAGGGTGTCCCAGTGCAGATTTCGGTACTCATCTGGCCCATATGTCTCACTGCTCCGTGACATGTCTCATCAAGAACCATGCTACTATCTTGTTCTCTTAGAAAACCCTTCCATTAAGTCTGGCACGGTAGCGCATGCCTGTAATACTAGTGAATTGAGAGGCTGAGGCAGGAGGATCTCAGGTTCAAACCCAGCCTCAGCAACTTAAGGAGGCCCTGAGCAACTCAGCAAGACCCTATCTCTAATAAGATATTATAAAGAGCTGGGGATGTGGCTCAGTGGGTAAGCAACCCTGGGTTCAATCCCTGGTACCAAAAAAAAAAAAAAAAAAAAAAAAAAGACAATCCCCCCCCCACCAAAACAAAAGAAATCCATTAAGTCACGAATCAAAAAGTTGTTCCTGAAAGTTCTCTTCCCACTTATTTCCCTGGGGCAGACCTTGACCAAACCTCTTGAGCTCCTTTCTTTGAGCCCCTGAGCCCTGAGCCGCTTTCCTTTATCTCTGAGAAGGACATAAAGACCTCGCATGGGGTGACCCAGTAGGCATCAATGAGGATCAATGACACGGTGAATGGAAAAGGACTTTACAAACTATAAAGGACAGTGTTGCATCCCAGTTCATTCACGACTCCAATCCCCGAGGCTCAGTCAGGACAGTTTTCTTTCTGTTCTCGCACTGTTTCCTTCCCATTTTCTCTTCTACTTATTGGCCACCGAATCCTGCCCTCACCAGCTCACCATCCCCCTGAGGCCGCGGCCCTCCTTCATTACCACTCCCCAAAGTACTGGTCCTGCCCCTGACCTGCCTCAGCTCTTTGGTGCACTGATAAGAGTCATTAAGCCCCCTATGTACCTGGCACTTACCCATTATCTTACTTGATCCTCACAATAAACTCAGTAAAGTCTGGACACCAGATCATTGTACAAAAGCAATTGTCATTTTATATACAAGCAACAAATAAATAGAGATTGTAAAGAACATACCATCTACAAAATGTGTATGCTTGGGAATCAATACGAACTTACATAGGACATCTACACTGAAAACTGTGAATTAGTATTGTAACACATAAGAAAATCCAAATGAATGCTGAGATATGTCAGGTTCGTGGATCAGAAGACTTGATATTCTAAACATTTTACTTCTTTCCAAATTTTTGTAGGGTCAATACAATCACAACAAAAATCCCAGCAACTTATATATTAAAAAGCACAGTATTTACATTATGTATACATAATAATATATTCCTATCAGGACATGAAAAAGAGTGCTTGTAAATCTCAAAAAAAAAATACACAGAAACCAAATTCAAAATGAGCAAAATATTTGAATAAGCATTCCATAAAATAGGATGTACAAATGGTTGAAAAGGTATTCAAAGGTTCTGACCACGATTAGTCATCAGGAAGATATAAATTAAGATCATCGTGAAATACTCTTAGCTAACCACGAGAATGGTCAGACGACAAGCCTGATATACCAAGGGTTGGGGAGAATAGAAAGCAGTGAAACTCCAGTCTGCTGCTGGCTGGAGCGCGGACACCTCAGCTGCGCGGGGAAGACGCCTGGTACAGTCTGTTCAAACTGAACTTGTGCACGTAGCATGACCCAGCAATTCCACTCCTACGTGCCCTTGGTGGAAATGGACATGTGTGTTTGCTAAAAGACCCGGCAGCATTGTGTGCAAGTGTCCCAACATGGGAGATCTAATGCCTTCTGGAAACCTATCCTAAGATGCTAGGATAAGTTACCTGGGCTATTGAATATTGTGGAGCAGTGAGAACAAAGAACAACTGCTACACACCACGGCACGGACCTTTCAAAGCAGCACACAATGTTATTCCATTAAGAAGTTTAATTTTTAAAGGAGTTAAAAATTATGGTGCCAGAAAGGGGAGGGGTAGTGATGGGGAAGAAAGGAGAGGGACTTTGGGGTGCTGTTAAAGCTCCATCTCTTAGCATGGGTTCTATTTATACAAAAATTCTGGAAATTTGTCATCCATGATTTGTGCACATTCTGTATGTACAAAATACTTCAGTACTTTTTTTTTTTTTTTTTGATACTAGGGATTGAACCCAGGGTTGCTCTTCCACTGAGCCACATCCACAGCCCATTTTACTTTCACTTTAAGACAAGGTCTTGATAAGTTGCTGAGGATGGTCTGCAACTTGGATCCTCCTGCCTCAGCCTCCTGAGACCCTGGGATCACAGTCATGCACCCCTGTGCCCAGCACATCTTAAATTTTTAAACCAATTTTAAATTCTCACAAGGGGATTCTTTGTTCCGATTTCCTAAGGAGGAAAGGAGGCCCTGGGAGGACAGGGAGCACGTCGAGCATCACATGGAGTGAGAGCGGAGCCAGGATTCACATTATTCTCCTGATTTCTGTCTATAGACCTGTTCCCTCTTTCATGGGGCTCGGCTTCTCACTGGAGCTTGGAGCCCTTAAAGGCAGGGGGCATAATTTCTGTCTTTGCTATTAGCACAGAGCTGGACACCACAGCTCAGCAGATGCTCAGCCGGAGTGCAAGGCCAGAAGCAAAACCTCAGACCTCGCCCACCTACCCTTCTTCTCTCTGTTGTACCCACCTTTCCTTCGGGGCTACAAAGAAGGTTCATGAGTTTGCTTGGACTTTTTCCCCGCTGGGCTGCAGCGGAGGAACCCTGGACTCCGATGTGCTGGGTAAGCCCCTACCCCGCACCACGCCCCAGCAGGCCAGCTCTTGATCTGCCTCTCTACCTGGAGCAGGCTGTGCCATCTTCAGGGCAGGGGTGGCAGTGGGGTTTCAGCCCTGTTCCCAGAACGTGGTGAAGATGGGAAAGAATGAATGACACCCTGGTTCCCTCCTCCCCTGAGGCTACCACCAAGCGGGATGGGGGTCCTCCACAAGGGTGGGAGGGAGGTATCAACTCAGTGACTGCTCCGTCTCTTGCTGCTCCAGGGCTCTGGGTCCCGGCTCCTCCACCTCAATCCACAGCCTAGCAAGCTCCTTCCCAAAGCAAAGAGAAAGGGAAGCCGGCTGTGGGGGCTGGCTGCTCAGCTGAGCAGGGCTGCTTCCTTCCAGTCTCCTCCTCCCCCGCGTCCTCGCTGGGGGATTCTTCCATCACCGCCTCCTAGAGAATCGGGACCTGGATGTTGTCAGGATCCTTCTCTGAAAGGGCTGATGGGCAACCTCCCACAGCTCAGGAAAGGGGGTCACCGCGTCTCCCTCCCCCATCAGCCCTGGCCAGAGTCGATGCCCCAGCCAGAGCAGTGGAGCAAGTCCCTCCGATGCCATTAGGGAGGCAGGACTTCGTCTGAGGCTGCTTTTCCCCAGATTCTGTGCACGTGGCATGAATCTAGGTGCAGAGCTGGGCACTGGTATTGCCCCATCTGCCAGCTGTAGGAAGGGAGGCCTTGGGGTACTGTACATTGGGGATTAAACCCAGGGACACTTTGCCACTGAGCTACATCCCCAGTCTTTTTTTTTTTTTTTTTTTTTTTTTTTTAAGACAAGGTCTTGCCAATTTGCCCAGGCTGCTCTCAAACTTGTGATCCTCTTTCCTCAGCCACCAGAGTCCTGGGATTGGAGCATGAGCCACCATGCCTGGCATGGCCTTGGGCTTTACACCTAGCCAGTGGCAGGGCTTGCCTTGTGAAGCCTGTGCATCCTGGTCAACAGCTCAGGGGCAGGTGTGTGCACAGGTGCATCGGGCACCTGGCTGTCCACTCAGTGCAGAACCCAGCCTGGCTGGTGATCTGCCCTGCCCCCTCCCCTCTCCCCGCATTCCTCCAGACTTCACCCCAAGCCTGCACCCCCAGCCCTCCCCTCCCCCTCCCCTCCCCCATCCACTGTGGAGGTTGTAATCTTCTGTAATCCGCTTCTCCCTTCATCTAGGACACTGCTGCCACCTCTCCAAGATTCCATTTCCTTGTCCGTAAATTGGAGCCAAGAGTAGTCCTTCCTTCAGAGATTTTGGAAGTACTAAGTGAAATTTTATTAGTTAAAGAACTGGGATACAGGGCTGGAGATGTGGCTTAGTGGTAGCGAGCTCGCCTGGCATGCGTGCGGCCCGGGTTCGATCCTCAGCACCACATACCAACAAAGATGTTGTGTCCACCGAGAACTTAAAAATAAATATTAAAAATTCTCTCTCTCCCTCTCCTCTCTCACTCTCTCTTAAAAAAAAAAAAGAACTGGGATATAATTAAGATCTCAAATTATGGCTTTTTTTTTTTCTTTTAACATATGTGTCTTGATAACTCAAGATTTAGTAGGATTGCTGGGACAAAGTCTTGACATATTTTTTTTTTTCCACAGGTTTACAGGGCCCTGGGCTTTATTTCTTGTCTTTTGTGATCTAAAGAACTGAGCTGAGCACATTTCCATTGGAGAATATTTCCCTTTGGGGACTTTAGAGATTAGACTAAAAAAAAAAAGATTAATATCAAAAGCATTTTAGTATAAAAGGGTAGGATCAGTTGTTTGGAAGAATTGCTCTTAAATTTCCTCAAAATTACTGATCTATTCAACAGATGATAAAGTCCCTGAGGACAGAGCGATGGCTGTCTGATTCACTGTGGTGACCCCAGGGCGCAGCACAGAGCAGCCCACACAGGAAGCGCTCACCTGGAGAGCCACTGGAAGCCTCCATATATATTGAGAAAGCACGCTCAGCTTCTGCCATGGAGCCACACGGGGTTTGGGGGCTGGAGGGTTTTGGGTTGAAGCCGTGTCTTCTTTTCCTTCAGCTCTGTCCTAAATCCTGGCTGGGTGACCGTGGCCTAGCCCCAGATGTGGATGAGATCAGGGGCATCCATCTTTCCCCAGGGACTTTTTGGATGGGTCTGTGCCCAAACATCCTCTCAGGCTGCAGCATGCAAGGGGGTGGCCTCTAGGAAGAGGTCTCCATGATTCAGCTCAAATTCTGCCACTTTCTGGAGGAAGCCTCAACCTGGGCATCTGTGGGGTGTGCTTTTCACCTGGGTCCTGAGCTGGAAGTGGGGAGGAGGAGACCGTGGAGGGATCCAGAGTCTCCTCTCACTTCTACAGTGGACCAGGGAGAGTGAGCAATACAAGCTCGGGGGCCGGCTTGCAGCAGGCCATACTGGGTCTTGACCAGGTCTGAAACACACCGGACAGACACCCTGTGGCCTTCTGACAACAGAACCCTGCAGTCACCATCGTTGGAAATGAGATTCTACCTCTGGGATGCACTTGTCTATCACTCAGCGTAGAAACAGATTTGCCTGCAAAGACTGAGCTCCTGAAAGCCCTTCTCAGGTAGAAGGGGCTCAAGCAGACAGATGGTTGATCCCTGGAGTGCCCCTGTCACTCTGTCTCTGTACACTCCTGTCCTGGCTGCCTGGGAAGCACAGGTCTGGACAAGGCCCAGGGACCTGCACTATAATTAAATCAGATCCACAATTGGCAGCTCCCAGAAGGTCCTCACCTGCCTCTTGGTCCCTCATCCCTAAGCGGCTCTGGGGTCAGGCAATAGAACATGGTTTACAATTGCTGGCAAAAAAGGAGGGGAAGGAGAGAGGCTATGGGTTGAGTTGCCCTCTCTCCATGTCTCCTGTCCTGGAATGCACTTCTTTTGGTCCCTTTTAGGTGGAAACATCTTAGGCAGGGACCTCAGGGTAGCACCCTAATTTCTTGGCAGGCTTTCCTGAAGGCATTTTATGCCAAAGACAGTGAGGCCTAATTCCAGCCTGCCCTGTCCTCCGACCTGCCCTGTCCTTCTTTCACAAGTTTGCAGTCTCTTGTCAGCTTCTAAATCTCTGCAGCAAGGATGGTCAGGTGGGAGTTTAATAGCCGTCCAGGACCAGGCAGAGGGCAGCCCTTTGAACTGGAGCCTGGATCCCACACGTGGGAGGTTTGCACCACTGCATAATTTAAGGGGTGGGGCTGAGAATGCCTGGGGGACACTCGGGCTTCCTTTGTTTCTGGGCAAGCTCTTGGAGACCTCTTAAGTCACTTTTATTCCTAGAATTGAGTGGCTGTGCGACTGAGCTGGCACAGGTATGGCAGCAACCCCTCCCCTAACGTTCCCACCAGCCACGTGAGCCCCCTGTGGGCAGACACTGCCCTCTCCCCAGCATGTCACAGCAGTGCAGATGCTGTGCTTAAATGAGGCAGTTCTAACTCAGATCATCAGACTGGATACCTGTTAGCTGTGTTCCTCAACTCCCTGGGCCACACCATTAGCAGGGAAATGTTCTTCCTACTGGGAATCCACTGGTGTGGGGAGGTAAAGAGAAGGAAGTCAATATGGAGCCCTCCTGTAAGGTGCAGAAAACATCTGCCTGCCACTCCATGTGGGTAAACGTGTGTCCTCAACAGAAGCAGCTTCTCCTTGGCCCACCCTAGCTGCTCCCCCTACCATTTTGTTCAGTGCCATTTAAGCATAAGTGTGTCTCCCATTTCCCAGTGCAGAATCAGACTCCTTAACATGGCTTTTGCATTTTCTTATGTGAGACCAGCCAGACCTGGGCCCTCTCACATCTGTGCAACAGAGAGCTTTAGAAGGAACCTAGAGGTTTCATTTTATTTGTTTTTCTTTCTCCCCCTTTTCTGTTCTCAGGTGCTACATAATCCTGAAAATGACTCAGCTGGGAAAGACCTTGACTATGAAGGAGGAGGCAGGAGGAAGGAAGAAAGGGGAGAGGAGTAACCTGCCCTCTATTCAGTGGTTCAGCCTGAGGAGGACTCTGCATCTCCTGAAGTCTGTTCAGCAGCAGCCAGGTCATTCCTGAGGGTGAAGGGAGGCCCAGCTGGCTAGGACAGCCTAACCCTGTCCCTCTCTCCTCCCCTCCTGCATGCACATTTGGCACAAGCCAATCTGAGCAAGAGATCTCCTTTCAGTGCTGGGCCCCTACCTTGGCACATTCAAGATGATGTAACACTCATCGGCCTACGTAATTTCATGGGCTTTTAGTCTATTTTGATTTAGTCAGATTGACATCATACATGCATGATGTCAAATTAACAATTCGTTAATTGCAGATCCAGACTGGCAAAGGTGGAAGTGATTCTTTCCCATGCTGTTTTCCGTTAAAACAGTCTCCCTTTGCCAGAGTACGCAGATGACAAGGTGGTAGGCACTGGTGGCACTGCCTGACCCAATTTGTCCCTTCCTGGCCCCTGAACATGCAGGCACACCAAGGGTGTACAACCTCCTGCTCAGGCCATGCAGCCTCAGGTCCAGCCTCCTCCCTTTGGAACTGGTGGGAAGGCTGTATGGGGGTGGGTGCCGACATAAATCGAGCTACTACCATGTTTCATGTGATTTTGCTTTATATTGGCTCATGCGATTTCCATAAAAGTTCTATATAAGACACAATACATGTTACAGATGAGAAAACAGGCTCACAGAGGCAAGTAACTTGCCTAATACCACACTTTCAACAGGTAGGAGAGCAGGATCCGAAAGCTGGTCTATCCGATTCCCAACACCATGTTTTTTCCACTCTCTAGTCTCAAATTCCTCCACAAGTTCAACACATATGAGCAGCCCTGTGCCTCACCTTTAGGGCTCACCTGGTCTCTCCCCGTGGGCAGCAGGTGCTCTCTGGATGGGGACAGACAGCTCCTGGAGGCTAAGGGAGCCTGGCACAGGCTGAGGTAACTCCTGAGTCACCAGCTGTCCTCACAGACTGTCACAACCATATTCCTTCCCTCGGCTGCATGGTGTTTAGCAGACAAGAAGGAAAGTCTAGGGCAGGTACCAGGTTGAAGAGCCTTCCAGAGGAAGGCAGGCAGGCCATGCTGTTCTGGCCCCTTGCACTTCTGAGGTGGAGGGATGTCCCGCCTGTCCTGGCTTGTCACCAATCCCAGATGGGCACCTGCCTCCTGTCTGGAATCTCCCTGGGTGGTGTCGCTGCTCCAGGTGGTAAGCGCTGCTGACTGGCACCCCACAACTCTCCCATTCTGCCTGGGTTTTCGTTAAGCTGTGCACATATGAGAGACAGAGGCTGGAAACTTTTTTCATTTTTAAAAGTACCAACTGGTAGCAACTGCGTCTGGCATAGGAAGCCTTTGCTGTCACCTTCTCTGGGAGCATCTCGAAATACTCAGAAGGGCAGAAAAGGCAGAGGCACAGGAGAAAAGAAGTCATCTAAAGCACCCAGAGAAACAAGAAGGAAGAGGGGAGAGGAAAAGAGACCTGGGTGTGGGTGGGGAAGAAAATCCACCAGGCTGGAGACCTCTCCTTATGGACGCGTGTCCCCAGGGCAAACCTGCCTCCCACTCACAAACTGAGGGTGCGATGAACTCCACCGGTTCTCCAGTCCCGGCCCACAATAGCAGTGGGTTAGTGAGTCTCCAGGGGGAAACGCTAGCCCTGGATCTGTCACTAACCAGCTGTGGGAGCCTGAGCAAGTCGTTCTGCACTTCTCTGTTAAAACAAAACAACAACAAAAAACGGAGTACGGGAGGCAGACCTCTATCATTTCTTACAGATCCAAAGCAGGGAAGCATTACCCACGTACCCTGTTATAAAAATACGTCCTGGACCCAGAACCTTGACTTTGGATTATGAACTCTCCCCCTCTTGAAGCCTCAGCTACCCGAAATATTTCCAGGTGACAGAGTATCTCTGAGAGCAGGTGCCATCAACCAGGAGGTAAGGGAAGGAGAAACAGGCATTCTAATAAGCAAGGCTACTTCTAGAAAGAAGCCGCTCTACCTTCAAAATCTATTCTAGACTCCTTGGCTAGATTCACTTCCTCCAACCAAGGTCCGCCTCTTGCTCTCTGCCACTCCTCTGCCTCCCAGATAGCAATTGTGCTCCTCAGCAGAGAGCACGAGGCCCTGCTCCACCCAATCCAACCAGCCTTCTAGTCTCCTACCACTGGCTGTCCTCCACCTTGCCATCCCCCTCTCGACCCCTGCAAAACCCACACCACCTCTAGCCCTTTGGGGACAGGGTCTCACTAAGTTGCTTAGGGCCTCTCTAAATTTCTGAGGCTGGCTTTGAACTCACGATCCTCCTGCCTCAGCTTTCCAACCTGCTGGGATGACAGGTGTGTGCCACCCACCACACCTGGCCCAGGATGATTTTTTTTAAACAATGTATTTGTCTCATCTCCAATACCAGAGCAATGATGGCAGCAGACCTGTGGTTGCACCTCCCAGGATTCAGCCCATAGTCTGACGTGAACCTAGCATTCTAGAAGAGTGGAACAAAAATAGAACTGGGCTCCTAGGATTCACAGCGAGACTTCTCAGAGAAAAGGCAACAACCTGGGAAAACATTTTTTTTTTTTGGGTGGGGAGGAGTGTGGAGAGGGTGATGGGGATAAAAGGACTCTGAAGGATCCTCCCAACCCTGAAGTGTGTGTTCATATGCAGAGTACCAGACATTTCTTCAATGCAGACTCTAGTTTCCTGATGAATCTTAGATCCCTGGACTATAGCACCTATATAGAAGTTTCCTAAGTTAACAGCTATCTGGAGCCACTGTTAGAGAGCCCAGGGAAGCTGAAGCCCTGCGCTGCTACACTGCTAGATTAGAAAATTGAGTTTCAGGAAAAGCCACACTTCTCGCCCGCCCGCTTTTCTCGCCCGCACCTGCCCCACCAGCCACCCGCTGGCTGCACAGCCCAGCTTTTGAGCAGGGCAGCTGCAGCCTGGCCGGGGGAGGAGCCCAAGGCAGCTGGGGACTCCTTCCTGGGCCTCCTTCTGTGGCCAGCTCCCTTTACCCTGCAGGTGGAGCTGGGGGTGGCTCCTCTGGGCTCCTCTTGTTTCCCCCACCTGCCTGCAGTGCGGTTTCTCCACTGGCGCCACGGGGGCGGGGGCGTTGGGGCTGGGGGAATTTGATCAGCAGGGCCGGGGTGTGGTGGGGGGTTGTCTCCTGGAGATGTGAACTCAGCCCAATCCTCCCTTCCTCCTCCCCTTGTACTTCTGAGATGTCCTTCCAGCCAGGAGCAGGGGGAGCAGAGCTGGAATGTCTGAAGGTTGCAGTAAATCAGGGGAGCTGTCTGGAGTGCTCAACTTGTCCTCTGAAACGTGCTGCTCATGACCTCTGTCAGGCTCAGGGGCAGGACAGACCCAGCTCAGGCATCCTGCAGAAACTAGGGATGAGGCTGCCTCTTGGGGATTTGCAGGTCAAGAGCAGCCTGGGGGCTCATGGTCCCTGCCCCTCCGGCAGTCTCAGCATGGTGTGTCCCTCTGCCTTCCTAGTGGTGTGGGGGCTTCTGTTCTCAGAGTTTCCCCACCATTTCCCTCTAGGAGAGGGTAAAAGGAACCTGGATTGAGTGTATCCTAATTTCCAAGCCTTGTTGGGTTGGGGATGTGTTCCCCTTCCTCTCCCAGTGACCAATCAATTCTTATCAGTGATTTAGAGAACTTCCTGTCAAGGTCACTCTGCCCTGTCTGATGCTGTCCCTGCTGCCTAATGCCGTCCCTGCTTTTCTCCACTTCCTGCCAGTCCCAGTACAATGCATGGGCATCAGAAGGTGCCATGCATTAGTTGGAGATCAATTTAAACCAGGGACAGAGCTCTAAGTTCCTGCTCTGCTAGCCTGTTTCCTGCGGAACCCTTACCCTGGCTGGAGCTTCCTCACTGAGATGGCAGACCAATCCTTGCAAGTTCCTTTATCATTCTTTCTTCTCCTGCCTGCCTGAGTTTCCAAGTTCTATGTCCCTTGGGCATAGAAAATCCAAAATGGCTGAGTAAGAAGAGCTTTCACAGGCCTCACCACCATGGGTCTCCGCCATGTGGTGCTGAGCCAGGGCCTGCTGCTGTACATTGGAGGCAGGACACACTTTCTCTTTCAAGGGGCTTATCATCTCAGCCAGGAGGGACGAGAGAGATGAAAAGCTAAATTCCTATACTTGGGAACAAGTGCTCAGTAGGATTGACAAGTACATACTGTAGAATTCAAGGAACAAGGAACAGAGCACTCAGGGAGGGCGGGAGCCTTCTCGCCCCCTGGCTCTCTTTTCCTCCTTCCAGACGGGCCTTGTGCAGCCCTCAGACGTGAGTGGGCCCCTGCATCACCTCCCACTCCCCTATCACAGCCCCACCATTGAGTGTCACCGGGGTCACCAGGGAAAGGTGCCTGCAACCCCTAAGCTTTGTTTCCCTGCCCCCCTACTCTCTCTTGCCTCCTTCCCTCTCCCCTCTCCCTGCATGTCTATACTCAATTCTCTCTCTTTACAGCAGGAATATAATGTTCGGCGGCTTTACACCCACTCTCTGAATGCTGCCAGCGAATAATGACTAAGGTGGTGGGTGGAAGTACAGCAAGTTGAGACCAATTTAGCAGTCCAGGGTGCCAGGAGGAGGGTGAGTTAGCAGCAAATGGCTTTGCAAAGGCAAGGGGAGCGAAGGTGCCCCCAAAGCCAGCAGACCATCGAGCCAAGTGCAGGGCTCGGCCCCGAGTGCCCCAGGCAGGGATTGCCACAGCCACCGGGCGAGTCTCCATAGTGAGATGCATGCACAGGACAGGGCAAGGTTTGGGATCAAACCTCGCCACAACCCCCAATCTCAGCTCCACTTTGGACATCTCTTGAGGGGCTCCTTTAATATATGCCCCTCGAGCTGTGAGTCTCACCCAGACTGGTTCCCCCTCTCTAGATGCTGCCTGGCTTGGGAGGATCTGCAACTCTGAAGGGCTCGTGGCCACCCTAGACTGTCTGGGCATGGACGAGATGGAGGTTCTGTGATATGGGGGAGGGGGCTGCCTGAGCACACCTCCCATCATGAGGTAGGGAGGCCAGTCCAGCTAGACAGATGAGGGGCCCTTCCTGGTCCTGAGAACTTAGGGTCTCTCTCTCTGAGGATGGGTGTTCTACCACGCACGTGTGAGTGTGTGAATGGGTACCAGAGGAGGGCACAGCTCAGGGGGAGGGACCGTAGCTGTGGATGAATGAATTGTGAGGTGCCACACGTGCTCAGGCAGACTTCCTGGAGGAAAGGGATAAACTGACATAAAGGCAAATCTATCCGTGATCAGAGGGCTGCTCTTTGCCGCCTTTGTCCCACTGGACGCAACCTACATCACATCTGTTCAGACACTAATTTGCCCATCACTTAGTAAGAAAAATGTCCCCTCTCTCTGGATGGATTAGTACAACCAGCTCTGGCTGTTAGCTGACACACACAGACCCGGCTTGTACCAACTGTTTCTTCCACTTTCCCTGGGCCAGCCCCTGCACCCTCCTTCCCACGACACTCACTCAGTCCTTTCCTCCACTGGGGGCGGCCTGTGTCCCAATCACTCCCCCAAAGATCTGGTTTCCACACAGTGCTTAAGTTCCCAGCGAAGAGACTGCTACCCTGTTTTAGTGTGGAACTTAGTTGCTATGGTCAAGAAATTGACTATGGAATAAAGCATACCAATGAAATATCACTAATTCAGATTCTGGGGCAATAAAATAGTGCTCTCATTTCAATGTGAAGTGGACCCAAAAAACCTTATGAACTGATTAGCTATGAAGAAAAAACAAAATTGGGCATGGTGGCATACACCTGTAATCCCAGCAGCTTGGGAGGCTGAGGCCGGAAGATTGCAAGTTCAAAGCCAGCCTCAGTAACTTGGTGAGACCTTGTCTCAAAATAAAAAGGGCTAGGGATGTTGCTCAGTGGTAAAGCACCCTGGATTCCATCTCTAGTACCCCCCCCCCAAATAAAATAAAATATGCTAAATTTCATTCTTTAAAGCAAACTGCAAGGAGACATTCTATTGTCCTAGTTTATTGGTGTTTTTGAGCTTTTATTACACACACACACATACAAAGTGCTTAGGGAGAAGAGAGGAATAGAAAAAGTGAGAAAAAATTTTGAAGATGTACATGCTAAATTATAATAATTATGAAAGTAACTGAGTTTTTATCACTTTGATTTTTTTCTTAGGCATATTAATACTTTCCAGTGAACCTAAATCTAATTAGACTGGGGGTAGAGCCCGGTGATAGCGCACATGCTTAACATGTGTTGGCCCTGGATTTGATCCCCAGCACCCGCCCCTGCATAATCCGTAGGGTCCAGTTATAGCATGACTGGGAGGCGGAATAATGGGTTCAAATCTCAACACTCTTCGGAAAATCTTAAAAGACCTCCTACACCTCTAAAAGGTTCACTCAATTTCTTTGTCTGCCAAATGATAAAGGAAATCTTCCAGGGTCGATGGGAAATATTAATAACAATGTGTTCCCTTTTAAAGTCTGAAGTCCTGTGCAAGTAAAAACAGGATTAAAATCATTATTACCGGAAGCTTAGGGATGGCTGAGGGCAAGGTTCAGACACAGTGTGATGTGGGAGGCACAGAATGGAAACTGTAGCAAGAAAAGGCTGCTTCACCCTGCAGCCTGGCAACTGAGTCCAGCTCTGCTTGATGTCAGCCAGAGGGTTTGAATGACTTCCCTAAACCCTTGGACGAGGAGCTCTGTATACTGGAAGGGGTCCATCTGCACACTGATTGGAGGCAGAGGTGACAGGTGAGTTACCTCCGCTTTTCATTCACCATGTAGTTTTGGAAGGGGGAGACAGGCTCCTACTAGGGTTCCCCTGGGAAGAGAAAGCCTCAGCTCCTCGGTTCTCAGCTAGCGTCTTGGAGGACTGACTCTGGGGACTGCTCCAACTACTCTATATCTTCCTAGATTCAATATCAAGGTTCAGTTCATGACCATGACCTCCCTCATATCTCTAGTTCACCTCCTTTCAGCGGGACAACTGCTGCGTTCAAAGTTGGTACAAACCCATTTCCAATTTACTTGTTACTGATTCATGTGAGCTGGTTCCTCTTTCCAATTATTTTTTTAGCCTTTAAAAATAAAAACCACCCATCTCCCTGGCACCTCACATAGATAAGATCTTGACTAAATAGTGAAATGCAGAGTTTTCCAAACTTGAATAGTGATCTTTGAAAGGAAATCTAAACTCATTATGAACCCTGGATAACACACATTGCCAACTTGATTTGAGAAATACCGAGGTGATGCAAAGGGCACAGGAAGAGAGCCACCTAATGGTGTGGCCTTGGAGAAACCATGGCCAGATTATCTACCCAAACATGGTAACAAGTCATACTTCCCAGTCCAGTGTCAAGAGTGTCCTAACTGCAGGAGCACAAAGATCAATTCAAAAGCAAACTAAAATGTGAGAGCTAAGATGTAAGCTACCCAAAGATTCCCCAGGCTGGATAGCTCTTTGCTGGCAAAATCCCAGAACCCCTTCATTATTGCCCTGGAACCATCTGCCCCAGAGGATTGAAGTGTACAAAGCCCTGGCTCTAAATCCCATTTAGCATCTCCCGCTTCTGTACTTGTACGTTTCTGGACCTGGAGATGGAGTGGGTGAGGACTGGGGTTCTCTTAGGCACCAGAAGTGTTGGAGGCAAGTGCCTGGGACAAAGCAGGAGCAGCTTACCCAGGCAGAGGCCCTATAACAGAGGAAGAGAAGTGAGAAGTCACACCAGCAAAGTGTGCCTATGCAGAAACCCACCATTGGATGTCACAGTGCTCCCTGCCAAGGGAACTCCTCATCATAACCCAGCGGTGTATTCTGAACTGGGAATTCAAGAGAAGACCTCTGCTTCTGGGAACTTTGCAATTCTTGGGAAGTCAGTTAATCAACACCCTGACACCACGGGATGGTGGCAAGAACTCAGAGGAAGGCCCTTGACCAGACTAGCTAGGGCGAGAAGTAGAGGTGCCAGGTGAGAATATTCTGCACAGAAGGGTCATGTGTTTCTCTGCTTAATGGCAGCAGGAGAATGTGGAAGGAGCCAGGGTCTGGAGTCTTATGGACCTGAATTCAAATCCCTATCCCTGTAGCCTCTAACCTAGCTAAGTTATTTCACTCTCCTCTGATAATCACACATGCCTGGCAGGGCTGCAGTGAGACTTAAAGGAGATAATGACTAAAAAGTACTGGGTACACAGAGTATTTAGTGAATGGCATTAAATCTCATTACAATATTGTCCATCTCACTAGTCCATAAGCTGCTTGATCCCGAGCTCTTCATCATTACTGTATTCAACCCTGCAGCCTTTCTGGAGTGCCCATGCTTTGGGAGAGTGTGAGGACAAGATTTGCCATTCGGTGTTGAGAAGCCAGAGGTCTGCATGCATGGGTGAAGAGGTAGACGGCATTGGCGCTCCCAGCACACCCACCTTTCTAATGCTAGCCCTTGCCACCATTTACTGAAGCACATGCAGATGGAGGGGGCTTCCTACAGAATCCAAGTGCATGAGTTGAATTGGCAAAGCAGGTTAAATTGTTAAAGTGCACAGTGGCAGCAATAACTAATAAATGACAACCATCTTGAGCAACAGTGAATGTCCCACCCTCCCTCTCCCTTGCTTACAGACACCCTCTCAACCTGGAAAGACCCCTTTCCTTCCCTTTTCCACTGTTTTCTCCTGATTTCCATCAAGATGAGTGTCTCACACTTAAATCTACCCAGCTAGGGCCTCCTTTTTGAACTCCCATTAGCCTAGACTTTGTTCCCAGTAGCTGTGGGGCCTCAGGGGGCACCCCTCCCTTCTGGTGCCTTGGTTTCTCCACTGGCAGACACAGAGAGTAAACCATGTCTCATGCCAACCTGGTAGTTACATTGTGAGGATAAAGGAGATAACAAATGAGATAATATCTATGATGCACAGAAAGTCCCTCAGAAGAAAGGCACTGGATAAATGCAAGATGTAGGGCCACACCTGATTAGTGTGTATGCTCTGCCCACAGCTCCTGCCCACAGACTCTTCTCCAGCCTTGAACACAACCACCCTTCTTGTCTGTAAAGGCTAGCTGTACATACCCATATGCACACACCCTTCAAACACCTCCATTTTCCCTGAGTGCCTGTAGAAAATTATTTTTGAACTTGGAGGAAGCTCCAGTTACAAATCCTCTCTTGCCCCTAACCGCAGCCTCCTCTCCAGGGTCTTGGTGTAGGCAGCTGATCTCCCGGTGGCTGGGCTCCAGGGCTCCCAGGATCACTAGTAGGCTGCACTTCCAGCAGAGGGGGGGACCCTTCTCTGAAGCAGCAAAGCTTTGTCCAGAACTCAGTGCCTGCTCACCAGCTTGCCAGCACTCAATGACCAGAGCAGGGGGGCTGATAGTAGACTGCTTAGGTGCTGGGGATCCATCAGCATCCCTTGTTTTTAGGAAGCTGAGATTCGGAAGCCAACAAGTCTGCAGCACTTTCCCAGGCATGACACCCGTGGGCGGGTGAGCAGAACACTCATATGCTCCGCAATTCAATCCTTTCCACTTGGAGCAGAAAAGAAACGTCACCTGGCCCTTGATGTTTCCGTGCCTGTTGCTGCCTGGTTGTGTGCTCAGCAGGCTGCTGACAAGAGGAGTTAAGCCTATAGTAGGGTGGGCTGGGAGGGAGTGGGGGCCTGACTGCCTGTGGTGGGGGAAAGGATTGCACATGACTGTGTGTCAGATACTGCCTGCCTTGCACGTCCAGGACTGACCCTGGTGATCTGTAGTTCCAGAAGGCCGCTGAGACATCAGGTTCACCCACCTTTCTTTCTACCCACTTCACCTCCCGTGATTTATTCCTTCAGGGAAACATGCCAAGCGTCTAATTGCATCCGTGTCCTCTCCCCACCCGTGCGACCACGGCCCATCTCAGAAGTTCCAGGCGGCGAAGTTCAGCGACTGGTCCTTAACTGTCGAACCCTCTTTGGGGCTTCAGCCCCTGTGTCCTCACTTCCTCGCCTCACCTCTGACACTAGTGTCACCTAACACTTATGTCTCCAAGATCAGATTCGGGGCTGGGAGTAGGTAATCCCTGTCTGCCAGAGACCAGACAAAGACAGAAGGACTGACGGACGCACCATCATTTCCTTGGGGGCTAGGGCCAGATCAGCAGCACCCACGGTGGCAGAGGGGGAAGACCCTGACAGCTACATGCGGAGACAAAGCCACCTAGACAGACACTGACACAGACAGACAAAGACCGACGGACGCCAGGACGCACGCACGGACTGGCACGCCGCGCGGGGAGCTCAGTTTCCCCTGCAGCTGGGCGCCTGCCGCGGCAGCAGACACTCCACGGGGGCCGGCACGATCCTTGGTCCACCGCACCTTACCTGCGCCCTGAGCCTCGGGGGCTGGTTTAGGATGTTCTTCTTTTTCTTTTTTTCTTTTTTTTTCCGGCGTCTTTTGCGGCGTGCTCCAGTCTCCCTTGCTCCAGAGCTGGGGTGCCGGGTAGGTCCCTGCGGCGCGGGCAGCAGCTCGCGGCTCCCGATCGCTGGACAAGGCGAGCAGAGAAACTTTCGGCCTCCCAGCCGGTCCGCAGCCACCGCAGCAGCCCGCTCTCTGCTCGCCAGCCTCTGCGCGGGGTCCCGAGCCGCGGGCGGGGCGGGGCGCGGCGGGGCGGGGCCAGCGCCGGCGCCGCTGATTGGCCGGGCGCTGCCGGCAGCCTTGTCCTCCCTGCGCGCGGCCTTTGTTCCCGGCTGACAGCTGGGGCCGCTCCGACCCCCGGGCTACTCCGTGCTCGTGGCCCGCGCCGGACGCGCTTCCCGGTCTCCGCGCTCTTACTCCACCAGACCGCACCCCGCGGCACTGCCCGCTCAGTCTTTCTCGCCGCTCCCTTTCTCCCACTTTTCCTATCCTGATCTAACCCCGCCTTCCTCCGTTCATTCCCAGCACACTCCTTTATCCATCCCCTCTCCTGCTCCCTCTGTCTGCATTCTCCTCTTCTTCAACACTTCTTCCTCTGACAGCTTCCCTTTCCCAATATTATCTCCCCACCTCTCGACCCCGGCAGAAAGCCGGGTTTCTGGGTTCCAAGACCCTCCGGACCAGCAGCCGAGTGCAGGGCATTGCTTCCCCACGCCAGAATTTGAGACTGGAGCCCGGAGCACAGGCACTCGCACTCACAAACGTTTCCAATCACACTTTTTTCACCTCGGTCACAGGGGTAGCTTCAGGTGAAGGCAGAGGAAGCCCTCTTCGTTTGCAACTATTAATTGCACCCCAGTCCCCTTCGGACGCCCTCATTTTCTCATCCACCCTCACTTTCAACTTCTAACAATTGAGCAGGGAGGGCAATCAAGCTCACAAGTTTTGGCCGGACAAAGGGTCACTTGAAGGGGGACTGTGGAGGGGTGTCAGGTGCTGCCTGAGGGTGCACTGAAGCTAATCAAAACAGGCGTGAAAAACAGGCGTGGCAGAAGGCACAGCTCTTTGCAGCGGGTGTCAGCCCTAGCCTGAAAGAGGCAAATGTGGAGGTAGGGGGGATGGGAAAGAAGTGGTCAGACCGAGGTGCTGACCTCCGATTATACATAGAATGGGGAAAGACAGCCTAAAGGGGAAAAAAACATTTTTTTTCCTGCCACTCCCTTGCTCAAAACCCAGCAGGAAAGCCTCCCTGCCTCCTGGGCTTGACCCTGAAGACCCCAATTCTAGGTTTCCACTACCGCAGAAGAGGGGTTTAAGAACTCAGAGCCAGCACCTTCAATCCCCTAGGGTAGCAATTCCCAGAATGTAAACTTGAGGGCAGAGATTTATTTGTTCTATTATGTTGTGAGAAGTTTTGTTCACAGTCCCTAACACCTGGGACTTGCCAGGCACATAGTAGGCTATCAATAAATTCTTTGAAACGTTGAATTCGTAGATTATAGGTTTTCTGGGAGGTTTAAATGAGAATCCCTGGCTTGTGGTAAGAACATACGTGCATGGTAGCAATTACACATAACACTACAACCTCTATGTGTCGATCACAAATTCTACCTGGCAGCCTCCTCTCCTTTACCCACCAGTGCATGCACCTGTCTCTTAATCTGAAAAGCTTTTCTCCCACTCCTCTCTCTCTCAAAGTCCAGTGCCTAAAATGCAATATTTACTCACACTTTCTCTGATAATCCCAGGCAGAATGATGCCTCATTTCTCTAAAGTTCCATGTTTCTTTGGGTCCCATTTATTGATATATCATGTATGCTTGCTCTCAGGTAGGAATGTCTAGGGAATTTTTGCTGAAGGTGTGAGTATAGATCCAATATTCTGACACTTAAAGGTAAGGCTGGATTCTGAGAAGGTGGATTTGGGGACCAGGGGGTTTCCAGACTTCAGTCAAACTCATTTTTTGTCTTAAGATGTGGCATTTGATGGAACCAGGCAAAGAACTCCTCAAGCCCATTCCTGATTCTGGCTCTGTCACTGGCTATTTATATGCTCTTGGACAAGACACTTTCCTGGTTTGTCCGGGCAAGGTCGAAATTGTGCTCATCTGCAAAGTGGGCAGTTTAAATGAGTTATTCCTTACGGGCCCTCCTGCAGCACTGACATCTCCAATGGAGGTGCTCAATAGAACATTGATTATGATGTGCAGCCATATAAGGAGTGCATTAGGCAGAGTGTGGGCAGTGTGTTGGTGTGTACAGGGTGGGACTGGGATGTGCCATGGAATGACAGGAATACCCTAGGGAATTCAAAGATGAAGTAGTGGCCAGGTGGGGCGGTGCACACCTATCATCCCAGTGATCTAGGAGACTGAGGTGGGAGGATGGCAAGTTCAAGGCCAGTCTGGGCAACTTAGTGAAACTCTGTCTCAAAATAAAAATAAAAGAGGGCTGGGGATATAGCTCAGTAATAGAACACCTAGATTAAATCCCCAGGACCACAACATCGACAACAAGTACAGAAACAACGATCAAGTGGGTACCTGGAGAGGGGGTATGAGTGAGGAAGCAGGAGGGGGAAGACCTGTGATGGATGACACTGTATATGTGTGTTGTGGTTGTAGTGTGTGTGTGGGGGGGGGTGGAGAGAGAGAGAGAGAGGGAGAGAGAGAGAGAGAGAGAAGAGAGAGAGAGAGAGAGAGAGAGAGAGAGAGATAAAAGCCTCTGGAACATGATCTCCAGCAGAACAAAGCCATAATTAGCTCCTGATTCAAGCATCAGGTATGGTACTGCTATGGCTGAATGAGTTCACACATTCCATTCCCCCAAACTGTGGATTTCTTAATGTGACTCTCCCACTTTCTAGTCTTGTGAAGGAGCTGGCCCTTCCTGGACAACTGGGTTCCTGAGAAGCTGTCACATTGGGTCTCTGCATCTCTTCGCCTCTTCCTTGTTTGAGTCAAGTCTAGAAAGCAGGATCATAAAGCTTGTGCTTATGAAAATTCCCTGGCCTCCTCCTCTATTTGCCTCCTGCATACAGGGCTTACTGTTCTGGCTTGGCATCTCATTCTTCATTGCCAAGACCCAAGACTGGCCACACAGGACCAGACTCATGTGCCAGGTGAGCAAGCTGCCTGTCTGGATTGCAAACATCTCTGCCTGTCTTCCTTGATATATTTTCACTTATCACAATTTAAATAATTGCTTAGATTTATGTTTGTCTCTCCAACTCTTCTATAAGTTTCTTGTTCAAAGACAACCACGTCTCTCCTTATTCAACACTGAATCCCCAGAACTCAGCACACGGATGGTATACAATAAGCACTCAAAATATACCTGGATGGCTCTGGAGATGTAGCTCAGTGGTAGAGTGTTTGCCCTGTGTGCCTGAGGCTCTGGGTTTGATCCCCAGCACTGGAAAAATACTTGAATGGATACTGTGGTGTGTGTGTGTGTGTGTGTGCTTGGGATGATGTTTCAAAAAGAAGTGGACTCAAATTCAGAAGATCCACCTCTGTTCTTGCTTCTTCTTCATTATTCTTGCTTGCAGTTTTGTTACAACATTTTTTGAGATCAGTTTCCCCTCAGTAAAATGGGTCTAATGACATTTGCATTCTCAATCTCGTGGCGGTGGTAGAAAGATGGAAAGAATAGGGTTAAAGGTGGTATGGAAGCTACACAATGGAACATAAATATTTAATACTGTGTTGGCAGGTTAAAAAAAAAAGGCTAATTCTAGGTAAGTGAGGCTGGCTAATCTCCAGAAGTAGAAGAGAAAATTCATGAGGCCACTGAACAAAGCTTTAATGGATCAACAGGTTGTACCCACTCTATCTCCTCGCCACCCCAGTCAAGGAAAAGGAAGCCTGATTTTTCTGCAGATGAAGCCAATGCCTCACAGCCTTAGAGGACGTCTCGCCAGAGTCCTGTCCTCCTCTAGAGTAGAAAACAGTTCCCCTGGAGTTGCCCTGGATATGCAGCTTTTGTTACCAGAGTGCACCTCTTATCTCTGGACATGAGCAAACTGTGCTTTGAATTGGGAGAAGCATCTTTTCCTTGACCTCTCTGGGAGTTCTGAAGATAAGCACGGTGCAATGCAAGTACCTTCCTAGAAAGTACCGTGTAACTTTGAGGAATTGTTTATCATTATCATTATCACTGGCATTATTATCTGCAACTTCATTCTAAGTATTTAACCCGAATTCAGGTTGAGGAGACCAGAGAAGCTACAGGGGGAACAGACACCCTTAGTTGCCCTGGGAGAACTTGCTGACATCAGGATTCCCAGTCAGTGATGACCCTTTCCACTTAGATGCTCAAGGTACATTAGGAAATATGTCCACCTTACTCTCTCAGTGAAAGAAAAAATGCATCAAAGAGCAAGACAAGAAACTGGCCCAGCTTCACTGGGTTTAACGGCAGGCGCCACACCCATCTCAGAAGCATTGTGACTGGTACAGTGCCTGACCACAGCCGGTAGTGGTGACCACAGGCAGGCAGTCTTCCCCTGAGCAGAGAACAGTGGACCAGCCAGCTTGTCTAGTGCAAGACCAGGGCTCAAATGGCACTAACGGCTTCTAGGGTGAACAGGTTAGGATAATTCTGGAGGAAGCCTTTGATATAAAAGCCAGATCTAACTGGACTACAGAGAACTCAGAAGTCTGAGAAGTTCTGGTTGATGCTCCCGCCCCTCCCCCTCTCCTTCCAACAGAATGGGGTTCCCGGTCAGTTTACACCTGGCTTCACACTGGTATCAGGGCTCAGGTCTTCCCCTCTTGGTTCTGCCACCTTCAGAGCATGAATATTGTCCTCGGGATTTCAGGATGGAGCCCTCAGTCTGATTATCACATACAGAACCAGCAGTGGACCAAGGAATGATAAATCTCTGTGACTGAGTCTCTTTGTTAGAATGAAGGAAGCCTTTCCCAGGTGGTCCTCAGATGATACAGAACAGGAGTGGTCACATCACATAGTGGCCATTGTCAGATACTGTGGTGTGTGTGTGTGTGTGTGTGTGTGTGTGTGTGTGCACGCATGTGCGCGCACACAGGTGCACACATTTGGTTTTGTCCAAGCATTTTGAGGGTAGACTAGATATCGAGGTATACCTGTGAATCTCACCTTTGTCTTTGAGAAGGCGGAAGCCTTAGAGAGAACAAGTAGCCATAGTGTGCCCATTGTATACCACATCTCTGTTGGACACTTTATCTATAGTATTCTATTTAATAACCATAGAAATCATTATCTCTATTTTCCAAATGAAAAAAACTGCAGCCCAGTGTGGTTAAGTAATTTGTCCCAATTCTCACCATTAGTAAAGGGAAAAGGACTAGAATTCAGGCCCATCCAAAGCATTTCTTTTCTTTTCTTTCAGACTACCTATGTAGAATTGATTCTCTTCAACTTTGTCCTAAGCTGAGACCCCACAAATATAGGAGTCTTCCAGGGCCACTATAAGCACAAGACATAAAAGTTCAAATTGCTTTGCTTAGCTCTCAAACACCAACTACTTCCCCAAGACCTGTGTCTCTCCTCTCACGGCTAGCCCAGAGTTCCACATCATTTCTTTCACCCTATCACAGCCTCTTTTATGTCCACACACTTGTCCTCCTCCCAGTTAGGATTGCAGAAGTGTCTTCTAAGAACCCTGCCAAGCCCTGCCCTGCCCTCCTGGGTCTCCTACCCCAACACTATTGTACCCTGCTCCTGAGGCTTTCACTGGATACTTTGTAGCTTGTGTGCAATTGTTTCAGGGGAATGAATTTTACTTTCCTACTAGATTTTCAGTGCTCTGCTCACGACAGGCACTCAGCAAACACTTAATGCATAAATGAGGGGAAAGACCACCTCTGACGTTTCTATGTCCTTAATAACATTCAGCCTGCTCCTGAGCACATGGTTGGTGACTAATGGACTAATTGACTTTGGGCTAATTTCTCCCCAGGGTTGAGGAATGGCCTGCAGACAAAGATGTTGGCATGGCCCTTGTCAGTTCTGAGGAAGGCCTTTTACAAATGGGCCCTGTCATGCTCACATTTGCTCGTAGCCCTAAACTCATTTAAACAAATAGAGCATATGAGACTCTGACTTCTGGGAAATCATTTAGTTCCTCTATGGGGAATGTTGGCACATTCATTTCCTCCCCCCAGGGGGGAGAAAAAAATAGCAGAGGCTTTGGAGCCTCTGTGTGCTGCAATTTAATTTACTCATTTACTCAGTGGTATCTCAGGAAGCTGCTCCGGGAGACCTAGCCAGAGAGGCTGATGTTTTCTTAGGGCAGGAGGCAGAAGGGCTGTTTGGGAGGAGAGTCTGCCCTGGACTTGGGCTCCTGCTGGCCTGCGTGGCTTTCCCCCAGGTGCCTGCACCATTGCAGTTTGCATCTCCGTCCTTCTCCCATGTGTTCTGGGATTAATTCTATTCTTTCACTCTGCATATCAAATCCTCTATTGGGCAATCAGATACACACACACACACACACACACACACACACACATAAATATATATATATATATATTTTTCATATTTCTCCACAACATGAACTCAGTGTAGTTACCTGCAAAACTTAGGGGAGAAGCAGCAGAGGGCAGGGGAGGGGATGTGGCACAAGAGGGAGTCTCTGAAGTTGCTTCTAGCATTTCCCCAACAATTACGGGGGGAAGAAAGAGAGAGAGAGAGAGAGAGAGAGAGAGAGAATATGGTAGCAGCCAGGTGGAGTGGCCCATCTGTAGAGGATCTTGGTTAGACTTGACTAAGTTTACCTTCAATGTTCAATAGAGAAAATTGTGTGAAGCCTCAGTTTGCTTGAGGTTTCCTAGAGGTGGTGCGGTCCTTCTCCATCTGCAGGGGCCCATCCTCGGGGTCAATCAACTCACAGGCTCTTTTCTTATCATTATTCCCTAAGCAATATGGCATGACAACTACTTAACAGCATGTCCACTGTTAGTAGGTATTATAAATAACCTGGAGATGATTTAAAATACATGGGAGGATGTGTGCAGGTCTGTGCCGATTCCATACCGTTTTATATGAGAGGCTTGAGCACCTATGGATTTGGGTCTTCTGGGGGAGGCAGGCCTGAAACCCATTTCTTCTAGGTTAGAGGGACGATGGTACTGCCTCCTTGTGTGGCTGTGAAGGTAAATGAGGTGTCATGGGCAAAGGACTTAGCACAGTGCCCCGTGGAGAGAAAGACTCTCAAGCGCTGGCTGGTGCTCTTCTTGCCACCCTCTCCCCAGTCAGAAACCCAGGTCCTTTCTACCCATTTTCCCCCCTATTAGAAACAGTCCCATGATTTGTCCTGAAGCTCATCCAGCATGACCTTGTAGAGAAAGAACAACATTTAAAGCCTGTGGACCTGGAGTGGGCGACGTGGGTTTGAATTCTTCTCTGTACCTAGTGGCTGGTTGTGTGACCTTGGTCTAGTCTCTAGGCTCCAAATGCTCGTTTTCCTGGTCTCTTGAGTGATATTAACAATATAATTCCACAGAGTTGGTCACGGGAAATAAAATACATGGTCGACTACAATTCTCTGGGGTAGTGACTACTATAAAATGGAGCACTTCCCACTGGGGCCCGCAGGACTGACAGCTTCAAGTCATCTCCTTCCTGACTCTGCCCCACCCCCTTCCCTAAGGTCTTTGAATTCTATCAAAGGAGATAATTACTCTGAATGAATGAGGCAAGAATCAATTTTCTAGTGTTGGAAGTGGTCAAAGGAAGTGCTTGGTACAGGACTTCCTCTAGTCCTTGAAACCTCAAGGTCAGGTTCTGAGGAGAACTGGAACACCCAGTGCAAAGCCCTAGCTCCCTGTGGGGAGGCAGCCAGGGGAACCAATCCAAAATGGCAGCTTGAGAGGAAGTAGCCGGCTGCCTGTTCTGGAACCTCTCAGAGCTGTGTTTAGAGTGTTCTCTCTCATTAATCCTATTTAAAGCCCTGCTGCGGAGAGGGGAGGCGGGGAGTCCTGTTTCAACTTGCAGCGGTGAGGTTCCCTGCCGCCAGCCACCTCCACGGCTGCAGGGCTGAGCTCAGTGCCAGGAGGGGCAGGCAGCCCTAGGGCCACTGCTGCTGGCTGTCACCACCTCAGCTGCACAGACTTCCCCCACCCTTAGACCTGCGTTGGACTGGCCTGACCCTGGCCCTGATCTTGGTGGAGACAGAAGCTGTTTGCCACGGAGGCAGGAGGTGCGGTCTGGCTCTTCTGGTAATGAAGGGTGTTGGGTAGAGGTGACTTTCCATTGAAGTGCAGTGCGGGTGGGGGCCAGAAACAGGGGGCTCTGGTGCAAGATGGCTTTCTGGGAAAGTCCCTCTCCCTCTGGGCCTGGGGAGGTCTTAAAAGCTAAGAACAATTATTCTCCACTTCTTTCTTTGGGGTTCTCATGGAAGAGCCAGATGGAAGGAGAAAGAACCTCGCTTGCCTTGGAGGGGAAATGTGTGATCAAACCTGTCATTAATGAGGCAGGACCAGCCTTCTCCAGAGAGAATATGGGGAGTGTTGTCCTCTCTGGTATTATTTCTTGGAAGCCAAGAAGAGAATCCTTTTTCTAACGATCTCCCTGTAATTGAGATCAATGTTTGAGACTCATCTATGGGCGAGACAAAATCTTATACTGTTGTCTGCAGACCAGAGTTCGTGGGTAGCTCTGACATATACCAGCTATGTGACCATGAGGGTCAGCTGACTTAGCTGTAAGGTTCAGAGAAACCCCATGTTAACATATCTCACCCAGTTATTACAAAAGACCAAATGAGGTGGAAGACACTGTACCCAAATGGCAGGATCTCCTTATCCTGACTTATACTTGTTTCCCAATATTCCCATAAGCATTAGGGGCCTATACTAACATAACAACTACAGAGAAAAGCTCGTCCTCCTCTTGCTCTCAGGACCCCTTCCCTAGGACTTCTGTCTGACAAAGATCTGAGCCTTTCCTAGAAAGACTGGCCAGAGGTTGAGAGTCCTCTGTCCCATGCTCAGTAGAATACTACAAGAGTACAATTGATCTATAGGAAAGACAGAATCTTCTAGTGGCATCTGAAGATTTAGGAGCAAGTGTAATCTGTCAACGGGAAACAAAACTCTAATTCAGGACCAACACCGGTGGGGCCAATGACCTTTGTGAAGGCACTTAATTGTTTTATATCTTAGTTTCTCCTCTCAACAAAATGGAGATAATAAAATTGCATCCCTTGTGTGCATTTGGCTTGCATAAGGGTGACAGGAGACTGAATAAAACCTTGCAAATGTAAGGTAATTTAGACCCTTGGGATTGTCAGGCTGTCCTTGATAAACGCCCATTTGGCGGGGACTCTTGTTATCTTGAAACACAGCCAACTTCACAAGGATTTGCATGAAACTCCTACAATGCCAGGCACCATTCTCATTGCCTTGAGAGCAGTAAAGCAGTTGGCGAAAATATGCTATTTTAGGATTTAAAACTGAAAAGCAAAAAAAAAAAAAAAAAAAAAAAAGGAAAAAAATTGATGTGAGCATAAAGGGATAATTTAACAGGATTGTACTCAAGAGGAAAGGAGGAGACATTATATATTAACTTCTAGTCAAGTGGAACTTGACTTTTATGTAGCAAGAGAAATCACCACCACTGGAAAAACAAGTTAACAGCCCTGTTATCACCACGCAGGGAGAAAGTGGTTCAAACTATCTCTACGACGTCTCCGGGGCTTGAGAAAAAACAGTCATGTTTTAGACCGACAGAATCTTGGCCTGGACATCAGGAGACGTGTCCTTGTGGATTTCCTTTTCTCCTCGGGAGCAGAGATTCAGTAATTGGTAGAGGACTTGATATGCTCCAACATTCTCTCATTTGATCTTTGCCAACCTTCTAACACAGGGAGAGCAGGGGTTATGTCCCCACCCTGCAGTTGGGAAGGTCGAGGCTCTGTGAGATTAACTCACATTCTAACAAGCCACAGAATATGGCAGAAACCACGTCTTTTTTGGATTCACGTTCTTGACATCCAAACTGAAACCTATAGACTAATGAGAATTTGACAGAAACTCAATGTCATCTTGACCCATGTGTCATCAGTGCAAGAATCCTCATGTAGCTACCAAACTGCTTCAAGATTTATGTTAACAAGGAACTCGCTATTTCCTGAGACAAACCCATTTGCTTCTTTAGTTATTTATTATTTGTTTACGTATTTATTTAGGTACTGGGATTGAACCCAGGAATGCCTTATGACTGAGTTACATCCCTAGTCCTTTTTATTTTATACTATGAGCTAAGTAGCTGAGACCTGCCTTGAACTTGACCTGCCTCAGCCTCCCAAGTTACTGGGATTGCAGGTGGCCACTACTCACTGGGCAAACCATTTTATTTATAACATTTTTACGTATTGGGGAATTTTGGTGAAAAGAAAATGAAACTCTCCCAGTAATGTAAGCCTATCCGTCAATGGTTCATTAAATGCTGAAGCTGGAGGAGAGCTTGGAAATGATGTAATGACAGCTCAGGTCTAAGTGATGGGTCAACATGAGCTGCTGGGGGAGCTCAGAGCTCTGCTCCCAGGCTGGTCCTCCAGCTCTACTGCATTGTGCTAACCCTGCCCACTTGAGCAACTCTAATAAGCCAACTCCTTCTTCCACCAAAAGTCTTGAAGATATCTGAAAACCACAATCCAGTCTGCTTGAGTTTCTTGTTTTTTCAATTTGACTGTTCTCACTACTGGACCAATACTCTTAGAACATGATTTCCTCATTCATTCAACTAATATTTCAAGAGAACCAGCTCTGCCCAACACTCTGCTCAATGCTAAGTAGTGAGCAAGACGGATTCATCTGTGTCTTTATGAAACTGCATGAGATAGCCTGGTAGGGAACACAGGCATTGAACAAAGAAAATAGAGGGTGGGACATGCAATGACACAGGAAGGACACAGACATCTAGGAATCATTTCAGGAAAGGCACCTGATCTGTGCCACCACCAACGACCTTGATGCCTGGGTGCTTGCTTTCTGTCTTGCAAGGTCTCCATGAAGTCTGGGCCCTGAAATAGTCAGATCGATTCACATATTTGTTCAAGACAGAAGCCAATCTCTTTTCTCTCCCCCCACCTTTTTTTTTTTTAATGTTTACCTTATTTCTTTTTTCTTTCTTTCTTTTTTTTAAGAGAGAGCGAGAGCGAGAGAGAGAGAATTTTTTCAAATTTTTTAATATTTTTAATGTGGTGCTGAGGATCGAACCCAGCGCCCCACGCATGCCAGGCGAGCACGTTACTGCTTGAGCCACATCCCCAGCTCCCCAGTTTTTTTTTTTTTAACAAATTAAATTGTCACAGGTCGAGGCGGGGGCGGAGGGCAAGCTAAAGCTGAGTTTGTTTGTTTGTGGGTTTTTTTTTTTTTGTTTTGTTTTTTTGCATCTTGCTGCTGGCCTCTGGTAGCCTGAGGTCACCTAAAACCCATGTGATCTACTGTCCAGTCAGACCTGTTCAATGTTTTCATGGAAATGAAGCAATTCACAGTTTGCTCATACTCTATTTCATCTTTTTGGCTTGGGTCCAAGATTCTACTCTGTAACCATCTTTGTCTGGGTTTCTAGTAACAAAGATACGTTTGCAAGAACTAGAAACATGCTCAGGTCATCTTGATTCGTGGGAGTTTACTGTAGGGACAAGAAAACCACAGGCCTCCAGCAAGGGCTCCTAAAGAAGGCACTGTTACTCATCACTGAGGAGTGACCACAGCAGCTGCAAAACAAGGACCCTGGGACCATCTGCCTTTTCTTCCTACTGGAGTCTTCTTCTCTCCTCCTCCTTCTGCCTGTGTCTATCATTGTTTCTTTCCTTCTTTTCACTTCTACACCCTCCTGTCAGCTGCCCATGTGGCTTTTAAAAGCCCAGGAGATCGGAGGATAACAGCCTTCCTTATCCAGCATCTTGCACCTGCGTGGTCTGGACTCTGCAGATCAGACACTGTCCCTGATCTAATCGGCTCTAGACGGAAGGGTGGCATCTTGTCTGAACAAGCACACTCACCGACACATAAGGAATTTCTCAGAAGTGGGGTGTGGATGATCAGGTCCCAGAGCAAAGACTCTTAAAGTCACTAAGTGTCTGAGTGCTTCATAACCAGCTTCTCATTGATATTGAGATTTCATTCCTTTAAGTGTTTGCTTTATGTTTCCTGGGTTTCACTCTTTTGTGTCTAGTTCCAGACGTGGTCCCTCCCTTACAAAGCAGGCCGTCTCCTTTCTCCTCTTCACGTGTGTGCTCGAAGAAAGAACCATGATCCCAGCCACTTGTCACTTGAACCAGAGGAGATTTATTACTTTTAATCTAATTGATGCTTGTTATAACAGGAATGTCTTATGCATCAACAAAGATATTGTCCAAACTTGTGGTGGAGTTGGCAGTCACTCAGTGTCTTGCCATATACCCTCCTTCTTGCCTCTACATCTAGTCTTTGATGGGCAACCAGGAAGGGGGATTCAGAAAGCTGGTTTTCTGAAAGGATAGAGATAATGTCATCTGTGGTTCCTTCGGTCAGCCATTCTGATGTCATTTTTTTGCTTGACAGAACTTTATAGGATCTGTAGGACTAAAAGACTGACACTCAACAGGGTACTTACATGTCCATTGGATACTCCCTATTTCAGACAAAATATAATTACTCTTTCAGTTTCTTGCAATCAAGGTATGAAGGTGGAGTCAATCAGTAGTGTCCTTCATAAATCCTGAACTTGGCTAAAGTCATAACAACATGCATTGAGATCTGTAGGGCAGAAGTTCTCTAAGTATAAAATTAAAATAAAGTAGTGTCCCAGACCCCCAGTGGGTACCTGAAACTGTATATATATATATAAATGTTTTTCCTATACCTACACACCTAAGATGAATTTTAATTTAAAAATTAGGCAATGTAAGAGATTAACAATAATAACTAATAACTAAATAGAATGATTATAAAAACATAATGAAAGCTGTGAATGTAGTCTCCCTCTCAAAATATTTTATTATATTATACTCACAATCTTGTGATGGTGTGAAATGATGGTATGCCTATGAGATAAGATGAAGTGAGATGAGTAGCACAGGAATTATGACACAGTGTTAGGCTGCTATATAACAGTGACTTGAAAACCAGCTCTGTAATATCATAACAGGCCATCTGATTACCAAGATAGCTACAATGTTACTAACAAGCAGGTAGTTATACAGCATGGATACTCTGGACAAAGAGATGATTTACATCCTAGGTGGGAAAGATTTTATAACACTGCTCAGAATGGAGTATAATTTAAAATTAGTGAATTTTTATTTCTGCAGTTTTTCTTTTAATATTTTTCTACTGCAGTTTGATTGCGGATAACTGAAATTGCAGAAAATAAAACTGTGTATGGCAGAGGGACTACTATATTATGCAAAATAAGAATGGCTGTTTGATCAATATGCCCTAATTGTCTATCCTGTGATTTTCAAAGTATGGGAATCTGCTAGAAATTCAATGTCTCAGGCAGCACCCCCACCTATAAAATTAAACTCTGTGGTTGGGAGCCATCAATCTGTGTCTTAGCAAGAACTCTAGGTCATTTTAAAATTTTTAAATTTTTCGTTTTTTTGGAGGGGTGGGTAACAGGGATTGAACTCAGGGACATTCAACATTGACCCACATCCCCAGCCTTATTTTGAATTTTATTTAGAGACAGGGTCTCCCTGAGTTGCTTAGCACCTTGCTTTTGCTGAGGCTGGCTTTGAACTTTCGATCCTCCTGTCTCAGCTGGGATTACAGGCATGCACCACTGCGCCCGGCTCTCCAAGTCATTTTGATGTACTCTTAAGTTGGAGAATCACTGTCTTCAGTCAGAGAAACCAGGGCCATTTTAATTTTCACAAACATTGCTAACCAAGGTAAAAAGTAAAATAGATGTACATTCTAGATGTTTACAATGCCAAATGCCATATTTTTTTGCAAATATATTTGTATGTTTTATACATAAATCTTATATGTATATGTACTCCTATAATTATATGTTATATATTAATACAAATTTTATATTTACAGATATCCATGTACACACATGAAGCAGACCTTGTGAACTATGCAATTTGAAGATTTGTTCTCTGGAGGATTTGAATAGAATCACTTTTCTTTTTCCAGTTTGCACTTAGAACCAACTCATCAATAAGATAAAGAAACAGTGGAAGTCCACAAGAAGAAAATCTAAACACCCTCGTCATTTCTCACAAATACTAGGTTGCTGAATGTGGCTTGAGTCGCAAGAAAGCATCCCATGAGGAATTAGAGGAAATCAGGGATGCCATACTTCCCATGGGAGGAAATATCAGGAACAAATAGGAAGCATTCTCCCCCACAACCCTAGATGCTAAAATCCACAGGGGTTTGTCATTATGCCACAATTAACCAAGAACGTAGCTCTCCCCACTTAAGGCTGGAGGGGAACTCTAAATTGAGGCAGTCCTTCTTCCCCATTTAGTTCCCATGTCCCAGGTACCAGGGGTAGTAGCATCTTTGGGTATTGTCCTGGAACCTCTTCAAAACAATTTAGAGTCCTGTGTTTCTAAAGTTTCTGAAATGGGTGATTAATTGTCCACTAATAGGGATGGGGGTGTAGTTCAATGGTAGAACACTTGCTTAGCATGTTGCAAGGCTGTGGGTTTAATCCCTAGTATTGGGGGTGGAGGGAAAAGTGCATTAGTTTAATGAACTCCAAACCACTCTGTAGCCATGGCTGAAAATTGACTCCTATCCCAAATCACGTCTAACCGCATTTTCCAACATAGCACATCAGAAGTTCAATGGAATTACATGACCTACTAAGATCTTCTAATTATAAACTGCATAAAGATATTTCAGTAATAAAATGCTTGCCATTTAGGAACACCCCAAGTCTGAATGTAAATTCCTCCTCACTATTGAATTTCTAAGGAAAGTTTAAGTTCAAAGATTAAATATCCTTGCCAAGTCAAAGTTGAAAGAAACTAATCTCCATAATCAAATTTGCTTGCTTTTGTAGTTCAAGTTCAAGGAAATTAAAGTTCGAAATTCATCTTCTTCAATTTCTTATTCTGTTTGGACTCAGCCAGGGAATTCCTGACGGTCGGGTTTAGCTGGGATTCCTTCATCTGTCACCACCTGGACCTTCATGGGGTGGTGTAATTTCTTTAGGGCCTCAGGAGTTTCATTAATCCAATGCCAAGTCTAAGACACCTCACTTTGAAACAGCTTGATCATTAAGAGGACACATAGGATTATCACAGAGTCCAGACTTCATGTCCTCCCACACCTCCAATTAAGAATATCAGTCAACCTCCAGCACTTACCCCAGACAAAATTATGTTCTCAGACAGCAACATTTAGTGCTGCCTCAGGGCCAATCTACCTGAGGGGAGGATGAAGACCAAGGAGACCGTGGCTTCCTCTTTACCATCATGTAGTCAGTTTGTCATCTGGAGTCCACGGCTGATGAACTTGACCTCAGTTGGAAGAAATTTCCTGGAAAATAGTTTAATTTCAGTGTTATGAATTGTTTACTTTCAGCATTATGAATTTACCTAAACCAAGACTGAAGGCCATCTGTGCACACTGCCTGCCCTCCCTGAGAAGGGCCCGGACACATGGCTGCCTTTCTGCATAGCATACACATGTGCCTTAGCTGTGTCCCTCTCAGGAAGAGTTCCTGCAGGTCCAGGGCTGCAAGGAGGGTGAGCCTTTCAGTCTCTGCTCTATCAAGTGAGCAAATGTTTTCAGTTCTGGGCCACAGAGAAGAGTGCAGTAGCCTTTTCTTCTGGAAATTTTTAGGAGCAAGAAGCTTCTAGACAAAGTTTTTTTCCTCGTGCCCATATGTTTCTGCTGGAAAGTTACCCTCGGATGATTCTGGCCAGAAGCTGCTGTGGGCTTTAAAATGTTTTGCCCTATGGCCTAGAGAGAGAGCTGCTCCTTGACTTCTCCAGACTTGTTTTTTGTTACTGGGGATTGAACCCAGGGGTGCTCTACCACTGAGCTTCATCCCCACTCTTTTAATTTTGAGACAGCATTTCACTAAATTGCTAAGGGCCTAGCTAAATTTCGGAGGTTAGCTTTGGACTTGGGTTCATCTTGCCTCAGCCCCTGAACCTCGGGGATTACAGGTGTGCACTACTGTGCCCAGCTTCTCTTGCACCTTGAAACTAATCTCTATGAATATAAAATTAACCCTTCCAAGACTCCCTCTTTGAGCCTGAATGTAGAATGGCATTTGGGAAAGAGAGTTTAGCTGGGCCAATTTAGGCCTGGCAGTAACAATTAAAAATTAGAACATCAGCAGTACTCTGTAGCCAACAAGAGAAACAGGCTCACTTACAGTTTAAAAGGAAAGGATGTTATTCTGCCCATCAAAGACTGAAGACTCCTTCCTTATCCCATCTCGCCCTCGGCGGGGACACAAGTCCAGGCTGCTTTTGCAGAGTGAATTAGAGCAGCCTGCAAGAGGCTTCTTTCTCAGTTAACTTACTAGACTGGCATCTGCTCTGACCAACCACGTGGCCTGAGCATCTTTGCTTCCAGCAGGTCCAACCAGAGCAGCGTGTGCTTGAAGCTGACCCTTCTCGTGGACAAAGCTATTACAGGCTGTGCAAGCCTGTGCCAGCTCTCTTTCTTGTGACTACCCTGCTCCTACCCTTACCGTGATGAATCCATCTATTGCCCTCACCAGAGGCTGAAGCAATGCAACTGCCCAGTCTTGAACCTCAAACCTCCAGATCTGTAAGCCAAATAAACCTCTTTATTTATAAAATTAGGCAGCTTCTGGGATTTTGTTATAGTGATGACAAGCGAATGCAGGTATCAAGACATTGAATAGGGAAGGAGTATGTTTTCAACAACTAAAATTAGAACAACTAGCCGTCCACATGCAAAAGTATAAATTTGGACCCCTGCCTCACACCATATCACCACCACCACCACCAAACAACAAAAACCCCAAAACTCCAAAGAACTCAATATGGAAAATAGGTTTTAAAACTAAATAGGTGTTAAAACTAAAAATTTTTAGAAAAAACAAGAGTGATATTTTGAACTAGGCAATGATTGCTTACAAGTGACTCTAAAAGCAAAAATGACAAAATAAAAGATAAGAACCGTATAGTAGACAATGCATTGTTATTACTATTATGTTTATGTTGCAGGTGAGACCATCAAGAAAGTGAAAAGTCAAGCTGGGTGTGGTGGCACACACCTGTAATCCCAGCGGCTGGGGAGGCCGAAGCAGGAGGATCACGAGTTCAAAGTCAGTCTGAGCAACTTAGTGAGGCCCTAAGCAATTTAGTGAGACCCTGTCACAAAAAAAAAAAAAAAAAAAAAAAAAAAAAAAAAAAAAAAAAAAAAATTAAAAGGGGCTGGGGAGGTGGCTCAGTGGTTAAGCACCCTTAGGTTCGATTGCTAGTACCACGCCCCCCCCAACAAAAATGAAAAGACAAACCTCAGAATGTGAGAAAATATAAAAATATTTGCAGCTCACATATCTGATAGGGAATGTCGGACTATCTAAAGGAGGACTCTTATGATTAATTAATAAAAATATAAATAACCCAATTTAAAAGGGGACAAAGAATCTAAGTTGGCATTTTCTAAAGAGGACATATAGAAATGTCCAGGAACACATGAAAATATTCTAAACTTCTTTATACATTAAAAATACCTAATGAAATACCATACTCAAGAGGATGGCTATAATTAAAAAGACAGATATTGTGTGGGTGAGGATGTGGAGAAATTGGAATCTCCCACATTGCTGACAGGCATATAAAATGGTTCAACCATTTGTGAAAACGATCTGGCAGTTCCTCAGAAAAGCTATACATAGAGTTGCCATATGACCCAGCAATTCACTTCCCTTCTAGTTGTTATTAATATTTTGGTACTGGGGCTTGAACCCAGGGTCCTGCACATGCTAAGCAAGCACCTCACCTCTGAGTTACACCCCAGTCCTCACTTCTAGTTACATCCCCAAGAGAAATTAAAACTTACACCCACATAAAAAATTGTACATAAATATTCCCAGCTGCACTGAATATTCATAGGGGCCAAAAGTCAAAACACCCAAATGTCTGAACTGATGATGGATAAATTAAACACAGCATAGTTATTCCGTGGAACATGATTCAGCCTAAAAAGGAACAAAGTACTGACACATCCTACAATTTGAATAAGCCTTGAAAACTCATGCTAAGTGAAAGAAACCAGTCACAAAAGACCACATGTTGTAAGTTTCCATTTACGTGAAATGTCCCCAGTAGAGAAATCTCTGGAGTCAGAAAGTAGATCTGTGGTTGCCTCGGGCTGGGGAGCAGGGGGTGGCTTGAAGGGAAGTGAGGAGTCCCTGCTGGAGGGTATAGTATTCCTTTTGGGGTGGTGAAATGTTCTAAGCCTGATTGTGGTGGTGGTTTCACAACTCTGTGACTATACTAAAAAAACATTGAATGGTATACTTTGGGTGAATGGTATGGTATGTGAATTATATCTCAGTATCACTCTTAAGAAAGAAAAACAAACAAAAGCAAAAATTACATGCTTCTTAATGACAGAGACCACGTTTCATACTTCTGTATGAAATAAATCTGAGTAAAGAGTGGTCCTGGCTGATGTTGCCCTGGGTTGAGCTCCCACCTAACAAGGCTTGATAGTACTGGAGATAAGTTTCATTTATTTATTTATTTTTGGTACCAGGAACTCAGGGGCACTGGACCACTGAGTCATATCCCCAGCCCTATTTTGTATTTTATTTAGAGACAGGGTCTCACTGAGTTGCTTAGGGCCTCACTTTTGCTAAGGATGGCTTTGAACTCGTGATCCTCCCGTCTCAGCCTCCTGAGCTGCTGGGATTAATGATATTTCTTAATGATATTTTTGAAGACTGCACTGTGCAGTGGTAGATAGAGTGCATCTCTTTAGGGTCCTCTTTCTCTATTGCAATTTTTAAAATTTTATTTATTTTTATTATGCTTTTATCAGGGCATTATCCTTTGCCATTTGTTAAGTCACTTAGAGAAGGCTGGGTGCAGAAATCTCAAGAAGAGGCCCTGGAAAGCCAGCTGCTCCCCTCCGCCGGTGGCTGCTACAGGGCCCATCGCTGAGTAGTCCCAGACTTGGCTTTGACCTTGTTGGTCCCTGTTTTTCCTTTTTCTTTTTTTTTTTTTTTTTTTTTTGTCGGGGAGGGGTACCGGGAATTGAATTGAATTAAATCCAGGGGTGCTCTACCACTACCACCAAGCTCTACCCACACCCTGGCCTCCTTTTATGTTTTGAGACAGGGTCTCATTAAATTGCCAGGGCTGGCCAGGCATGGTGGCGCATGCCTGTAATCCCAGCAACTCAGGAGGCAATTTAGTGAGACTCTGTCACAAAATAAAAAATAAAGAGGACTGGGGATGTGGCTCAATAGTAAAGTGCCTCTGGGTTCAATCTCTGGTACCAATAAAATAAATAAATAAATAAAATAAAAATCTCCGGGGCTGGCCTTGAACTTTCGATGCTCTTGCCTCAGCATCCAGGGTGCCTGAGATTACAGGTGTGCGCCACCACACCTTTGGTTCCTTCTTATTATCACCATTACTTGCCCTGACGCTGGGTGCTATGCCAGGGCCTCAATCTGTAATTCTCTCTGGAAAAGTTAGGGAGTCTCCATGAAGCTTGGGAGCAGGAAGCTGGGGTGATAGCTCTCCCAGGGCCTGCTGTCTGTTCTGCATTCCTGGAGGATCCTGGCCCAGGACCTCCTCTGCTGAGAGTAAGACACACAGCAAGTCACACCCCTTTTCTGTGCTGACTGCCAATCCAAATGCCAACTCCATTCTGTTCCAAAACTCAGGCTGTCTCTCACAGGGTTGGACCCAGACCCTCAGCCCTTCTCTCCTCTATTTCTCCCTGGTCCTATCTTCTCTCTTCCCATCTCCTCCTTCTTCCTAGGGCTTCCAGCAAACAGCATCAAGAACAGACCTTCCAGTTAGCAAACCTGATCAGCCTCGCCCCTCCTCCTCTTGTTATCTGTGCAAACTTGGCCAAGTCAGCTAACCCTGATGAGCCCTTATTTTTCTCATTAGTAAATAGAGATAATTATAGCTCCCTGGGAGGTGGGGCTGGTGGGGTGCGAAGATTAAAAGATAACGCAGCTAAAGTAGTTGGCTTCCTGTCTGGGCCCTGGTAAGGGGTTTGCAGTTGGTAGCAGCTGTTCTTATTTCCTCCTGGGACTGGGCAGAAACCTCACCCCAGATAGTGGGGTGTTGAGGAACCCTGGCAGGCTGAGTCCCCGAGCCTCCTGTCTCTGCTCCACAACTTGATCCCATTTGGCTGAACTTGCAGCAAACAGCCACTGAGCCCTTCCAATCTCGGGACTTCTGGTTTGTTCCTGGAATTGGGGCTGGAGGAGAGAAAAAAGGGATCCCAGGCAGCCTTGTGTATTCCTTCTGTTCTGGGTCTTTTGCAGAATGCGTGTTTAGTCCAGGGCACTCCTCTACACCTTCAAATCATTCACATTTGCAGATGGGCGGTCCCCTCTGGGATGTGTTCAAGTGCATGAATGCAGTAAGAGCCCTTTGTCATAAGTACTTTCCGGCCACCTCCACCCCAGGCCTCTGTTCACGCCACATACTCTAACACAGCTGAAGTGTTCTCTCTCAGGGCTGTGGCCTTGTTTAAGGAAGTTGGGGCACGAGGTCCTCAGCAAGTCCCTGACCAGCTCTCAAGCCCTGGGCTTTCTGGTTTCCTTCTGTTTGCTCACAACACGCAGGACTGGGAGAGAGCGCAGTCAATATCTCTTGCCTGGCCAAGAAGCGTGGGCTGATTCCCTGCCCTTCCCTGAGAGCCCAGCTGAGCCCAGAATGAAAGGGAAATGGAATAAATGTCCCAGGCCCTGCAGCCCACCAAGGTCGTGGTACTCAGAGCACTGCTGTGAGTCACAGCTGACCCTCCTTTGTCATCCACCCCTGGGCCGGAACCAGCAGTGTAAACAGGCAGGCGAGGAGGAGGGTTGGGAGCAGAGGGATTTGTCCCAGTGTAGCACTCTGTCAAAACCCACAGCTCTCGCAGCAAACCTCGGGGAAGAACACTTCATAGCCAGAGCCAGGGTGGAGAGCTCTCCTGCACAGGGTTCCACTTCCACTCACAGAGCCCTCGACAGGAGGGGTTTTTACCAGTGAGAGCTGAACCAGAATGACTTCCTTTGAAACTTATTTTCTGATAGAGTCTCTGCATCAGAGGTCAGGTGTGTGGTTTGGCTAGTCAGATATGGGGCCTGGGATTGGAAAAGTGGAGCAGATGTTACCCTGTTAATTGTCTGTGATCCAAAAATTAGGGCTCCAATCGGGTGCAGTGAAGCCTGCCTATAATCCCAACAGCTCAGGAGGCTGAGGCAGGAGGATGGCAAGTTCAAAGCCAGCCTCAGTAAAATTGAGGTGCTAAGCAACTTGGTGAAACCCTGTCTCTAAATAAAATATAAAATAGGGCTGGGGATGTGGCTCAGTGATTGACAGCCCTTGAGTTCAATTCCTGGAGTGTTGCATGTGCGTGAACACAAATACACACACACACACAAAGAATCTGAAATTCTATTTGGTCTCTGCTTACTGGGAATGGGAAGGTGAAGTAGCTCAAATCTTAAATCCAACTCATTGTTGTTTCGCCCTGTAGGTGGGACAGGTACAAAGGAATAAAGATTAAGTCATCTTTCCCAATGGGCTTTGAGGAATTCTATTTCCAAGTCTCAGCAAATGGCTCAGAAATGCAGGATTTTGTTGATCTGTTACTGCCAGTTTTCTATAGCAAATAATCCCAAGTAATAAATGATTCTCTTGGTCTTTGTCCACGTAATGTTTTATATTGCACCTGAGGAGATACATCTGACGCCTCGTCACTAAGCTTGCATGGCTATTAATGTTTCCTGTGTGTTGATCCTGGTTTTCTAACCAGATTATCACTTTCTTAAAAGGACTGTTCCTTAGTTTTCTTTATATTTTTCACAATACCTATCAATGCTGGACATGGTGAATTCTGTACTGTTAAGTTCTAGAGTTTGTTGCATCATAGCTGCTGAACCAAAATAAATAAAATGGATTAGAAAGAGAGCTAAGAAGCATGGAGGCACGTGGCTATAACCCCAGAGACTCAGGAGGCTGAGGGAGGATCATAAGGCCAAGGCCAAGGCCAGCCTGGGCAACTTAGTGAAATCCTTTCTCAAAATCAAAAGGGCTGAGGATGTATCTCAGTAATAAAGCATCCCTGGATTCAACCCCCAGTACCAAAATAAATAAATACTAAATAAATAAAGGGAGCTGAGCTGAGCTCTCTTGCAGCCCACTATCAATTTCTGCCAGTAATTCAATTTGTCTTTGATTTCTTCACTTTGGACATCCCAAACAGCACAACATCCACCAATGGATCAGCTTTAAAAAACTGAGCTAGGGCCGGTTTTGGTGGTGCACACCTGTAATCCCTGTGGTTCAGGAGGCTGAGGCAGGAGGATCGCAAGTTCAAAGCCAGCCTCAGCAATGACAAAGTGCTAAGAAGTGACAAGCACGAGAGCCTGTCTCTAAATAAAATACAAAAAGGGCTGGGGATGTGGCTCAGTGGTTGAGTGCCCCTGAGTTCAATCCCTGGTATTAAAAAAAAAAAAAAAAAAAAAAAAAAAAAAACTGAGCTAGGTAAAAGGAAGAAGAAAGCTTAGGCTACATGTGGAGATTTATTGACTGAGAACGTGTTAGAGTTTGAAGATACCGTGCAGATTATTTTCTTGCTGCTTGTAAAACTTTTCTCCAGAAGGCAGATGTCTCTGCAAGAGTGACATGCACAAATTTCTTTGAATCAGTGTGCTTCTATTTTAAAAGTCATGCACTCATAGCCATAGTCCTGCTTTACTTACTGGGCCATATGAAAATCTCCCTGAATGTGATAGCCTGATGACGTTGTTACATTCAGACACTCAGGATAAGGAATGAATTACAGGGAGACGGAGCCAAGTGGGAGTTGAGAGAGGGAAGAGAGCTGGGCCTTGATGGTTCATGTGCACTAACCAGAAGTGAGTCTTGGCTGGAAGGCAGTGAAGGAAAGTCACGGGACAAACCAAGGTCAGAGAAAGTTGTGGCCAAATTATGGGATCTTGGTTACAATGAGGGATTGCAAAGGAGCAGGCAATGGTCTGATTTGAGTTGAATTATAGGAAACATTACCAAACAGCCTCCAAAGACGGGATGACTGGTGGCTAGCTCAGGAGCAAGGTGGGGAGGATGCAGGGCAAGAGCCGTGACATGGGCTCTAGGGTTAGCCTGACCCAACCTGATCCAAGGACAACACCCTGATCAGAGTGTGCTGCTTAGCTCTGATATGTTTTTCTTTTCTTGGTACTGGAGATTGAACCTGGGTCCTTTACCACCTAGCTACATCCCCAACCCTCTTTGTTTTTAAATTTTGAGACAGGGTCTCACTAAGTTGCCTAGGGCCTTCCTAAGTTGCCGAGACTGGCCTGGAACTGGAGACCCTCCAGCCTCAGCCTCCAGAGTTGGTGGGATTAGAGGTGCGCACCACCAAATCCAGCTTTCTTTGATATTTAAGAAATGAAGATTGGTGCCAGACAAGTGGCACATGCCTGTAATCCTAGCGACTCGGGAGGCTGAGGCAGGAGGATTGAGAGTTCAAGCCCAGCCTCCGCAACTTAGTGAGGCCCTAAGCAACTCAGCAAAACCTGTCTCTAATAATAATATATATAAAGAGCTGAGGATGTGGTTCGGTGGTTGAACACTCATGTGTTCAATCCCTGATACTAAATAAATAAATAAAGATTGGTCACCTCTCCTTCATTCTATGAGTTTCATAATATAGAATGAAATTTTTTTTTCTCAAGGTTAATTTATTATATTTTGCTTTTAAAATTTTTGTTTGTTCTTTTCAGTTATACATGACAGTAGAATGCATTTTGACATATACATACATACATGGAGTACAACTTCCCATTTTGTGGTTGTAGATGATGTGCAGTTACACTGGTCGTGTGTTCATATAAGAACATAGGAGAGTTATATCTGATTCATTCCACTGTCTTTCCCGTTCCCATCCCCCTCCTTTCCCTTCATTCTCCTTTGTCTAATCCAGTGATCTTCTATTCTTCCCTCCCCCAACCCCTAACCACTTATTGTGGGTTAGCATCTGCATACCAGAGAGAACATTCCGCCTTTGGTTTTTTGGGATTGGTTTATTTCACTTAGCATGAGAGTCTCCAGTTCCATCCAATTACCAGCAAATGCCATAATTTTATTCTTTATGGTTGAGTTATATTCCATTGTGTATATATACCATGATTCATCTATTGAAGGACACCTAGGTTGGTTGCATAGCTTAGCTATTGTGAATTGAGCTGCTAAAAACATTGATGTGGCTGCGACACTATAGTATGCTGATTTTAAGTCCTTTGAGTATAAACGGAGGAGTGGGATAACTAGGTCAAATGGTGGTTCTACTCCAAGTTTTCTGAGGAATCTCCATACTGCTTTCCAGAGTGGTTGCACCAATTGACAGTCAACCAGCAATGTATGAGTGTGCCTTTTCCCCTCCATCCTCCTCAACATTTATTCTTGCTTGCATTCTTGATAATTGCCTTTCTGACTGGAGTGAGATAAAATCTCAGAGTGGTATTGATCTGCACTCGGAGAAGGGGATTTAAAGAACTTGTCTCTAGCACGCAGCTTGCATTTACTTGAAGTAAGGAAGGACTCCATCAGAAGAACTTGTGTTCAGCAAAGAAAAATATACATTTTGGATTGTTTCATCTTGCTTCCACCTACTGAGGCCCCAGCACGCTTCTTCTATTTGCTCTTGGACATTTGGCATCAAGCTCTTGTTGGATCTTTGAGACCAAACATTGTACAGAGAACTCTGAAGTTTTAGCCAAGGAAAGGTCTCAGGGTGAAAGGGAGGGGCCCGGCTTGTCTCCCCGGCTTTTCACCTTCCTGGGCTTCTCTCTCATTCAGTTCTGTTGCAGATTTCTGCTGTTCAGATCCAGGAGGGCTTTGTGGCCTGGTTTACCAACCCGACACAAGGCCTCACATCACGTCATGCTGGAAGAGCAGTCCTGCTGTAAAAACCAAAAAATTGGAAAAAAAATACACGGGGCAATTTTTTCTATACAGTGAACAACAAGTAGCACAGGACGAGACCTGTGGGACCAAGAGGAGGGAAACATCTATGTCCTAAGATTGTGCCTAAGGGCCCCAGAAGGACTTTCTAGACCTTAGCACAGAAGGCGGTCTCAACAGGACACGCCACGCTTCCTTTGTGGAACTGAGTGCAGAGTCTGGAAAGGCTGAGGCAGCCAGGTTTTCTGGAACAATGTGCTGGAGGTGAGGGAGCTGCATTGAAAGAGGGATCTGGGGGCTGGGGATGTGGCTCAGCGGTAGCGCGTTCGCCTGGCATGTGTGCGGCCCGGGTTCGATCCTCAGCACCACATACAAACAAAGAAGTTGTGTCCGCCGAAAACTGAAAAATAAATATTGGTTGCACAGCCTGGAAAATGAGTTCTGACCAGCGGCAGGGCCATCAGTGGGCACTCCAGAGGGTTCCTGTCTTAACAGTGGGGCTGAACTAGTGCTAGTGCATGGGCTTCTTCTCTAGTGAAGCTTAAACACAAGCTTCGAAAAGAACCCACAAGGAACTTGATTGTCTACCAGAATAAAATGCAATACTCCAAACACTTTCTAAAGGGATAAAATCCAGCCCACATCCTAAACCACAATCTTTAACATCTAATTGGAAACGACTAGACATGTAAAGAAGAGGAAATACGGGATCCCAACCAGGAGAACAATCAGAAAATAGAAATAGACATGCAAATGAGAGAAACAATGGAATTAGCAGACAAGGGCTTTTAAAACAGTTAACATAGATATAATCAATAATTCCAAGAAATGTATGAAGAAATTCATGAAGCCTCCAGAAACAAAAAATAGAAATATAATATGAAAAATTCTCTGGATGAGAGTAATAGAAGTTCAAAGACTCTGTGAAAAAAAAAGATGAATGAAATTGAAGATGTAATAGAAACTATCCAAAATGAGTTATATTTCCATTTCACAAGTCAGAAAAATGGCTGGGGGTGTAGCTCTGGGGTAAATTAGAATGTGTGAGGCCCTGGGTTTGATATTGTAAGCACTGAAAAAAAAAAAAAGCAAATCTAAAATCTAATCCAAATCCAAAGTAAGCAAAGTAAATATCTAGAAGAAAAATGAAACAGAAAAACTGAAATAAATGCAATAATAAAACAAAGAAAGTTTAAAAAAAGAATAACCAAAGAACAAAAAAGAGAGATCTTATTTCTTAAAAAGATAAAAATCACAAATATCTAGCAAGACTAATTTTGAGAAACGAGAAAGGGCATAAATGACCAATATCAGAAATGAAAGAAGAAATAGTGCTATACACACATATACATTAAGAAGACAAAGCAATCTTAGTCCTGTTTTTGATGACTTAGGTAAGGAAATACAGCTTGGTGTAGAAAGAAAAAATAAAAGGCTAGAAAAGAAAGACTATTCACTTAGTTCATGTACGTGACTCTGTTGGTAGAGGGATTGGTGGGAATTGAGGCTAATCATGGGGAGGGAAGTCACTGTGAGGTGTTGTACAAAGGATATGATATGTCAGTTAGATTGGAAAAATAAATTCAAAAAAATCTGCAGCCTGGAGACAATAGTAAGTTGTACTGTGTGTATTTTGAACACTGTTCAACAGCTCAGAGACTAGATTATAAGTATTCTCTTTACACACAAAATAAATGATATGTGACATAATGTATGTGTTCATTGGCTCCATTCTCATTCCCACAATCCATACACATACACACCAAAACAGAAAGTTGTATAGAATGAGTATATACAATTTTCTTTTGTCAATTAAAAAAATTAATTTTTTAAAAGACCAGGTTTAGGGGCCGGGGTTGTGGTTTGGTGGTACGGTGCTGGTGCATGCCTAGCATGTGTGAGGCACTGGGTTCAATCCCTGGCACCATGTAAAAATAAAATAAAGGTATTATATTCATCTAAAACTAAAAAAAAAAATTGTAAATAAATAAAAGACCAGGAATATAGCCCCTGTTGTGAATATTGAAGTAATTGTGTTGTATTCAGTTCTGATTTTTTTTAGATATTTGTATAATATGACATGCTAATGAAGTTATAATCAAATATCTTCCCAATACTTAATTTTTACATATTTTTTGTTGGTGCATTTTAAATGTTGTGCATAATAGCGGGATTTTTTGCTACATATTTGTACATGTACATAACATAACAATATAACTTGGCCAACATCGCTCCCCAAGACTCCCCCCGCAGCCATCCCTTTCCTGTATTCTTCTGATCTCCCTTTGATTTTCATGAGATCCATCCCCAACTCCACACCTTTCTTTTCCTTTTTTTTTTCCTCTCTAGTCTCCACATTTGACAGCAAGCATGTGACCTTTGACCTTCAGAGTTTGGCTTATTTTGCTTAACCCAATGGACCCAAGCACCCTTCATTTTTCTGCAAATGCCATTATTTCATATTTCCTCAATGGAGTATAAATACTCCACTTGTCTGTATTCCACAATTTCTTTATCCATTCATCTATTGATGGACCCCTAGGCTGGTTCCATAGATTGGCTACTGTGAACTGTGCTGCTATAAACATCAGTATGCACATATCACTGCAGTATGCTGACTTTAATTCTTTAGGGTAAATACTAAGGAGTGGTGTAGCTGGGTCATATGGTGGTTCCATGCCTAGTCTTTTGAGGAAACTCCATACAGATTTCCACAGTGGTTGTGTTAATTTGCAATCCCAGGAACAGTGTAAGTGTTCCTTTTCCTCCACATCATCTCCAGCACTTGTTGTTTTTATTCTCAGTAACTGAGATCAAATCTCAATGTAGTTTTGATTTGCATTTCTCTAATTGGCTAATGAGGTTGAACATTTATTCATATATTTGTCGGTCATTTGTATTTCTTTTTTGGAGAACGTTCTGTTTAATTCATTTGCCCATTTATTAATTGGGTCATTTAGTTACTTTTAGTGTAAAATTACTTGATGTTTTTATGTCTTCTAGATATCCATCCTCTGTCAGCAGAGTAGCTAGAAAACATTTTCTCTCATTCTGTAGGTTCTCTCTTCTCATTCTTAATTGTTTCCTTTGCTGTGAAGAAGCTTTTTAATTTGATACCATCCTATTATTAACTCTTGGCATTATTTCATGGGTGTTAGGATCCTGTTGAGAAAGTCGTTGGCTGTGCTAAATGCTGGAGGATTGACTCTAAGTTTTCTATTAGGAGTTGCCTAGTTTCTGGTCTAATTCCTAGGTATTCGGTCCATTTTGAATTAATTTTTTTGTGAAGGCTGAGAGATAACAATCTAGTCACATTCTTTTACATATGGAGAGTCAGTTTTCCCAGCACCATTTGTTACAAATCTACCTTTTCTCCCGTGTATGTTTTTGGTACCTTTGTCGAGTATCAGATCATGGTATCTGCATGGGCTGTTTGTATGTCTTCTTTTCTGTACCAGTGGTCTATGTGTCTGCTTTTATATCAGTACCATGCAGTTTTTTAACTATAGCTCTGTAGCATAATTTTAATTCAGCTATTATAAAGCTGCCAGTATTGCTTTTTTTTTTTAATCTTAGAAAATAGTTTTGGCTATTCTTCTAAATGAGTTTGAGACTATAGTTCTAGTTCTGCGAAGAATGTCATTGGTATTGTGATAGGGATTGCACTGAATCTGTATATTGCTTTTGGTACCACGGCCATTTTAACAATATCAATTCTGCCTATCCATGAACATGGAAGATTTTTCCATCTTCTTGTGTCTTCTTTGATTTCTTTCCTCAATGTTCTATGGTTTTCATGTTAGTCTGATTTTAGATCAGCATTTTGACAACATCAGGGAGCATCACATCTCTGAGAGTGCTGGGGCCTTTTCCTGTTTGCCACGTTGGCTACCAGATGCAGCAATTCCATAGTCATACTGCATTCCAGGCAGCAAGAGGAGGAAGGGGGGTGGCGACACAGCAGATCAGCGCTTCAGTCCTGCTCACCAGAATTAGGGTGTGTGCCCAACTTCAATGTCTGCTGGGGAACTGAGCATCTCAGTTTATCCAGGCTTGCAATTAGATGTAGACAAGGGAGAAATATCCAGGAATGTCAGGCAGAGTAAACTTGGCATCAGACCCTGTGTGTGTGTGTGTGTGTGTGTATGTGTGTATGTGTGTGTGTGTGTGTGTGTATGTGTGTTTCTTTGATAATAAGATCAGAGTTTTTGAAAAGAGGTTCCTAACAATCAATAGATTATTTTAAATGGAGTTCAGATACAGATTTTAGACTATAGAAATTGATGCCATTTGGGCTGGGGATGTGGCTCAAGCGGTAGCTCGCTCGCCTGGCATGCGCGGGGTGCTGGGTTCGATCCTCAGCACCACATAAAAATAAAATGAAGATGTTGTGTCCACCGAAAACTAAAAAATAAATATTAAAAAAAATTCTCTCTCTCTCAAAAAAAAAAGAAAAGAAATTGATGCCATTATTTCAATGGGTGGCTTTAGGCAATACTTGTTATGTGTACAACATTGTACAAGGAATTATGCCGCAAACTGCCCGGCCCCGGGCCGGCTGAGTCCCGCTCCTGCTGCCGAGCACTGCCTGCGGCACCCCTGCTGAGCGATCCCCTGCTGAGCTGTCAGTGCACACGGGCTTGCAATCTTGCAACCCGGTTGGGCACAAAAACACAAGCCAGTCAAACTGAGACAAAGTTTTATTTAGAGAGAGGCCGTGTGCGTCCCCTAACAGGTGGGTCCGCCACGTGTGTGTCTACCTGAGCCGGGGGGGTTTCCCCTTCCCCCGGAACACCCTCCTACCATCCTTTCCCAACCAATGGGAACTCTCCCATTACAAGAGTGACATGAGTAACCTGAGTCTTGAAATGGGCCCAGCTGAACAGCATGAGTCCAATTACCATATGAATGTGAATTGCTGGCTGGCAGTCAATAAAATCCAAAGGTGCCTGTATCAATATTTTTGCTGTGGCTCCTAACATCTGCCCCCTACTGTTTAAATAAACAACAGGCAAATGTGGCTAGGGACCGTGCCTGTTAGGTATGTCCAATTCACATATGGTTCTTACCCGTCATGGGAAAACTGACCTTATTGCGTCAGTCTCCTGGCTTAGGTTGATACCACTGTAACCGAATCATACCCGTCACTGACTACCGGTCCAGTATATAGCCATACCTGTGTAATAGGCCTATGCACCAGTGGGGGGGTGAGGTTCTTGCCTCACCTCTGTTGGCCCCCAAATTTAACCTTGGTGCCAGTGGGGGGGTGAGGTTCTTGCCTCACCTCTGTTGGCCCCCAAAATCAGACCATCACTAGCAGAAGGGAGAAAGACGCAGAATTGCCACGACACCAAGCCAATTGACGGCTCCTTTGGAAACACTGGTGACACATCGGCTAAGATATTTAGCACTACCAGTTCGCTGTATCAACAAATAGAACACAATGTATACAGGTGATACATAGTCCAGACAAGTTGTGTAAGCAGTTCAAAGTGGAGGAGTCTATCAATATGTCCATTTCCTCCCAAGGTAAATTAAGTCCTTGATTGAGCAGTTCAAATTGGAGGAGTCTATCAATATGTCCATTTCCTCCCAAAGTAAATTAAGTCCTTGATTGAGCAGTCTTATTGAGTTATTTTGATTGATGTATCAATTTATACAGTTTATAGTGATAGCTATCATAAAAGTTGTAGTTTGGTCTTAGTCTTCACCGGCACTGGGATGGAGATGGGAATTATGGCCATGTTGCTAAAGAGACATTATCCTGAACAGAATTATGAAATATAATGAAAAGGAAAGGTGAAAGTAAACAAACATATCTGTTAACCACCTTTAAAAACAAAATTTAATAACAGCTGTTTACCTAAAGTAAATTAAACCATATAAGTCACGTGACTAAATTTTTTTTTTTTTGAATACTTGTATCTATATATACATGAGCGCTCCTTATAAATGAAATATGGACATACACACATACAGACATACAACACAAAACAGCATACATAACATAGAACATATAAGACAATAGTAAATAAAGGCCTTGTAGCTATAGCTAGGTGAAATCTCCATTGCAATGTTTAAAAACTTTACAGTTAAAAAAAAAATAAATAAATAAAACACAGTCAAAAAAAAATAAAACTGATCAGAAAAACATTAACCTAGGTTTGTATGAGCTTAAAAAATAAGGTAAAATAAAATAAAATAAAATAGAACTTTATGATGTGGGAAAAATGCAAATAATAAAATAGATATTGAAAAAGGCACCGTGGTAAATCACTGTCGCAGATGCAAGAATAGCCAGGCTGGAACTCTGGATATCAGCTGTTATGGATTTGAGTCAAATCATCTTCTTTTTCTGTAGAAATTGTTTTAGTTAATCTCTCTGGAATCCAAATTGGTTGCTGTTCCTCCTGTGGAAAAACACAGACGGAGCCCCGACTCCAGACTATTACTGGGTCCGGACCTTTCCATTGTCCTGTTAGAATATCTTTCCAAAGTACCTTAGGCTTATGTACATTTTTCGGATACATATGTCTTTCCGCAGCACTAAGTCCTGATGAATCCAAATTTAGAAAGTTTAGAGTAAAAAGGGTTATTTTAAGTTTATCTTTGGGGGATATATACCCCTTACTAATTCCCTCCCTTTGCTTTAATAAGTACATTTTTATAGTTTGATGAGCTCTTTCAACTATGCCTTGTCCCTGTGGGTTGTATGGGATTCCTGTTATATGAGTAATGCCAAATGATGAGCAAAATTGTTTAAAAGACTTGGAGATGTAACCAGGACCGTTATCGGTTTTTAACTGTTTAGGAACACCCACAGTGGCAAAATTTTGTAAGCAATGAGCTATAACATCTTTAGTTTTTTCTCCGGGATGAAGGGAGCCCATCAAAAATCCAGAAGAAGTATCAACTGTAACATGTAAATATTTTAATTTTCCAAATTCTGGCAAGTGTGTGACGTCCATCTGCCAAATATGGTTAGGTATCAGTCCTCTAGGATTGACTCCAAGATTAACTTGTGGCAAAAATGTCACACAATTTTGACATTGTTTTATTATATGTCTGGCTTGTTCTTTAGTTATTTTAAAACGTTTTTGTAAAGTATTAGCATTGACATGGAACCTTTTATGAAAATTTATAGCTTCTTCTATTGTGGAGAAAATATGTATGTCAGGTGTAGATTTATCTGCTAGTTCATTACCCAAACTAAGGGCTCCAGGCAATCCTGTATGTGCTCTGATATGTCCTATAAAGAATGGATCCTTTCTATCCCAGATTAGACTTTGTATAGCAGAAAACAAAGAGAAAACAGTAGAGGAAGGAGAAATCCTACCAGCATCTTCAAGAGATACGATAGCATTAACTACATACTGACTATCAGAAAATAAATTAAATGTAGAATCTTTGAACATCATAAAAGCTTGCAATACTGCATTGAGCTCTACCTTTTGAGCTGATTGTTTGGGTACTAAAAATGTAAAAGTTTGATCAGGAGTAACTACTGCTGCTGTACCATTATTTGACCCATCAGTGAATATATTTGGAGCATTTATGATAGGGGTTTTTCTTGTCATTTTTGGAAAAACTACAGGATGCTTAGACCAAAAGGACAACAAAGGATTAGATGGCAAGTGATTATCAAATGCAACACTAGATTTACACATGATTATTGCCCAAGTATTTAACTCATTAGCTAACTCATCAATTTGATCCATAGTATATGGAGTAATAATTTTATTGGGAGAAATCCCAAACACTCCTTTTGCTGCTTTTATTCCTTTGAGTATTAATTGCCCTACAGCCTCAGGATATCTAGTAAGAATAGTATTAGGAGAATAAGATAAATGTATCCATAATAATGGACCTTCTTGCCAAAATACCCCTGTAGGAATATTTTTTGTCGGTAATACAATAAATAATAAAGGCAAACTTATATCAATTCTATCCAAATGCATATTTTCCATATATGTTTCAATGATTTTTAATGCCTTTCTAGCTTCAGGCGTTAACATGCGGGGTGAATTTGGATCTGATGGACCTTTTAAAATATCAAATAAAGGTCCTAATTCTCCTGTTGGTATGCCTAGATAAGGCCTTATCCAATTTATATCTCCCAATAACTTTTGAAAGTCATTAAGTGATTTGAGTTGATCTACTCGTATTTGAATTTTTGGTGGACGGACCATGGTTGAGGATAATAGAACTCCTAAATAATTAATTGGAAGATTTAATTGTACTTTATCTATTGCTATTTCTAGATTATAATTTTTTAATAAGTTTGTAAGCGTGGCATAACATTCTAGCAATGTGTTTTTATCTTTATGTGCCATTAACACATCATCCATATAGTGAAATATCTGTAGTTCAGGGTTTTGATTTCTAAGTGGCTGGATTGCTTTATCAACATAAATTTGGCACAAAGTTGGGCTGTTAGCCATCCCTTGAGGGAGTACTTTCCATTCATATCTCTGATCAGGACCTTCATGATTCAGTGCAGGGATAGTAAATGCAAAATGTGGACTATCCTCGGGGTGAATTGGAATTGAGAAGAAACAATCTTTAATATCTATAGCTAGAACATGCCACGTTTTTGGTAAAGCAGACAGTTGGGGAATCCCTGATTGAGCAGATCCCATAATAACCATCTCATTATTAATGGCTCTTAAATCTTGTAATAATCTCCATTTACCAGATTTCTTTTTAATAACAAAAATGGGAGTATTATGGGGAGATACGGAAGGTTGTATATGTCCTTCCGCTAATTGCTGTTTGACCAGATCATGGGCTACTTGTATCTTTTCTTTAGTTAGGGGCCACTGAGGAACCCACACTGGTCTTTCTGATTTCCAAGTAATTTTGATTGTCTCAGTGGCCCTTTTTGAAAACCCAATCCATGTTTATCTATCTCTTGATCTACTTGAATTGGTGCTGTTATATCTTGTTCTTGATCTCTTAATCTCTTTTCTTTTCTAAAGCCTTGTTTTGCCCTAGTAGTGGGCGCGTTAGGATTGACGTTATTTGTTAATGTCAATCCTAATTGATCTAGGACGTCTCGTCCCCATAAATTTATGGGGAGATGGTCCAATACATAGGGCTGTATAGTTCCTTCACATCCTTCAGGATCCCTCCAATCTAATACCATTGCACTTCTATGGGGATTAGTTGCCACTCCTAGGCCTCTAAGCGTTTGGGTCGCTTGCTGTAATGGCCAATGTTTAGGCCATTCCTGGCGAGATATGATGCTGAGGTCAGCGCCTGTGTCCAGCAGTCCATTAAAATCATGCCCTTGAATATTTAATTTTAGCATAGGGCGAGAATCTAAATTTAAAGATAGCATAGCCCAATCTACACCTGTGGAGCCTAATCCCTTGGAACCTCTTTCTACATTACAACTGGAAAATTTATCATGTAGGCTTGGTATTATTAATAACTGTGCTATTCTATCTCCTGATGAAATTACTGATATACCTCTTGGAGAACTAGCTATGATTTTTATTTCACCCTCATAATCGGGATCAATTACCCCAGGACTTATCATAAGCCCTTTAAGTGTAGAAGAACTGCGTCCTAATAATAAGCCTACTGTTCCCTGGGGAAGAGGTCCTTTTACTCCTGTGGGAATGATTTGAACTCCCATCTCTGGAGTTAATACTGCTCTGGCAGAGGCACAGATGTCCAACCCTGCGCTCCCTCTAGTCTGTCTGATGAGGGATCTGATGGATAATGCGTCCTGGGCACCACCTTGATGGTGCTGCTGGGTTCCTCCATTGCCCCGTATATTTGTGGTTTTGGGCCCCGGGGCATTGGGCCCTCCAATTCGTTTTTTGACAACGGGGCCTGATGCCTTTCTCCACGATATCGTGGGTAGACACTTGGTCTTTGTCCATTTTTTGATAACGGAATACCCTCTATGGTGGTTTGAGAATGGCATTCATTAGCCCAATGTCTCCCTCTATGGCATCGTGGGCAAATACCCGGGATTCTACTCTTTTGATACCTAGCTTTGTTAAACCCTCCTCCTATGGGGCAATTTCTTTTAAAATGCCCTTCTTGATTGCAATTATAGCATGTTTTTGGCTTGGTACTTAAAGCCTGTTTTACTTCAGCTGCCATGACTTGTCCTTGTTCATTAATGTCTCTACATAATTTAATATATGTGTTTAAATCTTCCTGTTTCCACGGTCTAATGACCTCTTTGCAGCAACGATTTGCTTGATCGTAAGCCAGCTGTTTTATAAATGGCATTGCCTGTTCTGTATTTTCAAATGTCTCAGAGGCTGCTTCAATAAGTCTAGCTACAAAGTCAGCGTAGGGCTCATTAACTCCTTGTATTATCTTAGATAGTTGACCTTGAAAATCCCCTTGTCCCTTTAAAGTTTTCCATGCCTTAATTGCATTTATAGCGACTTGAGCGTATACGCCAGGATCATATCTGAGCTGTTGCATCTGTTCTTGAAACTCCTCTTTTCCCAGTAACATTTTCAGGCCTCGTTCAGGGTAACCTGCTTCTGCATTTTGCCTAGCTGTCTCCTTGCAAAATTCCTCATTGGCAATTTTCCATAATAAATACTGTCCTCTATTTAGCACAGAATTACACACGTTAGCCCAATCTGCTGGAGTTAAGTTCCAGCCGGTAATAGATTCGACCATACTGACTGTGAAGGGAGCGGCCGGGCCGTAGGCTGCTACAGCTTCCTTTAATTGCTTTATTATTTTGAAATCTAAGGCACGGTAAACTCGTTCTTTTTCTTCTCCCTGCTCAACTACAGGGCATGCTAGTTTTTGGGGTCCCGCCTCAGGATTCCGTTCATCATCTATGGAGGCAGGTAAAGCTGTTGGTTGAATTATGCCCTCTGGTGGTGGAACGGAGTTAGTAGCAGCCTCCCTATCTGACGACCGTTTTTTCCCTGAGCTTGCCTTGTTCAAATTTTCTTCTATCTGACTAGCTTGAGAGACCTTTTGTTTTGCTTGACCTAATATGTTTTCTGCCATGGCCTGGACCTCTAACAATTTACTTAACAGTTTTTCGGTTTGTTTTTTACTAGATTCTAATCTACTATAAAGGTAACGTAACCCAATAAGATAGGATAGAAGAAAGCCAAAACAGAATGAAACAGAAACGGAGAGGAGGAAAATGATTATGTCAATTTTCTCTCTCTCAGGGCCGAATAACTTCAAACCTTGAGTCAGCCATTTATCCCAACTCGTCTGGAAAAATTGTAAGGCTAGAGAGCCTGAAATAAGAGCAGAATAAATCAAAACAGAAATACCCATTCTGTCGCCTTTCCTTAGGGGCGAGCGATATTACTCACCTTTAAGTTTTGGGCGTTCCCAGTACAGGGCCACCAAAATGCCGCAAACTGCCCGGCCCCGGGCCGGCTGAGTCCCGCTCCTGCTGCCGAGCACTGCCTGCGGCACCCCTGCTGAGCGATCCCCTGCTGAGCTGTCAGTGCACACGGGCTTGCAATCTTGCAACCCGGTTGGGCACAAAAACACAAGCCAGTCAAACTGAGACAAAGTTTTATTTAGAGAGAGGCCGTGTGCGTCCCCTAACAGGTGGGTCCGCCACGTGTGTGTCTACCTGAGCCGGGGGGGTTTCCCCTTCCCCCGGAACACCCTCCTACCATCCTTTCCCAACCAATGGGAACTCTCCCATTACAAGAGTGACATGAGTTACCTGAGTCTTGAAATGGGCCCAGCTGAACAGCATGAGTCCAATTACCATATGAATGTGAATTGCTGGCTGGCAGTCAATAAAATCCAAAGGTGCCTGTATCAATATTTTTGCTGTGGCTCCTAACAGAATTATACAGGAAATGGTAGAGGAAGAGTGCATTTCTGACATAAACAGCAATTGGAAGACTTGTACTCCAGTCAGAAAGTAGCATAGGATGGAATAAAACAGGAACAAGGGAACAAAACTAATCAAGGGTTGCCCTGAGACATCAGCAGGGATGAAGGTGTGACCAGAGACACTTCCAGGAGGAGACAGAATCTGAGCTTGATCTTGAAGAATGTGAGAACCCACAAGGATGGACACAAGGAAGGATCCTTCAAGCACGGTAAGAACCGTGTCAGTGCTCCAGAGAAGGCAGAGGATGTCATGTGTGGGGCAGTGCAAAGTTAGGTAGGTTTTTGAAGACTAGGGACTAGTACAGTGAACTTGAACAGGTTTTCAGTTATTCAAGTATTTTTATTCCAAGGTGAATGGAAGGCCACATGTCCCACCCAGGGAGCTCTTAGCTCATTCCTATGACATTTGACTTGCTGAGTCAGCTTCTCTGCAGGCCTGTTCCTGTCATTCCAAGAGACCTCTGTGCCAAGAGCCCGACTCTGCCATCAGGCACCTGCCTGCACTTTCTGTTCTGCCAGGGGCTGCCCGGTTTCCATCTCTGCCTCCTGGCCTTCTGCACCTGCATTGCTAGCTCTGTCATTTGCTTTTAGAAAGAGTCCTTGACTGTGACTTTGTGACTAGAAGCCACCTTAAATGCCAGCATCTGCAAGTTAAGACCTGTGATGTGTATCTGGCTTGTTTTGGAAAACATTTGGAGAGGGTGATTTGAAGCACCTTTGAAACAGGAGATGAATGACAGGTGTAGTGTCGACCCAGGAAATAAACATCAGGGGGGCTGCCATAGATACACGATGGGAGCTCTGCAGGTGGACTCTCATGCGTGCAGGACCTATAGGCTCAGCTTTCATTATGGATGGAATACTGGACCCAGAGCAGCCTCTACCACTGACTTGCAATTTCAGAAACCTGCAGTATCTCAGTAGACCTCAGCTTCCTCATCAGTTAAATAGGATAACAACATCTGCTCTCCCCGCCCAGTTTAATAATCCACTGACTGAACACATATCATGTGCCATGCCAGCCATTACACACACACACACACACACACACACACACACGCACGCATGCACCCACACACGCACATACGCGCACACACACACACACACACATACATGCAGAATTGCCCTCCTTATAGGACCTGGAAACTGTCTTATTTATTTATTTATTTATTTATTTATTTATTTATTTATTTATACCTGGGATTGAACTCAGGGGCACTCAACCACTGAGCCACATCCCCAGCTCTATTTTGTATTTTATTTAGAGACAGGGTCTCACTGAGTGCTGAGGCTGGCTTTGAATTTGTGATCCTCCTGCCTCAGACTCCTGAACTAGACTTTTGAGGGAGAAGGAAAGCACCGTGGCTAGGGATGAACATACATAGGGCACCAATCATAAAATGGCTTAGGTGGCTTCCTTGAAGGAATCTGTCTCTGCCCAGAGACTCCGCCCTTTCCATTCCTCTGCATTCAGGATCCAACCGTGAACAAGACCTCGTTTCAGTCCTTGAGCTGCTCATACCCTGACGAGGAGGTAGACACATGTTGACAATTGCCACATAGATAAGTTTGGTGACAGCGCTCAATCATGGAGCCAAGGGAGCTCGGGGACTTGGGAGAGGTGCTTGGAGGGGGAGATGTCTGAACTGAGACTGTTGAGAGGGGTAGCAGAGCTGCGATCAAATCCAAGACAGCTATTAGAGATGTGGATCACGGACCACTCACTGCCTGTGATGTGTCCCACTTTGCCTTTCCAACTTTCCCACCTGAGTGGAAAGAGGGTGAGTCATGGAGCCAGGAGACCCGCTCCTCATCCTACCTCCTAGTCATCTGCAATGTGACCTGGCTGGGGGGATTTGCTCAGTCTCTTCGACCACTGTGGCCTGTGTCGTGCTGTGAGGGGTGGAGGGAGCGTTTGCCATTGAGCCCTGTTTTAGTCAGCTTTGTTGCTGCTGTGACTAAAAGACCTGATGAGAACAATTTCAGAGGAGTGGAAGTTGATTTAGGGGCTCACGGTTTCAGAGGGCTTAGTAATAGACTGCTGGTTCCATTCCTCCTGTCTCCAAAGGAAGCACAACAGTACAGTGGAAGAAAGCAGCTCATGTGATGATCAGGAAGGTACATCCCCAGGGACCCACCGCCTCCAGCCACACCCTTCCCACCCCCAGTCCCCACTCGGTTAATCCCATCAGGGGATTAATTCACTGATTGGCTTAAGGCTCTCATCACACAATCATTTCTCCTCTAAACCTTCTTGAATTGTCTCACACATGAGCTTTTGGGGGATACCTCACATCCAAACCATAATAAGCCCCTTCCTCTGTTTGGGGACTCTCCCTTCTAAAGAATTTGGGTCAGAAGCTGTGCACACATCTCACCAAAGACTGTGAAATGTGCAGGTTTCTTGCCCTCCTCTGCAGACAGGGGAGGAATGGGTGAGCCACACTCCCCCAATAACATGCCCACTGGTCAGAGCCTGAGCTAAGAGGAGCACAGCAGATGCTCTGCAGGTGGACACTGCTGCTCTCTGCAGTATGAGCCAGATCCAATGTCCACGAGAGTAGCGGTTCCCTCACCTGCCCTCTGCTCTGGCCGGATGCTGGGCTTTGCTCCCCACCTGGTTCCACAGCCTTCTGGTATCCCCTGACTATGTTCTGTCCCTGCTGAGTTAGGTCCACGCCGGCATCTGTTGCCTGCAACTCAGCGCCTCAGTTAATGTCAGGGCTGGGATCAGATGCCCTCCGTGGCTCCTTCTGTCTCATGGTCTGGGATTCTAGGGTTTATGTTTAGGCTGGCTAGCACAGTGCTGGGCCTTAAATCAGTGCTTCTTGAGTAAGTGACAATGTGGGCAGCAGGATCTGGACTTTCCCCTCGCTGTGCTTTTTATTGTCTCACTCAGTGATCGAAGAGACACCCGCACGGAGGTAGCAGGAGTCTCATCAAGGAGAAGGGGAAACGTTTCTCACTGCCCTAGCATTTAATTTATTTTTTGACAAGTGGATCAGGACAGAAGCCCTGTTTCCCTGCATGGTGCTCCTCGGCAGGAGGGTGCAGAAGACGTGGAGGCTGTGGAAGACCTGCTTTCTATCCCCAGAGAACTACAGTCTGATTAGGAAGAGGAGACTCGCCCAAGATTTGAGTACTAAGCCATGTTGGGCAGATGCAAGGACTCAGAAAAGAACAGGTAGAGAAGGGGGAAGAAGGCGGAGGTGAAGCCTGGCATCTGAGCAGAGCTTGGGTAACTAGAAGGGAGTTCATGTTTGGTGGGGAGCACAGCACCAGGTGAGGCCCAGGGGCAAGACTGAGTGGGAGACGGCTGTGCAGTTGTGGGGGTTCACACCGGCCATGGCAGGAACACAGATGAAGTCTGGTTCTTGAGGCCCTTGATCACTTGACAGGCTAAATGGAATAGCAGCTTCCACAGCTTTCTTACAGGTTTAGAAAACAAACAAATCGACAAACAGCACAAATGGAAGAGACCTTCCACAAAGCCTGGCACAGAAGCTGTCCTGTCCATTTGTGCTGCTGTAACAAAATGCCTGAGACTGGGCAGTTACTCCTCACAATTCTGGAGGCTGGGAGGTCCAAGACCAAGATGTCGGCAGGGTGGGTGCCTGGTGTGCTGCTCTCTGCTCCCAAGATGGTGCCTCATTGTGCATCCCACAGGTGGGAAGGGAGGGAAGAGGGGAATTGCCCCTGTGAGACTTTTATAAAGACAGTAATCTACTCACGAAGGCTCTTCCGCATGACTTCATCACCCCCTGAATCCTACCACACTGGGGTTTAAGTTCCAACATGGAACACAAACATTAAAAAATTAGGACAAGGAATCGCCAAGACTAAGGGAAAATAATTCAATTTGATATGCATTTGGAGTGCTTACTATTTTGATGCCCAGCACTGTTTTAGAGGCAGAGATATAGCAATAAACAAACACAGTCTGTTCTTATAGGACTTGTGTCCTATTAGCATCTAATAGATGAAACACTCATACACACACACACATACACACAAGTGCAGATACACACATGTGTATATGTAGATCTATCAAAATTAAGTGCTGATGAGCATCTGGAGAAATGGACCAGGGCTATGAGTGCCCAGAGGACCGTGCATTGAATAGGGATGTTCAGAGAGATCAGGTCACCTCTCTAATAAGGTGACATTTTGGCAGAAACTAATAAGAGAGCAAGTTCTTTCGAGATCTCGGGGAAGAATAGTCGAGGCAGAGGAAAGAGCAATGCTTGATGCATTCAAGGAAAAGCAAAGAGACCAGTGTGACTGAAGCAGAATGTGTCCAGGGAAAGTCACAGGGGACAATATCAGATTAGTCGTGGAGGGACAGTAGTTCCTCAGAAGACACAGAAAACACTTGAGCAAAATGACCAACTCGGAGGGGCTGAGGTCGTGGCTCAGTGGTAGCACGCTTGCCTAGCATGTGTGAGGCGCTGGGTTCGATTCTCAGCACCACATACAAATAAATAAAATAAAGGTCCATCAACAACTAAAAAATATTTAAAAAAATGAATGACCAACTCAGTTACCAGACACTGACTGCAGTCCTTCCTCCCTGCCTTTGGGTGGCTCCCAGGGGTGAGCTGCATCTGGAGCAGTCAAACATCATGGGACGGCTGTGCAGAGAGCTTGAGTCCCCAGCCCTTCCATTCTCCGTGTGGAGCCTTCCCCAGGAAAACCCCACCTGGAGGCTCTCCTGAGAGCTGCCCTTGGAGCTCAGCTGACACGGGGCTTCGGAGAGGCAGTCTTCCAGTCCACCCTGTGTGCATGAAGTTAGCCACTCCCTGGATACAGGAGAGCTGATTTTCTCCAAAATCCACCTGTGACGGTTAATTTCAACAGTCGTGGGCTGGGGCTGGGGCTCAGTGGCAGAGCACTTGCCTAGCACGTATGAGGAACTGAGTTTGATCCTCAGCACCACATAAAAAATAAATAAAAACATAAAAGTATAAAAAAGAGTCATAAGGTTCACCTATGTAAATATATGAAGTTCTTAGAATCATTGATACAGGAAAGCATTTAGTACTAATAATGGATATAAAGGACTCTGCACCATCTGTTGGATTTATTTTGAGGTATGATGGAGTATCCCAAACATTTACTCATCTCTCTGGAGGGACTCCTTCCAGTGTGAATTCTTTTTGGCAGCTACAGGTATTCCCCTCACCTTGAAATGAACAACAACAACAAAAGTGAATGAAGAAATAAGCATAGGAGGCTTGGGTCTTTAAGAAAGTGGATTAATCCTTCTTTGAACCCATCTCCTTGGAGTTATAGCTTCATCATACCTATAGAGAGAAGAAGCCGGAGAGGAAAGTTCAGGTGAGGGAGAACACAGGAAAATGGTCTTACGCAAACTGATACCTTCCCCCTAATACCTAGACTTGCTGCTTCACCCACAACACCCCATCCCACCCACTCTACCCAGGGACTCCAATTTCACTCCTTTCAGGAGGAAGAGAGGTCTTTGGGATACTCTTATACTATGCAGGTGGGGACGCCATCATATCCAAGTCCTCAAAATGTACCTGAGGACCTCCTCCCACATAGGTCTCCCATCCTCCTATTTCCCCTTCTCCTCTATGTTTAATATGACCTAGTCACGGCTCTGGAATTCTGTGGGAAGGTGAAGTTGGTATCTGTGGAATTGGGAGACCCCTTCTTGGCCCCTTCCCTATTTGTTGACATTCCTCCTATCCGTGGAGGGAACTGGTGGCATTTTCCTGGTCTCTGTTCCTCACCCTTTCCATCTCTCCTGTGTCCCAGCCTGAATTGTCTGGATACCACCAGGAGCGGCCAAATCGGTAGCAGAGGCTTCTTTCCTGCACCAGCAACTGCATCTCCCAGGGTGCATTATAGAAAATCAGACTGTCTAGCGCTTGCTATCTGATTCAGGCAGGTGGGGGAAGGTAGGGGAATTGCGGGTTATTTTTAGTGTCAGGGGCTTTACGGGAGGTGCTAGGAGCTTGGCAGAATTTCCTCACAGCTTGGAGGCCCCTGGAGGCCCGGGGCACTGCCTGCCCAATTCCCAGAGTTCAGGCACAGATGGCCCCCATCAGCCCTTAAAAGGGGGGCGGGATCTCCAGAGGCCTGAGTCCAGCTGGCCATCTCCTGCCTGAAGCTGTTGAGTGAAGAAGCGGGAGGGAGAAACACCAGATGGGCTACAGCCTTTGGGCCTCAAGGTGCAAATTCTGTCCCAGTCTCAGTCATATTGGTAGGGGAAAGAGACACTTCTTTATTAGGCAGTGTTTGCTTGGCAATTAACCTCCGGGGTTTGGAGAGCACTCAAGATTAATGTTAGAGCCGGGCAGTCGCCTCTGCGGCTTTGTGGGGTGAGGAAGAGCCCTTGGGAGGGGGTTGGGCTGGGATGCTGCGCTGGGCCCCGCAGGTGGGCTTCTGTTGTAGGTGAGGGGGGGGCTCTTGTAAGGGACATCCTGGAAGGGAAGACAAGGCCCCAGAGCGCATGAAGTCAGCACTGGCCTTGGTGCAGGGTGCTCTTGTCCAGAGCCCTGGGAAGCACTGGGTGGCGAGTGGTCCACGGTGCGCTCAGGCTGCGCTGGCGGGGATGCTCTGGGCAACTGCCTCCCTCCCCAGGCGGCTCCGGGCAGCCTTAGCTCTGTCAGCAGTGGTTCCCACCGCCCTGAGTACGCTGGGACAGGAAATGGAGAGCGGAGCAGTCCCGGTCACCAAACGGGTTGACCTTTCCTGCTGGTGCGGAGCTCACCCACCGCAGGGCTGCGGAGTCAGATTGTGCGCACGCAGCGCCCGCAGCCAGCCCCGACCCGGCCGGTGCAGCAGGAGCGCAGATGGCAGGGGCAGGAACGTCACCGCAGGCAGGGATCGGAGGCTCCTTGTCCCCTCAGCCTGGCGACCAGCTGCAAGTTGCTTGAATCTCACTGACCCTCAATTTCTTGAAGAAAGTGGCAGGACTAACGTCCACTTCCCTGGGGTCCCTTTAAAGACTGTGTGAAGGGTTCTGTGCGGTATCAAAAACTGTCAGAGGCTGCTTTTGCAATTGAGTTGTTTGTTGCTATGAAAAGAATGACGTCTGGCCTCCCAGGCTCCTTGGCTGAGAGACCAGGCCAGGGCTGGGCAGCGCTGAGGACTTCGGGTGAGACTCCAGCCCAAAGCAAACAAGACAAGGACGCGCCCCGCCTTCCAAATACCAGATCTCCCGGGTCTGGTGGGAGAGATCAAGGAAGGAAAGTCCCAGTCCCTAGGGACTTCAAAGTGAATTACCTTAAGGGATTTTTCTAATTCTTAATCATACGAAGGGTCTTCGATAGAGTGAGTGGGTTATGTTTCCCCAGGAGACTGTTTATCAATAGCGCTGTTGTGATTATTAAGGTGTGGATTAATTTAAAAGCGTCAGTGAGTTCACCATGGCTTTTGGGTACGAGAATTTTCTTAAATAGAGACTATTTGGTGGAGATGCTGGACGATTAGTTAACTATGAAAGATGAGTAAGGACCACTCTTGCTGGGGAGAGGGTCTTGGTGCAGTAGACACTTGATGCATTCGAATAGAGAGGGCTCTAAGGGGCAAGGGGTCGGATGGTGCATGCTGGGGTGGAGACCTCTGATTGTTCCTGGGGAGATAGGGAAGCACCACCCGGAAACCCTGGCCTCTGGGCTCAGCCAGAGCTAGCTTCAAATCCTGATTCTGCCCTTGTTTTGGCCTTGCCTAATAAACATACCTTGGTACTCTTTAGCCTCCATAGAATTCATGAGGATCAAATGAAATATTATTCTGAAGTCATTGTTACACCTTGGAAATGGGAGTTGGAGAATGAAAAGATGGCATGCTCTCCTGGACAGAATATTTTCCTCCTGTATTTTCTCTAGGCCACTGTTCCTTCAATAAGGAGCTCAGAGAAGTGGGTTTAAACTTAGAAGTTTTTATTAAGAAGAAAAACAGCCTATTATTGTTATTTTTTTTCTAAGAAGCAGGGCAAAGGGAGGAACTTCTATTTTTGTTTTTTAAGCTATAATATTTCCTTCCTTGGGGGAGGGTCCTGAAGGATCATCAGTGGGTTTTCAGGCTGCATCTTGGCCTGGGTTAATCCCTCTTACTACCAGAAGCCCACCAGGCTGAGGAGCATTCCTGTCCGAGGTTTGGAACTGCCACCTATCTCTGGCATGGGGCTGGTGCTTACAATAAGCAGCTTCATGAGTTGAAGAGTGAATGAATGGAAGGATAGTCTTGTCTAGCCCACCTCCTCTCACTTCCTGGACAGCTGCTAGGAACTTGTGCCTGCGTGGTCACCCATGCCCAATGCAGACTCCAGTTTTGGATCTTGGGCAGAGTTCTAGCCTCTTTCTCAGAAATAGACCTTGAAAGTAGGATGTTGGGGACAGCAGTTTTCATGTGCTTGAGCATGAATCTCTAACTTGTCCCACACTCTCAGGAGAGGGACACTTTTGTTCGTGAGGCAATCTGTCCTGTGAGAGGAGCTGCCAAAGGCCCTGCCATAAGGTCCACCCCGCCCCCCCTTCTAACTGGAGTTCAATTTGAAAAAGAAAAAAAGATGTTTGTTAACTCGATTCACATCACTAACACTGGGGTGCTAATAACCTGGCGTTAGACTCCCTGGGGAACATTTGCATTTTAATAGAGTGTGCTTACAGCCATTGAAACTTCACTGTTGGGGGAAGTTTTTTTAAATTAGTAATCTGGAGATTCAGATTTAGTCCCTACAAGTAGTCCTTTGCCCTTGGGGGAGCAATCTTTCAATCTGTTTAGTTTCTTCAACCTGAAAATTTAAAAAAAGCTGGACTAGGTAAAGCAACCAATAGAGCAGAGTATGGATTATCCTGTTTTTTAAAATAATTTTATGGGAAAGGGACTTTTAATATCACCATGGGAACACGGAGGTGCATGGAAGTTAAGCACCTTACCTGAGGTCAATCACTAAGCAGAGGAAGCAGGATTCAAACGTAGGTAAAATGATGCGAGCAGGACCCTCTTGTACCCTTCAGTCTCTCCTTCTTGTGCTCCTCCAAATCAACTGTCTTGTGCAGTCAGTCACAGGAAAGCTTGCAGCGTGGGGCGAGGGCTGAGGGAAAGTGTGCTTAGGAGCTAGCAGGTGCCTCATCTCCTCCTCTTCCCCTTCCTATCTCTTCTCCCCACTCCCAGGCTGCACAGGCCAGTGGGATGGTTTGATAGACGCAGGGGAGGTGTTTACAATCCCCTGACAGGTGGTCTTCAACAGCTAGACCCTCTCTCACACCTTCTTTGGAACATCAGGTAACATTGGCACCTATCTACCTTCAGATCTATGTTTTTGACACCAACAGTTGCTAGTTTACAGATTGCAATTGTTTTCATGTAAACAAAGATCTTCCTTCAAATCCTCTAGGTTAAAAACTAAATAATGACTTGTGTGAAACGGATGTCATCAAAAGGCAATTAGATATACCAACAAGGAAACCTCCCAATGGAGGTGGCCATTCTCTCCCCTCAGGGGGCAGGGGGCAGGTGTGGGCAATGCACCCTCTGTGGGTTTTGATGCCTGGTGGGAGTGGTGTACACATACAGACCTGGGCAGAGAAGGGGGATCAAAAGAGGGAAAGTCAAATGCTTTGAAGATCTGTGACCGGTGTTTTGGAAGCTGTTGGGTTGGAGTTTAGGATCATAGATAGATAGATAGACTTCTGAAGCCAGGGGGATCCTGAGGACAGACACAGAGGAGATACATTTAGGGCAGCAAGGATGCAGGGGAAGAGGACTCTCAAAGATGCCTCGTCCTTAGACCAAAGTGCCAACAGTCACAGATCCTGCTAAGGCACCAGGCCCTGCTCCAAGTGCTGACGCCTCCAAGTCCTACAGCCAGGCTACTACTGTCTTCCTGAGGGAAGACCCAGAATGCACAGGCGGAGGCACCTACTCTTGGACACAACTGGAATCTACTTTTGAGGTAGGTGGGCCAGAATAGAGGCCCATGTTCTTGTCCTCTCTGTGCCTTAGGCAGCTGGTAAAGGACAGTGACTTTCAGAGACTTTTCTCAGGCTGGCTCATTTTGTCCTGAGTCCCATTTCAGAGGAGCTAGGTACCAGTGGATGGTGGGGAGGGACCCAGGAGGCAGGTGCTTTGGGTGCAGACCTCCTCAGCCTCGTCTGCATGCAATCTCTCCCCTTTCACCCCTGCTCTCTGGGTCCCAGAACTTCTGTGAGATCTATGGGCACATGGTCTCTACTCTTTATGACATTGCTCTCAGTAGCCTGAAGACTTGTCTCTCTGGTAAATCAGTTGCCATTCCTGCAGCTGCTTTTAGCAGTTATGAAGGTGTAAATGACCCGTGATAACCACACATTTGGAGCTATTCTGTGTTTTTGACAGGGGTCTACACCTGTGAGACGTCACCACAATCAAGGCAGTGACCATGCCCACCAGGCAGGCAGCTCTGTGAACCCCTCCATTCCTCCTGCACTCCCTCTCCAGGCACCCCCAGACCTGCTTTCTGTGATTCTTGGATGCACATGAATGTATTTATACAATATGTACTTTTGGGGGGCTTCTTGCACTCAGCACATTGCTTTGATAATTCAAGTTTTTTGTTTGTTTGTTTTGTTTGTTTGTTTATGTTTCCAGTACAGGGGGACTGAACCCAGGGGTAATTTACTACAGAGCTACATCCCCAACCCTTTCTTTTTATTTGGTTTTTAATTTTGAGACAGGGTCTTGCTAAATTGCCGAGGCTGTCCTTGAACTTGAGATCCTTCTGCCTCAGCTTCCCAAGTTGCTGGGATTACAGACATGCTCACAGAACCCAGCTCACTAGTTTTGAAAACAATTTTCTATTTAAAATAAAAAGCAAATGATGTATCCATTTGACCTCTAGGAAGTTTAATCATTGTGTCTACATCAAAGACAGTGTGTGGTCCTTATTACTCTTGCCACAGCCAAGAATACCATACTGTTCTGAGAATCTGCCTTGTTATATACACACAGTACATTCTTTTTTGCTGATCTTCCATTGTATGGATGGATCAATGGACCATCTAGTCATGTTTCCCAGGCCCAACCCTGCCAAAGCTAGAGACCGATTCCAGTATACCTCTGAATTGCCCAAACATGCTCACAATCCCAGAGCTGTTCATTAGGGGGGGAAAGGCCAGCCAAAGTTCATGATTCACCAGCAGATAAATCTACTGTCAGAGCTGACAGGACACTAGACACCAATGAGTCCTTTGGTTTGGGCTGAATTGTGTTCCTCCCAAATTCACAGGTTGAAGCCCTAATCCCCAGTTTCTCAGAATATGACTTTACCTAGGCATAAGACCTTTAAAGGGTGATGAAGTTACAGTGAGATCCTTGGTTTGAGTCCTAGTCCAATGTGACTGGTGTCCTTATAAGAAGAGAAGATTAAGACGGAGACACATACTGAGGGAAGACTGTGTGAAGAAAAGAGAAGACTATCATCTACAAGCCAAAGAGAGTGGCCTCGGGAAAAACCTGTCCTGCCAATGCCTTGATCTTGGACTTCTGGCCTACAGAATTCTGAGAAAATAAATTTCAGTGGTTTAGGCACCTAGTGTGTATTTGTTACAGCAGTCAGAGCAGACTAATACAGTCTCTTAACACCCAATTCAGTTCCAGTGTTTGTGAATGCTTACTACATAACCGACTGGGAAGGATATATATTAGGAGGAAAGAGAGAGGGTTTCCATCTTACCAGCCCATGGCTTAGTCATATCATTTTGCCTATGAACAAATGGAGGCCCAGTTGGAGGAACTGACTTGCTTGAGACAATAACGTGAATATACATTGCTATGGTCTCAAGTGGTTTGAGAGTGTCCTTCCAGATTTCGTATGTTGAAATTTACCTTCATTGTGAGGTATTAAGAGGGTAGAAACTTAATCCAACTGTGGTGTTTAGAGGGAAGGCATGGGGATTGCATAGGGTCTTTAGGGTGAAGGGCCCATGATTAAATGCTGATGGCTTTATGAGAGGGAGGGGCCAGAACACACACACACACACACACACACAAGATCCTTGTCTCTTGCCATGTGATGGTGCCCTGTGCCACCTTGGGACTCTGCTGTCACCAGATCCAGGTACTTGACTTTGGACCAGAACTGTGAGCTAAAATAAACCTCTTTTCTTTACAACCTATCCAGCCTTTGGCTGTGTGTTTTTGGAAATAGGAAATGAACTAATATACAGATACTCCCTGGCTTATAATGGTGTAGTATCCCAATAAACCTGTTGTAAATTGAGAATATCATAAATTATAAAAGCATTTAATACCCTTAACTTACTGAGCAGCATACTTGAGCCTAACCTAAATGTGCTCAGAACACTTCCATATGTTGACAGATGAACATAGCAAGAGTATCCCGATGCACATTGCTAGCCTAGGGACAGATCAAGATTGAATATTCAAAGCTCAGCTTCTGCTGAATGTGTATTGTTTCACACCTTGGTAAAGGAAAAAATCTCAAGTAAGTCGGGGACCATCTGCTCCTGCTTCCTCTTCACTCCTTTGGTCTCCACCCCCCAGAAGCAAGGCTGGCCCAGTTTGTAGGCTTTAAGGACAGTTTCATGGCATGCCCTAACACAGGAGCCAGAAAAGCTGCACATGGGTCCAGACTCTGTCTTTATTTGAGATGGCCTCTAGTCTTGACCAGGCCTCTGTGAAATGGGCATGATGATCCCAACCTAGCCTTCTCTGCTCATGGCCATGCAGACCAAAGGAGACCATTGCCGTCAAAGCACTAACTAGAAAGCGTAATGCCCAGGATGGCAGAGGTTCCTGGGTGGGAACCTTGCAGACACTGTTCAACATGCAGGGCTCCAAGTCTGTACTCACCCTCAAAGCAGGCATTATCTTCTGCTTTGGCATAGCGGTTGTGCTGTGTACGCTAATGACATGGGCTTGCGTGACCCTCTGCCATCATCCTTGACAGTTCTAGACACTTGGAGGCTCCAGAGACTGTGGTTCTTATGGCATTTTGAGCATATGGTATGTGCTGAGTCTGCCACTGAAGTCCACTTGATGTGCTGTGTGAAACTTCTGCCACTCACCTGTGAGTGTCAGTTTAGCTAGGCCACAGTACTTAGGTATTTGGTAGAACACCAGGCTGTGTGTGTCTGTGAAAATAGGTTTTAGATGAGGTTAACATTTAAATCAATACATGTTGAGTAAAGCATATTGCTGTCCCTTGTGTGGTGGGCCTTATCTAATCTGTTGAAAGCCTTGAGGACAGACTGAGTTTCCTTGAGGAAGAGGGAATCCTGCTGCAGACTGCTTTCAGATTTCAGCTGCAGCACCAGTTCCTGCCTGGGTCTCCAGCCTGTCAGGCTGCCCTGCAAAATTCAGACTTTCTAGCCCCCACCATTGCTGAGCTAATTTCTTAAGATCTCTCTCTCTCTCTCTCTCTCTCTCTCTCTCTCTCTCTCTCTCTCTCTCTCTCTCTCTCTCTCTTTAATACACTCATCTATACCCCTTGTATTAGTTAGTTGAAGCTGCTATAACAAAGTGCTACAGATTAGGTAGCTTAAAGAAAAGACATTTCACTCATAGTTCTGGAGATTGGAGAACCCAAGATCCAGGTGCCTGCAGATTTGGCTCCTGGTGAAGTCTCTCTTCCTGATTTGCAGACAGCATCCTTTTTGCGTGGTGGAGAGAGCAGGTATGCTTTGGTCTCTCTTCTTCTTATAAGGACCCTAATCCCCTACCATGACTTCATATGAATCTAATGGTCTCTTAAGGTCCACCTCCAAGTTCTATCAATCACCTAGGGAGTGAGGGCTCCAACATGTGAATTTCAGGGGGATATAAACATTCAGTCTGTAACACTCCCTCATCCCCATCCTCATTTGCCTGATCTATTTATTGGGCACTTATAGAGCTCACTAGGCATGTTTCTAATTCACTTCATCTGTACTAACCTATTTGCTTTTCATTCCTACCCTCTGAACGATTAACATTCTTTTTTTACAGTTGATGACACGAGGCACAGAAAGATCAGGGAATTTGTTCACAGTCACAAAGCCAGTCTGCTTCTTGACCTCTGTGCCATGCTGCCTCTCAAGTGCAAACACACATTCAGGGACACACTGGAACATGAAGTGAGTATCACACTTGTGCAAAGAGCAGAGACGGTGCAGCTTCCCAGGCAAGGACACCAGCCACCTCGGCCACAGGAGGGACATACAGTCTGCTGAGAATGTGATATTAGGACGTTCCTGTTCCAGATGTATCCGCTGAGACCTGGGCTGCTCCTACCTTGCCCTGGGTTGTGGCTGGAAGGTTGTCTTTCATGCATGCTGGCCCTTGGGCTGCTGACGGGCATTTGGGTCGATGGCTGGACTTGCCATAGCAACAGCAAACCTAGCTGCAACCTCCCATGTGGCCTTTTCAAAACTAAAGAAATAAGGAGATTCTGGTTGAATGCTGAGTTTGCATTTGCCTCCTTGTCTCCTGAATCCCACTGGAATGACAGCAGAGCTAGAGAAAGGAGAGCAGTCCACGACTGTGCTGAGAACAGCAGGGGTGGCCTCCGTGCCCAGAGACGCTGGTGAAATTCTGAAAGACAGGAAGTAGATGGGAACATATGGAGGATAAACTTGGGAGGAACAAGCTACGTACAGCTCAGAATATATTCAGGAAAGTGCTGCAGAGGACGTGGGAGCGGATCGCCCTTAAATACTGCTTGAAAAATAGTTATACCACGTGTGGTATTCCGTCTGCGGTGACAATGATAATGACGATGACAATGAACCTAAGAAACAATGCATTTTCTGACTTTAAATCAGCTCGAAACTGTCTTGGTGACATTGAAACATTCTTTCTCAAGGTATGTTAGCTGAGGTCTGGGCTGCTGCTTGTCATGCTCCCGTGGGCAGCCGCCTTCAGTCTGGGGATTGATGGGTTGCCAGAGGCCCACAGATGAGCCCAGAGAGGTCAAGAAGCTTGGAGGGCATATGCAAATATCATTGCTTCTGTGAGAGTTTCCTGGGGCTTGGATTTTTTTTTTTTTTATACCAGGGATCAAACTCAGGGGCACTTAACCACTGAGCCACATCCCCAGCCCTTTTTTATATTTTATTTAGAGACAGGGTCTCGCTAGGTTGTTTTAGGTTCTTGATAAGTTGCAGCAGCTGGCTTTGAACTTGTGATTCTCCTGCCTCAGCCTCATTAGCCTCTGGGATTTCAGGCATGTGCCACCATGCCCAGCTTCCCCAGGCTTTGGGTACATTGCTTTGGTTAGATTTGGAGTTTTAAGATGACTTTTTTCCAGTATCCTGTAGCTGGGCAATTGATGGCTGAGCTCTATGACATCAATGTTTTCTTTTCCTACTATGAAATTGTCCCTAACAGATTGTTTCGGTGTACGTTGTCCCAGTTGAGTCTCCCACTAGCCCAACGAGAGGGACAGAAATGTATCATTATCCTTACTTAGGAAATGAAGGATCTCAGACAGTGTGGCTCGGGCCTTTATCCAAATTCATGGAGCAAGGTCCTGTTTGAATCACTGTGTGGTCTCATCGCTCGGGGTTGGTGCTCCTTGCTGCTTCTTCCTTTGTGTCCTTAAAAACGAAAAGGGATCCATCTGTTCTCTTAACGAGCAAAGCAGCCATAGTGGCAGTGTATGCCGACTTCTCTAAAAGTCTAGTAACCAGGGTGGGATCGCCAAATAAATCCTGTCCAGATCCCAAGCCCCTCACATGTGCCTGGTCTCAAGTACCAACCATCATTATGAAGGGAGTGGCAGAGGCTAAGGAAATTCTAGTTTCTTTTTTCAATCTCCTGTGGCATCCCCAAGCGTATTCTATCTCTGCATACCCAGCGAGAGAGGACCTTCCCCTCATCCACCCTCCCTGTCTCAAAGTCAGTGCCTCCAACAGAGCCTTTCCCTTGGCTTTAATTGGTGCCATTGGGTAATCGTTAATTACTGCCTGCGGTGCCCCAGCATGAAATGAGTGGTGAGCCAGTGTGATGGGGTCCAACCAGCAGGCCTGAAAGTCCTGAGCTATATTCACTGGGATGCCTTGAGTGGCTCTCTTTGTCTCTGCCCCTCCTAGTCTCAGAGCTGGTCATGCCAGAGAGATTTGTCCTCCGCCTGCACGCTGACCCATAGAGACTGTTGATGCACATCTGTCGGCTGTCCCTGGCCAGAAACCACAGCAATTGGCCGGAATGGGCTTAATTGCTCAGTCCTTGTCTCAATTGGTAGGCACATCTCAAGATTTGGCTTTGGGAGGTTCCCAGCTAATTGGCTAGCAGCGGGCTTTTGCACAGACAACTGTCTTTTGTGGTAACCCATTCCTGGCCTAGGTGGACTTTTATAAAGTCCTGCTAAGATTTAAATCACTCATAGGCATTTGGTGGGAGTCAGGGAGAAATTGTCTAAAGTACCATGCTTTCCGTAAGTTCTCATTTAAGGCAGCTTGGTGCTGGGGGAGGGGCATTGCTTCTTGTTTCCGACAGACCTGCGCCTGTTGGGGATTAAATAAATTCATACACATTTAAGTGTAGGAATTGTGGCTGTACCATAATAGGCACTCTGGGTGTAACTATTGTGGGTCTTTGGGCTCATGCTTCTAGAGCTTGGTATATTAACTACAAGCCCAGCTGAGCCTGGGAAGCTTCCCAAACAAATTCCTTCCACCCTGTGCTTAGTCAAACTTGGGCTCTTTGGAGATATATTGGTACCTTAAAAATAACCAGGGGTATAGAGGCAAAAGGCCTGAACTCCAGTCTTAGCTCTGACATTGATTGGCTACGTAACCACATCTCCAGTCCCCCAAGAACAGCTGTCTTTTCCATCCTTAAAATCTATTTCCAAAGCATCTGATTCTCTAAAGCCATAAAGAGATGGCCACACCACAGGCACATGGCCAGCCAGGGTGAGCTTGGCTTGAGCAGTCCTGTGACCACACCAGTTTGGGCACAACCTTGTCATCTAAGGGAAGCCAGTAAAGAGGCCCTTCCTCTGCATCCTTGGCATGGTTAAGAACCAGTGAAGATCTTTCAAGTCCTTTCTTTGGTGAGAGAATCAAGAGAGAGCAATAGAGTTGCTTTGCCCACATGATCTATGACAGGACAGAGATGACAAGTTCCAGGAATGGAGCCTGTCAGTGTCCTCAATGCCTTCGTTCACTTGCTTGCAAGCACATGATCTAAAAATCACTGGTTGGCAGAGATGCAGCTCAGTGGTAGAGAGCTTGCCTCACACAGATGAGGACCTGGGTTCAGTCCCTGGCACTGCAAAAAGTGAAATAAAATAAAGTCATTAAAGGCCAGGGACCTTGATCAGAGGTAAGCCAGGCACAGATTTCTCATTCTTCCTCTTCTTCTTTTTTTTTTTGAGAAAAATTTAAAATGTCTTTTATAACTTTTAAAGATATTGATTATATATAAGTGATATGTATACAAGCACACCATTTAATGAGTTTTAGCATATGTATACACCCATAAAACCATTGCTACAGTTAAGAGCTAAAAATTTCCAATCATCTACCTGCAAAGATTTCCTGATCCCATTAATAATTTTTTCTCCTATATACATGCATGGCTGAGTGCCCTTGACCAGTGTACTGATTGATTTTCCTCTCTAGATACCAGGACAACTTCCCAGGTCCCAGAGAGCTTGTGGCTAAATAGTACCCTGATTCCACCTGGTAATTGGTCTTTTGTTTTTTTGGCACTGGGGATTGAACTCAGGGGCACTTAACCACTGAGCCACATCCCCAACCTTTTTTATTTTTTTGTATTTTATTTAGAGACAGGGTCTCTCTGAGTTGCTTAGTGCCTGGCTAAATTGCTGAGGCTGGCTTTGAACTTGAGATCTTCCTGCCTCAGCCTCCCGAGCCACTGGGATTAAAGATATGGGCCACTGGGCTGGTCAGTAATTGATCTCTTTATGAGTAAATACTCCAAACCTGAGTGAGAAGATTAGGAAAGAACAATACCAGACTGAACTTCAACAGGATCTAATAAAACTAAAGGAGCAAGCCATGGCTAGGTCTTCAATCACTGAATGATTTTCCACTTTACTCTTAAACGAGAATCTGAAAAACTAATCCAAAAGTTATTATTTCTCAAAGTTTGTTTTATAGAACACGTCCCTTAGGATGATAATAGAAGTTTTGCAAATACAATTTAAAAAAAAAAAAGCCCTAGATTTTTTGATTACTTCAATTCTAGAACACTAAGTTAAACAAAGTTAAATGAATTTGCTTCTTGACTATAGGACTTCTCAGAGCCTTTGCCACATTAATGTTAATGTCCACTATAAATTCCAAGGGAGGTGAATTTAGTTTTCCCAACACATTTGATGACCAAATCTTTTTTTTTTTTTTTTTTTTTAAATAAACCAGCATTCTACAACACACTTTGAGATGGGTTCTTCTAGTGACTTAATCACCCCTAGGCAGTTTTAATGTAAAGAACAAGAGTAAAGCAGATAATGAAATGTAGAAATTAAGGTCAGATTCAGGTGTGTGTTTTTAAATAGGGATCCTGGTCCCAGGGAATTCCTTGAATCATGATACTTGCTGGTAAGGGCAGTGCATAAGTGCCATCTTCCTTTTCTAAGTCCTTTGTCCCCAGTGCCACCACCCAACCCCAACATTCCCATCATTGTTTTCTCCTAGTAGTAATTCTTTGAAAAGCGGCCTTCCCTCTGGTCTCAGAGCTGCCAGGCTCTTTCTCTCCCAAGCTTCTTTTGGTGGGTCCCTTCACCCCCCCATTCCTGGAGGTGGGTGGCAGTTGCAGGGTAGGGCCACCCCTGTGGATGGGGAAGTGGCCAGGGGCATGGCTTAGGAGACATCCAACAGGTGCTCTCGGTGAGGAGAACGTGCTCCTGCTTCTGGGACTCCATAAAGCACCCTCTTTGCTTCATAAGCACTCTACTGGCATCCAAACTCCATAAATGAGCAATTCCTTTGCATAATGAACGGATGAGGCTGTTTTATGCACTTTTATGTTGTTCCAAGTCTGTGGTTTTACTAAATTTCCACCTCAAAGATATGTAATTAGAGCCTCAACAATCTGCTACCCTGGCCCTCCCCACCCTCCTCTGGAATCCACAGCAATCTCACAGGCTGGTTTCTGACGGGGAAGGAACACAGCGGCGGGTGTGCGCGTCTGTGCGTGTGCGCATGCGCATGTGGCTGCCTGTTGAGCCGTCTTGCATGATTAGAGGTACTGTTTTAATCTGGGGACAGCTGGACAGGGGGGCCCTGGGTACCACATCTCTCCCTTTGGCTGGCCTTGACTTCCCAGCCTCCTCAGGGCCACTCAGAGCTCCTCTTCCTGGGCCCCAGCCCTTGGGGTCTGTCTTCCCACTGTCACCTACCCCACTGCCCCCACCCAGCCTTAACTCTCGCTGATGGCACTGGGGAGGGACTTTCCTTCTCTGGCCAGACACTTCCTTCTCCCTGGGCCTCCTTGGACTCCCTGTGTTCTGAGACCTTCTGTACCCCCGAGTTCTGAAAGACCTTTCTTTCCTTGTTCTTGTACTGTATGTTGGTACCACGAAACTTAGTGTTTGTGTGCTCTGTGGACATTTGTGTTGACAGGTACCCGACTCCTTTGGACTGGGGCCATGTCCTATGCTTCCCTGTAGAAATGCCCAGAGTGTGGCCAGGATCCCACAGCGCCTGGTGAGCCTGGGCAGCCAGAGGAGCCAGGAAATGGGTAACTGAGGTTTCAGATAGGGCCTCCCAGCTTCTGTAGTCCTTTATCCATCTTTATTCAGTGCCATTAGACAGTGTCTCAGGATTCCAGAGGAAGGCTTTGTTCCCAGCTGCCCCGTTAACCTAGCAGCCCAACCACCGGGTGACGCATGCACATGGCCTTTTGAGCCAAGCTGCTTTGGATTTGGAGGAAGACCTCATCAGGGGGTCGAGGGTAGTGCCTGGGGCGATGTGACATGCTGAAAAAGGTTGGAAGTTTTGAAATGAGATAAATTTGGGTTTTGTTTTTGGTTTTGAATTTCCTAATTGTGTGACATTGGGCAATTTACTCCATCTCTCTGGGCCTTGATTTCTTCAGATTTAAAAGGAGTCAGTCATGGCTGCAGTGCGACAGGCTATGGGCAGCACTTGTCCTTTGCTGGTGCCAGGTCACACATCAAGCCCTGGGCTGTCTTCTCCATGGCTCCTTCTGAGTCCTGCTCAGGAACATCCCAGACAATATCATCTTCCAGTTCCGGCCTGAGCTTGCTGCCAGGTCACATGGGACAGGGACACACCAGTCACTGGAGACGGATGGTGACCCAGGTGTCCCTGCTTCACTGTGACCTGGTGGCCTCATCTAAGAGGTCTCATCGATGACGCTGATTATTTACTTTCTTTTCTCTTGTTGGTACTGGGGACTGAACCTGGGGTGCTTTACCACTGAGTCACACCTCAGTCCTTTTAATTTTTTTTTTTGTTGTTGTTGTTTTGAGGCAGGGTTGTGTTTAGTTGCCCAGGCTGGCCTTAAACTTGTGATCCTCCTGCCTCAGCCTCCTGAGGAGCTGGGATTATAGGCCACTGTGTCTGGCTCGGATTGTTGGACTTTAAAAGACAGAAAGATTCTCCACCTCAGTCACCTCAGGGACCCAGGGAATGCTGATAGGAGAGGGGACGCCCAGGTGTCTCACGGAAGCTTCCACTCACAGACTGGGCACCTAGGCCTAGAGCGGAAGCTGAGCAGGCTCAAGGGCACACACCTGTGAGTGGCAAACCCACGTCTCACTGGCTTCCAGTTCCCTTCCCAGCAAGGGGCTGGGAACCTTTGTACATCAAAGGAAAACCAGGGGGTGGGGCCTTCTACTTCCTGACATCTCAAGGAACTGAGTGAATTTCTTTCAGATCCTGGTTGCTTTACTCTCTTGCTGGGAGAAAAGACAGAGCAGTAAAGTCAGCTCCACCACACACACTCCAGATTCCAGGTCAAGTCATCAGTGGCCTGAAGGTGAGAGGCTGTGTTAGGGCTCTGCCTTTGAAGTTCTCTGGTTCATTTATTCACTTAACTAACCCCGAAGCTAATATGTACACAGTGTCCAGTTAGGCACACATAGAAGCATGCGCGCGCGTACACACACACACACACACACACATACACACACACAGAATAACCTTTTCTTTGTGCCCAAACCACCCCAAGACTCGGTGGCTTAACACAGTAACTACTGTATTTTCACAGAAGTCTCTGGGGCAGCAGTTTGAACTGGGCTCAGCCTTGGAAGACCTGGCAGGCAGGAGAGGGCCACTAGATAGTGCTGGATAGAGGGCCACTAGATGGATAGGGGTGACACCTTCTCCTGCTATGGCCTGCCCGCTCCGCTGGGGCTGTGGTGGAAAATGCCCGACTCCCACGTCTGGTGGCCACTGCAAGCTGGTTTCCAGGCCTCCTCTCACGATGGCTCAAACTCACAGGGGCCAGGCTTCATCTCGTGGAAGGGCTAGATTCCAGTCTCAGAAAGAGTGGAAGCTGTCAGTCCCGTTGAGACCTGGGAAGCCACCAGGGCCCCTTCTGCCGCATTCCTGTTGCCTTGTCTCCTTGCAAGAGCAAGTCTCAGGCTGGCCAAGATCCAAGGAAAGGGGAAGTGGACTCCATTCCTTGATGGTTGCAGCAAACAAAAAGTCACTTTCAAAGAGCAAACAGGGGACGGAGGGGTTGCTGTGGTGGCCTCTCTCTCCTCTATCTCTGTCTAGGTCAAGGTCCAGGCCTATGTCGATATCTGGACCCCTATGGATATAGATAGAGATGCAGACATGGATATGGATAGGCAGGTAGATAGACCTATATTCCTGACCTATCTACACACACACACACACACACACACACACACACACACACACGTCCCTGGGAAGCTATGGCAAGTTGCACAGAGTCAGCTTGAAACTTGAAAAGTGACATTGAAACGGTAATATATAATCAGAGACAGAATGTGTGGCGCCCTAAGTTCTGTGCCCTGGGAAGGGGGAGATCTCTGTGGGCAAGAAGCAGCTGAAGACCAGAGGTTTGTTTTCCAGAGCACACAGATTAGGGAGCCAAGATGTGCTAGGCCTGTCCAGGTTCTGTTGAGCCAGTCAGTCCAGAGGAAGTGAGGGGTCTGAGTAAGAAGAGGCCTAAATAAGGGTGGAGTTTAAACTGGGTCGGGCTGAGGGGGAATCCCACATGATGGCTGAGGAATTCAGGTCTGGATAAGTGAGAGCCATTGAAGACTATGGAGCAGAGGTGTGATTTTATTTTATTTTGGCAACACGATTTTAGATGATCCTTTCCCTCTTCCTGTGAGTTATCTCCTTTCGCTTATCTCCTGCCCACCCCCAAATCCTCATGCCTCAGGGGAATATTCTTCCTCATTCCTTTTGCAGAAGATTGACACGTAACCCTAGCTCAGTCAGTTGAAAGTGCTGACTCTGGGCCAGACAGAACTTGTGCCTTATATTTATATTTCCTTATTTAAGCCCCCAAACAATCATTATCTTGAGCAGGAGTAAGATCGAGGTCTAGCGAGCTGAGGAACTTTTGGAAGGTCACGTAATGTTCTCGGTGCAGACCTGGACTTCACCTCTCCACCCCAGCCCAGCCCTGGGAGCTGGCTCTGCCAGGCAGGGCTTCTGGGATCCAGGGAGCCTCAGGAGAGTGGAGCCACTGAGCAGGTCCTGTGCTGGGAATTCTCCCAGGACACAGAGAGGGGCGTTGGCTTCATCTTCCCCAGCCCTCTGTCAAGTGGTGATGGTGGCCTCAGCCCCTCTCAAGGGTGTTCTGCCACTGCCCAGGGAACCTTGGATGTGAGCAGGGGCATCCTCCTCTCTCTGGACCAATCAACGTAGGGGGTTTGCTTTCTCAGGCAGGTTCGATTCTGAGGACTTTTTGCATTCTTTTGACCTCCTTTTTGCATTTTTACCTCTAGAATTCAGAGTTCCTCCATCTGTTCTTAAGTTTGGCTTTCCTAATGTCCCAAAGACAAGGCGGGCTTAGCTACTGCTGTTCCCATTTCCTTCATCAAGAGTCTGAGGAGTAATGTCAAGAAATGGGAAAAGAGGGAAGGAAAGGGGCACATTCAACGAGCAACTATTAGGCTCCAGGTGTGAATGCAGCAACTCAGTCTTCTCAATGAGGCCATTTGAGGGAACAGAAAATTAGGCACAGAGAAGGAGGTGAACTCTGCATATGATTTTAAGTTTGTCAAGTTTCAAAACCAGTGCAAGAAGGAAGTCCTGTCATTTGTGGCAATGTGGGTCGACCCAGAGGACATTGTGTTAGGTGAAAATAAGCCAGACACAGAAAGACAAAATCCGCATGATCTCACTCATAGGTGAAATCTGAAAAAGCTGAGCTTGTAGAAGTAGAGACCAGAAGAGTGGAAACCAGAGGCCGGGGCGGGGGGTCAGGGAGGGGAAGGGAAGAGGTTGATTAGCAGGTACAAAGTTGCAGTGGGGTAGGAGGAGTCAGTTCTACCATAGGAGTGGACTCAACAGTGTCGTATCCCAGAACTCAAAATGCTAGAATAGGGAAGTTTGAATGTTCTCATGGCAGAGAGATAATTGAGATGAGGGTTATTTGAGTGTTCTGAGAAGATCAATGCATGACACAGAAATGTACTGAAACCAATGTTACTCCATGGAGATGTGCAATGATTATCTGTCAGTAAGACAAGCAAAACCCCAAACTGGCAAACCTCAGCCCTCAGACATTCAAGTTTAATACTTGTCTCTGCAAGCCCTCCCTGGGTCTCCTGTCTCAGGGGGCCCTTTCTCAGCCCTCCCCAGGGCTGGGCCTGCTGAGCTGGCCAGCTCTGAGCTCGCTGGGCTGTAGACACGCCTACTGCTCCATACAGGTGCCCCTTGTTGGCTTATGGGGTCCTCTATTTACGGTGCTCCTGCCTTCATGTCACCTTGCTTCACCTGTGTCTTCTAGAGCCGCTGGTCCAGCTCCCAGAATCCCCTCTTTGGCAGTGAGAGGTCTGCACCCTGGAGCTCACAGGATACCTCTAGCTACTAGCTCACAGACTCAGGCCTGGGGCTTTCCCCTGGGCACAGCTGGGATGCTCTCAGGGAACTCCCCTGCCTCTCCTAAAGGCCACAAGCCCTCTCAATGATCTGCTAGAGTTTCCAAGACCAAGAGTTCTTAAAACTCAGATCCCCAGACACTGTGCCCTTCTGTGACTTGGTCTTCCTCAAGGCCAAAGAACCTTGGCCCCCAAAACTTGTCAAAGGAGAGAGAATGAGGTCAAACAGAAAAATCACATCTATTCCACAAGCTTTTACCGAGTACCTAGAGGCCACCTAACACTGATCTGTTGGTGATACAAACATATAGAAGCATTCCTTGCTTTCAGGAGGTTTACAGCATATTTAGGAGATCAAGTATCTGCACAGATAATAAGAACATAAAAATGGATAAGGTGCCTTAGTCTGTTTTCTGTTGCTGTAATGAAATACCTGAGACTAGGTGATTTATAAAGAGTGGAAGTTTATTTGGCTTACTGTTCTGGAAGCTGGGAAGTCCCACCACAGGGAGCCAGCATCTGTTCAGCACCTGGTGAGAGCCTTCTTGTTGCATCACAATATGGGGGAGGGCACTCCTAGCAAGAAAGAACAAGCTCGGGTCTCTGCTCCTCTTCTTTTAAGATTAATACTATCAGGAGGGCCCTGACCTCATGACCACATCTCATGCTAATTATTTCCCAAAGTCTCCAACTTCAAATGCCATTACATATGACTTTGGGGATTAAGTTTTCAAGATACGAGTTTTCAAAGGTCTTTCACTGTTTCATCAAATATTTCTCCACTTTCCCCCTCTCTGACCCACAGTCTCCAGGATCCATTAATTTTTCCATCTGCCATTCTCTCATTCATTGATCCATCCATCCACCCATCTATCTGACTGGTTATGAAATAATTTATGGTGTACCGGATCCTAGTTTAAATATTGAAGATACAAAAAAGATGTGACACAGACCCTGTGCTGGGGTAGAAGAGGTTAACTAGGTGGCAGAAGACAGAAAAATCTAGTGCAATAGAAAGTTTGGCCTCCAAGGCTGTAATCCTCAGCTACTGTAAGGTCTGTCATTCCCACTTAGCTGGGGTCCGTAGGGATAGCCTCAGTGCCCTTCTTGTTTAGAGTACTGCCTGGCTCAACACGGGAGCTCAGTACGTGCTGAATGAAAGCAGGAGTGAAATAAAGCGACGATGTTGAAATCCTCTCATCTGCTGCCTTATGTGAGAGAATGGGTATTAATGATAGCCTGGTAAATAAATCCAGTCCTGTATGCGTAGGACTACTGGGATGCAGTGCCTCCAGCAAGAAATATTTCCTTCTTTGCTTCCTGCTTCAACTCAGGCATGTCTCTTTCCCACTGCGGACCCTCGTATGTTTTTAAGTAGTGGAGATTGAGCATAGGTCCTGGCCTAGGCTAGGCACATGCTCAACCGATGAGCTACATCTATAGCTATTTTTTAAAACTTTTATTTTGAGACAGGGTATGGCTAAGTTGCCTAGGTTCCCCTGGAACTTGGGACCCTCCTGCCTCAGCTGCCCAAGAAGCTGGGATTACACGTGTGTGCCATCGCACCAGGCTCAGCCCATTTCTTACAACTGAACAGTGAAGGGGTTGGACCACTATTTAAGATCTTGACCCAGTTTGAGTCCAAATACTAGATAATAGTTCAGGGCTTGGCATTGTTCCCGAGAAGGGCTCTGCTGCGCTTTTCATAGATATTACGTCGTGCTTGCTGCATATTAATTATCAATTAAAAATGAATCACCCGTGGGACGCTTCAGGCTCCTCAGGGTTCATGCCTTGAAAAAAATCTTGTTAGGAGGGAACTTTCCCAACAATGAACATAGTACCAGCACCAGCAGCAGCAGGGGTTTTTTTTGTTTGTTTGTTTTTTATTTTCTTTTCGGCAAATACAGAACATGGTTTTTATTGTTTCAAATATAGTTTTAGAAACTATAGCCTCAGCTACATATCCCAAACCCAAGGATGCTTAGATGAGATTTTTGCCATTAACTAGCAGGAAAGGAAGAAACGAGGCATTAGGGGGTCCATAATGGCCCGTGGAAGCCCCCTGCTGTTTGTCAGCGCGGTTTGGAGCAAAACCCCCTGGTGCTTGGTCTGCGTCGCCCCCTGGTGGCCACACTCTTTTATGATCGACAGGATTGGCTGTTCCTGCTCTGAATGCAAGCAAGCAGTCCTTAGCAAAACAGAGGACCCAGGGCACCTATTGGAGGTGAGTGGACCCAGCCCTGTGGATCCAGACGCTGGGCAGACACAAGTGGAGAGGAGGGAGCCAGTCCTGCGTCAAGGGAATTTGTTTTCTGGTCTTCCCCAGGAGAAGACCGCTGTCTTTGGGACTTTTAATTCATTCATTATTTTTTTTCAACAAACATTTACTGAGTACCTGCTGTGTTTTAAGCACCACAATGGGTGCTGGTTTTACTGAAATAAACTAGGTGGTCCATAATGGCCTTGTTTAGCCTTCTTCCAAACAAGAAGCCTTATCCTTAGGGGTTTTTAACCTAAGGTAAAAAAGGTGGATCCCACTGTAGAGTTTCACACACTCCTGTAAAACCTGGCTCGAAACTGATGGGAGGCTGAGGCAGGAGCGTTGCCAGTTCAAAGCCAGCCTCAGCAACAGCGAGGCGCTAAGCAACTCAGTGAGACTCTGTCTCTAAATAAAAAATAAGAAATAGGGCTGGGGATGTGGCTCAGTGGTTGAGTGCTCCCGAGTTCAACCCCCAGTACCAACAAACAACAGTTAAAAAAACCCACAAAAAGCCCCCCAAAACTAACCAACTAACCAAGGACCCATCAAACAAATGAAAAAATGGATGCCCGAGGAATCCCTGGCTAATGCAACGTGAGGCAAGAGCTCAGGGTGTTCTTCTTCAATGGGGCCCTCATTCAAGAGGGAACTGCAAAGGAGAGAGTCCTCAAAGACCCACAGGAATGTATTACTAATGTGGAATTTTAGGAACTGAGTTTTGAGGTCAGGAGATTTGGGGGCACAATTGGGAAATTCCTTGCCTTCCCCAGAATGCCCACCCCAGCTGCTTCCCACTCTGCCCACCTCCAGGGCCAGCTCTGCCAGCTGTGTCTCAGCCCCAAGGTGGTCTGGGGTCTGCAGAGAGCAGTGGGAACATGGAATTGACCCTGGAGTTCAAGACAGAGGAAGGTGGGGTGGATTCCCTGTTTTAATTGTTCTTCGTTGGCTTCTGTCCTCAAGCAGTTTTTGTTCTTGTGGGGGAGACAGAAGTTATGAACCTGTCTCAGGCGAGGCACACATGATCCTGGAGGAACTGGAAGTGGAGCGGCCATTTACAGCTGCACAGGTGGGGAGATCTCAGGAGGAGAGTGTTATTTTGTTATCATCTCTTTGGAAAAGACAGGTCTCACGTAAGGAGAAGTTTGGGCTCTTTGGATGTTTTGCAATGGGAGAAGTGAATCCATGATACAGCAAGAGAAGTCTTCTTTTTGGCTCTGGAGATGCTGCAGAGAATCGCCAATTTAGTAAGCCAGTGTCCATTCTCAGTTCCCCACAGCTCCCCAGGTTGGTGGGTGCTGTGGGTCACTCTCTGCACAGCCCCTCCCACCACCTCGGCCCCACACTGGTGCAGTCAACTCAATAGCAAGTTTCTCCAAGTCCATCCTTCTCCTTCTCTGGATATATCCTGCTCTTCTGTATTTCCCAACTGTGGGAATTGGCTTTTTCTTGGGAAAAGCTAACACTTTAGTTCAGTGTTCTGTATGTTGAAGCTGTGTCGGGTGCTGGGTGGAGGCACATTGTTCTGTAACTTGTACTCCCTTGGAAAATTTGGAAAAGTGGTCACTGGAAAGACTCATGGTTGGATTAATTGACATTTAGGCTTATGGTTGAGGTCATAGAAGGGACCACACTAACCCAGTGACAGCTCTCCCAGGTCCTGAAGGAAGAGCCCTGCTTACATCTAGGACTCCTTCAGGGATCTCGCTGGTGGAGACTTCATAGGAAGGAACTAGGGAGAAGGATTTTTTTTTTCCTGGTGCGGGGGATCAAATCTGGGCCTCAGGTGTGTTAGGCGCGTGCTCTACCACTGAGCTACATGCCCAGCCCCAGAGAGGAGTTTTAAAATGTTCAATTTCACTTAGGACACTTTCCAGTGTACCATTCTTCCAAATTTTCAAAGGGGAGTACAAGTCACAGAGCAATTTCACTTAGGAGGAGCTGGGCACCTGGTGGATGCTCCTCCTTCTCCTTCTCCCGAGGGTGGTCTGTCCGTGGCTCCTTGGATGTGCACAGAATGGGTGGTTCTTCTTTTTCTCAATTTGGGTTTCAGGTAAACTTGGGTGCTGTCTGCATCAGCTATGCTCAGAGCTGGTAGTCATGGCACCATGCACCTGAGTTCTCTAGGAAACCCCACCGGGAGGACCAGTGATTGGCAGGGGTTCCCCAGGTCCTCAGTCACTAGACTTCGACACCTGTTAATTTCTGTTAATACTCTGCTCAAGAGCCCAGAACTTAGCAAAGGTCTTTCATGCTCTGTCCCTGGCTGACCAGGCCACTTTATCTCCTCTGTCTTGCTGCTGGCCACAGGAGCCTCTGAGCACCTGTGCCCCTCTCCCAAGGCTCCTTAAAGATGCTCTGCCCTTTAACCTGCTGTTTCTTCCTCCTGGAACGTCTTTATCCCTATTATTTATTTATTTATTTTCAACTGGGGAAAACCCTTGTCTCCTTCCAGCTCAGCTCCTTCCTGCAGGTCAGCGTTAGGAAACATCTGTAACGTGGGCGGCGGCCTGAGCTGGACTGTCTCTCGGTGTCTCTTGTGCAGTTTCATCTGTGCACGTGGCTGGAGGTCAGGGACCCTGTCACCTTCATTTGTGTGACCCTCAGTGCTACCATCCAATGCTCAATAAATACCTGCGGAGGGACTGACTGTGTCTCAAGCACACACGGGGCACTCTCAGGGTAAAGGGCAGTCCAGGGAGGAGCCTGGGGTGAGGAGGAACGTGCAGCTCCCCATTAGACAGCATCCTTGAAGCCTGTTGCTGTGCTTCCAAATAAAGCTTAGGGGAGCAGAAGCTGTCTCCGAGCAAGCCCCTCGGGAGGACCCCGGGCCTGCCTCCGGGTCTTTTCCATGCTCTGGCCCTGAGCAGATTGTTGGGGCCTCCTCTCCTCGGCTTCCAGCCTGCTCTCCGGGGCTGGAGGAGGCAGTGCCTACCAGGCTGTAAGGCGGCAGGCTTCCACCAGAGGCTGCTGCTGCCCCGCTCTGAGGCCAGCTCCCTTTCATCTGGGAGACCTGCCCCCGCAGCCCACTGCCCTTTCCTGTTGTCAGAGGCCAGTGCGTTGTTTACTATCTGCCTGGGGGTGTGTGGGGCCGGGCTCCTCCAACGTGTGGATCTGTGATCTCTGTTTTTGTGGGAAGAGGTCAAGTTCCAGCAGCTCATCTCATCGGTGGCCTCTCGCCATCCTAATCCAGGGCTGCAAGGCGGGTTAAGTCCTGACCCCCAAGGAGGACACTCCCTTAGATACAACACACTCAGGGACCAATGGTTCTGCTGATATGGAATCTGTATGAAGGAGACAGAAAATACACACATTGGCCAGGCCTCCAGCCAGCTGCAACTGAGGACTCCCGAGTGTCCCCTTCAAGCTTCAGGAGGGCTGCTTGGTTGACTCCAGGCTTTTTGCTTTTTGCCACTGTCCTCCTCTTGCTGGTCCCTGTTGGCCAGTCCTGAGACCCTCTGGAGGGCTGGGGTCATATTTCTTCCTAAGCCCAGGTGGTGACATCATGCTTTTCCCAGAGGGGACAGGTTGGCCAGCTGGGTGCGGGGGTCTGCTGTAAGTCTATCTGAACGTCTGTCTCACTGTGTCGTGTTGCCCACCTCCAGCCCCAGACGGTTGGAACTCAAGACATAAATCACCCACTGCTGGTGTGTGCCTTCCCTGGACAGGACCCCCATGATGGATCTCTCTTGCTTCTAGAATCCAAACTCCTGCCTGGCTTTCAGGATACTTCATCTTCTTCTCCTGTTTTCAGATTCAGCCAACTGTATCTCTCCTCTGCCTCCCAGCGTAGTCGATTCTGCTCTTCTCCTGAATCTCCCACCGCTGAAGAAACTCCCAGAGCCCAAAACAAAACAAAGTCAAAACCTGCAGCAACGCACCAGGCTGGTTTTTATGTGCTGATCTTGGATTTCGCCCTGTGTTTGCTTCTCTAGTCTGAGGCTGCTCCATGTTTGAGTCAGCATTCAAATCCCACCTCCTGGACAATTTGAATCCTCAGTGACATCTTTGATGATGGGCCAGAGCACTTTTGTCTGCACCAGACACGTTGGCACGTCATTATGTTGGAGATGCTGCTGTCGAACTGTTTTATCCTCATTTATCCAATTGTTCAGTAATCATCCATCAAGTGCTTGTTATTATGTTCCAGGTGTTGGGCTCATTCGTCAGTCTGGGAGTCATCCCGGACAGCTTTCTCTCACCCTGTGACCTAGCTATCAACTGGGCTGAGAGATGCTTCCAAAATATATGCCATGCCGGGCCACTTGCCCCTCCCCCACCATCTCCCGCCGGCCGGGACTTCTGAAATCACCTCCTTTCTGTTCTTACCCCATTGCCAACCACTCTCCACCTGCACCACTTTCTAAAGGGAGAAAATCATATCCTGGGCGTTAGTCACCTTGGTTAAAACCCTCCAGAGGTGTTCTGTCGCACTTAGGATCAAACAGAAACAGGAAGAGAAAATAAAACAGAAACCAACCAGCTTGGCTTCTGAGGCTGCTCGCCACTTAGGGACGCTTTCCCTGTCAGTCACCAGGGTCAGGCTCCGTGCCTTCTTTCCACTGCGGCAGCAACCAGTTCATTCAAGCCTTTGAATCTTTGTGCTGCACTTTCTTCCTGGGCTGCTCTTTCCAAATGTCCATGACCATAAACCTTCATCCTCATTCTAAGTCTAAGTCCCCGACTTTGACAAGCCTCCCTTGACCATATACTCAATGTTACCTTTTGGTCAATCTCTCTCCTGTTACTTTGTTTCATCTTTACGTCCCTTGTCTTGTTCCTTTGTTTATTTTATGACTCTCTGTCCCCTCTGGATGTTCCAGGACAGCTGGGGACCTGGTTCTGTTTGTAGCTGCCTGCCAGAGTCTAAAACAGTACCCGGCAGAGAGAAGAGTCGATGTTTGCATGAACATGAATGAATGATTAAATGATTGTGTGAATAAATCCAAGATGAATGAACACAGTCCCTGCCTTCAAATACTTCATAGAAAACTGATAAAGGAGAGATTACTAAACATTTCCAACCAAGGAAACAAAAGCTCTAATAGAGACAGGCATAAAAGCATTATTTGAACACAGAAGAGGGAATAATTAATTTTGCCTCATATAAATGAGTCTTATCTCTTCGCTTATATGGTAAGCTCCTTTAGGACAAACAGCATCTTATTACTTTTATTCTCCATTGCTGTGGTTTCTAAATGCCAGTCCTTGGGTAGGCTTGGGAAAAAAAAAAATTCTCCTGGAGAGCTTAAAAAATCTTCAAAGATTTCTGATTCTGATTCTGCAGGTCTGCAGTGGAGCCCTGGGATCTGTCTTCAATAGTTGCCTGGGTGTTTCTGAAGCACCGTGGCCTGGGAGCTTCAGGACCACCCCATGTAACACAGCCTGGGCACGTGGCGAGGGCCCCGTAGGCCTGACTGGGCTCCAATAAATCCATCTCTGTCCACTCCATTCTTTCTCTGTCCAGCTCCAGCTGAGCCCAGAGTAAATGACTGTGTGTGTCGGAGGCTCCCGCCACCGGAGAGGATGTGGGAGACATGAGCCATCATTCCTTTTCCCTGGCATGACGGCTTTAGTGCCGCTCATATCTCTTCACAGGGATGGTTATTACCTGCCTTATGGGTCATTTTATTTTTTTAACCGAACAGCACACCGGCATTCCCCTATTAGTCCCACCCCTTGTGAATCGTCTCATGGCTGCCAAGAGCCTGGGAAAGCCACCTCCAAGCCTGGACGGTTCTCACAGGCCCCAGGCCCTGAGGGGAAGGGCATGGGGAAGAGTGCATGTTTGCACCAGGAAAGAGAAATGCCCAACTTGGGCCACAGGAAAAGACAGGCTTGACCCACAAAGGAGCTGGTGACATTCTCTGGAGGCCTGGCATCAGTCGGCTGGCAGGAGAGCTGGGAGACCACTTCTCCCTGGCATCAGGAAGTCTCTGGGGACCTTATCTTGTCCTCGGGCAGGACCCTATCTGAGAAGAGCTGGAAAGCCGGTGACCGTCAAGCTGAATGCCCTTGGTTCCAGGACCAGCCGGAGAGGCTTAGGGGTGGCGGTATTTTGAAGGGTGAACCAAAGGCCTTCTCTAGGAACCGTATTTTACAGGGAGTCTTGTTTTTTCTTGGATTGTATATTAGTTAGGGACAGGCTAGGGGTCGGATGAAGAGTTTCTGGAGAAGTTTCCAGAGTGCCCCCCACCACCCCATGCCACCTGCCCACGCCTCTTCCTGATGTCACCTTTGCTCTTTGGGCTTACTCTAGGAAAATGATGTCTCTCCACATCTCCTTTCTCACCTCTCTTCTTCCTCCCTCCTTTTCTTCTCTTTCTTCTATGGACTGAGATCACCCATGTGCAACAGTGCTCAGCCCGGCTGTGTCCGACGACTCTGGCTGCAGAGGTGCAGCCTGTGTGTGCCCCACGGGCTTCACATCAACCGTTTGGCACGTGAGTAGGAAAAGGAAGGGAGGACGGGGCTTCAGAGAGGGCAGCTTCGTCCAGGCTCCGGGACTGTGGCTCCTGTGCTTCCTCAGAGGGTGCGCCTCAGTCCTGCCCGCATCTCCCTTCTTGTCTGCAGCAGGTTTCGGAGTGGACGGTTAGCCAAGATGGTGTGTGGAAACAGCAGGTTAGGAGGGACAGAGGTTTCCAGGAGCAGTGGCAGCTGTGGTGGGACACCAGGGGCTCATGGTGCCCAGTGAAGGGCGTGGGGACCTGGGAGCCAGAACGCCCGGTTCACACTGTTACCCTACCACTCACTCCCTGGGTGGCCTTGGGTGGGTCTCTGAGACTCAGTTTCTTCATCTGTAAATGGCAATAATAACAACCCCCAATACTCCAGATTTCTTATCAAAGGGGGAACACGTGTCAGGGCACTTTTTCTTATTTTTACCCATCTGTTCGGTACAAAAACAATAAACTTGTTTGTTACAAATCAACCATAAATAAAACAAATAAAGGGCCAATTTATCCTTTTAAATATAATAGAGCTTCCACTCATACACTGCTGGTGGGACTGTGAATTGGTGCAACCAATCTGCAAAGCAGTATGGAGATTCCTTAGAAAACTTGGAATGGAACCACCATTTGACCCAGCCATCCCACTCCTTGGTCTATACCCAAAGGATTTAAAAACAGCACACTACAGGGACACAGCCACATCCATGTTATAGCAGCTCATTTCACAATAGCTAAACTGTAGAAGCAACCTAGATACCCTTCAATAGATGAATGGATTAAGAAACTGTTATATATACACAATGGAACATTACTCAGCATTAAAAGAGAATAAAATTATGGCATTTGCAGGTAAATGGATGGAGCTGGAGAATATCAAGCTAAGTGAGGTAAGGCAATTCCCCAAAACCATAGGCCTAATGTTCTCTCTGGTAAGTGGATGCTGATCCATAATGGTGGGGGGCGTGGGAAAAACAGAGGAACTTTGGGCAAAGGGGAGGCAGGGGTGGGGAGGGGTATATGGGGGCAGGAAAGATGGTGGAATGAGATGGACATCATTACCCTAGGTACATGTATGAGTGCACATTTAATGCCATGCCACATCGTGTACAACCAGAGAAATGAAAAGTTGTGCTTCAATTGTGTGCAATGAATCAAAATGTGTTTTGCTGTCATATATACCTAATTAAAATAAATAAATAAAATATAATAGTGCTTAGCAAGCCTTTCTAGAGTACAAATGTAGGGAACCAAAAGCAAGAACAGAGTGCATTGCGCCCCCACAGTTCCCAGGGACTCATAAAAACTCAGGAAAACACCCTGTTTTCTCCATGTAAAAACAACCAGACAAACAGACAAAAATTGTTAGAAAAGGTTAAATGGTGTGCACCATATTTTTGTTTACTAAGGCAAGGAGCCCTACAGTGCTTTTTATAGCGTTCCATTGAAGTTATAAAAATAGGTTAAGGCGGTAACTCAGTGGTGGAATGCTTGCCTAGATGCAGAAAGCCATGGGTTCAGTCCCTAGCATTGGAGAGAAATGGAGGGAGGGATGGAGAGAGGGAGGGAGGGGGAGAGACAGAGAGAGAGAGAAAGAGAGGGAGAGATTTTAGCACTGGAAGAAGAGCTTCAGAAAATTCGCTTAAGTGGAAGGCTCACTCCTATGTGTCCCAAGGCTGTTGGGGTCACCCTGCTGAGAAGTGAATCCCTTGCAGGTTTGCAGAGCAGATAAAGAAGGCAACTGGCAAAGTTGTTCTTCTCCGTTTCCTTTATTAATCTTGTACAAATTTGTCTTGCTGCTTGATATGTATCCATTTCTGTTTCTTTATGGAAAGATTTGTACCCTTCTGTCCCCAAGACTGTCATCAATTTTAGCATCAGCTGTATTAGCTCAACAACTTGGCCTTCTCTGTCTGCCTCTTTGGCTCTTCGTCTCTCTTCCCAGGTAGATGCTGTTTTCTCAGTCCACTCTGTCCAGCTTGGAGGTAGGGAGCTCATTCTGTCTCCACAGGGGGTAGGGTAATCCCTTCATTTATGATAGTCACAGTTGCATGATGGAAATTCTCCTGGATCCAGAAGCTGGAGTCCCAGATTCCAGATTGGTGTTTTTTTTTTTTTTTTTTTTTTTTTTTTTTTTTTTTTTGGGGGGGGGGGAGTCTTTCACTTCACTCTGGGCCTCCAATTTCTAGTGAGGCTCAAAGTTCTGTCTTCATTTCTGTAGCTGGGTTCCTAGGCCTTTTTGAGACATAGATCCAGCCCAAGTGTGGGCCCCAGGAGAGGGGCCATTTCCTCCTTGGGGGGCTCACTCCTCCATCTGCCTGTGGTCTCAGGCTAGAAAATCCAGAAGGGTTGGTACTCTGAAGGACCCAAAGGTGTGAAAATTAGGACACTTTTCATCAAGAAGATAGGCTTAGATTAGCCTCAGTTTGAGAAACCATAACGCTATATAATTTGAGCTAAAAGGTTTCCAGGGAGCTTTTAAAAATTTCGGCTTCTTTTTTTGTTTGTTATAGAAACAATCTGCAACCTGGTAAAAATAAATTCCCAACAGCATTTGGTGGTATAAAGTGAGAAGGAAAAATTTCCTCTGACCCCCACCCTCAGGGCCTCCCTAAGGAATCCTCTGCAGAGAGTTTCTTATGTGTTTGCTGAGGAACTGTCTCTGTGTTGCCACACTTTCATACCGACCCTTGCAGCAAGGCCCCTCCTCGTGTACTTCAGCACATGCAGACACAAAAGGGGGATTTTACAAAATTTGCATCATGCCTTTTGTGATTAATGATACATATTTCGGATCTTCCACACCAACACACCAGTCTGTTCCAGCATTCCCCGTGGGACAGGAGGTGACCTCAACAAGCAGTGGCCACCCAGGTTATTTCCAGCTTGTTATTGCCACTGACAATGCCTTTTCAGAGAGCCTGTGATTCAGTGTTTTCTATGGATTGATCCTTGGAACACAACCCTTTAGAGACACTCAACAAAACAGGCTGAGAGGGCAAACAAACATGGAAACCACTGTTTCAGATTTCCCTTTCCAAGAAATGGCTTATCAAGGATTCCTGGAATTAATTCAGTCAGAAAACCTGAAAACCCAGTGTGCCTCAAACTTGTTTGTCATCATTTCACTCTTTGAAAACATCATGGCGCATCACCAGCGTACGGCTTGCAGTTCACTCTGAACACTGTAGATGGCAGCACTGTGGGGAAGACATCTTGGAAATGCCTGAGTCCGGCCTGTGCTCCTGCAAGAAAGGGTAAGGAGCTGACTCTCAGAGGCAGGATCAGGAGTCTGACCCGGGGCATGTGCTTTTTACTCCATGGGAAGAAATCCCATCTGCTCAACGAATCCCCTTCCCAGGCCATGAAATTTTACCCCAGAGTTCACTAAATCAGGCAAGAAACCTGTGTCATAAAACGAACCTGATGTGATCTGGGTTAGACACAGTTTTAACATACAGTCTCAGTCCTTATTAAGTAAAGGTTGGTCAGTTAATTGGTTTGTAACTAGATTCACATTCACTGCCCATCAAGTGTCATTTCTGTGATGCTTTAGCATCTTGGCAGCATTTACCCAACGGGCCAAAACCCTGCCACAGTGCTCTTGTCCTGCTTGAGAGAAGGCAGACGTGGCTCTGGGGGTGGAGAGGGGGTCGTGTTGGAGAGGAACTATTTGACTTTCTCCTTCAGAGCCACTAAAAAATTGAGATGGGAAAGTCATGTGGCACCCTGAAACCAACCTCAGCTCATTCTGGTGGGCAATTTGGAAAGTGTAGAAAACTTTAAAACAAACTCATGTATAAAAGTATGTATGTTCATATGTGTGTGTGTGTGTGTGTGTGTGTATAGACAATAACTGTACGTATTTAGGGATACAGTGTGATATTTAATACATGTATGTGATATGTAATGATCAGATCAGGATACTTGACATATTTATTACCTCAAAAATGTATTATTTATTTTTGTTGGAAACATTCAAAACTCTCTCTACTAGTTGTTTTGAAATGTACTGTTGTCAACCATACCTATCGACTGTGCTCTAGAACAGAAGTTATGCCTTCTATCCACTGCACCCCTGTGACTGTTAACCATACCCTGTGTACCCCTCCTTCTTCCCTTCCCAGTCTCTGGAAACCACTATTTGACTCTCCACTTCTGTGAGATACAGGTTTCGGCTTCCACGTTTAAGAGTGGAATACTGTAAACAGCAGAGCTCTGACCTATTTGCTTTCCGGGTGCCTGCTTCACTGAACATAACGTCGGCCAGGCGCATCCATATTGGCCCAAATGACAAGATTCCATTCTTGTTTATGGCTGAACATTCCATTGTGCCTACATGCCACATTTTCTTCATTCATCCATCCATTGGTGGACATCTTGGTTGATTCCATGGCTTGGCTGTTGTGAATAGTGTGGTAATAAAGATGGGAGTACATCTTTGACAAGCTGATTTGGATATATTCCCTGTGGTGGAATCACTGGACAGATGGTAGAACAAACCCTTAATCCCACTCAAGCGGTCGATTTGTGCAGATCAGTTCCAGGGCCTCCTGGTGGAGCTGAGGAAGGAAGAAGGAAGAAGCCACTCTGGTCCGGGAATTGTCCTTGGAGCATTTGTGGACACAGCCACATTTAAACATCACCACTCTTTAAAGGAGTGCTTATCCTCAGTTGAGGGAAAAGGAAATTGAGGACACAGAGATGAAATGACTTTATTAGGGCCACACCGAGCTGCACCTAAGGGTGTGGAGTGGGGTGAACACGAGGAATGAGCTCTGTTCAGACTTCACCCAGGCCTTTGGAGCTGTGGGACACTGGAGAGCTTAACTAACTAAGCTATACTGACGTTTCTTCAGCTGTAAGACAAAGAAAAGAAAAGCTGTCTCTTCATGCTGTTTGGACGTATCAAAACAGGGTTAGTGAGCGGGTGCAGCCTGGTCCTGGTGTATGATTTTCGTCCATTATCTTTGCCACGCTGGGTCACACTGGCTGTTTCCATATCTGGTGTCCTCTACAGTTGTACGCCAAGGCTGTGCCATTCATCTGGCTATCAGATGCCTCTGTGGATCTTGGTGGGCTTTCCCTGTTCATGCATTGAGTGGCTCAAACCAGACAGTACTTGCTGGGTGAAGGGCCTCATAGGCACTGGCTAGTGATCAATCACCCCTTCTCCTCCATTGCTGGTGCTTCTTTGTCCCCTCACCTCCATTGCTTGTATGTGGCCTGGCCATGGGAGCTCAGCTGATATCCAAGGACAGTGAGGTGACCCCCCCAAATCATTCACCCTCCATTCCCCTTGTGGCTAAGACACCATCTTTTCCCCTGCACCCAGCTATGAGGTTTGACCGCTGAGGTCTCCAGCTTTCCCTTGGTCCTGCCTTTCATGGGTTGGCACCTCATGAGGTGACCTGGTACTCCTTCCAGGGATGGTGGCACTCACTGCCCTCAAAATTTCTCCCATCTTTTTTTTCCTGTATTGATAGCTGTGGGATGCTGGGTTGCCATGACAACTGATTGATTAGCATCCAATTCCCGGACCAGGAAACATGCAGCCATAAAGAATTACAAATGATGCCTGATTGTCTGCTGCCAATAGCCTGATTGCTGCCATTTTCTGGCAGGTAGCTCAGCCCTGACAGGAAACCCAGCGCTGTGCAATTATTGCGACGTGATTGATGCATCGCTATAGTTACAGTCGGCAGTGTTTCCAACTTGGGAGTTTTTTTTTTTTTTTTTTTTTTAAAAAGAAAAATTCTCCCCCTTTCAGATGGAAATGCTCGTGTGGAAGGATGATGTAGCAAGTGGAGGAGGGAAGTGGGGCTGGCAGTGTGGACTCAGCAGGAGCCCAGTGGGCTTCAGGGGCATGAAGGGAGAGGGGAACAAAGTGGAGGCATATGGCTGGAATGGGAAAGAGGGATGTCCTTCCACGAGGCCGCCCGCCCCTCCAACTCTGGGGCCTCACCACGCACTGAAAGATGGTTCCGGAATCATTTCCAAATGAGAAGTCTGAAAAGTAGGGTGTGGGGGGTGCAGGATGAGAACAAAAAAATAATTAGGCCACAGGTGGTGTGCTGCTCAGGCCAGTTACCCACGCAGCTCTCTAGGGCTTAAAATATTTGCGATGGCCAAAGAGCAGGCACCTGGGCCAGCAGTGGATCAGGGGAAGAGGCGTGGCGCCAGGTAGTGGGGGTTGGAGAGTGGTCCCGAAGCAGGATCCAGGGAGCCACGAGGATGGTGCTCAGAGGCTTTGGATAAGAGAGACCTTTTCCTTTGACCCAGGGACAGAGCCGTTCTCTGTTCCTCCATTGGATACCGCGTATTTCTCAGGCTGGTAGAGAGGCATAGAGAATAAACATATCTGAGGGTTAGGCTAAACTCAGGGCTACAGAAGTTCCTCTGTCAACGTCGGCTGTTACTGAAGAGAGTTACTGTCCCCAGGCATCCTCCAAATCAGGTCCACTGTGCAGTGATACCCAAGTCATTGTGCTCCTAGCAATTCTTCCCCTCCGGGGAGAGTGGCCCTCTCCCTACAGTCTTCTTTTAAAAAGCAAATGCTCCTAGAATGAACCTGTTTAGAGACTTGAATCTAAATGTGAATATGTTTTTTGTACTTACCTTAAAATCACCTGAATGCTTGCTATCATAACATTTATTTTTTTTAAAAAAAAATTTCTGCATGCATTTATTCTTACTCCTTGAGAGTAAGGACCGAGGCATTAATTCTGGCAAATAATGGAACCGTAATAAGTTACTGTTGCATGAGCCAGTGAATGCAAAATAGATACAAGGAAGGGCAGCCACAAAACATACGGTAGGAATTAGAAACAGCAGGGTCTAATGTGGTCCCAGCTACGGTGGGAAACGCTGAAGATCAGTTAGTCACAATAAGGGAAGTCAGGACCTAGGCTTCCGAAGGAGGTCGGGTTAAGACAGGATTTGAAACCCAGGCAGGACAGTATCTTAGGTGCCTGGCATTTTTAACCTTCATTATCAGAACCATGGCAAAGGAGAGCTTTCTGTGGACATGGGCCTTTTATCTTGGCTGCTATGAGTGTTAATTGCCTAGAGTATAGATCTACCTATCAGGAAAACATTAACATTTGTAATTGAACCCCAATAGCCCAACGTTGTTTTTTCAGAGGAAGAAGTAGCTTATTTATTTTTATTTTTATTTTATTTTTTTTTTGTGGTACTGTGGATTGAATTCAGGGCCTCACACATGCCAGGCAAGCACTCTACAGCTGAGCCACACCCCCAGCCCTTTTTATTTTATTTTGAGACAGGGTTTTGCTAAGTTGCCAAGGCTGACCTCTAACTTATAATCCTTCTGCCTCAGCCTCCTGAGCAGTTGGGATTACAGGTGAGTGCCACAGAGACCAGCTAAACTTTTAAATTTACTATTTGTCCTATTATACTATAAGTATACCAAAGGCAAGAACTGTGTCCACTCTGTATGGAATCAGTGCTTAGCACAGAGCACTTAAGATATCATTGTTGAATTTAATAAATTAGGACTGAACTCCATCCTTAGGGCTGTGGAATAAGAACTGAGGAGGATTTGGGCAGATGGGAAGTACCTGTCCTCAGGAAACAGGATGCACACAGTCCTAACTCCAAGCCGCAATTACACGCCTTATCAGTGGAGGAACCTCAGACAGGCTATGGATCCTTAGTTTCTCCACCTGTGAAATGGGGGTATTTAGAAAGATAAGGGATGGCAGGAACATTGTACCGCACACACTAAATGCCCGTAGGTATTGAATACTATTGTTGTGATATTTAATTTGTGGCCCAGAAGTTGCATGCTTTTTACATAAAAATACACAAAAACAGCATAAACAACCACTCGAATTGGCAGCAAATCTTGCAAGGGGCTATGGTCCGCCAACTGGCAGATGCAAGGGGTGGGGGAGGGGGTGCTCCTGTTTGGATTTACTTGAAATACCTCCAGCTAATGTCTTGCTGGTTGTTGAACAGCAGCTATAAAATACTTATGTTCTGGCCCGAATGTACCTATAAGTCCATTTGTATTTAGGAGATCAAGTATGTCCACATTTGTAGGAACATTTAAAGTCATTCAAACCCATCAGGATTGGTGTCCCTGACTTCAGATTACCCAGGCAGATAAAAGCTCGTTCCCATGGGAACCAGTTTTGCTTCCCCTTCCATCTAATTAGAATCCATTTACCCAGGCCCAAATGGTTTCTAAGTACCTTCCAGTGAGTTCTTCGCTGAGTGTTCCAGCCTCAGCACCGGCCCAGGCAACTTACCATGTACCGCATCATTCAACTTCTGTCAAGTGAATACACCCCTGAGTTTGCAGGGACTAATTCTTTGTTTATTTGGCTCATTTGTAGTTCAGACGAGAAAGGATCGGTTTCCACAGAGTATACTCTATGCAACTTGTAACAGCCAACGTTCTGCAAACAGCCTTTCTGAGGAGCCATAGTCTTTCAGTCTACTTCATATTGTTATAACAAAAATAAATGAGCCTGGGTACTTTACAAAGAAAAGAGGTTTATTTATCTTGTGAGTCAGGAGATTTGAGGGCAGGATGCCAGCGTCTGTGCAGCTCTGTCAGCTCTGGTGAGGGGCATCAGAAATGTGAGATAAAGAGAGGCGAGGGAGAAAGAGAACGTCAGAGAGGTCTCTTCATCCTCTTTTTATGACAACCTTCTCTTACAGGAACTTACCCACCTGTGAGATCAGCAGAAGTTCCTTAGGGGGACGGAGCTCCATGACCTAGCTGCCTTCCACTAGGCCCCACGCTCAAGGGCTCCACCATCTCAAAACCATCACATGCATGAACCCCGTCGTAGCAGCTCTGGTCTGTATTTTTCTCACCATTTTCCAGTTGGTGTTTGAACACCTCCAGGCACTGCCTAGATGCCTCAGTTCATGTCCCAGCCCCTGAGCCTCCGGGGGACTCACGCAGCAATATCCCAACAGGAGCTGCACTCAGTGAACTTTCTAGAGGACAAAGTAGCTGAGAGACAGGGGCCAGGATGGAGATACCAAGCAAGTTCACCTCCTGCCTCTGAGGTCGAAGCGTCCCTCTTTGGAACTTTGGCCCCTCAGCCCCACTGTATTTGAACACCTCCGTTCAGCATCCTGCCTGTTGTCCACTCAGGCCACCTGCCTTCCTTAGGCACCTGCGGGCTCTGGCCTTTGGGGCTCTGCTCAGGGAATTGAGGCAGAAGAACTTTCTCAACTCAAACCAGCTGCTGTTTAGCCTGGGATCACGGTCATCCTCACTGCCCCCTGGTCTCCGGGAGAGGCCTCTGCCCAGCCTCCCGGTCTTCCCAGGGCTGGGCAGGTGCCGGGGACGTTGGCTGGGCTGCACAGAGGAGGGGTGTTGGCGCTCAGCCTGTGACTCAGAACCGAATGCCTGCAGACCCGAGCGTCACTTTGGGTCCCTTGGATCCTACAGGGTTGGGCTTCAGCACTGGCTTCTGTCTCCGCCATTTCCATTTGGAGACCCCCCGAGGCTTCCAGGAGCCCCCACAGCTGCCCCCGTCCTGGGTCTCTTCCTGCTCATGGCCACGGTGGATGGCAGAGCACCTGGGCCTCTCTGGCAGGCGTCGGGGTGTGCCCATGGTGTGGGTGCTCCCTGTGGCCAGGTTTCTGCCACCTGCTCTGCTTGGAGGAGACAGATAAGGGCAGGAGGTGAGGAGGCCCCCGCCAGCTGGCACCCAGGCCTGGCGACATGCTGGTGGCTGGGCCTGCTGCAGTCTTCAGCCTGGGTCTCTGCTGGAACGAGCTGGTGCAGGGAATGGCCAGGTCTTGGCAGAGGGCGAGGGAGCCCAGATGGGGAAGGAAGTCTGGGGGCTAATGGACTCGGTGCTGGCTTCCTCGACGGGCGCTGGGGGTCCTGTCAACATGGCTCCCTGCCTCTTTGGCAGAGGCCCCAGGGAGGGGAGTGATGGACTTCCTGTGGACAGCTGCAGTGACCCAGGGCACTGAGGGTATTTATTTGCACAACCATCTTACAATTCCAGGCTTCCAGAGACAGAAATCAACTCTTTCTCCCTCCTGTTGCCTCCAGAGTTTAGCCAGAGCTGAATCAGGACGCCCGTAAACTTTTGTCCAACTGAATGCAGATGCAGAGATGGGGGAGGCAGAGGGAGACACCTGTGTGCCCCAGACAGACAACAGCTGGGAGCCGCTTTCCACGACTCTGTTAAGTATTTTCTCAGCAATTGCTCCGGGAAGAGGTTGAAGGCTGAGTGAGTAAAGAGTGCTAAACAGGATCCTCACGTTTTCCTTCTCCGTCGGGTAAGCAGCAGATCCACAGGTGAGCAGAGCACATTCCAAAGAGGCACTGTTCCTTTTTGGGGGGGTGGGTACCAGAGATTGAACTCAGGGACACCGAGTTCACATCCCCAGCCCTTTTTTGTATTTTGTTTAGAGACAGGGTCTCCCTGAGTTGCTTAGTGCCTCCCTTTTGCTGAGGCTGGCTTTGAACTCGCAATCCTCCTTCCTCAGCCTCCTGAGCTGCTGGATTAAAGGCCTATGTCACTGTACCTGGCTCTGTAGGGGCATTCGAGCTCTCACTTGATAACTCTGCCCTTGGGTGAGGGCAAGGGAGTCTCCACCTGGAGGTGTCACCCTAGGAGTTCTGGTCTGTGTTTCTGGTCGTTGCCAGAGATGGTTGAATTCCTCTTGGATCAGCACTCCAGGCAGCCGCCCGGGCGGCCTCGGTGCTGCAATGTGTTATCTTTGGAGATGGGGTTAAGTCAAGGACTGCTGATGGTGTTCTGTGGAGTTTAAAAATATATGACAACATCTTTAAGAGCTGCTTTAAAGAGGAGGATGACAAATGATTCTCTATGATAAGACTAACAAAATAGGTTTTATTTTTGCGTATCCTGAAGATTGGCCATAAACGTACATATTTCATGTCACTGTCATCAGTGTGAATGGAACGCCTGACATTCCGCTTTATTCCCTTCACACAACATCTATATTTCTCTGTATTATTCCATTCTTTACTTATCTTTTAAATAGTTGCATAATATTTCATGGAATGGAATAATAAACTCCTTATATTATTTAGATTTTTTTTGTGTGTGTATCTAGCTCTTTTTTCTTGTTTAAATTATTTCTTCCTCCCCAGCTTTATTAAGGTATGATTGATAAATAAAAATGCTTTATATTTAAGGTAGAGAGTGCAATGATTTGATATGTATATGCATTTGGGAATTTTTATAGCATTCAAGCTAATTAGCATATCTCCCACTTCACACAGTACCTGCCCCAGCTTTGTGGTGAGGATATGTAAGATCTACTGTTCTTTTAGCAAATTGCGACTACCCAATGTGTTATTCTTAATGATGGTCGCCTGTCGTTAAGATATGAGTCATATCTCAGGAACTCATAACTGAAAATCTGTACTCTTTGATCAACATCTCCCCATCTTCCTTATTATGGGGACCACTATTCTACTTTCTGCTTTTATGAATTCAACTTTTAAAAAAATTTATATACAAGTGACATCATGCAGTATTTATCTTCCTGTTCTGGCTGATTTTATTCAGTATTATGTGGACTCTTCCAGTTTGCTGCAAATGGAAGAACTCTCTTCTTTTTTATGGCTGAGTGGTATTCCACTGTATGGGCCTTTTTTTTTTTTTTTGTATCAGGAATTGAACCCAGAGGTGTTTAACCACAGGGCTACATTCCCAGCCCTTTTTATTTTATTTTTTATTTTGAAAGAGAGAGTCTAGCTAAGTTGCTAGGGCCTTGCTAAGTCGCTGAGGCTGGCTTTGAACTTGTGATCCTCCTGCCTCAGCCTCCTGAGTTGCTGGGATTACAGGCCTGTGCCACCATGCCTGGCTCCACTGTATGTGTCTATGTATCACATGTTCCTTATCAGTCATCTGACAATGGGCCCCTAAGTTGTGAATAGTATGTACGTGTTATGAACAGTGCTGTAAGGAAAAGGATGCGGATATCTCTTTGGCATACTGATTTCCTTTCCTTTGTTTGTTTACTACTCAGAAGTGAAATTGCTGGAAAGTATAGTAGTTTTATTTTATTCTATTTTGCAGAACTTCCAGATCGTTTTCCATAGTGACTATTAATTTACATTCCTACCAAGAGTTTGTGAGGATTCCCTTTTCTCCACCTGCTTGCGAACACCTGTTATCTTTTGACTCTTTGATAATAACCATCCCAGCAGATGTGAGTTGATATGTCATTGTGGCTTTGGTTTTCATTTCCCTGATGGCTAGGTTTTCTGAACATTTTCTGCATACAGGTTTAGCCATTTATATGTCTTCTTTCGAGACATAGAAATTTTTTTGTCTTGTTTCAAAAATTGGGTTATTTTCTTGTTGTGCCATATAGATTGGATACCAGCCTCTTACCATATGCCTTGTTTTATATACCATCGTTCATGTGGTTTGAAGATTCTTTTCTCATGCTGTAGGTAGCCTTTTCATTTTGTTGGTTGTTTCCTTTGACGCCTAGAAACTTTTTAGATGGGGGCCTCACTTGTTTATTTTGCTTTTGTTGCCTGTGGTTTTGGAATCACATCCATCATGTAATTGCCAAAGTCAATGTCAATGAGTTTTCCCTCTGATTTCTTCTAGGAGTGTCAGCCTTATGTTAAGCCTTATGTCCTCCGCTCTGCTGGTACACCATTTTTAGTTATGTTTTTGTGCATATATAAGGGTTTGACTTCTTCTTTTGCACATGAGTATCTAAAATCCCCTACACTGTTTTTGAATAGACTGTTCTTTTCCCATTGTGGAGACTTGACACCTCTGAGAGAGTCTTTAGAATTTTTTATGTATGAGATTAAGCCCTCTGCAAACAGAGATGATGTAACTTCTTCCATTCCAATTTGGATACCTTTCATTTATTTTTCTTGCCTAATTGCTCTGGCTAAGACTTCCAGCACTATGTTGGAAAGAAGTGGTAGGAGAGAGCATCGTTGCCTTCTTCCTGATCTTACTGGAAATGATTTCAGTCTTTATTACATTGAGATGTATTCCTTTTATAATTGGTTGAAAATTTTTTATAATTAAGGGATATTAAATGATGATAGAGCATATGGTTAACAGAAGAAAGTAACAAGATCAGAGCAGAAATAAATAAAATATATAAGGAAAAAAATAGGAAATGTCATCAAAACTAAGTAGTTTTAAAAACGTTTTTTTAAAAATCAGTTATTTGTTTTATTTAATTATACATGACAGCAGAATGCACTTCAATTCATAGTACACAAATGGAGCACAACTTTTCATTTCTCTGGTTGTACGTGAAGTAGAGTCACACCATTCATGTCATCATGCATGTACCTAGGGTAATGATGTCTGTCTCATTCCACCATTTTTCCTACCCCCCTTGCCCCCTTCCTTCCCCTCCCTCCCCTTTGCCCTGTCCAAAGTTTCTCCATTCTTCCCATGCCCCCCTCCCAATTCATTTATCAGAGAAAACATTTGGCCATTGTTTTTTTTGGGGATTGGCTTACCTTGCTTAGCACGATATTCTCCAACTCCATCTATTTACCTGCAAATGCCATGATTTTATTCTCTTTTTAATGCTGAGTAATATTTCATTGTGTATTCCACAGTTTCTTTATCTATTCATCTACTGAAGGGCATCTAGTTTGGTTCCACAGCTTAGCTATTGTGAATTGTGCTGCTATAAACATTGATGTGGCTGCATCACTGTAGTATGTCATTCTTAAGTCCTTTGGGTATAAATGGAGAATGGGATGGCTGGGTCAAATGGTGGTTCCATTCCAAGTTTTCTAAGGAATCTCCATACTTAAGCAGGTTTTTTTTTTTTTTTTTTTTGAACAATGAAATTGATAAGGATTTAGCTAGACTGAAAAAAAGAGAGAAGATAAATAAAATCAAGTATAAGATGAGACATGACAATGAAGACTACAGAAATGTAAGATCATAAGAAACTCTTATGAGGGACTGGGGTTGTAGCTCAGTGGTTGAGCGCTTGCCTTGCATGTGTGAGGCACTGGGTTCGATCCTCAGCACCACATTAAAAAAATAAATAAAGTTATTTATAAATTAAAAACTCTTATGAACAATTAAATGCAAATGAATTGGATAACCTAGAAGAGATAGATTGATTCCTAGGAACACACAACATCTAAAGACCGAATCACAAAGAAATAGAAAGCCTGAACAGACCGATAATGAGTAAGGAGTTAAAATCAGTAGCCAAACATCTCCAAAAAGGAAAATCCCAGGACCAGACAATTTCACAGGTGATTTCTGCCAAGCATGTAAAGGAGAATTAGCACCAACCCTTCTCAAACTCTTCTGAACATTAAAGAAGGAACACTTCCAACTTTATCTGTTAAAGTTGGCGTTATTCTGATACCAGAATTGGAGACATCTCAAGAAAAGAAAATTACTGGCCAAAATCCTTGATGAATATAGATGCAAAAGCCCTCAAGAAAATACTAGCAAACCGAATTCAATGGCACATTAAAAAGATCATGAGCCACAATGAAGTGTAACATCTCCGGGATGCAAAGAAGTTTCAATATATGTAAATCAACAATGTAATACACCGCATTAACAGAATGAAGGGTAAGAATCATCTGGTCATTGCAATCGATGCAGAAAAGCATTTGACAAAAATTATTATTATTATTATTTTTTAAGGAATAATTTCTAGGAACAGAATGAGAGGTGGTATAATAAGGCTAGGTCACATTAGCCTATGAGAGACCATTTTGCAAATCTCTTCCCCATTCTGCATTTGGGATGCTCTCTTAAAATCAGCTTAGGTAGCTGGGTGCAGTGGCCCATGTCCAGGTGAGTTCAAGGCTAGCCTCATCAACTTAGCAAGACCCTGATTCAAAATAAAAAGTAAAAAAAAGGCTGGGGATGTGGCTTAGTGCTTAAAAAAAAAAAGGTAGGAGTATTTACATTGCAAAAATTGACAAATGCCACAATTCAGGGACTCTTTTACTTTTTTTGCTCTTGTTCTTCATTTTGAAGAGCTGCTTTACCACCACTGATCAAGGAGTGTAAAGGTGCTTATTATTCTTGGTATATTTTTAGCCATATTATTTTTAAAAAACTTGAGCCCACACATTTATAGGTGTCTTTACTGACTGAAGTGTAATCATAAAATACGTAGATTTTTTTTTCAAAGCTGCTGAATTGTTTTGTCAAAACCTTCTGGGGTTCTTTATTACACCCAAATACACATACATAATTTTTGATCATTTAAAACCCAAATGGTATTGGTTATCGAGGTTCTTTCTATTTGGAGGAAGTTCCGCTCATTCTCCTGGTAGGTGAGCTGCGACTCCAGAGGTTTGGAACATAGGAGCTGCCATCTGCCACCTTCAGCAGCCACCGATCTCTCCCCTTCCCCTTTTCTCACTCTTTGCCCTTGAGCTGGAGAAAGGGAGCAGGGTCCGTGGGATTGCTCCTGGGGTGCTGGCTGTCCTCCTCTCCGCTGGTCATACCTGGATAGTCTCTTTCCTTCTGTTGCCTGTTGCCGTTTCCTGTGGGACACTGACTGACCACGCCTGTTGAACGACCCTAATCTGACAATCTGAAATGCTTTCAAACCTGGAAGCTTCTGAGTGCTGACATGGGGCCACCAGAGGAAAACTCCACACCTGGCCTCCAGTTAGAGGTGGCAGTCAGAACTCAGGTGCACTGAAAACTCGGCGTACGATCACCTTCAGGCTAGGGGTATAAGGTGTACATGGGATTGTTTTTTTTTTTTTCTTTTGTGTGGTACTGGGGATTGAACACAGGACCTGGTGCATGCGAGGCAAGCACGCTACCAACTGAGCCATATCCCCAGTCTTAAGGTGTACATGACACAAACGAATTTCATGTTCTGATTTGGGTCCTATCCCTAAGTATCAGGTATGGGCACAGTTTCAAAATTGAAGAAAATCTGAAATCTGAAACACTTCTGACCCCAAGTGTTTTGGGTGACGGATGTTCAACCTGTAGGGCTTTGCTGTGTGGTCGCTGTTGATATTGATTCTTTCCTTCTTGAAACAAAGAAAAACTGAGCCATGTATATGAAACCCTAGTTTTCCACACGTGGGACATCGGGCAACTGGTGGCAGCGATCCTTGAGCAAAAACAGGGTGAGCTTCCTCGATGCCCAAGCCTGAGGGATTTCGCAGGTCCTAGTAAAGGGAGGAGAGGGATGTAGCTGGGAGTGTGGGGAGGCCGAGGAGAGCCGAGGGGCTCCCCCCAGGGCCTCACTGAAATGCCCGATAAGACTCAAATCTGTCTGGGAGAGAACGAGGACTGGGATTTTTTTCTTGTCCACACAGCCAGAATGGAAAACCTGGTAATGGGGGAGGCCTGGAGCAGAGTTCTCCCAAGGTCTGACCTAGTATTAGGGTGCTATGACTTGAGTGGGTTCCTCAAAGCTCCCAGGGTTAGAAGCGGGGTCCCCAGCGTGGACCTTTCAGATGAGAAGGTCACTGGGGACACCACCCCTGGAAGAGGTCAATGCTGTTCTCGAAGGGCCAGGCTAGCTCCTGTGAGTGTGGGTTCTTGCGAAAAGAGCGAGCTTAGCCCTTGCATCCTTCTTACTTCCCATCTCACCATGTGACGCCTCTCTCCTCACGAATGTCATCTTCCACGTTGTGATGTAGCCACAGACTTTCACCAGAGATTGAACCTATGGGGCTACCCAGTCTTGGACTTTGAGCCTCCAAAACCATGAGCTCAATGGACCTCTTTTCCTTATAAGGCACCCAGCTTTAGGTATTTTGTTATAACAACAAAAAATGGACTAGGACATAGCAAAACTTGGATCTAAACTTAAAGCCTGCTCTAGTCTCACCCAGCAAAGATTAAAAGCAAGGCAAAAACTGTTTCCAATTAACTGCATCCCAGAACAAAGCTCAAGAATTTTAACTGGAATATAAAAATGTCCAGTAACAACACAGTAAACGTCATAGTGTCTTGCATCCAATAAAAAAATTAAAAGACATGCAAAGAAATAAGAAAATACAATTGATAATAAGAATAAAATTTGGTTTAACATTTGAAAATCAATCAGTGTGATTCACCATATTGACTAATTAAAAGGAAAAACCCATGTGATTATCTTGATGAATACAGAAAAAGCATTAATGAAATCCAGCATTTATTGCTGATTAAAAACTCTCAGGAATGAGGAACAGCATAGAATTTCCTCACCCTGATAAAAGGAATGTATGAAAAACCTCCATAGATGTTACACTTGGTGGTGGAAGACAGAATGTTTTCCTTCTAAGATCAGTTAAAAGGCTGATTCTTAACTCTGATGGCTTTTATTCAATGTCTTCAGGGGAATTTGACCAGGGAAATAAGGCCATTAAAAAATAACCCCCTTATCGGAAAAGAAGAGGTAACCCTGCCTTATTTCATAGACAGCATCTACCAAGAAAATCCTGTGGAATCTACCAGAAAGCTAAAGCAATAATAGCAGGATACAGTATAGAGGATAAGTACATAGACTTCATTTGTATACATTATTGACAATTAAAAACGGAAATGAAACCTTTAAAATATCATTTAAATAGGATCAAAATTATGAAATACAGATAAATCTGCCAAAATTGACCTTTGTGGTGAAAACTATCGAAGCCTTGTGGAGACTACACGGAGCATTATCGTGCCACTAGATCAGAAGACTCAATATTGTCAAGATGTTAATTTTCCCCAAATTTATCTCTAGATGTAACACAATCCCAATTAAATTCCAGAAGGTCATTTATTTATTTAGTGGAAGCTAATTCTTAAATTCGTAGGGACATGCAAAAGACCTATAATGGCTAAGGTGACTCTGAAAAAAGAATAGAGTTGAAGAATGTATCATTACCTGACTTGGAGACTTATAAAGCTACCATAATCAAAACAATATGGAATGTAGATCAAAGGTGGGCAAATAGATCAAAGGAGCAGAAAAGAGTCTGGAATAGACCATGCAAACATGGCCAATTGATCTTTAACACAAACAAAGGCAATTTGATGGGGGAAAGATAGTCTTTTCAACAAAAGGTGCTGAAAACAAAAAAACCTCTATTCATCCCTTACATTTTACACCAAAGTTAAATTGACACGAATCACAGAAGTAAAGCAAATCATAAAACCATACAGGTTTTTTTTTTTTTTTTTTAAAAAAAACCAGAATAAAATCTTTGAGTTTGGATTAGAGAATGGCATCTTAGATATGACATTATAAGTATGAGCCATATTAAAAAATAAAAAGCCCTTGATGTTGAACTTGATAACTTCTGCTCTTTGACAAATAATTTTAAGAGAATAAAAAGGTGAACCATATTTGCAAGTCCAAAATCTGATAACGGACTGTTATGGTTTGGATGTGAGGTGTACCCCAAAAAACTCAGGTGTGAGACAAAACAAGGAGCTTTGGAGGAGAAATGATTGGGTTATGTGAGACTTAACCCAGTCCATGAATTAATCACCTGATGTGATTAACTGAGTGGTAACTGAAGGCAGGTGGGGTGTGGCTGGAGGGGGTGGGGTATGGCTTGGGGGATCCATTTGTATCAGGCGAGTGGAGATCAATCTCTCTCTCTCTCTCTCTCTCTCTCTCTCTCTCTCTCCCTCTCTCTCTCTCTCTCTGCTCTCTGATCATCATGTGAGCTGCTTCTCTCTGCCACAGTATTGTGCCTTGATGTTCAGCCTCACGTGAACCCCAAGGAATGGAGTTTGCTGTCTATGAGACTGAGACCTCTGAAACTGTGAGCCCCCAAATAAACTTTTCCTCCTCTATAATTGTGCTGGTTGGGTCTTTTAGTCACAGCAGTGGAAAAAGCTGACCAAAACAAGCATTGTTTTCTTTTCTTTTCTTTTTTTTTTTTGGTGGTACCGGGGGATCAATCACTCAGCTACATCTCCTACCGTTTTTATTTATTATTTTGAGACAGGATCTTGCTAAATGGCTGAGGCTGACCTTACCTGGAACTGTGCTCTCTCTCTGCTTCAGCCTTCCGAGTCCCTGGGATTACCCTCCTGGCTGTCTGCAGAATTTTCGAAACATTTTGAATTTATGAAAAATTCCAAATAAGAAAACAACCCAGTTAAAAATGGGGAGAATATTTTAAAGAGACACTTGACCAAAGAATATACTGTTGGCAAATAAGCACATGAAAATATACTAGGTATCACTGGTCATTACAGAGTTACAAATTAAAGCCAAAATAGGATATTGCTGCACACCTAGGAGATTTTACACATACACACACACACACACACACACACACACACACATACAATTTTTTGGTATCAGGAATTGATCTCAGGGGCACTCGACCACTGAGCCACATCCCCAGCCCTTTTTTGTATTTTATTTAGAGACAGGGTCTCTCTGAGTTGCTTAGAGCCTTGTTTTTGCTGGGGCTGGCTTTGAACTCTGATTCTCCTATCTCAGCCTCCTGAGCTGCTCTAACTGCACGTGGCTTCCTATGAGATCATCTTGAATTAAAAAGCCCGACTATAGTAAGAGTTGATGAGGATGTGTAGTAACTGGAATTCTCAGTACTTCTGATGGCACTGAAAAGTGGCACAGCCTCTCTGGAAAAGTTTGGTGGTTTCTTAAAAAGTTAGTCACACAACTACTGTACGATCCAATGATTTTCTAGGTATTTATCCAAGATAAGTGAAAACATCTGTTCATGAGATTTATACACAAACATTCACAGCAGCTTTACTTTGTAATGGTCCAAAATTGAAAAAGCCCAACTGTCTATCCACAGAATGAATAAATATTGCAACCTATTCCATGGAACACTGTTTAGTAATCAGAAGAAACAAAGCACAGATACATGGTACAACTTGGATGGCTGTATCACGATGTAACATGCTCAGTAAAAGAAGCCTAAGAATAAACATCATTTCTATATGCTTCTATTTATACAAAATATTGGAAAAATAAAATAATCTGTAGTGAAAGAAAGACCCATTGCTGCCTGGAGATGAAAGGGTGGGGAGTGGGGTGAGGATTGGTGTAGAAGAAGGAGGCTGCTGAGGGCCATGGTCAGGTTCCCAGTCTGGAATGCATTCATGATGTAGACTCTATGCTTTGAACATGCAAGTTACTGCGTATCAATTATACTTCAATAAAGGTAAAGGTATTAAAAGTGGTGAGTGTGGGCTCATTATGTTATGTCACATAGTATCCAAAAAGGTATGGGAAGAATCCTCATTTGAAATAGAATATCACAAAATATTGACCATTGAATTTCCTAGGCACATCCAAAATTATTGGATAAGGCAAACACCCAAACTGGACCGACACCATACCTATTATCAAATGGGTTGTGGGTCAGGCATGTCATATCTTTCCATCTTTAATCAAGTAGAGATTCTGTGGTCTTTTAAGACACAAGCGAATCTGGAATTATCAAATAATCAACTCAGCAACTGCCACAGAATCCATGAGCCAATAACTTTCTATGTGGCAAAAGAGGATTGCCTTGGATCTGGGTGCCCAGCAGGGTTGACCCCAATTTGGTCTGCGAATTCCTCGTACACCTGCAAACCTATTCATTCGCATGAATGATGACTCAAATTACAGAAGATACATACACGAGTAAAATAGTATTATCTGACCTTTTGAGAGAGCAGACAGAGTCACAAATACAATTTTAGATATTTTTTGATTTTGTTTGCAGGAAATTTGGTCAAATGCAGTAAGAAAGCCTTTGATGTTATTGAAAAATAAACTCACCAAGGGGCACAGTGTCAGATTCTGCCTGGTTCTGCCTCTAAATTTCTGTTCTGTCTCTTTGTCTGGAGCAAATGCAGGTTAAATTCCTGCCCTGAAGTCACGAGGGCTCTTGTTTTTGCTTTAGAAGCAGCCCAGGTGTGTTGGCTCCCTGACTCCCCAGGGGAGGACGAGGGCTGGTGGGATTCGCAAGCTGATCCCTGAGCCCCACCAGGTCTGTGTATCCAGGAAGCCTTGTTCTGTTCCCTGGGACAAATGAAACAAAACAGAGACAAAGCACAGGACCAAGTATTTTGCTAAAGCGAAAGAAGAATGCTGGTTATCTTACGTGACCAGAAAGTCCAGGGAAAGGGCTAACGTCTGGTGTGGCTAGACTCTAGGCTCAGATGATGGCCTAGGCCTGCCCCTTCCTCTCAGCTCCCCCTTCCTTCATGTTGTTTGTGCCCAGTGATCACAGGGGGCCCCCAGGATCACAGTTCCAGACCTAATATCCTTCCAGGTTCAAATCCAGGTTAAAAGAGAATGTCTAGTCCACAGGAGGCCACGCACCTCTTGGGCCTGGAGGCCGGGAGAGAGAGCTTTCTCTTGAACATTCCACGAGGGACACGGAAGAGCTGAGTTTTCCGTTAGTCACGAAGGCCTCTGGTCACTCATGAATGCCCACTAGCAGTCTGGGCTAAGTTCCTGGTTCTACACCCTTGGCCAGTGAGTCTGGTGAGCTCGGGGCTTTTAAAAACACCACTGAATTCTAGATTGCGTTACCACTGAACTGTCAGGACCGTCTCCAGGACCCTCCTTTTTGGTGTAGGGAAGGGCAGAGGGAAGGAAGGCTTCCTGTTTGCAAGAAATGGTTTTATGGAGAATTCGTCTGCCAAACCCTTTCCTGAGGCGTCAGGCTTCACCGGTACTAATCACGGCCATGACTGAGAAACAGGGTGAAAAAGGATATGATTTTATATTTTGGGGGCAGCATTTGTCTTAGAGAGGATGCTGCCTTTGAGAAAATACCTCCATATAAGATGTCCAGGGCCGAAGGTGAAACTCTGGGAACATGGATATCAACAATTGCAAAGGCAAGAAAAGGGGAAAACGGGTTTTCCTCCTGGAAGAAAGCCCATGGCAAGCTGGAGGTACCTGGGACGAGGAGGCTCATGGGGGGCCTCAAGAACACTTTAGAATGGAGAAGACCAGCACTCTGTCTTAACTTCTTAACTTCATGTAAGTCCCTCCTCCCACAGCCAGACACCAAAATTGCTGTGTCTGGTGTTATTCGTCCATTTATTTATTTATGGTGGAAACCAAGGTAGGGGTTGGATTTCCCACCTGGGTCTGAACAGGGTATGGCCAAAACAGCCTGTGTGAGAGGCTCAGAGACCCACACACTGAGAGAAGAAGAGCTCAGAGCAGGGAGGGACCAGGAGGAGTCCCCACCAGCCTGTCACAGACATTTTGGAGTGAGCTTTAGACTTCCATAGAAATGGAGGCTTGCGTTTTCCCTGCAGAGATTTCAAGGGCCAGGGAGATGCAGATATGATCAGGTTAATAATAACAGCAATGGCTCTTGTCTATGGGTTGTATACTCTATGCCAGGAGTTCTGCTGGATGTTTTTATCTCTCTTGGAAGGTCAAATATCACCCTCATCTAAATTCTCATCATTTCTCTTTACCCCTTATTTTTTTTATGATTGTATCCTGTTAATTTACTTAATAGTATTCAACCCAGTTTTTATGTTTATATACTTACTTGTTCACCTAGGCCTCTCTTGGTCATGTATGTCCACAGGTTTTCTCAATGATCTCCCTCAAAGGCAGCCAACCCCACAAAGGCAGACGTGACACTGGTATATTGCCCAATGTTTAGATGGTACCCACCACTGTGCCAGAACGTAGTAATCACTGGGGAGGTGTAACCTACAATTGTCACAGTGGGTTGTCAACCAAGGAATGAAATGAAACGAATAAATGAATGCCACGAATCAACAATCGAGTGGATGAAGAAACGGGGGTTCAGAGAAGACCAACACTTACCCAAGGCCACACAGCAAATAGCTGGTGGAGTAAAGGTTCCATCACAGTCCTCTCTCCTGTACAAACACGCTTCTTCCTGTGTCTCTCTGCTGCACGCGCTGCGTTGGCTTCTCCAGAAGCATTGCCCAGGCTGGCTCAGGAGCAGTTTATTTTTCTGTGCCAAATGTTTTCTCCCTGTCTCACAACATTTGAGAGAGAAAAAGAAGCAGCCTGAAATAGCCTCGGCCCAGGAGACGACGTTGTCAAGCTCGCTCAGAGCCCTGCACCCAGCCTGGGAATTGAGAGAGGACTCCTGCTGCATCTGGTGCCTGGGTAGTTGTACTGGGGTGTGGATGGGTAGACTTAGAGTTCAAGTCGAGGCATCACATGTAGAGGGTCCTGAAGATGAAGGGGAACTCATGGACCCTGTTTCCGGGCCATCCAAAGACCAAGGCTGCCTTGCACAGATCCTTGGGAGGATATGCTAAGGATTATTTCTTGGTCATGGAGACTCCTGAAAGCCAATGGACCACCGGTGTCCCTTTCCAGGGTAACAATGATATATCTACTCACATCCTGAAGATGGCTCATTGCCACCAGATTGTTTAGTAGAAATAACAAATCAACATGTCAACCTGACAGGTGACCCATATGATCTCTTTAAACAGCAAATGTCAAGCATATCACGAAGTTTTTGTGCTAACAAACATTGAGAGGACATCATTTGTCTTCCTATTTTTTTTTCTTCCTTTATCTGGACCTTGTGCCCACCCGTCCACGTATTCTGAAGACTTGGTCCAGATGGCTCCTGCAGGCTGTGATGCCCTTCATCAAATCCAGCCCCTGCTGCAGGTTAGTGAGAAACGGAGGACCTGTGTCTGCAGGTGTCCACAGAAGAATCTTCATCACCTCTCCCAAATGAATCCAGAAATGAACCACTGCTCCTGGACTGAGACAAATCTCCAACTCCTGCTGAGCACTTGAGACTCACCTCTGACTCTACATGGACCTCTAAGACAGAGGAGGATCTTCTTGTAGACAGTCTTGAACACCTTTTCCTGCAACCATCAGTAAAGGGGATGGGAGTGCATAGTGGTGAAGCTAGGACAAAATGCATGAGAAGTTAAAGGAGGAAAGATTTATTTTGACTCACAGTTTCAGAGGTTTTAGTTTATGATTGGCTGACTCCATTGCTTCAAGCCTGAGGTGAGGCAGAACATCATGGTGGGAGGCAGAGAGAGAAAAGGGGCCAGGGACAAGATTTAGTCTCCAAGGGCATGTCCCTAAGGACCCACTCTCTTCAACTAGTCCCACTTACCATTGCCACCATGTTATCATAGTCCATTCAATGAAGGATTGACCAATGGACTAATCCATTGATGAGATGAGAGCCCTTAGGTTGCAGTTATTGCCCAAAAGCCCTACCTCTGAATATCGCTGCATGGAGGACCAAGTCTTTAAAACATGAGCCTTTGGAGGACATTTCAGATCCAAACTATAATACACCAGAGTTGGGAAATCCAGGGGTCGAATTCTGGAATTGTTCTGATCAGATGGCACTGCGCTTGTCAGTTAACCTTCCTGTATTCTTTGCCTGTAAAATGCAAAGAACAAAACCACCTTTGAGAAATGACAAGGATTAATACATATTTAGGGTGATTATACTATACTTCTATATTATATAGACCCAGTGAAAAGTGTCCATTATCATGGGTGGCACATGGTAGGAACTCAAGAAGTGGTTCCATGCAAAAAGATGCTCACTGAAGCATTATTTATAAAGACAAACCTTGGAAGGTAGCATCAGTGCAGAGCAATAAAGAAATGATTAAATCAATATGATACACTCCTAAGAGGAAACATTATATAGCCATTGCAAATTATAATTTTTAAAGCAATATAAAAATGCTCACTAAAGAAATGTCGAGTAAAAAGAAAAAGATTCAAATCACATCTATAAATATGTGCAAAATGGACTCAATGATCCTATGCCCATATATAATTGAATAAGCTTCTATCCACTCCCCTCCATGGATTTGGAAAAAAAACATATCCCTAAAAGTTATAGTTTAAGTGGCGGGAGTATGGGTGGTTTTTATTTTCTTCTCTATTCTATGTGCGTTTTCTGGATTTCCCACAATGAACATTTCCTACAATTACAATACAAGGAAAAGCAAACATTATTACTTTTAAAAAATGATAGGAGAAGCTGCACCTCGTCTTTTAACAAAGCAACAGCTGCTGAGAGCCGTTAACTTTGCCGCGCCATCCATCCAAATGCCCCAGCCCCAGCCTAGCAGGGGTGGGACGGCGATGGCTCCCAGTCTGCCAGGCCAGCCTCACAGATGGGCTCCCCACGGCAGGGGGAGTGTCCCCGCTTTGCCAGGTTGCGGCTCCCTCCTCCTCTCTGTTGGCATGCCCTCCGGTATTTATTCACTCACATGGCCTATAGAGTTAAAAGAGGTTTGTTTCTTTTCAGGCTGTTGAGTGCAGCCAGGGTAATTTAGTAGAAAAATGTCATGCTAATGCAATTCAAAGTTCAAATGATCTTTCATTTCGAGGGAAAGAAGAATGTGTGTGCAGTTGGAATGTTAAAACTCACTACTTGCCCTGCAATTCAAATAGAAATATGAGCTGCAGGGGCTACATAAGTCACATGAAGTACTGTGAGTGAAATGCACAAAATGAATAAAAATGATCCGGAAGCCGTTTATTAGCATTGCTGGGGGCCGGCACCAAACAAGAACCGTGGCCGTCAGAAGCTGCGCTGGGAAGAAGGCGTGTTTGCATGAAATTACAATAATCCTGAAATAATGAGGAAGGAAGTGATCAGCAAGGCCCTTCTTACCAATGTCGCCAAAGCCGCCCTCAGCCCCCTAGAGAGCTGTGCCCTTTTCCCTCCCACACGCCCTTCCCTCCTTGCTCCATGGCTCCTGCTTGGCCTGGCTGCACCTGTCAGGTGGCTGGGTGGGTGGGTGGAGGGGAGTGCAGCGCGGGAGAGGTTGTGTATGCACAAGTGAGGCTGCTCTCTCAGGGGGCTGGAAGGGTGAAAGGAGAAGTGGTGGACCCTGAGGTTTAGCTCAGGCCACACAGGAAGAGGCCAGAGAGCGTGCTTGGTTTGGGGGCAGTAGGAGTCAGCTCTCCCAGTGTCTCCTTGCTCCACTCCAGGTTTCTGGTCTCCCTCTTCCAGGAAGAGGTACTTGGAAGAACAAGTGTCAGCTATTTCTATCTTAATACGAATTTCCACCTTGTTTCTCTTCAAAAGGGATTAGCATTTTCAGACATGGCTGTTAGGATTTGCTGAAATGCTTTATTTTTTCCTCCGACCTGTGAAAAGAATAGTTGGCACTAGTGTAGGGGTCATCTGCCCAAGTTTCTTTCTTTTTGTTTTTCAAATCAAATTTGGTCTACTGCTAGGAGGCCATCTCTGGTCACCATCAACACAATCTTTTATTGATGTCATCATCATGGCCTCCAAATTTTGTATGCTGAAGATTTAAGACCCGATGTCATTGCATTTGGTTATGGGGCCTAGGAGGAAGTAATTAAAGTTAAATGAGATCATAAAGGCGGGGCCCTGACCTGCATGCACACACAGAACTGAGTTGAGTGCATGCGAGGGTGGTGGTTGCCTGTAGGACCAGAGAACGGGCCTCAGAACCAAACCTGCCTTACTGGCATCTTAATCTTAGACCTCCATCTCTACAACTGTGGGAAATAAATTTTTGTTTTTCGAAGCACCCAGTCTATGATATTTTGTTATGACAAACCAAGCAGCTAATATAATCTATTGTGAAATTGCAAATCCCAAAGGAATAGTAGAGATATAACTGATCCTCACTTATGCAAAGGCAGTAACATAACAACCTATGAAAAAGAAGGAGTCAAGTCGTGTGTGTGTGTGTGTGTGTGTGTGTGTGTGTGTGTACGTACACGCACATGTGTGCATTGTGTACAGGCAAGAGTGCAGGAGTTCTTTATTTGGAAAATGTTAATTTTCCATTAGGTTTCATCAAGCAAGTTGAAAATGTCACCTGTTTATATTTCATTGTACAGTGGAGGATTGGAATTGCAGACTTGGGAAGAGGCGCTAAGAGGTGAGAAGGAAGAAGAGGAACTATTTTTCTTTTCATTTTGCATCTGTTCCCAGGGACTGAAAGAGAAGAATTGTAATTATTTATATGCAAGTATCCTCAAATATCTGTTATGCATTGTTTCCCAAATTGACTTCTATAGAATACCAGTTCTACACAGGGATATTAATGGAAGGTATTAACATTTTCTTTGGTCAAGTGAGTTATGCATTGCTTTGCAGATTTTTCAAAGTGTGTGGATCATAACTCTCCAAGAGGCAGATGTGGCCTGCAGTAGGTTGCTACAGATTTGACCGGGATCTCAAGTTCACTATTCATTTTGGAAATCATGCTCAGGGCTATGCCAAAAAAAGGCCACCGACAAGAACATAAAACTCAACTCTAGACCTATTTTTTTTTTTCTGCTCATTTGCTACATAAGTCTGGGCTAATTACCTCTGGATGCTTCAGTCGCTTTGCTGTATAATGAACAGTTGGGTTGTGTAACCTTGACTCTTCATCGCTCCCCTAGCATTCTGTGATCTGTGTTCAGGACTCTGTGGCTCTACTGACCCTCTTTGCATTTTTGGGCAAAGGATCCATTTCTCTGTCTACTTGGAAGCATAGAAATGCTCCATTGACCTTCCAGAGAGGTCTTTGTCAAGGTTGATGAGTTCATACAGGTGAAAGCACTTAGGAAAAAACAGTGTTATGTCATTTTGAATGTCTTTGGCAAAAGGGTTATGACTTCTCTGTCATTCTAAGTGCTTCACAAACCGGGTGAGGCACAGGGTGCAGAATGTAACATCACCAAGAGCTAAGCTCTGGAGTCAGACTGCTCAGACTCAAATCCCAACTCTGTTCTTAACTCTGCAATGACCTTGGTCAGGTCACTGATGTTTTGTGCCTCAGCTTCTTCAGCATTCAACTGCTTTCTCGTAGAGTTGAATTAAGTGAGATGATAGGAGAAAAGTGCTAAAAATAGTGCTAGGCATTTAGTAAACTCCCTGGAAGTGTTAGTCACTGTCATTGTCCTTTCCCTCTAGTACTTCTTCACATCATAAAATAAAGGAATAGCCATAGTAATAATAGCAACAAACTACTAAGTAAAAAAAAAAACTATAAAGATGGGGTGGTGGGGATGTCCTGATCCTGGCTCCTTACAGGTCTTAACTCTTGGAACAAGCTGGTTGCTGCCCTCAGCCACCTGCAGTGCCCTGTGAGCTAGTCAGTTAAACACGTGGATTGGCCTTGCTATTCACCATGTCCATTCTGCAGGCCATGGTGCCCACGTCCAGGCAGAGATAAACAGACAGGCATCTTTTCCTTAAGGACATTACAGTGTCCAGAGTCATAAAAATTGTGAGATCCCCAAGCAATGGAGGAAATCAAACCTCTGATGGGCTTCTGGCTTTCTTTTGTTGTTCTGTGGTGAGTGCTCAGGGGAAGAATCATGGCTGACAGTTTCGTAGAAGAGGTGGGTCTTGCCCCCGAGAGAGATGGACTTGGCGGGGGAGAGGAGGACTGACTGAGTGGAGAAACGGAAGGAGGGATGGAGAAGAGGCTAAAGTGCAGCCATGGTTTGCATATGGTGGGAGGAGCATGGGAAGGCGGGTCCTTCACCGTGAAGTAGAGGAATCTGGACTTCACTGGAGAGAAAACCAGCAGGAGACAGATTGCTTTCCTTTTAAATGGTCTGCTCTCTCCTTGGGGAAGCAGAAAGGTCGTGCAATGAGGCTGAGTCATCGCTCTTTTCCACCCACTTAGCGGTTGGCATCCATCAACGTTTGCCTTGGCTGAATGGGCAGGTAGTTATTTGCAAGGCTGAATGAAATCATGTGGCCGGAGTGGGTGCTGCTGAGGATCCCCTCGCCCTGAATCTGGCCAGGGTTCCATTCAGAGGAAATACCCTAGCACTGGCAGGTGGCAGGGGACACTGCTCCTGAAGAAGAGTGAGACTGGGGCTCTTGCATGGCAGGACTTCAAGGAAGCAGTGGTTTCTGAAAGCTTGGAGGTGGGGAAAGTGCTCTCTGAGTGTGACTGGGATAGCTGGAGTTTTAATTTATACCAGATGATTTTATGGTAGAGTAGGGAGAATTGCTTTCACGAGGATTAACAAAACAGGGATAAATCATCTTGACCTCATACCTGTTGGAAATTTGGACTTTCAATATGGACCATTTAAAAGTCCATCAAACATGGTCACTTTGCCATTATCGATTGCATCAGCCCTGTGCCCTCTCCTGTCGGCAGTGCCAGCCTCTATCCTAGCTGAACTTGGTCACCAACATGAGCTATTTAAGCAGAAATGATCTTTTGCAAAAATCTATATATTATTTAATGCCTTTGCCCTTTGCCTGGGCTCTCTCTTTCCACAAGTATCTCCTCCAGGATTTCAATCTGCTTTGGATGCTCTGCTAGGAGCAATGTACAGCGCGCTCCAGTGGGAATTGTGGCTTTCTGTCCCTGATGTCTGGAGTCTCATAATTTATAGCGCTCTCCTGCTGAGGTTCTGCAGTTCTTTAATGGGGCCTTGCGGTAAAGTTTGGGTAGGAAGAAATCTTTCCACTTAGAGAGGGTTCTGCTTTCATGGTCTCCATTTTACTGGGAGTTTTTCGTCTTCTTTTGTCTTTACAGCCGGAGCCATTTCCTGGAGTAAATGTTGCATGAACGCTGGAGAAGAAAGAAGGAGAATCAAGTCTCTGGAAGGTTCAGTCACCAAGAGCGAACCCAAATACTTTGGGCAGTTCACTGATAAATCAACAATATATGTAAAGGCCTGATGGTAGGGACTGCACAGAGATCTTGCTCCTCCAACTCTGAAAATGTGATGACTTCTCCCTGTTTACCAATTCAAGCCAGATGCCCTGGTGTCTAAGGCCTCACATACACAACCCAACTGCACTTTCTGCACATGCCCATGCTGGATGGGGGCACTGGGGATGTAGCTCAGTGGGATACTTGTTTTCCTCCCAGCAGGTCTGAGATCCTGAATTTAATGCCCAGCTCCATGTAGAAAAACAAAATAACTATGTGCCCCATGCTCTGGCCAGTCTGAATGCACCTCGCTCTTTTTTTAACCTGAGGATAAAGGCCCCATCGCATCTAGGAGCCTCTGTCCCTGTGACTCTGTCTCCTAGACCTTATTTATGTTCACATGTCAATTTCACGTACCATCTTCTTCACAATTCATGTCCTGATTTGAACTTTATTCCATACAACTTCCATGGGGTTGTATACTCTGCAGAGTATAAACAGACAAACAAACAAAAAACCAAAAAACCTCTTTGCTGATTGGTTAATTTATGGGGTCAAAGGACTCTCTGGATCCTAGAGGATTCTCAAAACCAAAGTGGTAGAGAGAAGACAGAGTTTGGACTCATACCAATTCTGAGAAAGAGAACAAGGAAATTTAACTGAATGTCCTCACAGATAAAACAGCAAGGCTCTGAAGGTGTAGAAACTCCTGTCCACACCTAAGATTGGTATTTTTACAAGCAGGATGGAACGTATCATGCTGAGATGAGCGTTGCTCTTAGAATGGACCCCTCCAGAGATTTTCTTCTCTGAGGTTGCTACTAAACAAGACAGGCGCGATGAGAGGACCCCAACCCAGGCTCTGACACTCCAGCCTCTGCCCCGCCCCCCACCCAGTGCCTGCTGTTGCAACATGAAGCAGTCTACACAGTTTCTACTCAGCTGAGCATGGGGGACACGAACAGTGTCCACAGGACTGGGATAAACATGAGGAGACAGTTGAAGGTGAATTGTGCTCATTAGGAGTTTTCAGCTATGCTGGGAGAAGCATCTGAGGAAACCCAGTTGTAATGCACACTGATCTATAAAGAAGGGTTGAAGTGAGTCACTGAGACAAGAAGGTTGCCTGGAATTAGGAGTCGGGCTGTGGGTGGGAACTGAGCCATGCGAAAGGTCACATGTAGAATGGAACTGGGAGTGGGGGCTTGGGCACTCTGGCTTGGGGACCTAAAATGTCTAAACCTGTATCTCACAACTTCACCAGGCACATCCCCATCCCTCTCTTCCCACACCTCCCTGGAACTCACCCTAACTCTTGATTTTTGGGACATACTATCAGCATGCTCGTAATCCCCCCAGCAAAAAAGTCCATTTTGCCTTTTTGCTTTCACTAGATGCCCGTGTCTAATCGGTAACCTCTTTTGACATTTCACACAGATGGCTTTTGTCACTAAGCCCAGCCAGTAAATAAATAGAAGCTTGGGTCCTCATGGCTTTTCTGTCTTTAATATTGCTCCAGTTATCTACGACTGTGAAACAAGCTACCCCAAACTTAGTGGCTTCAAACATCTACTCTGTTAATATACCTTGTGATTGTGTGGTCATGAATCTGGGGTCACGAGTCTGAGCAATTATTCTGTCTCACACAGCATCCAAAGTGGGCCTTCCTGGTGTTCCCTGGAAGCTTTGCAGGTCTGCAGAGTGTAAGAGAGCCGAGACATTTTGTCTTCTTGTGGATGGAAGTAAAGTAGGGTTCAGTGGGGACCTTTGACCAGAGAATCTACCCATGGCCTCTCCAGCATGGTGGCTTCTGGGCAGTCAGACTGCCACAGGCCTAAAGGTGAGCTCAGAGCTCCATGGCACAAGTTCCAAGAGAAGGTAGGGAGACCCGGTGCTCTTAATGCTGGGTCTGGAAATGAATCCAACATCACGAGTACGTTATATTACTGGTCAAGAGCCACCACAGAGACAAGGAAAGGGGACATAGACTCCACCAATGGATGGAGAGAAGAGAGAGTCAAAGAAATTGTGGTCAGCTGTGATCTATCACAAGTGCCATACTTTTCATCCAGACAGCAGGGCCATGGGAAGGTTTCAGTGCTGGGGCTAGCTCTCCTGCTGCCCATCATGCCAGCATGAGTGGACCCTACATATCTCCAAGCCTCAAGCTTCCTCAGAGATGGGTGGGCTCCGTGGTTCATTCCTAAGTGTGGTCCCCAGGTCAACAGCAAGTTCACCTGTGAGTTTGTTAGAGAAACGGAGTCTCAGGACCCATCCAGAACCACTGAATCAGGAATGGAGGGTGAGACCTTCAGGTGATTCCCATGAACACAGAGGCTAGAGAACCCCTGGGGTAGGGGATGTCCATTGTCCCTTTCATCTGGCTATGTGAGCTGCTAACTACCGAAGCACCTTCTAAACCCACATGATCAGAACTGATAGTCAATTAATTGAAAAATTTATCATCTCACTCCAGTCAGAATAGCAGTTATCTAGAATACAAACAACAATAAGTGTTGGTGAGGATGTGGGGGGAAAGGTACACTCATTCACTGCTGGTGGGACTGCAAATTGTTGCAGCCAATCTGGAAAGCAGTATGGAGATTCCTTAGAAAACTTGGAATGGAACCACCATTTGACCCAGCTATCCCATTCCTTGGTCTATACTCAAAGGACTTAAAAATGGCATACTTCAGTAATGCAGCTGCATCAGTGTTCATAGCAGCACAGTTCACAATAGCCAGACTGTGGAACCAACCTAGATGCCCTTTAGGAGATGAATAGATAAAGAAACTGTGGTATATATACAGCAATAAAAAAATAAAATTATGGCATTTGCAGTAAATGGATGGAGTTAGACAATATCTTGCTCAGCGGAGTAAGCTAATCCCCAAAAACCAAAGGCCAAATGTTTTCTCTGATAAGTGGATACTAATCCAGAATAGGGGGACATGGGATGAGTGGAGGAACTTTGGATGGGGCAAAGGAGGGGGGAAGGGGCATGAGGGTAGGAAAGATGGTGGAATGAGACAGACGTCATTACCCTGGGTACATGTATGATTGCACAAAGGGTGTGATCCTACTTTAGGTACAGCCAGAGAAATGAAAAATTCTGCTCCATCTGTGTACAATGAATCAAAGAGCATTCTGCTGTCATGTACTGATTAGAACAAATTAAAAAAAAAACACAAAAAAACCCTTACAATTGGATACATTCTCTGTTTCAGGATACATTCTTTGCTTCATACTACATTAATTCATTATAATTGGAACTAATAAAAAAATGAAAATTGAATAAGGGGGAAAAAGAATCAATTAATATTGGGAAGTCCTACTTAGATACTTAAAACTATTTTTTTTTTGACAGGAGGCCAATCTTTTGATGTAGGGTCAAGGCCTTTCTTGGAGTATGAGCCTTCTGGTTGGATTTTTATGATAGCTCTTGGCATAAAGCATGAGCTAAGGTTTTCAGGTTTTCTACAAGCAGAGCAAAAACTAAAGACTTTGCAAAGGATCCTGAACTTTTCATTTTAGTGATTCATCTTTATTGAGAATTTTATATTGTTTGACTTGTTGGTTTATAGGACAACCATAAAACACCACCATTTGAGATCTTTAATAAGTTACATTATTACAATAACAAGAATAACTGGAATAAGCAAGTTTAGGAACAAACCCTACAGGTGGGAGCAGAAGTCCCAGTGCACCGGACAGCCAGCCATTTGTCATAAGCATCCACTTGGCCTTGGACATCCACTGCTTCTGTTGATGGAGGAAATGAAGAGCACTGGCTGATGTGGGGCGTGGGCTGAGCAGAGCTGGGTTTCCCATCTGGCTTTGCTACCTTCTTCATATGGGAACTTCTTCTTTCTCTTTCATAGAATTCTAGACCCATATTTAATTCAAATCCTTTTCCCCTAATGCTGAAATTTTACAAATGTACCCTTACTGGTTACCTCCTGGTGCTTACAGACATCATGTCATTTCCTTTCTCAAGAAAAAATGAAAAGAACACTGAAAGAAGAGCTGAAGATTGAGTTTGAATGTCAGTCTACTATTTCTAGCTATTGGTCACTGGGAACTCCTTTACTTTCTCTGGGCCCTTCCTGCCAAGAAGGATGAGTAGCCAGCATTACACCTGTCTCAAAGGTTGTGAGAGTCAAGTGACCAAAAGAGGTATTTTGGAACCTGGAAAGAGCTCTATGATTTTAAGTTGAAATTTTCACTACCCTGTGATTGAGGGCGAGTCTTTCCAGCCCAGGACCCAGCAGTAGTCTGGTCCTATCCTGTCTTCCCAGCGTTTCCCTGGAAGCTCCTATTACTGTCCTTCCACCCTAGTGCAGTGATGCTATTCAGAACCCAAGCACACACCTGAGTATCTCTCTGCATCTGTGCCTTTGCCTGCTACTCTTTCCAGTGATCTTTTCCTGGTCATACTCTAGATGGAAGACCAATCCTACAGAGACGATTCAACAACAGAGCTGCTGTGTTTCTTCCAGAGTGGGCCTTTACAGGAGACAGACCCACAAAGAATGGAGGGGAGACAGGCAGGTCAAAATGAGCTACTTCCTATCTCTTTAGATCCAGTGAAGAATACAGAGGGTTTCTAACAAGGAGGGAAGCTGGGTTGGAACTTCTCAGTGCCGTAGGCAAGGCTTAGCACGCCTTGAAAGCAGAGAATATTTTGCTCTGTGAGCCTGTACTCACCTCTCCTTGTTCTGTTGGAGCAGGATCACACACTTGGCAATGGAACTTATATACGAAGCAGTGAGAACACAGGGTGAGTGTGTGCTGGGCTCCATTGGGTCCCCTCTTTTGTGGGCATCTGGTGATTGGGATTGCTCTTGAGACAAGCCAGGCCTCGAGAGGTGGAGCAGCCAGGCATTCCTAAGACTCAAAGTTCTTTTACCATAAGTAGATTAAAAGCCAATCACACGCTTCAAAAATCCAGTAGGCTGTCCATGTGTGGGTTTACCTCTGAGCTTTCTTCTGTTCCATTGGTACATATGTCCATTTTTTTGTGTGTGTGTGTGAAAATATCATGCTGTTTTGATTACTGTAGCTTTTTAAAAGTCAAGTACATTTTAAAATCAGGTCGTGCCATGTTTCCGGTTTTATTCCTTTTGTTCAAGATTGCTTTTGCTTTTTGGGCTCATTTATGCTTCCACACAATTTTAGGATTATTTTATCTGCTTTTATGAAGAACATCCTTGGTATCTTTATGGGGTTGCTTTGAATCTGTAGGTCACGTTGGGTAGTGTGACATTTTAATGATACTAGTTCTAATCCATGAATATGAAATATCTTTCTGTTTGTTTGTGTCTTCAGTTTCTTTCATCAGTGTTTTATGGTTTTCAGTGTGGAATCTTAGATGACTTTGGTAAAATTTATCCCTGTCATTTAGGACAATATGGATGAACCTAAAAGACATTATGCCAAGTGAGATAAGTGAGGCCTAGAGGACAAATACTGTGTCACCTCACTTACATGTGGAACCTGGGGAGGTAGAGAGTATGGTGGACCCCAGAGGCTGCGGAGGAGAGGGAGAGGAAGGGGAGATGTGGGTCTGGGGGTACACAATTGCATTAGATAGGAAGAAAAGTTCTGGTGCCCTGTTGCAAATAAATAGGGTGACAATGGTTAGTAATAATATATGTATAAAGAGAGGACTCTGTGTTCTTACCTCAAAGAAATCTATAAATGTTTGAGCTCTTTCTGCAGACCATTAAGGTTAGAGGAGCCGTTATAGCACCCCCAAAGAAAAAGATTCAAAGATTTACAGGAATTGTTTAAAAATGTAACCAAAAAGAAGTCTAGAAAGAAGGCAAGAAATGCTTCTACAGAGAGAAAAGAAAAACTGGAGGATCCTACAAGGAAGAAAGATAACATCTCTGGGTCCTGGGAACATGGCAGTGGGAAGGGAGTGAGCCGCCCGGGCCCTCGCAGCCAGACCCGCAGATCTCACCGAGTCGGAATCCTAAGTCTCTGAGAGTGTTAGAGGACCCTGTCCAGCTGCTCTCCGCAGAAATCACCAGCGCTGCGTGAAAGGCCAGTGACTCACAGAGACAGAGAGTCAACCAAGAGATTTTATTGGGGGGCAGCCCGAAGGAGAGGCAGAGAGCAGAGAGAGGAGAGGAAGAGAGAGAAGGAGAGGAGAGAGAGGAGAGGAAGAAGAGGAAGAGGGCAGAGAGAGAGGGCAGAGAGAGAGGGCAGAGAGAGAGAGAGAGCTTGCAAGCTTGGGCTTACAAGGGCTACGGAGGGGACGTGGCAGGTGCTGATTGGCTCAGGAACACCCAGCGAACACTGTGTCCTGAGGGGATTGGTTGAAAAAACTTTTGAATTTGGCGCTCTTGGGCTTGGCGACCTTCGGAGAGGAGGGGAAGGGGTAAGGGATTCTGTGATGTTCTCATGAGATGGAAACTTGACTTCAGCAGGGACCCTCCCACACACCCAACACTGTCACCCCATATGGGGCTGCGGGCCTCAGCATTGGAGTAGGACACCCGGGTTGGAGCAGGACCCAAAGCCCCAAGCTCCAGTCCACGCAAGACTCCGTGAGCGCCTGAGCAGAGTCACCTAACATCACATCTGCAGGTCGCCAAGACTTCACCCCACTCCCACGCAGGTCACTCAGCTGCCAGCTACCCACAGCACAATGCCATCACCCGGCTCTCCCACCTCCCCAGGCCCCCCCACCTCCCCAGGCTCCCCCCACCTCCCCAGGCTCCCCCCACCTCACCAGACTCCCCAGCGCTGAAAGCAGACAGCCATCATCTTGACTCAACATTCTCGCCATTTAGCTGGGGCAGTTCCCAGATGGGATCTCCAGTGGCCAGGTACCAGGTTGCAGACCTTCCCCCCTCCACAGGTGGTAACCCAACACAGTAGCTGCCCAGCACGGGTGTGCAGTGCGACCAGGAAGCCGCCCACGGGAGCGCCGGGGTGAGAGATTCCTCAATTGGGAACTGGGGTGAGGGAGACCAGGAAATGGGAAATCTCCAGGCCAGAGAGGGAGCCAGTACCCGGCGTTCACATCATATGAGCTCACTTCATAGGAGCAAGTGGTCCCAAAAAGAGACCCGTGAGGTGCAGTCTCTCTGCAGGGACTGGTGGGTGGGTGCCACTCCCCACATCCAGTTGCCTTGTGCCAGGACCAGTCTTCCCAGCCTGGTTACCTCCACCATCCTGAGGGCAGAGACACCAGCTTACAACAGACAACCCCACCTACTGGGTGAGAAGAGAAGCAGGAAAGATTCGGATCTCCAAAGCTGGCTACAGCCCTGGCTTCTTCCTTAGAGTGTTTTTGTTTGTTGGTTGGTTGTTTTTTTCTCTTCTACCCCTCCATCCTGTGGCCCTCACATCCCCAACATATGTGAAACCAAGAACTTTGCATGAAATAGGACTTTGAGGACTGAGTCATCTGAATAATATAATATAGAGGTGTTGTATATGCCCTTTTTCTCTTTTTATTCTTTCATTTTTCTTTCCCCCTCCAAATTTTACTATTTTAACATTTGTATTTTTCTAAATACATGTGTGTGCTTGTTTTGTGTACTCTACTGTCATTCCATGTACTTGCCTACCCTAAATTACTTCCTGTCTATTCTCTTGCTACTAACCCTCTTCTCTAGGTTTCTCCTTCATACTGCCTCAAATATTTTAACTCTATATCCTCACATCCTACCTCTTCAGCATATCGTCCTACACCTGATCCCCAGGTTATTGTCCACTGTCAGAAACTGTAAACCTTTTTACAAAACTACTGATTATATTTTAGATAAAATTGAATCCAACATTTCTGTACATCAAGACTAAACTGTAAACGTCTTAATAACAACAAAGTGTTCATAGATGTATATTGTTGATATTGGGATCTGTTAACATTGTCCTTCCCCACAAAGGAGAGGTCTTGGGACCCTACAAGAGCACTACAAACCTACAGGGTAAAAACAATAACAATCCAGACCCACAGAGCTGGAAAGGAAGACACAGGAGCAACATGAAAAGACAAGGGAAGAAAGTGCCCCAAACAAATGAGACACCACATCATGAGGATCATTGGCAGCCACCGCAGGAGGAATGACAGAGAAGAAGAAGGTTAAAATATTCTGTGAATTCAAGGAAGATATAAGAGCACATACAGGCGGTGAAGGATCACTTTGACAAGGAGCTACATAAACAAATACAGGAAGCAAAAGATCACCTCAGGAAAAACAAAAGAAAAAAAAAAAAGAAAAAGCCAAACAGAAATCCATGAAATGAAATAAATAATAAACCAAATTAAAAGCTTAAATGAAAGCATCACCAACAGAATAGACCACTTGGAAGATAGGACATCAGACAATGAAGACAAAATATATAATCTTGAAAAGAATATAGACCACACAGTGACAATAGTAAGAAACCCCAAACAGAACATTCAAGACACATGGGATAGCATAAAAAGACCAAATTTAAGAGTTATTGGGATAGAGGCAGGTATAGAAGTTCAAACCAAAGGAATGAACAAGCTATTCAATGAAATAATATCAGAAAACTTTCCAAACATGAAGAATGAATTGGAAATCCAAATTCAAGAAGCCTACAGGATGTCAAACGTACAAAATCATAAGAGATCCACACCAAGGCACATTATAATGAAAATGCCCAACATACAGAATAAGGAGAGAATTTTAAAAGCCACAAGAGAAAGGAATCAGGTTATATATAGGGGGAAACCAATTAGGATAATGGCAGATTTTTCAACACAGACCCTGAAAGCTAGAAGATCCTGGAACAGCATATATCAAGCTCTGAAAGAAAATGGGTGCCAACCAAGAATCTTGTAACCAGCAAAATTAAGCTTTAGATTTGATGATGAAATTAAAACCTTCCATGATAAACAAAAGAATTTATAGCTAGAAAAGCCACACTACAAAACATCCTTGGAAAAATATTCCATGAAGAGGAAATAAAAACCAAAAATGAAAATCAGCAGAGGAAGGTAGTACCCTAAAGTAAAAACTAATCAAAGAAGAAAATTAAGTTAAATAACAAAAATAAGCAAATATGGCTAGGAATACAACCATGTCTCAATAGTAACCCTGAATGTTATTGGATTAAATTCACTAATCAAAAGATATAGACTAGAAGATTGGATTAAAAAGACCCAACAATATGCTGCCTCCAGGAGACTCATCTGATAGGTAAAGACATATACAGACTGAAGGTGAAAGGTTGGGACTAATCATACCACTCACACGGACTGCAGAAGCAAGAAAGGGTTTCCATCCTCATATCACATAAAGTAGACCTCTAGCTAAAGTTTATCAAGGGGGATAAAGAAGAACACTACATACTGCTCAAGGGAAACTTACACCAACAAGACAGAACAATCATAAATATATATGCCCCAAACAATGGGCAGCTATGTTCATCAAACAAATTCTTCTCAAGTTCAAGAATCAAATTGATCACAACACAACAATCTTGGGTGACTTTAACACACCTCTCTCACCACTAGATAGATCTTCCAAACAAAAGTTAAATAAAGAATCTATATAACTCAATAATACAATTAATAACTTTGACTTAACTGACATATATAGAATATTTCAACCTGCATCAAGTGGATACACTTTCTTCTCAGCAGCACATGGATCCTTCTCTAAAATAGTCAATATACTATGCCACAAAGCAACTCTTAGCAAATACAAAAAAGTAGAGATACTACCATGTATTTTATCAGATCAGAATGAAATTGGAAATCAGTGACAAAATAAAAATTACTCCAACACCTGGAGACTGAACAATATGCTACTGAATGAACAATGGGTTGCAGAAGACATCAAAGAGGAGATTATAAAATTCTTAGAGGTAAATAAGAACATTGACTCAACATATCAAAATCTCTGGGCACTATAAAGCAGTTCTAAGAGGAACGTTCATTGCATGGAGTTGTTCATTCCTTAAAAGAAGAAAAAGTCAACAAATAAATGACCTCACTTTACATCTCAAAGCCCTAGAGAAAGAAGAACAAATCAACAGCAAAAGCAGTAGAAGGCAAGAAATAATTAAAATTAGAGTTGAAATAAATAAAATTGAAACAAAAGAAACAATTAAAAAATTGACAAAACAAAAAATTAGTTCTTTGAAAAAATAAATAAAATTGACAGACCCTTAGCTACACTAACGAAGAGAAGGAGAGAGAGAGAGAACTCAGATTACCAGCATACATGATGAAAAAAGTAATATCACAACAGACAATACAGAAATACAGAGGATAATTAGAAATTATTTTGAAAACTTATACTCCAATAAAATACAACATAGATAAGGCATTGATGAATTTCTTAAATCATATGACTGGCCCAGACTGAATCAGGAAGATATACACAGTTTAAACAGAAAAGATCAAGTGAGAAAATAGAAGACACCATCAGAAGCCTATCAACCAAAGAAAGCCCAGGACCAGATGGATACACAGCCGAGTTCTATCAGACCTTTAAAGAAGAACTAATACCAATACTCTTCAATTTATTTCAGGAAATAGAAAAAAGAGGGAGAACTTCCAAACTCATTCTATGAGGCCAAAACCAGGCAGAGACACATCAAAGAAAGGAAACTTTAAACCAATATCTTTAATGAACATAGATGCAAAAATTCTCAATAAAATTCTGGCAAATCGAATACAAAAACATCAAAAAGATTGTGCACCATGATCAAGTGGGATTCATCCCAGGGATGCAAGGTTGGTTCAACATCAGGAAATCAATAAATGTAATTATAAATGTTTGAGGTTATTAATATGCTAATTACCCTTTTTGGTCATTGCACAATGTATATTTTGAAGTGTTACATGGTACCCCATAAATATGTACCACTTAATTTTGTCATTTGAATATGAAATAAAACTTTAAAAAAGAGAATAAAACAATCACACTCTTAGATTTTAAGCATGGTGCAGAGGTCTGTATTGGTTAGGATTTCATTCAGATGTAAGCAACAGGAAACCCAAGAGTGGCTTGAAAAAATGAGGGGTTAATTTATGGAATGCAAATGTGCGCTGAGAATTAGCGGTCTCCAGATGCAGCTGCTCAGGTAGGTGCCCGGGAGTCACAGGCTCCCACTGTCCTGCTCTTCATTTTTAGTGTCTGTAGCTTTTGGTTTTCTTTGCAAGATAGTGACTGTGCCTCCAGGCACTGAGTCATGCTTCAGGCTGGAGGAAGGGAGAAGGTAAAGAGGCAAAGTGGTGACATGGAACCCATTCCTTTCAAGTTCATTTCCTGGGAGCAGGATTATCTTTACCAGCAGTGCATACCTAGCGTCTATTATAATTGGTGGTTATTTATTTTTAATCGCACAAAAATTCCATCCAGTAATTTCTGCTTTATCTCATTGTCTAGAACTTGGTTATCTACCAGCCTCACCTGGAAGGGAGTCAGGAGGTTGGGTACCCACGCAAGACTGGTCTCCTGTCAGGAAGAAGCGAGGATAAATATTGAGCAGGCAGTTAGAAGAGTCTGCCATGATACCTAAATTCAAACTTGTGTGTTAACTCTAAATTGTACCATCCAGATTTATATTTAAAGCCTATAGAATTGAACTATTTGGGGGACAATTAAGTAACCAAAGAAAGTCTCATCTTAAGGTGACATTTTTTGGGGGACACTTCAGACCACATGTCCTTCCAGACTCAATTTAAATACCACAACCTTTACAAAACCTCCTTCATCCCATTATCTTCCTCCAACACCTACTCTTTGCCTGTTCACATGGCATTGATCTTGGGTAGATATCATCCCCACCCCAATCAACTCAGCTGTTCCAGGGGACATCAGACCCTAATTTGGTCATTGCATAATGCATGTAAAAGCACCATTTTCTCCTTCTATTTTGTTCCTTGTGGGTCCCTAAACAGCACTGAACATATCGTAGATGTTTATTGCCTGGTTTTCAGGAAATGAAGTCATGGAGCTAATCCTGAACTAGTCGTGAACATGAGGCAGTAAGAGGGATGGTTTCTGGGTCTGAGTCTGGGTGAAGGTGTAATGAGAAACACAAGTAGAAAGTTCATTCTTTTATCTAATCTTTTACTTATTGAATACCTACTTTATGCCAGACGACAAAAACATAATTGTCCTAGATTTTATATTCTATGGCCTAATAGCCCGGATAGATGCAAATACCAACAAGGATTTTGCAAAAAAAATTTGTAGTTCCAGATCCCCTATGATAGACACCTTCAGTCTTCCTGGTGTGGCTGATAGGCTCAGGCTGGCCCAGACTGCACCACTTCAATCATCAGAATTGATCTCCCCTGTCATATAGGTGAGCACATTCACTCCCTGGAGCAACCCTTTGCCTTCCTGTTACCTTGAAGGAATGGGGGTCCAGGGTTGTCTTGAGATGCTCTGGGCCACGTGGCTGGCCATGGGCAGAGGTGGATTTCTATCTCGTGTGTAGGAGGCCGGCCTGGCTACTTGGCGAGTTCTCATTTCTAGGAGGGTCTGGCTGCCTTCCAGAGGTAAGCAGAAAGCCAAGTGTGCATCCTGGGGCTCACAGCTTTTTATCCAGGACACGGTCATTTTGTTGGTTTTCTTGTTCAGTGAAGCAAGGAAGAGCAGGACAGGACACTGCCAGACCTTTTAACTCTCACGGGTGCTGCTTTGCCTTAGCGCAGCTGGCTCAGCCTGGGCACAGACGGGCATCTCCCATGGAAGGTACGGCAGCTGCATTTGTCAGGGGTTGGAAGCTCCCCTTCCCAAGAACCTCCTCTGACTTATGACCTGATCCCAGCACCCACAGCTCAACCCATGGGCTCAGTTGTCAACAGTTAAACATCTGAGTTGTTCTGAGCTACCTGGTGCCTTTACATGGATAGGACATCCAACAACCCCAGCACTCCCCGAGGGCCTAATCCATGCCAAGAACTAGCAGAAGGGGATATAGCAGGAATACATCTCATGAACATCCCTGGACTCATGATGCCTCATGATGATAAGAACCAGATTCATTTTGTCAGTGAGTGAGCCTTTGAGGAAATGGGGTGGGGACCATCTAGTAAGAAATCTGGTACTTGGGACAAGTAGTGGTAACAAAGATGCCAGCCCTGCTCCCTAGCTGGAGGCCAGGGTGGGAGGTGGCTGGGGTCCGGGGGCAGCACAGGGACTAATCCTAGAGCATCCAGGCAGTGAAGGTTGGATGATGGGCGTGAGAAATTGTACCCAGTGTCTCATTATTTTGGGGAACACCCAAGCTAGCCAGAAAAAGTTCAGTGTCTTCTTTAAACTCAGTTTAATCAATTATAAAAAAATATGACTGAATTTCACTTGACTGTAAATACTACTTTGATCATGACCTACTTGGTGCCTGGAGGTTGGTACATATGCAGCAGATATCTATCAGATGGATTGCTAAGTGAATTCGAGAAGGCTGAGGCACTGTACCTTTGTGCACATTTCCATTTTCTCATAAAGGAAATATTTCCAACATAAAGGAAAACAGAATTCTATCATCTAGATGTTTGTATTTTCACAGAAATTCCTAGTTGAATCCCAACCTCCAAGTTGATGGCATTAGGAGGTGGGACTTTGGGAGATGATTAAGTCCAGGGGACAAAGCCTCATTAATGGAATTAGTGCCCTTGTACACAGGTGAGAGAGACCCCTCACCCCTTCCACCCTGTGAAGTCACAGTGAGAAGACACCACATCTCTGGGGGCCTTATCTTGAACTCCCCATCCTGCAGAACCGTGACATAGAAATGTTTAGGAGCCACCCACTTTATGGTGTTTTGTTGTGGTAGTCTGAACACACTAAGTAAGAAGATTTCTTTTTTTTTCCCCCAGAAACCCTGGACACAGAGCTGTTAAAGGCGTGAAGAGTAGACTCAGGATTTGAAGTCAGGACTTGAGCTCTAAGGTTGGTTCCTGATTGTCTGATTGTTCCCATTCCTGGTTCTTCTGACCCACGGCAGCTGGACTTTGCCTTGTCTGAGACTCTGCGAATGTGGGGCTGTCAGCTTTTCTGCTGGTTCTCTAGGGGCACAGGTGGACTCGTTGGCTTTGCTGGGTGTCCACACGCAGTGTGTGCAGAAGGTGTGTCTCTGTGCTGCGACGACAGCGGGCAAGTATTTTAGCTGTTTCAGAGGAAGGGGCCAGAGTGAAGTAAAAAACCAAAGTTCTTCAGGGTGTGGACAGAATTGTGTCTCCCTAAATTTATATGTTGAGACCTTAACCCTTAATGTGCTGGTTTTGGAAAAGGGGCCTTTGGCAGGTTACTAGGTTTAAATGAGGTCATGTGAGTGGGGTCCTCACGAAGGGATCGGTGCCCTTGTTAGAACAGAGACAGTTCTCTCTCTCTCTCTTTCTTAAAGGGATAATGTGAGTGCAGCCAGATGGTGCACCTACAAAGCAAGGATAGAGGTCTTGGAATGAAACCCACCTTCCTGGTACCTTGATTGTGGATTTCCTGGGTCTCCAGAGTGGTGAGAAACACGTTTCTATGGTTTGGGTTACTGCAGTCTGCTGTGTTTTATGACAGCGTCCTGAGGAGACTAAGACAACTACTGGTCTAAAATTGAGAGGATCCATTTTCAGAGGACAGTGTATTTTAGGGTCTGTCAAACTGGACAGGCTGGGAGTGTGACAGAGGGGACTAGTGAACTCCTGGGCAGGGCTGGTATACATGCAGCTGGCCATCATCTCTGGCTCTGTGCTGAGGCCTGTCCTGAGAAGTTGTCCAGGGCTCAGTCTTCACCCACCAGATGGTCTCTTTTACTCTCAGGACTTCATTCACTGTATGTCTTTCTCCATCTCCATCTTTCTCTACTCTCTGTCTCCATCTCCAGGTTCATCTCAATGTATCTTCATCTCTATCTCTGTCTCCATCTCTCTATCTCTGTGGATACTGATAATTCCAATATTCGCCTCCAACCTGTATCTCTCTTCTAGAACCTTTACCACTGTGGTTAACCCCTCCCCCATGCCCCACCCCCCAGCCAGCCATCTCCCCTGGGAGGTCACGTGGAGGTTTCAGCACTGACCCTGCCATGTGGACTTGGCACATGGCAAGGACTTGGCTCTGTGTATGGCACCTCTCTTTAACCTAGGTCCGTGATGGAAACACAGGCTTCTCCCTGTCTCTTGTGCCTCCTATCTGAGATTTCACTTACGCCTCTCAACTGTATCTCCTAAATGCTTCTTGAGCCTGGATCCAGGTCTCCAACTTCTCTGAAACCCCGAGGGTTTATGGTCATTGAACTTTCACAAAGGCCTCCAGGTTGGGCTCCCTGCCCTCCACAGCCAATTAGTTCGTTTGTCATGTTGTCGCCAAAATGGGGTCTTTGATAACACCAATCTGACCACTTTATTTTATTGGTAAGTGCTGTTCCATATTGAACCATTTGTCAGAGGAGTAACTCTAAGTTCAAAAACAAGGTTACAAGTCTGGTCTCTGTGCTACTGTTATGCCTCAGCTCTTGCTTCAAACTCTCCTACCTTGGGCAACCTTGTTTCCAGCCAGCCTGAGCAGAGCACATGAGAGCAGAACAGAGCACATCCTCAGATGTACCCCACTCTCTTTACCTCCAGCCTTTGGCCCATGTTATTCCCAGTGAAGGAGCTCCTCGCTCTCCCACTCCTCTCCCCGACCTTATTATTCCCCCAATCCCTTTTCAAGGATATTGTCTCATTATTTTTAAGGCAGCACATTTTAATGGTGATAAAATATACACAACCAAATACATACGTACATTACCCCCACCCCCATACACACAACCCCAAATTTAGCATTCTAGCTATTTTTAAGTGTACAGCTTAGTGGTGGGAAGCAGATTCACATTGCTGTGCAAACATCCTTACCATTCACCTCTATATTTTTTTTTCATGTTTCCATATTGAAACTGTGGATGAATTACACACTAGCTCCATCCCCCGTCTTTCCAGCCCCTGGGAAACACCACTCCACTTTCTATCTAGGTACCTCATATAATGGAATCATGCAGTTCGTTTTTTGCTATCTGACCTATATACTTTGTGCAGTACCCTCAACGTTCATACATGTTGTAGCCTGACCCACTTATTCTTTGCAATTTACACAGACTTACCAGAAAGGACCCATAGAGGAGATATCTGTGCCCAGATCTGGAGAAGATAGTGAGTTGCCTGAAGGTGAGCATTGTAGGCAGAGGGAACAGAGAGTGCTAAGCCTCTGAGCCTGAGTGTCTGTGTGAGGAACAGAAGGGCGGCCAGCATGCTAGGGCAGAACAAGTGGAGACAGAAATAATAGATAGCATGGTCATGAGATATTGGAGAGATAAGTCAGGTGGGGTGTGGACTGGCAGGGTCTGAAGAATCTTCCCAATGACACAGCCGCTGAGTGTTAGACAGTCACCTGCCAGTGGATTTGGCTGTCTGCATGCTCCTTCCCTCATTGTCTGTATGCCCAGCTGGTCCTGAGTTTTGTGAGGTAGGGGCTGTTGCTTCTGTGTTGCTCCCTGTGTGGTCCCAGATCTTTTCACAGAGCTTGCAAAGCATGGAGCTATCCCAACTGCAGTTGGCAGTAATGTCCGCTATGGTTTCAATGGTGGTCATTTTAGACATCATGTTTGTGATGTCAATATGAAATTCTTGAGTCCTTATCAGCATGATAAGATTGTTGGGGTGACACCATTACCCAGCGCCAGAATTCACATCCAAGCTTTGGTAAAATAGCAGCATTCATGGTAGGGCGGCCCTGCCTCAATTCATGCTGCAGGGTTTTCTGATATTCTTCCTGACTCTTTCCGTCTAATGTCTTTGCAGTTTCAATTTGCATCAGCCAGAGCCTATCCTTGCCCATCTCTAGTCCATCACCCAGGTTTTAAATGCACAGGATGCTAGAACTATTAACAAGCCAGGGACTTTACATAATATTAAGATGAGACAAGACAACAGGCTGGGATACTGAGCAGGGCTGGACAGCGGAGCCCGAGTTGCACGAGTTAGCAAGAACGTCATTGCTCCCCGTGTGGGTCTTAAGCTGTTGGAAATGGATTGGAGGTGCCGGTGAGGCTGAAATCAGGCCCATCTGAATACCGAGAGAGCAGGAGACAGAGAGAGGTAATGGGTTCTGAGAAGACCGCTTTTTTGCTTTTTCTATTACTCCTCCCAAGCCTCATGCTAAAAGCAAGTCAGTGAAAGGGTCAGATCTGCTAAAGAGCCAAGTTTGAAAGCAATTTTGTCTCCTAAAGAAAGACCAGGGAACCAATTCCCCAAACCAGATTCTGGCTTTTCATGTGAAATTGGAGCAAGGAAGGAAGACTGTAGACAGAGGTTAGGAGACTTGTGGAACTGGGAGACAGAAGATCGGGTTCTAATGTCCCTGAGGATGCTCCGTGTCTATCTTTGTGGGCGCAGACCATCCGTGCCTGGCCTTGCCTGTGGCTTTGTCAAGTATCAAGGAGGGCTGGTCTGTCATGAACTCAGGAGGCTTGATTCCCGTTTGACCATAAGAACGGTCACGTCCCAACACATCTTTCCTATGGCCTCTTCTCTTCGCAAGGAAAAGTATTTGATGTGTCCTGAATAAGAGAATCAAGAAGAAAATAAGGACATGGGCTTTTTGTTTTGGTGTATTTTGCTCTGTTTATCTGTTTGCATCAACCACTTAAAGACTGAAAATGACCCCAATTCCCCTGACAACAAAGCTTCCGGGGGATGCAGGTGCAGGCTGCTGGCCGTGCGCCTCCCCCACCCAGGGACCTGGGTTACCTTTTGGATTTTTTCCTATCGTGCCCATTTCAGGAGGCACGTCTCCTGCCTCCTGCCAGAGGACTCTGCTCTCGGGATTGCGACAGGGTTGCTGGCCCCACGTCTTTCCTTCAAGGGTGTTTCTCCTCCTTTGGTTGCCAACACCCGGTTCTGTGCCAGGGGTATCTGCGCCAGCATCCTCACTTGGCAAGACAGAGGCGTGACTGTGTTCAAGACCACAGCTCCCCTCGTGTCGACTGGCACTGGGAAGAAAAGAAGGAACTGGCAGCTACTGAGTGGCTGAGGGAGCCAAAGGTCTGGACCAGAGAGATAGCAGGGTGCGGCATTCTGGGTCCTTTGTGGAGAGAAGGTGGAAGACGGGGTTGGAACTCCATGTGCAGTGCTATGGAGGAGGAGCCAGTAATCTTCTGGGTCCAAAAGCCTCTTGTAGGCTGGCGGAGGAGGGGGAGGACTCTGTGGGTCCCTAGAGAAGACAGTCACAGAGCTTGTGTTAATATGATGCTGTGTGGGCGTCCCAAAAGTCAGGTGCACTGCAAGATTCCAGGGCTTAGGGGCTTGCTTTGTCCCCAGGGTCATAGAGCCCCTGCAAAGTCTCAATCTCCAACAAAGAAGTTGGTCAGACTGCATCTGTTAGCTGCAATAATGACGATAACATTTGTGAATGTAGAGAGGAAGCTAATTTATACCTTGGATGGGGTGGATGCCACCTGAACCTCTGATGCTCCAATTAGAAGACAAATTTCCCTATGAACTGACTGCCAGGAGCTGCCCTCGTTGTTATTCCAACAACAGAAGCTAACTCGTTACTCTTCCCTTTTAGAATAAAGCAGGAGGAAAGAAGTAAAAGGCGATCGTCTCTCTCTGTGAATAACCTGACTTGATTCTTCTTCCAAGTCTGAAAATGCCTAATGAGGTAGGGTCTCAGCCCAGCACAGATGAAGGACATGAACCTGGCTTAAGTGGCTATTGTTGGATTCAGCGAGTTTCCATGTAACAACCCTTCTCAAGTTTCCCTTATTATTAACATTTTGTATCAGTGTGTACATTTGCTACAATTGATGAGCCAGTATTGATATGTTATTAATAAATGTATCCACCATTACAGAATGGTTTCTCTGCCTTCCTCTGCTCCGCCTACTCCTTATTCATCTCCCAACCTGCAACAACCTCTCTTTTTACTGTCTTTATAGTTTTGCCTTTTCTAGAATATCATTAGTTGGAATGACAACTTTATCTCTTTCAGTCGTTCCCTTCTGTTTCAGTTTAACTTGGTTCTTGCCTTCAACCCAAAGCCATGGATGCAAGACCCTTTGTTAATCCGCGGTCACTTGGGCATATCTATAGGATACAGAGACTATGGTGCACAGGAGAGAAGTACTAACACTTAACAAATGGAACAGACCCACTGTTAGCCCAGAGGGGAAAGATCGGATCATCGCAGTTTCCTTGATTCAGTAAGACACATTTAATCACTTAACTATTTTTTGATGATGAGCTGGGGGTGATTTTCAGCGTTTAAGCAGGCTCCCATCAGTATTTGGTGTGTCCTGAATAAGAGAACCGGGAAGAAAGCAAGGACATGGATGTTTTTGTTTTGGTGTGTTTTGCTTTGTTTATGTGTTTGCATCAGCCACTTAAAGACTGAAAATGACCCCAGTTCACCTGATAATCAAGCTTCCGTGTGGATGCAGGTGCAGGGTGCTGGCATGATGGAGCGGCTGGCTGCATGCCTCACCCACCCGGGGACCCAGGTTAACATGTGATGGAGGAGGATTCTGGTCTGTTGTTTCCCAAAACACACCGAGAATGAAGGGACCCTGTGGGGGAATGGGCCAGGGGAGGGAAATCGATGGTGGGATCTTGCACGTGTTATTTGTCAGATTTACGACCGTTAGTAGCACTTATCAAAAGTGACGTTTATTGGGTGTGAAATGTTCTCATTTGTTAGATAACACAAGCTGTTTAGTATTAAAGCGCCTTTCACATGGCACAATCTCCTCTGTCATTAGGGACCTCCTAGGATTAATTACTGAGATCTATGCCCCGATGCTCAGATGCCTCCCAGAACCATAAACTTATAAATCACACATGAGCTGATTGCCAAGAATTTTTCCTCAAAGCCACACTCTTTCTCTGAGGGGGACGAGGACAAGTCAAGTGAATACTGAGTAGCTCAGAGATGAGCCCTCCCTGGAGACCTGTGTTCCTGGACCCAACACCAGGACCGTCTCTGCCTCCCTGAGCCTTAAGGTCGCTCTGACACCTGATAGTTAGACACGGGGTTTTAGCCTTTCAAAGCATTTTTTTTCCACAAAAGTACTTTCTTTGTCACTTGTGGCTGCAGTGGCAGTATGGGGGACACACCATTGGCGCAGAGTAGATCACTGATCATGGTGATGGTGACTCAAAGCCCCAGGAAGGAGAGGGATCCGCTTGGATCTAAAGATGGCTGTGCTGCTTGTCTCAAATCACAAAGGATCTCAGAGGCTGTGTGGATGCAGGTGCAGGGTGCTGGCCTGATGGAGCGGCTGGCTGCATGCCTCACCCACCCGGGGACCCAGGTTAACATGTGATGGAGGAGGATTCTGGTCTGTTGTCTCCCAGGATCCAGGGGCTTCCCTGAATCCAGTTCGCCCTTTCTTTTGACTTATCAGGGCAATATCATCTGGGCCTCTAGCCCCCGAATCTCCCAGGACAGTGCTGCTCCTTTCCATTTCCGCCTAACACTTTGTGGACTGTGATAAAGACCATCAGCTTTAAACACCTGACTCAGAGACCCTTCAGGATCTGGCCTCCAAGAGCCTCCCAGACTCTGTCCTTCCCACCTCTCCTCCTTCATGCGGTCTCCAGCCAGAATGGCCTTCCACAGACAGGACAGGCCCACTTTCTTCGCTGAAAGGACTTTGTAAGTGTTCTTCCCTTGGAATTCACTGTTCCCCTTCGCCCTTTCCACATGGCTGACTCCTTTCCACATGACTATCCTCTGGTCTCCTCCGAATCCCATTATGCAGTTTGCTCAGAGACACCTTCCAGGCCACACAGTCTCAACCAGACCCTGCCCCACGATTCTCTGTTAAAGAGAGACAATCCACCCTTTTCCCTTCACTGCACCTGTTGTCTCTCTGTGTTTTTATTTTTGGTGTTTGTCACTTCTCTGATGTTATCTGATACACAAGGACAGGGATCATTTGTATTCGTTAGACCAACAGGACCTTAGAGCTCAGCACAATTCCTGACCCAGAACAGGTGCCCATGAAGTACCCATCTCATGAGTAGAGGAAGGAGTAAATTAATGGATGCCAAGAAATACAATACACTTTTAATATTCCCAAAGAGCTCGTAATCTTTTAGTGAGTGCCTACATCAGTGTGTGTATGTGTGTGTGTGTGTGTGTGTGTGTGTATGTGTGTGTGTGTGTGTGTGTGTGTGTGTGTAACATCTACATCCACAAAGCTCAGGGATTTTTATCTATTTGTTCACCAACGTATCCCCAACACCCAGAGCAATGCTTGGTATGAAGAAGCTCAAATAAATATCTGTTGGGTGAACGGGGGATTCAGAAGTGGAAGGATCAGTAAGAAGATTTAGCAAGGGGACTTAACCTATTCTACAAGCCAGAGAAGATATTGGAGGGCAAGCGGCACTGTAAGGAGACGTGGCATTATCCATGCAGAGGAAAGGGACAGTGGGTAGCGAGAGAAGTTCAGACATGGTGAATGATCTTAGGATAAGCTCAAGGTAAGAGGCAAAAGTGAGCCTGAGATGTCACAGTTCTGAAAACAATTCAGGGTGCAATAAGGCTGCCTGAGTGTGATGACACACACTGAGGGTCATGTCAGGCAAACTCTAGTATCAGGAAGAAGCTCTCTGGGTAGAAGCTGCATTTTCCCAGTTTAAATACATTTATAGGCATCCACTTTACTTATGAGCTGCTAATAAGATTGGTTTGTAAATCGGTCACTCCAACTGACCATCCCTGTTCACTAGTTGTAAATAAATGCTTTGCTCTCCAAAGCTAAGGACCAGATCCAGAGCCGTCATGAGCTCCATAGAGATAGCCTGTCTTGCAGGCCTCTGTGGGTGGCCAGTCTCTCCTGGAAGTCACGACATGGTCCAAGGGCCTAACGTGCATGTGTCCTCTGTTTGGGTGACATCCAACATCTCATCTTCTCCTGGCTCCATTCCTGGATATACTTCTGCTCTCCCTTTGCCTGGAGGGCAGGATCATGTCTAACTCGCTTGGGAGTCCCCAGCTTGTTGAATATGAAGTCTAGCACGCCACAGGCTTTCTGTACTCATTGATCAACTGAATGAAACAAGGCCATGCAGAAACCAGAGGGCCCTAGAAAAAGACTCCTGGGCCTGGACCAAGAGTTTTTGTTTTTTCTTAGCCTCCTCTTTTAGATCTTTTGCCTCAGCCTCACCCAGAGAGCTCTTTCATGTCTCTTCCTGAGTTCTCTCTTACCTTTGACTCCCTGGGAAACCCTGGGCTCAGACTTCTCCCTTTTGTGTTGTGATAATAGAATTCCTGATGCTGGGTGTTGTACAATAGAAAGAGGCTTATTTGGCTCACAGTTCTGATGGCTGAAAAGTGCAAACAGCAGGGTGTCCTGACATAGGGCCCCTGGCTGCGCCACAGCAGGTCAGAGAGGTGGAGAAGACCTGGCTGTGGGGGTGCAGAAGGGGCACATGTGCAAGCCAGGCAGTCAGGTGGCATCCTATCTGCAGGGACCAGGCTCCACCTTCGATAACCTTGTGCTTTTGTGGGATCTAACCTGGTCCTGCAAGATCTGTGTGAATTCCTTGGAAGGATGGTGTCTCCATGACCCTTAGTCCCCTTCCATCTACCACTGTAAGGCCCCACCCCTCAAAAAGCCACCATCTCATAATAATGCAAACCACAGTAACTTGTATTTAGCAGTCATCAAAGGGTTTCTTCCCCCCCTCAAATAATACTGATTGGAGACTGACTATGAGCTGGCTGTCCCCTAAGTTCTGGGGTTATAACGAATAACAAATGTCATCCTCTTTGCTCTCAAAGTGTCACAATTGAGTAGGAGAGGCAGATCTTAAGTTTAAATATACAAGTAAATATACAACTCCAATTGTGAGGCATGGTATATAAGAAAACCACGGAGTTACAACCCAGGTCACTTACGTTTGGTTGGAGGTCACTGAAGAATCTGTAAGTGACACTTGAGTTGAGATGATACCCAGAAGCAGACACCCATGCAGAGTAGGGGGAGGTTTCTAGGCAAAGGTGAGGACCAACACCAAGAGTGGTGTGTGGTGGAAGGAAAGAAAGAAGGCCCGGCATAGCCAAGTGAGTTTGGAAACTGAGGCCTGGTTAGATTAGACTTTCTAGAAGGGACTGGGGATTCAGACCGTCATCCTTAGATCAGTGGCAAGCTCCTGCAGAGTTTTAAGCACACAGTGACATAATCTGATTTACATTTTTACAAGCTCATACCAGCGGCTGTGTGGAGAATGAATTTGGAAGATGCAAATGAGGCAGATATTGTAGTAGACGAGGTGAGAAATAATAGTGGCTCGCACCTGGGAGCTGAAAGTAGGGAAAAGGAGGGGAGAAGAGGTATATTTTGGGGGTACAGGTGGGATGGCTTGGATTTGGGAGGAAAAGAAAAGACAAAAATACTTCCCCATTTTCTGGTTTGAATCCAAGAAAAACTTTTTCACATGCCTCGCCCAGTTCTATTCGGTTCTTGCAACAACTTTGGGAGGAAGGTCACGGTGGGTGGGGGGGTGGTCACTGGTGAGCAGAAAAGAAAATAAATGCAGAGGCTCAGGGTTCCCCATGGAGTCTCATGGCTGATTGGCCAAAGCCAGGAGGAGATCTCTGCTCTCCAAATGCTGAGTCCTGCGACTGACCACTCTGGAGGTGGGGAGGGGCTGCCCCAGTGCCCCAGGCTGGCTGCCTCCCTGGCCCTTGGTCCAGCCTCTTCCTCATCACCTCCAGCCCCCAGGTTCCTCTTCCTTAACGACTCTGCACTCCCAGAAAGTTCCTCCCCGGAATCCACAATGGGCGACATTACGAACTCCTCATGTCTGGTGATAACTTTTTATGAGGTTTTTATTCTTTTACAATATATTAAAGCCATATTTTTGCCAGGTTTTTACTTCGGTTTATTTCTTGTCCTTGAATCACTCTTTCCCTTCTTGCCCCCTCCCCCCCGCCGCCTGGGCTTCTTTCCTCCCCCTCCGACTCACTTTACCTGAGCAGCCTCTGCACTGGAGATGTTTAATTCTCCCTTAATCCCAATTCCCCGAGGTACATGAAAGCAGCTTTACGAGCCCATAAATCCAAGAAGATAAAGTGCATTTTTATTAGTTGTGTTGGCATCAAAGGGAAAAAAATGGAATCTAATGTGAAATAGTCAATAATGAATTTGCTTAATAGCGCTGCTCATCACCTTAACGGGTCTCAGGGAGGTAGTGGCCTCCGGGGTAGGGCGCCGGGACTGGCGGCCTTTCTCGGGAGAAGAGGCACAGGCTGGGCTTTCCCCCTTCTCTGCCATGGAGCTGGGAGGCTGGAAGGCTGGGGGTGAGGGGAAGAGAGGGACTGGCTGGGGGTTGAAGCCCTGGAGCTGCAGGGGTCCCGTCTTCCCAGCTGTCAGCGTGGTGAATTTCAGACCTGCTTTAGTGAAAGGAACATGGCAGGTGGGGTCAGGATGTGTGACATCACTAAGAAGGAAGGGAGGTGCCTCCGGGGCAGGTGCACTCTGTGGGTGCTAGGCATCCCTGCCAGGGGGCCACGTGCACCTGGGGCGTGGACCCCCTTCCCATCTGCCAGGCCCAGGGCAGGAGCAGCCTTGAAGCATTCTGCTGACTCCAGGGCCCAGATTTGCCATTCTCCCTCTGTCCACAGGTTCAATTCCTTGCCTCAGAGCCACTCGACTCCCACGGGGGCTCCAGGGTCCCTTCCTGCCTTCCTCTTCTAGCCCAGGGCTTGGCATCCTGTCCCCTCTCACTTTAGCCACAAGCCCAGGGCTTCTAGTTGTTCCTTGATCTTCCTACTTACTCTCTCTCTGCTCCCCTCTGCCTTTCTTGAAACCCTCCAGTTGGCTGCAGACAGCCTTTTTGCCAAGGCTATTACCAGGAGGGAGGGCCTCGGCCCTAAAGTCTATAGATTGGCAAACATTCAACTCATTTCCTGAGAAGCCTGAGGTTTTCCGACTGTCTTGTAGTTATTAGGACGATTTTCTCTTTCCCTTTCAAAAAAAAAAGGGGAGAGGGAATTGACTCCGCTGGGTGGGGAGTTGGGCCTCTGCTGCATGGCCGCTAGATGGCAGTAGTTAGACATGCAAAACAGTAAGCTCTCAAAACAAAGCAACTGAACCCCTGGCCTCCCTCCTGCCTGGTGTTGCTTGCTCTGGGAATGCAAGCTGTGTGCAGGGTGTTGGGGGCAGAGGCGGGTACGGAGTAGGTTGGTAGGACCTGGGTTGGTGGCTGGGGTGGGTCTGCAGTGGCTGCCGGAAGGCAGTACTGTGCAGAAGGCAGAACCGCCCCATCTGGGGTAAACCCTCCCACCCAGCAGCATTTGGCTGCTGCTCAGCTGCTGGCCAGCCCAGGTCTGGGCATGATGACACCTGGCTTTGGCTGTGACATTTCCGATTCTTGGTCTTTAAATGGTAGCAACAAATGTTTCCCTGTTTCTCAAGGTGGCTTTTTGGAGGGGTGGCACTTTCAGCTCAGTCAAGGCCCTGAGGTCATTAAGAGCAGGCCCGGGTGCTGAGATTTGCATAAGGTTGTGGCCTAAACTCTATCAGGGAAGCTGCCCGTCTGCCTGGAACAGCCTGGAGCTGGAACAATTTGTCAGTCAGCTCGTTACAGTTGTAAGCAGGGGACAGTGTAGGTGTTCAGGACATATTTGTTGAATTGGGTGTCATTGAATGGTCCCTGCCCTTTAGGACAGAGCCAGAGACGGGGGCGAGGGGGAGGGAGAATTTACAGAATAAGTTAGTATAGAATAAGTTAGTATGAGACTGTGGTTTACTATTTATTCAGGGAATTAGACTTCAGAAGGGGAAGATACCACATTGGGCTAATGGGACCTGAGCTAGGTCTTGAAGGGTTTAGAGAAGAAAAAGTCGCAATTTGAAGGGAGAAGATAGGAAGAAACTGGCGCAGATAGGACATTTTACCTGCAGGGAGAGTACGTTCATGTTGCAATTAGTAAGATAAGGTCGACCTGACTGGTGTGGGTGCTTGAAAGTCAGATTGAGAAGTTAGTATTCAATATCAAGGGAGCTATGGCAAGTTCTCGAGCAAGAGAGTGACCCCCCCCCCCCCAGAAAGTTTGAAGAATAGAATTCTCAACTATGGCCCTTGATTGGAAGGTGATAGAGTGCATGGTGCTTGGCTTTGGTAAGTGATCAATAAATGTTGCATGGAACAGATATAGAGCAGGAGTCCCAAGGTCACTGAGGCCAGTGGTGGATGCTTCTTTGGTGAGCGGGTGCTGCCAGTGGGTGGCTGAGCACCACCTACACCCAGCACCGGTTTTTGGAGGGTTGCTTTGTTCAGTGGCTCAGCAGAGCATGTGAGATGTGATCACAAGCTTGAAATTACACAGACAGTCTCTGCTCTCTGCCACTTCCTATTTTGCTGATCCAGTTATTCAACAATGCCTAAGGAACACCCACGCTTCCTTCCCTCCCAGCAGAACCCACCCGTGGGAGTCTGCAGTCTGAGGACCTCTCTGTGCAGAAGGCCCACTGAGGAGGCCCTCACCTGGATGGAGGTGTCCCCTGGGTGGAGGGTTCCTGAGGAGTCAGCGCTGTCCAAACAGCCGTGTGGGCCAACTGACCTCGCGCCTGTTGGCTTTCTGCTCCAGTCCCAGGCAGGGACCCTGAACAGGCACGCTGTGTTCATGGAGCAGCTCTGCCTTGCTGGGCATCTTCACATTCACTTTCAATTAGGTGACAACTCTGAGGTTGATCTCATTTCATCAATTTCTGGTTGAGCAACTGAGGAAGGACATTGGGGGGTCATTTGCAAGAGATTGCATTCTTCCTAAATCGAGGACTGGACCCCTGCCCTGCTCAAGCCCAGCCCTGTGCCCAGGCCAGGAGGCCCTGGTACCTGGGCCCAGGCTCTGTGGATGGGGTGTGTCAGAGCCTGCCATGGCAGCTCTCAGAGGCGGAGGCGGTGAGGTGACGCAGCAGGTAGACAAGGAAAAGCCCTCAGCGCCCACAGAGCTCAGAATCACGGTACACACGTCAGAACTGAGCTCCATGCTTCCTGGAAACTAAGGGCAGGCCCAACAGAAGGCAGATCATGGTGTCCCTGGATGTCACATCAGCAGAAAGATGGGAGCTGATATGGAGTGACAGCCAGGGATTGCAGCACTCGGCTATCTGGCCAAAGAATCAGCCACCTGTCAACCGCAAGAGTGTAGTGAACACGCAGTCACCACAGCTGACCAGCACGACGTGATTCCCAACCAGGTGGGAGGGACACAGGAGTCCAGGACTTAGAACACACTGTGGTATTTATGGTAACCACATGCATAAAAATACCTTGACAACCTGAAAGGAAGAGCAACCATGCCTTCTCTGGGGTGGGGAGATTTTGGAACACGTGGTCATGGATGAGGCAAGCAGGTGGCCAGGAAGAGCAGGGAGCTTCTGAAGAGCCGCCCAAGCCCCCCAGTGCAGAGCTGTGCAGAACCCACCTCCATGTTGCAGCTCTGAGATCAGAGCCCCCACAGCATAGTGGGTGTGGACCTGCTTCCCTTCATCCCTTCTTCCTCATCCTCAGAACTTCAGAAAACCTGGGGCAAAAGCCAGTAATTGTATCTTGGTCTTCCAGGCCCGTTTCCTGGGTCCAGTCTCTCGTTGCAAGTATCATCTGGACCAGTGGGGGCCTTTGCCATGAAAGATGTTTATAAAAGTCGTTTTATACCATCTTTATGCATCTCAGGGATGGACGAGTTAGAGAGTGTGTGTTGGGAGTTTGGCTAGATCTGATGCTCAAGAGTAGCAAGTGTTAATGGTCTTGCCTTTCACGTGGGAGATGACACACTTTTGCCTCAGGGTAGTGGAGAGTGTGTATTTTCCAGAGGTTTGGAGATGTTCTGGGTGGTGACATCAGTGTGCCTTAAAATAATAATAAACTTACTAATTCTCAGAACAACAACTAGGATTTATTGAATGTCCATGGTGACATAGCAAAGAAATGAAGTGCATATGTGAATTTATTTGTGGCTGGATGGGTTTTGTGTTGGATACTTATGGGAGAACCTGCGGGACAGAGGGCAGGAACAGAGGGCAGGGTTGGAAGAGGGAGGGGTGTGGATAGGGATGTCCTCCAGCAGGCTGCCAGCTTTGGCATAAGAAGTGGGTGTGAGAAAGCAGCTTGCAGGTCCGGGCTTTGTTCTCATCACCAGGAGGCAGCTCCTGGGTCTCTCCAGATGCCTACGGTCTCCTTCATATAGCATCTGAGTCATTTAGCAGATCAAAGACTTACCTATGCAGGTATCTCACCTGGCCAAAGGTGCAGACCATTCTATGACACCACAGTGTTGAACTTGACTCAGATTCAAAGCCAACTGCACTGATTGAGCGCCTACTATTTTCAGGCACTGGGCCAGGTAATTTCTGTACACTTCATTGCATGTAAACTCTATAACAGACAGGTGGGAGGCACTAGATCGCGTTGTAGTTGAGAGGCCCAGTGGTGTGGCCCCGGATTTTGTGGTAGATTAATGACAGTGGTGGTTTCCTCCTCTGTTTTAGCTGTTTCTGAGTTCTTTGAAGTTCTAATATTCTTGTGTAAGAACCGCAGAGAGAAGATAGAAATTGATTACAGCTGGGAGTAGGACACTGGGAAGCTTCCAATACGTCCTCTTGCTCTCCTTTTTGTTTTCATAGCCCAGGGGGGAGAGATCAAGAAAATGTGAAATTAGAAGCCACAGAGAAAGTGTTTCCGGAAGACTGGGATACAGAAGAGAGCAGGCGGGACTGGTGAAGATAGCCCAGTTGAACCTATTTGTATCCACATTGATGTTAGCCAAAAGGCTGAGAAGCAATGAGTTGAGGCTCATGGTTTCAGAAGTCTCAGTCCATAAATGGCGGACTCCATGGCTCCGAGCCCCAGGTGGAAAGCATATCATGGGGGAAGGGCCTGGTGGAGGCAAGCTGTTCAACCCATGGCAGGGTCAGGAAGCAGAGAGAGTGGTAGAGGGGAAGGGGCCGATGGCAGGATGCGCCCTTCCAGGATATATCCCAGTGACCCGCCTCCATCCACCCCACCCCACCTGCCTGAAGTTACCATCAAGTGGATCCATTTAAACTAGGATGGTCTGATTAGGTTACAGTTCTCATAATCTGATTATTTTATCATGGAATATTCCGGCATTAGCAGGAATTTTGGGGGGACACCTCATATCCAAACCCCAGCAGAAGCTTTCACCCACAATTTCCATGTTTCTTCATCTCCACACACTGAAGATGAGGGAGTCAAGGATGGAAGGACTTGAGCCTGCAGCACCTCTGTGAGAAATAATGATTCAGCATGTGAGTCACTGGGATTTGAGGGTTTATCAGTTTCAATATCTAGCAAGACCTCGACTAATGCTGGAGATACATTCAGTTTCCTTGGGTGGAAAAAGAAGAGAGGCTAGTTGCCTCTCTTTGTGTGTGTGTGTGTGTGTGGGGGGTGCCTTTGGAATGTAGCAGCTTCTGGTTCTTTGGAAGCATAAAAGACAGCGGCAGACTTCAGCAGCAGAGCACTGAGCCTGACGCATAGGACCGTGAGCTCCTCCGTGACCCCTGTCCTCGGGGAACTCCCTCTGAGGCCAGCCGTGGGAAAGCTTTGCTTTTCTGGCACAAGCCTGAGCCCCCTTTCTGTGAGTTGCATGTGATGACGAGGGCCTTCCTGCCTTTTAGAGTCGTATTGAAGATAAAATGAAATAATGGTTGGTAAAGATGGCTTTTGCAAGCACTAAATGCTATGCGAGGGATTATTATTAATTATAATAATTGGGATTCGGGGAGTCAACAAAACATTCAGGAACTCACAAGTGATCATTTTAAGTGTGACATTTACTTTCAGTGACACGATATTAACCCAAATGATGGTATAATCTATTTTATGTAAATCCAATTGGTGGAGATTAAAACTTTCATGTACAGACAAATTAGAGAATGATTATTTCCAAATAGGGATCTTTAACTATCAGTTTCCCTGATCTTGTCTTGATTCACACAGAAAGAGAGATAGAGAGATATAGAGATAGATAGATAGATAGAGAGAAGTGGGGGGGCAACTAGAGACTGAGAGGTATCAGTTAAGGATTGATTCAAAGTCATGATAAAGGGACTGGGATGGAGGAAGGATGGAGACATCATTGATAAAATCCAACTTAAGTAGGATGTAAAAAAAAACTAGTGTATAAAATAAAGCCCAGGTTCTTAAGGTGGTTTCAGAGGTGGCTCCTCCAGCCCAGCCTCCTCACCTCCTACAGGGTAGGAATACAGCGATGGGCCAGGAACACAAAGGGCCTGTTCTCATGGGGAGAAGACAGCACATCTTTAGAGAACTCAATGTCAGCTAAAAATAGCCAGTGCCCATTGCATCCTGCTATGTTCCTGTCTAAGTGTTTTACAGCTGCTAACTCATGCAAGCTGTGTTAGACCAAGTGCTGTTGCTCTCACCTCCCTTTTGCAGAGGGGGAGATTGATGTGCAGAGGAGTTCAATGCCACAGCCAGGGAGCCTGCTCTTAGCCATGGGCCCATACTGTCTCTTGCTAGTGCTGAGGATTAGAATGAACACAGGCCAAGGAATAAAATGGAAGAGAGAGAAGGTGGTTAATTAGGTAGAAGGGCTTAGAAGAGATGACATTGGAGCCAAACCTGAGTGAAGTGGGGAGGCCAGGGTGAGGACCTCAAGGGACAGTGTTCTGGGCAAAGGGAGTAGAAGATGTAAGGGATGGGGTGTGAAGAGTGGTGGGTTCGAGGAATGATGTGGATAAGGAGGGGGAGGTGGCAGAAAACCCATGAGATAGGTGTCAGAGACCTCATAGGGCCTTGGTGTCCATGATAGTCTTGGCTTTTATCCAAAGAATTATGGGGAAACATCACAGGTATTGGAGCAAGGGCAATGATGAGATTTAGGTTTATTAAAACAGTGGACTACTGTGGTAGGATGTGTGGTGGCAGAAGTAGAAGGAAAAAGGTCCAGAATGGAGATGAAAACAACATTCTGGCCATGAGATAATCTAAGACTGCGTAGGAGACAATAATGCAAGTGCTGGAGTTTGGAAGAGGTAGACGCTGGGCAGGAGAGAAAGAGAAATAAAGATGTCATCCAGTATTCCGGCCTGAGCACCTAGGTGCGTGGTACTGGTGCCATTTGATGAAACTTAGAGAAAAGGTGGAGGTAATAAAGCAGATGTTTTAGTGGTAGTGGAGTGATCAAGAGTATTGGTTTGGACATGGACATGCTGAGTCGTAAACTAGATAGTCAAGCTCCAAGTTGAGTGGAGAAGGGTTTGGATATATATTTTTAAATTCTTTATTTGATCTTTTTAGTTATATAGGACAGTAGAGTATATTTTAACATATTTATATAGATATAACATTTATTTTGGAATCCCAGCCACAGGTGGAGGAGATTAGCTAGGGAGAAATGGTAGACAGGTTTTGTGCGTTAGGAGTTTGATATTTAGACCTTAAAAACAAGAGGAATCAGAAAAGGTGACCCATAGCAGGATCAGTGAATGGGAGAAAAGTCAGGCAGAAGTGGGTTTCCTGAAGCCAGGAGAGGATGTCCCATGGCACGTGGGGTGGCAGATCAATGGTATTCAGTGCTGCCTATGGTTCCATAAGGAGGAGAGGGGATCACTGGATGTGATAACATGGAAGTGGTTTTGTCAAGTGGAGTTTCTCTGGAGAGTGATGGGTACAAGAGCTCGTTGTGAGGGTCAGGGTGTGCTTGGTGAGGCTTGCTGTTCGTGTTACCTCTTGGTGGGTGTGCCAGCTTCCATTCTACTCCTGGTAACTTCTCATTTCAAGACCCAGGCTGACAGACTAGTGTCATCGGGGGTTGCAGATGATGGCCAAGGTGAGGAGCAAGGTCACCTCTTGCAGCTTCTACTCACATCAGTTTGGATTCTGCCAGGCAACGCCAGCCTCAGAGCCACCCAGCTGATGGGGTGGGAGGTATCGTTCCTGCAGGGAGGACTGCATGTCACCAGGCAAGCACCAGGGACCCATGGCCCTTCTACAAAGAAAGGAGGTGCCACTACTTGGGAACCGCAGTGCAGTCTTCCACAGAGAAAATTCAAGAGAAAATTTTATAGGTGAATTAGTAGAGACAGAATTCTAGAAAACTCCAGGATCTTATCCTAAAGGGAGAAAGGGAGTAGCATGGTAACTGGAGTTCCATTTTTTGGTTTTGTTAAGATGGATGCCATTTCAGCTTGTTTTTGTATGATGTACTGAGCAGAGAGAAAGAAAGAAAGAAATTGAAGCAGGAGAGGGATAGGGTAGCTACAAGGATAAGGCCATGTGGGTGGGGCAACACCTCCTTGGACCAGGGGCAGGGCTGACCTTTGCTAAGAACAGTCCAGGTTTGTCCTCTGTGATAGAAGAACAGGCAGAGCTGGTCGGCCCGGAGCCTGGGAATGGTCGTCATAGGAAGATAAAGATTTCCTCTGATTGCCTCTATCTTCTCAATGAAATAGGCCATCATCTGAGAGCGGAGAAGTGGAAAGGGCTGTCAGCGATTCGAGTAGTGACAAATTGTGAGATAACCACCGCACGTGGTCAGCGCAGGAAGCCAAAGGCAAGCGCAGCAGAGATGCCCGCTGGGGTGGCTTCGGGGTTGTGGGCTAAGGTGATGCAAGGAGCCTGCCTGCTTTTTGCTATTCCTGTTTGGCCGGGAACAGGTGGGATGTAGATGGAGAACGGGGTTCAACCAAAGACCGGCGGCTTCCCTGTGGCTGGCGGGATGGAGACAGATGGGGGACCAAGGAGTTGACGGATTTTGCAAGGAGCTGGTTTTCATAAGGGACCATGGAGTGAAAACGTGAAAGCCACCTCGGCCAGGGAATGACCTGGAAGTTCTGGAGGGCTTAAAATGATTAGAGGAGACCCTAGAGGTGAGGCCAGAGCTGGACTTTGATCTCAAGATATCAGAGGAGGTGCAGAGAGTATTGACAAGATCCGGGTTATGACATGGGGGTGGGGACTGGAGAAGGCAGACATGATTACTGAGCTGTTGGGGTGTCAGGATGCTGAGAAGTTAGGGTGCTTACTAGATCAAAAAAGAGGGCATAGATGTCACTGGGAGGGAGGATGAGGGGAGGAGAAGGGGTTAAAAATAAATGCAACAAAGCAGGACAGGAGGGATTCTCTGATGGCAAAAGCAAAGAACATGCTTTCCTTCTCCTGAGCCATCCTGGGGAGGGTGTCCCCAGGTGACTTCTTGCAGGTGCCTTGGTGCAGGCTTCTGGGTAGCCTGGCGAGTGGAGGATGGAACAGACAGGGCCTTGCAGAGGTTCCTGTCCTTCTCTTGCTGTTCTCCTGCCTCCCACTGCAGAAGCACAGTCTCTGAGGGACATCTGGGCAGCAGTGAGAACAGACGGGAGCTTAAGTCCACAGCAACTGGGCTCAGGAAACCCCTCAGACTTGGAGGAATGCGGTTGTGGCATGATTGAAGCACACCAAGACAGAGGCAGGGGGTGGAGATCCTGTGTGTGTGTGTGTGTGTGTGTGTGTGTGTGTGTGTCTCAAATACACGAGGGGCTGCCTTGCCACCCACAGAGGATCTGTAACATGTTTCTTCCCATCTATCGCATGGAGTTTCTGGGCCCACTTTGGCAGCACCATTTTAACTTAGTAGGGAAGAACTTTCAGGTGTGAACACTCAAACCTCTCAGAGTGGGATATTCACAGGCAGCCGGGCTGGGGACATTGTTCGATGGCATTGCTTTTAGTCCATTTTGTCACAGAGATCCGAGATGGAGCTGCTCTCTCCTATAATTGGACATTTGGCACAGCAAAATGACAACTGTTTAAATAACAGGTTCTTCAAAATATAGTCTTTTTCTAAGGCTTATTGTAATGTTTACACTCCCGCGCTTTGTTTTTCCAAGGTCCCCTTCTTTGTGCGTTTCGGTTTTTCCTCCTTCAGCCGTCAGGACGTGGCTCCGGCTCTTCTTGCTTTCCAGTTCACGAGGGGCGTCTTTGTCATTAGCTTGTGTGGGTCATGTGCAGGTGCTGTTTGGGGGGCACGCAGGTGTGTGGGTCAGGGCTGGAGAGTCCCAGAGACCCGAGTTTGAGCGTCAGCTGTGCCAGCTGCCAGCTCTTCCTTCACCTGCTCTGCACCTCAGTCTGCTCATCTGTTGAATGGGGATGATAATGGGCATGCTCTTTCCTTTACGTGGCTCTTACCAGAATGACATGGTAGGCAAGCGCTCTACCGCTGAGCCACAATCCCAGCCCTTTGAGAACAACATGGGATGAAGCATTCAGGAGGTCAGTGATAATACGATTTATCTAATTGACAATGTTGTTATTATCAGGAGCAAAGGTAGTCCTGCGACTCCGACTGGACATTTTAACCTTGCTTTTAGGAAACGTGTTGGAGAGTCAGCATTGCTATATAAAAGTCATAGAAATAAAGACTTTTGAGTATTATCCTGATTCACTTCTAGGAGATTCTGGTTATGTGGGATCTCCTCTAAAATCTTTTAGGATGTTGGCACACTTTAGTTTCAAGTGACAGAAACCCAATTCAAACTAGCTTAAGGAAAATAAAGATGCAATTACCTTCAAATAAGTAAAAATAAAGATGACATGAGACATAGACACCCCACCTTTCTTCCTCTCTCCTTGCACCTCAAAGACGGTTTCCTACTCAGTGTTGGCTCCCTTCTCTCACATCCTGGGCCCTGGGCCATTCTGAAGGGTCATCCTTACACCTGGGAATCCAAGGACAAAGACAGGAATTTCTGAGATGGAAAAATCCTAAGAAAGAACTCTGAACAACCAGCCTGGGTCAGAGTTCAAGTCTCAGGGGATGGTGACCCTTGATTGGCATCTCTACCAGGTTGGAATCAATCAGGTTGGGCAGAGGCAGTTCTGTAAACAGGGGTGGGAGTACAGTGAACAGTGAAGTGAGGAGGTCCCAAACAGCTAATGCCCAGTGTCATCGGAAACCCTGGGGATTTGAGCTTCTAAAAGATTCTCAGAATCTTATGCTGCTCTTGGCTGGCCTAGGAAATGTAGTGGTCAAAGAGCAGAGGTATGAAGTTTGGGTACCTAGGGTTGGAATCTATCTCTGATGCATTTGAAACGTGTGACCTTGGGCAAGTTACTTAATCCCTCTTCTGTATTTAGTTTTTTTATACAGTGGTCCCTGTTAGTTGATGTTTTCCTTAATCCAGTAAGCCCTGGTCCAAAAATACGAAGTAGAAAAATTCTAGAAATGAACAATTTACAAATTTTAATTGTTATGAATAGCATGATGAGATTTTTGTGCCATTCCATTGCCCCACCCAGAATGTGAATCATCCCTTGGTCTAGTGTATCCACCCTGTATACCCTACCCACCAGTCAGCCACCTAGTAGATGTCTCAGGTACCAAATTGGCTATTGCAATATCAGTGCTTGTGTTGAAGGCATCCTTGTTTTATTTAATAACGCTCCAATGTAGATACAAGAATAGTGAAACTGACCATTCAGGTAAGTGGAAGAGAAGCCAAAAGTGCTTCCTTTAAGTGAAAAGGTGAAAACTTATCATGGTTATGTATAGGAGAAAACATAGTCTGTATAGTGTTTGTTACTACTTGCAGTTTTAGGCATCCACTGGGCGTCTTGGAGAGTATCATCTGCAGATACAGGAAATGGAGATAACAGTAGTAGCCACCTCAGAGTGCTTTTGGAGGATTAAATGATATCGTATATAGCATTTAGTGTGGTGCATTTAGAGTAAATGCACAAGGTACAATATTATCAATGCACCATCATAACCTCCTCCTCATCATTTCATACGCAGTTCTAAGTCCAGGCCCTTCCCTCTGCCTCCAAACCGAGAGCTCCCTTAACAAGTCCATATGCTCCCTGTTACCCAGATGGTCTGGCACCTACAGAGGCTAAGTGGCCACAGTCCTGGGGGTCACCCTCCACTGGTATCCCCCATGTTTTCCTCTCACCAGAGAAACGGGGGGGCAACCTGTCTCAGCTATGCCTTGACTCAGTTGCTTTTTGAGGAAGAAATCAGGGGACAATAAGGTATGACGGAAGGTACCACAAAAATCACGAGTTGAGGACAAGTGTCAGCTCTTTCGCTGCTGAGACCAAAAGACCTGGCAAGAACAATTTTAGAGAAGAAAAAGTTTTTTTGGTGCTCATGGTTTCAGAGCTCTCAGTCCATAGAAAGATGGCTCCATTGCCTTGGCCCCAGGTGAGGCCGAACATCAGGGCAGAAGAGTGTGGTGGAGGAAAGCAGCTCAGGACATGGAACCAGGAAGCAGAGACTTCTCTGCTCACCAGGGACTGTATATATATATATATCCCCCAAAGGCTCACCCCTCAATGACCCCCCTTCTCCAGCCACACCCCACCTGCCTCCAGTCTCCACCCAGTTGATCCCTATCAGGGAATCAATGCACCGATTAGATTAAAGCTCTCATAACCCAATCACTTCACTCTGAACTTTCTTGCATTGTCTCACACACGAGCTTTTTTGGGGGACACCTCACATCCAAACCCTAACAATAAGCATTGGAGAAAAAATGCAGAGGGGTTAAGTAACTTTCCCAAGTTGCCCAATCCAAAAGTGGAGGGGGAGTCAAACCCAGGCAGCTGAGCCCAGCCCCTCGGCTCCTTCTGCATTCCTGTCTGTCACGGGTCCCAACTCAGGTGTGGGCCTGAGGTTCACAGTCTCTGTCACCAAGGGCCTCCCTACTCATCCATTCCTGTTCTCCGACACCACGTAGGTTCTCATTCGTGGCTTTTGCCTTTTCACGAGCCCTTCTCTTTCCCGTGTTGGTTTCTTTCTTCTCCTCGTGCATCTGACCCTTTCAGATCAAGTCAGCTTCTGCCTCTCCAGGGACACCTCCGCAGACGTCAGTCCTCCCTGTCCTGCTTCTCTGGCTGCCCACGCCTCCGTCATCAGGGCAGAGTGGCTTGCACTTGCCTGCCCTCTGGCTGGTGTGCAGGATGCTGGCTCCCTCCCCAGCTGGAGAGTGCATCCCTTCTTGCAACTTGGGAAACCAGGGAGATTAGTTTCAGGTTGCAGAGATCTTGAGATCAGGCCTAGGTAGCGTGAAGCTGCTGGGATGACTGGCATCTCAGTACTGCACATAGGATGGGAATATGGCTGAGAGCTTTCCCAGCACGCGGAGACCCTGGGATCAATGCCAGCAACACACATGTGTGCTTCCATGTGAGCAGGTGTGCACACACACACACAAATTAGCTTAATGGGCACAGGTGCTAAGCTGGCATGGTGATGCACACTTGTCATCCCAGTGGTTTGGGAAGCTGAGGTAGGAAGATTGCAAGTTTGAGACTCTATTTCAAAATAAAAAATAAAAATAAAAGGGTGGGGTTTATAACTCAGTGGTACAGTGCTCCGGGGTTCAATCCCTAGTACCAACAAAACAAAACAAACGAATGAACAAAACCAATCAGGAGTGAATAGGAGGGATGGACACAAGGACTAAGAATGTGGACTACTCTTCAGACATTTTTTGTTGAGAAAGAGAGGAGGAGTTTACCCTGTTCCTATAGAGGATCCAAGAATCCATGAGGGATAGGAACAGAATACTGAATCCAATTTCAGATTCAAATGAAAAGTCAGCCTAAGTGTATTTCTATATGCTTCTCAGGCTCCCTGCCCCAAATATTATCTAATATTTTCATTTCATTTCCATAAGACTCAAGTGAAAAGTTTTGTTCAGTACTTAAAGTTAGGAAGTAGTGGTTTCTTCTGAGCAGGTGTGATAGTAAGAGCTTGTGACACATTGTGTTCCCCTTTTTACCTTGTCAGCTAGGAGGCCCAGTGGCTAATTTCAATCTAATTATAGTGAAGAGATTCTTGTTGGTTATTGGCACAAAATATCATCCTTTGCCTAGATGATGTCTGATTTCTCTCATCTTGATTTTATATTCACGTGTATAGAAGTAGCAATGTTTTAAAAATATTCAATATAAGTTTATGGAGCAAATAAAGCCTACATTAACTTGTTATAACATGTGTTCTGCTCATAGTTTTTGACCAAATGTGGAAATGTTGCTATAGTGAGTCTTCAAATGCTAGTCATTATAATTTTATTTTAAGCCATGAAGGATGATATAAATTGCAAAAAAGTGGGCAGAGGTTTAGCCTGCCTGGGTCTCAGATTCTCCACTGTGAAATGGTGATAGTAGTTCATGCCTGCCTGACTCAGGAGATAATGGATATGAAGCCATTTGGAAGGGGTAAAACATTACTCAAACTACAAGTAACACACATAATGCAACACTTTCTCTTTTATTGCTCATCAGATTGATTTATTCAGAATGGAGTGTGGAGCCTGAGTGGTCTTGATGACCTCTGACCCTTTTATTTTTTAATTTCTTGTGATGCCGGGCATTGAACCAGGGCTTCCTGTGTGTCGTCAAACACTCTACCACTGACCTACCTCTTTGGCCCTTTTGATTTTCTTTTCAGGCAGAATCTCACTAAGTGGCTGAGCTGGCCTTGAACTTGTGATCCTCCTGCCTCAGCCTCGAGTGTCTGAGATCACAAGTGCGCTGAGCTATCTCTGACTTTTTTGACTCCAGTGGTCCAAAAGAAGGTGCTTTTTTTTGGGACAATGCTTGGGATTCGCCCTGTGGTGGGGCCAGTCTGCCTCTGTGCCGGTGGGTGAGCGGGTGTTTGGGTTGGGCCACGAGTGTGGCGGGAGCAGGGGCTGCAGGTGACCTGCCACCCTGTTGCACCTGCGGTTCAGGCTGTTTCCCTGGGATTTTCCCAGCAGGCTTTGTGGAGTCTTCTGTCCCTGGATGCTACCCGAGAGAGGAGGTGATGAAGACCTGCTGGGGCCTGCAGCCCTGGAGGGCGCCGTTCCTGCTCCGCTGTGCGGCCTGCAGGGTGATCCAGGGAGAGGGGATGACAAATGAGAGCAGGGCCTCCTCCCTGCCGTGGTCTGCTGGCTGGACCATCACTCACAGCCCCTGATGGACTACCTCCCTCCTCAAGGCACAGCGTTAGGGTGGGTTATGGATGGTCTGCCCTGAAAAGTATTTTTTTCTAATTACATTTTTGAGCTTGGGACATGTCTGTCCACGGGAGGTGCCTGATTCCTGGTGGAGGAGGTAGAAACATAAAGTTAAAGGAAGAATGCAGGTGGTATTATGTATGTATTTATTGTTGTTGTTGTGTACATAATTCTATTTAAACACTAAGGATGATCTTTAGGCTCAGGAATGGCCGTGGTTAAATTGGGCACTGGCGATCCTTTCTGTATTCACTTACTTATCATTCAACAAACACTTCCTGAATGATTGCAATGTACCAGGTGCTGTGATCTCTAGACAGAGCTTGGTACTCTTTATCGTGGTTTTGAGGCACCCAATCATTTTGTTAAAGCAGGGAAGCTGACTTGGGGTTCTGGGGGGAGGCCTAAGCATCTGCTTTCCTCACAGCCCCCCAGGGCTACCACTACTATTGAAGCACAGACCCCATCCGTGTAGCAAGGGTTTAGGATGCACAGTCAGAAAAATATAGGTCTCTTACCCTCAAGGAACTCTCAGTCCCACGAGGCAAATAGACATGTAAACTACTTATTGCAACAATTAAAGTAAGAAATGAAGTATTACAGGAGAGACAGAGAAGCACAGGAGAAAAGAGCCATTAATTCTGAGTTGGAGGATCAAGGAAAGCTTCCTGACATAGATGTCATTGAAGCTGCACCTCGAGGTGAGCTGAATTTTAACAAGTGCAGCGAGCAGGAGATGGAGGTGGCTAGCCCTGGAGTGGATGCTCTCCAAGGCTGTGGGAAGAGCAGGAACAGAGGCAGCTGTGGCTGGGCTGGGTCAAGACGCCAGGATGATTTCTGGACTATTAGGTTGCTGGGTCCTGGGACCTTTCCCCGTAGCTGTGGGAAGCTGCATGGGAAGGAAGGGACTGGCTCTGCGTGTTGTGTGCACCTCCCTGTGCGGCTTCACAGCGGGCTAGACTGGGATGGGAGGCGGGGAGCTTCTAGCTTACTGGCTGTGTCCCTGAGGAGGGCTGTAAAACAGGGAGGCGTGGCTAGGGGGAGGCGTGGCTAAGGGAGGCGTGGCTAGTGGAGGTGAGGCTAGTGGAGGCGTGACTATTGGGGAGGCGTGGCTAGTGGGGAGGCGTGGCTAGGGGAGGGGAGGAGCTGGCCAAGGCTACAAGCCTGCCTGCCCTGTCCCCTGACCTCTGCTCCCTCTGGAGGCACTGAGCTTTCTATTTTCTTTTTATTTTTCATGAAAATGCATCCCATTGCTCTCCCTGGAACATAGGCTTGAGGACCTGGGACAAGTGCCTCAGAGCCCCACTTGAAAAGCACCTCCCACTAACATGTGCTCATTAAGATTCAGGAGGGCAAGCAATGAGCGAGGGGACAAGAGGAGTTGGGGCACTGCCTCCCGCCCCCCCCCCTCCGCCCCCGCCCCAGCCCTCTGGCCCAGGACCACCGCTCCATCCTTCAGCTCTGTCTCTCCCTCTCTGGCTTGAACTCTTCTGAGTAGGGAGACGGAGGGGCAGTTGCCACGTGGATGTTGCCACACACGTCAATGGCATGTCACTTCTGCCTTTTAAGAGAAGAGGACCAAGGAAAGCTCCCTTCCTTGAGATCAATAGAGGAAGGGGTTTGATGGGGAGAGAGAAGAGGCGGGAAAAGGGGGGAACTGGGTGATGAAATCAACCAAATGATGCCACATACGTATATAAATAGACCACCACAGTGAGTCCACGTCAATATATGTACTACATGAACTCCACCTCTTTACATACATAAAATCCCACTAATATATATATATATGAGAGAGAGAGGGAGAGAGGGAGGAACCAATTAAAAAAGCAATAAATAAATAAATAGCAGGAAAACCCAGAGAGTAGAGGAAGGGGAACAGGAGGGAGGAAGAATGGGAGTACTGGATGGAAATGGAACAAATTGTATTCCACAAATCTATGCCTATGTCAGAACGCACCCCACCATCATGTATGACTCTAATGCACTAAGGAAAACCATGAGATTTCTAAAAAACATTTTGCTTCCTTTTCGTCTGGATTCCACTCTTTTTTTGGTGTGTGTGTGCACCAGAGGCACTCGACCACTGAGCCACATCCCCAGCCCTGTTTGTATTTTATTAAGAGACAGGGTCTCACTGAGTTGCTAAGGGCCCTGCTAAGTTGCTGAGGCTGGCTTTGAACTTATGATCCTCTTGCCTCAGGCTCTGGAGCTGCTGGGATTACAGGTGAGCGCCACCACGCCCGGCTGGATTCTACTCTTCTAACTTGATTCTATGCCCACTGTCTCCTACTGTGTCTGTGCCTCCGAGAAGTCACACACCCTTTTACCTGGGTTTCCATGTCTGTGGATCAGTGAGTCCCTGCACCTGTTTATCGCAGGTCTGCCACGAGGATCCAGGAAGACAACCTAGCAGCTTGAGTGGAAACCACAGAAAACAGCCCCAAATGGCAGCCCTTGAAGTCTGCAGTTTCTGGATCCAGAGAGTCAACCAACGGTGGATGGAAACTTGAGAAATTTCCAAAAAGCAAACCCTGAATTTGCCACGTACTAAGACTATGGCCAGTCCACATGACTGAGGTGGCTGGGGACGGAGCTTGCTGTAGTCCCTGCTGTTCCACAGACCCACTGGGTTTCTCCCCAGCATCCCGGAGCACCTTCCCCCCGTGTGGTTTGTGTCCTCTGGAATCAGGTGTGGGTAGTTTTTCTGTGTGGAACACACACAGGCTTGTCATCATCCCCCAAACGGCGGACATGAGACCTGTTCATGTGGCATTGACATCGCCTAGGTGTTAGACACAGCTAGTGATGATCTGCAGCACAGAGCGGGTGTGGTGGGTTGTCTGCACTGGGGATTTGAGCACCTCTGGATTTTGGTCTCCGAGGAGGTACTGGAGCCAATCCTAGTGGATACCGGGGACAACTGTGTCACTATCATAGGCTGAACCCTGATGCGGGAGCCAGGTGCTTTGGAGACTGTGCTGTGAGGATGAATTTCCCAGCATCCGGAGCCTGCACCATATGCCTGGCAGGCAAGGATGCTCTGTCACCAATTGCCAGTGTCCTCCTTGTCACCAGAGGCAACCGTGAAGCAGACAAGAAGGCAGAGCAGAGGTGAAAGTTCACGGCCATGTGTCCAGGCCCTACACGCCCAGCTGGGAATTCTTTTCTTGTCTTTTTAGTTGTAGTTGGACACATACCTTTATTTTTTTGTTTTTATGTGGTGCTGAGGATCGAACCTAGGGCCTCACATGCACTAGGTGAGCGCTCTAACGCTGAGCCCCAACCCCAGCCCCAAGAATTATTTTCTTCTTTGCTCATCTTTGTGTGCCTCCCGGAGTGTTTCTGAGGAGCAGCCAGGATCTGCAGGTGCTGGCCGGGGCTCATGAGGTCCTTCATGAACACCGCACTGTTCTTCAAGTAGAAGGCCAAGAACCCTCCCCTCCACTCAGCCCTGCCTGGGGAGAGGGTCCACAACCCCTCTGCTGACTTCGTGGCTCTGCTTAGCCCTCCAGGGTATCTTCTCTCCTGCCCTACCTGAAGGCCCAGCTGATCACGTAGCTCAAGATCCTTCCATGGCTCCCCATTGCCATGCAGACTTTAAAGTCTGAACTTAAGCGGCTCTTGAGGTCTGCCCATCCAACTCTGGCCTGCCTCAAATTTTCCACCCCTTCCCCACCCCTCCTGGGACCCACACTGCAGGTATCAGGAGTGCTCTGCATGCTGTCCTGAACCCTGTGGCCTCACGATGGCAGGCTTTTGCAGGTGCTGTCCCTTCTCTCCAAACACCCTCCCCCACCCCCAGGCATCCTTTCCCTCAGTGGGTCCCTTATCCTGTTGTGTGCCGGGCAAGGGGGCTTGCTGATGCCATCGCCATAAAGAGGGGTCAAGGCTTTTGGTTTCTTGGCGTTTCCATTAGAGTCGACAGAATCGTGACTTAGGGAATAAATAGCCCCAATACAGGTATATTGCTGAATTTCCGTGTTGTGCATGGGGGTGTGTGTTCAGTAGCAGGAAGTACCATGATGAGAATAAAGAGGGGTGGGGTGCGGCCACATGGGTCTTGGAATTGCTCATACCTTGGGCTCACACTTATCTGCTTATCTGCACTCCCAGCAGGGGTCACTTCCTCCAGGAAGCCTTCCTTGATCATAACCCATCCGGGTCGTACCCCTGCCTGTGCCCTGCCCTTGTCCCTTCAAAGGTCATGGCCCAACAGGAGCTGTGACTAGTGGCTGTCTCTGCAAGTCTTCAGCTCCCTGTGGTCAGTGACCCTGACCCTCAGTGCCCAGCACAGTCCCTGGCCCCAAGGAAGTCCCATGTTCTGGGGCCAGGGCTGGGGAGTGGAGGACCCAAGCAGGCAAGTCCAGGTGGGCTCTCCCTCCTCCAGTGGGGAGAGAGTTGGGGTTGGGAGGTGGGACTCAGCTGGGCGTGTGTTTATAAATGACGCAGGCGGTCAGGAGCTTCTGAAGAGCCTCTCATTCATCCCGCCCCCATCACCTGCCTGTCATTTTCCAGTTATTTAGAGCCACCCAGCCAGATAGCCCTTAACCAGGCAATATACATGTTAATGTGCAGAGCAGGGGCTGAGATGGAAGTGAAAACACATTATTCAAAGGAAAAGACGAGGAGGAAAAGAGAAATGGACTGGGGTGGAGGGCGGGGGGGGCGCCCCGGGCAGCTCTTGCCTTCATTGAGAGTCACGGGCAGCCCCGTGTGAGGGGCCTGGTGGCCAGCCCTCCCCGGCTCCGCCGCCCTCCCTTGGAACACTCTTCCCCCAATCTAAAAACGCCCTTCGTTTATTTTTAGCCATTTCCAGAAGGCCCCTGGCAGTCTGACTTTAATTAGAATGGTACCCAAGGAGGCCAGAGCTATTGATGGAGTGATTTCTTTTCTTCTTCTTTCCTTATTGGCCATGCGTGGGGGCAGCCAGAAAAGCTCTCCGAGAAGTGGAAAATACAGCCTTGAGTCGTTTTTCTGGACTGTCTGGTTCCAGTTCAAGAGGGTGCATGAGAGAGGACCCCAGAGCTGGGGGAGAAGGTGGCGCTGTCCTGCGTCCCCTCTCCTGAGCTGCTGGACTCGCGGCGCTGCCTCGGGAGGAGCCCTCTTCTCTTCTTCCGAGGTGGGCCCCCTTTCCGGCTCAGCCCTCCTCCCGGGTCCTGGGGAGGAGTGAGTGAGGTTTGGAGGGGCCTTCTGGCCAGGCGCTGAGGTCCAGGGGGCAGCACATGCAGAAGGTTCTGGGCCCGGACAGCAGTGTCCCTGAGGGGGAGGGACCACACGTCTAGGGTCCTCACCATGGCTGCCTCCACCCTTTGCTGCACTGAAATGGCCTCTCCTCCAACTCTCCTGGCCCTCAGTGAAGGTGGGGGTGGGAAGGAGGGAAGGGGTCGGAGGAAGTATTTTGGGTATGAGTGACTCATGGGACCACCAGGAGGGGTGACATCTTCTTTTGGGACTAGGCCTTAACTCTGAGGGTCACCATGACAGTGGTACCTGCCAGGTGGCTCAGCCAGGGTTTCAGGGGTGGCACTGGGGACACCACAGCGCCCCTGGAAGCAGGATGGATACTAACCTAGATAGGCACTCGCACACACACCTGCTAAAAACGCCCTGGACTTTCCCAGTAGGAGCCACATTACTCAGAGCAGGTGGGGCGGCCCTGCCTGTGTCCGGAGCTGGTCATCACAGGGTAGGTTGTCCCGCTGCAGCACCCACCCACCCCAGATATTCTCAGGGACTTAGCACGACCACAGTCTGTCTCTTTCATGGCCAATTTACTCTGGATCCATGTTCCATACTGCATCCATCTAAGGGCACCTCTGTGTTGACAGGTGAGGGCCAGGGCAGACTCAGAGCCGAGCATCAGCGACGACATGCCGTGGCCTTCACCATGCACGGGATCATTCCCGTGCACACGCGTTACCAGAGGAGAGCCTGGGAATGGAGGTGAGTGACCTCCTCTACTCCCCACCCCAAACCCAGCCCTCGGTTTCCTTCTCTGGCTTCAGGTCTGCCTTCCGTGGGGAAGATGCACGAGATGACCTTCTGCTCAGACATTCTGTGCAAAATGTGGCCAGCGGCTCACACCCTGTACCTTGCTGCTTTGTGTTGTGGATGCAGAGCCCCTGACCTCCCCAAAGCCACCCTTCTTTATGAGCAATATCTGGGAGCACCCCGAGGACCTCCCCAGCAGGGAGAAGAGTAACCCCTGCCACTAGGGACGCTGTGCGTGAACGAGACCATTGCTACTGAAGAGTGAGGTGCATCCACTTACTTTAGCATCTGAGGTTCCCTAATTTTAGCCCAGGGTGGCTTTCCGGGGTCATCCACTCTTCAGCTTCTGTCTACTCTGGACAGAATCTTTCCGTGCCTGGAAGCCACCCACACATCTTGCTCTAGTCCAGCATTTTGCTCCACATTGTGGTGACGTGCATTCCCCTGGGGCACTGGTCACACACAGATAGCTGAACTCTTGCCTCCGCCTCGGTGGGAGCAGCAGCCCAGCGTTCCTAGTTCTCTCCCGACGTGTCTGGGCATCAGAGAGGACCCAGGGGCCTGAGATGACATCTGGGAGGAGCTGCTCTGTGAGTCTGGTCTTCAAAGACAAGTCGGCCAGGCTGGTTTTAGTCAGGACAGCCCCAGGAGACATTGATGGAAGAATGTTGCCTGGGCCCAGGCCTGAATATTTGCTTGTTGATGGCTTCTGTGGTTTGGATACGGTTCATGTTCACCAAAACTCATGTTGAAATTCGGTTTCCATTGTCATGGGGTTGGGGCCTTTAAGAGGTGATTAGGGCATGAGTTGTTGTGCTGTTGGGCTTTCAGAACCATAAGCTAAAATAAACCTCTTTTCTTATAGCATACTCAGTCTCAGGTATTCCATTATAGCAACAGAAAACAGACTAAAACAGGGGCCCTATGAAGCCTTGAGACCTCTCACTTGATTTTGGTGCCTGGAGAAGAGGTCCAGTTAGACGCTACTCTGAAGAAGAGTGACCCCTGCCACTAGGGACGCCCAGGCTCCTGGGAGGTCTAGGCATTGGTGAAGAGAAAACCAGTCTGGGAGGAGGAATGGGGGAAAGGCCTAGGAAGGACCACCTGCGAGTGACGTTCACAGGTTGAACACTTAGAACGCTGGACGGCAGAAGCCTGAGGGTGTGTGCAGCCCAGAGTCGGCCCTGGGTGGGCCCAGTTCTGTAATCCTTCAATATCCCTCTACTTTCAAAGAGCCTTTAAGGAGGGGTTGAGTTTGAGGCTGCCGTTGAGGAGATGTGAGGCTGGGGACAGTTGTGTCTTCCTGTGAACCTCGGGGTTCTCACGCAGAGACACGCAGGATGACGGCAGCTTCCTAGAGTGGGAGAGGTTAAAGGAACCGGCCGGAGAGCTAGCAAGGACTGGGCACCAGCAGGCCGCAGATATCACTTCCTTTTCACTCTGCCCATCAGGAGACAGGTGGCCACCCCCTTTCCTGAACAGAAGAAGGACCAGAGGCCCTGACCAGATCCCGTGGGTGGGTGGGGGCTGGACTTCAAAGGGACATCTCAGCCCACCTGCAGCCTTGGAGGGCTTCTGGCTCAGGGGAGAGGGATGTCCAGCTGACTGTGCGTCACTGCCCACGGTCCCTCCTGATCCATGGCTTTACTTTCCACGGCTTCAGTCCCCTGTGGTCAACCACAGTCTGAAAATAGTAAATGGAAAATTGCAGAAATAGTTCCTACCTTTTAAATAACTTTATTATAGTATATTGCTATAATTGTTCTATTTTATTATTAGTTGTTATTGTTCCTTTTTTTTTTTTTACTGTGCCTAATTTATAAATTAAACTTCATCGCAGTTACGTATAGATAGGAAAAAACACAGTATTTATGGCACTCGGTACTACTGAGGATTTCAGGCATCCGTGGAATATGTTAGGATATATTCCCTGTGGGCCAGGGGAGGGGACTACTGACCAGGGGATTATTACATGGTCCCAGGTTTTCAAATAGAGAACACCACTCCCTCTTCCCATGTAGGCTCTTGTCCATGACAGTAATTAGGAGTACCGCCATTTTACGCGGAGGTAAGACATGGGCACAGGGAGAGCAGAAGCCCAGAGCCCTGTAAGCAGGGAGCCAGGACTAGAATTCCCAGGCCTGGAATCTCTAGCCGATGGCCCACATCCTTCGAGCCTGTTCCTCCATAGCTCAATTAAAAACAGAACAAAACAGAACAAGAGGCCAGTGTCGCCTGAACAGAGAAGCACAAAGCCAGTTAGGACAGGAGTTGATTAGCTGCTTCTGGACCGTGTTTTCCCCTCAGATGGATTAGACGCTTTCACAGTTTTAAAATAGGTTGAGAAATAGGATAACAATAGTTCTCCTCAATAGCAATGGACAAAAAAATCCCAAATCCCAGGAGACTATGCGCTTGACTGCAGCCTCTTGAGAGGGCAGGGTCTCCAGGGAGGGAAGAGGGAGCAAGCAGAGGTACCTTGCAGAGGACAGCAGGCTGCTCAGTGGTCTCTCCTGACCACCATCTTGGAAAACACAGCAAGACTGGAAGTGTTTTCTAATTTTTTTATCTGTTCCTTTTAGTTACACATGACAGTAGAATGTATTTTGACATATCCAACTTACATGGAGTAAAACTTCCCATTCCTGTGGTCGTACATGATGCGGAGTGACACTGGTCGTGTATTCCGATATGAACATGGGAAAGTGATGTCCAACTCATTCTACTGTTTTTCCTATACTTATCCTCCCTCCCTTCCCTTCATTCCCCTTGGTCTAATCCAGTGAACTTCTATGCTCTACCCACCTCCCCTCCTTATTGTGAGTCAGCATCTGCATATCAGAGAGAACATTTGGCCTTTGGATTTTGGGGATTGGCCTATTTCACTTAGCATGATAGTCTCCAGTTCCAGCCATTTACCGCCAAATCCCATAACTTCGTTTTTCTTTATGGCTCAGCAATATTCCATGGCGTATATGTACCACATTTTCTTTATTCGCTCATCTGTGGAAGGGCAGGCACCTAGCTTGGTTCCATAGCTTAGCTCAAAATTTCAACTTGTGGGTCCAGCCTGGCCATACTTGGCTCCCTGGGGTTCTGTCCTCATCGGCCGGCCACCGCAGGGGGAAAGAGCAGGAAGACTGAGGCCTGGGAGGTCCCTGCATGTCTGCTCACATTCTGCTGGCCAGAGTTCAGTCACACAACCACAGTGCACAGGGGGATGTGACGTTTTCTACTTGGCCACCGATGGCTTCGGCATTTGGCAGATGATGGGCTGGACGAGTTGATTGTGGAGTAAGGAACCCTTGGGGGTCAGCTCCTGTTGTGGCCTGTGTCCTGATTCTGACCCAGGCCTGATCCAGTTCGGGCTCCTATTTCATAGGACCCCACTGGGGGATCCATGGAGAACCCTGCCATCTGAAGTCGCTCAAGCAGGGGAAGGATGTTGGGTGATTCAGTGGGTTTCCCAGGAGGAGAGTCTGCTGAATTTGAGGGAAATTGGCTCCTCATAGTCCCCAGCAGGGTTTGTTTAGAGAAAAAGCCTTGGAATCCTGTGAAAATGGACCTCTGAGGAAGAGGAAATCGCGGGGTGGCTGAAGAGGCCTGGTGTCAGAACCCAAGTTCTGATTGGGGACCCAGCTCTCCCTGGCTGTGTGGGAGCCGCTCAGCCCCTCGGAACAGATCTCTTTCTCCCAGGGCTCCTCTAAGGACCAGGCGAGATGAAGGTTTCTGAACGCTCTTGGCATGTAGTGGGCCCCCAGTACATTTTAATATCAGGCCTCCTGGGGAGGCAGGAAATCATGTCCTCCTCCTTTTCTTAATCACCATCGATACCTCGTCCCCGCTGTGCCTCCTTTCACTGGCAGAGCATTCTCAAAAGTTGTGTATCAGTTGAATTTTTTTTTTTTTTCTAAATTGAATCTCATTTCGAATGTACCAAGGGAGCTGGGGATTTTAAAGAATTCTCTGGTTTATCTTTTGGTATCGCTAATAACCACCCCTTGATGTTTTGGGTATAAATCGTTTTTTCACTTACTGGCTTGGTTGGAAGTGAGGTTCCCTCGTTCGTATACAAAAGAAACCCCATGTATACCTCCTTGGTGCTGAGATGGAGGTTGAAGGAGTCTGCTGAACAGACCTGGACCCTCCCTGCCATGGGAAACCGCTGAGGGAGGCCAGAGAGCTAAGAGCCATCAGTGTGCTTGGGAACGCTGTTCCCTTGGTCCTTGTCCTGATGGGACTGGGAACACTGAGGGAGCCTCAGGAGGAAGGAGCATTGCATTTTCCCTTTGGATCTGTGAAGGCTTTTCCAAGATGCCTCTCTGGGTGCCTCTCTGTCTCAGATGAATTCTCGGTGACGCATTTCCCCCCTTGATTGAAATATACTTCTTCTGCACTCAGGTCACTGGATTCCTCTCGTCTGTTTGCTGGCGTACGGAACATGCTGTTCTGTTGCTCACATCCCTGGACACGTGTCCGGAGGTCCCAGGCCTGACTTCAGCACAGACGCAAATTCATCTGTCTAGTCTTTAAATCTCATTTGGTTTGTCTGTTTTCCCTAATAAGAAGAATAGAATTAGTTAGCGGGCTGCTCAGCAGGGCTCCGGTATGGAATTTACGTAAATTATCTCCTTAATAAAATTACTAAATATAGCATCCACATAGTTACAAGGGGGAAAAAATAAAGCTCTTAGATTGTGAGTGTCTTTAGAAAACAAAGCCATGTTCCGCCACCAAGGGAAATGAAATTTAGCTTCTTAGCCCTTGGGAACAACGTGGAGGAGGGAGGATGGGGAGAAGCTGGGGGAAAAAAAAGGGAGACAAAGACAGAGAGAGAAGGTGGGAGAAATCTCCAGGCCAGACACTCAGATAACCATTTAATTAATTGCTCGCCAGGGATTTTGCTGGGTGTTTGGAATCAGGTCAGGAATATAAACAGTTCCTGGCTTCCTGAAAAAGATGTATCTGATTATCTTCTCCCGTGTCAAAGAAATTGTTCCAGTAAAATAATTAAAGGTACGAGATGCGACAATAGGTCAGAGGTGTGTGTGTGTGTGTGTGTGTGTGTGTGTGTGTGTGTGTGTGTGTTGGTGTGCATGCGCATGCAACTCAAACTGGGGAGCAGGGTGGAAAGAATTAATATGAGTAACTTCGGCAGAAACTGGAGCTGTTCATGTTACAGGCCATGTTAGACATCTCTACAGGAGGAACACGAAGGTGATAGCGCATGGTGTGGATTCCTCCCTGTCTCTTGTTTCTTACATGTAAAGTGTCCTCTGTATTCCACATCCCAGGCCTCTCTTGTCTTGCAAGTCTCTGCCATTATCTTTACCCAGACCTCTGTGGCAAAGCTCCCCAGGATACTCTCCTTCCTCCCATCTCTGGCTTCTTATATCTTACTTCATAAGGCTGCTAGAGGCATCTTTTCAAAAATAGGCCTAGATCATGACATTGGGCTAATTAAAAAAAGATGTGTGTTCCCTGGTATTCTGGCACCACGCTCCCCTGTCTGCCCTGCAAGGCCTCTTCCTCTGCACCTGGTCCTTCGCTTTCTGTCCAGCTTCCTCCCTGGGATTTTTCTTTGCCTCCCTCCCTTGATGATGTCAGAAAGGTGCTTCTCATGCGCACCGTCTGTGGCCAGCCTCATCGTGCCCACTGTCCACACATCCCGCAGGTAGCCCCCAGCCCAGTGCAGGCACAGCCCCCATATCTGTTGCCCTTCCCCCGTCCCCCTTGGCACTTCCAGCTTCTGATCTGCTTGGAGCTTGTCCTGGCTTTTCAGAGAGTCAGGTGTTGCTGACGTGTCTGGACGTGATGCACTTGGTGCAGGGGTGGAGTGAGACCTCCGAAGCCAGCAGGCCAGGTTCACTGCCCAGATTCTCTGTGTGACCTCAGCAAGTTCCTTGTCTCTCTGGAACTCAGACCTCCATCTGGGAGTCAGGGATCAAGGAGTCTTCCTCGTTGAGTATTTAAGGAGATCAGATCATGTGGTGCCTGCAAAAGCCCTTGTCACATACTTAGTGAGGCTCTGGTCTTGTCCACCGGTGTCAGTGGCTGACTTCCTCACTTGGCTGTGGGCTCCTTTAGAAAAGTACGGTGTCCCCTTCACAGTATCCACCCCATAAAAGGCTCTGCAAAGTTCTCAAATGCATATGGGTGCTGAGCAATGAGGATCTGCCCCCTTTAATGCTGGTTATCCTCTGTTCAGGCTGAGACCTGGGTCTCCAGAGGTATGTTAAAAGGAAGATATTGCACATGGGATACACACACCTGGGTTTGAGGACTTCCTTCCTTCTATGTCAACTGCTTCATCTCTGCAAGCCAGTAGCTGTGAGGCTCTGGGTGACCAGCTCATAACAGTAGATTTGATCAACCAGGCTCAATGGCGCCTCCATTAATAGATGGACTTGGGAAACACCTTAGTCTGCTTTGTGTTGCTCCAATAGAATACCTGAGACTGGGTAATTTATAAAGGAGAGACTTTTATTCAGCTGATAGTCCCGGAGAATGGGAAGTCCATGTTCAGGTGGCCAAGACATGCTGTGTCACGAAGCAGTGGAAAAACAGAAAGTCAAGCAGAAGAGACAAATGTAAAGGGTGGTCTCACTTTGTCAACAGCTGCTTTAAAGAGCCCACTCCTGCAAGAAAGGCATTAATCCCTCTTAATAACATCACCACCTCTTAACGGCCCCACCTCCCAATACTGCTACATGGCAATGGATTTTTGGAGGGGGCAGACCATGTTCAAGCCACAGCAGGTGTGTAGATTTTCTGTGGACATGAGCTAACAGACCAGGGTCCACAGTCAGTCTGTGCTGTGTTCTGGGAGAGCAGATCTGTGGTGTAAAGCCAAAGCCAGGAGCAGGTCGGCGTCAGGGTGCATTATTTTGCTGGGGCTGCTAGAGCAAAGAACCACAGAGCAGGTGGCTTAACCAAGTGACCTTCATTGTCTGAGTTCTTGAGGGTAGAAGTCCAAGGTCAAGGTGTGGGCAGGGTGGTTCTTCCCGAGAGCTGAGGGGAGCAACCACTCCATGCTTCTCCTAACCCTCACGGCTTGCTGGGGACCTTTGGTGTTTTGACTTATGAGAGACCTCACCTGGATCTCTGTTCTTGCCTGTTTCCCCATGTGTGGGTCTGTGTCATAAGTCCCCCCATATCAAGGACACTAATCCTATTGGGTTAAGACCCACACTAATGACCTCATCTTAACATAAAATCCTATTTTCAAGTTAGGTTGTACTCTGAGGTACTCGACATTGGAACTTCAACATATAAACTTGGGAGTCGTGCATAGGTCAAGCCATAGCAAGAGGGGAACAGAAACTATGGCTAATCAAGGGGAGATGGGAAACAGGGGTGAAATGAAACAGATATGTAGAAAGAAATGGGAACAAGAGAGCTTCCAGCCTGAGAAAGAAGAGAGATGGGGGAAGGAACTATATCTATATCTATGGGGAGGGAGGGAGGGAGGGAGGGAAGGAGAGAGAGAGAGAGAGAGAGAGAGAGAGAGAGAGATGTGTGGAGGTATGGGTCTTGTTTCTTAATCCTGTAGTTCCAAGCTCATGTCACTAGCCCCAGCTTTATCTGGGTTCCAAGTTGTCTCCTCCTCTGGTCTTCCAAGACCATCTGCACATTTTTTTTTTTAATGTGAATCTACACACTTGACATTCAACATGTTTGATGTGGAATTATTGCTAAAACTTCCGAATGCGCCTGGGTCTTGTTTATCAAGAGAAACTGCAAATTCCATAAAAGTCTGGACACTCCCTTGGCTTCTCTTCATGATGCTCAGTAAACATTGACAGGATAACAAAGCGATCACATCTCATCTCCTTTAAAAACAGGTAATTTACCACCGGGCTAAATTCGAGAGGTAGACAAAGATCCCTAGTGCAGTGTTTCCCCCGGTCCCTGTCTCTAAGCTGCAGATTGTCCTCCCTGGAGGCCGCTGGTGTTAACAGTTTATTGTGTAGCCTTCCAGAGGTGTTTCATGCATCTCCAAGCAAATAGACCTAACTATTCTTTCTCCTCTTGTTCCGTATGCAGCAGTCTCATCCAAACAGCTCTGCTCTCTCTTCTTTCTTTCTTCCTTTTATTTATTTATTTTTTCACTTAGGAATCTGGGGGAGGTGATTTGAAAAATAGGTTCACAAATTCTTTGATACTTGTCCCCTGGAGAGGTGGAGCTCCACTTCCTTTGCCTTGACCGTGGGCTGGAATTAGCAACTTGCTTCTACCAAATGAAAGGCAGCAGAATTGATGGGATGTCACCCTGAGATTAGGTTATAAGCAAACTGCACTTTCCATCTTAGATGTTCTCTTTCTCATCACTTATTTGGGGGAAGCCAGCTGCCTTGCCTTGAGGACACTCTGGGAGCCTGGGGAGAGGCCCATGTAGGGAGGGACAGAGGTCTCTCTTCAATCCATTCATGTGGAAGCTGGTGTTTGGGGACCTGTCTACAGAGATGTCGGGAAATAGAAAACAAGGTCCAGATCCTCCCTCAAGCCATGAAGGTGTGCACCCCCTGCCCACAGCTTGACCTCACCCTCTCAGGAGATGTGGAGTCAGAACCACTGAATCAATTGATTCCCCAATTGTCTTGTTTTAAATAAATGCATTTGTTATGCAGTGACAGACAAGGAGATTCTTGTCTACGAGGGTCCTGGAGATCCTCCACATGGGTACATGGTGAGTCCATTCCTTTCTACAGCTATTGAATATTCCACCGACTGAACAATGAATGTTTGATTAAAATTGGTCCCCTGTTGATGGACATCTAGGCTATTTCTAAGCTTGTGTTATGCAAATAATGCTGCAATGATCTATTTATAAGTATAATCTTTATATATATGTATGTGTGTATATATGCATAAATATATACATATGTTTATATACATATATGTATAAATATACTCTCACCAGTGTGAGAGAGTATCTGTAGGATAACTTCCTAGAAATGGATAAGGCATACCCAGATATTCAGGTTGTAGGTTGTATTTTTTGTTTTGTTTTGTTGTACTTTGGACAAAGTTCTGCCAGATCACCTTGGGCGGAACCAGCTTCGGTTCCTATCAGCAGTAGACGAGAAGACTGGATTGTTCACGCCCTGGCTGCCTACTCTAACCCGCTGGAGCAGGGTACTTAGTAGTGATTAAGATGCTTCAGTAATGAATTATATATTCTGCCTCTTGATAGGAAATGATTTAAAATCTCCTTGGCTCATTTAGGATCGCAGGCAGGTTCTCGGACCACACCCTGAAGGTGTGCATTCTCTGTGCTGAGTAGTAATAGTCATTGGAGCAGCAACACTGGTGTGTGGAAGAATAAAAATAAAACCAGCCTAAGTCTTTTTTAGTTCCTGCTCCTAGTAAGACGGAGAGCCCCAGGGGCCAAATCTCTGGGATGGAGATGCAGAGGGAGATCAGCAACATGCAGGTGTCTGGTGACCTTCCAGTCCTGCAGGGAGTGTGGGGCAGCACTGCGGGCTGCCTCTGAACCTGGCCAGGCAGCTGGGCCTTCAAACGCTTCCCACCAGCTTCTGTGTCTCCGCAGAGCAGTGCCCAGGGCTCACGCAGCCAGCAGGAGTGCTGTCTCCGGCTGCAGGAGAGCAGGGTGCCTGTGAAGTCGGCTGGAGCTGAGGGAGTCTAACGCAGAGCAGCAGGGGACTGCTCTCTCCTGCTTCTGCCTGCCAGCCATTCGGTAGAGCTGTCCTCCCCCAGTGTGTGTGGGCTTTTTTCTCCTAGTCTAGAGGGGGAAGAGGAGGAAGGAGCAGTGGGCATGCTGATACTGGGACATGTTTTTCCAAATTCTAAGAATACAAGGGCAGTTTCTAAGAAAGCGGGAATTCTGTGCCTTTTCCTGCTTCCTTATATCTAACTGGAAGGAATGGTTTCTTGCAAGGGCCTCCTTCATGCCCTAACTCACTCACTCACTCAACTCACATTTGCTGAGCACCTACTGTGTGCAATGAGTGCAGGTGCTAGGTGCAAATCTCCAGCTCCTTTGGGGTCTATTTGTGTTCAGATCTAGGGATCTGTGCCCATCACTAGATGCCAATTTAATCCCCACTGCTGCACTCTCCAATGTCAGAGGCACCCCCACCCTAACCCAGCCCATCTCTGGCTCAGTTGCTGCTCTTAGAACATGCCCGAGCTCTCCAACCTGGCTGCAGAGTCCTGAATATTCTAGCCCACATTTCCCTCTTCAGCTTCCTGTCTTGCTACCTCCTGCCTCAAAATCTGCAATCTTAGCCACAATAATTCTATTTGTTTGTTCATGCACAGATTCTATCCCTTTTATTTCATCTTGACTTGTTTGCCAGGCACGGCGTGAAGTGCTGTGTTATGGGGTGCAATGGGGAAGAGGGTAGTAGTAGTCCTGCCCTCATGAACTAACTTCTGGTGTTGAAGGGAGATGGAAGGTGAACAAATAACCGTAGCAGGAGGTGACCTTGTCTGGAAGGGAATAAACAGGGTCCTGTGATAGAGAAGGGTGGGTGAAAACTGGCCAGGTGATGTCTTTTCATAAGTGGTGACACATGAGCTGAGATATAAGGACAGGGAAAGAAGCAGTCATACTGAGAACTTGGGGTTTGCCTCCTGAGCCCAGGAGACAGCTCAGGCCAAGGCCTGGCTCGTTCAGCCCCAGGATGAATCCTGATCATTTTGCATGGATGTCTCCTTCTCCATGAGGCTCCCACACTCTCCTCTCGCCATACATGGACGCCAGGTTTTCCCCTCACCTCTGTGGAGCTTGTTACCCTGAGTGGACCCACCCACTTGCTTAGGAAGCAGCTCTGGCCAGAATTGTGTCTGTTTGTCTTCTTGTTTTTTTTTTTTTTCTGTTTTCTGTTGCTAATCTGAAAATCTCAGATTCAAAATGCCCCAATATTTGGAATTTTTGAGTGCTACCTGACAACACAAGAGAAATGTTCTTGACCGTAAAACTTTGTTTCATGCACAAAATTATTAGAAATAGCGTATTAAATTACCTTCCGGCAATGTGGATGAGGTGCATATGAGACAAATGAGTTTTGTGTTTAGCCTTGGGTCCCATCTGCAAGATATCTTATTACATGCATGCAAATATTCCAAAGTCCAAACAGATTTGGAATCCCAAGCACTTTGGTCCTAAGCATTTTGGATAAGGGATAATCAACATGTTTAACAGAACACCCAAGACTGATAATTTGCAAAGAAAAATGGTTTTTATTGGCTCATGGTTCCAGAAGCAGGAAAGCCCAAGATTAGGGGGCCACATCTGGTCAGCTACTAGTGACAGTTTCATGGCAGAAATAAAAGTGGGCTCACATGCAGAAGAGAAGAAAAGGGGGCCAAGCTCTCTTGATAACTAACTCATTCATTCCCCAGGTGAAAGCATTAATCCATTAAGGAGGGCAGATTCTTCAAGACCCCAAACACCTTTTAAAAACCCACCACCAAATCTGAACACTATTACATTGGGGACCAAGCCTCTAGCATCCATAACCCATTTGTGCTACCGCAGTGGGCTAGGTTGCTGAGAGACCAAAGAAAACTCCTGGGTATGGGATGTGAGATATGAGATTTATTGAGAAATGCTTATGGGGAGATGTGGTGGTGACGGGGTGGACAGGTCACCATGCTTCACCAGAAAATAGCACCCACATCCCTCTTGGCACTTTGTCCAGGGGTGATGGACATTTCCTTCTCCTGGGTGCTCTGATTCACACAGTTATTGCAGGGAGAGGGGTTTATGAGAGGCTGCAGAAGCAATGACCTCACTAGCTTGCTTTGAGCCTTTTAGGACCAGCATTCCAAGGAACGGCTCTCCTGTCGTGTTTGCAAGAAAGCAGTTCCTGCAGATAATAGTGATCTCTGCCCTACTTGCACTATATTTAAGGAAGAGAGAGTCATTGTCCTCCAGTACGGTGTTTATCTGGACACTTCAATCCAGTTCCTCTCCTATTGTTCCCTTAACATGGCTAGGTTCTTGGGAATGGAAAGCGACATTTTGGGGATATGGTGCTTTACTGTCCTCCTTTTCTTTAACAATGACACAGAGCCTCAACATAAGTATTGGTGTGGATAAGCTGTTTTCAGATCTTTGCATTATTGGAGCCTTTTGTGGGTTGAATTCTATTCCATGAAATAATATGTCAAAATTCAGACCCTTGGTTCCTGTGAATGAGGCCTGCTTTGGAAACAGGATCTTTACAGGTGTGATCAAATTAAGATTCAAATTAAGACGAGGTCATATTGGATTAGGATAGACCACCAATGCCCAGTGTCCTTATAAAGAGAGGATTGTAGACATAGAACCAATGTGGGAAGGTGGCCCGAGGATGGAGACATAGACTAGATTGGTGGATCTTCAAGTCAGGCAGTGCCAAGGATTTGGGGGGAGCTGTCAGGAGCTAGGAAGAGGAAGGGTCAGCTCCTTGTTTTAGAAGAGAGACTACGAGAAATGTTTCCCCTCAGAACCTTCAGAGGGGCCATGGCTCTGCCTATGCCTTGATTTCTAGGTTCTAGAACAGTAAGGGAGTAAGTTTCTGCTGCTTTAAGCCACTCAGCTCAAGGTATTTTTTACAGAGTCCACAGGAAATTTATACAGAGTCCCAGGCCACTGGGATGTACCTGGTCCAGCCTTGTGCTGGCTGAATGAATGAGCTGCTTCTGCTTCCTGGTCCTACCACAAGGTCTTAGAGCCCCTGTGTCCAGCCAGGGATGGCCCTTCACAGAGCACAGGTTGCTGCCCAGGAAGGAGGCCACCCTCCTGCCTTGTGTTTTCATGTGGGGAATTCTTCCTACATTTCTCAGGGAAATTTATGTTTCTTTGAATTTTAAATCCCATGAAAAATCAGTTGAGACATGAAGTCAATGGGAAAAAGGGTCTCTGATGAGAATTCAAGTTTGCAAACTGCACACAGACCTCCCAGCTTGGAAGGAATCTGCTACCTTGAGTCAAGAGCAAGAGCAGAGAATGTGTAGGGGCAGAGTCCGAGGTCAAGGTCGAACTTTCCAGGAACAGGGTCAGAAGCTGGTAGGAGAGGTGGTCAGGAAGAATCAGTGGGTCATGCCCATCGTCATGGCCACACTCAAGTGCATGTTCATGGACCTGTTGGCTGCTCCTAGCGAGTTCTTCATGCAATTAAAATAATATCCACCAAGTTTATGGACGCCTGCTACACATAGTTTGAACGGTGTTCCAGGAAATAACAAGTTTGGAAGCAAAACAAGTTTTTCCTGTGGCAATCCACCACACCATCTGTAAGACACTGCTCACCTTGCTGGGAGGTCTGGATTTTACCTAGTGGGGAGGCTACCCATGATTAGGACCTCATCCCCATCCGGTGCACTGAACAGGACCTGGTGGTTCCCAGTGGTTGCATGTTCCTTGTACGTAAAATTCTTTGTAAGTACAACTAAATTGAATTGTATTGTTTCTTAAACATCTTTCTTAAGAGATATATTCATAATAATGAGTAAAATATGAAGAATGTTGGTAGTATTTCAAAGGCAAATTGAATTTCAGGCATTTCAAATTCTTGGTTCTGAATCTGGAAGATTAATGTCTTAAGATTTGGAAACACTATATTTTCACCTTACAAATAGCTGTTGCACCTCAAATAACCTTCCATCAAACCAAACCCTCCCAAATTTCTTTCTTTGGGCTCAAAATATGATATAGAGGGACTGAGTTGGCTCGCCTATGGGGACTCCCGCTCTGTCCTTGGCAGCCCGCCGGGTGACCTTGGACAAACCATCTCACCTTTGGAGACTGTTTTCTCATCTGGCTCCTGGCACAGAGTATCCAGGCTGGGTAGTCTCGGGGTTCCTTCCAGCCCCTGCCCTCTATAGTTAATAGCTCTGCCGTAGGTCACTTTTTAAAGTGGAAACACTCTGCAACCTATTTCGTTATTATTTATTTCTCTTTTGGATGATCTACTGACACAGAATAATTGCACATATTTATCGGAGCCAATGTGTTGTTTTTACCCATGCGTACCCTGAGGAATGATCACATCAGGGTAACTAGCGTGCCCGTCCCCTCCTACGTTCAGATGGCTATCAGGAGGATTTCTGAGTCCAGGGAGTGAGGCTGCTGAGGATTTACTTGTCACTCCACAGCGAGCAGGTTCCTTCCCTATGTGACTCTGCCTAATCCTCACCACGACTCTGGGAGGGAAACTTGATAAAGAAGAGGCTCCCAGAGGTGTGGGCTGTGCCCAAGGTCACAGATCAAAGGGTGGGTGTAGGAGTGGGCTCTGAAAGACCTCGGGGGGCTTGGGTCAAACCAGGAGCCCTCTTCCTCCTCCTCTCTGCTCTGATGGTGTTTCTTGCCAGCTGCTCCCAAAGGAGGCCTCTGGGAAGGGCTTCTTGCACCCAGAGGGAAAGCGGCAGCCTGTGGGAGACGCAGGCCCTTCACACCTGCACCCCTGGGTGTCGGTGCTGAGGGGAGGAGACCACATTGTAGATTCAAGTGTGAGCTGGGGTGGGTGGTGGGTTGTTCTCCTGTGTCTCCCTCCTAAGCCACATGGGGAGACTCCTGTCTGGGGCCCTGTGTCAGTCCTGGTTAAAGAGGCAGCTGAGACGTGGTCTGTCTTCCCAGGGACTACAGGGTGAGGGCGGAGAGGGGTAAGCACAGAAGCCTCTCATTGTTGGATGACTGCAGAGAGCTGGTGGCCCTGGTGGAATCATCTCACCTGCTCTTGGGCCTCAGTGTTTTTTTTTCTGCAAAATGGAGGGGTAGCTCTGGAGCCGTGGAGGTGGCAATTCCTTTCTACTTATTTCCCGGTTGTATGATCAAAATAAAATGGCCAGGTTCCCACTTTTAAAATGTCCTTAATGCCTCCAATGTTAAGTTTTCAAACAGATGGCCATCACACCTTACAAAGGGACTCTTTGTTTGGTCAGAGGGTATCTTCTGTTATGAACAAAATTGTGTATCTCACCCCGCTCCCCAGTTCAGAAGTGGAAGCCCTAAATGCCAATGTGACTGTACTGGGAGACGGGATTTTTAGTAAGGAATTCAGTTTAAGTGAGGTCATGGGGGTGAGGTCTGAATCTGCTGGGGTTGAAGAAAATGAAAGAGAAAAATTTTTTTCTTTCACATCAAGGAAGGCAAAGGCTGTGTGCTGGTCAGCTTTCCGTCACTGTGACACAAGGCTGGAGACAATCATAATGAGGGAAGGTTTACTTCGGCTCATGGTTTCACTCCATGGTCGGCTGACTCCATTGCTTTTGGCCCATGGTGAGGCAGAGCACCATGGTGGGAACATGCTGGGGCAAAGCTGCCCAGCCTAAGAGCAGGAGTCAGAGTCCCAATATCCCCCTCAAGGGCATGCCCCCAGTGCTCACTTCCTCCCAATAGGCCCCACCCCTTAAAGGTTCCACCACTTCCAAATAGCACCACAGGCTGGTGACCAAGTCTTTAGTACGTAGATTTTGGGGGACATATAAGATACAAACTGTAACCGGCCACATGGGAAGGTCTGCAACCCAATGGCAGAGCTCCCACCACACACTGCCCCTCTGCCATTTGGGGTCCATACCTGGAGTCTCTAGAACTGTGCAGCAACTAATCTCTGGTGAGTAAGCCACTCAGTCTACTTTTTCTGGCCACCAAGGTGACTAGTGCCACTTCCTTGGCCAGACAGTGTGCCATGTGTGTGAGTCCTTCAAATGGGGCCTGAGAAGACACAGTGTGTTTTCTTTGGTGCTGGGTCATTCACCTGGTTGATTCTGAACCCTCTCTCCCTCTTGTCCCTCCCACCCTCACTTCTGCCTGAGAGCATCCTCTTAAACTGCAGCTTGCCCTCTGCCACCCTTGGCTCCTATGTGTATTCATGTGTGTATGTGGGTGTATGTGTGCATGCATGTGCAGGTGTGTGTTGATATGTGTACACATGTACAGGTGAATACATATGTGTGTAGCTGTTTGCAGGTGTGTATATGTGTGTAGGAGTGTGCATCAGGTATAGTATAGCTACATGAAGATATAGGTGTATGCACACATAAGTGGGTGTGTGCAGGTGTGTATAGGTTATGTGTGTGTGTGTGTGTAGGTGAGCATAGGTGCATATGTACCTATATGTAGTTGTGCAGATAAGTGTTTGTGGTTGTGTGTATGTATATATATATATATTATATATATATATATTATATATATATGTGAAAGTATGTGTATTTGTGTACAGATGTAAATGTGTATGCATGTAGGTGGAGTTATGTATGGGTATGTGTATGTGTGCAAATGTGTGTGTGTGAAGACATTATGTATACATATGCATCCATGCATAGATGTGTCTATGTGTGGGCATGTAGGGATGTGTGTATTTGTACACATAGGTGTGTGTATGTGTGTGTGTGTGTGAGCATGTACATTTTGTTGCTTTGGATAAATACCCAGAATGACAGCAGCAGAGACAGAGTCGGATGCCCCCTGAGGGTGCGAGCCTCCACCTCGTGGAGCCTGAGCCTCACGGCAGAGAGCCCCCTCTGGGATCCCGTGGCAGTTCATTTTCTGGCCTTCCCAGCACTGTCCCCCCATCCCGAGATGGACAGGCAATGGCGCAGTCCAGCTTTATCTTCTGTCTCCTAGCAACTATCCTTGGCAGGTGAGAAGCAAGTGGTCAAGAGACTGGGGTGAGGGTGCGGGGGGCAGGGGTGCCGGGTGCCCCCTCCTGGCCCGCTTTTCCATTTGTGTGTTGGAGGGGGTGGGGGCGGCTCTCATTATTTAGCTGTGTAATTTGTGTTGACAGAAGGGACGGGGATGTTTCATCAAGCAATTACACACAGGAGTCTGACTTGTTCCAAAACACAAAGGCGACAGGCGGCATAAATTAATGTGCATATGTGCTTCTGCACTCAGAATTTGCCACCGCACTTGGTGGCAGGGGAGAAAGAGATGTCACCTTCTCCTTCCAAGATGAGAAGGTGGGAAAGAAAAGGCAGAAAGAGTTATTTCCTGGCAGGCAGGGACAGTTCAAGCAAGAAGCATGCATCCGACTAAGGACCCCTTGGGGTCCTGGCCCTGTCTCTCACACAATGGGGACACTCTGACTTCAGCCCTCCCTGGTGAGTTAGGGCTCCTCTAACAAGTCCCCCTACCATCTGCCTTTGATGTTCTTTGTGAGTGGATGTCACCTGGATGAAGATCAAAGGTAGCCTTGGAGGAAAAACAGTGTCACAAGAGGCTGCTCTCCTTGCCTGAGAAGAGGAGCAGGAGGGACAGCCAGCCAGCTGGGCTGCCTTCCTCCCTCCCTCCTCAGAGTGGCCAGCCAGCCCTTGTCTCTCTTTAGGTCTCCCCTCCCCCGCTTCCCTTTTGGGGGGGTTTGCAGGGGGAGGTTTACAGGTGCCTTAGCCCCACCAGCTACAAATGAGAGGGAGCGTGTCATGGGTGGAAAGCAGGGTTGTGGGGTGGAAAGGAGGCCGTCAGGAGTCAGCAGGCCAGGCTTTCTGATCTCCGCTGGCTGTGTGACCCTAGGTACTGGGATGCCTTTTGCTTATTTGTAAATAAGCTCTAACATTCCAAGATTCCACTCAGGTCTCAAGATTCGGCAGCACCCTGTGGCCCTCCTTATGTCCCTGGTAGCCATCATCCGAGCAGCAGGATTGGGGACAAGGTAAGAATGGGACTGATTGCTGCCATCAGCCTTCCCCTCCTCACTCTGGGGAGGCTGCTGCGTCTGCTTCCCTCATCCCAAGTGAAACGCCCTTGGAGGCAGATGCCCCAAGATAGATAAGTTCCCAAACTTAAAAAAAAAGCACATATAAATTTTGATCAGGCTTTGATTTGTGCTTTTTTTTTTTTTTGGTAATTCCTGGGGTGCTGACCACTGGGGCCATCATAGCAAGAGGAGAGAAGGACACCCCTTCTCTCCAGAGCAGGCAGAGAGATGTGTTTGTCCCTGCTGTGAACTGGGTCCTGCTTGGGGCTTCGGGAACTCTCCTTGGCAGGTTATCTATAATCTGTCAATTTCAGTCTAAAGAACTTTAGGCTGGTAGATGCATTTCCACAAAACCGTGGGCAGGCAGCAAAGAACTCTCCCCAAGTGAGCCTAAAACCAACATGTTCCTGGAACAATGGGTAGATTCTCTGGGCAGGGCTATTTCTTCTATTCTTTCTAAGAAACTTCATGATTACGAAGCATTAGCCCTTTATTGTGAAGAAATTAGAAAACCGATGTGTCTTTAGAAAAAGAAATCAGTGTTCCTTTATTTAGAAATATAGTATTTTTACCAAAAAATATATATACACTTTCCATATACACATATTTGAACAGCTTGACGTTTGGCAAATGCTTGAGATGAGGATATCTATCAGAGTTCCCCGGACCTGGACCTGGAGGTGACATTCATTCTGCCAGGCCCTGGGATCACAGTGATGGATGCAATCTGGTTCTTCCTCTGAAAGGTCTCATAGGATGCTGGGAGAATGGTCCCAGAATAGTAACCATGGTATATTATGGGGTACACTAACATTTAGAAATGCACTCAGCATCGTGGGGGCAGAGAGGGAGAAATAATTAACTGAGTAGCTGTGAATCTGGTAAATTTCAAGACCATTGAGATAATTGAGAGCATCTTCCCTCTCAGACTTTAGCCCAGGTACCAGCGATTTATTCCCATTAGGAGAGCCTCAAGGATGTTTGTGGGTGGACTTGTGGAGTGAGGACTCCAACTTTTATTCTCAGCTGCTCGAGGCAGGGATGTAGGAGGAAACAGTTTATTTTCTCTCTGCAGAAACTCTGCTTTACTTGCCCTCTGTCTCTTAAGTCTATAGTCTTCCATATGCTTGGGTGGGAGCATGTGTGTTCTCCAGCTTTGGGGCAGCTACATTTTTAGCACATGCTAGTCTGAAATCCTTGTGATACCACCAAACTGGGAAAAACCAGTTATACACAGATTTTTCTCAAAAGCTCCTAGAAATCTTTTCATGGGACCAATCCTGTGTCAACTCTCACTCGTTGAGAGGGGGAGCAGGAGCGGACAGGGGGTAGAGTGGACCAGCACATTCTTAGATCATTATAGAAAAGTATACTTGATGCCAACATTTAGACAGTGAAGTGAGAGGTACCAACTTCAAGATTGAATTAACTTCAAACAGACACTATAGAGAATTGCATGCAGAAGGCTTCTTGGAGACTCCTCTTAGGAAAATAAAGACAACCAGAAGGGGCAGCCAGAGACACCAATTGGCAATGGTCACCTGATCCCATGAAGAGCCCTGGGGCTGGGACAGAACTCCAGAGTTGTCCCAAACTGAGGCAAGGGTGCAGTGGCTGTGTTCCTGCTTCAGCTAGTCACTGGCTAGGAGCTGCCTCTTCCTGGTAGAAAAAGTGGTTTTGCAAACCCAGTTGTCTGCCCCGAAAGGTAATTTCCAGAGAAAGGTGCAGCTACCAGCTGTCGGCAGCAGAGGGATGAACGCTAGAAGAAAGGGGACCAAGGATGACAATAGCAGACTCCACTGCAGTGCTTTTAGATGTGGTTCTTCTGTTCAGTTTTCCCCATTTTGGAGCAGGTTCTTCAAGGTTCAACATGGTCTATTTTCCAGGGAATTTGCAGGCAAAGAATTATAGGGACAAACCTCGGGTTCTACTATATGGTTGATCTTGAAATCACAACTGATGTTCACCATCCTCCTACTCCACCCCTCATTCTAGATATCCCTTGCCTTTGGCTGACAGTTTTACTAGTCTAGGTGGTGTGCTGATTGGGTGAACCAGCAAACCGCCTGGACTCTCCCTAAGGTGCCAGAGCCCCTGGTTACGATGGTCTCCTCGGGATGCGGCTGCTGTATCTGTGAGTTCATTATTAAACAGGACACATCATGGGCACCAACAGATGCCTCAGTGGATTAAAAATGGTGCCAAAGAGATTCCTCACTGCCCCTGTTGTCCACATCATGATTTCTTTTCCGTGCCTGTTGGTATTTTGATCTGAGGAGCCCAAAGGGGTTGGTCAGCAGGTGGCTTAAAGTTCAGTGGATTCTTGTGGAGACCCTATGGAGAACAGGTCCCCATCTGAGACGCAGGGCCTCCAGGACCACAGGGCCCAGGGCTGAGGACTGGGAGCACAACTTCCTCCAGGTTTGATAGGAAGTGGGGCCAGGCCTGCTTCCACATTGGCTTCCCTCCTCATCTCCTCCACCTAGAGAGGACACAGTGGCTTATGAAGCTCATTCTCTTAGTCTCTAGTCTGTGTCTAGACAACGTGTCACCTTCAAGCTGAAATCCCAGTTGCTTCAGTAAGAGGCTCTTCTGTCATTTGTCAGGTGGAAGAGTCCCAAAGATGTGGTAGGTGACAGGACAAGTGGATTCCATGGTCAAATGCCTGCTGCCACTACTGCTCACTCTTTCTTTCTTTTCTCTTTTTCTCCCTCCCTCCCTCTCTCCCTCCCTCCCTCTCTCCTTTCCTTCCTTCCTTCCTTCCTTCTTACCTCTGTCTGTCTATCTGTCTGTATCTCTCTTTCTTTCTTGGTCTCTTGGTCTAAGGCAGTGTTGGTTACAATTTTAAGGCAGTTGGTGGAATCCTCCCTAAATCCTCAGACAGTTGTGTTGTCCCTTGAAAGCTTTAGGGGTAGAAAAGGCAAACCTGTACTAGACATAGACTTCCAGGTGGTCTTTGTCATTGCTCCTTCCAGGCCAGGAAGAAAGGAGACCAGAGGAGTCCCCTTGCCATCAAGGGTCTAGTTCATGACTGTAAGGATATGGGGCTCAGTCTTCATTTCTGTGGCTGGCAGGCTGGGTACACAGCAGCAGCAGTAGCAAGACCAGCCTCGGTGGAGAGGATTCACATCCCCCTGTACAGCTTCCACCCCGTCTAGCAGGGCCGATCCTCTCATATGCTCATGTCAGCACTAAGTCAGCCCATAACAAATACTGGCTGGTGTCAAATGACCAAGTCATTCTGAATTCTTGATTGGTTTGTGTCTGTTATGGTTTGGGTCTGGAATGTCCCCCATAGGCACAGGGATTGAAGGATTAATCCCCAAAGCAGCAATGTTCAGAGATGGGTCTTTGGGGGAAGTGATTGGCTCATGAGGGCTCTGACCTCATGAGTGGACGAATCCCTTAATGCATGGATACTGAAATGGACTATTGGGAGGTAGTGGTAGGAGGTAGACTCAGTTGAAGAGAGTGGGTTCTTGGAGGCAGGCATCTTGAGACCCAGCATCAATCCTGTATGCTCCACCTGTATGCCCAGCTGATAGAAGAAGAAAAAGTCTGAGCTTGTTACATGACTGGGTAAGCTTGGCAGGTCAGCATGAGCTAAAATTGGACTAATGCTTCATTATAGGCCTATACCAAGTGCCCTGAAAGGGGGAGGTAAGAAGATTGTACCAATCGGTGAGGTTTGGTGTATATATATCTTTTTCCTGGCCCCTTCCTCCCTGCATCACATTCTCTCTCTCTGCTTCCAGACCACCATGAGGAAAGTAGTTTTGCTTTTCCATGATCTTCCTCCATGATGTTCGGCCTTGCCACAGCCCATAAACAATGGAGCCATCTAACCATGGATGGAAACCTTTGAATCCATGAGCCAAAATAAATCTGTCCTCTGTTAGAGTCCGTAAACAAGTCTGGATGGCGCCTGGCATTTTGCCAGAGGGAGTGGTTTGTGAAGTAACGCCAGCGAGCCATTAAGTGTGGAGATTTCTTATTGGTTGACTGCTGTATCTAGTTTATGTTAATTAAGATAAGCTGTGTGGAATGTATAAATACCTCTGCTGTCCTACAATAAACAGCTCCCACTCCTGCTGTATCAAGGTACACAAGTTGTTTGTCACCCCCCGGTTATTTTGCTGCAGCCGGACTGTGGCAGTCCTCCTTGATTTTCTCAGGTATTTTGTTACAGCAACAAAAAACTGACTAACACAGTGTATCTTCCATTGTGGATGTCCTTTGGAGGTCACAGTGTGCTGGGCTAAGATCATCACACATCGGTTTCCATAGATACATCTGGATAGGCTTCCCAGAACCTTCTTCTCAATTCTCTCCTTTTAGGACCCTGCATCAACTGAAGGGTCCATTAAAATTGCTCTAATTGTATGACTATTTTTACTTTGAGTTAATTTCTTTTCACAAAGTGAAAGGCCTGATGAATCACACCAAACCTCACCAATTGGTATAATTATTGCTCCCTTTCAGGGCACTTGGTACAGGACTGTGGTGAAGCGTTAGTCCAGTTTTAGCTCATGCTGACCTGCCAAGCTTACCGAGCTCAGACTTCTTCTTCTTACATCAGCTGGGCATACAGGTGGAACAGGTGTGAGCTATGGGAGGAGGCGCTACTGCCGTGATGGCAGGGGACATGGAGCTACTCATGTCACTTTCTTGTGCCAGATAGTCTTGCTCATGCTCAATCCCAGATATACCACTTCCAGCTTATGAAGGATTGTTTCTGGGTCAACGCAATTGTGACTTGGTGGGTGTGACAGGATCCAGCTTATGACGGACAGCTCTGGCTGCATGGCCACGCATACCCGTGCTCAGATGTTCCATCTTTACTAGGGCCTAGTGGCCAACCAGGCCCTGCCTTTTGGATGGAACAGACTCCTGTGGCAGATGGCATGGTCTTGTTCCAAAACCCTAATGGTCTACATTGTGATCTGATTCTGGGGCTTGCCATCAACTGTACTTGATGCCTTTTCCAAACACAGAAACCTGTAAAAGTGCAAGGCCTGCCAAGTCGCATGGCCAAGTGGCAAGACTGCCTTCCCACAGCCAGGACCTGCTGTAGAGCCCTTTCTAGGCGTCACTTAAAACTGGCAGCCTGTCATGTCACCTGGTAAAAGGGTTAGAGAAGTTTTTCCAAGTGTGGAATATGCTGCCTCCAGAGTCCAAAAAAAGTCTACTGAGCATATGCACCTCTCCTTATGGTGCCAGCTATGAAATGCAATGTGATGTCATTTATTTGAGGAGATGCTCTGTTATGCTCCATCACTAGACCCTGAAAATCTCACTGACATGACAAGCCCCCGAATCTTCACTGAGTTTGTCTCCACGCCTTGGAGCGTGTGTGCCTTACCAAGGCCTCCAACATATTTGCTGCTTCTTGCTTCTCCGGTTGAATTCATATCTCGTCCCCTGTGTGGTCAATCTACCCTTTGACAATCCATGGAATGTGCAGAAAATTCAAGGCCCTTTGAACTATATGATGACAGAGAGAAGCCCTGGGGCAAGACCATAAATGCAGTCTGTTACTTGTGCCATGTAAACTGTTCCGCTTTTGATCCTTCTTGAGAAAGAGATGGAAGAGAATGCATTTGCCAGGGTACTGACTGCAGACGGTGTCCTGGGGTCTGTGTCAATCTGCACTAACCAAGGTACCACCTCTAGCACCGATGGTGCCCTTGGGGCTGCACTTTGATTAAGTTGGCAGTAGTCCATTTCCATCCACCACCATCTAGCTGGTTTTCTGGATCTTTGCATTTTCTTTGCTGTCAGGGAGTCCAGTCTTGTAATAGCATCTGCTACTGCCAGCTCTAGCCAAAGAAAGGAGGACACCGTTGAGTGTCTTAATGACACTGCTGTCCCTCTCACCAGCACATTCCTTATCACTTCAGTAATGGAGTATCTGCTTTGCCTTCATAGAAGAGAGCCAGCAGGCGAGTTTTCTGCCTGTATCCCTTCCATCACGTGCACTTCTCTGAGCCCTTTGGGCTTTGCTTCCACCATCTGCCAGGCGAGTGCTGGTGTGTCTATTTAGTGGGGGCCGTTGCTGTTTCCAAGCTTCTGAGATTCAACCTGGCAGTTTATTAGCAACTTCACCATGATCCTTGCCAAGGTGTTAAATTCCACATCATGAGAGGGTTTTCATACATCCACATGTTGATACAGCCTCCCTTATCCACTTTGTTCCACCCCCTTAATCTACTGTCCTCCCGATCCGACCCAATGCACACACCCTCATCTCCTACGGGTGCACTTTAGCCAGAACCCTCTACTCCTTCTGCATGTAGCCCTTCCCTTCCCTTGGTGACCTTGTTGGTGATGTCAATATTCAACCCTTTCTCTTAGTCTGATGAACAGAATGGGACATAGGAGTAGGGATCCTGAGGGGAGCCAGCAAGATCTTGCAAGGTACCTGACTTCTTCGTGGCCTCTGCCTGATGCTCAAGAGGGGAACAGAGGGACACTGTCTTCTGTCAGAAGGGCAGGCTACTTCTGCAGATCCAGAAGGTTTGGGGGAAGATGGGAGTTTGGAGTTTTCAACTGCATCCTTATCCAGAAAACCATATCCCAAGTCTCAGTGTCTCACTCTTCTGTGATCGTCTTGACCTTGGCAGAGGAGACCTGCCAGTCAAGAAGACTACTTTCTCTGAAGCTCTGTGGTTTATCCATGATTAAGTCCTGAATCTGATCCTCAGTACCCATGGCCCTCTGCTGCAAGAATTTCAGGTTTTTCTTAAATGCCACAGAGGAAATCCTCTGACTTTCCTGTTTTGTCTTGAATATTAACAAATTATCATGAATCCCATATTGTCTCTCTTCAAGAATTGAATCTGTGGCACTCAGCAACAACCACCAATTCCACAATCTTTCTAGTTACTGCTTTCTTTATGCCATTCCTGTGCCAGAGATGCTACTCCAACCAGGCAATTGCATTGCTATAGTGTCCCAGAGACCAGTTATACTACCTCTACCTCCGGGAGGAGGTCCTCATTGCCATTTGGCCAGGGAGTAATCCATCTCAAAAATCCAATTTTATATTCCATTTGCTAGAGTCATGACAGATGAGAATTGGCTTATATTGGGCTTCCTGGAAATAGACTATGAGCCGGAAAACTTCATCTGGGGTTTATTGGAGAGTGCTCTTGGTAGAAATGGTTGTACAAAAAGTGAGGAAGGTAGGATCAGGGGAGGAGAGGAAGGAGAAGGAGAAGAAAAGGAAAACGAAAAGGAGGAGAAGGCACAGGAAGAAGAGGAGAAGGAAAGGAGGAAATGGGCTTAAAATGGGTTTTTCATTGAAGAGTCAGTCAGTTCTAGGGGGAGCTTTGTGCTAGGATGGCCTTTCAGGGCTGTCCCCAGCTGGAGAAAAGTTGATGCTTTGGGTTTCCCTATTAGTCTCTCATTGGCCATGGGTTATTTTTTCAGAGGGGTACAACCTTGGACAAGGTGGTCTCTATGGCTCAGGACAACACCCAGCCAGGGTCCTAGTTGTGAATTGTCCACCATCAATATTCTCAGCAGGTAGGGATTGGATAAAGCAGCCCTGATGTGGGGATCTGAGAGGAACACCAAAGTGTCCACTGAAGGCCCCTGATGCTCAAGGTTCTTGCAGAGCATCAAAGCAAGGACTAGATTTAGGGAAAGTGGAGAAATGAAGACCTTGCATTTGTAGTGACAGCATCAATTTCATGCCAGGCCAGGATCATCCTACATTATTCTGTTTGATTTTTGGAGAAGTTCCTCAGGGCCAACTTTTGGGCCTAAGTTTCTTTGACTGTAGAAGTAAATTACTGGCCAGGTGCGGTGGATGCAGGCTTGTGATCCCAGCGGCTCAGGAGACAGAGGCTGGAGGATCATGAGTTCAAAACCGGCCTCAGAAACTTAGTGAGGCCCTAAGCAATTCAAGGAGACCCTGTCTCAAAATAAAACATAAAAAAGGGCTGGGAATGTGATGTGGCTCAGTGGTTAAGTGCTGCTGGGTTCAATCCCTGGTAACCAAACCAAACCAAACAAAAAAATAAAAAAAAAAAAAAAGAAAAGAAAGAAAGAAAAGGAAGGCAATCACTAAGTAGTAAAAACCTTAAAATAATGCCCAGCACATTGTAAGTTTGTATGAGTATAGTTTTCATTGTTATTTTTCAGTAATCCAAACTTATTTTCTACTTACATTTCCCTTTTCATAATCTTATAAACTAGACCTTGACCGCCTTTCTCCTAAAATGAACCTTGCATTCCGTCTTGCTGATTTCCTTGCTTATTCCCCAAGATGCACGCCCTGTGTCTACACTATCTGCCTTCCTAGACTCTTTCCTCCCTGGTCTCCCACAAAGCCATCTAAATCTACGCCCTTGAAGGAGTGGAGGACCATGTGCTTTTGATTCAGGAAGCCTAGGTATAAATCTTAGACCCTCCACTCACTGTATCATGGGTAATTCCGGGAACACGTCTGGGATCAATTTCCTCTTCTATAAATTGGCGACCCTAGCATCTCCTCCACCAGCTTGTCACAGGGATTAAATGTGATAACTAGGTTAAACTCCCAGCACAGAGCCGTGCATACTTTAGTTTGCTCAATAAACAGTGGTTATTGGATTTGTAGCAGCCCTAATATGATCTAACCAGACAGTCATTCAAAGCCCATGCGGCACAGGCACCTATAAGGGATGGGGAGATGAAGGAGCTGTAGTGCCGGCCCCCAGGGTGATGGCAGTTTGTCACCATCTTTCTCACTGTGCATCCCCCTCCCCACCTCGCCCTGGGCACAGCTCCCGGCACAGATCCAGCGTCATCTCTTGGGCGTTGTTAGTTTCACTCTCCCAGGTCTCTGTCATGTTTCTTCACATCCACTGTGAGCTGCTTAAAAAGCGAAAGGGCCGTATTCTACTTTATTCCCACCCAACATCCAACACAGGCACATACTCTGCAAGCTCTAAGTTTTTGTTAAACAGATTAATATGCAAGTGTTTGGGACTCTCCAAAGAGCCTAATAGACAGATAACTGTTAGAGCCATGATGTCTGTTTTATGGGATGTGCCATAAAAATGGACGCAGTGTGCATCCATAGGGCTTGATGGAAATTCATTTTCATTTTGAATGCATGTCATTTCCACCCGTGAATCAAGGCAAAAGAAAGAAAAACACCGACAGGACGCATACGACAACATTCCTGATGTGGATGCCGGATCCCTTGGGGCTATAACCTGGAAAGACTGGGCCCTGAGACCCAGAAGCTGGAGAGAATGTGACAGACTTCAGAGAGCTCTCCTGGGTTGGTGGGGATTAGAGGAGACAGGCAGTCAAGGGAAGAAATACTCAGGGGCCCAAGCACTGCTTATTGTCTGGGCAACAAATATGCACCACAGGTGTACCTAAAAACCTCAAGTGTCTGCCACTGAAAGATGAGGCACTTAATACCCTGCAATTGCTCCAGATTTTCCTCTGGGGATCCCTGTTTTCTCTAGAGCTTTAGATTGCAATAGAAACATCGTTGCCTCCCTCTTGTTCCCATTTATTCACCCAAGGAAGTAACCTGGACTCTTGAACCTTGGGAGATTTGGTGATAATTTCCCGACACCAAATTTGTACACACAGTTTGACAATTATTGAGGAACCACAGGACAAAATCCTGGAAGTTGAAATTACACTAGAAATTCTCGGACACGTAGCCTCTCTGTCTGTGGGATCTTTGAAGCTGAATTCAAAGTGTCCTTGGCCCAGGCAGCTTCTGGAGGGGGAGGCCTGCCAGTGGGAATCCATGGGAGTCCGAGCCTCCAGTGGGCTAGCACACCTGCAGGAAGGCGGAGCTTGCCCTCGTGGTGTTAAATTCTGGATAGTTCGTCCTTCCTTCCTTCCTTCCTTCCTTCCTTCCTTCCTTCCTTCCTTCCTTCCTTCCTTCCTTCCTTCCTTTTCCTCATGCCTGGATGTCTGCCGTTTGTACTCTGAAGAGGACTTTAATTGGGAAGACAAAATACAATATCAAATGCCCTTTTTGTGCCTTGTGAAAGGCCTCTAAAGCTTAGCTTAACTCAGAGAGCTTAAATCAATAGCACCAGCCCATTTTCTAATCACAGGGAATTTAATAATGATCAGGAAAGCCATTGTCAGTCTGATCTGTGGGACTGTTAGGACTTTAACTCTTGGAAAACAGCTTCCTGTCAAACTCACACACTGTTATCATATTAAATGTCACTCAGAAGGGTATTAAAACCCTTCTTGAGAGACAAAGCATTACAGGGGTTCTATCAAAATTACTCTATATGCTGATGAGCTGGCTGCTAGGGGAGAGCGCAAGACACAGGAGGTGGGAAGGAGGAATTGTTCTCTGCTTGTTACCATCTACCCAAATCTGGAAAGGAAGCCTCTGGGGGGCTGGGCCTCTGATTTGGGAAGTCCTTGGAGATATCTTAGCCCAGGTGGAGGCTAGAAAGTTTGCTCTTATTCCCCAAAGCCTGGGAAGGCCTGGTCCCTGAGGAGGTGGGGGAGCACAGTGCCTCCCTGTCCAGTACAGGTGTCAGGCACTGCACAGCTCCCAGCTGGGGCGCTCCCTGGCCCCAGTGCTTGGCCCCAGTGACGGTCACAGCACTCCATGATGATGCACATGCTTCCCATGTCAGATCCCTGCCCTGTGCATTGGGGAAGTGCTGCTGGGGGGTGGGGAAACCTCAGTCTTGATGACCGTGGAACAGTTGGGCTGAACTTGATGTTGTTAGTTTTAGATATTAAAAGTTCAGAGAGAACCATGGAACTGGGGGCAGATGGTTGACCTTGGATAAAACCCCAAAGGATTTGGGAAGGGACATGGACAGAAGAGTATCAATAAAACCTAAAGAGGGCAGCTAGGAAAGGAGGGGGTGCGGAAGAATCCCGAGTGCTTCCTTGCTGGCCCAGGGTGGCCACCTGCCTCTCTACACAGGGCTCTGCCAGCGGCTAACCATTTGTGGAGAAGAGGAGAGTGAGCTCCTTGCTCCTGCTGTGGGCTCATGTTAGACAGTCTTCCCCCATCGCAGCCAGCTCCCAGGGTCCAGAGTCATTCCCGCCACTGCCATCATGCCAGACACCGTCCCTCAAGCCAAGAGAGCTGTGGGCACTGCATCTGGACCACCAGCCCTTCAGGTCAGTGCCCCCGCCCCCACCTGACAGGACTGCATCCCTTCCCCATCCACTGGGGCAAGGTCTGAAGTCCTTACAGTCACTCTTTGCAAGTTTCTTTCACAAGGGGTTAACCTCCTGATAAACTTACAGCACGTGGACAGCAGAGGCCAAAACGCTGACTGTACCTATCCAGAAGCTCAGATCAGAGCTGGTCCATGAGCCCCTGTGGCTGGTACCCAGGAAACCAACCTGGGGCCTTCCCTAGCCGATATGCCTTCTGTGTACCCCTTTCTTGGTGTTTCCAAGGGGGGTACAAAGCTAAGGCTCTAGAGGGGCCCTTAGTACAAATTTTGTCATTCAGAAATAGCAATCCTCTGGTCTCTCTTCCTTCTTCAGTAGAATGAGAATAATAATGTCTCATTTGAGGCTTAAATGCATGTAATGTAAGATCCGGCACTTAAAATACTCAGTGGAACTGTTACTAACGTGGTCCCTGAAAACAAGAAAAAAATGAATCTTGAAGGAAAAATTGGGAGAGTTAAGCACTGCCTGTTGAATTTCCCCCAAATTCATAAGCCCTCACCCTCAGGGTCATGGTGTTAAGAGATGAGGTCTCTGGGAAGTGATTAGGTCTTGAGAATGCTGCTCTCCTAGTGGGATTACTACTGCCTTTGTAAAGGAGTCAGGAGGGCTCTCTTTGTCCCCCCCCCCCCACCCTGCTGAGCAAGGCCACACTGAGAAGACAGCCATCTGCAAATAAGGAAGACCTGATGCGGGGTCTGCAGGCACCTTGATCTTGGACTTCCCATTCTCCAGATCTGTGGCAATTTGTTATAACAGCTCAAACTAAGGCAGGGAGAATGGAAGATTCAGGAAGTGTGTCCTGAAAACAATGCTGGTGGTCTCTGGTGTCAGCTGCATGGAGACCTTGGGGACATCAGCCCCAGGCTTGCCTGCCTCTCTGTCTTCTCTTGAGGTTTCCAAGTAATGCCTTATGACAATGATCTCCAGGAAGACAGGGCTGAGTGACAACACCTGCAGTATGTGCAAAGGGACCGACTTTAACCAAGACCAGTAGACTACGGCTGCTCACTTGCAGCCTGAGCCCCGCTCAGCTCCATAGGCTCTACACAACCTTGGGATATAGAATCGACAAGAGGACCCCAAATTGTTATTCCACTGTACTTTCTCAGTTATCCACATGGGTGAAAGGAAGCCGAGATATTGATGATACAAAAATTAAAAAAAATCATCTCTTCCACTAAACGTAAGTTTGATAGGGAACATTTTTCTGTCCCGAGCTCTAGAACCAAAGAGTGCTGGCCTCATGATAGGTGCACAGTGGACATTAGTGAAATGGATCAATGTTGAAGAGATTCGTAACGTAGGCCAGGCAAATCTGATTAGGATTTGATTAATTGATACTATACATGTTGGCTAAAATTGCAATTCTAATCCTAAGGACACAGAAATATACCTTCAGTGCTTCATTGTGCCTTCTTTAACTGGTACATTCTTGCTGCCTATTTTCTTTTCTCTTCCTTGCCCATTTTGTTACGGGTTTGCAATCAAAACCATGTCTGAGTGGAGAAGACCAATTAAAGTTAAGACAAGGCCAAGAACAGTTTCATTCCAGAAAAAGCCTGCGTCTTGACAGAGTTGGGGTGACGGGGTGAGTGGGTTTGTGGTTATCTGCGCTCAGCCACCTCTGCTTCTGCTGGTCCTCACAGCCTGGCAAAACTGAAGAAGTGGGAGGCAACCACTACTTCCTCTGAATCTTCCATGAATTGAGAGCACTAGCAATCTGTCTGGGGCCACAGTAATTGAAATTAATTGGATTTTAGAGATAATAACATTTATGCTAATGTGTGTATTGAGAGGAGACAATAGTTGGAGATAAGTACCTAGGAGAGGTGGGGCGGGGGAATGTGCAGTCCTGGCAGGAGAGATTAGGAGTCCTGGAGGGGGTGCCCTGGGGTGGGAATGAGGGAAGTGGAGTCCTTAAGAAACTGAGAGGTTTTAGACAAGCAAGTAAATGAGAGAGGGAGACTAGCAGGACTTCTTTGGATAATAATAACAGTGATAATTGTTAATAGTGCCCGATGCCTTTTATCAAGTGCTCTCTATGTGTGTGATACATAGGAACTTTGCATTTAAATCTGTGGGGCATGAGTTGAGTACTGTACTGTGAGAGACCTGAGGTTTAGAGGGCTTTAAATGGCTTGTCTCAGGTTGCATGGCAAGTACACATGCAGGTCCTTCTTAACTACTTCTCTTCTCCTTCTCTCATCTGTCCCAAGTGGGACAGACAGGGACATGACATTTCAAGGAAGATCCAAGGCAGCGCTGAGTCTAGAGGAGCTCTGGGGAGTGATTTTGACAAGGGCCGGGAGGCAGGGCCTGCAACCCGAAGAAAGAAAGGGATCAGATTCTAGATTGAGCCCTTGACAGGAAAGAACTCGGGCTCCACGTATGTCCCCAGCGGTCTGCTGTGAGGCCCTCTATGGAGGCTCCCAGATTAAGGGAGGAAATGGCTGCAGGATGATAGAGTCAATTGTTTCTACTCTTGAGGTCAAGGGCAACTGGAAGTGACCACCATCCCATCCCATGTCCCATCCTTGCCTAATCATTCTTCTTTTCAAACCTAGTCTATGCCCAAGTTCTCACACTGTGAGGAAATGTATTGAGCTGCAAGGGACCTAGTAGAGAGGACAGGGAAAGGGATGTAGAAAGAGTCTATGGTCTATCCATTATGTTTAGTGAAAGAAGCCAACTCAGGGGTCAAGGGTCCCATGTTTTCTCTCATATGCAGAAATTAGAGAGGAAAAGGGAAAGAAAGGGGCAGAGCTCATGAAATCTTAGGAAGATCAATAGAGGAAAGGGACCAAGCGGGGAGGAGGGGAGGGAGAGGGGAAGTGCTGGGGAGTGATAGTGGCCAAACTATATTGTTATATTGGATGCTTGTTTGAATGGGCAACAACAAATCCTATCAGTGTGTAAAACTATATTGCACCAATAAAAATCAGGGGGGGAGACCATAAATGGAACCAAACCAAGAACAAACAAAAACTCCAATTCAGAATTAAAGGTGTGTGTGTGTGTGTGTGTGTGTGTGTGTATACTATATATATATATATAACCTCTTAAAATACTATGATAATGCAAAGATAAAAAAAGAGTTGTCCATACTCAACAAATAACAAAACAAGACAATAGAATCCACCAGCATCCACCTGAGTGAGTTGGCTATTAAATTCAACAGGTGAAGACTGCTCCCATGTGCATGGTCCATCTTTCTACATTATTTTATTTTATTATTTTATTATCTTTTTGTGGTGCCAGAGATTGAACCCAGAGCCTTGTGTATGCAAGGCAAATACTCTACCAAACCGAGCCAAATCCCCAGCCCTTACATTATTTAATTTTTAATTTTTAAAAAATATTTATTTTTTAGTTTTAGGTGGATACAATATCTTTATTTTATATTTATGTGGTGGTGAGGATTGAACCCAGTGCCTCATGCATGCTAACTGAGCGCTCTGCTTAGGTGAGCCACCACCCCAGCCCACATTATTTTATTTTTAATGCATTTGTGTATTTTGATATAAAGTATTTCTCTGATATTCAGAATATCATTATACCTTCCTTTTTATCATGACTTTCAAATCTTTTTCCTTTAGTATTTATTCTTATTTAATGTAATTACTGGTATGGTTCAACTTACATCTGCCAATCTGCTATTTCTTTTTATATATTACATCTTTTTTCCTTTTTCTTCTCCATTCCCTTTTGTGTAATATTCATGTAAAATTTGTGTAATATCTATCTATCTATATCCACGCACGTGCACACACACACACACACACACACTCACACACACACACAGTACATCATTTACAACCTTTGTTGATTTTTAAAAACTATTCAAAAACCATTTTAAAGGTATTTTCTTGGGTGTTGTTCTAGAAACTTTAGTATGCATTTTAAAATCATGTAGTCTACTTTAGGTTAATGCTGACTGAATTCTGGTAAAATGTAACTTGTTCACATGTACTTCTTCATTTTCTCCTTTGTGTTATTTTCATCAAGTATATTTTATCTCTGTTTTAAACTCAACAACTCAATGCTAATAATTATTTTTTATAACAACAGAAAATGATATGAGAGAGACAGAGAGAGAGAGAGAGAGAGAGAGAGAGAGAGAGAGAGAGAGAGAGAGAATACTGTCTCAGAATGTAAACCCTGGCTCAAAGGCATGATGCTCCAGAGAGGGGAGCCTCCCATGAGTCTTTTGCCTAGCACATGAGCTGTTTTATCCAGGTCCTTGAATCCACTTAGAGTGAGGCCTCTGAGCCTTCTGAGACATGTAGGCCTTGCTTTGTGTGTAGCAGTGTGACAAAGTGTGGGAGCACTTTGGAGACAGACACAGCTGGACTCAAGTCCAAGCTCAAGCATCCACTAGTCGTGTGACATTAGCTTAGTCACTTTGCCTTCCTAAAGTGAGATTCAGTGCAAGTAGAGACACTAACACCTGCCTCCCAGGTGTTCTTGGGTTTCCAAGTAATGACTCAAAACCAAGGCTCTTTGCAGACCCTCCATCAACAGGGGGGTTTGTTGATGTGCTTATCCTTTGATCGGGCAGGGGATCGGAGAACAGAATTTAGGATTCTTCTTCCCCTTCTCCTTCTCCCTCCTCTTCTCCTCTTCCCTCTCCCTCTCCTTCTTCTCCTTCTGCCTCTCCTTCTTCTCCTCCCTCTCCCTCTCCTCTTTCTCCTCTTCCTCTTCCTCCTCCCTCCTTCTCCTAACTTTTAGTGTTCTCTGTTCCACGTCTTAGCATCTCCTAAAACCTGAATGTTGACCTCACAATCTATTTTCACTCAGATTTATATCAACAGTGCCCCTCTTACTTCCCAAATGAAAGGCCGTATCATTATTAATCCATTTGGTCATTTCTTTCCTTTCATTTTCAAGCCCTTTTTAGCTACTTATGCTTATAAAGGTCTATCATGTACCTTCAATCTTCTTGTCATCAGCAAACTTCCACTTCCAGCTTTCTTTATATGACATATGGATTCTGTATTCCGTATAATTTTGTGCTCTGGAAATTTTCAAGTACAGATTTGTATACGCATGCATCTATATGTATACATTTTCATAACTACTACTTAGGTCAAACCATGGGGCTATTGCATATTTGAAAGAGATGACCAAATGGGAATGGTAATGAAGTTCACTACTATTATCTCAGTCTAATAGAGATGGTATCAAATTGAATGATGATCAAACTGATTCCAAGGTCATGGTATGTGTAAATTTCATGAAGTCTTCTTGGCTTTCAAGTCATTAAGAAAACTATGTACCTCTTCACTAATTAGTCTCTGAGGCCTGCAAATCCCAGCACTACTGTGCCCTCTCCTCCATCCCGGGACCATGACATTGCCAGTCTCTTATTTCCCTTGGTTATTGCCTGAGGGCAACTGTACAGATCCCTTATACGTCTTATCTGACCTTCCCGAGGCATAAACACAGCGCCGTAATGACAGTCAATTAAATAAAAAGGCTGTCTGTCCTGACATTGCGGTGCCCCTAAAACATTGAAGACTGCCAGCCACTTAGAAGCAATGAAAAGCCTCAAACTGGGTAGAAATTGCAGCACTGCTCTTAAGTTCAATTTTCCTTGTAGCTCAATTTCCCAGCTTTGCACTTTCCTAGGTAAATCACATTAACCGAGGAGAAGGGGGGGGCATGCGGAGATGGGTGGTAGATAGCCAGACGGTCCTTTGCCGTGAGAGCATCTCATCCCGAGCCATCAGGGAATAGGTAACAGGTACTCTTGACAAGCATGTATTCAGTGGTATGAGAAGTCATTTAAATGGGAAGCAGGAGCAGAGGTCTTCTGCTGGCAGGGAGTATCTTCATTATTGCTGTCATGGTGCCCGTTAACTATCCCCATCCATCATTTGTTCAATACCTCAGTGAAATTAGCCAACTGCATATTACAGCAGAGGGCCGATGTGCCAATCTCCCCTGAAAGCATTAGGCTGTCTTCCGTTCCACATTCCCCCCACCGTCCGTCCCCTTTTACTGCCCATTAATGATCTTTCATTTGCATCATGAAACAATGAAGTCCTTTGGCCAATTATGTGAAATTACGGGTGCTCTGTAGGTGCCCTCTGTCCCCCGTTTACCTTCTTTGTTGGAGCAGTGGGCTGGAGTGGATTTATATTTCAAACATTACTTGACTTCTGCCCATTTCTAGATGGAAGCCGTACAATTTTAGCTGGCACAATGAGCCTCCGCCTTTGGCTTAATGAACTGGCTCGTGCCCAACCTGGATGAAACTATAAAGTCAGTCGTGACAGAGGCTTTTAAGGGATCCTTTCAGCTCACAAATCGGGGGCGGGGGGGGGGGGAGGGAACGGTCATCTCCGAGCATAACAAACTTGCCCTTTCTGTCCCAGGAGACTCGACTGCAGCACATCTTCCGATGACTTTTTGGCATGCTTTCTCTGGGATGTTTCTCTTGCCATAGAAATATTATTCCTATCTCTTTGATTCAGAAAACACCATTAGCACAACTCAGAGTCCAGTAGTCATCTAGGAACTGGGACACAAAATAGGGGAAACCAGTACTACAGAACATGATCACCAAACAGAGAGAGGCAAAGTGCATTCCTAGCCCTTCCTCCAAAACAGGCATGAAGCCTGGTCCCACAAACATGAAATCCAAGCATTGATAGTTCAGGAAAAGAATCCAAGACTGATCAAACTCACAAGAACCATCATTCTTCTATTGCACCAGGAGGCAGCACTGAGCAGACCCAGAGACAGGCACTGGGATCTGAGCTCTGCCTCTTGTTAGCTGAGTTATTGGAGAGTCATTTATCCTCTCTATGGCCCTAGTTTATCACCTGTATAATCAGGAGAGGAACACTGTTCAACTCTAGAATTGCTATGAGATTAAATTAGACATCATAACAGCCCTGGGCACAGAGAATGTACTCAATGGCTGTTGTAACATTTCTTTCCTTTTTACATATGCTATTGAGAGAGGAAGCTTAAAAAAAAAAAACCCAAAGAGAGGATAAGATATCCTCATATGAAAAACACGGGAACATAAAAGCCCTGAATTTCACAGCACCAATTATTGATATTATATAAGTTTAAGTAGAATGTTATGGCTCTTAGTAGAAAAGCTTATCATTAAAGCAATACATGTGTAGTGCAAATGCTAAAAGCAAGAAGAGTTAGAGGAGGGAGAGATCAATACTGAAATCATAAGGAATGACAATCACCTTTCTCCCTAGAATGACTTTGATATAAAAAATTTAAAAATAGGCAATACCTTTACATGGCTTAAATGTCAAAATCTTAGAAGTTCACAGGGGAAGTTTTTCTCCACCTCCCCAGTTTTCATCCCAAGAGCAAACCAGTGTTAACAACTTTTTATCTTTGTGGTAAGATATACGCAAATACACATAAATTATGTTTTGACCTTTTAAGCTTTATTTCTGGGCTATTATTATTTCAATTTAAATATGTTTCAGACATCATTACATAATTATTATATAAAGAGATTCTTTTTAAAATTTTTATACCAGCATAACTTTCTATTGCATACAGATATTGTCATTTATTAGATCCCCATCGATAGACATTTATTTTATTCCCACTATTTTTCTACCAGTAAAAATGTTGCATTGAATACTTATATGCATATATTATTTCAAATGTGTGTGAGATTAGACTTGGGTTTTGGGGCCAAAGACTATGCATTGGTAAAGTGGGTAGATATCATCCAGGTACCCTCTGTAGAGGTTGTAATTTACTCCCCTCTTACATTGGATGAGAGTATTTGTTTCCCTGCAGCTTTTTGATCCTTAACACTTTACAGAACTTCTGGATTTTGACCAACCTGGTAGGTAAAAAGGGCATGCCAGTGTAATTTAAACATATACTTCTCACACTTTAAGGGAAGTGAGCATATATTCCCTTATTTGCGAGTTGTTGTGTTATGTTTGCTGGAAAATGTCCCTTGTGAATTTTATCGTCTTTTCTATTGTACTGTTTATATATATTTTATATATGTGATCCAATGATATTTCTCCATTTGTCCTCATTATTTAGCTTTACTCATTTTTTTTAAATGCAGATGTTTCTTTTATGTAGCTGCATTTTAAATCTTTCTATCATGATTTTTCTTCTTTGGAATTTTGTGTAAACTTTTATTCCCCTGTGGTCTGGACCTTCATTTACATTCCACATCCTTTTGAATGTATGGAAGAAAGTAAGTCCCCAAATGGTTTTCCACTCTTTCGTGACTCAGTTGCAGAGCCAGAAGTAGGTTCCATCCACGCCTTCCTGTACATTTTGCTTAATAAATACTAAATGCATGAATGGAAAGGTGGGTAAAAGGAGGAAAGAAATAAAGAATTACTGAACACAGGCCCTGACAAGGCTGATATGTGGTCCGTAAAGCACACGGACTAGAGGTTTTAGATTTAGTGTATTTATTCTTTGGTTAGCAACTTGACTGAGCAGTACACAAGATCATTCATGTTGTGAGTGGCCATTAAATGTTAACAATTACTGTGCAATCATTACTATAAAGGGAGAGAGAAAAGGGGGGTTAAATAGTCAAGATAAAAAACTACAGAAAAGAGTTCAGCACCTGGGACAGCACCCAGGCAAGCTGCCCCAGGATGCACCAGGAACCAGTGATCTGCTTTCCCGGTACTAGGATCTGCTCTTTCAGCATTTCTCACCTTCCCAGTGCCTATGGGATATAGTTCCACTTGTCTTATGTAGAACAGCCCTGGGGTATAATCCTCACGATGCCATTCTAAACACCATAATCCCAAATGTTGAAATCTTCAAAGAGCAAAAATCCCTAAAGTCTAAAATCCTGAAAGATCAAAATGTCTAAAAATTTAATTCTAGGAAAAATAATTCAAAATTATTTAAAAGGCATTTATTTACCTTTAAAGAGGGGATTTACTTGTCAAGCATATAAAAACATGACAACACTTCCCAGGCCACTTTATGCAACAAAATAGGCAATAACATTCTACATGTTTTTGCAAGCATGAACACGTACACTACCAATATTCACACAGGTTTAATAGCTATGAGCAGATGAATTCTATCCCTAAAAAATAGGTTAAAAATTGAAATGTATAAATGTACATCATTATGGTTGGTAATTGTGTGCACCCAGCTTTATAACCGGTCATCTAAAATACCATGATGTGGGCTGGGGTTGTGGCTCAGCAGTAGAGTGCTCACCTAGCAGGGCGAGGCCCTGGATCCTCAGCACCACATAAAAATAAATTAATTCATTAAAGATATTGTATCCAACTACAACTAAAAAATAAAAATTTAAAAAATAATAATAAAATACCATGATAGACAACCTGAGCCCTGAAGAAACCAGCCCCCAAACTTTGATGGGTCTCCACTGTATCAGTCACATAAATTGCTGAGATCCTGAGACATTTAGCGTTCATAAATGCAGATGTACCAAGGGGACACACCTTCATTTATTGAGGACATTTTGGTGTTTTTATATACACAGACATGCACACAGAATCAATGCTGTTAAAATTTCAAAGAAAGCATAAAGCAAGTCAGTCTCTCTAGAAGTCTTTACAAAATTTACACCTGGTCCACTCAGACTTACACACATGGATCCCTCTGGAAACACCCTCACAGACACACCCAAAGGAATACTTTTCCAGGTTTCTGAGCGCTTATTTTATCTGATACGATGTGGCCATCTTGTCTACCACTGAAAATGTACCAAACACCTTTCCCAGGGTCAGCTTTCTGCCCCACCCATCAGCCTCCTGCCCCCACCCCAGGGCATTGCTGCTTGTAGAATTGGGGATTTCAGGATTTGAACATTAGGATTTCAATCTTTCAGGATTTTGATCCTAGGTAGTTTAAACTTCAGACATTTTGATCATTTTTTTATTATGATGTAAAACAATGTCTATTATCAGCCAGCTGGACTCTGTTTAGATGATCCCAGTGTTGTTGGTGACGTCCAAAGCATCACAGTCAGGGACCAGTTGAACATATGCCTTCTTCTCTCCATCAGGCCTGATCAGGGTGTTGACCTTGGCCACATGCAGGGCACAGAGCTTCTTTACAGCCTGTTTGATATGGTGTTTGCCGGCCTTGACATTCACAATGAACATTAGTGTGCTGTTGTCTTCAGTCTTCTTCATGGTCCACCCAGTGGTCAGGGGGAGCTGATGACTGTATAGTGGCCAGCTGTTTCTCCTGGGGGTGCTCTTCTGAGTATACTTGGGCTGCCTCTGGAGCTGCAATGTCTTGGGGTGCTGGAAGGTAGGTAGCGTGTGGATCTTCTTTTTTGTGGGGCTATGGATGCTGTTCAACATGCCTTCTTGGCCTTCGAAGCTTTCGTTTTGGCTTTCTCTTTGAGAGGGGCAGGAACTTTTTTCTTAGCTTTCAGTGCCATCTTGGTGAAATGGGCATGGATTCTGGACTTAAGGGATTCTGGTATTCAGGATTGTGGTGTTTGGGACTGTATTTTGGGACTATGACCAGCAGTGCTGTAGAAATGGATACTGGATTTTCAGCCATGCTCCTATCCCTAGAAAATGTTAACCCTGGCATTTTCTTTGCAGATATTTGCTTTCTTGCTCCAGACCAGTTTCCAGGCACAGCCACTGGACATAGAGTGTGCTTTGTGCTATCCTGGAAAGACAGGTCCTGCTCTTGGCTACCTAACACTGTGGGACACAGGCAGAAAAACAAACCATGTTAAGATGGTGCTGATAGCCACTAATTTATGTTTTTTCACTCTTTAAACCCAAGGAACAAACCTCTTCTCAGAAGGTTTACATAACAAGAAAGGTGACAGTGGCTGTATTTTGAGCCTGAGGAATTTGGTTCACCAGTTTCACAGTGTCTGGTTCTAGTAAGCAGCTTTCTCACTTGGGGTAGTTATTCTGGGTAAATAAACTGTGCATAGATCTTTAGAATGAAGAAACAGGAAAGGAGAAGTCCTACTGTAATAAGGACCCTTTATCATTTGAGTGTTGGGGGAGTTTGAGAGTGGGGAGAGTGTGCCAGGAGCACACAGGTCCTTGGAAAGTGCTCTGCAAAGCCCTGATGTCATCCCAAGGGCCATCTCAGTTCTTCTGCTGGCAGGCAGTCAAGAGCTCATAAGGCACGCCAACTCTGGTTTTGTTTCACCTAGCCCCTCTTCGGCACCCTTGACCACATATGTATCTATTCTTCTCTATTCCTGCCATCAGGCTGGGAGGGGGGGTTTGACTCTGCCTTGCCAACACGGCTCAGAGCAGATCGTCCTCAATAGCCAGTGTGTATTTAAGTGGCTAAATGCTCATCCTTGCAGCAGAAGCCTTGCCTTGATTTTGCATGACAGCAGGCTGTTTACTCCTGCTTGATGCGTGACACCGGTGGGAGGGGATGTCTGAAGTCTTCACCAGAAAGTGAAAGGACTTCCCAGAAGGATCTTCTGATCTGGATGCTGACAAATAAGTACATATGCATTTGTACTTTCTTCTTAGGTAATTTCCAGGGAGGGGGTGGGAAGTGGGAGAATGTCAGGTGCCACATACAGGCTGTCAGAAATGCTAAGGCAAAGTTTTTCATGACGCTTTAACACTTCAAATGACTTCACTGTTGAAAGACTAATGATGATAGCATCTTTCAAAAAAGGTGGAGGAGGAATGAGTTAGGAAGGACCCTGAAGGTGGAAAGGAAAAACTAACATGCATTGTGTGACTGCCATAGGCATACACTGAGTTGGCTGTCACACACACACACACACACACACACACACACACACACACTTGTCACAATCTTAGAATTTAAGCATTTTCACATAACTTACAGCTGAAGAAACTGAGGTTCTGAGAGACTGAGTAGTTTTCTTGAAGTCTTGCAGGGTCTACCACATGCAAAGTGGAATAAGTCAGTCCAACTCCCAAACTCTCCTTGGTCAGCTGTCTCCCCCCACTCCATCTCACCCTCCTGCTTTAAAGATGAGCAAACTTAGACCCAGGAAAACAAAATGTCTTCGGCTCATTTCCCAGTCCAGAGTAGCAGGAAGCCAAAGAGGGGAATCCTTTCATCTTTACCCTCTCATCCTCCATGTCTTTAATGATGTGTTCGGATCCCCACCACAGAGACTTTGCTGTTAATGTGGTTTAAACCCCCTTCATGACAGGTTCATTTAAGGGTTGCACATTTAAGGAGTTGATAAAGTCATCGAGGTTTGGAGCTGAGATGGTCACATGAGGGCAAGCTGACTCCAGCCACTCATGACTCTGTTTGTCAGCCACTAGGCAGGGGCGTGCGTGCGTGCGTGTGTGCGTGTGTGTGTGTGTGTTTCTATGTGTGTGCAGGTATGAATTCCTAATTTTTGTCTCAGGTGATTTCTGTCCTCTAGACCACCACTCTGCACATCCCAGGAAGCATAAGGAAGTTAGTGGTCCATAAATCATTGGTTAAACCTCCAAAGATACTCTATTGGAAATGGTAACAGTGGCTCTATCAAGAGGATACTAGGGTTGTGGTCTCATGATTATTGTCATAACATCTTTTGAGTCAAGTCACGCTCTTTGCACTTGCTGGCTGAAGCTGGCACTGGGAGATAAGCTTTTGCTCTGTGTCATCAAGCCAGAGATTTCTAATGTAGGAAGGGAGCAGTGGCGTCCAGCATGACGCACACGACAGCAGCGAGGAAACTAGAGCCAAGGTGCTTTGGAGGAGTCCCAGCCCCTCTCCTGGGCTCCAGAGGCTCAGGCGTCTGTGGTCCAGCCTACTTCTAAGCTTGGGCTGGGGTTGCCCAAAGGTGAGAGCAGTCTTCATGGGTGTCTCAGTGAAACCAGCAGCAATGATCCTGGGTGAAGTCCTGTCATTCACTATGTTACCTTCTCTGGACTTGCATTTTCCCACCTGTGAAATGGAACTCACAGTATCTGTTCTACCTGTTTCATAAAAGAGCTTCAACAATCAAAAGAACTCACCTGTGTGAAATTACTTTAAAACATGAGCTATTCTAATTTTGAGGGCCAGTATTGCCTGCGTCCCACTCAGCCAGCCAAATCTCGCTTGTTGTTCATGCCTTAGAACTCTTCCCCTGTAGGAAGCAGAGCCATGAGCTGGCTCCCAAAGTGCTTGCTCCCTGGTGCACAAGCTCAGCACGATCTCCTCCCCTTGAGGGTGGTTGGGAACGGTGTTATGATGAGATTGACAGCCATTACTGTGATTACCAGTTTATATAACACTGTCGTAACAGCCTAGAATGGCACCTCTCTTGCTGGCCTTGAAGATGTAGCCTCCCTGACTTGTACAGAAGCCAGGAAATGAACTCTGGCATCCATCCAAGGAGCCTAGAGCAGAGAAGAAGCTGCCTCGGATGAGATCCTGGCCCTGGACAACACCTTGACTTTAGCCTTGTGATACCCTGATCCCTGCCAAATCCTGCCTAGATTCTGACTTCTAGAACTGTGAGATATTAAATGGGTGTTGTATTAAACCCTAAGTTTGCAGATATTTATAAAGCAGCAATAGAAAATGAATACGCCCATTTATTTCTCCTGTTCATGTCTAAACAAACTCCCACAAATATCTCTTATCTGGATCATTGTCCTAGTCTCCCTGGAGCCCGTGTTTCCTTTTATCTCCACCTCATCTCCTGGTACTCTGTTCCGTCCTGAGACCAGGGACCTCTGTGTACTGTGCAGCCTTGGTTCTTGGTTCTATTGGTGAATATTTTTTTCTCATCTTCACATCCCTGAAATAGGGCTGTGGCCCATGATGGATGTTCTCATTTAGTGCAGTGCTCATTGTCTTCCGTCAAAAGCTCTAACTAAATTGATGGTACCATCTTACCAATTGGTGGTGTCTAATAATTGAGGAAATCTGGCAGTTCAGTCTTAAACGTGAAGGCTGTAGCACTACATAATTCTACTGAGAGCCTGTGGATGCTTTCCAAGTGGAGAAAAGAGGGTTCCCTTCTCAAGAATCTCTTCAACAGCATCAGCAGTGAAATACACAGATTGCTCAGGGCTTGCTTTGAGAAGAAGCTGTGTAGGAAACATTGGGGTTTGACAATATCGTGAATGGGGACAAGGATCTTGAGATTTTCCCCTGTATCCTGGTTCTGATCTTTCAGAGGGATCATTTGGGATCATCTCCTGGGATCTGAGATTACTCCATGCATTTCTTTCCTAGAGCCTTGGCTGGGCTTGTGTTAGGCATAGGAGGAAGACTCCAACCCATGAGCCAGAAAGCTCAGATATTCACCAGTTGTATGAGTTTGGAGATGTCTCTCCTCTCTCCCCTGATCTGCCTTTCCTCTTTTTACAATGTGATGTTTTCCGGTTCTTTCTTCTATTCTCTGACCTAAACCAGGGCAATATTTTGCCTCCTCATTTCAAATATCCCTCACAGCCATAGCAGAGGGCAGGTACCATGATGCTGTCTGTCCACACCATTGAGGGCTCATGGTCTTCTTTGGGTATCCTGGCAGGAGGTTGGTGACAGGCCTGAGCCCTCTGTTCACTATTCTCAGTAGGTGAACAGAACCATGCCCCATATTTCCTGCAGCACATTTTTCTGCACAACCAGACTCACTGACATCCTTCTGTCTCCAAGTTCATTCCTGCAGATGTTTCCAATCCTCATCACTTTATCATAATTGTTATGATAAGCATTTCTGCCAAAATGGTAGTAAAAACTCAATTTTCCTGAGCAAAATTAACAACAAAAAAGTGTTCACGGCTCGTGCAACCTGGTTATTAAGCTGTAGCAGGAATTGACTGCAGCTGTGAAATAAGATATAATTAAAATCTGGGGCCCGTCACCACGTTTCTGGTTTGTACATTTGCAGTGTTGTAGATACATGAATTACCAGGGCTGACCAGCTCAAGCTGTCAATTGGGAATCTGTCCAATGGAATTATATCTTTCTGAATGTTAGGGGAGGTAGGGAGAGAGAAAGAAAGAGCGATAAAGAGAGGAGTACACACGTTCAGGAAAGAACAGAATAACAGCTAGGGTAAATACGTAAGGCTGGGAGAGAAAGAAACCTCATGTGTAGCTCCAGTGTAGCTCTGCTATTACCTGTGTGATCTTACACAAGTCACTTATCTTTCAGGTTCTTAGTTTCCTCTTCAAAGATAACAGGAGAGGGCAGAATATTTTCCATAAGATGCTTGACGCTAATGTTATCTGCTGGAAATCTATTTGTACCAGGTGGAAGAGACAGGCCTTACCTGAGTACCTTGGAGTCATAAGAATTAAAAACATGGAAGACTTAGTAAGGAGAGACAAGAGTGGCAAAAATTCAGCACTGAGTCTTGGACTTAGTTACTCTGCTTGGTCTTTTATTTTTCAATTTATGTAGGCATTAGTAGTTCATTTGCTTTTCTCTAAATGATCATGTTTTTATTAAAATCGTATACAAAATTCTTATTGGTTGAAGCCCTTGGCTTGTTTTGCTTGTTATAAAAGTGGAAAGAGGGCTGGGGATGTGGTTCAAGCGGTAGCGCGCTCGCCTGGCATGCGTGCGGCCCGGGTTCGATCCTCAGCACCACATACCAACAAAGATGTTGTGTCTGCCGAGAACTAAAAAATAAATATTAAAATTCTCTCTCTCTCTCTCTCTCTCTCTCTCTCTCTCTCTCTCTCTCTCTCTCTCTCTCTCTCTCTCTCTCTCTCTCTCTCTCTCTCTCTCTCTCCTCTCTCACTCTCTCTTTAAAAAATAAAGTGGAAAGATAGGGCTGGGGTTGTGGCTCAGTGGTAGAGTGTTTGCCTAACATGTGTGAGGCACTGGGTTCGATTCTCAGCACCACATAAAAAACAAGTAAATAAAATAAAAATTTTGAAAAAGTGGAAGGATGTTTTGTGACGGACCTCTGTTTGGCCTCTACATTCTACTGCCACCCTTAGACCATAACCTTTCCTATTCATCTCAAATAAAAGGTATGTGTGTGTGTTTGATGTACTATGGATTTCAGGGCTTCAATGACATCCAAGAGGTTTCCATTTCACTTAGAGGGTTGATTGGAACAAGCCTATGTTAAGCAAGAATATTTCTTATACATTCATTTCTCATTGGGTTTCAAAAGTTGCTGATGTTCAGATCTTGAATATTTCTGAGATTCCATAGCAATTCATGGATGGGCTCTGCTTTGGCAATGTGGCCTAGAACAGAAATGTGATTGGCAGGGCATCTGGAATCCAAACATCCACCATCTTGGTTAACCTGCTGGAGGAAGCTGTCTTTCCAACTGTGGTTTTTGGTTTGTTTCATCTCTTATTGAGGCTGCTTTCATGAATGACTCACTGGGCACTTTCTGCAGTTTGGCCACATGTACATTAGTTTATTTTCAAATCTCAGAGACGGTCCATCTTGTAATTCTCCCTTTGCCTCCACTTTCCTTCATTGCAAGAATATTGACATGCTACGTTTTGTTTGTTTGTTTTGTTTTGTTTTGCTTTTTACTACCAAGCAAGCTGCATGGAGCTGGGCAGACTACCTGTTCTCTCTGGGACTTTGTTTCCCTAACTGACAGATGTGAGACCGAAACAGCTGTGAGTGGATTCTAACAGAATTTCCATAAGGATTCCGAAGTCATTTTTCTTCTTGCAACCATTTGATTCAGGGTTCTCATGGATTGACATTTAGTCTTGTCCCAGTATTTTGAGATAGAAGTTGGTGAATGAGACAATGAAAGGAAAGGGTCACTAAAAACTGTTCAGGTATCAGGGACCTGACCCTGTGCTGGACACTGCTGTAACATTATCTCACTTTATAGCACACAGTGCCCTAGAACACAGGCTCTGGTTTCCCACTGCCTTGTTCAAATCCTGTCTTTAATACTAAGTATTCACATGGCTTTGGTTAAGTCACCTAGGAACATCCCACCATAGAATTACTGACCATGTCCAGAAACTGGACATGTTTGCTCAGGCAAAGGACATGAAGAAAGAAAGAAAGAAAGAAAGAAAGAAAGAAAGAAAGGAGGGAGGGAGGGAGGGAGGGAAGGAAGAAAAGAAAAGAAAAGAAAGAAATCCATATGTATTAAATGCTAAATAAATGTTAGCTCTTTTGACTACAATTCAGTGTTAATCACATGCTCCTTCTACAAATACAGACACTAAGGGTCAGAATGAACTCAATGGCAGAGTTGAGGTTCAAACACAAGTTTATCTGACATCAAAGCCTGTATTCTTTTCTACCTTTTTTAGTGATTATTTTTAGTTATGCATGTCAGTCGAATCCATTATGATATAATTATACAAGCATGGAATATATCTAATTCTAATTAGGACCCCATTCTTGTGGGTGTACATGATGGTGGGATTCACTTAGGTATTTTCATATGAGTACATAGGACATTTATGTTAGATTCACTCTACTGTCTTTCTTGTTCCCATCCTCCCTCCCTTCCCTTCATTCCCCTTTGTGTAATCTATTGGACTTCTTTTCTTCCCACTCTTTTTTTTTTTTAGTTGTAGATGTACACAATATCTTTATTTTTTAATGTGGTGCTGAGATTTGAACCTAGTGCCTCATGTATGTGAGGCAAGCACTTTACTACTGAGTCACAACCTCAGCTCTCCCTACTCTTTATTGTGCCTTAGCTTCCATATATCAGCAAAAACATTCGGCCTTTGTTTTTTTTTTTTTTTTTTTTTTTTTTTTTGGAGGGGCTGGCTTATTTCACTTAGCATGAGAGTGTCCAGATCCATCCATTTACTGGCCAATGTGATAAAGTCATTCTTTTTTATGGTCAAGTAGTAAAGGGTTTCATGAAGGAGGGGTCAGAAGAATGATCTCCCCCTCTATTTTGATGTCTATCACAGCATTACAGAAATCAGAGACTTGCTATTCATCCCTCAAGCACAGGTTCTTGTTCGGAAAGGTGACTGTCACCTGAAATGTCCATGCCTTCAGCAAGTGGTTAGGCTGAGCCCAGGCAGGAAGCCCCTCTGGTCAGAAAGTGGGCCACTAGCTTCAGATGGGCCCTTTCCCCCAGGACCCCTGGGGGAGGCGAGAGTGTACTTCCTTTAGAGTCAGACGTTGATCAGGGAAATAGACAACTTAGCCTGTCAGAGGCTTGGCTTCCCCAAGGAGGAACTGGAGCCCCATCCTCATGTCCGGCAGGGATATGGTGGGTGGCATTATGTCACCCCCTTCCAGTTTTGTGGACCTTGTGAGCGAGACCTAAGCACATGCTGATGTCCTTCCTACCTTCCCTTTTCCTTCTGTTCCTTGAGCTGATAATTCTTCCCAACAACCTGAAATTGTGTATCTGTGATCTCCCAACCACTTCTGTATTCTTCTATATAAAATAAAAGCTTCCTGAAAATTGCTTGGGGATTTCCCTCCTTGAAGCCTCTTTGGGTAACCAGAGTCTCTCTGGCTTCTTGTGCTATTTCTGATGTTAACATTTTAATAACACACTCAGAGTGTTTTTGTTTTATGAATTCTAATATAGATGGAAGCTCTCCCCAGGAGAGGTTTTTAAAGCAGGTGTTTTTAAGTGAATGACTCAATATCCACATGCATATTTCCATGACTAAAAGCCATTTATTTTTTCCTTCCAGACATCAAATTGTTTTAGTTTTTAGACAGCTCCGAGATGGTCATCTGCCTTGTTTGAGGATTCTTTTCTCTGAGGTAGTTATCACACTCTGAAAGCTCTTTGTGTGTGTGTGTGTGTGTGTGTGTGTGTGTGTTCTGTATAAGTGTGTATGTTGTACAATCACAGAAATTCGCCCATAGCCCAATGTTGACCTGCTCTCCTACTCTATTGGAAAGAAAATAGGTGTAACATTGATGAGATGTCTTTAAAAGTGAGTCTGACTAGGTATCAACCCATGAGCCTGTTCTGTTGGATGTATCTGCTTCCTTCTGGCAGTGGATTCTAGGATCTGCTCAGTCTAGGGAACCTTCTGGTCTTGGTCCACACCACCTGAGCTCTGGCCTCCCAGCTTACAGGACACGGCACAGTTGCTGGCCCTGGAGTGTTTGCTGGAGAGCAGCTGGAAGAGAGACGATGGTGGTATAGAAGGTGATGCTAAAGGAGTGCCCCATACTGTTGACTCTGAGGGACTCTCCTGGGGGATGTGAGACAGCATCCTGCAAAGCTGTGCTCACAAAGGTGTGGCAATGTCACCCTGCCTGCTCTTTCTCAGGGTGCCACAATGCCCATTTGTGGATTAAGGGCTCTCCGAGTCCTGCAGTTAGAGGTATTACCTTTCTTTTGCCTGCATTTCCCTAAATAATTTCAACAAGGGACACATTTCTTGCTGCACAAATGGTAACGTGCTGTGGAACTCTTTTCAGCAGGACACTGGTGTGAAGTCCTGATAAAGAATAAGTGGATCCCCTGAGAAGGAGCAGGGAAACTCAGTCTATCTGTTTTGGAGAGATCTGAGACAAAGTGACTTGTGATCCTAGAGATCACAGAGCCTGATGAACAGAACCTCTGGGCTGGAAGGAACCTGAGACTCAGTCAGCCCAACCTTCCTACCTCCTTCAGTGATGACAAGGAAGCTCAAGGTCACAAAATAAGTGAGAAGGAGACAGAAGGTCTAGGACTTAAACTCAGGTCTTGGGCACCTGCATGAGGAACTTCAAAGTACTGAGCTGGCTTCTCTGCCCCAGAAATGTGGAAGAGGGAAAGAGAAAGACAAAGATGCAAAAGGGCACATGGTGTGGCTCAAAGGTAGAGCATTTGCCCATCATGCTCTGGAGGCTCAGGCACAAAGGAAGAATTTTTGGACACTGATTCTTAGATTGGATTCTTGGAGGTGGCAGGGGAGGGGCAAAGCAGAGATGCACATATAACATACTTAACAAGCTTCTGGCGAGAGTTTAAAAAAGGATCAGAGTGAAAGAAACTGTGCTGCTTAGAAAAAGGGTGTGGCAAGAAGTCAGGCAGCACCTGCAGGTAACTTTCAGAGCCATTTGGCAGAGAGTGGGGAAAAGAAAAAGCGTGCAAGCTCTAGTTAGGAAGAAAAGACATCTGGAGATTTAGATGATATACAGGCAGGAAAGAAAGAAGGAGGAGTTGTGTGTTTTGTTTTTTTAAATCAAAACTCTGGGACAGAAGCAATGCTGTAGTGTGTGGCATCAACAGCATCGGTAGGTACCATGACTTTTGTAGCACTTTACAGTTTACAAAGCCCCTCTACCTGTGTGGTTCTCACATCTCCTTAGCAGCTCAGCCAGGCTCTTAAATAACGAGAGTGGGATAAAATGGGTGATGAAGCTCACTGTGAAACCCAGAGGGCAGGCTAGGAGGGAGGGAATGAACTCTCACTTGGAAAGCAAACCACAGGGTTGTGTGCGTGGCACAGCTATTAGGCACTCGGCCTCCAGAGGAATCTGCCTGGGTTCAGAACCCAGCTTTACCACACACTAGCTGTGTGACCTCGAGCATATTATTTAACTTCAGTTTCCTTAGTCGTGAAATGGGGATGATCACAATTCTGACTTTTAGGAGTTTTGTGACTTGTTTTTACATTGCTTGGATGTACCTGATAGTAAAAGTCGGGTAAACATTTGGAAAAAAAAGTGTGAATGCCCTTATCAGAAAGTAAACTCGGTGGGTACCAAGCACCTTCAAAGAATGTTGAGGCAATGGACTTGGTATCTAATCCATTTTGTGTATGTATGTGCAAAGCCCCAGCCAGGAGCAATGAGACTGTGGCTGGCTGCACACCGGGGAAGTGCTTAGTAGTATCTGAAGACACAGAAAGCTGTCTGAGTTCTTGGTCTATGGAGAAAATGGGGGTGTGTATGGGCCCCAGTGCCAGCATCTATCAAGGGACTTCACCAGCCTGTCTGTACTCTGTGATACCAACTGTCCCCAGAATATAAGTATGTGTCAATGGGCCCAGGGAGGGCTCTCTCTACCTCCACCTCTGTGACAGTCTCAAGGTGAGTCTTAGCCTGGTGACTGTAGTCTACTTTCTAAAGTTAGCTCCTTCTGCTCCTCCTCATTCCCCTAGTCCACACAGAGACTGAAAGACAGGGCATTCCCTCAAAATGTGCCACCCACTCTGCTGAGTATTTTCTCTCTGTACTGGGGACTAAACTCTGAGGTGCTCTACCACAGAGCCACATCCCTAGCCCTTTTAATTTTTATTTTTTTATTTTGAGACAAGGTCTCACGAAGTTGCTGAAGGTGGCCTTGAACTTGTGATCCTCCTGTCTCAGACTCTCAAGTCACTGGGATTACAGAGAGAAGACTCTGTAATTGACATCCATCGGATGATTTGGGATTTCATTGTCTCCTGTCCCAAAGGGCTGTCTGAGATGCTGTAAGAACTAGGGGGGTGGCCACTGTGCCCGGAGTTAGCCCCCAACCCCACCTGAGGCCTGATGTGCCTGGGAACATCTGGCCAGGGGCTGTTCTCCTCCACTCTTGGCAGATGCGGTTTCACGAGAGGCAGGCGAGCAGGACATCTGAGTGACAATAAGTCCTCAGAGCTCCTCGAGAAGGGCTAAGTACAGTCATTTGTTGTAATGACTCAAATTTAAAACAATAACCCAGAGGCATAATAGCATGGGCCAAGAATACCTACTGCATGTGCCGGGCTGTTAATGGGAAGTGAGCGGTTTGACTGGGTGGCAGAGGATTTTCAAATGGCTTCCACTCTGGACGTGGACTGCACTGTGCGGAGAGCTAAGTTTTCTATTAGGGTTCATTTGGACCACTTCCTCTCTGCCTGCCGAGAGCCATTCATGTGACAGAGGCCCCTTTATGGCTCTGCTCTCCCCACATCTTCAGGCAAATTTCTGAGCTTCACTCCACCCTCCTTCTCTCTTCTTTCCGTTCCTCTTCCCTCTCCACCTTCCTCTCAGCGAAGCTGCTACTTCAGAGCCACTTTCCCAAGTGAGAGATGGCATGCAAATCCCTTGCAGCCACAGGCCTATACTCGGCTGTCCTGGGATGTGTGCGCACACACAGTGGACATCTGCCCAGGCCTGGGGGCCACCCTGCCACTAGCCCTGCAGAGGCTCTCGTTTAGCTCATGGCTGCTGTGGGGTCCCCTGCTGCATAGCAGGAGGCTGGGGGTGTGACCCCTGCCTCACTCCCGCCTCAAACCACCGAGGACCCAGGTGCAGCCCAATCCCTGTGCCCATGTTCAGAGGCCAGGGCCTGAGGATACGGGGTTTCCAGGGATTTTGACATCCTAAGGCACTGGGGGGAGTGCTTCTCCTCCTCTCTTCCTTCCTAGGCTCACAGCTCCTTCCTGGCACTGTCGCTGTCTCTCAAGTGCCTATTACAGGCTCATTCAGACTTCATCACAGAGCCGCACTCCACAGGCCAGCGTCTGCCGGGCTCCTCATCACAATGGCCAAGCTGGCAGGGCCCTCCACTCTGTGAATGTACCTGGAGGGGTTCAAGTTTGATTCTACAGGGAACTTAATGGCCAGCCTCTTATGGCTCTAGCCAAGGAATTAGGCTCTAAGAGTGGAATTCTGCATTATCGTCCTGGCGGGCCAAAGGAAGACACACAAAGACCCCTTCACTGAGACACAGATATGCAGGCACATGCAGGGACACACACAGAGACCCGACAGAGATGCAGACATTATTATTATTATTATTATTACTATTATTATTATTATTATTTTCTTTTCTGGGAGGTTTTCACCACTTGGCACTTAGATGGCTGCCTTCACTCACGACTCCCTCAAGGACATAATTCCTTTGAGGAGAGTCAACACATTCAGTTCAGCACATAATTCCTGTACTATGGGTTTTCCCAAAACCCATGTTCAAGTCCCAATCTTGTACCCGAACATTACATTCGCCTTCATGGAAATCGGGTCTCTGCCGATGTAGTCACGTTAAGGCAAGGTCATCCTGAGCTGGGTGGTCCCTAGTCTAGTGACTAGTGTCTTATAAAAAGGAAAGGGCACAGACACACACACACACACACACACACACACACATACACATACACACACACACAGGAAGGAACACTGTGTGACAAAGAAAGATGAGATTGGAGTGATACCAAGGGGCAGCCTGGAAGGCTGGCACCCATCAGCTGCTGGAAGAGGCAGGGGAGGGTGCTCCGTGGAGCCTCTAGCAGGAGTATGTGCCTACTGACATCTTGATTTCAGACTTCTGGTCTCTAGAGCTGGGAGAAAATAAATTTGTGTTGTTTTAAGCCACCAGGTTTGCAGTAATTTGTTATGGCAGCTGCAGGAACAAATGTGGTCCCTGAGGACTCACTGAGTCATGGCCCTTCTCCAGGAGCTGCAGATCCGGAGCTCTGGCCGCGGAGAGCTTCCCGAGCTCTCTGCAGAGGGCTCCCGGTGCTTAGCCCCAGTGGCAGGGATTCACCGCTCGCCCCCTCCTGGCCTTGGCTTCTCCTCCCTGTCCTTGGGCTTGCAGTTCATTGCTTGGCCAGCCTCCTTCATCCAGGGCTGGGCTCAGAGCTGGCTGGCTTCTCTGACCTTTCCCTTCATCCTTGGAGTGCAGGGAATTCTTGACTTTGCAGTTAAATAGATCTGATTTGGGATCCTTGTTTCATCACTTAGCAAGCGTAACTTTCATTTCCTACAGGGTGCAGGGGATTATGAGTGATCTCAGGCTTGCCAAGACTCGACTTACAATTTTTTAGCTTTACCATGATGCAGAAGTGATATCCATTCAGTAGAAAGGATATCTGAAATTTTGAATCTTTTCCTGACTAGGGAGACAGTCTGTTCTGTTCTTGTGATACTGAGAGCTCTGTGGCTCCCAGGGAGCTATGGGACCCCAAAAGGGGGCACAACCAGCACTCTGCAGGGCTGTGCTGTGCTACTGAGCCATGGTGCTCAGCAGGTCAGGTGGATTCAGTGCATCTTCTATTCATAACACATTCAACTGTCAATGGGGTTATGGGAGGTAACCCCTTCCGAAGCTGAATGTATGTCTTTGGATGTTGTGAGGAATTTGAGAGGCAGATCCCAGGACAGATAATAAACTTGGGTTCTATTATCTCCACTTTTACTCACCTCTTGCAAATGGTGCATGTTCTTGGGCAAAGTTTCTTAACTTCGTGGGCCTCAATTTGCTCATCTATATAATGAGAATAACAACAGTATTAATCCTGTAGGGAGGCTGTGAGTCACAACTAAAGCAATACCTGTAAGGTGCTCAGATAATTCTTTGGCCAATAGAAGGTGCTTCATTTTACTGGTAAGGAAACTGAGTCCCAGAGAGTGTTAGAGATGGAACTGGGGCTAACACTATTCTCACACTGTGGGTTCTCTGAAGAGCACAGAACACAGAAAAGTTCATTTGAAAAGTTTTTATTAGGAGGCTGCACTTGTAGTAATTAAGAGTTCCAGCCCTGGAATCAGACAGACCTAAATGCAATCTCAGACCTTGTTAATGACTAGCCGTGAGACTGGGGCTTGTTGCTTGACCTCTGTGGACCTCACTTTACTCACCTCTACCATAGAGATGTGGACCTCGCTGGGTGACAATACAGATGGGATTAAAATGTATGCAAATACTTCACTACTGGTTATAAGCATTTGTAAATATTTGTGGATATTGCTTGTGCTTGTTAGGATTAAGTTTAGCTGCATCTAATTAAATAATCATCGCTTCAAAATCCTCTGGTTCATTTTCTCTGTAAAAGGAATTTGGAGATGATAGCTAGTCGAGGAATAAGGAGGCAGTGTCACAGAGTCACCAGAGACCCGGGCTCCCCCTGTTTTAGTCAACTATTTTTTTTTTTTTTACCACTGTGACAAAAAGATCTGACAAGAACAATTCAAAAGAGGAAAAGTTTATTAGCTTATTTAGGCTCACTCTCAGTCCATAGATGGTCAACGCCATGGCACTGGGCCCAACTGAGGCAGAATATCATGGTAGAAGGGCTTAACAAAGGACAGTAGCTCAGGACATGGTACAAGGAAGGAGAGAAAGAGCTCTGCTCACCTGGACAAAATATAAGTCTCAAAGGCAGACCCCTGGGGCCCCACCTCCTCCAGCCACACCCTACCTGCCTACAGTTAATCCCACCAGTGGATTATTGCACTGATTAGGTTTAGGCTCTCATAACCCAATCCTTTCACTTTTAAACCTTCTCCCATGGTCTCACACACGAGCTTGGGGGGACACCTCCTGTCTAAACCATAACACCCTGAAATTCTGCTCTGACATCCTCAGGATGTGGCACCTGTCTTCAGGGTCCCTTCATAATCCAACATGACTGTCAGAGATCGAACTGTCATGTCCATATTCTGAACAGCATGAGGGGGGAAGTGTGTGGGGAAGAGGGCTGGGAGATGACAAAGAGGACCATTTCTCAACTGAGTCAGCTTCTGCGTTTTCAGCCTTAAGCAGGTCTAGTTGCTGTGACTCGGCTCCCTGTAAGGAGCCCGTACATGAGTCCACAGTTTGCTTTGATCTTATTGGCCAGAATTTAATTATATGGTCACACCTCGCTGCAAGGGAGGCTGGGAAATGTACTCTTGGAGCTGTCCTCAGTAAGATCGGGGCTGTTACTACATATAAAGGAGAATTGAATTGGGATGGCAAATGGCAGGATCTGCCAGAGCGGTGTTATTGTTTTTTAGAGCTGCTGTTCCTGTATGCCAGGAACCTCCCCTTTAGGAATTTTCAGGTTTTATTGCAACCTTTTGAGTATTGCTGAAGAGACATATGGTAGGTGACCTGCAGATATTTAGGAGGGAGAGATTACCTGGGTCTGAAGGCATCCGGTAACGCTTCCCTGCTCCAGGTGAGGCATGATGTTTCGGTAGCTTGCCAGGATGGCAGACAGGGAGGGAATTCCTGGCAGAAAGTCCACGATGCATTAAGTCTGATTATTTTGTCAGCCTGGCCCCTGACTGCTCAAAATTGGAAAATTGTGAAACTGGGGGAGGGCGTGGGCTTCCAGCCCTGATCCTAGAACTTCTCTGTGCACATGATCTCCAGGGCAGATGGCGTGGGGTGCTGAGGCCTGCTATCCACGAAGGTTTCCTGATTCTCCATCCTGATTTTGCCAGGCAGCAACCTATTTGTTAAATTAAAACCAGCTGGTTATTGAAAGAAACATATTTATTGAGAATTAACTGCCATGTGCAAAATGGGTATTTACTACCTACTTGCCAAACATCAGTGAATTTGTGTTTAATAATCATTTTTTTCAATTAACTCACAAAAATGCATCCCATTAATTCTAAATTAAGTGCATATTTGCAAGACTCTAATTCACAACATCATCAAATCTTCTTTTCACAACTCCTATTCTTTCACTGTGTTGGTGAAAGATCTCAGTTGATATCTTTACAGAGAAAATTTTTTTTTTAATCCATAAGCAGTTGCAGTATAGACTGGAGGACATGAGCACCTCTCCCCCCTCCACCTCTTCCCTGCTTTCTTCCCCTCATGTCTAAATCCTTCATCTACCTCTGGGCAGCTGGAACATTTGGATGATCAAAGCTGATGATCTAACCTTGACTGCCATCTTTAACCTCTCAATGATTAGGTCACTGGAAAACTACCAAATTGATGTCTTTTTCCTGTGGGGTAGAGAGAGTCAGAGAGTACCTGGCTGGTAGTCAAAGGACATGCATTTTAATTCTAAATTTTTGTTTTGTGAACTTGGGCGAGTCTTTTCTTTCCTCTGAACTCTTTGTATCAGAATTAAGCAGTTTTCTTCACTGCGACATATCTGATAGAGCTATTGCTATAACCTTGTGCAGAGAATCTCCAGTTGGAGAATGGGTATAGTTTATCTTTGACAAACTCTCTCTCTCTCTCTCTCTCTCTCTCTCTCTCTCTCTCTCTCTCTCTGGTGGTTCTTGGAAAACATTTAGGGAAAAACTAGGCAGGATGATGTCCATGCTCATCTGGCTCTAATATTTTAGGATTCTGTTTCTTGTTCCAGGAACCTGGGAAAGCTTCTGAAGGATGCTTGGCAACATGGTTCTCTGTCCTCTGGTTACTCCTACTTCTCCCACTGGTTAGATTAGAAGAGATGGGCAGACGTTGCTGGGCATCCTCAGCAGCCCCACCCTTTGTGAATCTGCAAGCAAGGGTAGGGACGGGGTGATCTCTGGAGCCCAGGCTTCTCCCTGCTGCATCCAGCTGCACTTAGCATTCGGCTCCTGGCTTTCCCTAGCACAGCAATTACATGCTCAGCATCTAGCTTGGAAATGTCTAAGTGGTAACAAATGCGCTGAGGGTTCATTATCATCCAGCAGTGCAGACAGCCCTCACCCAGGGCATGGGGCATCTTACGGAAGGCGCAGACTCTTCTCCTCACTTGTGAGCCTGAGGCTGCACATACGCCAGAGCCACCACGAGATAGGACACATGTCCACTTTCCCGGGCTTGCTGTTGTCATCACTGTGCAAACTGGCTACTGCGTCCCCTCTACACAGCTAAGCAGCGATGCAGACCCCTCTACTGCTGCTGGGGTTCAGCTGTCCCCACCTAAAGAGAAGACTTTACTACCTCATCTAGGCCACACTGAGAAGCCCCAGAAGATACATGGGGGTAGGTGTGGGCTTCAGCAAGTCTGGCTGGCAGGTGCCCTGGCTGCCCTTCTTTCCCATTCAGGGTCTTTTCAGACACTAAAATAACAGTTCTAATGTCTCTGGACTTAACTTCTTAGAAATTATTGAGAATCCAAAAGACTTTGGTATATGCTGATTATATCTGTATTATAATAGAAATTAAAACAGAAAAATGAAACAATATTAATTAATTTGAAAGTAGCAACAATAAATCCTTTGGGAGTTAACATGAATAGGATATGTATGTGTGTATATATATATTTTACCCCAAAGCAAACAATGAATATAGCAATAAAAGCAGCTTTGTTTTTTTCATTTTAGCAAATCTCTGTAAGTCTGGCTTAATGGAAGACAGCTAGTTTTTGTTCTGTGCTTCCATAGTAATCTGTCATGAAATATCATTTGGGCTGAAATAGATAAAGAAAATCAAGCCACATACAGATATGTATTTGGGGGGAAAAGAAGACCTTTCAGGCCCCCTCTGCAGGATCTTGGGGGTTACCCAGGGGACTCAAACCACTTTGCGAAGCCCTGACCTGGTTGTACCACTTCTTCTACTGCATGAGCTACTTTTGCTCATGTAGCTTCCTGGATTATATCCCGAGTCCCTTTTCTTTCTTTATAAGCATCAGCCACATAGAAGCCATGGTGCCATTTTTGAGGTAAATTCTGTTGTTTCGCTCTCTTGCTCCCAACTTCCTGACGGCTCTCGTTACCCTTAGAATAAGATCCCAGCCTACAGACTGTGTGCCCTGGCTTGCCCGAGCCTCCTAACTGTGTCTTCCTTCTTCATCATTTGCTTCAGCCATTCTGTCCCTCTTCACATACCAGGTGCAGTCCTGACTGAAGGCTCTTGTCCTGCTTCTCCCTCAAACGTTGGCATGGCTGGCTCATTCTTGCCATGACTATCAATTTAAATATCACTCACAGGGATTCCAACATATCACCTTCTTTTGTTTTCTTCACAACCTTGATCACTATCTGCAATTGTCTCCATCATTTCATGCACTTCTTTATGATCTGTCTCTGCACATGCAGAGGTGAAGTTCTAGTGGAGCAAGGACCTGATCATATCTGATGCTGGAATTTTAATGCTTCAAACAGCATTTGACATACAGTAGAAGTGTAGCAAATATTTTTGAATGCAGGCGTGAAAGAATAGCTGCATGAAAGAACATTGAAACTGGAATCTGATCGGGATTCCAGCTTTGTGCCTGACCAACTCTGTGATGCTAGGCAAGTTTCCTGAGTTTTAGTTTTCTCGTAAGTCAACACTGATAGCAACATCTGTTGTATTGTGAGATTAGATGGGACAATGAACGTAAAGCACTTGTCACACAAAAGTTACTGTATAGTTGGGTCTTCTTTCCTGTCCTCTACCTAGCTTGGCTTTTTGGTGCCACATTTACCTCCAGAAAAGATTTTTGTCTCTTTCTTTCTGAGGTTCCATACTTCCTATAGTGACTGAATGGAGACCAGCTCTGACAGCTAGCCCAGTGCTCTCTCCATTTCCTGGGTTTTGGAAACAGCAATCTGCAGACCCCCGATGGAAGCTCTTGGTGTATTTCTCTACCCTCTGGCTCCTAGGACACCAGGTCAGATTAACGAGAACATTTGTGAAAGTGCTGGTTCCTGACCTCACTGCAGACTTACTGAATTAAATTATTTAGAGAACAGAATCTGGAAAGCAAATTTTCCTATATATTTGGAGAAAACCTGAAACAGGAACAAGCAGAGGATACAACAGGATTTTCTTTTGTCCATTTCTTTGGGGGTACTGGAGATTGAACTCAGGGGCACTCGACCACTGAGCCACATCCCCAGCCCTATTTTGTATTTTATTTAGAGACAGAGTCTCACCAAGTTGCTTTGCACCTCACTGTTGCTGAGGCTGGCTTTGAACTCGTGATCCTCCTGCCTCAGCCTCCCAAGCCACTGGATTACGAGTGTGTGCCACCATGCCCAGTGTTTTTTATTCTTTCCTGCATGTTCATAACTTTTTCTAGGGTTTCTCAAATGTTTCTTGTGTAGCCCGACTGTCCCCCAGCTGGGCCCTGCAGAGGCCAGCTTTCAGAGGGGCTCTGCCTCTGGGAGGAGGCTACTCTGGGGCCCAGGACATGGGGGCCTCCTTGAATGCTGCTCGCACCCCTATCCTGGGCTCTCTTTCCCCCGATGGAGCAGTTGTCGCATTGTGTTTGAAAGACCCGTGGCAGTGTGGGATTGCAGGGCGGTGCATGAAAAATCTGTTTGAAGAAAAGCCCCAGCAGTTCTTGCCAAATTCTCAGGATCCACAAGGAAAACAGAATAGTCTTTCCCCATCATCCCATAAATCATTCTACTGAAAGCCGTCAAAAAATGCAGCCTGCAAAGACATTTTTACTAGCAGCTCAGCCAGAGGACATATATTCTGGCCCCACTCAGTTCTCCTGCCTGAGCATCAAGAGTGAGGTCCCAGGAATAGGAGAATCGGCCTGACTGGGGCCAGCTGTACTTCCCATTGATCTTACTGGCCTGGCTTCTAAATGCAGCCATGCCTGGTTTTCCCAAGGGGTAAGTGGTTTGGTCTGAGAGGCAGACCCTCAGCTGGAACATCCCCTTTATTGACTACAGTTAGTGCCGTCTTCAGTCCTGTGATTGAGAAGAAATGTTGGAGAGACAGACAGGATTGGAGTTGAGTCCAGCCCTCCACTGATTAGTTCCCAGCTCTTGGATGAAGCTCTGAACTTCAGCTATTGTTGAGAGCCACAGCCGAAGGGGCCCCAGAAAACTTCCAGCTGCCAGCAACCTTTCAGGCTGCCAGCTGATGACTGGCTCACAGCGGCCCCAGCAACTTCTAGCTGATTGGCTCCTCTGCGGTGATGCTCATTGGGCTGTTTCCCTGCCCTTTCAGACTAGGAAGCTGCTCATTGGGGGACTTCTTTGGCTCCGCCCACACGACCCAGCCAATCGGCCTCAAGAGCAGGAGGAGTGGGGGAGGTAGAGAGGATTGTGGGAAGCAGGTGGTGGCAGTTGGGCTCTGAAGGTTTTTCCTGAGGAGCTGTTTTGTTTGGCTTGAGTGGTTCTAAAAATAAAGTTCGTTTCTTTTGACAAGTGGCTCCTGAATCGTGCCCAGCCAGCAAGCTATTAAAAAAAGATAATAAAGCATAGCTCATTGGATACTGACAGCACATTTGAGTCCCTGCACGTGCCCAGTGCCTGGCATTAGTAGCTGCTCAATTAATATTATTTTCAAGTTCTTGTCCAATGCTGTAGTCACTCACATTGCAAGAGAAGTAGGAAGCAGTGTGTTCCTCTCCCTGGTGTAAGCAGTATACCTGGTTTCTGGCTTAGCTTTATGGCAGAATCGCTGTGTGATCTTGGCGAAGCCATTGTTCCTCTCTGATTTTCAGTGCCTTTTCCTAGCTAGTGATGGGCTGCCATAATCTCAGGGAGTAGCAGACCTCAGAAGCAGACCTGACACCATGGCAGGTTCTCTTGGAGGCTTTGGTGCCATCGCTGGCTCAGTATATTTCCCAAGGTTATCAGCAGACTCATCTGTGAAACAAACCTCACCCGCCTTGCCCACCCTTGCTTACCCTGTTTTGCCCGTAGCTCAGGATGCAGCTCCCGATGTACAGCGACCTTAAGGAGACTCTGAAAAATCCCAGGAAGCACCTTATAGGCAATGCAGCAAGGTTCCTTTTGTCCCTCGTGTCACCTCTGCCTAGAGCTGGGGTCTGGGAGGCTGATGGGTAAGCTGGTCAGTGGGCTGAGCACAGACCTTGGACAGGTGGGTGGTCCAGCTGTGAGTGGTCCTGTTCTGCAGCAGGAGCAAGAAGCAAAGTCCTCAAAGGGATTCCAATGGAGGAGGCAAGAGGGGACGTGGGAAGAAGAGGACAAAGAGGAAGTAGGGGAGAGGAAGAGGAAAATCACCCTCATTGTTCTCTGTTAATTTTGCTTGGGCATCAGGGAGACCATCAGGAGCAGATCCGAACACCTCACTCTGACCCCTTAGCTTGAGTTAAAAAATAATTCCAAGGCGAACCGTGGTGCCTAAATCTATCGCAAATGTCAGCAGCCGGGCCCGAAGCCAGAGCTGTGATCTCCCTCATGTCAATAAATCCTTGAAGTTCCCTCTCCCTTGGAAGTCGGGGTTTTTTTCTGATGCTGTGCTTTCTACCCCAGGCTGCCCTTTCATGAGTAATTTCTTTTAACCCGAGGATCACAGCTGTGAGCCATAATGAAAAGATTTTTTTTTTTTCCTAGACTGAGACTGCGAAGAAGCTGCTGTGCCAGCAGAAGAAAGCTGGGGAAAGAATACAATTAAATCCAAGGTCCCACCAATGGCTGGATGGAGGTCGCGCAGCCAGTGGCAGAGGCTGTGTCATCTGGCAGAGGATGTGTCATCGCTCCCACACCAAGAGGCTTGCAGGTGGCCCAAGGAGGTGCAGGGTCCCCAGGTCTGTCCTGATGTATAGACGCTGGGACTGCAAAGACCGCAGGGAGAAGAGGGGACCAGGTGACGCAGAGGTGGCAGGAGAAGTTCAGGTGAGTCGCCCGCTCAGGTTCATGGCCTTATCTATGGCCGGGAGCCTCGGGAGGAGAGAGAACAGATGCCCAGCTCCCTGTCCTGGAGAAGGGCACTACAAACCCAGAGGAAGGCTCTGAGTGTCACCCCGGGGAGCCTGCACACCCTCCGCTCAGGGGCAGAAAACGGAGACAGCTCCTGCATGGGATTCCTCGTCTTGCTCTGGAGAGACACAGCTGTCTGCCTGTCATAGATCTCTGTCACCGCCCATTGCTTGGGCAAAGTGTGACCTGCCTAGCGAAGGGGAAGGCGATGGGCCTCCATCCCTGGGTCCCAGCTGACCGTCCCCTCTGCTTCCCAGAGCACAGGCCTTCCGCCCCCAGATGGAGGGAATGATTCTGAACTTTATCTGAGTTATTTACACGTGAGATTATTATTATTGGGTCTTTTTTTTTTTTTTACAAGAAGCCATCAATGTAGATTGGTTTAATACATTTTGAATATGTTTTGGGGCATTTTTCCCCAGCACAGAAGAAAAATTCACTTTGATTCCACAATTGAACTTCCCCCGGGGATGCTATTTGGGCATTATTTAGGCAGCTCTCTACTTCCTCCTATAATAACATGTTCCTGAAAAGTTGTCTAAAATTTGAATTTTGGCAAATAGGATCATATTTTAACGTAATGGGAGTGTTTGTTGCTTAAAAGAATCCTATGGTGGGTCATTTTATATGGCACAGAGAGTCCTTTGTAATGCAAATAGCCATTCTCAATTTATCTTGTTCTTCTTACATGTGGCTTTTCATAAATCTGATTTGCCTGGATGGAGCCTCCCCTATACATGCCGATGGCCAGCAGCAGCTTGTTCCAAAGTGGCTGAGGCAGAAAGGTGTCAAGCCAGTCACTGGCTTAGGGCTCACCTGACTCCAGGTGAGAGCCCTGGGTAGGAATCTGGGGATCTTCTGCTTCTAGGTTCCAAACTATTTCTTGGACCTTGTGAATTGCAAGTGGCCCTGAAAAGAGTTGGTAGCAACTGTTTAGCTTTCTGGATAAAAAAAAAAAACTCAGGGTTAGAGTGTGCATCAAACAAAAATAGCATTTTAAACCTGAGAGTTATTTGTTTCCTTCCGAATGTAGTTTGGGGGTCGGCCGGCACGGGGGATCGGGGCATTGTTTCCTGACAAAGCAGAGGGAAGCATTTCTCTAGGCTCCTTCCTTTCTGGCATGGAGCACAAGCAGGTATTAATGGAGTGCATGTGTCAGGAGTGAGGGATGGTCCACCCCCGGGGAGCTCAGGGAGACTTTGGCTTCCTGCTGGCTGTAGTGTGTGTGTGTGTGTGTGTGTGTGTGTGTGTGTGTGGGCGTGAGCAAGCAGGGGACTTGCTTCCCACTGGAACAACACTTAATTATACCCGCACTTCCTTCAGTGAATGCTAGAATTCTGGGTCAAAGGTCCTTCTCGAAAGTCATCTTCTTAATTTGCAGAAGGAGACCTTCAAGGTGCCCAAATCAGATAGGAGCTGTAGGGATGAATCAGAGGTGGCGGGAGCCCGGGGGAGCCACGGGAGGAACCAACCCTTCATCCTCCCTGGAGATCAAGACTTATGAAGAGATTCTGGCTGTAAAGAGGGCTGAGCACCTGGTCTTTATTTGAAGCATTGAGGATTTATTGAGTGTTTCCAGTAAATAAGGAGAAAAGGCCCACTGCGCTTGTGAAACCAGTGAACCGAGGAGAAGAAACCAAGACTTTCCGGGCACCTCCTTCACGGAATGCTAGAATTCTGGGTCAAAGGTCCTTTTCCAAAGTCATCTTCTTAATTTGCAGAAGGAGCGAGGGGAAGAGACGTGGAGGTGGCAGCAGAAGGAGGGGCCGCTTGGTGGGAGGCAGCTTCCCTGGAAATGAGAATGAACAGGGCCTCACAGAGGCCAGGAGGCAGAGGCCAGCAGGATGCGGGACAGGCTGGGGTGGGGCCAGGAGCTGAAGAGGAATATCACACGGGCTTAGGGTCGGAGAAGGAGGACTCAGGAGTGACCTGGAGGAGCAGGATGGCCTCCTCGTCCTCTGACTCCTGGTGGCTGAGCACCCACCTGCCCACGAGGACAGAGTGCTCCCTGCCTCTCATCAACCAGGGTGACCAGGTGAGGCTCTGTTGTCACGGCCCAGAAACCTGCCTGTCCCTGGGCAGACATGCTGGAAGAGGCTGAGCTCCTGAGACGAACACTGCTCTCCTGGCTGGGCCTGGGTGTCCCCACCTGTAGACACACATGGCTCCTCAGTGGTGACGCTGCTTGGGCCTATGTGACTGACCACCTGTCCTCGGCCCATGCCCTCTCACATGTGCCATTCATGGTATCTTTGCTTGGCCTGCAGGGAATGGGAGAGATGTCTACTCCCTTGAGATAGGAGAGAAGAGAGGAAGAGGGAGACTCCTTCCCCACATGATGGACACAGTCAGAGACTCCCTAGGAAGAGAAGAATTAGGGCAAAAAGTTAAAAAAAAATATATAGTTTTAGAAGAAATTTTGAGGGAACTTTGGGGGACGGGTGCAACAGAGACAAAGTGAATCATGGAGTTGGGGGAGGTGGGCCTTGTCCATTCCCTCCTGAGCTTGGACTCTCAGCCTTGGCAGTGGTGTGACTGTCACATGGTGTTCCTAAACATGACCTCTCTCAAGGAGGAAGAAGCTACTCTTTGGTGGCTGCTTGGTGCACAGGAGTGTGGGTGAAGGCAAATCAGCATTTGGGGCTCTCAGAAATTCTTGACAGCTTTGAAGTTCCTATTCTTACTAGGGGTAGAAGAACAGGAACTCCAGGTTATTGTTTTTTTTTTTTGTGTGTGTGTGTGTGTGGGTGTGTGTGTGTGCGTGTGCACGCCACTTTATTTCTTTCTGCAAGTTGAGAACTCGGTGACATTTGAACTCCATCTTCACCAACAGGACGATTGAAAATTCATATGTAGTGACTTTTGATTGTGCTTTTCTGTCCAAGGACAGCCTTGACCAAGGAGGAGTTGGCGCCTGAGTTTTGAGACTTGAGTTAATTGAAGCTGCCTGTGTTCTGTGTAGGGATCTCAGTGTCCATATCTTACCTGTCACCCCAGGAGGCAGCCCTGACAAATATTTTCTTGCCCTAATGTCTCTAACAGAGGCCAAAGATCTTAATTAAACAAGTAGATAATTAGAAGAAACGCACACCAAAGCATCACTAATGAATCGGTGATTTGTCTTACGCTGTGGACATTAGGCAGCTACTGTTGAAGCTGAACTGCCTGAGTAGTCACAGAGGTGACTAAGTTCAACCATGGACATGTACTGAACATGTGCTGCATCCCACTCTGTGTGAGGCTCTGAAAAAATAACATACAAAATGTGAAATATTGTCCTTGACCTCAGAATTTACTAATGTAACTTATTCTTTTAAGGGAGAACGCCTCACCCAAAGACTTATTTATGAGCCTCCAGATTCCCTGACACCTACTATGTAATTACCATTTCTTTTTTGTCCCATGAGAATGATATGGCATCACCAAGCTGTAACTCTCATCTCTTTTTCTCAAGTTGATCTTTTTAAATCTGTGGAGCTCCTTCTAGCATATAGTATGAATAATGAAACTGGGAGAGAGGATATATAATGTTTATAGTTTCTGGGCGAAATCCTTCTCTGTCCAGATTATTTATTCCTTCTGTTTAGCATTTCTATTGGAGAACAGACAATTTTATCCCCCAAACAGGTCAAGCAAGTAAGTGAGTGGTTATCACTCCTGACCAATGGTTGTTCTCAAGAGAAGATAACCTTGGTGCCCCCAGACATCCACCTCTTTAGGGTCTGTCTCATGCCCAGGGAACTTCTTTATGGAGCGTGAGCAAGTGTCTTTGAGACACTCAAATTTCAGGGACCTGGATTAAAGCTATCTCAATTTCATCAAGGACTGGAAAGACTGCAGCTGTTGTTTGAGAGTTGATTAACCTTTTCTCAGATCAGAATGAAGGTACATAAAATCACCTGGAGCAGTCTTTGGAATTGAGAGTTGGGACACTTCGGCTGATGGCCATAAAGGAGTCAAGGTGAGCCCTTGATAGGTGATGTTGGGATGAAGGTGTGTGTGTGTGTGTGGGGGGGGGTCCTTACAAATTTTTCAGGTCCAAGTACATTGTGTCTATAGGATATGTGTTTGAATAAGGGTAACTGAGCCCATGTAATTTCCCATCTTCACTCCTAATGGATAAAGTACGTGTGCATTGGGCATCATATTTATGTTTCCTTCTGATATCCAATTTTTTGGGGGGGGTACTGGGGATTGAACTCAGGGACACTTGACCACTGAGCTACATCCCCAGGCCTATTTTGTATTTTATTTAGAGACAGGTTCTCACTGAGTTGCTTAGCCCCTTGCTTTTTCTGAGATTGGCTTTGAACTTGCAATCCTCCCGTCTCAGCCTCCTGAGCCACTGGAATTCAGGCATGCACCACCATGCCTAGATCATCTGATATTCAATTTTGTGGCTTTAAGTAAGAGCTGCTTTGTTTTGTGCCAGAGGTGTTCGTGAGTAGTAGGAGCAGGAAAGCACTACCATGACTTCCTTCTGTTTTTACTCTGTAACTCAGCATCAGGCTACACTTCAATGTATTAGTAATTGTCATCAAGGCACTAAGTTTTAATTAAGCTCACACATGATTATTTTTCACCAAACAGACTAATTTATGAAACTGTAATTGTACTTCCAGGTGCAGCCATCAGCCCACAGTGTATCTTCGGTATGCACCGTGTCATGCACCAGTACACAGTGTGATGTTGGATGTTGTATTTGGCCCCCACTCGGGCATTGTCCTTTAATGACAGCTATTCATTCATTCAAAAATATTTGACTGATTCTGTACCAGTTTAGAGTAATACTGGCTGCTATAGTAATGGAATTTTATAGTTTAAAAAATTGAAGTTTTTATTTATTCTTGCTCCTTGGGAGTCTAAAAGTTGTAGCAGGTGGCCTTCTGAGCTGATTCAGGACCCAGGTTCCTTCCATCTTGGGATTCCACCACCTACTAGATTCTCAGAGTCCTTCCTTTCCAACGGGTGATTGTGGAAAGAGAGGATGATCCCACACACCCCATTCACTTCGTCACGACTTCCACCTAGAGGTGACACACATCACTCAGCTGACGTCTTATTGGCCAGGGTTGTCATACAGTGCACCTGGACGAAAGTGACCATGACTAGGGCACTTGCATGTCAAATCTGTTCTGTGGGAATCTTTGAGGGATGGCTTGTCATCTGTGGGACACTGTTTGGGGTTCTAGGGAAACAACAGTGAAGAGAGAAACAGATAAAAAATACCTGGCCTCATGGAGCATACATTCTTGAATTTGAAAGTTCCAAATTTTTCATGGGACAAGGCAGACAATAAACAAGATATAGTACCAAGGAGGAGGAGAGCTAAAGAGAAAAAATTAAAACAGGAGAAGAGGGCCGGGAGCATGGGTGTGGGGTGGGAAATCAGTGTGATTATAGAATGCTTTTTTAAAAAGTGACATTTTGAGTAAAGAACTGGAGAATATGAGGAATCCGGCCATATCTACAGGGAAAAAATTCCAGGCAGAGTACAAGTCGATATCAGAGAGGATCAGGCTAGATTGGGGGGGGTCTTTCAGGTCATAGGCTCTTGCCCCGCCCCTTCTATGTATCTAACTTGACTCAGTTATGATTTTCATAAAATGAAACGCACCTATTCAATGTGTTTTAACAAATGTGTATGTCGACACCCATGTAAAGATATGGAACATTTCATCACCCTTCCCAAAGTATCCCACTTAAATCAATCCCTGATTTGTCCCTGGCCCTGGGCCACCAGCAGCATGTGTCTGTCATCATAGATTAGTCTGCTTTTCCCTGGATTTCATGTAAATGTGTGCTTTTCTGTGTCTGGATTCTTTCCTTCAGCATGTTTTTGAGACTTGTCCATATTGCTGCAAGTGTAAGTAATTTATTCCTTTTTACTGTCTCTTTGTGAATTTCATCATATGGATCCCATTACATGGATATAGCACAATTTGCTTAATTCTCTTGCAGTTGTTGATAATTTGGAGCTATTTGGAGCTATAAATCTGATATGAACATAGGGTGCAACTCTATTTTTAGGGACCATATATTTCTGTTTCTTTTGTATCTAGGAGTGAACTTTCTGGGACTGGAGGGCGAGAGCATGCTGGAGCAGATGACCTCTGTCTTTCACAATGGTGGGACCACTCTATACCTTTACCAGCATTGTTTGAGAGTTCCAGCTGATGTGCATCCTCACCAGACCTTGTTGACAGTCTTTTAAAATGTAAGTCATACTAGTGTGTGCAGGGTCATGTATTATTTTGGTCTTAATTTGCATTATATGATGACTAATAATGTTGGACATTTTTTTTCATCCACTTTTGGCTATTTGTATGTCTTCTTTTGTGAAATATGTATTCAGGTTTTCTTTTTCTTTTTGGTAATGGGGTTTGAGCCCAGAATCACTTTACTACTGAGCCACAACCCCAGTCTTTTATTTTTTTATTTTTTATTTTGTGACAGGGTCTCACTAAGTTGATTAGGGTCTTGCAAAGTTACTGAGGCTGGCCTTGAACTTGTAATCCTCCTGCTTCAGTCTGCTGAATTGCTGGAATTTCAGGTATATGCCACTGCATCCAGCTTTTTTTTCTCCTAGTGTCTTTCAAAGAGTACATGTTCTTAAATTTGATGAACTAACACATATACAATTTTTATTTAGCTAATGCTTTTTGTGTTTACTAAAGAAATCTTTGCTTCGATTTTGAAGATTTTCAAATGTTTGTTTTTAGATGAGGCCTTATAAATCATAGTAGAATATTTTAACTTTGTGCTGAGTGAAACAAGAAGGGATTAGAGGAAGCTGCAGGTGGTAGGTTCTTCTGATGTGTCATAAGTTTAGTGTTTGAACATGGAAAAGGTAAATATTTAAGGCTGTTGGATAAATAAATATGGAGGTCAGAGAGTGGTCACCGATAAACATATGATTTGGTATCACTAGCTGAAGAGTGATGTCATGGAACTCATTCAGATCATCAGCATTTAGAGGTTAGTGATGAGGAATCAGCAAACACGATTGGAAAGGAGCAGCCAGAGAGGCATGACAAGACCAGGTACTTGGGGCACCGTGGAAGCCAAGAGAAGAAACGTTTTGGGTAGAATGGCTGAGGGTCTCACATTGGTTATAGAGCTGGTAAGATGAAATCTGAGATGACTCTGACCCTGGAGCTCAATGGTGACCTTGGCAGGCAGTTTTGATGGCGTCTTGGGGTGAGACTCTGGTTAGAGTGTGCTGAGAAGAGACGTTGGAGACAGTGAGTAAAGAGAACTCTTTCAGGAGTTTTGATCAAAGGAGAGAAATGGAGCAAGAGTTAGAGGCAAGTGGAGTCCAGAGAGTCGTTTTCCTTGTGTGAGTTTCATTTTCAGTGGTGGGGAAGCAGCAGGTCTTTATGTTGCTTTGGTAAAACTCAGTAGGATGGAGGAGAGAAAGGGGAAAGTTGATAAGCAACAGCTTTGAGTAGATAAGAGGGGAGAGGATGGAGGTGACAAGAGGAGGAATGGCCTTTGTGAGCAGCACAGATGGCTGTGGCATAGTGCAGGAGAGAAGGAGAGTGGTCAGGTGCCCGTGGATGGATTGGTGTGTGTGCTGGACATTGATGAACTGGTTCATCTTGTTTTATGGCTTTCTCAGTGAATTGAACTAGATTGCTTAACTTTTTAAAGCATTGAAAACAGTGCCTGGGGCTGGGGATGTGGCTCAAGTGGTAGCGCGCTCGCCTGGCATGCGTGTGGCCTCAGCACCACATACAAACAAAGATGTTGTGTCTGCTGAAAACTAAAAAATAAATATTAAAATTCTCTCTCTCTCTCTTAAAATAAAAAGAAAACAGTGCCTGGAAAATAATGAGTGCTTTATAATTTTTTTGTTAAGTAAGTACCTTTCCTAATTTCCCAGCATCTTATTATGGAATAACAATGATTACATATGGATTTTCAACTTTGATATTTGAGTGCATAAGTTAGAACTGTAAGCTAGGATCAGCACCTGAGGTAGTACTGCTGCTTTGTTTTAACTGGAAGTAGCTGTGATTTTTTTTTTAGGGTAACTGCCATGTGTGAATCCCTGAAATTTGTACCCTATTTCTTCATGGGGTGATGGGAGCCCTTCCCGATGAATGCCTTTGAGACACTGAACTACAGTTTGGCTAAATTGAGTGACAAGCTTACGAATAGATCATAAAACAAAAACATATCTTCAAAACTTACCATGTAAAGGATGCTATGCTAAGTGCTTTATATTTGTTATTTCCTTCAGCATACCCAGCAGCTTTGTGTGTGAGATCTTATATGTACTATGCATTGTGGCAACAACTCAGCATCAACCTACTTTACAAAATCAGATGCTAGGTTTCCTTACTTGCGTATCACACTTTTCTGCGACACCTGCTCCTGCTGCTACCTCTGCTGTAAGCTATCACTGAGCACCCAAGAAGAACACTGGACTGTGTATCAGGACACACCAGCTCTTGTTCCAGCTCTGCAAACCCCTGGATGATGGAACTTGGGAAGTCACTTGCTTCTTTGGAGATTCTTCATCTGCATTCTATGAACTCTGATGATCTCTATCATTCTTTCCAGCTCTAAGCTTCTGATATGTTTGCTCTCTCTATGGCTGCCATCTTGCTTGTTGTTCTTGGGTGCTCAATGATAGTTTACAGCAGAGGTAGTAGGACCAGGTGTCTTGCACCTCCCATAATTTCTAAACACCTAGGTCAGGGCCTCCTCTGTGACAGGTGGTTACAGATCCATGTGATTCATGGATCACATGAAGCTATCACCTATAGTTTTTCTCTTGGTGTCTTTCCAGTGGGATACTAGCAGGATTAGGTAGCTGAAGTTCCCCCAGTCTCTACTCCAGGAAAAGTAATGAACAAAACTGCTAGGTTCAAGCTGCAGACTCCTCAGGTTCCCAGAACACTTGTCCAAGGGCCTGATGGGCTAGTTTTCGTGTCTGGTATTTATTATCTTTGCAGAGGTTTGGCCCAGAGCCTGGAACTTGGTGGGAAGGATGAGTGATTAGACATGGGGCTCTCATGCATCTAACTTTAAAACATCTCAATTATGTCAGAAAGAGGGTTCAGGGTAACAGATGGGGTTCTGGGGATGATAGTGTAAATAATAAACAAGGGCACTTTCCATGATGCATCTCTGGTCCCAGGGAGCCAGTGTCTGGGCATGCTCTCCACTTGGATTGCCAAGAAACAGCAAATCCAGGAGGTGGCAGCAGTTGCAAATGGTACAATCCTTCAAACATACCTGCCCAGTGTCTATCTATGTGATCTTAGGGGTTGAAGGTAAGAGTTGTTCGGGGATCTCATAGGGGCTAGCCAGAGAGGTGCCTCATGCAGCCAATTGATAAGAGTCAGGAAATGAACGCACATTCAGATTTTTGAAGATGCATGGGATGGAGCAAAGGAGGTGTGGCCAGAATCGTGACTTTGATTTGGCAATATCCCCTTGTATGGGGCACAACACGGTACCATGATTCAAATAGACAGGGCATCTTTTATTGAAAGTGGGACAGAGAGATCTTTGATTCAACCACCTTATTTGTTGATTAAGAAACTGAGGCTCTGGGGGGAAAAGCAATCTTTCTAAGGTCACCACCAGATTGTTGGTGGCAGACTCTGGATTGAATTTCACAGGCTCCTGATTCCCAGATTCATCCTTCATTTCTGCTATACTTGAGTCAGTTTCCCATAATGGCCAACTGTGTTGGTGAACAAGAACATGGCCCTTTTATTTTGTGCCATTGAGATTTCATCACCTGATGGGCAATACAGGGCAGGTCCCCTGCAGTCCACAAATATTTTCCACTATATGTGTGACAATGAACAAGTAGCGAAAAAGGGGCCAACAGAGGAAAGCCAACATACGTGTGAATATGAGACACGGAAAGAAGGCTTCCTGGCCATGAGGCTGCAGGCGAAGACGTGCTGAAGTCATGGCTCTGCCACTTTTGGAGACCTGATCCAGTGCAAGTCACGGAACTTATCTGAGCCTCTTGTGTAGAATAGACTTGAATGGGGAACAACCAAGTGGATTATTAAATGTGAAGAAACTTTGCATAACAATGCAAAAGTAAGCTTTCTGATTTTAATCTCGAGCAAGGGAAAGTTGTCACTGGCTGGGCTGAGCAATAGAAGAGCGTGCAAAACTGCCTTACACTGGGAATAAAGACTATGCCCTGCACTAAAGTCACATGGAGGCACAGAAACAAGACCAGCTTCTTGGGAATTGTTGGAGTTCCAGATGGATGGAAAGAAAAAAATTTGTCACTTGGGCACCCGGAAGATGGGTATGAGGAGTCTGGATTTTATTTGCAAGTTGTGGAATCTTGTGGGTACTTTGGAGTGGAGTGATGATAAATACAGTGTGTTGCATTATTCACTTGGTGGTCATTGAAAGAATAGATTCATTCATTCATTCATTCAAAGATATTGATTGGATGTTTGACCCTGTGCTATATGTGGAGGACACACTGGCCATTAAAACCAGATAAGGTCTGTGGTTCCTGGTAGCTGAAATCTAGTGATGAACTGAGAAGGTGGGAGCTGGTAGAGATTGGGGAGGATCCCAGGGTCCTACAAAATTCAAGCATGAGACTCCACTGACCCTCAGGACAAATCATCAAGAAAAGGTGTTGGTCATCTTGTCATGGGGCATTTCCCAAGAAGATGGAAACCTAACCATGGTTGTTAAAGCAATGTCCTTGATATCACAGTGGACCCCAGCATAGTTGTGAAGTTCATGGTTCTCCATAAACAGCCCCTGACATAATACAGGGCAAGTCTGACCTCAGGTGGGGAGTTTGGAGTTTCTTCCTTTCTGAGTGGGTTACCTCTTGTTGCCACAAGATTCTGGACTTACACTTCATCCCTAGTGGTTACGCCTTTTGAGATCATTGGCCTCTCTTCTCCATCTCCCTTAATTTATTTTGGTTTGTAACAGTGAACACTCAGAGCTATTTCTCTCAGCTTCTGGTTACTTACTATGGCAGAATATGCTAATTATATGCTAAACATTCAATTTTCCCTTCATTCCCAAAGAGCAGGATCCTGGTTTTAGCTGGGCGCATTTCTAGGAGGAATAGCCAAGAAACACAAGGACTACATTTCTCAGCTTTCCTGGCAGCTGGGAATGGTTTCGTGACTAAATTCTGACCAAAGAGATGGAAACTGAGGAGCTGCATGGGACTTCAATAGTCCCCTTCCTTCTCTGTCCATCCCTTGCTTGTTACCTGACCCTTGGTCCCTGCTCCTGAATCTCCAGCACTGGGGAGGGCTCTCATTAAACTTGATCCTAGGTATGTAGTATAGGGGGAAACCCAGTATACATACTCTTCACTATTGATAGTTTTGAGATAGGAATTTGGGGATACAGAAAAGGATAGATAAACTCAGTCTCAAAAGAGAAACACCCATGAGCCAAGAGCGACTGGAATGTAGGATCACCCATCTACCTATCCCTAATTCATTTATTGAAATACAGAATCTTTTCCCCCACCCCCCTGGCTCAAAATCTGTCCACCGATCCTAGGTGGAACATCTCTGATCCAGTCCCAACAGTTTTCCCACGTCTGTAACTGTTCATTCCCTCCCATGGGCTCAGAGCTTCTCAAGTGCCAGAGATATTTCTGCTCTAATGGTTTTTGTTTTGGTCGAGTTTAGAGATGAAGATACTTAGGCACAAAGCATATCCTTCCCCCTTCCTACTGCTCCTGCATATGAGCTGGGGCATCTCAGGTCTTTCTGTTGCCAATACACCTCCCCTTTCTTTTAATCAATGACTTCTCAGGAAGTTCCACATTCTTTAGAGCTCCATCTCTGTAGCTTCCCTCCTGGGAAACCATTACACACACACACACACACACACACACACACACACACACACACTTTCTAAAGCTCCAGCATCCTATACATGCCCTCCCAGGCACACAGCTCTTGTTTTATCAATGCAAACATAGATCATTCTTAGCAAAAGTTTGAGAATTCCTACTAGCACTTGGTCTTCTGCTAGAGTGATTCTTGAGCCACATGCGATTTTTATGGGAGGGTGTTACTGCTCAAGCTGTGCTGTCTTCTTCTCCAGTACAGTCCCCAACCCATCCATGGTTTAGCTTTCCATGGCCTTTGTTACCTGAAGTCAGTCCTGATCCAAAATTGTTAAGTGGAAAATTCCAGAAATAAAAATGTCACACATTTTAAATAACTTTATTACAGTATTCTGTTATCATTGTTCTATTTTGTTATTCGTTACTCTTGTGAATCCTTTACTATATCTAATTTATAAATTAAACTTTATTGTAGGTATGTAGAATGGGAAAAAAACAGTGTACAGTTCCTTAGCCCATTTATCGATGGGGTTATTTGAGGTTTTTTGGTATTAAGTTTTTTTGGTTCTTTATATATCCTAGAGATTAATGCTTTATTGGAGGTGCATGTGGTAAAGATTTTCTCTTGATTCTAATTTATTGATTCTTGATTTTATTTCTTGTGCTTTAGAAGTCTAGTTAGGGAAGTCAGATCCTAGGCTGACTGGTGAAGATTTGGGCCTATTTTTTCTTCTATTAGGTGCAGGGTCTCTGTTCTGGTGCCTAAGTTTTTGATCTACTTTGAGTTGATTTTTGTGTGAGATAGAGGTGAGAGATAGGGATTTAATTTCATTTTGCTACATATGGATTTCCATTTATGCCAGCACCACTTGTTGAAGAGGCTATCTTCTCTCCAGTGAATGTTTTTGGCCCCTTGTCGAGTACGAGATAACTGTATTGGTGGTTTTGTCTCTGTGTCCTCTATTCTGTACCATTGGTCTACAAGTCTATTTTGGTGCCAATACCATGCCATTTTTGTTACTATAGCTCTGTAATATAGTTTAAGGTCTGGTATTGTGATGCCTCCTGCTTCACTTTTCTTGTTAAGGGTTGCTTTAGCTATTCTGAGTCTCTTATTTTTCCAAATAAGTTTCATGATTACTTTTTCTATTTCTATGAAGAATGTAATTGGAATTTTATTAGAAATTTCATTAAATCTGTATAAAGCTTTTGGTAGTATGGCTATTTTGACAACATTAATTCTGCCTATCTAGGAGCATGGGAGATCTTTTTATCTTCTGAGTTTTCTTTAATTTCTTTCTTTAGTGTTCTGTAGTTTTCATTGTAGAGGTATTTAACCTTTTTTGTTAGATTGGTTCCTGGCATTTTATTTTATTTTATTTTTGAGGCTATTGTGAATGGAGTAGTTTTCCTAATTTCTCTTTCAGTGGATTCAGCGCTGATGTATAGGAATGTGTTTGATTTTTGGGTGTTGATTTTATATCCTGCTACTTTGATGAATTTATTTATCATTTCTAGAAGTTTTCTGGTGGAATTTTTTGGATCTTCTATATATAGAATCATGTCATCAGTTTACAGAAGAAGAAATACAATTGATCAACAAATATATGAAAAGTGTTCAATAAATATATTAAAAAGTGTTCAACATCTCTAGCAATTAGAGAAATGCAAATAAAACTAAGATTTCATCTCACTCCTCTCAGAATGGCAATCATCAAGAATACAGGCAACAAGAAATGTTGGCAAGGATGTGGTGAAAACGGTACACTCATACATTGCTGGTGGGAATGCAAATTGGTGCAACCACTATGGAAAGCAGTATGGAGATTCCTCAGAAAATTGGGAATGGAACCACATTTTGATCCAGCTATCCCACTTCTTGGTTTATACCCAAAGGACTTAAAATCAGCATACTATAGTGACACAGCCACATCAATGTTTATAACAGCTCAATTCACAATAGCTAAACTATGGAACCAACCTAGGTGTCCCTCAATAGATGAGTGGATAAAGAAAATATACTCAATACTTAGCTTTAAAGAAGAGTAAAATTATCGCATTTGCCAGGAAATGATTTGAGTTGGAGAATATCAATGCTAAGTGAAATAAGCCAATCCCACAAAATCAAAGGTTGAATGTTTTCTCTAATATGCAGATGCTAATTCACAATAAGGTGGGGGGCACTAGGGAAGAATAGTGTTACATTAGATTAGGTAGAGGGAAGGGATGGGAGGGGAGGGGGGAATGTGAGGACAGGAAAGATAGTAGAAGGAAACAGACATTATAACTGTATGTATATATGTGACTGCATGACCAATGTGTTTCTGCAACATGTACACTCAGAAAAATGGGAAGTTAAATCCCATCTATGTATGATATGTCAAAGTGTATAAGTGCATTCGACTGTCATGTATAATTAATTAAAACAAATAAAAAATTTAAAAAACAGTATACATAATGTTTAATACTATCCATGATTTTGAGGTTGGAATTTGGGAATAGAAAAGATAGACTGAGGCTCAAAAAAGAAGTGCCCATGCCCATGAGCCCTTGGAATGCATGAACCACCCACCAACCACGCATGCAAAGAGCACCCATGAATCCCTACAACTCCTGCGCAGTCCAGTGACACCCTTGTCCCCCACCCTTGACCCATGCCATTGCTTGCAAAAGAAACAGGAGGGAAATGCAGAAGTGCAGAAAAAACTGCCATGACATTGTGTGACTGCACTCTGGCTGCACCTCTAGTCCAGGCACTGGTGACCATCCCTTTATAAATATAAGTGTCCCAAGGGGGTGCCATCTATTCCTCTGAGAGGGCCTGGATTCTCCCTTGATTTGTATTCCTTCTCCCTTGAATGTATATTCTTTGTTCTCACCAAAAATGAAGGTATAAGCAGGTGAGGAGACGAATCCATGCAGTAGAAGTTTGAGCCCCAAAGCTTCTCACTCTTAAGATAACCCACATTCTCCTTTGAACGTGCATCTGCTTTCCTAAATAAACCTGTGCCTGTGCCCCTGACTGTGTGCTGAAATTGTTTTTCATCAGGTAAGCCAAGAATCCCACTTATCGTGAGACTAGGTCTCTTCTCTGGAACCTGCTTGGACCTCTGGTGACATTTTTAGGCACCCACTGGAGTTAGACAGGGGATACATCCCACCGCAGACAGGGGATCCTGCTGAAGTATGACCTGGCAATCATGAGAGACAGCCTCTTTTTAGCCTCCCAGTACCATGTGCATTTTCCAAGAAGCTCAATGGAAATAGTGGTTTAATGCAATAGAAGGCACCCCCAAATAGCATTAACCAAAGCAAATGCTTTTTGATTGTTTTCTATACTGGGATTCCACCAAATCTTATTTGGTAAAAAGAGTTCCAAGACTAAATATCTTTTTTACACCAACAATCTAGTCTCAGGATCTCATTTTATAGTTGTTCAAATGCAGGCTCTGAAAGGAAAAGTCACTTCCCTGGGGTCACATAGCCAGTCCCTGTTGCAGTTGGTTTCACACCCAGGTCTTAGGGCTCAATTTCAGTATCTTTACTGCTCTACCCTCAGGCTCATATTATTTTCTTCGAAGATCTGGATATATCAAGTACCAGTTAGATGGAATTATCTAGTTCCAACCCTGAAATGGGTCAGAAACATTATTGTCACCCCACAGATGAGTCGATTATGGCGGCTCTCCTGTGGCCTGGTTAGAGGTAAGGTGGAGGCTGTCAGGAAGCCCTTAGCAGAGCCCATGCTGGCCGCCTCCCTCAGAGTGGCAGGGGCCTGGCTGCCTTATGACTTAGATCAGGACAAGTGTTTCCTCTGTTTATTCACTGAGCAGCTACTTGGTTATTATACTACATTTTCACATATACTTCTCCATGAAAAATCATAAATTCCTTAGTAGGTATGGATGATTCCCTCTTTAGTGATGCAAAAACGGAAGTATAAGCAGGTGAGGAGACGAATCCATGCAGTAGGAGTTTGAGCCCACAACCATCTTTGAAGTTGGTCCTATTTTTTATTCTTGCACAAATCTTCCTGCCTGGAAGCTGAAGACAGTGTCCAGTAGTCCAGTGCATGGTTGCATTCTGTTCCACAGGCCTTCCCACTACAGGGCCAGCACCCCTGTGTCTGCACTAAGAAGGGATCCTGGAGGTGGGGTGTCCGGGCAGGCGCCGTGGGTTATGGCCCCGTGCCCTTCTCCAGGTCACACCTGCAGCCAGCTGGGCTGTGCTGCTGCTGCCAAGAGCTCCCTGCCCCTTCCCTGGCTTCTTTCTTATTTATTTGTTTATTTTTTTTTAGAGTCCACTGGGCAGGACTAATATGCAGTAAAACTGATTTGTGCTCTTTCCAGCCCTGGCTGAGAACAACAGCCGCGTACATTCGTTGGGAGGTATTTAATGGATGATTTATAAGATGTTGAAGATAAAACTTGAAAGATACATGGGCAGCGCCGAGGTGCAACATTCTTGAGAAACAGAGAACATTAAGTGCTTGATTGGCTGAGATGATTTAGAGGGAAGCCCCAGGCAGCCATCCCGTCATCCCCACATTGTTCTGGCAGCTTCTCTCCCGACAGCCACAGCCTAGGATGCAGGTCTGGGGAGGTGGACTGGGCAGCGGAGCTCAAAGGAGACACATGCTTCATTCATGGCCAAGGCTCCAGGGCTTTCTGTCTCACAACCCTGTCGGGATGCAGCTTGGGTTCTCTTAAGATGGAGTTCAGCAAGCAGAGGGCCAGACGCTTCTGGGGAAGGCCTCGATGAGGTGGACTCTTCTTTTTTTTTTTTTCTCTACAGAAGCTCAGCTTATAGTTGAGGCAGTTACAAAAATACTAGGCTGGGTCCCTATCACGATCCAGGCAGCAAGAGGAGAGATGAGCAAGGTAGATGGGGTCCCCAAACTGCTAGTTTTTCTCTTTCCTGATATTTTCCAAAATAAAGATGAGGCATCTGCTCTAGGGGAAAATATCAAATCAGAACTGTTTAGAAGAACCTGGCTCTGGTTACTGACTCCTACTGCAATAAACCCATGGAGAGCTCGTTGGTCTGAACGGTTCTGCTCTTCCCACGTTCACTCTGTGGGCACACGGTATGTTGGCTCATGGCCTTGGCCGCTCACAGTGTCAGTGTGGCCCTGCTTCCTAGGCTGACTCTTGGCAGAACTCCAAAATCCACAGGTGACCTCGTGCCTCTCTCTTCTCAGAAGGCCTTCTTCCCTTCTTTCCTAGACTCTCATCGTCCTCCTTGCTCAAACCCACAAAATGTACCACCTCTGCTCCCCCGTGGTGCCGTCTCAAAGCTCCTCAAGCCGTACCATTTCTAAGACATTCAGGCTCCCAAGGATAAAATAGCTCCAAGACCCCAAAGAATGACTTTCCTGATGGTAGAATCACAGTCAGTGACTGGAACAGATGTTTAGAGAGAGGAAACAAGGACAAAGTACCTCCCGGCCTCATCCATCTTATTCCATGGATGGACACCTGTCTCTTTCTGGTAATGGGGAAGTCCTTTGTCTTCTCACCTGCTGCCCTGCAGGATCCCTGGGTGAGCTAAGAAGGTAGGAGAGTTGCTATGAGCAGGTGCACTCACAACCTCTCTGCGGTGGGGGGCTGCACTCCTCAGCCCTTGATCCTGGGAATCCAGTCAAAAGGCAAAGTTTCTTGCTTCATGTAAGGAAACCTGGCTATTGCAGGTGCTAATCTGAATTTACCCAAAAGACGCAATGAAGAGAAAGTTGTTTTATTATAGAAAAACAAAGACATTTGAGTGCAAGGGGTCAGAAAACAGAGATTAGCAGTTATTTTGGAGCCATGACCATGGCCCAGGTGGCATCTTGGACCATCTAAATTACACAGGAAAGTTTTGAGATCCAGAGAGGTTAAGTGGCTGGGTAAAGTCACCTGGCTAGTCCCTGGTAGGGTTCTGATTTTCACCCAAATTGTTTGTCACTAAAGCTCAGTTTGGCTTCTGTGAGTCTCTGCATTAAAGCCCCTTGCAGAGAGGAGGTGCTGACTGGCCCACACTGGGACAGGTGTGGCTTCTCAGAGGGGCCATCTGTGGGCACTAGGCCAGCCTCCTTGTCCCTCCCCCACTGTGTTGGCACCTCATCTGTCCCACACGGCTCTGGCCAAAGATGTGAGCTAATTAGCCACTTTGCTGTTTTATAAAGGAAGAGAGAAAGATCTAGTAAGAACCTCTACTTTTTGAATAATGGCCACGTTTTGACCTCTCTGCTCCCACTGGCTCCAAGGTCAGAATATATTAGAGACATCATCAATATCTTTAGCAAACAGCTCCTACCCACCACCAAGCACTGCAGTTGGCCTGGGAGAGAGGGGAACATCAGTTCACGGCAGGTTAATTTAATCCAATTTAACCAGAGCACGCAGAGGTCTGAGTGTGTTAGGTACCATGAAGGATGACACAAAGATTAAGACAGAAGCAAGTGAGAAGGGTCATATTGTCTAGTGGGAGACGTGGTCTATGCTAACAAAACTCTACAATTAAAATATGAGGCAGCAAGTTGCTGAGTCTACAGATAAGCAGAGACTGAAACGTTAAGAAATCAAACACTTATGTATCATATGTCAAAATACATCCTACTGTCATGTATAACTAAAAAGAAAAATAAGTCAAACACTGGACTTGTCCTCGGGTGGACTGGATTCAAGTCGGCACAACTGTTAGCTGTGTAGTCTTAAGCAAGTCACTTAACTGTTCTGAGTTTCTCTCTTCTATGCTACAGACAGGTAATTCTAAGCTCTTAGAGTTATTTTGAGAAGTAAATGAAAGATGTGATGAATGTAAAATAATTCCTCTTTGTATCTTACATCTAGACACGGATAAAAATTTAGCAGTATAGCTATCTAACTAAAAAAGGGACCTTAGCCTGAAAAGAAGCTGAACATGCTGGGTATTATTTTTTAACGGTTTGAAATAACAACTGCGTACTGAGCTCACAATTCCATGCCTTGCAGTTTGGGCTGGGCTCAGGTAGGCCCTGCTCCTCTTGCTCGGGCGAGCTCTGTGTGTCTGTGGTCAGTTGGTAGATTGGCTTGTAGCAGGATGATCTGAGGTAGCCCCCCTTACCATTAAGGTGGATAAGGGCTGTTGACAGATGTGATATGGGCAACTTGGTCACGTTTCTTTCATCAACCAGCAGCATAGATCAAGCTTCTTCATACTCTTAATGAAGTTTGAATCTAGCAGATAAAAACACATAGGAAAGGCTGGGCACGGTGGCACACGCCTGTAATCCCAGCAGTTCGGGAGGCTGAGACAGGAGGATGATGAGTTGAAAGCCAGCCTCAGCAATTTATGGAGGCCCTAAACAACTCAGCGAGGGCCTGAACAACTCAGTGAGACCCTGTCTCTAAATGAAATACAAAATAGGGCCGTGGGGCCTGAGGGTGTGGCTCAGGGGTAGAGCGTTTGCCTAGCATGCGTGAGGCTTTGGGTTCCATCCTCAGCACCACAAAAAAATAAATAAATAACTAAAGTTATGTACATCTACAACTAAAAAAATATTTTAAAAAATAGGGTTGTGGATGTTGCTCAGAAAAAAAAAAAAAAGAAAGTCCCAGCTCAGTTGGCACCAGGGTCCCCAGGGAAGGGACAGATGTAGGTCATAGACTTCTGTCTTTCATCACTGCAGAGATAGAGAAGGTCCACACGGGCAGGGTGATTAATGGTCAGGGAAGCCTTCCTGGAGGAAGGGGGTTTTAAGCTGGGCCTGAGCGCACTGGCAGGTCAGGGGCTAGTAGAGACAGAGAAGGCCCCGGATGGGCCTGGGAGGAGGCCCATGGAGGGAACATTCTTGCTGACCTTTGAGAGAGAAGGAGCCTCGAGAATCAAAGAAGACTGAGCTGGGTGCGGCGAGCATCCCTGTGATACCAGCATTTCAGGAGACTGAGGCAGGAGGATGGCAAGTTCGAGGCCATTCTCAGCAACTCAGTGAGGCCCTCAGCAACTTAGCAAGACTCTGTCTCAAAATAAAGTAAACTAAAAAGGGGTTGGGATATAGCTCAGTGGTAAAGTGCCCCTGGGATCAATCTCTGGTACCAAAAAATAAAACAAAAACCTGAAAACTAGAATCAAAGATGGTCTCTGGTCACATATGAGCCCCGGGTCTGGCCATTAGCAGTGCTAGCTCTTTGTGGGCCTCCCACATTAAAGAGGAGGGAGAGGGGACAAGAGAAGTCTGGGAGAGCAAAGAGAAGATGATTTTTAAAAATTTTAGATTTACAGAAATGTTGCAAAGATACTCCATGGAATTCCTATATATCCCTCACCACTTCCCCTGAGAGTGCCTTACATAACTACGTACAACTGTCAAAACGAAGTGGTTAACATTGGTACAATATGACTAAATTACTATTCAGCGACTGCACGGTGACAGTACTACCGGACGACCTGGGCTGCTGTTCACCAGTTTTCCTTTTTCTCTTTCAGGATCCAGTCCAGGATCCCAGGTTGCGTTTAGCCATCTCGTCTCCTGATTCTCTCCAGATCCCTGACTGTTCCTCATGCCTTCCTTGTTTTCAAAAGTGCTGAGGTCAGGAAGCAGTGCTGGCGTTCTGTAGAATGTCCTCCAATTGTTCTTGCCTGATGTTTTCTTACGATTAAACTGGGCTTATGAGCTTTGGGAAAGAACACCCGGGAGGTGACGTGCCCTGATGGGGGAGGGTCCCTGACCCACTCGGCTCTCGTTGGCGATGCTGACCCGCGTCACCTGCTGACATGGCGTCCACCAGATTGCTTCACTATAGAGTTATTAATTTTTTTCCTTTCCATACTCTATTTTTTTTGGAAGCAAACAACGAATTCCAGTCTAAAGCCAAGGGACCAATAGAGTCTTCTGAACGTTTTGTTTTGAGATACTTGTGTATGGGCATGCAGCTGTGAGAAATATAGTGCCCCTTGGTATGCAAGGGGGATGGGTTCCATTTACCTCCAATATCAGGAACGCTCAAGTTCCTTACATAGAATGGCATTTTATTTTCTTATAACACACATAGATCCCCTGTATAGTTTGAGTTATCTCTAGATTATTAAAATACCTACTATGAAGCCTACACATCACTTCATTCCTATGAAGTACTTGGCATGTTGTGAATTCAAGTTTTGCATTTTGAAACTTTCTGGAATTTTTTCTAAAAAAAAAAAAATTCTAACCAACAGATACAGAACACACAGACATGGAGGGCTGACTGTATTACAGAGATCTTGTGTGGCCTTCACTCCATTTCTCCCAATGGTACCATCTTGTATCACTGTAATACAGTTTTATAACCAGGAAATTGCCATCGATAGAATAATCCACCAGCTTATTCAAATGTCACCATTTCACTCTCGCCTGTGTGTGTTTAGTGCTATGCAGTCTGATCATGCGATAGGTTTGTGTGACCAGCACCATGGTTAAGAAGCAGAACAGTTCTGTGGTGTCAAGGATCTTTTGTGGGTTGTCTTTTTATAACCTCGGCAGCTTCTGACTGACCTCTGACCCTTGGCAGTCACTCTCCATCTCTGTGATGCTGTTATCTCAAGAATGCTATAGGAATGGAATTGCAGAGTGGGTAACCTTTGGGGACTGCTTCTCTTTCCACTTGTAATTCCCTCCAGATCCATCCAAGTTGCTCATGGTTGCCTGTTACCCACACGTTATTCCTATTTATTGCCGAGTCCTCCTCTGTGGGATAGATGTACCACAGTTTGTTTATCCGCTCACCCGTTGAATGACATTTGGGTGATTTCCAGTTCCTGACTATTACAAATAACATTGCTACAAACATCCATGTGCAAGATTTTTTTTTGTGAACAAATGTTTATATCCCTGGAATAGATGCTGAGAGCACTTGGTTTTGAGCAGAGTCCAGGTTATGCCTGGTTTTACTCTTTCCTCTTGATGTCCGGATTGACCTTGGGCCAGTGTCTGTCTACAGCTTGCCCAGAGCCTTCACTGAGGAGCCCAGCAAAGAAGCGTGGCAGGCTGTGGCTTTTCAGTTAGAAGGAGGGGGCTCTGCTGCCTGCTCCTCTGTGGTTTCTGGTGCTGACTGGGCTGGGCTGCCCTGAGGGAAGCAGGCCCTCTGATTTGGTTGGAGGACCCGACTCAGAACTTCTACCTGCATTCCCTCTGCCTCCTGTCTGGCTTGTGTCAACACTGGGGAAGACAAACCATCGGTCAAGGGCCCACGGAGGTGTGGAGTCCGGAAGTCAGGCCAGCTGGGGTGAGCCATGTGACCTGGGGTGACTTGCACAACCTAAGCATTGACGAACTTCTCATTCATGTGTGGCCCAGTGAACAGAGACCCTGTGCCCACACTGGAGTAGAGATTTATGTGCTTGAGGTACTTTAACAGGACCCATCACCACTGGATAATCAAAATAGCCCCTTCACAGTTGTTGTAGGCAGTCAGCTTTTTGAATACACAATATTATTAGGTTATAGTTTCACAAGGAGCAGGTCATAGCCCCATTAATTGGAATGATATACAGTGATCCTTTGGTATCCCTGGAGGATTGGTTCCAGGACTCCCCACAGATAACAAATTTCATATGTACTTAAGTCCTTTATATCAAATGGCATGGTATTTACATATAACCTACTTCCTGCATACTTTATTAATTATTTTTTTAAATTTATTTTTTAGTTGTAGTTGGACACAATAACTTTATTTTATTTATTTTTACGGGGTGCTGAGGATCGAACCCAGGGCCTCGCACGTGCTAGGCGAGCACTCTACCACTGAGCCACAACCCCAGCCCCATCCTGCATATTTTAAATCGACTCTAGATTATGTGTAGTGCCTAATACACTGTTAAGTGGTATGTAAATAATTATTATTCCGTATTGTTTAGAGAATAAAGCTAAGAAAAAATGTGTGTGCCTGTTCAATACCCATCCATTGTTTTTTCAAATATTTCTGATCCACAGTTGGTTGAGTCCATGGATGCATAATTCACAGATGTGGAGGAAAAAACGGTGCTTCCTAACGTGAGATGGTGCTGGGTCATCAAGATGCAGTCATGCTTACTTCAGGGAGGTGCTTTTGCTGTGTGGGTAACTGGTGAAAAACATTAGGTGCAGCCCTTGCTGGAGTGGAGTCGGTCTAGGACTGGGGAAGCCACGTCCTCTTCGTGCCTGAGACCACAGTCCTCCTGTGGAGAGCGAGACCTGTGCAGAGCAAGGCTCCTCTGCTAAGTCACTGGAGTCCGCTGGACCTGGGAGGGAGAAGACCAGATTTCCTCATTCTGGTCTGAGTTGGAACAGGGAGGTCAAGGCAAAATGTGGTGACGGGGCAAGGCGACAGGGGACTGAGAAGCGGGAGAGGCCGGGGCTGCTGTCGGGCTCCTTCCTCACACTTGGTTCTTGGAATCAACCTGCTCACCCTCTCTGACTCCACAGGGTCAGTTTGTGGTCTGACCTGAGGCTCTGGGAAGGTCTTTCTACGGGGTATTGCTCAAGGAACATCACCATCTTGTCCCTCAAGGTGCAGAGTCGTCCACTTGAAGAGTGAAACGACACTGTGATACAGATGACACGGGGCCCTGCCACATCCAGGTTATGTTTAAAACGAGGGGGTCACGTCCATGCAGTTCCCAAGTCTGTCTGGCTGCTAAGATATCAAGAACTTGTAAAAGTGACAACCCCCTAGGCCCCACACTAGATGTCCTGAATGACAATATCCCGAGGGGAGGCAAGGATCTGTCTGTTCGACCGATTCCCCAAATGATGGATGGATGAGCAACCGGATTTGAGAAGGGGGAAGTGGACGAGGAGACACAAAGGAGGAAAGGTCTGCTGTTCTCACACCCTGGGCCGCCCTGTCCCGGAACTCCAAAGCTCTCTGCAGGCACGCCCTTCCGCCATCCCCCTGTCAGGCATGGTAGCAAGAAAAAACACCACACGCTTTGCAATTCTTTCCAGAGGAGGGGAAGTGCAAATGGAATATTTCCTCTAAATTTCTTTCTTTTCAGAAATTATCCACCTGACCAAAGGGCCAGCTGGAAAAACTAGTTGATGACAAATGTGCGTCCCTGGGAGAGGCACACAATGGGCATTCACAGCCTTTAACCCACGTTCTTCTTTTATTTTTTTACTTGTTCCAATGTTCTACATGACAAGAGGATGCATTTGACACATCAGACGTCAATGGAGTATAACTTCTCGTCCTTCTGGTTGTACATGATGTAGAATCACACCCGTCGTATAGTCATATATGCAGGTAGAGTCATAATGTCTGATTTTTTTCTACTATCCTTTCTACCCTAATACCCGCTCCCCTCCCTTCTCTCCCCTCTGTCAAATCCAAGGAACCACTATTCTTCCCTAGCCACCCCCTCCTACTGTGAATTAACATCCACATATCAGAGCAGATGTTTGGCCTTTGGTTCTTTGGGATTGGCTTATTTCACTTAGCATGATATTCTCCAGCTCCACCCATGTACGTGAAAACGCCGTAATTTCATTCTTCTTTGAAGCCGAGTAATATTCCATTGTGTATATATACCACAATGTCCTTATCCATTCATCTGTCGAAGGGCATCCAGGTTGGTTCCATCATCTAGCTACTGTGAATTGAGTTGCTGTAAACACTGATGCAGCTGCCTCACCGTAGTGTGCTGATGTTAAGTCCTTTGATTAATCCATGTTCTTGAAAGAGTCTTCTTCTTTTCCTCCCTGTCTCTCTTAGCCCCATTCTCCCCTTGAGCTGTTGTGGTCTGACCTCCTCTCCCATGCTGCCCTGAAACAGCTCCTGCCAACACCCCAGAGCCCTTTGTCCAAGCCCAAGGCTTCTCCCCAGCTCCCATGCTGCTTGCTGTGACTCACGCTATGTGCATCTCCCCCATTTGATACCATGGACCACTCCCTCCTCTGGCTCCATAAAGCCATCTCCCTTGTATTTCCTGTTAGTCCCCTGGCCATTCCTTGGGGTCTCTTTGTCACCGTATCTTTTCTGGTCCTCCTCAGATGTTCTCCTCAGCCTCTTGTCCTACAGAGCCACGCTCTGTCCCTCTTCCCGGGTGCTGTGCTGCATCTCCAGGGCTTCCTCTGTTACTTCCTCTGTTCTGACTCCCCAGTCTCAAGCCCACATCTCTTCCTATCTGCACCTCCAGAAGCACATATGATCGATATCCTCCTCCCCAAACGCAGCCCTCCCTCTTTGTCAGTTTGGCGGGTGGCATTTTGCTCGGTTGCACCAGCTGGGCATCCAGACACCATCCTCTCTACTTTGGACATCTGCTCCTTCTCCATCCCGTGCTCACGCCTCTCTGGTGCAGGCTCCTCTCTTCCCTGGACTCCGGCAAAGCTCCCTAAGTGGCTTCCATCCTACCACCCTCTGCACAGTTTACAAAGGGATCTTTATAAACCACAGATTTCGTCGTGGTTTTGCTTAGTTTAAAGCACTTGCCAAATTCCATCATCTGCTACTTACTCCTCACGGCTCTTTGCTGCCTGGATCCATCTGCTTTCTCCAGCTCTGCCCTCACTCTCCGAGCCCCAGCCCCACTGGGCTTCCTGCATGTCCTGAACATGCCCCGGGTTTCCTGCATGAGGCCTGGCTTTCACCTGGTAAAATAGGGCTCATCTTTCAAGGCCCATGGCATAGACTGAATATGTGTGTCCCTCAAAGCTCATGTTGAAGCCCAAATCCCTAATGTGATGGTATTAGGAAATGGGTCTTTTGGGAGGTGATTAGGTATAGATGAGGTCATGAGAGTGGGCCCTAATCTGAGCTATTAGTGCCCTTACTGCAAGAAACACCAGAGAGCTTTCTGCCTCCTTTTCTCTGCCGTATGAAGACACAGTGAGAAGGTGGACATCTGTAAGCTGAGCACTGAGCCACAGACCCAACCTTACTGGCAATTTGACTCAGACTTCCAGCCTCCAGAACAGCGAGAAAATTAACTTCTGTTGTTTAAGGATGCAGTGTATGGTATTGTGTAATGGAAGCCTGTGCAGGCTGCTTCTAGTCTTCTTTGTCCTGCATCCTTAAGCCACTGAGAATTGACCACTGCCCCACCATCTCCATCCACGGCATTAGAGGGACATTTAGCATATTTCATTCCAGTTCAGTAATCTTCCTCTTTCACCAGTGCCAACGGGAAGCAGAGTGTTTATTCATCGGTGTATTCCTAATAGCACGATATGAGGCACATGTTATTTCAATAAACATTTATAGGAAAAAATGCTGCTTTAAGTTACACAAGAGGTTAGGTTAATGGTAAAAGTGAAAATGATGTCAGTTAGCCTTTAGTGAGGCCTACGGTGCTCCAGGCATTTCAAATACAGTGTTAGTATTCACACCAGCCCTAGGGAATAGGAATTCAGGGTGTTACTGTTCTCATTGGATAGAAGAAACCAAGGCATCGAGAGTTCAGGTAAGTTGCCCTAAGATTAGTGTCATAGCTATGTGAGTCAGCTTTGGAACCCCAATCATCTGACTCCATCTCTCCTCCTTAGCTAAAGGCAGGCTCTGTCCTGAGCAGGGACTGGGGGTGGGTGGGAGCTGGGGGCTGTGGGTAGGGGCAGGAGGAAAGAGGGAGGCTGGGCTACGGAGCCAGTGTCCCCCTGCTATTGGATCAGATGCCCAGCATCCCAAGGGCAGTTCCCTTCTCGAAGGCTGGGAACAGGAGGAGAGAAGTGGAAGGAAGAGATGGTCCTGCCAAGTTTCTAGCTTGACAGCTCCCATCTCTGCCATCCCCTCAGTCAATCTCCAAGCTCGAGAAAGGGAAGGTAGAAGGGGAAAATCACTCTGGGTTTGAGAAATATTTTCTTTAAAATATGTAGTCAAATGGCCTCACCACCAGACAGGCGGATCACATACCGATGATTTAGCTGCAATATCATTGAGTTCATGGAGTGAGGAATTCCCATTCCCATCTCTGAAAAGACTGGAACTAAATAAAGTTGAACTGATGTTTGGCAGTGCAGTGCTAGGAAATCTATTTGAGTTCCTATTTAAAGGTACAGAGCCTTATTTTAAAGCAGTTTCCTAGGGTCCAGATAATATATCCCATGATATCAAAATACATGTTTCCTTGCACCGTAAAAGCCTCCTTTGCTTAGAAAGTTTGGAATATCTCTGTACCACAGGTTTCTGTATTGGAAACTGCAAGTCTAAGAAAATTAATATTTTTATGCCAAACATCTTCCGATGTTGGCTCATTGAAATCTTCACAGAAACCAAAGGGGGTCAGTTATATTCTTATTGCTAATTTGCAAACAGGAGACTGAAGCTTAAAGAGGTAAGGCTACTTTTTCTAAGTTTCACAGCCAGTGCATTTCGTTCAGGTATGTGGGTACAAACCTCGATTTCAAAGCTGGGTAGCCCAGGGTACCTAGGCTCCAACTCTAGGACTTGGGAGACCTCACTTCTCATGGTTCTGAGCCAGACTCCAACTTGGGCACGAAAGGCTTAGTATCTGGGTGACTTGGGCTGAGGATAACTCGGTGTGGTATATATAATACTGGAGCAGATCACAGCCACTGTGTCTCAGTCTTCCCATGTAAAATAGGAGACAAGTCTTACCCACTGCATTCTGGTATCATGGAGGAGGCCGCCAACATAATGTGTCAAAGGGATCTCATCATAAATGCACAACACCTGGACATGGCCCTTGAGTGCATGGAGTACTGCAGCCATAGAAGCAGGGGTGGATTGGCACATCCAGGAACCCTGAGACCACAGCTGACCTGAGTTTGCTGGCAGCCTGGCCCTAGGATGTCTAAGCCCCCAGAGCAACTGATTTCCATCTCCCAGGCTCGGGATCCATGGTCCTGTGGTTATCCCTTTCCTCTTTTCGCCCAGTCAGAATCACTTCCCAACCTGGAGTCTTAATCACAGGGAGCAATTACACGAGAATAGAACAACAAATCGAGATCGATACAGACTCGACTGTCTACTGGAAGGAACAAAATTTATGACTAGCCTGGATTATGCTTACCAGCCAAAAATAGCGGCAATTCCAAGCAACCCCACAGACCAGGATCAATCATGGCATTTTATTACTTTGCTAAACCCTGCTGGCTCCCCACCCCAACCTCCATCTTGTTAGAACCCAATCGCCAAGGAAAATATTGCACTTGTTATCAAATTTTCGAAAGGGAATTTATGGCAAAGACAGATTGATTTAAAGCTGCTTCTAAAGGGGAGCGCAGGGCTGTGGAAAGGTAAATTTTGCAGCGTCTCCTAGATTGGTTCTTTTGCTTATCTCTTCATTTTATGACATAATCTGTCGTAGCATTACCCAGGGTCCTTTGGGCTGAAGCTTCTTGCCTGGCATTAGATAAGGGGGAGATATTGTCTGGGTGTAAAGTTTAAAGCCCGTGGCAAGGGCTCATTTTTCTCATTTCAGGCAAGGGAGAAAGGATATAAAACGAAAAGCAAGCAATCAATAAAGAAGAAAGATAGAGATCTTCCCAAAAAAGGAAAAAGAAGAAAATCCTCACCTCGCTGACTACTCCTCTAACTAAGACTTTAACAGGCGGATAATGAGCTCCCGCGTCCTCTGGTCTGGGCAGGGACTGGAGGGCAGGCAACAGTGCTAGAATAATCCACTCCCCCTTTCCTCCTGCACCCTGCGTGAGGACACACAACTCCCATTGTGAGCTCTCGGATTCCTTCCATACAACTCAGCTTTCCTCAGCTCCATCAGTCAACCTTTAAAATTAAGAGCATGTGGGTTAATTAGTTACCCAGCAATGGGGATGGGGGATAGCAGTGGTTATCCAAACCAAGTACACAGACTCTGATTCTATCCTGCAGATGTGAGGCATCTCCTCCCCTCTGCTCACGAGAGAATAAAAGGAAAGGTGAAAGTACCCTTTGGTTAATCCTGGAGTTTATGATAGACTAGGCTGATTTAATGGCTCTACAGTCATTCTGTTGTTAGAAAATCAATATTTTCCTAGGAAAGAGTATGGACTGCTATAAATACACTCCCAGTTATATGAACCTTAGCCACAGAACTTACATATTGCAGAGACCAGGATGAATGGCAAAGAAACAGCCCTCCTAAAGCATCTGGGGGAACAGGGTGCCTCACAGAGAAACCCAAGGGCAGGTGTATAATCTGTGAGCACCTCTGAGACTCACACCTCCTGTGACCTTGGGGAGATGGGGACACCCTGTGATCTCCCGGTGGGTGGTATTTGCTTTCAGGGTTCCTGGGTCACTCATTCTGGAGCAAAAGGGAAAATATTAGGGAGTGGACCCTCTGGGCAGGCAGAACACTGGGGAAGGTACGAAGAGGAAGGAACCAAAGGAAAGGGAGCATGAAGTTATGGGTGAGGCAGGACTGGCCGTGGGAGGATGTCTTGACCAGGAGGACGTCATGTAAGTGAAATGAGCCAGACACAGAAAGGAAAAGATTGCATGGTCTCATTTATACGTGGAAACTAGAAAAAAAAAAGAGGATAAAATCCTGGTTACCGGGGTCAGGGAGATGGACAGGAAGCAGAGACACATAGCAAGAGGGTACAAGGCAGCAGGTAGATATTCAGGATGAGCAAGTTGGAAGATCTAATGCATCACATGAAGACCACACTTGATAACAGTGGATCATATTCAGGACTTTTACTAAGTGAAGAGAATATAGCTGCTCTTACCAAGGGCTGGAGGGATGGGGGACTGCCTGAGACAATGGATATGATAATTCGTTTCTGCAGGGCAACTGCTTTACTATATATGTATCTTATGATAGCATGCTGGGTACCTTATATATATACAATAAAATTAATTTTCTTAAAAAAAGTGGCTGAGTTTGAATCCTTCTCTACCATATCTTGTGTGACCTTGACCCCCAGATTTTGCAGAGAAAGAAACTGAGGCTAATAGGGATTTGTGACATCTAACACACCAGGCTGTTTTTGAGTTTAAAAGAAGGTAAATGTTAGACATTTGCCGTTTTATTTTAGCTGTCTAGCATTAACTCCACTTTCTACACCCAGGGAATTCGACATCATTTTATCGAGCCTCTGGGACTTAGAGTCTTTCTTCTGCTATGGAATCTGAAAGTGGCACACATTTGCATTTCCCATCCTGCTCTGCAAGTGTGGTCAAACACACCTGCCCTAGATTTTCCCAGGAGCTAGTGAGGAAAAGCAGCAAGAACAATGAGTTCTGGTAGTGCCTGTGGACACATTCTAGCCCTGGGTGCAGCTGTGACAGCAGTGGGAACTTCTGTCCAGGCCAGCCCAGCTGGCCGATTTGGAGCAATGTGTTACCTTACCAGACCCTCCTGTGGATAGAACCCAAATGTCTTCTCTGGTTGTCTAGGCTCAGAGCCCATTTCTCAGGGTCTCTCTGTACAGAAGCAGGCCAAGAGAGGCAACGGCACATAGAGACAGAAATGCAAGGTGTAGGGCCTGAGCAAATAGCCCCATGGGCCTCTACTCTGCCTAAATTTGTGGAGAACTTTTTAAAACGAGCACTTAGGGTCACCTGGCACACAGTAGGGTTTCAGAAAATTAATCCTGATTACTTGAGATTTAGGGACTTAAGGGAAGTAAGGGACTGGGAATTGGGTAGTAGACAAACATCATTAGAGAATTGGCCTCTGTTACCCCATGTGCTAGCCGGAGGACAGTCCCCAAGCCCTAGACCTGGGCAGACATCTTGTGGTCAGTCCAGTCTGCTCAGAGACTCTCCCAGGAAGAAAGAGGTCCACTCTGGCTTTCCTGCCCTGTTGCTTAAGGCAGGTAGTCTGCGCAGACTGGCGCCCTGGTCAGAAGAGTCTGCTTGAATTGTGGGGCCCAGCGGGCCTCATTATCTCCTCCAGTCACTTGCCTGGAAGGCTCCTGGGTTCCCTTCCTGGGAAACAAACCTGGAAACAGGAAGAGAGAAAGCGGCTGGGGAAAGAATGAGCAATTACAGATGGCAAGCACCAGCCCCAAACATGCAATTACTTTTCAAACAGGCTATTTACAGCCCAGCAGCAGGAGCCTGCGGGGAGCAGGGAGTGTGTAATCTGTGACTGGTCAGGGCTCCGGCAGGCAGGAGAGACAGTCACCAGGGATGCCAGGAGATGTGAGGCAGAGACAGATACATAGGGGTGTGGGACCCCGGGAGAGAACAGAAAGGATGCACAACCCCCTCCCTGATGTGCCCTCACGCTGCTGACTTCTCCCTTCCAGCTGTCTAGATCCTCCATCCTGTAGGCATCTACCATGTCTGGCTTCTCCCCAGGATTTCTCCTTCACCGGGCCCCCTTTCTTGCCTTTTCTCTCATCCTCAACTCAAATTCCCACCACCCTGGACCAAACTCCCCTGTACTCTTGTCCAGTAACAGAACGTAGAAGATGGTTCTTATTTAATCAATGCATGTCTCAGTTTTCTTGCTCATAAAATAGGATCCTAAGGGTACTTTGTTCTTAGAGTTGCTGGGAGGGCTCTAGCAATCACTGCTGGTTAAATACTGAGCACAGGGCCTGGTATATGGTATCAACTGGGTAGATGTTGTAAATGTGAATGGTGATTACTTGCCATTGATCTATTGGAGATTTCTGGAGCTCAGAGAAAAACCATGGTGGTCAGGTTGCTCTTTCATCTCTGCCACATTTGACTCATTCAAGTCAGAACAGGAAATGTTTATATGATATTAAGATATATGGAAGAAGAAGTTCTTGCAAACCTTTTCATCTTGGAACTATTTACATTCGTTCTGTAGAGTCAAGACTTAGAAGTCCTCTTCTGTGCTTGTTAGAAAAGACTTGAAAACTGTTATGTATGCCCAATGCAGGTTTTGTGGTCAGCCTCATTATCAAAAGAGATGTTTCACCAGGACTCTTTGTGGTCATTAGAGTGAGTGAAATCTTCAAAGGCAAGCCTGTGTGTTGGGAGAAGCAACTGGGGCATGGCTGGCTTCACCTGCTGGGGATGAGAGCATTTGATGATGTCAACCAGGGATGGTCTTGACAGGTTCTGCACCTGCTCCTATTTTAGATTTGGTTTCTGTTAGTTGGATGCAGGATTGGGCAGCTGTCCCCTTTGTCCAAGGACAAAACAAGTCTAAGCCCCTGAGGAAAAACACTGAAAAGTCAGAATCAGAGCCGTGCTTGAATCTTAGCTTAGATTTCATGCTGTGTCTTACCCATCTGGACCCCAGATCTTCTCCTCCTTTCTCCTGCTCTCAGTCCAGGAATAAGCAGGGACCTTTAGGGACTGCATCAACTTATCTTTTGCCCTCTGATTTCCAGCTGGGCTCAGCCAGTGAGAGAGAGGTGAGGATATTGCTTCCTTTGGTTGTCTTCTGGCCTGCTGATCAGCAGAGGTCAGCTTCTCCGTGCAAGTTCACGGCTCCCTGAGGGCTGCCCACTCCTACAGCTCTCCGCCAGGGTCATCTTCTCCTTTGCTCCATGGGATAAGAGGTGGGGCTGTGGTTGTAATGCTGATGCATGTTTTATAATCTCTTACTGGATTCACTTAATCTTGCTCCTAATCGTGTCAAATAATCCTTGCACTAAACTTTGCTCAAGCATTCAGTTGCTCCCTTGACCCCCACCATCTATGAGGTAGTGCAGGGTCTGAAGTCAGACTCTGGGGCTGAGACCAGGATGTGATTTTTCACCACCTATGTGATCTTGGAAAAGTGGCTTCACCTCTAAGTGCCACAGTGTCCTGTAATGCAGGATGTATTGGAGTACCTCCCTAATTGGCTTATGGGGAGGATTAAAGGAGATCAGACAAATAAAGCCCCTACAACAGTGCGTGAAACCCAGAAACCTCAACAATGCTAGCTCTAATTATTCAGCTCTGTCTAGGGAGAGAGATGGGGAAGGAGGGAGGAATATTCTAGGAAGATGAGATGGTGTAATTGGAATCAAAGAGTCAGGCAAGAAGAAAGTGCACAGGTGGTATGGGGTTTTCCCAAGTAAAGAAAGGTCTCCAGGGAATAAGATGGGTCAGATAATAGCTAGGTGTTGAAAGAACGTAGAAGTCTTCATTTTCAAAGAAGTATCAGCAGGGACTTTGGCCACTGTACCATTCTCCCAGGGTGCTGGAATTCCGTAAAACACTGGTATCTTTAAGACAGAGGGGGATTTTGTACTAGAGTTTTGTCCCATATTCAGCTCAACTTTTCTTACATTTTTTTTATTAGAGCTGTTGATGGATTGTCTGTTTCTATTATAATGTATTTTGTATGGGACATCTCTGATGCTCCATCTCGTACCCTCTACACTTACCTCTGGAAATTGTGTGACAGCAGGTTGCATGCACGTGTGGCCTGATCAGAGCCTACCTGAGCCTCAGGGCTGGTCTCTTGATTTCTTCCCCTGGACTTCTCTCTGTCTCTATTTTGGAGGATGCTGTGGGATCCTGCTTGGCTGGGCTAGCTCAAAGATTTATCTGGGAGAGTAAGAGAGTTAGTTACCTGGGGAAATCTTCCACCAGTGGGTCAGGAACCAGTGCATGAAAATCTCGCTCTCCATATCTTGGGCAATTCTGAAAGACACAACTTTTTAGTGGTCCCTGAGGAATTATATCCCAGATCTTCACGAATATTGAGTCAGCTCAGTAACACATCCTGGGATTGACCTTCTCTCCTTCCTCCTATGCCTCTTCCCATTCCCTCCATCACATTCCTTAGGATCCTTACTGGTGACTAAGCCCTTGTCACAAGTTCTGTATTGCCAGGGGAACCCAAGCGAAGACATTATTTTATTTGGTTTTCAGTTATTAAGAGCATTTTAGTATTGCATTTTATGCTACTTTAATGAACCTAGTTTATGCCCTCTTAATAATGCACAAATAGCTAGAAGTGAGCCCTTCATAAATAAGACCAATTTCAAGCAATGGCTCTTAGCAGTTGTCTTCTTCAATGAGTTACCTGTTCCAGCAAGACTGGTGGTTGTGCAAAGATGGTCCAGGGAAAGAATGATACAGTGGCAGTCAGGAGCATCAGCTCCTATATCCAGCCCTTCCATCATCTAATTGTGCAATTAAAAATACTCATTTAAACAGTTTTATTGAGATACAATTTATATGCCATAAAGCACACCAAATTAAAGTGTATAATCCAATGTTTTCTTAAAATTGTATTTCCAGAGCTGTACAACCATCACTATAATCTAATTTTAGAACATTTTTGTTACTCCTCAAATAAACTGCCCCACCCCAGCTTTAGGCAACCACTAAATTATGGTTTTTATGAATTTTCCCATTCTGGACATTTCATATAAAGCGGATCATGCAATCTGTGGTCTTTCGTGATTGGCTTCTTTTGCTTAGCAGTGTGCTTCTGATGTCCACCCATACTGGAAGGTTAGTTGTGTGGCTCAGAGTAACCACAGACTACAGGGGGTCCCACTTCCTCCTCTGCATCCTGAAAGAATCTCCATGGTCCTCTGCAGCCCTGAGAGTCCCCAGGGAGGCCACGTAAGTAGCAGAGAAACTTGGAGAAAATGTGGCTCCAGGGTTTAAGATTTCAGCTCAGAAGCCAAAAGATGAGCAGCAGATAGCGCTGAGCACTTCCTCGACAGTTGGTGCCCGTCTGCATGCAGAAACCAATTACCTATGAGGAGTAATTGAAATCATTAATAGCCACAAACAAATGTGTCTATTCTGCAAGTAATTTGCAGTAACATTTAGTAATTGATAGTAATTTTTAGTAATTAAACACTAAGTAATTCATTTACCAAGCCACGCAGCCATTTTATGGGGTTCCTTGGTGCTCCCACAGCCGATCTTAATTACTCAACTGAAGCACCAGGAATATTTCTGTCATTTCTTAAAAAAATAAAAAAAAAATAGAGTGTGCTATTCTCGGTAAGCACCAGTAGAGAGGAAACCAAGGAGAAGAGTTATCTTCCTGGGCAGTAGTAATTAAAAGACTGAAGATGTGTTTGGGGCCAACAGCAAGGATGCTCAGTGAAGCCCTTTAGACAGGTTTTTTTTTTTTTTTTTTTTTCCTTTTTGTCTGTGCTGCACAGAAAGTCAAAGTGAAATCTGGGTTACAGCCATTTATTTTTGTCTTCTCCTCTGGATGCTCTGGCTTGGCCTTTTCCAGGTTTGTGCAGGCTGCTATAAAACTGTGCAAGAGCTGATTGTGGCAGGGAGCAAGCACAAACACCCACTCTTCATTTTTTATTTCAGATATCCTCTGAAATTCTGAGCTTGGTGTTCACTGGTATGCACACTTAACTCCAGTACACCTTCCTGATTTAGTATCAGTAGAGGAGAGTGTTACCTGTCTACTCAGCATCTAGTTCTCTCCCTTCTTTGGTGGCAACACCCCAGTTTTACTCAGGAATCCTTCTTTTCTCCAAGCAGCCTGTGCCTTTGGAGGAGCATGGGCTCCGACAGGTCTTGATGAGTCGAAGCCAGTCTTAGTAGTTCTCCTATGGCTCCAGGAAACCAGGTTGCTATTGGCCCAGAAATGAACATGTGACCCGAATTGGCCCAATCAGAGTAAAGGAGAAGGGAGGTTTTTATTTTTATTTTTTTTTTCCTGCTTCCTCTCTCTTGGAGTAATCAAGGGTGCTACCAACGCAGAGGGTGCAGTCCACCATCTCAATCTTAAACGGGAAACAGGTCTGAAAACAAGCTCTATCCCGAGGTAAGATAGGATTGGAGGGGATGGCGGAGAAAGCCCCAGGTCTCACTGTGTTTGGAGTCCTATTTCAGGGCTATTTTAATTAGCTAGCTGATGATTTCCTTGGGTTTTATCTAGTGTTTTGTCAGTTTGTTTGTTTGTATGTTTTTTTCTCCTGCTGGACTAAAGGTCCCGACCAGCACAGTCACAGAGGAGGAAAAGTTTATTTGAGGGCTCACGGTTTCAGAGGTCTTAGCCCATAGAAGGCCGGCTCCATTCCTCGGGGCTTGAGGTGAGGCTGAACATCATGGAGGGTGAGGGTGGTAGAGGGAAGTGGCTCCCATCATGGTGATCAAGAAGCAGAGAGGGAGAGACTCCACTCTCCACCAGGCCCCCAATGAACCACTTCCTCCAGCCACACCCCACCTGCCTCCAGTTACCATTCAGTAAATCCCATGAGGGATCAATTCACTGGTTGGGTTAAGACTCTCACAACTCAACCATTTCTCCTCTGAACCCTCTTGCATTGTCTCACACGTGAGGGTTTGGGAGACATCTCACATCCAAACCATAACATCTCGTTGAACTTTCTATCATTTGTGGCATTAAGCAACCTAACTCTTTGGCCACTGGTTCCCAACTTCCCCCAGTGCCGTTGCTCCCTTCCTGAAAAGTTCCAACCCTTGGCTCACCTATTATTGTGACAGAGATCAATATTCTCTGCCACTCCTATCTGCACAGGCAGCATGTTGAATGCTTAGCTCCAGGCCCACCTCCTGTGTGAAGCCTTTACTGCTTGTGGGAGCCAGGCTGGAGATCCCACAGCAAATTATGTGACCACCATATTTGACATTCCTCATTTGTGGATGCCACACATGTATCTTCTCAGCTAGTTCCTAGACAACAGAGGAATACAGCATCTGCGCTCACAGTGTGGAGGGAGATGAGCTAGACACCCAGGGGGACTGACATTAGGGAATTCTGGGGGTACAAAACAGAACAGAATTGGGTAAACACGAAAGGCATTCAGAGGAGAAGGGCATCATTTTGGGCAAGGTTGGTTGGGGAGATAAGGATCCTTCTTGAATATAGAGGACCAAAATTGAATGATGAAAGATGTGCAGACCGTTGATAATGGCTGTGTGTGCACGTATCCTTTGATTCATTCTGTTAATATTATGTCCTCTACTTCAAGTATTGTGCCAATTATTTTATTCCTATATATCTTATCTCATTAAATTTCAGAACAACATACATAGAATAGATCTTGTGTACATCCATTTTACAAATGAGGATGCCTATGTTCAGAGATATATGTGATTCTCCCTCCCAGAGGTTCAAACTCCAGGTGCAAAGCAGTGTCTGTACCTTACAACTACTGTCTGCCCCTCACCATACAGGCAGGGCAAAAGCCCATACAGGAAGTATTTTAGGCTTTGTGGGCTAGCCAGTCTCTGTGGCAGGTGCCACACTCTGCTATGGTTGCACAAAAGCAGCCACAGAAAATATGGAAATAATACATGTTCCAAGAACTCATTACATATAGCACTGAAATGTGAATTTCACATGTCATGATAATTATTTCTTCTTTTCATATCCCCCCAACCATAAAAAAAAATTCAGATTTCCCTAGTGGGCCACAGTGTGCTAAGCCTTTATTTTCTCCTGCCAGGATCTTCTTTTTCATGTATGTTGAGACCATTGAACATGAGATCTACCTTTTTGATGAGATTTTAAGTGTACCCTATGGGATGGGTAACTATAAGCACAATGCTATTCAGCAGATTCCAGAATTTATTCTTCTTGTGTTACTAAGAACTCATTTATCTGAGATGGTGTATTAGTCAGCTTGTTCGCTGACCAGAACAACTGTAGAGGAGGAAAAGTTCATTTGGAGGCTCATGGTTTCCAAGGTCTTAATCCATAAATAGCAGTCTCCATTCTTTGGGGCTCAAGGTGAGACTGAATATCATGGCAGAAGAGTGTGGTGGAGGAAAGCCGCTCACATGCTGATCGGGAAGCAGAGAGACCCCACTGGCCAGATACAAATATCTACCCCAAAGCCATACCTCCAATGCCCACCTCCTCCAGCCACACCCCACCTGCCTTCAGTTACCACTCAGTCCCTTCAGGCGATCCATTCACTGATTAGATTAAGGCTCTCAAACTGATCATTTCCCCTCTGAACCCTCTCGAATTATCTTACAGGTGAGCTTTTAGGGGATACCACACATCTAAACCATAACAGATGGGGTCTCACTATATTGCCCAGGCTGGTCTTGAACTCATGGGCTCAAGGGCTCCTCCTGCCTCAACCTCCCATTACTGAGAATTTATACTGTTGAAGAATCACTCCTCATTTTTCCCCCTGCAGCCCCTGGCAACCACCTGTCTATTCTTTTTCCATGAGTTTGACTATTTCAGGGACCTCATATCCGTGGAATCCTGTGGTATGTGTCTTTATGGGAATGGATTTCACATTCTGCAGAATGTCCACCGGGTTCATCCATGTTGACTTCAAAGCATGTCTGTAAGGAGGCGGGCTGGGAGGTTGAGGGACCCTTGTGCACCCCACCCCCACCCTAGGGAACTCGAAGGGCAGCAGAACCTCTGTAGCAGCCCGGGGCTCCACTTGCCAGAGACTGTGCTCTGACCCCGGAGACTGTGCTCTGGCCCCGCGGCACCCTGTTTATCCGCGGAAGGCCTTCTTTTAATTTGGCGATCTGCAGAGGTCTCAGATGAGGAGCCTTCACTTGCCCTCTTTCTCAAGCCTTCTCCAGCCTGATGTAATTAGCTGCATCCCAGCCCCACCTCCGATTCTGTCTTTTAATGAGCAGTGCCAGTCCTGAGTCACTTTACGGGAGCGAGAAGCCCCTTGATATCAATTAAAAGGGAAATGCTTTGCAAAGCATAAACTGCAACAAGCCGTGAAAAGGCACCAAGAAAAGAGGTTCAGGCCACTGCGCACAGAGCAGAGCAGTCGCAAGGGTTGTCTTGCACTCTTTTGGAGGAAAAAACAAAACAAAAAACCCAAGGAGGCCCAGCCTGCTAGCAACATACTCCTCCGGAGGCAGAGGCTGCAGGACTCTTGGAGCCCGGAGCGGTGCGCCTGTTGGGTCCGGGCTTCTCCTCCTCTGTGGGGCGGAGCCCTGTGCAGCCCAGCGCGCTGCGTCTGGAGGAGATGATTTAGGACGAGTGTTGGAGCTCGGTGTGATCTTACTTCTCTCTCATTTTCCTCTCCTGAAGTGAACAATCAAGCCAGCCTTTTCGCAGGCAGGGGGTGATGGGAGGTAGTGGGAGGCTTCATTAATCTCTGGGTTCTTCAGGAGAGCCAATTTGATCATTGAGCAACACCAAGCCCTCGGAGCGCACGGCTGCTTGTCAGCTTGGACACGTGCCCTCCGGAAAAGCCACGCTGGGAGCCTGGCTCCTGCGCCCACCGGGATGGGGATCGAGGGGCTGCCAGGGGGGCATCTGGTTCCTGATGGGTTTAAAGGAGCGTATGGCCGAGCCTCGGGTGGGCAGTGGACACCCGCTGACAGTCACCTGTCAAGACTGGAATGCTGGCAGGGCTGCTTTTGGAGTCCTCCAGCTGCCGCTTTAATGTCTTGTCATCTCTTTGAGTCCTCTTCTCCCTGGTTCTCTAAGTCTCGGGAACAATCGTTGATTCCTTGGCGTGGACGGCTTTCCGCACTTAAATGGCTGTGTTCGTCTCTCAATTTCCAGAAATAAATTTCTTACCAGAACGTACTTGGCAAAGGCATTTAAAAGTCCTGTCCCCTAAAGTCCACTTGTTTTCAGTGGCTTACCTCCCCCAGGGATTAGGCTGGCTTTGATGCATACACACTCTGGGCTCAAACCTGCTCTCCTGTCAGGGACCGCAGAGATGCCACCCAGTCATGGTCCCCAGGGGAGAGATGTTCCTGGCTGAGAAAGAGAAACCATGAAGCCTAGGCCCCTGAAATTTGCCATCTTCTCTCTGTAGAAGAAGGATGTTTATCTGAAGTTGTTAGCATGTTTTTCAGTTTGCAAAAAATCTTTTTATATATTATTTGTTGTCGATTCCCCACCCACCCAGCAACCTTGAGCAGTCAGCAGAACAAGGATAATAATAATTTTCATTTAGTATATATAGGATGTTTTGTTTTTTGCTATTGTTATAAATAAAACTTCACCTTCACATGGAAACAGGATGGTAAAATGTGGTAAATGGTAATGATGATTTCTCTATGCTCGGCTGTATCTGGATGCTCTATGTGTGATGTTCTCACCCTTCTTTTCTTATCTTGTAAGGAAATAGAAATTCAGAAGGATTAAATAACCCACCCAGAGCTCACTCCTGGGTCAGAGGGTTGGAGCAGAACAGGTGATATTAAGATTATCCACAGGTTAAGCCAGACATGGTGGCACATGCCCATAATTCCATCTACTGGGGAGGCTGAGGCAGGAGGATGCAAGTTCGAGTTCAGCCTTGGCAACTTTGTGATACCTCATCTCAAAATAAAATAAAAAGGGCAGGGGTTATAGTTCAGTGGTGGAGCACTTGCCTAGCATGTGCAAGGCCCTGGGTTTAGTCTCTAGTATAAAAAAAAATTATCCCCAGGTATCACATCTTACATCGAAATAAGAAATCATAAAGATCAGTTAGTGCAGACACCCAGTGGTAGCGAAGTCCAGTCTTCAGAACCACAGCTCAGAACTCTTTCTCTTAGAACATATTCTTGACAGAGCTTCTAACAGGTTTCCCCAGGAAACCTGATCACACCAAAATTTTAGTATAGACCCATTCCTCAGACAAGCAAGGTGCAGGCCAGCCTAGAAATAGTTGCATATTGATCTTGTCATTGGTAATTAATGGCAACCTCAAATTAATAATCACATGCATATAAATCAATTTTCAGAGGTGCAATAATTAGATTTAATGCCTGCCACACCATGTATGTATGTGTTTAATTATCAGCCTCATTATGAATTTTAATGAACTTACAATGGTTCAAGATATTTGCATCCCATTAGGTATGTGACTTTTTTCTCATTTTTAGATGGATTTTATTCTCTCAGGTCTTGGAGTTGAATTTTATATGTAAAGAACACTGCATTTTTCTAAAGTCTCTTCCTAGTCCTACTCCTCCTTTTCTCACGTGAACAAGTAAGGAGCTCTGGCAAAGAGATGAGTTCCTCCTTCAAGGTCTTGCTTCCGTTTGTCAGAAAGGAGGCCAAGGGAGGGAGACACATTATTGGTAGCCTCTTGTCTCAGCCTCCTTGCTAAATAGGAGCTCACTGTGTGACCTCGGGGAAGTCACTGGACCTCTCTGGGCCTGTTTTCTCATCTGTCAAGTGATAGGAAGAGAAGGAACGGAGGAGGGAAGTTCGTAATACATGATATGGCTGCCCCTGATGCAGATTACTGTGGTCCTAGATGAGGACTGTTTCTATAAGCAAGAGAGCGAGATGAGGGAGGCAGGCATTATTTTCTCATCCAGCCCCTACTTCAAACATGAACTTTGCCTTGGCAGGATATGAGTCTGCATGTTCTGTTGTGGGTCTGGCTGTCATTACAGGGACAGTGTTTGGGCTCCAGCCGGGATTGCTACTGCAGCATTCACTCGTAATTTGGAGCCTGGGCCACAGGGAAATTGCAGACAATTTGGATGAAAATGGTTGGAAAATTGCAGTGTTCTGGCCGCTCCCACCAGCCCCTTTATTTTTTTTCCTTATTTTCTTTTTTATTTCTTTTTCTTTCCCTTCTCCCTCTCCACCCGCCCCCAAAATTACTTTAGAAGCGAAGGAACAACAGGCTAGACTAGCTAGATATTTTTTTTTTCTCCAGTCTATGATGCATTTTGTAAACAAACATGTAAATTGATACAGAATTTAACCACCCTCCGACAGAGTGGCCAAGAGACGGGGGTAAGGCGGGGAGGTTCAGCGTGAGAACCCGGGTAAGCTGAGATGCTGGGAGGATGTTTGTCCTGGTTAATTGAATTTCTGATTGGATATGAGTTAACTGGGAAACCTTTACCCTCTTGTAAATTGTTCTCAAATGAATCCACTTACCTGTCTTGGCATTTAATTAATTATTTAAAAAAAATTTTGGAACCTGCTGCCTTATTAATAGTAAATGAATGATATCTTTTATTGGCAATTGAGATGCACGGTCACGGTGCTGAGAGTATTTATCATTGTTCAGCACCATAAATGGAAATGGGCCAACGGTGGGAGATCAACTGGACAGATCATCAGAGGGGCTGTAGACATCAGCATTGCCGTCAGCGCCTCCACTTAGCATCTGCCTCTCTTGTGTGGGGCCCGATTGGTGCCTCGCCTTTGCTTGGAGTCTTTACCTAGGAAGGGAGTTCACCCCATGGGTAGATAGATCTGGTTATCACAGGGTCTCCCCATTACATTGAGCTAATCTCTGTTTCCACATATTGTATCAGTTGTGGGTTCCAGCCTTGGGTCATTGCAACCCCAGCCATTCCACTTCTCCGTCAGCACTTCATGTGTTTGAAGAAAGTTTTCTTCCCTCCTCCTGAGGGCTATTCCTGGGTATCCTCAGCCAGCCCAGGAGGATTGGCAAGATGCAGCCCAGCCACCCCACCTCTCTGTGCAGATAGTGGTTCCCCGTTACCAACCAAGTGTGGGAGACCTTGAGGAAACCTGATCCCTCTTTGCCTCAGTTTCCCCAGCCAAGAGGTGGGTGTGGTAGCTGCAGAATTCTGGAATAGGTTGCTCTGTGGATGAACCGGGCTGTTATGAAGGGCTTGGGACAGTATGTGGCATGTGGCAAGTACAATGGAAGTGTCTGCTGTTGTCACGACACCGTTTAAGGTCCCTTTGTCTCGTGGTATCTCTCTTCTGAAGACTGCAGTTTATTTCCGTGATTTAAAACGTGTGGACATTCATTCATTCATCAGCCTTTTATTGAGCCTCTACTCTAATAGACACTGAGATATGGGGATGATTAAATAAACATTATGGTGGAGTTTATAGACTCCTATGACAGGTGAAGATAAACAAATTGTTCTCCTACATGGTTTCTATCATGTGCTCAAAATGGAGGTAGGTAGAGCAGGAACCAAGGGTGCTTGGTGAAGGTAGAGGAGTGAGATATTTAAGCTGAGAATGGAGGGATGAGTAGAAATGGAGATGCAAGAACCAAGAACGGAGGATTTGGGGCTGAAAGAACATCCTGAGGTCAGAAGCTGGAACATGTAAGGAAATAAAAACCCCCAATGTTTTGGGGAAGTTGTGACTCAGGGATGGGGTGTGGGATGAGACTGGAGCTGGAGACAGAGCGTCTCAGATCATGTAGGAAATTATCACCCTGAACCTACAAGATTGGAGTTTCTGATTCTGGTTCAAGTAGATGCGTGTAAACGTGTGTGTGTGTGTATGTGTGTGTGTACACATGTGTACGTGTGTTTCCTTTGAGTCAAATCTCCTGAAGTTTTGCTTTTGGAAGCAAAGTTATTTTATTATTTTTTTAAGAACAATAGAATTGCCTGCAGGCTCCCCACCACAGCTGTGGTATTGGCTGTTAACAGTCCTTCTTTTTACCCCAGGAGTCTCCTGGTTGTCCCCTGTAAGTCACAGGGTCACTCGGCATTCTAGGGATGGAGTCAGAGTGTGGCAGACATTGTTTCTGTCACTGGGAACTGGGCCCCAGGGAGTCCCAGGGTGATGTATCCTTAACTTTGTCTTTCTTCCTTTGCCCCCAGATGCTAAGGCCCTGGGTCACACCAGACGGACAAACCTCTACCCTCCCATGCTAACTGTGACCACCGGCCCTACACACACACACAGGATGGCCTCTGTGAGGGATACTGCAGGGTTCCCTGATGGGGGCGGGCCATACTCGTTCCCTGGGGTCTGTCCCTGGCCCTCCGTGAGCCCCCAGGATGGCCTGGAAACAGTGGATTCTCGTAATTTATGTGCTCTTGCTGCCCTTGCCTTATCGATCTCTCCTGGGCCACCACGCATCCGCCAGCACTTGGTGCAGCAACGTGGCCACAGGCTTGTTCTATCGATCTCTGGAAGCCCTGGAAGCCGGGAGCTTTTTCTGGCTGGTTTTGAACCTCAGTAGACTCTTTCCTCCTGGTGACGGTGCCCTGGGGTGTTTCCCAGGGGAGGGCAGACCACCCCCATCCGTCTGTCCAGGGCCTGTTCATGCAGCAGTGTCCAGGGCTGGGCTTGCAGGGCACGGGCTGGCAGGGCTGGGTGAGGGTGTGCAAAGTGTCCTGTTGGGCCCAGGCAGTGAGTAGAATTGGAAGCTCTTGCTTCTGTTATGGCTGGTAGCCTAGATTTAAAACAAGAAGACAAAACGAACAAAAAGCTTGGGCCAAGGAAGGAACGAGTTAGGACAAACCTAACCCTGCCGTGGGCTCCTGGGGAGGGAGGAGGCAGGCTGCAGGTGGCCAGGCCAGAGCGCCTGCTCAGGTGGGGCTCCACACAGGAATCCTGCTCCGTGGGGTCTCAGTTGAGCAAGTACCTTTTGTGTGTGAGTCACAAAGGCTCCAACCTGGCTTAAGGCCTTGCTTGAGCTCAGAAAAAGCAGACTTCAGGATCCTGAGTCTCTTTCAAGTGCAACATTTCATCTGCGGGGGGAGGGATGGGGGTCGTCTCAGATTGCTGCTCACAGCCCTGGAGGGTCTGTGTCCTTGGAAGGTTTCAGAACAGCGGAGGGCCCAGGGGGCAGTCAGCACTGACCTCCCGCAAACTCAGCGGCTCTGAAGCTGCAAGTGGTAAAGAGCAGAGAAACACTGGCTGCTGGCTTGGGACAGCCAGGGAGGGCGGGTGGCCACGGAGGCCACGTGGAGCCCCATGGTCTCCTCTGGTCCAGCTGTCTCAGAAGGCAATGTTTGGAGAGGAGTAGGGCTGATGTGGGGGAAGTGTCAAGATGACAGGAGAAGTTACCAAAATCCATTACAAGTCACCCTCTGGGACCAATTTAGAGGACCGTCTGTGAGAAATACTGGGGACCAGTGTGAGGACCTGACTCCTAAAGGTATTTCCCTGATCAACCATGGGGTGGCAGGCATGACAATACGTAGTCCCCGTTTCAGAACTCATTAAGTTGGCTGGGCAAACTCAGAAGAATCCCTCAACTTCTCTGACCCTCTGATTTTGATCTACACAGGGAATTAGGATCCTTGTTTCCCTACATGACACAAATTCTGAGGTCAGAGGGCTGACCAGGTGGGGATGCTAGCTGTAAAATGGGGGTGACTTGCACCCCCCAGAGGGTAGGAACTGGTGGGGTGTCCCAAACCCTAGCAGGCATCTTGCCCAAGTAACCCAGCTGGAAGCAGAAGAGGGACCCCTACCTGCTTTTCCTCCGCAGGCCTCCGCTCATTGGCTTAATAAGCTGTAAACATCTCCATACTTGGCCTGTGGTCTCAGGGTTTTTTAAAATTACGATTTTTAATTCCTAGCTCAAATTTTTCAGAGAACACTGAAAAGTTCAGTGTCCTGCACATAATCGGGGCTTAATGAGCTTTTTTGGCATTATTGAACATCAGGGCAGAGGGAGGCCAGTTAGGGTGTGTGTGTGTGTGTATGTGTACACATGCACACGTGTGCTTGTTGTGTTTAGCAGTTTACCATTTGAAGCTCCAAGGGTTAATCCCGGGGTGGGGGGTGCTTTGGTTTGTTCAGTTGAGACTGTCATTCCTAACACCCTCAGAAACAGAGCCTTGGGCCCTGGGTCCTGGAAGGACAGAGGGATGTGGGGAGCAGGCAGCTGCTGCTGCTTTGTTACTGGGCAGCTCCATCCTAGCGCCTCGCTTGACAGGGACGATGCCCGTCTATTGGCTTGGGGAGGCTGTGCAGGGAGGTGGGCTTAACCTGCCAGGGGCAGGGCTACCCTCTCTCTCTCACTCTGCTTCCTTCTGCAAACTAAAGATGATACTATGACTCAGGAAAAGAGAAAACACCTGCAAGAGCACACAGTGGTGCTTTCCAGAGCCTCCGAGGGGGAGAACGTGACATCACTTAACACCAGTTATCAATTTGCATTCTGTCACGGCCAGCGGATTACCACGCAAAATGGGGGCTGCAGCCTCCCAAGTTAGAGGCTTAGATAAAATGCACCAGGGGGTCATCGTCTCAGATTGCTGCTCAAAGCCCTGGAGGGTTTTGAGAGCGGCCTCAGCAGAGGCGAGGGGCTCCAGTCTGGGAGGGGACTTCCCCAGTGCCAGCATGGCCAGTGTGACTCCTGCAGCTTCTGAAGGAATAAGGTTTTCGGTGCTGTCCTCGCCTCTGCTCCTGGATGTGGCCATAGACAGCGAGATCCTGGTATTCTTTCCGGGAGGTGCCCGCTGTATGGATGCCTTAATAAAACGGGCTGGAGCCGGGCCAGAGGAGGTGGGGTGGACTCCGAGAGGGTGGTCAGCTGCAGGGCTGTGCCAGGTTCCTGTGCTCAGAATAGCAGAGTGGGAGGAAGGTGTCAGGAGGGTGTGTGTGTGTGTGTGTGTGTGTGTGTGTGTGTGTGTGTGTGTGTGTGTCCCAGGCAGGGAGGACAAAAGGCCTCAAAGTAGCAGGTAGCAAGAGACTAGGGGTCAAGCATAACAGGGCAGCAGGGCCCAGACCTCCCTGAGCCACGGCCGATGGCTGTTTGTGGGTGAGGACAGCAGGACCCACAGCTGTGCAGGGACTTCTCTGCAGCTTTCACAGACCCGTGGATTCTGCTTCTAGTATCACAGAATAAACATGAGACAAACCAACCCCCTGTGCTGAAATCCCGCCCCCAGCCACGCTCTCTCAGCCTGGCCAGGCGCTGCCCCCTCCACAGAGATGGCACAGCAGAGTGTGACCTCAGCCTCTTCTGGCGCCTCCTGGGGTGGGGTCCTTCCTCCCTAGGTTGGCTTCTCTGGGTGCAGATGTTTTCATCCTCGGACACTAAGCAGGCTGGGGAAGCTGCTGGCTCTGAATCCCGACTCAGCCGTTTTTCGCCGGTCTTCCTTGAGCCACAGTTCATACGTCCATGAAATGGGATGATGTTGCCAATACACTTATTGATATGGTCAAACCAGATAGTGCTCCGTAATATTTTCTTCCTGTACATCAGGGATTTTGTGATGGTTAAATGGAGACTTTTCAAACACAAACGTGAGACCCGGTCTTCATCCAGGCGGTGAGGGTCGGGTTCTGTATCCTCCGAGGCATGTTCCAGCTCCTTCTGAGGGTCTTCCCCGCCTCCTGCCTCCCGGACGCTGGCCGTTTCTTTCTCTACAGGCCCTGAACCCACCTTGGGGGTTCCAGCTCCCAGGCCCTGCCAGTCAGGTGCAGGCAGGAGACCCACATTAAAGAGCTTTGAAAGGAAAATCAACTGTTTATCAAATTAGCTGGAATTCTCAAAGCCTGGCGAACACAGGAGGAATCAGATGCTAATTAATGAACAGCCAACGCAGACCCACTGTCGATTTGCATAAATATGCATTGTCAAACTTAGGTAAACAAAGCGGAATAGCGGCACTCTAGCCAGATTCATCATGCCTGCCTGCTCCTGGGGAGCCTTTGCAATAGGGATTACAGCCTCCACGATTTTTCCTTTCTAAAGACATTTTTTTTTTTCTTTTCCCCCATACTGCTTCACTCTCTGGTTGGGATTCAGCTTTCTTTCCACGATCAGCTGCCAAACCCAAGCCAGAGCTGGCCATCTGATGAGAAAGATGGGCTTCCTCTGCTACTTTCCCAGCCTGGGTCTCTTGGGTTCCTTTTGGAAAAAAAAAAAAGGAGAGACCAAGACAGCCAGTCTAGCGTGAGGGTGCCCCTCCACACCTCATAGGAAGCTCGGGCTCCACCTCTAAACCCGCCTGATACATGGTTTTAATCTTTCCTAATTGCAGCTAATTGGAGCTGTCAATCGTTTCAAACCCTGAAACTGACACAGGGAGGTGAGACGATTCAAACTTACCCAGCTGTACGGAGGATAATTAGATGCACTGAAGTTAATAAGCATCAAGAGGGACGCTCCCACTCTCCTGTGCAGAAGATGGAGTGCAGTCCCAGTCAGCCTTGTCCTGGGGTGCAACTGACATCTGGCAGCCCCAAGTTCCCTAGGACCCTGGGAGGCAGCCAGTAAATGCTCACGAGTGTCAGTGCTGCGCTGGCTGCTGCAGCAGGCAGCGATCTGGCCCCAAAGTTCCCCATTTCCTCAGAGAGACAAATGCCACCAAAGGTCTAACTGAGGCTCTGTGCACACAGAACTCTCTGGAGTCGCTCATCACAGTTCTGACAGTATATTTGATTAGTGAGAAGGGACAGGGAAAGTGCCTCTATCATTTGGGGGCATTCTTCTAGGCAGGGCCAGAATTTATTGGGTCTGTTCTGGTTGCTTGCAGCAGCAGGAGATTGGGTAAGTCTTCACCCACCTCACTTTCTGGGATGGCCTTTTTGGCACCTGTAATATGAGGACAGTAACATGCCCCTCGCTGGGTTCTAGTGAAGAACAGGTTGATGAGGGAAGCTCTGAGGGACATGTGGAGGAGAAAGCTTGGGTCCTTGGAAAGGGGATGTTTTCACTGGGTCATTTGGCCTTCACTGTCGCCCAAGTCCCAGGGAACCCCCGGGGCCTCCAAATATCTCCGGCCTATCATCCTGTGACGCTGCTGAAACTTCCCCTTCTTGGTGGCAGCAAGGACAGTGTAGCTCTGGTGAATTCTACTCTCCTTGGCCATTTTTTTGTTTTTACCATTATTTATCATAAAGCCCTGTGAGACATAAAAACATCCCCATATTATAGATGAAGAAACCAGGATTCAGAGGGCAAAAATGTCTTGCCATGTCAAGACTCACGTTCAGTTTGGTCTGATGGCAGAGCTGAGCTCCTGTTCTGCCTCTTCCCCACGTCACACTGTCTTTTGTTTAACACTCCTATCCTGACAGTAATAACAGTAAAAATGACACTGATCCCAACTCTTACTGATCAATTCACTGGGCAGGCATGGTATCTGGTGGAAATGGCATGTTTCTGAAACCCCATGGCCACAGGGCCTGAGAGCAAAAGCTGTATGGTTCCACCAGGGTCTTATTCCATACTTAAAGAAAACAGGCTTATTTGGCATCAACATCCGTTTGGCTTCTTGTGAGGGTCTCGTGCAGGTTCAACTCATGTTGGAACAGTGGAAAATGGAAGTGGGGGTGTGCAGAAGAGCATGTGTGAAAGAAAGACCAGGGGGAAGTGCCAGGCTTACTTTATAACAACCCACTCTCAAGGCGAACGGTCCAGTCCCACCAGAGCTACAAGAAAGTACTAATCCCTCTTAAAGGACTGACACCTCTCAACACGGTTACACTGGGGACCAAGCCATAGCACAAGTTCAAAGGATTAAAACCAGCCAGATAGGAAATCTGCAGACACAGGACCAGCTGCTTCAGAATGGCTCTGGTCTACCATGAGGCATCATGGTTAAGGTCAGCAAGCTCAGGGTTTGCTTTAGAAATTAGGAGGCACCCTCACAAAATAGGCCTGGACAGTGGGTATCTCTGTGGCTCTCAGAAGCTACAATGATTGACTCATATGCAGTGGCTGGAGGGAATCCAAGTATGGCCTTTTCTGAGGTAACCCTCAGGGCAGGAGTGCCGTGGCTGTGTAGAAGAACCCCAGCTGACCAGTCCAGCAGAGCAGACCAGTGTCCACATTTAACATATACAAAAATGGAAATCAGTATAATAAGAAAAGAGGTAGAGAAACTTAAAGGATTTGCCAGTCTTCATATGGCCCATTATGGCTCATTAGCCATCTTTATAAAAAAGACCAGGGAAGCCACAGAAAATGATGTTTGGAAAAGAAGCAATAAAAATACATTGAGAACTGTTGATGAAACACGGAGTGAATCTCGAAACACACACAGAATCAGTGAGTCCACTTTAGCACTGAAGAAACAAAGTCTGGGAAGAGAGAAACTGTAGCACAATGTTATGGAGGACAGATGGCAGAGACTGGGCAGGCGGATGTCATCCATTAGAGATCAGGATTAATAAGGAACAGGGGACAGAAAGCAGATACTTGAGTGAAGGAGCCTATTCACACAGAGTTCAGCCTTCTCAGAGGTGGCAAAGCAGAGAAGAGTATAAAACGATCCGGCATCGGCTGCAAGGTGGCAGGGCAGAGTGATGGCAGTGTGCCGGGGTCTGACCTCCTCCCCTGCAGCTCTGTGGCTTCACAGTCACCGTACCTCTCTGAGCCTTTGCCATCTCCTCTGCGGTGGCAAATGTGAATGCCTGCTGAGTTTGTGAACACTAGTTTCCTCTGGAAACTGGCTGTGAGCATCTTCAGCTGCTATGAGCTGAGCTAGCCCAGTGTGAGAAGAGCACAAGGCACTGCGGGCACCCAGCCTTTGCTTGCTGTGTTGGGGGAGTTTTAGCCTGCATAGCAGAAGGAGCCAGAACAGAGGTTTGCCCCAGAGCAGAGCCTTTGAGCAGCCTTTGACTTTCCTTGACTAGAGTAAGAGAGCCTAGAGCCTCGTCCAGAGCCTGCCCTCCCAGGCTTCAGCTAGGCCAACTGCAGCAGCAGCAGCCGCAGCAGCAACAGCAGTGGCAGGGTCTTCCAGCTGTGGGTCCCCAAGCACTGAGCTGCTTCTGCTCTGGACAAAGGTGATGCAGCCATTGGAAGCTGTCACTCAGAAGCAGCTATCAGAGATCAAAAAGGAGGCCCTGAGGAGGGGCTGCAGGGCTTGTTAGATTCAGTCTCTTGCAAATTCAGTGAAGCCAAGGGAGGGCGGAGACCTGAAGGCTTCAGAAGCCCAAGCTTTGCCAAGGGCACTGGGCCACGGCAGCCGCCTGGGTGGCTGCTGTGTACTTTGATAAAGACTCAGGGATAGGCATGATTAAGGGGACAGGGTTGGGTATCCCCCCCCCACCCAATGAGGTATTTACAAATAAAACCTGGTCCTGAGACGCAGCAGCAGTGTGCGTGAGCATGTTAGGAATGTTAATTCCCAGAGTTCCTGCAGATCTGCACATCCATCACCTCTTCAATGGGAGAGAAATCTGATACACCACTGGCGAGCTTTCCCAAAGGCTCCGATCAGTCCCTCTCTTCTCCTCCTTCCTGCCGTGCTAATAGTCTGAGCCTCGTGGCCTGTTCTCTGTCCCATGCTGTCTTGTATTCTTCACACATTTTTTTTCATGCCAGCAAGGTTTTACTTTCCCAACCAGACAATTAGTTCCCTGAGGGTAGCTTCCACCGCTGTACTAATGCAGTACTTGGCTACACAGCCTTCCACATTTTCAAAGCCTTTCTCCACCCATTTAATTACCCTTCCACAATCCAGCCATGGCAGGGGAGGGTGGCTGTGCCCATGTTACGGATGTGGACACTGACACACGGGACGTGGAGTGACCTGACTGGGCCCACACTACCATTTGGAACCAGCAATGAGACCCCATGACCCTGACTGAATGTCTGCTGTGTACTGTCTGCCTTTAGGCTTCTCGGGTGTTTCCTAGCGCCATGTTTTATAAAGAGGAAAGGTGCAGGAAGCTCTTGCTAATTTATTTTTATTTATTTCTGTATGTTTGAAATATTCCCAAGCTCAATGTGGTTGATTAAAGATGGCTGCAAATTTCTGATCCTCTTTCCATCAAGAGATAGGTTCTAACTCCCCTCCCCTGGAATCTGGGCTTATTCTACCCAATAGAACATGGTGGAATGGATGCCATGTAACCTCCAAGACTAAAGTCCATGAAAGTCCAGAAAAGACCGTGTGGCTTCCACTTTGCTCATAGGAACACTTGCTCTTGGAGCCTTGAGCCACCATGTGAACAGTTGGATTGCTGTGAGGCTGCCTTCCTTTAGAGAGGCCAAGGTTGGCACTCCATTCAGAGTAGCACTCCCATCTGAGCCCAGCCTCCCAGTCATCCCTGCTAAGGTGACAGATACGTGGGGAAAGCTCTGTTGGGTCCTCCAGGTTAAACTGTCCACCAATTGAATGTCAGTAAGTCGCCTTCATCCATGATATGTGGGAGCAAAGGACCACCAGATGATTCCCACATGACCTGCTAAGGAAGTCTTGACCTACTAACAAATTACTCCTAGCAAGTTGTCACGCAGTAATAGTTGATCCAGAAAACCCCCAGTCTTCCCCTGAGACCATTGGAAACAACATACCCACATGCCCACAGCAACTGGCTTCACAAAGGCTCACGTCTTTCTCAACCCAGTACCTTAGGTCTTTGACGTCATTTCCACTTCCTTCACCTCTTGTTAATACTGGATGAAACTTTGCATTCACATTCCGAATTCCCCTACAGAATCGGGTTCTACTTGGAGACATTGCTAGCTGGGCATCTGGCCTCAGGAGCATCCTCATAAATGCGGCATTGTTGAGCACCTTCCTGTTCCTGACTCTACGTTCTAGTCCTACGTAGCACTCAGGGTCCAACTCCGAGGCTCTGACTGCATGAAGTCTTTCTTTGCTCCCACTCTGAAGAGAGGTCTCTTTCTTCCATGCACCCAGACTTGCATATCTGTATTTTTGGATTTCTGGTTATATTCTTTCTTTTCCAGGGCTCTTTTTAAACCTGCCTCTTCTATGATAGTTGAGGTACTTAAGCCAGTTGACTTGTTCCTTGACCTTATTTGCTCATGGACCCTGACTCGTTGCTTATTATGGGACAGATCTTGCTGTGTGTCCACCTGCTTCTTCCTTCTGGCATGTGGGAGGGCAGCTAGGTTGAGGCCATGAGATTGAGTTCTCACCTAAAGGTCATGAGCAGGAGGGATGTGTGCCACTTTGGGGTGTACATTAGGAGCTCTCCCCTGTCTTTTTCTTGGCCATGGCAACTTTGGATTCTATGTGTCCCAGATGGCACAAATACCTGACAGAGGAAGTTTGCCTCTTTTACACTGAAATTGGGATGCATGAGAAATAAACTGTTACTATGTTAAGACACTAAGAGTTTGAGGCTTATTTGTTACTACAGCATGTCCTGTTCTGTCCTGACAATTGGTAGTATTACAACAATGGTAATAATAGCTCATATTTGCTGAATGCCTACTATGAGTCAGGTGTTTAGTCAAGTGTTTTATGCATTCAGTATCTTAAAATACTACTTAAAATCCTATACACTAGGTGATATTAGTGGAATTCTCCTTTTATAGCTGAAGAAATTTGTACTTAGAAATATTAAAGTAGGTATTTAATGTAATTAGTCATTAGCAGAGCTAGGATTTGAAACCATTATACCACCCAATCTATTCAATATTCTCTTTCTATGTCTGTAAATCTCAGGTGACTTTGAACTGACCATTGTCCAGAGCAGGACCTCAATATGAGATTTTGTTTGTTATTTGATTCAAACTGAATTAAATATAATGAGCCCAAGTTCTATGCTTAAGGAACCCATATGAAGTTGTTTCATGTAAACGCTCCATTTCTTTAATTTCTGGGTCATCTTTTGAATACTGAAATTATTCTTTTCAGATGAAACCCCAAAAGTTCTTCTTTCCTGCCTCATCAGCCCTACTTTGATACAGTCTTGAAATAGAAGAAACAGGGAATGGTTTTCTCTCCAGAATTCTAGACCCCATAGCCACAGGCCAGCAGAAACACACCGAGGGCATGCTATGGGCCAGTGTTCTGTGTTCAAGTGCTCTCCTTTAAGATGGTGGCATTCAGAGGTGGAACCTTTGGACAACTAGGCCAATGGGGACAGAGTCTTCATGAATGGGATATGTGTCTTGATAAAAGAGGCCCCAGAGAGCAACCCCGCACGCCATGCACTCTATGGGGACACAGCTAGAAGGCTTTGTCTATGAGGAGACAAGCCTGCTGGGGTTTAGATATGAAATGCATCCTCCCCAAAGCTCATGTGTGAGTCAATGCAAAAGGGCTCAGAGGTGAAATCACTGGGTTGTGAGAGGCTCAACCTAATCAGTATGTTAGTCCAATGACAGGGATTAACGGGATGGTGCCTGTAGGCAGGTAGGTGTGGCTGGAGGAGGGGGTCACTAGGAGGCATGTCGTTGGTTTATACTTTGTCCTGTTGAGCAGAGCTCTCTCTCTCCTTCCTGCTCTCATGTCCCCAGCTAGTTTCCTCTGCCACAATGTTCTGTCTCCCCACAGGCTGGGAGGAATGGAGTCAGGCACCTATGGACTGAGACTTCTGAACCCATGCGTCCCCAGATAAACTTTTCCTCCTCAAAATTGTTCTTGTCAGAACTGAACCTAGATTTCCAAAAGGAATTATGATAACTGTAGAGTTGGTCAGCAAATCATAACACCATACACGAAATAAGAATGCATGTAAATACCAGCAAACCTAGATAAGGCTTTTAGCTTTCTTAACAATATTGTACCCATACCAGTTTTCTCACTATGAAAATGCATTAGGTTAATATAAGATATTATCATTGGGAAAAACTAGGTGAAGGATCCATGAGAAATCTACATTTTTTAATAAACACTTCTGATGTTTTTGTAAAAATAAAAATAAAAATAAAAAGTCTTGCCAGGTCTTTTGGTTGCGGCAGCATAGAAGCTGACTTAAACAAAGCCCTCACCAGACACCGAATCTTCCACTTCCAGGCTCCAGAACTGTGAGCAATAAATTTCTGTTGCTTGTAAGCCACCCTATCTGTAGTATTTTGTTACAGCAGCGCAAATGAACTCAGACAGGGGAACATTGTGATGCTTGGGGTTTGCATCTAAATCAAAGCCTCGTCTTTTCTCTGCCTGTTCCACGGATTTCCAGAAAGCTTTCCTCTTCAGAAATGGCTTTGGGTTCAGAGATAATAGCAGATAGTTGTTTTCCAGAGGAAATGAAGTTGAACTTAGATTTTCTACCCTATCCGGGGGCATTCATCTGGAGACCGCACCACCCATGAATCCTGGTGAGGGTTAGTGTGAATCTTGCTGGCAGCTAGAGCCAAGTGTGTCCCAGCAAGGGCTGCGGTGCATAGTTTATGGTAGCAATTACTGCGCCAGATTCTTAAGTAGCCATGATACCTTCAGTTATGGGCAAAGTTGGGGAGGTCAACATAATAAGTGTTTGCATTTTCAGGGCCCTGGGAATCCATAAAGATCACTGGAGTATATTATTTCACTCCTACTCTGCCTCCTTGGCCTTCTTCTCTGATTTAAAACATTCCCAGCATAGGATGTAAAATTAAACACACAGCCTCAGCTAATACCAGCACAGCAGAAAAAGAGGGGAAAAAAATCTGGGAGATAGAATGTAATTGTGAAAGGAGGGAGGGAACCAGCACTCTTTCCCGTGGACAGTTTGTGGTAACAGCTAGAAATTTTATTGAATATATGTAGTTTGGACGTTGATGCTATCTCAAATGTACAGAAAGTCTGAAAGTCCAATAAAAATAATTAGTTTCAATTGAATCACTTAATGGAATTCACTGACTTGATGCTCCAGCACTCCTAAATTCTTTAGTTATGTTTCCTGCAAACAAGGACATTATTCTCAACAACTACCAAGTTGACATTGGCACCTTATTACAATTAATACTCGGACCCACCGAAAATGTTTTCAGATGCCCAGTTATGTCCTTCAGCAAGAGGGTCCAGTCCAGAATCCTGTGCTACATTTAGATGTGTCTCTTCAGTCTCTTTCTATTGAGAACAATTTATCTTCCCTGATGTGCACTGGAAATTGGAGTCAGGCTATTTTGTGGCATGTCCTTCAGTCTGGGATTACCTAAGGATTTTTAAAGTTTAGGTTTAGGAATGTCATGGAAACGAGGCTGTGGTCTTCTAAGTACATCCTATCATGGACTTCTGTCCCATTTTTGATAATCACTTGATGAAGATGATGTCCTGTAGATACCTCCCCCAAAAGTGACACTTCCCCTCCACTTCTGATTAATAAGATTTTTTTTTTCAGGGAATTACTTTAAAAAACCTGCAAATACCCTGTTCTTTGTCAAACATTCCATTTATTTATTTATTTATTTATGGAGTTGAGTTTTTGTCTTTATTCAATGGGTCACAATTTACTGCTCTCATTTATGTTTTTGATGCTCAAATTGGAAGCACAAGTCACTTCTGGACACTGGGAGCTCCTTCCAGCAGCTCAGGCTGTGTGTCCTCCTGGGCTGCCTCCATCATGCTCTGGGCATCTTTACTTTATGGGATAAGCAGAAATTCCAGACTTGTATTCTCATCTTAACAATGGAGTCAGCCATTTTTTCAAGGAACCGTGGTTCCTTTTAGTGAAAAATGATATTTTGAAATCAAGAAATGGCACTAGATGTGCACATTGCTTTGAGAATGTCTCTAACTCCAGGACCTTTCAGTGGACTAAGATAGGGGTACACATAAATGTGTGTGCACACGTGCGTGTGCGCACACACACACACAATTTATATTGATAGCTGTGCCTGTATGCACTAAAAACAAAAGTTCAAGCTGATATCTCTAATTCCAAATCAATGCTACGTGGTCTACTCTTAATTTTTGTTTTTACTTAACACATAGTAATTGTACATATTTAGGAAAACCCGTGTGAACTTTCAATACACAGATCAGGGTAATCGGCATGTGAATTACCTCAGATATTTATATTTCCTTGCATTTAGAACACTGAAAATCCTCTGTGTTAGCTATTTTGAACTATTTAATTAATTGTGGTCAACAACAGTCATCCAAATATGCTGTAGAACTTACTACCCAATTGCATTCCTATACTCATGGTCTATTTTTTCTTCCTTTTGTATTGTGATACTCTTTTTCCCCCCAGGGATCTCAATCTATCATCCTTAATCTATTTATCTGTGTATTCACCTTGTATATAACCAGTCCTGCATCTTTGCTGATGTCTCTCCAACCCTTCCCCATGAATGACCATCTTAGCCTAAGCAGGTTCAAGTACTCATTCTGAGTTACCCCCCTGCATCTAGCCCATCTAGCTGACCCAAGTTCAACATTCTGCATTGGTTGTCTCAACATAGACACCCTTCTTAAGGTACTTGGGGTTCAGTTTCCCTTGCTGAGCACCCTTTCAGGGACCCCTTCCTCACTCTGCCTGGGCCAGATGCCCACATTGGCTGACCTCCGTGAATGCACATTCCTCTCGACCTGCTCAGACTCAGAAATTCACACTGAGAAGCCCCTATTCACCTTCTTTGGTTCTTCTGCCACATTAAAGTGTTGAAGAAGGAGAAAAGTAAGTGGAACTACAAGCTGAGGCTAAGGTGATCAAAATATTCCTGGATTTGTTTAGTTTTCTGCTTTCCTTCTCTTGCGACGGTGGTGATAAGAAAGCTGAGAACTGCACATGTTTGCTGCAGGGATGTTCTGGAATATGTGCATGAGCTGAGACAGGGCAAGGGAGAAGCACCCTTTGGTGACCCCAGACATCTTCCATCCTTTGGTCCTTTCCATTGGAAGGTAAAGCACCCAAATGGACATTTATAAATTGATACTATGTAGCATCTATTGTTCAAATCATTCTTCACTTCAAACCAATGAATAGGCATTATTCTCATAATTTTTTTTTCAGATGAGAAAAAGTAAGAGAATCATCTGGTTTATTCCTACCTTCTGAGGAGCAGAGCCAGGATTTGAATTTGGGACAGTCTTCCTGCAAACCTCAGTTTACCTCCATGTCTGTCATAAAGGAGGAGACAGAAGCCCTGTCATATAGTAGGTGCTTCATAAATGTTTGTTGAATGCATTCTGGGGTAATGTTGAGGTTTGTGGGATAAAACAGGGCATGGAGTTTGGGGGCTGTGGTGTTTAGGAGTGTTTCAAGTGCTCTAGCTCAGGGAACATTCTCTACATGTCTTCCTACATGTCTTTATTTCAGAAGCTATGGATGTTGCAAAGCTAAGACGTATTTTCTTGAACACATTTATGAGATCAGAGTTTTATCAAGAATAAGAGAGTAGTGTTTATTGGACTTTTACTATGTATCTGACCCTGTGCTGGTGCTTTACAAGTATCAACTTATTTAGTGTGCACTATAAGGTTGGGCCATTATTTTCCTCTGTTTATAGATAAGAACTAAAGGTCAGGAGAGTTTATGGTGTGAGGTTACAGACCTGGAAAGCAAGAGAACCAGCATTTGGACGCTGGCTGCCTGGTTCTTCTGCCTACTCTTGTCATTGGGTTCCACCCACTTCCAGGCTCCTCAACAACAGGTTCTGTCACTTAGCTGAATGCATTTTTTCAAGAAAGGATTCTGGCAACAATGCTGTTAGACAGCAAAGCACTCTGTAATACACAAAATTTACACAATTTTATTATTTATTGAGTTCTTTTACATCAAGTACATTTCCCTTCCTAAAGCTGTTTTTGAGAAAGGTATTCAGCATTAATTTAAAAATTATAAGACAGAATGAGTGGATCTTAGTATTTTTTGAACGCCATGTTCCAGGCCTAATAATCAAAATCATGTCTTTCAAGAGCAAATAATTCAGAAAATGAGATGGACAATGAACTAACCACTATAATACCCTGTATTCATTGCTATAACCCAGGTAAGCAGAGGATGTTAGAAGGAAAAAAAAAAAGAAGGACACAAAAAGTATACACAAGAGGGGAATTTGAAGTCAGGGTCTTAGAAGAACGTTAGTTTTACCCACGTGGTTCAACTGAGGGAGCTTTCTTAAAGGGACATTTACAGAGGTATAGATGATCTCAGGGAAACCAAAACAAGATGAGAAGGCACTCAGAGTCCCATGATCCTGGGAAACTCTTAACACCCTGAAATTCAAAGGTCACGGAAGGGAAATGATTTCACCAGAGCTCAGCAAGTGCTAGAAAACCAGAGGAGGCGTCCAGAGATGAGTGAAGTCTCGGGAGTCACAGCGGCCACCAGGTATGAGGTGCTACCACAGGGAAGGAGCAAGAGGAATGACACCATCCCTTTTAACTCGCACCTCCCAGTGCCCTGCCCGTGTCTCCCATAGGCAAGACCCAGGTGAAAGCCAAAGAGGCCACGTGAGGGACTCTCCTGGGGTCTGCTACCAGCAAATAGACCAGAGCAGAAGGTCAAGAGATGGATGTGGGATAAGAACAAATAAAGAATAAACTGCCAATCGCGGAAGGTTTCCTAGAAAAGGTGACACCTTAATCAACACTCAAGTATAAAGAAGAACCTTCTAGGCAAAGATGGAAAAGGAAGAGAAGATGTTCCAGGCAAGGTGCCCATCTCACTTAAAGGCATCATTGGGTCAGAAAAGTATAATGTATTTGTGACAGATGGGGTAAGGGGGAGTGAGTGGTAGATGCCATCGAATCTCAACCACACTGTCTCCTCGCCACCCTTCTTCCTCTGCTTGAAGATTAGATAAATGGATATTTGTTAGAGAAGAAATACAATGTAATCTTACCATTGGAAAGGATCTCAAGAGACTCATCCTCTGAATCAGGCTGGCAATTTTCTAAGTCACCCATAACAGGGGGTGTCTGTGGGTTCTGCTGCAGTCAAATCATTCAATTCTTTCTTTCACTCAAAACTTATAATCATCCTTGGGAGCCCATTGTCTTCATTCAGGCTGGTTTAGCAAACTGTCATAGACTGGGTAGATGACAAACAGCATGAATTTATTGTGCATTGTTCCGAAGGCTGTGAAGTCCAAGATCAAGGATGCAGAGGATGTGGTGTCTGGTTTCTGGCTTTGTTCTCACGTGGTGAAAGGGACAGGGAAGCTCTCTAGACCCCGCTTTATATAAGGGCGCTAGTCTGATTCATGAGTGCACCACCAGCATGACCTACGCACCTCCCCAAAGTCCCATCTCTTAATACTGTCACCTTGGGGATTGGGATTCCAACCTACTAATTTGGAGGACACAGACATTTAGTCCATAATACTCTCCATCTTCTTCCTAGGGTCTTAAACTTATAACTTTCTCAGTATTACATTGTAGAAGGTCTTCTGAGAGGAAGGTCCAACCACATTATTTCTAAGGGTCATTCTTAGCTTAAAGATTTTATGGCTGTGGTACCAGCTCTGCTCTGATTCCTTCCCCATACAAGCACCCAACTTAGTCCTACCTTTCCACTTCTACAGCAAGGTCTAATTCAGGTCACAGCTCACGCAGCCTCCACATTGCCTAGGTGATAAGCAACTGTCATTCTTTCCACTCTACTCTCTTCTCCATCCTAAACTATAAAACTGATGATCTTCCTTAGGTGTCTTCTTCCTGTGACTTACTTTTCTAGCATGCTCAGACTCTCAGTTATCCCTAACAATTCTTAGTGCATTGAGAATCCTTTAAGATACTTCCCCTACTCCCATTACACAGGTCAGGAGGCCAAGGTGTGCAAACCCTAGGTGTCACACCCTGGGCAGTGCTGAGTTGGAATGCAGTCATTTTGACCCTGCATACACCATTTTCACTCTCTTTACTATTGCGCTGGGCTTTGCCGTCTCACGTAAACACTTCTCAATGGGTCTACTTTCTGCCTTTTGTAATTTCCCTCCATGTCCAATGTACTTGCCCATCTTTTTCTCTCTAAATCACGGCGTACTCCTTGCTTGGAGTGCTGCATTTTCTTCTTTAATGTTGCATCTTGTTGTCTCTAATTCCTAAGCTCAGGTGAGTCCTGAGTCTCATCGTTTTCCTCTCTGACCCTGTTTGAAGTCTCCCCACAGCCCTCATTCTGGCTGTCACCAAGGGCACAGGCTGTTCTTGTTATTGCTCTGCAGAGCTGAGTGCCTACTATGAATCAGCTGGTTAGGGTCCCAACCCAAAAGACTTGTCCTTAATTCAAGAAAACAGGGTGCCATGGACAACGTGATCTGGGTTACCTTGTTTCCTTTTTTTTAATATTTATTTTTTATTTGTAGTTGGACACAGTACCTTTATTACACTTAGTTATTTTTATGTGGTGCTGAGGATCGAACCCAGGGTCTCCCATGTGTGAGGCGAGCGCTCTACCGCTGAGCCACAACCCCAGCCCTGGGTCACCTTGTTTCTTCCTCACTTTTTATGTCAACTGCTTGTGGCCTTTGGCATCTGAATAACCCAGTGAATAGTGTGCTCAACATCCTCATTTGCCCACAGTTCTGGTTAATACCTGTGTTTGTAGGGTTGTAATGAGGGATGTGTCTCTTGATCTCAATAGTGTACCAGCATGGAGGATAAATTATGTGTTCATTTTACCTGTGGGCTCCTCTATGAAATAAACAAGTCCTCCGTGGAGCGTGTGGGAGGACTTGAGGTTTCTGACAATGGAATTCCAGACGGAATGTCAGTCCCTATGGACTGCCCATGTATGGGCCAGGCTGTCCTTACAACACAGAATGAAGCCAACCTACACCCCACCCCACCCCAAGCTTTAAGTGTTATAATTAAAGATTTAGTCAACAAGTAATGACCCAGCCTGGAAGTTGGTTGTGTTTAGGTCTATTTTAAATAATACACCAATCAAATCTATCAGTGATGAAAAGCCTTCTTTTGGTCACCTGTCAGAGACAGAGTCAGATATAGCTGTGATCTCTGTGAAGTCACTCTGCCTTTACTCTCTCTGTATGTGAAAGTCCTGTGCAAGGCTTACCTGGGGGTCCATGGTGCAGCTGTGTTGGGCTGGACTATTAAGGACTCCAGGATGTGGCTCAGAAGAGGGGACTGTACTGTCTCAGCACAGCTGAGAGCTGGTGTGCCCTTGGGCTGGCTGGCCAGCGGCAGTTTGGTTCCAGAAGGACAATCTAAGACCTCCCTCTTCCACTCAGGGTCTTGCCCTGGGGCTGGCTTATCATTCTAGGATAAAACACTGGGGATCAGGGTCAGGAAGCAGAGCAAAGAAGGTGCGACTGGGTGAGATGCATTGAAGACTTTTCAGAGAGGGGCCTCCTGGCCTGGTTTACTGACTTTTCACTCAAGAATAAATTGAAATTTTCTATCACTGGGTCTTATAGGCGAATTGACTAAAAGGAACAGTGGATAACAGTGCATGAGCTGCACTTCATTAATGTTCTGAGGGAGGAAGGAAAGAGAAAGAGGGGGAGAGAGAGGGGGGGAGGGAAGAGAGAGAGAGAGAGAGAGAGAGAGGGAGGGAGGGAGAGAGATAGGGGGAGAGATAGGGGGAGGGAGGATGCACAAGCAGCAGACCTCTCTCTAAAGTGATTTTAAAGGTCAGATATCCCAAATGTATTGACCTTGTCCCTACTGACTAGAATTATTTAAAAAAATATGTCTTACGGGATGAAAGATGAGGATAGCCAATAGGCAGTTTTTAGACCCTGAGAGTCAGATGACAGAAATGTTGTCCAAGGACTAGGGAAGAGAAGAAGGGAGAGAAGAAAAGATGAGAACATTCTTGTAAGGTCACCTGAAGAAGGAAGAAGTGAAAACAGAGAATTTGGACAAAGAGGTGAGCTTAAGAAAAGAGGCATGGCCCTGAGCAGACCTTGCCTGGGGCCAGTAAGAATATAGCAGGGCCAGGAGGGGATACAAAGGACTCCCCCCTGATCCAAATCACTTTCCATAAGTCTCCAGCATAGCCCAAATTCCCAGGTCAGTGGTCCTATTTCATTATGTTTTCAAAAGTTTTTTGTTTTTAATTTCTCAACATTTATTTATTTATTTTTTTTGAATTTATATATGATAGCAGAACGCATTACATTCTTATTCCACGTATAGAGCACAAGTTTTCATATCTCTGGTTGTATGCATAGTATATTCACACATTCACATTATGTCTTCATACATGTATTTGGATAATGATGATCATCACATTCCACATCATTTCAATGCCTGCTCCTTTCCCCTCCCACCCCTCTGCCCGCTCTAGAGTTCGTCTATTCCTCCCATGCTCCTGCTCCTTAACCCACTATGAGTCAGCCTCCTTATATCAAAGAAAACATTTGGCATTTGGTTTTTTGGAATTGGCTAACTTCACTTAGTATTATCTTCTCTAACTCCACCCATTTACCTTTAGATGCCATGATTTTATTCTCTTTTAATTCTGAATAACATTTCATTGTGTATATCTGCCACATTATAATATAATAATCAGTGACATGAATGGTACACCCAGGGAACCATACCCTTATTGAGATACAGGTTACTTCCTTCCCTCATCCCAGACCAGTTAAGCCCTGGCAGCATCCATGAGCCCACGAACACACATTTAATCCATTCATCTACTGAAGGGCATCTAGGTTGGTTCCACAGTTCAGCTATTGTGAATTGTGCTGCTGTAAACATTGACGTGGCTGTGTCCCTGTAGTTGGCTCTTTTTAAGTCCTTTGGGTATAGGCTGAGGAGAGGGATAGCTGGGTCAAAAGTTTTTGTCAAAATAAATATTCCATTGCTAGTAGTGTGAAATATTATGTCAAATGGCTGTAGTCCCCTATTTTTATCCTGAGGGACATTTTTCAAGAGGGGATGAAGGTGTCAGAGGAGGTATGAGAAATGATCCAAATGTGTAAGACTCTGGGACCTGGGGCCACAAAGGGGCCTTGAGTATCTAGCTCCAAAAATTTTGAGAACAAACTTAACTTACTTCATCTTTTTTTCCCCTAGGGTGGGGTTAGAATAGGCTGCCATTCATGGGTTCACTGGTTAATTTGGTTAATCATGTGTCTACCATGAACTGAACAGCAAGCTCGCGTGTGCTGTGGTGGCCAAGGCAAGCCAGCTGTGGATGGTTGGAAATGCATCTGAGAAGGGAAGGGAGCCACTTGGGACAAGCACATTTGTTTCCCTGGGGGGTGGGTCAAGAAAGACAGTGAGGCAGTGCCCTGGCTGTGCGTCGATGGGTTCACTGGCACAGTCAGCACTGACCGATGGCAATGAGTCCAGGAGTAGATTTTGGTTGTTGTTGTTTGTTTTTCTGGATACCAGGGATTGAACTCAGGGGCACTCAACCACTGCGCCACATCCCTAGTCCTATTTTTTTGTATTTTATTTAGAGACAGGGTCTCACTGAGTTGCTTAGGGCCTCACTTTTGCTGAGGCTGGCTTTGAACTTGTGATGCTCCTGCCTCAGCCTCCCGACAAGAGCAGGTTTTGAACAGTGTCCCTTCCAAATTTATGTCCCCTGGTCTTATTTGGAAATAGACTCTTTGCATAGTAGTTAGTTTTAGTCATTTGCGGTTCATGTTGACCCTAAATCTAACGACTGGCATCCTATAGGAGAAAGAAGAGAGAGGTTCAGACACAGAGGAGACAAAAAGAAGAGGACATATGGCCACTGAAATGGAGGTTGAGTGACACAGCGACAAGCCAAGGAATGCCAAGGCTTTCCCACAAGCACCAGAAGCCAGGAGAGAGATCTGGGACAGTTTTCTACAGGGCAGCTTCCGGAAGGAATCAACCCTGCTGACCCCTTAATTTTGGACATCCACCTTCAAGACTCTGAGAAAATACATCTCGGTTGTTTTAAGCCACCTGACTTGTGGTACAACAGCCCTAGGGGAAGCCAACCCTTCAGGATCTAGTCGTTCTGGTCCATCCTGCAAGATGGTAGAGGGAGAGCCGGGAGACACCAAGAAACTGCACGGATGAGTGACAGACTTCAAGACCAAGAGAGCATCTGAGTGGGGGCTCATGGAAAACTGGGTGGGGGTAGGCGCATCTGCTGCCACAGCTTTCTGCAGCTGGCCATTTGTGGAGACCCCATCTACGGTGGTCCTGTAGCTGGCTCCAGGGCATTGCACTTTGGGAACAACTGTACATCTGACTCGATGGATTTCGCTTGGATCCTCCCATTGCAGCGTCCAGCAGTCCCTATAGTCATACACTCTCAGGGACTTTGAACCCGGGTGAAGACTGTGGCTCCATCTAGTTAATAGCCTATGGGGTCAGTTCAGGCTTCCCAAGAGGGCCGATGTGGTAGAGCTACAGTGGTACTTCATTTCTACAGCAGTGAAGGAGAACCACAGTATGTGCATCTGCCTCTTGCCTCAGGTGGAGTAAACTATGGGATAGATTCCCCCCTTCCCCGCCCCCATCCTTAACACAGTCCCCAGGAGTCCTGGCAGAGAGACAATGAGTCTGCTCGCTGTGTGGCTGATGGGTGGTCAGATGCTCCCCGGAGACTGTGTTTGATTTTCCTTAGAATTCTGAGTCCCCTGAGGAGAGGTGCCTCTTTGCCAACCAGTGCTGGAGCCATGAGCTCTCAGAACGGCGCAGACATAGCAGCTATGAAACAGTTAAGCACTCAGAGGACACGGGAAAAGCTATTCCAACTTAAGTGACTTTGAATGTGATACCCTGATTATCTACTAGAGGGAATTATAAGAAGTAAATGGTAAGGCATATAGGGGAGTTTAGGATGGGGAACCATTGGAAAGCCCCATTAAGCCTGAGAGGGCTTATTAGAGATGCTGCCCAATGCTTGGATTCAAAGCTACATTTAACTAGGCTTCTTCGACTCTTCCTTCTGAGCTTTTAGTTGAGCCCTGGAGGAGGGGAGTATTTCATAGCAGGATAGAGTTGTATTTGCTAATTCTTGAGGATTAGTGGAAAGAGTATTAATGAGATCTCTATCAGGCCCTGCTGTGGTTTTGGGGGCCTGATTTGGATTTGGTTGCCTTTTACAGTAATTTTTAAGATTCAGGATTCTAGCCAATTAAAAAAAAATGTACACTTGGTATCTGCTCGACAGCCAGCAACAGGCTTAGCATATCATGCAAAAGTTAAATGAAGAAAGTGCTGTTCAGTCAGCATTGCCTCCAGACCTGCATAAGTGACTCTTTGCCTCAGAATTGTCACTCAGGGGAACCCATACTTCAAAATACCTTCATGGTCATTTTCTGTCTTTCTCTGATTCCTGAAACGTCTGTTTGGGCAGTATAGCCTGGGCAGAGAACCCAGTGCTCGGGTAGGGTCTCACATGGCCCTTGTTTTCATTTCTACCCTTTGTACCACTTTTTGGCCCTCTAGACCTTTCCTGAAACACACACACACACACACACACACACACACACACACACACACACACGCACACACACACACACTCCAATTAGCACTTGGTATCCAAGAGCCCCCGTGGACACCAAAATTTGTAAATGTTCCAGTCCCTTACATAAAATAGCATAGTATTTGCATACAACCTATAAACATGCTCCCATATACATCAAATCATCTCCAGTTTACTTATATCATATAATATAAATGTTATGTAAATCGTTTTTATGCCATATTGTTTAGAAAATCATGGCAAGGAAAAAAACCCCTACATATTCAGTACAAATGCAATTTTTTTCTTGGTACATTTAGTCTGTGGTTTTGTTGAGTCTATGAGTGCAGAACTCATGGGTACTAGGTTATAGTCATGTGCTGCAAAACAAGGTTTCAGGCTGCATATAGGATGGTCCTATCAAAGATTACATTGCCTGGTGACATTGTAGCCACCTTAGTTTGTATAAGTGCTCTCTGTAATATTTGAACAATGACAAATATGCTTAAGGATACATTTCACAGGATGTATCCATCATTAAGTGATGCATGATCCTATGCCTGTGTGTGTGTGTGTGTGTCTGTGTGTATACTCTAAATAAATATGTGTGTGTGTGTGTGTTTCTTAGGTTGGCCAGATGTACCAAGGGACATTTGCAATTATTCCAATGTCCTGTGGCTTGGGTTGGCTTCTGTAGGAAAGACTGATGTGTGGCTCACTCCTAGTTGCTGGCTGGTGTAGCTTATCTTCGTGAGTGACAGGAGATTGGTGCCAACATGCTGATTTCTGGGTGACTCACATTCATGTCAGACAAAGGATGAATTCAGTGCTCTGGGCTACCAAAGATCTACCACCAATTTTATGTCATGCCATGTGTATGGGTCCATGTGGTGGCGCTCACCTACTTGTGTTTTGTCCATAGTTATGCCTCCAGTGTATAGGACCCAAGGGCAGTGGGACGTGATCGCAATGGAGAATGCCTACATTTCCCCTCAGCTTGAGCCAGTGAGATAGAAGACATAACTGGAGGCGTTCTTTTTACATTTTCTTATCCTATGACAATGTGTCCAAACCCAGAGTTGAGTGAGAGAATGGGAGCTTGGCTGCCTCCCTGAGTGAGAATTATCCCTGCAGGGAGATGTTTGACTGATAGGTGATGCATAGAAACATGAGGTAATAAGACACAGCTTTGGATCAGGCATGCAGATTAGCTTTGCGGGTGACAACAAGGACTAGGGCCACCAGACAGGGTGCTGAGTTTCAAAGAAAGAAGCATGATCTTTAGAAAAACAAGGGAAGAAAGGTAGCTCCCCCAGCCTCAGGGAGCTTGAGTTCCTTGCAGACCATCACAAGTGGGAACTAAAGGACATTAGACAATGTGGAGGGAACATGGAGACTGAGTCGCCTGGCGCACTTTCTAGTCTTAATCCTTGGGATGAAGTCATGGCTGGGTTGGCATGGAGATGGCTTCTGCTGAACTGCAGTCCTGGGGCTTCTAAAATCCGTCCTGTGGAACCATTTGGAGGCTTCTATCAAATTATTGGAGTGGAGGATTATGGTTGGGGAGAGCAGTGTTTGTGGTTCCTTTCCTGAAGTGGAAACCCAGAGGTCCTCCTGTCACTAGTGATACGGCTGTCAGTCAAGTCCATTTTATCATGACTCTTGCCATACCCAGTGGATTCAGGGAGAGAATTTGCACCTTGGAACTGGTCAGATCTGGGAGCACCTTGAGACCTTCAGTAACCTCTTTGAACCCCAGTTCACTCATCTAATAAAATGGGGGAGGGAAAGCACCTAACATCGTTGATTATGAAATGAACAAATGCTTTTGCTCTCCTTAAGTATCCCCTCTGCAGGCAAGTTGTTGTTCTTAGTTCTTCTCTTAATTGCTCTTCCTCCTTTTTAGGGTATGCTTTAGCTGTGCGATCTGCGGGATGTCTCTCAGGAGCCCTCTCCTTTCAGCCATGGGCGTGTTCCTCCGTGTCCCCCCACCCTCAGTTAGACAGATCAGTGGAGTACTTGGCCCTGAGCTGTAGCTCAAATGTGCACTCTTTGATTTCCTCTTCCCTTTAATCTTTTCAAAGATCAGGAAGATTTCCTTCCCTTTTTGAATGCAGCTCTGCGGCTAGCAGAGAACACAGAAGCAAGTAGAAGTCAGGAGCAGTGATAACCCAGGCTGTCTTAAAGACCAGATTCCACAGGGTGACTGGAGAGTCTCCTGAATTTGGGAGACCTATAAGTTGGTACCTGAGAGGGCTGTTCAGGACATTCCCTGGGAATGGAAATTGAGGTGAAATGGTTTCTAAGGAGAAGTCAGAAGCTGATCATCAGCATCTTGTGGCCCAAGATAACTAGGCATAGACTCCCCCATGTCTGTGTCAACACTTGGACACCTTTAACAAATCCTGTTGCATCTATGAGTACCAGCAGAGAAGGGAGACGGTTCACTAGAGATGGCAGCACACTTTGAAATGGATGCAGGATCAGTCTTGGTATCTTGGAGTGAGAGATTTGCCAGGTGGAAGACTGGAAGAAAGAGCCTCTTGCTCTTTTGGTACCTTGTCCATTATCCATTCCCATATGTGACAGGCAAGTGAGAGAATTCCCTATGACCAAGGGGAGGCCTCAAGGTCAGCATTTTAACTCTTTTTCAAAAAGAACTAGGAAGTCCAGGGGCTTCCTTTAGCCTTTACAGTCGGGCACAACTCTGCTGTGTAGACCCTGAACTTGGACTTGAGGTGAGAGTTCATCTGACTTATGCATTTTCAACAAAACATATTATTCTGTAGTCTCTTCCTTTCTTATCCTTTGAAAGCACCTGTATCTCACACCAACCTTGACTATGATGTTGTACAATAAAGATGAAAAATAAACATATATGCTATACGTAAGCTGCATCAATGTGTTGTAGCTACACAGAATGCATAATAGACTAACTTGACAATGTTTGTATTCCTGGCATGGTTTAGATAAAGCCTGTACTCCTCTATTTTTAGTCTGTGTATTAGAATGAAGTAGAAGCCCTTCCCTGTCCTCTGCTTCTCTCCTACCATTGTATGTGGAAAATTGGGCTGAGCCCCAACTAAAGGCACATGCTTCATCCATGCCCCTCGCTGAGTGGGTTGGGCTATTTCTCCAGGGTCTCATTTTGCAGGGTTCAGTGCTGCTAATGAATCAGCAGGAGAGCTGTGGGAGATGAAGGTCAGAGAGGTCAAGGACAGGGAGCGCTCCAGGGAAGGTGAATGAGCAGCACAGATGTTGGTGGAAAGGGAAGCTGATGGCAGGCATACTGATGTTTCCACCTATTTCCTGCAGAGCTTTCCTAACACACAGTGAAGGCAAGAGGGAACAGCTGGCCAGAGAAGTTGTGCCTGATTGGTCATAACATGGTATAGAAAATACTGAGTTTCCCCATCCCCCACAAATTACATTCTGCCTGACAAAACTAATACTGTTTTTTTTTCTTTTTTCCCCCTCACTAATGTTTTATATAAGTGCCTCTTCAATCCATTTGTTTTGGAACTGAAAAGAAAAAAAATCTTTAGAAAAGTTCAATAACTTCATAAATTTCCATCTATAGAGAAAGCAATATATGAAAAGCCTTTCAAATTGTGCTTATAAAATATTTTTCTGCTTTGGTACTTATCCATTCCACTTTGTGGTTCCAGAAATGCGTCATCAGCAATTGTTTCCTGGACTTGGACATTTTCCACTCTGTCTACTAGAAAAGATACTGTATAGGTTTTCATTATACACATAGAGTTCTTTGTACTATATTGGGTATAAGTAATTTTTCTGAAGATAGAGAGTATCACTCCAATACATTGTAGGTGGCATTGGAAATTGGTATAAATCTTCTTGTAAAGCAATTTAACTGACTGTACCACAAGCCTTAAAATGTTCATTGTTACTCTTTAACAATTCCACTTCCTAGAATCTATGCTGAAGAAATAATTTAAGCATTAAAAATGCACATAAACAGATATTCACTATAGTGTCACACACACATGTGTAGATATTGGAAACCATAAACAACTTAAATGTTCAACAAGTAATGTTTATGTAAACAGATTAATCCATTTAATAGAAACTTACCTAGCAATCAAAATGTAGTTATGAAGACTATGTCACAAAACATGAAAAACATATGATAAAATTTAAATAATCCTAGCCAGACATATAATTGCTTATCTAGTATGCATATGGTTATGTAAAAATATGCATCTTATAAAAAGGATGGATAAAGGCCTTACTACTTTATTAACGGTGATTAATTAGTGGTGATTTGGTTTGGATGTTTGAATAATGAATGACTTTTACAATTTTTTTTCTATTTTATTTTTGTCAACTATTTTTTTATGAGCATGATTACTTAATGTTGGAACCAAAAAAAAAACATCAAAAAAGAAACACACAATATTCATGCATTTCTTAGCATGGGGGGAATTTTTGTAGGTTCATAGTAAGCAGAGAATTTTACAGTGTATACCTACATAAGCAATTGCATCTATATAAGAAATGGTGTGATATTATGGAAAGATCACCGATTGGGGACCAAGGAGTTGGGTCTAGGTCCCAACTTCACAATTGATGGTGTAAAATTAGACAAGTCATTTTTCACTTCTGGTTGGCTGTGTCCCATCTATAAAACAAAGGAATTATTTTAGAAGTCTCTGTGACTTCCACGTTTTTGTGATGTAGAAACTAAATACGTATGTATTTGAGAACATAACCACAGTAGAACTTAATTAGATGGATATTAAGCATGCCATTTGTTTTTATTAGAGCGTAACGGTTGTACATGGTAGTTGGGTTCATCCCCACAAACTCATACAGGCATGGAAATCGATTTTAGTTCTTGATCCCCCTCTTCCCTCTGTCCTACCCCCTTTCCTTCCCCTACTCTATTAGACTTATTTTGTTCATCAATTAATTTGTATTTGATTGTTTGTTTATGTAATCTTATTCTTACCTCCCCCTTTCCTTTATTTTACTCAAGCTTCTGCAAATGAAAGAAAATGTTCAAATTTTGAATTTCTGAGTTTGGCTAATTACGCTTAAAGGCATACCATTCTTTACATCTGGATCTTATGTTATTATACAGTGACAAATTTCTCATGGCAACCAAAACATGGCTCCCATACATAATAACATTCATGTGTTCAACAAATGTTTATTGAGCATAGTGCTCAGGGCTGATGGAGCTGATATTCCCTGGTTGGCCAGGTCTGCCATTGAGGGTGCTCCTGGACTTTACCCAGGAAGTTAAAGTTATAGGCATGAAACAACACACTGCCCTGAGCCGGAATCCACCATCACAGGTTGATGGTTCCAAAGAAGCCCAAGCCAAAATGGGCGAAACCATTGGAATCTAGACTGGCTCAGCGTAAAAGAAACAAAGGGTTCCATGCTAACACATTTACCGGAGCTGAACTTCCAATGAGAGCAGGAGGAAGCAAAGGGCATATTAAAACCAATTAAACACTGGCTATGTTCATGAATCCTACTTTGCCCTTGACTTCTAGAATTAGGCATTACTATCCCCATTTTGCAAAGGTGGAAACTGAAATCCAGCAGGTGTGTGGGTGCTGAAAAACACAAAGCTGGACTTGTCCTTTCCTCAGGCAACAGACCAGTTCAGGTTTCATCTGTAAACCATGCCCAATGGGCATTAGGAACTATGGCATGGAGGGAGGGTGTGGGCAAGGCAACAGAAATGACATGTTCTCACTCTGCCAACTCTACCCCTCTCTCAATCCGTGAGCACCAGACTTTCAGTCTCCCACCCTGACTCAAAAATATATGTTTTATGTTGTCTTTAATAGAAGACTCATGTCTTATTGATCCCAGTCTGCATGCTGGCCCTGCAGCATGTAGACTCAGATGAGAAAGAGAAGAAATCAATTCGGATCCCAGGGTGCAATGCTGTTTTCAAGTTTACTGGATTATCTTTCTTTCTCTCTCTCTCTCTCTCTCTCTCTCTCTCTGTTAAACCGTGGAAGGACTGTCCTGTGCCTTCATTTTGAACAGGATCCATGTGGTTGCAGCCGCACCTCCTCGGGTTGGTGGCTCTGTAGTTCAACAAGGAAGTCAGCAGCACGTCCACCCCTACATCAGATGGCTTGGGGAGGCCATAGTCAGCTGGCTGAAAGGCAATCATGTCACAGGGCAGGGGGTAGTAATTGATGCTGATGAGATACCTTCCATGCAAATTGTCTTTTGGTTTAAATGTTCCTTCCAAACGCCACAGCTTCCATACCCAGGTTTTGCCACCATCATCAATTCAGGAAGAACGTCTTGAGCTCTCATGTGGTGCTTATCACTGTGAATTACAGCATATTACAAGGCAAGGGTCTAGCTTTCAAGGATCACAAGTGAAACATAAATAGAGCTTACAACAAGGCATCAGTCTATGAAAAAAAAATCATAATGTTATCAATGTGGAATTATAGAGGAGGTCAGAAAATGGACAGATCAGTGAGAGATGCAGTAGTTATGAACTAAACCAGCCAAGCTAAAGGGGATCATATGAAACTGTATCAGGTCCTTCCAGGGGTGGTACCCTAAGGACCTAATCATCTTCCATTCAGCCCTACCTCTAAAAGGCTCTGGCCTCCCTCACTATATGGATATGCTACATGGAGGGCAGTCAGTGAGAGTGTGGGAAGTGTTGTGGGAGGGCCTAGACTTCTCTGCACCACTCAGGGTTTTCATCCATAAGGACTTAAAATTCAGCTTTTGACCTCTACCACTTATCCATATGCAGTTGACTTATATTCAGTTATTTACTGAGCACCTGCAATGTGTCGGGCAAAAAAAAAAAAAAGCATTCCTAGCAGAGGAACCAGCAAACACGTTTGGTGAAAGCACTTTGTAGGATTAGGGGACAAGAAGACTCTTGTGTAAACAGGGCTCAGGGGAGGTTGAAAGGCTCTGGCTAGACATGAGACTGGAAATAGCACACAGAACACACACCAGAGTAACCCAAACTGAAGGAGGTAGGGGCTTTATGTAGGTGAGAGATAATGAGAGCTGGTGTTCATCTGGGCCGGGAGAAGGCCATTGGAGATGGAAAGAAGTGGACATATTAAACTCCTATTTAGGAGATTAATCAGCAGTCATTAAAGATTAATTGGGATGCATTGTGTTTGTTGTTGGTGCTTTGCCCAGATCCCTTGAGCTGTCAGATGCATCCACTCCCTGCTGCTGTGAATGCTGGCTCCTAAGTACTCACAGCAACCCCTTAGCTGGAAGCCTGACTTTCTCTGAACAAAAGCTGATTCATTGAGGAGATTATACAGTCTCCCCTTATGGAGCCCACTATCAATGCCTGACTGGCATGGGGATACAAAAAGATGGCCTCTTGGCCTCTAGGAGGGTCTGCACCATGATGCCGTTTGTGGTCCAAGCTCCCTGGGGGACCAGGGTGAAGCTGGTCTACAGCTGAGGCCACAGCCTGGCTCAGCTTCTTCCCCTGCCCTATCCTGACTCCCTCTTTCCCCTTCCTGAGAACACATGCTCAATAAGCGATTTGCAGAACCTCCATTGCAGTCTCTCCTTTAAGGATTCCAACCACTTACAAGATTGGTCAAGGAAGGGGAAAAGCCAGTGTGATTCCCACATTTCCTCTTGGGTAAGTGTTGGCTGGAAATGCAGATTACTGAGCGGAGAAGCATTAGAGGAGGGTCAGTTTGGGAGAGAAGAGATTATTAGTCTTGTCTTTTGTTTTCATTTGTTTTCACTTGACAGGCAGGTAAAATATCTCAGAGGCAGCTGAGTATCTTGGGCCAGCAGCCAGAGAGAAAGCTCTGGGCATCATCATCACCAGACAGGACTAGCTGGCATTTGTATTGGACAATTTTGTGTTGTTGTAACAAACCCCCAAGGCTGGATGCTTTACAAGGAAAGAGGTTTATTTAATGCACAGTTTTGGGGGCAGAAAGTCTGTGATGAGTGACCTCATTGGTTCAGCTTCTTGGGAGGACTCCCTCGAATGCATTGTGACATGGCAGATGGCATCATGGTGGAGGCAAGTGTGAGAAGGAGAAATCACATGACAAAACAGGATGTGCTCATTCACTTTTCATCACTGTGACCAAAATCCCTGACAAGAACAATGTAGAGGAGGAAAAGTTTATTTTGGGCTCATTGTTTCAGAGGTTCAGTCCAAAGTCAGCTGATGCCATTGCTCTAGGACCAAGTGAGGCAGAACTTTCATGGTGGCAGGACATGGTGGAGGGAAGATTGTCATCTCATGGTGATCAGCAAGCAAAGAGAGAGAGAGGAAGGAACTGCAGGGAAGATGAGTCCTTCCAGGGCACACCCCAGTGACTCACCTCCTCCAGCCATGCTCCACCTGCCTACAGTTACCACTCAGTCTGTCCACTCAAAGTAGGATGGACTGATAAGGTTACAGCTCTCAAAATCTAATCATCACACCTCTGAATATTCCTGCATCAACACAGGGACTTTGGGGAGACATCAAAACATAACACAGGAAACGAGAGAGAGAGGTTCAGGGGTCAGGCTCACTCTTTTAATAGCAACCCAGTCTTGCAGAAACTAAATGGGGTCCTGTGGGAGCTACTTTAGTCCCTTCCAGTGGGGATACCCCCAATGACCTATTTACCTCCAATTAGGTACCACCTCTTCATGGTTCTCCCACCTCTCACAGTGCCACATTGAAGACCAAGCTTCAAGCACAGGAACTTTAGAGGCACAAACCACATCCAAATCATGTCAATTGTGAAACTATGAAGTTGCCTAGGAAGAAAGCCCAGAGCGGAAAACAAAGACCAGGATGAGCTCTGAGAAATGCAGACATTCTACACTGCACAGCAGTGTGGCAAGCTGCCAATGAGTCTTCCTCGTCTTCTTTTTTTTTTTTCTTTGTTACCTCTAGTGAGGCTGTGCTTATGTATCCTGCTATTATGCTAATATAAAGGTATTTGAATTGTGATGCTGTGTATGTGTTTGTGTGTGTGTATGTGCCTATAGGTTTATGATAAAAAATGTTCCATGAAATACAATGCTACTCCCTCTATTAATTACACAGGACACCCTCCAACACTTCCCATTCTGTTTCTATTCTATTCCAGAGAAAAATGCTGATGCACAATTCACAACATTGACTATAATGAACCACTGATTGGTCATGACCTGCAGTTAAAAACATTCCTAATGGTAACTCATAAGCTAAAAATAACAACATATTTGGTCTTTTCCCCCACAAGAGAAAAGTTGTCAATGAAAAAAATGTAACTGTATCTTTTGACTCCTGCCTTAGAAATTAGCACATTTTTATTTCCTTTTTCTATTTTCTATTTCCCCATTTAGTTATTGTATTATGATAATTTATTCTTGAATTATTATTGTTGAGTTTGTATTTCTGTATTTCATATATGCTTTTAAATTCTTTTGTAGTTTCAAAAAAGAATATTTATATTGATAACAAACCCAACATTGTAATACTTATATATTTATACATGTATACATAAGTGTATATGTGTGTGTGTGTGTGTGTGTGTGTGTGTGTGTGTATGTAAAAATCCAGAAAGCTGCAGGTTAAATATTAATATTAGCCATCCCAGGGCATTTGTATTTCAGCATTTTATAATTTTTCTTTGTGCTTTTTTATAATTTTAATTCTTTTAAACAAATATCATTGATAATTTTAATCAGTAATAGAGTCATAAAATAAAAGCAAGGATTTTTGTGATGATATTGTTTCATGATTGTGTTTTTCCTAAAATTACATAATTTGCATAAGTTTTCATAGTCAAAACTATATTTTTCTTGGCTATGTATTCTATATATTTATTTATTTTTTTAAGAGAGAGAGAGAGAGAGAGAGAGAATTTTTTAATATTTATTTTTTTTAGTTTTTGGTGGAAACAACATCTTTGTATGTGGTGCTGAGGATCGAACCCGGGCTGCATGCATGCCAGGTGAGCCTGCTACTGCTTGAGCCACATCCCCAGCCCTATTCTATATATTTAGATTTATAAAGTTCATATTGATAAATCAGATCTATTTTTCTGAGTTTGAATTGACTTAATTTTTTAACAATTTTTATATGTATTCCTTTGGTTCTCATAAACTGCATTTTTGTCCATGTACACACACCCAGTCTCCAGCAGCAGAGGCAGGGGCTCCAAGGAAGACCTTCGGCAATGACTGAGGAGATTCCCCAAAGGGGAACCCCGCAGATCACCTGCAAACCACACACCTGTCTCCAGACTGTGGAGTCTGTGTCTGGTGTGAAGTTCAGGAATCTGCATCTTTTACAAGCCCTCTCCTTCCACCCCAAGCCCCAACCCATTGATTAGTATTTATCTTAAACATTAAAACTCACCTTCATGAAGGGAAAGCAGAGACATCATTGATTTATAGATGAGAAGACTCCTCCTGAAGTCCTGGTATGGCCCATCACTCTCTCTGTATACCTGAGGCAAACTGCATACCCACTGTAGATGAAAATTTTCTCAACTATGACACAATGGATTTAGACTAAATATCATAGAGTCTTTCAGTTCTAAAAGACTGTCTCTCCGTTCTTTTTTCTTTAAAATGAAGATACCATTTCTCTACCTATAAAACAAGCATAAAACTGTGTGAATATTCATTAAAACATTATTGCACTATCATTATTTGAAAAATGTGCTTGCTTTTCATTCCTCAGAGTGAACAGAAGAAATTGTATATGAATTGGGTTGTGGTCTAGTCAGTACTCCCTTTGGCAAGTTACGTGGTGTTTTCAACGTGTGAGATCAGGTTTCCTTCTCCTCATTGTGGCACAGACTAGGAAGTGTCACTCACTCCATTTCTTTTCCTTCTGACCATGTCTCCCCGTCTTCCTTCCCACTAGATGTGTCTGTGTGACTGAATTACAGCTAAAGTAACATGATGGAATTCTTGATCTTGAAGTATCTTTCATGGGATCCTCCATATTTTCTCTCCTTTTTTTGTTAGATGATTGACAGGGCCCCAAATGGCCTTGAACTACCCAGACCCTGGTTGTTGCTGACCTTAGGTTGAACTTCTGTTGATTAAAAAAATAAATGTTTAATTCCCTAAATCCCTGAAACCTTGAAATTTGTCTGTTACATCAGCTGTTTTTACCTTAACAAACATACCTGTTGTTCCCATTAGGCCAGGCAATGTAAATGTTCATGTAGATAATTAAGAAATTTATTCCATTGCTAGGGGATGAACAGATGATAATAATTCTCAGGAATAATCATAATGTGCATCTGACTGAAATTATTAATAGTTGTATTGGTACGAAGCTATCTGTTTCAGTTCAAAGATCATCCCATAGAAAGTCCTTACTGGCCTTTTGATTCACACTATTTTAGATCTTCTTATGCACATAATTCCATCCCATTATTTGGAGTGGATTTTTAAATGGAATCCCTTAGTTTCTAGAATTTGTTCTGTTTCTTGCTGACTTGTTTGTTACCTGTCTCTCCTGTGAGAATGAAAACTCCAAGATGGCAGGGTTCTTCTCTGATTTGGTCACTGATATATTCTTTTAAGCCTGAAACTATGTTTGACAGTCAGTGTTCAGTTGTTTTAATAAGTTTCTCTAGTATTAATTCACCAATTTTATGCCACACTTTGCCACCGATGACCTCTTGGTTGTCCCTGATGTTGCCTTGGGATGGTGCTCAAAGAGCATGTATGGTCAGCCCTTTTCATGATTGTGCATATGCAATGGAGAGATTCTACGAGTTAGAAAGTTAAACAGACAAAGTGGGATGATAAATAAACCAGAAAGAGGGGGAAATGGAGGACCCCCAACAGAGACAGTAGAGAAGACTCGGGAGGTGACTGATTTTATGGGTGTGAGGGGTATGAATCCACAGGTTTGTGCACGTATGTGAGTGTATTGTGTGTGTCCATGAGAGAGATGAGAATACGAAAAGTTTATTTCATAACTGAGTGTTTTCTTAATAAACATTTTATAAAAATGTTTTGAATGCTTTTTTTGCCCTATGAATTAATGTTTTTGCCATATATACTCTCTTTTTATAATAAAAGCTATTGTCTCCTAACTGAGCTTCTGCCTAAGTTGGGCAGCCAAATTCCCTCTCAGACAACTTCTACAAAAGCAGTTGCCTTCACATTTGGGTCAATCAGGACTATGAGGAGTCCCCCTCCAATTTTCTTTAATTGGTGCTTTTTAGTTCATTGTTATGAAGTGGTGTGTTGGGATGTGCTCTGAATTCTCCATGATTTTACTAAGTGGCAGAGAATATCCTGCAGCTTTCTTGAATCTGTTTCCTATGAACTCTAAGGGCTTGATTGATGTTTCTCCCCATTATTTTTGCAGAGGCTCCTCATCAGAAAGAGGCCACACCACCTTGGCTTTAAAGCACCAGAGTCTCCACTGTTGTGTTGGTGAGCTGTCCGTGGTCCTGAAAGCTCCAGGCTAATTCCCAGGCTCTGGATGATCTTACCAAAGCGCACCTTGGAAGGTGCCCTGCGGGGGTTGTTCTGCTGCCATCCGCACAGCTTTGTCCCCATCCTCCTACTTGTATTTCCAAAAGCCCATTGTTTTCCTCTTATCCAACTGATAGACGAGTTAATTTGAAAGGTGAGGGTTAAGATCCATGCTTGTTGGCATTTTTAAAAAGTTTGGGTTATCTTCCTGGGTGCCTTGACAACCAAGTATTAAAACTTATCTTTTAAATTCTAATAAAAAATATAAAAGGAGATTGACATGTTTTCAAGAAAAACATAATTGCTTTAAAACATTCCTATTTATCTCCAGTCCCTTGCAGATGAGTAAATAGGAACTGGAACCCTAACACCAGGTTCCACTTATTCACTAAGATTGAGATCTTCCTCTGTGCTAGTAAGTGTTGCAAATGTTCTAATAATAAATAAGGAGCAAATAGTGGGTCTGGGAGCTCATCAAAGGCCTTTTCCTTGGTTAGCTGACACTAACTTATGGACATAAATGGGAAAAATTAGAACACAGAGGAAGAAAGTGATGTAGAATACAGGTCAGAACAAAGTCTGGAATACAGAGTCTTCTCTCCATCAAAAGCTCTATTAATAATATCCATCTATGGGAAGCCCTTTTCACCCACTTGGCTATTTTGCTAGCTGAGTGTGTGTGTGTGTGTGTGTGTGTGTGTGTGTGCACATGCTCATCCAAGGTTTATATGCTAGGAATGCTGGGAAACTTAAGATAAACAACCTGATTAATAGTGTAAACTGGGAAATGGTGTTTTCAGCACCTATGATAAACATAACCTAGACCTAATAATAATTGAAGTGTGAGTTTTGGATATGCTAATGTTTGTGCCAAGAGGAAATAATTTAATTGGCCCTATGAAAATGGGAGTAAGTATGGGGGAGGGGCAGCAGTCTAGATTCATGGGTTGAATGAAGTTGCGATGGGGAGAAAGGAGCATTTCGAGGAGCTGAACCTGACGTGAAGGTGACCTCCTGCAGCTGGAGTGCTTCTCCCTCTGCTAGAGTCATGCTAACTGGCCAGTGGTCTCCAACAGAAGAGATCTGGAAGTAGGAAGTACCCTTTGGGCTGCGGATAATGTTGTTCTCTCTCTCTCTCTCTCTCTCTCTCTCTCTCTCTCTCTCTCTCTCTCTCTCTCTCTTTCTCTCTCTCTTTCAGAAGGCACAACAGGAGACTGGAAAGTGCTTCATTAGCCAGAGTGGGGCTAAGATGAAAGGTACCAAGTGTAGCCTCTTGAATTCCCACACACTTAGCACTTTTCCTATGGCTGTATTAACTCATGATCCACAGAGAAATCCCAAGAGACCAGCAGGTCTTATTTTATAGATTAAAAACAGAGGTTTATAAGAATTAAACGAATTCCCCAGGGAAATATAGCAAATAACTATGAATCTGTGACTAATAAAAAGATATTTTGACTTTAAAATCAGTTCTTCCTCCATGGCATTATATTCATTACTGTTAACTAAAGTAAAAGTTTACGTATCTAAATTCCCCTTTAAACTTCTCTTAATGGCAAGGACAATCACTAAGCTAATATGTGAATTACCGTCTTGACACTGACCAGGAAAGAGTAATTTCAGAAGTTTTAGAATTCTCCAATTTCTCTAACCTCATTGCCAACCATGAACAAAGTAATAATTTTATTGAGCATTTACTGTGTGTCAGGCAGTGTGGTGAACGTATCCTAAGTATTATTCCTTTGACTCTTTTTAAACTAATTTCATATAGTATACACTACTATTATCCCAATTTTACAATGAGGATACTGACTTAGAAAGGTTTAGTGATTTGATGAAGGTAAAGTCACTAGAAAAAAATAATGGCAGACTTTGCTAAGTACTTACAATATGGTAGACACTTATCAAAGCATGCTGCAAGTGCTAGCTTCATAAGTAGGGCATTTGGGTCTGCCTAAGAGGGTCCTGGTTTAGTCTTGTTGTTCCAGCATAATTATCAATAGTGCTCTCTTTTATTCTCCAAAGGGTGAAGGATAAAAGTCTTTAGCAACCCCAGCTAGGAAGTAAGTATTCTTATTGCTTCTCTTTCATGGATGAGTAAATGCGGTGCAGTTCTGTGGGGCTCAATACCTTCTTTAGGCTACCCAACTAAAAAGCCACACCAGGACTCAAACCCAGGTGCTCTCATTGAGTGACCTTGCAACTCTGCTGTTGATTATCAACTCTCCTGTGTACCCTTCTCCACCATTTTTGGATAGCAGCCACTTCCTGCTCTCAAGTGTTTTTGAGAGCAATCTAAAATTAAGAGATACTGTATAAAATGTTTCCTAGGGTCTTTACATATATTATTTTACTTAATGCTTAAAACTTCTCTTGGGCTGCATACCATGGTTTTTATTACCTAAATAAGAAAAGCAAGGCACACAGAGACTTAATAACCAGGCCAAGCTTTCACAGTTAGGACGTGCGGGCTCACGAACCTGACTCTGTTCCAGAGCCTGTGCACTTTCATCATGAGCGCTGCCCTCAACAAAGTGCTGTCCAAGGTCTCGCCACAGCTTCTAGACTGTATCGCTTTCATCTTAATAATAAAATTCTATCCAATTTGGAGCTCATGTCATCCTTCTAAGTTTTCAAGGATAACTTATTTGCTTTTAAGCCAGGGGACACCAATGCCTTTACCCTGTGATAATTTCAGGCATCATGACAGTCTCAATAGAGCTGAAGGCCCTTCTCAGGGTGATGAAATCCAGTCCCTGAGATAACTGCAAAGAAATTGAAGATACATTCGGACAGCGTGGCAGGGAGGGGCACGCTCCCCACCCCAGTGCAGGCCCCTGAACTGAGTCCCTGCTCACAGTGGCTTGAGATATGGGCCCTGGGCACCAGATATGATGCCAACTAGGGCAACTGCTGTGCTGATTAACAGGGGATGGAGTGTCTCCTATTTTATCCTCCATTAAGGAAGGATGAAACAGGCCAAGCTTGCAAATGATGACACTAACGAGGTTCTGGTTATCCGCTCTGCCCCGCTCTGCCTGGCTCCTCACGTGCTGTGTCTCTGGGGGCCTCGCTAGTGAATCTGAGCAGACTCTGACATGCGGAACGTGCTTCGGCCACTACTAGAGGCTGCTCTACAGAAGGTTGGGCAAAGCCATCTTCCTTGCAAGCCCAGGGCTCCGGCTATTGGCTGCTGGGATTGTTCCCATGGGCGAGTCCCTCTCTTGGTTTTCCTTAACGAGGCAGCCTCGCTGAGGGAGAGATCTAAGCGTGGAGTGCTGAAGCATAAAAGATACCAAGTAGGTGGTTTGAGAGGAAAATGAAGGGTTTTTCTTTGTGCTCTGGCAGCTAATGAAATCAGAAAGAGAAATGGAATTTGCCCAATGTGGAGAGAATAGGGAAAAAAATATTCAGATTAATTTTTTTTCCCCAAATGAGAGCAGCTCACTAAAATGTCAAAATATCTTTTCATTCAGGTTAAACAAAGGGAAAGGATAATGTCGTTTCGGTTGCATTTGTTGGCCAAAATCTCAAAGCTATGTTCATCCTATCTGTAATTTTTATAGTAACTTTATCATTCAAATTGACTATGAAAACTCACATCAGTGCAAGATGTTAATATGGGTTCAGATGGAATTTAGAAACATGCTTTCTTGTGGAGTGGAGCACAAGTCTGGGAAGTGCAGAGGTACATCCACGTAGATTTATGTAAGGCTTCCATAGAATGCCATACGCCAATCATCAGAGGTTCCTTCCCACGCAAGGAGAAACACTTAGCAAACGTGCAAATGATTCCTCTGGCTCACCTCCACACCGACTGAGAAAGAATAATTCAGAAATTAGGTCACAAGTTACACATCTGGAAAGTTCAAGAACTCCCAGCAATGAAACCATTTATGACAGATTTCTATCTGAAAGTGTGAATTGAAGCTCTTTCTATTTTTTCCCCTCATCCTGGTCTTTTTTTTTAATTTTTTTTTTTCTTGTCTCTGGACAGGATAACATTTCCTTTGTTCCCTCATTTGCTGACCCCGTGCTCCTTCCCCTTTGGGTCACTTCTTTCTGAACTTCTGATCTCTATTTAAACTCTTCCTGGAATACTGCTCCTTTATAAATACATTGGAAAACATTTTCACTCTCTCCTAAAATAACATCATGTATTCTCCCTGATACCATGTCCTCGCAGCCTCTCAAGTGGACTCTACTGAAGGCCTCTGTCACCAAGCGGGAGGCACTGTCGACTTTCAATCACTCATCCCTACTGCCACCAGCTGCGGCCCTGCCCCCTCTGTGCTCAGTTCTCCTCCAGAGATGCATCTCTCAGCCACCAACTCTCCCACCTTCCCCCATCACTCCCTTCTGCCAAGCTTTGGGTTTTATTCTTATGTCCTTCAAGAGTAATGACACCTGTCTGAAAGTACTCAATGACTTCAGTGCTTTGGGTGGCAAGGTGCTGGCCTTGATTCAGGGATTGACACCCCGCCTCGCCAGCCTCCACCTGCTCCGTGGCCACCTGCTGATATGGAACCCAGTTCCTCCTTCCACTCATGGCCAGCTTTCCTCCACTTCACCCAGCGCTTCAGTCTGGTTAGTTTTATCTGCATCTCATGCCTGAGCTTGGAAGGGAGTCTAAAATCTCTCCCTGGGCCTCCTCCCTAGTGCCAAATCCTCTTCTTTCTTCCTCCTATTTAATCTTCCACCTGAACCTGCACATCACACCTTCTATAGTGAAAATGTCTTCTCTTTTGTCTCTAATATTGTGTCTCACGTATTCTTCTAATGGTCTGCCTTTCAGGTAGCTGGCTATCTCTTTTTCTCACTTTGCATTTAGGAAGGCTTTCTGAGATCCCCCCCCCTCTTTCCCCTCCTTCTTTGATTCTTAATCTACCACATTTCCCTAAGAATTTCACTGTTTCTCATGACTGCAGCTTTCTCCTGAATTTTTTTTTCTCTTGAGCTTCAAGCCAACACATCCAATAGCTTATTATAACCTAAATAAAAGTGTCTAAACAGCCCAGTTAAAAAAATAGCCCTAAACAGCTCACATAAAACATGCCCATTTTTTAAAAAATTCTGAAGCCACTCTTTTTCTGTATATGTTTTCCTGATGAAAGGTCATAGCTTCAACCCAGTCACTCAAGTCTGGAACCCCAGCCTCATTCTTGTTCCCTCAACTCATTCCTTACAACCAAACAGTGAGCCAATCCTTACAACCAAAGAGTGAGAACATTGGTCGGGAAAATTCTGCTTGCCATAGAGTTCTCAATCCTCCTCTCCCTCTCAATGCACTGCTGCCACTCTAGCTTCGCCCCTCACCATCTGGCTAATGCAAGAGACTTCCAACCGGGTTTGAATCTACACTCTCTACTACTACCAGCACGGACTTCCTGAAGTATAAATCCATTTATGAATTTCCTCTAGTGGATGACTCCGAGTGCTCCTTTCCCAATCACTATAAAGCCAAGTTGCAGAACACGTGTTCACATACTTTATGACCCTTTATGATCTCATCCCTAACTTGGGTCCCCTGTCCTGCACTAACCGCGGATACATCTGCTGTGACGGAAACCTCATGGAGCTTTTTGTGCACACACACCTTTGCCAGGCAACTCTAATTTTGAGACAATCTTCCTCCTTTGCCATGACAACAAAACGACTTGTCATTCATAAGCCAATGAAGATGACGTTATTATCCTAGGTACATATATGACAACATGACCTGTGTGATTCTACACGGTGCACAACCAAAAGAATGAGAAGTTATACTCCATTTATATCTGAGATGTCAAAATGCATTCTACTGTCATGTATGACAGCAGTCAGGGCATAAGAACCAGAAACAACAAAACAAAAACTAATGTAGGGAAAAAAGCCAGTGAAGGACTCTCTTCATGGCCAGCTTACCTCTTCAGCATCACACAGAGCTAATCTCTCACTCTTGATCGTCATCTCCACCCCTGGCGGAATTCTATTTCTCCAAACACGTCATGCTTGCTTCCAGGCCTAACTTCTTGCTTTCCTTTACCAAGTGGCTAAACACCTGCTCAAGCTTCATGCTGTTCCCTTTGAGAGGGCTTTCTGTCTCCAACCTCAGTATAACTTAAAGCCTCTTGCTTTATGGTCCCATGATAGACTCTGTCTTCATTTTGGTAATAAAACACTACATAGTTGCCTCTTTAATATTTGATTTCCACAAAGACATCCTGAGGATGACAATCTTGTCTGTATCTGTACTGCTGCGACATCTACAGAACTCATCCCATGACCTGGAACATGTTAGATGCTCAGTAAGCATTTGCTGAATTTAAACAGAATTAAACTTACTGAGGATGCCTGTGCACAATTGGCCACACTCTCTTTCCACCCACCCCTACCCCTGACTGTACTTTCATACATCCATGCACTTAGCACACAGGCCATGTCTGGATTCACCATAATAAGGGGGGCTGATGGTACAGCTTGGGGGTCTTGGGACCCAAGTTGGGGCCAAACACAGTTCCAAATTACAGATAATGGAACTAGAAAGTTCTGAAAGACTGAGTTGTACATCAAATTGGAATTAAGAAAATAATAATCCATCTTGGTCATTGGTCTGCATCGGTGACAGCGGTCAGGGGACAAGAACCAGAAACAAGGAACTGATCAAGAAACACTGCCAGCTAGGCTAGTACAGAGCCGCAGGCGCTATTATTACAAGATACACGTAAGAGTTCTCGAGGGTGCTGCTCAGGCTCAGACAGGCTGCGGTTTGTGTGTTGAGTTGGTGGTAGTGACGACAGCCGATTCGTCTCTGTCACCCTCTTCTTCTAGACTTTCAGCCCTGCGAACAAGGAACTTTAATCAGTTTTACATCTCTAGCCCTGGATGCATCATACCCTTAGTAAACATTTGTAAATGGAATATATATGTAGCTCTTCTCATCTAAAAATTGATTCCAGCTTTGTTTACAAATAAAAGCTTATTCTTTCTGCCTTGATTAGAAAGGTTTATGCAAGAGTGTGCTGAACTTGACATACTGTTTTGAAATGCAAGCATTGTGAAATTCAATTTATGAAATCCAAATACAACCTCAGCCTATTAGTGCCTTGTAATCAAGCAATAACCTGCTAGTTAAATAAACCATTAGCTTTGAAAATCGAAGCATAAACAGATGAACTTGCTATGTATGTTTTCCTGCTGTGGTTATTAGTCCAAGAATTAGTCAGGAAAGTCTACCCCAGTCTGAATAAATAGATAGAAGTTCATGTGGAAGGAACTCCTAAGGCCAATGGAGCATTGTCACAGCCAAAGGCTGGAGGAGCTAGCTGAGTGGCATTGCACGGTGGAAAGAGGGTATTAATGCAAATTCTCTCATCTTCTGTATCCTCTAATTCAGTTCCCTTTGAGAGACACACCAAGCTGGTGGGAGACCGCGGCTATCGTCTTCACCTGGGTATCAGCAACCAAGGACTGTGTTGTCTGTGGAGAAATTAAGACAATAATAACATTGACTAAAAATTGGCAAACATTTTCTTATCACCATGTGCTGGAAATTCTAACCAACATCTGTGATAAAATGCTTTTCCCTTTAATTATTCTTTTGTTGATCGACAGTCTAAATAATTGTGGTAGTTACTGTCGAGTTTTAATGATATGCATGTGAACTTCAAAGTAGCACATTTTTGTGACTTATCTTTGACAAGCACTGTACTCCATACGGAAGTTGATTTCTGCAGAATTCTCAGTTTTGAAACTGGCCCCTGACTTTCATGGACCCAGTAGAGCTGTTCATTTCCAGCGTTGACACGTAACAGTTCCGAACCCTTCAAACTTGCTGCGGGACAGTCAGGACATGATGCATCATTTTGTGTTTGTATTGTTGTTAAGAAATAATAAGAGCACGGAATCATAACTCGAGCCACTTAAATCCTGTCATTTTTTTGTGACCCCTTGTGACCTCTGTGGTTGTAATTTTAGATAACAAAACAGAATGAGAACCAGAAGACTTGGTTTTTATTTACAAAGTCCAAAATTGTGTTCCTATGTAAAACACGTTTCTTTCATTTATCCGCTGACATAGTGCTGTAGTGTAGAGGAGAAGGTGTCAAAGCACAGTCTGTGCTAGGGGTCAAATATGCTCCCTTTCCCATTTCCCACCCTCTCCCCTGCTCCTCTTCCCTGCATCTCTGAATGTGCATGACCTCTTCCTTCTCTGGGTTCTTGTTATGCACAGGGGGCCGGGTCTGGTTCAACACCTCTGCCACCCAGCGTTCGAGGCCCCCTCCTGTCTGATCCTATACTCCCTCCCCTGCTACCCCCTCATTGTTTCCCAGCTTGGTGCCTCTGTTATGTGTTCGGCTGACTCCTCTGTGTTCCTCCCACATGTACCCTCTGCTCATGCCGTTCTGTCTGTCTGGAATGTCCCTCACCTCCTCATCCCTTTCCCAAATCACTCACGAAGCCCCTTCTGACTGCTTCACTCCCTAAATCTCTCTCCACTCCCGAACCTCATAGGGTTGGGGTCTGGATTGCTTTTGTTTGTTTTGATAGCTAGTTTTAATTTTTTGAAAACATTTAATTGTGGTAGACAGAGCATAACATTTGCCATCGGAACCACTTTTAAGTGGTCTGATGTCACTGTGTTTGCATTTTTTCCCCCGAAACCATCTCCCTTCTCTGGAACTCTCTTCATCTTGCAAAACTGAAGCTCTATGCCCATTAAACAGGAACAGCCCCTTTGTCCCCCGGCAACTGTCATGCTAATTTCTTTTATGTACCTATGAATTCAAGGTCCCTGGTACCTCATATCAGTGGAATTATACAGTAAATGTCATTTTATGACTGGCTTATTTACACAGCCACATCAATGTTTATAGCAGTTGAATTCACATTAGCTAAACTATGGAACCGACCAATCTGATGCCCTTCAACAGATGAATGAATAAAGAAAATGTGGTATATATACACAACGGAATATTACTCAGCCTTAAAGAAGTATGAAATTATGGCATTCACAAGTAAATAGATGGAGTTGGAGAATATCATGCAAAACATAGTGTCCCCATAGTGTTTCATCTGTGTTGTAGCATAGATGTGACAAGGTTCCTTTGCTCTTTAAGGCTGTTATATTTCATTGTATGCACCCACATTTCATTTACCCATTTACCTACTGATGGGCTTTTGAGCTGGTTCTACCTTTTGGCTAGTGTGAATCGTGCTGCTCTGAACGTGGGTGTGTCCGTGTCTCTTCAAGACCTTACTTTCACATTTTGGGGCATAGACTCAGAAGCAGGTGTTATGAATCATTTGATAATTCTATTTTTAGTTTTTTGGGGGAGGAACTGCCATACTGTCTCCATAACGTTTGTCCCACCTGGTACATTTCCACCAACATTGCACAAGGGTTTTAATTTCTCCACATTATTCTCATTTAAATTTTTTTCATGTTTGTTTATTTTTATTTTAAAAATATTAAAATTTGTTTCATAGGTTTATTTATTTTCACTTTTATTTGTTTTTGACAGTAGTCCTAATGAGCATATGGATTTGACACACACTGAACTTATTTTCATGTACTTATTGGTCATTTGTATATCTATTTGAAGAAATGTCTCAAGTTCTTGGCAAGTTTTTAAACTGGGTTATTTAGTTTTTGTTGCTGTTGAGCTATAGGAGTTCTTTACATATTTTTAATATTAACTGCTAATCAGATATAAAGTTGAAAATATTCTCTCCCATTTCATGGTTTGCTTTTTAACTCTGATGATAATGGCCTTTGATGCATAGAAGTTTTAAATTTTGATAGAATCTTATTTCTCTCTTGTGTTTTGGATTTTTGGTGTCATGTTCAAGCAGTCATTGAATCATTGCCAAATCCAATGTCAAGACACTTTTCCTGAATGCAAATCAAAACACTTGAAGACTTCATCTCACTCTAGTCAGAATAGCAATTTTCGAAAATACAAGCCATAATAAGCATTGATGAGGATGTTGGGAGAAAGGTACACTCATATATTGCTGGTGGGACTGCAGAGTGGTACAACTGCTATGGAAAGCAGTATGGAGATTCCTAAGGAAATTTGGAATGGAAGCATCATTTGACTGAGCTATCCCACTCCTTGTTTTATACACAAAGGTCTTAAAATCAGCATACTACATTTATGCTGCCACATCAATGTTTATAGCAACTGACTTCACAATAAGCTAAACTATGGAACCAACCTAGATGCCCTTCAACAGATGAATGGATAAACAAAATGTGGTATATGTATACACAATGAAATATTACTCAGTCTTAAAGTTAAGAATGAAATTATAGCATTTACAGGTAAATGGATGGAGCTGGAGAATATCATGCAAAACGAAATAAGCCAAATCCAAAAAACCGAAGGCTAAATGTTTTCTCTGATAAGTGGATGCTGATCCATAATGGGGGGTGGGTAGGGAAGAAAGGAGGAACTTTGGAGTAGGCAGAGGGAGGTGAGGGGAGGGGTGGGGGCGTGGAAGTGGGAGGGCTGGTGGAATGTGATGGACATTGTTACCCGATATCCATGTATGATCATGCTACTGGAGTGACTGTGTACCATGTTCACCAGAGGAATGAGAAGCTGTGCTCCACATGTGTACAATGTGTCAAAATGCATTCTATTGTCATGTACAACTAATTACAACATGTTTTAAAAAGAAAGAAAAAAAGAGAGACTTTTCCTGTATGTTTCCTACCATGAGTTGTATAGGTTTAGCTTTTACTTTTTAATCCACTTTGAGTTAACTTTTATATGTGGTGTCAGGTGATGGTCCAGCCTCATTTGTTTTGCATTGTGGTTACTCAGTTTTCCTAACATTATTTGTTGAAAACAAACAAACAACAACAAAAAAAACCTCTATTTCCCCACTGAATTCTCTTGGTGCCCTTTTTGAAAATCATTTAGACATATATGAGAAAAGTTATTTCCGGGCTATTTTGCCCCATTGGTCCGTTTGTCTGTCTTTATGTCCGTACCACCCTGTTTTCATCACTTATGTTGGCAGTAAGCTCTGGAGTCAGGAAAATGTGATTCCTCCAACTTTTCTCTTTTTTCAAGATTTTTCTTTTTGACAATTTGAAAGATTCTATGGATGTAAGAATTAAGTCTTCTATTTCTGACAAGACATTGTTGGGATTTTGAAAGAGATTGCAATGAATTTGAGGATTTTTTTGGGGGGTAGTATTGACACTTTAATTGTGATAAATATTCCAGGCCATAAACACAGGGCATCTATTTACTGAAGTCCCCCTTTAATTTCTTTCAGCTGCATTTTGTAAAAGTTTTCAGAGTTCAGGTCTTTCATTTTCTTGGTAGGGTTTTTTTCCCCCTAACTCTTTTCTTTATTTATTTTTGATGTTATCAAAAATGCATTTGTCTTCTTAAATTTTTTTTGGGGGGGAATTGCTAATATACAGAAAGGCAACTGATTTTTGTTGTTGAATTTTTTTAATCCTGCCATTTCGCCAAGTTCATTTATCAGTTATAGTGGGTTTTTCTTTTATGTTTGGAAACTTTACAGTTTTCTACATGTAAGGTTATATCATCTGTAAACAAAGATATTTCTACTTCCACTCCAATTTGAATATCTTTGTTTCCCTTTCTTGCCTACTTTCTCTGGTTAGGAATTCCAGTTCTTTGTTGAACAGAAGTAAGCAAAGCAAGCACCTTGTTGTGTTCCTGATGTCACAGGGAAAACTTACAGTCTTACACTGAGGAAGATGTTTCTGCCTCCAGTTGATTGTGATTTTTTTTTTTTTAATTTTCAGTACCAGGTATTGAATTCAGGGGCATTTGAGTAGTGCTCAGTAGACACAATTCCCAGCCCTATTTTGAATTTTATTTAGAGACAGGGTCTCACTGAGTTGCTTAGTGTCTTGCTGTTTCTGAGGCTGGCTTTGAACCCAATCCTCCTGCCTCAGCCTCCCAAGCTGCTGGGATTACAGGTGTGCACTACCACTCCCGGCTTGAGCACCTGGTTTTTAACAGAGAGGTCCTGAAGGGCTCTTTTACACGACTTATTTATGAAGTACCTTCTAATGGTCCTGTGCTAGGTAGGTCTTTTCGTATATTGCTCATTTAGATTTCTCAAAACTCTGGGAAGGAGGTCTTATTTAACCACTTAACAACTGGGAAAACCTAGATTCATAGAAGTCAAGTGCCTTGTCCAAGTCTACATAATTAGTAAATGGCAGAACTGGGATGTGGACTCCATTTTATCTCACTTAAAAGTACATATTCGTTCTCTTTTACTAAGTTGCTCCTTGAAAGAGAGACCGGGTCTCTCTGAAACTGCATTTCATTTTCTCTTCTACAGTACCAAGCAGAGTTGGGCCCATCCAAAGACTCAATAGCTTGTTGAAGGTCCATTGCCAACAAGAAAATCCATTTCTAAATGCCCTGAAAGCTTTCCTCATCCTGTTGAAAAGTCAAGCTGGACTTCTCAGGCAATTGAATGTGTTTTCATCTTGTAAAATACAGTGCTCGATGTGAGCTGCAGTCTCCCTCACTGGAATCCTAGGCTTACCTCCGAAACTCTCCATTCTCCAGCTCACATTCACACTCCTCTCTCCTCTGCAAGCACAGCCACTTCCCCTGGGTTTTTGCCGCCTGATTCATTGCATCAGCAGCGCCTCTGTTGCTTTTTTTCCTCCTTGTAGGAGCCACCTGGGGTCACCCCCCCCAGCCTCTGAGACCAGTGGTGCATTGACCTAGAGAAACAAGGGAAACAATGGCTGGCGACTTGGTCCTCTTCTCTCGCCACTTTCCTTCTTCCCAGGGTGGGGAAAACCATCTGTGGGGTATCCAAAGTGATTGCTTTGTCCAAAGGAAGTTTATGGTCCAGCTGTGAGGCGTCCCCCAAAAGCTCACGTGTGAGACGGTGCAAGAAGGTTCAGAGGAGAAATGACTGGACTAGAAGAGTCTTAACCCAATCAGTGAATTAATCCCCTGATAGGGATCAGCTGACTGGTAACTGAAGTGGCAGGGAGTGGCTGGAGGAGGTGGGAATTGGGGTGTGGCTTTGGGTATATATTTGTATCTGGCAAGTGGAATCTCTCTGCTTTCTGATAGGGATGTGAGCTGCTTCCCTCTGCCACACTCTTCCGCCATGATGTCCTGCCTCACCTTGAGCCCTGAGAAATGGAGCCGGCTTTCTATGGACTAAGAACGCTGAAACTGTAAGACTCCAAATAAACTTTTCCTTCTCTGCAGATGTGCTAGTCGGGACATTTATTCGCAGCCGTGAAATAGCTGACTAAAACAGGAAGGGATAAAATTCCCTTCTCAGGCTAGATTCCAGTTTGTAGAATGGACACCTTTAAAGTACCCCCATTTGTGGCCTATAAAAGGGAAACCCCTGCCCGTTGCATGCCTCCTTTGGGTTCTGAACTTTGCAAAGGGGCACAGTAAGGTCACAGAGAAAGAGACTCCCCCACATTAGAATAAACACATGTCCCTGTTTTCTACAACATCTTGATTGCAAACAATTCTGTCCTTATGCCGTAAGACTGAAACACTACCATGTGTTGGACCATTTGTTTTGATTTTTGTTTTCAGATGGTCACCATAATAGGAAACATAAATTAAAAAGTCAAAAGTGCTTTCAGACTACAACTCTTACTACAAACCTCTGTGGGAATGTACGTATGTATGCCTGCGAGCTTGTTATATATGTATGTGTTTGTGCACCGTGACTGCATCTCCAGATGTTGGTAAAAATTTAAGTGCATGGGGAGCAATAATTTTAGCCTCCATCATCTTCTGCTAAATGCACACACACTTTGGGTTGGATGTTTTCTTCCAACCTTAGATCACCCAGAGGATCAAAAGGAGTGTCTAGCTAATGAGGGAACTGCCTGAATATGGAATGGGGCATATTCCAGCCTTTATCTGGGAAAAGTCAAATTCCTTCTGAAATCCCAGAGAGATGGCTTAAACCGTGGATGGATGGCTTTTGCCCCTTAACACCTGAACTTCCTGCTCTGGATGGTTGCCTTTGCTTTTCTGTGTAGGTAGCAGGCTCTGAGGGAGCCTGAGTTTGGAAACTATGGAACCATGGAAATGTGGAGCCAGATGGAAGACCCTAGGTTGCATGGAGTAAAGGAAAAACTGGGTACTTTGGAGTCAGACAGTTCTGCTTTAGCCATTTAATATTTGGTGACCTTGGCAAGTTGCTTGACCTTCTGATACTTAGAATTCTCATTTGAAAAACAGAAATGCTTCTCAGTCACTTGTGATCGTTAGGGAGAACATACAGAAAGTGTTGGCACACTGTAGGAGTTGAAGGAATGGTAGTGATTACTAGTAATTACTATTACTAGAGAGGATTTGCTGTGTGATCTTGTGTAGATAAAGAATATTGGAGCTCAGAAAGTTAAAATAACTAGTCCAATGTCATATAGCCCGAAAACGAGGGAGCAGGACTGGAACACAGTGGTTCTTTCCCTGAATCACTCTGCCTCCTAAGATTTGCAGCAGTGATAGGTACTAGAATGAAAAAATTACACTCTTGCTACTCTTGAGGACTCCATAACTTAAGAAAAGACAGATATGTTAAAAAAAATCCACAAAGGTACCTATATATGAAATGGAGAAATAAATATGTGCATATGTGTGTGCTCGACGTATAGAATGGGGAAAGTGTATGCAGGCAGGCAGATGACTAAAGAGCCCCACAACACTGTATTGCGCTCCTGATTGTAGGTAAGGGAAGTGGCTTCCTTTTCTGTTCCAATTTTCTTGGAATTTATAAAGCCTGTGATTGTAAAAATCATTTCACTTCACTCTATGTGGGAATGTGTTCACTTCTAAAAGAATAAAATGATGCACTCTCTCAGTGGATCGTCAAGCCGGGCTGTGATTGTGCTGTCTGGGCTCTCCGGACACAGCCTTTTCTCTCCACCATGGACAGGATGTGGCTTCTGTTGTCCTCCGGGTGACTGGGCTCTCCCACCAAGGGTTAGCGAGCAGACAGGGCAGAATTCTCTTCTGCTTGCCATCGGGTCCCCCACAGTGTCCTGCCTGGCACGTTGCATAAATACCGGTTCATCACATTCATGTGGACTGGGATCCCTGTCTACGCCTCTGCAAGCCGCAAGGGAGACCAGACCAGGGAAGGCCCTTTCATCACTGGGCTTAGGGGACACAGGAAAAGCTCTCACCAGAGGAGGCCCAGGCTGAAAAATCCTTCTCCCCTTCTTTCCAGCTCATCAGGATTCCTGGAAACGCCTTTGAATTTTTCCCACTTTAAAGACCTCTTCCCAGCCTCATCAACCCGCAGGGTCCTAGGAACCCAGATGAAGCCCAGCCTTCCTTGCTAACCTCTCTGACCACCCAGGCATCACTGCCTCTGTCTTTCCAGAGCACTGAACAACACTTGTGTTTAGTTTGTTTCTTTTTCCTTTTTCTTACCAGATACGTGTCTCTCATTAGAATATAGAGACCTCAAGAAGAGCAGCAAGAATATATATATATATATATATATATATATATGCTTTATATAAAATATATATTTTAATGTATAATATATTTTATTTATATAAATAAAATATACTTTGAAATATTAAAATAAAAATTTAAGATATTAAGTTTTAAAATATTAAAATAAATATTTAAAGTAAAATATATTACATATAAAATATATATATATATATATATATATTTTTTTTTTCATTTTGTTTTTCCTAATACCACCTACTGATTCAAATCTTGGGGGACAAAACAGCTTAGAGAAGGAATCACTAGATCCTCAGCTTCTGGATCCACGGCAATGTCGTCCTCTGCTTCTCTCACCCATGACTAAGCCTCTTAATGCCTCGAGGGCAGGACTGTTGTGTTCCACCCTCTGATCTCCCATGGGCCTTTGCACAGGTACAGGTGGCCTCTGAAAGGTGCTTGATCAGCAGTTGTTTAAAGACTCCTCTAGTTCTTGGAGCATATGCTTACCAACATGTTAGCCTAGTCGTGTCTTAAGTGCCCTTATTTCCATTAATGCTTTTCCTTTAAAGCAGCTCAGAGCCAAGTGAACAGCCCTTACAACCACAAATGGCAGATGGTCTTCATTGTGCATAGCTGTACCTCTGCTTCTTCTTATTTTTCTGTATATATATTTTTGCTTTTATCATTTCTCTTTCTCTCTTTCTTTTTCTCTCTCCTCTTAGCTCTGTCTCTGTCTTTCCATCTTGTGTCAAGGTCTGTTTCTGTCTTTTTCTTATATGGAGATTCGAGCCTTATAAATGAATGCATATGAAATAGAAAACCATCCATTTGAAGGTGTCAGTGGTTAAAAATGACCCACCCACCCACAGTAGTCTGATCATTTTGCACTGAAATAAGAAAAACAAAGCATACATCTTCAACAGTAAAACTTTAGGTCTCTTGGTGTGCTTCAATTTCCCACAAATGTAACTGCCTTTTGTACCTGGGGTTGCTAACACTTAGAGCACAAAGAAGTAGCAACTGAAGTTTGTTTTCCTCTTACTTGCCTCATTCTGTACCCCACCCTTTCAGCCTCTGGAGGGCTGTACCTGGGCTGTGGGCTCGAGGCCACCCACAACCTCCTCACATCTGTTTTCCTGGAGACGGCACAGTGAGGAAAGAAGGTCCCATGGTGGAGGAAATGAGTCAAAGGATGGTTTCTGCAATCCTCTCCCGATCTCAGAAGTCCCAACAGAGGAGGCAGGAGGTATGTGAACAAGGAGAAAAGACAACAGAGCCTGGATAATTCTCTGACAATAAAATCCCCAAACATCACGGCTGGTTTGTCATTTTCCAGATGAATAAAGCTGAGGCATAGAGACCTTGTACCTCCTGGCTCCTGATGGCCAGCCCTGAGGTTGCAGTCACCTCTGGTGGGGACTCAGGAGCCTCCCCTGCCCTGCAGCTTCTCCTGACACAGGATGCAAATTCTGAGCAGAACGCTCTTCCCCCTTCACAGACCCTGGTGTGTGTCCTGTTGTCCCTCTACACTGTGGCCCTGATTCCCCAGATCCCCACTGAGGATGCTGATTTGGATTTTCTCTCTTCTCTGCTAGAATGCTGACGGTCTCCATCTGTGATCCAGGGACCACCTGAGGCCAAATCACCCAGGAGATTCCTCACACTTGGTCAGACCCATGGATCCCTCTGACATTTTGGAATCGCAGTGTCATGAAACTGTAATGCCTCTCGTGTTTTCCTTTTCAAATACCTTCCCATCCCCTCAGTGTCTGGGGGTGAGCATGGATATTTATATTTTAACTAGCACCCTACTTGGTGACTTGGCACATGCAAAGTCTAAGAACTACAGGTCCAAGGACACCTGCCAGTGGAAGTTCTCTGTCTCCCCTCAACAGTCCTGGGATGGGGGAGGCAGTCAGGTGACCTTTCCCCAGCAGCCTGTGTAATGCAGCACTTGAGGAAGAGCTGTCAAGACAGGGACTTCCCTGGAACCAGAAATGTGCCACACACAGACCTCCTAGGTGACTATATGTGTTGAGAACCACTGACATCTTAATGTTTGCTTAAAAAGCCCATTTTTCACTGTGTGTCACATAAAGTCAAAAAACTATGCATCTGTGCCAACTCTGCCCTCCCCTCCTGTATCCCAAGAGTGTCCAAGACTCTTTTAAATGCATTTCTCTTTTGTTTGTTTTGTTTTGTTTTTAATTAACACATAACAATAGTACAAATTCTATGTTTAGAGACTTGTAAACATTGTGTAATGGTCAAATCAAGGTTCTTAGCAATTCCATCACCCGTATGCTTATCATTTCTTCCTTTTTCACATTTCCAACTTGTAATGGCTTTGAGCCCTTGTTTACCCACCCTCTAACTCCCCCCAGAAGACAGGAGATTTAAGGTTCCCTCCCCGGATAACACAAAAATACAGACAGCCATGACCCGGGGCAGCCATGCTGGAACTCAGCTTTGAGAAAGCCTGGGTGCTGAATGCAGTCCTGCAAAGGGGACACCTATTCCCACTTGGCCAATTTGCTTCAAAATTTTAACTCCAATTTCTTTTCCTTACTTAAAGTCAGTTGTCCCTCTCACCAAGAGGGTGGCCATTTACCCGCTTGCCTTCCCACGGGTGCACACCAGTGTGGGCCTTTGTACAAGTCTAGGAAGCCCCAACCCTGCCTCAGTGGGTGTGGTGTGCAGCAGCAGGTCATGTGGGGAAGGACAAGGCTGAGCACGAGAGCAGAGGAGAGAGGTGGAGAGCAGAAGTCAGGAGCTTCCATTTCTCTTTGAGGCCACCTGGAGGATTTGGGAGAGCAAAGCTCTTGTGAAACAGAGAGAGAGCTGCACAGGGAACTTGGGAGCCAGAGAGCCTCGGGTTCCCTTGGATATTGCCTAGTGAGGGATGAGAAGTGTGGCTTTGGTTACAGTATCAATCAGTGAGAAGGGGACCCTGGAAGTGCCCACAGTGGTGGATGGCTTCACAAGCAATGTGCTGGAGCTATTCTGTTTGCAGGCACAGGTGGATTCTCTCTCGGATAAGCAGATCTAGGTCAGCAGATATCAGTCTGCTTTTCAGGTAGGCTGAAGGGCTTCCCAGCATGCCTGTGGAAGACATACACATGAAGACGTTTTTGCATGCATGCCTGCATACATCCAAAGCCACACATATGCCCAATTCACAGCCACTGGCACAAGAACACACATAGTGACATTAAGTCACACAAATATGAAGATACACAGAGGTACAAATACACAGATGCACAGCCATACATAGGTATGCCTGTGCCAACACGCCATCTCACAAACACAAATGCATGCTTGCATACGTATAATCCTATCAGTCCTATACACAGGTGTGAAGAGGCACCTCACATCACATGCAGAAGTCAGAATGCAGTGGAGAAATATGCCTGAGGCATGGTAGCCTCTGGACTCATTGGCAACTACACTGAGCCCAGGGTGAGGCTCCCAGGCAACCTGAGGGCAGTGTCCTGGTCTTCATGGAATCCAAGAGCTGGGAGCACAACGGGTAGGTACAGGATGCACTCCTACTCACTGATGCTCTCTAGGACTTACTAAATTCAACCATGGCTTACTGATGACAGCCATGATAGATGGCCTCCTTTTCTGTCCTTCAGTATGAATGCTCAGAGCTTCTGGCAGCTTCTCCTTGGTTGAGGTTATATGATGCTCATGTAGCCCCTTCCTATTCCCTGATGTTTTATTTCTGTGTTTCTACCTTACAACCAAGTGAAAATTTCTTTTTCATCCTGTTTTTAGAGAAGAAGGCAGACACTGGACTCACTGGAGGCTAAGCAATCCAAGAGCATGGTGCTAGCATCTGCTTGGCATTTGGGAGGACTTTCTTGCTGCATGGTAACATGGCAGAGACCAACACAGAGAGAGACAGAACAAGTGTGCCAGCTTGGGTCTCTCTTGTTATAAGTCCACTGATGTCTTCATGAGGACCCCATCCTCATGACTTCATCTAATCTAATTTCCTCCAAAGGCCCCACCTCCCAAGGCCATCCACATAAACTTGGGAATGAACTTAAGTTACCAACACATGAACTTTTGGGAAATACATTCAAAGCATAGCCTGTCTCCTCTGTGGCTTCAGGACATGGAGGTGATGCCCAGGGCTCTCTATGACAGACCCGGCATCTCTGCCAGACCTCCCAGAAGAGTGCTGTCTCCTTCACAGCAGCAAGAAGTCTGAGCTGTCATGGGGCAGGTGTTGTTTGTTGAAAACTGTTGGTTTACTAATGCATTATTAAGCATTGTCATTTAACAGAGGGCACATTCTAGTTGGTTTGCACGGTCAAGGTGAACCCGAGTAAACCCACACATGTGCTCTCTGGGACGCTGGAGAAGGTGGTGCCTGCAGCCCTGCCCCAGCCACTGGCAGCTCTACCTATGGAGCAGGAGGCTGGGCCCCACGTGAAGGAGCCTAGTCATGGCTCCCTTTCCCTTTGGAGTTCTTGATTGGAATCAACTCCATCTTCATGGCTTGTCATTGATCCCCTGTATTCTATTTAGGAGAAGAGCAGGATGGAGAAGGAAATCAGGCTGACAATGTTGAACTTTTAATTCCATCTATTTTTTCTTCTCCAGGAACTTTTTTTTTTTTTTTTTTTTTTTGGTTTCTTGTCACTTCTTTGTTCTCTAATTTCTCCTCTTCTCTTTTGGTATACCCCAAAGACTAGAAGGCTAGCTAGTGAACCACACTCTGAATACTCACAACCCCTAAGAGTACAACAGACCCCTTTCTTGCATCTCCCGCTTTGATATGATCCACTTATGTTTCATATTTGTGTGTGTGTGTGTGTGTGTGTGTGTGCGCGCGCGCGCTGGGGATTGAATCCAGGGACACTCTACCACTGAGCTACATCCTTGGCCCTTTTTAATTTTCTATTTCAAGCCAGAGTCTTGCTAAACTGCTTAGGGACTCACTAAATTGCAGAGACTGGCCTTGAACTTATGATCTTCCTGCCTCAGCCTCCTGAGCTGCAGGGATTACAGGCATAAACCACCATGCAGGGCTGACAGAATCCACTATTTAATCCAATTTTTGAAGTGCAGGGTAAGGCTGTGGCTCGGGGACTCCTTGCATTTAGTTCCAGAAGTGACTACAAATGGTCATCAGGAAAGTGATATCCAGATTTTCCATTTCCATCCGTGGTTTGCCCGTATCATGGCTTCTCTCCACTGACCACCCATGAAAGCTTATTGCCCACTTTACAAACCACAGCTCTCCTCTTTCTTAAATTTAACTCTGGTAGCCAGCTCTAGGGTATAAAACCTCCAGATGAATCTCCTCTATTAAAGTGCTAGAAACTTGGGGGATGGCTTCCTCTCTTTACCAATCTTATACATTTATCTTTTAGGGATGATGGTGATGGAAATGGAATGTGTGAGCCCCCTCAGGGTGGTGTCTGCCGTGGGAGTAATGACAGTTCTGTGTAATGACCTCACCTCTCCCAAGACTCCGGTATTGTCAAAGATGCTTTGCCATCGTGGGAGAATATGCTAGAAGCAAAGCAAAAAGAGAATTGGTAAGAAATATTGAATGCTAAAAATGGCCGCTTTTTTCACAAATTTAATCACAAGCAATTATGTTCAGCTATTCTCAATACTCTTCCCTGGGAAGTGTCATTATCTAGAAAGAAAAGCACCTTGGCATAGCTGAGATGGTGCAGGTTAGAGACACGGATTCTATTAAATGTAATGGGAATGTTTTTGAGAACAGGCAAAGGATACATCGAGTGGATAAAGCTTTACCTTATTCCTCTTAAATTTGTGTATGCTATCTCATAATTTAGTTAAAATGTAATTTATCAAATTGTATCATGAAATGTTTATGTCACTTAGTTCTCAGTTCATTTCTTGTGAAATGCTGAATGTTTTCTAACTCTGATTAAAAGATAAAATGATACTCTAGCTGTAACACCAATTTGTTTTTTTTACCTCCACACACTTTTCCTTTTCACTAAATATATGGGCAATTCTTGATCATAATGTCTCACAAAATTAATGGCATTTTTTTTCTGAAATTATATCCATAATTCTTATTTAATGATTTTTCGGAAGCTGGGAGATAGGGTCAATCTGTGCCTGGACCCAGACTTAGCAAGAGACTGTCAGAGTTTGAAACTTCTTGATTCATTAATAGCATACTTTTGCTATAAATTATGTCACTTTATTTCAAATTAAGTAGTGAGAGACAGCATGTAGATTTGTTATTATTTTTGTATATTACAAAATAGACTGTTAGCTTTTTTTATTGGTTGTTCAAAACATTACAAAGCTCATGACATATCATCTTTCATACATTTGATTCAAGTGGGTTATGAACTCCCATTTTTACCCCAAATACAAGTTGCAGAATCACATCGGTTACACATCCACATTTTTACGTAATACCATATTAGTGACTGTTGTATTCTGCTACCTTTCCTATCCCCTACTATCCCCCGTCCCCTTCCCTCTCATTAAAAACAGTTTGATCTTTATTTAACTGCTTTTAGTGTTCTCTCCCTAAAAAAGGATAAGTTCCACAATGTTTGACTCAGTGACTTTAAATAGTATTTCTGAAATGTGTATTAACCCCTTTTATTTGAAAAATGAGGTCAGACGTTGATGACAGAAAGTCTGATTAATTGCTTCACAGCAGTGACAGACCTCGCTGATCAGTTTATGTGGCCACCGTGTACCACTTATGGCATAAGCTGAATCTACACTTAGAGGGTGCAAAGAGATACAAACAGTTTATTGAATGCAATTGTATTGTCAAAGAGGTCTAAAAAACTATTTGTTGGGCTGGGCTTGTGGCTCAGCAGTAGAGTGTGTCACCTATCATGTGCGAGGACCTGGGTTCCCTCCACAGCACCACATAAAAATAAATAAATAAAATACAGGTATTGTATCAGCTACAACTAAAAAATAATTATTTTATAATATTTTATATTATAAAATAATGTTTATTTATTTTTTCAATTCTGAGTATTTTTATGCTAAACAATCTGCCTTTAAATGGAAAAAAATCAATATGGATGTAATTAATATTCACTTCATGAGTTTTGGTAAAGATTTTTTGGGATTCTTCCCAGGTATGGAGAGAGTGAATGATTCTAATGAATAAAAAATTAAAAAAATAAACAAATAGAAATTCACCCACACACACATGCATGCGCGCGCGCGCGCACACACACACACACACACACACACACACACACACACCATTTCAGTCCACGTTGGCTTCTAATTCTCTGCTTCCAGCAACAGTGAAGCAGCAGCTCATCAAACTGTCAGTTGATAGATCAGTAAAACGAAGTTTTAATAATAGGTCACCGAGTGATTTTGGGCCACGGAAGGGGTTTTATTAATGGACACTGCTGTAGCTAAACTTCCAGTCCCATCTTTTTGGAGGGAATAGAGCTTTTCAAACACCAGCACAGCATTCCCTGAAACGTGCAGACACGGATAGAGCTTGTCAAGCATGCGTGGGAATCTCTCGGGAGCCCTGTGACAAATAACACTGGAGCCTGACTCTTCTGAAGGGTCCCTGTCAGCTCTGACACCTTGTGGCTGTCACTGTCTCTGCGTCCTGCTCACACCTCGGGGCTCCCTTCTCGCCTCCTGAGGGAGGATGGGGGCTGCCCAGAGCTTGGACCCCGTGACCCAGGGCCCACCTGGATCCCTGGGAAACGGTGCTCAGTGCTCCCCTCCTGTCCCACCCTTCTTGTCCACACGGTCTCCATTCAGGACGGCCTCTGTCCATGGGTTCTAGCTCTTTTTACCTGAAGGAAGAATGATAGCTGGCTCACACCTCCCCAAACCTTCTACCCTTCATCTACAAGGACTGAGATGAGTCATGGGTACCTGGGCTGCCTACTCCCCAGGCATACGCTGGGCCACCTACACCTGCCTTGAGGCCACCAGTGCTGACCTCAGGATTCTAGTCGATATGAGTCACTGTCAGAGGCCCCCGACCTGTGCTCCTCCACCACCTGCACATCCATCTCCCCTCCTCCTCCGTGCCCACTGGAACACATGGTCCCCTTTACTCTAAGCCTCTTGTCCAAATCCCCTGCACTGTCTGGCCCTGACCAAAACCTGGCCCTCTCCCACGAGCAGAGCTCTCTGGGAACTCTCTGGAGTACCGGCTACTTGCTTCCCTTACCCTCCTAACACCGAGGTGAGGTGGGTCCTCCCTCCCCTTCATGGCAGCGTCTGGTCTGTTCTCCCCTCCCTTCCCTTTAAACATGCAGCTGGGAATGGCGGAAACTCAGCCCAGGCACTCGCGGCTCTCCTCGCTGCACTTCTAATCCTAGAGTTAAGCTCCTTATTTTTCAGTGATTTTATTTCCTGGCTCATGTCCTTCTCTCCAACTCCATTCCTATTGTAATGCCTGGTGGTTTCCATATTACATACATAATCCCTTTAACTCTTGACCTCCTAGGCCCTTGAATTCCTTTTCTCCCAGGAAGGTGTCCCTGTTCTGCTCCTCCACTTGGTCTCACGGCCACCCCCTGCCCTGTTCTTGTTAATGCAGCTGGGATCTTATCATCTATCTTATTGTTTATTCCAGCTCCTTCCCTCTAGTACTTTGATGTCAATGAACCCTTGATGTGACCCCATACACTAGGCTTAAAATACATTATTCTAATCCTGTTAACGATCTCTTGCACATACCTTTAATTTCTTTGCCATATTTTCAGATTCTTTCAGTTGAACCAAGGTCCTAGAAAAACTAACTCTTTACTTAGACCCACACAGCCAACCCTCAGTAGAGAAAAACACACAACCATGTGAATGACAAGCTTGCTGTTGATTTATGCCACAGACATGTTAGGGTGAACCGCCAGGCTCCCCGGTATTCAACTATATTCCACTTATTTGCCTCTGTCTTAAAACTTGCAAAACACCATTCGCCATTCTTCCCAGCTGAGAATATTGCTTCTCACTTCACTGATAAAACTTCAGCAATCTAAAGAGAATTAATTCCACATGTGCTCACTAGCATGTCTACCCACTTGCCTGTATCTATGCCTACAAGATTTACCTTCCCAAGTGTTGGGGACAGGAGCTGTCCGTGGTCCCCTAAGGCCACTCCTACTACACCTTCACCTCCATTCCCACATACTGAAGGGACATGGCTGCAGTCCCCTCGCTCTTCTGTGTCACCTGTAGTTCTCTCTCTATGAATCATCATCATACTATAATGTACTCATCTCTCTCATCTTAAAGAAAATGATTGTAAGGCAATCAAAGGGTACTTTAGTGAGTAGATATGCCATCATAATCCAGGCTAAGGAATATTATTCAGTGCTAAAAATAAATGAGCTATCGAGCCATGAAAATACATGGGAGGAAAATTGCAAGGGAAGGGAAATGTTTTGGTCAGCTTTTTCTCTGCTGTTGACTAAAAGACCTGGCCAGAAAAATTGTAGGGGAGGAAAAGTTTATTTGGGGGCTCATGGTTTCAGAGTTCTCAGTTCGTGGACAGCTGGTACCATTCCCTGGGACTCCAGGTGAGGCAGAACATCATGGCTGAAGAATGTGGTGGAGGGAAGTGATTCACATGATGATCAGAAAGCAGAGAGAGACTCCACTCACCAGATACAAAATGAGTACCCAAAGCCATGCTCTCAATGCCCATCTCCTCCAGCCGCATCCTACCCACCTTCAGTTACCAGTCACTTAACCTTCATCAGGGGATCCATTCACTGATTGGGTTAAGACTCTCATAACCCAATCGTTTCTCCTCTAAGCCTTCTTGCATTGTCTCACACACGAGCTTTTGGTGGACACCTCACATCTGAACTTTAACAGGAGAAAATCTGAAAAAGGCTTCATACTGTGGGATTCTAACTTTGTCGAAAGGAAAAACTATGGGGATAGTGAAAAAATCAGTGGTTTCCAGGGAGAGGCTGATTTGACAGAGGTTTAGGGCAGTGAGGCCACCTTGTTTGATGCTATAATAATGGACACATGTCATCATCCATTTGTCCAGGCCCACAGGCTGTACAACCTCAAGTGTGAACCCTACAGACTTCAGGGGATGCAGATGTATCTGTGTACATTCATCAGTTGCCACTATATACTGCTCTAGTGGGGGATTTGATGAAGGCAGAGGCCACTCACGAGTAAGGACGGAGGTCCATGGGATATCTGTGCATCTTCTGCTCAGTTTTGCTGTAAATCTAAAATTTGCGCTAAAATATAAAGTCTTTTTAAAAAAAAGGTCTTTTGACCTCATTGACCCTCTTGTTTCTCAGCTCTGCCTGACATCAAAACTCTCAAAAATATTTGTCTCTACCCACTGTCTTCAATTCTTGTTCTCCTGGTTTTTCTTAATCCCATGGCAAACAAGATTTTGCCCTCAACCACTCAACCAAAACCACTCTTGTTTAAGGTCACAGTGACCTCAATGTTGCTAAATCCATAATCAATTCTCAAACCTGATAATATTTGACCTTTCAGTAAACATTTCACAGTTATTCATTTCCTGATCCTGTAAACACTCTCGTCTCTTGGCTTCCTCGCCACCACCCAACTCTTGGTCTTATTCCCACTTTGCTGGTGTTTTTAAACCCTTTTTCTATTTTTATATCTTTTCTGTTTCTGTGTATTCTCCCTTGTCTCTTCCTGGGGTGTCTCAGGGCTCAGTTTTGGGGACCTCATTTCTTTATTATATTCACTTCCAAGGTGATCTCATCCTGTCTGATGGTTTTAAATTCCATCTATGTGCTGAGGACTTCTGTCTCTGGATCAGATTTTTACCACTTAACTCCTGACTCTATCCAATTGCCTATTCAACAGGAATGTCTAATAGAAATAGCCATCGTAACATGTCCAGTGGTACCCCCACCCCCCAAACCTCCTTCACCATGCCTCTTCTCAATCAAGCTCATGATAGCTCCATCCTTCCATTGGGACAGGCTGAAATACTTGGGACTTATCCTTAATGCCATAAAATCATGTTAGTTCTTCCTTTGAAATGTGTTCGGCATAGGGTCCCTCATCACCAGCTCTTTTGCCACCTCCTTGGTCTTTCCTGGATTTTTGTAATAGACTGTAATGACCCCTTGATGTCATGTTTAGTCTTTACACCTGTTGAGTCTCTCCTTAATACAATGGTGAGGGCCACCCCTATGCCAAGAGACTCAGAATCCTGCAATGACTCCCCATCTCACTCTGAACCAGAGCCAGTGAACTCACAGTGGCCTACAAGGGCTACCAATCTGACCCCATTACCTTTATGGCATTATGTCCTGTGACTCTCTCCTGCTCTCCATCGCCTCCAGCAGAGCTGGTTTCTTCCTTGTTGCTCTTTATGCGTTTTTTTACTGGCTGCTTCCTTTGCCTGGAGCATTATTCCTCCAGGTATCTGCAAATCTCATACACATAATGGTGAAAAATCTGAATTGTTTGACACAAACATTTGCAGCTCTGGGGAACAAAGTGGCATTCTGCCATCGTTTTTTCAGCTCTCATGCTGTAAATGAGTGTCTTTTCATGGTCTCTTTGGTAACATGTGTTTTGCCCTTTTGAATTTTCTGTGGGTGATTTTGCTGTTTCCAGTGGTCTCTAAGCATGATGCTAATGTGTTGTCTAGCGTTCCTGAGTGCAATGCCCTGCAGAAAATAAAATACGTTTTAGATAAACTTTGTCCCTGTGTGAGCTATAGTGTTATTGGGCCGTGAGTGCAATGCCTATGTATGTCCAATATGCCATGTCTAAAGAGAACCACACCTGAAACAAGGTTACATATGGATCACACCTCTTCAAGCAGTGATTACAGTCAGGAAACTGAACAGTCTGCGGTGTGTGAACCAGGGCTGCCCACATCAGAGCTGATCGATCCAAGTTCCCTGATCCCCAGATACTTACACTCACACAGGAACCACACATGAAACAAGGTTATATATTGGTAAGAATTCTGTAACCACAGGCTCATAGGAATCTAATTTTGTGTTTTCCTCAGAAGAAAGGACTCATTATTCACTAATTCAGAATTTGCAGAGGCTTCCTAGAACACAGCTACCACAAAAGGTAAGAATCGACTTTATTTCTTCAATTGAATGAAAGAGGTCTCTTTTTACATGAAACTGATCTCTTGTAATTTCAGGCAGTTGAGACCAGTTTCATGCATTTAACAACTGACTAAGCATCCATTATTTCACTTGATACATTTAAGGACCCTGTCAGACAAGATATATATCCCCATTTTACAGATGGGGAGAGTGAGACTCCAGAAGGCTTTTGAAGCTCCTCTAAAGTGCAGCTCACTGGATCATGTAGGTGTGTTGCTTCTGCCTGGATGGCAGAACAGGCTGGTCCTGCCCTCTACCCTCAGGTCTCCATGATGCTAAAGCTTGGTCAAAGGCAGCAAAGACAACTGAAGTCTCTTACCAGGACAGACTGAGCTCCTAAATCTCTATCCACCACCTCACCCCACCTCTACCTTCTCTATTCTGCCATCTTGAAAAGAAGACAGCTGTCAATCTTATCCTCTGTTGGATCACAACTCTTTCCAGTCCTAGGCTCCTTGCTTCAGTTACAATTTCCTTTCTCTCTCTCTCTCTCTCTCTCTCTCTCTCTCTCTCTCTCTCTCTCTCTCTAACTAGATAATTAGTCCCTCTTTGCTTTCCTCTGAAAGACAGGCAAAATGAACCATGAATTCAGCAGCAATCAGATCTGGACCCTAGCTATAGTCTTTCACAAATCTAAACTCAGCAGCACTGGATACTGTGACAATCCTAAGTTCACAGCACCATGGAGTCCCTGGCACAAAAGAGGCACTGAAAGCCTGCTGATGGAACCGACTGGAATGGCCAGGTGGACCACTAAACCAGAGTGGCTTCTGAATGTCTGGAAAGACGAGATAAGCTTGGAGGGAGAAATCCTGTTGCTCTCCTTCCTGTGCCCTGGGATGAACCCTGTGAATGTCCCCAGTGCCTCTCTGTCTAGCTGTCTATTCTCAAAGTGGGCCTTCTATTTCTCTGGATTCTTCCCACCACCATCAACTCTGTCCAACTGGGTCTGAGATTCATATGGGACTGTGAAGTGGAAGTAACTGGGGATCAGGGAATGTGTGTTGATCAGCTCTGACGTGGACAGCCCTCGTTCACACACCACGGACTGATCACTTTCCTGACTCTAATCACTGCTTGAAGAAACAAACCTGATAACTTTAGCAACAAGAACTCTACCAGAAATTCACATCCCCACCCTTCATCCTACTATTTCCAGGAAGGGAGAGCAATGGGGATTTTTAAAAATTAATTGAGTCTGTTAGATAGACTCAGGAAGTTTTAAGCATACACAAGTATGGCTGTGAGCACAAGCTCACACACCCCTCAGCCATCCTCTGTGTTTTTACTTTTATTGATCAATAGCAGAACTTCAAGGCATGAGTCTTAATATCTTCCACTTTCCAACACTCGCAGTAATGTGGATTCCGTGATATGGACTTTCTGTCATGTTCCAATAGAAAATATGAAAGTATATGTTAGCTGAGCCTGTTTAGAGTGCTGGCCAGGGAAACGCAGATCAGATGGAGAGGGGGCTGGTTTGCCCATGCTCATGCTCAGGGCCACATCCTTCAATGGCCAGAGAAGTTTAGGGAGAAGAGAATGGGGCTGAAGTCCAGCTATGCCTCTTTTCCAACCCTTTCATGGCCACATCCACACCAACAACCGTGTACATCTGCAAGGGCATCGTCACAGTATGAATGACCACTGCAGCCTAGGCAATTGCCAATCAGAATGGACACGGGTTGTGACATTCCAAAAGAGGCCCTGTGGTTCCTCCACCATGCCAGGCACTATCCCTTTCATGAGTGGATCTTGGGGAAATTGGAAGCTCCAAGTGGACATCTGGAAACTGCCCAGATATTGGGGAGGTACTCAAGACACTCAGGACAGTGAGCCTTTATCACTTTATCTAGAAGCATTTTGATTTTCTAACAAAGACTACAGTCATATCAGCTCATGCTAAATCATAGAAATGCACGGCTGTATTTACAGTATATATTGACCTCAGGCGCCACCATTTACCGAGATGATTATTGTCTTTAGCAGGAAAGTATGCTGCAGGCTTTCAGAATCCCTCATTAAATATTCTCGCCCAGGGGACAAAGAGATCTGGGTCTTCATCCCAGCTGGGCCATAAATTTGCCTGATGATCTTACTAAGCAAGTCACTTAAACTTTTTGAACCACGACTCTCTTGTATACAAATAAAGCAAAACACAACACAAGCAACTAGGCTCCTTCTTTGTAGATTTTTTTTCCTACAAAGTTCTGCATTCCAGAAAGGAAGAATTATGAGAGGAAGAATAGCAAGATAAGAGAGAAGGACAGTAAAAGCAAAGATTTGGGTCACAGCCCATCGTAACAGTTGTCTTCATTTAAATGGGATTTTACAGTTTCTTGAGCATTTTCATTGTACTAAATAAACTATGCCCCGAGCACCAGAGTGTGTGTACCTCTAGGCTCAGTGCTTAGAGTGTGGCCTGAGAGAAGAGATAGATACACACGTAACAAGAGTAGAGGAAGATTGATGTGTGCTCATTCGGGAGGTGAAATGAGCGCTGGGCTGCAAAGGGTGACAGCATTTGGTGTTTTAGAATTTTTGGAAGAGTATAATGCTTCCAGGCAATTTTGCCCTCAGGATTTGGAGGTATTTCCCCTTATTTTCTTCTCTGGATATGTTGCTCTGGAGAAGTCTGAAGACAGTTTAGTTTTCTTCTTTGGAGGATGCATTGTCTGCTTGTATGCCTGAACAACTCTTCCTTTATCCTTTAAGTTCAATAATAACACCGGGTTATCTCTTGGGTCCAGTCACTCTGTGTAAGAGCTTCCTGTGCATGGATATGCCTTTTCTTTTCTTCCCATTCTTTCTTTATTTTTTTAAAAAATTAGCTTTAAAATATTTTCAAATAATTCTTGTCTGCATATTTGGGGTTCTCTCTCTCTCGGGAATCCTTTTCATCCATAGACTGTATCCTTTCTATCGACCCTTGATATCTATTATTTAATCTGTGATCATTTCTCTTTCCTTTTTCCCTCTCTTCCTTTTACACTCTCGCAGGACTTTGAAGACTTTAATTAAAATTTTAGCCACGTCCATTCTGGCTTGGCTCTTCTCATAATTAGCTTTATAATGACAGTGTTTGGGTCCTCAGTCGGTTCCATTAGTTTTGTTCTCACTCTTTAAATCTCCTTCTGTTCCTCTGGCATATTATCTTTGGGAAACACAGAATACATGTTGTTATCAAGTATCTCCTGGCCTGAAGCACAGGCAGGAAATCTTCTGATCCTTGGGCTACGTTCTCTGCTGCTGGGTTATTTTTCTGTCCTTTTTGGTCACGCTGTTTCTGTGACAAGTTTCTACAGTCACTGTGACATGCCCGCCTCAACCCCTTGCTCACACCCCCCATGTGGGCAGCTCTGACTGCTGTGGTATTGTCTGGTAAGTTCTTCTTAACATCTTTCCCATCTCATTGCAACATTTCTGTTGTCCCATCTGAACCACATTCTGGGTTATTTTTGTACTATTTTTCATTGTCCTGATGATTCAGTGTCAATGAAGAAATTCAGCTGGAGCTCTGTGAAAGTTCATTGGTTCATCCTGGCTCTACTCTTTCTTCTGAAATGAAAAGAAACTGCCTAAATAGGAGACCATGGCATCTGATCAAGGGTGTCTCCTCCCTGTGTAGGAAAATACCCTGTGTTTTCTGTTATTTTTTTTTCCAATTTGGACTGGGTTCCTGAAAAACAGCAAGTCCAGGTAGTTATTCTGCTTCTGCTGATATGGCATTTGGTGAGGATCCACTTGCCCTGGTTTCCTTCTGAATGTGCAGTTAATAATACCACAGCATTTTTAAAGGCTCAAACAGAAAGTTATGTAACTACTATTGTATAATTACCATGGTAGGAGCTCAAAATGCGTTAGGTGTGAATTGCGGTGGTAGGTAGATCAGAGAACATTTCTCTACCTTTGCCCTAGGTTTCCTATCACACTTTAATTCTGCTTTCTTTTCCCAATGGGGTTGCATTTGGGGAATTTTTTTTAAACAACTGCATTTGCCTTGTATGACCTGTTGGGCCCATGAGGGGTAGGGAGCACTTAGGACTGGTGATGAGCCATAATCACATTTTCTGTTGACTTCCTTGACAGCCACATTCATTTTATGACATAAGATCACATTCATTTCTGGTTGCCGATGGTAGTAATTTTGTTGCTGATTTTGATTCCCGTCGGTAAAGGGGTGGAATGTTGTTCCTCTTTCTTTGTTCCTCATGCCTACCTGGAAGTTCACATAAGATTCCAGAGGCTGATGGGAGGAAGGGTTGATGAGTGACAGTAGATGAGTCGTGGGAGGGAGTGGAGGGAAGGGGCTGGTTGGCACCAGAGAGAATGGTGGGTGAGAACTATGGCAGGCAGAAGCTGGATCTTCATGGCTGGTCAGAAGATCTGGAAGCCATGAAAGGACTGAGCTTGGCGGTGGAGCTAAGACCAATACCTAGGCTTCTGGTTTCCCACAGTGCTCTCTGGTGAGTCCATCCTTTGGCCAAGCTGTCTCCCTGCGAGTGAGCCTGTAGCTCCTGGAGTTGCATGGCCCCAGCTTCTTGCCTGAGTTATTCTACACCTCTTTCTATTTCTAGTTCTGTAGTGAAAGAGAGACCATGGGACAGGGAAATATATATCACACCTGGTTTTTATCTCAGATTTTGCTGTGATAGAGGTAGATTTGGCTGGGAGATCACTGGGTCCTATTAATACAAGTTTTAGCTACCTCTGGAATTTGGGGAGCAGACATTTCCATTTCTAATGACATAACTCAGGGCTCTAACACTGATGTAGGCATCAGAAAGAAAGACTATTCATTCTGAGTACATAAGCACAGACATTTTGTATACCAAGTCCAGAATATTTCTCCCTAAATTGAGAAATCCCAAAGCCCCTACTGTCCGTAGGTGTCCAAAATCAGGGCTGAACATAGTAGGTGCTCAGTGGACATGCCTTCGTTAAGTAAAGGGAGATCTGTTGACTGCATTCCAGAGGTCGGAGAATATCCCTGGAGGCCTCCCCTCCTCTCCCACCCTATCAACGTCTCTAAATTAACACCAACGCTTTCCCAAGAAGCTTGAATCTGCCAGTGGAGTGAGGAATCTTCCAGCAGGCGGGTTATTTTAAATCTTTAATAGACATATTACCTTACATTATGGCTTCATCATCCGCCCCTCAGCGTGAGCACAAAGAGAACATCCATCACAATTAGTGTAACATTCCGAACACATAAAAAAGATGAAAATGTGCAGCTAAGTTAGGTGTAAGGGAGCCCAGCCTCTCTGAGTGCTTTTTCGTTAGACTGTGGGCACAGGGCCAGGCTGGGATGCTCTTCTCCCAGGGGCCCAGTGGGGATGAGCGATGCTCTGAGCTCCCTGCTTCTGTCCATCCTCCTCCATAATAGCAGAGTCTTCCAGTTCTGAGCCAAGACTGTAGCTGTCATTCTCAAGGCTCTGCTATGGTTTTATGACTGACCAAGCAGAGACCATTGGAGCAAATCTGGGGCACCCAGGCCCAGAACAATAAGAAAGGGACATTTTGAACAAAAAATGATATAAGGCTTTTCCACTTTATCTATCTATCTATCTATCTATCTATCTATCTATCTATCTATCATCTATCTATCTATCTGTCTATCCTTCTATCTATCATCTATCTCTCTCTCTTAGTAGAATAGCTGTACATACTTATGTGGTGCAATGTGAAAATGTGGCACACGTACACAATATTTACAATGTATAACGATCAAATCAGACTTATTACCTTTTCTCTTTCCTTAAATATTTATTGTTTCTTTATTTGGGGAAGTTTTGAACTCCTAGTTTTTTATAAAATACATAATAAATTGTTGTGAACTGTTACCTTACTGTGCTGTAGAACATTAGAATTTATTCCTGTCTGTGCTTTGGGTCATGTTATCCAACTCCCTCTCTCCTCCCACCCTCTACCCTTCTTAGCTCCTACTGACCTCCATTCCATGCTATCCTTATATGAGATCAGCATTTTTAACTTCCACGTCTGAGTGAGAATACGCAGCCATTGTCTTTTACTTTTCCATTTCTATTAGCTTATCTAAGCCCTGTCCCCACCATGTGAAAGAAGGACTTATTTTTCTTCCTTTTGCAGAGAAGAAAACTGGCAATCAAACCACTTCGGTGGGTTGCCCCACGTTGTGCAGAAAGTAAGAAGTGACTCATACCACATCGGTCCAGCAGCTGTCTTCATAGAATGTGGTCACTGGGCAACAGAGGTGTCTGCAGAGTCAAAGCAGGAGAAGAAAGAGGGAGAGCAAGCCAGCAAGTACCAGCACCTGGTGACCTGCCCCCGCCATTGCCTTTCCTCAGGTCATGCTTCACAAGATCATCCTCCTTTGCTTCTCTTTCAGTAGTGTACGTGAATTTATGGATGTATGTAGGTAATTATTTATCTCCCTCTTGGGTCCACAGATGAGTTGATCAAGCTCTTTCCTTCTCAGCTCTGTCTCACTGTGTCCCTCCAATACACCCTTGATCCTCCCTTCCTCTGCCTCACCTGCTTAGACACCTGCTCTGAGGTGCTGCATGTGCTTTGGTTCACATAACTGTTATTTCATTGTAAATCTATTTTTTGCTCTTCATTTCTCCCTCGACCCTAGCCTTTTGGAGTTATCTGTATTTGCTCTTTCAACATCTACCTTACTGTTCTCCGCTCCTGCATGCTGAGATCTGGGCATCTTCCATCTCTAGAGACAGGTACCCTAGATTGCCCTTGACTCCTGCCCACTGAAGACAATAAAATGATTCAACCAATATTAAGATCCCCTTGGGATCTGCCCCAAGCTTCATCTTGCCATTCCCCATTCTTCGTGTCCCTACAGCCATCCACTTGTTCAGCCTTTATCTGGATTATCACAAGGATTCCCCTGTCCACAGAGTCTCCCTCTCCTGACACTCTATTCTGCTCACTGGGGCTCAGAGAAGCCAGTTGGCTTTCCTATGCCTGCTCTCCTCTAGGCTCCCCCAACACAGATTTTTCTGTCCTAGACATTTGGTGCAAAGTTGACAATCTAAGTTGGGAGATGGTGAACTGTAGCAAAGGAAAGAAAAATGCGAAATGTGGATCTTCCCTACCAGGCTAGGTTTTGTTGTTCTCAGCTCCAGAAGGACAGATTGAAGTCTATTTGACTTCCCAGAGCCCAAAACCGTGTGTAGCACATATGCAGTGTGGCAGAGGGCTTTGACACGTTGGAACCTAGGACTGTGGTTAGTAGGTATCCTCTGCCCATGTGCCAGGAAGGAAGTCCCTCTTGGAGGGTCTGACTTACCAGCCGACAAGTGGAAGCTCACACCTGCAAATGGCCAGGTCGTGGAGAGTTGGTGAAGGTGGATCAAGAATGTGTGGGGGTGGGGCAGAGAAGGGGAGCCTGGAAACCTGAGAGAACTCACCCTGGGGAACTCGGCCAGCCTGGGAAAGAGAGGGCACAAGGCGAGGCTTGGATCTTGTCGCCCTCCCAGCGGCCTTGGCTTCTTCTTCTTCCCTGAAGAATCTTTTGGAGTTATCTGTATTTGCTTCCTGTATTTGAATCCTAAGGGTGCTGGGGGCAGCTGGGTCCTGAAGTGGTCCTGGCTTTAAGGTGACCTGAGCAACGTGTGTTGAACAGCAGGGCCAGAGGCCTGAAGGCAAGGCCTTCTGTCCGGTTCCCTCGCACCCCTGCCTCCCAGTCCCATCCACAGATGTATTCTCCTTTCCCCTTGCAGTTAGTGGTAAATTAATAGTTCTTCTATATGCTAATCATTTTCTTGAATCCCGTGATTTCTTCATTCAATTTTTTTTTTTGCTCTCTTGGTTTTCCTGAATGTATTCACCCTCTTTCTTCCTAAAGGGGTTACTGATTTGAAAGCTCCGTAATCATCCCTGATTCCATTTTCCTGCTCTCTCTTTAGCAATAGATATTGATGTTTCTACTGGGTCAGTGGCTGCTCGGTCCAGAACTGCATTTTCTATAGGCTTTGAAGCTGGTGTGACTCATGGGATTACATGGTCCATGAGAGATCAGGAGAAAAGTGTACGCAGCTTCTGAGTTTGTGACTCGAGAGGGAAGGTGAATGCTTTTTCCTTGTTTCCTGTGTTTCCCTTTCTCATCACCAGAGTGTGTAGCTGTTGGGAGTTTAATTTATCATTTTAAATCACAATTGGAAGCCACAGGTTGAGGTTGTTTGAGTAAGGAAAGAGTCACCAATCATAGAGAGCTGCACAGCAACCCTACAGGTTTCCAGTCCTATTCAGATGCCACCACGTCCACTGTGATTATTGTAGGGACATATTAGTTTCTTCTTTGTTTCAATTCCTGTATTTTGATCTTTGTCAGAATGGCCAAATCTGTGTCATATTACACAGACCCAAGCTCTCCACAGTCTCTGGACATGCCTGGGTCTGGAGACAAGTCTCACAGTTACCAAAACTATGCATGCCAAATCCACTAGCTGCAGCTAGTGAGCTTCATTAGAGATGTCAGAATATCTCAGAAAAATAAAGTAGAATTGAGGATTACATAGGAATTGTCACATGTCATCATTTTCTTAATTGATTTATATCAGCTTATTGGCACATTTTTAACCAATATGAGGCATCAACAGAAATATACAAAAATATATATTTTTTGGTGACTATATTTGCTCTAAATGTTATGAGTTCTCCAAAAGACAAAGTGTTATCAAAAATTTCTTTCTGAGAGGTGTCAATCTTTTGGCAGACTGGTTGGTCCAGAGTCTTGAACCAAAAATACAAATGTAGGGCTATAATTCTTATCTTTCCTCTAAGTAGTTTTGTGACCCTTGCAAGAAAAATAAGGGCATTGCATATAATAATATTTACTCTCTCTTTCAGATATGAATTTCTGTGTTTTGACTTGGAGTCTGAATGTTAATGCTAAGATATAGGTCTCCCTTAGCCACTTATTAACTAAGTCTGGATGAATCATTAGCTCCCTGAGTCTCAGTATCTTCCATCTTAATGAGAATGAAAAGACTTTGCCAGAGCAATTTAATAAGGAAATTATATGAACCCAATAGGATAGCAGATGGGAAGGTGCTTCCTAGAGCCAAAGGCGCATTGGTAGGGCATCTGGCTGCTTCACGGACAGCAGGAGTGTGGGTGGAGCCACCTGACTATTTGTGGGTGCTTCTTCAAGCCAGGCCACTGAGGGTGGGCCACCCAGGTACTTCCTGAATTATGGGGGGAAGGTGGATGGGGACTCCTGACTTGCTCACAGGACTGGGTTGTAGAGCTACTGGTGGCAGCTGTTTGGCTGCTCCCCAGGACCCTGGGGGTCAAGGTCTCAATATGGCTTCCAAACTGGGCTCGTCCCAGACCAGGGGACCAGAAGATCTAGGATTAGAGCCAAATATTGCCACTGTCGATAGTATTCCAGGACGTTCTTAACTAACGTTGAAGAACTACTGCAGCAGACTCACCCCCTCCCCAACATAACAAAGCTGCACCCTGGCTACTCACACTCTCATGTAGGTGCTGCTAGGGATTTTGCCGATGGAATTAAAGTCCCTAGTCAGTTGACTTTAAAACCTGGAGATTATCCAGGTGGGCCTCATCTAATTATGGGAGCCCTTCAAAATATTTGGCAACGGGATTATTCTAGCCTTTTCTGGTTTTAAAATAGAGTGGGCCACTTCAGAAGGAATGAGATAGCCCTAAGAAGCTGAGAAATAAGCTCTTGGTTGACAGCCAGAGAAAATCAGGGACTAGAGTCCTATGACCACAGGAAAGAGAATTCTGCCAAGCAACTGAATGAGCCCGAGAAGGGAATGCAGCCCTATGGCTCCAGGCCTGGAGGCCGGCCTTGTGAGCCTAAGCATAGTACCTGGTCCAGCCCAGTGGGACTCTGACCTGCAAAACTGTGAGATGATCGGTGGGTGTTGTTCTGGGTTATTTCATTACAAAGGATCAGAGAAGAAGTATCAGCTCTGGTGGGGTGTAAAGAGACCAGGCTTGGGATATCTTGCTTGGTGTCCAACCTCTGGACATTTAACTTCCTTCATTGTATAAGAATGATAATAATATCTAAAATTCCTAGAACGGCTGCAAGAGGAAGGAGAACAGAGACTTACAAAAGAGCTGTTGCAGGGTAACATCATTTCCCTCCAAAGTGTGAATTGCTAAGATTTTAATTATAAGCCTATTCTTTCCTTTGGGGTTTATTCAAAGAAAGCTCCCTTGTAAAGTAAAGGGGTCCCTGATAGTGTTATGTGATTGTGAGGCTCAATGAATTCTCCTCCGAGCTTTGACGTGTGTTCCCTCTACACTGCCTCCAGTCACTAGCCTGGGGACCTTCCTCCCAGAGGCTGTAGGTCCCCGAGTCCTCGTTTGAAGGAATTCTCTGCACGCTCCAGAACTCAGTGCTCTGGGCAGGTGCCTGCTGTCCACACAAAGTCCAAAGTATGAACTCCTTGCCTCTCTGATGGATATGAGCAGGCCATAAAGAAAACAGTTCTAGGTCATTGTCATAATACCAATATCACCGGTTGTAACACCCTCCTTTAAGGAAAGTGTGTGTCTTGTGTGGATACTTTGATAAACCATTGAGTGAAGAGAAGATACCTTAAGGACATATGAGAATTACAGTGGGGTCTCCATGAATCAGTTATGGATATTTTTATTAGTGGAATTATGAAGGTGAAGTCCAATGCCAGTGAGATCATATAATAGAAATGATTTTAGAAGTCCTCTTCTAAAAGGGAGAGAATATGAGATCATTGCCAGCAGGAAGGGAACTTCAGAGGAAGAACAGAGACCAGCCCAGGAACCTGCGCACCTCACATCTCCAAGGGGCATCATTCATGTGGATGGTGATGTGCAGCCTTCCCAGAAATGTCTGATGGGAAATCATTAGAGCTCTGCTGTTTTGGTTGCTGTGTAAAATCTCTTCCTTCTTTCCACATGAAATCTTAACGACGTCGATGACTTTTAAATGCAATGTTGTGGACGATGTGGCCAAATACTATCCACATACTCAAGTTGGGCAAGATAAAAAGAGCCAAGGTCCTGAATGGTGAAGCTATAAATCCAGTGTAATTCTGTAGCATCCCACTCTGAATCAGGCACTGGGTTGGACTACATCAATACAGGGATATAAACATACTACATGCAAAAATGTAAATGATGACAATAATCTTGCAAGATACTATTTAACAAGAGAGAGAACTCAGATATGAAGTGATGTGTCAAAACAACATAGAAATTGAAGGCAGGGCTGGGATCAGACCCCTGTCCATATGCTTCCAATGCACCTGGTTGACTGCACTAAAGATGAAGTGAAAAATGGGCAAAGGGACTTCCCATTTTCTCCTTTCATCAATAACTTCCAGAAATCCTGATGCTTGGGGACTTGGAGCTCAGGTCAACTCTCTTCCCAGCTCCATCAATCTTAGAGAGGGGCTTGGGGTAAAGAGTGAGTCTTATCTGCTGAGTGACATTGTCAGGGTGTTTGGGGGAAAACATTCCACTGTCTCTTCTTAATACTGTCTAACAGGGGAAAACAAATGTCTTCACCTTTCCGCCCTTTGATAGAGAAATCCATGCCCAGAATTTTCAAACAGTAGCTCAAGAAACACGTAACCTTTGTCCCACTAATTTATCATTTCTGTAACTTGATAATAGTGCTCTTCCAGCTGGGCCACTGTATTATAATGAAGCATGTCAGAGAGATCTTGAAGCTTAATGAATACAAAGAAATTAAACTCCCAAACCTGCTGATTTGAACAATCATCACTGCCCCCCCACCATCTCCTTTTTTGGTATATTTCTGAGCCATTAAAAAAACTAATTACTTACCCAATAACTGAGGTCAGACTTGAATGTGTGAGCCACTTCACAACAGCACAGGCGGAAATCACCTCTTCCTGTCATGAGGCTTTCTCCCCTCCCCTTTCTTGCTATAGACATACAGTATGTTACAGAAATACCAGGCAAGGACCTGCCTTTATAATCTTCATATAACTTTGAGCAAAAATAAATAATAAATGCTTAGGAATGAAAGGGAAGAAGCAGTGTTGGAACCTCTACTGAGCTGTCAGGAGCTGCTGACAAAGGAGTTTGACTCGAGGGAACAGTGGCAAGCATTTGAGAAGAATAGCAGAGACTGAGCAGAGATAGGTTGGTAAGTGATGAGAAAGACAGCCCTTTAGATACCCTGAAGTGATGAGAAGCATCTCCTGCATGGCTGTGGGAAGCCATTCTCACTGTTGATCATGGTAACTATGTGCCATTGGTGAAGGGATGTGGTAGACCAGTTGGCCAGAGGAGGGTATGAGGGTGGTCAGGGGAACTGGTTGCTTGCATGAGGAGGGGTCGAGGGAAGGGAGACCTCCTGAGACCTGCGGCATCTCTTGCTGACTGGTGGTGAGACCCTATTATGTTACTACCCACTCTTGACTTTCTATCTACAAAGTGTTTTTGGTCACTCTGTTGGGTTTTTGAAAATTAAATGAAACCCATCAGTTAAATGAAACCCATTTGATTAGAATAAACCCACCAGCTTATCCCAACACTCAGTACATGGTAGATAATCAATAAATAATAGATTTGTTATTACATACACTCCAGTTGTGAGTACAAGTCTTGAGCTCCAAGACAACTAGTTAGCAGCCCCATGACCCTTGTGGAGACCAGAAGTAAGTGGCTTGTTGAAGTCAGATGCTCAGGGGCTCCCTGATGGCAGGTGCTCACGACCCCAGCTCTGAGAAGCCTGGCTCTCCCAGGGCCATCCCAGTGGTGCCAAGGTGAGTCATCTGTTCACTAAGCAGTGAAGAGCCACTGAGGCTACTCCAGCACGGGGGTGGGGATGACATGCATACATTTCAAAATCTCTAACTCAAAGTCACTTCCACTTGCAGCCAAGGAGACAAAATGCCTAGAGGCGGGAAAAGTGCAGTAAAGTAAAACTTTCTCCACTGTGAATAAGGAACTAAGTCTGGTAAAACAACAAGGGTGCCTCAAGGTTGACCTGTGCAGAATCCCAACAGCTCATTGCTCCTGGTGTGAGGAGGCTGGTAAGGTGGGATAAGGTGAGACAACAGGAAGCTCCCTGAGGGTCACTTTTTAGCCTATTTTCAGTTGACCCCTTATACCTTGTCCCAACAGGTCAGGAGAGAACAAGGTCAGATTCTGATTAGTTCGGCAAATGCTAAGAAATCCACTTTAGTCATTGACATTTACCTCAAGGGCCCTAGGCAGGAGCCTGGGGATGTCGAGAGCAAGTCAGGGAGGTCACTGTGTCATGAAGGACACTGGTCTGAAAGCCAGGAGTTTGAACATCAGCCTATCTTTACCAGGAGAATTTGAGGGAGTCCTTTGTTCTCTGCAGAACTCTGTTCCTAGTGGAGCCTGCATTAGTGAGACTGTATCTTCTTAGTCCCTTCCAAGTGCGATACTTGAGAATCCCGAGTGTGGAAGGTGAGGTCCCTAGGAGAAGTCACATTTCACTTTTCCCTGCCAAGATCTGCAGTTCCATCTCTCCAGGCTGTCCCCTGAGCCAGGATACTGTTTGTGGGCTCCCTTCTGGACTGCACATCTTGGGCTTTTCCACCTCCCTTGGTTCACCCAGGGACCCTGGCTGTGCCTGATGTCCACCGATGGCTGCTCTTGGGAAAGGAGGAGGTCAGGAGCCTCCAGTCAATTTTTAATCACAGATAGCAGGTGCAGAAGCCCCGGATTTATGAATGCCTTTCATCTTAACCAACCTGCTGCTGGCTCCCGGTGACTCCCTCTTACCCAACCTACATGATTTATACATCTATCGCCCACTGCAGTGAGCCAGAGGCCAGGCTGAGCTGCAGAATTTCTAGTTGCCCCTTCTCAAAAGCATCTCAGTTCTCTTGTGATGTCATCATAAGCTCATTTATTGAAAAGTGTCTCTTATTCCACGGAACACAACCCCCACCGCCTTGCCCACAGCCCACCAGCTTCCCCTCTCTTTGGAATCCAGAGCCCTCCCTCTCACCTGGCCCTCTGGAGAACTGTGGTTTTCTTTAATGAGGCTTGAACTGATGGATCTGGAAGGCAGTCAAGGACTCGTGAATATCAGGGGCCGCTGTGGGAGACCCACTTCTGATTTCCCAGCCCTCCTCCTGACCCTCAGGCATTCCGCCCACGCCTCTCCCTTCCACAGCTGGGATGCATCTCCTTCAAATGGGGTCTCAGAGACAAATCTCAGGCTCCTGGAAAAGGTTTCTGTATTTATTTTAATACATCATGAGCTGGGGTTAGTGTTTTGTAGCAGGCACTAAACCCAACCTGCTAAAAAAAAAAAAAAAAAAAGAGTGTCTTTAGGCCAAGAAAGTGCTCCTGATCCTTAAGAGCTAGAGTTATTGTACCAGTTATGTTTCTCTCTGAATCCCATTTGGCCATGGGGCCACCAAGACAGAGGGCACAATGGAGAGGGGATATTCATTAACCCTTACAAGTAGTCATTTCATACAGGAGGCAGGTAATAGAAATGAATTAATTGGCTTCCAGTACAGGTAAGGCAATAAGGAATAGCCAAGTCTGTGACAGTCTTAAAATGTGAACTATCTTATTTATAAACAATTAATAATTTAAAAAAATAGAAAGCGGCATGCAGTATTCTATAACCCAGACAAAATACATCAGCTGATTAAAGATTTCCAGATTTAACCTCTGCTTTGCATGCTCCATCTTAGTACACACAATAGCTCTCGAAGGTGGGTTTTATTATTCTTTTTATAGAGGAAGAAATTGAAGGTCAGGGACACCAAAGACCTCGCCTGGAGTCATGCAACTCGTAAGCAGTAAAGAAGAGGCTGAGAAACAGATCTGCCTGGCTTCTCTCACAGAGCCCTTGCCTGCCTCCATGGAGGAGACCCTCAGGAGGGCTGCAGGATGCCCCAGCAGGGGGACCAGGTGCTCAGAATCGGCAAGCAAGGACATTTTCTCCTTCACATGCCCTTGGCTTTTCAGGACTCTTATGAATTTGCCAGTTTTGACCCTCAAGTCCTTGAGAACTTCAAAAGCATCTGCAGAAAAAATACACTTGTTTCTGAGTGGTGCTTCCTACTCCTTCTGTGAATGTGGCTTTTTTAAGTCCTAAAAAAAGTGCTAATTTTCTTTCTCTTATGCATTCTTATTTTGAATGTACTCCCTGATTTTTATATGAAGGGAATGATGTCAAACTTCCAGAGGTTCCAAGTCATGTGGACTCAAATTAGATTTCCCTGGTTGCCCATTGGGTTTGCAGCTTGAAGGGGCCTGGGGAATTAACATTTCCTGAGCCTCTGCAGATGTGCCTGGCCCTGAGCTGTGTTCCTCCAGGATGTTATTTAGTCTAATTCCTGCTTCAATCCTGTGAATTGGGAGTTATTGGCCTCATTTAAGATGAGAAAATAGAGCTCAGGAAGTTTAAGGACCAGGTTCCAGCTGACACATAGCAGATGGAACCAAGATTCGGACCCTGGGCTTCCTGATGCAAAATCTAGCCCTCCATCCCCTGCGTGGTGCCACTTATGAATGAGGTGGCTCTGTCTGTGACAATGTTAACAGATTGATGAGAAATCCTTCTCTGACTTTCATTATTTTATTGTACCAGAAAAAGGAAAACAAATTACAATTTATACCAATAATATCAATATAGGCTTTTGTATACCTAGAACCAAAAGTAATGGAAAGGCAACTTCAGCCCAGCCCTCCTTGAAATTCTTTCATTTATTATTTGCTCCAAAAAAAAAAGGATCAGAATGTATTATGTTAGCACAAAATATTTCACTGTTTCATGAAAGCCTAAGAATTTACAATTGTGTGATTACATTTGTACCTTACACTTTGTGCTCCTGTTGTCTTAATTTTGTTTCTATATATGCTGTAGCCCCATGATTCATTCATACTGATTTTGCTTTAAAATGTCACACTCTTTTATTCTTTTACAGATGGTGTATTTATATGTCAATTTAGAATTTTACCCACTAAATATATGTGTATATATTATATAAATACACTTACATATATAGATACATTTAAATATGTATATAATGATATGTATAGTACATATTTCTTAGTTGGTTTTCTGCTGCCATAAGAGAATACAGGAGACTGGTTAACTTACCAAGGAAAGAAGTGCATTTAGTTCATGGTTCGGGAAGCTGAAAGTCTTAGATAGGTGTATGCATCTGGTGAGGGCCTTGGGCTGTCATAACATGGAGGTCAAATGGAAAGGCAGGTGAGTGACTGTGGAGGAGACTGAGCTAGAGGAGAAGGCTCCCTTTAGCACAATTCAGTCTCATGAGGACAAGGCATTAATCTCTATTAATGATCTAGTGGCCTTTTAACTGCCACAGTGGCAATAAAATTCAAGCATAAGTTTTTGGAGGGGACAAGTTACGTTCAAACCACAGCAATATATTTATATTGTATATAAATATATTTATAATGGTATGTATACACACCATTTTTATATAAATACACATATTTATGTGTTAAGTATATTAAATATTATTATATATATTTAAATTTTCTTAATATAAAGACATGTACTATGTACTATAAAGTGTATGTCTATGTAATATGTTATATATAATATACACTATTACATTATTACATATATGTTCCCTGGATAAACCTTTTTTTTTTTTTTTGGTATTGGGAATAAAGTACCCAGGGGTACTTTACTACTGAGTTATATTCCAAATCCTTTTTATTTTGACTCAGGGTCTTGCTAACTTTCTCAGGGCCTTGCTAAGTTGTGAGGGTATCCTTGAACTTGTGATCTTCCTGCCTTGACCTCCAGTGTCTCTGGGATTAGGGGTGTGCCCACCATGTCTGGTCCTGGATAAACTTCTGACATGATTTTTTTTTCTTTCAGCATTTAAAATAAAGTCATGTTCTGCCTAATGGTGTTTTGGACAATGGCCAACTGTACATGCAATAGAGGTCTCATAGGATTAAAATGCAGCTGAGAAATCCCCATTGCCTAATGAGTGTAAACTGAAGAAACTCAAGAGGAAAGAAAACTATAGGATAATAAAAATAAGAACTTCTGCATTAGTCATCCTTGTGAAATACCTGAGGCAAAAAAAAGAATTATCAAAGAGGAATCATTTGTTTAGCTTCCAGTTACCCCAGCCATGGTAACTGCCTTTACAGACATGCCGTTTTCATATAATTTGTTTTACTCTATCTTTTCTATGTGTAGATAGTTCCAGTAAAAGATTGGGCAGTGCCATCACTTTGACCTCTGATCAGAGCAGCATATCACGTCAGCAACTGAAGAAGCACTCCCACCTCAATCTAGGAAGGAGAGAGGGAGAGAGTCGGGGCTGGGGAGGAAGCGATCAGGGTCCTATGGTTCCCTTTGAGGGCACAATCCCAAATGATCTAAAGGCACCCCACTAGGCTCCACCTCTTAAAGTTCTAAACACACCCAGAAACTGCCAAAAGTGGGGCCAAACTTTTATGTATGGGCTTTTGGCAGACACTCAAATTATACCCAACCTACAAACCCTATCAAAAATTCACAGTGTTTATCAGAAACATTTGACCACCTCATAGAGCTCTTCAAAAACTTTGAAAACAGACCACTGCTCACAAAAGGATGGTGAAATGTTTTAATGAGAGGAATGTTCACGGTACATTATGTGCTCACAAGCAAATCTATGATTGCAAAGAAGAAACAAGCAAATAAACCACTGTGTGCATTTTTCTGAAAAGGATGACTCTTCAGGAAGAGCCTCGGGCAAGTCCTAAAGGAAGTATCCCAGAGGAAGGCATTGTTATTAGAGGAGCGACTGCCTCATGCATGCTGTTGCCCCTCAGGACGTTCCACTGGGGCAAGATGTGGAGGTGGAAAGCAGTGATACCAATGTAGCCAAGAGTGATGAGTAGGTGTCTGTCTTAGTTTTTGTTTTGTTTTTTGTGATTCTGGATATTGAACCCACCACCTCATGCATGTTAGGCGAGTTCTCTAACAGAGTTATATCCTCAGCTCTTTGTCTTGGTTTTTAACAAAAATGTTGAAAATGTTAAAAAAAAATAGAAAAAGCTTATAGAATAAGAATATAAATAAAGAAAATGTTCTGTACAGCTGTACAATGTGTTTTTAGGTTTTTAGGACAAGGGTCATTACCGAAGAGTCAAAAAGCTAAAAAAAAAATTTAAAAAAAATTAAGAACCATGGAGTAAAAAGGTAAGCTAAAAATGATGTTTTACTGAGGAAACAACCTTTAAAAATTTTTGGCATAGACTGTGCACAATGTTTATAAAGTATATGGTGGTTGATAATAACAGCCCAGATCTTCACATTCACTCACCACTCACTGACTCGCCCAGAGCAACTTCCAGTCCGTCAGACCCCAGCCGTGGTAACTGCCTTTACGGACATGCCGTTTTCATATAATTTGTTTTACTCTATCTTTTCTATGTGTAGATATGTATAGATACACAAATGCTTACCATTGTGCTACAGTTGCCTGCAGTATTCCATACAGTAACAGGTTGTATGGTAGGAGCAATAGGTTGTACTCTATATCTTAGGTGTGTAGTAGTAGGTTATGCCATCTAGGTTTGTGCAAGTACACTCTGATGTTGGCACAATGAAAAAATTGCCTAATGTTGCATTTCTCAAAACATATCCCCATTGTTAAGAGATGTATGGTCATCTGCCACTCCATTGTCTTCTGATCATCATTATTTATGAAGAAAAGTCAGATGTCGTTTCATTGTTGTTTCCTAATGTGCATTCTCTTTTTACTTGAATCTCTTCAAATCTGGTTTTCTGTGCTTTTTTTTTATTATTACTTTTTGGTTTGAGTTTTTGTTTGTTTGCTTTCTATTTTAGACTGAAGTGTTTCTGAGAAGGGGTTTAGTTATCCTGCTTGGAGTCCATTGGCCTTCTTAGATTTCTGAATTGATCCTTCATACAGTTTGTTAAAACACCGTGTCTGCAAATATATCTGCCAGCCTTTTTCTCCAATCTCCCCTCTAGGATTCTATTTGTATGTTAAAACATTTGATATTATACAACAGTTTTAGCATACTCTGGTTTGTTTTTATTCATCAATTTTGTCTTTGTGTTCCAGTTGGGACAATTTCCATCATGTGTCTTTAAGCTCATTGACTTTTTTTCCTTCTATGTTCTATCTTCTATTAATTAATTTAGTACACTGTTTATGATATTTTATTTTTTATTTATTGCATTTTGATTTGGTTCTTTTTTAAATATTCCCCATCTTTGCTGAAATTTCTCATTTCTTCATACACATGTTCACATTTCCACTATATCCTTTAGAATTTTATCAGAATTGCTTTAAAGTCCCTCTCTGGTAATTGCAGATGTAAATAATCTCTTTTACTATTTCTATTGTATATTTCCTGTCTTGATTTCAGTTTGCATTTTCTTCCCTTTTTGTATGCTTTTACCACATAAAAGGATACTCAATACTGAAGTATGTAATATTTGCTTCTACAAAGGTGTTCTCCTGTTTTTATCTTACAAATTGAAAGTGAAGGCTAAGCCAATCTGATCAAGTGAGCCTGGATTCAGATGCTTTGTTGCAGCTTCAGTCTGATTCAGTTCACCACTCGACTCAACTGTCCCGAGGACAGTGTGAACATTCTGTCTTCATCAGGAACTAAGCTCTAAGCACTGGTAAGGTTCTGGAAATTTGCCTCTGATTCATGGCTGAGCTTTCAGATATATGGAGACCTCTCACTATTACATAACTAGCCCACCAGGATTTTGGTTGAGAACCTGATGGTTCTCTTTGCTACCCAGCTCTACTAAATGTTACCCTCGTCTTTTGAGTTTACATTTAGCCCTGTTGCCATTTTTCCCAGCCTTTGGAGGTCTTGAGAAGATCTGGGGTGCCTCAGGGATTTTCTCTTGTTAGTTCATTTAGATTTCTTTGTGTCCCTAGTTCTCTAATGGTTTTTTGAACTGTATTTCTTTTGGTGGTTAGGGCAGAAGTGATGATTTTGTTACTTAAAATCTACATCAGAAACACCACTATTTTGGTTGTGATTGTAATTGTTTTATTCTTGCTAATGTTGCTGGTATTGTTGGTGATGCATGTGTACATAGCTGAATGTCATATGTGAAAGGAGGATTTATGTCTAATCGTCTTACTCTATTTGGTATTTAGACAAGTGACACTGATTTTTCCATCATCCCCCCAAATTTCTCCCTTTAGGTCATGTTATCTGGTTATAACCCTCACAATTCCACTGTTTTGCACATGGTTCTTGACATTTCTTCATAAGTCTCCTGCCTCCTGGCATTCATGTTCAATTCTTGCAAAGGAGTTTTGTCTTTTCCTCTGCCTATGTGTGTGTACATACACATGCACACTCACTGGGAAGATGGAACAACTTGCTCTCAGAATGTGGCATCAGAGTCAGTATTTTGGTGCCTTCTCACTGACATGTAGAATTACCTCCTGTACCATGTCACCACGTGTCATCATAGATTTATTGAGAAAAAATTCAGGAAAAAAATTTAGAACCTGAGAAACTTTGAAAAGGGAAAAAGCTGATCTTTAGCTCTTTTCCTGAACTGAGTCTATATCCCAAGGGACATGGCTAGTCAAAGGACAGCCAGAGATGAAAGTTGGTAGTCTTTGGGGAGAACCCTGAGTCAATGTCAAGAGCTGTGGGAAGTCAGAAGGAAAGCAATACTGCATGGCAGGAGTCTGGAAACCAATGAGCAATGGGAAGAAGGTAAAGAGGGAAATCTGAGGTAGTTGTGCCAGTTGTGACTTCCTGGTCCAGAACTGATAGCATCAATTGTTTCACTGGAAGACACCATTGGCCATAAAGCATTAACACCCCACTATTCAGCACAAATCATCTCATTTCAATGCAGTGCATGAAATTCAATGCAATCGGGTACGTTATTGTATTAAGTAACTACTATATGTCTAATGCTATATTAGTCACTGTGATGATTATGGAAAGGGTTGTACAAAATGGCTCTGTTCTCAAGGAGATTATGAATATAATCCTACTACAGAAATAGGAACTGCTCAATGTGCGAGTAAAATTATACAACAAAATAAGAGAATTGGACTGGAAGTCAGATTGGGGTCTTAATTCCAGATCAGCAACTTACTGATTGGGTCATTTAATCTCCCAGTACCTCACTTTCTTCCTCTGTAAAATAAGGTATTGTAGTAATAGATCAGTGGTTCTCAAACTTATTGTACTTAATATCTCCTTTTATAACAAATAATTTGTAATGCCTCATTTACCAAACCAAAATGAAATTTGCAGATATTATACTTAGATACATAATAAAAATCAGTGTAATACCCTAAGTATAATATAAAGGAGGGATAAAAAGCAAGTATTTTAAATAAATAATATGTACTTCAGTATGTAAATTTTCAGTTATTGCTAGAAGATATAATGAAGTAGTCAGATCATTGCACCTGCTTATAATGAATACATTTGGATTTAAGAGATGTGAGACGATCAGAAGCAACTTGTGCAAGAAGCACATATATACGCATATATATGATATTCTAGAATGTGAGGGTAACCAGTAATAGGCCAGACTTATTTGTGTATGAAAAGATAAAGAAAGATAAAGAAAGAAATAACTTTACTTGAAGCAAGACTACGTGCCAATTCAAATTATAGGCTGTAGAAGTAGAGAAAACAAGGAAGCATGATATTCTTACAAATGAGCTCAACCTTATTTATAAATGTGGTGTCAAAATAATGCCTGATGTTGTGACATGGGAAGGAAGAGTGAAGAGGCATCATGGAACACATATGTCCTGTGTGAAATCTGCCATATGTCAAGGCGCGCCTTCAGTCTCTGGCGGTCTGGCGGGACACTTAGGATTTGTATAGAACATGAGACAGTTCTTTGCTGGTCAGGACTGTCTCCAGAATGGTGGGACGTGAGCTCCCTGTTCTTTTTTCAGCACAAGTTCGTATTGCTCTACAAATTATAATATATGACAACCAAGAATACTCGCATATTTTCCAAGCACTTTCTCAATTAAGAGGTCCTTAGCATATATGAAGTTCCAACAGTTGACTATGCTGATAATTCAGAGCCAATACATAGTATAGATGATAAACTCAATAGCAAGTGTCACAATTTAGATATGAAGTGAGAGACAATGGAAGAATGTTTAGAGGTAAACTGATTGAGTTACAAGAGCCTTAAACTAATTAGTGCATTAACCCACTGATATGGATTAACTGGGCAGTAATTGTACTTAGGTAAGCTGGAGGAGATATGTCATTGGGAGTGTACCTTTGGGGTTTATATTTTGTCCCTGGTGAATAGACCTTTCTGCTTCCGATCGCCACATCCTGAGCTGCTCACCTTCCACCATGATGTTCTACCTCACCTCAGACCCAGAGCAATGGAGTCATCCATCTATGGACTCTGAAACCATGAGCACTAAATAAACTTTTCCTTGTCTAGTTGTTTTTATTTGGCCTTTAGTCACAACCATGAAAATTGACTTAAAACAGGATATCATAACGGAGATGATCAATGAGACAGGACCATCTTGGTGGAAGAAGAAGGATTTGAAGTGATCCAGAAGAGAGTAGAAATTGGCTAGCAAGAGTGAAATGAAGTGCTAATAAACGCAGTAATCAAGACCAAAGGGAAGGCTCCCAAAGCACTTCAGTATGAATACAGTGCAAGCCCTGTGACTTCTCCTCCTATAACTCCAATATGCAAACTCTACCTTTTACAGATTACAGTAGAGAGGGGCTCTATGCAAGAGTCTAGGGAATATTATGCTAAGTGAAACAGGCAAGGCACAGAAAGACACATACTGTGTGATCTTACTCATATGTGCAATCTAAAAAGTTGAACTCATAGAATCAGGGCATAGAATAGTGGCTATGAGTGGTTGAGGGTAGACAGGAAAAATGGAGACAGTGTTCAGTGGGACAAAGTTACAGTTGGGAGGATTAAGTCCTGGTGATCTATTGCACAGTGAGGTGACTGTGGTTAATAATAATGTACTATGTGTTTCAAAATAGCTAGAAGAGAGGGTTTAAAATGTTCCCACCACAAATGCATGATACATGTTTGAGAGGAGGAACATTCTAATTAATCTGATTGGATCATTATACAATGCATGTATTAAAACATACATGCATTACATACATATATTTAAAACTCATGTTGTATCCATATCTATTATTATTGTCAATTGAAAATTAAAAAAAAATATGTGGCATTCATCGACACCCTATAACTTTAGACTTCTTGTGAATTCAAAATGATTTTAAAATGAAAATGATTCTAATTTATGGATTGTTTAATACAGATAAACAAAGGTACCTAAAAGCAGTCACACTAGGCAAGGTGGAGGGAAGGGGTTTGGAGCCCAGGGATGCTGGGGCCTTCAACTCTTACTGATTTGCAGAGTGTCTGACTGTTTCCATCCTGAAAATACAGAGCTCTCCTCTGACTGACAATCCACTGAACGTCTCCACAAGATGAGCTGAGATTTATGCCTTTAAGAGCAGCTCGGGAAGCTTTTTGTTAGAAACAGTTTTGATGAGGGCACTTAAGACTCTGAGGAAATATGTCATCACACCCAAGTGCATCAATAGCTGAGGGAGCAACAGAATCAAGCACACCTGAGACACTCCTCGTGGTTGACACCTGAAGGGAGCAGCTCTGGGCGGAAGGCTCCGTTGGTAAAGGAAAACAGAGTGCTAGGGGGAAGTCGGGCTGTCTGGCAGTGGGGCTGGTCCAAGAGGATGTGCAGGAGCATGAGCCTGACCATCCCCCAAAGCGGGGGATGAGCACCAGTGCTGTGGTTTGTCCCCACTGAGAGTCAGGCTGTGGCTTCCTTCCTCTGTGTAGCTGTGTCAGGAGTGGGTGGGCCCTGGGAGGTGATTCTCGGCCCTGGGGTACCACCCTTACAAATACATTGATGATTTCCACAAGAGACTGGATTAGGTCTTTGTCTTCGTGGGACTGGATTACTTTTTTGGAGAATGAATTGTTACAAAGCAAGCTAGTTCCAGTGATTTGTCCTCTTCTGCACACGTCCACTTGCCACTTTTTCTTGGGCTCTTTCTACATGATGGCCTCCACCATGCCACGGTCCAGCAGAAAGGCCCTCTCCAGATTCCAAGAAAATGGTGGTGCCATACCCTTGGACGCCCAGAACATGAACTAAATAAACTATTCAGGCTGCTATAGCAACAGAAAATGGACCAAGGCAACCAGCCACCTTGGGGCCTGGCCAACTCTATTCCCACGTCAGCACCTCAGCCTGCACCTTTCTGTGAGTCATGGCAGGCGGACTTCACTATGTGACAGATTAGGATAGTAGCAATATCAGTGGCATCTGGGGTCATATGCCCCTTGCCTTCAGTGGTTCTTGAAATCATAAATTCATTCTGGAATTTATGAGAAAATAGAGGATAAAAGGTGAAGGGAAGGAGGCTATGGAAGGAAGGAAGCATATCAAGAACTGGGTGAGTAGAGTGGCATAAAAAAGGAGCCAGGTATTTAGAACAAATGAGCCCAGATATCAGGCCCCACTCACCCCTGCTTTCTTTATCCCAGTGACTCTTTTCTCAGTTCCTCAAGCACTCTTGATTCCTTTGAACTATTTGCTCCACAAGCACTGGCCTCTCGATTACCTGATTTCAGCCCGGAAGATTATGGATTTCATTTCAGTGTGGTCTCTCTCTCTCTCTCTCTCTCTCTCTCTCTCTCTCTCTCTCTCTCTCTCTCTTCCTGGCTAACTCTTGCTCAGAAAGTACATCAACACACCCAGAGAGTAAATACAGAGTTTCACCAAGGAGCTTTGAGCAAAGGTGTGAGCATGCCTAGGGGAATCAAAATGGCACCCTGAGCAGCCAGAACCAGCTCAGCAGCAACCGAAGGAGCAGCTAGTAGTTCTCAGGAGAGTCTGACTGTGGGAGGGGGTGACAGGGGAGCATCAGTCACCACCAGCTGGGCCTCTGGACCCTGCTGGAAAACCATGACCTGCCCGTGCAGAGCAAGAGCCAGTAGCCACAGAAAGAGGTGGCTCTATGTCTCGGGCAGCAGTAGGAAACAGGCAGATTTGTGCAAGTGTAGGTAATCAGCAAGGCCGACTTTCCATCCAGAACACCAGAGAAAGGGATTCTGGGAAACCCAGCTCTCTGTAGGCTTTTCAGCCATTCTAAATGGAAGGAGAATGAAGAGGATGAGGAATTAGAGCCAAGTTTTCACCACAGCCCAGGCCTTCCAGCTAGTGAACTACCTGGTCTAGATATCGCTGAGTTCTCCCCCTCACTGCACCTGGTCTTGGCTCAGATGCTATCATCTCTAGGAGGCCTTCCTTCGGCTCTCTGCAGAAAAGGTGCCCACCCACCGCCATCCTCTTACCCTCTTGTGGTGCCTGCAGCCTGATGTATAAGCCCATACTTTTAATTTGTTATTTCTCCTTCATGAGCACGAATTTTGTAGTTTTTCTTCACTCATCCTGTCCTCACTGTCTGTTTCTCAGTAAAGAATTGTTTAAGATGTTGAATAAAAAGATAGGCAAAGAGAAGCAGATTGAGCCAGATGACCAAGGGCTGTCAGAAGACACATGGGAGAGTGAGGTCCTCTTTTGCCAAGTGGATGCTGCAGAGGAATTCAAGCAGGGAAGGAGAGGGATATGGTCAGGAGTATAAAGGAAGGTGGGGGATCAGCGGAGAAGGCAGCCTGGGAAGGGGAGAGCAGAGAGACTCTCTGTGTCTGTGCCAACGTGTCTGCTAAGTTTTATGGGCTGGAAACTTCATCCGCAAAGTCATATGTTAATGGTATTGAGAGGTGAGCTCTTTGGGAGGTGGTTGGGACATGAGGGCTCTTCATGTATGAATGCATGAATCCATTCGTGGGTTATGGCAGGAAGAGGCTTTGTTATAAAAGTGAGCTCTTTCTTGCAGGCTTGCTCTGCCTCAACTGCCACGTAGTGATATACCAAGAAGGCCCTCACTAGAAGCTGAGAAGATGCGGGCCCCTTGCTCTTCTCAGTCTCTGGAACTGTAAGAAATGAATTTCTTTTCTTTATAAATTATCTGGTTTTTGGTGTTTCGTTATAGCAACAGTGGACCCAGACAGGAAAATAGGAGACAGCTGTTCTGCAAGAGTGTGGGTCGCAGGTCACTTGAGTGGCACCTCTTGCTGAAGATGGCTCATCCAGGCCCCTGGAGGTATATAAGTAGCCGAGAGGAGGGTGGTGGATTCTAATCTCTGTTCCCTGAGGAGCCTCTGTCCACTGATTTGTTTGGGGACATCGGAGTCAATGGTGCACAGAGACCACAGAGTGCATTAAGCAGAAGAAGTTAAGATGGCAGGAACGCATGGGTCCTCGGAGCTCCTCAAGAAAGAAGACTGACTATGGCCAGGGTGGCCCAGGGGACTTCCTGGAGGCCTGAGGATGAGTGATGTACCAGGGGGGCATCTTGGGCAGCTGGGAAGGGTAGAAGAGCCTCCTGGGGACTAGAAGCCAGCTGGAGAGCTCCGACAGGGGTGGCCCACCCACGGGAGAAGCTCAGATTCCCTCTCGCCAACAACTCAAGAATGCAATCCCAGGAGCCCTTCCGTCTGGGTGCTCTGGTCCTCTCTCCTCAGCATGCAACTCTGGGGCCACACCATCCTGCCAGAACCCTCTTTCCTTGACTGGAGTTCTCCTCTCTGGCTCATGTTTCTTCTCAGATGTCACATCCTGTCTTCTACTTTTGCTGTCCTCGATGCTTCTTGCAAAGGCACGGTTCCCTCTGATGGTCACTTCTGTGAATTAGACCTTTCAAACCAATAACCTGTTTGCTGAGCTTGACCCAATCTGCCAACCATTCCTCAGGTTGGTGACAGTTAGGTTCGTGTTCGAAGTGGGCTGGGCTGTGCTGCCCCGTCGTTTGGCCACACACCAAGTCTAGAGGCTGCTGGGAGGGACTTTTCGATGTGGCTGACGTTTAAATCAGAAGACGTCAACAGAAAACGGTCTGCCCTTGTTACTGTGAGTGGGCCTCATCCAAGCAGTGGAGACCTCAGGAGAAAAGCCAAGTCCTTCGAGAAGGAAGGGCTTCTGCCTCTGACCTTCTGGGGCTCCGTGCGGCATCTTCTCCCTCCATCTCCAACTTGCTGGTCTGCTCTGCCAATCTCAGACTCGACAGCCTCATGATCAGGTGAGTCAATTCCTAAAATAAATATCTCCCTTAAAGTCAATAGGCCTGCCCTGTGCGTGCATTCCCCAGGTGCTCCTGCGGCCTGCTGGCCTGGTGTGGTGGCATCCTGGACCCATGATTCATTCATTCTTTCTCCTTCTGCTCTCCGTGGTACCCAGTCATCTCTATCCCCTTCAGGTCTAGGTTCTCTCTTGCTTTAAACCTTCTTTTTTTTCAATTTCTGTCGTGACTCCTTATAAAAGTCACTGTCTTCTTTAACTGAGTCTACACTTCACCCTCCTGCAACCTCTCTTACCTCCTTTAATCCACATAGTAGTAGTCCTTCTTTAAAAAAAAAATCAACCTGACCTTATGTTTTCCTGCCTAAAGTGATTCAGTGTTTCCCTGTGCTAAAAGAGACATGTCTTGACACCAATTAAAAGGTCCAGATGGTCTGGCTCCTGTGACATCTGTCATCTTCACCTGTATGCAGCTCTAGACAATTTACTAGTTGAAGGAGCCATGATCTTCATGCCTCAGGGCCTTTACACATACTGTTTCCTGGTTTGGAACACAAGCTGCCTGCATCTTCTAACTCCTACTTGTCACTCAGGCTTTTTTTTTCCTGATCCCCCTCAACATTGACATCAATTTCTGCTTCCATATGATTCTCACATTATGCTATTATTACCTACTTGATAGTCAACATTTCTCCCTATAGGCTGAAATTGGTTTTGCTCACAAGCTATTGTATCCCTAGTGCTTAGTACATAGAAAATATTTGATATATTTTAGTCAAATTATTTAGTGCATAAAAAATTCTATTTTACTGTTGCTACCTATAGGAACATCTGCATGAAGCTGGTCTGTTTGGTTTCTTGCTAGTTTCTTCATCTCCAATGCCTGCCTTCCATCACCTGTTAGTGCTTCTGGTGTCTACACACTCATTTTAGTGCCTAGCACTGTCTGTGTCATTCTATCACGTCCATGAGATGACTGGTCCTTCTGGGGCCCCCTGTCTTAGCCCAGAGAATCTACAGGCCACTTCCCACCCTGGCCTCCCCTTCCTAATGGTGATTTTCATCATGTCTCCACCTGGAAAAGAAAACAGCCTTTCCCTTCACGGTCTTCCTTGGGTAGAGCTTACCAAGGTTTTTCCTCTAAACCCACCAGGTTTGCATAAGGAGGAGTTAACAGATTAGAAAGCCTTGATCAAGCTACTTCGTTCTTCAGTATCCTGGGGTCAGTATTCATGGTACTCAGTCAGGGTCAGTGTCCTGGTGAACGGGTGGACATGTCCCTCAATGGGGTGAGAGCTCTCACTCCAAGTGGCAGCATGTGCTGTGTGAACAGCCAAGCACTCCGTGGGTATTAGCTTATTTAATCATGATGGCAAATGACTCTCCAGAGCAGATCTGAGGCAGAGAGAAGTTAAGCAACCTCCTCACTCTCACAGAGCCAGGAACAGCAGAGCTGGAACTCCACCCGGAGAGCCTGGTTCCAGGTCCCTGCTCCCAAACATATTGCTCACGGCCTAATAGGAAATAAAAGCCAGAGGAGATGAAGGTGCTTAGCACAGAGCACATCTGCAGCAGGTAGTGAATGGGTGCCCAGGGCAGGCAGTGGATTTGAGAGTGATTCTGCCATTAACAAACTGGTTGACCTTGAATGGGTTATGAATCTAAGCTTTAATCACCTCATCTCCAAAGCTGGCATGTTGCTAGCATTTCTCTCTCTCTCTCTCTCTTTATTTTTAAATTTATTTTTGTAGTTGTAGGTGGACAGTATGCCTTTATCTTATTTATTTATTTTATGTGGTGCTGAGGACTGAACCCAGTGCCTCACACGTGCTGCTAGGCAAGTGCACTGCCCCTGAGCTACAGCCTCAGCAGCATCTATCTCTTAGAAGTATTCTACAGTTTGAAAAATAAGTAAATAAGTAAATAAACAGTATTCTTAAAGTAGCCCCTGACACATGGTAAGAGCTTTCCAAATGTACATTTTTATAATAATAAATCATCATTGCCTTCTGCTTTGTATTATAGCTATTTGCATATTTGTCTTTAAATTCTCCCATAAGGTAGTCATCTTTTTGTTCATGGTTTAGATCCTTGTACACAGTAGATATCCATTGTTAAACGAGTGAATAAATGATCCTCCCATTGTAATTAGTGTAAAGCACTTGGAAGGTCGATGAGTGGAGAAGGATATTGGGATCCGAGTCATGAGGGAGTCCCTGATGCTGGAGGTGGTGGCGATGCCAATGCACAGTACCAACTACAAGGTTCTTGCCTGCTCCACCTGCTGTTCCTGTTGAAGGAGCACATGAGGGATATTCCCTCTTCCCATCCTATTAACCCAGGATAGGTGATACCCTTTACCCAGGTGGGCCCAAGGGAGTCAAATTCACTCCTGAACTGCAGAAATTTCATTACGTTTTTCAGACTCAACAGGGTCTTTTGGCACCTCCACTAGAGATGAGTATAGCTTAATGTGATGGGAGCGTAGGAACAGAGGGAATCCTGGAAAGAATTGGGGCTTTGGAGAAACCTTATTGGAGCCCAAGGTCACCATTGACAGAGGGATTCTGGGTAACTCCTGTAATTACAGGAGGTCTCATTTCCCTCCTTTCTTAAATGGTGTGAGATCAAATGGGAGATTCTATATGAATGGCCCTGGGAATTTTTAAGGGTCTCTTTGGGTCATCACTGTTGCCCTTAAGCTGATCGTGGGGATCCCCAGAGCATCACTGGTCCACTTACTCCCAGTGTGGAGATAAGCCCCGTAGAAAGCAGAGCTCCTATCAGAAGGTGGAGTGTGGCCGTCAAGGAGCAATCTCAGGCCTGAGCCCACTCAGCCATTGTCCACCTCAGGCCACCATGATTTTTGCCACATCGGTGCAATCGCTGCACTATTTTTGCTGCATGTTTCCCTTTAATCCCACCCCACCTTTTTACTTAAACACGTATGGAAAGTAAGACTTCTATCATTACTGTAAATGGAAAAACCAGCATCACTTCTATAAATGGAAGGCAGCAAAGAAATACAAAAGAAAGTCAGCAAAGTTATTAAATTCTGGCTAGGTACTGCTGCTTGCCAAGGTTCCAAGCCTGAGGCTGGCATTCTCTTCCTTGAAAAGGTAAATTAGCAGATATTAGAAAGGTGTTAACTGAGAACCTGAACCAAGCTGATACTTGAAGGATTGAAAGATAATTGAAAAGGAGATAAGTTTCTCACTAAGGATTAAGTGTAACATAATGCTATCTTCGGGCCCCACCGAAAATGATCCCCACTGCCCTACATTTGGGAGGAAAAAGTGACTTTAGCTTGACTTTCTGATTTTACAGATGAGCAAATTGAAGCCCAAGTGGGTCTCAGTTCTTGTTTAAACCACGGAGGAGCTGTCCAGGGCCCTTATAGTGACCTCCCAGTCACCTAAGGGTTACGCGACTGTGACCTCCCCCACCAGGAGACATGGATGGGTTCCATGAATCAAAAAGCATTTTGGCCACCCTGTTATCTTGCTCTCCACAGCAGCAGTTCCTGGGGGTGGACAGGCCTTGTTTGGATTCTCTCCACTTGCCAGGTGTGGAAACAAAGGCCCTAAGAGACGTCCTGACATTTTTGGGTCCTGTGGCTGGGAGAAGGCAGAGCCAGGCCCCAGCACCATCTCTTACTCACATTTCCTTTCTGCAAGATCACCCAGCCTCTCAGAGGAGCTGGCTTGACCTCGTTTTGTCTCCGTCTGCTTTGTGATTGAAATTTATATAACATGCATTGATTCTCTTCTCTGGGAATGAGATCTGGTAGGCCCTTTACATGGCTTGAGTTCTCAGGTTCACCTTCTCACTCTTCTCTCTGAGGCATCAGGAGAGAAAAGCAAAACTTCAAGTAAAATGCCCTGCTCCGCCTCCTGCCCATCACAAAGCTGGACGTTATAACGGCAGCCACCACTAGGCAGAGCGGACACGCAGCCTAACTGGTGGGCTGGGGCTGATTGTGACACAGCAAAACAGACTCCCTCCTGCATGGTCTGAGGAGGTCACATCCACACCTAGTCACAGAAGACCCCCCTTTCCCATGCATGCGTTTCTAGTAACATCTTCCAGGGCCATTCACTTTTTATAAAGTGAAGCACACACAGCCAGGACTTCTTAATATGTAGGTAAGGAGCTGCAATCCATCTTCAATGCCCGCTCTGAAAACTACCTGGCACAGTTGAACTAATTAGCTTGGCATTCAAGTCCTTTCACAGTGTGGGTAAGTGATGGTCCCAGCCTTCGGGGGCTCACCTCCCAAACTCTGCCTCCTCTGACCTTCCTCTGCCCTCCAGCCCCAGCTCTGCTCCCCAGGGCCTTTCCAAGAGATCTCACCATCCTTCAACTCATTTCCTATTTTATGAGAACATTAATTATGTCTCTTTGCATCTTTTAAAAAATTTTTGACCTGTTATTTGTACAGTTGGGTCTTAAGCTTTTCAGGGATGGTTACTTGAGAAAGAAGTTATGGTTTTTTTTTTTTTTTTCTTTAGGTTAGAAGGATGCATTTCATTCTGTGCAACAACTGCTGCCTACTTTGTATTGCACACGGAGAAAATGCCCAGTACACGCCTGGCTAGGAAATACCTTCAGGTATAATAACAAGATGTCAAGCATTTTAGGAACAGGCAGAGGAGTTTGGAGTTAGTTGTTTATTTCACTTGCATTGACTGTTGCATCCCTATTTCTGTCTCCTGACCAGGAGGAAATAGTCCCTTATACTGAGCTCTCCCGCCCCCCAGAATGAGAGGAAAGACCCAGCGTATGGGCTCAGCCTTTGTAATTCCCCTTCTTGCTGGTTGGAGTCCTTTGGTTGCAACCAGAGAAGAAGCAGGTGGGAGTTTCAGGCTCACTCTCCTTCGTTCCTCCCATGATTCTTCCCTTCTTGGCTTTTCCTCCTCTGTGGTTGGCTATGAAGACTATTCCCTGTGGCCTCCACAGAATATAGAGATGTGAATTTCCTGTCTAGGCTAAGAAATCAGGGAGGAGATTTCAAGTGAGCATCGGAGACCTTGATGGAAAGAGGCTCTGCTGCAGGGGCTGTAATTGTTATGGCGGCCGTTGTCATGGTGACCGTAGATGGCAAGGAAATGTGGGACCAGGGAGAGAGAGACAAGGAGAGACAGGCTAGAGAGGGAGCTGGGGAGGGAGCAGGGAGGGAAAGAAAGTGAGAGAGAAGATGCCAGAAAGAAAAGAGAGGAAGGGAGGAAGGAGAATGAGTGACAGGAGGGAGAATCCTGGAAGTGGCCGAGTGACTGGGGAGGCGGAGGTGGGAGCCGGGTGGGCAGTGGAAATGTGGTAGGTGGAGAAGATGAAGGTGGTGCATGTGAAAGGGAAAGAAAAAGAGGCGGCCAGGAGGAAATGGGAGAAGAGATGAGTGGAAGAGACAGGGACAGCGGAGGAGGCTGAGCAGAAGATGAAAGAAAGAGCTGGGAATGAGCAGGGCTGGTGGCTGGGAGGGGAGGGAGCCCGCTCGGCTCTCAGAGTAATCCTTAATTATTGCCCGATGTTTTCTGTCTCTATCTGCTCTTTGATCTCCTGTGTTACACATTAAATATGAGCAACCAAATGCCTGCATCTCATGTTTAAAAACTCAATGAGGCGAGACTTCAAAGCGAGGAGAGGAACAAAAGCGGGTGGCGTGCCTGCCTTTTTGTACCGCAGGTTTGCTGGCCCAATTAGGTTAAATGCAGCCCTGAAATCCCTTCTCCATCTGAACCCGGCTTCCTAACTAGTTCCCACCACCGGCTGCCAAGCTTAATGATATCAACAGCTGCAGCTGGTCAGCCACTGCTGACCACCCTCCTGTCACTACAGACACTCCTTGACCCTGCATTGAAGCTGGCACCTGGGGCCCTGGGCCCAGGTGGCCTTGTCTCTGCAGCCCAGGGTGGCCCCAGGACCTGGGTCAAGGCTGGTGAGGTCCCTTCTCCAAGGCTGAGAGCAGCCTAGCTGCTGTGGCTGTTCCTTCTAAACCAGCAGGAGGAGACACTGCATGCTGCATGCTTCACCTCCGTCTCCAAATTTCCTTCCAGGTACTGGAGGTCCCAGAGGCAGCCATGGCCACCAGTTTATAAATTTAGTCTTAAGGTCTGATCTGCCAAGAGCCTCCCAAGGCCTCAGATTTCCTGCTGTTGAATGCAGGGAGCAGACTGGATTCTGTCCACATCTCCTGGAGGCTGTTGGGGCCCTGGACTCTTGCAAAACACCTCTGCCTGGAAGTTCCTGCAATATCCCTGGATGCTGGGAAGGAAGGTCATCTCCCATCCTAAACCACAGATGCTTGACCTACATGGATGGGGCCTTCCTCTGGGTCAACTGCCTTTACCTTCCCTTTGAACCTTGCCTGTCATACCGCCTAGAACCTTCATGTGACATGGACTACACCTACCTGAGAGGAGGGTGACAACTGATGGGTCTGTTCATCTGAGTTGGGGAGAGGAAGATGAGAGCACAGGCCGAGTAGACCTTATCTGAAATGCTGGGGCCCAGGGTTTAGGATTTAGAATTCTTTTTGTTTTGAATATCAAAGCTGCATCTACAAAATGAAGTATCTTGGGGGACCCAAGTCAAAACACGAAATTCGTTTATGTTTCATTTTCACCTAATACACATAGCCCAAAGGTAATTTTGTACAATACTTTTAGTAACTTTTTGCATAAGTTTGATGATGGAGAATTTTCCACTTATGGCAGTATATCAGCACGAAAAGTTTTAGAGTTTAGAGTATTTTTGGATGTTGGATTTTTGGATTGGTGCTGTTCAGCCCATATCCAACCAGAAAAAAAAAAAAAGTGCATCTGGAGAGAAGTCGATAATTCACTTGAAGGAAGGTCTCAAGGGCTCAGTTTCTGGAGTTTACATTTAGGAGAAGGTGGAACTTCTGATGGCCCTGAAACCCGCCCCCAAAGGGAAATGCTTCCTCTGTCAATCCTTTGTGTGTCGGATGGGAACATTAATCTGGAGACCATGGACTGAGCCTGTAAACCTTGGCCTATGACTTTCTGCATCCACATCTTCTCTCTTTATCAGCCCCACTTTCCTGAAGTGGTAATGGCTGTGGACATGGTGGGCTGGTAGAAGGTGGACCACGAAGCTCTGTGACCAGGAGTTCACAGCCAGGTGGACACAGTATAAACCTGTGGACACCGTAAGTCTACTCTCTGGAGCACCTGCAGAGAAGAGTTGGGTCTCTTTCACCTGGGTCTACTGCCTCACCCCCACCCCCCAGGCTGTGTCCCTTAAGAGGTTTTCACCAACATCCTTCAGGTCCCCTCCTTTTCTGGAGCCATGTCTGAGTGGCAGAGTGAGCCACCAAGCACCAGGTCCTCTGAGGGATGGTGGCAATGACAGATGGTGTTTTATGGAATGTGGCTCCAGAGATGTGACATGCACAGTTTGGAAGTGCTACCAGGTGGGAAGCTGGGGAGGAGCCAGGGAAGAGACTCTTGGTTGTTTTTCCCCTGCTGATGGGGCTGAAGGGAAGGCTGGAGTGGAGACTCGTTTTTCCTTTTCTTGGTATTTTGGAGGCTGCAGGACTCAGGCAGTCCTGCCTTGACCTCTGAGCACAGAACAGGTTGACGAGGGCCTTCGAGGACAGATGGACCCCAGATATCTGTTGCTCAGTGTGGAGGCCCAGGAATTAGCAGTGACGTGTCCCTGCCCTCCTGAAGGCCTCTGATAGAGCATGTGATGCCCCAAAGAGACGTAAGTTTGATGTGGGTTTCTGCCCTGATTTGACTCTCAGAAAGAACAGTCTGGAAGCTCCTTGTCACAGAGCTTTCTGACGCATGGATGACTCCTTTACATAGCACAGCACGGTGTTGAAAAGCAGGCTTTGGACCAGACTTCATGGGTTGCGACTTGTATCTTCCCTAGTAAACTGGGACAGGTTGCATAATGCTCTGAGCCTCGGTTTCCTCACCAGTGAGGTATTAATTGGCCTGTGCCCTAGACCTGTTCTGAGGACTAGAGTAAGAGAGCAGGGCCTGGTACTTAGCACTCAGTACTTGCTATTCATCGCTTTGCTTCATTACGTTCTCTGGCTTTCACAGAATCTCTGAGGGTGACGTCAGCCTTTTTCATGGAGTGAGAAAGGGAAGGCGTTGCTCAGCTCATACGGGGTGGGGTCCTTGGTCACTTGTTCCACGATGTCTAGTAGCGAAGATGAATCTTCAGTCTTGATACATATGGTAGCCATTGGCTTTATGCACCAGTTATTTCTAGAGTTCTTTCCTTCTTGACACGGGGGAGAATTGCAATAATAGTTATGGCCAGACCCTAACTAACCGAGGGACCAGAAGGAGCAGTGCCTCACAGCTAACCCTCACTGGATGCAGAGGGTGAGAGATAATTAACCTTGGTTTTGTGGAGCCACTGAGACATGGGGTCACTTGTTACTATAGCACAACCAAATAGATCCTGCTTATTTGCCACAGATTGAATTAGTGAACTTAGAACCCTGAATCTTCCCCCTAATGGAGCCTGCTTCCCAGCTTTAGGAAGAGTCCATTTGAATGAAAGGATGTGAATAGTTACGTGACTGTTCTCTGCCTTCCCTCTTCCCAACTTGATCTGCTTTATTTCCTAGAGGCTGACATTCAGCTAAGGGGATAAGGTGGTAAATGGAAGGGAGCTGCTGTTGGGGTGTGTGCTTACATTTTTACTCTATTACCCTGATAAAAAGGACAGGGATTCTTGTTCCCAAGGTCCTCCCTCAGAGCCCACTACTGTCTCAGATGGGATGGAGATATTCAGGTATCACACCGGCAGTCCTGTTGGGAATGGGTTTTAAATTGGGCTTTGCTTGCTCTTAGCAGTTCAAGAAGGTGAAGATTCAGAGTTAAATTTAGCCGTGAACCCTAGAAGGCTGGATCCCAGTTCTCCCCGTATGGGTATAAGCATTCTTGGGAACTGGGAGAACACTCAGTCTATAGGCAGACCCAAGTTTAGGGCTTATCCGGACTTGTAATTGCCCCTTTGATTTCCTTGTTTGTATTGTGGCTTCTCTGTGTGAGCATCAGCGCCCAGAGGACAGACCTCTGCCTGGCCTACTCTCTGTCCCCTATCTAGGTACAGATTAGGAAAAGTGGCTCCGTCAACACCTGAGACATAAACAACTGCCCACAAATGGGGGGAGAGGCTGACAGTGTGGTGGAGCTGGGAGAGGCCTCTGAGTGCTCCACAGGTCAGAGACTCGTGTCCCCGTCTTCTCCTGCACTTACCACACACTTACCTAAGTCAGGAAGGGACATGTTTAGGTGGGGCCACTGTATACAGCAAGTCAGGTGATTTCTTCCAGAGTGTTTGCTGTTCTGCATAGGGTTAAAAAGCCTGCTTGATCTGGCCACTCCCAAACACCAAATATTTATTAAACATCTAGGATTCACTCATTGGACAGAAATACACATTTGTTCTGGGTGAGTAAGGGTCACGTAGACTTCGGAAACGGCTCACTGCATGAAGCCAGGCCTGAGTCCAGCTCCTTTGGAGCAGGGGAGGGAGTCGGGTCAGGGCTCAGTGGCTTCCTGGACCCCTGGAACCACACAGTCACAGCAGTGGTGACTGGCTGTCCCTTGGCCTACGGTGGAGGCAGGGGTCTTAAAAAGGATGCAGGAAGGGACAGGGCAGATCTGAAGGTGTCGCTCCTGCACCTCTGAAGACCCAGCTTGTCCCCTTGCCTCCCCAGGATGGACGCCCCGGGGAGTCTACCATGCCACAAGTTAACCAATGCAGCCTCTCCCCCCATCCTCTGTCCCCTTTTACTGGAATGGTAATTTGAAGTCTCTAATAGCGCCTCAGGGCACCGAGGTGAGGCAAGAGGGGGATGTATTTATGTTCACATTTGCCAGCCTGTCTTCCGCGGTGACAGCGGTGACAGCGGGGCTGATGGCACTGCTGATGAAAGCCGCTGCTCGGCTCCACCCGGGGAGAGCAGAGCAGGGGTTGTCTCGTCTCCCCGGTGACCAGCCTGCCAGCCCACCGTGTCCTCTCACCCTCCCTGGCCACAAGTCAGTCCCAGCAGGCCATGCATATTCATGCCACGGCGGAGGCAGCGTCCCCCTCCTCAGAAGGATTGGCGTCCCGGCCCTGGGCATTTATTAATCACTGTCTCCATCGCTCTGTGAGGCCACCAGACAGGAAGGCTGCAATGTCACTAGGAACAATGGGGTTAGCAGAGTGGAAAAGAACAATACCACACCATTGATGAGAGGGGCCACGGAGGTGGCCAGGGCACAGGGCAGGGAGGGAGCAGTGGACCCAGAGGTGGGCCAGGAGGCTGGTGCTGCTGTGGTCACTGTCATTTGGTAAAAAGCAGCAAATGACATATTCTGCACCCATGAGAGATTCTTTTAAAAAAAAAATATTTTGTTTTAGTTGTAGTTGGACACAATACCTTTATTTTATTTTTATGTTCTGAGGATTGAACCTAGCACCCTGCACGTGCTAGGCAAGTGCTCTACCATTGAGCCACAACCCCAGCCCCGCCATGATGGATTCTTTATGGGCGCTGAGTCTCTGCGGGCCCTGGTGCCTGCTGAGTGCTGGCTGTAGTGAGCATCAGCAACGCTCTTCCAGGCACACTGTCCTACTGAACTTCTAAGTTTAGTACAGATGAAAGACTGGCATTGGAGCAGTGCAATAACTGGCCCAAGGTCACGCAGCTATGCCATAATACAGGTACCTCCAAAATGACCCCCACCACTGTCCCGCTCCCCTGCAGGTGAGGCTGGGAGCAGAGGCAGATCCATGGGGTCTGGTTGCCCTCTCTCTTATTCATTTTGCACTTGAGTGAGTTTGTCCAAGCCTTACTTCTGGAAGACACCCAAGATTCCTGTGGAAATCAGAGCTGAGAAGGGCACAGAAGAGCCCTTAGTCAATATTCCTTCTTTTAGTAAATTAGGAATTGAAAATGGCAGCCAGAATCTGGCTCTTGGGCTTCCTCCCTGCCCAGGCTTTTCCACCAAGCCCCACCTTCCTGACCCAACGACCACTCTTTATGCCGACAGTGATCTACAGCCACAGCTAAGCCTGCTGTACCCCCTCTGGCCCCAACATCTTAAAGCCATTCTGACCCTCGGGCAGCTCCTGTTGCCTCGAGTGAGCAAAGCTCAGTTCTACCTCTGTGTCTTGGAGTAGGCTTTTTCTTCATCTTCTTTCTCTAAAATGCATTTTCCCCCCTGGCCTCTGAAACTTGTAAGTGACACTTCATTTGTGAATCTGCATTCAGCTCACTCCTCTCTTCCCTTCTCCAGAGCCCTGCCACTCCCAGGGTTAGACAGTCAGCCCTCCTTGTCCGTAGGTTCCTCATCACAAATTCAACCAACCCTGGATCAAAAATATCCAGAAACAAAGACTCCCCAAGTTCTCAAAAAATTAAATTTGTCACATATCAAGCATTTCTGCTGAATCCACAGGAAGGAAGTGATGTACAGGAAGATCCTGCTGAGGCCTCCCGCCATCCTGCAGATCCCCAGTCTCCGACACTGGTTGCTTGAACCACCAAGACTTGAACCACTTGTTCACTACCACATCGTGAGGCCTACAACTGTCGTGTCTGTACTGAAGGTATACTGACATTTTTTTCTTGACATAATCCCCTAAACAGTATAACAACTGTTCTCACAGCATTTACATAAGGTTACACATTTTAAGTTATCTAGGTATGACCTAAAGTGTGCAGGAGGATGCACGAAGGTTATTTGCAAACACTATGCCACTCTACACAAAGGTCTTAAACACCTGTGGATGTAAGCATTCCCTGGGAGGGTTCTGGAACTAATCTGCAGCGAGTGAGAAAAGGTTGTGTGTAGCCCATGTCTACTTCTGAGTCCTGGTTAGATCAGGAAGGGCAGGGGTGCTTCACTCAACTCTTGATGAGGACCAGGCACATAGAAATTTCTTAGGACACACTTAGGTATGATGATGTTGGCCATTTATTTCCTGGAGCTCTGATATCACCACCACACCTGCTCGCAGCATAGCACACAGCGATGCTTCTTTCCCTAAGGCAAGGAACACTCAGTGTGGAGCTGTTGTAGAATGGACTCATCAGGGCAGGGGTGCCAGGAGGCATATGCGCATCTGCCTGCTAGGAGCTTGTTATCTAGTGGAGGAGACGGAAGGAACAGGCCAGTGAGTGCCCAGGAGGGAAGAGAACCTGAGAGGGAAGGCAGGTGAGCTGGCTCTCGACCAACTGTGAAGGGCCCAGGCACCTCTGTTTCTTGAGGCTCATTTTAGCCACATCTGCTTCCCTGCCATTTTCTCCAAGGGATTCTGGATTTCCAATTCTGCCCTACCTCATCTCCAGATTCCCAGCCTGTCGTGATGGTCTCTTTCCTGTCTCCCATTAAATCTCCCCTTTTATAAGGCCCTGTGCACCCTGTGAAATTAGTAATGACCGGGAACCAATTTTTACACTGCCCTTTGGAGACGATGATGAATGAATTATTCTAACGGGGGGACCCCAGGTTTATTGTCATTTCATAAGCAATAAATATGTTCAGGCTGATTGTTCCTCTTTTCTTCCTTTTCCTTGATATTCGTAATAGAGCAAGTCAACGTAGCATTGTTCATCCGAGTGCTATTTGCGTAACTGCCTGAGAGCTCTGTGATCTTATAAAATAAATTGCATAAAGGACACAGGCTTCCTGGAGGAATTGTAAGAGGCACTTGGTGATCATCATTGGACCACCAAACCCACAAGTTAGCCAGTTAAGGGAGCATGACAACGCATGTTGTATGGGAAGGCAGTCACGGGGAAGCATGGATTCATTCATTCCTACCCAACATTTACTTTAAATAAATACTATAGACTAGAGTGTATTAGACCTAGCAGTTAAAAACAAAGAAGCTGCTCTCATAGGCTAAAATAAGCAAATAAACACATAAATGAGTTTTAAAAGGAGCATTGCTATGAAGAGGTTATACTGGGTGCCCATAGGAAGACTAATTAGGGTGAATGATACTCATGTAGGTAAAGTGATCAATGAAGGTCTTTTAGAAGGAGTGACATATGGGCTGAGACCTGAAATCATAAGAAGTTCATGCAGAGCCTATAAAACCTTTTCTAGGTAGAGGAAACTTAGCTAGAAGTGGTCCTATCAATAGAGACAAAGGAGACTAGAGAAGGACCCGGTGAGGAGGACTTCAAGTGTTTTATGTCTCAACATGTAAAATTTAACAAACCCCATATCCAACAAGAGATGCCGAGTAGATAAATACACAAGGCAGAAGCAGTGTGGCTTGCCTAGGAGGTAGGAATTTGCAAGTTGCCAGCATCCAAAGAGCATTTAAAGTCAGAAGAGAGGATGAGGTCACAGAGGGAGAGAGAGGGAAATGACCACGGTGTTGAGGTTAGAACGTGAGAAGTTGGTGCAGCCAAGGAGGAAGAGATTAAGCCCCCACATGGAAATGAAAAAAATCTAGCAGGGCGTGGTGTCCAGAGAGGCCAAGGGAAGAGCATTTTGTGGAGGAAGGGAGTCACCAAGAGTGCGAAATATTACAGAAACATGATGTCCAGGATATTTGACAACATGGAGGTCATTTGTGACCTAGATTCAAGGAGACTGAGTGAGGTGATGGCAGAAAATCAACTGGAGCAGCCGATGTGTAGATGGAAAATGAGCAATTAGAGGCAACCTAGGCATCTACCCTGCAGAAGTCGGGCATGGAGAGGGAGAAGGAATGGAGCAGTGGCTGCAGGGAGGAAGTGGGTCAACCCCGGGGATGTACCCTGTGTGGACTACACATTCCCTGGCTTGGGGAGGACTGATGCAGAAGAGTCAAGGTCAAAGTCAGCAAGGGTCACAGTGACTGCTTACCCAGCACAGCTCCTGAAAACTTGGCACATGTTGCACAAGAGATTGGGCTCAGGAGGTGACAGAGCTAAGAAATCCCTGGGTGCATTGGGGCAGGAATATTTCACGGAAATACGATCTGGGTCACTTCAGAGCTGCATCCCTGGAGTCCCAGTGGAACTGGGCAGAAAGGGGTGGGGTGACACATGCAGTGTAGAAATAGATCCAAATGGGAAGAAGCAGCATGGGAGAAGATGAGCACGGTGACAGTTTTCAGGGTTGACACGAGTAAGGCACAAATCAGCCACGGGTGGGAGACTGGCCTGACACTACCATTCTTCATTTATTCCTAAATGGGTTCCCCCAGTCCTCAGGGAGAGGTCAAGAAACCATATGTGGCCTTATAATAGCTGCAAAACAGGGCAGGACCTCCAAGTAGGGTCCTGAACCCAGTAGTATTCATTCACTGTGACTGGGATGGTCAGCTTCTCAGAAGGCCAAGTGCATCAGGAAAACAGAGCTAAGGACAAAAGCAGCAGTTGGCACTGGGGCACCAGCAGCCACAGGGAAGGGTGGTGCTTCCTCATTGTATGGAGTCCTTTCAGCTGTTCCCCTCTGCCACTCTTCCTGTAGATGGATGTCAGCAGGGGGACTCTAGGGACACTGGTCTGACCCAGTCTTGAGCACCGTGCCAGACAGGATTGTCCTTGGCAACACTCCTTCTAGAAGACCACTTGTCCGCCTGCCTTTTCCCTCCTCTCGCCTCCTTCCGGTTAGCTCCTTACTGGTCCTCAGCCTCAGATCACATGCATTTACCCAAAGCCTCTTCATCTTCCTCTGCCTTCACTACAGCCTGGCTTCCAAAGCCTCACTTCCAAGTCATCCAGAAACAGAATCTGAGCAAATAGCAATAGAAGCCCCTTTACCGAGTGTCAACTGTGTGCCAGGAAACAGTCTAAGAGTTTTTTCACTTTTTCTTTTGTATGTATCTTTCTATTGTCTAATTTTCACAAGCACTATTTGAGATAGGTGCTCTGACCATTCTCATTTTAGAAATGGGGAAACTGAGGGACAGAGAGGATTCTGAGTGGGCCCGTGGTGGCATGGGTGGTAGGGGGATGAGGCACGATGTGAACCCAGGCAGGCTGCGGGAAAGCCTGTGCTACGTGCATCCTACGTCTTTCACTCTGCCTGGCCTTGTTCTAGGAAGCCTCTTCCATCATGAGTCCTACCTGCTCCTTGTAAAGGAGCCCCTGCTCTACCCTAGGTTAATAGGACATGCCCTGAATCAAAAACACCTGGTTGTTCACCAGGAAAAATCCCAGAAGGCTGGACAGGTGGTCTATCCAGGGCTGTTAGGACAGTTTAAGGTCATCCCTGTCCCATCCAGCCTTCTGCTCAAAGCATTGCTGGTCACAAAGAGGAAGTCCTACTACGGGTTTGGTTCTTGGCCAGTAATTCAGTTGGAGACATAGATGTTTATTAACTTACCTTCACCTAATTCCTACTATGTCTATCAGATGTATCCCAAGTAAAAGCTGGGCCCTCCTGATTAAACTTGACCTAGACCTCGTGTTCTTTGAAACCTTGTTTCCCTAGCCAGAAGCAACATCCTGATCCCCGTGGCTGGGGTGTCTATAATCTGATTCCCCTCCTCCTAAGCACAAAGGAAGCCTGTCTTGGGATGGGCAGAGACAGGGAGGCCTCTGTCCCATGAGACCCACAACCTAGATGGGGTTGAGGTGGCAGGTAGCTCTGGGTACAGGAAAGCTGGAGCTGTTCTGCAGAGCTGGGGCTGAGGACAGGTGAGGAGAACCAAAAGGAGGAGAGAGAGGAGAATTGGGGAGCAGACAAGTGATCTTCTAGAAGGAATGTTTCCAGTGATGGCTTTCATTCTCCCAGTCACCCTGAACCAGTCAGTCTGTTCTCTATTAGCTCATGAGGACCGGGCCTACAGATTCCTACCCTCCTCAATACATTTGTATTTTATTTAAAGTCAAGTTGATTAAAAATAAATTTGCATGCAATAAAATTCACCCTTTTGTGTATATAGTTCTATGATTTTGGACAAATGCATGCAGGCATGTCACCACCATCACCGTAGAGATCTAGAACATTTATGCTTCCTCTTTGTTATCAACCCCTCCTCCAAGCCAGCTCCTGGCAACTACTGATCTGTTTTCTGCCTTTCAATTTTTGCCTTTTCCAGAAAGCTCTATGAATGAACTCCCATAACAATCAGCCTGTTGAGTCTGGCTTCTTTCACTTAGCAAAATGTATTTGCATTTCATCCATGTCATTGCATGGGTCATTCATTTGCTCATTTTTATTGCTGAGTACTATTTAGTTACATGACTGTATCACAGTTTTTCAGTTACTATCTTTCTGATAGACATTGGGTTGTTTCTAGTTTGAGGTGTCTATGAATAAAACTGCTGAAACTATAACATATAAATTTTTGTGTCAACATAGGTTTTATTTCTCCTGGGTAAATAGCTAGGCTATCTGCAGGATTGGATCATATGGTAAGTATATGTTTAACTACTAGAAACTGCTAAGCTAATTTCCATAGTGACTGCTGCATCTTCCAGTCCCCTGGCAGGATAAGAGAGCTGTGGTTCTCTGCATCAACATTTGGTATTGTTAGTTTTTTGTTTGTTTTTAAGTTTAACGATTCTGACAGGTACATGTAGTGCTAACTCACTGAGGCCTTGATTTACACTTTCCTAATGACTTAGGATGTTGAGCATCTTTCTCAGTATTTCTTTGTCATTCATCTATCTTATTGGTGAATGATCTGTTCAAATTCTTTGCCCAATTTTTAAGCTGGGTTATTTGTGTTCTTGGTATTGAATGTTAAGGGTTCTTTAAAATATTAGATCAAGTTTTCAGTATGGACTTTGTAAAGAATTTCTCAACAGGTTATGTACAACAATTGGTCCTCTCCTTTCTGAATACTATTCCCACATCTCACCATCAGACTGACAGGATCATCAAAACACAAGGGACTCTTCTGGCTCCATTTTCTAGAAGAGAGGACCCAAGATGCGAGTACTTCAACATACCTGCTGCCTCTGGAACCACACAGGAGACTTGACTGAGAAGGAAGTCCCAGGATGCCTTTAAAGCCACCATGCCACTTAAAATGAAGTCATTTTAGGAGGCATCCAGCAAACCAAAGTGGACACCTATGGGATACCTATTGTGTGCCAGCAAACAATTTGGTTCAGAGGCCAGCAAGCCAGAGTCTGGGGGCCAACTCTGACCTTTGACCTAACTGCTATAGCTTGGGAACCAATAAAGGGTTGTTTAGATGGACATTTGCAATCAATCTGATAACATGGCAAATACACTTCCAACCCCAGCGAAGGGGCATGTAACCCCCTTCTCAAAAAAAAAAAGAAGAATCCACTTCTTTATTATAGATCTATATTTAAGAAAATAAATATAGAAAAATATATATAAAAAAATTTGAACAATAACCTCCTGGCCTTAGGATCAAATGCAATGAACACAAGCAATAAATTATTATTTTAATTATATATTGTTATTGGATTTTAAATTTGGTCAACAATCAATTATTTTCTTGTTACCTAAGTACCTGCCCAATGCCTTCAATTTTACCTCTTGATCTGCAGTCCAACATATTTACCATCTGGCTCTTTACAGAAAACATTTGCCAAGCTCTGATTCAGGTGGTTATAAGTTAGGATTTCTTTAGCCATCCCAAGTGCAACATGTGACAGCCCATTTGGCAGATGAGAAAAGTGAGGGTTTTTACAAAACATACGTAAGTTCTGAACAAGGGTTGGGGGTGATGTGCCCATCTCCAAAACCTCATGTTCTGAAAGCAAATTCACAGCAGCAATTTAGTAGGGAATAGAAAAGAACAAAAAGCAATTTCAGAGGGGTGGGCTGGGGTCTTGACTTGGGACACACCCTTTCCCATTTTCCTGAACCAGTTATTGGATAATTCATGAATCTGCACATTGAGACCCGGAACTCATCAAAATAACCTCAGGTTCCTGGGGGGATTTTCAAACCACCCCATAGAAACTTTCTTCTTTTCAATACACTTCACTAGCTGAAGTTCATATAAAAAATTTTAAAGCTTCTCAATAACAAGATTTTATACTAAAATAAAAAAATATAAAAAACCATTTTATATTCAAACAAAGCATGTTAGGCAAAGTCTACTGAAGCTGTGAAGCACAAGGACCATTGGAGCTGGAATGGCCGTTTCAACTCTCAGCGGCACATCTCCCTACCTCTGTGACCTTGAGCCAGGCAACTGAACAGACGGATATGCCAGTTTACCTATTTTTAAAATAGGACCGCTGCATAGGTCTTCTGCATGATTTAAATGAGTTGATATTTGAGACATGAATAGTTCAGTGCCGGGAATAGCACATGGACTTTACCAACGTGTATTAAGTGATAAAGTCCATGCTCCATTAATCAGACAATGACACCTCCAAAAAACATATCTCTTTGCTTTCTGGTTAATCAAGGTTTTCCTATGTCTAGTGCATTTTGAAAGAGCAAGAGAAAGAGAAGCTGGAAAGCAGCCCCGCTGCCTCAACTTCCCCAACATGATCCCTGTTTGGTGGGGTACAGAGAAGCATGAGGAGAACCCATTTCATTCTGCCACCTTCAGCCCAGGTACACACTTGCCAACCCTTCAACCCTGGAGAATGACCTGGGTCTCACAAATGACAGCCATTTATAATAGCATCAACCTAGAAAAAAAATTCCCCCATTGTCTGGAACTTCAATATCCAAAGAGTATGTTCCTCTCCATGTTTTCCCTCTGCTGTGCAGGAAGCCACACCCAGGTTCATTTCCTGCTGATAGCCTAATTAAGATTCTTCCCCTTCCATCCTCCCCCGCCCCCCACTGCCACCCCCAGCAGCGCTGGAGGGAGGGAGAGGACAGATGCTCTTCTGTGTCACCGGATAGGAAGAGCCCGGGAGACATTTGTATCAAGAGCTTAAACATATTCTTAAACAGAAATTCCACTTCCAAGAATATATCAAAGACAGAGCAACAGACAGGGTATGTGTGGCAGTGGTGGGTGGGAGTTGCGGAATTTGAAGAACTTAGTCTGATATGTGCTGGGAGTTGCCTGGGAAGCCCGTGGGTGTCTGAAACCAGTGGGCGGTAAGCCCTGTGTGTCTGAGGGTCCTTTGGTGAGCAAACCCCCTTGCCCGAGGCTGCCCTTGCTTGGAGTGGTAATGCTGAAGTCCCACAGGCTGGAGGACACCAGTGATGTCCCACCAGGGCCTGCCAATGCAGCATTACTGTCACAAGGGTCTCCTGGAGTCTGAGTCTGCTTGGGAGCTGGACCAGATGCCATGGGGTGGCTCCTGCTGACTCTGGCCGGGGGCCGGTTGCAGTCATCTCTGAGCTTGGCTACCTCAGCACTCTGACTTCCCCCTGTCACAGAGGGTCTTGAAGACCTACTAACATGAAAAATTGTCTTACAAGTAAAATGTCTGTGCAAATATCAGGAATTATTATCGATAGAATTTCAGAATCGTAATGTTCTTAGGTGAGGTTCTCAGACTCCCTGGGGTGTCCTGAATTTTTTGTCAGAATTCAAGATAAATAATCTTTGATCTCTTCAATCGAAACAAAGGAATAAATGGCAAGCCACACTTAAAAGTGGGAGAGAGCTGTTGAAATGGAATAGGGGATCCCAGATCCACAGCGCTGGGGCCCTGGGAAAGTGTTGAGACTTTCATTTGTCTAACATGCAAGAGAGAGCTTCATTGAGTCCGCAGAGTCCTGCAAGCTAAGCTCCTGCTCTCACATCCTATCTCAGGGAATGGAGGCTGGTGGGAATGGAGGCTGGTGGACTCTCTAACTGAGCTAGGTTGGGAATGGCAGAGCAGGAATTTGAACTCGGGGTTTCTTCCCACAAGCCAGCATGGTCCCCCAGCCCTGCTGCTGGCCCACCGGTAGAGCCTGGCATTTCTTTGTGCTTTCTGTGCTGGGTGGAACAAATGTTCCAAATCACAGGCAAGGATATTTAATCTGTGCTGTGATCTATGGAACCGCTTGGGTAAGGCAAGAGGAATTACAGAGATGAGTCATCCCATGTCAGCAGGCGAACGAACCGTAATAGGGTTTTTATTACTATTTTATTATTTATGTATTTGTCAAAGAAAAAGCAATCAATGGGAACAGCAATATGGCTGAATCCCAGTGGCTGTGCCCTCCCGGGATCTGCCTGCGAGGGCAGGGGTGTGTTGGTGTGTTGGTATCCCACTCTCCTTCCGTTCTATGCTCTATGAGACTTGGGGTTGGGGATAGAGTCTGTTTCTGTCCAGTTGTGTTTAAGGAATCTAGTAGCTCTATTTGTCAAGCTGGAGCCTGAATACCCAAAAAAGTGAAGTCATTGTGTGTGTTACGGAGGATGTGCCTACTTGAAAAGGCTGTTCTGTAACCCCTGAACTCATCCTCAGTGAAAATGTTCTGTGACCTACAACTCTCTTTCGTTCTAGGCGCCCATTTGATGTTCTCCTCTAGTGAAATATACTTTGTTCTCGGCTCAGGATCTCCCTTGACCCAATTACCCTGCTTTCAGACCCATGAAGCTCAAATATCTCCCAACATGGTGGAATCCAAAAATTTCAAGTACAAACTGACCTCAGTTGTGATTGGCCTGAAAGAAGACAATGATTCTTGGTTGTCGTTGGCCTCCACACCTCCCCACTCCTGCTTTTGTGGAGGTAGCAGGATTATTTCTGGCTTCCAGGGAAATGGCCTTGGCCCCAATGGCGGAAATCATCCCCCAAAGAATAAGCCTTGCAGGAGGGATCTTGAATTAAGTTCTAGGAGGGTCGTTTGGGTCCCCTCTCTAGAGGCTGTGTCTCCACAGTGTCCTTGAGCTACAGCTAGTAGAAGTGAGTCTGTTTGTTTATATTGGAGGTGTAATTCATGGAAGTCAGAGGATGAAGATGGCATCAAAGGCTACTGTGGTTGGTAATAATTTTTAAAAGTCCACTAACAATTTAAGGTAATAAGTAGTTGTTGTAAGATTATTCTGGAGCAGAACTGAACTCCCTGCAGAGTGTGACAGTCTATCACTCTCTCAGTCTTTCTTGCCTCTGCTGAATTGCAGTAACGGCTCTGCCTGGAATTCAATAGATACTAAACATGCACTTGTTTAAAGGAAGAGTGAGTGAACCCTAAACCTACACCTTAGACATACTGATCCCATTCAAACTCCCTAACGTATGTTAAGAGCTTACTTTACATGGTTATACACTATATGCTGCATTTTGGCACTTTCAGGAATATTTATCATTCTAGCAATAATTCCAGGAAAGGATTTTGTAGAGGAAGAAACTAAAACTCAGTGACTGGCCAAAAGCAGAAATAGGATGGAGGTGGGATTCGAACCCAGGCCCCTCTTTCAGGGCTCCTGTGAGCACACTGCTTTGCCTTTCCTTCCATTTCACCCACGAGGTTTTCGCTTTATCTCTTGTGCTCCTTCCTCCTCTCCTTCCTTTCCTCTGGAGACAGCCTCTCGCAGACCTGGGCTTTGACGCTTGTTTTTTCTGGACCATCCAGAAAGGTCTTTGCCTCTCAGCACCAGATTCTCAATAGATTTGCCTAGTCCGATGCCACTCGATGGTCAGGACCAAATGCGAACAGAATCCAGCTCGATTGCTTTCCTTATCCCAAAAGTGCATTAATAAAGTTAATTAGCTTTGGCCTGAAAAAAAAAATTGAACAATAACCTCCTGGCTTTAGGATCAAATGCAATGAAGCACAAGCAATAAAAACTCCATTACTGCTCCCTTCCAAGAGGCTGCGGCTGATCTCAGACTGCAGAGGGAGGGGTCGCGTGCATCTCCGAGGACTGCCCCTGCCTCCTCTAGGCCTCACTCATTTTTGACACCTCATGAGTTGTGTCCAAATGCAGGCAGGTGCGCAGGTGAGCTGTGCTGTGTCCTCGGTCAGACTACGCATGGTTGAAGCCATGACTCCTATGGCCTGGGGTGGCATAGGCCTGATTGAGGCTGGAGGTGGTCCTTGTGAGGGCTCCAGGGGAGACTGCAGGAGACCTCAGGTCAAGGGAGATGGTAGCTCTCGCTCTGCCAGGTGCAGCTAGTGGTTTGTTGAGTAGCGGGGTCAAGTCTGTTTTTATTTAGGAGGAGATTCACAGTCTCAAGGAGAAGGCTGACATGGAGGCCTCCACTCCCACCAGGAACCTGAATGACCAGACAAGATGAAGGCCAGTCACGGGGTGCAGGTAAGCCCAGAAAGGAGAGGTCGACTCAGGGGGTTCAAATAGGTGCCCAGGAGTCTCCCCAAAGAAACCTGCCCCATGACGAGAAGAATCATCCCAGATCCCATCCCCTGGCAGGCCAGGTGCCTAATTTATGGCTGCCTCTGGTCAGAACTGGCTCAGATATTGGGCAAAGGTATGAAAGTCCTTCCTGACCCACCGGTGAGGACGTAAGTTATTGACATCTCCCCAAACCTTCTCCTTTCCCAAAGATCTCCTTTTATCATTGGAGTCCCATTTTATGCCAGGCCTTGAAGGGCTACCATGTGGGGACACACACATGCATAGGATCCAGCATTGGCCCTCTAGTGGCCCTCATTCTAGTGGTATTTTGCCAGGAACCCATTGGATCTCTGTCCCTTCTCTGTACTTTCATTATTTCCAAGATGCTGTGAGCTACTTGACAGAACCATCTACCTGAGCACTGAGACCTCCTCAGCATCTCGCTACTGCTGGCTCCATCCCTGGGGCCATGACAGGGACACAGAGTGTGGGCACTGCTGGTCCCGATCCTGTCAGTGCCCCTGTGTTATATACACCGATGGGCTGCCTCATGCATCTTCCTGGCTCCCAAGCACCTGTGGCATCTCATGGACTCAGAAAAGCATGGCAGGAGCTGATGTGTCCATCAGAATGGAGGCACGTGATTTTATTCCTCTATTGTTTCCTCCGGCTCCAGAGGAAGGTGTGTGGAGGTAGAAAGGGTCTTGACAATGGCAAAGGAACACACACAAAGGAAGCATCTCTTTTATGTGGCACTTGAGAAATAGGTACTTTGGCCCCAGTGTCATGCAGGGAGATGCTTGGAAATGACAGAAAAGATAAAGAGTAAGAAAGACACTAGAAAGGCAATATGTCAATCAATGGAAGGGTAACTGATGTGATACAGCAATCTGTATACGGGATAAAATTGGGAGTTCATAACTCATTTGAATCAAACTGTGAAATATGATGTATGAGGAACTATGTAATGTTTTGAACGACCAACAATAAAAAAAAATAAATAAAAAAAAATAAAATAAAATACTGTACCTAAAAAAAAAAAAGAGTAAGAAAGAAAACCCAAATACCAACAGGGAGGGATGAGAGGAGGACACTGGGCTGCCTGAGAACTCAATGAGACGACTTCCTGGAGGACCTCAATTCCACTGCCCTGAGGTCTTTAAATGTGAATGCACATTGTGGACAGTTGCTCAAACAGTGTGAAAGAGGGAGATGCAAGTTCCTGGGAAGCTCACTTTCCTGCACACCTCCCCTGGGTCCTATCCTGCCTCCATTGAAGCCCTCAAGTCTGACCTGCATGATGTGCGATCAGCCACCACACTGCTCTCTTGGCCACGCCTTCATCTCTTACATTATCAGAATAGTTTTCTCAAAACTCACATGAGGTCCCTGTTCCAGAAGAACTTGAATGTTCCCTGGAAATTCAAAATTGTGTGAAATCTACCTCCACCCTGCTTCCTGCCTTTGTTCTGTTGACACCAGACTGCCATTTCTTGGACCTTCCCTTCCCCTCCCTCTCATCAGAATTAACCCCTCCAGCAGCATGAGTCTGTTTTTTTTTTTTTCTGGAAAATTCTAACATGCCTACAAGTTATTATTATTATTGTTATTTTGCATGTCTATCTCTGCTGCTGGGCTATAGGTTCTTGGAATCTATTAATGCTAATATTTTGATAATAGTATTGAGCATTTGCTATGCAATTATCATATAACTTTGCACATTGAGTCTCACTTAGCCTTTAAAGATAGGTAATGTTCTTAGCCTTTTATGTATAAAAGAAGCTTAGACATAGGTGCAAGGAGAGGAGCCTAGAGGGAGACCAAACATCTTGACTTCACGGCTGTGTTCCTGACCCCTAAGATCTTGCTGAGTCTTTGGGACCTCCAATGAGAATGGAAGTCTCCAAGTTCCATTGTAGGGCCTGGTCCATGTTCACAGACTGAAACAGAAGATAAATGAGAGATTATGGGGGTGGAAGAAGGAGGAAACCATTTTGAAAAGATGAGCCTGTGAGAGCCAGTTAAGTCAATGCTTTAGGAAGAGTCCAGGCACTGGTACACTTGCTCTGTCTCCCTCTTGACCTTTTACCTGACCTCGGAAGAGGTGGCCTCCAGCTGGGTTGCCCAGGGGTGCTGCAAGGTGCTCCCTCTCCCCCAAATCTCTCCCTCAGCTGCTTGATGGTGCCTGAAATTGTACCATTACAGCTTAATTCCTTTAGCTTTGGCTGCTATTCCCCTGTTAAAATGCAAATACTCCTGGGAGAGGCAAGTTATTAAACTTTATTAGTCTTTTATATCTCATGGTGAATTTATTGATCAGACCCTTCTCCTTAGAAATGACTGGGATAAGGGAGGAAGATGGAGGCAGTGGAAATGTCCTCAGCTTTGGGGAATAAGGTTGTTTGGAAAGCTAGGTAGAGGAACAGGAGTTAGGAAGGATTAATGAGAGTTTGGAAACCCAGAAAGCCATCACGTGCTTGCCATGAGTTCTATAGCCTGGGGCCATAAGTGGCCAGCACACCTGGTTTAGAGTAGACTGAGAAGGGAGTCACAGGCCCCAGCATTGGAACAACCAAGCTCCTGAGCCAAGATGGAGCTCCAATTCAGTACAGTCATCTTCCTGGCCTCTGTCCCATCCAAGAGTACTATCGCCACAGCACCATTACCTCTGTCTACAGAATTTTTGCATGTGCCTAAGGACACACGATCCTCCTTTAGCACATGTCCCTGAAATCCCCTCCCAGCCACCCAAGCCTGACGGATGGCCTGGACCGGCTATTCTCCACATGTGCCACTACTTGGTTGTGTTCCCTATTCTCTGGCTCCGTTAGCCTGGAGGTGACACCCTGGCTTTGTTCCTACCCTGTGCAGATACTTTACTGGAAGGCTCCCTTGTCACCCACCCAAGGCCTGGACTGTCATGGGTAATGAATGAGGAGACAGATCTTTTTATAAGGATGTTTCAGGGTTTTGAGAACAATATTATTTTATGTGTTTTCAAAACACTTTGTTCCACCGTTAGATTTATGGGATGGCCTTTATGACTTCAGTAAAATGTCTTATTTAAAACAAAACTAAGAGATGAAGTCTTATGGAGGTTTCTGGCCTCCGTTTCTCTACAGCCTGCCAATGCAAAAATTCCCTCACCTTTGTGAACACACCACATCACCTCAGAGACGCTGGCAGCCTTGGATGCCTGGAGATCCCAGGGCTCAAGAATGAGGCAGGCCGTGCTGGGGACCGTAGCTGTACTTAATAAATGGTGTTTGTTCACCTGATCGAGGAGAAAAGCTTGGATTCCACCACACGGAGTATATTTTTTGTGGCTCAATGATTCATCGCAGTGTATATGTGCCTTACTTTGGAAATCAAAATAGCACCAATAAGAATGTGATTGTTATACTTAGTAGTTGCTGAGAGACAGCAGTTGCAGTGTGGGTTGGATGGTATGCTAGAAAGAGAATTTGACAAAGGCTCAGGAAGGAGACCTGGGCTTTGAACCAGCTTTGGCCCTCCTGGGAATGGGGTCCCTGCTGGATCACGAGCAGCTTGCATTTTCATTCTACCATGCAACAACTATTTCTCGATGTCTAGTATGCATTCGGTATCATGCTCATTTGGGGGGAAAAATAGGTGGATTAAATGTCTTCTTCCCAAACTGAAGTACTAGAGAAGAGATTTTAGTAGGGCTGGAAAACCTTGGATGTTACTAAAACAAAATGATGGGCAAGGGATTTTTTTCCCCCTCACTTCTTTAAGAGCTAACGAATTTTCCAAATGCAAAGGTTGTAAGGCTCTAAAGTAGGTGGCAGGTGGCCAATCTTGCCCACCTTATTTTCCAGTATAAGTGTGCCAGTGCTTCTGAGTTCCTTTCCTCATAATTTACTCAATAGAGTATAATAAATTTACCTTTCTTATCAGTGGGTTTTATATTCTGGCTCTGAAAGCAAATGACTCTGATGCAAGGATTGTTCCCAGGAAGACACCTGGGCACACCTGCCCCAGAGCATCCTTGCAGGTCTTTTCCTGTCTGCTTCTTCCTTAGGTTTGAGCCTTGCAGACTCTCCACAGGGGTTTAGGTCTATAGCCTCTGTCCTTGAGGAGTTCAGTGGGAGGCAAACCCTTCAGGTGTCTGACCCTCAAACTTCCGGGCTCTTGCATACTCGGTCTCTGATACACTGACTGTATCCGTTTTCATCATCCCCATCACATGAAATGAAACTAACTTACTGCAAAGTTGCTTGCCAAGTGCAAGTCCATCATCTCTGTTATTCATCACCAAACCCTTTGAGGCAAGGGTCATTAATCCCACTTTTGTAGGTGAAAAATTGTTACTGTGAAAGATGAAGCGACTCTCCCAACTTCACATAGAAAAGAGCAGGACTGGGAGGTTCACTCGGATCCACAAGTGTGACAACCATTATCGGGTCAATGATGCGTCTGATGTGAAGTTCCAGGCGTTTGCTCGCTTGCAGCAAATCCTCATGTGAGCAAATGGAAAATTCTAAACAACTGCACAGATAAACAAAAGGATTACTGCTTTGTCACCGTACATATATAATCTGTCACCTCTGCATCATTCCACCTGGTTTCTTCTCACTATGCCCACCCACAGATGCCTGCACTAAGGAAAATGTACTATTAATAAGGTAGAAAGTGTCCACCAGACTCAGTTTTGCTCAGTTTGTGGGTAGCAGGAGGTAGGAGGGGAGATTTTTGCCTCTTAACACTGCACCAATCTGTTGTTCCTTGAAATTGTTTGTTCAGAAGCTCTTGCAGACGTCTGGCTGCCCTTTGGCTCAGCCTCAGGCTGCCCTCTTAAGGAATCACTTTATTATGCCTCCTTGTGATTGCATTTACCCAAGACAGTGTTCAAAGTTCTTTTTTAAATTAAAAGGTTTTTAAAAGATTTCTCTGAGCAGCAAAATGCTGGTGTGAGTGTGAGTGTGTGTGTGTGTGTGTGTTACATGCGTGTGTGTAGGAATTGAAGGGGGTTACAAGCTACTATTTTACTCTTGAGCTGGAGATGAGGGCCAAAGCCCATGCTTGGGGTAGACTTAGGTGATCTTGCAGGGGAGGTCAAGACTGATGTCCCTGTGATTGCTAAAGATGTCAGGGATGTGGACTCTGAATGTGATTGTTATACTTAGTAGTTGCTGAGAGACAGCAGTTGCAGTGTGGGTTGGATGGTATGTTAAAAGAGAATTTGACAAAGGCTCAGGAAGGAGACCTGGGCTTTGAACCAGCTTTGGCCCTCCTGGGAATGGGGTCCCCGTTGAATCACGACAGGCTTGCATTTTCCTTCTACCATGCAACAACTAGAAATAAGTTCCCTCCTGACACCAACTACATCATGGCATCCTAGCAAATACCCTCTTGATGTGGCTTCTTTGAAAAGATTAAAAAGGTGGGTATTCTTCCACAATTTGAATTAATGGCAAATTCATTTTTTTTTCAGTTGTAGATGGACACAATACCTATCATTTTGTTTATTTAGTTTTACGTGGTGCTGAAGATGGAACCCAGTGCTTCACCCATGCCAGGCGAGAGCTCTACCACTGAGCCCCAGCCCTAACAGTGATTTCTTTGTGAAGCAGGATGGCAGGATCTTAAAAGGGTCAGGGAAGTCAGAAGAGGGATTAAAACAGACGGATTGTTGGCTCCATTCCTCACCCAGGAGCTACCTTGGCCAAGGTTTTGGCAGGGACAGAGCGTTCCTCCTTACCCCTTGACTGAAGAGCTTTGGCATGGAGAGCAGGCTGTGTGCCCTGCCCTGGGTGACTCCATAATGAAGAGAACGGTGGTTTTGAGGCTGTCCCTAATCCTGAGTTACTCCATGTTATAAAACAGTCGTTTCTCTTGAGTTTCTTCATTTCGAGTGTGAGTGCTGCGGAGGAATGACTCTACACCTTGTTTGTACAAGTAAATAACCGCCATCTGCCTGGCACAACCATGAGGGCATAAACTGATGAATAAATTGTGCTAATAAAAAGGACCACCTGTGGACTTATTGCATTAGTCAGCAGTGCATGGATACCTGGGTGAATTAACCCCGTATCAGAAAAACTAGGCTCTCGGGCTTATCAAACACACCAGGCCACCAAGTGAATCAGCTCCCTCAACAGAAACCCATCAGAGGGGGAGCACCCAAGACTTGACAGTGGCATCCTGACCCATCACCTGGTCACCCATGGTAAGCCTTGCCCTGGAAATTCGTCAGAGCAACCGAACCTCTGATTCTCTGTCCTTGGGCTTCTGCACAGCATGGATTCGCTTGCCGGTGATGACCATGCTCACTCCAAACTGACACTCTGGAACAGCCATCTATCTGGACCCTGGCCTAGAATAAGTTGCTGTGCTTTGATATCGCTGTGCCCTGAACAAGTTCTTTAACTGGTTCTGTAAACTTGTCTGACTACCTATAGGAACTCTGCGTTCTATCTGTTCTATGTCATTGCTCTTAGTTCAGCCTTCTGAGTGCCTGGGGCTGCCTAAACCCTTCCTTAGTCTTTCTGTATGTATATGTGTGTGTGTATACACACACACACACACACATATATATATATATATATATATATATATATATGTGTAATTTCTGTAACTATGACATGTGACTTGAGTGTTATAAATATTAGTAGTTAAGATTGGAACAGAAAAACTTGTGATTGCCCAGCTTATGATAATAAGGTGACCCATGAGCATTTAGTGAGCTGCCATCACTGGAAGTAGTGTAGCCTATGAATTTATTGTTATTCAATAGATTCTGACATTGTGGAAAGACACCAATGTGCTTGGCCTGCATTTGTGGCATAACTTGCACACAACATCAGGCATGGGACTTGTTTTGGTCAGGAATACGTTGGCAGATGTGACAGTAGGGTTTTGAAAATGTACTCGACCAGTGGGGACTTGCCTCTGCCCGCTCCATAAGGAAACATGCCCTAGCTAGCCCACCAGCTACGGAGAAGGGTGAGAAACGGTGGAGCAGAGCCACCTAGCTCACCCATGGTGACGCCGGGCTGTCCCACTGAGCCTGAAAACTCATGAGGAAGAGGTCAAAGCTTGTTGATTCTCACCACCGAAGTATTTTGTGGGTTTGTAAAGACCTATCTGTAGGGTTGTGATATCGTCTCTCCATAAACATCTCCCTCGATCACAAAGCTCTTCCAGGCACAAACTATGTGTCAGCACACTGCTAGGCCAGGTGGAGACACAGAAATGGAAGACACGACCCCTGCCCCCAGAGATATCTCTGTCTAAAGGGGTAATAAAGAAGCTCCACAGTTGAAGATGGCAAGTCACGGTAGCTGCACAGCAGGCCCAGTGGATCTTGTTTGGCACTATTCCTCTATGTTCCACCTTCTGTACCTTGGCATGTGCGCATGCGCTAACTCTGAAAGTCATATTAGACGATAATATCATTATGTATTTGCCTTAGATTCTCACCTCGTACCCCCTGTACACGCATGTGTACCACACAAAATGACTTAAATAAAGGAAGTGTCATTAGTTACCAACGATGACCTTTACTGTAGGTCTGACGTACATTTTGAAGATGAAACAGAAAGTTATGCATGGACTTGCTCCTGCTCATGGGGTGATGAAAGAACTGGGTTGGTGTGACTCTCAGGCCACATTCTTTCTCATCACCTGCTGGAAGTCCCTCCTCCACTGGCAAGCAGCCTGGCGTGGTCCCCATGTTCAGCTGTAGGAAAAGCAGGGCCCAGGGCTCACACCACCTCTGTGGGTGCTGGCTGAGTGTCGTGGGACATGTTGCCTAATTTCTCTTCTGTTTTTATTTTTGCATCTTTGAAATGAGATGATTCCCATTTTGAGAGGTATTATATGGATTAGAGGTTATATGTTTCTAGTGGGCTTCACCTTGGCCTCCCAAGATATGCGGGGTCTTGCCCCCACTTCGTCAGAATGGTGATAAGGCCTTTGATGAGGTGATGAAGCTAATATGCGGGCATTAGGGTGGGCCCTAACTCAATACGACTGATATCCTTATAAAAAAGGAGATCAAGACAGTGATACAGAGAAGAGAGTGTGAGGACACACGGAGAAGATGCCATCTGCAAACCAAGGAGAGAGGTGCCCATGATGCTCAAACCTTGCTCTCAGAATTTCAGCCTCCAGAATGGTGAAAAAGTAAGTGTCTGTTGTTTCAGCCCCCTGGTCTGTGGTGCTCTGTTATGGCAGCCTGAGCAGATGAACAGAGGCTGAAACTCCTGGCACAGAAGCAAGAGTGATCCCCGCCCCCAGGGCAGCTCGCCACCTTCCCTGGTCCCTTCCCCTCCTCCTGCTCTCCAGGGTCACTCCCTCTTCCCTCCTGGTTTGCCTCTTCTCCTCCCCGCCTCCTCTGTCCCCCTTCCCCTTCCTTCCATTTCTCCTTCCCCTGGTTACCTTGCTTCATCCAGGGTACATAGGCCTGGACCTTCTCAGCATGAGCTGAGGGAAGCTCACATTATGGAGGGAAGCAATTTAAGGACATTTATGTCCATATAAAAGGCAAAAGAAAGACTCCTACATTTTCCCTGGGCTGCCAGATTCACAGAATAACAATCAGGTGAGACTCGTCGCTGCCCCAGATGGTGAGCACTTCTTTTAGGATTATGGAGCTTAACTGAATTGGAATGGTAAGAATAGAGGCTTCAGAGTTTGCAATGGCTCATAAATCTCTCTCCCTTCGCTAGAAGAAAAGGACCTACTGCATAGGGAGGTCTTGCTCTTCCCCACCCTGGGCTTCAGGGCCGGAATCCTGGCTTGCTTTGGAGGAGCCTTTTGACCCCTGGTTCTCCGAATCAGAATCTCTACATCCTCAGAGAGGTCATGGCTGGCAGCAGGTAGCACAGGATGCCCAGGGGAGGGGGGTTGGGCCCTTCCCTGCAGCTCTTCCTGGGGGGAGTTAGACCAGTCCTTGGCAATTGACTTCCCTTCTCGAAAAGACACTTTTCTCCACCAGAAAAATGAGTGTAATCAGACTGGCTAGCAAAAGCGTTTTGAGATTTCCCGGATGAGAGGCTCTGCGTAAACCGAGGGCACTATGTTTTCATACCTGGCTGCTGGGCCAGGAGGGAAGGGAAATGGGAAAGCAAAGCTAGACTGGCTCCGTGGCAGCTGGTCTCAGCCTCTCCATCACACCCGTCGCCGACACTGCTGGAACGCTCAGGACCCAGCAGCCAGGGCAGGCAGAGGGGCAGGGATGAGGACCAGGCAGGGGCTCCAGAGAGAAGGACGTAAGCAACAGGAGCCAGGTTGGAAGGACAACAGGAAGCAGCCATGCCCGTGGGAGAACAGCTCCCCGGGTGGCCCTTTGCATCTCTGATGCTGTTTCTTTGCCTTTAAGATGAGCGATGGGACCCTCCTGTTATTTCTGGAAGGCAGATTATAGACTTTGCAGAATTACTCATTAGCTGGTGTAGAAGGAGTACAGTTCAGAGGTCAGAAGAGGGGACCCAAGGAGAGGAAGATGATCAAAATGGCGGCGAGGATAAAAGAGGAGATGAGAACAGGGAAGGAGGAGGGGAGGAGGGGGAAGGGACGTAAGGAGGGAATTCTGCTTTCTACAGTCAGATCCTAACCTGGGATCAGTGAAGGGCAGCTTTCCTGAGGCAGGTTGGGGACCCTCCAGCAGGCTTTAAGCAGGAGGAAACAGCCCCCTTTAAGACATGACGTCATTTACACCCAATGGCAGGAGAAGAAGTCCTCTCAACAGCTCACCTGACCTTTCCAGGTAATGTGCAGCCCAGGGCATCCTTAAGAGAACCAGTAAATGCAGCTCCTGAATGTGAGCTTCTGCCAGGGGTGGTGAGTAGTCAGGCCCTGATCTTCTATCTCTTTTCCTATTTTTTCCCTCTGACAAAGGAACAATAGCTTTGAGACGAGACGAATCTTACTGAGGTCTAAGGGGCACCCTGGCATGATGGGCAAGAGCCCTGTTCTGACTCTCCTTCCTCAAGATGGGACTTGAAATAATGTCGCAGGAGACTGTGTCTGCTGATTAGTATGCAGAAGGAAGAAGTCATAAAGTCAAGTGCCTGTGACATTTAATGAGAATGATATAGGAGGGGACATACCCCAAGCAGAAGGCAGACCTGCGTGCCTCATTACCAGGAGTGTCAGGGGCTCTACCTGGCACTGTAGCCAGAAGCATCCACCATGTGGGTGCAGGCCATGTGTGCTGGGGGTGGGCACAAGCAGGGTTTTGATGTGTACAAACACAAGTGCACATAGACACACTCAGGCCATTACAGGTCATGGCGGACGACAGCATTGTGGTCATGGTCTTCCAGGGACGTGCTGTCTCTGTAAAGTGATTCCCAAGATTGCATCAACTCAGCATTTCCCTTCCTTGGGGAAGGTTACTTTCTCAGGACCAAAAAATGCCAGGGGCCATTCCAACTCGCTGTGGCTCTCAACAGCACTGTGAGAGCACAAGTGGCCTTCATCACAGCCCTCACTGTTGTCCTCTTTGAGGCAGAGAAACCAGATCCCTGATTGCTAGTGACTTCTTATTACAGATACTGGTCTCCACTCTGACTGGTACCTCTTCTCTGGAAAAATCTGGAACATTCAGTCTTGGGAAAGGTCAAAAGATGTCACAGGGAGGATGGCATGGTATCCCAGTCTGTGACTTAGGAACAAAGGAGATGCGTTGGTCTTGGGGGGCTTGACCTGCTCATCTGGATGAGGCTCAATCCCAGTGACTGGGTTCCATCTCTCAACTACACAATCTTCTCTATTCTCTCAAGCTCATAAATCATCACCGAGCCAATTTTGTAACTTCTGGTGGCTGGTGATGGCATGCCAGTGTCTCCCCAGTGAGTGTGCAGAAGAGTTCCACTTCTCTTGACCTCCTTGTCTTCTGGGATTTCCTAGGAAGAATAACCACTATGTTGTATATTATTCATGCAAATATACTTTATGACCCTGAAGGCAAATATTGAAAGAAGAAACTCTTTAGGGAGAAGACAACTAGATATTCAGCTCTGCCTCTGACAACTGGAATTGACCTTCTTGGAGGGTACCATTGATTATGATGCCAAACAATTCTGACCTCAGCTGGGGCAAGGATGGGGAGCTGGGCTGTACTTCCTTTTACCTATGTTTAGACTCAACCCGTAGTATTTCATTGCAGTTGCAACCAGCCTTAAACATTTATACAAGATTTTGCCAAAGGGTATGGGAAAATGAAAGGTAAATGAACACAAAAAGCACTATGGATTCAGTTTGGTTTACCAGGGATGATCCAAGGCTGGAAAGTGATACTTTCTCATTACATGAGAAACTTAGAAAAAAATAGGTGCCTCGGGGAATTATCACTTTTAAATCTGTTGTTTGTCTTTTCTGTACTTATATTGTAGATGAAGATCCCAAAGAATATAAACCTCTTGGCTTTGAGAAATATTTCCTTGCATTCTGCCTGCACAAAATATAAGGCTGGCAGAAAAGTCAGGAATGGTCTAGTAGAGTGGTCTGCACACCTGGTTGCTCATCGGGATCAGCTTGTTATAAACAGATTCCTGAGCTCATCCATAGACATTCTTGGGAAAGGATCAGAAATGCTATTTTTAATTAGTGACTGAGATAATGTGCATTCCTCACATTTTGTATATGTAAGAAATATTTTTGTTAATCTTCTTTGTCATCCTGGTTCCCTAATAACAGATCTTGGCAGAAACCCAGGAAGAATAGGGAACCTCAGGTTGCAAGGGAAATGTCCCTGTTTGGCTCTCTACTAAAGAATTTGTCTCCAGGGTTGGTGAGCAAGGTCCCAGAGATGAAAGATAAGCATGGCTACATGTGTAGGGGGACATGCCCATGTTCCCTCCACTCTTGTCATTCAGACCCACTGAAATCCCAAGTCTTTCTAAGGACTTCCAGTCAGTCATCATCTACCACCAACAGTCTTAGGATCCAGACTTTCTGGGAGTTAAAGAGGTTGGACAGAACACAAGGATGGGTATGAAAGAAGAAGAGTTCTGAGCCCAGTTCTTCTTAGTTCTTCTGCCTGGAGGACATGGGGCAAATCATTTTCCCTTTTAAATGAAGCCCTTTGTGAGCTCTGAATGTATTTCTGACTTTATACAAGCAAATGTACAACACTAACTTTTTAGACACTGTCTAGTCATAAAGATATGGATTAGGAAAAGGAGATGCCTAGAAATACCCCCGCCATATTGGTAAAAGCCATTTCTACTCTCTCCTCTGATGTTCATAGACTTCTCCTTTTCCAATTGGAGTCCCTTGGGAATCGATCTCTAAACTTAGGTAGTGAAGATGCAAAAAAAGAGCATAAAAAGACAGGGACCATGGTGATTCTATGAAAGTCCATCTATCTTTCTGATTCACTCAGTTGGCATGGTACTTCTTAGAATCATAGAATATGAAGTATGGGTTTCTAATATCATCTAGAAAGCCCACCTTCCCTTCTTATTTCTGAAGACCAGAAAGTGAGTCCTTACCCTATGCCACATTGCTAAAACTCATTCCCTCTTCTCTCAACCCACCCCATCTCTCTACCAGGTGAACATGCTCAACAGCTTTTCAATAAATGTGAGGCCATGAAAGTGGTGTTTTTTGTTCTTATACATCCTATCCTTTGCTTAGGCTGTCAACAGGGCAAGGATTGTCCCTTTTGTGTGTCTTCTGCATGTGAAAGTTTACATACAGTTAATGGTTTAGTAAAGATATAGTTTGATATGTATCCCTGTGCCTTCCTCTATCTTTGCCACATACACATCAGTTAGAGCACTAATCTCCAGGATATATAAAGAAGTCAAAAAACAAAACAAAACCAAGCCCCCCAAAAAACCCAATCAACAAATGGGCTAAGGAACTGAGTACACAGTTCACAGAAGAAGATATAAAATCGATCAACAACTAAATGAGATGGACGTCATTACCCTAAGTACATGTAAGAAGACACAAATGGTGTGACTCTGTGTACAACCAGAGACATGAAAAATTGTGCTCTATATGTGTACTATGAGTTGAAATGCATTCTGCTGTTTTGTATAACGAATTAGAATGAATAAATAAATTTAAAATAAAAAATGTTCAACTTCTCTAGTAATTAGAGATATGCAAATCAAAACTCCTCTACGGTTTCATCTCTCTCCACTCAGAATGCAGTTACGAAGAGTACAAGCAACAATAAGGGTTGGCGAGGATGTGAGGGAAAAGGTCTACTCTTAGATTGCTGATGGGACTGCAAATTGGTGCAGCCAATATGGAAAGCAGTATGGAGATTCCTTAGAAAACTTGGAATGGAACCACCATTTGATCCAGCTATCCCACTCCTTGGTCTGTGCCCAAAGGACTTAAAATCAGTACACTAAAGTGACATAGCCACATTAATGTTTACAGCAGCTCAATTCACAATGGTTGAACTGGGGAACCTACCTAGATGCCCATCAATAGATGAGTGAATAAAGAAACTGTGTTATATACACACAATGGAATATTAGTCATCATGAAAAGAAAATAAAATTATGGCATTTCCAGGTAAATGGATGGAGAATCTCATGCTAAGCAAAGTAAGCCAAACCCCAAAGACCAAAGGCTGAAACCTTGTCTGATTAGTGGATGCTGATCCATAATGAGGGGTGTGTGAGGAAAGAATGAAGGACCTTAGGATCAGGCAAAGGGGAAGGTGGAGAGGGGAGGAGGCACGGGGGCAGGAAAGATGGTGGAATGACACAAACATCGTTACCCTAGGTACACGTTGGATTACACGAATGATGTGACTCGACATTGTGTACAACCAGAGAAATGAAAACTTGTGCTCCATTTGTGTACAACAAATGGAAGTGCATTCTGCTGTCATCTGTAACTAATTAGAACAAATAAAAAAATTTAAAAAAAAAAAAGAAGGCAGTGATGGCTGTTGCTTTTGTCAAAGAAGAAAAATGGAGCAGCAAGTTCACAAAGCATCCGAGGAGGAGTGAATCTGCTGATCTCTTCCCGTGAGTCAGCATGCTCCTTCCCCCATCATTCCCATCCTGCCAGCCACCTTGGACCTTGGACATCACCCTTGTCCACTCATCCTACCTCATGGGTCATTAGTCAGTCCATCCTTTCCCACCATCTCTCCATCTAGGCTTTGGGTCTTGCTCTTCATCAACCTTGAGTTTTCTCTTTCTTCCAGATCATGATTCCCAGAACCTCTCTCTGTCCTGCCTCTGCTCACCCCCATCGTGCATCCTCTGCTGATTCTCCTGCTTGGTCTGGCCTCACCTGTGCCTGTGCACACTGATCTACCCTACTCATCTCTCCCTGTTCTTCTCATCCCTGACTGTGGTCTCTAACCAGGAGGAACAGTGAGGTTGGAAAAGAATTCTAGACCCAAATGAGGTCTGCACAGAAGAACACAGTGTTGGGAGGAATCATGGCCAAGCAGAGCCAGGAGGATGCGTCTGGGACCCCCTTACAACCACAGAAGGCTGGCCCCTTCAAGATCTGAGCTCCATCTCTAGTTCCCTGGTGGCTTTTGATGCAGACATCCCAGTTCTCCATTTTGCCTTGGCATTTGACAAAATGTTCTATTTCTTCTTTTCTCTCTCCTCACTTCCCTTCAAACACTCCTCGTGTTCACACACATACACACTCCCCAACGCTTTTAATGATACAAATCACGGGTACTGATGACAATTCATGGGGGGATAAGAATAGAAATCATTTTCCCTAAGACCACAATTATATTTCCCAGGGCTCATTCATAGACTGTCATGAAGACAGCCGTGGAGCTGTGATCACCAGGAGATTTTGTTCTATTTATGACGGTGTAGTGGGTTCTTTATAACTGTTAAGTCTTACCTGGAGCTCAACATTAAAAATTTAGATCTCTTTTTTCCTGTAAAACAAACTCCCACTCCCTCCAGCCCCAGGCAGTTCAGAAGGGGATTGTGAAAGTTGGTTCTGGCCCAATGCCCCTCCAAACAGAGGCCCACTGCATTGCTTCTATGCATAAGGAGTCAAAGGCAAAGGCCAGTTGTCACCGAGAGATGTAACCAAGCAACCTTGGTGCTAAGCAACAGATTGGCACTCACAGAGTCCTGGTCCATTCCAGGCAGAGCAGGCTGCACAGAACTTGGCCTTGACTGAAGGAAAGGCCTGATTGGATAAAGAAGGGGCTACAGAGAAGATAAAATAGGGATAGAAGAGAAAATAGAAGTAGAGCGGGGAGGAAGAGGGTAAGATATGGCAATAAATAGAAGATGATTGGTTTAAACCTCACAAAATGCCATTTGGACTGTCATCAGGCCAATATCTAAGAATGGACTGAGGCTTTTGCCAGAGTTAATGATAACAGTTAAGCTTTTCAAAACTTTTTTTTTTTTTTGAACAAGCTGTTTGGTTGGTGGGAGCATCTCCTGGGATGTTAAAATGTTCTTTCTCAAAGTTCTTTCTCAAAAATCTTTAGAGCCATGTGGGGTGGTGCACACCTGTAATCCCAGGAGCTCAGGAGGCTGAGGCAGGAGGATCGTCAGTTCAAAGCCGGCCTCAGCAAAAGTGAGGTATTAAGTAACTCAGTGCAACAAAATGCAAAATAGGGATGGGATGTGGCTCAGTGGCTGAGGGCTCCTGAGTTCAATTCTCAGCACCTACCCTCTCAAAACAAACAAACAAAACAAAAAAACCTTTAAAGACCTGGATCATCATGGTCCAGAATTGTGAAAAGTGAATATCTGCTCCTCTCTCCCTGGCCCACTCCTGTGGGACTGAAGGGAAGCATGCACTGGGGCCCAGATTTCTGAGGTGAGGGTCAGGCCCTGGGGTCGTGGGTGGAGTACTGTGGGAAAGAACGTGGGGAGCAAGAGCAAGTGGAAGAGGGAGGCCAGACTCTCTAGTCCACCTGACCATGGGGCAGAGGTGGGGTCAGCCCTTGCCGTCTGTGTGAACCCTCTCCCCAGCTTCACTTTCCTACAAGTTAGACTGGGGGTGGGGCCAGGGTCCACAAATCCCCTCCTGATGGGTGAGACAGCGGTGTAAGAAGATCCCCCAAGACGCACCCAGGGAACAGCCGGACCCCCACGTCATCATCCGGCGGGGCAGTGGGGGGCTGCCTGGCTCGAGGTGTGGAAGGCCAGGGAGCACCTAGTAGGTAGGCCTCCATCCGCTGCCCTCCTACCCCACCCACCCACGTCCCCTGGGCGCACAGGGCCCTCTGTTCTAAACAGGCCTCCGACTCCCCTGCTCCCCACCCCCAGGGGCTGCAAGGATTCGCAGTTGGGCTGATGCCACCTGTGCGCATCTTAGAGCCTCTCCAGGCTGCTGCAGGCGGATCAGATGCCATTCCAACGCTCCTGGAATAGGGTCGTTAAGAGCTGCCGGTCCCTTTTTCTAAACCAATTTGTCTGTATCAGTTGTCTGCAGTCACCCTCTCTCAGGCTGTGGAGAGGCCTCTGAGCTGGGAACTCGCTTGGCATATGGCTGGCAGGGCTTGCGCTGTCGCGCTGGGCCCAGCCCGGATGGAAATCCATCACCAGCAGCCAAGCCTGCAACAGGCGACTCACAGAGCCCAGGCTTGGCGGTCTGTCTCCTCCCCAGGGTGATTCCCAGTCCAGCGCTGCCTGGAAAGCACCAGGTGCATTTGGTCTGGGTTTGATGAGATGTCTCTTTTTGTTTGGCTTTTAAAAACCAGACAAGAAGTACTTTGGGGACAAACCCATTGTAATGCCAGATAAAGGTATTGTGAAACAGCATGGCTCCTGCCTGCAATACTGAGGGTGTGTGCAGGGCTCTGTATTTGTGTGTGATACAGATAGGTTTCCAAGAACTTTACAACACACACACACACACACACACACACACACACACACACAGAGAGAGAGAGAGAGAGAGAGAGAGAGAGAGACATTTGGGGAAAATCTGTTATCTGAAATTCACATAACCAGATGAAATCCTCCTTTTCTTTAGTAGAATCCTTATGGTCCAGTTTAATGGGCATTTGTTGTTGACTGCACAATAACAGAACCCAAACCCAGATCCTCCATACTTTCAGGAAATCTACATCTTCTAAGGCAGAAGCTGTCTGTCATTATCCTTTAACATATAATCAAAATAAAATAAATAACTATTTATAAACACTACATTTCCTTCACCTAGAGTAGAGATGTGTGTCTTGGTGCCCTCAATCAGGCAGATGTACTCATTATGAATTGGCTACAAAGAAACAAAACTGTGAGAAATTTAGTTTTGTAGAGAGTAGAGACAACAGCAGGAGCTGCAGCAGCCATACCTACATCTGAGGGCAAATGTGACATTTATGACTTGTGTCCAATTTTTGAGGCAAACTAAGGAGCCATCTGTGGCATCTAGTGCCCTGAGGAAGGGAGTATATGACAAGAGTGTTTTCCCTGGATTAGCTGGGGATTTGAAATGGAGCTGTTATTTACTTTGGAGTTATTAATTCTGCTTCTCTGATCTGCCTGGAGATTTTGTGAGCTACCCCCCCCCACACACACACAAACCTCCACCACCAATTTCTTTTTGAATAAATTATTCTTCTGTTAAACCAACCAAAGTTGGTTTCTGTTGTTTGCAATTAGGAAACCATGATTGAGACCACACACACACACAAAAAAAAAATAGTACCAGGAATGATCAAAGATCAGGAAAATGGAAGGTGGGCCTGGATATGATTATCTGGACTTATTATTTTGCAGGTTATAAATACCCAAATTTGGTTTCAGGATAGAATTCTGGCAGTAGCACTGCTTATCAAATTACCATCTGCAGTCTTCTAAATAACATATCCTTGGAAGGCGAAATTTGTGGGGCTTGAGTAGCTGGTTACAGGAAACACCGTGAATGACCCAAGGAAATGGGTCCCGTTGGGTGGTAAGATCTTCTGAAGAGTGTAACAACACAAAGGGAAGAGAGGTAGACCAGATCTCTAATTTCCAACTTTGAGCCATGGACTGAAAAACTAGAACTCTCCAGGAAAGTGCTAAAAGACTCTCTGATTTCTTCCATATTAGGCTCAGGACAGCTAAAATCATGCTTATAGTTTGTGCCTGTCCGTATCCAGTGTTCACAGCTTCATTATGTTTCTTAGAGGAAAGCTATTGGCCAAGGATGGCACTTCAGACCTTGCAATGGGATGAATAAAAAGATTCAGATAACCCAGAGTGCTCTGCCTCTCAATCCCTGTAGGCGTCATTAATAGCACCTTCTTTTCTTGTCTGATTAGGATGGTCCTGCCTTAACTAAAGACCCTTTAATGAAGGAATTATCTTGCCAGGGTAAGTTAGTTCCTCTAATTTTCCATATCCACCTTTTTTTTTGTTTTTTTTTCTAATCTCAATACCTATGAAATCAGTCACTAGCCAGCATGTCCCCAGGTGTTCATAGAATAAAGGCCTTTTTGTAAAGAGCTTGCTAATTTTCTTCACAATAACAAATAATGCTACTTACCTACAGAAATCACAAAAGATAGTCGTACACCACCAACTTTTGTAACGTGCAGGGGCAAGGCGATAGACCTAATGCTTCCTCAGCAAGTATTCACTAAGGAACCTCCGTCCCTTGGGATAGAGGAGAAGTCCCCACATTGCTCCTTTGGGGTGTGGCTCCATGACTTATTTTGGCCAGTAGAATGGGTCCTGCCCAATGCACTGTGCTTGCAAGATTTAATTCAGTGTGTGCCATTATGATTCACCCAACATAGGCCCTGACTCAGGTAGTTCCTGGCTCATGATAATGTGGAGACATGTAAGAGGGACCAGAAACCAATCTGCAGCCCTGAGCTGGGGAGGGGGCAGGAGTAGAGCCTGGACCCCAGCATTGCCAGCTGAGTGTCCATCAACCTCCGTTTTGCAGGAGCTCATTATCCAGCATTACTGCAGCAGCAGTGAAATAACACAGGTACTGCCTCTTCCAGCGTCCCTGCTCCACTCCCTGCCCATCCAGCACAGAAAAATGATCTGGAGCAGCTGGCAGTGGATCACTGTGCACTCAGGAAGACTGTGACTCCAATCAGAGCTGCTGCTCCAGGTGTGGCTTACATTTTGGAGCAAATTAACTCAAACTCTGTATCTGGAAAATGCTTTTATCTATTTCAATAAGAACGACAAAACAAGACAGCACAAAAATTAGAAGTTTGATTGTATCCAGCAGGGATATCAATAGGCCCTCATGTTCCTTTCCCAGGGTTTCAGTAACTGTGGTTCAATATAATAATCTAATCTATCAGATACCTCACTTTTCTCACCCTCCCACAGGACATCATTCTAGTCCACTACACTGATGACATCAAACTGATAGAACTTATGGAATTAAAGGAGGCACATAACCTGCAAAGATATAAGTGTGTCAGAGCGAAGGAAACAAATTACCTGATAATGCAGGGACTTTCCATCTCAATCAGAGACATGTGAAATATCTCTTCCATGCTAGGATGAAGTTGCTGTCATCTTTGCTTCCCCTATCTTTAAGAGAGATGCACAATGCTTGGAAGCCATCTAGGGATTTGGGAGATAAAATATAAATTATTTGGATATACTATTCTCATTCACATATAGGTTGACACTCTTAGATGATCCCCAAGGTTATCAAATTTGAGTTACAGTATAAACAAGTTACCACTTGACTATTATAACCCTGTAGATCCAAGATTAAAGTGTCAGAGATACATTAAGATGCTTTAGGGATTCAATAGCAAGCTCTGAGAGCAAAACTCTAGGTTGGTACCAAGGATTCCAGAGTAATGCCATGTTTTTTTCAGTGAAGGATTCTTGACCCTTTCAGGAAACAATTGTTGCCTTGTTAGAAGGGACCATGGGACACTTAATAACATGCCTATCACAAACTGGGTATTAGTTTGCACTGAACCATGCATTTCAGTATGCCCATACAATTCCAGCATCAAGAAGAGACAGCGTATATGAGATCACCATTGAGCCTCTTCTGCATGCTCACGTACTGTGCATAAACAACCCTCTTACATTCTCTGTGTACCTGCTGCTGTCACATGATCACCCTTCTCTGCATCCGCAACTATAGCCCCCTGATCATTTAACTGGAAGGAAAAAAAAAAAAGCTCCTTTGTTGACCTACGTCTTCAAGAAATTTTCTTCTGTAACCTTAGAACTCTCTTTAGATTTTGACTCCAGTGGGAAATGGACCAGTGAAAATCTCCCAGTACTTTACCTCACAGGAGGCAGGCTAATCGGAGCCAGCCGGAGAGCACAGTGCCAAGGATCCAAAAGTTCCTGGACCCCAGTTGCAATATTCAAGTCATACGGTGAATCTTTATTGAGCACAAATGATGTGATTATTCGGGTTCCAAAAGGTATAGAGACTAAATGTCCTACATTTTCCTCTAAAATAATTGTCCCCACACTAGAGCTGAAATTTCAGTAAGTGACTCATACATCGCAGATTGCCTTACCAAAAGTAGCATCAAATTTGGTTGTGTGTGAAAAAAAAATGAATTTCTGCTTTTTTGGAGAAAATGGGGAAAGGAAATATGGTGATAGCAGTTACTGCACAGATGAATTACCAGTGCACTCAGTAGAAAGAGCCTCAGCTCTCTGTGGGTAAGATTGTCTTACTTTGGGGATTAGGCCACATAGTTGTTGTGAATAAAGGAATCACCCAAGCTATATGATCTAATTCCATTCAATAAAAATTTGAGAATAAAATCCAGTCATATCTTCCCAAGACTTAGGACGTTGGCTGGGAGACAAGAAAACAATTAGAAAACAAACTGTATTTTTACGACCAAGAGAAAGAGAGGAGAGTGCAGAAATAGAGAACGTACCATTTGTATATTTTAAACTGTACATGTATATGTGTGTTCGCACACTTTTAATCTAGAGAAGATTTAAGGTGGTTTTGTAAACATGTACACAAAATAATGAAATAAAATATAAACTATTCAAATGAGATGGTAGAAAGGAACTATCAGAATAGCAAAAATAAGTAGTGGCAAGTGTTTGGCACACATGATACATGTTATGTATTTGGGAAAGAAATTTGGCTCTAAACTATCCAGCATCCTACTCAAGAAGGAAAACAAAGAAAAATCGCTGTATTTTTTAAAGAAAAGCTACATAGGCTGGAGAAACAGAAACTAATATTTATTCAGCAACAATTCCATTTAATCCCAATATCAAGTCTACAGAAAAGGTGTTGATTCCTATTTTAGAAATTGGGAAACGAGTTGTCTAAAATGTTTAAGAGATGTTTTTAAATTTCTAAACCTCTTTATCCCCATAATCTTCCTGTTTCTACTTCAGCACACTGCTTCTACGTTCTGGTTTTTAAAGCCCTGGCTTGGAAAAATTAAACAAACAAACAAACAAGTTTTCTGGTGAGAGCAAGACATTCTGCCCTGTTTCTCCTGTGGATCCCTTCCAACGGCAGAAACCAGAGGTGCTCCAGTAGGTTGACCACACGCCTAAACCCAGGATAGTCAGGATGTTGAAGGTCCCATTACTTCTTCCCATTATATGTGCTGCCATCTTGATGGAGGGAAGGAAAGAAAGCAAATGGTAGAATCCAAGGTGTTTCTACAGAAATATCAAGGTAAGTAAATTAAAAAAAAACAAAAACAAAAACAAAACAACAACAACTACAGATGCTAAAGAAGGAAGATGGTAAATGGTTATTTTCCTCTTCTAAAGTTATTATGAAGAGACTTTCCCTTCAATTTCCTGGTAATTACTAGCCTCCCTGGCAGGGAATTACCCTATATTAATTAACTTTATTTATTGCTGTTGGCAGAGGGACCATACAGTACATCAAGCAATTAGCAACCTCCCATATTGCACTCAGAAGAGAGGTAACAAGATGCCAATCAGATTGATTTCTTGCTGATTGTTCCACCCAATAGTTGTCTTCTCAGGCTTTGACCTTTATACTATTACTTTTATGGGAATCTGTACAGCACTGGTGGAGATTTGAGGGCCCACTGGGGGGCAGGACTCACACCCTACAGGTGGGGGTCCAAGGGTCTCAGTGGGAAGGGCTGAAGTTCTTCTAAACTCAGACTCTGGGGATAAGACATATGAAGCTACAGGATGGAACAGGAGGTGGGGAATAATCCTGACTTGTCCTTGTGTCTAGGAAGACCCACCTGATTTAACTGGCTCAAATTGCTAACAGAAATTGGAGAGTCCAGAAATTCCCTGTTGGATTTCTTAAAAAAACTATAGAATAATCAGGCCCTGCTGGAGGCATAGGTGGCTTAAAAGAAAAAAAAAAATTTCCCATCTTCTAAAAAGCCCTCCCCAGTGAATGCATCCGAGCTTATCTCTGCTACTAACAATAGATACTCTTGTTCTCTATGACTGTGTCCTAACTAGCCAAGGTCTGTCTAGTGAGGCCCTCACCTCTCTCCAGCAATGCTTAACTGACCATTAGTTCCCCACACTGCTTGGTATTTTAGTGGAAGGTCTTTCAAACCCCTCTTAAATAACCCAGTGCCAGCAGCTTCTGCCTTTCCTGTCCCCCAGTCTGGTATTAAATGGGTCAGAATAACCCCAATCTCTTGATTTATCTAACTCTTCCCAAATTTATAAATTTATTCTGACCAGAGAAAGAGAAAAAAGTCAGAATTCTCAAGCTACCAGATATGAAATTAATCCAGCTGTGACAGACTTATAAAAACAGTGTCCCCAGAATGAAAAGTGGGCACCTGTCTGTCCGTCACACCACAGTCTTTATTGGTCCCAGGGCTGGTTGTGTACCTGGGGGAAGCCAGGCAGATGAAGAGGGGGTGCAGAGGCACTGTGAGACCCTTTCTGCACGCCTGTCCCTTTTAATTGTAAAAGTTAACCAATTGTCTTTTGAAAGCCAACATCACTTGCACATGGTGACCCAGCTCATAGATGGTAGAGTTGGATCCAAGCGCATCTCTGCTACTAATAATAGATACTCTTGAAGGAAACCCATTATCACTGTCAAGGAAACCCATTATCACTGTCCCCAACCACCATTCAGTTTCTAAAGAGGCTCAAAAATGACCTGGCCATGTCTTAATGGTGCCTTGGACCTATTCTTTGAGTTTTTCAATCCCACCCATTTATTTTTAATTGGCAAATTAAAGTTGTGTGTATTTAGGTGTACAACATGATGTTCTGAAGTATGTATGGGGCATGGATACACCAAGATAATTAACATGCACATTACTGCACATTTTTACTTATGGTGAGATTCTTAAATCTACTCTCTAAGAAATTTTCAAGTATGCAATACATTGTTATTAACAATAGTCACTATGTTGTACATCAGAACTCAGGAATTTATTTCTCCTGTCTATCTGACATTTTGTATCCTTTGACCAACATCCTCCCCAGTGCACCCTCCCTGGCCCCTGTAACCACCATTCCACTCTGGGTCTCTATGGGTCCACTTTTCTTGATTCCACATAGAAGTGAAATGGTGCAGTTTTTGTGTTTCTGTGCCTGCCCTGTTTCACCTAACAACACCCTGCAGTTCCACGATGTCACAAATGACAGATGTCCTTCTTCTTACGGCTGAGTAGAATTCCCCTACTTATAGATACAACATTTCATCATCTATCTGTTGATGATAGACTCTTAGGTTGATTCTGTAACTTGGATATTGTGGATCCTGTTGCAATGAACTTGGAAGTGCAAATGTTTCTTCAAGGTATTGATTTCACCTCCTTTGCTTAAATGCCCATAAGTGGGATGGCTGCATCATATGGTAGGTGTTTACATTTTTGTGTGTTTTCAGTGTTGGGGAACCCAGGGCCTTTTACAGGGTAGGCGAGCACTCCACCACTGAGCCACATCCCCTGCCACCTCAACGTTTTTTTTTTTTTACTTTTTGAAAAACCTTAAGACCCACTTTTCATAATGGCTGCACTAATTCACCTTCCCACCAACAGTGGACAAGGCTTCCTTCTTATTTCCCTACCAACAGCTCATTCTTCATGACTCACTTTTGACCATCCGCCTTGCTCTGTCTTTTGAGGGGCAGCGTCTTCTTATCTAGAATTTGAATCTATGCCTTTAGACAGCTTCATTCTAACTCACCTCTGCCTTGAAAAGTTCTCTTTCTATTCCTCTGATGTTTTGCAACCCAAACCCAAAAGTCACATGGACTCTTCATGCCTGCTAAACTCTGTATCACTTTGGTTTTCAAAAAATATCTTTCTACTCTTTTTTTTGTTCTTTTCTCTGGCAATCCAACAGAGTTTCCCCTTGTTATAGTATTTTGCTTTTCTGGAGGAAGATATTCTGTCCCTGAGCTTCTGTGTTCTAACACCTCCACCTGGTTATTGGCATCTTCTAAAGTACAGGGTGGCATCTAAACTCCTGCCATTAATTCTGTGAGCTGCTCTATCTATGACAGGGTATTTGTTCCTGGATATTTTCGTGCCCTTGCCAAATATATATCCAATCACTTCCATGTCCTCTGTAGAGGAGAAGCTACTGGCTACTGGAGCCCAGTAATTTAGAGATCACCTTTTTGTGTTAGTGTAATACTCTGACTCCAAAATTAATGAAGCCAAATCCTTGAATTTCTATCTTGGCCAAATGCTCTGAACTGGATTTGCACCATGGATGCCAGCCCTATCTCTCTTGTGCCTATTCAATTCCTAACTTCAGACAGGAAAGCTCATCTTCTCTCGGAGGTCTAATACTATGAATCTCATTAATCCAACTAGCATTCTCACTCCAAAAGATAATACTCTCAGAAAGATGTAGATGAAATGCTGAGCAGGTGTCTTCGGCTTGAAATCTTTGCAGCCTGCACAGAATAACTAAGTTGCATCTTAGGGCCTTTTAAAAGCTGCTCTCAGGACATGGAATAACAGAGACTTTTCCATATCAACGATGTGAAGTGTGCAACCTCCTCGGATGCTTGCTACGACAGTTTTGAGAAAACTGTTTAACACTGCTCTAGATCTGAAAAATGTGCAATTTGAAATTGTCCCTGCTTGGGCAATTCTACTCTGAGGTAGTGCATGATTTCCCATGTCTGCTTTAAAAGATTACCACAAAGTAGGTGGTTTAAAACAATGGAAATTTGTTCTCTCCCATTCCAGAGGCCAAAAGTCACAAATCACCATTTTTTTTTTTACTCTTTAAATTTTTATTGTTGGTTGTTCAAAACATTACATAGTTCTTGACATATCATATTTCACACTTTGATTCAAGTGGGTTATGAACTCCCATTTTTACCCCTTATACAGATTGCAGCATCACATCGGTTACACATCCACTGTTTTACATATTGCCATACTAGTGTCTGCTATATTCTGCTGCCTTTCCTATCCTCTACTATCCCCCCTCCCCTCCCCTCCCCTCCCATCTTCTCTCTCTACCCCCTCTACTGTAATTCATTTCTCCCCCCCTTTTTTCCTTTCCCCTCACTTCCTCTTGTATGTAATTTTGTATAACCCTGAGGGTCTCCTTCCATTTCCATGCAATTTCCCTTCTCTCTCCCTTTCCCTCCCCCCTCTCGTCCCTGTTTAATGGTGATCTTCTTCTCATGCTCTTCCTCCCTACTCTGTTCTTAGTTGCTCTCCTTATATCAAAGAAGACATTTGGCATTTGTTTTTTAGGGATTGGCTGGCTTCACTTAGCATAATCTGCTTTAATGCCATCCATTTCCCTGCAAATTCCATGATTTTGTCATTTTTTAATGCAGAGTAATACTCCATTGTGTATAAATGCCACATTTTTTTTTTATCCATTCATCCATTGAAGGGCATCTAGGTTGGTTCCACAGTCTAGCTATTGTGAATTGTGCTGCTATGAACATCGATGTAGCAGTGTCCCTGTAGCATGCTCTTTTTAGGTCTTTAGGGAATAGACCGAGAAGGGGAATAGCTGGGTCAAATGGTGGTTCCATTCCCAGATTTCCAAGAAATCTCCATACTGCTTTCAAAATTGGCCTCACCAATTTGCAGTCCCACCAGCAACATACAAGTGTACCCTTTTCCCCGCATCCTCGCCAGCACTTGTTGTTGTTTGACTTCATAATGGCTGCCAATCTTACTGGAGTGAGATGGTATCTTAGGGTGGTTTTGATTTGCATTTCTCTGACTGCTAGAGATGGTGAGCATTTTTTCATGTACTTGTTGATTGATTGTATGTCCTCCTCTGAGAAGTGTCTGTTCAGGTCCTTGGCCCATTTGTTGATTGGGTTATTTGTTTTCTTATTGTTTAATTTTTTTGAGTTCTTTGTATACTCTGGATATTAGGGCTCTATCTGAAGTGTGAGGATAAGATTTGTTCCCAGGGTGTAGGCTCCCTATTTACCTCTCTTATTGTTTCTCTTGCTGAGAAAAAACTTTTTAGTTTGAGTAAGTCACATTTGTTGATTCTAGTTATTAACTCTTGTGCTATGGGTGTCCTATTGAGGAATTTGGAGCCCGACCCCACAGCATGTAGATTGGAGCCAACTTTTTCTTCTATCAGACGCCGTGTCTCTGATTTGATATCAAGCTCCTTGATCCATTTTGAGTTAACTTTTGTGCATGGCGAGATAAAGGGATTCAGTTTCATTTTGTTGCATATGGATTTCCAGTTTTCCCAGCACCATTTGTTGAAGATGCTATCCTTCCTCCATTGCATGCTTTTAGCCCCTTTATCGAATATAAGATAGTTGTAATTTTGTGGATTGGTCTCTGTGTCCTCTATTCTGTACCATTGGTCCACCCGCCTGTTTTGGTACCAGTACCATGCTGTTTTTGTTACTATTGCTCTGTAGTATAGTTTGAAATCTGGTATCGCTATACCACCTGATTCACACTTCCTGCTTAGAGTTGTTTTTGCTAATCACCATTTTAAGTCCAAAGTCAAGGTGGCAGAGGGCTGTTTCGTCTCCAGAGACTCAAGAGGAGGATCAGCTGCTGGACTTTCTTGGCCCCCACGGCTGCTGACAGTCCTTGACTCAGATGAGCTTTGGGAGTCCCTGCCTCTCTGGTCTCATTGCCTCTGCTTTTTCCATCTCTGTCTTGTATGGGCACCTTTGGTTGATTACATTTAATCCAGGGCAATCACCTTATCAAAAAACTTTAATTTAAGCATATATGCCAAGATCCTTTTCCCAAATAGGATGACTTTTTTGGTTCCATTTTTCCATATTCAGTCTGATACAGGTAGGTGTTCAACAGACCCCCAAGCATGTATATACCAGGGACAAGTGCAAGAATGTATAGCACACATATTCCTAATAAGTCCAAACTTGGAAGACCCAAATATCTGTCAGGAGCATAATGAATAAATAAGATATATTCATATCATGGAGTATTATACAATGATGGAAATAAACATATTTCCATAATAACATGGTTGAATATCACAACTAAAGTCTGAGTAAAAGAAACAGGGTGCAAAAGAATATATTCTGTGGGCCTCCATTGAATGAAGTTCAAAAGCAGACAAATGAAACAAGAATATTGAAGAATAAGAAATAAGGTTTTGTGATGAATTGAGTAGTGTCCTCCCCAAATTCACATCTACCTGGAACTTGTGAATGTGAACTTTTTGGGAAATAGGTACTTTGAAGAGGCACTTAAATTGAAATTAGTTGATTCAGGATTAAAGAAGGAACTAAATCCAGTGACACGTGTCCTCACAAGAAGGCCACATAAAAGCAAGAGGATCCCTGGATGATGAAGGCAGAGACTGTGGTGATGTGTCCGCAAGCTAAGGGAGCCACCAGCAGCCACCTTGGGCGGGTCAAGGAAGGATTCTTCCCTAGAGCCTTTATGGATGGTGTGACCTGCCAACACTTTGGTTTCAGACTTCCAGTTTCCAACAGGAAATTCCTGTTGTTTTAAGCTGCCCAATTTGTGGTCTTTTGTTATTGTTTGTTATTGCAGCCCTAGTAAACTAAAGCAGAACACAAAGGAAAACAAAGAAATGATTATCATAAAACTGGGGGTATGAGCTACCTTTAGTGGGGAAGGTGGGATTGTAACTAGGAAGAGATGCAGAGATTTCTGGGGCCTGTCAGTATTGTATTTCTCGACATGAATGTGGCTAACAGGTAACAGCAATGATCTGTTTAACCCTACACTGATCTCTGGATGATTTTCTTTTTCAGTTTCCTATTTTTCAAGGTAAATTTTTAAATTATCGTCCCAAAGGCTTGTAGAGAGTCTTCGTGCAGGGAGATCTGTTTGTTAAGGTTGGAGATTCGGGAGGGCAGGCCTGGAGTGTCAATGACAACATTTGATTGTATCTCCCATGGAGATTCAGATGTGCAAGGGCCAATCAGAAATCTAGTTCTTCTCTTGGCAGAAAACTCATCCTGACAGACAAGGGTCTAAGCCTGACAACTTGGTCCAGGAAGGAAAATTCTAGGTAAATCTCTCTCTATTTTATAACATCCACTTTTCTTCTTTTCTGAACCTATGGACTTTGGGTATTGAGAGTTGAAAGTAAAAAAAAAAAAAAAAATCGTTTTACCAAAATGTTCTGTAGAACTATTGGTCACAAGGAGCATCCTTAGATACTTTTTAAATAGCCAGGGAGACATCAGAAATTTTGTTCTCATTTTGGAAAACACAGAATGGACCTGGACTTGATGACTGAGCCACGTTGCTTGTGAGGTCATCAGAACTCCGGAGAACTCGTGGGAGGTGATGGGCTGAGGCGCCGCAGCAGAATTCTGTATCTTTTTCTGGTGTAAGAGGCAAAAATCATAGGGCATGGCAGGGACCACCTTATTAATGGCAGCGTTTTAGATTCCAGGCCTTAGTTCTTGAAAGAACGTGCCAAGAACCTGTCCTCAGCTGGGCATCAGCAACAACACGAGGACAAGGTGAGCGGACGGGGGGGGGGGGGACACCAGTGTCCTCCGTGTTGTTGGGAGTATCTAGGCAGGCTTAGGATCCCTCATCTTCACAACATTCCCTCTTCCTCCATAAAATCAGGGGACCCCTAGCGTGCAGAATGTTGTAACAATCAGCAGAAAGGAAATGAAGGTGCAGATTCCTGCTCCATACCAGATACTTTACATTCATTACCTCCTTCATCTCCCTCAAGAACCCCAGGAGGTAGATTATATGGTCTCCTTTCCACAGTTGACGACATCATCAAAGACCCCATTGATCAAGAGGGAACATCTCCAAGGTCATATAAGTTGCTGTTGGTGGAACTTAGACCGGAAGCCAGAGCTCTAAGGCTTGAGGGACATAGAGTTCCCATTCCCCATCCCAAATGAGACCCTGTTCACAAAGACAGCCCACCTAAGACCTTGGGTCATCCCCAGAATCAAAACTATATCCCCCCTATGAAATGCAATAAAGCCAACACTAAATTGTAAAACAAATATCAGAAAGCCCAACAACAACTGAATGACAAATTCAACAACTTTTCTGAAATGCCAGGTGTCCGACTCTTTACCAATGAATGAGTTGGGGTGCCCTTCATTATGATTGCTCTGGGCATATTCCCAGTCTGCTCAGATGATCTGGTATTCAGCCAAGCAGTGTATACAGAGGTTAGCCACATGGGGCACAGTGTTATTTCATGTTATGGTTTTGATCTGGAGCGACCCTGAAAGTCTCATGTGATAGAGGCTGGGTGCAGCAGCCTCTGGGACATGATTGGATCAGGAGGGCTCTGACCTCATTCATGGGGTCAATCCATTGATAGCTGGTGGACTATTGGGAAGTGGTGATCACTGTAGGCAACAGGGCATGTTGGGTTGGAGGAAGAAGGTCATTGAGGGCATGCCCTGTAAGGACAATTCTAGGCTTTCCTCCACCACACCCTTCACCAGGAGGTTCTGCTTGAACTCAGGTCCGAAGCAAGGGATCCAGCTAATCATTCCCTGAAACCTCTTAAACTATGACCGCCCCCAAATCTTCATCATTTCAAGAGTAATAAATAAAGAAAGAAATGAACAAACATTTAAGCTAAGAATTTGAAATTTGAATATAATTTGGGTTATATCCTATAAGTTTCATATCAAAGATTTTCTTTTTTGTTATTCTCTCAAATTTTGCTTTCCTTTTAGTCTGAGAGGTATTTAGGAGTTTTATCTTAGTTTTTATTTGTGAGCAATTATGGGATTTTAAAATACAGCTTCTGATAGTGTATTCTAGAATTGTGTTATAGTTATTGGAGAATGTTGCCTGTAGTAATAGTTTGTTGAATTTTTTTAACCATTACATGATTAAGTTTTATGATGTTTCATAGGCACAGAAAAAAAGAGATGTTTTCCATTAATAGGATGAAGAGTTTAGTATCCATATATAGAAATTACATGATTATATCAATTTAATGCTTTTTTGCCCTGAAATTTTGAGGCAAGACTAATATTAAACTATGACACTTCCTGTTTTATTTTTTTCTTTGATATTTTTATTCATTTCTCTAAATTCTTCTTGTGGGTAGTTTTGTTTAGTCTTGTCTTAGAGTTATTTTTATAATATTCATTATAATATACTTTACCATTGAGGTTAATCTGTAAGTCTTGGACTTTATTGAGGGGATTATAGTTTACCTTTATTGCAAGAGTGAAAAGTTCAGTCTTAATTTATCTATTCTGTGGATTTCCAAACTGTTTCTTTTCTTTCCCTAATATCTTTCATTATCTGGATAAAATAAAGGAGGTCAGGAGCCAAGATAATTACATTACATTTTATGGAAGGTCAAGAAACCAACATAATTGCAGGTGCTTCCCGGATCTTTCTAAGGTGATGTTATTCAAGAAATTTAGCCTGAACCCTTCCAGCAACTTGATGTTTCTCTCCAGGCTCTTTATCATGTCTACTATTTCTAAAATTATATGACTTGTTATTACTCTCTGAAGTTTTTCAAATGCATTTTCCAAATCTGTGTATGTTGAATTATCAGGGTGAAAAAAAATGAACAGGCATTATGTTTGTGGACCTTTCTGGAAAGAGTTTGGGAACATGTTTGCTTCCTCCACTCTTTTCTTATCAACTTTCTTAATATAATTTCATCACTGTTGTACAATTTATTAATGAAATTACTGCTATTTTTATCAGTTTAATATTGGTACCTCTTAACCCTGTAACCTCTTTCTCGTGAAACATTGTAATGCACACATTCCTTTTTGAACCAGGTTTGCAGTGTTTAGACTCAATCCCTCCGTTCAGCAGTTGCAGAGGCATCTGGGCTTCTCCTCTCCTGCAGTTCTCTTGCACTCCTGTTCACCATGGTAATATTATCTTTGAATAATTTCCTAGAATTGTCGATGGGCATTACATTTTCTGGGCTCTTGCGTATCTAGAAGAAAATGGCAATGACAATAAAATTATTGCTTGATAAACTTCCCTCCCTTAACATTCTGGAAGGATGCTTCATTCCTTCTGGTTTTAATGTTACCCTGAAGAATGCCCGAGGTCAGTGAGATGTTCTTTTGTTAACTGTGTATATTACAGTGGTTTGGGGCTGTAAGGAAAAGAGAAGGATTTTGACAAACTTCAGAAAACAAGGATTTCGCAAAAGGATTATGTTACAGAATCGAAGGGAGAGTTGAGATCCAAGCTTTGGGAAGGTTGGGAAACAAAACAGTTACAGAGGCTTCATGGATCTTTCTGGGATGATGCTATCAAAGTGATGTAGCAGGCAGATGCTACCTCTATGACCTAATATTTTTATTCAGGTTTCCCATTCCTGGGAGAGGAAGTCAGACTGGTCCAACTGGAGCCAGGTGCTCACCATGATATCAAAAGGCACTGACCCGATGTGGAGCTCCAGTAGACATGGGCACCCAGCAGTGTTGCTCAAGGGACCGCCCCTCCCAATAAGAGGCACCACTGAGAGCTGGGGAGCCAGCTTGACCTGTGCCCATTAGAGTCACCTGAACACTTACTGCATGCAATTTTGGAATTTTCTTCAGTCCTGTTATTTTTTTATTTAATTGTCAGAATGGTTTTAGAAACCCAGGGTTTTCTTTAGTTCAGAAAGGTTTTCTAGCACAATAGGTTGTTTTTTCTTTTCTTTTCTTTCTGGTCTCTTCTGAAACTCTGGTTTTCTAGACATTTCATGACTATTCCTTATTCTCTGTATTGGTAATCTCACAAGTGGGTATTTTTACATCTGTCTTATATTCTGACAGTCTCAGTTGTCCTTCAAACTAATAAAGTCATTTTCTGCAGTGTCAGTTTCTGTTGTCTTGTATTTTGCTTTTGTGCTACTGAGGATTGAACTAAGGGGAGTCTTACCACTGAGCTGCCCCCACTAGCCCTCAGCTATATTAAAATTTGAGACAGGGTCTCACTAAATTGCCTAGGCTGGTCTCAAACTTGCTAAGGCTGGCCTCAAATTTGCCATCCTCTAGTCTCAGTCTCTGAGTCACTGGGATTACAAACTTGAACCTTCATGCCCAGCTGTCCTGCTATATTTGCTACACTCTTAAACCAACATCACCACATATTTTAGTTTCCTAGTGTTGTTGCAACATATTATCACAAACTTAATTTATTCTTGTATGGTCCTGGAGAGCTGGGGTTCACAATCAGGGTGTTGGCGGGTCTGTGCATCCCTCTGCAGACTGCAAGTTAGAATGGGCTTCCTTTTCTTTTTAGTTCTAATGGCCTCCTGCTTTCCTGGTTTCTGGGTCCCTTCCTTCTTCTTCAAAGCACATCTCTCTAACCTCTGCTCCCATTGTCTCCTCTCCTTCCTCTGCCTTTGATCTTTGTGACTCTCTTATAAGGACCTTTGTGATTTCACTGGGCCCACCTAGATAATCCGGAAAAGCTCTCCATCTCAATGTCCTTACTGTAATCACATCTGAAAAGTGCCTTTTGCCATTTAAGGTAATAGTCACAGATTCCAGGGATTAGGAGTTGGACATTATTCAGCCTAGTACAAAATATGATATGATTATTAATGCAATTCCAGTTATTCAAATTTCAGGAGTCCCACTACTGTTCTTTCTCAGCTCAGGATCCAATCCAGGATTTCACAAGAAAACTCAAGCCCTCATGGGTCACCATGGTCTGAGGCAGTTTCTCAGCCTGGAAGAAGAATTTCAGTTTTGCATTTTCGTGGTTTACATTCTTCTAATTCTTCCCTGAATATCCATTTCCCTTTTCAGTTCATCCCAACGTATCTTGTCCCACTTGGGTTTTTCTCCTGCTGTTCCTATTACCTCTTGATTATTTGCTCCTACTTTTTTGGAAACCAGTTCTGTTGAAAATGTCACGCAGTTTCCTGAAATTTCTTTTTCAGCACACAGTCGATGTTTTTGGAATATTGCTCGTTCTCTGAGTCATCGAGAGATGTTTGCTTGACTTTGTTCTCAGGGCAACTTTCAAACATGCTGCGCACTCTCTACCCCCGGTGTTTGCCGACACACAGGGTACGCGGGTGGCACTCTTTCCCAGTGTTATGTCCTCGTGCTGTTGGCAGAATCGCTTTCTCAGATCAAGAGAGGACATGGGTCTCCAAAACACAAAGAAGAAGAAAATGTTTCTCCTTGTCTGATTCTAGGTAGTCATTCTGAGATGAAGTCTCTGCAGATGCTTCTTGCTCCATATACACCAATATGGCTTATGGTCACGGAAGGCCCCCAAAGTTTCTGTGAATAGTTTATCAGCCTATGCTTTTGTGGTTGTTGGGGGTCATTTTTTTCTTTGTGTAAGGCATGCGGTACACAAGTCTAGAACTCAGGGATAAAGCTCCCGATTTGAAAGGTATCATACATTGAGGTGGTGTTTCAAGCTAAGCACTGGCCAGTGTCATTGCCTAGGGAGAGAACACAGTGAGAAAATTGAAAAGACCCTTCATAGGCTCACAGTTCTGTCCCTCTGTGTGGGGGAGTCCAGACCTGAAGGCAGGGCATATGAGAAAATCCTTCTTTATGTAGCAGAACGCCATTTCATTCTATAGTGGGAAGGAATATTCTAGCCTAAAGATGAGTGTCAAGTCCAGACAGAGTCGACTCTAAAGGCAGGCATGTGTGACATAATGACATTTTAATCAGAGGAGGCCACATAGATGACTGTGGTCTCATAAGACTATGATGGAGCTGAAATGCTCCTGGTGCTTGGTGACCTCATAGCCACCATAAAGTCATAGCACCACACACTGTTCAGATGCTTGTGGGGATGCTGGTATGAATGAACCTACTGAGCAGCCAGTCACAGAAAAGTGGAGCACAGTTGTGTACAGTCATAATACTCGAGAATGATAATAAATAATTCTACTGCTGATTTGTGTATTTACTGCACTCTACTTTTTATCATTATTTCAGAGTGTATTCCTTCTACATTAGAAAAAAGTTCTGCAATCTGTATACGGGGTAAAAATGGGAGTTCATAACCCAATTGAATCAAAGTGTGAAATATGATATATCAAGAACTATGTAATGTTTTGAACAACCAATAAAAAAAAAGAAAAAAAAAGAAAAAAGTCTATATAAAGTAGTGTGGTTTGTCTTACTGGCAGCAGACTCGAATGTCTGTTGACTGTGTATCTTGATTAAACCATTTTCTTCTGTGCTGGATTGAATCTCATGTTCATCACGGTCCTGGAGCTGCCATATACCCTGGGTGTGTAGGAGGCTATACCATCTAGGTTAAGTGTGAGTACGCTCTACAACGTTTGCATGATTGTGAAATCTTCTAACAACACATTTTCTTGAAATATCCTGTCCCTAAGTGACATATAACGCTGTTGGCTGTGCCACATGTAGGCATAAACCCTGGGAGGTGGCACTACCCATCTGGAGCTCCAACTCTGCATCTGTAAGATGGGTTTACTAAAAGTGCTTACCTAAAGGATTTTTTAGAATAACTTCATTGATGTGTAATTGAAAATGATTGAGCCTCGCATTTTAAAAGTGTATAATGAATATTTTTAATGTATTATGCACCCATAAAACTAGCACCATAAACGTGATAATGGGCCTGTCAATCATCCCCTCAGTTGCAATACTTTCCTCCCACCTTCCCCTAGCTCCACCTTTTCCCCAGACAACAGCTGATCTGCTTTCTGTCGCTGTAGATTTGTTTGCATTTTCTTCAATCTTATATAACTGGAATCATGGAAAATGTACTTTTAGTTCCTGGCATCTTTCACTCAACATATTATTTTAAAATTCATATTGTTGCATATGTCAGTTGTCCCTTATTTCTTAAAGTTGAAGTCCAATGTATCAGCTTTTCTCTTATGGATAACGGGTTTGGTGGCAATCATCAACAGCTGACTAACCCAAATTCACAAAGATAGTCTCTTACATCTTCTTCTGGAAGTTTCATGGTTTTAGATTTCACATTTAGGTCCATCTTCATCCATTTATACTACTATGACAAAATACCTGAGACTGGATAATTTATAAGGAATAGAACTCAATTTCTTGTAGTTCCAGACTGGAGAAGTCCAAGTCAAAGCTGCCAGCATTAGCGTTTTGAGGGCCTCTCTGCTTCCGACAGGTTCCTTTGTCCATACCTGGGGGAAGGCAGAGGACTCCCTTTAATCTGGAGCCCTTTTACAAGGGTGTTCATTCCGTGCATGAGTGTTCCACATTGATTGCTTCCCCAAAGGCTCACCTCTTCATGCTGTTGTATTGAGGAGCCTGAGTTATTTTGAGGGAATGACATCATTCAACCACAGAAGGTCCCATTGCACCCATTGTAATATGTTGTGTTTTTATTTTTATTCAATTAAGAATGATTTCTAACTTGTCTTTTGATTTTTTCTTTGATCTAAGGATTATTTAGAAGCGCATAAGTTAGTAAACAAGTATTTTACTAAAAACTTTTTTTCCAGACACATTTCTTTAATTTATTTTCATTGTGGTCAGAGACTCTGTTTGGCATGGCTTAATAATTTTAGATTTATTTACCAAAACGGTCTGTTTTGGTAAATGTTCCGTGAGTGCTTGAGAAGAAAACACTGCTTTGAGATGTCGCATGTTGGGATGTTCTGTAAATGTAAATCAGGTTCAGCTGGTTAATGGTGTTGTTTAAGTCTTTTGCAAGTTTAGTGATTTTCCTTTTACTTGTTGGACCAACTATTGAAGGGGATAGTAAAATCTGCAAATGTTATGTGGGTTTACTTCTCAGATTTTGCTTTACATATTTTGAAGCTCTGTTACTAGGCATAAGAACATTCAGGATCATTGTGCTCTCTTGATGAATGGACCATTTTAGCATGTTGAATTAATTCTTCCTGTCCTTTGTACTCTTCTTTGGATTGGTGTGGTCTGATAGGAATATAGCTAATCTATTTATTCCTTCCTTTTTTTTTCTTTTTTCCTGTTTTGATTAGTATTAGTATGGTATGCTGTATTCTTCTCATTCTTTTCCTGGTAGCACATCTCAATTGGATTCTTGTAGGCATGAGCTGGATCTTGCCTCTTTCCTTTTAATTGAATCTGGTAATATCTACCTCTTAATTGAGTGTGTAGAAGATTTAAATGGAATGCAATTGATACTATTGAATGCAAATATATCTTATTACTACTTGCTATCTCTCTGTTCTTTGTTCCCTTCTTTCCTGTCTTCCTTTGGATTGTTTTCTATGATCCCATTTCACCTCTTCCATTGGCTTATTTGCTATAACTCTGTGTGTTCTTTCAGAAAATGCCTTGGGGTTTTTGGTATATGTCATTGGCTGTCTCAGTCAATCTTCAAGTGATATTGTGCCATTTTATGTATGATATAGGGTCAGTAATATTTGGTTTTGCCTGTTGTTTCAGATATTTCATGTCTACATATGTTATAATCCTATAGAACGTTATTATTATTTTTGTCCTTAACAGTTAATGATCACTTAAATAATTTTAAATAGGAAAGATTATACTTATATGGGGCTGCTTACAGTTGTCCCACACCTCACCAAGCTCTACTCATTCTTTTTTAAAGTCTCTTGTTGTTTGTTATATTTTTGATAGTCATATTCTACGCATCCAATTTCATCACTCTTTTCTTATACAATGTCTGATCTGCCATTTATCCTATCCAGTGTTTTTGTTCTTCTTGTTTGTTTTGTTTGATTTTTTCCTTGTAATTTCTATTTGTCTTTATTATATCTTCTGTATCTCCAGTACTATGCTTATTTTTCTCTTCTAGCTTCTTGAACATATGTGATACAGTTATAATACCTCTTTTCATGCTATTGTATACTAATTATATCATTGTGGGGATTTTCTGGTACTGTGTCAACTGATTTTCATCCTCATCTATCCTTGTCCAACCTACACTATGTTACATATGTGACAGAGCTTCAAGATCCAGAGGAAGGGAAATCAGGCTCTTGAAGAGGTATGTGACTCCTATGTTCATTGATGCATTACTGACAATGGCCAAGAAGAAAAACAAACTAGATATCCCTCAGAGAATGATGTAAAGAAGATGCGATGCATACATACAATAGAACACTGCACTTTTGCTTTCCACCTACCTGGTGATATCTGGCTGGATGCCACACAATGTAATTTTTCCTTGTTGCATACTGAATGATTTTTAGTTGTATAAACATTTTTTGAGCTTTGCTCTGAGATGCGGTTAAATCACATAGAAGTCAGTTGATTCTTTCAGGAAATGAAGAACACTTAGTGTAGGGCTAATGCTTCCCACTATGAAGGCAAGATCCTTTTGAGAAGTCCATCCAATGAATTTTTCCACTCTTGCTGGTGGGAGGAGACACCATTATTGGCCCTGTGTGAGGTCTGAGAATTGGTCTGTCTCATCCTTATAGGTGGTTCTGGTAGCTAAAGGGTCCTTGTGTGAAAGAGGAGGTAGAATGTGGTTTTAGAGGAAAGGACAGGATCAGTGAGTGGAAATTACAGGGAATCTGATTTGAGCTCAATATTAATATTAATAGGGTCATTTTATTGTGGGAATGGTGAAGATAGTGGGTTCTCAACATTACACAATACCTTTTTCTTCTTTGTTCTTTCAACCATATTTGCCAAGTCCAATGTCTGGTCAAAACTCAGTAACAAATGCTGCTTTCTTTGTTCAGTAAAGTGCATGTGGAACTTAGAATACACCCATCTCAGGTTTGGCCCCGTGTGCTCCAGTGTAGCCAGGGCAGCGTGGGCTTTACTGCTCCTCCTCCTGCCCTCCTGGCCATGTTTGTTACTTTTGGTGGCTGGAAGGAGTGGGATGGAGATGCTGGAAGAGGTGTAGTCTTAACTACAAGGTCCTTTTGTCTGCCTGCTCCTTCTACTACTTGTGACATCCATGATGTCATGATTTTCATTAGATCATGGGCCTGGATTTCCTGGGGTAGCATTTGGCTGGCTCCAGGTGGGTCACTGAGAAGGAGCAGTCACGGTTCTTAGAGGCAGGGAATCATGTCCCAACGCTCTAGTGTTCTTTCAAGCAGATCCTGAAACTGTGGAGCTCCTTTTGGGGAAGAAGTTGCCTCATCTTCTCCTCCAAAGTCTCCATTTATCATCCCTACTCAGCTTCCTGGGTTAGACTACTCCAACTAGTAGTTAAAAAGCACAAGAAGGAATTCAGGACTGTCATCATGTTCACATGCATCCCAAACTTCAAAGTACTCATGTTGAGTTCCCTCAGAATCTTAAGATTCTCTTTCATAGAAAGTCAAAAGATAATACAAGTAAATATAGACAGATAGGATTACATCAAATGAAAAAGCTTCTGCCTGGCACAGGACACACTCAACAAAGTGGTAAGTTACATAACAGACGAATGTTTGGAAGTTATATATCTGATAGGAGGGTTAGTATCTAAAATACATTAAAAAAAAAACTCCCACAACTGCTAAGGGAAAAAAAACGATAACTGGATTAAAAATGTGTAACCACTGGAATAGACATTTCTACAAAGAAAATATACAAGTGGCCAATAGCTATACGAAAAAAAATGACCCATACCACTAACCATCAGGGAAATGCCAATCAAGTGTACAATGAGATCTCATCCCTCTCACCAGTTAGAATGTTCATTATCAACAAGAAAAAAAAAATCAAGTTTTGGTGAGGATGTGGCAAACAAAGACAGCCCTCACATTCTGTTGGTGGGATGGTAAATTGGTACAGCCGTGAAGGAAAAGAGTGTGCAGGTTCCTCAAAACATTAAAAATAGAATCCCTGTCCAACCTACATAGTGTTACATATGTTACAGAGCTGCAATATCCAAAGGAAGGAAAATCAGGATCTTGAAGAAAGTTTTGCTCTCTGATGTTGGTTGCAGCCTTATTCACGATAGCCAAGAGGAAAAACAAACAAAATATCCATCAGTGGGTGATGTAAAGAAAATGTGACATACGCATACAATGGAATATTATCCAGCCCTAAAGTAGAAGGAAATATTGCCCCATGCTACGATGTAGGTGAATCTTGAGGACGTTTTGCTTTGTGACATGAGCCAGTCACAGAAACACAACTGCTGCATAATTCTTCTTACAAGAGCTATCAAAAATGGCCAACCTGCAGGAGGTGTTGGTGACAGGGGAGGATGGGGCATTGCTTGGTGGCTATAGAGTATCATTTATTCAAGATGGAAAAGCTCTAGAAATGTAGGCAACAATGTGCTCGATGCTAACAATATGGTACTGTACACCTAGGGGCAGATTCATAGTTTGTGTTGATCATGCCCAAATAGGTTTTTTTTTTTTTTTTTAAGAAGAAGCCGGGAGATGGGAAGTTAGTTTTTAATGGATCTAGAGTTTCTGTGGGGGAAAATAAAAACATTCTAGAGATGATGGTGATAGGTCGCTCAGACAACTTGAAGAGCACACAAGTTCAATCATTCCAACTTCAATCATTCCTTCCTTAGCCCATGTTTCTCTTCATTTCTCTTTGCTTTTCTTCTCTTCTTTTTTTTCCCTCTTCTCTCCTCTTCCTTCCTTTCCCTTCCCTCCATCCCACCTTTATTTTTTTCTTCTTTTTCCTTTTTTTAGTTTTTGAGATGGGTCTCACTCTGCTGTCCAAGCGGGTCTCAGACTCTAGGCTCAGGTGATCCTCCTGCCTCAGCCTCTGGAGTAGCTGGAACTACAACTGTAAGTCGCATGCCCAACTTGATGGTGGGTTACCTATGTAGTTATGTAGTACGTAAAGAACTACAGACTGCCCTTAAAGGCTTATGATAAGAAGATTAGATACCAGATGAATACATAAAATAGTTATATTTTATATAAATAATTATGTAAGAATATACCATCATGGGCAAAAGTCCCCAAACATTTCATGGTTGTCAATTGAATTCTGCAGAAAATAAATTTTATGAACCTAAATAGCAATGGAACTAGAGTGATCAGAGAAAACTCAGGAGAGAAGGTGAGACCTGAACTTACGCAAAATCTCAGAATCTCTTCCCCAGAGAAGAGCCATGGTTTCCAGGGTTCCCTCCTCTTCAGTGGGAGCATCGTATTCTGTAGATAACAAGCTGTTGGAGATGGGATGGCATTTTCCTTGTGTTTGGGTGGGACATGCCAAAGTGTTTAAAATAGGGATCTCCAAGATGGTCTGTGGGTGATGTGAGCAGCACTCAACCAGCTCCGTTATTATTAGGTACAGATCGTTTTAGGTTAGAGGGAGTGACTGTTCTATAAACGTGGAAACTCTGAGTCACTTTGAGCCTCTAACTTAGAGGGGATGTCTCTCCCCAATACACAAAGCCCGACAATTCTTTCATGATGTCAAAAGACCCTCCATGCTCACATCTGACTTGTAGCAAAGAAGAAAAAGAGACCCTTTTTCTCTGAGTGGGGAAGTGCCCATGCAATTCATTCCCAGGATTACAGAAAGCAAATGAGGATCAAAGCTCTATGGATAATGATATTAAAAGGAGTCTCTTCTGCAAGGGCACTATAATATACATTATCAACTTATTGTTACCTGAGAGACTGAAAGAGGCACTGTACCTCTATTCTACAACAAGAACCTTCTATACCCATCAGGTTCCACAGTGTCTGAAATTGCATCAATATTGACTCATTCCTTTTATTTTCTCTCTCCCTGAGTTCTTTGATATACAAGCAAATAACTCATTCTGAACCGCTTGTGAGAAGTCAGACCTGCATGCCCCCGCTGCTTTGGTTGGGGAAGGAGATATAAAAGGCACTGTGAAAGCAATATGTTACAGCCTGAGAAAACACGGATTCACTTAGAATACACCTATTTGTGAAGCATAATACCAAGTTAGCCTAAGAATAGAAAAATCTAATAACTAATGTAACTTATAATCCCTAGACCTTCTGGGACCCCCCCCCCAATAGGTGTGTCCTATGTCCTTTTTCAGAAAGGCAGGGACGGAAAAAGCAGGTCTCTTACGGGAATTCTTCTTTCTATGAGCACTTCCTGGGCTTTCTGGACACAGAATGGCTCGTTCAGGTTCAAAGGGTCTTTGCTTTTTGCCTTCACTTAATACTGACCTCTGTTCAATGTACAGTTGAATGGAGATTCTTCATGTCCACTTCTCCTGGGTTGTTAGTATCAGTGATTGCAAACTCCAGAGATCAGGGAGCATGCCTTCATTATCTCTTGCCTTCCCATTGACTGACAGTTACCAGGGCAGTCATTCAGTCTAACACCTTCACCTATCATACACGAGTCCTGAGAACGTGACTTGCCCTTGCCCTCACAGAGCTTAGGGAAAGATATACAAGAAATAAAGGCAGCAAATATCTAGAAATAGGTAAAACAAAATATCAGGAAATGGTTATTTTCTATCAAGGGGTGACAGAAAAGGCTTCCTAGAAATATCTTGAAAGTCTCTGGCTATGAATTGGTGGACTCTCCAGGTTCCCCATCACGAACAAGGGCTCCTGTGTGAGTCATGAAGGCTGACTCCAAACCTCACGGTCAGGAGAAGGTGGGACCTGAGAACGGGGCGGGGCTTTCTGTAAACACAGATCCCAGGGCCAGCTGGGCGGTGGGGGCATGAGGCAGGTGGTTGTGAGGCAGGCAGAAAGCAGTACTGGGGCTTCCAATCAGCTCCAAGTGGTCCAAGCATCGCTTCACACTGGAAGACTGGGAGATTGAGAGGCAGTTGGACTCCAAGAAAGGTGTGCTCAAGGGAATCAGGATTGCATCAGGGGTGGGGTTGGCAGCACTCCATTCCTAGAGGGACAACAGAAGCTATCCAGCAAGGTGACTGAGTAGGATTGAGTGACCCAGCAAAGGTCTTCCACCTAGAAGGAAGGAGTGAATCAAAAGGCAGAATCAAGGCAGAAGACTGCCACACAGGATGGGATAACACAGAGGGAAGACAAAGAGAAAGTTATTTATTTTGGAAAATCTAGTACCCAAATTTTCTTTTTTTTGCGGGGGGGGGGGGTTGTACTAGGGTCTGAACTCAGGGGCACTCAACCACTGAGCCACATCCCCAAGCCCTATTCTGTATTTTATTTAGACACAGGGTCTCACTGAGTTGCTTAGTGCCTCGCTTTTGCTAAGGCTGGCTTTGAACTTGCGATCCTCCTGCCTCAGCCTCCCCAGATGCTGGGATTACAGGAGTGTGCCTCTGCAACTGGCTTCCCAAGTGATTTAGAAGTTAGAGTCTGGTGAGGGATCAGGGGAGAGGCTCAAGTGCCCTAGATTCTAGGTTTAAGTGAGTAACTTAATCCTAGACCCCACTAGTCAGTGAGGTGGGGCTCTCTTGGTATTGCCACTTCAGCCACAATCAGACCCCAGCCAGGCTTGGGGAGGTGAGCTCCGGTACACAGGAAGTGTGAGTAGCCAGGAATGAAGAGCAGATGTGAGGCAGTAACTGGCGGTGTACCATTCCCTGAGCAAATGACAGAAGGGTGAGAATTGAGTCAATTGGTTTTCCAAAAATTGACAGATTGCTGCCGAGACTTCTCACCCCACTGCATGGACTAACTGTCCTGAGATTGTATGGACAGAGCTCAAGTCCTCAGGAGAAAAGTCTAGAAGCACTGATGATTTGAGTGCATTGAAAAGAAAAGAAGAGGCCATTGGGATTTCACTGCTGGGGTCCAATTTGTTAGCTTGGTTTTCAATATCTGAGTTTTGGAAGAAAGTGTCAGAGAAGTAACTGATCATCCATCCATTGAATCGGACGGGATGTTGGGAGCCCGTGGTGATCAATGTCTGGCACCTAGGAGGTTCAGGGGACACTATTTGGCTTTCCACCACATACACAGTGAGTTGGCATCATGCTAATGTGCAGAGCGCCTTCTGAAGAGCCCCTCCTGGCCCCCTCACCTCTCTTCTGCACCTGTTCTTTGCCTGATGACCTGGATCTTCATAAGAAGTTGCCTTGCGTCAGAGTGAATTTAGGTGGGAAGAGGAAGAGAAGGTGTATTTATGCCCCAGCTCCATCACTTGAGGAGCAATCCCAGGTCCTGTCGGACACACAGCATTGTCTGAGGCTGGAACTGCTTTCTCCCAAAGCTCTTTCTCCTAGTGGGGTTACCAGAGCTCCATTGTTTCCCATTTTGAGGTGCTGACTGTCTGCACTGCCCATGCCTTTGTAAATAGACTTTACATTAGATTCTCCTGGAACTACTTTAAGGGGCCATCCGTGTGTCCTTTTGAGCTCACACGGATTTTACCACACTCCCTCTGTGGACCCCAGAACACAGTGTCCACCCTGGAACCTCCTGTCTGCTGAGCATGCTCTGCCTAGGCGTAGGGCTTAGTGAAAATTCATCTGCCCTCCAAAATGACCTCATGTACACCTTTCCGGGACTGAGTGGCACAACCGTGGCTTTAATAACAAGAAGCTAACATTGCTCAGTGTTCTTCCCTCTGGTGCTTCTTGAACCTGATTTCCTCACCTGTGCAATCTGGGTAAGGCCATCTGTATCTCAGTGACAGCAGGGAGAGGAGCAGAAAAGAGTGAACAGCCCAAGACCACCAGTGGGGAAGTGGTAAAAACAGAATTGAAACCTAAGACCTCTGACTCCAAGCTCAGGGTTCTTCCCACCACACCACGTGCAATCTGGTCAGCACGTTACCTCTGCACCGACGTGATGGAACTCGAGGGAGTTGGCAGAGGTGTGTTAGAGAGATTTGGAAGAACATGGAAAAAATTGAAAAGCTTCCTGATCTTCTGGAGTTTAAAGTGCTTCTCTTTTTCTTCCACTGGACTGTAAGGACAACCAATGATTCATTAAGCTGGAAACAGAAAATGATACGGACAGAGTTGAGCATGGAGGGTAGTGACCGTCACCATTACACTGCGTGCTGAGCCTGAGGACTTTTTCTACATATTAATTCTGAGAAAAACACTGAGGGAACACTCTTATCCCCATTATATGGATGTGAAAATGGAGGTCGATTCATAGCTTCGGGGCATTCGGTTACTAAAGAGAACAAAAATTCCACCTAGTCTGTCCGGTTGCATAGCTTGGATGCTTGGCCTGAGGCCTTCCCCTCTGCTTAAAGACACAAAGGACTCACTCCTGGGAAAATACTCCTTTTCTTCTTTTCATAGGATGTTCAGTCTTCCACGAATACTCCAAAAATAGTGAAATGACCACTTCCACATTGCAAGCAGAGGCTGAGGGTGGGCTTCCCCTATAAATTGAGCCAACTTCCTCTGGAGATGGACTCAGAGGCCCCTGGTGAGTGTTAAAGAGGCACAGTTACCACCTTGAAATTGCCTTACCTTTACCCCATCCTGGGTACCCACGCTGGGGAACACCTGGTTCAGTGCTTACACTTGGGTTTCCGTGCACGCCTGGCCTTTTCTGCTGATTAATAATTGAAAAGAGATGAATAGCAAATATCCTCCCAGTGATAATTACTAAATTCCAATATGGGAGGAGGATCCTACCTGAGGCCTTATAAATATTGGATCAAGATCCTTTCATCTCTGTAAGACTCTGCAGCCTCTAGCCACAGCTCAGGAAGCCACCCCTTAATCCCCTTTGACCTGGTGACTCGGTAGCCCCTGGGAGCCAGAGTCATAGACTCAATCAGTCAACAGAGAGGAGTGGGAGAGCTCCCTGCCCAGCCTGGAAATGTCCCTGTCACAGCCGAGGCCACCTGTACCATCCTCCAGAGCCCTTGGTATGCTAATGTCCCTTTCCCCTGGGAGGAGCAAAGGTTTGCAAGGAAGGTTCATGAATTATTTCTTTTTAATTGTTTTAAAGTCTTTTTTTTTTTCCTTCTTCATTAGAAGGGTCACCCACTTCCTTGCGTTTGGACTTGGAGCTGGAGATAAATCACGCCGAGCAGCCAACTCCTTAATGTCAATAATTTAGCTTAATAAATAAGTTAAAGTCTTCAGTCTCTTCAGCGTCGCTGGCAGCTCATTCATCTCCCGTCTCTTCAGCGTGTCAAGTTGTGTCCCACTGCCAGGACTTCTAAGGGCTGATAGCCCTTTCCTGTCCTGTCGCGGCCAACAGCCTTCTGTAAGAGAGACGTTTCCAGCGCTCCCTCGGCGTCTTTGCCATCACTCAGTGGAGTCATTGAAACACGCAGCCAATTTGCAGTGTGGTCCCCGAGTGCAGCGGGCAGGTGGGGAGGCCGGGCCAGCTCTGGGCACCCTCTGACACCAGGAACTGACGTCCCAGGGCGGACAACGTGGGTGGAGAGAGCAGGGCAAGAAGCAGGGACCTGTGGAGAAGTGGAATGAAGCAGACGACACATCTGGGAGAATGGTGAGTCTGGGCAGCCACAAGGAGAACCCAGGTGAGTCCTGAGGATGCATGAGAGCTCCAGAGAGATGACACAAGAGGCGTGTCTTGGTTATACACAATATATATATTGGTTATGTATATGCAAAGAGATATATTAGGGAAATTGGCTCACGTGACTTTGGAGGCTAAATCCCACCATAGGCATCTGCAAACTGAAGTCTCTGGGATCTGGGGGGATGGTGGCTCAGTCCAGGTTCAAAGGCCTGAGAATCTGGGGGGCTGTTGGCATAAGTCCTGAAGTTCAAGGCCAGAGAGCCTGGAGTTCTGATGCCCAAGAGGAAGAGAATGTTCCCGCTCTCGGAGACGAGGAAGTCCTTCTCCCTCCTCTTTTGTTCTATACAGGCCCCTAGAGCATTGGAGGGTGCCCACCCACATTGAGGATGGATCCTGCCACCCAGCCCACTGATCCACATGCCTGTTGCTGCTGCAGTCACCCTCAGAGATGCATCCAGAAGTAATTCTTTACCAATTCCTTCATCCAGCCACCTTGACATGTAAATTTAACCATCACATCTTGCACACTCAGCTGAGAAAATAGGAGAGCCAGGGCAGGTAATCAGGAGACATGAAAGCCAGCAGCAAAGTGGAGCAACACGTACTACCGCATTGCACCAAGAGTTACACATCCTAGCGCTGACTGCTGAGGGCAAGTCACTTACCCTCTCTGAACTTATTTCCCTTCTTTCTGCAGTGAGAGGGAGGGAAGCAGCCTCCTCAGTGATGCCCTACAGTGTCAGACAACAGGGGAGGGCAGGCACACCTTAGTCATTGAATTCCTATAACAGGGCCAGGCTGAGGGTGCTCCAGCTCTCTTTAGGATTCTTTTGGCTCTAGCACGCTATGATTCACCTCTAAACGTGTCAGAGACAGGTGAGCCCAAGGTACCTACATATTCTTTAAAAAATAAAACAAAATATTTCTATTTGCAGGATCTTCTGGCACTGTGCTATCCATTCCCTAATAAAATGGCCATGTGGTCACTCACGTGCAAAAGGAGAAAGAACTACAGCTTCCCGGCTGCCCTGTGAGGACCATGGAAAAGAGGGAGCAGGAAGAGGTCAGTTCTGGCTAGAAAAATCATCCCTAGACCAGAGAGAGTTGTTCCCATCAGTGCAAATCCCAGCCAGGCTCCACAATCCAACTGAAGTAATTGTCTCCTAAATGGCCCTCGCAGACGAGAAGCAGCCAGCAAGGGTGCGGTACAGCATCCTTCAAGGAAACCGGATGGCTTGAAAATGCAAGCCAGTTTCTCTTGATGGAAAATGAATGCAATGAATCTGAGTACGGCAGGAAATCTTATGAGAAAATACGACTTTGGGAGGATTTATTGAAAGACATAATTGCAACAAGTATATTGATTTTACATAGATAAGAAAACAAATGTTGGCAGGGATTGAATTTGGTTTATTACATTTATTTCCCCACAGAGTTAATGCATTTAAAGACATGGTTTATTTTTCAAATGGAGAAACACTGTTTTCAGAGACCTTTATTAGGTTCCTGCCAATTCCCCTGACTTCCCTTTCCAAGAAAATTGGTTTATACATGGGGGTGGGGAAGAAAAAGATGTGGGGGTCTTCCTCTTTCTGGGAGGTTCCGGAACTCAAGGCTGTTGGTGCTTCCCAGGCAGGGAAGAGACACTTCTTGCTCTCTCTCTCCTTGTGAGCTGAGAAAGCCAGGACTGATTGTGTGCAGATTCTCACTGTCTGCAAGTTTGGACACATATATCTACAAGTTCAGACCAAAGGGCTGCAGTCCAGTGTCCACGCCATCAGTCTGAAACTGTCTAGGAAGCAGAAAACAGGGACGCTGGTCTTTGGCTTCCATTTTGAAACCCTTGGACAAATCCTGAAGTTGTGTTGGTGAGTCGGAGGTGATGACTGTGATTGTTACTATGCGAGAGAACTTAGAGTCTGGAGTCTATAGTGTTCATCCTTTCCATACCCCACAGGGTACCCCTAATTCCTATTTTCCAGATCTGGATATTGAAAATGTAGAGAGATTAAGATGTTTGACCAATGGCTGTGCCTAACTCCAAAGACTGTGCGTTTAAAGTCTCCTGTGTTGGCAGGACTGAATTTTGGGCTGGTTCAGTGATAAGGTACTCTATTCCTGGTGGTGGGCAATAGAAGGAGCCAAGTCTTCTTGGCCCAGTAAGGATGGCCCCTCAGACCTGGTGTCCATGTGCTCGGTGGATCTAGGGAAGGGCAGGAAAGAAGGGGAAAAAAAAACAGGAAGAATAGAGACCATTCTCTGTTGGACTCTGACCCCAGTCCCTGATAATTCCTCTTCATGAAACCCCACGGCTCTGGTGGGCTCACTTAGTGGCCATGCTGATGGCATCCCCCCCTGACGGTGCTTAATCTGGCTAAACCTGTGCCTGGTGTGAAGCCAACATCTGGTACCAATTTCAGTTCGTGCTTAAGAGCACTTTAGGGTTTACCAGGTGCTTTTATATTATCATATCTCAACCTAAAATTGTTGTGAAATTTCTAAGACAGAGATTTTTTATAGAGGGAAAAGCTGAAATTCAAAGAAGTTAAGTGCCTTCTCTAAACTCAGCCAGAAAGTCCAGGACCAGATGCCACCAGGCCTCAGTACACAAACGTCCCCTCCCATCACTTAGGAGCTGATTCGGATCTGAGCTCCAAGCAGCAGGCCCACCCTTCTCCGAGGCCTGCGAAAGCACTTCACTTCTAAAGCATTTCCATGCCTCCTCTGATAGCTTTGGCCACGTGAATTATTCAGAATTAATCCTGCTTGCTCCTAAATCTCCCCGCAGCTTTTCACAAGTAACTAATACTTGTCTTAATCACATCCGAGACATAGCTTTATATGCCACTTGCAACAACACGTTCAATTATGATTGATTGGAATTTAAGTTCTGATTTCTCTTAGAACATAATCAGTCCTGAATGGGCAATTTTTACAGTGACAATTAAAATAATGAAAGTGAACTTTAAATGACATTCAAACAGTGTCACCTGGGAATAACTCAGCGGTGCTGGCCTCCCCACTGCATTCTGGGAGCTCAGCTATTCAGCAGGCCCCCAGCCTGGTGCCACCATTGATGCATGAGGTGTGGCTGGGGGACGGGGTTAACCCCTCACTGGCAGCCTTTTTAAAACACATTGCACGTCGCCTGCTACTTAATCATGTGTTTCTCTGGGCTGATTTCTATTTACAGATAAAAGGCATGTTAATTGTGCAAATGTGTAAACAGTCAGCAAATAACTCCCCATCAAGGGGACTCCTTGTCTTGGGAATTCTCCTCTAGGAAACAGGCGGCAATGAGAAGGGCCTTTCTCAATGATGGATCTGGTCCCGCTGAAGAATCAGCCCAATTCTGAGATCCTTCTCCAAGCAATGGCTGCCTAAACAGGGTCTGGAACAAAACCAGTGTATCCTACTGGAGCCTGGTCTTCTCTGCTTCCTGGGGCACAGGCAAGTGGTGACCACGGGCCTTATTCCTGTCTGAACGCACCACACACCAAATGAAAGACATTTGCATGTAAGAAGGAAAGAGATGGCGTTAACATCTTGGATTCTTAGAATGGCTGGTTTTTTTCTGCCTGACCAGGCATTCGTGTGCCTATTGAATTTCTCGGGCATGGTAGGCTTATGAAATCTCCTTCTATAAAATTCCATCCCAAACCAATCATGTGAGCCTCTCCACTACCTCTTGTCACCTACCAGGCTTGGCTTCAGGTCTTGTCTGAATTAATCATCTTGACTTAGCCCGTAATGCCCTCACCCCTCTGTCTTCCCTGTATCCCTGAGGCCCAGCCTTGAGTTCAGTTTGTGTTTCCACCCTCTCACTGACACCATCCAAGACAAGGGCAAGCCAGTCTGCTTGCTCTCGTCCTTTGACACCCCTGAATTTTATATTTAATCTAGTTTAGTAGGAGATCCACAGTCCTAGTGTGTAGAAGCCAGAAATTACCTTAGCTTGAAAACCTTTGAAATGTTTTAATAAAATACCAGTCAAATGGTGATAAAGATGATTAGCAAAATTTAAAAACTTGGCAGAAAATATTTTCTTCCTTTGTGGAATTCCTGAAAGCATGTTTTGAGATCATTCTTTTTATTTTATAACTGCAAAACTGAGGCGCAGATGTGGTACTATTGCTTTTCAATGATTTTATTAGAAATGATTCCTTCCCATTTGATTGTAAACAGGGACCACATTGTACATTTCTCTTGTATCTGTCACAATGTCAAGCACAGTTCTCAGGGTCTTGGTTGTAAGTCACATCTCATGAGGACATGCATGGCTTTCCTCACAAATCTGAGGAGAATTTAGGAAAGGGCTGTTACTCCATTTCCTGTTGTAATAACAAAACACCTGAGGTGAGGTAAGTCATAATACAAAGAGGCGTCTTTGGGCTCACAGTTAGGAGGTGAAGTCTGAGATCATCACACCAACATCTGCTCAGCTACTGGTGAGGGCCTCACAGAGGATGATATCACAGAGTGGAGCACATAGGAGACAGAGAGGGGGCCTGACTCACATTAAAATAATCTACTTTCATGGTAACTAATCCAGCCCTCCCTCACAGACCTAACTCCATCCCTTGATACCTAATTTGTCTCATAAGACTGAAGCCGGCCTTGTGAGAACGAACCCAGTCTTTCCAGAACAACTTTAATAGACTCATAAGGGTGGGGCCTCATGACCCAGTCACCTCCCACGGAGCTTCCCCTCTAAAAAGTCCCACCACCTGCAAATTGGTGCAGCCAATATGGAAAGCAGTGTGGAGAGTCCTTGGAAAACTGGGACTGGAACCACCATTTGACCCAGCTATCCCTCTCCTCGGTCTATACCCAAAGGACTTAAAAACAGCCTACTACAGAGACACAGCCACCTCCATGTTTATAGCAGCAGGATTCACAAGAGCTAAACTGTGGAACCAACCTAGATGCCCTTCAGTAGATGAATGGATAAAAAAAAATGTGGAGATCTATACACCATGGAATATGACTCAGAAATAAGAGAGAATAAAATCATGGCATTTGCAGATAAATGGTTGGAGTTAGAGAAGATCATGCTAAGTGAAGGTAGCCAATCCCCCCCAAAGAACAAATGTTTTCTCTGATATAAAGTGATTGACTCATAGTGGGATAGGGAGGGGGAGCCTGGGAGGAATAGATGAACTCTAGATAGGGCAGAGGAGTGGGAGGGGAAGGGAGGGGGCAGAGGGTTAGCAAGGATGGTGGAATGTGATGGACGTCATTATCCAAAGTACATGTATGAAGACATGAATTGGTGTCAAAGTATTTTATATACAGACAGAGATATGAAAAATTGTGTTCTATTTGGGTAATAAGAATTGTCATGCATCCGCTGTCATGTATTTAAAAAATAAAATCAATTTGAAAAATAAATAAAAGGTCCCACCACCTCTCAATACCATTACTCTGAGGCCCAGACTTCGAGACCATGAACCAACCACATTAAAACCACAGCAAGGGACAGTTACAGAAATCTGGACATAGTTTCACAAAACTAACCAGAGAAAGTCCCATTTCCAGCAACCCAGAGGGGCCATTGCTACCCGTGCACTTGAGGAGAAAGAAGAATCTTGGAGACGCAGCTGTTTGAAGACCCTCTAACAAAAAACTGTGGCTTTGTGACAGGGAGGGGCCCCAACAGCAGTGTTTTAGCAGGGAGGAGCCCAGAAACAAACATCTGGATCTTTTCAGCTCCCAGCCTCTGATCTCCTGGAAGCCAGAGAGCCAGGGCTAGGGAGACCAAGAGTTCTCAGGGGAGTGGAGAAGGTTCCTGGCATATAAGGCTTTCTGTACTAAAGTCGGGATGTCCTGGTCAGACTGGGACAGTTGGTCAGCCTAGCTCTTCAGCCGTTCACACAGGCTGGTCTCCTCGGGTGACAGGGAAGGTGAAGCAGTAAATCTAGAAGTGCAACCAGGAGGCATATACCGCCGGACCCCAGTCCATGATTGGAAATTTGAACAAAGACCCATGATTACCGACAAGTGTATCCAATATCCTGCTCCATACAAAACCTCCCAGGCAGGTGGGAGAATAGTTCAATAAGACTCTCTGGCATCTTAATTTGCACCAGGCCCATCAGTAACTTCTTCCCACTGACCATGTGAAAGAGGCTGCTGTCCTTTACTCCCACACCCCTTTGTCCACACTTGACACAGGCCTGCTCTGAGCTGGCCGCAGTGTCAGGTGCTGGCCAGGTACCGAGAAAATAAGGCGTGACCTCTCTCCTCTAGCCTCTCACAAGCTGTAGTACACGAGTTTATGGTAACTAAGAGCTAACAACATGAAACTAGTTATAAGTGACGAATAAAGAAAATCAATAGCACGAGTCCTTGTTAAGCCTGGAGATATTGGAGAAGTCCTTTTATCCCCCCTTCAGTTTTCTGCCTTTAAGTGAAGATCTGGGATAAAAGGTCCCTAGGTTCCTTCTGGCTGTACACTGATATGGCTAATAAGCATTCAAGGGAGGGAGCTACCTGTGTGGGTTGAGGGAATCAATGTTGTTTTCACAGCAGAGGTGGAAACTAGACTTAGAGGGAATGATGGTCATTTTATGATGTTTCTGGAATTATTATATGTGGAGCATATGGTATTATTGGTTGATGAATTCTCACAGCAGTCGTTTGAGGTAGGCATTGATTATTTTAATTTCCCGTGTTGTGAACTTCAGAGAGGTTGTGTAGTCTTCCCATTGTGACACAGCCAGTCACCGAGGTCTCTCTGACTCCAAAGTCCGTGCACTTTCCAGGCATGAACAAAGCACCATGCTCCTCTCCAACAAGGCTTAATGCCAGTTGTGGGAAGAAGGTCTTCAACAACTTACCATTTCTAGCCTGACACTTTCAGGAACCTATCTCTATCATTCTATACATTAGGTCACAAAAATTATTCATACCTCCCTGTATTGACACTTTTTTCAATGTGACTTTGCAATTGTCCTCACCGATTAATGAGTTCTATTTTTTTTGCTTCTCTTAAATATGAACTTGTTTTGTGACTTGTTTGGGCTCATAAGATGCAGTGGAAGTGACCAAGTGTCATTGTCAAGTTGGACCTCAGGAGATCAGGGATACGCCACTCTCTCTCTCTCAACCTCTCCAGCCACCACGTGAGCAGACCCCAGTCAAGCTGAGGAAAGACCAGGGAGCAGAGGCAAGGGCTTCCCCTGGAGGCCAGGCTGTGCCAGCCAGGTTCCAGACAGCCCAAGAGGGCTGAGGCCGGTGATTCAGGCCAGCCAGCCCAGGAAGAATGTCGCAGCTGAACCAAAATGGGTGGCTTGCAAAATTAAGAGTGAAATCAGAGGCTGTTACTTTAAATCCTAAGTGTTGTGATACTTAGTGTGCAATAAAAGCTAACAGGTCCACTTGATAACTACTAAAGTAGTCTTCATTCCTTATTTCAAAGTGAATCAGTTAGAGAACTTGGACCCTCTTTCCTGGACCGGATGCCCTGTAAGAAGCTCCCCCCGAGCCCCCACCCACTAAAAGCCTCTATCCTCAGTTAGTGATAGTGATTTTGGTGAGAAAATGCACGCCCTTCTTCTTGATAGTGGCTGAACCCTACTTGGATTAATTCAAGGTGCCCACACTGACGGGGCCAGTCTTTATGGGCATCAGCTTGCCCCAAATACTGGGTTTGGATGCCGCAGAAACAAAATATTATGGACTTAGAATCAAAGATTAGAAAATAATGTCGAATAGGGTCCCTCACTACGTCTGAATCTCTGCTCAGATTCTCCAGTACTTTCAACTGGTGTCTCAGGTCATCAATGCATCTACTTTAAAAATTCTGGATATCTTTTTCCCTTAAAAACTCACTTAACTAAATACAAGCTTATAAAATGTTTCATCAATAATTCTGTTATATAATACACTGACTAGCCATCAAAGAAGCAGTGAAAGAAACTTAAAAAAAAAACAAATAGAACAGTTAATGGAAGCAAGTTCTCAAATAAACCAAATAGTGAGGTTAACAGCTAAGGTTTTCAAAATAACTTGATTAACATAATAAATAAAATAGACGAAACTGAACGGAATGGATGAAAATGTGAAATTCTTGAAAAAAAAAAGTAGAAACTAAAAGATAGCTAAATGGACGTTCATACATGACGAAATATAATGAGTGAAATACAGAACGTATTGGTTGAGTTTGGCAGACGGCTGTGCCACAGAAAGCAAGATTAGTGGAGTCAAACAGCCCGATAGAAAATACACAAATCAAAGCAAAAAGAGGAAAGGAGAAGGATGGAGAATGATGAGCAGAGGGTCAAAATGAAAAGGTCTAATGTGCATATGAGATGTTGCTCAAGAAGAAAGAGAAAGAGGGAAGCAAGGAAATATTTTTAAAAAATAAAAAATGCATCCATTCAGATGTCCAAGAAATTTTGTGAACTATAAGTAAAATAGGTGAAAAACCAAAACACATCATAGTCAAACTGTTTAAAACCAAAGGTGAAGAGAAAATCATAAAATGGCCACATCAGCTTTAGGGACCTGTCATCAGAAAACACACACATACACATGTGCACACACAAACAGACACACATACACATTTACACACACAGACACACATACACATGTGCACACACAAACAGACACACTGGCTTCGTATGTTTAAAGTGTTAAGAGAGAAAAAGACTAATTAGAATTTATATCCAGTGAAAATTATCTTTAAAAAAAAAAAAAGAGGATGAGGCTGGGAATTGTGGCTCAGCGGTACAGCGCTTGCCTTGTATGTGTGAGGCACTGGGTTCAATTCCCAGCACCACATATAAATAAGCAAATAAAATAAATGTCCATCAACAACTGAAAAACAAAAAAAAAATAAAAGGAATATGTAAACATTTAAGATAGATAAAAGAAGAAGAAGAGAATTTGTCTTGAGTTCTTCTATCAGAAAGCATAGATTTGAGAATGGCAGGATTACAGATATTTGGAAAATACAAGAACTTTTTCATTTTTAACTTTTCCTAATTTTTAAAAAGGCATTTGACTTTTAAAAAAAATTGAATTATTTTTTAGTTGTAGTTGGGCACAATACCTTTATTTTATTTATTATTTTTTGTGGTGCTGGGGATCAAACCCAGGGCCTCGCACATGCTAGGTGAGCACTCTACTGCTGAGCCACAACCCCAGGCCAGCATTTGACATTTTTTTTTTAAAAAAATCTTTTATTAGACAACCATATATAGCCTTGCGTTTGACTTTTAAAGGAAATACTGACATTATATTCTGAAGTGCTACATGTAGTAGTAAGGTACACAGCAAAATTACAAAGGAAAGGATGTGAGGGAAGGAGGGGCACTGTGGTAAGATTCTTTTTTGTGTGTGCTGGGGATTGAACCCAGGGCCTTGTGCAGGCAAGGCAAGCACTTACCAACTGAGCTATATCCGAGCCCTGTCTTAACATTTTTATGTGTGTTCAGTATAACATTAATTCAGGGTTAATTATGTAAAGCTAAAGGTGCATATTATATTCTCTAGAACAATCATTAAAAATGATATCAGTAATTACATTAGAAGTAAATGGACAGAGTACTTTCATTAAATGGTAGATATTATCAGAATGGTTTTTTAAAATTCTCAACTGGATGCTGTTAAGAAGGAATGTACTTTAAATATAAGGATACAGATAAGCTAAAAGAATTGGGGGGGCATTAAATTATATTATGAAAATATGAAACATAAAGTGGTTTGACAATATTAACATTGAAGTTGTATTCAAAACAAAGCGTACTGCCAAAGATAAAGAGTAATATTTTATAATGATGAGAGTCAATTAATCAAGAAAACAGAGTGATCCTAAATATACATATTTAGCTAATAACAGAGTCTCCAAAAGTATGAAGCAGCCATGAGTAGAACTTAGTGGAGAGTAGTCTACAATAATAGTTGAAGATTTTAACATTTCTCTCTTAAAAATTGATAGAAAAAGTAGAAAAAAAATCAGTAAGGATAAAAATTTGAATACCCACTCAACAAAACTTGACCTGATTTACATGCATTGATCCTTATACCTACAATAGCAGAACACACAGCTTTTCAAATGCATGTGGAACACTGACGCACAGATCCTATGCTGTACCATAAAATAAACTGAATTAAAAATCAATGTTTTAATCACTTTGGGATGCGAAAATAACATAAAGCAAATTGTATGGTTTGAACTGTGTCTACCTTCCACAGTTATGAAGGTTGGAACTGTGAGATTAGGGTGCCAGGAGAGTCAGGTTCCCCCAGAGTCCTCTCGCTGGCTTGCAGACAGCTGTTGACTTGCTGTGTCCTCACGTAGCAGGAGGAGAACTGTCGAGCTTTCTGGCTTTTTCTGCAACCTTACGACCTAACTCCCTCCCAAGCCCTGACCTGAAATATCATGATATCGGGATTGGGGTTTCAGTATGATTATGGGGAGGTAGGAAACATTTAGCCCCTTGCCACCAACCATCATGATACCTTAAAAAACAGTCATCAGGAAATGTGGCAATATATTGCTAATAAAATGGCCAAGGCATTAGAAAGTTCTTTGAACTCACAAGGGAAAGAGAGCACATGGCACGGTAGTTGAGTAATGGCCCTCTAAAGAAATCCACGTCCTAATTTCTGAAACCTGTGAAAGTGTTCCCTTACATGATAAAAAGGACTTTGCGAATGTCATTAAGTACAACAGGGAGATTATCCTATATTATCCAGTTGTGCCCAGTGTAACTACAAGGGACCTTGTAGAAAGGAGGCAGAGGATCAGAGTCAGAGGAAGATGTAAGGACAGAACCACTTACTGGAGAGAGGGGAAATGGCAGACGGTGGACTTATAGAGGAAGGGGCCCCAAGGCAAGGATCACAGGCAAAGCTGGGAAAGACAGGAAATGCATTCTGTCCTCAAGTCTACAGCATGGGCAGCTTGGTTTTTACTGAGTGATACTGAGTTCAGATTTCTGACCTCCAGAACTGTAGGGTGGATGTGTGTTGTTTGAAGACCTTAAATTTGTAGCAGTTTGTTCCACCAGCAATGAGAAGCTAATAACCATAGGAAATTAGAAATACTAGAACTGAACAAAAATACAACATATTAAAATACAGGGTATGCAGCTAAAGTGCTGCTGAAAGACAAGTCTTTACCTTAAAATGTTCAGATTAGAAAATAACAGAGACCTAAAATCACTGATACAAGCGTTTATCTTAATGAACTAGAAAACAAAGAGCAAATCAACCAAAGTGTGCAAATGATGAAATATGTAAATGGAAGGAAATGATAAAGATCAGAAATGATAAAGAAAGGAAAGAAAATGAAATCAACAAAATATAGGGGAAAAAATCAAGAAACTAAAAAGTCAGTTCTTGGAAAAAGATTGACATTTAAAAAAACTCTAAGAAAGCAGGTAAGGAGAAAAGAGAAAACTCAGAAGTTATAACATCAGGAAAGGAAATAGAACCTCTGGATATCAAAAGGATGGGGTAAAATTATGTACACTGTGTGTGCTAAAAAAAAAAAAAAAAAAAAAAAAAAAAAAAAAAACTAGCAACAAGTATAAAATGGGGGTGGGAGGAAGCTTCTTTAAAAACAAAACTTATCCAAACCGACAAAGAAGTAGATGACCCGGCTAACCCTATGTCTATTAGAGAAATTGAAGCCGTAATAAAACCTCTGGTCAGGCTAGTTCTTCTGTGGAATTCTATTAAAGTTTCACAAAGAAAAACCCATATTAAACCAACTCCTTCACAAGAAGTAGAAGGGGTAATGCTGCCTGGTTCATTTTATAAGGCCAACACAACCCTAATAACAAAACCTGACAAGGGCCTCACAGAGAAAATACAATTAAAGACTAATATCACTTGAGAACAGAAATGAAATCAAAATCCTTAGCAATTGCTGAATCTAGCAACATATAAAAAGTATAATAAATCATGGCAGAGTAAAATTTGTTCCAGAAGTGTGACATTAGTTTAACATTTGAAAGTGAATCGATGCAAGTGATTAAGTGAAAAAGGAATACAAAAATTCATAATTTTTTTTCAATAGATGCAAAAAAATCATACACAAAATTCAACACTCATTCATGAAGAACAAAGGAATAAAGGGGAAATTCCTCAATGTGATAAAAGCTATATATGAAAACCAACAGCTATCATCATTTTTAATGGAGAAGTACTGAAAATGTTCAGAAGCAGGAACCAGGCATGTGGTCAATTAAAATAATAATAGAGTCCTCATCAATGCAATTAGGCAAGAAAAAGAAAAAGAGAAGTGTAGCCATTGCTAAAGAAGAAATAAAATTATTTGCTGATGATATGTGTATGTATAAAATCCAAAATAATTTCCAAATAAAACATAACAAAGAAAACCTCTTAGATCTAATAAGTGAATTCAGCAAGATTTGAGAATATGAGATCAATTTATAAATACCAATTGTGTTCTTAAATACTAGCAACCAGAAACAGAAAAATATAAAAGTCAATACCAATTATAATAGCATCAGAACATACGACTTCTGAAAAATAATTTAGCAAAATAGGTAAAAGACCTCTATAAAGAAAACAAAATATGGCTGAAGGTAAATAAGACTAAAATAAATGGAAAGACATACCATACTCATGGCTTTGAAGACAAAACATTATAAAAAATATCAATTCTCTTTGTATCAAAGATTCAATAAAATGACAAAGCCCCAGAAAGTGTTTTTATACTAAAAATGTACATAGAAATGAAAAGGAATAGCCAAGACATTCAGGAAAAAGAAGAATACCCCTGGAAGATGAAAACCACCTGATTTTAAGGATGGCTAATGAGCTACAACAATCGTGGCAGTAAGATGTTAACATTTGCATAGGCAAATTGATCCATAAACCAGAAATAGACCATGCATAAAAGGTCAAATGATTTTTAACAAGAGTGTTGATATAATTCAATGGAGGAAGAAAAGTATTTTTAATGAATTAAATGAATGGTACTGCGTCAACTTGATAACTATGAAAGAAAAAAAAATGAATTTGACCTAGACCTCACTTTACATACCATCCCCATCCAAATTGACTTAAGGTAGATTTATAGATGTTTCCAGAAAAGCAAAAACTATGAAGCTCCTAGATAAAAACACTGGATAATACTTTTATAACCTGGTGATAGACAGATATTTCTTAGATAAAATGCTAAAAGCTCAAACTATTATAGAAAAATAAAACAATTAAGCTAAATTTTAACAAAATTCATTTATTTTTCCTTAGTAAAGGAAATCTCTTTTCATTTAAAATGAAAACCTTATTTCATTTAAAATGAAAAGAAAAAAATAAATAAATAAAAAACAATGAAATCGAAAATGACAGACTATGAGAAAAAAATTTTTAAAATAGGCCTTTTGTCCACAATATATAAAACTCACAGAAAAATCAATAATAAAAATATTATCTAACAAACGTAAATAAAAGATAGGGACATCCACCAAAATACTATTTGTCAGTAAACACAAATGTTGTTTGACATTTTAAATCATCAGTGAAATTATTATTTAAAAAGCAAAATGAGATTCCACTGCACATTTGCTAACATGGCTAAAATTAATGATTTCAAATATTGAAGAAGATGCTTGGCAATTGGGAGTATCAGACCTTGCTAATGGAGGCATAAAATGCTACGACCACTGTGGAAAACCATTCGGGAATTTATTATAATTCAGTAACTCCACCCTTAGTTCTGCCCAAAAGTAAATAGAAACACAGGTCCATGTTGGACTTTTTGAGATCATTTATTCCAGTATTATTTCTGCTAGTAAATGTTGGGTAGTAATTAACGGGTAGTATGCTTATATCATAGAATTTTTGACTCAACAGTTAAAAATGTACACACACCACCACATACATAAATCTCAAAATCATCATGTTTAATCAAAGAAGCCAGTTGCAAAAAGAGGACCTGTGTGCAATACCACTCCCATGAAGTTCCACAAGTAAAACTTGTCTGTGGAAACGTGAATTAGAACAGTGTAGACGCATGGGTGTGGAGGGAAGGGTAGGAGGCTAGAAAGGGAAGCAGGGGTATTTTCAGGGAAACGGAAATATTCTCTGTCTCGACTGGTGATGTATAAAGAGAGTGATAAATAGGCCCAAAGTCAGTGAGCTGTGCACTTTAAGATCTCTGCATTTCACTGTATGGAATCATACCTCCATAACAGAAGTACTAGCAAAGCAAAACAAAGGAACAGAATGCCAATCTCATCCCAGAGTTTTCTTCTTGGGTGAAAACAGAACAAAATAACTCAACCAAATCTATATACATCTTCCTTCGAGTCTTGAGCAAAGGATTAACCAAAAAAACTTTTCTAAACCCAATTTCAATTTGACAATACATGGATAAAACCAGGGCCAGTTAAATCTACAGGATTTTGTGGGAAGTGGAATCGGGGGTATAAACAGTGGATTACCCGGGAATTGATTGTTCTCAGCTTGCAATCTGGGACTGGATCCAAAAATGCAGGTCTAAATTTCTCTCTTTCTATAGCCCTAGATTTAGAGATTCAGCTACAGATTCTTTATCAGTAACTTGCTCAGGTGATCCTGGCGACTGAGAACACTGATATTGGCAGCCAGCAAGCTGGGGACTCAGGAGAGCAGAGTTCCCAACCAAGGCCATGTGTGGAGAACCAGGAGGGCCTATGGTGTCAGATTCAGTCTGCGTCTGAGTTCCTAGGCCACGGGTGACTGATGTCACCGCTCCAGTACAGTCAGGAAAGACTCCTCTAACTAAGCCTTTGATTCCATTCAGGCCATGAGTAGGGTTGGCTGATGCCCCCACCTGATCCCCGATATCTGCTTTACTCCTTCTAACGATTTAAATGTTAGTCTCGTCCAGAGACAGCCTCGCGGGCACCCCCAGCAATGTGTAACTGCTACCTAGGCACCCATGGCCCCATCAAGTTGACGCGTAAACTTAGCCACCACATTGGGTGTCCCCAGGATCCTGAGAGAGATGCTTCTGGAAGGCAGACCTGCTTACAAGGCACCTGGAAACATTGGGCACTTTTCTCTGGGCCTTACGGAGAAAAGAGAGGGAGTTTGGAAGGAAAGGTGAGAAATGCTTTGTATAAGTCTGAGTGAAGAGTTCCAAGGAGAGGTCTAGGGTTTGGAATCTGATTAATCACACACCGGGTCACCCAACCTTGCAACTTAGGCAGCAGAGACTGAGCCTGGGACCAAGGCAAGTGGAGTCTCTGTTTGGTGTTCTGCTTCGGTCCCTCCTGCTTCTCACCTCCCACCCTGAGTTCTTTAGGAAAAGTTCACCCCATGGAGCACACACGGGTTCCTTCCTTCTGCCCTCATCCTCTCAGCTCTCTAACTGTCATTAGTATTGCTTTTCCTTTGGGTCCTGGTCTGTGATTAGCAATTTACACCAAGGTGATAATGGGTGATAAAAAATTAATGGCAATCCAAAGTGTTAATGGTTATTCACATCAACTCACTACCAGCAATGTAGTAGCTAATTCACTTGCCATCTATCAGACTTTATGCCTAAGGAATAGACTGGTGGACAGTCCAGGCTGGCTGGGGACACATTATGTGGCGACAGCTCAGTTCCGTTGGCCAAGGCCTAGGTGTGCACCTGACTGATACCTGGCCCCCACCCTATGGGACGGATGCACAAGAACACCTCACACTCCTCATGCCTTTTATTCTCCCTGGATTTTAATGACAGCAGCAGGCACATACTTTAATGATCCCCTGCCAGGTGCCAGACACTGGTAAGTGTTGTAAATGCCAGTAAATGAGGCAGTTTCCCTCCCTTCTACCAGCTCATGGCTTAATGGAGTTCACAACCAAATCCTTCCTGCTCCTCCTGCTGTGTGCATCCTCAATTAAGTAGAGGTGTGGCGTGGTGCTGCATCAGCGGCCCTTAAATACATGCATGTGTGTGTTTGAGAAATGAGATCAGAATAAATGTTAAAAATCTCTTGTCCATAAACCTTCTTGCTGCCCGAAGGTGAGCATACAGACACGGCCCTGGCCCCACCTTCTTGCAGGGACCCACACTGGCTGGTGGAGAAGGAAGACTTCCCAACCATATCCCAACACAAAAATATAAACTCTGGTAAGAGATATGGACGGAAAGCCCTAATGCACGTGAGGGAAGCAGATGTAGTCTGGGGCTGTTTGCTATGAGATGAGAAGAGAGAAATAAGGGCCTTCCAGAGGAAGGGGCAGGGATGAGGCTGGGTGGAAAGGACCAAGGGCCTGAGGCAGGAGGACTAAGGTGCACAGGAAGAATCGAGAGAGGCTCATGTTCCCAAAATGGAGGGCAAGGACTGGTGGCTTAGCCCAAGAGAGATGGGGAACCCCTGAAGGGCTTTAAGCCAGGGAGAGACAACATGATCAACTCTAAGTTGGGCCAGTTACTTCCTTTCTGAGGATGGTCTTCAGCAAATAAAGAAAGCGCTGTAGGATGATCTCTGAGCTTCTTTCATCTCTAATACGCTGATTTGCTGTTTATAAATACATGCTCCATTGGTGGGCATCAGTGCTAGTCACAGATACTTCTGACTCTCTGGACATATCGTAGGACTGCTTTTGTTCGGCTCCTGAGATTTAGGTCTGGCCAATGTAGCAATGTGACCTGTGGATAATCCAGTTGTAAAAATGTGAAGAGTCGCTGTGTAATTCTCCAAGGCATCTCTCTGCCACAGTGGCCAGCTGTGTTTCAAATAGTAGAATATCTGGTCCTGCAGAGAGGAGAGCAGGGAACTCGACACTCAGACAACCTGCGATGGGCCAATAAAATGGTCAAGTAAATAGGTAAATTAATAAATGCACCTTCTTGGAAGCTATAGTTGGTCCTCAATATCCGTAGGTTCTGCATGTGTGGATTCAACCTATCATGAATCAAAAATAGTCTTTAAGAAACAACAAGAAAACCCACAATAATAAAATAGAACACAAATAAAAACACAATATGACAACTACTTACATATGATTTGCATTGATAGGAAATGTAAGTAATTGAGATGATTTAAAGTAAGTGGGAGAATGTGCATAGTTTCTATACAAATACTTGCCCTTTTATACATGAGACTTGCATATCCACGTATTCTTGTCTGTCTGCAAACCACACCTGAAATCAGCCCTAGGCACATATGCCAACATACATCCCATAGGACATTTGATTGGGTCGTTTGGTCCAGGATGCAGAGCTGATGCTCAAGAAATGTTTTTAAACATTGCAACCCTAAAACTGATAGTTTCCAATCATTCAATCTGGGCCTTTGTTTATTGAATCTCTGAAATGGGGCTGACCTCATCCCTGAAATCGTAGGAGCTGGAGGCTAATCAGAAGATAACAAAGCGCTTGCCATTTGTGAAGAGCTCTCCAGGTGCTAAATAATAGAGTAGGCTGGCGCGGGCTCTTGGCCCTGGCAAGAGCACACAAGGAAAGCCAGTGCCAACCCCTCCTCCGGTCTTTCTCCACCGCTCAGTGAAAAACCCAGGCTCTGGAGGAAATGCGAGGTCTATCAGGCTGCAGGGATGAAAGCAGCTGTAATTAAGTCCTTACAGATTCCACCTTGTTTCTTTGGCCTCTCAGGAATGAACCAACATTTCTGCTATTTGGGGCAGGATAGGAGGAGAAGAGCAGCCTTGTCTCTCTTTATCTGCATTCTGCTGATCGCTCAGCCATCTTTGATGCTGGCCTTGAGCCAAATCCCACCATCATGCCAGTTGCCTCTCTCTCTCTCTCTCTCTCTCTCTCTCTCTCTCTCACACACACACACACACACACACACACACACACACATGCACACAGATGCAAGGCCTTGTCGTGACAGGGCAAAAAGGGTCCAGGGATCCCACACTTGTGCGTGGGAAGAAGCAGGGTTGCCCTGGAGATGAGAAGACTGATTCTCCTGATTTGGGTGGAGGTGATTCTGTTCAGCGTCAGGTTGGGGCTTTGGAGACAAACCCAAGCTCACACACACGGTACCCGTCCTGCATCCACTTCCCCTGATGCCACACAATAGCCAGGACTTGGGGTGTGGACGGAGAAAGCTCAAGTTGAAAACTTGCTTCCACCTGAACGGTGTGTGATCTTGGACCAGTCACTCTTTCTGAGCCTCAGTTTCCTCATCCATGAAATGGACCAGAGGGCTACATGAGGTAACGGCCTTCAGAGTTCAGTCTGCCTGCTCAGGAACCTCTGGCTGGTTGCCTCTTCCTCATGGCCCTCACCGTCCCAGCTAGAGCAAGAAGGCTGTCTGTCTGCTCTGGGCTCTTCCCGGTCTTCCCACCCCCTTTCCTTCTTTTTTGTTTTGTTTTGTTTTGTTTTGTTTTTATTGTTGGTCGTTCAAAACATTACATAGTTCTTAACACATCATATTTCACAGTTTGATTCAAGTGGGTTCTGAACTCCCAATTTTACCCCGTATACAGATTGCTGTGTCACATCAGTTACCCTTCCATTGATTGACAAATTGCCTTTCTCGTGTCTGATGTATTCTGCTGTCTGTCCTATTCTCTACTATCCCCCCTCCCCTCCCCTCCCCTCCCCTCCCCTTTTCTCTCTCTACCCCTTCTACTGTAAATCATTTCTTCCACTTGTATTATCTTGTCTTACCCCTCCTTTCCTAACCAATCAGGATATCCCCTTTCCTTCTTCATTTCTGTTTTCCTCCACGGTTGCCCCCGGTGTTCATTTGAATTTTTCCCCAGCAGGCGTGGTCCTGAGCTGGATCCAGGCCTCCCCTCCCCCACCGCTGGTCTTGACCAAGGCCACAGGAGGAGCACTGGGCTGTAAGGGAGAAGGAGCAAAGGAACTTCCCAGCTGCTCTGGTCTCCTGGCCTTGAGGAGCCTCCAGTGTCCTGGGGTGTTAAGGCCTAGTGCCTCTGGAGGGAGGGGGATGATGGACAGCGAGGGTGCAGGAGCAGAGAACTGAGCCTGTCTCCTGGGAAACAGGCCTCCTCCTCCTCCTCCTCCTCCTAGTTATTCCCCATTGTTCCTGTTGAATACCTCATCTTCCTGGGTGAGAGGCCCTGGCTGTCCCAGCTCCTCCCTACACTCACTCCACTGCCACCTGCTGCCACCCCCCACTTCCCTCTGGGCAGCAGCAATCAGCTCACACTCTTGGAGCTTCAGGAAGGGAATGCTGCCCAGTGGCCTGGGGGGGGGGGTCAGCTGTCCCTCTGCATGCACAGAGAGCCACTTTCCACAGGCCTTTTGTGTGCTTCTTGCAAGGTGCACTTGGCGATGTTCAAAGTCACAGGAGTGAGGCAGAGACCCCGTGTTTTAGATTTCCCTTCTAGAATGGACGGCCCACTACTCCTGCCCAGAACACCAGTGGTGAGCAGGTGCCTTCCCTCGCCTGGGCTGTGGTTCCCTTGCAATATAAAATAAGGAGGTGGGGGCGGGGCCTGAGGTTTCCCATGCAGGACAGCCTTCCCCAGAGGCTCTCAGGTGAGCTGTGTCCCTTAGGTATTTCAAGTGGGGAGAGGTGAGCACCCGTGGCCTCCTGCTGCCAGTTTCCCAAGAGGACTCAATATTTGAGGAAGACTCATGTCATAGAACTGGGATGAAGGTTGACGGTCACTCAGGCAATAAGGTAAAGCACTGATTTAAGGGATGACCTGCGCTCTGGGAGCTCAGCAAAGACTTTAAGTAAGCCTGCTGCAGGGGCTGGAGGACAGGAGGTGAGTAAGGAGCACCAGCTGCAGCCGCCTGCTCCACACAGAGCCGTATTCCTCCTGAGCAATGGAAAGCCAGACGGTGGGGAGCCCTGGAAGTCCTGAGCATCTGCAGGGGTCTCGTAAGAGCCCTCCTTTCTTGGCAGAGACAAAGCCTTGAGCTTCTTATGCCATTTCCTGCTAGCAGACACACAGATTGCACTTCTCAGGTCCCCCTGAACCTTGCTTGGGTTTATTTTCTGGCCAACGGGACTCGGGCAGTGGTGGAATTCACTTGCAGCCCAGCCCTTGCACAATCTTCTTCCTCTCTTTTAGTGACCTAAGACACCTTGACATCGACACCTGATATCCAGGAGAAGCAAACCTTTGTTGTGTCCAGCTGCTGAGATGTGAGTGTTCATTTGTTACCACTGGGAAGCCCAGACTGCCCTGTCGAATGGAATCTGCAGCCTCAGGTAGGAGGCAGCAGAGCTATTTGCAAACACTGCTCCTCAACTTGTAAATGCAAAGTGCCTGGTCTCCAGCCAGGCTGAGATCTTGCCATTCTGGAGATTGTGGTCATGGTCTGGACTGCTGAGTGGCCCTCAGCTCCCCTCTGACTCTGCCTCAGAATAAATAGTACACTGAAAAGTGATTAGATCCCTATTCGAACTACTTTTCAGAAATGAAGAAATCTTCCCTGTGGTTCTGCAGGACTGCCTTCCCACACTAATCAAGAGAGCAGCTCTGGAGTTAGGTTGTCTCTGTTCACTGAAACACACTTATTTATTAAGTTCCCATAAAGCTAGTGGTCAGCCGGAGAGGTCTCCTGGTCTCACTCATTCATCCTGTTGTGGGGGTGATGGACCTACTGATGATGAACTAGTCTTTCCCGCGGGTGGGGTTAACTGTCTGTGGGCTCATCCGGGCCTCAGCTGGAACAACTGGGCTCTTGTTGCAGATGGTCCACTCATGTTGACAAGGCGATGGTGGGATTCCCCAGGACAGACCGTGCACATGTCTCAAAATTAGCCCAGCATCCCAGGTCCTGCATTATTTGGTGAAAGCAAATCATAAGCCAGGTTTGGATTCAGGGATGGAAAAATAGAATCCATTTTTGTATGAGTATGGGGGGAGGGAAGCATCATATTGCATGGGTATCTATTCATCAGAGGCATCAGTGTAATGAATTTTCTATAGTTACTGAAAGATTAAATGTGTTAATACCTGCACGATACTTAGAACAAAGGTGTGTTGTAAATTTTACAGCTTCATATTCTCTTGCTGCCTCAATATCCCCACACATTCCAGGCTGTGAACACCCGTCAGGTGGTCACACACACCAATGGGGTTTCTCATGCTTCTTGCTTGTGTCTGCATCCTGAATCCCAGTGAAGACACATTCCCCTGGGTCCTCTCTCTCAGCTCTTCTCCTGCATGGCTGAGCTTCTCCCCTGGGAGTTCCTCCCTGTGTCCCTCCCGTGACCTCCACTCTGTCTCTGGGTTCTGTGAAGGGAGGGCTTGTTTTCCTGCACCTCTGCTGTGCACCTCTCATGGCCACACCTGCCTGATCCCTTCATGAAAGAATGCAAAAGAGACGGGTGCACAGAACAGACACCTTGTAAACAGTAGGTGCTCAATGCGCCTGCGCAGCCTTCTCTCAAGCACCTTCTCCTCTTTGAGCTCTTCACTAATAGGAATCGTTGAACACTCACTGTGAGTGTTGCTAAGCATTTTGGAAAAGTGTCTCATTTAAGGCTCACCTCCTCACTAAGACGTGGGTTTTAAAATTCTTTATTTTATCAATGAATAAAAAAAAAAATAAGCTTAGAGAGTTTTAGTAATCTCCAAAGTGGCCGGTCAGTCAGTAGCAGAACCAGGATGGATCTGAACCCATGTTCGTTCTTAACCGTTAACCTAAACGCCTCCAGTGGTTGAGAAAGAACTTCAGCCATGAGCTGTGTGAGAGAAGGACTGTCCCAGAGTTCAGAGCCACTTGCACCCTTAGTTCAGTTGCCTCTGTCCCTTGTACCCATAACGGGGCATGTCCCAATCAGACAAAGCCCTCACAGTTCTCAGTGCCAGGCACGTGAAGCCGCAGCTGGCCTGGTGGGCATGGGCCTGGACCTCTGAGCACCGTGACTTTTCTGTGGCACTAAAGTCAGTCCAGGCTACGCCGTCTCTTCCTTGCCTGCCCGGCTGCTCACAGTGGGGTTGTCTGGTGTCTCCAGCTGCAGAATGACCCCCCCTCCAGGAAAAGGCAGGTGCACATCAGAGAGGGTAGCCCCGCTCTGTGGGAGGTATCTGAAGTTCCACACGTGGGTTTGGCTGAGTCAGAGCCCTGCTTGCCGAAGTCACCTCATAGTCCACACTTCTCTCCACCACTTTGGCCCCGTGCACCGCCTGAGCATGGCCCCACAGTCTCCAGTCCTTCCTCAGCTCCTCCATCCACCACTCCTCTCCCTGCCAAATTCCATTTCCCTGCACCGAAGTCCTCAGGGCCAGGAGAGCAGATGTGTCTCTCCTCAAAGGAACAATAGAGAAGCCACATGTAGACCCAGCAGAACATGGTGCTGGGGTCACCCAGCAGATTCTGCCCTGGGAACAGGAGTCAGAATGACCACACACAAGTGACCAGTCTTGCCATTCCAGACCTGAAACAAGGATGCCATCGCCTGCTGGGTCTCTGAACTGCTCAGCCAAACTGCTCCCTGGAGTTTGCTGACCTTTACACACCAGGCACTGACCTATTCAAGTGTCCCATGCTCCTGGGACTCAGCCCCAGATGTTAAGTTAATTTCTCCAGCTGCCACCTCACTTGCTGATAGCTTGATTCTCTTCCTCAATGATGCAAATTATTTCCAGACAAAGAACAGCTCCGAGCTGAAGCCTGTGAGTTAGGACCAAACCTGTGGTCTTTGATAACTTAATTATAGTACTTGATGCCCTTAGGAATTGTCTCTGTCCTCTCTAACTCTTCTTATTGGTGACGATAAGGATTCTGCGAGAGTTTGGATCTGGGATATCTCCCAAAGGCCCCTTGGGATCAGCAGAGGGTGGGGCCGTGCGCTCTCTCCAGCTGCGCCTTCTTTGTTTTCTCTGGGAGGAAAAGCTCTTTGCTTTTGGATCTTGGATCTCAGGCAATGAGTCAGGCCAAGTCCTTGGATCATATGTGAAAAGTGTCTTCTATTAAAGCAGGTAATTCGTGGTGGAGTCTCAGCAGGGTGATGGGGATGCAGGGCTGTTGCCTAGACTCTCAGTACTAGAACTCTCTTATTTTATGGCCACAAAACCAAGGCCCAGAGAAGGACAGTCAAAGGCTCAGTCCCCAGCTTGGTGCTTTTAGGAGGTGAGCCCTACTGAGAGGTCCTTAGGTCACTGGAGCGTTCTCTTCCTCTTCCTCTGCCTGCTCCCACTATGATGTGCTTCTTAACCAGGATCCAAAACAACAGGGTCAACAGATAATGGATTAAACCTCCAAGACTACAGCTGAATAATCTTTTTTCTCAGGTATTTTGTTATAGTAAGAAAAACCTAGCACAGATTTGAACCAAAGATAAGATGAAAAGAATTAAGAAGGAACCTGAAGAAGCATTACACTGTGTGGTATAATCTGTGGTATATACCTGTGTAAGGCAGCCCCGAAGAGCACATCAAAGGTCTCCTCAGCCTGGATTTGGATGTTGGCATTTCTAAGCACCAGCGGTGTAAGCTTAGGTAAGATTCTCTAGGCTTTAGGTTTCTCATTTGTAAAAATAAACGTAATCATTGATAATAGTTATGAGGATTGTGTTAGTCATTTTTCTGACATTGTAACAAATAACTCAGATAATTAACTCTTAAAGAGAAAAGGCTGATTTGGGCCCATGGTTTGGGGGGTTTCGGTTCATGGTCAGTTGGACAGTTGCTGTTGGACCTGTGATGAGACAGCACCTCACGGCAGGAGGACATAACAGTAAAGCTGGTCACCTCCTGGCCAGGAGGAGAAAAATAGAGAAATAGAACAAGCCTCAGCTGTTCCACATTGGGAAAATCACTGTCCCTCTCTGGGCCTTGGGTTTGTGGCCATAAAATAAGAGAGTTCTAGTACTGAGAGTCTAGGCAACAGCCCTGCATCCCCATCACCCTGCTGAGACTCCACCACGAATTACCTGCTTTAATAGAAGACACTTTTCACATATGATCCAAGGACTTGGCCTGATTCATTGCCCGAGATCCAAGATCCAAAAGCAAAGAGCTTTTCCTCTCAAAGAAAAAAAACAAGGAGCAGCTGGAGAGAGCGCAGGGCCCCACCCTCTGCTGATCCCGAATGTTCCCTTCTGTTTCTCCACCTGTGTCAGTGCTGTCTCCCCATCCACCTGAGACCGCAGGGTTTTGCAAGTGAGGAGGGCCCCCGAATGTGTGGAGGAGTCAGTTAAAATAAATGTATGGAAATGCAAAGAGAAGGCCCAGTGCACCTGCATAGTTAGCAGAAGCTGGAGAAAAATAGAGGTTTCTTCTTGCAGAGAGTCTTTGGAGTGTCAGACCAGGCCCAGGGGCAGCCGGAGTCCCCCCTCTCCCCACGCCTCCTCCGGCTGCAATCTGTCCGCTGCCCTCTCTGTGGCCAGCTTTCAGAACCTGGGATCTCAATCTTCCCAGCCGAAAAAGAGTTTATGAAAGCATCCACTGTATCCTGAATTGAGAAGTCAGCTGCTGGAATCCATGATCAATATGTTGTCTCCGGGTGATGGAGCGCTTCCTCGCACCGTGTTCCTCGTGTTCCCTTCATGGTTCAGAGCTCCCGGGGCTCTGCAGAACGCCCAGCCATCAGGAGCTCTGATCGCTGCCAGGCTTCCTCCTCCCTCAGCCTCCCGGGCCCCGGAATCCACAGCGCCCAGCCTGCGGCTCCTGACTGCTGTGTCTCAGCCCTTCGCAGGGAAGAATGAGGCTAAAGAAAGGTTTCTACTCGGAGCTTGGTTAGGGGTGCTTGGTGCTGGCGGGAAGCTGTGCTGTTTCTCTGAAGCCCTTCCAAGTCCACATCTAACCGAGATGCAGGATGCGGGCTGTAGGTTAGTGCCCTGTGACATTAAAATTCATCAGCCCACCTCCCCTCTGAGCTCTGAGTCCAGAGGCCAGCCGCTTCCTTCATTTGTTTCCTCACAATCTTCACCCACATGGGGCTGTCTTCGGGCTCGCTGGCTGGCCCTGACACTCACTCTTCTCCTTGCACACTCCTCTTGCCACATGGGTGTCAGTCGCTGGGATTCTGCAGATATGCCTGGCTCTCTCAGGGCTCTTCTATGTGGGGATGCCGAGATGCCCAAGAGCAGCCACCTGGCCTCAGTGACCAAATCACTGACTGTTGATTTACAGGCGACGGGAGGAGGATGGGTGTAAAGCCTGGATGCGTAGCTAGATGGCAATCTTGAAAGGGTTGGGGGTGAGGAGAGAAAGCTGCTAAGCCAGGTTTCTGGGATGTCCGATGAGCTGCCCGAACTCTAGACGGAGTAGAAAGTGCAGGTTCCAGCCCTTTCTTGTGCTGTGCTTTGCGTGTGTAGACGTGTGGGAGTACACGCGTGTGGGTAGGCGGGGCTGAGTTCCCTGCTGCTGGATCCTGAACAAGTCGAGTACTAAAAAAGAACCTAAGGTTTGGTGTATTTGTTGGTGACAGATGTGCTACAGATCACTCCCGAAGCTCAGTGCCTGAAGACATCCATCTATCATTTTGGTTTGCACATCTGCAGTTTGGCTCGGGGGTTCTTCTGATCCAGACTGGCTTCTGCTGAAGAGGCTCTTCTCCATGTGTCTGTCACCTTGACTGGACCAGTTTGCTAGACAGGGCATGTTCTCATGGTGATAGCAGAGGCACAAGAGAACAAGTGCCCAGATAGATAGGGCCACACAGAGATGTGGACCCAGGGAGTGGCTGGGAACCAGAGCAAGTCAGGGTTCTCTAGAGGAACAGAATTAATAGGAAGTATAATTATAAAAAGGGATTTATCAGGTTGGCTTATGCAACCAGAAGCTGGGTAGTCCACATGGCGGTCTGCAGGCTGGAGAGCTGGGAGAACCAGTAGCTGCACAGTTCTCAAGGCTGAAGCCCCAGAACAAGAGGGATCAATGGTGCTACCCTAGTCTGAGACCGAAGGCCTCTGGGGAATCATGGCAGAGTCCACTTTGGAAGAGTGAAGAAGCAAGAGTCTGATATCCTCAGACGATTGCAGTAGCAATCAAGAACCCGTTCAATAAGAACTGAGCTTGCATCTGCTGCTGCTTCCTGTCCTTCCAACTTTTATTCCATCCAAGCCATCATCCTATTGGACAGTGTTGCCCACACTTAGGCAGCTCAGTTGGCTATGCCACCTGCCAATCATCCCTAGACACACCTTCATTGACACACCCAGAAGCCTCTTAATCATCTGCTGCAGTCTGGCTGGGCACAAATCACCAATCACCGAGCCGCCCCAAAGCACTTGTATGTTCAAACACAGGAAAGTTTATTGCCTGAACTCCAACAGCACTCCACGCACACTCCCGGGGAACTCTCCTGAATGCCACCCACGCGGCCCCTCTCCAGCACACCACACCAACTGGAACTCCCTCCACGGAAACTTCACCAACCAACGAAAACTCCCCAGGAGATGCCCTCGAGAACTCCAAAGTAGCGGGTGCCCAAGGCAGGCAGCAGGGGTCTATATACAATTAAATCAATCCAGCATCATCTTAATGGCTTGCTTCTCAACCATTACTTCTGGCAAAATGCCAGGTGTCATCCCGAGTCCGCTGTGGCCCTCAACAATCATCAGCATCTCTTAATCCAATCAAGTTGACAATTCAGATTAACCATTACATCCACCGTGTTCACATGCATTACATTTTCCCATTTTACTCATACAAAAACCAACTGCTCCCTCCCATTCCAGACTTTAGTCTTCTCTCCAGATTCTCCCCTTTGAATTTCCCTATAAGGGTGAGCTACAGGATCCTTGGATTAAAGCAACAAAGCTCATGGAGAAGTCTGTTCCCGGGTCCATTCCCAATAAGTGGAGTCCACCTTCCACAAGTCCATCTTCAAAGGACTAGGCACCGTTGACCTTCGGGGTTGGCAGGATACCTGGTAAGCTGAGCAGGGGACTTGATATGTGGTAGATCCTAGTGCCCGCATGCCTCTAACTATGTCACAGTGGGAAGTGATTTTAGTTCACTTAAGTCTCCTTCAATCCTGCCAAAGAGGGTAAGAAAATCTCAATTTTCTTAATTGTCTCAGCCTCAGGGACAAAAATTTAGTATTCCACCTCTTTCTTATCTTTTCCTCCTGATTATCAATACTGATTTACATTTCTTGTAGTTAAAAAAAAAAACTGTTTGCTGGAATTATGTTTTTTTTATTTGTTTGTTTCTGGTAATAGATATTTGCCCATTGGGGGCCATCCAGCATCCGACTATCTTTCCTGTGTTTGGGGTCTGTCCTATCACAAGTGCTATGGTTTGATTGTGCCTTTCCAAAATTCAAGTGCTGGAAACTTAATTCCTTAATGCAGCACTTTGGGAGGTAAGGCCTTCTGGGAGTCTGGGTCACAGGGGCCACGTTCTAATGCATGCATGAATTCCTTCCTTACGGGAGTGGATTAGCTATGGTGGGAGTTTGGTCCCATTAACTCTCTTCCATATGCGCCCACCCTCTTGCCCTTCTGCTTTCTACCATGAGTTGAAGCAGCACAGGGGCCTCACGAGATGCACGATCCCAATCTTGAAGTACCCTGCTTCCAGAACCATGAGCTGAATAAACCTCTTTTCTTTATAAATTGCCCACTTCCAGGTATTCCGTTATACCAGTGAAAACTGGACTAGACAACCAATATTTTCAAAGGAGAAGAACCCACCTTCAACTACACAAGTTAAAATGACCAGGTATGTTTCTAGCCTCCCTTGAAATAAGGTGTGTAAATCTGACTCACCCTTGTCTGATTCCACGCATGCACCCCAGACCCTGTACACAGGACAGGCAGGAGATGAGCTGCCCTGTAAATGGGGGCAGTGGCAGTAGTAGCAGCAGCAGCAAGGTTTCCCATTGTCTGGAATGGCAGTGGAGCCGTGGTGTGCCAGGGGTCCAGTGGAGCCAGAGGCCTGCACACTGCTGGGTGGCAAGGACAGTAGAAGTCTTGATTTGTAACCCAGTTTTGGCTATGGTGAGGCTGCTCACTTCCTTTTGTTCCAGACTATTTTCTGAACCTAGTTCTCATTGCATTATTGACAAATCAGCTAAATACCCAATATTCTATGAATAAATTCCACTTCTGGCTCGTGTGAGTTGCAGTTCCCTGATCCTGAGTAATTTGAGTGGGATAATTCACTGTGCAGGACAATCCTCGACAATGCAAAATATTTAACATACTTGCTTTTGTCCCGTACAATGACAGAAACTTAGCCAGTCCTTGTGGCAACCAGGAACTTCCCAACCACTTCTGTGTGGTTGATTACCACTTCCAGCTGAATGCCAGTGAGCTGCGGAGTTTGAAGGAGACTTTTGGTCAGTGCAAATAATGTGTGGAGCAATAGAAAGTTTTGTTCACTAACCCATTTTAAATCTTAATTTAATGAATAGAAAACAGGGCCCTTTCTGGTAATGGGGCATAAAAGATGTTAGTTTGTTAGGAAAGCTTAAGGTTAAGATTCTCAGCATCAGAACCTACTTGGTGGACAGGCTTCTGAGGGAATGGAAGTTACAGGCCACAGGACGAAATGCCTATAACCCAGGGAACACTCAACTCAGCTGCTGGAAAGCCTTGGGAGGTTGTGCAGGGGAGCAGGTGGGAGAGAAGGCAGAGGAAGACCACCTTGTCCGTGACAGTCACTTTCTTCTTTCCAACAGCTTCCTGCCAGAACCCCCTTGGTGCCCGATGTCCAAAGACAACATTGCTATGAAAATCTGGAGCATCAGATTCCTATCTGGAATCATATCCAGGAGACTCCATCCTGGTCAGAACAGTATCATTGAAATCACAACTAGAAAAATCCAGGATGGTCCAGCCCTGCGGTGTGACTGAAGATCCAATTTTCTAAATACCTAGAGCAACAATGAAAGTTCAGGTCACAATTATTTCTTGGTCCAGTTTCCCATCTGGGGCCATGTGGACACTCAGGTATGCTGATGCAGAAAACCAAGCTGGCATGGGAGTGAAGCATCACACCCTAGAGGGATCAATGAGACCAGGTTAGCCAACTTGTTTGACAAGAACAACATAGAGGAGGGAAGTTTATTTTGGGCTCATGTTTCAGAGGCTCAGTTTGTGGCTGATGAGCTCCTTATTCTGGGTTTGAAGTGAAGCAGACATCTTGTTGGAAGGGCATGGTGGCGGAAAGCGGCTCAGCTCAGGGCAGCCGGGAAGCAGGGAGTGAGAGCATGAGGAGCCAGAGGCAAGATATATAACCCCAAGAGCATACCCCAGCCAGGCCCTACCTGCCTAGAGTGGCCACCCAGGACAGTGGTCATTTCACATTATTAACCCATCAAATGGATTAATCCATTAAGGAGGTACCAGCTCCCATAATCTAATCATGTGGTTCTGAACATTCTTGCATTGTCTAATATGAGCTTTTGGGGAGACATCCCATCTCCAAACCAGAACAGATTACATGGTGTTAGAGAGGTGGAAAGAGAGGAGAGCAGCCCTGGAATAGGCTTGAGAGGAGAGTTTTGAAGGAAGAGGTGTGTTGACACTGAAGCAGAGCTGAGTGATCCAGGCACAGGAAAGAGGGTATAAAACGGAATATGTAATGCATAAGAAATAGACGTGGTGGTGGGGGCCTGGAGGGGAATGAGGCATTTGGAGAGCATAGCTGGGTTTTGTTTGTTTATTACCAACATGCTTATGTTTGCCATTTGATGGCTCACTGGGCCTGCATTGCTGATGTCTGCCCATGTTCTTTTTCCTCCAGGAAACCCTCCGTGGAGAACCTTGCAGCAGGCTTTTCCTCTCCGTGCTCTGCCTTCAGCCTGGCCATTGACCTCCTCATAGACTGCACTCTCCAGCAGATAGTGGCCAGGGAAGATCAAACACCCAACACTGTCATCTTCACTTGGGATGCCGCCATATGTAGCCCATATGAATGGACACGGCTCTCACCAGGTAGAGAGGAGATAGGCTGCCATGTCCACATATGATCCAGCACAGCAAGGGGCTCTGGGAGCCTTGGGAATGGTCAGTGTGTGAGTCCTGGTGGTTGTTCCATGAGGCAGTCAGCTGGGTGTGCTGAGAATTCCATTTCAGTCTGTACCAAAAGCTCAAACCACACTCAAGCTTCCATTGAGACTGCCAAGCACTGAATGGTTTGGGGCCTATCCAAACTCGTATGTTGAGATCTAACCTTGAACATGACAGTGTTAGGAAGGGGGGCCTTGGAGAGTGGGTTAGCTCAAGAAGGTGGAACCCCCACAAATAGGATGAGGGTCCTTTATCAAAAATGCCCAGAGAGCTCCTTTGTCACTCCCACCACGGAAGGACTCGGTGAGAAGACACTTCCGGTGAACCATCAAGTGAGTGGGGCCTCATCAGACACCACATCTCCTGGCGACTGGATCTTGGACTTCTAGATTTCAGAACTGGGCAGAATGAATTTCTGGTGTTTATAAGACTATGGTATTTTGCCACAGTAGGCCAAGTTGATGAAGACGAAACCCAGAGAGAAGTATTTTCAGTTGAGAGGCCCCATGGTATGTAGGACGAGAGTGGGATTCAGTGTCAAACCCAGCCTCCCGTGAGTTTCAGGGTCCTTGGGCAAGTCACCAGGCCACCTGTCCTCCACTCTAAATGTCCTTTTCCTTTTCCTCTGAGGTAATAAAACAGGACAACTGAAACCTCTCTATTAGTTTAGAATCCAAGACGAAGGAGGGGAGAGCAGTGCCAAGTTCAGGCCCAGGTGGACCAAGGGGATCAAGAAGAAAAGAAGCGGCCAGGAGTCACTGGCCGCCAACCTGAAGGCGGTCCTGCCGGAGCAGCCTTGTTTGTGTCACCGGAAGCCCTTCATTCTTAATTACCCTTAGAGAATGAATGAATACAATGGCAAGTGGCATTAGAATAATTTACCGTTCATGGAGAACAAGGGATGATTAGAGTAATTCCCTATTAGTATTCACGTGTCCCCTTGCAGAAGGCACTCCCCCCCTTCCTTGGGCTCCCAGTGCTCCCATTATGGGAACAGGATCCCCTTCTGCAGCACCAGCCTGCAGTCAGCAGGTTATTAGGCAAAGGGAGTTATTGGCTGTGTAATTAACTATGTAATTAACTCAGTTCCAAATGCAATCAGCATCTAATCTAATAGAAATGTGTAATTAAATTGCATCTTTAATCCCTGGGAAAAATCTCTGGATTTGGGGGTGGGAATCAACCTGGCAGGGCGCCCCCAGGTCTCTATTATCTTCAATTAGACAATTAATTGATATTCAAGTTACCTTTCTCATTCAAACCTAATTGAATTTCTCCCTACTCCCCATGAGGTGTAATGTGTTTATAAAGATGCTTTCCTCCACTCACAGCCTAAGGAACCCACAGAGAAGCGGTCATCACCTGCCTCCCACTGCCACTTACCCGGATATTAGATGCCAGCCAGTGGCCCCTTTAAGAGATTGATTGGCGCTTTGCTTTCTCCTTGGTGCCTTTGTATCTAAACAGTGGAAAGTGGCTGGAGAGCAGCTCAATCTGTGACTAATGAATTTCCCTCCTTCTTGCTCCAAAGTCAGCCGATTGTTGCCAACATCTCCATTTTGTTTTCAGCTCCTGCAAAGCAGCTGTCCTCTCCCAAATTCCCTCCTTGACTTCTTACTCCTGCCCCCCCCCCAGCAGCCTCTGGGAGCTCTCCTGCAACCTGCACCCACCTTCCTCCTCAGATTTAGCCCCTGGAGAGCCAAGCACCCAACCTGTGTGATTTTGCCAAGCTTCCTTGCTCTGCAAAGGAAATACTCAACAATTCTGGAACCCGGTGGCTTTCTCCAGGCCTGTCTTTCCCTGGGGTGTCAGGAGGAGAGAGACCAGGGTGGAGACAGATCTGGGAAAGAAGAGGGAAGAGGAGACGGGGACGAAGGAGGGGCCAATCTGGAGGGGAAAAAAAATGAGTCATTAAAGAGAAAGGGACATAAAGCGGAGAACAAGAAAGGCAGAGAAGGGAAAGGGCGAGGCGTTAACAAAACGTAATAGAGCTGTCTTCAAGGACACAGAGCCAGCCAGCAGGCAGGCAGGCGGGAAGCACCGGCCATTCTGGAAGCATCTCCTGAAAGGCTTGAATATCAAACAACGGGGACTCCAGCAGAAGCGAAGGCTCAGATTGCACCGGGTGCACCTGAGAGTCTAATCTGAAATGAGAATCTCAGGGGAGGTGCCGCCATTCTCAAAAGGTCTGCTTTAAAAAAAAGAAAAGAAAAAAAAAAGAAAGCAAAAAATAAAATAAAACTTTCCCCATCCCTTCTGCTTTCAGAAGTTTAAGGAAAGTGCAGCCATTCACAGACATCACTTATCTCCAGTGGCAATCAGTTTAAATGTGTCCCATTATCAAGCCGCCTGCTACTGTACATCAGCGGGTGTTGTACCAACAGAGTCGAGGGCGGATAACACGCTAGTAATTGCTTGTCTGTTTAAAGAAACTTCAGTTCCCAGAGAGGGGAAAAGAAAAGTGGAAGCCAGAGAGACAGAGCAGGAGCCAGCCAAGGCCTCGGCCAGGGGCAGAGGGAGTCTGTGGACCTACTGAGTGGGGCTCTGTAGGGTAGGGGGACCTGGGAACTGAGCGCAAAGCCCGGATCAGGGCTGGGAGGATGAGACAGGAGTGAAAGGGGCCGTGCTCAGGACTGTCAACTCGGACAGGGTACAGAGAGGAACCTAGGGTCACTCACTCAGGTTCACACTGGGTGACGTGGGCGTGGAAACTGGGTGTCAGAGCCCAAGGGCCCAACTCTCCCCTAAGCACCTGTTGCACAGCTGGGGATGGCAGTGACACTTCCTGATGTCGTGAACATGCCGTCACCCCCTTATTTTTAGTAATCCATGAAAAAACAAGGATACCCTTGCCAGCGATTTTTAAGTCTCGAATCTCCTGTGTGTATAGCCTATTTTCAGCAAGGGGACTGTGTTTGGGCCAGAAATGTAGACAGTCCTCAATACATATTTGGTGGCTGGAACCATGGGATCATAAAGGAAGTTGAGTTTCCCTTTGGGGCTCCTATTGCTAGATTTTCGGGGTGCTCTGTCTTTTGATCATCCCCCAAAATGCCACAAAATAAGTGTGGCTGCCCCTTTTTATTTCCATGAGGAAGCTGAGGTCAGAGGGGACAGTGACTGACCCAAGGCCACATACCCAGTCAGAGGTGGAGTTGGCTCCACTTGGCTCCAAGCCTACCTGCAGAGTCACCCCTGCACACCAGGCAACAGCACCAGAACAGAATGCTCAGCCCACCTCTACTTCTGACTCCGCCCCATGTGATTGACTGATCTGGGAGGGTCTCTTCAATTCTCCTTCCTGCTCTGTAAATCCAGAAACCATTTCCTGTTTGGGGCTCAGAACATTGGTGATTGGAATGGAGGAGTGACAGTCAAGTGCTCTGTGGCTCTTAGTCCCATCCCCTTCTCAGTAACCACGGGCTGTATTCAGTAGGCAGCGGTGTGGTCCAGGAGGAAACAAGTCCCTCCCACTCTAATTTTTAACATTTTTCTGCATTAACAAATTGGGAGACCTTGGGCAGGTCTTTGAACCTGTGGGTGCTTTCAGCTTCCTTGTGTGTAAAAGAGAGATGAGAATAATATCTATGTTCCCAGCCCTGCAGGATGGCTCTGGGGATCAAGTGGTGCAAAGCCATGATAATGCTTTGGAAGACGCAGAAGCTTTTCATTTTGTCTATCTAGGTGTATTCATATTCATTAGGTTTAAAGACTAAACGAAGGATGAAATGTTCTACTAGCATCGAGGGAGGACCCTGTGGGTTGGCAGACTGTTTACAGTTTACCCTTAAGGACAACCATTTGTTTGTTTTAAGAAAAAGATTTGGCTCTCAATAAAGATATCCACGGCTTTCAGGACATGAAAATGCGCTTTGGATGTCACAAGTTTGTTTGAATTTCACTCCAGGGAGCTCAGCTCAGTAAACACTTTGATGTGTAGGAAGCAACCCTTAATCAAGCTAGTGAATCTTAACCTAACCTTCACAATAAAAGCATAAATAGAACCCTGATTAAATAATTGTTATTTTCCTGCTGAGAAGCTCATTTGGGACTCCGTCTTTAGTGTAATATGTTATGCAAATGTTATATATAGCATGTATATGTCTCTTCTGCAGCAAACTGTGTCTTTGATCACACCAAAACAGGGCAGGGAATCAAAGACTGGTTTCCAGTCCTTGTTCTCCCAGTGACTAGCTGTGTGACCTTGAGAAAGTCACTTAATCTCCCACAGCCTCACATTCCTCATCTTGTACAAAGAGGTTGAAGGAGCTCAGTGGCTGGTACTCACGGATCACCCCTCCCCCAGCCATGATGTCCATGTTTTCAAAAATATCTACTAATCTGCATGTATTACATGATAATGAATTCATTTCCCCAAGTCTAAAAATCAAAGACATTTATAAGTGGTAGCCAGAGATTCTGATCAGACTTACTTAATCAGAGCTAGCACACAGAGCTGAGATAATTCCAGCCCAAAGAGAGGAAGTGTAACAGTTTAGTCTGTTATGTAGCCTCACAAAGGATAGATGGAGAGATGTCTTAGAGTTTGGGGATAATAACAGTAACTCCCCAAGCCCTATTTCTGCCTGAGCCCAACCCTAAAGGTGTACAAACTGGGCATCTCCATGTGCCCACTCTTGCTCACTTCCTGTCCATTCGCCAAAGGTCTTGGTCAACTTTAAGAGATAAAAATGCACTCATGCTGGGGATTTAGATAGGCTTACCTCGTTGAGGGGGGAGATGGGGCAGAAAAAATAATAGCCAAATTGCAAGGTGTATTAGAAGGGTGTAAGTGTATCCCAGAGAAAGAAAGCAGGGAAAGAGGTGAGGGCTGATGGGGACAAGGTGGTGTTTGGTATCCAGGGTATGATTAGAGAAGGCAACATCTGAGCAAGAGCTCGGGTGCAAGAAAGCAAGTTGTGCACACTCACTGGGGGACAAGCAGCTCAGGCTGCAACTATTGCAAGTGCAAAGGCCCTGAGGTGCTCAGAGACCAGCAAGAAGGATGCAGTTTGTAGGGCAGAGAGACCATGGTGGATAGTCAGAGAAGTCCACAGAGGGTGTAGTAGGCTCCTGTAAGTACATGTGCTTTTACTCTGAAACAAGATACCCTGAAGTTTGGTGCGTGGATGCCATACGGTGACATGCTCTGACTTGTTTTGTAAAGTCCATGTGTTTTCAGGAATTGAAAATGGGCTGCAGGGATCAGGGTGGAAGCTGGGAGAGGGTTTTGGAAGTCCATGTAGTGGCCCAGTGGACAGGCAGCAGTGGCTTGAGGAGAGGCAGTCATGATGGAATGGGGGAGACATTGATTTCTAAATCCATTTGGAAAACTCAGCCCATTAGACTTGTGGATGGATTCTCTGTGGGGAAAGTCAAGGTTTGGGAGTTCACCTATGCACTCTGTCCTCTGATGAGATCATGGCATTGACATACATGTCATTCATAAGATGAAGGGCTGTGTAGAAAGCCTCCTGACTTATGAATGTGTGTAAATTTCCCTTGACCTCCAGGGAAATCACCCAACCAAAATAATCTGTGAAAATATATGAGTGAACGTGAACTCCATGAAGAAGCCATGCTAAGCCAAAGCCCACTTTGCAACAGTCAAAAATCCCACCCTAGTGGCGGTGCCCAGGTGAAGCCCAGGAGTCAGGGTTTAGCCCTCTGTCCCTAAGCAAACTTTGTGTAAAAGGGAGGGGGCTTCCTGGCTTTAATTTCCCTTGAGATCATTTTGATTCCACATATCCTAAATGTGCTTGGGAAGTAAAATGACCCTGGGAGACTCCTGCTGATGAAATAAGGCTTGGGAAAACTAGCCCCCTTGTTTATAAGGGAAAGAAATAAATGGTTCTCAACTCTCTACTGAACAGAGAAGGAATGGATTCCAGCTAAAGTAGAACTCAGCTACCATAAAGCCTTTTTGGAACATGGCAGGATGTCAATCAATAAAAGATTATTCCAGACCTCATTTTTGCAGAAAGGGTTCTACAGAACCCTGGATTGACTCAGGGCTATGTAGAAAGGGGTTGCCTGAGAAAACTGAATAGTGTACATTCAAGTTTTGAGAAATACTAGGCAAAACAGAGTTAGTTGGTTTTCTCTTTGCATCTTCAACATGCTAATGTTGACATTTCCAATAGGGTCAGTTGAATAAGAAGCACAGAAGCTTATTCCAACCACCCGAGTCATACCTCACCTTGATAAATGCTCATCTACATTCAAGTACAATATTAGAATGAAAGTATAGTAGTAATCACTAAAAGCAGGGACATTTTCCATCCATGATGAATTGTTGCCTGTTTTTGCCTGGAGGTAGATGAATAGATGAGATAATATTACCAGCCACCAGTTTTATGGTACTGTTCCTATAGATTAAATTCAACACATTTTTTAGCTCAACTGTAGGCCAGAACCCAGAGATCTGGCTTAGATGCTTATTTGTACCTCCCAAAATTTACAGAATTCCATCTGGGAGATAAACAACATGGAAACACTTATTTGCCATCTAACTCATTGAAGCTATCCCAGAAGTATGTATATAGAATTAACAGACAAAAACACAGAGAAAGAAAACAGCATCATACATGGAAATATGGCAGATTCTGAAATTGGCAGACATAGGTATGAATTTAACCTTGCCTTTGTAGATATCTGGGTGGGCTATGTAATCATTCTGAGCCTATAATGTCAATTATCACTACCATGCAGGGATGCTTGGGAGGGTAAAAAGGAATAAATTTGTAGTAAGTTGGCCTATAATGGGCATTTAAGACATGGGAGCTAATAGAATTTTATTAAAAGTAATTATATCTGAACAAAGCAACTCCAACAGTATTTTTGACTGGACATTTTGGTAAGGATGTGTTAAGCGAAAATGACATTAATGTTGTTTCAAGAATAAAGAATGTGAAGATACATTTGAAGATAAATTCAGAGGACAACAAGGGAAGCAAATTCAAATTGACATCACAAGGTAATGCATGGGCCAGGGGGTGAAGACGCCCGTGTGGTGTGGCCATGTAAGGAATGGAGACTGGCTGATATGTTGATGGTTTGTGAAGGAGTGGCCAAATCAAGTTGCTTCCAAGTATATCAGGACCACCCTGTCTTGCTGAAAGACAGATTGCATGTGCTTCCTGGCCTTTGATGATTTGAAATTCATGGTACCCTGCTGTCTGATTTGGCCCTGAACCCTGATGGACTCCAGTTGCCATCCCATGCCTTAGAATATACACTTTCATATTGTGTTGTCCAGACTTTAAAGTTCAGTACAGACCACTGAACTTTAATTTGAGGGCTCTGCATTAGTTTGACTCTGACTTCTTATACTTTTTAAATACTTCATGCTGTTTTAACCTGCAGTATACATGCATGTACCCATTCATGTACACACACACACACACACACACACACACTATTCAAATATTTTTAGACCACATAGTAAGGCGGGAGAGGCCACCAGCATGTAAAGTTGAGCTCCTAGACAAATATGTTTCTGTGTTATCCTCTTGATAAAACATTAAATCAGAATAAAGCTTTGTACTCTGCCTTCTGCAAAATATTTAAAATTCTTTACCAGAATCCGTGATGAATAAAATTGTATCTTAATGCCATTTTTTCTTCTTCTTCTTCTTTTTTTAAATTTTATCCTATTTCATTTTAATTCAGACCTGGTTGTACCTTACTCCTTATATTCTTGTATTAGAATTTTCTAAAAAATATGCAGAAAAAAAAGCCATTTCTCTGTTTTAAGCATTAAAATTCCAGGTTAGATTTTAAGTTTCAGGAAAGGATAATTTTGTTGAAAAATAAAAGTTTAAAAATAATCGTTGTCATAAACCATACTTCCTTTCTAGTGTCCATGGCTGGTTCTGCCTGCAGGATGACAGGAGGGAGAAGGTGATGGTGTTGGAGCATGGGCTCCACAGGTGGGGTGAGAAGGAGGCGGACTACTTCCCCTAGGACCCCTAAACATTCTCAGGATTCCTTGCCCTCTGAGTACAAACAAGTAGCATTTGATTTGTCCTATTGTGTTGCACTGTGTTATGACTTCATGCTTTCCAGTGACCAATCAAGATGAAAATGTGCTTAGTTGCTAGTCAATGCTGGTAAACGTCCCCCCCACACACACACACACAACTGCACATCAGATGCATCCTAAATAGGCTTTCACGTGATGACCCTCAAAGATGCATTTACAGTATCACACAGCGGCAGACAGAGTTGTCTCAGTCTATGCGACATCACATCAGGACTAAACACTATTGCACAAAGATGCTACTGCCTGAAAGCTGTACCTATTGGTCTCTACAGCCAAGGCTTGCTTTCTGGCTTTATAGTGCTTTGTGTCACTTGAGTGAATGGAGGCTTCATTTCCAGGTCCAGGCAAATGATACCTACAACAAAGTTAGTAAGCAAGGCTTAAGAGATTTTTTCAAACACATTCTCACTTTAGAGCAAAGTTGAGACACAACAGAGTGATTCCTTCCATTTTATAGATGAAAGGAACTTGGTTGCAAACAGCAGTAAAGGCTGCCCATCTGCAGGGGCTGAGAGCCTAGAAGAGCAACTTTTGGGTCAGAGCGAGGAGCGTTTGGTTTCAGTTTGCATTTTCTGGGCATTCCATGTGAGCAAGTTGTTAACCTCACCGAGCCAACCCTGCCACAAAATAGGATTTAGACACACATTTACAAATGACAGCATAGATGACAACTATGCAGCTCTCCTTAAAGAGTGAAGGACTGAGGTGGGATTAGATAGACTAGGTATGCTTCCTTCCCGCTATCCTCACTTTTCCTGTACTTCCAGAGTTTATGTCATTATAGTGAGGGGCTGCTGGGAAGGGTTAAAAGTTATAAATTCATATGTGAGCTGAACTAGAGCACATACTTAATACATGGTGCTAATGCAGTTCTATTAGTGGTAATAATATATGAACAAAGTGAGCCCAAGAATATTTCTACCATTTTATGCAGAACTCCAAGGAGCCCAACAGTTGCGTAAAACCATCTCATTTCCTCACGGTTAGAAAACTCCTTGCTGCATGGTATGTGCAAAGTATGGGGGCAGAATAGAGTTCAGTGCTAACCCTCAAGGTGAGCTGGACAATCCAAAGCTTGTACACAGGGGTCTGAGGAGGCCCTTGAAGGAGAGGAACGAGGAGGATGAATGGAAGGAAAGAAGGCACTTGGGATCAGAGGACCCAGCAGGAGCGGAGATCCAAGATAAGAATGAGGGTGGTGAGCCTGCTGAGGTGGTGCACACCTGTAATCCCAGCTACCGGGGAGGCTGAGGCAGGAGGATCACAAGTTTGAGGACAGCCTTGGTGACCTAGCAAGACTCTCACAGTAGAAAATAAAATAGGACTGGAGATGTAGCTCAGGTGTAGAGCACTCCTGGGCTCAATTCCCAGGCAAAAAGAAGAAGAAGAAAAAGAAAGAGAAGGAGGAGGAGGAGGAGGAGGAAAAGAAGGAGGAAGAGGTAGAGGAGGAGGAGGAGAAGTAGGGGAGAGGAGGGGAAGAGGAAGGGGACGATAGTGGTAAGCAAGGAGGGAAAGGGAGGATGCTGGTTGGGTAGAGAACAGAGGGAGGACCCAGAAGCCCAGGGTACAGGCCATGTGCCAGCCCAGGGGGAGACCCTTCAGCACACGGAGGAACTGGAGTTTCATCTGACGGGCATCCAGGAGCCACTGTAGATTCCTGAGCAAGGAAGAGTCATGATGAAAAAGAGAGTCTGGTAAACAAGCAGAGGGAAAGAATCCTGATGAAGAATTGGAGGATAGAGAGGCTAAGCCAAGAGGCCAATTAAGGAGTGACTATATTTCAGGAAACCCGTGGAGAGGGCATGGGCCAGGGCCAGGGCATCGGCAGCTCCCTGCAAGAGGAGACAAGAGCAACGGAGGCTGAGGACAGGGAGGCTGGGCAGCAAGAGCCTGAGCCTGCTGCCCAGGGCAGCTGAGGAGGGTCTGGTACCAGGAGGCAACCTCGTGCACTGGACCTGGAGAGCCGGCAGCGCAGCGGAGAGAGTGCTCCGAAATGTCAGCCTTGGGAATTGCAATCGGTTGGTTTATGCAAATGTTTGATTTCCCCCATCTCCTAAAAAGGGAAGACTTATAATTTGCACAATAGTCTTATTAATATCTAGGGCCTGGGAAAACAAAAGCGATGTTTAAACTTCAGGCTTTTAAATCTTCCAATTTGCGCTGCTCTCTGCCTTGCTAAATTCACGGCGCTGGAGCCGTTTGATGTTCAGCAAGCCTCTCGCCACACTCCCTTCCTCCTGATAAAACATTAAATCAGCGGATTTCCCACCCCATCCCTCCCCTTTCCTCTCTAAAGATGAGTTTTTCTGGTAACTGAAATTCTGTTTAAATATGTAGAGTTCTGAAGGGAACGACGGCTGCGCTGGTGATATTTCAAATCGTTAGACGCTGTGACTTTAGGCTGTAAAATAGATGCCTATTAAAGTCCATAATTCAAAACGCGTCCATCATGTGGGGGAGGGGCAGAGACAGACAGGAGACAGGGCTCAGGGACTGGAGGGTGAGGCTGGGTTTGGGACTGGCTCGAAGCTGTGACTGCAGCGGCCTCTTGGGCTGCCTTGAAATGAAGCGTTTAAAGGCACAAAGAAGGCAAATTCATGGATCATTCATTCTTCCGGGCCATCTCTACCGTGCTCCACTCTACACTGGTGCTGGTGGGTGGTTTTGTGTGTGTGTGTGGGGGGGGGCATGTACGCACACCACGTGGCATGTATAAGGATGAAAATAAAACGGTTTGTACCTGTGAGGAATATTTTTTTAAGTAGAGTGTTTGCAGTACCTGCTCCCACCCCCAATTCCCAAAGCTTCTTACATATTTTCCCCCTATTTGCACCCTCATCATAACATTTGCGTATCACAAGGGTACTGTATATTTGCTTATGTACTGTATATATAAAGTGTGTGTGTGGGGGGGTGTGTGATCCATAAAAAGAATAATCTTTCCCCCTCTCCAACCAATGGCTCTCTCTTAGGAGATATTATTACTGGTGAGAATGTATGTTCTAGTTGGAGTAGAAACCATTATGTTCCTGTTACTTGTTGGAGGTAACTACAGAGAGATGAATGTATTTGGAGGATGTGTAGGGAGTTGAATGGGTGCCCACAGAGACACACTTGCATCTTTGCCCCCCTAAAACTTGTGAATGTTACCAAATATGAAATTTTTAACAAATTTCATTTGCAGATGACTTCAGTTCAGGATCTCAAGATGAGGTTATCCCGGATCATGCTGGTAGACCCTAAATCCTATGGGTCCTTGTGAAAGACGCACAGAGAGACACAGAACGGGATCATGGAGGCAGCCACGGGACTCCTGGAGCCACAGGAAGCTGGCAGAGGCATGAAGGACGCCCCCCCTTGTGCATTTGGAGGGAGCCTGGACCTGCCGACACCTTGGTTTTGGACGTCTGGCCTCTAGACCTACAGGAGGATAAATTTCTATCATCTAAACCACCAAGTTTGTGGTGATTTATTCCAAAAACCCTGGAAAGCATTATAGGAGAGAATGGCCAACTGGACTCGGAGAGTGTGGGGAACCCTCTGGAGCAGATGCCTTTGGGCTGCAGCTAGTCAAGCAGGAGGTTGGCAGGAAAAGGACAGGAGACGTGCCCAGCAGCAAGGCCAGCACAGGTAAGGAGCCATGAGAGAGTGGCCCGCTGCCTGGGCTCCCTCGTCACTTGGGCCCTGCTGCCTGCTCTTTATATTTGCAAGATCTTCAGAGTTTGTGGCTGGGCCCTGATTTCTTCTGTTTATTCTGCCTTTTGAAGTACACTTATCCTTTTCCTAAATGCCATCTACATGCCCTTGACTCCCAACTCTACGTCTTCAGACCAGCCCTTCCGCCACAGCGCAGCCTTTGGTGTCCCCACGTGCCTGTCTCCTAGCCATCTCCACAGCCTCTAACAATGCCACCTCTTCATTCCCACCCCTCATACTGGTCCTGCCCAAATTCTCCCTTCCCTGTATCACCAACCCCAAGAGCATCTCTATCTACCTGACTCCTCATGTAGGAGATTGAAGTTCTTATTGGTCCTTCTCATATTTATTTTTGATTTCCACTGCCAATATGTCAACATTTACAGCTGGCTCTTCCTCCAGAGATAGTGTAGAATATGAGGCCTGGAATGGCCTTAATTCAAATCCCTGCTCTGCTCCTATCTTTGCCTGAGTTTCTCATCTAGAAAATGGCATCTCCTCCTAGGGTCGGTGTGAAGTTTAAATATATTAACCCATGGGAGAAGTTTAGGACACCGACAGTAAGTGTCGACTGTCATTATGACACCATCGATACCTTTCTTTGTTCAAGGCCCTATCAACTCATCATCTGTCACTTACGCTGTCACTGTAGCCCCTACCTGAGGCCCTGATTCTCTTCTTACCCATTGAGACACCATTCTCCACCCAGAAGTTTCAGGAGTCCTCCTGCACACAGAATGACACCCAACCTCCTTGCCACATTTCCACAAGGCTGTACGTGGCCAGCCCTATCTGTCCCATCCATCTCATCTCATGTCACACCCCCCTCTGTGTTAGTTTTCTATGGCTCTGACCAAAATACATGACCCGAGCAACTGAGAGGAGGAAAAGTTGACTTTGGGATCACAGTTTCAGAGGACCAGTTGGTTGGCCTGCTCCATCACTCTGGGCCCAAGGTGAGGCAGAATATCATGGCAGAATGATGCGACACAGGAACCTGCTCAGCTCATGGCATCCAGGAAGAAGAGAAAGAGAACAAAGAGCCAGGGACAAAATGAAAACCTCAAGGTACTTCCTCCTGTCACACCCTCTTGTCCAGTTACCACCCAGTACAAGGGTCCTTTCAAATCACTAATCTATTAAAGGGATTAATCTGGGGCTGGGTTGTGTCTCAGTGGTAGAGCGCTCGCCTAGCATGCATGAGGCACTGGGTTCGATCCTCAGCACCACATAAAAAAATAAATAAAATAAAGAGAAGTAAATTAAGGTAAAATAAGATTTTTTTTTAAAAAAAGGATTAATCCTTTGATTAGGTTACAGCTCTCATCATCTAATAATCTTACCTCTGAACATTTTTGCTTTAACACAGGAGCTTTTCGGGGACACCTCATATCCAAACAATAACATCCTTGCTTACTCTAGGGCTGAGCTTTCCGGTGTGGTAGTCACCATTAAGCCCTTGATATTTGGCCAGACCCAGATGAAATTTGCTCTAAGTGTAAAATACACACCAAAATTCGGACTTAGCCTGAATAAAAGAATATGAAACCAACACTAATTGCAAAAACGCTTGCATGTTGAATAACAATATTTTTGACATACCAAGTTAAATAAAATATATTATTGCAATAATTTTGTCTGTTTTCGTTGTAGTTAATATTGCTACAGGAAACCTCACAGTCACAGGGGAGGCGTACATTGGTTTCCACTGAACAGTGCTGCCTTATGGATTTCTACCAAGTCTAAAAACACACCGACCCACTTCCAAGCTACATCATTGCACTTGGGGCTCCCTGTGCCTGGAGGGGCCTCACCCTGCTCTTTAGGTGGCTAGTTTTCTCATTCTTTGGCTCCCACATCACCTCCTGAAGAGGCCACCTTTGACCATCCATAGTTATTCTGTGTCCAGCAGGCTGTTTATTTCCATCTTGGCACTCATTATCTATTTGCTTCTGACCTACTTCTCCCCCTGGAAAAGCTGTCCCGTGGCTCAGGAGCCATCTTCCTGTTCACTACTGCATTCCAGAGCCGGGCAAGGGCCCTGTGCGTGCCGTCCATCTTCAGCACACATCTCCACATACAGGAAGCCGCAAAGGCATTGTACTTTAAAGGAGGTATTTATGAGATTTTTCTCAGCTCTGTGAGCATAAAGAAGTGTTTAAAGGGGACATTTTGAAATTTGTCTCCACGAGGACAGGAGTAGGCAGGAAGTATATTCCAGACCTGATTTCTACAGCAGCAGAAAACCCCGAAATAGATTCTAACTCATACAGGGATCTAACTTCTGCTTTTCGTAGATATCAGCTGGCCAAGAGAGCCAGGCTGAGAGGATACCTAACCTGGGGTTAAACTTCCCCGATCAGGTACAGGCACATGGTAAGAGTCAAAGGGTACAGAATAGAAATAAATCCACGCATAACACAGACACCCACACAGCACACAGTGCAGAAGAAAACACTCCTACTAGCTATTACGTACCAGGTCCCAGAGACTGCTGAGTACATTGTATAGGCTCTCTTTCTTAATCCTCTTAATAATTTTATAAGGTATGTTTCAGCTCAATTTCCATTTATACTAAAGGAAGTGAGTTAGGGTAGTCATTCACCCTAGCTCATATCATTGATGAGTGATAGAACCAGGATTTGGTCCAAACTGTCTGGGTCCAATTTCCAAACCCTTTAACACCCTGACAGGAGGCTGAGAAGAAGGTAACAGTACACTCAGGCCAACGTGCCTCCTGCCTTACCACTCCCTGGACAAGTTTAGATCAGTTCAGGACAGAGAACTGCTCTTCCTCAAATGTTTCCTGGTTATATTCTCCCTTGACCTGAGTAGATACCCAGTTAATCCAGTTGGATACCCAGTAGATACTCCACTTAATCTGGAGATAGGTCAACTTGTTCTCTTTCTCATCTCTATGGACCAGAGTCACTGAGACTGAATTTTTTGTTTCTATTTACAATTGCTCTGGAACCAGAACCCTTCCCTCCACCTCATCTCTCATTGCCTTGGATCAAGCCCTCATCACCCTGCCTACGTAATCCACAGGCTTCCAAGTGGCCTCGCCTGCTCCAGTGTCTCCCAACGAATCCTTCCTCCAGCTTCTGTTAGAGTGTGCCCAATCTCCACTCCTTCCCTACCCCTGAGACATGTTTGGTAGCTGCTCATTGCTCAGAAAGTAAAGTACAAGTTCCTTGGTCAAGCATAATAATGTTGCCACATTCTTTCCCCTCGTCCTACATGAGGTGAGCAGACTTCTAAGGTGGACTCAATGGTCCTTGCCTCCTGGTATTTACTTCCAGCTACAAGCCCTTCCTGCTGTTAGACCTAATGGTGCTCATCTAGCAGATAGGACATGGAAAACATGAAGGGAGGTTGCATGTGAGATTGGAAAGAGAGCTTGCTTTCCATCTTGCTGGCACTCTGATCTCCTCCCCTCGTGTTTGCTTGTTCTGATGAAGCCCAGCCGCCATGTTGTGAGCTGCCCGTGGAGAGGCCCACACGACATGGAGGGAAGTCTCACAACAATAGCTAGTGAAGAACTGACTCTTGCAATAACCACACGAGTGAGCTTGCAAGCAGATTATCCCTTAGTCCATCCTCCAGATGACGGTATCCCTGACTCACCCCTATTGCTGACTTGTAAGAGACAAGATGGGAAACCAGAGGCACCAGCCACAGTGCAGAATTCTTGACCCCAGGAGCTGCAAGATGATGAAGTATGTGTTTAAAGCTATGTTTTAGAAAGATATACTAAGGTGTAATAGATAACTAACACAGCAGGTTTACAACCTCACTTATGGCCACGTGTGCCTTCACACACACCACTGCTACCATGCTGAACTTCTAGCTAGTCCCAAACACACCTTTCAGGCCTAGACTTTTGTATATATCACTTTCCTGCTTTTAATGTCATTCCTTTCTTTTCTGCCTGATAAACACATGCTCCTTCATCAAAACCCATCTGTAGTAGCACAGCTGTTCAGCTGCCATCCCCATCTCGCGAGAGCCTCTCGTCCTCACGCTCTGAGACATCCTGTGTGCACCTGGCCTACAGAACTTGACTGTGTGGTTGTTTCCAGGAATCTCCTGTCTGCACCTTCCCGCCCTCGCTGCCTTCATGCATCCTACCCCCACTGGACCCAGAATTCCTCAGCACACTGAACTCTGTCTTCATCTTCTATTTCCAATTCTTGGGATTGGGCATATTCACTGTTTTGTCATTAAATAAAATTTAAAAATTTCCCCTGGGTGAATGAACTTTTTGAATCAGTTTCTTCATGTGTCAAGTAATAATAGTAACAAATAATCATAATATAGCATAGTAATAATATAAAATAGTACAGTATGATAGCAATAATGATGGTATAATAATGCTACTAATAACTTATTATTGTTGTTATTAATGCATCCACGGCCCAGGCTCTGAACTAAATGTTTTCACGTTCACTATCTAAACCTCAAGGTGTCTCCTAGGGTGATGGAGTCAAATGCATTTCACACAGGCTCAGAGAGGTTAAATAACTTGTCTAAAGCCTCAGAACTAATGGTGGAGCTGGAAGTCAATCCCTGCTCTGCCTGAGTGTGCGGTCAATTCTCTCTTCTCTGCAAACTTTAAAGGTTCCCAAGAATAATGGAGGATGAAGTGGAGAGCTGTTGTGAGTGGGAATACCATGTACCGATCCTCAAGGTGCTGAGGGAGAAGGAGATAAAAGCAACAGTGTTCCTTTTCCCAATTGAAAGAGTGGACAATGAGTTCAGAAGGGATCAATAGCCCTGTGGTAGAGGGGGCACAGGATGACCCCAACATCTATTAGGAAAATGCTCTCACTGGGCTTGAAGTTGAGCAGCGGATCCAATTAGCTGACTGATATATGGATATATGCAGGTTGGAGCGCTGCTAGAAGGGGTTGCACTTGGCCTTGGGAATTTTGATGAGCTTTTAAAATTCAGTGGACACCAACCCAGAATTAATGTAAGTGAGTTTCCCTGCACTTAATGGAAACAGGAGCTCTCTGGTCGGTCTCAGGGATCCAGTGGGCAGCAGCATCACCACTAGAATCAAGCAGATCTGCTCCGTTGCCCATATTCAACGCTTTCCCAGAATTCCTTTTGGGAAAAGCTTCTTCCCTGGCCCTCTGTGGCTTGGTTCAGCCAGGTCTCAACCCTAGGGACAAGAGTTGAGCTAGGGCAACTTTCAAGGGAGGGAACTTTTGTTTCAACAAATTGGAACAATTGTGGCATCAGTCCCAGGTCAACCAATCAGAGCCCTCAACCCAGACCATCAACTGCAAGAATCCAGGGCCCCAGGGAAGAGGCACGTTTTTTCTGCGGGTGGCATGGTACTTTTGCATCTATTTTAAAATGATATTTCAAATTACTAAACAGGATTGAGGAAACCGTTTTTGCCGTTGGGCTTTAAGTCTGTTTTTCTTTTTCAAAATGATCCTGCTTCCCTTATCTCGGTCCCCCTCCCCCCCAGAGCTGTGCTATTGAAAGGCAGATTTCCTGGAAGGGCTGGGGAAAAGGCTGTTGCGAATTAGCATATCAAACACACCCAATAAGCCGAATGGAAATTAGCAGAATCCCGACTCTGACATCTATTCGCTGCACTAAATTGAGGTTAATGTGACCCTGTCCTTTCTGGTTTAAACAAAGATAGGGAAGTGAGTACGTTCTATTCCATCTCCCTCTGGGACCATAGGCATTACTCCCCTGTGATGAAAATAAAAACAACATAAAGAAAAGCGGGGGGGGGGGGAGGGGAAGGGGGAGCCCGAAAAAGGAGAAAAAGATTCCAAACATGTTAGTGGAATATATATGTATATTCGCTGATATATAACTTAATAAAAGTTTATGGACCCAGGATAAGGAAGCCACACTGAACAGATGCACTGGGACTGAAATATGGTCCAATTAAGTCTGTAACAGGGTGAGCTTTACTTTGAACATTCTCCAAGTTGAAATGAAAGCTTCGCAGAACAGATAAATCAGGCAACATAAAATAAAAACGCTGATCCGGCACCGCTCCCAAAAGGAGGGGAGAGGGAGGAGGTGGGCAGATTGGAGGGGCTTGTGGGGCTGGATGGGGAGGTGAGGAAATGGAGGTGGGGGGGGTGGAGATTCAGCCGGGCCTTTCTATTGGCTGCTTAAACAGTTGCCTGTGCTGTGACAGTAAATAAACAGCAGCTATTTAAGCCATTCCAATTAATGCCTTCTGTGACAGCTATTTATCTATTGAAGGGACAGCAAGGATTGCCTGGTGCAATTAAGCTGTTTGCGAGGAGTGTCTTCAAAAAGCGATCTGCCTTTAGCCAGAGTCATTTGTGGTTCATGGCCAGTGTTCTTGCTGAGGGAGGGATCTGGTAGGAGAAAGTGGCTGGTTCTTCCTTCCTGCCCACCTCCCCCCAGCTCAGGCCAAGCCAGGGGCTCAGCTCAGCCTCTTCTCCAGGAAGCCTTGATTGCCTCCTGGCTGGTAGGACAATAAATAGCCTCTCTTCTGGCTTGTCTTACAGTAGGTGGCCAGCGTGGGGCATAGGTCTTGGTTTGGTGCCACCAGACCCAGGTTTGCATCTCTTCACTCTCTCTTCTATCTTTGGGATCGTGGGCAAATTCCTTGCTCAGACTTCCATTCCTGGGTGTAAACCAGAGTGCCCACTGCATCTAGTGGCAGGGAGGTCATGGTCTTATTAGTGAACACATGGGTGGCACTGTGTAGTGCCAGGCACGTAGTAGGGGGCCAGACCATTTTGGTTTGTTGTTTTATCATCCTTCCCTTGTCAGAAGGGACTTATGTCTGCCATGTTTATTGCTGGGTTTCAGTGACCATGTCTTTATTTTTATATCTTTCAGAATATACAATGGTTTATTCATTGAAAGTATTTTCTAGTCTCTCTGACACAGGATATCTAGGTGTGATGTCTTTCCCTTTACCCATAATCGGTAACTTTGAACTGCTGTGCAATCTCTCAAAGCTTCATTTTGTTCTTCTGTCAAATGGACAGAATAATAGCAATAATAATATCTTTCATGTAGGATTTTTATGACCATTCAGTATGATTGTGCATGATAAGGATCAGGCCTGTGGGTGCCCACTTACGGTCAGCTCTGGCTCTTTTCTCTTTGCAAAGACTGTCTCTAAGCTTCACAGAAGGTCAATCCATTTCCCTAAGTTCCAGAGAAAATGCTTGATCTTTCACTGTCCTCCAAATTCCTGTTTTGCTCTGATGGAGAGCTCAGCTCTCTAAGGCAAGATTGGTCAGTGTGCGGCATTTTTGCAATGTCTGGAGTCCTCTAAGCCATGTAGAAACTGAGTGAGTCTTCGTTGAACTTAGTATTCCATTTGGGGCAAAGAGGAGGTCATTTTCCTTCAGGAAAGGAAAGGGAAGCCTTCATCAGAACCTAGATGATAAGCAAGTGACTTCTTCCTTTGAGCTTTTTCCCAGCATCTTTTCTTAGTCAGGAACAAAACCCCTGTTCTTATCTGCCTCTGGATTCAGGGAAAAGTCAAGGTCACCGGCCCTTTGAGCCCCTCTTGGAGCCTTCTGTGTCTCCATCTGGGCTCCCCTGGTGAGTAGAGGTTTGATTCCCTGACAGTAGGGTCCTGCTCCCGTGGCGTGGCCTCCCTGACCTCTTGGGCAAGGTTTGGGCATCTGTACTGAACCCAGGTGTCAGGGAAACACAGCCCATGAGATTCTTCATGTAAGTCACAGAAGTCGTGGTTCAGTCTGTCACGTGTCCCTGGGACTGTAGCTATTAGGTTTCAGGTGGAATGTCAACATCGAGGCGGGAAAGGCCTGGTTGGGAAGTCAAGGCTGCTGAACCTAAAAGAATACCTCTGGAACTCTAGTCTACAAAACTGGTGCTGTGTGGTTGGAGCAGAGTGGAGACACCCGGGATCTCTCAGGTCTTTTCTCTCCCCTACCAGGAAGGAGCCACAGGAAGCCACTCGGACTTCCAGAGTCTCAGCTGGGAAGCCACGGTAGCACCTATGGTTTCCCTGGATTATGATGAGCACCTTCCCTGAGAAGAAGATGCCCACCTTCGTGGTGTGGAGACAGGGGGGGTCTGAATCAGATCTCCAGGGCTATCACAGCGATGGAAATTCAGTGGTTCCAGATAATTCCTTCAAGTCTTCTGGGCGTTCTGTAGCAGAGACCCTAGTAACGCGGATGGTTCCTAGAGATGGGTTGACTTTATCTCCATGTCTAGGTCCTTTTTGGAAAGGCTTGAGTCTTTGAAAGGTCTAGGCACAGCCTTGGAATGAGAATAGTCCATCTGGGTGAGGTCAGTTGAGGTGGAAAGTAAAAACTTTCCCTAACTTATAGCCTGCTAGAGGGCGACCCTGTGGGTGGGAACTTTGCAAGCCAAGGAGATGAACACTTCCTTAGCATGTGATTTGTGCCAAGTTATTTGGTTTAATCCTTGAAGCAATCCTATGGGAGAGATACTGCCTACTATGCTATAATATAAGCTCCAGGAGGTGAGAAAATTTGTTTTCTTTGCTGCCCCATCCCCAACATTTAGGACAGTTTCTCCCGCATGCATCAATATTTGTTGCATTGAAAAGGACTGAGTCCCAGAAGTCTTTATTGATTGCTCTAGGTCATATAGCTGGCAAATGGTAGGAGAAAAATTCAAACTAAGTCTCCCCAACCCAACCCTGAAAGCCATATTTTTCTATGTACAGTTGTTCAGGATTCTGACCCTGCATGTATGCATCTTGGAATAGGGCCTTGGGCTCCTATGCCCACCCTCCAAGATGCCTCAGGAGAACGGGCTTAGTAAAGTGCCATGGGGCTCTGGTCATTCAGGGTACATGAGTCCCATGTGTCATGTCCCCAGCCTTGGGAGTGTCTCACACATTTCCAAATCATAGCTTTCTCATCTGTGCAATGGGGTCATGAGAGCTTTGTCACCAGCCTCATGGAAAGGATGTGAGAAGCAAATGAAATTGAGCAGGGGGCAGGGGTGGGGATGGAAATCAAGAAGCCATGACACCATAGACCTTTCTGAAGGAAAAAGCATCCAACACAAAACCCTACAGCTTCCCCAACAAAAAGAAATATACACAAAAAGAGAGAGAGAGGTGAATCGCTATCATTAGGACCTGACGGGTAATTGGCTTAGTTATTTGCTGTTCCATCCTGAACCCCTTCCCTCCCGGCTTCTCCAAAGAAAGGGGATTATTTTTAATTACAGTTTTACACTAGATTAATGAATGTCCACAATAAGCTAATGAGCAAGACACGGCGTCGGGAGACAGCATATTTGATGGCTTCTGGCAGCCTCCTTGAGCTTCCATCTATCCAGGCCACCACTGCACCCTGGCACTGCACCCTGGGACACAAGGACACCCATGATTTTCAAGGCATGCCATTGAAGATGCCTGGGACCGTGCTGCTTTAAAATGCATGCTGGGAGGAGGCTGGCCTGTGATCTTCAGGGGAGGAATTTTCTCTATGGTCACCTCGTGGCCCCAAATCCCCTTAGGCTGCTATGGTTTAGATATGGGGGGGGTCCCCAAAAAGCTCATGTGTGAGACAATGCAAGAGTTTTCAGAGGTGAAGTGATTAGAGTTTGAGACTCGTAACTTGATCAGTGGACTGACCCACTTACATGGAGTAATGGGATGGCAACTGCCGGCAGGTTGTGTGGGGCTGGAGGAAGTGGGTCGCAGGAGGCATGTCTTTGGGGCTTATATTTTGTCCCTAGTGTTCAGAGCTCTCTCTGTCTCTCCCTCTCTCCTTGCTGGTTGTCATGTTCTGAGCAGATTTCCTCCTCCGAGCCCTTCTACCCTTCTTCCTCACCTTGGGCCTGGAGTGATGGAGTCAGCCAACTATGGACCGAACCTCTGACGTCATTAGCCAGAACTTTTCCTCCTCTACCTTGTTCCTGTCAGGTCTTTTGGTTACAGAGGTGAAAAGACTGAAAATAAAACAAGTAGCATAGAATAGAAATGAATGTTCTTGCTTCTCTGTCTCCTCTGTTACCGTGGTTGTTTAGATTTTTGTCCCTGCACACCTGGCCTTACAACAACTCTCTCACAGGTGCCTCAGGGTAACTTCCTGCAGTCCTTCCCCCTCCCTCCGTGGCATGAGGCACACCGTCCAACTCCTTTGCTCATGTGTGGCCAGGGCTCTGTCCTCCTCTCCCTAGAAATTCTACCACGTGGCCTGGTTCTTGCAGGGCTCTGAGCCCTTGTGCGTCATTCCTTCTGTCTGGAGTAACTTTCTCTTCTTCATTTTCTGGACCAAATCCCCCTTGAGCCACACCAGCAAGAAGCTGTGCCCAAGGCGTGGAAGCAGCCAGGTCTCTGTCACGCTTCCCAGCACCATCTCAGAGGTCTTCTCAGCACTGAGCTGCCTGCCTGGTATTTCCTTGCTTCCATACCTGCCTTCCCTTCCCACGACTGTACCCTGGGGAGGCCAGGTACACAGCCCTTGTGTTCGCCTGGGTATCACGGGGCCTGGTTCAGCAGACAGCTGTCCTTGGTAAACAAGGGATTTATTGAATCAGGGCGAGCGAATGACTGAGGGATGAATTAGTGAAAGCTTCTCCTTACTCAAAGTGAAGGCAATGATTTTCCATCAGCTTCTCTCTAAGGCCCTTCCTGGAGTTGTGCCCACAGGAAGCCTGTCCTCAAGGCCACCATTTCTTACTCACTGTAGCTGTCCAGAGAGACCAGATTTTGCTGCCTTCCCAGATTTTCAGTGACTAACACAATCCAGGTCATTTTATCACCTTTGAGTTAGCTGGGAGGGCGGCAGCCACACAGTAACTCAGACCGGGGCTGGCAATGGCTCTGCCACATTGTGGCTGCACCATCCAGGAGCCTTCTTGGTTGCACGGGCACAGGAAGAGAAAGACGAGAGAACATCACTGGGACCTTTCCTTGCCTCTACCTGGAGGCCCTGAAGATTTGTATTTCTTTAGCCATAGATAAGCACAGACCCCACCCAATGCAATGGTTCACACGATGGAGGGGGACCACAAAACTCGTCATGCATCTGACCATCTCTGCCATTGTCTTATTCCACTCAGGCTGCTATAATGGATATTTATCCCATTCCTGTGATATTTATGTTCATTATCAAATCACCTTCCAAAATTCTCATCTCTTAACTCTGTTACCTTGGGGGCAGGACTTCCAGATATGAAATTAGAGGGGACAAAGACAGTTAGACCATACACACTTGAATCAAGTCTCTTTTATCCCAGAACTCAATTAATACTATGTCCAACATTAATTATTATATATATGTGCAGATATAGATATAGATATATATGCACATATGCAAATATGTATGTATGTCAAAGAAGGGGGGAAATTAAAGAGGGAAGCTGACCAATAGTTTTGCCTACTACAGAGTAAAATGTGGCACTTAGACAGAATAAGTCACAGAAATAGCTGTAATTCTGCACCTATAGCATTTTGGTGATCCAGGCAGATGAAAGGAGGCCCACAGCGGATGCTCGCCATATGTGGGTTCCAAGGTTGGAAGGCTTATTTTTAGAATAGCTCTGTGAGTTGTTCTATCTGTCTGGCCCAGGAGAAAACCCTGGTTTAAAAAAAAAATGCTGTCTCAATCAACATTGAAGCTGTTTGTGTCCATGGGGATTTGTTGTGAGCGTAATTTATAAGCCAATTCATTTTTATTGGCCTCATAGTCTGCTTTCAATATTAGAAAGGCCAAAGCAGGTACAATGTGTTCACGGCCCCAGCAACTTCCATTTGGATTGAGGCAGGGAGTCCTGGCATCTGCTGCTAAGAGTCAGTTCAAAATCCAGGCCGGGTGGCGCTCCTTGTCACCCTGGGAGGACCTAGGAGAGGACACCTTGGGCTGATGGCATCAGCAGACCAGAGCAGTAAGAGAAAGGAGAAAGGTGGCTTGCAAAGAGGAGCAGCAGGGCAAATGTGTGATGGAGGAGTTATGGGGGCCATGGGATGACCACGAAATGATGGGCCCAAGGCCTAAAGACTCACAGAAGAGAGCAGCACCAGATGGGACGGGGAGACTCTCATGCTCCATCTTGTGCCTCAGAACCTAAAGACATGTCTCTTTGATGCTCCTCACTGTCTCCTTCACTGGAGTGCTTTGAGTCTATCTTAACTTGTGGAGAGGGAAGAATCTGAGGAGCATCCGGTTCGTTCTCCCACTCACTTCCACCTCTTGGGCCATGCCTACCACTTCCTTTCTGGCACGCGTGCGGTCAACATGCATTGAACTGCATGGGATTCAATGGAACTGCAGCTGGATTTTGACAGTCTGTGCCCATCGGGAGTCTAAGGAGGGAACGTGTGGGCCTGAAATTGCTCGTGCCAATGGAAGAGCTTGCACTTTATCCTGAAAAGCGATATCCTCCCTGATTGTGAGCTAGGGTGTCGTTTGTCACGTTGGTGTTGCTCTGACAATATACCTGAGAAAATCCACTTGAAGGAGGAAAGATTTATTGTGGCTCATGGTTTCAGAGGTTTTAGTCCATGGTCACTTGACCCATGGTTTCTGGGACTCTGGTGGAAGCATAGGACACAGAAGATCTGCTCACCTTATGATAGCCAGGAAGCTAGGGGAGTGGGTTAAGATGAGATAAAGTCTCAAAGGGCACACCACCAAGGACCCCCTCTCTTCAAGTAGGTGCCATTCTATAGTTTCTATTTATCACCTCCCAACAGTCAGTGCAGCTATAAATATATCAACGGTGAGTCCACTGATGAGATCGGGGTCTCAGGATCCAAATACATCCTGAAATCCCCCTCTGAATATTGTTGTTATCAGGGACCAAGAGGTCAACACATGACACTTTTGAGGTCATTCCAGATGATGCAAACCATAACAGGTAAAAATCATTGTGGAGGCTTTAATTACATAAAATAGCTTTGTTTTCCTTTGTTTATCATCATTTTGATGATTTCAATAGAGTCGTGAGTATCAAAAAATATTTCTGTCCTATTTACTGCAAGCCTCTGAACATCATAATAAATGGCAGCTGACCCTCCATCTCAGAGTCAAGGATACTAGGATGAGTGGTGGGCACTCACTGATGAGGGGATGACCTCCACTGAGCTCCAGTTAATTGATAACTAGCAGGAATACAAGCCTAAGATGACCAGATCTTTTTAAAAAGAAATTTGAAAATGCAGAATTCTCCACGGCCTCTTTAAATCTTCAACTGTTAACTGAAATGCATTAAAATACTATGGGTTCTCAGCAACATGGATGCCTACTTTTAAATTTCTGTGTGTGAAAAAAAATGGATTTGGAGTCCAGAGTCCAAGATTTGTGTACTAACTGTGACAGTTAATGAACTTGAGTAACTCCCTAACCTCTCTAAACCTCTAATTTGAAAATGTAGATAACACTTTCCACCTTGCAGGATGGTCAAGATTAAATGGGTTGGCAGATGGGAAAGCATTCTGCAGGCTCCAGATTCTGTCCTGAGCCCAAAGGGAACACAGCTAAACTGCTTGCTATGGAGTACCCTCCTTGGTAGTGATAGACCAGGAAAAAAGATATATGGGCTCAATGTGGGACAATTGTGGGACTGGGGCTCTGGGTGACAGAATTCCAAGAAATCACTTGGTCACAGGAAGCATCTGAAATCTGGGCATGGAAAATACAATTTGGCCACAGTTATCTAAGACAATGCCAAGTGTGATCAGTGGTCCATGTACGAAAAGGTAGTTCAATGCCTGAAATGTGCATGGTCTTTAGATAAACATAACCTCTTTCACGTGTTTGCTGAATTCAGAGTCCTGGAAATGGGGAGGAGGGTGTTCTACGTGAACCAGTAGAAAAACAGCAAAGTCAAGAAGTAAAGATGATAAAAACACAAGCAGACCCCGGTCTCTCATCACTGGAGAGGCCTGAAGTCGGTCCTATCTTTAAAGCTCAGCTTGCATTTGCTCTCAGTTTGATAAGCTCCCACTGAAAGCCCCTTTTCATGTTAGCTTTCACCATGGTTGGCTGGCTGAGCCACCGGAAATTATCCTACAAAAAGATGGAGTCAACATTGAATGGTTTTGGCTGGGAAGCCCTTTTTCGACTTAGCCCTCTTGGCATTTGCATCTGTAGTGATCTATTCTGCAAACTTCACAGAAGGGCAATCATAAAAGTAAATAGTACAGCTAAGGGGTAAACAAGCTTTCTTTAAACCATGTACGTGAGTATGTCTATGTGGGGTTTCCAGTGAGTGCAAGTTACCTATATGTAGATTTGTCTGGTTGGACTGGTTCACTCAAAGAGCATCAAATTCACCAGCAGGCCATTTTGATCTGGTAGCAAGCATTTATCTTTAGGGAGGACATGCTTTAGGAAAGCAGAGAGACAGAGGGGGTGAGAGAGCCTAGAAACTGCTGTCTCCCTGAAAACCATAAAAGTGTCTGAGTGGTATAGGTTTAATGTCTCCACGTCCAAGGACGACACAGAAGGATGCCCACGTCAGCCCCAGTACTGGAATCCACAGCTAATGTATCATGAGGTGGGATTGCTAGATACTGGATAAATTCAGTGTAATTTTTCTGAAATTCAAATTTGGAATCATTTATTTTCCTTGTAAACTTTGGCAACTCTACTACGGAGTCTCCATGGCTGGAAGTGTGAGGTTGCACAAGTGTCTCAGAGGAGCAGGGTTTTCAAAGGGCCCTGCGACTCTGCTGGGAGCTGAGTTGTAAGGTAAGCAGTGTGGCGGAAACGTGCCAGCAGAATGTGCCTGTTCCTGACAGTGTGCCATCATCAGCCCCACAGGCTTGTGCAATTTGGAAAATTTTTAGTTTATAACCAGTTTCCCTTTTCATATTTTCAAAGTGGAAAAATAGTCCTGGGTGACCTGAGGGCATCTCCTGAACTCACTTTATTCCGTATTTTTTTTTCCTTCAATTAAAATGTATTACACACAGTATAATTTACCTTTAGAGTGTACAGTGCTGTGAGTCTTGACAAATCCAGAAAAATAAACATAACAAGTAAGATATGGAATAGAACATCATCCCCAAATCCTGCTGTGGCTCCCTCCAAGTCATGTGATCATCTTAGTAGAAACTGAAAAGGCAGGTGATGAAGTTGGAGATGCATCCACCATAATCCCTTATTAAACTAAGAAATAAAATATTTTTTTCTTAACAATGATACAGTTTTAGTCAGATTTTTCATTGCTGTGATCAAAAGACCTGAAGAAGAAAAAAAACATAGGGAGGAACAGTTTATTTAGGCTCACTGTCATAGTGGTCTCAGTCCATAGATGGCCAACTCCTTAGCTCTGGGCCCAAAGTGACACAGATCCTCATGATGGAAGGGCATGGCAGAGGAACCAGTTCAGGACTTGGCAAGAGGAAGCAGAGAGAGAGAGCTCTACTCACCAAGGACAAAATATAAATCCCAAAGGAAGGCACCCCTGTGACCTACCTACTCCTGCTACACCTACCAGCCTGCAGTTACCACCTCATTAATCCATATCAGTGGATTAATCCACTGATTAGGTTATTACTCTTATAATCTAAATGTTTCACCTCTGAAATTTCTTGCTTCTTTGGGGTATCACCATATATGCCAACCATAAGATTCTGCAACCAATGTATAGCAAACCTTGTGCTCATGGTAAAATATCAGAAATATGGAAATATGAGTAAATGATGCCAATTATCACTGTTTCTATTCAATGTTATTCCAGGGACTTTTAGTCAATGCAATAAGAAAAATAAATAAATGACATAAAGACTAGAAGAATGATACAAGATTTTCACCCTTGATAGATGATACAAAGTAAATTTGAAAGTCAGAAGGAAATTATGGAAACACTATTTGAATCAACAAATAAATTCAACACTTATTCAGACTGATGGATAAATACATTACTTAAAAATCAATTGTATTTTCATATGACACTGACAATAATTTCCAAAATAAAGGAAAATGAAAATATTTGCCAATCTTACAACCAGCCAAAGACTTACATCAGTCTCTGTAAAGAACTCTTACAACCCAATAACAAGACGGATATTTCAATAGAAATCTAAGCATTTACTGAAGTATACAAATGGAAAACAAGCAAATGAAAAATTGCTCAAAAATCTTTATCATCACAGAGATAAAAATTGAATAGTTCACACTACGAATAGACAAAGACGTGTAACCCCTCTCCTGTTCTTCTAGTGGGAATGTAACATGGTACAAAGAGTGTGGAGAACTATTTAGCAGATTGTTAAAAAGTTCAACATAGGCCTATCCTATATTCCACTTATTCCACTCACAGATAATTTTATTTTATTTTTGGTACTGGGGATTGAACCCAGGGGCACTTAACCACTGAGTCATATCCCCAGCCAGGCTCTTGAAACAGGGTCTTGCTAAGTTGCTTAAGGCCTTGCTAAGTGACTGAGGCTGGCTTTGAATTTACAATCCTCCTGCCTCAGCCTCCTGAGCTTCTGGGATTACAGTAAAGAATGCAGGGTAGCAATGAAAATCAAACAAATGGTTGAAGCTGTTGCTATGGGCAACAGCAAGGATGTGGATTAATTTACACATAGTCAGGAGGAAAGGCCAGGCAGAAAATAATACTCACTCGAGGTTTTTACGTATATAACATTTTTAAAATAAAAAAAAATCCCTCTCTCAATTGTGGTAGACATCAGGGCGCTGATTATTCTGGAGAAAGGGATTAGTGACTTAGAGGGGCCTCAGCCGAGCTGCTGAGTTGCTAGAAATGATTTCCTTCTTGATATGGGTCGTAAGTTTATGGTCACATTTTTCTGTAAAAAATTTATCAATCTATACTTACTGTTTGTTTATTTGACTGTAGATCTATTATACTTTGCTAAAGTGGTTTATTAAAAAGCTTTAAAAAAGAAATTTAAAAGTTCTGAATGGTCTTTGGTGACTGATCTTTAACACAACCAGTTCTTGCTAGATGTATTTAGATCATAGACTCTAATCTACCAATGCAAAACCACAATTATTATGGATTCATTCTTTTTCAAGTGTCTTCTAAGCTCCCTGACAGTAAGGACCATGTTCCTACATCCTTGTGTCATGCCTTATGGGGCAGTTCTTAATTTCTCTTAATATTTTAGCATCCCATCCCTATCAAGGTATATTGTCACTCTGCCTCTCCATTGTGATTTGTTGTTTGGAGAATGTGGTCATCACACTTAATACCTATATCATGATGTTGTGTACCTAGTAGCCACATAATAATCTTCAAAATTAATATCACTTGGAAATTATTTCTTAATTTATGTATCATATTTAATAAACTGTACATTGAATAATACTGATTAAAATGCAGTCATGTGATGTATAACAATGCCTTAATGATAGACACCATAGAGGATGGTGGTCCCATGAGATGGTGTTATCAGGTGACACGGTGGCCATCTTAATTTATTTATACTTTATGATATTTGCACAACTATGAAACTGCTAATGACTGAAACTACCTAAAACTGCATTTCTCAGAACACATTTCCTTTGATAAGTGACATGTGGCTGTAATGACGTCCCTCTATAAATTTTTGAAATTTTACTGGATGTCTATCTCAGCCCATCAGTTAGAGGCCACAACAACTTGTAGTTTGGATACTTTCTAAAGCCAGAGGATCTCAGGGTCATCCCAGAAGTCTATCTCTTTCAAGGCTAAATTAATTTGTCGTGAGTTCCTCTAGGTTTTGGGGACCAACAGATGCCTAATAGCAGTGGTAACGATTGAGCTTTGCGGCTAGAACAACTGAGATTTGATCCCAGCCTCCACACTTACTAGCTGTCTAACCTTGGGCAAGTTACTTAACTCGGCTCAGCTCTGATTTCAATCTTTGCAATAGAGATAATGATTGTTATCTCAGAGAATTATTATGAGAATTAAATGAGAGTTTGTGTTTGAAAAGTACTCAGGACAGAATATCCCAGGTACTAAGCACTGCAAAAATCGCATCTATTATTACTCCACATTGTTTATCTTATGGAATACTCTAAGGAATGCAGTGACATTTATCTTACCTACATTTAGGGGCACTCTCACACACAGAGGCGGGACAAGGTGTCACATCTTCTCAGTCCAAGACGTTTCTTTGTCATCTGGTCTAAAACTACAAGTGCTTATCAAGGACATTTCGAGCTGAGCTAAAAAGGGTGAGTTAAAGGGGATCTGAGCAATTTGAGTTACTTAAAGGGATGGATTCTAGATCAAAGTAGCCCCATTATATGATTCCTGAGTCATTTATAATCCTGGGAGGCACAGGTGGTGATATCCTCAGGTTAAAAAGCACACTTCAAATTTCTGGTGACTGGGTGCCATTTGTCTCTGTTTGCTTGACATTTTAGTGGGGGTAGATTAGGAATTTGGGTCAGGAATAGGGACACTTCACCAGAGTGAACTCAAATTTTAAGAAACTTGCTTTAAAAGTATTCAGAAATTTGGACTCGACTATAGAGCTTCTCAGTGAAATGCAGTCACACTTTGAAAGTCTATCAGACAATTAGAGGAGTAAGTAAAAACATGTTGATCTATAGACTCTTGGGTGATGGGGCCACTAGTTGCCTTGGTGAGATGTTTTGTGACTGTGCTAATTGCCTTGTGGATAAAGAGATGTTAACACTGGCGAAATAATAATGGCTGGCACTTGAGCAATGTGTATGAATTTCAATGTGTTCCTGAGACATACGCTGAAATTCAAGAGCATTAGAGACAGAAACACAAAATGGAACAATTAGCATCTGTAGTCTCTTGAAGGGATGGGAGAAGTCAGAAACAAATGCCAGCGAGATTCATGAATACCTAGAAAATGAACAGAAAGAAAAAAACGAGCACAAGACAATGATATGTTTTGACTACCAAACATTGTTAGAAGTTGATGAAGGCCATCCTCTCTTTTCTTGAGTTATGCTCATGTGGCAAACATTTCTTGATCTTTTAAGTAAAATCATTTCCTCCTTTCTTGAATTCCTGGGATGTGTTTTTGTGACACTTTGGGCTTACATATACTTAGGAGTATTTGTACATATTTTGCTCAAACTTTTATAATATATAGTTATTTCTACAGTGTTGTCAGCTAAGGAATCCACATCCCGAAAACAAATGGGGGTGATAGTTTATCATGCCCCTTGGCTAGGGATTGCATCAGGTACTTTATCTCAGGTGTTGCAAACTTAAACTGCAAAAAGTCAGCACATATGTTTTGTTTGACCTGTGTGATAGGAAAAAAAAAATCATTTCAAATGTCTTTCAGTGGGGCATGCATTTTCCAGGGATGTAGGCAATGCAGATGTGTATACCTTACTGTTTTGTAGCTAGCTTTCTTCACACATTCATAGTATTTGCATAACCCTTAAAGGCTTGGGATTTGGATTTTTGTTGGTCAGCAAAAATTTAGCTACTGGACCAGAAAATACTTGCATCTTCACATCAGAGACAGAGGTAAGAAGAGCTAGCTGCAGTCTTAGATATGGAGAGCAGAAAGGAACGAAAGGAAAGACTAATGGACACAGAGGAAGGATATTTTAGAAGAACAATGCATTTCTTGCACTTTTGTAGCTGGTGAAGGAGAAGCTCTTGAGCATGCATGTCAGGGGAAGGAAGGCGACGTGAGAGATCAGGTGTTGGGGGAGGGGAAGCCTTCACCTGGTAAAGCACTTGCTGTCTCACCACGTGATGCCCTATGCCATGCTATGATGTGTAGCAAGGCTCTCGCCAGATGCCTGTGAAGTGCTCTTGAACTTCCCAGCCTCTAGAACTGAGAGCCAAATAAACCTCTATTCTTTATAAACACCTGGTCTGTGGCAGTCAATTATAGCAACAGAAAACAGACTAACCCAGTACCTGAAGGAAGAAGGGCCAGGGCAAATCAATAAATGCCTCTTGCACACTTCAGACTGCTCGTTTGGCCAAATTTTTGACTTTAGTTGGTAGTATGTTGTAGAAAAATAAAAATCAAAGCGGCATATTCCATCTAACATTCTCTTTTCTGAGATTTAGAAAGCTCTCAGTTTCTGTGGTGGCTCTGTTGTTAGGAAGTCCCTGTGCCAGTGAAAACCTGGAAAGGATTGGACAGGTCCACCTTTGTCACCAGCTTTCAAACACTCATAGACAGCTTATCTACTTTTGCACAAACATTATTGACCAGTTATCATACTGCATGTGATTTTTTACACACTGCTACTTGAAATCATGAACATTTTGAAAGTTGGATGAGGAGGTGCTTTATTCCAATCAAGAGCAAATAATAATCCATGCTAGTCTTCCACTGAAAGTCAAGTGCCTTTTCTAGGGAGAGAGCCTTTGTCTATTTGTCCAAAATGGAAGAAAATAAAGATAGGTTGCAAAATATTCTCCAACTAGGTGTTCATCCTTCTACTTCACTGCTTTCTACACACATCACTGGCACAGGAAAGGAAGAGAGCAGAGGGGTACACTCAAGTCTGCCAAAGCACAGCTGAGCCATCGGATGAGCCCCTTTGTGGATGTCAGTATGGAAAGCATTCCCTCAAGACCAGAAGAATAGTGTCACTTACGGAACTTCCTTTTTGGTGAACCATTGAATTTCCTGCATGGAGCTTTAAAGAGCATCCCATGTTCCTGAGGAGATATGTGAGGTTTTACAAAAGGTGACAAAATGGCTATGATCAGAGGACAGAGAGCATTAGAGATCAGAAGGGCTAAAACTCCTGGCACCACATAGAGAGGATCAGCAACCCTGGTCCAGAGGGCCAATGCAATGAGCAGGTGCATTGAAGGATGTAAGTGGCTCCCGTCAGCAACCTGGGAGTGGATCCCTGTCAGCCTCCTGCCGGTGGGTCAGGTCCCCAGTTGGCAGGTAGGTGGGACCATAACCATGAAAGTTGGCACTTTCTAGGAATTAAAGGACAATAGGCAGAAGGATTAGGAACACTTGTGTGAAGTTTACAAGACTGATGATGTCATAGAGCCCTGTGCAAAAGATGGAGTTCTGTGAGTTCCTCCAGGTTCCTTTGGGGAAAGGCTTAAATGTCAGTGTTATAAGTGAGGTGTCTGGGTCTGCAGACTCTCTCTAGGCGGTCTGTCCTTTATAAGTAATCAGGGCAGGCACAAGATGACATCATCTATTAACCAATCCTCAGAAGTTGTCTTGAAGGGATTCCAGGAGATATTTTGTGAAACTAACTCTCTTGGAATGGTAGAGAAAGATTACATGGGTGTAGGGGCTACCATTGGAAGTAGAGTTCTTTCCTCCCGACAATTAACCATTGGGGCTCTTGGCTCTAAAGGGATCCTCTCCTTGGCTCCCAACTTTCTCCTGCAGCTCTCTTATTAAAAGAGGACAGGGACATCTTCCCTGGTCCACCAGTCTGCTTCTTTTAAGTGTCTCCTAACATTTGTTGGCCACCAATCATATGCCGTGTAGTGTGCAAAGTACTTAAGACAAAGGAGTTTCTCTCAGGAGCAGCCTTGATTTCTTCTTTTATTCTTTCACCTTGGATCCTTTTCTGAAAGCCAACTTTCCAGTTTACCCTGGCCCCTCTCTAATAAATCACCTCCACTAATTTATTTTTAACCCTTTTATATTGTGAGAATCTGTGTATCCATAGCTACAGAGACTGGAGTCAGAGGGCTCTTCTGACCTCTTCATATCCAGTGTAGTTCTTCTTAGGCATTTTAAAATCAAGGAAAGCAGTCATTATGGAGGAGATTTGAAAGTCATGTACATAATCCTAACACTTTTCTCTCTATATGACTATAACAATTATAGTAACTACCATATATTGTGTGGTTGTTATGTCACTAACAAAGCATTTTCCACACATTGTCCAGCTGAATTCTCTCCATGCTTCAAGGTGGGCGATTTTTCTCTCCATTTCACGGATTAGGAAACTGACACTCCAATCATCTCTTGGTACAAGGTAGATTCTGGTTTTGAACCCTTGCTGTTCTGACTGTAGAGCTTGGGTTCCTGCTATTGACCACACTGCCCCCAAAATGCAGAATGGTTATTCCAAGCCCCACATGCTGTTTTCTCTGCGACCCACAATATCACAGAAATAGTCTTGCAGATGTGTTTAGATGACATCATGCTGGTAACTGCAGATTCCTAATGAAGACATCATGTTCTTTCTGGGGATGTTGGTCATTCTGTGTTCCCTGCGGCCCTGGGAGCAGACAGGTTTTGTCTGGTTTGGGAACTGGATGAGCTTGCACTGGATGCTTTGTTATCTGCAAAGCAGGAAGTGGAGTCAGCTAGTTGGTCCCTACACCCTGAGCCCCTGGGATCCTGCCTGTGGATGAAGGCAACATAGCCCAGCGGACACACTCTGATCTGGGACTTGGAGGTCTGAGTTCCCTCTCTAACTGTGTGACCTTGGGCAAGTTCCTCTCCACCCTGAGCCTCTCCTTCCTCATGTGCCAAATGAGGAGAGTCGTGGTAATTAGAAGACCTCCAGCAGATTTTCTAATCCCTCACTCCTGCAGCTCAGACAGGGAAGCTGTTTCCTATTCCCCAGACATTTTCAGTCGGCTCCCTGTACCAAGAGCCAGGTGCCCACTGGGAGACTGGGAGATCGTTCCCACCTCACGTAAACCATTAACCTCATGATAGCCTTCTGGGGGGCATCGGGTTATAACAAGGACATAAAAATTATGAGCTGGATTTGTCATTGACTTCACGGCCTTTAATGGCCCTGCTGTCTCCTTTAGCAGATGGGAAGCAATCTTATGGCTGAAGCTTGGGTAGAGGAAGTGCCTGTAATGCTTCTACAGGGAAGAAAAGAGTGGGCAAGGCCTGCCCCGGCAGGCAGCAGGCTGGCAGGGTGATAAAGTCTGGTGGCAAAGTGAAACATTAAAACACCCCATAAAAACCTAAGTGCTTCATCACCATCACTAATGAAAATATATGATTGCCTAATAAAATGCTCCAGGCCGGCCGCTGGCCACGGATCTGCATTTATTAACACCTGTTACCGCTGCTCTCTCCTTCCTGGGAAGGGCAACTTTCCACTCCAGATGGCCCAAGACCTGGGGAATTCAGCACAGGGCAAACGTGTGCCCGGTGGGTCTCCTAGGAGGACCCAGCCGACATGGGACCCAGCAACACCTGTGCTTCCTTGGGCAGTAAAGAGACAAGGGCAATGACTGGCGAGCCAGCTGGAGAAATTCAACAGGAGGCTCACGCGGTCTCCAATGTGCCTCTTGGACTGAGGATGAGTTGTGAAGGCAGGGAGGAAAGCCCAGGGGTGCTGGGACACTCAGGATGCACAGAAGAAATCACAGGCTTTCCCTTCCCTAGATGATCTCCCCCAATGAGTATTGCATTCATCGTTATAAGCAAAACTAACCCAAACCATCTACAATTTGAAATTCCTGAGCAATCTGCAGCAGGACACTCTGACTCAAGCCTCATATTGAGAGGTAGGTACAGACGACCTTCACACAGTGCTTTCTCAACTGCAGAAAGTCTACAGCTTGGTACAATCGGCCCTCACCTCTGACGTGTGTATGATCCAGTTGGTCTTTTTTATTCCTCCAAGTTTTAATTTTTCTTATTTTTTTATTGTTTTTTCTTAGTTGTACATGACAATAGAATCCATTTTGATAAAATTATACAAGCATGTGATATATCTTGTCCTGATTAGGACCCCATTCTTGTGGGTGTACCTGATGGTGAGATTCACTTAGGTATTTTCATTATGTGTACATGGGAAAATTATGTTAGATTTCTTCCACTGTCTTTCCTATTCCTATCCCCGCTCTCTTTCTGTCCTTAACCTTGGTGTAATCTACTGAACTTCTCTTCTTCCCCTCCCCAGGACCTTTATTGTGGTTTAGCTTCCACATTTCTTAAAATAAACCTCTTAAGGTTGACAATATAATCATTCCCAAATTTGCTGATAAGAGGTAGGAGGGTCAGTTAGATTATTTAAGGTTTCATAACATCTAAGCTTCAAAGCTGGCACCCAGGTGATGGTCTCAGGTGCCTTAATCTGGTGCCCAGGCATCATAAGATGGAGAGAACCCACCATCCTCCAAGACCACCTGCATCCTGAGGGTGAAGGAAGCCATCCAAGATTAAAATGATCTGGTGAGTGGTCATGTTGCATCCAGGGCTGTCACAGAAACAAGAGGATGTGTGCATCAGTGGTGGATCCTGAAGGAGCCTAATAATTCTTATCCAGAGAAGTTCGGGAAGGGACTCACTTGCTTTGCAAGACCTCCTGCCCCAGGACAGCCCCTTACTTCCTCACTGTCTGAACCCATCACATGCACCATCATCGCGTGGATCTCTGAAATTTCCCACTAGCTACCAAATAGAGTTTTCCTTTGTACCTTTGTAAAATGGGAGGATGTGGTTAGGTTCTCTCCTGCTCTTCTTTGGCTCCATGCTTTCATCTTGACTTTGCAATTCTGACCCAGGTGGTGCTCATGTGGGGAAACTACTTTAGGCTTAGTTTAAAGGGAGAAAAGGGGCACACCTTTTAAACAACTCATATGTAATAGGAACTGTGGCTATATTATGTCACTGTATGATCAAACAACTGTCCAAGGTAAATATCACTATTTTTTATAGCCCCGGAATTAGAGTGTTCTTCAAGGTAGGGAATTTGCTTGGTGCACACAGTGGAAAGCAAGAGGGTTGTACCTGGGTCCTTCCAAGGCCTGTGCTCTCTTTATGACACCCATCGGCTCCCTGCGACAGCCCCACCTTGAATTTCCTTGCCTCTGTCAGGAAGACCCTCGGACCTTAAACCCTATTATCTAGCCTACCATGTCTCTCTTCCCGTAACTTGCCTCCCAGCAGAGGCACTTTATTACTGGCTATATTCTCAAACACATCTTCCCTCTCCTGCCACTACAATTTTCACAAGCAGAGGGGCGTTGTTAACTCGAGTTTTCCTCGCTGGACTTGACGTTGGCTGATTGCATTCCGCTGACATGCGCTCCTCCTGCTGTGTTGCTGAGATAGTCCCCTATCATTTCTGTATCCCAAGCTGGCAGGGTGTGTGGCTTTGCAACATCTTTTTTCCACTCCAGAAAGAATAGGATAGAACAGCTTTATGGATGAAAATAAGAGGCTCGTATAATGAGAAATTCAGATTACTGCTTTCCTACGAGGGGGAAAAGAAAACTTACCAACATGAATTTGTCCTCTTGTACTGTCCTCTCTCCTCCCTCCCTCGCTCCCATTTTCCTCACATTTCTCTTTCCTCTGTGTTTCTCCAATATGTATCATGAAGGAAAGCATAGTCATAAACTCCAGGGAGGGGTGTTTAAACAGTGGGAGAACTGTCCACGGTGCTTAAAAGTCCACCAGTAAGAATCCACTGGGTGGAGGTAGTCATGATATCACACACCAGAATGAAGTGACTAAGAAGTTTTCAGCTACTTAATGGAAATTTTTGCAACTGATTGACCAACCTGCCCAATGGTTAGAAATAGGGGCACAGGTCCTCCAAGACTCACTTGGAGGAAATGGCCCTTGAGCCCAGGGACCAAAGGGAAGAGGAGCCAAGGTGGAAATACAAACTGGATTTTTGGCAGAGAAGGAGTTTGGGGTGAGAACTTTGAGAATCCCGAGAAATGTCAAGCCCAAAGGCTAAGATGATTGACGAGAGCAAAAGTGTATGCAAGCTTTCCACTCCTCAACTTGGTAACAGGACTATCTCAACCAAAACCAGCACCAAACGTCAGGTATCATGACCCAGGATGGAGCAGAGCCCCGAGTGAGCAGGCAACTGTGGAGCCAGAACTTGAGCCCTGGATTGGCCCTTCACCATCTGCTTCACTTTTAGCAAGTGACAAACTCTAAGGATTCGTTTCCTCATCTGCAAATAGGAAAGAAGATCACCCACGCCCTGTGATTATTCAGAGTGTAGAGGGAGATGCAATAGAGTCGAAACACATGCCCAGCCCGCAGTAGGCACCTGCCAGTTATTAAGAGCACTATTCGGGTTTGCTTTTTCTTTGATCAAGGTCATATGATGGAATTCGTAGAATACAAAGGGTTTTTGTTTCTTTTCCTTTTCTCAGCAGCAGATTCTATTTTGTAACTCGCTCTCTTTCCCGAGGTGAGATGGGAAAGGAAAAGGAGAAAGGGAGGATGATGAAAATCACTGGGAGTGATAGTGCCTGGTTGGCATTTAAGGATTCAGAGATTCAGAGACATGGGCAGTGAGTCTCTTGGCTGGAGTACAACCCAGGGGAGGCTCGGGGACGGTCTTATCCCATTTTGTGCTGCTAAAAAGAATTCCCGGGACTGGATAATTTAAAAGAACACAAATCTATTATAGCTGAAGAGGCTAGAAAGTCCACAATCAAGGAGCCACAACTGAGTTAGGACCTTCCCACTCATCATCCCGTAGCAGAAAGCAAAAAGGTAAGGAGGAGGCGATCAGACTCACAGTAGCAAGACCTTTTACGCCTGACATTAATCCAATAAGGATGGGGCCCTAGAGCCTGAACACTTCCCATTAGGCCCCACCTCCCCAGTACTGCACTGTGGATTAGGTTTCCAAACCACGTTGTATTGGACACACTCGAACCATGGCAGGGACCTTTAGACCTTAGTGATTAGTCTGCATCCAACCAGCAAACGAAGAATTAGTTCTCAGGAGGAGGACTTTATTCTGGTCCTACTAATGGTTTGTCCCATGGATTGCTAAGGTAGTGTAAGGTGCTAGATGGCCTAGGACACAGAGAAGCCCCTTCATCTCCCTGATGAATCAGGTAGCCTTGGCAAGAGAATGGCACTTTCAGACAAACCAACTTCGCCCGAAGGGCAGTGAGTAGGTGACGGTAGGAGACAGCATTAGCTTATGAAGGATTGCATTCCACCCGAAGTGGCTGCTGTAGACAGGGACAGGCTGTGAAATCCCCTTTTAGGCATTCATTTGTCAACTAACATTTACTCAGTGTGCACTATGAGAGTCATTGATTTAAGCACTTTGCTGCTGTTGTGCAAACCTTATCCTATCCGTCTCAACTCAGAGGTAGAGCTTAGAGAAAGAAGTAGGCGTTGGGAGTCTGCCGCCAGGCTGACTGCATACATGTGGGGAATTTTCAGAGGGACAGTCATTCAACCCACATTTATTGAGACCTAACTGGTCAGGCATTGTGGTAAGCAGTGTAAGAAACACAAGCACAAAGATGAATAAAACATATTCTTTGTCCTTGAGGATCTCACAGTCTAGTGCATAAGACAAATAAATAAGGAAATAAGAATAACACCAAGTGATATGTTTTAAAATAGAGCAGTATGGAATGTGCTCCTGAAGAAGACGTAACTGTCAGGCAGGACGGGTGGGAATGCAGGATCTCCTGTCTGGTGCTTGGCAACTGAGGAGCCAGGACCAGACGGCAGCGTAGGAGCTGGACGGAGACCTTGAGCCTAGCCAGGAGCAGGCTGCAGATGCAGGAAATGGGGCGTGGGTAACAGTGAGAGCTCACAAGGCATCAGGCAAGCCTCCAGGGTTTTGTACATATTTGGAGGATTACATTTGTTTTATATAATGTGAAGGTCAATCATTTAAACAGGTTTTAAAAAAAAAATCACAAGCCCAGAAAGTTAAGCAACTTAGAGCCATTCGGCAAGAGACTGCCAAAATCAAATGACAAATGTCAGAGGTCTGGGGACTATATCTCAGGGCTCTCAGCAGCAAAGAGCAGCCAGTCAAAGGCAGAGCAACCTGGGTTTTAAGTTCACCAAGTACGGGTTTGGAACGGCCTTTATTTCTGTGATGCACCTCGTTGTGTCAAATCTTCTGCTTGTGCTTAATAAATGTTGACTGCCATCATTAATAATAGCATCTAAACAAAACTCCTGTACAGTACAAGTTGCTGCTCCCCCAGTTATTTTCTGCCTTTTATCTAAACCTCCATCTGTTCTCTGACTGCAGGGAGGTCAATTGAAATGCAGAGTTTGGGGGAAAAGGGAAGGCGTTCTATGCTTTGGTGTGGAGGGGGTTTTCTGGGGGTAGAGGACAGGTCAGGGTGAAAAGCATCATCAGAGCATTCCTGGTCTGGCAGACAAAACCTATGCAGAAGGTGTCCACCGAGATCTCCTGCTTGTCTTCCTCTCAGCTGTACAATTGGCCCACTTGGGGGCCCCTTCTTAAAAAATATTATCGTGTTTCCACAGGCAGAATAGTTTGCTACTTTCATCTCTCTGATAGCCTTCAAGTAACTAACACTCATTAAATGAAGCTCCAATCTATGCTCCAGGCAATTGAATTTGATTTAAGGTTTCAAAAGCAATGAAAATTCACAAGTAACAATTTGGAAAACATACAACTGCCATGGTTTGGATAAGAGCCCTCCAAAGGTCTATGTATTAAATAAAGGCTTGGTCTCCAGGGAGGCGTTTGGGGTAGGTGCTGTGGACCTTTAGGAGATGGTTTCTAGTAGAGGGTCCTTCAAGCTGGTTGTGGGACCCCAGCTACTTCCTCTTCCTCTTTTGCTGGCTGGCTCATGACATAAGTGGTTTTGCTCCACCTGTATGAGCTGCCATTGCCATCAGACACCCCCAAAAAATGGACCCAAAGAAATAGAACCTCTCAATGATGCACTGAGCTGAATAGATCTTTCCTTTGATAAGCTAGTCATCTTGGATAGTCCTGGAAAGCTAACTAGCACAGTACCCCTATCCCCACAGGCATGCTTTCTCAAATTTCCCTAGTAACATATATACACTGTTTTGAGAAATCTTGGTAAAGGAAAACATAGAATCCTGGATGATCTGTATGATTGCTCTGACTCTTTTTTTGTTTCATAGAAACACAAGATGCCCTTAATTAAAAGTTTTATTTCAGAGCCTGGTACTGAACTGTGCTAACATTTGGTGCTTAATAAATGCTGATTCATTGGTAGGGCATTGATTTCTTTCCAAGGTTCCAAATAACAAGTATTCTGTGTTTAAAACAGCATCCCCCAAACAGCTGTTTCATTTACATGGGACCATCTTAGCAATAATTCTTATTGAATTTCTGCAAAGTCTGGAAAATTATGAAACATGCTAAAAGATTAATAGAACAGAGTCAGTACCTTTTAGGAGCTTATAAAATACTTAGCAAAACTAGACTTAGAAATATCAAGCATCAAAGAAAAAATAACCTCAGTCATGTATAAGTTAATCATATGAGGTAGGAGTAGGAGGGGGATGGAGTGAAATTTCAATTATGGGGGATTTGTTATAACAAAAAATGCCATAGCCCTGGTGGCTTAAATGACACACACTTGTTTTTCACAGTTCTGGAGTCCGGGAAGTCCAAGATCAAGGCCTTCGCAGACCAGAGGTCTAGTGACAGTTACCTTGTCATTTCATGCTCATATAACCAAGAAAGAGCTCTTGTCTCCTTCCCTTTCTTATAAGTCACCAATCCCATTTCTGAGGGCTCCACCCTCAGGACTTCATCACCTCACACAATAATGCAAAGACCATCACATTGGGGGTGAGGTGTCAGCCTATGAGAGTTTGTGGATGGTGGAGGATAATAATAATACCCAGGTCTCAATTAGAAGGTGACCCTGAGTCAAGATTTGAAAGAGGTTGGGATGATGACCTCTCTGGTCTGACAGAGAACACCCAGTGAGAGGGGATGCCCCATGCAAGGTTTGAAGGGAGGGTCTGCAGGAAGCCGGTGAAGCCAGGCAGGCGAAGAGCAGCTGGAGAGGCCCAAAAGGCTGCCAGAGGCCAGGTCATGCAGGGTTCTCTAGGCAGCTGGAAAGACTTGGGTTTTTCTCGCCTGGAAATAGGAAACACTGCAAGATTTTAAGCAAAAGTATGACACCACCTTTCAAGTTCTGAAAGTCTTATTCTAGTGGCTGCATCTAGCCTCAGAAGGCAGAGGAGAGGAAGAGGACTCCTTAAGAAGCTTTGCAACAGCCCAGGTAAGAGATGATGATGGTGTGGGCCCAGAGATGGCCACAGAGGTGAGAGGTGATTGGATGGTCACATGCTTGGAGACGGATGGGGTAGGATTTGACTTAGTTCCCATCCAGGCGGCTCTAATGCAATACCTTAAACGAACTTGTACACAATGTAAATCTATTGCTTACATTTCTGGAGGCTGGGAAGTCCCGGATCAAGGTACCAGGAGATTTGGTATCTGCTAAAAGTGTATCCCTATTTCAAATAAGGTACCATTGCTGCCTCCTCACACGGTGGAAGCGGTAAGGAAACACTTGAGTGAGGTCCATGAGAGCACTAAACCCATTCTGAAGTGGACCCCTGACCTAATCACATCCCAAAGTCCCCACTCTTAACACTGTCACACCAGGCACTAGGTTACAACTTATGGATTTGGTTGGGAGGTGAGGAGCATTCAAATAAGACCAAATTTCTGAGTCGGGCATGTATAATTTCACCCAAGAGATTGAATTTTAGCTGGAGAGTCAACAGAATGTGATTAAGACTGGTGAACATTAACAGAGAAGGTAAATAAATAGTGGAAAAGGCACCACTCCAAAAAGCACAGTTTTTAGAAAATAGTAGCTAGATTGGTTTGGCTGCAATTAAAGGTCTAGGTAGATGAGTAACTTGAGATTGGAACATGGAAAACATGGCTCTGAGGATCCTTGTTAGATGGCCCTTGGTCCCTGATGATCTTTCTTTATCCAAATCCAGAAATCCTACAAGTGGAATATCACACCAATGTCACTCGACAAATACGGGTGTCATTACAGCATCACCACACCTGATTGGTTGGCTCTTCATGTGTTTCTCCAACAGCTAATTTATTAGTTCAGAATGGCTCCTTCCTCTCGGGGCCAATTTTTGTTTTTGGAAGGTGTCCCAGTATTGAACTGCATCTACCTTCATGTGACTTCTAACCATTGGCTCTGGCTCACTTTCAGTCGGTAGTCCTTGAGCTCATTCATGCAGGGATGGTTCTTAAGTGCCTACCTAGACAATGTAAAGAGGAGGATTAACAGGACTTGGGTTTCTTCTTGCCAGCACTGCAAAAACTATTTTATATTAATGCATCACTTAATAATCATAGTAATCTATGATACAGAAGACCCTCAAATCAAACCATGCTTCCTAATGCACAGCATGTATACATATATGTGAATATATAGAGAGGAAGTTGATAAAGGACAAAAATATCCCGTCTTCCTAAAAGAGGTAGCTGTTCACCAAGGAAGAGCAAATAATCCAATATTTTCTTCTTCCTTCTTCTTGTTCCTTTATATCTTGTCTGGTTAGTGAGAAGCTGGGTGTTAAGGTGGACCTAGAAACAGAGGGCTTATGTGTTATCTGTCTACCTCTAACTCTGAGCCATATTTTAAGGGAGAATAATGGATTGGTGAGGGCACAGGGGAGTCTTGCATAGATCTCCAGTTTTCCAAGTTGCAGAATAGAGAAGTGGTTTGAATAGAGGTCTCAGCTAGGAGTAAAAAGTGTGCTGAAGAACCAAGCAGGGTGACCACAGGGAGGAGAGCAGGAATTCAGAAACTTGGATCTGTACCAAGTACAACAGTACATTCTAGTACTCCCATTTCATAGAAGAGGGGATAGGGGTTATGGAAACATCTCAAGGTCAAACTTTGTAAATGGAAGAGCCGGCGCATTGGGGGTGGGTACTGGGGAGGAGATGAATCTCCAAGAGCTTCCATGGTCCCAGGGCACCATGTCAGGCACAGGCACAGCTGGGGAACCAGATAAGAAAAGGCCAGACCCAGAACCTGTCTGGTTTTGCTTATGAATTGGTAGGTGATGCAAGAAACTAAAATCATCTAAGGTATAAAGTCCTAAGATACACAAAACATGGATTCTGATGGTGGTGAGAATATTAATTCTGGCTATGGTGTCCAGAGACTTGGAGGAGGGATGAAATTTTCGATAGATGGAAATGATCAGGATGAAGAGAAGTTGATTAAAATACAGTGCTGAGAAACCACATGTGGTGTAAATAAATGGTCTCACTGGTTCATGCACAATGTTCGAGAATCGACGTCACGTGAATAAAACTTGGAAACTATTACAAAGACCAAAGCACAAAGGGTGGTGGATGACTTGCTGAGTTTGATTCCAGAGATGATGAAGAGTTCGTGAAGGGTTTGAGCACTGAATAGCTTTGTCAAAGCTGTGTGAATCAATTCTGGCCTCTGAAGCCAAGAGAGTAAGTTTAATACCCTTGTTTCACAACAGTTCTTGAAGCATTTAATAGAGGTGGTCTCTTCCTCCTGTCTTACCTTGAAGTTAAGCATTTTTATTTTTAAATCTTGTCATAAGGCTTGGTTTCAACCTCCTTAGCATTCTCGTAACCCCCAGAAACACTGCAAGTCACACATAAGCAACTAACATTTCCTGAAAGCTTAAGATATGCTAGAGTAGTATGGTAGAGATTTTACATGGCTTCTCTATTTAGACACCACAATAACCTTGTAAGGGAGATGCCATTTTGTCCCTATTTTTCAGTTTGGGAAACCCAAGATTTAGAGAAGTCGTATAAGTTCCCCAAGGCTAGTGAGCATCAGAGGCTTACTGCGCTCTCCCTGGGCATAGTTTTTGTAATATTGTATTCCTACTGATCCCCGAATTCCCATCAGCAATACAAAAAGAGGCCCTGTGAAACTTGGGCTTAGGGTCCAGACCACCAAATGAACTATCCTTTTCTGAGCCTCAGTTTCCCTACCTTTCAATGGGGGCTTGGACAAGATCCTCTCATAAGTCAGCTCTGACATGCCAGTACAAGTGGTTTTATTTGTTCATGTCCCTGAATTCAATCTTAGAGCAGTGACTGCATTCGTTGAACTGATATCTCAGAAGAACCATAGAACAATAGATTCAAAACCCTCTCCATTCTTTGAAGAACACAGGAAAACCTCATCTGTCTTCTAGAAGTTTATTTTATACAAACCAGAAACAGTCAATGAATCTTATGGGTTAATGTGTGCCACATGTTTAAGCACACCTTATATTAGATATAATCTGGGTACCACCTAGCATTTTCTTTAAATAATGATAATAATGATCTACTGATGACTGGGGAGATGGGTGTTGTAGCTTGGATCTGGAATGTCCTCCAACAGGCTCATGTTAAAGACGTGGTCCTCAGTGGTGGCCTTGTTGGGAGGTGGTGGAAACTCAGGAGGTGGGGTCTAGTTGGAGAAGGTGGTCACTGGTGGGCGGCCTTTGAAGAGGACATCTGGTTCCCAGCAGTTCCTTCCTCACTCCCTGCCATGATGGTCTGCCTCACCAAAGACCCAAAGTAACAGGGCCAATAACTTTGGCCCGAAACTTGTGAAAACTATGAGCCAAATAAATCTTTCCTCCTCTAAGTTGTTTTTCTCTACTATTTTGTCACAGTGACAGAAAACTGACAAATACAAAGGGAGAATGGAAATATGCTTCTGACTGGTAAAGCGGAAGAGAAATCCAATAAGCTCTTTACCTTTTAGCACTAAAAGCTTGAATTAAAATGATTGAACACTGAACTATAAATACAAATAGAAAAGGGTATGGATATATGAAAAAAGAATCCTGGTAGTGCTGAAAGTAGTAGGGTATTCAGACGAGACGTGACCAGATGGGACAGGCAGGCGCCTCTAGAGACAGTCTGGCTCACTCAGGTCAATCTCCATCATCCTTCAGCCTGGATAAAATAGCCAGTTTGAAAAGGCAGGATGGCAAAATCTTTGCCACAGTCTGGTTGCTCCTCTTCACTTTTTCCTCTGCCTCGGCCAGATCCCTCTGACCCCCTGGGAATACTGCAGAGGTCCCCTTCCTGTTTCCTCAGTGCCAATCACTCCTGCCCTTGCCCCGATCTTTTCAATCTAGCCTCCTGGTTCTTGGTTCTTGCTTTCACCTTTCTATGACAGGTTTCCTGGGATCGAGCAATATTTACAGAGTGTAGCCTCCGTCCTGACCTCTCCCACCAGCCTTCCCCATCATGGCCTAACTCCGGATGCCTTTGACCCCACTCATTGTCAGTTCCATTGTCTATTTGCTACACACTCTATAAAGAATCTGGACTTGAGCTGGGCTTCTCTCTGTGCTCAGGATTTCTCTTCCTTTCTCCCAGGTGGAAGAGAGAGGAGCAGAACCAGGAGCAGGTTCATAGGCAAGAAAGCTTCTTACCCAAGACCAAACGATTTGTGCTAAAAGGGGAATCCTAGAACCTGAGTCTCAGAATAAAATGGTTACTGAGACCAGCAGTGGGAAATTGTCTCCAATCAAGTCATGCATGTTTCAGGGCTAGGTGAGGAATGGGAGCCAAGGCACGGAGCCAAAGAAAGCCTCCATGAGACGAGAGGTCAAAGCAACTTAGAGGAAGAATGGATGCATCTGGAGGCGGAGGGCCGCTGCCTGCGGCCATTGGCAGGCACTTTCAGCTGGAGACGTGGGCAGAGGTTCATTCATATTTAATAGGGCCTCTAATTCAGTGGCTGAAATCTAGGTTTCTGAATCCAAAAGATGGATTTACATCCCAGTTGTACTAACTGCTAGCAACTGTGATTGTTCCAGAATTTCTATACCGCAGTGCCTGAGGGAAGCCATCTGGTTGGAATAAGAGGTTGGGAACTTGTCTTGAAGCTGCCTTGGCATAGTGTTATAAGTAATATTGAAAAGAATTAAGTGTCCGTATCTCAGAATGCCTGAGGGTAGAATAGTTGAGTCAGCTATTGTTACAATAATGCTATATAATGAACAATCCCCCCATCTCCTCCGGGGTCTGGAACAATAGGCTGGTATTTCCATGCTCACTGGTATGCAGGTCTGCTGGGGCAGCTCTGCTTCAGGCAACTGATCTGTGGGTCACTGCGGCTCCACTCACCTAGAGAGGCTCAGTTTGACTTCAGGGAGAAGATTGCTCCAGGTTTGCTCTACCTGCCTTACAACTGCCTTGAACTTGGGCCACCCGAGGCGTGTTCTACTCAGAGAGAAAGGAAGCCTGTGGAGTCAGCCGAGCCACATGAGCACGTCAGGCCTTCACTCAGGTCATGCTAACACCCATGGGCTATTGCAAGCCTCACAACCAAGCCCAAAGACCTGGGTGGGAAAATACATTCCTTCCACTTAGATGTCCCAGAGAGATGGGGTGAGGGTGGTGACTACACCACCAGGGGAGGAGAACTGAGATCAAAGCGTGTTTGGGGAGAGTTCACAGGACTTGGCCTTGGACAAGCCTTACACTTTCTGCCACGAGATTCCACCTCCTCCTGTACGAGTTTAGGCTGATGAGATTCAGAGGAGCATAGAAGACGATGGAGCGGGCTTGAGCCAGACTTAGATCCACTTCTTAGTTCCAGCGCTGACCTGCTGGGTATCCTTGGGCACATCACCCAACTGTCTTGCGCTTTGCTTTTTCTCTTCTGTGAGATGGCACTAATGATAGTGATAGGACTTCTTCCACAGGATTACCAAAAGAGGGAACAAGGAAATGTCTGTAAAGTACCTTCGATTTCACCTGGCACTGGTGTTGGTAGACCTAGGTGGCACAACCTCCCTCCAACTGAATTCAGCTGGAGATCCTGCTTGTCCCTGTCCCTGCCTTTCCTTGATCCGCTCCTAGATGGATCCTTGCTCTCCAGCCTGTGCTCACCTACCCTTAAGGTCGCTCCTCTGGGCTCCCTGCTGTCCGGGGCACACACCCTCATCCCAGAAGTGCTCAGCACTTCTGCACTCTGGGCCTCCTCCAAGGCTTGCCGAGGCACGGGGGCCTACAGGACTTGGGAGCATGTAGTAAGCAAGAAAAGAGCCCGCACTCCCAGAAAGGAGGCAAGGTAGAGGAAATCCACAAAACCAGGGGGAATGAGGGTGACTTTGAACTTCTCTAGTCCACAATGGGCCCTCTGGACACAAAGTTAATGGAGCCCTTGGCTGGGTGGACCTGGAGCCCTGTGAGCTATCAGAGATCACCAAGCTTCACTTGGTCCTGACCAATCTTTGTCTTCATGATCCTGGCTTCTGTCATTTTCAGCTTTACCAACAAGTTTGCAAATTAGACTCTGTATTTTGCATCTTATTAAAAAACATTTGTTGCCCCAGGTTCCCACAAACCACAAAGGGCCAGAAATTTATCTCGGTTGTGGTTCTTCCTTCTTTCCTGCCCTCCGGTGTCCTTTCCTATACACAAAGCCTTGTGCATAGTAGGAGCTCTCTATTTACCAAACAAAACGTTACACCAACATAAAGGGACATCCCTGCCAGGGTCACTGTCCGAGATGGGTCGGCCCGTGGCCATGTCTCCAGTTCCTAGAATACCTCAGATAGCAAGAATTGCAGAACCAAATCACACACATATCCCGTGCCAAAATGTAACACACACACACACACACACACACACACACTCTCTCTCTCTCTCTCTCTCTCTCTCTCTCTCTCTCTCTCTCTCTCTCTCTCTTTGAGCTTAATCACCCTATTTATCCTCTAGGTTACCAGCATTTGGGGCAAAGAAAATATGAAAAAGAAAGATCGAAGAAAAAATATCTCATTTTACACTTTCAACTAATTCCATTAATTATGTTGTGATGCAATTAAGCATTTCATTTCAGAGCTATTAAAGCTTAAATTATTTATTAATAATTACAGATCATTACCTGATAGTGTTCACTCTGCAGAACAGGAGATGAATAATTTAGCAGCGTTGACATGGTTCTCTCCACACAGCCCTCTTTAGATGGTGTCTATATTTGTACATGTCAGCTTGCCAATGCCGGTGAGTGTTTGTGTGAACTCTACCTGTTCATTCTATTATCCAGGATCTTCTTGAATTCTGCATGTAGTTGAAAACTTTTCACTCTTGAAGTCATAAAGGTTAAGTGGTAATAACGGTAAAGTTAACTAAAATGCGAATTTTCTTCTCATGAGATGGACTCCAGTTCCAAGAGCAAAGTAAAATTGCCCACATTCATTGCAGAAGTTGTTCTTATTCCCCTCTCCTTCCTTTCAGGATCCTTAATTATTATTATTATTGCATTATTACTATACACAGGCACTTCACAGATTAATGCTTTTTAAAAATGCTGCTTAAAGATTGCTTTTAATCAAAACTAAAACAAAATGATTAAAGTTTAAACATATAAAAGAATTTCACGGTGGATCAATGCAAGCAGTAATTGACAAGTGGGGACAGACATTACTCATATAAAGATCAAAGTCTAGTTATTATTGAGCCCTAACCAATCAATTTCAACATCATCCAGAGTGGTTCACCCTAATGTCGTATCTGGAAAAAATTCTAGCTCGCATTAGGAAATTATTCAAGACATAGGTACCAAGAGCACAGCTACACACAAGAGACTTCATCACATTCTGTCAATATGGATGTAAGTATACTGTTATCTACTTTAGGATTTTAAAGTGGAAGTCATTCCTTCACTTAGCAGATATTTCCTGAGTACCTAAGTGGTGCCAGGGCTGTGCTGGAGCTGGGGTTATGGCGGGTCAATGAGCTGAGGTAGGAGGCAGTCCTGAATTCAAAACAGAACTCTAAAAGCTTTAGAAGATGCTCTTTTACAGGTGATCTTCCATCATTGCCCCTGTCTTCTAGTGAATTGCCAGGGAACTGGGACAAGACTTTTCATTCCAAAACAAATTTGATTTTTGATACAAAAAAATCAATCAATTTATCATTGCCTGCTGTCTACCCTGGCCTCTGTGCAGACCTGCAGTTAGCTGCACCGAGCAGTGTCTGCACTCCGGTCATGTTGTGGATGGATTGAAAGGAAGAAGATGTGCTTTTACACATGTTCTGCCAGACCCCAAACAGGGACTGTTAGGAACACTTCTGTTTTCTAAGCAATTGTAACCCTTCCTCAAACTCCAGCAGCTTTCTATTCCCCGTGTTATAGTGGGGTTGGGGGGTTTCACTCAGGCTGTGGTACTCTCTCTCCTGCCCCAGATTTGCTGTCAGAGTTTATATATTAAACTGTGACAAAATATACAGATCATACTGTGTATCATTTTAAGCACTCACCTGTGTACAGTTTGGTGGTATTAAATATATTCGTGATGTTGCAGAAGCATGGTGACTATCTACATCTAGAACATTCTCATCATCTTCAATAAAAATCCCTCTACTTAAAAACCAAACTCCCTGTTCATCCTCCTTAAGCCTCTGGTATTCTGTTTTCTCTCTCTGAATCTGACCAATCTAGGTACCTTATAGCAATGTTAATACGATACTTGTCCTTCTGTGCCTAGCTTATTTCACTAAGTATAATATTTTCAAGGTCCATGTGCCACATTTTGTTTATCCATTCATCTATTGATGGACATGGGCTTTTTTTTTTTTTAAACCTTTTAGGTATTGGTAATAATGCTGTTGTGAATGTTGGTGTATAAAAACCTGTGATTTTCCCTGCTCAATTCCTTTGTACCTCTAATGTAAGTGGAATTGCTGGCTCCCATGGTAGCTCCATGTTTAACCATTTGAGAAATTACCACAGCTCTACCGTTTTACATTCCCATAAGGGTTCCAATTTCTCCATATCCTCATTAGATGCATACATGTTTATTCTGATATCTTTTTGCCATGTGAAAATTTTATTCATATGTAATCCTCATTTGTTTATTTCCACCCCGTTTGATTTAAAGTCTTTTTAAAAATTTGATATTAGTGTAGCCACTCCACTTTATTTTGGATAATTTTGCATGGAATAGTTTTTTTTTTTTCTCCCTTATCCTTTCAGTTTTGACCTATTTGTGTCTTTGAATCTAAAATTAGTCTTTTATAGATGAAATTTAATTGGATGATTTTAAATCATTTTGCCAATCTCTATCTTTTTATGAAAGAGTTTAACCTATTTACATTTAAAGTAATGACTAAGGAGGAGGCATTTGTTACTTGTTTTTTATATGCCATAAATAATTTTTGTCCCTATTTTTTCTATACTGACTTCTTTTGTGTTTTGTTGATTTCTTAAAAACTGGAAACATTTTAATTTCCTTCTCATTTCTCTCTGTGTATACTTTAAGAATATTTTCTTTGTGATTACTATGGAGATTAAATTTAAGTCCTAAAGTTATAACAATTCAATTTGGATTCACACTAACTTAACTTTAATAGCCTACAGACTCTGCTCCTACAGTTTTGCCCCATTCCTCCCTGTCACCGATGTCATGTGTAGTGTCATTATATCCTGTATGCTCAATTAACAGATTTACAATTTTTATGTATCTGTCTTTTAAATGATGGAGGTTATGAAGAGTTGAATTATGGATTAAAATATGATAATTCTAGCTCTTATAATTGCTTGTGCTTACTTAACCAGAGATCCTTATTTTACAATACAGCTTCTAGTTACTTGTACTGTCAAGCTTCTTTTCAATTTGACATGAAGAACTCTTTTCAGCAATTTTTTTCAAAGCAGATCTAGTGGCAATGTCCTCCTGGTCTTTTTAAAATATCTGAAAATGTGTTCATTTCTCCTTCATTTTTGAAGAAGAGTTTTGCCAGACACACAATTCCCAACTGACTTTTTTTTTTAGCCCTTTGACTCTGTAAAACCACTACATTCTGTCCTCCAAGATTTCTGATAATAAATTTGTAGTAAACATATTAAAGATCTCCTATATGTGACCCTTCTGTCTTGATGCTTATAAGTTCTCTGTCTTTGGTTTTAGAGAGTTTGATTACAATGAAACTTGGGGAAGGTCATTTGAATTATCCTACATGGAGTTCATTGAGCTTGTCAAAAATGGGATTTTTTTTCACCCATTGCTTCTGAAAAAAGAAATATATATATATATGGCTTTTCATTCCTCTGTTCACTGGGATTCACACAATGGGTATGTTAATCAATGTGATGTAGTTACAAAGGTCTCTTAGGTTCTCTTTATTTTTATTTATTCTATTTTTTTCTGTTTCTCAGTTCCAATGACTTCAATTGACCTGTTTTTATATTCACTGATTTTGCTTCTGCATGCTGAAAACATTTTTGGAACAATTCTGCCGGGGTTTTTTAAATGACAATTATTACAATTTTCTATTTCCATAGTTTATTTATGGCTCATTTTTATAATTTACATTCTTTATTGGAATATTAATTTTGTTCATATATTGTTTTCTTGTCCATGTTTAAGTCTTCCTTTGGCTCCACAAGACTTTTAAGACAAGTATTTTAAAGTCTTTGTCTAGTAAGTCTGGTCTTTCTAAGATTCATTTTCTGTCAATGTATTTTATTCCATTTAATGACACACTTTTTATTTCTTTGTATGTCTTACAATTATTTCATTTTGTTGTTGTTCAAAAATGGAATTGTGTGTGTGTGTATGGTGCTGGGGATCAAATACAGGGTCTCAAGCATGCTAGGAAAATGCTACTGAGGTCCATCTCCAGTCTAAAAACTGGATATTTGAACCTTATATTTTGGTAGTTCTAGAAATCAGGTTTTCCTTTCCCCCAGCATTTACTGTGTTGATTTGATTTTTGTGTTTTGTGGATTATTTATTTATTTAATCCAGAATATCTCTTGTTAAGGTCTGTAAACAAGTCAAAATAAGACCTGGTATTTTGCCAGGGGAATGTTAGAGTTCGTAAACAAGTCTGGATGGTGCCTGGCAAAATGCCAGAGGGAGTGGTTTGAGAAATAACAAAACTGAGCCATTAAGTGTGGAGATTCCTTATTGGTTGACTGATGTATCTAGTTTATTCTAATTAAGATAAGCTGTGCAAAATGTATAAATACCTCTGTTGTCCTACAATAAACGGCTCCTACTCCTGCTGTATCAACGTACACAAGTTGTTCGTCACCCCCGGGTTATTTTGCCCAGCCAGCCGGGCTGCGGCAATCTCTGTGCCAGAGGTCAGCCAAAGGTGAAAACTTATGGTCTGATCAGGTTTTACCTTAGACTGTTTCTTTGCTTGAGGATGTGCAGTGGCTTTTAAAACCCCATATATGTTATCTTATTGTCTATTTTTTTGAGTTCTTTGTATACTCTGGATATTAGGGTTCTATCTGAATTGTGAGGAGTAAAGATTTGTTCCCAGGATGTAGGCTCCCTATTTACCTCTCTTATTGTTTCTTTTGCTGAGAAAAAAACTTTTTAGTTTGAGTAAGTCCCATTTGTTGATTCTAGTTATTAACTCTTGTGCTATGGGTGTCCTATTGAGGAATTTGGAGCCTGACCCCACCATATGTAGATTGTAGCCAAATTTTTCTTCTATCAGACGCCGTGTCTCTGATTTGATATCAAGCTCCTTGATCCATTTTGAGTTAACTTTTGTGCATGGCGAGAGAAAGGGATTCAGTTTCATTTTGCTGCATATGGATTTCCAGTTTTCCCAGCACCATTTGTTGAAGATGCTATCCTTCCTCCATTGCATGCTTTTAGCCCCTTTATCAAATATAAGATAGTTGTAGTTTTGTGGATTGGATTCTGTGTCCTCTATTCTGTACCATTGGTCCACCTGCCTGTTTTGGTACCAGTACCATGCTGTTTTTGTTACTATTGCTCTGTAGTATAGTTTGAAGTCTGGTATCGCTATACCGCCTGATTCACACTTCCTGCTTAGCATTGTTTTTGCTATTCTGGGTCTTTTATTTTTCCATATGAATTTCATGATTGCTTTCTCTATTTCTACAAGAAATGCTGTTGGGATTTTGATTGGCATTGCATTAAACCTATAGAGAACTTTTGGTAATATTGCCATTTTGATGATATTAGTTCTGCCTATCCATGAACAGGGTATATTTTTCCATCTTTTAAGATCTTCTTCTATTTCTCTCTTTAGGGTTCTGTAGTTTTCATTGTATAAATCTTTCACCTCTTTTGTTAGGTTGATTCCCAAGTATTTTATTTTATTTTTGAGGATATTGTGAATGGAGTGGTTGTCCTCATTTCCATTTCAGAGGATTTGTCGCTAATACACAAATGGGCCAAGGACCTGAACAGACACTTCTCAGAGGAGGACATACAATCAATCAACAAGTACATGAAAAAATGCTCACCATCTCTAGCAGTCAGAGAAATGCAAATCAAAACCACCCTAAGATACCATCTCACTCCAGTAAGATTGGCAGCCATTATGAAGTCAAACAACAACAAGTGCTGGTGAGGATGTGGGGAAAAGGGTACACTTGTACATTGTTGGTGGGACTGCAAATTGGTGCAGCCAATTTGGAAAGCAGTATGGAGATTTCTTGGAAAGCTGGGAATGGAGCCACCATTTGATCCAGCTATTCCCCTTCTTGGTCTATTCCCTAAAGACCTAAAAAGAGCATGCTACAGGGACACTGCTATATCGATGTTCATAGCAGCACAATTCACAATAGCAAGACTGTGGAACCAACCTAGATGCCCTTCAATAGACGAATGGATAAAAAAAATGTGGCATTTATACACAATGGAGTATTACTCTGCATTAAAAAATGACAAAATCATAGAATTTGGAGGGAAATGGATGGCATTAGTGCAGATTATGCTAAGTGAAGCTAGCCAATCCCTAAAAAACAAACGCCAAATGTCTTCTTTGATATAAGGAGAGTAACTAAGAACAGAGTAGGGACGAAGAGCATGAGAAGAAGATTAACATTAAACAGGGATGAGAGGTGGGAGGGAAAGGGAGAGAGAAGGGAAATTGCATGGAAATGGAAGGAGACCCTCAGGGTTATACAAAATTACATACAAGAGGAAGTGAGGGGAAAGGGAAAAATAATACAAGGGTGTAGAGAGAGAAGAGGGGAGGGGAGGGGAGGGGGGATTGTAGAGGATAGGAAAGGCAGCAGAATACAACAGACACTAGTATGGCAATATGTAAATCAATGGAAGTGTAACTGATGTGATTCTGCAATCTGTAAACGGGGTAAAAATGGGAGTTCATAACCCACTTGAATCAAAGTGTGAAATATGATATATCAAGAACTATGTAATGTTTTGAACAACCAACAATAAAAAAAATAAAAAATAAAAAATAAAACCCCATATAGTCAGATGCTTTTGAATCACCAAAGGGGGAAAAAAAAAAGAAATACTTCTGCTGGGTATTTTGACAATGGCTAGCCTTGAAGATTACATCTCAGTAATCAGAAACAAGCTTTCACAATCAGAACCCAGAACCTCCATATTTGGAGGACAAGGTTCTTACTGCTTACCTGACTCCAAAAACCTATGCTCACAGCTGCCTGTCATGGGGCTGGAGGTGGGAGACAAGGAGTCGCTATGGAGCTGAAGGCTGAGATTGACTGATGTTAATTGTAGTTTATCATCCAAGCTTTTCCTGTGAACTATAAGCATCCAAATAGACTTCATAGCTCTAAGATCATCACTTTGGGCAGTTTTGCCAGTACAAATGTTGTCGAGGTGGCAAGATAGACTTCTATTGCTTCTTACTATGTCATCATCTCTGACATCAGTCTTCTCCAGAGAGACATTTTCCAGAATAAATTACAAAAGGACACAAGGTGGAGCCAGGAAACCCCGGATAGCTGCCTCTGTACTGAGCATATTCTCTCAAGAGATCATCTCCAGAAAATTGCATGCCATGCAGGCTTCTTTGGACATATGCAGCCCCAAAGCTTTGGAAGTACCAAATCCATTAAAGGAGGAAGAACAAAAGCCACACTGTGATGAGATGTTTAATAACTGTTTGTATATCTATTAAACAGTAGCTATCCAGCTGATCAGCTCATTTGCAGGGCATTGTGGGGGTTATGTACATATGTAACACACAGTCATTGATCTTGAAGAGTTAACAGTAGGAAAATAAATAGCTTGTTTGTGAGGAGCCAAACATTACCTTAGATAATATAAGCACAGAGTGGGGTGGGAATGGGCAGGGGAGAGATTTCTGAGCACTAAAAAAAAAAAAAAAAAAAAATCATTAAATGTTTGCGATATTGGGGATAGGAAATGAACAAGCCTGGGGACATGTGAGAAAAAGTGCCAAAAAATAAGACTCAAGTTGGAGACTAGAAGTAGTTTAAAATAATAGACTGGGTTGGCTGAGATAGAGGGGACAGAGAAATAGAAAAGTTTATAGATGGCCAACCATAATTAAAGAATTTACATTCTACACATTAAAAAAAAGAAACAGCACAGATACACAGTTTAAATAAAGAAAGAAAACCTCTGTGTATGTATGCACTACTTAATATAAATAAATAAATATAAATAAAAATGTTTCCAATGTACCCATTCTAGATCATGCAGGTGATGCCGAGTATCTCTAAACTCAAATCCTGAACTCTGAAATGTTGTAAAGTCCGAAAGTTTTTGAAGATTGACATGACCCACAAATAGGGAATTCTACACCATGAAATGTTCTGTATGGTCCTGGGGGTTGAACCCAGGGGCCTAGCGCATGCCAACCATGAGTTTTACAACTGAGCTACACCTCTGGCCTCCACACCATGAAACTTTCTTTTGTGCATAAAGTTATTAAAAATATATTACAAAACTACCTCTAGACTGTGACTATAAGGTATGTATAAAACATAAACGAATTCATGGTTAGACTTAGGCATCCCTTTCAAGATCTCATTATGTATATGCAGATATTCCAAAATCTGAAATCCAAAACATTTCTGGTCCCCACCAATTCAAATCATGGATAGAGAGTTTCCCTATCCTCCCTCAACCAGAAGTATCCTTTACTGAAATTTTGTGCCATCTAAAACTTTTTTCAACTTGCTGATCTTATGATTTTAATTCATATCACACCTGTGATTCTAGATCATCAGGCTGGATAAATGTTTTAATGCCTTGTTTAGGATATCAGTATGCCTAAAACATGAGTTTAGGAAGAGTAATCCGGCAGTGTTGAGACAAACATCCCATCGCTATCAGTGATTCTCTAAAACATAGGTTACTTTCATTTTTAAATACCTAACAATAGTTATTTTTGAGGATCATACTTGATACTCATATTTTAGAGCTTGAAAGGATTATTGTGATCTTACCAAAGCTTAGAGAGTGTAAAATAATTTCCCTCTGAACCAGATAAACACAGGTCTCCTGGCCTACTGACTGCTGCCCTGGATTTGTCTCTTCCATGCTACTCTTTCTGAGTTATTTAGTCCTACAGATTATCTATCCCTGTAAAGTCTGTGAAGAAGAAGAAGAAGAAATGGAAAAGCATTATGGGATATTTTTTCTTCTTTTTTTTATTGTTGGTTGTTCAAAACATTACATAGTTCTTGACATATCATATTTCACACTTTGATTCAAGTGGGTTATGAACTCCCATTTTTACCCCGTTTACAGATTGCAGAATCACATCAGTTACATTTCCATTGATTTACATATTGCCATATTAGTGTCTGTTGTATTCTGCTGCCTTTCCTATCCTCTACTATCCCCCCTCCTTCCCTCCCCTACCCTCCCCTCTTCTCTCTCTACCCCCTCTACTGTAATTCATTTCTCCCCCTTGTATTATTTTTCCTTAGGATATTTTTTAATCAAGAATTTAAGGACAGAGCTCAGTGGTGGAGAGCTTGCCCCTCACATGTGAGACACTGGGTTCAAACCTCAGCACCACATGTAATTAAACAAAATAAAGATATTGTGTCAATCTATAACTAAAAATATATTTTAAAAATGAGTTTAAGGACAGAAAAAAACATTTAATGGCCCAGATTAGGGGTCTTCAAACTTTTTACATAAAGGATCTGGTAGTAAATATTTGGGGTTTTGTGGGTCATATAATTTTGGCTGCAGTTATTCAAATATGAGGCTATCATGTGGAAAATAGCCATAGAAAATATGCAAACAAAGGGATCTGGATGGGTTCCAATAAAATTTTGTTTTAAAAACAGACACGGGCGTGGGGGGGGGATGGCTGGGGTTGTGGCTCAGCAGTGGAGTGCTCGCCTAGCACGTGTAAGGCCCTGGGTTCAATCCTCAGCACCACATATAAATAAGTAAATTAAATTATTGTGTTCAACTACAACCAAAAAATAGATATTTTAAAAAATAGACATGGGGGCAGATTTGGCCTGTTGGTTGTAGTTTTCTGTACTGAGTCTATAAAAATAAATTCCAGAAACTAAAAAATGAAGCTGATGATTTCCTAGTGAACTTGAACCCCTCTTAATACTTTCTGTGCTCTAATGTGTGATGCTCAGTGGATGATAAACTCCCTTCCTTACATGCTCCTCAAGTGGGGATTCATGACTGACAACAGGCACCTAAATTTCGTGACTCGCACAATACCAACTATCTAGAGGTCTTTTTTCTCAAGTTGTTTATTTTTGCTCACCAAAATAATAATATTTTGAATAACATGCCAGCTATGCATGACCAGTTTTCTTATCAGCATACCTTAAGGAGCTATTTTACTTCTGAACATTACACAAATTAACAATTACTTTCAACAGCATAAATATATATAATGTGAGTTTCCCCAGGGCCACATCAATTGAGAGCACAATCATGAGAAATTGGTCATAATGACAGTCTTCTCTGGTTTATAATCTTTTGTAGAAAAGAACTAGAGAAGTAGGCCTCCAAATATTGCCTCCTATATTTAAAGGACTCTTAGGCTTGTCTAGCAGGTATCCCTGAGTAGATATGTTAATCTTCCAGGGGCCACGCACTCAACTTTTATGTCATTTTCTCCTTCGCTTCTGATGATACAGGCTTTCATTTTATTTTAATGGAGCCCATGTGTCCATCTGTTCATGAAAACTTTGGAGACCCAAAGGAAAGAGTGAGAAGATTGTATATGTGACACCAAATTGTGCCTGTGGAAAGACAAATTGGCTTTCCAAATCTTCCTTCCCGCAAACCTCTAGACAAGCAAGGTTCCTGAAACATGGTTCATAAGATCTACCCAGTCTCATAGCAGAAACTGGTTAACACGTTCAAGTGGTAGAAGAGTTTAATGAAAGGACCATATATACAAACACATAGGCAAGGACAGGGGATCTAGGCGATATCACACACAATTATTAGGACCAGCTTTCACACCTAGGACTTAAGGACAGGGTAGCGATTGTTTACCAGAACCTGGAGAGGATGCCCCTATCCACAGCATTGCCAGGCAGAAACTCTGACCCAACCCATGACAGTTCAACAAGGAGAAGGCTAGAAGTTGCCCCTCCATGCTCCTGTTGAAATTGAGGTAATGAATCCCCATACAGCTTCACTTCCTGTTCCCCAAATCTAACCAGAGCTGAGACACGACACAAAATTGTAGTTACATGTTAGTTTCCTAAAGCACAGAGCCAGGTGGATGAAGACAGAAGATAAAACGACCCAGACTTCCCTACCGCCTTTTTTCCAAAGGTATGTCCTCTGTTCTCTTTTATATTTTGTGGAAGGTTAAGGGTCTCTTGCCTTCTGCCTTCAGGACTTGATACTAAGAAATAATGATTGGTTTTTTTTTGTACTGTCTCATAAAGAGGGTCCTCAAAAATTTCGGTGCAATATTAAAAATATGGATTCTATGGGGCTGGGCTTGTGGCTCAATGATAGAGTACTCACCAAGCATGTGTGAGGCACTGGGTTTGATCCTCAGCATGGCATGAAAATGAAATAAAAATATTGTGAAAAAAACACAAATATATATTCTAAAATCACAATGCTGGTGATTAAAAAAATCCTGACTCCACACTAGCTAGCTGCTGATAAAATTATTTAAGGTTTCTGTTTCTCTGTCTCCTCATTTACAGAGTGAGAATAATAACACCTACCTACCTCACAAGGCCAATGGTGATACATAAAGTATTTGGGAGAAAGATTTTTATTATTATTTTTTATTTCTTATATACATGACAATAGTGGAATGCATTTCATAATTATCCATTCACAACACCACCTTTCGTAACTCTGTGTATAAAGTATGTTCTCGACAAATTATGCCATTATACATGAGCTCTCTTATTATTATTATTTTTGCATTACAATTCTTAATACACCTTTATACCACAATTTATCATATCTCTGATTGTATATAAGGTATGTTGACACCAAATTCACATCTTCCTACATGTATTTTGTATAATGATGATGCTAAGTGAGGTTAGCTGATCCCCAAAAAACAAATGCCAAATATATTCTCTGATATAAGAGGGGGTGACTCAAAATGGGGTTGGGAGGGAGAGCAAAGGAGTAAGATTACCTCTAGATAGGGAATAGGGGTGGAAGGGAAAAGGAGGGAGAAGGGGAATAGCATGGATGGTGGAAGGAGACTCTCATTATTATACAAGATTTTTATGCTTAATCAGACTCAGGCTATTATAATACATTGCTATTCAGACATTTGCAACACAGTCGGAAGACTCTTAGACTTTGGTTCTGGGATCCTTGCTATGCAAACCACTTTATATAACTAAAGCCTATAAGTAAAGATGGTGATACACTGGTTTTATTTCTAATACCTTCTGACCTCAGATTTTATGGAATCTCTTTCCACTAAAGCTAAGAGGGCTGTTTCCAGCCTAATCTTGTTGGAAGTTCTCTCCTTTTTCATTTCTCAGTCTCAGTGCATGTCTTGTGTTCATTCAGGCCTTCTTTATATTTGAGCTATTAAATTATGGAGGACTCAGTCTTTCTTTGATGGTTTATGGGCCAAGCTCAGCAATGTCTGTAATGTTAAATTGTATTCCCTTCTTTCTGTATATCTCAATTCTGATCAGCTGCTCTACAGATCTGTGCAAAGCTGATGTGTACAGAGGACCATGCACCTCAACTTGAATTCTCCCAGATGTCCTGCTCCAGCCACCAGTCATTAACACCAGAGAGAGGAACCACTTCTCTACTTGGGAGTGCTTAAAGTGATTCATTATTTATTTATTGCTCCGTAACAAATTTTCCCTAAATGTAGAAGCTTAAGGAAATAAACATGTACTATAAACATGTACTATCTTACATGTTTTCCAGGTCAGGAATGCAGACAAGATTTAGCTGGATGCCTTTGCCTCTAGGTGTGTCACAAAACTGCCATCAAGGTATTTGCTAGGGCTTTGATCATCAAGGTATTGGCCAGGGCTTTGATCATGCCAAGGCTTGACTGGCAGACGATGGCTTTCCAAATTTGTCTGTTGTCACACATTTGTCTGTTGCCAGTCTCAGATCTTTTGACCAGAGACATCATTTTCCGTCCAGGTTGGTCTCTCCATAGAGCAGCTCACAAAATGGCAGCTGTGTTGCCTCAGAACAAGGGAGTGAATGTGCCAGAGGAGACACCCAACACGGAACATAGTCTTTTTGTAATTCAATGCCAGACACAATCTCCCTCACTTTGGCTGCAATCTATCTCCTTGAAGTAAGTCAGTATGTCCCCACTCCACTCACAAAAAGGCCTCAGTGGAGCGTGTAAATACTGGAAGCGTCATCACCACTGGCATGAAATTTTATGTAGATTTCCATGGCTTTTGGATAAAAGAGAACCCTTTCCAAGCTGAGTTCTACTGGAAAGGGTTCCCTCACTATTGAAAATTAATTTCTCCATGGTTATCTTCTAAATTGCATTAAACCATGTCTGTCTGAATGCAGCCACTTGGGGTTCTGTAGTTTCATCTTTATATGCTTCTATGTGTGGACCACAAGTACAGTTTGTAAGCTGTAAATTACTGGGGTTGGTTTTCATCAGTACTGGAAATTTAAGAGCTCCTTCATCTTAGTTATCACTTCTGCAGGCAACTCTGAAAGTCTCCCACCCCTCAGACTCTTGACTCTCAAGATGCCGTCAGGGCCTCAAAGTGGAAGGTCCAAAACAGAACTCTTCAATTCCTGTTCTTTTTGTTCTTACTGCCTTGCATGGTAGCTTGATCACTTCCTGATTCATTCTTGATAAAGACTCTGGAGAGAACATCCAGCTGTTCTCTTCCTTCTCCACCCAGGTCTAACCAGTTGTCAAGCTGTATTAATGTAAGGGTCTGGATAATAGAGTTGAAATCATGTAAGCTTTAGAAATGGGAAAGATGGCTCACAATCCCAGATCCACCAGTTATGACTTCACTACTTAGGTGTGTGTAGTGGGGGCTGAGTAAGTAGAGAGGGAAATGTCATGGAAGGTACAGTTGGGAAAACTTTTAATGCCAATCTAAGTCATACTTGATTTATGCCATAGAGGATCATTAAAATATTTTGAGGAACAATTGTGAATTTAGGAAACTTACTCTGGCCCAATTTTCTTTGCTTCCTTATTTTCTTTCTTCTCTCCTTTCTATTCCCTTATTCCATCCTCCCTTTCACCATTTCTTCCTTCCTTTTCTTTTCTTTCTTTCTTTGTACTTGTGAAATAGAATAAAGGAAGATTTCCTGGGTTGAACTCCACTAAAGGATGCCCTCGAGGACAAGGGTCACTCCTCTGGTTTGTTCCACTGCCTGAGGCTTACAGGACGTCCAGGATGCTTACTAAGGGACTTGTCTTACCTTACCCATGGACTTGGACCCTTTAAGGAAGTGAGGGGTTCTGTGACCAAGTGCTCTTCCCACGGTACTTATCACGGGGCATCTACATTGGTAGACACCCCGTCGGTATGGTTCTGTGTGTTAGTTAAGGAAAGAAAAAAGGAGGTACTTAGAATTCCAGAAGTCAAGTATAACCTTTCTCAGAGAGTGCCAAAGAGTAGGATTTATTCAGGTGAAAAGAAAAGAAACAGAGCTCTTGCCAAGTGACAGGGGTCCTGACACCACCACACGAGTGACCTTAGAAGCACTTCTCAGACCCAGCCAGCCTCAGATGAGCCCAAGGTCTCCACCCACACAGCTTGACTGCACGTGCACCTGTAAGAGACGCTGATCCGAAGGCGCCTGCTCACCCCTCGGACCCCTGACCCACAGAAACTACAGGGGTAGTAAGTTTGTTATTTTAAGATGCTAAATTTGGGGTGGCTCCAGAGGCTGAAGCTGGAAGATCATGAGTTCAAAGCCAGCCTCGGCAACTTAGCAAGACCCTATCTCTAAATAAAATATAAAAAAGGGATATGGCTCAGTGGTTAATTGCCCTTTCATTCAATCCTTGGGGGGGGGGGGAGAAATGCTAAATTTGGGGATGATTTCTTACACAGTCATAGACAGTTAACACAGCCAGCAAAAAGAACTGACCTGCCCTACCCACTACTGGTCCTTGCTCCCACGTCTAGATCTCCAATCCTCCTCTACATGTTCAAGTATGTTCCTGGATCTTTGGGGGAGAGAGTCTGTGGATAGGAGAGAGACAAGAGAGGACCTCCCAATTCAGAAAGCTTCTCATCATTTAAGAAGGCAGAAGGTGGGAAAACACTTGGTCTTGGCAGCTGATGTCCAAGTTAGCAATAGCTCACTCAAACCATGAACTGCCCCTATCTCCATCGCCAAGGCAGTGGGATAGCTGGGAATGTTGTGGATGTCACTTAAACTATGCATTTTGTGACTCCAGGACTCTCTAGGACAGTCCTCAAGGAATATCTTGCCTAATTTCTCTTGAAAGCAAGTGTTGTGGGGGGAGAGGTTGGGGGGAGTTGTGTAAAACCCAGAGGACAGCCTGCTAGTTGTTCTCTTTCACCCTGGGGCTCTTCTAGAGCCTATGTCTGTGTCTCTAGTTGGCAGGAACCTGTCTGTGGCACTCCTGGGCATGGGCAATTGAATGCTGCAAAAACAGCTCTGGATACAGGGAAATGGATCTGGATGTGGACTAGAAAACAGACTGTGAAAGTTGGTGACGGAGAATGCTCACATCCTCATCTATTTAGTGGAAGCTGGCCTGCCAGGTGACCTAATCCCAGGGGTGGCAGGTGTACAAGCCAACTCCACGTTCCCAGTGGGGCTGTCACTCCCATGAGGTGCGCTCACTCCATTAGCTAATGAGAGTGCCAACGGGAGATAAACACCCATCAGGCAGGCTGTCCCCTGGGCACCGACCTTTCTGTGGGTGCAGCTGCAGACTGGCAGGCCTGGGAGGAGCGACGGGGGACCTAAATAAAGACCGAAAACACCTAAATAACGGGCGGCTTCTACGAAGGGGATTCTGTGATGCCAGGCCTTGATAACTTGGCACACGGAATTTGATGCTATTTGAATTTGCAAACTAATGATAAGAAATAATTACTAAATAGCTCAATAACTGACAGGAAATTGCCCTTGTTTGTCTCTAACAATGCAGCAAAAGGATTCAATTAGGGCTACTGTAGGTTTAAAAAAAAATGTTTGTTTACACGATTAAATTCCAACAATGACAAGGGATGAGAGAGAGAGGAGAGCGGGCAGAGGAGGGGCCCTAGGTTTAACAGCCTCCCTGTCTGTGCGGGTCTGCTGAGGAGGCGTCCTGCAACGCTAGGCTGCTGTTTGGGTCTCTTGGTGTCCCCTCTCAGGCTGCTCAGGGAGGAGGCAGTGAGCCTTAGGATCCCCACAAGATCACCTCTGGTCTGATTGCATATGGCTGGAAGGCAGGGTCAGCTGGGTAGCCGACCGGTGTCCATCAAAAGCTTAAGACATGTGGCCCAGAGTTCACAGGAAGAGTTCTGGGAAGAGTTCACAGGCCCCAACAAGTAACAGAACTGGACACCTCATCTTTGAACATCCACCTTTACCCTCCTTATCATCACTTCTCCCAGATTCCAGTTCCCAGGTGCCCAGAACAAAGTCTTGGCCCTGGTAATACCAAAAGCTCAATCCCCATCCAAGACGCCAATCCAATAATGAGGGCCACATTTGAAGAATAAGGAAAACCAAATTTTATTACTTTGTTAGCAAAAGAGAAAAGCAATGTCCCCGAGGCTGCCATTACGACCTGCGAAGGGGAACAGAGAGCTCTTAAAAGGGGGGTCTGAGGGCTGCCTTCCAGGTATCATTTCCACTAGATCTAATTAATGGTTAACTTATATCCAAGAGAGCTGTGCATTCCTAGGGTGGCAGATGTACAGTCTATGTCACTCTCCCCGCCGGGCTGTATGAGTCTGAGAGAGGTGTTTCCGGTTTCCAGGTCCAGATTCTTCACTCCTGTGGATGGTGAGTGGAGGGGACAGTAACTCAGCTTAGGACAGCAAGCATGCTGATTTTGGTTCTGCCATGATTGTGGGGGGTGGGGAGAGAAAGGGAAAAAACAAACAAACAAACACAAATCCCATGAGTTTTAAAATAAGCCACCAGTGGTCAAACAGCAAGGATTCTATTTAAAGCATGAAGTCCCTGTTACAGGAAAGGGACCCCAGCCCTGTTACACTGGCTTTCATTTCTCGTGAACCTAAGAATGAACTGAGAACAGTTAGCAGGTTTTGCTTCTTCTAGGAATCTTTCCAATTGGAAAACTAGCTTTTAAAACCAAAAAAAAAAAAAAAAAAAATTGTTTTACACTTTGAGGAATGAGCCTCTTGTGATGGAATTACTAAGAGTGGTAATCATAGCCGTATTCCTGATCATTGAATGCGAGGCGTGTAGCAAGACTTCCCTTAAAGGTTCATGCTCCTCACCAGCTTCTCTGCCCCATTTGGCCAGAGAAAGCAGTGGATGGGGCTAATGGAGGAGGGGGAGTGAGGGGTAGAGAATTCTAGAGCTTACAGCAGTAGCCACGTGACTGAGTCTGCTCAATGGCCCTGAGCCTGAGTCTCCTTCTTGGTGCTTACACAGTTAATAAATAAGTACTGTAGAATTGAGTCTTTTTTTTTTTTTTTTTGGCGGGGCCGGGGGGATTACTGATGTCAACTAGGATTTCTCTCCCGTTGTCTTCTGAGGATGCCAACATTTGAAGGGCAGGAGAGGAAAGGGGAGGCAGATTATGTATTGGGAGCAAGCATTCACTCTGAATTACCCTCCTGTCCCCTTCCTGCTGAGAACACCAGATAGTAGGGGTCCTCCTTAGCCCACGGTCTAGGGCTACCTCTCCCACCAGGAAAGCTGGGTTTCAAGGAAATGATTCCCGGAATTGCGGGGGGGTGCGGCGGGGTGGGAGCTGCGGCAAATGTTGTCATCTTCACTGCCGTTAGGTACCCTGGGTGATCCAAAGCGCACATTTTTCCCTTGTAAATAAACTCAGAGACCCCACTGAGCCCGCCTTCCCGGGGCTCCTCCTCATACAAGCCAATCAGCATTGCAATTTATTGTTTCTTATTGCAGTTTTCAGAGCAGAAAGCCAAACTTTTTTCTGAGCATTCAAGTGAGATTCAATCCCTTCTCCCTTCCCACCTCCTCCGGCTCCCTCCCCGCTGGGGGTCCCTTTTTCCACCCAACCCCACACCAGAAAGGCAAAATCTGCGGGAGAGGGGACTCGCTTTTCCTGCCTTGGAACCCAATTACAGTTGGCTGTTGCGAAATTAACGTTCACAGCCATGAAATTATGCGATAGACGCTTTATAGAAATCACTCAATCAAACAGAGTGAAACCTTTTTTATATGGTAATCATTTCCCACCATCAAATTTCATAGGAAAGAACAGTTTGATTGAACCACCTAGTTAAACTGTGTATGAAATTAGTCATTCCCACCATAAACAGTGCTCTGCTGCCTTCCCAGACAAAAGCTAACAGAATCAAGGTAGTAATTGGTTAGCAAACGACAGGTCCTAATTCTGCCTCAATTGTATTCCAGCTCCTTTTAACTTCTAACTGGAAATTCTGGAGTCGTATGTTGCATGGTACAGGTATTTCCCCCCTTTCTTGGAAGCCAGTCCAGCAGAGTGGAAAAAGCTGAGGGTTGGAGCACTTTTCCTATTCAGTAGCAATGGGGCCCTGGACAAGTGACTGGCCCTCTCTGGACCTGTGAAGTCAGCAGCGGGACTCCATCTCTCTATGGTCTAAAGCAATGCTATTTGACGAAAATTTATTTCTAATTCTGCTCCATGGAAAGGTCTGCTCTGCAGCAGCACGTGAATGAGCCAGCTTCCTCGAACCAAAAATAAAGAATGGCCTAGGAGAATAATAAGGAGAGGTGATGAAATCAGCTCCTTGGTAATGAGCCAGCGTTGGTAGTTGGAACGTAATTGTCTCCAAAAATGCATGATCTCCTGTTTTTCATTAAACAAACACCAGCCACTCCCTGTGCCTGCTTTCGGCTCTTCTTTCAAGAGGCCGTTTTGATAGTTCCTGAGTTAGGACCATAGGACCTCCTATCCCTGGCCTGCTCACTCTCAGAGGTCCCTTCTGCTCCCCCCTGCCTGTTACACAGCTCACGGCTCCTGCCGGACACCAGACAGCTCCTGGAGGGGTCTCAGGTGTACCCAGGCATGCAGAACAGCCCACGATTCTGAGATGTTAAGGTTTTAGACATAATAGCTCTGGCTGTGAGCTCTCCGTACTTTCCTTCCAGCAATGCTGTTAGTATATCAATTCTGATCATGTGAACTTAGCGGGGATTCCAGGTATTTTGGTAGACTTTTTAAAAAAAATTTTTTCCTGTAGCGTTTCACAGTTTATAAATCAGTTTCACATACATTATCTCCTTCAATTTTTATAACTTCCCCATGAGGTAGATACCCTCATTATTCCTGACATACAGGTAAGAAAATAAAGACTTAAAGAAATGATTTGGTTGATTCTTCAGCTTGTCAATGGGAGTGCCAATAAGAAGATTCAGACAATTTAAGACTTTGTGACACATTTACCAAAAAAATTAATGTAACAAAAATCCCAACAATCACAAGCAGCAGGGTACAGGTTAGTGTCACTCATAGGTTTTGGGGACTCAACGGGACCGTGCTCTCTTTACAGTATATCCATGGGCCTCTCATTCTCTGGTAGGCCAGCCCTGACTCTTCGGAGCACAGTGAACTCAAGCCATTCACAAGGTCCTGTGATGTCTGAGCTCTGGCATCCCTATAACATATAACGCAAGTCACAAGGACAACCTAGATTCAATGACTAGATAAATAGACTCTACTTGACAGGAGGTTCTGCAAAATACTGTGGTCATCCCTTTCAATCTACCGCATGGTTACCAAAAGGTAGAACTTAGAAATATCTAGTGCAGACACACCCTACACCCGCAAAGATCTGGGTCCTGTGTAGACAGAAGGACCTGTACAGGACAGAAACAAGTTTCCTGTCATGCCAGAAGATGATGGTGGGGCTACCTTCCAGATTCACTGACAGAGTTTTGGATTGGGATCCCAGACACCAAGGTTCTGGCTCTTTGTCTACCTTAAACCTGCTGAATGAGGCTGGGCAATGGAGCTTCAGCCTCGTCTTCTGTAGTGAGAGTTCAATGCTCGACCAATCTTGCCCAGGATGGCTGGGAGAAATATAAGGTGGGCACTCCAAAGAGGGTAGGAGGCTTCTTAACTGGGTTGCACATTGCAAGCTTCTGGGAGGGAGGAATGGGATGGGGCCAAGTGAGGAATGCAGGGCAGGCGTAATTGAAAGTCACACCCAGGGACTTATTAAAGGGATCTTCTAGGAAGTTCTCACTCTCCCCTTATATGTACACAGCCAGATATTTCTATCCCATTAATATCCATGTGCTCACTAATTGCATGGCACATCCTTAAATACAGCTCAGGGTTATCTAGAATGTTCTCAAGATTTTGGTAGCCAGCAGGCCTTGTATTAGCATATTAGCTCACCACTTCCTAACTAGAGCTCTTTGTGTTTAGCTTCTGTGAGCATCAGTTTCTCCTTCTTGGGAATAGCAGCGTCTCACGGAGCTGTGAACCCCATACCCAGAAAAGGCTAACACCTGTGGCAGTGGCTGGCATTGCATTAGGTGTTCGATAAATTTGATTTTCCGGACCCCTTTTCCTCCATTAGGCTATAAGCTTCTTGAGGGATTTTGAGACATGGAGACATGAAGATGCAGAAAAGAGACTTAGCAAGGCCAAAAAGGAGAAGTGGCTTGCTTAAGGACCCTTGTTGGAAAATCCTGATCCTTTGTTCCCCACTGTGTCTAGGCCAGTGCTGGCATGACATTGGCACTCAACAGGTATTTGTGGAAGGAACAAATGCTCTTCTCACACTGTCCTATGTCTTAGGTACTAGAGAGAGACCATAAAGAATGGCTACCTAGCTACTTGAATCATTTCCCATGGTCTCTGTCTAGTAGCAAAGACAAAAGTACAATGTCCAACTCACAGCCTCCTGTTGTAGGAAATGGTGTTTTGTTGCACACAAAGCTGGTGTGTGAGCTTGTTGGGGGTGAAGAGCACAGGGTAAGATGTCTGGATCCTATTCCTCTCTCTGCTTCTAAACATTCATGGAAGCTTGGGCACATCACCTTTTGCTACTTCCTCTAGAAGTTCTTTCTCACCTTTATAATCAATAAACTATATGATCAGGATCCAAATCACTAAAGTTCTTTTTATAGTTAGCATCTTCAAGTGTAATTCCTCATTGCTTCCCAAAATGATGCAGTATCATCTTCAAAGGGTGTGAATGGGAAGTTTCAGGGGGAGGGCAGGTGGAAGGGGGTGACATTTGCGGTGTTCTTCAGAGTGGCTCCATCAAAGCCTTAGCCCAGAATCTGTGAGGTTTCTCTAGACACTTAAGCTGAACGACTTCCTGACAGCTCCTACCTGCTCTGCTAGAGGCCCCAGCTGTCCAGCTGAGGGTTGGTGAGAGGTAGGGTGGTGGAAAGGTGTGCTTATGTCCAGATGCGCTTTCCCTGCATTGAGAAACAGCACCTGCTGCCATTGCTTCTGAGGTGTCCTGCCCTTGTTGCCTGCAGCCTGCTCTTCTAAGGAGGCACATGGGGAGACTGAAACCCTGCAAAGAAAGACACTTATTCATCGGTGTCCTGACAGTTCAGTTTGGAGCATGAGATGGTCAATAGAGATTTCCTGGTGGACTTCCTAATCAGGAGGACTAGAAAGTCAGCCTTCCTAATGGTGGACGCTGCAGCAAGAGAACAGCAGCTCCTATTACTTTGAGACCTTTGTGTTTAGGATTAAGTCAGACCTACCAGACGTCCCTGATAACATCTTTGAGGAATAACTGTCAATGCAACCCGTGGAAAGTTCCCTGGGGTTGTCCTTAGACCTGCTGCCAGCCCTGCCTCCTCAGCATCCCTGACCTTAGAACCAACACTTTCCTATGGATGTCTGCTTTGTCACTCTGCATGCTCCCCAGGGGATGTCCTGTCTCGCCTCTGTCTCATCCTGAACCTTTTACAATGACCAAGCCCTCGGGATCCACTCACTGGTTCTCTCTCTCTGCCTCTCTGTCATAGCCGTCCAACCTCAGCTGCTAACACTGGACTCAAACCCTCTCCTTCAACGTAGCACCCAGTGGACCCCCAGAACAGCCAAATTTCAATCAAAAGTATTTGGTGGGGGGATTGCTCTTCTAGGTCCATCATTAAAAGAAACTCTTAGTCCTGTAGCACAGGAGACGTAGGCTGGAATGGTCAAGTGCTGTTTGCAAAAACAAACCCTGGAGATGGTTCAAGTGTTCTTCTAGGGCAGAATGGATAAATAAAGTGTAAGATATTCATTCAGTGGAATATTCTGCTGCAGTGACACATACAATACAGTTATATCCCGGTACTATAGTTTGTAACAAAAAAAATGGTCCTAAACAATTACATAGAACATGGTATGCTTTTTATGAAGGAAGGCATAATTCCTATTTTAGGAAAATATATAGATACAATATAATCAAATAAAGAGAAAATCAAAATGGAAAAGTGATTCAGAATGATGGTCACCTCTAGTGGGGGAGTGGGAATGGGGATCATGTAGTTCAACCTAGGTGACTGCTTGTATAGGGTAGAGAATTTATAAATGCTTGTCAAGTAAAGAAAAATAGCTAACTGAATAAACACAAGTCATGAGCAGGCCAAAATGAGACTGTGCCATGAACTAATTGGTTAATCCAGTCCTAGGCACCAGAAAAATATCTCTGGAAAGGACTTTAAAGAATCTTAATTCATCTCCAAGAAAATAACAGAGCTGTGTGGGTGGTTGGCATCGTCCTTTCCACTCCCAAGCCAATAGAAGAATGAGAGCATAGCCCAAGACTACCTTCCATCATGTGCAAAGTCAAAGTCCCCTGCATTAGCCTTCTATTGCTGTTGTGACCAATTATCATAAATGTAGTAGAATAAAGCAACTTCATCTTCCATTATCATGGGTCAGAAATCTGACATGGGTTTCTAAAAGTGTGGCAGGGCTGTGTTCCTTTCTGTAGTCTTTGGGTTACAATCAACTTTTTCATTTTCCAGCTTCTAGAGGCTGCCCACGTTCCTTGGCTCACGACCTCTTCCTTTCCAATGGCAATGGCTTATGTCCTTATATTATGTCACTCTGTTCTGCTCTTCTGTCTCCCCTTCCATTTTTAATTACCACCCACTGTGATTATGTTGGTCTTCCCTGTAATCCAGAGTATCTGTCCTGCCTCATGATCCTTAACATAATCTTATCTGCAAAGTCCTCTTTTCCCTGCAGGGTAAAACAATATATTCACAGGTTCCACAGATTACACCTAGGCATCTTTGGAGTGCCATTTCTCTGCCTACCTGACCCCAATGGGGACATATCTAATCAGATCATTTATAATAACTGTTCCTTTCCTTCTTATCCTGCTCCAATTGTTTTTAAACCAGCTGCTTCAAGTCAAAGGGAAAGAAAGAAGAATGAATAGACTAGGAAAGCAGAAACCGGATGCATTAAGAACTTGACTCCCTCTCAGAAATCACCAGCCCCCGAGTGAAGTCAGGCTGCATCAGTCTCTAACTCATTTCATTGAGCAGGATATTGGAAGTCTGGGCCATAGTAGCTCGGTGCACTGAGGCATGCAGTCTTGCTTCAGAAGTAGGAAGCCCTGACAATGTGGATTTAAGAAGAAAGTCAAGAAATTCAAACTCTTTTATAGAGATGTAATATTGGAGCTGGCAAGCCACGTATCAGAGTCTGCATCAATGTGCGGAATCGATAGCCTCTAGCCAACCACGGGCAGGGCTTCCTCTTTTCCTATCTTCTTCTGCTTTGGAAGATTCTTCTTAGTGTCCATTTTAGGACAGTGCAATTTAAGGAGCTAAGGAGAAGTATGGAGAATATATGGAGGATGACAGAGTTCCCAAAATACATAGAAAGTATGAAAAGACTAAAACAACCTGAATTGTTTCATATAAAGAGACCCCCCCCCCAAAAAAAAAAACCACTTGTGAGTTGCATCCTCAATGTGTTCCTGTGTTCAGATCAAGCTTTATCACACAAGTCACCTGGGCAGTCAGTGTCTCTTTGTGGACCTCAGTTTCCCACCCAAACAATGAGAAGTGCACATAGATCACTTCCCTTTGGTAAGTGCAGTATTATGGCATATAGCACCTTGAGTCAGTCCTCTGCCACTTCCAGCCTGATGCCAGGTATATTTTTGTCTTTCTGCGCCAGCCTCATCCTTTGGGCATCTGCTGCACTCACTCACCAGGGTTGCTCAGGGAGCCTATGGGGTCTCACAGCACCGTAGTGGGCAGGATCTAGCTCATGCTAGCTCAGAGTTACGCATTCACATTAGTAGCTAGAAACCATCCATGGTCCAAGTATTCACACCTCAGAAATCAGCAAATACCATCAGGTTCCTCTTCACCACACTGGGAGCCCCTTTCCCAGAACCCTTCAACTGGACGGCCCAACTCCTTCTGCCCCTGCCCTCCTGGGGAGCAGAGAACTGTATCCCCAGGACAGGCTCTAGGGACTGCATCAATTCCACTCTATAGAGTGTCTGCTTCCTGCCTGTGCCACCTTAGACCTCAGGTAAGAATGCTTCCCTTTTAATGAGCTTACTGCAGGATGGAATAAGCAGAGGCAACAACCTACAGAACCACGTGGCCCAGTACCTGGTACATCGTGACCCCACGGTAAGTGTGCTATTGTGTGTCATTAGTATTAATGTCATTGCATGGGGGTTTTACCAACATTGCTCTGAGTGAATGAGAGAAAATAGTTTTCTTCCTTTGCATTGTGTGTAGTAGAAGGGAAATAATGTAGAACTCTAGTTTGCTGGTAATTTACAGTGTTTTAAGTGAAATCCTTGTTTTAGTCCACTTTTTCACTGCTGTGATCAAAAGACCTGACAAGAACAATTTTAAAAGAGGAAAAGTTTATTTTGGAGCTAATGGATTCAGAGGTCTTAGTCCATAGATGGCTGACTCCACTCATTGGGGCTCAAGGCAAGTCAGAACATCATGGCAGATGGTGAAGGAAAGTGGCTGGGGATTTGGCACTGGGAAGGAAGGAAAGAGCTCTCCCCATGGCCAAAGTATAAAGCCCATAGGTACACCCCAGGACCCACCCCACACTCTATCTGCCTACAGTTACCACCCAGTTAACCCCCATCAGGGAATTAATGCACTGATTAGGTTAAGGCTCTCATTAGTCAACCATTTCACTTCTAAAGTTTCTTGCATTGTCTCTCACATGAGCTTCTGGGGGACACCTCATATCTAAAACCATAGCAATCCTGATTTCGGTATACTTCCTTCCTCCCCCAGGAGGACTGGTGGGCCTGTTGGGCCAGGTTAAAAGGTATCCTATTCTCAGAATCACCCCTTCTCTCCAATCTCTAAGGTTTTGTTACTAGGTTAAGTTTATCTGTCTCACCCACTAGTTCCCCTAGGATCAGTTCTTTCCCCAAAGCCTCCTTGATTCTACAGGAAAACAGACCTGTGAGCAGACTACCCCACCAAGATTCACACAGCCAGCTCACAGCGTTTGTTGGAGAGCCTGCCACCACACTGGGGCAATAACAAGGGCGGGGTCTCTGTTGTCAGGAGGTGTATGTGCCCGAGGGCACTCCATCCTCCCAGAATTAAGCAAGAGAAAATTAGGCTCAATGGTCTCTTAGTTGACTGAAGTTCTAAAGAGTCATCTTCTTAAAATGAAAGGCATAATATAGGAATTCCCAGGGCACACAGGTTAGTCTTTTTCAAGGGTAATTTTAAAGTCAGTGGGGAAAAAAATCTTGTTTTCCAGGACGGTGATGTTGGGAACAGTGTGTAAGTGACACAGTCTTCCCATGGCACCTGTGGTAGACACACCTAATTGGTCATGGCCCTCTCCCTCTCCAAGCTCATAAGCAGCTCAAAATGTTTCTCAGTGCGGCCCTCCAGGCAGCCATTATCAATCAATCAGAGTGGCATGTGGTATTAAAACATATTTGCCATCGTCAGTTTAGATGAATCAGGGGAATGGACGAGAAGTTATGCGGAGGACCTCTTTAATCCTAAAATTCCATAATATTCAATGATGGTATTAATATAAAATTGGGCCCTCAGTCCTTTTTAGTAGGTTTTTAAAATTTTCCTCTGTGTACCAGAGGATCTCAATTTGCTACATGTTTTCTGCTCATGCAATATTGCTTATGGTGGTAGTATGGTAATTATTAGTAGTACTATCAATAATAGTAATAAGTCACCCTATATTTCTTCATCAAACATAAAAACCACATCATTAAACTAGGTACATGTATGTTTGCATGAACCCTGTAACACTACTTTGCGTACAACCAGAGAAGTGAAAAAGTGTGCTCCATTTGTGTACAATGAATCAAAGCGCATTCTGCTGTCAAGTATAACTGATTAGAACAAATAAATTTTAAAAAATTTAAAAAGAAGAAGACAACTTATTAGCTTGATGATAAAACAAACATTCCTCTCCTACCTCTCTCTTCCTGACCACTCAAGTCCATCTCTGGTATCTGGGCAGTATTTGGTAAGTTTAAATTTCTTTTAGACACTTTTCCCTCCAAATCTTCATTAGCATTTTCAAGTGATATTCCAGTTTTTCATTCATGTCAATCAAATGGTAAATGCCAACTGTTGAGCTGATGATGTCTGTCAATTCAGTCTGAGAAAAAGACACTGGTTCTCATTACCAGCGGAGAACACCCAGGGAGAAACACGGACCATTCTCTGCGTGTGTGTTGACCCATCTTTGCGGGATGTCATTTTTGCTTTGTTTGAATTTCATCTGGTGGCCTTTCTGGAGTTATCGCTTCATTTTACAGTTGACAAAACCCAAATCCAAACTGAGAAACGGACCACCCAAGGTTGTTCAGGAAGTTGGTGTCAGGGCACAACCAGGAACCATGTCTTGACCCTCTGGCCAATTTTTTTTTTTTTTTTAAATATTACTTCATGCTTGTCAGTTCCAAGCTATCTATGTTTGCCTTGAAAAGTTGACTGTTTTAACTAAGAAAGATCCATTTCTTAAATGCAAATCAAGTTCGTTGGTTTTGAAAAAGTCACTGTGTGTTAACACTAAGGTTAGAAGCTTGGGTCAGGATACATTCGCCATAGATAGACCCACAGCTCCACATGGGCACATACACATCTGTATTTGCATTCCTTCCCACACATGAATACCCCGCACAGCACACACTTGTTAATTTAATTTATTTATAAACATAACCTGCCAAATTTTGAGATGATGGATGATTTGGAGCTTTAATAAATCCAACATTGAATGAGCCCAAGAAATTGTCTAGTGTCAGCTTTTCACTAAATGCAATTAGTCATGTGGAAATATTACAGATATAAAAAACAATCTTCAGCTGAATTTCATAAATTTGGTAGAATGCATAGAATGTAGGAAAGCTGCTTGTTCAGAAAAGGAAAAATGAAAGAAGGGGAAGAAAGAAAGAGAAAGGAAGGGAGAAAGAGAGAGAGAGAAAGACAAAGAAGGAAGGCAGGAAGAGAAGGAAGAGGAGGGAGGAAGAGAGAAAGACATATTGACAAGGAAGAGCAGGGACAGGCCACATGCCCTCAAGGTCACAGCGGGCCATTCTTTCTCACATGGGTCAGGTAAGCTCTGCTATTCTTTGCATCTTCCTTGTCTAGAATATATTTGGTCCTGCAGGTGGGACGGCACCCTTCCCTGTGGTCTCTGTGTTGTCCAGCTTCCCCACCCCTTCATTCAGTCCCCTGCACTCGTAAGAAAGGAATCTGAAAACTTCCCCCAAAGAGTCAAAAGCAAACAGGGGTGTGGTAGGCTTCTGGTGCACCATCGGAAAATACGCACACTAGAAATCACCACGTCCCCTCAGGTACCTCCTGCTCCCCTGCCCTCTTCCCAGTGTTGCCCCAGCCCCTGAAGCCGTGGCTCTGGACTTGGGCAGAGCTGGCCCTGGGAGAAAGATCCCATTAAGGGGGTCTTCTTCAGGACAAGTCACTGTCCTACACATTCCCAGGTCACCGGTGGCTGCACCAGGACTTGACACATAATAGATTCTGAAGGTAAAGGTTTAGGATGAATGAGTTATTTTGACTTTCCTCACTCCATCTAAGTTGAGGAAAGAGTCACTGGGATCTTAAATATGTGCTAAAGAAGTGTACACTATTTGTGCCAGAGGGCGCAGTATTTTTGAAGAGTACACAGGAAGAAGCCAACTGAATCAGAACATTTGTTTTCAAATAATGGAACTCTTTGGTGGGGGTGTGTGGGGGGGGTCAACTTCCGAGGGCATTCCTGAGATGGCTTGCCGGCTGCTAAGGGACGGAAGTTCATGTTTCATTGAATGCTGTTTGTTTCCATTGCATGGTCCTGAGACACAAATATACCTGAGACACCATACGACATGGGTCAGTACAGATCCAGCTACCCACCCCACCCCTTACTCATTCTGTGACCTTGGGCACAGTAAGTCATTGAAACTCTCTTTACCTAAGTTTCCTTATCTGTAAAGAGTGAAGACTGTGCAGGTTGAGTATCCTTATTCTAAATATGTGGTACCAAATGTGTTTCAGATTTTAGAGTCTTGGAATATTTGTATATACATAATGAGATATCCTAGGGATGGGAACCAAGGCTAACCACACAATTCCTTTAGGTCTCCTATAGACCTTACACACAGCCTGAAGTTTTCTTATGCAGTTTATTTTTAGTGTGCTAGCGTTTTGATTGCAACCCATCATGTGAGCTCAGGTGGGGAATTTTTCACCTGTGGCATCAAGTCAGCAGTCCAAAAATTTCAGATCTTGCGGATTTTCATATTTCCAAATTAGAAAGACTCAACCTATACTTCCATTGCGTGGTGTTTAGGGTGGATCAATTTGAGGAAATATTTAGAAGGCACTTTGAACAGGGCCTGGGACACAGTAACTGCTGTGTAAGGATTAGCTATTATTTCTCTTAGAACTTGTCCTACAAGACTCTGAAGTGGGGCTAATAAATAACCCTCCCATTCCCCATGTGCATGATATTCATACTAACATCCTGTAGCAAATGCTCTCTCTGAAATAGTATCCCTATTTCATGTGTTGGGGCAATGATACCATTTGTGTTTTTAAAATGTAGCACTGGGATTGGGATGGTGGAGAGGAATGTGTAAGGAAACTTCATGTCAGAGGAAGAAATGCCATCAAGAAGGAAAGAGAGGTGCCTGTATGATCCCCCAGATTCTGAGTCATTGAATGCATGTGTGGGAGAAAAACCCATTAGCAATAAATAGAATTTGGTGCATAAACCGTGATTTGAAGAGCAAGTCTTGCAGTGAAGTTGGGGCTGGCTTTTAAACTTAATTATGCACATGTGTCTCCGGCAGAGTTTATTGAATCATATGGTGTAAACCATAAACAAACACTAAAAACCTGGCTGGGCTGACGGCTACAAGCTACAAAATGATCTTTAAAGATCAAATATTTATTCCAAAATCCCAGGAGCCAACCTCTCCACGTTAAAGTCAAAAGCAAGTGATCCATTCTTCAACAGTAGCTTATGAATCTTCTCCCTGATTGGAATATGCACAGATAAATTGCTGTTCCCGAGTGCCACCCCGCATGGAAGAGCCTACTCGGGTGACACGCCACATGCATAATGTAAAGAATTAGTAGGCCACCTTGACAGTCAGTAAATTATCTCTGCAGATCTCGACATGCGTCAACCTTGCGATGCACCATTCAGGCCATGCAAGTGCCTGGGCTCCCCAGTAGTTTTCTGGGCTCCCTCTGCAGGGCTTCATTAGACCCCAGAGGGCTGAAACTCTCAGCAGGGTGACTTCTGATGGTGGCTAATGGAAAAAGAAATGCAGACATTTCATTCCACTACTACACAAGATCTCCTGATTAGCTGTGAAATCCAGACCTCCTCCTGGTTTCCCAAGAAGACAGGCTCTGCTCCATTCCCCAGCCCCAGCCACAAGCTGCTCCTCATGGCTAATTTCTGTTCCATTTGGGAGCTGCAAAGCAAGCCGGCATCACCAAGCTTCGCTGCAGTTCTGGGTTGCACCTTAAAAGGTGTTTCTGTTTTCTTTTTCCATTCAACACTTCACAAGTCAGCTCAAAGTTCATAACTCTGCCCGTGGCTGGAGGCTTTGCCTGTGTGTTTTTACAATAGTTATATATGCATGCACGTATACATATTGAAGCATAAGTATAAATATCCCTGTGTTATGGCCCTCTTGAGGGAAGCTGCCCTCCTGCAGGGAGTCGGGGCTATCTGCAAATGACCACCTGGCCCTGCTCATCTTCTAAGACCTCACAAATCCAATCGAACCTCCCAGATAATAAAAGTTTTGTAGAAATACAGACATGTCAAGATGCTGATTCAAGCTAAATCAGGGACAGTGAAAATAAATAAGCACACACGTGCTCATTGGAAGATTCGGTTTTAGACTTGTCTGAGATGGCTTTGAAGGATGTCTGGTGATACGCTGGGTGCATACTGCTTATACACGGGGAAAAATCTATATTATGATTATCTTCATTGTTCTGCCATGGTTTCCTCTATTCTCAAACAGACTCATTTTGTTCACTCCAACGTGACTCTGTGCTCTCTAAACAGATATTGTCAGCTGAGATCCTAGGGATCTTACAGACTTGGTAAACAAACTCTGTTTATCATCATCTATTATTTAAATTAATATTTCACTTTAAAAGATTTTCTGCTTCTTTTGGGAAAGAAATGAGAAGATTGGGTCTCATGGGCCCCCTGAGGCTCCCCTTGCTACATGGAACACCCTGTGGCTGGGTGTGATTTCCCACCATGCCCTAGTCTGCACCCTGCCCTGTCACCCTCCAACACTAGCACCCCACCCCCTCCACACTCTTAGAACCCATCTGGCCACTGTAGGGATATAAGTTTGTGACTCCTGGACGGATTGGGTGCCTCCATGGTGTGAGCAGGGTCACGCTCTTTGGGAGAATTCCAGCTCCTGAAGATCTATAACTACTTTTATTACCAATGGACTCTTATTCCCAAATGGAGCTGTTCATGTTTTAGGCCATCTTCGGGGACACCACTTAAGCTCTGGTACCTCTGTAACCAGGGTCAAACAAGAAAGCCCAGCAGTCTCAGCTGCTGCCTGCCCAGTGGCCATCTTCCAGGCCTTCTTGATTTCAACAATTCCTCTCCGTTAGGCACACCAGATTAATTGGGTGAGATACAGACCAGAAACCAGGATACAGGAAGGGAGAAGAAATACCCACTTCGGGAGCCTCCCTGTAGACAAATTCAGATGCTCCTGGAACACCCTGATTGCAGAGATCCTGAGTGCTTAGGTGGGCGCTTAAATACAGTAAAGCCTATACAGGTGATGAGAAACGCCAGGGTGCACTGTAGGGTGCCTAGGGCGTCTGATACCCAGGAGCATAGGTAGTCCAGCCCTTGCCGTGGATAGCTGCCAAGCTCTTTAGAATAAGGATGGGGCTCTCTAGGGTCATCTGTGTCTCCCACTGACATCACGCTTCTCTGTATCCTTATATCAGGAGTCCCTCTAAACACAAGGTAAAATCTACCCCCCGCCCACTTCCTGAAGTGGTCACCTATTCCTTACCAACCCCCAGTCGACTACCAACTTACAAGGGGTCCTTGTGGAAATGCCACACAGTGGTCCCTGCTGCCACCCCCATTTGTGGGTGAGGCCTTTTATCTCCATGCATCATCAAGCTGCCCAACGTTGGATTGAAACCCTGAGCCCATACGCTGGCTTTTGGATAGCCAAAGGCCCTCAGGTTCCTGATGACCACTCAGCACTCAGTTATCAACATGATCCTAATAAAACACACTTAGCACGAAGCCCCCACTTCTGGCAACAGACTAGGTCTCTGCACTCCTCCTCCAATCGCACCTTCAGAACAACAGCCCTGTGCTTCTCAGACACCATCTCACATGTTTTGCCACCATCTATGTCCTGAAAAGTTTTCCAGGATCCACAGGACATGAATGCTAGTGGAATACTAGTGGGTAGTTCAAGGGCAGGAGGAAGTGTACTGTCATTGGTCATAGTGACTCTGAAAGGTACTGAGCAAGAGAGGTTGCTTGATTCTCCGGACCATTCCATCGCGGCTTCCTGTGGGGACTGTTACTTGGGCCCCTCTGACGTGATGGTACCTGGCGGCCTTTGATTCACTCAGCCTCTCCCTTTGGCTCACTCATCTCCATAAAGCCCAGCTCATTGGATCTTTGCTCTCTGGCCAAGACCTGGAGAATGTGAGTCAGTGGTGGAAGAGATGCTGGATTCCTGGTGCCTACTCACTCCAACAACCGGTGTCCCTGCAAATCAAGTAAGCCTGAACTGAAGCTTTGGAAGTCAGCTTCACCTTCTGACAGCACGCCAGGGTGTTAACGCTTTTCATTGAGCAGATCTGGGGAAATCTGATCCAGCTTCATCCCTGACAAGGGGCAAGTGGGGAGAGAAAGATGGCTTCTGGGTACAACAGTCCCAGCTGTGCTCACACTGCACTCAGGGAGCTTCTCCAACTCACACCCCAACCTCCACCTCCACCCCCTGATCTTCACCTGGTTTCCCAGCTCCACTCTAACTGGGCTTCAGCCCATCTCTACCAGGACCAGTTCATTCCAGGCCAGAGTTCAAACTGAAAGGAACGTCTGTTTCCACTCGTCTTGGTTGCTTATGACCACAGGGGCATCCTCCTTGGTCCCTAAGTCCCCTCTTACCAAGGACTGTTTCACCTGCCTCTTTGCCGTTCTTTTGTTAATCCAAGACACTAACAACCTGATTTTAAGTGTCCTCTGAGCCCCTTGCCCACTGTCTGGCTGAGGTGCTAACAGAAATCCTCCTCTAGCCGGCCGCAGACAGATGCAGCCACTGTGCCCAGGAGGGTAGGTAATCCACAAATTGGAACGTGAGCCAGTGAATAAACACACATTGATTATGCTCATTTAACTACCAGGATAACTGCCTGTGGGGAGGATGGACTAGTGGAAAAAAAAAAATTGATGAGCTGGTTAATGTGGCTTATTGGCGAGACAGTTTTAACGTCATGCGGCTTTAAGAGTCTTGTTTAAAAAAAATTAATGTGGAGATTGCATTTTAATGGGTCTGAGTCCATAGGCAAGGAGTTTCATCTATGTGTCCCTTAGGGCAGCTCCTGCATTAGGCTCTTTGCTCTGAGATCCTTTGGGGTGGAAGAGGGTAACGGATCATATGGAACACTTGTTAAGTGCCATTGGTGCTGTGTCTCAGCGGAGACCGGTGGGTAGGATGCATGGGCTGCAATGTGACCATCCCCAGCTGATGAACAGGTATGGGGATGGGATGTCCTAGGGTGGGGAACTGAGGTGAGGGTCAGAGAGGGTTGATGAATAAATGGACCCTGAGCAGGACTCAGTGCTAAAAGTGATGAAAGGGGGAGTCACACCTAAATGGATTCAGAGGACACTCAGACGATATTGGATATATCTAGAAAGAAAGAGGGAGGAGGAAGAAAGGGAAAAGGCAGGCAGAAAGTAAGGAGGGAAGGAAGAAGAAGAAGGAAGGAGGGAAGGAAGGAGAGAGAAGGGGATAAACAGGATGGAAGGAGGGAGAAGAAGACGTCAGCTATTGTGGTCCCTGTTACTAGAATGCCTCCCGACTTTCATCTTGCTCACTCCATTTTCCCAATGGATTTCACTCAAGACCTTACTCAACTTCTTCCAGAAATCTTTACTGAATCACTCCAGATCACAAGGATCTCCCTTATCTAATATCTCACTCACATATCATTGTACCGTGATTTTGTATTAAAATGTCAGCTAATTTGTTTGAACATGGTATAGGCTTCTGGAAGGCAGGTCCTTTGCTCATCTCTGCAACTCCTACAATTCTCAGTACGATCTTGGAACTAATGCAAAGTTGATGTTTATGAAACTGTACCTAACTTGACAGTGAAGTCTCATGCAAGTTAAGGATCTTCCCAAAGACCCGTGGCTGTTCTTGAGCAACATCTAGCAGGCTCAAGATTCCTCTCCTTGATTCCTCTCTGCCATAGTTTCTGCTCCCTAGACTCGTCCTTCTCTTTCTCCCTTGATCTCCACGTCCCAGCCCTAGAGAGAGGGGACCTGTGAGAAGGGTCCTCTTCTGTCATTTTGCAGTAGCCTTAGTCAAGGCTCACAGTCTCAAGTCTTGACCTCAGAAACCACAGGGACTCTTCTCATCCAACAGAAGGTCCTAGTATTCCGTGAAAAGCAACTTTCCAGCCCTCCTAGGTCAGAGAGTCCTACTGACTCTTCCCATTTCCTTGTTTCTGTGCTGTGTCCCCTCATTAGGGATTCTTTTCAATTATCGGTGCCATGGCAAGCTATATCTGGCCCTGGCTTCTCAAGGTGTCTCTGCTGGCTTGCATCAGCCCCTTCAGTGAGTGCCTCATGCTGTTGAGACTAGAGAATATATGATCATCACCTGGTGCCAGATTCTTTGCCCAGCTTCCTAGGTGGTCAGAGAGAAATTGGACATGTCTTACCCTTAAATAATTCACCCAAGCAAGAAAATCCAGACCACGTTGTCGTGTGACACCCCTGCCTCTGCACGGGGGCACCAAAGCGTGAAAAACCACAGACAAGATCTCATCTTGTCGCTGTCCCTTAGAAGATCCGCCTAATTCCCCAAAATATGGAAACCCTCACTTACCTTTTTGCCCCCACTTTCCCCTTTGCCTGAGAGCTTAGAGCCAGAGTTTCTTTACATTTAGCTTAAAAGCAATCCCTGTCAGCCCCATAGAGCTTTTAACTTTTCAAAGCATTTTCATACCTTTAATCTCATTTGATCCTCACCATGTCCCTGTGAGGTAGGTAGAGGAGGCCTGATTAAGCCATTTAAATAATGAGCAGAAGGGACCTGGGAAGATGAAGTGTCTTGCTCCACATCCCCTGGGAAGGGACCCTTGTCTCCTGACGCCTGGGTCAGGGCTTTTTCATCATTCTAGGGACCTAAGGGACTTGGTCATCCCTTTTCCAGACATCTAGCAGGAGCGGAAAAGTGGGGAGGGTGTAATGGGGACGGGGGAGGGGGAGAAGCAGCAAGGAAGGAGGTTCAGGAGGGGAAAATGCTTACACGACTTACATATCGATGGCTGCTCATTAGTAAGGGAGAGGTCAGGGCACCTGCCGATAATGATGTCTGCATTAGGGTACTTAATGGAAATGGTGCAGGACCTGCCCCATCAAAAACTCATCTGCCCGAGAGACACCCAGGCCCAGCACAGCAAGAATGAGATCCCCGCTGGGGCCAGCTCCTGGAACTGAATCCAAAGCCATTAGTATCAGAAGGCCCGGCTGCGCAGCCCGCAGGCCCTGCTGATTCACACGGTACAAAGGCTCCAGCCATTAGCGGGCCCAGGAGGGGACTGGAAAGGCAGCCCTGGAAACCAGCTGCTGAGATTCACCTGGGATGCCTAGGAGAGTGCTGAGATCCCCACAGCGGAGACCGAGGAACAAGAGCAGAGGGTCCTCCTGGCCCCCGGTTACAGGGGGGTCTTGTTCTCTCAAGGGCAGCCAAGCATCTATACCTCTCTAAACTCTGTCCCCAGCAGAGCCACGCCCAGGTCTTGCCCAGGGAGCCAAGGTCTGTTTCCAATCTCCCCGCCTACTCTCCTCCTGGGATTAGGGTGGGCAGGTGACCTGCCATGACTTGTAGGGCCACCTGCAAGAATGTCTTCATGACCACGACTCAGATGGAGCAGGAAGGTCCGGTGGCACCTGCAGTAAGCCCTGGATCAGGAGGCTGGCACTTGGGGGGCTGATCCTGTCTCTGTGTCAGCCAACTGTGTAACATGATGAAGCTTTGCCCCTCCATGTGTGACAAGGGGTGTATTAATAATGGCCATCAGGTAGCCATGAGGCCTTGATTTCATTGGGGAAAATTGGGAACCAGGAAAGTTATTACAAGCAGGAAGAACTCTAAAGAAAATTTTTTCTGGGGGCATTTATTCCTTTTCTCCTAAGGTGGCACTGCCAGTCAGTGTCTCCGGGAACCACCAGGTGAACAACAAACATGACACACTGGATTTTTTTGGGGGGGGGGGGTCCTATTGCTTGGGTATAGATCACAGGCCCCAGGCAATAAATGGTGTCATGTGTAGAGAAGAGAAGGTCCCGTGGGCCTCTGCTCTGTGGGCTCAGAGGCCCTTCTGACGAGGTGACCCGTTACTTTCTCTTCTCATCCTCTGTCCCTGCTAGAGTTCTGGTGGTAAAGCATTCCCATAATACCTGGTGGCTGCAGCACCTCGTCAGAGTGGGAAGGCCTCCGCAAAATTCAACAAGCTCCTTGTTTTACAGAAGATGGAAATGAAGCTCAGAGAGGAGAAGTAGCTCCAGGGCCAATTCCTGAAAGATTCCATTATCCATCTTGCTCTGTGAAGTCAGGAGACCTCATACAAAACCAAAAAGTGAAATGGAAGTGAGATCATACCACCTCTTGGTCCAGCTAAATATCTGGACCAATCGTAACATAAACGCTTCAGATGACCTCTATAACCTGACACAGGTAATTATTTTATTTGATAAGAAGGTCTAGATTAGCATGCTCCTATATGGTAGCCACTGATTACATGTGGCTATCTAATTAAAATCTATTAACTTAAATTAAAAATGCAATGCCTTGGTGATACTGATCACATTTCAAGTGGTTACTAGCCACAAGGGGATAGTGTATCATGTTGGACAATACAGATGGTGGATACTTAAAGCCTATAGAAAACTTCTTTTGTACAATGACTGTGGAGGGCTAAACATGGGGTCCCCATCTTTCAAGTTGGAAAACTAAGGCTTAGAGGAAAGAGAAGACAGTAATGTATCTCAATCCCACAATAAGTAGCAAAAGGGACCCTACTTTTATAGGAGTCTTAAGGCAACTAGTGGATTAGTCCCCTCATGGGGATTAATTGTGGCAACCAGAGACAGGTAGGGTGTGGCTGGAGCAGGTGTGAGTTGGGGGCACGGCTTTGCAGTTTACATTTTGTATCTGGTGAGTTTCTCTGTCATGGTGTGATGTCCTGAGCCTCTTCCCTCCACCACACCCTTCCGCCGTGATGTCCTGCCTCACCTCCGACCCTGAGGAATGCAGTCGGCTGTCTCTGGACTGAGATCTCTGAAACTGTGAGCCCCCAAATGAACTTTTCCTCTCTAAAATCATTCTTGCCAAGTCTTTCGGTCACAGCAGTAAAAAGGCAGACTAAAACAGTCTTGGACAGGGGCATCTTAGAAAGAGCCACACTGATGAACAGGCCAGGGCAGGCTTCACCTTTATTAGCCAGGATAGGTCTGATTTACTTATTCATTTTGAAACTTACTTTTTCTTAAAGTTTTTAAAGGTGTGTGGAAGTTTCAGGCAAAACAAATCTAGATAGTGCTGCCTCTGATAACAGAGTGGTGAGAAGCACAGCTCTGGCTGGATCAGGGGGCTGAAGGCAGCGAGAACCAGCCTCATCCAGCCTGCCCAGAGGCCTGACTCCCCCCTTACCATGCTAACCTCTGAGTCATTCTAGAAGCAACACGGGTTCGTATGGAGTTGTCGAAGTTCTGTTAATGCTGGTCTTCAGCTCCTTTCCACCCACTCTCTGGGGTTGTCTCTTGACATTTAGGCTGTGCATCTCCCTCTTATGGGTGATCTTGCACCATGATTAGAATATACTTTGCCCTCTCCAAAAACCCAAGTTGAAATACACTCCCCATTGTGAGGTATGAGGAAGGTGGAGAGACACCAGAAGACACACATGTGTGCCCTCCCTGTCTTTTGCCACTACTATGGATTTCTGCCACCAAGAAGGCCACTACTAGATGTGGCCCTGCACTTGAGCCAAGATAAACCTCTTTTCTTTATAACCTACTCAGTCTGTGGTATTGTGTTATCATCAACGGAACCACTGGAGACATTCCCACAAGGGAATCTTTGCCCTTGTAGGAACCTCAGATGTCTTGATGCAGAATTGCTTCTGGCGTGAGCCCACTGACAAACCTGCTGCCATGACTTCCCAGAAACTGCTGGCCGGTAAGAGTTTTGAAGTGTTTCTCTATCCTCCTTTTGGTAATAGGACTCTGGAAAACTGCAAAGGCACCTAAAACCATAAAGGGTGAACAGTTGTGGGCAGAGTAGGATGCTCAACAGTTTTTTATTCCTACTTAGTACATGATCATTCATGATATTCCCTCAAATATGAACCGATATTCATTTTTATTGGTTGCTTCTGGCTCCAATCCTATATGGTCAGGTGTCACCTTGAACCATTGGGAGACAGCACCAGGAGTCCATTCCTCCAGTTGGTTTTAGTGAAGACAACAAAGCTTCCTGGAAACTATCTGTATCTGAACCACTTTGAATTGGAGTCTAAGAGTCTCTCACCATATGACACAACCCCCAGTGAAAGTTTGAGGCCATGTTACTATTATTCCCCAGATTTTAGAGAGGAACAGTCAATAACTGCCTAGCTCAGCACACTGTGATTAGAAATCCAAAAGTCCACAACTTCCACAAAACAGAATTCATCAACATTCGTAACTGGAAAAGTTATTCTGAAGATTGTCTTGGTCTCTAAATCACACGAGTTTCTTTAGATGCACATCCCATAACCTCCTAGGCTATGTGCTATACTAAATGGCCTACCGCCTCGGTTCCCGCTTGATTGAAAGAAAGTTCTCTGTATTTACCAAGTACTATTTCTTTTCCTCTGGCCCCTATTTAGGTCCCAGCCTCTGCTGTGACTCGGTCCCCTTTATAGTTTTAGATATCTTGTTGGTTTTTCCAGAATTTCTATTATTGATAGGAGTCTAGAGAAACACTTCCTAGTTCTCATCAGCTGATTCCTGGGACAGAATGACTGCTGGTGTGTCAGTGGGCACCCTCAAGGAGTTAAGACCCCTGAGGTTCCTACAAGGGCAAAGATTCCATCAGGCAGGATCTCTGGTGGAATGTGGGCAGGTGGGATGGATATGACCTTCGGACTTGGCCACAAAACTCTCTCTGTCTCACGGCACTCGATTCACCTCATCGCCTGGTTAGATATCAGCATCCAACATTGGACTCCAGGAGACTCCAAGTCACAGGTGCAAGGATTTCAGGGTCCTGGCACACTTCCTGAAGGAGGAGAGACACTCAGGAGAGCTGCCTGATCAGAAATACCTGCAGTGGTCCATCTCAGAAAACAAATGAAGTTTCAGAGTGTTCAGTCACTGAACTCTGGAATTGTTTGTTATCGCCATTAGGATACCCCTGACTGATACCTGTATCTAAAAAGATTTCAGTTTACCCAAATGCCAGGAATCTGAGGACATTTATCTAGAGAATATACTGATTTGCTTTAACATATGAGAAATGGGATGGATAAAGCTGAAGGATGTTCTGGCTCCATGGAATTTGGTCCAGTGAGCCACTTAGTTATCAAATCCTAACTGGAACATGAATAGGGGAGGGTTTAGGGCCAGGGTGATTCAGGAAGTGTTTTTAGCCCAGTGTTCCCTGGCAGGGTGAACTCGTTTTCAGAGATGGGCAAAATAGGCAAGGCCGTAGTCAGGAAGGCAGCCATGTGATTCCAATCCGAGGGTAGATTAGAATCGGTAGTGAAGGGAGAGGACGGAGCGTGGGCAGCCAGTCCTAGGGAGGAATAGCAAAAGCAAGGTGGCTGGCTAGGAGGATGTTATGGTACCTGGGTCAAGGCTGAGGCTATGACATGTTTATTGGAGATTTAAGGTGATGGTTTTGTTTGGAGTCAGTCAATCGGGTGGCTCCAAGGAAGGAAAATTTGTGAGCAAACCCAGAAATAATCCTAGTCAAATTTCACTCATATGATACTTATATTCAGCATGATTTTTTAAATAAAAATATTTTTAGATGTTTCATTGATTAATTTAGAATTACTTGACATCTCTCAGCCAAAGAAAAAGTATGACTTACACTAAAAATTTAAGTCACAGACAAGAAATATACCTGAAAGGAGATATTGTAGGATTCTAGAACATTGACTATGAAACTTGCTGGCCAGAAATACATGAGGAGCTCTGAGATGAGCCTCTTATTGGGCTACTAATGCATAGTATATTCCAGGGCAAGCCACTCATCTTCAGTTTAGTTCCCTCACCTGTAAAACAAGAGAATTACGTCTGAGGACAGGTCAGAAGTCATGGCCAACCCTGGGGTTCTGAGAGTCCAGAGTTAGCATCCTTCCTGAGCGTGTGTCTACCGTGAGACAGGGCAGGGGAAGAAGTCTGCCTTCCTATGGGAGAACTCTGGCTACAAAGGTTGATCACATCTGGGCACAGCTGGCACTCACTAGGGAGTAGCCCTGATCAAGTGACCCTGAGAGTCCAGCCCTCCTGGGTACAGGGCCTGGCATAGCAGCTACCTCTACCGTCTCTCCTGAAGCACACACAGCAGAGGCAGAGCCTGCAGGCACCCTTGTAAGAGACCAGCTGTGGGGGTCCTGTCCTCTCAGCTCTTTGGACTTCTGATGAGTCATTTAATTCTGGCCCCACACCCCAGCGCTCTCCGCTGTAAGATGGTGGGTAATAACCGAGCTGTCTCAGAGTCGAGACCAACACAAGCCACTCCCATTTTCCGAGTCTTGTGGTTAGTAAATGAATGAGAAAATATCAGAAGAAGCTTATCAAAACTCCAGCCTTCCTTTAATGTTGACACTTGATGAACTGATATTTTGAATCATACAAATGCACAAACGAAGCATCCTTTAGCAACACCGAGGCCCTGGATAAAAGTGAGGACCAGGTGGAACGGCCTTCCTCTGTGCTCAAGTCCTATGGACCCATACCCTCCCCTGCCACTAATCTTCCTTGTGGTAAAGGATTCGATGAGAAAATGTTTGTCAAGTGCCCGGCATGACATAGAGAGTAGGTACTCGATAAACGGTAGCTATTATCCTGATGATGATGTATGGGCAAGTCTGAAGTTCAAGTTCAGCAAGACCTTGTGGACACCTCCAAGTTGCCCTGGGGATTGCGGTGTAGACGGGTACTTGCCTGGTGCAGACCCACCCCTGGGACTCCATTCTTCTCTGCACATACTCTTCCTCGCAGCCGTAAAACACCCTTCAGCGCCACCGCCCTGAGCGGGGCCCTGCAGTTCCCCCGCTGGCTTGCCAGCCCCCACCAGGAGGGCCACCCGAGTCTTCAGAACAGCACACTGAGGATCCCTTCTGCTCCTCGGCATTTATTTACTGCAGATTATTTATTGTGGAAATATGAGATGGATGGTTAGGGAAGGAGAGAACAAACAAACTTACCTTCCTCACTCGCCTCAACGTGTTTGAGTTCCGACTCGTACGAGCTGAAATGTCTATAATTTACTTTTCAGTTTTGCAATGTTTATGGCTTTTATGTCATTTGAAGGTTATTTATAACAATTATATAAGGAAGCAAAGTGCCATAAACTGAAGTAATTTACTGTAAAATATCTGAAATGCTAAAATATCAAACGGTGCATTACCGTAGTGCCAGGGCTTCTCCTAGGGAAAAAAAAAAAAAAAAGGAAAAGAGAGAAAAAGTCTAAAAATACTGCCTCTACCCCAATCATCCAGTCTGTTCCATCCATTTCACAGGGATTTATAAACTCCAGAGCAACTGGCAAGTATTAATTTCATTGCTTTGAGGGAGGGGTGGCTATTGAGAGATCATGGCTCCTTGTTACAGCTCTTGGGGACTTGACGGATTATTCCGGAGCACAAAGATGCAAAGGTGGAGCCAAGCACAGTGGACATCAATGGGCCATGGCCTTCTGCTCCTGCCACCAAATCCTGATGTCTTTGAGTCAGATGAAGGGCATCATACTTCTGGCTGCAGGGAGAGAATCAGGCAGTGATGAGGCCAAGTCTAGCTTGCTAGTTCCAGAGCGCCAACCAAGAATCTGAGGCCATTATGCCAAAGAAGGATAAGGGTCTGGCTGGTGATCACCCTAGGGGAGGCCACACACAGCCTCTGCACCCAGCAGAGAGGCTTTGATCTTCCTCAAGGACAGGCCTCATGAAAAACATTGTTTCTCCCAGCTTCTCACTCACTCTTCTAACAAATGCTGGACACTTGCTCTGGGTCAGGTTTTGGAAACACAATGATGAGCAAGAGAGCAGCAACCCTCATGCTTAAAATATCAAACATGAATATCAAGAAACATGGAGTGTGTGCACTGTAAAGCTGATCAGCCAACAGGTTCCAGTTGGAGAGTGGAAGAAGTTTGTTAAGGCACCCAATGAGATTATGATTGTATCATGGGATTGTGGAAAGATGCTTCTTTTAGAACATGGTGCGGACCCCTGTCTCTGAGGACGGTACCAGAGTCAGGGGGTGGTGAGTGGGAGGTCACCTCCCAAACAGCTGTCCCCTCTCTTTACTTTAGCTGTGGAAAGAAAAGAGAGTAGTTGCCAGGTCTACTCAGGCCACTCTCTGCTGAAAGCAAGAAAGGCCTTGTGGTCATTTATCAACCCGAACGAGCCACGAGAGACTCATGAATGTTGTCAGTCTCCTCCATGTGAGCCAGGGCATGTGGACCCTAGGAATCATCTGGAACTGTGTGGGGGTAGAGGTGCAGAGGTTTTACAGAGGTGTGCAGATGAAGCATCACATGCTAGTTACCTAGAGTGCTCTACCCGGTGGGATGTGGTGGATGAGAAAGGCAGAACGTCTACCCCCAAATCTGCCCTTCCTCTGGTGCCAGAGCACCCCAAATACTCCATCATCCCTCCATTCCTTGAGATTAACTTTATCTCCTTCTTATAGGGCCTATCATGCTTTTAAATTTCCTTCATTTAAAAAAATACATTTTTTTTATAAGTATAGCATCTGTCCAACAAAGAGCATCATGATAAGCATAGAGCTTGATGAATTACCACAAAGCTAATGTGTTCACATAAGTACCATTTGCATCCCGAACTGGGACAGTCCCAGCACCGAATGAGCCCCCAGCACCCTCCCAATGCTTACACCACCTCCAGTCCAAGGATCATCCCTTGCATACAGACACAGCACATTGCCTTTTGTTTGATTTCATTGCTCCTGCTTTATACTTGAAAATTCATCCTTGGCATTGCTTGTAATATAGCCACTCCTTTTGATCACTTTTTTGGTATTTCATTATAAAATTATACCACAATCTATATACTCTGCTGTTGATTGACATTAGGATAATTTCTGATTGTTATAATGAATGCTGCTGCTATAAACATCCTAATATACATCTTCCAACATAGGCATATGCATTTCTGAATGTCTCTCTATATGCCTAGAGCTAGAACTCCTGATTCACAGGGCAGATGTACATTCAGCTTCACGAACTGCTGCTAAACCCTGCTTTTCCAAGTGCATAGCTGACTTTCATTTTTCCCTACACCAGGTAAGAATTCATATTGCTTCACATGCTCATGAACCCTTGATATTCTCAGTCTTCTACATTTTACTCATGATAGTGGGTGGGCATTGGTATTTCCTTGTGTCTGTTTTTTTTTTTAATCAATCAAATTTTGAGATATAATTTACATAAACTAGATACACATTTTAAAAATAAAATTTGATGGATTTTTGAAAAATATATACTTCTTAGGAACCACAGCTCCAGTCACAATATAAAATTTCACTTCTTCCAGAGGTTGTTTTCCTCTCACAGTTGATCCTGGACCCCTTCCACTCAGCCACTGTGTCCAGGACTACCACAGGACAGTTTTGCTATTTCAAAGTCCATAAGCATGGGATCATGGCAGTGTGCACCACCTGGGGTCTGGCTTCTGAACTCAACATCAGAACTTTGAGAGTCCCACTCTATTGTGTGTCTCCATAGTTTACTCTTTCTGTCTCAGCACTGTGTCTCGATGCCCACACTCATAATCTGTCTGCTTGCAGACACCTGGGCTGCTTCTCGTCTGGGGCTATTGTGAGAAAGGCTGCTGTGAACATTGAGCTCAAGTCTTCTTGTCCTTCCACTTTCTTGGGTAATTATCCAAGAGTGGAATCCGTGGGTTCTAGGTCAGGTAAATGTTCGACTTTACAAAAAACTGAAAACTGTTTTTCAAAGTGTCTGTGCCCTTGGGTGCTGCCCCACCAGCGAAGGGGAATCCCTGCTGTTCCACGTGCTCACCAATATTTGGCTTTTCAATTCTAGACATTCTAGTGAACATGAGCAGCTATTGCTTGTGGTTTTACTTTGCACTCTTAGGATCTCTAGTTGGCCAAACACCTTTTTAACCTATTTACTGTCTGATATCTTTCTTTTTCTTTTTTTTTTTTTTAGTTTTATTGATCTTATTTTTTAAATACATGAAAGCCGAATGCATTACGATTCTTATTACACATATAGAGTAGAATTTTTCATATCTTTGTCTATAGAGTATGTTCACACCAATTCATGCTTTTATACATGAACTTTGTGGGTTTTTTTCTTTTTTTGCATTACAATTCTTATTACACATGTATACCACAACTTTTCATATCTCTGTTTGTATATAAAGTATGTTGATACCCAATTGGAGTCTTCATACATGTACTTTGGATAATGATGTCCATCACATCCCACCATCCTTGCTGACCCCCTAGCCCCTCTCTTCCCCTCCCACCCCTCTGCCCTATCTAGAATTCATCTGTTCCTCCCATGCTCCCCCTCCCTACCCCACTATGAGTCAGCCTCCTTATATCAGAGAAAACATTCAGCATTTGTTTTTTGGGGATTGGCTAATATCCTTTTCTATGACGTGTGTATCATATGTCTTTTTTACATGGTGAATTTGGGGTTGCCTGTCTCTTAACTTATTGCAGTTTAGGGGTTATTTACATACCTCCGACACTTGCCTCGAGTTGTTCTCTCGGTTACAAATATTTTCTAGGAGACTTCTTTCTTCCTTTAAAGGGTAAATTCTACAGAAATAGAGAACATGCCGAGTGACTTCCGCATAAGTTGATGTTGAACATCAATGCTGCTCTTGCTGGAGGAACTGGATTGTAGAATTTGCTGAGCAATCAAGAAGGGAGAAGAAGGCACAGACCTGGCCAGAGCAATGGATTCTGGGTAGAGAAATTAAAAAAAAAGGGGCGAAGCGATGCTGCAGGGGAAAAGGCTCCGGGAGCGATGAGAGAAGAGCTTCCGCTCACGTGGCAAGGGTGGTGGCTGCTGGCGCGGAGATTATGGTGGCATTTGGATTTGATGAGAATTAGTATAGAGATGGGTAAATGAAATCTGTCACTCACTTTGACTGATAAAGTGGGTCATCTTGGACAATCCCAACATGAAATTTAGGATTTCAGGACTCTTAGGATTGGAAGTTGTCTATTCTCATCCTCCTCATTTTGCAGATGGAAACGAAAATGCAGAGCCAAGCGAGAAGCACAATGTCATACCTTTGGATCTGTATTCTAAATAGACTGTGATAATCTACTCTGGGTCTGGAAACTCAGAAAATGCATGTGCTTGGCATCCTGACGGGCAATGTGTGATGTTTATCAGAGAAGGTAATACCCAGTGCTGTCTTCAAAGAACTTCCCGCTGAACAAAAGGTTCATTCCCACAGAACAGTTTACGAACAAGGGAAGGGGCTTCATTCAAGTGCAAGCACAGAGAATTAGACTCAGTCCAGAGAACTCTGGCAGTGCCTGGCTTTTGGATGGTGCTGAGGAACGTCATGGCATGGTGGAGCATGGAGTTCTCCGCCTTGATCAGTGGGTCTTCAGTGTCAGCCATACTACTTCTCTTCGGAGGACAGATACATATTATTAGCTTTCTGCTTAGCAAGTTCTCGAAGACCTGCCTCGATGTGGGTTTTAGGCACTTCAGCAAGAGCAGCTGCTCGATAAACACTTGTCCATTGATGGATGGATTGAGTCTGTTGAGAATCGCAGTTGGGGAAGAAAGTGCACTGGGCTTCAACTATCCCCCAGGGCTGTGAGTTATAGGAACCTCCATCCCGGAACTTGCAGGAGACAAGGATCTGCTGAGACAGGTCCTTTCCAAGGGGCATCGATGCCACAGGTCAGCACTCAAGGAATATACCTGGTAACACCAGCAGGTTTGCAAGAAGGGCAAGAACTCCTTCTGAAGAATAAGCAATAAGAACAGGTATTTGTATCCTACCTCATTTTTATTAATGATCATTACAATAAGTGCTGCTTATGGAGCAAATCCCATTCCAGGCAGAGCTCTGGGCTCTTAATAGTTACCGAAATTGCATTCATAAGCTTTTCTCATTCATCCCACAAACACCTTGAGGTTTGTGCAGGTAAATAATAATGTTTTCATATAACAGATAAGGAAACATATATATGTATATGAAATGGAATTTAGAGGCAGACAGGCCTGTGTTTAAATATTAGTAGTCTTTTCACAGTTGTTTTAATTCTCACTTGATGCCACTCCAATGAGATGAACGGAAATTTAGATGCTTCCTCATCTAGAGGAAAGGGTTGTGTCATGCACTAGAATGGCCTGTCGCTTTATCTCTGGGTTCCTCCTCTGACTATGCAGATAGGAGTGGTCTGTTTCCTGAAGGGACTGGAGTAAAGCAGGAGAAACCCCACCTGTCATGTGTTGGCCACCAGAATTCCAAAGTAGAGCAAAGCCTGATCTCTGTCCTGGAGGAGAGCCCCTGAGCCCACGCCCTGCTGACCTTCTGCTCACAAGTTGCCCAGGGCTCCCCACTGAGCACCCCTTAGCCTTTCCCTGCTGACTCTTCTCTTCTCACCTTTCAGCAAGACCTAACACTTCTGCTTCCTTCTCGTATCCTCTGTTGGGTCATGCTAAAGTCAGGAGATGTGGTCCCCAAAGGTCTACAGGGTAAAGATGTGGTCCCCAGGGTGGTGCTCTGAGGGTTAGTGGAACCTTAGGCAGGCAGGCTTAGTGGGAGGACCTTAAATCACTGGGGGCATGTCCTCAAAGGGGATTGTAGAACCTCAACCCCTTTATCTTTTATGATTCCTGACCCATCCAGCATACCTAAAGCAATGGATCCACCCAATCTGGGATTGGAACCTCTAAGACTGTGAGCCAAAATAAACCTTTTTTCTTTGTAAGTTAATTATCCCTGGTAATTTGTTATAGTGAAAGAAAGCTGACTAATGCAGATCAATTCAGCCTAGTAACTGGTACTGGGGCATAACTGATCAAGGGTTACTTAGGAGGCTGCTGTGGTACAGTAGGGATTGCATGGTGTTGAAGAGCCCAGCCAGAAAGGGTTTGTATCCTCATCACATTATTTTGGCAAGTTACTTGGACTTACTAAGTCTACACTTTGTCATTCATTATCATGGGGATAATCATTTTGAAATCTTGGTGTGGTGGTGCCCTTTGTAGATGCTAACACTCTCTGTCAACAGATAGGATAATGATTGGTCTCCAGTAAGATTCTCAAAGATCCCTGCCTTGGAGCCCCAGGGTTCTGCTTCTGGGACACTCAGATCCTGCTCCATGGAAATTCCCATCCTCTGACACACAGTAACCAACAGATTCCTCTCCTTATAAGAAAGAAGCCCCCTGGTTCCACTCCTGAGCTGTTTTCAGCCTGTCCTGATGGCCATGTGCCTGGCTTCAGGGGTGCCTCTTCAGAGAGCCAGCACTGCCCTCCTCCTCCATGGGAGGCGGCTGCGACCAGGAGAGCACCGCTGGCCTAGAGCACCTGGGCTCTGAGCACCTACAACAGCCCCAGCACAAAGGGAGAGGGTGCCTCTGCCTCCTCCGAGCCTCCGTTTCTCCACCTGTCAAACGAGGGGTGGATGAGATGACCTCGAGGAGAGGATAAACTCATCAAAACTGTAACTTCATTATTAGACACAGGCACTGCCGGCGGGGGGCGGGGGGGATGCTGACCCAGCCTCACTGCCAAGGTAATCTCTCCATGAGCTTCCCCTGCCTTCGCCAGCCCCAGCCCCCTGCTCACTCACGGTGCTCAGGAGGAGCCCACGGGATGCCCAGGGCTGCGTGAGACCACATGGGAGGGTGCCAAGTCCCAGGGGACATCTGCTTATCGAGTGGCTGGTACTTGAGGTGGCTCTCCTCCAGCACCTGTTAACTAACACGTGACCTTGAACGAGTTATGCCCTCCTGTACAGGATCCCAGCTTCTCAGCACCAAAACAGGCTTCAGAGCCCCGCCTCCCCCAACAGTGTTGTTTTGCATGTTTTTAACTTTCTTTTCCAGGGCTGGGGGTCAAACCCAGGGCTTCTCACAGGCTAGATAAATGGTCTTCCATTGAACTACACCTCCAGACCTCATTTTCCCTTAAATGCATCTGAAAATCCTCAGTTAAGGCAAAAAAAAAAAAAAAAAAAAAACCAGCATGCAAATATCAGAGCCCATCATTATTGACACCACATCTATATTTCAGGATCTGGCTAGCCTACTGTGACACTGCTGCCCTGATGATGTTGGCACTGATTCTAGTCACTGTCAGAGCACCCGGGCCTGGCAGAGCTGGAGGGGGATGCCGTTCCCTCCCCCGGGGCTTCCTGGGGGTGCAGGCTGGGTCATAGCCCCTGGGGAAACGCTGCATAGATGATGCCATTCATCTCCTAGGACAGTTGGCACATATGTCCAAGGGCTAACCCTGGGCACATGGGTCTGCTCGTCTGTGCTGACCAGTGAGAGGAATTGTCACTTGACAAGACAGACCAGGAAACTGGGGGGAGGAGACAATGTCTTCCCTGGAGACACCACTGCCACCCCTCACACACTTTCCTCCCAATGGGCACCACAGAATCTCAATTCATCTCCAAGGTGGCACCCATCCCTCCTTATATGGAAGCCAGGGAGTTCCTGGGGGTGAAAGTAGGAATATCTTTGCTCTCCCAATTCTAGGCCCTCTGCCTGACTTATGCAAAACCATAAAATAACTTTGGGGTGCCAATCAGCCCCCCCTGGAGAAGCATGCCCGATTGCTCTGAAAATTCAGAAACCATTCAGACGGCAAAGAGTCTATGCAGCACCAGACATTTTGGTGGCTCTGCAAAGAGGGACAGGGGCACCACCCTGACCATCAGCATCTGCTAAGATAGCTTTGTATGTCAATGCCAGCAACCGACTTGTTTTCCATTTGAAAGGTTGGTTTCAGACACAGCGTTCCTGAACTTCTCTAGATAAACTGAGAACATGCAGGACCATGAAGACAGATGCCTTTCTATTCCTCTTGCTGTAACGGGAAGAGCACACAGCAGCCCTACCAATCTCTCTCTCTCTCTCCACAGACTGGCTCCTGTAAGACTGGCACCACTGACCAGCTGCTGGTGAGCAGGTTCAGGACCTGAGAGCCAATAAGGAGCTGTAGCTCTCACACCTAATGGTTATTATGAGACTCTAACACCACGGGTCCCTTTCCTGAGGGTCCCCTGTGGCCATGCTCTTCCTCCTTCCCTGGGGAGACTCTGTGGCTGCTGAGACCAAGCTTTAGCTCCTGTGGCTGCCTCTGCTCCCCTGTGCTCTCAGACACAGCCCCACCACTTCCCAAACACAGGCCTCATCCTCCTTTTAAAGTCTTTCCACCATTGCTAAGCTTCTGGTCACAGTGCTGATGCTCGGTGCAATGGTCAGTGGACAACCACGGCCTTGGTTTGGGGATCCTCACTCCAGGATCAGGTTGGGGGAGCTCCCTACCTGGGCAGCAGGATGCTGTGAGAGCACAGGCCATTTGGTGGCTAAGACCTGCCCATCACAACAGCAGCAGGGGTGCTGGAAGTACTGGAGGCCAGTGCCCGCCTCCCTCCCACCTCTCTTTGGTCTTCCAAACACACACATTGTTTTTCTATAACACTAGGTCCTCAGTGACCCTGTGTGAACCAGAGAAAGCCGCTTTCCTTCATCGCTCCTCCTGTGCATACCTTTAAAATAAAGAAGTTGAACTCGAGTTTCTCAGAGGGATCTATGGCTCTGGCAGCTAATGATTGGACAACTTCAAACTTCCCTTAAAATACTAGAGCAAGATGTGGAATGCCCAAAAACCAAGCGTGAGTCTTGAAAGCTCAACGCAGTTTTTTTTCTTGCAGAAAAGAGATTTTGCAGGTCGGGGTTTTCCAGAGAACAAATCAATCATCCTTTCTCTGTGTTATGCTGTGGATATGAGGCGTTCCCCCCAAACTCTTGTGTTTCTGCAGGAATATGCAGAGGCAAAGTGATGGAATTGTGAGAGCTGCAACCTAACAGTCTGTCCTCCTTTGAATGGATTAACTAGGTAGGCAACGGTGGGAGAGGGAGTGCATGGCTGGAGGAGGTGGGTCACTTGGGGGCATGCCCTAGAAGGGTGCATCTTTCTCATGGCTTCTCTCTCTCTCTCTCTCTCTCTCTCTCTCTCTCCACCATCATCATAAGGGAAGCAACTTTCCTCTGCTGGGTCCTTCCCCATGACATGCTGCCTCCCCTAGGGCTCAGAGCAATGCAGCCATCTGTCTATGGCTGTCTGAAACCGTGAGCTCCAGGTAAACTCCTCTGAGGTGTTCTTGTCAGGAATTTTGGTCACAGCGATGAAAAAGTTAAGTGAAACACTCTTGCTCCTTGGCCGGGGACAGCTTTTCCCAAGAGGATGCTCTAGCCCTGGAGCGACTGCTCTTGCTGAAGTGGGCTCCGCCACGGTAGACAACTGTGTCCACCTTTGAGTCACTGAGTCACCAGGTTCTCCCCCAGGGGCTGCTGGGTGTGTGGATACGCGTCTTTCATCAAAGCTGTTCTGCAAGAACAGTGGCCAGTGAGTGACATCTGACCCGGCTGTTTTATCTTCAGCGCCCTGACTCAACTGCCCATGGACAAGTCCCCACGGTGCCTCATCCTCCAACATGGCCGTGGTGGACAGCCATTGTGCTTTGTCTGCCAGGACCCAGGTCAGGGACGGAGTGAGGGCTGATCAAGGCCCTGTTGTTCTCAATGCTAGGGCTGAAGGAAGAGGAGGAATACGTAACCTGCATGTTACCTAAGAGAAGCCAAATGCACAGGTGGCCAGGCACTGAGTGCAGATGCAGAGCGGATTGGAGGCAGCACCTTAGGGGTTCCCCTGTGTCTGCAGTCTCCCAAGGGACCGTGACGCCTCGCTCAGTAACTGCAGCTCAGTGATTACTTCACTAGACATAGAAAAAGCAGAACTGGATAAAGGAAAGGCAGGTAATCTAACCCCATTGGCTGAGGAAGGTAGAGGAATCGGATGTGCCTAGAAGCTTCCTTTCATTCAAACCAACAGGGGAATCTGGTGAATTTGGACACTTTTTAATTGATGGAAGAAAAATGGCAAAATGCTGCAGTCTGGCTGGGCACAAAATAACCAGGAGGTCACGAGCCACTTGTAGGTTCAAACAGGAACTACTTTATTGCCTGAACCCCACAGGAACTCTCCAGAACTCCCCGGAAACTCCGTGAGAACCAACGGGAACTCAAAAGTAGCGGGCACCCGAGATAGCAGGAGCCGCCTTATGGCTGGACAGCAGAGGTTTATATACACAACTGAATACACAGCTTGTTTCAATTTAGCATCATCCAGTTACAGCAATCAGTCGTTATCTTAATAATTATACACAGCTTAACTTAATTATCATCATCTTAATGGCTCTGTGGCGTTACTTCTCAACCACTCCTTCTGGCAAAATGCCAGGCGCCATCTTGACTTGGTTGTGGCTCTCAACAGCAAAAGTCTCCTCTCTTCCTTCCCAGAAGCCAACGTCTAACTGGAATGTATCTTCTGGTGCCTTTGTAAGGAACAAGTGGCCTGTGGACAAAGGTGCTCCTCTGAGATTGTGGATGGCAGGAGGCAGAGCGGGGAAGCGGGGGAGCTGGGTGTTGAAGCCGGGCAGCCCCAGGGCAGGGGTGGGGAGGTGGCTGGGGCTGGGCAGAGCTGGAGGCCTAGGAAGAGCCCAGGTCACCAGCCCTTGCTGTCCCTCTCCTCGCCACCTCCACTGTCAGAGCTCTCTGGTCCCCCATAAGCAGAGGAGGGAGAGGGTCCGGTGTGTCATGGAGGCAGGCAGGTAGCGAGACACTGAAGCGAAGCAGCTGGGAGATTGAAGGGAAGCGGGAGAGAAGTAAACTGGATTTCTATTTCTTGTTTGTACTGTTCAAATGTTCCTTTAATGTGAAAGCCTCTCTGTTAAATGAAGGGGAAAGAGAACTCTATGCCAAGTAGGGCCGTAAAACAGAGAGAACAAAAGGAGGAAACTGCTGAAATGGGTTTTGTTGCTGTCGATCTATGGAGACGAGGAGCTGCGCTGATGGATGGACGCAGGCAGCACTTGGAGCAAAGAGGCTGGACCCGGGAAGAGGAGAGAGCGGGTGGAACAGGGAGAGAAGGCCTCTCCAGAATGTCCGTGGGGAGTTGAGTCAGGGCGCTGAAAATAGAACAGCCCCGTTAGATGTCACTCACTGGCCAAGAGGTGGAGAGAGCAAGGCCAAGCTGGAAAGGATCTCAGCCAGTCTCCTCTAAAGTGCACATCCCTGGTCAGCCTCAGGGCCTCCAGGCAACAGGGACCAGCCCCAGGATGGGCTTTATGTCCAATCCAAGCCATTGGACATAAAGGGACCTGTCACTAAATAAATTTAAGAACCACACCTTCCGTGTTCAGTCTCACTCCCTAAACACACACACCAACACACACACCAACACACATGTGCACCTTCAAAAAAGAACCAATAAGTTGCAATTCAAGGGACGCTTAGAAGTAAACCTGTCTTGCTGCAGGTGGAGAAGAGCATAAATTTTGGGCAGGGCCAATAAAATGAAGCCACTCTCCTCCAGGAATGGCGCCAATTACTGCATCAAAGGTGACCTGCAGCCACAGAAGGCCTGTAAATCCCAGGGTTTATGGACTCTTTCTTCATTTGTGTTGCAGGTAATTAAATTGTGGGGGCATGTCTCGTAAACTCCAGGGGCTTCCCCATAAAGTCCCCAGGCCACCAGATTGCAGGCAGAAAGATTCCATCGGAAGCCCAGGCCCAGGGCTGCAGGACCCTTCCACTGTGGGCTTGCTAGGTGACTCCATCTCAGCGTCATGGCCTGAGGAAGGGACCACTCTGCAGAGCCCACCAGAGCTACTGAGACAGACACGGTGCTGCTGCATTAAGTCCCACCTTCTAGAAGCAGGGGTCTGGAATGGAAGAGGATCTTCTGTCTTCTGCTGTCTTCAAAATAAAGTTCAGGTGCAAGGTGCAAGACTTCCTGGGACTGGTCTCCTTTCAAGGTAAAGTGCCACCATCCTGCCTGCTCACTTTTCACTGCTCCCAAGCCCACTTGTGTGTCCCTGTTCATGCTGTTAATGCACCTGCTTTTCCTGGAGTGTCCCTTCTCTGTGCAGTGTTTGCTCAGTCCCTCAGTAGGTAGAATCAGGCTGCCGTCTGTGGGTCCAAATCCCTCCTTGCTCTTGTCCCCAGCACCAGTGCTACCTTAGGGGCTTTCCCTGAGCTGGGAGGTGTTGAGTGCAGGGATGGACTGGCTCATCTCAGCAGCAGCTCTTGGCCTGGTGTCTACAACAGTGCCTGGGATGTATAAAGTGATGGGTAGGTGACATTGCATGGGGGATGGACACCCAGAGCCCAGGGTTTTCTTGCTATAGATCTATGGATCTATAGATCCATAGATCCCTCCCCCACCCAGATCTTAGGACCTGCCTTTGGTCCTAAGAGCCCTCCTGCAGCCTCCCCCCCACACACAGGACGCAGGAAAGAAGGGGTGGTGCCAGCCGTGGGCAAAGCTCAGGACACCCCCACCAGCTTCCCCCTTCCTCTGGCACCCTCGGGCTCCCCTGTGCTGTCTGCTTGGGGCCACCAGGACAAAATCCAAGGCTCCTCTCTTCCTTTGTTCTTCTCTATAACTACTGGATCTTGGAGGAGAAGGCCAGGATGCCCAGGTGGCCTCTGGCCACTCTGCAGATAATCATCTTCACAGAGCTCTTCAGGCAGAGAGGCAGCGCCTTTGTTATCCCCACCCTGTGCCCTGGCGCTCGCGACCCCAGGACCTGCTCGGCTTGGTTTACCCATCGCTCTGAGGTTCTGTTCCTTTTGGTTCTGTATTTTGTCCTTCTCTTGTGAGAAGGCAGACATTTTTGCCTTTTGTCCGCTGCCTTTTGCTGGAGTATGGGAGGGGCCCAGGAAGAGCCAGCGAGGGAATGAATGAATGAATGAACACAGGCTTCAGGTGGTTCCCAGGTCGGAAGGTCACTAATTCTCTCCAGCTTAGACCTGTAGCCCATCCCTGCAGCCCAGGAGCCAGGCTGAGAGTTGGCAGGAGTGAGTACAAGCCAATATTATTTGCTCAGAGCGTAACGGGGGCCAGGGTAGCAGATATTCATCCCTCTGGTTCCTGCCTACAGGTCCAGGCCACGCCCAGCCCCCAGACCCCCAGCTTCCAAGTCCCTAGCTTGTCCTGTGGTGGCACGGGATCTTGGGGGCTCAGCTTCCTGGGCCTGTCCAGCTGTCCTTTGAGGCATTTCACAGCACACCCTGGGTGAAGGCCATCTGGGGATGGGCCAGCTCTTGGGCTTGGCATGACGGAAGCTCCTGCCCACCCCAGTCCTCTGGTTCCTCCTGGCTGGCTTGGGACTACTTGCCTGGGGACAAAAGAAAACACTTGCCCAAGCAGAAGGGCAGCAACTCACAGCATGGGAGCTGAGTGTTAGCCTGTAGTTATCTCACCGACTCTTCCCTGTGCTCTTCAGGGGTCAGGAATATTCTGCATTTGAAATCTCAGGTAAGGGAGGCCCAGCTGTTACCTTTCTCACGTCACATAGCTGGTAAGGAATCCCTTTGATGCCACAGGCCAGCCTCTCTAAGGAGTCATAATGACATGAGACATCCTGAAAAATAAGAGACCATCGATCACATTTATTTTGATGCCTGTTTTGCATGAGACTTTCAGAGTGGAAATTTTGGAAGTTCTCTTACTTTGGAGATGACGATCTGCTGAAATGGCATGGAACTGACTCCTAAGAATCCCAAGAAAAGAAAATGACCTGATCCATCAATGTAAGGTGCAGCCCACCCATTATTTAGATGAAGAAACTGAGGCTGCAGAAAAGGTTCCATAAAGACTGTCCCAGGTAACGGTGAGTAGAATAGAAGCTGGATGCCCGGCTTCAACGCTAGGCTGTGCACCTAACACCGGCAAAGGGAGACGGGTAGCTCTGGAGTGTGGGATTCACTGATCCAACATCCCATCAGGGATGGGCTGGTCCCAAGAGACCCAGGGGCTGCAAACATGGAGGGAAGGGCCACAGGGAGGTGATGGGTGACATTGCCAGAAGCAGAAGAGGGGACAACCTGAAGGCCATTCTGGGTCCCACCTAGAATCCAGGCCAGCTAAACCTTCCTGTTTTCTAAGGGTCGCCTCCCTTTGCAGAGGGGAGCAAAGTCATAGTGGAACGTGCCTGGCAAAAATCACGCCACCCTGACCTCTTTAACTCCACCTGGTGGAGCCACAAATCCCGGAGCCCCTGGGGAGCCAGGCTGGGGATCGGGCCTTTAGAGCCCGCCTTTGGAAATCCAGTTCTGGGATGGTTTCTGCCTCATAAGCAGACCTGCCCACGTAGAGCCCAGACATCCGTGGGGTTGATTTACGTCTTTAATACAGCCGGCTTCATTTACCCAGTCTGGAAAACACATTTCGGCGTGTGGAGCTGGAGTTTTTCTTTCCTCGTCCATCCTCGCTAGACATTAATTTTGATGGCGGGTTTTGTCGCACTCGTTTTCACAGCTCCTTTTTGGACAGGTCTATTCTTCTGCCTCAGACAATGAGGGGGCTGGACACAGCTCCCCAGGGCTTCCCCGATGCCCTCCCCGGGACAGGGGACCCAGCGGGCGGGTGGGCACAACCTGGTGGGGGAAGGTTGGGTATGCTCTCTCTTTAGATTAAAAAATTTCCTCTAAAAGGTGCCAGGGGTATCAGAGTCACTCCCCTCCCCCACCCAGATCAAAATCACAGCACCCCAAATTTCAACCGTTCCCATTCTCTAAATAAATGCCCCATTCACACACTTGCCTCGATGCTCACCTAAATGCTTAAAATCATTTTAATCACGATTGCCTCATGGCTGGGAATGTAGTGCAGTATCCCAGTAGTGGAGTTCCTGTTTTGATGGAGGGATGAGGCAATAAAAGATTTTGTAGATTTCTTTTTCATCCCAAGATATCCTTAATCATTTTCCACGGCAACAAACAGCAGAGTGGCACACTTGATCGCTTGTGAGGCTTATTATCTCCACAGGTCCCCTGGGGCCGGCTGCGTTTTCTTTTCATGGATTCTCCATAAGTTGTACATCAAACCATGCTCTTCCAATTCTTTCAGATGTCTCACTTTCAAGTGCTGTCGCCTTGGCTTCTCTGTGGTCTTTTTTCTTCTTCCTTTGTTTGTTCTTCGTTTTTTTCTGGACCATCTTGCATCCCCGCCCTGCCCCCACACATGCACAGACACACCTGACTGCCCAGAAGCAGACTCCCCCACCTGCACACGCTGCTGTTTCCCCGCTATGAAACCATTTAACGCCTCGGTGCTGTGGGTACCAGTGTCTGTGAACCCCGGCAGGGTGAAAAGGCTTGATCTGGTGAACAGTTTGGGGGAAGAGACTTCACTGTCCCATCTTAAATAAAAGGACATTTTCTCTCAACAAGGCTCTGACTGATTTAAGGTAGCACAGAATGATCTGGGTCACCAAATCTAGGCCCAGAGACTTTCTCACTCTGGGCTCTGGCCCTGTCATGTTGGGAAACCAGCTCAGTCACATGGCCTCTGGGACCTCCAGATGGAGCCACCAGGGGATGTTGCAGGACTGTGGACAATCTGAAGAAGATGGCAAAGGAGGTGCATTTGGGGGACAGGGGCAGGGTGAACATAGAGCCTGCAGACAGTCCAGGTAGATGTCCAGGTAACTGGTGCCTACTGTCTTCCTGGAGGCTTGGAGCCAGCTGTCACAGAGGCAAAAGGGACCCACCTTTTCCCTCCGTCTGCTCACCTGAGCCGGTCCCTTTCATGGGCAGAGGGTGAGTGCAGAAACGCAGGTCTCCAGGCAGGACACGTCCAGAACAGATGGCTGTGGCAGACAATCCAGTCTTCTGTGAGCCTCTGAGGACACAAGGGAGGGAGAGGTCAGAGGAGTCCAGTGGCCACCACAGTCCCTGCCTTCTCCTAGTGGCCCCGCCAGGATATTACCCAAGGAAACCACGGCTGGCGGGGAATTCTCTTACCCCTATTTATGTTGCAAGAAATGGCTCTCTTTTTTTTCTTTCTCCTTTTTGACTCTCTTATGAGGACAGAGCAGTTCTTTTGTCTAGCGGTACCCTCGTTGTTGCTCATGCTAGCACCCCAATCACAGAGACAAATGATGCTTACGGGAGCCCCCGCTTAAGGCTCTATGGTCTTAATGAGAAAAGGGTGGGCAGAGTGGGCCAGGCCCAGAGCCACGAAATGTTGTCCGGCAGCTGTCTTCCCCAATTGTAGCATCCGGACTCCACCAGGCCCTCCCAGCCCCCACCCAGTCCTGCTGCCTCTGTTCTCTGTGAGCCCTGAGGCCCCCGACCAGCCCACCTGTGTTCATTCTGCAAGGAAAGGTCTGGCATCACCTGTGGCCAGGGCAGTCGGGAGGAGGGAGGGGACTGGGTTGCCCAGAAACGTGGACAACAGAGAGAGGGAGGAAAGAAATGAGGAGGCCAAGGAAAGAACAAGTGGAAAGAGACAGATGGGGAATGGATCAGAGAGGCGGCAACGGGAAGGAGAAAGACTTCAGAGAGAATAGAGAGTCTGCGTGTTACGGGGAGTGGGAGTTGTAAGAGGAGCGATTTATTGCAGCATAATCACCAAAAAACAATTTGAGGGACACAGTTTTCCCTTTTCATCTAGCTCTCAGGAGCAGGAAAAAAATATCTTATCCCTGTTTACCTCCCAGCCCATCACTCTCTGCTTCCTTTCTCCTGTTCTCCCCAAAACAGTGCGATTGCTATTTAGCTCTTAGTCCAATGGGATCTCTGTAATTGGAAATGGCTTTGTAAGTAAGCTTCAAGAGGGGAACCCAATGCCAGCCCACATGAACGGTCCTGGGGTCCGGCCTCCCGACCCACCACGCCTTTTCTGGGTAGGAAGGTCGCTTTTGTTTCTTGGAGGAAAATGTCCCCTTATCTCCCCACTGTTTGCTTTGGCATGAAAGAGAGAGAATTATCTGGATGGAGGCTCGGCAGGGAGTTGCCTTCTATCTGCTTTGCATGCTGTGCAATGTGAATTGATATTGTACTGATAATTTGGAGGAGGGGAGGGGCACGTGTGGGGAGAGAGGAGCCGGCATTGTGAGCATCTGCAAAAACCACTTTGCTAAGAAATGATCTTTTTCCTGTGCACAATGGCAAGATGCTACCCTCAGAATCTTCTCCCGACAGTGGCGTTGGTGGCAGAGAGTGAGCATAATTTCCCATGTCTCCATTGAGGTAGTTATTTATACAGTTCCACACTGGAGTCGAAGTCTTTTTTTTTTTTTTTTTTTTTTTGTAACTTTGCTGGCTGCCTTGGCTTTTGCAACAAAATAATTACTTTTGTGCCAAGTACTTAGGTAACAAGATAAACAAGAGGCAACATAAATGGAATGTAAATATGGAACAAGTGTCTGTGAAGGGAAAGGCAGCCAGGAGTGGGGAAGAGTGTGCTTTGATTTTCTGCTTCTAGTAAAATCCCAGGGGGATGGGCTGGAGCTTCCTGCCTCTGCCCCTTAGTGGGTCTGCGACTCAACAAGGGAACAGGGGAGGTCTAGTGCTCACACCTCCAGGTGATGAGAGCCTCCCCTCTGTAGGGTTAATGGGTGGGGGAGGTCCAGGGAACAAGATTGACTCCATATTGTGAGCCACTGCACAAGCCAAGCCCCGTGCAGGGGGAAGAATGCCCTATTTGTAGACCCGAAAAGCTGACTCAGCTACAGCATGGATCTCTTTAAGAGTCAGTCACTGCTTTCCTCTAGATTTCTGTGCACCTGTTTCCAACATGAGGGGTGGAATGGGACAAACTCACGGATCCCCCAACTCCATCATCATAGAAGAGCAGACATTGGAATCCATCACTCGGGAGCTAGAGGATGTGGAGTCTAACTTCCTAGCCTGGATCTTCTCCTGGCCAGGCAGTTGTCCTGGATAATACCACCTGTAGAGGGTGGAATAGTGATTGACACCTTGCCTTTCACCTCTTGCCGCTGCCAAAAGATGTGTCCGCTGGGAGCCTTCCATGACTGGGCAAAGGGTGTTTGCAGATACCATTCCTTCATGAAGGCTGTTCAGATGAGATCATCTTGGATTAAGGGTTCCCCAGAAATGCAATGACAATGTTTTGGCAAGAGAAGGGAAAGGAAACATAAGAGACAGAGGCAGTGGCCATGTGGAGATGAGGCTTGGGCAAGGCCACCACGTGACAAGGAAAGCCAGGATCCACCAGAAGCCAAAGGGGCAAGGGAGGATCCTGCCCTGGATCCTCTGAAGGGACTGTGATCCTACCCATGCCTTGATTTCAGACTTCTGGCCTCCGGAATCCTGCAAGAATAAGTTTCTGCTGTTTGAAGCCACTTTAGCTTATAGTATTTTATTACAACATCCCTCGCAAACAAACAAATTCACCTATTACAGAGCCTGGGTTAAGAACTGAGGATTCACCCCCCTGCTGGGTCCCCTCCCCTCTGACACAATTCTTGGTGAAGTTTTTAACAGCACAATCTTTCCTTGATTTACAAGGAATTTGTATTTCTGGAAAATATCATCTCTTATGAGACTTATTTTAAACATAATGTGGTTTTATGTCATAAAAGAGGGTTAAGTACCAGACCTGTGCAATTCTAAGCAGGTTTTTCATTAAGAAATCATGTGGGTTGGGGCTATCATCACTCAGTGGTAGAGCACTTGCCTAGCACCTGTGAAGCACTGGGTTTGATCCTCAGCACCACATCAAAGTAAATAAACAAATAAATAAAATAAAGGTACTGTGTCCATCTACAAGGCACGGTGTCCATCTACAACTAAAACAAAAAATTAAAGAAAAAGAAAGAAAGAAATCATCTGGGGCCCAGGACAAGGCCACCACAGAAAGACTTACTTCCACATCCCAGGACTTCCAGTATTCCTGCTTCCTGCCATCAGTGCCAGCCCTGTCCCCTCCCAGTGGTCATAAGAAACAGTAATGCCTCTTCTGATTTCCAAACTCACTCTTGCCACGAAGCCTCCTGACAACCACTAGGGCCCCAGCTAGCCTTCTGCCCCACCCCATGGCAGCTCACCTTCTTCCATTCATGACAAATGGTGTCCCTGACTAACATGTCAGTCAACATAAAGCACCTCTCCAGGGACTAAATGCCTGGGCTAGGTTTGGAATCAGTGGAGGCCCTGTGTGTGTGTAGCCAACCAGAGTGGGCCAGCACCAGATCTCGTACAAGGGGCAGTTGGCGTCACTACCATAGGCCTCACAATAGTTATGCAGCATTAATGAGCCACAAAGATCAATCCAAGAAGTCATTGTTATATCCTAGTGATTCATAACCAAAGAAAAATACATCCAACACAGATGTGTCCACCTAGGGGAGGGGACACAACATGGACACATGTCTGAACAAGAAAAGAGAAACAAGGAGGCCATGTTGGAGGGATCCAGTGTGACGGTGCTGTGTGGTGCTGCCAGGGGAAACTGGTTCCAGGGGCAGCACCCGGGAGCTGGTGGAGGGCAGAGGCTAGAGCAGGGGACAGGGTTTGAGTCTGGATATCTGGGCTTGAGGCCAGTATGGCCCTTTGCCCAGGCCTAGGAATACAGGCAAATCATTTAACCGCTTTCCTAAAATGAGGACAGTGGCATTGACCCTCTGAGGTTGCTAGGTGAGTGCTAGGAGCCACAGCAAAAGTATTATGATGCATGGCACCTTTGGTTTAGGTGACTGCCAGCTAGCCATTGAGATGATATGATTATGTTAAGCTTTACATTCATATGGAAATTGGACTCCTGCTGTTCACCTTGGCCTGTTAAGGGACTCACATTACGGGACTCCCGGAGAGTTCCCATTGGTTGGGGAAGGATAGTAGGAGGGCATTTCCGGGGGAGGTCCGGGACCCCGGTTCCGGTGGAGAGACACGTGTGTAGACCGGCTTGCTAGCAGGACGCTGGCGGCTTTTTTAAAATAAAAGCTTTGTTTCCTGCTTGAGCGGCTTGTGTTTCTGTGCCCAGCCGGGTTACGGTAGGTGAGCAGTTGGGACAACACATATGGGAACCTTGTGACACTTCTGGCACGTTGCAAGTGCTCTGTGAATTCTAATCCACTTCTCCTGCACAGTCTACTTCACTGACAAAGGTCAAGTAGGAGCAACGGGAGGCATCAGACCAGAATAGGCCAGACTCGGGCAGCAGAGCAGATATTTACCCGGGAAAGTGAAGATGAAGGAGGGGAACTGGGAGCCACCTTGTGCCTGCCTGGGATTCCCAACGTGTGGACCCAGAGTCAAGCTGGGCCGAGCTGGCACAGAGGTAGAGGGCCAGGGCTCCTCTGGTCCAGCTCTGTGGTGGAAGGAAGCTGGAAAGAAGTGAGGGATGTCTCACAGAGTTTCCTTAGAGCCCCCGAGCACCTGAGGTCATCTCTTTTAATTTGCCAGGCCGAACCCCAGTCTGCTCAAAGGCAGAGAGTCCCTCAGGAATCCTCCCTGCCGAAGAAGACAGATCTAGAAACCCAAAGCTCATCTCAGCCACAGACTTCCAAAGACAAAGGGATCCATGTCAGCAGCCTCCATTGATCAAACCACAAGCACTTATTGAGTGCCTTCTAGGGGCTTTGTCTTCCCAAGTGCCCAGCCATCATGTCACTTTGTGGCTTAAAGATTTCCATTGACTCCCCCTCACTAACCAGAGACAGCTGGAGGCTTGCAGTGTGGCAGGCACAGCCCTTCTTTCTGCCCTCCTCCACACCCAGCTCCCAAGTGAGTGCATGGTGCCACATGCCCCCACACACTACAGAGCCCTTGTCACACCCTAGAGACATTATGTCCTCAGGTCACTATGTACATTCTTTCTCTCTGCTTCAATTCTTTCTTCTTCTCCTCCTCCTCCTCCTCCTCCTCCTCCTCCTCCTCCTCCTCCTCCTCCTCTTTCTTTTTTGGTCACCAGGCAGATCTATATCAAATATCACCACCCTTGTCATGCCTGTCCCAGCAGCATCAGCAGAACTGGGCCACTTTCTTAGTAAAGAACCATCAATTATTCCTCAATCTTTCTTATCTCTTTTTTTCCGTGATGGTAGCTAACTGTGTGGTTGACTTCCTTGATCCATCCTCCATGTCACTTAATCTCTCCTCTTTGTCCCTGGGCTGCATTCTGATATTCTTTAGATCCATCTCCAAGTGTATGATTGAGTGCAATCTATTGTTTACTTTGTTTCTAATTAAGATGTTTTTAATTTCTGGAGCTTTTAGGTCCTCTGTTAAATCCGACTGGTTGATTTTAATACCCTCTTGTTTATAAGTCCTTCTTACAAACCTTTCTTTTACTTCTTTAAACATGTTGTACAGTTGGCTGTCTGCATCAGAGGGGTTCTGCCTATGTGAATTCCACCAACCGCAGATGGAAATTTAAAAAGAAAATATATGTCTGTACTGAACACATACAGACTTTTGTCATTATCTCTAAACAATACAGCATTTACAATATATATATTTACAACACAGTGTTTACATTGTATCAGATCTTCTAAGTGATCTAGAGTTGATTTCAAGTGTACAGGATCATATGAATAGGCTACAGACAACTACCGCCCCATTTTATACACAGGACTGGAGACCTGCAGAGTCTGTTATTTGCAGGGGTCCTGGGGCTAAGCCCAGGGACGCTGAGGAATGGCTTTATTAGTTTCCTGGGGATGCCTTAACACAGTACCACAGACAGGGTGGCTGAAACAACAGAAATTCATCTTTTTCCCAATTCTAGAGACTAGAAATCCAAGCCTGACAAGATCAGGGCTGGTTTTTCCCAGCCCTCTCTCTGTAGCTCACAGATGGCAGCCCGACTTCCGTGTCTCCGCATGACCTTCTGTCTTCATGCAGGTTTCCTGATGTCTCTGTGTCTAAATTGCTTCTTCTTATGACAACCCCAGTCATTACATTGGAGGCCACTGGAACGGCTTCATTTTACCTCAGCACCTCTTCAAAGGCCCTGTCTGCACGTAGGGTCACGGGCTGAGGTCCTGGGGATGGGGCTTCAATGTGAATTTTGAGGAACACAATGTGACCCACAGCACACAGCTCACATGTTGAATTTTACATTTCTCTTTCTTACCGTTAAAAACATCTTTTTTTTTTTTTTCTTTTCCTGGTCTGATTCTGTAGTTGGAATGTTTCTGCTGGCGTGTGCCTGTAGTCTTGTCAAATGAGTGATCTTCTGTCAGGAATGTGTGTTCTTTGGAACTCTAGGTGGTCTACATTTCCCGTGTTCTCCTCTAGAAAGACTTTGCCTTTGCTTCTGGAAGGGACCTGGGGCACTTCCAGCTCATGGTCACTTAAAAGCTGAACTGAGTTTGGATTTTGTGGGGGTTCTTTTTTTTTTGGGGGGGGGGCGGTGGGAATGAATGACAGAACACATAGATTGTATGGATTTCAGTCCTTAACTCAGAAGAAGGTGGGTTTGTCATTTTTAAATTCCCTGAGAAAACTCTATTATTTTATTCCACCCAGACACAAGGCCAAAGACTTCCACACCTGCAACACGGTTTCTGCCAAGCAGATTTATTTTTTCAGAAATTTCCCTCTAGGGTCAATTGATCATTTTCATGGCCCTAGCCTTTACTTTCCCTATATTGGTTTCCTAGACGCATAGCAACAAGCTCACAACAGAGGTGGCTGAAAACAACAGATAATGTGTGGAAACCAAAAGTCTGAAATCAGTGTGGACAGGCCCACGAGTCCTTGGAAAGTTCTAGTGAGGGTCCTTCTTTTGCCTCTTCCAGATTCTGGTGGCACCCACATCCCCTGACTTGTGACAGCATTGCTCCAATCTCTGCCTCCATCTTCCCATGGTCTCCTCCCGGTATGTCCCTCTGTATCCTGTCTTGGAGGGACACTAGTCTTTGGAGGATATTTCATCTTGAGATTATATGGCAAAGACCCCATTTCCAAATAAGTTCACTTCCTGAGGTTCCAGGTGTGCATAAATTTTGAGGGTGCATTCATCAACCCATGGCACCTCCCCACGTACTTTATGCCACGTAAACTTGGGGGGGCCTCCCCTCCTGTCATCCCAGCCACAGGGCTTTCTTTGAGTGCTTCCCACTTGTAGCATGAGCAGTGCCTTGAAGAAGTACACAGGCATTTATACTTGAGGCTCTCGCCTTCTCCCATGACCCAGAGGGGGATGTACTCTGATCCCAAGCAGGAACAAGGAGCTGAGCCCAGTCACCCAGTCCCCTCCACCCAAGACTATCTTAGGGGACAGCCAGATGCAAACAGAGGAGTGACCCAGCCAAGATGGCATCTCTGCCAGTACCAGGCCAGATGTGAACAACAAACAACTCTGTGGGCCACTGAGAGGAGGTGGCTGTCACCCATGCGGCAGCACTGTGGCAATAGAAAACTGACACCCTCTCTGAGTGGGTGTCCCTTCTGCAGCCCTGCTTTTATGAGAGATCTTGGACGCCCATGGCCTAGGTTTGATCTCCTTTCTCCTGATGCTCCAGTGCTCATAGACAGATATTGTAGGATGCAGGATCTACAGACACCTTCTGAGGCAAATTGGCTCTGGGGCAAACCTCCTTCATGGCCTCACACTCTGCTGTCAACCTCTGCTCTCCTCTGACAAGCAACAATTTAAAAAGCATATATTTTACTCCAGAACTTTCAGGTATGCCCTGATGGGAACGAATGTGGAGGCCTGAAACCATCTTTTATAATTCATTATCTCATTATGGCATCTGCCTCCTCACCTGCTTGTGATCTTCTAAACAGGAGAGACACTGTACAGTGCTTTGTACAGAGTATCTTTCTCGGCTGGTCTCCAAGAACAGGCCACCAACCTCCACTTAGAGGTTGTTTTTTGCAGAACATTTTGGGATTTTACCAAGGAATGAGCCTGGATGATCCTCAGTGACACATGCTAGACATCACATTTGTTTTTGAAATGTCCCCATTTGGGACCCTCTTGACCAATTAATAGCTGCCTGAGCCTTGGGCCAGTATTGCACAGCCCAAAGGATCCTGGCAATTATCCAAGACAAGGATTCACACCTCCCTGGAACCTGGGGCACCCTGGGTCCTTCCCAGTAAGTCTATCACCACCACCTCAGAGAGAGTATTCTCCTAGCCCAGCTTAGATGGGAAATATATTATTCTTCACAAAGGTTTAGCATCTTCGCAGTATAGACCTGACGTTCTTTTGAATAACAAATCTTTTGTCAGTGCTAAATGGTACTTTCTTCTGTTCAATCCTCCAACAAGGGGAGGCCACAAGCCCCCATTTCCAGTTCAAGACCTCTTCCTGCACATTCCTGCCCCCACCTGCAGCCTAACTCCTCCCCTGCCCCTGCTGTAGGTGGACAGGACCAGAGGCAGATTTGCCCATAAAACACAGAAGTCCCTAGCATTTGCCATCACGAGTCACTTGTTGGCTGAGTCTCTGCAGATTTTCCCCAAGGAGTTGAATCAAACATCTTTCCATGGTTGCTGCACAGCCTCAATTGTCTTTGGGGAAGAGAAGGGGACAGCCACATTCTAACTGGAAGACAGGAGGTCCTGCGGCTGGATGCTTTCTTTATCTTCAAAAGGCCCTCATCAGCACTGATGGAGGATGAAAGTGTCCATCCAGGCTGACACTGTAACTCAGGGTGGGGGGATGTGGGGTACGGCCTCAACTCCAGTCAATACATTCTCATATTGCTGACTCTTTAGGGGTCTCCAGGTTACTACAGATCAGTGCAAAGGGGAAAGAATCAGCCCTGGTGGGAACACAGGACATCTCAGTTAGGGTTGGTATTTCTTAGGGGGCACTGCCTGTTCTCGAGCTCATCCTCCTGAAAGAGAAAGTGGGGCACGGTCCCCCTCAGATATAGTGGGTGGGTCAGGAGCAAGCAGGGGAAGGAGGCTGATTTTTAATACACTATATGTTCCACTTTACCCTCATTCAAAAAGCAATTGCATTCAATAAACTGATGCCTGCAGCCAGAATCTCAGATTATTATGTTTTATCAGCACAAATAGTCACATTTCAGGGGACACCAAATCACAAGAGTGAAATTTATTAACTTAGAGCCAGAAATATATTTGTTTCTGAAACTGACCCTATTAGTAAATATGCATGTAAAGCCGAAGCAAAATCAAAAAAGCTCAGTCACAAGCTTAAAATCAGCAAGGAATTTAACCAGATGAATGGGCCCTTCAATGACATCGGGCACCACTGTCTGACCTGCTCCCTCTCCCCTCTTAGGCTGCTCAGTCTAACTGGTGCATTAAAAATATAGCTGGCCTGTTGCCTTGGGCTCCTGATGCCCGTGTCCACATTAGAATGGTTTTGTAATCAGGATGGAATGCTCTTGTGGTTAAGAATCCTCTGCCCCTTTAGTAGCATGATAATGCCATGGCTGGATTTTGGCAATCTGCCTTCTTGGCCTAATAAGTCAGGGTCTTCCTCAGATCATGACACCCTTTCAATTTGTTAGGGGCCTCCAGCAGCATTACATCAATCATTAGACTGTCATCATTAGGGAAATCTCTCTTATCTTAAGCCTGACTCTAACTCTCCATTATTCCCTCTCACTGGTGGCCCAGGTTCTGCTCGGTATGAAAAACTACACACCTTCATCACGGATAGTTCTTCAGGAGTTTGAGGCTTGCTGTCATTGGTGTTGTCACTTCTAGTTGCATATGTTATGCACTGAACAATAGGATATGCCTGTGGGGAAGGGGGCCGGCAAGAGCCCTTGTAAGCAGCTGCCCCTGCTCTGTAGAAAGGTGCATGGCTCTCTGCACACGGGCTCCAGATGAACAAGCAATAGACACAGCTATTACTATACTCTGACACCAACATTTCTGGGTCTGATAACTATTTTTCAATAATGTTACTCCCTTGGGACACTTGCAATTTATTGATGTCCTTCCTCAATGTCACATCCAAAACTAGCCACCATCTACCAAAAATCAAAAATATGCTCACACTCTCTTGATCCATACAGGACTACTCACGTGGCTAAAATTTACACAAGTATTATTTGGTCCGTGCTGAGCTTGTGATATACAAAAACCTCAAATGAAAAGTCCTGGTCACTTGTCTTCTACATCTCATACAAAATAATGGACAATACATTAAATGCTGTTAGCATTCAACATGTGGACATCAGTTATCAGTGTCACTGATTGAGGACTAATGAGTAGCATGATTTTATCTATAATTATACTGCTCACTCTCAACCTTCCTTTAATTTATTCATTAATTCACTACATTAATAACTTTTCATTTTTATTTATTTATTTTTTAATAACTTTAAAGAAAGCAAGGCAGCAAAGAGAGAGAAGGAAAAACAACTAATATTTTGGTGTTGCCTACCATGTTCCAGACATTTCTCTCTTGCTTACATCATCTTCTTATATCCTTTGAACAAGGCATGCAGATATGAAATAGTGTTATTTTTTAGCTCAGAGATGACCCCCCCACCCCAGGTTTGTACAGCCCAATAACTTGCAAGCCTAAGACTTAAACCCAATTCTATTTCATGTCACATGTGGAATTCTTTCAACTAAAACATAAGGCTCCTGAAGTCATTCTGTAGAATTCTCACTGGTCATGATCAATAAGAGACATCTCTGGCAAAACCCAAAGCCCTTGGCAGGAGGTTAATGGTTAATGTTGTAGGATCTGGGAATTGTAGGTCTTCCTGCAACCACCCTGAATTGGATTCTTCTAACAGGTGATGTTCACAAGCTCAAGGAAAAGATGGCACCGAAACTGGAACATATGTCTAGGGATGGTCAATATCAGTGTATCCCTGTCATGTTTATTTGAGCACAGCACTATCCCTTTCTCTGTAATTGCTATGGTTGAACCCACACCAAAATACCCATGTGTATTCCCTCTCTCTCAGGGGAACTCAGCCATAGAAACCTGTGGACCAACTGGGATTATTTATTTTGCCTTATCTCATTCCTTTATGAGCAGATCATAATTGAAAATTGGGAATGCTAGAGATCAGGTCACACAATACTATCATTTCAGTGATGAGGATGCTATGGCTCAAAGATTCAGCACCTCTCATAAGACTGCCCCTTGGACCAATAGAAGTGTCTGATCTCTTACCCTTCAGTCAGGACAAATTCCCCTCACACCACACTGCCTTCTTTTTATTTTGAAATGGCAGAGTGAATTTTCTAGATTAAGGGTAAGGATGGAAATACCCATTTCACTTCTAAACATCCCTGGGGAATGGAGACATGGGCCATAAGTGGCATTCTAGAATGTTCCAAAGGGCCTCCCTTTCCTTCAGATTGCAGTCCAGGTCCAGTCCCAGCTCTGCCCTCCTCTGGGTGCCTGTGGCCCTCCATTACTTTCTCTTTCGTAGCTCTTGTGCAGGGCTCCGTGCATGACAGCAATCAATAACCTCCTTATTAATTAAATGACACTTTATAAAAGCTCTCCTCCAGGGGATCCGAGAAAGCCAGCTTTGGCTAGCTATAAAGTTTTCAGTAATCATTTAAGAAAAAAAAATGTTATTCATCATCTTTATGGCAGATCACGGCCGCCACATTCTCCCCAGGAGTTCAATCCATCACGCTCCTCAATGCAAGGACGGCTAACAAGGTCCTTGTCACTTTGGGTGAAATATACAGGTATCATCAGAGCCTCTTGATTCCTATCAGAAACAAACTTGTAGCCACCTCTTGAGCCCAGCAACCTCCATCCAGGCAGCCAGCAGGATGATCTTGCCTTGCTTCTCATCTTCATCTGCAGAATAGGAGTGGATAAGAAGTTGTTCTTTAAAGTATCTTCCTCTTAGGAGAATGGCTTCCGGTGGGCATGAAGCCTATGGTTATGCATCCAACATTTTATGAGCATGATATGCATGAGCAAATGTTTCCCCAGTGGTTGGAGGCACTTAGGGTATTTCCAGGTCTCTCTTCAACATTCCACCTTAACCATAGTAGTAACTACTAGTTATCTGATATTCTGCAAAGTGGTTTCAAGTGTGCTATCTCACTTGGTCCTCACCTTGATCTTACAAAATAGACACGGAACAGATGATTATCATGCTTACATTGCAGATGAGGAAATGGACACATCTTGGTCCCTTGCTTTATGGTGGCATTGTAGGATTTGGGCTCAGATTTAGTTTGAGATCCCATGCATTTTAAACTATCACATCATCCTGCCTTCCACCCTGATATCCCTTATTTCTTATCTGTGTGAAGTGCCACAGCACTTTGAATTAAGGTGTTTGGTAGTCCTTTCTGCTTGCCTGTATCAGGAACACTTTTCCTTAAATAAAATGTACAGGAATGAGATAAGATACTATATTTGGACTCTTCGGTCAACTCAAAATGGCTGGAAGCCTCCACATTGTTCTAGATCTTTTGCAGAAAACTTCCAACTATTTGGGGTCCACTGTCCTACACATGTGGGCTTCCAGGGACAGATCCAACCTTTACCTGACTGCTAGAACTTGGGCAAAGAAGACATAGAGTAACATCTCAGGGGCAGCTCCTGGCACCCGCTTCTCCTGCCACTGAAAGGGGGACCAGAGAGGATGTGAACTGAATCCCGACACACCTAGGACCTGTGCCTGTGAGTGTGTGCATCTGAGTTAGTCAGTGGAACATATCCAGATCTAATTTGCATTCACTGTGTTCACCAGTTTAGATGTTTTCACATGGATTGTTTTATTTAATTCTAATTCCTTGAAGTGGATATTATTGTTTCCATTTTTCAGACAAAGAACTGAAGATCAGAGAGGCTAAGTGAGTTTATATTTGATATTCTATGGCACCCCCAAACCAGTACAGGGCTTGCAGAGCTAGTTCCATAGATTCCTGTAATTATGGGGTCCCCTGCTTCTTCCTTGATGAATGCTGTGTGCATTGTCCAGCTCCCTATGCCCTGTAGCCTAATTTCTCTCCTATTGTCACTGATTTTAGGACTTCCAGAGGGCAGTACAGTACCCAGTCTCTGCGCAGGGCCGGGAGGGAGGCTGATGTCCTGCCTGAGTGAAGGCTCTGGCTTTCCCTACCCTGGGTCGGGCTGCACGACTGGGAGCTTGGGACTAAAGATGCATGGTTTCCTGTTCTTACGCTGCCTGTTTCCTGACATGCTGAGCCACTTCAAATGATTTACCTGCTACCCCAGGGCTGAAAGCTGGTGTTGAAATTCCATGCAGTGGAAATGGTCCCTGCAGGCAGGAGGAGAAGCATGAAGTCATGAGAGCAGGTGTTTGCTCAGATGACAGGGCAGAGCTGGGTGCTGTCCTCCAACAACCTCCTGGGAGGGGGGAGCCCAGAGAATAAGAGGAAAGAGGGGAAAACAGAAGGAGAGAAGGGAAGCAAAGGATTCAGGTGAGATCAGGGAGAAGCACAGGAGGGATAAGACAGGGAGCACACACAAGATTTTCAGCTGGTTCTGTTTCCATCACTCTTAGGTTCTTTTTCTCCCCAGAAATCACACCTTCCAATCCTGAAGATGGACCAGTGGTAGCCCTGCTGCCACATTCACAGGCCACCGCAGGGCCCAGGTGTTCACTGTCCCAAGTGATCTTGAGGAGTTGCCAAATTCCCTCCTTGTCAGTTCAACTGGAATGGACTTCCAGAGAACATGAGATAGGTAGATAGATGATTGAGAGAGAGAGAGAGAGAGAGAGAGAGAGAGAGAGAGAGAGAGAGAGAGAGAGAGAGAGAGAGAGAATAATACCTATAGTCATATAAAAACCAATGATAAGTTGGTGGGGTCCCAGTGGCTCAGCCTAATTTAAACAAACACTAGTCACAGTAAGGAATGTGGGCTACAAAACTTAGAAAGCTCAAGAGCTCCCCTTTCCAAGTCTTCTGTGTTCTTCTATGTTCTACATTCTTCTTCTATCCTGGGGGGAGAAGAATGAATTTTGCTATTATAATCAGAAATCTTCTGGTGGTAAATGACATACTTACTAACTCCAAATAGCTTGGATATTAAAAGGAAATTTATTGGTTCTTCAAGCAAAGCTTGAAAGGCAGCAGGACTTACAGCCCCTTGGGTGTGAACCCAGGGCTAAGGCAAGAGAAGGCTTAATGTGCTCCCTGGCCTGTACTTGCTCTCTCACCTGAGTTCCAGGTTGGGACTCATTCCCCCAGATTTCCTTTACAGGGAGGCCCAGGGCGAGTGGCATCTCTGGAGTCCTGCTGTCCAAAGGGAACCAGGGCCAGCTTCAGAATGAAGGTGCTTGGGAAAGATTTCAAAAGCTCAGCTGTGGACCACCCAGTTTACACTGGACCAATCTTGGGACCCAAATGATGGTAAATTGGAATGGGCTACGTAGATGGGTCCCCTGATTCAGTCCACAGGTAAGAGTGTGGGAATGCTGAAATAGAAATCTCAGCAGGACGAAATAATGAGAGTGGAGAGGGATTTATAGACAGAAGGACTTGGGAATGGGCTTGCTAAGAGGAGGGGACATGAGCCCCACAAACATAAAATGAAGATGTCCACTAAAGCATTTTACGGTCACCATTTCTTGTAATCCTCAGGCCAACATTTTTACAGGTTGAGTGGCCCTTGCCTGAAAAAGTTGAAACTCAAAGTATTTTGAGAAGTTTTGGAATGGTGGACTATTTGCATGAACACCATGAAATATCATGGATATGGGAATCCAAGTAAGCAAACACCGTTTATATTTCATGTACTCCGTATGCATGTAACTGAAGGTAGTTTCATAAAAAATTTTTAGTGCCTCTGCTGTTTCATAGCTACTCGGCACATGAGGTTATGTGTAGAATTTTCCACTCGTTGCACTACCTTGGTGTTCAGAAAATTTCAGATTTTGAAGCATTTTTTGGATATGGGAAATTTGGACTGGGGACGTTCAACCTGCACTTACTAAGTTTGATGAAGCAGGGCTCAGTGTGTGTAAATAAGGGATTTGATAATATTGTATCCCTGGTAGCTGGCCTACCTCACAGTAGGTACTCAAATGTATGCCCATGAAAGGGAGGTGCATGCTACTGCTCAGCTATTTTATAAGGCTTGGCAGGGTGATGTAACCAGTCCAAGGACGGAGATTTGGCCTCAGGGCTTCCTGGCCTCTTTCCATCATGTAGATTGCCTCCTGCTGCGCAGTGTGATGAGTTCTCTGATTGCCACAGGTTTTCATTTGCCCATCAGAGCCAGACTTCATGCTAGAGTCTGCTCAGTAGGGTCTTTCCCTCTCTTTGAGCAGGCCAGGGAGAAAAAGTACAGCAGCTAGGGCCAGCCTCGGTGGGAGGCAGGCCTGGTAGGAGATGGAGTGGGGGGGAAAGAATTGAGAACCAACCTGTTGCAAGGCTGGGCTCCTGAGCTGGTGCCGGAAAGGCCAGGGCCTGGCATGTGGGGCCCTTGTCGGGTTCAGAAGTAGATCAGTTAACCGTGAGTATCCAGGTGACGCTTGGAAGAGGGCAGGGCAGCTGATGACACTGGGAATCAGACTGGCAGAGGCATAAGTTCTGAGCAAATGAGTAATTTCAGAGCAGGAGTACAGCTATGGGAATAGAACCGAGGGACAGGAACCAGGCAGATTCCAGAGGCCAGCCCTAGAGAGATGCTGCCATGCCGGGCAGGAAGCCACAGTTCCCAGTCAGGTTTACAATCAGAAGGAGGTGTGACCAGCCAGCCCTCCACAGGGTCCTGTGGCCAAACTCTGAGGTCTGGTAGTTAGGTATATTAAAAGCATTTTTTCCCACTGATGATGGGTTTATTAGGATGTGCCCCCCCACCTCCTGCCCTAAGATGGGAATCAGGTGAATTGCAATTGATCTGCTGCTGGATAATCAAATCCCTTCTGTCCACCCAAGTAGGCGTGCTAGCAGGTTGCAAAAAATCTGGTAAACGAGCCCCTGACATCATACCTTGGACCAAGCCCTCACTCTGAGTTACCTAGGGGTCCTGAGCCATCCTTCACAGGCCACTGCACAGTAAGGACTGTTCTCCTGATAGACTAGAATGACATGCACCTGTAGAGACTCTGAGGCCAACTTTGGAAAAAAAATAAAAGACATAATGGAACAGTTTTTAGTGTTTACCTGTCCCTATTAAGCCAGCGAGAGGAACCAGCGTCCTGGATCAGTTCAGACCTCACCTCTGGGTTCCATAGCCAAGAGCAAATGAGGGCTAATAATTGGCAGCTCTGAGGTTACAGAGGAGCCTGCAGTGTTCCCAGGAGAGCTGCCCCACTGTTCTCAGGGCAGGCAGCCAGCCCCAGTGCTGAGCCTCTTGGCCCTTGGTCCCCCAGGGATCTGCCTCTGGTTGACAAGTGCTCTCCGCCTGGCCTCCCCTGCCTGTGTGGCTGTGCCTGCTGAGCTGCAAGAAGCACCAGGGAAAGCAGAGCCATTAGCTCCTCTGAAGAGCACTCCCTTGATCAAATAAGCTAACTGCACTGTTTACTGTGTAAACTTGGATGAAGCAGCCTCGCGAAGGGGGGTTCATAACAAGGGCCGTTAATATTTATGGCTGACATCAACAGGCTCCTCGGGCTACCCTAATGAGCCCATAGCAGCAGCCTCAAAATGCTGCAAACTTCCAGAGGAAGAAAAGAGGAGGTGAAAGCACTGGAGTGGTTGGATGGATGATGTGTGCCCAGCAGGTCCCAAAGATTCCTGACCTGGACTGCAGGGTGGATGGGAAATATAGAAGTGTCTGCGGGGCACCTACTGTGTATGGATCATTGACTTCGGCACTGGGGAGGGGGCGGGGGAGGGTGCTGGGTAGGGGGAGGGGTTAGGGCCCAGTGTGCTGGGGAGAGGGTGGGGTAAGGGTACTGGGTGCTGGGGGGGGGGGAGGATGAGGATGCTGGATGCTGGAGGGGGAAGGGTGGAGATGCTGGATGCTGGGGAGGGGGAGGGGTGAGGGTGCTGGGTGCTAGGGAAGGGGAGGGATGAGGGTGCTGGGTGCCAGGGAAGGGGAGAGAGTGAGGGTGCTGGGTGCTGGGGAGATTACCTGTATCCAGTACAGATCATTGAGTGGGCATTGGGTTATGGATACCATAACCCATCAGATAACCAGTAGAATAAGTGCAATGTCGGGGGGCTCCACCGGGTCCAGGTTGGGGACCTGGTCTCCCAGTCAGGGAAGCTTTTCCAGAGCAGAAAGACCTGGCTTGTAGGTGAGTAGCCTCAGCTTTGGGAAACCAGGGCTATTCTTTACAAAGAAGTGACCCTGTGACCTGGGTCCTGTTGACACAGGTGCCCAGCATCTCTCCTAGATGGAAAGCCCAGGTCTCTAGAGAAGTCTCCCTGAGCACTTTGCCCTCTCTCTCCCTGATGGGGAGCCCCACATCGAGGGTCTCCTAGCTGGTGAGAGTGGGCTGGTGGGAGAGGACTTGGCATGGGCTAGGAGGAGAACTCAGTGGCCTTCCATAAGGCCACATGCAACTGCAGTGCTCCCTGTGAGAGAATGACCCCCACATCCCCTTAGGAGCAGCTGCTGCACACAGGTGCCCAGGGCACTTCCAGGTCTATGTGACCCAGAGCTATCTTCCCTGGCTGCAGACCTGCCCTGAAGCCTGTTAACTTTGTGATACTGAGCCAAGAACTTCCCTTCTCTGAGCCTGATTCCACATTGGCACAAGGAGGCATTTGGGCCACATTGGGACCTTCCCTTGCTCTAGTTTCCAGCTTGATCGTCTTGGAGAAGCCACCAGATCCAAAATGCACGTACATGGGGAACCATCAAGAGGTGGTAGGTGCCAGTCAAAGCCCTAGTCTTGACATCTGGGCCTCCACGATCCTCCAGAGTGTAGGCAAAAGTCTAAGGGTGTGCATAGGGTCCACCAGATTCTGAAGGAGATCATCAACAGTTCAGAACCACTAGGCTCCGATTCCATCAAGGTTCTGTGGAGCTCTAAGATCCTGTAGGTTTCTCTTCTCTCTGAGTTAAGTTAGCAATGGGGCCGTCCAGGGCTCTCTGAATGCTGTGGGCAGCATCTGGGATGGGGATATCATGGGCACTCACACCGGCCTGTGGGTTCACATAGGGCAGGGTTGAGGGAGCGGATTTGGGGGGTAGACAGACCTGAGCTGGAATCTCATCTCTCACATCACAGTGATACCTAGGAATCTGTTTCCTTGTTTATAAAATCAGCATTCTAAGGAAAGGAGTTGCCACATCTAGAAACACAGATTCATACATAATAAGTCATTAAGGGGTGTTATACTATAGTCCATGGTAAGATACTATTAATGGGGTACTTAGACTATAGGGCCACTTTGTAAAAGAAGCTATACCAGAGGGTAATTTAGAGAAAGGCAGTGATGATGTGTATAAATTCTTTGGCACCATATAGGTGCCAATAAATAACACCAATAATAATAATTAGTGTGTCTTTCATCTCTGTGCCACAGTCTGTGCCCTAGGCTAATGTTTTCCTCTTGTCCCCCAGGTAATGCCTCTGACTACAGGCGTGTCTTCAAGTTCCTCCTAAGTGGGGTATCAGGAGGAATTCTCAATGTCAAGACCCTAAGAGAAGTGAATAGAACACATAGAGATGACCAGCCGTCTAGCCAAGCACCTGGACGCCCAGGGGATCCTGCAGGGACAGCAGGTAAGTGGTTTAGAGGGGCAAAGACCCAGGCAAGAACCAGGATCTAGGAGCAGCGAAGGCATGTCCTGGTGATGCCTGATGTACTGCACCTTATGGTTCCTGAGTGCTGACTGAGGCCAGAGAGATGAGCCGGAGATCAGCAGGGGTGCTCTGCTCTTGACTGCTGCAGGTTCCCAGATGCTGTGATTACTTCTCAGAGGGAGGGGGCCAGAAACAAATGTGAGGCCAATGGCTGGGAGGCTGAGCATGCTCTAAGAGCAGAGGACCTGAGTCTCCTGTGAGTCTGGATCTGCAAAGGCCTCCCCCTCACCATTCTTTAATTAAAATAGAGCCCTTGAGCATTGTGGGGATGGGGCATAGTAGCTGCTGGGCAAAGATGCTTAGAGAAGCTAGAAGGTCTCTCCTGGGTTCTGTGAATGAGAGTCAGATCCCAAGGGTGTAGGGATGAAGCAGAGTTTGGAATGAGAGGAGGTTATTTGATGGATGGAGAGAACAAAAAAAAGTCTATGAAAAGTGCTTTGAGCTCCTTAGAGAACAGTTCCTGCAGAATCCAAGTAAACAGCTTCCTGATACTCAAGATTTGTTAATTAAGCAGTTTGAACAGGCTCATGGGGGAGGGAAGCAGACGACTGTAGAATCTGATTTCTGAGAGTCCTGAGAGTCTCCCAACCTCGGGCGATGGCAGAAGATCTTAGGCCAATGGGCTGATGCGTTGCCCAGCCTCCATGAGAGGGGTAAGGCTGCTGCCACTACAGGAGGTCATGTTCATGGTGGGACCTCTTACAGGGAAGAGAAGGGAAGGACTGAGTTGGGCACACATTGTGTTGTCTATCCTGATGTTTGTGAGCTGTGTAGCACACAGAACCAGCAATGCCAGACCTTTCCAAGAAAGGGTGACTCCAGATTTACCCAAGAGGACGTTGGGAAACCATCTTTTGGAGGAACCACATAGGAGAACTCCTTAATTCTTGGAGAATTCCTTAAGTGCAAAGGAGAATCCTTTAAATAAGGTAAATGCCTCTAGCCCAGCCCCCACCCCAAATTACCCAAGTCAAAGTCCCATGCCCTTCCATGGACAGAAGGCCACATCTTATCCACAAATAAGAATGACAAGTCACGCTGTCCCAGGCTTCAGAGTAATGCCCTTCTCATCCTGATAGAAGCCAGTACCTCCATCTCAGACCCAATAGCCATATCATAGTTCACGAATTGTGCCAAGCAGGGCAGGTTTGAAGGCAGAGAAGGAGCTCTCCTCTGTCCACCTGGAAGACACATTGCAGAGTCATTGTCTAGGACATAGTAAAGGGGCAGCTCCCATGTGTCCTTCCAGATGAGGAGGCAACTGTCACATACATCCCCAATGGGCTCACTGTGTCTGGCTGTGTCAAACGGAGTTCCCAGGCCTGGTCAATGGAGGAGGAGGATGGCTTCTGGGAGACCCTCAGTAAAATCTAGGTGGCTGCAGGCATTGCCCACAGAGGCCTTGATTGCTTACAGTCTGGGCAACATCCCTCAGTGAGCACCATGAGGAAGTCCTTGAGAAAAGGTGAGCAGGGAAAATGGAAGGAAGAAGGACAAGGAACCAGTCTGTCACCTTCTCACCTCTCCTTCCCATACAGCTCTGGTCCAGGCGTCCATTGCTCTCCTTGGTGCTTCTGCCTGGGAAGGAGGGCTCTGTCCTCCAGACTCACCTTGACTTCTTGCTCCTAACACTTTCAGCCTCAGTTTCCTTACTAATACCAATTCTTTCATTCTTCACAGTGACCTGTTGGAAAGATAAGGAAACAGAAGCTCAGGGAAGTTAATTTGTTAAGACCACACTGCCTGGAAAATATAGAGCCGGGGTGGGACATGGGTGTCCCAGAGAGAAGACCAGCCTGTGACTTCCATCACACACACAGAAACTGCAGTTCACTCTGGAAGAGCCTACTACTGGGACTCATCTAAATTTGTCTTTCTAAAAAAGCTACCCATGTTTCAAACTCATCATTCCATTTTGTATGGATAATGGATTACTTACAGATAAGGCTGGCCTTGGGAACAATCCATCAGATCTTCTGGATTAAGAAGCAAAGTTGTCTGGATCAGCAAGCTCCACTTAGCAGTGATTGATTGTGGGAGACAGTAGTGCAGGAAGTCCACCCATTTGCTTGAACTGTCTCTGGTTCCCAATCCTCTGGAGACTATCTGTCCTGAGAGAGGAGGATCTTTGTATGGGCAGTTTCCAGAAGTGCTGCAGAACCCATAAGCATGGACCCCTCTGAACCTGAAAAGCAGGAACCACTTGGAGTGTTTGAGGCCCCATAGGGGTGGGCAAAAGGGAAATCTAACCTATTACCAGGCAAAACTATCTGTTAACCTAAGAATAAGAGGGCAATATTGTTAATGTGTAAATTCTTACAAATAGATGTTTACATCCAACACAATCACAATAAAAATCTAAGCAGGCTTTTTAAAAAATAGACGTTGAAAGACTGGTGATAAGTTTGCATAGAAATTTAAAAGATCTAAAATAGCCCAAACCAACCAAAATAAAGAATCCATATCACACAATTCAAGAATTACTGTAAAGCTATACTAATCAAGATTGCCTAACACTGGCATAAAGACAGACACATACATCAAAGAAACACGAGTCAGGAGATACATATAGTTGTGTACACATTCAGTTTATTTCTAAAAGATTTGATGGATGAAAGGAAAGTCTTTTCCACAAACAGTGTTGGAATGCCACACGGAAAAGGGAATGATATGTTTGTTTGTGTGTGTGTGTGTGTGTGTGTGTGCATTTATTTCTTACATCAAACCCTACAGAAAAATTAAACTTAAAGTAAATTTGAAAGGGATGCTAAACCCAAAAATAAAAGCTAAAACTATAAAATTGTAGAGAAACCATTGAAAAAAAGCTTTACAACATTGGACTAGGGAAATATTTCTTAAACAGGACATGAAGAATATAAACCCCACTGAAAAGAATATGATTTGGACTTTATCAAATCTAAGACTTCTATTCTTTGAAAAATAACATTAAGAGAGCTATCACCAGACTGGAACAAAAGTACTCATAGTCCACATATCTGACAAAGCTTTATCCAAGTATATAAAGAATGCTTACAATTTTATAAGATAATACCATAAAAAACTGACAATTATTTCAAAGATATTTTATTAAAGAGAAATGAGAATGTCCAATAAGCTCATGAATGATGATCAATACCATTACTTCATAGGGAAAATGTAAACTAAAATCCCATTAGATTACATACTCACCAAAATGGCTAAAGCTGAAAAGATTATTATTACTAAGTATTGGTGAGGATCTGGTTCAATAATCTTCCATACAATGCTAGTAGGAATGTAAAATTGTACAATTACTTTGAAAAATGGTTTGGTTTTGCAAAATTAAATAAAAACAAACCATATGAGATACCAAATAAATATTTAGGTACTTACCCAAATGAAATAAAAATATATACCTACACAAAGACATGGACATGCATGTTCATAGAACTTTATTTATAATACCTTCAAACAGGAAAATGCATGTGTCAATTGACAGGCCAATGAATGAACAAATTATGATATACCTGTGCAATGGAATACTACTCAGCAATAAAAAGAAATGAGGTCATTGTCTTAGCTGCTTGGATTGTTATAAGAAATACCTCGGGTAATTTATAAGTTGTATAAATTTATTTCCCAGAGTTTTGGGGCCTCCAAAGTTTGAGATCAAGGTGTATATATATATATATATATATATATATATATATATATATACACAAGGTGCATACATATATATACATATAATACACAAGTACGTATATGCACACATATGTGCTTGTGTATTATATGCTCATCACAGTGAACCTTTATAATGAATCCATTTTATTATATATTGGTTTATACCTCAATAAAATTTCTGTGAAAAGAAACATATCAAATCTTCTCTCCTCTCTGCTTGTTTGTAGTCATAATGGTACTTACTATACTTTGAAAAAAATTCAAACTCCTTACCATCTTTTATAAGACCCTTCTTGGTCTGTGGTCATCTCTCACAGATGTCCCCAAGCTTACTATCTTCCATGTAGACTGGCCTGCTTGCATTCCACCTTGGGCCTTCCCCTAGGTAAACTAGTACATTCTATACTCAGCCCTGGGTCCCTTGCTTTTTGGTCTGGGCTCCAACAGTTCTCTAACTAGCCTTCATGTCCTCTGATAAACCTTCTCTCACTCTGGCTTAAATGCAAGTCTATTATTATATTCATTCACAACACTCCTTTTCTATTGGTCCTCTTCTCAATTTATACATGTAAATTAATATGGATTCTATTTTTTAAATGTTTTTCATACCCTAGACTGTGAGATCAAAATAAGACCAAATTTGTTTTGTCCATCACTTAATCCCTAATATCTGGCTAAGTCTCTTGCACAGAGTCAATGTTCAAGAAATATCTAGTGAATACAAGGATGGAAAATAGATAAGCTAATCAACTAGACATTTTTCTCCATTCATTTGAAATGAATGGAGCACTGTGGTGAGAGCAGCCCGCCATGGAATTCAAGACCCAGCATTGGGTAGCAAGTCCCAGATCTCTCCCAAATGGACAGACCAGATCTGATTCCATAATTCCATAGGTCTGGCTTGGAGTCCAAGAATCTAAATATTCATTAAGATCCCCAGGGTCAGTATGATGCTTAAGAGTATCTGAGAATAGCGAGGTAAGCATGCCCACACAAGCAAGTGCCCATGTAGAGATTTTGAAACATTCCCTGTTTTAGAAAATGAAATTCTATTTTACTCATTTATTAGTGTTGTGCTTTTCTCATCCAACAACTCATTGTTAAAATCCCTCCAAGTTGATTGACATTCAATGCTTTTTTCTTCTGTAGTGAGACACACGTACTCGGATACGGGGTGGCGGTAGTCCTTAGCACCATTCACTAATTCTTTTCATTTATTTCCCTTCCAGGCACATCCTAAAATTGGACTCCCTGGCTCACTCTTGGCTGAATGGGGTCATGTGACTCATTTTAACTAGTGAATTGTGGCTTCTCGGTTGAAGGTTATAATCCTCTGGTGCAAAACCTCCAGAATTTCTGTTTCCCTCTGGCACAGCAACTGGCTACATTAAAGGTGGTGGTTGCTCCATCAGCCTGAGGCCCTGAATGACTGTCAGGAGCAGACTCCTTCACTGGCTTGAATTAGTATAAGTGAGCCATCCATTTTTATTATGTTAAGCTACTGCTGCTTTGGAGGGGATTATCATTATCATCATCATCATTATCATCCCATGTCAACCCACAACCTAGCAAACCAAAACATGCTACACCAGAATTGATTCAATCATTCTCTGCTGATAAAGGCCCACTTCATTTCTAGCAAGAGTTCTCCAATAAACATCCTTTTACATATATTTTTTTCACACAATGGTCTGAGTATAGACAAATAGTGTAAAATACAGAAGGCTTCGTAACTGGTTCAAAAGCGTTCCCTTGGTTTTGTGGAGGACTTGGGTCTGAAGATCATTAGTATGGAAGAGGTTGGAGGGGGAAAGGAGAAACCAAGCAAAACAAAAGTAAATAAATAAACAATTCATAGGCAAAGCTCTGTACAATATCATGGCATTTATGCAATTCTGTGAAAGCATGAGTCTATCTCCATCTAGTTCTACATAATCATATTTCTATCTATATATGAAATTTTAAAAACTTAAATTACTTAAATTTCTTTTTAAGAAAGAAAGTCACTAGACCATTTAAGACTCTAATGAAAATGCAAATGTTATTTGGGATGATGAAATACTAGGGGATTATCAAGCAGTTATTTATACTTTGCTCAGGTCACATTTAGGGATTAGTAACTGCATGCTGAGAGGAAGAATGAAGGCACATCACCCAGGCCAGCGAGGGGAGACCCAGGAGTGCAGGAGGGGAAAGGCTGAAGCCCCTTTGAGGTAGGCTAAAGGGGACATTTTAGAAGGACATTGAAGGCTCCATATTGGAAGAAGAGGGGTACATGTGCAGAGCTGGGAGGACAGAACTAGTAGGTGATATATACCTCTGTGATCGTTTGATTGCACATTATTTGTAAGAAGGAGCTATTTTTGTTTCAGATTATCTACAGAAACTAGTGCAATATCAAGGTAAAAAACGAATATGTATTTTCTGATTAAGAGAAGCAGACTCTTTTCCAGTGGTCCTGTTGTATAGCAGAAAGGACTTCCCTGCCTCTAGGTGGACTCTGAACAGAATCCCCCTCCCCATATTTCCTGCCCATGAACACCAGCTCTGTCAGTCCTACCTGCCCTGTCTATACCTCTGTCTAAGCAATAGCCCCAGAGCCCAGTGTTTCCAGCCACCCAGTGTGATTCGGGCAGTCACCCAGTTCTCTCTGGTCACAGCCATCTGAAAGAGATTTGCCTGCAATTCAAACAACATAGATTAAACATGTTAATGAGGGAGAAATTTTATTTTCTGTAGCCTCTGCCTCTCCCTTTCCATGTGTGTTTTTTTTTTTTTTTCCAGAAAGAGATCTTCCATCTTGTAGATGCCCAGGGCTACCATCTTTTCCACACCCAACCACACCATGAAAATAAAATCTTCTGGACTGGATGTGCTAACTCCTTATGAAATGCAAGAAACTGGCCAAGGGTTCGAAAGGTGGTTAAATAGAGAATCTGATAAACTCACCTGCACCAAGGTGTTAGGGTCTGATAACCCCTTAATTTTGTTATCTTTCCAAGCAGACTTGTGTTATTAAAGAGTAAAGAGGAAGTATATTGTTATGCATCAGCAGATAAGGCAGAGCACTCTGGCTCAATTTTCTGAACATGAATATGTTTGAGGTAAGTAGATCATAGAAACCAGGTGGTTAAGTATTAGATGACTTGGGATGTGGTAAGTATAGGGTGGATACAGGTTATTAAGAATTGAGTTTATATTCCATATCAAATGGCATAATTTTAACCAGAAATAATGGATTATGCAACGAAATGTGGCTGAAAGATTGAGAAAATTTTTATTATATTGCATACTAAGAGCTGTAGTACTTGTTTAATTCAACATCTGAAAATATTTTCTTTTTCTCTTCTACTCTATATGATTGCAAGATGGTTGTAGCTATTCCCTGTATTGTGCAAACATGACAGTCATCAAATAAATTATAGGAAAGATCTAGCCTCTTATTCCCCATGCACTTTTTTTTTCAGTAAGGGGGAAAAATAAAAACCTTTGCAGAAGCCCTTTGTATTAATCCACATATATGTACATGCATAGCAAATATAAGCAAAATTCAAAAGGCAAACTACAAAGTAAGGTTTATTTCTTTCTCATACCATTATCTGGTTCACATTGAGTGGGTTAGGAAGGGTGCTCTGGTCCATGAAGACATTCAAGGATCGAGCCTCCTTCCTTTAGTGACCCCATCATCCCCCATGGTCTCAGAACCATCTGACCTCTGGATAGGAAGGAAAAAAAAATGTATGCAGAAGGCCAAAATTTGGCGTTGCTCACTTGTATCCAAATTCCATTAGAGAAAACTAGTCTCAGAACCCAACCAGAGTGTAAAGGGCTAGAAATGTCCTCTGGTTCTGCACCTCAGAAGAGGAGAAGAATGTGAGTATTAGGGAGAACCATTATTCTATCACACATCCATCAGACATCCTCTCAGTGCCGTGGGCCAGGAGTGGATCGCATGCTCATGAACGAGCAAGTTGCTGACAAGGAAAATGAGAACCATCAGACTGGTTTATGAGGTCCACAGACCTTAAGGTGACCCCCAGTGATCCCTACCTGGTACCTGTGCCCTTGTATAATCCCATCCCTTGAGTGTGCACACAATATGTAACTCTTTTGTAATCAGTAGACTATGGCAGCGAGTGGGATTGTTTTGTTATATGATAGAGATGATAGAATCTCATTTTGGGGATCACATTGTATCACGTTATAGATGATTTTGTATTATCTGTTCTCTTTTGTCAAAATGCAATACCCAAAGCTGGGTAATTTGTAAAGAAAGATATTAACTTAGCTCACAGTTTGGGAGGTTTGAATTCTACACAGCCTGGCACATACACTGGTGAGGGCCCCTCTAACTGCATCACACTGTGGATTGTATCATCATGGGGATCACATCACCATGGAGATCACAAGGTGAGACAGGAAGTAGGGAGAGATTCAGGGGTCAGTATCACTCTTTTTTGACAACTTGCTCTGGCAAAGAGCAGCTCACTCACTCCTCCAGACCAGTTCCTCTCCCTGCCAAGAACATGTCCTCCATGATCTAATAATATCCCATTAAATTTCGCCTCTTTTTAATTTTTTTGTGGTGCTGGAGGTTGATTTTAGTCTTGAGCATGCTAGGAAACTGCTTTACCACTGAGTTACATGACTGTCCCGAGGCTTCGGATCTCAAAGACTCCACACCACTTCCCAACACTGCCTCACTAAGGATCAAGCTCCCACTCACAATCCCGTGGGGGACATACTCAGTCCATATCCAGACAAGAGCAGACTCTGTCTCTCTAGAGAGTCTCTATTTGGCTTTATGAAGAAAGCTGTCATGTGGAGGTTGCTATCGTAGGCAGCCTGTAGGCAGCCTGTAGGAGCTGAGTCAACAGTCAGCAAGCAAATGAAACCTTATGTTCTACCACTGCAAGGAAAGGAAATCCATCAGCCATGACTCTTGAGTCCAAGATTGTGAGGCCCAGAGCAAAAGATCAGCTAGGCCATGCCTGAATTCCTGACCCGCAGAGACCGTGACATAACAAACATGTGTTATTCCAAGCCTCACAGTTTGTGGTACTTTATCGTGGAAGAACAGAACACTAGCACAGCTTGGATTGATCATGATTAACTACAGAAGGTGGAAGGAGGTCAATGTGTCTGACTCTATCAAAACCAGGCTCCTCCAGGAAGAACAATGGGATGACTGGCTGCGGGTGGACCATGGGCAGTGTTGGCCATGAATGCCCCCCCCCAAAAAAAAGGCCCTAAATTCAGTCATGTCTGGAGCAAACCTACAGATGGAGGATCTTACATACAGCAGTTTACTTTTGACAGGAGCAGAGGTAAGTTGTATGTAAAATGGAAATGTCTTCAATGGTTAGGATAATAAACATCAGCATTCAGTGGTTCCCAGATCTTTTGGAGAAACTGATAAAATTCTGGCCACATTCTTCTAAAAACATGTCCATGACAACCTACTCATAAAATTTGCATACGATTTTAGGAGAGTAAGATCCCCTTGAGACCTATTCAAAGCCCCTAAGTAAGGAATATGCCTTGTAGGGCTTAGTGACCTGGGCTGAGGGGTCACAGAGGTGTGATAGGGTGACATTAGTTGATCGAATTATGCTGAGTGAGAAAATGGTCTTTGTTATATAAAAATAAGCTTATTTTTATATAACAGGGAATGGCTCAGAGTATCACCCGGGGCTTACTTAAAGGAAGTGGGGAAGCAAGGAATGAGGAGAAAGCCCTCCGTGGAGGGGTTGGAGGGCAGAAATGGAGACAGAACCTTCTGGATTAGCCCACATTGGGAAGCAGCTTGAAATATAGAGGAACCAGAAAGGATGATGTTGGTTTGGATGTGAGGTGTCCCCCAAAATCTCATGTGTGAAACAATGCAAGAAGGTTTAGAGGAGAAATGATTAGTTTGTAAGAGCCTTCACCCAACCCAGGGAATTCATCCCCTGATAGGATTATTTGAGCAGTGGGGTGGGGAGGGTGTGGCTGGAGGAGGTGGGATATTGGGGGCATGACTTTGGAGTGGACTCTCTCTCTGCTTCCTGATCACATCTGAGCCTCTTCCCTGCATCACACTCTCCCACTGTGATGTTCAGTCTCACCTCAAGCCCCCAGGAATGGAGCCAGCTGTCTAATGGATAGAGACCTTTGAAACCCTGAGCCCCCAAATAAACTTTTCCTCCTCTACAATTGTTCTGGTCAAGTCTTTTAATCACAGCAACCAAAAGGCTGACTAAAACAGACCCCAAAGTGGAGGAAAGCATAGCAACTCTAGAAAGAGGTGAAGTCGAAGATAGCAGAGAGGCGATGGCAGAGCAAGGGCTGCCCCTGTGGGTGAATGAGAGCATCATGGCCTCACCTGTCCTGTCCTGTCATCTGGGCTGGGCCCCAGAAGGTGGAAATACAAAAGACAAGAAGCTGAGCTTCTGTGGGGACCGTCGACTTTACTCTGAGGATGGTTTACCTCTGTTTTCAATTCAACGACAAGTAAAAAATTTAACGTAAGTATTTTCCAGATCATGTGGATAACTACCTTACAACCTACTGCCGGCTCTCCTTGCCCATATTTGCCTTCCCATCGTGGTTATGTCAGTAACCATCAGCACTACAATAATTGACATCGTCTAGTGATAAAAAGAACAGAGGGGAAATCACCCCACAAAGGGTGTGCTCCTGCCAAGAGGAATCAGATGACCTTATCGATGCTGGGATGTTAGTAGGAGAGTCAAATTGTCACATGGCACAGGGACACAGAAGCAAGCCAAACTCGAAGGATCTGTGGGACATGTCCATGTCCAGGGGAGTGACTTAGTTTTAGCAGAGCAATACCAACTGGAACATGGAATTTATTTGGTTGATTTGAATTGTTTGGATTCTGTTATATTCTGTGTATTTAATCTGCACATTTGTTTTGTGGCAGCCATAAAAGCGGGTCACAGAGAGCCAGTTCTCTCCTTCTGGACACATAACAAGATGGCACTTTGGGGCCCCATCTGTGGAGTAGACATGAGATCAGTTCTGCCTAGTGAGTTGTAAGTGCAGTGACGGAGCCCAAGCATTTAATTGCAGTGTGATTCCCTCCAGAGCTGACCTTGCCTTTAGCACCATTTGAGATGGTGCTAAGTAGAGTCACTTAACAGCAGGGTAGGTTCTGAGAACTGTGTCACTAGGTGATTTCTTTGATCTGTGAACATCATATGAACAGACCTGGATGTTCGAGGTCACTCACTGGACATGACCTCTGGATGTAATCAAGAAATGCAGCAAAGCTGGAGTGGAGCTCAGTGATGTGTTTGCCTAGGCCCTGGGTTTGATCCCCAGGATTGAAAAAAAAAAAAAAAAAAGAAGCACAGAAAGACCCAGCAAACAGAAGATGTGTGAGTGAGGCTGCTGCTGGAGGAACATGGCATATTGGTTTCCAGGAAATTTTTTTGTAAGTAGGAGTACACACCAATAAAATACAAGGTATAGTATAGTATAATAATTATATAAATGGATACAATGTCAAGTATTATATGTGGTATAAAGTCACATGCACTATACTTTTATACAACTGGCATCATGGTAGATGCATGTATGCTGGCATCACCTCAAATGTGAATCAATAAGCTTGGCTCTAATGTCATGAGGGCTATATGACACTAGGTGATGGGAATTTTTAAGCTTCATTATGATCTCATGGTTCCACCATTGCATATGTGGCCAGCCATTGGCAGAAAAGTCATCTTGGGCAAGGGACTGCACCTACCAGTGTGCTGCTCTGGGTGTCTTCACCCTCTCTGGGCCTTCTCTGGAGACATGTTTGTGGGGTTCACAGTCTACCCTACCCTCTGACTTCTGGTTGGGTTTGGCCAAAGAGAAATCCTGTCAGAGACCACAGGGCAGAGGAGAATGGCCCTAAAGCAGTGTGTCCTGCCGGCTCTGCAGGTCACCCTGGGCTGGCCGCCTCTCCCTCAGCCAGCTCCCCAGGTCTGGCAACTGCTCTCCTACCTTGCCCCTCCAGTGGGGGTGGTAGTTGCTACTAGTCCTCGGCCACTGACCCACAGCTTACTGCTTTCCCTAACCCGTGCTCTACCTTGTAAACAGAACAGATACAGAGTAGATAAAACACCCCTCATATTCTTGCATTTTCCTGTTCTTTCTGTCTGGCCATCTCTGGTCGATGCAGTAATGGCGGCTGCTGTACCAGACCAGCTCCTTGCTGTCCTATATTGTCACGCAGTGTGAGAAAAAGGAAGCCTTGCAGTCCCCAAGATTTTGGAATTTTTGTTATCACCTAGCCTGACAGATACCCAGATGATAATTACTTAAGAAGCTAAGCATGACAAAATGATGCCAGTTTCATGTTTGTGGGTGTCAGAAAACTGCTTTAAGTTAACCTTGGTGGGGATCCGTGGTAAATTTTGTTTTCCTTAAAAGAAGCTGCACACACCCCTCCCCTGTTGAGAGACCCTGGTGGGGTTGAAGGCTGAAGCCAGACCCGAGTTGGCGTGCTGGTGCTGCAGGTTACTTTAGGCGGTGCTCTTAAGCCTCAGGTTCTGCCTCTATCAAAGACAGCTGATAGATCTAACTGAGGGGGTTGCAAGGTTGAGCTAATGCATGTAAAATGCTTAGCAGATGGCTTGACATCTAGCATTTGCTCTATAAATAATAGCTAATGTTAGCTCATTAATGATAGCTACAATTAAATTGTTAGTAACAATAACCTAAAGTATTCGATCCCAGGGAAGAAAGGTTTGGAATCCCTGGGCAGAGGATGAGGGAGAAGAAGTCAGTCAGGCAAAGGAGGTTGGTAGCCACCAGGTCATCGGGACAGAAGGAACAGCTTCCACTTCCAAAGTCGTGGGGCAGGAAGACGGAGAGAGGCCCAGAGATGGGCTGTGTTCGTCAAGAGCTGGTTGGTGAAGGCTCTGAACCAGCAAGTTGTTAGAGCCCCAGGAAGGAGGTGAAGCTTGGGGCCCAGAAGTGAGGCAGGAATCCCCATTTTCACATCATCCCCATAGCTTTGATGCAAGACATCTAAAAGCGGAGCATTACAATTATTCCCAAAACAGGCCCCCCAGGCCAGCATGTAGAACCTGACTTTGCTAAAATCTAATAGTGAGACTATTCAAAGGAGTCTCCTTGGACACTGCCAGCCCCTTGGCCCCACTTGGCTTTAGAAACAGAAGAGATGCTGTAGGCGATGTGGCCAGCTGTCCTGGGCCTCAGTTTCTCTTGCTGGTTCCTCTACCCTTCTCAGGGATGCTGTGCTTAGAGCTGGAGGCCCCTCTAGGCTGAGCCCCCTGCGAGGAAAGAGTGCTGGGTCAGTCCTCCTTGGAATCCCTGCATCTCCCTGGTGTCAGCCACACTAATAATGCTGAATCCATCACCACCTACTGAAGAAAATTCTGGCACCCCATAGGCTTTTTTATTATTAATGATGATGGTGGCGATAATAATAATTTTATAGCACTTTTATCCAGAGTAAGCTATAAACAGGAAATAATGCATTCAGCAAACAAATGTGCCCTGTCCTCTGATTTTCTTCTATTAGTGCCCCATTCCCCTCTTCCCCCATCTCTCTCTCTCTCACACACACATACACCCCTGGACGCTCATGCACACACATACCAGGCAAAGTGCTCTTGCCTGCTGTTAACAGCTCACATTTAATCTTCTCAAGAATGTGCAAGATGATGGCACTTTCTTCATTCTTAGGAAAGATAAGGAAGACTCAAGGTGATTAAAGAAATAACTTACATGATCAGACTGTGAGAGAGTGCTTTTGGTGGACACTCACTGAGGTCCAACAGGAGCTGGTAAGGAAGTCTAGATCCTGGAATGCCAGACAGGTCAAGAGAGACCTACGAGTGACCAGAGCCTGGGGAGCCAAGTCCACAGCTGAGACCAGGAAAGCAGGGTTAGCAGGGCAGGCCTGAGTCAAGGCAGGGCATCCAGGAAGCCCTGACTAGAAGGGAAAGAGAGTTGGAAAAGCCAAAGCAAAGAGAAAATGACATAGTCAGGGACTGAAGGGATCTAGGACCACCAGAGACCAGTGGGCGGTTGAAGTCGACATTCATCTCCAGGTCATTAGGAAGGCGCTGTTTGCAGTTGAGCTTGTCCCTCAAGGTAACATGACATTACTGTGATGCTAAGTGCCTACACTTCGAATATCACTATGTCCCAACACACTTACCTCAAGGTTCACACCTGCGCAGGATTCTGTGTCTGTGTGTTTGCCGCCATGCATTCCTTGGGGGAGATAATTCACATCATTTATCAGATTCTCCGAGGGATCTTGGTCTTCTACCATCTGAGCAACTCAACTGGCTTTGCTGCATACCTTGGCCCCCTGCCCCAGCTCCCTTGATCCCCATATTTAATGTTCTGCTGCTATAATTTGGATCTGGAGTGTCTCCCAGAGGCCCAAGGGTTAAAGGCTTGGGTGCTGCCTGGGGTGCAATTAGGAGTGGGTGGAGGCTTTTCAATGTAAGGCCTAGAGGAGGTGGTTAAGTCAATAGGAGTTGCTCTAGAAAGAGATATTGACACCCTGGCCCTTCCTCTTCCTCTGATTCCCAACTGACATGAAGTGATCAGGTTCTCTCTACCGTGCACTCCCCGCCATAATGTTCTGCCTTGCCACAGGCCCAAAGCAATGAAATCAAGTGACGAGGGGCTGAAACCTATGAAAGTATGACCCCAAATAAACCTTTCCTCTTTAGAAGTTGATTAGTTGATTATCTCAGGTATCTTGTGCCAGCAATAGAAAGCTGATTGATCTGCTCAATATCTTCTACTTCTGGAGGATCCTTCATGAGCTCCTCTCCTAGCTCATCTCCAGTGAATTGATTGATTCATAAAGTCATTGATAAAAACTGTTTTTATGGTGCCTAAATCAGTGATAGTGCAAAAATGTAGGTAATACTTCAGACTTCTCTCACCCTTACAGATATCAAGATCTGGCTTAGGGACAAGACCCAGCACGAGGAGCTGAGAGTGAAAGACCTCATAAAATTTGGTTGGTGAGACGCAGAGGCATCACCTGTCAGAAGAGGAGAGATGCGTGAGATGTGGGTTTATCAGAGAGCTGCAGGTATTTCCTGTGTTGAGGTGGCAAGAACTTTGGCTTGGACTGAGATGGTTCAGGTTTCCAGACTCACCTACTGCATACTCTTGAGGGAAATATTAGTGTTTCTCATTCCCAAAATGAGTATCTGAAGATTCCTTCTGTAGGTTGCTATTATCACAATGGTGAATTATGTAAGTTGATTGGGTCCAAGTGCCCAGATCAAGCTGATAGCTCAGGGGTGCTCCATAATTATCAGGAACTGAGCTACATAAATATTTATTTTTAAAGTATATGCTGTTTATTTTGTATATCTATGAATGTCTGATAAATTGAATCATACTTTATGTACTCTATCCCTCAAAAGTATATTGTAATGGTCACTTATGTTGATAGATGGAGCTCTGTATAATCCATTTGCACTTAGATGACATTCCCACACTTTATTTATACCTTCTGCTATCAGCAGACATCCCCTCCCCCAATCTTTGCTACGGTAAATATTTCTGTTATAAATATACATGTCCCTATGCGAGTTTCTCCACTAGTGGAATTTCTGGAGAGAATAGCTGCATTTTGAGCTTTGCCAAAAAAAAACAAATTGTTTCTAAGTGCTTGTACCAACTTAAGCTCCCGTCAACAATATATGAAAATTCTCATTGCTTTGTTCAGATTTGATGTTGTCAGACCCCAAAACTTCTTTGGGCCATTTAAATGCACAAACAGGTGGAAGGCTTTGATTTACACTCCTCTGATGACTACTACTGTTAAGAATCTTGATTATAATTTTTTTGGCTGTGTCAGTTTTTCTTTTATGCTAAATGTCTTGATATATCTTTGTCTAATATTCTATTTCTACTTTTTTAGGGAGGGGTCTCTTACTGATATATATATATATATATATATATATATATATATATATATATATATATTCTGAATACTACCCTTTATCAATTTGTGTGACAAGTATCTTCTCACACTTTTTGGCTTGTTTTTCTATGTTCTTTATGATTTCTTTGATGAACACCCGCAATTCTTGAAATGAATTACTATTTAAGGTAAAGCTAAGAAGGGCCAATGTAATACACTTTGACAGCAAGTGAAAAGTTCAAAGATGGTAAGGTAAGCTAAACATATGTGACTGTCCCAGAAAGTTTAAAGAAGGAAAATGACAAGTTTTGTCCTTTAAATTATCACCCAAGATAATGCCAGAAAATCCAATGATTCTATAATTACACCAAACGATTATCCTACCTACCATAGCTGCATAGCCAGCATATCTAAATATGAGTTGGAAAATTTGACCTTGTAGGTTGAAGAAGGATGGCACATATTGAATTGTTGGCTTCCCAAGACCTCTTATGTAAAAGTGAGGGTGCTGAGAAAGAACTGGACCTGAGAATTGTAATGAAGATAGTTTAGTCAATTTGGATAACTTTAAGTTCAGGGAGGCTCCCTCCATCAAGATTCCACTTACCTGTAGAAGCATCTCAGTGTCCTCTATCCACAACATTAGCCCATCCTTGCTTAAAGACCAGGTAAAGATCACCTGAAGCACTTACCTTGTTCGGAGATATTGATTTCCCTCAAGCCTTATCCCAACCACTCCACATTGCCTGCAGAACTCATGGGAAGGGTGCACATTGTTATTTCACATAGTGAAAGAATGGCAATATTGGCTTAGTTCCTATCAGAAAAGCACAGAGCAAAATGTGTGGAATCGATTTTAGCAGAGAAAAAGAAACACAATGTGGAATCAGGTCATATGTATTGATGGATATGGGTGTACTTCATAGAGAGTCTAAATCTGGTGTGTTCCCTAGAAAGAGTTAAGAATTGTCCCAACAGTGTGCTTGGCATATATGATTCAGAGGAAGAAATTCAACATTTTTAAGAACTCAGGCAAATTGGAGTGGATTCTTCTCCACTTATCCTCCTAATTTCTCCCTCCCTGGAGGTCTCAGATGACACTTCCCTCACCAAGGAAACAAACATTAGAAACAGACTGGTTAAGAGGTATCCAGCCTCCTTGAGAAGTTCCATGAGCCTGTCCCCTGCAGAAAGGACTGATAGTGGCACCCTGGAGGGGCAGAGGCCAAGTGGTAGCACTTAACTCACAGAGCCATGGTGGCTATGATTACTAAAAACAATGCAGCAGGATCATAATGGCAATCAGATGGCCAGACCCAGAGGGGTCTTTCTAATTCATTTGTGGAATAATTAATAATGAAAGCAACTCATGAGTAATTCAGTCTCTAGGACTGAAAGAGATACTTGGCTTTATATAGATAAAGGAAGAAGTTCCAAGTTGCATGAACCCAACCTGGACACCAAATGTTGTGGCCTTTAACCCAATTTCAAGGCCAGAGACAGTTCACCAACTCAGAGACTTGGTTAAAGGAAAGACCAGGATTTCCAAAGGAAGCTTAACAAGTATATGCTGCAAAATTTTTTCCCCAAACATCACTCAAAGCGATGTAGAGTCATTTTCGAGGATGCCTATGTGCAGAGGAAAGGGAATTACTCAAACTTTGGGAGATTCTGAGGTATTAACTAAAGAGCCGACACTAGCTGTCAGAGAGCCAAACATCACTGTGGTCCACTTATTGGGGCAAGAGCTTGTGGAGATCAGAGCACCTGCCATGGTACCCCACACAAGATTGACTTTACCCCCTCTTTAATTGAGGGTGAGATCTCTCAAGGTCTTGGCAGTGTGTGGAGGTCTCTAATTTAACTCCCCCACCACTTTTCATGGGTCCAGATTATGCCCTCAGCCCCTGTTCAGCTGTAGAAATAGAGGCCCCCAATTCAGCAGAGTTGGGCAGAAGCCAATTATAGTCACTGACTTCAACATAGCTCACACCTCCAGGTTTGTGTTTCCACTTCATTTTCAACTTATATGGACTTACTTTCTTGAAAATTTAGTTTATGTTTCCACAATATGGTTAATTTTCTCAATTTTATTCTCACTTCTAAGTGTTTTATGAGGAGAATTCTTATGGTATCTAGTCTGCCATATTGGTGGAAACAAAATTCTTCATTATAGAAACAACAGCACTTAAAACATTTGATTTTGTACCAGAAGTGGATACATACATGTGTTTTCCATTCTCCCAGATCCTAAATCCCTTGTAGGTCAGGGACTGTCTGATGTAGTTTTGCATGAATTCAGTTATACAAACAAAATGACTTCTTCCCCTATGCTAGGCATGGTGCAGGGTGCAGGGTGCTGGGGAGAGGGATGGTGTTCTATGCATTGGAATATTTTCCAACAGGATGACTCTCCAGCCAGTGCCCTCTGGTCCAGCTGGGTGGTCAGCACTGGATGCTGCAGAAGCACCTGTGTCCCTGAGGTTTTGCCTGTGTTATCTCCAATACCTTCTCCATCCTTTCCCTTGACTACTCCCATCTGCTATTGGAGGATACTAAGCCTCATTTTCACAAATCATAATCTATATTGAATAATAGAGAACCTCTGTCCCCTCTCTGCCTTTTCATATAATAGGCCGTTTGTTCTGATCAATGCAAGATCTGTGTATTTATTCCTTTATATGGTTAAATATTGTCAACCTCTTCCCTCTCCGAGCTCCCACTAGATTTCAAGCTCCCTGAAGATGAAGGCTGAATCTCATACCTGCCTTGTATCCTCCATGGCTCATTGCACCAGTGCTATAGCTACATGGAAAGCGCTCGATAAATATTGAATAATTCAAGAGGAACTCAATAAACAACGATCCCTTAATTGATTAGCTCCATCAATAAATCTTGCTCTGAATAGAGGTAGAGCCAATGAAGATACTTATAAGGCAATCTGGGTCACTGGGCCTCTGGACAGGGGAAAGCTCAGTAGGAGGAGGCTGGAGGGTCAACTTGCAGTACCTCTCAAATATTTGAACCTGGGAAAGGTATTTAACCTCTTTAAGCCCAAGTTACTTAGTCTGTCCAACTGAAAAATATTAACAGCTACGTTTCCTGGTAACTGAGAATGCACTGGAGATGATACCCATGAAGCAGTTAGCAAGGTGCCTGGTCCATTATGAGCATTGGGAGTGCTCAGCTAATGTTAATTGCCATTACCACTGATTGATCTTCAGGAGTGAATTGAAAGAAACACCATGGAGAAAATTTCATTCTGTACTAATAATCCTGTCCCTTTTGGTGTTTTATAGGCGGTGCCCATGTCAGTCTGGGTTACAGGTCCATATGAGCCACTAAAGGGGGGTTTCCGGGAGCCATGGAACCCATGTCCAAAGCCTCACCCAGTCATCTGGGGAGGGACTTTGAGCAAGTCTTCCTCCAAGAAGTAACATTCAGGGTGGGACCAAATAGATGAGAAGGGGGTAGCATTTTATTTCTAACAGCAACTGTCATTTCAATGGAAGGTGGAGAAGACAGTGTCCTTGGCTGTATTCAGTGCCTGTCCCAGGGGACGGAGCGGCGGACGTGGACATTCTGGCTGTGTCTGTGAGGCAGACTCAGGATGTCAGCGGCACAAAGCCCCGCTTTCACTCAGCGCCTCCGAGTCCCTTCTCTCTCTTTCCCACATCACCCATGTGCCTCCTGGGAGAACAAGAACAAAAAGCTATTGTCTCCCCGACTTAATATTTCAAGGGGGAGGAAAAGAGAGAAGGTGACTTCCTGGATGGCTTACATGGGAGGGAATGTTGTCATGGAAACAACTCTTTCCCCCAGGATTGCTGGGGCTGCTGGGAAGTGTCAGCTAGAACTGGGGACATTGGCTGGAGAGGCCACAAAAGGCCTTGACAGTGCTTTCCCACCTGACTTCTTCCTCTAGAACTTAGCATTTGTGGCAATCTCCCCTCCCTCCACCCCGGCCACCCCAACCTCTGCCCACATAAAAATCTATCCGTGGTGCTGACTTACCCAGAGCCTTCTAACCCTGGACTGAAACAAATATCATTGCATGACCTGTCTATAGCATGTCACCTTCATTTTTTTCTCATTTAATTCTCTAAACAACCTTGGAAGTCATTCATTTATTCCATCACTGAGTTAATATGTTGCAAAACCCAACTGTAAGGCAGGTGTAAGCTTTATTATCATCTTGTCTTTTTGTAAATGGGAACATCAAGCTTCAGAAAGGTTAAGGGACCAACCTTGGATCATGCACCGAGGACATGAGCATCAAAAGTTAGGATTCAAGCCAGCTGACCCAAGTCCTCCGTCTTTTCTTCAACGCCTCTAATGTCACTTCTGACAGAAAAGCTCTAAGACTCACTTACAGAGTTTAGGTGACAAAAGAAAAAAGAAGTAGCTTAAAACTGTACCCCACCAAGGATAAGAACTATGAGGAGGAGCCCCACAGGGTGGGACTGGGGGCACCACCCTTCCTGCTGGTCCCACGGGGTAGGCTTGTTTCCCCATATTCATCTTCAATGGGAAGAACCTGATTTAGTCTGAGCTTCGGTGGAAATCCAGGTGGAGGGAAGCCATGCATGACCTGTAAGTCATGGTGTGTTGGAAGAGGAGCAAGGTGAGAAACCGTGGCCACAGTGGTGTCACAGAGCCAGTCAGAGGAACACATCTGGGGCATTAAGAGTGACAATGTGGTCACATTCTCCCTTCTCCATTCCCTCTCCACATGGTATGTGTGTGTGTGTGTGTGTGTGTGTGTGTGAGAGAGAGAGAGAGAGAGAGAGAGAGAGAGATTAGGAGGGCAGCTGGAGGCAAGGCATACTATTTCTTAAGTCTTAATTTGGCCACTCCCTGGTTGAGTGTGTCTGGACAAACCATACCCTGAGCCACAATTTTCTCATCTGCAAAATGAGTGAGATAATAGTAGCTTTGTAGAGTCGCTGTGAAGACCCTATGGTGCCACCTGTGTGTGTGATGGAGAACCCTGGGCCGGGGAAGAAGGTAGCACTGGGAATAAGAGGACCCTGCTCAGGACAAGAAGCCCCCCGTTCCTCTCCTGCCTCATCATCTTTACTTTGCAAAGGAGAAAAGTGACAAATGTGCTCCTTGTTTGAATCAAAGGGAAGAAAACAAGTAACAGTAATAGTGCCGTAAACTGCGAAGCCCCGTTCAGATGAAAAGACCCTCGTGGCCTTTCTCCTGAGCAGGCATTGTGCCTCCCTGAATGCCCAAATCAGGGTGTCGCACCCTCTTCGAGTGCCCCACCAGCCAGCGCTGGGGCTCATGAAGCAGCTGTTGTCCCTCCCAACTGCAGAAGAGCACGAGGGACCAGGACGTGGCAGGCGATTCGGGCTGCACCGTCTCAGGTGCATGATGGACAGGAGAAGGTGACAACACAGGAAGGGCCATGGAGCTGGGGCTGCAGTGGGCCTGGAGGGCGGGTCGGCTGGTTGTCCTGCCAGAACACTCTGGAGGAAGAGGAGGGTTGGACGAAAGGAGCTTGTGAGAGAGATGCTCTCAGCAGCACGAGGCAGAAGAAGATACTGTGAGCCAGGAATCAAGGCCGATAAAGGGTTAGACACCATGCAGGCAGCCACTGGGAGCAACTGGGCTCAACCCTGAGAGGATGTGGTGCGTTCCCACCAGCTCCAGGGTGCCACAGAATGAGCAGGGCTTCCTGCTATTAACTCCCCGACATGTTATTTTCAGAGAAAGTTCTCATCGAGACACAGAGGGCTGAGAACTGTGGTTAGTGGGCCACATGGGGCACTGGCAGTGTCTGCTGGCCCTGGCTGAGAGGAGTCATGGGCATTCCATCCGGCCCGAGGATCAGCATGGAAAGGAGAGCGAGAAGGGCAAGAAGCACTGTTATATGGAACCCACGGTCTTTTTCTAGAATCCCCAATGAGGTATGTAGTCCAAAAGACAGTGTGTATGTGGGAATCAGAAACATTAGTGGTCCCCCCTGACTGATGGCCAGGGTCAGCTGAGCCCCTGGCCACAAGAGTCATAGTAGGTAGAACCCAGAACACTTTTAGGACCCATGAAAATGTTTTCATTTCTTTGAAAAATGAAAGAAAAGATGAACATAATTCAGACTTAATTATACTCGTTTTTATACCAGCAGTCATAAAATAATAGTGTTTAAATTATTTTGTGGATAAAGGAGCCCATAAAAGCACAAAGTACTTACAATCAGCCACGGTGGCCTTGTGAACAGTTGCAACAAACCAACCTCCACGTGTCATCACTTTATCAAAGCCCAGGTTTATTGCTCGTGCACATGAAGTTCATCCAGTAGCCAGGCTCCACCTTTGTTCACATGTGGCTTAGGGTGACCCTGGGCGTGCACTTTCAAAAGACAGGAGAAGAGCAGGCCTGGGGTATTGCACTTGGGTGATTTCACAGCCAAGTCCAGGAAACCATGCACCCTTCAACCCACAGTCCCTTGTCTAAAAGACCATCTTCTCCATCACAGAGTCATGCAACCATAAGGGCTTCTGGGAAATGTAGTCCAGCCATATGTCAGAGAGCAGAGGGCGCATTAAAGTGAGAAGCCAGTCAGGCTTTGCTACAGAGGGGCAGAGTATTTAAAATTTGAATTGTCCAAAATAATGTCAATATATGAAGGGCAGCGAGGAAACGATACCAGGGGAAGATGGGAGCAGGATGGGTTGTGAGCATCACTGAGGGCCAGAGCTCCTAGGGAGGAGCAAGCCTCTCTTGCTGGGCTGGTGGTCATCTCTTCATGTTGGCATGGGCCTGCAGTTGGCCATTGATGACCAGATGAGTGCTCCGTTGTTGTCCCACAGCAGATGAGGTCTTCTTGGCAGATCCCAAGGCTGGGGTTCCCAGCTCACAGTGGAACTGGAACTGCCGCCCCACAAGTGCACCTCCCTCTGCTGCTCAGTGGGGGAGAGTGAAGCCCACATGAGGAACCAGAGCTGGCACAGTGAGTGGGGCAGGGGGCCTCCAGGCAAGCTGATAGACAGAGTGGAAAATGGCATGAGAGAGTGAAAGGGGGCAGGCCTTTGAGCCAGCAGAGCCAGGCTCAGGTGCAATCTTGGCTGGACACATAGAGCTGATAAAATGACTGGCCCAGCCACCACCAGGAAGAGTGAGGGCCCACCTCTGAGCAGCCACACTCCTCTGAGCAGCCACCTCCTACCTCACCCAGTCCCCCAGGTCAGTAGCCACTCCTAGATGGGGCATGATGGCCATTAGGCCTGATGTAAGTGAGAGGCCAATTCAGATAGCACTTGTTGGCAGCATTGTGTATACGGAGCCCTGCTCCAGGCCCACTTGCTTTTCTGTCTCAATGGATATTTGACTCATTTCTTCCTATTAATTCTTGAGCGGAGTCATTGTGAGGCCAGAGCAAAGGACAGGTAGCGGGTTGTCAAAGACAAGGAAATGGGTGGAGAGCACGTCCCTGTCAACCTCAACAGGTTGTTCACAGCCTCCTTGACAGCCCTTGAGGGAGGGGAAGAATCACATTTTCCAACACAAGCCGTCAGCCCTGGATGGCTCTTCTCCCTTCAGGTTACCACAGAGGCAAGACAAGAGGAAGAGTGGTCCTGAGAAGAAAAGAAAGCTAAATCTATAAAGGGGCAAGGTACCCCACTCCCTCGGGGAAGGACTCTGGACCCTTTCCTTTCCAGAAAGCTCCAGCACCACCACCACCCCCACCTCTGGCTCTTGCTCTCACTCTCCCTCTTGCTAGGTTCCATCCCTTAAATAAAACTTGTTTTCTTGCCTCAGCCTGTCTCGGGTGTTTGACCTTCAACCTGACAGCAGGGGATCCGATCCTGGTTTTCAAGACCAGTACCCACTGTTTTATAGATGTGGTGGAGGGAGCCGTGGAGATTAAAAGACCAGCTCCAGGTCGTCTGGCTGCTCAGAGACGAGCCCTCTACTTGCACCAAGCTCATGTTGCTCCAGATCCCGTGTGCTCGTTGTGAACGGACAGCAGGGCCTGGGCCAGAGTGAGGTCAGCAGGTGCCTGATGCCAGATGGGATGAGGTGCTTGCAGGTGGGCAGCATCAGGACCTGGGAATGAGGGCCAGGCACAGCCCAGGCCTCCACTGCAGCAGCTACTTGCAAAAGCCTCAGATGGACTCCCTGGGGACAGTGGGGACAGAATTGTGGCTGCCTGCTCCCACAGAGCCCTGCAGAGCTGACTGGGAAACAGACTGTCAGGGGCCAAGAAAGGAAGAATTGCACGTTTGTTACAAATTGCTCAGATGAGTTTTCCCTGGTGGCCACCCTGTAGGGGCATTTGCCACATCGGGATTGGCTTCTGCTCTCCACCACAATTCTCCTCCCACTTACCCCAGTGCCTGAAGCTGGAACATTGTCCCTACCTTCCTTCCTTCATTCATTCTTTTATGTCTATTCTTCCTCTCCTCCCAGACTTAGTGAGCAGCTACTTTAAGCCAAGGCTTGTGCTGGGCAGTGGAGATACGGAGGCGATGAAGCCCAGGGGCCCCCATCCCTGGACACCAACCAGGGAGGCAGATTGTGGGGTGGTAATTAGAAGTAATTAGCAGATTTCTTCCAATAAGGACATGCAGATGCCAGGATTGGGTGCCAATGTTCTCTGGCTCCAGGGAGTCCTGTGAAGGAGAGCTTTCCCAGCTGGACACCATGGCCCCTGAGTCCTCACCTCCTGAAAGTCCTATCTAGGAAAGGCGGTTCAGAAGCCTCTCTCTCCATAGACAGCTTCTGACACGGAGTAGAAGTATAGGCTCTTATTTCCCCACGTCAGATAACTCCAAGTCTCTACAGATCCAGAATTTCTGCTTTTTTTCCCCTAATGTCACAACAGGTCAAGGAATTTTTCAGATTCAAGTACCTATTGAACACAAACTCGGTCACAAGTCTCCTAACCTGACCTTGGTCTAGTGTTGTCTTCAGGTCCATCCCATTCCATGCCTAAGAGGCCTTATCTATTTCCAGAGCTAGCTAAGGGTGCTGCTAAGGCTCGTTGCCCTGTTTGCTGGGGATTGATTGTCCCCAATTTCTCCCTGGGGACAAGGACTATTGGGGGAGAAGGTGGTCTGGCTGCGTCAGGGCTGCTGTCGGTCAGTCCCAGGACCAGTCCCACAGGAAGACGGAGCCTGTGGGCTTGCAGAACTGCTAAACTGGGTCAGAGCAGTTTTCTCTGTGTTGGGGAACGAGGCTGCACACTCCAGGACTGGGAGACACCAGACGCCGATTTCACTGCACTCTATGCAAGCATCTGGTCACCTCATGGGAAGGAATCATGGTGGCCCATGCTGTCCCCCTCTGCCATTCATAGGTGAAGGGCAGTAAATGGCAACGTATTGTGGGGACATCGCTCGGGCTGCAGGAAGCATAGGCATCGACATTAGAGCTGGGTTCAAATCTTGCCTGAAGTGTCACAGCATCAGTGTTTTAGGAAGAGCAGTTGAGGCTTGGTTTCCTTCTCTGAAAAAAGAGCACAGACCAGCCGCGCCCTTCAGGGTTACAGAGCACATTCATGATAAAGTACAGGCGGCTTGGCCCTGTTTGTGCCCAAGACAGGTGAGCAGTGGAAGTCACTGCTGGGATTGGGACTTGACATAGTGACTCGAGTCCAGGATTGTGTAAGAACGTGACTGATCTCAGAAAATACTACAGGGAGCTGTCCTTGGGCACGCAGAACCAAGGTTTGCTGAAAGCTTCCCATTGCCTTTCAGAACAAATCTAAATTCCCAGGCTTCCCATTTTCTAGACTAAGTGGGTTTTTCACAGGTCACTCAATAAAACATCCTACCATGACTTTCAATACCAACCTTGGCTCCAATGACAGTCCTGTTGCCTTCAAAACTGATAGCCCTCCATTTTTTTCCATGCACTAGAATCACCTGGAAAGTTCATCAAATATCCAAACTCCACTCCACACCCCAGACCAATTAGGTCCCAGTCCCAGTCACAGGTATCAGTGAAGCTGCTGGAGCCAGTTTATCCTACTGGTGACTGTGGTTGTCTTGGCCATCCCTCACCCCGCCCTCCCTATTGGACCTCTCCGAATTAAGTACTTTTAGGCCATTGCGTAGCTTTGCCTTTTTAGTATGTGCATCTCACTGTTCCAAACTTTATATTCAGGAAGTCTTTCCTGCAACACATTTATCCACTTACAAGAATATACTGAGTTTGTGCTCTAGAAACTAAGAGTATGTTGTTGGCCTGGTCTGTGGTTTCTTATGGGAGCTTCTTATGGGCCTCTCCCCGCCCACCTACAAAAGCTTCCTCCCTCCCTCTGTCAATTAACTCGTGGTTCCAGGCAGAGCCAGAGGGGTCCCACTGTTTCCTCCTTTATTACCAGTTCCCTGCCCACCAAGAGCATGCTCAGAGTCCTTCCCCTCTTTATGTGGGCCCCAATGTAACTATCATAGAGTCCACTCTCCATTTTCAAACATTTTGACCATTTAGTAGGGAATAACTTTGAATTTTTTTTTTAGGCAAAAAAAATAATTCCAGGAAGATGCCCTGAAGAGTCAGGGTCCCCAACATGGGGATGCAGATCCCTGGGTCCCAGTAACCACGAATGAGTCCTGGCTACTCAAATGGGCTCCAAGTTCCCCCATAGCATTGATTTCCATTCTCCAAACGACCAGGTGAAACATTTTCCCAGGTATCTATTGAATGAAATGTAACAGACTGTGTGTGTGGAGGTTGATCAAAAGAAGAAAGGAAGGAAGAAGAGATGGGGGAGTTAATAGAAAGGAAGAAGAGAGATAAAGACAGATCAGAACTGACGGTGGGCCCTGCTTTTCCCACCTCGCCAAGTAGGGAGGACAGAGGAAGGGGCATCTGGGCTCACTGACACTGCCACCTTGATCTGTTCTGTGCAGTCTCCCTCCCACACCCTCCACTTGAGCCCATTGAGAAGTTAGCCCCCTGTAAAAGCCTTCTTCAGAGTGACGGCATCTGACCTCTTTTTTCCTCTAAACACCCTGCGTAGTGAAGCACTCGGTCCCTCTGGGCTCTCAGCCCCTCTGGACTCTTTCTCCCAGTGCCCAAGGACACTCTTCTGCTATCTTGACTGTCATGACCTGCATTGGTATTTTCTTTGTTACTTTTCACTTGCCCAGGTTTGCCAGTCTGTTTTATGTTGTGACTTTAACTGGTCATCAAAGTACACAGCACAGGGAAGGAGTCACAGAGCTCATGTCCCCCCAGACAAGCTGAGGTCAAGGTTGAAGTACCTATGCAGGGTCACCTAGCTCCAGGGTCTGGCAGATAAGGTCTCATCTCTAAATGTACTACACTTCTGTCAGCCCCTTCTTGACTTGCCCCGAGAAGCAGACTCCTGTATAGGTGTGACCTGTCACTCACTTGTCCTTCCCTGAATTGTAAGCTGAGATGGCTTCCTATGCAGGTCAAAGCACCGCAGAGGAGAGACCCCAGCTGTGCATCTCTGAGGGGTGTGCAGGGCTGTGCTGGGCTCAGCAGAGAGACCACAGCTGAGCTGCCAGATTCCGCTTCCACAATGGCACGTCCTCAGGGAATTTCTGTAGAATTAGATATATTGCTGGACGTGAATAATTAAGGATTCTGATGTGGTCAGGTAGATTAATGTCCCTCTGAAAGCTTCGGATCAATGTTGGAAGGGAAAAAAAATAAAAGACATGCATAATTTAAAAAAACCATCAGAAACTTTGCTTGACATGATGACATTACTGATTTTTTTATGATCTTCTCAAATATACTCTATAACCGTTATTAATTTAGTATCGTTAATAGCTCATCCTTCAAATGTCAAGCAAAACCCAAGCCTGAAAAATAGAACTGCTTAGGACTGGAAAAATCTCCAGAAGGAGCAAAGAATGCTCCAAGAGCCTGAGGCCCTTGGTTGCCACCAACTTCCCCAGAATTCCCAACCACGGTCCCTGTCACTGTGGTTTCTCTCTTGGCTACTTAATTTGTGGTTCACAAAAATAGCCAAATCTGGCCCACTTGCTGAATGTCTGCCCCAGCATTGGCCAGGTCCTGTGCATGATGAACACTGACCAGGTTTAGATTGGGAGAAGCTTGGTGTGCTCCATAGTCTACGTTCAAAAATAAAGACCTCTGATGGGGCATGGTATTCACGTGCTCAAGAAAGGCTTAAGGCCTCTGCTGGGTTAAGCATCATCCTCTCATTCTCAGGTCACTTTGAAAACACAGATGCCTCTAGAGGCAACCTAGTCATAGTATGAGTAGCGAATGTTCACGGGGTACTTATTAGGTGGTGGGCACTATTTGAAATACTTTACATGAAATTCCTCATTTAATCTTCCCTGCAACCAAGAATCTCACCTCTTGGTTGAGATTCTCTATCAAGAAAGCACTTGACTCTTCCAGAAAAAAGGGGAGTTAAAAGTAGTAAGGGCATGGGTGTGTGAGATAGGATGGGGTAATGAAGGAGTATTGGACAGAGGTGCAAGAAACAGTCCTGTCCCTTTTTCCAGCCACAGCCCCATCTCTAAAAGATTGGGGATGCTCATCCCATGAGGTGTCATGGTGGGCTGGAGCTGCCCTCCCCTCCTATGTGCTCCAGCCTCATGGATAACTGTGGGTAGTAAGAGTTGGAAGCTTAGTTTCATGCTTTTATGATTATGTCAAAATTAACCCCAGTATAATGTATAACTATAGTGTGCTGATAACACACACACACACACACACACACACACACACACACACACACACCATCAAAAGCTCCCAAGAAAATCTAATTATTTCAACATTGGAGACCCAAGGTGGGGCAAGGTAGGAACAGAATTTTAAGGAAGAGCATGGTAAAGGGTGAGCTTAAAATCAGAAGCCTTGGGGGTGAGTAGAGGAGGTTGGGCAAACTTGCTGGACTACAGTTTTTGCAAAATGATAAAAGATTGTGGTCCTGAAGGCGTCCACCACCTTGTTCTGTGGCCTGAGTAGTTCCTCAAGGAGCAGAGTGAACTCCCAGCCCAACCCAGAGCTTGAACCCTGGTGCAGAGGAATTGTAGGAAATCAAGGTAGGAAAAATGGTGTTCTCGGCATGGCTTGCCCAGCACAGTGGATCACGCAGCCTTGTCTTAAAGGACCTCCCAGTGTTGTGTCCTCCCGGGGACAAACTTGAAGAGCCCTTAAGAGGAAGAATGATTCATCCTACATTGAGCCAAAATACAGATTTAGTTTATCTACTCAGTGCAATTCCTCGGGGTGGGGGGGGGGAGCAGAGTAGTCTGACAGATCTAAAGAGTCTTCAATACAAATGAGCAAGCAGGGTTGCTCACATGGACCCAGGCTGAGTCAGCTAGGGAGTCCACTCAGCCGCCTGCGAAGCTGGCTGGAAGTCTCCAAAAATTACAGTGCATGTGTACACATATGCCTATGCACGTGCACACACACACACACACACACACACACACACACACAGTCTCTTACTATTAAATTAACCAAGCTGGATGTCTCAGCTGTAGGATATCTGCATTTTAATATTAAATCAGTAATTAATAGCCAAGGTACTTATTGCACTTTCCTTTTATTGGCTCACCATAGATATGGAATGGACAGGGTTGTCCTTTCTCCAGGCAGCAAGCTGTCTCCCCCCACAAGCCCACCTCCTGAGTATGACTATGTTCCTATCTCATTTGCATCTGATTATTAGTGCATCGAAGCAGCAGTCATGTACACCCTCTTTATATTCACTGGAAAATTAAATTACAAAAGTTTTTCTACATTGCAATTTATGTTCTGGTTGGAGACAATTGTTATTTTTTTTTATTCCAGCAAATATCACAGTCTCCAAGACTTAATGAATTCATGAGCATTGATTCCTAGAGGGAATAGCATGCATAGTATATTGGAAAATAGAGACGCTCAGTCTAATGTCAAAATGTTTTACTTTCTCCCACCAAGCCTTACATACACTTGGGAAATACTTGTGGACACCAGGCAGCTGAGGGCTGCAGGCACCTGTCGATACTGCCTGCAAAAGTAGAGGGGGTGCCTGCAGACAGCCATGTATTTTGAATGTATCAAGTGATGGATGCTATAGAACCTGGATATGTTTATGCAGTCTATTATTTTAGAGAAAAATCAGTACTCCGTGACAATCCTCACTCTGGCCATTCTTCAGTTCCCCAAAAAATAGGTACTACTGTTGCCGGTAATGGAAGTCACAGACTGGCTGCCTACTGATATATTTTGTGTTTCATGGTGATTTTCCTCTTAAACTCAATATTTAAATTCTTAGAGATCTTCTAAAACAAAATCCAGATCTGACAGTCATCAAAAAATCTGAAGGTCTAGAGCACTGAACTGATGTCCAACAGGATAGCCATTCAGTACAAACAAGGGGCTCCCTTTAAGCAATATTTTGGCCAATCTACTATTTGATCTTTGGCCCCAGTTCCTGACACAGAACTCCTAAGTTTGTAATTCCCTGAGTGACAGGAACTTTTGACATGGGGCTCTTAAATCCCTTAACATCTCCTGGATGATAGGAGCATCTTTTGTTCTAATGAAGCACTCTTTGGTGGGCTTCTGGTAGCCTCCGAATGGGTGTTGGATGCCAGGAAAAACGACCATGTGATTAGAAGGTTTAACTTTTAGGATCCCTCCATCCGCCTTGGGGGATGAGAGGGTCTGCTGGTTGAGTGGATCCTCAGTGGCCAAGCAGTCACATATTCCTAACCATGCCTCCACAGAAACCAAAAAGGACAGGGCTCGAGGATTTCTGGGTTGCAGAACACGTACAGATTCCCTGCTCCCTGTCCCCATACATGCTCTGTGTGTCTACCTTATCTGACTGGTCATCTGTATCCTTTAAAGTACCCTTAGTCATAAATATAAGTAAGGGGTTCCCCGAGTGCTCTGAGCCATCCACCCAGGGAGGAGACTTGGGAGCCCTGATTTATAGGTTTTCAATGCTAAGTCCAAGTCCAAGTGTGGGGCTTTCACTGCCATCTGAAGCAGGGGCAGACTTGTGGGATGAGCCCTTCACTGTGAGACCTGACAGGGGTGTGACAATTGGATTGAATCGTTAAACTCTCAGGTGAGCCACCTGGAGAATTGCTTAGTGTTGGGGAAACACCTTCACACACCTAGTGTCAGAAGTGAAGTGTTGGGTGAGTATTGAGCGTGAAAGAAGGACAAACGGTTTGGTTTCTCCTGCCACTTGTACTTGCAGACATCCTTCCACTGGTTCTCCACTTGCACTCAGACCCAAGACCCTGCATTTCTTTCACCCGGGTCATCCTGAGCTTTCAGTACTTGTCCTACCTCTTTGCCTATCTCAGCTCACTGTGCATTCATCTCTCCACCCCTTTTCCTGCTGAGTGTTGCCAAGGAAAAATGTCATGAGGCAGAAATCCAGGGAGGATAAGAAGAGGGGTATCCTGGAGCTGCAAGAAAGTATCAAGTTCAAGCCAAAGAAAAAGTGACTGGCAAGAGGCCTCTCCAGGTGTGCTACAGAGCTCAGGGCTTCTAGCTCTTTCTATGGTGGTCTCTGTCATCTCACATTCCTCTGCGCTCCAGCAAAGAGTGCTGGGCATAAGAACCTCCATCAAGATGATAATGCTGCTCTTGAACCTGGTTTTTTGCCAGCAATGACGGCGTCCAGGGCAGATCCACATTCCAATAGACTTGGAGCCTGATGAGGGACTTCTGTGCCAACCCTGTCTGCCCACTTTTCTCTGCATCTCCCAAGGAACTAGTGCATGATCTGAAGGTTACATGGTTTAGACCTGGGATCACAGTGGCAGAGCTCCTTCTGGGTGGTGGACATTTGGGGATTGATTCCTGAAGAGAAGTGTTTGTTCTCTCTCCTGGTAAGATAGGTACTCTCAACTGACTCTCAGCTGAGCCACCTCTCTGCTGTGCTCTCCTTGTACCTCCGACCAAACATCATGGCGGACCCCGGCAGCAGCTGCCATGATTCTTGAAGAGGAAACTTCTGTAGCAGAGTCTTCATAAGATATTTTGAGAAAGAAGCCTGTCAAGGCATAATTTCTCATTTGTCTCAGCCCAGTGTGTTATAGGGGAAAGAATCCATGCTGCCAGTGGGCGTCTCTGCCGCCTCCTGTCTAGCACCATCTTGTCAGGGCAGAAATTCCAGAGACAAACCTTGGGGAGATTTCAGCACTGCTGGCCATGTCTCCTACATGGCAAGAGTGGGTGTCCACTAGGAACCTACAGCAGGTAAATTATAGGACAAGTTATCTGTAGATGGAGTTGGTATTGGCAAGTACACATCCTGGTTGAGGATGCCTAATTGTTTTTTATCTAGGAAAGCCAATCCAGCCTCCTACTGACAAGGTCCTCATCAGAGCTACATGGCACAGAAATGGCTGCCCCATAATGCTGAACTCCATTCTTGCTCTTGGTCTTTTACAAAGAACACTTACTGTCTATACCTCTAATGAGACCCAATCCTCTTTCTGCCCAGTCTCTTGGTTTTGCTTTATTTCTTCTCCTCGATTTCTAACATCTGACTTTATCTATGCTGCCTCCTTTGTCTCTTTCTTATTTGGCATCTTTCCTCCCACCTAGCTGCATAGATATGGGGATTAGTTCTACCCCATAAAATGGCAGTAAGTATCTCCTAGCTGTGCGTCCAGGAAGTCTATCATATTACACAGTTGTCCCTCATACATACTTCCATGTCCGTATTTATGTATACAGCCTCCACAGGAGATTGGTTCCAGAACTCCCCACTGATAACAAAATCTGTGGATGTTCCAGTCCTTCATACAAATGGTGCTGTCTTTGCATACAACTTATACCCATGCTCCTGTACTCTTTAAATCATTGCTAGATTGTTTCTAATATGTTAATGCTGTGCAGATAATTGTATGCTATGTTGTTTAAGGAATAATGACAAGAAAGAAAAGTACATGCATGTTTAGTACATTATTTCCAACCCACACTAGGTTGAATCTGTGGATGGAGAACCCAGGAAAACAGAAGGCTGAATGGACATGCGCATACAAATGTTTGTTATTTCTTTAATAGCTGACTCAGTGGGCCATATACCTTTCTCCTTATTCTTACTCTTTCTCCCTGAGCATAATGGACAAGATGTCTAGGGATGCAGAGTTCATTTTCTGGCTTTCTAGGAAAGGCACACGAAATGAATGGTGGAGCGGAATGATGGAAGGAGACCAGCTCCTGCGTGGCATCTTGCAGCCGCAGATCCAGCCCTAGACTCCATCCTAGAATTCTTGTTGGGTGAAAAAAAAAATAGTTTCTATTTGTTAAGCTGCTGCTGTTAGTCTTCTGTTAGTTGAGCTGAAAATCTTAAGGGATACATAAGTCATATCCATTTTTCCAAAGGGTTTTTAGAAACACTGCCTCGGATGAATTGTTGACTGAATTGTGTTCCCCCAAAATTCTTATGTTGTAGTTCTAACCCGTAGTAACTCAGAATGTGGCCATATTTGGAGACAGGGTATTAAAAGAAGTCATTACATTACCAAGAGGTCATTAGGACAGACTTTAATCCAATAGGACAGCTTTCCTTATAAAAAGGGACATTTAGACACAGACACAAGGACCTAGAGGAAACAATAAGAGGTCACTGGGAAAGGATGACCATCTCTAAGCCAAGGAGTGAGGCTAGGGAAGATCCTGCCTTCACTCTCTGAGAAGACCAGCATGGCTGACAAGTTGGTCTCTAACTTCCAGCCTACAGAATCGTGAAGAAATAAGTTTCTGTTGTGATTCACCCTGTCTATAGCACGTTATTATGGTGACCCTAGTAAATGACCCCAGAGACCTACATTTCCTCCCCCTGGGCTTCAACTAACCCTACCTGTATCTGAGGCCCTCAAGGTGCCTGCTGCAGATGGGGTGGGGTTCAGGAATCTGCACTTTAGCAAAGCCTTCCTGGGACTCTTCAGCGCACTGCAGTTCAAGAACCACTTGAAATAGCTTAATTCTGAAAAATCGTATAGAACAAAAATTATGTAGAGGAGAGGCAGCCACGCCACTGACAGGTTGGGGAGGGAGAAGTATTGGGGGCAGGAGACAGGCTGGGATGAGACCAGGAAAACGAGAGACTCCGGACAAATAGCGTGAGTGGAGACTCCGAGGTGGGAAAGACAGGTGTGCTTAGGACCATGACATTGGAATTTTATAGAGATAAGACAGTCTTAATTACATTATTCCTTACCTAAGATCCTTGCAGATGAGGTTATAGGTGAGGGTTACCTGTGAGGTTCACAGGTAAGGCTTAGAGATGAGCATTCCAGGTGGGGTTAGAGGTTATTTTATACCTACGAGGAGGCTCATATTCCATCATCTCCATTCTACACGGGGAGGGAGACGACACACAGTCTAGATCCTAAAAGAGTGTGCAGGGTGTGGAGTTCTGCATGGATTTTTAGGCAACCAGGAAGTACAGAGGTAAGTGCCAGCCCAGATCATGGTGGCAGAGAACCCCCTGGGCCCCCTCTCTGCCCACACAGTCCAAGGTTGACAGGGGAGAAAGGAGCAGAATGAAAGAGTCACAAAAGTGGTCCCTTCAGAGTCCTAGACTAGACAGAACTTCGGCAGCATAGGAAGAGGTGGCTTTCTCTGCTCCATTGGTATATTCAGGATCCCTTTTAAAGAAGGGTTTGTGGCAGCTCTGGTGACAAATACACTGGCAGCAAGTGGCACTGATGGGAAGAGAGGGACGGGACGTCCAGGACTGATGGTGCACCCTACTCCCTAAGGAAGTACCTCTTCACTCACGTCCTCAAACCAACCCACCTGGGGTTTGGGGGTAAAGCAGGCCTTCAGCCTAAGGTCAGTGTTCATTCATACCCATGTGCAGCAGGACAAAGTCCACTGGGAGTGAGGCTGGCCATGGAGCAGCTGCGTCACTGTGCCCATGCCATGGAATTTGGCAAAATAGACCCAGCACTACTGGAGAGTCTCTCTCTCTCTCTCTCTCTCTCCCTATTTATCTGTCCTTGCCTCTTGCTATAAGTATTTGAAGTACCTTCTAAAATGCCCACAATATAAAATATTACTGGCCTAAGAAGACACTGAGGGGAAAATTGGGGAGTGAAAATCAAGGGTAAAATAAACTTACAGACTCTCAGATGCTGAGCGTAAGATCTGGTACACTACCACCAACAGCTCCAAAATGTGACCCAGGGCCTCCCAACAGCCAAGAGAAAGACAGGAGAAAATACACAGTTACAGAAATCAGACTCTCTGTAATAGGGAGAAAACAATTTTGAAAGAAAGCCAGTTGTCACAGAGAAGCAGAACTCAGCTTTCCAGGCTGATGGGCCCAGGAGACTCTCTCCCAAGGGTCTTCCTGAGGGAGACCCAGGCCACAGAGGAAGCATTCTTGGCAGTGTCGCCGCCGTGACGTCTGTGGGACTGTTAATCGGAGCCTCTCTGTGGCACAGTGCCAAAGCGTGGGACAGAAAAGCCTAAGTGTCCTGGAAAGGAGGCATTTCCATGGTGTTCTGGAACAAGGCAACACTGAGGGGGCATGTGGCCTTGGGGACTCTCCTGGAAAGGGTGTCACCTCTACAGATGAACACAGGCATTTCCTAACCTCAAAGCTTGACAGATGATTTAAAAGATGGGTAACAGGCAACTCACACTCCAGAAGAGCACTCACAGACCTTAAATGGGGTCAATCTACCCACTTTGTTTGGGAGGAGGAGGCTAAAAATTCTACCTGAAATGTTGCTGGACGGACGTGCCAAATTCCACAATTTCTGACACCCTTTTATGTATTCTTCATAGTTTTTCTTTAAGAATTTGGCTAATTCATTGAAATTTCTCTCAGGAGAGGAAAAATATATATATATAGCTGGGATTTTTATAGATGACACATAGGTTTTCCCTTTTCATCCAAATAAGCCTAATGAAAACCCCTGGACATGTATACATAGACAAAGCATTTTAAAAAAATGAAAGGTGGAGCAGAGAAGGCAGACGGGCTTGGGACCTCCGGATCTGAGGAACAACATGGTGATGTACGTGTTCCCTGGATCTCCTTGTGCGTGAGTGTTCATTCTTAGAGCTGAAGAAACCAGCAACCCAGAAAAGCATGTGGGTGGGGAGAAATAAAAACCTTCAACAAACGTCTGCTACCTTTAGTCCAACGACCAAGAAAGGGATACTTTAGCAAGACAGAAAATTTTGGATAATAAATGCTTTATTCCAGTGAAACACTATAGGAAAAGCATCTGCGTCTCTGGTCCTACCTGGACTCATACTAGTGAGCCTAGGTTTATGACCTTCCTAATAATGGGCACCTCTAACTCTGGGTGGTGTCAGAGAAAATAAAGCAGGGAGCCAGAACTTCGTCTGGGATGACTTGTGAGGAGGTAATAAGCCACCCTGGACCTTCAACAGAGTCTCAGTGGAGAACACAGAGGGAAGCCTTAGGAGTTGGCCCAACCCCTCCCAACCAGGATTTTATCAATGGGGCCTGCAGGGGGCAGAGCTGCCACTCAACTCTAACAAGCAGCACTCTTCTTGGATATCCTCAGAGGATCAGTGCAGAACCCAGACTACTTCCACCAGGCAGTAAGGAGATGGGCCGCCGTATTAGAGGAAGCTAGCTAAAATAAGAGGTCCAAACAAAATCCATAGTCACCGAACGTGACACCTAAAATGTCTAGGTTTCAATGGGAGATTCTTTGTCATACTGAGAACTGGGAAGGTCTCAAACTGAATGAGAAAAGAACGTCAGTAGATGCCAACTCCAAGTATGACAGAGACGGCAGGATTATCTGACAAAGAGATCAAAGCCGCCATCATAAACATGTGTCGCTAAGCAATTATAAGCACACTTACGTGAAAAATAGTCTCAGTAAAGAAATAGGAGCTGGGCAGAAAAATAACTGCAATTTTAGAACTGAAAAATGCAATGATTAAAAAAACTCAATGAAGAGATCAAGGAAAGAATCCATAAATTGGAAGACAACAGTACAAATTACTTAATCTGAACAGAGAAAAAAATCTACACTAGAAGGAAAAAAAACTTAAAATAGATACTCAAAGACTTGTGAGATTGTGGCAATGATCTAAAGTTCTGTTATGGGAATGTCCAAGGGAAAGAAGGCAGGGTTGAAAAGGTACTTAAAGTCATACTGGTTGAATAAAAGAATCCCATATTGAGGAGAAAACACCAGCCTACAAAGTCAGAGAACTAAGGGAATCCTAACGAGGCCCTCCCCTGAAACCACTGTGATCTATGAAACTTACGAGTCAAACTTTTGAAAAACCAAAGGCAGACCTTGAAGGCAGTGAGGAAGAAACCACGGCTTACCACGAGGGAACCCCACGTACGTGACACCAAAGCCACAAAGAAGTGATTTATTTTTCAAATGCTAAAAGAAAATAACTCAATCTGAAAGCTACATCCAGAATAAAACAGAAAAGCAAAAATCTTCACGAAATAAGACGTTCTCAGGTAAGTGAAGACTTGGAGAATTGGCCAACAGATGCGTCCTAAAAGAATGGCCAAAGGAAATTCTCTAAAGAAAAAGGATTCAGGAGAAAGAAAGAACATGGTAAGGAAAAATACCTTAGCATTCCATTTACTTCCTGAGTTTTCTAAATCATGTTTGAGTAAAATTATGACACTGTCTGAAGTAGTTCTAAATGCATGCAGACACAGCACTTAAAATAATCATATAATAACTAGGATATAGGGAAGTAAGTTTTCTTTTCTTGAACTGGTACAATGGTGCCAATAGACTGTGATAAATCTACTTGACATAATACCCAGGGAAACACTAAAAAGCCTATTCATTCAAAAACACTATAGATAAATCTCAAATCAAATTCTATAAAATGTTCACTTAAACCACAAGAAGGCTGGAAAAACAAAACTGAAAGGTAAACAGAGAAAAGAAACAACAAAATTTCAGGCTTAAGCCTCTAGCATATCAATAATTACATTAAATGCAAATAATCTAAATATACCAAATTCTTTTAAAAAGAATTTGCAAAATCTATTAACAACATGACTCCAATATACACTGTGTGTAGTTATATCTCCAGTATAACTACATAAGTAAGTAGAATGTAAATGAAAAGGAAAAAGATAAATCATGCAAGCTTTAATCAGAAAAGAATAGGTATGGCTATTGATATTCAATAAAATAGAATTCAGAGCAAAGCAAATTACCAGAGGCAGAGGCGTTACATAAGAATAAAAGTGCAATCCCACACATGTCTGTGTTGCCAATAGGGCTGCAATTCAGGGGAAGCAAAAACTTATAGAAGTGAAAGTAGAAATATACAAATCTATGATTATGGTTCAGGGCTTCAACATACCTCTCTCAACAATTGTTATAAAGGCTGGACAAAAAAAAAAAATAGAAAGGGAATAAAGAACTCAATGATGCCATTAACCAACAGAATCTGATCAACATTTATAACACTCCACCAAATAACAGTAGGACACATGTACTTTCCAAACTCTCCTGGAACTGAACCAATGCAGACCATATCCTGGGCCATAAAATAAACTTCAACAGTTTTAAGAGAATTGGGATCATAAATAGTGTGTTCTTTGACCACAACAGAATCAAACTAGAAATCAATAGCAAAAAAAAAAAAAAAAAAAAAAAAAACCAGAAACACTCCAAATACTTGAAAACCAAACAATACACTCCTAAATGCCCATGGGTCAAAGAGGAATTGTCAAAGGCTGCTTTAAAAATACATTTAGCTAAATAAAATCAAAATACAGCACATCAAAATTTGTGGTACATACCTAAAGTAGTACCAAAAAGGTAACTTATGGAACTAAATATATCTATTGGGAAAAAGGGGAAAAAGTCTCAAATCAATAATCTAAGTTTCCACATCAACAACTTTGAAAAAGAAGAGTGAAATAAATCCAAATCAAGTCAAAGAAGAAAACAACGAAGAGTAGAAATCAATAGAATCTAAAACAAAACAACAACAATAAAAAAGCAAACTCAATGAAACAAAAAAAATCCTAATTCTTTGAAAAGATGAATAAAATCGACAAACCTCTAGCTAGCTACAACAGGAAAAAAAAATAGAGAAGACTCAAAGTGTCATTATCAGGAATTAAACATGGGCTATCACTGCACAGAAAAAATAATTCAGAAATACAATGTGCAATCTAGACACATTGATTTACTCATTAGATAAAATGGACTGATACCTCAAAAAATACCAATGACCCACTCACCCCATATGAAATGAGAAATTTGAATTCCTATAACAACAAAAGAGATCGAATGTGCAGTTCACAAACTCCTAAAAAAAGAAAACTCCAGATCCAAAACATTTTACTAGAAATTTACCAAATATTTGGGGTAGAATTAACATCAGTTCTACATCATCTCTTACAGAAAATAGAAGTGGGATGAAAGGAAAGTCTTCCCAATTCATTTCATAAAGGTGGTATTACTAATACCAAAACCAAAGAAAGACCATAAAAAGAAGGAATAAAAAGTGGAAAGAGTAAAGAAGTGGAGGAAGGGGAGAGGGTGGGAGGGAGATCACAGAACTATACCATTAATAAATATAGATCACAAAATATGAGTATATAGGGTTCAGCAATATAAAAATAAATTATATACCATAACCAAGAGGGCTTATTCCAAGGATAAAAGATTAGCTCCTATTCAAAATCAATGTGACTACTTTATTAGCCAGCTAAAGAGGAAAAATTATACGGCCACATAAATTCATGAAGCAAAAGCATTTGAAAAATTAAATAGTCATTTATGATAAAATCATTCAGAAAATATTTGATTAGAAGGAAACTTCAGCTTCATAAAGAGTATCTACAAAATCTATCGATTATATTACACTTAATGGTGAAAGACTGAAGAGTGAGAGACATTTTCTCCCACTATTCCTGTTTGATATGGTGCTGGATATTCTAGCTAGTGCAATAAGGCAAGAAAAAGAAATAAAAGACATACAGATCAGACAGGAAGAAATAACACCACCCCTACTTGCAGATTACATGATTGACTACCCAGAAAACCTTCAAATGAAAAATAAAAGTACAAAATCATCTCAAAAAAAAATCAGTGAGTGAGTTCAAGATGATTCCAGGATATAAGATAAACATACAAAATTTGGTTTTCTTGCAGATCAAAACTACATTCATATTCCATTTCACCCCAGTCAGAATGCCAATCATAAAAAATACATACAGCAAGTGAAAAGGCTGAGAAGAAGGAACTCTTGCACATTGTTGGTTAGGAATATCATTGGTACAGCACTATTGAAATCAGTATGAAGGTTCCTCAAAAATGCTGAATATAACACTAGCACATGATTCGGCTCTACCACTCCTTGGTATTTAGCTGAAAGGATTAAAGTCAGCCTACTTTAGAAATACAAACTAACCTATGATTATCACAGCAAAATCACAATAGTCAAGTTACAGAATCAGTATGGGTGTCATCAACAGATGAATGAAAGAAGAACATGTGGTCTATTTACCCAATGGAATTCTATCAGCCATACAAAAACAAAATCATGTCATTTACAGGGAAATGGATGAGACAGGAAAACATCAAATTAAGCAAAATAAGCCAGACTCGGAAACCCAAGGAATCACCAGACCTGGTGGCACACGCCTGTAATCCCAGCAGTTCTGGAGGCTGAAGTAGGAGTTCAAAGCCAGCCTCAGCAATGGTGAGGCCCTTCACAACTCATTGAGAGCCTGTCTCTGAATAAAATACAAAACAGGCTGTGGATGTGGCTCAGTGGTCAAGGGCCCCTGAGTTCAATCTCCAGTACCCCCCTCCCCAAAAAAGAAAAGAGACACACGGATCACATACGTGGAAGTTCAGGACAGAAGAAAGAAGGAAAGGATTGCGAAGGGAGATCATCAGGACAGTGCAAGGGGACCACGAGGGGGCAGATGGGAGCAAAAGGGGAAGTCCTGGGGTGAGAAATTGACCAGATGTATGAATATGCTGCAATGAAACCTATATAATTGCTGTGCATGGATAAAAATGTAAAAGCTGGTCACATTCCTGTACAAAGACCACATGGACACCAAAATGACAAATTTAATGCTATTTACAATCTCTCAAAAAGCACTGAAAATTTAGGTGTAAGTTTAGTAAATTATGTACAGGATTTGTATACCAAAAACTGTTGTATACCAAATGCCATTGAAAGAACTCAAAGGTCCATGCACACAGAGAGACGTGGACCAGGAAACTCCATGTAGGAAAGTATCAATTCTCTGCTTATTGGTTTACAGGTTTAGTACAATGCCGATTAAAATCCTAGGAAGACCTTTTGAGGTCGTAGAGAAGATTATTCTAAAATTTAGTTACATTAAACTTACATGGAATTTCTACAAAATGAAAGTATACATGGAAATAAATCTGTCTATTCAATTTTGAGAATTATCACATTGTAGTAATCAAGACTTGTGTTGGGACAGACCCAGACTATATGCAACAGAGCAGAGCATGCAGAACACAACTACACCGATTCAGCCAACTGACACTGGGCAAAGGTACAAGAACAATTCAGTGGGGGAATAACGGACTTTCCAACAAATGGTGCTGGAACTATTAGATTTCCACAGGCCAAAAAAAAAAAAAATGAATCTTGACCTTAAACTTGTGTTTTATAAAAAAAAAAAATAGCTCAAAATGTTCCACAGACTTAAATATATAACTAAATATTTCAGAAAAAAAAGGAAGAAAGAAAGAAATCTGGGATTGAGGCCAGGCAAAACATCCTTAGGTTTGGTGTCAAATGTACAATACATTAAAGGAAAAATTAATAAATTGCATCTCATCAGAGTGAAAAATCTTTCTCAGCATAAACTCTGTTAAGACACGGGAAAGATACTCCACAGATGGAGCATAAACATTCGCAAACCATGTATCCAACAACAGACCAGCATCTAGATTATACAAAGAACTCTCAAAACGCAACAGGAAAATAATCCAATTAGAAAATGGGCAAAATATACAAAGATATTTCACCAAAGAGGGCATACAAATGCCAAGTGATCGCATGAAAAGATGCTCCACATCATTAGCCATCGGCAAATGTGAATTAAAACCACAATAAGATATCCCTAAGCACCAATTGCAATGGCTAAAGTGAAAACTAGAGACACCAGCAAAAGCTGGCGGGGATGCTGAGGACCTGACGGGAATGTCAAGTGAAAGGTTCAGCCGCTCTAGAAAGAAGTTTGGCAGTTTCTTAAAATAAAGCGAAACATGCTACTACTGCACTCCTGGACATTCATCACAGGGAAGTGAAAACTCATGTTGACACAGAAGCCTGTAGGAGAATGTTCATAGAAGCTTTGCCCGTAACTGTCAAAACCTGGAAACAACCCAGATGTCTGTCAACGGGTGATTGGTTAAACCAATAATAGTGTGGTGAAATACTCCTCAGCTGTAAAAAGGAACAAATTATTAATACGTGCAACAACCTGGACAAACCTCCAAAGGATTATGCTGTGTAGGAAAAAAAAAACAACAACAACAAACTTACAAGGTTACCTGCTGTGTTATTCTATTCATAGAAACTTCTTAAAAAAAATTTGAGAAAGGGAGAACAGATCCGAGGTTGCCAGGGGTGGGAAGAACAGCACTGGGTGTGGCTATATAAAGATACCTGGTGAATTTTTTTTTTAAATTAACTTATGATACTACATAGTATTAAAAAAATGCATGGTGGATCTTTGCAGAGGGGTTGGTGCTCTGTATCCTGACTATAGCAAGGTCAGTTCCCTGGTTGTGGTATTGTACTATGGTTATGTGCAAAATTACCATTCAGGGAAACTGGGTAGAGGGTACAAGGGAATCTATCATTTCTCACAACGACATGTGCCTCCATAATGACCTCAAAATAATAAAAAGTTTAGTTAGTCCCAAAACATAGAGTACACGGCCAATCTGCTGTCTAATACTTCTAATGGAAGCAAGGGGCGTGAGGACAAACTTCTTCACTGCCTGTAACAGGGCATGCCATCTGAATCAGACCACGGACTTTCTGGGTCTCAGAGGACTCACCTGTTATAGGAGCCATTCAAGCCATCTTGTCTCTACAGGTTTTCCATTTCACATAGAGCCCTGAAGACAGTAAAGGATAAATAATAGAGATACACTTCAGAGTGACCCAAATAACAGCAGGGTTCATTTTGACATAATCATACATGCATGGAATATAATTCCCCATTTTAGACACCAGTGCTTCCTCTTTCCCTCCCCTCCCTCTATCCACTGTTTTTCTTCCTCTACTCTTTTGGACTTCCTTCTAATAATTTATTATTTTTTAATTGGTACTTTTTAGATATACATACAGGTGGAATCCAGTGTGGTATATTCACATATGTGCACAGCATAATTTGGCCAATTTCATTCCACCATTCCTCCCTTTTCTTCTCATAGTCAGTGAGGAAAATGGGCCTTGAAAAGACTATGTAACTTGACCACGAATGTATGCTTTGTTAATTGCAAAGTGTGAATTAAAAACCCTCCATGTCACTTGCCAGCAGAATGGTAAATTATTCAACCTCTATAAACCAGTTTCCTTATTAGTAAAACTGACATGAAACTGTTTCTGTTTTCCTATGAAGATTAGTTGGGATTATGCATGTGAAGCCTGAATATAAAATCTGGAATATTATGAGCATCCAAAAGTGTAGGGAGATGGTGGTCATCAGCTTCATCGCCACCATCCTCATCATCATTGTCACCATCCCAGAAGGCAAATGACAAACCAGAGCTTCAGCCTGGCATGTTCAGATTTTGAATCCCATATTTTGAACCTTCATCCCTGAGAGCTGCTGAATTGTCTCTTGGAAACCCCACAAAGCTCCTCCTGCTAAGACGAGAAAGAGAGAAGTAAAGAACACCGAGTTCCAGCTAGCTGGGCTCCCGGAAGTGTTCCCAACTCCCACTAACAATGTGAGATCCCAGAAACCAGCATTCTGCAGAGCTTCTCCCACACCTCTTCCCTGGATGCCCGGCTCTCACTTCCACACTTACTTCATGGATGAGGGAACAGGAAAGGTGAAGTTCAGAGGTTGATGCAGGCTGCACAGCTTGTCAGAAGATCCAAGCTAGAGCCCCATCTTCTTTTCTCCTCCATGTTCCCTGCCACTACAGCAGCCGGTCTCCTGAGCCCCCCACCCCTCCTGGTACATCATGTGTCCCTGGAACCCAGGACATGCAGGGGAGTCCAGGAAAGAGGATTTGGATGGATACCACTGTAATCACACAAGACCTTCTGGGAAAGAGGAGACTTGAGTTGGGTCCTGAGCAAACAGAGGACAGGGTCAGGTGCAGAGAACAGGGAAGACAGAGCAAAGCGACTTGCAGAACAGTATCGAAGAGTTGGTGAGCACGTCCTGCTGAAGGCACCTGCAGACCTGGTTCAGGATCACGCTCCTGCCCTTCCACTCAGATGAGCTGACCTGCACCATTCTCCCTCTGTCCTCTCCCATCTTCAGAAGGACAGACCAGCATTCCTAGTGTGGCTTCCTCTCATGGTGGTGGCAAGGAAAAAAATGAGGTCAGATCTGGAGTTCTCTTTATAATTTCTAGAAGGATGGTTCCAGGTAAAGAGTCTCTCATCTGCCAATCTCAGGGACTCTTAAGAGTCAAAATAGGAATCTCTAGGCATCTGGGAGAGGACAGGGCTCCATCTAGGCATCAAGTCCAATGTAAAGATCTTCAAGGTCATGGGTGGATCCTATGGGCTTTGATTTCCCAGCAAACGGAGCACCAGCATCTCTTCTGCCCCTGGCCCTGCGGAGTGCAAAGTGTGAAGACCTGCACCTGGGAGGAGCCTGGTCCCTATGCCCGTGGTTATCCCACTGACACTCCCGGGCTTCCTTCCTGGTCTTCAAAACAGGAATAAAAACACGTGCCTTTGCTGCACCTTCAAGGGGGCCTGGAAAGCTCTAAAGTGCTGTCCCAGCAGAAGCGATGGTTACTTCTGGGAGCAGAGACATCTGAGCCTTTGATGCCAGGTGCCTGCTGGTGCTGGCCCTCCTGGCTCTTCTCCTGGGGCCCAAGCTTGCCCAAGTCCCAAAGGGGATTACGCTGCCGAAGAAGGCAGAGTGCTGCTCAGGCTTAACTGAGCTCACCGGCTGGTACTCTCCCCCCCATCTTCTAATTAATAGTCAGGATTAACAGCTGCTGCTGCTGGGCCTAAGCCATCTAATCACAGCCGCACAGACTCCTGGGTGCTCAGCATTCCCTCTCCTCCTCAGACTCCCCCCAGCTGGTGGGGGAAGGCTTTCAGAAATTAAAACAACAAAACAAGAAGAAATCCATCCTGCTCTCCAGACTCAGAGCCTCCTGGGATTGGAATGGTGCTTGTCTTCCTCCTCTCTGAGATGAAAGAAGGTTCCAGACCCTCAGGGCCCCTGTGAGTGGGGAGCGTTTCTTGAAGCTGCACTAAGAAAGGATGGGATGCCCGTCTCTCCAGCTCCCAGAAAGGCATATCCCAAGACAGCAGACTGTCTATGTAAAAGTTTAAGTAATCATAATAATAGTGCTATTATTCTGATGATTAACATTTGTTGAGTGTTTTCTAGATACTGATAATAATTCTATTTTTCATGACATAACTTATCTCAAGTATACAAAAGACTAAGCAAATATATGCCACAATTACCCCCTCCCCAGTTTGTAAACCAACAACTGAGCCACAAAGAAGTTAAATCACGTGACCAAAGTCCTCTGCTGGTCATGTCAGCTGCATCCTGGGGTCAGGCACAGTTCTCCTGAGAGCTGGGCAGGAGACTCTACTGGAGACCACGAGCGATGGGTGGGTGGCTGGGCCTGCACAAGCACTTACAGATGCCCCTGTCAAGGCATTTCCTGCTCTTCCCAGGGTCCTGCCCACCACACTTCATAGTCTACCCTCAGAATGGAGTGGACTCTGTGATGTTCTTAAGGACTCCACCTCCTCTCTTGATTCACCCTTCCCTCTCTGGTACTGCCTGGTGCACTGGGGTTCCCTCCCTCCCCCAAGAGTCAAGGACCATTTACCAGGTACTAGACACTTCTCAGGGCCGATGGTAAAATGATCGGTCGGTTCACCCTCAGTCGGTGCCCGGCTGAAGGCTCCAGTTCTTCTAATCTGGCTTCTCTTCCTGCCCTCTGTCTCTCGGGGGGGGGGGCTTCCACTGGGCCACTGCCCAGGGCAGGTTTTTAGATTTCTCATCTGGTGCTTTGCATTTCCCGGTGGGAATGGCTCAGGGCCTGTTTTTGACCAGCACCAACTGATAATAATGTGGAGTCACCCTGTATCACCCTGCATTCTGTTGGATCAACCTGATGAGCTAATTGGAAGTGAAGTGCTGCCTGTCAATAGTGAATCCATGAGGTCCCTGAAAGCAGCAGAAAACACGAGATGGATTTGATGTCAAGTAGAAAAAACACGTTGGGAGCCCAGCAAAAGCACTTACTCACTCTGAGGGGCTCCCATGGATCCCTGACTCCTGATGTTGGCATCCGTGTGTTGTTCCCTCCCCTGGAGTGTGACAGGACTCACTCTCTTCCTTGAACAGAATTCAGTAGAAATGAGGGGTTGTCACTTCCAAGACTAGGTTGTGAAGGGCCGTGTTTTCCATCTTCGCCACGGTTTCCTTCTCTTTTTTGGCTCTCACTTAGAGGAAGCAGGTTTCCATGCTGTTGGCAGGCTTCTGGAAGAGGCGACGTGACAAATAATGGATACCCCTGTACAACAGCCAGGGAGGATCTGATCCGGGTGAGCTTACGACTCGACCCCACCCCACCAGCCAATGAGAGATGGCTGCAGCCTCAGAAATACACTGACAGCAGCCTGCGAGACCCCAAAACAGAGACCCCAGCTAAGCCAAGCCCACATTCCCAGTCCACAGAAAATGAGATCACAGTTGTGTGCTGTATTGAATGATAGGGTTTCAGATAATTCGTTATGCAGCAATAGATAACTAATACACTACATGATGGCAGGAGACATGTTTCTTATTTTATTGTAGAAAAACCTCAAATACCACACATTAAAAACTGGGGAGTACAATTGACCCTCCAAATTCACAAGTTCTATATCCATGAATTCAGTCAAATTCTGATCAAAATATGGGGGAAAATCACAATATAATAAAAATAATACAAAGTTGAAAAATACAACTATTTTTATAGAATTGACATTGTATTATGTATATCATAAGGAATCTAGAAATGATCTAAACCATATAGGAGGATGTGTGTAGGTTATCTACATATACCATGTGCTGTCATTTTATTTAAGGGACTTAAACATCTACAGATCTGGGTGTGAAGGGGGTGGTGGCAGGAACCAATCTCTCACAGATACCGAGAGGTGACTAGTAGCCAACTCTGTTCACCCATCACCCTGTTTCAGCAGTTATCTACACATAGCCAATTTTGTTTTATCTCTGTCCCTGATGGCCAAGTTGTTTAACCTTCTTTGGCCCCAATCTCCTCTTTTTTTTTAAAATAATGTGGTTTAAAACATTTACCCATCAGTGATCACCTGATTTAACGTATGTAAAGTGACTGGTGTGCCTGCACATACACAGTAGAAGATCAATGAATGTCTACTCCTACCTGCTCTTCCTTTCACATCTTGGAAAACAGAATTTGCACAGTGATTTATTCTAAAGGAGTGACCCATTAGGTCATCATAGATGACAGGTTAGTAGAGATGACCTTACAATAACATAATGGGAAGGCCCTCCCCCAAAAGTTTTTTTTTGTTTAGATTTCTTATATATGTATCATGATAAAAATTATCATGAAAATCCCATTCTCTTATTCTTCCATTCATTCAGTTACAGCATATTACCTGAATGACTATCTTTCCAGAACTCAATACCAAAATGACTAAGAAAGAGTCCCTTGCTTTCACAGAACACAAAACCTGGAAAGGTAGGCCTCCTGTAATAGCACTTTTCTTGCTAGGTTACAGAGGTGTGTACAAAATCCTATGAGCTTTTCAATTGTACCTATGGGGAGAAAGAGTCTCTCCTGGTGCATTGGGAGGCATAAGGGAAGAGGCAATATTTAGACTTTTAGAAGAGGCCCTTCTAGAAGAAGCATCCCAATGGCCCATGGAGGCTGGGAGTGGGTAAAGTGTGTGACATTTCAGCGAAACAGCAGAAGATGAGAAAGCAGAAGCAGGAAAAACAAAATACTCTACAGAGAGCTGGATGCTGTGTTGAAGGTAGACTAGGAGGGGAAGCAGAGTAGGATGGAGCGTTCTTTGGGCATGTGTGTAGACGAGGAGCCACAGGAGAGAAGACAATCAAAGGTGCGGGAGGGGAGCTATCATGGAGCTAAATCCAGATGGGGATGTGACAGTTGGGTGAGGAACAAGGTAGGGCACAGCGGGTCCCCGCTCTGAGGGTGCTGAAAGGACCACTGGCAACACTGGTATCTTCAGAGCTTCCTGTCCAAAGGATTCTATTATGGGAGGTATGTCATCTGCTGAAAACGAGGAATGGGTCATAGATGGGCAGGGAGACCAAGAAGTATTCCCCATGGACAAAGAACATGAGTCAGTTCATCAGTGCCACCACCTGGGTCACCTAGTTAGGAGACAGGCAACAAGAAGCACCAGATTCAATGGACTTGGAAAAAGAAAGATGCGTGGACAGAATGTTTGCATCCCCACAAAATTTATATGTTGAAGTTAGAACCCTGATCTTGGACTTCCAGAACCATGAGATGGACATTTCTGTTTTTATAAGCCATGCTGGCCATGCTACCTTGTTATACCAGCCAGAAATATGACAGAAGAGGTTATGTCTGGAATCTGAGACCACCTAAGGAAAGGTAGCTAGGGAAGAGAGACAAGGTGGACGCTGTCTTGGGTAGGAGGAATAACACTAGGTTGAAAAGAGAAAGAGCATGAACGGAATATTTGTATTCTATCTCAAAATCCTTAATCCTTAGTGTGATGGCATTTGGAGGTGGGGACTTTGGGGAGGTCATTAGGCCATGAGGGAGGATCCTTCATGGATGGGTTTAGTGCCCTTATAAAAGAGATTCCAGGGAGATTCTTTACCCATGGCACCTTGTAAGGACCCAGGAAAAAAGGAGGCTATATGTTAATGAAGAAGAGAACCCTTAAGAGAAAAGAAACCAGCTGGTACGTTGATCTCAGGACTTCCCAGCTTCCAGAACTATGAGCAATAGCTTTCCATCATCGAAGCTGCCCTGTCGTGGTATTTGTTATAGCAGGCCCAACTGCTGAAATGGCATGGAGAGACATGAAAAGGGACAAAAGACAAGCCTCTTTTCCCCCAAGAAAGTTTATATGGAACATGCTTTGAGAGATGGCAAAGAGAAAGGTTTCTGACCACTTGGGGGACTTGCAGAAAGCTGCCTGTCCCGTGGGGGAGGGGATGCTGGTGCAGGACTGGATGTGAGCAACCCCAGAGGCTGATTGGCAGGGTAGAGAGGGGTGCGGACCATCTCCCACAATGCACTTCTCTCAGTACACTGGCACAGATGAGCCCAAGATGCTTTATCACTTTCAATCCTCTTTTTATGATGCTCGGAACTTGTCACCATCTGCTAGGCAGGGCTTTAATGCAAATCTGAGTTTGCTTTTATGGTTTCAATTAACCTAATAATAAAGCAGGGCAGGCAGCCTCCCGGAGAATCTTCTCCTCCCATCCACTTCCAAGCAAATTTCCTCCCTCCTCCTCTCGTGTAAAAGACCGTGATGGTCTCATCCTGCAGCTGGAGACCCTTCGCCACGTTAACCATGTCCTGTCTGTACAAATTAGACACCTTGTCATTGTACTATAATTGCCACTGGGGATCCCATCAGAGCCCATCTACCCCAGGGTTTTGTGTGACAGGTTTTGTCAGCCCATAGGCCACTCAGGCCAGGAAGGGTTTCCCAAAGCACAAGGTAAGGGAAGACCAGGATCCCCATTTCATAGCAGGGTCCCTGGGACCATTCTGGAATAAGAGGGCAACTACAGACTCCTGGTGGGATGTTGAGGGGAATAAACGTGTGACAACCAATAAGTCCGTTTCTGCTTTCGATGGGATCTAGGAACAAGGTAGGAGGGTGTGTTAGCCATGACCAACCATTCCAGTTTGCCCAGAACCAAGGAGTTTCCAGGCATACGAGACTTCTAGTGCTAAATTCAGCAGATCCTGCACAAACTGTAAGAAGCTTGTCACTCTCAGTGTCTCCTCACACATGTTCTCCTCGCTCGACCTCCATAGGTAAGTAGGTGATATAGGGTCCCAGTTCCAAGCCATTCTCTTACTCGCTTATGACTTGCTTTGAAATTTAACAAAACTTTTGGTAGAAAACTTTCAATAGTAGAATTATTATCAATTCTTCCCTCAATTACAATTTTAAATGATGTTATGATCCTTTGCATTTGTATAGTATTACATATAACTCAAGCTGCACTTAAAACTAAGAAAATTTCTGCAAGGTTAGGCCAAGTTATCCAACGCTACATAGCAATAAAATTATAGGAACCCTCAGTCTTGACCTAGTGATTTAATCACTCTTCTTCCATATCCTCAACTCTAAAGTAGAGCTAAAATATCTACCTTGGTAAGAATGGGAGATAATGCATTTAAAGTGCCTTATTTTTGTAGGTGATTCATTAAATGGTGGCACTGGCTCATTATTGTTTTTAACCTAATAAAATTGCTATGTGTATCTATAAAAAAAATATCTGGCATTTGGCTTTAGGTGTTCAACCATTCTTTCTTTGGATGTGTATGTCCTAGTATTTCTAGCACCTGTTTGATTAGGTAGGAGTCCGACAGTGTTTTTCAGATAAACAACAGCCTTTGATTATAATTTCCGAATTATCTTCTTTTGAAGTGCAGGTGAGATGTAGGCTCCCATTTAAAGCATAGAGTCATTCATTCACTCACTCTGTGAATATTTTACTGGGTCTCTTGCTCCCAATGTGATTTGTCTAGGCTACACATTCCTTCACTCACCAATAATACCCTGGACTTAGGGTTTTGGGGGGGGTTTTTGTTTTGTTTTGTTTCTGTGCCACTTTATTTATTTATTTTGCTTGTAAACAACATCATTTTACTCACAGACCAAAAGACATTTGTCCAATAGCAGACAGACTGTGTCATCGATTGAGTCAGCAGGGGGTGTCTCCTTGGACTGGGTCTTCCTATGCCACTGTGTGGTCCTTACTTACTTTCTTTTTTTTCTTTCATTATTTGTTCTTTTTAGATACCTATGTATTTTGACATATTATACATACATGCAGGATGACTTCCCATTCTTGTGGCTGTACATGATGTGGAGTTTCACTGGTTGTGTATTCCTGTTGAACACAGGAAAGTTATTGGACTTGGGTTTTGAAGCTGAAATCACCTTTGGATCCAGATGGTCTCCCAGCCAAAGACAGCAGGCCCAGAAGGATGAACAGGAGCACTGTTTGCATCTGGGAGCAGAGATTAGCTTGAAGGAATGTTTTCAACTTTCATTACTATAGGCATAGAGCTGAGGTCCTTAATAGTTTTAGGGCTCCGCAAAAACGATTTAATTTCTTTTAAAGCCAGAAGTATCAAATGAATATACTGCATAGTATTTATCTTTATACTATCACAGTTATAAATATTCATACACATACATACATAATTTTTGAATGTAGGAAAGGAGTTGAATGAAGGCCAAATGCCTTAGGTCCATGAAAGTCAGTACAATACTGATTCCCTGGTTCTTTGAACTACATTGTGGCTAGCAGAGGGACCATCTTGAAGAGTGACTCATTAATACCAGGCTTCCTGAAATATAGAAAGGGCATGGAAGCTATAGAAAGAGGGATGGATGGATGGATGGATGGATGGATGATAGATAGATAGATAAACAGAAGAACAAACAAATATTTATGAAGGTGCAATGATGATAAATTATCAGGACCAGACGTAGAGGAGATTTAGTACCCTGCAAATTCAAAGCAAGGAGACATGACCTTGTATTCTAACTAGACTCAGCTAGAAATGGTATCATGATTCTTACTTCATCCTTCTTAACCAGATCTGCACATGCTCTTTAAAGATCATACTCTGAAGCTGGTATGGAAAGCAGGCATACAAGTCTCATTCAGGCATTAAACCTAGTTGTGTGTACAACAGTTACTCAGAGGAGGAGAATTGGCCCCAAGGCTGGTAAGTGCCAGGTACAAGCCCAGGGCATCTGGTTCAAATCTTGTCTTTCCACAGGTACAGGCTACCGTTAGGGAGACTGCCCTCCCAAGGCTTCCTTCCCTTGATATTATACACCCTTTCACTTGGATTGGAGACAAGAACCCCTTTCAACTTGCAAGCAGGAAGAGAGGAAGGAAAAAAGGATGGAAGGAAGGAAGGAATAAACGAAGGCAAGGAGGAAGGTTGGTTGGCAGGCAGGCCACGACAAGACACAGACCAAGAATTACACCCTGACAGGTTCTGATACACATTTCAAAGTTCACAGACTCTTGTTATAAAATGATGTAGCTGAGAAAGAAAAGTGAAGGCATCTAATTTCTAAGTAGTGATGGTACCAAGATATAGGGCGTGCATCTGCATGAACACTAGAGAGGATTTTCATTCCTATTTGGACATTTGGGGCTTCTCCCTCCCCTCTAGAATAATCGAGGAACAACAGCCCTCTGACTCCCATGCACTTGACCAGGATCTACCTGGGAGTTCCCAGAAGCCAAGAACTCCAAGAGACCAGAGCCTGTTGCTTACTTAGCTACCCTCCCTTCATGCCAACCTTTGTCTCCACATCCACACCCCCATTCCCACTCCCACTGTCACAAGTCATATTTAATAACACAGAGACCACCCAGAATGCTATGGTGAATGATGACAACATGTCTGATCATAAGTAGGCATTGAAAGGGACGCATTAGCTCTAATGAATAAATGGGCCCATCTACACTAACATGCAACTGTAAATAAGCAACCTCAGAAGCAAGAAGGGCAGGGGCTGTTTGTTCTCATTCCCAGGAAAAGGCAGAGATAAATTGGGTGCAAATCAAGATCCAATAGGTGCTGACAGTAACAGATGAGGATCTATGAAAATTGGGAATACTTTAATGAGTTAGGTTGAACAGATTCAAGAGCTCAGTAGCCCTTCCTGGGCTTGGGTTTGTAGTGTGTCTCTCAGTCATGAGGTCTTGGTAAATAAATGCTCAAATTTTATTGCAGGAGCCTCTGCTGGTCTCAGGTTGAGATGCCAAATTTGTGGTTTTCCTCTGTTGCAAACTGCAAAGTCTTATACACATTATTTTTCTCCCCATGTACCTCAGTTGTGTTATCCCTACAATGGGAATAATTATAATTGTGCTTCCTAACTCAAGGGCTTACATAGGAATAAATATGACAACTAATATGCAAGCTTCATCTGCATAGCGGGAAATGTCCTAGGACCAGGAGAAAGCTCTAACACAATCTAGTCATGTGACTACTGGGGGCTATTTATGTCACCTCTGGAGGCCTAAAGTTTCCTCATCTGTAAAATGAAGAGCTTGGATTTTTCAGGAGTTCTCAAATCTGGCTGCATTTTAGGATCACTCTGGGAGCTTTTTAAAAATTGTGATGTCTGGATGCTTCTTCCAACCAATTAAAGTGGAACCTCGGGGGAAGGCCCAGACATCAGCCTACTTTAAAGCTCCTTTGGCGATGCCGCTGTTCAGCCAAGGTTGTGAACTACTGAACCAGGGGGTCTCTGAGGTCCCTCTCTCTGTCTTGCACACCATGACTCTGAAATTTGTTTTATAATTGATTGAGATATATTGGCTTTGATCCAGAGCCATTCCTATTTGAAGGGGATATGTCCACCAAATAGCAGTGGAAGGGTACAGAAGGGCAAGCTGACCACTGGGCAGTGAATTCCATCTGTTCCAGAACCATGGTCCCTGTAGAAAGCTAGATGTGATAGTTGGCTCACAGAAACACTCTTCAGTATTTTCTCCTAAAAAGGTTGGAATTTTATAAAAATGGAGTCACACAGCATGTACCCTGTTGAGATTATTTTATTCACTCAGCGTAGTGTCTTTGAGATGTTCAATAGAAGGTCCTTTTTATTGCTTACTAGTATTTCATGGTGGGGATATACACAGTTTGTTTAACCATTCATCCATTGGAAAAATCGAGTCAATTTTAGTTTTTATTGTTAAGAATAGAGCTGCAGTGAACACTTATGCACAGGTGTTTGCATGAACACAGGTTTTGCATTTGGTGGAACAAAGGCCCAAGAGCAATTTATACATCTTAGGATAAGTGCATTTTTAGCTTTCTAGGAAAGCACTAAACTGACCAAACTAAATTCCAGAAAGGCCATTTAACATTTCCACCAGCAGTGTGTGAGTGATCTACTCTCCCTGGATCCTGGCTAGCACTTTGTATAGCGTAACATAAGGGCATAGTCACCATTTTAATTTTCTTTTATTTTAGCCATTCTGGTACGTATACACTCATATCTCACGATTTTAGTTTACATTTTCCTAATGGCTAATGATGTTAAGAATCTTTCTTTTTTTTTTTAATGTGGTAAGAAGTGATGTTTTTTTTTTTATGAATCATTTTTTTTTATTGTTGGTCGTTCAAAACATTACATAGTTCTTAATACATCATATTTCACAGTTTGATTCAAGTGGGTTATGAACTCCCAATTTTACCCCGTATAAAGATTGCTGTATCACATCAGTTACCCTTCTTGATTTCAATTATTTCATACTTTAAACTTTTATTTCTTTTGTCCTGGCCTATAGTTTATCTTGATGAATGTCACAAGGGTATTTGAAAATAAAATTATATTCCACCATTGCTGGATGATATTCTCCACAAGCCGGTTAGATCCTATTGATTTGTTATATTGTTCATTTCTTCTATATCCTTGTTGATATTCTACATAGTAGTTTTATTAATTGCTTAGAATGTGGTGGTAAAGTCCCCAACCATAATTGGAAGATTGTCTGTCTATCCTTGGTTCTAGATCAAGTTTTGTTTTTTCTTTTTTTTAGTACTGGGTATTGAACTCAGGGCACTCAGCCACTGAGCCACATCCCCAGCCTTATTTTGTATTTTATTTAGAGACAGGGTCTCACTGAGTTGATTAGCACCTTGCTTTTGCTGAGGCTGGCTTTGAACTCTTGATCCTCCTGCCTCAGCCTCCTGAGTAGCTGGGATTACAGGAGTGTGCCACTGTGCCTGGCAGGTTTTTTGTTTTGTTTTGTTTGTTTGTCTTTGTTTTCCGTGGGTTTTTTAGAAGACTATGTTGTTTGATGCACACACATTTAAGATTTTAGCTTCTTCCTGGTGGATTTATACATTCCTCATTACATAATGTCCTCCTTTGCCTCAGGAAGTTTCTTTCCTCTGAATTTTACTTTATATTAATTCATATAACATACTAATTATATATTTATATAGTACATTAACATATTGATTCACATAAGGTTTTTAAGATGGCATAATTATAGAGATGAATAACAGATTGGTGGTTTCCAGAGGTTATGTGGCAATAAAAGGAAAGCAGGAGGGATTCCTGGAATAGAACCATGCTGTGTCCCAGTTCTGGTGCTGGTCATATGGATCCCAGAACATGCAGAATTCATACACACTATAAATTATATAAACTAAATTCATACGCATAAATCAGTATTCATAAAATCAACAAATTGTGGGTAACCTCAGCAGGTCTATCAATGTTAACTTCCGAGTTTCTCTATCATCCTGTAGCTCTGCCAAGTGTCATCTTTGGAAGAAACTGGGTGGAGGGTGTACAGGATATTTCTGTACAATTTCTTACAGCTGCATGTAAGTCTATAATTATCTCAAAATATATCTTTAAGAGTTGGATGGGATTTTTCCTACTTTTGTAGGTATTTGAAGTTTTCCATGGTAAAATGTTTTGAAAAAACTGATGTGAAGTTAGCATGAATTCTTCTGTTTTCCATGTTCCTGGTGTTGGCTTGGTATTACAGACACTGCGTGAAGACATTGAGCCTAGGAGTTTGTGTGTTTCCCCAAGCATCTATGTCATTTTGATATTTTATTCTCAAATTCTACTTGGTCACATATTAAGCCTACTGTCCCCTCAGCCTGGGCAGGGGTTCAAATTGGAAGTGAACTTGCTTGGGGACCTCCCACTACTGGGATCCCTCCACTTTGGTGCCATCCTTGAGCTTGTTTTCTTTGCTGGACTTGCTTCTCTTCTCTCACCCATTCATGTGAATGTGGGGGGAAGGTCCTCAGGAACTGGAGTCCAAAGGCATGAGCTCTGGATCACGGCTCACTGCTGAGTCCAGAAGGAGGCAAGTCACTGGCCCTCTTAGAACCCTAGTTTCCTTACCTGCCAAATGAGGATGACTGTACAGTCATGGCCCAGGGATGTCTTGTCTTAATAAACCAGTGAAAAGGTGTGAACCAGCAAGCCCTGCAAATTCAGACTGTGCTGACAGTTCTCCTGTCTCTACGTAACAGCTCACTTAGAACACACAGATCACTGTGGTATTTACTTGGGGATTATTTGGTAGTCCTCTCATGTTGTTTCCCCAAACAGAGTGTGCGTTCCAGAGGGGAAGAACTGCGTCTTCTTTTTCGGAGACACTGTGGCAAAGCACATCCTCCTCAAGGTCAAAATTAGGGATTGAAAGAGGGAGTCTAGGCCAGCCAGCTCATGAGAAGTGAGTGCTAAGCTACCCGTGACCTACTGATTGATTGACCACGGGATGTTCACTGCTGGGTGCCTGGGAAATGGGCAGAGTTAGTTAGGAAGAGAAGGTCTCACAGAGAAAGTGAGTGGAGAGATGTAGGAAGAACTCTTAGTGGAAGGATTGATTGTGTCTGGATGCAGGCAGAGAAATTGAGCAAGACTAAGGAGACATTCTTCAGGTATCTCTTCCTGGTATGAGTCGGGGTTCTCTAGAGAAAAAGAACCAACATGACATGTACAGATACATGGGAAGAGGTTTAGTATGAGGTCTTGGCTCACGTGGCTACAAAGCTGAGAAGTCCCATGATCTACATCTGCAAGCTGGAGACCCAGGAGAGCACTGACATAGTTCCAATCCAAGTCCAAGGCCTGAGAACCAGGGGACCAATGGTAGAAATCCCAGTTCTAGACTGGAGGCCTCAAAACCAGAACTGCCGATGTCTAATGCAGAAGAGAATGGGTGTTCCAGCTCACGCAAACACGGGGAATTGCCCCTGTCTTCACCATTTTGTTCCTTTTAGGCCCTGGATAGATTAGATGATGCTCACTTCCATTTGGGGAGGGCCATTTGCTGTATTTAGTCTAAAAATTAAAATGCTAATCTCTTCTGGAAACATTCTCCTCACAGACATTGCCAGAAATAAAGTTTTACCAGCTATCGGGCTGCCTTAGCCCAGTCATGTCAATGTGCGGAATTAACCAACACAACCCTTCTGCCTCCTTCATCTGCAGCAAGACAAACTTCTGTGTTTTCTTTTAATCTTAGGCCTCCCTTTCTTTGAAGACAGTGTGCTCCGTAAATGTCTGTTGAATGAGTTCAGGATGACGAGATCAAGAAGAAAAAAAACAGGAGGGAGGAGAAAAACAGAGAGCGTAAGGAGGAGTCCAGAGAGCAACGAGGGTGCTGTCCAGGGTGGATGCTCAGTGAGGAGAGCTGCTCACTGAGTCTTCTCCTGGTCTTCTCTGTGCTTCTCTCTCCAGCTCTTCACAGCCAGGATCACAGCGTCCTTCTCCCGTAGGCCCAGAGCGACTGGGATGATGGATGACCAGCCGACTGAACATAGTGAGGGTCATGAGCAGTGGCCACTCTCCGCTCCTCACATCTGGGGCTTGGCAAGCAGTCACTCAGGGACCCCCAGTTCCCACCCCTTCCTCTCCAGATGTCCCCTTGCAGTTGGCACCCCTAGTTTCTCTGGCTCCCTACCCATCCTGCTGGGGGGTCGCCCTCCAGTCCGGTCCCTTGGCCTCCTCTTGATGTGCTCTGTACCTGCCAGCTCCCTGCTCTCCACCAAGTCTGAGGCTCACGGTCCTCCTCCTGGGCTCACTTGGGCCTCACCCACAGCCTCTCAACTTCTTCCTTAGATGGCCTCCTGCCAGGTCAGTCTTCCAGTGTCCAGTGCCTGGAGTTCTTCAGCTGTGGTATGCCTGCTACCATTTAGGGATTCTCCAAAAGTCTCCAGCTAATCCAAATGACAGTGAAGCCCAAAGGTGAGACATTGGCCCAGACCACGCTGACTCAGACTGGCCAGCTCATGCCCTGTCCTCCTCGTCCCCCCGGACACACCCAGACCCAGCTCTGTGAGCTCTAGGTCTCCAGAGTGCCCGTGTTAAAGCTCAGAGGAATCAGAACAGAAATGGTGTCACGGCTTTGTCGTGGAGCGGATTCCTCGGTGGCCATGGGAAGTAGAGATTTTGAAGAGCACCTACCTAGGCCAGGAGTCACCCCGATGAGAGTGGGACACAAAGAGTTAAGCAGGGAGGGTGCGGAGGTGGGTCCACTCCCCCATCAAAGGACAAAAGATGAGCAGGACCCTGTGCCAGGAGGTGCAGGCAGGGGACTTACTCAGAGGAAGCGCCTGTTGGACAGACACCAATGAGCTCACTGGACGCCCTCATGCCACCCTGGGAAAGGAGCAGAAGGGCACTTCCTCCCGTGGCCCCTTCTCCCCACCCCCCCATGAGGGGAAGTCCCTGGCTGTTCCTCCCCAACCCCCAACAGGAGCTGCTTCCCAGGACAACCCAAGACATTGCCACCATCAGAGGAAGAATTACAGTCAGGCTTGCATAGCCTCGGGCAGTGCAGAGAGGGGGAATCGCACCCAGTTACAGGGAAATGAGTATTTGTTTTGAAATGTATTTAAAAGCTCTGGCTGGTTAATTATTTAAGAACCAGCGGGTGTCTCAGCTACCATGGAAACCTCTGGCTCCGACTCCTTCCTGGACCCTCAGACAGTCCCCTGGAACACACGCTCACATAGACACACAACGCGCAGAGGCAGGCACACTCACATGTGCACACTCACACGCTTGTACACTCACACTCATTTACACACGTGCTCACACAAATGCTTTCTCTCCCTGACCCAGCCGACACAGCCCTCAGGAAAGGCTGTCTCAAGGGCTGGACTTTCCTGCTCTCGCTTTCTTTTCTCACTTTGTGGCCACAGGAGAGAAGAGGAATCCCATGACTTTTGCAAGATTTCTTTGGAGTGGGACGTCCCTTCCAGCTCCTTTGATCCTAAACGTTCTTTGCAAATAGAACAGGGAACAGCATATCTCCCTCCCTAACCATAGTCCAGGGCCATAATGAATAGATGTGCCACTAACTGACTAGGCCACTTCTCCCCCAGAGGGTAGGAAAAAGGAAACTGGGCTAAACTTCCTAGAGACTGGAACGGTGACTAACACAGCTTACAAGCTGTGTGACCTGGGACCAATTCCTTACCCTCTCTGAGTCATAATTTCTTCATCTATCAATCGAGGAGCACAACAGCAAAAACACCTTTTGATTTGGATGACCTCATTTCATCCTCTGATGCATCCTTGATGGAGGTGTCAGAGTCAACTGCATCTGCTGGGCGGTGAGGAAAGCCAGCTTCAGCCATAATGAGGACTTCCCCAAACTGACACAGATGAGCTCAAGCCATGCACTTCCACAGCCACTTTTCTGCACAGCCTCCTTCCAGCCTGGGGGTTGCCCTGAGGATGCTGAGAGACATGCGTGACAATCAGGGTGAGTTCCCTGTCCCTGTCCCTTCATCCCCTTTGTCCTGAGGCATCTGGAAAGATACCCTCAGGAGGAGGCTCATACAGGCAACAGCTGGTCCCTGGCTTAGAAAGGAGTCCAGCGCAGGGCCTGAGTTTCCTTTCCACGGGACTTTCCACCGGAGCTGGAGTGCGCCCCGTCCCTCCCTGCACCTCCGCGGTACACTGCACCACTGAACTATATAATTGCATATTTGTTCCTGTTGGGTCTTGAAATATGGGGGCCCAGTGTATAATTCCAGAGCTCCTGCACTGAAGATCCTGCCATGTAACTACAAAATAAAAAGACAAACACCGTGGCCAGGGCTGCAGCCTGCGCCGCTCTGCTTAATTAATGGAGAATTTTATTAAGAGCAGGCAGGAAACAGTGAACCTTGGAGGCTCAGCCTTCTCAGAGGATCCTTAAAGAGACAGTGATGCTTCCGAATAAATCCTGCATCCATTATTACTAAGGATCTCTTGTCGGGCCTTGCCGAGTGTGTGTTGGACCACTCTGTGCTGGTCATGGGGCTCGCAGGCAGAGCAATGGCTAAGACGCTTGAGGCCAGGATGATGCTGGGGCAGTAAGCCGGTGGGTCTTCCAGAGTCAGGGACCTTCAGCTCAGGGAGCAAGAACATATTCAGATCAGGAAACACTGATAAGAGCGCAAGGAAATGGAGAAAATCATTTCACATTTAGATAGATGAGGTCCAGCCAAGCAATTTGTCAAATCACACAGGCAGAAAGTTCAAACAGCCCAAAGTTTTAAAAGTGCAGAGGAAAGCAGGTGTGCAGAAGAACACACAGAGGATGCAGGGGACCTGAGCCTGAGCCAGGCACTGCACTGGCCAAGGACTTCTTTCCTTCCTTCCCGCTGGTCCTGCCAGCACCCCTAAAGACCCAGCACGCGGCTTTGCAGAAACCTAAACCAGGGAGGCCAGGTAAGGTTTTCCCTGCCTAGGAGCACACACTAGTGTGAGGAGAGCATGTGCCCAGAAAAGAGCTCTAGCCAGGTGCAGGGTCAGGTCCTGTGGGGCCAGAGGACACAATCATTGACCTGTCACTCCGTGGCAATTGCTATGGGCCAGGCACCAGCTCCGATGGAATGACCGCTTACCAGGTGAGTTCCACCTTTCTCTCTTTTTACAGGTGAGGAAGGTGATATAGGCTGCCCCAGGCCATGGTCAGAGGAAGTGGTAGAACTGTTTAGAAGCAGCCCACAGCACCCTGGCTCCAGAGTCTAGAGCAAAAAGTTCATAAAGGACCATTGGCAATGCTGTAGGAGGACACAAGAGATGGAAAGCATGTCCCAGCTGGGGACAGCAGCCCAGACCATGGGGGATCAGCTTAAGGACAGGTGGGAGGAAGTAGGTCACCCGCCCCCCAACTTTCTCTTCTCTTTCTCCTGCTCTCTCCCTGTTTCTCTTTGCTTCTCTCTCTCTCTTTCCCCTCTATCTATCTGCCTTTCTCTCATTCTCTCCATTCTCTGTCTCTCTCCCTCTGTCTCCCCATCTGTCTCTGTGTCTCTCCATTTCTGTCTCCCTCCCTCTGTCTCTCCCCATCTCTCTTTTCCATTTCTTTCCCCTTCCCCTTGCTAGTAACAGGAATAAGGACAGAAGGAAGAGTGTAAACAGGTGACAGCCTGTCCAAATGTCCCCTAATGAGGGTGTCTCTCAGCTTGTCTGAGGCCTGTCAGCACTTCTTTGACAGTTTACATTCACGTGGCCCCCCATGCCACTGATGTCTGTTCAACCAGTCCTTGCAGGCCCCATTCCCGTACAGGGACAGACACCTGTGGGAAAGTGGAGTAAGCTCTGGGGCTTAAATCTTGCTGCCATTTCTGTTTTGCTTGAAAAGATACCGAACAAGACAATTTTGTCCTGAAGACATGAAATTTAGTGCCAAGTAATTGAGGATCCAGGAAAGAGTGGGGTGTGTGGCACCACGTCCTCACCTCCCAGTCTTTCTGAAGAATCTCACATGTCCCAGCTTCCCTCTGGCACCTTTCATCCAGCTGGGAGCCCAGGACCCATGCTCAGGGCAGGAGGATATCAGGGGAGCTGCTGTACAGCAAAATTAGGTTCCAGTGAGCTGGCAATGCAGGGGGCTGGGGGCCTTGTCCACAGGCAATCACTGCTTCTCCTTGGTGCGTATAGATGGGCCCGAGTCGCAGACTACCAGTGCCCCCTCCCAGTTTCTGAATTAACGTCCAAAGCCCCTGAGCTCTCAGGCGTTCGCTTCTGGCAGTGTCAAAAAATAATGATGCTTGTTCTCTGCTTTGGGGATGCCTTCCAGGAGCTTGTGAGGATGAATGAAGTAACTGGTTGTCAAGGGCCGAACTTGTTCCCAGGACGCCCGTTCTCCCAATCAGTGTGCTCCCAGTGGACAGGAGCACTGAGACCATTTTTCAGCACTTTAGCACAAGTCCAGCAAATGGACTCCCTGGGATACCCCGATGCTCTTTGAGATATGAGAGACAAGCAGAAGAAAAACTGGAAGCAATTTTTAATACCACAACCTAAAAGCAAAACATCAGGACATAAAATTCCCAAAGGCACAGTTCCCCAGCCATCGAGGAGCACAGGCGTGGTGTGTGGGGGCTGGAATGAACCCAAGACCCAGTGCCAGCCACTCCTGCTGTCACTCATCTTGTCTTTGCTTAAACTTCTCCCATGCCCCAGCCGATGGTCCTCTTTACGGTAGTTACCTCCTTAGGCCCCTTTCCTAACCTGTAAAGCCATCTCTTCTTTCACTGGTCCTGGAGTTGCTTCCTTCAGGTGTCCCAGAGACAACCTCATTCTAGTAGGTATCCTCAGTCATCCTCTAGAGTGTGCTTCATTCTCGATGCATCCTGGGCAGAGACCAAGATCACTTTGCAGGCTCTTACCATTCGACAAGCTGAGACCATACCCATTTTCATCCTAAATGGGAATAAGCTGAAGGGGTCTCCTCCAAGTTTCCTCTAAAGATCTGAGGACAGATCCCGGGTACATCGGAAGGAAAAGGGCCAGAGCACCACCTGAGATGCTCAAGAATCACCTTGATCTGGTTCCTGGAGCCAGAGCCTCCTACACGCAGCCTCCTGTGTAGACATCCTGAATGACAACAGCACAGAGAGATCCCAAGTACATTGATACTTATGGATGAACTGTGTGTGTGCACGAGTGTGCCTAGGGCATGCCTGAGTGCATAGGGTTTTCAAAATGGAAACACTGAGCTTTGACTAGGAAGATCTGGGTTCCGGTTCTTGGCATTGTTCTCAAAGAACTGGTTCCCTATACCCTTGCAAAGTTAATTTTCCTTTAAGGCATCTCTCTTTTGAGTTTTCAGTACCTTTCATTCATGCCAGTGAAACCCCCAAATAGCCATTCAATTGAAGTCATTTCCTTAATTTCCTGTAAATTCTGTGACCTTATACGTAAATATGGGAATGAGAACATTTACCTTATAGAAGTGTGATGAGTAAATGCACACAAATGCACTCTGGTAATTGTAGATCAGGAGAGTCACTCATACCCCGCAGACACCTGGACGTTCCTGCATGTGTACTCACCCAGTCTACCACAACAGCACGACGGTTCTCAACGTCACTGTGCAGATTATAATTGCAGGGCTGGGTACTCAAGAGGGATCATGAGCCTCAGATAGGCAGGTATCTACGAGTCCTCTAGGCAGAGAGTTGGCATCTCCTGAAGCTAGTGGCTTCACATGAGAAGGCTGGGACTCTCTATTCTAAAACTGGTCCAAGAAGGACCTTCCGTTCCATTATGCCAGAGGTCTCTCTTCCATGGGAAGCAACAAGCAAAGAAACAAAGGAGGAGAATCTGGTATTCGTGTGGGGGTAGGAAAGGGGACGTGAAAGGGACAGCTGCATGAGTTTTCTGGAAATAAAAAATAGGGGTACTATTTTTCATGCCAGAGGACCCCAAACCATGGCTTTTTCCATGAGGGGAGTCTGCCACTTGTCTATTTATGATTCCATCAATGGAGGGCTTGTTGGCTCCTTTGCAGAAGAGGGTGGCATCCTCCAGTGAAAAGACCTGTACAAGCGACCAAACAAAAATCCAATTAAGCTGCTGGGTGAGGAAGGCAAATGTTATAAACAAAGCCCATCCGCTCCATAAAATGCTATTTTTAAAAATGGTGATGGTCAGAGAGGATTGTGTATGTGTGTGGGGGGGCGGTTGGCACACCACAGTTTTTAAGGATAACAGGCTCTTCCAGGAGGTTGAAATCTGAAAGGTCACAGGTGGTTCCCATTTCAGGGGAGGAAAGTTCTCACATGTAAATGCAAACTGAAGCCCAGTAGGGACTGAGATGCTGGTGATAGAATCAGCCTGTCTTCTCCATCAGACGACTCTCAAACATCTCCCTGAACAGCGCAGATGCATGTAGAATGCGGACACTACAGATTACTTGGAAGGTCAGTGCAATAGATGCCAGAAGTCCTCAAGCCAGAGACCTTTTTAAGTGTGTAGATTGGAAAAAGCCAAATGAATTATTGAACACTTTGTATTGAAGCTCCCTGTTCATTATTGCTCCGACCACTTCCACACCTGTGGATGCCCAGTGGTGTCTACACGCTTCCTTGGGGCCAGGATGGGAAAGCATGGACATTATTAATGCCACTTCCATGCCGGGAGACAAAAGGGCCTAGATGGGGGAAGCAGAAGGCACACAGCGAACCAACGGGGAGTTAAGTGGATGCAAAGCAGGGGTTAAATGGATGGATCTCTAGCAGTTGTGCAAGCACTCAGGCTGGGGAGAGAGTGAGAGGACAAACACAGGCTTCAAACAAGGGCACACTAGTTGCTGGAAACCGGAAGTGGGGGTGGAATTGGACCCACAGTGCAAAAAAAAAAAAAAAAAGAGGCTCACAGCCTCAGTGGGGAGTGTCCCAAGAAGACTGGTCATGCTCTCCAACACCTGCCTGTCATTGTCCTTTATTCTTCGTCCTGGAGTTTTGCTCCCAGGTCCACTCCCTTCCTATTGACTCAATCACAGCTTCCCCTTCTCGGGAAGCCGTCTCCAACAGAAGCAGGGAGAGGAGTTCTTGGGCTTGGCCAGCGGCAGAGCTGCCTGAAGAGCCAGCCCCACGCCAGTCCTCTGAGCTGTGCTGTACCACACAGTAGCCAGTAGCCACTCTGGCTCCTAGTCACCTGAAATGTGACCAGTTCAAAATGAAGTGTTCTCTAAGTGTGAAAGACTCACCAGATTACAAACTTAGTGTCCAACAAAAGTACGAAACATCTCATCAATCATTTTTCATAGTGACTATATATGGAACTGATATTGGGGCTACATTGTATTAAGCAAAATGTATTAGTAAAATTAAAGTTTCTGATCCCTTTGCATTTCAAGATATGGCTTTCAAAAATTTTAAATTAAAAAAAAAAAGGTAAGCCTGTGAGATAATGCATATGTCGATGAGCTTGGTTGATTTTAGCCACTCTGTAATACATACATATTACAAAACACCATATTGTAAACCACAAGTATATATAATTCTTATTTGTCTATCAAAACTAATTTTTTAAAAAAATAAAGAAAATTTAAAACTACGTACATCTATACTAACATTATTTTATTAGACAGGACAGTCCTCAACTCATTTTTGTTCTACTCATAATTTTCTGATTCTACATGGTGAAAAAGCAATATACATTCAGTCAGAACCGTACTTTAAATTTTGATCTTCTCTTGGGCTTGATATGTGGTCGACGCTATCTTGCCAAGCTGGGCAGGGGATAACAGACCGTTTTCAGTGAGTTGTGTTGCGGTGATGATGCTCAGTATGATGGTTAGGTGCACTAAGTACATAAGTAGATTTATGATATTTCCACTGATGATGGGTTTACTGGGACCTAACCCCATCCTAAGTCAAGGGACATCTGTGTTGTTCCAGGCACTTCTGCCCAGACATAGAGAAATCAGTTATTAGTTCTTCCCAGAGAGCAGCGGGCAGATTTGGGGCAGCCCATTTTATACACGTTATTAGGGTTCTATAGAGGAACAGAATCAGCAGGAAGTATGATAATAAAAAGAGGATTTATTAGATTGGCTTACGTGACCAGAACCTGGATAGCCCACAATGGCCGACTGTAGGCAGGAGAGCTATAGAAACCAGTCACCGTGCAGTCCAAGAGGCTGAAGCCTCAGAACAAGAGGGATCCATGGTGCTACCCCAGGCCAAGACCAAAGCCCTGGGAACTCCCTAGGAAATCACTGTCAGAGTCCTCTTTGGAAGAATGAAGGAGCGTGAGTCTGGTGTTCTCAGGTGATCACAGGAGCAATCAAGAACCCCTTCAAGAAGAACCAAGCTTGCATCTACTTCCTTGTTCTTCCAACTTTTATCTCGTTTGAGCCCCCATCCTATTGGATGGCAATGCCCAAGCTTAGGGAGAGTCTCCACTTCAGTTTGCTATCCCTTATGCCAATCATTCCTAGACACACCCTCTTTGTCATACCCAGAAGCCTCTTAATCTTCAGCATCTATTAATCCAATCACGTTGACAATTCAAATTAACCATTACGGTATGTGACTGCCTTATGCTCTGGATGGAACAATCTTCTACTTCCATTGAAAGAGCAAAATGGGACCCAGAGACCCTGAGGGGTTTGCTCAAGACTCCAGAGTCCCTGAGGATCAGGCCTGGGCTGGGTTGGAATCTCCTAACTCCTAGACCTGTGCCCTTTCTGCTAGATTGAGAATTTTCTTTGCTGTTAAAACTATGCTGTTAATTTTTTGCTGTACTCATTCTTCAGCAGGGCACAGCCCCAGCCATCTGGAGCCAAGATCAGATTCACCAAGGCCCTGGGGCTGCAGGGAAGCCCAATCTCATGCCTCCAGGCTAGTGAACCCTTCCCACAGCTGTAGAACTTTTTCCTCCCACCACATACCCCTACTTTCTCCCAAGGTCCCTGACTTGTGCTGAGTGGTAGGATGAAGCAGGCCACCTCAAGCACACACTCAGATTCTGATCTGTGTGCAGTTGTGTCCACTGGTGCCAAGTCTTCCACAGTTGCCCAAGGTGTTCTGTCAGAGGGACAAGGAGCCAGCAGGCAGCACCGTTTCTACCAAGCAACAAGACCCTTTGCAGAGCCACTGGATATCTGGATTCTCTGAGGAGCAAACAACAATATCTTTGATTATCTGCTACCAAGACTCTCAGTTCCCTCTTCCTGGAATTGTTACTACCCCAATGACTGAGAAAGGGTACTCTGCCATGCTGACTCCTATCCTTTCTAGCAAGGTTCTTAAAGCCACAGACACCTGCCAGAGGCCATTTTTCTCCATGAACACTACCTCCAGAAGCCTCACCTCTCATGCCAATTGTCACCTCTGCTCCCATTAAAAATGTCCATGAAGGACTAGACTCAAGATGTTATTCTATTCCTTCCTAACTATGGAACCCTGCTTTGCAGGGATAGGTCAGAAGGGATGATCTCCATTCTTCCCTTCCATCCAGGAACAAGACATCCAACCAGGAATCCACAGAAGAACAAGGCAGATTGATCAACTCCTCAGTGGACCAAATGACTGGCAGAGTGACAGAACAGAATGGAGTTTTATTTGGCCCATCTGTCAATGGTGGGAAACACTCCATGTCTACTCTGCAGCTCACCTCCTCGGAGAGAGGGTAATCAAAGAAAATGAAGTGTGGAGGAGATGGCTGCACACCCTGCTAGTGTGTGAAGTACCCAGGAGAAAATAAATAGGCTCTTGAATGCCAGGCTGAAAGTACCAAGGGACAAGTGAAGTAGCGCTGAGAGAAATGAAGCAAGAGCGCTGAGATGTGTTAAGCCTCTGAAAATTGACGGAAAGAGACAGAATTATTTTGTGGGGGGCCTGTTGAAGATCCAGGGGTTGAAAAGTGTGCTTCGAGATTCTCAGGGCCAAAGAGTACTCCAAAGTCAAATAGCAAAAGCAATCTTAGATTACTGGAGACCCTGCTCAGCCATGAACTTCCCTGAGACACCTTTCAGACGCCCCACCCAGAGGTGTCCCTGTCACTGCAGGCTAACCACTCACTGAGATTCTTCCTGCCTGCTGTAATGAGCTCAGCCCATCGTGGATGAGTGACTGTTCCCAGGTCCCAGTGGGTCACAGGGCAGAGACCAGACCTGACTTCCTTCACCTATCCCCAGTCCTTGGCACATTGGAGGTAACCAAGAGCTGCATGTTAAATTGATGAGAGGGACACAGAGAGTGACCTGCAGTGTATAAGCAAAGCTAAACAACTGAGGAGAGAGTCAAGGGCCTTACCACGGGCAAGGAGAACGGGTAGCTCCGGGATCATGGGATCATGGGGGTATTTGGAGGAACTGCTGGGAAGTCCTCAGTGGAGAGTGTTTCCCTTCCTCTTGGGAATGACTAACCACGAGATCATGAATTTTGAGAAAGGTAACATTGACTAAAAAGGAGGAAAAGAGAAAAATAAAACATGACAAATAAGAAAGGGCCAGAGTCGGGCCCTCTCTGCCCACACCCTTGTGTTTCAGGCCGCCAGGTAGGCACACACCACTCAAAGTTTAGCAAAGATGTGCTAGAAAGGGAGAGAAACTCATCCATTATTCCAGGTCCCAGGTGGGAGAGCAGGTGCTGCACAGACGGCACCGTTGGAGAGGACCTACCTGTTTCAAAGATCTCCTTCTCCCAGGACGTGACCAGGGCTCTCTTCCTTATGTCAGCGCCTGCGTGTTGAGTAAGTGCCTACAAGGGGACTCGGCCTTGGGAGAGTTGTTATGGATACAAAGAGGAATGGAGTGGTCTTTGCTTTTAAATTCTTTACCTGGACAGAATCCCTCTACGTCATGGGGGATTAAGAAAAAAAAAAAAAAGATTCTTACCATCAGAAGACCAAAAGCAAGTAGGAGAGGACTCTCCTCTTTCCTCTCTATACTTTCTGTTTTACTTCAGCAGAGCCTGTGGGCCTAAATATAATTTGTGAGAAGGAACACTCTAGTAACAATTCCTGCTTGCTGAAAATCACTGTAAGGTGTTAAAATGAGAAGGGACAGTCTTAGGAATTAAGGTGGACCCAGGATGGAGATAGTGAAATCCAGATGCTGTGGGTATTACCTATTCCCAGAAAGTGGCAATCTCTTAATTGTACCCTGGGTCATCTTGCTGCAATCTCATTGCAGAGCAGGGCAGAACAATACTGCAAACTCTCCCCAATCCAATAATTCCCAAGTGTACAGATCTATGCTCATTTGACATATTTCTTATCCACTAACAATGTGCCAGGAAATATTCTAGAACTGGAGAGACAGGAATAGGCAAAGAAAACCCACCTGTCCTCAGGGTGCTTACACTCTAGTGGGCAGCGGTAGACATTGGACAAATAGACCAGGAAAACATGGAGAGTGGATCAAAGGCTGAGATGAGCAATAAATAAATAAAGCGACTTACCATGAATCTGGTGGACAGGGAATGGAGAATGAGCTGAACTCAAATATTCAGGGTATGTGTTACTGATAGCTTTTGAGCAATAACCTGAAGAGATCAGAGAGGAATTGATAGGGCATTTGGAGAAAAAAAAAACAACATTCTAAATAGAAAGAACAACAAGCATAAATAAAGACCTTTCCATGATATTCCATGGAAAAGAGCCAGGTTGTGACCAGCCCTTCTCCAGGTCAAGAGCCTATGCTGACGGCCTATTATTTATGTACCAGAATAAATTATTCAGTCCAATATCCCATGTCTTCCAGGACTAACCAGGCTCCCTTTCCCCAGCACAGTTCCTCTCATCCAAAGGGATCATGCTCACTAATAACCCCTCTACTAAACTTGCTCCTTTAATAGGCTACTGCCAGGTCCCACCCAATGCCAGTCATGAAGCACAATTATTTAAGATAAAATTGGGCTCAGATGTAAGAAGCAGAGTGCGTACCATCAAGAGAGACTCAGATTAGGAATCTCCTCTCAGAAACTGGTGTGGGGTGCAGTTTCTGTCTCTGGGTCTGCCCACCCCTAGCCTCCTTCACTCTGTGCCCTGCTGCCCCTTCACTCCCTGGCTGGAAGCAGAATGTTCCTGGGTCCATGGAGACATCCAGCTCAGCCCTCTTGACCCTGCTGCTGGGATTGTATCTGGATCTCCGTTTTCTTCCCATCTTCAGTGACGCTGTGGTTTCTCCTGGGTCTCTTTCTAACCTGATGTGCTCACCTTATGCTAGACTTGGGTCCTTAGTTTCATTTCCATGAGCCACTTGACTCCCTCTTGCTTTAAGGTTGCAGCATTTGAAGCCACCTGTGAAAACAAACTCCACCTATTCAACTGGGGAAAGCTGATCCTCTCCCTAAACCCCACATTCTTCATCAGTTAGAATCTTAAAATATTGGGTTTGAAAATGTTCACGGTCTCTTCTGGTCCCGGCATTCTGAGGTTTCATATCTAATTCCCACCTTCTTGGCTTTGCTCACGCTTCCTATCTCCCCCAACCCCACTTTGTGACCTTACTCTTCAGTGGACCTTTATGAAGTCCCTGCTCCTCACCAGGGACTTGGATAGGGAAAGGCACACAGAACACAGCCCTTGTTCCTAGAGAACACTGACCATCTCCCAGTGCAATGCAAAGCAATTAGTGCTGCCACAGGGGTGTGAACCCATGTGATGGACAGGAAGAAGCAGGTGTCCAGGTGGACTTCCTGTGGGCACAGCGGCATCTTGAAGACTAGGTAGGAGAGAGTTAAGTACGGGAGCGCCAAGAGAAGATGTTCAGGCAGAATCGACAGTTTGTGCAGCAGGCACGAAAGAACGTGGGCTATATTTAAGGAACTTCCAGTAGAAGGGAAAAGGGGAGGCATACGGTGGGTGTGGGTGCACCACGAGAGGTGACATCCAAGAGGTAGGCAGGAGCCAGATCATGTAGGTCCTCGAATGTCAATTGAAGAGTTTGGTTATTAACTTAAAGGTAGAGAGAACCTTTAAGGAATTTAAGAGTGACACATTTGCTTTCCAGAAAAACAACTTCCACAGCCATGAGACGAAGGAATCTGTGGGAGGGGAGGGGAGAGGCGACAAGAACAGTTAGAAGGTTTTGCAATTACCCAAGTCACAGGGATAAAGTCTGGACAGAGACGGGGGCAGGGAACCAAGCAGCGACATTCGTTTTTAGAGGCATTGAAGAGACAGAATCAGGAGAACATCCATGACCACGAGGCCGGGGTGAAGCAGAAGGAGAAATCAGGTGGCTGGCTGGAGTGACGACATCAAGTGCTCTGAACAGAGGCGGGAATTGCCAGAGAACAAAGAGTGTCCCAGCAGAGAGCAGCAAGTTCAGACTTGATCTTGGTACATTTCAGGTACATTTTCCATCCTGTAAACCTCCATACCTCCTATGTCACACTCTCTGACAGTCACTTTGAGGCCACATTCTGGAGGCTATCATTATCTCCATTCCTTTAGCATTTAGATGGGAACTATTTCTTCAGCATTTCCTTGGATCCTTGAGATCGTGCATGTGTATCCATCTTGAATCTTACTGGCGAGACCACCTGTGTAAGCCCCACATCCTCACTCCCAGGTGCCCTCTCCACTGTCCAGTACAGTGATCAGCTTCCAACAAGTGCTTTCTTCCCCACCTGTCTGTCAGGGCCACAGGAAGGACAGACGTCAGAAGCCCAGGAGATCAAGTAGGCGGGAGGGACAAGATGGCCCTCCTTCTCCTCTGCTTCAAGAACACATGTCCCCAGCAGGGAGGGCAGAATCGAGCTGCTCAACTCATGTTCACTCTCTTATGCTTCATTTTGGAATCTGATGTTCCAAAGCTCACAGTCTAAAGTAGACAATCAATCCAAATGGAACGTACGGGGGGCCGACGGAGCAAGGAGAACATGCTTCTGAGGGTTGGTTTTCTTTTTCCCTGAAGAGTTTTTCCTGTGCCACACAGAAAAATCTTTCTAATCCCAGAGAGAAAACCTGTGAAGATGAATGGGGTGATGAACACCGTCTCCTCCACTAGGAGAGAGAGGTGCGGGTATGAGCACTTGGCTGCGCTGTGGCCAGGAGGATTTTAAGAAGGGAAAATGCCTGGGCTCAGTTTACCTCTGTGACCTTGTGGAGTCGGGGGAAGAGGAACGAGGGAGAGCAGAATGAAAGGGGATGAGGAAAGCGTCCAGGGAAGTAGGAGCCATCCAGGTGATGGGGAGTCGGGAGAGCATTTTGACGTAGCTCCTACTTTTCCTTGGGGAGAAAGAGGAGAGTGAACAAACATGGAGTGGGTGACACATGCCAAGACCCTTTCCTCTCTTCACTGAATTCTTCCAGCAGTGCTATGGTGGATGACGATGATGATGATGATGACGATGATGATGATGATTGCCCCCATTAGTAGAGGTATCATCTTAGGGGCATCCTCTTTTCCATGAGAGAGTCTCCTAGCAGGTTTAATCCAGGTGCTTCTTCACTCTAGGTGAAGTCCACAGTCCCCCTGACCTTGGACTTGGTGGATGCTGTGTCCTCTTCCTCATGAGGCAGGAGGAAGAGGTCCATATGGGTCATTCATTCAGGAACTGGGCAAAATCTCAGGGTAAGCTCAGACCACCCACTCCCCATCCAAGGCTGCTGAGGAGGGGTCACCCACACAGGACCCCAAGGAAAACAATGGTCAGATAACAGGGGGAAGATAACAGGCATTCCAGGGGCTCGTGGGACCCCGTGGTGGTCTCTGTTTCCTGTAGGGCCTGCTGGAGACCTGGGGCTAGGCAATCCTCAAGCCCACCTCCACTCCCTAGGGATGGGCACACAGTCCTTAGGCTCTAGACTGACCACACTCCGCTTCCCTCTACCTTCCTCCCTGTAGCCTGAGAAGCATAGAAGGAAGGCCAGTCCTGCTCTCCCCGACTCGTCTCCATGCCTTTGGTGCATACTCACCAGCCCCGTCTCTGTGACCTCCTCTACAAAACCATCCTCCCCTCGATTGTCTGTTCTCAATTGACCTTGGCTGGACCGTCTCAGTGCCAATCGCAATAGGGAAAAGGCATCAAAGTATGGAGGTGAGAAAACCCCAAAGTCTGCACATTACACATCAGAAAGGGTTTCCCAGGGGTCATGTGTGCCATGACAACCATGGGTGGAGGGGTGAACATCACTGGTCTTCAGATTCCCATGGAGTCACACTGCCGTTGGCAATGCCAGGCACCTCGTGTGGAGACCCTGGCAGCAAAGAGAAGCAGCCCCTCTGTCCCTCCTACCAGGACTGACTGTCCCTTGCTGGTCTGGCCAATGCTTCTGGCGACTCAGGCTACCTGCCTGACTGCTCAGCAGGAGCAAGTCACTGGAAACAACCCATCACACTCCTGAGCACTAACCAAGAACCTGGCAGGTCAAGGCCAGCTTCCCAAGGTCAGGTCCAGGCTGCCACCCAGCAGACCTCAGTTTGGGCTTTGCTGAATGCTATTCTCACACCCCCAATGACCTCTGATGGCCAGGGACCTGCTACACCCAAGGGTGCTTTTCTTTTATCTTCAAAGACAGGGGAGGATTTAACTTCCAAATCTTCTAGTGAAGAATAGAAAGGAGGAAAAAAACCCAAACTTGCTTTAATTATAAAGCATTCTTCTAAAAAAAATTTCCTAACATAACATATGATTTATCATTATAACTATTTTTAAGTGTATGCAGTTAAGTCGTATTAATAGAGCACCCCACTATGCCATCCATAGGGATATATTCCAACATCCCCAGTCAATGCCTAAAACCATGCATAGTAGCAAACCTGTTTATATTATGTTTTCTCTGATACATAGATGTCTGTGATAAAGTTGAATATGTAAATAAGGCACAGTAAGAAATTAACAACTCATAATAAAATGAAGCAATTATAACAACATTCTGTAATAAAAGTTATGTGAATGTGGTTCTTTTTCTCTTTCTCTCAAAGCTTCTTATTTTTCTTTTTCACTTAAAGGAAGCACTTTGCAACATCTTTTTGTCGTATCTGAATTGCCAGCATCCCTACTTTAGTCTTTAGGATCCATAATTAAAGAAAATAATAGTTATTTAAAAACAAGTGCTGTGATACCATGATAGTTGATTTGATAACCATGATGGCTGCTAGTGACTAATGGAAGGGTAGTATATAAAAGATGGATACTCTGGATAAATAGATGTTAACCATCCTGCGTAGGAGAAGCAATACAGCACAAAATGTCATCATACTACTCAGGATTACACACAACTTAAAATTAATGAACTGTTTATTTCTGGATGTTACCACTAAATTTTTTTGGCCATGTTCAATCATTGGGCAACTGGGCAAAACTGCAGGTCAGAGAAGAACTATTACACATTCACATTGCTTTGTAACCATCATCACTATCAATGTCCAGAATTTTTCACCATCCCAAACTGAAATCCTCTGCCCATTAAACTGTAACTCTCCATTCCCTTTCCTCCAGATCCTGGCAACTACGATTCTACTTCTGCCTCTATGAATCTAACTTCTCTGTGTATATCATATAAGTAGAATCATATAATATCTGTGGCTTATTTTACTTAGCAATAAATAAGTCCTTTTCTCACCCAAGGGGTGATTTAAATATTTCTGACTTATTTTACTCAGCATAATGTTTTCAAGGTTCATCCATGTAGTAGCATATCTCAGAATTTCATTTATTTCTAAGTCTGAATAATACTCTATTGTATGCATGTGCCACATTTTATTTATCCACTCATCTGTTAATGGGCATGCTGGTTGTTTCCACCTTTGGGCTATCATGAATAATGCTGCTATGAACAATTGGTGTACAAGTCCCTGTTTGAGTTGCTGTTATGAATTCTTTTTAGTATATACCTAGAAGTAAAATTGCTGGATCATATGGTGGCTCTATGTTTAGCTGTTTGAGGAATTCCACAGTGGCTGTATCATTTTGCATTCTCATCAACCATGCACAAAATGCCCCAATTTCTCCACATCCTCACCAACATTCGTTATTGTTATTTTCTATTGGTTTTTATAAAGGCCATCGTAATGTACATAAGCCATTCCTAAAGATCATATTTTGCTACATTAGTGTGACTTTACAAATGAGGAAAATAAAAATAAATAAAATAAATCAGCATGGTTAACTGATTTTCTTGCAGATGTAAAGCTGGCAAAATGACAATAGAACCTCTTTTTGACCCCTCCTGGACCCACCTGATCAACAGAGTCTCCTCTCTGCTTAAATCTTGGTTGGATATTCAGAGGGTTTTGGAAGATGTTTATACAGAGGTTTAAATATAACATGTATATGACATGAATATATCTGAATGTAATATGAATATATGTATATTATCCATTCGCTTCAAGCTGGTCTTTCTTCTGAGCACCAGTCAATAGGAAACAAGTCCTTGTCTTAGCCAAGAGATGAGCTAAATGTGGGGGAAAAGAGAGAGAGAGAGACCCCAATCCCATCTAGGCCTCATGGATACAGTAGGTATATTGGAAACATAAAATGCATACAGAGTTCCTCCCTGCAGGAGATTGAGCAGCAACTCCATGACCCCCCAAAGCAAAAACAGCTATTGAAGCCCAGAGATGATCTGCTCAACCCAGTTTTGGACCTGAGCTAGTTACTGGGTGATGAAGGCAGAATTAGCCATAAATAGCCACTTGGAATAGGACCACTTTTTGAGGTCCTCCAAAGAACAAGGTGCCTCACTTCACTACAGAATGTGACCCTGACAGGCTTATATCATTAGCTATGACTTAGTGAACTGAAAAGCCTGTGGCTCAGAGACCAGGTCACAGCACATGGTGGCAAATGGAGCCAGGATCTGAGCTCCAGATCTGGCAGATTGTGAAACCCACCCTCTTTCTACCTCCACCATTTTCACCATGGGGTACGGGAAACCTAGGGGCTTAGGAGGTGAGCATGGGGTGAGCAGAGGATGGCTTCTTCCTGCATCCTCCTCAAAGTTTTGGCAACAATAGCCCAAATCAAAACATCATTTTCATGTTAAAAACATGAAATTATGAAGTAGAATGCAAAATTCACAAAATTTCTCCAAGATGAAACACAGGGCTTCAAAGAAACTTCTCACTGACAGCTAGCTGCCTGAGGCTACACTCCCAGCCCCCTGGGGGTATGTGTTCAGGCTTCTGCTGCTAAGACTCTTTGGGTGAAAACTTGAAGCTATGGTGCCCCATATCAGGACCCGAGAACCTGGGCTTCGGAAAAGGCACCAGCTTAGTTTTGAATTTGGGTTTTCATTTGCCAGGTCTGAGACCTTGAGTTTATTATTTATTTGTTATTTTACCTTAGGCAAGTAATTGGACATCCTCTTTACCACGGTTTTTCCTATGTTCTATAAAATAGGGAAAAAAATAGCACACCTACTTCATACGGTTGCTGTGAGGATTAAATAAAAACATAATGATGTAAAAATATAATGGTGCCTGGCACAGGGTAAACGCCGTATAAGGGCTCATTTTCTCAGCATTTTTTTTTTACTCTGAGCCTGTTTACTTGTTTACCAAATTGGAAAACCTAATATATGCTTTGTAAGCGTGTCAGGAGCCTTAAATGAGATATCATACGCAATACATACAGCACACTTGCCTGGAAAGTAGCAAGCACTCTACGAATATCACAAATGATGGTAGACGTTCTGATTTTTTATTATTTCAGCATTGTTGCTATGGCATCGCAAAGCCATTCCTAGGAGAAGTTCAACATACAACCCTTATCTGCTGCTGTCAGTTTCATGGACTCTGACTCCCTTGATATTTCACCCATTTTCTAAGCAGGTATCTACAGAAGACAGAATCCTGAGCTCTTGAGCCCAGAACCAGTCTAGCATTTCTGAAGTTTTTAGGAGGGTGATTGTTTTCTTTCTGATGTGAAGAAAAAAAAAAAATATCCAGCAAGGTCAACTCTCAGTCCTTACCTTTCCCAATCTTCAAGGCATCCTCGACCTCCATCCCCCTCCAGAAGGCTGGCAGCGGGACCCCCAGCCCTCATCACACACCACCTCTGCAAGCAGCGGGCAGTCAGGTGCAAGTTCCTTTCTGTCTGTCTCATCCCCCCCCCCCCAGTAAGTAGAGTGGGAGATCCCTGTGAGAGGAGTAGGATTTTTATCTCTGTGCAATGTGAGTCTAACAAAAGGCAGGGCAGAGACCAAAAATGCATGATCCCTTTGTTTAATTCTTGGCTCCAAGTAGAGGCCTTTTTGTAACTGGGGGCATGATTTTGCCATTTTTCTGGCCCAAGGGGGTTCCTTCTTCCAATTTGCACTCAGCTTCCTGCTTCTCAGTGGTGCCCAGGGAAGGAAGACCCTCCTGTGCTTCTTGCAGTACGGGCAGCTCTGGGAACAGTAGGGGTGCTGGATAGATGTTTGAAGGTAGATTCCATTGGTCCTGAGTCTGGATTTTAGGTTATCTTGGTGTCAGGAAAAACCAATGATGTCATAGGCCAGAAGGTTATAAGTTGACAGACAGGAAGCAGAGCCCAAATCTTCAACAGGTCTTCAGATTCAGAATCTCAGTCTTCAGCACAGCTTCCTTTGGGGGATCACTAGAAATGATAATAATCTACAACTGAATGTCTACAGCTTTACCTCCTGCAGGTAGAAGGGTCCTGAAATGGCCATGGTCAGTGCCCCCACCACTCCATCTTAGTGCCCCTGAAAGTCTTCCCTATAGTGTCTGAGAATTCCTAGAGGCACCATTCATGGGTGCAGGAACAGTTTCAGGCCTGAAGGAGGTGGCAGCTGGAGAGCCTCTGTCCTGACCGTGCTGGCTCAGTGCCCCCACAGAACTGACAGGGGACACCTGCTCTGCCTGGTCTCTGTCCATAGCATCCACAGGGAGCTCCCAGAGTGCCAAGGCAAACCCTGCTCTGAGTGAGCCAGGTGGATAGGTGGCTGGCATCGCACTCTGGGACCCTAGACTCCTCAGCAGAACCATTTAGACCTAGATAGACAAAGACCAGCTTCTGAAGCAGCTGTGCCCTCCTCCCCGGCTGGAACTCATGTGGAGAAATGCTACTTGTCTCCACCATCCTCCTCACCATGGCTGCCTGGCTCTTTGGGTCCCACGCCCAGCCACAACAGCAAGATTAGATGCAGAGGAGTGAACCTCCTGGGATCTAAAAGAAGAAAAAAAAAAAATCAGTCATTTATAAAAGCCCTAGTGCAGAACTAGTATGTAAATGGCAGCCCTGATCCTCATCTCACCTGCTGTGCAAATGGCCAATGAATGAGCTCAGCCAGGGCACGTGGCTGCATTTAACTTGTTTAGCCCTTTACACCCAGAAACACATGCACACCCACAGTCTCCATTGATCTTGATAAGACCTTTGTGTTGCGGTTGGTGTTTTTATTCTATGTACATTGATCAGAGCATAGAAGACAGTATCAAATGAAGGAGGCTTGAGCTTCAGGTGCAGAGGAAAAGTTCTCAGAAGGGAGCTGGAGTACCTAAAGCTTATGCAGAAATATTAGCAAGGAAACAAAAGGTTGGGCTCTGGGCCTGACACACATGTGTGCCCCTGTGCACAGGCAAGCATGCATGTGTGCTCCCGTATGTATTGTTTGTGTGTGGGCATTTCTGTGTGTGCATGTGTGTATGTGTGTGCCCATATATGTGTGCTTGCATGTGAACATATGACTGAGATATGCATGTTGATTTGTGTGTGGGAGGATGCACGAAGGTCTGTATATGTGCTTATGTGTATGTGTAGGTGGTAAACACATATGTGCGTGCATGCATTTGTGTGTATGCCTGTGTGTGTGTGTGCATGGGGGCACACGTGTGTGCTTGTGAATGCATGTACAAGCAAGGCACTGAGAACTGGCTGGAATGCTGTGGTGAGGCCCCAGGCTGGTAAGGGACAAGGTAAACTGCAAAGCATCCAAGGCTGAGAGTGGTTTCATTGTCTCGTATCATTACAAGGGCCCTCAAAAGCTCCTGGGCACTGTGCCACCCATCCTCTGGCCAGGGGACAAGCAATCCTGGCATGGTTTACCCACCTCCTGACGAAGGTGCCAGGGACCGTTTCTCCACTGACCATCTTCCCCGCTTCTGTCTGAGAGGGGCCAGATGGAGGAGGTGAGCGGACAGGCAGCCTTTCCCTGGGCGCTCCTCCAGGCTGTCAGCTTTTGGTGATTGGCACTTGGACAGCAGTTCGGCTAAGATGATGTCATGTGCTAGGACCGGATGTTAAACACGAAGAACTGTGGGGGAGGGGTCCTGGTAGGGTCTGGGCCCTCTTTGGGGGAGCAGTGCTGGCTACCATGTGAATTTGGGGGAAGAGGCTGGGAGGGGCCATCTCGGAGTGACAGGCCAGCAGAAAGAATGACAGCAGCTCTCGAGCCACCCTGGTCAGACACCCCTCCCACATTCCAAGGAGGGGCAGAACCTTCCGACCCGGATGGTTAACCTTCTGGACCAGCAGTGAGGATGCCAAGAGCAAGACATGGCGTGAGTGACGGAAAGGACAGAAGTGAGGACGTAAAAGTGAAGGTTGGACAGAAGGAGCCGCCTCCCCCCTCCAGGCCCAGCTCAGGGTCTGGTGCGCACTAGGCCCTGACAGAGGCCTGGATGAGAGGCTGCAAGTGGGGGCGTCTGGGGAACTGGAGGAATCAGGAAGCGGGGCACAAAGAGAGGAAGACAGAGCAGGGTGAGGAGAAGGAACAGGCCCAAAAAGCCCCAGGAGAAGAAGGAAGGTAGGAGGGAAAGTGAGTGAGAACACCCCACGCTGGCGAGCAGCCTCCAGAGGGAGGTGACGTAGCCGTCATCGGATGCAGAGGGGGCCGCAGCCCGGGAGCCAACCAACAAGGCGAGAACACTGTGGGTCCTGGAATCCCCACCTCGCCCTGAGTGGCTGCCACCGTCCACTCACGCCCCAGCCTGTCTCCTCAGTCATCGAGGGGGACACAAGAACCTGGCGTCCAGAGCTGCTGTGTGGACGCTGGGAAGGAACGGCTCCCCCAGAGACGCAGGGAGCAGGGAGCAGGGAAGCCACAGCTCTGTCACTGCGTTGGGTGTCTAGTGCCATGTGACAAATGCCACGCACCTGGGGATGAAAACAGCCCATGTCTGTTAGCTCCCGGAGTCTGTGGGCCTGAAGTCCAGGCATGACTTTGCCATGGGCCCTGCTCAGTGTCTCACCAGCTGGAGTCACCAGGGTCTCTACCCCGACCAGAGCTCAGGGTCCTCTCCCAAGCTCCAGACGCGCTGGCAGGACTTAGTTACTGGTAGTTGTAGGACCAACTCCCTCAGCTCCTAAAGGTCACCCACACGCTCCTCTCATGTGGTCTTTCCCACACATGGCGCCTCTGCAGACTCCCCAGTCTGACGTAACAGCATGATCCCGGGGGGATGCCCATCGCTTCTGCTCTGTTTTATTGGTTAGAAGCAAATCGGAAGTTCCCCTGGATTCCACAAAGGTATGGTCGTCACCGGTCACCCTAGAAGGTGTGGCTGAGAAAGTCCATCTCCTTGGTCTTTATTTTCCTTCTCTGTAAGATGATGATTTACAATCGCATCTCCCTTACAATAATGGCGATGGTTAGTAATTCATTATTTGTAAAGCATTTAAAGTAATGCTCGGGTGTCTACTGTATGTGTTTCCTAAATGTTTCTTTTTTTTTTTTTTAATAAATTACTGAATTGATGACAAATGTCTGCCATGCAGCAGGCACTGAATGAGGGGGCAACTGCCGCAGGTCAGCTGCCCGGGGCTAAAGGTCTAGTGCCCTTGGACACCAGCACGCTTCCCCAGGTGGTACCTGCTCCTCAGGGAGCAGGGAGATGGAGGATTGGGTTGAGGCCTCTGGAATTTGGGGTGAAGCTTTCTATAGGTATTAGGGAACATTCCATCCCTCTTTCCTGGGCGTCTGACCTATTTTCACACCCAAGGCCTGACCTCTCGCTGCCCGTGTGCCCTGCAGCTCCATGAACACCCGCTTCTCCCCAGCTCCCTTTTACTGAGGAAGATGGGTGTGGGGTCTCAGGAGCCAGAGCCCTGGCCTCTCAGTCCCTCCATCCTTCCTGCAGAAACCTGACACGACAGCCTCCCCCACCCCGCCGGTCCTCTCTAATCTAATTTATGCATAGCTTTTCTCTTATTTGCAAAACATAAGAAACCCTTAAAACTAAGAGGCTGTTTTCCATTTCTGAGGTGGGCTCCGCTGGCTGCCACGCACACTCACACGCATATATTTGAACAAGTTTGATTCAGTGTAGCTGACACAAAAACCACTTAGTCGTTTCTCCTACATCATCCTAAGTTAATACTCCTGACAGGCTGCAGGAGGCTTTTCGGCAATTTTTCTATTTCAGCTTTTTTTTTCCCTCTGCTTCCCGCCACCTCCCCACTTCCCCCTTCCCCTACGATAAAATTTGCTTTCCGCTCAAAAGCTGACCAGACCTTTGCAATTTGTATCCATCGCATCTTAAGACGGAATTGAAAGGCTAGCCGCGGCTCTAACTGGGAAAGGGGCAGCCCAGGCGTGCAGGGATGGATTCTGTTTGTGCTGCGTGTGGGGGGATTTCACTGTGCAGGAAAGATAAGAGATGCGCTTGCTTAGGTCCCTTCATCTGGGAGCCGCGATACTGAGGGGGCGCTGAGGGCCTGAGCAGCTCAGCTCACCTGCTCAGCGGCTGCCGGCACTGCTGTGGCCTTTGTGTCCTGCAGTGGGCACCTGGGTGATTTCCAAAGCCCCAGGCTGCATCTCAGATGTGATCTCAGCCCCTGAAGGGGAGCTGCTGGATTGTGCTAAACGAGGACCTGTGTGCTGTCTCCTGCTCCCTCTCTCCTGCTCCTTCTCCCCATCCCTGGGTCTCTGCCTCTGTCTCTATTCCTACTTGCTCTGTTTGTCCCTGCCTCTCTCTGTGTCTTTTTATCTGTCTCTCCTGTGTGTGTGGTGTGTGGAGGGGACACACCCAGGAAACGGACGGAGATCAGTATGTAACTTGTGCCTTTCCCCTGCACCCCTCCTTCTCTTTGCAGGACCCCCCCCCCAAAAAAAAAAAACCACCTACCCACTCTTTCTCATTTCTCAGTCATCAAGCTGCTCTGGGGAAGAGTTTTCAGCTGCATCTTGCAAGGGAGGAAGTGTTTTGCAGGTCCATGCGAAGGAACTCGGCTTTCCCCCTGACGTACAGCCTGGTGGAGGCGGGGCGGGGGGGGGGGTACTGCAGCTCGCCCCCAATCCTGTTCTGCCCGGACTCCAGCTGTGGCTGAAGGCTGGCTGCTGACTTCTCAGTTCCTCAGCAGGGAAGCTGCTTGGCCAAGGCCCACTGCTTTCCAGGGCTGGACGGCCAGCAGGGGGCAAGCTGGCCTTGCAGCTGCAGCCTGAGCGCCAGAGACAGGCAGCCAGAGGGGTGGGAGAGTGACAGTGACTAACCTTGTGAGGGGAGGCGGTTACTTAAGGCCCAAACTTCTCTGCTGCTGGCATCATATTTCCTGAGGAGCCCTAAGACTCAGCAGCGTCAGCCAGGAAGAGGGCTGAGCTACCTGAGAACCACTCCAGGAGAAGCATCAAGTGAGCCCCCTGCACCTCTGGCTCACAGCCATGTCCAGGCGCAGGAGAGGGACCAGGCTGCTGAGGCCTTCCCGAGAACTCGGTGAAGCCTGGAGATGGTGGACACTGGCTGACCCTTCCTGTGAGCTTTGTCTACTCATCATGGGTGTTGCCAGCACCTCCATTTTGGAAATGAAAACATTTGAGTCTCAGAAAATGATTCATTAATTAACCCGTAAAGCCACGTGCTTTACAGCCCCGCATTGCTGCTTCTTTGAGGATCAGAATGGACAGCATCTTCCTCCGCCTTTCCCTCAGCCTCTGTCTACCCACCCCTGCTAGCCTGAAGCACTGGCCTTCTCAGAGGACAAACAGGAGGACTGTAAAAGGCTCAAGACCCAAGCATTGAAGGAAGACTTAGAGAAACACAAGCATTTGAAGGAGGAAGTGTTGGGTATATCTGTGGTTCAGCTATTATCACTGGGCAGTGTGACCTGGGCCAGGTTCTTAGCAGCTCTGCTTCTCTGTTGCTTTCTCTAAGAAATGTGTAGTAGAGATAGACCAAGGAGTGCTAATCTGGGACCCATGAATGGATCTTGGGGATCCACAGATTCCCTACAAATCATATGTGAGGATTCATGTGCGTGGCGGACATGCGCACTCACCTGGGGAAATAGTTGGGGACTTTTCCATAGGGTTCTCAGAGGGGTCTTTGAGCAGACAAGGAGTGAGAATAATTGCAATCAAAGACCTCCAAATTGCATCCAGCTTTGACTTGCTGAGACAGATGAGTGACTCCAACAAAGGAAATTCAGGGCCCTGGCAGATATCTGAGCGTATCTCAGGTGGATCCTGTGTAGGACCAGCTGTGGAGGAGCCAGGGTCTCCGAGGATCATTATCATCTCTGAGCCTCCGAGCCTCTTAATCTGATGGCAGATGTTCTTATACAGATTTGTGCCCCTAAATTCCCAGGGAAAGTTCTGCCACAGAGCTCTCTGGTAAATGGAGACACCCTTTCTCTACTCAGTCCCCAAGGCCACCGTTAACCAGCTGAATGTCATTTCAACTGCTTGCCAGTCTCACCTGAGCCAAGGCAGGCTCTGTGGCTGGAACTCTAAAGATAGCTGGAGGGTCTTGGGTAGAAGTTGCAGAGAGCGGTGATAAATGAGCCCAGGCCTTCATGGGGAAGCCAAAAGCTGGGCAGCCCTGGGCAGGGGAGGAAAATCTTAGTCTTCTATATCCCAATTGGATCTTATTGTCAATATGTCTGTTCTAAGATGGGATCAGGTTAAAATAGCCCTGTGAAGGAAAGGAGGAAGTTGTCATAAATCAAAACCAAAGGCAGCGGAAGGGTGGAAGGACTGGGCATGGAAGGAGAAGACCGTGAAACCAGGATGTGAGGTGTTTCCATGTCTGACAGTCTCAGATGCACTTGGCCCTGACTGGCAGAACTACATCCTTCACCCCAGGTTGCATCTCTGGTCCCTGTCAGGAGCCCAGTGATTGAGAGTCACAGCAAGACAGCCCACCTGCTGCTTCCCACTTTCTCCTGCCTCCAGCCTGGCGGAACTGTTTGCTGCTGCTGCCTAGAAACTGCTCTTCACAGACCTGCACAGACCAGGTACCAGGCAGCTCTGCCAGGCCGGCAGCAGCCACGTCTGGGCCCAGAGGAACCGCTCCGTGCTACGCTGTTTTCATTTATGTAAGCTAATAGGATATCATTTTATAATGACTTGACTTTCTCTCTTACTTTGCAAATATTGGTGGAATATGAAGTTTGCTCAAGTTTCCCTAAAATGTGTGCTTGGATCACTTGGGATTTAAAATTTAAATTTTTAATAGGGCTCCAAATCAGTCAGTGACCACCAGTGCAGGGAGTCCCGTCTGCCGTGGCACGAAGGTTCCTGCTGTTGGCTGAGATTGAGAACAGGAGAATCAGAGATTTGTAGACCCCAACCAAAGCTCAGACAAGAAGAGAGGGTCTGTATGGCAGGTGTGGTCCAAAGAGATAGAGGGGAAGACACAGTCAGGTCCATGGCCACTAATGTAGAGAGCAGGTGGGGAACCTGTGATGGGATTCGGAGGGTGGGGTATGGGGAGGTGAAAATACAACTAGATGTCACCATTACTCAAAGATGGGTAAAGAAAGCGAGATGGAGATCCACCCCTGAGACAATAGCTGACAGAAAAAGGGTCCAGATAAATGTTTCGAGTCAGGTGCACCTGTATACCAATAGGGGTTTGGCCTTAGAAACCACTACAAATCCTCTCTGAGCCAGGGCAGAAGATCAGAGTAATGTTTGCAGCATGATCACCTGGATACTGAATTCTCGCAGTTGGTCCTTAGGGCAGAATTGGCAAAGAATGTCGGCCGGGGGTTTGGTTATAGGTAAGATAGGGCTTATGTGGCTTCTAATAATGACCCTGTGGCCTCAGCTTCAGGCAGAGAAGAAAGGGGGGGCAGGAGTGTTGTCTCAGGAAGAAAGCAAAAGAAATACACAATTGTTTATCGTTACATGTCAAGGTAGAATCCACCCTGATGCCATCCGGGGTCAAGAAACCCAGGAGGTGCCTCTTGCAGAGGGCAGAGAGGTGGCCCTTACAGGCATGATCCTTCACTGGATACTCAGGGAGCTCCCTGACCCATGGTGGGCATGGCTTCCTCATGAAGGGGCTTACAAGGACCATTCAGTTTTGATTTGCAGAAGTGAGTGATGAAAATCTTATGGATGAGCAACTCCTCTTAACCTCTCTAGCCTGGCACCTGGACTGTCCCAGTGCCCATTGGTCAAGATCCAAGAATCCTTGTCCTCACTTGGCCACTACATTTCCCTGGCAACAGACAAGGCTTTAAAATCAAAACAGAGTTCAAAGGCTAGACCTCCAATAGCTACCTACAAAATCTTGGAATAATAAGGTAATCTGAGTTTTAGTCATGGGGCCACAAAACCTATTCCACCCGGTTCTGATGAAGATTCAGTTATAACAGCAGTAGTCTTTACTGAACACTTAGTAGGTTCCAGTCACTTGCTGAGTGCCCTGTGTAAATTAACTCATCTAAATGGATTATAGACTTCTTCTCAGTCCCCTTAGTTTCTTTTTCCTGGATAGGGACATAAATTGGCACCTGGGCTCACCAGGTAATAGCTGTATAATCACAGTTCCTGTGTCCTTGAAGAAATGAACAGTCTCTGTATTAGTTTTCTCTGGCTGTGACAAATACCTTAAGTCATAAAATATTTAAAAGAGGGAGGTTTGTTTCACTCACAAGTTTCAGCTCAAAGTCCCAGATCAGGCAGCCCCCACTGATTTGGATCTGGTGAGGCTCCCTTGGTTGTATCATATCATGGAGGATGGTGTCATGTCAGCAGCTCATGCAGAGGGAGATGACAGGAAGTCAGATTGGCTCTTTGATGACAACCCACTCTCAGGAGAACTCACCCCAGGAGACCAACACGGGTCTCTTCCGAGGTCAATGCACCAAACCCTCTCCCTAGGGGCTCACTTCTCAAAAGCCCAGAGCCCCACCCAGCAGGTTCGAGAGCTGGCCTCCAACACATGCATCTTTGTAGGACACACTCGAATTATAGCTAAACCACAGCAATCTGTAACAGGTCGGCCTGTTCAGAGAGGCCAGGTGTGCTGTTCAGAGAGGCCAGGTGTGCTGGTCAGGCAGGGCAGTTCTCATCCTGGGTTTCATAACTCACCTGTGCTGTACCATGCCTTCAACGTGGACTTAACCCCAGATCCTACCACAGAAAGACCACTGGGCTCTGTCTCTGTGCCCTCATTCCTGGCACCCACCAAGCTGCAGGGAGGAGTTTACATGGGTTCTCTCCCTCTCCCTTCTCCTTTCCTCAGTCTGCGGACCCTTCCCTTTCTCTATCTGGAAGTCTCCCTTGACAGTCAGGCCTTTCTTATATCCTGTGCCCTCTGCACCTGCCTGGAGCCCAGTTAACTCCGTCCTCCCCAGCCTGCTCCCATTTTCAACTTACATGTTAGTGCTTATTCAATTGGGTCTCAGCCACTTGTGGATGAGTCTGCCTCCCAGACAGAAGTAGTGATGTATATATGATGTGATTCTCCCCTGTGAGAAGAACCTACCAGAGGATACCATAAACGCTCTGCAGTTAATGGAGTTGAGATTGATCGACATTTTTTCTAACATGGGATAGAACCATGAAACTGAAAAATGAGAAGACTTCATAAGGCCCCCGCTGGAGGGACAGGGACCTGGAGGTCCTCGGCATTTTCACTGAGGCCTGAGAGCCTTGCAGGGGTACAACCCCCCATTGGGAATTTGAACCAAAGCTGCCTTACCTTAATGGCTTTGGAGAAACATTGAAGTGGGCCCATTATTTGGAGTCTGCACTTTCCTTTCTGGGTCCATGTTTCTGACTCCAGGACCCCAGGCCACGCCCTGATTTCCAGGGCTGCCTGACTTGCTGTCTGCTCTGACCCTGTGACCTTCTGAAGACTTATCCGTCCTGAGTTGCAGCTCCCTACGATGCAACTATTTTATGCAGACCTGGATCTGATGAATAAGGCCAGTCAGGTGGCATTGACTGTCCTTAGGGGTGGCTCCTGTGCATGGGGATATGCAGGAAAGCCTTGGTGGACCTCAGCTCCTGCCCACCATGTCCTCTACCTCCATGCTCGCCTCCAGAGGTCACAGAAACTACTGGATTGTAGGAACAAGAGAAAACAGTGCTCCATTGGGATGGCAGAGCTTCCCCTTGTCCAGATCAGAGCTGCCCCCCCCCCCGACTGTGACACACACTGCTCTGTCCCCCAGGGTTCCAGCAATTACCTGGCTCTGAGCTAGATGCTCTCTGACAGGATACTCCTTCCCTAGCGAGCGGAGGTTTGGGCAGCACTGCCATTTTACTTGTTTCTTCTAAAATAGAGGAAGTTTGGCTCTGAAGCCCAGCCCATCCCATTCTCGCACAGTGAAGTCTGAACACGACCCCCTAGGTGAACAATTGGCCACTGTGCAAACTCAGCAAGCCCTTCCCCTCCTCCCCCCAGGCTGCTGCCCCCAAGCCTCTGCTATAGGGACATTCTGAGCCATACGGACCTCCAGTCCCTATAACCCAAGGGAGACATGTCTCATCTGAGACAGGATCAGGGTTGGAGGACACAAGAAGACTCCCTGAAATGGAACAGGGTGCTAAGGAAAGGCGAATGTACAAAAAACAGGGGGACATCTATGAAGATGGCGAGCTGCACCACTCACAGCTGCCTGGCACTGACTGGGCATGTGCAGACTCTTGGGAGCAAAGCCGGGAGACTCAGGGCCGTCCTGAAGGCCCAGGCTCGGCCTCCCTCCCCCCTGCCCCGCCCCCTTCCTCTCTGCAGCTCATCTCCTCCAGCGACCTCTCATTTCCCCATGTTGGCTCAGTCTCAGACGGAGACCCTGTTCAATATTTGTCTCCCCAGCTCCACTATTTGCTCTCATTTCCATATGCTTAACATACATATTAGCTGCCTCCCTCCTGGCCCCACAGCTGTCACTGACTCAGGCAGCCTCAGCCTGGGTCCCAGGGCTCTTGGACACTCGGGTCTTCTGCCCCTCTCTCATCCCACCAAGATGATGTTGGCGAGCTGTGCAGCCTGTCTCTGGGTGAGTCCTGCCCCCACCCCACAAACAAAGGCCTCAGTCTGGCCCCCAGGGCCCAGATCCCTGCCCCATGCTTGGTTTCCCCCTCAGGTTGTCCTTTCTTCCTTGGAGCAACACAACCCCAATGCTCCTCAACTGACACCATAAACTGAACATACGATAAGTCAAAAATGTATTTCGCACGCCTGACCTACTGAACTAATAGCTTCGCCCAGCCTGCCTTCGACGTGCTCAGAATATTAGCACTTGCCTGCCGGTGGGCACCCTGAGAGATGATCACACTGCAGGTTGCCAGCCCAGGGAAAGATCAAAATGCAAAATTTGATGTACAGTTTCTACTGAATGTCTTGTAAAAAAAAAAAAAAATCAGCAGTTGAATCACTATTAAGTTGGGGACTGCCTGTATTGGGGAGTCTTCTAGAATGACCATTTCTCACTTAATGAGAAGTTAGGGTAAGGACATAAAGGGTCTAGAGCTGGACTCTGAAGCCTGTTCTGGTGGTCCCTTTCCTTACTGTAGTTGTTGTACTCTGCTGAGCTCATTCTACCCCACAGTCCACCTCAGCCAGTTGCCATCCTCTTGGGAGTCCAGAACCATGGCTCTGAGATGAACCTTAGATGCAACCAGCCCAACCTCTGAACCATGGCTGGAGTTCTCCGTCAGTTTCCCATCAGCACCCCCAAGCCCCTGAGGTGTACCAGGACTTAGACCAATTTTGGGGAATGCAGGATGACTGAGGGATGGGTCCTCTGGAAGGAGCTCCCCAGGAGTGTGAGTAGGAGGGACACCTACCCATAATGCACCGAGACAAGTTGAAGACAGAGCTGTGAGAGGCTATCAGAAGAGGACCCTACCTCAGCCGATGGCCCCAGTAAAGGCTTCCCGTAGTCCTTTAATCATTGATTACTCCAAGTCAGGGGGGGGGGTCTCAGGTCCTCCCCAAATCACCTTATTTTCTCTCTGAGTTCTTCACACACATACTTCTTTCTGTGTGTCTCTCTGTTCTGTGTTGTGCTGCTCGGACAATACTGGAAGCTGGGAAGCTTACAAAGAGCAGGCATTTATTTGGCCCATGGTTCTGGAGGCTGGGAAATCTCCTATCAAGGTGAGGGCAGGTGAGGTGGACCTTCATACCAGGACATCCCATGGTGGAAGGTTGAAGGGGAGCAAGCACTCCCCCGGGAGGAGCAGGAGGGCACTGCTTTTACCACGGCCAGTCCTGTCCGAACCACATTAATTCATTCAGGAGGCAGAATCCGCATGACCCAGTCACCACTCATGAAGCTCAACTGCCCCACACCAGCATCGCAGGTTGAGAATCCAGCTGATGGACTTGGGAGAACACAGTCCAACCAACCATGGCATTTCCTTTACCTTGTGATTAGAACTCTAAAGGTAGTAAAAAGCTATACCTAAATTTCTTCTCCTTCAATGAGCAGCATCTCTCTTACTCAATGTTTTCCCAGTTATAGAAAGAAGATCTAGTTCCGTGATTTCTAGAATCCAAAATTCCAAAATTGGCTGTCAAAGAGGGCTTTCCCTCCATCCTCACTGTCACTTTCTAAAGTTGACTCTTGTCACTTTCACCTTGCTCTTCAATAATCCAAGGTTTCTCCTCCACTGAATCCACTCCCATGTTTCTTCAGTCAATTTCCTTAAAATCCTGCAAATCATGTCACCCTGCCATCCAGGATAGAACCCCACGTAGTTTGGATTCAAATGCATTTAAGGTCTTTATAATCTGGCCCCAGTGTGCACAGTTTCCGCCACATGCCCTGCTCGCAGTGCCCCAGACGTGACAGTCCATTCCAAAGCTCTTTGCCTTGAGTGTACTTTCCTCAGCTGAAGTGCTGCTCCCCACCCTCAAAAACCAGCACACTTCTCTCTGTATTCAAAGCTTTGTCAAAGCCCAGGTATGATAAGCAGGTCCCCTCTCAGTTCTCCTGAGTTACGTTGTTCATAATTCCGCAACAGTGGAGGAAGACATCCTCCAAGTGGGTTCTCAGTCCAAGAGTATCTGTGTCTTTGTCTAGTTCTGCCCACACTGATTAAAGCTGACCTGTGGAGTCAACAGGATGCCAGTGTGAAAGTGTATGACATCTAAGACTAAGTTAGAAAAGATAGTCAGTTTCCAGTTTGTCCCCTTTGATGGCCCACTTTGGAAAAGCTAGCCGCCATGTCATAAGACCTGCAGACAGCCTGGGAAAGACAATCCAGGGAAAATGCTGAGGCCTTCTGCCAGCAACCTCAGCAACTTAGCAGCCTACACGTGGGCCATTTTCTCCAGTGAATCCCCCAGCCAGGGCCAAATCTTTGGATGGCAGGGACCATGGCCAACATCTTGACTACAACCCATGTGAGACCCCGTGCCAGGACCACCCAGATAAGGCTCCTATTCCTTCACAGAGAGGTGAGAGATAATAAAAGTTCATTGATGTTTAAAACACTCAGTTTTTAAAAAAATAACTCAATAAATGGGCAAAGGAACTGAACAGACACTTCACAAAAGAAGAAATATGATTGGTCAACAAATATATGAAAAATGTAAAACATCTCTAGCAATTAGAGAATGGAAATTAAAACTATGCTGAGATTTCATCTTATTCCAGTCAGAATGGCAATTATCAGGAGTACAAGTAACAATAAATGTTGGGGAGGATGTGGAGAAAAAGATACACTCATACATTGTTGGTGGGACTACAAATTGGTATAACCACTCTGGAAAGCAGTATAGAGATTCCTCAGAAACTTGGAATGGAACCACCATTTGACCCAGCTATCCCACTCCTCGGTCTGCACCCAAAGGGCTTAAAATCAGCATATTATAGTGATGTGTCCACAGCAATGATTATAGTAACTCAATTCACAATAGTTAAGCTATGGAACCAACCTAGATGCCCTTCAACAGATGGATGGATAAAGAAAACATGGTTCATACACATAACAGAATATTACTCAGCCATAAAGAAGAATGAAATTAGAGCATTTGCCGGTAAATGGATGGGACTGGAGACTATTAAAACAATCCCCCAAATCCAAAGGCATAATGTTCTCTCTGATATGTGAATGCTAACACACAATAATGGGTAAGGGAAGGATAGAAATACTTCAGATCAGACAAAAGGGAAAGAAGGGAAGGGAGAGGGATGGGAATAGGATAGACAGGAGAATGAACTGGACATACGTTTTGTTTCCTATGTTCATATATGAATACATGACCAGTGTCACTCTACATCATGTGCAACCACAAAAATGGGAAGTTATACTCTATGTAAATATAACTTGTCAAAACACATTCTGCTATCATGTATGACTAAAAAGATCAAATAAAAGTTTTTAAAAATGTTCTGTTTGGGGGGCACTTTATTACACAGCATTAGGTAACAAATATAAACTTTTCCCTGAATGCACTAAAATATATCTTTACTTAGACTTCTCTATCTGATCTGTCAGTATCTTTGAGAACATAGCCATATGTGCTTCATCTCAGGATCCATGAGTAATTAATTTCTTAAAACCCTGAAGACTGAGTCTATATTTCCCCTACTCAACAGTGTGATATATTCCCATCCACACTGACCAAGGTCAGTCTCCTTTCAACTTGGCTCTTTTTTCAAGGTCAGTGTGTTCCCTACCACAACCTCCACACCCCACAGAGCTATACATCATCATTTCACATTGCAAAAGCCCCTTTACCTGCCCGTTCATTTCAACATTGACTTTCTGAGGTTGGCAGAGCAGGTAAGATGAGGCACATCTTACATAAAGCAGGTCAAGTTGCTGGGCCCAGTTTGTCAATGATAGAGTCCCAGGTTTCCTTACTGGTAACCCACTCATGTCCCTCAAACCACCCTGACTCCAACAATTTCCTCAGCTACTTCCCCCTGACAGCCCACTACTGGAGACTTCTAAAGGAGCCCAGACTCTTGTTCCTGCTTGGAAGGTTTTCCTGCCTGGGATTCTGCTCCTATTCCAGGCCTGGAAGCCTGGGGCTGGGGCTGTGCCTTGGACTCCTGGCTCCTCATTAACACCAGCCCAGGGTACTCGAGTCCTGTTGGCTGCAGCTGCAGGTCTCCTGCAAGCACTGTGCTTCTGTTTGCTCGAAGAGGTTGTCTGGAAAATGACCTCTTTCCCCAGCCTTCAGAAGTAGTTCTTGATGTTATCTTAAAAACAACTTTGAAACCAAAATTTAGGATAAAACGGAGTGCCAGTCAATGTCTCCATGAGTGCTACAGAGTCGCCAGCCCTCTCTTAGAGGAGGCATGAGGAGCTGGATGAAAGACCATGGACCAGAGTGTTAGGAAAACTTAGTTTTCCAGTTCCATCTCCAGTCACAGGATTCGTGTGACAATACCGGAGGACTATACCTTTCTGGGGCTTGGTTTCTTCATCTATACACAGGAAGTCTTCCAAATTTCCATGTCAACATTGCAAGATGGGAAGTAGGAAAAATAATACTTCTACCTTGCATTTAATGTGTGCCACACCCTGTCTCAGACACTTTGCATCCCCTAAGCCAATCAAGTTTTGCAGCAGTCCTGTGAAGAAAGCATTTTCTCCACTTAACTACTAACCTCAAACCTGGGGTACTTCAGCAGACTGCTCGCAGCACAGGAAGCAGTAGGAGAGCTGGGTGGCAAAGCCCAGGGTTCTCCACTTCACCAAGAGGACAGGTCAGGGAGAAAGTCCTCATACAATTGAAATATCCCTTTAAAAGTAAGATGATGTAAAAACAAGGCCAGGGAACCCAGCATTGGGAATGGGCCCAGTGACACATGGCATGATCCCCCAGTTCTCCTCTTCCAACATCCCAAGGCAGAGACGACATCCAGGAAGCTTCAGGGAGAAAGCCCTGGTCCTGGGCTTCTGCAGGTGAGGGTGAGGAAGGAGGGTGCCTTGCCCCTTCCCAGCCTAGCCAAAGTCCTCTCTTACCTGCCGGGCGGCGATCCACCTAAATCCTGCACTGCACACAAAACAGGCAAGATTCATAGCCTCTCTGGGAGGCTACAGATGGCTCATTTCTGCATTCTTCCCATTTCTTAAAAGTACCGTGCATGAATTTTTTAAAGTAAAATTGATTTAAATTGATTCTATTTAAATTTTCTTTTATTTTAAAGGTTTCATAATGCCTCTTAGGAGAACTGCAGATTCTACGTGTATGCAAAAACAGGGTCAGGATCCTGTCCCGAACGCATATACAAATCCTCGTAGGTCATGAAGTTTCTTCTTTGCAATTCTAGTATTCTGAATCCTGTCAACTCCTAATGCTCCTCTTGTGAATCCTGTGAATGGCATGGGGACCCCAAACCACAATCACTTCATACCTGAGCCAACCAGAATTTGATGTTTCACTTGCCTGACATTTTTTTTTCACCCAACCCAGATTTGCAGCTTTTTTGCACTTTTATTTAACTGTCCCTCAGAGAGCAAATCTGTTCTCAACCCAGGCTCGACTCAACTGTCTGATGCCACTGAGCTGTTTCAATGACTCAGTTTCCTCTTGGTAGAGCTTCCATATGTTCTGCCCACGGCTGTCATGACTATAACACGAAAGGTGCTACACAGTGAATCACACTGTTCTTGGCTCCGTGGTCACTGTGCTGAAAGCACTTGGAATAGACCCTTTTCCATCCCTCAGAAGCTAAGCCTGGGGAGAGAATCAGTTGATCGCTCAGCTTTTCCTTGCCTATTTTACCCTCATGCCCAGGCTCCAGCCCCATGGTTCACCTGGCTAACTCAAGCTCTTTGTGACATGCTCCTCCTACAGATGTCATTTGGTCCAAGAAATGTCTCTGGTTTATCCTAGTCTGTGGGAGGCTGCATAGTAACCTGCCATGGTCAACACCACGTGGAGTAATTACCTATCTGCCTCTTGCCCCAACTCTAGGCTCTGTGAAGGCCAAGGTCAGCTTTGCCTTGCTCACCATGATATGCTCAGAGCCCAGCAGAGCATCTGCTACATAGCAGCAGGTCTAGAAAATACACAAGTACACCTGCCTGTCCTGCCACCTGCGCAGGGCTGTTCTGGGGGTGAGGGTGAGTGTTTCAGCAAGCCACCTCATGTCTTTTGGCTGCAAGTTCCTCATCTGCAAAAAGCACGGTTTGAACTAGCTGTTCTCTACCATTCTTTCCTGCACAATAATCTATAATCCCGTGATTCTAAATAAAGTAATGTATTGAAAGAGCAGGGAAAACGGTAGCACTTCACCCAGCATCAGGATTGTGTTGATCGTTACTATTATTATTCTGCATGGTGGTTTTTTTTTTTTAATAGAAAAAAATTTTTTTTGATAGAAAACTATCGCTTCTGAGCTGTGCGTTTGGGCAGAACGGATGCAAACTTCCTCTTAGGCCCAATGACTAGCCTCACCCCAGCAGCAGGACAACCAGGCCCCAGGTCTGCTCTGCCCTTTCCTCTTCCCTCCCAAGGGCCTTGGGAAGTGCCTGGCGGTTCCTTCTTTCCTGACATCTGAATGTTGTCCAAGCTGTGTGCGTTGGACTCTGCCTTTTCAGATGGTCGGTCTGTGATAACTTGACTGAATTTTCTCATCAGGCCTGTTGGTTTTGAGGATCTCTTTCTTTTTTAAAAAAAGAAAGAATCAAAAAATCAATAATGCGAGGGGAGAAAACACACACACACACTACAGGAGAAGACAAATCAGACAGTCGGTGCGCCTGAAGTTTAAATTAGAATACAACGGTTTAATGCTCCCGAAGACCAGGCTATTGTTTCTTATCAGATTTCCCCTTGAACGGGCAATTGTGAAGCCAGCCTGTCCAGAGGAATGAGTTGTCATTCCGCCAGATGAGCAAACACCATCGATTTTAATGTGTGTGATGGAAACAAACAACACCGCTCTCCCTCTGCACGCCCCACCACCGGACGCCATTCAGTGGGACCGGACGCCCCCATTTTGTTAAGTGTCTAGGCAAAAGCATTCAGCACCGTGGCCAGGGAGGGTCAGGCCCTGGAAGGAGGAATACTCCTTCAGGATGACTGGCCCCAGAGCCTCCCTGTGGGGGAAAGTGCTGAGTCATGCAACATGGCGGCCCCCCTGTGGGAAGCACTGGAGAAGGATCCCCCTCCCTGTGGGGATCTGGAGAGAAGAGCCAACGTGTCACCTCCTGGAAGTCCACAGAGAGATTTGCAGTGGCCAGGGCGAGCACAGGACAATAAGTGGAGCCAAGAGCAATGGCAGGACCTGCTTGAGGGGCCATGACATCCATGTCCAGGCTCAGCTGCTCCAAACCACAAGGAACTGCCTTCAAGGGTTTGCCCTGGAGCTTTTGCCCATGACCATCAGGAACAAGAGGCCTAATGAGTTGAGATACCCAGAAAGCAAAAAGCCCGCCCCACAGCCCAAGAAGATTCCACGGCCTGCTGATGGGAGAGGGGGAAGAGAACACAGGGGTAAGGGGAAAATTCTATAAAATGGGGCCACTGTACTGACCACCCCCCACACGCTTTTCTTTTCTAAGAAACAATTTCCTGCAGCCCTGCCTGACAAGAGATGTCACATTCCTCAGCCAACTATCTGTTGTCCGCCAGGTAAATGCAGGCAGAGAATAACGTTGATAAGAGGAAACCAAGTTGCCCTGAAGGGACAGACTTTGGTGACCCTTTTCACGGACCAGATCCCAGAAGAAAAGGAAAATTCCTCCTAACCGTAAAACCTGTACAAATGTATGATTAAGAGTCCAATTAGAACTGGTCAGCATGGGCCAAGGTGACCTAGAGTTGCCATGGCAGTGGGAAGCTGAAAGTCTGATGTCATCCTGCTGTCAGTCAAAAGTCAAGAGATGGGCCTGGGTGGAATTCTCTAGAAACTTCTCTGGGATCCCCATTAAAACTGGAGTACAGAAGAGACGCTCCATCCCTCTCTTCTCAGAGGACCCACTGTTTCACTTGAGAGCTGTCCCCTTTCCCTTTTCCTATCTCTCCAGTAAAGTCATGCCTATTACCCTAAGTGACATGTCTGGAATCTTTCTGACTTGATCTTAAGATCAGGGTTTGAAGGGGGGGGCGGGGGGGGCTTCACACTGCCTCAGTTTCCTGAAAGACCCCATCCCCACAACACTATCAGGTCCCCTCCCACATTGCAGGAGTTCCATCTCTTCTCACTTAAATAAACCCTATTCCATTCACCCTTCCCTTTCATTCTTGTCTGTGGATTCTAGCCTTCAGATTTGTGATACAAGAACCCAGAAAGAAATCAGTGAGGCCTGCAGCTTGCACCAACCCCATCTGCCTGCAGATGTGGAGAATCTAGTTTCCTCTCAAAACTCCAGTTTTACTACCATCACTAATCGTTTCTGTTGGTCAAATACTCAGAGGCTTTCTCTTCAAAGACCATAACCTTAAGGCTGTGGCCTCCTGTGCTTACCTGGTTAATTAGTAGGCATCAAGCAAATATTTATACGATTCACTGACAAATGTTCTGCACCCAAACAAGACAGCAGCAACCTTGGAAGCAACTAACGTTAACAGACGACGGGAGATCAGCTACAACATAAGGCTTCTGTGTGAAGCCAAACAGAATCTGAAGAGAGAATATCGAACCCTTCTGATTAAGTAGGTGTCCCCTGCACTTCCCAGATAGTTGCCTGTCCTTGTTGCCAGGTGATCAAAGAGAAGGCTTTGCTGGTGAGGAGGGCCCCAGTCTGAAAGCTGAGATCTGCCGTTTGGCTTTGCTATTAACAACAAATAATGACGACGGACCCCAGTGTTTGAATAACCGTAGGTAGTTCTGACTGCTTTCCTATCTGTGTGTGTGCACTCTTCCAGAGTGACAGTGAGATGCTGAGGGCCCCAAGAACTGGATGATGAGGGAATACAATTGTTCCCTGAGAGTTAAACCTAGTAAAATCTGCACACAATGGAAATGATTAGGCAACCATGAAAGTAAATGCAGAGATTATCTGTAATTGTGTGACTGGAGTGTTTGGGAGCACCCAAAACTCCAGGCAAGGCGATCTGGGAGCAATCTGAGGGAGGAAAAAAAGATGGAGTGAGGCTGTAATTTGGTAAGAAGAAATCTAATCAATTGTATTGTGCCTTCCCAGAAGAGAGACCTCTTCCATGGCTGCCTGTCAGGCCGGGATGAGTGTCCGTCCTTCTGACAGGGAGATGTCTGTTATGGAAACAGATGCCCTGGGCTGCCAACGCCAGTCATAGGTGAGCCATAAAACTGTTTTCTTTGGTTCTGATTCTGTGATTCTCACCCCTTTGTTTTGAGAAGTTGATTTTCCATGTCAGAGAAAGAATGGGCTGGAGGGGCCAGAGGCCTGAGACCCAGTCCATCTTGTACCCCTGCCATGTCTCCACAGGCCTCTCGAGGCCCTTGTTGATGTGAACTAGTTGCCCTGCGTTCAGTGAGCCTGACAGGACTGACGAGGGCAAATAGGAGTTCCGGGGCCCCCATTCTGCTCCCCTCCATGCTATTCGCAAGGACTGACCAGAGTGGGGAACTGGGGAGATCCTCCTCAGACATGCTTTAAAGACAGGTCAAAAGGAGGCACTTTGAAACACCCCTGCCACCTCCTGCTGCAGATTCCGGCTGCCAGGCCTCTGGCCTCCTTCTGGGTCCGCAGGCTCACTCCTAAGACACTTGGTCTTGGCTTCCTCCTGCTGAGGGATGGGCAGCGTGGCCACAGGGGCTCCAGGAGTGCCCTCTTGGCACTCATCTTCACCTGAAGACCAGGAGCCCCTCATGGAGAGAACAGCACTCAGGCTGGTCCCTGAGAGTGGGGGAGGACTGCCAAGAAGGACCAGAGGACAGCCCGTGGCTGCCGGCACTTTGAGGTGGTCCAAGGAGCAAGGTCTGCTCTTCTCTTTCTTTCCCACCATTCTCCACTGTTTGCCCCCTGGAGAATCACAAGGAGACACATCTTTGCATGATCTCTGTAACTCTTCTCTGGGACAGCTAGCCCTCAGGACCACAGCCAAGGTCCAGGCTTTCCCACAAGCAGACTTCCTAAGAGGGCCACGGGGCAGCATGGTCATGGGTCTGTACACGGCAGATCAGATGCAAGGCTGTGTCCTCGGCCTTCTCCTCCGTCAGGACCCCACCACACCTGTGTCTGCCCTCTCTTTAGACCAGGAGTCCTGTTCCCCTCCCCAAACAGCGTCTCTCTTCTGTCCCCAATGTCTGACTCTTTTCCCATCTCAATACCCTTTCCAATCCAACACTATCTTCTTCTCCCTCCCTCTGGGGTGATCTCCCTTCTTGCATCAAATATCATCCACTCACTTCCATTTCTTAAAGCTCCAGACAGATCCTAAATCCCTAAGTCCAGCCCTGCTCCCTGCTCCCTCAACTCCCCCTGGCCTTAGCGTCCACCTCCTCTTAAAGCATTGTGCTTGACCTACAGGACAGTGTCCCTGTGATTCATTCCTTCATTTGTGAAAAATGAGATTCCAATCATGGTGTATGCACGCCGGAGACTGTTACACAGCCACTTAAAATAATGGGGTGGAAGAGAGTTTGATGAGGTGGAACAATGTTCACAGCACACATTCGGTAAACAAAAAGAGGGAGGGGGGGAGGCAGCAAGAGGGAGAGACTACAAAACTACAAAACAGTGTGCATGGAATGTTCACATTTTAATAAAAATATTCGTAATTTTCCATAAATGCATGTGCGCATCTAAGCCTCCATGACGGAGTGTGTGTACGACTCTGTTCTCAGCCGTCATCTGGCCTCTGGGCACTGGGATGATTGCAAATGATACCTTCTTCTTTGTGATTTTCTGTGCCTTCTAATTTGGTTTACAATGAGGAGATATTACTTTTGTAACAAGAAAAAAAGAAAAATCAGAATAAGTGTGATTTTTTTTTTCTTGAGATAGGAGTAAAAATGCCTTTTCCACCCCCCCCCACCTCCCCTTTGGGTCCTTTCTGTGTTTATCCACATAGGTACATGTCGTTGTGATTCTCAGCAAATGAGCCAATTAAAATAAGATTTAATTTATGTGAGCAGATCATGGCTGTTGATAGTTAAAAAAAAAAAAAAAGTCAACACTGAGTAATGGTCTCTTGGTTGTCTAAACCACACTGTCTTCTCCAGTCTTAGTTCTGCTCAGCTTTTTGGCTGAAGGCAAGCAATGTTGCCTCTAGAATTCTTTCACATAACTAGAATCCTCTCTTGGCCTTGGAGAGTTAGTATTGTGGTTAACAATGTGGATCATTTTCTTCCTAGACTGACAACTGGGTAGGGATTTCCTCTCTGCCACTTACTATGACTATTGACTTTCCGAGCCTTGGTTTCCCATCTGGAAATTGAGAATAATGAAAACATCCACTTAGAGGATTGTCCCGAAGACTAAATGACTAAATACAATCAAGTACTTAGCCCAGCGCTTGGCATACAGCAAGTACGTAACAAATAGGCGTCTTTATTAACCCCTCAGCAACCTTCTTCCTTAGAGGAATGGCTTGAGGACATTCAGAACTATTTTTAAGTCTCATAGGCTTGACTTTGAATAAAGAACCCAAGAGCGGGTTTTGACAGCTTTCTGAGGACAGAGGTGGAGTGTTCTGTTCTGTTGCTTCCATCTCAGAAATATTTAGACACAGGCACAGCACCTGAGCAGTTTGAATTCTTCCAAAGGGTCCTTCTTTAAAATGTCATCCTTCAATGACCTTTCAGTCATTTGGGGATGTTTTCTGTGCTCTGAGCAGACCACATTCCAATAGTGACCTGCTTAAAATCCATAGGAATTCTGGCTTTCAGCTCACTGAAACAGAATCTCAGGATTTCAAGTAACCCTCCTCCCCGTCCCCTCCAATAACCAATGCGATGGCATCTGGCCCTTTTTTAAACACGCATGCCACATCATTATCTAGTCTCTACCCCAGCAGCTGGTGACCAGGAACTCCTACCACAAGGCACAGGGTCTCCGAGCACCCAGAGTGAACTCTGAAGAGAAGTACTTTCTTGTATTGAAACTACATCTCACTCTCTGTAGCTTTCAACCTTTGGTTCCCCCCTCAGACACTCGAAGGGAGCATAAAGGCCAGCCTTTTCCTCCAGGGTATCCTGTCAAATACCTGTGGCCAGGGACTATGCATTCTTCTCGGCCTACCTTCTCTGGGGTAAACATCACCAACTTCTAAACTAGTTCCCTATACGGAAGGTTTTATTGGGGATTTTAAAAACCATTCTAATTCCCCTCCTGTCAAAGCAGAATAGCACAACATGGTGTCCAGAACCCATAATCCAAAGGATAGAGTAAGATGGTAGGTGCCTGCTCCTTAAACCCCACAGTTACATTCAGTCGCCACGGCTCCATCTGTTCTTAGATGTCTATCAGGAATTTGCTCTTCACGTCCTACATAGATAGATAGATAGATAGATAGATAGATTGATAGATTGATAGACAGAAAGATGTACCCTTCACAATCACCATTTCTACATTATAATGGTCTCATCCTATGACTGTGATATTGTGTTTCTAAACCCAATATAAGATTTTACATCTCCTTGGTTAAATTTTATCATTTTGGATTCATTCCATACTTTCAGCTTGTCAAGAATTTTTATGGACCTGATTCTGTCATCCAGAATATTTGCTACCCATTCCAAATTCCTGTCAACCACAGATTTGATGACTATGGCTCCTGTCTTCACAGAAGCCATTGATTAAAATTTTGACTAGCACTGAGCTGAAATTAGAGCCGTGGGGAGGTTCACTAGAAACTTCTCTCCAATTTATCATTGGTCCAAATCTTTGGCTCCTTCCCCAAGTTATTATCTGCCTAAGAACCCTTTTATCATTTCTTAATATATCTTAGGGTATAATATGATACGGTATGTGATATGAAATGAAGTGATGTGATATGATTTTTTTTTCAGAATGCATAAATGAAATCCAGAAATATACTTTTCTAATCTACCAATCTAAAATCCTTACTTAAAAAAGAAAGAAGTAGACAAGTCTGACATGACATGCTCTTACAGAACTCACTCTGGGTTTTAAATTCTCTGCTACCTTTTCTGGATATTCTTAAACTGTCTTTTTTTAAAAATAATTCATTTTGGAATTTATTTTCTATTTTCTTTTGAAAAGTTAGATTGACACTGTCCATCTGGTCTCCAAAAACTTCTTCATGCTTCAAAATTCCTCAAAAATCCCAAGAATCACCTGAGGTAGGCAAGGACAACAACTTCAAAGTGTGATATTGTGTCCAGGAGGCTTTGTTAGTTTAGATAAATCAGACAATTTGTCCTTATTATTTATTTATTTATAGTTAATTAATTATAGAAATGAAGAGAAGAAAATATTTAAAAAATCTGTTACCTTCAGTTCAGGATAATTTCTTAACTATAATTCCAAAGGCACAAAAACCAGAAGGTGAAAGGCTGGTAGATATTACTCCATTAAAGTTAATTTGGGACAACTCTAAAGGGACAATTCAGCTTCATGCTCTCGGTGGGGTAGCCAGGCTTTAGCCACAAGTGCTCCCTTGATCTGCTTGTTTAGCCAAGTCCTGCCTCCTTCACACTTTTCCAGGCATGGCTCCTGGGGATATAATCCAATAAACCCCCTGCATGCAAATTTCCATCTCAAAGTTTGCTTTCAAGGAAGTTGACTTAAGATAATTGGTATCAAGGAACAGATTTTTAAAAAAGGATTTTGGAGTCCATAGCTCTCTCTGTAGACTCAGTTGCAAATGAGGTTCTGTCATTGATGGTTGCTGGAGGACTGATGGTCCCTGGCATGCCATATTGCCATGTTATTAAAACTTTTATTGGTGGTGAACTGGGAAGAGATACCAGCAGAAGGGAAAGCATGGGTGGGTGGAACATCTCAAGTACTTGAGAAGCGTCAGAAAATAGCAAGTTTCAAACTATTGGAATTGATGGCTGTTGCTGGGTACTACTGATGCATTAGATAAAGATAGTAAAGGCTAAGGGTGATGAAGTACCTAGGTTCAGGTAAAGTGAGAAATCCAGAGGAGCTCCATGGCAGCATATTAAAAAAACTCCTCTCTCCTGCAGCGGGAGACAGGAAAGGCGAAGGATCCAGCCAAGAACTTTATTACAAATGTAGCAAAATATTACAACAGTTGGAATTTCAGCCTGGGCAGTCTGCTATGCCAAACTCACGGACATTGGGAAGGAGTGGGAGCATGAGTCCTGGAAAGAGACATCTGTATTGATCTACTCAGGAAGCTTAAAGCCCCAGATTCCCCTCCAGCTCTCTGCAGAAGTGTCCCACTCCTTATTGGAAGCCAAAAAGTATTGCAGAGGACTCTTGTTTGAAAACCCCAGAGACTACTCTCTGGATATAACCCACCCACCTTATTAGATACAAGACCAATAGTTAGGGTCACATCACAGCATAAACTAACAAAGAAAGTGCTATGCCTACTAAGGGAGAAAGGGACTATATGTCAGAGGGACTATGGTATATAGCCCATAGGCCACAGCAGGAGCTTGGAAAGTAGGCACTAGACCATCTCCTAAGAGTGTGGAGTCAAGGGTGGCAGAACACAAAGTTGGATAACAGAGATTTTATTGCGATGGAAGTGTCCTCCCCAGGACACAGGATGTGACACCCAGATAAGCATTAGGCAGAATGGTGCTATTAGTATACCAAGAGGTCTCTAGGAAGCTTGGGACAAGGTATGGCATCACTAAATAAAGTAGCAATGCAAAAACTGTCATGGTAGATGATGGAAGAAACAGTATTAAAGTTAGGAGACGTTGCCATGCTAGGATGGATACACTACATAAAGCCAGAAAAATCCTTTGGCTTAACATATTTCATGGGCCTCAAGATGAAGGCCTCCAGATGCTTCATTTATTGAAGCAATAAAGAATGAACAGGAAAGTAAGTGCTATGGTCTGAATTGTGGCCCTCCAAAAGTCTTATGGTAAAGCCTTGACCTCCGGTGTGACTGTGTTTGGAAACTGGGCCTTTAGAAGGTAAGTATGCTTAAATCAAGGTTACAGAGGTTGGACCTTAATCCCAGAGGACTTGGTCCTTATAAGAAAAAATATCAGAAAGCTTGTGCCCTCTTGGGCTCTCCCCCTCCCCTGCTTCTCTCTGCCATGTGAGGTCTCAGCAAGAAGGCTGCTCTTTGCCAGCCAGGAAAAGAGAGCCCTCACCAGAAACTGAATTGATTAAGCCTTGATCTTGGACTTTCAGCTTCCCAGACTAAGAGAAAATAAATGTCTGCTTTTAAAGTCATATAGTCTGCGGTACTTTGTCATGGCAGTTCAGAGCTGACTAATATAGAAGGCCACCAAGACTCTTAAAAATTCAGTCTTCTGCAGACCCGGGTTTATGCACCCGGGATGGGAGAATGCTCAAATAATAGAGGCCAGGTGGTGGCTTCACCATCCAAAGCAAGGTGGCTTCAATGTCATAATGATTGGCAAGGTCAGTGTGGCAGCCAGCTGGAGGCCTGACCTGCAGAGAGCTCGGAAGATGAAAAGACTTGTCACATTATTGGAAATTTTAGGAGTTCTGCTTCCCGGATGTGCCAGGACATTTTCTCCAAAATAAAGGGCAAATTCTTCTTCTCTAATCCTCAACAATAAGAAGGAAGCACAGTGCTTAATAGATCTCATCTGGTGCTGAGGGAAGCAGATGGTACACCTGAGAATACCACGCTTCCCTATTGCATGGATGAAATGGGAGATTTTAAATGGGGTCTTAAGTCTTGTGCCATAAACCTGGCAGACCCTATGGTATAGGAGGTATCTATGGAGAAAAATGATACCACATGGAGTTTATAGCAATTCCCAGGAAGAGACTCAAAATGAAGACCTCAGATTTCTCTACGAAGGCCATGCCATGTACTTCAGAGATGAATACACTACTCAAAAACTAACCATTGCTAAAGGACACTAATAGGAACTGAGCATCTGACCATAGGACATCAAGTGGTCAGAACTGCCCTTCATGAGCTGAGCTCTATCATATCTGCCAAGTACTAAGTTTAGGTAGGATCAGCAACAAACTTCTCTAAGGTGAAAGTAACTCAGGGTCAGAAGCAAGCGAAGTCAGAGGGTTCAAATAAGTTGTGCAACCAGTGGTACAGAGTCTGTGTTCTCAGCTCACACATATAGCACCAGTTGTTACCTGGAAAACAACTACCTGCACAAAGTCTAAACGTGTTCAAGGATGGATTGGTTTGGTGTGGGGGTGGAAACTGAAAGTAGACTTCTGTAACCCTCTAGCACCCTCAGGGTGGTCCTGAAAGACCAATAAAGAGACCTCCCCCTGGCAAGTGGTGGTTCAGGTGATATGGCTGGTTGTCCATCTTGAATGGCTGTCCACTTCTATAGTGGTCTGAAGTAAAACCCACATATGGACCTTAGGGGCAGAGATGAGTGGTGTGGAGCTTGTAGGAAAACAGATTATAAGATGGGGATGAGGGAGAATGGAGTGGTAACTGAGGATTAATCTTTACCATGGGGTGAAGACCTTTATCTCATAGGTCAGTACCCTTCAAAGATCACCCACCCAAGACGAGGCACTAGATTAAGTACAACCATCCCTCAGTGTCCACAGAAGATTGGTTCCATGACCTTTCCTCATTCCACATGAAGACCAAATCCAGGGACTCTCAAAGCCTGTCTATAAAATGGAATCGTATGTACATATATTCTATGCACGTTCTCCCATACACTTGAAATCATCTCTAGATTGCTTATAATACTTCTAATGCTTAATACAATGCAAATGCTATGTAAATAGCTGTTATACTGTATTATTTAGGGAATAATAACAAAAAAGTCTGTACATGTTCTATTCAGTACAGATGCATTTTTTTTTCGAATGTTTTTGATCCATGGTCAGTTGAATTCACAGATGTGGAACCCCTGGGTATGGAAGCTAACTATTTTCAAAGGAAGGTGTTTGAAGTGGGACATGAAGACAGGAGGTGACTGATGGATGGAACCTGGGCTCCATGGATTGAAAGTTTTAGATTGGTATCCCCATGCAGGGGAAGAATTTCATCAATGGAGGTTGAAGGATAGCAGATTTTATTACTAAAGTAGATGTTCAAATTCATGATATTGGAGGTGGGAACATTTCTATTGATGATGTGGCCCACTATGGCATCATGGAGTGAATATGACTTAGATGAAGTAGAGATGGTCATTGGACATGAGTAATTGAAAGAATGATGAGGCCAGATGTATAATGCCTGGTCCACAGGGATGCTGATTTTGCCTGGGACAAGGGTACGAGTTAAACAGCAGAATATGATGAGCCAAATGCTAAGCCTCAAAGAAGAAGGATACATAGCAAGGAGCCTCAAAGGATTATTTTGAGGATATATATCCTCAGGGGATTATTTAGAGAAGGCATGGTCAAATGGACTGACCCTTAAAGTCTACAAACTTTTACAAATGTGCTGGAGTAGCACTGGAGGAGAAGACAATGTTTTTCAGACTTCCCAGCTTTGACATACAAGGGGTATAAGCAAACAGATCTCTATTTTGGTGAAAGTTGGCGAAATTTTGGTTAAGGCAAGAATAAGAAGGACTGAAGCATGTGGATTAGCATTACTTGCCCAGAGCCACCCAGGTAGAAGCAGGATTTAACTGTACCAGGCAGTCCAGCTCCAGAGCGAGCTAGCTCTCTCACAGTGAGTTTGTCACAGAAGGAAAATTAAAACAAAATTTACAAATTCTATTAAACTCTTGTTCCATCAGTTAAATATATTTTTATAAGGGCACAGTGGTCAAGTCAATTTGCAAAATGTTTATCTAAGGTGTTGTATAGGATAATCAATAAAAGGTGCTAGGTATATGGTGGAGGGCTTGGTATTGTAGGATGGATGGAATGCTACATGAATAATTATACACTTAATTCTTTTTGATGCTAATTCAAAAAGATTTGTGGATTCCCTGTCCTCAGTCTCAGACCTCCTTGGGCACTCTTTATCTCTACTCTCAAGGAACTGGAAGCCCTCAGACTTCTTGCCTGGCGTCACCTACTATGGTCCCAAGTCCAATAATCTTACTTTTTCTCTATGTCATCAACACTTAACTGGTCAAAGTCCATATTCCAGGGCACTGCCAGTGGATCAGCTTGCTAACCCTGGATGCCCTCCATTCTTTGTGATTATCTCTGATAGTTGTTTTTTTGTTTTTGTTTTTGAGATAGGAGAGAAACTGTATTGTGCATCAATTGTAAGACATATCTAATTTTGAATCTTTAACATGTACCAAAGAGTACTTAATTGAGGAAATAAAATATGGTATATTTGATCTTTTTTAAAAAAATAAAGACTTATTGACATTTCTTATGATAGCTTTCAATATTAAAAAGTATTGTGTGTGTATATAAATGATGGTGCTGATGCTAAGTGACATTATTAACTAATAACAGACTAGAAACAAATATACATACAGGATACTTTTTAGTGATTTAGTGTATTATGTCTCTGAGGAATTTGAAAAGAGGTAACCTTTGTCACCTGGTGACCAAAAGTTACAATTTCTCAGAGTAATGGATGGGTGATAGTAAGCATTTTAGGCTTCACTTAAGAACACTAAGGATTTATCTTTGCACAGGTCAGTCGTTTATTGTTGCCTTGAAATCTTGGCATCTCTCCCTGCATTTAAGACCCACCCTTCCCATTGCTTCCCTACACTCTATCCCTTAAGGTGACAAAAGAGGTTGCTCAGGGCTGCAGAAGTTAGGTTCCACCTAGAGTCGTTTTATTGTGTTTATTTATGCTGAACCCATCATGGGGTGAAACCCCAGGTCTCAGCTTTCTTCAATCTAAACCTTCCCTGAATCAGTAGACAGCCAGCCTTCATACCCCATCTCCCCAGGGAGCCTGCCCTGGGGGAGAAGGGCTCTGGGGATGGATGGGTTGTTAATGTAGTCAGACAGTTACATTGTCTCATCCTGACAAGGCTGCCATTTAACATCCTCACGGGCTGGCACCGTGACCCAACCACACAGCTAATGAGGCTCAGCATGCCCAGCTCAGTCTTTCCGATTCTTAGTTAACTTCACTGTCCATAAGCATAAATGCTAAACTAGCCCATGGTGGTGCACAATGGAGACAGTGGCTCGTGCATGTGGAAATGGGGCCACTGGAGCCTCCAGCCTGTTGGAGAGAAATCTCTCCTAGGCGAGGAGACCCTGAAGAGCAGGGAGACAAGCATTTCCAGCCTTGTTCACACAGAGCCCCTGGAAGGGACCTTAGAAAGTATTTTGCCAGGTGCCTTTGCTTTACGTAAAAAGAATGTGAAGACAGGTGTTAGGCAGAAAACTTGGCTACAACTAGCTCAGAGATCACACTTGCGCCCAGGGCTTCTTCACTGTCTCCTCCCCAACAGTAAAGTCCTGCTGGGAGTGATGCTTGGACTGTACCCAGGCTTAGACTAAGGTGGTGCCCTTGGTTCCTCCCTCCTCTGCCCTCCAGTGATGCTCAGTCCTGAGCCTGTTGTCCAAGAGCTGGGTCCTCCCAGGCCCATCCTTTCCTTCCTACCTTCACCTTGACAGAGACACTCATCACTCTGAACCACACCAACAACCTCCCCAGTGGCTTTCTTTGCATCAGAGTTGGCTCCACCACGTCTTCTGCACGGCCCTTGCAGATCCAGTTCCTGACCATTCCTTTTCTTACGGCCTTTCCCTGCTCAAGAGCCTACTCTTCTGGTTCTCCATGACCATCAGAAATTCTATTTGCTTTTTTCTTCCTAAGAGCAAACACGATGCTCTTTCAAGGTCACATCAAGCTTCCCTCTTGCACAGAATGCTGCCTGAACACTGCAGCTGCTCCTTCTCTCACTCCTTGACCCGTGACCTCCTACAGCTCTCACGGAGACTGTGTTACACACACCCTGCCTGCACGGCTATGTGTACCTGTGCGGCGGCTGAACATTCCATCTTTTCAAGTGATTTCTAAATTTCTTAAGGAAGAAAATTATGTCTACACTTGGGCCTCCCTTAAAAGAGGGCTAGAACAACAATGGGTGCTTAATATACTCCCATTCAGTTGAGCCGTAAGCAATGCTTAGGTCCAGGTGCATTTGTTGGCATTTATATGCTTTCCAGAGGTGGTTCTGATGGCAATTGTAAGAACAATTACACATACCCAGTCCCTATCTACCATGAACCATGCAAGGCCTGCTTTTTAGACTAATGCACAGTACAATCAAAATCTATAGAAGAACCAAGAGGATTCCTTAGAATTCATTGAAACAAGACTTGATGTGCAGAGAGGAAAACCTTTATGTTTAAATCGAATATATGGTGCCCTAAGTCTTAAGTCAATCAGAGCTCAACCCTGTACGAAATTCAGTTTTCTTATCTGTAAGACTTAATACTATCTTGCTTTCAGCAGGGAGGGGGATGGGATGTGCTAGCACGTGAGAGTGCTCAGCATGCTACCTGGGACATGGTCTGCTGTTCATTACTTGTTTAATTTCCTCCTTGGGATTAGTCACCCAGCAGGAAGCACCAGAGAAATAACTGTTGGCACCCTGAGCCAATGGCTGATCCTGGTTTTGTGATGGGGTCAAAGGTCATGAAGAACTCCTGGAGTCTTTTCAGAGGGGAAGAGGGATTCACAGTGTTGGAAATGTTTTTACTGATTGTAGCACACACGGGGCCCCAGGATGCTCTTTCCTCATTTCGATTCCCATGCATCTCACCCTCTCTTTGCCTTTCAAAGTCTGGTTGACCAGTTGTCAGCCGCTGGTACCTTAGTCATTGGTGGCTTCTGCCCACAGTGTGGAGTGGGGTGTGGGGAGGAAGCCCCGGGCAGGCAGCCAGCCCAGCAAGCTTGGATTTCCTCCATCCTCTGCACTCTTCAGAAGGAGGGACTCCACACTACTCCAAGGGGACCTTGAAAAGGTCCTACTAATTTGTGACTTTGTTCCTAGAGCTGTCCCTAAGAAAATACGACAGTGGATAGAGGCAGTTTGGAGATTCCAGGAAAAAACAAATACAAGGAGGAGAAAACATGTTACTTTTCTACTTCAACATAGCAACGGGTTTCTGCAGGAGCACCTGAGTCCCAGCGGGGAGCCTACTTCTGGGGAGCTTTTGATAATGGCTTTCCCCCCTCAGTTCTTTGACAAGGAAGGAGAGCACGAGCCACATTGAGACCATTCACTGCCACTGCCCCCGGCACCTCACAGATTTCTTTCTTTCTGCAAGGAAGATGGCATTTCAGAGTTGACAGCTTCTCTCTCAAGCTGTGCATTTGCTTTGATAGGTGAGAAAGTCAGGGCTCCCCCCAGGGTAGGGCATTACAAGCAAGTACTGCTCAAGATGAGCGCGAGAGAGATCTGATAGAGGGGAGGGATGGTGGAAGCTTTTGGTCCACCATCTTCCAGTCAAGCACGGCCAGGGTAATTGTGGTGGAGCAGGGCCCCGTGAAGGGAGGAAACCAAGCCGCCCAAGAAACAGCACTGGGTACCAACAGACCTTCCACCAAACCTGTCTCTCTGCCTCACTAGGAAATTAAAAAGCATCACTGCACAGTGCTCCATAGAGCAGAGACCCTTGGCTATTAACTGTTCCTGCTCATATGACCACACACGGAGCTAGAAGCTTACAGAAATAACTGTTCTTTTCTTCTCTTTCCCATGGAAGCTATTTAGGATGAATCATCCACGGCACTCCGAAGACCAACTTCTCAGCAGGTGCAACTACATCCCTGCAGCCAGTGGGTGGAGGATAAAAAAGAGACAGATTAGAGTGATCAAAGGCAAAATCCTAATGATCGTAGCTGCCTAATAATGGAGCCAAGTGTCTGATAAGGCGGTGAGGTCCTTGTCCAGGAGGGGCCTGGTGGGTCGTTTCCAAGAGCACTCCCACTGGGTGGAGACTGGACTAAGTCATCTCTGGCCTTAGGCGTTGCTGACACTGAGTTTCTATGGGAAACCACTCACAGAAGTTGGAGACGGAGGACAGAGGGGATGGCACACAGATCCTGTGCTGAACTAAGGTGAGCATGCCGAGGGCCCCGGGCACAGGTTCTACCAGAGGCTGTGTGGCAGAGCTCTCTCTGGCTCTCCCATCTCCTCCTCTGATCTATTCAGTTGCTTCTAGGCAAGTTCCTAGCTCTTCATTCTTGGAGGGAAACACTAAATGCTAATGACATCCTCAGGGCAGGTTTTTCCCTCGCACTTCTCTTTTGTGGTTATTTGGAATTTGGCGTCCGGGTAGAAAGAGGCCAGAGATGACAAATTGGGCTGACTTCCGCCCTTTTCACTCCCCTTTCATTCCAGCCTCCTGCTGGACTCTCACTGATCTTTGGAGCGACAGCCAGTTAGTTATTCTCCCAGAGAACCCCCTACCCAAGGGACAACAACCCACCCTGACCCTCCCAGGAGCAGCAGAGAGCAGAGGTCACTGCTGTGGGCTTGGCGACTGCGGGCATTGCCACCTTTCCAGTTGCCAACCATGCTGTGACTTTGAGCAAGTTAATTCTACTCTCTCAGCCTCAGTTTCCTCCCCAGGGGTATAAAGGATGAAACCACCTCACAAGGATTTCTGTGATTCTCTTGTGTATATTAAGTGTTGTCTCAATCCATTTCTCCTCCTATCCCAGAAAACATGGGATGGGATCATTGACCAAGAAGTGGGTCTGGTTTATGGTTCTGGAGGAGGCTAGATGTCCAAGAGTGTGGTGCTGGCATCTGGTGAGGGCCTCATGCCACATCATGACCTGGCAGAAAGTTAGAAGGGCATGCATGGAGTGGAGAAAACAGGGGTGGCCTTGCTTTGTAACAACCCACTCTCACGGTAACGGATCTAGTCCCCAAGAAAGGCTTCAGCTCCTCCAATGACTCAATCAGCTTTTGAAGCCTCTGCCTCCTGTGCATTGAGAACTAAGATCCTAACACACGGACTTTGGAGTGACGCTCAAACCATTGCAAGTGCTTAATTCACCCAATGTGTGTAACAAAAAGTGACCATTATTTACTACCCATTATTTACTAATTCTACCACCCACAGCACTTTACTGTCTTCACTTGTCCCCTGGTCCTGCCCCACTGTCAAGACCTCTCCCTGTCTAGAGCCAGCCTCCACGCTCACTTCCCTCTTGCATATTCAAGGACATCCCTTCCCCCATTTTGCAACCCCCCAACATCATCGTTTTTTTTTTCCGTTTTCTTTTGAAACGCTTCCATCAGCATGCAAAAATATTGCTCTATCTTCTCATCTAAAAAAAAATCCTGTAAGTCTCCCTTCCCTGCCAGCTATGAACCTATTTTTTGCTCCCCTTTGCAACAAAATCCTTGAAAGTGTTATCTCTACATCTCTACTCACAGCCTTCTAAGCCCCTCTTACCATTTTCTCCTAAACCCACTCCAGCCAATCCCGCGGCCACACCAGTCCATTCAAACTGCTGGTATCATGGTCTCCAGTGACCTCTGCATTGCTGAATTAATTCCCTGTCCTCATCTGAACTGACGCTTCAATAGACCTTGACCCTGTGGCTACCACCCTCCTCATTCATCCTTTCTTGGTTTTCAGGACAACACTCTCTCCAGAGTGTCTTTCTGCCTTGCTGGTCACACCTTCTTAGATCCTATTGGTGGCCGCTTCCCTTTGCTCTGCAGACCAACAATGGGGGCTTACTGGACTCACTCTTCTCTATCTGCTGTTATCATCTGTAACCCACAGCCTCATGGCTTTAAGTGACATCTACATTCCAATGGCTCCCAACTTTACATGTCCGTTCTAGACCTTGCCCTTAATCTCTCATTCCCATACCCAACCTCCACCTGAGGACTAATAGACACGAGACAGTTACTGAGTTCAAGACTAAGCCTCTTATCTGCTCTTGCAAATCTCTGCCTTCTGTGGTCTTCTTCAGCTCAGTGGGATGGCCATTTCCATCCTTTAGTTTATTCATATAAAATGAATAAACTAAATGATGAAATACTTTAGCATCATCTTTGATGTATCCTGTATCCAAACCACCAGGAAAGACTTCCTGTTCCAACTTTAGGAGCATTTCTAGAATCTGCCCATTTGCTACTACTTTTATAGCAGCTGACCCAGGTCTGACCCTGCCATTTCTTCTCCTCTAAACACCTGCCATCAGCTCCTAGTCCATCTCCAGCTTCCACCACTGCCCACTTCTGTCTAATCTCAACCAAGCAACAGAATATGCCCCCAACAAAGCAGGTGGGATTGCATCCTTGTTCTTTCTGCTCAGTTCTCACCCGTGACTGGCTTCCCAACCCACTAGGAGTAAACTGGAAGTCTTGCAATATTTTAGAGAGCCATTTGGATTGGGATCTCTGCTGGTACTCTGATCTCTGCTCTCATTTCCTACTGTCCTCTCCTGGCTTTCTCTGTTCCAATCACAGAGGCCTTTGTCTCTTCCTTCTGTCCTACAAGCACATTTCTCTTCAGGACTTATGGAGGAGCTCTGCTTAGGACAGGTGGGCGTGACTCAATCCCTCGGTTCCTTTCTACCTCAGCTCAGATTCTCTTCTCAGTGAGACCTTTCTCTATCATTGCATTTACTTCATGCTGTGCCTCCAATCTCCTTCCTCATATCTACCTTTTTCTCTCTCTATAGCACTTACCTCCTTTTAACATGCTAGATAATTTATCTATTTTTAGATCTCATATTGGATGTATAGCCCTTGTCCCAACACACAATTTTTGCACACAATTAAGCACCACCAACGCAGGGGCCTTTGTTTCGTTTACTGATGTATTACCCAAACATTTTGCAGTGGCTGCCACAGAATGAGCCATCAGAACATCTCTGCCAAATGCAAGAATTGGGTGATTAATTATTGTTAAACCATTTCGGTTCACAGTCATTGAATGGCAGGAACACATTTAGACAAGGCTGGCACATAGAACCATATGCAAGACTCCATTTCCTCAAAGATCCTTGCACACAGCAAGGATAAATCAGGCAGCCAATGCTGCTGTGTGACTAGCAGGTGTAAGGGGGCCGGCAGCATTGGATACGATACTCGAAGGGCTCTGGACCATCCTTCTGGGCAGGATGGATGGCTTCTCAATCCATCAATCTCCTGAACCACTGCACTCCTCACTAGAAGGAGACAGGAGGAGTTAATACAAGGTCCCTGCCCCAAAGGCAACACTTAGCCACATAAAACAATAAGCAGACAGTAGCAGGCAGTATATCATCCAGCGCTAAATTGGGTGTTATTGACTCTAAGTGCTGTTGGAGTTCAGAAAGGGGAGAAATCAATGTGCACTAAAGCCACTCGCGGATACCTGGGCCATCACTCCTCAAGTTCCTTGAGGGCAGGGGCGGTGTCACCTTTTTGTCTTCTTTCTATTTCTCTTCCCCTCTTCCTGGCCCACTGACTTTCCTCCGGTCTTTCTTTGTCTTGCCTCTCATTCAGCCAGTACTGTGAGGGGCCTGGCACAGACACATACCAACTGCTCTCTTCATGTCTCCCCTAACTACCTTCAAAAAGGATTTGAAGCAGCTTATAGGGATATAAAATAAATAAATAAACGTGCTTTAAAAGAAGGCGACAAAGAAGAAAAAAATCAAAGCAAGGGCGGAGACGGAAAATGGAACCAGGAATGTGGGAAAGAGCCGGGTGAAATACAAGCCAGAGAGGCCCCGGCCTGGGTGACAGCTGAATCCCACGTTGGGCCCTAAGCTTTCAACGGACGATTTGGAAAGGAAAACCCGATTAATTACGCAATTCATACCGTCCTTACGACAAAAACACACCGACCCTTCAGCAGACACAGAACGACTCCAGATACTACTGAAGGCTTTCCCTGAATTTCTCCCTGGGCCCCACAGAGCACATTCCAACTCGCTCCACAGCTGTACAGCCTCCTCCAGGAGCCTCCTAGAGGAGGCTCCACCCCGGGCACCTCGGGCCTGTTTGTTCCGGACGAATTGTCCACTGCCCGGGAACACGCCTCTTTTACTAATCTTGAGGGTCAGGGGACAGCGGTGACACCTACCTGGGGTCTGAATGAATACATTTAACAAGGTCAAAGGGAGTAGGACAAGCTGTAGAGGAACACTGCTCTCAGAACTCTAAAGGATCAGAACAAATGCAGCACGCCCAGTGGACCAGGGTAGCCACTTTTCTCTTTCCTGCACAAGCCGAATTAGTTTCTTTTAATTGACGAATAATGACTGTACGTATTTATGGGACCAGTGTGACATTTCCATAGATGTATATGATGGGTAATGATCAGATCAGAGAAATCAATCTTTTGCCTCAAACATTTATCATTTCTTTGTTTTGGAAACATTCAAAATCCTCTTTATTATGCCAGCTGTGGTGGTGAATGCCTGTAACCCCAGTAGCTTGGGAGGCTGAGGCAGGAGGATTTCGAGTTCAAAGCCACCCTCAACAAAGGCAAGGCAGTAAGCAGCTCAGTGACACCCTGTCTCTAATAAAATACAAAATAGGGGTGGGGATGTGGCTCAGTGGTTGAGTGCCCCTGAGTTCAATCCCTAGTACCCCCCCGCCACGCCAAAAAAATCTTCTTTACTTTTTTTTTTTTGGTACCAGGCATTAAACCGAGGGGTGCATAACCATTGAGGCACACCCCCAGTCCCTTTTCATATTTTATTTAGATACAAGATCTCACTGAGTTGCTAAGTGCTTTGATAATCTGCTGAGGCTGGCTTTGAACTCTAGATCCTCCTGCCTCAGCATTCCGAGTTGCTGGGAATACAGGTGTGTACCACATTGCCCAGGTTTTACTATGTATTTTGAATCTACAATTAATGTTGATCATAGTAACCCCATTGTGCTATAGAACCTTGCAAGCTGTTTCTCCTATCTACCTGCACCCCATACCTATTGGGCATTCCCTCTCCAGCCCCGATACTCCCATCCTAAGGGAACCAATATCTATCTGCTGCTTCTATGAAATCATCTTTTAAAATTTCCACATGTAAATGAGAACATGCAATGTATGCCTCTCCATACTAACATATTTTATTCAACATAATGTTCTCCATTTCTATTCATATTGCTGCAAATAACAGGATTTTTGTTCTTTTTTTTTTCTTATTTTACTTTAGGGTGGAATAATACTACATTTTATACTTACCTTTGTAGTGATGTGTGCAATTTACTTGTTTTTCTTGCTTGATTTTACACTCATAAAGGCCAAGTATAAAATGGAATCCTGTGAGTCTTTGTACCTCTCACAGTGCCTAGCACCAGGCCTTGCTCGAAATGAATTATTTTTTTTTTCATTTAACAAATCTTTGCCACATGCCTACTTGATGAGAGGCACTTTTCTAATAGTAAACAAAACAGATGAAAATCTTTATGCTCAGTGGAATTTACCATTAGAGATGGATATGAGACAGATGATCAGGAAATTATATAGTATACAAGAAGGTAAATAATACTATGGGAAAAATTAGAAATGAAGTATTATAAGAAGGATTTGGAGTGTGTTAGTACAGTTAGTATTAACTCTGATAGTCACCTCACTGAGGGCACACTTCAGCAAACAGTTAAAGAAGAGAAGGAAGTGAGCCAAGTAGATATCTGGGGAAAGAACATGTTAGGCAGAAAAAATAACTAAGGGTGTACAACTGAGGAGAGACATAGACATATATTTGTTGTACATTCTTCAACCCCCAGATAATTGGGACTAGTGTTAGAGATGTTAGAGTAGATACATGGCATACAAAAGGACAGCTGTGGGATAATAAAAATCCTGACATTCTTAGCAATAACAAGGAATTGCTTTAAAATGTAGAACAGTATGTATTGAATGGAGAATAATATTGATGATCATGACCAGCTTGGAGGCAAAAGGTCTTGGCCAAGGTCTTAGGCTAGGTAAGGCTGCAATAACAAGTAAACCCAGATATCTCAGTGACTTAACACAAAACCTTTTTAGGAGATTCTTCCATCTCTCCAGGACTGCTCCCTTCAAACAATAGTTCTGGGATCCAGGCTATTTTCACCTCATGGTTCTGTCATTTGATATTTTAATTCCATGACAAATGGAGCAGGGGAAGAGAGAACAGATGGAAAACTCACACAGTTCTTTTATCCTTTGGCCCAGTGACTCATCCCACTTATATCAAAGCTCTGTGGCCAGAATAGTCACATGGGACTGCAAAGCATGCTGAGAAATGCAGTCTTTCTATAAGATCATGGAAAGGAAAACGAGATTTAATAAACTAGTATTGCCTTTGACATAGAAAGAGTATGTCAGGCTACTTAAGTTTATGGCACTGTCAGACAGGTTAACCATGATTTAGATCCCATTCTGAAATGAGTCTTACATTATGACTCTAATTCTCAGAGATGGGGGGTAAACTTGGTCAAGATCATAGTCAATAACAATATCTGGATGACTTGTTTTATGCCTTGACTCTTAAAAAGTTAATAAAGTGAATACCAGAGAATGATTAAGTCCATGCTCTGCATTAAGATCTATGCATATATTATCCTACCATTTATTGAACAAAAGGACATAAAACACACTAAATACATTCTGAAGGAGATTTCTGTATGTTCTGACGTGGGAGATATTCTGATATAGATTTTAAATTATTTATCCCTTTGGAAGCATCAAAAATTTTTATCAATATGTACCTGAGAGAAAATCTCTACCCACAAAACTGTTTCTCTTTCTTATTTCTTCTGCTGTGTTTTGATCTTGCCAGCATTGTTTTACATTGGTCTGAGTCTCTGTATTTATTTATTTTTATCAGATCCCTTTTGCTAATTTCAGATATTTCTCAGTCCGTGTCCTTAATCGCTCAGGGTCTGGATATGAAATAAGAGAGTGACATTGGAATACGTCGTACAAACCTGCTTTCCACCTGCTCCATTTGTTTTGCTTGGCTCATTGCCCAATAGTGACTTCACATTCAGCTTCTCTGGTTTCCTACCTTTTCTTATTTGTGTCCCTTCTGTGTGTTTCTTCTGTCTCTTCCTCATGTGGAACACACCCAAACCCATGCATCAGAGATGCAACAAATTTTCTAAGTGCAGGTAGAATAAATTCCTGACTGGCCATATGACCTACCTATTGATATATGGTTTTGGTCTCTGGTAGAACAGAAGATACCTTTCCATCAACTTTTGAATACTCTCGAGTTGTAATTCTATGTGGTAGTTCCTACAAAACCTGGGCAGATGGGGCACATTCAACACTGTGTTCTAGAATATTCTAGCTTTGGAAAAGAGCCATGTTAGTTTGCCGGGGCTTCGGCTGCTGGAAATGCACCCAGAAGGGGGGAATTCTCTCTAGTTGAGAATGAGACAAGAAGAAAACAAGAAACACTGAAAGAAGTTGGTTCCTATATAACGAGACCGTAAGATAATTCCTGAAAGTATTTTAAATTTTGCAGACAACAAAGGTGGTGCATTCTTCCAGATCTTCTTTTGGTAAGTGCATTTAACCAGAGTCAGCCAACTCATTGCTGTTTTAAAACTGTATCTGTTTTGAGTTTTAATAAGTGTTCTTGGAATTTTATAACCTATCTTGAGAATGTTTGTGTTTAATCCCAGTTTTTTTGGTCTTTATGATACTTATCAGATATTTTTTAAATGCCCCCAGGATTTATGTTTCCAATTTCTATTGCTTTTTTTAAAATTTATAGTTCATTAATTCCTGTTCAACCACTGTTGTTTCCAACGTCTTGTTTTTCTCTTCATTTGTTATTTTCTTCCAGCTTTTAAAAATTCTTGAATTCCTAGTTTTTAAAATTTTTATTCATTCTTATTTTATGCAAGCAATTGAGATTTGAATTTGCCTTTATTATTTGACAATCAGAAATTATGGTCATAGAAATCTACTCTTTGAAATTCATTGAAGTTTCCTTTGTGACCTTGAGTATGATCAATTTTTTATAAACACGTCATGTTTATTTGGAAAAAATGTATTCCCTTAGGTTATACATTTTGATATTCACATGTAAAATTAATCTTGCTTGTTATATTATTCAATCATCACTTTCCCTGTTTATTTGAGTCAATTTGATATATCAAAGACTGAAAGTGCTATATAAAGGCTCTTTGTGGGATCTGATTATTCATGTATTCCAAAGTCATTTTCATGATATTTACAACAGAAACATTAATGACCATTACATCTTTAATGTGAAGAATGACCTCATTAACCTGCTAACTGCTTTTTTCTCTTGAATTCTCCTTTGCTGTTATTAATAACAACTGTTCCTTATTTGTGTTGACTTGGTATACCATTGCACATACTTTTATTTGAAAATTTTGTAAGTAATTTTGTTGTAGTTATGTTTTATAAATAGTATGAAGTTGGGTTTTATGTTTTGTGGTATTTTAGCAGTCTAAAATTCCTTGTATTTTAAACTGGATATTTATCTGGTCACATGCTTATGTAAATGCTTTATTTTAAATTAGTTTTAGACTTACAGCAAAGTTGCAAAGAAAGTACAGATCCCATTTCCCTCAGGCTCAGTATCTTCTACCAGTTAAAACTTAGACTAGCATAATATGTTGGTCACAAATTATGAATCAATGTTGGCATGCAATTATTAACTAAAGATGAATGGTTTTTCCAGAGTTATTATTTATTTATTTATTTATCTATTTATTTATTTATTTATTTTTGCCTTATATCTTTTTCTCTATGGGGTCTCATCCTGGATACCACATAATATCATGTTTTCTCTTTAGGCTCCTTTTGGCTGTGACATCACACTTCCTTTATTTTTGATGACCTGGGCAGTTTTGAGAAGTCAAGTTTCTTCAACTGAAATTTGATATTTTTCTTAAACTTAGATAATGAGTTTGAGGAACAAGGTCCATAGAGATAAACTGGTTCTCTTCCCATCATATTAAGAACGTCCTCTATCAACCACGGATCATGCTCATACTGGCCTGGGTTCCACAGTGTTAGACACACTTCTCTGCTGACCAGTTGCTCTTTGGTCTCTCTTTTCACACTGTCCTCTGTAGATGGCAGCCTCCATAAGCAGCCACATAAGTACTAGGGAGGTGCCCAGAACCCTCCTTATAGGTAGAAGATCTGTTGAAGTATTTGGAATTCTTCTGCCCAGGTGATTTTCCTGGGCTCCTCTATGTACTTACTGGACCAATCATTAGTTTCTATCAGAATGGACTATGTGTTATTTATTTTCTACTTTGGATTAAGCCCAACAGTATTTTTGTGTTTGTGGCTCTGATTTTGGCAGCTTTGTTCCACTGGGACTCTTGCAATTGGCTCCTGTGCCCAGTGACATAACCCTTTCATTGCATTGTTTATTAGATAGTTGAACATTCCCTTCCCTTCTGGCATTATGAGGTGTTCTACTCTCTTCTTGTGTATTTTCTTCCCCTGTCTGGAACGGAATCCTTTCTCCAGGGAGCCCTGGTTCCTTTTTGTGCAGGAAGGTAATTTAAGGTTTGGACCCTGGGTGTGCTTGTTAGAACTAAGATATCATGGCATCTGGCCCTCTCAGCTAAAAAAAAGAAAGAAAGAACAGAAAATCAAGTCGTTTATTTACTTTATCTTTTTTAATAAAGTTTCTTGGATCCCCCCCACCCCCGCTTTCTACCATGATGACAAATTCTCCTGATGTAGAAAAACCAAACCCAGGAAATTCACATTGGTACCACATTATTGACCAGAGTGCAAAGCTTATTCAAATTTCATCATCTTTTACACACATTCATTTGTGTGTGTGTGAGCGGGGGGGGGGGGGTGTACACGTGTTTGAAACAGTTTTGTGCAATTCAATCCCATGTGTAGGTTTGTGAACCCACCTGTGATGCAGAACTATCACCACCACAGAGGATCTCTCTCATGCTAGCCATTACAGGAGGCCATAGCCCAACCTCATCCTTGTGCCTGGGAAGCACTAAAATTGTCTTCCATCTCTGTAGTTCTGTCCTTTTGAAGATATTATATAAATAGAATCATACTGAGATTGGCTTTCCTCACCAGGGAAAATATCTTTAAAATCCATTCAAGTTGTTACATGCATTAATGCTTTGTTCCTTTTCATTGCTGAATGGTATTATATGGAATAAATTTACCAGAGGTTGTTTAACCATTCACCACCTAATGAAGGACATTTGTGTGGCTTCCAGTTTGGGGTTATTACAAATAAAACTGCTATGCACATTCATGCATGGGTTTTATTGGAGCATAAGTTTTCATTTCTCTGGGATAAATGTCCAAGAGTAAAATTGAATTGCATTGTAAGTACATGCCTAGTTTTAAAAGCAACTGCCAAACTATATTCCCAAGAGGCTGCACCATGTTACATTCCAACAAACAATTCCCATCAGATCTCTCTTCTTTGCATCCTTTTCAGCATTTGACCTTATCCATGTTCCTCTTTAAGTGTGCCATTCTAGCACATGCACGGTGACATGTTGTGGGTTTAATATGTGGTTTGCTAAAGGCTAATGATGTTGAAACATTTTTTCATGTGCTTATTTCATATTCGTATCTCCTCTTTGGTATTTCTGTCTTTTACTTTTGAATTGTGAGTTTGTTTGTTCTAAGACAGAAATCCATCATGAAATGAATGGTTTGGAAATATTTTTTTCTAAGTCTGTAGCTTATGTTTTCAAGTTCTTCTTAGGGCATGTCATAGAAAAAAATTTAATCTGGGGAAATTCAATTCATTAATGTTTCTGTGGATCATATTTTGGTATCATATATAAATTCTTCAGATCCAAGAACACCTAGAGCTAAAGATTTTCTCAAATGTTTTCTTCTAGTAGTTTTATGGTTTCTGTTTTACATTTAAATCCATGATTGCTAATAATTATTTTGAAGGCTGATATATTTTACCTATCTGCTGTTGTCTAGCTCTATGATTCATTGTGTTTACTTCCTTATAGTTCTTTTTAACAATTTTCCCTCTTTTTTCTCCTTATAATTTCTAATTGTAATGTTTATAATAATTGAAGGAGTTTTCCTAATTATCAACATTAATAATAAAACTAAATTTATTAATTTTATTCTATATAAAACTTATCCAACCCTAATTTTTTTCTTCTACTCACTATGCTATTCATATTGAATATTTCTGACTTAAAGATACACTTTTTGACATTTATATTATGTTTTCTAGTTATAAAAATAACCATTGTGAGATAATTCTATGTTGATTTAGTTTTATTGTTCATGGGAAATTCTATTTTTACAAAACTATCATTGTTTTTAAGCATTTCATTTACTAGTGTTCATTATTTCTTCAATTATTTGAATTATTTTAATTCATAAATGACAAGTTTTGTAGTAATATTCTTGAAACAATATAGAAAAACCTTTCTGGGACTCTTATCTACGAAGGCCAATTCATGATGATACGGATTCTTTGGCCTCTGTTTTTTCTTGTTTTATTTTTGGTTTTGATATTCTGTATATTTTCTATGATTTTTTGATACTCAGTGATGTGGAAAAGAAAACAGGATATAAGAAGAGTGTCAGATGAGAATTCCTAAATAAGCAAGAGACCTGACTGCAAAGGAAGCAAAACTGAATCAATAATTAAATGTTGCCCCAAAGGTCAATTAGGTTGGTCAGTGAGAAAAGTTATTGGATTTTCAATTAGAAAATAATTGTAACCTTTGAAAGAGTAATTTCAGGGAAATGGTGAAGGGAAAGTCTGCTTCTCAGATCTGGGAAGAGCCTTAGATATATCTAGTCTGAAGTCTTCACTTGCCTGACCAGAATATAACAGAGTGACTCACCCAAGGTCATAAAGCTGGTTAATGAGGCCAGTAATAGACACCATGGGTATACAACCATAGACATTCCTGCTTCCTGCTCTTTGTATCAATAACAACAGCAGAATTGGAGAGAGAGACAAACTGATCTTGTCGAGGGAAGAGGAAAGAGGCTGTGACAAAGACCAGCTGAGTGGATGAACACTGTAGATGTGGATCTTTGATGGAGGTGGGCAAGGCAAAGGGGCAGGGGCATAGGAACGGGGAGAGAGACAGTGAGAGACAGAGGGAGAGAGATTCTGGGAAGCTAGGCATAGTATTTTGAGTTTGAAGGTCTGCCAACATTGGCAATGACCTCGTTCTTCCAAGGTCAAAATGGAGGCTCACAGTTGCCTTGCTGGAACTGACAATCAAGAAAGGAATATTAAGTGAGAAAGCCCACTTAATAAATCTGTGACCTTACCTGTGGAAACAGTGGTGATACTGAACAGTGTCAACCAGAGCTGAGCTGAAGAGTGGCTTATATTCATTGCATTCCTCTATTGCACATGGCCTAGGTCCCCCAGCCCCACCCCTGCCATCCTAGCTAAGCAGTGCACCTAAACTGTGGGTTGGACCACAGTGATATAGAATATAAAGTGAGAACAGTGAAGACTCGGGGAGTATACAGGCCAGAACACAGAGACACTGCCTTCAGTAGACTACATAGATATTTTTAGAAGCAATGAAACACAGAGTTAAACTCACTTCCGGCTAGAGTAGATAACATATCTTAGGTGCTTGGCAATGTCTATTTCACCATTCCCTTTGATATTTTACTGTTTAATTTTCCCATTTTATATCATACTTAATTTTATACTATATCTTAAATCCTACTGAAAGAAGAAAAGCCATAATCCTACCCCCCCACACACACACACAACACACACACACGAATAAAAATGGAAGTCAGGAAGTATGTCAAACCAAAGGAGCTTGGCTATTATCATTGTAGGCCTTTGACAGTGATGAATCTGGTGCAGTCCTGCAGGCCACAGAGGGCCTGGGGTCAGCGATCTTTTCTGCTGGCTCTCCAATTGCTCCAGTTTCGGGCTGCACTAAGCCAGCTGGTAAGCAAACTGGGACCACCATCCATTAACATTTTTCAGTCTTTTTGCAGTGTACTCTAATTTATCCCTGTCATTTAGACCCAGGCTGTGGTCTTTAGCTTATTTCTGAGATCTTATTACATTTTTTATTCATAGAGAAGTAAGATTTAGGTATCGAAGATCAATAGCAACCTCCATCATGCTTACATTATTAATAAGAAAGATGTTGTATGAAGACAGACTGCGTATTGGATTTGCTCAACAGCGGGGCTCGTTTCAGACAGGTAAGATGCTTTGCTTACATTATGCTTTGTCTGTTTTCTCCTCTGATCCATGTGCAGGATTCACCCCTTCTGGGAGTGTGGTCTCTGGCACTGGCCTAGCATTTCACAAGTTGGTCTGGTACAGCCACACCTCAAAGAGGAGAAGCTGTCTAATTATTGGAAGAGGTCTTAGGAAACAAGAGATCTATACTTTCTTGGGGACCCTGGATTGCTATTGTTTTGCAGACTGTGCTGGATCAGTCGACATCATCAGTGCCATCGGGAGAAACGCTAGTTAGGTACTTTACTGTTTGCAAAGTTATTTTCACATACATTCCAGGTCAGGATTTCCTCTCCCAAACTCCAGCTGTTGTCTAGCACCAACAACGACAGCTTGATATTCATGCTGCTCTAATACTTGAAGTTATTTTAATGCACAGACTACAGCAGTGTTCTGCCCAACCCAAAGTCAGAGCTTAGTTGTCTCCCCCCACCTCCCCCGCACCCCAGCATTTTCCAGAAGAAGTAGAGGGAAGTCTCAGAGGCTGGCAGCAGCCATGATCCTCAGGTAAGAAGGGTAAGGACCAAGGAGGACTGTGATTTCTGAGTCTCCTAAATCACTGTCAAGTAGAAGGCCTTACTCTGTTATTGTCCCATCATGTTCTTACTCCTTGAGGGAGTAAAATCCTTCAAAGTTGCCTGCAGCTCTCAGTGACCTGGGACCAGGCTGAGCCACAGGTCAACTCTCCCAGTCTTCCTCTTCTGTTATTTCTGTGGCATTTGACACCACTGATCACGTCCTCCTTGACAACAGCCTCCCTCGGATGGCTTCTGAAAAATGCTCTCTTGCATCTTCTCTGACTTCTCTGACCAACTCTGCTTTGTCTTGTTTTCTCCTACCCTCCCTCTGTCCCCAACACTGAACGGTAGTACATTCTAAGGTTCTGTTCTTGGTCATTTGTTGTATCAGTCCACATGCTCTTCCTCTGCAATTTCATCCTCCCCATGGTTTAAACTACCCCTATAGAACTTTACCTCCCAAGTCATTATCTCTAAAGAACTGAGGCCAGTCTTTGAGGCTCCAGACTGAGGGTGTCACTCCCTGCCCCTCCTTGCTCTCTTGAGATCCTATAGGCATTCCAAATTGAACACTTCTGGAACCAGGCAATTTCGTCCTCCAGATCTCTGCTCCTCCCTGTTTCTAAGTGATTGGCAGCACACAGGCAGCCAGCCGGCACGTTGGAGGTGCATTCTCCTCCCTGATGCTCGCTTTCCGTCTCTGCCTCCCTTCTCTCTGCCAAGCCCTCACTCCCCTTGCCCTGACTTAGCTTTCATCTTTCTCTTATCTGCCCTAAGAGTCTTGGACTTTATTTGTCTTTCTACTTATTAATAGAGTTTCCCAGAGCTATTGGACTAGAATACAAATATGAACTTATTACTGCCATAATTAGATTACTTTAGTGGTTTCCTGATACTGTTAAAGAACTCAAATCCTCCAGCCTGGTGAGATCTCTCCTTAGTTTTCTGCAGACCTTCTCCCAGGATGCACAGCGGCCTTTATTCCAAACATCATATTTTAAGCCCCATTCATGCCAGCCCCAAATGTCTTGATGTTATATGCCCCTTAAGAATTTATTTTTCACTTTTCCTTCCTCCTCTGCTGACCGTGTCCTGGCAACCCCTGAATGTCACTCCCTCTCTGTGGACCTGAAGAACACCTCTTCACCATCAGGAGTCTGATCCTGGATTCTCTGAATCCTACCCTCATTGTCCCACTCCTTCCTCTCCCTCCAGGTGGAATCCTGCAGTTTTCCTTGACAAACTCAGTATCCTATGTAGACTGCTGTTAGAATACTTCTAATTTTTTATTGCCTAATTTTTATTTATAGAATCCCATATTAGTTTTTTTCCCAACCCTAGAAATAAGGATGATTGTAATGTATCTAACACTATGTCCCGGGTACTATGGAAAGCACTTTTGTCAAACAGACAGCTAAGTGGCTGAAAGAGGTTTTGTATCTATCTGTTCTGACTCTAAAACTTATGAATCGAATCACTGTACTTCACTACCAATATTGAGTATATGAAAGGCACTTAGTAGGTGCTTGACAGATGAATTAATGAGATTAGATGCTTGGAAAGGTGGGCTGGATGCCACACTTGTCAAGAAAAAACAAAGCTAGGGGCTAAGCAGGGTCAAATAATCCACCAGGAAGATTCAGCAAGGCTGGAAAACTGCAAGAATCAATGTCTGGAAGCATATTCTGAGACCCAAGCCAGGAGAGATTGGCAGAAAGCTGAAGCCTGAATCCTAGGACAAGTCCTCTATGGACCAGATGACCTCATGGTGTCCTGAGATACTACAAAAGAGGCTTCTTTGAAGACTTAGAGCCAGGTTTTGATGATCTCAGGGGCCAAGTGACCTCACCTTGAGCTCAGCAGAGTAGTAAGCTACCAAAGAGACTTCCCCTCCTATAGCAGACCCAGTGACGGAAGCTTGAGCTCTCTCTGCCCCTTGATCTCATGAGGACAGGAAGGGTTTCCTATGACACTTTGAATCTCTCCAGCCCAGTAAATAACACATGGTAGGCACCTGTTAAATGTTTGTCAAAGAATTGAAATTAAGCAACAAAAACAAAACCAGGCCAGAAATTCAGCCACCCTATTCCCCTCTTGCTTCCGTACAAAACCCATCACAATCCTGGGGACATAAATATGCAATAAATTATAGTGTATAGATAGCATCTTTTTAGGGACTATTTTTCCCCACTCTAAACCTACAAGGAAATTTTTATTTCTCTTATCATCCCTTTCTTTCTAAGTATGAATTCAGAATCTCCTAAGCAGCAAGAATCCCATAGGTTAGTGGTTGTCAGATGTCAACCTTGGGTAAGATTTTCTGGTCCCAACGTTCTTGTCTCCTGGGTAGATATTGACAATAACCATATGGAGGAAACACTGCTCCAAGGTTTTTTAATAGTCAGGAAGTAGCAATTCCCATCTTGCATTGCCTACATAATTTTCTATTCCAACTCTCCTCACCTCCAAAGTTATTTTTTCCAAAGTTCCTCACAATTAAAAACTTCAGAACATAAATTTCAGTCTCCAAGGGTTTATTAAGTATAATCTGTATCCCAAGAATTGAGCAAAATTGGATAGAGTAGTCTTGAGATACGAGTCCTTCTCTCAACTTTACTTGGAGATAATATTACTCTTTCAGTGTTATAAAGAGTAGGAAACAAGCTGGCAAAGTTAAGTAACTTGTCTAACATCAAACAGCTAGCAATGGCCGAGTTGGGAATCCAAGGCAGATTTTCTTAACTCTAAATCCTGGGTTCTTAATGAGACTACTCTACAGTAACAACAACAGAATTTAAAGTAGAGAAACAGTAGTTGGAATTAGAGGAGTCAGGAGAGATTTAATGGAGGTGCTGCAGTTTGAACCTTGAATGTCACCAAAGGTCTACAAAGGCTTGGCCTCCCGTCCACGGTGCTATCAGGAGGTGGTGAAAACATCAGCAGATGGGACCTAGTAGAAGAAAGTTATAGGATGTCCTCAGGAAGGATATTGGGGCCTGGCCCCTCCTCTTCCGTGGCTTCTTTGTTTTCTGGTTACCCTGAGATGAGCAGCTTCCTTTACCCTGGGCTCCCTCCATGATGTATGGCCTCACTCCAGGCCCAAACCATGGAACTTCCAAACTGTGAGCCCAAATAAGCCTTTTCTCTTTATAAGTGTATTATTTCAGGTATTTTCCCCACAGTGATGGGAAGCTGGCAAACCCAGAAGATAGGAAGTCACCAGCTGGAATTTGGGTTTGGGATGGGTAAGAAGAGAGCATTGCAGAGGGGGAGGGACACGGTGAACAAATGCTCAGGAAAGGGAACGTGCTCAGTCTGTGTAGGAAGAAAATACGAAGGGAAGACGAGCAAACAGTAATAGACCAAGAGGGGCCACCTGGGGAAGGAAGGGTGACAGCCCTGGTCCTCTTCCTCCCATGGTTCAGCTCCCACAGCTCTTGCTTTGCTGCTTGGCCACACGGGCCAGAGGCAGGCCTGGCATTTCCCCATTCCTCCTCCACCCTGTCTCCCCCTTCTAAACACCAACCAGTGGGCAGCCCAAACACATTTCTCAAAGTCTAATTAGCATCAACAATAGTTCAAGCTAATCGCCATAATTAATGGAGAGACAAGGCAGTGACTGGGAGAATTATAAATGGGGATAATCGAATGTGATTGAGTCTGGAGCAGCTTCTATTCAGGAGAGCTGGAGGGGGAAGGAGGAGACTCATCCCCTGTTCCTTTCATCCCTCCGATCTGGGCTCTCCCACTCCCCTGGCCCCCCGTCAGGCAGCGTGAATACAAAAAGTGACAGTCTCATCAAATCAGATTCCATCCACAAAGCAGGCAGTGACCTCTCCCAGTGAATTACAGTTATTAGACTTAATTATATAATAAGAGTTGCACAATGGCCTGGACCCCCTCCTCTTCTCTGACAACACTGGCACCCCCGCGGTGACAACGGAGCCACAGTTTTCTCTCTGTCCTGTTTTTTCTTCCCCAGATGACTCTCCTTTTCCCCTCCCTCTTTGTTCTTTATTTTTCTCCTTTCTCCTTTCTTTTTCCCCTGCCTCCTCTTCTCTACACCTCTCTCCTTCTTTCCTTTATCCCACCACCTCTTTTTCCTCTCCTTCTTTTATTTCTTGGCCTCTCTTCCCGGGAGCCTCTCCAACTTTTGCAATCAGTATGCAAGAAAGCCCTAGATATCTGCCCTCGTTTTCTGAATTGCTCCTCCACTCCTCCCCCACCCCCCAAAAAAAGGTGTTCTGTCCTCTGCTTCCTTTTAGTGTTTGTGCAGAGGGAAAACATGGTGGGATGTCCTCCTCTGTGGGTTTTCTTGCCTTCCCACAGCACTTTGGCAATGCCTCTCGCTTCCGGTTGGAACACAGCAGCTCCACTTCTTCATGAGATGGTTCCCCTCCCTCCCTCCCTCCCTCCCTCCAGTTCCTCCTTCCTTCCTTCTTTCTTAACCTTCCATATTTACTGAACTCCCAGAGTATACCAGACACATGTACGTATGGAGATAGGAAACTAAAAGCAGATCCCCTCCACCCCTGAACTTCCTGTCTTTGCTAAGTTGACTTCTTCTCCCTCCTCATGATTCAGATAAGTGGTTCTGATGTTCCATGGGCTTTAAACATGGAGGTCTTATTTTTCTTCTTCCATATTTACTGTACGGAAATTGTCAACAAGCCGGGCTATACTATGTTTACTCCAAGTAAAATCCTCCTGGGATCCCCACGGTCTGCAGCGTCACTCCTGTCACCCAAGCCTACCCCCCCACTCATTTCAGACCTATATTCCACCGACAGGTTCTGGAGACCAGGGCCCTTATATGGTCATTGTCCTGTTGGTCAGAGATGAGGGCTGAATTCTGAGAATCTTCTTCGTGTCTAATGCAGGTGAGCTGAATAATGGTTGTCAAAGTTGTTCCCCCTCTGAAGAAAAATCCAGAAAGGTAGACTTGTAATTCTACAAAGCCAAATGGTATAGTTTTAAATGCGATCTACTCCACGTACTACATTGACAGGGACAATGTGTTCTACCTCCTGGCCCCATCTGTGGGCCCACTCCCAGACAAGCCTGAGCACACGAGGAGTGTGAGGATAGCAGTTGATGAGCAGGAAGGGGAGACATAGGGCCAGATTTTACTTCCAGGTCAGGGGTAACAACTCTATAAAGCAACATAGGAAAAGAAGGTACAGAGAGAAAGCAGGGTGTAGTTTGGCTGATGCAAGGGTTAACCAGAGACCACATGGGCCTTTCATTAAGATGAGTAAATATTCAGAGTTTGGAGCTTTCCTGGAAGAAAGGATGATTTATTTCCCCTTTCTTTTATATATGAAACCCAGGGGTCAGCAAGATTTTTGGAATTCATGCTACATACAGTTTTAGATATTTCAGCAATAATCTTTAAACACCGTACCTCTGCTAGCATATATTCGTAAGACAGAATGGAATTGTGAAGAGAGGCTAGGATTTAGAATATAAAGACCAGACTTCATGAAATTACCAAGTATGTGGCTCATGGATTCATTCTATCAAATGAAGACTGTAATAATGAAGATGAAAATAGCATGTGAGATTATCTTTGTATTAATAGCTGTCTTTGCCTGACCCTACAGGTTTGTTGTGAGGATCGCATCATAAAATAGGTGATAAAATGTTCTGTAGCTGTTAATCACCATACACGTTGGTTATGTTGGATCCCCTATGGTACTCTCTCTCCGGGTGCCAGATATGTACAAAGTGAATCTAACATGTGCAGACAGATTGGTATCTGCTTCTCTCAGTAGAGAATGATTATGGCCAAGATACTGCTCCTCATACAATGAAGGTCACATCACATAGAGAATATTGCTGAGGTCTCCCTTTCTGCCCCCAAGTTCTGAGCGTGGCCCCAAGAAGGTCACAGAAAGTGTGATACCAGGATTAGACTGAGCCACACCCCTGCCACAGCAATAAGGCACATGGCTGACTTCATTAGCTGAAGCCTGGGCCCTCCACATCCAGAGAGGAGAGCAACTCTAGCTCTGTGAAGGCACACCCTTGCCCTGCAGTGATCTGGTCTCCTGTGCTCTTTTTGGAAGGTGCAAGCCACAATCCAGAGCAGAGTCTTGATCAACTTGGGATTGACTCCATGTCTGTCCCTCATCCCAAGGACCCTGTCCTTAAGTATCACATGGGTTGCGTAGAGGTGACCTTGGCAATGAAGTTTGGTAAGCAAGCCAATGAAAGGAGGTAGAGACCTCTGCCCGCTCCCTTGAGAACTGGAACAACTTTGTGTCTACAATATATGATGTGTCCCGGGGGCAGTAGAGCTCGGGTGATTGTCAAATGGAAGCCAGAGGACTGGGGTGCTTTCCTCAGGGCCCTAGCCAGTCTGTTTTGCCATCCAGCTTAGGGTCGTCCTGCTGTTCTGCCCACACTCTCACACACTAATGGATTGGAGCCACAGGAGGGACTTTTCCCCATTTCCAGTGAGGCTCAGACCAACACACACTTCTGAGCTACCTTCAAGTTGCTCAGGAGCAACTTAAAAGTTGCCTAAGAGTTCCTCTTTGTTTCCAAGATCTCCCCAGAGCTACCCGGCAGCCGTCTTTGCATGACTCCTTCCTTTAAGGAAAGCATCGTCTCCCATGGATTCCAGAAAGAAAGGGAGTGGCAAGCAGAAAGGTAGCAGGAAAGGAATGAAGGACCATGGAGCTCCTGTTGCCTTACCAGGCACTCAGCTAGCTACTCATACCACACGGGAGGTGGCTGGTATCGTTCCCATTCTGCAGATGCAACAACTAAGACCCTCAGTTTCCCAGCATTAGTGAGCAGTGGAATCAGGACTAGAGACGTTCAGAGCTCCTGTTCCTAGTGCCACCCCTCTTGACCCTCCCACATGGAGAAGACCTGGGAATGTGATGGGGGGAACTGATGCCATTCGCCTCTGGCTCTACAGGCCTGAGAATTAGAGGTCAGGGCCCAGGAGGTGTGTATCCCTATTTTAGGCTTAGACTCTTCCCAGGCAAGGATGTGGTGCCCAGGCCCAGTGCTGGCCATTGTACACCAGCAGAACACTGTTGCTCCATCCACTTGGAAACCAACCAATCATCTCCTGCAAGAGCCCCTCTTCAGCTCTAATTGTCTCTAAGAATCTAAAATTGTTGATAGACATCTTTTTTCTCACACTAGAAATAAAGTGAGTTCCTGATGGGAATGAAAGAGAGAATGGAAAAATGTTAAGTACTTTAAAACACACTATTTATCATGCCATGAATTGTATTTTGTTTCTGAGATTCTTCTGTCATTATGTGATTTTAGAGAGGGTTGGGTCCTTTTTACATGATTTTTTTTTTCCTCCCATTCTCCAGGGAGCTTGTAGTACTTAAAACTGTGTTGTATAATAGATAGTATAATCACCGTAAATTAAATGCGCCTCTACTGAGTTGTGTTTTATGTTAATTCCATTGTGTGGTGGCAGCTGCTTGGGAAAGAAGCTATAGATTGGCAGGGGACGTGGGTTTCCAGCTTTGCCAAGTACCCACAGCCACAGGTTCTTTGCTACAAGTGGCATTTTATCCCGGGCGCCAGCCAGTGCTTTGGAAGAGGGCAGAGAGGCTCAGGATAGGACCGGTACACCCATATCTGGGCCAGGAAACATTGATTCCCAGGATGATGGCCCAAGAAATCTTTCCTAAGGACCATCGGAAATTAGGGTCCAGTAAGGATCTAGTTGTAGTCAAGTTCAGACTCACGTTTCTAGGAGCAAAGTGACTTCCCTAGTGTAGGATACTCTTGCTACTTGATTCCATCTACCCTGAAGCAATAGGCCATGAACCTCAAAATCAAAAGGGGAATTTGTGAATTTGCTTAGGGAACTATATAAAATCTGTAAGGAAGGGTCCTTCTCTGTTAGACAACCTTGAAGGTTGAGGAACCCTGGAGAGCAGAGTTGTCAACAAAAGCTCAAGAGAAACAAGGGTAGCAGGCCAAAGCAATGGGCCCTGTCAACCCAGACCTGGGGGAGAAATCAGTTAGATAGAGGGGTCCCTAGCCAGGTGCACCAGCTACAGCTCCACAGGATGGACCACAGGACACTGAAGACACTAGTGTGGAGAGAATGTTCCAAAAGACATAAAATGACATTTTACAAAATTGAAGATCTACTATTTACTCGCTCTAGGCTGGCAAGCATTATCCTATTTAGTTTTTTTTCTTTCATTTTTTTATATTATTCATATGATGTCAAAGTTACTAGCCAGTTCTCTGGGTAGAGAAATTAAGTCTGGGGGAGATCAACTTGGCAAAGTCACATAGTTAGCAGTAGACCACGCTCCCAACCACATCTGTGGGTCCATGTTACCTTCAGGAGGAAGTCGAGTTGGGCTGAAGGGCAAGACGAAGGAGGGCCTTTAGCTAAACAGAGAAACAGGCTGATCTGAGCCAGCTCCTCGGCGAGGAAACCACATGGGGAAATTTGCACGGCTTGCAAGAGAGTGTGTGTCGGAGTAATGGGGGGTCCAGTGAGCAGAGTGTGGGGGGAAAAGGAGCCAAAGAGCCAGGCGCGATGCTGCATGCCTGTAATTCCAGCAACTCAGGAGGCTGAGGCAGGCGAATCACGAGTTCAAAGCCAGCCTCAGCAAAAGTGAGGCGCTAAGCAACTCAGTGAGACCCTGTCTCTACATAAAATACAAAATAGGGCTGGGGATGTGGCTCCGTGGTCAAGTGCCCCTGAGTTCAATCCCTGGTAACCCATCCCCCGCAATAAAAAGGCGCAAAAGACCCTAGGGTGAGTTGCTTAGCTTCCAGACACTTGTTTCCCATGGGTGGGGACCCTGGGAAGTCAGAGAGCAAGGTGTCAGCCTAGTCAGTCCTGGTGAGGGGCCTTTTCCTAGCTTGCATGTGGTCACCTCTCACTTCGTCCTCAAATGAGGCACTCCAGTGTCTCTTCTTAGAAGGACATTAATCCTCCTGAATCAGGACCTCATCTCTATGACCTCATTTAACCTTAATTACCTCCGTACAGGCCCTGTCTCCAGTTTGGTCACATTGAGGGAGGGGAATTTTAACATAGGGATTTGGCAGAGAGACATAAACTTTTGGTTCATAACAGCATGCTTTTATTTTTATTAAAAAATATGCATTTTTCCCTTAGAAGGACAGACAACAAAGCATTATGGGCTGGTTTGGTTTTTTTCTTCTTTTTACTTACCAGCATTATCTAAGTTATCTGCAGCAAGTCCATGTTAGTGGTTGACCAAAAAACTAAGTTGAAAATTATCTGCGTCCATTTTCCTCAGGGCCTTGTACACTGGCTTCATTTAGATGCATCTGATCAGCCCTGCCAGCTGTTCCAGAATGTTCCCTGTGTAGGAATTTGGGGAGGGGGTGATAAAGATGAAGATCTTTAGAACAGGCCCACACTCACGTTCTGTCCAAAGCCTGCCTGTTTTTCCCAGTGGCGCCTTGAATTCGGGGGCCATCACCCATTCCTGCCCTTCTGAGGCCCACTGGGGACTAGGGGCAGGTGCCTAAGACAGGCAACAGGCTGCCACGCCATTGATATGCAAGGCGGAGCTGAGGCAGCTTTTGTATCAGAGCTTCACAAAAGCAATTCTCCGCAGTTGATATAAAAAGGTGTCAGTTCTGGTTTAAGTACTGTATTACCAGCAAAGATTTATCTGCCTCTAAGCCAGGCCTCACCCACCCAGGGAATAAACAGCTCTCTGCTTATCGGTTTCACGGAGCACAGTGGTTCTCAGGTCATTTCTGCCTCCAAAAGGACTTTTTCTTTGCTTTCCCCAGTTGTCTCTGGCAATTTACCAGCATAAGTGACACCTCCTAATGCTGATGATTGGGATGATGAGGGGAGATGGCCCGTCCACACCCTGTCCATACTCCTTACTCACCAGTGCTCCTAGGGGGACAAAAATACTCAGAGGGTCTTTTAAACCAGAAGCAAGTGGGAACATAGAATTCTGAAGTCGAGAAATCAAAGGGGGAGCAAGGAAAATCTCTTTTCTGCAAAATGATGGCAAGAGATTGGCAGGTTTGGGTTAAAAAAAGAATCTTTTAGAACTGGCTGACCACTGTGACTACCAGCATTCTTAGTATCCTCTATGAGACACCAGAACTGGCAATGGAGGCAGAAGTGACGTGGAGTCACTTCCAGGAGCCCAGTTTGAGAGTGGAGATGTAGATAGATTTACCATCCAACAGGCATGGATTCCCCAGTGGACTCCATACCCATTCCAAGTTACAAAGCTACTAAATGGCAAGGCTGGGATTGTAGGAATCTGACTGGATTCCCTCGGTGACTTAGAAGAAGCACTAAGCCCCTCTGAACCTTGGTTTATTTTATATAAAATGAAGATGCAAAGGGAATCTCTTCTGGCTCATGCAGGTGACGTGAAGACCAAAGGCTACAGAACATCAGGGTTGAGTGTGGCCGGCAGGTGCGTGTGCGGGGCCTGCCGTGTGTCCACTCACTGGTGCTGAGAACCTCAACAGGCACCAACGTCTTTCATTCCACACGTGGTAGCAGATAGAACTGGCACATATCCCTGGAAGATGTAGTAAGAAGGGCACCACCTCATGCACAGGTATAAAAGACAAAGATCATGGCACATTCTGAAAGCTGTACTGCCCGGGACAGATGAGTGACCCAGGGAGAGGGAGAAGAGATGGAGTTTCATGTGAGATAAAAAACCCAGAAATGGCAGGTGTGGGAAAGGCATCTGAACACAAAACTCCCAGCCTATCCCCTTGTTTTCTTCCTGCCTGGCTGGTTCTCATATCTCCCAATCCACATTAGCCAAGCGCTGTGTACCAGAGAGCTGGGGGAGGGACGTGCACCGTAAACCCTCCAGTGCCCACCACGGGCACAAGACACTTTAAAGGAAAAGTGGTCCCACTAGTTCTTTCCTACACAAGCCGTAAAGGCTGCTGCAGAGTGATTTATTAGAGCAAGCAGCCCTGCCCCAGCAGCCACAGCTGGCTGGCCTGGGGACAGCGTGCAAACAGAAGATAGCCACACAGGGCACAGGGGGCCTCCAGCCGTACCTGCAGGGACCCTCATCAATCTGGGTAAATAAATAAAGGTAGGTCACTCCCCACGATGTCTGCTGGGCTCCTGAGGGACCGTTCATGTTCCAACCAACCAATCCCAGCTAAGGGCACGAGGTCCCAGCCTCCAGTTAGGGGCCTAGGCTCAGAGCAGTCATGAGCCACACAGGCAGGTGTGCACAGTAAAGCTCCTTACCTAGAAATCTGGGCCAGGTCCAGACCTACATCAAGGTAGTGCTTCCTCTGCAGGATCGAAAATTGTATTGTTCATGCTGCTCAGAAGAAAGGAAGGAAGGAAGGAAGGAAGGAAGGAAGGAAGGAAGGAAGGAAGGAAGGAAGGAAGGAAGGAAGGAAGGAAGGAAGGAAGGAAGGAAGGAAGATTTTTAAAACTCACTTTTTCTTAAAAATTCTCTCATTGCTAAGATTGACCAAAGCAGATGGTAAGGTTCTCTTGAGGTTTGAGACCTTAGAGAATATTGATGGTTGTGACTTTTGTAGGAGATAAAAATAAACTTGCTAGGTCATCTTCCAGACTATTATTCACTTTTAAGTTTCTTTCCAAATATTATCTAGTCAAAATGTTGTCTTGTTTATGTGCAGGCTTTGGAAAAGCTGAGCTCTTTACCTGGGCCCCATGATTTGAATGGCATTTGACCCTTGAATGAAGAATGTGTGTGTGTGTGTGTGTGTGTGTGTGTGTGTGAGAGAGAGAGAGAGAGAGAGAGAGAGAGAGAGAGAGAGAGAGAGAGAGAGGAGGGGACTGAACTGACTTTGCAGACATGCAGCCGTGACCTACCTAATAGAGCTGTCCATGGTAAACCCCTTGGCTGATTCTTTGACCCAACATTCACTGACTGAAACCATGACGTGCTGATCTGTGCTGAGCAGGAGCCACAGACCATCAATCAGCAGGTTCCTGCCCTTCAAGAAAGCAGTGTCCACAGTGAGCACTGGGAAGGGTGCATCAGAGCTATGCTAAAATCACGTCCAGGATGAAGTAGGATGCCATGGAGTCTGCAGAAGACACCACCCCCCCCAGTCCTCCCTCGCCATCTTCCAGGATAAAATATTAGCAGATAACAGAAGGAGGTAGCAGACTCCTGATTCAGGGAATGGAGGTCACACTGTGTGATCGGCTGGAGAGGGAGAAAAGGGACAGGAAGTGTTGGTGAGGGGCCCCAGGGAGCAGCAGTGGTAGAGATGGGGAGGTGGGGAGGGTTTGTCATTTAAGGGGGTGGTCATGATGGGCGGCCCTCTTGGATGGCCATCCATGGTCATCCCACTCCTCCAGTTCTTTTTCACTTCCTGATGCCATGGAGTTGCCTGGGGATTGGGGAGGGAATGAGGCAATACAGTCTTCCCATTCCCCTTGCCCATCAGTGGTGTAGACAGGGCATATGATGGGTTTCTATCCAAAAAAATGTGAGTTGTCTGGAGGCCAATTGGAATGAATTTCTATGACTCTTTATGGGTGTTCTACTAGGAACAGGCCATTTCCCTGCCTTTTGATATAGCCTCTTCACACATCGTTTGGAGATGCTGCCGGGGTCTTTGGACTCAAAGGAAAACACAGAGCTGATAGCATCAGCTGACATTATTTGAAAGCATGAGCAGTAGATGGAGATGCAGCCAAGGTGCTGGGTTGAATGCTCCGAAGAAGACAGAACCACTGCAGGGAGACTGGAGGAGAACTCTTGGTCAGCCAGTGGTTGGTGGCCACAGTTGAGCCTTGGGGGAGCGGTTTCAGCACAGGGTACAGACACTGCATGAAAGTCATTAAGAAGTTGTGATGGGACATAGAAAACGGTGTAGAAGAGGAACCCTGTATATTCAAGTCTGTTGGTCAAGAAAGGAGAAAGATAAAATGGTAGCCAAGAGAAGAATAGTTCTAAGGAAAGGGATTTAATGGGTGAGCGAAGCCTGTGTATGGGCAAAGAAAGGAGCCAGAGAAGATGTTGAGTGTGACCAGGAAGGGTGGTCCTGCTCAGGGGTATGGGCACAGTAGAGGGAGGGTAGAAATCTGGTAGAATTCTGCCTAGAAATCTGGGCCAGGTCCAGCCCTATATCAAGGTAGTGCTTCCTCTTTTTCTTAAGGAAATAAGAGCAATTGAAAACATGAAGAGATATTGAGACAGAGAGAATGATGGTGTGCAAAGCTCTCTATGGTTTAGAAAGCATGTTCACATAGATTATATCACTCAAGCCCTGTAAAATGGGTGCTACCATCATCTCCACTTGAGAGGTAAAGAGCCGGAGTTTTGGGAAGGTCCACAGCAGACAACTACAGCACTAGCATGAATTCCAACCCTGCTCAACCCAAATTCTGTGTCCTTTCAATGTGCTGGTTTGGGGAAGTGGATACCTTCTGGGAACACAGAGCTGGAGAACAGCAGTGATTCTGACACCAACTATCTATCAGAATCCCTGTGCCACTTTAAAGGTAAAGAATACTAGACTCGACCGTTTTGATAACCTGTTGGTCAACGAGGTGTATTCGTCTGTTTTCTGTTGCTATAACAAAATGCATGAGACCTGGAAATTTATGCTTCATGGTTCTGGAGTTTGGACAGTGCAAGAGCTTGGTGATGGCATCTGCTTAGCATCTGGTGAGGACACCACAGTGCATCTTAACATCAGGAGAGGCATCACACGACATGACAGAGCAAACACGCCAGTTCAGACTCTTCCTTTTATGAAGTCATGTATGCCGTCATGGGGCCCCCTTCTCAAGACCTCATCTAGTCCTAACTACCTCTCCAGGGCCCAACCTCTGAACACCACTGAAATGAATTTAGGGACTAAGTTTCTAGCACATGGTCTTTTGGGGACACTTCAAACCAGAACGTATGCACTGTGAGCCAGTACTGCTGAAAGCTCCCTCCTTAGCTGAGTCACAGTTTAAGAGAATTAAAGAATCAAGGAAGGCCAGTTCCTGGAGGACTTTGACTACGCTGCCTTTAAGTCTCAGCATAAGCTCCTGTGCCTGTGGGTTTCTCAGAATTACTTTGAAAGGAACAGAAGGAGACAGAAAGAAGGAGAAGGAGGAGAGACGGGAGGGGGCAAAAGCACCTGTCCTTCCTCTCATTCGTCTTCACTACACCCACCGATGGACTCCCAAGCCCAGATGTCCTCATCCCTGGGTTTTAGTTCTGAGAGTGGACTCTATTCCAGTCCCAAAGACAAGAGGTTCTTCTGCCCCCTTCAATCCTCATTCCATTCGCTCTTGCTCAGTTCATTCTTAGGAAGGAGTTGGTGTGCCACTAGGTTAGTCAGGTTTCCATCGCTATAATGAAATAACTGAGACAGTCAACTTTTCAAGAGAAAGACTTCTCTTGGATGGTGGTTTTAGAGGTTCTAGGGCAAGATCAAGGGCACCCATTGAGTGGCTCCCTTTGCTTTGGACCTGCTGAGACTCAGCATGTCCCAACAGGAACATAGGGCCAAGCAAACTTGCTAACATCACATGCCAGAGAGCAAAAAGGGAGAGGAAGGGGACAGAGTTCCACCATCTCCTTTGAGGATATGCCCCCAGTGACCTGAGGACTTCCCACAAAGCCCCACCTCTCCAAGGTTGCACCGCCTCCCACTAGTGCTACCCTAGGGACCAAAGCTTTCTACATAGGCCATTGGGAGCTACTAAAGATCCAAACTCCAGCAATCACCATTCAAACTTATTTAATCTTCTTTGAGCAAGGAGTACAGAACACGGTGGGAGGCACTTTCAAGACAGGGTGTCCCACAGGGGGCCAGGCATTTGTAACCTGTCCCCAAATCTCCCTCCTGGAAGGTGGCTGTGATCTTGGCATACATATTCACAAGGCCACCTCCAAGAGTCCCAACAGTGAGTTCCTGGAGGGCCCAACGACCTAAGACACGTGTGTGAGGTCTGACTTGAGCTGAGTCCTGCAAGTAGACCCTCACCAGGCAGACCAAACCCTGTCAGACTGCACGAGGGAGGTGACCCTGTCTCTCCGGCACTAACAGGGTGTGAGCTGGGTCCAGCACCTTGAGAGCCAACTCATAGTTGGGCAAAGTGAAAAATGAATCGTTGTTTACATTATGATTTTCCTCATCTTATTATGATCACTCTTCCTCTCCACCTCCACCCTCCAGGGAACATCAACACAAGGGCTGCGTTTGGGGGCTTCTCTGTTATCAATATCCTTATTTTTTAAAAAAGAAAGAAATGAGGGGAAAAAATCTCTCCACTTTGCTGTCTGCTAGCCCAAAATGCATGGGGAGCCAGGCGATGTCCCTTCCCACCCCATGTGTGTCTGCCCAGTGCCATATATTTTACATGCCTGCACAATGCGTTTTATGAGGCATATAAAAGCCAGACGGGAATTATCTCCTTCTCCTGTACGGGCTGTCTCTTTTTGGGGGAGAGATAACAGAGACCTATTTCATTTTGCTGCTTGCTACTGGATGCTCTGCCATAAATTGAGAAAAGAAGCTCTTTTTGAAAAATGCTTTCTTTGACCCTATTGTCACTGGGAAACCTCAATGAGAGAAACACCATTCTCTATAGGATCTCGGTTCAGAGCAGAGCAAGGAGGTGCGGGGCAGAGGGGTGGGGTGGGGGGAGCTGTTGTTTTTTCTCTTCTGTTCTCTCCATCCTTTCCCTTCACAGGGGGACGAGGCATGGGAAGGAGTGGTCTCTCCCTTAGAGGAGGGGCTGTCAGTGAACATGAAGAACCCAGGGAGCAAGTCCTGGCTAGGCTGAACCCCAACATCCTCCCGTCACCCCGTTTCAGAGAGACAGGGCTGCAGCCCCCTGTGGGAGTACATTCACTCCGCCCATGCTACATCCAGGCACGCTCAACGCACTATCAAATATGCACCAGCAATATTTCATTATCGGGTCCTTTGCAGCCCAGTGCACGCCTGGGTGAGCCTAGAAATTAAACTGTACTTTCACCTCTAAAGAATGCCGTCCCTGCCGGTGCTGAAGGGGAGAGATTGCCAGGCCACCAGGCTGTGGAGTGATGAGAGAGCAGGGCAGGGGCCGAGCAGGCAGAAGCCTTCTGCTGGCCTTGGTGGAGAGGTCTGGGAGTAGTCCATCTCCCCAGAGCTGAACAGGCTCCTGGGCAGAGGACACGGGACACCCTGAGGGAAAGAATGGGAAAGGTCCTGCCTGCGGCGGCCCTGCAGGAGCTTGGAATCTCTGCCCTCTCCAGCATCCTCCACCTAGATCCACACACCCCATTCTACCCTCCGTCTGCCTCGTTGGTCATCTATGTTGTCCCCAGTCATGTCAGGGGACACCAACAATGTCCAATGTCAACAACAACAACAAAATAATGTCAACAAACGAACACAAGAAGAGATAGAAAGTCTACTTTGCTACCATCACCATTTTGTTGGGACTGGACTTGTCACTGAGCGTCACTTTTGGCCTGGTGGGCCACTGCCATGTGGAGAGGAGAAAGGCAGGGCCCGGGGCAGTTGCCCTGCACAAGCCAGCCAGAGCCAGGAGGGACAGGGAAGCTCAAAGGGGACAGGACCTTGGAGTTCTCAAAATTCAGGACTGGTCGTATCACTCCTCTGCTCAAAATCTTCCAGACGTTTCTACCACTTAGAGTCCATCCTGGAGTCCACTGTGGCCTGGTCCCTGGTAACTCCCTGACCTCAGCTTTAACCGTTCTCTCCCTCATTCACTGTGTTCCAGCCTCTCTGGCCTCTCAGATGTTTCTAGAGCTTCTTCCCCACTACTCCCAACCTCCAGCAAGACCCTGTCTCGGGGACATAGCAGAGACACTTGTCTTTCTCAGGACAAAGACATCAAGGCCAACATATCTTTTGGGCAAGAATAATTCACATCAAGAAGTACTAGGAGCCAGGCGCAGTGGCCCATGCTTGTAATCCCAGTGGCTCCGGAGGCTGAGTCAGGAGGATCACAAATTCAAAGCCAGCCTCAGCCAAAAGCGAGGTGCTAAGCAACTCAGTGAGATCCTGTCTCTAAATGAAATATAAAATAGTGCTGGGGATGTGGCTCAGTGGTCAAGTGCCCTGAGTTCAATCCCCAGTACCAAAAAATAAAAATAAAAGAGGACCCTCATGAGAGCCATGGTCTCTGGCTGATAATTCTCAGACATCTGATAACCTGGGCAGAGCATCAGGATCAACCCGTACCAAGATTTGCTTCTAGAGCCCCACTCACTCCACGTCCAGCACTGATGTAGAATCCTGGGGAACTTGGAGATAAGTCTAAGTGGCAAGGGGTCTTCTCTCAACTTGCTGGACTCTTAAGACTTAAACATGGGAAAGTTGAAGAGAAAAATAAAATATATATAACATGTTCTGGAACAGATAATGAGTGGTGTGGATAATCAGGAAGAGATGTCAGTTGTGCCTGGGGGATCAGGAAAGGCTAATGGGAGATCGATAACTGGAAATGATCCATTAAATATGGAGAGGATTTACAGAGGAAAAGAGAGAGATCTAGAAGGTTCTCCTAAGATGAGGTCTTACTTGAGTTTTCCCCATTTCACAGGTGGGAAGAGGATACCACCTAGCTAGGCACACTCAGAACTGTGTTTAAAATGACCTAGAATTTCAAGGATTTGTCACAGATATGGTCCTTTCCTGCTGACTCCCAGGGAGAACCTGTCACAGGGGAGCCACACACGTTTTATGCTCTAGCAAGACCCTTATAGTTGAAAATAGCAATGCCTCCCTTCTTTAGCTCGGGGCAAAAGCTAAAACAGAATATGAGTGACTTGCTTGCTTCCTGGAATTGAAAAGAGATGGTGAAATGGTCCATCCTAAGAGATGACCTGCCGTGGCCAAGACAAGTCTGGGCATCAGCTCTGCCAACAGAAGGCAAGCAGACTCTTCCGTTCTTTCTAGATGGGTCATGGTTATTTGAGTAATGACTGAGAGTTCTGAGAGCACGCTTCCCAAGGTGGGAGCTGTCAGGACGACCCACCTCTTGCCCTTCCCTTTTGAAGCACCAGTGGATCAGGGGCTGCAGGCAATCCTTTACGTTGGGAATGTTAATGCGAGCAGGCTACTACCAGGGTAAGTTGAAACCTCTCAGGGGTCTCTCTATGTATGATATTCAGCCCTGCTCTTATCAATGAGCACATCTATATCGAGCTGTTTTAAAGAAGGAAGGGATGTAGTTAATCATAAGTTTCCATTTGATCAGGCTCTGTAATGAGGTTTTTGGTTATGGACTTGGTATTTCTATGCATGTTAATAGACAAATACACAGGCAATAAATATTGTTATAAATATGATGAGATGGATAGATAGATACAGATAGATAGATAGATGGTAATAGATACAGATATAGATAGACGGAAGATGAATGACGCCTAGCCATATTTATGCATTCCACATCCCAACTTCATTTAATAGAAGCGTCTGTGCTTTCAGAGCATTTAAACATGCAGACACCAGCCACTGCAGTGGATGCCGGAAGGACACTGTGTCCCACCTGAATGCAGATAAGTCTGGAGTCCAAAGAAGCCCCAGTCATCTGTGTCCACAGAGGACAGCCAGCGTTGTATCCTCGGGTGCAGAACTTTGGGCCAAAGATCTGAGTGTGTTGGGCTTCTCAGAGGTCACGGCAGCTGGAGGCCAACATCTCATTAAACAGTTCTTACCAACTGTCTTAAAAGGCAGGACTCGTGGCCTCCAGCCCTGGGGGATGCTGTGATTCTGCACATTTATTGACAGAAGCCAGGTATCTCTGCTGACACCTACCCTGGCTTCCTCAGATCTCCTAGCCAGCCTCCCCCAGCCCGAAGACACACGGCTCAACTTCAAGGCTCCTAAAACTGCATGGGGTGATGCCAACCTGGGGCTTCCTCAAAGCTGGCTGGCTGTGTGGCTGTCCTGCTCCCGTCCTCAGTAAAGATCATCGTGAAGAAGAGGGGAATGAGAAGGGCAGAAAGGGCAAATTCCTGAGCCCGTTGAAGAATTTAGCCAGTGGCTAGCAAAGAGAGGAAAATGCTTTAGAGGAAGGGGAATTTATTCACGGACACCTGTCAGAAGCTGTCATTCCCTGGCTGAACTATAGTCTGAATTTTACTATGATATAAATCAGTTCCTCCTGGACTTAATAACTCTTCTTTATAGGTTTCTTCCCACTCATAAATAAACCTCATTCCATATGTATATACTGCAAAAGGCCTACTTGACTTGCAGCACCGTTCATGGGGAGAGGTAGGTGCCAGCCCATATTTTGTAATGGCCATGGGGCTTTCCAATGGTTCCACCTTCAGGGAGAGACCTCCCTTCCCTGGGACAACGTCCACCTCCAAGAAGGTTTCCATTGAAAATGTCCTTACAGGGCACCTAGGACAAGGCTGTCTGACCAAGGAGAATTGGTATGTCCTCTCAAAGAGCCAGGTGACTTCCAGGATAGGTCCAAGTGTGTCAGAGCTGGAGGTCACCTTGCTGGAGTGGGGGTTGCGGGGGGTCAGGCATGGCTGCAGTGTGCCTGACCAGCTCTCCTGGCAGATTTGTGAAGTTGCAGATTCTGAAGAGATGGGCCAGCTAACCTTTGCCAGATCCCAGGGATGGTCTGGAACACTCCACTGATTGGGGAGGCCCTTATCCATGGAGCAGTGAACTTCAGCACCCTGACTCATAACCACCCCACCCTGGTTGGATTTTTGGACACCAGCTCCATTCTCTTCTCGTGTGGCGAGAAAGCAAAACTTAGTTTTTAAAGTTATGTGCTAGAGTATTCTCGGGGTTTTGTACATTCTCAGAAAGAGATAAATATTCAAATTCTAATTTTAAAAATGTAGTTGGAAAATGACGATAGAAACCATCTTGTCCAATATCCACCCAAGGAAGTAAACACCCCCACATCCACCCCAGCAGATGGGCACTCGGCCTTCCTATTTCTCTTAGAAGGAGAATTATAAAAGGGTTTAGCTTTTATTTTAAACACAACTCTTAAACTTTAAAGTAAATTACAAATAACTTGTTCAGATAACATTCTGAAATTTATTGTCATTAAGATCTGCACGCACTCCATGAGAATTCATAATTTTAGGAGGAAATACATCAATATAGTATTTAATGATATGGATTATCTGGTTTTGAAATATGCCAGGTGCTGTAATTACAAAACTCAAACTAGTAAAAAACATTGAAGACAAATCTGGTAACCTCCTGAGATAAGAGCTCTGAAAATCAAAATCTGTGTTCACAAAACCAAAACTAAAACCAAAACCAAAACAAAACACCAGAAAATAGCGTGTTGGCAAGGATGTGGAGAAATTGGAACCCTCGTACATTGAATCTAAAATGATTCAGCTTCTGGGGGAAAATCTGGCAGTCCCTCAAGCTGTTAAACATAGAATTTCCATATGCTTCAACGATCCCACACCTAGGATCCACCCAAAAGGGTTGACAACAGGGACTCAGACAAATACATCTACATACACCTTCACAGCGGTGATGCTTGCAATCAAGAAAAGGTGGAAATAGCCCAAATGTCCATCAGCAGAGAGATGGGTAAACAAGAGATGGTATGTGAGTACCCTGAAATGTTTTCAGCCAGAAATGAAGGGAGAAGTGCAGAACCCAGACATGTTACGATGTGGATGGAGGGAAAACATCGTGAGAAGTGAAAGAAGCCAGACACAACAGCTCATGTATTATATAATCCCATTTATAGGAAATGTCGAGAACAGGTAAATCCATAAGGTCAGAAAGCAAAGCAGTGGTTTCCAGGGGCTGGAGCAAACGGAGAATGAGAAGTGGACGCTTGATGTGTACAGAGCCTCTTTTGGAATAATAAAAGTATTCGTGAGCTAAGTAGAGGTGGGGGCAAGCAGCACTGTGAAATTCCAGAATGAAATGCATAATTTTATGTTTTGTGAGCCTCTCCTTAATATAAAGAATGTAAAAACAAGCACACATACAAAAGTGATCTATGAAGCCAGATATGGGGGAGCATGTCTGTAATCCCAGCGGCTCAGAGGCTGAGACAAGAGGATTGAGAGTTCAAAACAAGCTGCAGCAACATAGTGAGGCCCTAAGCAACTTAGTGTGATCACATCTCAAAATAATAAACAAACAAACAAACAAATAAATGAAAAGAAAGAGCTGGGGATGTGGCTCAGAGGTTATGCATCCCTGGGTTCAATCCCTGGTACCACTCCCCACCCCCACCCTAGCCAAAAAAAATAAAATAAAATCTAAGAGCAAGTTTCATCTCTGAGACAAATCTTCCATGCATTTTCAGGCAAGTTTCTTCATGTTTGTGGGCCCAAGCTTTTTTTATTGACATACAACCCTGGTAGCACTGGTCCGCCTAGTAACCCATCTCAACACAGTGCCCGATCTGCAATAATCAGAAGGTTGATACCCAAAAAACTAGAAAACACTTTAGCATTTCTGGGTTAATACAATCAGTTGAAATTGCTTCTACGAATTTTCTCTCTTGCTTTCTAAAAAAAATTAGTTTTCAAAAGAAAAATGTCCCCCTTTCCCTCCCCTACACACAAGATGGCCATCAGACACCAAACCAGGGCAGGAGTTATAAATGGCCCTGCACTCATGGTTGTGAATAAAGTTTTACTGAAACACGGTCACACCCATTTACTGCTGTAGTCCCTGAGACTGCTTGCATGCTATCAGGACAGAGCCGAGTCCTTCCAACTGTGGCCCACAAACCCCTAAATTTACCATCTTGCCACTTACATAAAAAGGTCATTGACCCCTAGTATAAAATAATGTAATAAGAAACTACCATTAAATAACAAACTCATGGAAAAGACAATAAAATAACATAAAAAGCAAGAAGAAACTCTAAAGGAAAGAAATAAATTGTCTGACCATTCACAAACAGTAAATAACTTTGGAATCAAGAACATAATAGACATCTCTGTAAATCAAACAACTGGCATTAGCAAAGGAGCCCACATGATCATCCGTGAACCTAGATGACCAAAATTAAATTAAATTTTAAAGAGAGAGACAGAGAGATTAAATGGGAAAATATGACTTAAAAATAATGACTGGCCTCTTAATGTGTGTTAATCTCACTCTCTATTTTTTAAACTTAAAGGATTCTTTTGGGAAAAGCTGTGCCCTGGGGTGATGACACAAGTATTTGGAGTTCAGAATCCTTGCAGTTTAATACCAGCTTCTTTTTAAAATCGAGAAAAATTAAATTTAAAGTGGGACTCTGTGTGATCCTGTTTTCCTAGAATACAGCCCGACTGTCCCTTCTGTCTATAGATGTGTTCAGAAGCTTCTAGAATGATGTGACGCTATTTGCAGATAGCATGACCTGGGTGACTTTCTACTGTCTCCTCTCTGTCTTCCTGCAAGGCTCAGGGCAAATATGCTGAGATGTCATCTTTTGGGTGGTACCATGAGAATAATGGCCACTTTCTTCGCTTGTATATTTTTAGATGTCTCTTATACAAAACTTTAAATAATATTTTTATTGATTGGGTGATGGTGTTTTTGTAAATTGCCCACTGTACCTAGAACAAGGAAGGCACATGATCCATGTTCATTAAAAACTGTATTGATTTCTGTTTTCTCAAATGTCCGAGGGACTGTTCACTCCTCTCAATGACAATAAGAGTTTGAAATATTGTTGACACAGTTAGCTGTAATATATTTCCTACCTTATTAATTGCAATAGAAAAACAACCACATCCCTTTGTAATCACAACAAAAGAAAAAGCAATTTAAATAGTTGTAAGATGCCCCAAAGATTTGCCGTGTGATGACAAACTACAATATCCAAGGCATCGCCACCCATTTTCTCCCCATTTCTCCCGCCGAGAGGCCGGCCACAAACACACTTCCCCAGATTCTCAAAAACTCAATCATGTGCAGCCCACGCAGTTCTGGCTGTTCCATTTCTTTCTCCAACTTTTCTCGAGCCATTTATTTCTTTTAGCTGCAGTTTTCTAATGATCACATCTTGAACTTTCTAGAACTCATCATTCTTTCCACCAACGACCTAGATCCACACAACAGGAAAGCCCTATAACACAGAAGGAAGGAAAGATCAGGAGACGTGCAGGCGTAAGGACTGAGGGTAGCTGTTCCTGCAGCTCTGGATTTAGTTACGACTGACTATGCTCCCTGCAAGGAGACGGCAACTGATCAAAATCATTCAGAAGCAGATACAGATGACATATGATTAAACATTCACGTGAGTGTGTTATCTGTCTATTGAACAGAGTGATCGATTGGAATGGGCTGGGATGATTGGAGAATCTGGGTCTCGTGCCTGATCCCAAAGGAAGCTAAGACTTCGATAAGAGGAGAAAAAAGGTGACTTCTGATGAAAAAAAGTGCTTCAGCAAAGTGCAAGGCAGACAGGGGCATATCAGGCTGTGGACCCAGGGATGGAAACCACCTGACCAGTGGGGAGTAGAAAAGGCGTGTTGAACGGAGTAGAGCAAGAAAAAAGATCAAAACAAAACCCTAGTGCCACCATGATCTTAAGAAGTCAGTATTCACAAATATCTACTAATCGCTAGGGTTCATCCCCATTCACTGATGGGTTTTTTTTATGTGTATGTAACACATTGTGTGTGTGTGTGTGTGCCACATTTTCTTTATCCATTCATCTGTTAAGGGTATGTAGGTTGGTTCCATAGCTTGGCTATTGTGAATGGAGCTGCTATAAACATTGATGTGGCCACATCACTAGAGTATGAAATTTTAAGTCCTTTCGATGGATAGATGTTTAGGAGTGGGATAACTGGGTTAAGTGGTAGTTCATTTCAAGTTTTCTGAGGAATCTCCATACAGAGTGGTTGCACCACTTTGCAGTCCCACCACCAATGGATGAGTGCACCTTTCCCCCACATTCTCACCAACACCTATTGTTACTTGGATTCTTGATCATTGCCATTCTGACTGGAGTGAGAGGAGATCTCAGTGTAGTTTTAATTGGCACTTCTCTAATTAGCACAGGTATTTCTGATTCAATTGAGGAATCACATGAATGAAAAGAAAATGCCACAGAGAAAGAGGAGAGGAGAAGAGGGAAGAAAGTAGCTCCTGTCTGCTCCTCAGCCTCTTCCCCACTGGAGCCTCCCATTGCTGACAGAGACTCCAGCGTCCCCAAAGACTGCCTTGTGCACGGCCTGCCGCTCTCCTGGGCTCCAGGCTGGTCTGCCCACTGCCTGCTTTGAGACCTTCTCTTGAACATCTCAGGAGCAAACCATCAAACTTGGCGTGGCCAAAACAGGGCCCCTCTTCTTCCACCTCTGCTCCCGCTCTTGACGCTGGTTTTCTCACTACATGCCTCTGGTCATCCAAGTTGGTCTTCAAGCCTCACAACCCAGTGGCTGCCAGGTGACAATAATTCCTCTTCCAGAGCATCTCCTGCTCCCAGCTCAACCCTGTCCCCGCCATTGTCTTGCCCACGTCTTGCTATGACGATAGCAGGTGTCTTCATACCCTGCTCCCCGCCTGGGCCTCCTCTCCTACCCCTTCACCACGTCCTTGATGTGGTGCCCAGGACTGGCTTTCTTGTGCCACAGGTCTGATCACGTCATGCCTCTGTTCTAAGAACCCAGGTGGTTCCCCTCTGCATCAGAAGGCCCAGATTCCCGAGTCTGATCTGTCACATCCTCTGAATTCTAACTCTATCCATGTTTTTGGCCTCATCTCTCTCTCTCTTTCCCCTCATTTTCCCTGTTTAACCACTAACGTATCATTCCATGTCTCTCTCTCTCTCTCTCTCTCTCTCTCTCTCTCTCTCTCTCTCTCTCTCCATATATAGTTGTGGATGAACCTTTATTTTTATTTATGTAGTTTTATGTGGTGCTGAGAATTGAACTCGGTGCCTCACACAGGCTACACAAGCACTCTACCCTGAGCCGCAGCTCACCAAGGATGTCCCTTTAGCCACAGTATGTCGTCACTCTTGTTTCTCTCTTCCTACTAAGATATTCCATTTCCCTCCAGGCTCAGTTCAAACATCTCACCATTCTTCTTAAAATGCTGCATCCCTGCAGCTGGAATAGACTAGAAGACAAGGCACTTTGGTGGAGGAATGAATGATTCACCAATCAATGAGAAAAGAGATTAATAAAAGATGGAATTCTTGCCGTCTTGGTGGAATTCTCCTGCATCCCATGCCATTTTCTCTTTCCCGGCCTGAGCTCCCCCAGAGCCTCCCTGTTCGATCGATCCGCAGCATCCACCACAGTATGAACGATGCTCCACTTCAATGTAAGATTTGGTTTCCTTGTGGGCCCTTTAGCACAGGGCATGTAAAGACCAGCGATAGGTTGGGCTTCAGCACTGTGTTCTGAGTCTTCAGTCTGACATTCCTGGTATGGAGAAACACTAGAGAGTTCAAAGGCAAATCAAACCTGAATGCAATATTCAGAAGGCTCTCTAAGACTCTGCGCTGAGACCAAAATGTTACATGCACATGGAAACCCCCTTTGCTCTCCACAGTGGGCATGTGCCAGGGGACAGGCTCCAGAATGGCGTGACCTTTGTGGATTCTCGTTTTCTGAGCCCTCTCACCAAACCTGGCCTCCAGGCTTGGAGGACTTGAGGGTGTCTGATCTTTGACCCCTGCCCCAAATTCTCAAGTTTATAAGGATCATTCCTTCATACATGCATAAACAATAAAGTGACAATGGTGTCATTACTGCCTTTCTCTGAAAGAACCCTTTACCCTGGATGGATGAGGAACCAACCACCCCCAGGGAAATGAATACCATAAAAAAGTTTGGGTTTGTGCTTGGGGAGAATATGAGCAGAAAGTGGAGGAGTCCTGCATAAGGCACCTTGGGACAAACTAAGTGGGTGGCAAGAAGGCCCACGGAATGAAAGGGCAGGGAGAGAAGGACCAAAGGGAGGCAAGAGATGGCTGCAGAAACCTACAGTGTGTCACGTTTGTAAAATGCTTTCACAGCTTCTAAAGTCATTTCAGATGCTTTATCTCTGTGGATCCCCACAAGGTCACTTTGGAGGAGGAACGGCAGTTCTAGTCTTCTTCACTTCACAGATGGGGAAACTGAGGCTTGGTGAGGTCTGGAGATTTATCCAGGGTCCAATAGCTTAGTCAGGACCTAATCTAGGATTTCAAGCCAGTCTGCTGACCCCGGGTTGCAGTGATCCTAGGACCACACGGCACAACCTCTGAAGTTGACTTTTTAAATATTGAGTCCCCTTATACATCTAACCTGTATCCTGTCAATATAGTAGACAGCAGCTTTTAAAGCTGGTCACCAAGTGTGGGGACCCAAGGACCTGGGAGCCCACTTTCTGGCTCACTCTCTGACTTCTCACCTGCCAAGTTCTCAAACATGCTCAAAATGTGATTAGTTTTACTAATCCTTTTGCTAAATTGTGTCATGGTATCCATATGCCCGGGAGCACCCCATGCCCAATTCAGCCCCGGGAGATTATTCAAATGGCTGCAGAGAGCTCCTGCCTGCTCCTCCTGCAGCCATGTTGAACTATTCAAAATGATAATCGGGCATGTGGCAGTAACTCAGACGGGACAGCTCTATCATTCACCAGAGGGCTGGGCGCAGCCTCCAGGGTCCTTATGTCTTTTGCTAGAGCCAGCACCTCTCCCAGGGCTCTCTCTCATCCTCCGCACAATTTATTTCTCCAGAGCGCCCTTCATACACACCAGCTCCGCTCACTTCACCCAGAGCGTCAATCACCAGATGCCAAGAGAAGGGGACGTGTCCTTGGGGGAGATTTAAAGAGAGACCTGAATCAAGGTTGGGGGTTGTGAGTGTAGCACGGGATGGTGGAGAAGATTGGGTGGACTGGTCAGGACCCTGGTAAGCACAGGCAAAGGAAGGAGGACAGGGTTGGGCACGGGGAAGAGAAAACAGAGAACTGGCTCTTATGGTCCCTCTCCACGGCACCAAGCAACAATTTGCTCTTGGCCTGGAATTTCTAGAGACTTTAACTCAAGTCCTGCTACTCGGGAGTAGGGGTAGCTTCAGGCCACTCCCAGGATTCCAAGTGCATAGAATTCTGAGATGGCTCCTAAGAAGAATAATCAAAACTGACCCATGTCGGTAATGAAGGGACTCAATTAAAAATATCTCTTTCCCCCACCTAAAATCAGAACTGAGAGAGAGAGGCCCTGAAGACTGACAGATAAGAAGACACAGAACAATGCGATTATCACCAATGAAAGTGAGGCAGCAACTACAACTCAAGCAGGTGGGGTCAGCCCACTTTATTTCCCTCCACCCTCGACGGGATTATCCACCAGCCCAGGCAGCTCTGGGTATGGAGCTTGCTCCCCTAAACACATGGAACAGAGGCACAGAGAATAGCTGCTTCCTGCAGGTAGTCTGGGTTGAGAGAGGTGATGGGGGGAGCAGATCTGAGATAGGGATTTAGGATAAGGAGAGAAAAATAGGCAACCTTCAGGGAGACACCCTTAAGCCACTGAAATGCAGAATCAAGCCACTGAGATACTGAAAACACAGTTGCAAACCTTAGCCCTTGCCCTTGGCCCATGCCCTTGGCCTATGCTCTTGTAAAATGAAGGCAATGCACAAGCTGGGAAAACCTACGCAAAATTATACAGCTCCACCCTGGATCCACCTCCAGTCCACCACCTGGTATAGCCCTTCTATAAATATTGGACCCCAGCCCAAGTCAGGGCTGCTTCTCCCTCTCCAGACAGCCTGCCTTCTCCCTTGAAGGTGCATCTACCTTCCTAAACAGACCTCTGTCTATGCCTTTGTCTGGCTTACACTGAAATTCTTTTCTGTCATGTATGCCACGAACCCTGCTGTTCTGAGTTGAGTTCCCCCTCTCTTCTGGGACTCTTTGAACCCTTCTCTGGGGACATCTCTCCTCCTGTAACAGAGCCACACAGGCTCTCCTCCTCTCACTCTGGCCCATCAGAACTCACCTCTCAGAGAAATCCCAGAGGCTTGGAGGGCTCCCTACTAGGATCTGCAAACATCTTCTTCTCCAAAACCTAACCTATGCATAGTCCTGTACAGACTATAAAACACTAGAGAAGCTTAGAAGAGGCATCTTTTTATAAGTCTTCTAAATGACTCAAATCACGATTTTCCTACCAACTTTACCAATCAGAAAAGTGAGAATTCAAATGGTGGTTGACATGAGCCCCATTGGGCAGTAAGTACATGGCAGAGTTGGAAGCCAAACCAGATAGATGGCTGACAAGTTTTTAAAATCAGGTTTCACAAAGGATAACCAGCAGGTCAGGTAAGAAGCTCTTGAAGCCAGAGTTGCCAGTGACCACAGGAGAGGTGGACAGGCAGATGGGCTGAGCTAGTGCAGGTAACTGGAGCTCAAGGTATGCTTGCATTTAACATGTCTTACTGAATACCTGCAGCCTGCTGAATGCCGTGCTGGGACCTGGGGATAGAGCCAGAGAAGACAGGCATGACCTCTGCCTTGTGGAGCTGGGACAGAATAGGGAAGTGCCTAGGATTGAAGGAGACCCTTCACCAGGAGGAACAGTTGTCCACCTGAACAAGGTCCAGCCGTCCAGCCGGGGACTCACAGGAACTCAGGGAAGTACATGTTTGTTGATTTATTCCACACTGTCAATTATGACTCAGGATCAGCCCAAATTGAAATCAGCCTTGGGTGTGGAGTTTGAGAGGCCAGAACTGGCCTTGAGATCCTAGGCAATCAAATTAAGAAGTGGGACCCTGGTGCCCATTAAACTCTGGTAACTAATACAGCCTGACTCCAGAAGATAAAGCGCCTGGCTCTGTTATCCCACAATTTCTTTGTCTTTAACCTGTTTTGTTTTTCTCTGGATCTCCTAATGAAGTTATTTCTCAAAAAAAAAATATTTTTTTTAAATAGGATAAATCAAACTAAAAGGGACTCGTTTTGCTAAGGCTAAGACCACAAGAGAGAAGGGGACGGAGCCCAACCCTGGAAATGCTGAGAAGGACCAATGAGCTGGTAAATAAGGTGAGGAAACCCGTAAAGCACAGGAAAACAGGTTCTTTCCTAGACAGCCCAGGCTTCCCCCATTTTCAAGTTGCTGAAAGGGAGCCCTGAGCAGCGCTGGGAACTATCCTTAGGTGTCTGGACTGGAGTCCGCAGGGCTCTCTGACCACACCGTCCACTCCCATGACATGTCCGGGTTCTGCTGTCTATTGGGGGAGCCCGTCCCCCAGTCATGGTGTCCTGGGGGGGGGTAGCTCCTCCCAGAGCAGGAGGGAGCCTGTCTAAGTGGGAGGCGGCTCTTCCGGCAGAGCCACAGAGCTCTTTTGTTACGCACGATTTCCTGCATCTCTCCTATGAAACAGGCCAGATGGAGAGAGCAGGGCAAGGCTCGGCTCCCGCTCAAGGCAGAGGATGATTTGGAACGAGTTATTTGATGTCTTTTCAAAAAAAGTAATATTCACTACTTTTTTCAAAAAAAAATCCTCAAGTTTCCTAGAATACATCCCCAATTTGCCAATAATCATCTGAGCCTCTCCTTGGCCTGATTTCCCACATCTGGTTGTTTGGGTTCCCTTCCCACACACAGGTTGAATTGACGAACAATAAGTGCTCAGATCGGTGCCTTTTTTTTTTAGCATCAGTTTATAATATAAATAACATGTTGAGTAAATCAAGAAATAGGTATGTCCCTAAATAGACCATCTCTGTAGATGCCCATTATAATAATAAGCCTTTTACCTCTGCTATCAATTACCCAAAAACCATCTATTATTTTATTTTTATTTTACTTGACAGCTTCCTGTCCATATAATTGACATACAATAAACTGCACATATATATTTAAGTGAACAACGTGTTAAATTTGTGTGCGTTCTATCTGTGAGACTGTCACCACAGTCATAAATACCATCCTCCCTGGTTTCCATGTGCCATTTCTCCTCCTTCTTGCTCTTCCTCACTCTCCTGACCCATGCTCCCCGAGGAGCACCTGATTTGTTTTCCATTATTATAGATTAGATGGTACATTCTATAATTTTGTGTAAATGAAATCATATATCAGACCCCCTTTCTTGGTCTGTGTTTTCATTCAGCAATTATTTTCCAGATTCATTCATGCTAATGTGTATATTAGTGACTTATTTCTTCTCGTAGCTGAGTGGTATTACATTAAGTGGGCAGACCACAGTGGGATTGTTCTGTCACCTGCTGATGGTCATTGAGATAGTTGCCAGCAAGAGGCTATTACAAATAGAGCTCCGACCAACATTTCTGCATGAGTCTTTGTAAGGATATATGCTATTCTCTCCCATGGGTAGATATCTCAGAATCGAATGGCTGGATCAATGGTTTTCCAAAGAGATTTTACATTTTATATTCTTCATAGCAATTTATGAGAGTTTCGTGTGGTAACATGGTTTCTATTCTATGGAATTATGAGTAGTATCTCATTGTGGTTTAACTTGTAATTAAGTATGTAAGTGTGGAGGGGCTTCTCACTGTGTTCTTAATTTGCACATGATTTCTGATTAATATCATTTGGTGGTTTTTCAATTGCCATTTTCCTATCTGAACATCTCTTTGGTAAAATGCCTGTTCAAAACTCTAGCCCAATTTTAAAATGTATTTGTTTTCTTATTATAAAGTTGGGAGAGTACATTGTATATTCCAAGTACAAGTCCTGTATAAGGTGTATATTTGGCAAATTTTTATCACAGTTTGTGGATTGCTTTATTATTCTTTTAACAGATTCTTTCAAATAACAGAAGTTTTACATTTTGATGAAGTCCATTTTATCAATTTATTTTATGGATCAGTCTTTTTAGCATGCCTAAGAAATCTTTGCTTAACCCTAAATCTCAAAGATTTTCCCTAGGTTTTTTTTTCTATAAGTTTAATACTTCAGAGGTTCATCCTTAAATTGATGTCACTTTTTACTTAAAATTTTAATATACTGAGAGATATGGATCAAAGTTTATTTTCTTGTATGTGGATGCTCAACTACTCCAGCACCATTTGCTGACAAGGCTATGCTTTTATTAAGTAATTCCATTTGTATCTTTGTAAAAGCAAATGAAGCAGTCCTTATTTGAATGGATCTATTTCTAGACACTCTATTCTGTCCAGTTGAAAATGCATACATTTTTACACCAATATTACACTGTTAATTACTACAGCTTTATAGTAAGTCTTAAAATCAGGTAATATTAGCCTTTTAACTTTTTCAAAATGTTTTATGTCAATCATTTGGCTGTTCTATTTCCATATGAATTTCAGACTTGGCTTGGCAATGTCTACCTAGAAACTTATTGAGGTTATTATTGGAATTTCACTGCACCTGAAGATCAGTTTGAGGGGAGGCAACATCTAAACCATATTGATCTGCAGATTTATGAACATGGTATGCTTCTCCATTTATTTAGGACTTATTCAATTTCTCTCAGCAAGTTTTTGTAGTTTTCAGTGTGTGAGAAATTATTTATCAGATTCATTCTTAAGTATTTTATATCTCTGATGATATTATAAATGGCATTGTTAAAATTTCAATTTGTGATTGTTATTTGCTGATAGAAATACTATTGATATTTATATACAGATCTTCTATTTTACAATTTGCTAAACTCACTAGTTCTAATAGTATTTTATATATTTTTAATATCCCATTAGATTTTCTACATGGATCTTCATTTTGACAGTTTCTTACGTCATCTATATATTCTTTCCTTCTTTTCAACTCTTTTTCTTCCTTTATTGTGTGGGCTAGAATCTCCAGTACAATGGTGAACAGAAGCAGCGAGAGCAGCATTCCTGATGGTAGAGGAAAGCATCAAGTATGATGTTATCTGTAGAATTTTATAGTTGGCCATTATCAGGTTGAAAATTTCCCTGAAAGCTTTTATGATATATTGAATTGTGCTAAATGTTTTTCCTATCAAAGATCTCAAAATGAGTGATAAAGAGTAAACTTGGGCTGTGTACAGTATCTCATGCCTGTAATCCCAGTGGCTGGGGAGGCTGAGGCAGGAGGATCACGAGTTCAAAGCCAGCCTCAGCAAAAGTGAGGTGCTAAGCAACTAGTGAGACCCTGTTTCTAAATAAAATATAAAATAGGGCTGGGGATGTGGCTCTGTGGTCAAGTGCCCTGAGTTCAATCCCTGATACTGGAAAAAAAAAAAAAAGAGTAAACTTGAAAACAATCAGGGTAAAGAGATTTGGGGTACAGGGAAATAAAGTTAAATAGCAGATTTCACATCAGAAACAATGTAAGCAAGAAGAGAGTAGAACAACATCTTTTAAACACTAAAAGAATAAAACTGCCAACCTGGCATTCTATACCAAGCACAAATATCACAGGAAAAAAAATTACTGATACCAAGGAGTGAAGACTATTGGAAATGATAATTATGTGGGTAGGTAGCATATATAAGTTCTTTCTTTTTAATTTAAATCACATTAAAATATAATTGACTGTTTAAAAGAAAAATATTAGCAATGTAGAATGGTGTGTTTTGACATAGGTGGAAGAAAAATATCTGGCAACCATTGAACAAATGAGAAAAATGGGCAGATACTACAGTATAAAAGTTGTTATGTGTGCAATGGTATGAGGTTGCTTGAAGCTAAGGACAAATTCAACATATATCCTATCACTTCCGAATCAACCATTAAAATAACACAACAAAGAGCTCTAGCTAAAGCTCAACAAAAGAGATAAAATGGAATGGAAAATCCCCTGGGACAAAAGAAGATATTAAAATCACACGTAGGAGTAAGTAGGAAAAAGATGGAATGATGACAGATTTAAAGGCAAGGATATTAATAACTGAATTTCATGTCCGTTCAGGGAAGGGCTGTAACTTCTTTTTTGTCCCCAAGGCAGCTAGCACAGGTTGCAGACATGGGCTTTCTGAGTCGTGTCTAAGTGTCTTATCTCATTCAGTGACCTTGGCTCCAGAGGTGGAGACTCCAGGCTCTCTGAGCTTCCTAATTGGGCCTCTCTACTACCTGGTGGGGCTATGCTTTGCTCACCATCACCCCTCTGGCCTTCTTTTTTATGTGCTCAAGGAGCTACAGCTACCCACACTGGCTCTCTCACCCCACCCTGGGTCCCTGGGTGAGCTAGAACCCTCTCGGATTCACTTGCCAAACTCTGCCTCCTAGTACAGGACTGACCTTGTGCACCTGGAGAGTAGAAGGAATCCTCCTATTTGCCCAAAACTGATCTATGGGCTGGCAGGGACTCCTCCATTCCCTGGTCCAATGCTTGATGGGGATGCCCTGAAGCAGGAACTGCTGACCTCTCCTTGGTACTCACAGAGCATTCTCACTCAAGGCTTGGCTCCTGGTCCTGATCCTCACTGAATGGCCCCCACTGCACCCCAGCTAGTGAGGAAGGCTGGTTGTTCTCCTCTTCCCAACCTCCATGTGCCTGAGTGAGCTGCTGTAGATTCATGTCGTGGCCGCTCTGCCTCCAGGAATCTGGCTGCTTTCCTCTCCTCTAACCCCCTCCCTCCACCATGGGCTGAGGGTGCACCTGATTTCATGATCTCCCATCTTGAATGGCAATCAGCGTTCCACCAGACATGGCTTTCCATATCCTTGACTTTATCTTAATAAATAATCCAACACATTTAGCAGAAATCATTGCATCTTTGTTTAGGGATTAGGACTGGAGATATATTTAAACTGCACTGAGCACTAGTAATCCTGAAAGGGCTGAAGCAATCCTGATAGCACTATGGGGCCACAGCAGTTAGTGCAGCCGCTCAGCTGCAGATGTTATTAAAGCCGCTGTCTGCGCTCAGCACCAAGCAGATAAGCAGAGACCAGTATGCACGTTCACATATGTACACAGGCTCACTCTGGTATGCAGGGGTGCGTGCAAACACACATGCCTGCACATTTCAAATGCATGAATTCATGTAATGATGCCTTCAAGCCCTTGCAAATTCATATGAGCCTGCATAAACACAGGCATGTGGGAAATATGGTTTTTGATGCATATGTAAGCATATATGCCCAGTTGTTAATTTGGGAAATAAACAGAGACGGGTCTGTGTACATATGCACATGAGACCCTCTCTATACAAATATGCAAATATGCAAACTAGCAGTTGTTCTGTGGCCCTCTGGTTCAGGGCACAATGGTGAGGGTGTGAATCCCTGGGCTCTAGATACACAGTTGCAAACAGATCTGGATGTCTCATGACTATTTGTTCTTGCTTTTGTGCTCATGGGTGTTCTAGCAGAGCCTCGTGATACTAGGAATTACTTGGAAGCTGGTCTAAAGTCTGATCAATTCGGCTTTCCTCTGCCCCAAGAGATAAGACACAACAACAGCATTAAAGCTTCTCCACTCCCTGCCCACCAGTCACCATGGGGCTACTGTCCCAACCACTAGTGGACCTGATGTCTCCTTCATTTATTTATTCATTGTTCCAACAGATATTTCCTGGACACCTGCCAGCAGCTCAGGCCTGAGCACGGAGTCTTAAGAGGCTTCAAGTGTATATATACAAAGCATATTTCTGTCTCTCAGGATCCTGTAGAGTACAGGTCTATCCAAGCATCAGTTACGTAACAGGAAAAGACAGTTAGATGATGTCGCAATAATGCTAAGGGCCCTCATGTGCATGTGTCGGGGTTCCCAAGATCCCATTTGAATATTCACTCGGTGCTGAAGGAACTCATCATGAAATCGTGCTCACAGTGAAGGCTCCTTGTGAGGAGGTCCTGAGGATGCGCAGCTGGATCTTACAGGGAAAGCAGAGGCGGAGTCCTTGCTGGCTTCCTCAGGCTCTCTCCCTGCTCCAGCCACCAAAGTGCACAGTCCCTGCCTGGTGTGTCTCCTTAGAGACCTGGTGCCAAGACTTGTATTGGGGCTGGTCTGGGCCACACAAACTGCTTCACATGTTTCCAAACTCTGGCCTCCCAGCAGGACAGCAGGTGCTCCCGGGAACACAGTGGAGGCACAGCAAGCCATTCTTATCATGTTGGGGCTTATCATCCAGGGAAGCAAGGGAACTGGGGAGCAGCCCAGTCCCGGGTGTCAGCCAAGGGCATCCCTTGCAAGCCGACCTTCCTAAGGAGAGTGTGGCCAGCCTGCTCCTGTTTTTCTCTTCGCAGAGCAGTGAGGAAAGATGAGAATTCTGAGGAAAAGACACTTGAGTGTGACCCAGGACTTCATCAAGTGTCTTGGAGGACAGCGGCATTTGGCCAGGGCTGAAAGCAGAGAACGCAGCAGCTCTGCCCAGGGGAAGACAGTGGGGAGAACCGACTTCTCAAACTATTCCACAAAAATCAATATTTTATTTGAGTAGAAACTCTACCAGTATCTGGGAACTTAGATCCAGTCCTTAAAGAGTTATAAACCAAGAAGGGAAATACAGACATGGAGCCCAGAGACTTCACAGCAAGTTCATGTGCATGAAGAGTGAGAATGTTCACCCCCGCCACCCCCATATTTTTGTACTGTAAATAGTATCCAGGGGCACTGTGTCACTGAGCTACATCCCCTTTTTATTTTATTTTTTTTTTATTTTGACACAGGGTCTCACTAAATTGCTGAGGCTGGCCTCCAACTTGCAATCCTCCTGCCTCAGCCTCCCAATTTGTGTGTGCCACTGAGCCCAGCAAAAAAAAATGTTCCCTTCAAAATGTAAATCAGATCATAATACTCTCCTGAATAGAATCTAGCAAATGCTCATCATCTTCTTTGCTATAAAATCTAAACTGTTTCCCAGCACCTAATGCCTTAGGGGTCTGGGCCCTGCCTACCTCTGGGGAACATTCTCCCTGCTATACCCTCCTGTCCTTCTTTCTCTCCAGGAAACCCATAGAACTCATTGTTGACTCTGGGCCTTTGCACTGGCTATTATCCCTCTGCCTGGAAGTCTCCTGCCGGGGTTACTGGGTCACTGCCTTCTTCTGATGATGCAGATCTCTGCTAGGAAGCACCCTGAAGGAACTTCACTAGGTTTTTACCTCAAGTTCCCCCTTTACCTCTAACCCCAGCTTAATGACTCAGTATTTTTTTTTTATTACTCAGTGGGTTCTTTTCTTTATATAATTATTTATCATTATCTGGAGGATTTTTTTTCTAGTGTGAATTTTGTTTCTTGTCTTCCTTTAACTGCAAACGCTCCGATGCAGAGGTCCTGCCCAGCTGGCCCAGTTGGCAAGGTGCCTGGCCCTGTGCTTCACATTATTACACTGAACGAATGGAATGTCCCTTGACTAGCGAGTGGCTGGGTTGGGCATTAACAGGCCCTGGACTTTGTCTTCTGCCTCTACTGGGACATGGACATTCAAAATCCTCCTTCAGAGGGAGAAGGGGGAACAAACTGGGGGATGTGTCACAGTGAGGAAACCTGAGGAGTGGTGGACAGGGGCCACATGGCATGCTCAAGGGCAGAGCAGGAATCTGCAGCCAGGGCATCTGCAGGCAGAGTGAGGGGTTCCCGATGGGCAAGTCGACTGAAGGGACTCGAGAGGAAGGAGACAAGTGGCGGGTGGTCAGCGAGATCCTCCAAGGCTCACAGGGCCTGCCTACTGGTTGGGGGGAACACGACAGTGCATGAAACAGAGGCAGACGAGGTGGCTGTAGTAGCCGACACCAGCTGCCAGTCTGGACTTCAGCATCAGACCTGCCTTCCCTGGAGGCATGGGCCAGAATGCGGCAGGCCCAGCCTGGGGCCTCCGTCAAAATGCGAGCTCAGAAATCTCCATTGGCACCTGGTGGAGCCAAGTGTGAATATGGGTGCAGCTAAAGATGGGGTGCTGGAGCCGGGGCGTGAAGGCAGGGTGAGCGGAGCTGCCACAGCCTGGCTGGACACAATTCAGGAGCCACTTGTCAAGCAGAAACGAACTTTATTTTTAGAACCCACACTCCACAGCACACGAGCTCTTCAGGAATTCCCTCAGAGCCCAACTGCCACCACAGGCTTCCGGCGAGCCTGCTCTTGAGGCCGATTGGCTGGGTCGTGTGGGCGGAGCCAAAAGAATCCCCCAATGAGCAGCTCCGTGGTCTGAAAGGGCAGGGAAACAGCCCAATGAGTATCACTGCAGAGGAGCCAATCAGCTGGCAGCTGGAAGTTGGCTGGGGCCCCTTCGACTGTGGCTCTCAACACGGAGAAAAGAAGGCCCTGAAACAGAGAGGCTCCTTATCCCCAGGGCAGAGCCAGGGTGGCTCCGATGCCAGAGCTGCCGGACCCTGCACACTATGGTCAAGAGGCCACATGCAACTACTAGGAGAGAAAAGAGAGAGCAGGGAGCCAGGAGGCCACTGAAGCAGGAAGCCAAACACACGCCTCATTCACACTTTTGCCAGGGGCCACCCCGATGGACTCCTCCAGAACCAGCAAGAACAGAGGCTGGAATCACGCTTGGGAAGAGAAGATTTCCCTGCCAGCAGCCCTTCCTCCCAGCATCCAGCCAAGCTGGCCCCAGCGCAACAGAGAGCTTGGGAACTGCAGTAAGTTCCAGTGCGTTCTGCTCCATTTGTGCTCCCAGGGTCTGCAGAAGCTAAGATGATACTCTTTATGGCAAACCATAGGCATCCTCTGGCCACACTGGGTTGAAGAGAGGGAAAGAGGGGAGAGAGAGGGGACCCAGGGCCTGTGAACACAGTCCCTTCCCCATGCGCGGTGAAGTGCCATGGAAGAGCCCTTCCTCATTTGGCATCTGGGGCCTGGGTGGCCTGTGTCCACGCCTCTCGCTGATGGGGAATTGCATCTCACTGTTTGCATGGAAGTGACTCCCCAGCAGATGGTGAGTCAGACCTTGATGTCTCTGTGTGTGCTTTGTACATTTTACTCGTTGGTAATGAATTTACAAATCCTTTAAGTACGGGAAACAGAGCCTTCCCACGAGCTGAACAGATGGGAGAGAAGGCTTCCTAAAGGCTTTCCAAAGTGGCCTTTTTTTCACCCCCTCCTGGCTTAATATCTCTCTCTGTGTCTTCAGATGCTTTATTAGCTGGGGCTAAGGGAGAGTTTGCCCGGCCTCTTTTTCTCTGGTTCCCTGGAAAATACGAGGCAGGCCTGCCCCAGCCGGGAACCCATCAGCAAGATGGTACTGGGCTCCGGCCAAGAACATTCAACATCCCATCCCAAGGGCTGCTTGAGTCACGGAGGGAAGCAAGAAAGGGAACCTCTTGCAAAGCTTCTCCTGACTTGCCTGGTGGACAAGAGGCCCAGTGCTTCCTCTGAGCATCCAGAGTGGGACAGATTGCCTAGGTCAGAGTTGCAAACCTGTGGCAGAAACAGCCGTGAGGCCTGCCTCCCCTGAACCATGTCCTTTCCCATATCATTTTGCAGCGTGAACTCTCTTTGGGGGATTCCATGTCCTGTCCTTTTATGCTAGAGTCAGGCATGTGACTTGCTCTGATCAATGGACTGTTGGCAGACCTAGGCTATGTATGGGCTTTGTGATGGCCACTCACAGGGCTAAGGGATGACTAGGTAGCTGCTAATACATTATTTCTGCACGTGTGTGTAAGGATGCTTCTGCAAGAGATTGACATTTGAATTGGTGGACTAAAGAAAGCACCTGGTCTTTACCTGTGCAGGTGAGCCTCCTCCAATCCAGTGAGGACCCACAAAGATCGAAAACTAAAGAGCACATGTGTTCTCTGCTTGAGATGTGACTTTCATATTCTTCTGCCTTCAGACCTTGGTGGTCTTGGTTCTTGGGCCTTTGCATCCAGGTGGGACTTATATCAATGCCCACCCTGGTTCTCAGGCTTAGATGGGCATTTACCTTCAGCTTTCTTGGGTGTCCTGATTGCACCTGACAGATCACAGGATTTCTCGGCCTCCATAATCACGTAAGCCACTCACTCATAATAAATCTTTCTATATGCAGTTATGTATTGCTGAGTGATAGGAATTCATTCTAAGAAATGCATCATTAGGGGATTTTATTCTTTGGCTAACACCATAGTGTGCGCTTGCACAAATCAGGATGGTATAGCCTGCTACTTATCCAGGTTATATTATAATCCCATTGGACCTCTCTCTTAAATGTTGTCTCAAGTTGACCAAAACATCTTACGTAATGCATGACAGTATCTCTGTATATATCCTTTTGGCTCAGTGTCTCTGAATAAGAGTGACAAATAAATGCACTTGCTAACTAAAGCTTGTTCTCTTGTTCCATAAGGACATGCCTGGGCAAGCTCACTGTCCTGGAAGGAGGAGATACATGGAGCTGAGCGAGTTCCCTGCCAACCATAGACATGGACCCAGAGCCAAGACAGACAAAGCAGATGCCCGTGGCCAAGAGTCTGCATGGTAGGTTTTCTCTCATCTAGAAGAAACATAATTATATAAATGGCCATGATTTACCGAATCTATACTGAATGAAGGGGTAATCACTACACTAACCTTAAAGATTCATGGAGAGAATAGACTTAAAATATAGCACCAAACTTGGCCCATGACAACCACTAAATAAATGTCACTTATTCCATTATTTATGTGAATTAATTTTAATCATTAAAAAAAACCCTCAAGTGAAAATATCATCATTTCGTTTTACAGGCAGGGATTCTGAAGTACAGAACAGTTAAATTGATGTGGCCAAAATCAAACAGCTGGAAGAAGTAGGATGGAGACTCACATCCACTGAACTATGGAAACAATTAGAGAACAACATAAAACAAGAGACACTGTGAGCACAAGTCCAGACACGGAGTATACTACTGGGAGTACCACGAGGGAGAAAACTTAGATGTCTAGGCCAGGGCTTTGCAAGCCTGCTACTACTGGCATTTTTGGATAGATGGTTCTTGGTTTGGAGGAGATGGCCCTGTATGTTGTAGGATGCTCAGCAGCATCCCTGGCTTCTACCCACCCCATGCCAGTAGCTCTTCCCCTCCAAGAGGTGACAACCAAAACATGTCTTCAGACACCAACAAGTGTCCTCTCATGGGGAAAAATCACCCTAGTTAAGAACCACTGGTGTGGAGGTATCAAGAAAAGCTTTATGCAGCATTCAGGAATCGAAGGATTGTGCTTGGAGTGTACACAGAAGTTACAGTGATTTTCAAAGACCAATCAAGAATTTTAAATGGAAAGGAAACATGAGAAGAGATCTTGTTAGAATGAGACCATTCTTTCCTGGAAAACATAGCTGGCAATCTTTCACCAGCATCCTAAAAGAGCAGATACTGTCTATTTTTAAAATTTCAAATTCAGGAAATTTATAGACTACAGCAGGGTTGTAAGTTACATTTGCATGAGTTGATTTTCTTGATATAATTTATAAAAATTGTATATCTATGTTTACTAGGACAAGAGATAATAGAGTCCAAAAGTCCAATGTATTTGGAACTTTCCCTTAGCTTTACAGAAAAAAAAAAAATCCTACATGATCTTGACTATTCTTTGTGTTTTAATTTCACCAGAGACAGTGCAACTGTTGTCATGAGCAGAACCAGGAGAAGTGGCACTTGGTCACACTGCCTTGCTTCCTGACTCTCTTGAGCTTCTCACTCATCACTTTATATTTCTGTTTCTCTTAATGTGGGAAAAAGACATATATTGATTGCACGAGATCTAATTTCCCTTCAATAACTGCATTCATTTCCTAGGTCTGCCGTAGCAAAGTATTTCCAACTATCTGGCTCTTTCCGAGAGCCTGGCCCTGCCTCTCCCAGCTCCTGATGGGTCACGGGCAACCCTCTGCACTCTGTGTCTTGTAGATGCTTCATTGCAAACACAGCCCTTGTTGTCACATGACGTCCCCCTGGCATCTCTTCTCTTCGATAAGGGTCCCAGTCATATTAAATTAAGGGCCCACCCTATTCTGTTCTGACGTATCATAACTAACTACATCTGTGATGATCCTGTTTCCAAATAAGAATAATTTCTGAGGCATCAGGTTCCAGGATTTCAACTTAACTTTTGGGGAGGGTGGGGACACAATTTGACCCAACCAGTACAATAACCTGTGAGTGCTCACTGGCTCTCCTGCATGACCTTCTCTCCACCCAACCCACCTTCTTCACAAACATCACCCATTTCTAATCCCCAAATGAATTGAGCCAGAGAGACCCCACCCGTCATCCCAGAACCCCACGTATTCTGCCGTCTCTTCCATCAACCTCCAGTCCACAGGCCTTTGTGTTGCTCCACAATATACACGGAGCACATGGTGTATGCAGTACGTCGCCTGCTCTATCTTCCCGGCCTTCCCAGGTTTCCTTGTAACCTCCTGTGACCTTTGTCTGCACCAGGGTAACCAGAGAGCCAGGTTCCGTCTGGGGATGTAAAGGGGGTTTGCTTGGTTGGATAACAAGAAGGCTCCCCAGTCACCAGGCCATAAGCCTTAGGAGAGAGTGTCCAACTGCTAACTGCCCTAAAGTGGGCAATAGATAAACGGTGGAGGAAACGTGGGAGGGGGAGGAATTGAAAGGAAGTCTCAGAAAGGTAGGTTGAGGCAGGGAGGAAGGATGTAAAGAAATAAATGGGAAGAGGAGCTAAGGCCTCAGTTCTAAAAACTCTGAAGACCACAGCATGTCACAACAGCCCGTGGCCAGGTGGATCCCTGCTGGGAAAATCCTAGAAAGAGTCACCAAGAGACCCCGCCCAGGGAGGGTCAGCTTTACCCTCTATAACTTCCTCCTAGAAACTCTCCAACTCGATGATCTAGCTAGAAGCTTCTAGTTAGAGCTCCAGTCTCATAAAAGCCTCCATGGCCCAGCAATCAATATTCTAAAAGTAATATGCACACCAATGCGGCACGTAGAAGCCCACCACAGTGGGATCTTCTCTGCCCAAAATCAATTGTGAAAGTGCATGTCAAATTACAATAGCACTAAGCTCCCTCCACGTAACAAGGCCATCTTGCTAAGTGAGCACCTGATGGAAGAAGTGGCTCAGTGGTGGGGGCTGCGGCGCACCAACTCTTCAGGCTGCAGCAGCCAACTGTTGGCTTCCAGGTGAGCAGCCGTCTGTGGAGGGATGAGGGGCACAGCTCCCACTTGGAGGTGGTGGGGGAGAAGTCAGTCTCCCAAGTGGGAAGGACCCCCTTACTCCAGTCCTCTTCCTTCTTCAACCTCTCCCCACCCCAATAAAAATGGAAATTAAGGCTTGTAGGTCAAGCAAGCATCATCTAAAGAGAGAGCAGGGAGACAGGGCTGGGTGAAGCCATGGAGGGCCACGTGGAAAGTCCAGGCAGGAGTTAGGAAGGGGGGAGGACAGATTCCAAGGGAGGGAGCTGTTCTGAGACCCCAGCCTGCCCACAAACTGACTTTGAATAGAGGCCCAGCAAGACCTAGGAGGTCAGGACCTGCCCTACATCCTCATTCACAGGGAAGGAGACAGGTCCAGAGGGACAGATGGGCATCAGCCATAAAAGGGCTGGGGTCTCTGTCCATCTGGTGGGATTGTCTCCGTCACCCTAGAGCACTTCAGACCCCAGGACATTTCTCCACCTGCTTGTTACTTTCCAAAATGTTGTTGTGACATTTTTTTTCTCCCAATGCCACTTTGGGGTCACATTTGGGTCCCTCCATCATTTCCCTTCTTTAATATTCCCCAGAGGAGTAAGTCTTACCTTAGTAGCAGTGGGGCAGGCATTCTGGAGGAAATAAGTGTCCTCAGATGTGGAGGTAACTCTTAGCAAGCGCAGACACCCAGCAAGGTGTGCTAGGTCCAGGGCAGACACCCACCTGGCAGCACTCCCAGCCCCACATGTCCAGCACCAAGGGAGACACACACAAGGTGAAGGTCAACAGTAGGAGCAGATCAGGCCATTCCTCAGAGCCAGAGGATGCCACCCTCAATCCCCAAGGAAAGGTAGGACTTGGAAAAATGAAAAAAAAGGGAAGAGGAAGAGAATATGCAAATACATAGACGCCAAGTCATGGAGCTCTGAATCACTGGAAAAGAATTTGGCATCTGGGGATGTAGCAAGAATTGAGGCAGCGATCAAGACCTGCCACCTCCAAGCCATCATATATGGACAAGTCAGGAGCAGACCTGGCCTGACAAGGAGACACAAGGGACGCGCATTTAACCCAGTTCTCCCCACCCATCCCGCAGAGACCCTCTCCCGATGGGGGGCCCCTCTGGGTCAGAAGCAGCGGCAGGGAGCCACCTCCAGTTGAAGAGCCATCAGGAAAGGTGGTTCTCAAGGACAAACAGTTCTGTGCCCACAGTTAGCCCTAGAGAAAAAGCACCAAGGAAGCCCATTTCAGAGATGGCCCTAGAGGGCTGGGGACAGCAGTGAGAATCCCCAGACTGTGAAACACACAAATCAATGTCTCTCCCTTGCTCTCCAAGAAGGTGGATTCTGCCCATCCTTCAAACCCTGATTCATTGGGGCTGGGGATGTGGCTCAAGTGGTAGCGCGCTCACCTGGCATGTGTGTGGCCCGGGTTCGATCCTCAGCACCACATACAAACAAAGATGTTGTGTCTGCCAAATACTGAAAAATAAATGTTAAAATTCTCTCTCTCTCTCTCTCTCTTTCTTAAAAAAAAAACAAAAAACAAAAAAAACCTGATTCACATCCTTCCTCCTCTGTGATGCCAAACCACCCTACAACCAGGCATCCCCTCAGATCTCTGGGGTTCTTACTCCTTGGGCCTGGGGTCTTGTGATTTCCTTACAATGTGCCTCAGCCATTTATCAAGTCATTCACCCTTGGTTACACTTCTCAGTCTCTACCAGGAGGGCAGGGCAGGCTCATAGTAACTTTTTTGTAATATGCAGGGGTATACATATAATATATATAAAATATTGTATTATATATATATATTCCATTAAAATTATATACATTCTAATGAATACATATACACATCCATAAAACATGCAAGTACACACAAACACACATTTGTATCCACATTTACACATGTAAATAAAAGAGAAACCTACTGAACTTATTGGATATAATTTTCTCAAACTAATCAAAGTGACATAACCCCTGAGAACAAGAAGTCATTTTCCTAGGAATAAATGATGGGCTTTTCACTGTGGGAGCGAGCATACAGGTTGGAGGGATGCAGCTGCTTACGTTTTCCACATCTGGACCATTGGTTTGAACCTGGCATTGTTTGGATTTTCCAAGGTGGCTTCATGGAAGGGTTCCAACCTTGAGAGTTTGGATCAAGTTAGAAAGAAAGTGAAAACAGAGGTCACCCCTACCTGTCAAAGAGCAAGGGCCTCTGCGACCACATCAGGAGCACCCACTTGTGGAGCTTGATTGATTTCTGCTGGTCTTCAGCCCCTGTGTGGATCTATGGCTTGGAGACAGGGCTGGACTCAGAGACTGATTAGCATTCCTTTTCCAATTTTAAAGACTCTAGGGATCGTTTGCTAAGGTTCTCCTGTTCACTTAGGCAGCAATGGGACTTTCTTTTTCAAGTCTCCTGCTTCCCCCAACTTCCATCAGTAAAAAGGAGTGCCAACGCTTACATTCCCATCTGAAAACCTCCTTCCAAAGTCACTAATTAGAAATTATTTATACCCCTAAACATATGCATGTGTGCTGCTGCTCAGCACGTTGTTTTCCTGAGCGCCCTAATCCACAGCCGCTGCTCTTTAAATGTCCCCATCACTCTGGCTCTCCATGCTGATTTCGACAGGCCCCCGCCCCACGAATCCCCAGTCTGAACAGCTCTCTGGTAATCAATGTGTGCGGGAACCCAGTTACCTCGGCTCCATCCATCTTCCTAAGGGTCCTTTGTCACTGGTCGGTGGTGTGCCAGGCAAAACCAGGATGGAGATGCCCAGAGCTTTCTGTGAGCCATGCAAGGAGCCTTGGGGGAGCTAGGGAGACCTCAAGGCCACACACACACACACACACACACACACACACACACATACACCATCTTATCAGAAAAATCAGCAGAAGTTTTATAAGATCGAATTGTCGATCTCTAGGAGCCAAGTGGCTGGTAAGGAGGTAGCCATAAATTCAGATGCCTGTGGCCCCAACCTTAGTTCTTGTCTCATTATTGTGACTTCACGTTAAAAAGAACAGCTTTAATCATCTGTAAAACAAAAGCCAAGGAGGCATGCTCAGAGGTTGGAGAAAAGGAGAAAGGCTGACAGAGAATGTTGGAACAATTAAATCCACTGTTGCTCTTCCAACTTACAAATTGGAATCACCTGCCAGGGTGTGCCTGTTTATCCCCCTCTACCCCGCAGCCTGATTAAGGATTCCAGACAGCTGACAAGTGCTCTGAACATGCATCAAGTAACTCCCTGATCTGCACGCTGATTCACAGAAGAGTTTGCCTAATAAAGCATGAGGTACAGCTGCCTGAGCACATCTGCTTTATCATCCACCTCCAGCAAACTCTAACAGGAGAGATGGAGGAAGCCCGGCCCCAAACGTACCCATCCTGTGTCTGGGAAGCAGTTCAGTGTTCAAGGCTTGGTTCCAACTATTCAGAGAGTGTTGGGGATACAGCTGGGTTCAGATGCAGAATTAATTATGAAGTCGTTCAATTAGTTTCATGAGCAAACACTTACCAGGTGTCTACTCTCTGCCAGCATTGGGTGAGGCGCTGAGGATGTGGGGGGAAGGGAAGCCCCATAAAGAGGTAATGACCATGCACCGGGTAGGTTCGTCACAGGGGCTGTCCACTGTGGTAAGAATACAGAGAGGGAATGGTCACCTCTAAGAAGGCTTGAAGGATAGGATTTGGGGAGACATTATTAAACCTGGCTTGAGCAGGTCAACATATTAACCTTCCCCTATACGTTTTCGGTGTAGTCCGGTTGGGTGTGTTGGCACCTCACAAATATCTTCCCAGACCCCCCGCGGGGCCAGCAGCCTTGCACCCTTTCCTATAATCTCTTTTGCCAGATACTCCGACTCTGCCTTAGGCTCCTCAAGGGTTTCTTTTCTCTGGTCAGTGAGGATGGGGTAACCTGAAGACTGAACAGAGGCAGAGCCTGGCCTTGGCAATGAGACTGTTTCAGCATCCGGTACCCTTTCCCAGAGGGCCTCGAGGGGAAATCACCTCCTGGTTCTGAACATCTAGAGCATGATTGTCATCTCTCCCTAAATGAGCAATGCTGTAATACCTGTTCAGTCCAGAGACACGGAGTAACAGATGGTAGAGAGCTAGTACCATGGCAGGTGTGCACCAAGGGCTCAATCTCTGCTCACAAAAACTATTACAATCAGGAGCTCAAATGCGCGCGCGCACACACACACACACACACACACACACACACACACAACCGTATTTTATAATAAGACTATCCAGACAGTAGGACATGTAAAATTATTTTAAATTCACTATTCTAAGACCCAGAGATGAAATGCCTGGTTTCCCCCTACCCCTCTCTTCTCTCAGGCAAATTATGCTTGAATGCAGGATGACATTCTGTACATCACCCCCGATGAAGTGAGAAGATGAATGTGCCAGGGAAGGAAATGCCTCCCCACTCAACAAATCAAGAGCAAGATCCAGCTGTGTTTTCTAGAAGGTCCCAGAATATCCTAAGACAGAGAATTCTCTGACATTTATCATTTCTCTTCCCTGGGAGGACGCTAAAAGGAAGCTTGTGGATACAAATGTATTAAGTCATCTTGGATCCATAGGGCAGCTATGGAGAGACAAAAGAGTCAGATGAAAAGGGTCTCCTGCACTTATACCTGAGGGTTGGTTTGAAAGTCAAGACAAGACCAGCCTGAGACCGTAAGGGACCAGATGAGACTTTAAACTAGGCACAGGAGTGACTTTCAAGAAATGGAATACTCTGGGTGGGACAAATTAGGTGAAATTCCTTTAGGTGGTTCCCTGAACATCTATAGTATGGAAAGAGGAGAACTGCAAGGAGGTGAGGACCACTGAAATAGCAAAACAAGCCACTGCTCAACTCTGGTGTTGATTCTTAGTTAATGGAGACCCCTAGAAACCTGCCCAAGGTGTACTGATCTCACCCATGTCCTTCATTTTATATCCATAAAGTCTGCCACTTCCACCCACCTCACATTCTAACTCAGCTTCCTTTTGCACATAACATCTCCTAACTAATCATATTAAAATACTTCATGAGGTTACTTTTATGAAAAAACCACCAAACGGATAGAGAGGAAACCAAAAGAATCACATAATTTCGTTCAATTTTAGTCAAGTATAAAGTCTTGAAATCCTGAAAGAAGTGACTAATTTTCCAGGAAATGCAAATTACCAAAATTGACCACAGAGAAGATAAACAAGTTGAACAGAATAATTACCAAAAGAGAAATTTGATTTTTTTAAAAACAATGTCAAAAAGCTCCTGAAAGGAAAAAAATAAAAATAAAACCAAAGAGTTTCACAGAAAAATTCTGTCTAATGTGTAAGTAACATATGTCTCTAGTGCTATTTTAAACTGCTCCAGATCGTAGAAACAAAAGATTACTTCCAAATTACTTTGATAAAGTTAGAATAGCATTGATAATAAAACCTGACAATTTAAGCACAAACTGCAAACCAATTTCACTGATGGATACCAGTGCATACATCCTGAATGGAATATTATAGTCAAGCATCAAGCAAAGGATTGAAAGAATAATTGACCATGACTAAATAGTGATTGCCCCAAGAATGCAAGGATGGTTCATATATTCATATTAATATAATTGGCTACATAAATGGATTAAAATAGCTTCCAAAAATGCTGAGAAAGCTTTCAAAAATTTTTTGACATTTTTTTTACTTTAAAAAAGTTTGAAATATACACACTTCCTTACTATGATAAAAATTTCATCTATCTCAAGCCAAAAGCTTCTAATGGAAAAACATATTAGAAGTGTCCTCATTAACATCAGGAATTAAATGATGATGTTCAATTTTGCTACCATCATTTAATATTACTTTAATGTTATTCAATGCAAAATAAAAGGAGAACAAAAATAAAGGAAAAAATAACATTTTGCATTATTTATAAAATATCTGATGGAATCACAGGAAAGTTCTTTAAAATCCTGTTACAAAAGATAAAATAATTAAAAATAACAAAAAATCTGCAGTTGTTCCATAAAATCAGAAACTATAGAGGACAAAGAGATCTTTTCTACATTAGTGTCCCAAAAAATAACATACCAAACGATAAGTTTAACAAGTGTGTAAGATGTATATAAAGAAAAAGACTTTTAAAGATTTGTAATGAAAATAAAGGTAAAAAGAACCAATGGAAAGACGTATATATTCTTTGATAGGAAGACTCAATGTGATAAAAATATCAATAATCTCTAAATGATTCTCTAACTTTAAAATAATCTCACCAAGTATATCAAATTTTAGACAAGCTAAAATTTACAAAGAACAAATATAATAAATAAGCAATAAAATCAGGACAAAATAACCAAAAAATGTTCATAAGGGATGAGGGGCCTAAACCTATCAGATATCAAAACATATTACCAATCTGCAGTAATTAACACAATATGGTATGGAATCAGGAATAAGCATTAATGAAATAGTAGGTAATCTAGAAATATAATCAGATATACTTTGAAATATAGTACTAGAGGGCTGGGGTTGTGGCTCAGCGGTAGAGCGCTTGCCTAGCTTGTGTGAGGCCCTGAGTTCAATCCTCAGCACCACGTAAAAATGAATAAATACAATAAAGCTATTGTGTCCAACTACAACTAAAAATAAATAAATAAATATTTTTTTAAAAAGTAATTCTAAAAAATACAGTGCTAGACATACTGAATATGATTTTGCATATTAGTATGAAAAGATGAATTACTCAATAAATCTTATTGATATAGTAGCCATCAACAAAAATATTAAAGTTAAACCCCTGTTATAACCGAAAGATTAACTAATACCTTAAAAATAAAAGATGAAACTAAATGCACTAAAAGAAAACAAGACATATTTTTAATAACTTCAATATTGCAGTGCCATTAAAAAGGGATTTGGTTACAATTATAATTTATCATAATAATATTGTGACATATATTTCAAATTTTTCTCGGTGATAACAGTGTAATAAAATCAGTTTTATTTAACACAGTTCTTGAATTTATAGTTAATTAAACTTGAGAAAGAAATTAGAGTCATCCCAACTGGAGAGGAGGAAGTCAAATTATCCCTGTTTGCAGATGACATGACTTTATGCATTGAAAACCATAAAGACTCCCCAAAACAAACTGTTAGAACTAATAAAAAAATCGAGTTAGATGTAGAATCAAGCATCAACATCCAAGAATCAGTATGATTTCTATACTAACAGTGAACTGAATGAAAAGAAAAATCAAGAGGAAAATCCAATATATAATAACTACAAAAAAAACCCTAAGAATAAATTTAACCAAGAAAATGGAAGATCTCTATCCTGAAAATTGTGAAACGCTGCTGAAAGGAATTGAGAAGACAAATAAGCAGAAGGAAATGCTGTATTCATGGACTAGAAGAATTAATACTGTTAAAATGTTGATAGTACCAAAGGAATCTACAGGTTCAATGTAATCTCTACTATTATGATAGATGTTATAAGATATTATATATTATTAATATCTCAAAATATTGATGACATGTTTCACATAAATAGAAAAATAAATAAATAATTAAAACAATGTTGAGCAAAAAAGAACAAAGCTAGAGCACACTACCTGACTACAAAGTTATAATAACCAAAACAGCACAGTGCTGACATTGAAGCAGACATATAGTCCAATGGAACAGAATTCAGATTTCAGAAATAAATCCACATGTATACATCCGACTGGTCTTTTTACAAAGGTGCCAAGACTGTACATCTGGGAAAGAACCGTCTCATTGGTAAAGAGGAAAAAAGTGGGGCTGGGGATGTGGCTCAAGCAGTACCACGCTCGCCTGGCATGCATGCGGCCCGGGTTCGATCCTCAGCACCACATACAAACAAAGATGTTGTGTCCACCGAAAACTAATAAATAAAATTCTCTCTCTCTCTCTCTCTCTCTCTCTCTCTCTCTCTCTCTCTCTCTCTCTCTCTTTCAAAAAAAAAAAGAGGAAAAAAGTGAATATCAGATTTATTCAAAATGGATTAAAGACTTAAATGTAGACTCAAAACTATAAAACTAATAGAGTAAAACATAGAGGAAATGCTTCATGACATTGTATAAGACTCCAGAACACAAACAATAAAAGCAAAAATAAACAAATGAGATTGTATCAATCTGAGAAACTTCTGCACAGAAAACAATTCAGAGACATCCTACAGAATGGAGAAAATATTTGCTAACTATACCTGAAAATGAGTGAATATCCAAAATATATAAGGAACTCAAATAGCTTTTCATAGTCACTTTTCCATCCCTGTGACAAAATACCTGAGAAAATCAACTTACAAATAGAAAGGCATGTTTTGGCTCATAGTTTCATAGGTTTTAGTCCCACTTCCTTTGGGCATGTGAGAAATGGGGAGTGTGATAGTAAATAGAATACATACTTACAGTGGAATAATCTGAAGTTGTTAAAAATTAAGGCACTGTGTATATATGTATATGTTCATGTGTATATATACATGTGTGAACATATACATATATGTACACATGTGTATACATACATATTATATATTTATATGAAAAAAACTGAGGGTACATTTTTGTTTTTAAAAGCAAGGTGTATCTTTTTGAACCTTGTACTAGAAGTCCTAACTAATGCAATAAGACAAGAAAAGGATATAAAAGATACATATTGGAAAGGAAGAAATAAAACTGATTTGTTCACAGATTACCTGTTTGTCTCTGTAGAAAATCATAAAGATAGACAAAAAAACCTGGAATTAATAAATGATTATAACAAGTTTGTAGATGCCAGGTTAATATATAAAATTAATCACTTTCTAATATACTAGCAATGAACAAATAAAATTTGAAATTTCAAATGCTGTATCATTTACATTAACACATTAAAAATTAAATAGGTATAAATCTAACAAAATATGTCAAGGTATATTGACATATATCTTATAAACCAAGATAAACCAGAAAACTCTGAGCAAAAACTTTTAAGAATTAATTAAATGGAGAAATAATCTATGTTCATGGATAGGAAAATTCCATATTTCAAGATATCACTTTTTCTCAAATTGGTGTATAAATTCATTGAAATCCTAATCAAAATCTCTACATGTTATTTTGTGGTTTTCAATACATTTATTCTAAAATTTACATAGTGGAAAAGAATAGAAAGCCCACCATCTTGGATATCATTACCTAGGTACATATATGACAGCCCATAGGGTACAATGCTACATTGTGTACAACCAGAGAAATGAAAAGTTGTGCTATAATTGTGTACAACAAATCCAAATACATTCTGCTGTCAGAATTAAATTAAATTTATTAATTAAAAGAAATAAGTTAACTATAAAAATTTTTTTAAAAAGAATATGAAGCCAAGAAATAGACCTACATAACTGTAATCAACGGATCTTTGACAAGGGAGTAAAGGCAATACAATAAAGAAAAAAAATAATCTTTACTAAAATTACTGGACAGCTATATACCAATAAAGAAAAAAATAAATAAGACCTCCTTGAAGGTAACAGGAGAAAACCTAGATACCTTGTCTATGGCTCTAAGTTTGTAGATAGAACACCAAAGACATGACTCATGAATGAGAACATTAATAATCTGTGTTTTATTAATATTAAAACTTCTGCTCTGCAAGAGACAATGTCAAAAGAATGAGAAGAAAATGTTCTGGGGAGAAATGTTTGCCCAAGACACGTGTGATGAAAAACTGTGGCTCAAAATATACAAAAAAACTCTTAAAACTCAACAATAAGAAAAGGAACAACCTGATTAAAATATGAACCAAAGACATTAACAGACACCTCACCAAAGAAGATATACAGACGGCAAATAAGTATATTAAAAAGTGCTCCACTTCATATGTCACCAGAGAAATGCAAAATTAAAATAACAATGAGATCTGACTACATACCTTACTAATTAGAATGGCCAAAGTCCAGAACGCTGGCACCACTGAATAATGACAAGGATGGGAACATTGGGAAATCTCAATTGTTGCCTGTAGGAATGCAAACTCTACAGTGCTTTGGGAAAAAAAAAAAAAAACAATCTGGTAGTTTGTTGTAAAATTAAACATACTTTTACCACATAATCAGCAATCATGCTTCTTCTGCCCAAGGAGTTGAATACTTATGTCCACACAATAACCTGCACAGGGAAGTTCATAACGGCTTTATTCATAAATACCAAAACATGGGACCAACCAAGATGCCCCTCAGTAGGGGAATGGGTAAGTAAACTGTGATACATCTGGATCAGGGAATTCAGTGCCAAAAAGAAATGAGTTTTCAAACCATGAAAAAGCATGGAGAAATCTTCAATACATATTATGAACTGTACGAAGCCCATCTACAAAGGTTGCACACTGTCTAATTTCAACTGTATGATATTCTGGAAAAGGAAAAACTTTGAAGCTTTTTTTTTTTTTTCTTTGCCAGGGTCTAAGGTCAAGACAGGAATGAAAAGAGCACAGAGGAATTTTCAGGACAGTGAAAACCCTCTGCATGGTCATGGGTGATGATATCCTGTTGATATGATGGTGGGCATATGTCATTATACATTTGCCCAAACCCACACAGTGTGCAACACAAAGTGGCCCCTGATGTAAACCACACTTTGGGTGATAACAGCGTCACTGTGCACTCATCAGTTGTGTCAAAGACACCACCATGATGAAGGATGTCAGCCTGGAGAGGCTGTGCAGGCGAGCAGGGCGGCAGGTGGATGGCACATCTGTGCGCCACATGCTCAGTTTGGTAATGGACCTAAAATTGCTCTAAAATATTTAAGCCTTAAAAAATAAAAAAAGGAAGGGGCAAAGCAATATGTTCAGTGTGCTACCTATTTACCTACTGGAAAGAAGGAAGGAAGGAAGGAAGGAAGGAAGGAAGGAAGGAAGGAAGGAAGGAAGGAAGGAGGATAAATGCTGCCAAGTTATTATTTTATGTGACAGAACTGCTCTGGGAGGCACAGGCTGGGAAGAATGGGTTTCCACTGGAGAGCAGTAGAGTAGCTGGAGACAGGGGGGCGTGAACCTGTGGTTTCCTGCACACTGGGTCCTACTCTGTGGATACACATCCTTTATTCAAAGCACTGAGTGCCCATCCATGTCCCCAGGCCTGGTGACATTGTGGGGGTCAGAAACAGCCTCAGGCTCCAGGGACTCCTCTGCACTTGAGCTCTCTCCTCACTGCCTCTTGCCACACCTGGTGCTCTCTGTGACCTTGGACAGTTCCCCTCCCACCCATGCTCCCTCGCCTCCTGCCAGGCCTTCAACCCCACCCCACCGGCAGACCTTCCTGCCCAGGGTCCTCAGGATCCTTCTCTGTTTCCTGGTGCTGGGGGGCTCAGGTCTTCTCACAACGCCCTGATTGTGGAGACTGTTCTCTGTGTTCTGAATGCTCATTTTCTCGATTTCCATGCATTGAAACTCAGTCCTCGGTGAGGTAATATTAAGAGGTGGAGCCTTTGGGAAGTGGTCAGGTCAGGAGTGCTCACAAATGAGATTAGTGGCATTACAAAAGAGGCTGCTTGTCCCTCCATCAAATGAGGACACATACAGGGTGGCATCTAGAAGGAACAGACAGACACCTGACACCAAGTCTTCTGGCACCTTGATCTTGGACTTTGCAGCTTCCAGACAGAACCGTGAACAACAGACTTCTGTTGTCTATAAACTACCCAGTCTAAGGTATTTTGTTAGAGCAATTGAAGGGACTAAGACACAGGTTATGCACATCTCTGTGACTCCACAGTGGCTTAAAAGTAGTAGATGTTCAATAAAAAAGAGAAGATTCATTTGTTTCTATACCCTCATCTCACACACCCAACAGCTTTGGGGTAAATCCAGACTCCACAGGGAATTACAGAGCTGCCCTTGCATGCTGACAGAGGGCTGGCTGGGTGGCCTTCAAGCCTTCCCTACATTCTGGCTCCAAAGATCCACTCCCAGGTCCCATCTCACTGATGCTTCTCAGCCAGGAATCCCAGGAGCCCTGCAGTTCCAAGCACAATACCTGCCGGAGTTGGAAACCACTCGGCTGAATTTACTCTGCAGCCCAGACATCCCATGCTCTCAGCCCTCAGGACGCAAGGGGATTTGCAGGGAAGACAGGAGAATAAAACCCAAGCTCAGCAACATAACCAGAGCTGACAGGTTCGAATGAAAAACAAGATGCAGTTCTGACGGGATCGGGGAGTGCACGATGGCGGGGTTTGGAGGCTGGGGCCCAGGCCCACAGTGGGGCCAGGTGGGGTGTCCTTCCCTCCTTTACTCCCCTCTAATCAGGGAACAGCCAGGGGACGAAAGGGTCAGCAGAACCAGGGTGGAACCTGGAAATGCCCAGACGGGCCACTGGGCAAGAGCCCAGGGAGCTGGGGTGACCTCTGTCTCCTCCAGGAGCCTCTTCCCTGGTGGGGAGGGTGACATTCCTCATTCTGGGGGTGGAATCTTCTTTTTTCCCGCTGCCCCTGTTTTGATCTCTTTTGGTGCAGTGCTGCTGTTAACAAAAAATACAGCATGTTTGAGACAAAGCGTGCACATTTCCTCCTCCAGAAAGGAGGCCTTTGAAGGAAAGGCGAGTGATCAGAATGAAGAGAGGGCCCTGGAGGGAGGGATGCTGGGGAGAGGCCAGGAGAAGGGAGGAAGGAGGATCTGGCCTCCCCACATGGTCTTGTGCCTTTCCTTGCGGAGGGGAGGGAGTCTTCTAGGTTGAGGGAGAGAGGCCAGGCCAAGCCTTTAAACTCACAGAGTCAGAGGCCAGGGACCTCCCTGCCTCCACAGAGCAGGTCATGGAGGAGCTGTCAGTGAGAGGGGCTGCCCAGGCCTGCCCATCCACTATAACACACTGCCTCAGGTGTGGTTCCACCCACTCACAACCAGGAGCACTTATACATTCACACCCACACACATGAACACTCATGCATACTCACTATCACAGACTCACACACATGCTCACACCTCTGCTCACTCACATGCCGTCTCACACAAGCACAGACCTATGCCCGCTCACACTGTCTCACATATTTGTGCACACGCTCAAACCACGTTCACATGCAAACACACGCACTCACCCCCTAGGTGTAGTCCTGACAGGACTGATTTGCAAACGTGATCACTAGAAGCTTCTCTAACCCTCCTTTCCTGGGGTCTCTGCATGTCCTTCTTGCAACTGACCTTGACCTTGCCCCCACTACCCCTGGCCCAATCGTCCGCCCCACTTCCTGCATCCCTTAGCCTCGGATTCAGGTCAAGCTTCCCCCCACCCTGGCTCTGGAACGCCTCGCTGCTCCCCTCGGTGCCTGCCTTCCGTGGGCTAGACTAATCCACTGAGCCAAGACAGCAGTGGCTAATGGCAGCCTACTGCCTGGTGGATCTTGGTGAGCCCCGAGTTTGCTCATGAGTTTGCCCCAGGTTGCAGCCCCAGTGGGGACCTGCGGGTGCAGAGATTGCTGCAGGGGCAGGGCTAGTGAGTTTCTCCCTTTCAGACCATATCTCCCATGCCACATGACCCTGGCCATCAGGCGGGGAGCTGTGTTGGACAGCCCCTTGGAGTTTTCAGCCTCTTGGAAGAGGAGTCCCAACCACAGAGGCTACGTCCTCTATGCTGGCTGCACCAGAGGAGGTTGCTTGGTAAGCTGAGAAGTCTCCCAGGTCCACAGATCCCAGGTATCAGAGAGGCATCTCCTTCACACCACCCACCACTCCACGGAGCAAATGTTTCTTAACATAATGTATGCTTGGGAACAAAGGACAAGCACACAGTCTACTTTGGACCTTCTGCTGGGCCTAGGAATGTACTGGATAGGTTTATATGTTCTCAGCAAATGGGACCTGAGTGGCCCTGGAAAATACTGTACTCCCTCCTTGCTGGACTCTTGGCTCAGTCCAAACTTGAACCAATGGGACTCTGCATTCTGATTCAGTTCCCAAGGCTGAAATGCGCTTTGGACAGCACACTGTCCCTGGACCGTCCCACTCCCGGTGCCCATATCTCCCCTGCTCTATTTCCGCACCTTCAACTGTAAAAGTTGCCTTTACGGTGTCCTCTGTACTCTTAGGAAGAGGACTCAGCTCTTATGCTCTGCAGTCTGCAGGGTGGGAAGCAGCACAGGATGGATGAGGACACAGTCCTTGGCAAGTGGCTTGACTGCTCTAATTCTGTTTTGTTGGCTGTCAAGTGGGGTTTGTGACTCTGGAATTTACAACTCCAGCACAGGCTGTTCCCCCACGTGGTAGACTGTGTGTCAAGTGCTACCTAGCCTCCCATTTACATATCTAACAGGGATGCCCAACTTAGCAGACCCAGAGCTCAACTGACCTTCCCCTCCAAAACAGCTCCTCCGTGGTCTCCCCATCTCACTCGATCCTCCCACCTGTGCAAGCCACGACCCTCAGAGTCTTCTTCCCCACCCCATAGTCTAACCCCCCCATGCATCTTCAAAACTGAACCAGGACACCGTCACTTCCCACTGACTCTCCACCACCTGTCTAAGCCTCCCTTGCCTCTGCTGCACTCATTCCTGCCTTGTTTCCCAGCTTCCTGAGCTCCCTCCAATATAGCCACAGCAACAGAATACATGGGTCCTTTTAAAATCACGTAGGAAAAATAGGAATTCATACCCCATTTGAATCAAATGAATGATATATGATAGGTCAAGATCATTGTAAAAAAATAAAATAAAATACAAGTAGTACATGCCACTCAAATCCTGCCAGGCATCTCCATCTCACTCAGTATAAAAGCCAAAATCTTCCCCATGGTGGACAAGGTGCCCCACCTCTGCCTCCACGCTGCTCCAAGTCCCCAACTCAGTTCCCCTCCGAACATCATCTTCTCCACCATCTCACGGGTCCTCTCCCTGGCCACCGTCTAACTGTGCTGCTCCTTGAACTCACCAAGCAAATATGGGCCTCAAGCCCTTTGCACCTGCTCCACCTTTTGTCTGGAAGGCCTTTCCCCAGACAGGCACATGGAGAAACATCCCCCAGCTGCTCCAAGACTGTGCCCCACTGCTGCCTTCTGAGCCAGACTTTCCCTAACTGTGGCTCTCGGAACTTCCTCTCACCTTCCCTCCAGGGTCCTTAAGGCCGTGGCACCCATTGTCTTTCTTTGACTTATTTATTTTTCTTATTGTCTGCTTTCCTCTCCTTGATCTCTGTTTGAGCATGGCTCTTGGTCTGTTGTGCTTACAGATACGTCCCCAGAGGTTAGAACAGTGCCTGGCATGTATCAGGACAGAATAGACCTTTGTTGAATGAATGAATGGATGGATGGATGAGCGAGTGAGTGTGTAATACTTCATTTTCAAGCTTTTCTGACAAGGTGGGAGGATTGTGCATTTATTGAGTCTGGCCCACCATTCCTGCCCCATGGGACCCCTGAGGAAGAGTCAGCTCCACTGTCTGGTTCCTTACCTGTAAAATAAGCAGGATAAACTACAGCATTATCATAATGGTCTCCTCAGGCTCTGAAGGGCCACCTCCCTGCTTCCTCTGGTCAGGGCTACCAGAGCATGCCTAATGTCCCAATGGCTGCCTGCCCCGTGGGTGGGATGAGACGCAGAGAGGGCTGCCTCTCTTATCTCCCCTGCCTCTGCTGGCTGGCAGGGGCAAGCTCGAGCTTCCCCGAGGCCTCCCACTGCTGGACTCCCCCAAAGTGCTGACTCCTGCGAGTCTCTCTGCTCATTTTCTATGCATTGAACTTCAAACACCAGAGAGGCACTCAGGCAGCAAGATGGGGGGATTTGGCCATTATATTCTCTCCCGCTCCTTTTTCCCTTCATCTCCCTCAAGACAGGATTATGAGTTGCACCTATTAATTCTTGTCTGGAAGCAACCAGCCACTCTTCTTCTCTTTGTGGGGTTTTATAACTACCTCTGCAGCAATGGAGGAGACCAGGAGTCTTTCACCCACCCCCCCACCCAAGCAGAGTCTAGGCGAAGGAGTGTGCTCTAAGTTAAATAGCCAAGAAGGCCGCTGGAGGGGACCCCAGGCCTTCTCCACAAAGAGAAGGAGTGCTTGGAGCCGAGGGAGGGAACGTGGACCTGGAGACGACAGCTGGGAATCCTCCTCCGCTCTGCTCCCCCACGACCCTCAAACAGCCAAAATGAAATGTGCCTGGTGAACTCAGTCATTTATTCATCTATTTTTGACTAACTGACTCCCAAATTCCAGGAACTAAGCTAGACCCTAAGGTGCAGGGTTACAGGATGCAGCCTAGATGCCGATGACTGGTCAATGGTCAGCAAAGTTCATGCTTCCAGCAGTCTGATTGTGGAAAGCGTGGGGACACCCCACTCTGCTGGGAGAGTCCAGGAAGGCTTGCCTCGGGGAGTCACGGCCAAGTACTCTTCGAAGGTGAAAAATTGTAAGGGATAAAATGCACAGAGGCTAGGAGACTTAAAACTCAAGGTACACGTCTCCAGTCACGTGCACCTCCAGATGGCTAAAAGGAACGATCCGTACAGGGAAGAAGCAAGAGATGACTGGAGGGACGGTGGGCTCTTGGCCGTCACCCTGAGGGTGGGCTGCTGCTGATGACATGAGGGTGTGGTGTGATCAGCTGAAGGTGTTAGGAGATGCCTCCTGTGGGAAGGAGGAGGTGAGGCGGGGCTGTGGTTGGGAAGTGGTGCAAGACTGAGGACTAGAGTGGAACCTGAAGGAGCAGGTTCCAGTCACTATCTGGGGAGAGGGTAGGTGACCCGCAATGAGCTAATCACTGGTGAGAATTGGAGTGGAGCTGTATTTAGAAGGTGGAATCAGCAGGTCCTGGGAATGATTCCATGACAGGGGTTAGGGGAAGGAAGGAAGAGCAGAGGGAGGGAAAGAGGGAGGGGGAAATCCTGGATTACCCATTTGGGTATCTGGGTGGATGACAGTGACATTTGCAGAATAAAAATACCCAGCAGATTTGCAGGGGGAGTGGCAGCTCGTTTTCTGAACAGTGGCGTCTTTGCACTTGGGGGCTGTGTGAGGGGAGAAGTTGAGAAAGCAGCTTCAGGAGGTGGGTCTGCTGCACAGGGAGAGGCCATCTGGGGACATGGAGTGGTCAGGGACAAAAGTCACCCAAAGCTGGGAGGCGTGTGGAAAGTTTCTCGTGGGACTTTCACAGAGAAGGAAGTAGACAAGGGTTGACGCAGGAAGTGTCAAGAGAGGCTATAAAGCTGCCCCACACAGAAGGCTTAGACACAATCAGATCCAAAAAGAGAAACTCAGACGTGGCTTGGGGGAGTGTCTCGGTGTCAATTACCTGGATTGTGGACTCTCTGAAGGAAGGAGATGTTTTTCAGGTGGCTTCTTCTAGGGACAATATCTGCCACTGTCATCTCCTCCCATATTTGCTGCTGCACCCCAGGAGCAGGAGTGAAACAGACACCTTAGAGAGAGCATCAGTTAGCACGCACCACCAGGGCAGTGTCCCTGTACTGAGACGAGAGCCCTTCCTCACACCTGACAGCACCCCCCAGTCCCACCCTGCACATCAGCTCCTCCTCTGGATCCTGCTTCTGGCTCTCTGTGTCAAATCTCCATTCTCATGTGCGCTGCCTGTCCCCATAGGTTTCTTTGAGAATTCACTTAGCCTTTGCATCCTTCCCAGTCCTTGCTCTGGGGTCCTGGCGTGAGTCCTAGTCTCTCAGGCTGCATACCCCGTGAGCAAGTCGGGCAGGTGCCTGAGGTGCCTGAGGCTGACTGTCTATACATTGAGTACCCAGGCTTCATCCTCCTGGGAGCTCCTGAGCTTCCTGCTTCTGCGAGGACGCCTTGCTACAGTCTGCCAAGGAGGTGAAACCCTATTCCCTCCAAGAGAGGACCAGGAGTTCAGGTCCAGGGGCCTTTCCATCTGCCTCTATTATAACTGCTCTGTCTCCTCTCCACCTGGCCTAGGACTTGCATTTGATATTAGCTCTCCATCTCCATCTCATGCCTGAATGCATTGCTTCTTGCCATTGATTGCTAGACCATTCCCATAACACTACCTTGATAAACAGTAATCACTTAATAATGGCTCTTTGGTGTCACTGATGGATATGATGGATGTTCAGTGATCTTGCTGAAGGACGGGTTCAGTTGGTGCAGGATGGTGAAATTTGCCTTCCAAGTCCCAAACTTGTTTTCCTGATACTAAGCATCCTCTTTAAATATATATATATATAAAATACCTACAATACTTATTATGTTTTCCTCCTTTTGCTGTGGAATTACTTTTGAGAGTTTTCATTAATTTGTGACCCTCAGTGCTCTCTGGTCCAGGAACACAGCTGTGGAAATGTGGATCTGTGGCTCAGACCCTGCTCTCGAGTGTTGTGGTCCAGCTGGAGGAGAAACCCACGGTCACCCAGGCAGAAAGCCAATAGGGTCTGAGCTTCCAACCTGGGAAAGTTGCTCCAGGGAAGGGAAGCTAAACAGCCATTCATCAAGCTTCTACTTAAACCAGGAATGCCTCTCAGTCAGTCTTCCCAACAAGCCTGCAGAAGACGCATCCTGATGTCCATTTCACAGACGAGAGCAAACATGAGGAGAAGAGGGGGCAGGAAGGGAATGAGCTCAGATGTGGAACAGCGCTATTTGGCCCGGGCATTGGTGTCCAGTTACGGAGCTGGGAGAAAGCTCTTCCCCTTGTCCTTTGCTTTCTCATCTGAGTATCTGAGAATTATGTTAAAAAAAAACCCTGAGTTCAATTTTAGCTCTTTTGTTGTTGTTGTTGTTGTTGTTGTTGTTGTTTTAATTTCAACATGGTACGTGTCCTAAGAAAGCCATGCTCCGCTGCAAAATGAGACCCAAACAATCCTCTTGGACCATAGTTCTCTTTCGGGGATGTGTCCTGGACTCCATCCCCATGGCTCCCAAGTCATCCTGCCCACAGTGTCCAGGTGATCTTTTTTTTTATAAGTTTTTTTCAAAGAGAGAGAGAGAGAGAGAGAGAGAATTTTTTTAATAATTTATGTTTTAGTTCTCGGCGGACACAACATCTTTGTTGGTATGTGGTGCTGAGGATCGAACCCGGGCTGCACGCATGCCAGGCGAGCACGCTACCACTTGAGCCACATCCCCAGCCCCCAGGTGATCTTTTAAGACAGTAGCTCACGGTACTTGCAATGGTGTTATCAAGGTTCACACCACACACTTCCCAGGAGGTCGTGGGCCAGGGCTTGAAAGTAGAAGCAGGGAGAAGGCAAAACTGGGTGGGCTGGGGAGGAGTCCAGCCATGCAGAAAAGGGAAGTGAGCAGGGAAGCCTCATCTGCAGGGACTACTCTCTGCAGTCCTAGGGTGCAGCAGCCGACCTGGCATCTCCTCAAGAAAAAGCATTCTCGCCCTCCCTGTTTCAATGTAGGTACCACAGGTACCTGCATCCAGAGAAACCCAGATGTTCTTGTTCTCAGGCTTCCCAAGAGCAGGCAGGATGGTCCACCCCGACAGTGCTCCAGCTGTTTGATTGAGCAGGGGGACCCCTTGAACTCTGGTGTGTGGAAGAGGTGCCGCTGGCCCACACTGCAGAGAAGGGCCCTGGCGGGTGGCTCTGAGCTCCTCATCTCACCCAACTTCCTCCCAGACAGCACTCAGAGCTCTGATGATCCCCCGCCGCCACCCCCAGCATTTGGTGAGCACCATTCAAAAACTATCGATCAGCAAGGAGGCCACCATTGCAAAAATGAAACACAACCACACACCTCAGCCCATTCCAACAACCGCAGATTTTACAATCTCAGATGACGAGAAACCCAGGGTGTCTCCACTGGCTTTATAACCTCATAAGAACCAGGTTGCATTTGGTTTTATTTTTAATGCTCTGCAGTGTCCAGGATACTCAAGATATAAGTATCTTCTCCAGGGCCACCCATCAGGGCCATAAGACACCAGGTCTCCAGTTGTCACTTACAGAGGCAAAAAATTCTTGCCATCTTTTAAAAATCAGTAAACCTTCCCCAGGCTCTCTCCAACTGTGACACCTCTCATGAGCTGGGGATGCCTCGCCCCCACACACACATATACACGCACACGCACACATACAAGTTGTGCATCAACAAAACCCATCATCTACACCAGGGATGGGGTGGGACTACTTGTCCACGAATAGAGAAGGTTGATCTTATGGTTTGGATCTTAAATGTCCCCCAAAAGCTCATGTGTTGAAGGCTTGGTCTCCAAAGGAGCAATACCTCAGAGATGGGGCTTCTGAGAAATTATTAGAACACAAGGGCTTTGGCTTGTGGGTGGATTAATCCCTTGATACCTGAATGGAGTAGTGGGAGGCAAAGGCCAATGTAGGAAGTAAAGCAGGATTGGAGGAAGTGGGTCACTGGGGAACTTCCTTGGGGAACACATCTTATCCCTGGATCCTTCCTGCTTCCTGCCTACCACGAGCTCAGCAGCTTTCACTACCACACACTTCCACCATGATGCTCTGCCTCTCCTCACGCCCAAAGTGGTGAAGCCTGCCAACCGTGGACTGAGACTCTGAAATCACAAAGCCACAATAAAACTTTGCTCCTCTAAACTGTTCTTGTCAGGTATTTTGGTCACAGTGACAAAGGCTGAATAACACAGGTGGGTACCTGAACACCATCCAGCTTCTGCTCGGAAGGGAGTGGAGGAGCTATCACCTAGCCGTCCAGCAGCGTGCACAAAAGAGGAAGGCGTGTCCCTGGGACCCTGGGATTTGGCTCGGCTCTGCTCTGTCACCCACGGTGTTCATCGACCTGGGCTCTCCACCAGGAACTTCTTTCTTCTTTTTCATTCTATGCATCCAGCTAAAATCCGCAATTGCATTGAGGTTCTTTTTCTCCCAGGCAAGGAAACAGTCTGAATTCCAGTTAGGGTGAGAGGATGTGCTGCAGGGCCAGCAGAACGGCACGAGGGTTCATGTCCTTGTGTCCCCATTGTCTGGCTGCCCAGGGCAGACAGGTTGAAGCGACGTGCATGACAACACAAAGTGAAGGGGACCCTAGTCATTGCCGCTTTCCATGGGTGGGGGCTACACTTGCTTTACCAGGACACTCCTCCTTTCCGGTGGGTGACCCCGGCCTAGTTCCTCAACCCTTCCATGCCTCAGTCTCCTTATATATACAATGTGTGTGTGAAGGCATGGGGTATTTGTAACTAACCATGGAACAAGAACAATGTCGTAGACAACGTCGTAGGAGTAGAAGAACTATCTGGGCTTTTATACATACACAAAGCAGTCAACACATTACATATCCTCAAGAAATGTCAGCTAATTTCCACCACTACCACACCATCACCATAACCAGGGTACTATCATCACAGGCTAATGGTGCCAGAGCAGAGCTCCCTCGTGGTCATGCAAGGGAAGGGACGGACTCCAAACATATTTTGTGCCCGAGCACTCTGGGACACTTATCTATGGGGATAGAAGAATGGACCCACCGTGGATGAAGAAATGGACTCAGTGAGGATGGACAGGCTCACTGAAGAGTAAGGGAAGAACCCACTGGGGACAGCAGGAAGGTACCCACTGGGAAGGGAGGGAATGGACCCACTGGGGAAGGAGGGAATGGACCCACTGGGGAGGGAGGAACTGGACTCACTCTCTGAGCCTCTTCACCCCAGAAGTCCCAATGGTGGGAGCAGAAGCACCCTGGAGCTGGCTAAGCTGGGAATTTCCCTAAGCCTGGCACTCTGTGGGCTCAGTAGCAGCCATGGAAGAGGACCCAGTCGGCAGGTGGGTGGTCAGCACCACAGAATTCATCCTGCTGACCATCTCCAACAACCTAGCCACCCCAACACAGAGTGACTCCCTCATGATGTCCCCAAAGCTTCCTTCCTGCCCTTTGCACCCTCCCACAGCCCCTCCTCCCCCCTGCTGCCTTTGAGGCTCCAGGCTGCTCTAGGCTGACCTGGCAGCGCCCGCAGTAACCCACTCTGGGTAGGAGGGGACACCTCTGGGCCATTCTCCTGCAGCTCCAGGTCCTGCCTTGAAAAGTCGGCCAGTGGGTGGGAGCAGGGAAGAGCGGCCTGCGCCTTTGCACTTCCTCGCGGGGGAACATCGGGCAGCCCATATGGTACCGTCTGGCTGGATCTGGGACGCAGAGCTGGGGAGGCCAGCATGCAGCCCCCTGCAATGACTCTGAATGAGGAAGTCAGTGATGTGTGCAGATTTGATGGGATGGCGCCACGTGCTCTCAACACACAGTCTGGGGCCATTTCCAGCAAGCTCTTCCTCCAAGATCCCTGCCTGACTAAACTGCCTCGGCCTCTGACAGTGCCACTCTTTCTGCTGGGATTTTCTCTGTCCCCCACCCTGCACTCCCCCCACCCTCTCTCCCCTTCTCTCCTCTCTTCCCTGTCTCCACACACATCCCTCTTGCCCAGCCTCCTACCTGTGCTTCTGCTCCTCCCCTCGGTCTCCAGTTCTTCCTCCCTCTGGGCACCCCCACCAACACCCCCTTGCACACCTTCCCTCGCTCTTTTCAGGGGCTCCCCCACCTAGGGACGCTCCTTGCCTACTCCAGCAGGGGACCCTCACCAGCTCCAGCTCCCAGCCCAGCTCCTCTGGACCCAGCTGTCACTCTGCTCTCAGCTTCCTGTTTGGCTCTGCTCTGCTGCCTGCCAGGGGCCTGGCCTCTGCCAATCAATCCCCCAGCATGAAATATCCCACTGACTCTGGACAAGTGTCCAGTGAAAGGAAGTGAAAGGAAAGGATTGGCAGGGAGGTGATGTCATCAAGGCTCAGCCCTGCATCCAGAGGTCTCCTTGGCAGGACATCAATGGGGTCGGGCGGAGATACAAATATGCACTTGTGTGTGGGGGTAAGAGGACGGGAAGCCAGACAGGAGATCCAGCAGAGAGCCCAGTAACCCAGATCCTGGAACAGCCTGCTCACGGAGGACAAACACCCGGAGGACGGAGCCAGCCTGGTGGGTGAGTGCTCATGGTGGGCTACATGGTGGTAGAGGCGCCGAAGAAGTGTACAGGGCCAAAGAGATGACCCAGGAGTTAGGCAGAGGGGGAGAGGAGGCCCAGAGTCTGGAGGACGCACCTGAGAGCTTCACATTTGGACCATTTAAGCCTTGAATAAGGTTAATCAAGAGTGAGATGGTCATTGGCCTAGGGTGCTTTTGGCTACCACCTGACCCTTTCCTGCAGCTCCAGCCCCTGCTTTAAGGGAAATGCATGTCATCTCAGTGATGCAAGAGAATGCAGGAACCAGTAGAAGGCTTCAGTCCTGCAAGGGGACAGCTACACTGTCTCAGCCACTTGGTTAGTGTTTTAGTTGGCTTTTTGGCTGCTGTGACTAAAAGGACAGACCAGAATAACTGTAGAGGAAGAAGGGTTTATTTAGGGGCTCACGGTTTCAGAGGTTTCAGACCACAAGAGGCTGGCTCCATTCCTCGGGGCTCAAGATGAGGCAGGACATCGTGGCAGAAGAGTGTGACCGAGGGAAGCAGCTCACATGATCATCAGGCAGCAGAAAGAGATCTCCACTTGCCAGATACAGATATATACCCCAAAGCCACACCTCCAATGCCCCACCACCTCCAGCCACACCCCACCTGCCTTCAGTTCCCACTCAGTTAATCCCAGCAGGGGATTAATTTGCTAATTGGGTCAAGACTCTCACAACCCAATGACTTCCCCTCTGAACCTTCGTGCATTGTCTCACACGTGAGCTTTGGGGGGAGACCTCATATCCAAACCATAACGGTCAGGATCCACAGGGAGATGAGGCCCCTGACAGAAAAGACAGTGACACCTTATAAACAAGCCACAAGAACTGGGAAGGGTAACTTCAGACTGTAGGACAGCGTAGTTGGTCAACACTCAGGGGCAAAACCAGCAAACAGTTCTAGCTTTCTAATAAATACCCCCACCTGTCTTCTCCTGAAACCTCAACTTTCTCACTGGGCCACAGAATTTTTATGACATCATGGCCCAGTTTCTGAACTTGCCAGCCTCTTTGGTTTATTAGAACAGTTCCTTAGTTGTTAAGACTCAGTCTCAAACTCAGATCAAAGGGCTACAGCAGCCTGGGGGAGCAGGGTACATATGTGTGTGTGGACACATGCATGAATGAGTATTGGGGACAGAGAAGGTTGTGTTAGCAGATTCAGCAAGTACAAATGTTATTTTTAATTTCATATTCAATGATATTGAGTATGGAATAAAAATATCCAAATGTATTTTTTTTTTTTTAGGATAAGTATGTCCTAGGCAGTATTTGGGATATAATTATCCTGACAAGTATTCATTCTTAATCTGAAACTAAACTTGAAGTGGGCATCCTGTATTTTATCTGTCAACCTATGTGGCATTGGGTACATAGTTTGGCTCCTGACACTCCCTCTTCTCCTTCTCAGCACCATAGTCCCAGGGGTAGTCAGGAACGAGGGGTATCCTCAGGAGCGACACCCCCTTCCTTAGCCTCCTGCCCCAGTACCATATCTTACTATGTTCTGATCCTTCACCCCTGGTCATCTTCTCTGATTATTGCCCCTGGTTCTTCTGTGTGGTGGCATCACAGTGCTGGCTTGGGTGTGGAGGAAGGGCCAGTGCAGTGCTATGGGCCCCCCCCACACACTCTTCCTACCCTGGATGGGGCTTCCACTTCTGGCTCATCCTCTCTCCTGCCCTCGTAGCTCCTGACACAGATCTCCCCACCCTGACCTCCCCTTTCTAGGCTGGGGGACTCAGAGGACCTTCGTCTTTTGCAGATGCAGGCTCTCCACCATTTCTCTGCCATCCTGTGTCTGCCTGTTGGGCCAGGCAAGCACCAATCAGACAGGCTTCAGGATAAGCAGATACTAACTGGACGCGAAACGCCCCTCTGCCTCCTTGCCGGGACCCTGTCTTCATGCATGACTCTCTCCGAGTTGCCCTCCCTTGGCTCTGAGCAAAAGGAAGCCATGCTCCTCCCCTTCCCCCAGGCTCAACTTCATTCCCTCTCCTCCCCTGTGCCCATGAAGGGGTGTAGGCAGGAGCAGCACGGGAAGTACTCCAGCCCCCACAGCAGGCCCTGCAGCATCCGGCAGCCCCACTTCAGGTCTTCTCTGTACTTAGAGGCAGGAACGTCCCACTGTTTGCTCTCAGCCTTGGGCCCTGGCCACAATTCCGGGGCAACAGGAGAACCCCATTTGACTTCTTGTTACAATCCATTTCTCCAGTGTCTAATGCCAGGAAGAGGAAAGAGGCAGGGTCCGTGGAGAGCAGCCAGGCTGGGAGTCAGGGCCAGGGCTCTGGTTGGCACTAGCTGTTTGACCCAGAGCGGATATGCTCTTCTCCTGGTCCTCAGTGTCACCTTCTGTTACATGGACTGGCCCAGGGTGTCTCTCTCAGCTCTTGTAGTCACTGTCATTGTAGAGGGAGGTTGAGAAGTGGAAAGATCACGGCAACCCTTCCCAGGCACGTGGCCTTCTGAGACTCTAAGACTCGGCATCTTTACTTCCGGTAATGGCCCTTCTCTGCTCAGAGGCCACCGTCATCCTTCAGCTCATCCTCTTCTTAACTCTGTAAGAGCTAGAAGCAGGGACAGACCAGCCTTAGCTCCACGGAGAGCAGAGGCTTGCACCCTCTGAACGCAGACACAAGGTCCCCAGGTCCTGAAGGGGCTGCACACGCCACACCATCAGCAGCACTTTTTGAGCACCTACTGTGTGGCAGACTTTTCCCTCACATTCTGCATAGTAGGCAAATAACCAAGTGACTTCTGGTTAGTTCTCCTCACTTCCTTTGAGACGTGATTGCCCAGTTTCTCAGGCAAGGAAATGGAGCCACTCTTGATGCGACAGAGTGTGTACCACTGTGGTTCTCGGGCATGCTGGGTCACCATTTCACTCATTCACCCCCAGCCTCCCTCTAGTGAGGAAACTGGGCCTTAATCAATCAACCCGCTGGGTCACCAAAGACAACAACTCAGCCTTGTGACACAAAGATAGGCATCAAGCATGTCACAGCAGGAACTCAAGACTGTTTGTCTGACTTCACAGTCTGCCCTGGCTCTATGTCACCGTAGCCTTGCCAGGCCTGCTGTCACAAGAAGGCAAAGGGCAAGGTGAGGAGATTTCAGATTCAGGGGCCCTCCTGGTGGTCATGGTTCCTGCTGTAACCTCAATGTATGGGTTTTCCCTCTTGCCCCTAAATTTGCATTCCCTCAACATGATGGTGAGGGAATGTGGGGCCTTCAGGAGGTAGTTAGGCCACGAGAGTGGGGACTTCATGAACAGGGCAGGAACCTTTAGGCTGAGAGGCCTCGGTGGCCCTTCCTGCTGTGTGAGAAGGCACCTTCTTTGGGAAAGTGAGCCCACACCAGACATGGAGTCTGCTGGGCCTTGGTCTTGCACTCCCCAGCCTCCACAAGGGGAGAAATACAGTTGTTGATAAGCCACCTGGTCCCTGGCGTTCTTTCTAGCAGCCTAACTGGACCATGACAGCTCGTGAGGGCCCAGATAACCTCAGATAACCGAGGCCTGGCACCCAACCAGCAGCAGAGCAGTTCATCTTCAAAGACCAGTGTCCATTCTGATTGGCTGGTGCCTGTTAAATGTGGTCCGTGTAATCCCTGACCCATCGTCAGCTCCAAGGTCTCACCAGCAGGATAATGCAGAAAATGAGCCCTGTTGTACACGCTGAGCTACACCCAACCTGTCTTAGAAGGGACGGGTTGGGTGTGGTTCAGCGTGTACTACTCTCAGGAAGCCTAGAGTGCCGTCGGGGAGGCCTGGTATATATTCACAAGAGGTTTGGAAAACAAGAGGGGGTTGACCTGAATTCTCAGCTACAGAGTTTGAACAGTGTTTCAGTCTGTTTGAGCTGCTATTACAAAATATCACAAGGGAGGTAACTCACAAACAACAGGAATGGTTTTCTCGCAGTTCTGGAGACTTGGAAGTCCAAGACCAGGGAAGCAGCAGATCTGTGTCTGTTGAGGACCCATTTCCCACAGATGGTGTTTCGGATGCTACCTCTCAAGGTACAGGAGCCAACTGGCTCCCTCGGGTACTATACTCAGCACCCTCCCAGAGCCCCGCCTTTTAATACCTTTGCATTAGGATTGGGTTGCAACATGTGAATTTGGAGGAACAAAAATATTCACGGTAGATAGGAAGCTGGTCCAAGACCAAGTTCCTCCACAGGAGAAGAAGCCTCCCTAGCTCATTTCCATTGTTTTTTAAAATACATAAATAGAAAGCAAAAGCCTTTTATTCCCCTGTGGGCCTGCAATGTACTAGTTTTTGTAATGCATTTCATCTACTTTAATCAGCAATATTAACTTGGCACAGATTAAGTGTCCAATAATGTGGAAGAATAATAACGAGACGGGTGGGGAACATCCATGCCATGGTTTTTGCTGTTGAGGAAGACAGCTGAGAAGATTCAAAGCTGTGTCTTGCAGGGGTGGGGAAGGCCTGGTTTTAGGACCACCCAGCCATGAACTAGAAGCCTGGTCTTGACTTGACACTCTGGATTTGACTAAGTCACCGAGTCTTTGAGTCTATTATTCTTTTATTTTAAAAAAAGAAAAGAAAGAAGGAAAAGAAAATGATAAAAGAACCTCTTGATGTCTGCTTCAGAGGGTGTTTGAGGGCTCAGTATGACAAGGTGTCCTAACGTGTCCAGGACAGAGGCTCACTCCTAGGACACTCTGTGTGGTTAGATGGATGTTATCTTCTTTCTTTCTTTACCACAGATATTTCTTTTGGTGCAACTTCTATTAAGTCCATGCTAACAATTGTTTTCTTCTTCCATAGCCTTTTACTGTGCTTTTTTAAAAATAAACTTTTTTGTTTTACTTTGGAACAGTTTTAAAGAAATGTCAGAAAGATGTTCCCATTTACCCTACATCCAGTTTCCTCTATTATTAAGTTTTACAGTACATTAGTCATAACTAATGAACCAACATTGATACATTATTATTAACCAAAGTCCCTACTTGATTCAGATTGTATTGGCTTTCACCTAATGGCCTCGGATCCCATCCAGGAGCCCATATTATGATAAGTCACGTGTCTCCTGAGACTCTTCTTGGCTGTGACTATTTCTCACACCTTCCTTGTTCTGGATGACCTTGACAGTTTGGGGTCACAAGTCAGGTATTTTGTGTAATATCCCTCAATTTGGATTTGCCTGATACTTTCCTCATGACTGGACTGTTAGGTGTTTGGGGGAGGAAGACCACAGAGCCAAAGAGCAGTTCTTGTCACATCAAGGACACACACTACCCAGGTGACCCCGCCTGCTGATGTTGACCCTAATGATGGGACTCGGGTAGTGCTCCCGGCTTCTCCACTGCAATGTTCACATGGTCTCATGAGCTGATCTCTAAAGCATCTCTCTTCCCTCATTCTCAGTAGACAGGACTTACCTAAGTAAAGCAAGAAACCCAATACTGTAAGACGACATATTCAGAACTCTAAGCAGTAGGGAGCCAATAAATTCAAGAAGGAAAAGGTCAAGAGAGCTGCTGGGGTCAGACAAAACTCCATGAGGGTGGACACCTTAAACAGAGGTCCTTGTGTCAGGATGATCAGCATGTAGATCGGAGGCCAGGATTGAGATAAGTGTTCGGGTGTGGGGAATGACATGCCGGAAGGCAGGGGCCAGAGCAGGCGCTCATGCGTAGGTCAGTACATGGCTGGCCTCACTGGGGGTGAGTGGTCAGAGGTGGCCAGGGCCAGGTGGAGCTGCTGCATGCTTCAGAACACTGGCGAGAGCATCCTCTTCAAGGTTTCTCTTTAAATCTTGTAATTCCACAAGCAAGCAGAGCTAAAAACAGATTTAAATAAGCAGGAGGGAAAAAAGAGAGAGATTTCTAGAACTGAATCCCTCTGCACATCTCCAATAAAGATTCTAGCCCAGACAGACCCTCAGCCCATCTCCAGCTTCCCCCAAAGCAACAAGAAGTGCAAAGATCGAGTGGCAGCAAGGACAGGTGAAGAGCTCAGGTTCTCAAGTCCTCACAACCCAGCCATGTGCCTCCTGTGCATGGTCATAGGTGTGTGTGCAGATGCCCCATGGGTTACAGGCATGTGCACACGTGGGCACAAGCCAACCTCCGCTGTCAACACATGGACACATGCGTGTTGCACACATTGCACTCTATTATAAGTGATAACCCAACCTTGAAGACCCCACAAGGTGGCTCCTGGCACCCACCCTTCCTTGCGTGCTCAGGAGGGAGCAGGTGAGCCTATTCATCTTCATTTTCTGTGTTCTCCTCTCCATCAGCTGCTTCGCTACCCCCAGATGGGCCGTGCTGGGGATTGGACTACAGAGCAGGCTTTCTTGAAGGAGGTTGCAGAGGAGAAATCCAGTAAATACTTAATCTCTGGCTGGCTGAAAGTGCTGATAACCAGTTTATAGCCAGAAAATATTCTACACATAGTGTCTGGAAGCTAAGTTTCTAGTCAATTCTATCTTGCAGGGAGGGATTCACAGGGACTGCTGGAGGCCAGGGGATATTGGCTTAAAGAATAAAAATTCCTTCCTCTTTCCTTTGTCCTGTCATGCAGACAGCAGAGTCTTTCAGTGCCCACGGAGAGGGTGTGGGTGGCCCCTGCTAGGCCCTGGGACACGTGGTGGGGCAGAGTGAAAGGAGAGGCCAGGACTTCAGCCTCCTGAATAATGACGAGCATCCACACTGGAGCACACTCATCTAGGTCTGATTATAAATCCTGCCTTTTTCCAGCCCAGCCACCTGGGGGAGGTTGAGCACCCTCTCTGTGCTTTAGTTTTGTCATCTGGAGAGTGCCTAGCTCATACAAATGCTATCCATTTATTATGTATAAAATAATAAATTGCATACCCTGAAATGAAAGCAGCTTTGAGAAAATAAAAGATGGTAACCATTGACACTCAGAACACAGGGACTCCAGAGACCAACTTCTTGGAAGGCAGGGTTTGCAATCAGATGGTCGACCCAGATGACCTCTCAAGTCACTCAGTTTGTCCATATGTTTAAATAACGGCCAGTGTTTATTGAAGGAATTGTTCAGGGTGATTTATTTAACCCGCACAGCCATCCTACCAGGTCAGTATTCATCGAGCTTGGGGGGGATATTGACTCCCACTTTCTAGGCTCTGACCGGTTGACAAATAGAGCCAGGGCAGGCCAGAATCTCAGCTTTATGAACGGTCAGGCTAAAACACTGGACTTGGGCCTGTGACCAAGATGGGGCCTTTTATTAGTTATTCCCACCCAGGAGAAGCAGTTTCCCTCTGCAGACCCTTCTTTATCCAGCCCTCCAGGGCACCCCAGCAGCTGGAAGAGAGTCCCCAGCTCTGCACAAGTGAGCAGAGCCCGGGTAGGGCACCAAGCAGCCTGCATGGTGGTACAAATGGTAAAAGAAAATAGATCCCTCTTCTGAGAAGGCCGATCTAAAAGGAAAAACATGCTCAGTCATGAGCAGTCATCTTTATCCTAATCTTTCTAGCCAGGGAACAGTGAATGTGAACAGAGAAACCAAGGGTATGTTTCCAATCCTGTCCCTGCCTGGGAGACCACATGGGCCACAGTCCTGACCTGCCGAAAGCAGGGGTCTCCTGCACAGGGGTGGAGGAGGATACTCAGAGAGGCCAAGGGACTCTGCTAAGACTTCACGCTGGGAAACCAAGGCTGAAGCCTGGCTGTTGTACACACGCACCCTGCACGTGTCTGTGTGCTGGCCTGACTCTCCTTCTGGGGCTGCTGGTCATAAAGGCCTGAGACCCCCCTGCCCAGGTCCACTGGCCACCCTGCTTCGCCACTGGACCCCAGCTTCTCTGCACATGGAACTGTCAGGAGGTGACTCTTTCAGACAGTGATGATCAACCACCAAAACGAGTGGCACAGACAGTAAATGTGGTGAGCTTTTAAAAATAGCCCAGAAAGCCCTTGGCACAGGTGCAAAGGGCAGAATGCCACCCTGCAGGTCTCAAAGAGGAAGACACAAGGAGGCTGAGCTGGGGGACCTCCCCAACCCTGCCAGCTCAGGGCTTCAGGAGCGCCCAGGCCACATTGCGAGCACATGGTCCCAGAGGAGGGGACTTTTGCCTGTGTACCTCTGACTTGAGGCCTCTGGCAGGAAGGCGCTGCCCAGAGAGGACCCTTCCAAAATGAGTAGATGGAATGGAGGCCCAAGGGTCGAGGCACAGATGAGCGAAGAAATTAGTCCTTATTCTCATCCTTCCCTGGACGGGGGCTCACAGGGCCATTGTGGATTTCAGACAACCCAAGTTGTTGGTGGGATTCTCCCTTAGGGCCATGGGTTCCTTGGAATTCAAGTGCCTAGCGTCAAGATTCCAGGGCCAGGTGAAATAGATGGAAGGAGCTCAAACCCTCGAGGTGGGTCAAAGGCAGATATTGGAACTGAGGCAACAGCTCAGGGTAGAAGAGCAGGAGAGAGGGCCCTGGGGAGCACCATTCTGAAAAAGAGCCAAGGCACACAACTTCTCATGGTGTGGGACTGTCCCAGGTGTGGTGGCCTCCGGTGTGACAACCAGAGCTGGCTCTTCATGCGCATACCCATTTCTACCTTGCAGCCTGCCCAGCCTTCCTTACCCTGAATGCAAGCTCTTACAGGTGGAAGGCCCCTCTGGCCTTTCCTGTGGACTAAGGGGCTTTATTGGGGCTGCTACTCAACAAGGGAGAGGGACAAGCCCAGCTCTTTGGGGAAAGATGCAGGATTATTTCTCATTACGGCCCCTTGGATCCTAGCAATTTCACAGGTGAGAAATTTCCTCTGAGCTCTATGTAAACAAACTTCTGATTAAACTGAAGAAGTTAGGAGATGAACACCAATACAAAGATTTTCATATTTTTTTTATTATAAATAGCCCAAATATTTGGTCCCATTTCCAGTTTAAATGGGTAAACCATAATATTGATGGCTTGCAACAGATGCGAGATGAATTGAGCTTCTCTACCGGCTAGCTGAACCACTTTTAATGGGGAATATATCGAAGCTATAAATTCCTGCAGACAGGATTGCTATGCAATAGCATAATATATCTTCTATTCAATCTTTTAAACATTATGTTTTGTCCTGCATTCCAGTGGATATATTTATGGATCTGGAGCTTTTCAGAGAAGAATCTCCAGATACCTCCTCTTTGCCTTCTCTTACCATTTCCACCACCCCTGGAGATAGTCCTCACTTGTTCTTGTCCTTTTTCAAAGAGTTGGAATGCCCTCTTTCTTTTAATAGATGGATTTCTCTGCTAAGGATGAGGCTTTGTGGCTCTGAACATTTCTGGAGTGTTATTGCCCATCGGGCAGAAGAGGTTCCAGAGAAAATGAGTGAGTGTTTATAACAAGGAGGGGTACCTGTTGCCCGCTCTCCCAGCATGGCAGCAGGCAAACTTTAGGCATGATTTTTTTAACCATAGGTAGAGGAGACAAATCAGCTATTACACTCTCTCTTTGGGAGTGGCAGTAGCAATTCACCCACTAACCAGATCAAGACTTAGTGGAGCCAAGCTTGGTGGCACCTGCCTGTAATCCCAGAGGCTTGGGAGGCAGAGGCAGGAAGATCGCAAGTTCAAAACCAGCCTCAGCAAAAGCAAGTCACTTAGCAACTCAGTGAGACCCTGTCTAAATAAAATACAAAATAGGTCTGGGGATGTGGCTCAGTGGTCGAGTGCCTCTGAGTTCAATCCCCAGACCTAGTAGAACTAAGTCTCTCGGCCTCCCCCAGTCCCACAGCAGGATGGGGGTACAATGCAGCTACCTTAGGCCAGCTTCTTGGAGACAGCTCAACCTGGATTTGCGTCTCTGCTTGGCCCCTTCCCAGGTATGCTACACGGGCTTTATTCCAAACCTCAGTTTCTTCATCTGTAAAATAAAGATAATGGCACTTCCAGTGGTGTGCTGATAAATATTTAATGGCTTTGTTTCGTTTATTACCTTTGTTTTTAATGTATGTTGTTTAATTGCAAGTTCATATCATTTTATTTTTAGTAACAGCTCTGTTTAACAGTCAGCTCACTGGATTACTGAAAATCGAGCAATCGGCTTGTGTGAGCTGGTTGGACCAATTTTAGCACGCACACACACACACACACACACACACACACCCCACCTCATGTCTCCCAGGGCATTGCTGAGGCTTGGGCACATGCATCTGAAGCCTGGTGCAGGGGAATCCTCTGTTTAGTGATGGTTGTCAGCATCAATGTTGAGAAGAAGAGTGAGAAGACAGGAGAAGGGAAGAAGAGGGGATGTTGGTACTGAGAGGTAATCAGAGTCGTATTCAGCATCAAAAACCCGTAGGAGGAAGAACACTGACTGACACCTCCCCAACACACACACTTGTCCTTTGGGGTCAGAGCATCACAAGATACCTTCATCAGGTTTCCACCAACTGCATGGGGAACTCCCCAGATGTCCTGTACCGCTGTTTTCAAACCCAAGGCCAAGAGATACATTCCAAAGCTAAGCAGAGGTCATCTCTATATGAATTGCCATAACCTGACTCTCTGTTTCCATCTCCTCACATGAAACAATGGAAGTTGACTGCGAACACATCTGCATAACCAGCTGTATTCAGAGTAATTAAAGGACGGATGACAAGGCAGCTGTGTAGAGCTCTCTCCTTGGGTAAAGTGTGGCTAATATCAACACCGACCTCGCAGGTTGTTGGGAGGAGGATTCACTGAGATAATCCATGAGAAGTGATTAGTCCAGAGAATGTTTGCTGCCGGGGTCGTGTCTACAGGCTTGCCAGACCCGAGGAGACCTCATCCTAGGATGGAGGTGTTTGGCAACCATTAGAAGCAGTGATTGAGTGTCCGACAAGCTTTTATCTTCCCTGCACTCTGAACCTAAGAGATTCCATCCTCCACTCCTTTCTCTCTCTCTCTCTCTCTCTCTCTCTCTCTCTCTCTCTCTCTCTCTCTCTCTCTCTTCACTGTGTTTATCAATAGAAATAAAAGTTCTCTCACCCAGAGATCCAAAGATCCATGAGTCTGCAGCATGGCCTTCATAAATCGAGGTATCCAGAGGCTGCTTAGCTCACCCCTCCCAGCAGTTCATCCATTCTTTAAGCCAACCACAAAAATCAGAGATAAAGTGTTTCCTATTCCTCTTTGCTCCCTCTTCCTTTCCATCCTCCCCCGGCCTTCCAGAGACTAACAGGAGGAGCATGGTATTTGATTTCAGAAGCTCTGAGTTTGCTAACATCTCAGGCTCTTACTGACCAGGTGAGACTCTGCATCCTCAATTGTTAAATGGGAACAGTAATTTCCAACTCAGAGGGAATCTATGAGGAGTAATTTGAGATGCTTTATAAACGGAGCCACTGAAGTTGCTGGTTTGGGTGGCTGGTGTACAACAACATGCAACTTAGAAGGCTTTCAGATCCATTAGCTCATTTGAAGCACACAGTCTTAAAGTGGGGACAGAAAACAGTGATTCTGAAGTGGCTGAGCAGAGCTGCTGGCCTGGGCTGAACACTCCACTCTGGGCAGAGGCAGGAAGTATTTGGGAAAAATAGGGTGAAACCAGATTAAGAGTTCGGACCGTAGAGTGCTGGTAATGGGATATTTAGGAGCTCTGAGCAGAGGAATGACATGTAATTGAATTTTCTGAATCTTGTCAAGTCGACCTGCTCTCCTGTCTCTGTTACCTCCAGTAAATAGAGCCAGTTTTCGGGACTTGACTTTCAGCCCTGCTCTCTCCCATGCAGATGTAGCAGGACGTTGGAATTTTTCCTGGGACCCCAGAAGTAACGACCAAGACCCCATTGGGTAACGATAAATACACGTGTCTACTTCAAGTGACTCTGCTGCCACCCTCCCTGAGCACCTTTGCTTCCTATGAGCCATGGCGGGAGGGAGGCTAGCCCGGGAGTCCTGAGTTACCAGTTTATTGAGGTATATTGTAGCCTTCTACTCCCCTCCCATGAGGGTAGGGAGCATGCAAATCAGCTTCCTGTTATCTCAAATACCTGAAATAATCAACTTATACAAAGTTCATTTGGGCCCGAGTGTATGAGCTTTCAGTTCCCTGCAGACTGGCCCCATTTGGCCAGTGAAGGCTTGGCAGATGGTGGCGGCAACCCATCATGGAGGAGGCCTGGTCACCTCATGGTCCGGTATGACAGAGAGAGAGAGAGAGAGAGAGGGACTGGATCCCGCTATCCCCTTCAGGGATAAGCCCGGGAGGCCTCCCACAAGTCCCACCATTTAAGGTCCCACCACCTGCCCATACTGCCAAGCTGGGACCAAGCCTCTGACACACAGGCCTTTGGGGGACATTTCAGGCCCAAGATATAGCAGAGGATGGGGGGCACTGGCTGAGAATGGTTGTGACCAAAGCAGCAGCACCTGCTGGGGTTCAAGGATACCCAAGGATGCTAGCCTACCTGTGCTCAGGCCTCAGCTCTGCTGCCGCCCAGCCGTGTCACCCAGATGACGGCGCCCAGGCTTCCCATAGCTCTATACCCCGATAAAGTTGAGATAACAGAGGATACCCCATGAGGTGTCTACAAACCAAAAAGGGTGCCCTCACCAGAACCCAACCTGTCACCACCCTGATCTCAAACTGCCAGCCTCCATAACCGTAAGAACATGAATTTCTGATTCTAAGTCACCTGGGCTAAGGAATTTCATGATGGCAAGCTGACTAAGACACGTGGGTGACACTTTAGAAGGGAGTGTGGCGTGCAGTAAGGCCTATGTAAACATTTGCTATCACTATTATTATTACATTCCCAAGACGGGTGTCAATTACCTGTTAAAATGCTCCATCACTCCCTGAGCAGAAGTACAGACAACTGCGTGGAGGAGAGGAGAGGAGAGGAGAGGAGGGGGAGAGAGGCAGTGGGCTACCTAAGACTCCAGCATTAATAACGGCCAAAGAAGTGGCCGTTTCTGTGAACCAAAGTATACTATGCAAGTGTCCGCCTTACCTGGTCCAAAATAGCAGGCCCACTAAGTGAGTGGACCCAATAATAAGAGGATCATGGGGTAGGCATCCAGAGAAGGAGCTGAAATGGGGAGCAAGAGGACTCAGAAGCCTCCAAAAGAACTCCTGTGCCCTGTTAGATATCACCACTCGACAGCTGCCAAAATAAAGGCATTGACGCCAGGCAGCCACGCCAATGGTCAACCCCAATTGGGTAAGCAGGTGTTTTCCTCTCCCTCTGTCCATTCATATCTTTTAGCTGCAACCCTGGTGGAGCAAGAGAGGGAAAGAAATGAAAAAGTAGAGTGGGCGCCTATCCCCAGACCACCCTGGAAGTTCTTCAACCCAAGGAGAAGACGGGGCAGAGGGTAAGGAAAAGAAATGGGGTTTAGCTTGGGCACGAAACTGAATTTAACTACCACCACTGAATTTCGTTTGTATTAGTTGTTTTTAATTGGCAATGCAGTCCTGTGAGTAAGAATCAAGAGGTGTGGGCCACGTCTCAGGCTGGATGGATTTGAAGGACCCGAGGCAAACTCCAGACCTTTGTGGGGTCAGGGAGGCCATCATGGGTCCCAGGATTCCCAAGCGCAGGGCACAGATGATGCATTTTTCAACAGAAGTCATTCCCATTATTGGACAGACTGGTTGACTACATCCTTTTAGACCAGGATGCCTGACTTAGGACCCACCCAGGCAGGAGCTGGCTGCTGACAACAGATTCTGCAGGCCTTCTTCATCAGCAGACCAGGGAAGGGCAAAGTCAGCCAGGTGAGGAAGCAGGAGTCCCTCAGCCTGATGGTGGCCCTATGTTGGAGGAAGAACTCACGCCTCTTTGACCTACTTCCTATGGCAGTCTTTCTAACTAGAGACCACCCTTCCCCAAACATGGCCTGTTTGGAAGCCCCTCTTTCAGGCATGAGCCCAAGTCCAGGGTCCACCATTCAGAGATCCCAGCCCAGTGGTCATGGCAGGTGTGGCCACTTGCCACAGGGAGAACATGTCCCAGGGTCAGTGCCACCCAGCTCCCTACTAATGGCATGCAACCCCAAACTTTCACCATTTACCTCCTCCCCATTCACAATACATCCACTCCTCAGCAAAAACAGATCCCATCCTCGACCCTTCTCTCCATCCCCCAGGTCCCCGTCCTCTTCCCCAGCCCTGCCCCTTTGCAAGGTAGACCTGGGTGCAGAGGGGCAGCATATGCCCTGTTATCAGCAGCCAGCTCTGACAAGCACACCTCCTAGTCTACTGGAGGAGTCTGGGGAAGGAGGGAAGCAAGAGGCATGCTGACTTGAGTCTTTCAGACTTGAAAGAAGCAGGTGGATCTTCCCAGCATGGTTTTGCAAATTGGTGGGGTGTTTCCTAGCTGTCATTATTGAAGACTGCCACTGGGCTACTGACATTTAGAAGACAGGGCCAGGCATGACAGATGGTCTGCAGTCAGGGGGACCGTCCTACACAATGGATTGTTATGACCCCACACCTTGTATGACTCCTTAGTATCATACAGACAGTATAGACATATAGCTCATCTAAAATTTAAAAAAAAACACATTTCCCATTTTTTTTCTACTAGGATTATTTATATTTTGTTTCTATTTTCTTTTTTACTTAAGGTCATTTGGTTCTGTCTCTTTTCCTCTACAAAGTCCTGTTCTTCTTATCCCAGCAGTGGTTACACGTGAGCACCTCCCCATACCTGCTCATTCGTCTTTCTTTACTTTTCATACAGCATTCCCTCTGATCAGTTCTTAAACCCAAACTCATGCATCCTCAGTAGAAGTGAGCGTCGGATACCCTCATGAGAACTCAGAATGTGGTGGTCATTGGCAGGTCACATATAGAAATAAGTGTCCTTATAGAGCAATGTTTTAAAAGACTAAAGGTGCAAAATGTGGAAGTAAGTGTCCCTTCTACCCCCGTGCCCAGGTTTCCTTCCCTAAACACCTACTGTGAGCTATTTTTCCTATGTCTTTCTAGAGATATCCTATAGGTTTACAAGCAGAGAGAGAGAGAGAAAGAGAGAGAGAGAGAGAGAGAGAGAGAGATTCTTCATTTTTTTCTTACAGCAAACATTGACTGATACAATGTCCGCCCCTCTTACTCAGAACCTTGCAGTATTTAATATTTCATGGTGATGCTTCCATATCAACACCAAAATCTTGTGCATCCTTTTGAACGGAGACAGATCATGGTGATCACAATGACTGAGCAGGCCCCTGCAAACTGGCCTTTGAGTTATCCATGGTCTTTCCTTATTCTACACAGTGATGAGTAAAGAGCCTGATGCAAACACCTCCACGCACACCTGCAAATGTACTTGCAGGCTGAATTCCCTCAAGTGGAATTGTTAAACCCAGGGGCACATGCCTCTCATTTTGGAAAAGAGCATATGGATTGTATCCCCACCAGCGGAAGTTTGGAGGCCCCCTTATTCAACACCTGCTTAACATATTGTATCATCTCACATCTTGGATTTTGTTTTATGATATATATTATAACTATAATTTGGTTTTCTCTTGTTGTGGGTGGGATTTGGTATATTTTAATATTTAGAGATCATTTGATGTGAATTCTTCATTTCTTTTCCTCATATTTTGGACTTGTAGGCTTTTTTACTTATTTATCTTTTTAGATGTTGATGAGCCTTTATTTTATTCATTTATTCACATGCAGTGTTGAGAATTGAACTCATGCCTCACACATGCTAGGCAAGCGCTCCACCACTGAGCCACAACCCCAGCCCTTGTAGGTTGTTTTATTGGTGTTTAGGCACACATTATAGGTGTAATGTGTCACAAATATTTTATTTTCTGTCCTTTACTTTTTAGTTCACTTATTTTTTTTTATTTTACCATGAAGATACCTTTTAGAATTAGGTAGTCCAATTTTCCAGTCATTTTTAAGAAGGCAAGAAAGACCTTTCCCACTCTGAGATGGTTAACATTTTTTTTTTTTTTTTTTGTAATCTTTCCTGGTCCATCTTTGGTTCTTCTGGGATTTATTTTGGAGAAGGGATGCTTTAGAAGTCTGAGTTTACGTTGTTTTCCAGATAACTACAAAGTTGTTTCGACGTTATTTGTTGAAGAATTTACTTTATGCCACCATTTATTTCAAATGTAAAACCTATAGCAAGAAAGAGCAGCAGAGCACAGCAGGTGAGAGAAGGAAATCTGGCATGTGAAGGCTGCCATTGTCACTGTCACCCCATGCTTTTGGTGCTGGTCTTGGATCTTTTAAGATAGATTAGTGATCTTTCTAGCCACGTGTCAGCACCACACTCTTCTACTTCTCATAGCTCTGTGACATTTTTGTTTGTTCGTTGTCATTTTGCTTACCCCCATAAACAGTGTCTTTCTTCCCTTTTATTCTCCAACTGGTTATTTGTATGTATGAAGGCTTCTGATATTTTAATATAGCTTTTGATCTGCCTTTTCTGTATTATGTTATAGTTTGTAACAGTTTTAACTTGGTTCACTTGGCTTTTCCAGGTATTGATTTCATGAAACCTAATAACTTTACCTTCTTTTCCCCAACATTTGAACCATTTATTTATTTCTCTTATTTGATTACACGAGTAAAAACCTCCATCCTTATCTTGTTCTTGACTTCAACATGAATGTTGTGCAGTGTGCACATTACGCATAATCTTGACTTGGGGCTAGAGGTAGATGTGTTTTATCAAATTAAGGAAATATCTGTCTCTTCTACGATATTAACAGTTTTATCCTGAGTTAGGTTTGCGGTTTATCCTGAATACCTTTTTCATAGTATTCTGTTTTTTATCTGTTAATGTTGTTAGATTCATTATTCAACCCTACAACTTGGATAGGGCGTGTGCTATTTGCTAGGCACTTTTTAAGCCCTAGAAATTCAAAAAATACATGTATACAATTGGTTCCTGCCTTCTCAGAGCTTCCCATCTACTTGGAGAGACTGTAGATGATTAAACAGATGTGTAATGTGATGTGTTAGGTTTGATGTTTATACAATAATCCCAAAGAGATCACTTCATATAGCATTATTCCCTGCATTCCTAGATAAGCTAAGCGGTTATGGTTGAAAATGGGCAGATAGTTTTTAGACTTTTCCCGATGTTATTTAAGGAAGATATTTAAAAGACCAATAGCCTTGAAGGTAGTAATGGGATTTCCAAGAAAATATTCAACCATGTGCCCCGATAAGGTCAGATAGTTCAGTAAACAGATTATACCAATTCGTTTTTTCATAACATGGCTTTAGAAACACTGAAAAAAGTTAGAATCAGAGAGTGACTCAATGTTTCAGAAATCACAGTTTATATGAAAACGAGGGAATGTGGGATCTTTGGGTGGGAAATGGCTGGAAAAGGCAGGATGAGAACTGAGTTCCCCAGACCAGCTGCAGCGATCCCCACTCGCCTGCACCTTGGAGATGCGCCATCAGCCCGCCCGATGCCTGCCTCGTGCCCTCTCTTTGGCGAACTTTGTCATCTGCCAGATGGAAAGTTGCCTCTGTGGAGCAGCCTGTCCTGCTTTCCCCCATGTGAGTCCTTCCCCCACTTTGTCCCGTGGGCTCTGCTTCCATCTCTCTGCACATTTTTCACACTGTGCCGATGCTCTCGCTGAATGTCGGTGCGGAGCGGAACAGCATGGCGTACAATATGTTCACACCTCCCCGTGTCAAGTCCTCTTGCGGTCCCCTCCCCTATGACTCCAGGCTTGGCCATCGGCTTCCTTTAACAGGCCTGAGACCACAAACCCTATGCAAGCAGGGACTTAAAAGGTGCTTGTGCCTTGAGGCTTGCAGTGCTTTGGGTCTTTAAAACCCTGAGACATGAAGGGTCCCACCTCCTGGACAATAAGAAGACCATGTTGCTCAGGGATAAGCCTCCTGGCTGAGGCTCCCTAAGCCAGCCAGCTCATGAGTGAGGCCAGCCTGGAACCCCCAGGCCCAGCCAAGGGCAAGCTGACCACCGCCACTAGCCTGGTCCTCCCAGACCAGAGAACCTTCTAGCTGACCAAAAGAACTATGAGAAAGAGCAGAAGTTTGTTGCTTAAAACTACAAAATTTGGGAATGATTTTTTAAAAATTTTTTTATTTGTTTTAATTAGTTATACATGAAAGTAGGCTGTATTTATTCACTTTGAAATATCATATATAGATGGAATACAATTTCTCATTTTTCTGAGTGTACATATTGTAGAGTCACATTGGCCATGCAGTCACATATAGACATAAAGCAGTAATGTCTGTTTCATTCTACTATCTTTCCTATCCCCACATCCCCTCCTCTCCCCTCCCTTCACTTCCCTATACCTAATCTAAGGTAATTCTATTCTTCTCTAGTCCCTGCCCCCCTTATTGCAAATTAGCATCCACATATTAGCCTTTGGGTTTTGGGGGGGAATGATCTTTTATAGAGCGAACATTGATTTACACCGTGTCTGCCCCTCTTCCTCAATTGCAAGCACTTTGAAGGTCAAGGTAATTCCTTGCTCACTGAACACAGGGACTAGCACAGTGCAGAGCACAGAGAGTCTAAATAATATTTTTTAAATGAGAACTCCAATCTCAGAAGGAGAGATTCTGACTCTACCCTGCTGCAGGCTGCCTGCTCCCACCAGCCACATCCTATCCCTGAGAGTACTCCTTACATTTTTGTGCCTGATTTGCTAAATGTGTTCCCCAGAGACTGAAAGCAGGGGCCTCCTTTGTGTTTGTCCCCTGCTGTGTCATTCAGCACCTAGCACAGTGATGTGATGGGTCTTTGGCAATTAGCTGTTAACTAAATGAACCCACACAGCTTAGTGTCTGCAGCATCCCATTAGTGGCCCAGGGGGAGAGGGGTAGGATATTCATCCTTTCTCCCACACAGTCTTGCAGGCCCTGTGGTCTCCCCATGGGGTTACAGAGAGCAGCTTCCCCCAAGGGAAATGCAGAGGGTGGAGCTGAGGAGCAGGTGGGAGGGGCCGGAGGGGCCATTCTTAGGGTCAGGCATAGCTGGTCACCTTCTGCGGAACCCAGGAGAGCTGTGGCATGCACAATGGAGACATCTCAGTGGGCACCCCCATAGAGTCTGCCAGGCAAGGACAGAGCAGTGGCGGAAGAGTTCAGAGATTGCACACCTGTGCCCTGACCTGCTGTGTGGACATATTTCCACTGCCTAAGTCCTTTGGGCCACAAAGTCCTGCCCTGCCAGTCAAATATACCAGTTTGAAGAAACATAGTAAATAACAGGAAATAGCTCTCAGAAAATTAAAGACATAGAGACCACCCTCCACTCACAAACAGGCTGTGTTCCAAATGTTCAAGTTGCAGAAGGTTATTTGGAAATGGGCATCACATTTCCCCACAGAAACCATATTGACTCTATGACCAGTGTGATTCTGCAATCTGTACAATTAGAAAAATGAGGAATTATACCCCAAGGATTCAAATGTATGAACTGCCAAGATCATTGTAATGTCATGTGTAGCTAATAAAAAATAAACTTAAATTTTAAAAAAAGAAACCACATTGAAAATGGTGGTGAGATTTTCTTGCTTCCACTCAAAAGGTTGTTCAAACCATATTGTAAATGAAATAACTTACATTTGCAAAGAGAAACCACAGGAAAAATACTGTTGCAATACTAGTAATTAAAACAGAAAGAAAAATAATACCATGGAATAAGAAGCAGTGATTCTGACTCATCTCAAATGCTAGGACTTGAAGGAAAGTGGACTTAATTAGAAAAGGAGGGGGTGGTAGAAAGGTTTCCTGGAGATCAAAAGGCATCTTTCAGTCGCCTGAATACAAACTGTTTCTCCCAGAGAAACTGGATTTTTAGCGCTGCGTCTTAGGTGGGTGCCATTCCTATCTTGAGGCACACATGAAATGAGAGGGAGAGAAGCTGCATTGGCTGAGAGCTCAAAGAGAAGAGAGAAGGTCTAAGGAAGAGACCGCCAAGCCTGGGAACTGCCCGGCAACATTTCCAAGGCTTGCTTTACATCACCCTAAGCAATGATCCTATACTCCTTCATTTTCCCATCACAGAGCCTGCAACAAGTTTCCCCATTTTATAGGTGGGGATGCTGAATTTGAACAAGAAAATGACCTTGTCAATGGGGTCAGCCATGAAGCTGGAGCTGGGTCTCAGGCCTCCTTGATTCTGCAACCCATTTCCTTTGTTCTCTCCCTGGCTCTAGGTGAGGAGCAGAGGAGGGAGAGGGAAGTGCCATTTGTAGGGAGAGGACAAGGAGGCAATTGGAGGGCCCTGCAGTGAGTCAGGGTCACTATCCTCCCAGGACACCTGCCATTCAACAGAACAAGGGGTCCAGGAAGCTGCAGCCTTGGGGTGGGGAAGAAAAGGGCTCAGATAAGTCTCTGAAAACTTTTTAGGGTATTGAAAGTCAGAGCTCACAACGGAGGGAGATCCAGGGCAATTGCAAGGAATGTGTCCATTCAGGCTGCTATGACAAAATGCACCGAGCTGGGTGGCTTATAAACAAAGGAAGGGTATTTCTTATAATTCTAGAGATGGCGAAAATCAAGATCAAGGTGCTGGCAGATTCCATACCCAGCAAGAGATTGCTCTTCCGGTTTATAGATGGTGCCTTTGGGCTGTGACCTCATATGGAGGACAAGCTCCCTCAGGCCTCTTTTACTAGGAGACTAATCCCAATCATGAGGGCTTCATGCGCAAGACCCACTCACCTCCCACAACCCCACCTCTTAATACCATTGCGCTGGAGGTTAGATTTCAACTTATAAATTTTAGAAAGACGTGAGCATCCAGCCATAGCAGCACTATTAACCAAGTGGATAGAGTCCTTACCCTTAAGAAACAGTAGCCTAAAATGAATGATCTGCAGTAAAATTAAATCCATAAAGAGAAAAGGAAGAGAATGACCAAAATACTAAAGAGAGAGATTGATTAATAAATAAAGAAAGCAAATTAATCACGGAAGAATATATGCTGAGCAGCACATCCTACCTTGCAAAGAAGGCCCTTTCTCCTCGGGTAAACAACCCAGAAGAGTGTGCAGGAAAGAAAAAGAAACTTTACAAATTACCATTTCCTTTCATGTTGATCAACCCAGGGGTTCTCACTCATAAAATTAAAAGAAATAAAATTAAACTGTAACCAGCTCCCTCGGGCTCCTGGGAAGCACTCACGCAGCATGGAGGGGGCCGTGGGGAGGGAAGCACATTAGGTTTCCTCCATCGTAGTGATTCCCTTCTCTGTTGTGAATTCACGTCCCCGTTGTTGACTAAGTTACACAATCAGCAAGGAAGACCGCGTCTTCCAGGCATGGCGGGCGTCCACTTCCTCAGGAGTGTCCAGCCTGGCCCCAGGCACAGCCTCTAGGATGAGGGCTGCTCTCACTTCCTTCCCGGCCACATCCCTTCCACTGGCCCATCAAGCACGCACATTGTCCATCTGCTCCGTGTCAATGGCACAAGAGTGCTACTGGGCATGCAGATGTCCCAGGCATGGTGACTTCCCTCAAGGAATCTATGACCCAGTTGCAGAGAAAAGGCCAACATGGGAAACAAGTCGAGAAAAATTGTTGGACAAATTTGAGGCCCTTCACCCTTAATTCTACAGCCTGTATCTTTCCACTCCTTCCCTTCTCCCAGCTTCTGTGGATTTTCATGGAGAATCCTGTCATTTCAAGGTGTCATACTCCCCTCTGAGCTTTGGGCCCCTTTCCCATCTGCCAAGTAAGATTGACATGAAAATGGAGAGGACAGTTAAGCCTCACTCTTAATTTTGCAAGCTAGCTCTGTAAGTAAATTATTCATTTGTTTTAAACAGCAATTTACTAGATGTAAATATTAGCTCTTCTAACTGATGGGTTAAAGGTTATGACAAACGCGGAGCAGAAACTGAACTTTGAGCCACTCTCCTCTTATTTATGCTTAATGCTAAGTGAATTGTACTCTTTGAGGGAGAAACCTTTGGCTTAACTTAGAAAATGAGTGTGAGCCCCAACAATCTCTTTTCTTCCCTGTAAACTCTTTTTTTTTTTTTTTTTTTTTTTTTTTTTTTTTTTTTTTTCTTTTTAAAATTTTTTAATTTATTTGTTCTAATCAGTTACACATGACAACAGAATGCTCTTTGATTCATTGTACATAAATGGAGCACAATGTTTCACTTCTGTGGTTGTATATAAAGTAGGGTCACACCATTCATTCAATCATACATACACCTAGGATAATGATGTCAATCTCATTCTACAATCTTTTCCATCATAATGACCCATCCCTTTGCCTCCCTCTCCTTTGGTTGGGGCATGGGATGAGTGGAAGAACCCTGTAAACTCTTACAGATCCGGAGGGTCACATTGCAGCGTCTGCTTTCCCTTACGACCTGACACCTCTCCTCATCCTTCTCTCTGTCTCTGATACTCTGTTGTGTCTCCTCTCTCCCTCCCTCCCCCTCCCTAACTGTGAATGCACAAGCTGATGAAAACAGACTAGAAAAAGAGGGGGAGGCTTGTTTTTAGAAGAACAGTGATTGGTTATCCAGGGTCCCATACTTGCCAGGCACTGAAGGCAAATAGGAGATATATATATATACATATATATATATATATATATCTCCTATTTGTTCTTGGTGGGAGAGAGATCAAAATTTCCTAAGGACATTGGCTTCTTGATCATGGAGACCAAGAAGTCCTATGATCTGCCATCTGCAAACCTGACCACCAAGAAAGTTTGTGGTAGGATTCAGTGCAGTGTGAAGGTCGAAGGGCCACAGGCACCCATGTGAGACAGAGGAGAAGATGGATTCCCCAGCTCAAATGGACAGGGCCCTCTTTTTGCTCTGTTAGTGACTCTGCATATCAGATGATGCTGCCCACATGGAGGACGGCTCTTCTTTATCCTTTGCTATCAGTTCAAATGTTATTCCCCTCACAGACACACCTACATTTTATCAGCCATCTGGACATCCCTTAGCTCAGGACTCAGAAGCACCAGCTACTCTACACCCAAAGATATCCAAGGCAGAATTGGTGATCTTGGGTGTGGCTGGCAGAGAGGGCTGGCTCCCTCTCCCACAACTGCTTCAATCATTCTGTACTTCAAGGACAAAAGGAAGATTTGGGGGCACCTCTCAGACATCATCTTTCACAACCTGTGCCCCCTTCCCTGTTCCTCAAAACAGTTTCCCTATTAGAATGCCTTCCTCCTCTGACTGTCCTGTTCTTAAACACAAACATCATCAATGATGCAGGGCCTTGGAGACCCTCTAGAGAGTCCCACCTTTTGCCAAATACACCTGTTACCCAGGGAAGCTCTTAGGAAGACAAATCCCAGGGCTCTGTCTCCCAGTTCTGAGACAGCAGGTTCCAGGTTCAGAGACTTATTTTTTTAAGTCTTCTGGGTAATTCTCCTGATCGTCTAAATTTATGGGCTGCATTGTTTGCCCTTCAAAGTTCTACGTTGAGGTCCTCAGTCCTAATACCTCAGTGCGTGGCTATTTTTGGAGGCAGGGCCTCTAAAGAAGGAATTGCCTGAAAACCAAGACATTAGGGCAGGCTCTGAACCAACAGGACTGATGTTCTTACAAGAGGAAATCAAGACCCAGATGGGCATAGTGATAAGATCATATAAAGGCAAAAGGAGAAGGTAGCTATCTACAAGCCAAGGAGAAAGCCCTCAGGGGGGGAAAAAAAAACAACTTGATTTTGGACCTCCAGTTTTCAGAAGTATGGAAAAAAAAAACAAATTTCTGTTGTGTAAACTCTCAGATTGTTTGGTATTTTGTTATGGCAGCCCTGGTAAACAAATACAGGCACTATAAAGTGAGTCCAAACTCCTCCTGATAAAGATAGAACCTGGGGTCTAGGAAGGTCAAGTGAGTTACCCAAGGCCACTGAACAGGTGATCGGTGGGGCTGAGGCTCAAATTCCTGTGCCCTGATTTACGGCCCAGAGCTCATTTCCTGACCTGTACTGAGTCTTAAGGAACAGAGAACCAGACCAGACCAGCCCACTGTCCTGCACTAACTTTCTCCTGCCTCTGCCCAGCACTGAGTAGCATCAGCTTTACAATGAAAATCCTCTGGTCAGGAACAATCAATTAAAAAAAAAAGACATTATAAGCTGAACAGCAAAAAAAAAAAAAAAAAAGAAAAAAAAAAAGAAATAAGGAAAATAAAATTAACTTAAAACATATTGCAATAAAAATGAAGTATCAGAAATAAAAAAAAAAGAAAGAAAGAAAATCCTCTGGTCTTCCCTACTGAGCCATGCTCCAGGGAACAGAGGAGAGCAGCGGAATTCCAGTAGAGCTGTTTCAGTGGGAACTACTGACTGACCTGTAAATGGCAGAGAGCAGGGCTGAGGAGATGGAGGATGTGCCTTCTCTCACAGACACTTCTGAAAGGGGCATGAGAGTCACTTATAGAGGGTCTGGCATGGTATTCGCTACAGGATTCAAATCCATCCTTTGTAAAGGGAATTCTCCAATCAGAGGACACAGTCCCAATTCTGTCACTAATTTTCTCTGTGATCTTGAGTCTATCACTTGATTATTCAAGCACTCATTGCTCATATGTAGAATGGGACAAGAATAAATGTCTGCCTTACTTACCTGATAGACATACAGTGAATATCAAATAAGATCATGTACAAGAAAACCGTTGGAAAAGTATAAAAATGTTATTCAAATAGGAAATGTGACAGATCCTTCATGCTCGAAAAATATACCTGGGTCAGAATGAATTTCTGACCGAAAGAGGCAGCAGCAATCATAATAGAAATGCGATATCTGATTGATAGGCAGCTTACATGAGTGGCTTTCAAATTTGGGGATGGAATTTGGATATGTAATGAAAAGAACTTGAGACTTGAAACCTGGAGATGAGGTTTGGGGCCAACCCAAATAGAAACAATCTGTGATTTTTTTTTTTTAACAAGACCTTAAAATCCTTTGGCATGTGTTTCTTTGTACCAAAGAAGAGGATTATAATACCCACTTCATAGTCCAAACAAGTTTATTATAAATATCAAATTAGATTACACGTCAGCAAAGAGCAGAATGTTATGCAAACAGACAATCCGCCTAAATTTTAAGAGGACACTATGTTAAATAAAGTAGATACAAACTGAATAGTGTGGTCTAAGTTATTGGGGGAGAAATTGGAGGTCAGAAAAATTCTACATGAAGGAACTGCAACTTTAACCAAAATGCATTCTTATTATGGAGTCACAGAGTGTCAGAAATGGCTTGAAAGAAGGTAATTACCAATGTAAGCAGAAGTTGACCAACTAAGGGAGAAAATGTCGATTCAGAGATATTCTGCAAGGAAAGGTTGTGTGATTTTAAGAATTTCAATACCAAAAGGTTAAATGGAACAAACTAAACCTTTTAACAGGTGGAATGCTTGAAGAAAACATGCATAAAGCCTGCATTTCCTGGGGGAAATAGGAAACAGGCCACTGTGTGAAAGGGTTCTAGCATATGCCATGGACAGAAGCTCAAAATATTGCAGTAAGGCAGAAATTGAAAACATGATCATTTATTTTACCAATGTCAAACTTAATGGAGCAATAAAATTCTGTATTTATACTTTGGCCACTAGCCATACAGTTCATCTCTTGATTGTTCTAACTATTCTTGTTACATGGTTTTTATATCCAGCTACTTATATGTGAGGTAAAAATGAGAAGGTAGAGAAAGTAGCAGGAATCGAGTTGTGCTGTGCATCTATTCAGCACTTATTCAATGTTTAATTCTCCAAAAGTCATGAAAATGGAAGCCTATAAGTCTCATCAATGATGCAGAAGTGTAGAAGTTAATATGTGGATAAGAAAATATTTGAATCCAGTATTAGACTCATCTTAAATGAACAAAGACCTGAAAAATAGCAGTCTCTCATAATAAGGGTTTATTTCTCTCTTAAGTAAAAGAAACACAGCATATCATGGCAGATCCATAGTCATCAGAGACAGTTCCTTCTAGCTGTCTGCTCTACCACATCTAAGGTATTATCCTCATCTTCATGGCCATAAAAAGTTACTAGATCTCCAGCCATCATCTCTATCATCCAAGAAGCTAAATGAAGAGAAAAAAAAAAAAAAAAGAGAGAGACAACCCCTTCCCCTTTTAAGAACCTTCTTGGAAGACCATCTCAAGACTTTTCCTTACAGTGCATTGACTAGAATGTAGCCACATGCTTTTTCTTAATCACAAAGGATTCTGGGAAATGTAGTCTTTTATGTGTAATACAATATGTCCAATTAAAAATTGAGCTCTGTTACCATATAAAAAAAAGTATGACTATTAATCCAGGAGTCTCTGCCATACCACAGTTTACTAATTCCAATGTCTATGCTCTTTGTCAGTTAAAAAAAAAAAAAAACCCTCCTAAAATCATCTGTGTGAGCATTCCCCAAATCCATTTGGACACATGTGGTGTCAGTCAATCTAGTCCTGCTGCTAAATGGGAAAATAAAAGCCACATATTTTGATCATGGTTACTATTGCTATTATTTAGGGGACAATCAGGCTCAATGGAACAAAGGGTGCAGTGAACATTGACGAGAAATCCAGGAAGTTTTCCTGTGTCTGTTCAACCAGGAGATGAATTTTATGTATTGTCATGAAAATTGTGGACAGAAACGTTTCTGATATAAATGTAATTTGGAAGGAGAAATACCAAGACTGGAAAAAGAATGGCAGAAAGCAGAGATAAATTTCCTTCTATCCATTGGCCTTTGATCTTGCCAAACTGAACATTTCAAAAAGGAAACCGAGCAGAGATGAATTTTATAGCTTTGCGCAAACGGCTCGAGATGTATTTTTGCAATTGTAAATGATCATGAAAAAATACCATGATTATAAACAAAGCACCATACAATCACATATAGAGCTGGCATTCTGGAAACCGGGGTGAGCAAGCCAAATGCCTGTTATGTTCACTTACTGCGTCATTGAAAGAGCTGCAGCAGCCAGTCGGGTTGGGGCTGGTTGTGTCTTTCTCTAGCCCAGAGCCCCTGGCATCCCTCGGCATGGCTCTAGAGCTTGTCCTGGCTCAGTTATGCTCCATTCCAAAGCCAGCCCAGATAAGCTCTTTCTTTACTGCACAGAGAGTTCCAGAAAACCATGGAGAGTCCCAACCCTAGCTCTGTCCCCAACTCAGCCACCAATGCAGCTTTGTCTCTTCCCCAGCCTGGATCTCAATATTGCATGTATAAAATGAGAAGCAGACTGGTAAATCAGAGCTCCTGCCAGCTCCAAATTCCATGAACACTAAGGGAATCACAGTTAAGTTTTAGTGAACAAAGGCAGTGAGGTGAGGAGAAGCAGAAAGCAACTAAACCTTTCCAGGTCTTTTTAAAATTCTTACACTAAGTAGGAGTTTGTTTCCTCATTCGATCCCATAAGAACAGCAGAGCACCAGGGATTGATTGAACAGGCCCCTCTGGAACCCAGAATCAAAACACAGCACAGGGTTGTGAGCCTGCTACACTCGTACTTTGAATCAGACAGACAGACCTGAGTCCAATTCCAGATGAGTAGCTTCCTATCTGTGGTCCCCAGGCAATTTTCCTAAGCTAACCACCTCTCAGTTTCCTGATCTCTGAGGGTGAGATAATAGGAGCACCTGTCACGGAGTTGGAAGAGTGAACGGTATAATACACATAAAGCCCCTACCACGGTGCGTGGCACACACTAGGCATTAAGGAATAGTAGCTATTATTAGAAGCCTTATTTACGACACTTGAGATGGAACAAATCCTACTCTCTGGGAATTTGAAGCTTGTGAGCTTGTTTTGAGCAGCCTGTGCCTTAAAATTCAGGAAAATGTAGATGTAAAATGCTCTGACCCCAAAGTGGCAGGGAATAGCCCAGTGTTCCATCAAATAATTCAAAACCCAGAACAATAGGTGTGTGTGTGTGTGTCTGTGTGTCTGTGTGTAGGTGTGTGTGTGTGTGTGTGTGTGTGTGTGAGGGGGGGGCAATGAAGGAAGGAAACCCTGTTTTATAAAAACTAAAAGGAGGTGGGGAAAGTAGGGATGCTGTCCAACCACAGAATGACTCCTGGTCCCACATCTGTGTGGCATTTTCCTTTGCCCGACACTTACGGACACTTCCAAGAAAAACCAGCCACCTATAGACATTACCTGGACACATCACATAAAGCTTGTCTTAATCAATGGAAGCGACATTGCTAAAATTCTGGCGATTTTCACTGGGAGCTGACAACATGGTAATTTATATTCTGCACAGCATAACCAAAGAGCTTGTTATGCAAACACAGGCCACTGATTTGACAAATCTCCTGGAAACAGAATTAATGTCTGTATTCTGTGCAAAGATGTAATTTATTTTAATATTTTAAAGAGATAATATCTATCTATCTATCTATATGTATTCAGGGAGTGAGATATATATATATATATATATATATATATATATATATATATATATATACACATTGAGATATGTATATTTAAATAGAGCCAAGCTCGGGGGGCTGGGGTTGGGGTGTGGCCACATTCAGAGGCCAAGGAACCTCAGTGGAAATGGCATTGCTGCTTACTACCAGCATCTCAGATTTGGTGAGTTTCTTCTTCTATTCCTGGTGATAGCATAAATATTATTTTTTTGTGAAAATGCTTTATTTATGGTGCTACAGCAAGGAACGCACTTCATGGTAATTGAGGGGTTTGGGGATAGAGAATCAGCTGAATTCTACCAAACTACAGAAAAACTTTTAATTGGGTGGAGGCACCAGCGGGTATTTCTTAGTCCTCATGGTTTCTTTTCTTAAAGCAATGTTTTTTGTTTGTTTGTTTGTTCTTTGTTGTGGTGCTGGTAAGTCAGTGCTGGCCTGCTACAAATGATCCATTCCGAGGCTGGAGGTTAATATAAGCCTGATGCCTGCATCAAAGCATAAAATCAACAAAGTCTGGGGAGAATGCCAGAGGGATATATTTTAATCATTTCCCTTGGTGGGGGGGGGGGAATAGGGCTCTTCTTTGGGGAATGGGGCTTTCTAGGTCCTAGGTGAGCTTTCCCAGAATCCAAATGTTATTTGAATCTGAATTCAAAAGCAAAGGCCTTGCACCTTGCTGCTTCCCAGTGGGGAAAGGAGAAAAGAAATAGCTACCCACCCCACCCCACCCCCCGTCCTTGTAGCCCTGGATCCCCTCATTACACTCGCCTCCCACTTGAGTTTCAAAACTAGGATTTGCACTAGGCATGGTGGGGTACACCTGCAATCCAGTCACTTGGGAGGATGAGGCAGGAGGATCACAAGCTCAAGGCCAGCCTCAGCAACTTAGCAAGGCCCTAAGCAATGTAGCCAGACTCTGTCTCAAAATACAACAGGCTGAGGATATGGCTCAGTGGTTATGCGCACCTGGGTTCAATCCCCCGGTACCCAAAACAAACAAACAAATGAACACAAAACCACTGTGAGTTAAGAAAGTGAACCACTCTATTCCCATCTCCCTGGTTCCTTCAAATCTGATCACTTTCTCCTTCCTCCAGTGAACCCCGCCATGGAGAGACCTAATCAAACCTGCCACGTCTGTTGTTGATGCTTAGCTAAGGGCCTAAACAAGAAATCAATGTTCCAAGGCCCAGGGGATGCATTTTGCTGTTTTCCCCGTTAATGTCATGTCAGGTATGTCACAGGAAGCCAGGCTACTTAGGAGGGCATCAGTTCGCATTTGGAAAGGCCCCTGATGACACTCAGGCAGGTGAGGAGGGGAGGACGGTCCCAAAGGGAGGGAGGTGTTGGGGGTGGACAGCGAGCTCCTGAGCTCTGTCAGGCTCTGCTGACAGAAGCCAAAGCCAAAGGAGCTACAGGGTTTGTCCTTCCAGCTCCATGTGTGTGTCCAGCCTTTTTCTTTTTTATTTTGAGAGAGGGTCTCACTAATTTGCTGAAGACCTGGCTAAGTCGCTGAGGCTGGTTTTGAACTTCTGATTCTCCTGCCTTAGCTTCCCCAGCCACTGAGATTACAGGTGTGCGCCAGTGTCCCATCTTACCATAGCTCTGTCCTATGAGGTCATTATCCCAGGTCCCAGCTGCTGGAAGACAGCTCACTTCCAATAAAGAAAGCATAGAGCCCCTGCAAAGACCACTCTGTACTGACCTTAGGGTAGGATTAGTGAGTAAATGGATCTTTTCTCTCTAGGGGGTCACTCTGTATTAACATTTCCCATAGAAACAGTCTGGGGGGCCCTCATTGTCATGCATCTATGTGGCAATAGAAATGGGATTTTTGCTCAAATGCGCTCTTCTTTCCTGTCCCACTGCCCTTCACCTCATCTGGTCCCAGAGAATTCAGGATTGTCTCCCAAACCTTTCTGAGCTACACAACAGCTAAAATCCTCACATTCAAGGAACCTGACACTGACTGGAGACATTTACCCAGAATAGAAGCCGAGTTCCAAATTGGACCAGCGAGGTGTATTACCCAAGGGGTGGGAGAAGGAGGGTGGGAAGAGCCAGAACTAAATAAATCTTAGCTACAGGGAAGAGCAGAGGAGATCTTCCTCAAAGCAACAATGAAAAAAAAAATTCCTTCAGGTTGAAAAGATGAAGGTGGAATTTGCCACGCAAGAAGGCCTTCCAATAGACGTTTTTATCTTGACAGTGGTGTCCTCTTAACATATATTTACTTTCTAATTACCCAGAACTGTGTAATTAACCTGTCACTAGACAGTGCTTACCACGCTAATGAATGGATAAGAATTCTGCGCATTAATAACCAGCCCAGCAGAGGTGAGATGATCCCTGCTCTGATGACTCAGTTTTGACTTCTCTAATACAGAGACAGACGGGTGTCCCTCACCCCTTTATTTCCTCCTTGGGGACACTGGCTCAAAGGAAATAGACTTTTTAGTATGAGGATGTCCTGGGACCCCAGTGCACACTGAAGTGAGTTAGATGCCCTGCCTGGGGCAGGTGGCAAGAGGAGGGCTGATGGAATCCTAGCTGTGAAAGAGCAGGGCTGTCACCCCCAGACCCTGGCCTAGGACCCTGAAGAATAGAGAGACAATGAGGAGGTACAGATGGCGGTGGGAGCTGGAATGGGAGCATGATTTTATTCTAGGGCGCCAGGAGGGTGGAGAAAAGAAATGAAACAAGCCAGAGCTGGCAGCAAGTGTGTGCTAACTAGGTCTTTAGTTTTCTGTGCTCTGACTTCCCCTCTCCGGTTAGCCAGGTCCTAGGAATAATAACTCACCCGTCAGCACACCTTCCAGCCACTCCAGAGCATATACCACCAGCCACCTCCTGTACTCTTGGGTCCACTATTTCTCTGCCCTAATTACCCCAGGGTCAGGGATCAGAGACTAAGGACAACCCTGTGCTTCAGAGTCTGCCGAAATGATTCAAAGTAGCTGCTCCTAAGCCTGCCCACCACCCATCCTTTCCTATGAAAACCACACACACACACAAAAAGCCTCCAGCCCACAAGTGTCCTCTGTCCCTTACCCTCCCAATCACCTGTACAGCATCCCCGGGTGGCCCCCCGTGGCATGGTGGCCGTTTCTCTGGAGATCTGTGGACATGTCATTGTCTATTCAGTGCCGGTGTTTATTGACCCCCTGGCCTCACCAGACCTGAGTAATAATACAACCTGCACTTTAAAACAAGGTGTCAGGGAGGACAGTGACACAGCTGGCACAAGAGGGCCCAGAGGACTCACAAGTCACTGCCTATGCCAGGAGGACCCAGTTCCCCATAAACAGATGGGCGGAGGCTGCGGACATCCTTCCTTTCTAGTCCAGAGCAGCTCAGAGACTGAGTGCCACTGAGTAGAGAAATGGGGAGAAGGAACTGCCAGGCTGGGAACCAGGTTGGGCGGCAATGCAGGCGGGCTGAACTGGGCAGAGAGGGCAGCCCTGGCCGTGCTCACCGCTTTGGTTTAAGAGACAGTGAGGGGGTCCCCATTCTGGTTCTCACTGCCCATCAAGATTTGGGGCAGATGATTTACTTCCCCTGAGCTTCCTCTTCTATGAAATGAGGTGCATTGTTTATAGCTCGGGAGGGCAGAACAGATAAACTATGAGCAGGTGCATTTTATATCATAAAGCACTTTATAAAGAGGAGAAGCCTCCTCCTCCTCCTCCTCCTCCTCCTCCTCCTCTTCCTCCTCCTCCTCCTCCTCCTCCTCCTCCTCCTCCTCCTCCTCCTCCTCCTCCGTCTCAGGGTCATAATTGTGGGGTTAGTATTGTTTTGACAGCTTTTCATTTTTTCTCAACAAATCCACTGGGGAAGGAACTGAGTGTTCCCTTTATTTGCATGTGACTTGGGGCCTCAAACTGTATAGATGCTCAACATCCTCAGTTGACTTCAACAAGTAATTGCTGACTTTGACTCAACAAGTATTTTTATTTCATTTTTTTTTAACTGCATAAATCGGACGGGAGAAGGGGAGGGTTGTGGAGAATGGCAATACTGGAGGCAGGTGACATGAGGGACACTGTTTTGATTCTGCTTCTGGACACCAGCATGTCCGCTCTGCAGTGGTGGACCCTTGATGGCCAGTGGAAAGGGGCTCATGCTGCTTTACTCAAACAATGAGAAAGATCCCTGTAGGCAGTCCTCCCAGGCAGGGCCTCTACTTCTCCTTTTGCAAGGAAATTGGAATAGGAACAAGAGTCATTCTGAGCCCAAGAATGAAGCAGTGCCCTGGTCACTGAATCCGTTAATGCAGACCCAGCGGTAACTCTGGGTCTCTTATCCACCCCGTGGGCCCTTTCCCTTGGCCTTTCAGGTTTCCTCCAGGAAAATAGTCCAGTCCACCTTGTTCTACCTCTTGTGAGTATCAGAGCCCCTGAGTCACTATCAAAAGCCCAGGTTCACGATCGCAAGCTGCCTACAACTATTGCTCATCTGGAGTGCTCAGTTCATTCCAGAATCCCCACCACCTCCACCCTGCACTGCCAGTGTACATGGGCCAGAGCCCAGGTGAACTTAAATCTGCAAAAAGCAGTCCTTTCTCCTTCTCCTCCTCCTTCTACCTCCCTGTTCTCTCATTCACCACCGTCCCCCTGGATCCAGACAGATGTGGTTTGGAAATCAGAGCATAACATTTCCCAGACAGGCCCGTCACCAAGTGGCTCTGAGCATCCCCTGTGGGCTGGGCCACAGCAGAGAGCTTTCTCCTGCATTGCGTGGGCCAGGAGGGACGAGGTTCGTGTGGACTGTCTCGGCCACCACCTGGCTTGTGCCGTGTCAGTTTTCCCTTTCCTCCTCCTCCTCCTACCGTTCTCAGAACCGAGGCTCCATTTTAAACAACAGACCCAACTATTTCTAGTTCCTCGATGAGCTCTGTAATAGGACAAAGGCGGCTGCCTCAGATTTGTGTCACTAATGTCCCCAAGGAGAGGCAGAGGCTAAAGACAGCTCATGCTCTAGCCTCTTTGTTTCTGTTTTTGAAAAATCTCACCCTGAGGGAACAGCCAGGGGATTGGGTGATGCATTAGGAAGGTGAAAGAGAAGCTAAGCTAAAGTCCCCACGGGGATCAGCCCAGAAAAATAATGCTGCACAAAGCGTCTCGCAGATCAGAGGACAAACCCCAAGCGGAGGATTGAGGGAAAGGCTTGTGGCTGCCTCTGGAGACTGTCTGCGGCCGGTGACTTCTGCAGGCCTGGTTCTGGAACTCCTCTGAGGCCAGCCCCTGGGATCGCCAGACACCAGGAAGGAGCCATCGTGGCCATGGCTGTCCTCGGCATGGCCACAGCCCAGGCCAGTCCCTGGGGCCCTTTGGCAGCTTCTCCATCTTCTGTCTCCCCCAGGTGGTGTTTTGCTCACCTTTCCTCCTACCTGGTCACAACATGGTTGCCACTGCCATGTCACCCCACACGGCCCAGCTTCCCAAGGCAGCCAGCTCCCCTCTCAGGGTTCTTCCTGTCTGTCTCTCCTTCTGTTTCCTGCCATCAAACTCCTTCTCTCCTAAATCCAAATCCCTCTCAACTAGGTGTCACATCTGAAAGAGGCCTGATAAATTAATCCCCGCTAAAATGTCCCAGCTGAAACTGACAGCAGCTTAATGTGCTTTTAGCTTAGTGCAGTTTAGCCCCTCCCCAGGGGGCTTGCATTTTATCAGGGGATTCCTGAAGGCACAGTGGACAGTCCTCACCGACAGAAACAGAAACAGTGCAGCAGGAAGGGAGAAGAGGGGACTCAAAGGCAGAAGGCAATAGGGGTCCCACGGATCAGCCCACCTAGCTGGTGGCCTGTTTCCTAGCATTGCTTAAACCTGCAGAGACAGCTTCCTCCCTGCAGGACTCCCTGCTAAGCACCGGCAGCTTAGAAGGGGAGGGAAGGCTGGAAAGTATTAGTAGTGTTTTATTTTTTTGATATTCAACATTTGTTGGGTTTATATGGTGTCCCGGGGGTTGAAAATGGATGGGCTTTATATAAAAGATGAAAAGTAAGCCACTTCCCATGACCTTCTTCCCAAGGATCGCAAGACACAGGTCTTCTACCAGAGAACCACACCATCGATGCCTTCCCCATGACAGAGGTATTGTCATTTCATCGCTACGGTGCCTCCCATCGGAACCCAGTTGAGATTAATATCCAGCCAGATGGGATGTGAGATAGAGGGCGGCTACAGTGAGACCGCATTAGCCAGGGACAAGCTCCTGTGGCGTGGTAGGGATGGAGCAGCGCGGGGCTCACTGTGGGAGCCAGGAGGGAAGGGGAGTGGCAGGGGAGTGAAGAGCCCAGACTCTGGGAGGAAAGCAGAAGCTAATGAGCAGATAACATCTGGCAGGGCTGACAGCAGGACATGCATTAACCACTGTGACCATCATCAGAGCTCGCCCAGTGCACGATCAACGCGGTGCCCTTTTGGCTTCCATCAGGAGCACTGTCTCCTTTGACTGCAAACAGCAATACTCTGTTCCCAGTCACCTACTTACATGGGTTCCAAGTGTCTCCTATTTTCCAAGGTGGCCTCCATTTTAAATAGAATGTCCATTATCTCTCTGCTACGTGACAGAGTGTCGGCTGGTCCGATATTATGATAATGTGTCCTAATTGCTGGTTCAGAGAATATGCTCAATGAACCTCACTGGCCATCTGGTGGACTGGTCCCTTGGGAAGAATACGGAGTTGTAAGAGAGGGCTCAGAGGTATTTTCCCCATGCATTTTCCACTGACTTTTTCCTCCCTTGACCACGCTTCTTAGAGGACACCAATGCCAGGACTTGAATGCCCCCATGCTGGTCAAGGTGACACCACCAAGATCAAGAACTGCACTCTTCTCAGACCTGACTGGATCCTTCCTACTCTTTCTGGACATGGCTGGCCCCCTGAGCTTCTGCAGCAACCGAGGCTGAGGAAAGCCCTCCTGCTGTGTGCCCCTCGTCATGGCCTCCCAGCTTCTTGCCCAAGCTCATTAGATTCAACCCAAGTCCACATTCTCTGCTGCACCTTCCCTCCCCTTTTCCCCAGCAGGAGAATTGGAGGTGACCTTTAAATGTCATTTGCAAATGCCAGCTGACGCTAACTGGCTCCAAACCACTGCACAGGCACAGTTTTCCCCAAAGCCACCCGGATGGCAGAGCTCAGGCATGGCATGGGGAAGCTGGCTTCTGGGGACAGGTCTGTGCCCGGAGCAGTGACATGGCATTGAGATCAGCAAGAAAATCCAGATTCCCATGGCCAGACTCTTCCTTTGCCGGGAGGGTGATGTCTGTATTAAATATTAAAGTGGAGGTACCTTCATGGTACCTAGAAAGAAACCAAGGTCTCAAGCAAAAGGAAAATACATCATTTTGAGAACCTGGTATCTGTCAGGAACCCTGGCAAATATTTGCCTAACTTTGATAGGTGGTTTTGTTTTTGTTGTTGTTGTTGTTGTTTCTTGGATGGAATGATGGGATGGTGCAGGTAATTCTCCAACAACAAGGCAGGCGTCAGCTCCATATTAAAGGTAGACACAGGCTCCATGAAGTTGATTGAGATGTCTACACAGCTAATAAGAAGTTAAGCCAGCCTTCAAATGTGGGGTCGCTGGATTCCTAAACAATCTCCAGGGGTCTGTCCTGCACCCCACACTTGTTCCTCCTCTCTTCTATCATCAGGGACCTGTCTAGACCTTTTTTCCTTTGCTCATCCCATGATGGTTTCCTTGAGTCTCTGACCTGTTCTCTACTCTCTGATTCATTCAGCCATTATTTATTCATCAAACGGTGTCCTCCTGTTCTGCCGTGTGAGGGCTCCATTTCCCATTCCCCAGCTTGTTGGTCTGAACAAACTGCCTGCGGGAAGAGAAAGAGGGATGAGTCCTTCTCTCCCGAGACATGGCATCACCAGGCAGGGACTGCCAAGGGCCACGGAAGATGTCACGTTGTGCTCCTTACTCTGCTAGACAGAGGTGGTCCAAGACCCAGATAGGAAGGGGGCTCCTTTAGGGACTGGCCATGTGGCTGGTGGTAGGGCCTTGCCTAGCCTGCGTGATGCCCTGGGTTCTATCCCCAGCACTGCCCCAAACAAAACGAAACACAAAGTCCCAGTGAGAGTCATGAAGAAGAAAATGATGGAGGTAGGTACAGCTCTGGGCAGGAGAAGTGGGGTTTCTATGCCAGATTCTGGTGTCAGCTCCTCTGAAAACTATTCCATGTCCTTTCCTAAGAGTCCTAGGGACTCAGGGAAGAACCGGCCAGGCTCAGGAGGGTGCCATCATGAGGGGCCAGGCAGAGCCAGGCTCTCCATTTTCCCCTGGGTAACTCACCCGTGGCCAGCCCCAGCAGAGGCAGAACCTGGCTGGTGACACAGCAGTGCCACCCACTCCCACCTCAGGACAGACTCCTCAGATGGAGAGGAGTCCCAGGACCTGGCCCCACTTCCCAACCCTCCTGGGGTTTCACTGCAGGAGACCACAGGTGTCATGTGAAGGGTTCATGGAAGAAAGGATGACTTTGAAGGAAGAATCAAAAAACTGATTGTTTCAAGCACTCCTTATCCCAGCAACAGCTGTCACATCGGATGACTTTTAGATGTCATGGACCTACCAGGGGTTATAGTAATCACAGGTCCCTCACTCACAAGTGACAAAACCGGAGTCAGGCTGCACTCGGTGATGTGTCACACGGCTGAGGCCTTTATAAGTGGCTTTCCTCACCCTCATTCATTCATTATTTGCCCTTTTCATAAACCAAGCAAGTGGCTTTTTCATTAATCACAACCCACCGGGCTCCCTGGATGTGCTCCGTCTGAGAAGGAGAGGATGAAAGATGCTTTTCCTGCCTTCAAGAAATGCACGGTTCATCTTGCCAAGGAAAATGTGCGCGTGCTGGAGCCCTCCAGCTCTCTCAAGCTGTGTTTAGGGTGCTGCTACCTGCAGAGGCTCCTGGGACCCGCACGGAGGTCCATCTCAATTGCCCCCGTGGGTCTGCCCCTGCCTTGTCTTCCTGCACTCTCGCCCTTTGCCAGACTCTCATTTCGACTATCATTTCTCTTTCAATAACATTAAGATACTTTATTTTTTAAAAAGTTATTTAAATCCATGCACACCAACACCCTCCCTGTTACCAAAAGATCTCTTGAATTAAGAAGAAAATATCTAAAATAATGAAAAATACTTTGGTGAATAAGCCTTAGAGGTGTGATTGAGTGTGGGAGTAACAGCCCGAGAGCACCTTCCCGCTCTGTTCGTTTGCAGCCTCCAGGGATGAGATTTCAGAAGCCCTGTCCTCATTCAAGGATAGCTCTTAGGATTCTGGTGGCCCTGCAATCCAGTCACAAATAAAATGGCAGGGGAGAAAAGTGGCATCAACTCCCAGAAGGCCAGAAGGCTTGTTTTTTTTTGGGGGGAGGGGGGTACTGGGGATTGAATCCAGGGGTGCTTAACCATTGAGCAACACTCCCAGCCCCTTTATTTTTTTATTTTGAGACGGGTCACACTAAGTTTCTGAGGCTAGCTTTGAATCAGAGATCCTCCTGCCTCAGCCTCTCTAACTGCTGGAATTAAAGGCATGAGCCACTGGTCCTGGCTAATAGAGGTCTTAAACATGCTTAAAACAGAATGAGATGATGGAGATTTGAGGTCACCGACACAGTCCCAGTAATGATTACATGAACGACTCTTCATATGGGCTCCATGGGTGACATTCTGGGAGTATTTTCCATTTCCCCCAGAGGTAGGCACGAAGAGAGGAAGAAAAGGATCTATTCTAGTTTCCCTAGGATGCAACTCTATTTCCAGGAATGCACATGTGCATGGGGCCAGGAAGAGAGGAAGAGAAAATAAAACTGACTCTAGAAAAAAAAAAAGAAGAAGAAGAAAAAGACCAAAAAAATGTTCACCTGATAAAGGAGTCTTCTCAAGAAAGTGGAAGAAGGGAAGAGACCAAGTGCAGTTCAGGATGCTTGGAGTAAAGTAAATACATAGGGGAGGTGAAAGTCCAAATTGTAAATAAACAAGGTCAATAGAGAGAACCTCATGTTCAAAGAGGTGATAGAGTATTGTGTTAACTGAAGAATTTGGAATTCCTCCTCTTAGAGCTGTGTAAAGTGGAAGTTTAGTTTAGGAAGATTCTATAGAATGCATCCAAGAAGGTCACTGACATCAAGGATCTAAAATGCAATTGTGCGCTGGAAGAAAGACTCTGGCCGGGTGTGGGGGTGCCCCAGGGGCTGAGGCAGGAAGATCTCGAATTCAGAGTCAGCAACTTAGTGAGGCTCTGAGCAACTTACTGACAACCTGTCTCAGAATAAAAAATCAAAAAAGAATCTGATGATGTGAGGATGTGACTAAATGGTAATGCGCCCCTGGGTTCAATCCAAAAAAGAGAGAAGGAACAAAAGGGAGAGATTCCACATCCTGGTTATTAAGAGAGGCAGGTTAATCATTTTTTGTTATTCTAAATTAAAAGTGCAAATGAGAGAACAATAAGGACATACTTTCCTTTGGAGGACAAAGCTTCTCTATCCAGCATCTGATTCTCCTCCAGTGATCATTTTATCCGGGTGTTTTCCTTTCCGGAGCATCTCCCCACTCTGGTCTGCCTGCTGTTGGGTGGGGTTGGCCCCATCCCCAGAGCCAGACGCGAAGCACAGACCTTGGTCAGAGGCATCAGCTCCCCACAGACTGGTGGACACGGGACTCTCTCAGGGCTTCTGTGGCACCAGGAGGAAAAGGTTTCCCCCATCTCAAAAATCTGAGGTTGAAAGGAGAGAAGGCCTAGAGCTACCCCTGTCCCTTCCATCACAGGGGGAGGTGGCCTGGGAATGCAGGCAGCAGCTCTCCAGGGAGCCAGGAGGTGGAGAAGGTTAAATCCTCAGGACTCAGAGCTCCTGCATCAAGCCGCATCTGACTCCGGACTTGAAACCGCGCTGTTCAGTGGTGATGGATGTTCCGCTGCTTTAAACTAAATGAGACCTAACACGTCCGAAAATTGAGAAGAACTAGGGCAAAGACAACTTGAATCGGGACTCTTGCCAAGAATACGGAACTATTCATCTCTGACTTGCCAACGGGTGCTTCTTGCACTCCAAGAATCTCTAATGCTATTTTAGCAGAATCTGCCCTCTTGTTGTACAGTGGGGTCGGTTGACCTGAAGAAGACCAGGTAAGGACATGGGGGATTGTGACACCGGCCTAGTGTCTCGTCACCTTGAACCTCAAAGGCTCGGCATAGGAGCATTCAGTATTTTCCAAATAGCAAAAGACCCTTCAGCTTCAAGGGACCCGTGAACCACCTTTACGACGGGCCTTCCCTGGAGCAAAGCCCTGCACAGGACCTCACTGGGATTCTCGCAGGATGGAAAAGGAGTTGATGTGCACAGAATCCTGATGTGTGAGTCAGTCAACTTTGGCTGCACTTCACCCCTCGTAAATGTGTAACTGCACAACCACCACCTGGGCCTCTGTTTCTTCTTCTCTACCTGGAGAACAACGGCACCTTCTTGCCTGTCTCACGGGTTCAATGCTAAGATGCTGCAGTGTGGGGAGGGTACTACGTCAGGCCTGCACTGCCGCTTAACTAGGAAATGGTATGAGGACAACTAGAAATCGCTTCCCGAGGACACGCACATCAGCATTAGCTTCTCTGTTAGGTAATAAACAAATAAACAAACAAACAAACGAGTGGGTGGCATAATCACAGCTAAATTGGAAACGCTGGCATTATCCAGAGCAAGCTATCTACCCAGAGAAGCTGAGAGGCCTCACATGCACAAAATCATATTTCCCCAGGCAGAGGATTAATTAAAACTATCAAGTGTTCCCAGCTTTCTGAAATTAACTTTGAAAGTGTTTGGTGTGAAGGGATAAAGAGAGAGGCAGTGTGGTGGGGGGAGCAGCCCAAGGGCGGGGCTGCCGGGGGGGAGACCCAGGCCAGAGCTGCTTTTACCTAGTTCTTAGGAGGAAAGAGAGAATAAGTGAAGTGCTAAAGTTTCTTAAGGAAGAGAGAAGAAAAAGAGAAATGGCTTTGAATTGGCCAGGCACACTCCGGAGCATCCTTTTCTGATGAACATGGGCTCCACTTGTCCATCACGAGGGATGCCAGGTCGCTGGTGTGGAGGTGGGCAGGCACCGTGGACCGCACATGGTCTTTTCCCCAAAGGCTCATGTGCTGGAGGTGTGGTCCCCAGTGGAACATACTGCGGGGTGCTGGAACCTTTCAGAGGTGAAGTCTGCTGGGAAGTGACTGGGGGTGGGGGGTCCCGCCCTCAGCAGGGATTAACTCCTGTTTCTTTGACATGGCTCAGGTCTCACACCGCTGAGTTGGTTACCAAGTGATCAGACTTCTGGGCTCATCCTCTTACTCTCTTTTCATGTGACCTCTCTCGCGCGCACATATTCTCACCAGGTGTTACCATCCACTATGAAGGCTTCACCAGAAGACAAAGCTGGCATCATGCTTTTGGACCTCCAGAACTGTGAACTAAATAGACTTTTTTCTTTATAAATTTCCCAGCCTCAGGGATTCCATTACAGCAACACAAAAAGGACTAAGACAGAAAAGAAGAGTTTTCAAAAGGGAGACTGATCATTTACCTTTCCCTTCTCTCTTCCCATCTAGGTTTTCTTCCCATTTAGTCTCTCTCTCTCTCTCTCTCTCTCTCTCTCTCTCTCTCTCTCTTTCTCTCTCTCTCTCTCTCTCTCTCTCTCTCTCTCTCTCTCTCTCTGCTAGGGATTGAACCCAGGGCCTTGTGCATGCAAGGCAAGCACTCCACCAACTGGCTATATCCCCAGCCCCAAGTCTCTTCTCTTTCGTTCTCCCTAATGAGTAAGCCCTCTTCTGGCACGTCTTTGAGCTATTGGATAGATGCTCATGTTAAAAACAGAAGCAGTGGTAAATTACACCAGGAATCTGGAGTCTAGTTCTTTTTCTGCCATTTATTAGCTAGGGAACCTCAGCTAAGTCACCCATTTCTTCTTGAAACTTGGTGTCCTTACCTATAAAATCAGGGTTCAGGGGACAGGGTTTGTCAAGAAGGACAGGTGATACATTGGAAATGGATAGCAATGCACAAAGGACTGCCCTAGATTCCCAACAGCCCAATAAATTCCCTCCACCCTCTTTAAGCCGGTGAAGAGGACCTGCTGCTCAGCTCTGGTGGTGGTGGGACTAGTGCGCCCTTCCTGTAGGATTCTGTCCAGGGGCAGGGAAATGCAAACCCTCAAAACGCGATCCAGTTTCCTTTTACTCTCCCTTCAGCAAACTTGAAACCTTCTCCCATCCCTCCCTCACCGACTGCCCATCTCTCAGCCCTGGAAGATCTCAGGACAAGCTATGGGTCCCCAGAACCACATCTGTCACCATCTCCCATCTCCTCCCTTAGAGGCTGCACCTCCAGGGGTCAAGTGAGGCTTGTGGACTCCCCTTCTGGAATTAAGGGGTCTACTTCTTTACTGGGCACTGAATTCCCACCGGCCTGTCCAGCAGTATGAGGTGTTTCCCCAGGGCTAAATGTCCTTACCTCTCATTCCTAACAGAACTCAGGATGTGGTCAGGTTTCCGACTCTCTCTCCTGCAGTCATGTGCTTCAGAGGGTAGCAGGGGTCACCCTCCCCAGGCACAAGGGGTTGAGCCTGATTGATCTAAGCCAGTCGTGGAGGTCCTACTCCTGTGGCTGATGGATGGACCACTGCAGGTGAGAGGATGGTACCTGACCTACCGTTGAGGTCCAGGTCTCCACGTGTGGGAACATGTTGCCAAATTCACTAAGTCTCACAAGTGGTTTTAAATCTCCTTCCTTCCTCATCAGGGAGGAAGGAAGCATCGTCTTTTGCTTGAACTAGTACAACTACATCTGCAGCTAATCCCCCTCCAACCAGCCTGGCTCATCTTACCTTGGCTGTTTCCACGGCCATGAACATACACCAAGGTCTAGGTCTCACATGATCCATCCCCTGCCATCATGCACTCACGGCACATAGGATGAAGTTTAGCCTCTTTGCATGGTAAAGAGGATTCCAGGTCTAGTTTCCTGCCTCAGTCTGTGCCTTGTCCTTTGTTCTCTAGCAATGCCAAACATGACAGCCTGCCCTGGGCCCCCTCACCGCCATACTGTCTCACAGGACTTCCTGTGCATGGATTTCTGCTTCTTCTTCCTTCACCTGGCTAATCCAGGTGACCTTTCAAGACTCAGCAGGGATGGCTTCATGCACTTCTAGAACACTTCCCTGGATCCCCGGGATATTCTAAATCCCATCTACTAGCCTCCTAGAACGTGGACATATCTACAAACCATAGCATTTGCTACATTATATTAACATTCCTGTTCCAGTACACTCAAACCCTCACCCCAGCCCTAGCCTCCTCCCATGGGGTAGGAACCGTTATTTACTCATTTCTGTATATCAGGAAGCTGATGTAGTGCCTGGAACATGGTGAATATGATCAATAGGATTACATATGATGAAACTAAAATTTAGAATTTCACATTTGCTAAGCACACAAAATACTTAGCACAAGGGAAAAATAGAACAAAATATGTCCCAGGGGAATGACCAGGTAATAAAGGAATCTCATCATTCGCTGGCCCCATTTAGACATGCAGAGATGATTAGCTGTAAGAACTTAGCCTAAGAATTTGACATAAGACAAGTTAAAGTGTTATTTCAAAGCTTATTTCAAAACTAGTCCTTTGTGATACTAAAATTGGAGCTACAGTAGAGGGCTCTATCATTAAAACTAAAAAAAAAAAATAATAATGGCTTTGATAATGAATGACAAGACCCAGAACAGACCAGACCAGACCAGCCAGAAAGAAGTTCAAACAAAGATAACAAACTTGCCCTGTTTAATAAAGTAGGTGAGGCCTGAGTTTGGGGCTGGCAGTCCAACCAAGAATGCATATCCCGGACAGTAGCGTAGACCCTTGAGAAATAGCTGAGGGTTGTGGAGACCACAGAGCTTTTGAGAAAGGAAGTACATAACTCTACTTGGTGCTGCCCCTGTCTGGGTTGCCAGCAGCCATCACAGCAGTGCTGCTCCAGGAGTCTGGCCATCATCCATTGGTGTAAAAGTGGATAATAGAACAGCTATGTGGGGCAGGATGCAAGGAGGGATGAGAAGGAGCAGAAGAAGAACTTGACCAGGGAAACTTAATTTCCAGCTCCCTAACACCAACTTGAAATGCTGGGTTTGGGTTTGATGCAAAATATCCAGCATTGCAGGAATGAGAGCCTCACTTCATTTTATTCCCATAACAAAGAAGACGAGGACCCAAGACTAGAGGACCTGAGGATATTCTGGTTGCATATTTAAATCAACAAGAAATGTGCATAAAAAATATCTATCTATAGAAACCTATGTGTATGTATAGAAGTGTATGTATGTGTGTGTGTGCACTTATGTGTGTATTGATAGATATATAGATTGTATTTTTATTTTAAAAATAGTCATTTAACTACTAATTAACCATTACTGAGTTTAAAAAGTAGTTAATATATATTTTCAATAAAAAATGAAGTTCTAAATCTTCAGCAAAGAGAGATAATCAAGTTTAAAAGAAAAGCACTATTTTCTTTCTTGATTTGGAAGTACTAAGCTTAAAGCCTCCCTTAGCAATTTTCTTTTTTCATTCATTTATTTGACTCTTGTCAGCTTCTTAAGCAGCTCGGTTCTGAGTGAAATTCCTGCCAGTCCTGACCATATTGCACCCCAGCAAAAGTCACAAGATCCCAAGTGCTGGGTGCAAGGGGAGAACCCTCAGCTCCTCCATCCCATGGACAGCTCAGGGAAACCATTCCTCCCTTCCACGGCACACGGCTGCACTTCTGCCTCTGTCCCACCACAGCCAGCCACGTGCCCAGATCTCTAGCTCACTTGCTTGACCTTGGTGCCCTTGGTGCCTGTGAGCCCCTGGAGTGGTTTGCTGCTTTCCATGTTTCCTGCCCATGACTACACGGATACCATTGCTGGACATTCCAGATAGTTGATGAGCTGGACTCTCCTTTCTGCCTGCTCAGTATCCAAATCCCACCGAGTGAAACAAGAGCTTGGCATGCTGGTGACAGCAGCCACTAAGCACCCCCTGCCCAGCCATGCCCCCACCCTGCTGGCTCTGGGCTCAGCATCCAGCCACCTCCTCCAGCTCCACCCATCCAGCTGGTCCTAGTGTGGACCTCCCTCTAGGGCTACAGTCCTCCTTCCCCCTGCCCCTGACTCCCTATATCCTCGGACTGATCTGGGAAACTCATTGAGCAAACGTGGTTTAGCTACTTAGCATTTTAGGCTGCTGCCCTTCTTCGACATTTAGACTGTTATTCAAAACAAAGATGAGTCCATTCACATAGCGTCCCTGTGCACGCACGTGTTAACTAGAAATTGTTCTCCACCCATTCCTTGTTGCTTCATTTATCCAACTATGATCCCGGTATTAGGGCTCAAATCGTGAGCTGCCTCCATTCTAAAGCTTTCCTGACCATCTTAAACTCTATTGATCTCTTCATTTCTTGGGACCACTACTTATAATGTAATTTAAACCTCAATTTTTCCATAAGCTCACCTGCATTTTCCTCAGCTCTTTTATAGAAGACTGAATGTGTGTGTGTTTGTGTGTGTGTGTGTTTGTGTGTGTGTGTTTGTGTGTGTGTGTGTTTCCAACCCAAGCTACAAGCTCTCTGAATGCAGGAATTATGCCTTACTTTCTTATTTCCCCACCCAGCATAATATTCTCCATAATATTCTTGCCAAATAAGGAAGAGCTGTGACCCAAAAGAATTAGGCATGGTCTTTTTCCAGTGGACAGAATTAGAATGTTCTGGAAGATGAAATGTGGAGTGCAGAGAATTAGAATGTTCTGGAAGATGGAATGTGCAGTGCAGAGGGGCCATTAAGAGAGCAGATGGCCCCCAATGACGCAGAGTCAGTTTCCAGACCACCCTCTACTAATTTTTGCTCCATATCTCAGATAACGGAACCCAAGGCCGAGCAGTCATTCCCACCCAGGATAGCGGCCTTCCCAGGGACGATTCTCTGCCAAGAGAAAATCGCTGCCAAGCCCCCACTTTAAGCCCCCACTTTAAGCCCCCAGCCTGCCATCCTATCACCTCTACCACAAATGGGACAAGGATCTGAGCCAAGGTTCCTCTCGTTGGGGTAGAAAACAGATGTCTGTACCAGAGAAAGCTGACGGAGGGAATCACAGAACAAGCACCAACCAGCCCAGGCCACTTGGCATCAGGAGCAGGCACTCTGCAGCTCTAAGCAGGGCTCTCTGGTGGCATTTTTAGCAGCTTTCTTAATTAAGCAGGAGCTCTGGAGCTCATCAGCCACCCCAAGTCCCTGTGAAGTGTGGCAGGTGGCCTCGGAGAGCTCCCTCCTGCTGTGACCGCCCAGTTGCGCTCATGAGGAGCGCGTCAGTGCCCGCCCCAGAGGTCTGCAGGGGGCGGAGTGGAGGAGGTCTCTCAAGGGCCAGCATCCCCAGGCCAGCACTGCTTTGGTGAGTACCACGTGTGGTTTGCGGTACATCTTGTCTCCCTGGCGAGCTACGGATTATTTTAGGCAAAGGATGTCCTACTACAGCTTTGGTGATTCTTGTACCACTCAGCATCGTGCTAGAAACGTCGCTGGATGTTTTCTTGAAATGAGGCAGCTTGATCCATTGAGTTTTATTTAGATCCCTCAACGTTCCAAATTCTAGTTCATTTCGTCTGTCCTGCTGATCTGTACTTTGAACCTCTGTCTGCTTTTAATACTTAATTCGTTTTTTCTACTGTTTCTCCTACATGGGTAAAGTCCTTTAGAGAGGCAGCGAGGAGTTAGGTTTGATTCTGGATCTTTCTCTCTAGTTTCCTAGTAGCTGAATCAGGAAGGAGCAAGTCACAAGTTCTCCCTTTATACTTGGAGACCTGAATGGATGTTTAGGGCTGCCTGTGGGTGTTGGCTGCAGGTGTGATTCCCTGATTCATGCCCCACTCACTCCATTGCTGGCCGGTGCCAGGTACTGTGTGCAGAATGTCAGCACCACCCACTCCAACACTACGTCGGCATGAGGACAAGACATTGCCATCAGAAGGTTTTGTGATCAGAAGGAGTGGAGGGCCCTACACCAGATAGGAGAGTCATTTACCCAGAGTGCTGGCTTCTGGCTAATATGTTTCCTGCTTCTGTAATCCTTACCTGCTGGTCGGTTTTACATTATCAAAGTAAATGCGACCTGTAACACTTCCCGTCTTGTGTCTGGTACATGGTCTATCCTCAGTTTGTGGTTGACAATTTATTGTAAGATTTTCATTACAAAAATTGAAAGGCTCTGGATTCATTTTATTGTGAGGTTTGTGTTTTCCTTGAAGCCTTCCATTTGTTTAGGTTCCTAGGAATGGAAGGAAGCGGATGCCTTTTTAAAAATAAACAAATCGTGGATACGCCCTCAAAAATCTCCTTCAAAGTAGCTGGATCTTAAGCCAGGACAGTGACGGAAGTGACACTTGGATCACACGCTCAACCAAGTGTACTTTAAGACCATCCTGCTGGCTTCCCGCTGCCATTGCTATCACTTGGGAATTAGAGCGATGCAGTTGGTGGATAACAAGGAAAAACGTGACAACCAGGTGTGATAAATCCCAAGAGGCAGGTGGAGGCAGGATCCCTGGGTGGCTCTGAGAGGTGGAGCAGACAAGAGTTTAGAAACCCAGAACTGAGTGAGAAGAGCTCAGCACACATCCAAGGAAATCAAAGGGTCAAGAAGGTCAAGCTCCAGTTCTGCCCAGTAGATGCCCCAAAAAGATGTGGGTCTAGATCAGGATCACCATGCTAAGAGCAAGCTTTCTAACTAGGAGCAGAAATCCAGCCACACTCAGGGAACCCGTGAAACTGCTGAGAAAGTTAGCAGACCAACTCCACCTGGGATCTGTCTCCACCTGTGGCCAGAGAGGGCCCCGGAGGGAGCTGTGGGTATTTAGACACTAGGAGAGGGATGAGAGGCCTCTGCGGGGAAACCGGACAGTTCCTTCTCTCTGCTTCTCAGTCAGGTTACCCTCCTGCTCATCGGCCTCAAGTCTGGAGTCCATGATGGCCTTCCCTGAGAGCCTGTGGGTGGACAGGCTTTGTTGGAAGGGGAGCTAAATAATATCTCAATAAATGCCTAAGTCGATTTTTTTTTTTTTTTTGCAAAGGTTTAGAAAAAGCCATGAATGACATAGAGCATGATAACGGCACAGCTAGGGAAGATCCAGGTCAGACATTCACCAGGGTCTCAAAATCTGCTCCCAGGGATGAGCCTGAGACCATCTCCCTGCTGGACTCCAAAAGTTTACCCAGTTAAAATTCGAATACACCGGGGCTAAGGAATTGAGTGGGGAGAAAACTGCCACCATCTGAAGGTGTCAGGGAAGACAGAGATGTTCTTAAAGTCTGATTGGCCTGTGTTCCCTGCCTCCAACTGACAGGCTTGTCTTCAGATTAATTAAAAAGTCAAATCTGACTGCCATTCCAGTAACTGGTGAAGGAGCAAGCCAACCATAAAACACCTTGTGTTTGCATAATAATTTTATGCTTTTCTAAGTGCTTTATCATCCATTGATCCATTCGAACTTCATGACAATTCTGCAAAGCAGGTGGGGTGAGCACAGCCCAAATGGCCAGACAGGGTATTGGAGCCAGCTTGCCTGAGTTCAGCCTTAGATGAGTAGCTAACCTCTCAGAGCCTCTACCTCCTCCCCTGTAAAATGGGCACGATAATAGTGCCAGTGTCGTTGGTTGGTTTTTTAATTTATTTTTTAATTTGTTTTAATGAGTTATACATGACAGTAGAATGCATTTATGTACTTTGATATATCATATGTACATGGGATATATTTTCTCATTTTTCTGAGTGTACATGTTGCAGAATCACGTTGGTCATGTAGTCACATATATACATACAGTAATCATGTCTGTTTCATTCTACTACCTTCCCTAGCCCCCCATCCCCTCCCCTCCCCTCCCATCACTTCCCTCTACCTAATCTAAGGTAATGCTATTCTTCCCTGGTGCCCCCTGCCTTATTGTGAATTAGCATCACATATTAAAGAAAACATTCAGCCTTTGGTTTTGTGGGATTGTCTTATTTCGCTTAGCATGATATTCTCTAACTCCATCCATTTACTGGCAAATGCCATAATTTCACTCTTCTTTAAAGCTGAGTAATATTCCATTGAGTATATATACCACATTTTCTTTATCCATTCATCTATTGAGGGACACCTAGGTTGGTTCCACAGTCTAGTTATTTTTTGTGAATTGAGCTACTATAAACAATGACATGGCTGCATTACTGTAGTATGCTGATTTTAAGTCCCTTGGGTATAAACCAAAGAGTGGGATAGCTGGGCCAAATGGTGGTTCCATTCCCAGTTTTCTGAGGAATCTCCATGCTGCTTTCCATAGTGGTTGCACCAATTTGCAGTCCCACCAGCAGTGTATGAGTGTGCCTTTTCCCCACATCCTCACCAACATTTATTGTTGCCTGTATTCTTGATGATTGCCATTCTGACAGGAGTTTTACTGGGAGAAATAAGTGAGTTAGTTTGTGTGAAACAGAATAATGGGTGGTAGATACAAAAAAAGCTGGAAAAAAATATTACCCATAAGTCTCATCGGTCATTTACAGCTGTGACCTGGGCTTCGGACCTGGTATTGCCACTAACTAGGAATTCACTTGATTTCTGACTCGATATTATTCACAAATTACAGGCTGTGGGATGTACGGAATAGTCCTTCCAGATTCCCTAGAGAAACAGACCTGATATCACCCTGCCAGCTCCTATTCTCAGACATACCCGGGCAACAAGCATGCAGTGAGCCACACTAGAAAGACAAGCTGATACCTGTGCTTTGTTCAAAACTCTTGCATTTTTCCAACTCTTGCCAGGACCAGCCAGCCTCCAGGAGAGGGGAGGGGAGCAGGAGAGGCCTGCCTATGGGTGGGGTAACAGTCCCAAACAGACGCGCCAGCACCCAGCGGTGTTCTGAGAAGCAGAAGCCCATCAGCCAGTCCCCCCTGACAGCTGAAAAGCTCCCCCAGCCCTGGAGTGTCACAACCTGTCAAGATGAATTTGATGTTTACAGTCCGGGATGAGGAATGGGCTGTGAAACAAGACAGCTGCCATGGTGCCGGGGTCCGTCAGCTGAGCCGTGGGCTCGGAGAGAGTGAGAGAGGAGGGCGGCACAGGATGGTCATTCGGTTTTGTCCTAAGTCCCCACCAAGCTATATTTTAAAAGAAGACACTAAAGAGGAAGCAGAGCACTAATTGGCAATGTCAAATTTTAACCAAACCGTTGAGCAAGCTCAGAGAGAGCCAACCAGGAGAACTGAATCTGGATTGTGTCAAGGTGGCAGGTGCATGTGTGTAACTCTCTTAGGCAGTACCCCCTTGGGGACAGGGGACAAGGGACAGGCTCTGATTCTTTCCAGCAGCTGGGCTGGTATCTGTTCATTCTGATAAAGTTCTGCATCATACTTCATTTGAAAATGAGGTTCTTCAGCTACGAATACATATGTAAGCAAATAAAGGTGTGAGCCCCAGATATAATCCATCAGGGCAGTGCTCTGTGCCAGGTGGTCATCTCCCTAACACGCCTGGAAGGCAGCTCCATGGGATCCCCTGATCCTTTATTTCTTCATTGCCAAATACAGACGCAGTACTGGGCCAGGTTCTAGAAGTGCTAACAGTTTTAGACCCAGTCCTGTCATTTAAAAGATTCACATGGTGGCTGAGGAAGGAGGAGATTCTGAGCGAGAAGTCAGAGGAGCAGCAGGTGCTGATGCCAAGGCAGTGGCCAGTTCTGGGTGCACCAGGCGGAGAGGGGGCTCTGGACCACAGCCTGCAAGACACCAAGTCATGAAAGTGGAGAAAACTGAAGCAAACACACCTTGGAGGCCGGAGGGATGGTGCCTAGGAAGGACGTCAAGATTCTGGGAAGCCACAGGTGGATGGATTGGGGCAGAGCATTCCTATAAGGGGGTAACAGGGGTGGTGGGAGGGAGTGGGAAGAACCATTTTCAGCAAGATTTATGTGATCAAAGGAAACCTAAAGCAGGACATTGGTGACCTGCATGAGTGACAGAGGTCAAATTATATTGCTCCCACCCTCCTCACCAACATCCACCTGGGGTGCAGAGAACAGAAGGGAACCAGGAAGGCAGGAGTGGGTGAACCTTGTATCCAAAGCCTTTCCCCACTTCGTCCCTACCCACTGTGCACACGGCCCAACTGGACCCCACAGCAAAAGTAGGAAGTGAGACAGGAAACCAGAAAAGAGCAGATGGGGCTCAGGGCTCAGGGCCTCCCTGGGGACTGCCCAGGAGAACTCAGATGGAGTGGGAGAGGGAAGGGGGCCCATGATGCACGGGGGCACCTCCTGAGTCGGGGGGCCCCTTCTTCACACCTTAGCATGAGTGCTGAGAGGTTGAGTTGCTGCCTGTTGGGTCCACTCCAGTCAATCCATCAGCAAGTGGACAAGTCAAGCAATCAATTTCCTGTTTCCTTTTGGAGCCAGAAACCCAGAGTCACTGGAAGAGCACAGAAAGAAACCCACAAGAATGTCATCCTTGTCCCTGCACAACTGACCCACACCTAAGTCTAAAGCTACAAACACCTCTGCAGACTTGTGTCCCCTCTGCTCACGGCCCTTCTTGTGCCCTGATCAAGCACACACCAAGACAGACCCACCACTCTTCCCTCACGTGAGAATGGGCACCCTCTGTCCCGCTGGCACCTGATACTGGGCCTAAGAATGGTAAATAATGAGGGTTGTTACATTAGCAAGGAATAAATCGTTTTTAGCATAAATACATTCCAAAAGATGGCAAGGGACATAGAAAAAATTTATTGCTGATGTGAAATTCTTATTTAACTTGAGTCCTGAAAATTTTATTTGCTAAATGTAGCCACTGTGGGAGGATGAAAAGTGGAATAAAGAGGTAGAAGTAGGAAAAGGAAGAGCGAGCAGGAAGAAATAGGCAGGCAAGAACTCAGAAAGAAAAAGAGAATAACTTTGGCCAACAGTTAGTTTCTAAAATGTCCAGGAGGAGAAGCCTGGAGAGGGTCTGAGGAGGTCTCTCCAGGGACATGGCTTCCCAGGATGATAGCAGGACATCATTCTGAAGCAGGAGGACTGTCTAAAAGGATGACAAGGTGAGGAGCCACCAACATAATGAGCCTCAAATCATTTAATGCCCCAAATATTCCACAAAACTGCTAAGAGCCACAGCCAAGTAATATGATGCATGGCATTTTTGGTTGAAAGGTGAAGACAGCAAGCCATTGAGATGATATGATTATGTTAAGATCTGCATTCATATGGATATTGGACTCCTGCTGTCCACCTCAGCCTGCTAGGGACTCCTGGAGAGTTCCCATTGGTTGGGGAAGTGCGGTAGGAGGGAATTCCGGAGGAGGGACTTCCCGTTGGGGTAGGGGGAGAACACCGCGTGGGTCGGTCGGCAATCGTCCCAGGAGCGTAAGGGGCATTGGCGGCAGTTTCAAAAATAAAGTTTGTTCCTGCTTGAGTGACTAGTGATTTTGTGCCCAGCCGGACTATGGCACAAAACGGTATTAGAATTCCCGCTGTATAGGGGTTCAGAAAGGTTACGTGATTGGCTCAAAGTCATATAAATTTAATGATAGATCCAGGATTCGAATCCAGGCCCAACCAGGCCCCAAGCCTCCCTCCTCTCCAGCACCCCATTCCCAGGTCCCCTTGACCAGCAAGGATCATCCTCAGCTTTGGTCCAATGGAGCTTACCCTAATAACAGAAATGCTCTGTATCTCCAATGCGACAGCCTCAAGTCCACACACCCTGGGCACTTGAAGGGTGTGTGGCTAGTGAGATTGAGGAACCAGAGACTCATTTAATTTTCATTTCATTTAAAATTATTAAAAGTCTAAAAGCCACATGTAGCCAGTGGCTACCGGAATGTGAAGCACAGACAGCTACTGCTCCCTGGCCAGGGAGCCAGCCCGCTGCTCCTGAGCCTGCAGGCGATCGCCTGTCTCTTTGGTTTCCAAGAACTGGATCTGGCAGCTCCTGGATGGAGCCAGGGTTCCCAGAAACACAAAATGCTCGGTTAGGGGCACCATTGGAAACCATCCTCATTCACCTTCTCATAAGATGGAGAACACGGGGGCCAGAGAGGACAGAAGAGCTGAGCCCCTGGGCCTGCTTCTGGAACAACAAAGCCAGCTCTGCAGAGGGGACCCTTGCTCCCACACTGGGCTCTGCTGGTGCTGAGGACAAGAAGGGCAAAGCTCAGTGACGCCGTGGATCTCTAGCTCGTCAGCCCAGAAGACCCCACTGGAGTTGGGCGCCCCACCTCCACACCCCCACCATGGAAAGAAGGGATTGGGAGGATCTCTGTCCCAAGGACTAAAAGCGAATCTGAGTGGCCAACTAAAAAAGACGACACAAGCAGCAAACCTCGCTGTGTGCGCTGCCCCTATAACCTCAGAATTATAATTACATTAGCCCTTAATATCTACACAACCAAGTAATTATGATGGTCTCACGGCTTCCCACGGCCATCTCATATTAACTTTGTAGCCTGGCCTCTCGGAGCAGCATGGAGACAACCACAGCATCAGGGAAGCCTGGCATGTTCCCCTGATGGTCAGCAATCCTGGGGACCTCCTTCAGAGGCATCCCAGCTTAGTCAGTCCCTCAATGGCCCATGGCCACCACCGGATCTCATTACAGTCCTAAGAGCTTCCTGGGAAGGGGGCGGGACCTGAAATCCAGGCTGAGCTCACTTGCTAAGCTCTGCACCACAGGACAGGCCTACCCCCCACAAACTCCCTCTGTTAAAGTGCCACCAGACCCCCAAGCCCCCAGCCTGCTGGGGAAAGGACTTGATCTCTCGAGAGCCACTGTGGTATAAAGGGAAGACCTGCACACTAGTCCTGGTTTTAAAAACTCTGCCTGGAGTGACCTTGGAGCAGTTATCTCCCTCCTAAGTCTTGGCTTCTTTAGTTGTAAAATGGGATAGAGGAAAGCTTGCTTTGGCCCCCTCGCAGGAAAGCTGGAAAAATCAGGTGAGGACATGGCTTCAAAGGTACTTTCTCTTCTCTGCGTCCTGTGTGAACATTATGCTTTATTAATGATTTGGTCAGCTCCCACCCTAGGGGTCCTTTGGAGGCTGAGCTGCCCCCCGGCCCTCTTGCTTGCCTCAGTGCTCACGGGTTGTCACTATTGGTCCTCAGCACTCTGCAGATCTGCAAATCCCATGTGAACTCTTATGAACCACAGCTACTGGGAAAAGACATATTTATATGTTAATTCTTCCCACTTTGGAAAGCATTTGTGCATGCATTGTCTTATTTGAACTTCACAGCCATTCAGTGATTTGTAGGGAAGGCACTATCCCCACTTTGCAGAAAAGGGACAAATTCAGAGGAGTGACATGCCTCCTTGAATTGCATAAATTCAAGTTGATACCTCTGCAAGAGAACTAGCTGGGAGTGGGAGATTGTCTCCTGACTCCTGGTGATCTTGTGGGCTTGGGTCCAATGCACACCTGGGCATCAAATATGTATGAATAACAAGGAGATGATTGAGTGGATAAATAAACGCATATCTCAAAATCATCTCTCAACAGCACTAGATCTGGGCTCTCACAGCAGGGAACACTGGCACTGGCACGCAGAGAGACCTATTCAAATTGGTCAAGTTTAATCCATGCTTGCAGATTCTGCTTAGCCTCTTGTCTGCAGACCTGAGAGCTTACATGTGTTTTCCAAGTTAGAAACAGCCTCAGAGGCAGCCTGGGGTTCACCTTGAGCAGAGAGATATGGAGTGGGCAAGGTCACACACAACCCCCACCTCCAAGAGACCAGAACAGGGTTCAGGAGACCAACCTATGCATCTTCACCTTGGGGATTCTTTATTCTCTGAAGATTCTCCACTCTCAATCAATTATTGGAGTTTCCATGTCCCTGAGCAGGATGAGAATCACCCAACAAAAAATAACTACCGACAACCCACCAACCAGACCGTATTAAAATCAGCCAACTAGGGCTCCGTTGAGAAGCAAAGGTGAAAAAAACCCTCAAGTCAGCGTGTGTATAAAATATTCTCCCTAGAGGACGTGGCACAGAGATGGTTTTAATTAACTGTGCATTCCATTTACGCTTAGCAGGCGAGTTATTGTACATTAAATAAATACCGGTGGGTTATTAAGAACATATTTACTTCTAACTTAACAACAACAAGTTATAGATACAGATTTCCGTTACACCACAGTCGGGTGCGTTTGTTTGGAATAATCAATTGTTCTTTACTCAAGATATAATAATTGCCTTATTGAATCTAGAGAGGCGCTTTTGGTAATTTATGGAAAATGAATTTTCTCAGTTACTCTGTTCTTCTCTCTCGAAAAAGAAGGAGCAGGGAAAACAAAGATTCTAGAACTCAGGTTCATTGATTTCAGGGACCACCTGGCCTAGGAGATAAACGGCAGCCTTCGCATCTGAGAGACCTGGACGCTAGACCAGGTAGGGAAGCCCAGGAAACTGAGTTTACAAAGCAATTGCTTAGAATAGGTTATGGTTTAGACCTAAAAGCACCTTTCAAAAAAACATGCGTTAGGCAATGCAGGAATGTTCAGAAGTGAAATGATCAGATCACGAGAGCTCTAACATTGCCAGTCAACTGATCCTTTTGGTGGATTAATAATTTGAATGTACATCCAGGGAATAACTATAGGCAGGTAGGACATGACTGAAGAAGGTGGTCACTGGGAGCAGGCTTTTAGATCATATTTTGTTCCTGGCTTGTGCTCACGTGTTTGTTCATTCTCTCTCTCTCTCTCTCTCTCTCTCTCTCTCTCTCTCTCTCTCTCTCTCTCTCTCTTGGAGCACCTTTCCTCCTCCCTTCTGACATGTTGTTCTGCCTAACTTGGGCCCAGAACAATGGAGTCGGTTGACCAGGAACTGAGACCTGTGAAACCGTGAGACCAAAATAAACTTTTCCTCCTATCAGGTTGTTTGGTCACAGCAATGAAAAGCTAACGCAGTATAAACATGTCCCCAACAACATTTGGAACATACTTACACTAAACCATTACCCATGGCTTTTCTGACACTCAAATCTCACTGAGCATCCTGGGTTTTGTGTATTTCCTGTTTGCTCAATCCGTCCAGCTGAGGGCTACCGAGGTATTGATAGGAGGAAAGCACTACGGAGCCACTCTCAGCCCCAGCACAGGTTCTCAGTCTGCAAGACAGCGGCGTCGAGGGAGATGAGCTGGACCAGCAGCTGGCTTTGTGCCCACGTGTAGGAGGAACCTGCTCCGAGGTAGCCTCTGCCTGGTGTGTCTCACTTCTCCTGCTCAGTCTCCACTGTGGGTCACAGATCGCAGGTTGTCACATCATGAGCTTGTCCTCTAACAAGTAAGGACACTGAGGCCCAGGAAGCAAAGTGTCTTGAGCAAGGTCACAGAGAAAGTGACTGGCAGAAAGTCGGTTTTATGGTCATCGTTCCTCACCATCATCTATTATAGTGAACAAGAGGTATGCACTAAGCGTTCACTGTGTGTAAGGCTCTTTGCTCAGGAAATCCTCATAATAACCCTTTGAGAACGATACTCTATTATTTTTGTTTTGTTATAGCTGGGCTCAAAAATCTCAGCCAAGGTGCCATTATTTCTCCCCATGATACCCACCTTCTTCTCTTATACCCTCACCTATAAATAAATCTACAGGACCCACCACTTACTAAAAACCCAACACTGACCCAGGCTCCCTGGTAGTCAGGCAGAAAATAAGTCAAAAGGAGAAAAATCCGAGGCAGCGTAGTTGGGTGGCCAACAGCATAGACTATGGTCCCAGTTGCCTGGACTGGATTCTTGACATCACCACTCACAGAGCATGGCAAACATGCAGAATTTTGTGCTTTCCTTAGGTCCTAGTCTGTAAAGTAGATATTATAATAGCGCTGAGAGCAGAGCCCGGCACATGGTAACCACTGAGCAAATATTTACTACTGCTACCAGTAAAACCAGGTGTCCAAACTCTGAGGATTGAATAATCAGCCAATATCAGCAAAGGCTGCAGAGCACAGAACTGCATCTTGCTTTCTGGCCAGTGATCACCTTCCCTTCCTCTGTTTATCTGAAAGCCCCTGGGGAAATGGTCCAGGTCAGGAAGAGCTGCTCTCACTCATTGCTGATTCAACCTTAAATCCTATGTTTCCCACTACCCAGGCCACTAAATATGATTATCTGGTTCCAGGGCTTTTAGAAGGGTTTCAGTTTCAAGTTTTCCCTTAAATTAGGTTCATCAATCATGGAAAATAGTCAAGATTCCAACACTTGAGAGTCCACATTGCTTCTTCCAGCCTGCCTTCCCCAATTATAACAAACCACAGCATCAGGCACTCCCACCGCCCCACATGTAAACATACTGTGGCACACAGAAGCAGGAGGTCACACTGAGGTGTAAACTCATCTCAGGTCTGACATTAAGTGTTAGTTACTAAAATAAATATCCTGAGATTTATCTGTTATATCAGAGTTTGTTCCAAAGTCATTGGACCATAGCTTCCAAAAATACATAAAGTGCATATTATTGCCCATCCCAAAAGCAATTTGAATTTCTAAAAATTTAATTAAAAATAAGTAGGAAATCTTAGGACCAACAAGGAGAATTTAAAAAAAAAAACTATTAAACTGTCAAACAGATTTCATGGCTGTTTTCCTTTAGATATTAGTTGTCCTCAAAATCTTATGTGTGAGACAATGCAAGAATATTCAGAGGTGGGATGAGAACCTTAACCTGATGGGATAAACTGAGTGCCAACTGAATGCAGGTGGGGTGTGGCTGGAAGAGGTGGGCATTGGGGGTGTGGCTTGGGGTAGATATTTGTATCTGGAGAGGGGAGTCTCTCTCTGCTTCCTGATCATCCTGTGAGCTGCTTCCCTCTGCCACACATTTCCACCATGATGTTCAGTCTCCCCTGGAGCCCTGAGGAATAGAGCCAGCTGCCTAAGGACTGAGACCTTTGAAACCTTGAACTCTCAAGTAAACCTTTCCTCTTCTTCTTGTTGGGTCTTTTAGCCACAATAGCAAAAAAAAAAAAAAAAGTGACTAAACCGATGACCACATGACTTTGGTAATAAATTCTATTAGTCTTTTTTAAGGATTGGGCAATTTCTATGTTATAAATATGGATCCAGAGTATAGACAAAGACAAAAAAAGCTGACTCAGATATTTCACAATGTGACCATATGCCTTATTTCAAAAATAAAAACGTTGAACCAAAGTAGGAAACTATCCACTAATTTTATTTGTGAATATAGATGCTAAATCCCTAAGGAAAATACTAGCATATGGAATTCAAGAGGGCATCAAAAGAATGAAAACTATTACCAAGAATAACTCATCATTGGAAGACCAAGACAAGTTATTATAAGGAAGTCGACAAATTTAAAAATATCACACGAATTAAAAAGCTTAAAATAGTTTCAATGGACATCCCAAAGTTATTCAATAGCATTTTCAGTAAAGATCATTTGGAAAAATTTTTTTAAAAAGGGAATGTCCTTTATATAATAAATACTACCAAGCTTAAATATACTCCCTGCCTGTACCAGATCTTCTTAAAAATGGGTGTATCAGTTATCTACTGCCATAATAATGCTGTGTAACAAGTCACTCCAAAATTCAGTGGCTTCAAAACAACCAAAACTTATTTGTGTCATAAGTCTTGAAGGCCAGCTAACTGAGTGGTTCTTCTGGGTTTGACTAAACTCTCCTTCATGAAGACGGTTGACTGGATTTTGGAGGATGCTGTCCAGTTTTGACTGGTAGACTAGCGTAACTCAGCTCTCTTCCACATGCCCTGTCTTCCAACAGGGCACCTCAGCACATCTTTCTCATGGATATGGAGGAGCGGAACAGTGTTCAAGCCACTTTTAAAGTCCTCATGGGCTTTATGCGAGTACCATTCCTCTGTCAAGTCACACAGCCACACTCAGGGTCACAGCAGGAAAAGCCTTCAGAGTTACATGCCACGGGGTGTCGTTAGAGGGAGGAGTGAAGAACCGGGGTGAATTGTCAATTCTTTACACACAGGACTTCTCCATCTTTCCTGAACATGTCATGAGAATTTCTAAGTGAAGGTCCCAGCCTCTCCCAAGCCCAATGAACATAGAACTCCTTTATTTTTCATAGAACATCCCTGGAGTCACATGCTTGCATGACACAGTTTGGGGGAAACAGAAGTCATAAGTTTATACCATGGCATTCACAACATCAAAAGAAAACAGGAAAAAAAAACCTCACCATGATACACTTAGAAATAATCCCAATAACAAATGAGTAGGATTTATATAAAGAAAACGATAAAACTTCACTGAGAGATAAAAAATAAAGATCTAATTAAATGGAGACAAGCTATCCTCCTAAAAGAAACGGATCAATATTGTAAAGGAGACAACATTTTTTTCTAAATTGATTTATAGATTTAACGTAATCCCAATGAAAATCTCAATGAGATAATAATACCCATGTTTTGGCAAGAATAATGTGGAAACAGACATTTTCATACACTGCTGGTGGGAGTTTAAATTGATGCAATCTTTTTAAAAAGCAATTTGGAGCCTTAAAATTGTGCATAGCTGTTGACCCGGATCTAGAAATATGCCCTAAGGAAATGATCAAAGTGAACAAAAAATCTATTTACACAGATGTTCATTACAACACTGTTTGAAGGGAGCAAAAATTGATAATAACTTAAAAATTCACCAATCCTGGCATCCATAAGTAGATTTCCAAGATTTAATATTAATATATATTCTGTAGGATTAAGACTCATGATTTCAAAATTTTGTCGGATATGAAAATTCTCACAAGCTAACTTGTAGGGGTGTGGACATGGTGGAAAGCAAGATGTTAAGCTGCACTGCGACCTGCTTCCCTGTGCTACCTAGATTCCCACTGAATGAAAACCCTGGGAAGACAAAACAAAGCATTAACTCATTTTAATTTTCTATATTTCTTAATTCTTATGTAATATGCATGTGGTATGTTTCTCTTCTAAGTACTTATCCCCGTAGATGCATCGAGGATGGAAAGAACTTTAAAAAAAATAAAGGCAAATGAAGACAACCCATGATAGTGTTCAAAAAGGAAAGTGTAGGCATGGGGTTGTACAGAAGAGGCGGGACCCACCCCACCAAGTATAAAAGAAACTTATAAAACTACTGTGGTGATATTCAAGATTTAACACATCAATGAGTAAATTGCCCACCCTACCTCCCTGGCTACAAGTGTAAAAGGATGAGGTGGCACACCCATAATCCCAGTCACTCAGGAGGCCAAGGCAGGAGGATCTCAAGTTCAAGGCCAGCCTCAATCATTTAGTGAGGCCCTAAGTAACTTAGCAAGGACCTAAGTAACTTAGCAAGACCCTGCTTCAAATTTTTTAAATTTTTAAAAGGGCTTAGGATGTAACTCAGTGTTTGTAAAGCACCTCTGGTTTCAATCCCAGTAGAAAAAAAAAGAAGGAGGAGAAGGAGGAGGAGGCAACACAGGATTTCCAATAAATAGTTTTAGGAAAATCGACCATTTATGGGGAAAAAACAATCACCATATTCCCCACAGACACAAGATAAATTTGAAAAGACTCAAAGAATTAAATTTGAAGCAATAAAATGGTTAAAAATAGAATCATGATATCGGGGACCAACTGAACTTGGAAAGATAGAACTTTTAAAAGATAATCTATGGAATAGCCATCAATTAATGTGATAATTAAAAGATCCCACACTCCCAGATGATAAAATACAAAGGCAAATAATACCAAAACGAGGGGGAAATATTTACAAAACAGAACAAAGAGTTAATGACCTCTATTCAGGAACAAACCTCACAGGTCCCTCAGGATGGGAACTCTCCTAACAGCCAGCTGCCCAGGAGTCAGATGTCAGAGACCTGCCACTTCCCTGCTGGAATCACTCCAAACCTCAGTTCCCTCCCCTGGAAGACCGAAAATAATCACCCCAGAGACTTGTCACTAGGATTAAATGAAGTAAAGGCTAGATCCACCCTGAGATGGACACTCTGCCAAGCCTTAGGGCTCAAAAGGTGCCCAGGACAGAGGAGTTGATGCTCATAAATAAACACACAGACAGGCAAAGACCCCAGCATGTGACAGACGTCCATGGAGGTGGGGACAGGGTGACATGGAGCAAGGACCTCCACCCATCTCCTGCTCCTGGAGGGGGTGGCTGCAAGTGGCGCTCTAAAGGATGAAATGTCAGCCAGCAAAGGGAACAGGAGGGCACCTGGGAGACCGAGGACCACCTGTGTGACGGCTGGGGATGAACCGTGCAGAGGGATTCTTAGACCACACCAGTAAGTGGTCACCTTAGCGGGGAAGTAAAGCTCGAGGTCGAGACTGGGGAGAGGAGGAGGTATTAGGTTTTCATTGCAGGTGGACAGGAGCTGAGGAAATCAACCGAGAGGATGAAGGGTTGTGTTGGCTGGTGGTTTTAGCGGTTCCAGTTCATGGTCAGCTGACTTCAATGCTCTAGGCCCGTGGGGAGGGAGCGCGCCGTGGCAGAGGGGGCGCGGTGGGATGGAGCTGCTCACCTCATGGCCTCTGGGAAGCAGGGGGCGGGGGTAGGGCAGGATGTACCCTTCCGTGTCCCCAGTGACCTACTTCCCACCTCCTAGAGCTTCAACCATTGTGAGCCCCTCCAAGGATCCATCCAGTGCAGTGATTAGGTCGGAGCCCTGACTCTCCCATCACTGCCCCCAAGCCCACCTCTGAGCCTTGCTGCACGGGGACCAAGCCCTCAACACCTGAGCCTCTGGGGGAGGATGTTTCAGATCTGAACTGTCACAGAGAACCCCGAAGGAATCAGCAGGGACTTTAGGTGCTGGTGGTTTCATTTTGAGGCTGACGAGAGCCCTAGGAGGGTTCCAAGAGGGGTGTGACATGCACACTGGAAGGACGACTCTGCAGGGTGAAGAAGGACTTGGAAGGTCAAGGCGGGGGTGGAGAGTCAGCCGGGGGCCTGGGCTGTGCCTGGACAGATGGGTGGTGATGGATGTGGAGGGACAGGGACCTGAGGATGAAGCCACAGGGACATCAGTGAGGGATACGTCCGAAGAAGCAGGACAGGGAGACCTGGACGCAGAAACTAAGCATGAAACTCCAAAGTCTCGGAGCTTCTGTGACACCAGTAGCACAAAAGTGGCAGAGTGGCAAAGGTCACTAAGAGATAATCCAGAAAACCATGCACACGACAAACTGAAAACAGACATACAAGAAATATTTAACATTAGTTACAAAGATGGGTCAGTTTTTTAGAGGGATATACCTTATCATCCATTGAATTCTGTGAGTTAAATTCATGCTCAGAAAGGTACACATTGTTTTGAAGGCCTAGTTTTAGGAGCATGTGCCATCTGGATAGGAGGGTTTGTGGGTTTCATCTGTCCCTCCACGACGGCTGCCCTTCCCAGGCATCACGCTAAGTGCCCAGATGCAGGATCGGGGAGGACCTCTGCTTTTCCTCGGTACAGGGCGGACACATGCATTTTTTTCACGGCCGTTGTTTTTCTAGGTTATGAAAAGAGCTGTCCTCTACCTATAGCTCAACAACAAATGTGATTCAAAAAATAGACATTTCTCCAGAAAAGAGAGACAAGCCAACAGGCTGCAGGTTAAAGGGCAGAATCATCAAGCCGTTGATGGCACAGAGGCTACCAGTGGATAAAGGGGAGACAAGAGAGCAGACCGAGGAAAGAGACCACACTGCAGACAAAGAGCTTTGGGGTCCAGGGGTGACATGAAGGAGGGGAAGTTATCGCTTCTGCCACAGAAACTCAGGGAGATGTGCAAAGACGAGTGTTTCTGCTGAAATCTCTCCTCGACAGACGTCTCCCATGGGGCCAGGCAAGATTCTGCTGACAGAGGCTTCTCCTTCAGGGCATGCAGGGGTGTAGGTGCACTGCCATCCAGTGGCAAGATGGGAGGTGCCAATCAATGATCCTCCACATCCTTCTTCTAAGCCACTACTGCAAGAAATAAGGACTTTGCAGGGGAAGGAAATGACCCAGAGCAAATCAAAGATGGGCCAGAAGACATGGGAACAAGTTTTGTTTAACCCCCTGTTTTAAGTCAGCTTTTCACTGTTGTCTAAAAGACCCAGCCAGAACAATTATAGAGGAGGAAAAGATTATTGGACGGTTCATGTCTCAGAGGTCTCAGTCCAGAGACAGAAGGCTCCATTCCTCGGGGTACGAGGTGAGGCAAAACATCATGGCGGAAGAGTGTGGCGGAGGGAAGTAGCTCACATGTTGAGCAGAAAGCAGAGAGACTCCACTCTGCAGATACAAAATGTATACCCCCAAAGCCACGCCCCCAAGGCCCACCTCCTCCGGCCACACCCACTTGCCTTCAGTCACTACCCAGTTAATCCCATCAGGGGATTAACTCACTGAGTTAAGGCTGTTATAACCCATTTCTCCTCTAAACCTTCTTGTTTTATCTCACACATGAGCTTTAGGGGGATACCTCACATCCAAACCATAATACACCCTAAAGAGAGACGCTCTCTCGTTACACATGGATTTTTCTAAGCACTAATACTCATGACCGAATGTCTACCTCACTTATTTTCTTCCTGGTTCCCGTGACTGATGTACACAAGATCTGGCTTGGGTATCAGGAAAAGCCAAGGAGACTCCATGGGTCCATGGCACATTCATCCAACTAAGTAGTGGAGGCCAAAATCCAAACAGTCTCATTCTTATCATACTCTCATTTCCCATCCATCATTATGAACTTCCAGCTCTAGCTGTTGCTCATGACCTAAAAAGACACGAGGTCATTGGATCCGAGGGACCAGAGACATATTCATTCAACGCTATTTTATTTGTCATGGAAGTTGCTAACATACATTCTAAAGACATCAGCAAGAAAGACCTATTCTCTTCCTACAATTCAACAACACCACGATTCAAAAATGGTCAAAAGACTCAAAATAGACATTTCTCCAAAGAAACCATATCAATGGCCAGGGAACACATGAAAACAGTCTAATCATTAGGGAAATGGAAACCAAAACCACGGCAAGATAGCACCTCACACCCATTAGGGTGGCTACTGTGAAAAAATAGAAAACAGAAAATAAGTGCTGGGGAGAATGTGGAGAAATGACAAATCTTGTACAGTATCAATGGGAACGGAAAACAGCACAGCTCTTGGTAAAACATTGCAGTGATTGCTCAAAAAATTAAAAGTAGAATTGTCTGATGACCCAGCAACTCCACCCGAGGTATAGCTCCTAAAGAACTGAATGGAGGGCTTGAAGCAAATCTAAGCATCAGATTCATGGCAGCAGCTTCCACAACAGACTCAGAGTGAGAAGCAAAGATGGTTCTTCCTGCTTGGAATGGTGACCTCCAGCAGTGGTCCACCCTTAGAGAGCTTGAGTGCCATGGTGACCTGGGCATGAAAAGAGGTCTCAAGGAGAGAGTGACACATACAGAAAGAAGAGAGAGGGAGAGACAGAGTGTAGGCGAAAGTGAGAGAGTGAACATCCCCCAGCTTTGGAAATGAACTGGTAATGCATCACCTCCATCAGCCTCTCTCTGGGAGTCTCCCAAATGGCTGCAGCAATCGGTGGGTGAAAGCAGTCGGGCCGCTGGGTGCACCAGCTCCCTGGCCAGGCGAACTCCAGGTGTTTTGGACAGATGTGCACCGGGGCCTCGATGCTGGGTGCTGCTTCTCCCTGTCTTGTGCCCTGACATTTGGAAGTCAGCCAGAGGCAGGCTCCCTGGTTCTTTGTAGGTCACTTAGATTCTGGTATTTTTAGATTCGATAGCAGAAATAGCTCCTATGAGCTTCTCACATTGTTATCCTTGCAGTCTGCGGATGGCACTGTGCGTGGGTGGGAAAAAAGAGAAAAGAATCCAAAATCAGGTCACAGTCCGGCTCTCGGGCCTCACACAAGGTGTTCATCCTTCCCCAAGACGTAGTGTGTGTTGTAAAAGGCATATGTTGGCAATATCTACCTCAAAAGTTGTTGGAATCAATAAAGAGAGTACATATTGCTATACAGCTGTTGTTAGGAAAGAAGTAAAGAGTGTGTTCTCATGCCAACTCCCATCCAGTCTGCAACCGATGTTATGGTTTGGATTCTGAATGTGCCCCAAAGGCCCCTGTGTTGGAGACATTGTCCCCAGCCCATGGTGCTATGGAGGGCTGGTGGAACCCTCGGAAGGTGAGGCCTTGTGCAAAGAAGTTAGGTCACTGGGGACCCTTGTGGGTAATTGTGAAACTCTAGTCTCTTTCTCTTCCTTGCTCTTGCAATTCACAGTCACCACGTAGTAAACAACTTTGCTCCACCACCTGCTACCCATCATCATGTGCTGCCCTGATACAAACCCAAAAGCAATGAGGCCAACTGATTATCTGAAGCCAAAATAAGCCTTTTTTTCTTTTTAAGTGGATTATATCAGTTATTTTGTTATAGTAATGGAAAGATGCCTAACACACCTTGTTTCACCTGCATACTCTTAAACCATTTGATTTCCTTTAGACTGGCTTCTGCTCTCCAGATGCCACAGTCCCTATTTTCCCATATCATCTCACACCCATCCTATGTATTGCTACCAACCTTGCCTGGGAAGTTTGAGTTTGAGACTGCAACATGGAATTTTAAAGGTAAACATTCAACTATTAATGCAGAAGAGGGGTCTCACCTACAGCCTAGTAGATCCAGAACTATGATTTTTATAATATCAATTCTGGGTTTTAAGCAGAGGAAACATTATACTCTATAGACTAATAATGCAGAAAGTCAGAGTAGCCAATTATGAGTTGCCAAATATAAAAAAAAAAATTGGTTTTGAAGACTGGAATACTCTTGTCACTATCCTGATAATGACAATGTGCTACATATGAAGCATCAGTTCAATTAGAAGATTCCTTGGTCTACACGGAGCTGGCACCAGAATAAATAAATCATTAAAGCAACAGCACATGTTAGAAAGTCCAGAAATAAAATACAGCATGCATAGAATTTAATAACCAATAAATGTAGCATTTCTAACCAGTGCAGAGATGATGAGTTTATTTCACACATGAAGTTAGGGTAATTTGTTAACTGCTTGCAAAAAAAACAAGAGTTGTTTTACACTGTAGTCTTCACACTATAAATAAACCCCCAATAGATAAAAGCACTAAAAGTATTTCTTTTTTTTTTTTTAAAAAAAAAAAAGCCTAAAAGATGCAGAAGAAAACACAAATGAGTATTTGTCAGCTCTGATGGAGAAAAGGCGCTTCTGAGCATAAAAGTAAAGGAACAAACTGGGAAGGAAAAACGTATCAGCTTGTCTACATAAACGTTTCAAACCTTCTAAAGACCTAAAGACACCACAACCCAAATGAAAAAGAATTAACCAGTCAGAGAAAGTGACCCCGGACACCCAGAGACGCTCTCCATCTTCCCGGAGTCTCCCACCTGGGCCAAGGTGGCAGACGTTAAAAGCAGGACCAGCCTCAAATCAGCCACTGTCAACAGTGACAGCCCCCCTGAAGCCAAGTCCTGGGGGGAAGTGGTCCCGGGGGCTCTGAGGTCAGATGGAATGGGCGGGGTGCCTTTCTGAAGGGTCATTTCGTGCTGAAGGCTGTGCTGGCGACAGCAGCGTGATAAACAGGAGTCATGGGAAGAGCCTATGGCAGGCGGCGGCGGCAGCAAGGACAGTGTCTCTAGAGCAAATGGACCCAGGAAAGTCGCACAGGAGCAACGGGCCAGCCGACTCACACATCTTCTATTTTTGATTGAGATTAGAGGGTCTGTCCACGAATGGTTCCTACACATCAGTGAGACCAGCCCCAGGCCTGTAACAGGCACAGGCGCAGAGTGCACAGTGCCTGGAACAAGAAGTGCCCACGAACCCCCGAGGGACCGACGGGAGTGATGTGTTTGACTGGGGCTGAGGGGTGCCAATGGACGGCGCATGGGCTGGGGGAACGTCTGGGGGATGATGGGGAAGGTTCTCAAATTGGATTTGTTGTGATGTTCTCACAACTCTGTCAATTTAGTGGGAGATCATTAAATGGTGCATTTAAAATCTGTGCATTTTATCATGTACTCACAAGCTCTAGGTCACTACAATCAAATACCTGACCCAGGGCTGCTTATGAAGAAGAAGGGGTTTATTTAGCTCACCGTTTGGAGATTTCAGGTTCACACAGCATAGCAAACCCTCTGAGGCAGGAGTAGAGTTCTCCTGCATCACTTCATGGGATGGTAACCATGCACGCTGCAGGGGCCAGCAAGGGATGATGACAGAGCAGGAGTGCAGGGACAGGAGGGGCTGGGATTCCTCTGTGTATAACAACCTGAGAACTGGGAAGGAGCTCCAGCGACCTGAGGCCCTCCTGCCTGGCCCCACCTCTGAAAGGATCTCAGCATCTCCCAATAGCACCCCGAGGAGGAGCCTTTAGCACTTCATGAGGACACAAACAGGCCACGCACAAACCAGGCCATCTGCTAGGTAAATGATATCTTCTAAAAGCTCTTTTTAAAAATCAATTGTTCCATCTCTGTAGTGATCAAAGAACTACGAATTAAAACATAGCATCAGTTTTTAATCTTTTAAATTTGAGAAGTATTTAAGTAATAATCTGAGTGTTGGTAAAATGTTGGGAAATGGGCATTTTCATACATTCGGCAATAACCATCAAATCCTTGTTATTTTGTCAGAGGCCCTGGGATTTAATATAAAGAAGTAGCAATGAGTGTGCCAAAACTGTGTATGGAAATTTTTATCCCAGAAATATTTGCAAAGATGAAAAAAGATGAAAAGTCTAGATGTTCACCAGTTGACATTTATTTAAATATGAAATAGTACAATTCTAGTTAACTAGGTAAGAAAATGGTCTAGAAGAATGAGTGCCTAATTACATGGATAAGTGGTGATAAACTAGGTACAAATAACTATAAACCAGTATAATATGATTCCCATTTGGGAAAATCGTGTGTGGTTTTACTTAAAAAAAATCTCAAAGGACAGACATCTGTGTCAGTCAGCTAATACAATGGGCTGCTGCCTAACAAACAATCTCAAAGCACACAAGAAACAGCACTCACTCTTTTTAAGTTTGGGGTTTTTTTGTTTTGTTTTGTTTTGTAGTTGTTGATGGACAGAATGCTCCAGTTTTATCTGTTCATTATTCATTTATTTATTTATTTCTATGTGGTGCTGAGGATAGAACCCAGTGCCTCACACATGCTAGGCAAGCGCTCGACCACTGAGCTACAGCCCCGGCCCTGGTGTTTGTTGGCAGGTGTCTCCTGCAGGAAGCAAGGCAGAGGGACTGCAGGGACCCCCGGTGAGCTCCTGTGCCATCTGGGGCCTCTCTGCCTCTGGCACAGCCCAGGAAGGCACACCCACTGTCCAAGCCCATCCCCCACTTCTGCTGGCATCACTCGTCACTCCTGCCCTCACTGAGTCAAGTCACAGAGTTAAAGCCAAAGCCAAGGGGCAGGGAAGTACACCTTGTCTGTAGCACAGGACACTGCAAGTCACAGGAGGGGTGGCAAGAATCAGGAACCAAAATGCATTTTGCGTGGTATCAAAGGTTTTCAGCCTGCTCGTCGGACGGAGAGCATGGGAATGTCTTGTTCAGTTTTCTTTTATTAACTTACACAGGTTTGCGTTGGTCAGCTTGTTGCTGTGACCAAAGTACAAGAACAAATTAGAGGAGCAAAAGTCTATTTGGGGGCTCCTCTTTTCAGAGGTCCCGCCCCTGGTTGGCGGGTTCCATCCCTCTGGGCCTGAGATGAGGCAGAACTTCCTGGGGAAGGGGCCACTTGAACCCTTTCAGGGCACAGCCGCACTGACCCACCTCCTCCAGCCACGCCCCACCTGCCTTCCGTTCCCACCTGGTCCACTCCCTCTAGGATGGACGGACTGGGCAACGGCTCTCACGGTCCAGCCACTTCACCTCGGAAGATTCCTGCATCAAGGGATTCTAGGGGACGGCTCCTATCCCAACCACAACCACTGTGTCACCAGCTGCTTCCAGGTTGATTTCCTAGGCACATCAGGTGTCTGTGGATCCACAGCAGCTCAGCCTCAGTCCTCCCTGCTCAGAACAGAAGCTCTCCTGTCCAAAACAGGCCTCGCTGGGACAGGCAAGCTGTGTGTCACTTCCTGTCACTTCCTGACATAGCCAAGCCTGCCACTATCAGTAGGGACGAGGTAGTCCCCATCCCAGCAAGGGGACTGCTTCCCGTGTCAGTGGGTGGGGATACAATGGCTGAGAGTGGGGGCAGTAACAGGACCCTGTACCGTTCTCACCAGCACGTCAAACTCCTCCCCGATGGCCGCGCAGTGGCTTCAATTTTATTCATTTACCATGTATGGATCTACTCATTTTTACTCTTAGGTCGATGTGAACAGAAGATTTGCTTTCTTTCCCTTTCCATTTTCTAACCTACTTTTTTTTTTCTTTAAGCTTTCTGTTTATCAGACGTGGAATGGCTTATAACTTCACGTGTGCCTTAGAAAGCAGACAGCAGCCCCTTCCCCTCCATTTCCTCCATTGTTCAATCTCCGGAACAAAACACATTCAATATTTATGACAGGTTCATTTGGTATTTATCTCCAATCCTCTAAATTACACGCATGTTTAGCTACTTCTTGAGTTTTGCCAAATCGAGGCTTTCCCTTGATTTCCAATAAGAAGGGTGAGAGGAGGGAGCTTGTTCTCCTCCCGCCATGTCCCCACAGACGCATATTTCTGTCCGATCCCCGAATGTGCTGGTGGAGATATACTGTCATTTTTGTTAACCTATTCACCGAATACGCAGTATTTTCATCACTGGGTAGAAACGAGGCACAGCCAAGCCTCAGGGAACACAGTGATTACTTTTCTTCTAACATAATTTTGTTTAGTCTTGATTTTTTTCTTTTTTCTTTTTTTTTTTGTGGGGGGGATGGTTTGGTTTTACTTTTTCATTTGTTCATTTTTAATCACATTTCAACAGTAAACTCCCTGCTCGTGTCTATATGTCCTTTTAGTATATGTGTCCCACTGAGTACTCTGTTGGCCTCATTTTTGCTCAAGAAATCCTTCTCTGTCCAGCAATGCAAGCTCTGAGGGCTGCACCCTGAGCTCCGGCGGCACCACTGTCCCAAGACTCCACTGACCCAAGACTCCCACTACAATCTGCTGCACAGGGCTCCAGCTCCTGCCTCTAGGGTCCTCTCCCTTCATTTGCCATCTCAGTTTGGTGGAGCATAATCATCAATAGCTTCCCCAAAAGGAGGCCCTGGAGGTAAATGTCTTGAGAGTCTTCAGGTCAGAAAACGTCTTTATTTTGTCCATGGACATAATTAATTATTGGACTGGATGTGCTGCTCCGGGTTGCACGTCATTCTGTATCCGAGTCTGAGCATCCCCAGCCTCTGGGCTGCTGATTAGTCAGGAGCCACGCTGATGGCTGAGACCTTGTATGGACTCTATCCCTTTGTCTATCCCTAGAAACTTGTAGAATTTCCTTTTAGCTTATTCTAAAATTTCTTATGGCATAGGTTTGTTATTGTTCATTGTTTGGGTATTCATTTGTTCTTTCAAATGTGGAAAAATTCCTTAAAATTTTTATTTTTATTTTTTTGTTGTTGTTGTGGATGGATCTCTATTTTATTTATTTTTATGTGATGCTGAGGATTGAACCCAGTGCCTCACCCATGCTAGGCTCTACCACTGGGCTACAACCCCAGCCCGCTTAAATGGTTTTTAAATGCTATTGAGCCCTTTATTTCCTCTCCTTGCTCATTCTAGAACTATTATTTTTTAAGAAGTCTTCCAACAAAAGACCTAATTTCCTAATTTTTTAATTGTACTCTCTTTTTTTTTCCACTTCTGACTCTACTTTTCTGAGAATTCCTTAACTTTATCTGTCGTCCCTTCTACTGAGTTTCCGTTTTCTTCCATAATAACCTTGTTCTCTGAATGTTCCTTTCCCAAATATCGTCTTCTTCTTTCAGGTTTGCAATACATCCTCTTGTTTCTCCAAAGACACTAACGACAGTTTGACTCTTGTGCTCTCCGTGTGGTCCCTGTTCCATCAAGTCATCTTTTTTTCTGCTTGCTTCTCCGGGTGCCCATTTTTTTTCCTGACAGAGGCTTTGCTCAAACAGAGGCTTTGCTCCTTAGCCGTGGCTTTATATTTAAGACAGGGAATCTAAAAGCACTAAGTGTTTGGATGGGCCTCTTGGACTGGGTTTTATCACACTGGAGTAATCTGGGTGATAAATTGGCCTGTTTCCCCTGGAACTTCCAGTTCAGGAACTTTATATCCCATTCTTCTCAGTCTGATTAGATCCCTGGGGGAGGCATCCCTAGCCTTCTGCTTGACAGGTAAAGATGTAGCTGCCGGTGGACGGGAAGGCGTGTGTGCAAGTCGGCGTGGGGAGGGCCTTCACTTCAGCCCTCTGTTTTCGGAGATGCCCACACAATTGCTCTGCTTGGGATTCCCAAATCAGAGCTCTCCTGTTTTCTCTTTCTAGGAATAGGCCTCGGATCTCTAGCAGGGATGGGGGAATCACCTCGCTAAGCGCAGTCGGAAGAAGGATGGGGTCTAACCACTTGGAGACCTTAACGTGTCCACCTGAGACAGGCCTCTCTTCACCCTGGTCTGGCATGCCTGCTGCAGCCAAACCCAAGGCATTTGGGCATTCACCAGTGGAAATCTGATGCTTTTGCATTTTCTCCCAGCCCCAACAGGATTCTCCTTCCTTGGACCAACCAGCATATCCATCCACATACCTGCCACCTTTGGATAATGAATTTCATTGCTATGGCTTCACCTCACCCTGTTTATCTTTCTGCCTTTTTGAGAAATTCCCCTGACTATGAATTCGTGGAGTTTCAGAAGGAAACAATAAATTTCCATTATTACCCACTAGTTCCTGCTTTCATAATGAAAAGAAAATTGCCTATTAGGAAGCGTTCTTGATTATCTCAAAACCAGAATGAAGAGACATGAGAAAATGAATGTTGAATGGATTCAGGCCAAGATAGCTGCACCCTTCCGTCTTCTCCCTGCAGACAGGAGGTCCAGGCTGTGAAATCTAATGCTCAGTCCATGTATCTCTTGGGCAGCACTTAGCACAGCAGGTATTATCCTCCGTGACTCTTTCTTTCCCCATGCTTCCACTTTCCACCAGCCCTTTGTGACTAATGCCTTTTATTTTCAACATGTCAATATTTTTAGTCCAGTTATAGATGAGTCTGACTGGCCTTGGAGGCTTTCTGTCACTACTAAAAGTCCTTAAGGAGTTGACACTGTCTTAAAAACGGAGAGCACACTGATGGCTAAGGTTTTTCATGAAGACACTTAATTTTAGGGCTCACTGAAACACCATTTTCTTCTGATCTGCATATCCACGGGCATAGTTAAGTATAAGTTCAACATTCTAAATCACTTAAGAACTTAAAACTCAGCCATATTGTTTATACCAGAGGGGGGAAGAAGTTGTTCTAGCCCTTTTAGAAGAGGGTAAAATCTCCCGAACATGAAATAACACAAGCATCAAATATAAATTCAAATCCTTCAGTAATCATTGGTTTACTTAATGGAAAGATGCTGGGCAGTCTCTATATGACAACACTGCCCTGGTCTCACAATGATAGAGGAGAAAGGGAAACCTGAAAAAGAGCAAGAAATAATCTCTGACCTCAAGGACATTCCAATACAGTCACTGAAATAAAAGTAAGTAGTGAAATATTTTAGAAATAACATGACCTGATAAATAAACCTAGAACAACTAACTCAAAAGAAGGTAAGAAAGGGGAACTGAAGAAGGAAAAGTTTAAAGAACAAACAGAAAACGTTACAAAATGATACATTGAAATCTAAATACATCAATAACTATATTAAGTATAAATGGCATAGACTCATACATTAAAAGAGAAATTATCAGAATGGATTTAACATATCTCCACTATTGTATTTAAAAGAAATATTTCCAGCACAATTACATAAGAAAGTCAGTGTAAAACAGTGGGGAAGGATATACTATGCAAACAGCAATCAGAAGAAAGCTGGGAGGGCTATTCTAATATCGAAGTCAACCTCAGAGCAAAGAAAATTAAAGTTTCTATTGAAAAACATCATATAATGATAAAAAGATTCATTCCCTCAGAAAATACATAATACTAAATGTGCATGCAGCTAACAACAGAGTCTCACAATATATAAAACCATAACTAGTACAACTAAAAGGAAAAATACACAAATTTATAATTACAGAAGACTCTAATATTCCTCTCTCAGTAATAAATAGAATAACCATAAATCCACAAGGATACAGAAGAACAAACTAACCACCCATCAATTTAATAGCCACAGAACATTCATTCCAACAACAAGACACACTTTTTTTCAAATGTACATGGGAAATTCAGAAATTAATGGAATAGTAAGATAGATCATGTCTTAGAACATAAAACAAACCTTAACAAATTAAAAGAATGGATATTATGCCAACCTAATTGTCTGACCATAAAAAAATTGAACCAGAAATAAATAATGAAACAATAAAAATACTAGTCACTTAAAAACTAAGCAATACACTTATAAATAGTCCATGGGCTAAAGAAGTCTCAAAAGACAATAATATGACAATTTCATATTGATTGAGTTTTAGATATATTAAACTAATGGAACATAACATAAAGTCCAGAAATAAACATACAAACACAAAGATCAATCTCAATCTCCACTCTCTCTCGGTACAAAAGCTATTCAGGGGAGAAAGGATAGTGTTTTCAAGAATTGCTGTTGAAGGGCTAGGGTTGTGGCTCAGTGGTAGAGCACTTGCTTAGCCATGTGCAAGGCCCTGGGTTCAATCTTCAGCACCACATAAAAATAAATAAACAAAATAAAGGCATTATGTCCAACTACAAATAAAAAATAAATGTTAAAAAAAGAAATGCTGTTGAAATATTTTGAATTGAATTATATAAAAACATAATCTATCAGAATGGGTGGGATATATCCAAAGCAGTATATAAAGGCAAAATTATAACTTCAAATATTTTCATCAAAAAAAGAGAAAATTGTTGAATCAATAATCTAAGCTTCTACTTTAAGAAGATATAAATGTTTCCAAAGAATGCAAGAGGAAAGAAGTAAAGATAATGTCAGTAATCAATGAAATTAAAAACAAAACAACAGAGAAAAATCAATGATAACAAAGAAATCTGATAAGCCTCTAACAAGTCTACAAAATGAGAGAGAGACAGACAGACAGACAGACATTGTTAACATTGGGAATGAAAAGAAGGACATCACTACAGACCACATAGACCTTAAAAGATGGTAAACAAACGTCATGCACAGTTCTATGCCCATCAGCCCAACAACTTGAATGAAATAAGTTAATTACTAAAAAACAACCATCTACAAAAATCCACCAAAACATGAGGGAGAGAGTCTAAATATTCCTATAAATATTAAAGAAATTAAATCCATAGTTTAAAACCTTCTGAAATAAAAAATTCCAGGCCTACATGGTTTTACAGGTAAATTCTATCAAACATTTAAAGATCCTATACAGTAAAAGAGGAGGAAATATTTCTCAACTCATTTTTATGAAATCACCCTTCTCTGATACCAAAACCTGGAAAAGTAGAAAAAGAAAATTTCAAGTAATGTCAATCATCAATGAAATTAAAAACAAAAATCATCAGCAAAATGTTAAGAAGTCAAATTAATACAAAAAGAATAATGTACTATGACCAAGTGGTGTCTATTTGAGGAATGCAAAGCTAGTTCAACATTTAAAAATCAATCAATATAATCTACTATATGCCCCATCTGAAGAAGAAAAAGTTCACATTTTTATACCAAGAGATGAAGAAAAAAACACTTAAAATAAGTCATGATAAAAATTCTCAACAAACCAGGAGAAACCTAATAAAGGACATCTATAAAAACTATAATTAACACAATGTTTAATAATGACAGAATAAATGTTTCTCCTAAAACCAGCATGACGCTCACTCTCAGGACTATCGAACATTGTACAAGAAGTCTTAGAAAGAGCATAATGAGGCAAGAAAAAGTAAATTGAAAGGAAAAAAAGAGGAAGAAATCAAAGTGTCCTGACCTGCAGACAACATGATTGTCTAGGTAGAGAACCCCAAGGAATTTACAATAACGATAATAATAATCTCACCTAGAATTAATCAGTTTAGCAAGATTACAAAAGACAAAGTCAACAAATATCTGTTATATTTCTATATATAAGCAACAAACCATTTGAAAGCACAACTATATCACTCAGAATAGTTCCAAAAAATGAAATACTTTAGTATATATCTAGTATAATACATACAGATTCAGTATATAAAAACTACAAAATACTAGAGAAACAAATCAAAGAAGACCTAAGTAAACAGATAGACATACTCTGTTCATGGATTGGAAGACTCAGTCTAGTACAGAAACTAATTCTCCCCAAATTGATCTATCAGTTTAATGCAATTCTATCAAGTTACCAACAGTGACTTTTGCAGATACTTTATAGAATAGACACGATTCTTCCAAAGTTTGTATGGAAAGGCAAGAAACTAGAATTGCTAAAACACTTTTGAAAGAGGAAACTAAAGTTAGATTAATCAAATCACAAAATTGTATGACTTACTAAATAGCCACACGACTTACAACAATTTCATATTGATTGAGTTATAGATATGTAAACTAATGGAACAACAGAAAGTCCAGAAACAAACACACAAACACAAAATCAATTTCTTCTCTCTCTCTCTCTCTCTCTCTCTCTCTCTCTCTCTCTCTCTCTCCAAAAGCTATTCAAGGAAGAAAGGATAGTGTTTTCAAGAAATGCTGTTGGGGTATGCAGGTTCCTCAAAACACTACAAATACAACTGATAAATGGTCCAACTATACTACCCCTGGGTATGTGTTCAAAGGAAATGAAATAAAATTTCAAAAGAGACACCTGCTCCCCCATGTTCCTGTGACACTATGAGCAATACTCAAGCTAAGGCGTCAGCCAAGGTGCCCGTCCACAGAGGAAGGGGTGAAGAAAACACACACCCATTCATGATGGAGTGTTATTAACCCGTAAGGAAAAACGGAATTCTGTCACTTGTAGGAAAACGGATAGAACTGAAGGTCATTAGGCCAAGCCAAGTGAGTCAGACACAGACCAGTGTCGCGTGTTTTCTCTCCTACGCGGAAAGAAAAGAGCAAGAACAAAGGTGACCTGAAAGCAAGAGAAAGCCTTAAAATATTAGGAAGGGGGCTGGGGAAGGCAGGGAAATGGTGAGGAACAGGGAGGGGGGACTTGATGCGTGATGTATGCTTTACGTAAACATCACAGTGAAACCCACTAATCTACACAGTTAATATGTGTTGTTTTTTAAAAAAGAAAAGTAGTTTGAACAATTGGACATACTTCTACAAAAATAACAATATAATAATAATAAAAATAAACTTTGACGTAAACATCATCTAGAAAATTAATTCAAAATAGATAAAAATCTAAGCATAAATGATAAAATTATAAAGCTGTTAGAAAAAAAAATAGGACAAAGTCTTTGTGACCTGAGAACTGCCTAAGAGTCCTTAGACAGCCAAGAAACACGATCTGTAAAAGAAAAGTTGTAAACTCTACCACACTGAAAATAAAGCTCTTAAAATGACACGTTTTTAAAAAAATGGAAAGAGAAGGGGCTGGGGTTATGGCTCAGCAGTAGAGCACTAGACTAGTGCATGTGAGTCCCTGGGTTCAATCCTCAGCATCACATATAAATAAGGAAAAAGAAAGTTATTGTGTCTTAAAAAAATAAATATTTTTTTTATAAATGGAAAGGCAAGTCTAGAAGAAAAAAATTGCAAGTCATATAATCCAACAAAAGGCTTGATCTAAAATACATAAAGAACACTCAAAATTCAAAAAGTTAAGAACATCATTTGACACAGTTATCCAACTCCTCACCATATACCCAAAGGACTTAAAATCAGCATACTATAGTCATGCAACCACATCAATGTTTATAGCAGCTCAATTCACAATAGCTAAGCTATGGAACCAACCTAGGTGACCTTCAACAGATGAATGGATGAAGAAAATGTGGTACACATACACAATGGAATATTACTCAGCCATAAAGAAGAATGAAGTTATGGCATTTGTGGGTAAATGGATGGAACTGGAGGCTCTCATGCTAAGTGAAATAAGCCAATCCCCAAAAAACCAAAGGCCAACTGCTCTCTCTGGTATGTGGATGCTGACTCACAATAGGCAAGGAGGATGTGGGGGGGTGGCAGGAGAGTGGAGTTTCTCCAGATTGGACAGGGGGGCGTTGGGGAAAGGGAGAGAGGGTGGGAATGGGAAAGATAGTGGAACGAATTGGACATAACTTTCCTATGTTCATATATGAATACAAGACCAGTGTAACTCCACATCGTCTACAACTGCAAGAATGGTAAGTTGTACTCCATGTACATATGATATGTCAAAATGCATTCTACTGTCATGGAGTACTAAAAAAAAAAAAACAAGTTAAAAATTAAAAAAAATCAACAAAACAAAAAGCCAAATCAAAAGACAGGCAAAAGACTTAGCACATAGTTTATCAAACAGAGGGCAAATAAGCACATGAAAAATTATCTGACATCATTAATAATTAGGGAAATGAATGTTAAAGATAGTGAGGTACCACCAAATACTCCTAAGAATGTCTAAAAAATATTGATAGTACCAAGTGCTGGGAAGAATCCAGAGAACGCCAACTCTCATACATTGCTACAAGGCACGGAAGGGGTGGAAGAGTAGCTCAGCCTCTCTGGAAGGTGGCTCAGCAGTTTCTTAAAGAGTTCAATATGCACTTGCACAGGACCCGGAAATCTCCGTCCTTGCCATCTTCCCTTCATAATTGAGAATTGAGATTCAGATAGAAACCTATGTACGTGAATAATCCTCAGAAATGGGAACCAATCAATGAATGAATAAATGATAAACTGTGGTACATCCAATAATAAATGATAAACTGTGGTACACTCAATAATCAAAGAGAACCAACTGCAGATTGATACATGGACTACCTTAGAGGACTCTCAAAGCTAAGTGAGAAAAATCAAGTCTCGGAAAGTTACATACTGTCTGGTTCTATTCATATGACACTATTGAAAAAAAAATAGTGATATAGGACACAGACCAAGAATGGGGACAGGTGTGACTTGGGGAAACCTAAAGAAGTTTTGGTGATGTACATGTTTTGTAGCCTGATGATAGTGAATGAGAGTCACACAAATAGACACATATATTAAAACTCACAGAACTGAACACACCCCAAACACTCCAGTTTACTGTATGATAATGTTTTTAAACATTTTTATTTGTTTTAATTAGTTATACATGATAGTAGAATGCATTTATGTACTTTAATGATATTTCTCATTTTCTGAGTGTACCTGTTGCAGAATCACATTGGTCATGCAGTCACATATATACATACAGTAATCATGTCTGTTTCCTTCTACTATCTTTCCTATCCCTACATCCCCTCCCCTCCCCTCCCATCCCTTCCCTCTACCTAATCTAAGGTAACACTATTCTTCCCTAGTGCCCCTTCCTTATTGTGAATTAGCATCCGCATATTAGAGAAAACATTCGGTTTTGGTTTTGTGGGATTGGCTTATTTCACTTACCATGATATTCTCCAACTCCAACCATTTACTGGCAAATGCCATAATTTCACTCTTCTTTAAAGCTGAGTAATATTCCATTGAGTATATATACCACATTTTCTTTATCCATTCATCTATTGAGGGACACCTAGGTTGGTTCCACAGTTTAGCTGTTGTGAATTGAGCTGCTATAAACATTGATGTGGCTGCATCACTGTAGTATGCTGATTTTAAGTCCTTTAGGTAGAAACCAAGGAGTGGGATAGCTGGGTCAAATGGTGATTCCATTCCTGGTTTTCTGAGGACTCTCCATACTGCTTTCCATAGTAGTTGCACCAATTTGCAGTCCCACCAGCAGTGTATGAGTGTGTCTTTTTCCCCACATCCTCACCAACATTTATTGTTGACTGTATTCTTGATGATTGCCATTCTAAATTTAAAAACCAAAATTAAAACTAAAGCTAACTGGGTGGGAAGGCCTTACTAAACTCTCCTTAGAGGTGTGGCTAAGCTCCGGGTCATAATCCTGCTCTCTGAATAAGCTTCAGATTCCACATCTACCTGGCAAGTAGGTCCAGCTCACACCCACCCACCCAAGAAATGCAGCTCCTGTTCTCAATACACAAAAATCCAGAGAAGTTCTATTCCTGTCTCTCCTCCCATCTTCCCTGAAGAGTCCAGGGAACATGCTCTTGCAAATAAAGAGAAGGAAAGAAGGAAGCAAGCACCCCACACAGGCTCTCAGCTGGACCTTCTAGGCAACTGTGGGTGGCTTGGGGCTGTCAGAGGAGGAGGAGAGCCAGGGACAGTCCCATCAGACCCATCTGTGAGCGTCTAGGGCTATTTTTGCTTTCTGAATAGTCAAGCCATGAGTTGGCCAAGCTGGGCCTTTGGCCATGTGTATTTGTGTGTGTGTATTTGTGTGTGTGTGTATGTGTGTGTGTGTGTGTATGCGTGTGTATGAGAGAAGAAGGCGGGAGGCTTTCCAAGAGAAACCCGTGGGTGGCTGTCACTGACGGGTCTATGTAGATAAATACAAAACATCAAGTAAGCCATGGCTGCCACCAGTCACAGATTGTCCTGCGTCAGATCAGCCACCTTTGTGCCAAATAGCTGCTGCAGAGGTCAGTGTGCCCCGAGCTCGGGAGCTCAGACTCCAGCTAGAAGGCCCTTGGTGGGAGACGCGAGAGTCCTTCCTGGCACAGAGAGATTGCAAGGGCAGAAGCACCATGCACACTTGTACTGTCCAGGAGGCAAAGCCCTGGTCCAGCCCCGGTTTCTGCCCCAAGGTGACCAGCCCTTGCACCTCCCCTCCATGCCTCACCACCGCTGCCCCTTCTCAAAGAGTCTGGCCAGTGGAAAGGCCCCAGGTCCCCCCTTCCCCTGGGCCAGCCTGGTGGGGCTGCAAATCAGGGTGCAACCGAAATGTGGACATGTTTTCTTATTTATTAAGAGATGCCAGAAGAGCACCCAGGCCCCATTCAGCTTTTACCAAAGGGCTCTGTGGCCAGTTCCAAGAATGGTTTGTTGTTGTTGTTGTTTGTATCGGGGGATTGAACCTAAGGGCACTCAACCACTAAGCCATATTCCCAGCTCTTTTTTTTGCATTTTAGAGACAGGGCCTCGCTGAGTGGCTGAGGCTGGCTTTGAACTCAGGATCCTCCTGTCTCAGCCCCTCAAGCTGCTGGGATCATAGGCATGTGCCACTGTTCCTGGCTTAATTCCAGGAGTTCTTAACCAGGTACATCACGACCCTGGAGTATTATTTTTAAAAATATAGACAGACTCATGCTTCAGCCTCTTTGGGCCTGGAACCCTGGGATCTGCATGTCCGTGCAGCTCAGGTGATTCTGATGTGCAGCTAAGCCAGAAGCCAGTGCTCTGGTGGAAGGGACTAGATCAAGGAGGCATGAGACGGGGTCCTAGGTCATCTGCTGGTATGGCTCACAGCTCCGCATCTGCTGGGCTCAGCCTTCTCGTCGGTCAGATGGGTCACAAGAGCAGCCTAAGGGACCACAGGAGCAGGGCTGGTTCTGAATGTGTCCAGTGGTAAGTAAAGGCCGCCCTAGCTACATGGGCAGTTGCTGGAATCTTTTATTTCTTTTTTTTTTTTTTTCTTGAGTGCTATAGATTGGACTCAGGGATTCTCGCATGTTAGGTAAGTGCTCTCCCACTGAGCTACACCCCCAACCCTTGTTGGCGTCTTCCCCTGGCTCTGGCAGTGGGTGCTCACAGGCGGAAGCACAGTACTCCTCCAGGCCACCTAGAGGAAGCACCGATGGAGAATCCACCCTTGGCAGCTAAGATGAGCTTAGAGCAGAGGGGTCCGGACATGGAGGGCTTATGAGCAGAAGTCGTGGGTGACCTGTGAGGGGAGGGACAGGGCTGGGCCATGTTTGCCCTCCCATGGGTTTGCAGCAGCAGGAGTCACCCTGGCACAGAACCGTACTCAGGCCTGGCGAGGGCCCTCTGCCCAGAGCAGAGAATCTTGGTCATAATTTGCATCTGGTAAATTTTTCCAGCCCACAGGCACGATTCTTCATTCTGCTGCTAAGGAGCCAAGCCGTTCTCAATAGGGCTGTCAGGAGGGTCCTGGGAAGCCCTTGGTGGGAGGGAACTCTGAAAAGGCAAAGCCACATGGGCACAGGATGTGGAGCCCGTCCCACGCTCTGTACTAAGAGGCTGCAGGAAGAGTTGGACCTGGGTCCGTGCAGCGATACCTATAATGGTGCAAATGACATCATCCATAACCTTTTTCCACAACAGGCTGGTTTCAAACAGCTGTAATTTATGGATGTTCTTCTGAGAGGAATTAGTCAATATATTTGTTTTCCCTTTGATATATAGCCACAGGAGCGCATCAGGCATGAGGTTTATTAAGCCTTGCCAATTTTCTGCCGCTTCTCAGCGCTATAGATTCTGCTCATGGAGTGGGCTGGTTCCACCCCAACATAGAAAAAAATCATTTCAAATACTGAAAAGCCTTCCAGCTCTCGGCTCAGAGCGCTCTCGGAGCCCAGCGGCAGCCCTGGGAGAGAAAGACAACTTGTTCCTGCAGCCGCGATTGTTAGGGAAGTCTAAGGAGCATGACCGGTCAGGGTGGGGGAGGCCGCAGGCCAGCTCAGCTTCCTGTGGACACGAAACTCCTCGTTCTACTTCAGCTGCAGCCAGGGGCAAGGTCCCCTTCCTAAGCAGTTTGGAAAGTGGTGGTGGCTATCCGGAGCCAGGGGTGACCTAGCCATCCAAGGGCGGCCCCTTGAATCAGGACCTGACACTGTCAGCCTTGCTGCTTCTACCCCTCACCACCTGGGAGTAGGATTCAGCTCCCGGAGTTAACTGCAAGTGCCCACAGGTTCAAAGAGAGTCCTTGGGGAAGAGGCAGCCCCGACCCCTTCACGGGTGATCAACCCGGTGGAGAGGGAGTTGTGGAGCTCCAAGCCCAGTGTGCATAACAAGAAAGTACCTGCATGACGGTGTAAAGTGCAGATTCTCAGGTGTCACTTGGTTCAGTGGGTCTGGGGTGGCGCCCAGGACCCTGCAACTTATACAAGAGCTCTCCACAGGTTGATTCAAACCCACTGACCTCCTCACCACCCCTTGTCACTGCTTGAATAGAGAAGCTCTGTGGCACTCCTGTAGGTGAGACACAGGAAAGACACAATTACAGTCCCAGGGATCCGATCTAGATGCTACGTGCAGGAGACGCGTCGGCGACCCAACAGCCCTGAATGCGCTCAGCCTGGTCCAGGAGAAGAGCAGAGTTCCTAGTGTCACGTGTCTACTGCATGCCAGACGCTCAGCAGACGCGGTCTCCTCCGTGAGCTCGCTGATGGTCCTGTGAAGTGGGCTCTAGCAGAGAAGCAGTGAGACAGCTTGACCCTGCCGCCCTGCTGAGCAGCAGCCAAGCTGGCCCTGAAGGCTGGTCTGATCAACTGTGCAGCTTTGCTGAGCTCGCCCGCGTCCCTCCCACGCCCCACACCCAGCACAAGCTTGTCCACTCCAGAAGTATTTCCTTTTCTTCCATTCCCCTTCCCTTGAGCCTGGTGAGCTTCTCCTCTGAAAGTCACCCCTTTCTTTGAACAACATGCATCCTGCCTATTTTGGTCTTTGGAGCTAGATTTCTTAGGTGAAAAGTTCAGCTCTGCCAATTTCTAGCTGTGTGACCTTAGGCAAGTGGCTGAACCTCTCCCAGACTGTGTTTCCTTGCCTGAAAATCATGACAACCCTCATGCCCACCCCACACTCAGACCTGTGGACTACTAAAATCAGAGGCAGGTGGTGAGGGCAGACACCAGGCCACAGAAGAGGTGGGCGGATGCAGCCCCAGCATCCCACCGGGAGTGAGAAGGAAGGGTCCCAGCACAGAGCAGGCAGCAGAGGATGAGCCGGGAGCTGGCTGGGAACAGGGATCAGGAAGGGCACTCAACATGAAAATGAGACACTCAGGGACACGCACTGTCAGGAGGGACAAAGATAGGGATCCAGGGAGGACCGAAAAGGAGCACCCTAACCCCGTTCAAACAATCGCCCCAACACGGCCACATCACAGCGGGCACCCTACACACTACACATGCATGCACACACAGAGATACAGGCTGCGTGCGCGCGCGCACACACACACACACACACACACACACAGCTGTGGTTTGGATCTGAAGTGTCCCCCGATACTGCATATGCTAAGGGCTTGATCACCAGCCTGTGGTACAAATGGGAGGCAGTGGAACATTTAAGAGATGGGATCTAATGGGAGGAACATAGGTCACTGAGGTTATGCCCTTCAAGGGGATTTTGGGACTCCAGACCCTTCTTTATTGCTTTCCAATTGCATGAGGTGGGCAGCTTCACTTTACCACGAGTTCCCACCATGACCTGCTTTCTCACCAGAGGCCCCCCCAAAAATGGAGCCAATGGGCCACATATTGAAACCGCTGAGACTGTGAGTCAAAATAAATCTTTCCTCCTCTTTAGTTGGCTTTCTCAGGCATTTCGTTACAGCAATGGAAAGCTAGAAAACACAGATGCACAGATATATATACACACACACACACACACACACACACAAGCATATGCAGACAGGCATGCACATATACACAGATACATACTGACATATACACACACAGACACATGCAGCATGCCTACAGACATGCATAGATATATATAAATATACAGACACACAGCAACACATACACAGATACATGCATGTAGACATGCATAAATGCAGACACACACAAAAGCAGACACAAAAGTATACACAGGCATATACACAAAAATACACAGACACACACAGACATAGTCACAGATATACAATTCACATACAGACATGCACACACAGAGATGCAACAGAGCGCACACACACACACACACAGTACATACACCATACACAAAGACGCAGGTATGCAGACACACACATGCACCGATAGGCACACACACACACACACACACACACACACAAGGAGACATATGCATGCATAAACACACAGAACACAAGCACCATGTCCTCAGGCTGCCTGGCCTACGTGCTTTCCATGGTCATGGCCATCTGGCTAGAAGGAGGGTAAGAAATCCAAGTTCCGCTGATAAAATCAGGGATCAGGAAGAATCAACTGACTTTATATTTACACAGAAAACCACGGGTCTCTGAGACTCTCCGGAGACAGTAAAATAAAACGGTGTCTGTGTTAATCCTATGCATATTGACTCTGCCAAGAAAACTGGCTCTGCAGACTGGCAGGGTTCATGTGAGCTGCACCTGAGCTCCCAGGAGCCAAGGTGGTGTTGACTTATGCTAATGGCTCCCCTGCCAAATCCCTGCCTCCCAAAGGCCCCAGCCTCTGCCTAGAGGGAGGAGGAAGAGCTGGGGGCTGAGGCAATGCTGGGCACTGGGATCTGTTCCCTGACTTGTCTCCTCCCCTGGGTCCCATGGGCCCTGCCTGTCTGGCACCAGGCAGTCCCCGCAGTTACCAGGAGGGCAAGGAAGCAGACGAGGCCTGGAAGGACTTTGCCATCTCTCTCCCTGCTGGAACGCAAGCTCCAGGAGCAGGACTGTGTGTGCTCACTGCTGTACTTCAATGCCTACCACACACAAAAACATGGAATGCACCAACAAATGGACAACACTGAAGTCATCGAAGGCAGCGAGATGCCAGAGGGGGTCCTGGGTTGGGGAGGCTCCTCCGTCCTCCACTGACACAGCTCAGCTGACCGTCGAGTCCTGGCCTCACCTTCCTTTTTGCCCCTCACTCCTAGGTCAGGGCTCACCTGGGCCTCCTTCCCCACTCAGAGTCTTGCATTATTTCATTAGAAGTAAAAAAAATCACACACTTGCACAAAAAGGTATCAAAGATGGACAGAAACCTGCCAAAGGAACACCATGGTCCTACCAAGAGGGACGAAGGTGAAAATCACCAAAATGGGCCCTTGGTAAAATCAGGAGAGGTCCATTCCGTATCCTTATTCCCTGACAGTGCTCCCTCCCCTGCCTCTCCATCCCAGAGCTTCAGCCAACCACCTCCCCACTGGGTGCCAGGCCTCTCCCATACTCCTGCTCGCCCTCACAAGAAGTCTCTTCTCCGATTAAAGGCTTAACGGCACCAGAATTTACCCTAAAATATGTGGAGACTTCCACTTCCAGCCAAGGAGGAGTAAGAAGAATCAGACTTACCTCCCCCTGAAACAAACAAAAAGACAAAATCTATAAAGCATGTAAAACAGACATTGGGTAACTGGTAGCACGGGACAGTGACGCCTGAGAGAAGGGACATAAACAAGGTGAGCCCCGTCATTCATTGTCTCACCTTGTATCCAGGGCAAAGTCTCCAGAGCAAGGCAAGAGAGAGACGGGGAAGGGAAGGAGCCCACAGGCTCCCTGACTTGACAGAGCTGAACTGGTAGTGGAAGAGACCAAGGTGTGACATAGAGCCACCTCCAGTATTCACACGGTGCAATTTCCCACATTGTCCCCTGGCTAGTCTGGGTGACCAATAGTATACACTATGGTAATGAGGATGGAGGGTTATAAAAAGACTGTGGCTGATGACCACCTCTGACATCTCGCTGCCTCTGGTCTCTCCCTCCCTCCCCTCTCCATCTCTCTCTTGCTCCCTCTCTTCCTCTCACCATTTGCACCTGGGGAAGTTTGAGACCATGGAATGTGAGAAGCCCCTAGGGAAGGCCCACATGGTGAGGAGCTGAGGCCTCCTGACTCAATTGCACAAGTGAGTTGAGAAGCATATTTTCTAGTCCCTTCAGATGACTACAACATTGGCCCACAACTTGACTACAATCTCACAAGAGATCCAGAGTCACAAGCACCCCGTGAAGCTGCTCCCACGGGTACTAATCCACAGGATCCACAGAAACTATGTGAGATAATATCTGTTCTTTTAATAGTGTTATCAGAAGCTACACAAATGCAAGAAGGGCATCAGAAATAGGAAATATGTGGGTAAATATGAAACATTTTCATCTCTATTTTATAAATCCCCTTTAAAGATAGCTGACTGTTTAAAGCAAACATAGTAACTCTACATTATGGGTTTTATAATATATGTAAAAGCAAGTACAGGTCAATAATAATATGAAGACCAGGAGGAGAAAAACTGGGTATACAACTGTACGCTTTACAAACTATTCATGAATTGATGCAATATTATTTAAAATTAGACAATGAAATTGTAAAAATATGTACTTTAACACTACCATAATTACTAACAAAAGAAAGAGTACAGTTCATAAACCAACAAAGAAGATAAAATAAGGAAAAGTATTTAATCCAAAGGAAGGCAGGAAATAGAAAAAGGGAACAAAGAAAAGAAAAGCAAATTTCAAGACTTTTAAATTCAACCACACCAATGATCACACTGAATGTAAATGATAAAAAAAATCCAACTAAAAAGCAATTTGCTAAGTCACATTAAGAAACAAAATATATCTGCTGCTGCCTATAAGAAACCCATTTTAAATATAAAGATAGAAATAGTTAAAAAAGCAAAATTTTAGAGGAAAACGCCAGGCTAATATTGTTCAAATAGATAAATAAAGCTACAATGTCTCTATCAACATTAGACCTGGTGGATGTCAAAGCCACTCAAACGGTGTCAGTTCCCGTAGACAGAAGAGTCCATTCACAAGGAAGACATGCAATTACAATGTTTGTGCTCCTAATGACAGAGCTTCAAATCCAACAAGCAAAAGCTGATGGAACCGCAAAAAAAAAAAAAAAAAAGATCAATCCATCATTATAGCTGGAGACACCAACCTAATCAGCTGATGGGCAGATGTAGGACCATCACATCCTAGCCATGAGATCAGGAAGTCTTGGGTAAACAGAGAAAGGGGTTGGGAATCAACAAGCAATTTCTATCTCAAGGAAGAGAGGGTGATCCAGGTTAGGACTGTGGAAGGAGATGTCAACAGGCAGCATGACCATTTTTAGCCTTCCCCTCCACCATAATGGCTTTGATTTCTAGAAGTCCCTCTGAGCAGCAGTGCCCTGGGGTTCCAGGTAAGCTCTACTCCCCTACTGTAGGATCTCCTACCCCAGAACCTACAGAGCCAGTTCTTAACCCAGGGATGGAAACCCTTCTTTTACCTTTGACAGATTTCTTGAAGTGCAATTGCCATACAATAAACTTCCCTTATTTAAAGTCTAAAAATTGGTGCATTTTATGCCTACAAAACAATATCCACACTCCAGATAAGTAGCTCCATCATCTCCAAAAGTTTCTTCAACCTACCGCAGCAGAATCCCCTCCTCCCACTCTTCCCTGACTGCATTTGCTCTAGCTCCCAAGTGGAAAAAAATCCAAATGTCTATTAAGAAGAGGGCTGATAAATAAATTCTGCGATGTTCAAACACCGAAACACTATTCAACAATAAAAAGAAAGAAAATTATCAGGATACCGAACGACACGAATGGATCTCAAAATAAGTCCCACTGCGATAAGAAGCAGCACCAAAATAGAGTCCATTCAGTGCAAGCCTTTGTAAAGACAGAAGCTTGTATCTCCCTTGGATGTGGGATTAGGATGGCTGGGCCACACGGTGGGTGGATCTTCAACTTGTTAACCTGTTTTCTACAGTGGTCTCACCAATTCCCACCAGCAGCGGATGGGCATTCTGGTTAACCCACCAATTTGTCAGCAGGTGGCACGGTCAGTGTTTTGAGTTTGAGCTCATCTAGTGGACGTGAAGTGGGATCTGACTGGGCTTTGAACTGGAACGTTCTCAACCACCAGTGGTGGGGCGTGTGCGCAGACGCTCATCTGCCATCTACAGATCTTCTCTTGGGAGGTATTTTTCCAATTCCTTTGGACCATTCCACCCCCCCGCCCCCCACTGGCTTCTTTGTGTCACTGCATCCTAAAGCAGGATAAGGGAAAGGGAGGGATAGAGGGGGCCAGAGGAGGTCTCGCCAGGTAAGTGGCATTTAGACGAAGTTTGGACAGAGTGAAGGAGCAAACCACTAGTATTTCTGGAGGAAGAGCCTTCCTAGAGGCAATTGTGAATGGACAGAGGCCCCAGAAGGGGCAGAAGGACTGGTGAGTGACAGAACTGAAAAGGAGGCGGGGTGGGGTGGGGGACTGGAACAGGGCCAACAAAGGCGAAGTGGAGAGGACGAGGACAAACTCACATCAGAAGAATCTACTTCCCAGTAAATTAAGTGGAATACCAGATGTCAAAGGACCAACAGCACAGTAAATATTCAATTTAAAAATCCGTTTAAGCTGATGCTTGACTCAGCAGACCACACTCACCCTACTCCTAGGGCGCTCGCTCAGCACCAGGATTCTGGCTTTAAACAACTCTTTAACATCCCGGAGATTTTATTCCCTGATTTTTGTGCTTCTCAGGGGGCCTTGCAGATGCCTCCTCCTGCCAGCCAGGCCCAGCTGGAGGGGCAGAGGCTTGGAATGGGCAGCAGGGGAGGATCGTTTAATCAAGAATTATTTAAACTGCTTACCGGACTTCATTTACCATTATGATGGGACATAAAAGTTTAAGGGCTTTCGCCAAAAAAAAAAATCTATGATCCAGCTCTATACAAGTTCTAATAAATCTGCAAAGAAGGAATTTATCATCTCTCAATAAATGTGTCTTTTCTGTACTCTATTCTGAAAACTTGAAAATCCCAGGTATAAATCTCAGCCTTAGGCTTCATTTTTTTTTCTCCTTGGGGGTTGGGCTTGCAGACCCAAACACCCCGCTGCCACCTGGCACCCCATGTCTCCCTTCCTCTTCCTCCACATTCCAAGGCTTCCTCTGGTCTTCATGGTGGGGAGTCCCGGAGTGTTCTGGAGGGACTGGCCAAGTGCAGGTAAACCTCTCCAAGCCCAGTTTTCTCATCTCGGAAATGAGGAATGGATTCACCTGGTGTCCTGGTGGTGATCTCAAGCAGTGCCCAGCAGGGCTCTGGGGAGGCTTGTTGGACAGGGGATAATGGCACAGGATGTAAAGTTAGAATAAAGACACGAGGAAGGGATTTCAGTGGACACCCAAGGCCAGTCTTGCCTGCAGGTATAGGTGGGAAAAGCAAAACTGCAGACCCCATTACATGCCACCACATATGTGACCCTGGGAGCATCGCAATAAGGGAAGGCAGACATAAAGGCCACACGTCGCATGATTCCTTTTATATGAAATGTCCTCCACTGCCAAGTCCAGAGGGTAGAAAGTAGATTAGCGGTTGCCAGGGGATGAGGGAGAGAGGAAATTGGGACTGACTGCTAATGAGTTCAAGCTTTCTTTTGGGGGTGATGGAAACGTTTCAGAGTTAGACAGAGGTGATGGCTGCAAAACCAAAATGATTATACTAAAAACCACTGAATTGAACACTTTTAAATGATGAATTTGATGTTATGTGAATTAAATCTCAATTTTAAAACATATCGCTCTTAGGAAATTGCAGACCTTGGCAAGCTGAGCACAAATGGAGAGAGGACCTAACGCCCCACTGGAGAGCAGAGAGCTCGGCCACTTTGTAGATTCAAGAGGGCCCAGTCTGCGTGGGTGCAGCAAAGAGCCATCGGACTACTTCCCTAAACTAAAAGACCCCTTCTCTTTGGGCAAGGCTGTTACCTTGGATGCTGGAGAATCTCAGCCAGTTGTTGGCCCAGCGCCCTGGAGGCTCAAGCCCAATTCCTGGATGCAGTGCATCTCGGGGTGTGATCCCAGGACCAATCACATCAGAACTAACTGGGGACCTTGTTAAAAAGGCAGATCCCCAGCCCCATCCAAGACCTGCGGAATTGGATTTTTATTTTTAACAAGCTCTCTGGGTGATTCTTTTACATGCTAAAGTTTGAAAAACATTTTGAGCTGGAGAGCTTCTCGAACTTTCAAGTGCATACAAATCACCTGGAGATCTTATTAAAATGTACGTGATTCTCAGTTAATCTAGGGTGGGGCCTGAGAGTCTGCATTTCTAATCAGCAGCAAGGATCCAGGATTGGAGCAGTTTCCTAAACTTGGCTACACGCGACAGTCACCTGCAAAGTTTTCAAAACCCTGGTGCCTGCAAGTCACTCCCTGAGATTCTGAATTGGGGTGATGGGTGGGTAAAGCATCAAGTTTTGGACAGTTTTCCCCAGGGTGATTCCAATATCCAATATACAGCCATGGTTGCAAACTGCTGAGAACAAATGAAGTCCTGGGCAGGTGTCCAGGTAGGATAAGGAGAGGAAATACAGAGGGAGCCTGTGTCTATGGTTAGAAGGATATGCCAACTCGTGGACTACAGAAGCCAGGGCTGCCTGTGTCTCACATCTCACTCCTGGTGCACACAGGAGTGCATAGATTGATAGAATTTCTATCTCCAAACCTCAGCATATGAGGAGAGCAAGGAGCTCCTGCCAGGTCCCCTGCCTCTATCTTCCTTGGCGCAAGCCTGGGTCTGAAAGCAGAATCCATCAGTAAATCTGATTTGAGAAAGATGGATGGGCAGGGACAGGAATCCAGAGTCGCCTACCTTACCCCAAATGTGCCATCTACTGAAACCACCTAAAATCCAGGAGTCCTTTGAAGGAGATCTTCAGCAGATCATTTGACTCCTTCCCTGGGAGGCGGTGTATCATCCCCTGCCACCAACTGGGTTGAATGGAGAAGGTTAAGAGATGGGAAGTTTCATCCCACTCAGGTTGGCCAGGGTGAGCCCAGAATTTGAGGAGGAAGAAGGATGCAGAGAGCAGGACATGGCAAGGAAAGTCTGCCAGGAAGCCAGGGACAGATGTCAGAAGCAGCACACAGGCACGCTGGGCAAGACTGCGCCTGAGCCGCATGGAGCAGAAACACAGGCCATATTTCAGAGGGAAATAAAAATCTGTAATTAATGATCCTCTAGTAACACACGGCCCTTATTAATGTAGCAATTTGGAGAAACATAATTCACTAGAGTCGGGCTTGAATTGCCAGAATGGTTTTGCAGCTGCAGGAGGATTCGGGGAGAACAGGACGTGGAGAGGAGGCAGCGCCCATGATGGGTTCCAAAGGGTCTCCACTACAGGGTGCCTGGAGGGGAGGGGCTGTGCTGGGGAAGCCACACTGAAGATCTGGGACACTGAGGAGGAGACCCTGCGTTCTGCCATCACTTAGCACCCCCCACTTCAGTAGCATAGCACAGAAATGGCAGGCTGAGGCCATGAAGCCCGATTGCCTGGGTTCAGGTGCAGTCTCTTACTGGTTAGGTGACCTTGGCTAAGCTGCTTGATGTCTCTGTGCCTCTGCAAAACAAGGCCATGAAAGTTGTACCCAAGCGTGGGATTAAGTGAAGTGTGTCACTGCGGTGCCTGACACATAGTACCTGCTAAATAAACGACAGTCTTTGGTTTTGGTTGGCAGTTTCACCTGTGTGGCCACAGGAATGGGGACAGGAGCAGGAGGTACCATGAAGATTTCTGTGGATTTATCTACCCAATGTGGCGGCTTTGATCTAGTGATACAAGAAGGAGGAGCACAGCAAAAGTGGTGTGTTTCCTCCTGGTGGGCAAAGGAGATGCAATAACAAGAATAATAATAATAAGGAGGACAAGGTTACTGCCCTGCAGAGGCCAGTGACCAGCACACCACGTAAGGCTGAACTGGAAAAACTGGACAGGAAGCCCAGGCTCCTGGGTTCTGCTCCGAGCCCTCTTTTAACTATCATGGCCTAATTATTGGTTAGACCAGCATTTCCTCATTTGAAAAAGAGGAATCAAAAACAACACGTGTCACTTAACAATAAATAGGGCTACTTTCTGCAACATGTGTCGACAGGTGGTTTGATCACTGTGCACACACCACAGCCTGAACTTAACACAGATGAAGATGGTGCGGTGTACTACGCACCTGGCCACACGACATAGCCACTGCTCCTGGGCTACACACCTGTACAGCGTGTTGCTCTACGGAATGTCATAGGCAATGGCAACCCAGTGGCAGGCATTCATGTGTCCTAGGTAGAAAAGTACAAGCACAGGATAAAAGACAGAAAACAGGACACCCGTATAGGACACTTCCCATGAGTGGCGGCTGCAGGACTGGAAGTTGCCCTGGTGAACTGAAGTCGGTGACTAAGCAGGGAGAGAACACAGAGGCCTGGGACACACTGTGCACGGCTGTACACTTTATAGCACTGCAACCTAGGCTGCACCAAATGTGTTTAAAAAAAAAAAAATCAGCCAGGTGTGGTGGCACATGCCTGTAATCCCTGCAACTTGGGAGGCTGAAGCAGGAGGGTCACAAGTTCAAAGCCAACCTCAGCAACTTAGCAAGACTGCCTCTCAAAATTTAAAATTAAAAGGGCTGGGAATGTAGCTCAGTGGTAGAGCAGCCCTGGGTTCATTCCATCCCTAGTACAAAAAATATTTTTTTTCCTTCATTAATAAATTAACTAAGCTTATTGTAACTTTATAAACTTTATTTTTTTTAACTTTTTGAGTCTTGTATGAGTACATAGCTTAAAACACAAACACCATGTATGGCTGAAGAGAAATATTTTTCTATGTTTAATATTTTTGTTTTAACTTTTTTTTTTGCTAAAGAAAAAAAAAAACAAGATAAGACACACACATAAGCTTGGCTACACAAGGACAGGATCGTCAATATCACTGTCTCCCATGTCCCTTCTTGTCCCTTTAGAAGGTCTTCGGGACTGCATTGAGCTGCCAGCCTCTATGAGGACAATCCCTGTATTCTTCTGGAATTCCTCCTGAGGAATCTGCTTGAGGCTGTTTTATGGTCAAACTTTTTTATAAGCAGAATGAGTGCACACTTAAATAAAGATTCAAAGTATAGAGAATACATCAGTCTGCACCATAGTCATTTATTACTGTCACCAAGAATCATGTCCTGTGCATAATTGTATGTGCTGTGCTCCTCCATGATGGGCAGCACAGAGGGCTTGTCCCCTGCCACATGGTGACAAGCGTGTGGTGATGCACTACACTGCACTACAATAGTGACCACAGCCACTGCTACTCCCAAGTGATGGCAGTCTCCCACTCTGTATGACCTTGGGGGACCACCATTGGGTACGTGGTCTCTCTAGTTGGGTCAAATGTCATTCTGTGGCATGTGACTGTAGTCCCAAAGGGCTTCTCTAGCCTAAACTACTTTTAATTCTATGGCTTAAAAGAAACCATAGTAAATTGTTTCTGGGTAAATTTGTGGGGGCTAAGCCAGGGAAAGTGGGGGCTGAACATCCATGCTTCCTATGACTTCTCAACTCAACTAGAAGGGAGCAGACAGACCCCTCCATGTGGGGCAGACCTGCGTGTGTGATGTCAGAGATGTCACAGATGTCACGCACAGCCATGGCCGCTGGTAGACTGTGCCACTCTGCTCCTAGCCTGCCCCTCCAGAAAGCACCCCCAAAACAAACCACATATCCCAGTCCTGCTTTCCCTCAGTTCCATCCGGGAGGCCATGTGGTCCCAAATGGAACCAAGTTAGACTTTTACCCCATGAACTCATGGTCTCTCTTCTGCTCCTTCGGGTGTTCTCATTGGCTCTTCTCTCTGCCCATCAGCGGGCTCACGTCTGCTTACCCAGCAGCATCCTAATATGGACAACGAAAGCTATTTCTCTCTGTGTATGGATTTGGCTGCCTCCCATACATTTTCATATATCATGCTTTCTTTTTCTTTTTCAAACCAATTGAAAATATTTTCTAATTTCCCCTGTTGGAGTCTCTTTTGGCCTGTATTTAGAAGTTATTTTGCTTAATTTCAAATTCTTTCCTAATTTATCAAATTTGTTGCATTTTCTTTTAATTATGTTATAGACAGAAAACACTTAGAATAATTTCTGTCTTTTTTAATTTATTGGAATGTATTTTAAGTCCTAGCATATGGCCTTTCCTGTGCTCTTGAAAAGAATGTGTATTCTTTTTTTAGTTGACATTTTCTATTAAAATCAGATAAGTCACATGGACTGATAAAGTTGTTCGAGATGTTTATATCTTGAGTGGCTTTCTATTTAGTCTATTTTGAGGGGTCATAACAAAACATCTGAGGTTGGGTACTTTGTAAAGAAAAGAGGCTTAGTTAACTCAGAGTTCTGGAGGTTCAATTGCATGGCACTGTCCTGTGCTCAGCTCTGGTGAGGGCCCTCTTGTTATGCCTTCACAGGTCCCACCACCTCAGTACCATTGCACTGGGAACCCATCCTCCAACACATAAATCTCTGGGGGACAAACTCAAACAGTATTCAAACCACAGCTGTCTCCATTCAGCTGCTTTCAAATATTATGAGTATGGTGCTCAAATCTCCAGCTCTCAGTTCTATCTGATTTAGAGTAGCATACTTGGAAGCTTTTTGTTAAACACATATACGTTTTTAACTGTTACATTTTCCTGGTACATTGGCCTTTTCGTTGTTATGAAATGTCTCTCTCTTTCTCTTCTAATATTTAAAATCTATTATGTCTGCTATTAATACAGCCTCTCCAGTTCTCATATAGTTATTATTTACATGCTATATGTTTTTCTATTCTATTACTCTCAAATTAGTTGTGTTTTAAATATGAAATGTCTTTCATGGACGGTATGTAGTTGTATCAGATGTATTTTGCTTTTTTAAAAAAAAAAAACTAGCAAATTTGCCTTTCATTAGATTGTATAGTTAATCCAACTTTAACATAATTATTATGTTTGGTTTCACATTTGTTCTTTGGCATTTTGTTCTTCTATATATTATAAGTCTCTCTTTCCCCTCTGTGTCCTTCTTTGTTTCCTTAATTCCTCCCCTAGTTTTAATTCATTTGTTTTAATTCTTCATTTATTTGTTAACAATGTATTCTTCAATTATTTTCTTGATCTACAGATTATAAATTGCATCTTAACTCATCACCATGTACTTCAGGTTAATATTGTCTTAATTGATAAAATATATAAATTTTGCTTTGATAAACACTCTTTTGTCTTCATCTGTGCATCATTTTCATATGTACCTATGTTATATACCCAAAATATAGTACACAATTATTGATTTAGAAAACCAGAAGACCTGGGCATGGTGGTGCATGCTTGTAATCCCAGAAGCTCTGGAAGCTGAGGCAGGAGGATCACAAGGTCAAAGCCAACCTCAGCAACTTAGAGAGACCCTATCTCTAAATTAAACAAACAAAAAAAGGAGCTGGGGATGTGACTTAGTGGCTGAGTGCCCCTGGGTTAAAAAGAAAAAAAAAAGAGGGAGGGAGGGAGGAAGGGAGAAGGAGAGAGAGGGAGAGAAAGGAAGGGAAAGAAGGAAGGGAGGGAGGGAGGGAGAGAGGGAGGAAAGAAAGAGGAAAGGAAAGGAAATATATTTCATAGTCTTTTATGTTTATCTGCATGTTTATCATCTCTAGTCCTCCTCATTTCTGCCTGTGGGCTTTACCTATCATTAGTGACATCTGCTTGTACTCTGAAGGGCTTCTTTCAGCATTTCTTGGGATGCAGGTCCACATCTCTCAGTCTTTATTTTATGGGAATGCTTTTGCTTCACATCCAGTTTTGAACTGTGTTTTTGCTGGAAACAGAGCTCTTCACTAACAATATTTTCATTAGCCCTTAGACCATGTCCACCCACTTCCTCTTGCTCTCCATAGTTTCTATTGAGAAGTCAGCAGTTAGTCATCCTGTTGCTCCCTGGTATGGGATGAGTATTTTTCTCCTATGATTTTTCAAGATTCTCTGTTAGCCTTTGGCTTTCCACTGTTTGGTTATAATGTGTTTAGATGTTACAGTGGGTTGGCTCTTCATCCATATTTTTCTTGGCTCTTTGGATTTCTTAGATAAGTACACGTAATATTTTTTTTTATCAAATTCAAAGTTTCGAGGGCACTTTATCTTCTTCTAGAAATCCATTATGTGTATCTGGGTGTGGTTGATGCTATCTCATAGATCTCTAAGGATCTTCTCCTGTTTCTTCTATTTGTTCCTCTATAATTTAGATTGAATGCTTTCTATTGGCCTATCTTCAACCTCACTGACACTCTTCTGCTAACTTATATCTGCTCTTAAGCCTATGAAATATGATTTTCATTTCAATTATTAAAGTTTTCAACTCCAGAAACGTCCATTTGTTCTTTTACAAAGTTTTTTTTTTTTTTAAATTGAGGTTTCTTATTTGTGGATTTGTTGTCATAATATTTTTTCTTCTAAATTGTAAAATATTTATACAAGCTACGTTGAAGTCTTTGGCAGCTAAATACCTTATCTTAGCCCACTTATATTTGGTTTCTTTTGACTGTTTTGTCTTGTTTCCCTGAGTATGAGTCACAGTTTCCTGTTGATTATTGGATATATTTAGTCACTATATTGAAGCAAATCTGATTAAGCTCTGACACCCCACTCTAGGCTGTAAGATTCCCACATTACTAGTCCATTTTTCTGACTAAGATTGAGTTATTTCAGAAGGGAAGTGGTTAAAAGCAATGGGATAGAAGAAGGAGATGCACCCTTTGACTCTTGAGTCTCAGTTTCCCACTTGGCAAAACAAGAAAATAATAACTATGTCAATTGATTATTGTGAGGCTCAAATTACATGATCTATACAGTCATATTTTATAAATTTTAAAACATTATGCAAACATAAAAGAATATTTAAAGTAATAATGTGTTTATTATTATTTTATTCCTTTAGCAGTCAGATAGTTAATCAACCTCAAATGTAATAGCTAGGGAAAGGGATAGTGAAAAGCACCACATACCTAGAAAAATCTATGTCCTTAAAAAAGAAAATTGTTGCAGCAAGAGACAAAAAGAGAGAAAAGACAAAAATAGAGGGAGAAAAGGAATCTAACAGAGAAAATGGGGAAAAGAGAGAAAGGAAAACATCAGCCTTCAAGTTCCTTCCCTTTGTCTCTACAGAAACACACCCCAAAAGTCATTATTGGTGTTGTGAACCTGCTGGCAAAGTTTCAAAGATTCCCATGAGACCCTGTAATCAATTTATTCTAGTTCTATAAATAAGAGACCCCCCTAGAGGTCAGACCCAGTTATCAGCTGAAAGGGGAGAAACCATTGCTCTCCCAGCTACATAACGGGAAAGGTAGTAGGGTCATGTCCAAAAAGTGAGTTTGCTAAGTATCTGTTGTTACCTTTCCCACTTGCTCCTCTATAGAAATAAAACTGCTCTCCTGGCTTCCTGTGTTTTGCTTCTTCCTTGCTGGACTCTAGTAGGCTCCCCTGGGACTGTAGGTAGCAAGGGTATGACCAGAGATCCAAAGACATCTGAGTTGATGCAGAAATATGAGCCTCCCACCTGTTAGGTTGCTGTCAGGAGATGGGGCGGCAAGCAAGGTACTTCTTGTGATCTTGGGTGGCTGTTTGTAGCTTGGCATCTTGTCTCAGTAATGACTCCTGGCAGCTATTAACTCCTTTTAACTTTTAGAGAGCACATTCACATTTATTATCTCAGTGTTTGATCGTGGATAGCATTGCCAGAGATCTCTGGTTTGCCCTAAAAATTTCACTTCAAATATTTGAGTTTTTATCTTCACAACCTAAAATGAATAATAGAAGTATATTTCATATAACAATATAACTACTTATAAATGAGTCTGTCACATCATTTCAATGCCCAAGCTTAAATTTGTGTTAATAATTACAAATAAGAATTACTGTGCTAGTTGTTTTGATCTAATGAGAAGAGCATAAATTATGCTCTGTTACCCGAGGCCAAACACTGTCACTCAAAACAAGCTGCATCATGACAGCCAGTATCACTGCAAGCAACAATCCATTTTCATTTTTAAAATATCTGACCCATTCGTTATTTTGTTTGCTTAAACTTCATTGGTTCTCTGGCTTTGTTTGTATTGAGTTTATGAGTTAATATTCTTTTATAGAATATTCTTTTTTATAAGTATGAATATAAGGGATTTATGCCTACATTTATGTTTATAAATACATAAGTAATGATACAATAAAAATATTTCAAGTCAACAATGAATGGGGGGGGGAGCATACCAAGTATTTTTTTCTTTTAGAAGGGTTCTATGTATTACTGTCATGGGGGTATCTATTATCTCCTAGCTCATCACCACATTCACATAGGGAATTCAGTGAGAAAGTAAGATTATCTCAGTTGACCAGGACCAATGTTCAGACAGGTTGAATGACAAAGATGGCAGGACAGTAGCCATATTATTAACCAAGAACTGAATACCTTGGCTACCCCCCCCACTCATATCATGTAGACTTCTCTCTAGGTCAAAATCAAAGAATTATACAATCTGAGCACATAAGGGACTGTAGGCCATCTTGCACTAAACCCACCTGATGCAGGAATCTCCCCTACAATATTAATGCCAGGTAGTCTGTAAGTCTTCACTTAGAAAGCAGCAGAGTTGAGGTCCTAACCACCCCACCATGAAGGTGGATATACCAGAAATGTGGTATATCAGAAAGGATGCAGAAATGTCAGTCACATTAAAGCATCTGAATCACAATTCCACCACTGGCATAGATAAGGATAGATGGCATTCATGAGATCACTGTTTTGTTTATGCCTCACAACAACCCACTACATTCTATTGGGTTTATTGACCCTGACTGTCAATTCTGCTGCCTCCCCACTCTCCCTTGTAGATAAAATACCTTATTACAGGCTAAATAGTGCTCTCCCCCAAATCTTCAAGTCCTCCTCCCCAGAACTCATGAATATGTTACCTTATGTGGTAAAAGGAGCTGTGCAGATGTGATTAAGCCAAGGACCGTGAGATGGGGAGGTTCCCCTGGATTATTGTGGTGAACCCCATGTAAGAGGGTGGCAGATAGGTCAGAGCAGGAGATGTCACAATGGGAGCAGAGGCCAAAGCCATGTGACTATTGGCCTTGAAGACGAACAAAGGCCCCACGTCAAGGAATGCAGGTGACTTCTAGAAGCTGAATATGATCAAAGGTGGAGTCTCCCCTGAAGCTTCCAGAAGGAACACAGTCCTGCCATCACCTTGATTTTATCTAGCCAGGCCTCTAACGCCCAGAACTGTAACATACTCAACTGGAGCTTCTTTAAACCAGTAATGAGTTCCCAGAACAGTGGGGCGCTCACACTGACCTGAGCCATATTTCTGATGGGTGCTCATGACTCATCCAACATCCTCCTCTTTTTCCCTCATACATGCTTTCCTCAATAACCTCTTGCACATTTGATCTTGTCTTGGCATCTGCTTTTAAGATAATCCAAACCAACACCAGTGGTACCAAGAGTAGGCTTGGGACAACAGGCAGGCAGATATTCGATAGGATTTTAGTCTGTTTCACTCACTGTATCCCCAATCCTGAGTAGTAAGTAGTAAAACGACAGTCCATAGCAACAATTAAAAATTATATATTAAAAAAAAAGAGAGGGTGGCTCAAACATCAAAGACTCTACTGGTCTCAGACAAGGAAAACACCTCAATGGAGGGAAATGTTCTGGGGGGGAGAGAAACACCTTTGCACCAATGATCCCAGCACTGGAAAATACAGGGAGAGTAATTGCAGAGAAAGTAGAAGTGGCGGGTTACTGCTAAGTGCACTGATGTCCTGTACAGGGAGAATGAGAAACAAGCAATTACTGGCTAAGTGTGCCAGCTGACCACGTTGCCCTTATATCTTTAATGGCTAAGTGTGTAAGCTTAGCAGGATGACCTTTTACTGAATAGCAGCAGGCTTCAGCACATTTGAATGCGCAGACAGGAGATCTATTATATTAAGATCAAGGGCCAGTGGAGAAAACCTGAGATCTGCAAACATGGGATGGGGACAACTGCATAGATGCCCCTGAACATGTTAGCTTTGAAGGTTCTCTTGAACCCGCAGTTTGCAGAGTTCTCCTTGAAAAAAAAAAAAAAACAGGGAAGATAAAGAGGCTGAGGAAAGTGGACATGCTGGAGCTGACGTGTACAGATCAGAAGAGCCACCAGAGGACTGTGTCCCGTGGAAAGACCTAAAGGAAGTCAAGCTGGCTTGATCCATGAGGAACTGCAGGGGTGGTTTATAGTGCATGATGTTTGTAGGAGAAAAAGAGGCAGCCATCAAGATGCTGCTATGATCCATACCACTAAGAAGGCAACCCGGAGGGTCAGGGGGCTGAGGGTGGTCACACTAACAAGTTGCAATTCCTTGTACAGTTCCAAAACCTGCATCCATATTCAGGTCCAGATTCCAATGACTGGGACTCTGCAGTACTGTGGCAAGCTTGCACTGCGACGGGTTCCTCAGTCTTCTCCCAGAGGGACGTACAGTCCTCTTCCTCAATGACGTACACAGGGGTAAAGAATTAACTGAGATACTCTGAGGACTATTAGACACAGGGTCTGATTTTACTATCGATATTTCAAGATGTGATATATTAACCCAATTCCCCTGTCAGAGTGGATTTAGAGCCTCCAGGTAATAAATGGAGCCCTTCTTGAGAAGTTTGACCCAGGAGGGTCCTCTGAGTCCATGGACCCACCCAGGAGTCTGCAACAGCAGTTGATGCACTTGGCATTTTGAAGAACATCCTTCTTGGATCTTTGTAGAGAAAAAAATGTAAACAGGAACTTTTGAAATTTCCCCACTACTGGTCACAATAGTAAATCAAAAATAACACTGCATCCTAGGGACAATGACAGAGATTGGTGACATTCTTAAAGACCTGAAGAATAAAGCCCCTATCTAAAGGCCATTGAACTGGCCAACGTGCCCTCTGCAGGAACTGGATGGACAGGGGAGAATGACCTCTGAATAGTGTAGGCTTAACATATTGTAGCCTTCGCCATCAGGTATTGTAGCTGCTGTGCCAGGCATTTTTGTGGATCAAATTAATTCAGCTTCAAGTACCTGGTATGTGGCCATTGATTTCACCAATGTGTTCTTTTTCACTCTGACAAGGAAAGAGAAATTTACACTCACGTGGGATGGGAAACAATATTTATTGATGGTTTCGCCTGAGGGCTATGTTACCTCTCCACCCTCTGCATGATATCCAGCAGTGATATCCAGCCCAGGTGTCACACGCATGTCACACACGCCCATGGCATTGACGGCATCGTGCTGATTGGGCAGGATGAGCAAGAGTCTCTCTGTTGTTGGTCTTTGTAAATCACAAGTGTTCCAGAGGGGGGTGACGGAGCCCAACAAGGATTCGGGGATCTACAACTCAGTCATGTTTTAGGGTGTCCAGTGGCCAAGGGTAAAGTAAAAGAAAAACTGCAGAATTTTGAATTTCAGCTACAAGAAGGAAACATGGTGCCTGGAGGGCTTTCCTGTTATTATTATTGCTGTTGCTCTTTTTAGTTGTACATGACAGTGGAGCGTATTTTGACATATTATGTGTTCATGGAGTATAATTTCCCATTTTCATGGTTATACATGATGTGGAGTTCCACTGGTCACATATTCAGATATGAACATAGGAAAGCTGTGTCCTATGCATTCTACTGTCTTTTCCATTCTCCCCTCCCCTTCCTTCCCTTCATTCCCCTTTGTCTAATCCTATGAACTGCTGTTCTTCTTTCCCCCTATTCTTCTTTCTCAGCCCCCCTTATTGTGTGGGTCAGCATCCACATATCTGACAAGAACATCTGGCCTTTGGTTTTGGGGATTGGCTTATTTCACTTATAATGATAGTCTCCAATTCCATCCTTTTACTAGAAAATGCCATCATTTTACTCTTCTGATGGCTGAGTCATACTCCATTGTGTATACAGACCACATTTTCTTTATCCATTCATCTGTTGAAGGGCACCTAGGATGGCTCTATAGCTTAGCTATTATTGAGCTGCTATAAATATTGATGTGACTGTGTCACTATAGTATGCTGGTTTTAAGTCCTTTGGGTATAGACCGAGGAGTGGCATAACTGGGTCAATTGGTGGTTCTGTTCCAAGTTTTCTGAGGAATCTTCACACTGCTTTCCATAGTGGTTGCACCAATACACAGTTCCACCAGCAATGTATGAGTGTACCTTTTCCCCCACATCCTCGCCAACATTTATTGTTATTATATTCTTGATGATTGCCCTTCTGACTGGAGTAAGATGAAATCAGTGTAGTTTTCACTTGCATTTCTCTAATGACTAAAGATTCTGAACATTTTTTTTATAAATTTGTTGACCATTTGTACTTCTTCTTCTTTGAAGTGCCTATTCATTTCCTTTGCCCACTTACTGATTGGATTATTTGGGGTTTGTTTTGTTTTGTTGGGTTTTTTTTTGTTTGTTTTGTTTTGTCTGGAGAGCTTTTTATTTATGGAGGAAGGGAGTTCTGGATCCACACTTCCCACAGCCCATAAACTGTTTCAATTTGTATGCTGGGTTATGTGGGTGGCCCCAGCTTTGAGCAGGAACAGGAAAGAGCGCTACCTGTCAGTCAAGGCTACAGGGCAAGCAAACCTGCAGGCTCTACAGGGGTGTTGGGGACGTCAGTGATGGGCAAAGACGCAGCCATGGAGCATTGGGAAGGCCGGAGAGAGAACTGACTTCCAGGATCCTGAGACCCTGGATCAAGTCCATGCCTTCCACAACCAAGAATCAGGCACCTTTTGAGGGACTGCTCCTGGCATCATGTCAGGCCCTGGCCAAGACAACGCTGGACCCTAGGATGCAAAGTAGCCCAGTCTCCTCCAGTAGAGTCAGGTTCTCAGGCCTGCCAAGTGGAAAAGTCAGACCCACCCGTGGTCACCACATGTGAGGAATGATATGTCCAGGGGAAGCCTGAGCAGGATCCCAAGGCACAATGAGCTGTGTGAGCAGGTGGCCTGGGACGCCCCGTCAGCAGCTGGTTGCCCCAGCCTCCCGCCCGTGTTCACGCCTGTAGCCACATGGGAGCAGTATCACCAGCCAATCAATAAATAAGAACAAAAAGAGACAAGGCCTGGGACTGCCTGGGGAGAGTCTGGCTTGGCACTTGTATGCAGGCTGGAAGTGGACAGTGGCTCCATCACAGCTCATGAAAGACCAGGCAGAGGGCAAACATTCCCCGTGCGCAGCTGTATGAGCTGCACCTGCTCGTCTCCCTTGAGTGGGTGAGGGATACGTAGGTCCTTAGGCAATGGCCAGCCTCTCCGTCTCACGATCCTTCTTCTTCCTGCGGCCTAAACCTGGGATTTCAGCCAAACATTATGTGGGAGAGTCTGTGCTAAATGAACGGTTCCTCGGGACTTTGGTTTCCTGGTCTGAAACTGGAAGGTAATGTCGGCCTTCATTTGCCACGGTGGGGGGCTGTGAACTGTGAAGGGCCATTTTGTGCTGAATTTGACGTCTCCTGCTAACCTCCACCCACTGGCCTTTGTTCAGTCTTGGCTCTGTTCAGAACCAGCTCCCCAGCTTCCTGTGGTCAGCCTCTGGGATTCATGAGGACATGGTTCCCCAGCCCCCAGCCCCAGCCTTCAGCTTCCCCTCAACTCCCCTTTTATTTGCTCCAGTTGCCAGGGTCCTTTTGAAACATGGGACACGTAAGGACACTGCATACCTGATACGGACAGATGGATGGAGAGAGCAGAGGGCTGGGCCCCTCCTGCAAGCTGGGGAGTCTCACCTGCATTGCAGCCAACATCTGCATCACTTTTCCTTAGCCATGTCACACTACTGGTCCCTTTCAGAGATGTAACTAAGCTAAAATGCCTGGATCTGTCCCTGGAAGCTTCAACCCTGGAAGGTCACCCCAAGTTTGTATGTAGACAACAATTTTTGATCAAGAGTGTTACCAGAACTTTCGAATCGGAGTTTCCAGTAGCCGATGAGAGATATCTGTGGTTGACGGTCCCTCAGCATCCTTTCCACGTTAGGAAGGGCCTTCCTGCATCCTGTGTGACACTTGAGAGATTGCCACGGCAAACACCTACTAGGTTGTTTCTTTTATTCTTTCTATAGACCTGAAGTTTATTAACATCAAGTGGCTCTGTGCTTGGGGAGGGCAAAGGCCCTTCTCCAGTCCCTGGAGGTGAATCACTATGGCCCTATCACCACAGTTCCCAATGAGTGGGTAGCAGTGGGCATAGGGTGCATGGTCAGGGATGCCTACAAAGACTTCACCTCGTGATTTTTTTTTTTTAAGAGAGAGAAAACAGATAAAGAGATAAAGTAAAGAGATAAAGGGATTGAGAGAGAGAAAACACTTCTTTGTAGCTCAGGGGTGGTTGTCTACACATCCAGGGCCGCCTTGGCCATCTTAGCACTACCGGGGAAGAGAGGAGAGAGTGGGCGGCAGCAAAGAGCATGGGCCAAATACTGAGATGGCAACCTGAGTCTCTGATGACATCACTGAGCCACCGAATTAACCAATTTTGGAGCCACTCTGCCTGGCCACACTTCTAAATGTGACATTAATGTTGTCTTGTTATCTAAGAGGACCTTAGGCACCCGGAGTTTCCTCTTGTTTCTGGGGGTCAATTCTTTTGGCACTTTCTTGATTCCATGAACTGCCGGTTATCTCTACTATAAATCCCTGTAACGATTACGTTTGCTGGGTTTATTTCTGTGGTTGAAAACTAGGACCCTGACTGAAGTCCTAGTTGTAAGATAAAGAAGAGAACATGTATAAGGAGAGAAAAGGACAGCCACACACATGTCACTTAGGCTGAAAACAAACGGCCATTTATGTATCGGGAGGTACATTAATTGCTGGAATTGAACTAATGAAAGAGACATAATTAGCTTCCGAGAGCACAAAAACCAAGTTGATCTCCTAATGAGGCCTGAATAGGCCTCTCATTAGCCACATGGCAGAGGACTGACATGAGGTGGCAATGCTCAGGGAAGGAACAGGCTGCCAGGCAAGATGGGCACCTGGCTGCCCCTGGGTCCTGGACCCCGCAAGGTACTCCCTGCCAATCACCTGGGAAGAACATGGCCCGGCGACATTCAGCGGACCCTCTCTGTTGCCCCTTCCCCCACTCATAAGCCTACCTCCCTCGTGGGCTTTGTCCTTCATGTGAAAAAGGCACCCAATTGTCCTAGTACCCCCTGACTACTGCCTCCCAGAGGGGAGTCCACGGGGCCACCAGTGGAGAACCAGGCCCTGTCCAGACTCCCAGGTCTCTGGGGGTGAGGCCCTGTGACTGGCCGTGAAGACACCCTCAGAATGTCACTAGGAAACCTCCGCAAACCCCAAGTTTTACAGAAGCCCCTGGGAGAAAGGCAACTTTGACCCAATGAATGAACCTCTAATTCTGACACCCCAGGCACGGTGGTTTGGGAGTGGGGACAGCCAGACACGAGACATTTATTGCACACAGATAAAAAGTGCCTCTGAATAGGAGAACAGCCAACTGCCTTCCACTCAGGCCAAGTGAGATACCCTCGCTTAAGTTCTTCAGTTCTTCAAAGTTCATTTTGTTAGAATGATTTGATCTTTTCTACCAGGTCAAGTACTTCCTCAGCTGAGACTCTCTCATGTCACAACGCTATCCCCAGGGCATAGCAAAGTCCTCTGAGCTCACTGAACATCAACAAACACTTCTACTACACTCTGTGTTCAGCACTGAGCTCAATGTTTTAAACATATCAGTTCGTTTAGTCCTTAAAACCACCCATTTACAGACAGAGAAAAATAAAACTCAGGTTAAGTGACTTGCTCAAGGTCACACAGCTGGTAAATCTGGCTCACGTCTACCCTCTGCACACCGTTCACCACTTCGTTTCTTTCCTCCCTGCTAAACCCCATTACATTTATACAAGCTGAGCCATGCTGCCTCTGTCCTAAGCTAAGTTGTGCTGCCTTAGCTCCAGGGAAAGGAAGGTCCTGGAGAGAAAAGGCCACTCTTCCAAGTTTTAATGTCACCATCGCTCTCACTCTTCATGGCCTTGTACCAGTCGTACCTCACAACCTGTCTGGACCCAGGCAAAGCTGGAAACTTCTGGAGAACGTTGCATTGAGGACCACAAATTCTGGAGGACAACTTGGTGGCTTTGATCAGAGCTCAGCAGTTCCCATGTACTTACTTCCTCCTGCTCGAGTTTCCAGATGTGGGCACACACGAGGCACGCGGGACAGTGTCTGTCACCCTGTTAGCCAGGGTCACTGTGTGTTGTTACCGCTACCTAAACAGCAGTGAGCACAGAGTCATGATCCCTTTGAGCTAAAGGGGATTTAGATGTTGGTTTTCACCACAACAGGAGAGTGTTCAGCCTTGCTGGGCTCCCCCTGCACCCTGCGCTGCCCGCTGTTCCCACACAATGGTGGCTGGGTGATGGCTTTGTGGTCTTAACAGGGGGTAGCGGGTCTTTGCAGTCTCTTGTGGTTGTTTTATTCACAGAGAGTATACCTTTATTTGAATTGAAACTAATTTTTAAAACATATTCACTAGGACTAGAGGTTAAAATGGGCAGAGAGGCGTGGCCCGATGCTCTTTTCTCTGATCCCTACTATTATCAAGCCTCCGCTTTGTCACGGGGCTCACAGTTGGTTTACATAGACACCGTTTTCTTGAAGCTATAATGAAGACAATAAGCAACACACCCATTTCTGCCCTTCAATTCTTACAAGGTAATGTGTGGAGGACACAGGAAGGTCAGAGAGGTAAGAGACATGGTAACAGAGGAGCATGGCTGAACCAAAATATGATGTGGCTGTCCCTCTTAGCCATGATTTTGGGGTTTTTTTTGTTTTTGTTTTTGGTTTTGGTTTTTTTATGGGTCACAGTTACTTTTGGGTCAACCAGAATCTGAAAATATTAAATGGAAAATTCCAGAAATTATTCATAACTTTTAAACTGTAGGCTGTTCTAAATGATGTGATGAAATCTCTGTCCTGCTGTGTCCTCTCAGACATGATTCACCGCTTTGTCCAGTGCATCCATGCTGTATAGGTGACCTTCCCGTTAGTCACCTGGGAGTCATGCCAGGCTTCAGATGGACTGTTATGGTACCACGGTGATGAGGTAATCAACTTGACTGCGGAAATGTTTGCTGGGGCTCCTGTTTTCAGAGGTTTCTGTCCGTGTTCGAGTGTCTCTCTTGTTTGGGGGCCTGTGGCAACAAAGTCCATCATAGCTACAGTAGGTAGCCAAAGAGGTCTGCTCACCTCATGGGGGTCAGGAAGCGAAGACAGAGAGGAAGGAGCAGAGGTCCCAATACCTCCTCAGGGCACACTCCCAGGGCCCTAACTTCCTTCCATGAAACCCCATCTCCTAAAGGTTCACCACCTCCCAATGGTCCCAGAGGTTGGGGACCAAGCCTTTAACACACGAGCCTTTGGGAAACTCCAGCTCCAAACTATAGCAAGTGACAGTGCAAAGGAGGGGCCAGGGATCAACCACAGAAGAACAGATTAGCCCTAGGACCATGTGCTGCAGGGCATCTAGGAAAACAACTTAGCCTCCCTAGGACTCAGTACCATATGCCGTTTGGGCATCCACCAGGGTCTTGGAATGCATCCTTCAAGGATAAGGGAGGACTAAGTACTGAGTGTTTTTGTTCTTTTTTAAGTTCAAGTTCTTGAAGTCATCTCCTACCACCAGCAAATGGATGGAAGATCAGCACAACAGGCATCGTTTGGTAGAAGGAAGGAAGGCGAGTTGGAGGTCCCATAGACTTTTCTGGTCTGTTTGCACAATAGTGGCACAAACTGCTGCTGTGGTCCCTGGTGTCTGGGTAGTGGCCAGGTTCTCTTTATTCACCTTCATAGTCTGTTGGAAGTGGAGTCCCATGAGGGGTGTGGAGTAGAGAATGGTCGCCTCTCCCCCTGGGACGGGGTGGACCAATGTGCAAACAGCTAACTTGGGTCTCTGGTGCTGTCCATGGTGCAGCTTCGGGAGGACAAGCAGCAAGCTTGCTCCCACCCAGAGGAGCTGGACGAAGGGGACAGAGGCCCGCTGCACGGGAGCTCAACCCTCCTGCCTGCGGGAGCCTCTCCTTGCAATGTATCCCTGCTGTGGCCCGACTGACCTCGAAGCCAAGAAGCCCGGACCCCAGCTGCTGCCACTGCTCCCGCTGCCATTTACAACCTCTAAGAAATGTTGGAAGAAATTTGCAGCCCAGGTGCCTGGTTGGGGGCGGGGGGGAGCCGTAAAGATCTGACAGAAGCAGCCACCACTTGGGGTGAGTCTTATAAGACCCTTCAGATGCCAACAGATGGAGGTGGAAAATGTGTGCCAGGAGGAGAGGGCAGCCTGGCAGGGCTGCTCCTGCATGTCACAACCTGCTAACTGGTCTTCGCACAGCTTCTGGCCAGCAGCTGCCCTCTGCCTAGGCCCAACTGGGGTGGGTTAATTAGGCAGCAGACTGTGTGTCCCTTTGGCCCCTCTGCTCTCTTCTCAAGTCCCCCGCTCCTCCCTCCTTGGCCTGGCTTGCTGTTCCCTCCACCCCCTTTCTTTCCCTCTCCCCCTCCCTCCTCCTCCCTCTCCCCCTCCCCTCTCTCACCTCAGCCCAGCTGGATGATACCTCATGACTGATATTTTTTAATAACACGGGAGGAAATATTTCCACCTTATGAACAAGAGAAGAAAGCCTTTCTCCTCTCCAGCAGATCTACAGCTATTTGAGATGCACATAAACTGTAAGAGTTTCCCTCCGCAGAAAGATGCATCCGTGGTAACTGGCACGTCTTTCCTCCCAAAGTGAGGAGGAGACAGAGGAGTATATTTCTTTTTGTATCACATCAAAACTTTATGACCATCCTTATTTGCTATAAAAACAGCACCGTACCCTCAGAAAGAAACATTAAAAGTCATATTACAAAGAACAAAAATATCACTCATACTCTCACCCGGGCCCTCTCTCACCAGCCTGACAAAACTCGTAGCAACTTCTGGATTCTCTCCATATATGCACTGACCTCATATTTTTGTGATCGTTAGTAAAAAAATTTTTTTAAGGAACATCTCTGCCTAAAATCAACTCAAGCTTAGAGCATTTTAAGTTGAACTTCCTGTAACACACCTTGAGTAACACCAGTTCTCACGCTGCTGGTTTTTTTGTTTGTTTGTTTTGTTTTTGGAAACCTCAAACAACAACAACAACAACAAAATAATAATGGCCTGAACTTGGGAATGGTCCTACCTACACAGGACTGCTGTTGGCTTCATATGATAGAAAAACTCAGACTTTGGGAAATATACTTGTATCAGTCCATTTTCTGTTGCTATGACAAAATGCCCAAAGCTGAGTAACTTGCAAAGAAAAGAGGCACATTTAACCCATAACTTTGAATGCTATAAGACCACAGCAGGCAACCCCCATTGATTTGACCTCTGGTGAAGCTGTATCACAACAGAGTGCTTCGCATCATGGTTGGAACACATGAGAGCAAGAGATCACATGACAAGACAGGGAACCAAAGACCTCAGAGGAGCCAGTTCCGCTCTTTTTATGAGACTCCACTCTCCTGAGAGCTCACTCCATGAGATCAGCACTCCTTCCCAAGGACGGGGCCCCCAGGGACCTAGCCACGTGCCTCTAGGCCCCATCTCTTAAAGCTGCCACCACCTCAACATCATCCCACTGGGGACCAGGCTTCCAATAGAGGAACCCTTGGGGACCCCACCATCCAAAATACACCAATGCCAGCTGGATGCCTGGATGATTGACAGGACTGGAGCTCAGAGCCCGTGGGTGGGAGTGGACTTCTCATGTGAAAAGGCAGGAGTCCATCCTGGGGCTGGGAAGGATTAAACAGCCAGGTCTGGACGGCCGTGAGAAAAGCCCCCTCCTCTGCTCTGCACACCATGACCACCTCAAAATGCTGCTCCTGGCCACAGCAAGGCAGGAAGTGTCCCTGGTGAGGAACCATCCAGAGAGGGGCCTGGAAAGCCTCTGGGCCTAGGCCCTAGTTATACATCATTCTCCCTGTTATTCCTCCCTTCTATGATCCCCAGACTTTCAGACAGACGTCAAAGGCTACAGCCTGGTCTTGGTGATCTGGATTACTTTCCTAGGACTCCTAGAACTCATTACTCCAGGAATTCATTCTCCCACACTTCTGGAGGCCAGAAGCATGAAGTCAGGGTGTGGGCAGGTCCAGGCTCAGGGAAGAATCCTCCCTTCACCTTCAGCTCCTGGGTCGGCATGCCTCCAGCTGTGCTGTATCGCTCTGCCATCTCCCTGTGACCTGCTCCTCGGCACCTGTGTCCTTTCTCTGGTCTTTTAAAAGAACAATCGTCACTGAATGCAAAGCCCACTCGGCCATCTAGGATGATCTCATCTAAGATTCTCAACCTGATTACTCTGCAGTGACTTTCTCCAAATAAGGTCACAGTCACAGGTTGCAACTGGGCATAATTTTTTCCCAAGGGGAACTATTCAGTCTGCTATATTGGTGATATGCGGGGTTTAAGGAAGAGACTGTATCACCTCTGATGATGAGGAGAACAGTCTCCTACCTCTACAATCAGAGGCCCACTAGGGAACAGCTGGGCTCAGTGAAGTCTCCATCCATTATCTGGTAAGGAGAAGGTGAAACCCAAGTTTTATCGTACTGGATACTCCATTTTAGAACTTATCCTCTTCATCCATCCTAAGCTCAAAGTTGCTCAGCTGTAAGACGTTGAGTCTCCCCTAATTAATTTCCTGACAACCTGCCCAATGTCTTTGGCAGGGCATAATGTCATTTGAGGGGCATAACTATTAAAAAAAAAAGTGTGTTGAGTTATGCATGCATTAAAAGTAAGATAATTAGAAAAGAAAAAAATCATTTTCAATTAGCCTAAATATCTTTAAAAGAGATTGCAAATAATAATTTTGAAAAAATTAAAAATATGGCTTTCATACAAATTATAGTGAACATGTCGTTTAACTCAGATTCATTTGGCTCAGTGAATCCAACAGGATGGTAAATTTGGTTTCAATAAGAATTTTAAAAGTGCAATGTGTCTAGGCAATGAGAGAAAGAGTCCTGGAATTAGATTGCTAAATCAGACACAAAACCAGTCAATGTCTTACAGAGCATGAAACAATCCAACAAACAAAAAAACCTGTAACCATTCAAGGTATCGTTTTTCTCCAGAAATTAGTTTGCATTGATCAGTCATCTGAAAGTTAACCTGTAGCTTCACAGAGTATAGGCCCAAGCAGTTATAAACACTAAGGCAAACCACAGATAACACACAAACACAGTTAACCCTTTTTTAAAAATTTATTGTTGAATATTTGTCTTATTTTTTTATTGGTTGTTCACAACATTACAAAGCTCTTGACATATCATATTTCATACATTAGATTGAAGTGGGTTATGAACTCCCAATTTTACCCCAAATGCAGATTGCAGAATCACGTCGGTTACTCATCCACAATTTTACATAATGCCCTATTAGTAACTGTTGTATTCTGCTACCTTTCCTATCCCCTACTATCCCCCCTCCCCTCCCCTCCCATCTTCTCTCTCTACCTCATCTACTGTAATTCATTTCTCTCCTTGTTTATTTTCCCATTCCCCTCACAACCTCTTATATGTAATTTTGTATAGCAATGAGGGTCTCCCTTCATTTCCATGCAATTTCCCTTTTCTCTCCCTTTCCCTCCCACCTCATGTCTCTGTTTAATGTTAATCTTTTCTTCCTGCTCTTCCTCCCTGCTCTGTTCATAGTTGCTCTCATTATATCAAAGAAGACATTTGGTATTTGATTTTTAGGGATTGGCTAGCGTCACTAAGCATAATCTGCTCTAGTGCCATCCATTTCCCTGCAAATTCCATGATTTTGTCATTTTTTAGTGCTGCATAATATTCCATGGTGTATAAATTCCACATTTTTTTATCCATTCATCTATTGAAGGGCATCTGGGTTGGTTCCACAGTCTAGCTATTGTGAATTGTGCTGCTATGAACATCGATGTGGCAGTATCCCTGTAGCATGCTCTTTTAAGGTCTTCAGGGAATAGTCCGAGAAGGGCAATAACAGGGTCAAATGGTGGTTCCATTCCCAGCTTTCCTAGGAATCTCCATACTGCTTTCCAAATTGGCCGTACCAATTTGCAGTCCCACCAGCAATGTACAAGTGTACCCTTTTCTCCACATCCTCGCCAGCACTTGTTGTTGTTAGCATCTTCAACAAATGGTGTTGGAAAAACTGGAAATCCATATGCAACAAAATGAAACTGAATCCCTTTCTCTCGCCATGCTCAAAAGTTAACTCAAAATGGATCAAGGAGCTTGATATCAAATCAGAGACTCTGCGTCTGATAGAAGAAAAAGTTGGCTCCGATCTACATATTGTGGGGTCGGGCTCCAAATTTCTCAATAGGACACCCATAGCACAAGAGTTAATAACTAGAATCAACAAATGGGACTTACTCAAACTAAAAAGTTTTTTCTCAGCAAGAGAAACAATAAGAGAGGTAAATAGGGAGCCTACACCCTGGGAACAAATTTTTACTCCTCACACTTCAGATAGAGCCCTAATATCCAGAGTATATAAAGAACTCAAAAAATTAGACAATAAGAAAACAAATAACCCAATCAACAAATGGGCCAAGGACCTGAACAGACACTTCTCAGAGGAGGATATACAATCCATCAACAAGTACATGAAAAAATGCTCACCATCTCTAGCAGTCAGAGAAATGCAAATCAAAACCACCCTAAGATACCATCTCACTCCAGTAAGATTGGCAGCCATCATGAAGTCAAACACAGTTAACCCTTGATGGAATGCTCTCCTATGATGTCCAAAGGCCTTGCACTTATCATTTGCCTCAGTTCCAAGGGCTGTACAGTTTTTCTTATGAATAATTAGGAAATATCTTAGCAATATGAAATAGGAATAAGAAGACACAAAAATAACAAAACAGGAATGTTTGTTAGGTAGTATGTAGAACTTATTAAATAACACCAAAAGCTGCATAAAAAGAAATTGAGCTAAGAAAGGAATTTATGGTTTTGAAAACTAGATTGAAGAAATCTTTCCTAATAAAGAGTTGAAAAGGCAAATTGATAGAAAATATAAAAGAAAAATTAAGGAAAATGGAGAATAAAAGTTAAAGTGCTTTTTTACTTTCATATTTAATTTATATTTAAAAGAAGTCTCAGAAAGAAAAAACACAAAGGATAAAATTGTTTTAAATTTAATAGTGGAGATTCCTTTTATGGACTCAGAAAAGAATGAAGATCTCAGATAGAAAATAACTCATAAAATTCCCAAAAGAAGACATAAGGCACAATCCACAAATAAATACATGATAAAGAAATTTAAGAACTTACATATACATGAGTCATTCCCTTATCCAGAGTTCTACTTTCCAAAATTTCAATTCAATCATAATAATATGAAAATATTAAGTTGAAAATTTTACAAATAAAAAATCCATGAGTTTTAAATGACTTGACATTCTGAGTAGTGTGATTAAAATTACACCAAACTGCTCCATCCTACCAGGGATGTTAATCATCCTGTTAGTCACTTAGAAGCCATCTCAGTCATCAGACACACTGTCATAGGTCACAGTGATTGTGTTCAAGTAATCCTTACATAGCCACCTAATGCTATGTCACAATGTTTATGTCATTGACCTCACTTTGTCTTATTACATAGGCACTGTATTATCGTCTAACATCATAAGAAGAATGATTGCAGTACCATAAGATACTTTGTGAAAGAGAAAGACCATATTCACATAGCTTTATTTCAGTGTATTTTCATAATTGTTCTATTTTTATTATTAGTTTCAGCTAGACTCTTATCGTGATTAAGTAATGAATTAAACATTATAAGTTTCTATGAATAGAATGAACACACACACACACACACACACACACACACATATATATATTCCTAGTATATGAGGATTTAGCATCTACCAAGGTCTTGGAACAAATGCCTCACAGGTAAGGGTGGATTACTGAATTAATAAATTTTATATAAATTTTATATATATATATATATATATATATGTGTGTGTGTGTGTGTGTGTGTGAATGAAATCACTTATATATACACACACACACACTGAATATAAAACAAAGAGAAAGCACATATAACATTCAAAATGAGAAACAGACTGACAGAGATTTTTTTTAAATCTTACTGAATTTTTTAAAAAAAATCTCACTTGCATTCTTACTGATTGCAAGAAGACAGTGGAGTAGTAATTTCAAAATATTCAGGAAAAGAATATAAAATTTTAAATGTTATATTCAACAAATTGTTTTTCAAATATGAGAGCATGGAAAAGAATATTCTAGGTATACAAATTAATAGATAAATTACCACAGAAAGGCCCACATTGAAAACCATTTAAAATAAATTACATAAATAAAGGAGAGAAGAAATCCAGGAGATTTTTCAAAAGGTAAAGTGATAGAAAGCTTTCATAAGCTGAAAATCCTGGCAAGATAAAATATCATAAGAAAGACCAATGTGTAGGTAATTAAGAATATATTTTAGATAATTATTAAGCAAAACTTGGTTGGCCAAATTTTTAAAATGCTGACATATGCAGAAATTCTTTTTTAAAGGGTCGGAAATAAAAGAATTGAAAAAAACTGTATCAGAGAAATTCTAACCAAAGAAAAATGATAAAGATATTTTAATATGATTTAAACTAGACTACTGAAAAAAAATTTTATTAAAGATAACAGCTTCATATTGATAATAGTTTTGATTCACCAAAAATGTTTGGCAATTTTTAAAACTGTCCATCTAATAAAATAATCTCCCAATATTCAAAGCAAAACTGATAAAACTGCTAAAAAATTGACAAATAACCATTATAATAGGAGATTGCAAGAACCTCTCTTTATTATTGATACATCAGGTAGAGAAAAACTATCAAGGATAAAGGTAAAAGGAACAGCACCATCGACTTGAGCATACAGAGTATCCAGTGACCTCTACAATGTATATTTTTCTATTTTATCTGAAATATTCACAAAATTTAATCATGGGCTAGGTGCACATGAAAATATTCAACAAATTTGAAACTATCATACAGATCATAGTTTTTTACCACAGCTCATTTCAGTTAAATATTAACAACAGATCACCACAATTTGAAATTTTAAATATGCATTGTACATACTTTATAAGTTAAAGAAGAAATCCTAATAAAACTCTTTTTCAAGCATAATTTTTAAAATTTAATTTAATTATAAATTAACAAATTGCATGGAGTACAATTTGATGTTAGGATTTATACATACAGTGGAATAAATTAAATCAAGCTAATCAACATATACATCTCCAATGCTTATCATGTTTTGTGGTTGAGAACATTTAAAATGTATTTTCTTAGTGATTTGGAAATGTACACTACGTTATTATTTACAATATTCACCAAGCTGCATAATGTATCTCAAAGGAAAATTATCTAACTCTTTGGGTCTAATTGGGATTTCTTCCCCTTTGACTGCTCTCTGACCATTTCCTGCCTATATCCACCCCCACCCCAGCTCTGGCAACTATCATTCTATTCTGCTTCTTGGACTTTGATTGTTTCAGACTCCACACGTAAGAGAGAACATTCAATATGTGGTTTCTGTGCCTGAGTGATTTGGCTTAGCTAATGTTTTCCAATTCTAACCATGTTATCAAAAATGACAAAATTTCTTTTTTTTTTTTAAGGCTGAACAGTATTTCATTGTGTATAGGCACCACATTTTATTTTCCCATTTATCTGTTGATAGACACCTTGATTCATTCCATGACTTTGCAACTTTCAGCAAAGTTTTAGTTTTACAGTGCTACCATGAGCACGGGAGTGTAGATAATGCTTCAAGATACTAATTTCAAATCTTTGGGGCAAATTGCAAGAGGAGGGATTGCTGAATCGTGTTGAAATTCTCTTTTAAGTTTTTTGAGGAGCCACCATACAATTTTCCATAATAGCTGTAATTTACATTCCCATCCACATTGTTTAAGGACTACCTTTTCTTTACATCCTCATCAAAACCTGCTATTTTTGCCTTGGTAATAATCATTCTGATGGATGATGGGTGACATCCCATCATGGTTTTAATTTGCAATTGCGTGATGATGACTGATATTGGTTGCTTTTTAAATATATCTACTGGCCATTTTTATCTCTTGTTTTTAGAAATTTCCCATTTAAAAAAAATATTTATTTTTTAGTTGCAGTGGGACACAATCCCTTTATTTTAATGTGGTGCTGAGGATTGAACCCAGGGCCTCACATGTGCTAAGTGAGCACTCTACCACTGAGCCACAACCCCAGGCCCCTTCTTGCCCATTTTTAAACCAGATTTGTTTTCTTTATATAAAGTTGTTTGAGTTCCTTAAATAATCTCTTACCAGATCCATGTCTTATAAATATTTTTTCTACTCCATAGATTGTCTCTTCACTTTATTGTTTCCTTTATTTCTCTTTATTTTGATGTAAGACACTCTGTCTATTTTTGCTTTTGTTGCCTGAACTTTGGGGAATAAATTTTTAAAAATCACCACCCAAACCAATATCATGTAGTATTTTTTCTTGATCTTCTTCTAGGAGTTTTACAGTTTCAGGTCTATATCTTCAATTCATTTCAATTTTACTTTTTGATATATATTTGATGAGCTAAGGATAACACTTTCATTCTTCATATGGATATCCACTTTTCCCAGCATCACTTGTTGAAGTAATTTCTCCAGTGTGAATTCTTGCCTCCTTTCTCAAAAAAATCAGTTGAACATGTGTGGTTGGGTTTATTTCTGTTTTGGCCTAATATTTAGGATTTTCTACATAGGATTATGTCACCAGCAAACAGTAATGATGTCACTTTTCCCATTTCTATTTGAATGTCTAGTATTAATTTCTCTTCCCTAATTGCTCTGTCTAGCATTTCTACTGCTATATTCACTGCATAGAATACCAGAGATAAGAGTGGGCATCCTTGTCTTGTTACTTATCTTAGAGGGAAGGGTTTCAGGTCATCACTGTTGCATATGATGTTAGCTGTGGGGTATTTCTTCATCTTAGTGAACAGAAGAATAAACCAAAACACAATAAATAAAAGGAAAGGCACAATAAAAATATGAATTGAAGTCAGCCCAATAGGAAACAAAGCTATAATAGAGCATGTCAACAAATCCAAAATTGATTTGTTGGGAAAGATCTGGAAAAACCTCTGAATGCTAACCAAGAGAGGAAAAGAAACATGAGTGAAAGACCAGGGGATAATCTCCATCAAAAAAGAAAGGAACTTCAGATAAAAAAAAAAAAAAAAGATTGACATACTCGTGTTCATAACAGCATTATTCACAACAGCTAAAGCACAGAGGCAACTCAAGTGTCTATGGACAGATCAATACATAAGCAAACTGCAGTGAATACATACAACAGAATATTATTCAGCCTGAAGGGAGAAAGAAATTCTGACCCAGGTCACCACATGAATGAAACGTGATGACATTATGCTAAGTGATATAAGCACTAACAAAAAGGAATACTGTATGATTCCAGGTCTATGAAGTCTTTAGAGGAGGGAAAAGCAAAGACAGAAAGTACAATGGTGGTTTCCAGTGGTGGAGCGAGAGGCAAGTGGGGAGTGATTGTTTAATGAGTACAGAATTTCCATTAGACAAGAAAAAGAGCTGTGAAGACAGATGGAGGAGATAATCACACAATTTTGTGAATGTATGTGACACCACTGAATTCTATATCTAAAAATGGTTAAGATGATGAATTTTATGTTATGTGTATTTTATCATAACAAAATATTTGGAAAAAAAATTAAGTGGTAACAGATAATACTATTATTTGCCATTTTTTTTGAAAATTTAGAGTGGATAAATTCCTTTAGTTTTTCTAGCTATTACTAGAATAACTAAAGAAGAAATAAAAATATTATATAGTCTTATAACTGTTAAAGAAATTGAAATCGCGCCTCCATGTTGTTCTGCCAACTTCTGACCTGGTTTTACAGATATTTCTCCAAGCTTTTAAATAATGGATTCCCCCAACATGATGCAAACATGTTTTGCAGGAAATAGAAAAAGGGGTTATTTCATAACTTATTTTTGGGACCTGCATAGCCCCAATACCAAAACCACACAAGGATGTTCCAGAAAAGAAACATTCATGCCATTATATTTTGAATACAGATGTAAATATGCAATTATTCCATAAAATTTAGCAGATCCAACTAACTTATAAACATATTAAAATGTAATGCCCCTGAACCAAATTGGTTTTATTCCACATATACAAGAATTATTTAATACTTTAAAAACCAAGAACTATAACTCACCATGTTAAGAAATGAATAGGAATAAAAACATATTTTTTCAGTAATTACAGGAAATGAATTTGATGAAGTTTAGCACCCATTCTTAACAAATTCTCATTAAGTTACTAATAAACAGGAATTTCCTGATCTCTTAAAGAACGTCTATTTTAAAACCTAGGGAAAATACTATTTTTTATCATTTTTGTATTTGTAGAATAATTACAATGACGAGGTACATTCCTGACTGTACTAGAGTCCTAGCTAATAAAATATACTAGGAAAAATTTAGACTCACAAGAATTCATAGATGACAAATCTTTAAATACACAACCTAGAAGAATCTACAGAAAATTACTAAAATAGAATTTAGCCAGGTAGCTAGATATAGGATCAATCTATAATATATCAGAAAACAACTAGAAAATATAAATTTACCAGTTATAAATATAAAATTTATCATATAAAATAGTGTCAGAAAATATCAAAGAATACATTTTACAAAAGACACGCAGGATTACAGAGATAAATTTTGAAACTTCGTGAGATATTTTAAATAATTAAATAAAGGAGAGAGAGAATATAATACCAAATAAACAATATATTCTTCCTATAGACTATCCTTCAAAATATTCTTTAAGGAAAGATAAAAATTGAGGGAAGATATTTTTAATATTAAGTTACAACCTACAATTACAGAAAATTAAAGGTTCTTTTTAAATCAATAGGAAAAATGCAAACAACCTATTAGAAAAATATTAAAAAAAATGTAAATAGATATTTCACAGAAGAAACACATGGCCAAGAAACATAAGATGCTTTTAATCACAGAAATGAAAATAAAGATTGCAGTGAAATACCATTTTATAGTTAATTAACTGGCAAAATATCTAAAAGTCTGACAAAATCAAGTATTGGAAAAGGCAAGAATCCACAGGATCATACTGCTGCTGGGATTGATCAATAACTTGGTACAATCACCTTGAACAACAATTTGGTGATATTTCTCAAATTGGACCACTTATTTGTATATTCTATAATCCAGCAATTCCACCCCTAATTAATAGAAACACACAAAAAAATTGACCCTGAATAACAGTAAATATACACAAGGACAGTCACAGGACCATTATTCATCATAGCAAAAGAATTTCCAAACTACTCAAAGGCCCATCAGTGGAAGAATGGATCAACTAAGAGTTCAATAGACACATGATAGAATAATACAAAAGAGGAAGTGAATAAATTATATTAACTAGCAGTCACACGGATAAGTCTCAGCAATTTAATGTTAAGTAGGAAATGAACCCCCTAAGATTCACAGATTTTGATTTCATTTTAGAGAGTCTACTATAACTAAAATCAGATAGGTTTTTAAGATTGCATAGAGGTAAAATAAAACAATCTTCTAAGGAAAGCAGCAAAATAATGCATACAGAACTCAGTTTGCCTCAGCTAAGGCAAGCGAGAAAATGGGAAAGGATGGAGGAACCAATATGGCTATTATCCACGGCTGAGCTTTAATTTGCTTTGGTGGCTCCAGGAGTGCTCATCACATTATTTTTAAATAACGAAATGAACCCTAATGACGAAAGTGAGTGATGTACTAAGGATATGGTTAATCCAATGCTGTGCATCTGAGGTTCTTAGAGAGCTTTACACTAGGAAAAGTTTCAGAAGGCAATTTGGTGAAGATATTCTCAGATGTGAGGTCACTTGTTGAGAGTAAGGGAAAAGTTGAAAAAGTAAAACAGAATTAAAGTAATAAATAGGCAGAACATAAGGAAGCAAGTAATCTCTATAAAAGGACTTGTACCAATATCTTTTGAGTCACGTGTAGACAACGTCTGCATGACCCCCCAACATCAATATGCCGTTACGGATAGAAGCTGGGCAGCCTGGTCATGCTCTGCGCTGTTGTAAGGAGACATCGCTGGCTTGAACTCTCAAGTCTAGGGCAGCTCCTTCTAGAAAGCAGTTGCTAAATGTTCCTAAAGGGAACCAGCTGTGGGAAAACTATTAATTAGCTCCAGTCACTATATGCAAATGAAATTGGCTAATTCAATAGAAAAAGCAGAGAAGAGAAAAGGAGTTGGAATGTTATCCTCTTGATTTGTAAGAAAAGTGTACAGGGTTTTTATTGTTCCCAGTGGACCAGAAAGAGGCTTTTAGCTCAGAGAAAGCTGAGAAACTGGAGAGATAGGACAGGATATTCCTTGCTTTGAGAAGGAACAGCAAAACTATGTCTGAAGAAAGAAGTAAACTGTCAGCTAGATATGCTTTGAAGTCCCAAGATCTCTAAGTTGAGCTCCAGAAATCAGTAGAAGATGAAAAACCAAAATAAAATGTGAGATAAGTTACAAATTTGTTCTTGTTATTATAGTCGTCACTCAAAATAATTTCAGGAAACATTGATAAGAAATTATATAAGTGTATCACACATTTTTTCCATTAAAAAATTCTAAACCATCCCCAAATTCTTTATCACTCAAATTAATGGGTGACCTTGAACCCACAGTTGTTCAAGGGCATGGAAGTGACCAAAGTTTTTATTTGAAGTCCCATTTTTAATCTTAAAATCCATACAAATTTTGCATAGACACAGGCTTATTTAAATAGGAAAATATTTTAAGTGACTTACTATTAAGGAAAATGAATGAGTCGTATATACATACTTATCTTAATAAGAACTTACAGTCCCTGGCTTATTCATATATAATTTATTTTAAAAAGAATTGATATAATTATCCTTTTTAGGGGGTTTGGATTTCGCCTTAAGTCGCTTGCTTTTTTCCCATATTTTTATGGGTGTACTGTAATTATACATAATGGTGGAATTCACTGTTACACATTTGGGCATGCACAGGGTATGACAATATAATTTGGCCAATGTCATTTGCCGGTGATTCCCCTTTCCCTCCTCTCCTCCCTCCCCCTGGTCTCTTTCTTCTTTTCTACTGATCTCCCTTCCATTTTCATGATGAACTTGATTTTGATTTTTTTTTATTTAGTAAAACTATGTATTTCTGATGTGTCCTTGGAAATTCAAAAACCTAATTCTTGGAAGATGGAAGAGCAATGAGGCGAGTGCCACATTCGGAAATAAGCCCATCTGTTTTTGTGGGCACGCCTGCCTTTCTCCTCTGTAAAGTGGGGACAGTAATACCCACCTTTGACTAGTGTTCTCAGACCCATTTCCCTCTCTTTCTGCGAGCAGGGGTGGGTACATTTCCCAGATTCCCTGGTGCTTAGGTATGGCCACGTGACTTCAGTTCTGGCCAAAGGAGCAGGAAGGAGGAAGAAGCTATTCCTCTGCGGGGCTAGCAAATATGACAAAACTTTAAAAACTGACCAGGATCTCAAGTTCTCTCTTCCCTTCTCTCCATGGATTTTCCCATGCCCAGGGCCACTGGGAAGTCAGGTGCTAAGACTGAAGGATGCTCATCCAGCCAAGTCCCAGAACAAAAGCACCCATCCCCTGAAGACTGGACTTGACCTTTGCGAGGAATAAACGTGTACATATGAAGCGTCAGGACTCATCTACTAGAGAAGATTAAGCACTGCTTAAGTGAAGCCTCCCTCAACATGATAAGAAGCGTGTGAGATAATTCATATCAATTAGTAATTAGAACCCAGAGTGACATGGAATGTACATTCTGTCACTCTGAGGCCACGGGACCCTGGAACGATGCTGCCACCTCCCATCAATCTGTGTCTTAAATTGCAGGGTAAGGTTAACCACGAGTAACAAAGTCATGGAATCAAGCTGTCACGAATTGGCCACCACGTTCTGAAGGCATCTGAAGTGTGTGTATTGACAGGAAAAAAACAGAAAGGAAGGAAGAAAGAAGAGGAGGAGAATGTCCCCAGAGTTGAAAGATGCTACTCAAAGTGGTTTTTTTTTTCAAATCTGGTTTGGGTCCAAAGGAGCAGGAGGAAGAGAAGGAGTGTTTGCTGAGATCTGTCGTCAGCCAGCTGGAGGAGTAAACAATCCACATCTGTGGTCTCCCTTCTTCCTCACAATCCTAAAGGTAAGTTACAAATTTACCTTATCCCAAAGGTAATCCTAAAGGTGCATATTATTTTCTACATTCAAAATTAAGAAGTGATGCTCCAAGAAGCAAGATCTCTGTCGTAGGCAACTCAGCTGAGGTTCAAGCCTAAGGAAAGGCCAAACCGCAGTGCTTGCAAGACAGGGTGCCTGTGACTAAGAAAGTCATTAATGGAAGTGTTCAGTGTGATGCGGACACAGAGGCCATTTAAAATGGCTCCTAGGAATGAAAACTGGGCACCAACCAAGTCCACTTTCAAGGGAGCCTGGTTTCAATGGCCAAATGCTAGAGAAGAAAGACATTAAAGGAAGTGTCTTTCTGCTGGGCTTGCAAAGCTTCAGGTTCATGAATTCAAGAAAAGATTAAGGAGGAGAAAAGAAGGTTGTAGACTGCAGCCTCAGAGCTTCCTGCCTCTCTGGGGCCAAGAGGTTGGCTTTTCCAATTGTTCACTGAAGCCGTTCTATCCCAGATGCACGCCTAGCTCCCAATTAATCTGCAATAATGAATTCACTGCCAAAATGCATCTGCTAATTGAGGTGCCTGCTTGCCAGGTCATCTCCCCTCCCCCTTCTGTCAGCAAGCTCTCTCCACTGTGCCAAGGCAAGCAGGGTAGCAGGAGCCCCTGATTTTTGCAACTGCTACTCCTCCCTCTGTCTAAGGGGAATGCCCAATAGGTAAGTAGAGCCGCTTCCTGTAACAGATGCCTCATAATACTAAGTCACAGAGGGAAATCAATATTCAGGGCATATAGTCTTTGACTTTGGGCTTGCAAATGAAAGCTCATGACTGACCTGGCTACATTATCTCCCTGGCCTCTGGTAGCTGTTTATGTGATGGTAGAGGCATTAAACTTGGACCTGGCCGCTCTTGATACAGAACCCAAACTGTTGTTTATAAGGTTAACTTTGGAAAGTTGCTACCCACTCTCTCCATTTGCTCATCTGGAAAATGAAAGTAATAGAACTGGCCCTGGGATCACAGTGAGGTAAACACACCTAACAGGAACTCATCACGGCTTTTAATTCTGTCTTGAGGGGCGCCAGGAGTCTGGGAATGGGGAAGTGGCTCCCCAAGAAAGCCTGAGCTCACCAATGAGTGGTAAATAACTCAAAGTACAAAAAAAAAAAATGGAGGTTGGTGAAGAAGGAATCTCCTGACCAGAGATGAGGTGGAGGCAAAGGATCTGGAGAAGGTGCGGGACTGGGGGATTGAGACACTTATGGAAGGAAATGAATCTGCAGGATGCCATGAGAAGTCAGGTGGGAGTGGAAAATGGGAAGGAAGAAAGACCAGGGCCATGCAGAAAGGCAGAAATAAAGGGGCTCACCCTGCCCTGCATCCCCAGCCTCTCAGGCCACTGAAGATCTCAAATTCACAAAGTACAGCCCATGGAGACAGGCTCAAGCATTCTCCAAAATCCTGAGAGCCTTCAAATTTCCTTTTCTTCTTTATGGCAATAAAGGTCCAACAGAGCCATCCCTCCCTGGGCCAATCTTCCTTTTCTCTGTGATGCAAGAAAAGGTAATCAGGTACCCCTGGGGGTGTTGCTGGCAGCACCACCAGGAGGCCAGCTCTGGAGGCCTGCAGTCCAGCACCTGCCTTGGACCGCCATGGACTGCCCTCAGGAATGAGAATTTCAGGTTTCTCCAAGTCTTGTAGGCCACCAAAAAGAAGGGCCCAGGAGTTGGCTTTGGCTTCAGTTCTAAGGACATGGCCGTAGGACAGCACTGAAATCAGTCCCGCGCCTGCAGTCAGTGAGGGCATCCAGCGTAGGCTCGTTCCCCTGTGACTGCTGGTGGGCCATGCCAGGGAAATGCATAGTGACAAGAATGGCATCACCTTTGCCACCAGAGACATTGTGACGGATGCTAGAGCCACAGCCCTGCACAGGGGCAGCACATTCCATCCGTCTTCTCCCTGCTGCTCCAAGGGACTCTCAGGCACAGAGGCTATCTTTCCGGAGCCAATTGCCCCTGTGGACACCTAACTCAGGCTGTGGGTTATCTGCCTCTGGGTTTTCCATGCTCGAAAGGAGGAATCCATCTCTTTAAACATCACCTGCTCCGAGAAAGATAGTTCAGATATCACAGATCATCAAAGAGGAAGAAATGGAAGAGGGTGGGGTTGGAAAGTGCATTTGGACTCTTGATGGCCCCACGTCTCAAACCTAAGGACAGGTGTCAAAGAATATCGGCTGCTCTTCATTCATTAATTCAATAAACACTAACCGAGTCCTCCCCTCATGACACTTTCTCTGATATGTATATGCTATAAAAAAGAGAGAGAGAGAGACCAATTCCTTGCCCTCAGAAATCTGGGAAAGCTGATATCAAACTAGGAATTATGAGAGATTGTGAGTGACGTGCTCAAGTACATCAATGCCAAGCAATGAGGACATGTCTCAGAGGGAGGATAAGGAAAAGATCCCCAAAATTATTTAGCTCAAACTCTCATTTCACAAATGAGGAAAGTGTGTCCTTAAAAGTGCAGTTTAGTCCAATTTAATGCTGGTATGAAGTGTGGAAGATGGCTATTGGGTAAGAGGTCAAATATCCCTTATCTGAAATGCTTAGCACGGGACGTGTTTCAGAGTTTGCATCGTTTCAGATTCTGGAATATTTGCATATATACAATGAGATATGTTGGGGATGGAACTTAAGTATAAAGACAAACACCAGTTATGTCTTGTATATACCTTATGCACATAGGACAAAGGTGATTTTATGCAGCATTTTCAGTATCCCTGCGTTTTGACTGCTACCTGTCACATAAGGTCGGTTGTGGAATTTTCTACCTGTAGTATAAAGTTACTGAAAAACTTGCATATGGGTCCTATGTCTTCTACAAACCTTTGCCCATGTCTTCAGCCTTGAACAGTTCCTCCCTTCTCTGAATTCTAAGCTCTCCATTGTCTGGCCCGCTCAATTCTGCACACCAGACCTTGGTAAGAGTGGACTGCCACGACACAGCTCTCACGCAGGGGCTGTTTGGCTCTGCCAACATGAGGAGCTATAGTTACTCAACTCCCCAAAATTTCTCATCCTCTCTAGCATAGGATTAGTATTATCCTCAGAGAGAGGAACTGTGGGGACCTGTGGTCATATCTCAGAGATCAAGGAGGTCACCTTGTTCCTAGACTCTCTCTCACCTTGAACCTCCTAACCTCTGAGACTAGGCTCCAGCCAATGCTCTTGAAGGTCATACCTTGCTCCCCACCACCCAGCACTGACTTCTACCTGATTGCTTTAACCAGGCTCTGACCCAGAACCTAGAGGCTGGATTCCCCTTCCCTGAACTCTGACCACTTCATGCAAAGCTACCTGTGCCCTCTGCCTGCCCTGCTCAGAGCTGTCCATCACAGCCCAGACCTTGGCTCCAATGGTCACCCCTCCACATCTTATTGGGTATGCTCCAATCTCAATCTCTACTTGGCTTCTGGTTAAGACATTCATGACACCTCACCTTTCTCCTCATTCTGTAATCTGTTAGTTTCAACTCATGTTGTGACTGATGTCTGCCTGTTAACTCCCTCCAGTTAGAGACCCCTATCTAATACCAACCCTTCCTCAGTATCCCAGTTCTAGCTTCTCAGCCACATGCCTTTCTAGGACCGGGCTGTGACATGGTCTTCTTTGTCCTCCATCCACGGTCCCACATGAGAGCAGATTCTCAGTGGGCCTTTGAATGACGGGCAGGTCCTTTGCATTTGGTGAGCTTCCCAAGTGTTGCTGAGTCAAGGGCACCTGGGGGGACTTGTCCAATCCCCAGCTGTTGAGCTGCCAGCATGGGGCCTGAGCCACTCCTCTTCCTGCCAGTCCACCTGGTCCACTGTCCTCAATTCCAATTGCAGGACAAAGCTGAAGCTTTTGACCCTTGCGGCTCTCATCTCTGTTGCTCAGAAGTCACAAGATGTAGCCAGTGCCCGAGAGGAATAAAGAAAGTAAATAACCCTGCTCAGGTTTAGCATTTTTCACCCAGGTCCCACAGTGCCACTCTCCCTCCTATTTGTCTTCTCTCCTCCCCCTTCCACCCCACTACCTACAAGGAAAAAATAATAACAAATAGGAAGGCTAATTCTAAGTTAGTACGGTCCCAGCATGAATCCTGGCCCGCCTCTAGTCCTGTTATTTTCTCCTGTGTCTGGCTTTGACAAGACTGATGACATTTACGTTTTCCAAAAGCTTCAATAAAAGGCACTTTAGCTGCAATCACCTCCATCTAATTTCCCCAGTCATTTTTTTTTTTTTGCTTAAATCACACAACAGAACTAAGCCCTGCACTATTCTGACAACTTGTCACCGAATAGGGCTCAGCCCAAATGGGATGTCTTGAAAACCAAGGACAAAAGAGGGAAAAATGGACTAAGTGGCCCGAAAATGAAGTGGAATGCTGGAGGAGCAAGGAGATTAGCAGGAGGCAACTTGTTAAAGTTCTAGAACGGTGGCTTGGTGTGGTTGGGGACCCAGAATAAGCAGGAAAAATATGTTGATTTCTCTAGAAATACAGTAAAACCATGCCAGAGCTAGAAAGAGCCAATCACGCCATCGCACGTGAGAGTCTACATTCCAAAGAAGAAAAGTGCAGAATCGCCTGGCTTATGGGATGGAGCTCCAGGGGGAGGGATGGATACCTTTCTATTGCACTATAACTCTGGTCAGCAGGATTATGTTCTGGGAAAAAAAAATGTGGTCCAGATTATTTTTATCATAGCTACACAGTGACCGGTCATTGTGAACAAGGAGGAAAGACCCTAGATGACACGTTGTATCTATTTCTAAATAAAGGTCTTTATGGAAGAATTATATGCCTACTGAAAAGTATTCAACTTACAAGAAAGAGCTCATCTCAGTAAATTTTCACAGTCAAGAGCCTCGTGTAACTGCCACCCAGCTTAAGGGAAAGTTTAACACGTGAAGAAGTTCTGCACCTTCACCCTCCGATCACCAGCTCCCTGAAAGCTGTCTCCAGCCTCATTTGAAAAACTACAATTTAGCGTTGCCCTTTTCTGAACTTGATATAAATGGCATCATTCACGTCATGGGTGCTTCTCTGTGTCTAATCTGTGTTATGGGGTGCAGTAATGACATTCGTTTTATGTGACCTCCCAGTGGTATCATTGCATCACAACTACTTATTCATCATACTATCAGCACCCATTTGGGTTAATGCCAGTTTGGGGCTGTTGTGAATAATGCTTCTTTGGACATTCTCACCATCTCTGTGCAGACCATTTCTGTGTCCAAGCAAATCAAGGAGTAAAAAATGCAAACCCATGGAGTAGGAGATAGTCAGCGATAGCAGCTATGGCAACGCTGTTTTCCCAAGTAGTTGTACCAGTTCAGTCTCCCACCAGCAGAGTGTGAAAGTCCACTTGATGTATATTTCAACCCCTGATATTTTCTTTTAGTCTCTTTGGAAAGTGTACATGGTTTTAATTTGTAATTCTCTGATTACTAAAAGTTGTATGTTTTTCATAGGTTACTGACCATTTGGATATCTATTTTAAGGCTTCTGACTTTTTTTCCCTCATGGGTTATCTGTCATTTTGTGATTGATGTATTGGAGGCCTTTATATATTCTGGAGACAAGTTCCTTGTTATTTAAACATATCCAGGCTGAAGATGTGATGTGACATACTAGAAGTTCATGCCACCAATCTCAAGTCCCCGCTCTTTCTCTCCCATCTCCCAACTTTATTTTAGACCTGATGTCACTCACCCCATTCTATGATCCTACCACATCCTACCTGCATTTTTTCCCTCACCTACATGTGATTGGATGCAGGTTCCCCAAGTCTCATAATCAGAAGCAACACAGCCATCAGCAGACAGATACAAGCCCATCCAGTCCTTATTTTCCAACCTGGACAACACACTGGTCCTCACCCGGGACTCATCCATGACCATGAACTTAATAAGGATCTAAGGATGGGCACAGAGGTGAGCTCTGTGGAGGATACAGCAAAGGATATGTCAAGGGTATGCTCAGTACTGTGATCTCTGAGTATGAAAACACCATGGGGGACCAGGCTACTAAGTGGGAAGACCTTTACAGAACCCAGATAGAAAACACTGAGGAAGAGACTAGTACAGGAGACTAGGCCCAGCCCAGATCTGCCCACACTTGCTGCTCAGGACTCGGGTTCATAGTAAACCCAGGTACATCCCTCCACCGGCAGACACCTGCCAGAGCCCAGCCTCCGGCACAGGACTGCCCCTTCTGACCAGTAGACTACTGCAGGAGGTCAGGCCTGGCCCAGATCCACCCACACTGACTTGTGTGGGACTCAGGTCCAGAGTAGGTCTGAGTTCACCCCCCACCCCCCACCACCTGGGAGCCTAAACCTAACCCACTTCAATCTTAGGACACTGCAGTCATCACCATAGCCTTCCCCACACAGTAGCCCCTACCTTTTTGACAACAGGCAGGGCCTAGAAGCAGCTGCATCTCAGAGCAGGCATCCAAAAGAGAGTGTGAGGCCCACCCTTTCAGCCCCATCTCTGTAAGACATTGCTTCCATCTTGGGGCACCTCAACTATTATCTCGAGTTACTTCAGCTATTGCTGCCACCACGTTTAGTTGCAGTAGCATACATTGAGGGACACCAGCAGGGTCTGGAAGCCCAACATCAAGATGTGGTACAGACAATCTGCATGGGTACTACAAGAATATAGGGTAGAAATTGTAATATCTCAGATCCATGCTGCAAGAAAGGACGACACATAGGCAACATGAAAAGACAAGGGAAGAAAGTGCCACAAACAAACAAGACACTATAATAACAGAACCCATGGACAGTGAAGTTGATGAAATGTCAGAGAAGGAGTTCAGAAGGTTCATAATTAAAATGATCTGTGAATTAAAGAATGACCCAAATGAGTAAACACAGGCAAAAATTGATCACTCCAACAAAGAGATAAGAGCGCAAATACAGGTAGCAAAAGATTCCTTCAAGAAAGAGATAGAGACTCTAAAAAAAAAAAAAAAAAGGAATCAGAAATCCTTGAGATGAAGGATATGGTAAAACAAATTTTAAAACTCAATGGAAAACATCTCCAACACACTAGACCACTTGGAAGAAACAACGTCAGAGAATGAAGACAAAGTATACAATCTGGAAAATAAAGTTGACCACACAGTGAAGATAGTAAGAAACCATGAGCAGAACATCCAAGAATTATGGGACAGCATCAAAAGTCCAAATCTAAGAGTTATTGGGATAGAGGAAGGAACATTTTCAAACCAAAGGAATGCACAATCTCTTCAATGATTTAATATCAGAAAATTTCCTAAGCATGAAGAATGAATTGAAAAACCAAATACAAGAGGCTTACAGGACACCAAATATACGAAATTATAGCAGATCTACACCAAGGCACATTATAATGAAAATGCCTAGCAACAGAATAAGGATAGAATCTTAAAAGCTGCAAGAGAGAGGAATCAGATCACATATAGGGGGAGACCAATTCATATCTCAGCAGATTTTTCAACCTAGACCCTCAAAGCCAGGAGATCATGGAACAACATATACCAAGCTCTGAAAGAAAATGGATGCCAACCAAGAATCTTATACTCAGCAAAATTAAGCTTTAGATTTGATGATGAAATAAAAAACTTCCAAGATAAACAAAAGTTAAAAGAATTTACAACTAGAAAGCCTGCACTACAGAACATCCTCAGCAAAATATTCCATGAAGAGGAAATAAAAAACAATGGTGAGAATCATCAGAGGGAAGTATTATACTAAAGGAAAATTTAATCAGAGTAGAAACCAAGTCACGTTAAATACTAAAACAAAAATGACTGGGAATACAAATCATGTCTCAATAATAACCCTGAATGTTAATGGCCTAAACTCACCAATCAAAAGACATAGACTGCAGATTGGATTTTAAAAAGACCCAACAATATTCTGCTTCCAAGAGACTCATCTCATAGAAAAAAAGACATCTACAGATTGAAGGCGAAGGGTTGGGAAAAATCATACTACTCACCTGGACTGCGGAAGAAAGCAGGGATTTCCATCCTCATATCAAATAAAGTGGACTTCAAGCTAAAGTCAGTCAAAAGGGATAAAGAAGGACACTACATACTACTCAAGGGAACTATACACCAAGACTTAACAATTACAAACATATATGCCCCAAACAATGGAGTGTCTACGTTTATCAAACAAACTCTTCTCAAGTTCAAGAGTCAAATAGGCCACAACACAATAATTTTGGGTAACTTTAACACAACTCTTTTAGCACTAGATAGATCTTCCAAACAAAAGCTGAACAAAGAAACTATAGAACTCAATAATACAAACAAAACTTAGACTTAACTGACATATATAGAATTTTCCAACCTTCAACGAGAGAATACACTTTCTTCTCAGCAGCACATGTACCCTTCTCTAAAATAGACCATATACTATGCCACAAAGCAACTCTTAGCAAATACAAAAAAGTAGAGCTACTACCCCACATTCTATCAGATCATAATGGAATGAAATTAGAAATCAATAATAAAATAAGAAATAAAATCCACTCTAACACCTGGAGACTAAATAATATGCTACTCAATTAACAGTAGGTTGCAGAAGACATCAAAGAGGAGATTAAAAGGTTTTTAGAGGTGAATAAGAACACAGATACAACATATTAAAATCTCTGGGACACTATGAAAGCAGTTCTAAGAGGAAAGTTCATTGCATGGAGTTAATTCCTTAAAAGAAGAAAAAGTTAACAAATAAATGACTTGACATTACATCTCAAGACCCTAGAAAAAGAACAAATCTATACCAAAAGCAGCAGAAGACAGGAAATAATTAAAATCAGAGCTGAAATCAATGGAATTGAAACAAAAGAAACAATTGAAAAAATTGACAGAACAAAAAGTAGGTTCTTTGAAAAAATAAATAAAATTGACAGACCCTTAGCCATGCTAACAAAGAAAAGGAGAGAGAGAACTCAAATTACTAACAAACTTGATGAAAAAACAAATATCATGACAGACACTAAAGAAATACAGAAATTAGAAATTATTTCAAAATCTTGTACTCCAATAAAATATAAAATATTAAAGGCATTGACAAATTTCTAGAGTCATATAATTTGCCCAAATTGAATCAGGATGATATACACAATTTAAACAGATCAATTTCAAGTGATAAAATAGAAGACACCATCAGAAGTCTACCAACCAAGAAAAGCCCAGGACTGAAAGGATACATGGATGAGTTCTGCAAGACCTTTAAAGAAGAACTAATACCAATACTCTTTAAATTACTTCAGGAAATAAAATAAGAGGGAGCACTTACAAACTGATCCTATGAGGCCAATATCACCCTGATTCAAAAACCAGGCAAATACACATCAAAAAAAGAAAACTTCAGATCAATATCTCTAATGAATATAGATGCAAAAATTCTCAATAAAATTCTGGCAAATCAAATACAAAAACATATCAAAAAGATCATGCAACACAGTCAAGTGGGATTCATCCCAGGGAGGCAAGGTTGGTTCAATATATGAAAATTAATAAATGTAATTTATCACATCAATAGACTTAAAGATAAGAATCATATGATCATCTCAAAAGATGCAGAAAAAGCACCCCTTCATGTTCAAAACACTAGAAAAATTAGGGATAACAGGAACATATCTCAACATCATAAAGGCTACCTATGTTAAGCCCCAGGCCAACATCATTCTAAATGGGGAAAAATTGAAGACATTCCCTCTAAAAAATAGAACAAAACAGGGATGCCCTCTTTTACCACTTCTATTTAACATAGTTCTTGAAACACTGGCCAGAGCAATTAGACAGACGAAAGAAATTAAAAGGATACACATAGGGAAAAAAGAACTCAACTTGGCACTTTTTGCTTATGATATGATTCAATACCTAGAATACTCAAAAAGTTCTACTAGAAAACTCCCAGAACTAGTAAATGAATTCAGCAAAGTAGCAGGTTATAAAATCAACACCCATAAATCAAAGGCATTTCTGTATATCAGTGACAAATCCTCAGAAAGGAGAAACAAGAAAAACTACCCCATTCTCAATAGCCTCAAAAAAATAAAACAAAACAAAATACTTGGGAATCAATTAAAGAGGTGAAAGATCTACATAATGAAAATTACAGAACCCTAAAGAAAGAATCGAAGAAGACCTTAGAAGGTGTAAAGATCTACCTTGCTCTTAGATAGGCAGAATTAATATTACATAAATGACAATACTACCAAAAGCAATATACAGATTTAATGCAATTCTGATCAAAATCCCAATGACATTCCTCATAGAAATAGAAAAAGCAGTCATAAAATTCATCTGGAAAAATAAGAGAATCCAGAATAGCTAAAGCAATCTTTAGCAGGAAGAGTGAAGCAGGTGGCATCACTATGCCAGACCTTAAACTATACTACAGAGCAATAGTATTGGCACCAAAACAGACTATTCTGTAGACCAATGGTACAGAATAGAAGACACAGAGACTAACCCACAAAATTACAATTATCTTATATTAGACAAAGGTGCCAAAAACATGCATTGGAGAAAAGTCAGCCTCTTCAACAAATGGTGCTGGGAAAACTGGAAATCCCTATGCAACAAAATGAAATTAAACCCCTATCTCTCACCATGCACAAAACTTAACTCAAAATGGATCAAGGACCTAGGAATTAAACCAGAGACCCTGCATCTAATAGAAGAAAAAGTAAGCCCTAGGGCTGGGCTGGGGCTCAGCAGTATCACACTTGCCTAGCATGTGTGAGGCACTGGGTTTGATTCTCAGCACCACATATAAATAAATAAATGTCTATCAACAACTTAAAAAATATTTTTTAAAAAATTAGGCCCTAATCTCCATCACCTGGGATTAGGCCCCAACTTCCTTAATAAGACTCCTTTGGCACAAGAAGTACAGAGCAATAGTAACAAAAACAGCATGGTACTGGTACCAAAACAGGCGGGTGGACCAATGCTACAGAATAGAGGACACAGAGACCAATCCACAAAGTTACAACTATCTTATATTTGATAAAGGTGCTAAAAGCATGCAATGGAGGAAGGAGAGCATCTTCAACAAATGGTGCTGGGAAAACTGGAAATCCATATGCAACAAAATGAAACTGAATCCCTTTCTCTCGCCATGCACAAAAGTTAACTCAAAATGGATCAAGGAGCTTGATATCAAATCAGAGACTCTGTGTCTGATAGAAGAAAAAGTTGGCTCCGATCTACATATTGTGGGGTCGGGCTCCAAATTCCTTAATAGGACACCCATAGCACAAGAGTTAACAACAAGAATCAACAAATGGGACTTACTTAAACTAAAAAGTTTTTTCTCAGCAAGAGAAACAATAAGAGAGGTAAATAGGGAGCCTACATCATGGGAACAAATTTTTACTCCTCACACTTCAGACAGAGCCCTAATATCCAGAGTATACAAAGAACTCAAAAAATTAGACAATAAGATAACAAATAACCCAATCAACAAATGGGCCAAGGACCTGAACAGACACTTCTCAGAGGAGGACATACAATCAATCAACAAATACATTGAAAAAATGCTCACCATCTCTAGCAGTCAGAGAAATGCAAATCAAAACCACCCTAAGATACCATCTCACTCCAGTAAGATTGGCAGCCATTATGAAGTCAAACAACAACAAGTGCTGGTGAGGATGTGGGGAAAAGGGTATACTTGTACATTGCTGGTGGGGCTGCAAATTGGTGCGGCCAATTTGGAAAGCAGTATGGAGATTCCTTGGAAAGCTGGGAATGGAACCACCATTTGACCCAGCTTACCCTCTCCTCGGTCTATACCCAAAGGACTTAAAAACAGAATAGTACAGGGACACAGCCACATCAATATTTATAGCAGCACAATTCACAATAGCAAAACTGTGGAACCAACCTGGATATCCTTCAATAGATGAATGGATAAAAAAAAATGTGGTACATATACACAATGGAATATTACTCAGCAATAAAAGAGAATAAAATTATGGCATTTTCAGGAAAATGGATGTTGTTAGAGAAGATAATGCTAAGTGAAGTTAGCCAATCCCACAAAACCAGATGCTGAATGTTTTCTCTGATATAAGGAGGCTGATTCATAGTGGGGTAGGGAGGGAGAGCATGGGAGGAATAGACGAACTCTAAATAGGGCAGAGTTGTTGGAGGGGGAGGGAGGAGGCATGGGGTTAGAAATGATGGTGGAATATGATGAACATTATTATCCAAAGTACATGAATGAAGACACGAATTGTTGTGAATATACTTTGTATATGACCAGAGATTTTAAAAAATATTGTGCTCTATATGTATAATAAGACTTGTAATGCATTCTGCTATCAAATATAAATTAAAAAATTAATTAAAAAAGAATACACTGAGGGAAGACTGATTTGGTATAGAACACGTGTTTCATAAACAAAAAAACTACTGATTCGGCTGGAAATGAGGAGAGCTGCTCTTGTCTCATCACTGCCGATGGTGACTAGTCCCTTTGGGTTGTCCCAGGATTGTCTCAGTTTTAGTTTTTAAAGTCCCGCAATCTGGGGGATTTCTTCGGGGGTAACTGGGTCCTTGGCTGCTGCCTGCTAAGTAGCTGTGTTTCTGTGGGAAACTATTTTCTGTCCCTGGGCTATACATCTTCCATCTATAAGTCAAGTTGGGAATAGGATAGAGAATCTTTATGTTTCCCTTCATATCTGATACTCTTGTTTTCTCATTGTTCTGGGGTGGTCAAATAAGTTACAGTCAAGAGCTGAGGCAAAGAATCCCAGGATGGGGCTGGGGCTGGGGCTCAGCAGTAGAGTGCCCGCCTAGCATGTGCTAGGCACCAGGGTCGATCCTCAGCACCACATAAAAATAAATAAAACAAAGGTATTGTGTCCATATAGTATATATTAAAAATAATTCCAGGATGGAGGTGACAGGTATGGATGCCTATCTTTGTGTTAATCTTTCCAAAATACTGATGCCACCTGGTACTGAGTGCCATAGTGTCCCACTCATTGTGCTATATTCCATGTTCATAATTGCCTTTAGTCTTTGGGACATCCCTGGCATAAGCTTAGTGTCACCACTTCATTTGTGTGTGAGGAAACAGGCCCAGAGAGTGAGCGCTATGCCCACTAGAATATATTCAATAAAAACTAGACTCATTCCCTCATCTGCCTATTACCAAAGCCCCTGGGTTTAGCCACTGTATTCAACCAACTCACATCTAATTACTCTGTGCTTTCATGTCATCACTTGTAAAATACTGCTCTCTCACCTACCCATCTTAACACCTGTCCCATGACAGGGTGTTTCCATATATATCGTCTCCATCTGATAATACCTGACAGCATTGTCCTGAGATCAAGTGAGAGCCTTGAAAAATTAAAAGTCCTCTCTAAACAAAAGGATTGTTATTCATAATGCCTGAAGAAAGCCAAAGCATATCTGTGAGCTTGGAACAACTCGGAGATGGCAGATCTGAGCAAATGTTTTCTCTCTGACATCAGCTTCCCAAGCTTGATGTCTCTCATGTGTCTCAACTAGAGGAGGGGAAATATGAGAAGAAAAAGAGAAAGCAAGTGTTGTGATGCCCAGTGACCAATCTCCAAGAGTCGATTTCCACGTGCCTGGGAGTTTCCTGAAAATGTACAGATGAAGACATTTGCATTCTTGTTTCCCAACTTGTTTTCACATCTCAAATGCTGTGAAAATCTGTGTCAGATCCTGTCTGGATAAGGAGGTTGGACTATCCAGTGATCAAAAGGCTAGACAGGGTCTGGTCCTCTTTGCAAGAGGGAGAGAATAACAATAAATCTAGGTCATGGAAAAACTGGAATAACTGGTGAGAAGACAAACAGAGGAGACAAACAGTGGTGTCGGTGGGCCTGGAGCTGAGCTGGGGACCTCGGGAGGATTTGGGGACGTCAAGAGGAGCAGAGAGACTTCTTCTTGTGGCCCTGATGAAAGCCATGACCTCTACCCAGAAAAAAAAAAAAGTGTTCAGATATACAGTCACAGACACAGAATGCTACCATTAGCTTCAGGGGCTTCGCAGACCCATCCCCCAAGACCTCCAGTCACCACCAGAGGTAGGAATTTAAGATCCAGAAAGATAAAGTGGTTTCCCTAAGATCAGCACGTGGGCTGTGGCCTCAAGAAGGCTCCCCAGGTTTCCTGTCTCTAGACCAACTGTTCCCATGGAGGAAGCTGCGAGAAATTGCCACCTCCAAGGCCTGAGTCTGCTGAGCTCCATTTGAATAACCTAAATCTATCCTCCTTCTTGGCCGTCTGTGGTGTCAGGAGCTCTGATGGCCCCACGTGCCCACCAGCTTAGGTCTGCCTTTCTGGTGTGCTGCTCCTCCATCCAGATGTCCTGGGGGTCAGGAGAAGCTGACCTTCCTCCCTGGAGAGGACGGAGAGTCCCTAAGTTCCTGGATGGAGGCCGAAAAGGTAGGAACAATGGCCAAAACATTGGTCACGAGTTGAAACCCCCGCTTTCCAGAAAGCAAAAGCACCCACCATTTGTCCTGGCTCCAAGCCTGGGTGCTCTCCATTCTCCTCAAGCCCCTGGGGACAAGGGAGGGGCAGCTTGCCCTTCGTCCCCAGGAAGTCTGTGGCCCCCACACACCCATTTTTGAGCTCAGGATGGTGAATGGCCTTGCAGGCCCTCCCAGGGGGCAGATGTCGGGGACTGCCAGGTGGTGGTATCACGGGCCAAATTCACAGCCATGGCAGACCCAGAGCGGGTGAGGTCCTAGGGGGAAATTCCTCACTCCGTCCATGTTCCTGGCTGGGCAAGAGCTTCTAATAGCCCTTCAATGGCTGGTTGTTACCCCCAAAGACAAAGAGCACACATGTAGCCAAGACTTGGGGTGCCTGTCTTGGTAGGAATCTGCCCCCATGGCTGGAACAAGTCAGCACACTCTCCCCCACCTTTTCCTCCCCTGACCACCGACGACTGGCTCTCTGCTTCTTCCCTGTTCACTTTGTTGACCTTTCCTCTCCTCACCCCTTTATACAAGTCTGTTCAATTAATTTACTTGCAGAAAGCAAAACCTACTGTGGGGAACTTATGCTTTCCCAGGCAGAAGGCTGCTTCCCTGCTGTCTTACAACTGCTCCCAGCAGCAGAGAGTCTAGAGAAAGTCGTTGGGAAGAGGGGGCAGCCCGCCCTCGTGGCCCAGAGTGCCTGTGGGTCTTGCTGGCTCAGTTACTAGCAGGGGAAGCTGAGGTGGAGAAGCCCCAGAGAGGGAAGGAGAGGCTCTGTCCAGGGGACCAGTGTTGGGAACCAGGTTCCCCAGCAAAGAGCTGTGGCCACTAGGAAGCCCTCAGTGTCCCCATGAACCCACACTTGCAGGCCACCTGCTGCTAAAGCAGACACCTGGCCGGCTGGTTGGTTTTAGGCCAAGATTTATCTGTGAACCTACAGGAGCACAAAGAGGCCCCCACCCCTCTGGTCTCCGCAGCCTCAACAATTCCATCCTTTCCTTTCTGCTCAAAATTTGATCCAAAAAAAAAAAGAAATGTCTAGGAAAGATTGTAACTGACTCATTTGCTGGGATGCCCACTGGTTTTTTTTTTAGTAGCTTGATTAGAGCAGTTGGGGGGCATCCCCCACACTCCTCTAATTCCTCAGGTTACCTGTCACTGTCCCCAGAAGAGAACCCTCCTCTAGCCATCCCACCACCAGGGCTTCCAGCCCCCAGCCTAAGAATGCTCCCCACTCTTCCTCTTCCTCCCAAGACCAGTGGGTGGACCCCTCCAGGGGCCTAACCTTTCTGCACAGTATCCGGGGATTCTGCTTAGCTTCTTTGTGCTTTGCTTTCCAGGGCAGAAGGCTGTTTCTCTGCTGTCTTGCAACTGCAGTCTTTTTAAGTTATATTATCAACATTTATTTATATAAAGCCTAACTATGGCCTGGATCACATCCTACGCATTCTGTAAATATGGACTCATTTAATTGTCATGCCAAGTCTCCTTTTTCAGATAGGGGAACTGAGGCAAGGAGCGTTCCCATGACTCGCCTGAGACCACACAGCCGTTCTGGCTGAGGGAAGGGTCTAAGCCAGACCAGCTGCTCTGATCCTGGCTCTCAACCACGATGCTACAGTGCCCTCCCCTGCTGTGACCAGAGTCCTCCCCGTCCCAGGAATCAGGTGTCTTCCCTGCTCCCAGCTGCTCCAGACCATCCACACCATCTTTGCTGAAAGAATGTTGGGCCAATTTTGCCTGGATTTCCTGGCTCTAAAATGAACCACCGAAACTGTCACTTTATATACATCTGAGCCTTATCTTCACATGGGTGCCCAGCTGTTTAATTGCATCTAAGGTCCTCTTCCCCCGTGCCCTACTGTGGCCATCCTACTCAGAGGAGCTCAAGAGCGGATGTGGTCACACCTGCTCTGGCACCGTTGGCCTTGAAACTCTCCGTCAGGCCACCCCTCAAACCCTGCCAGTAGACTTGGTCCCTGTGAGTCTGTTCAAACCCAACATACACACATTTTTTTATGGTCAGGGGAGTACCAGGCTTTGAACTCAAGGGTACTCGACGACTGGGCCACATCCCCAGCCCTATTTTATATTTTATTTAGAGACAGGGTCTCACTGAGTTGCTTAGTGCCTCACTTTTGTTGAGGTTGGCTTTGAACTCACAATCCTCAGCCTTCTGAGCCACTGGGATTACAGGTGTGCACCACCACACCTGGCCATGCACGCACTTCTGAATTTACCATGCTCACACAGTCAGCACCCTACAGCCCAAACCTCAAGCTCCCACCCAGGCCTCCCACCCTCCTCTAGATTAACTGCTCAGACTGAGCAGCCAGTTATCTGACCCTGGGCCGACTCCTTCCTCCTGAAGCTTTGGGGCTTAGCTGGACCCTGCTAGGGTCTGGCTTGGTCCATTTACATTCAAAGCCTTTTTCTGCTCATTCTGGTGCCAAGCACTTGCATGGCGCCTCTGCTGCCCTACACTCAGCCTGGCCGGGTTTCTACCAGCCAGGTTTGAAACCTAATTTAAAAACACCCCGTCTTCTAGTTTTCACTCAGAAGAGCTAGTGCCGGCTTCTCTCCCCAAACTTGCATCTCATTTGTCACCGGAACTTCCTCCCCCTGGGTCCTTTCTAGAGCCTATTAGAGCAGCCACATGGGCCTTATTTACATAAGTCGAGGTTGCCATAGAGGCGATTCCCCTCCTTTCATGTCTTGGGTGGTTTATTCTCCCTCTCCTTCGACAAGTCACATGCTTTTTGTCCTTCTTCGCTATTCTTTTTTCCCCCAGGCTGAGATTTGAGTTTGATGTGGAGATTGTCACCAGTCACCCTCTGCTACTCAGGTTTGGTGGGTGGGAAAAGAGGGAGCTCCTGAGCCTCTGCCTTGGAAACGGGGTACATGACTGAACGTGTGTGCCCTCCAGAGAGGAGAGGGGATGCCAGCCACGGGCTCCTGATACCCCGAGCCTGGCGTGGGCAGGAGGGTGGGGGAGCAGCCCTGAGATGTTTTTGTCCTGCACTGGTTTTTGCAGGCTCGCCCCACCCCGCCTATCTTAGAAATCAGCCCTTCCAGATGAATGAGTGCTGCTGAGTAAGTAAGGGGACGGAGAGAAGAAGGTAGGAACAAAAGGAAGGAGGAGGACACAAAGGGAAGAAGGGGTAAAAATGAACTTTTCAGGATGTTGAGCACAAGCCTCTGATATTTCCTTTGCTGTCAAGGACATCAGCTAAGAAAAAAAGGGCAGCCTGGGTTGAGAGGGGCATCTCTGTCTTCAGATGATGGATCTGAGCGAGCATCCTGGGGATTATTGGCTCCTGTCCATGTCCACAGTCTCCCAGCCACTTCCTCTGGCACTCTTAACACTAGTGGGACCCTCCCGAGCATGGATCGCCAGCAGCTCTTTGGACTGGAACCCCCATTTTCCACAGAGCAAGGGCACACCCAAACTTTCTGCCCAGTCCTTCAGGGTGACCCCAAGAACCTACCCACCAGAAAACAGCAAATCAGTCCTGACCAGGACTGTGGGGCACTGAAATGGCTCTCAATGGTATCTCAGGAGCAGGAAGCCAGGCCACCCAGATCTCCTGACCTGCTCAGTAATGATGGGCATTCCCTTCACAGGAGGAGCCCCTGCTGATCCATGCCCAGAGTTCAGGGCTAGACAGCGAGCTCTTCCAACACGTCACCTGGGAGTCGTGCCAATTGACTGCATTCAGTTCACATTCTTTTTGGGTCCCTAGTAAGAAAAAATGAGAACAGTGACATTCTTGGTGACAACTCACGATGTGGGCTCTGGAGCCAGACTACCTGGACTCCTATACTTGCTGTATCATGTCCTAGCTGTACAAATTGGGGCAAATTAATCCACCGCTCTGGGCCTCTGTTCCTAATCTGTAAAATGGAGATGATACTCATGCTTCACTCGTAGGGTTTGCTGTGAGAATTAAATGGAGTAATACGTGTAAGTACTGAAAACATTTTGGTATACTGCAGGGTTCCATAAAGGATGTTGCTGTTAATCTAATATTTTATTAGTATTACAGAAAAGATATGCTTGTACCCAAGGAGAGACGGGGATTTGGAAAAAGTGCCTCGATCAGTAGTAAGGACACGATTTACCCATTTCAAAATCTTACACTGGAATGTTGTATCCCTTCATTACTGGGGTGGGACAAGCCACCTCAAAACTCAGTGCAACACATGCTAGAAGAAAATGGGGGACCCCACACTTCAATACATCAGCTCAGGAACTGAATTCCTTAACCAGACTCCTAAAGCACAAGAAATAAAATCAAAATCAATAAATGGGATAGCAACAAACTAAAGTTTTTTCACAGCAAAGGAAACAATCAAGAGGGTGAAGAGAAAGCCTACAGAATGGGAGAGAAATCTTTGCCACCTGCACCTAAGATAGGGTAACTTCCAGGGTATAGAAAGAACTCAAGAGACTTAACACCAAAAACAAAAGGCCCACAAAAAACCAATAATCCAATCAATAAATGGGCAAAGGAACTGAATAAACCCTTCTCAAAAGAAATACAAATAGTTGGCAAACATATAAAAAATGTTCAGCATCTCTAGCAATTACAGAAATGCAAATCAAAACTACTGCTATTTCATCTCAGTCCAGTCAGAACAGCAACAATCAAGAATATAAGCAACAATAAGTATTGGCAAGTGGGGAACAGGTATTCTCATACACTGTTGGTGGAAGTACAAATTGATGCAATCATTCTGGAAAGCAGTATAAAGATTCCCCCCAAAAACTAGTAATGGAGCCACCATTTGACCCAGTTATCCCATTCTTGGGCATCTATCTGAAGGATTTAAAATCAGCATTCAACAGTGACACAGCCACATCAATGTTTATAGCAACACAATTCACAATAGCTAAGCTATGGAGCCAAACTAGGTGCCTTTCAGCAGATGAATGGATAAAGAAAATGTGGTATACATACACAGTGGAATATTACTCTGTCTTAAAAAGGAATAACTTCATGGAATTTTCTGATAAATGGATGAAACTGGAGACTATCATGCTAAGTGAAATAAGCCAATCCCAACTCACCAAAAGTCAACCGTTTTCACTGATATGTGGAAGCCATTAGATAAAGAGGAATGAAGTGAGGATACATAGGAATAGAAAAGACATCAGAATGAATCTGACATAAATCTCCTATGTATGTAAATCTCGCCTTTGTGTATATCACAAGACTGGGGTCCCAATCAGAGTGAAATATATTCCATGTTTGTATAATTCTAGCAAAATGGATCCCATCATCATGTATAACTAAAAAGAGCCACTAAGAGAACCCAGGGCAACAATCACTTCTTCTCGGACATCTGAGGACTAGCTGATGTGAAGCAGGTGCTTCTACTTGAAGCTGCAGGTCTGGCTGGATGGGGCTTTTCTCTGGTGTAGACTCAGGTTTGCTCCACAGTGTTCTTTCTGGGACTGGGCTGACACGGGACAGCAGCCTGGGGAATGCTCCTCTCATAGTGACCATCAGCAAGCAGGGACACTCAAGGCTGACCTCAGAACTGGCATAGCTGACACTTCCAACTGGCTTCACCCAGTGTCTGGGCTGGGGAAATTCACCGCACACTTGGTGGGAGTGGGAAGATGGCAAGGTCACATGGCCATGAGTGTGGACACAGGAAGGGTGAAAGATAAGGGCCAGTAATTCAGTCCACTATGGATGGATCTACGGGTCCCACACCCTCTTCTTCTTCCAAGTATTGATTCTTCATTGACCTCCTGGTTCTCAGGCCCCCTGCACCCATTCACCAGCCACCCACGGACAGAGCTGATTTGCAGGTCATCCGGGATGTGACAAGATCTGTCCTCTGAAATGTGCGTAGCTCCAAGGGCCAGAGCCACACTGCGGCACTTGATAAAAATTCAGCCCCCAAAGCAGCCAGCAGAGAGTGTTCCTGGATTGCACTCCCAGGGAGCCAGAGGACTGCGCCCCCGACACACGCACACACACACACACACACTCACGGATGCCGCAGCACAGGCAGGCAGCTCTCCCACCGGCTCCCCCCTCCTCTGACAGGAGGGGGAGGGACCCACTGCCATTCCAGCGCAGGACTTACCAACAAGAAGCATTTGACCCCAAGTAAGGGCTCGGCCCCATTTTGAGGACAAAGTACAGTTAATAGCTTTGAAAATGTGCGGCTGGAATAAAAATTGTTACCAAAGTGGGTTCTTCAAATTTTAGATAAAAGCAATTGCTGGTGAAAGGTTCAGTCAGTGGAATCGCACTGAATCCAGCCAGATGACTTAATGCGGCTGGGATAGAGTCAGGCTCGGGAGATTGGAAAGGTCAAAGGGACAGTGGGTGTCTGTAAGCAAACAGAACCCCTCTGTGTTTGTCATCAGCAGACAAGAGAGGGCTTGCGAGGCAGAGACGGGTCCCCCTCTCCCACCTTGAGAGCGATCCCATGACACAGCCTACCTGGAAGGGTATGGCTGGCAAGCTCGGGGGCCTGCCCCGCAGGGGAGGACCTGCCCATCCTGCACAGCCATGCTGCCCTGCTCAGGAGGGGAGGGCATCTCCATCATTCCAACATTTGTTCAGGGACTTCCAAAATAACACTGTTTCTTTTTCCTAAAGAAGTTCAGCATCTCTGCCAGCAGACAGACAGGAAAGTCAACAGTGCGACACAAGGTGAAAGCTGTGGTGATAAAGACCAGCTCCTGGTGCCAAGGGAGACCTTGGAGGAAGTGGCTGGCCACACTGGAGGGGCTGGCAGGAAGTGCCCCGTGAATGGCTTCATTGGGAAAGGGGCCGCTGAGCGGCGTGAAAGAGAGCACAGCGCAAGAGCCAGGGTCTGTGATATCTGAGACCAACAGGCAGATCTCCATTGGTGGGATGAAGGGGTGTCGGCCATGGTGAGAAGAGTCTGGAGGGACACAACTCAATTTCAACCACTGGAAAAGAACCACATGGGCTCTGTGACCACAGGAGGAAGCAGGATTCAGGATGCATCTGTGCCAGCTCATCCTCCCCTCTACCACTTCTTGTTTCCAGAGAAGGATCCACATTTTCAGTCATCTCTTGATTTCCCAATCAGCTATCAGCTGCCCTACCCTTTCCTAGGAGTAAGAGTATTTCTGGGCTCTTGTGAGTGATAGTCCAGGGACAGGACTGCTGGGGATTTCCAGTAACCCTGTGTCTCAGACCCTCCTGTGCCCTGCCCTTGGGCTGGAATAAGTTTGGAGCAGTCAGCTTGTCCCTCTCGGCTGTGAGCTCCTAAACAGTCTCATCATGAGGGGTCAGATGAATCGAAGAAAGGAAGAACAAATCATTAAGGGAAAACTTTCTCCAGCAAGGCAAGAAGAGAGTCAAGTACGATGGGAATTGCAAATGTGAATTTTACCTCAAATGTCACTGAGAAACTAGTTTCTTGCTGACAACGATATAAACATCCTCCATTATAGGATGGACCACGGGAGAGGCAATGCAGGGAGAAAACGGTTGTCATGTGTGTCATATATCCAGGGGACGAGTGCACACGTACACACTTGGTGAGGGGTTAGTCGATGTTGGGCACAGGCCAGGTGTCTTGCATGTAGAAGGATTCCTGTAGTTAATATGATATCTGTTCCCATTTTGTAAATGAGGAGACTGAGATTCAGGGAAATAAATGAAATAAGAGAATACATATCAGAAGAAAAGTTGGGTTATCAATACAGCTGTCAGACTCCAGAACACTCCATCCTAGCCATGTAACCACTGCTATGACATACATACACAAATGAATGCTCACTCACTAAAACACAACAGAAATGGCATGACCTGCCCTAGATGTGTGTCATTTCCAGAAAGGTGATCAGACAGGCAAAGTAGAGGCTTAGACATAGAGAGTGGTCCCCCTTATCCACACCCCAAGTGAATGCCCACAAGGACAGATAGTACCGAACCCTACATTTACTATGTTTTTCCCTGTGCATGCATACCAATGAAAAAGTTTAATTTATTTATTTTTTTTTTCTTATTTTTTTTTTTATTGGTCGTTCATAACATTACATAGTTCTTAATACATCATATTACACGGTTTGATTCAAGTGGATTATGAACTCCCGCTTTTACCCCGTATACAAATTGCTGTATCACATCAGTTACCCTTCCATTGATTGACATATTGCCTTTCTAGTGTCTGATGTATTCTGCTGTCTGTCCTATTGTCTACTATCCCCCCTCCCCTCCCCTCCCCTCCCCTCCCCTTTTCTCTCTCTACCCCTTCTACTGTAAAAGTTTAATTTATAAATTAAGTTCACTAAGAGATTATCAACAACTAATAATAAAGAACAATATACTGTAATAAAATTGCCAGTATCACTCTCTTGAGCTTTGGGGCCATTATTAAGTAAAAGAAGGTTTACTTGAACACAGTGTGATATTGAAATTTCTCCACTGATGATTGAGGTTGCCACTAAGTGACTAACAAGCAGGTGGCCTGTGTAGCATGGGTGCAGTGTACAAGGGATGCTTCACGTCACAGGTAGGATCGAGCAGGGCAGTGTGAGATTGCATCATTCTGCTCAGAACAGTGCACAACTGAAACCTTATGAATGGTTTATTTTGGAACATTCCGTTTAATATTTGTAAACCTCGGTTGACCGCAGGTGGCCGAAGCCATGGAAAGTAAAACCACAGATAAAGGAGACCACTGTATGGAGACGTGGGGATAAACATGGACCTACTGATCAGTTCCAGGAGACAGTTGTCGGGATGCCATGATGTGAATAACAACGATACCCTGCAGACTTCTCCACTCACTGTGAAGTGCAGGGAAATCTGTACCCAGGAGGCAAGGTCAGGCAAGTCCTGCTGTGTAACTGTGGGCACCAGGCTCCAGAGCAGCCCCTGGGACTGAGGCTGGAAAAGTGAGGAGCTCCCTCAGCTGACGCCTGGCGCCCTGTATCTTGACTCTCCAGGATGGAGCAAGTGTCCAGGAGAGTAAGCCACCAGCAAAAGCAGCAGGAGCCAGGAAACCACAGCCCATTAACAGGGTCTGCTCCACGGCCCTCAGGCACAGAGAGGCCAAAGCCCTCCTCCAGACCCACCCCTGCCACTGCTCCAGATCCCCACTGTCCCCCTGCACAGGTTGGAACAGCTCCTGCTAAACCAGCCTGCTCTGACACTGAGCCTTCTGCCCATGCTCCCTTTCAGGAAGTGGCACTGCTCACTTAGGAACTGTACAAGCCAACAATGCGGGGACCATCCGGGACGCCCACCTTCCCCCACACCCTGATTCCTACCCACCTGCAAGTGACGCCAGCATTGCCCCAGACAGCACTCGGGTCCATTAATGTCACTCACGCCCAGTGCTGTCCCCCAGGCTGCAGTCCAGTCCCACCACCTCTGGAGTTCAAAGCCAGTGCCACGTTGTTTTGCAGGAAGCCGGGGACTATGGCCTTGTAGACAGGTATCACCCTCACTCCCCTGAGATGAGCTGGGGGTTTTGATTTTTTCTTTTGTTTTTCCTCTCTCTCAGCATATAAAAAGCTACACATTTAATGTTTATAACGTGACTTTAGAGATAAATATACACCCATGAACTCATCACCAGACTAAGCCATGAACATGCCCATCACCTGCAAATCCATCAATCCATCACCTCCTTACTTTTTTTTATTAAAGTGTGTGTGTGTGTGTGTGTGTGTGTGTGTGTGTGTGTGTGTAAGAACACTTGACATTAAGATATACCCTTTTGGCCTATTTTTAAGTGGACAATACTGTTAACTCACACAAACACAGGTTTTATACAGTACATTAAGCACTTGTAGACATTATGCTACACTGCAGATCTGTAGGACTTACATAGACTTGTGATCAAAAATTTTGCACTCTCTGACTAATATCTCCCTGTTTTCCTCTCCCCAAACTTTGGAAACCACCACTTTACTCTGTTCTATGAGTTTGACAATTTTTGATTCACCATATAAGTGGCGTCGTATAGTAACTGTCCTTCTGCGTCTGGCTTGTTACACTTACCTTAATGTCCTTTGGTTCATCATATTATCAGACATGGCAGGATCTCCCTCTCTTTAAGGTTGATTAATATTCCAACGTACACCACATCTTCCTTACCCATTCATCTGTCAAGGGACATTTGGGTTGTTCCTGCATCGGGGCTACAGTGAATCCTGTGTAATGCACATAAGAGTGCAGACACCTCTTCAAGACGGTTCTCATGGATTTTGGATATACCCTTGGATTGCTAGATCATATGACAGTTCTGTGTTTACTTTTTTTTCCTTTGGAGGAATTTCCATACTGTTTTCCACAGTGACTACACCAATTTACTCTCCCTCCAAGAGAGGGATCTTCTGTGTTCAATTACCAATGATATTTTATGGTAATAGAATCTTCCCAAATCTTAACAAGGAGAAAAGTGACCAGGAAATTTTTCAGACTCTTTATTACTACCTAGAAATCATCTCCTGCCCAAGTACATAGAGCAAGCTGACTTAAAAGCTCTTCATTTCCTTTTCAAAAAGAGACAGGTGTCAACCAGGTGCTGAATTTCTGGGATGGCATGCAGATATTCATAATATTCTTCCTGGCCATAGTTTCAAAGCAAAACCCAGTGAATCAACCTCCTTGAAGCTTAATATTTTCAGATGAATTAGAAGGAGCACTTTCAAAGAAACTTATTCTAAGGAGAGAGCATCTTGAAATGAGTATTTGCAATTTTTTTAAATTGTCATATTTTGTTGCCAAACATGATGTAAGTGGTTTAATTCTAAAATTTCTCATGTAGTCACACTTTAAAATATTGAAACAGACTATGCTAGCATGCCTGAAAATCTTTCACTTTCAGTATTAAATTTTGTAATCTGATTGTTGAGATCACAAAAAAGGCAACACTTTCTGATTTGTTTTCAAGGACAACTGACATCCAGGAAAATAGAAATTTACTAGCAAAACTTCAATGAAAACTCTGCATATATTTGCTAGATGAGATTAAAATAATAAATACCATGATTTACTAAGAGCAGTCAGTGGTGTGTTTCTTACATTTGAATCTACACATCTTCGTGAAATGTATTTTCCAAACTATGGACAGACAATACAACTAAATCCTAAAATAAACACTAGTTATGAAGTACATTCAATCATAAACAAAATACTTTAGGTACTATTTCATCTCTAAACCAATACTGTTGGCTTCTTTTCTATATGTTATTATGCATTAGAGATCAACAAAATATATACTTAATGCATATCATACTTTATGTAAACTGCATGTGCATTTTCTACATTCCGGCACGGGTAGACTATGCCGCATGGTTGTTCTTCAGCTTGATCAGGCTTGAGGTGCACTCTTCTTCAATGGGGGTTGACAGAGGGACGGGAGCCTCCTTAGCCTACAAGAGGATCCAAAATTCACTTTGGAAAACAACAGAATGGTGTAGAGAAAGAGAGGATCCAAGCAGCAGCCACAGGAGAGCAAACTAAATCCACCTCAATAAATAAGCACAATAATAGGTCAGGTTCAAATACAAAGCCCAATGAATATAGAGCCCCTGCCTGGGCTCCCAAACCCCTGGATCTATTAGTCCTAGAAAGTGATGACCACTCACAGGCCAGGCCAGCTGCTGCAGAGGGAAGAGGTGGCAGTTCAGACAGGGAGTTCCTGTGACCTCTATGATTGGGCTGGGCCAGGTGTGGTGAGGCTGTGCTAAAATCTCTAGAATGCTAGAGACAAAGGGAATGAAAGTCAGTGGATCCACGGAATTCTCGAAAAGCCAGGGAGGTGAATGGGCCTGCTGCAGAAGCCATCCTCCCCCAGGGTCTCCTGTGTCATCCCGGGGCTACCATACAGAAATCGCCCATGACCATGCTTGGCATTCCTTCCATCCAGCGTTTGTTTTTGTGTTCATTTAACTTCTAAGTATGGCGACGGGATGAGGTTTCTTTTCTGGTATTTCAAATATCCCCGGAGTGCAGGAAAGGGGACAGAGATGTGCCAAATGGCAATACTCCATAAAACTAATTACCTGGGGAATTATGTAAGGAAAATACACTGTGATACAGGTGTTCCACGTCGTGTTTCAGTCAGGACAAGCCCCGTATTTATGAGCCATAAATGAAAATATTGAATATGCAATCTCTATTAGCCCTGCAGCCCCACATTCTGAATCACCTATTAAATGCATCCTCCACGCATGAGTGCCACCAGCCATGGCGACGAGGTCACCAGCGCACGCCTGCAGGATCCCAGGCACCCCTCTCATTGGGCATTTTTCACCAGGCTTTGATTTTACCTTTGGTCAAGACCCAAGTGGCTTATCCAGTCCTTGCCTGAGTGGGCAGCCTGGCACGTGCCCACTCTCAGACAGAGCTCTGGTCCATTCATCCCAAATGTCTGCACGGAGCTGAGTCTAACAGGTTTTTTCTTCTCTCCCAATAAATATGAGACGAGAGAGCAGATAAAAATGGCACAAAAAATATCATGATAAATTCAGAGAGATTATCCATATGATAAAACGTATTCAGGTGTATTAAAATAAAACTCCAGCCCCTCCTACTCCATCTCACTCTCGGATCCTTGTCACCCTGGACCTTATCTCACTGACATCATTGAAGTAGAAAAGGGAAAGTTATCTCCAAGCTCCACCATGACACATGTATTCCCATTGTCACCCAGTCCCTCTGCCTGCCTTCCTGTTATCCACAGCGGGCTGCACTCCAAGCTCAGTCTTATGTTTCCACCTGGACACCGGACTCCATTCTTTCTCACCTACTTATGGACATTTCCCCAACATATCTTCCCCTGACTTACTGTATTTTCAAAGTTCTTCATTTCTAATGACCCACCCATAGCCATATGGATTGGATACACCCTAGGGTGACCCTGTTGAGTCACTTTCTTGTGTATTTCCTTCCCCTTGAGGGCAAACAGGATCTATGACTTCATTTAGCCAATGCAATATGACAAGGTGAGCGTCCATAAGTCCCCAGATTACCTTATGTTATCCTGTCAGGGCATCTTGATGTGAAAATCCAAAATCTAAAACGTTCCAAACTCCAACTCCACACTCATATGGTACTGTGCCACTAAATTTCTAGTCATCCGTTATCAGCAATAGAAAGCAAACACAGATAAAGAAAGATGGGGGACTAGAGGGAGCCCGCAACTCCTCAGCATCAGACCTGAATGGGGGAACACCGCTCTTCTGCAAGGTGACCATTAGGGACACCGTTATCCAAGGAGACATTGGAGGCTTTTCTTCAAATTTGTATATCTGTCACTGTCCTCAGTGTTATTCCTGGTTTCCCCTCCAAGGGGGACTGGAAAGCCATCGGGACACCTCAAGACTCTAGAGTAGAGACCCTGCTGCTGAGAAACACTCACAACTCAGTCGGGCAACAGCGAGCCTCACCCTACGGTTGATCCAACCCCATTTGAGCCTAAACATTGCTTCATAGACCTGAGGAGAGAAAAGCCCCCAAACAAAAACCAGGCCCCAAGGAGGACCAATCAGGGAGGAACCCCAGGATCTTCACCTGTCCTCTACTCGTATATCCAAAACAGAAATCCTACAATAAAAAGAAAGACACACATAAGCACATGCACACACAAAAGGGAATTAGAAGTTATACTCCACTCATGTACGATGTGTCAAAGTGCATTCTACTGCCATGTATGACTGATTAGACCCAATTTAAAAAAGAGAGGAAAAAAAGGAAGGGGAACCCATTTCATTTGATCTGCAAGAGGCAGACCTCAGAAAACACGAACAGGAGGCCAACAATCCCTCCCCCAAATTCACAATTCCCCAACTAAAGATCCCAGAGAGAAGGAAAAGGAGGAGATACCAGAGAAAGATGATAGAAAACTCATGATCACAATGTTCAGTGAACTAAATGAAGATCTAAGGAATGAATTCAGAGAGCAAATTCAGAAGATGAGAGGCCATTTCAATAAAGAAATAAAAATATTGAGCTGGGCGTGGTGGGGCACACCTGTAATCCCAGCGGCTCGGGAGACTACGGTAGGAGAATCCCAAATTCAAGGCCAGCCTCAGCAAATTATTGAGGCCCTAAGAAACTTAGTGAAGCACTTTATCAAAATAAAAATATAAAATGGCTGGAGATGTGGCTCAGGAGTTAAGCACCCCTGGGTTCAATCTCTGGGGTGTGTGTGTGTGTGTGCATGTGTGTGTGTTTACATATGCAATGAAAGACAGGAGGAATCAAATTAAGATTTACTTGAAAGCATCACCAACAGATTAGATTGCATAGAAATTAGAACTTCAGTGCTTGAAGACAGACCATCAGGCCTTGAAGACAGGATACATGAACCTGAGATACTCTTTCCTAAGCCACTAGTGACCTCCGCGTTGCTAAAACCCGTGGGAAACTCAGTTCTCAATTCCTTGGCCCACACACGGCATTTGCAACAGATAAGCACTCCCCTTGTGTAAATTATTTCTTCCTTGGCTCTGAAACATCACTACTACTTGGTTTTTTTTTAATATTTTTATTTTATTTATTTTGATGTGGTGCTGCTGAGGATCCAACCCAGTGTCTCACACCTGCTCAGCAAGCACTCTGCAGCCCGAGCCCCCACGGCCTGGTCTTCTTCCCATCTTTCTGCCCCTGTTCCCCATCTCCTGGGCTTGCTACCCCTTTCTCCAGGTCTGTGGTCCTTGGATTGCCCCTCCTCTGTCTGGTTTGCCAATCACCTATAAGTCGATCCTCCCAAATGTGCACCTCAGCCTAAACCTTTCGCTCAAATTCCAGTCTCATCCGTCTCATTATCTACTCTACGTGGGCATCCATGGAGCATCTCCTACTCCAAAATGGCTCTTTGGATTCTTGTTCACTAAACCCACTGCCCTGCTTCGTCCTCGCGGGGATATGGCGACCTTGGAGTCAGTCCTAACTCACCCTTTAGTTAACACACCGTATTCAATCCTTCAGACCCCTTTCCTGCCTTTCCTGTCTCCTAGGTTACTGCAATGGCTTCCTCGGTGATTCCTCAGTTTCTGCCCCTCCCCACGAGTCTATTCTTATCACACCAGCTACGGCCAGCTGTCAAAACATGTCTGCTCCCACTTCTCCAGGAGGGACCCACAGCATTCAGAGTGAACTCCTCACACGGAGTTCAAGATGCTGCTACCTGGCTGACCTCAACTTCTGTCCCTCTTCCCTTCTCTCCCTGTGTTCCGGCCCCTAACATACTTGCTGGTTTTTTGAATGTGCCAGGCAGGCTCTGCCCCAGGGCCTTTGTACTATCTCTCCGATTCTTTTCCCTGATATCCAATGATATCTTCCCTGGGTTCCTTCATATCTTTATTCAAGCCTCACCTGCTTCTCTGGTAACTCTATGAACATCTCAACATCCTCCAACAGTTCCTACTGCTCTTCCTGATCAGTTTTCTTCTTCATATTCCTCACTCTGGCCTACTATGTACAGTTGGCCCTCCATACCCACAGGTTCCAACGTCTGCAGATTCGACCCACCGCGCCTCAAAAATATTTGAAAAACAAAATTGGTCTGTACTAAACATGCAAAGTTCTTGTAAAATAATGATTCCCTAAACAATGCAGTAGAATAGCTTTTTACATATCTTTTACATTGTATCAGGCACTAAAAGTGATCTAGAGATAAAGTATATGGTTATACAAAAATAGTGCACCATTTTATATAAGGATCATGAGACTGTGGATTTTGGTATCCATGAGACATCCTAGAAGCCATATCCTACAAATAACCTAAGATGACTCTCTTATATTTATTTGATTTTTTTAATGGCAATCTCCGATACTGGAATGTAAGTTCAATGAAGGCAGATTTTTGTCATCTTATTACTTACTATATCCTTGAGCCCAGAACGGCACCTGGTATACTTACGTTCACCCATATTAGTGAAGTGAATCATTGAGTGAATATAAGATCTTCATCAATACCCTGCAGTGCAGGACAGCAGAGTGCTCATCCTCAGAGAAGAATCCATCTTATAAAGCAGGTCTATTGTAGGGAAGAGAAGGAAACTGGAGAAAACACATTCCATGTGTGCAATAAAAATGTGAGAGGACTTGGCCAATTTTAGGCAAAAATAAGCAGACACTGCATGAAGAAATGTAAGAGCTAAGCTCTCTCCCACCTTTGATTGAATACTATGGAAAATCAATCAGTGTTTTAAAAGGATGGCAATCTTCAAACAGAAAGAAAAAATCTAGCATTCTGGAAAGAGGTGACCCAATTATTTTGGACCTAAAGATAACAGAAAATCAGATTTTACATATTTTCAGTTTGGAGACTAGACTTGAGCTCCCTTTCTGAAAAAAAAATTTTTTTACTTAAAACATTCTCCAGACTACAGGAATCAATAATAGGGGAGCGGCAGGGAGGTTGGGAACTTGAAATCCCTGGTGATGAGCATGGAGACCGAGTTGAAGTAGGTCTAAATAATTTGTGTGGAGTGTGGTTATAAAATGATGAAATAAGGCAAACAGATTAAAGAAATAAAAAGCAGAAAAAGACAAGGGTCAAGGGAAGCAAAAAATTCATGTTGTTCAAGGAGGTCAAAGTTTCTATTTTGGCTTAGATCTTAAATAATGAGAAGTGGTAAGAGGTTTTGTTTTTTTTTTTTTTCCTTAAAGCTTAAAGGTATTCAATACTCTAATTAGAAAATGGATGCTAACTCTAAAACTGGAGGTTAGTATATTTGGGCATTATAGATGATAAAATCAAACAAAAAAATCTATTTAGCAAAGGTAAGATTAAATAGACTCTTGAGCACAAAGTTTAATATTGTCCATTAAAATCAAAATTATTTATGCTTTCAATCCCTAATATTCTTATTTGTCATTTGATCTACTTGATCAAAGTCTGAAAAATGGTTTATTAAAATATCCCACTACAGCTGCAGCCTTGTGACATGTCATTGTTTCTGATTCCTATTGGAGATGATTTTTAGGAAGAAGTAACTTCTGATGAAAAAAGTGTCTGACCCACCTCCCACTTCTCCAGAATGTGACCAGTGTGCAGCCACTATGAAAGCAGTATGGAGATTCCTTAGAAAACTAGGAATGGAACCACCATTTGGTCTAGTTTTCCCACTCCTCCGTTTATACCCAAAGGACTTAAAATCAGCATACTACAGTGATGCAGCCACATCAATGTTCACAGCAGCTCAATTCACAACAGCTAAACTGAGGAACCAACCTAGACACCCTTCCACAGATGAATGGATAAAGAAAATGTGGTACCTATGCATAACGGAATATTACTCAGCCATAAAGAAGAATGACTTTATGGCATTTGCTGGTAAATGGACAGAACTGGAGATTATCATGCTAAGTGAAATAAGCCAATTCCCAAAACCAAAGGCTTAAGGTTCTCTCTGATATGTGGGTGCTAACCCACAACAAGGAAGGGTGGGGAGGGGAAGAATAGAAGTACCTTGATTAGACAAAGGAGAATGAAGGGAAGGGAGGGGGGATGGGAATAGGAAAGACAGCAGAGTGAACTGGACATTACTTTCCTGTGTCCACCTATGGACAAGCCCCATCATGTCCAACCACAAGAAGGAGATTCTAATTAGAATAAGCTGTTAGAGTAAGTTATACCCCATGTACGTCTAATATGTTAAAATGCACTGTTCTGACATGTGTATCTAAAACAACAAATGAAAAAACAAAAAAGGAAAGAAGGAAACGGCACCGATGGCAAAGGTCAAAAATGAGGCCCCGGTGGCTAAGGAAGCCACAGAAGGGCCTCCTGTGGGAGAAGAGGACGCGGGGCATCTGAGGAAGGAGGCAGGGAAAGCTGGAGATCCCAGGAGCATGTGGGGGGCCGGGGACGGGGTCAAGAGGCTGAAAGAGGGCTCTGGAGCCAGGAGGAGCACAGCACGCGGCCAGCGCCAACCTGCAAGAGGAACGTCCATCAGGCTGAACAGAGCGGAGCACCAGCCTCCCGGGCACAAGGGACTCTCCGCAGACCAGCCTCAGGGTTCATGGACGGCGTGGGCTCTCCTGGGTCCCGGCCACCAGCCGCGGTGCAGGTCTGGCGCACCAGCCTCCATGGTCATGTGAGCCAGGTCCTTAGGACACCTGCTTCTGTGCATATATATGTCTCCTGTTGGTCCTATTTTTCTGGAGAACACTGACTGATGCAGGGGAGCTGGGCAAAGTTTCTATGGGACCTCTCTGTGTTACTCTTGCAATTCCTGTGAACCTATACTCATTTCACAATAAAAACAAACCTCAGAGTCATGAAAGTCAAGGAAGGATTGAGAGATCATTCCAGATGGAAGGGCCCAGAGACCTAACAGCTAGAAATACCCTGGAGCCCTGGACTGGATCCTTTTGCTACAAAGGGCATTACTAGGACAATTGGCTAAAGTTAAAAGGTGTTTCAAGGTGGAGAGTATATTTGAGCTGGGCACTGTGCTGCATGCCTGTATTCCCAGCAGCTCGGGAGGCTGAGGCAGGAGGGTCACAAGTTCAAAGCCAGTCTCAACAAAAATCAAGGTTCTAAACAACTCCGTGAGACCCTGTCTCTAAATGAAATACAAAACAGGGCTGGGGATGTAGCTCAGTGGTCGAGTGCCCCTGAGTTCAATCCCTGGTACTCACCCCTACCAAAAATAAAAATAAAATAAAAAAGAGTCTATGTGAGTTGTTGTAATAGTCATATAATAATATGAAAATTTTGAAATTGTTTGAAAATAAAAAGTTCAAAACTAATCCATAGATCCACATGAGGTGATGTATCAGTGATGCTTTAGAATAGAGATTGGAAAGCTTTTTCCATAATGGACCAACTGGAAAAATATATCAAAGACAAGAAAAAGGAAGAATGGGGAATCACTTTGTTCCTGACCCTGGCTTGCAGGAGCTGGCCCAGACAGTGCTGCCAGCCCCCGCTGACCCCTACTATGGAGTCACTAAGAAAAGACACGCATGGGCCAGTTTCCCAGTCGACATCAGCATGCACTGAACGCCCCTGTTTTACAGCAGAACACAGCCTCAGAAAACAAGTGAACAAATTGGAGCAGGCATTTTTGGCCCAGGTGGACCCAGGCTGTAGTGTGTCAACTCTGGGTTTTGAATCAGGGTGTTTCTTATTCACTAACTAGCGTGTATGCCAATTCTGCAGAGAGTACAGGGAGTATCTCTCCTTTTTCAGGTCCAGAAATACCTTCTCAGGTTTTTCACTGTGAAAAGTGCCAATCCTGTCTGCTTTATCATCTCCCATCTTAAGCCTATTTGCATTAAAACAACAAAGGCTTTCTTGCCTCTGGATTTCCCCCCAATCCTCTGTTCGGTGCCTCTTACAGCATTGCAAGTGACGCTGCACTATGAACGAGCTGCCCTGAACACCAACTTCCGCTCACCCTCCAAAAAAGGGTGCACCATTGGTGATCCTGAAAGTGAGTCCTCCCAGGTACAAGGAGATGGAAATGTTGGCTCATTTTCTGGCCATGTTAGACTTAGCTCTTGGGGTTTTATAGCATAAATGCAAAACCACATCTTCAAACTCCATCTTCTCCTGAACTTCATGGCCATCATCACTGAGGTCCAAGTATGTGCTCTCGATGTCTTTGAGTGTCTTCTGCTCACGTTTTCTTCCTAGGCACCTAGGGTGGGAGGTGGGCAAGGGGCCAGGGTGGGGGTGAGTCAGGAGTTCTCCTTCACTCATCAGACCTGGCTTGAAACCCACGGAAGGACACAGAGTCTGTGCATCCAACACAGCAGGAGAGGAGGAGCATCGTCAGAAAGGCCACCAGTGGTGTGAAGCCCAGCCACCGGCAGTGTCAAAGATGCCTGCCACTGCCCCCTCCCCTTGAGGAAGCTGTGGACCAGAGGCAGCACCGGAGGCCGAATGTGTTGGGACAAAAGTCTGTACGTGAAATTCAAGGGTTAGAGACGAACCGGAGGCCAACCTGAACCCCAGCTCATCTTCTCATCTGCCATGCAAGAGAGTCACCTGAAGGCAGAATGACAACACCATTCCTGTGACCCAATGTCAAGAAAGGACACTGTGGTGGCCACTGGAAGAGATTCACTCACTGTGTGTTCCCCAGAGCCCAGAAACAGGCCCCAGGACATCCCTGAGGGTGTGTGAGGGATGGAGCTGCTCACAGGATCACTCAATCCTTCGCATGATCGAGGCGGTCAGAGAGTGACCCAGGAAAAAGAGAGGCCTGAGCCCATTGGATACCGACCCAGGCTTGCAGCTCCGGACTCAAATAGTGGAGATGAGCAGGCTGGTTCCCCAGCCTGCGCCATGATGCCTCTGCCCAAGGAAATCATCACAAAATGTAAGAGAATGAGTCACAACAGACAAACCAACAGCACCAGGGGGCACAATGGGCGAGGGTCTTCATCTCAGCCCAGGAGAACAGGATCGGCTGAGTGGATGTAAACTGAGCCTCTAAGAAGAGATGGCCTTCAAACCCCTGGACACAGCAGCAGACGAACTGCGGGCTGCTGGGACTGGCCATGAGTGCCGTTAGAGAAGGGGTGGTGCAGACCACCAGCCAGGATGGTCAGCCAGGGGTCGAGGTGTGGAGGCCCCTGGGTACCAGGAACTTCCAGGAAACCTGGGCTCTGGATTCTGAAGGTGGCTGAGAAACATCAAAGGGAGAAAAGAGTCTGCAGGCAGAGAAGTCACCCCGGGGATGGCTGGAGGGGAAAGGAGACCTCAGCTGTGTGTCCCTTAATGATGGAAACTGGAGCTGAGATGTGCCTTGTTAGGTGATCTGGTGCCAACGTCACGGAGTGTGCTTCCACAATCCTGCGTGGTCCAGCTACTGCATACCTCAGCTGGGTGGTGTGTGTGTGTGTGTGTGTGTATGTGTACACGTGTGTGTGTGCACATGTGTGTGTGCACGTGTGTGTGCACGTGTGTGTGCACGTGTGTGTGTGCACGTGTGTGTGCACGTGTGTGTGCATGTGTCTGTAGCACTGCCTGTTATTCCTAGGGCCCAAACAATGAGACTGAATAAAACATAAGAAATGATGCAAGGAAGAGTGTGGTAAACTCACGACACGGGAGGCGGCTGCCAGGGTAACAGGGCGTTCAGTTTCACTGTCAACTTTATGGGTAGGAGTGGGCTCCAGCAATAAAAAATAGAGTGTAGTAAATGCATAGACCCGCCACCGCTGTTTGTCACCATTACCAAGCATTATGGACTGTAGGTCATTGTGTCTGCACAACGGGCAGCGCAGGAGGTTGTCTAAGCCTGCATCGCCGCAGACACGAGTCACAGTCTGCACTAGGATGGCCACAATGTCACCAGGTCCCTTATAATTCATCTCTGTCACAGTCACGTGGGACCACGGTCATACCTTGATGTGGGGCATGAGACTACTCGACCTTCAAGAGCCATTTGAGAACTGACAGGACCCAAGCCTTCTCTGTCTGGCTGAGCTCTTTTGGATATTCCTCATGAACAGAGTGGGGCTAGAGGTGAGCTCTCATAAGGACTGACCACATCAGTATGAGAGCAGAATGGGAAATTGTTGACCAGCTATTGTGTGTGAGGAGTGAGGGGAAAGAGAAAACCTAGTGTTTGTTATGGTTTTTTTTTTCCTTTGTTTCATGATTGACATTTTTAAACGTTGGCTAGCGGGGGAGGCCACCCTTCCCAGTGCTAGAGAGAGGACCAAGGTCTGGGTCTTCACGGACAAGTTCCTCCTCCGTGAACCAGCCAATCCTGAGTCTAACGCACACACCAAGCCAGTATTCCTCCTGCTCCAAATCATCCCGGGACTAAGGACTACGCAAGTAGAGGACACCCTCACCCAGGAGTAGCATAAACTTCCTTCCAAGCCTGGTTCTCTCTCCTTCCTGGGGCCACACCAGATTTATCCTACCATATCCAACGTTCACCTTCCTAGAACCACCACCTGATCTTATTCAGCGCAAGATGAGCATCTCAAGTCATGTTCAAGGTGCCACCACTTGGGATATTTAGATTGGGAAACTGGAAACACTGTGGTGGTTTCTATCAAGGAACTAGACCATGAAGACCAAGCCTGAGGGTCAAGGTCACGTGTATGACTTGGGGGCGTTGTTTTCGGTGGCTGGCAGGAGCTAATCATCTCTACAGAGGCAGCAGAGAGGGAGGGTGGTCAGCAAGGGCTTTGGATTCAGGTTCTCTGAGTGTCAGACCAGCTTCCACCTTAGAGCCGTGGCCCTCAGGCAGGGGGACCCTTCTCAGCCTCCATTCTTCACCTGTAAAAATGGGCTGACGGTAGCACCTCCACTGGATTTGGTCGGAGCATCCAACGTAACAAGCTGGGCAAAGCACTCAGCAAACACTCCTGAGAACCGGCCACCAGGAGTAGCCTCCCGAGGGTTTTAGTGTTGATGGAAGCAGAGGTTTCTCCACATTTCCAGGGCTCAGCCTGCAGAAAGCCATCAGTAATACCCATGTGGCAGTGAGCGAGAGGGCTCACTTCCCAGGGCTCTGTTCCCTGGCTCACTTGCAGAAATTTCCATTTATGTTTGTAACAGCACTGAGCGCCGGGGAGGGTGGTATCCCTGCTTCTAGTCCAAGCATTTCTCGTCCCAGGCAACAGCGGCTGCAACAGGAACTCAACTCTATATCCTCCCTATTGGATTTGATTCCATAGATTGGTTGCCCTAAAAGGTTGAAATTACAGTGTTCATATCGCAATAAAAGTCCTTGCCTTGGTGCTCCTGTTATTTGTTAAAATGCGTAATAGCCATCTCTGAGAACCTTGCATTAGGGAACCAGAGGAACGCACCTGAGTCCCAGGCTGCCACCAGTAATTGAAGTATGTATAAGCTGGGGAGAGAGCCGGGGACAACTCTGCGTCTGGGGGACTGGGCTGCCTGCTGGGGGTCACAGGGTTCTGAATGAGGACAGAGTAGAGTCCTGGCAATAGGTGGTCGAAAGTGGCAGCTGAAGAGAAAAGAGTGTGAAGTTAGTTGACCATGAGGATGAACTTCCTACCCGAGGAATGCAAACAGCTCTCCAGACCCTGGCACAATTGGGGTGTTGGCCTAGGTTTTCATTTGCAGGAACAGAGGTCTTGCCCAGGACGTCACTTAGGCCTATAAGCCCCACCAGGACTCTAGAGCGTCCCATCCCCTGACACCCTCGGAATGTCACCCTCGATCTCGCCCCGTTCTCAGCCAGCTATCTCTTTGGAAAGAGATCTGATAGGCTAAACTCCTCAAGGAGCCTAAATTCTCAAAACGTTCTTTAACTTGAAACCCCTGATTTCAGTCATGCACCACTCCAAGAAATGACTTTCTCCTGATGAAACTGCAAGCTAGAAGTGCACCCGCCCAGCATAGACTTGGGAGCAGACTAGCCACCGAGAACAACTCAAATCACACCCACGTCAGCAGAAACTGCTCACCCGCTGCTGGTCCACCCAGCCCTGCTCCCCCTAGGGCTGGGGCAGCGGGAGATAGCCGTGCTGTTGAGGAGGGAGGATGCTTACAGGTTTAGAATTTCTCACCAGGTTCCATTTCACTCTCAAGCCACCTCAAAACTGCAGAGCTATCAGAGCCCCCAAGGAGCTGAAGGGGACGAAGACTCACAAGCCAGGCTGGGACTTACCCAGGATCACACTGCTTGTTTGCTGCCTCGGAATCGTGGCCAGGACGTGTTCGAGAAGGTGAGCCCCCAGGATGCAGAGACACCAGGGAAGGCTCTGCTGCCCCAGCTCCTTCCTAAAAGTCATTTAATGGAAAATCAAATAGCAAACATTTCTTCCCCCGCTTTCTCTGCTAACTGCCGTGAATGAAGCACCCTGGGCAAGGGGAGAAGCTAAAAGGAAAAAAAAAAAAAAAAAGAAAGAAAAAATTCCCCCAGAGCTCTGGCCACTAAGGCGGCTTTAAAAGATGGCGTTCACAGCTCATCTTCTTTTTTAGTAACTGGAAGAGTCACTCTGACCCACATAAAGCAAAGAACCTGAATGTTACAACCCCGCTTTGAAGACGATCTGCCTCAGTTGAGTTCAAAGGGAATAAAAAACTAGGTCAGTTGCCCAGGGTTTCTAAAGAAGAAAAAAGGAAAGGGGCGGAGGGCGGGGGGCTGGGGTGGGGGGGACAGCTTTCTAGTGAAGTTGATATCTGCCAGACTCCATTGTCTTGGTTCCTAACCAAATGAAATAAATAAACTAGTAGGTTTTAAATTTGTATCAAAGGTAGAAGCCCGAGTGTCTAAGAAGTACCCACTTAATTTAGGCCACTTCTGTCGAGGCCTCCCCCTTCTTCCTCCTGCTCTCTGTGCCGGAACATTCTAGAACATGAAAGGGGCAGGCGCCAGCCCCCACAGGGCTTCAGAGCCAGTCACCCTGCAGGGCTACCCACGGGAACAGCGGCTGCTCTCCTCTGCCCTTTCATCCACTCATTCATTCATTCATTCATTCATTCATCAAACGTCCAAATGCGGATTCCCGGGAGCCAGGCTCTCCACCCGGCCACTCTGGCACTTAGAGGACGCACACTCTTGCCGATGGTGACCGCTTACTGGCTGCAGAGCACCACCCCAGGCAGTGCTCAGGGGCCCTTCTCCTCCATCTTGCAAGGTTTGTTTCTCCCGTGTCACTAAGAAGGCTCAGAGGGTGACTAAAGAACCCAGGGCCTAAGTTCACCTTGCTCCTCCAAGCCAGGATTCTCTCCCCTCACATCCAGCCACGCCTGACACCCTGCCGGTCCCCTTCAGCTGCCCACGCCAGGGGGATGCCTCCATATACTTCCCACTTGGAGGAAGTGACAATATCTTACCTATTTTTTGGATGAATGTGTCCTTCACATAATAAAGGGGAAAATTGTGGGTGACCCCCCCAGGGCCAGCCAAGGACGGGGAGAGTGAGCGAGGGCTCAGCTGCCTGTACTCTTCCCCGCGGCCACTCCAGGGACAGTCTCCATGACGCCTCGGGTGCACGGCTGTTCCTCAGCATCTTGCATCCCTGCCCAAAGCACTTGGTCCTGGCTCCCTTCCCCTCACCAGGCTGTGGCCAGGCCCCGGGAGATTCAGGACAGACTTGTGATTGATACGGGAACCAACTAGGGACAAAAGGCACCTGAAGCCAGCAGTGACAGGAAGCCAGCACTGCCCTGGGGCATGAGGGATCCTGAGGAAAGACCCATGTCACCTGAACCAGGTAAGAGCCAGAGCCAGGAAACACAGCCCCCTCCCAGAAGGCAGGCAGGGAGGGACAGAGCTGGCTGGGGCCCCCAGGAGCCATCCAGGGCGGGGACACAGAGAGGAGGGGGCCTGACAAGGGGCATTGAGGGGCGGGGACCCCTTTCTTCTAAGGACCCTGAGGCAAGGACCCTGTCCCCAGGAGACACAAAGCTGCACCCTGGGAAGTCGGTCCCTGCTCTGGTTCTCACCTGAGGCTTCAAAAATCAAAGGTCTTGTCCCTATGTCACCCCTGTCCTAGTTAAGAGTGCTGACGCTCTCTGTGCCGGAACATTCTGGACCTAAAGAACATGAGAATGGGGATGCAGAGCCAGGGCCTAGTTCTCATGAGAAATATCTCAACCCAGTGCTGCTTCACTGCCTGACTCCTGCGCGGCAGACACTCACACCCGGATGAACGAGGGCCCCGGTCCTGGTCTTCCAAGAGGTAACAGCTGGAGAAACCCATCCTGTGCTGAAAACACACAAGAGCCCGCTGGCATTCAGGGCCCAACTAACGCAGTTCCATGGAGCAGAAGAAACCGTGGACTTGGGTCAAGCCTGCCGCTGTGGTTTGTATAAGCATCCAAACTCCAAAGGTTTGTGTATTAAATGCTTGGGCCCCAGCTTGGTGCCACTGGATGGTGCTGGAAACTTTTAAGAGGTGGGACCTTCTGGGAGGTTTTAGGTCACTGGGGGTGTACCTTCAAAGGGGATTACGTGGCTCTGGTGTTTCCTCTCTCTCTTTTCTTCCTGGACATCATGAGGTAAACAGCTTCCTCTGCCACAAATACCTGCATTGATGTGCTGCAGAACTCTCAACAGGATCTAAAGCAATGGGGCCAACTGTGCATGGACTGTAACCTCCAAAACTGTGAGTCAAAACAAACCTTTACTCTTCTTAAGTCGATTCTCTCAGGTATGTTGTTAGAGTAACAGAAAGCTGACTAATACACTACCTGAAATCCACTCCTGGATTTGCACTCCCTAGCTGCATGACTCTAACAATTTATTCCTCCTCAGTTGTCCTCCTCTTAGAAGAGGAAATGGATCCCAATGACCTCTACAGTCTGCCTTCTGGCTCTATGAATCTCTGATGAGCAGAAAACATGAGTTATTTCTGAGTTCCAAAGAGTATGGTGGCCTGCAGTGGTCAGGGAAGCAGTAAATGTTGATCTGGGTCCCAAAAGACAGGTAATGATGGGGAAAGGGAAGGGGGTGAGAAGGACTCTCCAGGCAGGGGGACACACAAACAAGGGCAGGGGCTGGAGGGGCACAGCCCAGGAGCTGGTGCAGCAGCCATGGCTCTAAGTGAGCCGCAATGCAAACTGGGTAACAGGAACCTCGAGAGGGGTGGAGAAGAGTTGGGGGCACAGGGAAGATGCCCTGCAGCTATTGAGCTTCAAACCTGCCACCCCTGAAACCCAAGACTTGATTCCCTTCACTTCGCCTAACTGGAAAAGGGAGAACCTAGGAAATCAAGAAAGAGCCGGCTCTGGGTAGTTCACCCTGGCTTCAAGTGCCCTCCAGTTGTATTTCTGAAACACAAATCAGGTTAAGCCACTCTCTTGCTCATAAGCCTTCCAGGGTTCCTCTGCCTGCAGGATCAGGTCCAAGCCCCTGAGTGTGACATGCAGTCCCATCCAATCACACTTGGCACGGCTGCCCAGCTCTGCACTGAGCAAGCTGCTGCTGGCTGCACCCACCAAGTCCCCAGAGGAGCCTCTCTAAGCACGAGCCTTTACTTATCCATCCAGCAAATACCGCTGCAGTGTTTATCAGGCATCTACCACGGGCAGCCCCGACTCTATCAAAGTGACCAACACAGAGCCCCCACGACCCCGCCCTGGCATGGCAGGTCCGGAGAACGTGTCTTAGCCCATTTTGTGTTGATGCACAGAATACCTGAGACTGAGTAACTTATAAAGAAAAAAAAAATTTTTTCACAGTTGTGGAGGCTGGGAGGTCCGAGGGCATGCTGCGGGCAGTGGCAAGGTTCTTCTCAGTGCCACGTAAGATGGCAAGGACATCACATGGCCAAAGAGCAGAAGTACCAGCTCTGGTCTCTATCCACTAAAGCCACCAATGCCATCATGACCTCACCTAACACTAACTACCTCCCCAAAGTCCCACCTCCAAACACCATCAACATACGGAGGTAGGGATTGAGTTTCACCTTAGCAGAGGGACCTGGGTGTAAACAAGGGTCCCAGCTGGGCTCATGGCTACGAAGAGAAGCTCCGGCTGCAGTGCAGAGATGTGACGAGGACCCTGACCCACCACCGAGGGAGGCCAAGAAAAGGTCTGAAGGACTCAGAATTCCATCAGGAGTGGGGAGGCCAGGCAGAGGGCTGGAGGTGGGGCTGAGATGTTGATCGAAAGGTAAAGCATACAAAAATTGCAGTTAAAGAGGAGAAATACATTTAAGAGCTCTGTTGCATGACCTGGTGAATGTTTTAGTCAGCTTTTTCACTGCTGAGACTAAAAGACCCGACCAGCACAACTATATAGAAGGACAGTCCACTCCATTCCTTGGGCTCAAGGTGAGGCAGGACATCATGGCAGAAATCTGCGGCAGAGGGAAACGGCTCACATGATGATCAGAGTAGAGAGAGGTCTCTACTTGCCAGATACAAATATATAACCCAAAAGCCCACCCCAGTTCCCACCTCCTCCAGCCACACCCCACCACTCAGTTACCACTCAGTTAATCCCTATCAGGGTTCATTCACTGACCAGGTTAAGACTCTCATAAGCCTATCATTTCTTCTCTGAACCTTCTTGCATGATCTCTTACATAAAACGTTCGGGGACACCACATCTAAACCATAACAGTAAAAACAGTTAATAATGATATATTGTGTACATGAAAATGGCTAAGAGAAGATTTTAAATGTTCTCACCACAAAAAAAAAAAAAGAAATGCATGTGAAATAATGGAGATGTTAGTTAATTTGATCTAGCCATTCTGTAGTGCATATCTGTGGCAAAACAGCATATCACGTGCCATAAGTCTATAGAATTGTTATCGGCCAATGGAACAAAATAAATTTTTTAAAAAATCCACATTGTTCTCTCGGAGACAGAGCAATCCTTTCATACTTGCTTGGAGAGGTTCCCCACGTGAGCTGGAACCTGCTGACCCTGTGAAGGAGTTCTGTCTCCACAGGGATAAGGACTCAGATGGGTGCAGCAGGGCATGAGCCAGCGGACTTTAGTGCAATTCAAGCCCAAAGGGAAAAAAAAAAAAAAGTGACCGATATTTAACGGTGAGTACATTCAGGTTGAAGGAGGGTTAGGAGCAGGAGACCTGTCTACATAGCCATTGGCAAAAACCAAAAAGAAAACAAAAAAACAAATGGCAGATTGCATCCATGTCTCCCCTGGACCCCAGGTTCAAGGCAAGACCTGACCACGTCCAACCCCATATGACTTTCAGGGCCTCCACTCTCCGTGCACTGGACCAAAAGTACAAGACCAACACGAGCCCCGCAGGTCCACCTGCGTGGAAGGGAGGGAACGCGGCCGCATTTGCATTCCCGTGTGCACACCATGTTTTCAAGTCCTGGGATGTGATGTTGATGAAAGACAGTTAATTCAATTTCTACGAAGAAATTGATTAATGGACTGGATTAAAAGCAGTCCCCTGTGTCCGCAGCCTGGGCCCGGCATACCAATGCTGTGTTATCTGGCCCGGTTTTCTCCCTCCTTCTCACTGGAGGATTTGACAATGCACACTCGGGCGCAGCAGGCAGGAGGAGGGAGGGGAAGGGAGATGAGAAGCCACCGATTAGGGCTGGAGCACACCTCGATATTTAATTAGTTCTATTAATATTTAAAAATAATAATAAGAGAGCCCGTGGGGAACCTACTGATCCTGGGACTGCTCTAGAGATTGACAGCTGTTCTGGAGCAGGGATTCTCCAGGGACCCTGAAGGACTCCATGTTAAATTCTTTAGTGAGAAGGAATCTTTCCTGCTCACCTGGGAATAAACCCAGGGTCACAGCCACCTTGAAATGCCAGTTGGCATGGAGGCCGGACTCAGGGCTGGGCGCGGCCTCTGTCTGTCCTTCAGCACACAGCCCTGCCCCAGGCCACCCTCTCAAGAGCTCAGGGCTCCTCCCAGAGGTCTCTGCCCACCTGGAAAGGCCAGAGAACCATTTGTGGAGATCCTCAGGCCAGTCGCAGGCAGCCCACCCCCCAGAGGGCTCTGGCTCTTGGGTCTCACACTTGGCTGCTGACCAGCATGGCGCTCAGAGCCCATTCTGCCCTTGGTGTTGCCCGGATGGGACTGACGGACACCTGCACTCTGGGCGAACGCTCGATGATCTTGTCACAGGCCTCCCACATCAGCGCTCAGCTGTGACACTGTGTTCCATGTCAGAAAAGAAGAACCCTGAGAATTGATTGGCCCCACCCGATCACCCAGTGCCATCTGTAAACGTGCCATCCTATCCACTGATTGGGCCGGCCTTCACTGCCCAGACGACTCCCGGAAGTAATGTTTTTGTAGGGACATCCAGTTGGGGGTTCAGGACCTTGGTGTCACAAACAAGAATTGAGCAAGACATACAGAAGTAACAAAGTGCAGGTTTACTGAAGGTGAGGGTGGAAGTGGCACCCTGAAGCTCAAGGCCCTGAACAGGAACACCTACACACAATGGCGGCCAGCTCCCAGCTCCTCCCCTTCCCACTTGAGGATCTGACCATGCACAGCAGAGAGAGGGAAGGAGAGGAAAGATGAGAAGCCACCCATTAGGGCTGGAGTACACCTCTATGTTTAATTAGCTCTATTAATATTTAAAAATAATAATAAGAGAACCCGTGGGGAGCATGCTGATCCGGGAATCAGTAGCCTTCCACCTCCACCAGACAGACATTCATCAAGCCTCCTTACTAGCTTCATCTTTTGTGGCTTTAGATAAGAGCAACTTGCCCTGGATGTCCACCTGCATTCCTCACGGTGGTTAGATCATGTCTCTGCACTTTGGTGACAGGAAAGGAGTTGATGGGTCTGGAGGTAGGCATGGGTTGGTATGTGTGTGTGTGTGTGTGTGTGTGTGTGCGCGCGCGCGCGCGCATGTCTGAAACTAAAATGGTGATGAATAATTTATTCAAATGAGCCCATGAATATTAGGCAATATTGCATTACAAAATAAATCAATTATGATTTTTTGAAAAAGAGAGAAAGAAATCCCAGTTCATTGAAAAACATTGCAAACACTGGCAATTTTCTCTATATCAGGAAAAAAACAGTGAAATCTCATTTAAATAAGAATCTATTACAATGGCTAGAGTCATTTCAGTGTTCCTTAATAGAATGCCCCCCTCACCAAACCACATCTGCCAGATGTCTGCTCTACCTTTTTCAATTAAAATTCTGCTCCTATTGTTGGAAGGCTACCTTTGAACTTGCAAGACTACTCCCTGGGCTATGGGCTTTGTTGCCTGTAAATATACATAAATTAGCATCAGTTGTCCCAGGTGGGATTTCCCAGGGGAACTGGGATTACCTCCACAGTGTTAGGATAGGTCACCTTCTTCCAATACCAGGAGAAAGCTTCCATTCAAGACGCTCAGAGATCACAAGCCAAGAGTCATGGTGCCTGTAGCCCTAGCTGCCCAGGACGCTGAAGCAGGAGGATCACAGAGCCCAAGAATTCGAGACCAGCCCGGGCAACACAGTAAGACCTGGACCCACACCTGGATGTGGTTTGGCTAGGGGGGCATTCTATTAAGGAACACTGAAAAGAAAAAAAATAAAAGAATCTCAGGGATTTATATTTTTGATAAGAAAAAATAATAACGATTTCGGCTGAAGTTAAAATATAGAGGGAAGTGCAGGATTCTCCATTCATTCATTCAAACCCATAGAGCACCCTCCCCCTATCCAGCCTGGGGACAGTGCCGAGGGACACAGAGGCAGGGAGGGTCTGCGTGGAGGTACTGCACCCCATTCACTCCCTTGGCTGAAGCAAGGACTTTCCCACAGGAGAACTCTTATAAATGACCTCAGGTCTGACAAGCTGGCTAACAGGTGGGCCTCCGCCACATGGAAGCCAGACTAGATGAAAGAAAGGAGCTGTTCACCCGAACAGGAGGCAGGGCCATGGTTGAAGACTATGTGCTTCAGGTGGATCTGGCTCTGTCTGTCCCTTCGCAGAGGAAGGGACTCAAGGCAACACCTGAAGATGGACCGCTGCATCTACCAACTTCCAGAAGGTGAGCCACTGTGTCCGTCCACTTTCTTCTCACTTCATCCAGCCACCGCAGGGCACTCAGATGACGTCAGACAGTGTGTCAGGCTCTGGGGTACAACCACACCCCACAGCCAGCTCAGGGAGCCTGCTGGTGGGATATGCAGACCCAGAAGGCAAGTCCTGGGTCGGAAGGACTCTGCAGCCTGAGAGGGGGACGAGGCCCCTATCCCAGCCCTGCCATGTCCCACCCAGACAGTGCCTAAGGGGGCACAGAGGTGCAGGGACAGCAGCAGGCCTGGCTCAGCACAGGAGGGCAGAGGGGGCCACCACCTATCCAGCAGGATGACACACAGGAGAGTCCCTGGAGGGAGGTCTTGGCTGAGGGAGGAACTGGCTGGTCCCCTTAGCTAGCCCATACTCTTCCCCCTCTGGCTCCTCTTTACCTGCCAGTTTGGGACAGTCCCTGTATCTTTGTTTTCTCCTTTAGTTTTCCCCACGGGTTCAACAGGATGCTGAAGGCCACCAGTCCAGTCTGGCACAAACGATGTTCAGAAGTCTTTGGGTGCTCTGGGCTGCTCCCCAAAGAGAGAAGGAGGCCAAGATTGATCTTGGGGCATGAGAGGGACAGTGGAGATGGGGATTTCCTAGAGGCCAATGCACAGGGGACTGGAGGTCGTTCAGGCCACCTCCTTTCTGGCTAACTGACAAGAGTGGTTCTAGCAAGTGCCAACACTCAGTGTCCCCTTTGTTAAGGTCAGGGAGGGAGTGTGGCCTTCCAGAGCCAAACTGTAGCCAATGACAAGGGTTGGGGGACCAGGTCCAATGGCCTGCCCAGACACAGGACAATCCAGCAGGCTCATGGCCCCAGCCCCCTGGTTGGGGCTTGAGCCTGGAGAAACCCTGGCTGGTTTCAATATTCCATTGATAAGAACAGACATGCCTGGAGCCAAAGAGGGAGAGAGGCATCAGGTGTGCACCTGCAATTTAAATAGAACCTTTCGCTCTACAAAAGTAAAGCCTCCATATTATACGTTTTCAATATCTATATTATTGGTCACAGAAAACAGTCCAAATAAATGGCCTTATTGCTTTCCTGCTCAAGTTCCTGTGAAGCCTCCCCACTCCACACACCAGAATAAAGTGGAACTACCCCATGAGCGTTTGGATTTAATCTCTCCAGCCTCAAAGCCCACCCCCTTGGGCAATCTGCTCCCAAATGCCACCAGAGCCTCACCTGCCCCCTCCCAAGCACATACACCCCATTGCTTCCTTTCAGTCCGACCCCATGCCTACTCTTGAACTTGCCACAACTTCTCATGCATACGAGCTTCTATACAGTATGATCTGTGTTTCAGGACTCTCTCCTCGCCCCACACAGTCCTTACTGCATTGGGAACTCCTACTTGTCCTTAGCAACCCAGGTCACAAGGCATTGTCTGGGAATCCTCTCATATGCTGTGATAACCCCTGCCTGCGTGCTTCTTTTTCACCATCTCAACAAGCTTCAAAACTCTTACCTATTCTCCTTTCCCATACCTTGAGAGAGCCGTGGAATTCACCTGAATGAGCACACTGATGGATGGATGATGGGTGGATGGATGATGAGTGGAGATGGGAAGTACCAACATGAGCTTGGTGGGATGGTCAGTGAGGCTCCACATTCTTATGCTCAGTGAGAAAAGGCAACACTGGCCACCTACAAGACTGGATCTGCATGTTTCTCCTCTCCCCAGAACCACAATCTGGCCTTTCTCTGGGCTCTTCCATTTGCAGACAGGGAATAAGGATTTAAAGAGCCTTGGTTCTGTCTTAGCAGATCCAGGACTCCACCATCTTTTTTTCTTTTTTGGTTATGGGGAATGAAGCCAGAGGTGTTTTACCACTGAACTCCATGCCCAGCTCTTGATATTTTTTAAGATAGGGTCTTACTAAATTGCTTAGGGCCACTAAGTTGCTGAGGCTGACCTCGAACTTGGGATCCTCCTGCCTCCGCCTCTCGAGTTGCTGGGATTATAGGCATGCACCACTGCACCCGGCTCCTTAACCATTTTCTAAAAACAAGTTGGATGCTCAGTATCTTCCCACCAGCTTACCTGGCTGCAGCTCCCAGAGGACCCCCAGCCTGGACCACTACAGCCATGTATGCAGATTTTGTTATGGAGAAGGAAGCAACAATTTTCAGAATAAATGAAATAAATAGATGAATTTGATGGGTTCCTTAGGGAAGGACAGAGAGCTACCTAGAGCACTTTTCTCCAGAGTTGGAGGGAAAGGGGGAAAGGAGCCGAGTATCATGAGGAAACATCCTATACACCATGTGCTGCAACATAGGCATTTCATTAAGTGATCCCTGCAGCCACTGCTCTCTCCACCTCACAGAGACCTGGAGGAGACCACCCCAGGCACACAGCGAGCCAGTGGTAGTGCCGAAATTCAAACCTAGGACTCACTCCAGAGTCTAAGGGAAATGATGGTTTACCTTGCCAAGAATACGGCTTTGCCAAATGACAGACTATAAAGAGACTCCCTTATGAAGGTAGAACAGTACTTCCTGAGGCTTAATAGGGACAGCCTCCAGTCACAAAGGCACTCTTCAGAGCAAGTGGCTTTCCCAGCTTCTTTCATGGCCTCCCTGTCCCTTCAGGCTTCTGGTGTTCCATGGTCTGCTGCTCCCACCTCACTGTCCCCAAAGGACTGTTACACACATTGAAAGCACTGTCCAAATGTACCTGCAAGTCCTTCCCTGGACTCCTCTTTGCCCAACCGAGGCACAGAGACTCCAAGAAGATTCTAGCAAATATTCCCAGAAAACAGCAAGAGCAGAGGACAAATGAATACATCAGGGTCTGAGCTTCTAAATCTACCAGGGAGCCCACACCTTGGCCTGCAGGTTCCAACCCCGTAAGGGATTTCCAGGCTCTACCTGCTACCAATGTCCACAGGAAAGGCTGGATCAGGGGCCCAGAGAAGACTGGCCCGGAGCACCCAGACCCACAGGACACAGCATCAGAACCTCAGGCTCACTGTGCACAGGCACAGTGCCATCACAGGACCAGAGAGAAAGCCCAGGGGGTCTTGGCAGCTGACAAGGGCCCTCCAGACCCCTACCCCAGAGGAGAAAGCAGGGCGTCTTCATCACCCTACCCTCCTGAACTAAAACCCTGGTTCCCCACCCCCCGCCTCTGCTCACAGCCTTCTCAGATGGCCCCCTTTCATTGGTCAGTGTTCTGGAGGGAAACAGCCAATAGGATCTGGGCAAGTAGAGAGAAAGGGATGTAAGGAAGGAGCTCTTTCAGTTATGGAGGTTGGGAAGCCACAAGATCTGCAGCCCGCAAGCTCAACACCCAAGAAAAGCCCATGTTTCAGTTCAAGTCCAAAAGCAGGCAAAGCCCAGGTCCCGGCTCCAACAGTCAGGCAGGGCTCCCCCCTGACTCAGCCTCTGTTGTCTTGTTCAGGCCTTCGGCTGGGTAGCTGAGGCCATGTTGGGAGGGCAATCTGCTTCATTCAGCCCACAATTCAAATGTTAGTTTCATAAAGAGAATAAAAACCTTCAAAGATACACCCAGAGTGATATTTGACCAAGTAGCCCATGGCCCAGTGCAGTGACACGTAAAATCACCATCACACCCTTGGACTTCATAGCCCCGTTCTTCCCGCACACACAACCACACTCTGACCGGGCCTCCCGGGCTCACACCCCAACCGTGTGTTTTCCTATCAGGATAAACTTCCCTCCTTTCCCTTTTGTTTTTCTCAAACTCCTTTCATACATCAAGACCACAGTGGACCCTTGAGAAGAACCACTTCATTCAGAGACACTGTGCAGGGTGGGAGCATGCTTCTGGTCTTTGGGAGGCACTGTCCACTGTAAGTCTTGTCCTCTCTTGCTGCGCTCTCCTTGGCCTTGGCTCTGGGATGCTAACGGCCTGCGGGCAGCTCACCACCAGCAGCACCAGGTACTGGGACTCAGCTTGCTGTGCACAGCTTCACTCCATCTTCCTCCTGCCTCCCTGATCCTGCTCCCATTTCCCTCCCGGGCCCTTCTCTGGGAACAGTGTTATCCTAAGCAAGGGAAGAGGGTGGACCTGCTGCAGCCTCCCAGGGGCAGAATCCAGGCTGGTAAATGCTCCCATTGCTGTATCCACAGGAGAGCTGGGGGTGGCCCCCATGCACTGGCCTTCTAGAAGGACCCCGCCTCTCCTGCTCTGCCACATCCCCTGGCAGTGAGAAGGAAAGCAAGTCCACCTTCTGCCAGCCTCGTGCTTAGATGCTCTCCTGAGACCTCCCTCGCCCACCTAATTTCCTCTTCCCCTCTCTAAACTTTTACGACACAGTAAATACTTCAAAGGCCAAGCAGTGCTTAAAAACACTCAAAGGGTGGATAACTGGGCCAGTCCACCCCCAGGGCCCTCCGGGCCACCTTTGGCTTACATCCGTCAAGCGTTTGAGCCCTAGGAAAATCAATGGCAGGGAGGGTTCCCCGGCTGGCTGGAGAAAACATTTCCCCATCATAGAGCAGCGACAGCAACATCCATCACCCTGTCACTCCCAGCCCATCAGCGGAGATGACTGGGAGGAAGGCCCAGGACTGAGCAGCGCTTCCAGGCTCTGAGATGCAGAATGGCACCCAGGGATAGAGCACCCAAGAAAGAGGAAGGCAGGGACCGTGGCTCCTCCTACACCTCGCATCCAACACCTGGCTTGGAAATCAGCTGCACTGGAAGAGAAAAACCTTTGTGTTCCTGTTCTTGCTTCATAGAAATCTATCATAATTCTTGCAATTTTACCTTATGCACATATTTACACACATAGGCATAAAAATAGACGTGAGTTTTCATGTGCTGTCCTATGTTCTGAAATTCTAGGGTGGAGAAAATGTATGAAGAAATCAAGGTCAAGATGACAAACGGTTTGCCCGAGTCACAGGAGTCCAAAATGAAACCATCTCCCAGGCTCTCTGATTTCCAATTCAAATACACGCCCTCACCTTCTCCTGCACCGAGAGGAGCTCCCCAGTCCTCCCCGTCTGTAGCTTTCCCTGGCTGTGCTCCTGGGTAGCCGGTGAAGAGCTTGTAAGATGGTTTGAGGATCAGGAGACCCGGGGACAAATACGAATAAGCATGAAAAAGTCAAAGAGAAATTTAAAAAAAGGAGAGGAGGCAGGCAGACCTTGGAGACCAGAGATAAATTTCTACTGAGTTGTAAATAATGAATTGAGTACAACCCCTCCCCGAGGTACTGGCCTCACATCAGCAAGCAGAATTGCTGGGTTGCTGTTCATGGAACAGTCATGTATCAGCACTATCATTGGTCATTATGGGGAAAATATGGATGAATGGGGTGTGTTTTCTGGCCTCAAGAAGGTCATCCTGATGATAAAGACAGATAGTTCTTTGACACCACCTGTCTTATATGAATCATCCTCTTCTTTCTTAGACATACAACATTGGAATTTAGCTCGGTTTAAAGGCCGTATTTTCCAGTTTTACTTGAAGTTCTGGCCAAATGCAGAAGTAAAATATATAATTTCTTTAAGAAAAGGGGTGTACTCTTTATATCCCTCCCTTCTTCCGGCTGGTTGGAACATGGACATGAAGGCTGGACCTCTAGCAGCCACCTTAGACCTGGAGGTTCTCTTTGGAATCGAATCTAAACACAGTAGAGCACAGAACAGGGAAAGCCCATGCTCAGACATCATGAGGCACCTAGAATCCCTGGGCTCACAACCTTCAGATTTCCTGGATATAGGAAGAAGATTGCTACCTTCTTTAAGATGCTACTATTTTAGAGTTTTCTGTTGCGTTCAATTCGCTATAATCCTACTAGCAAAGCACCCAGTAGACAAGTGAGACTGTAGTGAAGAGCTAATCGTGTTCTCAGGAGAGAGCACAGTGAGAGCAGAGCCAAGAGGGTCGATGGACTCTGCCCAGGCAGGTTAAAAAAAGCATCACTTTAAAATGAAGTGGGATTTCTTCTGGTAGACAAGAGGGGTGGGCCATCCCAGGTGGAGACAGGGAAGTATGAGAGCCTGTGTTTATTCAGGAATCGGGGTGCCTGCGAGCTGCTGCAGCCACGGAGGACCACGTGGGGTGGGGGCACGTCCCAGTGCCCATCTACTGTCCTCCCCAGACACGGCTCACGGTGCCGCTTTGGTCCTCAGCCAGCACCCCACCAGCCTCTAAGCAATGACCCTTACGTGCCTTTCTGTCTCACAGCTGTTCCTACCAGCTGTTCCCGCTGCCTTCTCTCCAATCCATGGGGAACCGGCTGCTGAGGAGGGAGGGGGTGGGGGGACTCCAGGGAGCGCTATTAAACACCTGCTGGGCTCCAATCAAGGCTTACAAAAATCATTTCTGAACTTCCAGGTAATTTGGCCTTGCAAAGAGAACTGCTGCCTTCACACAGGCATTAAGGGGACTGAGCATTCAAGAAGCAGAAAACAAGGCCACTGTCCTTGTAGCAGTCACCTCTTGCTGCATAACAAACGATGCCAAAACCTAATGGAGTAAAAGCCGTGGTTTGTGTTATCTCTTATGATTCTCGGGGCTTGGTCAGTTCTGTCTGGCATTCTGTTCCCTGTGTGGTCCTTTGCAGGTTTTCATGTAGAGAAGGAGCCAGGACTGGATGGTCCAAGATGGCCTCCCTTGAAGGTCTAGAGCTGGACTGCTGTCAGACAGGGTCAGTCTCTCTCCACACTGTTCCCCAGGATGGACAGCCATACCTCTCTGCAAAGGGACTTAACGCTCCCAGGTTGGGTAAGTGGAGCTGTAAGATCTCTTTAGCCTCACTCTGTTAACCAAAGCCAGACACAGGGTCAGTGTAGAAGGTAGGGGAGGGGGAATGAACCCCAACGCTTGAGGGAATAACTGGCAAAGTCACATTGCAAGAGAGCATACAGCAGAGGGTGGGGGGATGCATCTTGGGAAACAATCTCTTACCATAGCAGAGCATACCCCTTGAACATGCAAAACACCCGTACCTCTGTCCCCCAAAGACCAACCCTGTTGTGGTATCTGCCTCAAGTTCAGAATCTCATCATCTAAGCCAGATCCAGTTGTGGATGAGGATACTTGGGTGCCATCCATCCAGTGCAGCTGACCCAGAAACATGTGAACTGAAGAGATTGCTTTTCTGCTCTCTACACAGTCAACTCACAATGGTGATCAGTGATGGTGGCCATCAATACCAAGTTCATTACTGTCCTCCAGGCTCAACTATCAATCTCCTTGCTGTCCCTCCAACCTCTATCAGCCACTTTCAGGTACCTTTCAGGAGACTGGGAAAAGGGCAGTTCATATTACATAGAAATGGAATGTTTGGCAACACTATAGACTGTGGAAGATAGAAATGGCACCTTGTGAATAGACGGATCTGGCTAGAGATGTAGATGTATCAAAAGTGCCACTGGACTTCTTTTATCTGGACAAAGCACATGAAGAGAGATGAACTAAGTAAGAAACTCTTTTCATTTTTTAAGAAGAAATTAGATACCATGTAGAGGACCCAGGAGAGTCCCTCCAGCCAGCAAAACATTCTTAAAGTAAGAAGTGGCCTTGGAGTAAAGATAAAATCAAGAAGATGGCCAGAACACCTTTTGTTGGGAACTCAGGAGGATTTGGAACAATGCATCATTGTTTTTACCTGCTTTTTGTACCTGGGACCAAAATATCGGACAAGAACAACTGAAAGGGGAGGAAAATTTATTTGGGGTCCTGGTTTCAGAGGTCCAGTTCATGGTCAGTGAACTCCATGCCTCTGGGGATGAGGTGAAGCAGAACATCATGATAGAAGGGCCTCGTGGAGGAAATCAACCCAGGACATGCCAACTAGGAAGGAGAGCAAGAGACAAAATACAAACCCCGTTATGGTTTAGATAAAGCAGGTGTATGGGACAAGGCAAGAAGGTTTAGAGATGAAATGATTGGGTTATGAGAGGTTTAAGCTGATCTGTGCATTAGTGCCCTGATAAGGACTGATTTGGTGGTAACTGTAGGCAGGTGGAGTGTGGGTAGAGGTGGTCCTGGTGGCATGCCTTTGGGTTTTATAATTTGTCATTGTTGATCATAGCTCGCTCGATCTCTCTCTCTCTCCCCCCCCCCCCGCTTCCTGACATCATCATGTCCTGAGCCTCCTTCCTCCACCACACCCTTCCACCATGATGTTCTTTCTCACCTTGAGCCCCAAGAAATGGAGTCAGCTACCTATGAACTGATTCCTCTGAAACCATAAACTTCAAATAAAATTTTCCTCCTCTAATTATTCTTGTCAAGTCTTTTGGCCACAGCAGCAAAAAATAGCTGACTAAAACAAACCCCCAAGTCACAAACCCAGTGACCTCCTTCTTCCAATCACAGCCTATCTGCCTACAGTGACCACCCAGTTAATCCATATCAGTGGATTAATCCACTGATCAGGTTAAGAGTCTCATAATCATTTTGCCTTTCAACATTCTTTCATTGTCTCACACATAAGTTTTGGGGGGAACCACATATCCAACCACAACCATCAGAGACCCTTTCAGCATGACAAAATGCTTTCTGAGAATCCCTCAGTACCTTGGACTCATGGCCCAAAATTAAGTGAGGCCTGCCTCAGGAGAGAAGCCGAGTGAAGCATTTACCCAACAGGGTGGAGAATAATCTCATACGCAGAAAACTCACAAAGTTTTTAAAGGAGGTATATCGGTTCTTACTAAAAGGAAACGACGACGGATCATAATCAAAATGGTCTATTCCACCTCTCTACAGACAGAAAGCAGATTGAAAAAGCTTCTCATCCATAAGCATGAACTTCTTATAGAAAAGGAAAGACATTTCAAAATTTGAGAGAAGATCCAAGAATGCCAAGGACACAGACCAAAATCAGTGAGTGGATGAGGAGGCATAACTGGGCTTAACCTAAGAACACTTCATGCTCTGGGTGGGTAAGCTAGGAACCAGGTGGTTGCTATGAACCAGATGTGCCCCCTGTGCATGTCTTTATCCGGGTAAATCTTTTGTATTTGATGATCCTTTCTCCGACTCTCTTGCCTATTGGTAAACTATATTGGGGATGTAGATAGCAGATAACTTGTATCTTTAATTCATAGGTCTCTGAATTAGCAGTAGCCCCATGGGACCAGCTGTGTCCACTACCTTCTGTACTTCTGGAGCAGATGCAGAACACAAAATCGAGGATGTCAACCCTGATCCTATGCTTTGGGGAAATTTTAAGGCCCCTCCTAATGGAAGAGGGTAGAAGTGACATTTTGAAATATCTGAGCTCAGGCCTTCAAAAGTCTTGCAGCTTCTATTTTGCTCTCTTAGAATCTGAGTCAGTAATACAGAAGCAACAAACAACCCCAATAAAACTAATGAGGAACTCTCCACCATCAAAGCAAGGCCATCTTGGATGCTGAACGCAATTGTATTTTGAGTCTAGGCAAGAGCCGTGGACTTGCTGGCCAACCCACAGAACCAAGAGAAATGATAACAGTTGTTTCATTTTAAGCCACTAAGTTTCAGAGGGCAGTTTATCACACAGGATTATGGTACTGACATAATCATCATCCCCATTATATATTCTCTTGGCTGAATTAGATACAAAAACAGTAGGTGTGGAATAATTAATGAAAAGAGACGTGGTGGTGGCCAGAAAAAGGATTTTGTACTTTGTCCCTTCCTAATAGACTGGGAAAGCTTCACAGAATCCTAGAAAAGCCAGAAATGGTTCAACACCATCATTTTACAGATGAAGGTAGAGATGCAGGGTCCATAGCTCTAATATCCTGTGGGCCAAGTCCATGATACACTCAGGACTAGAGCCTAAGAGTCTGAGTTCTAATCCAACACTCTTATTGGTAATCAGATGACTACTTACCCAAGAAATACCCTGCGGGGCGTTGAAATGTTTTCACTTTTCCTGAGTCACTTAATGATGTATTTGAGAGTAATTCAAAACCCTAACAGTGGCTTAAAGAGCTAGGGTTTATTTTCTCTTACAATATTATATCAGAGCAGCAGGTTGGGGCAGTGCAGCTGCTCAAAACGCTCATCAGGCCACCAGGCTCTTCCTGTCCTTTGGCTCTGCCATCTTCAATGTGGAGCTTTTATTCTCGTCCTCGTGGCTGCAAAAGGGCTGCTGTACTTTCAGAGACCACTTCTATATTTCAGGCAGAAAGAAGGTTAAAATATAAGGTAAAATCTCTTTACAAGGCTTGGTCTTTCTATTCAGGAATGGAAGGTCTCTCCAGAATCTGATAACATCGGATTGTTCCAAATAATCTCACCATGATGACAGTCAAGGCAAGAAATTGAGGTTATTTGCCTTCTAGAGTCTATAGGACAGAAAGACAAAGCGGAAGGGGGTGAAATGGGTATCGACTGAGTCAACCAATTGTAGCTACCGTAAATCTTTCAGAAGAGGAAAAACAAGAGCGAAGCATGGCATTATCACCCCAGTCCTCTACATCGTCACTTCTGTTTCTTGAACCCACCAGGCGATACGTGTGAGGAGCTTGGCTGGCCTCCAAAACCAACTGTGTGTGTGTGTGTGTGTGTGTGTGTGTCTGGGGGTGCAGAAACCTCCAGAGCACAGAGATCTTCTGTGAAAGGCCTCCAGGATGAATACTGTAAATGTCCTTCTGGAGTCATGGATTCCCATGCATTATGCATATGCCAATAAATCATCATTATGTTGAGAGTAAGCAAAGAGATTGCTAAATTTAGAATAAATTTAAAATTAACCTAAATTATACATGCTTGGTAAATGGGACCCTTTTGTGAAGCAAGAAATGCTGCATGTCTGGAACACTCAGCCCTAGGTCTCTGGGGCAGGATACAACTTAAGAGGAAGAGCTGACGGTTGGAGCTTTGTTCAGGAATCGTTTTCTAACAATCCCCAGTCAGCATCCGTGGCCTAACTGGATCCGATCCCCCATCAGTACCACTTGGGAGAAGCTCAGAAACTTCTGCTCCTCGGCATATGGTTAGCATGTGTGAATATAGACATGAAGTGTTACCAGAGGGACAGATAGAAGCTCAAGAAAGATCTACTATAAAAACAAAAAGAAGGGAAGACAGCCGGCCAGGGAGCCAGCCATCATCATTGTATAGTTAATGAGGCCAACGATGGAAAAGCACTCGGCTCCAGTTGGAGGCTAAAAATCAGCCACTTTCCAACCCCAGGAGGCTGGAACACAGAGCCCGATTCCAAGACAGAGGGTGTAGGTCCAGGGGAAGAGAGAACAATGGCTTCTGATGGCCTTTCCTGATCCTTGGAGTTGACAAGTCACAGTTGCCTGATGAACTGGCCTGTGCTGAGACCATCACCTCCAAGATACAAACTTGGGGGTCTTGATGCAGTAGCTGTCCTGCCTCCGTTCCCCAGAAGCCACCGGACCCTGGGATTCACTAGACTCCACAGCTTCCAGTGGGGTCACCCAGGTAACTAAAAACACACTGGTCTTGTCCACTCCTCTGGAGCCAGAGGCCCAGCTGTGGTGCCCAGACTGTAGCTCACAAAGATAACCAACACTGAGCTGGTGGAAGGAACACAGTCAACTCTTCCTCTTAAATTGTATTCTGCCCCAGAGACCTAGGGCCTGGGTGGGGAGTCTCACCTTCTAATCTCAGCCCTCCCACTGATTGGCCACGTGACCTTGGAAAGCTCAGCCCTCCCCATCCCTGGACTCCAGTCTCATCATTTACAACGTAAGACGACTGAGCCAGAATCCGTGGGTTCTGAATTTTTTTTTTTTTTTTTAACAGTGGGACCGATTTTTCTTCCAGAAGGATATTTTCAGGGAAACCAAAAGAAACCAACTTAAACAGAGAAAAGAGCCGGGATGCCATTACCTCCCCGGAATGTGATATGGACAGTCCTGACTCGGTTCACCCAGCTCTGCACTGTCTAGAGACCCACCCACCCTGCTGGGATGCAAACCACGTGTGCTGGGTGTCTAGAGAGGGAAACAGACCAGTGCTGTGGAGGAGGTCAGAAACCCGACAACGGGCACCTGAGCAGCGCAGGTCTGAAGGCTCAGAATGACGCTAATTAATGCCAGACAGACCTTTCCAAGGATTAGCCATAGCTGCACTTCCAGGGTCACCCGGCCTAGCTCATAAATCTGCATGAGACATTATTCATTCTGGAAGACACTCTGGCTCCCAGGTTCTAGCTTGCTCTTGGCCCAAGTTCTTCTCTTTTGAACACAAGCAGTGTGTGGCACAAGAGGGCTTCTGGTAATTAAAAAAAAAAAAAAAAAGTGTTCTGATTCTGCGCTGCGACAATACATCAGCCAAGATTCACCTCAGGTGGGCTACTGAGCACTTAAGCTGAGGAACTGAATTTTTAATTCGATTCATTTAAATTTAAATAGCCACATGGAGCTAGGAGCTACCATGTCGGACAGCACAGCCTTCAAGGACCTGCATTTCATTTCCAGTTCCTCCTTCTCTCCCTTCTTAATCTAATTATCACCGAGTCCCATGCAAGATGCAGCAGCTCCATAAGTGTGGCCCTCAGCCCCACAGCATCTGCATCTCCCTGGAGCTTGTTAGAAATGCAGTCCCTGGCCTCACCCCAGGCCTACTGGACCTCGGTCTCTCCGTGGCTCATATACTGATTTCAGTCTGCAGAGCACCATCCAAGCCCAAAGAGTTGGACAGCGCACATGGAGAAATGGAGGCCCAGAAAACTGAGTAGCTCGCTAAAACTCACACAAAGTGAGTTGAAATAGTCATTCAAACCCACATCGCTGGACAGTGTACAGCCTTGCTGTCCTTAGTATCCCTCGCTTCTGCCATGGAACAGTCATTACCCATTTTTTAACAGGAGTCGTGGAGTCTCCCAGACTGCCAGCCTACCCATTACCACTAAACTGTGAACACTTAAGTCCAGCTATTAACAAAGCTATTTAGCATAAACAGAAGGCAGCGTGCTGGCCTCCAACACAGAGTGAGTGTAGCCAGACCCGTAGCTTTCAACCTGGGAGGTCCTCCAGGGGCTTTGCAAACATTTGACTTTTATTATAAACATATTAATACGTAAAACCACAAGGCAGAACAGGACAACTGTGGAAATGTGTCACATAATAAAATTTAGCCCACAGAAGACCACCACCACCAAGAAAATGTATGACAGTAAGTTAAAGTGTCTTTGTTAGGAACTCAGATAATTTCTGCCTTCTGTGACAAACTTTTGGTACAGGCCTTCGTGGGTAGAAATGTTGTTTTGCATTGGAGTATTTTGGTTTTGAACTTAGATCTCCGTGTGTTTTCCTCATGTGGGGCTGTTTGAAAAAAAGTACTACTGCCACACATGTGCATATGGCCTGTTCAAACCAGGCAAGGCCCAGGGCCCATGCTGGGAGGGACCTGCTACCTGGAATAATTTATATGCAATCACTGGTGACAAGTGACTCAGCACCAGGACAACATCAGACCATGACAATGTAAGTGCTTATGATAATTTATGGATGTTCCTTAATTGATATCTTGGGCCAGTTTTATTGAGTTAAAAATTTGCATACAATGAGATATGCAGATCTTCACCACACAACTGATGCGTTTTGACAAGTGTGCACGCACCTGTGTAAACACCCAATTAAGGGTAGAACATTTCTGTCATTCCAGAAAGCTCCCCCATGTCCTCTTCCCATCAATCTCCATCCCTGCCTGCCTGATTCCTATCACTAGAGCTTAGTCGCTGTCTGCTGTTGAACTTCGTATCACGAGATGGAACCGCAGCAGGTGCTTCTCCGTGTCTGTCTCCTTTCACCCAGTGTCATGCCTTGGGGTCCATCTGTGTTCATTCCGTTCACCGCTAAGTAGTATTCCAAGGCATGGAAATGGCCCATTTTGTTTATTCATTCCCTATAGACGGATATATGGGTGGTCTCCTGTTTAAAGCTATTAAATAAAGTGACTATACATATTCTTTCTTTTTTTTTTCTTTGCAGTGCTGGGAATCAAACCCAGAGGCTTGCTTGGCAAGCACTCTACCTGCAAGCTATGTCCCTAACCCCTACTATCCACATTATCATTCAGTTTGTTTTTTTTTGCACACCTATATTTTCATTTCCCTTGGGTAAATACCTAGGCATGGAATCGTCGGGAGGTAAGTTTTGAAACTTCCAAGAGGCTCCCAAATGATTTTCCAAAGCAGGGGAGGCTTTCCTGCAAAGCACGAGTGTCCATGTCAGTCCAGATCCCACCAACCTGTGCTGCTATTAGTCTGACTGACTTTAGCCCTCTTTGATACAAAGAATCGTATCCCTGGGAGTTTGGGGTCTTGTGCACCCCTCTCCTATGCTTACTGGCCATTTGCAAACCTTCCTTTGTGAAGTGTCCCCCTAGTCTGTTGCCCATTGTGCCCAAGCTCGTTGGTCATTTTGCTCTTGATGTAAAAGGCCTGACAAGTCTGTGGTTGGGTGAGTGTTTAATACGTATTCCTTCCCAGTCTGTGGCCTGCCTTTTCAATTTCTTAATGGAACTTGCAATATTTTTATTTTTGAAAATACAGGTGATGTTACAGATTGTTCATATCTATCTCTGATGTAACAATTTCCTTCTCCACTCTTTCTGAGTCTCTAGAGGTATTGAAAAATAAATGCAGAAGTTGGGGGAAGTGAAGTTCTCACTGACGAACACACAGAACACAGAGGATTTTTAAGGTAGTGAGAGAAACTGTTGTGTGCACCACAATAGGAGACACAAGTCATCACGCATTGGTCAAAGCCCACGGGATGTACAACACCAAGAGTGAACCCCATGTCAGCTGCACACTGTGGGTGGAAATGTTTTGACACAAGATCATCCAGGTCATCAGGTGTGACAAATGGCCCACTCTCATGATGGGGGTATTGGTGGTGAGGAAGGCTGCCCAGAAAGGGGGAACACAGGGGTTAAAAGAAACTCTCAGAACTTTCCATTCAGTTTGACTGTGAACCTAAAACTGCTCTAAAAATGAGTATGTAAAAACAAAAATTTAAAAATAAAATGTGTTACTACCACTCATGTAAATCTAGATTCTTTAACTGTTCTCACTGATGGACTTTATATTAAGTAAATGTGAACCCTGTTTTGATTTTTTTTTTAATAAAGTAACTCATTTAACCTTTTAAAATAGCACAACTAGCTGGATGTGGTGGTGCACACCTGTAATCCCAGTGACTCAGGAGGCTGAGGCAGGAGGATCATGAGTTCAAAGCCAGCCTCAGCAAAAGGGAGGCACTAAGCAACTCAGTGAGAGCCTGTCTCTATACAAAACACAAAACAGGGCTGAGGGTGTGGTTCAATGGTGAAGTGCCCCGAAGTTCAATCCCCAGTCCCCCTCCCCCCGCCAGCCAATCACAACTTCTCCTGTAGGTTGAATATGGTGAAATGGGTGCCCCCAAAGTTTCGTGTATTAGAGGCCTGGTCCCGAGGGTAGTATGGAGGGGGGCTTTAAAAGGTGGGTCCCACCAGAAGGTCCTTAGGGAAATTGAGGGTGCTGCCTGGGAGAGGATCAAGAGGCCCAAGTCTCTCTCTGGCTTCCTGTTTGTGATGATCTTTTCCTCCCTTGTGTACTCCCTCCATTGCCATCGGAGATGACACAGGAAATGGGGGGGGGGCTTGCCAGAGACTCTACTGTGCTTCTAGATTTTCAGGCTTCAAACTGTAAGCTAAACAAACTTCTTTATCAAGCTAGCCTGCCTCAAGTATCACATCATAGTCACAAACACAGACTAGTAGAACTTCTTCTTATACTTTGTTTACATAAAAGCTTCTGCTACTGAAAGAAACAAGTCCGTTTCTAAGAAATCCAAAAAATACAGGTATACATAGGCCGCTGTGTACTAGACCGTCCTTCGTCTAGTCTGGTTTGCTATCAGAAGTGGAATCGTTCTCTTCAGATGGCTTGTAATTCCTCTCGGATCTCTGTACTTACACTCGCCTCATCGTGGGACTCAGTTACACAACACAAAAGAGGCAAAGGGTTCCAGGGAGCCCTGGACTCTCAGGCTATACAGAGGTTGTGGCCTTGGAGCCTTTGTTAGGTCACTCGGGACCAGTCATCTCCAACCTCAGCAGTCCCTTCAGGTCACAATGGGGACAACCGCTCCTTCCCGCCCCGGGTTGTCTGAGGTTTGGGACTGCTCTCCTGACTGAGGAAACCTGCTCGGCATCATAGATTCAGTTCATCTGAGAGGCACTGATTACAAACCAAAATGGAAGAGAAGCCTACTTCACCAAAACTCCTGGGGTCTTCTAAGAAACTCTCCTGTGACCCACTAAAAATTCAGCTTCTCCAAACAGAGGAGCTACATTTTTATTTGAGAGGTATATTCTAATGTCAAAGGAACAGAAGAAATTGAATAAGAGAAATATCACCCTTGCAAATTCCTTAAATTGTCCATAAAGAACATTACGCAAAGATTGGAAAGTGCGGCTCTTATATTATTATAGGAGCACAAATTGAATATATCTAATGACTATGTTATGTACGTAATTATATTATACACATACACACAATACAGAATGATGGCGGGTGGAGCACGTGAAGCAATGAATGTCACCATCCCCTGACGATGGGAGTATAACCTGGTGCACCGCTTAGACGGCATGACCTAGCAAAGGTGAGCAGGCTCATGACCCCAAACCCACGCCTCAGCAGCCAGGTAAAGGTAATCCCCCCACACTGTGAGGGCCAAATATTGCCAACCACACTCATTTGCCAACAGGAGAGCAGGTGAGGGAATGGTGCACAGCCCTAAGGGCACAGCAAGCTATGACAAAATAGCCCGACCCGGTGCACAGAGCCAAGTTGGAGGAAAGGAGCAAGTCTCGAGGGATACTCACAGGATGGCTCAGCTTTTGTTTTTGATTTTTGCTGTTGTTTTAATGTGTGTTGTTTTTTTTAAAAAAATACCTTTATTTTTATTTATTTTTATGTAGTGCTGAGGATCAAACCTAGGGCCACAACCCCAGCCCCATGGCTCAGTTTTGATGGTGTTCAAAGGCACACAACCCCCAACAGCGTGGTATTTAGGGATGGGTGACTAGGTGGGAGAATGACAAAGGAAAGCAAGGCAGGAGGGTAGCTGACTCAGCAGGGACACAAGGCAAAGGGATCAGGAGGGGGACATGGAGGGCTGGGGGCATCCACACTGGTCTGTCAACCTGGGTGGGGCTCCATTATTGGTTTCCTCCTCCTCCTTCCTCCCCTCCTCCTTCCCGTCTTCCTCTTTCTTTTCTAAATCGTGTGTGTTGTGTGTCCCCTACACCCTGAGGTGTTTTATGACGTGTATAGTCCAACGTCATGGTGAAGGTCTTGGCCAGTCTGAGCAGCTATAACAAAGATGCCCCTGACTCAGCAGAAGCAAACTCCGTACAGCTGTGAAGGCCGGGAAGTCCGACATCACAGTCCCCCTCCTGGTCTGCAGAGGCCTGCCTTCTTGGCTCCACCAGGTGAGGAGAGAGAGTTCCCATCCTTTCATCCCCTCAGGAGGGCCCCAGACCCCTCATGGGGACTTCCTCCTCATGACCTCACCTGACCCTAAGCACCTTTTGAAGGCCCCACCTCCAAATCCCATCACACCAAGGTTCCAGTTTGACCAAGTGGGTTCACAGGGAAGGACATGTTCAGTCCATGGCATCCAGTGTGGGGCAAGGTGTCTCCATGTAAACTAAAACGTCACAGAGCCCAGAACTGCGTCTTTACCAGAATCTCCTGCAACCCGGGAAAGGCCCACACTGCGAGACGCACCAGGGAGGAAACCTGAGAACAGCCCAGCATCGGCAGGTTCCCTCTGTGGTGCGCTGGTGGCGCAACTGCTAGGTCAGCAGCAGTGTTTAAATCACCTTCCCCTGATTGCGTTTAGCAAAGCTCCTGTATTTCAATGTGCATTTAAGAAAGCCTCACAGTGGAAGGGACTCACACGGACAGACTCCTATCTGCCCCACGGCAAGGTCTGCCCGGGCTGCCATCTAGACACAGGCTCAGGGCCTCTCGGGGCCTTTTTTCTCCAAGGGTAGATACTGCTGGCGTAAGTGGATCTACCTTTGCGGTATCTCTACAGTCTCTTTGCCACACAGTACCTATAACTAGCCACAAAACTGCTCCTCGGAGAGTGCACTCATGGGACAGGGACACATTTTCTGTGCCTCTACTTCCCCCTCCACGGTGCCTACACTGAGGAGAGTCCACTTAGGTCCCCACTGCCTGTCCCTAGTTTGGCAATCCCTGGACCCTATTTCTGGGTGCCATCTCTTGCCCTCAGTTCTCCTGGAATGCCCACCTTTCAGCCCTACTGTATTTCCCCTCCTAGGTCCTATCCCCTCCATTCAGCTCCCGCCTCCTTATAGAGCTCTCCAGGAATCCTCTGACCCCAGCTGAAGTCCTTTCCTTCCATTCCCTGTGCTCTCATCTCCTGGGTCCTCACTCTGTGATACTTCTGTAGGACATGGTTCAAGTCAAATTCACCACCCTGTGGAAAGGTGCATTATCTGTACCTACAGAGGAGGATGGGGACATGCAGGGGGTGACATAACTAACCGGCGATCAGACCTGGGAATGAAGGGGAGACTCTAACCCAGGGCCACCTGACCCTAAAGCCATCCCACTCTCCTGTCCCTCACCAGAAAACTCTGTTGTGACCCCACACTCCTGCCACCTGCTAGCCAGCCCTCCAGACCCTGCCAGGAGCCTGCACCAACAAGATCCACCCGGTTCATGGGGAGAAGCACCAGGTGAGTGGCTGCCGATGGCCACTCCCACTGCTGCTCCATCTCTGGCTGACATTTGCCAGCCCCAACACCAAGTGGTCTGCCTCTCGTCTCAGGTCTGTCAGCACTTGACAGTGTCTTCCTACTGCAGACACAGCGTCTCCAAGAACCAGTGTTTCATTTCTTGAAAGGAAGGATGGCAGCCTTTAGCCTGGGTCTGATCTATTCAATCACCTCAATTTCTCCCCCGGCTCTGGTCTTTTCCTCCTGATAGAGTGTCCAAAATAAATCCAATTTCTCTGCTGATCTGACGCTCACATCCAACTCCTTACTTCCAGGCATGTGAATTACCACAAATACCTCCCTTGGGTCTGTCCCAGTCCTGCAACCTGACTCACCACACTGACAATCCCGACCCGGAAAGGAAAAGATTAAGAAAGGGAACTGCTGTCCTGGACTTGATTCTGACCAACGAGGAAGAACAGATTGATGAAGTAGAAGTGACGGGAACCTTGGGAGAAAGGGACTGTGCCACGTTGGCGGTTGTTATTGTGAATGAAAGAAACATTGGCTCTTGTCAGATAAGTCACTTTTGGAAAGAAGGCTTCAAACCTTCCCATCAGTCTGGTGCCAGGGATAGACTCTCAAAGAACAGGGGCCACATCTCCAAACCAAAAGTCAGGACGTGTCATCAGACCACAGATTTTTATGGTGCAATTGGTGCGATGGAAACTCTGAAGAAAAGAAGGCTGGGTGTCGAAACGTGTTCTAGCACTCGTTTGAATGTCTATGGGAATAACAGACCATCAAATATGAGTGCCTCAAACTTTATAGCATCGGGACACTGAAGGAGATGTTGGGAGGCTCTAAACTAGAAAGTCTCAGGATGTAACTGAGTTGGTACCTGTTAAGAAGACATGAGGGCATGTACAGAAGACAACTTTCCTGTACAAGAAGCTCTCTGATGAACATCCATTTTTTAAAGGAATGAAGGAAGAATGGTTTGACCAAAAAATATAGAAAACACCAACTCAGCTGAAAAAGAAGAAAGCATATTATCCTCATAGACGTGGGGATGGGCTCCAGGCGTGGGAGTGTTGGCTCACCTCAGGCAAGGCAAAACTGAAGAATGTGGTATCTTAGTCAATTCAGGTTACTATAACACATTGTCACAGAATGAATGGCTTGTGCAACAAATATTTATTTCTCAGAGTTTTGGAGCCTGGGAAGTCCAAAAACAAGATGGCGGCAGATCAAAGTCTGGTTTGCAGATGGCCGTCCTCTTGCTCTGCCCTCACATCGAGGTGGAAAGCAGAGAGAGAAGAATCAGGTTCTCTAGCACCCCTTCTTACAGAGCACCACTCTATTACCTACCAACGGTCCCACCTCCCAACACCATCCCACTGGGAGTTAGTGTTTCAACACATGGGGTGAGGCAAACATTTTGCATACCATAATGGTTTGGTTTGGTTTGGTCATCTCCAAACCTTTCATTGGCAAGAACTGTTTCATAAATCATGGTAGAATGATGACCACAATATCTGACTTAGATATAAAGGATACTGAGAAATCAGCTAAACCAAGCAGCACAGATAGACACATCACCAGGGAGAATGCCAGGGGGTAGATGCCCAAAAAGAACTATCTCTAGAGTCACAGCTGATACTGAGCAAGGGTGACCTTGAAAAAGACCACACAAATGTTCTCCCAGATGCACTGGTATTTACAGGGTAAAGAACACTTTTTTTTTTTCTTGGAGCAAATAGTGCAACATCAACTGAAGGCAGAGGACAGGCATGACCACTTAGCCACTGACGTCAGTTTGAAGACTTTGATCAGAAGTAAGTGTGGGGTAGGAAAGGAATGCTGACGTGCTGTGACTTCTGAGTTTTAGACTGCAGCCAATCTAGAATGAGAAGAGCTTGCTATTGGGAGGATAAAGCCTATAATTGTACACTCAAAGATTCAAAGAACACAGGGACAAATGGATCAATTTCCTGAAAGGTTTCAGGAAAACATAGGTTCTGGAAATTCTTTGACACAACCCACCAATGTCATGCTTTCAGTTAATTCTCTCCTTTACAGCCAAACTATCCCCAGCTCTCACATCTTTCCAAATAGCCAACAAAATGCCCTAATACCTTCCATTCTTTAAAAATCCTCATTTAGTTCCCTTTCCCTCTCCAGTTGACACTCCATTCCTATACCCCTCTTTAGGGCCAATCTTCTTATAAGAATTTTCTACAGATTGCTGAGGCTCAAACCATGATAACCCCCAAATATGCACGTTGGCATCATAGAAAATCACGGACACAAGAAAGTTACCCAGACTTTTTGCAGCCTTCCTTCCCCGTGGCCACAAAGGAATCCACAGACCTAGCTCTCCCGAAAGTAAGTCCTAAGACCCTCATGCCAGAGAGCTTCTGCCCCCACCCAAATCCAAGTAGAATCTGAATAGGCCCTGCCAAGTTCCCACTTTTTATCCAACATGTTTCTCCCCAAGTATCCACTTATACATGAAAACACATGGTTTTCCCTGGGTGTGTGGCTCTTCATTTACCAACAGTTTCCAGGCCATGTGAAACTTTGTGAAATGAATTCCTTATGCTTTTCTCTTAATCTATCATTTGGTATAAGGGTGTCACCCATGAGCTCTGCAGTGGGTGACAGAAGATGACTTTTTCTCTCCTACAATACACCACACCCATTATTCTTCCTCTGTTCACTTCTGACCCACCCATATCAAGCTGGTTCAACCCTCCATCACTGAAATTTTTGTTGTCAAAAATTTAGACCATTTAGATGTTAGAACAGTAAACATTTGAGTTCCCACATGTGCAGGTCACTCTCTGTCCCGATGTCTCTGAGCCTGGCCAGTATTGCCCAGGGTTAGCAGGGCATCCTTCCTAAACACTTTCCTTTCTTGATATTCACAGATTCCCCCTTAGGATTTCCTCTTTCTTCATGGGATCAAACTTCTTTCTTCTCTATTGTCTCTCCTGTCTCTCTCTGTCCTCCTCTTCCTGATCTTCTATGCTGACCTTCCCAGGATCTCAGAACTGGTCTCTACTTTTCATCATTCCACATTCTCCTCAATCCATGGTTTTGAATAGCATCTAAACAATGAATATTCCAAAATGTCTATTTCCAGCCCAGACCCTCTTTTGGACTCCAGATTCATATATCCAACAGCCCGCTTACCATCTCCATTTGATTGTCTCACAGATATCCCCAAGTTAACATTGCAAAGGAACCAATTCTTTTCTCTCTTGAAATGATTTCCTCTTCCCTCTCCCCTATCCACATGAATAGAGCTTCCATACCTTCCCATAATGCCCTGGGGGCCATCTGCCTTGGACAGTGGCTCAGACCAGATATCTGGGCATTATGTCTTTCTGCATAATGCCCCACATCCAACCTATTAATAACCCTTATCTTTTCTACTTCCTATCTGCATGCAGAATCCATTTACTTCTCTCTATTTGCATTGTGAACTCTCTTGCTCAATCACTTCCTTCCATCCAAGCTAATTCAATAGCCTTCCAACCCATTCCCTGCTTTAACTCATGTCATCCTCGAATCCTTTCCTACACATCCAGCAGAGGGAGTGGTTTTGTAAAACTTCAATCAGACTGGGTTACTTCCTTGCTCAAAACCTTTCAATGGCTTCCCTTTGCACCTTGAATAAAATTGAAATCCGTTTTTGTGGCTTAGAAAGCCCCACCCAGTCTGACTCCAGCCAACCTCTCTTGTCAACAGATGGTCTCAGTAAGCAGTGCAGAGCCACTTAGAACTCACAGGGGGCATTCTGCAGTTGTGCCGCGTGGCACGCTGTCCACCAGCATCCTAGGTGGTGCCCAGGAAAGGGACGTCACCTCCTGCTGCTCTCCTTGGAGCTTGGATGCCAGATGCTCCAGGGAGTGGCATGTTTCTGCTGGGAGAGCCAGCAGTCCAGTGTCCGAGGCACCTGGAGGCTCAGTGGGGTGGTGAGGTCATGCACAGCCTTCCCACTGCTGGCTACAGAGTCATCAGTCCCTGCCACACATTGGCAGGCAACATGAGGAGAGGCCTGCTCTCACTCACAGCTCATCCTGCGCCTCTGTCCACAGTCTCCCACCTTCTCGCTGGATGCTCCTCCTTGCTCACATTGACCTCAACTATGCCCAGGGACCAAGCCCAGCCTGCGCCCTCTAGAGGTTCTGCTCCCACTTGTCTATGCCCAGAGTGGCTTTTCCAGGGCTGTCCTCATGGCCAGGTCCTTCATATTCCTTCTTGTATCAAACAAAATGTCACTCCTCTGATCGGTGTCCCCTGACTACCTCCCTTATTCCCCACTCTCACGCCCTGCTGCTTTCTGTATCACAAGCCTCACGTCTTTACTTTGTATTCAGTCCTGTGTCTCTATGCTTAGCATCTGGCTACCGTGAGTTTGTAAACTGCAAGAGGACAGTGACCGTGCCCTTTATTTGATGAAATGATGGTATTACAGAGAATTTTTCAAGCAATATCTTACATTGCAAAATTACCAGTGGAGAAAAAACCCTGCTTATGTTACCCCTCATTCTTGTTATTTTTATTAAGGTTTTTACCGATCCACTAAATTAAAATTTCCAGGAACCACAGAGCTAAAGAATAGTATATTTCAGTGTATTTATAGCTTAGCTGAATACTCCAGCACAAAGAGAGAAAATGAATAGATTGATGTAAACCTGTATAAAGGACATAAGGAGCTGGTGATCATGCGACATTCCCTATTTATTATTATATCTCCGACGTAAGGAGGTTGCTCAGCAAATATCAGATATTCAATAAACATTTGTTGGCTTAGTGAGACTGATGAAGCGTGCTTTGTAATAGCACATCTCAAGAACCTGCTTCTACCTAGCCCCCTTCAACACTTCTATCAACCTTGACCCAAGCCCACTTAATATGTTTATCAATACATTGAATGAAGATATAGATGTTATGTCTATCCAATTTACAGGAGGTATAAAACTGGAAAGATAAAACAGTGAATGAGAAACCGAGACGCAAAATCCTGTCCACTTTGAATAATGGGCCAAATCCCACTTGATAAAATTGACCATGCAACAAGTCACAACAGGATGTAAAACACTGTGGCTGCTTCTGCCAACTTAACGAGCTACGGGGGAAAGTGATTCTGGAAGAAAGAGCGACCTGAGGCTGTAAGACAAGGGGCAGAACTCTAAGGAGGGAACAAGGCGACCGCGGGAGTGCCATGTGGTGAAGAGCTCTGTTGATGGGCTCAGTGAATTCACCACCAATTCAAGAAAACCTGCAGAGGGACTCCTCGGCAGCATTCGAGAGACCCTAACTACTGGAGCTGCTGAGCAAACTGAGCAGAGGACCCCCAGCTCAGGAGCTCAGTGGAGATGCAGAGCAATTGAGTTCCCAGTCCCAGAAGGTCTATGCAACAGCCAGGGCCCACACATGGAAGGACTTGGACCCTGAGACTTGGGTTGGGAATGCCCCAATATTTACATTTGAAAATCTTCTATTTATTTATTTATTTTGGTACCAGGGATTGAACCCAGGGGCATTTAACCATGGAGCCACATCCCCAGCCCTAATTTTTTTTTTTTTTTTTGATTAGGGCTAAGTTGATTAGGGCCTTGCTAAGTTGCTGAGGTTAGCTTTGAACTTGTGATCCTCCTCCCGCCTTGCCTCCTAAGCCATTGGAACTACAGGCATGTGCGACCATGCCCCAAAATATTGGAGAATCTTGAACTCTCAGATTCTGCTAAACTAGGTGTGCAGAAGCTGCCCACTTTATTAGAAGATAGTGATTCCCCATTGCCTAGAGATCAGACAGGAGCCTCAAGGAGGCTGGTGTCTTATGAGATACGACTTGTCCCTCTCAGCATCTACCCCTGTGTCCCCTTTATGAACTACATAAGTAGGTAAAATCAAATCACTTAACTGGCAGAACCTCAAAGGCTCCATTCTTCTGATGACAGGAGATAAGCAAGAAGTGGCAAGTGCAGTGGAGGCCTCAGTAACAAGCCTTTTAGTGCAGGAGCCAAACATATCAGTAAAGCTTTGGAGGATCAGGGATTTGAGACATGCCTGACTCACTCAAAACTAAAGGACAAATTTCTGCATTTCATAATGTCTCTAAGAAAGAAGCATAACATTTCAATGGGCCTCTTCAAGTTCAAGAGCCTTCATGTTTACCTTTGCTAGGTGACAGAGGCTGCCAGCTTAGTGGTGCCCAGAACAGGAAAGTGCTCTGCAAGAGGTTCAATTGCAATGGCAGCCACCCTTGCTCCTTGGGCCCCATGGCCCAATGGAAGCATGACCAAGGAAATCCCTGAAGAACCTATTTCCAGATGGGACAAAGCTCAAAAGGACACTGTGGCTCTGACTGGCTTCAGAACTACCCTTGGCTGCCAGAAACAGCAGCTGCTCTGTCAAAGCTGTGCCCTCAGCCACAGGAAACTTCCTCATGCAAAGACCAGTCCACAGCCAATGATGGCCTGAACTCAAGAGAGAAAACAAAGGCTTGGCCCTGTTCTCCTGATTTAGGACAATTCTGAAGGGGTCCTGCTCTGGCACTCCATGCAGGATCTACTGAGACCTCCATTGCCTTCGTCCTGCTCAGTGCTGCCTCACTCAGCTCCTTAGACATGTTCCAGGCCAGCAACTGTCCACCTTGGAGTCTGCACTCAGGCAGATCATTGACACACTAGGCAACACGGTGATTGCACGGTTGAGCTTCCCACTTTGTTTTGCATGACTTCATCGAGATACCATAAGGGTTTTTGGTTGTTTTATTCTACTTTCATGGCCTTTCCTGTGGCTTTTGCCTCTGCGACATTTTTATCTTATTCCTCACTTTCTTCATGAGTTCTGCTAATTTACATGACACTCCTTTGGTATTTTTCTTTTGAACCATCTATTTCTTTCTAAGTTCTCTTTTAGAGAGATTGCACTGTTGGTAAAGTCTAAGAATTTGAAAAGCAATTCAGGTTGGACCATATGAAATTGGTACTTTTGTGGTCAGATGCTGATAACTTCATGTGGTTCAAATTAACATTTATCTGCAGTTTTTGTTTCCTTCCTCTTACTTATGGATGCTTTTCATTTACTCGGGGCCTTTTTTTCTTTCTCCCCCATCCCTGCTTTATTTATCATTCCCTTGCAAAGATCCTGCAATTATTACTTTGTTTAAACAAATAATAAATTATATGTGAATGAGGTTAATTACTTAACGATCATGTGAGAGGAGATGGGTAAGAGTGGGACCTTCTCAACACCCCTTGGGCACATCATGAACAATTTCTTCTCACAAATCTAGTATCTCTCCTTCCCTAGATGCATGTTCACCTCAACGTGCGATGTTTAGGAGGTCTACATGATTCACACACAGCAGGATCCTAAAGCAGAACCTGGGACAGAATTGGGCAGGACCCTGTAAGGGAACAAGATAAGTGGGGTGGAGCAGAGGAAGAGGCCAGCTTTTTACTGAAGTCTGGACTCAGCTGGTCCCTCGGGAGCTCTGGGGTGGGGATGGTGTCACCTAATCATCCTCATCTGGCTGGAGCTTTCCCTTCTACAAGCCAGTCATGAGCTGAGCCTGCCCCCTGCCTGGGGGTAGGGTGTCCCCTACCTGTTGTTCCTCGATGCAGGGGCTCCTCTCTGTTGTAGGGTATGCTCTGGAGAGAGAACCATGCACCTAGCACTCCCAGCCACTGGGGGATGGAGGCATGGGCCTGGCAACTGGAGTCTGGGTTTTCTGTGTTGCCTCCTCCTTCCCTCTTCCACCCACTGTGTCTCAGGCAGCCACCTTGGGACAGGTGGGCAGTCATCAGCAACAGGGGTAGAGATGACCCGCCATCTTGATTCCCTACCTGCCCCTCTTGCCTTTCTATGGAGTCATATGGCCCACCTTAAGGGGACAGTCCTGCTGCTCCTGGGGCCAGGCCACCTTCAGAGGGAAACCTCTGTCTCAGGGGAGGTGTGCCTCCTGCTGGCAGCCCAGGGAGGCCAGCATTGGCTCTCAGCGTCCCTCCTCTGCTCTGTCCAGCTCTCACCCTCCAGCAGCTCCACTTCATGGCTGGTCACGGGTGGGTTTTTTCCCGCCTCCATCAGGTCTGGGTTTTGTTCTTTCTGTTCTCCTTTTTGTGATGTTTTAAGAGGAGCTTTGGGAAAGGCCAAGGGCAACACTCACAATCTGAAATAGAAAATCTCTCTCCTTAGACTTTTTTCTTATCTTGGTTTCATTGGGAAATATATCATATACACAAAGTATTGTGTGTAAAATATATGAAAACTTTAAAGTCTAAAAATAAAACATCAAACTACAATAACCTGTACCTATTGGCCAGATGAGGAAGTGGAATATAACCAATATCCTCAAAATCCCCCAAGGGGGCACCTCACACTCTCCCTCCACCCCACAGGGAACTACCGTTTTGAACCTACTTATCATTACCTTGCTCTGCTCTCAAGTTTTACTAGGTATAGCTGTAATTCCTAACAAAATACTCTTTAGTACTTCCTCACTTTATATAAATGGAATTGTACCCTATTTATTCTTCTGCAAATGTTTCTCAGACTCAGTAGTACAGTGTGGGAATTCCTACATGTGACAGTTGACTCATTCCCATCACGACACAGTATTCCTTTGTATGACTATATAAAAAATGCACCCATGCAGCAGGCCGTCCCACCTGGGTTGTTTCCAGATTTCTACTCTTAGAAACAATGTTGCTGATAACATACCTGTACCTTTCTCCTGATTAACTTGGTATGAATTTCTCCAGGACATGTGTATGAATGCAATTACTGGACCTTCCCATATTTACATTTTCAACTTGCCTGGGCATTTCCAAGCTGTTGTCTCAAATGGCTGTATCAATCTCTATTCCCACCGGCAGTACAGGGAAGACTCCTTTGCTCCATGTCCTTATTGAGTAAACTTGACGTTTTCAGACATTTGAATTACACTTTATCTAAGACAGTAGGAAATTTTATTGCTGTGTGATTTTTAATGGGCATGGCTATGATGGGGGCTGGACATCTTTTCACATGCTTTTTGACCATGCAAAGTCTTTGCTGTGAAATCTCTCGTGGTATCTCTTGTCCCACTTTCCTCTGGGTTCTAGTCTTTTCTTCATTCACTTACAGGAGTTCTTCCTTATGTTCTGAAGTGAACCAGTGTCAATTATGTGTGGCAAGTCTCTTCTCTCAGGTTGTGGCTTGTATTTCTAGTCCGTTGTCTGCTCATTACCAGAAGTTATTAATCTCAACGTCCCCAGCTTTTTGCAATCTTTTTCTGGATCCTAGGGTCTTTGTGTGCTGTGTTTAAGAAATAACTACCCAACCTCATAAAGATATCCTTTCACGTTTTCCTCTAAAAGTCTTAAACTTTTATCTTTCACATTCGAGACCTTAAGCCATCTGGAATTAATCTTGGTGTACGGTGTGAAGTAGAAATCTATTCTTCACTTTTTTCCAACTGGTGCCACATATTGAAGACCCTATTTTCCCCCACTGACACAATCTGTCATCTATCAGTCTCCACACAGGCACAGGTCAATTTATAAGCTCTTTATTGTGTTCCGTTGGTCTACTTGTCGAGCCCTGTGCCAACACCACACTCTTTATTTCTGTAGCATTATCGTTTTATGTTGTGATGTTATAGGCCAAGTGCCTCTCCCCTCTGTTGTTCTTATTCTTCAGGAATGCATTGACTCTTCTTGACCTTTTTCTTCTCCCTATAAATTTTATAATTAGTTGGTCAAGTTCCATGAAAATCCTCTTGGGGTTCTGGTTGCAACTGCACTGAACATATAGACCAATTAGAGAAGAATTGTTACCTTAATGATATTAAAACTTCTTACTCACCAGCATGTATTTCCTGTTTTTGTTTTGTTTTGTTTTGTTTGGGGGTTGGTTTGTTGTTGTTTGTTTGTCTTATATTTTGTATGTCTTTCAATAAAGTTTTGTGATTTTTCTCCAAAAAGGAAATGGTGGAATAACAGTTAAAAGCACATATTCTGAAAACAGATGTTGGGTTGAAGTTTTACTCTGCCACTGAATAGCTATCCAATACCAACAATTTATATGATCTCTTTGGTTTCCATTTTCTAAGCTATAAAGGAAATTAACAACAGTATCTGTCTCATAGTGTTGCTATAAGGCTGCATGAATATAGAGAGAAAATATATAGATAAAACACACACACTATATATATATATATATATATATATATATATATATATATATATATATATACACACACACACATATATATTACTTCCATATATACATATATGGAAGTAATAGTGGCAAGAATCTTTTCTTGTCCTTAACCTTAAAGGAGTCACATTTATATTGTGGCACTGAGTAAAATGTTGGTTATTGATTCCAGATGAGGAAAGTTGCTCCTACTCTGAGTTTGCTAAAAAATCTTTACCATAAAAAATTATGATATGCCAAAGATTTTAATTTGCTAATTTGGCAAATCATGTATTTTCTAGTGTTAAACTAACCTTGTATTCCTGTAATAATACAAACTCAGTCATAATATATTATCTTTCGCTTTAGATTCAGTTGGCTAATATTTTGCTTTGGACATTTGTATCAATAAGCACGCAAAAAGTTGGCCTAGAAATTTCCTTTCTTGTGCTGATTCTCTCGGGCTTTCCTATGGTGGATACACTTCGTCTAATTGACTCTAAACATTATGTAAGCTTAGAATTATTTGTTCCTTGTGAGTTCTATAGGGCTTATATGATTCATAGACCTTTCTTGCATTTGGTGTCTTCTTGAAAGAAATACCATGAAACTTTGCTTTGGTGCTTCGGTGGCCACAGCCTCCTTTCTCCTTGAGTCACTTTGAGATTTTTTTATTTTCTTAAGAATCTGTCCAACATGGGGATTTTTAAATTAATAGCATAGTCTTTTCATATTGTCTTACTACTTTCTGATCTCTGCTGCCTTGATGCGTAGTCATGCCCTTCCATTCCTAACTGGTTTCTTCTCAGTTTTATCCCTGATCAATTCTGCAGAGATGTGCCAATTTCATTAGGATTTTCCAAAAAGCAAGTTTGAGCCTGTTACTCCTTTCTGTTGGATCTGTTTTGGATTTTCTTAATTTCTTCCCTTGTCTTTGGGGTTTCCTTTCTTCTTTCTTAAGGTTTTTATCTATTGATATCATCCACCTTTTAAAAATGGAGTGCTAAGCTCAGGTCTTCTCAGCTTCTCCTCTTTACACTAAAAACACTTAAGGTCACAATTTTATTGGCAGGCACAAATTTAGCTGTATCCCACCTTCATTTAATAGCTCTTTACATGTCAGCTGTGGTTTCTTCGCTGTTATTCATTTCTAATATAATTTCATTGTTGTCTAAGAATGTGGTTGGTAGGTACATATTCAATGAAATGGAGAGAGCTTGGGACCTGTTGAATTTTTATAAATGTTCCACACATGCTTGACGAGAATGCATATTCCCCAATCATTGGTACGCGTTTTGAATGCATTCTCTAAATTAAGATTGTTAAACATGTGGTTCAAAGCTTCTCCATCATTACTGACCTTTTTGATCTGTTTGAGATTAAGATTAAAATCTCCAAATCAGATTAAGAATCAATTTGTCCTCACAGTTGGCTAAATTTTCTGCTTTATGTATTCTGAAGCTATGTTATAAGATACATTCAAGTTTAGGATTGTAATATCTTTAACTTTGAATTAAGCCTTGGTCAGTGTATAGTCAGCATTTTTACCTCTGAAATGGTTTTTGTCCTTAAAGCCAAGCATATCTGAGATATAATTTTATCTATAATCATATGCTATTTCAGCCTTCCTTTGATATGACCTGGTTATGATTTTTCTCTCCTTTAATTTCAATCTTGCTGTATCCTGGGATTTTTTATATGTGTCATGTAAATGACACATATCAGAACTTTGGTAAGTTTTGACACTCTGTCCTTTATCTGGAACATTTAGCCCTATTTCCATTGATTGTGATTTCTTATACCTTTGGGTTCATTTCTACCATTTTATTTTAAACTTCTTTCTCCTTCCATTTCATTTTTTTTCTTATATCAGTTTTGGGGATTATTCACTCTACTTTTACATTTTTGAACAGTTGTTAAATGTGTTAAATTATGTCTAACACTTCCTAATGAAGTGAAATGCTAATTGTCATGGCACAGAGTGGAAGGATGCAGGTACCTGGAGGTGGGATGCTGTGGGCAAGTGTCTAAGGCCACCACAATGGGGTACATCAGCAGAGGAGCCAGGGGACCACTGTCTGGCACATGCATTATTATTTCCACTCTTCTCTCAAAACCTAGAGATCTTAGAGCACTTTAAATCCTATCACTTCCTTCCTGATTTATATGCAATTATCCAGGATTGAGGTTTTGAATTGTTTTTTTTTTAACTCCACAAATTTGGCATAATTAATATTGATACACACGGTTAGTGTTCATTAGATTTGCCCACCTATCATTTTTCTCTTCTCATCAATCCTTCTAGTACCTTCAGCCCTCCTTTTGAGAAGTTCCTCAAGTACAGCCTGTTGTCAGTGAATGCTCTCTGGTTTTGATGGTCTGAAAGTTTCTTTCTGTTGTCCTCATTCTTCAAAGGAATTTCACTTCATACAGAATCCTGTGGTCTGCCATGCTCTCCCCAAAATGCGAGATTCCCGTTCTCTTAGCTTCAGAGTTTGGATGTTGGTATTGAAAAGTTATCTCCGGTCTCGTTTTCCTTCCTTTGTGTGATTTGTCTTTTCTTCCGGAAGCTTTTAAGATCTTTCTTTGGTGTCTGACCCTTCACTACAGTGAACTTGGGTGTGGATTTAATGAACTTTGTGGATGTTTTTCATGAAATTTGAAAAGTACTCGATCACCGTGTCCTAGAGCAGTCTCCCCGCTCTTGTCTTTGTCTACTTTCTATATTCCGATTCCAGAGACTCTGGCCCTTCTCACTACACCAATGACTCAAGCTCTCTCTCAAGTGTCCCTCAGAGCCAGCTTTCAGTTCACGTCATTTATTTAAAAAAAAAAAATCCATTTATAGAAGCTCTACTTGGCTCTTCTCCAAACCTTCCTGATCAATTTCTACAGTCTCTCAGGGTTGTATTTTTGTTTGTTTGTTAGCATACTTTTCACCCTGTCTTCTCCTCCTTCAAGTAGATTCGACATCTCTGCTTCGATCTCTCCATCTGCCTGTTCTGATCTCCCGTCTCCACCGTCCTCGTTGTATAGCTGGTTGTTTCTGCTGACTTGCCTCAGCAAGTCATTCCAAGTGTGAACTTCCTGTGCCTACTGATTGCTCCTTGTGGGCTCCTGCTCCCAGGACCTTCACCTGAGGGATTTCTCCAGTTCCGTGACTTCCAAATGTCAAGGGGCAGCTCCCACCTGGGACTATTGACAGCTAAATTACCAGCCTGTGGTTTTTCAGGTCATTTATGCAGTACAAATTTAGACATAAGGGAAAGCTCATGAACAAGAGTTCCCAGGAGCGGTGTGTTGTTCTAGTTCTGTTCCACCCAGACCAGGAGGCATGTTTTCAAAATCTGCCTTCACTTGGGCATCCACCAAGATGATTTAGACCTCAGCCCTTTTCTCTTAAGTCCTATCTGTGCAACACACATGGCAGACCCTGTGCCAGCTTAGGGCTCACTAAGTCAGATTAACTCTGGCTCTCTGATTCCTGGCCTATGAGGAGTTCACTGTCCTTCCCACTGACTCAGACACACACTTGAAAAACTTCGTTTTTAGATTCCACACGTTTAGACAAGCTATACTGAGAGCCATTTTTCTGAACATCTTTTCTTGCTCTTCACGGACTTCATTCATCCGATTTCTTCACATACTAACAGGACACAGATGCGTGAACATCAGAGATACGCTTCCTTGGACATAGGTACTAATCGGCAGAAAGACTCTACTAAAACTGGAATACCCTGAAAGAGTGATATAAACCATTGTTGCCCCAGGAAAAGGCAGGAGAGCTCTGCAGCTATAGAGAGCAAGCGGCGGGGGCCAGGGAATGAGGGAGAGACACACATGTCAGTGTTGGGGATGAGGTGTTAGCAGATCAGGTGACATGCCTTTCCCTAGGGAAGCCAAGAGGACATTGGAGTGAAGAGCAGGAGATAAGCAGGGTACTAAATATAAACCATGGTATCTTCACGCACTTGCTAAAGCCTAGCTCTGCCACAGGGAGTCACACACTTGGAATGGAAGAATACGATTTTCATGTTTCACATGAAAATGAATCTGACTTCCTCAATTAAGGGAATGGAAGTCAGCTAAACTGTCTGTACGACATTCAATGGTGGGTGCTTGAACTCAGGTCTTCAGAGTACTGATCCCAGTACTTCTCTCCCAACAGATCCTAACATTTCTGTCTTCCAACATGGTGTGTTCACACAGCACCCTTGTTTCACAGGGTATCCTAAGTGTTATATGAAGAAGTTGTTCAGCAGGCACACAGGATTGGGAGACATTAAAGTGGACAGAGTTAGGTACGCTTGGGGGATTTTCTGTTAGTATGCAACTGTTATTTTTGATGCTCAAAGACAAGGGTGTACAGTCAGAACAGCAGTCATCAAGAACACAAGTAATAGTAAATGCTGAAGGGGATGTGGGAAAAAAAAGGAACACATTTACACTGCGGGTGGGATTGTAAATTAGTATAACGGTTTTGGAAATCAGTATAGAGATTCCTCAAAAGACTAGGCAGGGAACCACCATATGACCCACGAGGCCATTCCTCAGTGTTTACCCTGAAGAATTAAAATCATCTTAGTCCAGTGATATATGCATACCTATGTTTACAGCAGCACAATTCACAATAGCCAAACTATAGAACCAGACTAGGTGTCATCAACAGATGAATGGAAAAAGAAAATATGGGTAAATATACACAATGGAGTTTAATCAGCCATAAAGAAAAATGAAATCATGTCATTTGCAGGAAAATGGTTGGAACTAGACCATTATCTTAAGTGAAATAAGCCAAATTCAGAAGGTCAAGAGACTTGTTTTCTCCCACATTCAGAAGCTAGAGAGGAAAATGAAAAAGAAAAGCGGGGGTAGATCTCCTGGAAATCAAAGGGAGATCAGCAGAAAAAGGGGACGGGAAGTGCTGGGGAGTGATATTGGCCAAATGATATCGTTCCGTTGTGTGCATGTTTGGGTATGTAACAACAAATCCCACCATTATGAATGACTATAATGCACCAATAAAAATACAGAAAAAAAGAAGGGAGTAAAATGCAGGACTCGCCAAACCTATTTGACTACGGGATCTGTTATTTAATTCAGCATCCCAAGGGATTCATGCTCAGCAGAAAACAATTTGGAAGATGCTAGGCTTTGTCATCCTGATTATCCAATTCTATAACTCTTCCAAAATCTTTGCTGAATTCATAGCAACAAGCATTTGCGAAGTACAAGCCACATGCTGAGTCCAGTGCTAAGACTGTAGGGGACGCCAAGAGGAATAAGGTCCCCAACCCCAAAATACTTATATTGCACTAACAATATCCAGACAAGTGCATAAGTAATATTAATCCTGCCCAGAATATGAAATTAGAAATTATGACAGTGTTTTAAAGGTTCAAAGGTTGGAAATTCACTACTCGGCATATCTTTATATCACACAGAACAAATATCTAAACTCCACTTTTACAAAACTGAGCTTCTGATAGTCCCCCATCTAGTCCTGCAAACCTGCAAAGACGCAGTCCTCCCCATCTGGCTGAAGGACCGCAGGCTCAGGCTGAGTAACCCTCCTCGACTATTCTTTACTCTCACAGCTCACAGCTAATCCTGCAGCAAACTTTGTTAGCTGTGCCTTCAAAATACATCCTAAAGACAAACCCTCCTCTCCGGCTCCACTGCCACACACGGGTCAGCGACCCTCAGCGCTGGCCTCCTCGTTCCCTGCTCTAATCTCCTTGCCTCGGTCTTTGCACCCTACGTCTCTCCCCAACCCTGCAGGGGGCGTGATCCCTTTAAAATCCCAAGCAGATCACGGGATCCTCTGGTTCAAACCGACTCACCAGCGCAAGCGCAAGACTTCACAGTGGCCTGTAACTTCTCAGTATTTGCCCCATTTTCTCTTTGCCCTTTTCCCTTCCATTCCATTGTGACAGGGACAGTAGCTTCTTCACGGCTCCTGACACTCCCTGGGCTGGTCGCTGCCCCTGCACCACTGCATTTGCTGGACCGTGCTCCAGCCACACCCCTCACAGGATCTCTCCTGGCCCTTCTTCATGCCACCTTAGAAGTCTACAAAGGGCTCCAATGTCCTCTTCTTGGTAGGAAAACACCCACTGCTAACAGTAACCCCCCTCCCTGGCACCCTGTCCCCTGCTTCATTTTGCAGCCACTCATCTGACACTAAAAACTGCTCCTGGGTTCACTGCTTCTCTCTTCCCACCAGAACAGGACCAGCAGAGCACAGGAGTTCACCTGTTCTGTCCCCAGCTGCTTCCCCGCACATAGAACAGCGCCCAGCGCAGGGTTCAACAACAACCTCATGAATAAAAAGCCAACAGAACCAGTCGGGGTGCTCAGGAAGGCGTGCGAAGAAGGTGGCATCTGGAACCTGCCATGGAAGAAAGGCCACAGCCTCCAGCGCGGCTCAGATCCCGGCCACCCACCAGGGGCCGTGTCTGGCCAAGGCTGGGTCGGGACTCTGTCTCTCTGGGTGGAGCCTGGATCGGTGGTAGAATCCTGAGAGGGCCTTCAGGGTGCGGGGAGAAGAGGGGCACGTGACGTAGCCTCTGATCCCATCAGAGGGGCTGGCTCCACCTCTGGGGACATTTAGCATTCTGCACAGGATCCCGTCTGAAAGGTGCTGTGTTGTCACCAGGAAAAGCTGCAAAACCATTGCTCCTGGAGGTCCCTCAGACACCAACCAGCCTGTCCTTAGACATCTAGAACCACAGGGACCACCCAGGCAGGGACAACCAGGCCTTCCCGGTGACATAAAGCCACTCTGTAGATCAGTCTGAGCTGAACTCAAAAAGAGGTGAAGCCAGCATCCTCCAGGAAGAGACCTCGTCCCAAAACCCCCAGCGCTGCCATGGTCCTCGGCTCTCGCCCACAGCGAAGCCATCGCCCCGCCTGCCGTGTCATTTAGCAGATCGGAGCAGACGCTAGGCTGGGAGAAATCAGCAGGTGTCAAAACTCAGTTTGTTCAACTTCCTGGATGAATTAAGAGCCCAGATTCCAGCCTCACACTAATTAAATCATAAGAGAAAATGATAGAGTGAAGAAAGGAGAAGCTGGAGCCGTGGAGAGCTGCCGAGAGTCTGCGCTAATGATAGCCGAGTCCACATTAGCATGAATGCCTGCGCTTAACGCGGAAATGTGCTGAAGCCAAGGCTTTTGTCAGGGCAAATGCATCTGTGAATAAATGAACAATATTCATGTCGGAGGAGTCAGCAATTTATCACCGACTCAGCCTCCACTTTTAGAAAGACTGAATAACTTTTTGAGTGAGGAGATTAAAAATGTGTACGTACACGCGCACCCCTGATGTCGCGGAAGAGAGTCTGGGATCCAGACTCGTGTTTGTGTCAATCTGATGGAGTCGGAATGTCATCTACACAGGATTCGGAATCAGAGGCAATGAGGTTGAACGCTCCCCGCGCCCCAACCCAGGCTTTCAGAGGATCCGCTTGTGCAGAGTCACTGCGGCGTCTCCCTGCAGCCACTTGGCTCAGTGCTGGGACACCCAGCCCTGCCTCTCTACCCTGGGGCCCTCAAGCTGCCCGAACCTTGCTCAGGCCCCAAGGAATCTCCCCGAGGTGGAGTGTCCTGTCATGTGTGCCCCAGCAGCTGTCAGCTCCACGCCAGACCTCAGAGGGTGACCCTCACTAGTACGGGTGTGGCTGGCCAGTGACCAGAAGAACTGCAGGGAGCCCAGCTGGGAAAACCAACCCAGCTCTGAGGAAAGACCCTGGGAGTCAAAGCTGAGGACCACAAAGATGGCCTGAGCCCAGGGGAGCCCATCTTTGTTGCCAAGGCACCCAAGACCTGGATAAGCACAGTGACCTAACAAGGTACTGAGTGACAGAGCCTTGTTGTGCCCTCAGCTTCCCCCAGTCTTTCAGACACAGATGCGCTTGGCCTCTCTGCAGGCTGAAGGGAGGTCTGCCCAGTAGAAGGTGCTCTGCCAGATACCCAAATAGAACAGGCTTGAAAACATCCAGAGGTTTGATCTGCTGCCCCCAGGGACACGTGCCAGCACCCTGGCTGGTTTCCTGGAGTATGGGGTGGAGGGGGCTGGAGGCAGATGAGGGGTTCAGCCACACTCTGCCACCCTCCTAAGTGTGCAAGTGTGTGTGTGTGTGTGTGTGTGTGTGTATGCGTTTGGTCATTTCATTCAGAAGGACAGAGGCAATGCAGACCCCGGGTGGAGTAAACTGGATTCCCCAGGAGAACGATGCTGAGAAAGCGACCATGGCATTGACCTCAGCAAAGGGCTGGTAGTGCTGTTTGGGGCACGGAAGGTGCTCCAAGCCGAGCATGCTCTGAGGACCTCTGGGCCTGGGTCTGCCCTCCCTGGATGCCAGCCCTCCGCCAGTGCCCTTCCAGATCCTCAGTCTGACCATCCTCACACCTAGCTGCTGATGAAGCTTCTCCACCTGCAGCTCAGAGGGAACCACAGGAGGCCCGGAGGAGGGGCCCTGCCCCAGCCAGAGCCCGGCAGTAATGCCAGGCCGAGGGATAAAAATAGAGCTGCCAGTGGCTGCTTGAAAAGCGAATCCCAGACCCGCAGGAGCTCAGCTTCAACTGGTCGGGGCCATCGCAAGACTGTGAGTCCTTCAGCTATTGCCGAACCCCCAGCCCCAGCACTGTCCCCCTGCTGCCCGGCTTGCTATGACAAATGCCCTCGTCAGTGGGTTTCCCAGCCCAACAGCTAGGTGCCCTGGTGATCTCAGTCGACAGAAAGTCATATGTCATCAGCCCACGGTGTGGTCTGGGGTGAGTCCTACTCTTTCTTGGGGCCATAAAATGAGCAGCTGGATTCCTGCTGGCTTTGTCCTTCTCCCTCCTCGAAACCAGCTCAGCTCCCTGAGGGGTCCACACACCAGGCCTGCCCACCCCAGCTGGGCAGAGGAGTGGTTTCTGAAGAACACTGGGGGCAGCCCTGGGTCAGCAGGTCGGAACCCCTCTTCGGGGCCTCCTGTATCACCTCCTTCCTCCCCAGCCAGCTGATCCATTCACCAGGCTGTGCTCAGCACTGTACTGCTGAGTGCTCTTTCACAAATGCAAACGGCCTCGTCAGAGGAAGCAGGCCATTGGGGATGTGCTGTTGAAAGGGACATGGGACTCCAGGCCCTCTTTTTTCTCCTTCTCAGCTGCCATGAGGTGACAGCTTCCTCTACCACACATTTCTGCCATGATCTTCTGCCTCACCACAAGCCCACAGGCACCAGGGTCAAGTGATGTTGGACTGAAATCTCTTAAACTATGAGCCAAAATAAATTAAATTTTTCCTCAATTTTGAGTTGATTTTCTCAGGCATTTTGTCACAGCAATGTAGAATGAATAACACACTTACCTGACGCACTCACCAACAGCACAGTCCTAGAACAGATGAGATTCAGGCCTGGATGCACCCGAGGCTCCAGTCACCAGCATGCTGCTCTGCAGCTGCCACCTGCACTCACTAGGATCTTTCTCAAGTCTTCCACGGGGGTCTTCCTTCAGGGCCTATGTGACTCTGGTCTGACAATTCCAGGAGGAAATAAAGGGCCTCTCTTCTAGCACCTCCCACACACATCCTAGACTTGCTCCGTGTAGATCACTGGAGGTTGGGAGCCCAGTGTTGTGAGAAGGGGTGCTGGGCTTGGGAGAAGCGTGGAGAGAGGTCAATGTTAGGGTCCCTGGTGCCTCAAGGAGAGCTTGGACCCCAGGAAAAATGAGCAATTGCTAAAGGAGGAGAAGGATGCCATCACTCTGGGAGTCTCGGTCATGCAATGTCATATGCACACGTGTGATGTGCCCAGCTTCCGCGTCCCTCTGCCCTGCCATGCCTCTTGGCTTTCTGCCCCCGCCCACTAGAGGGTGCCTTGGCTGCCCCAGAGGCCTGGAAAGTGAAAGCACTACTTGCTTTGGGAAGAACAAGGAAGACGAGAACCCCTCAAGAAGAAAGGTGGGAGGAGGCACAGGTAACACCACTGAAGAACACGCACGTACTTACACGCACACGCATGCGCAGCTGAGGCCGGGTGCACCCTGGGCCCCAGGACCACCATCGAGAGCATCACCATGGCGCATCTCTGACCCACGTGGGCTCCATGTTGGTAAAACCACCGTGAGGGCTTCACTGCCCACCTCGGCCTTCTGAGTCCCAGTCCCCAGCCACACCTGGTGTCCCTCCCCACCATCCCTCCTGCCACCAGGTCACTCCAGCTCCTCCAAGGACGTCTGCTTCCACACAGTGAATCTGAATGAGGAGAAATCTCACTCTGACATCAGTTGCCGCCTCTTTGCCCAGAAATCCCAATTTGTTTTCCTGCCGAGTATTACAGTTTGTAAATAACATAAAATAAATATATGTTGTTTTTTACACTTAATGCCATGACAGCTGAAGAAAGCTGGGAATGACAGTCTGCGCCCGGCGGGCGGCTTACATCAAGAAAGTCATGGGGAAAACAGCAGAAAACACACTCTGCATTGGTGGTGGGGTTAGAGAGGGGTCACTGTCACCCAGCACAGCTGCCCTATGTGCCCGGGGACTCTCCCCACTTGAGCTGTTTCCCCGAGCCAGAGTGAGCACATCCCAGACCTCCTGCCGACAGAACACCAGGACCAGTGGGTGGATCGCACCTGGCCCCTCCCCAGCCTCCTGCAGGAACACGCAGGCACACACAGGCGCCTGCCTGCACACACAGGCGCACGCACACGCATGCACACCTGTGCACACAAGCTGGCTCTCACATTCTTTCTCTGAAACCACGTCTCTCATGTTTTATTTCTTCCTCCCTGACATGAGCCTCTTTTGCCTCCTACTCCTCCGCGGCGACCCAAATCCAGCTCCGCCTGGCCCAGGAAGCCCCTGGACCTTGTTGTTAGCCACGCCTGCGCACTGCACATGCGCACATTCCGCGCACACTGCGGCAGGGGAAGCAGTGGGAGAGCTCCAGTGGAGCAGAGCCCCTCAGCTATGGGCTGTCCAGGTTCAAGTCCCGGCCCTGCCATGTCACAGCTCTGCATCCGGAGCAATTTCCTGGCCCTTGTTGTGCCTCAGTTTCCTAATTTGTAAAACGGTGAGGATGATACCAGCATCTCCCTGCTGCTGGGCTGTGAGAAGGATTCCAAGCAGAACTGTCCATAAGGCACTGTAAGTAGCACCTGGCAGAGAAGAGCCGGTACCATGCCCCAGCCTGACCCTTGGCTTCCTGGGGTTAGGAATCTCCCTTCTGCTCTAGCAAGCCTCATGGGCAACTCATGCTCAATGCAAGTTTGTCAAATAGCGTCTGCTGTACACATTTAAGAAAACTAGAGGAAGTCGCCATGGTATGCGCCCTTCCAGAGCCAACACCAGGTGAAACCGACCGTTTCTGTAAGGCCAGGCTCTCCTTCCCTCGAGGAAGCAGCTTCACCTCTGCCCGGCAGCCCCAGCACCCTGGAGAGGAGGGATGGTCTTCCGGATGCTTATTCGAGCTTTTTTTTTCCGTTGGACTCCTGGGCCAGGTCAGGCCAAGCCCACAGAAGAGCAAGCACTTTTTTTTTTTAATGAGCCATCAATGGAAACAATATTCATGACATTCAACTGGGGAGGCAGGAGGTAAATGATGAAATTAAAGATATTCCCAGCAGAAGCCAAAGAGCAGAGAGAGCCGTCAAGCAGTGTGTGGGGCTGGGGGCTTCCAGGGCTGGGGTTTGCAGGGCTCTTAAGCATGTCCAGTGGATCAGGAGCTGAGTCACACAGGAGAGGTGAGGGGAGGGAGAGGACGGGAGGGGAAGCGGGCAGCCGCGAGCAAGGCGAGACAGCAAATGAAAGGGAACAAGCACTAATCCCCAGGCAGAGAAGGCTGCTATAGATCCCTCACTTTCCTGCAATTAGATCTTAGCAAAACAGGGGTCCAGATATCACTGGAGAATAAGAAAAGAGGGCATGGGAAAATGGCATACAGAGAACGACCGACCTACGTTCCTGTAAGATTGCTTATGAAGTTTAAATTCTTTGCAATATTTAAAATGCACAGAACACATAGACTCTTCTTCAAACATTCTCCTTGCCATCATGATTGATTGATAATGCTGTTCACTCAACATGTATCAAGTCCCTCCCTGTGCTAGCAGCCATGATACACTCAAGGAAGAGGAAGCCCCCACCCTAAGGAGAGAAATACAGAAACAGATCAGTTAATAGGTAGGAGAGGGAGGAAGGAGGAGTGGGCACAAGGAGCCACCAACTCTATAGAGGCCAGGTTATTAGAAGTGGTCTGAGGGGATCAGCCTAGTTTGTCACCTGTGCTACCCAGGGCTGGGCTGGAGGAGGCTTGAGGCTTGAGACTGGTCCAGCTTCAGCATTCTGTGCTCCCTGGGACCTGCAGAGGGTGGGCAGGGGCAAGAGGCTCCAGCCCTACCCTGCCTCTTGGCTCCTGTGCTGCCCCTGACCACAAGCAAGGCTTCCTCTTATCGAGGTCGCTTTGGAAACCCTGCTTTCAAATTGTTTCCCTGGTTCAATCAACTTTCACATTCATAATACAACAGCGATCTACAGGGCCACCGAGCTGAAAGCGGCTGTGGCTTTTCATTTCCTGGCATGATGAGGAGGATAATCACTATGCTTGGAAAAATAATAAAGGCAGAGTCTGATGTGGGATCAAAGCAAAAGTCCGGCCACACACACAGGCCTGAGACACAATGGCACATGGGTCCAAGCCTTCCCTGGGGCAGGAGAAGGACCCAGGCCCCCTCCCCCTGTGCAGAGGGCGACAAATCAAAATGTGGTTGCCCACTCGGCATCCGTGCCAACTGCACCAACTGGACAACGTCTTCTGCTCTGGCCCTGCAGCCACCAACTGGAAAGGCAGAGAGTTGAGCGCGCTGGCTGGAAGGAGAACTGCAGCCTCATCTCCCCAGTAGGGAAGCAACAGTGCAGTAGCAGAAGCCCACTGCCATCTGCTCGGAACTGGCCCCTGGCCACTGAGGAGCTGGGGGATGCATATGGCCAATAAGTGCTGAGCTGTGGGGCTCGGTTTGGCCACACCAAGCTGCTCTTCAAAAAGACATCAGGAGGTAGAAGGGAGAGAGCTCAGCCACGGAGCCAAAATGAAGGGCGGGTACAAAGTCTGTCTCAACAGGACAAGGGCCCCCAGTGCTGGACCTGTTTCCCCATCCACCTGATGTGGGAGCAAGTCAGCCCGCCTCCCCAGGTGACACGGTGCGTGAGGTATGAGATGGCCAGTACAGATGTAACTATAACTCAGATCCTGAGGAGTTGTAGGACATGGGGACTTGAGCTGGTCGGGCCAGGCTGGGCAGCATCCAGAGGGACCAGGACACATGTGAGAGTAAGAAGCCCCTCCCTGATGAGTGCAGGAGCTCCTGGGCCAGGGAGTTGTCCCTCCAGCCCCCGAGGGCTTGCACTGGGTCTGGGAGGTGTGGAAGGCAGATGGAGGCCCAGCTCCCCACACAAGCTCCAGGGAAGAACACGGAGCATGCTCAGTGGCAGGCGCCAGGCAGACTTGATACCGCTCTGCTGGCGCCTGCTGGCCCCTGATGCCATGCCACTCGCAGTAAGCCACCGCCTCTGAGAACCCAGCACACGCTGCCCACACGCCACTCCCCAGTCTGGGCCTCAGCCCCTCGTTCGTAAGATGAAGGGGTTGAATCTAGTGATGTCTGAGCACCCCAGAACATTCATCCTGGGCTCGCAGAGGCAAGAGGTATTCTTGGGGGGACGGGGGCAGAACTTCAAGAGGCACTTGTGAAGAATTGTTAGACCTTTTTATTGTGATTATTAATTTGCGTGGCTCATCTGATCTAATGTCCCCGTAAGCAGGACTTTGGTCTTATTCATTTCTGTATGCCCAACACTGAGGACCGTGTCTGCTAGCCACAGTACAAAATGTCGAAGATCCAAATGCACAAGCAGGTGGCTCACAGAGGCCAGGATTTTAGAAATCATCCACCATGCCAAAATGCACCCAGACTCACGCTGCAGGCCTAGATAGCCCTTCAAACACATAAGCAAGAAAGGATTTGGGAAGAATCCTAAAACCTTGGCTTCAGGCCCCAGTGTCTTAGCAATCTTCTCTTGCATAAGGCCTGCACGAGGGTGGAGCCACAGAAATCTCCTCTCTTGCTATCTGGAGAGAAGTCCAGGGTCAGAAGAAAATTTTAAAAAATACCTGCACCAGGCACCATGGCTGGCTCAGAGTTGGCGCAGGATTTGTAAAGGAAACCAGGCCAGATGGAAGGAGAAGTCACCATTAGCAAAACAAGGTCAAGGTGATGGTTTCTTTAGAAACTGTCCCCACCCAGCAGCTGGCTGCTTCCCTAGACTACAGGGAGAACTCCTCATACAGCCCAGACTGGGTAGTGTATCAAGAAAATTTATTTTGCAGGAGGTGAGTTACATTTGCCTTGGGGGGCTCTCAGGAGGAACACCAGCAGCTGCTCTGCGGGGGGGAGGCTTGACTCTGAACTTGAAGCTGCTGAGGTTTCCTTCTGCTCCTGCCACCCCTGCCTGTTCTCAAGTAAGCAGACTGAGCAAGGAGACACGCTGGCTTTGGCTGGAGCTTGGAGTGGGGGTGCAGGCAAGATCCGGGTGGGTCTGGGCTTACGTCTGCTTGGAGGTGAACAGGGAAGGCAGGAGCTCCCAGGAACAGAAGGCCAAGACCTGGGCAGAGGGACTTAAAGGGTGTTTGAGCAATGGGAGAAGTTGAAATAGGAGCAGCTGGGGAGGAGAGGAGCTGATGAAACCAGGAGTTTCAAGAGACTCCAATTCCCCCCTTGCGTGGAATAAGGGAGCAGGTTGCTCTTAAGTCCTGCTATGGCAAAATAACAGCTCAGGTTTCCACCCAAAGCCAGCGCACCCTGCTTGGGGCAGCCAGGGAGGCAGAATTTGGAAAAGGGTAGCTGCTCTGGGGTTACCTGGTGGACACTGCTGATCACCAGGCAGAAACTGTTCCCACATGGTACCCTCCCAGGGAAAAGGACTTGCCTTCTGTAAACTTGAATTTCTGTGTTCTAAAAAAATGCAGATAATGCCTGGTATGGTAGCGCTTGCCTGTCATCCAATGGCTTGGGAGGCTGAGGCAGGAGGATCATAAGTTTGAGGCTGCCCTAAGCAAATTACCAGTCTCAAAATAAGAAATAAAAAGGACTGGAGATGTTGCTTAGTGGTTAAGCACCCCTGGGTTCAATCCGTCGTACAAAAAAAAAAAAAATGCAGGTGATAAACAGCACACCTTCATGCACAGCTTATGCGTGGTAGTGTGAGGAGGTACAGGAAATGCTTCATAAACAAAAGTCGCTTACAGTGATTGGCTAGAACACAGCACATCGTAATTATCTGTTGTATTCTACTAAAAGTTGCTCTTTTTGTCGTTATCTAGGTTTTGTGCAGAAAGGAAGCTGAGTCCTGTTAAGGAGGGTAGGTGTTCCCGTTCTCATATCCTCTCTCGCCTGGTGGCTGCAGACACCCTCCACGTAGCAGGAATCCAGATCACCCCAAGACCCGGGGGATCTAATAGACGTCTCTACTAGACTCACCCTGAAGGCCACTCTTAGGCAACTCCGGCCACCAAAACAGTGCCCCACAGACTGGAGATTTCAACAGCAGACATTGGTTCTCTCTCAACGCCGGAGCCTGGGTGTCCAAGATCCAGGTGTGGGCAGGTTAGTTTGAGGCCTCCTTTTTGTCTTCCCATCTTCTCGAGCCCCCCAAGGCATGGTCTTCTCTCGGTGTGGGCCATGTCCCGATCTCCTCTTAGAAGGACACCAGTCGTACCGGGTCAGGGTGCAGCACAGTGACTCCGCTTTAACTCACTCACCCCATAGAAGCCCCTCTCTTCACACACAGTCACGTGCTGAGAACCTGGAGGGTGGAGCCTCGGCCCACAGGTCTGGGAGACTCGATTCCCTCCACGGCAAGGCCTGTCTCTTCTGTCAGCAAGGGCAGGAGGTCTCCTGAGCTCGCCTTCTGCCTCCAGCCAGGGGAGGTGGCCTTCCCCATCTTGTCCAGTGAGGACAGCACCCGGCTTCTCATCTCTGGGTCCCCAGCACCTTGCATAGCACCTGACAAACAGCAGGTGCTCAATAAACGTCCAAGGATGAGTGAATGATGAAAATCCCACCATGCCTGTGTGGTGCAAGAAGAGAGGCTTTCTAAACCCGGAACCTATTTCAGCTGAGCAAAGGCCAGGCTTGATTTCTTGCTCCCTTTTATGATGTGATCAATAACTTCTTAAAACCCTTAAAAATCAGCTGCAGGGTAAGGCTAGGGACCATAAAAGTGGAGAAAGGACCACGCCTGAGGAGCCTGCCAGGAGCCCTATTAACATGACGCTGGCGTGGCAAGGAATATCAATATTAATAGCGGTATCAGTGCCAAGAAGCATGTCTTACCAGCTCAGATGGTGTCCTGAATGCCCCTGTCCACCCAGGACACAGGCTCAGCCATTCTCCTCCTTGGCTGAAGAAGAGTGAAAAAGCATCACCGTCTGACGGTCGACGCCACATGTAAACCAGGCGTGCATCACAGGCTCGGGGGGCAGACGTGGGACCGTCCTACTTGAAGCAGAAAATGCAAAACACGATGGGGAGTATGGTCTATTTGAAACTTAATCCTGTCGCAATCCGCCAGGGCCTGACCCCTTCAGAGGATACTTCGGCATAATAATTTATATTGCCACGAACCCTTCTGCCAAATGAATGCAGGGGTGTGCTCCCTTATGTACGTCTAATTTACAAATTCAATTTAATTCAACAAATGTTTATCGATCACTTTTCCTGTCTTCAGGGCGCTGTGCCAGTGTGGGTGATAACAAAGATATTGAAGATGGGATCCTCGCCCTTAGGAAGCTCATATTCGAATGGAGGGAGGCGGTCAACTAAGCGAAGACCTCTATCAATTTGGCAAACGCGATGTTGAAGGCGTACTTAAACATTCTGGGGAATCAAGATAAAGCCAATAACTCATGGAATGACCCAGGAAGAGTGCAGGGAAAATAGGGAAACGTGGAAAGGAGGGGAAAATTGGAATGGGCTTTGAAGTTGGAGTAGGAGTTGGCCAGGCTGGTATAGGGTCATAGCCAGCCTTGTGAGGAACCCATGTGCCTATGTATGGAACACACAGGGCTGGGGAAGAGGAGACCAGGAAGGAGAAGTGGATTGAAACGTCTTGCGCAGACCACCTGCTGGACACTGAAGGACCCCATTCAGCCAGACTCAAACCCTCACGCCCGCGCCCCCAGCAGAGGATTCCTGCCTCCAGCACAATATGACTCAATGTACAAAGTTTTGATTTATGTACTTGGAGAAACTCATTGATTTTAGGGAAGGAGGTTCATTTGTAAGGAAAGAATTGTCACCTAGAACACAGTAAGAGAAGGCTCTGAGCCGGAGCCCAGGGCTCGGCTGCTCTGGGTGCAGGCAGCTCTGGAAAACAGAGGCTCAGGGTTGAACCCTGACAGCCCCGGAGCTGGATGTGTACTGTACCATGTGGGAAAAAATCCATCTGGACTGAAACTCGTGGGATGCTCAGAGTGTTGGTATGAGGAGCGGCAGCCTGCATTTCTCCAAGAGCTCCTCTCCCCTGAAGCCACCTCCTGGCAGGGCAGACCTCAAGGACCCCGGATTCCCCACCTCTTCTGGGACCCTCGTAGGTCCACTGCAGTTCTCTCAAGTTCTTATTGTTTTTAGAGTCACACTGACGGCCGGATGGAGCAGAATCACTGTCACCAGCATCCTCCACGTCATCGCGCCTTGGTGATTCCACTGGTAATTCCACTTGGTCATTCCACTGGTTATGTCCTCTCCACATTCCAGAAGGGGCATCTGGGCTCACAAGGATTTTAAAATGGTCCAGGGTCTCACAGATGACTGTTTGCAGAGATGAACCTGCAAACGGGTCTCCTGGAAAAGAGTACAAAGTTCCTGTTGCCTGCACACCGGGTCTCCAGTGGGGGCTGAGCCCGCCTCCCAAGTGCCCAAGAAGCTGGCTAGCTACAGGGTCTGAATTGAGAGGCCTGGGTAAGGCCTCCTGCCCAGCACCATCTTTTTCCTGTTGAACCAGCCACAAGACACAAAACTGAACCATTTGATATCGTGGGTATATGGGGGCCAGCGATAAAGATAAATGACTTCAATTTTCAAAAAATGTTTCTACATGTTTTACCACAAGAGAACCAGGGCTAACTGTATCCAGGATGCTGTGTCACCCAGTGAAGAGAGAGAGGTAGAAATGATCAACACTCTCTCAAGCAAAGCAGTCTCCAGATGGAGATTGGAGCAGCTCCCACATGTCTACACAATCACACAAAGAGCACATCAAGGCCTCAAGATCTTTCCTTCTTTCTCATCTGCATCTTCAGCAAGCTGGCAGGTGGCCTCTTGGTTACAAAATGGCTGCAGAGGGCAGCTCCAGGTGTCTTCTCCTCAAACAGCTGCCATCCAAAGAAGAAACAGGTGTCTCCCCAATTTGTGCCACTGAAGGAAATGGTTTGTGACATGTCACAATAGACCTCGGCTTAGTTCTAGTGGATCCACATGCTCTCCCTGATCAGTCCTGGACAAAGAATCCGAATGTCCCTGGTTGGCTTCGGCGGATCACTATTCTTCATCCCACAGCACTATACTGAAATAAGTTCCATGAGTTGGAAGAAGAGGGAGAGTCTCCTTAACAGGCTCCAGAGTCCCGGGTCTCAAAAGGGAAAACAAAGGTCTTATTCCTCCAGGGGCACCTTAAAGAGCCGACCTCCCTCCCAGCAGCTCAGTTAAGCTGCTCTCAGCTTCATGATAGTATGAGAGTGAGGCTTTGTAGCACTATCAGCTGTTAACATCTATGCTGCCTTATTGGCTATTATTGATCGCATCCAGTATCTGATTAAGAAAATCTGATTGTAATTAATCTCAACCACTTCTGCACAGTGTCTCCCACCAACCACAATAAATGCAATGCCGAGCTCTATCTGACAGTTGTCGGGCCGCAGGAAATGGGACCCCCCTCAAAACGGGTGCTTGCACACTGACCACTCTGAGCTGGAGGAAACTGGAAGACTTCAGAGCAACTGCAGAAGCAAAGCCTCTCCCCAGTTTTCTTTGGATAATTGTCCCCCGAAGGCCCATGTGTACAGGTATGGTCCCTTGGCACTGCTGCGAGGAAATGGAACTTTTGAGAGGTGGAGCCCACTGGGAGGTCCTTAGGTCAACGGAGGCCCTTTAAAAAGGATTGTGGCACCCAGTCACTTAGTCACTTAGTCTCTCTCTGCCTTCTGTCTCATGATAGAAGCAATTTATTCTGCCATGTGTTCCTGCCATGAAGTGCCACCTGTCTAGAGGACCAAAGAATGGAGCTGTTCAATCTTGAACTGAAACTTCTTTGAATCATGGTGTAAATACAACTTTTTTTTTTTAAATTAAAAGTTAATCGCCTCTGTGACGTTATTACAGTAATGCAGGGCTGACTGATACACCTTGTCGGGCATGCCTGTCTCTGGCTCCTCATTCTCCTTGTGAAGCAAGTCATGGAAACCAGAATTCCTCTTCCCCGAGGCAAGACACTAGATGCTCCCTCCCGCTAAGCAAGCCATGAAACCCAGAAATTCACTCTCTCCCTTCACTCTTCTCCCTTGAAGACCCTCATTCCAGAGGAATCTTGCCCCATAACCCAGAGAAAGGAGAGCCACACAGAGAGATCAAGAAGGATCTAAACTGACCAAAAGGAGGTTGAAAGGGGCTCTAGTAAGATCGCAGTGTGAAAGTGAGAGGAAGAAGGGGACACAGGAATGCCCTTCCACCGGTCCCTTCAGCACATTGACCCCAGGTGCCCAGGTGGTGTGTGCACCCAGGAAAGAAAGAGAAGTGGACACACCTGACCACAGCCACCCAGACCAGACGGACCTGCCCAACTGGGACTCCTCTGACACAGCACCTCTTCTTCATGGCAAATCTTTCCGCCAAGGGCACCATTTGCAGGCCTCACTTTGGTTCACGCCCCCCTTTGCCTGTTGGCTTTTCCAGTGTCACACTTACGATGGTGCCTCTCGGTCCAGACCACACCATGGTCAACGCCCTGGTCCTCACCAGGTGGTGCTTCCTCACTGCGGACAGAAACCTAGCAATCTCCCGGTTTGAGCACAAGAGAGCAGAATTCCTTATAATTCTTAGGAGCCTCTCAATAATAATTTATTCTATATTTTTTCATAATACTCTATTTGTGTGTTTTAAAATAATGAGTGACTGTAATAACCAACAGTGAATGGGTTTTTTTTTTCAGTTATAAGGTTATCACAGAAGCTCTCGTTGAAACACATTAAAAATGCATGGTTTAATCTTATGATAAACCAATATATTATGACAGATTACATACTTCAGTGAGTACATACTTCAAGAATCTAGAATCCAGTGGTAATTAAAGACTATAGACTTCAATATGTAAAAATGACCTCCCCCTGATACAGACATTGCATCGTCAAGAACATTAAAAGATGAGACTGTTTGCAGAAAATAAATGCCAAATTAAAACTACTTAACATTAAAAGATAATGCCACAACATTTAATATTTAAAAGCTACCATTCTTTCAATGAAACTTTAAAACACACAAAGCATTAATTGCCCCATTCAAAAGTTTCCATCCTTCTGCTGCCCGTGACAAACAGTCCAGAGAGAAAGTGCCTTAGTTTTTGCACCGACGCTCATCAGACTGGGAAGAAGTCTGCGTGCAAGAGCAGCTTCCAGTTGGCTTCCTACAAGCTCATTTCCTTTTTTAACAGCCAAAACATTTTCTCCGCTCGATATGATTTTGGTTCAGTCCTTTTGAGTTTGTTTTTGCTTTTGCTAATTCAGGTTTTTGCATCAATCTCTGCTTTAATGTTGCAGTCTCTCCACCACATGCACCGTCTTCTCTTTGCATTTCTGAGTCAAAGTATTTGCAAATAACTGCCATGTAATGTATAGCAAATATTCCAGCCATAACATTTGAGGAAAGAAATGGAAAAAAAATACATATATATATATAACATCCGGATCTCCTAGCAAATGTTCCAAACAGCACCGCACAGATTCCTGGGCCAAAATTGCCAATTTAATGATAGGTCATCACCAAAGCTGATTAGCTCCTGGAACTCCACACACAGAAGTGAATAAAATATTCCAGTGCATCAGCTTACTAATATTTATTTTATCTGCAATGAGGTCTCACCATTAGCAATGAAAACACTCTTACGGTAAGGACCATAAACACCTGCTCAGACGTGGAGAGTGGATGGAGCTTTCCGTGATACCTGCTCCTGCCTGTGCCCAGGGACCTTAACCTTGACTCCCGAGTCAGCATCTCCTGGTCTTGTTCTTTTGTTCTCTTTTGTCCTAGAATCTATTTTATACAAACATGCAGTAGGCTTTATTCTAACTAGGATCCCAGCCTTGCAGAGGTACCCAATGTGGAGATGCGCTGTGTGTTCATACATGAAAGTCTTGTTAGATTCATTCCTGTCTTTCCTATTCCTATCCCCCTCCCTTCCCATCTTGTTTTCGACTTCATTATCGGTGTGTTTTTTCAAAGCAGCGGCATTCCTGTTTGACGGTTGGGGTTTGGGATTTGCTATACACTTTACCATGTGCTTAGTTCCCCACCAGGGTGTTCTTAGGATTTGGATAAGTGCACATACTTTCCGGGAAATTCTGGGGAAAATAAAATCCCACCTCAATGCGCTGTGGGCCACTCATGTGCAAGGCCTTACCAGGCAGAGGCTGGGGGTCCAAGGCAGACACGGATGAGGATGACTCGAGACCCTCCCCACTGGCCCAGGCTGGAGGGCAAAGGATACATGCCTCAGTTTCTCCCTCTGAGCCTCTCCTCCCTGCTGCTACGCCCCTGTTCTGTCCGGTCAATTCACCCCAAGTCTCATTCAAACCGACTGCCCTTCTCCGCTGTTTCCCAGCCTAGAATTTACCCTCTTGCGTCTCTCCCAGCCCCCACACAGACACCTCCACTTCTAATGCTCCAATTTTCTGAGCCAAATCAGTCGCAGCCACAAGATTGGCCTAATCACCACTATGACAATTTAATTAAAGCAATTCAGACTAAGGTATGAATCATACATAAATTTCCTCTTACTATCAGTGTGATGTGGCAAATAACACTTCATCATACTGAGCCTCAATTTTTTGGTCTACAAAATGGAGATAAAAATTCCCAGCTCATAATATTTTTGAGAAGATGAAAATGATGTAGATAGAGCAGAGAGCTGCTATTAAGTGCCCGGAAATTGCGAATTTCCTTCCCTCCTTCTCCGAAGAATATGGTATTTGAACTTTAAAGGAATTTTAAAGGAAGGGGTTTTGAGTTTTGCGTCAGTACTGGAATCCAGGCACCGTCCCCAGGAATGGAATTGGATTTGCTAATCCAAACACCAAGTGGCACTGAATGCCTTTCTGCCCTTCTTCTTCTTCCCCACCAATGTCCACATCTGCTGGCCCTGTGCCAATTCCAGAAACTTCCCACCCTGTGTGTTTGCCAAGTCGGACTTATGCTAAGGGAGCTAGACTTTTGTCAGGGCCTGCCGTACCTGGCCTGAAGTACATGCTTAATACACATTTGCCAAATTGTATTTCCTTCTCCCTGGATTAATGGTGGCAGAAGCCAGGAGCTAGCCCCTCTGGGGTGGCAGCAGCGCCCACGAGGTTTGTGAGTCATGTCTTCAAGGGCCTGGCACCAGCCACCCCTTCCTTTGCCTCTGACCTCTGCTGCTTCTTCAGCATGTTTATGGACATAATTACAGTGCACTATTGATTTCCTGACAGCCGCCTTGATGTAACTATTTTACAGAATCAAGCTAATTTCATACATTGGGGTTTTTATGGTCTCTGGCAGACTCAACCCAAGAAGTCATTTTGTCTCCTCCCTGGGCACTCCCGCCCCTTTCAGAACACCATTTCTCTTGGCCTGTCCTTCCCTGAAGCCAGCTGGCCTCCCCTGTGAGCCAGAGCCTCTGTCTGCTCCTTGCTGCCTCACACTGATGACCACATGAGCTGGCCCTGACATGGGCAAACAGGGAGGCCCTGGCAGCCCCCGTAAGCAGGACAGTGTACGTGGGATCAGGTGGACCCCCCCCCCAGTGTGACTCCCCTCCCTTTAAAACCCGAGTCTGCCCTCCAGTGGGGCTTACCTTCCAGGTAGATTCCTGGGCTGGCTGAAGCACTCACTCCTTTCCTTCACGCATCCCTTACAGTTAGGGATATATATGCACCCTCCTACCTAGTCAGCATGGCCATCCTGCAACTGTGCCCATTTTAAAGGTGGAAAATGAGGTGAGAACAAAGCGGCTCCGTAACACAGAGCATTAACAGCTGCCCATGAAGGCACTTCACCAAAGCCTTCCCCGGAGTGTTCAGCTGGATTTCTCCGGCCATGCCCTGTCCTCCCCACATGTCCCCGCTGTGTCCCTGTCAGTTCCCACACACGGTTCTCCCTCATGTGGCCTGATGTGGCCACCCTGCCCTTGCACACCCTCCCTTCCTGCCTCTCCAGCCCAGAGCCATCCTTGAAGGACGCTCTCCAGTCCCTCGCCCTCCAGCACCTTCTCCAGCATGATGGCCGTGCTGCATGTTCCGTTAGACTATAAAGGTGCACTGTGGGCTGCTTTTTCAGTGCTGGGGATTGAATCCAGGGCCTCTTGCGTGTCATGAAGGTGAGTTCCTTTCCCCTCATCCCTTAAAGTAATGGACCAAGGTTGGTTGAATCCCCATCATCCATTTCCCAGTGTAAATAGATTTCTCCACCTCCCAGTAACTCCTGTTCTCTCTTTGGGGAACAATAGGGCCCCAGAGAAGTTCAGTTTATCCCTAGTCCAGATGGGCCTCTGTGTGACCTATGGCGGCCAATCAGTGTATCCATGTGACCTAAGGGTGTCCAATCAGAGTGAACTTCTAGACAATTGCTAGGAATGCTGGGAAAGAGACTTGCCCTTCCCTGTGGATAGGAAAGAGAGCAGGGCGTCCACTCAGAGTACAGCAGCAGGAAGGACGCAGAGTCCAGAAAGGGGGAGAAAAAGGAATCAGAGGTTGAGGTCATCCATTTTAAGCTGCAAGATCAAGCTTTGCCTGAAGCTAACAAAGCCCTTTCGCCAGATTGTTCACTTACATGAACCAATTTGCTTCTCTTCGTTTAAACGGTGTTCGTCAGAATTTCTGCCCCTCCAGGGATTCCAGTGCATATACTTGAATGGCCATGTTTGTTCTAATGCATATCAATGTGGTGGCAGTGTGACCCTCTCTTCAGACTTTGAATTTTTATAAGAGAATACCAGAATACAATTAGTTTCATTGATTTTTTTATATGACTTATTGGATTTTTGTTTTATCTGATAACAAAATAATACATGGCCATTAAAAACACTTTAGAAATTCCACCACAGAAGATTACCACTAACAAACAAGATATATTTACTTTTATTTAATTATGTATGGTATTTTATGAAATTGGGATGGGCCATGGTGTGTGTGTGTGTGTGTGTGTGTGTGTGTGTGTGTGTGTTTATAATTTTGAATCCCACGAAAGTACAATGGGAAAAAAAAACAGATTTCCTGGATTCAAATCCCATCCCTCTCATTAATATCTATGTGACCTTGAATAAGTTACATAAACCCATAGCACTTAATTTATAGAGGTTTTGTGAGGATCAAATAAACAAATTAAGTATTTAGTGTGGTAAGTGGCAAATAGTAAGAGCTCAGTTTGGACCCGTTGAATTGGAGAAGCTATGGCCCATCAGGGTGGCCACGCAGCAGGCATTCTGTGTGATGGGACCTGTCCTGGGGCGATGCAGGAGGCCTCCCATCACACCTGGCCTCCAGGGCCCAGGTGTCAGAAGTGACCCTGCCTCACCCCACAATCCCCATCTTCACAACCAAAGTGTCTCCAGACACTGTCATATGTTCCCTGGGGGACAAAATCATCCCACGTGACAACCACAGATGCATGCTATTTCATTATACAGCAGTCATAGAGCATTGGACTCCATTGTGTAGTTAGAATGTACAGAACCTTGTCAGATGACAGATCCCAGGGTCCTGGACTGTTCTAACTCTAGTGGGAATTTCTTTCATATTTCACCATGACATATTATATTGAACTATTAGTTGGAGATAAATGATTCTATTAATTTTTATTAATTTTTTTTTAACCAAGAAATTTTTTGACTGTCAGTTTATCGAATGTCTTAAGGGCACCAATTGAAATTTTCTCTGCCTCACTCATTCCTAGATTATATTAATAGAATTCCAAACATAAATCGTTGTTGCATTCTTAAGGTAACGCTTAACTGCCCATGGTATAGTATTGTTTTCTTAATAGCAAGGGGTGTGATTTGATGGCATTTAATTTAAGGATTTTTCCTTTCCATTTCATAGAACAAATTAAACCATTATTTGCTATTGTTTCATTATTAGGGTTATGTAAAATAATTTGGAAAGTTTTACATCTTTTTCATATGATTGGAAATGGTGTATTTCCCCTTGTAAATTACATATTGCTTGATATTTGATCAACCGAACCACAGAATTAAGTCAATAGCATTTTTTTTGGAAGGTAATTCTTCAGCAATCTTTTTTCTGGCAATTTCTTCAAAGAATAAAAATATTTCTATTTTTTTAGCCAATTCTGGTGATTAATATCTTGCTGTTATATCATCCTTATAATCAAAATATTTAAAAACAGTATAGCATGTTATCATTGATGTTATGCCACATTTTATATTTTCAGTTTTTATAATTCACTTTCTAATATCTAATTTAGTATACTTGTTTCCTTTTTTTTTGTGTGTTAGACTTTCTAGGTCTCCCTGCTGCTATGCTAATTCAAGACTAGCTCCTCTAGGATTTTTTTTTCTTTTCTTATTTCATGTTTAGTTTCATTTTGCTTCTGTTTAAAATATTCGGATTAAGTATTTTATTTCTAATTAGACAATAAAAACATTTAGTCTATGAATTTTCCCTTTTGAACAGCTTTGACTTCATGCCATGGGCTTCTGTATAAACTGTTCTCATTTTTGTTACTTTACAAGTAATCTGTATCTCTTCTCTGACCCAACAATTATTAAGCTTGAGTAGGTTTCAGTTTCTAAAATGCCAGTTCTGCCTTATTTTAAGCCTTTGTTATTACAAGGGCCTTTGTCACTGTTATCTATTCAGTATTTTATGGTAGTCAGTAGATACGTTCTACGTAAATACTGACTTTCAGTGAATTTAATGGGTTTTACTTTTATTTTTTTGTCATTGTTTTTAAAGGAAATCATTGAAAAGAAATTTCAACCGTGACCTGAAATGTGTGATCTGTTCATAGGCTTAAAAGTGATGACGCATTTTTATTAAGTAAGTTATTAATTCCTTATCCACGAACCCTATGCCCTCATTCCGTTTTTGCCTACCTCATCTACTGTGTTCTGAGGAACATGTGTTGTCATCCTTCCATATTCTTTGTTATTTTTCTGTTTTCTACTGCTTTTACTTTAAATATCTTGGTATTCAATTACCTGGCATCATCTATTTGATTTTGTTTTATCAATATTACATAGTTCTCTTTGTGCTTCAAAATCTCTTGTTGTTATATTAATGTTGTCACTACTGCATTTTGTATTTCTTATCCTGATTCGTTTCACCCAGCTGTTTATTTTTAATCTTCCCCTGTCAGTCATTGTGTACTCAATTTATATCTTGCATACAGCATAGAGTTGCCATTTATTATTTGACCTAAGCTGAGATTCTCTGCATATTAAAGGGAATACTGACCCTTTCATTTATTGTGATGAATTATATAGAGAGTCTAGTTTTATTATTTCTGCTTATGAGACTTCCTCAATTTTCCTGATATTTTCCTAATTTTATATGATTTTATTTGCTTTATAATTTTCCTTTTTTAAAAAAATTTCTATTTACTAAAGAGACCATGTATTATTTTCTTTGGTGATCCCCTGCCCCAAGAGGTTGGATGATAGAAAACATATTTTTTCGGGCTGGTAATGTAGCTCAGGCGGTAGCATGCTCGCCTGGCATGCATGCGGCCTGGGTTCGATCCTCAGCACCACATACAAATAAAGATGTGTGTCCGCTGAAAACTAAAAAATAAATGTTAAAATTCTCTCTCTCTCTTTCTAAAAAAAAAGAAAACATATTTTAAGCTCTGTTGGTGGCCCTTTTAAGTTTTGAGAAATCATTTTTAAACTTTATTTTTCTAATAACCAATGTCAAAAATAAAAGACTCGTTCACTTCTCCCTGTCAGGTGAGAAAGTCAGGATGCTTTTTTAATGCTTCTACTCTTCCTTAACCTCATTTTTTTTTTCCAGGAATAAAGTCAGGTATTAAAGCCAAAAATCTACTGGGCTTTTTTTCACTTTTGAAAATGACTTTTTTGCTTCCATTCTACTTTATAGCCATGTTAACAAGAATTATCTAGACTTTACAGAATCTTAACTGATCTCAGTGCTTACCAGGAGGATCACTCTTGGATAACCTCCTCATGATTAAGTTTTTATCTTCACCTGCCTCAATCAACTAGAATATATCCTTGAGTACTTATTTCAGGAAGTAAATAGGCCTATTTTATATTCTGAACTCTTACATCTTCTTTTTTTTTTCCCCTCCTGGTACTAGAGATTGAACCCAGAATGCTCCACCTCAAAGTGTTCCCCAGCCCTTTTTAAAAATGTTATTGATTGATGAAGACGTTGTCTCACTCACTGGTGGAGGCTGGCCTCATACTCCCAGGCCTCAGACCTCAGCCTGTCCAGTAGCTGGGATTGCAGGCATGCACCACCAAGCCTTCCTCGAACTCTTATATTTTTGAAGTTGCGTTCACACCTCAATCACAGTTTGACTACATTTTAAAAAAAAAGAAACAAACTCGAATCAGAATTGTTTCCCCTCCGAACTCCGACCCTTCTCTTAAAGCTGGCCAAACACGCTAACAAGCAGCCTCAGAATCTCATGGCTGAACCCCTCTCAGAGTCCATTCCAGGGGCAGAGGCAGCCTTGCAGGGGATGGATCAGCACCCCTGGGTCCTTCTGTTCTTCCTCAGGGGCGCCTGGTAAGTCCTCTGTATTTCACAGGCCAGTGAGCAGGGAAAGAGGAGGAAAGAGAGACGACAGATTTCAGGGCCAGGCCGCAAGAGGCCCACATCTCTTCTGCCCCATCAGACCCAACTGCTCACCTGGCCACTGACGCACCAGAGGGCTGGGAAACCATGCCTCCCGGAGCTGCCACTAGGAAAGCAAAGCGACTTGTGACCAGGGAGCCCTGTCTGTGCCGCGGAGCTGCGCTGTTGTCTTGGGTTATTTGCAGAGAAGTGGGAGGGCATTTTAATTTTAACTTTCTGTGATTGTGTTCCTGGTTTTATTTTTTTCTTTCACAGTGCTTATACTCCTTAATCTTTTAATCCCCAAATTAAGCCAGGTTGTATATAGATGCAGTTTTCTTCACACTTTTTTGGCCTGCACATTCAGGCCATTTTTCAGTGCACATTTTCTTTGGTATAGGCCTCTGACTGCCGTTCCTGTAGAAATTGGCGGGGTTCATTCCTCAGCAATGCCTGTGATTCTTAGATTGCATGTCCTTCTCCACATTGCTTATCTTGTCATTGCTTTCATCTCTACATTCTTTCCCCTCTGACACAAGGACAGTATGTTCTTCTCATGGTTTGAGTTTTAGCAGCGTTAACTTCCATGTGAATTTTATTTATCCCATTGCATTTAGACATCCTTCGATTTCATTTGTATTTCAGCCATCTTCTCCTCAGTCCCCTTCCATCTCAACCTGTCTTCCCCCTATTGCTCCTATTTTCCTTGGATTCTTGACAGCATTTCTTTTCCTACTATTATTTTTTTTCTTTTCTAAGCAGGATATGAACCTCCAGACCTGGGGTGGCTGCCAGGAGGACATAGGCTTTGCCCTTGGCCTTGCTTACTCTTGGGTTGAGTGGGCTTGCAGAGTTTCAATGCAAGGACCAAGCAGTGAGGCTCATCCTTTTGTGCCCCTGGCAGAACCCAGCAGGGCAGCCACAGCCTGCACTCGCAGAGAGGCCAGGGATCTTTTGATCTGGGTCTTGCCATGGCAGGTACTAGTTCCCAGACAGAAACACAGCTGTACCGTGATTGAGAGCTGTGCACTGGCCAAGCAACACGTAAGAATCTGGAGAAGCCTCCTCCTAAATACAGCACCTGCCTCAACTTCCAGGGCCTTTGGGCCCAGAGGGGAAAGTTTCCCCAAGTCTCAGTCTATAACTAAGAGCCTTTCTCAGGGACCAAGAGGATGTTTCCCCATAGCATCCTCCTGAAAACTCAATGAAGAATGTTTCATTGTGGGCCAGCTCCCCCTGCCCAGCCCCTCTGCTAGGCATCGCCCGCTGTGACTGCTGCCACAGCCGAGTTCCCACTTTGTGCAGCACCTGCAGCCACCATCGTCCACACAGCTCTTCCCTGCCCTGATTCCTTGGAGGTGAGGCTCCTTGTCCCTCCCCCCTAATTTTAGCCAGCAGTCTTCCCCCAGGAAGTAGCCATCTCCCTCTTGATGGGGAGGGGACGTGAGGAGTGCACTTGCTGCAGATATAGATGCCCCCCCCCCCCAGGTGTCCGGACGTGAACAACAGAGAAGAGATCAGGGTCAGGATCAGAGACTCTGGGTGAAGAATGGTGTGTTCTGTAAAGATGGCAGACTGTCAGTCCCTGAGCATGTGAATATGACAGCAAAATGTGTGATCAAGGTGGCCAGGTGGCATGTGACAGGCACTTCTGACATGGATACAAGCCAGAATGTGATAAGGATGTTGCCTGCCCATCAGTAAAGTCCCAGGTAGGATGATACAAGTTGAAGATCAGGCAGGCAGCCCTTGTCCTGATCAGGGCCACCTCTGCCCAGGGTCGGGTAATGAGTGCAGAGGGCTGGGCAGGCCTGAGCTGACGGGGAAGCCCTGACAGCAGAGCAGGAGAACCGGCAGGTCTTGCACTCACCATCTCCATCTCAGACAAGCATTCCCCCCTATAGGCCTCGACATAGGGCTCTGTGAAATGGGGTAAAGGCATTTATTCTAATTCTTTCATTGAGACCCGGGTACCAAGCTCCCTGCTTCTGCATCCCCCTCACCCACCTCTGAACCCACCTGGCAGTCCACAAACAGAGCCCTGCCTAGGACGGGCCACCAACTCCATCTTCAGATTGTATGATTTTAAGAGCGCCAATTTAATAATGCCCAGGATAACAATAACAAAAATTGGGATTCTGGGCACTGGCCTAACTTCTGTACCTATAAAATAACAATCCTCAAAAGACCAGTGGCTTAGTACAGTCACATGCTAGGTGACACTTCAGTCAATAACAGATCACATACACATCAGGGGTCCTGTAAAATGATAACAGAGCCGAAAAATTCCTGCTGCCTGGTGACACAATGACATCATAGTACATGGCATGGCTCACGGGCTTGAGATGACTGATGTAGACACACCTACTGTGCTGCCAATCACATAGAAACACAGCACATACGATTAGGCAGAGCACGTGACACTTGATAATGATGGTAATAACCATGTGACTGGTGACGTACTTACTGAAACTGCTTTTATCATTTACTTTAGGGTGTACTTTTTCTAGTTATAAAAAATTTACTATAAGTCAGGCGCACACCCGTCTTCAGTCCCAGCTTCTCGGGAGGCTTGGGTGGGAGGACCACTTGAGCTCATAGTGTGAGAGCAACTTGAGCAACATCGTGAGGACCTGTCTCAAAAAACAAAAACAAATCAGAAAAGTTTGCTGTAAAATAGCACGCATGTTACCCCAACAGCATCTCTGCACAGTGTTCAGTCAGCTTCTTCTCTGCTGTGACTAAAAGACCTGACAAGAGCAATTTTAGAGGAGTAAGTTTATTTGGGGACTTAGGGTTTCAGAGGTCTCCATCCACAGACAGCTGGCTCCATTCCTTGGGGCTCAAGGTGAGGCTGAACATCATGGAGGAAGAGCTTGGCAGAGGGAAGCAGCTCACATGATGATCAGGAAGCAGAGAGAGACTCCGCTCTCCAGATACAAAACATAGACCCCAAAGCCACGCCCCTATGCCCCACCCCCTCCAGCCACACCCACTGCCTTCAGTCACCACCCAGCTAATCCCTATCAGGGAATCAGTGCACTGATTAGTTTAGGGCCCTCATATCCCAATCCTTTCCTCTAAACCTTCTTGCATTGTCTCTACGTGAGCTTTTGGGGGACACCTCACCTCCAAACCATAATAGATGGCTTGTGTTGACCACATCTCTGTACCAAGAGGCCACGTGGAGCGACTGACCTGTACCATCTGGGTCTGCGCAATCATTCCTTGATTCTCGACAGTGGCAGGATCACCCAACCACACTTCTCAGAAATGGTCAGACACAGAGTTGGTCCTCCCCCACTGGCAGGGAGCAAAGCCCCACTACACTCACGGACTCCGTGCCCTGGACACTCAACTGCCCTCAGGATATCTGATAGCCCAGCTCCCGCCTTGGATCCAGGTATAGATCCTGTGCTTCTGGCTGCTGTGGAACACCGCGGACCTTCCTTCCACTCCACGAGCAGTCGTTGAATTCCACCCTATTCCCTACCTACAGCTGAAGCTGCCTTTGAAACATGCTCAGGACCCCTGCTGCTTCCAAACGAGGACCCTCTTCTGCCATGGCTGGTTATGCACCCCACCTTAGGCCACCCCAAGGGCTGGAGTCCTGCATCAGCTGGAGCTGGTCCCTAGGGTCAAACTTTTTTGTACTGACCATCTCTCCAGCCTGGACGCTGCTCCAGGCAGGGGCTGGGCGCGTTCATCTGCACTTGCCAGCTAGGTCTGCAGGGCTCCGGTGGGTCAGATGGCTCCACTAGCTTCTCCCCGTGGCCTCTCCACCAGTGAACAGCACCCTAATTCAAACAGAGGACAGGCTGTGAGCTTGGGGGTCTGACACCCCTGCTGGTCTCTCATCCTCCCGTTTCATCTGTTCTTTTTCCGCCTTTTCATTTGGGAGGTAAAATTTACCTGGGAGATGCATTGGTCTTAAGGGGACAATTCAACAAGTTTTGTCAACTACGTACATACAGACATGTGACCAACACCCCAGCCAAGATACAGAGCATCCCCATCACTCTGGAAATGTCCCTCCGTCCCCTTCCAGCCAGTCCCCACCTCCCGTAGGCAAGAACGATCCTGAATGTTGCCACTGACTTCAGAGCTTTTCTTCAACTTCACATGAATGGACTCGCAGGAAAAAGAATTCAGGCTTTGTGTCGGCCTTCTTCCCCTCCACGTGTTGTTCCTGACCTTCACTTTGTTGTTACCTTGTCTTTTATTGCTGCCTTGTATTCCATGGTGTATGAGGAGAGGGGGTCACCCGCTTTGCCATCTCAAGGAAGTCAGAGGTCTCCCATTCATTCATGGACTCATCCAGGTAACAAGCATTGACTCTCTGCCTCAGTTTTATGTTCTAAAAGATCACACTGACAACACCTGCTATTGTCTGGGTGTTTAACCAGGGTTAGAGAGACAGTGGATACTAGGACGAACTCTGGAGCCAGATGGCTACATTCAAATCCCAGTTCCATGTGTCAGTAGCTGGATGATCTTGGAGAAATTACTCAACCTCTCTGTGCTTCCATTCTCTCACCTGCAAAAGGATTAAATGAACTTCAAACAAGTTAGTGTTTATGAAGTGCCTACAACAGGGCTTGGTACAGTATATGTGTTGTCCATTACTACTAAATACAGAGCACACCAGAGTATACTATAAGCACTCACTAAGTCATAACGGTTGCCTTTGTTGCTATTGCATTAGTCTTCACAGATAAGAGGGAAATGAGTGCCCTGCAGTTACCTGAAGTGGTTTAGTGCAGCTGGAAAGAAATCCAATCCCTCAGCTATTAAAATCAATCAGCAGATCTGTGCTTGACCGAGGGTGGCCAGCTGGTCCTGGGACTTTCCCAGTTAGCACTGAAAATCCCAGGAACACCCCCCTTAGTTCTAATCAAATGGAGTCAGCTGGCTTCCCTAATCTGAACTCATGCTTCTTACCTGGTAACTGGGCATAACACACCTTGTTTTTCTTCTCAAAGGATTATTACAAAAGCCAGATGAAAGTGCTGGAAGTGCTCCACAGAGGCAGAAAGTGTGGAAGTGCTCCACAGAGGCAGGAGTGAGTCTTTTGTTTACTCTTCCATTCACTTTTCTGGGTGTCATGGTCCATCTCGAGTTGCTATAACATAATACCTGAAGTCTGGTAAATTATTAAGAAAGACTGATTGGGGCTCACAGATCTATCTGCAGTGGGGCAGCCACACGTGGTTGACTTCACGTATCCAGACATGGAGAAGCACAAAGCAGAAGCTCCGTGTGCAGAATGAGCATGCGTGGAGGAGAGACCAGGGTACCTGACAAGCTAGCTTTAGGACCACCTGTTCTTGTGGCGACTCATCCAGTCCCAAGAAACCTCACTCACTCCAGAGAGAACTCACCCAGCCTCTCCCTGAAGACATCAAGCCCCTCCTGAGGGTGGAGCCTCAGGACCTAATCGCCTCTCATGAGGCTCCACCTCTTAAAGTCCCACCACCTCTCAAAACCCTTACATTGGGCACCAAGCTTTCAGCAGGGATTCTTTGGGGAACAAACCATATCAAACCATAGCACTGGGCACAGTAGAAAACTCTTTCAACCTTGAATTCCACTTTGAATTCAGACTTTACGTCCAGCCTTGACCCAGGCTTCTCCACTTCCCATCTGAGCAGCACCGAGCCCCCAGGCCCTTCTCTAGGATTCCTCTCTTGACAGCAGGATGCTCACAGTTATCCTGAGGCTTGGTGTGAGCTCCTGGAGGAGAAGGCACGCCTGCAGGTCTGAAAAGGACAAGAGGAAGTAAACGCCAATCCAGGTGATGGGGGCCTGCAGGGTGGCGCTCTCTGTCCCAGGGAGTCACCTTCCTCTGGGCTCCCGTGCTGTTGAGCCCAGGCTCCCTGGGAGTCACCCCCATCAGCCCTTCAGCTTCCTGGACTCTGAGGGGCCCTGCAGCTGCCCAGCACGAGTGGGTCACCGGGGGCTGAGCCTGGCCAACCTCCCGCACACTGCACCACCAAAGTCCGCAGCAGCAGAGCCGGGAGAGGACAGCGGGCGTCAGAGGGCCTCAGGGTAATCAGTGCGGGGAGGGGTAATGGAATAACTCTGATGCAATTATGTATTGATGGCAAGTATTGAGGCTGCTCCTGATGGCTTCTTATTGATACAAATCCACTGGGCTGCCTGTTTGGATAAAGCTGAGTGAGGACGAGGACAGACAGAAAGGAAATGGAAAGAGCGAACCAGAGGGAGGAGGAGACACCGTGGCGTGATTGGTCACAGGTCTGGGGAAACGGCAGCACCCAAGGCACCCTCAGCCCCGGCCCTTCCCACCACCACAGAGCACCTGGTCAGCCCAGAGACGGGAAGGAAGTGGGTGACACAGGGGCCAGCCTTCCATGGTCACCCACGTCCTTAGAATCCTCAGATGTCTCCTCTGCTTCACAAGGACTCTGCCTAGAGGGGACCCCATCGATGACCCTCCAGGGGCTAGAGAGGACGTCAGGAGAGGGAGCTGCCTCTGTCCAGGAGACATGGCCCACCAGGGTGAAAACCAAAGGCAACAAGCCAGAGGGGGCATGTCCCAGTGGGGTCAAAAGGCAAGGAAGAGAGGCCACGTGTAGGCAGGTCAGAGGTCAGGGAGCAGAGCTTGCAGGATCCCAGGAAGTCAGAACAGGAGCAGGACTTGGCCAGTGGTCCCTTACATAGGGACTGGGAGATGGCTTCCCCTGGAGCAGGGAGCACAGGTATTCAGTTCTTAACACAAGTTATTGAGATTTCAATTTTGCACTTGTGTTTCTGGGGCCACTGTGTTTAGCATCTGCACCATCATGTAGCCTCTGGGAACCCCCAGCCCATTCTCCAGGGAAAATGGAGGGAAAGTTAAACGGTATCTCCGCACCATGAAATAGTTCTGATCTCACGGGCTACCTGAAATGGTTTCTGGGGGCCCAGAGCTCCTAGGCATCACTCTGAGAACCAGTGGCCTAGAGGTACAGCTATTCCGTCCCAGGAGAGGCCTACAGGGATAAGCCACGAAGGAAAATGGGCGCACCGACTGTCAGCGACTTCAAAGCAGCATGCTCGTCGCATGGAGCCTGAAGTAGCTTCTACTTTTCCAGTCAAGGGAACAGAAAGCTCTTTGCACCCTTAGGGAAGCCAAAATACAGGCAAATACACACTCGAGCATGTGTGCACAGTAGGTCCTCATTAGTCACAGACGTGGGACTCACTCACCTTTATTTATATCCCCAAGTCATACTTGAAGCACTTCTTAGACATGTGCAGGGGGAGGGAGATTGAGGCCCAAGAAGGCCACTCAACCTTCATGGGGAAGGTGTTTTTTATATGTGAAACAAGACCTTTTCAAGGTCTATGTAGTGTCACATTGTTTACATTGTTATGCTTTTTGTTAGTGATTTTACTGTTAAAAGGGTGAAGGATTGTCTAGCAGCCCTCAGGGTGAGCCTTGTGAGGAGACTACATGGGTTAGGGAATGCTTGCTTCAGGCACGAGTGATAGTGGTCTCAAGTTTACTGTTAAAAATACATATTAAATAAGGTGTCTTGACACAGAAACACACAGAGAACAAGGTTATGCACTAATCAGTTGACCAGAGGCTTGTCGGAACCTAACCCGTACCTCCTCTAAGAACAGCGGCTCCGTGTTCACTAATCCAGTGTTCACAGGGACTCCACGGAGCATGACTACGGGGAAGAGTGAGTACCCACTCTGCAGACGTTCACATATAATGAAATAAAAACAGGGCTTCCTTGTCCAGCTCTAGTTTCAAAAATGTAAGAAAGCTGGGCCTTCCTCCAAGTTATTGGCTCTCTAACAAGAACAGCTGAATCCCCAAATCTTCAAACTTGATAATTGGAGGTTTGTGATGATTTGGGGAAAATACTCTAATGAAAAAAATGGGTCTTTATCCACCAGGAATAGACTGTCAACCTGGTAACTTTGGAAATCTTGTACATTTTTTTCCTCAAAAATATTTGTCTCCCTCTTTCCTTTCCCCAGGACTGAAACAGAGCAAGTTACATTCCGTGCATGAAACTATGTCAAAATGAACCCCAATATTAAGTAGAATTATGGTGCACTAATAGAAGCATTAACAAACTAATGTGTCTTAATGCTTGTTGGGTGAGGCAAGACTTTCAAAACCTTCTCTGCAAGTAGCCTTCCTCTCTTCTCTGAATGCATTAACTGCTTGTGTTTCTGAGCCTTCCTTTGATGCTGACCATCTTGGAAGAAGAGGCCAACTTAACAGGAAGTCCACAGGGCACTGAATAGTTTCGTTACTGAGGATAGTGTCAGGCATCTGAGTGCCGGGAGGGCTGGAAGGCTCATGCAGTCAGCAGCGCCCTGAGCAACATCTTATACACAGTAGGGCTTACTACACAGGAGCATGTCCCAGCCAGGGTCCTTGACTGCAGGCTATAGAAATCAACCCAATTAAGTTAAAGAAAAGCAGTTATTGTGATGCAACAAGATCCTTTGCAGAGTTCACATGGGAAATGGGCAGGAATCAAGGAGGTAAGGGAGCCAGATCTGCCTGAGCTACAACTCAGTAATGGAAAAAGTGGGCGAGAACACACTGGAGGCCTCGCTGCCCACGCTGCTGCTGACTAGGACATCGCTCAGTTCTTGGCTGGAGCCTGCCCTGCTGCATGAATAAAGATACTCCTGCTGCAGCCATTGCAGGCTGGGGAGCTGGACCGAGTTGTGCCTGTTTCTTTGCAGCCCTTCGTTAAAATTCCAAGGCCCACATGTGAACATTCATCTCCCCAGAGGCCAGAGTCGGAAATCCAGGTGCCAGACTCCTAGGAACATGAGGCTAGACTTCTCGGTTCCATGCAGGAAAGCTGGGTCCGGCTTCCCGGGACTCTCCAGGTTGGCATTGTGGGTGGGGACAAAAAATCAGGAACAAGACAGGGATGCCCTCTATCACCACTTCTATTCAATATAGTTCTCGAAACACTGGCCAGAGCAATTAGACAAACGAAAGAAATTAAAGGCATAAAAATTGGAAAGGAAGAACTTAAATTATCACTATTTGCAGATGACATGATTCTATACCTAGAAGACCCAAAAGGGTCTACAAAAAAAATACTAGAACTAATAAATGAATTCAGCAAAGTGGCAGGATATAAAATCAACACGCACAAATCAAAGGCATTTCTGTATATCAGCAACAAAACCTCTGAAATGGAAATAAGGAAAACCACTCCATTCACAATATCCTCAAAAAAAATAAAATACTTGGGAATCAACCTAACAAAAGAGGTGAAAGATTTATACAATGAAAACTACAAAACCCTAAAAAGAGAAGTAGAAGAAGATCTTAGAAAATGGATATACCCTGTTCATGGATAGGCAGAACTAACATCATCAAAATGGCGATATTACCAAAAGTCCTCTATAGGTTTAATGCAATGCCAATCAAAATTCCAATGGCATTGCTTGTAGATATAGATAAAGCAATCATGAAATTCATATGGAAAAATAAAAGACCCAGAATAGCAAAAGCAATTCTAAGCAGGAAGTGTGAATCAGGTGGTATAGCGATACCAGATTTCAAACTATACTACAGAGCAATAGTAACAAAAACAGCATGGTACTGGTACCAAAACAGGCAGGTGGACCAATGGTACACAATAGAGGATACAGAGACTAATCCACAAAGTTACAACTATCTTATATTCGATAAAGGGGCTAAAAGCATGCAATGGAGGAAGGATAGCATCTTCAACAAATGGTGTTGGGAAAACTGGAAATCCATATGCAACAAAATGAAACTGAATCCCCTCCTCTCACCATGCACAAAAATTAGCTCAAAATGGATCAAGGAGCTTGATATCAAATCAGAGACTCTGCGTATGATAGAAGAAAAAGTTGGCTACGATCTACATATCGTGGGATCAGGCTCCAAATTCCTTAATAGGACACCCATAGCACAAGAGTTAATAGCAAGAATCAACAAATGGGACTTACTTAAACTAAAAAGTTTTTTCACAGCAAGAGAAACAATAAGAGAAGTAAATCGGGAGCCTACATCATGGGAACAAATTTTTACCCCTCACACTTCAGATAGAGCCTTAATATCCAGGGTTTACAAAGAACTCAAAAAATTAGACAATAAGACAACAAATAACCCAATCAACAAATGGGCCAAGGACCTGAACAGACACTTCTCAGAGGAGGACATACAATCAATCAACAAATACATGAAAAAAATGCTCACCATCTCTAGCAGTCAGAGAAATGCAAATCAAAACCACCCTAAGATACCATCTCACTCCAGTAAGATTGGCAGCCATTATGAAGTCAAACAATAACATTTGCTGGAGAGGATGTGGGGAAAAGGGTACTCTTGTACATTGCTGGTGGGACTGCAAATTGGTTCGGCCAATTTGGAAAGCAGTATGGAGATTCCTGGGAAAGCTAGGAATGGAACCACCATTTGACCCAGTTATTGCCCTTCTTGGTCTATTCCCTGAAGACCTTAAAAGAGCATACTACAGGGATACTGCCACATCGATGTTCATAGCAGCACAATTCACAATAGCTAGACTGTGGAACCAACCCAGATGCCCTTCAATGGATGAATGGATTAAAAAAATGTGGCATTTATACACTATGGAGTATTATGCAGCACTAAAAAATGACAAAATCATGGAATTTGCAGGGAAATGGATGGCACTAGAGCAGATTATGCTTAGTGAAGCTAGCCAATCCCTAAAAAACAAATACCAAATGTCTTCTTTGATATAATGAGAGCAACTAAGAATAGAGAAGGGAGGAAGAGCAGGAAGAAAAGATTGACATTAAACAGAGGCACGAGATGGGAGGGAAAGAGAGAGAAAAGGGGAATTGCATGGAAATGGAAAGAGACCCTCATTGTTATAAAAAACTACATAAAAGAGGTTGTGAGGGGAATTGGAAGAAAAATAAGGAGAGAAATGAATTACAGTAGATGGGATAGAAAGAGAAGATGGGGGGGAGGGGGATAGTAGAGGATAGGAAAGGTAGCAGAATACAACAGTTACTAATAGGGCATTATGTAAAAATGTGAATGTGTAACAGATGTGATTCTGCAATCTGTATTTGGGGTAAAAATGGGAGTTCATAACTCACTTGAAACTAATGTTTGAAATATGATATGTCAAGAGCTTTGTAAGGTTATGAACAACCAATAAAAAAAAATGGATACACTGGAGAAACTCAGAGAATGAATGACTTCCTGGGGAGTTTACCTGGATGTGGAGATCAGATGGAGTCTAGGGCAACACTCAGGCATCTTTCCCGAACACCCAGATTGAGGATGGTGACAGTTTCTGAGTCAAGGAAGAGCGAGGGAAGAAACAGCAAAGAACACAGCTCAGTTTGGACGAGTTAAGCTTGAGATGACGGGGGCGGTGCCACCGGAACTCTGCAAACTCTGCAGTCCGTGTATTTATTATTTATCATTTATTTATTTATTTGGTACCAGGAATTAAACCCAGGGGTGCTTAACCACTGAGCTACATCCTCAGCCCCTTTTATTTTATTATTTAGAGACAGAGTCTTGCTGAGTTGCTTAGGGCCTCGCTGAGTTGCTAAGGCTGGCTTTGAACTCATGATCCTCCTGCCCCAGCCTCTGGAGCTGCTGGGATTACAGGCCTGTGCCACCATGCCTGGCAATAATATTTCTGGTTCTACAGCTATTATTAAATATTGATAAAGTTGCCTTCTTTAACTAAAGACAGGATTACTCCAAAGAACTGGGAACAAAACCTTGCCTTTGTCAACAGACAAGAAATATACAACTCAAGTTAAACTAATATCCCACCTTTTTTTGCCTTTGACTTGTCTGCAGTCCCCTAGAGCAGGGCCACCCGAGGCAAAACAAGTAAACACTAGCAGTTTTAAAATATGTAACTAAGACCCGTGTTTATAGCAGCACCAGGTACAATAGCCAAATCATGGACCCAGCCAAGGTGTCTGTCGATAGATAAATGGATGAAAAAAATGTGGCATTTATACACATGGAGCTTTATCCAGCCATAAAGAAGAATGAAAGCATATCGTTTGCAGGAAAATGGATGGAACTGGAGAGCGTCACATCAAGAACTATAAGTCAAACCCCGGAGGTCAAGGGTCCTGTGTTCTTTATCATATGTAGAAGCTAGAGAAGAAAAAGGTAAAGAAAGGGAGGGGTAGAAATCTCATGAAAATAGAAAAGAGGGAGGCCTGGAGAGGAGGAGGACAAGGACGAAGGAGGGCACAGGGAGGTACCAGGGAATTAAACTGACCAAATTCCATTGTTACACTGTGTGCATGTATAAAAAGGTAACAACAATCCCACGATTGGGCAATTGTAATGCACCAAGTTAAAAAAAAAATCTGGAAAAAACAAACAAAATAGGTAGCTAAAAGCCAATCACAGGTACATTAGCAACCAAATCCACAGCCATTGTATTTTCAGGACCACAAGCTTTATCCACACTGGGGGACGATGCAGTAGAAAATGGCATTTGCTTGGATAGATTCTGTGTCCACCTGACCTCTCCACATGACAACTCAGAGCCTGCCCTGCCCTTGTCTCTCGTTCCTGAGACTCTCAGGCCCACATTCAGTGAGCTCCTGCCCAGCACTGTGGTATACAGACCAGACACTTTGATATGCCAGGACGGTTCCGAGGCAAATATTATGATACTGTTCTCAAACCACAAGCCTAGAGGTCTGACTCCAAAAACAAGCTGCCCAGCCCCTGGGAAGATCATCTGGAGGAAGGGGACCCGAGGCCAGGGTTCCAGGGTCGCTGCTGTCTGACCTTCACAGGTTCCAAACTTCCTCCATCAGTAAAATGGGCTAATGCACCTGCTGCGTTACAGAAGGGCCTCAGGGCTTCAGTGGGCACGGCCTCCGAATTACAGGACCCGGTGACCCCTCGACTTTTAACGTCCCCTGAAATCACCCCGTCTGGTAGTAACAGTTTTACAAGAAGTTCACACACTGGACCCTCCTCGTACAGTCACCACTGGAGAGAGTTGGGGGGTCACAGGATGGCAAGATGTGAAACAAACACAGAAAGTTCCAGAAGACTCAGAGCTCCACATTCACCACCCCTACCAAGCAGAGAGTGGGAAGGGTGGGTCACAAGGGGCTCTGCCCAGCCCTGCCCTGTCTTTGGAGTAACGGTACATCCTGTTTACAGAGCTGTTTCCAGGACAGAAGAACTTATTTCATTGTCTACAGGGTTTTTTTTTTTTTTCCTTTTAATTCTGTTAGTGTAGCCTGCAGCCTAACAGTAAGCAGAGTGTGTCTTTAATGAAGCCAGTAAATAAATTTTTAAAAAGAAGAAGAAGAAGAAAGAAGGATGTGCTGGGATCGACAAGGAAAGTCCAGAGCTCTCCAGATTGAAGATGTTGCTTTTCAGCCCACTGTGCCCACTGTCTCCTCCAAATTACAGGACCCAGGTGACCCCTCAACTTTTAACTTACTTCAGGCCCCACAGCATTTACTGAGCATCAACCACAACCTGCAGCCTTATGAGCATGGAAGAACTTAGCAAATAGGAGGCACTCAATAAATGCTTTTCTTTTTCTTGGCTTTCCATGTCATGCCTGTCAAATAGGGGAGTCACTTCAACTTGAGGGAGCAGGCATTTCATCTGCGTTTGTACACATCTCTCCCGAGGCTGAAGACTGAACAAATCAGCTTTTTTTTTTCTTTCTCTCTCTCTTTTTTTTAAATATTACTTCCATTTATTTTGCAAAAGACTTGCTGACAAGACACCCAGCAGCATCTGAAATTTCATCTAGACAAAGAGGGCAGGGACGGGGAGCCAGGAGCAGTTTTCTCCTCTGGGCTCCCCGCTGCCTGCTTCCTGCCCTCGCACAGGCACAGAGGCTGGGCCACATGTGCGCCACGGCGATAAGATGCTTTCAAATGCTCGATTCATCACCCTGGTCCCGCTGCAAGAAGCGTGTGTGTGAGTGTGGGTGGGGATGCGTGTGAGAATGTGTCACACTCCCTCCTGCATGCATGTGCACCCGGAGAGCCTTTGGAGCTCCTGGGACAATGCGGGGAAGGCACAGCATCCACAAAAGGAGAGGAAGAGGCAGGAAAGCAAAGAAAGGAGCCTGCTTAGGCTGGCTCCCCTCCGTTTGGGCCACGAGATCTGCAGCGGCTAGCCAGCCAACAGTATGATAAAGGACAGCAGAGGGGGAAGACGCGGCCAGCTTGCAGCCCTGATGCAGAATGAAGATGAACATTAATCACCACCGTCCCTTGTGGGAGCTGGGGCTGTTCCTTAATGTATTTGGTGGGGAATTTATGAAGTAGGCAAATGCGGATGGTAGAGCTAATTCCCCTCCCCAGAGTCCTCTGGGACCATCATCATGCTAACCCTTGACTAGTCAGCTAACCTCAGCGGCACCAGTGTACGCACACACACACACACACACACACGTATACACACAGAGGCATATGCTTCAAAGCCCCTGCCTCAGCTTCCCTCCCACTCCTCTTTTGGAGGTCCTTGGGAAAGTGGGAATTAAATGCACACACAGTCATCAGGACCTACTCTGTGATACTTCTGCGTACTTAGTCGCCTCACACAGGACTGGGGAGGTTTTTCCTGGTGATTTTTCTTTTTGTACTGAATAAGATAACTCAGACACAGATATAGATATTTGGTTGTTTTTTTGTTTTGATTTGTTTCTCAGATGCACTCAGCTGGTAAACAGTAGATGAAGAATTCAACTCTGGATTATGTTTGTTCTTTGATCCCCAAACTGAACTCTAGTAGAAATTTTGTCAAGTTTTGACATATGTATATACTCGTGAAACTGTCACCAAAATCAAGATAATAGACTTCTCGACACCCCAAAAGTTTCCTCATGACCTTGTGTGATCTCTCTCCACCCCCTCCCCACCTCCCCACCCCATCGTGCTCACCACTGACCTACCTTCCGTCACTGAAGCCTGGGCTGCACTTCCTGGAGCCTCCTGTGGATAAGGTTCATACTCTTCTTGGCCTGCCTTTCCTGGCTCAGCCTGGTTGCTCTGAGATTCATCCATGTGATTCCATGTATCCATGTGTCCTTTCTTTACCGAGTAGACCCCATCCTAAGAATAGGTCACCATCTCCTTACCCCTTCACCTGTGCGGGAGTATCTGGGTTCTTTCCGGTTTGCAGCTATTACCAAAAATATTTTATGAACATTCCCATTCAAACTCTCAAACCTTAATAACAAGAAATCAAACAATCCAATTTAAAAATTGGGAAAAGATTTGAACAGACGCTTCACACACACACACCACACACACACAAACACACACACACCACACACACACAAAGATAGACAAATGACAAATGATCACATGAAATATGTTCAATGCCCTTAGTCATTTGGGGCATTCATATTAAAGCTACAGCCAGATGTTACCAAGGATTGACTAAAATGAAAAAGACCAACCATTCCAAGTGTCAGTGAGGACAAGGAGCCCCTGGAATGCCCCTGCTCTGCTAATGGGAGCATAGAATGACACAGCCACTTGGGAGAACGTTTGGCAGTTCTTCAAAAAGGTGACCATGTCAATGCCTACCCCATGACCCAGCCTCTCCACTCCTCCATAGTTACCCACGAGATATGAAAGTGTATGTCTGCACAAGAAGCTGCTCATGAGTATTCCTAGGAGCTTTACTTATAATGGGAATCTGTGTTCTCAAAAGTACCCAGATGATTTTGATCCTGAATTGGGCTTGGGAATCACTATTCTGGTCATCTTGGATGTACATAATTGCTGGAGAAGGGCCTCTTATTCCTCACGTAACTGCACAGACTGCCCTCTGACCCTGCCAGTGCCACATCTGCAGACACCACAAAACACGAATGGAAAACAGTCAAAGCAATGCCTCTGTACTGAACGTGTACGGACATTTTAGCCATTACTTCCTAACAATACAGTATAACCACTATTGATGTAGCATGTACATTGTATTAGGTATTATAAGTAATCTAGAGCTGACTTACAGCATCCAGGAGGATGTGTATAGGTTATATGCAAAATCTAAGCCATTTTCTATAAGGGAGTTGAGCATTCTTGGATTGGAACATCAAGGGACTAAGGATCCAATCCCCACGGATGTCAGGAATAACTCAGTAAGTAAAGGTTTGACTAGTTGGTGAAGGAATATGATGTAACAAATCTGTGTGATGCTGGACAAGTCACTTAACCCTTTTAGATCTCTGTTTTACACATTTGAACCATGAGAAGGAATTTCAGCAACTACCAGGCTCCCGGATCATCTTGGATGATCTCCAAGAACTCCACCATAAAGCTGCTTAGCATCCCTCAAAGCAGGGAATAAATCTCATAGAAGAGAGTATGGGCCATGCCTTTCCTGGCTGAAAGAGCATCCTTCCTTCCTTCCTTTCTGCAGAGGTCCAGGCATAGAGGTAGGTATGCACAGACACCCACCTTAATATTTTAAAATGGTAATGTCTCCAAGACTGAGGGTGACAGAATTTGTCATTCACCTATTCCAGATACAAAGGCCCTCTATTGCTTTGCAGCCCACACAAGTCTGTCTTTTTACTTATCTGGATCCCTGTTGTCTGGAATTATTTCCTCATTTTGCATAACCTGCAGAGAAGCTGGGGACAGAGAATCCGCCTCCTTATTTGGAGACAGATTTGTCATTTGTGGTCCCTACCTTCACCTGGGGCACTTTGGATCAAAAACTGTTTTCAAGACTTCATTTATTCCCACTCTTTAAAGAATTCACCCTTTGATCAAGAGCTGGGGGATTCCATGCTTTGCCCCCTCAAAATGTGTCCCCACCCCCATGATCCCAGGGCTCTTTTTGTTTCTTTTGAAAGCCCTGTTTACTTCGGAAATTCAGCAATTGCTCCCGAAGTTCCTTTGATGTCTATTGAATTTAATATATTTCACTACTTATGGAAAAACTATTTCAGCTTCTGCACCAGCGTCTCCTTGATGTGCTGGGGTGGCGGGGGGGTGGGGGTTCTGTTGGGTTTTGTGTGTGTGGTTGTTGATTTGCGTGGTTGAATTTTTTAAAGAATGATTTGAAGATTTCTGTTCTTTTGCTTATTTAAAAAAAAAAAAAAGGCTAGCCAAAGGGTGTGCAAGCAATGAGATTGACAGCTCCTGGAAACTAGAATTCTCCACTGAGTTAAGGGAGACATGATAAGAAATTCTCTTTTTCCCCTTCTTACTTTTCCCCCAATTCCTTTGCCTCTGCTCTAAGCCAACAAAGACTTATCTTTTAGCAACGTTGTATCTATCCGTGGACAATCAGCTGCTTAAAGCGCTACATGAAACTGTGTGAACTAGGAGAGATATATGGTTCTGAGCTGAAGAATGCATCCCCCAAATTGGCATCTATTTGGAACTTATGACTGTACCTTATTTAGAAATAGGGTCTTTGCAGAGGTAACCCAATTAAAACGAGGTCACCCTGCATTGGGTGGGTTCTAAAGCAATGACTGGTACCCTTAAAAGGAAAATTTGGACAGAGACATGCAAAAAAAAAAAAAAGACGTCAAACTGAAGACAGAGACAGGGGTTGGAGTGAAGCCAAGTACGCCACTGTCAGCCAAGGAACGCCAGGGTCACTAGCCAGCACCCATGGCTTCAAGAGGCAGTGGATTCTCCCATAGAGAGTTTGGAAGGGGTACAACCAACCCTGCTGGGACCTTGATTTCAACCTTGCAGCCTCCAGAAAGCAGAGATAATACTTTTCCATTGTCTTAAGCCTCCCAACTTGTAGTAATTTACTATGACAGCCGTATTAGTCATTGTAGAGGAACAGAATATGCATATATAGTCCCACAACAGCCTTCTGTAGGCTGGAGAGCTAAAGTAAGGAGTACGTGCACAATCCAAAATGCTGAAACCTCAGAACAAAAGGGATCAAAGATGCTACCACAGACTGGCACCAAAGGACTGGAAACTCCCTGGAGGATCCCTGGCAGAATCCACTTTGGAAGAGTGAATAAGCTGGGGCCTGATGTCCTCAGGCGGTCTCAGTAACAATCAAGAACCCGTTCAAGAATTGGGCCTGCATCTGCTGCTAAGGCTTCCTGGTTCTTCCAACTTTGATTCCACCCAAGCCTCCAACCTATTAAATGGTACTGCCCACACTTAGAGAGGATCGCCGTTTCGGTTGGCTCTCCCACATGCCAATCATTCCTAGACACCCCCACTGACACACCCAGAAGCCTCTTCATCTTCAGCATCTCTTAATCCAATCAAGTTGGCATTCAGATTAACCATGACAAAAGTCCTAGGAAAATGAATACAATCTCCGAGATAGAGTTAGTAATAGATGCCTGTCTTAGACACTAAAAGCTGTCATGCATTTAATTTTACAACTTACCAGGGAAGTATTATTTTTACTCCATATTTAGGAAAACTATAGAATTTATCATCTAAACCAAGACAGCTTTGAAAGCAACAAGAACACACTAGCAATCTCAGTAGGATAACTGGATTAACCCACAATGCCTAGGACATATGCTTACCCAGCCCATCTCACTAACTAGGAAATAGAACTGAATGTAGCAAAGCTAAATTCCTGGCTCAAGCACTAACCCTAACCCTAACCCTAATCCTAACCCTAACCCTAACCCTAACAAAACATGACCTGTATGTAAGAGATAGCATTTGGACCCAGGCAGTCTGGCTCCAGAGTACTTGCCTACAACCCCTAGTGTGTGCCACATTGAATTTGCCCAGTCTTTGGGACCTAGACACAAGAACAATGCTACCGAATATATGCCTCAACCCCAGGTCTGCGTTAGTCCATGCAGAAAAGCAACCCCACTGACTCAGGTGTCCAGGACCGAAGAGGAATGAAGAAAATTCTTTCTGGTTCTGGTTTGCAGAGTCCTAGGGACAGAAGTTCAAAAACCTAGATGACAGTTCCAATCCCACCTTCCAGTCACAGTGTCCTGGAGCAGACATTTCCCTTACCTTCACCCACAGCCCCTTCCTGTGTGCTGTTAGACCCTGAAACTTCAGCTCTGTGCAGATGACCCCAAATTAACCAGTGACCCCAAGGATCAGTTCTGCTCAAGATCCAAAATAATGAGATGGAGTAGTAAAGAAATTGAGAGGAGAGGTATCCTCTTCTTCCTGTGAATGAGCTCTAGAATCGTCATGGGTTCCTCATCTAGGAATCTGGGGTACCTCAAGGTGAACTTGGCTTCTGGGTACACTGAGAGGCCCTAGGTGGGCAATTCCCCTTCCTAAAGAGCAGAGACTGGGAACAGTGTGAGCTATGGCCACATGCTGACTTCTCACTAGAATTAGACTGTGGTCCTGATGTCCTCACTTCCTCTCTGGAACCCTGTGCCTTGCCATGCCCACTCCCAATCCATCTCTTGAAAATTGATAGAGGCCTGCCTGGACCAGGCTTGAGTGTGTTCTGTCGCCTTAGGTCTAGTGACTGGGACCACTGTGGCCAGCCCCTCTGTCTGGGCCAGCTTTGCTTGACGGGTGCCTGTGGCTGGTCTCAGCCAGTTCTTCCTCCCCATGGGAGTTGCAATGTGGCCCACAATCCGCTCAGTTGTGGCCCCATCTCATTCATCCCCTTGTCCTACAGAACCTACTTCCCAAGCAAACTTGAGTCCTGCTCCCCATCTCTACATGCAAGGCCCCGTGCTTCCCCACTGCTGGCTCAGGCTCCACTCTCCTCTGTGTGTTGCCTCTGTTCTCTTCAGGGAGTCACATCTACTGGCCACTCCATGAGCTGTTACACCAGAACACACATTTGATTACATCAGGCCTTGTGTGCAAGCCTTCAGCATATTCCCAGGATAAAGCTTTCCCAGCAGAAAGACCACGCCCCTGGCATGACCCCCAGGGTCTTCCCCACCTGGGAAGAGCTCCCTTCTGACCCCATCTTCTCACGCCTTCCCAGGCACCAGGCCCTCCTGCTTCCTCAATATATTCCAGTTGTACAGGGTGAAGCATTGCTCCCAAACCCAGGAGGCATTAATCCCTTTCCTTTCCTACTGCCTAGAATGCCACGGTCCCCCTGCATAACTGCTCTTTGTCCCCTTGAAGGCATGCCTCAAACATCCCCTCCTGGGGCCCATCTTCCTTGCATTCTCCTTCCTGCAGCCAGCTTCCCTCAGGACCAGTCCCCTCTGCTCAGGGCTGCCAGCACCTGTTTACAGCGTCTGTCTCCCTGGGCTCTCCCCAGCTGACAGGCAGGACCGTTGCTGCAGTGTTTCTGTGGCTCTCCAGAGACTGGGCTATTCTACACTGCATCCCCCACATAGCTCAGCCGTGAGAAAAGACCCACAGGGGCTCAGCAATCTGTGTATAGATTGGCCTTTGAGCCAGAGCAAAATGCAAACCCCTCACCCAGCTTCTGCCACTGGGTGATGGGCATGAGCCCTGAAATGCACACAGCCTCTGCATGGGATGGGAACAGGAGGCGGCAGATACAGACGACAGGGGGGCCCAGGGAAGACTAAAAATCCTCAGGAGAAGCCCACTTAGAGGGAAGCCAAGGATGCTATTAAGCCCCGAGTCAGAGGAAGGAAGAAGAAGCAGCCCGCTTTGCTGAGCGCACGCACCCTCCTTTGAAAGCTTTACCCGGCCAGCCTCACACCCGTCTTTGCTGCCAGTCTCGCAGGAAGGTTCAGTGTTTTTCCTCCAACTCCTCCCTCTCCCCATTGCCCCAGTCCTCTTGTATTTGTTGAGATTTGACTGCCAAGCCTTTTTCAAGACCACATCATTATTTCTCCTTTGCAGCACAAGTAGGATCAGGCATTTGAAAAAGGAGAGAAACATAGAATTCAGGAGCCGGAGCAGCAAGATGCAAATACCATGCTAAAGGCAAACCAAAGACAGCCTTCATTTTTTTTTTTGTTGATGTTGTTCTCAACAGACATAAAGTCACTGCAAGCAGTAGCCATTGGGCTAATTAGAGCCTGGGAATAAGAGAGGGGAGAGAGCTCTCCAGTGGAGGAGGGAGAGCGAAGGGCAAAAAGACAGTAATTGAAGCCAAATAATGAATATGAAACTTGTAAGTAATGTTTAATTAAGTTATCCTACAACTGAGGCTTTTTGCAAATATTACCAAGGGATTCAAAGTAGTACATTAAGTGCCCAGGAAATCACTGAGCAGGGAACACAGACTGCCTTCCCTCCCTCCAGTCCACGCAGCTATTTAATCCACATCAGAGATCCCTGGCTGAAGGCTGAGGGGAGCTACACATGTGTGTCCTGAGCCCACTACCTCCGCCCTCTCTGTGCAGCTACCAATCACCACATGGGACTGGAGCCCACCCTCATGTTAGAATTGGAAACTTGTATTTGTCCAAAAACTCCAGGAGAAATGATCAGCCAAAACTTGAGAGGAGATACTCTCAAACCATAAAAGCCACCAAGGATAACTTTTCAGAACATAAAAAAGTATTTTTTTTTTAAAAAAAAGTATTTTTAAAGGAAGAAGGCCCCATAGAAAAATGGGAGAAGAATATGAACAGGTAATTCACAGAACAAAATAATCCAGTTAAAATATGGAACAACAAAATGATCAAGGTCACTAAGAATCAGAAAAATGTACAAGCTGTCATGCTATCATTTCATACCCACCAGATAAACAAAAACAACAACTGTGTTGGTGAGGACATGGACAGATAGGAACTTGCATATGATACACATCAGCACAGTCACGTTGAAGAGCCATTCAGCAACCCATAATAGAATAGAAGATGTACTAACCCTAGAGTACAGGAAATCCATTGCAACTATCTACCCTAGATCCTTAGCAATGTGACAGATATCTGCAAGGTAGAGTGATTTATACAGCAAAAATTAAAAGCAAATTAATATTCATCAACAAGACAAAGGACATATAAATTGAAGCATACACATGCAATGAAAAACTAATTAGCATCAAAAATCATTATATCATAATGCTATATGTCTCATTATATCTTTAAGCAAAAATTGTAAACAAAATAACAAAAAAAAGGAAGCAACAGAAAGAAAATATATACATTATGAAACAATTTAGGAAAATTTGTAAAGTCTATAGAACATAATATTTAGAGAGACCTATGTACTGAAAATGAAATGCACGTGAAGGATGAACACCCCACTGGATGCAGAGGTTGCCAGGGGTAGAGAATGAGAGATCCAGGGGAAGAGAACCCAACACGTGGTCATGTGATCTACTCATCTGTAAACCCGTTACACACTTTAAATATTTCGTAGAGTATTTAAAAATTAGTAACCGTTAGGTTTTAAAATAAGTAAAACTGACTCGATAAGATTATAAGCTTCTCAAGGGCTGGGGACTTGAAATAATCAGGAAAGAGAAGACCAAGGGTGTTGAGGGCCAAAACATAGGGTACAGGGGGACAGAGGAGGGGAGGGACTTCAGAAAGCATGAGATGTTTCTATGCAGCAATCTCTACCCAGAGGGCACCTGAACATCAGGTGAGCTGATGCCAGTCCAGTACTGGTCCACACTCAGCCTTCAGAAGCCATCACCAAAGCCAGGACAGGCAAGGTGATGTGGTCACCCACTCATTAGTTCTAGTGAGCAAAGGACTTGAGAGTGGGAGCAGGTAGGGGCTCCACTATAACCCTCTCTCCCTTCTATGTTTCAGCTGTCCCAAAGTCACTAGGTGTGTTCTGAGGACACACAGAGCTTCATTTCCTTGTCAGAACTGAAAATACCAGGTAGACAGTAGTTACAGAAACTCACATCATGGGCCAGAGGAGAGGTGACTGAGACCAAAGCCATTGACAGAAGTATCTGAAACTTTTTTAGTCAGATTTGGACGTGGAGACATGTCTTTGAAAAATCACACAAAAAATTAAGGTCCATTTTCATAAAGAATTGCCATGGTGAGCTCTTTACTAGATGAGCTACTTTAGTTTACAATTTCCTGACTTCTGGTTAAGTTGGGGCATTTCTTAACAACGTGCTCATTGCTCATTTAGATTTGCTCTCCTGCGATCTGCTTATTCATGTCCTTATGCCTGTTCTTTGGCTTAGTTGTCTTTTGGTAATTTTCAGAGCTCTTTGTAGGTTATAGCTGTGAATCTCATAGCAATGGAAATAATCTTTCCAAGTGGCAACTGAGCCAGAAGCCAGAGCACCAGGTCTGCAGCCCAGGGAAGGCGCATCTGGCTCCCCCAGGGACCCACAGGCAGCTGGTGTGGCTGCTCAGTCCAGAGCCAGGGACAGGACACGAGGTGGGAAGTAATCAAAGCCTACAGACCCACCCTCAGGGAGAGACGGAGCTGAGGGGAGATGTGACAGGCGACCCAGGAGGGACTGAGTACCTCAAGGCTCAGTTTCCTCAAAAGTCACAGCTAAGTCATCCCCCTCACCCTTCCCGCAGAGTACTCATATGGACTCTTAATAAGTGACACATGTAGGAGCTGCAGCGTGCTGGGTGGCAGAAAGGGGCAAATGTCACACTCTGATTACGTTGTAATTATAACATGATGGCTCATTATGAATTTTTCCAAACAAGTTCAGTATACCTTACCCCAAGCACAAGACTAGGCATGATTCAGATTTCAGAGTTTTTTTTTTATTTTTTTTAAATTTTGGGGGGAATTGGGAATATTTGCATAGACTTTACCAGAGGAGCATCCCTAATCCGAAAATGACACATCATCTGAGCAGGATCCAAACTCACGTGGGCACTCAAAAAAGTTCTGAATTTGAAGGCATTTGGAATTTCAAATTTGGGGATTAGGGATGCTCAACCTGTAAGAGAAATTAGCTGGAATCTCTCAACCCTGAAGTAATGATTTGCTGATTGTTCTTTCACGTGCACTTTTTTATGCACCACTACGATATCTAATAATACATCCACAAAAATCATATTACCATCAACACACCCTTTGAAGCAACTCCCCCGCCCCCACCCCCGGCATTCATTAGCTTTTCATCTCTGTGACCAAAATACTAAACAAGAACATGGTAGAGAGGGAAACGTTTATTTGGGGCTGACAGTTCAGAGGTTTAGTCTACGGTCAGCAGGTTCCATGGTTCTGGGTCTGAGGGGAGGCAAAACAGCATGGGGGAGAAAAGCTGCCGAGTTCAAGGCTACCGGGTAGCAAGGAGAGATGGAGAGAGAAGGAGACGCAGGGAAGAGGAACCCTACCAGGGAATGTCCCCACGACCCCCTCCAGCAACCACGCCCCACCCGCCTACAGTTACTGTTACCACCCAGTTAGTCTATTCAAACTACCGTTACAGCTCTCTAATGCAATAATTTCACCTCCAAACATTTCTGCATTAACACGGGAGCTTTGGGGGAACACCTCATATCCTAACTATAACACTCATACCTTTATTTTTTTGATGCTTTTATCTCTAAGACAGAGTCCCAAAAGGGGGGCTACTGGGTAGAAGGGGATATGCACTCTTCTATCTTAATAGCTATGGTCACATTGTTTTCCAGAAGAAAACCTCAATCTGTTTGCATTTCACAGCAGTGAGGGCAAAGTCCCCCACCCCTCATCTCCTCCAACAGCAGGCATTGGGCATCATGGTTGGTCTTTATGTTTGCCAGACTGTGCATGCAAAGTGATATGGCAGAACATCAAGGCTACTTTAGTTTGCAATTTCCTGACTTCTGGTTAAGTTTGGGCATTTCTTAACGGGCTCATTGCTCATTTATATTTGCTCTCCTGCGATCTGCTTATTCATATCCTTTTGCCTGTTCTTTGGCCTAGCTGTCTTTTGGTAATTTTAAGAGCTCTTTGTATGCTATAGCTGTGAATCTCATAGCAATGGAAATAATCTTTCCAAGCCTATTGATGGACTCTGTCTTCATTTTTACAGCACATTGGCCGGCCATGGGGGCAGGATAAGAATGCAAGATTCTGAAAGTTCAAGATCCAGGGACTGGCAGGGTCAGTTTCTGGTGAGCATCTCCCCTTGGGTTTTGCACCTGGCCACCTTCTTCCTGTGTCCTCGAAGGTCATTTCTCGATGCTGGTATAGAAAAAGAACTCTCAGCTACCTCTTCCATTTCTCATGAAGATACCAGCCCTACAGGATCAGAGCCCCATACCCATGACCTCATGTAACCATAATCACTTCCCTAAAACGTTGTCACACAGGATGGGGCTTCCATGAGCTTCCACGCATGACTTTGAGAGGACACGATTCAGTGCATTACAGATAGGCTTGCAGATGAGGATAAACCCAGAAAGGAAATGACAGCATGGTGTGTCTAAGCCACATTCATCCTCACAGTAATTTCCATGCTCCTGCTTGACAGGGGAACAGCTGGATGATTCCCAATCCCCAAAGAATGACACAGAAATAGCAGAAGAGCCCCTGAGCTTGAAAAGGTCATGGGCAGGGTGTCTCAACAGATGCCTGCATTCCCGTGGTCCAGCACAGGTCAGCACAACAGACACATCTCTCGGGACACCTGGAGGATCGATGCCCGAAGGCGATGTGGTGCTGTGATATATTAATACATACATTTTGGTCTCCAACCAGTTTCCTGTTTCCTGGCACACAGCTCCTAAAAGCCTTGGAATCTCTGAAATGATAAGTGTCCTTGTATGCTAATGAGATGACTGATGACGGGGGCTCCCCAGTAGCCTCAGAATAGGGTTACTGATTACCAGGGGAACCAACTCTGGGATTAGAAGTTTGGAACTTCCATAGGCTGAGATTGTGGCTCAGCAGCAGAGCACATGCAAGACCCTGAGTTCGATCCTCAGCACCACATAAAAATAAATAAATAAATGAATAATAAAGATATTGGGTCCAACTACAACTAAAAAATAAATATTTTTTAAAAAGAAGAAGTTTGGAACTCCCAACCCTCGCCCCCAACTCTTGAAGAGAGGGCCTGAAGATTGACATTGATCACCAATGGCCAGTGATTTAATCAGTCATACTGGACCAATGCGGCCTCCATAAAATCCCAAGATAAAGTTCAGGGAGCTTCCAGGCTGGTGAACAAGGACACATCCACATGCTTAGGGGTAGAACATTCCAGCCTCGTGGGGACAGTTAAGCTCTGTTGTGCTCAGGGCCCTCATGACCCTCGCCCTGTGCCTCTCTTGATCTGGCTATTCACCTCATCTGTTAAAACACCCTTTGCAATAAATCCGCAATAGTAACTAAACCGTTTTCCTGGATTTTATTTGCTGCTCTAGCAAATTATTGAAGCTAAGAAGGAGGTCGCAAAACCATCCTGCAGCCAGGTCAGACAGAAGCCTGGGTAACCTGGGACCCTAGGTAGGCATCTGAAATGGGAGTCGGGTGGGGGCAGTCTGGTAGGATTGATCCATTTCTGCCTTTAGCTGGTCAGGGATTTACCCCTGCTCCCGTGGTGTCAGCACTGAATCAAATTGTAGGATACCAGGCTGGTTTTGGAGAATTAGCCAAAGTGGGAAAAACTCCCCACATTTGGTCACAGAGGTTCTGCACTGAATGGGAGTAGAACAGAAGAGACACTGCCACTCATTTGTTTCTTCCTATTCTATCAATAACACTCTCAGTTTCCTCAACAACACTGTCCGCGGCCTCCAATGTGCCACCTGGAGCCCCTTGAGGAGGGACTCACAGGCTGCATTGGCAGGAAGCCTCAGCTCAGCCCCTCAGGGTCTGTCCAGCTGCAGAGCAGCCTTTCCCAGTGTGGCCCACGACTGATAGAGGCATGGCCATCTCAGCCAGATTCAGGACAACCTGGGAGGTCATTTTGTCACAGGAAAAGAGATGTCTCTGGAGAAGGGTCTGAGGAGTTCCCAGAGCAGAGGGGAAGCTTGTGTCAGGACCAGTGGGGTTCTTGGCATACGTGATGGAAAAGAATATCAGCCCAAGCCAGACAAAGGCACAGACAAAGGTTGACTTAGAAAGTAGATCCACATGCAAGGGAGGATGTGGGCTGTCTCCAGAGTGAGGAGCCCCGCCTTGGACTGGGGGGTCCAAAATTTATAGAAGGGCTGTGGTTAGGAACCGGGCTGGGGTGGAGCCAAGGGGGAGCTGACCAGTTTTCGCCACGCGAGTGTCTTTCTCTCCTTTTACAAGGGCATGGACCATGAGCATGTCACTCAAGATTTACTGTGCTTTCTGCATCTCACTGGCTCCTGGACATTTCCTTTAAGACTCAGTCTCCCTCCCTCTCCCCCACCCAAATGCCTATCTGGATTTCAGCTGCAGTGTGTCCCAGGGGGACAGAGGCTACCTTTAAGGCTGCATCACTCTGAGATTTCTCCTCTGCCCCCGTCCACTCCTGACCCTGTCCGCCACAGATGAGCTGACTAAGAACATTTTCCTAATAAACCATCTGCATCCCAGGGGCCCCTCCCAGGACAGCTCCATATCATGTTGTTAAAGACCCAAGTCTGAGAGAGGCCAGTTGGTAACATAGTTCCATCCAATGGCATCGGAGACCAAGCAGGCCCGGACCGGGCAGGGCTGGTCCCATGTGAGGGGCACTGCCATCTGCCTCCACTTCTCCACGAGGCCTTCCAAGGGCACACTTCCTATACACAAATCCCCTGTCCCTAGCCACCCACTTTGCATTCCCACCCAATCTCCTCTCAAAAGCCATGGTTAGCAGTGACCTTAATGGGAAATGAGGGCCCCTGCTTCCTGAGTCAAATGTCCCGTGGCAAATTACTTCCACAGACTTATTTAACCCAACCCGCCAATTTAATCCCCATGAAGATGGTTGTGCTAATTTAGTTATTTGTGGTTGTCAAACAAAGATGGGGGACCCTCCCGGCTTGGACCAGTGCCCAAGGAACTACTTCGCCACTGCTCAGGAACCCACGCCTACCCACAGCTAAGAGCTCATCAGTCACCAAGCAGAAACACAAGAGGTGACGCTTACTTGAAGTTTGACGTTCTGATTCTCAGACTTGCCAGCGTAGGCTCTCATGGGCCACATCGTGAAGTCGAGAGATGCAAACTGCCGACTCCCCTGAACCCCCTTTACAATGCAGTGTAGGGCAGAGAGGCACAAGTTCCAAGGCCTGGATTCTGTTGGCTGCTTCCTTCGGTGACTGCACAGATGTGTGATATTTCACACCACTTCACTTCGCCTCTCTTGGACTCAATTTCCTCACTGAAGCGTGGAGAGGCTTGGACTTAAAGTTCCAGCTCACAAGGAATCCCTGATGTTTTCTCTCACAGCAACGTTTCAGATATTCTATGTTTTATTTTCCAGAATTGACACATTTGAGCTCCTGGCCTGCTTGGGTCCTCAGAGAAAGCTAAAAGTGACTGGCTGCTGTTTTCTTCTGTTGGATCAGATCCCCCAATGTAATTCCTCCCAGACTTTCGTTTCCTGGGGTTTTATCTCTGAATACTCCAAAATGTTGGTGTTCCTCGGACGGACGTGAGCACTGAATAGTAAGTCCATCTGGATCTGATCATGCTTAATAGTTTGCCCTCAACCTGAGAAGTTTATCGGTTCTCCTGGAGCGGCACCGCCAAGCCATTAGCATCTTTACATTACAATTTGCAAATCTTTTTATTCTGGAGAATTTTTTTTTGGCGGGGGGGGGATAATTCAACTTGATTTGCACAACAATCCCATAGTTACAATCATTTCACAGGAAGCTGAGGCTTGTGAGCAAGGAAAGTAAACCAGATCACTTGGTTCCTGGTTTAGAGTTGAAAACTTATTTGTGAAATGCACTTAATTTTATTTGGGGGACAAGTGATGCAGGTGACGTTCTCAACGTGAGCTGGTGGCAGGCCTGGAGTGGTCGTTGTTCGCACACACACACACACACACGCACGCACATACACAACACGGAGGAGGCACACTCATGGACACACCACAGTCTCTTCCTGTGCATGTGCCCCCTACTCACTCATTGCCATCAGTGCAATTGTCATGGCGGAAACTGGAGAGGGGACTGCAAGGACACGAGAGGAATTACAGGAAAGACTTGAAAGTGCCACAGACATGGCCTCTGGAGATTTCCTAGGAATCCCCCATGTTCCTGCATCATTGCATTATTGAATATAGATATTCACTCCAGCACAGCTGATTTCTTCTCCTCCCTCCCAGAAAACTTTTCTCTGACAACTCTACCTAAATGAGGAAACTCCCTGCCATTATTCTCCATCTTGCATTCAGTTTTTATAGCACATAAGTGCATTTTTTTTGTGTGTGTTTTGTTTATTTACCTGTTCACTATCTGTCTCTCCTACAGAATTATAAACTCCTTAAAGGTAGGAATTCAGGCTGCCTTGTTCATTTTGGATTGCCAGCATCCGACACAATGGCCAGCATGTATTTCAATATTTGATGACTTTTTATTGGATAAATCAACTTGATTTGCACAACAATCCCATAGTCACAGTCATTTCACAGGTGAGGAGACTGAGGCTTGTCAGTTGCCATTTCCCAACAGCTGGCCAGTGGCAGAACCAGGGTTCTAATTTTCGTATAGTCTTTTCACAATGTCACTATTTCAAACCGTCATCCTATGTGTAGTCCGGTGACCTCCACAGTAACTCCCCGTGTCAGGGACAGGACATGCACATGTTCACAGAAGACTTTGAACTTGCCCCACTCACCCAGCTTATGAGCTGGTGGTGAGTTTGACTGTACTAAGCATGTTAGACTTAAGTGCGCCTGACTTACAAATAACCAAGTGAAAGCAGCTGGCCTTCTCAGGGCCTCAAAGATGGGCATAGACAAAGCAAAGATAGCAGAATGTTGGCACGGGAAGAGATATTTTGCAGACAGGAAAAGTGAGGCCCCATTGAATGGGAGTGGCTTGCCCAAGGTGGCTTGGAGGAGAACCATACTAGAACCCAGGCAGTTCTCCTGCCCAGTCCAGTGCTCTCCCTAAGATTCACCACAGGGAACACAATGGATTTTGTCTTAGACATCCTATCATCATGGGTCGACAAGGGTGGCTTCCTCATCCCACTTTTCAGAGCATGGTCCCAGAACAGGGCATGTTGGGAAGCCCACTCTGAGTTCCTAAGGGTTTCACGTGAGAAGTTGGACTTCAGGTGATTTTGCAAATGACTGGGGGTTAGGACTACAACATATCTTTTAAGGGGGACATAATTCAACCCATGATAACAGTGCAGCAATGTAAGTGGCCAGCCAAAGGCAGGGAACATTCCAGCATCCAGGGTTCTTTGACCATTCTCTGCCTCACTTCCCTCTGCTAAAACTGTGGGGAAATTTTTGCTGGATCCACCTGTGGACTTGCTTTGTTTCCGATGTCCTTTTTCCTACTTCCTGCTTCCTCGTGCTGTGGATGTCTCTGTCCCTACAGTGTGCTCCTTCCCAGAACACTTGCATGTCAAGGCCGACTCTATGAAAGACGCGACAGACTTCAAGATCCAAGGAAGTGTCTCCCTTACGGTGGTATTTCAGACACAACAGTGAAGGAGGAGAGGTGTGTAAGAGAGAGAGAGAGGATGAGAGCGAGGTAGGGTTGGGACATCAGGTCAGGCCAGCTACTTTCTCCACCTCCTGCCTCCTGGGGACATCATGTGGTCAGAGGAAATCCCAAGTGACGGGATGTGAGAGGACCCAGTGCAACAGATTGCAGTGTGGCACCTTCAGCTGCAAGGGAGTCTCAGCCTGATGGCTGCGCCCAGAGAGGGTTAATAGGAGCACCCAGTCCCCAAGGAGCATGGGTGATGGACTGGGGTCAGGACCCGGGACCCCTGCTGAGTGAGGCTGGGCGGGGCTCTTCCCTCCTGCACACTCAGCTCCCCATCAGTCTCCTGAGGGTGGGGGTGTGAGGTGGATGGGGGAATGGAAGGCGGGTCTCTAGCCCCTTCCTCTTCGCACAGCCCGTAAGCATCTGTAATGACCCCTCCTTGCCAAGAAAAACCATCCACACCACAGCAAACGGGGAGAAAGGGCAGTGAGTGCCAGCCCAGCTTCATCTGCTTGCTCCTCTAAACAGAAATCACTTACCCTAAACGGCAATCAGTCCCCGATGGCCTCCTTTCCAAATGCCTTGTATGACAATGAGTGATTTGTAACAACATCCAATCAGGCGCACCTAACCTTCCTGTAATTGCCTGTCCTTTTCAGCCTTCTTAAAAGCTTTCCAGTGGAAAAGAACAGAAGCTCCTTGTCAGAAGCAGCTATTATACAGAGGAGAGAGACACCCCCACCCCTTGCCTCCTGTCCAGCCCATCTCTGCACCGCCCAGCCCCCACGCCCCCTGCAGGAGGAATGAGCATCTGGCTGACGTGGCCCTGGGCGCCGCAGCCACCTGCTGGTGTAAATCTCCCAGCTGTTCCCCACCCCACCAGGCGCCTTCCTGATTCCCAGAACCCCGGGGCCAGAGCAGCTCACAGCAGGCCCTGCAGAGCTCCTTTTCCCCTTCCAGACCAGAAAAAGGGGAGGACAGCAGCACTTTCAGTTCACGCTGGGCACCGTTATGAAAATGACCAGAACTGCACACTAGGAATGTCCCCTAGGAACATGACCCTGACACAGGGCAGGTGGTCAGGGCAGAGAGAGCTCCCCGCAGGCCCGGATCCCGGGCAAGTCACATTCCGTGCTCTGTGTTCTGAAAGGAAGGACAGTGGTCCCCTGCTGGCCTGGGAACGGGCGGAAATCAGGGAGAAATTTCCCACACAGCCAGTCCCCAGCATGGCAGACCGGGATGAGGCAGTGACCTGGATTCAGAAGGCCTGAGAACCGCGGCCAAGACAGGGAGAGAGCAGGAACCAGAGGGCTGGAGGAGTCTAGGCAGTAAAAAGAGGGATGAAAAGGCTCCGAGAGAGCAAGTCCTAGGAAGACCATGCACACAAACTCCATGGTGACACCATTTGCTATCTCGAAATACTTTTGGAATTTTCCCACCATCATCTTCTACAGTCATTCTCTGTCTTCACCTACTTGTTCCAGGTAGATCACCCCCATTCTGCTATAACCTCCATTCTTTCTCAGACTCAGTTTCTACACCTGTCCACATCTGTACCTTCCTTCCCACCCCAACACTCCCCAGACTTCAAATCTCTTAAAGATGGGGATTGTGCTTCTCCATTTTTGAGTCTCTAAAGCTGCTCATGGCTATTGGAAGTAGTAGGCACTCAAGAAATGTAGAAATAAAGGAGAGGGAAGGAGGAAGGAAAGAAGGGGAGAGGGAGAGAGAGAGAAACATTGCTCAAGTCCAGGACTCAAATGTGGACCAAGCCCCAAGAGGAATTCATCCCTTTATATGGCAAAGAGCAGATGTTTTCCACCCGAACAACAGCATAAAACTCAGCTTCCCTATCTGTTCCTCAGTTTTCTTATCTTTAGAAATGGGGGTGATGGTAGTGCTTACCTTGGGGCACTTGTGAAGCTTAAATAAATTAGTGCATGCAAAGCTCTGGGAGTACTGCCTGTCACATGGCAAGCAACAAATCCTCCTTAGCCAGTGTCTCTTCCATTCGCATTTCCATGGGAATTGCTCCTCCAGGCCCCTCCTTGCAAGCCCACACCTAGCTGCAAGACCCACCTCCACCTTCCTGGTAGATTCTTCCTCCAGGTAAGGCAGACAGGGCCCACTCGCATTTTACATTTCGTTAAATTGTCTCCTATTGCGTGTACTTGAATGTGTGATTTATTGGTAGAGCTGTGTGTGTGTTTGTAGCTCCTATCTTAATGACAGTCGGCAACTGATTGCAAACAGAAGCCACAAGAATGCCTCATCTATACCTCTTTGTCTGAAATCAAAGAAATGTTCTGGGTGAGCAAAGTTACCAGGTAACTGAACTTCATCTTTCCAAGTACCATCTTTTATTACTTTGACCATTGTTGGTGACATTTTCCAGACAGGGCGACCCCATCATTACTGTGACCTCTGTTGGTGGCAGCCTTGGTATAAGGGCAATGGACCCCAAGCCAAGACTCTGTCCTTGAATCTCTCTGGACCTCACCATCATCTGTAAAACCATGCCATGCCTCGTGCAGTTGTTGACAGGATTCGAGGATACCGTAGAAGCTGGGACAGTGCTTCAGATGCTCTGAAGTGCTGTGTAAATGTGGGGAATTATTTAGGCTGCAGAGTCACTTGCCCCTACATGCAGTGACCCCGCCCTGCTGCGCTGAGCTGCAGTTTCTTCTAAGGCCTCCATTTGCTGTCAGCTTGTCCAGCCGGAGTCTCTTCCACGCCTCACCCTGTTGTGTTTATAGGACTCTTTGCCCCATTGCCACCACATCTGGTCTATCCCACTGTCAGCCAACATGCCAAAGAAAATCAATGCCTGACTTACTAAGCAGTATCCAGCATGCCCTTCTTGCAGGGGCAGAGAAATCAGACCCTCGGGGAGCTGGGCTGGGTCCTGGGAAGCATTCAGTTCAATCCTCCAGGATGGGAAATCCGAACCCCAGGACAGGAAGTGATTTGTGTAAGATCCGACAGGCAGAACTGGGACTAGAATTTCAGCCTCTTGATTTCCAACCCCAACAACCCCTCTCTCTCCTAGAGGAGGCTGTCCACATAGGCTGTGTGATAAGGGGCAGGGACCTAGTGCTTTGGATTGTTTTCATATTTACATGCAACTTTGCAAACAAGATCCACGCAGCTATGACTATATGAGACCCAGAGCTTCTCAGGCAGCCCAAAGAAGGCCAGGCTATGCTTTGAGGGACTGAGGATGAATTCATGGATCTTTAAAAACGGATATGAAACTATTGAGACCTGAGTTCTGCCACCATCCCCTCTCCTCGGTATCACCCCAGCAGTAACTCCAATCTCCCTTCTCCCTTTGTGGTCTGTGGATCAGCTGCATCTGCTGGATGCTCTTTAGACACACAAACCTTGGCTCCACCTAAGACCTGCCAAATCAGCCTCAGCAGGAGGTACCGAGGAGCTCCAAGGCATACCCCAGCCTGAGGAGTGCTGGGGTCCTGGTGGAATTGACCACTTCTGTCCTCCTCTGTCCCACCCTCAGGAACAGCCATGTCAACACCCAGAGACCCTTCAGGGAACCACGGGCTACCTGGACTTGCCTACTTTGCAGGGTAGCCTCCGTCTGTTAGCAGAAGCCTTTGTGCTACCCCCCCTGAGGGGGCCGGGGTCGATATTCACGGGAAGTTTTCAGGAAGAGAAAAAGGAAATTGTGCCTTTCTACCACGAAGAAAGCCATTACCAGACCACTCAGCCAGGAAGGAGGCCCGGGTGAGAGTCTCCGCACCTCCCAGGCTTCCCCCTCCTTAGACCCACTTAATCACTTTTTTCTCTCCTTATACCAACTTAACCTTGGAAATTGACACAGCTTTCGAATGCGTCTGGTAACCTCCCTGGGACCTTGTCCAGACTGTGCAATGGCGGGAGACAGGCCAAGAACTCCCGCAGGCCTTTCTGTGGCTACAACCAATCTGCACCTGTTGCTGGGAAACTGGGTTCAGAGAGGGAGGGAGGAAGACCTTTGGTGCATTGGGAGGGCAGAACCCTTGGACTTCAAAGTGTTCTTAGCCCTGCTGGATACTGAGCTGAAACAATGGCTGAGGCCACAATGGGAGGAGCTGTCCCTTGCTCCCTGCCCCAGGCTTGTTAGGGACCTTGGAGAAAATCAAAACAAATCCTGTTTTTCCCCTGGATCCGTGCCTTTGGCTTATGAGGAGTTTCCAGACAGCTGAAGTTCACCCTTGCAGACCCCAAATTCATTTTAATTTAGTTGTTTAGGTTGGACATTTTTCTGAATAGGATGATATTCCTCTGTTTTCTGAAACCGAGTTTACAAATTGCAAATTGCTTTTGGTCATTCATACACATCACTAGGACAGAGCCCCACTGGGAGAGCCCCACTCTCTGCCACCGTAGTGTTCCCAGTACTGAGCCTGATGCCCAGCATCTGCGAGATGCTCAGAAAAATATGTCAAGCATTTTCCATGGCACAGTGCTCTGGGGACATGGGGACAAAGGAATCACATTTCTCCCCCAGATAGAGCTCACAGGACAACCAGAGGAGTTCAGGAATGCCACACAGGTTCCAGCAGCCAATGAGCAAGAGCATAGGGACTCCACTGCACTGACCACCCCACCCTAGAGACACAGCACGTGTTTGAAAATTGGCCCTCCCTCTCTTTCAGCCTGTCAGTCTCCACTTAAGGCTGCATGGAACTGAAAACAGGAGGGGAAGTTAGAAACTGCCTATAAGAAGAGCAGACATGCAGCCCAGGTACCTCTACCCTCAGTGTCCACCACAGACAATAGCAGTTCTTGGTCACGGTACACTCAGTCCCCAGCCCTGCCAGCTCTGCCCATTCCAGGCTGTCATTCCAGCTAGAGAGCACTGGCCTTGACTCAGTTCAAGTGTCACATTCTGCAAGTGAGGACACCGAGCTCCAGAGGGGAGGTGATCTCCTAAGGGTGCATGGATCAGGGAAGCAAGAGAGAAGACCAGCCGCGAGTCCTCTCTAGTTACAGCTTGGAGCCCTCTAGTCCTTCCAGCTGTGCCTATTTTCTTTGTCTGTCACACACTCATTTCATTTCCCTCTTGGCTGGGAGACAAAAATAAAAACCAGATACAGGAACTTGCTAAAACTATCCCTAGAGTGAAAGGAGATGGGCTCTACTCTTATTTTCTTAACTGTATGTGTCATGAGGGAATGCAAATTAAAACAAGATGCCATCGCACGTGTATCAGATAGCCAAAATCCAAAACATGGACACCACCAAAGGCTAGCAAGGAGCAATTGGAGCTCTCGTTCATTGCAGATGGAAATGCAAAATGGGACAGTCATTTTTTTTATAGACAGTTTGTCAGTGTCTTACAGTGTTAAGCATAATCTTACCTTAAACCCAGCAATCACACCTCTTGATATTTACCCAGTTGAGTTGAAAATTTAGATCCACACAAAAACCTGCACAGGAATGTTTATGACAGCTTTATTCATAATTGCCAAAACTTAGAAGCAACCAAGATGTCCTTCAGTAGGTGAGTGGATCGACCTAGTCATACATACAATACCATGTACATATGGACAATACCATGTTTTTCTGAAACAAAGAGGAATGAACTGTGAAGCAAGGAAAAGACATGAAAAAAAAAACCTTACATGAACATTATTCAGTGAAAGAGGCCACATACATAATATGAATCCAATTATATGACATTCTGAAAAAGACAGACTAACTAAAGAAACAGTAAAAAGATCAGTGGTTGCCAGGATTTGGGGAAAATTGGTTCCTAGAGCACAGAGGAATTTGGGGGCAGTGAAACTATATAATATTTAATGGTGGATTCATGAGATCACGCAGTTCCCCGAATCTATATAACTGTACCACACAAAGAATGAACCCTAATGTGAACTCTAGACTTCAGTTAGTAATAATGCATCAATATTGGCTCATCTATTATAAAAATAATAACATCATTCAAGATATTATTAGTGGAAAGTATGTGGAAAGAGAGAGAGAATATATGGGCCCTCTATTTTCTGCTTAAGTTTTCTTTAAACCTCGAATTGCACTTAATTAAGGCTCTTAATTAAAAAAAAAAAAAAAAAACTATGCCCAGAGTGAAAATATATAGATAGTGTCCTATTTGTAAGATTCATGAACTTTAGCACCTGATCAGCACCGCTTAAGCAAGGAACAAGGAGACTGGCCCACTTGTCTCCATCATCCTGTCAAACATCACACTGCTCAGCAGGATCTAAGCTGCACCCTGAACCAGCCTCGGGATTCTCACACCTGTAGAATTAATTCTGAACCCCCTCACCACTAAATAGAGAAGCCTCTGTCACCTGAGGTCACCTGAGGTCAATCTGGGTACAGCTTCCAACTGGTATTTTAAACACCCCTTCCCTGCTGGCAGTTGGCAGAAGCAATGTTGTCATTGCCCTGGGGAATCTTCTAATTGAAAGGAGCAATTCCCTATGCCAAAGCCGAATCCTTCCTGCAGAGAGGCTGGCCCCTGCTCTCCTGGCCTGATCCTTGGTGGAATGTTGGTTAATAATCATGGGTTGCTCCACAGCAAGGTTGGGAAGTAAGACCTCTACTGCGGAAGCCGCTCCGGGCCGTGCCGCAGCCACGGGGCTGACAGATAGACAACACGTCACGTGCAGACACAGGCAGTAAAAGGCTCATCATCTCACTAAAACCGTCTCCATTCACCCTGTATTTTTCCACACATTTCATTTCCCATCATGGCTGACTGCCTAAAGCATTCATGTGAAAATAGCAGATTTTTGCCTGTGTGTTACTCCCTGTCTCCTCCCAATCATGCAGTTTATTGGATTCTCAGAAATGACATAAACACTTGGCATATCCAAGAGGAAGAAGCAGAGAGAAAAAAAAAAGAAATAAAATAGCCAGTGAGACCCTCATGGGAAGAGGGGTCAAGGCCTGTAACTGCTGGTAACGACGAAGTCAAAGATGCTAAGACTCGCCACAAGTCACCCTTGGAGCTGACGTCATGTTGTGGATAGAGAAACTGAGGCCCAGGAGACAAATTCCCCCAGGGTCTCTCCATGAAGGAAGATGGCTGGTGTGTGCTCTTCATGGGGTTTCTTTCTCATCAAACCCCCCAAACATGAAGAATTCTGAGAGGGGCCTATGAGTCACAGATTGGGCATATGGGGTCCCAGGAGTAGCTCATGGACATACTGTTTCCATCGAGGTATTTTAAGGGCATTCTGTGGGTGCCCCCGAGTCCAAGCTCATGGCCCAGTAGGATGAGAGGTGGGATGTGAAGGAAACAGAGCAAGAAAGATCACAGCTTGAACATGAACTCTATGCCCGGTGGGGCTAGGAGCTTGGGGTGTTTCCATAGTTTCCAGAATCACCATATAAAAATCTTAAAAAAAAAAAAAAAAAAACTCGGAGATCCCAAAGCTGGGTACCCCAGGAAATAGATACACGAATAGCCCACATGGACTCAGAGCTTTTGTTTGCTGGGCACTGTCCAAGCACTTACTGAAATCCTACAAGAACCCTTCAAGGCTGGTATTGTGCTCCCATTTGGTAGATGAGAAAACTGAGGCACCAGGAGGCTGCAGGAAGGTTCCTGGAACCACACAGCTAGTCTGTGGTTGGGGGATTTCATTCTAGAAGTAGGCCCCAGAGCTGAGGCCCTCCATGTGTGTGTGTCTCTCTCTCTCAACTGCCACTCACCTCAATGCAGACAGTGGTGTGAACCCTTTTCACTGATGGAGCCAGATGAATTCTTTTTAAAAGAGTTTCCCATACGTCATTTCAATGGATCCTCACAGCAAAACGGCAAAGCAGGAAGAGCAAAGATAATCATCCCCATTTAACAAAATAAACCAAAGCTCAGAAAAGGGGGTATTCCCACACGGCACAGCTGATAAAGGACAGAGAGGCAAGTGCTGCCCACACAGGCCACCTGCCCATCCCCGCTTCCTGTTGAGCCAGGGAATGCCCCTGGCTCTATCCCCAGTCCCACCCAGACCCCAAGTGGAAGGCCCACTCTTAGAATTGCACGGGTACGGAAGACGGGGTTTTCAACAAGGCGCCCCCCACCTCCACCACCTCCACCTCTGACTTCTTTTTCATTTTCTCCGAGTTCCTACCTCGCCAGCCATTCTCCTGGTTTGGCTGGTTTGGGGGACCACAGGAGAAGGAAGCCTCCTCATCTTCCCCCAAACCTCCTTCTCCTTCTTTCTCATTTCACCTCCAGGACACCTCCCCACTCCCCAGCTCACAACCACACGCCTTGAACGGCTCTCATCGGTGCGATGTGTTAAAATTGTGCAATGAGGGTGACATTTAGAGGCACGGTCCTGGAAGAAATCGCATGGATTTGGATATGTCGGAACACTAAATTTAACCAACCCAGAGGGCCCCGGGGGAATCAGGGAGGAGGGAGGAAGGGGTTTCATCCGGGGACTGGGGCTGCAGAATGCAGGTGCTCGCCATCCCTAGCGGCCCACCCTTGCTCATCAGGACAGGGGATGAGCTTCAATCAGCCCACATTCACCTAGCACCATTGTTAGGTGGGCGCTTGGAAAGGTCCTAATCATGTCCTCTATTGTCTGGTTTAACACAAAGCAGAGCAAAGCAGGGTCAGAGCTGCACATCTCTCAGCAGAAATCCCCGAGGTATGTTGATATATGTGTGTAGACACAGGAATATACAACACCATTCCCCTCCTGATTCACACACACACACACACACACACACATCAAGGGAGGTGCTACTGAAAGGAGCCAGCCAACCAACCTCAGCCCTTCGCCATGCAATGGGAAGAGTGACAGAGGCTTTGACTCCAGCTGTCCCCAAGCCCCTTCTTGAGAAACCGTCCAAAGACTCTGCATTGTCAAGCTGGCCAGTGTGCCCTCGCCTAGTTTGAGGAACCTGTGTGGATGCTGTTAAAACGAGGCAGAATCTCCAGGATTTCTCTCGTGCCTGTTTCTCATTTGGACAAGAGACCTGAAGTGCTGGTAACTCTAGCTTTACCGCTTTAGTCACTCAAGTAACTCTAGCTTTACCTCTTTCTCCTGTGCAGGAGTGTTTTGGAAATGAAGCAGAACCCTTTGAAAATAAGAAGAGGTTAGATCTGTCCATAAGATTTGAAAAGTAAATAAATGATCTACAAAGCTTTTCCCTCCACACGGAAATGCTGAAGCCCTTATAAAATGTCATACCCTAGGCGATTTTGTGGCTCAATAAGATGCAAAGCAGGAACCAGATGTAATAGAGTGAAGCAAATTATTGTCTTAACAGCTGGAATCAGGATACCTCTTAAAGACAGAACAGTCTTGGCTGGGGAAATTTCTCTTGAAAGACATGGCGTGGTGGATAGATGCCCCAGCAGCCCGGCTCTTCCCAGTGTGGCCATGCCTTCAGAGGAGGCTCACACGCTGACTCGGGGCTGGCCTACTGCACGGGTGTGAGATTCTCAAATCTCCCATCCTAGACAGGTGAACCCAGGATGACCCACAGACTGACAACCTATCCCCAGCCCAGATGGGTGGAGTCCTGCCATGATGACAGGGCCATCTGCTATGGCCTGCACATGGTTTGAGCATGTCCCCCAAGCACCACGTGTTAAAGATTAATCTGCATTGTGAAATATTAAGAGGTTGGAAATTTAATCCAACCGTGGGGCCTTTGGAAGGTGAGTAGGATGGAATAAACTCACCAGGGTGGAGCCCCCATGATTGACACGGGGGTCAAGACTGAGACGGAGAGAGGCCAGAGGGAAAACACAGATGTGTGTTCCTCATCTCTTGCTATGGGGTGACCTGTGCTGCCTCTGGACAGCAAGAAGGCTGTCACCAGGTGTGGGTCCTTGAACCTCTGGACTGTAAGCTAAACAGACCTCTCTTCCCTCTAAGCCTCAGGGAAACGAGGGGACTGCAAAGCTGACTCAGGCATCATCCAACTGATCCAGACTAGAATTTGGAGGTGGTTCATTACCCAGGGATCATCGATTAACACCGATGGCTGGGAAGGGGAGCCCAGAGGGAAAGGACCAGGGAAACACAAGGGGTTGTTGAACTTGAAGGAAGAAGAGAGAGAGGCAGATGAAGAGAAGCCAAGAAGGGAGAGGTCAAGGCCAAGAGAAGTCAATGGCAGAGGAGGTGAACATTCAAGGTAGCTCTCTCCAGTCTCCGCGTTCACGTTACCTCACTATGTCCATCTTCCATTCAGGAAAGTCTCCCTCCTACATAGAGGACTTGTGGTTTGAGCAGATGGGTGTGTAAGCAAGTGTGTACAAATCACAGAAGGAGGGTGAGTTACACATCTGAGTTAAGATGGCATAGGACAGAGACATTGAGAGGACATATAGATAACTTGGTGACATCACCAGCTCAGGAACAAGTCCTTCAGAAATCTGCAGAAATCCTGGAGAAAGTGTGGGGCTCTCTCCAGAAAATAAACAAGAGTTCATGCCAAGTTTTCTAGACTTTTGAGGACAGATATTCCCCCTGATGTCCAGGCTGAGTGTCCCCTCTTTGTGAACTCCATGCAAATGGGACAAGATTCAGAAACTACCAGACCTGGTACCTGTCTTAGTTCATCCTCACAAATGAGCTCTGAAAGCCAGCAACATTTATGCAGAACATGCACCACACACACACACACACACACACGCACACACTCACACACGCTCACACACCATACACACACGCCTCTGAGAGGATTTCTAGAAGTCTCTCAGACTAAGCGGAATGTATTATGAAGCTACTAAACTTAGTTTCGTAGATCCTCACTGCCTCATCCAAAGTCCACTATTGAACTTTATATGCACGATTTTATATTCTTGTCCTTAAAAGATCAGACAAGTTTCAAGCTCCATGAAGCTTGGATCCACCCCTTCTCTAACATTTCCAATCAACACATCTGGCTCTCAAAACAAATGGTCCTCACTTTGAATCAGATGGTAGCACTGGGCTGGACTATGCCCAGGAGTTGTACCCACCTGCCCAGCCTCCAAGAGCAAGGAGCCCACGACCCCACCTATGCCCCACAGGCCTGCTGACCTCCCTTTCTGCCCTCAGTTAAGACCACCCACGTGGGTCCACCCACAGCAGGTGGAGCAGGCAAGATCCCACAACATGTCAGTAAAGAGTCCAGAAATCCACGGTCTCTGTTCCTTTCTCCTTCCCTCTCCTCGCCTCCTCTCTCCACTCCTTCACCACTTTACTCTTCCTGGAACCTCTCTCTCACTCTCCTGGCTTCAAAAGCACACTTGCCTACATGATAGACACCCAGATCTCAACTCACCCACGACAGAGGCCTCTCTTCCAGGGAACAAGCAACTCACCACCCAATCCAGAGACTTCAGGGTAACAAACTTCTTCCTCTGTCCCCAGCCCCACATTCTACCAATCACAGAATTTTCCTCCCATCCGCCCTGTGATCGTCTACGCTCAGATTTACACCATGTCTTCCTAGACAGCTGTCCACTGACTGGTCCCTTGGATTCCAGTCTCAGCCTCCACTAATCATCCTCCACACTGAGCCAGCATGATTGTTCTGCAGTGAAAGTGTTATTCTAATTCTCCACAGTGGTCCTCCACTGGGCACCATCGGGTCAGCACCTTTATTTGGTAGCAGAGGTCATCCATGGACCACACCATGAGCCATGCCACCATGACCATGACCACCACCACCCCCCACTTCCACCCCTGATGCTTATGTCTATGATGTCTCACATCCATTTTCTCATCTCCCTTGGGCACCTGGCCTTTGTGGTTCTCACTGTCACTCTTTTTGAGGTGTCCTATGTCCCACTTCTATTCCCATTTCATTCACCTGGAAAATTCTTGCCCATCTGTCAAGGCCTAACGCAAGCCCATCCACTCTGCAGAGCCTTCTCAGGTGTCCACCCACACCTCCTGCCCCATGGACTACTCACTGCCTCCTTGGAGCTCTGAGCCACTGCCTTTATCACACCTGGTATTCAACATGAATGTGTTGACTACATGCCACCTGGGGTCACCTGGGTCCCTCTAAGATTGACTCAGACCCCAGTTCATGACCAATCCAAAGTGGGAATCCAAAGTCAACCTGCAGTGTTCTAAGAGTTCCTGGAAAGCTACACTCTTGTGGTCACCAGTGATTCTGGGCTTGTGTCTTCATTGACCTGAATGAATCAAGGGGTAGATAAATAAGTAGATAGTCACTCAAAGCACCAGTGAGCATTTCACTATCCTTGTGTGTGAGAGTGGTGCTCGGCATGGAACCCAGGGCCTCGTGCATGCTGGGCAAGCAGGCGGTCCACCACTGAGTTACACCCCCATCGAGTCACACCCCAAATCTTGTGGAATATTCTTTTGGATGTCCTCAGGCCACCCACAGCAGGACATTTCCTCACAACATCTTCACTGTGGGAGTCCAGAGATTAACACCCATCCCTGGCTTCTCTCTTCCCACTCTCCCCTTCCTTACACCCACCAGCATGCCACCAAGAGTCCAAATTCTCCCTTCCTAGTAGGTCTGCCAGCCCAGCACTGCTGCAGAATCACATTATCACAACAAAACCCATGAAGGCCCTTCCCTTACTTAGAACACAGTGGTGGCCATAAAAAGGGGGGAAAAATGGCTTCTTCCCAACTTGCCATGTCCCCCATAGACTCTGCCCTCCTGACAGCAGAACAGAGCCTCATTCGCCTTACTGTCTCCCATGCTTAGCTCAGTGTCCCACACATAGAATGAATGCAATAAATAATAGTTGGATTAATTATTTTTTTTAAAAAAGAGAGAGAGTTTTTTTAATTTTTTTTTTTTTTTTTTAGTTTTCGGTGGACACAAAATCTTTATTTTATTTTTATGTGGTGCTGAGGATCGAACCCAGCACCCCGCCCATGCCAGGTGAGCGTGCTACCGCTTGAGCCACAACTCAGCCCTTGAATTAATTATTGACTTAGTTTACCAGTCACTCTGCAGCCCAGTTCAGCCCTGGTGACCAAGTGAGACAGTGCAGGGGTGGAAGCCCGGAGCCAGGTGTCTAAGATGTGTGGGAATTCCTGGCTGGGAGAGCTTCTCTCCCCACCAACATCGTGAACCACATTCCCACCCACACCCCCAAGACTGGCCTCTTTCCCATCCCATGCATCACCTCAGCCACCTTCAGTGGTGGTTCAGCATATTTCTGCGTGAAATAAATGTTATTTTCTGGTGCACCCAGGTTTCATTAGTCTTCCTGTCAGCGAGAATCAAAGCAAGAGAGGAGAGCACTTGGCACAAAGTGGCTTCCTGCTTACACCAGGCAGAAAAGGGTAACGCTACCCAGGCGGAGAGAGGCAGGCAGGGAGAGAGAGTCGGAAAACTAACTTCCTCATTTAATCAAGTCGAAACATGGATTATATGAGGTTGAAAAACAGTTACCTTGTTCTCTCACCAGCCTCTTGCTCAGTCTGGGGCTATAAAACCCTTTGCGATTTTATCTTTTCATAAACTTTTATTGAATCTGATGTTCAAGGGGCCATGGAGGATCATCCAATTAAACTCCCCCCTCTAATCCTACTCTTAAACCCCAGCACTAAACTGATGAGAGATTAAAAGCCAATAAAGATGACAAATGAGAGGTGATCTGTAGGTTGATAAGGAAAATGGAGTCGGGCGCAGATTTGCCAGAGAGGAGCAAGGTCCGGTGCCGGACTCCATCGGGCCAGAGGGGCTCACATGGGGGCAAGCTCAAAGGATTCTGAAGCGAGGCGGCCTGGGTGCCTGTGCTATTGATGCTGTGATCTGGGCTAAGATGATCTGCCCAGGACAGGGTTCAACACAGGAAGAGGGTTGGACTTGTCATTGACCCAGAGGGTTGAAATACCAGCTCTGATCTTGCTGGCTGCCAAACTACCGGTGATGCCAACATGCATTCACAGCAGAAGTGCTGTCTTATTGAGAGCTGTATTTGTACCTGTCTCTTATGAACACCAGGTGTGTGCCAGGCACCCTTACATGCACTCTGCTGCCATTCTGCTATGGATTAAGTCCCGTGGGAGAGCAGTGCTACCCTAGCATGTACACTAGCAAACCAAGGTTCAGGGTAAGTCAGCAATTTTCTGAAAGGTCCTCACCAAGACCAGAACCTCATCTTTCCAAGAAAATCATCTCTACACTTCACAATGTACATTGAGGATGTACAAGAAATGATGATGGTGTAGGCTTCACAGTAGACACTCAAGAAGTTCTTTCCTCCTTTCCTCAGAGCCACATGTTACATTTCAGCAGCTCAAAGGACCCCATGTATTCTTTACCGTCCCCCTCCCAGTGCAATCTGCAACTGGAAGGTGAGAGTTGTTTTTAACCTCCGTTTAAGAGAGTAGATATCAGTTCATTCCATCATTTCACAGGCATCTAAGAAAACATTCTCTGCCAGATTCATAAATATGTATTAAACTAATCCTCACATCAGTCCTAAGAAATAGGAATTATTTCCTCATTTTAATTAATAAGTAAATAGAGGCCTACAGAATCCAAATCATTCTCCCAGGATCACAAAGCTCGTCAGAGACAGGTGGAATTCAGACTCAAGTGCGCCCTGACCCCAAGGAGGTGCTCCTTCCACCTTGTTCCACCCCTCAGTATCCAGAGCGTGGGGATGAGGCAGAGACTGGACCCCAGAACCCAACAGGGCCACACAGTCTGCACCGTGGGGGACACTCCACCACCGTGGCTTCTCCAGAGGAGGACATGTCAAGAGAGGACCCGGGCTGAAGGTCAGGGGTCCTGGGCTTACGGGGGTCTTGAGTTATGGACAAAAGGATGGAGTGAGCCAAAGTACAGAGAAAGAGAGGAGAGTCCAGCAGGAAGTTCTGGGGAACCCAAGCTGGGCTGCACCGTGTACGTTTCAGGACAGGACGGTCTAGGGCACGTGAGGACCCCCTGAATCAGGACCTCATAGGCCACAGGAGACGGAAGGGAGATGGCAGGTAGGAGCTGCACATCACACGTCCTCCCCGCCTCTCAGGACCTCGTCCCTCCCCGGGGGCCACAGTTCAAGTGCTCTTGTAAACCAAGAGACATGACAACGGTCCTCACAGTGTGACAGACGAGGCCAGTGTCCCCAGGGCCGAGCGGACCCAGGAGTGGCAGAAAAGTGGCCAGGCAGCCAATCCCGAGGGCCCCTCCCACTCTGAGGCCCCTCCCCTCTTCTGTGTTTCCCGCTGCTCCTGTGGGGATACGGGGCAAAGGGGGTGACTCCTTCTCACGGGCAACCCCAACCCTCAGGCACGAATTCACTTTGGCTTCAGTTGCCGGGCCCTGCAGGCTTCTGGGTCTCTCCCATCCCCACACACCTGCATCTCAGCAAGGAAGGGAAACCCACCTCTCCTGGGCACTCGGAGGCACCACCCATACCATCTCACTGTGCTCTGCACCTCAGATGAGCCTTGTTTTCACAGATGACAAAAAAAAAAAAAAAAATCCTGAAGCTCAGAGTAATAGGCTCAAGGCCACCCATTTGGTTCCGTCTCATTTGTCTGACTCCAAAGGCATGAAGCGTCTTCACTACATCAGTGGTGCTCAGCCCTAGCTGGACCTGGGGAGTCCCCGCCCCCAACACAGTCCCGCAGCCACCAGCCACACGGAAGCCTTAGAAACCGCTCAGCTTCAGTCAGTGTTGAGGCCCAGCGTGCGGATGTTGGCTTTGTGCTTAGACAATAGCCCTTGAGTTCTATTCAATCCCACCCTGTCCGCAGCCTCCGCTCCCACCTAGTAAGCCCAGTCCTTGGCTCTGACTTTTTTTTTACAAGTTAATATTCATTTCATCACATTTAATTAACACAGGGAGACTGGAGCTGTCTCAGCATTGCACCCAGCTAGCAGGAGCCCGCGCCTCCCTTGGAGTTCAATCACAGCGCTGTCTTACGCAATTAGCTTCCTTCCCCCTGATCTGAAGGGTCTGTGCCCATAAATATCAACCAATTTTATTGATATTTGTAATTAAAACCACCCAACGGGTCACACTCGGTTGAACAAGTTTGCAACACACACATCCATAATGGGAACATGAGCTATTTGTATGTGACATTTGATAGATAATAATCCTGGGCATTTCTCATTTTCAGAACATCCTATGGGTACCAGCTAATTAGCCTAGCGTGTCTCCCGGGAAGGAGGGTGTTCTTTCACATACCCCTTTGATTGCCTTTGTTTCCCAAGTTTCAGGAAACCCAAGGACCAAGAAAGTGGGTGATAGGCAAACACCACAGAGAAAAATCCCCGGGCCTAGGGTCAACCTTGCCACCTCCCAAAGCTTCTTCTTGCAGCTTCTCTCTGTATCCTTCTCAGGAACCTAAAAACAAAGCAAAACTAACAAAAACAATGACACTGAGAATATACTCCAGGCTTCCCCAGAAGGCCTGAGGATTTCTATTGGGAGTTCTCTTTGATGACCCAATTTATTACTTTCATCCAAAAAAAAAAAAAAAACTATGTGGATAAAGGCTGACTCTTCCCTTCATTTAAATCTTGTGAAGCCGGCGTGATAGATGCCACCACCCTGCAGCACCATGACCCCATCTCTACACCAGCCAAGGTGTAGCTGTGCCTATAGACTGGGATCTTAACTGAGTGGGTTGTACTTGGAAATTACTAGAAGTGAGCTGCTTGGAGCTGCAGGACCTGGCTGGAGCTCTTTGGTGAACAGAGATGGTTGTCAAGCGTGGGCCCAGCGTGAAGTTGGGTCCTCAGATCTGCCCTCTTCTCATTTCCCCTTTGAAATCTCATCACTCACCTATAAACCCTGGGAGATTTAAGACCTTTTCCCAAATCCCCTAACAGCATTCTTACAAGAAACAATCAGCCCACAAGTGAGTTAAAAGGCAGTCGTTCTATCCCAAAGGGCAGCTTTTTGAGTGCCTGGGCAGGAGGATTATTTGTCTAGTGACCTGGAATAATCTTATCATTACCAGAACCCTGGAGGGTACAAAGGACTTCCAGGGGGGAGCAGGCAGGAAGAACGGTGGAGAGAGAGAGCACAGAGACAGATAAAAGCATACTGCCAGGCCGTGGGGGAGGACGGGCGTCTTTACAGTGTCACCCGCTTCCAAAAATGATGTGAGAGTGTCGCGATAACAGGCGCACATCCCATAAAGACAGGAAGCTAGAAATAAGGAGGACATATATAAATGTCTGCAGAGGGTGACTTTGAAGAGATCATGGTTCCGATTGTCCAAGGAGCTGGAGTAGGAACAGTGGGTTGAGAGCGAGCACGAGGCTAGTCATTGATCACTGGGGTAACTAACTCAATTATTCAGAGACTAACGATCCAGTCTGGGTTTAATCTGAGCCTTTGGCATCAGCCCTTTCTCTCTTCTGCTGCCTAACTAGGAAGAAATTCACTGTCCAGCAAGTATCCATCCAATCTCATAAAAAGGGATGAAATTAGCGACAGTTGGAAAGAGCTTAACACATCACTTAGGAAAACTTCTTTCCAAGTCCAAGAGCTCTTTTCAGAGCAGCTATATCATAGCTGGGCAGCATCAACGTGGGTCCCTCTAAAGATACACACTACCTGATGAAGCAGGTCTTAAACTATTTGAGTCACTAGAAATGTCTTTCTTATATAGACACAAAAATCTATCCCCTTGGAGAAATCAAACAGTGGTCTCCAACATGGATGGTTTTCAAAATTACCTGTTTTTTTTTTTTTTTTTTTTGAAAATCACTTAAGAAGTCAGAGTGGCATTATCTAGGGAAGCTGATCATACACACACCGATAGCCCTACGATTCTACTCTGGAAGACCAGTACAAAGAACATTCTCAGTAGTGTTAGTGATAGAAGCCAAATACTGCAAAAAACAAAATGTTCATCAACATTAGCACCTTAGTCTGTTTTGGGTGGCTATAACAGAATAGCTGAGGTGGGGTGACGTACAGAAAAAGAGGCTCATTTGGCTCATGATTCTTGTGGCGGGGAAATCCAAGTGTCAGGATATCATTGCCTGGCTGCATCATGACATGGTAGAGTAACACTAAAGGAAATGACCACATGCAGAAGGGACCAAGCTCATGGGACAGCCCCACCTTATAACAGCAGGTGCTCAAGGGAACTGACTCCATTTTGTGAGAGCGACATCAATCCCTTCCTCAGGTGATGCCCCATGACCTAGATCCCACCTCTTCAGGGTCCCCCCACCTCCCGATATCATTACATTGGGGAACAAACTTCCGGCCCATGAACCTTTGGGGGACAAAGCTCCTCTATAGAAAGTAGAATGGACACATTTTAATGTATTTACAAAACTGACCTTTCTCTTAGCAGAGCTATCAACAAGAATTTTCCGTGGTCATGGAAACATTCTGTTCTTCAATATCCAATATGGTAGCTATTCGTCACGTGTGGCAACGGAGCTCTTGAAACGCAGCTGGTACAAAAGAGGGACGGAATTTTCCATTTTAGTTTGTTTTCATGCCAAAAGCCACGTGCGCCGAGTGACTGCAGTGCGGGTCTAGAAGAGCGCGTCAGTGAACAAGGACAGACCGTAACTGCACAGAAACATGATTCGATAAAGGAAGCCAGAATCAAAAGAATATCTCTTGATGGTTCCGTTTCTATCAAGTTCAAAAACAGGTAAAACTAAACAAAGTGCTTAGGGATAAAAGCGAAACCACCATGTCTGGGGACGACGCTGGCTTAAGAGGCCTAACTCTGGTGGGAGGGGACAGCAGCACCGCAGGGGAGCGCCTGCAGATGGGCCACACCTGCTCCTGCGATGACAGGTGTCCCCTTTGTGATAAACCATCAAGCCGGGCTTTTCATTTGAGGCAATGAGCTGCAGGGGCTTTATCCTTCACAACTTAGAAAGGATTAAAACACACGTTGTCTCTTTGCAGCTTCTCTGCCAATCTAAAGTTATCCTAAAATTAAGTATGCATTTCCAAAAACTTCCGAGGGAGTGCCCCACTCCAGATTTGTGGATCGGGTTCTGAGAATGGGTCCAGGCAAGCCATTTTTCCCAAAGTCCCAAGGTAACTCTGTTGCAGGGCATGATGGGGAAACGTCGGAACCCCAGCAAGCAGGAGGGATCAATTCTGAGATATTTACAATACTGAGGAGACTCTTCTCCAAGAATGGAGGTGGAGAATTTCTGGCTCTCTCTTCCTCTTGGAGATTCCAGGTCTCAGGAATCAGGAAGGCAAGAGTGATCAGGACAAGTAAGATGGAGGCTTTGACTAATGAGGGAGATGAGAGGTTATACCCTGAGGTCACATCCTAGGAAAATCAGCAAAAGCAAGAAGCAGCAGCAGAGAACAGTCATTTGACTCATACAACCCCACTGGCTCTGAAGCAGGCAGACAGGGCCACTGTTCTGCATGGCTCCAGGGGCTCTATTACAGCCATAGTCACACAGTCCTTAAGGTGTACAGTGCCCAGCCTGTGCAACCATATATGGCCATTCTACAAGCTAGTATTCTTATTCCCACTGTTATATGGAAAAAGGGGGGGGGGGAACCACAGAAGCCTCAAGACTCATACCTGCCTCTCCTGTCTTCTGCCCTGTGCTGTTATGACCACCACAGCAGCTGGCCCAATGGCTTCATTCAACAGAAAGATGCCCATGACATCCCACTGGGCACTGGACAGACCTACCTCTCTAGGAATAAAGAGGATACACATAATGCCAAGGAGGCAGAACTTCTGCTCTCATGGTGGCCTCCACACCTGGTTTCCAAAAGGCACAGCTGGAGGTCAGTCAGTTTAGCGTGAGGGGGAAGAGTCCGGGGAGCAGGTGGGGAGGGAGAGCCAGCCTGCACCTGCCTGGAACGCACACGGAACAGGGCATTCCAGCCTAACTGGGTAAGCCCGCTGTGCCTTGGAGGGAGAGGGATGCCAAGGTCTTACATTCCCTTCCTCTCAGTGCAGCCTGAATATCCCCACCCCAAGGCCACCCCCATTAACACTGTCCCCCCCAAAAGCCAGCAGCTCCACATCCATCAGTCCCACTAATAACAGCACCCTTTGCCTGCTGCCTGGGCACCCGAGACCCACAAATGTGTGTGTGTGTGTGTGTGTGTGTGTTTCTGTCTGTCTGTCTACATGCACATGTCTGGATGTGTTTGATTTTCTTTGGTATTTTATGTACTTACACAGTCAAAATTAATGGATCAGGTTGAGATTCAGATGACATCACACTGGTGACTCACATCTTGATAGATGGATAGATTTTCTCCCTCTGCCTCCCGTTCAAGGTAACCTTGACTTGTCACACAGCTGCCAGGGAGCGCCAGGGAGCAGGACCATTTTCATAAGACTTTTGAGTCGGCCGGCACAGTTCCCTCCTGACTGTGGGGAAAGGGCGGGGACAGGGCAGGAGGCAAAGGCTGTGGCAAGTCCTCACCGGGACCCACCCGAGGGAGGGCTGCTGAGTGGGTCCCCCATCCCACCCGGCATCAGCAAATGGTCACCAGCCCATCCCGCTGCAGGGCGGCCCATCCAAGGGGCCATCTCAATGCAGGCCATGTGGCTCTTGCTCCCTGCAAATGACCTTTCTTTGGCGACCTTGTTGTTATGCACCCTTTCCCCCTGGAAAGTAAGCAAGTCCTGAGGGGGGAATAAATAGTCGGAGCAGCTGGGAAACTTCGCCACCACAGCCCAGGGTGGCAATTATGCAATCACTTCCGCTACTAGCATTTCTTTGAGGAAACTTTTCAATGGGAAAATAAAAAGGAGAGAGGGTGACTCACACTCTTTTAAGACTCTGCAAGCCCCAGAATGCACGAATCCAGAGGTCAGACGGACAGGGATTGGATGACCTCTGAGTCTCAAGTCCAAGGCATCCGCAGAGTCCTTCTCTTCTTGATCTATGTGTCTCCACCTTTGCACCAGCTCCTTTGTCCACCTGGGGCTTGGGGAGGTGTTTCTTCCTGAAACCTAAACGGCAGACATGGGGCCAAGTTAAATCAAGCAGTCTAGGTGGTTCCAAGCAAGCTGTTTGTTTTTAGAATCATCTAGCTCTGGAGGCAAGTCCCTGTAGGGGGACGCTCGAGGCAGTGTGCTTTGCTCATGCAGTTTAGGGTGGCCAGTTGTCCCCACCACCAGGTAGATAGGACACAGACACTTCCAGAACTGGAAGGCCTCTTACTGACCAATCTTTTCTCCTTGCAGGTGATGACACAGAGAGGTAAAATAGTCATAAAAGCAGTGAGTGAGTGGCGTGTGCATGGTGACAGCCCAGGGTCCCTAAAACCACCTGCAGGGAGCTCTTCCTCACTTGTCTAGATTCTTCCAGTTCTCCTCCATCTCCAGAAATGAGAACAGGTTGAGCATCGGTGTGAGTGCGCTTTTCCTTGCTGTGACCAAAACACCTGAGTTAAACTTAAAGGAGGAAAGATTTGTTTTTCTCTGGGTATCCAAGGTCTCAGTCCACCGTCAGGTGCTTCCATTGCTTTGGGCCTGGAGTGAGACAGAACATCATGGTGAAAGGTCATGGCAGAGGGAAGCTGCCCAGTTCACTGCAGCAGGAAGCAGAGAGAGGGAGAGAGAAAGAGAGAGAGAGAGAGAGAGAGAGAGAGAGAGAGAGAGAGAGAGAGAGAGAGTGTAAGGAAATGGCCAAGGACAAGATGTACCCCTCCTGAGCATGTCCCCATTGACCTGCTTCCTCCAAGTAGACCCCCCACCTACAGTTTCCACTGCCTCCCAATAATGCCACCAATACGAATCCCTCAATGGATTCATCCATTGATGTGACGAGGTCAGAGCCTCGGACCCAATCACTCCCCATGTCCCACCTCTGGATATTGCTGCTCTGGGGGAAACATGACACTTTGAAGATCATTCTAGATGCCAACCCTAATAGCATCCCCATCTCAAAATCAGAAATCCTAAATGTTCCAAATTCCAAGACCCTTTGAGCCCTGACAAGATGGTTCAGTACACAAACTTTTTCTCCTGCATAAAATCCTTATAAATATCGTAGAAAATTTCCTTCAGGCTCTACGGATAAGGACTAGAGTTACCATGAATGAATTTCCTGTTTGGACTTGGGTTCCATATCCCAAGATATCTCATTATGAATATGCAAATATTCCCCAATCTGAAAATATCTGAAATCCAAAATACTTCTGTTCCCCAGCATTTCAGGCAAGAGTTAAACTCACACTTAACAAGTTTAACTTGTAACTTGCACTTACACGTAGTTACAGTTTAAAGAACTCTCTCTCTGGCAACTAAAGAAAATGCCAACCTTGTTTAAAAAGCAGAGCAGGAAAACCAGAGGAAGATGAGCGGTAAGGTAGGGTAAGGTGCAGAGGGAACAGGGGGTGTGGCTGGGTCATGAAGGCCCCTGACCAACTCCAGAGTCTCTGAATGTCCGTCCACGGCATCCTGGCTCAGCAGTCCACCTGCGTCACTGATGAGTGCCATCAGCCAGCCTCTGCTCTTCCCCTACAGAGCCACCCACAAGGGGGTCTCCCCAGCCCTTCCGTCTATTCCTGTCACCCTCTGTCACTACCCTACTCCACCCCCATGTTACCTGACATCCCATCCCAAACCACCTGCCTCTCCTCTGGACTTCACTCCCTCTGGGGACCTACGCTCTCCCCATGTCTCAGTATCCCACCTGTCGTAGTCCTTTCCCTGTGGTGGTGACTGAGTACCACAGCCGGGGCATTTCATAGAGAGAGGTTTATTGAGCTCATGGTTCTGGAGGCAGGAGGTCCAGGCTGAAGGGCCTCATCTTGTGTGGGCCTTCTTGGTGGTGGGGACTCTCTGCAGAGGCTCAGGGTAGCACTTGGCAAGAGGGGCATATGCAGCAGACAGGTCCAAACTGGTTCTTATAACAGAGCCACTCTGGATTAATTGATTAATCCTCAAACGAGTTAATTAGGCCCTCCTGACCTAATTGCCATTAAAGGTCCCTCTTGCCTCTTAACCCCTCACCACGGGGACTGAATCTCCACATGGGTTTTGATGAGGGCACTCAAACCACAGCACCATCCTCTCCCTGCGTTCCTGACCCTCTGCGTCTCCATTACCATGTGGCTAGTGGCTCTCCAGGCAGTCTCTGATGACATCTCCTAAGCGCAGTTCCTTACCTGGCCTGGCCCTCGTCCTGTCTGTGGAACCAGAGTCTGATAGTGGCCTCCAGCCAAGTCACATGGAACAACGTGTGGGTGATTCTTTCACTTAGGATGTCATGAAAAATGGCAAAAGATGAGTCAAAAGTAAACTCATACCTGGGCTGGGGTTGTGGCTCAGCAGTAGAGCGCTCGCCTAGCATGTGGGAGGCCCTGGATTCCATCCTCAGCACCCCATAAAAATAAATAAATACAATAAAGGCATTGTGCCCAACTGCAACTAAATAAATAAATATTTTTTGTTTAAAGTAGACTCCTACAAACTTCAAAGGGCAGCTAAACCCAGGACCCTATCCAGCCACCCAGTACCTTATGCCATTCGGAAGGTCTGCCAGGAGCCTACAGCTCCTTCACTCTGAGCAGCCAGGGGGACTGATGGATGGCAGGTGCGGGGAGAGGCTATCCCCACACTGATACCCCCCTGCCCTTTCTCTCCCCCGTGGCATCGTGGGTACTTATCTCCCTGATCCACCTGTGCTTCCACAGACACTCCCTGGGCACCTGTGGGGGAGACCGCTCTGCACAGGTGTTGCAAGACCTAGGCTTCTGCCCGTGCAAGGCCATTGGAACCAGAGGGTCCCCTCTCTTCAGGGTTCTCAATATTGTGACCCGACAGGGCCTCGACATGGCTTCAGCACCCAGCCAAAGCACCCTCATTGGGGCTGAGGCTTCACCCTCTGCTGTCCTCCCCGAAGCGAAGCCTCTGTAAATTGCTGGCCACCTATTTGACCTGGGCGGGACCCTCCATGTGGTGGTGGAGCTCTGCGTCCATCAGAACCTCCCGTCCAAGTTTCAGCTCCTCCTCCCCCCAGCAGCAGGAGGGAGGGGAGTTTGAAGTCAGTTTGGAAGGAACTTGCTCTCTGGACTCTGAGCCACGAGAGCTTCCCATTGTGCAGGACGCCAGCATTCCCCCTGTCACACGCGCACACACTTCCCAGACGTAGGAGCCAGTTGGCAGAATCGTGTGTTGTCCCAAGGAGACCATGAAGGTAGCTGTCACAGCACGAACCTGTTCTACCTTAAATAGTAACGCTAATAATGGCTATCCTGTCACCGTCTGTAAGGAAATTGACCACCATTTTATCCCCGTGTTGTCACAAGCCCTGTAAGATACTGCAGCATCCCCGCCCCATTTAATAGGGGATGAAACCGGGCTCAGCGAGGTTCGCATGACCTGCGTATGATCAGATGGTAGGTGGCACAATCAGGACAGGAACCCAAATTTTTCTGTCTTTGTGTCCTTGACATCACACAGCCTTCTCTTTGGAGCTTTCTGAGTCTCTATTCCCCAAATTATAAAGCCCTAAAGTAGCAGTCCATGCATGGAGACACCCCCTCCCACCTCCCTCCCCACAACCCCGTGGCATCCTGGGTCTTCATCTCTCTGCACCCACCTGTGATTCCACAAACGCTCACCAGAAACTCATTATGCATAGGCATTGGGGGTCCTACAATCCAGCTCTGAGGTCCCCCAGCCTCTCGAGCTAATAAATACATCTATGCCCAGGTACAGCTGACTGTGGGACAGGACTTGAGCTACCCACCCACCCCCAGGGACATTTTCATTTTGGCAGAGAAATCCCAGCACCAAGTCTCAACTCAAAGAAAGGATTCTCAGGGATGGAAGCTTAGACTCTGGAAGAGCCGTTTGGGGCAAAGGTTGCCTTTTAGATGTTTTAGGGTCATTTTTCTAGTAATACTTTGTCCCTCCCTTTATATCACCCTCCCGTGGATATCCAGCATGATGAACTCTCAGCACACAGGCTCACAGAAGGCCTGGCCCTACAGTTCTTTATTCCTGACGACACCCCCAGGGCTCACCTCCCCTGTCCCCTAAACTCCAGAATCCAGAAGGATTCTTGCAGGCTGGGCACCTAAGAAAGTTCTCTCCAAGGGCACACGGGGCACCTGCCACATGCCTCCCCCTCTCTGCAGCCCTGCCAAAGCTCGGTCTTCTGACGACAGGAAGGAGTTGCTTCCTCCTGTTCCCTTCCCAGAGCTCTCCTCTGACCCTAGCAAAAGTGCTGTTAAAATCAGCAGTTCCATTTTGTTCGGCCAGAAACACAAACTAACATCAGCAGGTCGACCACAGAGCCACATTTAGCAAGGGCAGGTGAGACTGACGAGGGAAATGGCACAGAATGGGAAGTGGGCAGGAAGGCAGCCATGAACTGGAGTTCACAGAGCTGCCAAAGCCAGGCTGACGGTGAACCTTGTCCTCCTTCGTAACGATCATGACACTGATACTAAAGCTGAGCCTCTCCCCCTCGACATGATGCTGTGATTTTTTTTTTCTGAATTTATAATTTTCGAGTACCTTGACCCTCAGCATTTCATGTAATTCCTCACATTTCATGTAATTCCTCCTCAATCTTGTAAGGCAAACATCACTTTTATTTTCAGGGAAATATGGTGGGAAGATGGAAAGAGCATGCCTCAGTGTCAGAACCTGGGTGTCTTCCCACTGGGCCACTCTGCCTCCCACATTATAAAACCTCCGTTCACATCTTACCTGGAGAATCAGGAGACAGGACTCCGCTCCTTGCAGCTTCGGTGACAGCTTAGGTTCTATGAGACAGAGGTGCATTTGGGGCCCTGTGCATCCAAATGGCTTGGTACCACTTTTGGATGTGCTGGCAGCAGGCAGGCAACTGTTGAGAACAGGTGTCCTCCTCGGCTGATGGTAACCACTCATTACCCAGAGTGTGTGGTCACGATAATCTGCCTGGCAAGTTCACTCAGGCTAGAAAGAATGGCTTTAGATCAACCACTCTAACACCAAAATCGTCTGCACAGGAAAACATCCTTCAGCATTCTGTTGCCCTAACAATTCTCTACTGCGATTCAAATTGTCCAGTTACCAAGGGAGAGAAAGTGGAAAGAATCATCTCGGTGGGGTTACCACGGAGCTACCTTGCTCAGAGTAGTGGGCAGCATTTCTCAAAGTGTTCCAAGGATTCTTCACAAGAGCTCTTTTAGAGAAGGACCTATGTCCCCCAAATAGAGAGATTAAAGTTACAATCCCCAATGCCTGTGCATGTGGTCTTACCTCCACAAGGGGTCTTTATAGTTGTTAACAAACTAAGATGAAGTCCTACTGGTTAGAGTAAGGAAGCCCTAATCCCGTCTAACTGGCATATTTATTTATGTTGGTACTGGGGCTTGAACTCAGGGACACCCTACCATTGAGCTACAACCCCAAACCCCAGTCTTTAGTTCTATTTAATTATTTATTTATTTATTCATTTATTTATTTATTTCAAGACAGTCTTGCTAAGTTGCTGAGGCCGACCTCAAACTTGCAATCCTCTTACCTCAGCCTCCTGAGTTGTTGGGATCACCACAGAGCCTGGCACTCAGTAGGGTTGTTGCTTTTTTGTTTGGGTTTGGTTTGGTTTGGTGGTGCTGGGAATCCCACTTCCCACACATGCTAGGGAGGCACTGTGCCACTGAGCCACATCCCCAGCCTGGGAGTCTTTAAAAGAAGAGGGGAGAGAGAGAGAGAGAGACAGGGAAGAGTCCATGTGACAGCAAAAGCAAGAAGGGACTGGAGTGACAAAGTCACAAGCCAAGGAATGATAAAAACCACTGGCCAGACCTTTGAGCTCAGCCTGGGGTCACCTTGCTTTCAGACTCCCGGCCTCCATCACCGTGAGGAGCATAGTCCTGCCGTTGTAAGCCACCCAGTTTGAGGCACTTGGTCACGGCAACCTTAGGAACCTCATACAGGGTCAATGACAAAGTAAGCTTAAACAGTGCCCCCCAGTGTGGGGACCCTGAGGAAGAGCTTGAAGCCCCCCCCCCCCAGGACCCAGTCAAAGCAGAAGCTCTGAGGTGGTCATTGTCACTGAGTCTTTCTTCAAAGCTCACCACGAGATTCTGAAGCCCCGTGAGGGCAGGACAAGGTGAAGCAGGTTCCTTACCCCTTCATTTCTCAGAGCCGCGGATCTGCCAGGAATAGCCAAGGGGAAATATTTAGGACGTAGAATTTCTCAGATTTATTTGACAACAAGAGCAGTTTTTTACGGAACATCTTCTTAGACACGTGTTTTGTGGAACACAATTTGGAAAATGCTGCTTTTATGGAGGTTCTAAGGTTCTCAGTGAGTGGCTACAACACCTGCCTGGGAATCGTTCCAGGCCCCAATCATGGCGGTGACGCTCCAGGTACAGGACCTGGCCCTCCTTCTCCAGTGTGTGCGTGTTCTGGGACAGATCACATCCTCTCAACCAGAAAACCAGCCGTGGACCTCATGTGCCTTTCTCTTCATTAGTCCACCTTGAACCTAGCCTCAGCCTTGCTGACTGCCAAAGCATATGGCTCTGTCGTGAAATGCTAACGCTGGCTAGCGGGTGCCCATTCCCACCAACTCTGTAACTTGAAATAGCCAGTGTTCAATCTGTGTCAGGCATAGTTGCAAAAATATCACATACGTGTGCCTGTGCCTGTGTGTACACGTGCCCACGTAAGTTTACGTAAGCTGTCCCAAAGCTCATGCATTCCATCTATCTTACCACACAAGTGCCTTTAATATTTGGCTGATCGATTGAGAGGGATTATGACTTTAAGGAAGAAAAAAAAAGCATCTTTAGTTTTTCACTAATTTCCTTTATTATGAATGTGGCAACACACCCCAGGAGGCCCAGGAGAACCTCTGACTTTGTCGCCAATGGAAATCCCAGGCTTTCGAATCATGTCATAAAACAGGAATCGCAGGCATTTCGAAATAACACTTAGACTCATCATTTCTTCAAACCCATTATGGTTTTTAGACCTGCTGTTAGATCTTGTTGCTTAATGCATCAATGAGGGAGCAAAAGTTATTTCTTATCACAAATTTGTTTTTAATATACTGATAATTGTTTTTCAACATAATTGGGTTTTTTTTTTTTTGCAATTTTGTGTATTTGAATCCCTGCATATGAAAGCATTGTTTCTAGATTCTAGGCTCCACCTGACTGTCAAGTTTCCATGCCACAAAGTTAAAGGTGATGACCTTGATTCTGGATCAGCAAAATACATAGGATCACTTAGAAGACTTGTTGAAAATAGAGTCCTGGGTCTCACCCATGCAGTGTAGGCCAGAGGTGGAAACTAGGGATCTGCACTGATAGCCCACCATGCAAGGCCAACACAGAGGTTTTGTGGTCTGAATTTGAGAAAAAAAATGCTCTAATAGAAATGAAAATTAAAATCACACTGGAATTCAATCTGACTCCAGTCAGAATGGCAATTATCAAGAACACTAGAAACAAAGAATGTTGGTAAGGATGTAAGGATGTGGTGGAAAAGGTCCACTCATACACTGCTGGTGGGACTACAAATTGCTGCAATCACTCTGGATAGCAATATGGAGGTTCTTCAGAAAACTTGGAATGGAGCCACCATTTGACCCAGCTATCCCACTCCTCTGTCTTTACCCAAAGGACTTAAAATCAGCATTGATGTGACACAGCCACATCCATGTTTATAGCAGCACAATTCACAATAGCTAAACTGTGGAACCAACCTAGATGCCCTTCGAGAGATGAATGGATAAAGAAACTGTGATATATATACTCAATAGAATATTACTCATCATTAAAAGAGAATAAAATTATGACATTTTCAGGTAAATGGATGGAGTTAGAGAATACCATGCAAAGTGAAGTAAGCCAATCCCCAAAAACCAAAGGCCAAATGTTTTCTCTGAGAGGTGGATGCTGATCCATAATAGGGGGAGAGGGCATGGAATAAATGGAGGAACTTTGGATTGGGCAAAGAGGAGGGTGGGAAGGGGAGGGAGCATGGGGTAGAAAAGATGGTAGAATGAGAAGGACATCATTACCCTAGGTATAGGTATGATTGCACAAATGGTGCAACTCTACATTGAGTACAACCAGAAAAATGAAAAGTTATGCTCTACTGTGTACAATGAAATGACATGCATTCTGCTGTCATGTATAACTAAATAGAACAAATAAATTTTTTTAAAAAAACACTAGTAACAATAAATGTTGGCAAGGATATGGGGGAAAAGGTACACTCATACATTGTTGGTGGAACTACAAATTGGTGCAACCACTCTGGACAGCAGTATGGCAATTCCTTAGAAAACTTGTAATGGAACCACCATTTGACCCACTTATTTCATTTCTCAGTATATATGACTTAAAACAGCATGAGACAATAATGCAGCCCCATCAATGTTTACAGCAGCTCAATTCACAATAGCAAAGCTATAGAAGTAAACTTGGTGTCCTTCAATAGATGCATGAATAAAGATAATACATACATAATACAATATTACATACATACATACATACATACATACATACATAATACAATATTACTCAGCCATAAAGAAGAATGAAATTATGACATTTGCGGTAAATGATTGGAACTTGAGACCATCGTGCTAAGTGAAATAAGCCAATCCCCCAAAACCAAAGGTTGAATGTTCTCTCTGATGTGCAGATGTGAACCCACAATAAGAGTCTAAGTTCAGTGGATTAGACAAAGAGGAATGAAGGGAAGGGAAGGAGGATGGGATTAGGAAAGACAGTAGAATGAATCGAACATAACTTTCTCATGTTCATTATGAATACACAGACAGCGTAACTCCACATCATGTACAACCACAAGAATGGGATCCTAATTTGAGTAAGTTTTAGTCTATATATGTATAATATATCAAAATACACTCTACTGACATGTATATCTAAAAATAACAAGTAAAAATCATAAATTAATAAAGTATCTATTCACCTTTAACAAAAAGTGCTCTGATACCCTTAAATTCACTCTTGGGTCAAATGGGATCATCAGAGTCAAGTCCTTGAGTGACACTGTCTTGGCTTAGTGTTAATCATCCTGGTGGTTTACACATCCTCATTACATCATTAGCTCACTTACAGGCTGTCACAGTGAGCAGCTGTGCAGAAGTCAATGCTGTACGTATTGTGGAGATTTCTTGAGTATCATCAACTTCATGACAGTTCATTTTTATGGAGATCCCTGGTAGAACTTTCCTGCATCTCAAATCAGAATAGGTCCTGCCACTCCTCAGAAACTACTGCTTTGAAAAATCTTCAGCATTATTAATCTTGACATTATTTTCTACTTCACATTGGCTGTGAGGAGCTTTAACCCAACTTTATCTATCTTATCTCTAGAAATCATTGAGAACATAAGCTGTGCATCTGTGGCCAAATAATATTTTGGATGCCTCTGGTTATTCTTCATTTAAATCATACTAGAAGCCTCCATTTCCTGCCTCTGGGAAGTATTGTTATAACTGTTCAAAGAAAACCTTCAAACAACCCAAACTTAACAGAGTTGAATTGCACAAAGTATAATTCACAAATCAGGCATCCCCTAGGACAAGATCAGGTTCATTGAGATTCCCACCAGGTTGCCACGAGGTTGGCTAAAATTTATAGTCCAAAAAAAGGAACTGACCTACAAAAAAAAATAACAATAATAATGGAACTGAGGTACAGAGACAGCTTCATTTCAGAGGCTTGGTTTTGACCTTGTGTCTGAATCTGATTTGACTAAGGTTCAACTGCTATGATTACCGAGACTCCTTTATTTGTTCCAGAGGCAAATTCCCAAGTTAGGTTTTCAGTGTGTTTACGAACTGAGTTAGATTGCAGTTCACGAAACAATAACTCAAACATTAAGTATGGAAGTTTTCTCAGGGCAAATTTGATTTAACATAACAAAAAAAGAGGAAAAAATCGAAATTTTCCAATGTTTGGCTTATGAACTTCAGTTAGGCTGTTGAGATTCATAGAGAAGAGAAAGCTCATTTTTGTGTGTTAAATTCCAGCATGCAGGATTCAAAAGGGATCATGGGATCAAGTTTATGGTATGAGAACTTTGAACCACCCTTTCTGACTACAGGCTGACCCTGGGAGGTCTGGAGAGAAGAGAGAGAAGCACCATGATGGGTATCCAGAACTCGGTCCTGCCATGTTCTCTCCCTGTCCTCCCCCAGCCACACCAATAGAATCCGGGGACCCAGGGAAGCAGAGAACTGGGAGCCTCCACAGGGGCAGCCACCCGGGCAGTGTCCCCATCTCTCAGGCCAGCTATTGGAGCACTGGAGTGAAAACAGTACTACAGCAGATAAAGAGGGCCTCAGACAGCCCCCTGAGTCCCCTGCATCCAATCTGATAAAGGGAAACGTCTCAAATGTCCCTGTTCACTTCCCTCAGATGTGGTAGACAGAGGACCAGTAGATGGCTCAGACAAAGGTGCAGTTAGCTAATCCCGGCCCAGATAGAGGTCAGAAGCCAAGTAGAGACACTCGCAAAGAATAAGGTTTGTCTTCTTAGGCCACAAAAGCAGGTTTGCAGAAATGAAAGTTCCATACGTTTCCATGACTCAACTTCTTTTCCATTCCAAAGCTCTGTCCTGGCCAGGAGTATATGTTGGCTTCTAGTCAATCCAGAGTTGCTCAGTCCCAGTTGGGTGTAATCTTTCTCCTCTGCCTTTTCTCACTGGGATTGCCTGTGCTCCAGGGAGCTTGGTGCTGGAGCAGGGTGGGTGCAGGGGTGTGAATGCTTGTGTCTCCCCAAAATTCATACTGAATCTTGACCCCTGATGCGATCCTATTAAGGGGTGGAGGATCTGGAAGCAATTCACTCATGGTAGCTCCACCCTCGTGAATGGGATGAGAGCCCTGATAAAAGGGCTTGATGGAGCTTGTTTGGCCATTTTGTCCTTCCACCCTGTGCTCTATAAGGACACAGGAAGGCACCATCTTTGAAGCAGAGAACCAGCCCTTGCTAGACACCAGATCTACAGACACTTTGATTTTTTAACTTCTCAGGCTCCAAAGCTGTGAGCAACAAATTTATTTTCCTTATAAATTGATCCCTTGATGGTACTTTGTTATTGCAGCCAGAATGGACTAAGAGGGGTTAACCTGCATCTGGCCCTGGTCACCAGTAGCATCCCCCACTACATCCTTCCCCAGCCTCGCTGCACCTCCTCAGAGCTCTGCCATGGCCAGTGGCCTCCCCTGGGAGGTACAGCACTGACTCTCAAGGTCATCTCATCTTCTCCTGCCCAACAGCCTGAGGGAGCTTGGTCTAGTCCAGCTGAACAGTTAGCTCCCTGTTTGCTCTTTCCAGAATCTTCATACCCTGCATCCTTCAAGACCTTGACTCTTGACCCCAAGCAACCATTTTCCCTCAAATAATAGTCTTGCTTATACATTTCAGAGTCCTATTTTGAATGCCAAATCTGATCTAAACATTGGCTGTCTCTGGAGAAGTGACAGCAGGCGTATCAAGGATAAGACACCCATCAATTAATGCTTCCGAATGCTTTCCTGGTGCACATCTCTGAACGCTAGCCTTACCCCTCCCTCCCTTCATTGTTTTCCTACTTGTGCTCTGACATTTATTTTAAGCTCCTGAGTTCCGTATACATACGTGTGTGCATGTGCAAGCATATGAATGTGTGTGTGCACATGAGTTTAAGAGAGGGATTTGGATCAAATCTTTTGTAGATTAAGATGAGATACAGATAGCATCCTGTAACATACCAGAGAATGGGCTCACTAAGTGGTGCCTGTTCTATTATCTCCATTTTATGGAGAATGAATAATAGGTGCTCACTAAATGGAAGGAATTTTACTCTTTTCATTTTTACATCGGAGATGGGGAAGAGGAGGAGGAGGAGGAGGAAAAGGAGGAGGAGGAGGAGGATCACAAAGTTAAAGTGACTTGCTCTATATGATATGGCTACTGTGTGGGAGAACCAAGACTCCCAGTGAGATCTCTTCTGCTTCTAATTCATCCCACTTTGCTACCAAGGTGTTAAGATGGATCTCCAGATGATGTTTCCAAAGAACTTTGAATTTCCCTGGTGAAAATTCTCATTGAAAACAGCAGTATTCTCAGCTCTTAATTATTGGTGGCAGTACTAGACAGGGACAAAGCAGTTGAGTGAGATTCATAATTAATCCCTCCTTTGAGCCGAGACTCTCCACCTGCTTCCTCCATCACTTCTCCTGTCGGAGCTGCCCAGGGGGAGAACTTCATTTCCTAAGGGGCTCAGTTCCCAAGATCTAACCTTCAGAGAGCTGTCCCGATCAGATGTCTGCATTAATGTGGCCTCGGGACAGTGATCCAGAATGAAGGAGCACAAAGTAAGTTAAGGCCAGAGTGGAGTGGACCAAGTTAGAGAACTTCAAGGCAGTTATTGAAACAGAAATAAATGTTCAAATCGATGCTCTGGGTTTGGTTGGAGACTGAAGTATCACTCACTGTTCTTAAAGCATCCGCATCACCTTCTTTAGAGGTGGGATGGGAGTTCCTGCCCCTTTCGGATCTGAAAACAGACAGTAATCCAAAGCTTCCATCCAACACTTATTTTGGATTTGGGTTTTGTGTTTGTTTTTTCATTTCTGTTTGGAGAGCTATTGCACCAACCTCTATTTTTCAGTCTGAATCCGCAAGAAGGAATATCCCTCGACGCCTTGACGGGAGATGCAGAAATGCAGAAAGAGAAGAAACGGCCACTTTACGACATAGAACTGATATTTCCAGAGCCTCAACAATTCATAAGCACCTACTGTGTGACAGGTGATGTGACACATCAGTAACTACAAGTGATGTGTGGCCACACACCCTCTGGTCTTTGGCATCAGAGCTTACAGAGGGGTTGAGGGCATCCAAAAAGGGGGGCCTTGTGCTGTGGATCCAGTGGGTACATAAGTGACAAACCAAAGATCATACTAGTGCCCAAACCACCCACCTGCTTCCTTCTTCTCCATCCGTGATGCTCATGGAATGTTTGTCTCTGCCCTTGGTCCAAAGCATTAAAACTAAGTGCAATCCCCTGTCTCCACAGCAGCTTCACCAGGTTAACCAGCCCAGCCCGGCGTCTGAGACTGACTTGGACAGAGACATCTGAATTCAGTATATTTCATGGTGCTGAGACAAACTCAGAATTAATGACTGTGGAGAATGACCAAAGCCAAATGGCACGAGGAAGACCAGACGTAGCCAGACACTTCTGTGGGTTCACCAGACACCGGCCCCGCAAAGAGTCTCCCCTCACTGTCTGGTCTCTGGAAGCTTCTAGGGTTCCAGAAGAGACTCCAGGTCCTCTGTGTTGAGGTCTGCCCCAGCGTGGAGGTTCTGACCTTCTTTCCTCTCTGCTGTCTTAGCCAGAGCAAAGGAAGCCTCTTCCTGCCTCACCCTGGCCACTCGAGTGTTTGGGAGCCTCCTCCGAGGCTGGCATCAGGAAGCTTTGGATTTTTTCTCTGAAATAAACTAACTGGAAAGAAAAGGCATCTAAATAGAAAATCAAGAGAGGGAGGCGGTGGCAAGGCTCCCCTGGCACGCACAATCCCGGCCTCTGCCAGGTGAGACGGAGGGGAGAGGTAAGACGCAGGAGTGTGTCCCAGCCCTGACCTCTACCTGCCACAGGGGAACTGAGAAGCTGAGTCTTCTGTCACCAAGAAAGGAGCCTAAGGAAGGAAGACATGCCTCACCCTCCCGGCCTAGTCCCCTCGTGAGGACACTGATAATGTTGATTTGGGGGCCTCTAGGCACTGGTGACACAGGGCATCCACCATGTGCCCAGGCTCTGGGCTGGAAAGATCAATTCAAGAGCACAACAGAAAGCTTCCTGCCCTCTGCCATTCCCAACGTCACCGGCCAAGAGCTGGGGGTTCCTTCTTAGGATTCAGATTCAAAAGTGGAGATCCAGGCCTTGAGGGAAGCAAACAGAAACCTACGTGTGTGTGACGATGCAGCAGCCCGCAGACTCGCCAGAGAAAGGGATTCTGAACCTGCCCATCCAAGGGGCTCCTTCCACGGTGTGCTCGGTCTCACGGTCCCCACAGAGGCCTGACTCCCCGCCGGCCTCTGCACTCGACCCTCTTGATAAAGTCACACAAACCAGCTCAGGCGTCACGGTCACTGACGGTGTGAAATGGATGAACTGGGACCCTGCAAAGCCATCTAGGGCACTGGTCAGGCCTTACCTCACCGCAGGACACATGCTCCTCAGCCGCCAGCAGTGAGGGAGCTGTAGGGTTATCCTGGGAAGAGAAGGGGGGGCGGGGAGGGGGCCAGGAGTCCAATGCCCACAAGCCCTGCCCAGGGGTAAAGCTGGAACAGGAGGATGAAACCCTGTGGACAAGGCCGAACCCACTCTTCCACCTAAGAAGCTGGGACCCAAGCAACCAGGAGCCAGCCATGGCCTCACCCCTGACTGAGGGAGGCCACAAGCCACGGCAGAGGGGGCTTCTTCCAGATGAGCTGTGGGTGCATGGTGCCCGTCAGCCCCTCACACCTGAGTCTGAATGTGACCATGCTGTGGGGTGTCCAGGGGCCCCACAGCCCCAGCTCTCCAGTTCAGGAGGCCCCAGAGAGGACAGCCCCACCTCAGGGCCTCAGTGAGGGTCAGTTGGTCGGGGTTGGGGGAAAACAATTTATCGCAGCAAATCAGAAAGTGAAGGAACGGGATTCAGGGAAGTTATCTTTAGGGCAGGACAGCCACGTTGGGAGGGGTTCGAGGAAACCTGACCATTTGCTGCCTTCAGGGTCTCCTGGTGGGTTCCCCTGACACCGACATGGACTCCAGCTGGCTTGAGGGCCAGGTGAGATACCATGTCCCCGGTGTCCTCCTACAAGACGCTCCCACCTGCTCCCAAAGCCCTCCTGCATGTGCCTTGCCCACAGCCTGGCACATGAAGGCCCTGGATGAATATTGTCACAGCCGTGGAAGAGAACGACATCCCTTCATGGCTCCTGTCAATAGGGATTCCCCTAGACCCCGAGGCTCTGCGTACCTAGCTCCAGCTGGATCTCTTATAAGCCTATGCTAGATGCCCAAAGACAACCAGGCAACCACAGGTAGAGCGACCGCTGGCCTTTGTGTAGCTCATCTGCCAGAGTTGGGCTCTGTAGCCTGTTGGGCTTCTGACCACCACAAGCGCAGCTTGCTCTCGGGTCCCCGCCTCTTCCACTACTCCGTGCTCCTTGTACACAGGGAAGGAAGTAGATAGATGATTGATAGATGATAGGTGGATGATAGATGGGTAATAGATGGATAGATAGAGAGAGCATGTGACTTACACATCTTTGCATACCCCATAGATTTTTTTAAAAAATATACTAACTTTCTTTTTTTTTTTTCTTCCAAGAGGAAAGAGTAGGGCTAAGAGTGCTCAAAACTGTGCTTCTTTTGCCCATAGGGTTAAAAGACCTTTGTTTTTAAGTGTGAGATCTTGGAGGAAATAAAAAAAAAAAAGATGGTTGTCTGAAGAGAAGCTGCTACTAGGGCTTGGACTGGGACAGCAGAGGGACAGCAGCATGGCAGGGCCAGACATTAGAGAGCGGTGGAAAGATGTTCACGACTAGGAGAGGGCAGAGATGCACGGGCCGTGGGAGCTGTGCAGACGCTTGTCCCGCTCCTCGGCCTGACCTGCAGCAGGTGCCTCCCTGGTGTATCTGGGTGGCTCGACCCTTCTGCTCGTGGCAAAAGCCCTGGGTGCCAGCTCACACAGCCTCACACAGCCTCGGAGGACCATGTAGCTTCAAAAGGCGAAGCATCTCTGTGAACTCCCCAGGGAGCCCCGCAAACGTTCTGCAGCTCACAACTCAAGGACCACAAGGGTACGATTGAACCAGCCAACTCTTGTGACAGAGTAAAATCCGTCCCCACCAGGCCTCGTTAAACTCTGCCCCACCCACAGCCCATGACCACACACCTGGCTCACATCTCTTGGTTAACTTCCACCCTCCGCCTGGTAGCACCATGAGTCTGACCTCAGAAAACGCCCACCCTGTGCCCTTCTGCCAAGGACCCTTACAGCTCCACCCCGGCTAATGCCGGACAGCCCAAGGCAAATTTACCTTTCAAATGCTGGACCAGCTCCAGCTCCTGTGCTGTGGCTTCACCATGTCAGAGTCTCAGAGCTTTGTCATGTTCCCAGCCCCCTAAGGCCCTCGGCTCTGAGCTGGCACTGACTGCTCAAGACCGCCTTCCCATTCAGCCGCAGTTCCTGCCTCAAGATGCAAACTGCAGCCCTCGGAAGAGCTCTGTTCTGTCCCTGCGCTTGTCATCTGTGAGGATGGAATCTGATATGTGATTATCGAGTAATGAGACTGGCTTTTAAACAAATCACAGACCTCATGAATCCAGATGAGTGCTGGCCTTCAAAGGTGTCACCTTGGGGGGCTGGTCAGACACCTGCTTCAAAGAGGCTGCCACCCCAGTCCCCATGGCTGGAATTTCTCGATGGAAATTGCCACAGGGACAATTAATTAGCCAATTACAGAAGCAGATGCAGAATCAGTCCCACTGCTCGGTGGCTCTCATCACTCTGGTGTGGGTCACTGTTCATGTGTCAGCTTCCCCTGAGCCTTGTTCTCCCCCAGAGCATGTGATTGACACACCTTGGCATACCCCCAGGCAGTGCAAAGAGCCTCAGCATACAGGGGGCACTTCATAAATGCTTGGTAAATAAACAATGGGCCCCACCTTGGCCAATGTTTTTTCTTCTTCCCCAGCTCCTCCATCTTCTCCACTCAACACTCAGTGGTCTGTAGCCCCCGTTTTCAAGCTATTTAAGGCCCAGGGAGGGAGCCAGAGTTGACCACAGGGCACAGAGAGGCTGAGGACCTGTATCCATCCAGAAGGGCTGCCTTATGTCATGGTAACCAACCAACCCCAAGTCTCCACGGCTTACAATGGCAAAGGCTCACTGCTAGCTCTTCCCAGAGCGTCAAGTGGTAAGGGATTTTGTTTCACTCAGCTCCCTTACTTTGGTCAAAATAAGCTACAACACTCTCAACAGAACCTCAGGGTTCACTTGGGAGAGGAGGAAAAGAGAGACAAGAGGTATTCACACTGGAAATGAAATTCTGTGTCTGGAAATAACAGGCTCTTCTTCCTCCGTCTACTGGCCTTCGGTATGGTGATGTCGTTGACCCCACTCTAAAGCAGGTCAGAGAAATAGCTGTAATCCTCCCAAGCACCTGGAAGAAAGGGAGAACAAGATCAGGATAGGGATGCGCATCATGATTCTCCAATAGACACCAAGTCTGGGAGTCCGCAAGAGCAGATGGACGAGGACCTCAAGCATGAGCCATTGGTACATTAACGATCCCACGATGGATCATGCATCCCAGAATCTATTCCCTTGCTCAGTCTTCTTTGACCTCATCCATGCGGCTGTCTTTTTGGCCAGTGGGACATCAGCCAATGTGATGCGGGCCAGAGATTTCTAAGTGCTTGCACACTGAGGCTTGTTCTCTTGGAATGTTGTCCCCACCACGTAGAAAGCCCAGATTTTCTGGTAGAGAGGCCACATGGAAAAGAACAGAGGCACCTCTGTTGGTAGCCCCAGCCAACTGGAAGGGCTGTGAGTGAGGCCATCTTGATCTGCCAGCTCACGGACAAAATGACGACTGACCACAAGGGTACGATTGAACCCAGCCAACATCATGTGGGACGGAGATAAGCCACTCGGGCTCAGCCTGTCCAAATGACTGAACCACAGAAGATTGAGCAAACAAATGGTCCTTGTTTGAAACCACAAAAATTTGGAGTGATTTGTTGCACAGCAGTAGATAAATGCTAAACCCATTCGCATCTAGAAGAGGGGTACGGCCACAGCAAGATCCAAAACATGTGGCATTGGCTTCGGGACAAGGCAGCAGAGAGGAATTGGGAAATCAGTGAATAGGTGTTAGTGAAGGCTGGAAAAACAGTGAATCATCTCTTGCTGGATGCTAGAAAGGTAGTGAGGAAAGTCTTAGAGGCTGGAAAAAGGGCAACCCATGTTATGGAGAAGCAAAATAATTGAAAAGATGTTGCCTGCAGTAACTTGAAAGAGAGACCGTCCTTAATGAGCTTGTCGATTTAGTTAAGAAGCTCTCTGGACGTGATGTTGAAAGCATCAGCCGGGTGCTTCCAGCTGTGTATGTTAAGGAATTGCCAGAGCTAAGCAAGAAGCTGTTCAGTTTTCAAGCACATTTTTGAAGAAGGATAAAGGGCCCCAAATTTGCTGGTTTAGAAAAACTAAACTGCTTCTCATCTCTAGTCTTTCAGGCCAAACTTTCTTAGATAAGAAATAACCTCAGCATAAAGATCAAACAAGAGCATGCTTGTCAAACCTTGTGGTAAACTTGGGAAAGGCAGTGGCTAGGAGAGCCTCCCAGCCAGAGACTTCCGAAAATCTTTAGGCAATTGGCCCGTGGCAGTTCAACATACCTGTGTTAGTCAGTATTCCATTACTGTAACAAAATACCTGAGATAATCATCTTCAAAAGAGGAAAGGTTTATCTTGGCTCCATTTTGGAGGTTTCAGCCCATCATAAGTTGGCCCTGTTGCTTTGGGGCTTGTGGACAGTGCAGGGCCCCACTATCCTCTTGGAGGGCACACTCCCAAAGACGGAAGACCCCCCCACTTGGCCCTACCTGTTAAAATTTACCCCTCCAAGGTAGGGTCTAAGAGGCCCTACCTCTTAGATTATCCTTAGATTAACCAGACATGGAGAATTTCCTGTGGGGAAGAAAGTACATCGCAATGAGTGGAGCCAAGAGCCCAAAGGGAAATCTATTTTTTTAATAACTTTATCTTATTTATTTTTTTCTTGTGGTGCTAAGAATCAAACCCAGTGCTCACCTGTGCTAGTCAAGCACTCTACCACTGAGTACAGCCCCAGCCCCTCATCCTCTCCTTTTTAAGTGGGAGTATTTATGGTATCTGTCCAATCCCTTTCTTGCTACTGGTGTTTTAGGGATGTAGGGACAGAATACTTACCTTTTAAGTTCCAAGTCTTTGGATTAAAAAAAAAAAAAAAAAAAGACTTCACCTTGGACCTGTCTATATCTAAACTTAATGCAGATGATGAGATCATGGAATTCAATCTCAATTCCATCATGAGATCAGGCTCATTGGGGTCTTGGGAAGGTGAGTGTTTTGCACGTGGAGTAAATTCGCTGAGGCTGAAGGACAGACTTGGCACCTCTTTTGAAAGATGGCCCCTTGCTTTCCTCCATGTTGAACCCTCTTTTTTGCAAAGTGACTTTAAGGTCCTCCCCCTGGAAGATGGAGCTCATTTCTCCACCCTGGAATCTCAGATAGCTTCATGACTTGCTCTGGTCCATCAAATGTGGCCAGAGTCGTGTTGTGGGACTTCTGAGCCCAGGCCTCAAAAGTCCTAAGAGCTGCCGTTCTTACCTTCTTGGAAAGTGGCCATCACTATGGAAAAAAAAAAATCAGTTACAGAACCAGGTAGGGGGAAGCCAGACACCCAGCCAGACGTGTGACCGACTCCACGTGGGGACTTCCACCCACGGGCTCCTTGGAGATGCTGGATGGCTACAAGCACAAAACTGACCCCCGTGAAGTGAGTGGAAGGGCCACCAGGCTGAGCCCAGCCCACGTTTCAGAACTATGAATTAATAAACAATGGTTGTTTAAAGTCTTTAATTCTCAATGTGACTCGTTTTATCTAAATAATAATTGAAAAATAAAGAAACACAGAGGCCAATCAGCATATCTGTGCCATATAAAACCCCATCATTCAAGGATAATTTAAAATGCAGTCTTATTTGCTTTCCTAGTTTGTTGTTGTTGTTGTTGTTGTTGTTGTTTTGTGTTTCGAGGGGGTTGAGGCGATTGTTGTCTTTGTTTTGTTTTGTGGGTGAGTACTGCTGTTTTCTTCATCTATAGAGAAGAGTTAAGTAATTATTCAGGGCCAGACACACAGTCTGCAAGGGAGCTGGGATCCAAGTTTCCTCATTCTAAGCCAGGTCACTGCTTGTTTTGAAGCTCACAGCCTCTGGTTTACGACACATTTGAGAAGCCTCTTCTGTTTCTGCTCCTGACATAGGGGAGAGAATGGTAAGGTAGAACTTTATGTGATACCACGGGGGTCTCTTGGCCTCGGCAGCTGGAGAACGTCAACACAGCAGAAATGCAGACCTCTGGAGCCTGAAGACCCTGCAGCAGCAGCTTCTGTGTGTGCAGCTGAGTCCAGGGAATCTGCAGCTGTTAGTGCCAAGCTCACCCCCACTCAGGCTTTGGATTCGCTCTTTGCTCTGCATGGACCACTCTCAGGGGGACCCACAGGACTCCCTTCTTCCCATACCTCAAGTCCCTGTTCCACATGGTCTACAGGGCCTTCCGTGGCTGTCCCTGCCCTAACCTGGGCACCACCTAATCCTCTCCCTGCTTGGCTTTGCGCCTGGGCCCTGAACTACCCCGACACGCTGCTCCTTTTACTGGTGTATCTGTTAACTGCCTGCCTGCTCCCACTAGGACAGAAGCTTCATGGTGCCAGAAATTCCAACTCCCTTGTTTAATGTGCATTTCCAATGCCCAGACCTGTTCCTGGCTCGTGGCAGATGCCCAGTAAATGTGTGCGGAATGAATCAATGAACAGAACCCTGCTTCCCCCACTTAGTGGCCTAGATGAGCTCTAGGTTGCCTTCAATCCTGGTGGCCTGGGGTTCAGGCCTGGTGACGCATTCATTTGTCCAAAGGGAAAGAAATACACGTGTACAGTCATGGGAGCCTATGCTAAAGCATTCCTTTGCTCTGAAAGTAATTGTGAAAGTTCAGACACAGACCCTTGGTTTCATGTTTAAAATTCAGGATTGTAAGTATTTTTCTTAAATATGCCTGTTAGCTATCTCTAATGACAGCCAGCCATGCCACAGGCAACGGCTCAAAACAATCCTGTGTTTTCTTTTGTTTTCACTGCCCCGTGGATTGCCTGGGTCTGGTTGCGTGGTTCTTGCTGGGGTCTCAGGCAGCTATAGGCAGATGGTGGCTGGGGTTGCACTGGCTGAAGACTGGGTCAGGTGGGATGTCTATGACACACTCCACGGCTGCTCAAACCTGGCCCCAGCACGCCTCTGAGCTGGGGCACTGGGCCAGCCACCAACAAGTGGCCTCCATGTGTCAGGTTCCTTTGATCAGGGGGTGGGTTCCAAGAGGAAGTGCTCCCAAAGCAGAATGCTCCAGAGAAAGAAAGCGGAAACCACAAAATAAAACAATAATACTCATCTCAAGTTAACAGAATTTTAAATGGTATTTTATTCAACAACTATTTACATAGTACTAAGTAAGTATATGTAATTTTAATAACACCTAAACACAAACTGGTTTAATTCTTAAAAACTTGTTTAAGCATCTACTACTACTATCTTCATTTTACAGACCGAAAAAAATGGGGCGCAGAGAAGCTAAGGAAATTGCCAAAAGCCACACAGCAAGCAAGTACCAGAGCTGAGATTACAACTCAAGTGGTCTTTCTCTGGAGACTACCTACTCCCAATAAGGTGAATGCTTATTTTCCTTTCTATTCATCTCAAATGTCTAAGTTTTTAACAATGAGCCTGTATTGTTTTTGCCAAGTCAACAAAATTAATATTTCCTGGTATTTTGAGCAAAGAAGTCTATACAAGTTGCTCTAAGAAGTCACCTGTGCATTTGGTGAGTCATGAATGTGGTGGTGCAGAAATATACTGCCGTGAAGTCCAACCCGAAGGTTAAACCGTGGGGACTCGGGCAGCCCTGAGAAAACCAGGGAGCGTTGTCAAATCTGTGCTGAGATCATATCTAGTTGCATCTAATGGGGTGGCCTCAAGTGACTCCATGCTGTCACCATCCCAGCTGCACATATTCCAGAAGGAATCTTTCCAGATAAACAACACTTTTGCAGTGAACGGCCTGCTCTAAATATTGCCTGGGATATACTCAACAATGTGTTTGCCTTTTTCTGAAATTCACATGTAACTGGACACTGCAGAGTTTTGGCTACAAACTTGGAGACCCTGAGATGAGGGGGTACCAGGACCTCCAGAAAGCCAGGGAGTGGGTGAGCAGTCCACTTAGCTTTATGGAAGAATGTGAGTTCCTGGCCCTTCCTTTCTGGAGGCAGCCGGGGAGGAGAGCTTTGTGGTCAGGAACACCCTGCAGGGCTGCTCCCTGCTCATGCCCGGGCGAGCGGTTCACAGTAAGTCAGAGGAGAGGACAGTTGGAGGGGGCAGAGTCCCTCTCTGAGTCACTCTCCCTCCTTCTCCTGTGACCTCAGGCAGTATCTCCTCCCTGCTACAATCCTGGGGTAAACGTTGCCTCTGCACCTGTGCAGGATGCTGAGCTGAAACCCAGATGGCCGTGAGCCAACCAAAAACCTGGCAGAGGGCATGGGAAAGTAGACCATGCAAAAGGTTCAGGATTCAGGGAGACAGCTCCTGGCTACACCTGGGGCCGGAACCCCGGCCGGGCTGGTGCTTAAATCCGGGAACGAATCATGAATTCTGAGTGACAGAACATACTTCAGGGTGTTTATAGCCAATGGGTCTTCAGAGTGGCCTCTTTCTTGAGGTCAGGAGGGGGTTCACTTAACCTGGCATCTTGCTGCCATCCTCTTCCCTGGGTAAGGTGGACCAGTCTTGGAACTGAGTCCCTGACTCCCCCCCCCCCATGACCCTTGGACTTGGCCATATAGTATGACCCCTCGGAGCGTCAAGTTCTCCCTTTGCAAAACAGCAGCTTCTAAGTCAGCCTTCGCCTCTCTGCCCCCCCTTGTTCTCCCTGGAAATGACTCCTCTAGCCTCTCAAAATTCCCCAGTGGAGGCTCTTTCCCGCCCCCGCCCCGTCTCACTTCTCTAACCCTCCAGACGTCAGAACATTCGAGCCTGGCTCCTGGTCCCTTCCCAACCCAGGCCTCCTCCCTCTCCACCACCTCTCCCCTCCCGGGGACTCCTGGGAGGAAGCATTACGCCCATCTCTTCCTGCCTGGGGAAGCAGCAGGTGGTGGATGTGAGGGTGTGGCAGGCACCTGTGATGGCCCAGGTGTGCCAAGGAAGTCCTGCAGGCAGCCCGTGCCAGCTCAAGAACAGAATGCAGAGAAGGGAAGCATGTGTCCTGTGAACATTTATAGGACAAGAGTGAGTGAGCAGGAAGCTTACGGCCACCATTAGCGTGCAATGAAGCAATCCCAAGTTGATGTGTTTCAGCAATTTAGTATCTACAATACCCTCTGCCTGGGGGAAGCCATAATCTTGCTGTGTGTGAGTGCCTGGCGCAGGCGTGTGTGAGTCTGCTGTGCTTGTCTTCAAAATCTGTGTGTGGGTCTGCAATGCCACAGGGTCCTCGTGCCCAGACATATCAAGGAGCCCTCTGACCACTGGCTTCCTGGAAGACCACAAAATATCCAGTCCTTTCCCAGCATGAGCTCCCAGAGCAGCCCTCTATCAGGCCCAGGAGGGATTGATCACAACTCAGATGCTTCTAAGGTGTCTGTCTTGTCCTGCCCTGCTAGCTTCAGTAGAAATGATCCCGATTGCCATCCCTGTCCCCATCATCATTTGGTAAAGAGGCCAGCCCCAGAGAACATGCTCACTATCTAATCATCTTAACTTGCATAATTATTTTCCTCGAAATACAATTAGCAGATACACCTCTGGGATTTACAATATATAGATAGCACGGCCTAATGCAAAAATCGTATCACAGAAGGTAGAAACGACTGAAAAACAGGAAAGAGAGTGAGGAAAGACTGGGGGAAAGGCAGAGGCAGAAGTGGGGAGATAGCAGTGGCAGGAGAAAGGGGAATAAATGGAAAGAAGGGCTCAGAGGGAGAAAGAGAGAAAAAGGGGTGTCTCCCATGAAAGTAATCATCAGCACCCCTGCATCCCACCAAGGAGGGCAGAGCCCACAGGATGCTCAAAGAACCTTCCAAAAGCCCACTGTGGCCAGGGTCTCCTACTCAAGCCTGGCTCTTGCCTGAGCTTCTCCTGCCACATTCTGCCCCATCCACCGACACCCAAGCCTGCCTCACCAGGCCAATGGGGATGCTGCTCCTCCAACATCACCCTCAACCTCAGAAACCAGAGCTTCTAGAGAAATGACTCCCACCCTGGTGCTGGGACAGGCTTTGGGAGGCTGCACCCAGACTGAGCCCTGTGACCTGGGATCCCCTTCATGTAGGAGCAGGTATGGACATCCAGTCCCTCTCCCCCTTCTTATGTTCCTAGAGAGCAGGCCCAGAAAATCAAGAAAAGATGTAGGGAAATGGAAGGTCCCAGGGCAGGCTAAGGCTCCTGCAGTCACAGGGAGCATACGGTGAGGACCAAACCCGAGGACTGATGGCTGGAGAGCCAATAAGCCCTCACCTCGCCATACGTCTGAGGACAAATCAGGGCATTTTGGACAAGAAGCAGTGCTCAGGGACACAGAATGGGAATTTCGAACAGACACTGGGGTGTGGCTGGTAACTTTGATTTCCAGTCTTCCTTTAACTTCCTTTCCCTCCAGGATGGGGTGCTAACAGCTCCAACTGGCCCCAGGTGCAGGCACTCTGTAATATAAGTCTCCCCACTTTGGGAATTAACCCCTTTGTAAACGAACCCTCTTAAAATAGGTCCATGTTGAGAGTTCCAGTTGTTTCCTGCAGGGATCTGATACAGGTGCCAGTAAAGGTTAAGAGAACAGGGAAGATCTAGGACCAAATTTGTTGGGGAAAGTCCTGGTCAAAGCTAACCAGGTTGTTCAACTCCCAAGTTTGGCCAAAAAATATTCTGAGATAATTATATGCTTTCTATTCCCTTTGCTGTCAAAGTCTCAAGAGGAGGATTAGAAATCCTAGCTCCAAGCCAGAAAGTTAGCTAATCTTCTTCTGAGTCTGGATCCCAGCACCTTAAAGTGGGGAATGACAGTATATTTTATGAGCAAAAAAAAAAAAAAAACCTAAATACCAGAAAATCTGAAGTTGATAGCAAATACCTGGAAGACAACCCCAAATTTAAAACCTAGTTCAAGAGGCTGAGGCCAATGAAGGGAAAGAAGAGGAGCAGTAAGATTCCCCAGGCACATGGGTGGTGGGTAGGGGTGCACAGGGTTGGGTAGCCAAGCAGCAGGACTGGAGCCCAACAGCTGGAGGACCCCAGGGTAGCCAGAGTTCTAAAGGCTCCAATATGTCAACTCTGGTTTCAATATGTCCCCATGTGCTGGAAACTCAATTCTCAGTGTGACAGTATTAAGAGACAGGGCCCTAATGAGGTGACTAGGTCACGTGTGGGCTCTGATGGTGGGAGTGGGTTAGTTAGCCACAGAATAAATTCCTGATAAAAGGTTGGCTTCAATGTTAGGCCCTAAAGCAAGGATCATTCCCCTCCTCTCTCTCTCTCCAGCCCTCTCTAACCCACATGATGCCATCCACCATGTTATAATGCAATAGGAAGACTCTCAGTCCACAGCCTCCAGACCATAAGCCAAGTAAAGTGTCTCTATAACGAACCCATCTGTGGTATCCATGATGGCCCCAGAAAATAGGCGAAGCCATGTCAGTGTCCCAGAGAGGACAGGGAGTCAGAGGCTTGGGAATCTTGGCCAAGGTCCCTGTGTCCACTGATGACATAGAAACAGCAGGGCTGTCCACAGTGCAGGGCTCCACGGAGACCAAGACAGACTATGGCCAGGGCCCCGCTGCCAAACTTCATTTCCCCAAGGACCTTGTGAAACCCCAACAGAAAGATGAAACCTAAGTCCAATTGGCCTGCTGCCAGCCAGAGGGAGGCAAAGGCCACCCAGGTGCCTGTCACCATCCCTGCATTCACCATGATGGAGGGGCTCCTCCCAGGAGAACTTCCAATCTGCTAAAGGAGCTAATGACTTCAACATCAGGCCCTGCAGCGGGGAACGTGGGCCAAGAGTTTTAGGGCTGCCGTTCCTTCCTGCCCTGAACGGCCATGAAAATGACTGTGTAGCCTGCCTGGTGCAGCTGCTAGTGTCAGAAACCCAGCACAGACGTGCAAAGCCTCCAGTCACACTCCCCACCTAAGAGCTGGAGAGAAGAGCTGGGGAGAGAGGCCTCACCTCCCCTCATCAGGGAAGCCCAGGATCTGGCCTCCTCTCCCCCATGGAGGGATCATCTGCTCCTTGTGCTCTTAAGCCCAGAATACAGATAGCATAGGCCTGGTCCACAGGTGTTCAGGGACACCTGCTCTGCTAGGCAATGCCAGGCTTAGTTAGGACAGCTTGCACAGTGACTTATTTTTGCACAAAAATGTATACACAGTCTCCCGATTTAGGTGCCAACTTCAACATCTGGAAGCCCTGTGATGTGATGAGATAAATGATCAATGTCAGCAGGGGTGGAGAGAGTGAGAGCCATCAGGGCCGAAAAGTGATTTCGGCTCACTTTTTTAAGATAGGGTGTGAAAAGAGGAGCAGCAACCACTAGACAGAGAAGGTTGCGCACCAGGAGCTGCCGAGGGGTGCCCAAGAGGCACATGGGCTCACCTGCCAAGCACCTTGGCAAGGTGGTACTGTGTCCCTCAAAAACAGTGACCGGGCAGAACTGAGAAGAGAGGTTGGTTGAAATTAGTGTGTAGAACAGCTGGAACCCCAGGTCTTCCCCGACCCTGAAGGGCCACGTGACTGTCCATCCCAGCCGGATGGTAGAGCAGAGGTGGGTCTTCTGATTACATTGAACCAGAAACACTAAGGCTCAGGTGCCAGAACTCTAGAAAGCGAAAGCAAACGCAGAGCTGAGTCTCAGGTTAAAAGCAGAAAACTGGGTATCTCAAATAGTGAGAAGCACCCTCTCTGGCTCCCTTTTCCCACCCAGCTCTGAGTATCAAAAACAGTTGGGTCAGAAGAAGCAATCACGATAGAAACAAGATTGCTGGGCAATCCCCAGGAAGACACTGATTTATCCTGAAGAAAATTAATTCCTCTTTCCTCATCAAAAATGAAAAAGAAAAATTCATAATCATGCTCAATGTTTGATCACCATCTAGTGAAGTCAAATAATAAGCCCTCCTTCCTCCTTCCCTAGTACACACACACACACACACACACACACACACACACACACACACGGCTTCTGCTCATTTTTAGGGCCTTACTCTTAAATTTGGATGACAACCATGAAATATATAAAATAGCAACACAAAGAACAGGGGAAAACAACCTGGAGGGGACGACGTCAAGAACCGAAGAACATTTCAAAAACAACCTGAAGATTCTTTAATTAAGATGAGAAAATATCACATCCATCGAACAAAAAGCAAGGTGCAATTTTTGAAAAACCAAAGAACGGAGAGCACTCTTGGAAGACAAAAATAATAGCTGGCATCGAAGTTTTCATAGAATCTCTGAAACACAGGCAAAGAGATCTCCCAAAATGAAGATAATGAAAAACAAAGGTGAAAAGTGGAAAATAAATTTAGAGGGTAAATTATTATTATTTTTTTTTTTTTAGAGAGAGTGAGAGAGGAGAGAGACAGAGAGAGACAGAGAGAGACAGAGAGAGAGAGAGAATTTTTAATATTTATTTTTTAGTTCTCGGTGGGCACAACATCTTTGTTTGTATGTGGTGCTGAGGATCGAACCCGGGCCGCACGCATGCCAGGCGAGCGCGCTACCGCTGAGCCACATCTCCAGCCCCGTAAATTATTATTTATAAAGAGGTTCCACGCTCAGCTAGCAGACACGGCGAAGAGAAAGAGAGAACAGACAGAAGCAGACAGAAGACGACCGTCCGCTCTGTGCTACAAAAGCCTTCACCATGAGCTGCAGAATACGAGTCCCTGGTTGAAATGGTTCTCTGATTGCCCAGCAAAATAAATGAACAGAGACCTCCCATCAAAGCTCCTCGTGAAATTTTAGAACAGCAGGGCTAAAGATAATCTCTTAAATGCATCCAGAAGGAAAAATGTCACCTCCGAAGACAGGAAATCAGAAAGACAATTGACTTCTCAGTAACCACATGTGACGTTGGAAGACAAGATTCTGAGGGAAATTTATTTTCAACCTGGAATTAAATTCCCAGCTAAACTATAATTCCAGTATGAGGGCAGAATAAAGTATTTTTAGACCCACAGGGCACATTTGGATTCTCAGGATGCTATTCAATATGGAGCAGAAGACGAGAAGAAGAAATCCAAAATGATAAAATCATGGATGCCCAGAAATAGGGGCCGGGACAGGGGAGTGGAAGAGAGGAATCCTAGAAAAGGAGAGCCCCAGATAGCAGCATGGCAGCAGGCTGGGGAAAGAGTTGATCCAGATGGGAACAGGAGGGCTGTTGGCTCTGAGGAAGAATGGCATAAAAAGTAAATTTAAGAGTTGTAAGTCCTTATAAGAGCACACCAAGGATATGCAATTACTTGGCTCAGTGGTGAGCAAGACTCGGAGGTCATAACCCATATTAATGCTAAGTATCACTTCAACAGAATCCCTGACCCATTGTTAAGATGGCAGGAACGGTCATCTCCCAAGACAATGCATCCCACATTACACATGTCCAAGAATAGGGTGAAACGGGCATCCGCCCTCAGAACGCGTCTGACTACAGAGCCCTCTGGCTTCCTGTGTGGCCGGCCTTCTGTAGAGCACCAGTGGAGGATTTTGTCCTGCACCCTCTGATTCCCCAACTTAAGAGCTCTGCACTGTGGTGCAGGCACCAGCGATGAAGCCCCTGTTAGATGTTAACTCAAAGCAGGCCACCGCCATCTGTCAAGATGAAGGAGACGCACAGGAGAGAAAGTCAGTGCTGTGCCAGGAAGTTTTCACGAAGAAGGTGGAAGACGTTGATATCGGCTTTTCCTAATTGGAAAAGGCTGAAATTGCCCAGGTGAGATGAGAGAGGCTCCATTCCAGGTGAGGGCAACAGCTGTGTTTGGAGGTGATAAGGAATCAGTGTGCTCAGAGATGAATCTTTCTGCCAGAAAAACAGTAGAAAATCAAGCTGGATGACGAGGCCGAGGTCAGATCTCCAGGAGCCGCTGGAAGGTTTTGAAGAGAAGAATAGAAGGTAATATCCACCTTTGAAGTCCAGTGTGCTGACAGCAGGCTATAGAAGTGACCAGCTTGCTCCTGAGGACCAGGATCTGGTCCCCGATGGCAGTCCCTGGACTGCAGGAAACTCCCGGCTTCTGCATGATTGTGCTCCCCAATGAGGGCTGTTGAGAGCCACGGCCAAACGGCCAAACGGGCCCCAGCAAACTTCCAGCTGCCAGCAAACTTCCAGCTGCCGGCTGATGATTGGCTCACAGCGGCCACAGCAACATCTAGCTGATTGGCTCCTCTGCGGTGATGCTCATTGGGCTGTTTCCCTGCCCATTCAGACCACGGAGCTGCTCATTGGGGGACTTCTTTGGCTCCGCCCACATGACCCAGCCAATCGGCCTCAAGAGCAGGAGGATTGTGGGAGGTGGAGAGGCTGGTGTTGGGATGAGAGGCTGGTGGGAAGCCGGTGGTGGCAGTTGGGCTCTGAGGGTTTTTCCTGAGGAGCGGTTTTGTTTGGCGTTTGTAGTTCTAAAAATAAAGTTAGTTTCTTTTGACAAGTGGCTCCTGAATTGTGCCCAGCCAGACTGCGGCAGAGGGCAATACACCCTCCTCCTCTAACCCTGGCTCCCCTGGCTAGCCATCGTCAGTCACCCCTTGGTGTGTCTTCCCTGGGTTGTTCCCTGGAACCCAGCACCTGAGATGGTGTTGTGGTTTAGATGTGGTGTCCCCCAAAAGCTCACATGTGAGACAATGCAAGAAGGATTGGAGGAGAAATGATTGGGTTATAGCCTTAACTTGCTCAGTGAATTGATCCCTGGTGAGATTAACTGAGTGGTGACTGGGGCAGTTGGGGCGTCGCTGGAGGAAGTGATTCATTGGGGGCGTGGCTACGGGGTATAGATTTTGTATCTGGCCAGTGGAGTCTCCCTTGGCTTTCTGGATCACCATGTGAGCTGCTTCCCTCTGCCACGCTCTTCTGCCATGATGTCCTGCCTCACCTGGAGCCCTGAGGAGTGGAGGTGACCTTCTGTAGACTAAGACCTCTGAAACCATGAGCCCTAAATAAACTTTTCCTCCTCTATAATTGTGCTGGTTGGGTTCTTTAGTCACAGCAGTAAAAAAAGCTGACTAAAACAGATGAGGTCTCCTGTTCTCCCTTGGCCTGGACATCACCCCTCCTCTTTGCAAAAGCATACAGGGGCTCATCAGCCCCTCGCCTCACAGTTCTCAGACACAGCACAGCTTACCCCACCTCTGAAACCCCAGCATCCCTCTCTCGGACCACAGCCTCCTGTTCTCCCAGCTTCCCTGCTGTCTTCCCTCCATAGCACCTGCCTTTCAGCCTCAGTGACACCTGGTTCCTTGGACCTTGCGTCTTCTCCCGGGTGGTCCCCGTGTGGTCCCAGGATGGAGCCGCCAATTTCCTCCCTACACACTCCAGAACTCAGGTCACGAGCTTCAGCTGTCCCAACACCAGGCTCCTGAACTTTCTCACCTCTCATTCTTCTGCCACACCTGTCCTGCAGACTCCCTTCACTACAGCAGCACCTGGACTTCAGAGCTGTGGTCATGGGGACTGGAGGCCAGGCAATGTTTTCCAGTTTCAGGTGGATCCAAAGCACAGAATGAGTCCTTCTGTCTACATTCACCTCCTCTCCCATTTACAACCCCCCTATCTCAAACTCTGTAACCTACTCTCTCTGCTGCACCTCACCTCCTACCTACAGTCGAAGAGGTGTCTGGCTTCAAGTTCAAAGCCAAGCCCTCCACCTCTGCTCTTGGTCATCCCTTCCTGGCTCAGTCAGTTGCACCCATTCATTCCACATTGTCAGCCTCCCTTTCCAACTCCTTCCCCTGGAGTCTTAAAATCGGTATCACTTGTGATTAGACTGTGTCTTTCTTCTATTCTGAGCCATTTGGGGAAAAAAAGAAGGTTTGCACTCGGTTTCCACTTTCCCATCTCCCAGGCACTCTTTAATGTAAACCTGCTGTAATGTTTCTGCCTTGTTCCCCCAGGAAGATTATTCTGGCCAAGGGCATCCCCAGCTACCACGTCAAATGGGTACTTCCAGGTCTTACCTACATTGTTCTTTGGTATGTTTGATGCTCTTGACCTAGAATAATAGCTCCTGGACTCTCCCTTCCCCCCTCTCTCTCTCTCTCTCTCTATACACACACACGCACACACACACACGTACACACACGTACACGCACACGCATGTGCTTTCTGCTTCTTTTTCCCTCCTTTTGACAATTCATTCACTCACCCAGGAACCATTACTGAGCCCTATTCCATGCAAGGCTGGGCCCAGAAGCCCACAGTCTGATGGAGGAGGAAGGCCTCCGGGAACCAGAGCACTCAGTAAAGTGCTCTGAATGCTCTGCCAGAAGTCATAGGCTGTCCAGAGGAGGCACAGAGGAGGCGTCACTCCCACTTAGGAGAAGGCTGCAGAGGGGAGCTGAGAGCAGACTCAGCACTGGCCACAAGACAAGGGAGCAGGCAGTCCCTGCAGAAGGGTGAAGAAGCAGAGGCTGGGGCCCTGGGGGCTGCCTGGAGGGGCTGGAGGGCCAATGCCAGGGTCCCTCGCCTGGTCCTCCTGCCCCACCAGCTCCTTCCAGTTGCAGTCACACAAGGCTGCTCCCTTGAGTCTCTTCCCTTCCCGCCTGACAACCTGCCCTCTGAGTGGTCTCATGCTCAGCACCATCCAGATGTGCAGAGGAAACCTCACCCTCCTGAGCTTCTGCTGTGGCTGATGGTGGCCCATCCAGCAGTGACCCCAGACTCATTCTGGACCCCCTCTCCCCTTCTCCTCTCCAGCAACATTCAAGTCCACCGATTCCCACACCCCTCCCACATGCACCCCATGATCAAGCTGAACTGTTATGGGGGCCTCCAGTCTCCTCTTACCTCTTCATGCCAACCACCAGGTGACCTTCTAAAACATAAATAGGATGGTGACACTTCCCTTCACTCCCTGTCACCATAGCAGGCCTCTCAAACCTTTCAAGAGAGCCCCCAACAACAAAGCAGAGGAACACACTTCCTTAGACCAGACTGGAAGCCAACCCGAAGTCTCTGCCATAATCCACCCGGATGTTCCAATGCTATTAGAATACTTTAAGTTACCCAATTCCACTCATTCTCCCAATGGATTTTTTCTTCTTCTTCTTCTTCTTCTTCTTCTTCTTCTTCTTCTTCTTCTTCTTCTTCTTCTTCTTCTTCTTCTTTTTTTTTTTTTTGTGCTAGGAATTGAATTCAGGGGCACTCAACACTGAGCCACATCCCTAGCCCTATTTTGTATTTTATTTAGAGACAGGGGCTCACTGAGTTGCTTAGCACCTCACTGTCCCTGAGGCTGGCTTTGAACTCGCAATCCTCCTGCCTCAACCTCCCAAGCCCCTGGGATTACACGTGTGCACCACCACACCCAGGATTCCAATGGATTCTCAAGTAAAATTGAGCCTCTGGAAGGTCACACTGTGTTGATTTGAGGGGGGTCAGGCTTTGAGTTCAACTTGACAAGCCACCTCGGGCCATCACATGAGCCCATTTTCATGACTGAGGATCAGGAAGTGCCCCTTCCCTAAGTACATAAGGCTTTATGACCTGGCCCTTCCTAGCCCTTGGTGACAGGTGGAACCCCACCTCATACCCTGTTCCAGCAGAGTACCTCCCTGTACCCCCAGAATCTAGAACGGAGCCAGTATAGAAAAGACTTTAACTAATTATACTCTGGTTCAGAACTTGTCTTCAGGGCCGCCCCTCTTGCTTTACATCCTGGGTGCTCCCAGTTACGTTGTAAAGTAGCAAATTACTCACCTTTTTTTTTTTTTTATAAAGAATACATGATCATTGTCTATAAACAAAGAACAAGCAATACAAGAAGATATAAAGAATGCTACCTTATACAAACCTCCATCCTGCCCCAAAAATAGCCAATGTTAACATTAAAACGTCTGACAGACCCCTATCCATCTAGCTTTGTGATTGTCCCTGTGTCCATCTGTGGTGTAAAACCAAGGACTGCATGTTCACGTACCCCACGCCCATAAAACCTTGACAGGGAATGGCAAGACCACAGTCTTGTCTGCTGGCAATAGAAGCCCACCCCTGCCACATGAGCCTCCCTCCCTTTGCTGACCACCAGCTTTTAGCAGGAAACCCTGGGCTCCTACCCACCCCCATCACCCACCTCCTCTACATGTTCCCTAAATTCTGTTCTGGGGTAGAAATTTGGCAGGTGAGACTCCAGTGGCCTTTCTAATTACAGGGGAATTGACAGGGTGGGGTGGAGAAATGAGTATTTTTAGCTGTGGTGAAGAGAAAGGAGATCAAGAGAGAAAAATATTCTGTCGGAACTTTCCTCAGCTCCTGCTCCTGAGCTCAGCGGGCTCCCAGGGTCTTGAACTTGAAAAGTTTGGGAATGAGAGTGAGCAGGCACGGCAGAGCTATGGGAGGGCAGGAAAATGGTTAACGTGGCTGTCAGAATATTTGTTTAGAAGAGGTTTGCAAAACAGTGAAATGTGTTTACTGTTCAATGTTGGAGAGCTAACAAGAAATAGATACAGAGGCAGCGTGATGCTAACTGCCTTTGACACCGGTGATGGTCCTTTGGTTGGAACAAATTCACCTCATGCCGAAATGGATTATTTCATGCGTCTGTTGTCTTGAGAACCACCCTTTGCAAATATTCTAATACCCGAGTTGGCTCATCTGTCCACTTATTGATTTATTTGAAAGCAGATTGGTGTGGAGGAGCAGGATAGACCGAGGGTCCGGAGGATGGGGTTGGCTGAAGGGACTCACGTCCATCTCTGGGCCCTTGGATGGGGTGCTGCATGCTCCCCAAGAGACATCCTGGGGTGCTGTTACAACTCATTTAAACTTTCACAACTACATAAGGGAAGGGAACTTTTGTAGTCCCCAAAATATCTAGGGCATACAGACATCAGTGGCCCAACATCCATCAGGCAGACCTGGCATTTTGAGTGAAATCCTGTGTGCCCCCACTTCCTGGTCCCTTCACCGTGTCCTGCTCCAAGAGAAAGGAAATCAAAGCCTCTTCACTCCCAGAGACCCCAACGCAGGCCGTTCTCTCCCGTCTCCCCCTCTGCTTGGCCTGTGGTACTGCTAGGCGGACATGCAAGTTTTCATACAGGTGCAGGGTTCAGACTCAGGGCTCTGGGGATTAGGCTAATTCTGCATCCTATGATTAGAGTTAAAATGTCTATTTACATTTTAGTAGGGATAGATATTTTTCAAAGTGACTCCAATGTATTTTTGGAGATGAACAGCATTGCTATCGTTCAGAGAAGACAACCAGGTAGCATGCCAACTCCCACTGACTGATTGCAGCTGCCTGGTTAAGCGCTGGGCTGAGCTGGGCTCTGAAGTCAAGTCCCCAGGCTGTGGGAAGAGCCCTGGGGTTAATGGGTAGTATCTCCTACAGGCGTGAATGGTCGAGGGGTGGCTTGAGGGCTGCACCCAGCCAAGTCACATTGTAAGCGTATTTAATTTACTCATATGTGGTCATTCTGGATCTAGAAAAAGGAAGAAAGCAGCCAGCCACGGTGGTACATGTTTGTAATCCCAGTGGCTGGGGAAGCCGAAGCAGGAGGATCATGAGTTCCAAGCCAGCCTCAGCAAGGCGAGGCACTAAGACCCTGGGAATATGGCTCAGTGGTGGAGTCCCCCTGAGTTCAATCCCTGGTACAGAAAGAAAGAAAGAGAGAGAGAGAGAGAGAGAGAGAGAGAGAGAGAGAGAGAGAGAGAGAGAGAAAGAAAGAAAGAAAGAAAGAAAGAAAGAAAGAAAGAAAGAAAGAAAGAAAGAAAGAAAGAAATTTTGAAAGAGTGGGTGAGTCCACCCGTCCTCGCCCTCAGTGATCACACAGCATCGACTGAGGGAGTGCTAGCTCCCCAACCCTCCCAGGTTTCCTGGAAGGAGCACCTTACTACACTAAATGGGATTCTGGTATTTGAAAGAAATGGCATTTTTATACAACAGACCCCCAAAACACAAGGGAAATACTTCATTCGCAGCAGAGATCTGTTCCAACCCCAAAGGAGTTCTTTTTTTTTTTTTTTTTTTTTAAGGCTTGAGTTTTCCAACATTGTGCATTCCTGAGGAATTTTCGAGGCTCATTTTGTTTCTGTACAGTTCCATAAGGACCCTGGCCCATGGGGACCCTCCATTCATACCAGATGTTGATCTGCAGTTCTTGCCATCCAGGTGGGGTATACAAGCTCTGGATGGACTGCCAATCGCACGTGCCAGCTCTGCCATTTCCTGCCTTTCCAGTAAGTTAGCAGGGTCTAAACTCCCCACAAGGGATTCCCAGAGCAAGCGCTGGGGAAATGCTCCTGTGGTGCTGTGCTTCTGAGTTCCTGGATTTATCCTCCCTGCACTTTGGACAAGCTGGGACTACTCGGGCAAGTCAGATAATTTGTCCCCTTGTCTTTAAAACAGGGCATATACCCATCATGAGTTGCTTCCAAACAACAAACTCAGTGCAATAATGTAGAAAAAGGTATTTTATTTTATTTTTTAAAATATTCTCTTTTTTAGATGTTGATGGACCTTTATTTTATTCATTTATTTTTATGGGGTGCTGAGAATTGAACCCAGTGCCTCGCACGTGCTAGGCAAGCACACTACCACTACGCCACAGCCACAGCCCTGAGAAAGGTATTTTAAATAGCCCTCAATAAGTGTATTTTTGTTTTGCTGGAAGGTGAGATTTTTTTCTAATACTGAAACAAAGGTCTTCTAAGTACCCAATGCTCAGGGAGCTGGACAGAGCAGTTTTTCTGTTTCTGTTTTTGTAATTTTTCACTGTTTCTGGTAGAAACCAGGCTGATTAATTCTGAGCCTGTGTGGGCTTTGACATTGCTCATTCTGCTGTTTTCTGGTCACTCCTCCTCCCACTTTAATAGTTTCCTCCTCCAGATACGATGACTGGTACCCAGCTGAAGGCTCATAAGCGACCTGCTGAGACTCTTCCGAGTGCTCTCACATGCAGCACCACTCCCTCCCTCCCTGCCCCCACTCCACACTCCCCACTCCATCTAAAGCAAGTTGTTGCTCTGGTCTAGCTTTCCTTGGTATCCCTCAACTCCCATCTCCAAATCCTCAACTCAAGGATCCCTGGGCTCCATGTGGCCTAAAATCTCTCTCCAGGTCAGAAGCTGGAGAAACCTTAGAGATTGCATCATTTGATTCCCATCTCTCAGGGTCTCTGTCCCTTGAAAACAGTGGTTTTATATATATAAACATTTACACATGTGTGTGCACATTCATATATGCAGAGGATTGTGGGCATTTGTGTATAGGTGGGTGTGTGTGTATAAATCTTTTTTTCCTTTCTTAAAAATTTGTTTCAAAAATACATGGACAAGTGTGGACCTTCCATATCTTGCCATAAGCAGAGATCCTGATTGCCATAATTTTATTCTGCAGGAGACACAAGCTCTTTAGATGCCAGTCTCAGGAAATTCATGCCAGAGCCATTTTACATCTGAGCCTCAGAGAGAGAGAAAAGCAGGAAGTTATAGATTCTGAATTTAAAAAAAAAAAATGTTTTCTAGTATATAAATTATGATTACTTAAAATACAAAAAAAAATCAAATTAAAATTAAAATAAGGAATGGTTATAAAGAGCACCATCAAATACTTAATATTCAGGTCATAAAGTGAGAGAAAATAATTGCAACATGTAGAGCTGACAAAGAAGTTTATAAAGGAAGCTTCATGCCCAATAAGGTAGCCATTAGCCACAAGTGGCTACTCAGTATTTTTTAGTAGTTTTTTATATATAAAATAAATAAATATATAAACTTACCTTGTATACAATCAGAGACATAATAAATTGTGGTATAAAGGTATATTAAGAATTGTAATGCAAATTTTTTTTAAAAAAAAATTTAAAAATAAATAAATATATATAGTTGTGGATGAACCCTTATTTTTATTTATTTATTTATATGCAGTGCTGAGAATTGAACCCAGCGCCTCACATATGCTAGGCAAGCGCTCTGCCACTGAGCCACCACCCCAGCCCCGCATGTGGCTACTGAGTATTTGAAATGTGACTAGTCCAAACTGAAGTATGCTAGAAATGTAAAATGCACACCAGCCTTTTTTCCCCGAATTCTTTATTTGGTGCATTATAGCTGTATCTGTTGCTGGGATTTGTTGTTACATATTTGTACATGCACACAATATAGCAATATAATTTGGCCAGCATCAGTCCCGAGCACTTCTCCCCTCCCTCCTTACCTCCCACTCCTTGGTCCCTTTCCTCTACTTATCTCCTTTAATTTTGAGGAGATACACACCCACCTTTGTTTTCCTTTTTCCTCTCTAGCTTCCACATATGAGGGAAAACATAAGACCTTTAACCTCCTGAGTTTGACTTATTTCACTTAAACATGGTGGTCTCTAGTTCCATCCATTTTCCTGCAAATGACATAATTTCATTTTTCTTTATGGCTGAATAAAATCCCATTGTGTATATATATACCACAGGTTCTTTATCCATTCATCCCCTGATGGACACCTAGGCTGGTTCCATAGTTTAGCTATCGTGAATTGTGCTGCTATCAACATGGATATGCATGTATCACTGTGGTAAGATGCCTTTAATTCTTCAGGTAAGTACTAAGGAGTGGGGTCACCTGAACCCCAGTTTTTAAGAACTTTTGAAAAACTGGTTGATTGCATATGGAAATGATAATAGTTGGGTTATATTGGGTCAAATAAGATAGATTAAATAAAATACAGACCCCCAAAATAATTCCACTGGTTTCTGTTTATTCTTTTAAGGTTGCTAGTAGAACATTTTGATTTGTGTGAGGCTTTATTATATTTCTATTGGAAAAATGCTAATACAAAATATGTAAGGAATATTTGAAAATTAAAAAGGAAAAAGCAGCAAACTGAATAGAAAAATCAAGCAAGGGCTGGGCATGGTGATGCACACCTGTCATCCCAGCAAACCACGAGGCTGAGGCAGAAGAGTCACAAGTTCAAGGCCAGCCTCAGTCACTTAGTGAGACCCTGTCTCAAAATAAAAATAAAAAAGGGCTGCAGAAATAGCTCAGTCATAAAACACCCTGGTTCAATTCCCAATGAAGACAAGAAAAAAAGAAGAGAAAGGAAGGAAAAAAAGAGAAAGGGATACCAATGGGCAGTTTATAGAAAAGGAAATCCAAAACAAACACGAAATCTGCTCAAAATAATTAAGAACAAGTTAAATGCAAACGAAAACAGCAATTAAAAATACCTTCCATATCGACAAAACTCCGACAATCTGGTAATGCCAAGCATTGTTGGTGATTTAGAGCAGCAGGACCCATCTGCCTCAGCTGGTGGAAGTGTGGATGGGTACAGCCGCTCTCAAGAACGACCCACCAATACCTCGTCAAAATAAATATATACATAAGCTCTGGCCAGAAATTCCACTCCGGTACTTGTATCCTATATAAATTCTCATGCAGCTCCAAGGAAGCAGTTGTATATGGATGCTCACTGCCATTTGTCCAGATTTTAGAGTCAACCTGGGCGGTGCATCACTGGGAGAGAGAACACATGTGGTTACTCACCATGGAGTAAGGGAGCTGAAAGCAGTAGATTCTGTTAACACCTAGCAACATGGATGGGTCTTAATGTAGTAGATGGTGAACAACATGTGAAACAGCATACATAGTGTGTGTGTGTGTGTGCATATAAAACGCAATATGTTTGAGGAACACATCCCAACACAAAGTTATTCATTAAATCCATTAGAACATGGTGGCACACAGGGTAGAGAGAAGAGTGGGGAATAGAAACAGAGTTTAAGGAAAAAGGAGAATGAGTAAGAAGACATATGCTTACAAACTTATATATTTACAACAGAGGGGCCTTGTCTGAACCAGTAATGATAATGTATCCTGGACTAGGGAATATAATAAACTCACCTTTACACCTTTAGTTGAAAACAAGAAGGCAGCCATTTTCAGTGATTTGAAGAGATACAACGCAAGAAACACCTCCTTTGAGCACCTAACTTACATGCATTTCTTCTCATTGAAGGAGTTAGAAACCTGGTAATATTGAAACGAACGAAACTATTTGTCAAAGAGACAAATTTTGTCCCAGCACTAAATTCTCAGACTGTCTACCCTGGACTTAGCACTGGAGATTTTTACACCATGCTCAAGAGACTCAGTCTTTAACCAGAGTTCCTGCAGGGGCACAGCAGGTGATAGGTAGGGAGGAGGTAGAGAAATAAATGCAGGGGAGAGAGGAGACCAAGCTCAAGGCCTCCGGCTTCCATTTCAACCATATTGATCTACTTTAGGCATTAGATTCCACCTAAGCTTTGATTTGAAGGAAGGATTCTGTGATTTAAAAAGGAAAAAAAAAAAAAAACCAGGAGCCATTCTCCTAGGCGTTTATATAAGATATTGAGCAATAGAATGAAGAGTGTCTTCAACAGCAGTTATACAAAGCCTGCAGAATATTCTTCATATAGCTACTTTCATGTGGAAACTGAAGGCACAATATTAGATCACTGGTTTCTGAAAAGACATTTCTAGGGGAAGTTAAAATAATGTAGCACAGAGCGGGAAGCTCAGAGAATCTGAAAGAACTGAGGATTAGTGCCTTTGGACCAACTCTGCCAGGCCCTGGTGAGGCTGCTTCCAGGAGATTTAAATAACCAGCGAAGTGCCCCAAACTACATATAGGTTTAATTACTGGCTGAAAGGGAGAGTGTTTCCTTTTAAAATCCATAAGGAAAAAAATCCGTTCCTCGTATCTCCCCTGGCTCTGGGTGGCTTTCTGTAAATTGTTGCCCTTGCTTGGCTTACAGAAGCATTGCTCCAGTTCCTCCCTTTATTTTCCCATGGGGTTCTCCCTGTGAGTGCTTCTGTATCCTCATTTTAACTTTGTAGGATATCGGTGATATCGGGTAAGAGACCACCCCACGACTTCATTTTCACTGGATTACTTCTCTAAAGACCCCATCTCCACAAAAAAGATCACATTCTGAAATACTGGTTAGAACTTTGACATGTGAATTTGTTGGGGGGGACACAATTCAACCCCTAGGAAAACTAGATGAGATCCACATTCAATGGGCTTCTCTCCTGAAAGGAGCACCCTGGTCCCCACTGGCACAGGAAATAAGACTTCAAGCAGAAAGCTTTACTAAATTTAGAAACTGGCGGGGAAGGCCGTCAAAGTGGCCAGAAATTGAGGGGGGATGATCTCAGAAACCAGGAAGCCACTGAAGGGAGGGCACACAACATATGTACCCAAACTGCCCTCGAACTCTTTTGAACTGCACTGAACGAGGCATGAAGAAATCCAGCAAGAAGCCACGAGGAGAAGATGGGAAAAGCCGAGGAGGTGTTTCACAGCTGCTTCATGTTTGGAGACAGAGTTTGGGGTTCAAACCTAACCCGATTTTGAGGTATTTGGTAAACCCCAGAAGACTTTCTCCTAAAACCCTGGAAAAGCCACGGCTTAGGATCAGAGACTACACATAAGCCCCAAACTGAGGGAAAACGGAAGTAGAGCCGTCCCAGGAGAGCCTGAATCAAGTCTCTCTAAGCCCAAGGGGACTCCGGGGATCACACAGCTTTAAAGAATGAAGCGTGACACTCTTCAGAGCGAGAAGACCGAGTCTAACGTCTCTAGAATGTATAACATCTAGCATATATTCAAATAGTTCCTAGAAATTCAAAAAAGTCAGAAAATGTGACGAGTAATTAAGAAATAAAAGAGTCAATAAAATTAGGCTTAACAACAACACGGATCTTGGAATTAGCAGAAAGAGCTTGTAAGGTATCATGGGAAAGACCTGGGATTAAGATGACATAAGTGAGAACCCCCCCAAAACACATGGATATCAAAATAATGTAATAATGCAACATTTTGAATGTTTCTCTTTTATTAGTTCTTTTTTTTGTTTTACATGACAATAGAGTCCATTTTGACGTATTTAGACAAACATGGAGCATATATCTTATTCTAATTAGGATCCCTGCTAAGAGCCATAGCCAAGTAGGAATGACACATGGCATTTTGGGTTGAAAGGTGACACCAGCAAGTCATGGAGATCATAATGATTATGTTAAGATGTGCATTCAATTGGAGATTAGACCCCTGCCATCCACCTCAGCCAGCTACTTTGGAGCTCTCACAGGGATTCCCGGAGAGTTCCCATTGGTTGGGGAAGTGTGGGAGGAGGGATTTCCGGAGGAGGGATTTCCTGTTGGTGTGGTGTGTCCCAGGAGAAGGCTGCAAGCGTGGCATTCTAGGAAGTTTTGGAAATAAAGTTTGTTCCTGCTTGAGTGGCTCGTGATTTTGTGCCCAGCCAGACTGCGGCAGATCCCAGTCTTGTGGACGTACATGGTGTGGAGATTCATTGTGGTGTACATATATGTACCTAGGAAAGTTATGTCAGATTCATTCCATTATGCAACGTTTTAACAGATCAAAATTAACGCAAAGGAAATCCAGGATGTACAAACTACCAAAATTTTAAACAAAGGCAGGATTTGTAACAGTGCCATACCAAGACTTATTAAATCTAAACAAAAAGGGGAAAATCAATATTAATCCCCTACATAAAATTTTTCACAGGAGAAAAAAAAATGACAAAAATATCAGGCAATTATTTTTTTTCCAAATAAAACAACCATGAATCCAAGAAGGTTAGCAAACTCCACACAGAAAAAAAAAAAGAAAAAAGACAAAACCTCCCTGAGACATATCATAATTAAATGGCTGGAAACACAAAGATAAAGACTATGACCTCCAAAGAAGCCCCAACGAAGACGCGTCTCACACAGGGGCACAGCAGCAAGAATAATGGTTGACTTCTGATCCGAAGAAATGGAGAACAGAAAACAACAGGGAGAGAGCCTGAGAGTGCGGAGAGAGGAGAAACCCAACCTACCTGCTCCATCCACAGAACGCATCCTTCAAAACGGACAGTGAAATAAAGACATCCCAGACACTGAGAGGAGAAAGAACTCATCACCAACAGTCCACACCACAGGAAATGCCGAGGGACGTTTCCTGGACGGAAAGGAAATGTTGTCGGGTGGAAATCTGTAGCTCAAGATGGAAATGAAGAACCCTGAGAATAGTAAATATGCGGGTAATTGTTCAAATGGGGTTTTTTTTTTTGTTAGAATCTTCAAAAGCAAATTAGCTGAAGCAAAGGCATAATAATATATTCTGGGTTTCATAAAGGTAAAATTATACACTGGACAAAACTAGAACAGAGGACACTGGGGACCAATGGGATTATACTTTTCATGAGAGTCTTAGGTTAAACAGAGAGTGCCATAATGTCAATCTCAGGAGACTGTGATTAAGTTAAATGTACACTTTATAACCCTAGACAAAAGACTCTCCCAAGAACTGCAAAGAAGAGTAGCTATGAAACAAATACAGACATAAAAATACTGTATTAATCTGAAAGGAGAAACAAAAGTAAAAGAATAGAGAACAAGTTTATATATATATTATATTTCCATTCACTCAGCATGATTCTCTGGAGAGTAATCCTAGTTGTTGTGTGTATTATTCGATTTTCCTTTTTATTTCTGACAAATATTCCCTAGTGTTGAGATTGAATGTGCCAGTTTCTTTAATCATGACCTGTTGAAGGACATCTGGGCTGTTCTCAGCTGTGGACTATTATGAACAAAGCCATTATGAACAAGCATGTACAGGTTTTTGTGTGATGTTCATGTTCTCTCTAGTTTTCTTTCTAGGTTAAGTGCAACTGATGGGTTGTATGGTAGTTGCTTGTTTGTTTTGTTAAGGAAGTGACTTTTTCCAGAGTTACTGTATTATTTTACATTTCTACCAATAATATAAGAATGAGCCAGTTTCCCTGCATCCTCATCGGCATTGGATGTTGTCACTATTTTCCCTTTTTTTTACTTTAGCTATTGATCACTGTTTAGTAGTTTCTCACCTCATTTCCCTCGAGGCTAATGAAGCTGACACCTTTTCATCAGCTTCCTTGATATGTGTGTATCCTCCCAGTGAATTGTCTGTTCATATATTTTACCCATTCTTAATCAGATTGTGTGTTTTCCACTACTGAGTTTGGAGAATGGTTTATGTCTTCCAGTTAGTTACTAATCCTTTGTGGGATGGATGGTTGGCAAGTATTTGTTCCCAGTATGTAGCTTGTTTTCCATCCTAACACCCTGCTTCTTTCACTTTTCAAATGCATCAAGATTTTTTGGAACTTGGAGCTTTGGCACACGCTCCTGTTGAACGGCAGAAGTATTTAATTTTAACAAGATTTAATTTATCAATTTTCCTTTTTATATAGTGCACTTTTGATGTCAAGTATAAGAGCTCTATGGCTACTCCTGGTTCTCAAAGATTTAACCAATGATTTCTTTTCTTAAAGTTTAAAATCTCAGGTTTTACATTCAACCCAGAATCCATTTGGAGTTAACTTGTATACAGCACGAGGCTAACATCTAGGTTGAGTTTTCTCCCCATAGCTTTCTCACTGTTCCAGCACCATCTGTTGAAGGGGTTATTCATCCTCCCTTGAGTTCCCTTTGTTCTTTTGTCAAAAATTAGTTGGGCATATTTGTCTGGGTCTATTTCTGAGTTTTCTATTCTATCTCCCTGTCTGAGTCTGTTCCCCCTCAAATACCCTTCAGATTTGATTACTGAACCTGTGTGATAAATCTTGAAATCAGATAGACTGATACCTCAGACATTTTTGTTCTTTTTCCAAAATTGTTTGGCTACTCTAGTTTTTTTTGCATTTCCATAACAAGTTTTAGAGTAATTTTTCTCTCTACAGATTTATCTCTCATCTTTCATATGATTTTACCTTTCCACTTGCTTAGGATGCACATGAATTAATTCCTTTTAAAAGGAATTGTGTTAAAGCTATACATAAATTTGGGGAGAATTGACCTCTTTCCTGGGTTGAATCTTCCAATCTATGAACATGGTATGTCTCTGTTTATTTAGATCTTTGATTTCTTTCATCAGCATTTTGTCATTTTCAACATTCAAGTCCTATGTATGGTTCATAAGATGTACACCTAAATATCTCTCTCTCTCTCTCTCTCTCTCTCTCTCTCTCTCTCTCTCTCTCTCCCCCTCCTTCCCTCCCCCCCTCTCTTTTAACTTGCTGTGATCAAAAGACCTGGGAAGAACAATTTTGGAGGAGGAAAAGTTCAGTTTCTTTCATGGTTTCTGAAGTCTCAGTCCATAGACAGCCAATTCCATTCCTCTGGGTCCTGGGTGAGTAAACACAAAGACAGAAGGGCGTGGTAGAGGAAGTGGCTCAGTACCACACTAGGAAGCAGAGAGACTTCTCACTAAGGACAAATATATACCCCCAAAGCATGTCCAATGATCCACCTCCTCCAGCCACACCCTACCCACCTTCACTTACCACCCAGTTAATCTCATCAGGGGATTAATGTACTGATTAGGTTAAAAATTTCATGACCAATCATTTTACCTCTAAACTTTCTTCCACTGTCTCATACATAAGTTTGGGGGGAATAGCTTACACCTAAACCATAACAGTATTTCATTTTTATTCCAATATCCTTGTATGTTTATTTGTATCCCATGACCTTGATAAATTAATTTATTAATTCTAAGAGTTTTGGTCTAATTCTAAGAGTCCTCAAGATTGTACACATAAAATATATATAATTTGCAAATTGGAATAATTTTCTTTCTTACTGATCTATTTCCTTTTCTTCCTTTTTTGTACCGGTATATATTGCAGAACTACAAGGAATGAGATTAGTAGGAGTGGATATTCTTGCCTTATTCCCAATCTTAATGGAAAAGTAGTCGGATTTTTACCATTAAGTATAATATTAATTATAGGGTTTTGTACATGCTCTTTATCAAATTAGAAAAAAAAAACTCTATTATTTTTTCCCTGAAAGTTTTTTAAATCAAGAATCGGTGTTTAATTTTCTGCACTGATAGGTATAATATGTGATTATGTTATATTTATTCTCTTCCTTGTTAATATGGAGGTTACATGATTGATTTTTGAATATTGAACCAATTTTTTTTATGTCTGGAATAAGCCTGACCTGGTCATGATATACAATGCTTTTTATATATTGCTGAATTCTACTCATTAACCGTTCAAGGGTTTTTTGTATCTACATCCTTGGGGGTTTTGTTTACAGTTTTCTTTCTTTTATTTTTCTTTTCTTTCTTTCTTTCTTTCTTTCTTTCTTTCTTTTTTTTTTTTTTGTACTATTTTGACTGGTTTAGTGCCAGAATGTAATTAACTTGTTCTTAACATGACTTGGGGAATTAGAAAATCCTCCCTTGTTTATAAGTGTCTCATTGATGTCTCATCTATGTTCCCTCCTTTTCTGTGGTCAGGAAGAGAGTGTGAGAAATCGACGTGTTTCTTTAAACATTTGGCAGAATCTTCAGTGAAACCCTCTGGACCTAGAAATTTCTTCATGAGGAGTTTTTTGTTTGTTTGTTTGTTTGTTTGTTTTTTGTTGTTTTTTTTTTTTTTTTTACCTTTGAACTCAAATTCTTTCGGAGTTAAGGAGTTATTCAAATTCTCTGAAGTGATAGCTTGTTGGTCCACAGGAGGTGTTCCACCTTCTTTAGCTTGTCAGAGTCCCGTGTGTGAAGTGGCTGGTCTTTCCTCCTCACTAACCTTTCAACCTCCACAGGCTTTGTAGGATGTCCTCCGTTCCATTCTTGATGTCGGTAATTTGTGCCTTTTCTTTTTAATCTTTGTCAGTTTTTTTTTTTTATTAAGGTTTGTCAATTTTATCTGTATTTCTGAAGAATCAGTCTTTGTTACTCCAATTTTATCTATTGTTTTTTGTTTGTTTGTTTCCAATTTCATAGACATTTCTTCTTTTTATTTTTAGTTGTAGATGGACCCAATACCTTTATTTTACTTATTTATTGTTATGAGAATCAAATCCAGTGCCTCACATGTGGTAGGCAAGTGCTCTACCACTGAGCTACAACCCCAGTCCCTATTTCTTCTTATCTTTATGGATTTTTCCCTACTTGTTTTGGTCTTACTTTCTCTCTCTCTCTCTCTCTCTCTCTCTCTCTCTCTCTCTCTCTCGTTAAGAAAGAAAACAGATTGGAATCTTTCCTTTTTCTAATGCATAAATTTAATACTACAATTTTTGTTGGTATGTTGTTCTGTATTTTCTTTCCGTCCAATGCAGAAATTACATTATACATGCATAACTTTCACAGTATCTTGTGTTAACATTTTACTAGTTTGAAGGGTAGCAATCTTGCCTCTCTGTACCTTCCTTTACCCTCCCTTGCTTATAATTGCCTCATCTGTGTCTAATACTTTTAAAACCACATCAGGTAGTGTTCTAATTCTTGCTTCACTCATGAAACATAATTTAGAAAACTCAAAAGGAGAAGGAAAATATGTTATATTCACCATTTTTTTTCTCTTCCCCTTGTTCTTTCTTTCTTCCTAATGTTCCAAGATTGCTTCCTTTGTCAGACACTCTCTGCTTAGAGAACTTCTAGCCATTCTTTTAGAGGAGGTCAGCTGTCAACAAATTGCTTTAGCTTACCTCTAGGAATGCTTTTGTGTCTTCTTCATTCACGAAGAATATTTTCAGCTGGGCTGACAAATCTTTAAAAAAAAATGAAGCAAAACAATACCCATAGAACCACTCCTTCTAGCCTCCATGGTTACTGATGAGAAACTTGCGGTCATTCCGATTCTTTTCCACTGCCCCGTATATGAGGCATCATGTGTCTCTTGCAGTTTTTGAGGCCATTTCTTTCTCTTCAGTTTCTCATATTTTGACTCTGCATTATGTATATTTGTGCGGATTTCTTTGGGTTTATCCTGTTTGATAAACCCATAGAAATTTCTTGAACCCATCGTATTCAAATTTCACCAAGTTTCTGAAGTTTTTAGCCACTATTTTTTTCAAATTTTCTTCAGCTCCATATTCTTTCTCCTGCTTTTCTGGGTCTCCAGGGATACAAACGTTCAATCTATTGTAACAGTTCCCAAAATTCCCTGCGTCTCTCTGCATTTCTTTAAGACGATTTTCTTTCTGTGATTCAAACTGGGTAATTTCTATTGTCCCACCTTCCTCTGACACGGTTCTCGGAGAAGAGGAGGTGCTGCCTCCTTTCTGCTAGTTGAGAACATAAATCCAGGTTCCCCACTCGGATGTTCAAGTCGGGAGGGTCTCACCAGTCCTAGTGGCCAAGGCTGGGTATGTGGCTGTCCCCCAGAGACCTCCATGAAACCACCCTGACTGTGGGTATGGGCAGAAGTGTTCCTTCTTCCTCTCCGGTGGTCTCCACTGACGCCATGTTGGAGGCTGTCTTGATGACCATTGGGCAGTGATGAAGTCCCCACCCTCCAGTAGGCCTCCTCCAGGCCACCCCAGCAGGGGTCAGGCAGCTCCTTACAGCCTGGCCAGGGTGGCAGTCTTGACCTTTGCTGGTCAGGAGAAAGCAATTTATGACCTAAAAGTTTTCTGTCTTGCTTGGGCCCCCTCATACCAGGCTCTTGTTGGAACTGTTTTTCTTCTGCACCTGTTGGTATTGGAGGTCACTGGTTTCTTTAGCTCCAAGTCTGTGATGTACAAGAGAAGAAAACACAGGAAACTCACCATCATGCTTGCTCCTTTGGGTCCCCTAATCCCTAGAGAGTGTGCTATGCACCTTCCTTCTCCACCTTTCAACATCTGTTCATGTTGGTCTTAGATGAGGTACCCATCACTCTCATTATATTTAGCAGGAGAAATAGGGAAACACACATCTTCTCTATCTTCCCACAAGTGGCAGTACTAAACTGCACTTCCTTTTTATACAATTTTCCCATCCACTGGAATGATTTGAGGGCAAGCTTTATTCGTTTTTATTTTCTTAGCACCAAGCAATGAGCATGTGTCCAATATATGCCTGTTGAATGAATGCATGAAAGAATGTGGTGCCTAAGCAGCCGTGAATAATCCTTTGCAGTGCCCAGTTTTTTCCACTCTTCATTACAGCCTCTCAAATGCTGAGACTGTCTGTAATTTACTTGTCTGCAGGCACACAGCTGGGACTCTGAGATTTCCTCATTCTGTGCCAAGAGCCTGTCTGGTTTGATTGTGTGGGTCCTGAAGACCTACTATGGGGAAGCAGACCAAAGAGAAGTCACGAACGAAGGCCACAACTCTACAGTGGAAGGAGGGCACACCCTTCACATCTGTTGCAGAGAGAGCAGAAAGTTCCCAGTGAAGAAAATACCGGAAGGCCTTCGGAGAGATTGTTTTTGGCTGTTTCCATTTCTTTTCCCCATTTGCTGCCTCCTCCAATGCTGCTAGGTTAGAAGCAGAGAAAACAAAGTAGGAGAGCTTTTGGGATTTCCCAAATTGAAACAAAATTGCATCTCATTAAAATGTGCGCACACACTCATACATAGCATACTGGAGTTATGGGTTACAAGAATTCCCAGCTCACTGGGTAATTTATTCAGTTCCTACTCCCACACTGTTGAGAGGCACAGAAGTACAAACTAGCAAACATAAATAATGAACAGCTTTTAGTGCCTTTATCAATCATAAACATTGTGCTATGTCCCTCAGGAGAGGCTAGTAATAAATCCTCCATTCATGGTTTGGGGTGCCCAGTCCTTGGCTGGGGGACTAGTGAGACAGCTCCATCCCTCTCTGATATTATTCAAGGGGCTAGATGCCAGACCAGACCTGCTTTCTCACCAAAATCTGTCAGTCTCACACCCTTGTGGCCTTCAGAGGAATAGGTAAGATTAAACCAGCTCTAGAAAAAAAAAAAAAAAAAAACAAAGAAGGAAAGAAATACACAAAAATACAATGTAAACCACATAAGAAACTTTAAATTTTCTAGCAGTCACATTTTAAGAAGTAAGATGAAATTAATTTCAAAGTACATTTTATTTAACCCCCCAGGTACCCCAAGTGCTATGCTTTGAACATGTAATCAATAACTTTTTTAAAATTATTAATGAGATTTTTACTTTTTTTATATTAAGTCCTTGAAATTCAGTGTGCATTTTATATCTCTGGATCATCTAAATTTAGACTAGCACATTTCATAAATTTTCAATTGCTACATGTGGCTGCTGGCTACCATGTTGAAGAATGAAGATCTGCAGCAAGGGTGGAGGAATGGATGGGTGAGTCAGTGGATACCCAAAGTGATGGAGTAAATGAGTGAATGAATGAGTGATATCTGAGTGAATGTGTGGGTGAGAGAGTGAATTAATGAGCTAGGTGTGAGAAAGACTCCAAGGCACACAGCTCTTCCCCTGTCTCAGTCCTGCGGCGTGTTGTCTGGAAACAGGCAGCAGGTACTGGAGACTTTCAAATTACTGCAAGTGTGAAACGTCCGGCCTTCCACTTGCACAACAAGTCACACTTTCTAGAATTCTTTCCTGTGCACCCCCTGATCCTCGGGACAGTCCTATGAAGGAGGGAGGAATCTGCAAGTGTCCCAGGATGGAGCCCAAGCCTGGCACACAACCCATTCCCACCCTGCCACTCTCTGGTGCAGACAGATTGCTCCAGAACCATCACCGTGAAAACCCCTGTGCTGCCAATGTCCCCTCTCAGGTCCCCCAGGAGCAACTGCCGACCTCTACTGAGTACATCTAAGGTGCCACCCAGCCTTATTGCCTCCCTGGGGAGAGGCATCTGTGCACATCTATACTCCAAGGGCAGCCAGGCCCATAGATGTTCTATGGAGGAGTCACCTTCCCGGTGCAGACAACTCCCAACCTCGCCCTGCACTCTTCTGTTTACCCAGGACTTTTCCTACATCTCCAAAACCTTCCTCCTGGGACAAGCCCAGGCCAACTGGAGCTCAGCCTGCAGGGCATTTCCAGGTGAGTTCTCAGCCCAGCCTGGAGTCCAGCAGGGTGTTTTACCTGCAGCTCAGGCAAGGGCCAGGGAGTGAGGGCAGAAATTGTGAGGTCCCCAAACCCAGGGCTTGTTAAGAACTGGATGAGGGCCAAAGGAACAAGATACAGTAGAAACCCTGCTCAGCCAGGTAGACCTGGGAAGTAGAATTATTCATAGAAACTGTGTAGAGATGGAAAACAGATCACTGATTGCAACAGGCTGGTGGAGAGGGCAGGATGGAAGTGACTGTTTATGGGGTGTGCACTTTCCTACAGGGTGTGCGATTCCCTGTGGGATGATAAAAATGTTTATAGGGAACGAGATAGGAGGATGGTGGCATGCCATTATGAATGTGCTAAGTAACGCTGAATTAGACTCCTTAATAATGGCTGACAGTGTAGGTTTTGTGAATGTGTTTATTGCACTTTTTCAAACTTCAGTGCTAGAACTCCAGCTCAGGGCTTTGCACTGAATTCCAACTCTCCTTCCGCACTAGCCACAACCCAGGCAGCCCAGCACCAACTCTCCCCCTGGGTTGAGGACATCTTTTTTAAAGACAGCCCAAAACAGGCCAACACTGATCTCTCTGCCAAGCGCATAGAGCAGCGCTGGCCCCCAGCTGCAGACCAGCACAGCCCAGAGTGGAGGATCACAAACTTCACAGTCTGGAAGCATTGATATATTCCATCTCTGACAGGCACAGCAAGGAGCTTGCTCGGGGGATAAGTGCCAAGTTAAGGTAACATCCTAAAATACGGAACTCCATTCCCCAGCTCATTAAGGAACTTTAATCTCTGAAATCTGTAAACCCTTCTTGAAGTTATTTATATGATCAGCTTGTGCAGCATCTCTTGGGGATTAAAAGTTGCAAAAATTTATACTACTCACTGGGTGAAGTGGGATTCCCTTTAGTTCTCCTAAAATTATCTCCTGTCAAGTTTTATGGGGGTAGAGGAGAAAGAGGAATTTAGGTCTAAGATGTTAGGATGCCAACCAGCACTCTGTCTTTCATGATTGAAAAACCTTTCATCCCACCCTCCATCCGTCTTGATCTTCCCAGACTTAAGAAACCTAATTGCACCCCTATTCCCTCCTTGATCATTTTAGTTGCCCTCCCTACAGCTTTTATATATTTGTCCCCTGTCTCTCTCTAAAGGGGGAGTGATTAGAATATCTGGAAGTACTAGGAGAGATAGAAGCGGCCGCACTTACCATCCTGAGTCGAGGGTTCGGTTGGACCCTCAGATTCGGGAGAGAATTGACTCCTCACACCCTCTTCCTAGGCTCCTAGGCTCCCAGGGACCCACTCCACAGCTCCTGCCTCCCTCTGCAGCCTGGGCACTCCCAGTGCTGCAGGTGCCCTGCTTCTCTCACCTTTCAAATACGGTGCTGGTGCAGGTTTCCACCGAACAAAGGGAAGTGCCTTAGAGAGAAAGCACTCACCCCATCTTCCCTGAGCCATGGCTGAAAGCGTCACCTCATCCTAAAACCAAGAATTCAGAGATGAACTAAATGCAATCTGTGCCCTCAAGGAACTGTCCGCCCCTTGGGAAACAGAACACAAAAACAACAAGCACAATTCCAAGAAGGACTGCAGTCCGATGCCCTGACGGAAGCCCAGTGTGGGAGGGCAGTGCAGAGGAGGAGGCTCCTGTGCCCTGGGTGAGGGGCATCTGGCAAAGTCTCCTGGAGGACACAGCCTCTCACATGGGCTTCAAAGGGAGAGCAGGAGTGGAGGAGGGGGACACCTTCTCTATTCTTTATAAATCACCTGGTCTTGGGTATTCTGTTATAGTAGCACAAAACAGACTAAGACAGGCTGCATGAGAAAAAGCACCAAGGAATGACAGAGATCTGGGAGTGGCCAGAGCCAGAGTAGGTGGCATGAGAGGAGCTCAGAGACAGGTAATGAAGGAACCCTAGTGGACAGGTCTTCTCAGAACTTCCTGTGAGCCTCAGGTCAAGGCAAGTGCTCGTGGGGACAGGGGCACCCTACCTCCCATGAGCCTGGAGCCTACCAACGGAACTGTTGCTCTTAGCACTGTAGGCCGAGATGGTTTCTGTCATCCCCTTCCTATGGAGCAAACGTACCTTTGTCACCCAGGTCCTGATGGTGATCATTGTTAAATACCCATTTATCAGAGCTCTCCAGTGTGCCAGGCAGGAAGCTGAGTTTAAAGAAAACTAAAAGACGACTATCTCAGGCACCTTAGATTTCATACACACACACACACTCTACACAACATAGCAACCCCTGGCCTTTGACCTAAACAGTGACTAGGAGTCACCTGCTAACAGGAGCTGAAAACTGTAACACCCCTCCTCCAAAGTCTCCTGCTCAATCCCTGAGGATGCCTTAAAATCCATTAATCAGAGAGAATTTTCCATTACAATATGAGAAGGAAGATTTATTGCACTTGAGAGCCTTAACATCTTACTTTGAAGTCTCTCACCCCATGGTACAAATGAACAAATGATAAATTTATTGTTATGTACAGGCCCAAAGCTCTATTCAGGTGGTGTCACGGTTTGAGGGTGTCCCCAAGAGTCACACTGCAACAGTGTTGGGGGTGGAGCCTAATGGGAGGTGTTTAGGTTGTGAGGATTCCACCCTTGTGAGCGGATTCATGCTGATTATAAAAGGGCTTGAGGCTGTGAGCTCATTCTCCTGATTGCTCGTTCTCACATTCTCTTTGTCCTTCCACCATGAGATTGCACAGCAAGAAAGACCTCACCAAATGCCTCTTGGTCTTGGACTTTGCAACCTCTAGAACATGAGCTGAATAAATCTCTATTCTCTATAAGTCACCTAGTCCTGGGTACTCTGTTATAGTAGCACAAAACAGACTAAGACAGGCTGCAAGGTTGTGGAAAACCTCATTGCCCCAAACTTCATTTTCAAACCCACACGTCAGACATCAAGACCTTGTCTAGGTGTTCTTTCTCTGCCTTTCTCGCTTGACCTGCTGGGGATTTCCTATAGGCATCCTTCAACATCCACCTCAAATTGTCACTGCCACTGTGAAGACACCCTGGGGCTCCTGGATGGAACCACAACACTTTGCACAGGCCCCTCCCAGGCAGAGATCCCATCTGTGTCTGTAGCTGATGCCTGATGTCTTGGTGGTCAGTACCCCAAAGGCAGGAACTCCATTTGCTTTATTTCTCTTCTGCAACATCAAATACCACATGAGGCACGTGATAAAAACTTGCTATGAAAATGTCAGAGGAGTAAGTCACAAAAGTCGAAGGGGAAGTTTCTTCCCAGCTTGTGTAAAAGTGACTGGAATGTAGAACCCTGTCCCCGATGGCTCCCACATCTGGAGGCCCCAGTTGGCACTTCCCCTCCTTGCTCTGTGAGCATCACTCCTATAGGCTATAACTGCTGGTGCACTGATCGGCCTCATGTAGCCCTGCTCTCCCTCAGCAGCGGTGAAATCCTGAGCAGTCCTGGAGTCACTCAGCCCTCTACACCTCCCACAATAGCCTCAAGGAGGGGTGTCACACAGACAGACATATGGGACAATTCTGAGCTTCTTCCTGCAGACCTGGCCTCTGCCTGCGCTGCCACCATCCACCATGAGCACCTGCTGTTCCCTGCTTCTGACCATGAACCCGCACCTGTTATTTCCCCATCTGGACACACAGGATAGAGATGCCCACTGCTGAACAGTAGGCCCATTTTTCCTGCCCCTTTCCTCAAAGGAAAACTAAGTGCTCTGCAAATAATTCAACAGAAAATCATAAAATGACTCTTCAAGGTGCATAGAGGGTCATATAGGGGCCTCAAGAATTGAATGACACCACAGAAAATTCTCCAGGTTTTATTTTTATCTTCCATAAGTGTCAGACTGAGCACTGGAGAGTCTGGCAATCCAGAACTACCAAGTATAAATAGAAATTTTAAAAGAATGAAAATAGAGGGTGGGAAGGAGAAGCCCAGGGGAGACCTGGCAGAGAAACTCGTACCCAGTGGCAACGTGCCCAGCCAGCTGCCCTCCACAGCTTCACCAGCATGGCCTGAGCAGGCAGCCACATCATCCCGCGTGACAATGACAACCCAGCACCCTCTTCCCATCTGGTGCACCTCAACCACCCTCCAGGCCCACCGTCCCCTCTCCTATCTAGTGGGGTTCCACACCTCACCCCACACTCCTCTGGCTCAGGTCCCAAGCTGGTTTTTGTTTTGTTTTGTTTTTGCTCTTTGTCACAGCTCCCACTCTGCTTTGACCACCACTCTGAGCCTTTGGGGTGCCCACCCCATATCTGCAACCCACCTTTGCTGTAGCTCAGATTATCATCATCCTTTCCTTCTGAACTGCAGTCTCTGGCAGGGGTCCCCAGCTAAAGAATTTGAGGAAGCACCCCAAACCCTCTTCTTCCCCCTGTGATATGGCTGGAGCCTCCAATAAATCAGAACCCACACCCGCCAAAACAGAGGGCCCGTGAGCCTCAGGTCTGCCTCTGGATCCCTTCCTGCAATCCTGCCAGTAAGGTTCCCTTTCGAGTGGCCTCAATGCCCCCAGGAATGTGTCCTCTGCCACCCAATCCTGTTTTCAGTTTGTCAAGTAGGCTTAATCATATCCAAAACCCCAATGTAGACATGGCTGCAGTATCTTCCCCAAAAGGCTTCTATCCATCATGCGGATTAGTGGACGCAAGTCTGAATTGCAGAGTCGTCCCTGACTCCACCTCCAAAAATAAATCCAAAGCTCACCTGGCCATCCTGGACTTGTACTTGGGTGGGTTTCTTCATCCACCACAACCTTGTTTTCTGCAGCAAAAAATGACAACCCAGCACCCACTAGAGGATCAAAAAATAACCCTCTTAAAAAAAGGTGACTTGCAAAGTCTACACACCAGTGGCAGCTGGAGGGGCTCTTTGAAATCATCAGGAACAGAGTGACGTCAGCCAGGGATGGCAGGGCACAGGGAAACTGGGGGAGGGCCCTCTCCAGGAAGCCACACACAGGGATTTGCTTCAGCTCACAAGTTCAGAGTCTTCAACTTCATTTTGAGGGATTTAATTATGGCTAATAAAGTGGGTTAACTGCTTTGTTCTGTGTTAGTATAAATAGATACTTCTTTCCTTTGTATTTATGCTGCCATTTCAATCCCAACCAGCCCAGTTCACATGGTGTATGAGATCTGTATCTTCTAAACCAGCTCAGCCCAGGTGGCTGAATCGAGGGAGAGCCAAGCCAGAAAATTCAGGGAGGCTGTTCCTGCCTTGAAGAGTGATGCATGGACCACACTGTCCGTGATCTCACGTGAATACATCATCAACAAACCTTTTACAAGGCTCCAGATCACTTACACATTTTGTCGCAGGCTTACAGGTTTCGGTTTAGCATTGCTAAACTCTGTACAATACAATCTTATTTTTATCCTTCAACTCTAAAGAGAGGTTTCTCAAAGTGTGATCTCTACACCACTTGTGACAAAATCCCCCTGAATGCTGGTTAAAAAGGAAGATTCCTGGGTTCCAGGGAGACTTTCTGAATCAGGTTTTCTGCAGCAGATTGGGTCCAGGAAGCCACATTTTAAATAAGCTCCCCAGATAACTATAAGTGTTGCATGGTAATTTTTGTCACTTTGATCTGTGCGCTCCTTTTTTTAAATATTTGTTTGTTTGTTTTTGTTTTGGGGATGGGTACCAGGGATTGAACTCAGGTGCAACCACTAAGCCACCTCCCCAGCCCTATTTTGTATTTTTTTAGAGATAGGGGCTTACTGAGTTGCTTAGCACCTTGTGTTGCTGAGACTGGCTTTACACTCGAGATCCTCCTGCCTCAGCTTTGCAAGCCACTGGGATTACAGGCTTGTAACCACCACATACTGCTGTGCTCTCCTTCTTACAAGATCATGATGATGATGGTGATGATGGTGATGATGATGATGATGGTGATAATTATGATGATGATGAATGGAGATAGTGATGGTGGTAGAGGTGAAAGGTATATCAAGATTCCTTTCTATTTCTTCAGTGTCTTACCACTTATAAAGCTCTTTCATTCTTTTATTTAATTCTCACAATGACTTGTTAAAATCCCATTTACAGGTAAGGAAAGAACTGAGATTTACAGAGAGGTTAGGAGACTCACCAGCTCAGCAAAGCACTCACTCTGAGCCATTTTCCAGAAATAGCATACTTACATGAATCAATTTACTCTTGGCCTGTCCCACCTTCCTAAAAACCACAGCTGATGAGTAGCTGGCCAGAGACCCACTTGGTCTCACCTCAGAGCCAGTGAGTCATCAACTGAAAGAGTAAATGCATGACCTTGAGTTGCGTGCTATCCATACAATAAGTCCCCAGCCACCTGAGCTAGTGGCTACAAACCTGGCCAGGAAGCCCATAAGCCTCCCTCCACCTTCTCATCAGAAGTACGATCCAACTGTCAGAAGACTTGGGATTTGTTGTGACTGTACCTCTGCTGACCAAATGTCTGTCCTTGCAAAACCACCTAACATAAATCTCAGCCCTGGTACAATGACAGTGTGTTAAGATTAAGTAGAAATAATGCTTCCAACATTCTTGGCAATTATGAAGTGTATTCATGTTCTCTGCTATTGCTAATGATAATGTAACCATATTTTTGGTTTCAGGTTCAGACCTCCTTCCATCTCTTCCTTCCTTCAGCTCTTCTCTCCTTCTATCTCTCACTGCCCTCCCCCTGGCCTGGGCACCTTCATGATGGCCTAAGCTGGGAGCCGGGCCCCAGCATATCAGCCCAGAATGGCTAGCAGTAATTCAAAGGCTGTTTTTCCTCCACACTTTGTAGCAGTTCAGAAAGGCAAGTCACAGCCATAAATTGTGTACAGAAAGGACAGTGTGTCACCAACGGGGCCATTACCTCCTTAGAAGTCAAGCAACATAGATTAGAATGGAAATTATTTGGGATCCTCATCAGTTGGCTGAAATAGTTCAAGGCTCAGCAATTCACTGAGGTTTGCCACTGGGTCATTGATTTTAGAATTGAGCATGCGGGTACACACGCACATTGTGTGTGTGTGTGTGTACGCGCGCACACATGTGTAAATATATGCATGCATGCATGCATGCTCCATCTTTTGTTGAGGCTCAAAACAAAAAAATCAAAATAAATAAATAAAAGCAGAGACCATTTCAATTTCTTTGGGCCTGAGACTCCTCCATCCATAAGAGTCTGGGAATTCTTGGCCAAATTCAATCTGGCTAAGTCCTCCCAGGGGCACCAGGAAGTCCCCACAAGGCAGAGGCCTATGCAGGAGGAAGGCACAGTGTGAGACTTCAGGGGAACACATCTGAGAAGACAAAATAGCTACAGTCAAGGACAGGACAAACAGATACCAAGGGCATCTTCAGTGATGAGGCCTCAGACCAGGTGTCATGGACTGCACAGTACCTGCCAGAGGTCCCAGTGGTGTCTGCAGGCACAGAGCAGCTGCAGCCCTACTGGCTGGGACCCAGTGGCACGGTCCCATCTTTCCCCCTCCTTCCTTTCTGACGCCTTCCCTGACGCAGGAGTCTTCATTATAAGTGTTGGATCATAATGTTAGTCATTTGGATCTGGGCTCTCCTTTCTTTGTTTTTTGTTCGTTTGTTTTTGTTTTAGTCATTTTCCAAATAACTAAAATTATGATGCAACACTTATAATGAAGACTCCTGCGTCAAGGAAGGCATCGGAAAGAAAGAACCAAGGCGAAAGCTCACGTAGACCCAGGGCCAGGCAGTGTGGTGAGCGTTCCGTGTGCAGCAGCTCATTTGATCCCACAAAACCCCCGTGAGCCAGGTTCTGTTATTACCCCCAGTGCATAGGTGGGCAAACTGAAGTTCCTAATGATTAAGGGACTTTCGCAAGACCACAGAACCTGCCACAGGGCAGCCACTAGTCATATTCAAGTTTTCCTCCAGAACCTCACGCTTCCTGAATTCTGCCATTTTAGCCGATTACTCTGGGCCTGGCCCCTAGAAGGCACAGAGCTATAGGACACAGATTAAAACTCAAGCTCTGGGTCTGCACTACCTGGTTCCATGTGCAGCTATTCACTCTATACTTTAACCTCACTGTGGCTCAGTTTTCCTTCCTATAAAACGGGTATAGCCCACTTCATAGACCTCTAATAAAAATTTAAGTGAATGAATAGATGCACAGTCCTGATTATTGTGCCTCTTCCTTCAGCCCCCATCTCCTGCCAGTGCCTCCCTCTGGCTGAGACCAACCGGAAAGCTGCTGACCCAGAGACTGGGAAACACAGCCTGTCAGGGTCAGGCCCTGGCCAATCATGCAGAATGTGGCAGGAGGGGGAGCCGCCAGAGGCAGGACAAAGGCTCAGGATGGGCGCACTTCCAGGGCATGCTTCAGCTCCTAATCTAGAGAAGATGCCCCTTCCCAATCCCAACTCAGCGCTCCTCTTACAGCATTTTTTCACTCTTCACTTTCCCTAAACACCAAACACGTGGCCTGATCTGTAATATGTGCTCAACACTGATCGGCCAAGTGAGTGAATGAGGAGGTGACCAGCCTTTACCTAGCGTCAAGCAAATGCTCAGGGTATTAAGCCTGGGCCCTGTTCATGGAGCTGCCAAGCCCCTGGGCTCCTGGCTCCCTCTCTGTCTTACTCTGTTTTGTGTTAGGTAACAGAATAGCTAAGAATGGAAAATTTATTTTTAAAAGGGATATTTCTTTTTTTTAAAATTTATTTTATTTTTTAAATGCTAATGAACCTTTATTTTATTCATTTATGTATATATAGTGTTGAGAATTGAACCCAATGCCTCACCTCTGCAAGGTAAGCACTCTACCACTGAGCCACAACCCCAGCCCGGGAGATTTTTTTTCCCCCACAAGTCTAGAAACTAAGAAATCCAAGAACAAAGGGCCCCCTGCATGGGTAAGGGTACATCACCCCATGGTGAAAGGTGGAAAGGCAAGAGAGCAGGCATGTGCGTGTGTGTGTGTGTGTGTGTGTGTGTGTGTGTGTGTGTGTGAGAGAGAGAGAGAGAGAGAGAGAGAGGTGGAGGGATTGATCTCCTTTTATCAGGAGCCCCCTCCCTAGATAATTCACCCCCTCTTGCAAGGAGGCCCTCATCAACTCAGGAAGGCATCACCACTCTGTTGCACTGGGCACAATGATTCTTCCAGGTCACATGAAAACCACAGCCGTCTCCCAAGTCCCCCCAGGGCACAGCTCTCCCTTGGACCCCTCAGCAAGGGCCCCACCCTCAGAAGATTCTGGTAGGATTCCCAGAGCAGGATCACTCTCTGGGGAGGACCTTCCCTCTCCGCTCCTCCCCTCCCATCCCTGTCGCTCCTCCCAGCCCCCTCCAGTGAAAAGCTCCTAGATCCACCTCCGGAGCACCCCCAAGGCCTTTCCTCTTTCTGCACCTATGGACACCCTTAGTTAGAAGACAGAAGGCACCCACAGGGTGTCTCCAGCTTGTGGAGGTGCTTCAGGAGGTGCTGGGGTCATTTGAAAGCTGAGTGGGGTCCTGGAAGAGCAGGCCAGAGCACTGGGAGGCTGCCAGGGCCTCCTTTCCCAAGAAAATCGGAGGAGAGCCAGCAGAGAGAAGAGGGGCATGGCGGTGGCTGCTTGCGGAGAGGAGGGACGGCAGGAGAGAGCCAGTGGCCCAGGAAAGTTGGGCACAGGCAGTAAGTAGGCCACAGGGTCTGCGCTGAGGACGTGTGATTAGTGCCACTAATCATTCCACCAGCTCAAAATAGGTTCTCTCCTCTGAGACCATCCTCCCAGGGTCAGCCGTGGCTTCTGATTAACCCAGGTTGTCACCAAGCTGCTGCCAGGCAGAAGAGAAGAATGCGAAGGCGGAGGACCCCAGGAATCCAAGGTCCCAGAGGTCACTTCCCCAGACTCCCGGCACCCACCCACAGCATGGGGCTCTCTCTGGGGACCATTGAGCCCCTTACTCCCTGATGGGCACCCCACCACTGGATTAGCTGGGCCGTTCCCAGAAGACACAGCTCAGCTAGTCAGGGAGGTAATTGGCAGGGCTCGGGGCCAGCCCTGGGGGATAGTGGTTGGGAGAATCTCCTGTCGCCTGCATGTCACCCTCACTTATCCTCAGGTGCCGCAGCCCAAGTGCTCTGTGGAGCTGCCTTCCATCTGCTCCCAGAGCAGCGTACCCCATGATCCGCCCCACACAGCTGCTCTGCGCAGGCTCCTGTCATCTGAGCTGCAGACCAGACGGTCCCTTTCCTTCTCCTGTAAGTCACTTGTTCAACACGGTTGTTTAGAAAGGGGGCCATGGGGACAAAGGCCCAGAATTACAGCAGCAGCTAACTGCCTGGTGGCGGGTGGCAGCGGGCAGAGGCAAGGACATGTCTGCCCAGCAGCTGCCTGGGTTCTCTGCCGAAGGTCATTAGGAGACAGCAGCTTCAATGTCTTCATTCCACAAGGCCACATGGAAGGTGACAGTTGGCTGGCCTAAGCGTGGCTCAGCTTCCAGTGCAGCAGTGGGCCTCTCGGTGGCCTTGGGGCACACTCTGAGTGCCACCTTCATCCAACTAGCACTGTTAATTGGAAGCTTCGGGACCGCAGACAGGGCGCCATCTCCCAAGACATGTTCCTTCCATCCAGAAGCCTCCAGACCCCTGAGGCCACTCATTCCTGTCCTGTTGGGACTTCAGGGCTGCCCTGTTCTTCAGCCCCATCTGCTCCACAGAGCTAGTCCTGACTACCCACAAGCCCATGGGGCCCTCTGTCAGCCAGGAGGTACCTCGTGCCTCCCCCGTGGGTGAGGGGGCTGGTTCTGTGCTGGAGAAATTGCAGCCAGTGTTCACTGGGCTTTAGGCCAGAACCCAGCCCAGCATCCCAATTGCTTCTGCCCCGAAGAGGTGACGAGGCCCCACGCTAGTCCACAAGCAGAGTTCTAACAGGCAACGCACCCCACACCAGACATTCCTGATCACGGAGGAATTTAGGTCCAGGCTCTCGCTGGGTGTGGAAATCGGTGGCTCTAACATGCAGGTGGAGAGTAGAGACGGGAGAAAGCCGTCAGGGGTCCCAAAGAGTCACCCTCAGGCAGGTGGCAAAATTCCAACGGGGCCAGGAAAGAAAGAGTCGGTGCCAACCTCCAAGACTAAAGGGAGCTACCCCATGAGGTTCTCAGTCCCAGGCCTGGAAGAGGCCCAGGAACAAACAGCAGGCAGAAAACCACTCCTCTCTCTGGCTCTGTAGCCCAGGTGTGGACACATCCCGAACCCTTACAAGATGTGGTTATGGTTTAGATACGAGGTGTCCCCCCAAAGTTCATGTGTGTGACAATGCAAGAGAGTTTAGAGGTGAAAAGACTGGTCGTGAGAGCCCTAACCTATCAGTGCATTAATCCCCTTATGGAGGTCACTGTAGGCAGGCAGCGTGTGGCTAGAGGAGGTGGGTCATGGGGGTGTGGCTTGGGGATAGATTTTGTCTGGTAAGGGAATAGCGCTCTCTCTCTCTCTCTCTCTCTCTCTCTCTCTCTCTCTCTCTCTCTCTCTTTCCTCTGCAATTGTTCTCATCAGGTCTTTTGGTCACAAGAGTGGAGAAGCTGACTAATGGAGGGGAGACACCGAGAAGCCCAAGGCAGGGTGTCCCAGAAACTGGTAGGACAGGAGGCATCAATACCAGCCAGGCTGAGCCAGTGCCCTCTACCCCTTCCCCCCACTCCACCCTGGGGAGCTGCCACAGAGAGCACCCGCCATAGGGTCCTGCCTGAGGGGCTGCCAGGACATTCTTGTGGCTGTGTGAGGCTAGACCTGCCTAGCCTCACACAGCCAACAAGAATGTCCTGGCAGCCCCTCAGGCAGGAATGATGGGCCTCCAGTTCCCACGCTGTTAGGGAAATCTCCATCTCCCGTGGTCTTCATGCAGAGACATGACTTTTGCCCCCTGAGGTCATTGTGCGGGAGGCTGGCCAGGCCAGCTGGTGCTACTCACCACCAGGAAACAGTGAGCCGCTGTCAGACAACCCACCACACAGTGCACAGCCCTGGGGCAAGGCTGAACTTTTCTGTGCAGACACAATGTGGAACACAGCCCCCCACCCGTCCCTGAGCCACCACCATCAACAGCCAACTTACACTCACGGACCAGCTCTGGTTTCTAGATAGTATGTCCTGATCACTTTGGGGATTTGGGTTCACATATGATCCTTTTGGCATTCTGCATCCCTTTCAAAATACCCCAGTTTGTAGATGAGCAGGATGGACCAGAGACCTTGTCCAAAATCACAACAGACTCTTGAGTGACGAGCAAAGATGAATGGTCAGAATGATTCATCTCTGAGGCGTGGGGTGGAGGCTTGTCTAACGTGAAGTATTTTGTCAGCTCCTGAGAACTATGTCACCAGTAATGTGCAGTACACTTGGAGACACAGTTAAACTCACATAATGACACTCCAGGGATCAACAAGTGGTAAGATTGAGTCTGTCTGGGAGGTCAGACACATCTTCACAGGGCAGGTGTCGATGGACTGGGATCTTGGAGGATGAGAAGCCCTCGGTGGCGGCATTGAGAAGGGCCCACCTGCAATGAGAGCCCCACGGCCGAGCACTGTGGCGGGTGCTTAGTTCACCTCACAACAACACCAAGAGCTAGCACCTCCCTCACGTCACTTCACAGAGGAGCAAAGGAAGCCATGGGGTATGTGACCTAAGTCACATGGCTGGGGGGGGGGGGGTAGACTTTGAATGGAACCTAGTCAGTGTGACACAAAGCCAGCACTCAGTCACCACATTGCACTGCTTTCCAGAACGAGAAGCCAGCGCATTTCCGTAGCAGCTACCGAGGTGGAGATGTGGGGAAGGACATGAAGGAAAAGGTACAGAGGAAGGGACACCGCAGTGTCCTTGGGGACATGCAGGTATCCAGGCATGGCAAGGGCAGGAACTGTCCCTCAAGAGGCAGGTGGCATTGGAATGGGGACAGCTAAGGCATTGAAACAGGGAAGCAGCAGCAGGGCAAAGCTGGCACTTTGGCAAGAGCAGCTCTGCAGGAGACAAGGGCACAGCCATGACACCAGTTAGGAGACTCTGACCATGAAGGGAGCCGTAACTCTGGGGACAAAGACTTGGTCACACACTAGACATGGAGAAAGAGATTCACGTAGGAGTGTAAGGTGACCCAGCAGCAGGAGGAGGGGGAGTCCAGAGAGGGCAATAAAACGAGTCCAGTTTGCTCAGGAGGAGGATGGAGCTGGCTCAGGGGCAGCTCAACATGAGCAGGAGGGGGGTCTGGCTGGGACAGAGGGTGTGTGCAAGTGGGTGGATGCAGATCCTGAGATGGACATGTCATCTGGTGCAGGAAGAGTGACAAGGGGAAGTGGAGGCTGGGAGAGGAGGCTGAGGTTCAGATACACCGGGCAGAAAGGATCCCGCAGAGACACTGGGCGATATGGGGCAGAGGGCCCAGGGGAGAACCAGGTCAGAGGAACAGAGAAGAGGAGTGGTCAGCTGGCTAATGCCTCAGGGGGAGTAGTGAGGTGTGAAAGGCAAAGGGACACATTAGGGGGTCACTGGTGGCTTTTGTCATTAGAATGGTAATTTAAAGACGGACCAAGAAATGAAGATGATGGTCTCCAAGGAACTTCACTAAGAAGACTGGGTGCTGGTGACATAGCTGACGGAGAGCTACTTTCATTTCAGTCGACTTTTTAACTCATGTAATGAGGCCCCCGTGATGGAGCGTATGTGAAGCATCCGAGAACATTCGCTGAACCCACCTAAGAACCCACCCTCTTCCAGCAGAGCAGGGCCAGGCCCCAGCAGCTCCCAGCAGCTCCCCTTCCAAGAGAAGCTCCATCGATGGGCCCAGGAGGGAACAAGGGAGGAGAAGACCTGGGCACGGGCTTGCGGGAGGAAGCAGCTTGGGGTGGGCAGGGAGAACAGGAGAGAAGAGCAAAGGGGAAAAGCAAGAGGGGAGGGGCCGAGATGTGGGGTGGATCTGGATGGACTGGGAGAGCATGAGAACGGGGGCTGAGTGACCCCCGACTTCTTTTCAGAACATGCTACTACTCATCAGTGGGCCAGTGACCAAGTCAGGACCCTGAGGGGCGTGGGCTGACCAGAGACAGGTGAGGGATTGCTGCCAAGGAGAACCGGGGGCCTGGCCAAGGGTCTGTCGTGGCTCCTTTCCTACACCTGTGCCACCTCCTCCGAGGCTTCTCAAGGAGCCAGGTGAGGAGCAGAATCGACAGGTCGTTGGATCCACCCCCAGGTGCACAAGTTATGGGGTGAGTCAAGTCTGGCTAGACAAATCCACATCCGGGTGTTGAAGGAGCAGGTGGTCCAAGGGAGTCCCCTTGGGATCTTGGCTGCCATAGATGGAGATGGGAAGATGGGGCCTCCCCGGGGTCAAGAACGTGGATCGGGGGGCTGTACCTCCGAATGAGGTCGCCGATCAGATGAGACAGGAAAGCATTCTGAGGTAAGTGTCAAATGAGTGCCGCCAAGTGCTAAATGAGTTTGCATCTGGCTTTGACACCTATCAGCTGGGTGGCCTCCGGCAGATTTTTTAATGTCTCTGAACCCCCCACCCCACAGTGAACTTATTCTTAACAATTCCTCTTCGGGGGGGGGGCGGGGAGGGTGTCACCCGTGGCTCCAAGGAGAGAACTGTGAAAGTTCATGGTAAGCTGTGTGCAAATGTCAGCTGGGGTGAATCAGGCAGGGAGGTCAAGAAAGTCCCCGACTGGGACAGGAGTGGGACTTAGCCAGCCCCTCCTCCGAGTCACTGGCCTGGCCTTCTCCTCTCTCTGCCCTTGCCCTGCCCGATTCTCATTTGGTTGGTTTCTGACCAATCTCTAAAACCCACTGGAGTCAATTTGAATTCTAATCTGATCCTCCAAGGTGCCCCCTCCAGCCTCAGCTGGGTGTCATCTATGAAATTAATGAGTGTTCTCTCGGCTTCATCATCGAGTTCATTGCTGGAAACATTAAATAGCCCAGGGCTCCAGACTTTGAATTGCTCCAAATGGCCTCTCACAAGTCTCTGAGGTTTGGGGATTTTTATTATTATTTATTTTATTCTATATTTTTTATTGTTTTTTGGAGACGGACAGTGGGAAACCAGATGCTTCCCCTCCTGGATTTTGGCCATACTCCCCTACCCCTACCCCCACCCCGCCGCCACCCTCCCGCACACACCATGGCTCTTCTCACCACTAGATTTGGTCTTTTTGTGAAGCACAAACAAAGCACCCTTCCGTTTTATAATAAAGCCCTGGCACTTCCCTGAAGACCACTCTCCTCCTACCTCCTCGGGCACTTTCAGGAGACTCTGGGTTCACTGCCTGCACCCCAGCTCCTGCCCTTGCTCTAGGAGCCCCGGGGCCAGCGTTCACTCAGCCCCAGATGCTCAGTGTCTCTTTGTCCCATTCAGGCAGCTATAACAAAATAACTTGCACTGGGTAACTTTATAAACCACAGAAACGCATGGCTCACAGTTCCGGAGGCTGGGAAGTCCAATATCAAGTCACCAATAGACATGGTTTCCCGAGAGGGCTGGTTCCTCCAATATGGAACCACCTGGTATCCTCCCGTGGCCCAAGAAGAGGACAGCTCTCTGAAGCCTCTTTCATAAGGACACCAATCTCAGTCATGAGGACAGAGCCCTCGTGACCAGTTCACCTCCCCGGGATGCCATCTCTGGATACTCTAGCATTGGAGATTGGGTCTCATCATAGGATTGGGGGTGACACAGCACTCAGACCCTAATCACGTATATGCAGCAATTTACCACTGAGGGGGTGTCCTGCACACTGGCTGGAAAGGCCTTAGTGCAATCCCGTACATAGATCTGCCTCCACCTGCTTCGCCTGGAGTTTGGGAGTAAGTTCCAGGTCCCGAGGACCCCCTGCCTCTCCCACCTCGGGCACCTCTCTTCCCTCCACCTTCCTTTACATGATTCCCAAGGACAGCACCCGCAGCATTCGACTTCTGATGACTACTCAGAAAGTGCCAGCCTCGCCACTTGAGAAAGCAAGCATGCTTGTCCCTAGGGGGCTTCAGTCCCAGTTCTCCTGTGCCCTCTCTCTCCCCCGATGTCCCAAAACAGTCACTCCCCTGCTCATCCCTGATGCTAGATAAATCCTACACTGACTTCTTCCCCCACGTGCTTCGTGGCACTCGGCTCCCACCGCTCACCTGTCCACGTCCTTGCTACTGGCTCAGGCTCAGCTCGTCCACATCCTCCCTGTCACCCTCCCTGTCCCTTCTGTCTCACCATCTCTCTCTCTCCTGTGCCCAAGGGCATTGCCTCTTCCATATCTCCTACCCTCTGCCATCGGAGCTGCAGCCAACCCCACTTCTCTCTCCCACTGTCTGCTTTCTCTGCCCCCCTCCAGCGGACATGCTGGCCAACACTGTTCACACTGACAAAGCAACTCCACTTCTCTGGGACTCTCGGCTTTGGCTCCAAAGTGGTCTGGCTCTGGCACTTCTGTAACTGAGGAGGATGCTTGCCACCAGACACCAACACCCAAGACAGACTTTGGGGTGAGATTGGGAAGCACACACCAAGAGGAGTCAGGCCCAGGGCTCTTGGGGTCCATTTGCTCATCAGTTATTCAACGATGATGTTTATAACGGGGCCTGGAGTGTTGGACCCCAGGAATCCAGAGAGGGTTGAGCCACACTGCAGTGCGCAAGAGTCACAGGAAGACAAGGATGATGATAACGACGTCGATAGACAAAGCACAGGAGAAAGGAATTGCTCTATTTTTTCCTTGAGGAGATCAGGAACGTCTCACTGAGGTGACATGCGGAGACAAGGAACAAGTGAAGAAAGTGTGAGCAATGACACTTTTTAATTTGGCAATCTGTCAGCTCTGTAAAGAAACATTTTGTTTTACCCTACTGAGCGCACAGAGCAAGACGTGTGTGTGTGTGTGTGTGTGTGTGTGTGTGTGTGTGTGTGTTATGTTGGGCACATGCCTTTGGATATGTGCAAGTGCATGTCAGCCATTGAAAGAGGAGATGGTGTAATTTTCCTTTTAAGAGTTTAAAAAACCAGAGCGGGAAGAACTAAAGGCAAGGGGCAACCTCTGCTAGTCCTGCCTTCAGCGACTCCATCTTACCTCCTCCATCTAATCGGATCCATCTTAGCAGTTCCTGAGCACCTCCTTCATCTCCTCCTCCTGATTCCCGCCAGGGCCCCTAACGGGCCTTCCTGTCTCCTGCTCCACCCTCTTCCAAAGGGTTCTCCAGCCACTGAGGGAGGTGTCTAAAGCACAATCCAGCCCTCCCCTTCTCCAGCAGCCGTCCAATCAAAGCTCCCAATGTCTGCCAGCCGTGGCCCCTGCTGGTCCCTCCAGACTCCTGACTCATCACTCTCTGCCCAAACCCAGCCTCCGTGTTCCAGCCTCGCTGTATCGGGACACCTCCCACTCCACCTTCCTGCCCACCCCAACTTCCTCCAGAACCACCTCTGCCACCCTCCCTTTCCCCACGTATCTGATCTCAGCCTACCTTCCCTCCCCCGGCTCGTCCCCAGCCTGGCACTGGCCCTTGTCCTCTGCCATCACAGGCTCTCAAGGTCACCTGTGTAGTCACTGATCCCATTGGACCACAGGCCGGGAGAAGGCCATCGCCTGCCTGTCTTGAGACAGTCACGTCTGCTGCTTCCGATCAGTCCGCATGAGCTGGAGGTGCTCAGTACTCATAGGGCAACTGAATCCGCTGTCTTCCTTAGTAAAGTTCCACCTTCACCCTGGATTCTCCACCCAAAGGAAGCATTGGGTGGTTTCTCCTGAAGAATAAGAGAATCCCAAACTGCCAGAGCCGGGGAGGACTTCAGAAGCACCGAGCTGAAATTTCAGGTTTCTGAAGAAACTGGGATCCACAGACAAGGGAATCACTTGAGGCTACATGGAGAATCGTTACCAAAACCATGCTCCTTGCCCAAATATGTGGCAATTAGTGGTACCTGCCCCACTAATCCCATACAACTCGGCCCCCAGCAAGCCCCATCTGTCATCAAAAGTCTTTTCCCTTCCCTTTTCTCATCTGAGCCCTACAACAACCCCACAGTATTGATCGGGCAGGTGATATCCATGTCTCCATTGATCAGGGAATTGAGGGACAGAGAGCTCAAGTCACAACTTTCAGGAAGGGAGGAAGGTCCTTTGGAATCCAGACTTCATGCTCACCCCCCTCAGGAGACGGCATTTGGCCCTTCACCCTATCTCTGTAGTAGGTCCAGATGCCAGCAAGGAGCAGGGTGATGCAGGCAACTCCATGTTGCCAAGGCAACGCATCTCCAGCATGCTGATGGGGTGAGGACCCACAGACCCTCAGGACAGAAGGCCCTCCTACTTCCAGCCAGGGTTGGCCCTGCCTGTGTTCCGAGCTGTCAGAGTAGATGGGCAGGCTGCAGCTCCCAAACTTGCCAGGGTTCAGCCAGGTGCCTGACTTTATTTCAGAAAATTATTTTTCATTCGGTCTCATGGGCAATGGACTACGTTCCGCCTTTTTAAAATGAGATTGGGAAGCCGGAACTGACCTGACACATCCCTCCAGTTTCCCTACGCACACTTAAACATTCTGCCAAAACTAATATCTTTATTCCTAAAACCTTCAATTCATGTAGGGCAAGCAGCGTCTGCCTGTGCTGTACAGAGCATGCACTTCAGTCTTTATATTACCCAGAGGAATGAGCTGCTATTATGAAATCATTAAATTAATAACTTGGTAATATAGGCAGATATATAAAACAATCTGTTCATAGAACAAAAGAAATTACTACGTTCCAAACATTCATAATTTAATTTAACAGCGAATTAAAGTAGCATACATAATTTTAGCCTCAAAATGTCAATAGAATTATGTAAATACAGCACCGGGTCCTATGGCTGTGTGTGTGTGAGGGTGTGTGTGCACGTGGGCACGTGCCGAGCTGGGGGTGTGAACGGAGGGCGGAGTTCGGGCCTGACATTTCCCTCCTGTAGGCCTCTCTTCTCCACCACCGAGAGGCAATTGACAGGAATAGATGAGCTGCCGGGCTTTTAATTAAGAATTTATTAAACATTCAAAGAGCTGTGGAGGAAAAAAGCTGGCAAGGCAGGAGCTGGCCGCCGAGGTTGGGTGCTGAGCAGCCAGCATTAGGGAGGAGAGGGACCCCACAGGTCCCCGCAGGCCTTGGTGGGGTGGGGTGATCACCAGAGGCTGCTGGGCCTGGATGGCTTGGGAGATGAGACAGTGGGCCAGGGTCTCCTGGCCAGCACCGAGTTATCACAGGGGAATGAGCAGCACAGGAAGTGTCCTCCTGCGTCAGCTTTTGGTAAGAACTGGCCAACCACCCCTGGACAGGGCCGAGGGTAGAAAAAGGCCCCAAACGGTCTGTCCAGTCTCGGGGCCACTCCAGGCAACTCCACAGCTACTGCCCCCCAGGGTACCCAGGAAACAAGGTGGATTGATTCTAGGAGGGACTCCACTACAGACGTTCCTGACGCCCCTCTGCCGTGGTTTGACTCGGACCCCCCGAGTTCATATGTTGGAAATTTCTCAAATTTTTAAGCTTTCAGAGGTGACCTATGTAACCCGAGTGACATCACTCCCACATAGTCAGGCCACCAACACCCACACTGTCACTGTTCTTCATCCTGGGGCTCCTTCCAAAGCCCTCCATCCTTAAATACCTGAGTCACATGTACAAGGCTCTGTGCACTGTCAACCACTCTGCAAGGTTCTGATGCTGAGACGTAATAAGAACCATGTACTTGGTCTTCATCCCAGTTCCTGACACCTCCCTCCTAAAACCCTTGTGCCTTCCTGACTGAGAGGGGTGAAAGGAACATCTTTTGTTACAACACTTTGGTTTTGCCCCTGATTCCTGGCACGGAGCTTCTAAAACTCTCAGAATTTCCTGAGTGACACAGGTGACAGGAACTTCTTCTGTTATTCATAATGAGCCCCTCTCACTGCCCCTGAGAGTACGTTAAGACTAGTGGCTGAAAGGCCCTAGACACATGCAGAATGGGCTGGTTGCCAGAGGAACCCACCTTGTGAATGGAGGACTAGAAATTTCAGCTTCACGCCCCCCCCCCAACCTCCCGGGAGGTGAGAGGGGCTGGAGTTGGCCAGGGGCTAAGTCAGCCATCATGCCTGTGCCCTGGGAACTGCACTAAGAACCCTAATGAAGGGGTTCAGAGAGCTCCTGGGTTTGTGAACATGGCCTTGGCCCACCCTAAACTCCACAGGCACGGATGCTCCTGCACTTAGGACCCTTGTGGATCTCACTCGGGGAGCCTCTTTGTCTCACTGGTGTCTCTATCCTTTATAATAAACTGGTAAATGTGTCTTCATGCTATTATAGCCAAACACCAAAGCTAAGAAGAGGATCGAGGGAACCCCCAATTTACATCCAGATGTTCAGAAGTATGGGTGGCCCTTCCTATGACTCTGAGTCCTAGACCTGAACACCAGTTGGTGTCTGGGAGTTTGAGGATTTGGGGTCATAAGTGTTGGAAGAGTTTCATCTGGGTGTCCACTGACATCCAGGGCTCATTTACAGTTCATTCATTTGACATAATACTTTTTGTAGCCAAGCTGTGTGCCTCGAGTGTCAGGTGTCCACTGGTAAACAGGACGTGGTTCCCATCTTAGAACAGTATGAACACATGGCACTCTCTGCTCCTCTCCCGTGGCTCCGTGTGTTAGGGGACAGATAGATGAGGATGTGGGAACACGAGGTTAAGGGAATAGTTCTATAAAGTGGGCCCACAGTGCTGACCCCCACATGCTTTCTTTTCCAAGAAGCAATTAACCCGCAGCCCTGCCTGGCCCCCGTGGACAGGATATGTCACGTTCCTCAGCAAACGACCTGTTCACTGCAGGAGAAACGCAGGCCTGAAATCATGTTGATAAGAAGGGGGAACCCAGGTTACCCGGAAAAAGGAGATTCTTGTGACCAGATCCTGAAACTCTGGGAGATCAGGGTAGATCCTCCTAACCATAAAATCTGTAAGAATGTAGGGTTAAGAATCCAATTAGAACTGTCAGCAGGGGCCAAGGTGACTTCGAGTCGCGATGACGATGGGGACGGGAAAGTCTGAGGTCACCCTGCTGCCAGTCAAAAGTCAAAAGGTGGATGGGCGGGACTCTCTGGAAACTCCTCTGGGATCCCCGATAAAACTGGAGAGCAGGAGAGGCACACTGTCCCTCTCTTCTCTTAGGGGCCCCCGTCCCTCCCTTGAGAGTGTCCCCTTTTTCTTTTCCTATCCCTTCACCAAACTCATGCCTATTACCCCGAGTGGCACGTCTGAAGTCTTTTTTACTCGATCCCAAGAACTGGAATTCGAAGAGGGGGGTCCCTTTGTGCTGCCTCAGTTTCTCAGAAGCCCCCAGCTCCATAACAAACACTTGGAGCATCGTGAACAATTATTCATGGCAGTCACTATCCTATGGTGACCTGTCCTCCCAGAGGTCAAGATGACCTCTTGTTAAACTCATGTTCCTGTCCGTGTACCTTCATCTGGATAGATGCTCAGAAAATGTATTCAATGACTCAACAATGACTCAGTAGATCCCTCTGAATTACCAACCTCATAACATAAAACTCGGCCTCCTATGATGAGTCACGAGCTGGGAGAACAATGTCTTTGTAAGACTGGCCTCTGCGTGTCTCCTAGTCCGGCGCCCTTCCTCTTACTACTGCTCACTTGTACAGCAGGCAACATCTTACATAATATTTGCTCATCTATTTTTTCACTTGATTCTCCACAGTTGGGAAGTATAATCTTTTGCATTGGCTTGAAATTAATTTTCTATACGTTTCATAAGCATATTTTGATTGCTTCTGATTAAGTTGTCAAACCCAAGAAGTCTTCTGAAATTAAACAGAATATCCCCAGAGCAGTAATCTGGGGTGAAGGAGTCTGGGCCCAAAGATTTTTGGAGCTGAGTTCTCATCTGTTAAATGGGGGCACCAGCCTCACAAGACCCTCCTCGGGTTGAAGGGAAGGAATGCACAATGCACATGCTTAACAAAGAGGATAAAGTTAAATTGTCTCTTTACTAATAATAACAGGCAGGTGATCATTATGCTGGCGCAGATCAGGGTAGTGAGGTCCTGCGAAGACGAGCTCAAGAACCATCCCAAGTCACCAAGGGAGTCTCCCCGATAGTCATAGATGAAAGTCATTCCTTGAAGCAGTTCTCCCTGAGAGCCTAGGTCCTCATGGAATCCTGCCCGGTCCCCACCCCAGATGGTAATCCAAGCTGAACGCGGCGTGTCTACACTCGCAAACGTATGCTTCCTGGCTTCCGGGGGTTCATTCAGCTTCCAGTTCAACATGCGAATTTGAAAGACATCATGTTTCCATTGGATTGAAATTAATTTGCCGTAATTCACACCAGTGTATTTTGATTGCTTTTGATTAAGTTTAACAAACTAGAGGAGTCTGCCGAAATTAAACATCAAAGTAAACAATCCCTTTTCTAAGGCTCCTTGTGCATAATTATCAGCCTTGTCATTCTTGCTAAATATATCCATTATGTGACAGCCCCTGTGCCTGAGTAGTGGTAATTAATACAGAATCCCAAAATCAATTCCAGAGAAATCCTCTAAAATCAAGGGAAGCTCATTTGCATCACTTCTAAAATGCGCCAACGAATTGTTTTGAAACCGGGATGAAAAGAAAAGGGGCTTTCACAGGTCAGGGTTTCTTTGTAAAAATAAATAAATAAACCCGGTTGCATACTTCATATTGGGTTTGTTGAAACGAAAAATAGGTCTTTGGTGGAAAGTCTGAATAAACAGGTAAATGACTCTTTGGAGCCGTCACTTTACAGAAAGCCTCACCAAAATTAATGGCTAGTAATTAACCACCCTTGCAACTAATGGGCTGAGAGAAGTTCACAGGCGGCTTTGTAACATTGCCGCAAATGACGAAAATTAAAGTTAATATCATTTTATTAAAATGGAGGAAAATAATTTAAATATTTTTGTAAAGGGGAAAAAAATCTCTCTATGCCTCCATTTGTTTGTTTACTTTCTTTCACCCACGGAAACACAGGGGTGGGGGTAGGGGGAGCAGCGAAGGGATGGAAAACAGCAGCCTGTGGCCAAACTTGTGCTGCTTAGAAGCTGAGCAATTCTGGGCACAGGACCCAAGCGGCAGCAGCTTCAGTGTCCTCATGGAGAAACAGGACATGCCCCAGCTGCCCTGGTCCCAGCTTCTGCTGAGCGGGTCAAGATGAAGCAGATAAAGATGTTGGGCAGCGCCCAGGCACAGCTTGAGCAGGCCAGGTAGTGACTGTGCCCTGGTGCTCAGTCCCCCTGGCTGCAGCTCCTCCTCGTGCTCATCAATTATTCATGATGATAATAAGAAAAAGAATAACTCATGTTTATCCAGAGCTCATCAGCCCCTGTGCTAAGCATTTTTCTTGCAATATTGCTTTGAATCCTCACAGTCACTCATGAGAAAGTTGCTATGGGTATCCTCTTTTTCTAAAAGTCTAAACAACTTTTCTAATGAGAAAATGGGAGGGGGCAGGCAGCTGAGTGACCGAGGCGGACAGAGGTGAGTACATGGGCGCATGGACTCACCCCACGGAGCCAGCACTGATACCCAGAGCTCCATCCTGTCCCCAGTGGCGATTCAACAACAAGGATGTGGTTTGGAGAAAAGGGGAAAAGAAGTTTTATTGATCCACTACCAAATGAGAAAACAGTGGACTAAGGTCTCGGTGGCTGCAATTCAGTGGACCCGAGGGTTTTAAAAGGGGAACCCGGGGCTGAGTTCAAGGTGTGCCTATCAGGAGACATAATTCACATCCCGAGGGTAGCCTTGAGTCTGGATTTCAATCCTGTGGTCAGTGAGGCAAGGGACACCATAACCCAGTGTTCATCCTGCCCACCCCCTGCAGTTAAGGAGGGGGAGAGAGAGAAGAGAAAAAGAAAAAAGAGAAACACGTCCTTTTTAAAATAAGTCTCCAGTCGTCCAGCAGCAAGGTTTATATTTAAAGCACAAAGTGGACCCCTATTACCTGAAAGGCACCCCTATTACAGAGGTGGTCCTGGGGTAGGGACTTTCAACCAGAAAGGGCATGAACGAGCTTCAAGAGGCCCTAAGATCTCTGCAGTTCTATGCAGAAGTGTTAGTATACGTGTATTTTTGTGTGGGAATTTCCAAAACATTAATCTGATTCTCAAAGGAGTCTTCGACCTCCAAATGGTTAATGGTCGAACTTGATGTTTCAACAGAGCCAGATGCTCAGTGGGACAGAACTGCTCTGCTGTTTGAAGTGTGGTCCAGGGACCAGCAGCAGCAGCTCCGGGGAGCTGTAGAGAATGCAAGCCTCGGGCTCCACTGCAGACCCACTGAAGCAGAAGCGCCCCAGGATATGTCCGCGCCCCTAATCCAGCCCACAGGAGCAAGGGAGGCTGTCGGGAGGAAATGACATGTGGCATAAGCCCAAAAGACAAGAGACAATCTGTACAGTGACCAGGAGGTAAGTGCTGTGTTGGATGTGGTTAGTTCCCCAATTTGTATATTAGAAGCTTAGTCCTCAGGGGGTTGACGTGAGAGGTAATGGGACCTCTAAGAGGTGCGACATGTAGATCACTATGTCATAGGAGCATGTCTTTGGAAGCGATCAAGGTAGTTCTTATGGAAGCCCTGAGTCAGTTCTCTCAAAAGAATTTTGATAAAGGAGGGAGCCTTGTTCCTCTTCTCTCTCTGGTCTCTTGTCCCACCATGTGATCATTCCTTCTCACATTAACTCCCACCAGATTCTATGCCCTGAGGTCCACCAGAGCCAGTGTCATGTCCCTGAACCTCCAGAACTGAGATAAATAAACCTCTTTTCTTTATAAAGTCCCTAACCTCAGGTATATTGCTATAGTAATGAAAACCAAACTAACATAGTAGGTAAGGAAGCAGAAGGAAATGCCCAAGCAAAGGCATGAGGAGTGCAGTCTCATTCCTCATGAAGGATAATCTGGTGGTCACAAGCAGTTGAAATATGGGCATATGCAGTGGGACTCTAAAGACAGGCAGGGTTAGCTCTTTCAGACTGTACTAAGAGTTTGGGATTTATGTGATGAGACTGAGAGGCATTGGGAGTTAACTGCCTAAGCCTAAGGTGGTCAAATACATATTCTTAAACATCATAGGTGGCAGAATAAAGGCTGGACAAGAGAGGCCCAAATGCTGCCAAGCCTATGGGTGTTACTAAGAATGACCAAAGTTTAGGGTGGCAGATATGCTAATTATCCATATTTGATCATTACACAGTGTATAAGTGAATTGAAAGATCACATCAACCCTATAGATGTGTAGAACTCTTCTGCGTCAATCATAAATAGCAGTGACAATAATAAAGGCAACCCAAAACTAAAATTACCTGTAAAAAGGAATCATGGCCACTGCCCGGCCACCCCTCCAGGACTGCTTTGCTCCCTCACGAATTTACCCACACTCTGTCCTGTGTCTGCTCCCAAATATCCATTACCTGAGAACTTCTTCATTGTGACTCGACAGGCGATAAAGATCACAGCTGATACATGGCAAGATGCCAGCTGCCGGCCACCAGACCTGTCTATCTCCTTAGCCACCAAATCACCAGGCTTAGAAGGTGCCTGGCGCTTAGTAAGTGCTCGATGCAGATTCATTGAAGGGAAGAAGAACCAGATTAAGTCAGAGCTCTTCCCAGAAGCACTTAACTTTCCCCAGAACCCTGCGATATGAAAGTCCTGGCCAAAGGGAACTTGTCACAGTGTAAGAGCTTATTGGAAAGGAGAACAGAAGTTCTGTTGCCGTGTGTTTGGCCAGGTAACAGATTCTGCAAACCGGAGGACGAAGGAGGACGATCCTGAGCTGGTGTCTCCTGCTCCACAGCCCCGCTGCCCTCCGGCTGCAGCTAGAAGCCTGGAATCTTCGTGGGCCATTTTTTTCCTTCCCTTCTTAGCCTCCTCAAATCCCTTCACTCTTGTATCCAGCAAGACGTGGATTCATGGTGCACCTCCATGTGCTAGGCATATAGGAAAATCCAAAGAGGAGGTGCGCAGAGAGCCTGCAGTCTCACCGAGGACCTTAGCATTCACAGGAAGAAAGAGAGGGGCGCATGTCTCCCCCTTAGAAGGGTCTGAACCCGAGTGCCCTGGGGTGCTTCTTGGCTCACCCACAGGCTGCCTCCTCTGTGGGGAGGGGGCTGCTCCACAGGAGGCTGGCTGTCTTCATCCACGGCCCCTCAGGATGCCCTCAATGTGCCACCCAAGGCAGGAGGTGGGATAGAACTTGCTCACCCACAAAGCTCCATTTGCTACGCAGCAGGGTGCCCTGGTCAGCCCAGAGGGGGTCCCTTCTCAGCTTCACAGAAAGGCACCAGATGAGAAGGGCCAGCCCTATTTCAAAGGAAACCACCAGCTCAGGGCTCCGCTTGGGGAATTAAAACCAGGAGGGAGGAGAGACTTGGCCTGTGAGTGCCTAGTTCTGTGCTCTGTGCCCTGTGGGCATTAAGCCCCAGCAATGCCGCGTGCCAGGGGTTTTGATCCCTATTTTCTGATGAAACCCTGAGGTTCAGAGACATGGAATGGGCCTGGGAGACACTGAACCTCACCCAGCAGGCCAAGCCAGGGTCCCCAGCACCCCAGCTCAGCACCAGGCTCCCAGCCATCTCCGCCCCCCAAGGCTGCCTCTTTCTCTTGTGTCTTTTTATAGTAAACACTAAGCAAGAAAGTAAAATCAATGAGAAATAATAAGTGTTAAAAAATGACTCCATAAAAAGACAAACTTAAAAACAATAAAACTAAAAGTACGGCTTTAAAAAAAAACAAATGAGCAAAATCAGCACAAGGGACCGGGAGAGGAAATTAATTTGAATTTTAAAATCGTGAGCACAGAAATGCGGAGGGAGGCAAGTCAGAGGCCAGGCTCTGGGAGAGCAGGTTCTTAAAACAGGGGATGTTGTGGAAGTTGGAAGCAAGCCCTCCATTCCCCTCACCCTGGTGGGCAAAGCTGCCATTCACTGAGGTAGTGCTGAGGGCTTCCCGGGGAGGAGGCCCTGCAGCTGACCTTTGAAGTTGGGCCTGGTTTGGAAAGGAAAAGAGTGAAAAGACAAAGTCATGAAGGTGAACGCATTGGAGGAATTGAGTGACAGTCAGCCTGACAGTCATTCTCCTAGAGAAGGGGTGACAAAGAAGGGTTAAGAGTTGGCTTGGCCAATAATTATTGCCGGTAGGACTGCAAATTAGTGCCACCACTCTGGACAGCAATATGGAGATTCCTCAGAAAACTGGGAATGGAACCACCATTTGACCCAGCTTTCCCACTCCTTGGTCTAGACCCAAAGGACTTAAAATCAGCATAGTACGGGGACACAGCCACATCCATGTTAATAGCAGCTCAACTCAACAATAGCTAAACTGTGGAACCCACCTAGATGCCCTTCAACAGATAAATGCATAAAGCAACTGTGATATACCTACACAATGGAATATTATTCAGCCTCAAAGAACGAAATTAGGGTGTTTGCCAGTAAATGGATGGAACTGGAGAATATCATACTAAGTGAAATAAGCCATTCTCAAAGAACCAAAGACTGAATGTTTTCTCTGATGCCAACTCACAGTTTGGGGTGGTTTCTAGGGAAGAATAGAGGTACTTTGGATTAGACAGAGGGGAGTAAAAAGAGGGGAGTGGGTAAGGGGTAGGAATGAGTCGGACATCAACCTATGTGCATATTAACTGCGTGACCTGTGTAACTCTACATCTTGTACAACCAGAAGAATGAGAAGTTATGCTCCATTTATGTATGATGTGCCAAAGTGCATTCTACTGTCAGGTATAACTAATTAGAACAAACTTTAAAAATTTTTTTTAAAAAGAGTTAGCTTGGGACCAGTGAGGGATGACCTCTAGCTCAGTCCTGGACTTTGATCCAAGGTCAGGTGCAAGCATGGAGGGTTAAAGGGTCACTGCAGGAAGCTTCAAGGTCACCTGTGACTCGTCCCAGCCAGGGGGGCTGAAGGGCAGCTTCACCGACTCAAGGTCATAAACCATGTGACAGGCTCAAGACGGGGCAGGCCCCTAGGGGGCTGAGTCCTCTGCTGCGTAAGGACTTGGCCCAGTTTTTCTTCCCCCCAGTGACTATGTGTCAGAGGCTATAAGGGCTCCACGGCAGAGAGACGATTCTTCTTGGCAGCAAGTGCGAGGTTTGGCGGGGTGCTGACTGGACCCCCTCCCACCAGGGGATGGGCCCGAGGGGTCTTCTCAACGGTAGCGATTAGAGTAGGGAGACAGGAGCACGTGAGGGACAAAGAATGCCCCCAGCACCTGTGGGTGGAGGTCCTGTGAACACAGTGCAAACCCAGCTCCAGCAGCAGGGCCGCCCCGGGCTCCTACCACTCACAGCCCATCTCCCGACACACACACACCTGCAGACACACTCTTGTGCACCCAGGAACTCACACACACACACACACACACGCAGAGACCCTCACACCCTCCCAGACACACTGGATGCAGAAACTGCCAAGCAGCAGCTCAGATTCCTGAAGTTCCACCAGCCTCAGCAAAATTAACCAAGAGGGCAACAAGCTTGATTTATCCAGTGGAAAGGATGCAACGTCGCTCTGAGACCACGGTCTTTCTCTCTGCTGTTGTTTGAGGTGGGGGACATTAAAAATCCCCCTTATTTTCAGAAAAGGTGATGAAAACAGAAAGGATTTTTTTCTTCTTGTCTCTCCTTGGCAGAATGCGAAGCTGGAATCCTGAAATCTGCTGCCAACCATGACTTTTCTCCTCCCGTGCATGCCGAGGCCCGGAATCGCCCCCGAGGCTGACCCACGGCCTCTGAACGTGCAGAGCCCCTCCTGCCTCTGGGCCTCCTGCTGGAAGCACTTCTTGCTCTTGTCTCCCCCAAACCTTCTGTGGCTGGTGTCCTCTGATGGCTAGGTCCTCCCAATGTCCCCTGCTCTGGCCTGCCTCCTCTGGGGGTCAACGCTGGGCCCGTCCCCTGTGCCTCCCCTCCGCCACACCAGCTGCGCAGAGTGGGGTGGGGCTGAGAATCCACAGAGGGTGGACGGCCCTTCTGAGGGCAAAAGACAAGTCTCTCCGGGCAATGGAGCCTGTTTATGAGCACCTTGACCCCTTCCAGTGCTCGCCCAGTCTCTCCATGCCCAGCAGACCCCTAGGGGTGCATGGGGACAATTCTACACCTTCTTGGTTCATTTTGATCATTAAAACGTTCAGTTCAACTTGAGCTTCAGTCAGGATCTGTTTTAAAGCCCTTTCCTCCCCTTCCTCCCCCTCCCTAACCTTCCCCTCCCCAACCTTCCCCCCTCAACCTTCCCCTCCCTGGTCCTGACCAGCTTCAGCTCAGGTCCTGCAGAAGCAAAAGGCTGTGTCTTCCTTTTCCTCTGGCTGGGAGTCCTGGATGGAGGGGACGTTCTCCTGTGGATGGACGGGACGTCCTCCTGTGGATGGAGGGGATATCCTCCTGTGGATGGAGGGGATGTCCTCCTGTGGATGGAGGGGATGTTCTCCTGTGGATGGAGGGGACGTCCTCCTGTGGATGGAGGGGATATCCTCCTGTGGATGGAGGGGACGTCCTCCTGTGGATGGAGGGGATGTCCTCCCGTGGATGGAGGGGATGTCCTCCTGTGGATGGAGGGGACATTCTCCCGTGGATGGAGGGGATGTCCTCCCGTGGATGGAGGGGATGTCCTCCTGTGGATGGAGGGGATGTCCTCCTGTGGATGGAGGGGATGTCCTCCTGTGGATGGAGGGGACGTTCTCCCGTGGATGGAGGGGATGTCCTCCCGTGGATGGAGGGGATGTCCTCCCGTGGATGGAGGGGATGTCCTCCTGTGGATGGAGGGGATGTCCTCCCGTGGATGGAGGGGATGTCCTCCTGTGGATGGAGGGGATGTCCTCCTGTGGATGGAGGGGATGTCCTCCTGTGGATGGAGGGGACGTTCTCCCGTGGATGGAGGGGATGACCTCCTGTGGATGGAGGGGATGTCCTCCTGTGGATGGAGGGGATGTCCTCCTGTGGATGGAGGGGATGTCCTCCTGTGGATGGAGGGGATGTCCTCCTGTGGATGGAGGGGATGTCCTCCTGTGGATGGAGGGGACGTTCTCCCGTGGATGGAGGGGATGTCCTCCCGTGGATGGAGGGGATGTCCTCCCGTGGATGGAGGGGATGTCCTCCTGTGGATGGAGGGGATGTCCTCCCGTGGATGGAGGGGATGTCCTCCTGTGGATGGAGGGGATGTCCTCCTGTGGATGGAGGGGATGTCCTCCTGTGGATGGAGGGGACGTTCTCCCGTGGATGGAGGGGATGTCCTCCCGTGGATGGAGGGGATGTCCTCCCGTGGATGGAGGGGATGTCCTCCTGTGGATGGAGGGGATGTCTTCCTGTGGATGGAGGATGTCCTCCTGTGGATGGAGGGGATGTCCTCCTGTGGATGGAGGGGATGTCCTCCTGTGGATGGAGGGGATGTCCTCCTGTGGATGGAGAGGATGTCCTCCTGTGGATGGAGGGGATGTTTCCCTCTTCTGGGAGTCATGAATGTGGGGCCACCTCAAGATCTTCCCTTCCCTCTCCTTCTTCTCATGTGTTGGGGGTGTGGAGGCAAAAGAGGGGGCATCTTTGTAACTGTCTTCCAGTGGCACAAAGGTTGTGATGGACTCGATTGTGTCCATCCAAAACCTGAATGTTGAAGCCTGAACCCACAACGTGACTCTACTTACGGTCTCCAGGGAGGTCAAGTTAAATGAGGTCATAGAATGGGGCCCTAATCCCACAGATGGATGTTTTTTTAAGAAGAGGTTTTTTGTTGTTTTTTTTTTTTTGAGAGAGAGAGAGAATTTTTTTAATATTTATTTTTCAGTTTTCGACAGACACATCTTTGTTTGTATGTGGTGCTGAGGATTGAACCCGGGCCGCACGCATGCCAGGTGAGTGCGCTACCACTTGAGCCACATCCCCAGCCCAAGAAGAGGTTTTTTAAAAAAGAGATTTCTCTTTCTCTGTTTCTCTCTGAACACAGAGGAAAGTCCATGTGAGGACACAGCCAAAAGGTGGCCATCTGTAAGCCAAGGACAGAGCCCTTACCCAAACCCAGATCTTGTACTTCCAGCCTCCAGAAGCGTGTTATGGTTTGGGTGTGAGGTGTGCCCTGAAAGCTCACATGGGAGACAATGTCAGAGGCTCAGAGGAGAAATGATAGGGTTGGGAGAGCCTTGATCCAATCAGTGAACTCCTCCCCTGATAGAGATTCACCGAGTGGGAACTGAGGCAGGTAGGGTGTGGCTGGAGGGGGTGGGCCCTGGGGGGGTGCCTTTGGGGTGTATATGGGTGAGCTGGGCTGAGTCTCTCTCTGCTTCCTGATCATCTTGTGAGCCACTTCCCTCCACCGCACTCCTCTGCCATGATGTCCTGCCTCACCTCAAAACCTGAGGAATGGAGCGGCTGTCTATGGACTGAGTCCGAAGGAACTATGAGCCCCCAAATAAACGTTTTCTCCTTTAAAATTGTTCCGGTCAGGTCTTTTAGTCCCAGCAGGAAAAAGCTGCCTAAAACAAAGTGTGAGAGAGCATGGCTGCTATTTGAGCTCAGCGTGTGCCGCTAGGACCCACCAGCCCTGCACATCTCACCTCCACTCCCCAGGAGGAAAGGCTCCATGTCCTTTACCTGATTTTGCCTCATTGGAGCCTCATTAGCGCCCAAGAGTGGCGGAGCAGGGATAGTCATCCTATTTCTAAGCTGAGAAAGTTAAGGCTCAAAGCAGGTAAGTCACCTGGGAGAAGGAACCCTGGGCCCCAGGACGGGACGCAGGGCTCCTTCCTCGGCATTGATTCTGCCCCGTCTGCCTCAGCCTGGGCCTGTCATGTTCTGCACACACTGGCCTTAGGGGAGGCTCAGGACCATCTCAGATCCAGTCTCCCCTCCCAGGCACCTTCCCTCAGGCCTCCTGCCCCTCCTTCCCACCCAGGCATCTCTCAGGTATTGCCACTCTGGTTCCAGATGCCATCATCTGTATGAACATCTGTGTCCACCTCTCCCTACTGCATTAACCTGCACTCACTTGGTTGACAGCTGAAGCAACCAAATTTACAACAGGCTGAGCGTGTCCCACGGAGCACCCGAATTGTACTGGCTGGATTAGAGGATAGGGCAGATGGAAAGTTCTGTCGTCAGGAGACACCTGTGTGGCCAGCCCCTTGGAAAAGGAGGATCACAACAAAGGGACCCCAAGGAGTGGAGATAAGTTGGGAGAGAGGAGGACATCAAAGCAAAGGAGAAGGAAGGGAGGGGACGACGTGATCAGGCTGATTAGAGCTGCCACTGGGCAGAGCAAGGAGAAGTCCTCCTGTCCCTACTCCAGCCTTGCGGGTGTCAATGCAGCCTGTGACATGCTGACAACCTTTCTGGTCTTAACCTACAAAGCACCAGAACAGAGACCTGTCCTCAAACTTTCCTTGATGCTTCCCCAGATTCAAATACTGAAATCCTTACCCCCAAGGTGATGGTGCTAGGGAGTGGGGCCTCTGGGGGGCTATGAGGTCATGTGCAAAGAGCCCTTATGAGGGACATTAGTGTCCTTATAAAAATGACCCCAGAAAGACTCCCTGTCTTCCCTCATGTAAGGACAGACTCGAGAGTCTACCATCTATGAACCAGGACTCAGGCCCCGATGACACACTGAGTTTTCAGAAGGCTTGATCTTGGACTTCTCAGATTCAGAACAGTGAGAAAAATTTCTGTCGTTTATAAGCCGCCCCACCTCTGGCATTTTGTCTCAGCAGCTCAAATGACTCCCTTAGGGTACTTCCCACCACTCTCTTCCTCATTCCCCCTTTCCTGACCACCCTACCACCCTCATCCCTCTTCTCAGCAGAACAAAAACACACTTTCTCCTGCTGATTTGATCTCTCTCTGCATAGTGTGTAGAACAAGCCCAGTGCACGATGTTCTCTCCACTGGGTGGCTGTGCGCGGTGATGAATGTGCCAGGCAGATACTGGCTCTTGCCGAAGCTTGACAACAGCGCATGTGAGTGAGTCCTCACTATGACTCAGACAGTTACAGTTAATCATGAAAATGCACATCCACAGACTGCAGTTTACAATGACCTTGGCCCTTCAACCTTGATCAAAGGGGACTTCACAGAAATTAGACCACCTATTCTCAGTACAGTTCTCAAAGGGACTAGGGAGAAAATGTTTTCCCTCCTTTTCTAAGCAAAGAATGCTCAGAGGCACAATATTAGCAGCTACCATTTACTGGGCACCTATTATGTGCCAGAGTTTTTCAAACATCCCCTCTAATCTTTGTAATAAAAATTCCACAGAGACATTTGCATCCCTATTTTGCAGATGAGGAACTTGAGGCCCAGATGGGTTAAGTATCTTCTTGAGTCCAGAAGGTCAGAGGTGGGTCTGAGGTCAGTGTGTTTTGCAATACACTGCAGAGGGGATTCACACTACCTTAAATATACCAAACAGCCACCGTCAGCTTGGTCTGCTCAGCGCCAGGAAATAGAAATGTTTCTAGTCTCCATGCATCTTGAGAGCATCCAAGCCCAACATATTTTACTCTGTATTCAGAAGAGGCTCAATAAATGCCTATGGATCAGTAGAAAGTCATAGAGGCAAGCAAAATCTTGATTGACCAGAATCCTGCCAACTCAGACTCTCATATAATTAAAGACAACTCACTGCATTCCTATTTAAATTGAAACAGGCAAATTGTAGCACAAAAGACCATGTCTGGCTGCCTTCAGGTCAGTGGACTAGATAGGAAATTGGACAGGGAGAAGAGGAGCACTCACATGTGTGCTATGGGGCCAGCAGCCTGTCCTGTCCATGTGTCCCCTATAGTCTTGCTCAAAGAGAACAGATAAACATAAGCTTGACCCAAAGGCCCAGGGAAATGCCTGTTATTCAACTGTATGAAAAGACAGGGCTTTGCACTACGTGTTGCATGGAATATAGAATTATATTATAATAACATAATATTATGTGTATTATTACAGAATTATAATAATGGTTCCAACATGTGTGCTGCATTATAGCAATTGAGGCAGGAATACCGTCAGAGACATAAAGAAAACCAATCGTCAGGGTGGAAAAATGCAGTCTATTGAGTTGACTCTCAGTTAACTTGACAATTCAATTACCGGAGCTAACCAGTCTCAGTTCATCAGGGTTACAATTGGGATTGACTCTACAGATTACTTATACCCTGATGACCAAAATGTTCCATAAATATGTCCTTCCTGCATGCAAAATGGAAGTGTAGCTTTCACTTCTCATCAGTTTTGCCCCACCAGCCTCTGGTATTGGCCCCTCAGATTCCCTAAGATAGATCTCTCTGCACGTATTTCTGAGCATGAAGAGGTGAGGGAGGAGAGAGCAGGTGGCAGTGTCCTCGGGCCTGAGCTTGACCTTGCTGCAACGTTATGACACCGGGCAGGTTGGTTTGTCCTGCAGAGCCTCGGTTTCCTCATCGGTCATGCGGGAACAACACCCCCACTCCCTGAAGTCATTTGTAGGTCCTTACCTGGCACAGACAAGTGCAGAGGAGGCTTGTGAGGTTATGTTAGAGCAACCAAAGGGATGATGGCAGCCAAAGAAGAAAAGGATTGAAGGTAGGAATAAAGCCAAAGCCGAAAATGGGGCTGGAAAAGGTGACAATGACATAGATCTCAGAGTCAGCCACACACAAACCCAAACATCACAGAAGCCAGTGTGGGAAGGAAGTTTGGTCACTTATTCAATTCTCAGGGGATTGGAGGGGGCCACTTACTGAGCTCTAAGACCAGAGGACACATCTTCTCCAATGCCACATCACACATCATGTGATGGCATGAGCAACATCCTGGCAGTAAGCATCCCCGTGTTGGGTCTCCAACCACACCCAGTGTGGCCTGGGTCACTCTACCAAAAGTCCATAAAGTAAAGCAGTTGAATTGAGGAGAAGGGACTTAAGGTCTCAGTGTCCAACCCTAATGACACATGAGCAGGGGACAGATTTTAGACTATTGAGATGCCACGCTCCAGACTATGACTGGAACCATCTCTCAAAATACTATTTCTCCCAGCAAAGTTTCTAAAAATCCATACTGAGAGACAATTATCTCAGGGTTTTTCACCCTAAAGAAAGCACTCATGGTACCACCCAGTCTGAGCTGCCAAGTCAAACCCATGACCTTGACTGACATCAGAGCCAAGGGTAGAGGCGGTACCCTCTTGTCAGAGCTGAGCCGAGCAGCCTTGTAAGGACAAGGGCTTGGGAGAAGTCATTTCTCCCCCTGGGGGAGGTGCCAGCAGAAAGGTAAGGCCACTGTTCTCCTCTGTAAGGACTTTATAAAGCCTTGTGTCAGTCCCAGCAGGCGGAAAACTGGTGAGCCAAGCTTCACCAGAGGGAACGGCCATCAAGATTTTAGCCCAGAATTTCATAAGCTAATACGATAGGAATAAAAGGGACAGGCTGTCGAAGCAAACTCTTGCCATAGGCCAGAGCCCTACGTGCCTGATGTAAACCCACCAAGGAACTTGACCTACCACTAATCCCAGCACACCCAGGAAGAGAATGAGGCCCAGGGACCCGTGACTAATAAGTGGCAAAACCTAGGTTTGAACCCAGGCACTCAAACCCAGAGTCCATGTCCCAAACCACACACTATTTTTGTTTAAAAAGCAGCTGTAGCATTAGAAACACCCACCCAAATTGGTAATGTGTTGTGCAGTCATTGCTTGGAGGTCACCTTCCAGAAGCAGAGTTATCAGACCCTTCGTCTCTTCGGGCCACTGCAAGTTCAAAGCAATAAAAAGTATGATCTGAATATAAACAAAGTGTGCCTGCCTCTCCGTTCATCACAGTGGAACTAACGTGCCTACCTCCCACCCAGTCATACCAAACCACTAAGGAACAGATCAGAAGGATGAGGTTCAAAACACTTCCCTGATTAGTTACTGATCCTGACCTTGATTATAAAATTTTGGTACCCAGTATGTATAAATATCAGTAACCACGGGTCTTTGATGAGCTCAGGTATTGATTGATACCCTATGAATACAAAGGCTAAGCAAACGTCCACGAAAACAACACCTGACCTAGTTTTACTCTGGTGGACTTGAACGCCAGGCGAGAATTTGTTTAAAATATGGTTTATGGCTGAAAAGGCTTATCCAAGAGCCTGTCTACCCCTCACGTACAACGCTGACCTAAAAAACCCACGATTCATCTAGTCCATCAGGCATAGGCTTTCCGTAGATGTCCCTAAGCTAGCAAATCTGTATTTGGAAGAAGTAGGTGCTGCCCTTTATAGGATGGAACCAACCATAATCTTTGTCCTGACAGTGCATCCGTGTTCACGGAATCAATTAAAGTAAGCAAATTCCTAGGCTTGGGAGGCCCCCTTTCAAGCTCTGGGCACAGAGGATCCTCTGGTGTGGTACTCCGCGATCGTTTCTAAATCAACCACCCAACGCGAGGGGCTACACCAAGAACAAATTGGCATCTACAAAAATTGAGCCAGATGGCTTTGAGAGCTGAGAAAATTCAACCTCCAAGAGCTGGATAGAAATCTGAACCCAACCGTCTTATCCCCAGGTTTGTTCCTCAGGTAATTGTCCTGAAATCTGTTCTTATTACCAGATCCATCAGCCACACTCAGGTCATCTCGCTGAATTTTATCACAGCTAAATGTTTTCCAGGCAATGTAAAATTTATAACACACTTTCCATTTGTAAAGGTCCCAGTTGGACGCTTTTGATTTGTTGTTTGCACAGGTCCTCACCCAGCCTGCTATCTTTCTTTCCCTCATTAAAAAGTTCTAGTTGAACCTGGTGCCAGGAGGGCAAGGCTCGCTTTTGCCGGAACACTGGACAATTAAGCCCAGTTTTCAGTTTGCTGCAGCGTGCTAACCTGCAAGACCTGTGGCTCAGGGGTCTGGAGATAAGAACCTGTTGAGATCCCAAAGAATGTGAAATTCTTCTTCCTCGTCTACTGTTTCATCCCCTGTCCTTCCTAGGACAAAGCTGTGGACCTGCTAGGATGGCCATATCCAAGGTTTGAACAAGAGAACCGGAGTTTCCGTCTCCCCAACCCAGATCGTCCGTTCATTGGATGCCGCAAATCCAAAGCAGGCAGGTTGCCATGGAGGGAATGGTGCCAACGAGGCAGAATATAGATGTGAGAGCAGGGCGAAGGACAGGTAGCTGATCATCAAAGAAAAGGAAACGGTTGCTGACAGCTCACCTCCAGGATAGCACTTCCCAAGCTCAACTGGTTGCTAACACCTCGTGGACAGAAAGGATTACAGTTTCCAACACAAGCAATTACCCCATGGGGCTACTCTTCCCTGCCTTTGGGCACCCAAGAGAGGGTGGGGGGTCTACAAAAAAGTAAGATGCCTGGACTCCTGACTCCTTTGGTACCAGCTCTGGGTCCTGGCTCCTCATCTCCAGAGAACTAACTCTCTCTCTCTCTCTCTCTCTCTCTCTTTCTCTCTCTCTCTCCCTATCTATCTAACTCCCTCTCCCTCTACCGTTCTCCCACTCACTTCTGTCTCGTAAAACTTGTTTTCCATGTTTGCCCCAGCATTTCTCTGGTGCTTAATCTTCAACACCAGAGGAACAAGGACCAGATGCTGATTTCCAAGACCAGTATCTGAAGTGCAGGCAAAATTTCCTCCAGATGCTTTCCACAAACTGCCTTCTACTCTACGTTTCTACTCCTAAATGAGTTTGTGGGGAAACTTTCTTTTAGATGGGCCCAACTGTCTCTAAAGATTTGTCCCACAGAGAAGTGGTCCACCCATCAACCTGCGGCTCCCAGTGGGACCCTAGTAGCAGCTGCTGATGCTAGTGCTCAGGACCGTCTACTCTAGGATGAATTTGAATGTGAATAATACAGTGTAAAACGTCATTTTAAAAAGATCATGTGTCCAAACATGCCGTGTGTGCCGAAGCAGGGGATCTGAGTATTAATACAAATCACAGCCAGTTAACCAGGGAACAGGATCAAGACTAGAAGAAAAATATCCCTGTCGTGTGAACCAGGCAATCTGACAACAGAGCCCTGAGTGTGACAGAGATAAGAATGGCCAGTTCACCTGTACTTCTGCCAAAGTTATTTTTTCCCTGATAGCTGGAGTGATAATAGGTCTAAAATCATAAACATGAACAAGTGAATTTGTAAAATCTAGGTTTCTTTCAAACAGAAAAAAAATGGTTTTAAAAGAGAAAAAGAAACTTCAAAACAGTAAAAAAAAAAAAAAAAAAAAAAGAAAGAAAGAAAGAAAAGAAAAAAAATCTCAGCTATTATCTTTAGAGCCCCAAATGGCCACATTCCCAGAAGGGAACTATAACCATTGTGGTGCTCGCCCCAGGACACATACCAGGCTTTACAAATGCTGGGACGGTCTTTCTGGTAGACTGGGCAGCTTCCAAGGTCTCTTCTTTCTTTGGACCAACAGGCAAGATCATCATCCCAGCCAAAGGGGAGGTTTTGGGAAGGACTGCGATCACCCTGAAGCATTAACCGGGGAAATGAACAAATAACGAGGCTCAGAGACTATGAACGAGAAGAGAAGAATTGGGTACTTTGCAGAGAAGGCTGAGGGTGGTAGTGAGTCCACCCCTCAGCCAGGAACAGGCTAGAACAAGGGTTTCCTATTTGTGCTTACCGGCAGCAGAGGGGAGGATGATTGCACTGTGGAGAGGTGGGGAAACCTCAAAAAGAGAGACCTTCCGGGGGTGAGGAGGCCCTTCGTGGAGACCTGAAGGGGACTTGGAGCATGATTATTTGGGTGGACTGGACACCCTCCAGGTGTCCTCTAGTGACTCAAAGCATCCCATGGTTCACTCCCAGAGCTCATCTTGTGCTTCGAGGGCACAATGCACAGTACTTACGATCTAAGGAGGGAAGGATACTGCTTTGAAGAGCTTCCTGGGGCCACAGAGTCACCAGGGTGACCTTGGCCCCACGATGGAAATCTGGGAAGAGTCACGCTGTGACATGGCTTTGTTTTGTCCAACCCAGGAGGGAGGTAGACACGCAGGCACACACCAGGCTGATTCAGGAAGAAGTATCTGCGCCATCTCACTCTCCACCAGGGTCAAAGCAAGGAAGGTGACAAGCACAGAGTCTCCTGGATGTGACTTCTTTTTGCCCGGCCTCTTACATCACCAATACTGACTGGCAGGTATCCTAGTCAGCTTGGGCTGCCACAACAAAATGTCATAAGCTGGGTGCCTTAAACAACAGAAATGCATTTCCTCAGTTCTAGAGCAGAGAAGCCCAAGAAGAGGATGCCAGTGTCGTTTTCTGGTGAGGGTGCTCTTCCTGACACCTTTGCACCATTTCCTCATGGGGTGGAGAAGGAGAGCAAAGTGCCTGGGTCTCAGAAGATCACCGACTCCATCTGGAAGGCCCCGCCCTCCGACCTCATCTAAACCCAGCTACCTCCCCCAGGCCTCATCTCCAAAACCATCACACTGGGCCTTAGGGCTTCAACCTATTCATCTTGGAGGGACACGACTCAGTCCATAAAGACAGGGTTTGTCCTTAATCCAATCACTCTCTATCAACTTCACTGACAGGTAGCACTGTGTCACGCCCTCCTTGACACTAGCACTGTGAGGCCTTGATCCTCAGGAGGCAGTAAAATTACTAGATAAAATAAATGCTCACGAAATATTAGACCCTCACCTCAAGAGTCATCCTCTGTTCTGCCTTGGCCCATTTCCACGCCTCAGACCCTAAATCTCCAATGTCTTCAAAATGCTCTGCTCCAATTGGGACACCTTGGCTTCTGAAAATTTCTAAAGGGACAGATCACCAGCCTAGGAAAGAGACACCATGAAAAAAAAGAATGGAGATAAAGGAGAAACAGAAGATTTTCACTGTCTCTGAGGTATATAGACAGCAGAACCGGGACCAGCACCAACGTGCAGTTTTTGAAACCCACACCATGCCAGGTGCAGAGGGGAGTGGGAAGGCCCTCAAGGAGCGCACGCTACCTTCCTGGAGGAACCAGGGAGGGACAACTTGAGTTGTGCTAGCTCTAAATGTCAAAAGATCCAGAAGACAGAGAGATCCGCATCAGCCAGAACCACCTAGGAGGATTTATGGGGGAGGAAATATTAGAGCTGGAACTTAAAATGTGGGTAAATGTTTCAGAAAAGAGCAGGCGAATTTGTCAAGCAGAGTGAGCAGAAGCACAGAGGCAGAGGGCCGACCGAGGGAGAGGGAGTGCAAAGACCAACGGGGCTGGTAGGGTGGCTGGTGTTTGGATGATTACGGACACATCCTTGAATCCATTAATAAAGACTTATTGAGTGTCCATTATGTAGCAGCACTCTAGGTAAAGGGGGCTCAGGAATGAACAACAATTTTACAAACCCTGCTATTATGGAACCTGTATCCTTGCAACAATGAAAAAAATAAACATATGATGTCAGATAGTGATGGAAATTATGAAAAAAATTAAAAAAAAGAATTGGAGTTTTCTGTAAGGATGGAATAAGCAGGATCCTTAACTTCTCACCGGAAACATCCAAAATATTTGCAATATCTAAAATGCACTGGTTTGTAAGACACTGAACATCAGGCAACAAAGGACCGTGACTCCTGAGAGATGAGAAAAAAAAAAAAAAAAAACAGGCGATCCCTACCATAGTCCCAGGTTAAGTTTCTAGGTGATGCACAGAAGGACGAACCCAGAGGGAGCCCAGCAAACTCCTTCAGCTGAGGAGAAGAGCTTAGTGTCCAGGAAGCCAAAGCAGCTGATGTTCTGAGGACAGAGGAAAAGAGAAGAGAACAGCACAGGGAGATGGATGACCCTGGAGATCAAGTGGGTTTGGAGAACTTCCAGGACCAGAGAAAGGGCCATTTGAAAGGATTAGGAGGACCAGCACCCAACATTCTCACAGGGCCAGAATCGGCATCTATTCCCACCCGCCATACTACAGAAATGCATGATCCACAGAACTTTGCCTCAATCAAGAAGAATAATCAGACCTAAAATGAGCCTTGCTTTGATCCTACCCGAGAAAAGTTAAGCCCAAGACCCCAAAAGGTTACTGATTCCAAGCGACTTAACTCCAAAACAGCATAAGCTCAAGAATATTCATAGGAAAACAAAAATATCCAGAACCCAAGAAAGTACAAATCACTATGGTTGGCATCCAATCAAAAATGACCAGATACACAGATAAATGTTAAAAAATGATGATGAGAAAAATTAACCAATTAAAACCAACTCAAAATTGACACAGATATTGGAATTAACAGATAAGGATATTTGAAAGTTCTTGTATGGCTGTAACTCAAAAAAAACTAGAGACATAAAAGACACAACAAAAGGAATTCTAGAGATTAAAACTACAGTATGTGAGATTAAATACATGGCATTGGATTAATAACTGATTAGACATTGCAGCACAAAATACTCAAAAATGATAAATACATATCAGTAGAAACTATCCAAAATAAAACTGAGAGAAAAAATAATTTTTGAGACTGGGAGAAGCTATGGAACAACTTCAAGTGTCTGCATGTATTTGTGATTGAAGCCAAAGAAGGAGGAGGAAAGAAAAATATTTGGGGAAAAAAAGGCTCAAATTTTTCCAAATTTGATAAAAATTATAAATTCATAGACACGAGAATCTCAATGAACCCCAAGCACAAGAAATGTGAAGACAATTACAGAAAGGTACATCCTATTCAAATTGCTCCAAAACCAGTGATAAAGAGGAAACCTTTAAAGCAGCAAGAAGAAGAAAAGAAGCCCAACATGTTCTATATAGTGAAATAAGGATAATATGACAGCAGATATTTCATCAGAAACAATGTGAGCCACAAAGCAGTGAAGCAACATCTTTATGTTACTGGAAGAAAAATTCGTCAAGGTAGAATTCTACAGTAGCAAAAATATCTTTCAGAACCAAAGGCAGAATAATGACTTTTGAGACCTACAAAAGCTGAAAGAATTCATCACCATCACCAGGAGTAGAAGAAATGTTAAAGAAATCCTGCAGGCAGAAGGAAAATGAAACTAAATGGAAATATAGGTCCATGATAGAAAATGAAGAGTTCCCGCTATGGTCATGACATGGGTGAACATGTAAGACGTGTCGCCTATTATTTAAGTACATTTTAAAGATGGTAGTTACACAAAACTAACAGCTTCATCGTGTGAGGTTTGTAACATGCAAAAGTAAAATGTGTGGCAACAGGAGCACAATGAACATCAGACAGAAATAGACATACACTTCTGTAAGGTTCTTACGCTGTACATGAAGTACTTACAACAACACTTAAATGCATGTATTATAGACCCTAAAGCAAACATTAAAGGAACAAAATGAAAAAGTTATCATTAATTTACAAATAAGATAATAAAAATAATGAATTACTCCAAAAGAAGGTAAAAAAGAGAAAAACAAACAAGACAATAGAAAACAACTAACAAGAAATTAGATTTAAACCTAACTTTACTAATAATCACATTAAATATAAAGTTCTAACTTCTTCAATTAAAAGGCAGAGATTGTTAGAATGAGAAAAAAAGCATGACTAATTTGCTGCTGCCTACAAGAAACTCACTTTAAATTGAAAAGAACAAATATGTTAAAAGCAAAATCATGTAACATGATAAAATGACCCCCTAAAACTGGGGGTGGCTAGTATTTTAGTTACGGAGCCAGGACTATCAGAGGTAAAGCAGGTTGTTTCCTAATAACAGAGGAGACAATTCATCAAGAAGATGTAGCAATCCCCAAAAGATGACACACCTGAAAAAAACTTCAATATACATGAAACTAAAACTGCAAAGATAAATAGACAAATTCACCAGAGTCAGGAATTTCAATGCTTCATTCTCAATAGCTGATAGAAGGAAGAGACAGGAAATCAATATGGACATGGGTGACTGAAGCTAACTATCAACCAACTCGACTTACTTGAGGTTTCCTGAAAACTCCGACCAACAAAAGCAGAATGCACATTTCCTCTAGGCTCACACAGAGCACAGGCCAGGACAGACCACATTCAGGGCCAGAAATTTAAGCCTGAATAAATTCTAAAGGATTCAAGTCAGACAAATTATATTCTCTAACTACAATGGAATTCATTTAGAAATGAAGGACAGAAAGATCTCTGGAAAATCCTCAGATATTTGCTAACCACTTCAAAACAACCCACAAGTGAAAGAATAAATCAAAATGGAAAAGAGAAAAGATTTTGATCTGAATAAAAATGAAAGCACAATGAAGTAAAATCTGCAGGATGAGGACTGAAGACTACTGGTTGGGAAATGTGTAACAACATTAAACACATTTTCAGACGCAGAGAAATGCTTTGAATCCTCAGTTTCCACCTCTGGAAACAAAAACAAACGAACAAACAAACAAAAAGAGCTAACTAAACTCCAAAAAGGACCCAACATGCGGCCAGAAGGGAGTGAGCAGCCCCATACCCTGCACAGCCAGACCCTCAGATCTCGCCTAATCGGAATCCTACGTCTCTGAGAGTGTTAGAGGACCCTGTCAGCAGAAATCACCAGCGCTGTGACCCCTTAGAGATAAATGAGAACATAGACACAACATATTGAAATCTCTGGGACACTATGGAAGCAGTTCTAAGAAAAAAGTTCATTGCATGGAGTTCATTCCTTAAAAGAAGAAAAAGTCAACAAATAACTGACCTCGCTTCATATCTCAAAGCCCTAGAAAAAGAAGAACAAGTCAACAGCAAAAGCAGTAGAAGGCAAGAAATAATTAAAATTAGAGCTGAAATCAATGAAATCGAAACAAAAGAAACCATTTTAAAAATTGACAAAATAAAAAGTTGGTTCTTTGAAAAAATAAATAAAATTAACAGACCCTTAGCTACGCTTATGAAGAGAAGGAGAGACATGATAAAAAAAAAAGGTAATATCACAACAAACACTACAGAAATACAGAGGATAATTAGAAACTATTTTAAAAACTTATACTACAATAAAATAGAAGATAGTGAAGACATTGATGAATTTCTTAAGTCGTATGACTTGCCCAGATTGAATCAGGAAAATATACACAGTTTAAACAGACCAATATCAAGTGATGAAATGGAAGACACCATCAGAAGCCTACCAACCAAGAAAAGCCCAGGACCAGATGGATACATAGCTGAGTTCTACAAGATCTTTAAAGAAGAGATAATACCAATATTCTTCCATTTATTTCAGGAAATAGAAAAAGAGACAGTACTTCCAGACTTATTCTATGAGGCCATTATCACCCTGATTCCAAAACCAGACAAAGACACATCAAAAAAAGAAAATATCTCTTGTGAACATAGATGCAAAAATTCTCAACAAAATTCTGGCAAATCAAATATAAAAACATATCAAAAAGATCGTTCACCATGATCAAGTGGGATTCATCACAGGTATGCAAGGTTGGTTCAACATAAGGAAATCAATAAATGTAATTCACCACATCAATAGACTCAAAGATAAGAATCATATGATCATCTCTAGACGCATAAAAAGTATTTGATAAAATACAGCACCCCTTCATGTTCAAAACACTAGAAAAACAGGGATAACAGGAACATATCTCAACATTGTAAAGGCTGTCTACACTAAGCCCCAGACCAATATAATTGTAAATGGAGAAAAACTGAAGACATTCCCTCAGGGATGCCCTCTTTCACCACTTCTATTTAACATAGTCCTTGAAACACTGGCCAGAGCATTTAGACAGATGAAAGAAATTAAAGGGATACGTGTAGGAAAAGAAGAACGTAAATTAGTGCTATTCGCTGATGATATGATTCTATACCTAAAAGACCCAAAAAGTTCCACCAGAAAACTTCTAGAACTAGTAATCTAATTCAGCAAAATAGCAGGATATAAAATCAATACCCATAAATCAAAGGCATTTCTGTATATTAGTGACAAATCCTCTGAGATGGAAATGAGGAAAACTACCCCATTTACAATAGCCTCAAAAAAAAAAAGAAAAAAATACTTGGGAATCAACTTAATGAAAGAGGTGAAAGATCTATACAATGAAAACTATAGAACCCTAAAGAAAGAAATCAAAGACCTTAGAAGATGGAATGATCTACCTTGCTCTTAGATAGGCAGAATTAATACTATCAAAATGACCATACTTCCAAAAGCACTATACATATTTAATGTAATTCTGATCAAAATCCCAATAGCATTTCTCATAGAAATAGAAAAAGCAATCATGACATTCATCTGGAAAAATAAGAGACCCAAAATAGCTAAAGCAATCCTAAGCAGGAAGAGTGAAGCAGGTGGCATTGCTATACCAGACCTTCAACTATACTACAGAGCAACAGTAACAAAAACAGCATGGGATTGGCACCAAAATAGACTGGTAGACCAATGGTACAGAGAAGAGGACACAGAGACTAACCTACAAAATTACAATTATCTTATATTAGACAAAGGTGCCAAAAACATGCATTGGAGAAAAGATAGCCTCTCCAACAAATGGTGCTGGGAAAACTGGAAATCCCTATGCAACAAAATGAAATTAAACCCCTATCTCTCACCATGCACAAAACTCAATTCAAAATGGATCAAGGACCTAGGAATACAACCAGAGCCCCTGTATCTAATAAAAGAAAAAGTAGGCCCTAATCTCCATCATGTGGAATTAGGCCCCAACTTCCTTAATAGGACTCCTATAGCACAAGAATTAAAACCAATAATCAATAAATGGGATGGACTCAAACTAAAAAATTTCTTCTCAGCAAAAGAAACAATCTGTGAGGTGAACAGAGAGCCTACATCTTGGGAGCAAACTTTTACCCCCCACACATCAGATAGAGCACTAATCTCTAGGGTATATAATGTACTCAAAAAGCTAAGCACCAAAAAAAATGAATAACCCAATCCATAAATGCACCAAGGACATGAACAGACACTTCTCAGAAGAGGATATTCAATCAATCAACAAATATATAAAGAAATGTTCATCATCTCTAGCAATTAGAGAAGTGCAAATCAAAACTACTCTAAGATACTATCTCACTCCAGTCAGAATGGCAGCTATAATGAAGACAAACAACAACAAGTGTTGGCAAGGATATGGGGGAAAAGGCACACTCATACATTGTTGGTGGGACTGCAAATTGGTGCAACCAATATGGAAAGTAGTATAGAGATTCCTTGGAAATCTGGGAATGGAACTACCATTTAACTCAGTTATCCCTCTTCTCACAATATACTCAAAGGACTTAAAAATAGCATGCTACAGGGACTCAGCCACATCAATGTTTATAGCAACACAATTCACAATAGCTAAACTGTGGAACCAACCTAGATGCCCTTCAGTGGATGAATGGATAAAAAAATGTGGCATATATACACAATGGAATATTACTTGGTAATATAAGAGAATAAAATCATGGCATTTACAGGTAAATGGATGGCGTTGGAGAAGATAATGCTAAAAGAAGTTAGCCAATCCCAAAACAACAAATGCCAAATGTTTTCTCTGATATAAGGTGGCTGACCCATAGTGGTGTAGGGAGGGGGAGCATGGGAGGAATAGATGAACTCTAGATAGAACAGAGGGGTGGGAGGGGAAGGGATGGGACAGGGGATTAGCAAGGATGGTGGAATGTGATGGACATCATTATACAAAGTACATGTATGAAGACATGAATTGATGTGAACATACTTTATATACAAACAGAGATATGAAAAATTGTTCTATATGTGTAATAAGAATTGTGATGCATTCTGCTGTCATGTATTTAAAAAAATAAAAGCAATATAAAAAGATTGATCATCAAAAAATAAAATAAATGACAAAAAAGTAATGAAAGGAAATTATAGAAATTTGAATTAAAATTAATGAAATAGAAAACAGGAAAGCAATTTAGAAAAATCAGTGAAACTGAAGGATCATTTGTTCAGAAAATAAAATTAAATTTATAACCAGAATGATGAGGAAAAAATAGAGAAAATAGCAAAATACTAATACCATGTATGAGAAAAATTACATTACTACAGATTCTACAAATATTAAAAAGGCAATAGACTATTATGGAAATTTTTATTCCAATAAACAAGGCAACTTCAATGAAAGATACATATTCTTTGAAATATACAAAGTACCCAAGCAAAATCAAGAAATTGATAACTTGAACAACCTTTTATCTATGAAATAAATTTCTTCCCACAAAGAAAATTTCAGACTCAAATCTTTTTTTTTGGGGGGGGGGGGGCGGGGGAGGGATTTGTCTCCTTGTTTTATTTATTTTGTTGATTCCCACAATACACTGGGCTCCTACCTCGGCACATACGTGCCTCTTACCTCAGATAGTAAGCCGCTAGAGGGAAGGGACACTGGAATCTTTTTAACAAAAATTTCCAAGAAGAGATACTATCCATCTTATACAAATTCTCCCAGAAAATTGAAGAAGAGTAATACTTCCCAGTTCATTCTCAGAGGTCATTGTTATTCCTAATGCCAAAATCAGGCAATAAAACTGTAGAATGATATGCCAACAATTAGAGGTACATCTGCAAAAAAAAAATAATAAACCCTGTTCTCAATCTTGGAATAATCTACAAAAGTTGATTTAAAGCAGATCATGGGGCTGGGGCTATAGCCCAGTGGTAGAGAACTCACTCAGCATGCACAAGGCCCTGGATTCAACCCAAGATAATGTTGTTGTTTTTTTTTTTTTAAAAAAAAAAAAGACCTAAATCTAAAATCTAAAACTAGACAACTTTCAGAAGAAAATATAGGAGAAACATTTAGGACCTGGGTTAAGCAAAAATTTCTTCGATCCTGTAACAAAAGCCTGAACTATGAAGAAAGAACCCACAAATCGAACTTCATCAAAACGTAAACCTTCTGATCTTTGAAAGACAAAGCTAAAAGGATGAAAAGACATGCCGTGGACTGAAAGGAAAATGAAAATATAATAAAGAACTCTTATCCAGAATGTATAATGAACACTCCAAATTCAATAATAAAAAAATAGACAACCCAAAAGGACCGTGCATGAATAAACACACCCTAAGATGTCTGTGGATGAGACAAGGAGATTTATCATCACTCCTCTTGGGCACAGGTTGAAACTGAGACTAGCTTTCAACCAGCAGAAGGTGGAAAAGGTGGTGGAATATCACTCCCATGAACATCCCCCTTAGCAGACTGAAGAGAGACCACCTGGCCTCAATGGAGCAGGAGACCGTGTTCTGAAACTGCCTGTGGATGATCCATAAGGGGGGGAACTACAAACAGCCCTGAGGAGCTAGGAGCAGCAACCAGAGGAGACTAGTAAGGAGCCAGGCCCCCAATCAACAGCTGCAAGGAGGCAAATTCTACCAATGACCTGAAGAGCCTGAAAGTAGAGTCCACTCTGGTTCAGAGGCGAGATCAGCCTGGCTGGCCGTTGGTTGCAGCCTGGAGACTCACCAAGCTGAGGGCTCCACTAAGCCTTGCCCAGCTCCAACCCAAAGCAACCGTGAGCATGCAAACGTGTGTTGTTGTCAGCCATGATATTTGTGACAGGGACACAGAAAACTAATGCAACAGACAAAAAAATGCAACAGACATTTCACCATATAAGGCATTTGAATGGCAAATAAGCACATGGAAAGATGCTAAACAGAATTCATTGTTAAGGAAATTCATAATTAAAACCACATAAGATATCACTATACACCTTTTAAAATTGCTGGAAGTGCTGGTGAAGATTTGGAGAAATGAAACTTGCACACACTGCTGGTTGGTTGGTCAAACGCTCCAGCCATGTTGGAAAATAGTTTGACAGTTTCTTGAAAAATTAGGCATCCACCTGTCATATGTCTCAGTCATTTCTGTCTGAGATATTTACCCAGGAGAAAGAAAATAACATGAGTATACAAAGCATTGTTCGTGAATGCTTGTAGCATCTTTAGGTATCATAGCAAAACCTAGAAATACCCTGTATGGCAATGGGTGAATAGATATACATTCAGGGGAATAGTACTCAACAGTAAAAAGGAGTGAACTACTGATACCTGCTCTAACATGGAAGACTCTCAAAACAATTATACCCCAGTGAAGGAAACCAGCCAAAAAAAAAAAAACAAAAAAAAAACATGGTGGGTGGTTCCACTTATATTAGATTCTTGAAGAAGTAAAGTAATCTATCATGACAGAAGGCAGATCAGTAATTGCTGTGTATGGGGAAGAAGCGGAAGGGAGGGACCAGGGAGCAGCGTGAGGGAACGTCTGGGAGTGATGGATAGGCTCATTATCTTGATTGTGAGGATGGTTTCGCTGATGTATCCGTACGTCAAAACTTATAAATCGGTGTAGTTTACTGTGTGTCAATTATACCTCAATAAAGCTGTTAAATTTAAAGAAGAAAAGATTGTGGGGATAGAAAATGACAAAGGTGATGTTTAACATGACATGTTCAAGGATCTCTGAGGAGGTACCATTTGAGCAGAGGGAGGGAAGGGAGGAAGGGAGGGAAGGAGGGAGGGAGGGAAGGAGGGAGGGAGGGATAGAGGGAGGGAGGGTCCGATGTGACTGTGTTGGAGAAGAACATTCCAGAGAGCGGGAACAGCAGGTGCAAAGGCCCTGGGTTGGGGTTACACTGGGCACATTCCCCTGCAACATGGCTGCAATGGAGTGGCAAAGGACACAAGGAGATCAGAGAGGTAGGAGGGCCCAGATCCTGTGGAACTTGCGCTGAGAGAGATGGAAATCTATTAAATTGTTTTGCACTGAGTTGTGCATGATCTGATATATTTTGAAAGTGACCTTCTAAACCTTAGTCATCATCCTAAACTCTAAGAAGGAAGGACGGAAACAAGGGAAGCAGTCAGTGAAGTGTTGTGCCCGGCAGGAGGTCACGGTGACCTGCTCCGAGAGCCGTGGTGGGCGTGGGGAGGGGGCCGGAGGCAGGTCAGTTTTGAAGGTCCCTCTGCCTTGCTTGGCTGACAGGCTGCCAGTGGGAAGGAAGAGAAGGAGAGACGTCAGAGATGATTGTAAGGTTTTTGTGGTTGGAATCCCTGGAAAAAATGGATTTTCCTATTCCTAAAATAGAGAAATCTGCGTGGCCGCTTTGTGGATGGGTTGGGTTTGGAATCTGTTCAGTTCAAGGTGCCTATGGAACCACAAGCCAGCTCCACATCTCAGACTGAAATCAGAAGAGAGGTTCGGAGCCGTGCCTGGGGATACGCATTTACACACAGAAAGAAGAGCTCTGAGGACGGAGCCCGGGGACCCCCAATATTAAGAGGTCAGGAAGACGCAGAAACCCCAGCAAGACCACTGCTCAAGAATCCCCCTGAACCAAGGGAAGGGCGTGTTTCAGGAAACGCAGGGACCCACTGTGATGAAGGTGGCCACCTGACAGCGTGAGGACCGGTGCCTGGACCTCTGAAATTAGCAACAGGCAACGCCATCCGGGGCCCTTCCCAGAGGTACAAGAATGGACGCTGGTCAGATCAGCTCACACGAGAATCGGAGGTGAAGAAGTCGAGACAAGGGGTACCGGTACGTTCTGCTGCCAAAGCAAGCAGAGAAGTTGAGCGGTGGGGAGGTGGGGGCCGGGGAGACTCTTTTTTTTGAAGATGGAAGATATGATCGCGAGTTTGTATCCTGATGGGAATATTCCAGCAGAGAGTATAGAGGTAAAAATTAATGATGCAGGAGAAAGAGAAAGAGGACAACTGCAGAGGGGAAGTCCTTGAGCTGCAGGAGCTGTGGGAGAGAAAGACGAAGAGGGGACAAGAATGTCCTATGAAGGGCTCTTGCCCAGACCCACCACTCCTGTTCCAGGACCCCAGCAGCGAGCAGAGGATCTGGAAGCCAAAACAGATGAATGCCTGGGACTCAGGGTCCTTCTGGCCATTCCTCTCCACCCCTGAAGAGGGGTTCCTTCTGCCCATCTTTACAGGGGATGTCACCAAGAGACACAGTGACCTTCTGCACCCCGCACCGTCCACCACAGCTACACAGAGCCTGCAGCGGGTCATTCTGAATGCAAGGGGGCCGTTCCCTCTCCCTGCACACTTGCAGGTCTGCTCACCAGCATGCCATCCAAAGAGAGCCTGGGTCTGAGGCCAAGACTGTGCAAAGCAGTTTTAGTGTCCCCATTTGAGCTGCAACTCAGCCTCACAGTGGAGCATGGACCATTGGTTTTCTTCCCAGCCTCTTTCCCCACAGATATAAAGCCATAGAACACGAGAGCTGAAAGAGACCTCAGAGATGGCCCAGTCCACCCCCGATTTCCATAAAAAGAAACTGAGGTGCAAGGTTACGTAGGCCCATGCCCAAAGACAAAGCAGAGCAAACTGTCATGTCCATGCCCATGAGCCATCAGATACCGCTCGTTCCTCCCCCGTCCCCAGAGATGTCAGTGCACGTGCCTGTGTGTACAAAACCGATTTGAAGATGCAAATTGGCTACATCCAATTTCATCCAACTGTCCTCGAAATTTAAGAGCTCTGCTGACATGCACAGAGCAGAGAGTAAATTGTTCCCCTGAGAGAAATCGTCTTGGAAATGGCCTCCTGTGTCACTGTCCAAGGTGCTAGGCGAGCAGAAGCTGGTCAGGAAGAAGTCTTCTGGGCCCAAATGGATTCCTCTTGTGAAAAGAGGTGCAAGGGAACATGGATCAGAGACCTGCTGAAATCTCTAAAACTTGGAAATGGATTGACACCTTCTCCCAGGACTTCCCATGTACTCCCTGCGGGAGTCGCTTTCTGAAGTAAATATGCAGGAGATGCATCATGACCAGTGCTAAAAGTTCTGGCCTGCTCTTGACTGACAGAGGATGGGAAAAAAACACATTTAAAAGGACAGTTACTCCCAAGAAGACCAAGAGCTGTTCCTTATGTGCCAGGACTTTAGCAAAGGATATCAGCTGTCCCAAAGCCTGGCCCTCCATCTTGCCAAATAGATTCACCCAAAAGTAGATAAACCAGAGCTTTGCAGATTAGATCAGCGGTGTTCAAGTGCTCTTTTAGAAGCAAAAACATTTTTCCAGCTAAATCTCTTCTGAAGATGACTGCTATTATGGTTTGAAAATGATGTGTCCTCCCAAAAGCACAGGTGACAATGTTCAGAAGTAAAATTATCAGATGCTGAGAGCTGTAACCTAACCAGTGGACTGGTCCAGTTTATGGATTAATCATTTGAAAGGATGGCTGTGCTGCATGCTAACTACAGGCAGATGAGGAAGAAGCAGGTCTCTTGGACTATCCCTTGGGAATTGTATTGTGTCCCCTTCTCCCCCACCACCCCCTGCTTCACGACTGCCATGAGGAGAGCGACTTCCTCCTCATGACTCCACCATGAGGTTCTGCTTACCTCAGGCCCAGAGCAATGGAGACAGCTGGCCATGCACTGAATCTCTGAAACTGTGATGCTGGGAATGGACCTTGGAGGCTTGGACTGGGTAGGTGGAATAAAAGCTGGATTGTGAGTAGTGTACTCACGTGAGAGCACTTCCCCATGACTCACACATAAGCGCGGGCGCGCACACACACACACACACACACACACACACACACTGGAGCCAAGAGAGTAAAATCACAGTGCATCTTAGACGGAATGATTGAGACTAGTGCCAGCTTCAAAGTCTTAAAGGACACAAGGCCATGGAAGGCAGGCAGTGGGTCCCCATCATGTCTCCATTTAATTCAGTAGCAAAATCAGATGGCTCATGGCAGATGAAGGTGAATTATCGAACTTCACCAAGTGGTATCTCAATTACAATTATTTTGCCAGATATATTTAGTAGAACAGATCCACATTCGATGTGTGGTTTTTAGTCTAGTGAATGGGTTTTTTTTCATTCCCCTCAAGGAGGATCAGAAACACTTTGCCTTCCCTGGGCATGCAGGGCTCTGCATAGGAGTGGTCATCCTTGGTCTGTTTAAGTCTTCTACTCTCTGTTCCAATATAGCTCAAAGAGATTCTGGTTTTCTGAACTTTTCCCAGAACATCAGGCTGGTCCATTATAGTGGTAACATCATCATAACATTTCTGGTGAACAGAAAGTAAGCAGAACTCAGAAGCCCTGGTAAGGTACGTGTATCTTAGTAGTGGTGGCAGATATCCCTACAAAGTCTTGGAGCCTGCCACATCATAAAAAGTCCAGTGGTCAGAGGCACGTTGAGTTATTTTCTTCACTGGAATGGTGATGGTTTGGATATGGTTTGAGTGTGTTCCTTAAGGGTTTGTATGTATGGCAAAACTGATATACAAAAATCAGTAGTGTCTCTGTACACTAACAATGAACTATGCAAACAAGAAATCAGGAAAACAACCCAAATTACAATATTTACTCAAAAAATAAAATACTTATGAATGAACTTAACAAAGAAGGTGAAAGAATTGGGCACTCTAAACTATAAAACAAGGAAGAAAGAAATTGTGGAAGACCCAAATAAATGAAAAATATTCCATGTTCAGGGACTGAACACAACATTAAAATAGCCATACTACCAAAGTGAACTATAGAAATCTCTATCAAATTTAATGAAATCTCTACCAAAATATCTTTTTTAAAAAAAAATCCAAAAATTCATTTGGAAACAAATAAGAAGCCAAACTAGCCAAAGCCACCTAGAACAGAAAATACAAAGCTGGAGGGATCACACTACCTGATTTCAAAAGGTGCTACAATGCTAACCCAAATAGCATGGTACTGTCACACACAGACACACAGGCCAGTGGAAGAGAACAGAGAGCCCAAAATAAAACCACAAATCTAAAGCCAACTGGTCTTTAATAGAGATGCCAGAAATATACAATGGGGAACAACAATCTCTTCAAACAATGGTGTTAAAACTGGATAGCCACAGGTAGAAGAATGAAATGATCTCTCGTCATATATAAAAATAGGTTTAAAGACTTAAACATAAGCTCTGAAAATGTAAAACTATTAGAAGAAAACCTATGAGAAAGAACTTGTTCTTTCCTCCCCATTTTTTTTTTTTTACAGTGGTACATCGTGGTGGGATCTGTTGTTACATATTAGCACTTGCACACAAATAACTGGCCAAAACCACTCCCCAGCACTTCCCCCTCCTCCCACTCCTCCTTCCACCCCCTGGTCCCTTTCCTCTATTCCCCTGATTTCATGAGATCCCCCCTCCCTTCTTTTCCTTTTTCCTCTCTAGCTTCCATATATGAGAGAAAAACAGGTGACCTTTTACCTGAGTTTGGCTTATTTCGTTTAACATAATGGTCTCAAGTTCCATCCATTTTCCTACATCCATTTCCTTTAGGGCTAAATAAAATGCCAATCTGTATATATATGCCACATTTTCTTTATCATTTCCTCCATTGAAGGGCTCCTGGGCTGGTTCCATAATCTTACTACTATGTAATACCAAGGAGTGGTGTAACTGGATAATATGTTGATTTCATATCTAGTTTTTTGAGGAAACTCTAGACTGATTCCTTTTTCTCCACATCCTCTCCAGCATTTATTATCGTTTGTATTCTTGATGACTGCCATTCTGATTGGCGTGAGATGAAATATCAGTGTAGTTTTGATTTGCATTTCCCTAATTGCTAATGACCTTAAACATTTTTAAATACATTTGTTGGTCATTTGTATTTCTTCTTTTTGAAGTGTCTGTTTAGTTCATTTGCCCATTTGGTAATTGGGTTATTCATTTTGCTTTGTTTTGTTTTGATGCCAAATTTTTTGAGTTCTTTGTATATTCCAGAAATTAATCCTCTGTCAGAAGAGTAGCTAGCAAATATTTTCTCCCTTTCTTTAGGTTTTCTCTTAATTGTTTCCTTTGATGTACAAAGCTTTTTAGTTTAATGCCATCCCATTTATTAATTCTTGACCCCTATTTGCTCATTAGGGGTCCTATTTTGAGAGCGTCATTGTCTGTGCCCATATGCTTGAGTATTGACCATAAATTTTTTCCTAGGAGTTACATAGTTTCTGGTCTAATTCCTAGATTTTTAACCCACTTTGAGTTGATTTTTGTGCAGGGTGAGAGATGAGGTTTTAGTCTCATTTCTTTACATATAGATAACCAGTTTTCCCAGCATCATTTGTTAAAGGGCTGGGTTTTCTCCAATGTATGTTTTTGGTAACTTTGTCAAGAATCAGATGACTGTAGATATGTGGATTTGTCCATGTCTTCTATTCTGTACTATTAGTCTATGTGTCTGTTTTATTTGTTGTTGTTGTTCTAATTAGTGGTACATGACAGCAGAATGCATTTTGATACATCATATATAGATAGAGTACAATTTCTCATTCTTTGGTTGTATATGATGTAGAATTCCATTGATTGTATAGTTATATATGTTCATAGGGTAATAATGATGTCCGATTCATTCTACTATCCTTCCTACCCCATGCCCCTCCCCTCCCTTCATTCCCCTCTGTCTAGTCTAAAGTAATTCTATTCTTCCCTAGCCACCCCTCCTTATTGTGAATTAGCATCTGTATATCTGAGAAAACATTTGGCCTTTGGTTTTTTGGGATTGGCTTCTTTTCTTAGCATTATATTCTCCAGCTCCATACACTTACCAGCAAATGCCATGATTTCATTCTTCTCTAAGGCTGACTAATATTTCATCATATATATCTACCACATTTTTTTATCCAATCATCTTTTGAAGAGTGCCTAGTTTGGTTCCATTGTTTAGCTATTGTGAGTTGAGCTGCTATAAACATTGATTTGGCTACATCATGGTAATATGCTGATTTTAAGTCATGTGGGTATAAACTGAGGAGTAGGGTAGCTGGGTCATATGGTGGTTTCATTTCAAGTTTTCTGAGGAATTTCCATACTGCTTTCCATAGTGGTTGCACCAATGTGCATTCCTACCAACAATGTATGAGTGTACAGTTTTCCCCACATCCTCATCAATATTTATTGTTGTTTGTATTCTTGATAAATGCCATTCTGATTGGGGTGAGGTGAAATCTTTAGGGTAGTTTTGATTTGCATTTCACTAATTGCTAAAGATGTTGAACATTTTTTAATATACTTGTTGATCAAGGCAAACCCACATAAACACAGTTATCTCCTACTAGACAAAGGCACCAAATCATTCACTAAAGAAAAGATAGCCTATTCAACAAATGGTGCTGGGAAAATTGGAAATCCACATGTAACAAAATGAAGTTAAACCTCTATCTCTCATCCTGCATGAAACTCAAAGTGGATCAAAGACTTAGGCATTAGAATAGAGACCCTGTGCCTAACAGAAAAAAAAAATAGGCCTAAATCTTCACTGTGTCGGCCTGGGATCTAACTTCTTTAACAAGAAGTGCAAGAAGTAAAATCAAGAATCAATATGGGATGAATTCAAACTAAAAAGCTTCTTCTCAGCAAAGGAAACAATCAGTAATGTGAAGAGACAGCCTACAGAACGGAGAAAGAATCTTCACTACTTGCACCTCATATAGAGCATTAATCTCCAGGATATATAAAAAACTCAAAAAACTTAACACCAAAAAAAAAACAAATAACCCAATCAATAAATGGGCTAAGGAACTGAACAGACACTTCACAGAAGAAGAAATATGACCCTGTTTTTATGCCAGTACCGTGCAGGTTTTGTTACTATAGCTCTGTAGTGTAATCTGAACTCAGGTATTGTGATGCCTCCAGCATTGTTTTTTGAGGGTTGATTATTCTGGGTCTTTTATTCTTCCAGATGAATTTTAGGACTCTTGGGGGAAAAAAAAAACTTCTTGACATTGGTCTTGGCAAAGATATTTTGGATATGAACCCAATAGGCAAATAAAGAAAAAAATGACAAATGGAATTGTATCAAACTAAAGAGCTTCTGCACAGCAAAGGAATAAACCAATAAAGTAAAGAGAGAACTTCCGTATTGGAAGGAAACATTTGCAAAATGTACATCTGATAAGAGGTTAATAGAATCCAAACTCCATAGCAAGAAAATAAATAAGTTGATTTTAAAATAAGCAAAAGACCCAAATAGACATTTCTCAACAGAAGACATACAAATGACCATCAGGTTTGTGAAAATTTTCTCTGGTGATCACAGTGATTACCAGAGAAATGCAAATTAAAACCACAATGAAAAAAATCACCTCGTGATCATTAAAATGGCTATTAAATAATAATAATAATAATAATAATAACAAGTTTCAAGAAGGATTTGGGACAAAAAAATGGCAGCCTTGTACACAGTTGTTGAGAATGTAAACTAGCACAGCCTTTATGGAGAACAATGCAGATGTTCCTCAGAAACTTAAGAAATAGAACATGTGCTGAAACAATCCCACTATTGGGCATATCCAAAGAAATGATATCAGTGGCAAAGACATCTGCACTCCCATTATTGTGCAGCACTATGCACTGTAGCCAAGGTATGGCATCCACCCAAGTGTCCATGATGAATGAGTAGGCAAAGGGAGTGTAACACAATAGAATGCTAGTTCACCCTAAACAGAGTGAAGTCCTATCGTTCGTACCTGGAAATGGAATCCAATTTGCATTTGGATTAAGCTGAAGGACATCATGCTAAGTAAAACAAGCCATTCACAGAAATGGAAGCACTACCTGACCTTTTATATGTGAAATCTAAAAAAGTCAGCTTCATAGAGGCAGAGAGCAGAACGGTGATTACTAGGGGCAGGAAGGAGGAGATGTTGATCCAAGGGTACAAGGGTAGGGGAGTTAAGTTCTAGAGGTCTGTTGTGAAGCATAGTGACTCGAATTAATATACTGAATCCTTGAAAATTGCTGAGAGCCGATTCTAAATGTTAAGTATATGAGGTGATAGATATGCTAATTAGTTTGCTTTAATCATTTCACAATATATACATATATCAAAACATCATGTCACCCACTATAAATACATGCAATTTTTTGTCAATTTAAAAAGTGATTTTAAAAAAGATTATGAATTCTCCATGGGGAAATTCCAGGCACCACAACATTTGAGCTAGATGGATGTTTGGGGGCTCTCAGGGGCTTCTTGGTGTCCGAAATCCTATCACTGAGCTCACTTTTGTACCTGTTTGACCTTTGGGAACTCTTGATTCATGGATCCTGGAAACAGAAGAAGATATTTCTACCCTAAAAATGAACCCAGGGGGAGATGTAAAGACAATGGAGGGGAGAAGGGAGCCTCCACAGAGGAAGGGAATAGCAGCAAGGGAAGGGCTGGAGAAGAGAAGGACGAGGAAAGAAATGGCACGCCTTCACTCACAGACAACCCAGCCCAGTACATACACAATCAAAGGGAACACAGCAGCAGAGACCACAAATGAAATTTAAAGTTGTTATGGCAACCGGAAGAAGTGGGTGGGCACTTGTGCCCACTGCATTTACGAAATTAAAGTGTCACATTTGCTAACTAATTAAATAGTACCTTCTAAATATTTCCGTCTCCCAGCCATCAGGCACAGGGGAGGACCGGGATGCAGAACTAGAGCTCTTATTTATTTACTTTGGGGTCCAGAGAACTATCCCACTGAGAGGCTCTTGCTGAGAAAAGTGGGGATTGGAGGCAGAGCTGGAAGTGAGGGTGGAGGCCACCTGAGGACATGCCTTGGGAAATGCAGGCAGAGCAATCAAAGGCACAGGATGGACTCCTTCAGAGCCCCCTGAAGAAGGGCAGCAAAAGGCAGGACCAGCCCAGCAGTGTGTCCTCGGGCCCCGTCATCTGCACGCACCTGCACACACACCTGAACCAGATCTCCAACAGGAAGAGGGTGAGGCACGAGGGGGTCCCAGGGGACTTGGCAGGGCCCAGAGTCCACGTATCCTGTGGAGACATTGTGAAGTTGAAAGAAGCCCGTCCCAAGGCCGCAGGCTGCACGAGACGATTTTCCTTTCGGGGGTGGAAGGTGGATTGGCTTGAGTTTTAAAAAATAGAAAAGAAAGCTCGCCGAGGAGTCAGATGCGCCATCTTAGCCGATCTTCCCTGGGGAAATAAATTACACATAACACCGTACACAAACAGCTCCAAACACAAACCCAGCTGGCAGCGAGATGGCACTTGTGTCCCCGGGGAAATAAATTCCAATGTCTGTATATCTCTATCCATAGACACAGACGGGAGAAGGTCACACCGTGCCTCCTTCAGTGCTCCTCTCACTGGAAATTAAGCAGTAATTGTTCTGGTGTTCAGTCCTCGACGAAGGGACACCCGTGAACTAGCCCTCCAACACGCTCGCAGCCAGGCCTCCCTGTGATGCCCGCAGGCCAGGCAAGAGAGGTGCAGGACACCTGGACGCTGGGCTGTGGGGCCAGGATCCCAGGAGGCCTCGCCTGAGGCAGAGAAGCCAGCTGCGGCCTGGGGAGGTGCGGGTCACTCCACAGGCCACGGAGGCTGCTCTGATTTTTCCTATTTCCCTGTTGATGCTGGTGATGGGGGGTGGGGGTATGTGTGGTGTGTGTGTGTCCCCAGGATGGGACAGGTCCTTAGTGTTCCTTCTCCGGCCTCAACCAGCCCAGTTACAGCTGTAAGTTTTGTGAGTTCAAAGCTCTGGAGCCAGAAGGACTCCGATTTCACATTGGAGAAACCAAGGCCAGACTTGGAGACAATGATGACCACACTCCGGGGGACAAGGGTGGTGTCTTTCATTCAGTGTGTGAACAGTCCCTGGCAAAGGAAAGACGGAAGGGAGGGAGGGGAGAGGAGTGGAGGATGGAAACACGGACATCCCATCCCCTGTCACCCGCTGACTTTAGTAGGCTGACATCCCCGTCAGGGTGGCCACAGAGTGTCACAGTAGCACTGTGTCCACAGCCACAGCAAGCAAGGTCGTGCCCAGAATCTGAGTGGGCTCTGAAGAGTGGTCTTGCTGGAACCAGAGCCCGTGGCGATATCACATCCAACCCAGGGACTCTTTCCTCTCACACTCACAAGGCCACCTCCTACGAGACACCTGTCACTGAAGCCGGTGTTGCTTCCTCCCTCCTCCAGTCCCCTCGGACGTTACTCTGCTGTTCCATCGGTACTTGATGGTGCCGCCCTCTACCTCCCAAGAGAGTCTGCACCTCACAGAAGAACGCTGGCTCCCAGCATGCCGGGGTGCGTGTCCATCTGTGCTGCCCACCTCTCCAGCAAGAGGCGCTGCACAGCCACCGACAAGTGCTCAGCGGTCCATGGACTGATGCACAAACCAGCAGAGCAGAGATTCTAGAGCACAGGAGGTGGAGCCCAGGAAGAGCCACTGGAACACCAATTCCAGTTCCATGAGGGGTGTCGGCTCCGGGCACTTCCAGATTCGCAGCCTGGTTTTAAAGCCTCCTCTCAGAAACCCCTCCAGGACCACCTGCCCACATGTCCAACCTCCTGTGGCACTGGGCAGCTCCCTGGACACTTCTGCCTGGCTCTACCTACTGGTTCCTCTTCTCTTGCATTTGAGTTCGGGGGGTTCACCTGCCTGGACCTGGAGACTCACTTGGACAAGGTCTCCAGTGGTGGCTCCCATGTCCCCAGATGCTGAGGCTCAGGGCAAAAGCTTCAAGGTTCCTTCCAGTGTCTTGAACTGAGTCCAGCTGGGACCCCAGAATCCCCAGCCTTGTGCTGGGAGGGAAAGAAAAGACCACCAGGAAAAGAGCCCTCTGGGTTGTGGCCTGAGAGAAGCACCAAGCCCGTGGGGACCAGGCCCGGCCTGAGAGGCCACAGTCAATCACGTCAAAGCTGGCTGGCCGCGGGGTCCCTGTCAGAGCAGCCTGCCTGGTCCTGCGGGGTGGGGTGGCTCACGCCCTGCCTCTGGCATGTTGGTCTCAGCGGGAGTAGGGCCTGTCCTTCCCAATCAGCTTTGGGGCTGTGAGTCCCCAGGGAAGGGGGAAGATAGGTCGAGACAGAAGAGATGTCACTTCCCATTGAAGTCCAGAACCAGGGAGAGGGGCTGCCTGCAACCAGCTCTGGCCCTTCCCTTCCAGGCTCAAGTGGGCAGGGCAGGGGGAGTGAAGTGGGCAGGGCAGGGGGAGCGAAGTGGGCAGGGCAGGGGGAGCGAAGTGGGCAGGGCAGGGGGAGCGAAGTGGGCAGGGCAGGGGGAGCGAAGTGGGCAGGGCAGGGGGAGCGAAGTGGGCAGGGCAGGGTTGCCTGTCAGCTGTGCACTGATACGTGGCATGGACCAAGTCCAGGACTGCACCTCATGACACAACTGGACGGGGCCCAAGCGGTGGCTACTCATAATTCCATCAACTCCGCACATCTGTTCTGTGTCGGGCTCTCAGTTACCATGGAGTGAAAAAGAGTAGCCCTGCCCTTGCCCTCATGGGGCCCACTGTCTAGAGACAGGCCACAGGAAATCCATGCGACAAGAGCTTTGTGGAAGGAAGACAGGGTGCCGGAGGACCCACGGAGGAGGGCAGAGGAGCCCTGGCTTAAAGGACAGGAGTGCTCACAGATTAAGTGGGCCACTAGACGAGACACTCAGCAATGCAGCATGGGGCTGTGACAGCTGAGCATGGAGAAGGACACACAACTTAGACTGAATTCTGATCTCCACTTAAAGCTGTGTGACCTTGGGGAAGTAACTTAACTTCCCTGTGCCCCAGCTTCCTTCTGTGGAAAGGAGATGGAAGATAAAAGTGTCTACCTCATCAGATCACTGTGAGAATCAACTGAGAAAAAGAAGGTGTGATGGCACCAGCACAGAGCAAGCTGAATCACCTTGGCCATTGCCGTGGCCCCTGTCTCGATTGAGAAAATGATAGTTAATAGGATTGTCATGGCTGCTGTTACTGCTGATAATAATAAGAGCAGGAGTGACGGGAGCTACTGCTGTTGTCACTGTCATGTCTAGAGTCAGCAGCTGGGAAACCACTCCAGGCCAGGGCAGCCTTGCCCAGCAAGGGCCTGGGCACTGGGATCACCGCAGTCTCCTGGACAGGGCCTTGGCACCAGGAACCGTATTGCAGCCCAGCCACCAGGTGTCAGGAACAAGATCTGAGTCACATTTGCCACAGGGCTGATGACCTAGGACAACTTAAATTGCTCTCCCCATGGCCAGACTGGGGGAGACTGGGAGGCTTTGCCTGTGAGAGATTCAAGAGGCCCCAACCATGGGGGAAGGAAGGGTGCAGAGGTAGCCTTATGAAGGCCGTGGGCAGAGGCAGGGCATGAGAGCTGGTGGACACCAGCTTGTTGGACTGCAGTGTTGACCGACAGAGACTGTCCATCTCTGCTCAGTCTCTTGACCTGCTCCCACTGTGGAGCAACTCCTAAGCCTGACCACGCCTTGGACCTTCTTTCCTCAGCAAAATGCAAGCACAGATGCTGTGGAGGAGTCCAGGGGCCAGCGGGTTCCCACAAGCCCGGGAACTAGAATTCCTGCAGACTCAGTCATGACAACACAGATGGTTTGCTGGGTCCCCACACTTCACACGCCCTGCTGTTTTCTCAAGAAGGACACCAGACAGCAGGCACTGTGACCCAAGCCCCCTGACCCCCATGAGTTGGGCATATCCCAATGGCCAACTGTCCTACCAACACCGTTAGGACCTGCTGTGGGTGCCGCGTGTGTGTCAGGCAGCGTAAGGGGTACAGGACAAGGAGGATCCCTGAGGACCCCTGGGCTCCTGGGGAGGAGGAGCTCTGGCACAGAACAGTGGGGGTTCTGCAGAGGGGCAGACAGGGACTGTGGACGATGAGGACAGTCTCCATGGGGGTCCCCGCAGCTGGGTGAGCCAAGACTGCCCAAAAGAGTCCTCAGTGTTTGAATCGGATTCCAAAAGGCAGAGAAGAGGGCAATGGAAGGTAATCGTAGCAGAACTGCCAGACTTTCTATGAGCTCTGGGGAAGAGGAGGGTGGAACAACAAACTAGTTGTTTCTGTATTTGGTGTTTGACCTGCAGCCCTCCAGCACTGGCTGGTTCCTAGAGACAGCAAATCAGGCACAAGTTCGGACACCTCACTCCTGGCCACCATCCACGTGCCCAATCACCAGGATCAGGGACCAAGAACCTGGGGACAGCCCCACACGCCCATTGACATTATTCACACTAGCCTGTCCCACGCCGGCTCACCCTGCTTGCCTGGGCTCTCCATGGAACCACAGTGAAGGTTCTGCCCCACATTTCCCCCTCGGCTCTCTCTACTTCTCAACTGAGGCACTTCCCGGTGAGGCCCCTGTGTGCCCTGCCACCTGGTTCTACAATCTGTTACCTCAGTAATGTCTTCCGTCATGGCGGTCATGTCTGCGTCCATGTGCCCAACACCATTAAAATGTGGGGCCTCATCCCTAAGGAGAGGGAAGGCTGGCCCTCTCTCCAGGAATTGGTGAAGACTTTCCCATGGGACCAGCTAAGTGCATGAAGAGGAAACTATAGGGCTAGAGGCCTAGACCTGCCTCCACTTCCCTAGAGTCCAGAAGGTCTGCCCCAGACCCCCTCAAGCCTAAGGAGCCTCATAAAAGAGAGACTTAGAAAAGAGAAAGCCCTCGGGTCCACTTAGAGGCAGCCACGAAGCACCAGAGACTGTTCTTGGGACTCTCCCAAGGAGGAACTGGTCCCTCTGTGCCTTCAACAATGACTGGCATCTGGGGCCGCCATGTTTGTTAGCTGAGTGCAGGAAGTGGAATCCCAGGACGCAGGGCCGACAGTGGCCACAGGAGAATAGATGAGCAAACAGAGGGGCCCTGGGGAGGGGAGGGTTTACCACTTCACCTGGCAGGAAGCCCGGCTGTGTGCTGTCTGGAAATCCCTGCAGGCCCCAAAGCTGTGAGAGATTGACAGAGGAATGGAGGGGGGTGGTTGTGAGTGGCAGTGAGTTCCACACTCCATGCCAGACCTCACCCACCGGAGCTGCAGCAAGAGGAAGAAAGGGTTCTGTCTTCCCAGGCTGACCAAGGGGACTCGAGGGACAATCCCATGAAGTCATCAGTGGGAACAGAGATTGCCGCAGGCCCGAGGCTGGAACACTGGGCCACTCATGTTTCTCTAGAGTCAAAGCCACTGCACCATCCCTCCCGCCACAGCCCCGCACCCAGGAAGAATCAGCCCCTTGTGCTGCCCGGCTAGAGGTCAGGGGGGCACCTCTTCCAAGACTCTCTTTATGTGTAGGGTTTGGACAGAGAGCTTCCTGCTGCCCAAGGACTGGTGGGCTCAACAGAGCCATTGTTTGGGCTGCAGGCCCTGGGGGCACTGGGGGTCCCAGCCTCCACCCTGTAGCCAGAGAACGTGGTCAACACAGGAACACTCTTGAACCCCCTCCAGGGGGTTTCTAAGCAGCAGGCCTCCTTCCACCAGAAGCCAGGGGACACCCACGCAAACGCTCACCTGTGGTGGCAATGGTGAGGCATGACTTGTCCCATCCTGTCACCGTCCGTGTTCTCATTTCAGCTTCTAGATAGCCCTGGGAGGTCAGTGCCCAGGGCTCCAGGGTCTTCCTCAGCAGCCTCCCTTCTGTCTCAGTCAGCACACTCACAGCATGCCTTCCTGCCTCACCGCCTATCCTGGCCCCCTAACCCCGACCACAAAGCCCTGCAGGACAGATTGCACTCAGTCTTATCTATGTCAAGACCTCGGAAAGCTCCTAACCATACATCCTATTTATACAGAACCATTATTCTCCCCAAACTTTGTCCCAATTTTAATATTAATAGCAGCCCTTTTTCACACTCAGAAGCATCCCCTTGAGCAAGATAAATGACATAGCTAGCCTCCCTCGTGAGCTCCCCCCCTCCCTGCCTACAGAGGTTCTGGAACATCAGCCCTAGGTGGCACCCCTTTCTGGGCCATGTGTGACATGCCCACAATACCCATCCACTCTGAGAATGGGCACCAGACGGCAGGGATTACCTCCTTGAGCAAATGAGGACACAGGCTGAAGGGGATATGTTCTGTCCAGATCACTGAATTTGCTAGTAGCAGAACTCAAGGTATGCCAACACCCTATGCCAGATATTTCCACTGAACCAGGCTAGCTTCATGAGCAACGAACCACCACACCTCAATTGTAGTCTGGATGACCTACCCTTGAGACCTTCCTTTGCTGTCTGTCATTGCTCTTGAGTTGTCCATGTGTGATGGGTTATCTTGTCCCAGACGATAAAGTCACAGAGCCCAGGAATGGTATCTTCTGTTCTCAGCCTAGATGCAGAGGACCTGCTTGAGGAATACTTGCAGAATCAAGTATTCTTGATTCAATGCTGAGTCCCGCAGCATTAGGGGACTCTCTGGAAGTCTGGCCAGCCTCAGTCAACACCAATGTGATGTTGGTGGTGAGGGAGCGTGCTCAACTGCCTTTCAGCTCTTCCGTCACTTCCTGTCTAATTTCCCTGGACCTCGGGTCATGTGTGGAGAGGACCCCTCCCACTAACAGGACCAAAAACCCACCATAGAGATGGGATTCATGGTGAGGCATGCTGGTTGCTTGGAAGAAACGTCCCAGGCCTCCATTCCAAATGTTCAAATGTTCATCAAGGTCCCAAACCCAAGCTAAACCTGAGCTACACTTTAGGGGACAGGTTACTGGGATCTTCCATCATAGTTTGTTAAAAATAATTGTTGCAGTGAAACAAGGTGTACCCCTCCCAGTTCTTCCTGCTAAGTCTCCACTAGTGATGATATCTTAGCAATTTCTTCCCTTCCCCTCACCTTAGGCTTCTCATCTGTAAAATGAAAGGGGTGAACAAGACCAGTGCTGCCCAGTGGAAAGACAATGCAGGACACAAGTGTGAGTCTGCATTTTCTAGTAACCATACCAAAAAAAAAAAAATTAAAAGAAATGTAGAAAATGAATTGGAATAATAATTTTTAGATAATTAATCATTAATTAAATAATTAATGTATCATTGAATGAGATACAGAAAACACCTTATCACTTCCACACCTGATGAATATAAAAGTTTTTAATGAAGCAATATAACTTTTGATTGGTTTGTTGGCATACTGGGTTTGAAATCTGGCGTAGGTAATTACACCGGGAGCACATGCCAGTTCGGGTCACATTTCGAGGACTCAGTAAGCACAATATAATTTCAAGTGGCTGCCATATTGGATGATACAGGACTGGATACCCTGAAGGTCCCTTCTAGTTCAGACAACGTATGACTTCACACTCAGGCCTCTATTCTTTTCCTGACAGTGGACTCTCCATCTCCAGGCTTCACCGACCTGCCCTTCAGAAGACACAATGCCACTTCCTGCCCTACCTGGCTACACATGCTATCCTCTATCACCCGGTACTCTCAGGAGAAGAGGTAGGATCTGCCTGCACTCACTCCCAAGTCACCGGAGCCCTGCCCCAGTGCCTCTCTCAGCCCACGGGGTGAGCCCAGGTTTGTCCCACGGCCCACCTGCTCAGCACTTCTTTCTCAGCAGCCACTAGACCCATAGACCTCAGCAGGGGCAGTGAAGAAAGAGAGTGAGAAGTCTCCAACACAACATGCCTCCTCCCAGGCAATTCTGTGGGCATTGGCTTCATGCCCAGCATAAGGCGAGCACTTTGTCAAATCTAGGGACACCAAAAAGAGCTGGATGATTGTCGTGTTTCCCTTAAGAACCTAACCCTGATGTGCGTGAGATAAACAACTGAAGGACGACATCAAACAATGCATACTAAAGTGTTAAATTGGATACTGCACCTTCCAAAGATGTATCGGTTGGGGTCTCAGCAGGAAACAGATGGCACACTCAAGCTGGATAACTGAGGAGAGTTTAATGAGAGTATTATTTTAAAATATGTGGGAAGAGCTCAGGGAAAAACACAAAGCATAATACATACCTCCCTCTAGGCCTGAAGAGGCCACAACAAGGAGACACGGAAGAAGCCAGAGCAGAACTGTAGGAAGTGGTTCATATAATGAAGCTTCAGGATCACAGGCAAAGAGCTCAGGGAAGATGTAGTCCCTGTGCACTCTCCTCCCTCCCCTTTTCTCCAGCCGGCCCACGGCACTGGCTAAATCCAATCTGAACCCAAAGAGCAAGAGTCCGTGGAGGTCAGCTTCCCAAATCATAGAGCAGGGTGGGTGTGGACATGGAAGAACCAGGAGGAAATTCCCAGACAAGAGATCATATAAAACATACGGGCGGTAAGCGTGAAGGAGGTCACACTCCTTCCCACTGGAGTGGCAGGGCTAGGCCTGGAAGTGAGTTCTGGAGATGAGTGTGTAAAGAAGGAGGACCTTCCGCCTGGACAGTAGGGTCCAAGGAAGATGACCTGGGAAAAGTCAGCTGGAGTTGAGTGGGAGGCCCTCTGAGATGGGGTGGCCATGATACATAACTGTCCCCCATGTTCGCCTTTCCTTCCCTCTCCAGCTCCACGCGAACGAAATCCCAGCCTTCCTGCCTGGAAAGGTTCAACGTACACCTTGAAAGGTTGAACTTGAACTGAGCTCCTGAAAGAAGGCAGGGCCTTAGAAGGGCAAAGAGGAGGAGAGTGGCTGGTGTCAATGGCCCCATGGAGAAGCAGGGTAGGTGCTCTGTGGTCTAGCACAGAAGAGTGAATCTAGGTGGGAGCTAAAGGTCCAAAAGATCCAGAGAAGTAACTAGAATAATTGAATATGGAACCTGCATGAGATCGTTATGTAGACAGATAGATAGATAGATATAGATATAGATAGATATAGATATAGATATAGATATAGATATAGATTTAGTCAATAGCCATATGAAGAAAAGACATAATGATCTAATGATCACATCAGGCATCAGATAGGTGCTACCATATGTAACAGTACACACCTCCTGGGTCCACAATTCTCTTACTCCCATTTTCCAGAGGAAAAAAACTGAGGATAAAATGGGTTCAATGATTTTTACTAGATGGGAAGGCCATTAAGAGAAATTGCTCTGGGACCCAAGCCCTGATTCTAAATCTCTATGTATTTTCCACACTCATAAAATAATGAGAGAATAATGCAAGTCAGCGTCCACTGAGACCCTGGCTGCAGGCTGCTTTCTGAGAGGACAGAGCATTGAGGAAGGAAGCCACCATTGTTACAGGGAGCAGAGGCAGACCTGGGGCTGCATTCAGTAGGAGCTAGAGCTCAGAGAACTGTAACCTAGAATCAACGAGAGCAAGTCTCAAGGCAGAAGCCGGACATGAGCTGAGGTCTTTGCACACCCAAGTCAGGTTTCCATGGAGACCAAACTCCCTCTCCTGGGAACCTTTATATATCCAGCCACCCTCTTTGACAGGCCCTAACGGGGAGCCACCGCCACCTCACAGTCAAAATCCAAATCTCTGTCCTGTGCAGGAAAACAAGATTTCCAGTGAGCAGGAGGACACACACGGGGCTTGAATGTGGAATCTGTGTGCTCTTCCAGCCAGTCCCTGCTGGTCACCAGAAGGAAAGGGGAAATAGTCCTCGGCCACCACACCAGCCACCAAGCATGGAGAAGGGGCAAAGACCTCCATGTTCCCCCCAGGTCCATCGAATCTCTATCTCCTTTTCCGCTATCAGGAAGAATGCTTGTGAGGATAGCCTTTCCTCTCTGTAACATCTTTGGTCTGGAAACCCAGGTCATCATTTCTTATTTAGGCTGTGTCTGCCACAGAAACGCACCAGATGGCGAAAGGGTCAGCCAGCGCTCCTGACGGCTCCATGACTGATGGAGCCAATACGGTTTGTCTGAGCGGATGCGATTTGGTATTTAAACAAGGGGCCAGAGGGAAGATGGCAAAGACAGAAAAGAGACTCCATGGAGCCAACAACAGCTCCTCCAAACCACCAAGAAGGTGCATTCAAGGAGCAGCACTGGGGGTCCTCCCTGGCCCTGCATCACGTTGGAGGGCCCACATGACCTCCATCTCTGGTCCTAGACCCCAGCCCTCCTGCCTCCCCCGTCAGAATCACCTGGGGAAGCCTGGAGCAGCACCAGTGCCTGGACCCCACCTTGGAAATTCTGATTTAGCAGCCTGAAGTAGGGCCAGAAACTAAAAGCATTTTTGAATCACTTCAAGTGCAGCCGGAGTTGAAAAACACTGACGCTAATCAATTCCATTCTCTCTGAAGCCCCCCCGCCTCTTGCCATTGTGTTCTCCAAACCTCGTTTCTGGGGCCACCCTTCCCCCAAGGCAGTAGGTATGAGAGCAGTGATCAGATTCATGGTTCTCTGACTAGCCAGGTGGACACCCCTCTCGGGGCTCCATCCAGAGGTCCAGCATCCTAGGAAAAATTTGAGTCATTGGCAAACTGGAATGGATGGTCCCCCAAGCCTGGGCTGCCAACTCTCCCAGCCCTGACAGTGCTCCCCAGAGTCTGCCCACTTCTCTGATCTTTCCCACTCATCCTAAGCCTGAGAGCCCCAGGCTTAGGGACCGTTCTGAGAACCCCAGAATCCACGAGGCCCCACCTGACCTCCATCTCTGGTCCTCAACCTCAGCCGCAACCCAGCTCTCCTGCTTCCCTGGTCCTGGGTGCCCCACACACTTGAGAAGGGGCAGTGGTAGGGCTGAGTGCTATCTGGTTGGTGTCCCCGGGCTGATCTGCCCCACATCTGAAATTGCACCGTGGGTGCTAATGTGTTCCTTCCCATAGTCCTGGAGCTCTAAATCCAGGTGCCATTTACTAAGCAATGTTCGTATTTATTTGTGAAATTATATGGACCTTTATAGCACACTTACAAAGAGGGATAAATCCCTGCTCGCATGGCCCAATTTGTTGTTCTAACCTGACACTTTGGTGTCATAATCACCTTTCTTTCAGCTGGTTATGGCCAAGGCTGTTAGGGATTTATTAGAAGCATTTTATAATGTGCTTTACAAGATGTTTTTAGGCTGCGGCTTTGTTTATGGGAAAGAGAGGGAGGGATGGAGGAAATGGGACAGGGAACCAGGAGAGAGAGAAGGGATGAGAGCAGGTGACCCAGCAAGTGGCCATGAATCTGGAAGCAGCATCTGGGGATGAGTTAAGTAGGAACTCTCCACCTTCCACCCCCACCCCTGCTCACCCGCCACTTGAAAAACTTTGATCTCTCACTTCTACAATATTATTGATCTTTAGAGGTGGGGAGGGGGAAAAAACACAGACATCAAGGAGATTTCAAGATAAGACTGGGGAGGAAGGGACCTCCTTTATAGGCAAGGAAATGCCAGAGAGCTTTGCTAGAGGTGAACTTTCCACCCTCTGCTTCTTTCTACCTGAGAAGGGGAAGGAGAAAGCAAATAGGTCCCAAGCTTAGCTACCGTCTTGCAAGCTCTTAGTGAGGGCTGGAAAGGGCTCATCCTTTCCCAGGGAGGGTTCCACTGAGGATGGCTGGGAGATGGTTGTGAAGGGAGAGGCCCAGAAATCCCTGGACAAGTGCATAGTGAGACCTTGAACTAAAGAGCCCAGAGGGCAAGTCCAGGTGCAGCCCATGAGGAAGAGGCACATCCTCCAGTCAGCTACAATCCCACCTGCTAGGTGTGCTCATGGAGACACGCGGGAAGAGTGACAGGAGCAAAAGTACAAGTGACAGTTTTCTGAATTAGGGGGAATCAGACAAAGGCGTCACTCACCTTCACTCACCAGGGAGGGACATGCTTCCATCAGAGAGCAGAAGGAACAGGGCAGTGCAATGCTGGGGACAGCCATCCTCCCCCTCAGTGGCTGCTTAGCACCTCTCTGGTGCCTGAGCTTTCCCGGGGGCTGGAAAACAACAGTGAACCTGGCAGACAAAGCCTTACCCTTTGGCTCCGCTGGAGGTGGATGCAGAGGCTTAGAGCAGAGACCTGGAGTCTGCAGAGAAGCCAGTCAGGCAAAGACCCAAGAAGTCACCGTGAGTCCAATGGTTCCAGCTGAAGAACGGGAATGAGTCCAAGAGGACTGCACGGTGGTTCAAAACAAAACTGAAAAGGTGGCCAGGAACCATATGGCCAAGGTCAGAAGTGTGCATTTTATTTTAAAGGGAAAAAGATGTCTCGTTTTGCATTTTCAAAAGATCCTTGGCCCCCTGCCCAGGAGCACACCAGCACCCAGATCTCCATTTCTCCAAGCAGAGAACTCCTAGGCTCCTTGAAGAAATGGTTGCGTCTAGGGCTGGGGCAGCAAACATAAAAGATGAGCCCCCAGAACCCTGTAATGCCAGAAAGTTGGTGCCAAAGAGATGAGGACATGTCAAAGGGACAGAGGAGGCAAACTGAAGGGACTCCCGAAGGCCGGAGCTGGAACAGTTCAGTGATGAATAAATAACAAAGCATTGGACTATAACCCCAAGTTTGAAGTCAATGCCCAGGAGTTCCCACTGATGTAAATAAATGATGAATTAATAAATAAATAAGAAAGAAGAGACAAATCTCCCATACAGAACTCCAAATAATTTATGTAGATACTGCAGGAGGTGGAGTTGAGTTTTCTTTTCTCTCTGCCCCTTCAGTGTAGGATGCTCCAAAGAGCAGAGTGTGCACAGGGAAGAGAGGCAGGTCACTTGGCAGAGCTGGCAGGCTCTACCTCAGTCAGCTGATCAAGGTCAACATCAACAGGGACAAACCATGATGATTCCTTGACATGATGGGACGTTCTGCCCCCAAAACTCAAACCTAAACTTAAGAAGACATCAGATAAACCCACTCCAGGGGGCATTCAGCAAAATGCCTGATGGATCCTTGTCAAAGCAGCTTAGATCATCAAAAACAGGGAAAGTCTGAGATTCCGTCACAGCCAAGAGGAGCCTTAGACATAACGACTAGATGTAATGTAGGATCGCAGCTGGGATCCTAGAAAGAAGAGGACATGGGCGGAAGACAAGTGACATCTGAATGGTGTTCGCTTCTTAGTTGTGCCAAATGTACCATGGCAATACAAGATGTTAACCATAGGGAAAGCTGGGTGAAGGATGCCCAAGAACTCACATGCTATTTTTGAAACTTTGCTGTAAATCCAAAATTACTGTAAAAATGTTTTTAATTATGTTTTTAAAAAAAGATCCTTGGACTGCTGTGTGCAGATTGAACTGTGGGAAAGCAAGAGAGAAAGCCGAAGAGACAGTGATGAGGAGCAGGAAGGACAGCGAGTGGGGGATGGGGGTGGAGGAGGGGGATGGGGGAAGCTGGGAGATTGAGAGGATCGAGGATCATTGCTGGGGTCTGGCTTAACTCAGCAGGGAAGGAGGATCAGGTTGGAAGGTGTGGGAAGGAAACAGAGATCTGGCTGAAGGCTCGCCAAGTTTGAGGGGCTTGTCACACATCCAAATCAAGTGTTGAATAGTGTTTGGAAGGATGAATCTGGACCTCAGGGAGGAGGAAGGAGCTGAGGCTGTAGGGGTCCAGAAGCTTCCATACTGGACTCAAAGTGATACAACGTGATCCATTCTCCCAGCAAAGGTTCTCCAGCCACCTACCCTTTGTCAGGTACTGGTGCCGGCATTGGACTTAGAGCCGTGAGCTAAGCAAGAAAGACGAGGAGGCCATCAACAAATGGAAGGAGGAGGCTGCAGAGTCGGGCAGTGGAGTCCTGTGTAGACGGGGAGCCAGAGAGACGGGGCGGCCGCTAGTCCTGCTAGGGAGCCAGGTGGTCTCTAAGGGGATGGCAGTGGGCAGGGGCTTAACCACCCGTGGGGACAAGCCACATGGATACCTAAGGAATGGCATTTGGGGCAGAGCCAACAGCTACTGCAAAGGCCCCTTGCATTTACTTGAGAAGGAGGATAAAATGGCTAGAATGGGACTGTGGGCCAAGCGGAATCCCCTGAAGGTGAGCAACTGCTGACTCAGGAAGAGGCCAGTGGAAGGGAGGGGCTCCAAGGCTGCAGGCCTCTGGGGGCCCTGGCCCTTGAAGAAGCAGGGACTTCCTCTGTGCTGGACGAAGGGAGGCTGAGCTTCTGGGGGCAGGTGCTGGCAGCCTGGCAGATGTGGAGGTGGAGATGAAGGGTGGGCCCTTTAGAAGAAAGCTCAGAGGGCAGGTAGAGGCCACAGGGAAAGAGAAAGAAGGAGGTTCTGGGCTGGGGGCTACAGGGCTTGTATAGGATCCTTCTTGCTGCTATGACAAATCACAAATGAGTGGCTTCAAACCATACAGATTGATTATCTTACAGTTCTAGAGGTCAGCTTCCAAAATTGTCCCCAAAGGGTCAAACTCAAGGTGTTTCTGTGGAGTTATGTTGCATCCTGTTTCCTTAAGGGGGAATTCCTTGTCTTCTCCAGCTTCTAGAGGCTGCCCACATCTGGTGGTTTGTGGCTCATGGCTCCTTCCACCTTCAAAGCCAGCAGCACAGCATCCTCAAATCTCCCTCTAACTTTCTCTTGCCTCCCTCTTCCACATTCAAAGAACCCTAGTGATTACATTGGGCCCACTTGGAAAATTCAGGACCATCTCTTCACTTCCAGGTCTGCTGATTAGCAACCCTTAGCCCATCTGCAACCTAGCCCCCCCCCCCTTGCCATGTCACCAATACATCCACTGATTTCAGGAATTAGGATGTAGACATCTTGGAGGGGTGCACTGTTGCAGCCACCACTGGGGTGTAGCAGGAGTCTAGATATGAGAACAATCCACTGAATTCAGCAAGGTTGAGCAAGGAGGGAGGCATCCCTGACTGTTGGGGAAGAGCTGACATTCGGAGTCAGACGTGGGTATGTGCTGCATCTCTGCAACCCGTTAGCCAGGCCTGGGAAAGCTCCTCACCCTCTCCAGGTCTCAGGTTCCTGTCTATTAAAGGAAAACAGCAGCATCGACCTTGTAGTCTTTTCCCAGGATTAAAAATTACACACAGAGGGTCCTAACTCCACACCTGCTACCCAGAGAAGATCAATAGTAACTATGGATATTTTCAGCAACTGATTTGATAGGGCAGTGGGTTCTCAGCTGGGTGATTGGGGCAAAAAGTGACAGAATGCAACCAGACGAGGAGCCAGCAGGGAAAGGGCAGAGAGAATATGAGTGCAATCTCCCACAGGTTGGTTCTGGAGTCCCAGGGGAACCACCAAGAGACCATAGAGTCATTTGGGGTGAGTTATTCTGTGCTCCACTTCCTCACCCTTGGAGTCCCACCTCATAGAAGAGTGAAGATTAAATGCAATGCCCTATGCACAGAGCCCTAGCCCAGAGTTCTCGATCCACTGGGTGAACCTCAACCATCTGTGCTATTAGCCAAGAAGCAGTAAAAGATTAAGTCACCATGGGGCACGGCAGAAAGCTCTGAAGTAGAGGCGGGGAACTCAAGAAGCACCAGGATGTGCCAGCAGTTGCCTGAGCTGGTGGCGGAGTGAGTACACAGTGCAGGCTGCTCTCCCTGAGAATGGCAGAGATCAGAGGACGTAAGGAAAAGGCCATCGGTGACATGGTTTGGAGGTGTCCCCCAAAAGCTCATGCAAGAAGGTTCATTGCGTGAGCTGCTTCCCTCCACCACACTCTTCTGCCCTGATGTTCAGCCTTACCTTAAGCCCCAAGGAATGCTGTCTCTGGATAGAGACCTCTGAAACCATGAGCCTCCAAATAAACTTTTCCCTCCTCTAATATTGTTCTGGTCGGGCCTTTTATCATAGCAGAAAAAGCTGACTAAAACAATCAGGAGCCTTGCAGGGGACTCTGCATGGGGTCACCTCCTCAGTGAAGTCAGATGGGGAAAGGGCCCTTCTCTGGGCTCACACAACTAAGACGCAGAAAGCAACTGTGCAGTCCAAATGCACTGCCGTCCTGTGCTGCTTCTGTGTCCTCCCCAGTGCCATGGTTGGAAGGTACCCTCCAAAGATCATGTTGAAAGGTAATGGCCTTGTAACAGTGTTGAGAGGGGGGAACTTTAAGGGGTAATTAGATCTTGAGGATACCACACTCCTAGATGGACTAATGCTATTATCAAGAGAGTAGGTTAGTTACCCTGAGAGTGGGTTCCTGATCAAAGGGATGAGTTCACCCCAGTTTTCTCCCTCCCTGTCTCATGTATTCCCACCACATGCCAGCCCTATGTTCTTGAGCTTCCCAGGCTCTGGAACCAAGAGCTCAATAAACTCCTATTGTCTATAATTTACACAACCCTGCAGTATCCTGTTACAGCAGCAGAAAATGGGCAAAGATGCCCAGGAACCTTTGGGAACAGCAGGAATTCAAGAGCACCCTTAAGGTTTCGTAAGACAGTGACATGCTTCCAATCAGATAGAGGGAAGCTCCATATGTTTCTGCAGGTCAGTGACTTTTAATAATGCTCTACAGACTCAGACATCCAATTAAAATTCCTCAAGGGCAGACACTGGCCCTCATTCATCTCTGTGTGCCAGGAACCTAGTACTGGGCTGTATCATTAGGAGTTCAAAGGAAGGAAAGAAAAGGGAAGGGAGGGAGACCAGAGGAAGAGACGGAGGGAGGAAGGGAGACGGGAAGGAGGAAGAAAAGAGGGGAAAGGGAAGGGAAGGAGGGAGAAGGGAAAGAATGAATAAGGAAAGGGGGTTTTCAGGAGCTATTTTGAGCCTGGAGAAAGCACGTCAAGGCCCCCAGCTGCTATAAATAAATATGTAGTGCCCATCCCCTCTGCCAATAGCTCTCTGGGCCAGATGCATAGGCATGGCGACACCACAGGACTAAGTGGCCGGAGCAGAGCCACACTGGGCCTTTTCACCATCTGGGAACCAAGGTTTAAGCACCTTCCCCAGCCAGGCCAGTCCCCTACGACGTTCCAGCCTAGGACGTCTCTGGAGCCTTGGACCCCGTGAGTTGGCAAGAAGAGCAAACCCCAGGCCCCACAGAAACCCTAAGGAACCCGGCTGCAGTCCTCCCACCTGCAGCAGTGCTAGCCCAAGGTCAGTGTGGCCCCTCAGGGTCCAGGAGCCACCAGTTTGTCCTCTTGTTTATTTGTGTTGCGTTTATCATCATTGCATTACTGCAATCTTTAATTCCCCTCATCCTCTCTTTGATGCTACAAGGAAATAGTTTTCCTTTAATCAGATGACCCAGAACATGTCACTGAACCTCTGCAAAAATGGGCCGTCCCTCCTCCGGACTGGAAGATTCCTGCCACCTCCCTGACCTCAGCTGTCCCCGATCCTCCCTCAGCTTCCTGTCATGAGGCACCAGATGGAGTGGGCCAGGCAGATGTTCCTTTCCAAAGCGCCCTGACACAGACACTCCAAGTCAGCTCTGCTCAGATCCTGGGTTGTAAAGCAGGCAAAGGCTCTGAGCCCCACTTAGCAGATGGGGAAACTGAGGCCCTGGGCACTGCCTCTACTTCCCAGGGCTGCGGCTGGGAGACACTCACAGAAAGTCATCCTCCTCAGTCTTTTCCCACCCTGAATAAGTGACCGGGCAACGTCCATTCCTCCTAGGAGAGGTCCTCGCCAGGTGGCCCCAGACAAAAAAAGTAGACACAGAACTGGTCGTGCCCCTGTGACTCTCCAGATAAACTAAAAAGGGTCAGCACCCATTAACCCAGCCCCTGCTGAGGATCTGTGCCATGGTCCCAGTGACAATCACAATCGGCCCCATCCAGACATGAGGGGCACCATCAGGGCTCCAGATAGCTCCACTGGGGACCCTGAGCTGATCTTCCCTGGTGGCAATTGTTTTAACATGTCCTTGTGGGATTTTAATTTATGGAGGTGACTGAGAGATGACTCAGAGAGGCTAATGCCATTGAAAGATTTCATTGTTACTCACACGTCCCCCCAGACACGAGAGACATGTCACACCTTCCCACACAGAGCCACGTGGGGATGGACCTGAATCTGTCAGAACCAGAGCAGGGGGCAGCCGCAGCTTTCATTGCCTTTGCCGGGAAAGGCCAGGCAGAGCAGAGCCAGCAAGTTTAGGACTGGCCAGTTCAGTAATGTCGGTGGGTTTTAGACTGTGGGCTGGGTTGTGGTGGTCTGGAACTGGCCCTGGGGTGATCCAGGCAGAGGAAACACTGTCCTGGTGAGTAAGAGTAGGTTAAAACAACTGGTTGGGGGAAGGGGCTTGGGAATGACTGGTTCCACTTGAGAGCTGCATCTGTAGGCTGGTTGTGGACTGTTTCTAGGAAGAAGCCCTGGGAGGCACAGTCTCCCCCGAGCCAACAAGGCCTCTCCAACACGTCAAAACACCATGTAATACAGAAAATAAAACCATGATTCATGCAGCAGGGGACAGGAGGTGTGGGGCATAGGAAGGCCCTGACACTCCCCTCCACGCCACCACCACCAACAGAAGGATGTCTGTATCCAGCCGGCAGCTGGCAGGTCAGAGCCAGGCTCCCGGCTCTTCCCCGGCAGAATGCTATCCCTTACGTCCAGCCTGCTTCTCAGCCTGTCCCCTCCAACCTTTCCCTTGACCCCACCTGGACTACCGTAAGAGGAGACACAGAGCAGGATAGAGGGGGATGTATACAGCATTACAGGGTGACTGGCCCTGGGTCCAGCACTCCTCACGGACCTTCCAAAGGCCAGAAGTCACCGATAGAGAAGGCCAACCTCCCTCATCTGCTCCCAGACCCATGTGCGCTTAGGCTACATCTGCCTTGCTCTCATCTTCTTCCCCCTGGAAGTCCCACAGTCGTGAACACCTCCCAGGCCTGACCCACTACATCTGGTGCCTCCTGCTCAGCAGCTGGGTAAGGGAAGTGACACACACCATGAAAGGTGCAGCCACTTGCCCGTACACTGTGGCCCCAGTGGCCCTGCTGCCTGAACGCTTTGTCTTGCCCTTCCGTGCCAGCCAAAGCGTGAAGCCCTTCCTTAATCCTGCTTTCCATTAGCCTCAAGTTAGGTTCAAATGCCCATTTCCCTGCATCCTTCATGAAATCAGCTTGTTTCTTGACAGCTTTGAAGTAACACCGAGTGGGGTTCACGTCTCAAGTTGCCCCAAACCCTTCTCAAGTTACTCCATCTCCCCTAGTCCCAAATTTCTCATCTGTAAAATGGGAATAATAGTTCATACCTTGTAAGGTTGTTGCAATGATTAAATGACACAGCATTGCAAAGATCTGGGCACAGAGTAGATAGCTCAGAATAATGTGTTGATGGTCTTCATGTCCATAAACCCTTTGAAGGACAGCACTGAAGGGCCTAGGTGTTGAGGAAAAGTGTAGCAGGATCCCCAAGGGTAGCAAGGGACCCACCCATGGGGAGAAGGCCTAGATGGGAAGGCTGAGGTCCAGAGGTTCCAGTCTGGCTGAGGACATTCCTACTCTTTGGTCTTGTCTAAGGAGACCTCCCCTCCGTGGTGTGGCCCGCTCATGCTGACTGGATGACTCTCCAACAGTAGCAATCCCAGAAACCAAAAAGCAACTCCAAAACTCCAGATAGCACCCCAGGCAATGGGACCAAGGATGCACCATGTTTGTGTGCCCCACAACCCAATAGAGCAAAAATTAATAATTGTCTGTGACTGGTGAGTTGCACATCAGAAAGGCAAGATGGACATTATCATTGCACACTGTGCCTAATTATAGACTGCAGTGATGACAATAATAGGATTAATTAACCTGGAAAACACGGAACGCAAAGGGATCGATGGCAGCTAAACAGCAGCCAGAGAACCTGGGGCCCAGGGAGATGGAGACAGCTGGCCTGTGTCACCAACAAGGAGCCTCTTGGCATGCTGGGCTACAGCGACCCCCCCTGCCTGGATGACATGTCTACTCACAGACGTCCCTGGAGGAACTGTCCTGGCTGGAGACGCCAAGAGCTCGGGGTCCCCAGGTAGAGTCATCTCATGAAGGATCCAGGGAAAGCAGGAGCAGAATTGGAGACTGGCCCAGAAATTAGCTAAGGCAGACGACGGGCTGCTCCTCCCTTTGTGTCACTGCATTGTTTTTGGTGCCCCAACAAAGGCCAGAGACACAGAGCCATGCTCCACATTTTGGTGATGAAAGCGCCAGCTACCTGCGGAGTGCTGTAAGACCCCTACACGGACGAGGCCATTCCCTGGTCCCAGCAGCTGGCCAATCTGGTTATAAAACCAGCCCCTTGCAGCAAATGCTCCCTGGCTGGGAGGCCTGGTACTGTCATAGCTCTGGTGACCTGTTCTTGGCTTTGCAGGCCTTCAGCCTGGCCACCCAGCCTCTCTAACCCCCTTCATCTCTTCTACCCTCCAACCTGCCCAGGCAATGGGCAAAGGAGACCAGAAGCCCGGAGGACCCCAGTCCCAAGCAGCTGCCTTGGTTTCCCTTTTCTTTCAAGGCCCAACTGAATCTCTCCTTTCTTGTCCTCCTCAGAAAACACCCACAGACATGCTCCGTTCCAGCATGGGTCCCATGTCACCTGGCGATGGAACTCAACAGTGTCACGGGCACCCCCTATCTTTCTCATTAAGGGGCCATCTCCCAGGATAGGTAGGCACTGTGTCTTCAGCTCCTCAAATAGTTTGGGCACATTAAACCCTTATCAAATGAGTGAATTATAAATAACAGGCCATTAGTGGATTTCCCACTATGTGCTGAGCACTGTCACTTTCATTTAATCCTCAGAACAAACCTGCAAGGTAGATATTATTATGCCTCTTTACAGATAAGGAACCGAGAAGCGGAGAAATTAATTCATCTGTTTCAGGTGCTGTAACTGGAAAATGGCAGGGCTGGAATCCACGCTGGGCTGTGCTCTTCCTGACCCCCAGCCCCTCTTCCCCACTATATCATCTTGTGGCAAACGAGTTTTGCTTGCAATTTCAGTTTCTCTAAGCTAGGGATATGGTATCTAACAACTACATTAGGACACATTCCACTACACCAAAAAATGTGTGAGTCACAGAGAGAATTATAGGGCGGGTGCAGGTTGCCTCGTTCCAACAGCTTCAGAGAAGCCTCATCGTGTGCAGGACTCCTTCCATACCAGATAGACCCCAGCATCCCAGGGGCTTCATGCTTCTCCGTTAAGTTTTAGTTGGCAGGAAGGGCAAGCCAGTCTCTGTTTCATATTCATTCAGAGACCAACGAAGAATGGACAGAATGTTGTGTACCCCAAAGTGTGTATGTTGAAACTGAACTCTCCAAGGAGAAATACCAGGAGGTAAAGCTTGGGGAGGTAATGAGATCGTGAGGGCTCTACCCTCAAGAATGGGCTTAGTACCTTTATTTAGGAAAAAAAAATAGGGGGGCTGAGAAAATTCCCTAACCCGTTTGTTATGTGAGGACACAGAGAAAAGATAGCCATTTACCATCCAGGAAGGGAATCCTCTTCAGACACTTGATCTGCTGATACCTTGTGCTTGGACTTCTCAGCCCCAAGAACCATAAGAAATAAATTTATGGTGCTCACAAGCCATTCAGGTTATATTTTGTTACAGCAAAACACTAAGATGGGCCTTCGTCTCCAAGGTGTGACTCCAGCCATCAACATCCGCCTGGTCAGAGACAGCAGGGGGAGTGGAGTAGGGCAGGGCTGTGACCTGGGAGGCTTTGGGAAGCCAGGCTTGGAAGTGGTCCATGCACTTCTGCTTGCGTTCCACTGGCCAGAACTGTGCGAGCCCCACAGTCACGCTGGGTGAAGAGGTGTCTAGAAATGTGACTCCTGGTTGGATACCACCCAGGAAGCCTCTCTAGATTGTTGAGAGCCACAGCCCAAGGGGCCCCAGCAAACGTCCAGCTGCCAGCAAACGTCCAGCTGCCAGCTGATGATTGGCTCACAGCAGCCCCAGCAAACTTCTAGCTGCCAACTGATTGGCTCCTCTGCGGTGATGCTCATTGGGCTGTTTCCCCCCCCTTTCAGACCAAAAAGCTGCTCATTGGGGGACTTTTTTTGGCTCCACCCATGTGACCCAGCCAATTGGCCTCAAGAGCAGGAGGAGTGGGGGAGGTTGAGAGGCTTGTGGGAAGCCAGTGGTGGCAGTTGGTCTCTGAGGGAATTCCTGAGGAGCTGTGTGGTGCAGTGTGTGTGTTCTAAAAATAAAGTTCGTTTCTTTTGACAAGTGGCTCCTGAATTGTGCCCAGCCAGACTGCGGCACTAGATGACAGAAGGGAGGATGGATTTTTGGCCACTGTGGTAGTCAGCCTTTCATCGCTACGACCCAGACACCTGACAAGAACAACTTTGAGGAAGGAAAGTTTGTTCTGAGTTCATGGCTTCAGAAGTTCAGTCCATGGGCTGCAGGCTCCATGGCTCTGGGCCAGAGATGAGGAAGGACATTATGGCAGAAGGGTGTGGTGGAGGAAAGCTGCTCAACTCATGGCACCCAAGACAATCTTCCAGGAACAAAATATGAAAACCCCAGGGCACATGCCCAGTGACCTACTTCCTCCCACCTTGCCCACCTGCCTACAGTTACACCATTAAATCCATCAACTGGATTAGTCCACTGATGAGGATAGAGCTCTCATAATCCAATCGTCCCACCACTTTACGGTTTATCACAAGAGCTTACTGGGGACATGTCATATCCAACCCATGACAGTGACCATGTAGCCATCTCTGCCACCCTGCACCTGGCATGCTTCAATAAAGAGCCAGAAACCTTGGCTCTTCCCTGGGATGGGAACAGGACGGGGACTAGAGAGTAGAAGAGAAACAGCATTTGTGATGTCCCTCTCCTGTGACAGGGACACGGCCATAGGAGGTGGTCGTTTCTAAGGACTAAGTGTGCAGGTGATAGAATTGCCTGCAGAGATGAAATCCCAGCAGTGCCACTTGCTAACTGAGACTTAACCTCCCTGAGTCAGAGTCCTCTGCCATAAATTGGGATCAATCACACCTGGTTCAGTATTGTGGGAAAATGAGATAGATAAGTCGTCTATGTAAAGCTTGGCCTGATTCATAGTTCGTTGTCAATAACAATAGCTCTTACTATAACCCATTTTTAATTATTTTATTTAATTCCACAACAACCTGGTATGAAAGATGGGATGACCTGGGTTGAAGTTAAGTATAATGGTCAAGGTCACACCCAGCTGAGTGACTCAACTGGGAACCTATCCTGCATCTATGTGACTTTTGAAAGGCCCAGAAACCAAGAGAGGTCTGGGATTTCTTACACATAGAAAGGTTTTCAGGGATATCAGGGAGGAGCTGGGGAGACTAGTACAGGCAGAGGAAAAAAAGGAGAGATTAAAAGAAATACTTCCTAAGAAGGCCAGGGAGTTTGCACTGGACCCTAGGGGCACTCAAAAAGCTCTAGACCCAAGTCCCGACCCATGGCAGATGAATAGCATGAGGAAGAAGAGAGGAGAGTGCTGAGGTCCCAGGAAACGGTGTGGCCGGATGCACTCTTACCCCCTCCAGTGTGTGCACCCCAGCCCACCGAGGACCAGGGACCCCTCTCCAGCAGTGAATCATCTGTTTACCAAAAGCGTGTTGCCAAGAGTACTCACTGTTGGTTATGCAACTCCAAATCGGTATCATACAAATTAATAGGCTCCAAAGGAATAATAACTGAAACGGAAGTTGATGATTCTAACTACCTCGTATCGAACTCAAACTGATGCTGAACAGTATGTGGGTGAGACAACTCAAACAAACTGGGCTTGAGGGAGCGGGCAGGAGGAGAGGTGGGCATGTTCATACAAAGCTAGAGCTCTGTGTTTGTATGGCTTTGCATGGGTCTTGAAGGCCTGATGCTACTTTAAAGAAGCCCAAAGTTGAGTTCAATGCCGCAGTACAGGCAAAATTACTGCAAGAAAGATGAGTGGGAGCTCTAAGGAGGGTCCCCTTGCTCCAAGAGCAGGTTTGACCCCTCATTGAAACACAGGCACATAGTTCACTTGGAAATATATTCCACTACAGTGAAAGGCTTAAGATGTATTTATGTCTTACATTTTTCTTCTTCTTTAACAACACCTGCCTTTTTTTTTTTAAAAAAAAGACAGGGTCTCACTATGTCTCCCAGTCTGGCCTCAAACTCCTGGGCTCAAATGATCCTCCCTCCTGTCCCAGCCTCCTGAGTTGTTGGAACTGTGGGTGCACACCACTGCACCCTGCTCACAATACCTGCTTTAGCATCTTGGATTCACCAGCGGCTAATGCCTGGTAACTCAGAAAGGAGAACAGCTTCCAGACTTGGAAAAGTATAGAGAGACTGAAAGTAAAAAGACCAGAGAAGTCTGGTACATCCCTCCACCTGGGCCACCTAGGATTTTTTTTTAATAGAGCAATTGGGGAGCCTGGTGAACAGACCCAGCTGACAGGAAAAACCAGAGCTCCACTGTGGGGCTCTATTAACATGTGACATTTCCATAGGTGTAATAAGTCCTCAAAATACAGTCTCTCCTCAAAGAGTCGCCACACTCATCAAAGGCCTTACCTTCTTCCTAAGACAGCTTGGTGCCCTCAGCTTCCCACTGTAGCAGAAGGACTGCGGCCTTGTTGGGCATTAGCAACTCATCCAGGCCAGGGCCGTGTGCAGGGAGCACGCACACACAGACTTACTCTTCCCTTTGATCCTTCATCCCACAAACATTTGTGGAACATCTGTCACATTCAGAGATTACCTCTGAAATGGAGAAGGCGATCTCTGTCCACTGTCAAGTAAAAGCAACCGAAAATGATTATAAATATAACAAAATCAGCACTGCAATAGAGGCTAAGACAATAGAGAATAACCAGATATCAACTGGTTAACGCCAAGCTCCCCAGCGTGGCTAATCACTTACACATGCACATACGCACACGCATGAACACACACACACCCCACTCCTCCAACTCTGCAGCAGCTCCTAACAGTCCACAGTCTGCTCAGGGGCAGAGAATTCTAAACTGGCAGAAGAAAATTAACTGGAAAACCCAGATACTGGGTCAGGAAGTGCCTCCCCACTCTGCACTTCCCACCTCCTACCCCCGCACTATGGTGGCCCAGGGTACAAGCACAGCTTAATGCAGCAAACCCCCCAGGTAGCCTCCTCCCGCCTCAGAGTGATGCCTCCTGCAATCTGTATGGAGATCAGGGAGACCCAAGGAATTCCAGCAGGAAGCCTCCACAGCAGCTCCCTCCCCAGGACAACCCCTATTACTCCTGGAACATTGCAGTGGTTCTAAAGTCTGCAGCGCTAATCAAGCCTTTGCCCCTTGACCTGGTATAGACCCGCTTCTGTGATTTGTTGACCACCTCCCCTCATCTCCCAGCACTCTGTCCTCCAAATCCAACCCTCCTGGCCACACACACACCCTCACATACACACACACACACACACACACACACACACACACACATGCGTGCCTTATCTCATTCATCCTTAGTTTTGCGCATAACGCTCCTTCTGCGGGGACATGTTGGCAGGGTTTTTTCTTTGGTCTGGTCTCGGCCCAGTCTTACTTGCTTTTCAAGGTCCAACTCCAGCCCTGTGTCACCTTGGAGGCCTCCCAGAAGCCCCAGTGCATAAAATCCAGTGCTTGCCCTCCACCCCATGGCGTCACTCCCCAGGTTGTATGAATATCTATTCTGCACCGATTGAGGAGATCTTAGTCCCTCTGCCCCACCCCTCACCAGTACACAACAGCACCCAACCCAGGGTCAGTGCTCAGTGAGTACTGGTCAGCTGGGCCAGGCCTGACCTGTCGAAATCTGCTACATAAGGAAAAGCAGGGAGGAACAGAGGGCTGGGTAAGGACAGCTGGATTGAAAAGGGACAGTGTGAGTGTGACCTTCCCCTGGGAAGTAGCCGGAACTGCCCAGCTGATCCATGGGCCACTTGGAAGGCAGATCCTAAAAGGAAAGGATTGGGTGTATTATCTAAGAAAAGAGCTCTAACCCCATAGCAAAAATTATACATACCTACATATATAGTTACCCGTCCATCCCAATTAAAAACAGGCACAGGTACTAAACAGGAATTTCTCAAAAGAAGACAAACAGATGGCCAAAGATAAATATAAAAATGTTCAATATCACTAATTGTCAAAGAAATGCAAATCAAAACCCCAATGAGTTATCACCTAATACCTGTTAGGAAGGCTATTATAAAAATATTTTTTTAAAAAAATATAAGTGTTGGTGAGGATGTGGCTGGCAAGAACATAAATTAGCACAGTCACCGTGGAAAGCAGCATGGAGGCTCCTCAAAAAATTAAAAATAGGACTATTCTATGAATCCCATCTCTCGGTGAATATCCAAAGGAAATGAGATGGGTATGTTGAAGAGATATTTGTACTCCCACATTCCCCAGAGGATTGCTCACAATAGCCAAGTTATGGAAATAATAGTCCTTCAATAGGTGACTACATGAAGAAAACGTGTGTGTGTGTGTGTGTGTGTGTGTGTGTGTGTGTGTGTGTGTAGATATGCAGGGAGTAAAATTATTTGGCCTTAAAATTTTTTTAAAAACCCTCACCACTTGTGCCCACATGTGACAACATGGATGAATCCAGAAGACCCTATGCCAAGAGAAATGAGCCACACAGAAAGACAAATACTCACTTCTATACAAATCTGACTTATGGATGAAATCTTAAATAAAAGTCAAATTCAGGGAAGCACAGATGTTGGTTGAAGGATACAAAGATTGAGTTATGCAACATAAACAAGTTTTAGCAACAAGGTACATCAATGTGACTGTAATTAACAACAGTACACTGTACATTTAACATTTGCTAAGAAAGTCATATTAATTATTTGCTCCATAAAAGAAAGTAACCATGGGAGGGGATGGATAGATTGACTAAGGGGAGCATTTCACAGTATCCAAATATTGAGTTATGCACCTTAAATATATATAATTTTCCTATTTATACTTCAATAAAGCAAAAAAAAGAAGGAAGAGGGAAGGAAAAAAGGAAGAAGGAAGGAAAGAAGGGAAGGAGGGAGGGAGGGAGGGAGTAAGGGAGGGAGGGTAGAGTGAAGAAAAGAAGGGAAAAGAGGAGAGAGAGCAGGATTGGATCCGGTTGCTTCGGTGTGAGAACAAGCCCACAGCCCGTCGGTTCTGCATCTCCTTCCATCGTGAATAACTCTCAGGCCTGACTTGCTTCTCAATGAGGGAGAAAACCTCACTGGGTGGGTGAGTGCCCACCTGACCATTCAATCTCTGGGCAACGATATCTCCTCGTGTGTTCAGAGATCCACGTTCTGCCTGATCAGTAAGACCGTGGCGAGCTATGAAAGCATAAACTCACTAGACCTGAAGCCCCTGGAGAAATGAAGATGGCACGCAGCCTCTGGACTCAAAGCAGAGGACATGCCTAGGATCAGAGTTACCCACACGACTGCCCAGGGCAGTCCACTCCTGTGCTACCCTGCAGCACACTCTGGCTCTGAGAACAGTCATCAAACTCCTGATTCAAAGCAAACCAACGCATTAGTAAAAAGAAAGATCACTCACCAACTTGCATTAGAGCTAAAGGGGACTTAGAAATTGTGGAGCAAAAGCTGACGCTCCACCGTGAAAAACTAAAGGGGACATCTACAATGAATTCTAATGAGTTTGGGAGCTCCTAAGCCTAACAGAGAAAATGAACATTATCACCAAAAATGCAGGGTTCAAACCCCAGTTCTGCTCTCTGCTAGTTGTGTGGCTTTGAGCAAGTTATTAAACTTCTTCAAAGCATCTATTTCTTTCCCATAAAATGAGATCAATGCTATCTATTTCACAGAGTCATGGCGAAGTGAGGTACATAGATCACGTGGCTCCTATATATCTAATAGATGCTCAATAACTGTTCCCTACAGGAGCCAAAAAATAAAAGGGCATAATTAAGGGCTAAGCTATGATGTCCACTCTAAATACCACCAGAGTTCAAAAAAGAGAAAACAACTGCTTGAAACTTTATAAAGAGCAGATTGATGGGTTTAGGAAGTGGTTCAGCCTGGCACTCCTAAAGGTGTCTCCCACCTATCCAAGGACCATCTGAAGCCTCCATGGCTCCTACTCTCAAGCCAGTCCTTCCAAGCACCCATCCCTTCTCACCTTGCTACGGCTTGAATTGTGTGCACCCAAAATTCATAAATTGAAGTTAAACCCACTCCCATACCTCAGAAAGTGAACTTACCTAGAAAAAAAGATCATTGCAGGTGTACTTGGTTAAGATGAGGTCATACTAGAGTAGGGTGGACTACTAGTCCAGTATGTTTGGCATCCTTCAACAAGGGGGAAGTGTGGGCACAGACATGTACACAGGGAGAATGCCACATGGGGATTGGAGTGACACTGTCACAAGCCAGAAACTACCAGAAGCTCGAGAGAGGCTGGGAAGAGGCACTTCTGCAGCACCTTCAGAGAGAGCATGGTCCTGTTGACTCTTTGATCCCAGGCTGTAGTCCCCGTAATAGCGAGATGATAAATTTCTGTTGTTTTGCCACGTGTTTGTTGTGCTTTGTTATAGCAGCCAACAGAAACTAATATGTATGCCAGCCATGTGGCACTTGCCATCCTGCCCTGGGAAGAACTAAACCCCCGCCAATGGGCACCCAAGGGAAGCTACACTCACTCTCTCAGCTCCTAAGCAAGCTCCCAGCCTGCCCCATGGTCCCTGGTCTTCCCATCCCAACTGCAGGAAGGCATGGATATAATAGCCTGAATTTCTGCTCCATAATTCCCAGAGACAGATGTGGGGATGGACATGGTCATAGATAATCAGGTAAAGAATATCTTCAAGGTCTTCTTGTCCTGTCTGGTTCTAAAGCCCATTATCACCTCTTACCTCTGACTGTCTAGATTCTGCTTAAGTAGAACTAGTGGTAGGGAGTATGTTACCTCTGGTTCCAAATAATAATAATAATAATTAAACTAGCTGCACACGGTAGTGCACACCTATAATCCCAGCAACTCAGGAGACTGAGGCAGGGAGATAACAAATTCAAGGCTTGCCTGGGCAACTTAGCAAGACACTGTCTCCAAATAAAATATAAAGGGCTGGGGATATAGCTCAGTGGGTTCAATTCTAGGATCATTAAAAAAACACTAAATCCTTTTATCAATGCAAAGTTTATTCTATAAATAAGTCAAATCCAACTCTTTCTTCCTATGACTTCCATGTCTCACCCTTCTACACCTGCCCTCTAGGACCCTGCAGAGAAGAAAAAAGAGAAATCCCATCTTTCCTCTCTGTGGCACATCCACAGACACCTGACTTTTACCACAGCCCTCCTAGTCTTCTCCTGTCTCAGCAAAACTCTCTCTGCCCATCTCCTTCCTAAAGTGAGGTGGCCATGTATTCACACATGTGGGAAGGATTTTCCTTAGTCCACATGTCTTGATTGCTGTTCCTTTGGTTTGGGGCTTAGAGTTGGGTTTGTATATCACAGAACTCCTCCCCCCACCTCTTCTCCATCCTTGATGGGCATTTGATGGAGATCTAACACAAGCTGGGGGCTGGGACGGGGGCTGGGAACATCAAGAGATTTAAGACATGGAGCCATTTAGGCTGAAAGTCCTTGGCAGGCAGGCCAGCCCTGACTATTGATACAATGTGGGGAAAACACTGTACTCAAATGGCACTAAGTGAAACTTAAAGAGAGGGGGCAATACGGACACCTGCTATTGACGTCAGATTCCCGGAAAGTTTGGTTAAAGAGATTATTGTCCCCAAAAGAGGAAGAGAACAAAAAGCTGAACTGACCAACAAACCACCCCCAAATACTTCTTTCTTTTACCCAAACCCAGGTTCCCTTCCTGGAACGTAAATTCCCTGAAAAGCCAGATCTTTGGGGGACATGAATCTGTTGGCTGCCCTTTTGAGGACTGAGAGCAAAGAGCTTTAAAATTTATGCAGTGCATTAAGCGAGATGCCTCGGTATCCAACTAGGTTAAATTGCTTTCTATATTTAAATTGCCTGCTAGCTGGTTAGATGTGGGAGCCACAGCTGTGAAATGGATAGTTCCAGCCAATAAATAGAAAGGCATAAATCCTAATGGATTAATCTGTTATAATTAGACAATTCTGCATGACTTTGACATGGAGCCCAACTCTTGGGAGGGAGACGAGAGAAGCCAGGTGTCCCTCAGGTACGGCAGCACATGGAAGGAGGAGAGTGAGAGATGAGAGTTGAGGTCTGAGGACCAAGGAAGTTGCCACATCACAGCCGGGGTGACCGAGTGAGGGCTGAGGAGGTCAGAAGGGTGAAGAAAGGATTCCCCCATATCTAAGACAGTCACACGAACATCTGAAATGTACCTTCTAGATAAGAAAGAAACAGCAATGATCTCCTTCCTCTCTCCCCCGCCTGTCCTTTACTAACATGAGTTTTTAACCTCTGCTCCTCAAAGGGGCAAGAGAGGGATGGGAGATAGCCCAGTGGTAGAGCACTTGCCTAGTGTATGCAAGGTCCTGGGCTCAATGCCTGCACCATGAAATAAATGAAGTAAAATAAAATAGATCAAAGGGGCAAGAGAAGCTCATTGGAGTGCTCATTATCAGAGAAGCTGACACAGAGTAGAGTGTTCTGGGCTTACCCTCCTTTCCAGCTCTTCCCTCTTGCCAAGACCAGGAAAACGGGTAAGAGTAACTATGCAGCAGACAAAGGCATCTCAGCCACCATCTCAAAAGCCAGCCAGGTCCCCAGGACCTGGTAGAGCTGACAACAGAGTGTGGGCACATCTTTCTGGACCAAGGAGAGTCTTAGGAAATCCATTATGACTCAGATCAGGATAAGGAAAATGCACAGCAAATAAGAGAAGCTGGAGACCATTTGCTTATTTGAATCCAGCTAAATTGACAAGTTATGATTTTGCCAGTCTGGAATTTCAGGACAGTGTTGATGCTCCCTGAGAACAATCCTGTGTCTCAAGTCCACTTCCAGGACCAAATGACCTTCCCCTTCAACCTGTGCAAAGTATAGCTCCTCCATTCCAATACAAAGCCCTCAACCCTAGTGAGACCACTCAACTCTTTGCTCAGGAGGACTCCAAGAGGAAGAAGCTAGTGAATTAAATAGCATTGGTGATAAAGAATGGGCACCAGATGATAGCTAGGTTCAGAGTTCAGCCAGTCTAGATAGGACTTTCCAAAGACACACACACACACACACACACACACACACACACACACACACACTGTTATGGTTTATATGTGAGGTGTCTCCCCCAAAGTTTTTGTGTTAATGCAGGAGGTAAAATGATTAAATAATGAGAGCCATAACCTAATCAGTGCATTAACCCATTTGGTGGGTTAGTAATTTTAAATGGATTACTGGGTGGTAACTGTAGACCAGTGGGGTATAGTTGGAGGAAGTAGATCACTGGTGGTGTGACTTGCTAATTATGTATTTTGTCCCTGGGTGTCATGCTTTCTGACTACTTCCTGGCTACATGAGGTGAGCAGCTTTTCTCTGCCATCATGCTCGACCTCCTCAGACCCAGAATAACAGAGTTGGCCTATAAAAGAGTTCCATGGATGGAAACTCCGAAAGTGTTAACTCAAAAAATAAACCTTTTCTCCTCTAAGATGTTCTAGTCAGATATTCTGGTCACATTGATAAGAACCTAACTAACAGAAATTAGTACCAAGAAGTAGGGTCATTGCTGTAACTAACTTGACCACATAGTTCAGAAGCCTCTGGAGTGGTTTGTAGGAGGAGTTTTGAAAAATTGGGAGATGGAGGAGAAGCTTTAGAATGTTGTAATCAGAGCTTATTGGGCAATTCTGGTAGAAACTCAGAAGACCAGAAAGTAGACAGTAAAGACTGTGCTCATGAGGTTTCAGAGGGGAATGTTGACTCAATTGAGAACTGGACTAGAGGCCATTCATGTTATATTCTGGCAAAGACCTTGTCTACATTTTGCCAAATCCTGAGATTGTCTATGAGACTGAATTAAAGGTGATGAACTAATTAATCTGGTGGAGGAAATTACAAGGCAGCTCAGCATTCAGGTGGTGGCATGGATGTTGCCAAGATTACTGTGAAAATCAGGAGTAAAAGCAAAGAGGAAAGATTTCAAAGACTTGCCATTTGGCCAGAGGAAAAAGTGCATATAATGTTGGAGCCAAGGAATTTGTGATTGCTGAAGAGATTCCCATTAAAGAGATGCTGAGTACTTTACACAAAGACTATAGGAAAGGTGACTTGAGGGTATCTCAGGAAAACCACACCAATTGCAGGTTCAAGGATGTAAAAGTGAAAACGTCTAAGAGATGTTTGGGACACCCGACTCACACAGGAATGCCTAGAAAACTATTTTCCCAGCATTTGTCTCACTGTGCTCAGACACTCAGAGGCTACTAAAGCCAGGGCCAAGAGGTCCTAGCAACTGCTCAAGCCGGTGGCAGACTGTGGCATCCTCCACATAGTGCTGGTTCTGCAGAAATACAGGATGCTGGAGTTAAGGAGTCATAGAGGCTTCCACCAAGATTTCAAAGGAAGGTCTTGAGGCAGGAAAAGCGTGAAAGCGTGAGAATCCCTGCAGGCATACCCTGAAAGGCGATGCATAAAACTGTGAGAAGAAAGTCGAAGCTACAGTGGAGATCCCCAGGATTAGGAGATACAGTAACATGAAAGTGTGTCAAGAAAAACTGCTGGCAGCAGAATGAGCCGGCCTAAGAGAGGCCACATGGCTGCAACCACAAGGACAAAGGGACAGGGTTCCCCAAGTCCTTTAGAAATCACCTCTCACCACCTCCTGTCTCAGATGCTGAAGGTAGAGCTACAGGACTTATTTGTCCAGGTGGATTTGAGTCTTGACTTGGTCCCACCCTTTTTTTATGTCCTTATTTCTCCTTTTTAGGAATGGAAATGCTTATTTTTATGTGCCATTATATCTTAAACTGTGTAACTTGTTTTTGATCTTTACAGGGGCTCACAGATAAAAGTTAGCTTGAGTCTCAGAGGAGATTTTGGACTTGGACTTTTGGGCAAAGCTGAAATTGTTAAGACTATGGGGATTCTTGGAGATGGGCTATATGTGTTTTGCATTGTGAAGTGGACATGAGCTTTGGAGGATCGAGGGTGGAATATTATGGTTTGGATATAAGTTGTCCCCACAAAGCTCCTGTGTTAATTTGGGAGGTGAAATGATTATGAGAGCCATAACCTAAATAGTGGATTAATCCATTTGATGGATTAGTAATCTGTATGACTACTGGGTGGTAACTGTAGGCCACTGGGGTGTAGCTGGAAAAAGTAGATCACTGGCAGTATGCCTTGGGAATTATATATTTGTCTCTGACTCTCTCTCTCTCTCTCTCTCTCTCTCTCTCTCTCTCTCTCTCTCTCTCTCTCTCTCTCTCTCTCCTGGTTACCACAACATGAGCAGCTTTCCTCAGACATTCCCTTTTGTCATGATGTCCAGCCTCACCTTAGGCCCAGGTCCATGGAGCCAACCATGAACTGAACCCCTGAAACCATGAGCTCAGAATAAACTTCTCTTCCTCTAAGTTGTTCTGGTCAGATATTTTGGTCATAGTAAGGAAAACTTAATACACACACACACACACACACACACAGACACAACTCAGGCTTTATCTTAATATCAAGAAACCCAAAAGCCCAAAAGAATACAAAACAGGCAGTGGTCAAGGAATAGGCTGAATTCTTGATTCATGTGACTTACTAGGGACACCAAGAACCAAGACATCCTAGGTGGGCATTATATAGACAGTCAGACCCTGTGTCTGTCAGTTTCCATGAGATGTGTTTCCAGTCCAGCCTCCTATCTACAGGACTCTCCTCACCAATATGGTACCCACAAACCACCAAAATCCAGACAAATAATCAAGAATTAATAGAGTGGAAATAAAACATGAGCAACAACAACAACAAAAATCTAGAAACAAAGGCAGTGGCTGCTCTGGGCTTCCAGATCAGGTACAGGTGGCTCTGTCTCTGGGTGGAAGCCAGTGCCTTCCACTGAGGCCCTGTGTGGGGCTCCCTGGGGAGGAACAGAGGGTCAAAGGCAAGAGTAGGTGGTGGCACATTGTCATCCCGCCTTTCTAGCCCTCAGAATCCATCTCCTGTCCCCGTCTTCCAGGTAAGCTAGGTGGCCACCCTAAGTGCATACACACAAAACAATAATCTCCTATCGCAAGAAATTTTGAATTAAAATAATATATATGTGGATGGAAAAGCTGAGTATTGTAAAGAAGTCAATTCTCCACATACTAATTTATAAACTTAGTGTAACTCCAATTAAAATTCCAAGGGAATTTTTTTTCTTAAAGCTTAACTAAGAGATTCTAACGGTTATCTGTGAAAATAAAATGCAATCATTCCAAAAAAACATTATAGAAAATAAGAGTAATAAGAGGAACTTGCTGTGACAGATATTAAAACTGACTCTAACTACAGCAATCAAATGGCATGGAACTGATGGAAAAATTAACACGTAGTTCCCAGACAGAATCAAGTGCATAAATAAGTGCACACGTATGTATGAATTTACTTTAAAAATAGATGTCATTACTAAACACTCAGAAGATGATGTGAGACATTTGATTATTTGGATAACAATTGAAAAAAATAATAATTTTCATCAAAATAAATTCCAGATGGATGAATTTGTAACTAATAAATCATAGGAAATCATAAAATAAATAGAAAATGTAGGTGACTAGTTCATTTACATTGTGGTAGAAAACATTGTCTAAGCCTAAGAACAAGAAACTATAAAGAGAAAGATAAAAAAGCTTCTTCATGCAAAATTAAAGTCTGTGCATGTCAAAAACTCCATTATAAACAGACAAGTGATCATTGGAAAAAATAAAATAAGGATACAAGAAACAATCTTTTCATGTAATATAGAGAACTCAGAGAAAATAATAAAAAGAAAACTATGTCAATTAAAAATAGACAACAGATACAGATTGCTACATAAAAATGCAAATGGCCATTACATTTTTAATAATAATATTCAATGCTTTACAATGATCATTCTCAATAATTGCTGATAGGAGTGGAAATTGATTTTAACAAAATAAAATAACAACAACAAAACCCATTCACACCTACTCAAATATTCTGGAAAGTAATTTGACAATATGAAATAACAATCTGACTTCTAAGAACCTATTCTAAATAAGATACAGGCAAAGATTTATGAACAAGGCTTTGTACTGCGGCATTATTTACAAGAACAGAAAAAATTGGAAATAACCTTAATGTCTATCAATTGAGAACTGGTTTGATAAACCTCAACACATCTGCAAGATAGACTGCCCTAGCCATTTAATATCAGTGGCAGAGAAAAGTCTCTAAATATAATCTAAATTTTAAAAAATCAGAACATAGACTGGAAATATAGTAAGGAATTTTGCAAAAAAAACCAATGCATTTATGCATAGGAAAAAAGATGAAGGGATTCTTTAAAATACTAATAATGATTATCTCTGGGTAGTAGAATTGGAGATATTTTAATTTTTTAGTATTTCTTCAAATGTTCTATACAGAACATATTGCATTTTCTAATTAGAATTATAAGTAATCAAGTTTATTTATAAAAGGTTAGTTCTTCAGTTCCAGTGAGAGAAAGAGGGGAGAGGCTAGAGAGACCGGTGTCTAAAAACCATCTAGGAAGAGCCTCCGTGCCTCCTCCAGCACTGGAAAGCAAGAGAGGCCTTACCTGGGGCTGCCTGCAGAATTATTCACCCAGTGGCCACACCCCACTACCTGTGGGGCATTCACTTACCTGTGAGGCACACCCTGCTGGATCTCCTCCTGCCATAAGTAAATCAGCCCTGAGCCAAGCTTCAAGAGCTGCCGTGCATCTGTCCAGGTAAACCACTCTCACCATCTCCTTTTCTGGTCCTCGGTCATCCAGAACCCTTAATCTGGTCTCACCTGGAGGTTCAGCATGTGGCTTCTTCTCTAAGGTTGTTTTAAGGTCATCTTCATGGCACCCTGTCTGCTGAACTCTTAACTCTGTGTCCACCTGCCTGTGTGAGTCACTGTCTTGGATGTCAGATGCTTGTCTCAGACCCACCATATCCCAAACTCAACTCTCCACCTGTCCTCCAACCCCCTCAGAAACCCACAAGGCCCACTCCCCTATTCGGTTGATACCGACTCTGCCTTTCCATTTACTCAGCTCAAAAACCTTCTAGAAGACAACATAAGTGGTTTTGAGATCTTAGATGGGCAAAGATTTCTTAAACAGGATACAAGACACACCAATCCTAACAGAAACAAATGCTAACATTACTCATCAAAACACCATTAGGAGAGTAAAAAGCAATCCAAGGGGGAAATTATATAATATTTTATACACACACATACTTGACAAAGGGCACATGTGTAGAATATGTGAAGAAATACTAAAAATTTATAAGAAAAAGACCAGCAACCCTATTTTTTTAAATGGGTGAAAGACATAAACAGGCATTTTTATAAAGGTAAGTGTATCTACAATGTTTATAGCAACTCAATTCACAATAGCTAAACTATGGAACCAACCTATATGCCCTTCAACACATGAATGGATAAAGAAAATGTGGTGCATATACACAACAAAAATACTCAATCTTAAAGAAGAACGAAATGATGGCATTTGCAGGTGAATGGATGGAACTAGAGAATATCATGCTAAGTGAAATAAGCCAATCCCCAAAAAATCAAAGGCCAAATGTCTTCTCTGATAAGTGGATGCTATTCCATAGTTGGGTGGGGGTAGTAGGGAAGAATGAAGGAACTTTGGATTGTAGAGGGGAGTGAGGATAGGGGAGGGGCTGTGGGGGTGGGAAGGATGGTAGAATGAGACAGTTATTATTACCCTATATACATGTTTGATTACACTATAGGTGTGATTCTACACCACGTACAGCCAGAGAAGTGAGAAGTTGTGTTCCATTTATGTACAATGTGTTAGAATGCATTCTACTATTAAGTATAACTAATTAGAACAAATTTTAAAAATTCTTTTTTTTAAAAAAAGAAAAAAGCAAGTATATCTAAATAGTCAATATACATAAAAACCTGCCCAATCTTTCTGTAACCAGGAGAGTGCTCATTAAAACCATAATCAGGGGCTGGGGTTGTGGCTCAGTGGTATCGTGCTTGCCTAGCACATTGAGACACAGGGTTTGATCCTCAGCACCACATAATAAATTAATTGATTAATTAATTAATAAAATAAAGGCATTGTATTCATCTACAACTAAAAACTACATATATATATTTTTAAAAAAAAAAACATAATGAGACATTGCTGTACACCCATCAGAATGGGTAAAACAGAAAAAAACAGAGAATACCAAATGTTAGGTATGTGGAGCAGCTGGGATGTTCATGCATGTTGGTAAGAGAGTAATGGTACAAACACAGTTTGATAACTGTGTCTATCAAACCTAAGCGTGCTTGTGCCTCCATGATCTAGCGATTCCTTCCTTTAACACACCTTACAAAAATTTCTACATATATGCTACAAAAGACACACACAAGAATATTATAGGATTATTATTTGTAATAGCCAAAGCCTAGAAACAATCCAAATGCCCATCAACACTAGATCGGATAAGACAGTGCCCAGTGAGTTGATTCACACCATGCAGAGCTACGGGACAATGGAGAATGAACAGCTCAGACCTGCAATGTAACGAACCTCCTAACTTCAAGCAAAGCAAGTCAGACAAAAAAGAAATACATACTGCATGACTGCATTTATATTAAGTTCCAAAGCCGACAAGAGTCATCTATGATGTTGTAATGCTGATTAATGACAACCTTTGGGAAGGGGCCAGAGGGGACTTCTGGGTGCTGATGGCATTCTGTTTCTTGATCTGGGTGTGGATATGTGACTGTGCTAACCACAGGGAATTTTAGCATCTTCATTCATTAGGGTTCCTTAGAAGTGAAGGTTGAGATGGGGATTCTTGTATAAGTGATTGACAGAGGGAATGGGCTCAGGAAAATGGGCATGAGGAAGGTCAAGGAGGAGAGCCCGGGAGGAACATGGCCTTCCTTTCTGTGGGTTATATATCAACCACAAAGTTTATGGGAGGGAGGAGCAGCCTCAGAGACCACCTGAGAGCCTCTTCCCCTCATCCGACCTGCCCCTCCAGCAAGGCCTACTGACACTGTCTGTAAAATACACGCAGACTCTGACCCCCACTGCTGCTACAGGTAGGGCTCCTATGGCCAGGGCCACTGGCTTAGACGCCCTCCAGTCTGACCACAACAGAACAGGCAGAAGGATCCCTTTAAAACAACTCAGATCTTGTTCGGCCTCTGCTCAATGGCCTAGCATTTCCCTTGGAGAAGGAGACCGTCTTTACAACAGGCTCCAAGACCCTGCAACGTGATCTGCCCCAAGGTGTCTCCGATCTCCCCTCCTTCCACTCTTCCCCCAGCCCCACCCTCCCGTGCCCCTTCTGGTCTTGGAGCCCCACTACTTCAAACATGTCCTCTCCTGACTCACAGCCTGTGCCCTGGCCTCTGCTCTGCTTGCAAAGACCTCTCTCTAGAGACTCACAAATGGCAGCCGTCACTTCCTCCCCTGAACCTTAGCTAGCCTAAGTGAGGCCTTCCCTGGTGGCTGCATCTGAAACTGTGCCATCCCCACCATTGTCTGGGGCTCCAGGCTCCTTAACCCCTCTGTATTTCTTTTTTTCTGTAGTACTTATTTTTTTTTTTCTGGTCTAGGACAATAATTTAGCTTTTAAACACTTACTGAATATTATCAACCCCCTGTATCCCCCCACCCAACACACACACACACACACACACACACACACACACTAGAATGAACTGCACGGTGCATTGATCTGCTTTGTGACTATGTCTCTGGAACCCCATGAACTCTCCTGGCACCTGGTTGCCCCAACTTAGTGTCTGTTGAGTGAACGAGTTTCTCCTTCACCCTGCTGTTGGGTTCATGTCTGACTTAGGCCCTCCCACACTTCACCACTAATAGGAACCCTCTGTTCCCACAACCCTCCCTACGGGCCACATGGTGCATTAGCCATCCTCTGCGTCAGCCACTCAGCTGCAACAGTCCCCCTGCTCTGACAGTTGCTGTCACTGCACTGCGTGGTGGGGGAGCCTTGGGCTACCTCAGGGAGCAGAGACGTGTCATTTATCTCCCATTCCCACAGGCCCTAACTCTGAGCTGGACGCAGAGCAGGAGCTCCCTGGATAAGGACTTACCGGTAGGATGAAGAAGTATCATTTGAACTGAATTTAGAAGGCAGCTTCGGCAGTAACTTTAAAGGTGCTAATGAAGGTGTATGGTTCTCACACCCAAAGAGAGTCCGGGGACTTCAGGGGAAGGGAATAAAAGCCCTTCTCTAGTAAGCAGGTTACAGGTGGAAAGGAATGGTCATACACTGCCGGCACTTCATTATGGTTTTAAAAGTTCATTCGGTGCTGCTCACACATTGCTGGCCAGAGCTGATCTATGGCCTGGAGCCAAGGTGAGAGGTCAGCCCCCAGCTCTCAGGGCAGAGAGAGATGGTGTCCACGTCGCCATGATGGATGGAGGCAACCTTCAGCTTCTCATTGCTCCCGAAGAACTCATGTGTGACCGCAGCCCCAGATCACACACAGGGAGAGAGAGGAAGGACAGGAGCCAAGGCGAGGGGGCCGGTCAGCAAAATTGGAATCACTTGAGAAACGGAGGAGGCCGTGTCCCCCTGCGCTGTAACAGCCTGAGAGATGTATGCTCTTCTTGGTTTGACTTTTTTTTAAGGGTCTCTCTCATAAGCATTAATAACTAATTTCACAATCGCTGCATCATGTGACAGTCATAAAATATTGCCTGTGCTTTTCCCAGCAAATTTTAGTATTGAGCCCATAATGGAATCCAAATTATCTATTAAGTTAATTCTTTAGTAGACAATATTTTACACTTGAGGTCATTTTTCACAAGTCCCCAGGAATGAAGTAAATGTGGAATCCGTGATGACGTTTCCCCCTCCTGAGCAAGTAAAAATAAAATTGCTGGGTTCAGCCTGGAGGGTGTCAAGCTGTTATGAATTCTTGTCTACCCTTCCACTTCCCGGGAAGAACTAGCTCCGTGGCCTCGGACATCACCAGGCAGACAAGTGGGCCTTACTTCTGTGGAGTCTGTCCCAAGTGCAGCCGTCCTGGGCCTGCTCTTATGCAGAGTCCCATGTCACCCTCTCAGGCCAGACTCTTGACTTTATCACAACTTTGCACTTTTGTGAAAACAGATGCAGAGTGCACTATGGGAGTCCAACCAACCCATGCTTCCTTTCCTGAGAGCCAACCTCCTTCCCACACGGTCCCCTGTAGCCATATTTATGCCACTGACCCTGTCCCCAGCCTCTTAACTGCCCCATCACTGATCATGATAGATCGGGCCTGGGCTGAGGCATTCAGAGCTCTTCTTACAAGAATTTGAACTTGGGTCAAAGAGGAACCAGCCAGACTCAGTTGGTCCCTTGAATTAACAGTGGGAAACTTTCATGCACTTTGCACGGGATAATAGCTTCACAACTCCAAGATTTTCATGAATCTGGAAGAGTAGGAAGGAGAGGAGAGTGAAAGCAGGAGGGGAAGGATTGTGAATGGAGCCACTAACACAGAAGTGTGAGGTGAGTCCAGGACAGGACACGTCCTGAGGGCCAGGGATGGGGGGCAGGAATGGGGCAGGAACCCTGTTCCGGGTCAGGGCACCCTAGCCTTGGGTTCCATGAGACCCTGTGTTTCTATGTGGCCTGAAAGAGAGTGTGGCATTTGGTTTCTGCTTTCTTATGGGAACACATTGGGGTTGGGTGAGGAGGATAAAACCTTACCTAGCCAGCACCAAAAGATCCAAATCAAAACGTCTCTTGACTAAAGGTTTTCTTGAGTGGAGCAAGGGGCTGCACTGAAGCCTGCAAACATTTCTAAAAATGCTTTCACCCATTCATTTCCCTTTGCAGGGAAATGCCTCTCCCAGGATCACCACCCACATCGCTGGGTCCCTTGGTCTTTCTCTCTCCTACAAACACATCCAGATGGCAGCCCTGGAGCACTATGGCCTCTCTCTTGAGGAATCTGTCCCCATCTCTGCTCACCACCAAACACTGGAGAACAAAGCCAAGTGACTCATTCATTCATCCTGCAGGAGCTGAGCAAGTGCAGCTGCTCATCCCCGAGCTCCAGGGAGGTACTGCTCAGTCCAACACGGTTCTCCCCATTAGATCTATGATGCAGGCCCCCTTTTTTGCTGAGCTGACTTGAGTTTCTGGTAAAATCAACCAACAGGACCTTGCTCCAAGCACACCTTCAGAATGTGCACACACCTTAGTTCCCTCCTGCTTCTGGAACAGCAAAGAGGAACCTTGGACGGTTCAGAGCTGGATGGACTTGCACCTGCAGGCAACGATGCTCACATTGCTCCACCGAGTGTGTTTTGCTGTCAGCTTGGGACAAGCAGCCTTTCTAGAGTCAGGGAGCCTCCTTCTGCTCTGGGTTTCCTGAGAAACCCAGGATGATCATTGCCATAAAGGGGCGTTGAACTTCATCTTTTTTATTATGATTATGATCATTATAAATGGATATTGAACTTCATCAAATGCTTTTTCTGCAACTCTTGGGATAATCCTATGATTGTTTTTCTCTGATGGCCCGTGAATGTGCTCAACTCCCTGACCTTCTGCTGAGAAACCACCCTGCGTTCTTCCCGTAGACCCACCAACACGACTGGGTTTTTAACACCCTTCTGGATTCACTTAGTTTTATTTAGGATTGTTTTCATCTATTTTTGCAAGTGGAATGGGCCTATAATTTTTTTCTTCCCATCCTTGTCTAGTTTAAGAGTAGCAATTAAACTAGCTTCATTAAATGAATCAGATAGCCTTTTTTTTTTCTTTTTCCATTTCCTGGAATAGAATCTATAAGATGAGGGTTATTTACTCCCTACGTGCTTGGTAAAACTCAACTGTAAATTGATGTCGACCTGAGTCTCTAAAAGGACTTCAATTCCCTTACTCATTACTGGACTGTTAGAGTCAAATTTTGAGTCTTTGTCAAAATTTGGCACTTCTTATTCTCTCAGAAAGTTCTCCAATCCATCTATTTTTTCATATTTATTGGTATTTCATGGTATTTCTTTGTAGTATTATTTTGTTATTTAAAAAAAAAAAACTTGGGTAGGGGATATAGCTCAATGGTAGAGTGCTCTCCTAACATGTGTGAGGTCCTGGGTTGAATTCCCAGTGTTTTTTTTTTTTAAAAAAAGTGTCTCATTATCTTCTTTTCATCCAGTTTTATTTTATTACATAACTTTTTTCCCAGTCTTGCCAGCAGTTTATCTATCTTATTAATCTTTTCCAAAGACCTACTTTCAACTTTGCTAAGCTTCTGTGAATTTCTGTTATAATTTGCAATTCATTTATGTCCTGCCTTTATAGCTATTATTCCCTTCTTTTTGTTTCAGCACATTGTTGTTACTTTTCCAGCCACATGGCATCAGTGCTTAGCTTCCCAGTTTGCAGTACTCTGTGCGTATTTTCTGCTAAATGCTGTTTTATCTGTGTCCTGCAAATTTTGCCATGTGGTTTATTCATTCACTTAGTTTTAATATTTTGCAATTGTCTTTATTATTCCTTCTGTAATCTTAAAACTTAGGTTGAACATCCCTAATCTGAAAATCCAAATACTTCAGAACCCCAAACTTTTTCAGCACTAACACCACAGTAGAAGATTCCTCACCTGGCCTCATTTGATAGGTTGCAACCAAAACTCAGTTGCCCTAACAATATAGTGTAAAATACTTTAGGCAATGTGTGTGAGGCGTGTGTGAAATCTAAATAAATTTTGTATTTAGACTTTGATGCCATCTCTCAAGATATCTCATTAGGCATTTGTCGATATTCTAAAATCCAAAACACTCTTGATCCCAAGCACTTCAGATAAGGGATGCTCAACTGGCATGTCATATTTTACTTCCCAGACAAGGAATTTTTCTAATTTAGTTATTTATTCTATTTTTTTGTACATGACAGCAGAATGCATTTCATAGTACACATACAGAGCACAATTTTTCATGTCTCCAGTTGTATACAAATTAGAGTCACAACATTCATGTCTTCATACATGTACTTAGGGTAATGATGTCAATCGCATTCTACCATCTTTCCTATCCCAATGCCCCCTCCCCGCCCCTCCTCCTCTTTGCCCTACCTAAAGTTCCTCCATTTTCCCCATGCTCCCTCCCACTCCCATTATGGATTAGCATCCACATACCAGAGAAAACATTCAGCCTTTGGATTTTTGGGATCAGCTTACTTCACTTAGCATGATATTGTCCAACTCCATCCATTTACCTGCAAATGCCATAATTTTATTCTCTTTTAATGCTGAGTAATATTCCATTGTGGATATATACCACAGTTTCTTTATCTACTCATCTACTGAAGGGCATCTAGGTTGGTTCCACAATTTAGTTATTGTGAATTGTGCTCCTGTAAACATTGATGTGGCTGCATTACTATAGTATGCTGTTTTTAAGTCCTTTGGGTATAAACAGAGGAGTGGGATAGCTAGGTCAAATGCTGATTCCATTCTAAGTTTTCCAAGGAATCTCCACGCTGCTTTTCATATTGATTGCACCAATTTGCAGTCCCAACAGCAATGTATGAGTGTACCTTTCCCCCACATCCTCTCCAATACTTATTGTTGTTTGTATTCTTAATATCTATATTCTTAATATCCAGTGGAAAGAAAAGTATGGAAAATAGAATATGAAATAAGATAATAAGCATAATTCATACAACATCAATTGTAATGATATAAATGGGTGAGATAAAGTGATATAAATGGGTGAGATAAAAATCTTAGATTTTATCAGTTTTGATTGCATTTCTCTAATTGCTAGAGATGTTGAACATTTTTTTCATATATTTGTTGATTGATTGTATATAATCTTCTGAGAAGTATCTGTTCATTTCCTTGACCCATTTATTGATTAGGTTATTTGGTTTTTGTTTATTTGTTTGGTGTCAGATCTGAAACTCTACTACAGAGCAATAGTAACAAAAAATGGCACGGAATTGGCACAAAAAGAGACATGTAAACCAATGGTACAGAATAAAAGACACAGAGCCAAACCCACATAAATATAATTATCTCCTACGAGAAAAAGGTGCCAAAAACATATGTAGGGGAAAAGATAGCCTCTTCAACAAATGGTGCTGGGAGAACTGGAAATCCATATGCAGCAAAATGAAATTAAGCCCCCATCTCTCACTGTGCACAAAACTCAACTCAAAGTGGATCAAGGACCTAGGAATTAAACCAGAGACCCTGAGTCTAACAGAAGAAAAAGTAGGCTCAGATCTTCATCATGTCAGATTAGGCCCTGACTTCCTTAACAGGATTACTATAACACAGGAAATAAAATCAGGAATCAATAAATGGGATGGATTCAAACTGAAAAGCTTCTTATCAACAAAAGAAACAATCAGTGAGGTGAAGAGAGAGCCTCGAGAATGGGAGCACATTTTTACCACAGGCACATCAGATAGAGCACTAATCTCTAGGATATATAAAGAACTCAAAAAACAGACATGGAATTTTGATTTGAGTTTTGGTTTTGTGGATTTGAACAGATAATAACTGTACATCTTTTTGAGATCTGGTGTGATGTTATGGTACAATATATACTATATCTTGATCAACTCAGGATGATTGGGTTACCCATCATCTCCCAAAATTATCATTACTTTGTGATGAGGATGTTGTTCAAAATCCTCTCTTCAGTTATTTCTGTTTGCATTGAGTGATGCTGACCCTTTGGAATTTATTAAGGGTGTTTTTGTGCCCATAGTTTTTTGTCATTTTGTGAATATAATCAAAAGAATGTGTATTTTCTATTTGCATGCAACTATATATCCATATTGAGGCTTATTAAGCAAATTGTTCGAATATTCTATTTACCTAATAAATTTGCTTCCAATACAAACTTATGAGATGATTATGTTTAAAATATTTAAATAAAATGGTAGATTTATCTATTTCTCCCTATGTTTCCACAGCTACTTTTTATATGTGCATGCCTGTGTGTAAGTATATATGCACACATATATTTGAGACTATATTGTTAGGTGGTATGTATTTTTCATGACTTTTATAGTTTTGCTATCTTTTATTCCTTTGACCAGAATATAACATTCCTCCTTTTATTCCCTATGAATTTCCTTTTGCTTGTTATCCCTTCTTCTATCCCTTACTTCCAACCCTTTATTATGTCTCTCATAGAAAGTATATTCCTAAATCTGGTGTTTTTAATCCAATTTCAGAATCTCTGTACTTTGAATTACGAATTTAACCCATTTACATCATTACAGTTGATGTTGTATGAGTTATGCTTGTTATCTTATTTTGTATTCTATTGTCCGTACTTTTCTCCTCCTTTTGTTCTTTCCACTGGATAAAGTTTCCCTTCACTGATGTGAAAGCTCCGTTCTCTATTACTCGGTGCTAATTTCCTCTAGTTATTCAGGCCAAAGATTTGACATCATCCTGGACTCTTTCCTCTCTTTCTCTCATCAGTCCATAAGAATGTCCTATGGGCTCCATCTTCAGAACACATCCAGAACCCGACTCCTTCTGTTTTAGTCAGCTTTTTTGCTGCTGTAACCAAAAGACCTGACAAGAACAATTAGAGGAGGGAAAGTTTATTTGGGGGCCCATGGTTTCAGAGGTCTCAGTCCACAGGTGGCCAACTCCATTCTTTGGGGCCTCAGGTGAGGCAAAACATCATGGTGGAAGAGTGTGGCAGAGAAAGGGTTTCAGGATATCACACCAGGAAGTAGACAGACAGAGGCTCCACTCACCAGATCAAAATATAGAGCCCAAAGGCATAGCCCCAAGGACCCACCTCCTCCAGCCACACCCTACCTGCCAACAGTTACCACCCAGTTAATCCCTATTAGTGGATTAATTCAATGATTGGGTTAAGGCTGTCATGATCTAATCATTTCACCTCTAAACCTTCTTGCATTTTCTCACACATGAGCTTTTGGGGGACACCTCAGATCTAAACCATAACACCTTCCTTCTCACCATCTGCACTGACGCCATCATCACTCACCTGAATTAATGTCATTGCCTCCCACTTGGTCTCCAGGCTTTCACTTAGCTGCCGAGGATCTATTCTCAACCCCAGAAGGATGCTTCTAAAACGTGAAGAGCTTGTCACTTCTCTGCTCAACCCCTCCACCATCTACTCATGTCACTGGGAGCAAATCTGAGCCTGTGCAATGGCCTCCAGTCTCCCCTAGGCTCACTCTACTCCTGCCACCCCAGCTCCATGCTGCTGCTCACACGTGCCAGGCACCCTGCCACCTTGGGGCCTTGGTGCTGCTCCCCAAGTCAGGCAAGGTGGCACAGGCCTATCATCCCAGCTACTCAGAAGTCTGAGGCAGGAGGGTCACAAGTTCAAGGTCAACCTAGACAATCTATCAAAACCCTGATTCAAAATAAAATAAAAAGGACTAGGGGTACAACTTGGTGTTAGAGCACTGCCTAGTATACCTGAGGCCTTGGGCTCAATCTCCAATACTGCAACACACACACACACACACACACACACACACACACACACACACACACAGCTGGATCTTTGCTATAAGAAGCATAATGACCAACTATCTCAGCTTGGTTCCTTGGGACTCAACACCACATTCATGTTGAGTCTATGCTTCCCTGGGCCATTTCCAGCCAGGAGCAAGGTTATTGATGCAGGTCCATTCTTCCAGAAATGCAAGGCGTTCCAAGGGGTAACTTTGGTTCAAGGACTAGCCTGGCCAGACCATCTTGGAATCACACTTCAACCTGAGTCTCTTTCTACCCTGAGAGGTCCTCTCTTCTACAGGTGTCAGACCCACATACCATCCAAGGCTCCCTCCCCATGAAAACTAATCGCATCGTGGCATCTTCTAAGTAGCATCTTTTGGTCTCTAATGTATCCCAAGCACCTAGATTTGGAGTAGTTGTCAGTAGTATCTGAGGAATGAATGTCTAATAAAGGCTAAATGCAAACCAGTGGCATTCATGTTAGAAGTTGCCCCCTCACCTAGGGGTCCTGATAGAGAAGGTGAAGATGTGTCCTTCAAAGCCTGGTCCTTTTGACCAGTTAATTGAACAGTAAGCAGAATATGGAGATCCCAGGGTCCAACTGAACAATCCCAACCAGTATTGCACAGTGGTTTAGAATGTTATTAAATATCTTTACAAACACTGTCATATGACACTTAGCTCAATCCAGTGAAGCACACTTTTATTTATTTTAAATGTAAAATACACATATACACAGAGGTTAACTGAGTTGCTCAAGTTAACACCAGGTGACACCATAGAGCCAGGATTCCAACCCAGAGGTGGGTGTCCTGGTCTCAGGCTCCCCCACCTTATCACACAACCCACCCTGGAGTGAGTCCCAGGATCAGAGAGTGGGAAAGGACAAAAGTTGGTGACTTCTGAAGTTTCATCAAAGACTAAAATAGGCATGTGGCTAGACCAGTGCAGGCCTGGGGACAGGCCATGGGGAGGGGGTTCCCAGGTGCATGGCTCTAGGACAGGGCACTCCTGGTGCTCCCTGGAGTAGGTCCAACACAAGAAACTACTTCCTGAGACTCAGGGGTGTCCAGAAGACTTAGCTACATGAGAGAGAAATATAAAAGGGACACAAAGGGAAGGCAGACTGGGAGGGAACCGAGACCTCTAGAATCCAAAGCTCTCCAAAGATGCCTTTCACCTCCCCTGATTAAACTGAGGCAATTTCTCTTCCCATCCTAGGATCCTGGGGTACCCTTCCTGCCCACCCACCTTGATGAGGAGGTTTTGCACCCCATACAGTGGAGCAGGGTCTGTGTGGCTGACTACTGAAGCTGTGCTGTTGAGGAGGGGAGGGCAGACGGGAGGGGGCAGCACTTTGATGAGTCCCCTGCAGGGCATGCAGCTGAAGTGCTTCACTAAGTGGCCACAGGCATCCAATCACCAACCAGCTCTGTGATCAGGAGCACAGGGGGAGGAGACCAAAACCCATGGTCATTTTGTGCCACTAACTGGACGAGGTCCCCTCTTCCTTTGAAACCTGGAGTAGAACCCAACAGCCTTGCCTCCTGCTCCTCTGGACCAGGGCCCCAGACCCTCAGGCCTGCGTGTGCTGCCATCCAGCTTGCAGTCATGTGAGGATGAGATTTCCAACAGCCTGCAGCGACACGGTGGCGGGTAACAGTGGGTTACAAGCTTATGGATCCCAGAGCCCTCTGAGAGGCCTGGAGGGCCTGGCCTGTGTCTACAAGCAACCGCCCTGATTTGCCTAATGTGCCCCATGAAGGTTATCATTTTCTACACAGGCCATGAGAACGAATGGGAAGAAGGGAGCAAGAGAACAGGGAAGGCTCTGGAGCGCTGGTTGAATGCCCTCCTTCCTCACCCACCTCCAGACATGCCCCCTCCCCATTCATTCGTCTGGGAAATGCTTTGGGCACCTGCCATGTGCCAGGAACACTTCAGTGTGTCATCTGCAGGCTACTCTTCCAATGGGCGTGGAGGGGAGGTTCTGCCACTAAAAGCTGCCTGACTGTGGCCTCCTGTCCCCACCCAGAATCTAAGGGAGCTGCATTAAGGTCTGCCCAAGTCTCTGTCGACTCCAGCCTTTACAGGTGGCAGGAGAAGATTCAGGGAGAATCTGCCACCACCCTCCTCCTCCTCCTCCTCCTCCTCCTCCTCCACACTGTACTCCCCTTCCCCACTCCATTCCAGCAACTCAGGCTTTGCTCAACCACTGCTTCAGGGGACAGAGGGACAGGCACTGTGGGATGGAAAACCAACAGGCCCAGAGTCTCCTCTGGCCTCTGGAGTGTCAAAAGCTCCTGTCCTTGGGGGAACTGAGAGGACCCCGACTTTGCTTCAGTGACCGAGGGTCCAAGGATGCCCTTTCTAAATAATTCCTGATCATTTTTACCCAGGCTGAGTGGAGAGAAGAGACTCATCTGGAAAAGCCAGATGGTGGGTCGCGGGATGCCCCTGTGGCAACCTGATGAACAGGGGTGACCAGATGGGGAAGATGACATCTCCGTGGATACCAGCATGGGCAGTTGGTGTCAAGGACCAGATGGGCCTTCCCCTCCCCCACCCAGACCCTACAGTTCCACAGAACATCTCACTGGCGCCTGGCTTGCCCGACGGGGGTGAACTGTGGAAGCCTGTGGGCTGAGAGGCAGGGCAGAGCAAGGGGAGCCCGAATGGCTGGGCCCTTCCTGTCACAGGCAGGACTTGCTCAGAGGGAGGGCCATGAGTGGGAGGAGCCCCGTGGGACCTGTCTAAAAAGAGGCAAAGAGTGGAAAGTGCCAGGCAGTACCTCCCAGGGACATCACCAGCAGACTTGCCACCACCAGCTCCCTCGGAGGCACCTGCTGCCTGGTTGGATTTTTGCCTGGGTTCTGCGCATGAGGACCCCTCACCTCCCCAGCTCACCTCTGACCCTCCCCACTCCCATCTTGGCCTCAGTCACCCTAGCTAAACCCAGTGCCCAGCCACTGTGTCTGCCAGAACACAGCCACACCAAGCCAACAGCCTGCCAATCAACCGGCACAGTATTCCCGTGGGCACCATGAGTCCAGTAACCCCAGACTCATCCTGGGGACAAGAGACAGTTTCCCTTTCCAGATCTGCCACCTGCCACTGTCCAGGCTGCTCCTGCCATCACACCCCCACTGTACCCCATCCATCCAGGCAGTCCATGTCCTGTTCTATCCTGGAGCCAGGCCAAGGCCCCAGGGGTTGCCTGTCTATCTCTTGACCTTATTGTGTGGCTCTAACAACTGGAGTGCAATTACATCCCCTTCCAGGCTGCCTGGGCGGCAGTTCCCAGGGAATTCTGCCCTCCTCACCGGGAAGCATTGCTAATAGGAAGCAGTAGATGAACAAGTGCCGGCTGCCCCCCCCCCCCCCCGCTTCCTTCTCTTAATTTACAACAAACCACCTCTGTTTATTGAGCCGGTAACATATTTGAACACTGACTCATAAGAGGCCCTTCTCACAGACACCGTGTATCTGGCAAATAACTCCCCTTCCACGGAGGTGTGTGCAGAATCCAGTGCAGGCAATTTACAGCGCTCTGTGGAGAGAGGCAGGAAGAGGCCACTGGAGCTTGGGGTCAGACTGCACAGCAGCCAGGTGGCCCATCCTGTAGGATGGACTCTAAGTCCCCCGACAAGGGCAACTGCAGGGAAGGCCCCTGTGTTCATTGGGGTACAAAGTGAAGGGATCAAGGGCAGGTGAGCCTACAGGTCAGAAGCCTGCGTCCCATCCCCAGGGGGCTCCCGACAAGGCCCCAGTGCTGGCTCTGTCCTCGCCCAGCGTCATGAAGAAGGCCACCAGGAATGGCCACCTCTGTTTTACAGAGGAGAAAATGAGGCCTGGAAAGCAGGAGGGCGTGGTCACCTGGCCCACAGCCCCAGGAGGACCGTGTGGGTCCCTTTTTTTTCTTTTGGATAGGGCAGGGAAAAGAAGGCCTCAGTTGTCCCCTCTCTGTGACTCCAGCTGGTGAGAGACATGACAGCATCCATAGCTGCTGCAGAGACCTTCCACAAACAGCAACCATGAGGACCCCAAAGGCATCTGATTGTGATCAGCTCGTGACAGATTAAGATTAAAAAAATCTAGTTTCTCTCCCCAGTTTGTCACTTTCAAGTGCTTGGAAGGGAGCTGGTAATGAGACCTCATTTGAGGAGTGAGAGGGCACACTGCTGTCCATCCTCCACACACGTGTATACACACACATAGACATACACACACACACACACACACACACACGTGCACACACAAGCGCTCACGCACGCACATGCACACACACCACTCTCCAGAGGAGAAGTAACAGGATGCAAATATGGGACTGGCGGGTTGTGCTCAGGCCCAGGGTAGCCTGAAGACATGTCTCACTTACAGGTGGCCCCCAAGCCGTCCTCAGGCAACCCAAACCCATGGCAACAGAACAAAGCCAAAGAGGCAGGGCCTGAGCTCCAACTCACTTGGTTACCTGGATTAGTTATTTTAACCCTTGGAGCCTCTGTTTCTTCATCTTTAAAACAGGAAATATAGCATAAAGATGCTTTTTTGGGGATCAGATGAAATATCGATCATCAAAAATATCAGACATCATCGCAGTAGCTGCACACAGTAAGTGCTTAATAATTACTCAGCATCTTCTTCCCTCCTCTGTTCACTCTTCTTTCCTTGCTAATACATAATAGCCCATCATCTCCAAAAAGTTTTCCCCAAAACTCAAGCTCCCAGAACAGACCCTGATGTACTGAGGCACAGGATTCATGGGTCAAAGACTTCTTAGCTGGGTGAATAGGCTGGAGCTGGAGGCTGGGGGCTGTGGCCACCTCTGAATCAAGAATTCTCCCCCACCCCTGCCAAAAAGAAAAAAAAGCATTCTCAGGATAACTGTAGGGATGAGGAGCACACACAGCAGGGTGGGGAAGAAGCTCAGCTCGGCAAAGTCCTGTGTAGGGGACCTCGGCCATCACCGGGGTTCCCAGGGGGAGCTCTAAGTGTCAGTCAGCCTCAGGAGTGTCCTGCCCAGAAGCTGGCTCTCACTCCTGTCCACTTCCCAGTAAGAGAGAGAGACCACGGGGCACACTGGGAGCCGGCTCTGGTGCCCCCCAGGACTGTCCTCTTAGCCATTTCAAGCAAAGGATCCTCCAGTCAGGAGACTTACAGGACAGGGAGGAGGCCCCTGGGGGACAGGGGTGGAGGGAAACCAGCTCGCAGTCAGACCCAGCTTTCCAACTGGAGTGGGCCGGGGTCACCCAGTGTAGGAGGACAAGCAGGGTGATGCCTGGCCCCGGGGAGCCCTGTCCAGGCCCTGATGCAGTTTACATAGACGTGTTCACCCTCCACAGCTGCTTTTACACAGTGGCCTTCTATAAAGTCGAGGTCCAGAGAGATGTGATGACCACCTCAGGCCCCAGAGCTCATTAATAGCAGCCTGATTCCAGGTTTCCGGACTCCCGGCACCAGCCTCCTTCCAGAAACAACATTGGAAGGTGCCTACATACATCCACATCCTGCGGTAGCCATCTCTGTGAGAACTTGGCACCTTTCAGAAGTGAGGTGTGGGCTGGAACCTCTGAGGAACTTAAGTCCTCAAGGGCCACAAAGAAGGGTCCCACTCTCCAGGGCATGCAGTTCTCCAGGTCGGTTCACAAGCTTCGTTTGTAGGGTGGAAGTCCTCTGGGACTGATCTGAGATGTCACATGCCAATGAATTTCCCCCATTTGTTGTGTCCCACACTTTCAGATTCTGTGGAAAGATAAGTTTCGGTGTGTGTGGGGGGAGGGAACATTTCTCTTCCTTCCAGAAGCTTTGGCTGAACCCCAAGGATAGGGTTGAGACCCTGCCACGTGTATCACTCAGAGATATCATTGCTTCAATTATTTTGTCCTACACCTGACCCCAGTTCCTCCAAGGCAGGACCAGCTACCCCTGAACCACTGTTTTCTGGCACACAGCAGTCACTCAACGGAGTGAAAGCTCATCTGACTTTGGGAGTAGGACTGGGTGGGTGGGGACCTCAGGAAATCGGGGGCTTATATCAGTGAGCATCAGGGATAATCGAAGAGAGAAAAAAGAACTAGGAAGTTGGAAGAGAGACACAGAAAGGAAATAGGGAGGTTCCAACCACATCCTTGGACACTCAGCAGTGTCCTACAAATATTTCAACGTGTGCTGTCCCATTTGGCTTCCTCGGAGTCCTCTGGAGGACTCATAAGCATGAGAACCTTCATAACAGTTTGAGTCTCTTTGGAAGTCCCCCATAAACCTCCACCTGCCAAGCTCCCCAGAGCTCATACTGTAGAAGGAAGGAGAAGCAGCAATGGAGGTTGAACCCAGCCCTGCACATCCCTGGGGTCTCTGGAGGCCTGAACACCCACCACGTCAGCCTGGATCTCTGCCCCCCGACTCCCCTGCTTGCTTTGGCTCAGGAACCCCTGAGAAGAGCCAAGACAGGGCAGGGTGGAAGGAAGTGGGCCCGAACTCCTGAAAACCAACAGAAATAATAGAGGGGGTAAAACATCTGCTTCCAGATGGGGTGGAGGTTGGATGCATTGTATATTCCCCCTGGGTGCAGAGGGACAAAGCCACACAATGGAGGGTGGGGCTGCCAGGCCTCCTGCTTGCTGCATTCTGCCTGGGCCAGGGACAGCCAGCATTGTCCTTGGGGGCTCCCTGTGTGGCCCCACACCCTGAATTCTGTATTTGGTGATGCAGATGAAACTGTCTGGCACAGCCAGGGAGGAGGTCCTGCAAAAGTCACTGTGCCCTCTCCACAAGGGCTGAGAGAGGCAGCCTCACTCTGGGGCTTGCTGGAGAGAGGTCCAGGGCAGTGAGGACCAGGCAGGAATGAAAGTCCAGCTGGAAGCCCCTCCAGGGATGGCCTAGAGCAGCCCTCACTGTACTGGGGGGAAACTGAGGCCCTCAGAGAAGAAGGGGTCACCCCAGGTCTCATGGCTCCTTCTCCTCCCCTGCAAGACTTTGGGGCCACAGGAGCAGCCAAGTAGCGGGGGCTGGCGGGGGTGGGGGTTGTCACAGTCAGATCCAGGCCAAGCAGAATGGAGGGGAAACATGGAGCTGCTCTGGCCAACACCACCCACCAGATACCTACCGCAGGCTGGGGCTTTGCAAAATGGATCCGCCTCGCAGTTCCCAGTTGCTGAGAATCCATCCAAACCCCCAAGTTTTTCCAAGACGGGCTTTCATTAGTCCTTGGGGACCTTCAAGGAGAAGCAGTAAAGAAAGAGACATTTTTTCCCCCCAATACTGAAAAACAAACAAAAATAATCTGGAAAATTGAGACAGGGGAAGAGAAAAGGGCCAATCTTCAGAGGGCCTGCACCATCCTGAGCAGATGGCTGGCCCGGGGTCAAGGACGGCTCTCCCGCACCCTCCCCGCCTTGGCTGTGGGTCAACAGAGAGCCTGGTTGGAAAGCTCTCAGCCAGGACCCTCCTGGGTCCTCCTGGAAGAATGCTCAGCCCCTAGCAATTTAAGGGGCCAGTGATTGGGGCCAGCTCTCCCACAAATACCTTCCTGAGTTGTCGATAACACTCTCAGAGACTAGACTATTGTCCAAAGACCAGGCTAATTTCCCCAACCTCTGCACCTCTCCCATGTCATTATTTGGGTGGCTTCTTGAAATACCCTTAAGAAAAGAGCCTATACTTCTATCTTATCTTCACCACAAATAACCCTTGATCCATTTCTTGTTTATCTTTCCAATGTTTCTTCATGCAAATACAAGTACGAAAGTTTTTACCCATTCCTATTTCTTCCCCTTCTATCATGAAAGATATGATACCATTTACCTTGCTTCCTTAACAAAATAACATGGAGACCTCTGCATATCCACACGTGGGGATTTTCCTCTTCCTTTCTTAGCCCTGTATAGTTTTCCACTAGTAAAATGTTCCAGAACACATTCATTCATCCAATTCCCCGTTGACAGGCACTGGGTCACTTCCAGCCTTCTCCTATTAAAAACCTTGCCCCAAAGAAAAAATCTCTCCACATTTGGCTTCTTTTTGTACAGGTGTTTCTGGAGCAGAGGTTCCCAGCAGTGAGATCCTTGAGTAGAAGGGTAGACACATCCATGATGTTGGTAGACACTGCCAGCCTTCCTTCCTAAAGTTCTTCCATTTTCCGCTCTGCCAACAATGATGGAGACCATGTGCTTCCCCACAACTTTGCCAGCACTGAATTGTGTCAAAGTTTTGGATTTTTGCCTAATGGGAGAGGTAGGAAATGGTTTTGATTTGATTTCTGTGTGGTTCTGATTTGCATTTCTCCCATTATGAATGGATTGCACATCTATTCACATGGTAAAGAACCATTTGCATTTCTTTTCTGTGAATTCAATGTTCCTGTCCTTTGCCCATTTTGCTATTAGGTTATGGATCTTCTTGATTTTTGAAGTCTTTTCATATTGGAAGGATTAGCTCTTCGCGATATGAATTGCAAATACTTTTCCCTTGTCATTTGCCTTTTGACTCTGCAGTATGGCATTTTGAACATGCAGAAAATCTTTTTAATTTTTAGATAGTCAAATTCATCCATCTTTTCTTTCATGGCATCTAGACTTTGAATTATAGTTAGAAAAGCCACCCAAGGTGACCACCATGCTTCCATTAGAACTTTTTTGTTTTTAACATTTAAATCTTTGCTCCATTTGGAGATTGTCTCAATGCATGGTATGAAGCATGAAGTCAGATTTATATTTTTCCAAAAATGGCTATTGTTCCAATACCCTTCGTTAAAAATTCATGTTCACCACACTGATTTGAGTTGCCATCTGTATCCTTGACCAACTTCTTACATATATCCTGGGCCTATATTGGCTCTGCGGTTCTTCCCCACACTGCCTTAACAAGTGAGACCACACAGTGTTTTCAAATTATGTGATAGAGCTAGACTCTCCTCATTGCCCTTTTCTTTCAAATTTTTAAGATTTCTTGCTTGCTAATATAAACTTTAAAATTACTGACCAAATTATAGTGTTCTCTTGTGGCATATACAAATATGCAACAAATCCCACCAATATGTACACTCATGCACCAATAAAAAAATATGGAAAAAACTTTAAAATACTTCTCTTGGTTCCAGAGGGGGGAATAGTATCAGAATTGTATTAAATGCATAAATTAACCCCACGGGGCATGGACCTCTTTATGATATTGAATCTCTCCATCCAAAATCATGTGGGGGAGGGGTGGAAAGAGAATCAGATCCAGCTGTAGGGTCCTAAGACTGGGACAAATGTGTCATGGGGGATCAGTGACATGAATGTCAAGTCTGAATTCACACGTTACCCAGCCATCCCTGATATAATAGCATCTGTGACAAAAGTTCACTCTGGCTGTTCCTACTTTCCTCCTATTATTTGAGACTTTTTTTATAAGAGGACATAAGGGACATTGAGAATGTTTAGCAGGACACAATTAAACACATGATCTAATTTCATAATCCCCTGACATCCAGGTTAAAATTAGGATTGCTCAGGGTCACTAAGGCATAGGGATTTTCAGATGCCCCCAGAGCACAGCGCTGGGTTCAGCAGCTTGTGATGGTTTAATGCAGAGTGTCTTAGTCCAATCAGCTGCTATAACAAAGCATCTCAGCATGAGTAATTCATAAGTAATTCATCAGCAGTGTTCCACTTCTGGAGCCTTAGAAGTCCAAGATCAAGGTGCCAGCACACTAGGATCTGGTGAGGGTCTGCTCCTCATAGAGAACACCTTCTACGTGGCCTCACAGCCCTCTGGAGCCTCTTTTATCAGGGCACTAATCCCATTCATGGGGATGGAGCTATCACGTTCTAATCGCCTGTGAAGGCCCCACCTCTTCATACATTTCCTTGGGGATTAGGTGCAACATATGAATTTGGGGGGAAAAATATACATTCAGACTACAGCATGGGAAAGGTGGGATCACATGACAAGGACAACAGGGAGCATGATAACAAACTGGGCTTTCAGTTCTAAAGGCTGGAAAGAGACGTATTTGTGGACAGCAGAGGTAAGCCTCAGTGTGAAGTTGAGGCCCATGAGATGAATGTCCTCTTGTCTTTGCACTCAGGCCCTGTCTCTTCCTTCCAGACACGTGAGTCTCTAGCTGGCTTTAGGGTCCACTGTATTCCAGCTGCACCAGGCTGCTCAGGGAGCCCAGAGGCAACAATGGCTCTCACTTCTGCATGCTTGAAACGCTGTTTCCTCCCCTAGGATACCATTCCTCCTCTGCAGGCCTCTCTTGCTTAGTCTCCCAGGCACAGCTGCAATGCCTCACCACCACCAGGAAGCCACCTGACCCTTTTCTTCCCATGCTCAGCCACTGTGATGGTCACTTTTATGTCTCAACTTGACTGAGCCATGGAGTGCCCAGACATCTGGTTAAACAGTATTTCTGAGTCTGTGAACTTGTTTCCAGAAATACTTACACTCTGAATCCGTAGAATAAGTAAGGGAAATCTATGTCTAATGGGTGGGCATCATCCAACTCTAGAAAAGGCAGCAGAAGTTGAGAGCCCTCTCTGTACCTGACTGCTGGAGATGGGACATCAGTCTCCTGCCCTTGGACTGGGACTTACACCACAAATGCTTCTGGTTCTCAGGCCTTTGGCCTTGAACTAGGGTCCCCAGCAGGCAGATGGCAGGCAGATCCTGGGATGCCTCCTTAGTCAGTCTCCATAATCACATGGAGCTAATGCCTTGCAATAAATTTCATTTTACATAAATATCCTATTGCTTATTTCTCTGTGGAACCCTAATGCACTGCCTTCTTGGAGGGAGTGCCCCAGTGCTTTGTTCTATGTGCAACCCTTCACTCTATAACCACGTTGGTTTTGCATCAAAGGTCTCCTCCATTAGACTCTCAGCTTTTCCAGGGAAAGAACTTCATTTGTATTCCGCTGCTGAACATGTAAAAAACATCCGATTGTGTTTGTAGAAATGATAGAGCAATCGAATCAATAAGCAGGGAGCCCTAGGTGCAAAATTCCCTCCTCTGCCACTCCTGCTCACACTCGCCACAACTAAGTGAACTCGGACAAGGTATTCATCATTCCTCAGCCTGTTTCCATGCTTGTAGAATGGAGAGAAGGACAATAACCCCCTGGATGGATTGTTAATAGGATTTAATAACATAATACATGTTCAAGGCCTGGTGCACTGTCTGATGCCAAAAGAGCAATCAATGGCTGGGTGTGATGATGCAGGCCTATAATCCTAGCAGCTCAGGAGCCTAAGACAGGAGAATCGCCAGTTCAAAGCCAGCCTCAGCAAAAGCGAGGCGCTAAGCAACTCAGTGAGACCCTGTCTCTAAAGAAAATACAAAATAGAGCTGGGGATGTGGCTCAGTGGTCGAGTGCCCCTGAGTTCAATCCCCAGTACCCCCCGCCCCCGCCATCCAAAAAAGAGTACCAATGTAGCTAATATCACAGCCACTAAAGAGATTTCAGTTAATGGGGTTTCTAGCTTGAGAAACAAAGGTGTCCCAGGCTGGGCTCAGGTGACAATGGCATTTCCTATAAGAAGAGTTCTAGTGTATTCTGCCCCTTCCCAATAAATTATTGGCCAGAGCCAGGTGGACCGAGCCTGCCTCTCCACATGACTCAGAGTTCCCGGATGTGTAGCCCTTCCAAGCAAGGGCCTCCCTCCCCGTGTCTGAACACATCACAGGGGCTCTGCAGTCAGGAGCCCCGTGGGGTAGAAGCACAGTCCCTGCACCATGGACTTTTGGGAACATTCATCAGAAATGCTTGCTGAACAGCAAACCCCAACTTCACATAAGGTCCCACTGGAAAAGTGCTGTCAAAGCTCCGGTTATGTAACTGAGGCGGCAAATAATTAGCACAACTGCTCCCCAGCAGAAGTGGAAGAACACCCCCTCAGGCTCCAGCTATTCTCTAGAAGGAGACGGCGGGAAGCTGCTTACATTAACCCAAGTATCAGGAAAGGATTCGCCTCCCTAGACCAGACTAAAATGAAAATCTTCTGAGAACAGCCTGCTAACCCAAGGGAAATGGGGACAGGCCAGGGCTTGGGGATCTTCCTGGAGGGGCTGCAAGTGCTTCTTCCCTCCCTGGGAAGGTGTGGGAGAAGACTGGAGTGCGAGGGATTATGGGCTAGTCTCCCAAACACCAGCTGGGGAAAGCCCAGGCCCTCGGCTTAGCTGCATTGAGGACTTTTAAAGGCTGTTTTGCCTTGGGAGCTCCAGGGGTTCCGCACACACTAGGCTCTGGATAAGAGGTTTCTTTTCTTTCCTTTTCAGCACTGGGGGTTGAGTCTAGGGATGCTGTATCACTGAGCTACACCCCCAGGCCTTTTTACTTACTTACTTACTTATTTTTATTTTGAGACAGGATCTTGCTAAATTGCCAAGGCTGACCTCAAATTTGCACTCCACCTATCTCAGCCTCCCCAGTAGCTGGGATCACAGGTGTGCACCACCATCTCAGCTGAATAAAAGGTTCTGAGTGAATCAATATGTTTCCCTGCATCTCAGGCTCCTGGCCAGGAGGGATTTTCAGAAGACCACAGGAGTGGGAGGGTAAAGGTTAGGCCATTAGCAAAGAGGACTGGGTGGCAGGCAGGTCACTTCAACCACTGCCAACACTTGTCCACTGCCTCCTTGATGCAGGAGCGACTCCAAGTCCTCCTTTGTCCCTCAGGCCCAGGCTCCTGAGACTGGCTCTGCTGGAGCAGGGGGAGATGGATTCCTCCTAGTTAAGGGCAAAGAGCCAGCTCTCAGCCCCGCGGAGTGAGTTACTACCTACTCTGTAAATCAGCAAGGGCTTCAGTAGGAGCTGCTGAATGAATAGGCTGCGGTTTAAAGCCTTTGAATGGCTTTAGTTTTAATCTGGGATTCACATTTGGAAAATCGCTAAATGCCATCCACATGTGTGTCCAGTGTCCACTCCAGGAGGAGGCAGCGTGAGTGTGGCGACAGCTGCAGAGGCAAGCCTCACCTGCTCTCTGCACACAGGCCTTCTCCCGGGCCACCATGTCCCTGCTGTCGTCTTTGCAATGCTACCTGGTGGAGCCTTTGACTTTGACCCCAGCCCTGGAGACAAGTCAAGGCCTAAGTTGGCCCTCATCTTCCCCAGTGCCATCAGGCCATGGGCAAAGGTGGCTTCATCTGAAGACCAGGTCCCCTCAGCTTCCATGGGGCTGGGGACTCAGGCACTGACCTTCTTCAGAGCAAATTTCAGAGATGGTGCCCACTGCCCCACAGGGGCCCCGGCAGCATGGCCACCACCAGGCACAGGGCAGAGCGCACTGACTGGGGTCCCAGGCTGCAGTGCTGGTCCCAGTCCTGTCGCTGCCTCCCATCACTTAACCTCACTTACCCTCCCTGGCCTCAGCCTGCTCACGGAGAATCCAAATCAAAAGAACTGGCTGATTTGCTTCACGTGGCCATATAGGGTGAGGAGAGATGAGCTCACAGCTCGGACACAGCACTTGGATGAGCGCCCCTGCCCACCACAGGTCAGCACTTCAGCCCCTGCTGGCCAGACTAGGCCCCTGATCTCTATTGCTGCTTCCAGGCAATACTGGAAGCCACCTGCTTGGCCAGGCCCCGCCCATGGCCGGAAGCAGCAACACAGGCAGGGGGGGCATTTTTGTGTGGCCAGGGGCCCATGTTCCAGGCCAGTAATATCACAGCACCAGCTAGACCCCCATTTCTCCTGCACAACAGGGAGCCAGACCATCTGATCTGTACAGCTCCTCCTCCATCTCTGAGCTAATCTGCAGGCCTGGACCTTCTCCCCAGTGATGTCCAGAAGTTTATTCCAGGATTCCAGAAACAATGTGCCCAACGCCAAGGCAGACGGTCAAGGAGCCTAAGAGGAGGCACCTGACCCTCAGGGAACGCACATTTACGTTCGACTGCCACTGCTCCCGGGACTCTCTGTCACCATCATAAAGCCTTGCTGAGCACTTAACCAGGGGACTCTGATCCCCATTTGAACTTACGTGCATTTGTGCAACTTCCTCTGTCTGAGGGAAATGTCATCACGCCATGTTACCAGAAGAACCACTGAAGGTTGAGCGGTGAAGGATTTGCCCATGTTCCCACCGTTGTTAAATGACAGACCTCTGCATTCTCGAGCACCAGGGCTCAGTGGCTGGTGTTTCCGAAGAAGGTTTTGTGATGTTCAGGGGTTTATTTATTTCTTCATATACTTCCACTTCCACCCCCACATGATTCCAAAAAGCTTTAAAGTCGTGTTTGTGTTAAAGGTTCGCACACACAGCCCACAGAGTAGAACGGGAAGCAGAACTGTAGCTGAAGCCTGGACTCCATGCTCTCTTTAACCATTCGTTCATTCATTCACCATTCCTGGCATCTGTCCAAAGTGTTAGAAACAACTGCTCCTCACTGGAAGTCCTGGGATGAAAGACCCACACCCCCTCAAGGTATTTAAAATTGTGCATGTGCAAGTGTGTGTGTTCATGTGCGCACGCTGTATCAATAAAAAGGGAATGGGACAAACCGCCTGAGGATCGGCCTGAGAGTGTCCTGTTGGAGGTGAGCACCGGTCATCGGAGCAAGGAAGTGGGCCTCTTTCCCACAGCGGGGTCAGAGGCTTCCTGGAAGGATATGTACAAAGAGGGGTGTCCAAGTATTTCAGGCATTATAGCTCCAGAGCACAAAACTGAACTCTTTTCTGGTGCCACAGAACAAAGGGGAAAACACAGGGTTCCAACATCAAGGATGACTTTTCCTCCATTACAAGGGTCTGTCATATTTATCCATATTTAAGGGACATTGTCTTAATGGACAGTGTCTTGCAGAACGAGTTCCCAAGACAACGCACACCTGTGAAGTGGCTGTGACTTAGAGCAACCCCCAATAAAGCCACGCTGGAATGGAGCCCAGGCTGCCCCCTGACTTGGCTTTCCAAAGGTCGAGCTTGCTTCCTCCACTGCACCAGAAGAAAGTTGAAGTGGGCAGTGAGGAAATAAATAAGAAAAAGGAAATCAAAAGAACCAAAAGGGAACCTTTTTTTTTTTTTTTTTGTAAGAGCCTGCTATGTACCAGGCCCTGCTCATTCAATACTCCCTACTCTTAAAATCGCATGTCACTCAACCCTCTTTACCAGGGGCAAATCGAGATCTTCAAGCTAGAGCTTACAAAAGCTCCTAAAATTTGAGCTGGTCCACGTGGAGATGGCCCATCTTCATGAGTTAGCCACCCACCCCCTCTCACCCACCCACGCATTAGAGGCTCTCTGGAGCTATTTACCTGGCCACCTGGTCCAATCCACTTATTTGACAGAAGAGGAACCTGAGACAAACAGAAGGCAAGTGACCTAGACCAGGACAGGGACCATAGCCTGCTTTCCTGACTCCTCGGCAGATACTTCCTCCCTCATGCCTTGTCCCCCAGGGTCCAGCAGAAGGGCTTGCTGCAGGAGCAGCAGGTCCTGGGACCCCCACCAATGGCTACTTGTCAGTGGGAAGGAGCTTGGGAGGCCCCCTCCGCCCTGTGCCTGCCCCGAGCCTCCAGGACAAAGTCCCTGCAGTACAGCTCTGCCGGTCACCCAGTGAACTCCACAGACGGTGGGTGGATCCTGGACCCCAGCTGCAGGGAGGTGGTGATCAAAATCCCAGCCGTGTTTGGTTCTGGGGCGATGCCCACCATACGCAGCAGGGACAACCAAGAAAGGACAAAGGACCCTCCTCCCCGCCCCGCCACCTCTGAGGACCTTTCCTTCCACTCTCCCTCTGAGTCCTGAGTCCATGAGCAAGTCCTTATGGACCTTTTTGAAAGCCCCAGTGAGAGACTTAGTGAAATTCTCCACTGGCTGCAAATCCTCACAGAAAGCATGCCATCATGGGGCCACTGGGGGACATGGCCCTGGACTGGCGGGCTCTCAGCTGGAACCCGAGACAGGAAAGCAGGCAGACAGGGAGCAGCACCGTCCACACAGGTGGTCTTCCCCCAGCCCTCTGCCAGGCCCAGTGGCCTCTATGGTCACCCTGGACCACAAACAACTGCATCAATACAGGGCCAGGCCGAGGAGGTCTGATCTCTGGGGCCTGGTCATTGTCCAGTCCTCTTTCCTCTGATCTGACAGTCACTCTGCATCCCCCAAAGAAACTCAAGGTTCGATTCAGAGAATTGCAAAGGAATAAACAATTCCACCCACCCTCTACTCTATGCCAGTGAGAACTTCTATCTCTGTGCAAATACGTACCCACTGACAGTGCCACCCGACCACTGCCCCCCCCACGACAATATGGGAGCAGAAAAGACCCTGTGGTGCCCTTCACCCAAATGAGATGGCTTTATGCTCAAGGAGGCAGGGCCACTTGCAGGGTCTTTTAGACTCCCCATCCCCAGGGGGACAGCACAGTGTCATACATACACTAAGAATTTTTGGTCTCCTGACTGTTAGGAAATGGAGGAAATTTGAGAGCCAGGGCTTGCTGCCCGGACTTCCTCCCTTTTCCTTTGACTTTACAAGAGGCCAGGGAGCCTGAAGTGTCCTGCAGCTAGTGTCCTTTCCTCTCATCCCTGACCCTTGGCCCCCAACGGATGCCCCTGCTCCCCTCCAGCAAGGGTTGGAGAAAGGTCATTACCCTAAGGAGGCCGCCCGCCCACCGGAGTCGCCTCCTCCTGAAGTGGAGTTTGTTTGCCTGGCACATTAGAATCTTTCAATTTGATCGTCCTCCAGAGATTGTATCTATTTCCTTCCCATTTTGAGAGGCAGCTGTGGATCTCAGTTCTAATGGCCTGGTGATTTCCAACAAGTTCCTCTTCCCTCTGCTGATGGCCTTTCTCAATCACATACCTGAACAAGCAAGACTGGATGTTCCCCTCTATTATCATTAGCTCCATCTTAGTAAATAAAACCCACCTGCTCCCTCCTCCCCCCTACCACTTAAACCTTTCAGGCCCGGGGAAAGTGCTAGGTAGATATTTTTCTAGCTCACCTCCCAGTTTATGTACGCAAACAAGTGGTCTCAGCAAAGGACAAGGGACTCGCAGTGCCTCCTCAGGAAGAGGCTGGTGACCTCTTGGTGGTGTTTTGGAGCTGGGACATCATGATTTGTTTTGTTGGGGGTGGGGGTGGAGGTGAGCCAGGGTAAATCAAGACTAGCAGCTGTTCAGAGGGACAGGGTGGCGAGGTGAGCTGAGAGCTGGGTTGAGAGGTGGGCTGCCGCCAAGGGACGCAGCTGAGCTACTCACACAGACGCCCAAGGCTGCAGCACAGACTCTTCCCGCCCTGGAGGGTGTCATCAAACACCCTCATTCCACTCCTCTCGGTCTGAAGTGCTGGTGCTCCCCTGGGTGCGTGGAAATCTCCCTTTGCTCCATCCTCAAGAAGAGCTTGCTAAGCCAATTAGTGATTCCATGTGAGAGTGCAGGGGCTGTGTGCCACCGCCTGAGAGGAGGCACCATTGCAAGGGAGGGCAGAGGTGGTGGGGACTGGAAACCAGAGCCCAGGATTCTCTCTCAGCCCTGCTGTTGGTAACCTGTGTGGCCTGGGGTGAGGGGCAAGTTTGAACAGTAAGGCAAAGGCATCTGAGCCCTCACTCTTCTTTGTTGTGTTTCTGCTCTTTTGTGCTAATTCGGAATCCCCCTGTGCCTCCCCTCGCCCATTTTCCCTGAGCACTCACCTGAAACCCACTGACACTCACCTCTACTTTCTAACAGTCAATCAACAATCACTTGTTAAAATCCCCAAGCACTGCCCTCAGGAGTAAGGATAAAGCCAGGGGTGGGGTGGAGACTGTCCTGCTCTCTTGGAGCTTATTTTCTAGTGGGTGGAGGTAGATCAGAAACAAATAAATACATGCACACACGGTCAACTGCCGCATAACAATGTTTCAGTCAACAACTGGCCTTGTACAATTGCAATAAAGCTGAAAAAGTCCTGTCTCCTGGTGACATCATAGCTGTCACAATGCGATAGAGCAACACATCGATGCAAGTGAGAACACACCTGCTGCACCTCCAGCCATAGGAAGGTCTAACACGGCAACTACGCACAGTACCGGACACTTGATAAGGCAGTGGATTCCCATGTTACTGGTTGATGTCTTTTCTCTACTTTTTCTTCATCCTTTTAAAGAGCTCGCCTTCATAAACAGTGGGCGTAAAGCAGCCCCCGGGGCCACCAGCAGCAGTATCACACAGCTCACGGTCCCTGCATGGAGCCATGTGGAGGGTCCACCTGGACCATCTAGGTTGGTGCCAAGTGCTCTGTGACGTCCACGCCAGGACCAAACCGCCCAACAGTGCAGTTCTCAGAAGGTGGCCCTGTCATTGAGCACCTCATGCTGCACATGAACACGTGTGCATCCGTGGTCGTGAGTGCTTTGGAAAAGCGTCAGGAAGGGGGGGTCCTGAAGTGGGGGGTAAGGAAAGGTGCCCCTGACAGGGGAGGTCTCTTTAACTAGCTGACATTGAGTGGGGACCTGAATGAAGCCAGGGAGTGGGTTTTAATCATGAAGAAGAGCATCCCAGACAGATGAGCAGCCAGAGGAGAGCCTCAGCAGGGACATGCAGGGCCCAGCAAGGAGGCCACTGGTGGAGCAGAGTGGGCAGAGGAGGGGGGCTGGAGAAGAGGTCAGAGAGGTAACCAAGGCCAGCACACAGAGGGCCCCACAGGCCATCATCAGGGCAGGCCTCACTTCAAGGAGATCATGCTACATTTCTTTGTTTAAGCAAAATTTTGTAACTCAAGATTTTTTTTATAAACTTTTGGAGGAATCTCACTTAGAACTTCCCAATTAATTCAAGTGAGGGGGCCTTTTGCCCCAGATTGATGGAGAAGTGCAAAATGCACAGTGAATTTGGAGAGGCTAATTACTGGAACACATCTGCAATCCCTGGGCAAACCTCACGGGGGGAGCGAGGCTGCCTGACACAGTCGCAGGTACCCAGGAGGCTTCTGTTCTCCACTCCATTCCGCGAAGCAGAAAGGACCCTCCCAAGTGGCTGGACTGAAAATGGGGGAGAAGGCAAGAAAGATGAGATGGAATCAGAGGAGAGTCAGCGAAGGGACTTTGGGAGGACAGTCCCCCAGCTAGCCACGACGAAGAGCGACTGTGACCTGAAGCAGAACCCCTTTCCAGGCACAGTGACTGCGCCAGATAGAAGGGCAAAACCCCAGCCCGGCAGGTTCCAAAGCACAGAGATGAGAGAGGGAATTCTGCAAAGAGGCTATGCTGGGCCAGATTTTTAACAGGACCCAGAACCAGGGGTGCCCTAATCTGCATGCACTTGGCATACCCACAGTCCCATGCTGTGGCCCAGACCCTACACTTTTGTGCTTAAGCATTTGGGAGCTCTGGCCTGACAACAGTGGATAGGGATGGAAGTCAGAGGAGTGGCAGAGGACAACAGGACACTGAGGGAGTCCCCTGGGAAAGTCTCCTGTTCAGAAAGACTCTTGCTGCCAGAAACCAACCTGTCAATCAACCATGTTGATTACGGACAAGGTGGCACCCACCCCCTGCACCCAGCCTTAAGTCCTGCCACTACCAAATACACTCTGAAGTCCTAGATACCCAAGTCCTCACAGAGATGCCCAGGATCTGGGCCTAGGTCCAGCTTTTCCCATGAAGCACCTGGAAGAGAGTAGCCCTGCTTTCGGAATAGAGTCCGTTGCCAGGCCCAGACTCAGTGAGGCAGGTAGGTCCCGCATGGTGTGACCTTCCTAGTTCGGCCAGCTGATGGCCAAAGAACAGCGACACTCTCAGGACTAGTTCATTCCTTACCTCCCATCTGCAGCAGGTCCCCCAACAGTTGTGTCTGTCATGTGCAAACACTGCTTGGACTCCCACGGGTTCTTTCTAGACCTGTCCTTCCTCTCCAAGGCTGCCCTGGGGCTGCACAGCGTGTTGTAAGAAGGTCTGTTGGAGCATTTCAGTGGGGAGCCATCACTGTGGTGGGACAACAGTACCCAACCCTTCTCCCCTCCAGCCTGAGTGGCAGCTCCACTTGTCCTTTTTGATCGTCAATAAGGACAGGTCTCCTCTGTTAGCCCAGCATCCCCTATGGCCACCAGGCACTCGGTGAGAGACGCCCTAAGCCCCCCCTCCCAGGAGGAAGCGTTTCAGGACGGCTCCTGTTACCCTGGCCCCGCTCAGCCAGCTCTCTGATAAAATGAGAATTAAGAGTAATTGGAGGTTGCTGAGAACCCTCGAGAAGCCCTTTCATCTTCCACTGGGGATAGAAGTGACCGATGGCCTGAGCCAGCGGGTGTCAGCCCACAAGAATTTATTTGGCCAAGCAGGCCGGACTCTGATTTTCCAATGAAATGGGGGAAAGCAGTAGCTTTTATCCTAAATTGTCAACCTCTTGGGTGGAGGGGCAGTCACTGTGCAGCCTGGGGACAAGCAAGGAAGTATCCTTGCCGGAGGCCGCAGGAGCTTCACACCCCGGCCGCTCACCACGGTGGTTGTGCAAACTCCCGCCTGCAGACCTGGTTCGGGGAAGGAATCCCTTTCTCCTGAGACTTCTCCATGACCTCTGGCTGCTGGAAGGTTTCCAGGTCAAGGTGGTGTCTAATGTGCTCTCTCCTAGGAAGGGAGGACAGCTGGGACCGGTCATTGTTCCACGTGGCCCCAGGGTTGGCTTCGTCTAGAAGGAGTGAGGTGCGCAGTTGTCAGCCTTGCCCAGGGCGAGCGCCATGGCAGCCATCCAGGGCTCTGCCCAAGGCAGTGGTGAAAAATCGAAGCAACCAAGCAGGGTGGCAGTATTTGCTGAAAGAGAGATGAATTTTGTCTCTTTGAAGTCATTTTGCAATGGACTGGTGAGTTGAGAAACTGCTGGTGACATGGACTCACAGAATCTTGCTGTGGAAGGAGCCTGAAGAGGAGGCGGCCCTGGGCCCTCTCCCTTCACAAAGGAAAACAGAGTTCAGAGCAGATAAGCAGAGAAGCCCAGGCCCAGCTTCCTCCCTGCACCCAACCTTTCTCCCCTCCAGCCTGAGTGGCAGCTCCACTTGTCCTTGGCCTTGGATCCTCCACTGGCTCACATAGGAGAGTCTGTGCCAATTAGGGAATGAGGCCCCCTCCTCAGGGCCAAGGCCCAGAGAAGGGGCACAGATGGGTGAGCTGAGTGTGGCTGATTGCAACCCCATTCACTCTGCTGGCCGCTGCACAGAGCACAGCTTCACAGTGGCACACACAGCACCCACATCCCAGCATACTCCATGGGGTCTGTCCCGCACCCCCAATACCTGGCTACCTGGTTCCTTTCTTGCAACTCAGCTCCAGCCTAAGTCCATTCCTCCCAGCTTCCTCCACCACCAACTCGGCTGTGTGTTCGAATCCCTTTCTACACTGGCTAACCTGCCCTCTCTCCCTCCACCTGGAGGCTGATTTCAGCCCCATCCATCAGCACCCTTCCCTGTTGCCACCATTCCATGTTCCAACTGCCTGAGATTGACAGCTTGGACTCAAAAGAGCCGTGCATCGGCAAACTATAGGCCATGGGCCAAGCTGGCCTGCACGTGATTTTTTTTGCAAATAAAGTTTTATTAGAACACAGCCTGGCCTGGACATTGAGATTTTGCCTGTGACAGCTTTTTAGTCACTGTAGCAGAGTTGGTAGTTGCAACTGAGATAATGTAGCTCACCAAAACCCGTCGTATTTCCTGTGTAGTCCTTCCTAGAAAAAGTTTGCTGATCCCTGATATACAGCAATCTTTCTGAGGTTCAGGGAAGTTCAGTGACTTAGCTAATGTCACTACCCAATAGACAGCAGAGCCAGGATTTGATCCTGGTCCCCTGACTCCTACCAGCATACCCCCAGATTTTTACTATAGGAAAAAGCACACAGAAGACAGCTCTCTTCAAAAAGCCCTGGGTGACTCAGAATTCTCCCAAAAACAGGCTCCGGATCCCTTCCTGCAGGAAGTCTCTCAGAGCCCGGAGTAGCAAAGCCCCCTCTATTTTGCCTTGGGCACCACCAAGGGCCAATGGCACACCAGTTGCCCTCCCAGAGGTGCTGACATTCCCCTCAGCTCAGCTCCTGTCCTCAGTTTTGAGCTGGTGCACTTACTCCAGTGGCACGTCCTCTGCCTTCACGCATGGAGAGGGGACAGCCAATCAAAGGTACTCCAGAGAGCGTGACATTTGGATGTTCTGTAGCCACGGTCCCTGGTGACTCTCAGATCAAATCAACTCTGATTTACAAATAACACAAGGACATTTCCTTTTTTTGTCTCCCCACTCTTCCTGCCCTCTCAGCTCCACTTGGCGATGCTTCCAAGAGAGCAGCCCAGGGGGCTGATGACAGCCGTACTCTCTTGTCTGCCCCAAATCCACAAAAGCTTCTTAGGACACAGAAAGGGGGAGGAAGGGAGAAGCTTCAAGGATGAACCCAAGAGAAGGAGCCTGTTCTGCAGAGCAGGTGCTAAGGAGTCATGGAGGCCCAGGCTAGTGGGCGCACTGGGTGAGGGAGTGTCGTGGCTGGGAGCCCACTGTGTGCCAGACGCTTAGTAGGATATCCCATGGGATTTCCACACCACTCCTAAGAGGTAGGACCAGCGTCATTTCACAGACAAGAAAACTGAAGCTCGCAATGGACATGACCTTCCAGTTGGTCAGGGGCAGATATGGAATTCAAATCAGGTCTCTCTCGTTCCTAAATTTGTTCTCTCTCCTTTTAGTCAGGAGGTCCCCAAGATAAGAGCAGCCCAAGGTCAAGCCAGCAGGACCCCATCTGGTCAGTCTCCTTCCTGGAAAGGCTGATTCCTAGCCAAAGCCATTTCCCAACAAGGTCATCAGCCATCCCAGCAAAACCAGGGGGCAGGTGCTGAAGCAGAATGCCCCCCTCCATCTTGCCCTGCCCCACCAGAAACGCCTTGAGCTGGGGGGGGCCTGTCGCTGAGCAGCCTCTTCCCTCCCCTTCCTTGGCCCTTCTTCCAAGTCCACACGATCCTTGATTTCACAAAGTCGTTTACAGAACTCCTTCCCCATTGCCCTGTAGGCTCCCAAAGGTACACTCAGCCTCTTGATGGGCTGTTCCCTTGACCCTGCAAGTACGGAAGATGCTGGAGAGAGAGAGAGTGCAGAAGCACCAACGAGCCCGGGTTCACAGGACCCTCCCTACCCGCCTGGGCAGCCACAGACTAGCCCAGGCAGGGCACACACACATTCAGGGTGACAGGACATCCCAGCACAAACCCTGGAGCCAGCCCACCTGGGTGTGTGCCTGAGCACTGCCACTTATGCTCTGCAATCTTAGGCAAGATAGGAGCTTCGCTTTGCAGCAGTCTACCCATCTTAGAAGGGGACATGGCACCAGCTCTGAGTCCCAGTGGGGATCCAATAAATTAATATTCATACAATTTCAGAAGAGCATGTAGCATATGGTGAGGGATGTGAGCATGAGTTAAACCTTAAGATATACACATTTTAAAACAATTGTTTTGGGGTTTGTTTGTTTTGGTGCTGGGGATTAAACCCAGGGGCTATTAACCACTGAGCCATATCCCCAGCCCTTATTATATTTTATTTAGAGACAGGGCCTTGCTGAGTTGCTTAGAGCCTCATTAAATTGCTGAATCTGGCTTTGAACTTGCAATCCTCCTGCCTCAGCCTCCTGAGCCATTGGGATTGCAGGTGTGTGCCATTGCACCTGGCCTTATTTTTGTTTGGGTTTTTTGTTTTTGTTTTTCAGTAAAACTATCAAAGCCCTGGCACAAAAACCCATTTCACACAAAATTGTGGGATGTGGCAAGGAACATTCTGGGCAGGTGATGCTCTGCAGGGCCCTGATTCTGTTCAGATCTTTGTGAAGGTTTCAAAGCCCTTTCTATTTACTTACTTGCTTCAACATATATGAGGAAGTAGCACAACTGGGTTTTTAGAAAACTCATCACAACTGAAGTATTCAAAGCCCACACCCAGCAGGCTGGCCACTCTCTCATTGTCCAGAATATTGGAGGCACACCTCAAAGGGTGGTGGACACCCTGGACAGGAAACCAGGCAGAAGGCTTAGCTCCCACCTCAGTCCATCTCAGTGACCCTCTCCTCTCTTCAGTACATGTTTAGTCAAAAAGCGCTTCAGTCATCATCTAATGCAACTTTTTAGGTGACCCGACCAAGGTCAAACAAGGTGACAAAATTTCCCACATGTGACTAGACGCCAGTCTTCCTAACATTTAGCCCCACCACAAAGAACGCGAATACCTTATTTACCAGTTTGGGTTCCAAAATGATTTTGTCTTTTCCTAAAAAAAAAAAAAAAAAAAAAAAATTAATCCACATTTAAAAGACGATCACCTACTCCCAGGGAGACTCAAAAGAATGGACACTATGCTATCTATTGATTTACATTCCCTTGTATTAACATGGAGCACGTGGACAGTTTTATCCTCTGACGTCCCAGCCCCTTGGCTGATTCAAGCTCACCTCACAGATCAGAAAATGCTGGCAAAGGGTTTCTCCAACCAGGAGGCAACACTGAACCTTTGCATTCCTGTGAGTAAGGAATCCATGTTTCACACAGGTATTCTGGTAGTCAGTGGCCAGAAACTAGGGACACACACACACACACACACACACACACACACACACACACACGAGACCCTTTGGCGTGAGGTTAACCGTAGCAGGTGGCCCATCAGACTCCGGGAGCCAGTTAGCAGGCCCATCCCTGAGGAGCATAAAGCAGGGCTGCCGGGTGGGTACCTCAGTGAAGAGGTGAACAGTGACAGGAGTCTGGGAATGGTGACCATCCTGGTAGGTCCAGAGTTGGTTGACCTCAGGAAGGTCTGGTGGAGGGGATAGCAGAGCCCAGCGAGGGACTGAGAATCCCAAGCAGGGCTTATTTCCCAGAATGGCCGGAAAGAGCAGGACTTGGCCCAGGTCTGGGAAACCTGTGTTGCCACGCACATTAGAAAGGGCCAGGGTACCAGGAACTAAGATGATCCCCTGTGACTAGTCTCCTCAATACACAGCAGAGGCTTGGTTATGGGAACCACTGGCAGGTCACCGAGGGGAGAGCGACCCTGCTCCCTTCATGTCCAGAACTCTGAAGTCGGACCTCCCCAGCCTCCCACTGCAGATCTCCCTGGCCTGGCCTGAGTGGCCCCCATGAATTAAGAGGAGGGCCATGGAGGCAAGGGCCAGCAGAAAGCTGTCTATGCTCCTGCCTGGGCATAACTGCCCATGCTGGACGTTTCCCCGACAAAGAGAGGAACACTCCTTTGTGGCTTCTGACTTAGCAACGTACTGGGGCCAGAGCACAAGCTAAGATGGCCTTGCAGACAGATGCACACCACAGATGAGCCTTGGCAGCGAAGGAAGCGAGCCTACACCCCTTGCTGACTGAGCTCAGTGCACAGGGTCAGTACTGCACATGGGTGTGTTCTGCCCAAAATAACTACCAATTAAAATCTATCCCTGGTGGTCCCTGCCAATTTGCTCCTGGTCCCACTCCTGTTTCTCTGCCCTTGTCTGTTCCCCAACCCCAGTCTCAACTTCTAAGCCCAAATATCCTAAGGTCACTAAGAGTCATTTTCACCATTAAATCAATTAGCATTAAGATAGGGACATTAGACTCTTCCTAGACTTATTTACATATTTTTAGAGGAACACAAAAATTGGCAATCTTCTCAAGCAAAGGAATGATTGCTTAATAATAAACTGTCAGCTATGGGCTGCATGGATGAGGAAATGTTGTCAGCCAGAGTAGAGCTGCCCAGTGTCCATTCCTCCATCATGATGGTGCCTCGATTTCCTTGTGGGATACCTGCCCACTTACTTAGCCCAAAGGCTTATTTCCTATTAGGAACATCAGTCATGACACATCCCCCCTCTCCCCGCCAAGAATAGAGGGAGGGAGGCATAAGGCCCCATCCAGCCAGTAGGACAACAGTGGCTAGCCACTGGTCCCTGACTCTGTAGATCCTGCCTTCTAACCCTTCAGCTGTCCCCTGGTCCTTCCCTCTGTGAGCCTCCTCCCAAACCTCCCAATAAGTCCCTGTTTGAACTAGCCAATCTCTCCTATTTGCAAGGAACACAAATTCCAGGTGGACATCAGTCATCCTGTCCTGCAGTAAGGCCAGCAGAGGCTGGGAAGAGAGATGGCTTCTCACTGTCCTCCCTCCAGGCGGAGGCTGGAACACAATCTGCTGCAGCGTGACCACCGTGAGCAGATGTTACTGACACATGTGCAACCAGAAACCAAAGCTGTTTGATTGGACCCAGGGTCAGGAGGCTGGAAAATGACATCCCAGCGCCAGGAGTGACAAGACGGGATCACAGGAAGCCCTGAAGGCACAGGCCAGCCTTCCCCTCTCCCTCCTGCCACCTTGTGTGGGCGCACACAGACATTTGTGCACACACAAGTACACCCTGCTGCTCTCCAGGGAGAATCTCCGGAAGAACACGGCAGGCCCAGGGTCCGGGAAGACTGGGTGGCAAATAGAAGGATGGATGGATTGTTCTCTTGGACTCAAACACTGACAGTGGTCTTCCTTCTCTGATGGGAACCAGGAGGCCAGGTCCCTGCCTTCTCCGTGACACACCTGGATCAGCCCAGGGGTCCCAGGGAGAGACGCCCTCCACTCTATGCAAGGCAAACCATACCCAAGGTGACAACAAGCCACCACTCCCTCCCAACGGCCACCTCTCCTTTCCCTGTCGGGGAGCAGCAAGCACTCTAACTAACCGGGAAGGCGAGGTAGGAGAGAACAAGACCCCACAACAGCCTAGCTGAGACCCTCAAACCTGCAAGTGTAAAATCACATGCGTGGATCATCATCCACCAACCCTGGGACACACGGGCAAGACCTGTTGGGGTCCAAGTGGACACACACATGCACATACACATGAACGTCCCCAGCCCCACAGGGAACACCCAGCTGGCAGCAGGGGCCAGGAACGCAGGGGGGCGAAGGCACACAGCAGTGAGGCACGAGGCAACTTTGCTTCCTAGTATTTTATTGGAGCCTTGGTTAAGCGTGATGCGCATCAGGAGTCCCGGCCACAGCCCGCAAGCCCAACTGCAGCGGGGCTCCCAGGTCGATTTCCTGCTTTTCCTTTATAGACAACATTATTAAAAAAAATAAACTTTACAATAATACATTTTCGCTCATCTGTGGGGTATTATTTCGATAGTTTTGTTTCTTAGAAAAAGGAAAGAAAAAGGAAAGCACAGGATATAGGTACATGGACATGTATATACACACGTGGAGAGAAGGGGCCTTGGGGACACAGCTGACAATGTCTCGGGAATGAGGAAAGAGGGTGGAAATGAGGAAGGGCAGCAGAGAGGAGGAGCGAGCTCGAGACCAGAGTGTTGCAGACACACGTCCAACTGTCGCCCCTCTGCCCCCTTCAGCGGTCCCCAAGGGGAAGGCCCGCCAAATGGACCCACAAGAAACCGAGAAGCCACCGAAGCATCATTTCTCTTTGACTTCAAAATTCCTGCCACCAAGGAGGAAGCGGCTTCCTGGTGCCCAGGGTTTGCTCCCCCCCCTGCAGGGGAACTCCCAGGCAGGCCGAGAGGCCCAGGCCCTATAGCCAGGAGGACCCAGCGCGGCCACGAGGGCTCCACGCCACACACAGACCCACCCTGAGGGCAGTGGGGGAAGACAGGCCACCTCCATCCTTGAAGCCAAGGGGAGGGCTGACAGGGCCCAACTGGAGGCATGTGGCCAGCTCCATTCCCCCCTGACCGATGCCCTCGGCTGGTCCCCCAGCAGGTCCCCAGAGTGGGCAGCTCCAGAGCAGTTGCCACTGTCCTGTCCCCAGCCTGCATTGGGCACAGCACAAGTCCCTTCGGCAGTGGGGTCTCAGCTTGGTCTCTTACTTCAGAAGGGTCCAGAGAGAAAAACACCAGGAGACAGTGAAGGGCATTTCTAGAGCCTTGTGCCCCTCAGGGCCGAGCGTCCCTGAAGCCAGGGGACCTTTGGGCAGCCCTCAGGCTCCCCACCTGCTGGTCTGTTTGGTTTAGAAAAGCTTCTCCAGAGAAGGAACCTGGGAGGAGACAGGTTCAGAGACAAGGTGGGGGGATTTTTTTGCAAGGGGTGTGTGTGTGTGTCTGGGAGCGTTTCCACTTTGCCCGGGCGGGAGCTCTCCTCTGTGCCGTTGGTGGAGATCTTGAGACCCGTTCCCAGGGCCTACAAGGCCCACTTCAGCAAGAGGAGCAGGAGCGCGGTCAAGGCCGCCGACGGCCTGGCTCTGCAGGGGCCTGAGTTAGGTCTGATCACCTTGTTGCTCCCTGGGATGATGTTGGTCGTGAGCTGAGTCCACGGCAGAAGGGAAGACAGAGAAAACAACAAAAATCCCGTCAGCGGCCTCGGCTCCAGCCTCCTCCAGCCCTGCCCTCCCTGGCCACCGGACACCCTCCCTTGCACTCTGAAGGCAGGGCCAGGCTTCGAAGGGAAGGGCAGGAACAAAGTGATGCTCTGTCCCCTCTGGGCTCCCAGCACTCAGGTCGGGGCAAGTGAACAGAAGTCCCCAGAGAACAGGCTGCACCTCCCTGCTTCAGGGCGGAGGATGATGGACATCCTGTGGGAGGGAGATGGCATAAAGACCCCCAAGGAGAAGCTCCAAGGTCCACAAGGACTTGCCTCTGGAGAGGAGACGAAAGGGAAGCCACGTTCTCCCCATTTCTGAAACTCCTCCTCCACGAATCCTTCCCTGCGCGTCTCTGACTGAGCCGCTCTCTCCTTCTGCAGAATCTTTTGCCATCTTCTCACCTAAGCTACCATGGTGGCATATGCACTCCTATGTGAGGGGGGGGAGTTCTTCAAGGAAGGGACCGTGTCCTTTTTCATTTCTGTATCTAATAAATATCACAGGACCAGTGCTGAGCAGGTGCTCAATATGTTTGTCTTTAAAGATAAGGAAAGTATGGGAGGGTCTCTGCTTGGAAGGCTCCTCCCCCAAGGAGATGGCCACAGGTCCTGACTAAAGCCTTTGCACTCCCCAGGCCCACCCCAGAAAAGGGAGTGCCCACTCAGTCCAGGAGGGGCCAGAAGATCAGCTGGCCCAGCAACTGGATTCTAGAGTTCTAAGTTCAAGGCTCACCTAGAAAACAACCCCCTGGGGGCCAGTTTCCTGCACCTACCCACCCCCTTCCTGCCCCTACTCACCTCTGTGAAGCACATGCTTAACTCTTTGGAGTTATTGGCCTTCAGTCCCTGCTCCTGTGGGAGAGAAGCACTAGTTAGGAGAAGGCACCATGCTTTTTCTGGCCTGGCTTCGACTAGCGACTCCAATAAGGCCCTGCTATAACAATGCCATCACTGTTAGCACTGCTAAGCTGAAGGTGCAAAATAAAGACCTCTACTGAGCCCCTGCACCCCTGAAGTCCTCATCAATTAACTCCTGCCTTCTCAGGGCTCCTGGGAAACTGAGCTCTAAACCTTGCTATCCAGTTTGCGGCATTCTGTAAGAACTAGCTGTCTGCATGTCTGTCTGCCTACTCAGAGCTCCTCAAAGGCAGGGACCAGATCTCCTTTCCTTGCACTGAGCTGTGATTTGGCTCACAACTCAATTGGTGTTTTAGTAGACGCATGCATGCATGAATGAATAAATGAATGAATGCATCAGACCAGAGATGACATCTGAGAGCCAGCTCCTGTAATTTGCCATCACTCCAGGAAGGCTCTATGGACAAAGATCATGAGCCCGCATCTGGGCTCAGGAGAGAAAGAAAACTGTGATTGATTAGTGATGTCTGCCACTGGTACATGTTAGGTGGACAGCTAGTAAATGTGCCAGGCCATTTTCACTCCCAAACAGATGTGCAGCACCTGGGAACTCTGTAGACAAGATGAAGAATGAGAAGGGAAGGTTGGCGTCATGGTCATTCCAGGATTCTCTGCCCTGGCATAACTACTTGGAAGCAGGACCACAGAGCGTGCATGAAGAACAGTGCTTTGTTACCACCATCATGAGAGAGACCAATGGGAACCAGCTGGGGGATATGGCCCTTCAGATGGCTTAGTTCCCAAGGCACTTGTGGGGAAGCTCTGGCTGCCAGGAGCAACTGGGAAGCCCAAGAAATTATGCCTAAATCACGACTCTTGGCCAAAAGTATCCATAATTCTTTGGACATCGTAGGCAATCGACCACCCATGCATCTGGTCAGCTAAACAAGGCCCCAGCTGTCACACAGAGACCCTGGCCAAAAGCAGTCACTGCCAGTGGTGGAGACAGAAATGTGGTGATTAGCACAGCAGGTATGGAACCAGACCCAACCCAAGAGGATCCTATTCAAGACCAGGTACCAGTGTCTCCAGGTGCCAAGAGGTGGTACCAACTGCTTCCCTCCATGGGACATATTCCCTTCGGTCCTTCCAGACCAACCACTAGATTCCCCTCCTTGGGGCGTTATCCCACTCCAGGGAGACCACTGCAGGGACAGAACACCGCTTGCCCCAGCTTGGAGTCTGTGCTGTTATCATGTGTCCCACCTGTCCTCCCCGACCCCTGCACCAATCTTCAGTCGGTTATATCCATCCCCACCTGTGATACATGTGGTCCAGCAGCTACTTATACCCAATATGGCTTCCTCTGTAAGTGTCAGGGGTGGCTGTTCTGTCCTGTCCCCTTTGAGGGACCCTGGTTTGTCCCTGTGTCCCAGTCCCCGGGTCCATGTGGGAATCACAGAGGCAGACAGCCCCACTCCCAATCAAAGCTGCTGTTACTTGTCTTATGTACTATCGTGACATGCAAAATTATATTTTAAGTCTATTGCTTTAAAGCTGGGGCCTTGTTTAGCTGACCAGATGCCCGGGTGGTCGATTGCCTATGATGTCCTTTAAGGTGAAGCCAGTACAACATTCTGTGATGATGGACATCAGCTCTGAGGCAGGCCCAAGGTCAAAGGTGGACCGAGACAATGTCAGTTCTGCAGGTTTCTATGCCAAGGTCAACCTGCACAGAGAAACCAGAAAAGCCTCTGAGCCCCAAGCCCAGCCAGGTGTGTGAGACAAAATCTGAAAGGTAACGCCCTCTGGAGCACCAGCCTGGGCTTGGATCTTGCTCCCCAGAATGAGCAGGCCCCGTCAGGGGTCCCCCAATGACAGGAGAGGGGAGTGGGGATCGACAAATACCACCCAGGAAAAATGAGAGCGAGAGTCCTTCTGAACCTATGGATGTCCAGTTCTGTAGGCCCCTAGGGCTGACCACCACACCCAGGAAGCTCAGGGTACCGCCAGGCTTCCCCTCACTGCTCTGAACAGCTTCGCCAAGTACTGTGACCTCTAGTTTATAGAATTTCCTCAGTGCAGGGACCTAGTCCTTGGACCCACAGATCAACCCCTTGATCCAAGGCAGCCCGGAAACCGAATGAGAAGCAAAAGCTCGAGAGGCCAGAGCCCTGCACCCAAGTTCTGGTCCTGCCAGTCGCCCGGGTAAGTCTATCGTGCCTCAGTTTCCTCAGCTACACAAGACAGGAGGCACGCGTGGCTCACTAAACCAGGGAAAGGGCACATAGGACAACAAGGCTCCCCACAAAACCAAGGCTCACTGTTCACTACACAAAGCAAAAAGTGAGCCAAGCACAGCTTTCACCCCAAGGCAGGGCCCAGGAGCAACGCAATCAAGGGGTCAGGGGATAAGGTGAGACCCAGGCAAGCCAGCAGCCTGGGGCCTGCCAGTGAGGAGCGGTGACAGAGCAGCCTCCTGCCTTCTCCCTCCACCACCCCCGCTTCCTCCAGCTTCTTTGCAGCAGGTGACAGTGGGAGAAGCAAAGGGCCTTAGGAGTCCCCACCCCACCTGACTCCAGGAAACAGAGCAGACATGAAGGCTGTGTTAACCTCCCCCACAGCCAACCCGAGACCCCGGCCACTCCTAGACATGGAACAGTAGGGGCGTCCAGCCAGCAACTGACTTTTCTGAAAGTGGAACGTGGGTGGGGAGGTGCAGAAAGAAAGTCTGCCGTCTAATGCCCCAACACCAGATGCTCAGACCTCTGCCTCCCTCCCTCACCAGTTGGGGATGCCCTTCTCACCAGCAGGTCTCAGCCCTGCCCTTGAGGGGTTCACACCAAACAGAAAAATAAACCTCCCTGTAGTCACCTCCAGGCCAATTAAATACCCAGGAAGGAGAGAGAAGGCTGCCATCCTTCCCCGAGCCCCAGGCCAGGGGCAGTCTTCTGGGGCCACGGCCCCTGTCAAGGCCGCCCCAGTGCCCTGCTCTCCCTGTGCCACTCTGCGTGGGTAACTCTAGTCCCTGACCCTATGCTCAGCCACTCATACCCCTGAGACAGACTCGGGGTGTGTGAATGACGGGGTTCCAAAGGCAACAGGCCCAAGCTGCTGGGACGGCAGCACACAGGGCTTCTAACAGCAACCCTGTGACACAGAGGCCAGTAGAGGGACAGTGTGGGAAGAGCTGGCCCCAGTGGGCTGCACTGTGGGGCATCAGAAGCATGAAAGAAGTGACAGGAGCAGTTAGCACTAGGGAAGGGGCCTGGCCATGAACCAGGATGGCACAAGGCAAGCTTCACCCTTCTAGAAGCTTCTCCCAGAAAGGCCCTGAGCCAGGAAGTTGAAAAGAAGCAGTCTTCCTCCTCTGCCCTGCCCACCTCTTTCCCCACACTGCCCCCAAAGCCTGGTGGAGCAGTCCCAGAATCTCACTGGCCTGACGCAGGCGCTCTGAAGTCCAGCAGTGCTATCCTGCTGCACAGACAGCACTGGCCAGATCTCTCCTGAGTCCCCTGCTTCTGTCCCTGACCCCACCCACAAACCTTGGCCTCTGCCCTCATCTATACCCTGTGAGCCTGTCCCTAGCCCATCTCTCCTGTACATGCCCACCCCCAGTGACAGTCACCTCTCTCTCCCCCTCCACTTCCATTTCCCGTCCCCACCCTCAAATCCAAAAATCAAATATTTTTCAATTTTTGAAATCGGGACCCTGACCCTCCAGTGGCTCTCCCTGGCCAGCCAGCCCCCACCTACTCTAGGTGACTCTTCCACACAGGGCTCTGCCGTCTGCCTCCAGGCACTGGCTCCTGCTGGCCCTCCTCCTGGGACACCCTCGCCCACTCCAACCCCAGCTCCACCTACACACAGTCAAGGTGATTCTCCCAGGTCTGGCAGCAGGTTCCGTTGCCCATCAGCCCTTGGTGTCTGCTCCCCGCTGAAGCCACCCCATCCTCCTGAGACTCACTTGATTCATTCTTTTGGTGCCAATCTCCTTCACCTTCACCATCACTTGAGCAGGGCCTCCTGGCATCCTCCTGGCACAAGGATGGAACTGGCTGATTGAGCTTATTGACCTCAGTGCCCAGGATAGAGTGACACACAGTTAGAATGCATGCACTATCAGCCACTCGGTCCCCTGCTCTGGCATCCACAGGTCTGTGTACTGGGTAAGAGGCCTTTGCAGGCAGCAGTGGACGGAGGAGAGAACTGGCTTCTGGCTGCTAAGTCTGCTTCAGTGTGAGGCAATCTCTAGGGCAACCCCTCAAACTTCTATTGTCCCAAGATGACTGGCAGCATCAAGGGAAAGAGTGGAGAGTGGCTGGCAGAGACCAGCAGAGCAAAGAGGACTCACGTCGCTAGCCCTCCCCAGCCCTTGGAAAGGGGAGGGTCCAGCTAATCTGATGAGACCGTCATTCTGGGCCCAAAGCAACCCAGGGGAATGTCAGGGATGGTGGAATGGGCCACAGCCGGGCAGAGCCCCAACCCTCCACCAGCCTTTCCCAGGCCCCACCACGCTGCTCGGTCCCCAAGACCGAACAGCCTCGTGACCAATCTTCTTACACCCTGGACTGCAAACCACCTTGCTCCTCCAGCCCTCCACCTGAAGGCACCTGGAGGCACCCAGTGGGTGGAGCTCAGCATGAAGCACAAAGCCCCAGACCCTCCACCCGAGACAGCAGCAAACCCAGCAAACCAAATGCACTGCGGACTCCTCCAGACTATGTGGAGCCCCTTCTCCACACCATATCCTGTGCACTCCTTGTTCAAGGTGGCACAAAAGGGGATGGCAAGGCCATCAAGGCCTCCAGGGACACTGGTCCAACAGGAGAGAGGGAAACACATCTTCTGGTGAGGCAAAGATGGAGTCCAAAGTAAGGTAGAGGGCAACTTTGCATGGACAGAATCAGGGATGACAACCCCAAGAGGGAACATATGACCAGGACTCACCGGGCAAAGGGGTAGAGCGGGGAAGGAGTGTGTCACTCAGAGGAGCTGGAAGGTGCCCAGGGTCAGCGTCTTGCTCACTCATCTCTGGGCCTATTCCTTGGGAAGCGTCCAAGGCTTCAGAAACAAAGGCCTTGGACGAGTGTCCGAGACTGGCCTGCCTGCCAGGTGCCCTGCTCCACAAGCCAGTGGGGTGAAGGGCAAGGCAAGGACATTACACACGGTACAGGCCTGGCAGGGTCAGAGGCTCAATTTTATATTACAGCCGTGGGCAGTTTGGCTGTGCCGCCTGTCATGTGACCATACTCTGGTGTGGTCCTCCTGTTCCTCTGGGCCTTACCAGGGTCCTAGTAGGGCATCCTCTGGGAAGATGCTGACACAGCCGACCTTGCCCTCACTCTCATTATGATTCTTTGTGGACACAGACATGAAGCCATGGCACCGTGCCCCCACCCTTCGGTGCCCGATCACTCTGAATCCCCTTCCACCCCCTGCCTTCCCTTAGCAGTTGGCTACACAGGCACTGATTGTTTCTTCTACCTTCTGGTTTTCTGCAGGCTATGATCTGGGGGCTTGTCTTGATTTTGGTTTGGATCCAGGGGTGATGCTGGACCATTCACATGGGGAACAGAGATGCTGTGTGTGGAAGTGCTTTGCACGGAGCAATGATGCCCAAATGTTAGCTGCTGTCAACCGGGCAGCCGGGGATGCTGCCTGGCAGGTGGCTCCTCCAGGCCTGGCTCCAGGAACTGTCCTCCTTGGGCCTGTTGGCTAAGTTACTCTGGGCAGGACAGCTGGAGACAGCCATCTCAGAAGGAAAATGAGAGAAGCAGATCCTCAAAAGAGGCTCCACCCACTATCACTTCTTAGGTTCCTTCTCAGAAACAGAAGGGGAAAGGCCACTGATTCTGTCTCCCTGCGGTCTCTTTTATGATCATGCCAGATTGGGGTTACAGTGTGACTCAGCCCTCAACCCTGTCCCTGGCTCAGCGGGAGGATGGCATGGCTGCACCCAGCCTGCACCTCAGTCCTGTCCATCAGCTTTGCTAGCTTGGATCACCTCTGATTGAATGGCTCTGTGGTGGCCCTGCTGGGGCTCTTGGGAATCATGGGAACGCATAACTATAAAGGGGTCCCTGAATGTGGACAGGAAGCTGCGGCCTGGTCGGGAGGAGGCTGTGTGCTCTACGTACATCCTAGAGAGAAGAGAATTTTCCTTATTTCTGCCCTCCTCGCTCTCCTCTTTCCTTGGGGAAGCCTTAGCTCCCAGAGATGGCAGCCAACTGGGGATGCACACAGGTGTCTGGACGGGAAGTATGTTCCAAGATCTCCTTCCCAAACCTAAGGGACGAGAGGCCTGGAGTGGGCGAGAACTGGTCCAGGGCCCTGCAACCTGTTGGTGGCTGAGCTGGGCCAGGAACAGAGCCCCGGCGACCTTGTGCTGACTCCCTCTCAGATCTGCTCCCCACTAGGGTTTTCCCATGGCGGAGTGGATGTGGGAACGAGGAGCTTTCATTCCTGTTGTAGGGCTGTGGGCAGAGACGTGGGTGTCAGGGACACTGTGGAGGAGCCTGGGGTGGTGAGGCCCTGACACTCTGTCCAGTTTTGACACAACCTCGGGTCCTGTTCTCCGAACTTCTCCCTCTGGCTGTGGCCTCTCTCTGGTGGTCTTGTCCATATGGGGTTCCCTGGAAGTTGGAGAGGGCTGGCAAAGTTGGAGGTGGTCTTTTCTGGGCCTCTGACCAGGATGGGCACCAGCACACATGTCCCGGTGTGGTGGGTGGGTATCCAGGAGGGGCCAGCTGAAGTCCTCCTCCCAGCACTGTGAATGCCAGGTGCTGGTGATCCCAGGAGACTGCGACCCCATTCAGAGGGTGTCCTCACCCTTCCCACCAAGTCTCGCTCCTCCTGCACCTTCATTTGGGCTGTGCTGCTGCCAGTGTTCCCCACCAACCTCTTGGCCAACCAGAGCCAACTCCTGCCTGAGACATCCCTTGTTCTCACCAGCCACACCCTCACCATTCCCTCCCTCCTCTGTCCTCCCTAGTATTTTGCACTAGGTTCTCTTCTAAATCCTTTGTTCTCAGGGTGTGTGTGTGTGTGTGTGTGTGTGTGTGTGTGTTTCTGTCCTGTCTAGAACGGACCCCTTCAGAAAAGAGCCTCCTGGAGTGAAGGGTGCAGTGGTACGAGGGTAGCTCAGCAGAGATGCTGAGTGATGGCACCTCCAGAGTGCCATGTGTCCCCTGTTGTGACACTGCCTGCAGTCTACATCTGATGCTGGTTTCATTGTTTGATCCTCAATAAGGCCATGGGACCAAAAAATAAGACTGTCACCTCATTCATCCATGTATCCCTAGCAAGTAACCACACAGGTGAGAGGATACAAGACTGGATGGGTGGATGGATGGGTGGATAGACGGATGGACAGATGGACGGACAAGTGAACACATGAGCTCTGGAGTCAGATGTGGGTTTGGCCATCCTCCACACCAATCAGCTACGTGATCTTGGGACCCCTCTAGTCAGCTTCCCACATGTGAAACAAGAACGCCGACACCTGACTGTGTGAGAATTCAATAAGAAAAGCAGAGACTCCCCCAGCACACGACCTGGTGATTAGCAGAAGGCTGATAAATGGTAACTGCTACATTTCTCTTGTGCCTCACGACATCTAGTGTGACACTGTGATGAGCAGGTGTCCCGCATTTGCTAGATGAAGGCCTAGGAACGAACAGGTGAAACCACCTCCCAGCTCCTCCCTGCCTCGTGGGCCCCTGACCTAAAGGAAGGACCTTCAGTGCTCCCTCACTGGTCCCAGATGAGTGGTTTCCCACACTGAGGTGACACCATGCTGCTCCCCCCGCCCCCTCCCGAGTCCCTGAGTGGCAGAGCCACGCCCTCACCTGGACAGATGTGCAGGTGGTGATGACGCTGGTCCCCAGGCTGGTGCTATCACTGAGATCATCTGGCAAAGAAGGAGTCTTCTCCACCTTTGGGGCCTGGGTGGCCTGGAGTAAGGGACTCTTGGGGGACACGTTCACATCTGTGCCGTTGCCGAAGGCCTGAATGGCGTTCCCTGGGGGGTGGGGGTCAGGTAGGTGCATAGAAATCAGGATCACTTCCATCGCTTCGCCCCACCCTGACCACTACCCTCCCTGGAAGAGCCCAAAGCTGGGGACGAAGGGTAACAGAGGGATTCAACTCAGCTCAGGTTCTTTCAACCTACGAAGTCACACTGAGAGAAGAAATCAGCCGGAGGGAGACAGAGAATCCAGAATGGAAGGAAACGCACTCTATGGCCAGGAGCAGAGGAGGAGGAGGAAGTGGGCATGTGGGAGCCGAGGAGGAGAGCAGTGCCAAGGTGGCCCCACCGCAGATACCTAGACACAAGTTCTGGGGCTCCGCTGCCACCTGAGATGCTCCAGCCCTGCTGCTGGCATTCCAAGGGCCCAGATCAGCCCTCCTCCCTCTCCGCACCTGACACTCCCGCGGGCGGTCTCCCACCCACACTGCTAACCAGCTCTAATTCCCTGGGGACCGACCCATCAGAGCTCCTAGGCAGGACTCAGTCCCCAAGACTCAAGCCCATAGCCAAGCGTCCAGGAAAATGGCTACCCCCGTGCCCCAAACGCACCTCCAAGGCCTCACGTCTAAGCCCACACCAGGCATCTCTTCCTACCACTGCCAACACTCCTCACCCCCTGTGTCACGGGTCATGAAGGTGTCACCTCTATGTCCCCAAGTCCCCCAAGATAGAAACCCATGCAGGAACCTTGTGGTGCCTCCCTACCCACCCACTGGTAGCCAGCTGAGCCGACCCCTAAAGACCTCCCCACTCCATCTCTTGTCACTGTCCCCTCCCATCACTCAAGTTAGCTGTCACTGTCCTGTCTGTACTGCCTCACCCATCAGAATCATGTCCCCACCCCCCATGACCTCCACATCACAACCAAGTGGATCCTCTCTCTACCCTACCTCCTTCAACTACCCACGCCACCACCATGCCACCTGCAGGCTAAGAAACCCCAAATCCTCAGGTCTGCAGGACCCTCCATGAAGAGGATGCTCTCACCTGGCAGACAGCCTACTGTGGTCACCTCCAAAGCTTCAGGCCAGGCTGTGCAGCTCCCTAACAAACTGGGGTCTTCTGGGGAGCCTGGGGCCCCTGCCAGGGTGGACAGCAGGTGCCTTCTGCTCCTCAACTGACCTCCACCAAGGGAGACACCTCTGAGAACCCTCAGGGCCTCCCTCCTCCTGGGTGACACATGTCCCCACCCCAGGCTCCTGCAACACCCTGTGCAAAACTCTACCCTAGGACCGTTCACCCTGCACCTTGGCCCTTCAGTTTACCTCCATGTGGCTGCACACTCCTGAATGACAGGCACTGGGATCTCTACTTCTGAATTCCCAGTGCCATACAGAAAGGAAGAGAACAGATGGACGGACAGACACATGGAAGGAAGAAAGGAAAGAGGGAGGAGACTGCAGGTGGTGGTCAGCAACAGGTGTCATGGTGCAAAGATCAAAGGCAGACTGAGCTTGAAGGCGGCTCTCCTCTCTGTGGCCTCTGGATTAGGAGTTAGGTGACTCAAAGCCACAGTCCCAATGGGGAAATACTCATTAAAGGAGGAAATGACAGAGGCCTGGGATGACAGGGGTCTGTCCCAGAGCAACCTGCCTGAAGCAGTCAGGATAACAGACCAGAAACCTTCAGCTTTGACCCGACACAGGTTCAAGGTCACTGGTGGTCACTGAGGCTGACCCACTGGCAGCTCTGATTGTCAAGAGCTCGGGGTCTCTGCAGGCCGCACTATGGCAGAGAAGCCCCATGTGTGTCACTGGCCACCCCACAGGGAGGAGATACCAGAGGCCCAGGCAGGCCCCTGGTCCCCGGGGCAAGGGGCAGGTGGGGAGCCAGGGGTGTGGGGGAGGGAAGGACACGCCAGACTCACGGAGGCACGGGTTCTCGGTGAAGTCCCTGAGGAACTTCTCACACTCCTCCTCCATGTTCCCGCTGCCTCGACAGCTGCACCAGGGGGACACCACGATGCCCGTGGGGCTGGAGTCCACGTAGTTGGGGGTCATGTCAAACCCTGGGCAGGGAGAAAGGAGGGAAGGGGAGATGAGCAGTCAGGCCTTCCCTTGGGCCCCCAGGCCCCAGGTATGGCAGGGCACATACACCCCACCTCGAAGTTCCAACTCTGTGACCATGGGGTTAGCAGGGTCCAGAGGCACAGAGGACACCAAGCTCCCAATCACCAGAACAGCAGGGAAGAGCCAAGCAGCTCTGTCCAAGACTAGGTCCCTTGTTTTCTCCCTCACCAATGAGCAGAGACTCTTTTCTAGAACCAGAAAAACAAAGGCCTACTTCCTGGGTTGGTTCCCAGTGACGACGTTTGCCAGCCTGGTGAGCCTATGCTGGTCACCCAACTTTTAACCTCAGTTTCCTCATCTGTAGAATGGGGATGCCAATGCCTCCCTAGTAAGAGCTGTAGAGAGGCCCAAGAAGACAGAACTTAGAATGTCAGAACCATGCAACAAATGTCACCTTTTCTTCTCACTTCCAAAGCCATATAGGTGCCTGGGGCCCTCCCCCCATGAAAAAGAACCAGGGCTCTCCTCCATAAAGAGCTGGATCCCCTCTGGCTCCCCTCAAAGTTCTATCTGAATCTGTCCCAGAGAAGCCCTGACCTGGGTAGTAGCCCCTGCCCCACAAGGCTGGGACAGCAAGGAGCCACCATGAGCCCAAGAAATGCAAGAAAACTTACCAATCATGCCAGCGTAGGATCCCAGACACGCCTGGTAATTGTCGGCAGGGCAGCTGGTAAGGGTCCGGTAGGAGGCTCGACAGTTGGTGTGGAAGTCCGCCAGCCGGGACCTGGTGTTAGGAGAAGATCCAACGGAGACTGTTTAGTCTGACACTCTGGCCTCCTCTGGCCAGCACGTCACAGCAGCTCCTCCCTGTAGCTCCCCAGGGCCAGAAGTCAGGAGGACGGAGGGGGGAAGAGCGGGGAACCAAGACTGGGGCCTTAAGCTGGGGGCAACTTGGTGACAGATTTCCTAGAGAGCAGGGCACGTAATACAGCTTAAGGAAAGGCCAGTGACCGAGTGGCCAGCTCAGAACCACGGGTAGCAGCGCTCTCAATAACTCTGTCCACCAGAAGAATGCAGAGAGGACACAGGCTGGGTGCACAGAGGTGGCCCAGGCCAGGGCCAGAGACTTGGGCCCCACCTTCTGTTCAACCACACACCTGAACGATCTTACCCAAGTCCTTCAACATGTCAATCTTTCCACCTGCAAAATGGGCCCAATAACCCCTGTCCCAGACACTCATAGGACCTGACTGAAGCTCAAAGGGCCAGCCCCCACCAAAGGGAAAGACATCTTAGGGCAGAACATTCCTGCCTGGGCTTCTCTGCATCATGTCACAACTACCCCCCACCCACTGTCACCCTCACTGCCACCCCAGTCCCACCAGCAGAAGCAGCCTTTTCTTCCCCTGAGGACATAACACGTCATCACCCATTTGTCTCTGATGCTTCTTCATTACTGCTGGAGCACAGCCCTGTGCCCCACACTCAGACCTGAGCTGTGTTAAGGTGGGCACTGTCTGACCAGGTCCAACCCCAGCCCCAGCCCCAGCCCCAAAGGTAGCATTCTGGGGAGGCACAGATCAGAGGCACCCACATCTAACACACACAGCAACCCCCACTACGTCTTCCTTCTGCTCCAGTGGTTACCATCAGTGGCCACAGGTTACCATCAGCCTGGGCTGGGGAGCACATTTCCCTGCCCACCATGGCAGGTGGGTGCTCCTGGCCAGGTAGTCTCAGACATCACTCATCCACATCTCACAGCAGTCCTTAGAAGCAGTGATGAGGCCTTGTTCAGTGGCATTTTCCCCATGATGAGCACAGAACAGGACCTCAGGAACCAGGTGCCCAGCCAGGATTCCCTGGGGACTCTAATAGCCAGCTACAGAAAAGGCTAAAACGCATGTCACCTTGCTCCTTGGCCATGCTTTGGCACACTACAAAGGCCCTGGCATAGACATCCCCAGGTGCACCCCAAATTTAGCTGCCCTGGTTCTCCCCTGGAACTTTGTCCCATTGGAGAAAAGGACAGGAAGAGGGAGGGGGAGGCAAGAGAGGCAGAGCCAGCCTGAGGGAGGAGAGACGCCTTCCAAGGAGGGCGCCTGCCACGCAGGCCCAGGAGTATCAGAGGAAGGTGGCTGAGAGCACCCCACTTCCACACAAATTCCTGTCTGCCTGGAGGGGCCCGAAAGATGTTTTTGAGAGGTAAGAAGCCCTCTGGAGAGATCAGGCCCCTAAAGCTGGTAGAAGGTCATGATTTTTAAAAAGGTACATTCATATCAGTCCTTTCCTATTTAATCCTCAAAGAAACTCTGTGAGGTATGACAAGCAGTTATTATTATTCTATTTGACAAATGAGCAAGCGGAGCCTCAGAGAAGCTAAATAAGCCCAAGACTGCAGAATTACTGAGCGGCGGAGCCAGGACTCAAACCCAGAACTCTGACAGCAAGTGGCTGCCCTTTCTGGTGGGTCCCAGTGCAGGATGGGTGAGTCCTTAGGAGTCCTGCACCCTGCGTCTCTGTAAAAGTAACATCATCTTCCAGAGGAAGACCTCTTATCCACCAGTGCACCTCCATTTCCTCACCACCACCCCCCAAAACAGGGAAAGCAGCATTCCCAACCACGCCCTTACCCTCTGCAAGATGAGGCTTGGCCTTACATGTCAAGATAGCATCTGTCCCACTCTGCAAGCCAGCAATTCAGAGAGGGGGCAGTGGAGAAAGATGGGAGGTGGGGCCTCCGCACACACCCTGCACCTCCAGAGACCTGAGAGGTTGGTGGAGGGGTCAGAAGCTCTAACTTGTAGATGGGATTTGGAGACAAATCAAACCAAACCAAAACAAGTCAGTTTGGAGTTGAATTGTGTCCCCTCCAAAAATATGTTGAAGTCCTCATCTCCAGTAGCTGAATGCAACTGTTCAGAAATAGGGTCTGTGCAGATGTAATCAAGTTCAGAAGAGGTCATGGTGGATTAAAGCAGGTCCTAAATCTGAATAAGAAGAGCAGAGACACAGACGTGCCGGAGACCGTACCACAGAGGGGAGACCAGAGTGACGCACCTATGAGCCAAGGACGGCTGGGAACACCAGGAGCTAAGAGAGAGCAGATTCTTTGGGCTAATCATAGAGCAGGTTCTTTGAGCATTTAGAAAGAACACAGCCCACTGACTACTTGACTTCGGACTGCTGGCCTTCAGAACCCTGAGAATACATTGCTGTTTTAAGCCACTCAGATTCTGCTACTTGGTTACAAACTCCAGGAAACAATGCAGCACTTCCAAAGATTCTTCCCTCTGCTTGCTCTGGCCAAATCCAAAGAAGCCAAGGGGACAGGATCGGGCTGCATCACAGGGCTGCAGATGGGCAAGAGAAAGCCCACAGGGTGTGGACCAAGGAGACTGCTATGCCCTAAGCAAAGTCTCTAGTTACCATCTTCCTCATGCCAAAGAGGTACCCAAGCACCATCTCTTAGCTAAAAGACAAGAGTCCATTCCAATGCCATCAGACCATACACCTCCCATCTCCCCAAGGCCACCTCCTGTCCCTCCCCAGGAAGCCAAGAGACTTCCTCCCATTTCTGCATTCCAATCACAACATTCAAGAAACTTAATGGTACAGGGACTTAATGGTATGGCCTTGCTTGGTCTCTGCAACTGGAGCACACATCCCCAGAGTGGCAGATGCTACAGCTTTCCTCATCCATACCCTCCAGGGTCCCTACCACCCTGGGGTGGTAGGCAGCCATTCATCCTTGCTCCAAATATGTACAGACACCTGCCATGTGACTGGCAGACTAAAGACAGGGACAGCACACATGTCAACACAAGTCAGGAGGGAGATCCCAGCAATGGGGCCAGGGCACCATGCCTACAGGCTGGGGTCCAAGGCTGGGGCGGGAAGTCACTGTCAGCCTCCTTCCTGAGGACAATGGCAGCCATAGAAGACCTCAGGGCTCCAGCTCGACTTCCCAGACAGCTCCAACCCCTAGCAGTGCGCGGGGGTGCCTTGTGCTCTCTGACAAGGTCAGCTGTGCAGTCCACTGACACTGGGAACCCTGGGGCTCATGGCTGGCCTTGACATCCACGGGGCCTCTCAAAATGTCACTGGCTCCACAGACTGGAGAAGGAGCTGAAGCATGAATGGGTGGACCATGGCAAAGGCCCCCTGGGGAACCAGAATGTCTCCCTGAGTGGCCATGGAGAGGCCAGGCATCAGGAGGAGAGGAGGGAGTGAAGGAAGCCAGCCAAGGAACGCCAGGCCAGGAGCTCAAAGCCCAGGTGGGCCAGCCAGGGGCTCCCAGTGAGCTCAAAGGGGCCTACCCAGCTGCTAGGAGGAGGAGGAGCATCTGATGTGGCCTTGACTGGTCCCCTACTTTGGCTGTGTGACCTTGGGCTGAGCAGCCCATCTCTGATGCTCAATGTCCCCAGTTAACAAGCAGGGAGAGCTGCGCCTGCGTGTCTCGCTCACAGGGATAGGATCATCAATAAGATAGCACCTGAGAGAACCTGGAAAGAGCATGCACCTGGGGTAGTCAGGAGGCACCGCCCTCGTCTCCCTTCTTTATGCAGGTCTGAGCCCCAGCACTGCGCCTGCTGCTGGCAAGTACAAACAGAAAGCAATTTGTCCTGGTGTCTTGCATGGAAGGAAAAAAAGATACCTGTTTATCCTGTGCTGGAGCGTGTCTGGGTCCTGTGCAGGGCCATGGGAGCACCTCTGGAGAGGACAGCTCCTCCCTCCCTCTCTATCACCATCAGGAATCTGAGGCAGCCTGCCAGCCTCCAGGCAAACCCTGGCCTCCAGACATCACTATGCTTCTCCACGCCACACTGAGGACACAGGAGGAGGCACACCAGATACCAGGCAATGTGCACGAAGCCCCTTCTGCAGGTACCAGGGTGACTTACGGGGACAGCTCCCCCAGGTCCCCTGTGGCTGCAGCCTACTTCCTTCACAGCAGGCCAATGGCTGGTGCCAGGGCCTCGGAGAGGAGGCTCAGAGCAAAGGGAGGAAAGGGCGTGAGTGTGGGCCAGCAGAGAGCAAGGGGAAGGCGAAGGAAAGGGAAACAAAGCAGCTGGGCCGTCTGTCCATCCATTTCTCCATTCTCAGTGTCAAGTCAACCTTGGCAAGCAGAGGTGACAAATGGAGGTGTTTAGGAGCTGGCCACGTCCAAGGCTCCAGGAGGCCTCTGATGGCTCAAGTTTCCTGTCACCTCTCAATGCAGATAGAGTCGACTCAACGGCAGTGGGTCCTTCTGCCAGCATCTGAGATCAAGAGGTGTTAACTTCCTTTGGCCCACGACACACTCCAACTCCCACCATGACAGAACAAGCCCCGTGAACACAGCAGCCCAGCCCTGTAGGCAACACTGTCCAAGGTCAACGTGAGCCGTTCATGACGCATGAGCCAGCTGGTCATGCTGCACCATCTCCAGGCCAGATGTCACTCTCCCCCATACTCCAGGAGGTCAATGGTCTCTTGGACTCCACTCCTGACGCCAAGCACAGACATTTCCTGGACCAGCCCCATCTCCACTCAGATCTCTGCCTTTTAAAGGCCCCAGAAAAGAGACAGCATGAAGAATGCATGAGAGGGAGAGAGCAACCAACAAATGGAGGGAGAAAAGCAGAAATCCAGCAAGAGAACCCTAATGCACACAGCTAAGCCCATCACAGCCAAGGCAGAGAGAAGACCCCCACCGCAATGCCCGGCAGAGGCGGATCAGTCTGAGAAACACAAACCCTCTTCAGGCTTATTCCATCAGCAGCAGCAGCAGCCTATTCAATCACAGGAACGCAGTCAGACGAGAGAGACACTTGACCCCCAATTTGATGAAAAAGTTGCCATATTAAATTCACAACATCCAGTTAATTTGAATCTCAGATAAACAATGATTTTTTTTTTAGCCTAAGTATACTTTTTTAGTATAAGTAGGACATACTAATACTAAACAGTTTTCTAAATCTGGAATTCAAATTTAACTGGGCATCCTATTTTTTGTGGTATCTCTGGCAATACTATTTGATGAGCACTGGTGGCCCCCAGCAAAGGGGGAAAGATGGACATGCAAAGAGCAACCACCCGAGTAGAACCCACCCAGAGGGGAGGAGGCACTTCCTGTAAAAGCTAATGGTTCCCAAAGTGAGGTCTGCATCAGCATCAAAGGGAACTTCTTAGGAATGTAAGTTCCCTAGGCCCCAGCTCAGACGTATAAGACCTGAAATTCTAGAAGCAAGGCCAGCAATCTGCTTTAACAAGCCTCCAGATGATTCAGAGGCAGGCAAAAGATTGAGGGAATCTGCCAAGGTTTCAGAGCTGAGCTGGGGGGTACCCCATCCCCTGGTCTCAGCTTTAAACGCCCCCCCACTATATTATAGCCACCCATGGAAGAAAGGAATGCTTCACCTGTGGTCCCAGGAGATTTGTGGTTACATGTAAGAGTACATGTGAACACACACACACACACACACACACACACACACACTGTCCCCACAGAGACACTCAGTCTTGGACATTCCTTTCTTTTTTAGAAAATATTTTTATTAGTTGTTCATGGTCTTTTATTTTATTTACTTATTTATATGCAGTGCTGAGAATCGAACCCAGTGCCTCACATGTGCTAGACAAGCACTGTACCACTGAGCCACAACCCCAGCCCCAGGCATTCCCTTCTTGATTCTGTACTTTGACCTTAGCCAAGAGAAAGCACACAGGTACGGGTTATCAATGGAACCCTCCTTGCCCAGGCTATGAACACCTTCCTAGACAGACCTTCCCAAATTTGTTCAGCCTGGAGTAACACTGGAGTGAATTACTCCCATAAGATGCCAAAACTTTCCAAACCTGGCAAATATGTGGCTTTTTGGCCTGAAGTTCTTGCCACTTTCCCAAATTCCCACTTATCTGGTTGTGCTTTGTGGCTGCCATGGAAACCAACGAGTCTCTCTACTGGTTCTAGCAGAAGCAAACACGGAGAAAAAGGAGTTCACATCTATTGAGGACCTACTATGTGTGTCCAATTCTGTTATCTCATTTAATTTTCTGAATGATCCCACAGAGACACACTTCACCATCAGGACATGGAGCTCAGGCTAGCTGGCAAGGTTACACACCCTAGAACTAGCACACCATGACATACACCTCCCAACAAGAGCTGGCAGCCATCAACACTGACCAGGGCAAAGGCATGGGGCACTTGAACATTTCATGGAGGAGAAAAAGGGTCCCAGGAAGTGTAAGTAACTGATGACAGGTTGCAAGAACAGTTCATGGGAACACAGAAAGTGACTCCAGTATTCCCTAGTGTCTCTAGATTAGTTTTCTTTTTTCTTTCTACAATATTTATTGGTGCATTATAGTTGTACATGACGGGGTTTGTTTTGTTACATATTCATACCCGCACGTATTATTACAATATAATCTGGCCAATAGCACTCCCTAACACTTCCTCTGGATTGACTTTCTGAGGTCTTCTCGGTGGTCCAGGGATTGGTTAAGTGGGTTCAATGTGACATGACACTGAGAAAGAGGAGCATGGATTTCACCCATAGGACTGCTTTCTGACACCCACAGGGATCATGGTGGACAACCTGATCCTCCCGTGCCACCTCTTGGACACTACCACCCTCATTTTCATAAAATCAAGGATCAACCGGCTTCTGTCCCTTCTGTTTATTCTGTAACCACCTAGTGGAAATTCATCCTTTCTGCCCAGAACAACAGTTCCCCTGGCGATGGCCGACTTCCTCCTCAGGTCCGGCAGCTCTAATAATGGCTGTAAACCACGTCCTGAGCCCAGGTGGACACCTGACCCAGGCAGGGCCAACCATGGAACTCCTTCCTTCTGGCCGCCATGCTCTAGCAATGAACTTCATCTAATGGATCAGGCAAGGAAGAGCATTCTTTTTTTTTTCTGGTTATGATACACCCAGGTGTGAGTGTGGATATGCTGGGACCATAGTTCTGGCCTTGTGGTTGCAATAAGAATACACACATCTCACCTTCACTGAGAAATAGAAAAACAGAACAAGAGACAAGGAGAGAAAGAGAGAAAGACACACAGACAGACAGAAACCTCTTTGTACTTTAGTCCCTGGAATACCCCTGCCTTTTCTATATTATATAAACCAATCAATTCTTCTCTTTTTCTTAAGCTAGTCGGGCCTCTATCATTTAAAACAAAAGCAAAATATTGACTACTACTTAGTCTCCCTTTCTGATATTGTATTACCTTCTCTGTCCACGTTCTAAGCAACCAGAAGAAGAAGGAAAAAAAAAAAAAAAAGCACACTGTGAAAAGGCCACAGGCCCAAAAATCAAATCCATAGAGCAGGATGGAGGGGCACTTCCAGAAGAGCAACTGTGAAAACAGTCGACAGTCAAATTCCTGCAGGAAGACAGCCTTGCCTGGGCCTGTCTCCAGCTTACCTGGGGAGGAACAGCCAGATGGCTGTTGACACCAGGGAAAGCCACATAGTATCAAAGATGACAAGGATGTAGATTGTGTCAATATATGAAAATTTAAACATGGAGTCATGTTAAGGGATTAAAAATCAGAAGCCAGTACAGCGTATGCCCCCTGGTCACAAACAAGGAAAAATGTTAAGCTATGAACCAAGGAGATTCAGGAGGAAATTTCAAAAGATGCTAACAGAAGACACCGTTGATTATGTTCTCTTTCAATAAAGTTGCTTGAAGGTTGTAATTATTTCTTGAAGTTTAATTGAACAAGGCCTCAGGAATCCTGAGTTATAAACAACGATTTTTCTAAGTCTTTGGTTAGAGAAAATGTCACTGGTTCTAGAAGCATCATCAAATGCAACTGACTCTCTGTTCTGAGACACACAGGCTGGGTGAGGAAAGCCCCCGTCTCAGGGGATTTGGCTCCTCACTCCTGGGGAGTCCAGTTCCTGGGAGCATCAGGCTGAGGAACTGACCACCAAACCCTCTGGACATGACACAGGCCTCAGGGCTCTGCTGCAAGTAGAAATGTCTGATCTCCCACCACAGAGGACCCGAGTTCTCCAAGAACCCCCCACCTCCCTCCCTGCTCCTCCACAGAAGCACGCCAGTCACTGACATCCAACAGCTGACATGCCCCCTGCATTTGAACCTTGGCTTAGCTACTCACTAGCTGTGTGGCCTTGAGTAGGTCATTAAGAGAGGCCTCCATTTCCTCACCTGCAAAATGGAAGTAACAGTGGTACTCCCCTCATGTGGTCCTTATGAGGACAGAATGAGATATCCGACAAGGGAAGGGACCTAGTGTCTGGACAGTGCCCAAGACGGTGGGTGCTCTGCCAAGGTGTGATGTTGGGATTAATATTGGAAGCCCTGCTAAGCACTCCTTAGCACGACATCCTGGAAGGCAGGAGCTCTGTCCCTTCAAGCCAACAGCACATAATACCATTAACCTAACAAGCACCTCCCACATTAGCACAGGGTCCTACAAAGTTCCCTCACCTACATCGCCATGGTATTCTGACAATTCTCCAATGTCAGTACCTTACCCTACCTTACAGATGAAAAGACAGAGGCTTAGAGAGGCTAATTAACCCACTGGATCCCACAAACACAAGACCAGAAGACAGGTTCAAATCCCAGCTCCCACACCAGTGGGTTTTCCCTTCCACCATGCGGTTCCCAGCCCCCACTTTCTCTGGCCTGCTACTCCCCACCCCTCTCCCAGCATCCTAGAGCCCAAGGGAGGCTTATCTCTCTTCTGAAGCCATCCAAGGAATCACTGGGTGCACCTTCCTCCTGGACATGTCCTCCACCAGTCCACCAGACTGCAGTTCACCCAGCACCCCCTCACTCCTCCAGGTGAACATGGAAATAACAACCTGGAAGAGCACTGTGGTTTGAGCCACTCGACCCCAGCTGACCAGAAGCCATCAATCAGACCAGTCCACAACCACAAGCCTGACAGCGAACCACAGTGCTGGGCCCACACCTGCTCCGGGAGAGGTTCAGGGAGGCTTGGATAGACGGACCCAAGTCCACTTGGATCTCCCCACAGAAACCAGAGATGAGAGCCAAGGCCATTTCCTTCTCTAAGAGTCCATCACCGAATACGCTCCTTCATGTCCTCCCCAAACAGATCCCCTGTCTCCACCTTTCCCATCCCTTCACCTACGTTCCAAACCTATTATTACCGGGTAAGAGGAGAAAAGAATTAAACGTATGCATCATTTGATTTTAATTGAAGGACTGTTCTATTTCATTGAACTGCTAAGTAAGCTGAACAAGAGATTGTGTTTACATAAGCAAACCCCAAGTCACTATAGACTTGCTGTCACATTAAGTCAATACTTATGAAGGCTCTCTATTTAATTATTCAGTGAGGATTGACTTATTATTGTGTTAAGAGTGTGGTTAGCCTTGAGCTAGGTAGCCAGCCAGCTGAAAGATTTCTTTCAACTTTCTCTGAATGCTGATATGGTTCTTGCTGCTGGTGTGAGGTTAGGCTTCCTCTCTCCTTCCCCTCTTCTCCCTCCTGACTGCTGCAGAGCAAAATGCTCCAGCTCAGCTTCCCTCTGGTGGAGGGCAGTAGGTGACCCTGAGTGGGTGACCTCTCCAAAGGTCTTCTTAAGGTCAGCCATTCATCCCAAGACCCTGACACCTCTCTCTCACCTGGTTAGTTCTTCTGTCTGTAGTGCAACAATTTCAGCTTAGCTTCCCATCCTGACTCAAGGCCTCCTGCTCAAAGACCCTTCTCCCGTTTTGTTATTGTAGCATTTCTGCTCCCAACAGCCTCGGCAGAACATGTTTCCCCATCTTTGCAATCTATGAAAACCATTTTATTCCACAACATACAGTTACCAGGACATACTGTTACAACATACTGTTACAAAGACACAAACACCCAGATACTTTCTTATATCAAATCACATAACTCTGCAAAGAAATATCCAGAGGTGGGTGTTTTGCCTTAACTGCAGACCAAGTGGAAAAGCACTGGTTAAGAGCAAAATCCCAGGCACTAAATCACCTAGGTCCAAACCTCAGCTCTGTCAATCACAACCTTGGACAATGTACTGACCCTTCTTTGAGCATCCTCATCCATAGAAGGTAGCCAATAGATTCTGGGAAGAGTAACTGAAATTGCCACAGAGTGCCCAGGACTGTACTGGGCATACTAGACTTGTCTTTCATGAGGGAACTGCTGTATCTCTAGACTAAGTCCTCCAAAGGAGAATTCCATGGGATTCTACAGCCCATCATTTGCCACCTTAAGCCCCACCCATAATTGCTCCTGTGCTGCTCCAATTGCCAAGAATGACTTCCCCCAACCATGACCTCCTCAAAACCTCTTCCATTTCCAAACTATCTAAACTCAATTCACATGCCAGAAAACCTTCCCTGAATGCCTTGCCCCCAACTGCGAAAACATTTCACAGACTCCAATCACTGTGTCTGCATGATCGCATCATCAGTGATATCTGTTTCTCCCCCTAAACCGTAAATTCTTTCAGAGCAGAAACTATCTTACTCACTTTTGAATTTTCAGTGCTAAAAGAAGTGCTGGACACAACAGGGACTCAGTCCACTGGATGGAGGAGGGATGGAGGGAAGAATGGATGGATGAGTAGGTACATGGGTGCATGGATAAATGGATAGGAAGGAAGGAAGGAAGGAAGGAGGGTAGGTAGGTAGGTTGGTTAATTAGATGGATAGGTGGATGGACGGAAAGTTGGATGGATGGGTAGACCGATGAATCAATGGATGGATCAGTAAATAAGGACTGCCTTGGAAGCAAGGAGGATTTTCCCCTAAGAAACAGGGAATCTGAGAACTCTAATAACACCTGCACTTGAAAAATAAATCACAAGCAGATCTCCAGCCGAAGGCACAGCAAATTGTGTCAATGCTGCATTTACTTGGGCACCAAGATAGCTCAGCCAAAAAAAAAAAAAAAAAAAAAAAAAGCCCTCTGGTGGGTGTGCCTTTCTGCCTTCCTCTGATACTGCCTGGTTGTTAGGACCTTGGAAAAGTCTCTCTGCCATCACTGGTAATAGCCATTCACTAAAGGAGGCCCCGGTGGCCTAAAAGAATTAACACACATCCTTAAGCACCACTCTTAGCATGAAGAAGTGCCTTGGGGACCTAGAGCGGAGAAGCCAATATGTCCCTATGGAGAAAGGCTGGTTAAAGTGTCCATTCTCCAACAAGTAGAGGGCTAATGGGGCCAGTGACAGGGCAGAGTATCGGGGTCAAAACTCCTGCTGCTTACATGTCGGGAACTCTGGAGACATTACCACACCCCTCAGTGCCTAGGTGGCTCTGACACACACAGAGACAGTAGACTGTTTGGGGGACTCAATGCAACCACACATGCTAAAGTACTTCTGAAAATTAGAAGGTTCTATATTTGTGTTTATTATTTTTCTTCTTAGAAATAATAAAGAGTGTATAGCGGTTCAATTGCACCCTAATTCTCCCTTTGCCTGGCTTGACAGACAATCTGCAGGTGCAGGAGCTGAAGCAAGGTGAGAAGACAGGTGTGGGCAGAGCACACTGCAGCTTGGACTCACCAGGAAGCAGAAAGGACCAGGCGTGGTCGGGGGCTGCTCTGAGAAAGTACAGGGCCCTTAGGCCACCTGACCCCTCCCCACAAGCCCCTGTTCCAGGCCTCGGAAACAAACTGCGTGGACAAATATTTTTCCTATCAGGCAAATATCGGAGCAGCTCTGCCACCACTAAGAGTCTTTCTCATTATATAGACTAATGAGAACGCTGTGCTTCTCAGGAGCAATTTATCAAGGCAACATCCATTATAAATGACATTTTTCCTGAACTAACAAAGGATATGAGGCTGGGGAACCTGGTTAAAAGGAAATGTTTAGCTGATTCCAGAAACCATCCAGAAGTTAATTACCCACCCCCTTGCTGGCCGGCGCTTTCTCCGTTCTGTTCTCCTCCTCCCCCTGGGGTCCCTGTGCTGCCCACACACCTACCAGCCCAGAGCCCAGGAAGGGGAGCACGGCCAGCTCCGGGGAATGTGCTGCCTTTGGGGGGGGGGGGGCAAAGTCTTAAGCGGCAGCGTCACTGGAGCATACAAGACCAGATTATTTGTGGTCCCAACTTGCTGATGCAAGATGAAAAATACAGCAAACTGCAGCTGCTGAACTCAGCTTTTTTCTTTTTCTTCCTTCTTTCTCCTTCGCTGAGGTTAGTGTTTTACAAAAAGAGCTTAAAAAAATAAAATCTATAAACTGGGGGGTTCCAACCTGTCAGCATCACGTCAGGCACGAGGAGTGCAGTATCCAGGCCCCTCCTCTCACCTGCAGGCATGAGCTCCCCACATGCACACCCGCAGGAAGGTGCCACCACCCTGACAGACACACAAGAGGACACACACTGTGTCTCAGGTTCAAAGTCCTCGTCCCTGAGTCCCTTTCCCTGAATCTTGGGTCCTGTCTCTCTCTGTCTCTACCCTTCAACTCAACAAGCAACAATGCTACGTCTCTCGACGTCAGGAGGCTGCACACCCAGATAGATGGCAGGCAAGAGTCTCCATCATGGGCAGTGCGAGACAGTGCTGGCTACCTGGAGTGACAGCCTGGCAGTGGGCCAGCTCCTGTCAGTGCCTCCCCATGTGGAGTGGGCTACATGCAAATCAGAGGGGACGCTGCAGACAATTCAGGCCAGGAGAGTAGGTGGTCACTGGGCCCCAGTAGATTAAAACAAACTGCATGGACAATTTCAGAAACTTCCAGAAACCTCTACTACAGAGAGGTGACCTCTACTATTCAGCAGGAACATGCAGTCTCTCAGAATTTGCACTGAAGCCTCTAGCTTCAACCAAGAGGAAGGGAAAGTTTCCAGGTGGATTTTCCCATAGATCAGAAGAAAGATGGTGACAGCTTATCATGACATAACACCAAGCAAGAAGGAGCGAGGAAGCTCTTAGCTCATTACATATTTGAATGTAGGTCTCAATGCCAGCCGAGCTGGGCACCAGGCAAAGTTCACTGCTTCTACCGGAGCGCCTCACACATGCCCTGCTGGGTTCTGCCCAGGGTGAGTTTCAGGGGGTGAGGAACAAGACACTGAAGTACAAGGTCCAGAAGGAGGAAAAATCTGAGTTAAAATCGAGACACAGTGAAGGTGGGTCCAGGAAGAGGGGGCAGGCCAGCCAAGCCTGTGGTGCCCCAGAGAGCAGGAAGGGGAGCCAGGAAGGGGAAAGCACAAATGAGAAGGTTCCAGAGGCAGGATCTGGAGAGGGCCCAGAAGCTGGGGGTGCAGGAACAAAACCTTTCCAGGGCCCCTTACTATCCTAGAGCAGAAGGAAGTTCCTGAGGGGCTCACCACCAGCCTCCCACTCTCTCCAGGGGGCTTAAAGGGCAGGTCTTCCCAGCCCACTTGGAAAGCTTTATGTCCCCCAAGGGAAACTCTGAAGCAGAAGCTAGGTCCCCAAGGCTGCTCACTCCGTCTTCTTCCCAGTAGCTGGAAAGTGGGTTAGCCTTAATACCATAGGACATCCAGCACTTCCAGGGGAGAGGGGGTTGGGGACTTCCAGTTCCTTAATCCCACTTCTCTGGTAAGCATCCAGGGTACAAAGTAGGAGGCAGCATCTTAAGGTGGGTATTATTGGAGGTGAGGATACTGGAAAGCAAGAGTAGATTCCACCTATCATCACTGTGCATGGAGTGCAATGAGTTTTGATATATGTGAATCTGCAGCAATAAGGAAGGTAGACCAGTTGTACAGCTGATAAGAAAGTTGTTCTTTGGATACCCAAATGATACCTTTCTCTGCAGCAGCAGGTATGCAATTATTGGGCTGACAAATATACTATTGGAAGACCTTTAGAAAAAAAAAAAGAGCCATTCTAAAGCAGGAGACAAACTAAGAACAGCAATTTGGGATCAGGTGGCTAGTGGTCTAGAAAGGATCTGAAGGGGTAAAGACTGATGTTTTAATGAAGGACCCCAAGACCATGATGGTAAGTCCTTATACACAGAATGGAACACAAATTCAATCAAGAATAATCTCATATCATGGGAATCCAGAGTTGGCAGAGAATGCAATAGCTCCCTTAGGTTACCCCCCATTCCTGGCTCTCACTCCAAACTCAAACACAGGTGGACATTCAGAGCTGACCTCCTGGTCAGCTCCCATGGCCACTGCAATGGAGGACTGCCCAGGCACAATTCCAGGCACTGGTCTTTCCAGGCTGGTGCTTGTTCCCACTCATCTCCACGCCCCAGTCCTGGAAACCCATCCTTCCTGACTGATCCTGCTCTGAAAAGGAGCAGATGCGGATAGCAACAGATGCAGAGTACAGGCTGCCACCCAAGCATCCAACCTCTAAGGACAGCCAGTCAGTCTGAAGAGGTTAAAGAGCTAAAGACTAATACCAGTTCATCTCCAAGAAGATTCTAAAGTTCTTGCCGAAACCGAGACCTCAGACAAGGAGTAAGGTATGCAGACCAGCTCCAGCTGCAAGGCGAGGGGCTGCTTTGGTCAATGACAGGACATTCAAGGAGCTGAGTGGCTTCAAGAGAGCAAGGGGGCCAGGGCCAGAGCTTTCACAGAAGCCCATACCCAGGCCAGGCAGGGGACAGCCACCAGGACACTGAGCCAGCCCAGACACTTGGGCTGAAACCTGTACTTTGCAAACCAGTATTTTTATGCTATTTATGTTTTCTATAATTATTTCCTTTTAGCCCTGCCTTTGCATTTACTAAGAGACCTACCAAACTAATAATAAATAATCATAGCTAACAATTTTGAGTGTTTACTCTGTATCTGCTAAGCACTTCTGAAAGCATTAATGCATTTAATCCTTGAAAGCACCCTGAGACAAACAGGTAGAACAAAATTCCCCACTTGATGGAGAAGGAAGCAGAGGCTTAAAGGAGCTAAATGACTTGTGGCACAGCTGGGAAGGAAGAAGCTGGACCTGAACCCAGGCCTGTTGATGGAAAAGGCCACGATTGCCGGTCCTCTCAGAGGGATGGGTGGGTTTGGACCTTGTTACAATGTGTGCTGGACATCACCCTCTGGTGATGATAGACATAGGTTGCTGGCAGCAGAGTCCAAGACAGGGGTGATGGTCACAAGCACAGAGCCAGGGCTGCCTGGCCTCCAATGCAGCAGCTCTCCCTTTAAGAGTCACCTCCAGGCTGCACCCAGCAGTAAATGGGCTTTGGTGCCTTGAAGAAAGTTGACTCCATTAGGGTGACAGTCCACTTTATCTCTACCTTCAAACCCGTGGTTTTTTTCCAGCTCCTCCCTCTTCCCAGCAGCCCTTCACCCCCCTCCTCCAGCACCCCTTTCCCTGAAAGCCCTCCTTAGCCCCTCCCAGGCTTCTTCCGCCACACCTGTCCATCTGAGCCCTTCCTATCCACCTCTCAGAGACATGTGAATTGTCATCACATTTGCCAAGTCCTGCTGGCCTTGGGGCAGCACAGTGACAACAAGTCAGCCCTTCTGTGCCCTGGAGAAGTGCATGAGACCCTGCCTTTAAGTATTAGTTTCCTAGAGTGGCCCTAACAAATTACCACAACCTAGGTGGCTTTAAATGACAGGTATTTGGGGCTGGGTTGTGGCTCCGCGGCAGAGCGCTCACCTCGCACGTGTGAGACCCTAGGTTCAATCCTCAGCACCAAATAAAAATAAATAAACAAAATAAAGATATTGTGACCATGTATAACTAAAAAAATATTTTTTTAAAAGTGAGAGGTATTTGTTCCCTCCCTGTTTCGGAGCTAGAAGTCCAAGATCATGATGTTGGCAGAGCCAGGCTCCCTTTGAAAGCCCCAGGGAGGGTCCTTCCTGCCTCTTCCAGCTTCCGGCAGTGCCAGCATCTCTTAGCCTACGGCAGCATCACTCCACTCCCTATGTCCATGTCACACGGCCTTCTTCCCTGTGTGCCTCTGCATCTTCCCTTCTCCTTATAACGACACCAGTCACTGGATTTGAGGCCTATCCTAATGCAGATGATCTCACCTGATTCTCTACAAAGATCATGTTCTCAAACAAGGCCAGATTCTGAAATTCCAGGTAGACATGAACTTGGGGAGACATCATCTTCCCACCACCCTTATCCATGTCCTCCTAATTCCAGGAGATTTCACTTCTCCCACCTCCACTTGAATCAGACGCAAGCTGAACCCTCTGGGTATCCAGCCTGGGTGGTCACCCTGCCAAGAACAGGGTTTCAACTCTCCAGGGTCCCAGTCTCTGCTGCCCCCCTGGGCTGGGCCCCCACTCCACATGGGGGTCAGAAAAAGCCTCACTTGCCTCTCCCTAAGGAGCTGCCCCAAGGAAGAGGTTAAGGCCTCACTGAACCAGGTCCTCCCACGGAACCCCTGTACCCTACAGCAAGGTCCTAGGGAAGCACATTGGCCCATTCTCCCCCTCTTCCCTGCGCTCTGCCAGGCAGGACGCTGGACAGCCTGGGCCCAGCGCTCCACACCTGGATGCCGCCGCACCCCATTGCAGCCACTGCAGGAGGAGATGGAAAAGAATCATGTGTCCTTCTCAGGTTTTCAGACTGCCACCCTCCCTCCCCAGGCCAGGGAGCTCCGTCCCCACAGTTACAGAGACCACACAGGACACTGCATGTGGCAGATAATTCCCTGTAACAGTGGTCAGTCAGTATTATGGAGGGAGCACCGCTTGTCTGGCCACAGATAACAGCCTTCATTCTGGGCCTTCCTCAGTCTCCATGGCTTGTGTTACGATTTGGATGTGAGGTGTCCCCCAAAAGCTCACCTGTGAGACAGTGCAAGAAGATGCAGAGGAGAAATGATTGGGTTGTGAGTCTTACCCAATCCCTCATAGGGACTAACAGTGGTAACTGAATGGTAGGCTGTGGTTGGAGCAGGTGGGCAATGGGGACATGGCTTTGGGTATACATTTGTATCTGGCCAGTGGACTCTCTCTCTGCTCCCTGCTCACTGTGGGAGCTGGTTCCTTCTGCCACACTCTTCTACCACAATGTTCAGCCTCACCTTGAGCCCAGAGGAATGGAGCCGGCCTTCTATGGACTAAGACCTCTGAAACCGTGAGCCCTCAAATAAGCTTTTTCTCCTCTGCAATCCTCCTGGTCGGGTCCTTTAGTCACAGCAGCAAGATAGCTGACTAAAACAGCTGGTGCCAACCCATCTGTTCTGTTCATGCCACAGTGGTCTCCTGCAATGACAGCCCATTTCCAGTAACTGCCTGGACTCAGGGAGAAACGCTTGAATTAATTCCCCAAGAATAAACAGGGTGATTTTAATAGCAAAAATGTAGGCTGGGCTAGATGATAGGACAAGTTGGCAGGTAGGTGGTAGGTGAGTCTGGGCGACTGTCCAGGCCAGGCATACCCCATCTACAATTGGCCTAGTTCTAGGAGATACAGAGACCGTGGAGATACTGGCAGACCATGGGAAGGAATGAGTTCCCTGAGATCCCCCACCCGCTGGCCAACTTCCAGCACTGACTCCTAGGCATAGAACCCTTGGTTAGACAGGGTGTCCCTATCTGCAGCAGATCTTAGCCCTCCCCCAGAAAATCACCCCAGGAACTAAGAAAAAAATGGATTCCTGAGTCCCACTCCCAGGGATTCCCATAGGTTTCAGGAAGGACTCAAGAACCAGCAATTTATACCATAGTTGCTTGAGGTGGAAGGTCCACAGAGAATATCAGGAGACAGAAGGCAGGATAGGGTGAGAAGCACCGCCCTGGGAGCCTACACTGGTTCAGGTTTCTGCTACACCTTATTAGTGTGTGACCCTGGGTGGGTCTCTTAATATATCTGGTTCTCAGTTTCCTTATCTGAACAGAGATCATAAGAATGCCCACTTCCAAGGCCTGGAGGAGTCAGAGATCCTAACACAGTGACATGGCTCCTAACACACAAGAACTCAATCGGCGACACCTCAGAACTGTACATCTGGGCAGGTTCCCTCTGGCAGCCCGCTGTCCGGGGTCTGGAAAGCAGAGTCTATGGCCAGGTGGCAGATTCTACAATGGTGCCCACCACATGGGGCAGGTTGAGACCAAAGAACAGAACTTGGCAGCCTCAGAAAATAAGCAAGACCTGTAACAGGAGTCCTCTCAGACACACAGGATGCTCTCTGCGCCTATCTCCTCGACTCCCCTGAGTCTACCTAGCGATAATAATCCTCTCAGCTGGTCTCGGCTATGCTGAGGAGCTTTAGAGGGAATAAGCATTGCCCTTGGAGCCTGAGAGCTAAAAGGGAGCAAAGGTTCCCCTTCAGGCCCGTGGGAAGTGACATGGTCATCTTGAGCAATCCCAAGAGGAAAAGGGTCCCAGAAGATGAAACTGGGGTCTAGAAGTCCACTACCCCTCCTGCCTGCAGATTTCCCTCTGATTTTCTCTTTTAACAACCATGGAGAATCAGCTCTCCTTATAGTCACGTGTTACATGACAATGTTTCAGTCAGCAATGGATCGCCTGTGTGATCCCCTAAGATTCTATCACCTAGTGACATCATAGCTGTCTTAGTCTGGGTAAGTACACTCTCTGATGCTCACCTGACCATGAAATCACCTAGTGACGCAGCTCTCAGAACACATGATGGGTACTATTAGAGAGAGCAATTTCCTTACAGAAGTGGCACCTACAGTTCAGTCACTTTAGGGAGGCATGTTGACAAATCCACAGACACACACGTACACGCTCATGTGGAAAATCCCTCTTGCTAGCTACACACACTGGCTCACCCAGGATCACTCCCATGAATACACACTCACAGCTCAAGGCATAAGCTTGCTGATGCTGCCCTTCCCCCGACAGCCACAGCAACACACTTTGTGACTCTGGGTGGAGCCACCAGGGAATGACTCTCCTCTCTGCTTTCCTGCCTATGAGTGTTATGAGAAGACATCTCTGTGACCTCATGTTTCTGGCCCTACATAGGAAAGGCAGTGGGCCTGAGGACCTGCCATTGGACCTGCAAGACCTAGAATTAGCGCAGCAGGGCCCAGGATGCTCTAGAGAGATGACCTCTTATCATAGCCAAGCCTCCCCAACAACTCCAAGGAAGAGGTGGAGCTTCAGGGTGCACTCTTGCAGGAGGAAAGGGTATTATGAAGTGATTTTCCTGGGTTCTCGGTGCTACAACACAAGAAAGGACCTTAGAGACCAGCTAGCCCAGACTCTCATTCTGGAAATGAAGCAGGTGCTGCCTGGAGGGAAAGGTAACCTGGTCAAGGTCTGCTTTTCAGCGCCTCTCTGCATTCCAGAGTGAGCAAGGGTTTGCGTCTTGCATTGCAAATCCAGGTGCCCTCTCCAACAGCTCAGCCCTCCGTCTCCGTCTCCGTCTCCGTCTCCGTGCCTGCACCTCCCTCAGCATTTCTCACTCATACACGTATGCACAGCACTCATGAATGCACATGGTCTGCATTTGCTCATGAAAACCTTCTAGAATTACAAGACATGCAGAATGGCAGCAAATCCCTTGGCTCTTCTACCTTGCTGAATGGTGAGAACTTTATTATTAATGCCCTAAACCCATAGTTCTCCTAAGATCATATACTCTGCTCCCCAAATTCCAGAAATAAGGCAAGGTATAGTGCGTGAAACACAAAACTTGAGATGGGGATATTTAAATCCAATCCCTTTGTTGTCAGATAAAGAAGCAAACACAGAGGTGACACGCACTCCCTGAGGTTTTCATGGTGAGACGGGCCTGATTAAGAGGCAGGACACTGGGATTTGGGCCAGGGCTCTTCCCCTTCCTTCCTGTTGACACTAACTTGGTTTACACTTCCTCCTTCCGCAGGGTGAAGCTCACAGGGCATCATTCCTACCTGACTCCCAGTTGGATTGGGCATCACTGTCCATCACCAAAGGTCTCAGTGTCACATGGTGAGGTAGTCACAGCTCCAGCATGACAGCCTCACCCTCTAAGTCACCTTCAATGCTGATGCCACAATCCCACTCACGGAGACCAAAACCATCCTCCTCCCAGTCTGTGACAATAAAATTAATTTGGGGCCGCTCATTCAGGGAAACTGAAGACAAGGAGGGTATGGTCGCTCTGCAGAGAAACAAGAGGACTCTCTGGAGGTCCATATCCCGATCCATTTCAATGGCCAAGCCTAACTCCAAAAAGGCCTTCCCATGCTTTCTTGTCCCTTTTCCAAAGTCATCTTAAAATATATTTTTTAATCGAAAAGGGCTCTGCCATAACAGCACCTTTGTAGGTCACTCATCTGGCAGCCTGTCAAGAACAAGGAAGTCGCCCAGATAGGCAGCATAGGGTCTGTGCACTAAAGCAGGTCTTTTACACCAGGAAAATTCATTCTCTCTCCACTTATAGCCTCCTGGTGCATCTGTAATTCAAATACCCTCCGTCGTCTGGTTTTCTGTTCCTCTGAAAACCAGCAAAGGTGAGAGGTGACAAAAAGAAGCTCACAGGGGCAGACAACCTTCAGCAAGAAGTGACAGCAAACACAGAGGAGGAGACAGAAACACCAGACAAGCAAACCGCAACCACTCAAAAGCCACAGTTATCTGGGACTAATTAGTGTAGGGGTGAACAAACCCAGAGAAGTCAGTAGACCTGAAGGCACCCAAGCACCATCTGTGACATTACCTGGCCGTCAGGATTGAGTCAGAGTCATCAAGAAAAGGTTCAGGCACCTGCCACAACCTCTGGTTTAGGAGACAAAGAGCACCCAGGCACTCCCCACATACTGACTGCACCTCTGCACGACATCAGGCTCAGGGCCAGGTACAGGGGTGAGTGAACACCTGGAGCCCACGGTGTCTCCACTGGGAGAGCAGATGTGGTGGAGAAGGCAGCTGCTCCTGCCTTCCTGAGGGCACAGTAGAGAGAGAAGAAAGAAGAACAATGAGATGTGCTTGCCCTTCATCCATCCGCCATGTGCCCCTTTACAAGGGGCAGACAGGATTTTGAAGCTGGGAGACCTGAATGCCCCTGAAACTGGGAAGAGGCATCATTTTCAGAAGCCTCAAGAAGGCAGTCCAAGAGCTGGGAGTGCCCAGGGTTTACTGAGTGGGGTGGTCACTAGAGCAGAGAGAAGGCTCACGATCCTGGTGACCTGGGCTCCTGTGCCCTAGGACCCAAATGACAGAGGCTGAGAGCTGCAGCCCAGGGAGCCCCTGGCCTTGGGGAGTGCCTATGGGCAGGAGGGGGTCTCTGTGCGTGAGTCTGGGGTCAGTGGAATTCACAGTTAAGGGGCAACCGGGGCCACCCAGAGCAGTGCTAAACGGTCCAACTGAGGAGAGACTGGAAGGAAAGTCTAAACCACAAACTGACCAACCAGCTGGACCCACAGAGTCCTGAAGGCCAGACAGGCAGCTCAGGCAGATGGGGACTCATTCGCGCTGGCCAGGGCAAGGAAGGGAACTTGTAGCTGATTTAGACAATCAGGAGATGTGAACTGACCCCAGAGCACTGTGAAGCAAAATCCACACACTCAACAACTGAGAGGCGTCCTAAGAATAGCTCTGACTAGGGCTGGAACCCAGCGGAACCCGAGCACAGGAAACAGAAAAGGCAACTTTCTGGAAAAGACCAAGATACCACAAAGAGGTGACCGCAGAGATCTTCTCATGTGATTGGGCACTTCCCCAGACCCCAGAGGCAAGACGAGCAGAAGCAAGTCACCCATTCAGGGAGGTGGCTGCAGATGTGAGAGCCAAGGCAGGGAGGGGGTCTCAGAGCCCAGATTCTTCTGGAACAAGAGTCGGGGAGGTCCTGAGGTTTGAGTGCTTTGAAAAGCCCATTCTTACCTGCTGGCTTCTCACTGCCAGGCCGTTGGGCTGCAAAATCCATTTCCAAATGGGCTGAGGAGCCACGAGCTGTTGAGGAGCTACAAGCACGGTGTACTGGGAACAGTTATCGTCCCAACCTTCTGCCTCCCAGTGCCAGTTTCTTGACTCTGAGGCAGCTTGAGGTCCACATGGCCCAGCCCACAGGCCCTGACCTCCCTCAACCCTCAAACTCCCCACAGATCAGCAGACACTCCCCTGAGCCTTGCCCCTGGCCTTCCCAAAGCCTAGGATCAGGCAGAGGAGGACGATTTCTCGTTAGAATGAGCCGATCCCAATGCGTCACATCTACCCACAGTATCTGATCAGCATGAAAGTTGAAGCCACAGCACCACCACCGAGGTCTCCGCTCAGCACCCCAAGTCTAAGGTCTGTCCACTCAGTTCTCCAGGAGAGAGGGGACCAAGGGAGAAGAAGCCCCAGCCACGCCTCCATTTTAACCACCAGGCAGGTTATCCCGGGCCCAGCAGGGCCCGCATCTGAGCTGGGGGGTGCTGGAAACCCTGCTCTAGTTAAAATACATCTATCTGCTGCATTCAGAAAATAGCTATCTACAGTATTGCTTTCAGCTATAATGGAAAACTGATGGCTTTTATCTCCCCAACTTTATGACTATTGATGGGATAGAGGCTGAGGTTTGATGACCATTTAATAGCCGACCCTGCGCAGTTAGAGTAGCATCAGAAAGCAATGAAAGCGCCGAGATGATTGTCTGGCAGAGAATTCTCTGCTGAGGTCCAGGAAGCAAAACAACCACCCTCCCCAGGCTCCAACAGAAGAAAGAAAAAAATCAAAGTCATCATCATTTCTGTTTCTCCCCGTCCCTTCGGCCATTGACCTCTGGGAGGTTGATCCAAAGGGGAGAGAGGGGTGTGGGGATGAGAGCGATGCAGACCTGAGCCTACACGGAGAAAGGGAAGGGGCTGTGGGCTGGGGATCCCACAGCCTGGGCTCCTCCACTGCCCCACCCCTCCCCACCCAGGCTTCAGCACCCTGTGGACTGGTGGGCTTCTGGCAAGGGGTTTGGGACAGTGGGTCAAGCACTCTGTGACAGAGCTGGAGGAAAGAGAAGGAAGCAGAAATGATGTCCCTTTTGCCAAGCCTGGGCTGGAGCAAGGTCCAATTGGTCTTAGACCTTCTGCCCATTGCTAGAAGCCAACAGCCATCTCCAGGGCTCTGTGCATGTCCAAGCACCAAGTCTTACCTGCCATTCTGCCCCTGCCCCCTCCTGGGAGGATCTGCCCAGCAGCCCCATCACTGCCCTCCCTAGCTCCAGCAGGAACAGAGCCAGGTCTGCAGGGCAGCACGTGGGCTGAGAGACAGCCCAGGTTTGAAATTTGCAGCATTCCAGTGCAGGTGAGCCTCCCTAACCCAAAAATACAAAATCAGAAATGCTCTGAAATCTGAAACTTTTTGAGTCCTGACATGACACCATATGCAAAAAAGACCACCTATGAAACTTTGTTTTATGCATAAAATTGGGTAAAATATTATATAAAATTGGACTGGGGAGGTAGCTCAGTGGTGGAGTGTTTGGCACAAGCAAGGCCCTATGTTCAACTCCCCAGCACTGTAAAAACATGTAAGATTACCTTCAGGCTATGTGCATAAAGCACAAATAAAACACAAATGAATTTCGAGTTCAGACTCAGGTCCCATCCTCAAGATACCTCATTGAGTATATGCAAATATTCCAACATGCAAAAAAATCCATAATTGGAAACACTTCTGGTCCCCAACAACCGGGATAAGCAAGTTCAATAACTGTGAACTACCCTTCACAGCTGTTCTCTCTGTCTACAATCATGAGGTGGATAGCATGGGCTTCCATTTTTTCAATGAGGAAAACTGAGGCTCAGAAATGTTATATGTCCTAACCGTGGGGCCCAGCTGTTTGACCCTGTGCAAGCTCACCCTCTGCCACTCCAAATGCTTCCCAGAGCAGGGCACTGCCCAGCAAGGGGAACCTGACCCTTCACCTGGCTCCTGTCACACTGTAGCTGTGTGACTTCGGGTAATAACTTTATCTCTCTGGGCTTCAGCTTATTCACCTGCAAAATGGAAATTTCGTTGGGATGATCTGTTAGGTCTCCTCTACCTCTATTTTAAGGTGTGGTCATGGTTCCTTGGGGCTTTATCAGTCATGTTCTCAAGCACAACAGTGGCCTCCTTGGCACCCCACCTGCCACCTTTCCATCCAGCACACAGCTCTATCCTGCCATGAAAAAGACTGAGTAACTGCCACAGCCCTTGTGTCTTCTGAGATCCTAAGTTGTCACTTGGTAGGTTTTTTTAGGGATTTCAAATTGTCCCTGAAGGAACCAGGGAAGAATTAGCTAGAAGCAGGCCATGACCTTTGTTTGGTTTATTTAAAATGCCCCTCCCCCCCCCAGAAACTAAACCCTGAGGGAAACAGTGGAGAAAGTGAACCACCCCAGACCTCCAAAGGCCCAGCCTGGCCAACAGTCTCCAGCCCTCTCCATGTGTCCCTCAGACCCCACTCTCAACATCACCAGCCAGCTTATGTTTTAGTGATGCCAACACACATGCTGACTCCTAAAAGCTTCTGCTTTTGGTAGTATGGCCATTTTGACAAGATTAATTCTGCATATCCAGGAGTGTCGAGGATGTGGTGAAAAAGGTACACTCATACATTGCTGGTGGGACTGCAAATTGGTGTGCCAATATGGAAAGCAGAATGAAGATTCCTCAGAAAACTGGGAATGGAACCAACATTTGACCCAGCTATCCCACTCCTTGGTTTATACCCAAAGGACTTAGAATCAACATACTACGGAGACACAGCCACATCAATGTTTATAGGAGCTCAATTCACAATAGATGAACTATGGAACCAACCTAGGTGTCCCTCAACAGATGAATGGATAAAGAAAATGTGGTATATATACTCAATGGAATGTTATTCAGTTTTAAAGATGTGTGAAATTATGGCATTTGCCAGTAAATGGTTATGAGTTGGAGAACATCATGCTAAGGGAAATAAGCTAATCCCAAAAAACCAAAGGCCAAATGTTTTCTCTAATATGTGGATACTAATTCACAATAAGGGGAGGGCACTAGAGAAGAATAGTGTTACCTTAGATTGGGTAGAGGGAAGGGATGGGAGGGGATGAGAGGGGATGTGGGAACAGGAAAGATAGTAGAATGAAACAGACATTATTACTCTATGTATATATGTGACTGCATGACCAATATGATTCTGCAACATGTACACTCAGAAAATGAGAAATTATATCCCATCTATGTAGGATCTATCAGAGTGCATAAATGCATTCTACTGTCATTATAACTAATTAAAGCAAATAAAAATTTTTTAAAAAATAGCTTCTGCTTTAGGTATCATCTCTCCTTTAGTCTCAGGATGGTGGCTGAAGAGGCCTTTACATATTCCTAAACCCACTGGCTGGTGGAGTCCTCACGCTGAGCACCACCTTCAGTTACAGGGAACCAGACCATTCTCCTTAATGGCCAACCAGCAGAGCACAGCCAAACCACATCTGTGAACGACCCAGAAACTCCCTTCCCCCTTGAAGAAGGCCACTCATTCCAGCTTCCCGTCCTCCCCTTCATCTGGGGAAACTCCCACCAACCCTCCCAGGAAAGTCCCAAGAAAAGTTTGAGGGTCAGTTACCTGAGTGTCCCCTCTCCCCAGAAAGCCTAGAATGTGGCTGTCACCCATCATCAGGCAGCTGGGACGGAGACACTTTTCTCAGATAAGAGTGGACAGACAGGTGCACAGAGACAAGCCACATGGACCATTCACAGGGACAGAGCCCACAGAGGGAAACAGATGACCATTAAAACCAGCACACCTGCACGTGCCGAGACGGGTGATCGCTGACCGTGTATTTAGAGAAAAAGGGCAGCTTACCAAATAGCACGCCCTGCAAGATGTCATTTCATTAAAATATGTGACTGCACGATTTTTAAAGTCTGAAAGTATGTATTCTCCAAAGCACTCGGAGGGGTTATTCCAGGGCATCTGGGTTGGGATGTTTTCCCAAAAAAGTACACATTTCTGTCTTGCCTGAATTATTTCTTCTAATGAGCACATACCACTTTCATAATCAGTAAAAACCGTAAAGCAAAATTCATTTCGAGAATTAGGGGGAAAAAAAGAGGGAAAAAGAAGGAGGGCAAAAGAAGAGAGGACAGAAGGAAGGGACACGGGGTCTACTCCCCCTCTTGCCTGGAGACAGGAAGCCCCAGCTTCACACGCTCATAAGGGATCTGAGCAGGCCTCATCCCATGCAGCCAGGGTCCCTGCCTCTGCTCCTGCACCACCCACGGCCACCCGTGCTAATTTCCACAAAGATCACAGGGGCAGTACAGTCCTCGCTTGGTACCCTCAGGGACTGGCTCCAGGACTCCCACAGACACCAAGCTCCAAGGGTGCTCAAGTTCTTTCTGTAAAAGGTATAGATATTGTGCATAATCTACGCAATCCCTCTGCATAGGACAGGTCATCTCTGGGAGACTTTGAATACCTAACAACATGCATGCTATGTAAATAGTTATTAGACTGTATTTTTATTTGTACTGTTTTTATGGTTATGTTGTCTTTTATGGTGGTTTTTCTTTGTAATATTTCCAATCTATGGTAGATTAAACCCATGAATGTGGAACCTGTGGATACAGTGGGCCAAATGTATTAATTAGGACTAGGTAAATCCCTAACTAGGGCCTGTCCTGCCTGTCCACTTCGTCTTCTTATTAAACAACATGTTGAGGGACCCGAGAGCCTGCTGGAACTGGACGCTGACAGGCAGAGGCCTGGCAAGGAGATCTCCTCCGCTCAGGGTCTCCCTTGTGCCACCCCACATGTGCAAACTCTCCCCCGGCAGCTGGCACCTTCCGCTCTGAGTGTGACAGTCCCTCCCTTTGGGGACAAGTCACTGCTCGGTCCAGCTTCCTCCTCCACCCCCTTCTTCCCAGAAGCTTCTGCCCCAAGGACATTCTCCCTCCTTCCTGCCCCAGCTGCAGGACCCTGGCTCTCCCAGCCTCCCCAGATGAGTCTGCCGCTCCCTGTTTTCCACATGTTGCCTTAACCCCATCATCTCTAGCCCAAGTCCTGCCTGTCTCCGGAACTCCCAGATAACAAATCCTTCTCCTGTTTGACATTTCCACTGGCCTGTTCCAAAGGCTTTCAAATAACAAGTTTGAAGTCCAAACATCTTCGCCCATACCCAGCCCTCCATCTCCTTCTCTCAAACAATGGTGTTGCCACCAGCTGGTCACCAGGCCAGAGACCTTGACATTGTCCTGGATATGCCCTGACCGTCCACCTGCATGAAGTCCCCAGGAACTGGCCTCTGCAGTTCTCAGCCTCTGATCAGGCCTCTTCACTGTGCTCTGTGTTGGCCTTATCTCAGTGTCCATCACAAATGTGGCCTCCCAGAGGGCCTCCCTATCTAGCCTCCTCTCTTCCAACCCCTGTGTACCCAGTGGCCAAAGGGGTCTCTCTAAAATAGCAGCTGGACGGTTCACCATCTTGCTAAAAATGGCTTCCCACTGTCTGTGGAGAAAATCAAAGTCCTTGACAAAAAGTACCAGGGCTTTGTGAGCTGATGCCCCTCCTCTCCCTGGTCACACCTGTCACACAGACCTACTCCTCCTCCAGAGCCAGCACAGACAGTGCCTTCAGCAGGCCTTCCCCTACCCAAACCCACAGGGCTAACCTCCACCTCACAGCCAGGGCTAGCCTGGGACACCGCAGGGCATGTCGGAGGCTTATCTCAGCCTTCTGGGAGAGCTCAGCTTCCAGGAAGAAAGCTCCACACGTCCTCCCGAATGGGCTACCAAGCGTCCACGAAGATGCCACCATCCTTATCTTAATGAAGAAAACAGAGGATGTGCCCAGGCTCATCAACCTACTCTCTGAAACCAGGCTGTCCTTAGCTCTCTTCCTGAGCATGTCATGGTACCCAGAATACAGTCCCCAAGAAAGGAGAGGAGAACTGGCAGCTCAGGAGGCCCCTGGCCAGGCAGGGTAGAAGCAGCTATCCCACAATTCCCCTGCCACTCTCAAAAGTGGCAAGTGTTTCCTGTTCCTTTGAGCCTAACTCAATGTCCCCACTCTTCTACGGGAGGGAAGGTACCTGTGGGGGCCTGAGGTGCTGCCCGTAGGAGGCCTCTGAGTCTTCTGAGAGAGGCCCCGGAAGGACCCAGAAGCCAGCAGCTGGCTTGAGGGGACCACAGCCCATGCTGCTCCACCAGAAAGCAAGCAGGGCTGCCTCCTCTCCAGGGATGCTGAGGGAGAAGGCCAAGCACCCTGAGGCTGGCTACAGGAGAGCCCCACCCAACCCTGAAACACCATGGAGGGACCCCATCACGGGAGCCGGGGACTTCCCTCAGCCACCCCTCAGCACTGCTTTAAATGCCTCCTGGCTGCTCACCTGTGCACGGTGGCCCAGAGCACAGGCTCTTCTCACATGCCAAGGACTCAGGGTGGGAGCCGGAGCAGCTGAGTCCGAGGCGAGCCTGTGGCGCACGGGGGTCTGTATCACTGCACAGAGGCTCCTCTACTTATGATGCAGTTCTGCGCGAGACCCATCATAAATTGAAAATGTCTTAAGCTGGAAACACGTTTAATGCCGCTAACCTACCAAACAGCAGAGCTTAGCCCAGCCTGTCTTAAACATGCTGGAAACACATTCACCTACCGCTGGCAAAATCATCTAACACAAATTCTGTTTATAATGAAGTCTTAACACCTCACGCAATTTATTGAATACAGACACTGCAGAGATCAGCTGTTCACCCTCGTGGTTCCAGGGTGACTGGGAGCTTCAGCTCTGCTGCCAGTGCCCTGCATCACCAGATAGGATCCTACACACATCCCCCAGCCCCGGACAAAATTCAAATTCAAAATTCAAGGTACAGTTTCTACTGAAGGCATATCACTTTTTTTTGTGCCACTAGAGAGTCAAAAACTCATCTAGCTATCCCAAAGCTAAGAGATCACAGGGTCACAGACTAACTTTGGCCAAAGCCATGGTCCTGGGAGCTACAGAGTGCCAGGGAAGAGAACCTGGGATTGTCCCCAGTGTCATGGACACCCTCTCACCTGCCTACCTCCACTTCCACCCCACACTTGCCAAAGTCACTCGAGTGCTAGGCTGTCCTTGGCCACTCCTCTGTTGACGGACGAACATCTTCCCTCTCCTTTGTCATCTTTCCCACCAAACTCTGACCAACCCACTGATCCGCCTTTCCTTAGCACTTGTCAGGTTTCTGGAATCACCAGTTCATCCAAACTACTGTGGAAGAGCCACCAGGGCCCTCCACATCTCCAGCCCAGGGATTCCCTGCACCTCTCAGCAGTAGCTGGCAGTCCTCCCTCTTTTCAGAACACATCCTTCTGACTCCTGGGCCCTCCATGGCAGACTGGCCTGTTCTCAGTCCTCTCTTGCCGGACCCTCCCTAGGAAAGCCGTCACAGCCCCTAGCCTTCATTACCATAACCATGCTGATGACCCCCAGAACACAGAGCCCCAGGCAAGCCCCAGCTGTGAGAGGCACGAACACTAACTTGCCCAATGTGGGATTCCGGGTCTCTCTCCTTACCCAAGTCTTCAGCACCTCAGAAAATGACACCATCGATTACGGAACTGCTTGAGCCAGGAGCTTGTGCGTCATCACCGAGTCCCTCCTTCCCCCAACTCCCACCTTCAAGGTAGATGGCTGCCACCTCCAAAGTCTCTCCAGGTCATCCATTCCTCTCTCTCCACACGACCACCACCCGGGCTGAGCTGCTGTCATCTCTGATCTAGTGATACGACGATAACCTCCCTCATCTGGTGCCATTGCTCTGGCCCCTGCCCTCCACCCTCACACAGTAGAGGACGTCATCTCTCCCTATGGGGCTTAATAACATCACTGCTCAGTTCCACCATGCTCAGAGGCAGTCCAAACCCTCGCCAGGCACACAGGCCCTGTGGGATCCGGCCCTGCCTGCCGTGTCCTGTGCCTCTGCTCCTGACTGCCTCTGCTCCAGCCGCTCGCCTCCTTTCAGCAACGCCAAGCCTTTCCCTCTGGCCGCACATGCCCATGCTGGACCCTCTGGTGAAACGTCCCCTCTCCCATCTGGCTCACACAGGCTCCTCCGTCTTCAGGTCTCAGTGCAAATGCCACCTCCTCAGATGAACTTTTCCTGATTCTTGTGCAAATCCATGCCCCGCTATTATTCTTGATTTCTATAGCCTGCTCATTTCAGCCCTTTTAATTAAGATCGAGTGTCCTTTATCTAAAATTCTTGAGACCAGAAGAGCTTCTAATTTGGGATTTTTTTTTCCGATTTGGGAATATTTACATGTACATAATGAGGTATCCTGGGGATGTGGCCCAAGTCTAAACACAAAATTCACTGATGTTATTCATATACACTTTAAACCCATCTCTAGGAGATAATTTTATGCAATACTTCTGGTGCACCTTAATTTTGACCGTGACTCATTACATGAGGTCAGGTGTAGAATTTTCCATTTGCGTTATTGTTACTACTCAAAAAGTTTCTGATTTTGGAGCATCTGCATGTGTCAGACTTTCAGATCAGAGATGCTCAACCTGGATAAACTTATCTGCTGATTAGTCTACCGTCTATGTCCTTCATCAGATTGTGAGCTCCGAGGGAGTAAGGACCAGCTCCACTGTGTCTCTGAGATTCAACTAATGTTTAACATAGTACCTGGCAAGGAATGCACACACAGTAAAAAACTGTTAAGTAAACAAAAAGACCCAGTATAATATAAGAATAAAAAGCAGAAACCTAATCAGGTAGAAAAATATTACGTGCCTTACACAAACAAGCTCTAGCAAGCATCTGTGTGAAGAGTCTCCAGGAGACAGGTTCAGGGGCAGACTTGATAAAGGGCAAGTGCAAGTTCTATGGACAGAATGTTGAAATCTTAATCCCCAGTGTGACGGTATCGGGAGATGGAGCCTTTGGGAGGTGACTAGGATTAGATGAGATCATGACTGTGGGGCCCCCATGATGGGTGACTGAGCAAACACACAGGCCAGCCACAGGTGAAGGCTGCTAGGGGAACAGACTGTGTGGGCTCTAATCCCCACACTCTGAATAAATGGCATCTCACTGAAGGGATCACTCTTATCCATCCCCTAAGGACAAGATGGGTCCTTAACCACAGCCCCACCTCACTAGGAAGGGCTGTGGCTCATTTGCAAGGGCAATGCCTGGAGAGCAGGCAAGGCGCAGCAAGACGCAAGCTCTCTCTTGCAAAGTAGGTATCTAGGTTGGGGCTTCCTTCTGAGCTTATTTCCCCAGAGCCTTCAGGAAAGTAATATTCCACCCGCCAGCCTTGTCTCAACATGCACAGAACTTCCAGGAAGAGCCATTTGGATGCCCTTGGCCCAGAGTGTAAGGTGAGAGCAGCAACAGGGGCCAGCGCAGGGTGCACGGGGAAGGCAGTTCTCATCTCCAACAGGGCTGAGGAGCCTGCACGGGCAGAGCTCCCCGGGGAGAGCCCTTGGTCAGCATGGCAGCTCCAGGGAACAGCTCTGCTCTGAGGTTGGCCTTGAGCAGAGGCCACCAAGGCTTCTCAGAGACTTATCTGCTTCAGGCTCATTGCCCCCAAGAAAGGAATGCCCTCCAAGGCCACCACCGTGGACCTAGGAGGTAGCAGAGTAGAAGTAGGATTTTAAGAGAAGCTAAGCAAACATGCTCTCTAACTATAATGTAGCTCTTCTTGCACCACAGAGGTAATAAACACAGTGTCCTATCACTAGACTCTAACACCCAGGAGGACAAGGACCTCCAGATCCTTCTCCATTAACTCTTCAACCCTAACACAATGCCAGACCCAATGCCAGGGACCAGAAAACCACCGAGAGATTAAGAGGAATCATCATGAGACCCACAGTCTCCCACTCTAGGCAACCCACTGCACCCAGGAATGACAGACAGGACCCTACTGAGGATCCATCCTGCCTTTCCGGGTGCCTGGGGCAGGCAGCACTAATCAATCACAGTCCTCTTTGCTTACAGAGCCAGGAGGCAGATTCCACATCATTCTCTAGGGATCCCGTCCAAGTCCATCTTTCAGAGAAAGCAGAGGTTCTCCAACTTTAGGAGACCAAGGAATCCTTGGAGAAGCTCATGGATGCAACAAGTTTCTCTCTAAAAGATATACCCAAAACTCAGTGTACAATTTCAAGGTATTCAAGAATTCTCCCTTAAAAGAGATGAACGTCTGGACGCTTCTAAGTCACCCACCCGTATGTAAACGATGACTTAAAGCCAGTTAGAAATGATCTGCTACAAACCCGAGCCAACAAATCCTACAGAGTCAAAAAGAAGCTGAGTGACAGTCCCAAGGAGCCAAGAATCAAATCCCAGACTTGTTCATCCCCTACCAGGCAAGAGGAGAGCTGGCTGGAGGTACTTCTCTACACCCCAAGACAGCCCCCAGGGAGGGGCCAACTCCCTCTGCATCCCAATGATCCTTGCAGACAAGGACAGCATCACTACACAAAGGGGCTGGACTGCTGGGGTAACTCCAGGCTGGAGTCTATTTATACACATCCCCAGAACCCAGAGGTTAAATTACAGCCCCACAGATGGCACAGGGCCAGCAAGGAGATATTTATATCCTCCTGGCAGATGAAGAAGAACAGGACATTGAAGAGGGCTGTTTCCAAATGTGGCCTATAAGGGACACAGTTTACAGGGCAACAGAATCCTCCTCCTCATGGCCACCACTTCTCTCTCCTCTCTCTCTCTCACACACACATACACATACCACTCTCTAAGAACATCTTTGCAAAGAGCACAGCTGAGAGAATAGAAATTGAAAGGTCGTGCTTTAAAAAAAAAAAAATTGCAGATCATGGCCCACTGAGGAACCAAACAGAATCCAGCCAAACTCCACAGATTCATTCCAACAAGTTCCAGGGCTTTCCTGGCTCCATATCCGAACGTCTTGAAGGAAATGCCTATCCTGTCTTCCTAGATCTCTGGTTAACTGAAGTCTACAGCCCAGGGCTCAGAGGGTGTGGTGTGAACTGGGCAAAGCACAAGGCAGAGCTGGGGCTCCTGGCATGCTACTGCTAAGCCAGCTGGAACTGGGGGTGGAGCAGCAAGCACCCCTCCCAAAGGCGCCTCTGACCCTGCTCCAAAGGACGTGGGAGAATTCAGAAGTGCTTCCAATAACCCCAAGGCCTAGCGAACAGATATCCTTGTTTAAACAAGGTTTCTTCAAACCCAGATCAAGGAAAACCTCCAACACTTTATCAGTAGTGACATTTAATAAGACAGCACAGCAGAGTCTGTAGCACATCACACAGGTGACATCATACAGGGCTGCCACAAGGTGCGCCTCACAGCACATCAGTGGACTGGCTTTAATGAGGTGCCAAGTAGGCTTTGGCAGAGCTGCCCCAAGACTCCTGGGCCAGGACTTGTTCCATGAGAAGCTTGGCCATAACTGGGTCAACTCCCTAAGCAGAAGGAATGGCCAGAGGGGCCAGGCAGGCCTGGCTATGTCAGGACCAGAACCACAGCTCCCTTCAGCATGGGAAATATTCTGGGAGATGCCTAAAGATAGGGCCTCATTTCAGGACTCTCAGTCCCAAAGAGGCTTTCCTGGACCCCATCAAGCCAGCTTTGCTCATTAAATTTTCCAACAACTGGAGGGGTCTCTAGTTCCTGCTCCAAGTGCCCAACATTGTGCTTTCCCAAGATTTCTAGCCGCGGAGCCCACCTGGAGGGCAGAAATGTGAAGGAGGCCAAGTCCAGCAAGGAAGGAAAAGAACAGCATCCCTTCCCATGCACAAGGCAGAGCCAAGCCCACTTCCCACCCTGCAGAGGCTCCTCTCCAGCCACCTGGAACCTCCCGGTGCCATCTGGTCATCTCCATGGTTGCTGGGGTGAGCGCGGCAAGGGTCAACAGGTCAGGCCTGCAAAAGCTGGAAAGATGTCGCATCTCCTCCCAGGCCCACTCCTGGGAAAACACTGGTAAAAAGGGCCTTTCAAACCCACCCTTCCACACCACGTACCCTGGGGAGGGTTTGGAATTTCCTCTTAAGCCAAGCTCATGTCTCCAGGAGCATGACCCCAAGTGGCGGGGACAGGCACAGGAAAGCCACGCGGACAGAATCAAAGCAGGCAGCCTGGAAATCCACGTGGACAGAATCAAAGCCGCAGACTGCAAGACCACAGAGGGTCCTCAGAGATGCCTTGGTTAAGCATCCTTGTCTGATCAGTGACAAAACTGTGGGCACAGGAGTGAAATGGTCCATTCAGGGCCACTGAGGAGGCCACAGGCACAGTAAGAAAAAGAGGCAGGTTTCTGCCTGTCACCTCCATCCACCCTCTGCCTGTCATCTCTGCATCTCATCTCTGGTTCTCCCTAACATAAGTCTCCCAGCTCTGAGCCATGAGTAAAGTCCTCTAGAGGGCACTTTGCTGGGTACCACATCCCCCAGTCCCTGCCAGACTCGTGGGTCCGTCCTCATTCTTCCCCTCCCTCCTCTGGGCGGGAACTTTCAATCTGCATGTGTGTGGGCACCACAGTGGGTGGGAGTTGGGCAGATGTGGGTTGGAGGAATGCCCTGGTTCAAGACAGGAGCCCACCACACCTAGGCAACCCGAATTTCCTACTTCAGCGAGCTGAGTCCCTGAAACAACAGTGTAGGTACAACACTGTCCATGAGCCCTGGGGTGCTGCTGTTGAAATCCACATGCCTACACAAGTGCCTGGCTCAGCCCTCAGAACCTGTCCACACACCGCTCCTGGGAGTCCTCAGCAGCAACCCTCCCAACGCGTAGCCATGTTTAAACACCCGTTCTGGTTCCATGATGTGACACTTATCACCCGATTCTCCTGTTCCCAGCTTCCCCATCTCTGGAAAAACAAACAAAAAAACCCTTTTAGGGGCTGGGGTTGGGACACATCAGTAGAGCGCTCGCCTAGCGCACGTGAGGCCCTGGGTTCGATCCACGGCACCACATAAAAATAAATAAATAAAATAAAGGTATGTGTCCAACTACAACTAAAAAATAAATATTTAAAAAAAAAAAAACTTTTTGTTGTTTAAACAGACGCAGACCAAGCCACCAGATTCTCCCTGCTCCAAATTCCCCCCAGCCCACAAAGGGCACAGACCCCACAGGAACTGCACAGTCCATCGTCCACCTTTCCTCAAAATGTGACAATCAGCAAGTGCCAAGGTCCTGCTCTCTGCCTGAGACTCCTTGTTCAGACATCCCAGTGGCTGAACCTTGGGCTCCCGTCATAGGGTCCCTGCAGCTCCTGGCTTCCTGGGCTCCCCTGGCCTGCCCTCTGGCAAGGGATCCTGAGCTGGGGTCACGCTGGTCCTTACCAGCCCCTTCAAGCCTGGTTCCCACATGCTCTGTCACCGTGCATCGCTGTGTATGACACAGCCTGGAAAGCTTACTCCCGCATTTAGCCCAGGGACAGGAAGAGACCGGATGTAAGAATCAGTGCACCCACTACATCATGTCGCAGGACTCATGTGGCCCATCCGGCTTCCCCTCAATCCAGGGACCATGAAGCTCAAAGCCTCAGACCAGCACTCCACCAGTGGAGGCCCTTGCTAGCTCCTGCCTTTGAGGGCCTCCATTTCTGCTAACCCTCCTGGGTTGTAGGCACAGGTATATTTCAAATCACCTCCATCAGTCTGCATATAAGGTGCAGCGTTTTAATTAAGCAGAAAAGCCCATCATCTCTCCAGGGCTTTCCTGAGCCTGTAGCTAACCCCTGCTCCATCTTGGAACCCCAACAGAGCTTGTTTCTCAGCCAAAGTGGCATTTTCCCCTTTAGTGCGCACACAGTCCAGCTCCCACAGATTGGAAAGCAGCAGTGCCTGCCCCCAGTCCATCTCCAGGCCCCGGCCCCAGCCCTGCTTCCTTCTGAAGAAGGTAGTTTGCACCAAATACCTACACTTCTGCCTCTCTGCCACGCCTCAGCCACAGAAACCTGGCTTTCACTACACACACACACACACACACACATACACACACACACACACACACACACACACACATACACACACATAAGCGTAGTCTTCAAGACACAGAGGCTTGGCCACTCCCTCCCTCTGAAGTCCCCTTCTCTTTGGTTTCTGGTTGTCCTCCACCCTCCCTGGCCTCCCGGCTCATGCTGCATCTCCTCTACCCCTCTCTTACGCAAGCACTAGTGTTTCCAGTAAGTCTCTGCCCTGGCCGCCCACACCAACAGCTGCATTCCTCACCTGAGCACTGAAAATCCCCAAACCTGCAGGCATGTCCAGCCTGGACCCCTAGAGTGTTCCACCAACCCGCCTACACCACCCCCTGCTGCAGCTCCCATCACCAACAAGCTGCCCGAGATCCTACTCCTCAGCCATCCCTCCTCCAGCCTTAGGACTGAGTTCCAGACCCACGAGTCCCCCAGATGTTGCTGTGGGAATGTCAACAGTCCACAGGGTCCTCTAATGCTAGGAGTCTAACGCCATGAAAGGCTCCATCACTCCATAGTTATTCACCCAGGAAACCCTGCAGAGGCCACCCACTGATCCCCTCAAGTAATGTGAATGGAGGGCTCACCAGGCACCAGGGTCCAGGTGCAGGAGGAGGTGGAGAGTAAACAGAGCAGAACTGGATCTTGCCTCCAGGGGACTATCATTCAGTCACCCAGTTCTTTCAAGTCTACCTGCCACCCTCCTCTGAAACACTTGACTTTTGTCCACTCCCATGGTCACTGCCCGAGTCCAGGACAGTATGCCACAGGGGCAAGAAAGCAGTACCACAGGGATGCCAGCTCTGAAATGTGCGCTTTGGGACCTTGGGAAGACACTTTCTCTGTTTTCTCACCTGACAGATAAAGATGATAGCAATGCTGACCTCACAGCCTTGATGCAAGATTAAATGAGACACGAAGCCTTTACAACAGTGTCCAGAACACAGCCAACAATCTCTAAACACCTGCAACTATCGCAATCCCTGCCAATCCAACAGCCTCCCGGGTATGGCCCACTCCACAAGCACCCACCCCTCCGGTCCCCACAAGCCACTCCCTGTCTCCAGCCCTTTCTGACTGACTCGCCCCTAGACATCTTTTCTCCATCTCATTTCCCAAGCCTCAATTTAAGGCCAGTGCCCCTCTCTTGTGCTCCTGCCTCTAGAAGACCCCAGCCTCATCCCTATGAACTAGGACCACTTCTCTCCTTGAGCTTCCCCACTCCTTGGAGAGCACTGTGTTCACCTCTGTATGCCCAGGCCTTAGAATCATTTTGTCCACAACAGGGGGCTGGAGAAACACTTCATAACAAACAAGAAAAACATAAGAATTGCCAAGAGGCAAATTTCAAGTCACTATAACAACAACAAAAAAAGCACTTCCTGGGCTGGGGATGTGGCTCAAGCGGTAGCGCGCTCGCCTGGTATGCGTGCGACCCGGGTTCGATCCTCAGCACCACATACCAACAAAGATGTTGTGTCCGCCGAGAACTAAAAAATAAATATTAAAAATTCTTTCTCTCTCTCTCTCTCCTCTCTCACTCTCTCTTTAAAAAAAAAAAAAAAAAAAAAAAAAAAAAAAAGCACTTCCTAATAATTAAGCCACACTTATTAAGCATGTACTACGTGCCAGGCTCTGTGTTAAGCTTTGGACACATGTAATCCAATGATCATGTCAGATGTGGGTATTTTTATTCCTGTTTCACAGGTAAATGGACGGAAGCTGAGGAAATCCTTAAAACTGGCTCAAAGTCACGCAGCTAGGAGGTGGTGCCGTCAGAATTTGAACCCAGCATTATTAGACTTCAGAACTCATTTCTCACCCAGCATTAGCCCAGCTCAGATTGCAGTCCACCAGGAGTGGCCTCTTGGGTCCACAAGAGCACCCTCCTCTGCTGGGCCATTAGGTGGGGCTTCCTTTAGAAGCAGAACTAAATTCTCTGAAGGTCCTTCCTTCCAAGACTCTAGGATTCTAGGATTTTAAATCATTAGCTCCTGGGTGGTTCATCTTGGCTTCCTCTGAGGCTGAGCTCAGAGTAGGCAAACAAGAAACCCGTGTTGAAGCCGGGCATGGTGGCACACGCCTGTCATCCCTGCAGCTCAGGAGGCTGAGGCAGGAGGATCCAGAGTTCAAAGCCAGCCTCAGCAAAAGCAGGGTGCTAAGCAACTCAGTGAGACCCTGTCTCTAAATGAAATACAAAATAGGGCTCAGTGGTTGAGTGCCCCTGAGTTCAATCCCTGATACCAAAAACAGAAACCCATGTTGAATGAATGAACCAATGAGTGAACGGGGGAGTGGATGACGGATGATGAATGAATCTGTGGATGAACAGAGAAATGAGGGAAGGGAAAGAATGCATGGCAACGTGTTCTGCACGTGTCCACATGGGCTTTAACCTCAGGCCCTGTCAGGGGACCCCAAGGAATGCAGAGAAGGGGAAAAACCGGGCGGCGACACAGCACCCTCAAGCCAGCGCCCCAGAGGCGCTGAGCGCTCCTACCGGCACAGATGGTCCGTCCGGCACAGGCTGCGGAGGTCCAGGCAGTTGGGCTTCTCCTTGTCCTCGTAGGAGCAGCTGGGCAGGATGGTTTGCCGGCGGCGCTCGGCACACGCCTGGTCTTGGCAGGAGCAGAAGAGCATGCGGTAGGTGTACTCGCTGGGCACCCGGTCGAAGAACTGGCGCAGGGCCTTGTGGCACTTGCGGCGGTTGCAGCGCTCCGTGGGTGAGATCTCGCGGTTGCAGATGGAGATGTAGGAGGAGCGCAGCTTCTTGCAGTTGTCGTTCAGGTTGCAGGCCTTGGCAGCGTCCAGGCAATGGTTGCTCTTGGCGCTGACCACCGGGTCTGCCCCGGTCCCTGGAGGGGAAAGCACAGCACAGGTCAGAGGCCCCGAGATCAGCATGGCTTCCCAAGCCCCCTCTGCCTCAGTTTCCTGTGAAACCTCCTGAGGTCGTGGTGAGAACTGAAGGCGTTAATATCACATCCAGAAATAACTCAGGACAGTGCTGGGCACAGGGTGTGCTGGGCAGCTATTAGGATGACTTAGTCCAAAGTCCCATCTCGAGCGTAAAAGGCAAGCAAAATGAAGTGTGCATGGCCATGTTCACCAACGCAGGAATCAGGGTGAGTGGCTCAAGGTCACACAACTAAGGGGACCCTGACCGCCCTCGGCAGCACACCTGGGCAGTGCCTCAGGGAAAGGGCACCACTGGCTCTTAGAGGGGCACAGTGCTGGTTAAGGGTCTTCAGCAGCCAGGGCACAAGCAGCCTCCCAACCCCCACCAACTGTGACCACAGAAATTGCCCCTAGACATTCAAATGCCCCCTTTTTTCCAGGGAAATGTGGCTGCTACTGCCACCTAAAAAGGAAGCCCTGAGCTGGGAGTCCTGCAGATGTGAGGAGCTCGTGCACCACCAGCCACGGGGCAGGTGTGCTGGACTCCACCTCAGTGTAATGACCTCTGAGTTTTGTGCCACTGACCAAATGTCTTGGCACAAAGCAGTATTTTTAGGAATCGCTATGCTGCCTCTGCGGTCCTGCCCCTCCTTACAAGGCTCAGTTGTTCCGAGGAGGCTCATGGCTCAGGACCACCAGACCCTTTCCCGCCAACCAGTTGCCACCTACAGACCACCTCCCATCTGGCCTGTGGACAGGCAGACGGAGAGGGTGGGACTCAGACAGCACATGCCCTCCCGAGAGCCAGGGCACAGATCCTCCATCCCAACCTCTTTATCTTACAGACAAAGAAACTGAAGCCCTGATGGGCAAGGGGCCATCAGGTCACCCAGCACACGGGCAGCAAGACAGAGAGGGAACCCCATCACCACCTTCACCAGGAAGGACCGCTGGCTTAGGGCTGCAGATTGGCACCCATGTATGGTCCAGCAATGGCCAAAGGAGGCCGAGCATTTGCAGCAGACAGTCTAGAGTCAGCTACTTGGTCTTTCCTACTGAGTGCTGTGTGGCCCAGGCTCACCCGTCCAACTCCTCCCGACAACTCTGCCTGAAAGCCCAACACCCACACCTCAAGCCCATACCCCCCAAGGCTACCCCCACCCTGACTGTCTCCTTCATCCTGCTGGGAACAGCTGCACCCTCCAGTAGCCAGGGCCAACGCTCTTGACTCGCCCTGGACTCTTATTCACACACACCAGAAAACCCAGAGGCCCAGCCTGCAAGTGTCCAGCGTCCTCCCCTTAACCCACCACTACTGCGACCACAGTCCAAGCTGCCATCACTCTGTGCCTGCAAAAGCCTCCTGCAGGTCCCCCCTCTGCCCTCTGCCCCACCCAGAACAGCCTTCTCTCATCACAGCAGCTGGAATGACAACCTTCCGGAACCTACAGCAGACAGGTATTATTCCTGGGGCTCCGAGCCTCCCTTGGCTTCCCCATCTCATTCCAGACCTCAGCGTGGCCTGTGAGATTCCATACTTGTGCTGTCCACAAGCACAAGCCACAGAGGGCACTGAACTTGAAATGTAGCTGGTACATTTTGAATGTGTACACAAGATTTCAAAATACGAAATTATGAAAAATTAATAAGGAAAAAAAGTATCTCACTATTTTTTTTTGAGAGAGAGAGAGAGAGAGAGAGAGAGAATGAATCGTTTTTTTATATGGTGCTGAGAATCGAACCTCGGTCTTGCCCGTGCTAGGCAAGCGCCCTACCGCTGAGCCACAATTCCAGTCCTTTTTTTGTTTTTTACTTTTGATTACACATTGGAGGGATATATGTTTTGGAGATATGTTAGACAAACGTAGTATTAAAGTTAATCTTGCCCATCTCCCTTCACTTTTTAACCTGGTACTGAACACTGAGAATTCCTTGTCAGCAATGCATATTAGATCTCTTTACCTGCACTGCTTTATGGAACCTGGCCTCCTACTCCCTTCACCCAGCTCACTCTGTTCCAACACTGGCTTCTGTGATCTTCCTGAAACATGTCACTGTGTCCTGGCCTCAGGGCCTTTGCACTTGCTGTTCCCCAGATCTGGAAGGTTCTTCCCTCCTCCCTGTGACCACACAGCAATTTCCCTCATTTGGCTCAGGTGTCTGCTCAAATGTTACCTCATCGGGGAGTCTTCCTTGACCACACTGCACGTGAAAACCACCCCACGCTGCATTCTCTCCCACTCGGATCTATCTTCCCATGGCACTCAGCACCACCTGCCACAGTACGTACTCACTCATTTGCTTGTTTGAATCAAATGCAAGCTCCATGAAGGCAGGAGCTGGGTGGGCATGCTGTGCTCGTACACCATGTGTCCGACACAGGGGTACTGATCAAGTATTCAATCAGCAAAAGGATAAATGTACTTAGAACAATGTCTACTTTATAGCAAGTTCCTCAAAAAAAAAAAAAAAGTTACCAGTAGCATTAAGGAAGCAAAATTGACCCGGAGCAGGCAACAGCGGTCACTACAAGACCATGTGTGATCAAGTATCAATGTGGAGCCAGAAGCGGCTCAGAATGAAGGCTGGGGGATGACTGATAGAAGGAGACTGAGTCACTCTCCCCAACACCTGGCTGGCCAGCAGCCCCACAAAGACAGGAAAGGAAAAGTCCCTCCACCTTGTTGGAAAAATAAAGGGGGCAGTGGTGCATCCAGACAATAGAATAGTATTCAGTGATAAAAGGAAATGAGCTACCAAGCCATGAAAAGACATGGAGGCGGCTCACAGGCAATAAGCCAAACACGTGATTCCAACTATATGACATTTTGGAAAAGGGAACACACCAGAGTCAGGAAAAAAAAGTGGTCATTAGGACTCAGGGGAAAGAAGATGATGAACATGTGAAGAACACAGGCTTTTTTGTTTTTTGTTTTTGGTAGGTTTTTTGGCATCAAGGATTGAACTCTGGGGTGCTTGCCCACTGGGCCATATCCCGAGCCCTTTTTTATATTTTATTTAGAGACAAGGTCTCGCTGAGTTGCTTAGGGCCTTGCTAGGTTGCTGAGGCTGGCTTTGAACCTGCAATCCTCCTGCCCCAGCCGGGCAGCACAGAGCATTTTTAAGGCAATAAAACAACACTGTAATGGTGGGTACATGTCATTGTGCATTTGTCCAAAGCCATGGGACAGACACCACCAAGCGTGAACCCAATGTCAGCTATGGGCTGCTGGTGGTAATGGCGTGGGGCCATAGGGTCATCAGCTCTAACAGACACCCTGGGGATGTGGATCATGGAAAGGCTGTGTGCATTTAGGGGCAGGAAGCAAATGGGAACTCTCTTTACCTGCTCTCAATTTTGCTGAGAACCAAAAACACTCCAAAAAAGAGTTGAGGGAAATTCAGACCAAAAAGGAGTCAATGATTGTTTTCTTAATTCTAAAATCATATATCTTTATTGAAGACTTACTATGTGCTAGACACGTCCACAGCCAGGGGGCCTGAAACCCTGCATGAAATCCAGCTGGGGACAGAGGAGCAGTTGGAGCCAATACTAATGCTAAGCTGTGCGTTGAAGAAGTCGAGGTACAGAGCAGAAAGCACCCACCTGGAGCTGGGAGTGGTGGACAGAGCAATGCTTCTGCTCAGAAAGAGTCAGAGAGCAGGAAGGGCCCTGGCAGAGGGGACCCAGGGGCAGAGGCTGGGAGGAGCAGAAAGCATTCATTATGCCTGGCAACGGAAGCCCAGAGGGAAACGACAAGAGGCAATGCTGGAGAGCCGGGCGAGAGACTCATGGCCACACTGGGGCATTTGGCCTCCCCAGCAAGACCCTGAGCTGCCATCAAACCATTCCGCGTGGCCAGGTAAGGATCCAAGGACGCCTGTCAACACCAAGCCCTCTGTGCAGGGTTCTCCCAGACCAGTGGCTCCATGCACCTGTCACATGCCGGCTGGCGGTGGGGAGGGAAGAGCACAGAGGCCTGGGGCCGAGGTGGAGGAAAGACAAGGAGGGACTCCGCAGAGGATCAGGCGACAACCGCAAGCAGAACAGCAGCTAATTTAGGCCTGTGGCTGCTTCTGGGCTCCCCAGGTGCTCTGTTCCCGCTCCTCTCAGCATGTTCCTGAGCTAATGCCAGTGTAATTATAGCCTCAGTGGCTTCCATTTGGAGCCTGAATAGTGAAAGCATTTGCTAGGGGGGTGGGAAATTTAAACCCCTGGGCCCGAACTTGGTAAATTTCCTAGAAAAAAAAAGAAAGAAAGAAAGAAATGTGGCAACACCAACAGCTACCAGGAAAGATGGCCCTCTGCTCCTGCAGGTAAGAACCCCAGGATGGGGCCGTGCTGCACCATGGAGAAAGACCCCACCTCCGCCAGCTTCTCTCCAAGCAAGATGCCCATCCAGCTTCTCCAGGAGCCTGTCAGTCAGGACAGGGCTCAGCACGCACAGATGCACGCACACCGTGGAGAGCTCGTCCACAGCACAGCCTCCCCCCCAGCCCACCCACTGCCTTTCCACCCACCCGAAGGCTCCTGGCCCTCACTGGGCAGAAAGGAGTGCGAGATCCCAAGCCAGCTCGCCCTCCAGGACCCCTGCTGCTCCTCAGCCAGCCGCTTCAGGCCCAGCCTGAAGCCAAAAGGTGCTGAGGGCAGGGATGAGGATGCCAGAACCTTAGGCCTCTCTCGTTCCCCACCCCTTCCCACTGCAGAGAACTGAGGGACTTGGGAGCTGGAAATACACGCCAGGCCTGGCTGACCTAGGACAGCCTGTCCCCGGCACATGTGCCACTTGGCCCTGGTGGGTCGCCCAGGCTGCAGAGAAGAACAGAGATGGGCCAAGTACTAAATGGCAACAGCTGCCCAAGAGAGGGGACATGGGATTTAATAGCCCTTGGCACTTTCCAAACCTCAGCACATTCATCCTGCCAGCCTCAGCTCCTGGGACATGTCCTAGCTTCTTTATCCCCTTCTTTTCTCATCCCTCTGTGAAAGCCAGGCAAGGGGACCACAACCACTTGCAGAGGGGCAGGAGGGACTTCACAAGAGAGGCTTCCCCGTCAGCCTCCTGGCACCCCTGCCCACATCCCTGCCCACACCCTGGCTGGCCAAGTCCATCTCATCTCTTCTCCCTGGGGGTACTGCTCTGAGCCAATGGCTCATCAGCAGCACTGGGCTGTCCCCAGACAGTGGGGCATCCAGGCCAGTGGACCTGTGAACATCCTTCAGATTGATATTCTCTAAAGAGTTGTTGGACATGTATAAAGCCGGGCTGATCAAACCTCAGTTACCCAGTATCACCAATACAATTTGGGCCCTGTTAACAGTACCACCTGTGTGAATATTGAATTGATTTTCTTTAAATCCCTGAATTCTTAAATGAATTTTTAAAAATTTCCCTGACTCGCTTGTTAAATTTTAGATTTACCCTAAATGATAACATCACCATTTGCTCTGGATTCTTCTAGCACATTAAAAGGCACTGCTCTTGAAATTAAAAATGTTTTTTTCCACACGCATCTCACACTCCCAGCAGCCACTGTGTGTGCTCAAAGAGAATGGCTCACCTAGAGAGAGGAGCTCAAACTCTGGTGCCCCTGTGACTCACTGGCCCTAAGCAGGACCTGCCGCATCAGGCACTTTGTGGCTGGCACCCAGGCACGGGATTTCACAAGCTCCCCGTTATTTGGAAGCCACCTTCCAAAGCATAAGAACCAGCACCTAGAGGTGAGGCTGAGCCGCCCGTGGCCCATTTGTGGACATACCCACCCACTCACCCAGCACACAGTTTACCAGACCCACCCCCAACAGAAGGTGGCCTGTGACCCTCTGCTGTCATCTAGCATGTTCTCTGTGGGATTTTCATTCCCCCTGCCCATCTCTCTGTTCCCAACTCATCCAGATAGACTTTCCAGCCACAAAGGGGCCTCTCCCTGCAGGAATGAGAGCAAGAGGGTCACTGTTCTATAATACTCCCAAGCCAATGGGGGACCCGTATGTCTCACCGTCCCTTCTTGCCCTTCCAGGAAACTGCCAGCTGGTCCCCTGCTCCTAGACCCTATTTGCAGCTCTGCCATGTCTGCCCCTAAGCCCTTCCTGAATCCTTGGGCCAGGCTGTATGGCTCTGCTACTCAAGTGGGGGTCAGAGAACCTGGGTCCTAACCCTGTATCCACCTCTCCTGGTTATTCAAGACTCCAGGGAAACCCCTACCCCTCTCAAGGTCTGGGTCTCATTTCTTCTCATGAAAATTGATGGGTTTTGATCATATGATCTTTCACATTTGGTGACTCTCCTGCCTACCCATCTGACACACCAGGGTGAGATGCTGAGGAGTGGAGGGCCTGGGAGAGCACCCCTGTCCGACACGTCAACCACGGCAGACTCAAAGGAATCTACCTGCTCCTGTGCAGACACCACTGTATGTGTGTGTGTGTGTGTGTGTGTGTGCGCACGTGCGCGCGCGTGTGCACACGCACACACACATACACACACACAGAGGCTCCTGACCACACCACAAACAGCCATGGCCCTGCAGTTAGCAGTTGGTCCAGCAGCTGTCAGTCACCACATATTTCCATGACGATATGCCAGGCCCTAGAAATTCAGCTGTGAACAAGAAAGACAGAATCCCTACTCTTCAGGGGCTTTTCTTCCTGTGTGAGTCTGGTAATAAACACACAAATAAATTAAATAATTTAAGGTTGATAAGTGCAATGAATAGGATAAGGAAATTCAGGGCACAAAGAGAGGAAGTGATGTTGAACGGAGATACAATGATGGGCAGGAGTGACACACACACATGAAAAAAGTCAAATATGCCTGGCACAGAGGCACACACCTGTAATTCCAGCACCTCAGAAGGCTGAGGCAGGAGGATCACAAGTTCAAGGCCAGCCTCAGCATCTTAGCAAGGCCCTAAGCAACTTAGCAAGAATCTGTCTCTAAATAAAGTATTTTTAAAAGGGTTGGGGATGTGGCTCAGTGGTTAAGCACCCTTGGTTTTGATCCCCAGTAACAACAACAACAAAAATCCAATGTAAGGAAATTCCCAGCAGAAAGAAGAGCAGGTGCATAAGAGACAGGAATGAGCTTTGCATGTTCCCTGTTTAAAAAAAAAAAAAAGAAAAAACTATGATGGCTGAAATTTCCCAAACAAGGCAAAAGTTAGAAAAGAAGTCAGAGGCACCATCAGGGGACAGCACAACACCTTGCAGGACAGGGTAAGAGCTTTAGGTTTTGCTCTAAAATAATAAGCACTTGGAGAGCATGAAGGAGGCAACCACAGGAGCTCATTTGCCAGCATAGAGAAGACAGAATATCCATGGAGGGGTCGGGAGAGGGGTAAGGAGAAGATGAGGAACAGGCTGCTGCAGTAGCAGGTGCAGAGGTGGAGGTTTGGGTGGGGTGGTCACCCCACAGAGATGGCAAGAAATGAGGCCATTCTGCATGTAACTTAGGGATAACACTAATGAGATTGGCTAGATGCTGAGTGGAAGGAGAGAGAACTCTCAAGGAAAATTCCTGGGTTGGGCACTAAGCACCAAAAGGATGGTGATAGCATTTCATGAAACAGGAAAACCTCCGAAGGACGGGCAGGACCAAATGGACAGTTCTGATCTGAATTTGGTAAGTGCACCAGGCCCAAAGGTGTCCAGGTGAGATGGTGACAAGGCCAAGGATCTGCAGGCTAAAGTTAGGAGATGACCTGGGCTAGAGATACCAGACCGGCTAACTGACATGAGAGGCTCCTTAAAGCCACTTAACAAAGTCACCTAGATTGAGGTGAAAATAAAGAAGAGAAAAGAACCCAAGACAGATCCCTGAGGTGCAGATGTTTAGTAGTGACCAGGAAGAGTGGACCTTGAGTTGGAGGAAAATCAAGAGGTGTTGGTTTCATGGAACTGAAGACAAAGAGTTTCCCAAAGGAAGAAGGATGATGGTCAACTGAAGCCAAATAATTGGGGGTGTATTGGCAGTGAAACTAAGACTAAGCCAACTCCCCCAGAGTGGAATGGAAGGCAGGAAGAACAGGAAGAGGGAGAGGCCCGAAGAGACCTCCAGGCCCAGCCTTCCCTGTGGGGTTGCAACCACCCAGGCACCACCCCGATACATCTCACCCTCAGGGACCTTCAACCTCGGATGCACTCTTACAAGCAGCACTTACTGAGCTCCCCCCATGGGTCAGACGCTGATGGAGAGATGAGCAAAAGCAGCAGGCTCCTGCCTGTCCAGAGCTTACAGTCCAGTGAAGGGAGAGCCCAGAACCAAGCAAGCAAATGCCCAGATCACCCTGCAGCTGAGGCTGCTGGTTAAGAGTGCAGACTCTGTCCCAGCAGTGGCTTGGGATATGGAGGACCATCAGGGGCTGGGCCACTGACTGGCAGAGCAAGAGCCCACAGGTTATGTATGTCACTTCTTGAGTCTCATCTGCAAACTGGGACATGACACCCACCCGCCTACACACAGGGCTACACAAGGATTGGACAGGTCGATGTGGATGAAAACACCAGCCTTGGCCTGGGTGTAATGGGTGTCCCCAGAAGGCCCATATGCTAAAATCTTGGTCCCCAGGGTGGCACTACTGGGAGGTCTGGGAACCTTAAGAGGTGGGGCTTTGTGGGAGGTCATAGGTCATTAGGGTTATGCTCTTGGAAGGTAGTTCTCAAGAGAGAATAGTCACCAAAGCCTGAGTCTGGCCCACCCACTCCTGGTTCAGGTTCAAGATGTTAGCTCCCATACCTACTCCCTCCATGATGGGTGACCAATGGGGCTGCCTGATCTTTCACTCAATTTCCAAAACTGTGAGCTAAATAAGCCTTTTATCTTTGTAAATTAGCTCTCAGGTCATTCACTGTGGCCATGAACAGATAACTAACAATGTCTCTCAAAGATTCCACATCACGGTGCATATGCAATAAAAACTTGTTTAAAAAAATGTCCCCTGGTTAGAAAGATCCTTCCTCCCATCTCTCCATTCCTGCCCTGCTCCTAGAAAGGGCCAGACCCTGTGCTCCAGCTTCCGCACACCATGCCCTTAGGAGAAAAGAGTTGGAAGTCTCTCCCTTCATGACCTCGTCTTGTCCATCCCAGAAGCCTCCTTAAACAGGACTTCAGCACCTTCTCAATTCTGGTCTCTGCTCTAGTGGGGGTGGTGGGCCGGATCCTTTAGCAACTAGCCAGAAGTGGTATGTATCTCAGCTTCTCCAAGAATACAGGACCAATCCCACTGCCTCAGCTCCCTGTCCTCTCAGGTAAGTCCAGAGACCCAGAGGGAGCCAAACTCCCATCCCCGGCTGCTCTGCGTGTCCCGGGCTCTATGCTCCTCAAACCTGCCCTGGAAATCCCAGTGCAAACCCCAGCCCTTTCTATCTCCACCCTCTCTCTGAACTTCCCCTCACCTCAACAGCCCCATGGCAACACCGCAGTCACCCCAAGCATTCTTCAAGGGAAGCTGAATTTTTGGAAGCAAGCCAAACCACCAAAAATCAATTTGATGAATGGAAAACTCACTGAAAATCAATGAAAAAAATCAATTTTGATGCTTCTGAATATTATTTTATATTTTGTCAACTTTTAACCATGTTTAAAATTCTTTCTCCAATTCTTCAAAAAGGCAGGTGAGTCTTAATTTTATGGTTCTCACAATTAAAAACTTAAGCGCCATTCTTTCGCAGTTGAAAGGACATTTTCAGCCATATTTGAATCCCCTCTTTCTTTGACATATAGTTTTGGGGTTGGAGGGACTGATTTAGGGACTTTACCATTCTCACACCAGTCCTCACAATAGCGTGTCAGTTTTAATTTTGTATTTGGTAACAAGTAAAAACCAAAATTGAGGCATATCAAATTGAAGTGACTAACCTAAATCTTTCCTTGACATTTTTCATTTTGTGGTGAGTGATTTGTAGGATTTGGGACAACAATCAGAAGAGAAAATTTTGTTACCGACTATGAAATACACTTTTCTCCTAAGAAGTCTATATTAACTCATGACACTTAGATTTAAAAAAAAAATCAAAAGAAAAAAAAAACTCAATATATCTTAAAACACAGTCACAAAGTCCATCTGCAAAAACCTTCCAAAGACACGAAACCCATTCAGTATGAATTTCTAAAAACTTTTTAAATAATTCCAAGAAATGGAGTTGAGTAAATGGATGCATTTGGCAAAATTAGCAACTGATCATTTAACACACCAATGACAGAAAGGACCATAAGCTCCTGCATAGCCGACCTCCAAGCCCATAAGGTAAGAGAGCGTCCCTTCTCCCCACTTCTGTGCCATCTGTCTTGATGCGAAGCTCATGCCACCAGTCCACTGCCCCACTCCGCTGTGGGGCTATCCGCACCAACCCACCATTCCTGTGGAGAGCAGTCTCACACCTGGCTCACCCTACCCTTGCTGCCACCCTCCATGGCCTTCCTGCTCATCTGTCTCCCACTCTGGTGATCTCCTCCTAGCCCTGGCTCCTCAGGGCTGTGGTGGTCATGTCCTTGGCCTTCATAACATCCATACCAAACGTCTCAACCTCAGACCACCATCCCTCTCCTTACCGCCCGCTCCCTCCCTGGAACTCCTACTCCAGCAATTTCTCAGCCTCCCCCAGACCCTGACCCACTGACCCAGCACTTGCTCTCCCTCAACCATCCCATACCCCGTCCTTACGCCCTCCTCCCCCAGCCCAGACTTCCTGGCCTCCAGGAAGACACCTGACCTCCAACAACCCTGGGGAAGCCTAACCACCCTTCGAGCGGCTGACTGTCACCCGGAAACACACACAAACAGGATGAGTGGTGTCATCTCAAATCCCTGCCCTCAAGCCTCTAATGCTTTAAAATGACCATTTACACTTCTCCTGCCTCAGTCTCCCTAGACTGTCTCTCCCACCCCAATGACACTGCCTCGGTATCTGCAGGCTGCTATGACAAAACACCACAGATAGGGTGGCTTGTAAATAACAGAAGTTTACTTCTTACTTCTTTTTCAGCCCCCAGCCCCTACTTGGCTGCTCTCATTCATATTAAAGCTTGAGAGGGCATCTCTGGTGGCTCTTGTAACCTGCTCACCTCACGTTCTCTCCTGCAAACTCCCCAGACTGGCCTTTCACCCCGCCCTCCTCAAGGACGAGGTCCCCAGACCACCACAGCCCCACGTGCCGAGTCAGATGGCAGCTCCTCCAAGCTTCTCCCACTGGGCACCGGGCATGGATGGTCACTTCCTTTTTCTTGAAACGCGTGCCCGTCTCAGCTTCCCAGATGTTCCCCTCTCACCCTCATCTTAGCCCCTCTTCTTGGGAAGCCCCAGCCTCCCTCTGGTCTCTGGCCAGACACTGCCCCTCAGTGACCTCCTGCTTCCACGCCTTAAAATGCCATCTATATGCTAATGACTCTCTGCACGTCAACCCTGACCTTGGCATTTCCAGGTGGAGGTCTATTTGACTTCTCAACCCGAACATGGCCTAAACCAAACTCTTGATTTCTACCTGCTCCACCCCGACTCTGTCCCTCCCCTCATCTTCTCCCTCCTAGTAAGTGGCCGCACCGTTGTTGTTGGAGCCAGAAATCAGAGTTACCCATCATTCCAGCTCAGCATCCTCTCAGCTCTGCTTCCAGAACATATCCCAAGCCCACACATTCTCTCCATCTCTTCCCTGACCACCCTCACCTGGGCCCCGCAACAGCCTCTTAACGGGGGTTTTCATCCTCCCGTGATCCATTCTCCCATAGCACAAGAGTATCCTCCAAAGGCACAAATCACACTGTGCTGCCCAAATGTCTCGAATCTCCCAATGGTTTCTGATCACTCTTAAAATCCAAACTCCTGCCTTGGCCTGCAGCAGCTCGGTGGTCCAGCCCCACCTACCTCGACGTCCACCTCCAATGCTGCTCCCTGAATCCCACCATGGCCCCCTCATCTCCCACCTCCATGCACGGGTCCCCACCTGGGGTCTTTCCCTAGCTGTTCCAACTCAGCCACTCCCCTGATCTTCCCAAGGCTGGACCGTCTTGTGCATCAGAGTTTGCATTCCCAGTCCCCTCATCCCATCACCTAGTTTCATCTCTGCTTGGTGTCCCTCACTATCTCACATCTTCTTTGGGAATCTGTCCACTGGCTCATGTTCTATTCTGTCTCCAGCTCACAGAACACCGGCCCCATAAGAGCAACAGACTCCTTTGTTTTGGTCACCCATATGTCCTCAGCACCTGGAATAGGGCATGGCCACCAAGGATGCTTGGTGGCTGGAGATGAGCTCTCACACTCAGTCCTCCTGCAGGGAGGGCACCAAGTCCCCGGAGTTCACGGACACAGCCGCTAGACAAGGACGCCCCACACTGCACACACAAAGTCAAGTGTGCTCACTATTTCTGTGAGTCAGGCTGCAATGGCCTTCTATCCTCTGACACTCCTCAGTATCCATGCCTGGACCACTCCTCCCAGAACTATCCAAGGACACAAGAAGAGGGACTAGGGGAATGAACATGGTAGGGGACCAGTTGTTTCCCTGTGGGGTCACAATGAAGATTCTGTTCCAACCAGGGGGGCAAATGGCTTCTCCCTCTGTCTTTGCACTCAGGACTTCCCCCCTTTCTTTCTTCTCTTCCTTTCCTTTTATGGGAAGGGAAAGAATGGCAGACAGAGGCCACTGCCCAAAACCTACAGTCACTCACACACACATCACATGCACACACACACACTGACACACACCATCCCACTTCCACAAACCATCTCACGCACACCACCCCTCAAGCACACTGACACACAGGCTCCACGTACACTCACACCTATAGCACACACACACACTGCCCCCCACACCACTATGCACACACACCTCCCACACACACTCCACCTAGTGCACACACCTATGCACACACACCATCCACACATCGCCCACTACACACTACCCTCTACACACATGCACACTTTCATGCCGAGCCCTCTCCCGGCTGTGGTCCCTTCTCTGCACACCCCTGGGGTTAGAGGAGTGTGCGGACAGAGGCCTCCCATCCTGTGCTTCCTGCAGGACTCACGAGAGGGAGGGCAGTGAGCAGCTGAGCCGGGAGCGTGCTCAGGAGCACAGAATCCTGCCGGCCTAGGAGCTGGGGAGACAGTCAGCACAGCCAGGAAGCACTGGCCAGCACCCGGCCGGACCCCATCACCCACAGAGGGGGAAGCCACAGGGGGCACCCTGGACGATGCTATTGAAGGGAACCAGGAAACCCCCTCACCCCAAAATCTCACCCCACTCCTTGCACCTGGAATTCTACCATGAGAAAGGCTCTCTTTGGGGTTAAACCTGATCTCCAGGGGTCCTACGACATCACAATCTCTTCCTTGGACACAAAGGCAACTAAAGATGAAGTCATCAACACTGCTCACACTGGGTTGTGGGCAGACCCTGCTGCCCACTGACAGGAGCCCAAGGTCCTGCTTTTAAGGGGAGAGAAAGAACAGAAATGGTAGAGGGGAGGTGAAGAGCAGCTCAGCTCCTCGGCTCCCCGGGGGTGGGGGGGGAGCTGACTCCCTCCCCATCACCATCAGGGTGGCCACAGCAGCTTGGACTTCACCTGGCCCCAGTCCCCTCCCTGCCTGTCTCCCCCTGGCCAGCGGAGGAGTCCTCCCCAAAAGGGGAGGTGCAGGAGGTGGCCGAGCTGCAGCTAAAGCCCAATTGTGGTTGACACTCAGAGTGTCTGACAGCTGTTAGGAGAAGAATGTGATTTTGAAATTTAAATAACACACTTCTGCATTCGGCTCAGGGAACAACCTGAGGATAAGCAGTTTATCACCTGAGCCACCGTGAAGGGGGACAGGAGAAGGGCTGTCTGCTCCTCCAGCTCCTCCTGCTGCTTCCCGCTTAGCTGCCTCACAAGGGCCTCTGACAGGCACAGCCCAGCCTCCTGGACACTGAAGCCCACTCTCTCCAACCCTCAGCACAGTCCTGGGGGGGGGGGTGCAGAGGCAAAGCCGGGGCCCCTGCCTCAGTGGGGCCAGGGGCTCCGAGGGCAGGCCAAGGAGAGCAGGGGGCTTCCCTAAGCATCCAGGAGCCAAGCCTCTCCCCAGCCCCAGAAGGCCACTGAGTAGCTTTCCCAGGACACTGACTCTTGAGTCCAAGGGCACGTCCCTCCCTGCTCCAAGGCAGCCCAGCCCCTCCCTGGGTCCAAGCCCCGCACCCAAGCACTCATCTTGAGCTCTGACGGGAATAAGTCCTGGGAGGGAGCCACAAAGGAGAAACCCCCGAGAGGCCACCCCCCTGCCTGCCACAAGAGTCACTATTCACTGTCCCTGAGCTCACCAGGCTCAGAAGACTGGGGTCCCCTCATCACCCCAAGCTCAGCCAGGCCTCCCAGCGGTGATGCCACCTAGAACATGCTCTCCAGCTCCCACTTCCTCCTCTCCCCCAGCGCTGCTGGCTGCCACCTGCCCTGCACTCTTATGGTGTCACCTGGTCTACAATAAACCACCTCAGGGCATCCTGATGTGGGTCTGATGCTTCACAGCAATGGCCGGCGCCATCCCCAGAACACTCCATGGGAATTAAACAAAGCACTCCTCCCAGCCCCACCCGGCCTCCCGCACGATCACTTCCTGCATCCCAGCAGAGTCCACCACGCCCCAGAGCACACATGCACCTCACAGCGGCGAGGACTTCACAGTTACTTCTTCCTACGAAGGTCAAACACTCACACGAAGCCATTCGCTCCTTCTAGTCCCCAGACGGTGACCCCAATTACCACCATCTAGGGAGCTCCTAGGCACAGGTACCATGTGCGTAGCTGCCCCTATATCACTGCCCGTCCCTGCTGGGCAGCTGAACTGCTGCATTTCACTGGGAAAAGAATGAGGTTCAGTGACGCTGAGGTCACACAGTCAGGACAGCAAGGCCAGGATTCAAGACAAGGACTAGCTGGCCTCAAAGTCCACAACCCATCCGCGGCTCTAGGACCCTCTGTGCACATGTGTGAGGTTCAAAGGACAGTGTGGGACACTCAGGAGAATCAGAGAAGACTGTACACCCCAGACAGAGTCGCACCACAGTCACACACATGCCACAACCCCCAGGAGTGAACACCAGGAGGGAGGACACCAAACCATGGCACAGGACAGAGGGTGGGTGGTGCTCACTTCTTAGAGGACCATGTGCAAGTCTCCTTGGCAAGGGGCAGGACTGAAGGACTAGCTCCCTTCTCTCTTGAACCCCCAAAAAAGAGATCACTGGAACCTCCAACAGGAATGTCCCTGTCCTCCCGTGACTCCATCCAAGCAACATGGCCCAACTCAGATTTGCTGGCCAGTCAAGGTAGACCTTGCCCCGTCTTCCAGCTCAATCTACAAAAGGCCACCAAGCTCAAGCCTCGCTCTAGCCTCTGTCCACACCCAGTCACAACAAGGTTATCCCTGCTTGAGATTCCCCCAGACCCTGGAGGACTACTGTCCTCTAAAAATCACCCAGTCACCTCCACCAAGAACTAACCTGAAGTTGAAGTCAGTGTATGTCACCAAGAAGCTTGCAGCCATTTCCCAAATGCCAGGTTCCAGGCCAGCCCTGCCACCATCTGCCCCTGATTTTGGAGAAATCCTTCCATGATAACGTTTAAGTAGCTAACATACCTTTCCTGCAAATGCCCAGCACTGGGTCAAGCACTTACCCACATTATCTCATTTAGTCCTCACCTAAACCCTCAAAGACGGGTGTTTCTGCCACCACTGTGCTGGGCAAGAGGAAAGTGGGACACAGAGGTGAATCACTTACCTAACGTATGCACCAAGCAACCCGGTATTAAACCTCACCTACATCTGTCCCATCTCTCTGGGCTTCAGTTTACCATCAGGTGAAGGGTTGGGCCTACCTGATACCTCAGTTCCCTTCCAACTACAGAAAGAAAACAAAAAGGTACTCCATCCATGTGCTCCACACCTGAGCCTTGAGCAAGGTTGGGATCAGATGCCGAGGCACTGGACGCCCCCAGCCTGGCACCCCTCAGAGGTCCACACCCCCTTCTGGCTCCAGGTCACCTTTGCAGGACTTCTCCCAGGGTGACCTCCTCTGCCTGAGGATCTCTTATTTTTTCTCTGCCTTGTTCCACCCTCTCCTGCCTCCCCAGCTATATGCAAAGGGTCAGTCACAGGGTCAGCCTGAGGACAGGAGGGTCACTCAACTTCAACATCGACCCCTCCAGTCCCTCCAGATGAACTCCCACCTCTACAGCACCCGTGCAGCTGAGAGCATGACCGCTGTGGAGCCCAGTTCAGATTCCAACACACAGCGGGCTCGTTGCCACATCCATTCTCAGTGGGCACCCTCTACCAGCCCTGTCCCTAGGGAGGGGCACATGCTCGTCACACAATGTAGGCACCCCTGGTGAGAAAGGCCACAGCAAGGCCCAAGAAAACATGTCCTGCCACAGTATGGATCTTAAATGTCCTCCAAAGGCTCAAATGTTGAAGGCTTGGTCACCAGCCTGTGGCACTATTAGGAAGTCATGGAACCTTCAGGAGAAGGAGCCTCGTGGAAGGAAGTGAGGCCACTGGGGGTGCCCTTGAAGGGGACATCAGGACCCCAGCCTTTTCCTCTTTTTTTGCTACCCAGCCACCATGGGGTGGGCACGTCTGATCTACCACACAACTCCACTGTGACACTCTGCCTCACCACAAGCCCAAAAGCAAAGGGCCAGGAGATCATGGACTAAAACCTCTGGGAGCCAAAATGAACTTTCCCTCCACACAAGTTGTTTATCTCAGGTATTTTGTCATAGCAACAGAAAGCTGACTAACATACCCCTTAGTGGCCAAGCCAGGGTTCACACCCAGGACTGTATAGCTCCTGTTCCCATGTACCAGGTGCCACATTTAACGCTCTAGATCATGTTCTCAAGAACCTCACTTCTTGTCCATGAAATCTCCCTTCCCATGTTTAAGTTGAGGGCAGGACATGAGTTTGCTTCCAACATCACTGTCACTGTCCTTCCTGACCTTGGCCTCAGGACTAGCTAACCCAGGGCCTGCCAGGTGGGCATTAGGCAGAGAGGAGGGGAAGGCCCTGGGTGTCTGGCAGCAAAGGGCATTGCAGGAATCCTGGCAGTTCCTTACCAAAAGAATCCCAGTAGGACTTTCCAAGAATCCCCAAAGAGAAAGAAGATGAGAGATGAAGAAGGACATACTCCAGGAGGCCCCCAAACATGGCCCCAAATTGAAGACAGGAGAAGATGAAGAGATATAGGCAATTGGGCCGCAAAGAGACAACAGCCCCCATCGCTGGTACCCAGCTGCGGGTAACAGAGCCCAGAGGAGACCACAGACTCCACCTTGCCTCCCCCAACCTCTCCACACAGAGTCAGTAGGGGGCAGTACTCCGTCGACTACAGGCAGCAGGAGCTTCCTGATGGTCCCTTGCAACCCCACAGGTGTAGCTTCACACACCCAAAGCAGCAGTACAAGGTCTTAGGTCACCCAGGCAAGACCCCCGGCTGTGTGTTCCATGTCCAGATACTGATCTCTCGGCCCAGCGGGAGCCAGGCAGGGGCCATGAGGGCCGGAGCTCTGAGCTGGCCTGCACACCCAAGCACTCTGCCATTTTCTTTATGCCCTCAAGGGACAAAGGGTGGAAAGCACTGCCCTAAGCTCAGGTCTCCATCACGGGAAAGGAAACGTGAGGTCTAGAGCCAGGAAGTGACGTGCCCAAGGCTGCCCAGGTGAGGTGGGGCAGAGACTGAGCTGCAATCCAGCCTCCTGGCTCCTGATCCCCCTTCTCTGTGCCCCCCACCGTGGGCTGCTTAGTCTCCCGGTGGCAGGGCCTCCCCTCCCAGCTGTGCCCAAGTCTCCCCACACAGAGCCACCCACCGACCCAACTCTAGGGCTGCTATGGGTCCCGAAGAATCAACAGGGGCAGAGAGCAGGGATCATCACCGTTCCCAAAACCCGGGCCTCGTGGTGGGGAGTGGTCCCAGAGCACAGAGGCCCAGAGCTCGTGGGGCCGTTATCTCTGGGCAACAAGTGCCAGGAAGCCGAGTCCGTGAGTGCACATCCCTCGCTCGTCCAAGAGCCTCAGTCTCACTCCCGGAAGACTTCCTCCGCCAGGAAGACACTGCAGTGTGGAGTCGGGAAGCCGCAGGGGCCGGGTGAGGCTGAGGACCTGCAGCTCCTGTACTCCGGGAGCCAAAGTTGTTTACTTACAGGAGTAAACCCAACGGCACCTGCCCACACGGTGGTATTCAGCTGGCACCTGAGCAACAGGTAAGGGGAACCTGGGAGCCTTTGGGGCAACCAGGGTGTCCCCACCACAGCATATATATATATATATATATGCCAACAATCCCCAAAGGACCAACCCACGGTGGGTTCCTATTCAAAGCTAATCAGGAGACTCAGAATGTCACTCAGAAGGACCTCCGTCAGTCCATCACGGAGGATGGGCAAGACAGCACAGAGCTATCACAGTACCCACAGGCAGACCAAGATGGCAGCTGGTGCTGGGACCCCGCTGGGAGGCTATGATGGTGGGAGTGGAGGGCAGGGCGCTCCATGTAACTGACCAGCTTTGAGGTCTCCATTCTCCATTCCCCACCACGTCCCACACTGCCAAGGCCCACTCTCTGGCTACTCTAGTTTGAATTTCAAATGTCACCAAAGGCCCATGTGTAGAAGGCTGGGTCCCAAGCTTGACACTAGTGGGAGGCAGTGGAAACTTAGGAGGGATATCTTTAGGTCTTTAGGGCCCTGGGGGTATGCTCTGGGAGGAGACTGTGGGAATCCAGGCACTTCCTCGATTTTACCTCCTGTCACAAAGTGAGGAGCTTTGTTCTGCCACATACTCCTGCCATGATATGCCACCACAGGCTCAACGCAACAGGGCTAACCAACCATGGAATGAAAACTCTCAGGCAAAGTAAACCTTTTCTCTTTATAAGCTGATTATCTCAGGTATTCGATACAGCAATGGAGAGCTGACTAACATAGAGGCCAGTGCCTCACTTCTACCATGGGTCCAGAGTTTCTCCCACCAAGGACATGCATACCTTCCCCATCTCTATCATTCTCAATGACCAGGCATTCTCAATGGGAGAGGCTGTCACTTCAAGGGGGCAAGGTTTGTTCTTGGGTAGACAAAAAAAAAAAAAAAGTAGATATTATAGTGGTTTGTGGTCATCCAAAATTCAATCTTCTGTGACAAAATTTTGCTTCTTGGTACTTAATTTCTCTAGCTAGGGAGAATCAGCTTTTCTCCTTAGGGAAGTCATATGTGGGAAGGGGGTTGAGAAACATTATCCTAGAAAGTTCTTCATTTGAAGGGTTTAGGATCCCAGTGGACAGTCCTCTGCTCACAGTGTGGAGCAGTAACTGGTCCCCACCCCAGGACATTTGCAATGTCTGGAGATGTTTTTGGTTGCCACAACTTGAGGATATTACTGTATTGAGTGAGTAGAGACCAGGGAAGATGCTAGACATCCAGCACATAGGACAGAAGTCAGGCCAAAGTGTTGACTGTGCTACTGTTGAGAACCCTGGTTTAGAGAGATAAGAACCTCAGAAGACTTCAAAGACAGCTCCTGTGAGACCTGAGGCCTGCAGCTCCCAGAGACCCTCAGAAACCCCTGAGAACAAGCCCTGTGCTGGCCATCCAGGCACAATGGCTCTTGGAAGAGGCACCTCCCCCAAAAGCAGCTCCAAAATGGAAGTCCCCTCTCAGTGCCTGAGCAGGGCAGGCTGCCCTGGGCCCAGGTCTCTAACATGACAGGTGTTCATGAGGCCAAGAAGGAACGATGAAGCTCATCCGGCTCTGGGCCTGGCCTGGGATGCAAAGCTACACCCAACATGGAATCTCACTCCCCAGGGCAGCATGGGGTGGGGGACAGCCCAGGGGCCACAGAGGCCTCAGGGAGGGAAAACCCAGAACAGACCAGAGTACAGTAACCTCAATAATATGGGTGGTCTCCCTTATCTGAAATGTGTAGCGCCAGAAGTGCTTGGCTTTCAGATCCTTGTTTGGATTCTGGAATATTTTCATCTATGTAATGAGATGTCTTGGGAATGGGACCCAAACACAAAATTCACTTTCGTTTCATATGTATCTATACACACAGCCTGAGAGTAACTGTATGCACTGTTTGTAGTGTGCTTGTACTTTGAGACCCAGCCCAAGAGGACAGGTGTGGAATTTTCCACAGTGGTATCATGTCAGTCCTCAAAAAATTTTGGATTTGGGAGCATTTCAGATTTGGGATTTGGGATTTGGGGATTAAGGATGCTTAACTTGTACCAACCTAACAGCTCCTAAATGCTCACACAAGCCCTGCAACACGTGAGCACTTTCCAATCCTCACTCACTCAGACGTCAACACAGTCCAACCAGGTAGGAGACCGAGGCACAGAGACGGTTAGCAACTTGACCAAGGAGAAGAGCTCCAAAGCAGAAAATTGGAGTGAAGGAACCAAGGCGCAACAGGTGACAAAATAGGAGAGTGACATCAGGATTCAGGTTCAAGACCTGCCAGTGGCAGCCACCATGCTAGGCAAGATCCTCAAATCTCCCCTCCAGACCACCAGCGAGGGAGGTGAGCCTTCTTTAAGGACCAGGAATCCAGGCTCAGGGACAGTCAGGGACATGCTGAGGAGGAACACAGCCAGGGGAGCCCAAGGCTCCTACATCCAGGCCCAGAGCTCCAGGGCCACCTCCCAGCAAGGGCCACTTACCTGAGAAGATTGAAGCAAGCCTGAAGATGTCCGAGAGGCGGGAGGTCACTGGCTCGTAGGGTGAGGCTTCGTAGAACTCCTCACCTGGAAGAGAGAACAGCATCAGACCCAGGGCGCTCCTGGCCACAGCACTTCCGGTGTCTACACCCTGTCCAAGGACATTCCACCACGAGGGCTAGTGGAACTGGGGAGACGGGCAGCCCTCCCCGAGTGAAAAGGGCCATGCAGTCCAGTTAGAAATGAAGCCTTCAACCTGTCAGTGGGCACATTATTTCTCTCCAAGGGTGGACCCTCCCCCAGAGCAGGCAGGCAGCACTGCCTGGCACTTCTCTCCTGTGATCTCCCCTCACAGCCAGCCCTCTCTGAAGGACTTCCAAATGCACTGGAAAGAAGGACAAAGGAAGTCAGACAATGATCCCCAGAAGGCCAAGCACAAATCATAAAATCTGAAGCCAATGGTTCAGTACCACTTCCTCATTTCACAAGAGAGGGTTCCGGGGTGGCCCAGGGAGGCAAAACCAGCTGCCTGAGGTCACACAGCTTCTTATGGCAGAGCTACAACTAGAATCCAGTCTCTTGGCCCTCACTGTGGTTCTGCCCACGTCACTCAGGAGGACAGAATTTCCTCTTTGCTTCCCCTGAGGTCATCAGAAGCATCTGGCTGGAGGGGCTGGAGGTTGTTGGTGGGAGGCCTGACTCCCTGCTCCTGTCAGCTTGATTCCCCCTCCCTGCCACCACCTGCCTCCTCCTCAGACCTTTCCTCAGGCTTCAGGGTGCAGAGAGCTCAGGAGGAAGACATGCCGGGGGATAAATGGCACCCGGCTGCCCCGGAAACCCCACCACCTCACGGGAATCCTGCAGCCTCTGCCAGTGCCTCACAGGAAAGCAAATACCCTCAGGAGGCCTGGGCAGGGAGGAGAAATCGATGCACACTCATTCAGACTGTGCGTGCGGTGAGGGGCAGCAGGTAGGGGCAGCCCACAGCTCACACTGCCCCCCCACCTGGCCCACTGCCACAGGCAGGCACCCCCTGCCCATGGAGAGCCCAGGTGGGGCAGCATCCAGGGGCCACCTACAGGGAGGCATACCCACCCAGAAGAGGGGCCTGGGAATGGTCCTCTAGGAGGAGGCCACTCTGAGGCCAGGACTGGAGGTGCAGCTAGCCCCGTGTAGAGAGCCACTGCTGAGCCCCTAGGCTCCCAGGAGAGGGCACAGGGCCAGCACAAGGAGGAAGCACCCCCCCCCAGCTCTGGTGAAGCAGCCTCTGCCCTGCAGCTCCCCCAGAGGAGCACCCCGCATGCTGGACAACACTAGCACGCACAGTGGGTTTCCCTCTGGAATCACTGCCTGACCCTATCCAGTCAGCTTGCTCTTCGTGGACCCTGTCCAGACCCTGCCCGCTGGGCTTTCAGCCTATCAGCAGCCTGCATGATCTCCATGTCCTCCCCCACCCAGGGAACTCCCAGTGGAGGGGCCAGCAGCCATGGTTGTGTACTGAGGCCAACAAGAGCTCAGGAGTCCCTTTTATAATTAAAGTCACTGTGCCTCCCACGTGCCACTCCCCAGAATGTGCTTTCCACACCTTCACTCACTCCCTCCTCTTCACTACTCTGTGAGCTAGGTACTATTGTCCCCTCTATTGCACTGACAAGGAACAAGGGATACAGGCATCCAGCAACTTGCCCAAGGTTGCTAATGCCACGCAGCTGGTAAGCAGCAGATCCAGGCTTCAAACCCAAGTAGGTGGCTTCAGGAGCCAAGGGCATCACCACCATGCACACAGCCTCCAAATGACAGTGTTACTGAGATCAGGAGCTCTTAACTAGCACTGATGGTGCACTCTCTGTATCTGGGGACGGGTCAACCAGCAGCCTTGACTAAAGGGCATCCCTGAGAGAAACGGCCTCCCCAGGTCCAGTTTGGAGGGCCATCTTCTTCAAGTCCATTCATTTAAGTCACCTGTTCCTACAGCAGAATGCACCAGGGGGAAATCCCAGGCCTGGGCCACCGATGTCAGATCCTGGGAACAGACACACAGAAGAGCCCTCTGCTCTCCGCGATCAAAGGATCCGACACCTTGGATCTCAGTATCGCCTTTGGAAAAGGCAAGAACCTGGTTTCAAACTCCCACGCCACCAACAGGGACAGCCCCACTGGGTAAATACTGGAGGTGGTAATGACAGAGAGGAAAGAGGCAGCAGGCCATGCCATCTCCCCCAGGGCAGTGGGAAAAGACCTGGAGAAGGGCCAGGGACCCTGGGTCCAAACCTGGGTTCCCCGCCCACCTCACTGTGGCTGCCAATCAAGGCGTGGCCCAAGCCAGGTCCAGGTCCTCTGCAGTTCAGACTCCGGGAGCTCTGAGGCCATCCCTTCAGAGGCCACATGCCTGCCACAACCTGCTCCCCTTCCTCCACTGCCACCGCCAGCTGTCCCCACAGGCTGAGGGCCTTGGCCAGCTACCGCGAGCTCAGCCCAGGTAGAGGGAAAAGGCAAAGCAAAGGCCTGGGGCTCCACCCATCCACCCGGCCCAGAAGCCCGGAATCCACTGGAATCAGAAGGGAATACAACCCACACACCCCTCCCCTCTCTCTGGAGAGTCTTGCCCTCCCCTCAGCCCAGGCCCAAGCCAGCAGGCGACTAAGTGTTCCTAAGGAGCAGGGAGGAGGTTCTTGAAGCTTCCCCAGGGAGACCCCTCTACCCCAGCTGGGAACAGTTGACTCTCAGGAAGATTCTGTCACTCCCAGGGACATGTGAATGACATATCCAAAGGTCTCTTGGCTTCCCCTGTCAACCTCGCCCAGAATGATATCTAGCCCGGAGACTCAAAAGGAGGTGACACCCCCTGGGGAGAGGAGGCAGGCTTCTGAGGAAGGGGACAAGTTGGAGGTGCTTTTCTGAATGGGTCCAAAGGAAAATCTGTCAGGGTGGACACAGGACAGGAGCCTCAGCTCTTGCAGGGCCACCATCCTCTGAGGCACACACTAGGTGCTTGACAGACGGTCATTGAGTCAATGAACAAAATCACTACCTCAAGGTCCAGAACCAGAGACGGCCACCTGCAGTGAGACATTCCCAGGTCTAAAGGGTCCTGAAGACCCCACAGCAGCACCAAGCGCCGTGCACCAGCATCGCGCCCACCGCTCTCACGACACGAGGAAGGAATGCCTCACTCTCCAGGCTCTAAAAGCACCGGCCTCCAAAGCCTGTGAAGGCGCTGAAGTCCAAGAGAGCCACTGAGACGAGCAGGGCTGCTTGTGCTAAAAGCACCAGGAGGTCCCCATGCTCTTCCGGCAGCAGGGCTTCCGTCCCCTCCTCTGTCCACTCTGCGACCCCAGCACGTCCACCCAACCAGCTGCCTACTGTCCTCTAGGTTGAAAGTCAAGGTTGCCAGCAAGAAAACAAGAAGCAAAGCCACTCTACTATTCCAGAACCAGGAGTCTTCCTTCCAGAGTCGGGCTCTGGGCAAACAGTTCCTTGTCTCGTGCACAAAGGGGACGTGCCATAGGTCAGCAGTCCCTCTTCGCTTCCTCTAGTTCCAGGGGTGGAGGTTGCTAGGGAGAAGTGGCCGCTGATGCATGAGGAATTATTCTGCTGTTAATGACAGTGATATTATTCATAGCTGTATGCGCTTCCTATTCCAGTGTTCAGAGTACACCTGAGCCCTCTTAGAAGCCACTCAGGGATCCCTTTTTCTCCAGCCACCACACCTGCACCTGGAATCCTCCTTCTCTTCCTGCACCCAGAGGGAGCTCCTTCCAGAGCTAAGGCTAATTCCGGGCCCTGGGCCGACCCCCTGCGCCCTTCGGGGAGACCCTCCTGTCTCCACAACTGCAGTCCTACCCAAAATTTAAATTCCACCCTCTCCACCTATCTTTAAAATGTGTGTACTTGTATATGTACACATACATAGGTACAGAGGTATAAATACACCAAAAATACACACCAAAAATCTGAAAAAAAGTTGTCCACCCCTGTTCCTATTCACGGGCTAACCAGGCTCCTGCCTGCAGCATCCACCTAAGAAGCCTACCCCAAGGGTGGCAGAGACAATGCACCCACCTGACCTAAAGTATGTGCCACTGTTGACAGTCCTTCCTTCTGACAATGAGCCCCTGCATGCCTTCCCACTGGTCCTCTGACTTCTCCCCTGAGCCTTCTCAATTGCCCTGAAGAGTTCCCTTCTTTGAAAGTCAGTGGGCCAATGGCCTCAGGACTCTGCCCCTGCCCTCCTCCCACCATGCTTGCCCCTACTCCCTGGGTTCCAGTGAGTGCCGGAGGCTGATGCCCCCTCCTAAGTCTCTCTCCAGCCCCACTGCCTCTGCACTCCAGATCTGCCTGTGAGGGGGATGGCCAACGAGAGAGACACGTGCCCCAAATAATCTCACCACCCCCACCGCCCTCCTCTCACCCAAGTACTTTGCTTCTGAGGAGCCCATCACCCACCCAGATGCCCAAGACGGGAAACCAGGTGCCCTCCTTGAGTCCTCTTCCCTCCCCCTCTCAAGGGCAATGGGTCGCCAGACCTGTTGATCCTACCTTCTGAAAAGCTCTGCCTCCCTCCTCCCCTTTCTTGCCGCTGTGGCGCTCCCCTCACATTATTCCTGGCCTGTGTCTCCTATGGCTCCTGAACAGCCCTTACCAAACCTTTGGTGACTCTCCTCATCAAAACCACAGAAGCACAGACCTGGTCATCCAGCGGTCTTCCTCCAAACCTTGTGGGGTCCCCTGCTGCCCCAGATCTATCAGATCTCGTGCTCCCTGCCCCTCCTTCTCCCCACCCTCCCCATGCCCCCCTCTACCTTGTCCCATCACGTCAGTTCTGCATGGGGTACAGACTCTCATCCAGGTCCTGCACGTGCTGCTCCCTCCACCCACCCACCCCACTCCTCCTACACCTGCCCCTTTGTAACCCTGACGCACTCTTCATTCTCTGCTTGGAGGCTGCCTTTCCCAGGAGGCCCTTTAGATTTTGTAATAGAGATGGACTCCAAGGTGCTACCACTGCACCCTGTGACTTCCGGAAACAGAAGCCCCCCACCCCTGACTATGAGCTCGGTGAAGGCGGAGGCCACACCAGCTCTCTCCATGATTCCCACACCCAGCAGGCAGTAACTCTCCAGTGTTCTCCAGTGTTCCGTATACTGCTGAATCAATAAATTAAATTCCAGTCAAACCCACCCCCTAAAACACATGCAACTTCCTCACATTCAAGAATGAGCAAATAAGGGGTGTCACTGAGGTGGCGGTGCTCTCAGGTTCTGCCTCCAGCAGTCTTGCCAAGGAACGTAGGGCCTGCTGCCCACACCTGCCTGGAGACCTGGAGAAGGTGTGCAAGTGGCCATGAGGTCCAGAAGCCCCATGAAGGCCAACCTCCTGGGAGCAAGGCTCTGGGCCTAGCAGCCAGCAGGGGAGGTGACTGGGAAGTGGCAGGCCAGCAACATGTGACTCACCGTGCCCCTCTCCTGGCTGTCACTTCTTCATCTTGGCACCTCTTGCCTCAACTTCTCACTATAAAGGGGCCACTGCACACTGTCCTTGCTTGAGTCCCCGCCCTGCCCTTCCTCTGTCCCTCCAGCTCCCCGTTCTCTTCCACCTCCTCCTCCTCCGCTGGCCCCTTGCCCTCCTAAGTGGGGTGCCGACTTCCTCTGAGGTCTCCGCTCTGCTGGTGGGCAGACAGAGGGTGGGCCCACTGGTCCTTCACCAAGCCCCCGAGTCCCTGGCCCCCCACACGCCCTCCCTGGGGCCCAGGGCCTCACCTTCGGTCAGCCCCAGGTGGATGCTCCAGTAGATCTGCAGGCACTGCAGCTCCTTCTTCATGCCGCGCTTGCAGCGGCAGTCGTAGAGCGGGCTCTCCTGCAAGACCTCCAGGGCCGCCTGGCACTCCCGGTTGGCCAGCATGGTGTTGCGGTCCCGGCCGGCCAGGCACTGCCGCAGCGTGCGGTAGCGGGAGCTGCAGTTGGATTCCGCCGCACACAGCTCATTGGCCCGGACACAGTCCACTGGGGGGCGCCAGCCGTGGAGCTCGGGGCCCTGCAGGGAGGAAGGGCTGGCCAAAGAGCGGAGGGTCTCGTCTGGTTGGTGGGGAGGGAAGACAAGCATGAATGAAGGCCACCACAATCTCTGACTCGACATGCAGGCCTGGACATGGGCCCTCCTGGGGACCGCTGGCCCATCTACACCAAAGCACACCAAGGCCAACTCAGCGGAACAGCCCTCCTCAGACCCAAGGGTTTCAGGCCATCCTGCTCCCTGGCTCCAGGACGGGCACTGTGTTTGTCCTCAGCACAGGCCCTGGGCCTGGGAGCCAGGCTCAGAACCAAAGGCAGTCCAAGATGCCACAGGTCCCAGAGAGACTGTCACCACCTGGGCTTTTTGGGGTGCAGAGGAATTTCACCTGAACTTCACCCAGGACCCCTACAAACTTCTAGCCACAGGCCCATCCAAGCACTGTGCTAAGCCTGGAAAGTACCAGAAAGTCATGACTCTCAGAACCTCTCGGGGCCTTATCCACACTCTGTGGTTCACCACCCCCATCTTACTCTAGGGAAACTGAGGCCCAAGAAGGGAGACGCCAACTCCAGATCACACACAGAGGTAGGAACGGCCCCTCTGATACTAGTCTCCTCACTCTGAGTTGCTAGACTTTGTGAGAAGCGAGAATAGACCAGCCTAACTAACCCTGTGGTGGAGGCTGTCCAAGGAAGAGCACCCCATTTGGACCCAGCGCCCCAAGGCTTCCAGTCCAACTTCCAACCAGACGGAGGTCTGAAAACCTCCCTGACACTATCAATATCCACCCAACCCCTCCAAAAGAACAGGCTAGGTGAGCCAAGAAGCAACCACCCCTCCGTTCCCCGGCCCTGCACCTGCCTCTCCCACCTCCATCTCTGCTTCTCTCGCTCTCTGCCTCCTCGCAGCCTCATCACCTTCTCTCTTGGAGTACCTGGCTTTCTCTCACCTCCTTCTCTCTCTCTTGCCTTTCTTTCCTCTCCTCTCCTCACTCCCCTGAAGCCCTCTCCACTTCTTTTTTTTTTTTTTGTCTTCCTTTCAAAAACCAAATAATAAATCAATTGAAAAAAGGATGGAACTTCCCTCCTTCAGGCCCTGACTGGCAGACTGAGCCTTGCTTCTCCAAAACTGAACCACCACCCATCAGTCCACCCTCTCTCTGTCCCTATCCCCAGTGCCCTCACATGGGAGGAAACTGGGGAAGAAGATTTAGAGGTAACAGGCAGGGAGAGGCTGGCCTGTCCCTTTCAAAGCCAAGCTTCCAAAATGGTTCCCTCCATTTGTGGACATCTTCCCACCTCCCTGTCCTTGCTAAGCCCCTAACTCCAGACTCTGCCCCAGAAAAGCCCTATACCATGGTCAGAGCCACCACTGCTTTTTCCAAGGCCCAAAGAATAATTTTGGAGGCTTCTCCACTCCTTTCCACCCCAAAATATAATAAAATCCTGGGTCATTACCCCCCCCCTCCTCAGAATACTGCAGAATCCCCCCTCCCTGCCCAAAGCAGCCACTCTCCCAGCCTTCCCCCTAGGAGGCCCTGCTCAGGGGGGAGCTATTGCAGGGGGACAGCGACACCTAGAGGCAGATCACTGCACAGCAAGCCTGTCACTCCCCAGAGCCAAGAGGGAAAAGGAATCATTCCCAGAGGACCAGGATCAGGAGGCCTACCCCATAAAGAGACAGTGGAGGAGAGGAACAGGGACAGGCAGGGCTGCAGAAGGCCTCAGGGACCCGAGCAAAAGATGCTTCCTTCTCACACTGACCACACCTCAGCCCCAGAAACGGAAGAGCTGTGGCCACACTGAGACCAGAACCTAACAGAAGAAGCCAGTGCAGAGTGGGAGGTACAGCAGCGGGATCAGCCCAGGCACCAGCTGGAGACGTGTCCTCCACACCAGCTGAGGTGGCATCTTTCCTTCTCAGCTTCAGCAGATTCCTACATCCTTGAGCGGGACCCGGGTGCCTCTGGGCCACCAGGAGCAGCTGAGCCAACCCCACCACCACCACCTGCACCTGCTGCCCCCTCCTGGCCTGGGATCTCCACTGACTTTTCCCCAGTGTTCCAATGGGTGGTTCATCTTTCACCTGACTACACCGCCCCAGGGGTACTAAGAAAGGGGCGTCCTGGTATCCTCAGCCTTCAGTCAGCTCAGAATCCGCAGCAGGCTTAAAAATCAGTATATCAGTCTCAGGAACTGGGCCACTAAGAACATGCACCCCACCTGTCCTGCATGTGGGGCCACAAGCCACAGTGAATGGTCTCTACACAATCCTAGGGAGGTTCCCATTCCAAAAGCAAGGGCCCCTGGGATGGGGCAGGGGCACATTCTGCAAAGGACTGATCCTTTCACCAACTGTCCCTTATTCTTCACGACCCCCAGAACCAACCAAGCCCAGCCAGAGAAGGGAATTGGGGCCATCCAGAACCTTCCCCCAGGAATCTTAGGAGAAGAAAGGGCAGAGGTATCCTGGGGATGCCTCTAAACCCTAGATGGGGGAAAGTGGGAGCCATCAAGAGACATGTGGAGCAGCTTCCAGAAACATGGGGGGATCAAGAGACCACACAACTGACCTCCTAAATTCAATGTCCCCCCAAAAGAGCCAGATATGTGCTGAATGCCCCTCAGGAGTGAGCCTCTGGCCACCCCTCCCCAACCACTCTCCTTATCACACTGTCTCCCTCTACACCAGCACAGGAGGTGGAGGTCAGCATGGCTGGGCAAAGAAGGCCTCTCTCTCCACCACAGGCCTCTGCCCCAGACCTCACTCAGATACTTGGGAAGGATCCCAGGGCCCTAGCTCCAGGAGCACCCTTCACCACATCCTCAGCCTAAACTGCCTACTAAGTCAAGTTTCTGAAAACCCTCTGCCCTGAGCACAGTTTCCAACCAATCCCCAACTACAGTCTTCTTGCCAGGAAAAGGACCCTAAGGCTAAAGTGTCCTTACCACCACCCCAGCCCGTCCTTTTGGGAGCCCCTCAATATCCTGAGGCTACTCAGCTAAGCTCTCAGCCCAGCTTTGGAAGAGGACTCCTCAAGGGATAGAAAACCGAAGGGCTGTGACCCAGGGAGATGGTGACCACCTTCTCCCCTCCTGGCCTTGAACCCTCCCACTCAGTGCCTAGGTTGCAGACACCTGCTGGGCACCTCTGCCGATGAACCACACACACCTTCACACACACACACACCCACTGTGAGCAGGATCCCTAATGCCACTTCTGGGAAGGAGACGAGAGCTGACTCTTCAGCTTCCTCAGCTGGGGACACACATAGGGGTTTGGGCCTGGAGAGGGTTGCTCTCCTCCACCACCAGCCTTCAGAAGGTGCCCACACCTGGGAGCTCTGTGGCCTGGGGGTGCACAGCTCAGCAGCAGGCAATCTGGCTGTTTTGACCGAAATACAATTTTCTTTTCTTCTTCGCCCTGATCATTCCAAGCCCCAGAAAGCTGTGTTTTCAAACCAGCAATGGGAGAAAAGGTCAGGTTTTATAACAGTCCCTTCAGAAGGAGAGTCCACTTCCAAAGGATTGCCAGGAAGGGCTGCAGGATGGCAAGGGGCCCAAGCACCTTCCCCGCTTCCTTGTTCTGCCCCTCCCACCCCAGAGAGAAGTCACCACAGGCTTAGGGAGGCAGACAGTAAGGGCCACACCCCAGGGCAGTGCCAGGCCCCCTGGGGAGCTCCTACCTTGACCCAGCCAACATTACTCCCATTGACTCCAAAGCCCAATCCCAATTTATAAGGCACTTCTTGGGCCTCACACATCTCTCTGTAACCAGCATCTGCCTTCCAACCTGGGCCTTCCCAGAGCCCTGGTGCTGGAGGGAAAGGGCACACCCATGACCCCACCAAGGCAGCCTGGCTCATACTCCACACAGCAAGCAGTGTGGCTGGAACAACACACTGAGGCCGAAATGTGCCCCTATGTCCTCTCTCTCTCTCTCTCTCTCTCTCTCACACACACACACACACACACACACACACCAGGCTCTCTATAGAGCACACATCCCTGACCGAAGCCCTGCCTAGGACTCCTGATGAGCACTTGGCCTTGCAAACACCTTCTTTTCCTCCACTGCACCCAGAAATGGCCTTCTTTAGACCAGTTACCCCAGCAGCTGAGATTTCACATGGCATAAAAGGGGCAGAGATGTGGGAAAGAAACTGCTGGGATTGGGGTGGGGATCACAGGCAGTCTGTCCTCCTGTCCTGGAGGGACGGGGCTTACAAAATAAACAGTGGTCTTTGTTCAGATGCCTTTTCTTCCCTCCCCCACATCCCCACCCCTTACCTTCTTCATCTGAAGAAGCAAACTTTGGCCTCCTCCCTCCCTCCCTGTCTCCCCAGCCACTGGGCCCTGAGCCCCGAGGTGCAGCAGGGGAGGCCTTAGGGCTCTCATATCCTCTGCTCCCACCCACCCTTCTGACTGGGGTCTGGGCAGAGGATAAGGAGAAACTTGCAAAGTGTTTCAGGGCTGAGGAGGTAGGGTGCATTTGCAGAGCTTGATTGGCAGGTGGGGAGTGACTGCCAGGGCTCCCCATAGATGTCCAACTGGGAGCTCCAGCAGAAACCCTGACCCTCCACTTCGGGAGCAGATCTGGAAAGGTGAAACTGGCATTTCTGTCTCTTTCTCTCAGCCACCAGCCTCTCCTCTCCCTGCTCTCTTCCAGATCAAGAGTTGGAATTATTTTTTTTTCTTAAGTTGCTGCAATTTGAACCCATTATTGTGAGGGAAATGAGTGCCATCACGGCATGCGAGAGTGTGTATGGATGGGGATGGTTTGGCTGTTCTAAGTCTTCTTCCCAATCCCCCCGTGCAGTCAGCGGTGGCTGGGGTCCCTCCGCCCGCGTCCACGCCGCCCAGCCTGCCGGTTCGCTGGTGCCCGGGCCGGGCTCGCCCCGCGGCGCGCTCTCTCCGCCAGTCTCCCGCGGCGCCCCGCTCGCCCGCCCCCCTCCCCGGCTTCTCTCCGGCGCCCGAACGCGCGGCCCCGCGCTGCCCCCCAGGCTCGCCGCCCGCAGGTACTCACCTAAAAAGAAGAAGAGGCAGAAGGCGTTTGCCAAGATCATGTTAAATAAATCCCACAGTTGGTTTTTTTTTTTTTTTTTGGTCTTTCTCCCTTGGGTGGAAAAAAAATGAAATAAAATAAAATAATACTAGCCAAGCAGTGATAATCAGCCCCAAATCCAATGCGGAGATCCCAGCTAGTCCGCCCGATGAGGATCCAGAGTCTTGCGATTCTCGCCTCTGGCTGGAGGGGGTGGGGTGGGAGGCGGGCGGTGGGCTGCCTCTGGACGCCCCCTTGGCCCACCGAAATCAAACACACACGTAGCAATGAGTCTGGCCGCTTTATAAGCCAACAGCCCGGTCCTGAGGTCAGCCCTCCCCTCCGCTCGTCCGGGAAGGCGCGAGTCCCCGCGGGTCCAATTCCCCTGCGCTTCCCAAGAGGGGACTGGAGAGGTGGGGGCGAGGCGATTCGCGAGTGGAGGGCTGGAAGGAAGCGGCGAGGGAGGGAGTCAGAATAAATGCAAATAGGAAAGAAATCCACCGACGGGTGTGAGTGCCCAGGAACGATCCAGTCGGAGCTTCGAGGACAGAAGAGCCGAGTCGCTTCTTTCGCAGCAAGACGAAGAAAAGATTCAAAAAAATCTTCTCCCGCTACCCCTTTCTCGGCTCACTTTTTTTCTAATGGAATTCCAGTGGCCGTGTGTCTCTGCGTGCGTGTGTCTTTCCTTTCCCTCCCTCTCCTCTCCTCTCCCTCGCTCTCGCTCTTTGCTCTCGCTCTCTCCAGCTCTCCCTCGCTCTCCTCTCTCCCTCCCTTCTCCCTCTCTCCCTGCTCCTCCCTCCGCCCGCCCCCTCCCCCTTCGCGGCTCCCTCGCCGCGGCTCTCGCGCCCGCGCCCCTCTCCTCCGCCCGGGGCTCGGCGCTTGGGCTCCCAGGCGGCTGGCGGCGCTGGGCGCGGGAGCGCGGCGGAGCAGCGACACTCTGCAGCGGCGGCGGCGATACGGCGGTGGCGTTGGCGCCGAGGAACGCTGGCCGAGGGGAGAGCTCCGCCGCTGTCTCCCTTTGCTCAGCCGCCCGCCCTTCCCCGGACTGACCTGCTGCCTTGGCCGGAAACTGGCCGGCTCCCTGGGCGACAGCTCCTGCTCAAACCCACCGAAGCTCCAAGCCCTCCTCCTCTACCCGCAGAGCCCCCTCCCGCCGCGGGCGGGCTCGCCCTCCAACCCCCACTGCCACTGCCACTGCCACTGTCCCCGGACCCTCGGCCGCCGGGTCGCGGAGGCCTGTGGAGGCTGAGTGAAGTGGGAGGGCGCGGGTCCCGGGCGCCGAGCCATCCCGGAGGCCTGGGGGCAGGGCGCCAGAAAAACCCCGGCCAAGCGGTCTGGTCGGGAAGGGGGCTCCTCCCTCCGCGGGCTGATGTGTCCCTCTATGCGGGCAGCCAAAGCGGAGCGTCTACCAGGTGGTGCAAAGAAACAGAAGGACGCCCTCCGGCGCCAGCGCCCCAAGCCGGGGAGCCCCGGTGCAGCGTGCCTGCCCAGCCTAGCCCCGCGCGCCCATACACGTGTGCTTTCCACGCGGAGCTCGAGAACTTTCCCCGCACACGGCGGCGCTAGTACCCCGCACGCCCCAGCTTCGCAGCCCTTCGAGACGTCCCTTTCCCCGTTGGTCTCCCCTCCCCCGGAACCGGGAAAAGGCTGCGGTGCCTGGGCGCCCTGGCCGCCTCCACCGAGGCCTGAGAACCTGCCCAAACGGTGCCGAAAGAATCGGGCGGTGATTCGCATCCCACAGCAGCGGGAGCGCCCGGAGACCAACCCGGGCAGGGGCTCCGCTCCAGGTTCCGCGGCCACCGCCTCCCGGGAGCTGGTCTCGAAACGGCTGGCAGCTCCCGGCTCCCGAGGCTCCGGGTGGGGACCCCATCCCCCAGCCGGGAAGGGGCCAACTGATTAATCCATCTGTCGGTGGACCGGGCTCACCGGCGTGTTTTAGTCACGGAATTTACAATAAACGCCCAGAAGCACCGAAAAGAAAGCGTCTGGCTGGGAAAGGGTTGAAGAAGTGAGGCTGCTGACACGTTCCGGCAAGACCAGACGGGGAGAGGCGGCGGGGCTGCAGACACACGGTGCACACGCCGCGGCGCGCACGGGAGCACACACCCACGCACCCCGGGCACCCCAGTTTCACACTCCCTCCTGACACACCCTCAGCTGTGTTAGAGCTGCCCCGAGTCCCTGGGCTTCCGCGCGCACATTCCTTGCTAGCAGCTCGGTGCGCGCAGAAGCGAGATGCTGGGGTGGGGTGTGTGTAGTGCCTCGTAAACTTTCTGCGCTGCCCAAAACCGGATCTGGACTGCATCTAAGGTGTATTTGGAGTGCCAGTGAAGGCATATTAAAAAAAAAAATGCTAGACTCGACTTTGCGCGCGAAGGGAGGGGTCACCCACGAAAGCAGCAGCCTTAGCTAGTGGGAAAGCTAGAGGGAGCAACTTCCATCTTGTGGATTTAGGCGGGAATGCGGCTTCCCCGAGCCCTCGGAGCGCAGGGTGCTGGTCTTCTCCAAATGCCCCTTTCATTTGGCCTATTGTGGGGCAATGGCCCTCGACCTTGCATCGTCTCCCTTGCCAGTGAGTAGTGTCTCCTACAGACGCCTCTCTAGCCGGGTAGTGGAAGGTACAGGCAGAGGGCCTCCGGAACTGGAGCCCCTTAAAGATTCCCCGTCAATCCTGAGCTGCTCAAGTTCTAGGAAACGACTTAGCACCTGACAAGGTCTCCTAGATTCCTTCCAAAACATCAGGGAACTTAAGGAACTGGTTTCAGACAAGTGCAGGTAAAATGATGAAAAGTGACAGGAGTCACACTGCGGGGGAGCCTTGGACCAGAGGCTGGGAGCTAAAAAGTACTTCCTCCCATCCCTACTTTCTGGAGTTCCAGTCACCGCCTCCAACATCCATTTGTATGCCACACCGGCATTTCTTAGACACCCTCCAGACTCCAAAATTACAGTTCAGCATCTCTCTCTCTGTTTCCCCCTGGATGGGGGAAAAGTATATATTTAAAAGAAAGTAAAATCATCTACACATATGTGTGTGTTTGTATGTATGTGTGTGCATGCGTTTATGTGTCTCCCAGCTAAGTATAAGGAGGAAAACTCTGAAGGACTTGAGGGTTCTGCCCCCCACTTCCAGTGAAGTGGGCTGAGACAGCAGCAATGGACACCCAGGGGTGGCATCCAGAGTTCCTATGGGGACAGACACAGGGGGACCCTTCAGGAACTCAGGACCACTCTGTCTGTGGCACTCTGACCTTGGACCCCCTCCTCCCTTCTGTCTGCTCAGGGGTCTCACACCCTCTGCCAACCCCAGTCCTCAACCTGAGCTGCTTTTAGATATGGTATAGTCCATGTATCACACCATTATTTCCTGAGCATCTCCTATGTGTGAGAGCCACCTCCTGAACTTTTCTGAACTTCAGTTATCTCATCTACAAAATGGGGTTTTTAAAAACAACAACCTTGGGCTGGGGTTGTGGGTCAGTGGTAGAGAGATCGCCTAGCACGTGCGAGGCCCTGGGTTTGATCCTCAGCACCACATAAAAAAATAAATAAATAGAATAAAGGTATTGTGTCCAACTACAACTAAAAAATAAATATTTTTTTAAAAAGTACACCAACCTTGATGAAATCAAAAGAGACACTGAACACAAAGCAGCTAGTAGAATTCTTCACAGACGTTCATTCACCCCTTCTTCAGGGGGTCTGGGAGAATGAAGGACCTTTGACAGGCAATAAAAAACAGCCAGGGTTCAAGAAAAATTTTAAAAAAAAAAGAAGTTTCTAGAAGATAGAAGGAGTTCTTACAAGAAGGAGTCATGGGGGAAGGACATTGTTCCTCAGGAGATGACAACATAAGCCCTGAGGATACCTCACACACCCTCCTTACCTGCATCCCTCCTTCAGCAAGTATAAGCCCATCCCAGCAGCTCCACTCGGGGGGAAGGGTATAGCCCACCCCTGAACACCCACACATGTGTAGACATGTGTTGACCTTACAGTGTAGCCACCTGCTCAGTGACCGGAATCTCATCACTGTATTTACTTTATTGGAAAGAAGAAGGCTGTGAGTTCCCTTGCCCCAGAGATAAAATTCAAGAATGAAAAGAAAACAGTGTCTTACCGTCCTGAGAAGCCATCAGGAACCACAAAACTGGTAAGGGAGAGGTGTCCATAGCCATGGGACAGCAGCCCGACCCAGGGCATCCCACCACCAGTCAACTAGCACAAATTTATTGAACGTCTTCTCTGTGCTCAGCATGCCGCCAAAGGCTGTAGGGAATAGGGACAGGGTGCCCTTGCCACGGAAGCATCTATTGATGGAGTTAAATCATGCACCCACGAAAAGAAAGTGAGCAATCCAAAACTTGCTGCTGTGGGAAGTGGGTTCACTCTGGACCTGGAAGCATGAGTGGAATTTAGCAGAGCATGAGGACATTCCAGGCAAGGGTACTGCCTCACCAAGGCAACCGTGGGGAGGAAGGTTTGAGGAACATGCCGTAGTTGGGAAGAGCCAAGGGCACATGTAGGAAAAGCCTAGTGGGAGAACATCTGGAAGGTCCACCTGAGAGGCACAGTGGGGGACCAAGCACTGCAGGCTTCAGACGTGGAGTCAAGGAAGGTGCTTTGAGCAGATGAGTGAAATGGTTTTGCCAAGATGAGTCTGACAGTCTTGTGAAGGATGGAGACCAGAGATCAGTTGGGAGTTGATTGTAACAGTCCGAGCCTGAGGTAATGAGGCCCCCAAACAGGAGGCAGCAATGAGCATGGACAGGAAGAGATGCCCGTTAGAGGCACTGCATTGAAAGATGAACCAGCAGGGTGTCGCTAACGACTGAACACGGAGAAGAGGGGAGGAAAACGGCCCTTCAGTTCATATAAGGACCAGGCCAGGATAGAAAGACCAGCCCTGACAGTTGAGGCTTTGCCACTGGGAAAAATAAATAGCCAAAATTGTGGCAAAATACATGTAGATCCTCCTTTAATTCTTATAACAAGATGGGAACTAGGTATGACATACCCATTTTATACATGAGAAAACAGAGTCAAGAGAAGTGATTTAACTCACCTAAGGTCATATTCTAAACAGTCAAATTAGGAATCAAACTCAGGCAGTCGAGAGCAAACCTCCTGCATTGGTCAGTTCCGCACTACATGTAAATAAGCAAAGTGACAGCTCTCCAGGCCTGTCCATTTCACATCTGCCTTAAGAACATCTGAGATGACCCCTGCCTTCCAGCCCTGTCTAGCAACGGTGTGAAAAACTCCTGAGAATCAAAATTCCTTTCTTTCTCTCTCCTTTTGGCTTTTTCTGGCCTCATCCTTGGAGTTCAAGTCTGGAGACCAGAAAGGGTCCTGTGTGCATGGCCCAGCTTCACATTGCCCAGCTCTGCAGCCCAGGCCTGCAGCATCCTGGACTTTCCCAGCCCATTTCCAGGCTCCTGTCTCCCTCTAATGGCTCTCTTGCCATCATTTCCTTGACACAGGACCACTTTTAATCCTTGAGGCCAGTTCAGAAAGAGCAAGCTAGTGTGGGAATGGAGCTCAGCAAGGATTTAACTAACCTATCTGATTCCCAAAGAGTGAACAGAGCTGCTGGGGTGGGGCAGGGGGTGAGACAGGGTGAGAAGGGAAGAAATGCACACGGCACTCAGGGGCATTGATTTCTCTAATTGATTTTGGTCAATGTTCTCAGTGCTTTAGCATCCCCTTTAGATGGAGGCACAGGCAGGAGATGGGGTATCTGGCTTTACTAAGCCTCTCCCCAGGGCCCCAGAGACATCTCTGCAGCCCCACCCATCCTGGGGAGCCCCCAAGCTCCAGGGTAGCCCATTAGAAGAGGAGGAAGCAGCTTAGAGGGGAGGAGAGGGATACAGATGGGAAGCAGCTGGACAGAAAGCCATCAATACCACCTGAGGTGAGTACGGCACCCCACAGCTGCACAAAGCTCACCTTCACCGTCTCGTGTCCTCTCAATATCCCCAGAAGGAAGTTGTGACCACAGTAGCTTCCCTTCTAAGTGAACAAACTCAGGCTCAAAGATGGCCACGGTCGTGTTAGGACTAGCAAATGGCAGAGCCAGGACTCAAAAAGGATCCTCACTGGGCCAGTGAGCTTCCTGCACCCCTCCTGGAAGTGGAAAGGGAAGATGAAGAGGGCAGGAAGCATCCACCCCGCTGCAGTGCCCACACCAGGGAGCTGTGGTGGGCAGGGAGAAGGCACCCAAGGTTGTTTGGGGCATGGGAAAAGGTATTGCTCTGAATCTCTCTTTCACCAGACATCCCAGACTTCTGGAGAGGACCACAATCCCAGACCTCACCTGTCCCTTCACACCTCCCCACAGCAGCAGGGTTGAGCTGCTAAATGGCCCTTCTGTCACACTATTGTAAGCCTATGCTAGCTCAGCTCATGGCCTAGCCTCCCCCACTGCCTGACCACATTGCTCCATCTGTGGTTGGCACCGTTCTGACCACGCCCAGCCTTGTCCTGGTGCCAGTGTGTGCTTGGCAGCCCCCAGCTGCCTGGTACAATCCCACGGTCTCTCTCCTGAGCACACACACCCTCCCCAGCTCTTGGCACTGGCCATCTGCCAGGTTACTCAAGGTCAAGAAGAACCAAGGGAGAGGGGCAGGGACTGCTTCTGCCAAGCTGCAGGGAGAAGGCTCCCGCTGCCTGGCACCTCCCAGGAGAGCTCTCAGGCCCAGCAGCCCCCCACTGAGGCCATGTCTTTATTTAGCCGGCTCTGGAAGGTGGGTGGAGTATCAGTGCCTGGTCTGAGATGGACTGTCCATCTCCAGGCCTGGAAGGCTGCTCATGAGGGGTTTTGAACAGAAGAAGGGACAGGTGTCTCTAAACGGATGTGCCTTCCCTGGGCCCAAGGTGGAGTTGGCCAAATGAGCACACTTACCTGCAATGCCTGCCCCATCACCCTGACCTCTTGCTCTGGAGTCTTCCTTTCCCATCATTCAGAACTTTCTCTCCTTACCCTGCGGTCTCTGGGTCCGAGCGCTTTCCTGCTGTCTTGTCACTCTCATCAGAGTAGGAAATCCAGGGGAGGGGCAAAGTTTAACCCGAAAGAATGAATCACTAATGGAAGAATTTTGACCATCATCTTCCCTAGACTCTTAGGGTTGGAAGGAATCTTCCATGGAGACAATAACAAACACCTACAAAAATCTGTCATGGGGGTGAGTATCCCAGAATTTCCTCAGATTGCATGCACCCTGGGGCAGACAGCTATCCGCCAACCTCCCCAGGTGCTGGCCGGGTGTGGATGCCATCTGCTTTCAGCAGGGCAGACAGAGACCTGCTCCTATCCCCTCCCACTCCCAGTCCAAGTCACTGTATTCACATGGTGGGCTCCAGGTGGGCATCCATGGGGGAAAGGCACCTGCTGCTCCCTACTCCAAAATGGGGGAGTCTCCTCTCCCTATGAGGGAAGGGGTTCCTGCACTCATCGTTCTGCAGTCCTCCCAGCCACCCCAAGAAAATAAGCATTTGCTCTGGAGTGACTCCATCCTTTTATATTCTCGCTGCCTGGCTCCTAAGACAACACCCCAACCAGCAAGTGTGGCATTGTGGCGAGAGGCCCAGACTAGGGCTTGAGTTCCAGCTTTGCTCTGGGCTTGCTGCCAAGCCAGGGAAGAGCTTGGTACTGTTTGGGGGTAGCACAGTGCCATGATCTGCCCTTAGTAAGGATTTCCCAGTTGCAAGAAGAGGTGGTGGGGAGGGAAAGAGCAGGGAGGGAGAAAGAGATGTGTACTATTGGAATCTCTGTCCTCTGTGCTCCATCCAAACTCCTGCGATTCATCTTCCATCCAATTCGTTCCACGGAATGAGCCAGGAAAGTAGACTTGGATTCTAGCTGCCAGCTCTGCCACCAGCCAACCATGTGACCTTAGGTCTCCGAGAGAGTAATTCTCTACCCTTCCAACCTTACCCGGGAACAGGGTGATCAAATGAGATACTGAACATGACAGCACTTTGAAGTGTCTGAGATTCCCCACTGTGCCAATGACTGTTGTGGGTTTCTTAGGCAGCCCACAGCTCAGGATGAGTTCTGGAGACCACCCCTCACCATCTGTTTTAGGAATGAGTGCCCCGGGCCCACTAAACTACTTGGCATAGGTGCCTTAGTGATTTGCAGCTGCATGGTAAAGAGGAACATGGAACATTCCCTCTTCATGGGTGAGACCCCTTAGCACTCCTCATATCCCATACCCCTCACTCAACCCAAAGCTCTAGAAGATGGAACCCACATCTTCATCATCATCATGTACTTGGAGGCTGCTACCTAAGTGCTCAGTAAGTGTTCGATGAGTGAATAAAGCAAGCCATGCCTCTCACCCAATATGACATTAGCAGAGGGATATGGGCCCGGGACTCCTGGCCTAGTTCCCATTACTCATCCCCTGCTCCTGGACTTCCTGGGGTCCTACTGACCCTTATAATAAATAGTTTCACCTTCGCCCATTCTATTCCTCTTAGGAAAAACTGATAAATCTGACCAGAGGATTTTTTTTTTTTTTGCCATTTAAGTTCTTTTAATTCAAACTAGATTGGCTTATGCTCTTAACTTTAAAGTCTAATTCTATAAAGATTTAGCACATTAATGGGAGTCAGACTCTTTAGAATTCCTGATTGACACAATGAACTGCCTCGTTCTTACTTGTTAGCAGTGTAATCCCCGACCCCCACCCCACTATGGCCCAGTGACCCCGATAATATTTTAGTCTGAAGAGGCAACAAAGGAGCATCAAGCTCAGTTCTACCCCCAGGCCACCGGATGAAGTGGGTGAGGGAGGGACAGCCCGTGGATAACTGGCCACAGTGCGAGAACATGGGGCCCTCCCACCCCAACAAGGAGCAGCCCTTCTCTACGGACAGAATGACCACAGCACTGGACGGAGGTGGGGACCGAGGGCTGTTTACAAACAGAGGAAGGAGTAGAGCTGATCTGGTGCCCGTCACAGAGGTCAGCACCTCCATACTTCCTGGTCCCCCAGAGTCCCCATGGCAGGGGACACTTTGGTGGTTGGGGGAGGCTACCTCAAGTTTCCCACTGACCTTCCACCACGTGGATCGCTCTCCCGTCTTCTCTGGGTCAGCTGCAGCCTTGGAAGACGGTCTGGCAAACAGACCCCGAGTGAAATAATAATCTAGTTTGACTTGCCAGTGCACTGTGTACTCCAGAACCAGAAAAACTGATAATGGTCTCTTTTTGGTAATCAATCTCCATCAATTATTGAATTCTTCAGTACCTTCTTATTACTTCTCTCTGACACATCCGCGTTTTAAAGAGACATGGGCCTTAATGCAAGGTAATGGTTTCCTAACCGGGGAAATCAGGCACCAGGAGAAAGGGATTCAAATGAGGTCTGAGAAGCCTCATCTGTGGCACTCACGTGCCACTCCCACCCCTACCCAAGGCACAGATGGCTCATTGATCGCAGCTAGGACCTCTCAGTGACGAGCCCCGGGCAGCCACAGCCAGTCACTTGGAGTGGGCGTGCAAGTTCATCTAATCCATTTCCAGGGGCTGGTTCCATGAATCCCCAGTCCCCTCCAGGTCTGGGATCTCTGCTCCTGTGAGGGAAAAGCAGGCTTTTCTTTCCAAGATGTCACTCACTGCCCTCGACACTCCTTCCACACCAGATACTCCATCCCATCCACCTCAGACCCAGAGAAGGAGAAAAGTCTCCCAGCCAGCCCCCAGGGTCAGCCAGGAGTGGGGAGCAGGAGAGCACGCTGATGCTGCGCTTGCTGATAGGGGTTCTGGGAGGTTCCCACCCCAGGAGCCTCCTTCAGAGTCCCATCCTTTCAGAGTTCAAGTTCAACCTTCCTTCCCTTCTTCCCTGTCCTTCGGTTCCTTCCCTTTGTTTGAAGGAGCAGTGTATTGAACACTTACTAGGCTCTAGGCTCTGAAATAGAGACACAACACCTGCGAGACATTGCCTCTGTCTTCAGTAAGACAGGAGGGAGGTGCTACAGCTTGGCAGGGGACACAAATACATGAGCAAATAAGTGCAATGGAGTTTGTAAGTTACCGTGATTGAATTAGGGTGTGGTGGGGGAGAGGGATGGACTATATAATGGGTAGATGTAAAAATGAGGCTTTGAGATGTCATTTCATAAAGAAAGAACACTGGCCCACGTCCATTTATCAGGGGCCATTTCCATATACATAATTCTCTAAGGATGAAAAAAGGTGAGGATTGTGAACCTACTCTCTGCTAAGCTGTGGCAAGCTATGCAATGCAAGGTATTCATGTAAAATGTTAGACTTTGGCCAACCAAAATGGGCTGTGTTAGTTAAGCTAGGCTAAGTTGGGTTTCTTGCTACAGCAACAAACAACTGCAAAGTCTCAGAGGATGAATTCTGCAAATTTTTTTTTCTTCTTCATGCACCATGTTCAGTGTAATTGGCAGGGGCCTCTGATCCATACAGTCACTCAGGATCAAGGCTGACTTGTGCAGCAGCATCTTGAAGCTCCTGCACCTGGAACACAAGCCTCCTCAGTTGTTGAACCAAAAATAAAGAAAGCTGGGAGACAGAGAGTTGGCCAAAAGTGATATGGGTCATCTTCACCCACAACCCACTGGTGTGAACCAATTACATGGTCCTGTCTAAAAACACCAGGACTGGCCGATGTGGGGAAACAGATGGACTGTCTGGTGAGTCTCAACTTCTCTGTCACAGGGACCAAAGAAGGACTCTGCATCCTGAAAAACTTGGGCATTTGACTAATTAGAGGGTCCATTAGGGGACTCTGCATCTGGCTCCCTCGAGATCAAGCAAACTCTGTAGCCCAGGACTGGACATGCATTCTCCCTAACTCCAAAGTCACTGGCCATAGAAGAGAACTGAGGAAAACCACAAGACTCAAGTTATTTCTGAGACTCCAATGAGCATAGAATTAACACAAAAATAATAATAATCAACATTAACTGAACATGGATTATGTACTAGACCCACACCACCCATAATATCTCATTTAAACCTTGCAATAGCCCAGGGAGATAAAGAAAAGGTGCAATGGTTTTTCATATTCTTTAATAAGTAAAATAGTAGAGCAGAAGATTGAACATACAACTTACCCCATCTCCAAAAAACCATTCACTTTACCACCAAGCTATACTGCTTCCCAGAGCGGAATGGGCCCACTAATCAATCAATCTCTCTCTTCTCTCTCTCTCTCTCTCTCTCTCTCTCTCTCTCTCTCTCTCTCTCACACACACACACACACACACACACACACCTCTGTCACACACATACACATGCATGCACACACACACACACACACACACACACACAATTTACAGTCCCAAGATCTGTATTCTCAGCCTTACTTTGTCACTTGGACTCCCTGAACCTCAACTTCTCATCTCTAAGACACAGATCTAGAAATACCTATTCTCTCCTTTCATGATCCTACACAACAGAGCCTTGGTCAGCTAAAACTCCTCTGCTATTATATGACCAAAAATATAGATGTGGATCCATCGTCCCCCGGGGATGAGACAAGGGTCTGAAGGGAGGTCACACCTGCTGGTTGGGGGACAAAACAGGACATGATCCCTGGTCACCTGAGGTCTTGCTAACACACCTGACATGGTCCCCGCCAACAACTAGAAGGGGCCCTGTTGGCCTCCTCGGTTGCCACGCTCTCTTTGGGAACTCTGCCACAGCCTCACGTTCCTTTTTCCTTCGTAGGCTTCTGCAGTGTCTCTCCTAAGTGGGACATCTACAGCAGGACGTCCCGTTGCGACACGGGTGTTATTGAAGAGTGGAGGGTCTGGCTGGACTTTGGGGCTCAGCCCCTCCCTCCACCCCCTTCCACTCCTTCTGTCTAGCCTCAGCTTCCCCTCCCAGCCCTTTCCCCTCTATGCCAGCCTCCATCCATTATGCTCAGGGAGCCTGGCTCCAGTCTTCCCAGTCCACGCGTCTGTCCCCCAGAGCACCCGTCACACATCCTCCCCTCCCCCGGCAGACCCTTCACCTGTGGCTTTTCCTCCACCTGGAACAGCCTCCGCTGTCTCTCTGCCTGTCAAAACCCCTCCAGATGCACATGAAAATGCCAACAGCAGCTATCTGAGGGTGATGAGATGACGGATTAGCTTTCCCTTCTCCTTCCCAATTCCCTCTACTTGCAGATCTGGGGGAAGGAGCACGTGTCATTTTTATAGTCAGAAAAACACAATGAAGTCATGCTGTAAGTCCCTGCCTTCCTCTGAGACCCCTCCCCTTTATCCCAGTAGACGCTTCTCTTTCTCCCGTGAAATGTTACAGTTCTCAGCCCTACTCTAAATTGCTGTGCTCTCTAGTTAGTTTGCTGTGCGAGAACATCTGATATCCTCAACCAAATGGTAAGCTCCGTGAGAGCAGGGGACACATTACCACATCTTCCCCGTACTGCACAGGATCCAGGTGTACCTGAGATACTGAGTGCGTACAGTTGTCCCTCGATATCTGAAAAGAATTGGGTCCAGGACCCCTGTGGATACCAAAAGTCCAAGGATGCTCAAGGGCCTTATAGAATATGGCACGTTTGCCTAGAACCTACACAGCTCCCTCCGCATGCTTGAAGTCAGCTCTAGATGACTTACAACGCCGAATGCCATGCAAATGCCGTGTAAGGAGTTGTGACACTGTATTGCTAAGGAATAATGACAAGAAAAATGTCTGCACAAATTCACAGACACGATGGGTTTTTTCAAATAATTTTTTTTTTTTTTATTCTGGGTTGGGTGACACTGCAGACGCAGAACCCGTGGATTCGGAGGGTCCACTGTACTGACCAATTAGGGCATGATGGTGGCAGTGCCGGCACGGCACACAGTGGCTTGAGGAGCAGACGTGAAAGTTAGGACCAAGCAGCCTTAGGGTTTATATAATCCAATGCCCTACATTCATTCGGTTTCTGACACTTAATTTGCCCACTAATTGGGTTTTATTACCCCCACTTCATGAGTAGTGAAATAAGGCCTGGAGCGGGAAAGCAACTCCGCCCGCGAGTCCAGAGCCCACATCTCCTGTCACTCTGCCCAGCACCTTAACCACTAAACCACAGCTGCCACTCCAAGACCTTATTAATAGCCATTTCTCCCTCCAGTCGGTGGCTGGACATGGCTTGCCAGGTTAATAATTTGTTCATTAGGCGCCTAATGAATTACTTGTTAATTGCTAACTTGATGAACAACCAGCAGTCCCCATCTGCCTGGAGAAATGGCAGCAAATAACCGCAGAAGGGCCGGCCAAGCCCCAGTGGCTCCAGAGCAAGAGCGAGAGGGTGGCAGCTCCCTTTGGGGGGAAGCCTGTCAGGGCTGGTCCCCTGGAGCGCAGCTGGGCCCCCAGGGAATGGGCACCTTCCATGCAGCCCTCTCTTCGTGCTGGACCTAAACTGCCCCGCAGCCTGGATCTTCATCCCCTCTGATCTATTCCACTCTTCAAACCCGTCTCTTTCGTCTCCTCCTATTTTCATTTTTCTCTGATCTTCCACCACTTGAAGTCAGCACTAGTCAATTTAATATGAAGTTATCTCATATTATGTATGACATATGATGTGATGCCACCCTATTTTCTCAGAGTGTTGGTCCCATCTCCCCATCACAAAGGCAGCTGTCCCCATCAGACTTTAAGCTTCCTGAGAGCAGAAACTACATCTTTGTCATTTACCTGGAGTCTCCTATACTAACATAGTGCCCAGCTCATAAGTAGCTATAAATGGAATTAAGGAATAACTCTACCTATCTCTATAAATTTGTATGAGTTTGCTCAAGCTGCCATAACAAAATATCACAAGCCTGATGGCTTAAACAACAGAAATTTATTTTCTCACAGTCTGGAAGATGGAGATCAGGGTATCAGCTGGATTGGTGTCTCCTGAGGCCTCTTTTCTTGGCTAGCAGATGCTGCCTCTTCGTTGTGTCCTCACATGGTCTTTTGTCTGCATGTGTATCCCTGGTGTCTGTGTGTGTCCAAATTTCCTCTTCTTATAAGGACACCAGTCACATTGATTTAGGGTCCACCCTAACCATTTCATTTTAACTGAATCACTTCTTTAAAGACCTTATCTCCAAATATAGTGAGTCACATCTTGACATACCTAGTGTAAGTCCTGTGAATCTGAGGTACGTGATTCAGCCCACAACAACCTTTCACCCTACAACGCTGATCTCTGTGCTGGGCACATATTTCACGGTCAATAAATGCTCTGGAGTTGACAGGAATTCCATTTCCTCTGTTAGAATGGCTCCTCTTGGTGGCCTGGGCTCCCAGTTCTGCATAGACCCCTGAAAAACTCTGTGGAGTATTTAAGGCAAACCCTCTTGGTCATATCTGCTTCCCAATCCTAATGGCTCTGTTATTTTTGAAATCACTTTCGAGCTGCACTGAATAGAGATGATGATTTCTTGCATTTGCATAGCAATTTTTCCTATCAGAGCACAGTCTCATTTTATCCTCTCAGGATTGCTGTGAGGGAGGAAGAGGAGGGGTCTTAATGTCCAGCTTACGGACCAAGAATTGAAATAAGAAGGAGTTAGTCGACTCTCCAAGTCAAGCTAACCAGATACAGGTCTTACCCTCCTAGGACCTTCCTTGGGATCCCCTGTAGGAGAGACTCCGAGGTTTTCTTCATTCAGCATGGGCCAGGCAGAGAGGAGACAGTCGCCAGGAAGTTGGACATTACTTATCAGGGAGAATCCAGAGCCTCTACCCAGAGCAGCCTGAGAGTCAGGACTGAGCCACCCAAATCCTCTGAGACAAAACCAGCCCGAGGGACCAGTGAAGGGCCAACCTCAGGTCCTGACATCCCCTACCAGGTCAGCTGTTCAGTTAGGGCCCCGGAAGGCCAAGATTAAACTGAAGATACGTCTGGAAATATATTTCCACACCTTTATGAGTGACAATAAGAAAAATGTTCCTAGAGTACCATTGCAAAATCATTTCACATAGTATTTATTTTTATCTTTTTATTTTTAGAACCTGCCTCAAATACACTGTGGAACGAAGCAGGGTGTGAACTGTAAGAATACACTATCTCACTTCACCCTCAGGGCAAGGCTTCACCGTAGATAAGGAGAACCTTATACCCATTTGGCAGATGAGTAAAGGAAGAGAGAAAGATCCAGCATCTGTCCAGCATGGGGCAAGAGTGCCCAGCGTCCTCCACTCCGCACTCTCTCCTCTTTGTTTCCAGATTGATTCAGTGGGAGGGGGAGGAGGTACCCTGAGGAACTGAGCCAGGAAAGACCCCTTCTGAGAGCAGGAGGAAAAGAAACGCCGTTTCCACTGCAGCTGCACCTTCTTCAGCAGACAATGGTATTTTGAACAATTTTAATCAATGATTTCAAGTGAGAGACGCACTCCCCGGGTGGGCCCTACCATGCCCCCTTCTTCATTTCCCTGTTGGTTGCCCAAATGTTGACATGGCTTTCTGGTCACAAATGGCTCTTGAGCTTTTCATCCCTGTGATCAGCTGCTTTGCAGTGTCTTCTAGGGAAGTCCAGAGACACCCATGGGAGAGAGAAAGGACCAGCAAATGTGGCCCTCCTGCATTCCTCAGCCAGCAGCTTCACGTTGCACGAGGGGACAGCGTGCTGCTTCCCCTGAGTCCTGGGCACAACTGGGCCACATCTGTTACCCTATCTGATCACCCCCCAGTAGGATCAGAAATGGGCTGCAGAACAAACAAGTCACAGTTTCTCACCAGTTTGATGCAATGAGAATTCGTGATGGTTCCCACCCCTCCCACATCTGTACCACCACTGCCTCATTTCTGTGCTCTCCTCTGATGAACACAGGTGTCCCGAAGCCAGACACATCCTCAGACACATCCACATCGCTGGACGTGGGGAGTGGAAGTGACCCACTACATATAATCCTCCTCCCCTCCCTCCCTGCCAAGTCTCCAGCTGGGGCGTGGTCCACCCCCTCCTCCCTAATTGAGGCTCCAGCTCCCTACGATTCCCCAATCTCGTCAAGTCCTTCGGCTCCCTTCCTGCATATTTGCTTCAGATTATATCAGACTCTACAACCACTTGGCACCAGCTGCTTGTCCTGCCCAGGGTGCAAAAGAACTGGTCCCTAGGAGAGCAGGAACATGGCAGGTCCCAGCTAGGATGAAAGAAACGAAGGTGTCAAAGGAGCCATCACTCAGAGACTTGTTCTGAGCAGGACGGAGGCAGCAGCTAAGGTCCAGATGAACGCCTTTGCAGCGGTGGACTGTGCCACTGGACCAAGCCAGTGGCTATTGCAGGGATGTCAGAGGCACAGCTTGAGTCCTCAGGGACTCTGAAAGAGGAGAAGGGAGCTTCAGGAAAGGGAGCCCCTGGGAATGAGATGAGAGGTGCACTGAGGCACAAGTGAATCCCATGTCCTGGAGCCAGGGCTGAGGGGACCCGGCCAAGACCTCCTGCAACCCTGAGAGAAAAGAAACTTGGAAAACTGGCTGGCTTCCGGTCCGCACATCTGGAAAGGAACCACCTCCCCATTGCCTTGTGAAAGCACTTGACCCTTCTGTGCTGTCCACAAAATCCAGTCTCACGTTGCACTGGTTTTGGAAACAGGCCCATGGCTGGCCCCTGGGGAACCCAGGAAATGCAGAGAGAAGAGCACTACTGGCTGAGCCAGAGCATGGCAGGCGGGCACAGCCACCCCCTTGGAGTGCCACAGGGCCCCTCTAGAGGCCCATCTGGCAGTGTCCCTCAGTGCTTTCTGCCTCACACCTCCCACCTCTGAAAAGAAGCCAGAACTGGCCTCCCTGTGAGGCACAAGGCCGGTCCCACCAGCATGCTGCATGAACTCAGGCTTAGAGTTGGGGGGAGGGTCTTCTTGCTAAGTTCCCAAACCAAGAGATCTTAAGAGTTTGCTTTACCAGCTCTTTGAGAGAATTGGGAGGGTTTTCCCAGGCTGAATCAGGTGACCTCCCAGGATTCAAGCTGGGGAATGTGTGTGTCCCTGTTCTTCCTCCACTGGGGGTCCTCAAGGTCAACTTGGGAAGAGCTCTTGTCTTCCTCTTGCTTAATCTTTTTTTTTTTTTTTAATATGCAGTGCCAAGAATCGAAAGCAGTGCCTCACATATGCCAGGCAAGGGCTCCACCACTGAGTCACCACCCCAGCCCTCTTGCTTAATCTTCATAGTTCCCAATGTCTTAGACCTTTTGTCACATGCTCTTCAAAAGCCTGGGACCCTAGGACCCTCCTGCCTACAAATCCTCTCCCTCTCCCTCCCCCAGGCTGTCCTAACAGCTGGTGTTCCCCAGAAGTAAAAAGAGATCTGCCCCCACACCACACTCATTGCAGAGGAGGCCTTAGCTTTGTTTTGTTTTTAATTAAACTTTAAAATATATACAGATTCAAAGGAAGTTATAAAAATAGCCCAGAGCGCCTCATAGACCCTTTGATCAGATTCCCTGAATAGTTACAATTTATGTAACTATACTATAGTAGAAAACAGGAAATCCATGTTACACATGGGTATGTAGTTCTGCCATTTCCGCCTGTACAGACTCAAGTAACTTCCACTGAAATCAAGATCCCAAACGGCTCTATCACCACAAAGGCCCCCCACCACCTCTTCACCATCCTTTACCCCTAGCTGTCACTCATCTGTTTCCCACCTCTATCGTGCTGTTATTTCTGGTCTCTGACCCACTGAGCTTTGGCCCTTAAGAACCAGCTTACAGACTAGGCAGATGCCAGCTGAGAAATGACCAAAGCAGGCAGCCTGGGACAGAGTGACCCAGGATACAGGGAGCCCAGCCTCCCGTGGATGCCGACAACCCACATACCTGGCATGTGCCATGACTCAGTCCTCATCTGCCCATTTTGGGCCCCCCCCTAAACTCTTCATTGTCTCCTTTAGACCCCAAGACCTCTGCTGCCCACCTGCCTGGTCCACTGCCCTCCTGCATCAGATAAAGCAGTTTGCTCTCTGCTGCCCCCATCAGGCAGTCTAGGCTCAACGCAACCAGACGCAGAATTTTAATTTGAAATTCTCCCAAGTCATGTTTCCCCCATCCTGAACCTACATAAGTCATTTTTATTACCTAAATATAGGGCTTAATATTGGTCCCTGTTAAATTTCATCTTGTTTGTTATAGGCATCATCTCAGCTTGTCAGGATGTTTTCAAACCCTCCGCTATCTCTCTGGACCTCAATTATCCCTTCTAACTGTCATCTTAAAATTTAATAATCCTGCTCTCTGTGTCTTCATCCACGTCATGGATGAAATTGCTGAACAGGGTTAGGACAGAGTTCTGTGGCACACTATGGGGGTTCCTTCTCAATGGTAACGACTGAGGGGTGGGAGGTGAGTTTCCCCCTTTAGAGAGAACAATTTCAGTGGCTCTTAGTCCACCCGGGTACACTGCCAGCTGGACCTCATTTTTCCATTTATTCACAAGGCTGCCAAGAGTGGTTTTACACTCATGACTGGCCAACCCCAATCACCAGGTCTCATCAGCCTCTAAGTATAAAGAGGTCACCTTTCCTCATATCCGAGCTACAGTGGTTTTGAGTCCCCACACACTTCACTAAGGATCTAATTCCCAGATATCCCTAAGAATCCAGAGATTGTACTCACTCATTTAAACCTCAACCCTCCCTGGAGCTGGCTGGTTACTCCCTGCAAAGGAAGCAGAAACTCAGAAGCTAGCTTTGCTGATGGGCCTTGCTACAGAGTGCTTGCCCTTTAATCAAAAGTTTGTAGCACCCGGACACAGTGGCACATGCGTGTAATCCCAGCAGCTGCAGAGGCTCAGGCAGGAGGATTGCGAGTTTGAAGCCAGCCTCAGCAACTTAGTGAGGTACTCAGCCACTCAGTTGAGACCTTGTCTCTAGATAAAATATTACAAAAGGGCTGGGGATGTGGTTCAGTGTTTACATGCTCCTGGGTTCAGTCCCCGGTACCCCAAAAAAATTTTTTTTTGCTGGGCACAGTGGCATATACCTGTTATCCCAGCAGCTCAGAGTTTGAGGCAAGAGGTTTGAGAGTTCAAAGGCAGCCTCAGCAACTCAGCAAGACCCTGTCTCTAAATAAAATACAAAAAAGGACTAAGGATGTGACCAAAAAAAATAAGAAGTTTATAACTTTTCCCCTAAGGCTAGGTGGCTAACACCTAGAACTGGGTGGCACCCCTACTGGCCTGGCCCTTGTGATGACTCCCCTTCTCCGCAGACAGGAGCATGCTGTCCTTTCCTGCCTGCTGGCCTCTGCTGCAGTCATCCAGGGCCATTATGAATGAACGTGAGGATGGGGACCAGTCCCTAGACTCACGGGACCCCCTTCTCCTGTGCAAGTCTAGAATAAAAACAGAGACCTTAGGAAGGGATGCTCAGCCACGCTGCCCCGTGGTGCCTGATTCCCACATGCAGGTGAATTGAAGCAGGAGAAGGGTCACCACCCCCAGCAGCCCTGCTGAGCAGAAGTGCCCAGTTACACTGATTTACCAATCAAAGAGTTATCAAAAAGACAAAAGGGGGGTCGGTTGATCTGCTTTGTTCTAAGTGAACTCATGCTGGCTTCTAGCAATCACCTTTCTTTTCCAAGAACTAGCAAATCATCAGTTTCAGTCATCTGCGTTGGCACTTTGCCAAGAATCAACACAGAAGTTCCTGGGTAATCACTTCCAGACTCGGGGTGGTACCAGGCTAGCAGTGATGTGTGGGCAAGAGTCTTAAGTGGAGGGCAGGCTTCCCTAGGCCCTGCCAGCTGTCCTCTTACTCACCATCATAATCTCACACACACACACACCCTGGCACCCCCAGAGAGGGCCCTCAGAAGCCCCCCTAACACGGACGCGCTACCCAGCACAAGGACAGCCAAAGGTACCGTCCTGGTTCTTTCCCATCCTTTTATGCCTCTCTCAGAATTGGTGTCCCCTCTCTCCCCACCTCTCCACCCTCTCCCTAGAGGTAACAGACACCTTCGTGGCTCTGTCCCTGTGACTATGCTGGGTCTGCAGGACAAGGGGAGCAGGGCACGTGGGCAGGGTGTTGGCAGCTCTGACCTGCGCGGCCAGCTCACCTCCATCTGTCAGCGCAGCCCTCCCTACATGGCAAGTGACGGAGCGCTGACTGCCAGCTTACTAATGTCCTTGTCTGCGGACACTGCAGAGACACCATCTTCCACAGAGGACTCCCAGGCTTAGACGTGGGTCTTCTCGGAATTACAGTAATTAAGCTGAGGAGAGCCACATGCCAGAGCTCGTCCCCACCCATCTCTGGGCAGATGACCGGCTCCAGCTCCAAGGTCCTTCTGCCCTCCCCCGAAGGGGCCTTCCCCCTTTCCTTCCTGCCCCTCTCTCCTGTCCACGCCAGGCCTCAGGCAGCCCAGGGCTCATCCTTCCCTAGCCACAAATAAGAGACCCCTGGGAAAGCAGGCATCTTGGAAATCCAGCTCTTGGAATTTCAAGTTGAGCCCCACAGGGTTGGTCTCCAGCAGGGAAGCATTTCCTCCAGGACTTATGAGACTGGGGACTAGGTCAGAGACAATATTGGAACTGGGAGGACTCACTGCCATCCAGACCTGTCTGTCAATTCCACGCAGGCAGAAACTGAGACTCCAAAAACAGGAGTAACTTGCTCAAGTTCAGCCAAACTGTCCCACAGCCAGGTCCCACTGGCCCTTCCACTTTCTGCCATGAGATGAAGCACAGGAGGCCTTCACCAGAACTGAGCACACACTGGCACCAGACTGTTGGACTTCCCAGCCTTCAGAACAGCGAGCCAAAATAAGCCTCTCTCTTTTTTTTTTTTTTTTTATAAATTGCCTAGTGTTGGGTGTCCTGTTATAGCAATGGAAGATGAACCAAGAAAGAAAGTCACAGGATTATTTTGCTTCTGAGCACTAGCTCCTTACACCACACTCCTACTCAGCTCTTGAAAAGGCAAAAGGCTTTGGCAGCAACAAATCAAGGTACAGGAAATGTGCACAAGGAGAAGAAGATGGCCATACTAGCGGGAAAGACTCAGCCCTACACAAGGTGGAAATAGGGGTGCTATGGTAAGGATATGGCTTGAATGTCCCCCAAGGGACTATGTGTTAAAGGCTTGGTCCCCGGAGTGGCAGTATTGAGAAGTGGTAGAAACTTTAAGAGGTGGGGCTTAGTGGAAGACCCTTGGGTCATTGGGGCCATGCACCCCCCAAAATAGATTAAGGCTCTTGTTAATGCTCAAGAGAGAGTGATTATCAAAGGAGCAAGACTTTCTATACACAGGGTTACACACCTAGAATCCCAACAGTTTGGGAGGCTGAGACAGGAGGATTGCAAGTTCAAGGCCAGTCTGGGCTTAGTAGTAAAGCACTTGTCTAGCATGCGCCAGACCCTGGGTCCGACCCCAGTGTCAAAAAAAAAAAAAAGAAGAAGAAGAAGAAGAAAGTCTGGCCTCTCCTCTTCCCTCTGCTTCCTAGTTCAAGGAATGCCCATACTCACCACCCCACCACCTTCACCACCCTCACCAAAAGTCCATCTTGAACTTTTTATTTTCCTTTTTTTTTTTTTTTTTTTTTTTGAGATGTGACCTTGCTGTGCTGCACAGGTTGATCTCAAACTCCTGGGCTCGAGTGATCCTCCCACCTCAGCCTCCCAGGCAGCTAGGATTACAAATGCACCCCACAGTGCCCAGCTCAGATCTTGAACTTTGAATATCCAAAATTGTAAGCTAAATAAACCTCTTTTCTTCATAAGTATCCTGTGTCAGGTATTTCATTACAGTAATGAAAAGCTGATAATACAGGGGAAGAAGAAGGGCTAGTCTCATAATGCCTTGCCTTTGTGGACTTGGAAACAGCACGACAGTGTTTGTGAGGAGTGGCCTTGCTTTCTTATAGGCTGTAATGGTAGCTCTCCCCATGTGGTAGAACAATTGGAATGTCATTGTCAGTTGAGTTATACCAATTTCCCTCATTGTTTTTCTTTGCAAAAGAGGATGATAATAGGATGCACTACACGGGATGGCTGTGAGAATTAAATGAGATGCAAAGTACCTAGTACAGCTTCTGGTATATAATCAGCATACAATAAATGTTAGATTTTTATTATTGTTTTTATTTCTCTCTTGATGAAAAATGTATTATTTTTATACTGTCGTAAAACTAAGAAAACCCGAGCTAAGTTCTACAAATTTCATTGCTGGAATCATGACTTTGGACATTTCTATTACATTTGTGTTATTTAAACAACAACAAAAATATCCTTTCTCAGGAAAATTGGGAGGAAAGTGCTCTCTACAGCCCCCCAAGACTGTGCTTAGGCCCATAAAACACTCTCCACGTCCAGGGCCATTGCTCCTGCTCCTCAGCATATGCTCACAGTTGAATCCCCAGGGTGGTAGGTATTGTGATTCCTCCTTTATTTGATTCTGAAACTCCTGGTACAGGCAGGTTGTGGAGCTGGACCCATGTCCCTCTTGCCCCTGGTCTGATTGCGCTGGGCATAGATAACTGGGCAGGCTGTCATCTGCCTGAGCAACCCCTCCTGCACAGTGGGTCTCTGTGCTGAGTCCTGCCACTCTCCCGGGCTTCAGCCTGCAGGACCCTGGGCATGAGCTGCACAGAGTCTTGGAGGGGTGGAATTACAGCGATGCGTGGCTTACCAACAGGGACACGTCTGACGAGTGCGTCGTTGGGCCATTTTATCCCTGCCTGAGCACCGTAGAGTATGCTCCCACAAACCCACGTGCCTGAGTCAGTCACTGTACCTGTGATAAACAGGAGACCCGCGAGGCTGCTGCTGGCGTCACATGACATTATTTTACAGTAAAGTTTTCTTTTTTTTAATAAGTAGGCGTACACTCCAAATAACCATAAAAATCATAGAGTAGTAAATACACAAGCCAGTCACATAGTCATTTATTATCATTATCAAATACATGCACTGTGTCTAATCGTGATTGCAGTCCTCCTATAGGACTAGCAGCCCAGGTTTGTTGGCACCAGCGTCACCACTAGCACAAGAGTCACGCACCGTGCAGCAGGGATGTGGCAGCAGGGATGCCTCTAGGTAACAAGTTTCAGCTCTATTACAACCTTACCAGACCATCGGCGACCTATATGCAGCCCGTCATTGACCCAGAAGTGATTACGGAGCCCCCACGGGATATGCAAAGACTGCGCAGCTGCTCTTTTCAAAGGAGCATGAGGCAGAGTAATCTTTTCATTTTGCAGGAACTTCTGGTACCCAAGCCTGCCACTCCCAGCTCCACCCCTCCCTGCTCATATTCTAACCCCTCCACTTACCTTTCCCCTTTCCAAGATGATGGTCAGCCTGATACTGGTAGCATCACTCCTGGGAGCAGGGTGCATGTTCTGGTTGGTCAGAGTCCATACCATTCCCAGCATGAGAGCCACACCACGAGCCAGCCTGTTTCCACATTCCCCATCAAATCCCCCACTTGTTCTCCCAACAGAGAGGCTGACCGTACCCCTCAACCTCTAGGCTTGTCCTCCACAGCCTTGCCCATAGTCTTCTCTCCATGACTTTCCTTTACTGATCCAGCCCCTACCCCTCCTCCAGGAGGGTGTTTAAGAGCCTTTTCCTCCTGGAAGCCTCCTTAGACCATCTAAAGCCCACGATATTTACTTCTGCTCTCTAATTCCTGAATGTCCCTCTTGTCCATGTGGGTCATTTTCAAACTGCAGGTTGTGTATCACTAGAAGGTCACAGAAATCAATTTGGTGGGTCATGATGAACATTCTTTAATAAAATGGAATATAAAATATTGGAATATATCACCAGTGATAAATATTGATTCTAAGCAGCACATATACATATCCATGTGTTGCATACTGATGGGATATAAAACATATTCCTAACTGAGTTGGAAAACACTGCATATTAGTGCCTCTGTCCCAAACAGTACCATGAACCTATAAACTGCCTAGTGTCTTCACCAACGAGAGGCCGGTGGGAGCCCAGCTGCCTGGGGGAGAAAGCTGGAGTTGGAGATACCTTGTCAGAACACCCACAATTTGGCAGGGGAAAGGAGTCAGTAAGTGAACAAGGGCAGGGCCTGGGCTTCTCTGCATACCTCAGTCCCTGGCACGTGGAACCAAATAGCAAGCGTTCAAAAGTAAGTATTAGGGCTGGGGCTGTATCTCAGAGGCAGAGCGCTGGCCTACTATGTGTGAGGCACTGGGTTCAATGCTTAGCACCACATAAAAATGAAACCAATAAAATAAAGGCATGCTGTCCATCTACAACTACAAAAATAATTTTTTTAAATTAAGTATTGGGCTGGGGCTGTAGCTCAGTGGCACTTGCCTAGCATGTGTGAGGCACTGAGTTCGATCTTTAGCACCACCAAAAAATAAATGAATAAAATAAAGGTATGCTATCCATTTACAACGACAAAAAAAAATTAAATGTAAGTATTGATGAACGGGTGGTGCGGATTAGGCTACAATAACAAAAGAGAAATTAAATTTTGTTATTTGTGCAATAACAAAAGAGAAATCAAACTCTCCCTGGCTCCCCAATGGTTTACTTCTCACGTCTGCTGTGGGTCTGATGACTCTCCAGGGCTTCTGTCCTCCATGCAGTGGATCAGAAATCTGGACTACTTGCACCATGTCGCACTCCCTGCTGCGTGCACGCATGGGTGACATATGCCTCTTCAAGGTGGTCAGCCCGGTCACATAGCTGCCACTAACTGCAAGGAGGATGGCAACCTCAGAGGCTCGTCTTGCTGTTTGGCGAGAAGTAAGCATCTCCACCACAGCACGGCCTTGTACTTATCTCTGCCTGACTCTGAGCATGAACCTCGCCTCTCCACTGGTCCTTCCACAGGACTTCCGGTGGCCTGCTCTACAGCAAGGACCCTCTGATCTCTAGAGCCCACCATGGACCCAACAGTGATTATGCAGCCCCCAGGGGATATGCAAGGACCCCAAGGCTGCTCTTTTCAAAGAAGCATGAGGCAGAGCAACCTTTCCATTTTGCAGGAACTTCTGGTACCCAAGCCTGCCATTCCCAGCTCCACCCCTCCCCGCTCATATTCTAACCCCTCCACTTGCCTTTCCCCTTTCCGAGATGATGGTCAGCCTGATACTGGTACCACCACTCCAGGGAGGCCCTGCCCCAGGTTAGGTGTCCCTAGAAGCAGTTCCTCAGAGCCAGAGTGCACGAGGCTGCAGGGAACACCAGCATGGCAGACAGGCAGGGGCCCAGGAGGTGTGCTTTGTCAAACTAGCTACCGTCAGAGGATGCTGAATCCACAGAGCCACTCTGGGATAAAGCACACCACAAAATGAGCTCCACCTCAGGGTTGGGAAGCTGAAGGGCTTATGAACCGGCTCCCGTCAGCACTGGGGGAGGCTGCTCCCGAGGGATTCATCCCTCTGCCCTTCCAGCCTGCTGCACTGGCTCATGAAGGCAGAGAAACTTCCAGAAAATCCCTCAGGGACAGAGATGCAAAAGGTGGCAGCGAAGCTCCCAGAGCACAGTTTTCAGTGAGGGTCAGGTCTGAGGGAAGGGGCAGAGAGCTACTGTCTCAGCCTCGGCCACCAGGGGCTGTCCCTGCCCTTCCCATGCCAAGGTAAGGAGGTCCCAATTGAAGAAGCAACAGAATGTCCTAGGGCATTGGGGAGGTCAGCCCAGCTACCTAGGAGGTCCCAAAATGCTCCCTAGGTGTGGCCCAGTTGGGGCCAGATGCTGAAGGCAAGCAGGAGTTTTAGGATGGACAAGAAGACAAGAGATTGTCCCTTGCCTCTCATGACCCGCATCACCCCTCTCTTCCCTGCTGACCATTCAGGTCACTTCTTACCCAGTGCTCAGCCAGGTGACCCTCCAGGACTGGTCTGTGCCAGTTATGAAACCCTATGCCCACGCACCACCACACAGGTTTCCCCGCCTCTCCTGTGCCTGACAGCGGGCAGGTCCCCACCCAGGGGAGTAAGAGGACACGTGCTGAAGCAGGGCTCTGGAGCAGCATTTGCTCCCTGAGAGACGAGCAGGTGGATTTGCTACCATCCTCCCTTTGATCCTGTTTGAGGGCAGCTATGATGCCCAGAGCTGGACTAGCCATCCTGTGGCCATTAGGGGTGGAGCACAAGAACAGGAAGCCAACAAGCTAAGCTCAGCAGAGAGGGTGGAATCCGGTGCAGAGTATCTGGAATTCTGGCCCATTCCTGAACGGCCAAGCCACGCCTGGCGGCTGCCTGCCTCCCTATCACACAGGGTACGGGAGGCCCTAGGGGTTTAAGCTCCGCTGACTGCAGTGTCCTCTCCTTGCATCCCAACACATTCCTTACCAACCCACCAGGGAGAGTCCAGGCAGACGGACATTCGTGCCCTAAATTGTACCTTGGACAGCGAGAGGCTCCATGTGGCAGAGGGGACAGTGTGCATCCTGGGGTGGGGACCGGGATAGCCTTCCCAGGAAGGCTGAGAACAGAATAGAGAAGGCCGCTCCACCGTGAAAAGTTCAGAGGAGAGGTTTGCAGAGCTTTCAACAAGGAAGTAAGATGATCGAATTTGTGTTTGGAAAATAATTGTATCCATGATATAAAGGAAAGACCCCATGAAAGACACAGATGACATCTGGTGAGTAGGGCCCAATGGTGTTCTGTAGCATCTGTAGCTTCCAATGGAGCTGCCCTGAACGACTTGTTGGCTTGAATTGAAACAAAGTTACCCTAATTATTTTCACATGATCTGCTGGGCTTCATCAACTGCCATTCAGAAATGTTGGGGGTGTTTCATGCTCAGCCATAAACTGGGATTCATGAGGAAGTGACCTTCTCTGTCCTGGGTGTAAGCCATGACACTGTGGAACTTTACCTGTGACTGACCCTCTGACACCCAGGAGACTTCTCCTGCGCTCCCTCCTCCTCACTCCCAGAAATGTGCAGGAGATGCTGCAGGGACGGCTTGATCAAGGCCCTCCGCCCCCAAACGCTGAGCAGAGAACATGAGTTCTCTGCAACTATGATGCCCAGAGCTGGACTAGCCATCCTGTGGCCAAAAGGGTAGCCATTAGCCACCCTAAACCTGACTCGGGAAGAAAGACTGCAGACCAAAATGTATACTATTTCTGTAGGTCCCAGATTATCCAGGTCCCAATCTGGATCTTTCTTTATATATAACATAATGCACAAGTTTTGGGGTGTTGTAAAAAAACCAAGGATGAGAGGAGGGGGGAAACCAAATATTTTCTCAGATGGCTTTCAAATAAAGAGCGATCAACTAAACACCCCCAAATTAGGTAGGTCCCAGGGAGACCCATGAAGATGAGGCGTCGGACTCGGTGCTCACACACCCATCAGCGCTGCAGCCCTAAATTATATTTGACATTTAATTAAAACCCCGAGGCAGTGAAGTCAAGAGCTGAGCTGCTACAGTACTAGAAAAGGAGCTGCTCTCTGGGATAGATTCATTTATCTCCTGTCACCAAAGGCATCAACAGCCACCCCCTGCCACCACCCCTCTGCCCCTGGGGCTCCACTCACCACCACAGGGAGAAATACGAGGAGGGAAGCAGAACCGGGTCCGCCCTCTCCCGCCCTGCCCTGGTCCCCTCAGGCCCTCAGACACTTGCACTGCCGGGGTGTGACGGGTTCCTGGCCGTCCAAAGCTGAGGTTCCTCCTGGCCACCCCCACGCCACCCCACCCCACCCAGGGCCTTTTCTAGAGTCTGCACTGAGTCTGTCCAAGGAGCTTTGAGGCTTTCTTTCCCTTCCTTCCCCCCTCCCTCTCTCCTTCCCCAGCCACACCATGTCCCAGGCCAGGTCAGAGGCTACAGTCCACAGGCCAAGTGTCTCTGGCCACCAATCTTGCGCAGCCCCACAAGCTAAGGATGGCTTTTTGAATTTTTAAATGGCCAAAAAAATAATAATATTGTGTGACATGTGCAAATAATGCAAAATTCAAACTTCAATGTTCATAAGTAAAGTTTGATTGGAATTCAGCCACCTGGTTTTTTCTTGTTGTTGTTTCCCTTTCTTTTTCTTTTCTTTCTTTCTTTTCTATGTCTTTGGGCTGCCATAACAAAATGCCACAGACAGGGCAACTTAGAACATATTCTCGCACAGTTCTAGAGGCTGAACATCCAGGATCAAGAAGCTGGTCAAGCTGGTTTCTTCTGCGGCCTCTGTCCTTGGCTTGTAGGTGGCCATCTTCTCCCTGTGTCCTCATGCAGCCTTACCTCTGTGTGTGTTCGTGTCCTGATCTTCTCTTCTTATAAGGACACAAGTCACATTGGATTAGGGTCCAGCACAGTGACCTCATTTAAATTTAATGACTCATTAAAGGCCCTGTCTCCACATAGAGGCACACTCTGAGGTTCTGAGGATCAGGACTGCAGTGTATAAATTTGGGATGACACAACTCAGTCCATTGTATATGCTTTTGCAGTCTAGCGATAGAATTGAATGATTGTGACGGAGACCACATGGTCCACAAAGACCAATACAGATCATCTTTTACTGCTGATGGTCCACTCACTGTCTGGCTTTTTAGAAAATTTTGCTGCACTCTACCCTGGACAAACCCGCTTGCCACAGATTCCTCAAGAGTCACTCCTCACTTTCCTAATTCTGAACTCATGCAGCAACTTAAACACCTCTCATTTTCACCTACAAAGCCCTTCTGATTTTTTTTCCTATTTGTTATTTTTTAATTGACAAATTAAAAATGTATGCACTTATGGGATACATACAGCCTAGTGTTGTGAAATGTGCCTACGTTGTAGATGGGTAAATCTAGCTAATTTTCTCTGTGTTCTTCCAGACACCACCACTGATCATGGCTTTGCATGGGACCACTCCCAGGGGTATTTGCATTTAAGCCAAAGAAATGAGCTTTGAATGAGACACCCTGGATGGACAGAGGACCTGAGTGGAAATCCAATAACCTCACATTCTGTTCACTCAAAGCTGGGTATGGGGTCTGGCAGTGACAGGCTCAGAGAGTCAGCACTGGGAATAGGAAGCACAGCGGGGACTGAGACCTGCTTGCAGCTGTCAGGGCTCTGAGTATGGACAGGTCAGAGGAATGAGCCTCAGGGATACACCGAGGAGGAAAAGTGCCAGACGATGCTGGGCCAGAGCCCCTGAGAGGCAGAGGACCCTGAAGAGCCTGAGCAGAGGAGGACCGGACAAGAAGGAAAATCAGGAGACAGAGACTAGGAAGGAGGCTTGCAGTAAGCACAGGATCATTGTGACATCTCCTGGAGAGCAAGACCCTCACAACACACAGTGTCCCAGATATTAAGTGAGATGCAGGGGCTTAAGGGAATGACCCCAGAAAGGTGAGGCCAGGACCTGGGCCCCTGGACCATCATGCCACATTAAGGGGAAGGTCACCTGGGCACAAATCTAAATGGGGCCCAAAAATATGGAACAAATAAGTAACAAGGTCCTGACGCACATCTCTGCACGCAGCTTCTTTAGTAACTTGGTCCCTGCTCTTACCAGAATAGACAGGGCTTGGTTAGGAACCCCCAACACTCCCCTGGGGAGCCGCTCAAAGAGTATGGAACAGGTGTTTAACAGAGGGGCACCAACATATGCCTGCCCCCAGTGCTGCCAAGCTCTGACTGTGACCTTGAACTGCTATGACCTCAGCCTCACTGCCCTCCTCCAGGGCTGGGCCAGATCCTTCCAGGTCCTTCCAGAAGTTCCAACTCTTGGAGAAGCAGCAATAAGAGATTAGGCCTAGGATAGGCCTTGGGGAGGGGGCTGAGGGAACAAGAGAGGGTGTGGGTGGGGCTCAGCCCCTGCTGTGGCCTGGCGGCTATGAAAGCTTGGTAAGAGCACGTGGCAAGAGGAAGGACGATGGCCTTGCAAAGGGAGCCCACAGCTCGTGAATGCATGGACACACCTGTGCACACATGTGCATATGCGCACACACACACACACACACAATCAGCTTTGGGTGTGTCCCAGCTGAAGATGAAGGAGCCCAGCAAGGAGAAAGAGCCACTAAGAAGAAAAGAGAGACAGAGGCTGCTCTCAGGGCAGTCTTTCCTTGAAGAACTCACCAGGAGCAAGCAGAGGCCTCAGGCCCTGGCAATTGTCTGCCTCCCTCTAACGGGCTGGCAGGGAGGGACGGGCAGGGAGAGGCTGTGGTAAGAGAGGGTGGCTGAGGAAAAAGCCACCAGCAAACAGAGCTGGGACCAGCAGGGAGGAGAGAGGAACCTTCCGGGCATGGAGGCCTGTGGTCAAGTGAAAGCCTCCCCGCTCCCGTCCTCCCCGCCTTGGTGTACATTTCCACTTGCCCTCCCCCTGCCTGCACGCCCAGCCTCCAGAGGAGGAGGCTTGGAGAATACTCAGCCCTAGAGCTCTGCACTCCTGACCCTTGTTTTAAGGAAATTTCCCTTAACTCCCAGACACGTCCAGGCCTGGCGCCCTGTCGTCCGTTCACCAAGATCTCGCAATTCGCCATAAGCTCTTGAAACAGAACCCACACTTACCTGGTTTAGTTCTGCTCTTTAGGTTCAAGCTGGAAATGACTTCACTCAGGGACACTCATCTTAATACTTGCAGACATGAGTCCCATTTGTCATTTGGGGCCAGTGGAGAGGGGGTGAGACTAGGAAGTCAGCCAATTATTACAGAACAGCCGCCCTGGATTAATTATTCTATCAGGGCCTGAAAATCTCTCGCCTGGAGCAAAACCCTACTGTATTCAAAGCATAGGTTTTACATTTAGGAAGGAGTCTCACAGGATGACTACTGGGAGAAAGGAAATTGTCTTCCCATGCTCTCATCCTGAAACAGCCTTCCTTCCCTTTAATATTGTATCATGGAGCCACCATCCACCAAATCAGCAAAGTCCCAAATAGAACAGGTTTATGTTTTGTATTAGTCCCTTTTCTATTACTATAACAAAATATCGGAGGCTGGGTACTTTGTAAATAAAAGAGGTTTATTTAGCTCACGGTTCTGAAGGTTCAAATGGCAGTGCCAGCCCCAGCTCAGCTCTAGAGAGAACTTCATGGCAGATGGCATCACAGTGATGAGAGAATGTGTAAAATGAAGAGATCCTATGACACAGAAAGTCAAAAGCCTGGGGTTTTGCAAGGAAAATTTCGTCACTCCCCTCCAAGGGCAGAACTCCCAATGTCCTCCTGCTAGGTCCTACTCTTCACCTCACTCCACGGGAGACCAAATTTCCAACAGTGAATCTCTGGGGACACACTCAGGACTTATCCAAACCATAGCATATTTCTAGCAGGGTCTGTTCTTCAGGGGTGGTGTGTCCCGTATATCAGCTCCACCCAATGAAGTAGGGTCTGCTTTCTCTTTGGCCTGAAAATGGCTCCCACGGATACTCAGGACCCTCACTCTGAGAGGCACACATCCTCCCTGGCCAATGGCAAAGAGCAAGAGAATGAATTCTCCCTGGCCTGTCGTTCTGCCATGAGTCGTGTGTGTGGAAGCCCAGGAGACACTGGGGTCTTCAGAGAGTGCGGCCCAGGCTTCCCTTGAGATAGCAGCTCCCCCCGGCCTCCCTGCTCTCACTTTCCCTGGGCTGAACACATGAATTCCTGCATGTATGAGTTCCCTGTGGCTGCCATAACAAATCATCCCCAACTCGATGGCTGAGAACAACAGGAATGTGTTCTTCCTCAGTTGTGGAGGCCAGAGGTCTGACCTCAAGATGTGGGCCGGGCTGAGTGCCCTCCAGAGACTCCAGGGGACCATCCTTCCTTGACCCTCCCTGCTTCAGGTAGCTCCCAGCATTCCTTGGGCTGCATCACCCAATCACTGCCACCATTCCACATGGCTGTCTCTCCCCCCTCAGTTCTCCCTCTCCTTTTTCACATAAAGGTATCAGTCATGGATTCAGGGCCCACCCTAAACCCAGTAGGAGCTCATCTTGAAATTCTTCATTCCATCTGCAAAGACCCCATTTCCAAATAAGGTCACATTCCCAGGTCCCGGGGGTCAGGATTCAGCCTAGCTGAAGTCACCCCACTGTACCCTTCTCCTGGTCATTCTCCTTCGGCGGTCCCCTCTACTGAATTAGGACCAGACTCTGCTGTGAGCTCCGCAGGTGCATTTCCCATGTCCCTCGGTGTGCCCTGGTGACAGCCTTGTCACCCTGCCCCTCTCAATGTCCCCATTCCTTTCTAAACTTCGCTCCAGCCACCTGAAGCCCTCCCGGACCCCTCTGCCAGGGACCGTCCCTGACCACACCCTCCCCGAGAGCCCGTGGAGAAGGAGAGGCTTGGGCCAAGACTCTGGGCACGGGCTCTGTCACTTACCAGCTGCTTGAGCCTCTCCATGTCTCTGGGCCTCAGTTTCCCACCTGAAAACATAGACAACCCCTTCCTCGCAGATGGGTGAGGACTGAATGGCCATGTGCATGACAGAAGCCGCCCTCCAACAAACTCCCAGTAGGCGCGTGCTGTGTGGGCATCTGACCCCCACCTCAGTCCCCTCTCCCTGTGGCTGGCGTTGCATGTGCTTGCTCTGCTCTGCTGCCTTGTTTCCCCAGCCTAAGCACTCTGAGGAAGGGGAAGGGGCTTGGGGCTCCTCGGGAATGTGGTGGGTGGCATAGCTAGAGTGGGAAGACTCCAGCTAGGACGTTACACCCCTCCCGTCCCCAGAGGGAAAAGCAGCCTTGGCCTGGGTTCCAACCCCTGTGTCCCTCTGGTCACCTCCCTGATCCACTCGCCCTTGGGCCTCCCAGGAGAGGCAGGACCAGTCTGGCTCCTGAGGCAGTAGCCAAGTGGGGAGGGGGCAGCAATGGAATGAGGGCCACCGAGATCCAATTCCACAGTGATTAAGGAGAGAGGGAGAAGCTCAGGGGCCAACTGCTGGATGTAATTAGAGTGAAGAGCAAATCGCAGCAGGCCAAGAACCCCAAGGCCAGACAGGCTGGGCCCAGTCCTGTTCCAGGAGGACCCTGTGGTCGGCCAGGCTGGAGGAGATCTCTCTCCATTAGGTCCTGGCAGGCAAGGGCGGGCGGGCTGCTCTGCATCATCTGGGTGGAGCGGCTGAGTGGATGTGACATAATTGAATGAGGCCTCCGCATCCTCCACCCAGAGCGGGGGAATTAGCAGTCCCGACCCTCGCCTCGGGAGACTGCATTCCACCCCCATCTGCCTGCATTGCTGCACTCCACAGCCACCCAGAGACCCGGGGTGCAGGTGGGGTGAGGGTACTGGGAAAGGGCTCCGAACAGGGTTGTGGGAAGAGAGAGGAGGGTAGGGAGATGGGCAGGCAGCCTTGTCCAGGAAACCCTGGGGACCCAGGTGTGGTGATGGGCGGGAGCAGAGAACCACAGCACCGGGTGTTGGCCAGACAGATGGCAAGGGGGTAGCCAGGGGGAGGAGGGAGGAGGGGAATGGGGGGTGGGGAAGGGTGGAGACCAGAAGAGAGCCTGAGATGGGAGCCAGATAGACAAGGAGATAACAGATGACAGCAGCCAGAGATACAGAGGCGAGTGAGATGAGGGGAACAGAGAGGAGATAAGAAGAAGCTTAGTAAGAAAGCTAGACTGATCCGCAGCCCAAGGAATGGGCAGGATGATAGGAGCTTCACAGAACGTCAGCCTGAAGCCCTCTTCCACAGGACAGCAGCCCCCTCGTCCTTGATCCCACTGTGTGACAGTCACTCTTCTAATACTGCCACTGGGTCTTCACTGCACCCTGATGGGGTTGATGAGACTGCTCCCACTTACAGCTGGAGAAAGAGGCTAGAGGATCAGCCACCTGCCCAAGCAACCCAGCTAGAAAGAAGGAACCAGAAGGTGGACCCCGGTGAGGCTGGCCTCATGGCCATGAGCAGGACCTCTCCTGGGCCAGCCACAGGGGAATCTGTCCCAGCCCAGTAAGAACAGGCTTCCTGGGGCTGCAGACAAGGATGTGGTCATGGGGCTGTGTCTTCTTGACCTTGCCTGGTCTGGTCCCCTGTCCCTGGGACACCTGGCACTCTCCCTTGCATCTGCACAGGCCTCTCCAACTCCCAGCCTGCCACTGGTGAAGCTGAATCTCCACAGAAGCAGAGGAAAATGTCACATTGAAGGCATGGCCTCTGCCGGGAGTGACATCATTTAATGGGGGCCCCAGATGTAGCAAGAGGGACATGGGGGGGGGGCAGGGAGTCCCTTGCTGTGAGCTTTCATCATCCACCATGGACAGAGTCCTCCAGACTTCTCGGCAGGCCCATCCTGGCCATGTGGCACGCTCTGTCCAGGGTTGGGGGTGGCAAATGGACGCTCATCTCCTGTTACCTTTGGGTGCCCATCCCAAACCCCTACAGACATTCTCGGCTGCAGGCACCAGCCCGGAAGCCTCTGCCAGTCAGACCAAACTCTCTCCAGGAGCAGGGGACAGGTTTCTGGTGGGGACATCTGTCCTACTGTCTCAAGGAGCTCCCTGGCCCTTCTTGGCTACACACTGCAGGGTTCAGAGGGCTTCAGGCGGGGACAACCCCCACCTTAGGGGTTGCTGGGTACCTTCTGGCACGGCCAGGCCCAGAGCCTCCCTGCCCTTTGTGGGCAAAGGAGAAGGTGCCCATCCCAGCTCATAAACAGCTGTGCGGGGAGGCCCAAGGGAGGCAGGGCCAGCTCACCTTCACGGGCGGAGTTTCCTAACAGCAAATCTGGGATGGTCAGGGAGAGGGAAGGAGGTTCAGAGACAGCAATGGGTGGTGTCTCCACTCTGTGGGGAGAGGCATGGAGGGAGGAGGGCAGGCAGGCAGGGGCAGGCACAAAAAGAGACTGGAGACAAGACACTTAAAGAGGGACCCAAAGCAGGAAGGCCCACTACATCAGGGCCCCTGCTATTACAGACAAGGACCCTTAAACTCCAAGAAGCACAGGATGCACTGAGGTCACTCAGGAGGGCTGGCGTTGAATGGGGTCCTCTCCCAGCCATCTCAGCATCCGGTCCTCCTTTATGGTTTCAAAAGGAACCTCGTGGCTTAGTCACCCAGTGACTGGAGGTCTAGCTCGGCCCCAGAGCCAATGGCCCGTGTGTCCTGCTCAAAAACCCCACAGCCTCCCAAACCGAGCTCCTTCCTGAGCCCAGAAGCCAATGCCCTCCCCACCTGGCTCCAATGGCCTCCATTTTGCCTCCATTAGCACTCCACGCACCTTCCCGACCTCGCCCTTCTCCTCAAGGTGCAAAGTACAAGACACCCTGCACTCCCCCATCGTGGCTCACCCTGGAATCCCTCTCCCACCACCTCCTGTCTCCCGGGTCAGCTACTCTTAGAGGTTTTCCTTGAGATTCCCCAGCCTCAGAACTCTTCCCTAACCTATAATGCCATACCATGTTTTTGTACCTCTTATGGAGAGAGAGAATAACATTTATTGAGATTTGGTTTCACCTTTAATGCGCCCTGTATTTTTATCTCCACTTTGCAAATGAAGAAAGAGATTCAGAGAGGTTGAGTAACTCTCACAAGATTACAGTTAATTATTAAGTGAGTGGCAGAGGCAGAAATCAAATCTTGGGCTAACTCAAATCTGTTGTGCTTTGTATTACGGTGGCTGTATCTTGCCCATTCAAAAACTCTTGGCAAGTAGTTCTTTTTTATGTGGTGCTGAGGATCGAACCCAGTGCCTCACGTGTGAGAGGACAGCGCTCTGCCACTGAGCTATAACTCCAGCCCCAGTAATTCTTTTATGGTGCAGTGTTTCCTTCCTCGCTCTGTATATCTACTACCTAGAAGAGCACTTGGTTCATTATGGACACTTCAAATAACCATATAAGGTGGATGAGTGGATAGGTGGGTGGATGGACGGATAAGTAGATGGATGGAGGAGGAATGCATGGATGGAGGAATGAATGGCTAGATGAGTGAATAGATAAGTGGAATGATGGATGGATGAGAGGATGGATGAATGGGTGGACAGATGGAGAAATAGATGGATGGATGACTATATAGTTGGGTGGGTGGGTGGGTGGGTAGATGGATGAGTAGATGCATGGATAGATGGATGGATGGAGGAGTGGATAGATGAGTGGTTAGATAGTAGAAGGATGTATAGATGAGTGGATGGATGAGTGGGTGGATGGATGATGATTGGGAAGTGGACAATAGAAATATATGACATCTCCAACTGTTCTCAGGGGCCACTTGAAGGGCAATGACACTCTATACAGCAGGGTGAGTCACCATTCCAGGAAACATGATCAGCTACGAGCAGTATTTCAGCAGCATCTTAGAAAAGAGGAGCTGGTGGGGCTGCCTTGGAAATTAGTGGGTAGGAAGCTGCTGCACCGTCAGAGCAGGAGAGGGCCACTTCAGCAAGGATCCAGAGACTTGAAACATCAGTGCTGAACCACAGCATCCTCGGCGATAATGAGGTCCAACCTCTCATCACTTCCACCCTCCCGATTCACAGATAAAGAAACTAAGGTTAAGGGAGAAGAAATGGCATGCAGTATTGTGCAGCTGGATGATTCTAGAAATTCAGTTTCTATAGAAACAAAATGACTTTTTGTTTGCAGGGGTGCGGTCCGTGGATGCTAGATGATGTTCAATGCCACGTCCTGATGCACAGGAGCCTCAGCTGGAGGACACCTTGGGAAAGTGTGTGAGAAGGCAATCCCTGAGTGGCAAGGGCTACTGACCACCAAGGCCAGGGCTCTGAAAGGGGCTGCACCCTCCCTGCTGGCATCCTCACCCAGCGGCAGGGGGCTTGGGAGTGCACCCGCTTAGGCAACTGCATGCAGCCTCACATTCTTACTCTGGATGCCAAAGGCTCTGGGTCCTCTCTACCTGCCTCCATGTTCAGAGGCCACGGCAACCCCAGCTTTTCCAGGCCAACCCAGTGCCCATCTCAGGGCAACTTCTCTGGGAGGGGAAGGGGCTTCCCCCGGCGTGTGGTTATATGCTCCCCTTTGCTCCAGGGGATGCAGACACACCTTGCTTTGTTCAGGCCCCTGTGGTCTAATTATAAAGAACAATACACCCTCTGAGGGTGGACAGGCAAGGCAGGAGAAGAAGCTGAAAATTCCACCCTTCTTCCAGGTGGGAAAACTGAGGCACTGAAGGGCTCTGGGCAACTTTCCCAGGCTGACACAGGAAGCAGGGGCAGAGCCAGGACTCCTGTAGCCCTGAGTCTCCGCTGAGCCAGCTCTGTCCACCTTCTTGGGTCTCAACAGATGCCAGAGGCCCAGCTAAAGCTGAAGGCAAATCCTCCCTCAAGAGCCCATGTGCGCCCTTCCTCCCCTCATTCTCCAGCTTCACATTCTCCTTTTCACTGATTTTCATCTCCAAGCATAAGCTGGAATCCCCCCAAACCCCTGGAAGGTGGGGAGCAGCTGGGAGAGGCTTCAAAGGGCCCTTTCTGGAAAGAGCCATCAAAGACATGGGAGGGATAGAAAGCAGGGATAGAGAGTAAACAGCAGGTCTGGTCCTATAAATGGCCACAGAAGCCCGCTAAGAGCATAATAGAATGGCCACAAGACAGGCCAGGCCCACCGTCCTCAGCGGCACTAATGGTCCCAGTGAAGTCTGCAGAGGCTTGGAGCTCCTTCCCCGCCCCTCAAGGAGATGAGGCAGCTGCAGGACCCGCCCTGCCCCTCCCCACCCCTCATCCTGAACAGACAACGTCCAGAGGCCGGGCACTGTTGTCCAGAGCAGACTCCACTTGGAACCTTCTCTCTCTCCTCCTCCATTCCACTGTGCCCACCTAGCCCAGAAAAACCCATCCTCTGCCACCCCACCTTAAAAACCTCAACAGAGAAAAGAGGTGGAGCCTACTACATTCAAAAAGGCTGTGGAGGGTAGTAGAGGGGAATGGAGACCCACTGGCCTGGCTGACCTGGGAACTTAGCCAAGGGGCACTGAAAGACTCAGGGACATGCAAAACAGAGCTCCCAACAGAGCACATAAGATCCCATTTCCAATTCTTCTGTTCCTACAAGCGGTACCACGCCAGTCACTAAGTAATTTATTGACTGCAAGCAAATCCTCTATCCTGTCTGAGCCTCTTTCCTTTATCTGTGTAATAAGTGAGCTGGGGACAGCATGGTTTGGGAGCCACATGTTTAGGTGGTTACTGAGGAGCCAGGACGGAGCTCAGTAAGTCTCTCCAGGCCCCTTATCACCCTGTACTAGGGCACTTTCGTCTGATTTATTTGTAAGGCCTTGGGTAAGTTTTCATTTGAAAAACAAGTTTAGTGACTGTAAAAAAAATTCTAAAATCTATTGGCCCAGAGATGACCTCTGCAAGTCCTTTCTTCTCTGCGTCTGATTCTCACTCAATCCACACCCAATGTTCTGCCTGGCTACGCTGGCCGAGACGGTCCTCGCTCATCCTTTTTTGTGGTCCCTATATGACAATGATAGTAACCAGGACCCGGTCTGGGTTTGGAAAGGAGATCCCCAGACACCTCCGCTGGATGCAGAAGACACAGCCCCTGCCCTAAAGTTCAGGAAACAGGTGCCCCTTGGAAAGTTCCATAACCCAGTGAGGACATCTGGGTCCAGTGTAGCAGGAACATTTTAGCCATGAAGGACTGCATGGTCCAGGAAGCAAAAGGGGCCATGGTGCCTGGGGCAGACTCCAAGAAGAAAGTGACTTAGACCCGAGTACAGGCTCTGAAATGGGGACCCAGGGAACACACGACTCCGGATCAGGGAGGTAAGCCGTCAGGGTTCCCACGCAATCGCCTGGGTTCAGCTCCAATTCTGTCACGCAGTTGCCATCTGACAGGACCGGTCAACGATGCTCTTGGCCTCAGTTTCCCCACCCAATCCAAACCATATCTAAGCTTCCATCCGGCTCCCTGCTTCTGCCTCAGCCTCTTCCCTGGACGTGGCCTTGGTCATGAGTTAACATGGAGGAAGAAAAAGACATGGGGCAGAATTCAAGGCCCAGAGAATTGGACCAAAACCCACCAACGGGGGATCCCAGGCTTTGGCCCCCTGGTTCTCCCTCTGCCACTTTCCCAGGGTCAGAAGGACCCGAGGAAGACGGGAGAGAAAAGGCGGAATGAGAAAGACCACATCCACCCTTCGCCTCCCAGACTCCAGAACGGAGGGAGCTTCATCCTCGGGCCTGGAGGAATTCCCAGCTGCTCCTAGGGGAGAGCGCCTCATGAATATTCATAGTCACCAGAGCATGAGGCCTTGTTTGTTTCATCGAATTTCCCAAATGACAAATGCCATGACAAACAGCTGTCCTCTCTGACTGCCCCCCTCCTGGGCTGACCTGCACTCTGATCACTCTCATTCCCGCCAACCCCCACCTCCCTCCCCGCCTCCTCCTCTCTTCCACTGTTTGCCCTAACCCAGGCCCTCCCCAAAGCTCCAATGTGTCAAGACCCTCCGCTGCCAAACCCCAAGCTGAGCAAACAAGAAGGTCTGAGCCAGGCAGGTGGGTAGTCAGATCCCACCATGAGCAAGGAGCTCAGACTCCAGGCTGGTGGGCTGGACGAAGTGGACAGGGACAGGGCAGTGCTTGAGACCAGGGCACAGGGGGCTCGGGGATAGGACATTTTGCCGTCTCATTGAAGGGAGAAGGAGACACAAGAAGGAAGGAAAGAGAGATTCTTAGCGCAGTGCTTGGAATCTTTCCTTCATTACAGCCAGCATCGCAGTCAGCACACAGACCTCCTTCAAAATGCAATTTCCATTCCGCACAGTGCCGGGGCCCATCAATGGAGCTGGTTAAGTGAGTGATGCCTTCTCCCTCCACAGAGCACCACGGCCATGAAAAAGAATGTGGTATAGACTTAAAAAATAACAATGTCCATAATGTGTTGCTAGGTGATGTAAGGAAATTGCAGCTCTGCCTTTGAAAAACAAATAAATAAAGGAAAGAAGTAAGTTAGCGCATGCATCAGGAAAAACATCTGTAAGGACCTCCACTGATAGCGACTGTCTCGTTGGGCGTGAGGATGCGTGAGGAGGGATTTTTTCACATTTCATGTTAAACACTTCTGGGCTGTTCGAAGTTTGAGCATTTTGCCCATGATTGATTTTATAATCAGGAAAACAATTTTGGGGGCTGGGGAACAGCAAATTTTCCATGAAAAGAAGATGACGGGGTTGCTGCTTCAGGGCTGAGTCACTGCAGGGCTGGGGGAGCCCCGGCAGCTGGCTGCAGAGGGGCTTCCGAGGAGAGGATGAGGCAGGTGTGGCCCCCCACCTCCCCAAACCACCCCCACAGGTATCACTCCAATTTGGCCTTCACCTTGAAATCCAGCTCTGTTTACTTCATTAAGTGTTAGCCCAAGGCTCACTCTCTGGAGAAGCATATTAAATAACTTTTGTAAATTCTTTCCAATTTACAAAGCACTTACGCATTTTCATTCTTTCTTTCAGAAGCCTTTGGAGCCTGCCCTATGAGCCAGGCGCTAAGTGTTGGGGAAACGATGAAGCCACAGCTCCTGACGCTGTGAGGAGCTCCCCATCAACCAGGGGACAAATCTCAACTAGCCATGTTGGTGTCCCTTCCTAGTGCTGTCACCAGTGTGCCCAGGATGGGTTGGAGCACAGAGAAGCATCATTCCTGAGCCAGTGGTGGTGCTGAGCTTTGAGGAAGCTAAGAAGAAACCAGGAGCCTGCAAAGAAGAGCTCTCAGTCACAGGGGTCCCCTGAGTGCAGGGCCCCATGCTCAGAAGTGAGATGCCCTCACTTAATCTGCATGACAGCCCTCAGCGGTACCAGGCCATAATCCCTATTCCATGAGTGGGGCAGACTGGGAAAGGTGCTATCAAGCCCTGAAGGTGGGAAGAGGCATCTCAGGTTCAGGAGAAGGGAAAAGAGCATCCGATAGTTCACGCAGGGTCCCTGCAGTGCCCTGGTCCCCGTTCCACGCTGGCTCCCAGCCCAGACCTGATTGGTCATTCAGAACTGACCCCTGGAGGCCTGGACTAACAAGCATGGAGCACTGGCCCCCCAATGTCTCCCCCAGATGCAGAGGCAGCCCGTTCTGCCTGCCCTCACTTTCCAGGGTGGGCTCTCTGCTGTGCTAGACTCTGCACGATCCTGGGCAGACAGGCCTTCCTCAGGGCCTTCCTCTGTCTTCCCAGCCAGAACTCTGAGCTAAATAAACCTCTGTTCTTTATAAACTACCCAGTCTGTGGCATTCAGTTATAACAACAGAAAACTAACTGTGGCAGCAGGATTGTGCCCTGTTTCTGCTGAGTGTCCAATCCTCCCCATCCATCATGGTCACAATGGAAGGGGAATTCTCTGTCTCTAGCCTCGTGGTCAAAACCTCCAACTCTCACCCTGCCCCCATGGTGCTCCTGCCAGGCCTGTCACCCCATGAGCTTGTTCTCCAGGACTGAATGATTCAGGAACAGTCAACACAGCTTGCTGAATGACCTTTCCATCCTGTGTTGGCAGATCCTGCATCACCAGCTATTATCATCACCTCCTTGTCCATCTCTCCCTCTCCCACCCAGTGGCTACCACCTTTAGGCAGCCAGAAGAGAGACTGAGAACTCAGGGACACAAGTTCTCATTGGGGTCTCACAAACCAAGCACAGGCTTCAGACCAGAGGGACTGAGTGCATGGTAGCTCCAGGAGTGCTCTGAGCCCCTAAGAGTCACTCCCCACCCCAGAGGCTGCCGATGTCCCTGAACAGGGCTTCCCCACCACAGAGTAAGCCCTGGATAGGGAGACTACCAGAGTGACTACAGGCATCATCTACAAAAACGGTCACTATGGGAGGGGGAAAAAAATTAAGAAGGGAAAGACCTGCTTTTGCAACCTTGTCTCAGCATTGCCTGGGAGCCAAGTGTCCCCAAGGGAGAGCTAGAAATCTCAGTTTTCTTCTCCAGGATTGCAGGGGCCACCAGATCTCCAGACCCTGACCCCAGCAGCCAAAATAAGCTCTGAGTCTAAGCCAGGGGAGCCTGCGGGCTCCTCTCCTACCCGCTCACCACCATCACCCCCTCCCAGGGCTCCTCCTTAGAACTATGACCTGGAACCAGTGTGGCCTGGGGTGGGCACAGAGGGGCTGGTGGGCTGCCTCTCTCTGCTTTCTGGGAGTTTCTAAACTGCTCCATTTCCTGCTAAGGAGGACACACTGGGGAGGGGCTACACTGAGGCCCCAGAGAGCTCTCTTGCCCCTTTTCTCCCTTTAGGACACAGTAGGAAGACAGCCATCCATGGATCAAAAACCAGGCCCTCGCCAGACACCAAACCTGCCAGCGCCTTGATCGTGGGCCTCCCAGTCTCCAAAATGGGAGAAATGAATGTTCGTCATCCCAGCCACCCAGTGTGAGGCATTTTTATGACAGCAGCCCAACAAACTAAGCCAGAGGAGGAGTTCCCGATAGGAATGTCTCTACGCACCAAATTTTCCAAAATAAAAAGTGTGCCCAGATGCAAGGCTGTGGCGTGGGACCCGACTTCGCGTCCTTCTTCCCGTTTCACTGACTAGTTTGAGAATGAAATTCTAAGGGTCAAAGGGCACCTCCTGCCCTGAGGACTCAGCCCACTCCCCTCAGGCCTGGCTTTTCTCCGGCTTTAAGCCGTCTTCAGGGAATGGCTGGCTCCCTTTCTCTCTCCCATTCTGAACACAGTGTCAGCAAGTCAGGGCCAGGGAGCTTCTCAGTGCCCAGCACATTAGCAGATTCCATCTGGTCAGTGCGAGGCCCCTGGCGGAGTCCGTCCGTCCCCCTCCACCTCTGTTCCCACTCCATCCAACCCATCTCCTCCCCATAGGCACCTGCCCGGGTGTGTTCTCTGTATGTCCTCAAATATGCATATATCCTTGTGAATTATGGAGCTTTGTTTTGAGTATGTGTGTTGAATTTTCATGCATGGTATTGTGCTATGAATATTATTCTGCATTTTACTTTTTTCAACCAGCCCTGTGTTTCTGAGATCTGACCTTGGGGCTGTCGAATCGGGTTAGATGATTCCAACACGACTCAGCTATCCCACCGTCTGCATCATGGCGGTCTGCTTTCCCATCCCCCACTGATGGACACCCAGAGGCCCCCAGCCTGCTTCACCACTGACAACACACTCCACAGGATCCTTCATGGACAGCAGGGGACTTTCTGCAGGATTCATTCCTGGGTCATAAGACATATGCATATTCAATTAAATGAGTTAGTCGTTATTTGAGTTGGTGTCTTAATCCATTTTGTGCTGCTATAACAGAATACCTGAGACTGGGAAATTTATAAAGAACAGAGATTTATTTCTTAAAGTTCTGGCATCTGGCAAGTTCAAGGTCAGGAAACTCACAGCTGGTGCAGGTTGTTTGGCTAAGTCCTCCCATGACAGGAAGCAGAAGGACAAGAGAATATGTAAGAGGAAGAGATGAAGGGGAGCCAAACCCATCCTCTATCAGACACCCACTCCCACACTAACTCACTATCTCCGTGATGGCATTAATCCACCCATGAGGACAGAGCCTTCAACGCCTCTTACGACTGTTGCACTGGGGATTCAGTTTCCAACACATAGACTCTGGGGGACACAGTCAGAGCATATCCATTGATATTTGTAAATTGCCTCAAACAAGGTCTAAAACATTGCAAACCCTGAATCTGGCACGTTAACTAAAAATAAGTAAATAAATGGCACTAAACTTGCTAGACTGGTTTCCAAAATCAGTGTAGCAGAATCAGGGGGTTCCCGCTCACTTCCTCTCCAGTCCTGGGTCTTCTCCCTGACTTCTGCCATCCTGCCGAGGTCCAAGTCATATTTCAATTGCTTGTGTATACATTCTGTGATTACTAGTATCTGGACCTCTTTCCAAATTCTGGTGAATCGTTTGGTCTTTTTTCAAGGGCAGAAGCGGTGCCAGAAATGTGTTTCCACTCTGCACAGCAAGTTTTGGGATCACATCTGCAGGAGGTTGCCTCCATGTCTTGGGAGCAGAAGAAGAAGAGACAGAAGAAAAATCCCCCCCACCCAAAAAAGAAGTGGAAGGAGGAAGTAGATAGAAGAGAATTTTGTCATTGCAGGTGAGTTGCTCAATCAACAAGGGCGCCCCTGCCCTTACCAATGCCCAATCCATGACACAGGGGTACTCACAACTCCTTGGCACCAGAGTCACCCAGAACTTCTTAAAGCACAGCTTCCTCTGTCCTCAGAGTTTCTGATCCTGTGGGTCTGGGTGGGGTGGAGAATTTGCATCTGTAGCAATTCCTACGCGCTGCTGACACTGCAGGTCTGAGAACCACTGCTTTAGGACACCCCAAGCCCCAACTGTTGTGGGGCTGGCACAGTGGGTGGGGCTCGGCAATCAAAGAACATTGAAATCCACAGGCCACCAAAAGGACCTATCTCTCCTGCGTGAATTAATGCCAGCCCTCAGTTCCAGGGCCTGCCACAGTGAGGTGAGCAAGGTCCCAAGGAGCCACTGTTAAGGAGCTTCCTTCTCAGGGTCTTGTGCAGGATGTGCCTCTGAGAGAGAGGGTTCTTTAAATGTTGCACCCCAGTGCTGTGCTTGCCTCCCACTGACCTGGCCCCACCCTGTCACCTCTCTCCTGCTCTTGACCAAGGACTGCCACTTTATTTATCATGGTGTTCACATCAAGCATGTCATCTCATTCAATTTTCCTGACTATCTATGAGGTTCCATTGGACAGTTGGAAACATTGAGGCTGGAGGCCCTTCAGCACATAGGAAACTGCTCTCTCTTCTTTTGGGGAGGGCAGTGGGGTATACTGGAGATTAAACTCAGGGGAGCCACATCCCCAGTCCTTTCTTTGTATTTTATTTAGAGACAGGGTCTCACCAAGTTGCTTAGGGCCTCACTAATTTGCTGGGTCTGGCTTTGAACTCTCGACCCTCCTGCCTCAGCCTCCCCAGCTGCTGGGATTATAGGTGGGTGCCACCAAGCCCAACTTGCTCTCTCCTCTGACTCCTTGGCACCACTGCTGCTGCCCTCCTGCACAACATTTGTGGTGCTGCGTGACCCCTCTTGTCCTTTGGTTCCTCACAGTGCATCCTCCTCAAAGCTCTTCGAAGGTCACTGAGACTATTATTCCATGTCCTAATAGAGAACTGGGAAGTTCAGAGAAGTCAGGGCCCCAAAGCCACCAAGCCGGTTGATCCCCGTATGCTCCAGACTGCAGCCAAGCTGGTCACTGTCACTACTCAGCAGCATGGGGCTTCTCAATCTGGAATGCTCTTGCCCTGGATGCCTCTGCTCCCCTGCTTTGCCTGAAGACATATCACAGCTCAGCCAGCGCCTTCCAGCAAGACGGCCATGCCCAGCCCCCGACCTCTCCCTCCTCGCCTGGACCTAGCTCCCCCATGTTCCCCGATCTGAGTTGCCACACTGCTGCGTGCTCCATGTGGCACACCCGTGTCTGTCTCCTTAGCCACTGTCCTGGCAGCAGGAACACAGCACATGACCTGCTCCCACACCTGCCGCTCTCCACTGCAGCAGAGCCGGCTCCAATTCACCTCGTCGGGCAATGCCAGGGAGCAGAGGGAGCCAGCCCAACAGTTGGACCTCCCAGGGCTCCACTCCTCTCCAGCACTTGCTCATTCCCTAGACCCTCCATTCATCCTGGGCGTGGCTGGCCCTCCACAGCTGCCCAGCCTTCGGGGAAGGTCAGGGGAGAGGTTTCCAGGGCTGACTTCCAGGGGCATGGCAATGTGCTAGGAAGAACAGGGGTGTGCTGGAAGAACTCAGGTCCAAGTCTGCCCCTGGGGAGCGGGGATGGGGAAACAGAACAAAAAAACCCAAAGCGTGTCCCTGTCCCTCCTACCCCCTCTCCCCCCAATTTTTTGCCTGGATGGCATCCCATAAGATGCATGCTCAGCTTTGTCTTAAAGTAAAAAGGAAATTGCCCTAGGATGACTTGGAAGGGTCAGAGAGGTCAAGGTGAATGTGTGTACACACACAGCATGGTGTGTGTATCCATGTGTGTGCACATGAACTTATAAATAGACCCTGGGCCTTTCATGTTGAATCCACAAGTAAAAATCACACTCCCTTCTACCCACGTGCATGCCCTCGCCCTCGTCCCCAGTGTATTTCCCTGGCTAGGCCCTGAACAGCTCTGCAAAGGGAAATGTTGAGGGCCAGGGAGACAGCCTGCAGCTGTGACAACAGGTAGGTCAAGACCAGGAGCACCTCTGGGACGAGGAGGGCAGGAGAAACACTCTTAGGGCCAAAAGGAGACAGAGCTGAACCTTGCCAGGCCCGTCCACAGGGAAATCATCAAGGACACACCTGGATAATGAGATGTAAATTGCCAGGGCTGGGGCTGAGGAGAGGCTTATATGCAAATGAGCAGACCAGGCCTCTACCTGGATTAAGCTCAGTTTTATTTTTTAACCCCCTTTTGGCAGAATTAGTCTCCAAGCTGAGGGAGCTGGGCTAGAGAGGGAGACACTGAGACCCAGCCGCAGGGTGTGCCCAAGCTCAGAGGGAGTCTAGACCTCAGCCCAGAGCCTCTCCTGTGGCTCCACGAGCCTGCTCACAGTCCGACCGCCAGCAGGCAGGTGCATGGACGCAGATGCCCGCACCTAGCTAAGGGGCCAGGCTGGCAGCAGGAGTGGGGGCCTGAGGGTGAAAGGACCAGGAGAAAGGAAGAAGTCAGGGAAGGAAATCGAAGGATAAGAACATGGAAGAGGAGCAAGAAGCTGCTGTCTCTTGGCTTTCCCAGAGGGAGCAGGAGAGCGAAACCCCTGAACCAGCCTGCTTGCAGTGCCATTTCTCAAAAGGATCCGACTAGAAAGACACAGGTCCTAATCCCCTCTGCAGTCAGTGCGTGACCTGGGGCAAGTCACTTAACCTCTCGAACCTTGGTTTTATCATCTATAAAGTGGGAAAGAGCCATTCCAGCCCACTTCCCTCACAGAGCATCCGGGGCTCAAGTGAGATAATGGATATGAAAGGGCTTTATGGGAATCAACCCGGGAGTTGGGGCCAGGAGGGAAGGGCCTCCCTCACCACAAAAGCGATTAGGTGTGCTGGGATGAGTTCGGCTTTATTCCTAATGTTTCTGCCTCTTGAGTTCCCATACCCACTGATTTGGGGCGAGGTCAACCCCAAATGGCCTGGCAGTCAGGAGACTTGACATTTATCCTGGCTCTGGCACGAGTCACTGGGGTGTCCCTGGGCAAGTCACCTCCCCTCTCTGGGCCTTAGATGCTTCCTGTGCAAATGAGGATATTGCCCTGGACCGTCTCCCGAGCACAGCACAGAGCCTGCTTACTATGCAGGCCGGGAGTCCTGCTGAGCTCTTGGTTAATGGGTGACCCGTGAGAACTCAATTTGTGTTTGGTTTTAAGTTTTTGCTGCTTTTGCAAGAAATTCTCTGCATCACACAGAAGAAGGGCAAGCATTTTTACTTCCTCTCAGAGCAGGGAGGATGGGCCTTCATGTTTCTAAGATCTGGGCCTGCCTTACCCTGAGTCATGGGTAAGCAGGTCTTTTTCAGCGACAGGAAGGCAAGGTCCTTTCCACCTGGCTGTCAAATACTGCAATGGGATTAAAACTGGAAGATGCAGGCATTTGGGGGATAAGTGTGATGAAAGGTGGAATAGAAATAAGGTGAGGAAAATAGAGGAATGAACCGGGAGAAGGGGTCCTAGACATGGATTTGGACTCCTGGGCCCCATTCCCCAAAGTGCTCCTGATTGTCTGGGGCCCAGGAAATGTCAAGTCTGGTGAATCCAGTATCATCTGAGCACCCCCGCTCAGTGTGGGACTGATGCACTAGGCCAGCCCCATACCTGGACTCACCAGGCAGAACCTCACCTTGAGGAACAGTCTGTCTTGCCGGTAACCACAGACCTCACCCACTGAGCTTCTGACTGTAACTCAGGCCATTTCTCTATAATCCCAGGATGTTCATAAACATCTTTCATGCAAATAAATGGGGTCATTCTGGCCCCGGCCCCCAGCATGAATGTCCCACCTTCACCTCAGCACTATGGACACTTGGCACCAGATAATTCTTCATGGTAGGGAGCTGTCCTGTGAATTAGCAATGTCCCTGGCCTCTACCCACTAGATGCCAATAGCAAGCCCCCCAGCTGTGACAATGTCCCCAGACATTGCTGAATGTTTCCTGAGAGGTAAAATCTCACCAGTTGAGAACCACTGTCTTAAATGTTCAGAAATAAGGCAGATATTTGCTGTGGCAGGTTTTCTTTCCCCCAACCCTTCCAGCCCCAACGTATCTCTGGGGGATGGTGGAGATCACACATCTCTTTGAGGACTCACTGCAGAGAAGTTTGGACTTTGTAATGGAATCAACTGGTAGGATCCATGGGCCTCTGGAGGCAGACATGATAGAATTCTATCCCAACCAGCGGGGAGAAGAGGACAATTTAGGATCTAAGGGAAGGGACTCGGAGATAGAGCCCCACTCCATTCCTGGCCCAAACCACAGAGCCCAATTTGAGTCCAATCAAGCTATTATTGATGCCTGTGGACCTGATGTCCCAGCAAGAGTCCTTGCCGGCTTCAGAGAGAGCGGTCTGGTTTTAAACAGAATCCCAGACAGTGTCTGAAGGAGCTGAAAGCATCCCTGGCTTCCAAAAAAAATCTAGAAAAATTTAGCCAGAGAGACAGATCTCCAAGCAACAAAGCTAGGCTGGGGCTTCATGCCACTGAGAGACTGAACTGCAAACCAAGACCCGTGGCCATGCCGCTGGGCCCGTAACACCCCTTCTATGGTTTGGATACAGGTGGCTCTCAAAGCCCCCATGTTAATGCAGGATGTGACTGATGAGATTGTGAGAGCTGTAACCTAATCCGTGGGTTAGTCCACTTGATGGATTAGTAATTTGACAGGTAGGCACCTGGGGCGTGGCTGGAGGAGGTGGGTCTCTGGGGGCATGCCCTTGGGGATTTTACCTCGTCCCCTGGCTCCTCTCTCTTTCTCTTTGCTTCCACCCCGGGTCACACAGCTTCCTCCCGTCACACCCTTCTGCCTTGAGGTTCTGCCGCAGCTCAGACCAAGAGCCACAGAGCCAGCTGACCCTGAACTGAACCTCTGAAACCAGGATCCCAAAATAAACTTCTCCCCTCAGGGGTTCTTTTCAGGTATTGTGGTCACAGCAATAAAAAGCTGAACAATAGAGTCCAGCAGAGTTGGAGGAAGGCCAGAGCTCATGGATACCTGGGGAACTTGGGACTTACCTAGAATACAGTAGAGAAACTGTCCCTCGACAGGGGTCCACAGAGGTCTCCAAGAACCAAGGAGAACTCTACTCAGAACTCCCAATTTCTAGACCACGAGGCAGAAAAGAATTTAAACACACCTCCAGGTGCAAGGAACAGAGCAAGAGATTCATTATGAAGTGGCAGTGAACACAGGAGAGCAAGAGTGAGGGCCATCTCAAAAAGACAGTGTGTCTCCTTGTCTTGGTCTGGATTTTAACATTTATGGAGGGACAGTAGCTAGGGACTGAACCAGAGATAGAGTCAGGGCAGGATCGTGACATTTCACACCAGTTTCCTTGTTGTATATTGCCCTCGAATGTTCTAACCATGCTACTTCCTACATCACGCGCGTCCTGTTAGCATCTTGAATCTCCACCCAGGGGTGTGTGTCTTTACCAAAGTCTTCAGGTCTACACTCTCTAAAGGAGTGCTTCCTCCGGTGCCTTGTAGTTTTCTTGAGGATTTGTTGCTTTTTCAGCCATTGGCAAGTTGTGGGCCAGGACAAGGGCTCAAGGACACAGGCTGGGTTGCTCCGGAGCTGTCTCCTCTGTATTCCAGTGGTTTATGCATGTTTCTCTTGAGACTCGGTGCTCTCTTTGTATCCTTACAGTCCTGTCAGAGAACTACCAATATTCTCGCTTGCCCCAATATGACAGCTGGAGCCAGGTGAAAGGACAAGGTTCCCCAGTGTTTGACTACAGGGTGGCCACACTGCCATCTCAGAGCGGTGCCATAGACAGTGCTTAAGGGGAGTCCCCAGTTGATAAATTGCCCATCGCTCTTGGGATGGAAAGTTCACAGCAAAGTCCTCCATTATCATCTGCTATGGTTTGCATGAATGTCTCCCAAAATCCAAATATTTAAAGGCTTGGTCCCCCATGGCAGCACTCTTGGGTGGTAGTAGAATATTTAAGAGATGGGGTCGAGTGGGAGGCCTTTGGTCATTAGGTCCATGTCCTTGAAAGGGACTGTCTCCTGGTGATTCTCTTTGGCTTTCTGGCTAGTGATAAGGTGAGCAGATTTTCTCCTCCACGCATGCCTGAAGCTGGGGAGGAAGGGCTTTACCACACATGGTGTCCACTAAAGCTCAGAAGGGAGTTGGGGGGGGAAAGCACGGGGGGGGCCGGGGGGAGGAGATTTTATTTAAAGTCAGTTGAGGAGGATAGAAGAGACCTTTTTCTTTCTCAAAAGCCCATCTTCAGGGAGCTGGGGCTGTAGCTGAGTGGTAAAGCACTTATCTAGCCCACGTGATGCACTGGGTTTGATCCTCAGTACCACCTAAAAATAAATAAAGGCATTATATATATATATATATATATATATATATATATATATATATATAATGCAATATATAAAGGCAATATATAAAGCCCCTCTTCAGGGACTCAGGAATATGAAAAACTTGTATAAGAGGATGGGGAGGGGCTGGGGTTGTGGCTCAGCGGTTGAGCGCTCCCCTAGCACATGCTAGGTGCTGGGTTTGATCCCAGCAAGACATAAAAATAAATAAATAAAATAAAGGTACTGTGTCCAACTGCAACTAAAAAATATTTAAAAAAAAAAAAAAAAAGAGGAGGAAGGACAGTGGGACAAGAGACAGGAAGCACACATACGTAGAGTTGGCCAGGCTGTGTTAATCAGAAATGGGCCGCAATCTGTTTCCCCAGTGCCCGTCCAGGCCAGGGGGCAGCCCCTCAGTCTCCATTCTCTGAATGAGGAAGTTCAGAAGTTGAAATAACTCCGAGCTGTTGGTTTCAAAGGGGCTGCTCCACTCCCTGGCATGGCCATCCAGCATTCCCACCAGAGGCCTAAAAGCAATGGATCTGCCTAATCCTGGGCTGAGACCTCTAAAACCATGAGACAGAATAAACCTTTTCCCTTTACAGGTTGATTATCTCAGGTATTTGTTATAGTGACAGAAAACTACCACACCATTTCTTAACTAAATCAGTGTTGACATTTATGGGGCTCAAGGAAAGGCTGGGATGGAGGGGGGTTCACTGCAGACTGCAGGAGAAGGTCACATGACATGGGTGCAGAGGAACCTGGGCTATGGACTCAGACCAGCCTGCAGTCAGGTCAGCCAGTCGCCGGCTGCTCTGCCTACAGCGAGTAACTCAGCCTCTGTGAGTCTCAAAGTTCTTCTCTGGAACATGGAGCCACCAAGAGGAAACTATGTCAAAAGACTTTGAGATTTCATGATGTGATATCATGAAATCTATGTCTGTTCTTCTGTTTTCCTGGCTGTATAACTCCTAAAATCCTTGGACTATCTCCAAGTGATTAGTGTCTTTTCATATGCTGATGGCCGACAGCTGATGGCTGTCATCTTAGGCAGAATCAAGGCACCAGACACTGGAAATATCAAGACAGGATTAGAGGGTTGGGACTTTCAGCCCGAACCGCCCAACCTCTGAGATGGGGAAAAGGGTCAAAGATTGAGTTGATCAGCAATAGCCAGTGATTCAACCAACCATGCCCATGTGATAGAACAGGGCTGGGGAGCTTCAGGTAGCTGGACACACAGAGGGTGGTGGCCCAGAGGCAGCATGGAAGTTCTGCTCCCTTGCCTGCTTGCCTGTCATAGGCATCTCTTCATCTCTAGAGCCTGTTATGTACTTTATGATAAACTGGTAAACGTAAGAGATTCCCTGCGGTTGGGAAGCCCCTCAAATAAATTAACCAAATCCAAAGAGAGGATTGTGGGGCACCCAATTTATGACTGGTTGGTCAGAAACACAGATAAAGCAACCTGAGGCTTTCAATTGGCATCAAAAGTGGGGGGACAGTTTTATAGACTGAGTCCTCAACTTGTGGAATTTGACACTGTAGGTAGTGTCAGAATTGAATTGAAACTGGACGTGATGGCACACAACTATAATCCCCGTTAAGTGACTGAGACAGAAGGATCACAAGTTCAAGGCCAGCCTGGGCAAATAAAATAGAATTGTTAAAAATGATTGGGGATGGGGATGGGGATATAGCTCAGTGGTAGAGCGAGCGCTAGCCTAGCTTGTGCGAGGCACTGGGTTCGATTTCAGCACCGCATATAAATAAGTAAAATAAAGGTCCATCAACAACTAAAAAAATAAAAAATAAAATAAAGGTTTGGGCTGTACTCAGGGGTAGAGTGCTTGCCTAGCTGCACAAGGCCCTTGTTCAATTCTCAGTACCCTGGTCCCCCACAAAGAAAAAGACTAATTGAATTGTATCAGGGTATACCTTGCTGGTTGTCTGCTGCAAATGGACTACTGTCTGGTATGGGGACCTCTCCATTTGGTCCTAGAAGCCTTCTGCATGGATTATTGAATCAAATTATAGGAGAAGCTGAGTGTGTTTAATATTCATGGAAACGAAATAACATACACAAAGTGTGCAACAGAGTCCTCCACAAGGGTGCTTTATTCTCGTGACAACCCATCTCTCAGACCTACCAGAGCAGCTTCTGCCATCCCCACCGCACAGAGTGTGCAGAACGTCTACTGACATGGGCGGCAGGACAGGGTCGCTGGCTCCAGAAATCTGCCCGCATCCAGAGACTACAACTCCAACCCAGGGCACCCTGAGGGACTTCTAGTGGCTCTGAGGTTCAAGGACAGACTCCTCCAGAAGGTCAGCTCCCAGAGCACCCACTGTTCAGACCCCACTGGGGAATTGGAGGTCTTTATCTTCACCTTTCAGGTCGTGAGGCAGCATTGAGAAGACAGTTGGTGTGGCTCCCAGGTAGCTGTCAGCTGGGCTTGGAGTCCCTCAAGAATCAGGGACCATGCCTTCCTGGGGCTCCTCCACCACCCTGTGGCACAGTGATTGAGGACCAGCGTGCACGTTGGGGACTGGAAGGGCAGAGAGTGCTACTGATTCCAGCATGACTGTGGACCTGCAGGGTGACCCCTCCATCTGAAGCCACAAGGACAGGGTCAGAGCCCCTTGGGAAGGCAGAGGATGGTGCAGCAGATTTCCTCAGGTCCCCTGAGACAGGCAGCATCTCAGAAGAAAGCCAGGGTCAAGGCCACCTTGCAATCAGCACCACAGTTGGCCTTCCTTCCCCTTTCACAACCCTTATCATGCTTCATGGTTTACTCTCCGTCTCTACCGCTCAGCTGCAAGCCCCACCAGTGCAGGACCAGGCATGACTTGCTCTTTGCTGGATCCCCAGCAACTATCCCCAATGTTTGATGAATTAATACATAAATAACTTTAAAATGCAGATGTTAAACCGATTTGAAAAGATAACATGGGAGATCATTTAATCAGGCCATCTGGAAATACCCCAGAAGCCCAGGGTTACTGCTGGGGCTGATGCCCTTCACCAGGGCTTTGTGGAGACCACAGTGCCCTGCAAGGAAGACACTGCATCTAGTGTAACTGTGTCCACAGCCCAGCAGCAGCTCAGCTCCACACTGGGCGGGGGGGGGGGGGGGGGAGTTTTGCCCAAGTCCATTAAAAAGGAATCCAGTGCGGTGGTGTGTGCCTGTAGTCCCAGCTACTCAGAAGGCTGAGGCAGGAGGATCACAAGTTCAAAGCCAGCCTCAACAAATTAGCAAGGCCCTAAGCAAATTAGTAAGACACTGTCTCAAAATAAAAATTTTTAAAAAGGGCTAGAGATATGGCTCAGTGAACAAGTGCCCCTGGGATCAATCCCTGGTATGAAAGAGAGAGAGAGAGAGAATCCAAACCAGAGTAGTGGTGTGCCTGTAGTACCAGCTACTCTGAAGGCTGAGGTAAGAGCATTGCTTAAACCCAGGAGTTCAAGACCAGACTGGGCAATGTAATAAGACTCCCATCTCAAAAACAAACAACAAAAAAAATGAATAAATCCATAGAAATACTGCCAAGAACCCGCAAATAATTGTCATTCATTGAAGGATATCTCGACTGGAGCACCTTCAAAGCTAGGACTTGCACTTCCCCTAGAACTTCCTCCAGGTGGGGAACTGTATTTTGATATTGCCCCGGTCTTGAAATCAACAGAAGATCAACTCATAAGAGCATAAGAGGTCTCTGTGACTCCCACACCATCTGCACACAGGTAGTGTCCCGACTGAAGAGAAATGTGGAATGGGACCTCAGGGTCACTTCCTTGGACAGCTGGGTCATTGCTGCTCTACTTAGCCACCCTTGCGCCTCTCCTTCCACATGGCAGATGTGTTTACTCTCAAAACAAAGTAATAGCTTCCAGCCTTCAAGGGGCTACTTGCTTCTACAAAAAGCAACGACCTCAAAAGCAATATAATTTCTACTAAGAAAATACCCCATGGTTTTGGACTCACCATCCTAATATCACTTCCAGGAAGGTCAAGCCATTATGGACCTCTAAGTCCACACCAGAATGCTGTAAACATATTCCATCTCTGGCCAGTGACGCCTCCCTTCTCCCCACCGAGGCCATGCCTGGCCATAAGATGCCAGAGAGTTCTCAGCTAGCCAATTGCTTACCACTTGAGAGCAACATCATCTGGCCATGAATTGATAAAGAAGCTCTAGAGATTATCACAAGCGTCAAGGCTCCTTCAAACTAATTCTATGTTCTTGCAATTACAAACCCCTTTTGCAAATCTTTCCCAAGGACAGGCCTTCCCTCTTAATTATGCCACAATGTATGCATCCCTGAAATTAGAGGCCTCTGCTGGGCATTATGACGAGATGCTTATCTTGAAGCTTGAATATGCACTTTGGCATGCTGATGTGCTCCACTCTCTAATGTGCAGGATTCCAGAAACCTGCCTCAACAGCGGCCTCCAGAGAGGAGAGAGGACAGCCAAAATGGAGGAGTGGATTGGACATGGTCAGGAGAGGGGTAGCCACCTGTGCTGCTGAAAGAAATGGCTTAAAAAGAAACCCACTCCCCTCAAGGAGAAAAGGCCTCCCTCTTCCCACAGCTGCAGCAGAGCAGACTGGGGGAACATGCAGCACAGGGACAAGCTGCAGTCCCTGAAGGACAGAGGCAGACAGTGTAGCACATGTCCCCATTTCCAAGGCCCTTCCAAGCCAACAGGAAAGGCGGTGCACCCAAAGGTGACAGGTCTCATGTCCAAATGCCAGCATAGAGGAAGACCTTAGGAACTCAGACCAGAGTGGACTCTAAGCTTGGGTGACCAAGAAGGGACCTGTGTGGAGCAAGATTTGCACAGAGGACACTGGGCTCTGTACAAGTAGTTGAGGGGCAAGGTTAAGCCCTTGGGTACTGAAAAAGGGCCCCAAAGCCCTCCTGGGCAGTGGGAATCAGGGGTGCACAGAGGTGCGGTGGAGACTGGCAAGAGTGTGGGGACTGGGAAGGCGGACTCCAGAAGCAGTGGACCTTGGGTCCTGGCTGGCCTGAGACAGTCCCAGTCTCCTTCAGGCACCCCTGTGGTTATTCATTTCCCTACACTCTCAAGACCGTCCCAGTTTGGTTAGAGAACTACGTGGTCACTCAAGTTAGCAGGACCTCTGAGCAGCACCTACTATACCCAGAGGCCCCTAGTACAAACCAAGCAACTGAGATCACGCACACCCCACCCCTCCCTGACGGAGCCCACCCCTTCATTCCTGCCAGAGCTTCGTCCCCCCCAGCTCCTTTCTTCCTCTCATTCCCATCCCTTAGAAGTCCTGGCTCCACCAGGAAAAGGGAAAGGGTTCATTAAAAAAAAAAAAAAAAAAAAAGGAAAGAAAGAGAGAAAAGCTTTTTCAGAAGAGAGCACTTAAACAAATAAAAGGACTAGTCAGAGACTGGGAGAAGGTGGCTGTACCCATGTGACTGAAAATGGACCTGTATTCAGAACATCCAAAGTCCTTACAGATCCATAAGGAAAAGACAAATGTCCCAACGGGAAGATGGACAAAAAACATGGACACATAGTTCACCGGAGGCCAGGTCTCAATCATCATGAAAAAGTGTTCAACCTCTAATATTCTGGTCAGGACCAAAAATATTAAACAGAAAATTCCATAAATAAACAATGCCTCCATTATCCATAACCTCTGATACTGTGTCTTGTTCTAATTGTTCTATTGTCGGTTGCTACTGTCTGGCATCCCACTGGAGGCCTTGGATCATATCCCCCAAGGGTGAGGGAGGATCACTGTATGTTCTAGAAAAGGGTCTCATAGCCACGGCATAAGATGACCCAGGTCTCCTTGCACAGGTGAATATTCAGTGCTCAAGAGGAACAATGAAAAATATCTAAACATTCATTATCAGAAGATTAGACAAGTGACGTTTAGCATGTCATACCATGAATTATATAGCAGCTAAAATGAACAAATCAGGATTAAAACATTATCGGAAAATCCTCCATAATGTTGAGAGGGGAAGCAAGTCACAGGTTTATATAGTACAATGCTGTCTATATGCACTTAAAAGTACCCAAACTTTATGTGTAGGCGCATGTGGGAGGGTAGTTTATGGAGACACATATGTATCAAAAGTATAAAATTATGGTGATGACAAGCTCCAAATTCAAAAGAGTGATTAATATAGAAGAAGAAGGGGGGAAAGAGGGAATGGGCCTGGGACTGGGGGTTATTGAGGGAACTTACATTAAATTTGTAATATTTTATTTTTTAGAAAAAGAAGAAGATCTGAAGCCAATAGGGCAAACTCTTGAAATATGATAAAACCAAGTGATGGATGAATGGATGTTCCTTGGGTTATTGGCGTCTCCATTTTTATTCTTGAAATATTTCACTAAAACTACAAAATGAGAGGGTTCAGGCATAAGGGTTGTCTGAAACAGAAAGGTGGTAGAATTGAGAGGCCACAGGGTGACTCCCCAGCCCCCTGCTCACGGGACCCCCTCCTCACAAGCCTGGGGGGCTGGGGGGGGGGGGGGCAGGGTGATCCTCCAAGGCTCCGGCTGACTGGGCACAGGACTGGCAGGTGGGGAGTGGGCTCCCTCTGGTCTCTTCTCCTTCTTCTATCTTTGGCTGGTTCTGGTTGGTCCCTTTCCCAGTTGGTCTTTATCACGTAAAAATATCTACTTGGACACATTCCCTCCCCACTTGGTTGTCACAGGAAAGAACCAAGTTTTCACCTCCTAGACTAAGATGAAAATGTTTGTTACGGCCCAATATAACCCGAGGTATAAATTTGTCCCGCAGCACTCAGATACAAGCAATGTGTCTAAATCAAACCAACTTGGCTACAAGCCCCCATCTTCAAGGATGGGCAAGAAATTCCATCTCAGTCATGATTTGGAGGACTCCTGTCCTGCTGGGAAGATTATGTATTCCAAAGGCAGCCCAAGACAGGCAGCACAGAGAAGCCCGTTGTCCCAGCTGCCTGGGTACTTTCAAAGGCACAGACTCCTCTTGCTCAAAGCCAGACTTACCACCCAGCACTCTGTCCTCTGGAAGGTAGAAGCTGCCCTGCCAGAGTCCAGCCACCCAAGACCCTATATAAGTTGTGATTCATGGCAACCTGGGTCCCCACCCCACCCCCCGTCACGAAGCCACCTCTGGGGCTATGTCACCACCCCCTTGTCAAATTCCAAGATGGCCCAAGACTGGGGACAACAGCCTTTGTGGACACCTACCCTGGCATATTCTCAAGCACTGGAGAAGTGATCAAGGTTTGCAGGAACTAACAGGGCTGCAAACCCGGAGTCCAGGCCCAGGACTGCCCTGCAGTCTGTGGCCCAGCTTCTGAGTTTTCACTCTGCCTGACTTTGAAACCCAGTTGACCTCCGCAGCCTGTAAAAACCACCGGGGCTAGAAGGAAGGGAGGCCCAAAGCGGAGATACTAGATTTACTGATGGGAAGAGGAGGTGGATGTGACCTATCTGAACCCCAAACTCAAAAACCAGTGTCAGTGATTATATGTGGGCTAACGCATTTCCAGGGAATTGAACTTCCTTCTTGGGATTGATCTATTTTTCAATTTTCTAAAATGAATGTGTATTGCTTTTATGATATACAAAATGTTATGACCATTAAAATTTCCTAAATATTTTTTAAATAACTATTCATCTGGGCCCAAATACAAAGCCACTTTCTCCACGTGCCACTGCCAACAGCCAAGTGTGTGAGCCGTGGACCCAGAGGAGACGCCCATCTGCCCCGCCCCCACCCCACCCCGTGGTCCTCAGGTTGCTCCTGCCCACCTCTGTGGTCCCCGCACAGTGCCACCCCGTACCACACAGGCACTTGTTCCTTTGTGATTCCTTTGAGGTTTGTGACAAAGCTGGACTGTGTCTATTGTCTCCTGTTTAAGATTAGGAAAGTAAAGCCATGGCCCTCAGGGTGGAAGAAAGCCTGGAGGCCACACTGACTCCTGGTGCTCGACCCAGAACCACAAATGTCCTTCAGGGTGAGAGGCAGGCAGCAGAGACCCTGAACCATCATTAGGTCAGGGCCATACTGACTGTCACTGGGGCCGAGAAGTTTATCACAGTGGGGACAGAAACTGGGCCCAGGTGGCTCCGAGCAGTGGGTGTCCTCTTTCTCCCTCGGTGGTGTCAGGCGGTGTCTGGAAGTGGGTGTTTTCGAGAGAGATGAATAAGTCCAGTGCAGGAGTGTGGAGTGAGCCGTCTCTGCGCTAAACCCTGTTCTCCCACAGTTTTCTCAGTAATAAGAGGTATTTTTATCTCCTTCTGTCTGATGGTTCAGAACATGGCCAGGGAAGAGAAGGCATCACATAAAAGTCCCTTCAAGCCCCAGCAGAATGCAACGGCTCAGGAGGAATTCTAAGACCCCTCCTTCTGTTAAGACTGTTGGGGTAACTCCCGGGCGACCCTGGTACACCTGGTGTTTTAGACTGGGTGGCTTTCTGTTGTAAGAGGCTGTCTGCTACATCACGCAACAGCACCAGGCCTGCCAACGGATGCTGATAGAACACCCTAGGCTTTGGCTTGGATATGGTTTATGTATGACCCCCAGAAGTTCCTGTGTTGGAAACTTGATCCTCTGTGTGACAATATTCAGACATAGTGGGACCTTTGAGAAGTGGAGCCTAGTGGGAGGACCCTATGGCCTCTCCCCCCACTCTGGCTTCCTCTCTTGCCACGTAATCCCTCCTTCTTGCACTCACTCCCACTATGATACCATTCACTGTGAGATCCTCACCGGAGCTGAGCTGAAGCTGGCACTATGTCTCTTGACTCTTCATAACTGTGAGTTAGATAAACTTCTTTTCTTTTTTACATCACCCAGCCTTCGATATTTTGTTATAATAATGAAGTACTGATTAATACAAGTGACTATCAAAAAAGTCCCTCAGGTGAAGGACTTTTTAAAAATTTTTATTGACTAATACACAAAAACTAAAAATTATACTTTAAAGTGTTACCCCATGATGCTCAATACATAGATACATTGTGAAATGTTCAAATCAGGTCAAACACATCTATCTCCTCAAACATTTATCATTTCTTTAGGGCAAAAATAGTCAGAATCCTTTCTTCTAATTTTTGAAATACACTGTGCATGGTGGTTATCTACAATCTCCCTAATGTGCAATAGTGCCCCAGAACTTCTTGCTTCTATCAAACTGTCATTAAGTCCCCATTGATCAACCTTTCCCCCACCCTCCTTCCCCCTGCTCCAGAGTTTGGAGCTCCCAGACTTCTCGCCCAGCACAGAGTCAGGACATGAGTAAATGTATCAGACAGGATCCTTCACACCCAGACACAGGAGGCTTGCAAATGGCACAAAATAAATAGGACATTTGACAGCAAGTCCAGGCTCACTGCAGACATGGACGTTCCTAGGAGAGAATGGCTAAGAGCAATGACGAGTCATCTGCTCCATCAGCCGATCGACAAATATTTATCCACTTATGGACTGAGCATTACACACTGGGCCCCGTGCCAGATGTTGGGGACACAAAGACCAAGAAGATGAGCAGAGCCTTTGCCCTCACATAGTGTGATGTAAACCATCAATCTTTTTAAAGAGGGGTTAAGGGTTAATGATGGAGAGGTACCGGGGGCTTACATGAAGTCACAAGAGATGAACTCTGGCCAGAAAAGGATCCAGGGCGTCATCTGGAAGTCTGAAATCTTGTCCTATCCAACAGGTTGCCCCTTTCCCCAGTGGTCCCCTCCTCACCTGGCCCAGAAGTCCACCCCTGGATCTGGGGCCTGGTTCTGTCAGCAGTCCCTTTGGACCAGGTAGGCCCTCGAGGACTGAGGGTGGGCCAGGATCCAGTTGCCTTTGCACCCCGTGGTAACTTCGGATTCCGTTTGGAGCCAGCTGAGGCTGCAGAGTAATCGAATTAGGCAAATATTATGGGGAAGAAAATGGGCCTGTAAGTAGCTTAAAGTGATGGAAATGACCTGAAGGTGGCCATGCAAATGGTCTGTATAATATCCTGTAATAACCCTGTCCAGGCAGCCCGGGGAGGCTGGCTTCCAATAATGAGGTGTCTGATTAGAATAATATTCAGTGGGAGAATGCGTGAGTGTCTGCATAAATCAGGCCTGGAGAGCCTCCCCAATTAGCCAGGAAGGAGACAGGCAAGGTGGGTGCCAACCCTGCCCAGGAAGGCTGCTGGGAAGTTGCAGAGATGAGGAAGGAAAACGAATCATCCTCATAAGAATCCCTGACATTTTATAGCACTTTACAGTTTATAAACCCTTCTCCTGGGCAATATCTCATCTGATCATCACACGGTCACTTGAAGGATTAAATACAACGACTTCTGTTGGAAGAGAATGTTCAGTTTGGGATGTGAATTTAGCCCCAGCAGGCAGCATGGTGCCTGGCATGTAGTAGTTGTTCAATAAATGGGAACCATTCAATAAATGAGAACCATTGAAGATCACTTAACAGACAAATGATTGCTTTCTGATCATCTGCTTTTCTTCCCTGTTAATACCTGGGATATGAGGGACTCACATGCACCTCAGAGAGCTTCCTTTTTCTTCCTCTACTTTCCACACAATAAGGTGAAATTGGCATAGTTCTTGGCAGAGAGATGCTCAAGAACCATTCTTTCCCCTCCTTATCTCCCATCGTTACTCCAGTTGACAAGAACAGTGCCCAGGTGGAGTTCCCCACCTGCCCCAGGACGCCTCACTCATTCCATTCAGGGATTGAAAATTGGGTATCATTCATTGTGCCATTCATTCATTTATGTCTTCAAAAAGTTACTGACCACCCAGTAGGAGCCAGGGGCAGGCACATGAAAGAGAGGAAGAAAAATGCAGGAAGCCAACAGCGCTGGGAGGTCAGGTTGGGCAGAGGCACCACTACTGACCCAACAGCCCTGGGAGGTCAGGTTGGGCAGAGGCACCACTCCTGGCCATCCTGCCCTCTAGGTCCCAGAGCCAATAGGCCACAGGGACAGGGGAATATCTGTAGCCAGTGGCAGGTCACACAGCCTCAGGGAGAGGAGCAACGGAATCCCCACATCCATGGACAGCAGTGCTGTTTGCAGGGTTTGCTCTAGGATCCTCACAGCTCACCTCTGAGGGACACTTCCTTCCTGTCTGTTTCACTGATGAGCAAACTGAGGCCCAAAGAAATTAAGATAACTTGGCTGAACAGCAAAATTAGTTTCTACCCAATGTTTCAGATTCCAAGTCTAGTGTTTTTTTATAATAACTTTATTTTATTGATTGATTTATTTTTATGTGGTGCTGAGGATTGAACCCAGAGACTCACTAGGCTAGGCAAGTGCTCTACCATTGAGCCATAACCCCCCACCCCAGTTACTAGGCTTTTATATGTAAATAAATATACAGAAATCAAATCCAGGGGCAAAGTCACAGCCTCATTTGAAGATTCCTATGTAGCCATTTATGCCTGCAAGATGCCTGGTGTCCAAGTACACAAACCCACACACAGATGGGCTTCCTGTCCATGCACACACCAAGCAACTTCTCAGAACAATACCTGACTTCTTGGGCTTTTTTCTTTTGATGCCAAATACTGGTAATTTGCAGGAAGCAGTTAAAGGACCGAGATAGAAGTTGAGGGACTGTACTCTGAATTGTTAATCTGGATGTAAGACTCTGGGGAAGTTTGGACAAAGTTGAGAAAAACTTGACCCACAGTGACCTTGACATGGTTACCCAAATCCTTGACAAGTTTCAAGACGCCTCTCAGGTAATTCATGTGTATCAGTGCACTATCTGCTTGAATCCATAACAAGAGACCCTAGATATTTATTTCTCACAGTTCCGGAGGCCAAAAGTCCATGATCAAGGAGTCTGGTGAGATCTCTCTTCCTCTCTTGAAGGAAGACAGCTGCCTCTACACTGTGTCTTCACACGGACCTTCCTCTGTGTTCACATGGAGAGAGATCTCTGGGGGTCTCTGCTTCTTCTGAGGATGCTTGTCCTGTTAGATTAGGAGCCCACCCTTATGACCTCATTTAACCTTAATTACCTCCCCAAAGGCCCTTTCTCCAATATCAATCAACTGAGGGTTATGGCTGAAACACACAAATTTGGAAGGCTATAACCCTAAGCCTATACACCAAGAGCTGGGGCAAGCCTTGGGGCACAGGAACGTGATGAGCACTTAGAAAGATATATGTCACCTTTAACCCTCCAACAACCCTGCAAGATCTTGGAGGCTACCTATGTTGGACACAGCTTCCTTCTGCCCCAGAGCCCTATAGCACAGGCTCCTGGAAGGGAAAGAGCACCCAAATCCAGGATGGTTACATTGCAGACTCTTCCCTGGGTACCCAGAAGACTCTCCTCTTGGCCCTTTCCCAGCATCAGAAGACAGAAGGGCTGTAAGAAGAAGACTTGTGGTTCAGGAGACGCAGGGAATTGAGCCCCTGAGTTCCTGAGTGACCACCTGATGCTTTACGCCTTCTGAGAAGTGGGCCTGAGAGAAGGAGATGTGAATAACCACAGATGAGAACTAGTTTAAACAGAGGTAGAGCTATGAGATTTCAGGCTGCAGAGCTGGAAGGTCCCAAGAGATAAGCCCATCCAAAGCCCTCACTTTACATATGAGAAACTGAGGAAAGGGATTGGCCAGGCTGTAGAAGCCTCCATGCTAAGTGCTGCTCTACTTCAAACTTCCTTCAGCCAGCCTCCAGAGTAGTGCTTCTCAAAGCAAAGGACCCTGCATCAGAAGCACCCCTGGGCTGCTTGTTTTGAAAGCAGAGTTCTGAGTCCCACACCCTGAGTCAGTTTCATCATGTCTGAGATGCACCCCAGAAATCCACATATTACCAAGCTCCCCAGGAGGAACTGGTGCACTTCAAAAACTTGAGAACGAAGCCCCAGAGGGGTCTTGTTTGCCATAACAACTCAGAAACGACTAAGTGAAACAGGAACAGGGAAGAGAAGACACAGAGGCAACACCTAGGGGTGACAGGTAGGGAGAAGCAGCGCTCCATCTGACACCAGCCCAGAGTTCAAATAGTCCCACTTGTAACTTCGAGGGTAGAGGGGACCCCACCCATTCATCAGGCTCAGCCAGATTCATCCCAGTGACTAAGGGAGTACCAATGCCACAGCCAAAATGCCCATGAATCAGAAATATAGGCACATCATTGGAGGAAGACCCCAGGATTTGTTTCCTAAAAAAGTTAACCAGCCAGGTGCGGACATCTGAGCTGGAAACCTCATGTACACAGAGGTCTGCACGCTGCTTCTCCCAGTCATTTAGAAGTCACCCTAAACAGCAACCAAGCTGCTCAGGGACTGCAAGGCCACCTGGTGGCCAAAAGAGGAACTGTCAAACCTGACCCCTTCCCCTAGGTTTTCAGCCTGGCCCTCCTCCTGGCTTTCTGTAAGGATGCATGACTCACCTCCCTTTTCTTTTTCTATCTATATTACTTCTTTCAGCTGACTCCCCTTCCAAGCATTTCCTTCATGCAACCACACTCACGCTCTTTTTATTTTTTATTTTTGTTTGTTTCTTAGTACCAGGGATTGAACCCAGGAGCACTTAACCCAGCCCTTTTTGTGTGTGTTTTATTTTAAGACAGAGTCTTGCTAAGTTGTCCAGGGTCTTGCTAAGTTGCTGATGCTGGCTTTGAACTTCTGATCCTCCTGCCTCATCCTCCCAAATCTCTGGGATTACAAGTGTGCACCACTGCACCTGGCTCTCATGCTCTTTTAAATTCTCCCTTTTCAATTTATATCACTTGGGGTTTTCAAACTCAAATGCTTACGGGGGCCAAACAGAAAATACTTTCATGATATGAAGTATTCTGTTCTGGTAATTAGCTTCAAAGGTAGGGGCTATTCAGTACCAGCATGGTATCACCATGTGACAATGTAGGGCCATAAACTTAAGCTACTCCTTTTTAAACTTTAGAAACTTTAAAATGTTATATGAACCAGCCCAACAAAACATACAGAGAGGCCCCCATCTGTGATATGTAGGGTAATTCTCGCCCTTGTTTCTTACTTGCTTTCTTCCTCTCACCCCTTTCCATTGATAAGCCCAAGTTATTACAGTGACTTAGGTCAACACTACCTTAAAGAAAAGATAAGGTGGCATCCTTGAACTTTTAACCAAAATCAGACATTGCAAGAACTTGTGCCATCAACCTCCACTCAATCCCTTGAGAGAGCATTGAAGGAGTGTGAGAGCATTGAAGGAGCGTGGCAGACTTCCCAGTGTGCGTGCGCGTGTACACACACACACACACACACACACACACACACACACTTCCATAGACCTCCTCCTCTTCTACATTAACCTGCTTCCCTCAAGCACCAGAATTCCAGATAAATAAAAAATGTGTTCTTATTCAATAGAATTGTTTTTCTGTTTTGTTTAATTACTAGTATGGTGGCGGTTTTGTTTCCTGCCATTACTAATGCAAATGCCTAGCGTTCCTACTTCCTCCTGGATTAAGCAGGGCTTTATGAGCTAGCCCTGAAAAGCCAGCAACCACTCAGAAGGCTACTCCTATGGGAACACATGTGCTAAATTCCAAAGACGCAACTTGAACAGATCAGCTCTGGGAAGCACAGCTCTGGGAAGCACAGTCCCTGCTGAAGGCTGCCTGGGAAAGCGCTGTGCTTTCGGTGGGTACATTCTGCTTTTCACACCACTTCTTAAGAGAATACATACTGTGAGGGCGAGAAGCATCCTTAGAAATCACTTAGTCCACCCCCTCTTTTTACAGAGGAGAAAAATGTTTACATGTGAGAAAATAGTGAAATGAAGTGGCATGCCCCAGTTCTCACAGTGAGGCAGTGACCTGGGTCCCCAGACACCTGGTGCAGACACTGCAGCTTTTTCAGATGATGAGAAATGCTCTGCCCACAAGGCAGTCAAGAAATAAAAGAAAGAAAACAATAGCAGTCAGCATTTATTGAATAGGTGGTGTTTGCCAGGCACTATGCTAGGCACTCAAGCTTTGGGCCTGTGGCAAGACAGCACATCATAGTGGGATCACATGGCAGAGGAAGCTGCTCATCTCATGGCTCAGACATAAAGAGGGAAAGAGAAAGAAATCAATGATTCACAATCTAAGGGCACCCCCCCCCCCAATGATCTAAGACCTCCCACTAGGTTCCACCTCTTAAAGGCTCCGCCACCTCCCAATAGTGCTACAAGCTAGAGAAAAAGCCTTTAAAATATAGACATTCCAGATCCAAGATACAGCCAGAGGATAATCTGTCAGCCCAAAGTCACACAGGGAATATCTTCCAGGGTTGGGATGGGGTCAGGCAGCTACATTCTTGATCCAGGTACCTCTTCAGAGTTTCCAAGATCTTTGTCTTCCAGTTATCCAATGGCTATAATGCCTCTTCTCTTCCCTGCTGGAGAGGGGGTGGTCTCCGAGTATAGGTTTCTCTGTTGAGAAGGATCAGTGGGACTTTCCATTTTGATGTCACTGATAGTCTCAGTGTCCGGAAAACAACTCTCCTTATAAAGAACACCAAAAATATGATGAACAAAAATAAAGTCAGCATTATGTACGATTATAATGCACCAACCAAAAAGTGGAAAATATAACAAACTGATTTTGTAAATGCATTTCTGGACTGGTGAAAAGTAAGAAAAATGCTGAAAGCCCTCAAATGAACAGAAAACCCAGTTCCAACAAGTAAGTGTCCATGTTAAGGCCTGGGATGATGAGAGAGGTAATCACAGGAACCCTGTGGAACTGGAGCTTGAGTTTTAACAGAGCAACAAGAAGAAAAGGGGCTCAGGAGACAAAATCTGGGAAGAAAGATGAGAGACAAGGGAGAGAATTTTTTTTATCTCACACTCAAAAATTACAGGACAGCAGGAAATGGGATGTACCTGTAGGAGAAAAGGAAAGTGACATGGGTCTCTGCTGCGGAAGCCAATTCCAGAGCAAAAGTCACAAGGAACAGTCCCTCCTTGTGAATTGGGCCCTGTGTGAAGTCTTTATGTGGACACGTCCTGTAACCTTGAACTGCACGTTGAACACATCAACCAAGGATTTGATAAGAAATCGGCCTAAAATAACAAACTCAAAGGGGCGTTATCAATTACCCCATCTCATATTTTTTAAACTGCAAGTCAACAATTTTGGGTTCAGATAGATGACACATAGATAATGATAGGTGTATATAATAGATGAAATGTGCACAAATTCATATGCGTAGATGTGTGGTATATGTAGACTGAAATATGTGGCATGATGACAGAGATATTTTCTGAGAAAAGCACCCGTTAGGCAATTTTTCACCATGGTGCAGACATCACAGAGGGTACTTATACAAACACTGCTATGACATCATAGGGCCTGTGATCTTATGGGGCCACCATGGTAAGCAAGGATTTAACAAAGTATGGAGGGTAAAGAGCCTGGCAAAGTTTTTATGTGATGCATGACTATATATTCATACTTACACAAATATGATTATTTTTAAATGTATTCTTTCTTGCAGAACTAAGGTTAAAAAATAAAAGCATATTAAATACTATTAAAGCCCCACATCATCCATTTCTTTCATGGGAAATTGAAGCCTATGCAGCGTGTAACCAAAATTGCTCACCTGGCTAGGCAGGACCCAGGTGAGGACAGGGTCTTCCTGTTGTACCCCATGGCAGCAAGGTGACCCTGGAGGTCTTCACCATGCACAGCTTTGGTCAGGAAGCTGCTTCTGGTGGACGTTGGGGACGCAGCCACAGAGAAGTCTGGCTGTCCACAAAGCTGAACCCAAGGTGGTTTGCTTCAGTGCCTCCAGCTCCCTGGGGAGGCCGCCTCCTCCCACCCCTTCTGCAGAAACTCCCACAGCCCTCCCATTGCCTCCGCTCTCCCTCCATTAAGACCTGGCCTCAGAAAAGGACTTAGTAACCTTCTGCACACAAAGCTGTAAATTACTCCCCTGCTATCTTCATGACTACTTGCTCTTGTCCTGCAGGATTAAAAGTTTAAGCCAAAGACAAGAATTTCTAAGGGCAGAGCTTTTTGCCTGACATAAGCAAGCCAGCAGGGTAGGGGAGGGGAGAACACATTGGGCTTGCCGGCCCCCGGTGTAGACATGGGCGGTCCTGCGGGTGCCCTCCGGGTTGGCCCCATTCCTCTCCCAAGATCTCCTTCAGCTTCTCGTGTCTTTGACCCGGAACCCTCCTAATCCTCCTCTCGCAAGCTTGATAAAGAGAGCAACAGATAAGATTGTGAAGTTATGAATTCAGTATTTTTTTTACCACGCTGAGCAAAATTTCTAATTCTAGATAAAGTCTGTCCCCTCAAAGCCTTCACCTTGAGGGACACGTCATTTATTTCAATAATGCTTCCATTCTCTGTTTTAAGAATATTAATAATCACCAATTATGAGATGCCTGAGATAGATCAAAAACTACGGCAGGCTCTTTACCCACCATACTTTATTAAATCCTATGAAAGAAGAATTGTCTTCTTTTAAACAAGACAAAACAAGTTTTATTCTAGCTGGATCAAATCTCGCCGGTGGCCACAATAAACTCGAATCCCTAATTTCAGTTATCACACTTGACTCTCAATGACTTCAGGCTGTTTCCAGAAACCAAATGTACCCTTGAAATGCAAAGAGTGACCCCCACAGAGAACAGTCAAGAGAATGTGTCACATGCTCAGTTGGATTCCCCAAAAAGGAGTTCCAGGAATATTTTGTTCCATGGCAACATCTTTGCAATAAGTTCATGGCCTCCCAAGATGACACGTTGGTACTTGGAGTCACATGTATGTGCGTGTGTGTGTGTGTGTGTGTGTGAGTGTGTGTGTGTGTGTGTGTGTGTGTGTGTTTCTAGTCAGCTTTTTTCACAGCTGTGACCAAAAGACCTGACAAGAACAACTTCAGAGGAGGAGAGGTTGGTTCGGCGGGGTTCATGATTTCAGAGGTCTCACTCCACAGAGAGCTGACTCCATTGCTCTGGGCCAAGGTGGGGCAGAACATCACGTCAGAAGAACATGGAGGAGGAAAGCGGCTCAGGATCTGGCAATCAGGAAGCAGACAGAGGGCTCCACTCACCAGGGACAAAATATAAACCCGAATGACACACCCCCAGTGACATTCCTTCTCCAGTCATGCCCTACTGCCCAGTTAATCCATATCAGTGGATTAATCCACTATTTAGGTCAAGACTCTCACCACCCGATCATTTCAACTCTGAAAATTCTGGCAGAGTTTAACACATGAGCTTTGGGGGCACCTCATATCTAAACCTTAACAGTGTATAATTTCATCAGCCAAAGTGCTTTAGCGATACAGTCTATACCCTCAGATCTGCCTACACATCTGACCTGGTACTTTGAGAGAGGAGGGGGAAAGAAGTGTCACAGAATTTCTTTACTTCTGGGTGAGAGGCATGATGATGGCCGTGTCCCCTGTGTCTGCTTCTGCTCCTCCCTGCCCTCCCCACCCCTGGGCTGCATTGCTGGTGACAGCACACGGAGGTGGCAGAGGGGATGCTTGATTCCTTGCTACAAGAGTCAACTTATCCAGAAAGCCCTCCCCTGCGAGGGTCTTCAGGGACTTTGGCACCCTGTCCTCCTCCTTCAGCTCTTTTTTATAGGGACAACTGGAGTTTTTCAGGCTCATGGTAGTGTTCTGTGGGTCCACTGCCAGCTCCCTTCTAGCAGACCCATGTCCCTCCGCCCCTCCAATGCAGACATTCTGGTGGGGTGAGCCCTGGAGCAGCTCGACTACCACCATTCTTCCCAACCCAAAGTCCCTCTCTCTCCGTCGCGTCTCTCCCAACCCCTCGGGGGTCCCCTCGCTCGGCCTCTGATTGTTGTTTAATAGATAGAGCAGGAGCTCTCGTGGTCGTAGCTGTAGCCATGGTCCCGGCTGCCTCTGAGCCCCTCTCTGCCTCCCTTCCTGTTCCAATGACCTACTAGCAACAGTTAGTTAATGCTCAGGGCAGGTGGCAGCTGCGCCTCAAATGCATTCTTCCCCAGGCCTCCGTGGCCACACTCTCCAGGGCTTCTTCTCACATCTCACATCTTCTCACATCACCAACCACGCCTTCTCTGTTGTCTTTACAGGTTGGTCCTGCTAGCCCTGCTGACCCGAGTGACCCAGGGACCAGTCCTTTGGCTCCTTTTCTATGAACAGTCACTTTCAGAGTGAGCTCAAAATGCCCTGTGGCTCTAAAATACCCTTCAACATGATAACTGACTCAGACACTCTCTCTGTTCCAGGTCCGTCCACCCTATCACTCACCCTCCATATTCTCTTGGAAGCCACATGTTAACCGACCTGCTCGGAACCTGCGATCTTCCCCCTGACCTGCTCTTCCTGAAGCCTCCCCCATCTCAGTCAGTGGCTGCTCCATTTTTTCAGGGACCAAAGCCAAAGCCCTTGGAGTCCTCCCTGGCACCCCACAGCTCCTCCAGTCAGTAAATCACCAGTCATTCCTCACCACTTGTCACATCCACTACTGTCACCCTGACTGGCACCTCCCTCATCTGTCTGGATTATTAGAGGAACACCCCCTGGCTTCACTCTTACCTCTCCATCATTCCCACGACAACAGCAAAGTGTTCTGTTCAAAGTCAAGTCAGCTCACTAGATGCAACAACAACAAAACAAACAACTCTGTTCAAAAAATGGGCAAAGGACTCAAACAGACTCATCTCCAAAGAAGATAAACAAGCACATGAAAAGATGCCCCATGTCACCAGGGAAATGCAAATCAAAACCACGTGGCGATCCCACCTCATAGCCTTTAAGAGGACTAATACACAAAAAGAAGAGAGCAAATCTTTGTGAGGATGTGGAGAAATTGGAAACTTTGTGCACTCCTGGTGGAAAGGTGAAATGGTGCAGTGCAGCCTTTGGAAAACAGTATGATGATTATAATATTAAAAAATGGAATTACATGTGGTCCAGCAATTCCACTTCTGGGTAGATATCCAAAAGAATTGAAAGCAACATTTCAAAGACATATTTGTGCCTGTAATTGCAGCTTCTCAGGAGGCTGAGGCAGGAGCATCACAAGTTTGAGACCAGTCTGGGCAACTTAGTGAGACCCCATCTCAAAATAAAAAAATTAAAATGGCTAGGGGCAGTGCATCTCAGTGATACAGCATCCCTAGGTTCAATCCCAAGAACTACAAAAAAAAAAAAAAATATTTTCACACCCATGGACATAGTCAACTTATTTACAATAGCTACTAAAACCAAATGCTCACTGAAAAATAAAATAACTAAAATGCTCACTGACAGATGAAAGGATGATCCAAATGTGATGTAACCACACAAAGAATATCCTTCAGCCTCACAAAGGACGGCAGTTCTGGCACATGTTATCACATGGATAAAACTTGAAGGCATTATGTTAAGTGAAATAAGATCGTCTCCAAAAGACAGAGCTGTGTGAGTCCGTGGATGGAAGGCACCCAGCGTGGGCCAGTTCATAGAAACAAAGAGTAAAAGCCAGGAGCTGGAGGAGCAGGGAATACGGGAGTCGTCATTTAATGGGAACAGAGCCTGAGTTTTGCCAGATGAAAAGCATCTGGAGAGGGTTGCCAGCGTGATGAGGGCACCTAATGCCATCACACTGTGCACTGGAAGTGCTCGGGATGGCGCCGTTTATGTTATGTGAATTTTACCACCGTGATAAAAAGTAGCGGGACAAAAAAAAATGAAGTCAGGTGACTGGCCGGCCTGCTCAAAATCCCACGTTGGCACTCAGGGTAAAGCGCGACACCCGTGCCCTCAGGGTTACAAGCCCCTCTGCCTGGCTCCCTTCCCTGCACTTTCTTCCCACTCAGTCTGTTCCAGCCCCACGGGCCTCCTGGGTTCTCCCACAGGCAGGCTGAGGTGCTCAGGGCTCCTTATGCCAGGAATGTTCTTCCCTGTCCCCTCCACCTGCTCTCTTTCTCTTCTTTGCACCCTCACCACCAGGCATATGGTCCTCTGTCTCCTCTGCCTCCTGCCCAGCAGAGCTCCATGGAGCCTCTCCACTCCTGCTCATGGAAGTGCTCAACAGGGTCCCCGAGACCAGCTGTGCCTTCCCAGCCCACCAGCCTGCCCATCCATTTGGCTCTCTTCCCTGGGTCTTCTTCCTGGTACCACCAGGGATGGGCTCAGAACAGACCCTCCAGGCGTGGACACCCAGGAACTCCCAAGGTGCCCTCAGTGAATGCTGGCTGCTTTGTAGAGTCCGTCTTTGTGGTCCAAGTGAGCACACCCCCACCACCCACAGCCACCCGCTGACCCCAAAACAGACTCAAAGACCCCAAAGGCCTGCTCAGACCTTAAGAATACTGCCTGCCTCTGACAGGAAGGGGACCTGAGGGGGGACCTCACAGCCTGTCCACACCCCCATAATGCACTATTTCCCCAAGCAGTGGTCAAGCCCAAGGCAGGTCTACACAGTGAAAAGTTTTCTTTTCAATTCTCTTTCGGTGATCATGTTAAGGGATTGAATTGTATCCCTCAAAAAGGTATGTTCATCCATGCATGGTGGCACATGCCTGTCATCCTGGCAACTCGGGCGGCTGATGCAAGAGAAATCGCAAGTTTGAGACCAACCTTGGAAACTGACGTTACGGTTTGTACACGAAGTGTCCCCAAAAAACTCATGTGCAACACAAGGCAAGAATGTTCAGAGGTGAAATGATTAGATTAGAAGAGCTGTCGCCTTATCAGTGGATTAATCCACTAACAGAGATTAACTGAGCAATAACTATAGGCAAGTAGGGTGTAGCTAGAGGAAGTAGGTCGCTGGGGGCGTGCCTTTGGGGTTTATATTTTGTCCCTCATGAGTGGAGCTCACTCGCTCTCTCGCTCGCTCTCTCTCTCTCTCTCTCTCTCTCTCCCCTTCCCGGCCATCATGTCCCAAGCTGCTTTCCTCCTTCATGCCCTTCAACCAGAATGTTCTGCCTCACCTCAGGCCCAGAACTAGGGAGTCAGCCTACTGTGGACTGAACCTCTGAAACTGTGAACCAAAAATAAACTTTTCCTCCTTTAAGTTGCTCTTGTCAGATCTTTTGGTCACAGGAACAAAAACCTAACTAAAACAGTTTCAAAATTAAAAATAAAAAGGGCTGGGGATGTAACTCAGTGGTAGAGCACCCCTGGGTTCCATCCCCTGTTGGGGGGGAGGATGTTGAAGTCAGCAAGGGACCTTATTTGGAAATAGGGTTGCTGCAGATATAATTAGTTAGGATGAGGTCAGACTGAGGATGACCTGTTGTCCTTACAAGGGTCAAGACAAGAGAACCACAGGGAGACTGCTGTGTGCTGAGCAAGGCAGAGGAGGGGAGACGGAGCTGAGGCCAAGGAGCAGACGGTCCAGCAGGCTGCCAGAAACCGGAAGAGGCATCAGAGGATCCTCCCCTACAGTTTCAGAGAGAGAGGGCCCTGCTGACACCTTCATTTTGGACTTCCAGTCTCTGAAGTGTGTGACAACAAATTTCTGTTGTTTTAAGCCAATGGATTTGGGGCAGCTCTGAGAAACTAGTACAGACCCTGAGGACCTGGGGAGAAGGTCCCCCGGGAGCTGGCAAGCTTTTAATGCCTTTTCAACACTTGCTAATTTTCCTTGTTACACAGAGCAACCGGCCCTCCTCCGGCTAAGAGCTTTCAGCAGAAAAGAAACCTCACTAAATTTTGCTAGTGTTGTTTGACTTCATTATATTTATTTTTATGATTGCTATCTTTTTCTGGCAAGTGATAACTGGTTTCCCTGTTCAACAGCAAAACAACATTTCCTTTTCAGATAAATAGATTAAATTTTTTTTAAATGAGTTAATTTGAAGAAAAATATTATGTCACATGAATAGGAGTGGCACAAAAATATGGTAAAAAAAAAAAAAAGTAGAGGTGAGGATAGTAATTGAAGTTTGGTACACACCGTCTTAAGGAAAGTCACTCTCTACCTCCCTTTAATGTCCCAAATCAAAAATGAAAAGAATACGGAAATGAAAATGACAATCCATACAAAGATTATGACATGGGCCAAGTTGTCCCCTCATTTTGCCTTTTCTCCTTGGGAGCCAGGACCTACAGCCAACCTCCCTCCCTCTTGTCACCAGAGAAAACCAATCTGAAAAACTAGATCCCACTGAACTCTGAATCAGAGGAGCTAGGTGACGGCCCCATCACTGTCACTAACATGAGTGCCTTCGGGCAAATGCCTCGTCTTCCTAGACTTTAGCTTTGTCTCTGCCGGAGAGGACAAGACACTCTTCAGGGTCTCTTTTCGTTCTGAATTCTGTTTCTGGGATGTTACTAATTCAGTGAATTTCCCTCTGGGGAAATACGTTTTGTTTAAAAGAGCCCCCAGGAAGGGGCTGGCTGAGGAAATTCATGGGAGTTCCCAGTAGTGCAAACCCAGGGTGAGTAGTAGGTGGGAGAAAGATATATTTTAGGATGGTGGGGAGGGCCATTCTAAAACCACACAGTTGGCAACCTCTGTCTCTACGCAAGGCCAGCTTCACCCCAGATTACAGACTCCTTATCAACATCTCAGACAGACAGACACACTCACAGACGGACACACTCACACACACACACACACACACACACACACACACACACACACAGCCTGATTCTGCTCCCTCGTTACCACCTTCCATTCTATCAGGAATGAGGGAGGCAAAGCCAAATGCTGCATTTTTAATTTTTGAAAAGCAAAATAAAGATATTTACTTGTATGTACATTTGTACACAGAGAGAGAGAGAATGAGAGAGAGAAAGAGAGAGAGAGATGAGAGGTGGGGGCAGGAAAGGACCAGGAAGAAAATCAGCTTTGACAACCTAATAAATGTCAATTTCTGAGGGGGGCTGAGTTCGAAGATGAATCCTCAGCATTTTAATTGGAGACATGATGCTCTCACCAGGCCGCGGCCCCCCTCTCGCAGATCCCCACACAGATAGCAAGGCCCTGGCCTCTCTAATGGACAGGAGGCCTCTGTCCCCTGGGAATCGTTTCTGGGATACCAAGATGCAAGGGTGGGGAATTCCAGGGGATTCTGATGTCCCTCAGAGGGGAGAAGAAAAGCAGCAGGACTCGGGCCCCAAGGACAGAGGAATCTGAGCAGCCACACGAACGGTGCCCATGCGGTGCCTGCCATGGAGGTGACCCAGCAGAGACCAAAGTTGCCCTGACCAGTGGAGCTTCCTTCCCACCCATCCACCAGTCAGAGGGCTCCTTTCTGGTCCAGGGACAGTACCTATGCAGGCATGACGGGAAAGGGAGGAGGAGCCACAGGGTCTCCAGCAGGAGATGAGGAAAGCCAGGGGTCTCCCAGGGCGAGGCAGCCCCACCTGGCTTGGAAGGGGCAGCTCTGGAGCCAGGCTGCCTGGAATCACAGGCCAGCCTGGACCAACGTCTTGACCTTTCTGTGCCTCGATTTCATCATCTGTAAAATGGAGACCATCACAGTCTCTACCTCAAAGCCCTGTGAGAGGATTGGGTGGACCAAGACCCTGGTACACTCACACTCACCCCCATATCACGAAGGTCAAGGTCATTCAGGGCCCTCCAGCCCGGCATACCTCTCTGCTAAAGCCGGCTGCAAACTGCAGAGTCCTGGCACCAATGTCCAAACAAGCACAAGTCACGAACGAGACAGCCGGCTACCACGGAGGGTCACTGCCACGGTCACCTGAGCAAGAGGAGCAGTCCTCACCAGTCTGGCCTTCGGTAGGCCAGACTGCTTAACATGGGGTGCTGGGGTTTGACCCCAGGACCTGTTGTGTGGCATGCAAACTGCCACTGAGCCACACTTGCAGCCCCTGACCAGCCACTGTCGAACTGAACAACAAGGAATGCTTTCCCTCAAGACCCTGCACTCCAGCTAATCCTGCCCCCAATCCCAGACTCCCAAGAATTCTCTTCTAGGCCTTCTGCAGACCCTGCAATTTAATCCACTTCAATACTAGCAATAGTCCCAGGAGCAAGCATCGGTAAAGTGCTTCACAATTCACAAAGCATTTTTTTAAAAAAATATTTTTTACTTGTAGTTTAGTATGTTTGTTTTATTTATTTATTTTTATGTGGTGCTGAGGATCGAACCCAATGCCTCCCACATGCTAGGCAAGCGCTCTACCCCTGAGCTACAGCCCCAGCCCAAAGCAATTTTTAATGTATGTTGTTGAATTGGGAATACATTCACAATAGTTCTAAAATTCAAAAATCTACAGAAAAAGGCAAATATCAAAGAATCTCCCTGTTTACCCTCCTCCCCTCCCTACCCTTTCAGACCCTAGGCTTGCCCCTGATTGATAGATAACCATCAGTATAATTTTCTTTTATTTCTTCTTTATAGTTATACATGACAGTCTCAAAAGATTCTTCTGGAGTATTATTCTGTGTGCACGGGCAAATATTCCTATTTCCCTTTTTTAAAGACACAGAATGTAGCTACTATATGCACTATACCTCTCTCTGTACCTTACTTTTCTTCACTTGATGACCTGCTTTGTACATAATTGTGAAGCTTTCTTCCTCTTCCCTTTTTACTGCTGTGTAATTCTCCATGATATAAATGAATCAAAGCCTCTTAAAGAGATCCCTGGGGATGGCACCCAGGGCCTCTTCATCCTAGGCAAGCACTTGATCCTGATCCACGCCCTCAGCCCAAAGAGACTTCTCTTGATGAGCATTCATATCACTTCAAATCTCTTCCCTTCACAAACATCATGCAACAAAGAGCCGTAAACAGATCCTTGGCACTTATGCAAATATATTTATAGGCTGAATTCCCAGACGTGGAATTTCTAGGTCAGAAGATTGTGTGTTTAAAATGTTGATAGATATTGCCAAATTACCCTCCATAGAGGTTACACACATTTGTCTTCCCAGGAGAAAGACGAGGATGCTTATTTCCTTACAACATCACTATTAGAGTGTATTTTCAACTTTCTGGGCTCATGCCAATCTGATAGGTGAAAAAATTGTTTATCACAGTGTAATTTTCATTTACATTTCTCTTATTCTGAATGAGGTTGAACACTGTTGTATATATTTAAGGGCCATTGTATTCCCTTATCTTAGACATACTTTGCTACCCATTATCTCCTTTGGTCTTCACCATACCCCATGAGATACATGAGGAAAGTGTTCATAGTATCTGCCTTTTAAAATGATAAAGCTTAGACTCGAAGCATTTACGAGTCTGGCTCAAAGCTGTAGGCTGGTGTGGAAGAGCCAAAACGCCATCTTGAATTGTTTTCTGATTGCTGTATGTTTTCATCTTATCTTCCCAATTGAACAGTGAAAGTTTTATCTGCCTTTGAATCACCCCCCAGGAACCTAGGAGCACGCTGAGATGTGGCAGAAGAGCAAGCCAGGAACCCAGAGTCCAGAGCCCTGGTTTCTGGCTGGGCTCAGTGAGTTCCTGGCTGTGCGCCTCTGGGCAGGTCCCTCCACTCTGGGGCAGACTTTCCCTATCTGTAGAACCAAGATTTGAACTAAATCACTAAGGAAGGCCCCTTCTAGGAAATGATGATAGTGGGAAGCACTCCATGAATCTTTTATTATTATTTCTTTTTGAGTAGAGGAAATAAACCTTCCAAGATGAGAACTTTCAAATCATACCCGTTTATGAGAACCTAGCTGAATCAGAGGTGGTAAGTGAGGAGGGTAGGGAGAAGGGGGGTTCAGGCAGAGCTGGGAGGGAAGAGGGGCTGTGCTGGTGACTGGAGTCTGCACAGAGTCCCTTGGAGATTGTGCGGTTTTGCAAGCTGATTGGGATCCAGCTGATAGCTGGAAACTGGCCGTTGTGGGAATATTCATGCTACAGCAATCAGCAAATGACAGCATCCCACACCCAGAGCCGGCTGTTCACCGGAATTCATCTCTGCTTGAGGGTCTGCAAAAAATCATAATCCATGTGGTCACTGGGAAGTGACAAGACTTTGGGGGAGCATGGGGGGGAGCTGGGAAATTGAGACGAGCTCACCCTGCCAGGGCCATGCTTGGACAGGGGCCGCTGGCCTCACCCTCTCTTAGTCAGCCAGGACATTGGTTGACCCCTATGTTCCATGTCACCTCCAGGGAGAAGAGTACAGTCCCTAGAACAAACTGTGGAGTTCCAATCCTTGCTCCCCACACAGTGACCATGTACCCTAGAATAAATGAACTGTTACGTGTCCCCGAGGGTTCCTCAGGGGACAGCATGGCACCCTCCTCACGGGGTTCTGTGAAGATGGATGAGTTAACATGGGCAATGCTCCGGATGATGGCTACTCTCGTCCAGTTACCACAGCTCCAGGGCCAGCGTGCTCTCTGGTCCCCACTCTGCCTGTGGCTGTGGGGTCTTAGGCAATTCCCTTCGCCCTCTAGGCCTGATTATGGATCTGTGGAGAAAGGACCGGATGCTTTAGGCTTCCCTTCTACTGGGTTCTCCCTGTGACAGCAGAGCTCTCAAAGAAACCCCCTCCTGGGGCCACCCTGCCCTGCAGTGGGAGCCCACTGTGCCCCTTCCCCTCCTTCTCCACGGGGGACATCCCCGCAGCTCTGAGCCCTTCCTTTACTCGAAGCACTCAGGGACACTCTACAGTGACCCAACTCAGTCTCTGGGCCTGGAGTATCCTGTTCTCTTTACACAGTATAAGGGTACAGCTCTCACAGCACCCCAGAAACCTTCCTCAGTGCCAGTGGAGTTGGGCCCTCTTTCTCTGGGCTCCCACACCCCTGTGCCGTGTCTGTGGTCCCCTCAGCACTAACACACCCCTCCTGGGTGACCCACAAACTCCCCACTGGACTCCTGGGGGCAGGGCATGCTGTCTCTCCTCTGTCCACTTCCCTGGCTGGAGGAGCCTCCTGGCCTCACCCTCTTCCTGGGGATTTCAGAGAAAGAGGCTGGTCCTTCTGGAAGCTGGCTCCTCCTCCAGGCAGACTGGACACACCTCCCATTTTATTTACATCTTGGTTATCAGCCTCTTCCCCACAAAGAAGGCAAAGTCCACGAGGGCAAAGGTTCCTTTCTGCTGTTCACACTCTGTCCCGAGGACCAAGAGCATGATCTGACATTTCATTAGTGCTTGATGGATATTTGTGGAATAAATGAAAAAAATACACCTCCCACCCACTTACCCCCCTAAAACACACACACACACACACACACACACACACACACACACAACCTCTGTACAGATCAAATTTCTGACTGTCACTTATTTCCTGTTACCGTGATCATAATTGAGGTGCTGGCTGATAGTAAACTCAAGTCATGACCACTTTATAGAGGTGTTTGCATTTCACAAGGGCGGCTTTCAGGAATGATGAAACCTTTCATGAGCCCAGCATGGAGGGAAGCCATCATGGATGAATTATTTGGGGAAGGTCTTTTGGGGTCTCCCTGCTTCCCGACTCAGAATTCCTCAAAGCAGATAGGAGTCAGGCCCCCAAGTCAGGCAGCCTCCAGCCCCAACCCTCGGAAGGGAATCCTGAGGAAGAGCTAGCTGATGCTGACGGCTCACATCTCCCTCCCCTCCCCCAGCCTGGCCCCGACACAGAAGAACTTATTTGATCTTTGTCAAAAAGAAGTCAGGTGTTTACGCCAGGCTTGCAGTTGGAGTGCTGGGAAGCACAGCTCTGGAGAACAGGGTTCCCAGCCAGGTCGGGGTGGTGTGGTCCTCACTCTCGGAGGCCTGGTGGGTCAGCGTCACTAGACCAGGACCCTTAGGGCCAGAAGAGTGGGCACTGGAGATTCTACAGAGTAAAGGTGACTCGTGAGTCCTTCAGTGGACCATCCAGGCAGAGGAACTTCCCTGCCCCAGGTCACTGTCTCCTACCCCATAGCCCTATCTGGCCAGGTCCCAAATGGCTTCAGGAGAGGTGGCCGGGAGGACCCCTGTAGACAGAGGGAGTCCTTCAGATGTTAGGGTCCGGCGGAGCGTCGGAGAAAGAGACCACACAAGAGACTGGCTCCATGCCATTGGCAAAAGGGGATTTATTGGGGATCCATTCCAGCGCGCTGGGGCTCCGTACTTACTCAAGAAGGGAGAGCAGCCCAGAGCCCCGAGCAGAGGTTCAAACAGAGCTTAAGTACACTTTTTGGGGAGGGCGGGAGGCTTTGCATACATCAGAACAAATCATCATGAGGCGCGGGGAAATTGAACAACAACTCTAAGACGTGATTAGCACATTCATTGGCGGGAACCGGCGGGGCGGGGGTGATTGGTCACTCCTAAGCAGGGTACACATTCAAACTGATTGGTTCGGGCCCTGTGACAAACTGCACAGGGCCCTAGGCTAAATGGCCAATAGGGTGTTGTCTTAACTATCTCAGGAATCTGGGTGTAACAGAGGAACTTAATAATACCTAATCTTTTACATTCAAGCTTTCCAGCTTAGAAACTTTACCCTTTCACAGAGAGTCCCTTTTGGGGGGCAGATCCCCTTTGTGAGTATGTCCGAGCTTTTGCACCAAGGGCAGGCTCCATCCTGCTAACCCTACCCTACCCTGTGTGGGACAGTCTCTGATCCAGACCTCCTAGAGAAGGAGCTGGTGAAGTAGCAGGATGTAGCCCCATGCCCAGCCGTCACCCAAGGGTGCCCACAGATGTTAGCGATGACAAGCCTGGAGACAGTCAGAATCTGGCCACCTGCAGACCCTGCAATGGGAGTACCCCCTCCTGACCCCTGTGTTATCAGGGGGTCCCTTGAATCACCAGCAGCTAAGTCAGAGAGCACCCACCCACACCCTCAGGGCTCGGGCAGAGCCTCTCCTGGGGGTAGGTCTGGCAGGGAAGGCTCCTGGGCTGTCTTGGAGCCAGGGAGAGGGCTCCAGCCCTGTCTCCTCTGGAGGCAGGGAGTGCACAGCAGGCCCAGGAGCCAGGACTCTCCCCACCCGGAGGGCAGCCCCTCCCTCCAGATGGATTCCCTTGAGCTGCTAAAGATTCTGGTCAGTTCTCCAGTCCCTCCTTCCTCCTACTCCAACCTCCTCCTCCTCCTCCTCAGCCTGTCCATCACCTGTCCACCTGCCTGGATCAGCAGGAAGTCATGGCCTCTTAAAGAGCTGGGTCCTGCCCAGTGGTGCCCTGTGCTGCCCTTGATGGATGCCTCCCTCTGCCCTGGACCTTTACCCTGGTCTTGCTGTTGGCATAGCCTCTGGTGAGCACCAGAACCAGGACCATCTAAGTTCCTTAGACCCCATTCCCTCCAGGGGTCCCTCCTGTGTCCCGTCCTGATTGTCCTTAGTCTGGTGTCGGCATTTGCTTCCCATGGGGCACTTGGGAGGATGATGATGACTTGAGCTGAAACAGAATTAACAGAGGTGAACAATCTCCACTTGTTTAAGCTGCACAGAAACCTCATGAGGTCAACAGATGTGAAGTGCAGTAACTGGCCCAAGGTGACACAGCTCTCAGGGGCAAAGCCCCAGAGTGAGTTCTCCTTCAGTCTGCACTGCTTGCTGCCCCTCGCTCAAATCCCACTCACGACCCCCTGGTGGGCAGCCGCCTGGTGCCCTGGGAAGGGCTTAGCCCAGCCCCACATGGCCCCTTATGGGCAGGGGTGGCTGTGGAGAGTTGTCCAGTCTTCCCAAACTTGTTCCTCCATTGGTGGAATCCAGACTACACCTCTGCCTCAAGAGGAAGGAGGAGGACGTGGGTGCCCTGCCCCCAGGAACCCCTGTGTCCCAGCCATGGTCACCACACCCAGATGTCCCTTGCCCTGAGCCTCTGGGGTGTGGTGTGACAAAGAGGCTCTGCAGCTAACTGTGACATCCGGAAACAGAAACTGCTGTCACCCTCTCTGGGTGATGACTTCCTTTGTGAAAGGAACAGAGGAGCAGGCCAGGGGCTGAGAGGAGCCCTGGAAGGGGCAGGGTGGGGTCGGGGGCAGGAGGATCTGCACAGGGAGCAGACATTCCAGCCAGGGCCACAGGAGGGAGAGGAGGCAGGGGGACTACGGGGCAGCTCCAAGGCTCACTTCCAAGGGAGTGTGACACTGGATTTTATAGCCACTCGCAGGGACCATGAATGAAGAACCCTAATCTGTGAAAAGTGCCTCTCATTGTTTGTGGCTGTCCCCAAGGACTATCTTCGGTCACTGGTGCTACCTCCACCAAGACGACACTTCTGCACTTCCAGGTCCACTGAGCACACAAACTCCTGCTCCCAGACAGTGCTTGGCATCCTGTAGCAAAGCAAGGAAATTGTCCTTTTTCTGTCTCAACCTCTGCTAGAGGAACACTCTAAGGTTAGCAAGTGCCCAAAGGCCTTAACAGATATCTAAGTGAAAGTGGGACGCTCAGAGATGGGTCTTAGATACCCACATATGGCTCCACTTTAGTCTAAAGGTGCACACCGGACTTGTGTGGTACACAGCCTGTGCAGCTGTACATGGTGGGCCATAGACACTACATAGTCCTCAAAGCATTCCCTCTCCCTGGCAACTTGCTCTTTATTCCTGGGTGAGGCTTGCCATGCTTTCCCGAGCCCTCACTGCCATCAGTGCCTAGTAGAGTTGTTCACTGCTCAACCTGCACAGCCATGCACAGAGATCCTATAAATGCCCTCTCCTTCCTTTAGGATGAGTGCTTCACCCCAAATCCTAGCAGTGGGCCCCACTATAGGATTAAGTTAGAACCCCAAACCATATTTTCCTCATTCCCTCTTGACAGAGTCCTTTCTGCTGCTTTGCAGCCCTAAGATTGCCCCAGGACACAGGCCTGTGGGGTCGAGGGGAACTTGGAAGTTCCTCCATCCCACCCTGTCCTTTTGCAGATGGCAGGATAAGGCCCCGAGACGGGAACAGTCTTGCTTGATAACCTGGGGTCACTTGTGACGGAGCAGGGCTTAGAGCTCCTAGTTCCGTAAGGACAAGGCGCGTCTAGCGAGCAACAGTCCCGAGCTCAGCGCCCTACCAGGGCTTGTGGTCTCTCCAGCCTTCAGGGGAGACTCAAAGGGATCTTTTTTTTTTTTTTTCCTTTTCCTCTTTTTCTCTCTGCTGGGCCACAGGACCCTGCGCCTGGTTAGCCACAGGTCAGGTACAGGTTGGCTGCAGGAGGGTCTGGTGAGGGCTGCGGTTCCGAATGCCCCACAGGAAGTGGCCCCATGTCTGCCTGGGTGGGGGCTGGCATGGGGGGCTGGGCTGGGTCACTTGGCCTGAGCAGCCCCAAGGCCCTGGATCCTGAAGGTCTAGCTCTGAATGCAGGCACCCACTTCCTGCAGGGCTCATCTTCTGCCTGTCAGACCTTGGCCGGCGACAGCCTGCTGAGTACTCTATCCCCAGAGGCCAGCCTCCGTCCACCCTGACTGGCCCACAGCCCCTCCCTGCAGCACCTCTGGCTCTGAGCCACAGGTCCCCACTCCCCTCAGCCAAGGGTCCTTGACAACACCAGCATTTTTCTCACTGCTTCTTGGGTGTAACCCTGGCTTCAGACAATCCAACGTCCCCACTGACTTGGTGGCCCTGAAAGCTGGCTTCAGGAACCACCCTGCTCCTCCACTAGCAGCCTCTGAGGTCCTTCCTTGCACGGAGACCTGGTAGAGTCCTCATACCCAGGCGCCTCCCCTGATGACCCCACGCCCTGGATCCTCTGGTCACTCCTCCAGTCACTGTGTCAGGTCCATCATTCGTGTGCCACCACCTTCCTAGTCACATCCTGGGGGCCTCCCAGGCCTCCCATCTCCTCTTCCTCAGCCCAGCCTGCTTTGTCACGAATGTACTCATGGACCAAGTGAATCGGAGCCAGGAGCCGCTGCTGCACCCTGGTATCAAGATGACTGCCAGCAGAGCTGCTCCTCAGGGGCTAAGGTCAAGGATAACATGGGGGAGTAATCATCAGAGGGAAACCGAAAGGGAATAGGTCCACATAGCCTGGCTTCCAGGACGGCTCGGGAGGTGACCAGCAGGAAATGAACAGCGTCCATCTCAGATGCCCTTAATTAACCCCAGCCTCTCCCGCACACCCTTGGGCATTTGCTCAGGGACTTGCAACAGTGGCATTGGAGAAGGGAAGAAATCCTTGTACAGAGACTGGCCCTTGCAGGGGTAGAGTGGGAGAATCCAGAGTCTCCTTCCCTCTTGCCCCGCCCCTATCAACAGAGAAGGTCAAAAATTACCTCCCCATCAGATAGGGTGGTATAATCTTGTAAACCTAGCAACTCTGGAGGCCGAGGCAGGAGGATCTCAAGTTCAAGGCCAGCCTCAGCAACTTAGCAAGACCCTGTCTCAAAACAAAAAATAAAAAGGACTGGGGAAGTAGCTCAGGGGCAAATTGCCTCTGAGTTCAGTCCCCAAATTCTCATAAAATTTAAATACATCTAAGAGGGATTTAAATATTAACTTGGCCTCAGTTCCTTTAATGGAAAGTGGGAAGCTTGCCTCTTCTTGCTCAGACCTCCTGCTTCTCGAATTCAATAGTAAGGGTTTTCTCAGCTTGCAGGCCTTCAGAGGACACTGGCCTGGGGTGATGGAAGGAGAGGTGCTCAGGAAGAGAGGTGGCATCAAGGGACAGAAATGTGCCTGTGCCCTGGGCCTGACAGTGCACCCTCCATCTGCAGGCCTGCCTGCCGATTTTAGGGTGCACCAGAGGCTCAGCACCAACAGGCCCTTGAATCCAGGGGCTGCTCAGGGCTATTATCACCTTTAGCTTCTCCTGGGCCTCCCAGGGAAACTCATTTGCTCTGAGGGGTTAGACCCTAGCAATGCTTCCCCCCAGAGGACTTGCTTTTTAAAAGAGGCTGGCGACTGAGATTGTCACTCAGTGGTAGAGTGACCAGCAATTCTGGGTTCAATCTCTAGCACCCCCGAAAAAAAGTCCTTCCAGGAAAGACGTGGGGGAGCTCAGATGCATTCAGCAGCATTCTTGGCAAGGACGGGGAGAAATTTCCAGATGGGTCAGCCTCCAGGGCACCACAAATCATGCACTTTGAAAAGCATCTGTGCACCCCCACCCCCTCGTAGGTTTTGCTTATTCTTTCAACCAAGAAATCATGCCAGACTTCCTGTGAAGTGCTGAAGGACTTAACAATGAATTTGGTGAAGAATGACTCCTGTCCTTTGGACAGTTGCAGTCTAGTGAGGGACATGGTAAACCTCCCTCAGAACGTTCTCTGGGTTCCTCTCTGCTACCCCCTTCCCAGCTTCCTCCTCTCAAAACTCTTAATAGTCCCTGAGTTCCTCTGTTGGCACAGCTGCAGAGCCTGGTCCCAGGGCTCTGCGCTCCTGTCTCCAGCCTGCAGGGTGCTCCTGCCCAGCAAGGGGCTGCTTTCTTGTCCCTGATGTGCAGGTGAGAGGGCCTGCAGCACATGGATGGAGGAGGAGCTCTGTCGGTGCCCACCTGCCCTCCAGCCTGGCCTCAAGCCAAAGGTCGTCTAATTTGCTAAGCATCTTCCTTTCCCAGCTTTCCCACGACTGGGCACAACAAACCACAGGAGCACAGCTCTGAGCAGGGGTGAACTTCTCTCCAGCGTGGAGCCCCCACCCAGCTGAAAGCAAAAGCCACTGATGTTTTCTCTATTTGAACTCTCTTCTGCCTTTCTTCCTATCAGAATCCCACCTCTCCTTCCCAAGCCTTCCCCCCTCCACAGAGCCCAAGTCCACCCTGCAAAGGTAAGGTAGGATTTGGCTTCTCCTGGCTGCCATGGTCTTGTTGATAACATAGAGATGACTTGCCCCACCCATCTGGAGGAGCAGTTGAGAAGAGCTCTGCGTGTGCTGGGCACCATTCTAGGAGCTTTGCATTCATTCATTCCTTTCATCTTCACCACAAGCCTCCAAGGAGCATGTGATTATCATCTCAATGTTCCACATGCAGAAACAGATGCCTGCACCCAGGCATCCAATTTGAACCCAGGGAGTCAGGCTAAGCCTGTGTGCACAACCCACGACACTAAGCTGCCCAAAGCAGTTTGCAAACAGAAGTTGTGCAGACTCAAAAATGCTCCCCTGGGGCATGCCTCATCAGAGGGTTAGGGTTAGGGTTAGGATCACCTACACCCCACAGCCCTCCGACCAGACCTCTGGATACACAAGGCTGACGGCACCTGGGTGCAGATCTTGGAATCAGTTGCCCCAGTCTGGGGACTTTGGCACCCCCACAAATCTGTCAGAACGTGATGGTCTCTCCTCCACACCTATTTTGTCCCCATCAGCCACCTCTAGCCCAGAGATGCAGAAGCTAGTGTCACGAAGAGGGTTCCTGGGGCGGGAGGAGGCAAGGAAGAGAGCAACCTGGCCAGAGCCCAGAGATTGATGGGCTCCGCTCCATGAGGGCCAGAGTCAGGCAGTGATGTACAGTCACCTGCCAGGGGGAAGCCAGCCTCATGCCTAATCGGATCAGACACCCCCTGCCAGGTCCCCTCATTCCTCTACCTCCTCCTCCCAGCTACTGACCCCTCCTTTTGCTTCCCAGCCCCGCCCTGTCTGAGGTCTCCAGCTGGCCTGGTTGATTTTATAAATGGCGCTAGCAGGAGGTGGGCACCTTGGCTAATTGAATCAGCACCCAGGAGGCAGGAGGCAGGAGGCTGGTTAGCATCACAGCTGAAAGGTAGTGGCAGCAACAGCTTGAGTAGAGCCATCAGGGAGGAGCCTGTGTGAACAGAGAGGCCCAAGCAATCTGGGCCTTCATATATGCTGAGGGCCATGGTAGGAGCTCACCAGGGGGCTGGCCACCCCCACCACAAGCATGGGATCAGGCTAATGACCACCACAGGCCACACACACACACACACACACACACACACACACACACACACCACACACTCTGAAAAAATACAAAGGGAGGCAAGAGAGGTAGAGAAGCAAAGAAACAAGAAGAATGATGAAGTATGCTGTGTGCGCACACCAGCAGTCTATGAATCTGTGTACGCATCTCTGTGCTGGGGGCCTATCATGATGCTCTTCCCTCCCTGACACCACCTCTGCATCATGGAGTCATACAATGCACAACCAGGTCTCTGCAACAACAGGCTGCACACAAACCCCATCAGATACAGCAGAGTTGAAAAATACCCATCGCCTGGTCCTCTTACAGTTCCTTTTCTGTGTTTATATACATTGAGATACACAAATACTGTTGTGTGACAACTCCCTACAGTATTCAGTATAGTAATGTGCTGTACAGGTTGGTTACCTAGGAGCAATAGGCTACACCATATTGATATTTATGCATATATGTGCCATACAGCTCAGAGATGTGGTAGGCCATACCATCCAGGTATGACGTTCACATGATAAAATGCTTAGTGATCAGTTTCTCAGAATAGGTCCCCATTGTTAAGCAACACGTGAGTGTAATTAGCAAATAAAACCAGTTTATAAGTGTCCTGGTGACAGCTTAGTCTCTTGTGGTATCAACAGCTGCCAGGCAGCAGATCCTGGAGCCAAGAGACACTTTCTGGGCAGAACTCCCACCTGATCTTCCTTTGCCTGGTGCCTTCAAGGCTGGTTGGTTTCCTTACCCGTGAATTGCCCCTTGCTGGCCCCTTGCTGCTCTTCCCTTGAAGGAGCAACAAGCCCCATGCATCTAAGGACCCCCTTGTGGACGTGCTCAATGGTCATCTGTGCTATGGGCCCTGCAGTGTGTGTCCACAGGGCAGGCAGGCCTGTGGAGCTACCCACACCCCAGCTCCCAGTGAGCTGGACCATGGCGGGTGCTCCATGGCACTTTTTGACTGCAGGAATGATGGGCAGGCCGTGGGTGACGAGGGCAAGGTTGAAGCTGGCTGGAGTGGCACCAGCAGTTCTCTGCAGGTGGCCTATCCACTGGATACGTTTTCCAAGAGGGGCCCTGAGGGTCTGCTCAGTGTTTCCTCAATAACTGTCTCAAAGACTTTCGGTATCCCCCCCAACTTCCCCCTAGGCTCCACTTCCCTGCCCTGCCAGCCTCGCCCCACCTTTCTGAGCCTTCTGCCACTTCCCCTTGTCAGGCCATGCCAGCCTCAGGGTGGAAGGACCCAGAAGGCCCTGGATCTCAAAAGTGAGAAGGGCCAAGAGCAGTGTTCAGCTTAGGACCCCCACCTCCTGGTCCACACTCCTGAAGACTGTGAGTCTGCGGGGACAAGCTCCAAAAGGCAGATTCCTCCAGCTGCTCCCAAACCCTTCTGGTAGCAGCGTCCTTCCTTCAGGTCCTAGACCCCAACCAAGCCCAGCACAGCTAAGCCCCCTGTGGCCTTTTCCACAGGCTAACACTGCCCCCTGCTGGGCCTGGCTGGGATGGCCACAGAAGAAATTAGAAAGATGCCTTCCACTGCGGGAGACCCCTAACTGCCAGCCCTACCCACAGAGGGCAGAGACTAGGGTCCTCAGGAGCACTGGGCCTTCCTGCCTCCAGGAATCCTAAGGCTGGGATTGAATGCAGACCTTGGTCACAGGCAAAATGAGCAGGAAGGTCCCCACCCACTATCTCCAGTCTGCCCATCCGTCTCTCAAATTCCTTCAGGAAGTTTTGTCTCCATGTGTGGCAATGCTCCTGAGGGGCTGATGTCAACTCACGTGCCTGTCATTCACTTCCCTCCTCAGGTCCAGAGCCTCTCTCCAGGCCAGTTGTCTTAACTCGGCTCCTTGGGAGCCTTGTTCTCAAAGCCTGAGTCTCCCTTAAAATCCGCCTTCCCTGTGGTCCACATCCAACAGGACAACAGCTACAGGAGGTATCTCTGACGCTTTTTAAATCAGTCTTTTCTGAGTTTCCCTCTTCTGTTCAGCCCATAACCTGGCCCCTCCAACCCCAAGTTCACCTTCCAAGGGGTGGTCGAGGATATTGTCCTAAAGCTCCAGTGGGACTCTCTGCTCAAAAGCCTTAATTCATTCTTCCTTCCTCTCTAATTAGGTACAAACTCTCTGCAACCTGATCAGAATCTGCCTTCCCACCCACAGGCATTGCTCCACCTTTGCTGGGGTTACTGGGTTCCATTCTGATAAGCCCATGTGTCGTAAGTTGAAACTATCATAAGTCAAAAATGAATTTAATAGACCTAAACTAACTTAAGGGGTCATATATTTTCTTTCATATGCAGAAGCTGGAGAGGAAAAAGGAAAAGAAAGGTGGGGGTGGATCTCATGAAAATCAAAAGGAGCTCAGTAGAGGAAAGGGACAAGAAGGTGGGAGGTGAGAAGGGAGGGGGGAAGTGCTGAGGATTCCTATTGGCCAAATTATATTGTTATATTGCATCGTGTGCGCATACAAATGTGTAACAACAAAATCCATATGTATAATTATACTGCATCAATAAAAAATATGGGGGGGAAATAATAATATACTTTAACTGCCAGGTGATGGTGGAGTTAAGAGCTCGGGCTCACTGCTGCTGCCCAGTCTTGAGAGAGGTGATCATACCACATACGGCTAGCTGGGGAAAAGATCCAAATTCAAAGCAGGGTTTCTAGTGAATGATATTGATTTCACACCATCATGAAATCAAAAATCCTAAGTCGAACCAAGGCAAGTCAGAATGGTGTGCAGATCGCTGTATCCTCCCTCTTAAGTACAGAACTTCTTTCTTACCTCCCCTTGCAGTCTCAACCATGTTCTTATTTGCATCCAGAATGCTCTCCTCATACCCCACTTAAACTCCACCAAACTCCTTCCCACCTGAAGGGTTCACTTTAAACGCCTTTGAGAAGAATGAAGCCTTTCTTGGTCCCCCAACAAATAGTAATCTCCTCTGAAGCCCAGGGCCGTGTTTCACCTCTTGTGGCACTCATGTCCCCTCTCAGGACAGACATTTTTGCCTCCTCTGCCCTTCTGGGCTATGCACAGCTTGTGGTCAGGTAGTCCACAGTGACACACACAGTGACCATAATTGACTCACAGCACTGATATCAGAAATACAGAAACATCCCTTCTCATGAAAGCAGGTTTTGATGAGACCACAAGGACAGAGACCCTGTGGTAAAACGGAGTGCAAGGAGGACTCGGGCCCCAAGGAGAATTAGAACTGGAAGGACTCTCAGCTTCCACCTGAGCAGGCCCCTCTTGTTGCCAAGAGGACAAGTCCCAGGGGAGGGAAGGAACTGCCCAGCACCACGCAGCCATTGAGCCCCATTTCTACTGTGTGAGAGGCTCAATAAATTCCAACCCTTTCCTTTCTTATAGTTTGGCTTTTTATCAACCCCCCAATGTATCTCCCACCATTTTTCCTGTAATGACCCTATCCTGGCGAAGAGCAGACTGTGGGAACACTGGTGTGGTTCAAATTTCATGTACTGGAAATTTAATCCCCAAATTCTTATGTTAATAGTGTTTGGAGGTGAGATCTTTGGGAGGTGATGGGTCATGCGGCAGAGCCCTCATGGATTGGAGTCAGCCATACACAGATTAGTGGGTTGTCCAGGGAGTGGCCTTGTTGAGCTCTCCCTGGCATGCTGGCTCTGTGTCTTGCCATGTGATGTCTCTGCCATGTTAAGATGCAGGATGGTCCATGACAGATACCAAGCAGATGCCAGCACCATGTTCCTGGACTCCCTGGTCTCTAGACCCTTAAACCCAATAAGCCTCTAATGTTTTATAAATAACCCAGTCTGTGGTATTCATTCACAGCAACAGAAAACGGACTAAGACAAAGGTCTTCCTGAGGATACCCTGACCTCACGGGCCTCTGATTCTACAGACAGATGGTTGGGGCCCAGTCTAGGCCTAGGGAGGACCTTGCAGCTGGACAAAAAGGTGTCCAGTGGTGGTCAGTTGGAGTATTCAACCTACCCCCACAGCACTCAGGTCATAACAGAAGTAGTTCAAAAACATTTTAATGCCACAGAGAAATCTGAAACCTGCAGAAAGCTGCAGCCATCCTCCTGGGTGCCTGGAGCTAAGGCTGTCCCAGGGAGGGACCTCAGCAAGCAGGAGGCCAGCACAAGCCAAGGAACCATGGGGTGGGGGGAGTCCAGGAGACTGTGGATATCCTTTTCTCCTCTGCCCTAAATGCCCCCAGGTTCCCTTTAGGGTCAAAGAAAGAAAAGAGGAAGTGGAAAGGAGTGGGAGGAGGGTGGGTCTCTCCAGGACACTCTGCCTGCTCAGGGCTGGTGACTCAGTGTGCCCTGGGAGGGAGAATCCCTCAGGCCAAACAGGGCAGGCCAGGCCTGGGTCTGCAGAAGGAGCCCACAGAGATGCTCCACGCAGTGGCCAAGCTGGAAGGGGAGACAGGCTTCCTCCTCCACAGTCTCCAGCCACCACCCCCCATGTACTTCGAGGTGGCCCCATCTTGACATCCGCATCACTTTGGGCTTTTCTTCAGCACAACATTGTCATACTCAGTTTCCTGTGGCCAGCCAGAGACAGACAAGTCCTGCTGCAGGATGCTGGGGCCCCTTTCCACGGTGGCCTTCCTTCTCCACCCCTCACCCTGGGGCTCCTGCGGACTGTCATACAGAGACAGGGAGGCCATGCCCTCAGGCTCATCATATATGTGGTCAGGTGGAGGGGCTGAGGGCTCCTCGTACAGAGGGTCAGCCAGGAGCAGGGGAGGGCCTGCCAGCATGGCCCTGAAGCTCTTCCCCAGGTTGAGGTTGCGGGCTACTGCATCAAAGGGCAGAGCATATTCCCCCTCGGAGCGCGCGGCAGGCACCAGCGTGCTGGGTGAAGGTGGTGGCAGTGAGTCGTGGGGCCGGGAGTAGGGGCTCTCTGGCCGGGGCAGCACAGTGGGCACTGTGGACACTGTGGCTGGTGGGGGTGGGGGCCCAGGAGGGGCAGCATCCTTCTGGGCAGCAATGGCCTCTTCCAGGGCCACGAAGATCTCGTTGCCTTGCCGGGTTTCAAACTCAAAGTTGCCCTCTCCAGAGACACAGCGCCGGCCCGCCTCAAAGGAAAAGGTGGTCTGCAGCCAGGAAAAAGGCACTGTTGCTTTCCTGGACTCCCCCCACCCCAACACAGACCCTGTGCCCCCAGCTTCCGTCCACCAGGAACGGCCAGAGCCCTCTCCCTGAGCTCCTTGCTCCTCTTCCCTCAGTTTCTTCCTCATAAGCCAAACGCACCCCATCCTCTCTCCCACCCTCTGCCTCCCTCCGCTGAGCACGCAGCTGGGTTGCAGTCCTCCTGGAGACGATGCAGGAGCCCTCCACACCCTTGCCTGCCGCCCCCTCTCTCCCCTCGCCTGGTCCCTCCCCATGGCCTCCCTCGTCCCTCCTCGGCCACCTCTGCTGATTCTCTCCTGTGGACCTTGCTGCCTGCCTTCCTTCCTCCTCCCTTCTCCATTTTCTCTTGCACTAATGCGCCTCTGATCACCTTCCTTCTTTCCTGGCTCATCCTCTCAACCTGCCCCAGTGCAGTCCCTCACTCACCTTGTCCCGCCCAAAGCGGCGCAGGAACCTGTAGGGCCAGTCGTACAGCTGGGTGCCTGGATCAGGGCCACTCCACAGCTCCAGAGCACTCACCCCCAACTGGAGCGTGTAAGGTCCTCGGAGCCGGCACCGCTCACTGGCTTCTGTGGGTCTCACGGTAACAGCAAATTCCTTGAGGGAGACCCCTGAAGAGGGGAGGAGAAAGAAGGCAGCTAAGGGAAGCAGCTGGCAGCCCACGCTGCCCGGGTCTAAGGGGATGTGCCGGAGGTCTCTAAAAACTACATCCACGTGCTTGTGATCCCAGCCCCGATCTTGAAAGCTGGCTGCTGGGTGCCAGGGGACCTCCCCTCACACAAATACCAGGTCCCCCCACTCCCTACCACAGAAGGCCTCATGCCCTCAGACCTCACCCAACCTTGGGCCCACATCCTTCCTGCCACTGTTGCCGGAGCCACAGCCTGGGCTTCTCCACCATCTCTCACCCTGAACCAGCAGCCCCCCACGTCTGCGCTGTCACGGCTGCTGGTGAAGCAGGCACACACCCTCCCATGTGCTTCCCACGGGCAGAGCTTCGATGGAAGGCAGCCCACCAGCTCCCTCAGTGTCCACCAGCTCACTCCACCCCAGACCCTGGGCACAGAGACAGTGAGCAGAGCAGGACTGCCTGGTCACCAAGGAGCTCCCGGTTCCAGGACGCCTTGCACAGCCAAGCCTGAGACAAAGCCATTCTTTTTTTCAGACAATTGCTAAGGTCCCAGCAAGTATCCTGACCTGGGCCTCCAGCTTGCCCTTTCTCACCATCAGGGGCCAGGCAAGCTGTGGTGAGCCACCCCGGGCTCCCCCACCTCAGGCCACACCGGAAGTCAGCATGATAAGGGGGCCAGCTGGGTGCAGGGCAACCACAAGCAGGAAGAGTTGGCTGCCATCGGGCTACACCTCCTCCCAACCACGCCCCAGGAGCCCACCCTGCAGCCCACCCCTCACCTGAGGTCGAGCTGCCATACAGTTCATTCTCCTCCATGCAGGGCCTGCCACTCTTCCCCTCCAGCCCTGAGGGCTCCTTCCTCCGCCCCTGGGGAGAAGTTTCAGGTCTTACAACCAACACCATCCCAAGTCCCTCTTTGGCCCAGGCTTTCTTTCAGGGCATGCCCAGTTTGCTAGCCCTCTCCACCCTCTGGACTGGGATCCACCCTTAAGGAAGTGCCCCAGCATTCTGACCTTGGTGCTTCTACCACCTTCCCACAGGAAGTATCTAATGCTCCTCTATGCTTGTAGCCCTTTCTGCACCCCCAAATGACTCACGGGGAAGGCCAAGAGACAGATGGCCTGCATCCAGTCACCACGCTCAGCGGTAGGGGCTGCCAGCAGGTACAGACGCTCCTTGGTCTCCAGAATGAAGGCACTGGTGTCCCGAGGGCTGCTGGCCTCCCCGCCTGCCTCAGCCACCCGCAGGCAGTCACTGAGGCGGATGACCCTCCTGCTGGCCTCTCCCCGACGAGGCTTCTCTGAGCCCTCCTGGAGCTCTAGCCGTGCCAGGGCGCAGCCTGACTCTCCATACAGCACAGCTCCAAACCGGCGCCACTTCTGAACCCAGGTGTGGGAGGCGGAGAACCAAAGGAGTTGGAGAAGGAGAGGTGGTGATCAAAGGGGGAAGAGGAACCACAGGAGAGGGACTGCAGCAGCAATGCGGAGACAGGGAGAGGGAACATTCCCAAGAGATCAGAGGAAGCACAGAAGGCAAAAGGGCCCACAGGGTAGAATGCTGGAGATCAGCCTCCAGCAACCAAGACTTTTAGGCCTGCAAGGTGGTGAGCAGGGATGGCCGAGGGCATCCAGGAGCATGGGAATGAGCCCCATGGCTGCAGACTGCAGGAAGGCAGGTGGCAGGCCAACCCTGCAGGGGCTGATGGAAGGAAGAAGAGCCCGAGTCTGGACAGAGTAGGAGGGCGGGCAGTGAGGGCCCAGACCACAGCGTCCTCATCCTGTGGGAAGTCCTGAGGAAGGGCCTGGCTCAGGAACGTCCCTGCTCCATCCTGAACCTTTCTGCCTCACCACTTGACAGGGTGACCAGCCATGAGAGAGAGAAGTGCCTGGGTGGGGGTCAGTGAGGAAAGAGGACTTCCTCATTCAGGAGGCCAGGGAGAAGGAGGACATTGAACAAACTGGAGCCCCAGGTCCCAGAGGTCCCAGCCCAAGCTTAATGCTAGCCACACACACCCCACCTGGGTAAAAAAGGGGGAAGGAAGCTCCACTGTCATCCTCAATTGTCCCCCACAAGTTGTCCCCACAAGAAGTTCAACAGAACGAGAGAGATTAAGTCATCACCCTCCTTCCTCCCCACCCCCAACCTATAACCCTCAGCAAAGAGCACAGTTTGGGGACTGATTTGAGGCCTGGTTTGGAAGACAAGTCAGGTGAGAAAGGAACCCTCCCGGGGCGGAGCTCTCATCTGTCCTGGTGGACAGTGAGGTTCCACAGGAGTTTGGAGACACCGAACTCCCCCCACCCCCGGAATTTCTAGCAGCTCCTACTCTGCCTCGCCCTGGCCCAGCCTGGTGCCCACCTTGCCAAAAGTCTGCTGCTGCTGAAGGTGCAGGAAGCCCTGCTTTACCGCCACCTCTTCCATCCTGACCATCGCCGCCCGGGCTCCCGCCCTCGCTCCTCTCTCTTCTTGGCCTGTGTTCCCCCTTCTCTCAAGTTCATTTCCTCTCTGCCTAGAGCTTTCTGCACTATTCTAGTCTGCGCGATGACGACGAGCTGATAGGCCCTGCGGTTTCTTGCTCCGTATGTGGTTTTCTTCTTTTTTTTTTTTTTTCTTCTGATGAGAGAGTTTCATGCTCAAGCTTCCTGCATTTCCAGTGAGTAACACACAATTTCCAAAAAGCTAAATTTCAGCTCCTCAATGAGCAACAAGTCAGGTAAGGAAACTAGCATGGGGAGTGGCTGACCCACAAGAATAGAGACCCAGAAAGAAAATCACAGTAAAAACAGGAGCAGAAGACCCAGGCTCAGGCTGGGTGCTGAGCATGACCGAGCGGGAAGAGACCTGAGGAATCAACCATCACAACCTCCTAATTGAAAAGGGAGGAAACAGACTTGGAAAGGTCTGAGGGACTCCTTCAAGGCCACCAAACCAGAACCCAAGGTCTCTGGACTCAGATAGCTGAATCACATACTGCATTCCACACTTAGACTTGACTGCCTCAAACTGCACCTTAGTCGACAACACTTTAATAAACACACCGATGCACCTGTTTTCCTACATGGGAGCATTCCCTGCTGCCAACAGTACCACACATCCCCCTGTGAAGATTCTAGAAATATCAACTTCCCCTCTGGAGAAGAGACTTATTCCCCAGATACATCTCAACCACTAGATTTCACCTTCTTGCTAGCCCTAGTGAGCACTAGAAAGATACTTGGGTTTCATCTAAAACTTCAATTCCAGTAGCTTCATACTTTCCAAAGCTTCCAAGTACACTCTTTCACCAGCCAGCCAGTGTCCCTTGACACAGGCAGGGCAGGCACGAACTCAGCTAAGGCTGGGGCTGGGGCTGGGGCTGGGGGTTGGGGGAGGAAGTCAAGCCCAGGGCTACAGATCTCTAATGCACTATTTTGCCAGGCCCCAAAGTGGAATCCAGACTCCATGAAAGAAGATACATGGCTTTGGGGAAAGCCAAGCTCCACAAGAAATTCACCTTAGAACCAGATGGCTTGAAGAAGCAATCTGGATGGAGGCACAGTGCAAAACTGTTGGGGGAAACTGTGAATTAGACAAACGCTCGTGGGGTCAATCCCATAAAGGTGCTTATATAACTGCATCCATTTCCTCTACCACAGGGGTTCAGGTGCCCTGGTGAGGAGAGCGGTGCATAACTCAGGCCTTCTGTCGTACATACCATGTGATCAAAACAGCTTACAGAGGTGAATGGGCTGGCTCTGGGGGCTGGGCCATTCCATCTCCCTGCCCTCAGCCCAGGGTTTGAAAAGGTTGATCTAAAGCCCAAAGGAGTACCATTAATGTTGTCCTGGATAAAGCATACACTTGGAAGTGGCTAGGAGTACACATTTAGGATGTGGCCTATTGTGTCTCTAAAATACCTAAGGAGAGTCAGCCCTGCCTTGAAGTTAGTGGGGTAAGAGGATTTAGAGTCATATTTTAGGGACTGCCAGAGAATGCCCTTCAGACTTTAGTGTGCAAATCTTGCTAAAAGTGCAAAGGGTGATAAAGCAAGTCTGAAGTCAGTTCCCAGTTCCGAGATGTTGACACTCCTGGTGGGTGGGCCAGGCCATAAGGCAGCAAGGCTGTAGAGGATGTTCCTCCCATCACACTGCTCTCCTTCCCCAGAGGTAAGTGGGACACATTTCACTCAGAACCACAGGGGGGCGCCCAAATTTATCAGATTCCTTGGAAACTGTTTAAACCTGGAGGCCTCAGCCCCAGGTAATCCAGACACCCCCATCCCATCCCAGGCCTATGGAAGCTGGAGAAATCCTCCTTCTCCAGCCTCACTCTGAAGAAAGTAACAGGACTGTACTAAGAGCAACACACCTGTTGTCTGTCAAGTTCAACTTCACCTATGCACTTACCCCAGTAGCTTCTGCCTAGCCTCTGGGGGTAACCTGTGAACAGGGGCTGACACCTCCCCTCCCAGGCACAGAAGAGATGAAAAGAATTAGACAACCTTTAGTACCCCAGGCACCACCGAAGGGAAGAAAAAAGTATCAGAGATCAAAAGATCCCAAGGGTCTATATTGAGGCACAGGTGTGTTTGGGGTGGCACCTGGCTTCTGCTTTCACTGGAAAGGGAGGGTCTATAATAGAGGCACTCCTCAATTATAGGCCACTGAGACCCTTTCCTTCACAATGTTTTTTCTCAGCTGGAGTGAAGAGAGACAAGAGCTCCAAGAACTTTGCAACTTTTTGTTACTATCCTACAGAGATTAGCAACCAAATATTTAACACAAAGGAGTTTGTAAACTTTCCTTTGGGGGCAACAGAGGAAGGAACAGGAGAAACTATATCTGACTATTTGTACAGCTTGGGGGTTAGTAACCTCAAATGGTGTTACAAGTGGGAGTAACTACGTAAGAGGCAGCTCTGGGCATACAACAGGAGCACAGGTATAAAGTAAGCAAGAGAGATGACAGGGGGCTGGAAAGGATGAAGGACTGGACAAAGAAATAAGTGAGCAGAGATTCTGAAAGATCTCATCCCTGCCTCCCCCATACCCAGTGGATCCTGGCGGAGGGGAGGAGGAGGACTATACCAGTCTCCAAGGTTCATTCCTAGACTATCCTTTCTCCATTAAGTACGTTATTTGTCCTATCACAGAGGTCCTTCCTTATCTACAATTTCAAAAATCACAGTCCAAAAATATTAAATAGAAAATACCCAAAACAAACAATTAAGTAACTTATATTGCTCTACATCACCTATTGTTGGTAATCAATTAATGAGCCTACTTTGTAAATGACTTTAGCATAGATGTATATAGGAAAGATATAGCATTCATAGGGTTTGGTACTATCTGCAGTTTCAGGCACCCATTGGGGATCTTGAAATGTATCCCCTGTAGATAAGGGGAAAATAGTGTACTAAAAGCACCCAGTTCTTGAAATTTTCTGAATAAAGGATTATAATAGAACAGAATTGCAGCTGTAAGAAGGCCAGAATGATCAGAGTATTATGAGCAAGCAGAGACACTGAAGAGGTGAATTCATATCATGTGGCTTCTTGGGCCACAGCAAGGATTTGGATTCTAAATTCAATGGGAAGCCACTGAGGGACTGTAAGTAATGGTGTAAATTATCTGTTATAATTTTAATTCTGCAGCTGTATAAAAAATGAATTATCAAGGAGGAAGACAGAAAGTACAAAATCTAGTTATAAATCTAATATCTGAGCTAAGAGAAATGGTGGCTAGGACCAGGGTATTAGCAGTAAGTAGAGATAGAGAAATGGCCAGGTTGGGGCATAAATTAGGTAAAGACTCAGCAAGAATTGCAGGTGGATTTGGATATAGGGTACTAATGAGAAAGAAACTAAGATAACTCCTGGGTGCTTATTTTGAGCAATTGGCTGATGGATGGCGGTACCATTTTGATAAAGGGAAGAGAGAGAAAAATAACTGTATGGGTGGGGAGCAATTAGGGGAAAGACACAAATCTGAGCCAGGAAGCTGTAACCTCTCCCAAATCAGTCAAGAAGGGAATCCAAAGATGATCACTGAAATAAGAATTCCAAGAATATACCACCTTAGTGTAACTCAAGGCTAGGAGGCCCCTGACCCTCCACCATCCCTGCTTCTTCACACTCATAGTGCTTAAGGGGGGGGGGGGGCTGGAATACACAAGTATAGAAACCAAGAGATGTTAGGCACATTGGGCTCCCCAGAAATGAGTCTAAAGCTCTGCCTCACTTATGCCTCCTAAATCTTTTCTGAGTCTCATTGACTGAGCCAATCTTGCATACAGAACCTTTGCTACAAAGGAGTCTGGGTAATGTAGTTTTTACACGTCCTACCTTTGTGAATCAGGAAGACACACTAGGAGAATCAAGAGCACCATATCACTATATACGAACATAAAAGGTGTGTAATTTACTACCACCCTCATTTGGATTATACATGGTAGCACCCAATAAATACACAGACTTCAAATAGCCAACGCTCTGGAAATCTACTTAGGATCGAATGTGGGGGCGAGGGGAGATCTAAAGTAGGGGCATTGAATAGAAACTAGAGTAGAATCCAGTGTTAAAGAAGAACTTGCTTATCTAACACAGGTAACTCATAATGGGAAAAGCAGGAATTGGAATTAGCTGTCCTACCGACCTGAGCCCAGGGGTCCTAATGACCACCAGCAGCACCCCTCCCAGCATCTGACCCCTTTGAGGAGGTAGCCTAGAGTACTGGTTAAGATAGCAATCGGTTTCAGGAGATTAAGACAGTGCCTTCTGTGTGTTTTGATCATCACCACTATTTGGAAGCTATTTCCATGACTGCTTATGCAGGCAAAAACGACAGAAATGAAAACAAGGAAATCACTACTAGGTCGCTGGTAAAATCTGATCAGAGGGCAATGGCCCCGAACAGAAAACTAGAAACCTACAAACATAAATCCAACTGCTGAAAACAGTGTATTGGAGAATAATGAACAGTGCAGGTATGTGGGGATGCGTCGGCCCCGCGCACCACCGAAGCCCCGCGGGGGGTTTACAGTAGGTCGCTGTTGCTGTTGGCAGTGGTGGTGATGGTGGCGGTGTCGTCCCAGGGGCAAGTCAAGGGGAAAGACACGTGGGCAGAGGGGAATACCCAGGGAGCAGGGGTTCCAGGTGGGGACGACCCTGGCCCATCCGGGAGCCCTCACCGCGCACAGAAGCAAAAGGCTGCGCCACCTCCTACGCCAGCGCCCGCCCGCCCGCCGGAACGAGCGCGGCCCCTTTAAAACCCATGTAAACAAAGCTTTGTTCCCCCAGCTCCCCTCCCTCGCGCTCCCCGGGCCCGCTCCTTCCTCCCACCCGGCGTCTCGGGGCCGCTGACGTTGCCCGCGCCTTTACGCCGTCCCAGCCGCGCTGCGCATTCTCCAACCGCGGCCGACCCGCCGGGGCCTGCGCAGCCGAGCGGCGCTACGCCGCGAGCGTAGCGCGACGAGCCCCCAGCGCGCAGGCGCAGCGGCGACGGCGGCGGCGGCGGCAGCGGCCCCGGCCGAGGTGCGCGCTGGGGGGGAGGGGGGGCCGGAGAGGAGCATGAATGGAGCAAAATGGCGGATCATGTGCAGGTGAGAGGAGCCGCGGGGGGAGGGGGCGGCCGCGGAGAGCGGGGAGTGGAGTGGGGGGCGCACGCGGCCCCCGGGGCTCGAGCCGGCTCGGGGCTCGCCAGGCCGCGCTGCCGCCACTCGGGGCTGCCGAGCCGCCGCCCGTCCCGCAGCTTTGGGGCCTTTCCCGCCTCCCGGGCCGGGGGCCTCCTCCATCCCCTCCCACCCGGTCCCACGCCTCGCGCTAGGCGCTGGAGGGGCAGGATCGGTGCCCGGCGCGCACAGCCCCGGCGCCGGGCGGTCGCTGCCTCCCAGCGGGCCAGAGGCCTCCGCGGAGTCCTCAGGGTCCCCCAGCGGGGAGGGGAGGGCGACCCCTTGCTGGATGTCCTGAGGGGGGCTGCCCCGTCACGCCGCCGTCACGCCGCGATAACAAAAAAGGATCCTCACTCCGGTGACCCTCGCTGCGCTGAGTCTTTCCCGCCGCCTTCCTCCTCACGGCCTCGAATGCGATAGACCCCCATCCGGCCTCCTGCCCCCTCCCCGGATGCGCCCTCCGCTCCCTCACTCCGGATCGCACGTCCCAGAGGGCCGAGCTCCCGGTCCTCCAAAATGGGAGCTCAGGCCTCGGCCCGCCTCCCCTCGCGTCCCCCTGTCCACAGTGAAGGAGTTGAGCGCCCACACCTCCTGTGAAACGCGGGGTGGAGGGGGGTGTGTCTGAAACGAGAGCTGCTGGGTTGGGTGCAGACGGTGTTCGCGAGGGTCTTGATCCGGCCCCGGAGCGGCCCCACGCGTGCTTCTGGGCCAGGCCACTTTTCCTCAAAGACACAACACAGGCCCGAAAAAAGGACAGCCCACACAAAACCCCGTAGTAGCTGGAGGAGCGCAGGGTATTTCTGGCAAACTAGGTAAAGTTTTTCCTCGCTGTGCCTTAGATCTGATATTTTTATGACAGTTATTGATGCAAATCCATTGGGAACCTTCCGATTTTCTAAGTAACCAATCCCACAGGTTTTGAGTTGTAGGAAGTAAAGATTACAGAGCAGTGTCGCCTTTATTTTGCATACTCTATGGTATCATTCCTCAAATAAAAAGAATGATCTTATTCCTGGTATATCTACAAAAGCATCAGTGGCATGACTTCTTTTTGTTTCTTTGGAAGAGAAGAGACTAAATAAAAGACTCATTTTTCAGGCGAGGATGTAGAGCAGATCTTTGGAATGTGAGGGACAAGTTATCAGGGCAGGATTATATGAAGAAACAACCACAAATGAAGACCACAAGATTTGTGTTTTGAAGCCAGCATCATGGCCAGCACCATCGAAAATAGCAATAAGATTTGTACAAAATGATAATAATAATAGTAGTATGGTACCTTGAGTTTTTATTGCAGCTACTGCTAAGCATGAAGCAGTTTATGTGATTAAAAAAAAAATCCTTGCGTTTTAAACAAGTAAGTAGGCAGAAATTACTTCTGGCACTTAGAGGAACAGACTCAATGCACAGGACTGATGTGAGATTTGCTTACAGTAAAGAGCACTTTGGGTCCAGTGGTCTTTTATATACTAGGGGGTAAAAAAATTAGTGTCCATGAACTCATTCCAGAGCATGATTTGAATAGATAGCCTTTTTAAAGGATGCTTTGGCCTGCAGAGGAAGAAGCCCATACTTTTATAGATATACATCTGTCTTGTTTACTATAAAGAAGGATCCCTTCGTGTGAGCTCTCCCACATTTCTGGAGCAAAACAGTTGTCATTCCTAATTGTTAGAAAGTCAAGATGTATCAAAGCAATTTTCATAGCGTTTTTTTTTTTTTTTTTTTTTTTTGCTCAAAGGAGGGTTTGTTGTTTTTAGTAAGGAGTTGTTTTTTTCTAAACCACCTAAAAATAAATCTACCAAAGTAAGAATTAGCTTTTCAGAACAGGGAAGCATGCTGTCAGTGATTTGTTTTTATTCTTCATTTACTTTTAAGAACTTTTAAGAACTCAGTTGAGTGGAAAGTGGTGTCTATGCCAATGGGATAAGTTTGTGATTTTTTTCTTTCTGGAGAAAATGGGGTATGTGGCTTTTCTTTGTTAGACCACCAAGTTAGTATTGGGCACTCACAGACTTTAAAGTGGTGTTTTATTGTGACAGGAAACCTTTCCATGAGAAAAGATACACTCTCCTTTCAGTGAATTTAGTAAATAAAAACCAGTCTGTAGTGCATTGAAGAGGGAATACTTTCCTCAAAATGCTGTTTGAGCATGAAGTTTAATAAAGAAGTTTATTACAGTTTATTAATCTTAAGATGAAGATTATTTGAAAGCTCCATATGTATAACTAAATAGTTGAGTCATTATATATCTAGTACTTTTCTGAACCACCAGGGTGAGCCATTTTTTTTTAACTCCATGCTAAGCATTTTATGATTGTCAAGTCCTCTCAGTCTGAAGTCTTAGTTATCTCTCCTCTAAGGTTGTGTTTTATGAAAGATTTTAAGTGCTGTAAAACTTTAGTAATGGAAAAATTATAATATTTAGTTTGTCTTTTACCTCTGTTGCTGTCATAGTCAAGTGTCTTTAGGATAGTACCCTGAAGCAGCTCTTTGATGTAATGGTTTTCTTATCCTTGGTCTTAAATGAACTTATTTACTTACCTCATTGGCTGTGGTTACAAGCATTGCCTTGAGGGAAATATCAGACTCATTCGGATGTAATTATCTTTGGTTACCCCTCATTCCATTTTCTAAAAAATATTTAAAGATAATGAAAATAATGAGGATTCACTGTCTTCCTTTGCTTACTGGTTATTGCAAAGAGATGACAACTGAGTAAAGTGGAAATGACAAAGATTAAGAAGAAGGATCATGTATTAATAGTATTCGTTGATGTTCAGAACCTTGACTGGAAGAATATTTATTAAATATGTTAATATGTAAATATATTAATTATACAATATAAATAATAGCATGAATAATTCTGGGGTTTTGATGGATGTATTATATTATTATGCTGAGCCTTACACAGAGTCTTAATTTACTGGGCTCTTCATTATAACTATGTAATAACAAAAAATTGTTTTCAAAGTAGTCATAATTTGTTTTAAACTTCAAGTGCAGTAATTAAATATTGACTGTCAGTGTAACTCTAAGGAGCTATGAAAAATCATTACAAGTGATAGGTTAAAATTTAACAGTGAAAATTTTTAGCCATATTATAGAAAAAGTGACAGTTGTCATTTCAGTATTTAAAAAACCTGCAAGAAAATAATGGGCACAATGGGTAGTCCATTTTGAGAAGGGAGTCCTGTACAACTTTTGAGAGTTTTAAATGGAAGGAAAAAAAAAAAACAAATTAGTAACTTTTGTAACTTTTTAAGCAAACTAAAACAATGTGGGAATGTTTAATTGTGTGCAAGGCCCTTTGCTCTGCAGGGGATGCAGGATAAGGAAGGCCCTGGAGCCAGAAGCTAAGGTGTCAGGTTCTGATGCTCTTTGGACAGGCTTCAGAAGCACAAATGGAAGTACAGGAGTGATACAGGGATAGCTCCATCCCCCTACCCAGCCCCATCCCATCTATCTCTTTTGTGGATTTTTTCACAAATAATATGTCCATATTTTATTTTTTGAGACTGGGTCTTGCTGTGTTGTCCATACAGACCATCTCAAACTCTAGGCTCAAGCTGTCCTCCTGCCACAGCCTCCTGAAGTCTGGGATTACAGGTGCTTGCCATCATGCTGGGCTAAGATATCTATAGAGTATTTATGTAACTTGATAACTCTTTGACTTTTTATTTCCTTTTGTGAGAACACTCAGAAAAATTAAAGGATGTATGTATACGTGTGTACCATTCAAATAAATACTTATTCAGTAAAACACAACATATTTTACTGTGGTGAAATAATCTCCAATTTAGATGGAGGTAATAGAAAGAAGCATTAAGAAGATTTCTGTCCTGTGTCTTACAGAAAAATTAGCTTCCATTTGATGCAGAAACTTATGGTCATATCATCAGCTGTATTTCTTCCTTCTTGGTTGAATTTTGAAAACAATATTGTACCATAGCTCTTCAGGGAGGGAAAATTGCCAATTTAAACCAGTAAGCTAATGTCTCTCTGTAAGTACAGCTACTGAGGCTACTCTTCACTTCAATATGTGTAAGGAAGATAGTGTTTTGAAATTACATTTTTGTTTGTTTGGGAGTAGCTTAACTAGATGGTTCTGGTTGGGGTCTCATTTACAGTCTAGCTGTAGGCTGCAGTCAGTTTCAAGGTCTGACTGGGATTGGAGCTTCTGCTTTCAAGTGCCTGTGCTGCTCCAGGTCTCAGTTCCTTGCAGGCTTGGTTAGACTGAGGGCCTGGGTTCATTTCTGGCTGTTGTCTGGGGCTTCAGTTCTTCACCACATGGGTTTCTCCTAGTGCATCATTTCTAAGGATTTCTAATGATGTCTCCTCTGTATAAGTGACTCATCTGTGTTATTTTTTAACTTCTTTTTCATATACGGTATACCTAGAGACAGATACAAAGAAAAAAAAGTATTCTGTTTGATGAATTTTTACAAAGTGAACATTCTTTTATAACCAGCTCCCAGATCAAATCAATATTGTCAGTGCCCCAAGAGTCCACCTGATGCCCTCTCAACAAATACTCATACCTTGCCCCCTGCATACTTCAGGGTAACTACTGTCCTGTCATTTAGTTTTTTATGCTTTTACAACTCATGCTGAGTAACTTGAGAATTTTAACTTCAAAGCCAGTGGGATAAACAGTAGTTATTCAGCTTTCGGGGATTTCTTTTATTTATTTTTGAGAACATGATGGAAGCTATATTACTACTCTCTGGAGGAGGGTTGGAAGAAAAATGTACCTCTGTGAAATTTTGTTAGCAAATTCAGCTCATTTGCAAAACTTAGAACTAGAATTTAAAGACATATTCCTTTTTAGATGAAAATGTTCACATTTCATCAGAAAGCTGATTTATCAGTGTTTCTTTCTTGACCTCTTTGAAAGGCTAGTTCATGATTATAATATGTGTTCCTGGACAGTTATACACAAACTGAGTTTTTAGACACTGAATTATAGTCTTAAGGATAATCAGTACCAATGACCTTAAAGCATCTACCAATGTCCAGGTATTGCTGTGTGGAATCACAGAAGGAAGTAATACTTGAATGGGAAGATGATAACAAGCCTGGGTTATTTTAGGGCCTTAATGCTTGAATGGGAAGATGATAACAAGCCTGGGTTATTGAGTTGTGAGTTTGTAATGAGATGATGATTTTGTCAACAAGTCCTGAGTGAAGGATTATTACTACCCATTACCACTTTCCTCCATTCCAGTACATTCAAGGAATACAGTTTACTCACAATTACAGTGACTCACTAGCAGGGAGTTCTCAGTAGCATGATTATAGTTCCCAAGGGGCATATCAAAGTCCTGAGGGAGGGGGAAGAATTTTAAGAAACTAGTCCTAAGTGTTTCTTATGTTTGCATACTTGGCTCTTTACCACTTCACACATGTGTGCATGTGCCCTCACTCTTACTACCATACAGTGGAAAGGATGTGTTTGAGAGAAGGCAAATTGAAAACTTCACGCTAGCATTAATTGGACTTTTAACTGCTTGCCACTTTACATGATCTCATTTAATCCTCACAGCCACTGTACAAGGCATTGTGAAGATAATGGCAATGAAATTTTCCTTGAAAGAGATTAATTAAAAGACCTGGTATCCCTGGAAAATTGGAGAACCATTGGAAGATTTAGATAGTAATTGTGGTGGTAGTTATTGTAAAATTTAACAAAATTCAACCTTAGTTGGAGGTGGTATTTGCCCTTTCCATAAAAAGTTCGCAGAGCCTTGGTGCATTTTCTTAGGAGAAAAGTTCTGAAATCTGTTGCCTGACTTTGAGAGCAAGGGTGGCACCAACCAGAGTATGTTTCTAACTAAAGTCTAGTTTGGCAGAACCAGATCAGACTCAGAAATTATTTGATATGTTTTATCAGCTGTGGCACTCTGGGATCTCTTCTACAGTGTCCAAAATGGTAACCACTAGTCACATATCCCTACCTAAATTAAAAATTAGGCTGGGGTTGTGGCTTTAGTGGTAAAGCGCTCACCTAGCCTGTGTGAGGCACTGCTATCAGTCCTCAGCACATATAAAAAAATAAAATAAAGGTTATTGTGTCCACCTACAACTAAAAAAAATTGTTTTAATTAATTTATTCAGTGTTGCCACATTTCACAAAATATTTTCATTTTCATGGAAATTTCTGCTGGACAGTAGTACTCTAGAATAAGAACTTGCTAGTGAACCAAAGAGAAGCAGAAGTGGCACATATATTATAGAATTGCTTTGATATTGCCAATAAAAATAAGCTCAATTTTCATCCTCCCATATGTGTATGAATGCAAATGGATATATTAAATGATTTAAGATTACTTACTGTTTGTGCTATAAGCCTATGATATGTTCTGTTCTCTTGACCAAAGTTGAGGAGAAGCAGTGTAATCATTAAAAAAAAAAAAAAAAGAAAGAAAAAATCATTTTTCATGATAGGCAATAGTGGGGACAGGTATTTGTTTGAATATTTTTTGTTTAGGGGGTTTATTTGTTTCTACAGTATTGCAGATTGAACCAATGGGTGCTCTACCACTGAGCTACATCCCCAACCCATTTTATTTTTTATTTTGAGACATGGTCTCACGAAGTGTTCAGGCTGGCCTCACACTTGTGTTTCTCCTGCTTCAGCCTCCTGAGTCACAGATTACAAGGGTCTAGCACCATTCCCAGCTGGAAATAGTGTTTTAAGGACTGGGGGAAGGGGTTTTAACATATTCTTTCCCAAAGCACTTTGCAAAAATAAACGTTCTAAAATTCTGATGTATTTGTAATCAGTTTGTAAGTAAGTTGAAGAATATAGAAGATATTAAACTATTAAATCACTGATTCAAGATGCTAAGTCCTGATATACTAGAAATTTTGGTTCCCTTCAGTTTCTAATTTTAAAATACCCTAAAGTTTTTCATAGTAATAAATAGCTATAGTTTTGGAAATAATCCAGAAATATTCTGAGTTAAAGTGTTAAAGATGGCTGGTTTTGAGATTGAATTTATTGTATAGCACTTTTTGAATTAATTGGTACATGTGGTTTTACATAATAGTAGGATTCAATGTGTCATAGTCACGTACACGTTACATAATTTGGTCAATTTCATTTTTCCACTTCCTCCCCAAATCCCCTTCCTTAACTCTACTGGTCTCCCTTCTGTTTTTACAAAGCCAGTATTTTTATTTTCTCTCTAGTTTCCATATATGAGAGAACTTGTAATCCTTGACTTTCTGAGTCTGATTTACTTTGCTCAACATGATGCTCTGCAGTTTCATTTGTTTTCCTGCATATGACATGATTTTGTTCTTTATGGCTGAATAAAATTCTATTATATATATTTATGACATTTTCTTTTTTATTCATTTGTTGGTGAATACCTAGACTGGTTCCATAACTTGGCTATTGTGAATTGTTTTATTTTTATTTTTTTTAGTTATAACAGTATCTTTACTTTATTTTTATGTGGGGCTGAAGATAGAACCCAGTGCCTCCTGAATGGTAGGCGAGCACACTACCTCTGAGCCACAGCTCCAGCCCCATGACTTTAATTCTTTAGGGTAGATACCAAGGAGTGATATAGCTGAGTCTTATGGCAGTCCCATCCGTAGTCTTTTGAGGAACCTCCATTTACTGATTTCCTTAGTGTTTGTACTAATTAATAGTCCCCAAAGTGTATAAACAGTATTCCTTTTTCCCCACATTCTCATCAGCATTTATTGTTTTGTTGTTGTTGTTGTTGCAGTACTGGGGATTGAACCCAGAAGCATTTTATCTCTAAGCTATATCCCCAGTCCTTTTGGTTTCGAGGCAGTCTCAGTTGCCTCAGGCTCAAACTTGTGATCCTCTTGCCTCAACCTCCTGTGTCTCTGGGATTACAGATCAGAACCACTGGGTCTGGCTGTTGTTTGTATTCTTGATGATTGCCATTCTAAGTGAGTCAGGTGAAATCTCAATGTAGTTTCAATTTGCATTTTTCTAATTGCTAAAGATGTTGAACATTTTTTCATATATACGTTTGCCATTTAAATTTATTCTTTTGAAAAATGTATTCAATTCATTTCCCCATTAATTGATTGGGTTATCTGGTTTTTTCCCATGTTAAATTTTTGAATTTTTTTGTATATTCTGGATATTAACCCTCTATTGGAAGAATAGCTGGCAAAGATTTTCTCCTATTCAATAAGTTCTCTCTTGATACTCTTGTTTCCTTTATCATGCAGAAGCTTTTTTTTTATATTTGCTGTCATCTCATTTCTTAATTTTTGGTGTTATTTCCCAAACTTTAGGAAATCATTGCCTTCACTTCTATGTTGCAGCGATGCCTCTGTATTTTCTTCTAGCAGTTGAAAAGTTTCTGGTCTAACTTCTAGGTCTTTGGTCCACTTTGGGTTGACTTGTGCGTCATGAGAGATAGGGCTCTAATTTTATTTTTCTACATGTGGATATCCAGTTTTCCCAGCACTGTGTGTTAAAAAGCCTATCTTTTCTCCAACCTATGTTTTTGGCGCTTTGTCAGAGATGAGATGACTGTATTAAGATTACATTTAAAAGTGTTTCTTTGCTGAAAAATCTCTATGATTCTACTTGTTAGGGGTAGGCATAACTAATTCTAAATAGTGACATGGAAGTTAATAAAGACATTATTAAATAGTATTCACCTTTGGCAAAAATATTATGTATTATTTTGTTGACATAAATAGAGATGGTTAGCAGGTTTGGGGTGATTCACTGTTTAATGTCAATATCTTCCTAATCCTTCCTAGAAATATTTTGCTAAATTAGAAATATAAATGCACCAGCTGACACTGAAAGATATGGGGGTTCTAATTGATGTTCTGTGTGTAAGTATAAGGAAATGAGGCGTATTTTCGAAGTTTCCAAAAATGTTCTTCTTTAAACAGCCTCTTCATTTCTAGTTTCAAACATACCTTATATTACATTCTCCAACTTATTAATGTCTCTCATATGTACCCTTAATGTGTCTCACCTATTTGCTATGTAACAGAATGGCATTGTTACAATAGTATTATTATCTTGGTTATTTGGTGAGATAGAAGGAATGATAATTAAGTATGTACATCAGTAAAGTTCCTTCATTTGTCTGGTATTTTTTATCATGTACTACATCCAGATTGCTAGGCAGTGCATATATAAATGTGAATGAGGTACAGCATCTATGCTTGAGGACCTTAGTAGCCAGATATATATGCCAGTAAGGATTACCAGGTGATTATCAGTAATGTGACACCTGTATGCATAGAACATAATGAGCCACAAGTGTCAGTCCTCCCTCAGAGAGCCAGGAAGGTCTTTTTTCCTTTTGTTTATTGGGGGGTTTTTTTGTTTGTTTGTTTTTGTTTTTGCATTACTGGAGTTGGAATCCAAGGGTGCTACATCACAAAGCTACTTCCCTGACTCTTTTTAAAATTTTTTATTTTGAGACGGCTCAGTAAATTGCCCAGGATGGCCTTGAACTTGAGATTATCCTGCTTTAGCCTCATGAGTGGCAGGTATTATAGGCACGTGCCACTCTGCCCAGCAGGAATGTCTTAAAGTGGTAGGTAATTAAGCCAGATCTAAAAAGACTTGGTATTCTCCAAATTATTTAGACCACACCAGACCGGGAGAGTGCCATAAGCAAAGCTGTATGTTTACAGGACATTCTAGGAAAAGGAAGTAAATATGGCTTCTCTATAGGAAATAACGAGGAGTAAGATGAGAAATGAGAATGTGATGGTAGGAAGGGACCAGAACACCAAGAACCTGTATTGAAAGACAGAATGATTACTGTGGCAGTGGTAGAGAAAATTGATAGGACGCAGACAAAATAGGAGATGAAGCAGTAGTCTGTACTAGCAGTAATCAGATTAGAAGTAAGGCAGTAACTGTGAGGATGGAAAACAGAATATTGATGTTAAGGAAGTTACACTAGTTGGGACTTGGTTGACAGCTGAATGTGTTAAGTAAGAAGGCAGACTCCCACATTTCTGGGCAGCCAAGTGGAGACTGAATAAAGAAGACATTGAGAAAGAGTAAGATCAGTCTTGAATATACAGAGTTTGAGGTGCTCACATACATTTAAGCGGAGATAGCCAATAAACGATTGTTTTTCTGAAACCGACTTGGGTTAGAACACACATTTTTTTTTTATATTGAGGTTTCATTTCAGTGACCTTGAGATGCTATAAATATGTAAAACATCACCTCCTTACAACATGTACCCATCTTATTTCTGATATACTATGGCAACTGGAAGACTCAAGTAAAACCTTGAAAGTTTGTTCTAGATTCAGTTACCATTGGCAAGCATAAAATGCTTGTGACAATCAGCAATGAAACTGCAAGAATTTAATTTATTGGCATACATTTAATGCAAAAAAAGAGGAGGTCATATTTTTACAAATTTGAATTGGCTAGTAGAACCACCAGTATCTCTTAAAGGTTTCTCTATTAAGGCAACTAAGAGTAATTCTACTTGGGGCTGAGGTTGTGGCTCAGCGGTAGAGTGCTCGCTTAGCATGTACGAAACCCTGGGTTCAATCCTCAGCACCACATAAAAATGAGTAAATTAAATAAAAATATTGTGTCCAACTACAAATAAAAAATAAATAAATATTTTTTAAAAAGGAGTGATTCTACTTTATCTGTCCTTGATCCATTTTGTGTCTCTGTCCTATTTTTTTAACTTTTGGAAAAGCAGATTCCTTTTTCTATATCACGCATCATCTGTTTATCCCCTATCAATTACTGTTTTAGGGGTACCCAGAAAAGAATTTTTTTTTCTTGCAGTGCTGAGAGTTGAACCTGGAATGATTTGCCACTGCAGGACATTTCCAGCCCTTTTTATGTTTTCATCTGAGACAGAGTATCCCTAAATTGCCAAGACTGGCCTCCAACTTGCAATCCTCCTGTCTCAGCCTTCTGAGTCCCTGGGATTACAGGCATGCTCAAAGACTTCTTTTTAAAAATCTTCTGTTAAAATGTTCTTCTAAGGGCTGGGGTTGTACCTCAGTGGTAGAGTGCTTGTCTAGCATGGATGAGGCAATGAGTTCAATTCTCAGCACCACATAAACACACACACACACACACACACACACACACACACACATAAATAAATAAATAAAGGTTAAATTCTCTCAGAAAAACATTAAGAGGTTCTTCTAAGTCTTTTATAGTGAAGTTTGTCTGCTCTTCCTTATTTGCTGACTTGAATTCCTGGAAAGCATTTTTCATAGCTCATACAGCAGTACAAACTTAAAAACCATATTGATATTTTACATAACTGTTAAGGGAAAAATTATTTAGAATTTCAGAGAATGAGAAAACCAGCAGTGTGGGGGGCATGTGTGCCAAAGTCTCTTAAGAAACATTTACTTAAATTTTTTTTTTTGGTCAGAGAATAAATATGGCATTATGAATTTTTTTGCTTCTCTGAAAACAGAGTTCAAAATTCCAAGATTAAGTACTTATGATTGTTTTTGTATTTTTTCCTTTAATGTTCTGGTTTGAATTTAATACTGTGCTTTCTTGTTGAGCTTTCTAAAAGAGTACATATGATATTGGGGGTTTTCTCATGGGAAAAGAGATAAGGGAAGCTGAGAAGCTTTCTTTTGGATTTTTATGCCAGTAAAAATATTGTCCTCTTCCTTTATGCCTGTACCTTTTATCTCCTCTTTCATTCTTTCTAACTTTAAATGTTTGTATTAGTGGTTAGAATGCTAAGTCAATAGGCCAGGGGAGATGCTGAGTCTTAATATACTAGCAGCCAGCTAGTCTCAGGAACGATAGGTGTGGTTGTTCGATATTTGTATCTGTGACATACGGTATAACATCCAAAATGGCATTCAAGGAGAATACATTATAATGTACATTGACCTCTGTTAGAGAATAAAAAATATGTTTATAGGGTAAGAAAGTATTAAATTGGCACGTGGTATACTGTAGTACTTTACTGCCACGGTTGTAAGCACACACCACATCATCAGGTTTTAGAAGACAACTGAAATTTCCTTCTTTTTGCTTGACTTTACAGTGTTATTGTTTTTTACCGCTATTTAATAGAGGATGTGCTGCAATTTAAAAATTTGTCTACTTTGAAGCCCTATAAATCATTAGTTCTCCAATCACACATACAAGTTTGTTTAACATTGGAATATTGCCCTGACCCATATTTCTAAACAGACTGAGTATTCTGATTATTTACAACAGTAGCTTGTTTCATGTTAAATATTATATTTTTATGTGGGTGTATTAAGAAAGCATTTTTAAGCTAGTTAGCATTTCTCTATCAAATCTGTTTTGTTTACCCACAGCTTAATATTTGGAATGGGTCATTTATTTTTTTAAATTTATTTATTTATTTTGGTGCTGAGGATTGAATTCAGGGGCAGTCAACCACTGAGCCACATCCCCAGTTCTATTTTGTATTTTATTTAGAAACTGCGTCTTACTGAGTTGCTTAGCACCCCACCATTGTTGAGACTGGCTTTGAACTCAAGATCCTCCTATCTCAACCTCCCAACAGAATGGTTAAATATGAATACAATAATATTACTATATGTCCATGTTAATCAAAATAATGCTGTTATCAGGTTAATGAAGTAGAATTAAAATTACAAAAGTTAAAAAGAAATTTAAGAGTATGATAGTAGCCAGGCATGGTGACCTATACCTATATTCCCAGTGACTGGGGAGGCTGAAACAAGAGGATCTCAAGTTCAAAGCCAGCCTCAGTAACTGTGAGGCCCTAAGCAACTTTTGAGACCCTGTCTCAAATGAAAAATAAAAAGGGCTGGGGATATGATTCAGTGGTAAAACACCCCAGGTTCAATCCCCCTGTACCAAAAAAAAAAAAGTGTGATAATACAGTAAAAAGAATTTACTTACCCTTTGTTTGGAAGGTAACTTAGTATTCATTATTGTTTCTTAGAACAGATATAGGAATTTTAATTTTTCCAGCCATCAAAGTGTAATTTTGTTATGCAGTTAGCTCAATGAAAGAAAAAGGTACAAGTAAACATGCTTGGAAAAGTTTAGGCAAGAAAAGAACAAAGAAGTGGGTTTCTTGGTTTTTTTGTTTTTGGTGCTAGGGGTTGAACCCAGTTATGCTTTACTTAATGCTGAGCCATATACCCAGTGCTTTTTATTTTTAGTGTGGCTGAGTTGACTGTGACCCCTCACTTGTGGTCAGGTATGAAATTGAGGCTGCCCTTGAACTTGAGATCCTCAAAAAGTTAAGGTTGTGTTTTGGTATATTTGTGTGTGTGTGTGTGTACCTTATTACATTACACACATAGAACCTGATCATTTTAATTCTAACTAGCTCATAGTAATCCAAACTGTTTTTACTAGGAATATTTAGCATTCTTTGATTAAATTAATTAAAGCTATTCTGAGCATTGCTATTTATATGAAAAAGCAAAACACTTGATCATATTTTCAATTGGATCTGCTGACACTTTTTTGTAGAGACCTAATTTTGCTCCTTTTCATATGAATTTTCTCAACACTGTTATACAGTCCTTTTGACCTTTCTCCACTGATCTGTATTGTTATGTCTGTGTTTCCTTTTTCAGGGTTTGTTCCCTTGTCTATTCCTCTGTCTCTGTGCCTATCATTTTATAAGTTTTGGTGTCTCATATGGCAAGTGCTCCCAAATTCTTCTTCAGAATGGCTCCTATTATTCTTGGCCCTTTTTTAAAATTCTATTTGTATTTCAAAATCAGCTTATTAAGCTTTTTGTGTTGGTTTAGGGTTATAAGTACTTTATTTCAGTTTTTTCTAATACTCATAAGTGACAGTTATCGTATAATTTTTGTTATTGTTATTGCCATACTGTTTGTTTTTTCCCCTTTTTCAGGCTTTGGTATGAAGATTATACTAGCCTCATACTTGGATTTTGCTTTTTTTTTTCCCCCTTCTTTTTAAACTTCTGTTCTTTTCTGGAAGTTTTAATAAGATTGGCATTAGTACTTAAATGTTTGTAGTACTTACCATAAAGCTCTCTAGCCTCGGTTTTTGTATGTTTTGCTGGGGATGAAGCCTGTGCATCCCATGCTAGGCAAGTTCCCTACCACTGAGCTGCACTCCAGCCCAGTAGCCCATTTTGCAGGGGAAGTGGGACAATAGATATACTCAAACTTTCTTTTATTTTTTGAGTGATTTATGGTAAGTTGTAATTTTTTAAAACTTTTTTTTACTTTCTCAGTGTTTTCTAATTTATTGGCATAATGTTTTTGGAATTGTTATTTCTTAATTTCTATACTGTCCTGGAATTAATTATTTTTTTCCAGAGATGTGACTACTTTAGTAATTGTTTTAGCAAGGATCTTTGAATGAGAATTTTGGTTTGCTTTGTCTGAAAATGTTTTTATTTCTCTCACACTCTTGAAAGATAATATATGTGGGTATAGAAACAAAAACCAATTGGGGCAGGGTTGTTTATTTTCTCACTTATTAAGAAGGTGACTCCATTGGCTCTTGTTTTCAGCAAGTCTATTGTCCCTTTCCTCCTTCTGTCTTAAGTCTGGAACAGTCCCAATTTACTCCTGTGGCCTTGGGATCTGATCTGGCTTAGCATTGTTTGAGACAAAAGTGTCTCAGTTTAGAAAATGAAATGTGTGTTCCCCCTATTTAAGATCTTCTCTTTGTTTTACATGTTTTACTACAAAATGTCTGGTGTATGGTGTAGATTAATTTTTATTGATCATGTTTGATAAATTGCATCTACTAAAATCAAGTCTTCATGGTTTTCATCCATTCTGGAGAATTCTCTGATTTTTTACCTTTTCCATTCTCTCCCTTTCTGGAAGCCTTTTTGGGATCTACTTGATATCTCTTATGAATGTCTCAACCACTCTCTCATATTTCATGTTTTTTATTTCTCTTTTCTATTCTGAATTATTTATTTATTCTAAAATGATTTCTCTTTTTAGAATACTAACTTGTCCTTCAGATGCAATTATTAAGTTGTTTAGCATAGATTTTGAGAAGCTTTTTATTTTATAGGATGATATTTTCCATTTTTCAAAGTTTTATTTCATTTCTGTTCAAATCTGTTTTTTTTTCATAGTGTCTTGTTCTCTTAAGCTTTTTAAACTTAAACAGTTATTCTCATCTCTGTCATATTATTCAGTTTCTTAGATTCTGAGCTGAATTGGTAGTTTTATCTATGGTAACCTCGTATGACCTGGGTTAAGAAAGAGGTTTTTGCCTTTAATTCCACCTGGCACAGAAGTTTCATTGGCCCAAAGAGAGTTTATATGTCAGTTTCTTTTCCTGCCTGAACCAGAGTTTGACACCTGTCCTTGTTACAAAGTCTTAGTAAGTTTTTTTTTTTTTTCCTTTACCCAGAGTTTAGATCAAGACAGACAAGGTTTATTATTTCCTGTACTGGTGAGCAGATTTTAAAACTTAGTTTCATTACATTTTTAGTCTACCTTTTTATTGAGATATTTGGTTATCTAATATGAATTAAGAATCCAAGCTGGATGTAGTGGTGCATGCACATTGTAGTCCCAGCTACCTGGCAGGCTAAGGAAGGAAGATTGCAAATTCTAGGCCAGCCTGGACAATTTAGAAAGACCTTACCTCAGAAATAAAATTAAAAAGGCTCAGTGGTCTAGTACACCTGGTTCAATCCCCAGTATTGCCCCCCCAAAAAAAAAAGAAAAAGAAAAAAGAATCCCTAGGGTCTGGATTCTAACACCCTAACTGATTCAGGCCCAGAGCAATCTGTTGTGCTTATAGAGACTTAAAACTCAAGCCCCTTAATTACCAAGATCCCAGACCAACATTCCCCATCTGCATCAGAATGCTTGCAGGTTCAGTCCATGTTTACTATGCTGATTTTTAGTTCCCTATTCTGGCCCTAGTTGATTTGCCTTACTCTTTAGTTAGTACAGCCACACATTTAAGAGAATTGTTGTATTATTTTTATAGCAGTCCTAGATGTTTGTGGTAGGAAATTTGGAAGCTAACTGGTTTGCCATATTGTCAGAACCAAAAAACACTGAGTGCATAGGGTATTTTCAGATGCATTTTTTACTTTTAAAAAAAATTTTTTTAATATCAAGATAAAAGCTTCTTCAGGTGAACAAAATACTTGGAAATTAAGCTTTTGAACTTGTTTTTTGTTTGTTTGTTTGTTTGTTACCAGGGATTGAACTCAGGGGCACTCAGCCACTGAGCCACATCCCCAGTCCTATTTTGTATTTTTTATTTAGAGACAGGGTCTCAGTGAGTTACTTACCACCTCACCCTTATTGAGGCTCGCTTTGAACTCTTCCTGTCTTAATCTCCAGCCCCTGGGATTACAGGTGTGTGCCACTGCACCCTGCTAGCTTTTAAACTTTTTAATCCAAAATCACACAACCAATGAGAGCCAGGATTAAAACTCTACTTGAACTCCAGGTTCAGGTATCTTGCCTTCTTTTCACAGAAAAGCTTGAGCTTTTACTTTTTTTTTCATAGACTGAACTTTTTTTTTTTGGCAATGGACCTTTATTTTATTTATTTGTTTATGGTGCTGAGAATCAAACCCAGTGCGTCATGCATGCTAGGCAAGCGCACTACCACTGAGCCACAACCTCAGCCCCTCATAGACTGAACTTTAATGAGAATCTAGATTTTTAGTATAACTTAGTGGAAAGAACATAGGATTTGAAGACAGACCCAAATTTTAATGCATTTAATAGTTTATAACTTTAGGCATACAACTTACAAAAAGATGTTTTGCATTGCCCATTCAGAGTCCCCTTGAGGAAAATATATAAAATTAAGATATATATATATATATATATATATATATATATATATATATATATATATATATATATCACCTTGTACCCTACCTCAACCTACCAAATCAGAAAATTTTGCTTTTTTTATTTTGCTGTGCTGGGGATCAAACCCGGGGTCTCACATGCTAGGCAAGTGCTCTGCTACTGAGCAATACCCCCTACTCTGAATCTCAGTTTTGATTGTGGCAATTTGATTTTGTTTTAATCAGCACCCTCAAGTTTTGTTGTTGTTGTTGTTGTTTTGGTGGTGGTGCTGAGGATTGAACCCAGGGTTTTGTGCCTTCAAGGCAAGCATTGTACAAACTGAGCCATATCTCCAACCCCTCAAGTAATTCTAATTTGCCGCCATTTAAAGATCATTGGTAATTATTCCTTCCACTGTGACCTTTCTTTATAGCCAGTAGATGTGACCAAGAGAACAATTTTTGTCCTTTTGTTTCACAGAGGCAATTTGATTCTCAAAATTTGTAATCCCACATAACATCCAGTTTGCTACTTGGGAGGCTGAGGCAAGAGGATCACAAGTTCGAAGCCAGCCTCAGCAAGGGCGAGGCTCTGAGCAACTTAGCGAGACCCTGCCTCTAAATAAAATACAAAATAGAGCTGGGGATGTGGTTCAGTGGTCAAGTGTCCCTAAATTCAATCCCTGGTACCTCCTCCCCACCAAAAAAAAAAATAAATAAAAATAAGTGTGATTCTTTCTCACCAATGTTATGGTAAGGATTAAATCATACAGATTCCAAAATAGTCTCAAAAGTTTAATCCCCAAACTTCCATAAATCTTCGAATTTGGGAGACCACAAAAGCAGCACTTCCTCAGAGTTCCATGTATCATTGGTCTTAGAAATTGGAAAACTATACATCGTATATCTCTTAGAAATTCTTCTGTTTAAAACTGCCTTTACTTTAAATTGGCAATTCCCAAACCAGAATTTCTTGTATTCATGTAATCCTATTAGTGACCAGTATGAAGTGCTCACTGCACTGTGGGGCGTTTTTAGTTTTGTTTTTGTTTTCATTTGAAATAGAGGAATTGTTTCTACTTCATGTAGGGTGGTGTTGGGTGAAACCCAGGGTAGAGTTCAGAGGTGACGCTGCCCCAGATTTGCTAGACTGTTTATTTCTTGTCTTGGTGCCTTGCTGCTGCTCCCTAGCCAGCATAATGGGAATTTGCTGTCGTCAACCTGTGGGTCGCTCTTGACAGACTCAGACTAATCAAATCTAACCTTCAGAATCATACTCTTCTTTTTAATACCTGGCAGAGTAAGGGCTCAAAATTTTTTAAAACCTCATATCTTCTGAAATTTTCAACAGATGGGCAAAACCTGTTTAACATTTAGAATTATATAATTATTGGTCCATTATATATTAACACTGTGGAGCATATACAAATTTATGTTGACTCAGTCTTTTGAGTTTATATTTTCAGAACACACCTGAGTCCATCATGAACTGTATTTGATTTTTTAAAATATTTTCATAGTTGTAGATGTACACAATACCTTTACTTTATTTATTTTTATGTGATGCTGAGGATCAAACCCAGTGCTTCAACCTCAGCCCCCTGTATTTGACTTTTTAAAGATCTTGATCTGTTATGTTTCAGGCCCAAGCACTTTTTGATCCCCCTAGCACTGAGAAAAGTAAACCTCTAGTGTTATATGAATAATAGCAAAAGTTTTAATTGAAAAATCAACTAAACAAAAATGTTGTTGTTTTGTTTTTTTGGTTCCAGGGATTGAACCCAGGGTGCTTAACCACGGAGCCACATCCCCAGTCCTTTTTATATTTTATTTAGAGACAGAGTCTTGCTGAGTTGCTTAGGGCCTCACTAAGTTGCTGAGGCTGGTTTTGAACTCACGATCCTCCTGCGTTATCCTCCTGAGCCATCAATTAACCAATTGATGTTTTGCTCGTGGGCTCTGTGGAAGCTGAGTTTACCATACTTTCCAAACTGTGCTTATCTAGTTCCTTCAGATTCGGAAGGAGCTTCTAACTGTGTCCTTCTGTTCCCATTATTGCTTTTGTCACTACAGTGACCCATCTGTATCATCTATCAGTTGTCAGCACAGGGAAGGTATTTCTTTTTTGAGTTTGTTAATTACTACAAGGCTTGTTTAAAAATGAGTTAAGAAGTTACTGACTAGTAACTTAGTTTAATTGTAGAGGATCAAGCAGAAACTGAAGTACCCTGAACAACAGGGAAATCAGTGCCTGATTCTTGGTACCTTTGTTCCTCATTTATAAAAGCTAGTATATTTATAAGAAGATATTACATTCAAAGTGATACTCAGTTTTTGTAGTAGAAATGTTATATGGATAAAAGAATCTTCAAAGGGCTTGGAGTAATTTATAAAGAAGGTATGAATTTTGTAGTAAGTTCCTGATATTCCTATACTGATTTATTACTAAAACTTCAGATATAAGGGCTGAGGGTGTGGCTCAAGCAGTAGCGAACTCACCTGGCATGCGTGGGGCACTGGGTTCGATCCTCAGCACCAAATGGAGATTAAAAGGAATGAAGATGCTGTGTCTACCGAAAACTGAAAAATATTTAAAAATTCTCTCTCTCTCTCTCTCTCTTTAAAAAAATCTTCAGATATAAAATATGAATAACACTTATGAGTCTTTCATATCAGTTTTTCTCAAACTTTCTTAATATATAACCCCCTTTTAAAGGAGAATAGTATTTCACAGACCTTTCAGTGTTGATTTACTATTTTGATTTTAATGTAATATATTAACAAACATAGAACGAGGTGTAAATTCCTCAGGGTTGTCACTCTTTTTTTTTCTTTCTTTTTTTTTTTTTTTGGTAGTTGTATAGAATGCCTTTATTTTGTTTATTTTTATGTGGTGCTGAGGATTGAACCCAGTTCCTTTTGCATGCTAGGCAAGCGCTCTGTCACTGAGCTACAGCCCCAGCCTGGGTTGTCACTCTTATGTAACTGTAAACTGATATACGGATTTTGAACAAACCGTAAAACCAGTTACATTCAAATTAGCAGCATACATTTGATGTGCTTGATGATATCTCTAATACTGACAGTATGTCCTACATTCTCTTCTTTGTTTTATGAGGTAAAATTCACATAGTATAAAATTTACCAATTGAAAGTATACAATTCAGTGGCTTCTGACCATTCACAGTGTTGTGCAACCATCACCTCGGTCTGATTCCATAACATTTTCATCACCCCCAAAACAAATTCCAAACTCATGAAGCAGTCACTGTAATTTCCTTTTTTACTTCATTGTACCATTGCTGCTGTGTGCCTGTGAGGACTCAACTCTTATGCCATTTTTCTGCATTCAAAGCACTGAGAAATTCTGATCATAACGTAATTTGACCACCCCCCACCACACCCACACACCAGTGCTGGGGATTGAACCCCAGTGCCTCATTCATGTTAGGCAAGCATTCTATCACTGAGCTACAAACCCAGCCCTGGTCTTCACTTCATAGAAGGCATCATTTACATATCAAGCCCACTTTGATCCTTTTTTATCAGCCCTCCACTAAACTACTTGGTAGTAGTATACCCCTAAACAGAAATGTGAACACCAAAATCATGATACAGTGCTTGATCAGCAACTGGTCCTAAATATGCTGATGCTAGGAGCCACAGCAAAAGTATTTTGATACATGGCACCTTTGGTTTAGGTGACTGCCAGCTAGCCATTGAGATGATATGATTATGTTAAGCTTTACGTTCATATGGAAAGTGGACTCCTGCTGTTCACCTTGGCCTGTTAAGGGACTCACATTACGGGACTCCCGGAGAGTTCCCATTGGTTGGGGAAGGATAGTAGGAGGGAATTTCCGGGGGAGGTCCGGGCGCCCGGTTCCGGTGGGGACACACGTGTGACGACTGGCTTGTTAGCAGGGCGCACACGGGACGCTGGCGGCTTTTTTAAATAAAGCTTTGTTTCCTGCTTGAGCGGCTTGTGTTTCTGTGCCCAGCCGGGTTGTGGCATGCTTATATTATTTCTTAACACTCATAAAAGTGAAAATAAAATGCCCATAGGGAACTCATGGAGCACCAAGACTATCTCAAGATCCCATGTTGAGAAGCACTAATATAAATATTCTTGAAGTTTTACGTGTGCTGCTTAATAAGAATGAGGAGCATGGGCATTTTAAATCTCTTATTATACTTTTAAATGTTTAGGATAATTGCCCTGCTGTCTGGAAACTATCTTTTTGGGAAATTTTTATTTGTATCTCATTTTAGTAAGAGCAAAATTTTATTTACATAAGTTTTTTCACTGGGAATATGAAAAATACTCCCTTTTGGAAACTTCAAATTGATAATAAAGTGAAATAATTTTATATTTAGCCCTTGCATTCTTATTTTGTTCGTATATACTATTTTGTAACTTAAAATAGATAAATGTAGGCTTTGCCTACAGAATGCGCCCATTGTTTTCAAGTAGTAACTTATGTGGGGGTTTTATTTTATATGCTTTTTTTCTATTGACACAATTGCACATATTTTGGGGGTATGCTGTGACAATTTGATATATTTATGCAATGTGTAGTGATCAGATCAAGGTGATTAGCATTTCTATCTCCTTCAACATTTATCATTTCTTTGTGTTGGAAACTTCTAGTTCTTTATAAAATAAATAATAAGTTGTTGTAAGCTGTGGTCAACCCTACTGTGCTCTAGGACACTAGCACTTATTCCTCCAATATAACTGTATTTTGATACCCTCCAGCCTCCCTGTCTACTCTCCCCCATGACCTTCCTAGCTTCTAGTGAGTAGTATTTCATTCTCGGAGAACAGATTTTTAAGTTTCAACATATGAATAAGAACAGTACTTATCTTTCTTTGCCTGGCTTTACTTTGGGATTTTTTAGTAACTTTAGAGTAATTACTTCCAGTAATTGCGTCAGGATTTTTTTTCTTTATACCAAAGTTTAAAAAGTCAGGTTCTTAATATAAGTTAATTCAGGTGGATAATTTTTTAAACTATATGTCAGAAAAACATCTTCAAACAGGCACAACTTTTCAAGGGAAAAAAAATTATACTACCCTAAAAGGTCAGAGAATAAGTAACAAAGTGGCAAGAGATGAGACTATGCCCAAACCATGACATGCTTATGAACTAAGCTAATAAGATTTAATTTTATTCTGAAAGCCAAGGGGAAGTCATTGAAGCATTTTTTTAAAAATATAATTAGCAAGCATTTACTAAACTAACGTTTTTTAAAAATTTTATCTAAATTTATTATATATTAGTAGATGGGATAAGAAAAGCATAAATCTTTTAATCTACCCTGAATTTTATCATGTATTTAAGAACAAATTAGTTATCAACCTTTTTCATAACTGAAATACCTTTGCTTATGGAGATATAGTTTTCAAGTGTGAAGTTGATCTTTATACCACTATATTAATGTGGTTAAATCTAGCCCTCAGTAGCTAAAACATGCTGTTTGAAAATTTTGTCAGAGGTTAACCACATATGTTTAAATCCATGATTTTGTATGTTACAGGGATAGGGTGCTGGGCGTAGGTCCTCAAACACTAGGCAGGTGCTCTACCACTGAGCTACATCCCTAGTCCCCATGAGTTCTTAATGATATTTATAAGTAATGATAAACTAAGCACAGTGGCACACACCTATAATCCCAGCCACTCAAGAGGCTGAGGCAGGAGGATCACGAGTTCAAGGCCACCTCAGCAACTTGGTGAGACCCTGTTTGAAAACGAAAAAGAACTGGGATTATAATTAAGTGGCAGCATACCCCTAGGTTCCATCAATCCCCAGTGAGACAAAAATAAATGAATTAATGAATAATAAAAATAATTGGTCACATGCAGAGAATGGTAGGAGAACAATTCATTATCTTAAAAATTGGTCAAGAATTGAGTACCCTGCATTTTCTATGTGATTATAACCAATGAATAACCAAATGGTTGATGAAGAACAAAATACTTTATAAATGTATTTCCACTAACAAATGATAAAGAAATGATATGTTTAAGTGTCACTATTTCACAGTCCCTACTGACTGAATAGATGGGGTAGTAAGCTTCATTGGTTCTTAAAATCACAAGAGAGGCATTTCTCTTGTCAAACATTCCCTGTGTATGGTCTTGCCGAGGATTGCGGAACCTAAGTCTGATCCAATCTCTGGATCCATCTGTCAGTTTTTAGAAAATACCCAAATCTGAAGGACTATACAGGTCGAATAACCTAGGTTCTTCCGTAGATAAATTACAAAGAAGTGAAAGAATCCTGAGAAACCAATGCATTAAAAGAAAACTAAAAGACTACATTGTTTGCCTGAGCACAGTTGAACTGTAGAATCTAGGGAAGCACACATAGGTGCTGATACCGGAAAGAGAAAACAACAAGAAAGTAATCACTATAAAAATCAAATAACAGTTGCTTACATCTAGAGGGGAGTGTGTTATGTTTGGGGTGGAACACATGGAAAAGGCTTCTGGGGTGTTTGACCAAGTTCTATTTCTGGATTCAAGTGATGTTCACTATATGATAATTCAGTTGGTCATACATTGCAGCAAATAGTGTTCCTAAGTATTTCTTGCTAAGTTGGAAAAAATGTAGGCATGGTGATGTTTTTCATCCACAATTCTCAAACTTTTTGGTCTTAGGAGAACCCCAAGTGCTCTTATTTTTGTGGGTTATAACTAAAACATTTGCTATATTAGAAATTAAAGCAAAAGCCACATGCAGTGGTGCATGCCTGTAATCCCAGTGGCTGGGGAAGCTGAGGCAGGAGGACCACAAGTCAAAGACAGCCTCAACAATTTAGCAAGACCCTAAGCAACTTAGTGAGACCCTGTTTCAAAAAGTGAGGGTGGGGGTGGGAGTGGTTAAGCACCTCCGGATTCAATTCCTGGTACCCACCCCACCCCACCCCCTAAAAAAAAAAAAAAAAAAACTAAAGAAAACTTTTAGGATATATTTAATTCACTTAAAATAACCATCATAAACTCTTTATAAAAGCCTTAAAGAAAGCATTTTCCAAGACAAAACACAAAAATTTTAGTAAGATATCATTTGCATTACTTTAAAAATATATATTTTTAGTTGTCAGTGGACCTTTATTTATTTATTTATTTATGTGCAGTGCTGAGACTCAAACCCAGTGCCTCACACATGTTAGGCAAATCTCTACCATTGAGCCACCACCCCAGCCCCATCTTTTTTTGTAAATTTCTTTAATGTCTGTCTTAATGGACTAAAGGTAGATTCTCCCTTTTGCTTCTGTTTGGTTTTGTTTTGTTGTGTTGCTGGGTCTTGATAACAGGGGCACTTTACCCTAAACTACATCTTTACTCCTTTTTGAAGACAGGGTCTCACTGAGTTGCTTAGGGCTTTGCCTAATTTCTGAGGCTGGCCTTGAACTTGAGATCCTCCTGCTTCAGCCTCCCAAGCCGCTGGGATTAAAGTGTATGGATTGAGGGAGAGTATTTTAATAACTTTTTCAGATAATTGTGGATGTTTCTCAGTACTATTAAAAGTGGTCATTTTGTAAAGCTTACTTGCAGTATGGAATCTGAAACTGTATCTGAATTTCCCTTGCTGTGCTAAGCAAAAACCCATTGGTATGCTGTAGAAGTATTTTATACATATTTCCGTTTTGTCACATGGAATATTAAAAAGATATCTCAAGGTTGAGTTTAATAAAAAGAAATGTTCTCCTTCTTTCATCAAAGATGTTCTCAAGTCTTGAGTTTTTCTTTTGTTTTAAATGAGTGTGTTGCAGCTCAGAGCACAAAGGCTGCCGGTACACTTTAAAGCCACTGCCTTGATTTGCAATGAGGCACCAGTTGTTTTATCCACCATTGCCTTTGTACCTTTGTGTACCATTTGTGTCAGGACAGTGAAGAAGGTATAAATAATAACTTGGTGTTATTGTGAAAATAACCTGCATCCTTCAGACCTTCCGGAAGAGTCTCAAAAATCCCCAGCAATCCTTTTACCACATTTTTGAGACACATGAACTAGAGAACTTTGTATATTCTCTCTGGCTATTATAGTCAGCACTCATCTTGGTTATATTTTAAGAAAGATACAAAAATAACTTGTGTTTTTAAGGAATTGACATACAATATGACTTTTCCTGGCTTGTCAGGAATTAAGAACTTGATATTTTATGGCAGTTTCTTTTGGGTGTCATCAATTAAATAAAATTTTTTAGGACTGTAGTAATAAGGTGAAATAGTGATTGACAGTGTGATTCAAAATAGTCTATTTCCCATCATCTGAGAAATATATATGCCCCTTTCTGGATTACTGTAACTGAATACATTTCTCTCATAAGTATATGTTGCCATAAATTTGTTTAAAGAAATAAGATTTTATGAATATGAAAGCAGATTTTGATAGTATTGAAGGGTGAGTAATGTTTTTAAACACATACAACATTCTTTATTTTCCTCCCTTGAGGTAGCCAAATACAGAATCCTATTTCTTCCCTCACCATTTTCTACTAGTGAGGTAGGGTCAAGATGAAGGTTCTCGTTCTTCCCCAATATTTGAAACGTTTTAAGACATTCCACTAAAGTAAAGCAGTTATTTATTGAATGCTTGCTGTATGTTCACTGCTATTGGATATCATGGAAAAGTAAGATATAAACTCATTAACATAAATAAGAAACGTATGATCAAGATAGAAAAATGTGTTTGCTAAGTACTGGAGAGATCAGAATGGTCTGAAAATCTAGAAAAACTTAACTAGAGATTTAAAACAAACCAGTAATGTAGAAAAGGGAAGCGTTATAAACAGAATGTATTTGGATGTGAACAAAGAGTTTGATAAACATAAGATCTCAAATATCCTTATAGACATAATATAATTGGCTGGAATTTAAATTTTTAAAAAGTCTCAAATATTTGTAGAATTGTTGAGTAATTAGTTGTAAGAAGTCATACCCAAGAGGGCTAATTGACAAATGATTCATTGAAAACTAGGAACAATGTCTATTTTATGGACCAGGGCTCTGAACAGGGATTTGTTCTGTTTTTTTACTAAGAAAATTTTTTATTGATTTTTTTTTTTAGTTTGTTTTTATTAGTTATACATGACAGTAGAATGCATTTATGCACTTTGATACATAAGAAATATATTTTTATCAATATCTTGGATAAGGACTTTCATTCACTATATGCTTATTGAATATCTCCTGTGAGCTATGTATTCCAACATGCCCTCAGAAATTTAAAAGAATTAAAATATGTCCTATCTTAAAATTTCAGTGGAATAATTCTTTAATCTCAAGGGAAACTAATACATAAACAATTGCTGGAATAGAAGTTTCATATACTGATCATATAGAGGTAAAGGAGTTAATTGTTTGAGATGAGCTAGAAAAATCTCATTAGACTAGAACAGTTCTCTAAATCTGACAAAACAAAATATTATACATATAAGTCAAGATTCTGCATGTAGGTATGGGTATCATTGATACATGTGTATCACATGGGAAAGATCCAATTTAACAACATGTTTCAAAAAGAATTAAAAAAAAAGTTTGGAATTTCTGGCATGTGGTATTATTATCTGAAAGACCTCTACTATATAACACCCAGAAATGCTAACTGTTAAATCCTTTTTGTTTTGTTTTGTTTTGTTTCTACTTTTTGTTTGTTTTGCTAAGTCCTTTAAGTCCAGAGCTAACCTTTAAAAAAAAAGGGGGGGGGGGTAAGGATAATCCCTTGAGAGAAAAAATGAATGGGAAGAATTCCATTTCCTGTTGTAAGACAAGCCAATTTTTCTGAACTACCCTGCCATTACAATAAATTAGATCCTGTTTTCGATTTCGATAGCTTTGTTTTAATGTGTTGACAAGCTTGCTATATATATATATATATATATATATATATATATATATATATATATATATGAAGGAAATCTCTGAATCCTTGGGTTCAGTCCCCCAGCACAGCAAGTTTAAAACAAACCAAAAAAAAAAAGGTGTGTATTTTTAAACCCTGTGAAGAGATTAGCTTATTAGACACAGCATTGGAGAGAATTAGAGAACTAGATCTGAGGATATTGTTTAGAATACAGAATAGGGAGAACAGAGGACCAAAAAAGCATGAAGGTTAAGAGACAGGGAGGATAGATACCTAATGCTAGTCCCATTGTTACCACTGGAATACAAGTTGTTTTTATGCATTAGTTTTGCCAGAGTAGCTACAAAAAAGTTTAGCGTTTCAGAATTCATTAGTTAAAAGTAGTGTAGTTAGGAGCAGTGTGGTGAAAAAAGGTGTGTAACCAGTGTTAAATGCCAAGTGCTTCTTAATGTTCTTTCCCCAGCCTGAGAAGGTATTGTAGCACTCTTCCAGGAGTCAGGGAACTTTCAATCTGCCCCAGGCCGTATTTTTTAAAAGCACTACAGACCTTCAAGGCTATTACTCTCATTAATGGTGCAGTTCTGAACTTTAGTGAGCCCTGTTGAGTGAGTTAGGATAGATGTTTTAGTTTATTACAGTTTGGGAAGTCTTAGATTTCTGAAGAAAATGTAAGTAGTTGTGAACATTTTGCTTTAAACCTAATTACCAAAACAGGAAGATGGAGTGTAAATTCCAAAGCATATTTTTAAGGTCATCCTTATTAAGGTCTGGATTTTGGGGAGGGGTTGGGGGAGGGGGTGAGCGCTTTTTGTTTAATTAGCGCATGTCTGCCGTCCCAGCAACTTTGGAGGCTGAGGCAGAAATATCACAAATGTAAAGTGAGCTTGGACAACTTAATAAGATCGTCTCAAAATAAATAATAAAAAGGGCTAGAGATATAGCCCAATAGTACAGTGTCCCTGGGTTCAATCCCCAGTACCCTCCCCCAACACACACACACACACACACACACACAAATAGCATGCATGTTAGATTAGGTTTGTTTTTTGCTTAACTCACAACCATACCCTAGACTACTCCAGTATCCATTTGGGCTGAATGAATGTAAAATTATCTTCTCAAGTGTAGTTTATTTAATCTCACTTTTTTGTGGGCTTTTAAGGACATTGTTAAAGAAATCCTTGCCTGAAGACTTAATTAGGGGCTGGGGATGTGGCTCAAGGGGTAGCGCTGCTCGCCTGGCATGCGTGCGGCCTGGTTCGATCCTCAGCACCACATACAAACAAAGATGTTGTGTCCGCCGAAAAACTAAAAAATAAATATTAAAAAATTCTCTCTCTCTCTCTCTCTTTCTCTCTCTTTAAAAAAAAAAAGACTTAATTAGTATTAATACCATTTGTTGAGGTATATTTCATGTTCTTAACTACAGAAGCTAATTTTTGAGAAGAGTAAGTGATATCCCCTTCCAATGAATAAGATTTGTTGAGGAGATTATGTTGAGGTGATTAGGCTGTGTGCGTCCTTTTGTTTCTGTGAACATTATTGAGTTCCTTTCAATTTATCTTCTTTGATTCTGCACATTTTGCATAGATTTTTCTTGGATGAATTCAGATTGAGGTGTCTTGCATTAGATCCTGGTAATTTATAATAAAACAACAGTGTTTTATGAATTAAGCACATATGTATGTATGTAGTATATTCATGCATATTCCTGTTTGTATTTCCATAGATGTTCTTTAAATTAACTCATGTGAAATATGTACTTGTCTTTCATTTGTGTGTGTGTGATGCTAGGAATTGAACCCAGGGCCTTGTACTTGTGAGGCAAGCACTCTACCAACTGAGCTATATCCCCAACCCTAACACTTTTTTTATTTAAATGAGCATAACAACCAATGGAACTTTAAATTTTATATAGAAAATGAGATGTGCTTGCATGCCTGTAATCCCAGCGGCTTGGGAAGCTGAAATAGGAGAGGACTGCAAGTTCAAAGCCAGCCTCAGCAACTTAGTAAGGCCCTAGCAATTTAGCAAGACCCTGTCTCAAAATAAAAATGACTGGGGTGGCTCAGTAGTCAAGCATCCTTGGTTTCTATCCCTGGTACCAAAAAGAAAAGAAAATGAAACATGTTTAAAATACCTAGCACATAGTTGGCACCCACCCAGTAAAGTGATCTTTCCCTTAGGAGGAATGTGTTTCATCTTACCTATTGAGGAGCCTTCTTGAGACAAGTAGATGTGCCTCTTGGCTAATTTCTTCACCCCCAAAAATGTGGATTCATTTTTTCGCTTTTCTATGAGGCCTACCTTAAATACTGTAACCTGTAGCTCTCTCTATCCTTATATGTACATATATACACTTTCTTAATTCTCCTTATTCTGCTCTAGTTTTTCATAGTATATCATATTCTAACATAGTTTATAGCTTATTTATTGTGTTGAGTATTATTTGTCTTCCCTTACTATAGTATCAGCAGCAGGTATACAGGGATCTTTGTTTTGTTTGTTAGAATGATGCTTTAGCACATGTTAGGCACTCATATTTGTTGTTGAATAAATCATGTTTCCTAGGTGATAGGAAAGAGACACTCAAGACTTAGGGTATTCTCGTGTCACATAAATAGTCTAGAGCAGAATGGCACATAAAACCACTGATAAAAACTCTCTTCTCTGACCTTCAAGTCTGTGTTCTTTTCATCAGCCTGCCTTTCTTCGCATTTAGTTTAAATATTGATGCAGCCTGTCAGCATTTGGTCACACTTGGAGAATTCAGTAGCCGTATAGGTGTGTAGTCAACTGTTTTCTTACTGTTTCCAACTGCTGCTGATGTTTTTCAGAGCCTTGTGTTCTTAGCCTAGTAGTTTGGAAAATTCCTTTTGAAGTGTATTTATAGTACTGGAACTTACATTAAGTTCTTATGTTAATTATGCATATATATTGTTTATAGTCAATTATGAGTTATATGGTTATGTTGATCCATAGAAGTGATGGAACACAGCAGTTAATCAAGATAGGATGGTGACAACTCAGTCCAAACTCAAAACATTTAAGTATAGTTCATCCAGTCCCACATGTACATTGGGGGAAGTGTCTCCATGGTGTTGGCTTTTTCCTGGGATGTTATCTACATTTTGTCTACCCATTTCCTTTGTGAGAATTAGCTCAAAAAACATAACACCAGTTTAGGATGAAAGAGATGGTAAAATACCTGATACTTGTAGTCATTTCCTATGAGTTTGTTTAAAAAAAATTTTTAGGGGTGTTCAAAAATAAGTTTTTTGATATGATACACACATACTTTTTTTGTTGCACATGTTGTTATACATCGGCAACAAATCTGTTACAGTTTACTGTCAACTGTTCCTCAGGTGAAGTGAGTGTTGTGTTTTCTTTTTCATGGAAACAAATGCATGATTAAGCTGGAGGAACTTAAAAGAGAAAAATTTTCAATAGTTGAATGTCCAGATTGTATTTAGCATTTTTCAGAGAAGGGCAGAACACCAGAAAGAGCATATGAAATAGCAGATCCCTAAGGCAAACCAAACTGTTTTTGTGTCCCATAGACAAATATTTGAATGGATGGTAGGGTGTAGTTTAGAAAAGTAACAGTAATATATGTCTATGTGAGTATTACTTTGAAACAATATAAGTCTTAACCATTGAAGATTTTTCTACCAGATAGGTGCAGTATAGATTCCAATTTAGGTAGGCAGAGAACCACGGTAACATAACCACGGTTACATCTTCTCTTACTATGAATACCTGTGTATTAAACTAGAGAATGGTATTCATTTTGCTGCCCTGTCACATACACCAGTGGTGGGATAGGGTGTGAGCACTAAGATATATAATGACAATGTTCTAATATATAATAAATACCATGGGTTAGTAAACCCAGAAAAATATTAAGATAAAAATTGAGGCGGGAGAGTTGGACTTCTTAAGCTGGCAAATTAAATTTGTTTTTAGCAGACTTTGTCTTTTAGAACCATTTTAGGTTTGTGTAAAAATTGAGCTAAAAGTACAGACAGTTCCTCCATAGCCACTCACCCTGCCCTCCCCTGTTTCCCCTATTTATTAATGTTTACTCTTTGTGGTGTACAGACTATGGGTTTTGACAAAGGTGTAATGGCAGGTACTCCATGACAGTGTTAATACATCCTGTGCTCCACTGTTCAACTCTCCCCACAACCCGCACTCATCTTACTACTGCCTCTGGTTTGCTTTACCTTTTTCAGAATGTAAAACTATCACTGGAATCCTTTTTAGATTGGTTTCTTTCACTTAGCAGTGTGCATTTAAGTTCTTCCATGTCTTTTATGACCAAGTTTGCCACTTATAAATATAAGATTTTTATAAACATTTGTGTACAGGTTTTGGTGTAGACATAATTTTTCGATTCATTTGGGTAAATACCATGGAGCTCAGTTGTTGAATCATATGATAAGAGTATGTTTATTTTTATAAGAAACTACCAAACTGTGTTCTAAAGTGGCTGTACATTTTACATTCTCACCATCAGTTTCTGTTTCACATTTTTGTCAGCAGCTGGTATTATCAGCGTTTAGGGTTTTAACCATTCTAGTAGGCGTATAGTGGTGGTATCTTTACTGTTGGTGTAATTTAGTACCCTCATGATTCATAATGTTTGGCTGCTTTTCATATATTTACTTGCCATCTGTATATCTTCTTAGGTGAGGTCTGTGTATCTTCTTAGGTTTAGACTTTTTGCTTGTTTTTAAATTGGGTTCTTTTCCTATTGCTGAGTTTTAAGAGGTCTGTGTGCACCATAAACATACATTGGAGAAAAGATAGCCTCTTCAACAAATGTGCTGAGAAAACTGAAAATCCATATGTAACAAAATGAAATTAGACCCCTATCTCTCACTCTGCACCTACTAGGAGAAAACGTAGACCCAACTCTCCATCATGTCAGCCTAGTAACCAAATTCCTCAACAAGACTCCTAAAGCACAAGAAGTAAAATCAAGAATCAATAAATGGAATGGTATCAAACTAAATTAAAAGCTTCTTCACAATCGTAAATGTGAAGAGAGAGTCTACAGAATGGGAGAAATCTTTGCTACCTGCACCTCAGATAGAGCATTAATCTCCAGGATACATAAAGAACTCAAAAAACTTAACACCAAAAGAACAAATAACCCATTCAAGAAATGGGCTAGGGTCTGTGGGCATAGCTCAGTTGGTTGAGTGCTTGCCTAGCATGCACTGAGACCTTGGGTTCAATCCCCAGCACCATAAAAAAAGAAAAATGAAACAGAAGAAATGGGCTAAGGCCGGGCATAGTGGCACACACCTCTAATCTCAGAGACTCTGGAGGCAAGGGGATTACATGTTCAAAGCCAGTCACAGCAACTTAGTGAGGCACTTAGCAACTCAGTGAGACTTTTGTCTCTAATAAAATATCCAAAAAGGGCTGGGGATGTTACTCAGTGGTTGAGCACCCCTGGGTTCAACCCCCAGTACCAAAGGGTGGGGGGGGCCTAAGGAACTGAACAGACACTTCACAGAAGAAGAAATATGATCAGTCAACAAATATATTTAAAAAAAAAAAGCATGTCTAGCAATTAGAGAAATGCAAATTAAAACTACACTAAGATTTCATCTCACTCCACTCAGAATGGCATTGTCAAGAATACTGGTAACAATAAATGTTGGCAAAGATGTGGGGGGAAAGATACACTCACTCATACATTGCTGGTGCAACCACTCTGGAAAGCAGTATGGAAATTCCTCAGAAAATTTGGAATGGAACCACCATTTGACCCAGTTATCCCACTCCTCAGTAAATACCCACAGGACTTAAAATCAGCATACTCTAATGACATAGCCACTTCAATGTTTATAGTGGCTCAATTCACAATAGCTAAGCTATGGAACCAACCTAGGTGTCCTTCAACAGATGAATGGATGAAGAAAATGTGGTACTGCTACATAATGGAATATTACTCAGCCATAAAGAAGAATGAAACAATGGCATTTGCTGGTAAATGGATGGAACTGGAGACTATCATGCTAAGTAAAATAAGCCAATCTCAAAAGAAACGAAAGTCAAATAATATGCAGATAGTGACTCACAATAGGGGGCAGGGGGTTCACCAGATTGGGGGAGGAAGGGAGAGAAAGGAGTGATGGGAATGGAAAAGAAAGTAGAATGAACCAGACTTAACTTTCCTATGTTCATTTATAAATACACAACCAGTGTAACTTTACATCATGTACAACCACAAAAATGGGAAGTTATACTCCATGTAATATACAATATGTCATATCTACGGGGACCGCGGTTGTGGCTCAGTGGCAGAATGCTCACCTAGCACATGGGAGGCCCTGGGTTTGATCATCAGCACCACATTAAAATAAAGGTATTGTGTCCAACTACAACTAAAAATATTTTTAAAAAATACAAAGAACACATTTTAAATTTTTTTAAAAAGGTTTTTGAATATATTTAATACAACTACTATGTCAGATTTTTTGGCAAGATTTTTCTGCCAGCTATAGCTAGTTTTTGTTTGTTTGTTTTTCATAAGCAAACTCTATTTCATTTGTAAATACATTTTCTATCAATCTTGGAAATTCTAAGAATTAGTAAATAGAAGGGGGAAAGCCAAAGATTCTTGAAGTTCCTTGAACATTTTCCAAGTCCATTTACATTTACATTTATTTGGGTAGCTTATTAATTGCTTTGCTTGAATCTACCCTTTTCATGTAGTTAATGCAAAGCAGTGCTGAAGCCTGATGATTGGTGGACTCAGAGATGGTGATTATGTTTGTGATCACTTCCTTTGTTATATATATAATTCAGTGTTTAAATGTGGCTTTTAATGTATTAACAGCAGTCTGCACAAAATGCCTGTAGTACTCTGAAGTTTGAATATTTTACCAAATTGATATTAAAAACATAAATTTAAAACAATAAGTAAGCTCTGGCCCTACAGTGTTCCTCTGCAGGGTAAAAAGAGAACTAAAAAGACAAACAGCTCTTGAAAACTAGGACTAAATTAAGTGAGTGTTTAAACTACTTTTATTTTTGTTCCTTTAATACCTAACTAAAAGGCTATCACTTTCTGAACTTTGGAAGTCAGTTGTTTTACCACGCTTGCTACATGGTAAAGATCACTATTAAGTTTGTAAATCTGCTAATATCAAGATTGGTCACACCAATTTAAATTGTTAAAAATGTATAGTAATATTCTTTTCAGTATGGGGGAAATAAACCCAAAGCCTCACACACATTAGGCAAACACTGTACCACTAAGCTAAAATAATTTTTTTTTTAAACACAGGGTCTTACTAAGTTGCCCAGATCTTGCAATTTGCCTGCCTCAGCCTCCCAAGTAGCTGGGACAGGTCTCTACCACTATACCCAGGGTATGGTGACATTATTAACAGGAGTATTAAACCTCTGTTATGCGGATTGTTGTCATGGAGTTTTAAGGGAAATGTATTTACATATATAATTATTTTAAATTATAAATTTGGGTTCCCAAATACCTAGATGTTGACTTCCTTTCCTTAGGTGATTATCTCGGCCTACATAATCTACTTTCTTACTCAGCTGTTTTCATAGCAGAGTATATTGTTTTGGTCTTTTAATACTGACAGCATGGCAGAATCAAGTCCCATAAAAGGCAATTTAGAGACCAACAGATTTCTTTTTGATAAAGAAGGAAGTGAAGGTGGCAAAAATGCTAGTATGTGTTGTTTTTTTTTCTTCTTCTTTTTGGAACTTCATTTGCAAATCACAAGATGCAGAATTTTTTATGCCCAAAGCTTATTTCTCTTAACCACTACACTGTGTTACTGTGCAGTGTCTATTTCAAAGCCAACCTTCAAGGTTGCACAACTGCCCTTGTCTTTGGAATGTTAGTTAAAAATGATTTTGCAGCTCTATAGAAAAACTTTCCAAAATTTGAAGGAGAACATGACTTCATCAGTTGAGGGCTTTTTATGTTAATTAAAAACTTCAACATGGATCAAAGTAAGGACTTAAAATGAGAAATCCCACCCAGGTATTCTGTCCTCTGGTTAAAGAGGCCAGTGGTGGTAGGGATCTTGGTAGAACTCCACTTGTCCCTTGAGCCACTCTGCTTGAATAAGACCTGGATGGTCTCCATGCCCGGCTTACTCTTCAGTAGTTATCCTGGGGTCTGTCTCACTTCTCCGTCTTCTCCAGGGGTTGGGGTTCCTTTGATATTCTTGTCCTGTGTTGGATTCCCGTGCTCTCCCTTCCATGCTTACCTTTCTCATGAATTACTTTTATTTTGATTTGAAGCACAATCTTTAATGGCTCCTTGAAAAAGGGAGCATGGATGAGAGGTTTCTTGGCCTAATATTCCCCAAAATAGATTTGTCCTGCCCAGCCCTTGCTTACCTCTGGCTGGGTAGTCTTCCAGTTCATCTCTCTTCAGATTTCTGCAGGAACTCCTCTCTTGTCTTCTCATTTCCAGTGTTGCTTTTGTGATGTCCAGAGCCTTCAGACTCCTGATCCTTTATATGTCACCTATTGTTTTGTCTCTTGGTCATTCTGGCAGCTTAAGGAATCTTTTTGTCCTTGGGTTTCTCAGACTTGGTGGACCTTTTCATTCTAGCAACTGATATTCTTCAGTTCTAGGAAGTTCTCTGAATTTTTTTTTTTTTTTTGATGATTTCTTCTTTCTCCCCAATCTCTGTTCTCTTTCTAGAACTTCTGGAACTGGATGAGGGACATTTTTCACTGGCCTGAGCTTAAATTTGCTCCCATATTATCCATATAGGGTCTTCTCTGCCGTCTATGGCGATTTTTACTTTATTTCCAATCTGCCAGTAGATTTTTGCCTCTAATGTCACAATTTTATTCTCTAAGATCTCTCTCTTCATGTACTTAGAATGTCTCTTCAGTAGGCTTAATGGTATATCTTTTTTCCTGGGTGGGAGGTGGGGGTCACTGGGGATTGAACTCAGGACCTTGCTAGTCACAAACCTAGCCCCTTTTTTTCTTTTTTATTTGGAGACATGGTCTCACTAAATTGCTGACACTAACCTTGAACTTCAGCTCCTGCTTCAGCCTCCTAAATAGCTGGGATTACATGTGTACACCACTGTGCCTGTCCCAGATTATTTTTGTGTACTTATTTAGCTCTCTCTCTCTTTCTTCCATGTGAAAGGCTTTCTTCTGATATCTGGTACTCCTTGACGGCTCACTATCAAGATTAGAGACTCCAAAGCCAGTTGGAAGCTTGAAGAGTTTGGGTGAGGCTTGTGGGCTTGAGGCATTGCAGGAGAATCATTTGCCACTTTTGGGATAACCCCCATATCACTGTATCGTCAGCTATTTCCTTTGTGACTACTTAGATTCTTGAGGGGGGGAATCTTTTAAATTCCTGCTTAAAGAGAACCATTTGTATATGACATATCTGGGTAGATGCAGTAATTGAAGACGCAGCCCCCTTCGGGGTGGAGGCAGCCACTTTATCAACCCGTTTGGTATGTGGTGCCCTTATCCTCAAGTGTGCACTCAGCTGGCTTGGTGTCTCCTCAGAGATGGACAGACATTTAGAGGCACAGAATAGGGGAAGATATCTGGCAATCATAACTTTTCAAAAAAAAAATCTTTGTTGTTCCTCATCTAAGCCTCCCACTGTACCTCAGTGTCTAAGCAAGTGCTGTAAATCAGGTTGGTTTTGTGTATTCTAAAATTTTGTTGCTATTGTCCTTTGTCCTCTTTTCCCTGTTCTTGTGGGAATATGAGGTAGTGGTTGTTGTTTTTAATCCACTCTTAACCTGACTATCCAGTGTGTGTATACATAACTGATACAAGTGGCAACTTTAGCAGATTTTTTGAGACAATTCAAGAATTTTAAACAACATTATATATATTAATATGGAAGTTATGCAAATAGATTAATAAATACCTCTGAACAAATGACTTGAAACAATGGGAATAAACATAGTTGTTTCCATGGGAAAATATGTAACTGGTACCACCATTGAGGCCAAAAATATAACTGCGTTATAACTTAATTGTTCCCTGTAGTTATGTTCTATAAAGTCACCAAGAACATACTGAACTATTTCTGCTTGGGGAAATACAAAGTTAAGTTCTTGTCAAACTCCAGTCACAAAATTTTCATCAACCAATCAGTATATAAACTTGCTTTATGTGTGTTTCTGTTTAAAGGCATTATATTGAATGCATTTTGTTGATTCACTAATCTTGAACTCTGGACCAAAATATAGCATTGAATTCTTGGCCAAAAGCACCGTCACTCATGCCTCAGCAAGCTTTATCTGAGATACACATTTCCTCTATCAAGCATATCACAACCTTCTTGCACACTAGACAGCACTTCAGCATTGTGCTCAGGGCTACTCTAAGCAGTAAAATCAACAAAATGCCCCAAATTACCCAAATACTACCCCAAAAAATACTACTAAGTAAAACATCAAACGGACTGTATACTTGTTTACACTGTGAGATTTAAGACAAGAAAGCAAAGTGTTAAAGTGTTCAGCCTCAGCTGGAAATGTATGTCCAGCAACTCAAATTTTTCTCTCCTCCGCATATCCATGTAAAACTCCGTGAGCAAATACTGATTTGTGAGTTACAAATGTATTTTAGTAAGTAATGAATTCACAAAAACAGAATCCATGAGACCGAGGACCAGTTGTATATCCTGTCCCCAGTCCCTCTAGTTCTACAGGGAAAGGGCATTTATAATTCCTTTAGAACAACCATAGCATATTAAGTAACGCATTTGTGCAAACAATTATAAAACTGCTGTTTTTTAGAGCTTTTAGTAGCTAGTAGAATAGATAATAGCCAGTAATAAACTCAGTCATTAATACATCACCTCACTGACATTTACAGCCTTATGAAGTAGGTGTTATTTCTTTTTAAAAGAAAAAAAAAACTAGTTTGAATTGACTTCAATGCTTTATACTTCCACAGCTAATAGGAGGAGTTGGGATTTGTCTGTAACCTAAAAGCTTAACCATTACTTGGTTTTGAACCTCAACTCAAAAGGACCCTTGTCCCTGCTGCTAGGTCACTGAAGTTGTTTGTGGGGAAGGGCACTGTGCTACAATGACAAGATGTGTGTATGTGTTACCTGATTTATATTTAAGGATAATTCTCTTTTTTAAAAAAAGTTGTACTGACTGTTATCGTCGTGATTATTTTAATTTTAGTCTTTTGTCCACTTTTAACTCTGATTTACTAATATAGTTAAAAATAGAGAAAAATAGCATATTATAATCATAGAATTTTAGAACTAGAGTTTCTTTGTAGATTGTGTAATATAGTCCAGGTACTTTACACATGAGAAAACTGAAGCTCCTGGAAATAAACTTGCCAGAGTCACATGGTTAGTTATCACCAGTGTCCAAATTGCTTAACTTTCAATCTCTTTTCTCTGCCTAAGTTTTTCATAGCCCCTTTTATTCAGAAGATTGTTGTAACCAAATTTGGCAGACTTAGTTAAGACAAAATCTAAGTACTGTTAGCTCCCAACTTTTTACATCTGACTTCTTGGATTGAGCCCCTAAACCCAGGATATTTGCAGGGGAACTGGCAAGGGAGGAAGCCGGCCTAGGAAAGCACTTCCTTCTCTTTACCAGTGGCACTGGCTAGTGACCCTTCAAAATGCAAGTGTTTTTAGACTTTATAATTTTTCATAGGAATCTGGAAAATCAGAAATTGTTACAAAATATTGGCAGCCATGTCAAACTTTAACCCATACTGCAAGACCCAAACCAGAAATAGAAATGTCTGTGGGCTATTTTGGGGTGCTGTCTTGAAACCTGTCTTAGCAGATTTTTCTTATGCTACAGTTTTCAATTCTCAACACCACTAGTGACTATGAGAAGGAACCCAATTTTCAGTGACAGATTAAGTGAATGCTCTTGGGTTACATGTATAAGTCAAAAACCATTAAGTGACCAGGCACAGTCAGTTTGGCTGTTTATTTTGTGAAATTGTTTATGTGTATTTTGGCCTCATATTACCCACAATGCAAAGACCATATGTGTTTATTACAAGTTAGAATTGATTCATATTTGGAAGTTAGAATTTTGCAGTCTCATATGTTAGCAGACTTGCCATCCTTATCTAATGCATGCAAGGTTCTGACACAGCATTATCACATGCTGAAGTATGTATTTTATCTTGTTTGAAGGCAGTAGACAAACTACACAGCACCTGCAGCCAAAAGTGTTACTCGCCCTCTCAGTACTCTAAAAAGTAGAATGTCCCCAAATATATCCAAAAATCTTAACCTTACTCGTTTCCTGAGAAAATGATGGAAATAGTGCTTTTCCAATTAAAAAAAAAAAACGTGAATTAATATGAAACTAAGCATTCTAAGTCTGAAATACAACTGCAGGTTATTGATGAACTTCTTTCCCATTCATATCAGAAAGTAACAGGTAAGAATAAATACCTGGAGAGTTCTGGGAGGAGCAATATCATTTATCTATATATTCAAAAAATACACAGATTATAGATGTGCAATTTAGTGAGTATTCACAAAGTAGACATGCCTGGGTAACCTGCACACAGGTTAAAATGTGAAATATTTATAACTGCTATGAATGGGTACTTGGCTTTTCATTTGTGAACTATTACATTTAGTGCTGCCATAAACATTCTTGAACATGTTCTTTGATGAGTTTCATATTCATCCCCATTGGGCCACATACCAGGCGTAGAGTAGCTGGGTCATGGGGTATCCACAGGTTTAAGCTTTAATAGCTGCTGCCAGGTTTCCATTGTGTTTTGATCATTCAGACTCCTTGAGCAGCATGTGAGTTCCACATTCTAACCAGCAGTGATCTTGGCTTTTCCCGTTTTTATTCTAATGGGTGTCTGTCTCATCATTGTTTTCATTTCCTGAGTGATTACTGAGATTGAAACCTTTTCATTTGCCCATTGGCCATTTGGATATCCTCTCCTAAAGTACATTTATTTCAGGTTATTTCCACAGCAGCTTTGTAAACTACTTAACCAGACTTTTTAAAATGAGTAGTTTGCATGTGCTAATATTCTTTTTTTAAATATATATATATTTTTTTAGTTATAGGTGGACACAATATCTTTCTTTTCATGTGGTGCTAAGGATCGAACTCAAAGTCTCACACATGCTAGGCGAGCACTCCACCTCTTCTAAGCCACAACCTCAGCCCAGCATGTGTTAACTTTCTTATTCAGAGAGCCAGTTAGCTTCCCCATTGACTCCACTGAAGAAATAACTTCTGAGAGATCTCTTGATATATGTATAAAACCAAAATGACTTTGGCCTCCAAAGATTTGGCCTCTAACTTTTGATCCTCCTGCCTCAGTCTCCTGTGTAACTATGATTAGAGGCGTGTGTCACCACTCCCAGCTTGCCTTTTGTCTTTTGGGGATCATAAATTCTGATTGGTAACAGAATAGCTGTTAGTAAATATAGCATTAGTAATTAGAAGAGCTGGATCAGAAAAAGACTGGAGCTTAAATTGCCTTTAAGAAAATTTTATTTTGAGAAATGGTCTCACTAAGTTGCTTAGGGACTTACTAAGTTTCTGAGGCTAGTCTCAAACTTATGATTCTCTTGCCTTAGCCTCCTGAGTTGCTGGGGTTACATGGTATGAGCGACTGTCCCTGGGTAAAAAATATTTTATATGTACAGTTTTTGGGAATTTTTTCCTGCTTATAGATTAATATAAACACTCACAGATTTGTGGTCAAAAATTCAAAACTTATAGAAATATATACCATAGATATTGCAGGTCTTCCATAATCTCACCTTTGAGAGATGATTAAATTTGGTTTTATTCATACAGATTTTCTTAAAATTTACTAACGTACATTACAACTGATAATATACTTTATACTGTTTTACCTCTTGCTCTTTTAACCTAACAATAATTGTCAATCCTGAATTTTTAAATTTTTTAGAGTTTATGATAATTGGATACTCATTATTGAAAGTAAGAATGCCTTATATATTAGTCTCATTAACCATCTAAGCAGCAGCTCATTTTCTGGCAAGACTCAGTGTCCATCTTTTAATTTATGTAACACTTGTGTTTCCTAGTATACAGAAGAGTTACAACTAGAAGAATCTAAATTAACAGGTTGAAATTGACCTGTTAATTCTTTTTCCTAGTTGAGATATCATAATTATGAAGCTTCAGTCTCCAAGCTGGTAAATGCACTCTCTGTTCTTTGAAACTCATGGATTACCTACTTTGTATAATGTGATGGTGGGTTATTTCATCTCAGATGGGCAGATGACAGTTAGGCATGGACATGTGCTCAGAGACCTGCAAATCTGCTGGTTCTTCAAGAGTTATGCTTATTTCTAATTTGGTAGTTGCATTATGGACAATGTCATTAAACCCTTCCAAAAGCAAGTATCTTGGTCTCTGGAAATCTCTAAGATGATTTTTAATTTTTTTTAAAGCAGTGGGCTATTTTAAAAAACAATAATAGTAAGGCTATTTTAAAAAACAATAATAGGCAAATTAAATAAAATAGTTTCCAAACTGTTCTGCTTTATAGAGGAGCATATCATCTAATCTACAAACAAAATTTTTATTTTCCTTTAATCTATGGTAATTTTTCAGATTAATCATTATTATATTTGAAGGTCTGTAGTTTCAATAAACTGCACCTTATGTGGAGAATTATTGAACTGCATTTTCTCTATCCACGCCAAAAAGACTAATGTACAAAATAATGTTACTAAATAAAGTCGGTGTGCTTTTTTTAATACCTTCAATGTGGTTTTTTGCAAAATCAGTCTGGTTCTATGTTTGGGGTTAATTGGCTGAGTTTCCTGTACTAAAGTAGTACTTTGCTAGTTGAGGATTGTCTTCCAGTTTTATAAATGTGCCTTTCTGTTCCATTGGCACCAGATGGACGTTTCTGTATGGATTATAGGCTTGTAATCTCGGGAACAGAAAATAGACATTCTTCTCTAGAGGCTTTTTTGTGACCAAAGTAGCATCACATAATAGCTGTCCTTAACAAGAACTATGGAACAGGGAAAGGTTTGAACATCAGTGTTATCACATGAAGGGAATGCTCTGCTGTGTCATTGCCACCCTCAGAATGAAATCTTGGTTTTAATGGCTAATCAAGGGCTGGGGTTGTGGCTCAGCAGTAGAGTACTCGCTTAGCACATGTGAGGCCCTGGGTTCGATCCTCAGCACTACATATAAATAAATAAAATAAATATACTGTGTCTAACTACAACTAAAAAATAACTTAAAAAATAGCTAATCAAATAATTGTAAAATAAATTATTTTAAGTTGGGCCCCTGCCCCCCCCCCAAAAAAAAGGGATTCAGATAATCCAACCATTAAATTTGCTTTGGAAACACTAGGAGATGAAAGACTATAATTTTAAATGTCTAATTCCTCCTTTATATGGATGATGTCTATCCAAGACAAAGTGACTATTAACCCTGTTTTTCACATGTTACCACTAGTTGTTTGGGAAAACAAAATGGTTCCCCATTTGCTCTTCTGGAAACAAAAGAAATAGATCTGTAGTTCTTCAAACTGTTTGTATAAATGGTCAAATTACTTTTAAATTACTTTTGTTTTTTTAACAGTCTTGTTTCCTGAGCTGAGAACTCATTACCAGACTTACCCCCAAGTATGTTTTGTCTGCTAAATTAGCAAATCAAAACAAAACAACAAAAACTCCACCACAACTTGCATGTAGGTTTCTAGCAGTAAGGAAATACGTGTGACAGATGCTTAGCCATTGTTGTGTGAGCAAGTTTCTTGCAATAAACATAAACAAGAATTGCGGTCTGATTGATGAGACCTTGAGGAGAGTCATTACACCCTAAACAGCAGGTCTGTCTAGGGATTGTCTGTTGGAGGTTGGAAACCTCCTAGGATAACTGTGGGGTTGCTATTGCTCCCTAATACCAGATTTTGTAGCCAGCTTTCATATTTTAGTTGGGGGAGGGTCCTTCTGATGTCTTCTATATTACCGATGTTTTAAATGTATTCCTTTTAAGTGAAACATTTTATAGGAGGAAGTAAAAACCAGACTTCGATGTTGAAGCAAAACCTTGTGAAGGAGACTTAATCCCTTGTTTAGGAATGTGGGGATTTATAATTAAACTCATTTAATTTTTAGTAAGGTCTCGAGCCAGTACTGGCAAGCATAAAAGTTTCTTTAACACATATTTTATGGCATATATAAAATTAGCCTTGCTGAGCATAGTGGTGCACACCTATAATCCCAGCAGCTCAGGAGGCTGAGACAGGAGGATCTTGAGTTCAAAGCTAGCCTCAGCAACATGAGGCGCTAAGCAACTCAGTAAGACCCTGTCTCTAATAAAATACAAAATAGGACTGGGGATATGGCTTAGTGGCCAAGTGCCCCTGGGTTCAATCCCTGGTACATCCCACCTCACCCCCACCAAAAAATTAGCCTTATCTTCCATTTCTTGTGTTTGTGAGCCATGTGGAAAAAAAAAACAGGTACTGTTTATAGACCTTCATTACTTGGTATCTGACTTTACAATTGCAGTTTTCTCTGCACTTTTGAATTGAAGAGAGTAAGTGGGGCCCCTAATCAAAGACCCAAAATATTTTGAATGAAGGGTAGTTTTGTTGTTTTGAGGTTAGAAGATGTTGTTTTATTCTTTTGGTGGCTCTCTGAAGTGACACTGAAGATCTTAGAATGTCAGTATTTATCTTTCTTGTTTCCTTTAGGTTAAGGTTAGAAATTTGTTATATCGGGTTAAATAAAATAGCAATTCTGCCTTAAAGGCTTTCTTGCTTAGTGGAAAAGCTGTGATTTATAAAGCCACAGTGTAACAGAAAAAGGTGATAGTGAAAAGCCTTGGGCAAACTGGCTGTGTAGTATATTTTAAGCAATTTATATAGATTAACTTTAATTATTATCTTTTTGTTGTTCTTATTAGAATGGCCATTTTTAATAGTAGGATCCTCCGAACTGCTTAAACCAAATCTTGCTTGCTAGTGTTGAAAATAGATTCGGATTTCTTCTTAAAGTCCAAACCATTCCTTTAAAGGCTAACAGATGTTTACTGTCCTTCCATCAGTGAAAGGTGATAGTTAAGTGTGGTCTTAACTAGTTCCTTTCCTCTTTGCCTTGAACATCATGTTCAGTGCAAGTAGATTTGCTTGCATCCACTTGGGCTTTTGACCAAAACATACACCCATACCCTGCCTACCTCTCTGGAACTGGTTCAAGATTTGGAGAGAAGGGTTTATTTGGGGGTGTTTCCCTTGTCTTATCTCTGGGTGAGCAGATGCTAGGGTTGAATTTATTTTGGCCCTTTCGTTTTAAATTTGGAAGTGAAGCAAGAGTTTAAAGTACAACAGAAGAGACTGCCGAACTTTAGACATGAGGGATCCGGGGAGGAAGGTGCGTACCTGCATGCTGAAATATTCTTCTAGAGTTTCTCTCTGGAGTGATGGTCCTTATGCAGATAGATAACTGTAAGCTAATAACTACCACTCAAGAGGAAAATATTTAAAACTATGTAAAGATCTATGTAGCACTCAAATTGTATGTTTATGTGCTTAATTTTGGCAGCAATGCCTCTTGTATTCATACTTGTAAAATTGATGGTAGAATCAATGTATTTTGAATTTTATTTGAAAGCCTTTTGGAAAACTTAGGAAGATGAGTATTTGCAAGGAAAAATGTATCATTTGTTATTGATCTTCAAGGGAATGACTGAAAAAAGTATATAGATACCTTAAGCATTCTGTCATTTTGTCTTCTAAAGCCTCAAATAAAGAGAGCTACAAATGGTTATCAGATAAAGGTTACCCAGCTTCTCAGAGATGAAAAGCAATTCTCTTCTCATTGGTTGTTAAAATTTATCTTTATCCAGTAATTTCAAGCACAGTGTCTTGAGTAGATAGGAGACCGGACTGACTTCTTTCTTTTTTTTCCAGAGCCTGGCCCAACTAGAGAATCTGTGCAAACAACTGTATGAAACAACAGATACAACCACTCGACTGCAGGCAGAGAAAGCCTTGGTTGAATTCACCAACAGCCCTGACTGCCTGAGCAAGTGCCAGCTGCTCCTCGAGAGAGGAAGTGTACGTAAGATTTGACAAATCCTAGAGGATAACAGAGGCTTAGGGAAAATATTCTGGTTCTAAGCTTAGGAATTCATCAGGATAGCCTCTGTTCCTTGATCTTCTACGTGTCCCAGCCCTCTCCATTTTTTTTATATTTATTTATTTTTAGTTGGACACAATTCTTTTACTTCACTCATTTATTTCTATGTGGTGCTGAGGATTGAACCCAGGGTCTCAAACATGTGAGGCGAGCATTCTACCGCTGAGCCACAACCCCAGCCCCTCCCCATTTTATTTTTGAAAAGCATCATATTTGCCAGATTTCTATATGACCTCAACAAGAAAATTTCTTGAAATGTATATTAGAGTCCTATCCCTGTTCATCTTAAAGAAGACAGGGCTATATATAAATGACCTCTCCTACCTAAAGTCCTTATCACTGTATAAGACCCTCAATCTTTTGTGTTTTTCCTCCTTCATATCATAGCTTCTGCTTATTACCTTTTACAAGTCCAGGAAATAAAGACCTTGACAATAAAAATTACAGGAAGTTTAGCTTTCAACATTAGAACCTCTTCTAGCTTAAAAATGGCATGGTAGTAATCAAAATAATACTTCTAATGAGACATAATTTGATAAAATTACTAGTTTTTGCAAGAAGGAGGTCTTAGTAAGATCCCATCAGGGTACCGTGAAAGGGCATGGAGAGTCAGAATCACAAGTAGTTATTAGCAAGTAACGCTAGCTTGCTTGCTTTCTCTGTGTGCATGTGTGCACATGGCATGCACATGTTGGGGATTGCACCCAGCACTTCACACAGGCTAGGCAAGTGCTCTACCACTGAGCTACATCCCCAGCCTTTTGAGATAGGAATCTGAATTACCCAGGCTGGCCTCGAACTTATGACCCTCCTGCCTCAACTTCCCAAGTAGCTTGGATGACAAGCATGCAGCACTGTGCCCTGCTAGCACTAGTCTTCTCAGCACAAATGGTGACATAGTCAAGTACAATTCTCCTGATTGTCCTAATGTCCAAAGAAGTTTAGGCATGCTTAGCTACATTATCTTGTTTTACAAATGAAAGGGAAGAAACCAAGAAGTGCAAAAAGTAGCTAAAATTATTATCATTGTAGTAAAAGATTTTAAAATTAGAAATGATAATCCAGTATTATATCCTGATAGGAGGGTATCACTTTTTAAAAAAGTTTATCCCTAAAAATTGGTTTATAAAAATTACTTTCCATCTGGAAGGATATGTAAAATAATGAAAGCAGTTAATCTGTTGAGAGGGCAGAATTCTAGATAACTTTATTTTTCAGTTTTTATTACTATTGTCATAGTGTTGTTTATGCAATAGGTAGTACAAATTTTAGTTCAAATTATCCTTTAGTAGCTAAGGATTATAGAGAGTGAATAGTGGTCTATTCTATTCTAAGCTTTCTGAATCTAATATTTAAGTCATATATCCTTTGCATTTGCCTGTGGGAGATGCACAGCCAGCACTTCCAGTTGACTTCTGCTAAAGCTCCAGTGCAGTCTCTGACTGCTAACTCTGGAGCCTTGTTGACAGTTCACAGACTGGAAAGCAGAATTGGTACAATATGTGCTGTGATTATGGTAGACTCTTGCATTATTAGTGGTTTGACCTATCAGTCTAAATCGTGCTCTAAGTGACTTGAATAAATATCGCATGTCAAAATTGCTTTTATTAAAGATTTTTTATACCATGGTATATTACATAATTCTCACAGCTGTGAATAGCCTACTGTCTTTAGGACTTTTATTTTCATGAAAAATTATTCTTAGACTCAGGTGGCTCAGGCAGGAGGATGGCAAGTTAAAAACCATTCAGGGCAACCTAGTGAGACCCTTGAGACCCTGTCTCAAAACAAAACATGAAAAGGGTTGAGAGTGTAGAACAGTGTTACAGTGCTCCTGGGTTGGATTCCCAATATGATTGATTGACTAATGATTAATGAATGAATGAATGATTGATAGGTAGGTAGGTAGGTAGATAGACAGATAGATAGATAGATAGGGCTGTTGACGTAGCTCAGTGGTAGAGCATTTATGCAAGCCCTAGTTCAATCCCCAGTACTGCAAACAAACTATCATATATATTCCCCAGAGTTATAAATGATCAATAGGTTTGCTGGTGGAAAGAAATAATTTGGAGATTAACTGTGCAGCATAATGTGGTAGTTTCCTCTAATATTTTTCTTTTCCACTACCATACTACAGGAATATTTTGAGGTGAAACATCAGTATAAAATCTCTAACTAACCTTGTGACTGAATTACCAATACAATTTTAAGTCCTTCTTCCCCCTCTTTTACAGTCATCTTACTCCCAGTTACTGGCAGCTACATGCCTTACGAAGCTTGTGTCACGCACAAACAACCCTCTACCATTGGAACAACGAATAGATATTCGTGAGTATGGAATTTTATAAACGTAAAAATGTTGGGTTTTTTTTCCAGTTTTATAATAGATATGGGCTTGTTTGATAATGTACTAAAATTGCTAAGCATAAAGAATATCTAGAATCCAGGTTTTTCCCAGAATTTTGGGCCTATGAAAGTAAAGAGGATCTAATACAATTACTTCCAGATAAATCCCAAGTCAGATTTGTTGTCAGATTTCTTTCATTTAGTTTTTATTGTCACTTATAACTCAAAACACTTTTCTAGGGATTTTGAATTCTGTGTAAGACCATGTTATCTAGCCATATAGGAGTAGATTCGAGGCTGCTATGCTTCATATGAATTTGAAAGCCCACCAATAATATTAAATATGAGGTCCCAGCAGATTATTTCTCAGCATAAACAATTAAAGAGAGTAAAGGGTGAACAGTCTGGCATTATTATTTCTTGACCTATGTTTGCTTGAAGACAAACCCCCTTCTCTGGCAGAGCTGTCTATTAAGTGGATGTTTCTTCTCACAGGGAATTATGTGCTCAACTACCTTGCCACACGACCAAAGTTGGCTACTTTTGTGACGCAAGCACTTATTCAGTTATATGCCAGGATCACAAAACTGGGCTGGTTTGACTGTCAGAAGGATGACTATGTCTTCAGAAATGCAATCACAGATGTCACAAGGTTTTTACAGGTATAGCATATGTATTTGATATAATAGGAATGGGAAAAGCAACAGAAACCTCTAACTTATGTTAATCTACTTAAAAAATTACACAAAATGGGGGTTTTGGCATATTCTCTTCTACGTCTTTTTTGTCCTTATTGTCTGCATTGTCAGCACAAACAAACCTTGCCTCATCTTTTCAAAAATGCCTACATAATATTCCCAGTGAAATGCCATAGTTTATTTAATTAGTCTGTTTCCTTTTTTTGGCTGTTAAATATGTTAAGTCTATTCCAGTATATATATTTTGTACTTGAGTAAGTATATTTGAAAGGCAAATTTTTTGCCTTGGAATTAATTCAGCTGAAGGGATAGTTAATATTTTCAAATAACCCTCAAAATGTTATATCTCATTTATACTTCATCAACATTTTCTAAAGAGTATCTACTTCATATACCTCAGCCTGAGCGGGGCAGAGTGGTGTACTCATAACCCCAATGGCTCAGGAGGCTAAGGCAGGAGGATCGCAAGTTCAAAGCAAGCTTCAGCAAAAGCAAGGCATGAAGCAACTCAGTAAGACCCTGTCTCTAAATAAAATACAAAGTAGGGCTGGGATGTGGCTCAGTGGTCTAGTGCATCTGAGTTCAATCCCAGTACCCATCCGCCAAGAAAATACCTCAGCCTAGGAAGCTAAACATTTTTTTTTCTTTTAAATAGGCAAAGCAATTCGTATCTCATTGTTTGTTAAGAATGAAACATGACACATTTTTATTTGTTAATTTAATATTTGTATGTACTTTTCTGTGAACTCCCTATTTTACGTTTTTTTCCTCAGGGTCTTTGTCTTTTGTCATTTACCTTTCAAAAGTTTTTTGCATTTTATCTTATAATAACGTATATGCTACAGTGCTTATAGGAACTTTTTAAAACCAAAGTTTTAAATCTTGCTGAGGTCAGATTTAGCAGTCTTGTCCAATGAAAGTTAGCTTTTATTTAGGTTGAAACTAATTCTTGCTGCCTTGTCTAGCCAGTTTTATTAGTGACCAAAGAATCTGTCATCCAGTAGCATGAGTGTATCCCAAATGCTAAAATCAAGCACACATGCCAACTCTTTCTGCCTTAACATATTTTTTTAACCAGGACAGTGTCGAATACTGCATTATTGGCGTCACAATTTTATCTCAGCTAACCAATGAAATTAACCAAGTAAGTGCTACAGCCTTCCTCATTGAAGTAAGTGACATATTTTTTCTTAGTCTTGGTGTTTTCTGCTATGTGTGGGATGATCTTTTTGGCCGTTGTGTGCTTTTGCGGTAAGTGATTAATGCCCTTTTGAAACAATCTTGTTCCATTGGGCTTTCCTCTGTAAGTGCAACCTAACCTCATTCTTTTTGTCCTGGTCCCCTTCTGTCTCCAGAATATTCCACCCTCCCATCTCAGCTTTTCTCATTGGTATTAATGTTCATTCTAAAGATGAGAATAATGGTCCTAAGTTAAAACCAGGAACCTTAAAAATAGAACCAGCATCATTTGTGTGCCCCTTTTTCCTATTTACATTAATGCATTATAGCCATTTATACATTACTTATTTCCCTGTGCTACTCCTAAAGATTTTTTCCTAGAATCTTTAGAATGTATGAACCATTCTGCTAATACCAGTTAATTTTTTTCTTGCAATTCTGGGGGTCAAATCTAGGGCCTCTCACGTACAGGCAAGCACTCTACCACTGAGCTGCAACCCCAGCCTGCGTGGGATTTAATTTTTTAAATAGTCATTGATGTCACATAGTACTACAGAGGAAACACCAGTGGCTTTTGTTTTTGTTTGTGTTTTTGCTCTGGCTTTTTTTTTTTCCAGTTATTTATTTTCATATTCAGCTAAAATTTTATAATTATTGAACAGGCCAATATTAATATTATAATATCTCACCTTTAAGTTGTCAATGTATTAATTACATTAGCACTATTGTTGCTATTGCTCATAATTATGCAGACATTTTTATTAACCCCAAGAAATTTTAACTGTGAGTCAATACTCTTTTAATGCACTAGCTTATAGCCTGTTAAAATATGAAATCCATGTGTTTTCTGTCACAGTAATTATCAGTAATTATCAAAATAATAGCTTATACTTTTAAGTGGTTATGATGTACCAGTTCCTTTTCTTAGCATTTTATATTATATTAACTAATTTTAATCTCATAGCAGTCCTGCATGATAGGTATTGTAGTTATCCCATTTTCTGGATAAGAAAACTGGGGCACTTTAAGGTTAAATAATTTGCCTACAGTTAAATAGTAAGCAAGAGCATCTGAATTAGAACCCAGATAGTCTTGTTCCAGAGCTTGTGCTCTTAACTGACTGTTTAACCACTATTTCCTTTCTAGTAGGAGAGCATTCATTAACCAGAGATTGTGGCCTTAATATTCTCCTCTTTGTAGTTTGTTCCCATAAAATACATAAATAGTTGACATAAAATCTTGCAAGGCTTTACTTCTCTTTCTTAAGAAAGTGATGAAGCAGGGTGCAGTGGAGCGCACCTGTAATCCCATTGATCAGGTGACTGAGACAAGAGGATCATGAGTTCAAGGTCAGCCTCAGTAATTTTACGAGGCCCTAAGACCCAGTGAAACCCTGTCTCTGAATAAAATATAAATAAGGGATGTAGATGTGGCTCTGGTTTTAAGCTCAGTGGTTTGGTACCTTCGTTCAGTTCCCGGTACCAAAAAGAGAGAGAGGGAGAGAAAGTGATAAAAACATGTCTGCCATAGTTTAAGTGTACTCTGTATTATGATCAGTACAGCAGATTATATATGGTTCATGATATATATTGTAGCAGCTCCTTTGTTATCTAAGACTACATGCTAACACAGTGACACTGAAACTAGAATTGGAATATTTTGAACCTTAAATAATATTCATTTTCCATAATTTTTTGGCTGTCAGATTCAATTCAGAAAGTATATTTCTGTCACAATTCCTGTTTGCACTTAGAAATAAAGTCAAGGAAAACTTTGTTGTCTGTCAGACATTTTGCTGATTTGATCAGCAAACAGATTTACATTTTTAATAAGTGAATCAACTAAAGATACCCTGGATAACCTTGAAGTTCTTGCATTCTATTTGTTGAGTGTCTACTATGTGTTCAAAATAGAAGGCATGTTAAAGAAGTAAAAGATTTAGTCCTAGTCAGTGTGATGGCACAAGCCTATAGTATAGATTTAATCTTTAATTACAAAAATATGTATAACTTAGCTGAAAAGTCACAAACAGAAATAAGTAAAAGACCAATACACCACTCATTGTCATTTATTTTAAGTCATGACTGTTAAAGACTATTTTGGAAATTCAGCAGAAACTTCAGCCCTGAGTGGTTTGTTTACCAAAATTCAAGGCTTGCTATTCTGTTTTTGAGACTAAGCCACAATATGACATGACAGTAATTATTAACAATGTCTGCCAACAGTTTGTTAAGTTTTACCTCTCCAAGTGCAGAGGAAAATAAAAATTTGCAGTAAAAATATTTATCCCTTCTTTTGTTTTTCCTCTGTAAGCTATGAGAAATGAGATCCTAGCTAGCTGTCCTAGCAGGACACTGAAACTAGAATTGGAATATTTTCCATATTTTCTCACTAGGTGATTTAACTATAATTTAAGCTTTAAAAATGTGGTTTGTATTTATGTTGCTTTTATTGGAAATCCTCTGTTTTAAAGTCTCCATGAAAAATTCTTTCATTTTTGCTTTTTTTTTTTCTTTTAATTCTAAAACTGGCATTGGTCTATTCTGTTTCTACACAGGCAGACACCACCCATCCTTTAACCAAGCACAGAAAAATAGCTTCCTCTTTCCGAGATTCATCACTATTTGATATCTTCACACTTTCCTGCAATTTATTAAAACAGGTACAGTCATGGGTTGGGTCATGCTTCCTACTTTTCTTTTGAAAGGATGAGAATATGTGGGAATTTGTTAGGGAACAGCTCCAAACTGAGGGCATTAGAGTTTTGCATTGCTTTAATCATTCCTCTCTCATATACTGTACATCTAGAGATATACAAAAAGCCAGCCAGATTAACCAATGAAATTAAAGAAAAAGACTGTGATTTTCCTACTTCAAAACTATTCCCTTAGGTAAACAGCAGTAAGTGAACACTTATCCCATTCTCCTATCTTAAAGGTATCAAGAATTTACCACAAAGTTAGAGATTTTGCTGTTTGTTTTTTTATAACCACATAAAATCTCTGTTCAGAGTGAAAGCATGTTAGTTTTATGGTGTTTGGATTCTTGGTACTTTGAAAGTAGGTTCAGATGCATTGTTACCACACAAAACTAGGCTGACGCTTCTGTCCCCTGCTGAGTTAGAAACAGCAAATAAACAAGCAACATCTGTAAGGAAAAGTAGATTTTGAATTTTTAACATCCATTTAGATTTAATAACCTGAAGGGATATACAGTATCACATAAGGAAATTACCTGTTTAATGTAGAGAGTTGGTTTTCAATTCATTTATTGATAGAGTTGAAGAAAGAAATGTTAACCTACACATTTGTAACAATGTTTGGGTTCTTGGTCCCTGTGAGAAATTAAATGGGGTTAGCTACTAGCTTTTGTTCATTTTTGGTTTGGGGGAGGGGGTGTTTGTTTGTTTGTTTGTTTTGTTTTGTTTTTTTCCTCATTTTTCAATATTTCCCAGTTTAATTTTTAAAGGCAAATTTGGATTCTTTCTGTTGACACTGTTAATGATACTTATCTTTTACTCAGTTACTTAGTGTTACCTCTGAATTCCCGAATATTCCTGAGGTTTGGCAAGTTGCCAAACACCCTGAATGGGGGAAAGCTTTGGAGAAAACTCAGGGTTAAATCTTCCTCATTGATCCTATCAAAAACAAATGGCCAGCCAGTCACTGAGACACAGCTGGTGTAACCTTGGAGTCAATAAACATGCTCACTGTGGAGCTATAATCAGTTGTATGGTCTGCAGGTGAACAAATAAATATCATTGGTGATTTTGTTTTAATTCTGGTTAAAAAGATTTCTGGTGATCATGGTAAGGATGGTGCTGAAAAGAGGGAGGAAGGAAGGTGAGCAAGTTGTGAAATTTCCTCAGAACTCCATCCAGAGTTTTACCATAGCCATGTCTAGAAATTGTTAGCCTCTCACAGGCAAATTTCACAACCCATCTTGCTTCAAATTCCCTGTGGCCATTTTGTCTCAACATATGAAAAATACGTTTTTTAAAGGTTATTTGAGGGCAAGGATGTGGGGGGGGGAAGTACACTCATACACTGCTGGTGGGACTGCAAATTGGTGCAGCCAATATGGAAAGCAGTATGGAGATTCCTTGGACATTGGGAATGGAACCACCATTTGACCCAGCTATCCCTCTCCTTGGTCTGTACCCAAAGGACTTAAAAACAGCATACTACAGGGACACAGCCGCATCCATGTTTATAGCAGCACAATTCACAATAGCTCAACTGTGGAACCAACCTAGATGCCCTTTAGTGGATGAATGGATTTTAAAAAATGTGGTGCATATATACACAATGGAATATTACTCAGCAATAAAAGAGAATAAAATCATTGCATTTGCAGGTAAATGGGTGGAGTTAGAGAAGTTAATGCTAAGTGAAGTTAGCCAATCCCAAAAAAAAACAAATGCCAAATGTTTTCTTTGATATAAGGAGGCTGATTCGTAGTGGGATAGGGAGAGGGAGCATGGGAGGAATAGACAAACTCTAGGTAGGGCAGAAGAGTTAGAGGGGAAGGGAGGGGGCATGGGGTTAGAAAGTATGGTGGAAAGTGATGATCATTATTATCCAAAGTTCATGTATGAAGACAGGAATTAGTGTGAGTATACTTTGTATACAACCAGAGACATAAAAAATTGTGCTCTATATGTGGAATAAGAATTGTTGCTGTCATATATAAATTTTAAAAAAACGAAAGGGGGAAAAAGTTTATTTAAGTATCAACTTTGTTTTTATAATAAATGTTATTAGAAAAAAAGGAATAGAAGGGATTTTTATAGTAAGATTAACATGATAAAGTACAGCATCTTTTTGTGTGGAAAACCATCAGTTTGTTCTGCTGAAATACAGTCCGCCTTTTCTGGCTCAGCATTCTGCTGCTGAATCTGGGAGCAAGCTGGGAAGAGAGGAACAATTGTTTGGGGCTCATTGTGTGCCAATTTTTCCAGGCTTCAGGAAAGAATCTGAACTTGAATGATGAAAGTCAGCATGGCTTGCTCATGCAGCTGCTCAAACTCACCCATAACTGCCTGAACTTTGATTTCATCGGCACATCTACTGATGAGTCCTCAGATGACCTATGTACAGTACAGATCCCCACCAGCTGGAGATCAGGTAACAGAGAAATCGCACCACCTGTATCAGCCTGCCCCACAGCTCCTCAGCATGTTCATAGGATAATCCAAAGAACCCCAGTGATTGCTTGTTTACTTAAAGCTTAGAATTTTGATAATTTTGATGTCTATTTTTATAATACAAGGGAGAGGTTGTTGGAGGAATCTCATAGATCCCCCAGCATGGGAAAACTCTTAATAAATGAATAAGAGTGGGCATGTATCTTCTTGTATTAATCATTAAGGGACTTGTTATCTATTCAGAATAATACTGCCTTTAAAAATAGTATCAACCCAGCTACTCAGGAGGCTGCAGCAAAAGGATCGCAAGTTCAAGGCCAATCTGGGCAACTTAGTGACACCCTGTCTTAAAATAAAAAAGGTCTGAGAACATAGATCAGAGATAGAATGCTCCTAGCCAGTACCAAAAATATGTATATATCATACAAAGAACTTGAGCTTACATTTGTTGTTGTGTTCCTAAGGATAAAATTTTAAATTCTTGATGTGGTTAGAGGTGTTAGGATTGTCTAAAATTCCCTGAGAACCAAAGAATGAATGTTTCTTATAGTTGCTGCAATTGATATTTTAAGGGGAAAAGTGGAAAACAAAAAGGTCCTAATAGTTACCACTTGCTAAGGATATAGACATTTTGTAAGATAAGTATGCAGCGGGATGTGCTCTCTTAGTATCTTAGAACAGAATAATATGATAGCACTCTGTGGACAAAGTAAAAGTGATGTCATTTGTCTTTTTTCAGCATTCTTAGATTCTTCAACTCTGCAGCTGTTTTTCGACCTGTATCATTCCATCCCTCCTTCATTCTCACCTCTGGTGAGTCAGAACCACTATTTCCAACACAAACTGTTTTTCTAAAAAATAGCAATGAGTGTTCATTCATTTTGTTTTATAGGATAGAAATACTAGGGTTAGTTATCTAGCCTTATATGAGATTAAGCTTACAGCCTAAAGGTTCTGGCAATAACGATTTCATTGTTTTTAAATTATTCCTGTCTATTGGCCAGTTGCTGCAAACGGTCAAGTTCTTTTTGTTCATCTTGTGTCTGTGTTTGACTTTGTACTATACTTCACATCCATGTCACTGGCTAGAGCATGAGGATTCCTCTGATACTATCCGGCTGAACCATTAAGATTATGCTGAGAAGTTTTGACAATCCCCCAGGCAAATGTTACATAGTGATAAATGGAAACTGTAATGGAAAAACTAATTTGCATACTGTCCTAAATAACATTTGAAAGATATTAGGAATGCTGTATTTCCAATAGCAACGATTAATCTCAAAATCATTCAGATTCTAAAACCCTATTGGTCCAGTGTTTAGATTGTTGGTCTAAAATGCTGTTGTACATAAAATTTACATAATAAAATACAGTGAAGTACTGGATGTTCTGCATGGTGTCCACAGTGGACTAATTTCCTGGCCATTGTAATACTTTTCCAAATTAATATGGACCTTTGATTTAGAAGAAATGTGAATTCATTGCTGTGTGCATCATTCAGGTCACTGCAGGAGAAGGGAGCACAGCCATGAGTGCTAATTAATGAAAAGATTGTTTGCAAAGGTATGGGCAGAATTGAAGGGAATTCAGCAAATGGTTGTGGTGCATGATCACCCACAGGAGCGGGGGCCTCCAGGAACAGAGGAAGGAAACCCTGAAGAGAGCTGAAGTTGTAGCTAAGGGGAGGACTGAAAGCAATAACTGTGGTCATTCATAGAAAAATTATGCCAACCCAGCCCAGCCAGAGGGTGGGGAGAAGGGCTCCTCTTTTTTTCTGCCTTCTGACCTCCTGCCGGTACTTCCCAGTGGCTTAAGCCAACCAGAATCCAGAGGACAACGGAATGCTGCTATTGTTGAGAGGTCATATAGTCCCAGGGGACAGAGCAGGGTGGAGAAGGATACAAAATAGATTTGGGGGGAGCAAACAATGTAAATATATAGCACAGCACGGAAACTGTTTTCAGTGTAAAAGTTGTTTTTTCGGGGAATAGATCTGACTTGTTTATTTCATTATATATCACTACATAGCAAAGCCTGATTAGCCAAAAGTCTTTAAATTTTAAAACAAAAATAAATAAATAAAAGTAAGTCTAAAGTTTTATTTAAAATATAATTTGCTTGATATTTTCTAAGCAAGAATCATTAAAGAAGCCTATGGGATTGTCTAAGAATAGTGTCTAAGGGAGCTTTCCAAGCTGTTAATGTAACCAGGAGTGGTTGCTGTGATCAACTTAGGTCTGATACTCTTTCTTTTGTAAAGTTGTTCCAGATACCCTAAGGAATATTATAGATGGGAACAAGGTTTGGTAAAAATAGCCGTACCGTCCTAATCACTGTATGTGTTGTATCCTGCTCAGGTATTATCCTGCTTAGTACAGATCGCCTCTGTCAGGAGATCCCTGTTCAACAATGCTGAGAGGGCCAAGTTTCTCTCCCATCTTGTCGATGGTGTTAAACGAATACTGGAAAATCCACAGGTAAGATTTTTGAGAATTTATATATGTATACAATTAATGTATGACTAACTATAGGAGTCAGAAAGAAGTTCATCTAGATGCCACACTTAGAAATCTGAGAACCATTTCATCTTGATCTTTAAGAGTTCTGTGAGTCTACATTTTAATCAGATTCTGAGAGTATTTGCCCCAAAGAGGAGTCAGTATCCTCCAGCTTCAGAAATGTAGGAGTCTTGGGAAGAGATGACTTTGATACAAAATAATAAGGATGGAGTTAGTCATGTTCCCCCAAGAAATTTAGCCTCTAAAGTTTGGATTTAGTTTTTGTTCGCAGTTTTTTTATATATAAAGATACTTAGATAATTGTAAATAATAATGATATAAATGTATGAAACATTTGTATAATTTTGCCATTGTAGTAAATTACAGTATTGTGCTTAGTGATCAGTTTGACAGATGTAGAAATGAGAAATTTTATTAGGTTTTCTTTGGTGGGAAATACACAGGCCAGTCACATCAGAGGTGGTGTCCTTCTGCCATTAATCAGCTTTAGAACCATAGGCAAGGGTTATGGTCCCTCTTGGATTTCCTTTGCACACTCTGCTTATTGAAACTAATAATCCCATCTTATTGGTGGTTATTATGAACACATAAAGTGTGATTAATCACATTTTCCATTTTATCTTCCCCCGTGCTGTTGCCAGAGTTTATCAGACCCAAACAATTACCATGAGTTTTGCAGACTACTGGCTCGATTGAAGAGTAACTATCAACTGGGAGAACTGGTAAAAGTGGAAAACTACCCTGAGGTCATCCGATTGATAGCCAACTTCACAGTGACCAGCCTACAGGTTTGTCTTGGATTGCTTTTGTGTTTCTTCTTAAACATTGGAATCTCTTCTCTTGCTTATTGATTTTGATCTTTTAAGGATACCTCTTACCTTGGCAAAGGTTATAAGTTACCCTGCAAAGTAGTTCCTGTTGTAGCTTCGTCTTTTAAGTTTACAAAAGTGCAGGGAGGGGCTTGGGTTATGGCTCAGTGGTAGAGCGCTTGCTTGCCTGGCATGTGTGAGGCACTGGATTCAATTCTCAGCACCACATATAAGTAAGTAAATGAATAAATAAATGAATGAATGAATAAATAAATAAAGATTCCTAAACCAAAAAAAAAAGTTTTTTAAAAAAATAATAATTTTTTTTCAAAAAAAGTGCAGGAAGGGGGCTGTGGATGTAGCTCCATGGCAGAACACTAGATTCGCTTGCAAGGTTCTCGGTGTGATCCCCATCACAACCCCCCCCCCAAAAAAAAAAATGTAAGGGATATGATTAAAGAATCATGTGGAAATTACAAATATAGTATTCAGATTGAAAACAGAGGAAACTCCCTTTTAACCTCTCAACCTCTCTGAAAAAGACAAAATAGAACAGGGGGCTAGACCAAAGAATAAAAAGTTAGTAGCCTCTCTTTTTTGGTCTTTTAAAATAGATTTGTGGGTCTCGAACAATATTGCATCAGAATCACTTGGGAGCTTGATGAAGAATACTGGTGCTTGAGTCTCACACACCCCGCCCCCCATAGTTTTCAATTCCCTAGGTCCAAGATGGAGCCTTGACATCCCTATGTCTGACAAGTTCTCTAGGTGATTCTCATGCATACTAATAACTGAGAAACACAGAGGGCTTTCTTTGTGGGTTAAGTTTACATAGCCAGTATAGAACTGTCTTCTCATTAGATGCTTACCCTCTAAAAATACTAATAACTTTAAACTAGTTGCCACACATAGAACAAAGCCCATAAAATCTTATCCTCTTTTTAAAAACGTCTTTATCCTGGCTGGACATGGTGGCTTACACCTGTAATCCCAGCAGCTTGGGAGGATCATAAAACAAGGCCAGCCTGGGCAACTTAGATCTTGTCTCAAAATATAAAAATTAAAATGGTTGGGGATGTAGCTCAGTGGTAGAGTGCTCCTGGATTCAATCCCCAGTAATTTAAAAAAAAAAAAAAAAAAAGTCTTTCATTTGTGACAAGTGGTCTGGGACTATGTATACAGAAATGAAAAATATGCCTTCTGCTCCTTTGGTTGTCCTTAGCACTGGGAATTTGCCCCAAATAGTGTGCACTATCTCCTGAGCCTGTGGCAGCGGCTGGCAGCCTCTGTGCCATACGTCAAAGCCACAGAGCCCCACATGCTGGAAACATATACTCCTGAGGTCACAAAAGCCTACATCACTTCCCGGTTGGAATCTGTGCACATCATACTAAGGTAAGGAAATAACCCATTATACACACCCACTTGGCAAAGGGGGACTTGACATGAGTTCCATCAGTGCCAGTACTGTTTATAGTTATCCCTCCTTGTCAGTCTAGCAGCATAAAGTCTGAAAGAATAGTCTTTCTTTTAAACATCCTGTTTCTGTCCACCTTTTCACTGTCTATAGAAATGTCTTTGAATACAAAGCATACAAATGTATGTTTGTTCTTGCCACTGGTTTTCTTCAAATGTGAGAAATTTATAGAACATAGGTGATAAGAATCCTTAATATGTAAGTTATGGTGCTTAATGTTTACTCCTAAAGAAATAAGTCCAGTCATCAACTCTGACTTCAGAGCTTACTCAAAGACAAAAGAATTCAAGGCAGCTATCACTGATTGCAGTATATTAACACAGGGTTTCTGTCTACATTGACTATAAACTGGATCAGAAACCTGTAGTTAAAGAAATGTCAGGTTCTTTTAAAAATGACCCGTATTAAATGAAGTTGTCTTTGTTTTGGGACTCTGAATGTCTGATATGTCTTTTTTTTAAAGTCACATTCTTAATTTCCTCAAAATCAAGAGCATTTGAGTTAAAGTTTTAACTGCAATTTGAGTCATTTCAAAATCAGAATATTCATGAAGTTCACTGGAAAACATTGCTGTATGCAGCAGGTTTCCAGGAGACAGTGTTAAGGTAGAGAAGTGGGCCCAAGGAGTCAGGTAATAGCAGTGTGCTCTTGATCAACTTTCTTCATTGCATTATTATAAAACACAAATAATAATAGGCCTACCTTATAAGGTTCTTACAAGGATTAAATTAATATAACCTGGCCTGGTGTGTGGGACATTGCAAACACAGTCAGCTGTGATTGTGCTGCTGCTGCTGCCACCACCAAACATACTAAGGTGGAACAATAGCAGCACACCATAGAACAAGGTGTTAAAATCTAAGAGCCAGTAGATAAGGCAAGACCTCAAACAGATCCATTTTTCCTCAGGTGCAATTCTCTGAAATCCAAGAAGATGCAAAGCTAAATTTTCTCAACAGTTTGGTACCAAAAATCACTTGGTGGCAAAATGTGATATGAGTTATTAGACCATTTATAGACTTATATTTTTAAGCCTGTTTAACATGACTGTTCACAATATTCATACATTTGCTATGGGAATATTAAGTCTAATAAGCCACAGGGCCCATCAAGGGCTTTATAATACATGGGAAAAGCATCATATTGCCTTCCTCAAATCTGAAAATTTCTGAAATCCTAAACACATCTGACCACAATAGCCTCACATAAAAGACTGTGTACTTATAGTCCCAACGTTTATTGTAATTAGCAACAAGTGAAAGGCTAAACTAAAAGCGCTCAGAGAGGTGAGAAGATAAGGATGCCAGGTTCACGGCAGACAAATTATTAAGGGATAGGAATTCAGGTGGGAAGATTTACTGCTAACAAATATAGTATACCTAAGGGAAACATGCCAGAGCAAAAGGCCTCTGCCTTCTTTCTTTTAAAATATCCTTCCTTGGGGCTGGAGCTGGGGCTCAGTGGTAGAGCATGTGACTCAAATGTGTGAGGCACTGGGTTTGATCCTCAGCACCACATAAAAATAAGTAAATAAAGATACCGTGTTCATCTACAATTAAAAAAAAATTTAAATATCCTTCCTTAGGAAAAAGTAATGTTGTCCTCTATGATAGGAAATGATGGCTAATTTAAGGAGAAAGAGAACTGCTGCATTGCAGAATTCAATAGGCATATTTTAAGAGAGCATCCTTCCTTTTACCCCTTGGGAGTAGAGATGGCCTGGAAGATCCCCTGGAGGATACAGGTCTGGTCCAGCAGCAGTTGGACCAGCTGTCCACCATTGGGCGTTGTGAGTATGAGAAGACATGTGCGCTCCTCGTACAGTTGTTTGACCAGTCGGCCCAGTCCTACCAGGAGCTGCTGCAGAGCGCCAGCGCCAGCCCAATGGACATTGCAGTGCAAGAGGGTGAGTATATTGTACAGAAGGGTTCTAGACCCCTGAGGAGATGCTATCAGAACCCTTAACTGCATGCCACCCTCCTTTGCAACCCCACCCCCATTCTTCATCCTCAGGTTACTTCCATGTACACAGGAGAGTATTTGTGAATGAATGAATATCACAGGGGACAAGGGAAAAGTAACTAAAATCACACCTGCAGTGAGGGCTTTTAACTCTAAAGAATTGCTGCATTCTAAAAGTAATGACCTTGTCTACATGGAAACATTGATTATCTGGTGAATTTCCCCCTTGGCATCACTCTTACTAGAGCAAGGGAATAGCCATCATGTGCAAGGAAAGTAAGACGTTATGACTTCACCAGAGTTTCCTTAAGATTAAGGAAGCTCCTAATGAAGAGTGTCTTGGTGAAATTATCCCTGGAGGGGTCACTGATGAGGCTTCCTCCTGCCACAGGGAGGCTGACGTGGCTGGTGTACATCATCGGAGCTGTGATAGGTGGCCGGGTTTCTTTTGCCAGCACTGACGAGCAAGATGCTATGGATGGCGAGCTTGTGTGTCGGTAAGACCACTCCCCAGCCACTTTGGATGCCCTGTTGACGTTCATTTACAGACCAGTCTTAGGAAGCAGAACACCATGAAAACAGGCCTCCTGCAGCTCCAGCTTCCAGCCTTCATAAGTGCAGTGAGAGCTCTGCCTACAAACTTTTCAAAAAACATTTCAGCAATAATTCAGCAGGAAATGATGGGGACAGAATTAGGAAAATTAATGTGGGAGTAACCATTATTTCTGTTTAAGGATCATGTCTCAGCGTTAGTGGAATGTAGGCTGCTTTTGCCATGCCAACACAAGTTACAAGGGAAACTGGTTTCTCAAATGTCACCAATGGTAAAATTATAGAACTACAGACTTTTCAGATCTATCTCTCAGCCATATATCCATTCATCAAGTTATTTTGCCAGTGTGTTGGCACATACCTGTAATCTGGGCAACTCAGGAGGCTGAGGTAGGAGGATTGCAAGTTTGAGGCCAGCCTCAGCAACCCTGTCTCCAGAATAAAAGCTGGGGTGTAGCTTGGTGGAAAAGCACCCTTGGGTTCAATCTCCATTACCAAAAGAAAAAAAATTTTTTTTCAAGTTATTTTGTATCTGTGTAATCTTCATTTTATTAAAAACCTTTTAATGAACATTAGAACTTACTGAAAACTTTTCGAAGTCAAAGAAAAGAAAGATGGCACATAACTAGTGATTTCTGAAAGTTTACATAGCAGAAATAAAAGGCACAATTTTTTTAAGGCAGATGTTCTCCAACATGTTGATCTTAGACCTACCTTACCCTCTTAAAGAAAAAAAGGCATTGAGGTCTCCAGAAGAGCAGTTGGGGTTTAAAACAATATGTATATTAATTTATTGTAAAACACTAATGAGTCCATTAAATGCTAACATTGTTTATTTTTATGAAGAAAACTATTTTTCAAAAAAATTAATGAGAAGAGCAGTGTTGTTTACATGTTTGCAAATCTTTTTTTTTTTTAATCTTTTTAATATTACTTTTTAGTTTTCGGCAGACACAACATTTTTATTTTATTTTTATGTGGTACTGAAGATTGAACCCAGCGCCCTGCGCATGCCAGGCGAGCGCGTTACCACTTTAGCCACATCCCCAGCCCCAATTTGCAAATCTTTTTCATGTCTGCATGGTGGAATTCAGCTGGATTCTCATACCTACTTCTGCACTCAGTCTGTGTGTCTCACGTGGCCTGTAGCCTCTGGGAAGCCTGCTACACACTCATGAGATTATAAGCAAAAAGGACCGAAAATGTCTTTCTACTGTTGTGAACGACTTTGTGACCTTTCAGAGGTTACTACTGTAAAGAGTTCTAAACCTTCAGATGTTCTCTTTAGGGATGCACACACTTTAACCTGATGCCGTAGACTTTACTTGTCCCCGGACATCTCAATCTATAAATTCTTTTCCTTTTTAATAAATTTATGGATAGCCTAGTTAAACCTCGTTAGTCACATTGAGCTCTTGGGCAACTTTTATTTTTTATTTGCAGTGCTGTGGATTGAACCCAAGGCTGAGCTATACCCTCAATCTATAATTCTTATTCCTCTGAAATTCCCTTCTTGTCTCTTTCTATGCCCATTTGCCTTAGCTGCCTTAATCCTAACAAGAGTCTCCGTGGTATTGTCCATTGGCGTTCTTTGAAGAACTGAGCAAAGATGAAATGAGAATGATCAAGTGTGGTGGCACACACCTGTAATCCCAGCTCCTCATGTAACTGAGGCAGGAGGATGGCGAGGGTCAAAATAAAAAGTTTTAAAGGACTGAGATATAACAGAGCAGAGCATTCCCCTAGCATGTGCTAGACTCTGGGTTCAATCCCCAGTACCGCAAAAAAAAAAAAAAAAAAAAGAAGAAGAAGAAGAATGAAATTTAATGCCTTTCTGATTTTGCAGTCTACTCTGGTACTGTGTGTATCATGATATATAAATTTAGTTTAGATGGTGTCTTATATTTCTTAGCTCAAGTGTTGCAACACAATGACTGAGTCTAATTTACTTATGATATGTAACAAATAGTTTGCTGCCTGTTCTCACACGAAAATGTCAGATGACTCACTTAAAGTAACATCATGCCTATTCATTCAATATTCTTTCACTTGCATTGCATTATGCTTTTTTGGGAAGAGAGCATTGTAGGCAAAAGAGACAAAAACACGGGTGCACATCTGCTGTTTGTCCTTGTCCCTGGAAGTGCTATGAACATTATGTTTCACATATCTTTATCTCCTTCGTGTCTCTGAGAGAAAAGATTGAGAACCTTGGGCTAGTCCCTCATTTGTATAGATGAATGGAGCTCATAAAATTGTTCTATCCAATCTCAGAAATTTTAGGAAATACCATGACCCGTCATGCCAGTGTGTTCCATAGTTTTTAAGCTGATTCTCAGTTCTACCCCTATCCAAGATCTCAGTGACAAACATCTCACTACTCATTCCTTAGTTGTGGTTCCTGTGGGGCAAGAAATGGAGACTGTTTTTTCCCTCACCCAAGCTTACAACCTGCAGAGAATGCCTTTCAGATAGGCTAGATAAGGAGAAGAGGAGGTATGTTTGGCTGTTTCAGGGTAGGTTGGGGTGTGTAGGGTGATGAGGCTATCCTGCTGTTGAGAATCATTGCTCCTCTTCCTCTAGGGTGCTCCAGCTGATGAACCTAACAGATTCTCGCTTGGCTCAGGCGGGTAACGAGAAGCTGGAATTGGCCATGCTGAGCTTTTTTGAACAGTTTCGTAAGATCTACATTGGGGACCAGGTGCAGAAATCCTCAAAGGTAACAGACTTACAATTGGCTCCATTTAGTTCTCACTTCTCACACATGAAATTGCTGATTGAGAGAAACTGTTGAGATACAGTCTCCAGATTTTATGTAGTGGGAAACTACAAATGTTTTCTCTTAGTGTGTAGAATTCTGGAGACTTATTGAGGAATTGGGTCTATTCCTCCTGAATTCCATATGCTTAACAAATGGCTAGTCAAAACATCTGTTGTTCTTCCCCAAATTGGCAATTCTTAGTCTCTATACATGAATTAATGTTCAGAACAGCAAAAGGTTTTGGCAGAGTTTTTGTGATTTCAGGATTGAAGGGGACCAATAAGAGAGCTCAGCATCTATCCAGTATTTTGTAATACTTAGAAACTGGCTCATCCCTTCAACAGGGGTTCACAGGATTGTTTTCAATTTTCTTCCCACATCTTACTCCCTGAATATGTACAAAAACAGTCCAGGTATGTGATTGTTCTAATATTCTCTGGTTACTTTGTTTTCCTTTACATGACACCAGCTCTACCGCCGACTCTCAGAAGTTCTCGGCTTGAATGATGAGACCATGGTCCTAAGCGTCTTCATAGGAAAAATGTAAGTGTTTCAGCTTGCCCTCAGCAAGAGGCCCTTGCAGTCCTGTTGCAACTGTACAATGTGATCTGGGCATTGTGCTGCCAGTGCCTGGGTATTACAGCATTGATCGTTTGCGTCAGAAAATTGTGCCTTTGAGTGTGTGACAAGCTGTGCTTAGAGATATGGCCCGGCCCCAGAGCATTCCAGGCTTGTACAGAATCTTCTCTTTAGCCTCTGGGATCACAGGTGAAACCTTGTCATGGCATTAGCAAAATGGCTCTCCTTCCCCAGTGACTGGTGCTTGACCTCTCACCTGATCCCTGAGCTAACCAGGATGCCCAGAGCAGGCATCACTTTCTGATGCTGATTTCCATTAGTTATGCCCCCAGGGGAGAGCCCCACTTTCAGATGGGCTTACTCCTGTCAGGAAGCATCATACCCACTGAGGGTCTTAAATCTCCAAAATCTGGTGCTATTATTTGAATTGTCTTCAAAGTTGGCGCTCCTGATTGGCCCTTTTTTTGTTTTTTTTTTTTTTTTGTTTAAGTTATGCCCCTTTAGTTACATTTTCCCCTCTTTAGGAGCTCAATTTATCAAAGCGCACACTAGGAGCCAAATATATTACCCAGGGCTGTGTGCAAAGTGATGTTTTGCCTCCTTCCAACTATCCCAGCCCTAAACACTCATATCCATGAGCTGGTTAATAATTTAAGATGGAAAAAGCAAAGGGGGTCTAAAGGACTCTGCCAGCCAAGAATCCAGAAGCAAGGGCTACTAGAATTCTGCAGCTGACAGTGGATGGTGCAGGTGCAGAATTGCATACGTCTGCATGTTATCACTGCCGCAGAAATCTCTTACCCTTGCTGCAGAAATCAGCCCTGGAGTGCCCCAGAATTCCAAGGGCCTGGGTATGGGCCAGTGTAGCTTTGGAACCAAGTAGTGAAGATTATCTGAAGGATAATTTTTCTAGTCAACCAAATGTAAGTACGGAGATTTTATACCCATTTTTTTTTTGTGGTCGTGATGTCTGTGAATTGGTGATGCAGATGTGTGGTGACTTGATGGATGATATTCTTCTTCTCCCAGCCTTCAAGGAGACCAGGCAAATCAAGTGTCTCTTGCTTTTTTTTTTTGTTTTTGTCCTCCAGCATCACCAACTTGAAGTACTGGGGCCGTTGTGAACCAATCACCTCTAAGACACTACAGCTTCTCAATGACCTGTCCATTGGATATCCTTTTCTAAGCTGGCTTCTGTGCACAGCAAAAAGTATGACATGCTAGTCTTGGAAATTATGGCCTCCTGCTGTTGCTGCTTTCATTAACTATAGTATATACTTGGGTATCCTCCATTTTCCTGAAATTAAAGCAGTACCCACACAGAATCCAGAATAAAAGTTCCCAGCTGATTGGTGGAAGCATCCTGACGATGTTAACCTTTGCAACTATAAAGTTTGAATTGCTCTCAGTGAGCTTTTCACAACCATGGGTCTACAAGAACAGTAAATACTATAAAAGTATTTGAGCTATTTTTCTCCTCAGTTCTCCCAAAGGTTGTACACAGCTGGTGTCATTCTGAATAGGAGAGGAGCTTATTCTTGATACACTGTGGTTACCTTAGGCAAGAGTTTAGGGCTCAAGTTAAATTCTCTCTTGGAACCCCCCATCCAGAAAGCTGCTCTAGGATATTCATAATTCATACAAGAAACTGCTGGGTTTTATCAATTTCCTTACAGATAGGTGTTTAATATGACTGTTCTCTTATTGATCAGTTAAATACTGCTTAGAAGAGAACAATTTTTTTTCCACTTGGCAATGGTATACTCAAGTGGATTGGAAAAATAGATGTTTGGGTAAACCATACTTAATCCAAGGGTTTTTTTTTTTTCCATCTTAAAGATTCTTGGTTGGCTTCACACTTTCCTTGACTTTGTCTTTACGTACAGTAGTGTAAGGAAGTTAGTGAAGCTTAGTGCGGTACAGTTCATGCTGAACAATCACACGGTGAGTGATTCGAGCCCCTCTTCCATCCTCTCTCCATCGTCCACACACATGAAGGAGAGGTCAAGCTGAGGTCCTGGCTGCCACCACAGCACAGGCTGTTCCCACTCCCATCACACTGCCAGATTACAATTCCAAGCATCAGAGCTGCTTTTTGAGATCAGGGTGACCTGAGTTATATTGACATCACCTGCTACATTTATACCTGAAATAAGTTGTTAGCAGGTAACAACCACAATAATTTTAAAAAGAAAAGAAAAATACCCTTATATCCTTAAGGAATGACCATGGAGCCATTAGCCTAAAAGGGCTCAGTAATTCTCAAATTACTGGCTTGCATTCTGCCTCTAACCCATGTTTTCACCTTTTTAACGTGTTTTCTTTTTTTCAATAGAGCGAGCACTTTTCATTTTTGGGTATTAACAATCAGTCCAACCTGACTGACATGCGGTGTCGGACTACCTTCTACACAGCACTTGGGCGTCTCCTCATGGTGGATTTAGGTACTGCAATAAATCCTGAGGCTCATGAATTAATCTGGCACTGTTTAAATTTTTATTTGAGAACAGAAAACTGTATGTGGGGGAAATCTTCTCTGTTGTTTCAGTAATAGCAAAATCATCTGGAATAACAGTCAAATTTCACCAAGAACACATCATGCTGGCATAGTCCCTATAACTGGAAGAGAATACAGCATATTCCCAAAGTTTCTGATATGCTTATGGCTATAAAATTCTCATCTGTAAAATAAGAGAATTGTGCATCCTATTGGCCAGATACCTCCTCCCCCCCACCCCCAAGTTGAGGTGCAAACCCAATAGAGATGTTCAGCAAAGGGTTTACTTTACTGTTCAGGTTTCCAGCACATATGAACCAGGAGGGTTTGATCATCTCTGCAGCACTGATGGTGATAAAAGTAATTTGGGGTCAACTAATAACTGAAGCTCAGTGGTTATTCTAATTTTAAGCTATTTGAATTTAATCCTACTAAAATGACATTATGCAATCTAGGTTTATGAAAAATTACTAAGTAAGCATGAAGAAAGCTTCCCAAGTACCTCTTTCAGGTTTGAGTCTTGCCTAGTTCTCATACCAGCCATTGTCCTTTCTTAACTGTCTCTTAATTCTTACTGAAGGCTAAGTCACATCGTACCTAATACACATACCTGTATCTCTGATACTGAGACTCAACCTCAAAAACTTAGGCGATCCCTGCACTAGAAAGTTTGTTGTTTTCTAGTTTCCAAATTTGTTCTTAAATTACTGTGAACTCTATTAGGATGACGGGACCCTTGGAATTACTCTGGGGCCTACTATTCTTTCATCCCGGCTTATTTCTCAGGCACATGCAGCTTGGATTGTTTGGAATCAGGGTAACTCATGGGGTTGTTTCTCTTTCAGGAGAGGATGAAGATCAGTATGAGCAGTTCATGTTACCACTCACAGCAGCATTTGAGGCTGTGGCCCAGATGTTCAGCACTAACACTTTCAATGAGCAAGAGGCAAAGGTGAGTCCGACACCCACCAGCTAATCAGCTTCTGGTGGAACACGGTCCTTGAGAGAGCCCAGGCTAGCAAGCACTGCCAGAATAGTGCTCATCCTTATACTACCCACTAGTTAGCACTAGACTTAATCTTTTGGGATTGTGAAATTGAAGAATTAATAGAGATTTATTAAAGTCTAATATTTTGCATTAAAGTATATTTATTCTGAATCAACTCTTAAGGTTTTTTTAATGTGCATTTTCAGATATACTTCCTGACTTTTCGGTCACTGCTATATATTTAATTATGTCCCCTTTTCATTTTTGATACTGCTCATAGAAAGTTTTTTTTTGGAGGGGGGGGTACCAAGAATTGAACCACTTACCATTGAGCGACATTCCCAGCCCACCTCCCCCTTCCCCCCCCCCCCCATTTTGAGACAGGTTCTCACTAAGTTGTTTAGGGCCTTGCTAAATTGTTGGGGCTGGCTTTGAACTTGTGATCCTCCTGCCTCAGACCCCTGAATTGTTTGGGGATTACAGGGGTCCACTACCACTGCTTTTCTGGATCAGTCCTGACTGAGATTTTGCAGTCTTATTAGTCTTTGCAAAAAACAAAACATAGTTCTGTTTTACACATTCTACGTGGTTTATATTTTATTCATTTCTACTCTATTCCACTTTATTCCTTTCCACTCTCATCTTTGTTTTCATGTAATTTTCTTTAGAGTTACTCAGTTCTGACTTATTTGCAACCCTTCTTTCCTGGAATAATCAATATATAAAACTATCAGTGCCTCTTAGCATATTATTCCACATTTATTTCTAATTGTGGTAAAACTATATGAACTTTACCATCTTGACTATTTTATGTATATAGTTTAATAGTGTTAAGTCGTTCTACCTTGTTGTGAAACAAATCTTCAGAATACACAAGGGTTTTTAAAAATTTTTATATACATATGATGATAAGTTTTTTATAATTTCTCATTTCTGTTAAGATTCCTGCTTCGAATTTCTATGTGTACGGATCTTAAGTTACTTTTAGTTGTTAATATCTGGCTCTCAGAATTGTCATTCATTGATTATTGCTTTCCTCATCTTTTTACTTCACACACACCTGCTCTCCTGACCTAGAGGTAACTTACTGCTCAAATCATAAGATACCAGGATGTTAATATATGTAATGCTTTCTACTGCACTCCTAACAGCACCGTAGCTGAGTAGGAGAACCACCAGATAGGGTATTGCAAGGCTTTACCTGATTTTGTAAAGTTCTCCTTTTTTGTCTTTAAGTATCATAGTTTTCCATCTTCACATCAGCAGGCTAGTTAGCAACATCACTTTGTCCAACTCTCTACCCTTTGTCCTTGTGTTTTTGGAGTCTGATGAGTATGATTCTAAAAGATGAGGGTAAGTGTGGAACATATTGGTGACTTAGGCTACAGTATTAACCAGTATCAAGGACTTAACTTAGGGGGATCAGTGAATATCAGGTCTTTTCCCATCATATTAGTTCCATTAAAAGCAAGTAAAAATTACCCACAAGAACCTCCTTGACAATGGACTACAGCAATCAGACACATCTTTTTCATGTCCCATGGAACAAGTCTTTTAGACTGACCATGTTTTAGTCTAGAAAATTGAGCTCCTGGTATCAGCTCAGAAATAGAACCATATGCTTAAAGCACTCTATTCAAAAAAGTGTGGTAATTTTTGCCAAAAGAGCAAGGATCCCCATATGTTCTACCTTCTTGAGCATATTGATAACTGTTGGAGTTTAAAAGCAATCTTAATCCCAATAGAACCCCCCCCCCAGTAGAAATTTTGTTAATGGAGTATTGGGTTTGACATCTTGGTGCATGCTTGTGAGTCCTAAGATGGGCCTTCCTACCACCTAGCAGTATGAGCACTGGCAAGTTATTTGGCCTCTTCAAAGCCATGTCTCTGTCAGAGGAGAGTACAGTGATTTACAGCCCCAAGGTTTGACATAATAGTCTTACTTCCAGACCCCAACCAAAGAGAAGGTACTTTGTAAATTCCCCTTATCTTCCTTCTGGTAGGGTCTGCATTTGAGTTCACAAACCTTTAGGATATGTGGCTCTTCTGTCTTTTCTTCTGTGGGCCTTCCCCCCACCCCATTCTTTTGGAATGGCTTTTTTTTTTCCCCCTTAAATTTATCATTTTAATATCTTTAAAACTTACCAGCCTTGATTTTTGCTATACTGAGCCACAGACCATCCTGTTTTCTTAGACAGCTTGTATGTCCCTTATCTGAAGTACTTAAACCAGAAGTGTTTCATATTTTTTTACTTTTTTTTTTAATATTTGCATACACATAATGAGATATCTTGGGGATGGGACCCAAGTCTAAATACAAAATTCATTTGTTTCATATCACTCAAAAAAGTTTTGGATTTTTGAGCATTTCCTACTTTGGATTTTCATATGAGGATTCTCTACACAATAACAAGCTTTCCAGAACTCATTTTTCAAGTGAAAAGATCTCATTCTAGCATGGAGGAAAGTGATTCAAAATATTCAGTAAATATCTGTTGAACTAGAAGGAAGAATTTGATTACAAGGTGTGTGAAATCCCCCATTGTTTGGCTTTTCTTCTATTTTTACATTTTTGTCTTCTGTTACAGCGAACTCTAGTTGGCCTAGTGAGAGACCTGAGGGGGATAGCTTTCGCCTTCAATGCCAAGACCAGCTTCATGATGCTGTTTGAATGGATGTATCCTAACTCAAACTAGAATTATAGTATGCAAGTCTCAACTGGAGCATAACTTGGTGATGGAGTTATGGGGGTTCGGGGGTTGGCAAGGGAGGCATGGTGAGGCAAGAAGATGAGGAGTTTCCCATAAGGTCTGCCATATGTCCTATAAGCTACCACTTCAAAGTGGTCTAATGACACAATGTTGCCTGAGGTTAGGACATGAATGAGATCATTTCCCAGTTTCTCTTATAGGGCCCAGATATATAAATTCCTATGGAACTGTTACATGTAAACTCCATTACTCTTAGAAAAGAGAGATGGTTCCATGTACTCCCTACCCCCGAAAAAAAATGAAAGGAAGAAAAGAAAAACAGTTTTTAGTATTAGGAAGTCTAACTTTACTTCATAATCTTAAACAGATCATTTCAAATCTGTGTGCCTCTGTTTAAATAATTATGACAAGGAAATAGTTTATCCCCTGTCCCATCATAGCAGTGGTAAAGAGTAAACAACAATATGAAATACACTGTGCTTTGCAGAAAGAAAAGCACTGTATAATTTAAAGTGTATCATTAGATACACTTTACAGGCTAAAAGAGTACAAAATCACTTCAGCATTTTCTAGATAGAATGATTCCCAGGTTAGCAAGCAAGAGACAGGAAAGTAGTAGACTATAATTTGAGTTTATACTTGGCTAGTGCTGACAAATTGTTTAAAATTCTGTATCTTTCTGGATTCAGAAATTCTTCCTCAGCTTCTCATTTACAGATACCCATCCTACATGCCAATTCTTCAGCGGGCCATTGAGCTCTGGTACCATGACCCAGCCTGCACCACACCTGTGCTCAAGCTGATGGCTGAACTAGTTCATAACAGGTAAACAGGTGGAAGACATCAGAAGGGCACAGCTACTCTTTAGCTGAGAAAGCCCTGAGAGAATTTTCTTTATCTCATGCTTTGGGAAGACTGTGGGAGATAAGATGGCACTGCTATCAAACTTGAAAACCCATAAAAGTTTGTTTTTCTTTGAAAGAAGAATATCAACCACAAAAAGCCATAGCTGCCTGCAGGAAATAAGTCACCTGTTAGTCTCAGGGTTTCCATTCTTATGAGAAGGAAGTTTGGCAAACAAGATTCTGATTTCCCTGCCTACAGATACAAAAGTTAATGTGGTAATGGTGTCACGTCTGGCACATTTCAGAGTAGAGATAGTTGAGAAGGTTATGAAATAACCTTCTTTAGAAAAGTGCTTATTTAGACAAATTGAAGAGGGATAAATAAAGTTTTGCTTTTGTTGAAAAGTAAGAAATACTTCCAAAACACCAAATTTTAAATTTGCCCGACAATTTAAGGATGGTTAAAAAGGAAAGACCAGCACCTTAGCTTTGCTAGAATTTCAGGTATATGTACATCTGTCTTGGCACTCTGAGAGAATTCATTTTCAAAACTACCTTAGAACTGGGTGTAGCGGTGCACACCTGTAATTCCAGCCACCCAGGAGTCTGAGCAGGAAGATCACAGGTTCAAAGCCAGCCTTGTCAACCTAGTAAGACCTTGTCCTCAAACTATAATTTTAAAAAGATCTGGGGATATAGCTGTCATAGAGTACCCTTGAGTTCAATTCCCAGTACCTCCAAAAAAAAAATTTTAAATAATTATTTATTTATAAAATAGATACTTGAGAGTACCTAGTGTCTGCCGGGCCACTTCCTTATCTGTTGTGCTAGGCAGAATCTCTGCTTTCTTCACTGTTAAGTGCAATGAAAAGAAGAAGACAATTTCAGGTTGTGATTAAGTGCTGTGGGAAAAAAGAAAAATTGAAAGGAATAGGAAGCTCAAGGAAGGCCTCTTAGAGACTCAATGACGAGACAACTCTGGTAGCCCTGCAAGGGTAAGGGGTGGTCTAAACTGAGAACACAACTGCAGAGTACTAAGAGAGGCAGAGTTTGCTGGGATCTGAGACAGACAAATGCCACTGTGATGACAGCCTGGCAAAGGCAGGCTGTGATAGAGTCAAACCAGTAGGCAGAGGCCCAGTTTCCTGTGTCCCACACAGCAGTAGAGGAATTGGCATTGATTCTCATTGCGGTGGGAAGCTTCTAGGGCATTTTAAGCAAGGTTGTAAAATGATCTTGATTACATCATCTAAAGGTGTTGTTCTAGCTGCTGCTGTATAAAGAATGGGCACCACTGCAGGCAGGAGTAGAAACAGGGAGGCCCTATAGGCAGTGGGTGGATTCAGGGCACATTTTAGAACTAGATCTTCATGGATTTGATGGAGACAGCGGGAGTCAAGAAGGGCTCCTGGGTTTGAGACTTCACCAACCTTTGTCAGATGCTCACACGTAGAGCAGACAAATCCCAGCTACTAGAGAGGCTGAGGCCAGCCTGGGCAATTTAGTGAGACTCTGTCTCAAAAGGGGATGGGGGTGTAACTCAGTGATAGAGCACTCCTAGGTTCAATCCCCAATATCACCACTACCGCCACCCCATTAAAAAAAAGAAAGAAAGAAATTTGACAATAGAACAAAGAATTCAAAACAATATTGTTGGAAAAAAATCTTCCTTTTCTGCCTAGCTTCTATTGGAGCAATCCAGGTCCCTTTATATCTTTTCTTCTTCTAAAATGGTAACAATATATATACCCCTCCCTCCCTTCATTGTCACTGAGGCTATAAGGGTGATTAAATTATTGTCTAAAGGGCTGTAATAGGAGCTATATGTCAAGTGAAATTGGGAATTATCAAAGAGTAATTTTAGATGTTGCCTCTTTTTGTTTGCTTTGGTGCTGGGGGATTGAACCCAGGGGCACTCAACCACTGAGCAACATCCCCAGCCCTTTTTTAATTTTGAAACAGGGTCTCACTAAATTGCTGAAGCTGGCTTCAAACTGACATTCTCCTGCCTCAGCCTCCCAAATTGCTGGGATTACTGGCATGCGCCACTATACCCAACTTGTTTGCTTTTTGGCTTTTCTTTTTCAGTGCAAAAGGATGGAACTCAGGGCTTCACATATGCTAGGCAAGCATTCTACACTGAGATACCACCCAGCTCTGTTTGTTTCTTGAAAATATTTTTTCAATTTGAGTAGCAGAAACATGAATACAGTATGTTGGGCTTCTGGAGATTAGCGACATGAGTGTATAAATATCTTCAGCAAACTTGGTTATCCTCACCTTGGGACAAGTTGTCTGTATATTCTACTCCAGTAAGAGCCTCATGTACCCCTGTTTTCCAAGAAAACACTTTTGACTCTTTCTCCCTGTATATTCTCTGCTCAGATCCCAGCGACTCCAGTTTGATGTCTCTTCTCCCAATGGCATCTTGCTTTTCCGAGAAACCAGCAAGATGATAACAATGTACGGTAAGTACTTTAGAGCAACAGGCCCCTGGAAATAGTCAAGATAGCATCCCCAGGGGTGCTTTGTTCCTTATACATATGTATCACAGTGCCAGTTGCTAGCATGGGCCTGCTGGAATTTGTATACCTTTGGAATAGGAGGGTCAGGGTGGCATAAAAATATTAATTCTAATGTGGCTGATTAAATATTTATCTTACATGTCTACTCAGGCAATCGCATCCTGACACTAGGAGAGGTCCCAAAGGATCAAGTTTATGCCCTAAAGCTCAAAGGCATCTCTATCTGCTTCTCTATGCTGAAGGCTGCTCTCAGTGGGAGTTACGTCAATTTTGGAGTCTTCCGTCTCTATGGAGACGATGCCCTGGATAACGCTCTACAGACCTTCATTAAGCTGCTTCTCTCTATTCCCCACAGTGATCTCCTGGTAAGCCTTAAGCCTCATTCATTGATAGGATCCTGCCCCTCATCATTTTTTTTTTTAACCTAACACTGTGATTGAATGTTTCTCCCAAGAAACCACAAGCTAACCCCTTTCTGCTAACAAACTTTTTTTTTTTTAACCAAGTGAAAGGAACAATACTATTTTATTTAAGGTTTGCTTCCTCCATGCTGAAGACCACACTAACTAGGATGATTTTCTTCCTCCTCTGCCATAGGATTACCCCAAGCTCAGCCAGTCTTACTACTCACTACTGGAAGTCCTGACCCAGGACCATATGAACTTTATTGCAAGTCTGGAACCTCATGTTATTATGTATATTCTCTCTTCCATTTCTGAAGGACTTACTGCACTTGGTAAGCAACACAGTGGGCTGACTTATACCACTTAACAGAAGGAGAGAATCTTGCCCCAATGTTCAAAGGATTATTGTTTTAGGAAGTACACCCCAACAACCAAGTATGATAGTCATAGCACATTCTCTTGCAGCAAGTTCTTATTGATCCCCTCCTAAATACCAGGCACTGTGTGAGATACTAAGGATACTATAATTAACAACATATAGACCCTGTCTTTAAAGAACTTTGTATCTAGTGAATTAAACAGGCACACAAATGGATATCTGCCTGTTTACTATACTTACACACTGCAGTGAGGTGAGTGCAGTGTGCCACAAGCCCTCAGGAAGAATACCTAAACTCCTGGCTTTGAGAAGATGTGGTCAGGGAAGACCTGCTGAAGGCTTGACAGCAAAGCACCCACCAGGCTGGGTGAGTGGCACACACCTGTAATCAGAGCAGCTCAGGAGGATTGCAAGTTCAAAGCCAGCCTAGTAACTGAAAGAGGCCCTAAACAACTTAGCAAGACCATGTCTCTGCATAAAATATATATTTTATGTATACATATAAGGGCTGGGGATGTGGCTCAATGATTGAGCACCCTTGGATTCAATCCCCAGTACAAAAAAAAAGCATACATAGCAAATCTGCACAGGTATTACCCAAGTTGCTAGCCATGAGCCCTGCTGGCAAGGAGAAGGCAGGAATTCCAGATAGCTACAGTAATGCAGAAGAGTAAGGAATGAAGTGAGGCTGAATTCTGAGTAGGTACAAAAATGAATGTCATGAAGGGCCCTTCTAGTAATATTAGGGTGTGTTTAGACTCTTTCCTGAGGGCAGTAGAAACTGCATAAGTTTTTCCATCCTAGTCCATAGTCCATACAGTTCCTATTGACTGTTTTGTTTCTACATTACCTCTCCAAAGTTTCTATGTATATGTGTATACATATGCATGTGTGTGTTTTTAGAGAATAAAACACTTTTTTTTATATTAGGCTGGGCAAAACAGAAATAAGGTTAAGTAAACTGCAGAATAATCAAGCTATATTACAAATGTACACAGAATGACTTCTAGATTATCTATTGTGAATTATCTGTATGTCTGGGCCATTTCTATTATACACATTTACTTCCATCAGGAGCTTATCCATATGGAGGACAGTCCAGTCAGGTGTCAGATCTTGCTTTGGAAGGCCATTTTATATCTTCTTAAAAACAGAGGGACCGAGCTGGGGTTGTGGCTCAGCAGTGTGGCTCAGCAGTAGAGCACAAGTGAGGCCCTGGGTTCAATCCTCAGCACCATGTAAAAATAAATAATTAAAATAAAGGTATTGTATCCAACTACAACTAAAAAATAAATATTAAAAAAAAAAAAAGAAAGAAAAATAGAGGGACCTCACTGGGCACAGTGTCACACACCTGTAATCCCAACAGCTGGGGAATCTGATGCAGGAGGATCACAAGTTCAAGGCAAGCCTCAGCAATTTAGTGAGGCCCTAACTAACTTAGTGAGGTACTACCTTAAAATAAAAAGGACTGGGGAGGGCTGGGGATGTGGCTCAAGCGTTAGCACGCTCGCCTGGCATGCGTGCGGCCCGGGTTCGATCCTCAGTACCACATACCAACAAAGATGTTGTGTCCGCCGAGAACTAAAAAAAAAAAAAGGACTGGGGATATAGTTTAGTGGTTCAGTGCCTCTGGGTTCAATCCCTAGTACTGAAAAAAATAGAGGGACCTCAGCACTCCAGGAATCAGAGATTTATTTACTCTTTGAAGTATTTATCATTCAGCCCATTTGCTTCACCTAGTCAGCATTCAGTCCACAGGTTGTGCTATCATGTTGCCTTGGTAAAAATTAACAGATGAGTTGGGCACAGTGGTGCACAACTTTAATCCCAGTGACTTGGGAGGCTGAGGCAGGAAGATTGCAACTTTGAGGCTAGCCTCAACAGTTTAGTAAGACATTAAATGGGCTGGGGCTATAGCTCATTGGTAGAATACCCACAGGCTCAAGCCTTAGTGAATATGGGGTGGCGCGGGGCGGGGGGGGGGCAACAAAGGCTGGCTTTCCCCAAGATGCTTCAAAGATAACAATACACTCCATTCTAAAAAATGTAGATGTCCACAGGCTATATGAAGTTGGTTTTAACGCCATACCCTCTACACCAGGTAACTTGGCATAGGCCCACACCTCAGCCTTGTTGGATTCTAATCACAGTGTTTTCAGTTACTAGCACTGTGTGATTTTTCAGCAAGTTTCACAACCTCTCCAAACTGTGCTGTTCTTGTGTGTAAGATAGACACATACATCCTAGAGTTCTTGAGAGGATAGAGATAATACTATACTCAGCACAGTATTTGGCACAAATGAAGTGCTGGATGAATGTAAACTAGTTGTAATTTTTTTAAATTGAAAGTAAAATTTAAGAAAATTCCACAAACATCTAAAAATACACATACATCTTTCTAATCTATTTGTGATTTTTTCACAAAGCAGAAGACACATATTCATAACACATTGAGCCAGTAATTTAATTAATATTATTACCATACACTCAGTATCAAACTTAGAAATTGGACTTGATATGGTGGCAAACACCGGTAATTCCAGGTCTGTGGGAGACTAAGGCAGGAAGATTGTAAGCTCAAGGCCAGCCTCAGCAATTTAACTAAATGTCGTCTCAAAAATAAAAATAAAATAAAAACTTAGAAGTTGGGCCTTGCTGTATGATAATATGATGGGGTAAGAGGTTAACAAGAGACATCCTGAGTTGGGCTTTGGCTGAAATGACCACATGCCCAGTCTTAATGGGGTACTTCTCTGGGATCTAGTCAAGAGTGATCCCTATTGCCCAAGTCACCTTCAATAGCTCAGTATCCTTCTCTTCCCCCTGCCCGCTTGGCTCCAGACACCATGGTATGCACAGGCTGCTGCTCCTGCCTGGACCACATCGTGACATACCTCTTCAAGCAGCTGTCACGTAGCACCAAGAAGAGAACAACACCCCTGAACCAGGAGAGTGACCGCTTTCTGCACATCATGCAGCAGCATCCAGAGATGATCCAACAGGTAAGGAAGCTGCCAAAGGTTAGGAAGCCGTGACAAAGTGTCCTACAGTAGAATAGAGAGTGGAGGCCAAGCAAGATGATGAATTGACCTCTCAGTTTCACACTGCTAAGGTAGAATTCATGTCTTAAAATCAGTGGAGCAGGATGCTCATGCCTGTAATCCCAGAAACTCAGGAGGCTGGGGCAGGAGGTTCACAAGTCTGAGGCCAGTAACTTAGCAAGACCCTGTCTCAAAAAATAAAAATTAGGCAGGGGATGTAGCTTAGTGGTAAAGCACTGGAGTTCAATCTCCAGTATCCCCCCCAACCAAAATTAAAATTTATAGTGGATTTTGAATTTACTAAATAATCATTGGATATAGAAAGTCTAAAAAAAGTCGGGTTCTGAATTGTTGTTCTGAATGGCACAAACCCTTTGTCTTGATCCTATTTCATGCACTGTCCTCTTCCCATGCACTGCTGCCCATTGGTGAACACTGAGTGTAAGTTAGCAGTAATCAACCTTCTTTCTGGCTTATGCTTCCATTTGCAAAGCTAGAACAAGAAAGTAACTGACCACACAGATCGCACCATATGTCTCCATATTTTATTTGTCTGTAACAAAAACAAGATTTGACGGAACCTGCAGAAATACAATGCTAAAATAGATGAGAAACTGGGATTAGTAGAATTTTTCATATATTTAAACCAATAGTGTTTTAGACTCTCTCACCATTGTCTGTTCCTCAATAGCAATGAAATAATTCACAACTCCATCATATCCACAAAATGTCAAAAAAGCTGTCTGAGACCAGTACTGGGAAGCAATACTGTAAGGTGGTTTCACCTACTATAGTTGGTTTACTTGACTTCATCCCAGTCCCCACAAGTCAAGAATAAACTGGGAAGGTCCATTTGTAAATGAAATTATCAAGTCAGTTTAAAGAACAGGAAATCTTAGATGAAGAAAAACTTACCTTGAAATAAGACTGAAATTAAGCGTCACAAAATATTTGTCTGGTTTACCCTACGTACAAAAAGCTTTTCCTAATACCCTCCTCTATTTGGGATCTATCAACTTATTTTGGGTAGCCACATACTAGGTCACTGCCTGATTTTTCATTTTCAGATGCTGTCCACGGTGCTGAACATCATCATCTTTGAAGACTGTAGGAATCAGTGGTCTATGTCTCGACCTCTGCTTGGCTTGATACTACTTAATGAAAAGGTAGGAAAGCCAGCTTCCTGATGGCAGAGGCAGTGGTGACATACATTGGCTGTCCCAGGCACTATGGGAAAGGCTTATAGAAAGCAGGCATGGTGGTGTATGCCTGCAATCTCCGCTACTCAGGAGGTTAAGGAGGATCACAAGTTTAAGGCCAGTCTAGGCAACTTAGTGATACCCCATCTCAAAAGAAGGGGCTGGAAATATAGCTCAGTGGTAGAACGCTTGCCTAGCATGCATGAGACTCTAGGTTCAATTCCCTAGTACGGCAAAAAAAATAAAAATAAATAAAGACTAATAGAAATATCCCAGAAGTATGGCAAAACAGGGAATTTGGGCCATTTACTGAGCATACCCTATTCCTGCTTGCCTGATAGAAGTAGTCCATGTGGCAGTTCAAAGGGTAAAATTCATTTCCTCTAAGTAGTAAGAGGACTCCTTTAAAGGAAGAATATACCTGGATATCAGAGCACTTGATAACCCAAGTTCCACCATAAATAAATAGGGCTTGATTTCTATAAAAGAAAACAGCTTAAGGTACTTTAGAAATTTAAAATTCCTGATTTTTAGTTGTGCACACTCCTGTAATCCCACCTGCCCAGGAGGCTTAGGCAGGAGGATCAGAAGCTCGAGGCCAACCTGGGCAACTTAGCAAGGCCCTTTCTATCAGAATTTTAAGAAAAAAAGAAGAGGGTGTAGCTCACTAGTAGAATGTTCCCTCCCCATTATCACAAAAAAAAAAAGAAAAAATACTAATGATTTTTCTAAGTAGAATATCCTGAATTAAAAAAAAAAAAAAAGTATCCAGGGGCTGAGGTGGTGGCTCAGTGGTAGAGCGCTTGCTTAAGCATGTTGTTGAGTCACTGGGTTCGATTCTCGGCACCACATATAAATAAATAAAATAGGCATACATGTCAACTAAAAAAAAATTTTTTTTTTTTAAAGTATCCAGTTTTAGTAGGTAGTGTATTCCATTCCTTCTTTAAAAACATTATTCCACCACTCTGTAGGTGAACAAAAGGCTAATCTGCCTTTCCCCCATCTTCCCTTCCCTTCTGTTTCACTCCTTGCCCACAGTATTTTTCGGACCTAAGGAACAGTATCGTCAACAGCCAGCCACCAGAGAAGCAGCAAGCCATGCATCTGTGTTTTGAAAACCTGATGGAAGGCATTGAGCGGAATCTTCTAACAAAAAATAGAGACAGGTAAGCACAGAGGACCCTGCCAAGAAAACCTGGGCAGCTGTTAAATTTTAAATCATTGAAACAAGGGCCATTCTCTGTATTTGAAGCCCTTAATTTAAAATTAACTAAAATCTGACTGGAAAACTGAATTTTAAATTCTATTTGATTCAGTTATAAGTTGCACAGGCCACAGATGTGGCTAACATGTGGTTAGCAATTGCCATATTGGAAATACCAGCTCCGTATCACTGGTCTCTTGGCATTAATTAAGAGATGAGATAGCTTCATCCTCTTACCACCCTCTCTTTGTGAGGAGTTACTTACCACCCCTGTGATTGATACTCCTTTTATACTGTCATGCTGAATTTCAGGTCCCCGGATTTGACCACCTCTAGCTTGCTATGAAATTGCCAGGTAGAAAGTGGGGCAAAACTTGGCCAGCTTTCCCTTATAGTTTTAAGAGTGAGATTAACTGACCTAGAACTAGAATCCATCTATCTATTCCTTTGTTTTTCTTCTCAGTAGCCACTTCTCTGCTGTCGGTCGTGTGTGTGTGTGTGTGTGTGTGTGTGTGTGTGTGTGTGTGTGTGTGTGTATTTTTAAGCAAAAACTTTTCCCTACCACCTCCCCCAACCCACATGCATCCTTTCTTCAGGTTCACCCAGAACCTGTCAGCATTCCGTCGGGAAGTCAACGACTCGATGAAGAATTCCACTTACGGCGTGAATAGCAATGATATGATGAGCTGACACCTCCTTGGACTCTACTTGTACAGAGCAGCATCCCTTTGGTGTGGCCCAGAGGGGCAAACAATTGCAAGGGAAAGGGCCTGGCTGATCCTGGCTCCTTCCTCCAGGGGTGTGGGGAAAATGGCAAAGGTCAACTAGCTACTTCCCCAGGGAATAGGGGTGTGTGTGCACTCACTAGTGGGCAGGGCGCTGCTGGTTCCTGGGCAACTGGGTGGGAAGGGTGGTGGGAGGAGACAGAGACACAAACATCTGAGACTCCAGCCCCTTCCTGCTGGGGCCACCCAATGGGGGAGAACCCCCAGTGTCCTGCCACAACCTGCCTTGTATAAACATGTACATTTTTTCATAACATTTTGAACAAGGTTTATATTGACTCAAGTTTAAAAACAAAAAGTGTGACTGAAAAATTTTTACAGAGTCTAGTGCACCAATGCTGATGTGAGGGGTTATGTATGGGAGTGAAGAAAATGTGTATTCTGGTGGCCTGAAGCTTTACTGGACAAGGATGTGTGAAAGTGCAGAGATATATTTAGTGACACAGTGTAGAGAGGCAAAAAAAAAAAAAAAAAAAAAGTAAAAATTCCAAATGTATATTTTTTCTTATTGCCCTTTCCTTACCCCAGAAATGATCACTTCCTGTTGCTGTATTAACCCTTGTTATTAGGAACTCTAAGCCATGCCAGAGCACTGTCCTTCCCGTTTAACTGTGGATTCTGCCCTAGGTCCCCTGACCTCTTGCAGTGACAAATAACTCCAGCTAAAAGTGTTTGGTGTTCTTATCACCATCCTTTCTCCCACTTTGCTTACCCTCATCCTCAGACAGATGCCTCTTGCTTTTAAAAGTTGGATTTAACTATGTGTTTTAGGGTTCTTGGTCTCTGTATAAAGGAGAGACCATAGAGAAGTAAATGAGCCAGTTGCTCTCTGGTTGAGCAATCTGGGTGAGTCCACCAGAGGCCTAACTGTGTGTGGCCATAACTTTGTCTTCCCCAGCCCTCGAGGCAGTGTGTGTGGGTGTGTGTGTGTGGATATTTATGTATGTACCCTGCACTCGTGAATGTATGTACTGGAGGAAGTTACGACAGGGGAGGGGTTCTTAATAACAAGGTCTACCTAGCATGAAGTATTTAACATTTTCCCACCCCTTGAAAATATACATTTTTATAAAATGAAAACCATAATAAATGTTTTGAATATAAAAAATTAACCTACAGAGGAAAATTAATGGAGAAAGCTATTTGCCTTGTACTTTTTCCACAATTATTGCTGCTAGTTATTCACATCTCTAGTTCAGCTCTTGCCCATGGGACACTCATCAATTAGGTTTTGTTTTTATTTCTCTCCTCTACCCCCAGAAACAAACCTGTTGATTTTTTTTTTTTTTTCCTTTTCCTCTGGCGACTGTGTGGTGACTCCTTTCTTGCGTGATCAGGTTGCGGATAGACTTGTAAGGGTGTTTGCTGCATACAGTGTAAGCATTGTGACCGCCAATAAACTTCAATGGTTTCTACTGACCTGGTTTCAGCAATCAAGTCTAGTGTGTGTTCAGGGACGTGTCTCGCTCTAAACACAAAGCTGTTTGAAACATGCATTCTTAAAAGCCAGTGAGCAACAGGGGCCTCTCAACCTGAAAAATTAACTTGTTTCTCGAAATTAGCTTGTTTCTCGTCGAGTAAATGCAAGTGGTGGCCACATCTATAATCCCAGTGACTCAGGAGGCTAAGGCAGGAGGATAGCAAGTTCAAGGCTAGCTTCAGCAACTTAGTAAAACTGTGTCTCAAAATACAAAAAAAAAAAAAAAAAAGTCTGGGGATGTTGTTGCTCAGTGGTAGAGCACCCCTAGTTTAAAAAAAAAAAAAAAACAAGCATTGGACTAAGTCTCACTCAACTTCGTTTCAAAGTATGATTGGTTGGGCTGACGTTCATAAGGGATAGCATATGTTGTCCACAGCTGTAATGAAGCCACCTCTTTACTAGCATGGTACTAACGTGGCCACCAGCAGACAAGCAGTAATTGAAGAAAGCCCAGCTTTGTTAGTGTCTTGACATCTGCTCTTCTGGTGTGGGCTGGGCTTTATTCGTAGATCCTGACACGTTCAAAGGCAAATGCTATCCCTTGGAATACTTCCAGACCTTGTGGGCCAGATTTAGCAAATGAAGAACACTAATGAAATGTGAACTCCTAATTCCTGAGCTGCCCAGTACCTAAGTATGCTGGAGCTTCATTACCAAAAACACTGGAAAGCAGGTGTGTACCTTACTGCAGGTTAATAATATCCAGTGAGGGGCTGGGGATGTGGCTCAAGCGGTAGCGCGCTCGCCTGGCATGCATGCAGCCCGGGTTCGATCCTCAGCACCACATACAAACAAAGATGTTGTATCTGCCGAAAACTAAAAAATAAGTCTAGTGTGTGTTCAGGGACATGTCTGTCTCTCTCTCTCTCTCTCTCTCTCTCTCTAAAAAAAAATAATAATAATAATATCCAGTGATTCATACGTTCAAGAGTGCCATCTTGTCTGACGTAAATACTCATTTTTGTGCTGTTTCAGCCTTCTTCGAATAGGTATAACCTCAGTTTTAAGTTGTTTTGAAGGCAAAAAATTCTATTCTAATGGCACAAGCTCATATCTGTGATCCTGGCAACTCTAGAGGCTAAGATGGGAAGATCTACAAATTCAGAGACAGCCTCAGCAACTTAGCAAGACCCCATCTCACGAAGACAAAAAGGACTGGGAATGTAGCTCAGTGGTAGAGGACCTCTGCGTTCAATCCCCAGTGCCACCAAAAAACAAATCCAAAAAAGGCAAATAGAATTGACTGATATTAGCATCTGTAAGCCTAGCAGAGAGAGAGAAAATGGTGAGTGGTGAAGTTCCATTATTAAGCAAAATTCTCCCGTGCTCCTGGGACTTAGAATTCTAATTCTGAAGACAAAACAGTAACAACTTTCTCACAGGTACTTGAAAAAGAGTCCCCTTTTCCCCAACTATCTTGACCTGCCTATCCATCTGCAAAATCCCAGAGCCCTCTTCCTTCCCTTCCACAAAAATAATTTGAGGCAAGAAACTCATCAGGCATGGTGGTCTCCTCAGGACAGGGTGAGTACATGGCCAAGGGACTGTTCCCTCCTAATTGCCAATTATAAGAGCAGGTACCTCCCCCCCGGTAGCCTTTTTTTGTAAAACATGATTATTTATTTCACATAATTCAACCTAATAAAAGCCAAGTTAAACCTTAGGTTCCAGTTTCTCTAGAAATCATGTGGTTTTATTCAGTCAAAAAATGAATTTATGCAGGAGTCTCTAGACTATTATTAGGTACTTTTTCCTGAAACAACAAATTCTTTTTATTTTTTTAATTTTTTAATTGATTTTTAAAAAATAAATGACAGCAGAATGAATTACAATTCTCACTACACATATAGAGCATAATTTTTCATCTCTCTGTATATAAAATATGTTCATACCAATTTGTGTCTTCATACATGTACTTTGGATAATGATGTCCATCACATTCCACCATTTTTGCTAACCCCCTGCCCCCTCCCTTCCCTTCCCACCCCTCTGCCCTATATAGAGTTCGTCTATTCCTCCCATGCTCCCCCTCCCTACCCCACTATGATTCAACCTCCTTATATCAGAGAAAACATTCGGCATTTGTTTTGGGGGGGATTGGCTAACTTCACTTAGCATTATCTTCTCCAACGCCATCCATTTACCTGCAAATGCCATGATTTTATTCTCTTTTATTGCTGAGTAATATTCCATTGTGTATATATGCCACATTTTTTTTATCCATTCAACCAGTGAAGGGCATCTAGATTGGTTCCACAGTTGAGCTATTATGAATTGTGCTGCTATAAACATTGTGAAGTGGCTGTGTTGAAACAAAAAATTCTTTTTTTTTAAGAGAAAGAATTTTTAAATATTTATTTTTAGTTTTCTGTAGATACAACATCTTTATGTGGTGTTGAGGATTGAACCCAGGGCCCCGCGCATGCCAGGCTTGAGCCACATCCCCAGCTCACAAATTCTTTACTGTCAATTATTAACTGTTTTGTGTGTGTGCACTGGTTTTCTTTTCCCACTAAAGAATTAATCAAAAGAAGGGAGGCTGGGCACTGTGGTGTATGCCAGTAATCCCAACTACAAGTATGGCAGGAGGATTGCAAGTTGAAGATCAGTCTCAGCAACTTAGACCCTGTTTCAAAAAAAGTGGGGTAATGGCTGTAGATGTAGCTCAGTGGTAAAGAACTTCTGGGTCCAATCTTCAGTACTGAAAACAAATAAGGCTCAGGTTCACATTTTTTAGTTTTTAAAATTTTAGGAAGTAAGGACTCAGAAGATCTAACTTTCTGATGTCAAATGATAGCCAGAAAATTTTTTCATTCTCCAAAACATGGGGGTTTATTAAGGATTTTTTACCTGGAAGTGAAAAAATGTTGAAGTACCCTATGAAATTTCATCCAGGTACACAGATACTTTCCAAAATATCCATGATAATGGGATAAGAACGATAAATACAGGTCCGCCCCCCATGTCCTACTTGCCACCAGTCAATCCTGTCCTCATACAAAATTTTTGGTTAAATCTAGAAACCTAAGCTGACATCTGATGTTGCCAAAATCTCAAGTGTCAAAGCATAAGAATATAGTCACAGGGAAATTTAAAAGAATAAAAATTTATTTATCAGCCATAATTATGCAACTGTTAATTAGATGCTAGATGATGTCTAAAGGGGGCTGGGGATGTGGCTCAAGGCGTGCGGCCCAAATTCGATCTTCAGCACCACACACAAAACAAAGATGTTTTGTCCGCCGAAAACTGAAAAGTAAATATTAAAAATTCTCTCTCTCTCTCTCTCTCTCTCTCTCTCAAAAAAAAAAAAAAAAAGATAATGTCTAAAGGGGTTCTTGCCTTTAGCTGTTTTCTGGATCCATTACCTTTACCTTGGGTGCCTTAGATACTCTGAATTCAGTGGTTGTTAGCCACTTTAGTGTGTTTTCAGAACCAGTGGATCAACTAGAGGAAGCAGCTATCAGACAATTGGACATGAGACCATCAGGGTAGAGGATGGCATCAAGTTTGGAAAGTACTCCCCTTCCTCGGAACATAGTTCTTGGGAAAATTTAATGTCGGTCCTTTATGATGTGTTCTTTTGTCAAATACTGAGCATCTATAAATAATTTTCTGATTGTCAGCAGCGTAAAAGGAAACTCAAAGCAGAAAATGTCATCTGCAAAGCAAATTTATTTCCATTCTTAGGTGTAAGATCCCTGATAGTTCAAACTGGCTTTAAAATACAGTCAACAGGTGGTGCACGCTCCAGAGGCTGAGGCAGGAGGAGGAACAAAAGTTTTAAAGCCAGTGTCAGCAACAGCAGGCACTAAGCAACTCAATGAGACCCTGCCTGAGCTGTTCTTAAGCCGTCCCCTCCCTACCAATCAAACCAGGCTCCCTACGAGCCGGGACCCGAGGATCTCGGTACGTCACGATGGAAGTGTGAATTCTGGGTTGCGGGAGCGTCCGCACAGGCGGTAAGTGGAGAGAGCAGGTGGAACTATGCGAGTGACGCCCTTGCGGAGTCCCCCACTGCCTGGTGCAGAGCGGTTAAGCCCATACAAGCGCCGCAGACCTCTGCGGAAAGGGAAAGAGCAGAAGCCGACACGGTCCCGCCTCATCCTCACGAAGGAAAAGGGGAAACGTTCACGCCCAACAAGCGACCCCGCACTCTTCGTTGACGCTGCCCCAACAACCGCGGACCCGGAAGTGGTTCTGCGCGCCCCTTGCGTCGGGAGCGGCGGTGTCCCCGTGCGTCTGCGCACACCAGCTCCAAGCGCACCCTTTGTGCGGCGTCGCTAGACAAGCCCGGCTGTCCTGCGCAAGCGCAGTCAAGGACTCGGTCCTGCAGTAGGTTTGAGTTTGGGACACCGTCTTTACCTGCTCTGCGAAGTTCCAAAGCCACTTGTCAAAGCAACCTAGTGAGGAGTCTTTTCACCCCGGTGCGCTTGCTAGGAGTTAAGTTCGCTCGCACCCTGGAATAGGGCTGGGGGACGGGGGTTGGGGACTTGGTCGCTGGCTGGGAAGACCCCAGTGGAGCAGGCCGACCGAGAGGGATGCGCACCGTGCGGCCAGGAGCGCGGGGAGAACGCCGAAGGGGCACCCAGGCGCACGCGGCAGGGCTGGCCAGTCGAAGAAGGCACGGACGCAGGCATGAAACGTCGTCTGCCTTCCTAGGAGTTTCGGAAATAGGACTAGAGAGTGCAGTCCTGTATGTGTCTAGATGAGGGGTGGAGCACGAGAGGTGACATTTGATCCTAAAAGCTCTTAATTTCCAAAGCCACCTAGTGAGGAGTCTTTGTTTAGCCCACCAGCTAGTGGGTAATAATACATTGGAACAAGGCAAGGGTTGGGAAAAAGGAGTGGAGTGAGATTAAGGGAAATGGAGGTAACTGGGCTCTGTGACCAGTTGGATTTGGAGAGTAAAAGATGATTCTTGCTTGATTCTCAGGTTCCAGAATAGAGCGGCCGCTAAGTGAGGAAAAGAGGGATCGAGGGCAGTACAGCTCCTGGGTACTGTAGAGAAGGCGGGGTCTTTGAAGAGTCTCAGCGAAACTCTGATCCCAAGAGGATTCCCTGCTTTTGCACGCAGTGCCTGAGAGACATCAAACTGAGGAAATAATACCAAACAAAAAAGTTCAGTAGGCGGGAGCACTTCCCAACTCATTTTACCAAATAGGCATCTCCCAAGCCGAAACCAGAGATTAAATGAAAAAAGCAAAACAAAGAACCCTTTAGATTACCATATTTTATGAATCCATATGGAAATATAAACAAGGCAAATTCAACAGTATATAAGAACTACCTTGACCAAATGTGATTGATTGATCTAGGAATCAAGATCAAGGTTGAAAGCATTAGAAAAACAACAATAAATTTAATTTACCATATAAACAATATTAAGGAGAAATAATAGATGGTTTCAGTAAATAAAAAACATACGACGACAAAATTCAATTTTTATTTGTAATTTTTTTTTCTCAGTGCTGGGATTGAACCAGGGGCAGTTTACCACTGAGGTACATTCCTAGCCCTTTTTAATTTTTATTTAAAAATTGAATAAAATGGCTCACTAAATTACTGAGGCTGGCCTCAAACTTGTGATCCTCCTACCTCCTGAGTTCATGCACAGACAAGCACCACCATACCCAGCTATTAATGAATTAAAAATATAAAAAAATTTTAAAAAGCTTAACAAGTGCTGGGGTTGTGGCTCAGTGGTGGAGCACTTGTCTCACACGCATGGGGAACTGGGTTCAATCCTCAGCACCACATAAGTAAATAAAATACAGGTATTGTGCGCATCTACAACTGGGAAAAAAAAGGCTTTAAAAAAACTTTTAACAAACTAGCAATAGAAAGAAACTTTCTGGTTTGGGGGGTGGGGATTGTTGGTTTTTGTTTGTTTTCTTTTTGTTTTTGTTTTACTTTTGGCTGAGCTGGGGATCAAACCCAGGGTCTCATGTATGCCACCATGCTATAGCTCCAGGTCCAAAATAAATGTTCTCAAACTGATAAAGGACATCTACAAAAAGCCTATCACCAACAGCACAGTAACAGGTGAAAACCAGAGTTTCCCTAAAAGCCAAGAAGGTAAGCATGCCCATTCTTACCACTTCTATTCAATATTTTACCTGAGGTGCTAACCTGATCAGTAAAGCACAAGAAGGAAAAGGCACACTGATGAGAGAGGAGGAAGTAAAACTCTACTCACAGATATCATGACTTAGGGTACAAAAAAGCTACTGGGACTAATAAGCAAGCAGAAAACACAGAATACAAGACTAATATACAAGAAAAGCCACAATTGTGTAGAGTGCTTGCCTAGCACACACACAAGAACCTTCGTTTGATCCTTAGCAATACACAAGTACACATACACAAACTGTAATTCTGTATACTAACAGCAATTTGAGGAAGACATTTTTAAATATATACCATATGCTGTGGCATCCAAAACATGAAGTATGTAAAAATAAATCTGGGCTTGGGATGTAGCTCAGTGGGTAGAGAGTGCTAGTCTCACATGCACAAGGCCCTGGCTTCAATCCCCGGCATCACAAAAAATAATAATAAATAAGTAAATTTAACAAGATAGATGTTAGGGCTGGGCACAGTGGCTTGGGAGACTGAGGTGGGAGGATCTCAAGTTCAAAACCAGCCTCAACAACTTGGGGAGGCCCTAAGCAACTTAGCGAGACCCTGCTTCAAAATAAAAAAGGTTGGGAATGTGGCTCAGTGGTTAAGCACCCGTGAGTTCAATCCCTGGTACAAAAAAAAAAAAAAAGATACAGATCTGTACTCTAAAATCTACAAAACACTGCCAAGGAATATTAAAGATCTAAGTAGACTGTAATGTGTTCATGGATTGAATAACTCAAAACTATGTCAGTTATCCCTATATTGATCTTTGCATTCAATAAAATCCCAATAAAAATCTCAAAAGGGTTTGTTAAAGAAATTGGCATACTGATTATAAAATTTACATGAAAACGCAAAGAATCTGGAATCACTAATGCATTTTAAAATAGAATAACAGAGCTAGTGGACTTGTGATTTCAAGATTTTCTATGAAACTAGAGTTATCAAGACATTGTGGTATTGGCCTTAGAGCAGGCATATAGAACAACTTTTACAGCTGATTTTCAACAAAGGTAAAACAATATGGAAAGGATAATATTCAAAATTGGTGCTACAGCCAGGTATGGTGGTGCACACCTGTAATCCCAGCAGCTTGGGAGGCTGAGGCAGGAGGATTATGATTTCAAAGCTAGACTCAGCAATTTAGCAAGTCCCTAAGCAACTCAGCAAGACCATGTCTCTAAATAAAATACATTAAAGGGCTGGGGATGTGGCTCAGTGGTTAAGCACCTCTGGGTTCAATCGCTGGTACCTATATATATGTTGGTGCTAGAGGAAATGGATATGCCATTGGGAGGCAGACATTGATCGTCACCTAAGAGTATTCACAAAAGAGTATACTCAAAACATTTCATAATGTTTCAAGTTAAGCCAGATGTCTTAACAAGCCAAAACTATTCAAAAAAAAAATGGGTTTCATCAAATCTTGAAAAGATACTATCTAATGGAAATGAAAAATCTTTGAAATACATAATTTGACCCAAAACAAGCATACAGCATATATAAAGAATATATACAACCCAATAAGAAAAATAACTCTTTTAAAATATGCAAAATAGGCCTAGGGTTGTGGCTTAGTGGTAGAGCGCTCACCTAGCACATGAGAGGCCCTGGGTTCAATCCTCAGCACCATATAAATATAAATAATTAAAATAAAGGTATTGTGTCCAACTACAAAAATATGCAAAGTATCTTGGTGTGGTGATGCATGCCTGTAATCACAGCAGCTCACACAGGCTGAGGCAGGAGGATCGAGGACCTAAGCCACTCAGTGAGACCCTCTCTCTAAATAAAATACAAAAGGGGATGGAGATGTTGTTCAGTGGTTAAGCATCCCTGGATTCAATTCCTAGTACCAAAAAAACAAAAACAAAAACAGGTAAGACAATGACTAGCATGGAAATAATATCATACTGTATATCACTAGACTGTAGGGTTGTTGCAAAGAATAAATATGATATTTATTTTGTATTGAGTTTCAGCATCTATCCATCTTTAAAAGCTATTTATCTATATGTTAAAATCCAGTTGTATTTAGGACTTAAAAATAGACAAAATACTTGAACAGGAATTTTTCAAATGACTGTATACACAAGACCAGTAATTGCTTTAAAAGATGCTCAATATCATTTTTCAACAAGGAAATACAAATAAAAACCACAAATTAAATATCGCTAGAAAATCAAATACATCCACTGGAATGGCTAAAGTTAGGAAGAGTGACAATGTCAAGTGTTGACGAAGATGCAGAGCAATCAGAATCCCCACACTTCGCAGGCAGAGATGAAGAATGGTGGCCAATTGGAAGAAGGAGCATGCACTAGGCTTAGTGAATCCCTGTGGCTGTGACAGTGGTTCTCACTGAGTGGTCCTGCACCAGCAGCAGCGGCCTCACCTGAGTGCTTGTTAAAGATGCAAATTCTCTTGGCCCCACTTAGACTTCTTCAATGGGAAATTGAAGGTCAGGCCCAGCAAAGTGTGTTTTAATGAGCCCTCCAGGTGATTCTGAGGCACAGAGGAGGAGAGAATAGGATGGGGGAAAGGACTGCTTCTTGGATGCTGATTGGACAGCTCCCCTTCCTCCTCCCCTTCCCAGGCTTGTTTAACAGCCTGGTGTGGGCATCAAGCCCTCTGGTGAATGGGGACGAGGCTGAAGTCAGTAGGACAACCTATGACCTGAGCAACAGCAAGGTGAGATTCAGGAGGGGCTGAGGAAGGCTGGGACCCAAGGCATGAGTAGCATTAAGCCCAAACTATACATTCTGTTTTCTGAGACCCCCACCCCAATGAGTTCACACACACCCTGGCACCCTCCCACAGGGCTGGGAGGGCTCAAAAAGTGATCTCACAGCAAGCTGGGCTTGACAGAACCGCCTTTCTCTCCCTGGTACTGCTGTTTCGGGTCTGGGCTGTCCTCATCTGTAGGGCCATGGATATTTGTCTATCCTCCAGGAGTTTATAATGAGCCCTTGACCATGGCGCCACTCTTAGGCTGCAACCAAGGCCTCATCACCTAACCCTGCTGGCCCATGGGGCACCACTCAGCTGACAAAGAGTAGTGCTGAGTACCAAGCAGGGTCCCCAGACCTTGACTCACGGCAGGCCCCCTCATTACAGCTGCCCAGCCACGCCCACTGCTCTGCTCAGCGACATGAGTCGCCCCAGCATCAGCAGCACAGCTGAAAAAGCAAAGACCCTGCTCTGGGGTGAGTGAGGGCCAAGAGCAGCCCCGTCCACCCTCCCTGTCCCCAGCAGAGGCGGGATGGAGATGCTGATAACCTTCCCCTGGGGGTGGGCTGCAAGGGAGCTTGGAGAGTTCTCATGGGCTTCCCAGCCCCAGCCCCAGCCCCACCCGTCCCTCTCCCTTGGCAGGTAGTGAACTAAATCTGGAGAGGCGAAGTTGCACCTTCAGACCTCAAGCGGAGAGGAAGGAGAGCTGTAGGCTGTTGCTCAATGCGGTGGGTGCCCCTCAGGGAGGGGAGGAAAGAGGGAACAGAAGGGATTCTCTGTTCCCAGTGAGCGACAGTAGAATTCCAAGATCTGCTCTTGGGGTGATGAAGTGCCTCTGTTTGCCACCACCCTCAGATTTGCCTGGGGGAGAAAGCCAAAGATGAGGTGAACCGTGTGGAGATCGTGCCCCCGACAAACCAGGAAGACAAGAAGACGCAGCCCATCACCATTGCCTCACTGAAGGCTTCGGTCCTACCCATGGTGAGCCTTTTCCCCACAGCTGCCTCCACCCCGCTCAGGACCTCATACACTAAAAGTCCTGCTGTACTGCTGGAGAAGCAATTTAGTCCACCACTCAGAGCCTGCTTTTCATCTCAGCTTCAGGACTTTGGGCAAGTCAAATAACTTCCCTTCAAAAATTCCAGTTTTAAACCAGGCGCAGTGGCACAGGTCTGTAATCCCAGTGGTTTAGGAGGCTGAGACAGGAGGATCGTGAGTTCAAAGCCAGCCTCAGCAACAGAGAGACGCTAAGCAACTCAGTGAAACCCTGTCTCTAAATAAAATACAAAATAGGGTTGGGGATGTGGCTCAGTGGTCAAGTGCCCCTGAGTTCAATTCCCATTACCAGGGGGGAAAAAATTCCAGCTTTAGTTGGGCACACATTTGTAATCCCAGTGCCTAGGGAGGCTCAGGCTGAAGGATGACAAATTCAAGACCTCACTCAGCAACTTTGCAAGACCCTGTCTCAGAAATAAGAAGTGCCCGAAATGTGACTCAAAGAGCTCCCCTGGTTTCTACCACCTCTGTCAGAGAAGGGCAGGTTACAGCTTTAAACTGTTCACTGCTAGTGAAAGAGACACTTGGTACGCATATTGGTTTTATATGCAGAAATTTTCTTGTTTTCTTATTTTTTCCAGTGCCAGGGATAGAACCCAGGGCTTTGTGCATGCTAGGCGAGCACCCTACTCCTGAGCTACAGACCTAGCCCCAGAAGTTCTCTATTTCTAATAATTTATCTTAGCTTTTCTGTACAATTAAGCAGTGTTTGTGAATAATGTCAGTTTTGTTGGTTTTTTTTTTTCCTTATTCTTCTGTAATCCTACTACACCCCTGCACTGGTGAGGGTCTGGGAGGTAATACAGATGGACTTGTGTTCTGATAAATGCAGAGTGGAGAATGATTTACTACACCTAACCACCTTACCACACTGCCCAGGGTTGGTTATTTGCCTGCAGAATGTGGGGCTGACAGGGCCACAGCTCCTTGCAGTTACTCGCTATCAACAGAAAGGATTGAACCATGTGTGACTAGGCCGGGAAAAAGTCCAAAGTGAGTATTCAGATATGGTTTCTATTGATGTGTGCGGCTTTCATAATGCTTTATGAAATGTGAGTTGAACCATCGTTAAATCGGGGATTGTTTGGGATAAATGTAAGAATAGTTTTCTTCCTGATTTTTTGTTGTTGTTTGGTCTGGTTTTTTGTTGTTTTGTTTTTGTTTTTTTGTACTAGGAAATGAATTCAGGGACACTTGAGCACTGAGCCATATCCCAACCTTTTTTTTTTTTTTTTTTTTTTTTTTTTGAGACAGATTCTCACTGAGTTGCTAAGGGCCTTCACTAAGTTACTGAGGCTGGCTTTGAACTTCTGATCTTCCTGCCTCAGCCTCCCAGAGCCACTGAAATTATAGGTGTTCTTCCTGTGTGTTTGTTTGTTTTGTTTTAAATGCTTCTAATGCTCCTTTATTAAGTATGAAGTGTTTGGCATATATCCTTTCCAAGTTAAGAAAGCCTTTGTTTCTTATTAAACAAAGTCCTTTTAAAATTTAAAAATTAAATTTTATCAAATGCTTTTCTATTCTTATGATCCTGGGATTGTTATTCTTTATTCCATTAATATAGAAAATTATATTAATAGAATAATATATGAATCTCTTTACATTCCTGGAATAAACACTACTGGATTACATAACTTCTAGATTTGCTTTGCTAATGTATTATAGAAATATATTTACATATTTACCTTTCTTCTATACTCTTAAATGAGATTGGTCTATAAATTATCTTCTTGGGAATAAGGCATAGTAGCCTCATGAACTGAGGATGAAGTGTTCCCTCCCTCTGTTCCCTGAAACAGTGAGCAAAAGTCTATGCTTAGTAGTCCTTGAATCTTTGGGATTCCCATCTATAAAACTGCCCTCAGACCTACTTTCTTCTCAATCTACAAACACTCCCTAGAGGGTTTCATCCAGTCTCTTCGGTTTAAAAACCCTCTAGACAAATGAAGACTTTGAAACCAGTTTCTGTAAACCCAATATCTATCTATCTATCTATCTATCTATCTATCTATCTATCTATCTATCCTGATCCTATCTCCAACTCAATATATTTAGTAAAAGCCAGGTGTGTGGCTCAAGCTTGTGATCCCAGCTATTTGGGAGGCTGGGGTAGGATGATCACAAGTTCAAGAACACCCTTGGCAATTTAATGAGACCCTATCTCAAAAATAAAAATAAAGAGCTAGGGATGTAGCTTAGTGGTAAAGTGCCCTTAGATGATTCAATTCCCCAGTACCAAATATATATATAATATATATGTACTTACACCAATGTACATATGTATATACCTATATATTTAATAGAAATCTAATAGATCTCCCAAACCTAACATGTGTAAGCCCAAATTCTTGATTTTTATCTGTAATCCCCTGCCCATCTTCTCCCAAATAGCTGTTCTTCCAATTAATCATACAAAATGTCTTTTTGTCTCTCATTCCCTATCTTACCTGCAAACAAACCCTATTGGCTCTACCATTATAATATACCTGAGCCAGTCCTGTCTCGCCACCTTCCAGCTATACCCTGGTACGGGAGACTGCACTTCCTCCTTTATTTTATTATGGGACCTACCAACTGTTCTACCTTCCTTCCCCTACAGTTATTCTCCTGGGGTAGGCACACACAGGGCTGAATCTAGCCCACTGCCTGTTTTGTAAGTAAAGTGCCATTGGAACTCAGCCACACTCCTTCATTTCTATATTGTTCTTGGCTGCTTTGCCTCCATAACAGCAGAGCTGGATAATCTCAACAGAGACCACACAGTTTGCAAAACTAGAATATTACTGAGCTAGGTAGGGTGGTGCATAGCTGTAATCCCAACAACTCAGGGGGCTGAGGTAAGGAGACTGAAAATCCAAGGTCAACCTAGGCAACTTGGTAAGACCCTATCTCAAAATTAAAGTTGGGGGTGGATGTTGGGGATATAGATGGGGGGACAGTGCCCCTGGGTTCCATCCCCAGTACCCCCCCCCCAAAAAAAAAATCTGGCCCCTTACAGAAAGGGCTGATCCATTTTGTACAAAGCTTCCAGAAAGATCCCTCTGTTTGTTTGTTTGTTTATTTATTTATTTATTTATTTATTTATTTATTTTTATTTGCGTGAGTGTGGTGCTGGAGATGGAACCCAGGGCTTCACTGCATGCCAGGCAAGCATCTACCACTGAGCTACACTCCCAGACCTGGAAAGATCCTCTTAAACACAAGTGAGATCATGTTGTGTCAATGGCTTCCCATTCTACTCAGAGTAAGGTTCGAGAGTTTAAGCTGGGCAGGGTAGCACACACCTGTAATTTCAGCAACTCCCTAGGCTGAAGCAGGAAGATCACAAGTTTGAGGCCAGGCTCCAGAATTCATTAAAGCCCTAAGCAACTTAATGAGATGCTGTCTCAAAAATTAAAAAAGGGCTGGGAATGAAGCACCCCTGAGTTCGAATCCTTGTACAAAAAAAAAAAAAAGAAGTCATGTAGCCCAGCTCAAAGCCCTCAGCAACCTCCTTAAACCTGTTCAAACCACATTGGTTTCCTTGACTCTACCTTTGAAATAATTTGGAGCACTCTAACACTGAGCTACATCCTCAGCCCTTTTGTTATTTTGAGACAGGAGCTTGCCAAATGGTAGAGGCTTGCCTAGATCTTGTGACCTTCCTGCCTCAGCCTCCTAAGTCCCTGGGATTATAGGTGTGCTTCCCCATGCCCACCCCCTGAATATCTCTAAAATGCCAAGTGCTCACCCTCCTTAGCATCTTTGCCTTGACTGGTTCCCCCTGTGTGTTCCAGGGCTTGCCTTCCCACTTGAGTCCAGTCTTGGTTCCCATGTCATCTCATCTGGGAGGTCTTTCTTGACCACGAGCAGCATGGCCTCTTCCTGCCTCACCCATGAGTCCCCCCACCCACACACACACACCATGGGACCCATCACTAGCATCAGTTTTCATTTGTGCACTGTCTTTCTCCCCAACCAGAATGTAAGTTCCAAGAGAGCAGGGTTTGTCCTGTTTAGTGTGCTGCATTATCTGTGAAGCCTACGTAATAGTGCCTGCCATAGCGTAGGCATTCCATGTACCATGAATGAGTAATTAAAAGAATGAATTATATAGAATTGGTATGATTTTAAGCTATTATAATTTATCTAATGGATCCACCCAAATGTTTTTATTTCTTTGAATCAGTTTGTCAGCTTTATTGAGGTAGAATTCATGTCATGCCATTTAACAGTGTTAAGTGCACAACTGGATGTGTGTGTGAATGGTTTAATTGTGTGGCCACAACCACAATCAAGGTAGAGAAAATTCCCATCACTTTCCAAAACTTCCCTCTGCCTCTTTGATAGCCCTTTCCACCCATGCCTGACTCTGTCAACCATGGATCTACTTTCTACCACTGTGTTCTTCATTTTCCAGAATTTAACTTAAATGAAATCGCGTAGTATGTAGTCCCTTGTGCCAGATTCTTTCATTTGTCGTAATGCTTTTGAGATTTATCCGTATTGGTAAACAGTCACGTGCTCCTTTCTGTGTTGGAGTAGCACGCCATGCTATGGCTCCATGTCATATTTGTTGAATAACCTATTTAGGAACATCTGGGTGGTTCCCAGTGTTAAACTATCATGAATAAAAAATGTCATGACTATTCGAGTGTAAGTCTTTGGGAAAATGTTCCATTTAGCTTGAGCACAATGGTGGAAGTGAATCACTGGCTCCTATAATAAGCATATATTCAACTTTATACCAAATGGCCAGTTTATTTTCCAAATTGCTGTGTGATTCTTGCCTTCCTACCAGCAAAGTTTAAGGAATCCAGTTGTCCCTTTTTACAACATACCTCTCACAGCTCGTGTCTCTGTTGGGCATTTGTCTATCTTCCTTGGAGAATTATTGATTCAAGTCTTCGTTGTTTTTTTTTTTTCCCCTTTGGGTTTCAGGTCAATTATTTTAAGATTTGTCTTTCTGCTGTAGTTATGCTAGTTCTTTCTATCCCTTATTATATGATTTGCAGTATTTTGTTCCATTCTATAGATTTTCTTTTCACTTTCCTGCTATTATTTGCAACAGAAAAGTTTTTAATTTTTATAGAGTCTAATTTATTTTTGTTTCTTATGTTGCTTGTACCTTTGGGGTTGAATCTAAAAACTATTGCCTAGTCCAAGGTCACAAAAATTTAAACCTACAACTTCTTCTAGGAGCTTTAGAGTTTTAGTTCTTATATCTAAGTCTGTGATCCATTTTGAGTTAATTTTTGTATATGATGTGAGGTACACAGGTGGGATTTTTTGTGTGTGTGGGTATGTGGTCCTGGGGCTTGAACCTAGGAGTTAGCACATGCTAGGCAAGTGCTCACTGAGTTACATTTCCACCATTTTTATTTTGAAACAGCATTTCACTAAGTTGTCCCAGATGGCCTTGAACTATATAATTCTCCTGCCTCAGCCTCCTGTGTAGCTGGGATTTCAGGCATGTGCTATGGCCCTGGCCAGACGGGCTTTTTAAATTTTATTTTGTGATTGTTCATAACTAGTCTACAGCTATACAATTAGTTTTATATCATATGTCTTTGCTAAATTTATAATTTATATATTAGTTCCTTTGAATTTATGTATATATCCGTGTCATCTGTGAATAAAAGTTTAACTCCTTTAGTTTCCGTATGCACACCTCTGTGCCTCTGTGTGAATTTCTGGCCAAACTTCACTGATTGGGACCTTGAGTATATTGTTGACTAGAAATGGCAAGAGCAGGACCATCCTTGCCTTGTTCCAGGTCTTCGGGGAAAGGCAAGCCATCTTCCCAAGATGTCCTGTACCAGGTTGAAGATGTTCCAACTATCCTACTCTTCTGAGATATTTTATCATACTTGGCTATTCAATTTTGCCAAAGTATTCCTTTCTGTATTGAGGTGATATTTTCCCTCCTTTGTTCTGTTATTTGGCAAATTAAATTCGATTTTCAGTCCATTATATTTATTGATCACTGTACTTTCCTGGAATGAGCCCCATTTGTCATATTATCCTTCTCTTTATTGCTGGATTCTATTTGCTAATATTTTATTAAGGATATTTGTGTCTGTTGATGAGCAACATTGTCTGTAGTTTCTTTTTTTCATCTGGTTTTAGTATCAGGCTAATGCTGGCCTCCAAATGACAGGGTATTATCTCCTTTTCTGTTTTTCTGGAACAGTTCATATAAATTTGGTAGAATGCATTATTGAAACAATCTGGTTAACTTGTATATGTGTGAGAGGGAGAGAGACACAGGGTCCAACTCTGTTGCCCAGGCTGGCCATGAACCCGGGCTCAAGTGACCCTCCTGCCACAGCCTCCCAAGTAGCCAGAACTACAGATGTGTGCTGCTGCACTTGGCTCTGACATTTAACAGGCTAAAGGGCTCTCATGGATACAGGACTGTTTTTTGAGTTGTAGGTCTTTTCATGACAGGGCTTCATTGTGTCTTTTTTTTTTTAAGAGAGAGAGAGAGAGAGAGAGAGAGAGAGAGAATGAATGAGAATTTTAATATTTATTTTTTTAGTTTTTCCGCAGACACAACATCTTTGTTGGTATGTGGTGCTGAGGATCGAACCCGGGCTGCACGCATGCCAGGCGAGCACGCTACCTTGAGCCACATCCCCAGCCCTCATTGTGTCTTTTAAGAAAATTTTTCATTTCATCTAATTTGTCAGATTTCTTGGTGTAAAGTTGTTCGTGACATTCCTTTGTTTTGTTTCTGTTAGCTGTAATGACATCTGCTCTTTGGCTTCTGATATTGGTAACTTGTTTTTCTCCTTTTTTAAAGCTTGTCCAGAGATTTAATAGTTTTACTAATTTCCTTCAAAAACTACTTTTTGCGGGGCTGGGGCTCAGTGGTGGAGCGCTTGCCTAGCATGTGTGAGGTACTGGTTCAATCCTTCAAACTTACAAAATAAATTAATAAACAAAGATATTGAGTGTCCCTCTAAAACTAACAGATTTTTTTTTTAAAACTAGCTTTTGGTCCCATCAATTTTCTGTTTATCTCCTTTCATATTTTTATTTCCTTCTCTGTTTTGGATTGAGTTTTCCTTTTTGTGGGTGTGGGGGTGTGTGTGTTGGCACTGGGGACTGAACTCAAGGTGTTTAATCCCTGAGCTACATCTCCAGCCCTTTTTAGTTTTCATTTTGAGACAGGGTCTTGCTAAATTGCTGAGGCTGGCCTCAAACTTGTGATCTTCCTGCTTTGCCTCCCAGGTCACTGGGATTACAGGCACGCGCCACCCCACTCGAATTCGCTTACTCTTGTTGTAGTTTTTGTTTTGTTTTGTTTGCAGTGCTGGGGCTTGAACCCAGGGCCTCACATGTGGTAGGCAAGTACTCTATCACTGAGCTACATCCCTATCTCTGCTCTGCCTTTTTTATAGTTTATAAAGGGAAAAACAGCCAGGCACGATGGCACACACCTGTAATCCCAGTGGCTCCAGAGGCTGAGACAGGAGGATCGCAAGTTCAAAGCCAGCCTCAACAAAAGGGAGGCACTAAGCAACTCAGTGAGACCCTGTCTCTAAATAAAATACAAAATAGGGCTGGGGATGTGGCTCAGGGGTGGAGTGCCCCTGAATATAAAAGGAAAAACATATTTGTGTGTATACATACATATATATTTACATATACACATATATATACAAATGTATATACATATATACTCTACCATATAATATATTATACTATGTATTAGGTATATTTAGGTCTTCTTTTTATAATACAAGCATTTCAGGCCATGATGTTCTTCTAAGAATCTTTCTAGCTTCAATACATTTTGATAAGTATTGTTTTCATTTTCATTTAGTTCAAATCATTACCACTTTCCTTCATCAGCCCCTGAAGTATTTTATGAATGTGTATATTTTTAAATTTCCAAATAATTAGGCATCTTCTATGATGCTTCAGTTGTTTCATAGCTTAATACCATTGGGTTCTGAGAATGTAATGGGTAAGAATTCAATCTAAAATGTAGTGACTTGTTTTGTAGCCAGAATATATTCTGTCTTGATGAATATTTTGTTTACACTAAAATGAAAAATATGTGTGTTGTGTTGGAGGTGAATTGCTCTAGATCAAGTTAGATAACAGTTCTGTTTATTTTATACAAATAGGCAGGCATGGTATCTCACACCTTTAATCCCAGTGACTCAGGAGGCTGAGGGAGGAGGATCACAAGTTCAAGACCAGCCTTAGAAACTCGAATAAAAAAAGGGCTAGGGATGTGGCTCTATAGTAACATGCCCTGGGTTCAATCTCCAGTAGCTGTACCCAACAAAAATAGTCAATATCTTTTTTGTTGAGTGCTGGGGCTCAAGACGAGAGCCTCACATATACATGTCATTGAGTCCACCACTGAGCTACATCCCCAGCCTTAATATAGATCTTTTGATTAGTGTTTATGTGGTGTATTCTTCCTATTCTTTTCCATTATCATTTTAATTTATGAGTTACTTAGGACCTCACTTTTGCTGAGGCTGGCTTTGAACTCACAATCCTCCTGCCTTAGCCTCCCGAGCCACTGGGATTACAGGTGTGCACCACCGTACCTGACATCATTTTACTTTTACTCTCTATATCTTTATACATAAAGTGGGTTTCTGTGAGATAGCATATAAGTGAGTTTTACTCTTTTATCCAGTTAGATGTCCTTCCCTCCCCCTGTACTGAGGATTGAACCTAGGGGCACTCTACCACTACTTATAGTCCTAGATCTTTTTATTTTTTATTTCAACTCAGAATCTAAGTTGCACAGGATGGTCTCAGTCTTGGGATCCTCCTGCCCCAGCCTTCCAAATAGTTGAGATTACAGGTGAGTGTCACTAATCCTAGCCTATACCATCAACATCTCACATAATTTATCAACCTGGGTGTAAATGTATCATGTTGCTATTTGTTTTCCTCCATCTATTTTCCTTTCTTCCTCTCCTAGCCTTCTTCTTTGAATTAACTAAATAGTTTTCATGAATTTTTTTTTTTTCCAGTGCTGGGAATCAAACTCAGAGCATCAAGCAGGCCAGCCAAGCTCTCTGCCACTGAGCCATATCCCTGGCCCTTTTATGATTTTTTTTTTTAAGCTGCCTGTGTAGGCCAAGCACAGTGGTGCATGCCTTTGATCCCAGTGGCTTGGCGGGGTGGAGGCAGGAGGATCCTGAGTTCAAAGTCAGCCTCAGCAATTTAGCGAGTCACTAAGCACTCATTGAGACCCTGTCTAATAAAATACAAAATAGGGCTGAGCATGTGGCTCAGTGGTCGAGTGCCCCTGAGTTCAATCCCTGGTACAGAGAGAGAGAGAGAGAGAGAGAGAGAGGGAGGGAGGGAGGGGGGGGCTGCCTGTGTAGTTATATTATAGATGGACACAATACCTTTGTTTTGTATGTGATGCTAAGGATCAAACCCAATGCCTCACATGGGCTAGGCAGGTGCTCTACTACTGAACCACAACCTCGGGCAATGATTAAACTATTATCTCTACCATTAGCCTCTTAGCTATACGTAATCATTTTTTCTGTGTGTGTGTGTGTGGCTGTTTTAGGATTTACAATGTGCATCTTTAATTTACAATAATCTACCTCCAAATAATATTCTTCCTGTTAATGTACTCTAAAAGACTATTACTGGTGAGCATGGTGGGTGGTGTTATGCCTGTAACCCCAGCTACTCGGGAGGCTGAGGCAAGAGAATCATAAATTCAAGGCCAGCCTCAGCAATTTAGTGACATTTTGTCTCAAAATAAGAAATGAGAAAGAGGGCTAAGGCTTGGCCCAGTGGTACACACCTGTAATCCCAGAGATTAAAGAGGCTGAGGCAGGAGCTTAATAAATTTGAGGTCAGTCTCAGCAACATAGTGAGACCCTGTCTCAGAAATAAAATAAAAAGAACTAAAGATGTAGCTCAGAGATAGAACATTCCTGGTTTCAACACCACTTTCTACTGCAATTTTAAAAAAGAAGGAGGAGGAGGAGGAGGTTAGCTCAGCCTATTTCCATCTCCTACCTCCTGTCTTCTGAGGTATTATAACAACTTTTACCTGTCAACAAAGGCTATAAATTCTATACTGCACTGTTACATTGTTTTACTGTTACATTGTTTTAAAGGCTCTAAGGGGATTATAAATTAAAGTATCTCATTTCTAGTATTTGTTTACATATGTACCATTTTGGATACTTTTCATTCCTTTGCATAGATTCATGTTTCCATGTTGTAACATTTTCTTCTGCTTCAAGGACTTGAAAAATTCTTGTATTGTAGGTCTGCTTCTGATGAGTTCTCTCAGCCTTTGTTGTCTGAATTTTCATCTTGCTTGTTCTTTCTTTTTTTCTAACATGGGATTGAACTCAGGGGCACTTGACCACTGAGCCATATCCCCAGCTCTATTTTGTATTTTATTTAGAGACAGGGTCTCACTGAGTTGCTTAACGCCTCGCTTTTGCTGAGGCTGGCTTTGAACTCGCTTTACTCCTGCCTCAGCCTCCTGAGCTGCTGGGATCATAGGCGTTCGCCACCATGCCTGGATCATTCACCTTACTTTTGAAAGACATTTTAGGTCAAAGCTAGGCATGGTGGCACACACCTGTAATCCCAGCAGCTTTAAATAAAATAGGGATGGGCGTGACTCAGTGGTAAGGGCCCCTGAGTTCAATCCTCAGTACCTCCCCCCCCAAAAAAAAAATTTAGTTTGAAATTTTTTTTCCCTTTCAATACTTGAAAAACTTTGCTTCATTTTCTCCTAGTTTGTATTGTCTGGAGAAATCTACTCATATCTTTATCTTCATTCTTTGTAAGTAAAGTCGCCCTCCCCTGCCCACCCACCTGCTTTTAAGATTTTTCATTTTATCATCAGACATGGTGGTACAGCCTATAATCCCATCAACTCAGGAGGCTGAGGCAGGAGGATCCCAAGTTCAAGGCCAGGCTCAGCAATTTAGTGAGACCCTAAACAACTTAGCAAGACCCTGTCTCAAAATAAAAAGGGCAAGGGTTGTAGCTTAGTGGTAAAGCACCCCTGGATTTGATCCCCAGTACAAAAAAAAAAAAAAAAAAAAAGACTATCTATTCTTTGGTATTTGTTGATACCTGACATATAGACAAGTACATGGTGGTATCGTAGGATTCTATGTGTGTCTGCTAAATCAAGTGTATTAAGCATTCAAACCTGCGTTACTTTTTAAATCTCCTTGATCTATCAGTTACCAAAAGAAGTGTGTTAAAATTTGATTATTCTTGTGGATTTTCAGTGGATTCTTATAATTTTATTGTGTGATGTATGTTTATTTTTTAATTAAAATTTTAAAAATAATTGCAAAGTTAGTCCCCAACTTGTAATGGTTCAAATTATAATTTTTCAACTTTACAACACACCATGATTAGATGCATGTTGGACCTTCCCCATTTAGTTTCCCATGTATTAACCTTTCTTTCATATTTTTGTCTTTTGTTTTTTTTATTTTAATTTATAGGATTTTAAAATTTTTTTTAATCTTTCATAGTTTTGAAATCTCTCCTTTACCTCTTACTAGGTAATTAATTAATTATTGGTACCTGGGATTGCACCCAGGGGTCCTTAACCACTGAGATACAGCACCCTTAGCCCTTTTTATTTTTTGCTTCTAGACAGAGCTACACTAAGTTGCTTAGAGCATTTCTAAATTGCTGAGGCTCACTTTGAACTTGCGATCCTCCTGCCTCAGCCTCCCAAGCCACTGGGATTACAAGCATGCACCACCACGCCTGGCTTGTACTGAGTAATTCTTTACAGCATCACTTCATCTTACTAATTCATATATATATTAGTTATAGTTATATAGTTATAGGTGGACTCCATATCTTTACATTTATGTGGTGCTGAGGATCAAACCCAGTGCCTCACGCACACTAGGCGAGAACTATACCTTTGAGCCAGCACCCCAGCCCTATCTTACTAATTCTTGCTTCCACTGGCTTATTCTACTTTTTTACCATTTGATCATTTTATTTTAATGCTCCTATTTTTCATGGCCTTGTGACTGCATTTGCTTCTTACTTTCATGGGTTTTTTTAATGGTTCTGATTCCCACTTTTACATTTATAACCAGGTTTATTTTGAAGTGTTCAGTCATTGTTCTCCTATCTGGACTCCTTGGTTGTACTAACCAGAAGTTCTTTGCCTCTTTCTGCTAATTTCGGCAGGGTTGTTTCTCGTTTGAGTTGTGACTTTTCATGGTGAGCTCATCCTCAGGGGTTTGGTTTGCTTGTTCTGCTCTGAAAGCTCTCCATGTGGCCTGGGCTTGGGAGGTGTTCCAGTGGAGTGGTTTTGTGTTTGCATTACCATTTGCTCTAGAAATATCCCAAGGCTAGGATTTTGTTCCAACTTCCTGCCTGGCAGTACCCACCGTGTGAATGCAGCCTTGGCGGGTGTGAGAGACACGCTAAGGGTTTTTAGGTTCTCCCAGCACTGGTACTTCCGTTATCTTTCTTCAAGTCTGCTAAGTGGGTTTGTTGGTTTTAGGGGGTTGGTTTGGGTTTTTTTTTAGGCCCCAATCCTCAACATTCCCCATAGCCCTTGTGTTAAGACCTCGGAGGGGCCTTCGCCTCCTTGTCGTAGGCTGGAAACATTATTTTTTGGTGGAGCAGTACTGAGTATTGAAGTCAGAGGCACCCAACCACTGAGCCCCAGCCCCAGCCCTATTTTGTATTTTATTTAGAGACAGGGTCTCACTGAGTTGCTTAGCACCTCACTTTTGCTGAGGCTGGCTTTCAACTCACGATCCTCCTGCCTCAGCCTCCTGAGCTCCTGGGATTACAGATGTGCACCACTATGCCTGGCTGGATCACAAACTCTTAAGTGGATCTCTCTAACCCTTAGCTTCCTCTTCTGTAAACAACAGTACTTCTATCATGGGGGTAGGGGGGTAGATTTATGTGGGATAAAGCAAGTAAAATGCTTATCTGTACCTAACACATGGTAGAAGCTCAAAAAATACAAGTTGTTGTTATTCTAGAAGAGTTGGGCCAGGTGCAGTGGTGTGTTCCTTTCGTTCTAACACTCGAGACACTGAGGCAGGAGGATCACTTGAGCCCAGGAATTCAAGGCCAGCCTGGGCAACACAGTGAGACCCCTGTCTCAAAAGAAGAAAGAAAGAAATTTGGGACATTTGGAAAAGTATAGATAATAAATACCGTACTTTCCTCCGACAGTCATCACTAGTTCTTTAACTGTTTCTAACCTTTATTCAGATGTATATCCATATATTTCTCATAAAACCAAAGCTGTACTGCATGTCCCACGTGGCACTTTCACATTTGGTCAACACGTTCCTCAGCTCAGGCTGCCCTAACAAGGTACCAGAGACGGCTTGATTTTTCTCAGTTCTGGAGGTTGGACGTTCAACAGTAGGTGCCCAAGTGGGTGGGGTCTGGTGAGGGTCCTCTCCTTCATGGGCAGCTCCCTTCTCAGTGTGAGAGAAGAGATGAGCCCTCTGGTATCTCTCCTCGTCAGGGCGCCATCTCACCAGAACCCTCCACACCTTTCGCCTCTGGGTCCTAACCATGAATTTGCGCAAAGGAGGTCCCAAGTCAGACCACAGCCTTCAGACTTCTCCAACAGCTGCCCCTCATCTTGGAAGGCAATCTGTGGTCTTGAAGCGAGATTTTAAGGTTCCCATCTTGGACAAGGCCCACCTCAGCAGGAAGGGAGCAGGCACCAAGGTCCACACAGCCCATGAGCGTTTGTGGTGGGAGGAGCATATCTGAGTATTACCAAGGCCAGCCCACAGCAGCTGCCAAACCTCAGTGACCCTGTCTCCTCTGCTCCTGTCCCCACATCCCTTCCACTGCAGGTCGCCATGACAGGAGTAGAATTTTCTCCTCCAGTTACTTTTCACCTCCGGGCTGGCTCAGGGCCTGTGTTTCTCAGTGGCCAGGAATGTTATGAGGTTGGTAAGTATGAGGTTGGTGGGCAAGTTTGAGGGTATGGTGCCAAACAGGACTAGGGACACACTGGGTACTCAGACATTTGAGAGATTCTTGAATTGGGGGACAAAATCCCCAAAGGCAACAGGATCACCTGGAGCCTGAAGTGGAAGGCCACGGCAAGTGTCCTGGCCCCAGGTCCTCTGTGGGCCTCAGCCCCTCATCTGTAGCTTGAGAATGGGGCCTCCCTTGGCTTCATCTTTGAAGAATAGTTTCAAGAATAAATGAGGTGATCAGAAGGAGCACTTAGCAAAACACCTGTACACAGGACCACCCCAGACCTGGCTGCTGGTTCAGTAGGAAGCTGTGCAGTGTAGGAAACAGCTCGGTATAACCTTGTTCCCTTCAAGACCCCTTCCGCTGGCCTCTTCTCTGTCCAGCTGTGCCTCTCTCTCAGGGCACTCTCCTCCCCAAAATCCTCTGGCATCTCCCATTCCCTTAGGCTAAGGGCATTAGTCCACTCATGAGGGTGGAACCCGAAGACCTAATCACCTTCCACTGGGCCCCAGCTCTGCTCTATCCCACCACCTCAACTGTGCCATGCTGGGGACCACGTCACCAGCACTGGAACCTGCTCACCCTCTCTGCCCACCTTCATGCTCGCCCCTACCCCTTCCTAATGGTGTGTGGTCCTCCTGCCTTGCCCTCTTTCTCCCATGCCCACCTTCTGGGGGCTTCCAGGGTCCCACGCCCCACCCTGGCCCCCACTTTGTGGAGGAGAAAGGCCCTGGGCAGTGGGTAGGCTAACACCTTCAGCTCCATGCAGGATCTCCTCAGGACCACACTTGGGGCACAAGTCTTGGGACAGGAGGCAGGTGTCACCCAGCTGCTCAGAAGCTCTGCCACTCCCCTACCCCTGCCCCTTTGCCCACACCATCACAGAAACTTCAGACCTACCCTGGGAAGAAGAGGAGGAGGAGGAAGAGGTGGAGGAGGAAGAGGAGGAAGAAGAGGAAGAAGAGGAAGAGGATGACATCGAGGCAGATGTGTCTCTAGAGGACACACCTGTCAAACAAGTCAAGCGGCCGTCACTGCAGAAGCAGACCAGCGTTGCCAAGGTGGGGGAGGAGCATAGCTGCTCTCACTGAGGTGGGACCCTGCATAGGACCTGGGAGGGACTGGGCTCCAGCATGTGGCCCAGGCTCCCAAAGGAGCCTGTGGGACAGGCCAAGGCTACCGCCACCAAGTCCTGCCAGGTGTTCAGCTGGGACTATGTGGGGCTGGGTAGTCTGCTCCAGCCCTGGGTCCTTCCCTGGCTCTCCTAGTAATGCTTGGTTTTGGTTTCCAGAAAAAAAAGCTGGACAAAGAAGAGGAGACAGAAAGGTAATTCTTTCCATCTATTAAATTCGCCAGAAGTCGTTGGCTGAGGTGTGTTGTGCTAGAAAGAGCAGGCCCAGCAGGCGTGTGCGCAGTGAAGGGACTACCCTCTAAAAGGCATGCAGGTGTTCTCTTCCCCTGCAAGGAATCCTGTTCAAGATGTGGGAGAGGGGCTGGGGCGGGGGCTCGGCGGTAGAGCGCTGCTTGCCTAGCATGTGCGAGGCCCTGGGTTCCATCTTCAGCACCACATAGAAATAAAGGTATTGTGTGCAACTACAACTAAAAAATAATTTTAAAAAATATGAGAGAAATTATACCCATGGCACGATTCAAATACTAGTATTCAAATACCATCGGGGCATTATTCAAATACTAGTGAAAGCAGCCAGGCATAGTGGCACACAGCTATAATCCTAGCAGCTCAGGAGGCTGGGGCAGGAGGCTTGCAAGTTCAAAGCCAGCCTCAGCTGCTTAGCGGGGGCCCTAAGTAACTCACTGAGACTCTGTCTCTAAATAGAATACAAAAAGGGGCTGGGCATGTGGCTCCATGGTTAAGTGTCTCTGGGTTCAATCCCAGGTCCAAAAATAAAATAAAACTAGTGGAAAAATGCAAGCACTATAAATGTCTACTAAGATAAAAGTTAACTAAATGATGCTCCCTCTTTCCCTTTCTCTCTTTTTTTTTTTTTTCTTTTGATCCTGAGGAGTGAACCACCGGTACTCTACCACCTCAGAGCTCCACCACATCCCTTTTTTATTTTATTTTAGAGAGTACTGGGGACAGAACCCAGAGGCATCTTTTACCACTGAGCCACATCCCCAGCCCTTTTTTATTCCTTAAGACAGGGTCACACACAAAAAAAGGGGGGTCTCACTAAGTTGCTGAGGCTGGCCTCAAACTTGTGATTCTCCTATCTCGGCTTCCCAAGTAGCTGGGATCACAGGCATGCGCTACCATGCCTAGCCACATAATGCTTTTGAAACTTATAACAAGAGAAAGTATTGATAGTTCAAAGAAGAGGATATCAAACTATTTTTATCTTATTTCACATAGTTTTAGAAAGTTTACAGAAAAAGTATACTGAAGTGTTACTATTGGTGGGAAGTAAAGAAAATTATAAATAACTTATTCTTATTTTTAAAAAAATTTTTTAGTTGTAGGTGGAAACAATGCCTTTATTTTTATTTATTTATTTTCATGTGGTCCTGAGGATCAAACCCAGTGCCTCACCCATGCTAGATGAGCATTCTACCACCAAGCCACGACCCCACCCCCTATTCTTTTATTTATGTGTGATGCAGTTAGAATTATTTTTATATTTTTATATTATCCTGGGAAAGGCAGGAGGACAGGGCCATGCAGTGGTCATTCAGGCCACTTCCCTGCTGTCAGAAGAAAAAAAAAAGGTTGTTTAATAAAAATGGACAGGCAGGACCCTGGTGGTAGCCAGGGTGCAATGGACCCAGTAGCTTCACCTCCCCTGGCCCAGGCCCCTGTCTCCTGGAACCATTCCGGCTCAGGAGGACCCAAGCTCCTGGCATCAGGCTGAGCTCTCTTGCCCACCTGTGACCCCAATTCTTGCCAACCCCACCCTATTCCAGGTCCAGCCTTCCAGAGAAGAGCCCTGTAAGAAAGGTGAGTGGCAGCAGGTGAGGCTGGCCTCCGGGGAGCCTCTGGGTTCTGGGAGGCTGCCCAGGCCAGAGAAGAAAGTGGAGACGGGAGCTTTCCCTCATCTTCACAGGCCAAACCCACAGTCAGATCTAAGAAGCTGGGTTCCAAGAAGTGAGGAGCCAGGATGGCCTCGCCCCAGTGACGGAAGAAGGGCCGCAAGCCCACCGCACAGAGGGTCTTCCTCCCTCTGTGCGCTGGGTGCAGATGTCCCCTTACCAGCCCCCTTCACCTGAGCCTCAATGTGACAGAGTGTTGTGAGGGCCCCACGGGAGCCTCGCACCCTGAGCCCTGCGGTCTCGAGAGGCCCTGGAGAGAAGAGTGCGAGAGCACAGGGCCACAATAAAGTTTGCTTTGTCAGGACCTCTCTCCTCTTTCTTGGGTCAGACTCCCCGGCTACAGCTGTCCATGTGCCCAGTAGAGGGCAGCCTCGAGCAGCACACAGGCCCTGAGGGTGCCCAGGGCACTGGGGCCAGGCCCTCAGCCTGCCAGCTGCGCAGAGCTTCAGGATTTACCTGCTTGTGCTACCAAGAAGGGCCTGTCCCCAGGGCCCCAACTCTCTTCCTCCCCCTGCCCTCCTCCTGTCAGGCAGCTGTCAAATGTACAGAGTACCCACGGGAGTGGGGGGAGCAGCTCAGGGGGCCTTACTCTCTCGGCCTTCTTCTGGGAGGGTGCTGAGCCCCATGGGCCACTTGAACAAGGCCCAGAAAGTGTTGGAGTGAAGCCAATAGACAGCAGGGAAGTGGCCTGAATGACCACTGCATGGCCCTGTCCTCCTGCCTTTTCCAGGCCTGCTACATGGCTTTGGGTTACTGACCCTGGCTTAGCTCCTGATGCAGGCAGGCATGCAGGTGGCTCTCCTCTAGGGACTGCACTTGCAGGGCTTCTGCAGGGTTTCTCCCAGCATGCCGTGGGCCAGGCCTAAAGCAAGGCAGCAGAGAGCTGCCCGGGAGCCCCAGGTGCAGGTCCCAGGAGGTCAGGTCCTTGAACACCTGCATGGGAAAGTCAGCAAAAGGCTTGGGACTCTGGTCAGCTCCTCGGGCCCTTGGTAGGCAGCTAGTGTTCACTGAGCCTGGTTTTGGCCACAGCAATACAGGATGGACAAAACCAATTCCTTACCCTCAAGTCGCCTCTGATATAGTGGAAAACAAAAGTCAACACTGTAATTTCAATAACATTCAATGCTTTGAAGGAAGTAAATAGGTTAATTTCCATGGTAGGAAGGGCCATTTGGTTAGGAAATATGTGAGGAGCTTCAGAAATTGAGGACAGGAATTATTTAAGTCCAACCAGGTACTGTGGCACACAACTGTAATCCCAGAGACTTGGGAGGTTGAGGCAAGAGGATCGAAAGTTAGAGACTAGCCTCACCAACTTAGTAAGGCCCTAAGCAACTTAGACTTTATCTCAAAACAAAAAAATAAAAAGGGCTGGGGATGTGGCTCAGTTGTAAAGTACCCCTGGGTTCAATCCCCAGTATCCCCCAAAAAATTAAGTCCCAGTAGCCATCCCACCAAAAAAAGAATTAAGTCCAAAGGACAGTCTAGCAGATGGCTGAGCTTCTTCAAAGTCGAAGGTATGGGGCAAGGACTTCCTCCCTTCCCCCAGCCCCAGGGGAGAGCCCTGGGGATCCTCACAGGAGGGTTCTGAACAGATAACCAGCGAGCATCTGATTCTTATTTGCAGACACACAGTAGGTATCAACTGGCAAATGGGAGCCAGTCTGCATTCCTAGGGCGCCCTTTGCCCTTCTCCCTTCCCTAACCCTCCCGCTTTCAACAGGAAAAGGGTGAGCTGGGACTGAAGCAGGAGCTGACAAGTGGCAGATATGCAGGTGGGCTCGTGTTTGCAGCAGCTGGCTGTTGGGAGGAGCAGGCGCTAGACGGCCCCAGTTGGGGGGTGTTGAACTTGGCACTAGGGGGTGGAGATTAGCTGCGCAGCCAGGCTACTTCTCACTTCCCTTATCACCTCCTGCAACCCCCCCCACCAATGCTAATGAGCTGCACCCTTCTCCCCTCCTCCTTTCCCCCCAGCTCCAGTGAAGGACAAAGTCGAACAAAGTGTAGGTAAACTGAGGTTGAGCCACGAGGGTCACTGCCCCCTTCCCCTGTTCTTCCCCTGTTCTTTTCAGTCATCTGAAAAATCATCACAAATCTCAGCTGACCTTCCTGGTGGCAGTTCTGACAACATTAGTAGTGGCCATTTCCTTTTATGAACTGGGAACCTGAGACCAGAGAAGGAAAGGGACTTGACATGGTCACACAGCTATGAAGGCCAAGCAAGGGGATGGGAAAACACCCAGGTCCCTGCCTACAGCGCGCCAGGCCTTGTGGCTCCCCACCTGGGGCACACCACTGACTCTCCCCTTGGGGCAAAGGAGCAAGTTGAACCAGAAGCCAGGCCTCCTAATGCCAAATGGACAGGACAAGGAGACAAAGAGATCTCACCCAGGAAGCAGGCTACTCTGCCATGCCCCAGAGTCCCCTGGCACCAGCCTCCAGCTGAGTCCCAAAGCCAATCTTGACTGCTAGCATCTGTTACCATGGAGACCTGGGCTGAGATTGGGCCAGTAATGGCAGACCCTGTCCCCACCCACAAGAACCTGGAGCTCAGGCTTAGAGGCCTTGAACAAATCCCACTGTCCCTTGGGTGAATGAACCCTAAGGGCATAAGGTAGAATCCCCCTCCCTCTACCATCTGGACACCACTGTGGAGCATCAGGGCCTGAGCCCTGTGAATCTGTGCCTGCGACCCCACCTGACCCCTGGGTTGGAGGTTGGCTGGAGGTGGCCTCTAACACCCTCTCTGGGGGCTGGTGGGTTTGGGCATGAAGGCAGAGGTTCCCCAAGGGATCAAGACAGAATCTGATGGGGAGAGACACTGGGGGAGGTTCCTGGAAGAGGCAGAGACTGAAACAGGCCTAGAGTAATGGGAAGAATGTGGAAGAGGAGTGCAGAGGATGGCTCAGCAGGGGGCGAGAGGCGGCGGGCTGGGGTGTGGTCAGGGAACAGCAGGCACTGTGCTAGGATGTGAGCATCTGGCCTTTTGTCATGCACCACCATGCCAGCAGTGAAACACGAGGTGAGTCACCAACCCACTATGAGTCTCATCTGTGGAATGATCGGTTGAACCAGATCATGAAGCTCTAAAATCGCTTCCAGTTTTGATGCCATTTGAATCTGATCCCAAAGCCCTGGATTCCCCAGGTTACTTGAGCCTCCACCCTCCTTAAACCAGTTCAAGCAACTTACTCCTGGGCCCCCTGCTTGGGGCTTAAGCCGGGGGAGGGCGGAGCTGGACAGCCCCCTGCTGGAGCTGGACGGAGCCCTGGAGGGGGCTGCTTGGCTTGTTTGTGTGTGTGGCCAGGGTGGCAGACCACTTTGTGGATTGCTGAAGCTCAGGAAGGTGAGAGGAACCTGGAGGTGAGAGTTTCACCCTAAAAGTCGGCTCCTTAGGTAAATGAACCCACACCTGGCATTTCCCTTCTCCCTTCCCAGGGCACCAAGAACTCCAGGGAGTCAGAGCTGAGACCTGGGCTTCTCTCAGAGACCCCCTCCTGCACTCCCCACTCTCACTGTCACCAACGTCCCCTCTCTGTAGGGAGGAGACAGCACAGAGCTCCCTGGCCATCAGCTTTCAGGACCTCCCTGTCACCTTAAAACACAGAAAGGCTTCTGAGCCCCTACAAGGAAGCCCTATGGGGTTGGGGCTCTGGAGGGCACGGCCCACAATCAGAGGAGAGGGTTCATGGACTCACCTGGTCACTCCATCCACTGGCTGGCTCATTTTGAGCAAGTGACCTCCCAATGTACCTCAGTTTTCTCATCTGTAAATGTGGGTGTGAAACGTGAGACTGTGAAAGCTGGCCCAGCACAGCGCTGGGAGCCTGGAGGTCAGCCCCGCAGTGCTAGGGACCTCGAGGTGGGGGGGGGGGCTGAGCGGCTGGGGAGAGTAAATGGGGCTGGTTTTCAGGCCAAGAGTAAGGTTCAGAATGTTTTATAGATTTTGAAGTCTCCTAAATGCTGCTCTCTCATTTGGTCCCCCAATACCCTGAGACATTGTTATCCCCATTTCTCAGAGAAGACTGCAGAGTCCCCCTGGAAAAGTGGCTCAGGTCAATGTACCCTGCTCTTCTCCATCTCAGGCCAGCTTTTGTGACTCCATTCGGGTCCTTGCAAGACCTTCCACCTCCAGCCCAACCCATTGCACCCAGTATTTGCTAGGGTTGGACGGCCTTAACCCCTCCTTCCCAGTGGCTAGGGGTGACGAGAGGCAGCGCCAGCGGCTGCTCAAGCCAAGCCCACCCCTGCCCCCTGGAGGGAGGCTCCTCCTTTTAAGGCTGCTTCTGGGAATTCTCACCCTGAGCCAGAACCCGCGACCCCAGTCCCAGCTCAGTACCTGCCGCTCACCCTCGGGGAGATGGGGCACCAAACCTGAGGGCAGGAGCAGCTGACCCTAAGAGGGGAAGGCGCCCTCCCTCCCCTGCCTGCCACACGCCTGCACCGCACGGAGTAAGGCAGGTCCGAAGGGTCAGGAATAAAGCAGGAGACTGACTGCAGGGGCCAGCCTCCCAATCGAGAAGGCTCCCGCAGCTCCATCCTGCGCCTGGGTAGCCCAGCCCGGGGCTGGCAGCCCAGAGGGCGCGAGCTGGGGAGCCCCCACCAGCGCCGGCTTTGCAGCCTCACTGGCGGGGAAGGTGGACACCTCACACCTCAGTCTCCCAATTACGCCCTCCTCCCCTCCTCCCCCCTCCTCTCCCTCCTCCTCCCTTCTCTCTCTTCTTCCCCCTGAAAACCTGTGGCTCCGAGAGACCTTGACTTCTCTGGGACTACCCCTGGGGCCTGCCCACATCTGCTCCTGAGTTTGGGGGCAGGGGGGTGACCGCCCCAAGAAGTCTCTCCAGCGATGGGAGCCGCCCGCCTGCTGCCCAACCTCACTCTGTAAGTGCGCTGCCTGGGACTGGACTCTTATTGCCATTTCCAGCCCCGGGGCAGACCTGTCTCCCCAACTCCTATTTGGGTGGGCTGGGCCAGGTGGAGCAGGGTGGGGGCAGGTGGAGCAGGGCAGGGATGGGGGGCTGGGGGGGCCTGGGTGCACCCCTGGGCTTGCCACTGGCACCCACACTTGGGTCTGCCTTGTCCCCTTCACAGGTGCTTGCAGCTATTGATTCTCTGCTGTCAAACGCAGGTAGGTGCCCCCACTCCCCAGCTCCCCCACCGCACCTAAGAGAGGGGGAAGGAGGTCTCTGAGCCTCTGGTGCAGGCAGGCTCTGGCCTCTCTGGCATCTAGAAGGTGCTGAGGTTTGGAGGATCAGCTTTTGGGGGATGACTGGAAAGGGGGCTAGGAAAGCCTTGGGGATAGAGAGAGGTTTTAATCTGAGGTCTCCCTCTGAGGACCCTCCCTGCTCCCCATGAGTCTCTACCTCTCTGTCCATCCCTCTGCTCTGGGCTCCCCCAAAGGCTAAGTGCACATGCTCTCAAGACTCCAGGGATGGAGCCCAGGAGCAGTTGAGGGGAGGGGACAGTCATGGCGCAGGTGAGGCTTGAGCCTGCAAGCACCTGAAAGGACAGGTTTTGATGCAAATCCACTTGTATGATCCCCCCATTTTCCCCCTCCCACCTCCACAGATGTCCAGCAGGGTCCCGTGGGCACAGTGGGAATGCCCAGCTGGGGTGGGGCAACTCCCTACCTATAGGGCAACGAGGTCAAGCCCAAAGATTTGTTTGGGATGGAATTCAGGGTTTGCTTCTTCACATTCCCCCCACCCCAAGTCTGCCCTCCACCCCCCCCCACCATGCACACCTCCCACCCCCAAGCCTCAGCCCCCTGTGCATGGCTCGTCCTTTTTTTGTGATCCTCCATAAAAGTGCAGCTATTAAAATGCACTGGTCCAGAACCGCTCTGGGGAGAGACCGCCTGGCTTTCCCAGGCCAGAGGCCGGCTTCTCTTCCTATCCAGTGGGGACTTTTTTTGAAGGTAAATGCCTTTTCTCTGGGAAGGGACTGGGCTGCCTTTGAAGCAGTGGGGGGGTGGGAGAGAGAGACAACGCCCCCCCTTTTCCTTCCCCCTTTTGCTGTAGCCCCGTTCCAGGCCTTTTGCTTCACACATCCAGGGAGAGCAAGAAGAAAGCCCCCAGCCTGGCCGGGAGGGGGCTGGGGGTGGCCCAACCTGTTCTGGAAGGGGAATTAGCACAATGGTGCGGCTGGCCGGGGCGTTTATGGCCTGGCTGAGGCCCCATTCAGGACGCGGGAAGGTGGCAAGGCTGTCCTTTCCCCCTTGAAGTGCCCCCTCACCCCCCTGCGAAGGGGGGCGGCAGGCTGAACCACAGCCATGCTTGAGGGGCCGGCTGACAAGCAGCTGTCTGCGGCTGTGGAAGGGGAGGTCCCCCCGCAGCGGGAACATGAAAGGGACAGGCAAGGTCCCGCGGGGAGAGGGACTTGTGGGCTGTGGGCTGTGGGGGGGCGTGGGCTGCTTTTGTGAAAGGCTTGAAGGGGAATGGAGAGAGGAGGGGGCTTTGGGGGGCCCTCTCTGCCCCTGACCTGGAACAGACTGCCAGGAGGAGGCTGCCCGCCAAGAGGGGCGGACAGCCTGAACCTGGGCCAGGAGGCTCAGGCTGGGACAGTCAGGGACCCCACCCCTGGCAGGGAAGCCAGGGAGGGGCAGACTGGCAGATTCCTCCACCCCAAATTCTCACCTCAGGTTTTTCCAGGGTGGGATTCACGGTAGTGCCCCAAATTGGAGAACTACCTGGAATCTGCCTAGGGAGCCTGGCGATGACAATGGGCAGTGACGCATCAGAAGGATTAACCCAGGGCAGGTTAAACCTTTGGCCTCAGAGCTGCTCCTTCATCTCTCCCTCCTCAGAGATGATATTTCCCACCCCTCTCCCTAGGGGACAGTGGCCCCTATCGGATGCCCAGTTGTGTCTAGCTCTGTCCAGATGGTTGGGATCAGGCCTGGTATAAAGATGGAATTAGGGCCAGGCTCAGTGGCACACACCTGTGATACCAGCTACTCAAGGCCTTGAGACAGGAGAGACAGGAAGATCACAAGTTCAGGGCCAGCCTGGGCAACTTAGCCTCAAAATAAAATTAAGGCACAGCAGGCTGAGGGTCCAGCTCAGAGGTAAACCACTTCTGGGTTCAATTCTCAGAATCAAAAAAAAAAAAAAAAGAAAAAGAAAAAGAAAAAAACAAAAGGAGGAAATTAGGAATTCTGGGCAGGGCAAGGCTGTCCCCCAAATGGCCAATAGTATCCAGATAGAGAAACAAGTGAGGTGCGTCTTCATGCTAGAGCTAAGGCCATCTCCAGTGGATAGGAACTGTCCTCCTGATGGGCACCTAATAGGATGGCAGGAAGTGATCTGTTTCTCCCCGACTCAATGTTACAGAGTGGTAAGGGCAACCCCAGCGTGGAGATGGTGGTGGTAGTGTGCTTGGGTGGAAATAGCTCCTTTCCTGGCCCTGGAAAGGAGAGCAGGCTGATGGTGGCAACACCTTCTACCTGCCTGGGGAGCCTCAATTACACTATGGCACCAGAGGTCACATTGTGGCACCAATAGGCAGGCAGCCTGTGAAAGCAGCCATTGAATCCCACTGATAGCACTTCCCGTGAGGGAGGTATTAGACCCACAGAGCCCACAGGGAAGTGAGCACCGCAGGAAGGGGAGCCAACTGCCCAGACAGAGGGCCCCATGTACCTGGGGAAGACACAGGGGAGCAGGATCTGGAAAGGCAGCTTACAGGGCTGACGGGGCCCTAGATAAAGATAAGGGCATAAGAGATCCCAAAATATTCTCCAGTGACCCTAACTCAAAGCACCTAATAAACCATCTGCTCTGTGCACAGGCACTAGGGCAGGGATCTTTCAAAGTGTGTGGGGAGGATAAAAGAGAAATCAGGTAGCCCTAGCTAATGGATCCAAGACCCCAGAGGTAGGAAAACAGGGTCTGTCTCAGGTGAGCTGTGTGTCTCTGTGCACCTCCTCCACACATGGGAAGGGCCGCCATAGCCTTGAAGGTCCTTTCCAGCTTCCCAGGTTATGATTTCAAGTCTGCTGTATCACTGTGTCCCCCAAGCCTGGGCAGACACAAGGTTCCTGCTGTTTGGTTGCTGGACGCAACCAAAAGGCCATGACTGTCTCACCCAGCAGCCTGGGTAGGTCATGGCCCCATGCCAACTTCACCTTGCACCTTCTACTCTGCAGGACACAGGGCCTGCCCCCACTGCACTCACCTAAACACCCCTCTCCCCCGATGGACCAGTGGTGGTGTCATCCAAAGCAAATTGACACTATTTTTCCCTTGGTAACCGCAAAGGGGGAGAATCACCCGTCTCCTAATTTTAACCAGTACGTGAGGGACCAGGGTGCCATGACCGACCAGCTGAGCAGGCGGCAGATCCGTGAGTACCAGCTCTACAGCCGGACCAGTGGCAAGCACGTGCAGGTCACCGGACGTCGCATCTCCGCCACCGCTGAGGACGGCAACAAGTTTGGTGAGACCTGGCCCTCGGCTGCAGGCCTGGCCTCCTGGCCCATCCCCAGAGCCTGTGCCAGGGCTAAGGCCACAGCGGGAGGGCCCCAGGGCCTGACAGTTCTCAATCCCTCTCACCTGCCTGAGTTTGGAGGGCAGACTGGTTGGGGATCCTTTCTGCACCCCTGGCTGGCAGCCCTGTGACTGAGGCCTTTCTCTCCTCCCCCATCACAGCCAAGCTCATAGTGGAGACAGACACGTTCGGCAGCCGGGTGCGCATCAAGGGGGCGGAGAGTGAGAAGTACATCTGTATGAACAAGAGGGGCAAGCTCATCGGGAAGGTGAGGCCTGCGCGGGGCCTGCTGGCAGGGCAGACAGGGCTAACAGACCCAGCTCCCCCTGCAGAGCCCACCCACAGGAGCAAGACAGGGACCTCAGTGGGGCTGTGACTTCTTACTGTCCTCTCAGCACACCTGCTGTGCCTCCGTGCTTCTCTTTCAATGGCTCTCTTAGCCTTCTGGGGGGACCCCTGGCTCTGATATAAGGTGCCTTTCCCCAGCAGCGATCAGTAAGAGTGTTAATACCCACATGTCCCTGTATGAAGGGCTAAGGGCTCATGAGGGTTGAAAGCCGGGGCACATAGAAGACAGAAGCTCCCCCAAGTTCAGTGGGTCCCCCAAGTTCAGTGGGCTCCAGCTAGCAAGATGCACACTAAATACTGGGCAATGAACCCTTCCTTAGTGGGGTCCATCCAGCTTGTCAGTAAAGAGGATTACATTTCCTTTGGAACTGGGCACTCCTGGCTTCCAATTCTAGCTGCTGCTCACCAAATAACCTCAGGCATGTTGTCTGAGAAAGGAGCATAGGGCATGGGGTCCATAGGGTCAAGTGGGGCTGTTGTGTCCGACACTCTTCTTCCCTTTTTTCTTTTCTTGGGGGGCAGGGAGAAGGACCTAGGGAATTGAACCTAGAGGTGCTTTGCCTCTGAGCTATATCCCAGCCTTTTATTTTTTTCCCCCTCAGCAATTTAGTAAGACAGAGTCTCACTAAATTGTGATCCTCCTGCCTCAGCCTCCCAATTGCTGCATTCTGATCCTTCTTTCTTTTTTGTCAGAGACTCTTGCCTCCCTCTCTCAACTCAGCAGCACCCCTCACCCAGACTGAATGAGTTTTCATGTACCAAGTGCCCCAGGGGACACATTACCTTGATCTTTGTGTCACTTGTCACGAAACTGAGCCTCAATGGCTAAACACCTCAACTGCCAAGTAACAAGCCTGTATCTAAATTCAGCTCTGACTCCAAGCTTGTTCATTTTGCCTTATTAGCAAAGATGCCCGTGTCACTAGGCAGCTCCCCCCTGGGAATAAGGGACCTACAAAATAGGTCCAAAGGCAGATAAGCCCTCTGGGGCTGGGTGGACAATTTCTTCTCCTCCCTCTCCACAGCCCAGTGGGAAGAGCAAAGACTGCGTGTTCACTGAGATCGTCCTGGAGAACAACTACACAGCCTTCCAGAATGCCCGGCATGAGGGCTGGTTCATGGCCTTCACCAGGCAGGGCCGGCCTCGCCAGGCCTCCCGCAGCCGCCAGAACCAGCGAGAGGCCCACTTCATCAAGCGTCTCTACCAGGGCCAGCTGCCCTTCCCCAACCATGCTGAGAGGCAGAAGCAGTTCGAGTTTGTGGGCTCAGCCCCCACCCGCAGGACCAAGCGCACTAGGAGGCCCCAGCCCCTCACGTAGTCAGGGAGGGAGGCGGGAACAGCTGCCCCTCAGCAGCCTTCCCACCCCCTTCCCTTCCTAATCCAAAGACTGGGCTGGGATGGAGGGAGGGGAACCAGAGCCCCAAGGAGGACCCTGAGGACCCGAAGCATCAGTGCCCCCAGCTGGGAAGGGACAGGACTGTTGCTCCCATGGGCTGGCGCCACACACTGAAATAGGCTCCTTTCTGGGCCAAGGGCAGATCCCAGGAGAGGAACTAGTGTGTCACCCTGATGGCACAGCCAGCCTCCCAGCAGTGGCCTGAAACAAGCGGACAGGTCAGATATGTGAGGCCTTGCACAGGCAACCCGGATGGAGGTGTCTGGCTTCAAATCTTGTTCCCCAAATCCCCCTCAGCCTGTCCCCAGCGCCCAAGCTCCTCTTGGCCAGAGAATAGGAAGGGACTTTCGGTGTTTTTGTTCATTAAAAAAAAAAAAAAAAAAAAAAAGAGAGAGAGAGAGAGAAAGGGCCGGCCATTCCTCACTCTCCATGACCCAGGCCTGCACCCCCACCCGAAACCCCAGAATAAAACCATTTTCCTGCAAACGGGTTATCTGGAGTGGGGTGGACTGGAATCAAGTTGGCTGCTGCACGCGGCACAGAGAAGCGCCTGGCGCTGGCCGAGGGGATGGGCGGCAGGTGCAGGGGCCACTGGCCGCACGTCCGGCACGGGCGGGGGGGCCGTGCGGCAGGAGGCAGGCGGCCCAGGGCGTGCCCAGGCCCCGGGGACCGGGCGGCCACTCCCTCTGCGGGCTCCGGTGTCCTCGGCTCGCACGGTGCGTCCCGTGCTACCTGTTGGGGCGGAAAAAACCCAATCCCTAGGTGGGGCCCGAGCCGCCGGGCCGCGGGGCCGGGTGTCCAGGGGGCCCAGGCCCGAGGCACCGGCGCGGAGCTGGCGGGGCCGGCGGCCCGCGGACGCCCCAGCCGCGTCGCGGGGAGCGAGATTGCTTTCTTCCGGTGAGGAGGGCCGGGCGGGGTGGAGGGCTGGACGAGCGGAAGGGGGGTGGGGGCGAGAATGTGTCCCCTTGTTCTCCCAGGTCCCCGCTGGGGTGGGGGCGGGGGCCACACCTGAGGGCAAATCTCAATTAGAGGCGGCGGCGGCGGCGGGCTCGGTCCGGATGGCCCCGGGGAGGCGGGAGGCCCTGCCCCCACGGCGCTCCGGGGGTGGGCTTTCCCAGAGGCCTCCAGGTGTGCCCGGGGCTGCGGCTCCAGGCCATAAAAGCCGCCTCTGGGCTGGTGCGCGGCTTTTCATCTTGTTAGGGGGCGGGGCTTCCTAGCTGCCCCCAGGCCCCGCCGCGGACTCTCCGCGGCTGCTGAATCCCCCGGCCTCAGTTTCCCTCCCTCCCTCCCCCCTCCCTCCTCGGTGCTGAGAAAAAGTTGGGCAGAAGGATTAGGGAAAGAGGAGAAAAAGGATGAAAGCCATCCCTTCTTCCCACCGGTCCCTTGGGCCTCAAATAAGGCGAGAGGAGGGAAAGGGAGGTGGCAGCCGCAGTCCAGGTGGACGGCGAGGGCTGGAGCCCAGCCTGACCCCAACCCGGGGCCATTTAGAAGGTGGGGACCGCAGCAGCCCAGAGGGAGGTCCCCAGGCCTCAGGACAGACATTCTCCTTGCAGTTTGTCATAATTGCTTTTCACCAGGTTGCTTTTTTCCCTCTCCCCCCATCACAAAGAATCTTAATCCTGGTGAAGACCGTGGGCTGTGTTGGGGGTCGTTTTCTGGGGTGGGTAGGGCGGGTGGTCTGGAGCGCAGCTGATAACTGGCGAGTTCAATGGGACTTTAAAAACTGGGGCAACACCCAGCAATTACTTGAGGACAAAGGATTGGGGCCCCCCAGGTGTGGAGGACTGGACTTTGGGGAGCGGGGGGGGGGGAGGGGGCCGGGAAGGAGGTGTGTTGGGGAGTGGGGACTCTTACAATCACTCTGATTTCCGCAGGAATTTGAGACATTCTTTAAGACTTTAGACGGCCTCCCCCCCAGCCGGGCCTTTGGCCCACCCCCATCCCCCACCCCCTTGCTCGGGTTAGAGACGGCTTCAAAGGTGGACGGGGCTCTTTGTCTTGCCTGAGCTTTCTTCTCAGCCTTTTCTGGCCCCTCCCTGGCTCTTTTTGACCTCCCCAGCACAGACAGGCCTCTGGGGGCCGGCTCCAGAAAGCCCTCACTGTTTCCTTTCTTGCTTTTTGAGGTGAGACCTGGCACGCAGGGACCAGGAATGGGGAAGGACAAGGGAGGGCAGTTTCAGAGGCCTGTGCATCTCAGGTAGTGTCTTCACCTCCAGCCAGGCCCTGGCCTGGGTGTCTGATGCCTGCTCTGGCCTCTGGTCCCTGACTGGGCTCTGAATTTTCTCACCACCACATTTCTTAGTGCCTCTGCCCAGGATCCAGGTGCCCTACCCCAGGCAACCCTTCACATCCTGGGGAAGTCTGCTCAGTTCATTGCTTCCTCATAAAAGATGCTTTAAAAAAAGAACCTGCCACCAAGTCAGGCACAGTGGCGCATGCCTGAAATCCCAGTGACTCAGAAGGCTGAGGCTGGAGGATTTGCAAGTTTGAGGCCAGCCTCAACAATTTAGCCCCTGTCTCAAAGAGGGAGGCAGGGCAGGGATGCTCAGTGGCAAAATGTTCTGGGTTCAATCCCCAGTACCATGGGGGAGGGGGGAGGAAGCCAAAAGAATGGATCTCTAAGAATCTGGGAACTTCAGAAGGGAGTTAATATGCTTATGTACTGATGGGAAAGATGCTTCCCCAGGACCAAGGACCACACCTGGCTTCAGCAACCCTGGTTGCTTCCTGTTCCTGAAGGTTCTAAGCGAGAGTGAGCAAGGGGTGGCCCCAGGGGGCTGATTACTAATGGCGCATTGCTATTAGGGCAAGATGAACCCATCAAGGGGAGGAAGTGACAAGGTAGAGGGTGACTGCAGAAGTATGCCTCAAATCCTGCACCTGTTTAGGATTACTGAGACCTCAGCCTAAGAATAGCCTTTCTATCGATCTCTCCTCCACCCTGTCCTCCAAAAGGCCAGATGAGATGGAAGGGAGTCAGAGCAAGAGGCTACAAGAGCTGGTTTTACTTATGTTCCCTCCAATGGTCAGTGGCCTCCTATTCACCAAACTAAAAGCCTTGCTTCGGTCCTTCCAGAGGAGGACCGCTTTTTGAACTGCTTCCGCCAGCCTGCTCTTGCCTGGCTCCTCCTGTAGAAGCAGTTCTAGGATTTCTTCTGTGTTCTCTCCTGTATGCTGTCTCTTGCTAGCCATCTCCACACCCTCAACCCCTTGTGCACGACTGATTTCTCTCCCAGACTCTGGAATTCTGCTCTGTTGCAGGCCTCCCTTGACTCTGTCTACATTACTGCAGGGGCTGCATCCACTGCACAGGTGGCTCTGCCCACCCGGAGTACCACACACCAGCTCTGTGCAGGCCCCTCACCAGCAAACTCCTGGTGTGGCTTTTAAGACTCTTGTCCAGGGCTATCCAGTCTCCCTGCCCCGCCCTCTCCTTTAGTACATCCCCTTCCAGAAATGCCATTAAAACAGGAACTCTTGCCATCGAGAAGTGCACTGTCTCCATCTTTGCTATGAGCAACCCCTGGACTGGCAGGGGAGCAGAGAACACTGCGCACCAGGCATCCTGAGAGTTCCTGCTGCTGGGCGCCATGGCACATGCCTGTAATCCCAGCGACTTGGGAGGTTGAGGCAGGAGGATCACAAATTCAAAACCAGCCTCAGAAACTTAGTGAGGCCCTAAACAACTTAAAAAGACCCTGTCTCAAAATAAAAGGGCTGGGGGGCTGGGGATGTGGCTCAAGCGGTAGCGCGCTCGCCTGGCGCGCTCGCCTGGTGTGCGCGGGGTGCTGGGTTCAATCCTCAGCACCACATAGAAATGAGATAAAGATGTTGTGTCCACCGAAAACAAAACTGGAGAATAAATATTTTAAAAATATAATTAATTAATTAATAAAAGGGTTGGGGGTGTGGCTCAGTGGTTGAGCACCCCTGGGTTCAATCCCTGGTACCAAATAAATAAATAAATATTCCTGCTGCCTGACAGGCCCTTCTCCAACATGCTCGCTCACCTGGACACTAGTGGCCTCCCTTGCTCCACAGGTATTTGACCCTCTCTGGCTCTGCTGCTGCTGGTCTCTCTTGCCAATCACTTACCTTTGCCTTTGCAACATATCACATAGCTCATCCCGAACCGTCATTACGTATGTTTGTGTGATGGTTCTGCTGGAGAAAAGGACCTTAGAGGTAAAAATAGTGTTGCCACACCCACCCACCCACTGCATGTGCCCAGCCCAGGACAAATCACAGGGGAAATGTATAATGAGGGGATCATCCAAATGAGGCCCCAGAAAGAAGTCATTGCCGGCACCCAGCTGTTCCTCAAGGTGCAATTCAGGTGTGAGGAGTCTTCAGCAGTTTCTGTAATACTTACTTCTTCCGTACAGTTCTCAAGCTCTGTGCTAATCCTTCAAGTAATTTTAAAAGATGGACAACAGGGAACTCTCAAGGCACTTCAAATTTAATTGGAGGGGTAAACTCATAGACTTTTTTTTTTCGTACCGGGTATGGGTATTGAACTCAGGGACACTAGACCACTGAGCCACATTCTCAGCCCTATTTTGTATTTTATTTAGAGCCAGGGTCTCATTGAATTGCCTGGCACCTCACAGTTGTTGAAGCTGGCTTTGAACTCGAGATCCTCCTGTCTCAGCCTCTGGAGCTGCTGGGATTGCAGGCATGTGCCACTGCGCCCAGTCTATTTTTTTTTCTATGTGAGGTTTTCTTTCTTATTTTTTAGTTGTAAATGGACACAATACCTTTATTTTATTTATTTATTTTTATGTGGTACTTAGTATCAAACCCAGTGCCTTGCACGAGTGAGGCAAGCAATCCAACACTGAGCTACCTATCCCAGCCCAAACATATAGACTTTTGGAAATCTCTCTGTTATAATATTTTTATTTTGGCAGGATTGAACCCAGGGGTGCTTTAGCAATAAGCTCCATCCCAGACCTTTTACATTTCTTATTGTGAAATAGGTTTTCCCTAAATTGCGGAGGGAGGTTGGGCCTCGAATTTGCATCAGCCTCCTGAGTCACTGGGATTACAGGCATGCACCACTGCACCCTGATTTAGGGCAGGAAGTTTTTTCCCATGTGTCCATGTGGGCAATCTCACATTCAGAGATCTACAACCATCCACGGTGGCACAGCCAGTGAGCGCTATGGTCCAGACTCTTGCTGTCTTCAACACCAGGAGTGCAATGTTCTCTAGTCCCCTGTCCTGTGGGTGCTGAGGTGGGAGAGAGTGTGGCTGGGGCACCTGGGAGGATGCAGTGGTATAGCTGGGATTGGCACTATCTCATTGGAGAGAAGATGCACAAGGCGGGAATATGGAGAGGGGAAACAGCACTGGGAGGAAGGCTTAGAGGTAGGAAAATGTGAGGCACATTCAGGGGAAGGTGAAAGATTGATCAGTTTGGCTGGAACGGAAAGTGCATAGAGAGATGGCAGGCAATGGGTGAGTCAAGTCACGCAGTTTGGTCTTGGTACAGTGGCGGGGAGGAGAAACAGGAAGGCTTTGAGAAGGGGAGTGACAGATGGAATCATCTGCAGGCAGCATTCTGGGGACTAAGGTCTGGGAAAGTGGAGGCCCAGAGTCCAAAGCCCAGAGGGAAGAAGATGTGGCTTCCAGCCTCTGGTGAAAAAAGTCCCTTCCTTTTCCTCTCCTGGGCCTGGATCTTTGGAGAAAAGGGCCTCAGAGGTAAAGGGCCTCAGAGGCCTCTTGGTACTGTGGCTCAACCTCTCCAGGAGTTAATATTTAGACAGAATGGGGGGCACTCCTGGTGCTCCCGCTCCCAGCATGTTGGTACGCGGGGTGGGGCCAGGAGGCACTGGAGTGAGACAGACAGGAGCAGAGAAGCCTGGTGCACATGCCTGGGAGAGGGGGCAGGTGGCAGGACCAGAGTCCGCTGAGGATCTCTGGCACCAGTGACCTTGCTGGGGAAGGGAGCTAAGAAATAGGTGTCTGGGGCCTGGAACCCCCCTGCCAGAACCCCCTGTTGTGAATGAATGTGCCCACTGGGAAGAGCTGAGAACTCCTGGACTTTGAAAGGTAAGGTGGGCCTGCCTGGTCAAGTGGTGCTGAGGAAGCTCACCTGGGCATGGACTCACATTCACTGGGTCACTGTTGCCTGTTCTCTCATCCCAGCCCTGCATTGGGGGCAGGGGACAGGCAGGCCACAAGGAGGGCCTCCCCTTCAGCTGGCCTTGGGAAGACTGGGACCTTTCCAGGAGGAGGGGGCTGGACCCAGAACCATCCTCTGCTCAGGACAGAGGTGAGCAGAGCACAGACGGAGGCTGACAGGGGAGAGGGTCTCCTGGCCCTGCTGACCCCCACACGTGCGCCTGTGCAGGCTCGTACACACACACACACACACACACACACACACACACACACACACACCACACACACAGAGCAGGAGCTCTCCCAACAGGAGTGACCTTGGCAGCTACCACTCCTCAGGTCGACAGAGGGAGCCCTAACTCTTTTCTGCCCTCGGGTCCGGAGCTGGCTGGGCCTAAGACTGTTCCTGCCCCAGGTGGCTGGCCCATGGAGGGTCATTCCCAAGGACCGTGGGTCTGAGGCGTGGAGGACAGTGGGGCAGGACCTTGAGGATTAGAGGAGAGCAATCTAATGCTCTGACTTTTCTCTAGGTTAAGGGAAATGAGGGAGGGTTTGGGACTAGGAGGAGGTGAGCAGGTACAGAAGTAGGGGCCGGACTGCCACATGCCGGCCCCTGCCAGTGCCCCTCCTGTCAGGGACCATCCCTCTGACCTTCCGGCTCCAGAGTTGCTGCTCCCTTGTCTCTATGACCCTTCCCCAGCTGCATGCTAGGCTTCCCAGGATGGGACGGTCTCCACAGCCTGTCATCCCCCTTCAAGACCAGCCTGCTGTCTGGCCCTGACTTAGGGTTCTCCTGAGGCCATCCTGGGAGCCAATCCTGGAGCCTGATAGAGTGGGGGGGGGCCTGGTGGGGCACAGTAGGAGCCCCCACCCCAGCACTAGAGGCTCCCTGCAGTTCCCCCCACCCCACCCCCCCAGTCCCTGAGGAAGAGGCTGTAGGAGCCACAGCTTCCTCCTCCTCCCCCCGCCGCTGCTGAGCCGGGCCTGGGCTGCCGGCTGGTTGCCTTGGCAACCACAGGCGGAGAGGAGATGCGACGAGGGATGGAGGTGTATGTCACCGCGGAGGCTGCTGTGCTCCTGCCCCACGCCCCAGGCCCCTGAAGGTACCGAGAACCCTCCCCCTCCTCCTACCCTCCTCCAGCCCTTTGCCTGACTCCCTGCACTCTGCCTATACCACAAGCTGGCTGCCATTAGGGGGAGAGTCCCTTCCTCCTGGGTTCAGTGACTCCCACCCAGGGCTCCTGACCCACCTCATTCCAGGCCCCAGTCCACAGGGGTCCTTCCAGCATCAGCTCATCCCAGCTTTCCTTCCCTCTAGGGACCGTGGTACGGGAAGAATGTCTCCTGGGGTGGGGTCTGGTGGAGGGCAGGCGAGAGCAGGGAGGAACCCAGATGGTGGAAAGGTCAGGAATCCTAAAGGGCTGAGTTGTTCTAGAGGGCTGAAGGGAGACTTTCGGGACTGGAGTGGGCCCAGGGCCTCTCCTCTCTCTCTGATTCCAGAGCACTGAGGGTGGGGCTGCAGGACAGAGAGCCGGAGGCTGGACAGAGGCCAGGCTGGTTATAGGAGAAGGCCTGCTGGCCCCTCCTCATGGCTGTGCCCCTCCTGCACATTAAAGGAATACCCGCTCCCAGGTCTCTCCTGGCCTTTTTCTCCCTGGTTGTGGGGACGTTTCTCCCACCCCCAGGTTTTCTCTGTACCTTCCACAGGGCCCTCCCCACACCCCGTCCAGCAGTTAAATCCGGGTTCTCGCTCCCCTTTCCCAGCCACTCGCTACCTGCCGCTACCTGTCATTTCTGTCCAGAGCACCCTTCAGCTTCCACTCGGCTCTGCCTTCTCCTAATCCAGGCAGACCCCTCCCTTCCTGTCCCTCCGAGTAAAAGATCCTGGCGCACTCACACCTGTCCCCTTCAAGGTCTCCCCCTGTGAGTTTCCATCCAGACACCTCAGAGCCCCCTCCCCAGTTTCTAGACTTCCTCAACAGCCACTGATACCATCAGCTGAGCCCCTGTGGGCAGTGGTTACCGGGGCAACAGCGAGGCTGCCTGGTAGGCAAGTCTGTGGTCCAGGCAGAGGGGAAGAGAGGGAGCTGGCCAGGGAAGGTCAGGGTCACTGGCTAGGCTCTTGCCCTCCTGCCCCTGCCCAGGGGGGCACCCCAAGGCCAATGACAGAGGCCTAGAGTCTGGTTTTGCCAGACAGGGAAGGCAGGGCTTAGTAAATTCCACACTCCAGAAAGGGGACCCCCTGGCGGGAAGGGGAGAGTCAGGCTCCTTCCTCTCTCTACTGCAGTTCCCAGGGCACTCAGGTTCCTGAAGGGCCAGCCTGAGTCTCTGGTACCGAGGACCGGTTTCCTGCATCCTTGGGTGACCCATTCTGGTACCTCTGCCTGTACCCTCACCCTGAGAGATGGGGCCCCAGAGGCCTCTGCTGCTGCTGAAAGATGATGGGGTGGCTGTGAACGGGGTAGGAAGAAGGCACAGGTGCTTGGAGAGCCACATATTGTCCCCCTCAGTTATCAGTAGTGCACCCCGCCCCCACCCCCAGCTACTTGAAGTCTCTGGCTGTTTATGAGAAGGTTTGAGGGGCTGAGTGTGAGTGTGCGTGTGCGCGTGCACGCATCCGTGTGGGTGTCATAGAGTAGGGGTGTGGGAAAGGGGAAAGGACAGCGCAGTGGATTCTGCTTCGTCATGATGCCGGCTAATGCTCCTCTTGTTTGAGATGGATTGACTGCAGCCGGGGTGGAAGAGCGGCAATCCAAACACACACCCTCGAGGCCACTATCAGCTGGAGGTGGGGAGGGTGCGGGAGGGTGTGGGGAGCCGGCCGCCCGCCAGTCAGCCAGCCATCCTGCTGCCCGCCCATCAGACGCGGACTCCCCGACACGGGGACCCGAGCCGTGGTGTGGCTGGTGGAGCAGCAGGGTGGGGGCGAGGGGGGTGGGGGCCCAGAGGGGAGATCAGCGCTCAGCCAAGACCAGCTCCCCTCCTTTGCCAGCTCCCACCCCACCCACCCAAAGCCGGCTTTCTTCCTGTTGTTTGTGCTTCGGAAAGCAAAGCTGGTTTCCTGCAAGAGACGCCTCTTACCTAGGCTCCTGAGGAAACGCAGCAGCCTGTGGAGCAGGGCCTGCGCCTCTCTTGGGGGCCTTAAGGGCAGCTGGGCCACAGCCTGGGAAGAGGTAGGTGGCAGGGTCTCCGCCTCTCTTCCCCTTTGTGGGCACTTTGGGCTGCAGCCCCTGCCTGGAACAGGGCTTTGGGTGGTAGTAGGAATGCCCCAGCTCTGGCACCTTGCTCAGTGGGAAACAGGACTTTGGTGACTGATCCCTAGGTTTGATGTGATCTGGGGAAGAGGGCCTGGGGCTGTCCATGCTGCCAGTCCAATACCCCCTTCCCTGGCCCTGCCTACCTAGTTTCACTGACCAGAAATCCTAGGGATGTGGGGGCATGCGTGGGGCAAGAGAGCAGTTCCCTCCTTGCTGAATAACGGAAGAAGAAGCCACAGCCAGCTACCCACCCACCAGGTGTCCTCCAGGTGGGAGAGGGCCACTTAGGGGCCCCTATGCTGTTGATCTGGAGTCTGTTCCTGAGCCCCTCCTAACTCTGGCTGGCCAGGCTGGGTGGGGACCAGTGAAGAAGGAGGCTAGTGGCAGGGCGCGGCTGTAGGCCCGGCCTCTGCTCTCCGGGTACTGGGTACTGGTTGCAATTGGGCCTGAAGGAGCTGGGTGCTGAGCAGACACGGGCCCTTCCAGGGTCCTGGGGTCACCATCCCAGCTCTAGAGGTTCCTAGGCCTGGCAGGACGAGCTTCCTTTCTCGGGCAAGAGCACCTGGTGGTTCCCTCCCAGGAGACTGGTTGCCAGGTTGTGAGAGTCAGGGGATGGGAGCAGTCTAGAAGGCAGGCTGTGCAGCTGTGGGAATGGGGGACATGGGGAGGCTCCAGGGACTGGGATGGTAGGTCCTGTGAGTGTTGTTACTTGTACACGTGCACAGCTCAGGGATGGTGGCAGCATGTGGTGTGGGGGGCTGAAGGTAGAGAACGGTTGCCAAGGGGAGGATCAGTGGGTGGGTTCAAGTGGGTGTCCTCAGCGCCATGTGTCGCTGTGTGGGGGCCTTGCTGGGAGAGTGGGGGCGTGATCTGGCAAGCAGGGCTGTGGAGTCTCCCTGCGTGCACCTGTGTGCACGTGTTCTGTCTGTAACCGTGTTGTCAGAGCCGGGCTGTGCTACCCAGGTGCACCTGTAAGTCTTGTCTCAGTGCTGCCAGCCTCTCTGTGGCCTGGTCAACACCTGGGCCAGGGTGTCCTCTGGTGGTCGGATATCTGCAGGACTATTCTTTCGGAGCTCACGAGAGAACAGGGATGTTCCCAGAATTTCAAAAGCTGAATTTACTGTGAAAGCTCCCACCCTCTCCCACAGCTCTTCCCATCTCGTTTGCACATGGGGACCAGATATAAGCAGGGGCTGGAGCAGGTTGGGACCAAGCAAGCTCAGGGGGCTGGGGAACTGGAAAATGGGGACCTTGTCAAAGGGAGATGTAGAGAGATGATCTTCAGACCCAGGGAAGAGAGAGACCCAAGAAAAAATGGACAATTAGATATACATTTATGGGGGTCAGAGGAGAAGGCAGCCAGAGGCTTAATCCTGTGGTCATCAAGAATAGTAGGGCAGAGCCTGGACAGGTGTTCTCTGGGCTCACACTGCCCCTGCCTGATCCTGTTCGGGGTGAGAGTGTCTAGGGACCCTAATCTTAGCGGGCAGAACAAGGATTTTAAAAATTGCCTGGGGTGAGAAAGAAAATGAGAGAAGAAGTTCCCAGGTTTGCCATCCTTAGAAAGATCGGGGGTTCAGGCCTGGTTTCAGTAGGGGACAACCTGGTGAGCCATTGGCCTAGAGCAGGCCAAGCCCTCCCTTGTCCTGTGTCCTGCCCCACTCTCCAGCACATAGACACACACACCGCCACTGGAGTGTGCCTGCTCCCGGCCCTTGCCCTTCTCCTCCCCACCCAGGGATGCTGTTTTGGGAACTGGTGACCTAGCTGGATCCTGCCTTTATTTCTGGCATTTAGTTGTTGCCACAGCAACTGCGGAGGTGGGGCCCAAAGGGGGAGAGGGAGAGGGTGAAAGGGAAAGAGAGAAGGAGGGAGAAAGATGAAGAAAGAAAGTCAAAAGGGAAGGAGAGGCAGGAAGACTGAAGAAAGGGAGGGGGCAAGGCAGTCACATGGAATGACACAGACACAGGGCAGGGCAGGGCCAGCCGACCCCAGCCCACTGGGACAACTCACCTCATTTCCTAACTCCCTTACTATCTAGAGGCCTCCAGCCTGGCTGACCCTGCCTGGTTGCACAGAGCTGCACCCCCCCCGCCCCCGCCGACTCCCCACTCCTGTTCTACAAGTGAGATTGGCAGACCAAGTTCCAAGTTCAGATTAAAGTGTCTTTGGGGGAAGTTCATTGCAAAAGCATTCATTGGCTTTGGCCCCAGCTGGCCTGGGTAGGAATTCCACCTTGACTCCCCTGGGGTGGCATTTGGCCAGTCACCCTGTCAGCCTCATCTCAAGTAAGAGTTCATTGGGGACATGTGAAAGTCCCTAGCACGGGCGCTGGCACAGGCAGGTAGTGGCTGGCAGAGGATGACAGCAAAGGTTGGATTAGAGACCCTGAGGCCTAAGGCTCCCGTTCTGCCTGGTGTTGGGGTGTAGGGGCTTGCAGGGGATGCCTTCCTTTCTCCAAGTCTAGGGCGCCACAGTCTGGATTCACCCTTGCCTGGAACAAAAGGCTTGGAGATGGGTGGGCACAAATTTAGAGGTTCCCCCCTCCAGGGCGAGTCTTATCACCTACTTCCCAGGGAGCTGCCTGGCTCTGGTTGGAGATGAGAGGGTGGGTGGTGTGAGGTGGGGCTGGGCTGGTGGCTCAGATAAGACCCGGACACACAGCTGGGGGAGGGTGGGGCTGAGATGGGAGGGTGAGAAGCCTGCTGGCAGCCTCCCAGAGCCAGGAAGGCTGAGGAGTCCCTTTGGCCACCTGGGCTTGCTGGCTGCCAGGCTTTCCCCTTCCCTCCCTCCCTCCCTCCCTCCCTCCCTTCCTCCCTCCCTTCCTGCTGCAGCCTGCCCTTTTGGTCCCTGTCTGTGGAGGTCTCTGGGACCTCTGGAATGCAGGGACCTAGGCAAGCAGTGTGCACGGATGGGAGAGGGCGCCGGGCCTGGAGGAGGCACCCGCAGGAATAAGCTTTGGGGAAGGGGCTGCACCTGGGTGGAGTGGGCAGGTGCTGCCTGGTGATTTGAGAGGAGCCAGGAAGTGCTCACGTGCACTCTCATGCTTTTTCTCTCTCTTTCTTGCTACCAAGCCCAAACATTTTCCCTGCTTGCCTTCTGGCAACCTAAAATTTCAGCAGTTATAACTTTTTTCCTTAAGGCTCAGCCCAAATTTAAAAGCAAATGCTGGGCTGGGGCTGGGGCTCAGTGGTAGAGCGCTTGCCTGGCACTTGTGAGGTGCTTGGTTCTATATATATATATATATATATATATATATATATATATATATATATATATATATTTTTTTTTTTTTTTTTTAAAGGGAGAGAAAAAAAAGAAAATGCTCCCAGAGGGCTATGATTGTATTTCTGTCTTTGGGACCTCCAGGGAAGTAACTGATCAGCTCACTCTCTGACCCAGGGCAGGCACTGGAACTAGATGTGGAACCCTAAAAGAGCCAGGGGCAGGAGCCCCAGATGCTTTGTGCAAGACCTGCAGGGGGGCCTGCTGTGGATAAAGAGGGGCTGAGGGGTAAGGAACCGAGGGGCTGGTGACTAATGTCACAGTTTTGCATGGGGTGGTATAGTTTTGGAGCTGGGGCCTTCTGAGAAACTGAGGCAGCATAAAGACCCCCTCTTCAAACTCCGATTCTTGTGACCAAGTCAGAAAGATTTTAGACACATCGCTCAGAGTAACAGGAATGACTTTTGAAGGGATAGGAAAGGGGAAAGGGGACACTTTCAAGGAAGAGAGTGGGTCCTCTCAGAAGAGAGAGACAGCGTGCCTCTCCTGCTCTCCTGTTTTATTGGGGATCCCAGAGAAGTTTCCAGACAGAGTCCTACCCAAGTCCACCTCTTTTTTTTTAAATTAGTTTAGCTTTATCTTCTTTATTTTTTCTTAAACTGGAAATTGAACCCAGGGATGCTAAGCAACTGAGCAATATCCTCTTTTTAGTATTTTGTTTAGAGATAGAGTCTTACTGAGTTGCTTAGAGCCTTGCTAAATTGCTGAGTCTGGCTTTGAACTTGAGATCCTCCTGCCTCAGCCTCCTAAGCCGCTGGGATTACAGGTGTGCTCCACCATGCCTGGCTTTTTTTTTTTCCTTTTCTTTCTCTCTTTTTAAATACTTTTAGTTGTAGATGGACATAATACCCACAATACCTTCATTTTATTTATTTTTATGTGGTGCTGAGGCTCTAACACGGTGCCTCACCCATGGGAGGCAAGGGCTCCACCACTGAGCTACAAACCCAGCCCCCAGGGCCATGGCCTGACTTTTGACTGACAGCAGGGTGACATCAGACTTTCAAGTCCCCACTGTCATGGCAACACTAGGTCACTTTAGCCCACGCTGACCAGTTCTAATTGGATTCTTAACCAGACATTTTTTAAAATATTCATTTTAGTTGTAGATGAATATAATACCTTTATTTATTTACTTATTTATATGTGGTGCTGAGGATCAAACCCAGTGCCTCACACAGGCTAGGCAAGCGCTCCACCACTGAGCTACAGCCCCAGCCCCTTAACCATACATTCTTGCAGATTTTATGGTTAGGAAGAATTAATCCTTATCTCCCAGAGTTTCAGATCACAAAAGTCTCCTCCTTCAGTGGAACTTGGGTTCCTCTTATCAGCATTATTTTGGGCCTGCATTTCTCCTGCAGTGAACAGGTAGTTTGCTGAGGAATGTGATATATCCTGTCCACTAAGATCAGGCAGGGCTGCAGGTGAATTGCTCCTTAGAAAGAAATCATGTGGGGGTCAGCACTGTGAGCCCATTTTATAGAATTATTCTCTTAACCTTGTGTTCCCACCATTCACATCTGTGTACCCTAACAGTGTTATGGTTAATGGGCTTAAATTTTACATAGTAATGTGTCCTTAACCTACTACTTGTTTAACTCAAATTTCCTCATCCACAAACCTGAAACAACATAATAATCACTTTGATATCAGAATTAAGTGGAACAAAGAGTGTAAAGTACCAACCATAAAGATAATATTCCATAAATACCAACTGTATTATTATAATTATCATTATTATCACTGGTTTGGTGGTACTGGGGATCAAACCCAGGGCCTCACACATGCTAGGCAGGTGCTTTACCACTGAGCTATATCCCCAGCCCTTTTATATTCTGAAACAAGGTCTTTCTAAGTTATTCTGGCTGGCCTTCAACTTGGGATCCTCCTGCCTCAGCCTTCTGAGGAGCAGGGCAAGCCTGTGCCATTGTGCCTGGCACACACCACCTATTAAATCTTACTCTGACCATCAGTATCTGGACTCATGTTCCCACGGGCTATGCCCACGGCCTGGTGTTTGTGCACATGTGAGTGCGGGTCTCAGTGTCTGACCACATGTGTGCCCTGGGACATGGCTTACCCTGACCCCTCCCCACACTCCTTTCCTGGGCAGTTGCCACCTTGATGCCTTGTTGGCTGACAGCCACTGCCCCCTCAGCCCTCCCGCACATGGTGTTTAGGGGAGGGCACCAGGGCCACCTCCAGGCCTAGCTGGAGGCTCCAAAACACTCTTAAGCCACCCATTTTACCAGGCCCTCGCTGAGCTCAGTTCTACCTGCTCTTCAGAGAGAGCCTCCAAACTCTCCTTGCTGCCTTAGGCTACCTGCAAGATCAGCACAGAACCTCTCTCAGTCTCACTGGGAGAATACAAGTCTCCTGGTTGGCTCCTTCTAAATGTCCCTGTGTCCCTGTTACCCAACTTCTTGCCCTTTCCTCTCCTTTGAGGGAAGCGTGAGCTCTCTTCCAAAGCCAGTGCTCCGCTTGGGCACAGACCCATCCCCTTTCTCCCTGCTGGCACCTTGCTCCGCCAAGAGTCCCCTCGCTGCTGCAGCCTCTGCATTCCCTTCTTTGCTGCCTCCCATCACGGTTGACTCTCCTTCCCTTAAAAACATGCAATTTGCCTCTTTCAAAGTCACCCTCCTGTCCTGCTAGGGCACTGCTTAGAAGTGCCACTTCCCCTTGGCATATAGCCTGGCCAGGCCCTGCCTCTCTGTCGTCCCAAACCAGGAGGCCATCAGGGCCTTGACAAGGAACTGGAGGGAAATCACTCTGGCACCTCTCCCCACCCTCCCTCCCCATGGCAACAGCCTCTGGCTCCCCTGGCAGTCGGGTTTCAGAGCCCTTGCACTCCTCCCGTCCCCCGTCTCAACGTGGAGTGCACACTTAGTGTGCTAAAGACACAGAGGATCACTAGACACACTCCCTGCCCAGGAGCTGGCCACCTCCTTTCCCATCCCCTTTCTGATTGTGCCCTCCCTGGCTATTTCTTTCTTCCAGTCCCAAAGTGTTTCTTGGAATGCTGTTCTGACCTTCCTTCTCCCCCAGCAGTCACTGGGTTCAGACCACCACCCCAGGCAAGTAACTCCCAAACCACTTTCCCAGCCCAGCCCCACCCAGCTGCTTTCCTCCTGAACCTTCCCACCTGCCTGCCGGCTGCTTCCTGCCACCTCCACCTGTCCCCTCCCCTCCCAGTCTCTGGATGGCGCCTGCCCTCCCCTGGGGGGTCCAGTCTTGCTCTACACCAGCTGCCTCTAGGTTTCCTGGTTTGCTTGCTTCCAGTCCTCAGCCCCTGCCCAAGTCTAGACCTTTACAATCCTCTGCTTAAATACTACCGCGGCTCCCTGTTGTTCTCCCTGTGGACTGTCCAGTCCAGCTCCAGGGCTGCAGCTAGAGTCATTTCCCCCAAACAGTGTATGGATCCTGTCACTTCTTTGGTTAAAAAAAAAACTAAGTTTTTACTTCTATGATCCCTCTTTCCCATAGAACATAATCTAATTTCAGTGTGGGATCCTCTTCCTGTCCCAAAAGTATCTCAAGCTCCCGAGCTGGACCATCTAGCTATATCTGCCATCCCCTAGACAGACCCATTGTGTCCCCATGTTCCACCTGTGCTCATGTCACTTTCTCTGTGAAAATTTCTTTTTTTTTTTTTTTTGGATGACCTCAAACTTGACCTCCTCCTCCAAGGAACCTTATTTCCCCAGCCAATACCCAGGCAGGAGTAATCTCTCTCCCTGTCTCCTCCTGGTCTGTGCTGTCTTCCTGCACATGTGATTCTCTATCTTCCACTGGAGCTATCTGCAGTCATGCCTTCTTTCTGGAACAGCAGCTAAGTTGCTTTGACTCATCTTCCTGTTCTCCTTGAGGCTCATCAAAGAGCATCATGCTGTGCTTGGTGCAGAATAGGTGCTCAGAAAGGATTTGTTGAGTGGATGGATAAAACAATACATGCCCGGGTGGGTGGGCGGGGGATGGATAAGCATTTGCTTCTAGGGCTGAGCCAAATGTATAGCTCCTGTGACAATAGCTATTAGCAATAGTAAAAATCAGAGCAGAGTGGGAAGACTGTACAGCTTTTCTAAAGTGTACGAGAATGGATTTCGTTGCTTACACCTAGTTAAAAGTGTCTCACAGTGAGCACTAAGAAGACAAGGGGAGGATGAGGCTCGGAATGGAGTCTTCTCTCTTTTTTAATCTTTGGTATTTGGGGTTAGTCTCACTGAATTTCTGAGACTGGCCTTGAACTTGCAATCCTCTGGCTTCAACCTTCCAAGTTGTTGTGATTAAAGCATGCACCGGCAAGCCTGGCTAAATGGGAGTCATTCCTTGAGAACCAGATGCCTAGTGTGTGTCAGGTGGCCAGAGTCTTGTCTTGGAGGTTCTAGGATTCCAAGAAGACTTGAGAAATTGAGCAGATTCTAGTCTGTACCCATGGAACACAGAATAGACACCATGAATTAGGCCATGCTGAGAAGAGTGATTTTGAGTGCCTTGACCCTGGACAAGTCTTTTTACCTCTCTGAGCCTCAGATTCCTCATCTGCAGAATGGGTCTACCATATAGGATTGTTGTGGTGATGAGACAGCTCTCCTCGTCGTTGTTGCCCTCCAGAGTTAGGAGTCAGGCAGCGTGTGATCCACTGCTTAGTTGCATGGCTCTTTTTTAGGTCCACTGAAATTCAGAGATGGGTTTGCCAGTGAGGTCTAGAAGAGTGGGGAAGGGGATTTGCAGATGAACCTGGAAGCTTGGGTGGCACTGGGGAGGCAGAGATGTGGGCAGAGGTGTGCCAGGATGTGAACTAAGGCCTGGAAGTGGGAAAAAGGACTGCTTGTGTGGCAGGTGGGTGGTTTGGTGGATGGCCTGATACAAAGTACAGGTGAAAAGATTAGGGGCACCAATAGCCCCTCTCAGTCCTTTGTGACTGTTGCCAGGAAGGGCTACAGAAAACCCCCCTAAGTCATCAGTCCATGAGGAGGTATAACTAATAATAGCTACTCCTTTACATGGAATGTATCATATTTTACACACTCTACTCTTATTACTTACATGATACTCATAGCAATCCTGTGACTCAGGGATTATTACTACTCCTCGTTATATAGATGAGAAATATGAAACACAGGAGGGGTAAATAACTTGCCCAAGGTCACACAGCATCCAGAGTAGCAGAGTTCCTCAAGCTGAGGCACCCTGGCTTAAGAGCAGTTCCATGCTTGTAGCTACCACGTTAACCTCCTTGTACTTTCTATAGCTGACAGCTCTCTTCATTTTGTGGCTTATTGCCAGCATATGGATAGGCAGCTCTGCTGGCACTGCCACTACCACCCTGGACCTGGCTGGAGACTCCCTGCGTGTTAAGGGGTCCAGTGCAGGGAGTGGGGGGAATTGCTGGGGGAGCAGGGATGTGGCTCGGCCCGAGGATGCCTTACCAAATGCCTGCGAGGAGGACTGGTTGCTGCACCAGGAATGGGGGTGGGGGGTGTGGGCTCCCTCTGGGGCAAGCCGCCTTCCAGCCAGTGGCCTGACCTCGTGCACTTGGCTCCACAGCCCCTTCCTGCCCTGCGTCCACTCTCTCCTGAGTATGACTAAGTCCCTCTGCGTTAGAGCATCCCCGGGAGAATGGGGAAAGGAGACCGACAGGGAGTGGGCCTAGCGGCCAGAAGCCGGGACTCCGGCGGGGGCAGGGCACGGCAGGTGTGAGCGCGCAGGGGATGTAAAGGCCACCCGGCACAGGGAAGCCGGCTGACCCCTGCCGTCATTTCCTTTGGAGCCGGAGAACAATGGCTCAAAAACAAGTGCAGCGCGTCCGCTCGGCCGGCGGGTCCGCACGCGCGCCGGGTCGGGGCCGAGGGAACGGAAAGCTGAGGCCAGCGCCGCGGAGACCCGAGCCTAACGGCCCTCCTGGCGCCGCCCTCCCTGTCCTTCCAGACCTGCCTCGCGGTCAGCATCCTGGAGAGTCGCCGAGGGATGAGGATGCGACAGCGCGGGGGGACGCCCTTGCTGCGGGAGCCGGGCCGCGCCTGAGCCCTGTCCTCTCGCCGCGCACAGGCCTCTGCGAGTGAGCGGCGGCGTGGCGAGCTCCGGCCGCATGGAACGGCTGCAGAAGGTGCGCGGGCTGCACCCGCCCGGGCAGGGGGCGCAGGGCCGGGTGGGGGCGGGCTGCCCGCGAGGGCCAGCTCGGGAGTCGAGGGTGCCACCTGGTGGCCGCCCGCCGCGCAGCACGCCGGGTCCCCAGAGGCCTAGGGCAGACCCGCGCCCCCGCCCTCGCACCCACGCACATGCCCACTCGGCCGCCTTCTCGCTCTCCCCAGCAACCTCTTACCTCCCCCGGGAGCGTCAGCTCCTCCCGAGACTCGAGTGTGCCCGGCTCTCCCTCCAGCATCGTGGTGAGTACCCCTGTCGGCCACCAGCAGCCGCAGGCCGGGAGGAGGGAGGGCGGCACCCGCTTCGCTTCACTCACAGGCCCCCACTGCTGGTCCTGCCGGTGCTTGGCAGGTGGAGAGAAGCCAGAGAGCCAGGGAAGGTTCCCCACTGCCCCTGGCAGGGTCTAGCCTTGTTGCACTCAAAATGCTAGTCAAAGGACCATCCTGTCTTTTAAAACTATCTGTATCCCCAAACTTAAAACAATGAGCTATCAACTTGTGAGAGTGGCCATCTAAAATGGCTGCCCACTTTCTTGGCAACAAACTAAGCCCAGCCAGCAAGGGTGGTGCCCTAGGTGAGGCTTCCAGCACATCTGTTCCATTTACCCCATTTCACTTCAGGCCAAGATGGATAACCAGGTACTGGGCTACAAGGACCTGGCTGCCATCCCCAAGGACAAGGCCATCCTGGACATTGAGAGGCCTGACCTCATGATCTATGAGCCCCACTTTACCTATTCCCTCCTGGATCATGTGGAGCTTCCCAGAAGCAGAGAGGTGAGTGGGGTTAGGGACTGGCTCCCCAGCCCGCTGGCTGGTGACTGGAATCCCTCTGGGTCCTCTTTCCTGGAAGCCAGACTTCACCCAAGGAGAAAGGGACTGAGCTTGGGAATCAGGTGGGAATCATGGAATCGACCTGAATGACCAACCAGCATTTGGCAGAGAGCAGGCAGAGCTCAAGGTTAGGGTGGGGCCACATGTAGAGAGCTGGGGGGACCACATGTAGAGAGCTGGGGAAGCCACACTTGAGCAGCGTCTTAGAGAGGGGTTGCATGGGAAAAGGGTGTGAGTAAGCAGCAAGAACAAAATGTGTAGAAAAAGCTTGGAGCTCTGAACTTAGAGGCTGGAAGTCCTAACTCAGGGCCCATTATGAGGTTGGGGCCTCTGTTTCCCCTCCTGTAACACACAGGTGACAGATAGCTCTGTTTGTCCACCCACAAGATGCCTGAGGCAATACATGGGCAGGTACTTTGTCATTTGTATTTAAGAAAGGGACAGGGTCATGGCTGAGCAGTGAACTGGGGCCAGACCGTGGAGAGAGATTTAAATATCTGGCCAGGGAGCCCAGATTTCCTTCCTGGGTGCTTGATGGCATTGTCCCTGCCATTCCTTGTTAGGCTCTGAGGACAGGGCCTTAGCTGGTTGGCAGTTGGCCCTCAGAGCACCGAGCACACTGTTCCAAGATGGCGGGCTGCTTCATGCTTCCTATGGAAAGACTCAGGACTGGGTCCTGAGAACACTGGGAAGAAGGATGGAAAGCCCGAGCTTGGAAATGGCAAGGATCCCAGAGAGAAGAGAGTGGGCTAGGGAAGTGTGTGGAATTGGGTGGAGGATGAAGTGGCCCCTTTGAGGTTCCAGGGATGAGGGTTGAATCCCACCCTTGTGACTCTGACCAGCCCCCTCTCCATTCACAGCGCTCTCTGTCGCCCAAATCCACATCCCCCCCACCATCGCCAGAGGTGAGTCTGTCCCACCCTGAAACTTGCCCAGCCCTGCTCTGATGGGGCCCCAGCTCCCCTCCCCCCAGATATCCAGATTGAGCTCTGCAGAGTACCGGGGATGACAGACTCAGCAGATCCCAGCCCGACGCTGGCCAACTCTGTGCCCATCTGTCTGTCTGACCCAGGACTCGTGTAACACTCTCCCTGGGCAGATGGAGTCCTTGAATGCCCTTCCTCTGCCACAGCGTCGCTCTGGGGCTGGGATGTGGGCTGCCTGGGTAGGAAGAGGGAGAAAGGTGAGAGGTGTCCCTGTGGGCCCTAGGGGCTAGGTGGGGGACCTGGAAGCTGCACACTTCTGTTCTGCAGGTGTGGGCAGAGAGCCGGACCCCTGGCCTCATCTCTCAAGCTTCAGTCCCGAGAACCACGGGAACCCCCCGCACCAGCCTGCCCCACTTCCACCACCCTGGTAGGTGTGGTGGCCACACGGCTGCATCTTCTCCTCGTCACTTCCCTTCTTCTCAAACCCCTATTCTCAATTCCCTGCTCTTGGGGATGTGAGCTCACCACCGACCTGGCTGGACCCCAGGATATCAGGACCCAGGCAGAGCTGCCATGACAGTGGGCCTGTCCTGTTTCCCTCCTCCCCAACCCCCCTGAGGGTCAGTCCAGGACCTCCAGTTCTGTCTGGGCTCTTGGTCCTGTCCCATTTGTCCCTTCCACTTGTTTCCACTCTCTAGCGTCTCCTGCCATCAGCATGTCTCCCTCCCTTCTCATCTGCTCTTGTTCCTTGTCACAGAGACCACCCGCCCAGACTCCAACATCTACAAGAAACCACCCATCTACAAGCAGAGAGGTGAGGGTCCCCCAACTTCCCAGGGTCCCCCTTCCTGCCACATGCTGGGGGGCCATGGCGTGTGCCGAGGGGTGCCTGGGAGGGGACAGGAGATTCACCCTTCATGACATCATGTGATATTTGTCCTGTGCTCCTTGCAATCCATTGCTTCTATATCCAGGAGCTCACAGGTGTGAGAGGAGAGGTGCGGGAGCTGGGGGCACACTGGCCAGGTGGGGTGGGCTGTGTGGGTGCCAACTCTGGCCTCTGTCGGCAGAGTCCATGGGAGGCAGCCCTCAGAGCAAGCACCTCATCGAGGACATCATCGAGTCGTCCAAGTTCCCCGCAGCCCAGCCCCCTGACCCCAACCAGCCGGCCAAGATCGAAACCGACTACTGGCCATGCCCACCGTCGCTGGCTGTTGTGGGTAGGAAAAGCTGGGAGAGGGGAGGCTGGGACCCCTCCTCACTAATCCATCTTGGTCCCTATTAAAGGGCCGTGAACCCAGTTCCACCCCACCCCACCCCATGCCCTGTGGCTTTTAGACCTACGTGAACTGTCCCCACCCCACTGAGCACCTGCCCCTGCTCCCCTGTGGCACTACGGTTGGTCATTCCTCCCTGTTCCCTTCATTGATCTGGTCACTCAATAGACATTTCTTAAACTTCTGCTGTGACCCAGGCCCTGTGATAGGAGTTCTGGAAGAGAGAAACATAAACGAGAGGACTTGTTTCCAGGAATTTAAGCCATGTTTTTTTTCAATCCCTGTTTTCTTTCCTACCAGGGATTGAACCCAGAGGTACTTAACCACTGAGCCGCATCCCAGCCCTTTTTATGTTTTACTTAGAGACAGGTCTCACTGAGTTGCTTAGGGCCTTGCTAAGTTGCGGAGGCTGGCTTTGAACTCGAAATCCTCCTGCCTCAGCCTCCCAAGGTGCTGGGATTAGAGGCGTGCGCCACAGCACCCAGCCTCCTGTGTCTGTTTTCTACCCAGCGTCACAGCAAGGGGAGGAAATGTTACTCTTACTTTGAATTTTTGTTTTTTTTTTTTTTTGTAGTAGGGATTGAACCCAGGGGTGCTCTACTACTGAGCTACATTTCCAGCCCTTTTTATGTATTTTTCTTTTGAGATAGGGTCTCACTAAGTTGTTGAAGGACTGCTAAGTTGCTAAGACTAGCCTCAAACTTGTTATCCTCCTGCCTCAGCCTCTCAATTTGCTGAGATTACAGGCATGTGTCACTGTGCCCAGCTTTATTTTTTATTTTTTTGAGTTATTATTACTATTTTTGGTGCTGGAGATAGACTTTGTGTATACTAAACACAGGCTCTACCTCTGAGCTACACCCCTAGCCTCTATTTAATTAAATTAATTACTTTATTAATTTATTAATTTTTATTTATTGTGGTCCTGGGGATTGAACCCAAGGCCTCATGCATACTTGACAAGTGCTCTACCACAGAGCCACCTCCCAGCCCCTGTATTTTATTTTTGGGGGGTAACAGGGATTGAACTCAGGAGCACCCAACCACTGAGCCACATCCCCAGCCCTATTTTGTATTTTATTTTAGAGACAGGGTCTCACTGAGTTGCTTAGCACCTTGCTTTTGCTGAGGCTGGCTTTGAACTCACAATCCTCCTGCCTCAGCTTCCCCAGCTTCTGGGATAACAGGCATGTGCCACCGCACCCAGCTCTCCCTTTATTTTATTTTTTTAAAGGATTTATGGTTCTGAGCTTGGTGACACAAGCTCTAGTCCCACCTACTCCGGGGGCTGAGGAGGGAGGATTGCTTGAGCTCATGAGTTTGAAGCCAATCTGGACAATGTGCAATACTCCCATCTCAAAAAAAAAAAAAATTTTTTTTCTTTCAAATTAAAAAAATTTAAATAAAAATAAAAAAGAATTTGTAGCTCATCAAGAGCCATCCCAGTGCCATGTGCAGAGCCAGCCTCTGAGACACGCTTGTTGACCCCTGGCTGATTGGCTGCGCTGCCTCTTGTCTCCTAGAGACCGAGTGGAGGAAGAGGAAGGCATCTCGCAGGGGGGCAGAGGAAGAGGAGGAGGAGGAAGATGACGACTCTGGGGAGGAGATGAAGGCGCTCAGGGAGCGTCAGAAAGAGGAGCTCAGTAAGGTAGCATCTCGTGGCCCCTCGTCTTCTGGGGGACCGAGGTTCTGGTCCTGTAGCTAGTCCACAGGGTTCATGGCAGAAGAGCATCCCTGTCGAACCAGGAGAAATCCCTCTTCTTCCCGGGATTCCACGTGCTGCTTTTGAAGGGACATGGGACTTCTAGCTGCTCTAGGGGGATGTTAAAGCACCGAGGAGGGCGGGCCCACGGCACCAGGCTCAGCAGGATCAGCAGGCCAGGGGAAGAGAAAGGAGAGATGGGCGACTGGCCCAGGGAAGGGGAGAGAGTTGGGAGCCATGGAAAGGCTACTACCCCTGATATGGGCTTGGGCTTTGGCCATAGTGACATGGGACAGGGAAGTCACTGCAGCAGAGTTCACCTGAGTGCTTTGAAGAACCTAATGTGGCTGTGGGGAAAGAACAAGGGAGTCCCTGGGCCCCAGGGCACAACCCAGCCACCTGGGAAAACACTCTGGGCCTTGCAGAGGTGAGAGATGGGTACCTGTGTCTCAGCCTCATCTTCCACTTTCCTTCTTCAGGTTACTTCCAACTTGGGAAAGCTGATCTTGAAAGAAGAGATGGAAAAGTCGTTGCCTATCCGGAGGAAAACCCGCTCCCTGCCCGACCGGACACCCTTCCATACCTGTGAGTGCCGTGAAGGGGCTCAGAACCACCTGGCCAGACCTGGCCTGCACTGCAGTTGTCTGTTGAGTTGTGAGACACAGAAGGTGCGGGACCTGGTGTGGGTCAGCTCAGAACCACCTGGCCAGACCTGGCCTGCACTGCAGTTGAATGTTGAGTTGTGAGACACAGAAGGTGCGGGACCTGGTGTGGGTCAGCTCAGAACCACCTGGCCAGACCCGGCCTGCACTGCAGTTGAATGTTGAGTTGTGAGACACAGAAGGTGCGGGACCTGGTGTGGGTCAGCAGGTTTTGTTTCACTTAACCGACACTAACCGAGGGTCTGCCGTGCCCTGGGTACCGGGATATCACAAGTGAAGAAGTCCCGTCTCATCCTCTGGGAGCTTGTGGTCAATGGGGAACTGACATGGAACCTGGGGTTCTGGTACAGGTGGCAGGTGTTGGGACAGAGGGTGCAGTTGGGGTTTTGCGAGGACAGTGACAGGGCCTGGTGGCTAACCTGTGTCTTAAAGAGTGAGACAGTGAGACAGACACATGAGTGAGGAAGACCATCATCGCAGACATTGGGAACAGTGCACAGGCATGGGAAGGGACATGGAGCCTCCTGGCCTGCTCAGAGAACTGCCAGGAGCCAGGATTGCAGAGCACAGAGGAGCACGCAGTGAGGCCAAGAGACTGGCGAACCGGGGCCTTGAGTGCTGGGCTTTTGGTGACCCCAGGTTTGCCTGGACTTCCCTAGAGCATGGTGACTACAGAGAGGAGAGACCTGGGGACCCCAAAATGAGAACCGCCAGGCCTCCTCACAAAGGCTAATCTAAAAGCCACATAGCATTACTTCTGTTGGCCAAAGCAGGTCATGAAGCAGCTAGACATAAGGAGGGGAGATAAGCTCTGCCTCTTGATGCAAGGAACTTAGGGTTGTGTTGCAAAAGGCAGGCAGGATAGGCATTGATGGTCCCAGCCATCTTTACAAATGATCTGTCACCCTCTCTAGTCATCTGAGTGTGTTAGTCAGCTTTCCATCACTCTAGCAAAATACTTGAGGTAGCTAACTTTATAAATAAAAAAGGTTTGTTTAGTTCATAGTTCTAGAGGTTTCGGGGCTCACATCTTGCTTGCAGAGTACTGAGGTGGCACAGGGTTCACATGACAAGAGACGGGGGGTGCAGGTGTGCGTCTGTGTGTCTGTCTGGTTTCTCCCCCTCTTCTTATAAAACCTTCAGGATTCAATCATGGGGGTTCTATCCTGATGACTTATCTAATCCTGATCACTTTCCAAAGATGCCACCTCTGCACCTCATGGCTGGATTAAGTCTTCATCTTGTAGCACCTCACAATGAGGATTAGATTGCACCACAGCTTTAGGGGACACACTCAGACTGTACCCAAACCATAGTAGTAGGAGCAGCTGCAGATCTGCATGGGTCCAGGAAGGGGGGACGGATCAGAGGAGGACCTAGGAGGTGGAATGCCCTGTGGGGTGGGGAGGGAGGAGTAGGGCTTGTCTTAAGTCCTGGGTGACAGACTCAGAACTGAGATGACAAGAGGTAGGTTCCAGGGAGAGGAATGGCCTGGTTTCAGGAGGGTTGGGTTTGAAATGTCCTGAAGAGCGTGTAAGCAGGGACCGAGTTCGGCTGCACTAGGAGAGTGAGAACCTTCGGCTTGGAGGTGGTGAATTGGTGAGAAGATAAGACTGTGGGTGGAGGAGGGAAGGACAGGGCGCTCGGGCTTTGCCCTGGGGGACACCTCAGTTAGGATCCAGTGGGAGGGCTGGTTGAGAGCAGCATGGGAAGGGCGCGGTGCCGCGGCATGTGGGGGGCTGGCCTGGAGGGCCCCTCCTCTGAGGCGTGAGGACAGCTGTGGGGACAGGCCAGCTCAGGACTTGAGGTTGTCTGCTGTGCTTCTGTGTGAGGTGAGGGGATCAGGGAAGGGTGCAAGGTTTTACCTTGATGGCTGGGTTTTTTTGGGGGGAGCGGTGGTACTGGGGATTGAACCCAGGGGTGCTTAACCCCTGAGCCACATCCCCAGCCCTATTTTGTATTTTATTTAGAGACAGGGTCTCACTGAGTTGCTAAGTGCCTCTCTGTTGCTGAGGCTGGCTTTGAACTTGTGATCCTGCTGCCTCAGCCTCCCGAGCCACTGGGATCACAGGTGTGTGCCAGTGTTCGTGGCTTACCCCGATAGTTCTGCTGATCCACAGTATGGGGTTCTTCCTCCATGACTGGCAGTAGGAGGGCAGAGGTTGGGTTGATTCAAGATTAGTGTGTGTAAGGCAGGTGCCGAGGGCCAGGGAGGCCAGCACACTGCTGCAGAGGTGCCTGACCACAGGGAGAAGCTGAGAAGGCCCTGGCTGTGGGGAGGTAAGAAACTGGAGTCCTCTAGGAGATCCAGGAGCCAGGGTGGTGGGGTGGGACTGAGCGGGAGCTACAAACAAAGGCGGCTGCGGCCACCAAGTGGGTGTCTGACAGCTTCGAGGTACAGCCATGGTGACCGACAACAGGCTCTGGGGTGTGACCCTTTGTTTTTCTGGCACTGGAGATGGAACCCAGGGGTGCTTTACCACTGAGCCACATCCCTAGCCCTTTTTATAAAAGAGACAGAGTCTTGCTGAGTTGCTTAGGGCCTCACTAGGTTGCTGAGGCTGGCCTTGAGCTTGCAATCCTCCTGCCTCATTCTCTCCAGTTGCTGGGATTCTGGGTGGTGTGTGCTACCCGCTTGGCAGTTCTGATGAACAGAGGGAGAAGCCCCTGGGACTGGGAATTGAAGGACCTATAGAGTGACACGTGGCTAGGATGTGGAGAGTGCCCAGGATGTAGCACAGGGTGAGAAGTTCCAAAAGGCATCTTAGAAAACATGCACTCAATAGTCAAGGGCTGGAGAAAGGGGTAGACAGAAGGATGCTCCAGGTTGGATGTGCCCTCAGTGTTCTACCAGGTTCTTCTGCTCAGCCGAAAAAGAGCTTGTGACTTCCTTTTGGGCTTTGTGAAGTCGAATAGCCAACTACTACCTGAACGCCACTTTCAGCATGGACTTGTGCATGAACCATGGTCATGGGATTCTGTAGGTTACTGTCATATTTGATCACCCTTAACAGTTCTGAAGCATGACAGGCATGCCTTTCTGACTAATGGTAGCCTCAGAACTGTCAGTTCCAAACATAAGTAAAGAGCCCAGCACAGTGGCACATGATTGTAATCCCAGCTACTCAGGAGGCTGAGACAGGAGGATCACAAGTTTGAGGCCAGTCTTGGCAATTTAGCGAAACTCTAAGCAACTTAGTGTCTCAAAAAAAAAAAAAAAAAAGAGTAGGGATGTGGATCAGTGGTAGAGCTTCCCTGGGTTAGTTCCCCTGTAACAAACAAAACAAAACAAAACAAAAAAAAACAAACAAGCACAAAATATCGGTAAGCATCTAGAAGTGATTTGCAGTGAAAAATCTTCCTATGTGTTTGGCAGGTTGAGATGGCACCAGTTGGTCGTGGTATAAATGTGTACTTACTGCAAGAGTGCACAGCGCTTCAGGGATGAATGGTGATTTCAAAAGCTGATGATTTCCCACACTGGTTGAGGATTTCTTATCTTAAATGCTTGGGACTAGAAGTGTTTCAAGTTTTGGAGATTCCCTCCCCTTCAGATTTGGGAGTATTTGTACAAACTTTACTAGCTCAACACTCCTGATCCTAAAATCTGAAATCAGAAATGATGCTACGAAATACAAAACCTTATAAGCATGATGTCAGCAAAATTTTGAAGAACTGAAAAAAAAATAATAATCACGGTATTTTTATTCCCTTGTCAAGATTTGCTTAGAAATGGGCATTCGAGTTTATTCTGGTCAACACAAAGTGAGGGGGAGTTTGCCTTGGAAAAAAGTGTGACCACTCTCATAAAAAAGGTACAAAGAGAAACTAGTTCTTCTTCTTCTTCTGGAGATGTCATGCCTGGATGTTGTACCTAAAACTGCTTTTGAAGAATTTCAAAATTTTAAAGAATTTCAAAATTTCAGATTAGGGATGCTAAACTTGTCCAAAAAGAATCCTTAGGTTCCCCCCTGGGCGTGTTGGTGCAGGTCTGTAATCCCAGCATCTCGGGAGGCTGAGGCGGAGGATCACAAGTTCAAGGTCAACCTTGGCAACATAAGGAGACCCTGTCTCAAAATAAAAAATAAAAAGGGCTTGGGATAGCTCAGTGGTAGATTGCCCCTGGGTTCAATTCCCAGTAGCAAAAATAAGTAAATTAATAAACAAAATAAAAGAATGTTTTTAGGAAGATAGCTTCTTACAGTTTCAAATCTACCGAGGCTGAACAAATTTATGCATGCATATGTATTTGTTTATTTATTTATTAAGCATGGGAGGAGACTTTACTCAGGACCCTCATAATAGGTATCAAGACCTTTGCAAAAGGATCTTGGAGTGGAGGAGAGTGACTGGGTTCAACTCTAAATGCAGTGTGAGCAAGCAGGTGCTTACAGCAAGGAGCATGGTGTGTGTGTGTGTGGTGGCGGTGGAGCAGGGTGTCAGTGGCTAGAAAATGACTAAGAAGGAAGATCAGGGTGAAGGGAATTCTGGCTAATTTGACCATACAGGATTCTTTTTAGAGACAGAATAGGGTGACCAGACATCACCCAGGGAAGGTAGCAGGTGAGGAGCCTGACCAGAAGTGGAGGATGAACAGGCATTGGGGAAGCCTGTGTTCTTGCTAAACTGACTGAGCAGGATTCTTTGATAGCCCTGGATTTTATAGGAAAATGCACCCACCAGCCAGGTGTGGTGGCGCACACCTGTAATTCCAACGGCTTGCAGGGCTGAGGCAGGAGGATCTTGAGTTCAAAGCCAGCCTCATCAATTTAGTAATGCTCTAAGCAACTCAATGAGACCCTGTCTCTAACATAAAAGTACAAAAAAAGGTGGGGGGCACTGGGGATGTGGCTCAGTGGTTGAGTGCCCCTGGGTTCAATCCCTGGTACGGGGTGGGGGGAAGAGGGAGGAAGAAAATGCACCAACAGGCATAAGAGAGGGTTCTGCAGTCTGGCAGAAGTTTGGCCAAGCTGAGACTCTGTCAGTCTCTCTCTCTCTCTCTCTCTCTCTCTCTCTCTCTCTCTCTCTCTCTCTTTCAACATTTTGATAGTTGTCAATGGACTTTATTTATTTGTGGTGCTGAGGATTGAATCCAGTGCCTCACACATGCCAGGCAAGCGCTCTACCTCTGAGCCACAACCCCAGTCCCGGTTTCCCATCTTGTTAAGAAAAGAGACATTCTTCTCTCCTTTGAACAATATAAATCCATGTTCTCATTTGGTTGCCTTCGATTTACGAGGAACCAGCCGAATCATCTGTTGGGACTGAGGAATAAAGAATAGTTGCTGGATGGTGCTAACAGCCAGGGATTTAATGAGAATGAATTTCTATGCAAATAAATAAAAAATGGATTATTCCAGAGGGCAGCCAGCTGAGATTTCTCAAAGTTGGTCTTGAGGACAATGACGATCCAACAGATATTCTGGTTTGCAGCTTGAGCGTCTCTGGTGATGGCATCCAATGTTCTGATGAGCCTTCTGAGTGACCCAGAGCCAGCAGCTGGTCTTCCTTTATAATCCCCAGCCACAAACCTTCTCAGTAGGAGGAGTGAAGTTTTGCAGTACTAGTTATCTGCTAGGAAGAATCCGGTCTCCCAGGATTTTCTTCTGCCTGTATTTTAGAATTTCCAAAGTCTGCTTAATTTCAGGAATCTGACCTTTTAGCCTCTTTTTCTTTTAAGCAAGTTTGAGTTCCATAAATGTATACATTTGGTACTGTTCACCAGCTTCTTCCGTACTGTATCTGCAGTCTGCTCCTCAGGCTGTTTCAGGAAGGAATCTCCATCTTCCACAAACATGGCCTCAGGAATCCCCAGGTGGAAGCACAGCCTGTTCCCTGCAGCCACTTCTCCTATGCCAACCGGAGGCTAAACAAATTTAAGCAAAAATACCTGTCAAAACAACTCCTATAGAGCCTGTATATATACTGTGTGCAATATAGATAGCATATAATCTGCATAGAGCCTGCGGTGGTGCGTGCCTAGCTGACTTGGGAGGCTGAGGCAGGAGAATTTGCAAGTTTGAGGCCAGCCTCAGCAATTTAGCAAGGACCTAAGCAACTTAGCTAGACCCAGTCTCAGAATAAAAAACAGAAAGGGATGGGAATGTGGCTCAGTGGTTAAGTGCCCCTGGGTTCTATCCCTAGTACCAAAACCAACCAACCGAACAAAAAACAACTGCTATAGAATGCCAGCTATTTCCAGTAATTGGGGATGAAGGAGCACATTTGGGGAGGTGGGGCTGGGGCTGGAATCCAAGGCCTCACTCATGATAGGCAACTGCTCTACCACTGAGCTATACCTCCAGCCCAGTGAAGGAGCTTTGAGATCCATTCAAGCTAAGAATCTTAGTTATGAAGTTCTTTCTAGCAAAGAACATTACTGAAAACAATTTTTCTAGAATTGTTATCCACGGTGCTTGGTTTCGAGGTCTTATGAAATGTGTAAGTTGTTAGAAATGTGAAGTAGGCTGGCTGCTGGCGTGACCTCCAGCCAACTGTACCCAAATGTTGATGGCTTCTGTAGTATAACATCGGATGTTCAAAATTTGATTGCTGGCTGGGTGTGGTGGCACATGCCTGTAATTCTTGTGAGTCTGGAGGCTGAGGCAGGAGGATCACAAGTTCAAGGGCAGCCTCAGTAACTTAGCAAGATCCTGTCTCAAAATAAACAATAAATATGTTTGGGGTTGTAGCTCAATGGTAGGACAACCCTGGGTTCAATCCCCAGTACCACAAAATAATTTTTTTTTGTTTGGTTTACTAACAGTGTTAGTTAAATTATAATAATAATTCAATTATTTTGGCTAGACTTTAGGTTTATTTGTATATCCTAGAAGCCTGTTTCATGACAGCAAGCCTCCACTTTGGCTCTGGATTTTCACACTTAGACTTTGGTCCAGTTGGGTATTTGGAGGGAGGGGGCAATCTAGATAGATCACCAACCCCAGCACTGTGTCGCTTGCTGAAGTCCACGGGTAGCAACTGGGAGCCAGCCAGAGCGCACTGGGACCCCCTTGACTTCCCTGTCTCTGCCCAGCTGGTGGGGGAGGCCAGCAGGGCAGCCCTCTCGGGAAAGACCATCAGGTTGGAGGGACTGAGCCTCTTGCTCTCTTCCAGCCTTGCATCCAGGGACGTCCAAGTCGTCTTCTCTCCCCTCCTATGGCAGGACCACCCTGAGCCGGGTAAGGCCTCAGGGTCACAGGCTGGTGGGAGAGGCTGCATGCAGGGTGCTTCTGGGGGACTGAGCGCGGGGGAACAGGGAGGCCTTCAGAGTGAAGGGGACCGGTGCGGAGCATCCTCAGCTTCCTCTGATCCCTCTGTGTCCTCTCCTAGCTACAGTCGACAGAATTCAGCCCTTCAGGAAGTGAGGCTGGAAGCCCAGGTGAGAAGCGGCTGGAGAAGGGGGAAGGGGCAGCCTGCGGGTGGGGGTCTGCGTGAGGTGGCGGCTGCTGAGCTGCCCAGTGTGGAGGCTGCCCCACCTGGGCTGGCCTCTGAACAACACTCTTATCTCCCACAGGCCTGCAGGTGAGTGCCCTGGAGGGGAACAGGCGGAGCGCCGGGAGCCAGGGCCGGGCACCTGGCAGTGTGGGGGAAGGGGGGTGTGGGGCCGCGGAGTGAGCTGGAGGAGACCGAAGAGGCCCAGGGTAAGGCTGGGAAGGTCTCCCTGCCCCACTCTGGCTCACTGCGGCTTTGGTCTCCCCAGAACGGAGAGGGCCAGAGGGGGAGGATGGACCGGGGGAACTCCCTGCCCTGTGTGCTGGAGCAGAAGGTGAGGGCAGGGGACCTGACCGCCACAGCGGGGTGGGCAGCGGGGGGGTGAGGCCAGGCAAGTTGGATGCGCTTGGGTCCTCCTGGAGATGGTCCGGGTGGCAGCAGGGGAGCTGCGGGAGGTGGATGGAGAAGTGGCATGAACTCCAGTGGCCTCTGCAAGTGGACAGGGGGCCTGGGGAGGAGAGGGGGAAACATGGACAGGAGCTTCTCTTGAGCCTCAGATGCCCTCCCTGCCCCCTCAGATCTATCCCTATGAAATGCTGGTGGTGACCAACAAGGGGCGAACCAAGCTGCCTCCAGGCGTAGATCGGATGAGGCTTGAGGTAGGCAGGGGAGGCCCTGGGGCGTGGGGCTGCCAGTGTGGCTCCTCTCTGGTGGGGAGAAGACCTGGGCCTCTAGTTGTGTCCCCTTAGTCCTTGGCACAGCCCCCACCCTGAGCTGCCTGTGTGTCCCCTCACAGAGGCACCTGTCTGCGGAGGACTTCTCGAGGGTCTTTGCCATGTCTCCCGAGGAGTTCGGCAAGCTGGCCCTGTGGAAGCGGAACGAGCTCAAGAAGAAGGCCTCCCTCTTCTGACCGCCTGCCCACCGTCTCCACGACCAGCCCCTCTCCTGTGCTGCTTCAGGGCTCTGGAGCTGGGGCCACTGGACCCCGAAGCGTCCTCTTCCCCTGGTGGGCTAGGAGCAGTGGGAGGCGGGGCACAAGCAGAGTGGGTTCCATTCCTCAGGGCGAGGGGGTGCCCCGGCCTCTGCAGTCCCAGAGCCGTGAGGCCTGGACTTCCTTCCCCACGATGGGCCGGGGCCTCCTTCTCTTGTCCCTGGTCCGCACTGCCCAGCCAAGCCCAGCACACACAGAGTTAAAGTTTGCACCCTCTCCCTGCCTGTCACCCCCACACGAAGGTCCCCAGAATCAGGTGAGGAGAAATGAAGGGTGTGCTAAGTGGTTAGACTGTCATCTGTCCTGCACAGTAGGTGGGATGAGGCCAGGTAGGGACAGCTCTGGGACCCTGTGTCCGCCTGCCCAAGCACTCCATTCCCTTCCGACAGCTCCCTGCACCTGGGCCTCCTGCTTCTCTGACTGGCAGGAGCAGGTTCCAGCGGGGCCTCCCACAGGGCTGTCTGCCTACCCTCCAGCTTGCCCTGTCTTCTATTGTGACCCCCAAGCTTTGAAGCCTCCTACTCCAGCCCCATGGCTTCCCCAGAAGCCCTGGCTTAGAGTGGAGATGCCGCCTATACCATGCCTGGCCTGCCACCAGCCTCGGGGAAGCCAGCCAGGGTGCCTTCTAGCACCTGCCCAGGGACCAGAGGAGCCCAGGCCCTGAGCCTCCCAGGAGGCAGGCTCAGTCCGTCTCTGAGAGTCCTGGCTCCCAAGCCCCGCCCATACCCATGCACCCCCCACCACGCTCTCTACAGAATGTAATTTATTGGGGCACCCCTGCTGCTTTCCTCACCTGACTCCCTGCCCTGCCCAGTCACGTGCCCAGCTTCCCTCCGCTCCAGATATGTATGTGTATATAATTATATATATATTTTTGCCCGGGTCTGGGTTTTGTTCCTGCCCAGACCCTGGCATTCCCTTTCCATGTGTGTGTGATCATGCTGGGAGGGGGACTGTGCTTGGAATTAAAAGGTTGCATTGGGTCCCTAAATCTGTTCGTTCTCTGTGAGCCACCAGCCCTGGGAGAGAGGGACAGAAGCCGTGGGAGTGAGGGTTCACATGGGATCACATAAGAGTTGCAGTGGGTGCAGAGATGGTACCCACACTACCCTCCCTGAGCCCCAGGCCCCAGAAGCAGGGGTTAGGTCTAAGCATCTGCCTCCTCTCCGTTAGGGGCTCTGTGATGGTGGCAGGGAGGTGGCAGGAGGGAGACAGAAGCCTTAGTGTTTAGGGCTGGAGGGAACTTGAAAGGAAGCTTGAGATGACCACCTCTGTCTTTCTCCAGGAGCCTGAGTGCTCACCTTGGCGGTCAGGCTCATCAGCATCAGACCTGATTGCACCTCCCGGGGCTCAGGGTGATTGCTGCTGTTCAGTGGGGAAGGGGAAAGGCGTGTGAGGGTGTGGTGAGCTGAATGTCAGGGATCAGGCAGGGCAAACAGGAAGCAGCGAGGGACAAGTGAGGCCATGGGAGGAGGCCGGTGATTGGCCTTGGTTGATTGGGCAAGGCCTCCCAAGGGACACAGACGTGGCATGGCCTGGCTGATTTGGTCAGATTTGGTCAGAACATCAGAAGAAGACTTTAGGTGTGTGTTGAAGGGGGTCAGGACGGGCCTCCCCTGACTGGACATGCTACATGTGAGTGGGGGAAAGGTGGCTGGAGAGATGTCGAAAGTCGGACACCTCTAAGACTGGAGCTGGGCGTGACCCAAGGCCCCCAGATGACTCTCTAGACCCTTGGTTAAAACAAAAGCAAAGTAGGTAAGAATCACTCAAACTTGAACGATTATTTTCAATTCTAATTCTGTTGCATCCACAATATTGTTTTATCCTTTCAACAAACCAGTGAAGCTAACAGCAAAAATGGGAAAGTCGTAGGATAGATTTCATCTGAAGCCAGAAGCCACATGTAACCAATGAGTGGACGAAGGGGACAAATTTCCTAGTTTTCTGACTTTGATTCCTGTCCTGGGAATGGAGCCACTGAGCCACATCCCCAGCCCCCAGTTTCCTGACTTCCAATGCAGGTCTCTCCCTCTAAGGAGCAGTAGCACAGGGCAGGCAAGGGGGTGGACAGACATGTGGACTCCACATGTGTGTGCCCAATACCGGCATCCACTGAATGTGTGGAGGTTGCCCTGTGCTGGGCATTAGGGACACAGCAGTGACCAGGCCAGCACAGACCCCGTCCACATAGAGCTCTCAGGTTGTTGGGAAAAATGTCAAGGTCACTGAGCACCCAAGGGTGCCAGAGGTAGTGTGTGACAATAGTTAATGTGGGGGGCTGGGATTGTGGCTCAGCGGTAATGTGCTCGCCTAGCACGGGCCGGGCTGGGGTTCAATCCTCAGCACCACATTAAAAAAAATAATAAAAAAGGCATTGTGTTGTGTCCATCTACACCTAAAAATAAATATTAAAAAAATTAGTTAATGTGGGAATGTTTGCTGTGGGCCAAATCTAACACTACGTCCCAAAGGATTGAAGTGGCTGGTAATTTAGAGCTGCTCAGAGTGGGGTGCAGCCCAGGAAACAAAGGCTTACAGAGAGCCCATGCCTCCTCCACGCAGAGCACTCACACGGGTGGAAGACCGGGAGATTAGTCCAGTGCTTTCCCAAACTTCATATATATATTTAGTTGTAGATGGATACAATATCTTTATTTTGTTTTATTTATTTATATCCGGTGCTAAGGCAAGTACTCTACCACTTGCCACAACCTCAGCCCCTCCAAAACTTTTAATAGCAAAGCTCTTAAAAAAAAAAAAAGATCTTACTATAAGTAATTAGGAAACATAAGTTGAATTTTATAGTTAATTATGAAATTAACTGAGGACAAAGAAGCCATCTGATTTTTTTTTTTAAATGCCCAGTCAGGGGTTTTGTATGATAGTTGCATTTCTGTCAAACGCAACATCTAATTTATTATTGTGTTTGGTGGCACAGTATTGAGGAAATCCTGATCCACACAGATAAGCAGTTCCAGAATTGTGCTTGAACACCATGTGAGTGGATCCCTTCACACTCTTCCCATGGAGAGGCGGCCACCTCGGCCCTCTCCTTGCTTCTCATTTAAAGCAGATGGCTCTGCAGAGACCTGGACTCTTCACTCAAGTTGATAGGAGAAGTTTTATTCCAAAGTCCTCCCCCGAAGGAGCTAAGCTGGCTGCAGAATTTAATACCTCCGTGGTCTCTAACATCTTCGACTTTCATTGAAGTTTTTAAAAGCATTTCTAAAAATCAAATGGAAGGTTCTGGACTCCCCATGCACTTCCCTTATTCCCTGGAGTTCCTGGAAGCACAAGAATGGGAGAACAGCCAATCTGATCCAGCCAGCATCCTACATCTGTGAGGAAGTGGACCCACAAAAGTGCAGCAGCTGGGCTGGAACTCAGGTCTCTTGACTTCCTGGGTTTTTCCCTAAGGTGCCACCCCCAACACAAAGCAGCCCTTGCTTCCCCTAGTCCTTACACATTCTGGCCTATGATTCTCCTCGCATTTCCCATAGGGGTCCTCATGCAGGAGCCTGTCTGCAGCTGAACTGTTGGACAAATGTTTTTCCCAAGCAGCTGCCAGACCCTGACTCAGTTGTACTGCAGCCTCCACTTCACACACTGTCAACTCTGGCAGGTCTTGGTCTCCTGGGCCTCGATCTTACTAGGGGATGGAGCCCAAAAGGCTTCGCAGGGCCTGCGGTAAAAAAGCCAAGACTCTAAAGAAAGCTCTAGATTCTACAATTCTGGTAGAAGGCTACTCTCCTCTCTAGCCTCACTAGAGAGGAGTTTTGTTGTTGTTGTTGTGGTTTTGTTGTTGTTGTTGTTGTTGTTTGTTTTGGTACTGGGGATTGAACCCAGGAGCACTTTGCCACTGAGCCATATATATATATAAATCCTCCTGCCTCAGCCTCCTGAGTCACTGGCATTACAGTTTTGTGTCACCATGCTCAGCTCTAGTGGGACTTTTTATGTGTGTGGTGGGGTACTGGGGATTGAACCCAGGGGTGCTAGCCACTGAACTACATCCCCAGGCCTTGTTATTTTTTGAGACAGGGTCTTGCTAGGTTGCTGAGGGCCTGGCTAAATTCTGAGTCTGGCCTGGAAGCTGGGATCCTCTTGCCTCAGCCTGGTGAGTTGCAAGATTACAGGAGAGTGCCACCCTGCATGGTCTTGTGGGAATCTTGGTACCTTACCGGCTCCTCATATGATACCAGTGATTAATAGAATTACATTTTAAACAGACATCAGCCTTTTCCTTGGGAAGAAACTCTATTCCTGGGAGTAGAGGTGGTGGTGGAACTAGAAGGTCTATTCCAAAGGCCCAAGCTTTAGACATTCCAGGAAGCTCTGCTAATTGTTGAGGGTTCTGCCTGTGTAATTCTGCCCCAGCCCCACTAGGGATTGAACCCAGGGATGCTCTACCACTGAGCTACATCTCCAGCCCTATTTTTTATTTTGAGACAGAGTATGGGTAAGTTACCTAGGCAGGCCTGGAACTTGGGATCCTCTTATCTCAGCCTCTAAAGCACTGGGATTACAGGTGTGTGCCACCTGGCCAGGCCTGGCTATGTAATTCCTGGATGTAATTTCCCAGGCCTGTTCCCATACTGGAGACCCACCTGTTTTGTGTTTTTGTTTTCATTAATGTGGATTGGAAGGGTACAAGTTGTGGCTTCCTCCCTGGGACCTCTGGAGCAGTAGAAACATGATGGAACCACACATAGTTTTAAACACTTGCTATGCTTGTAATCCCATCTGCTTGGGAGGCTGAGGCAGGAGGATCGTGAGTTCAAGGCCAGCATCAGTAACTTAGGGAGACCCTTTCTCAAAAAATAAAAAAGGTTTGGGCATGTAGCTCAGTGGTAGACCACCCTTGGATTCAATCCCTAGTATTAAAAAATAAAGAAAAATAAAATAAAAAAGGGCTGGAAATGTAGCTCAGGGATAGAGTGCCCCTGGGTTCAATCTCCAGTGGGGGGGGCGGGGGGAGCCGGGTGAGTACAAAGCAACAAGTGTAATTAGTTAACAATATATTTTATTTAACCCAATATTCCTAACCCATTGCCTTCCCAACATGCAATCAACATAAAACATGATTAGGGAACTATTTAACATTCTTTCTCTTCCTGCCACACTTTCCGAGTCTGGGTGTCCTTGGCCTTGCGCTTCGGGCAGGACCAGCACGTCTCCGCCGCGCCACAGCCACAGGTGGCCGGGGCCACTCTGTGCGCAAGGCTGGGGCGCGAAGTAGGGCGCACACCCTCAATTCAGAAGGAGTTCTAGCTCCTCATCAAGGGACATCCGATCCTCCCTAAAGGGCCCTTCTTAAGGCCAGGTCGCTGGCGGTCACCGGCTCCCCAGGACGCCCGGTGGCACCGCACGGCACGGCTGCGCGCTGCGTGGCTCCGGCTGGCACCTGGTTTGTGGCACCGGATGCCCCCCGCGCGCCGACCTCAGCGACCCGGACCCGCCGGCCGCGCGCGTCCCCAGCCCGTGGGCCGGACCGGGCCGGGGCGGGGCGCAGGGCCCGGCCCCGCCTCCGCCGCCCGGCGCCTCCTCCGCCAGCGCGCCGCCGCCGCCGCCCGGAGCCGGCCGGGCCGCCATCATGCTGAGCCGGCTCGGGGCGCTGCTGCAGGAGGCCGTGGGGGCGGTGAGCCGCGGGCCGGAGGGCGGGCGCGGGCCGGGCGGCGGGCGGGCGCGGGCCCCTCGGGCAGGACCCCTCCGCGGCCCGGCCGCTCCCGGGCCTCCCGCCGGTCGGCGCCTCCGCAGGCGCAGGGCTCCGGATCCTCCCCAGACCGCCCCGCTTCCCTGACCCTGGCCGGGACTGCTTCCTGCCGTGCTGTCGCCCGCCACCGCTCTCCCCGTTCCCGACGCTGCGTCCCGGGGCGCTCCCACGTCACCACAGCTCCCTCCCCGACTCCCCCGAAGCCCCCTGCCCCGCCCCTGTCTGCTGCCCTCCCCTGGCCGTAGCCCCTCCGTCCCTCCCTCACCTGGGTCTGAAAAACGCCCCTTCCCCTCTTCCGAGCCCCGCACAACTCCCAACACCCTGATGGCGGTCAGGCCGTGGGAAGTACCGGCCCTGAGTGACCAAGTGTCCAAGACGCGGAAAGAAACAGTGCCCTCAAATAGCCCTCCGTGGGAGAACCCCGGTCTCCAGCACGCATCCCACACCACACGAGCCGAATTGACCCTGATCAAGGGAGGGGCCGGCAGCCCCTGGGTGGCCTGGTGTGAAAGAGTGTATTGGTTTTTCCCATTCTGTCAGTATGGGTGGGTTTTTTTCGCCATTTTCTTTTGGGACAGAGGGCAGGTTCCAGGCAGCCCCCGAGGGTTCACTTCATTCAGCCAGATAAAGTGCAGTTTAGATGGGGTGGGAGGTGAGCCCTCTCTTTAACGCAGCTTTGCCAAGAAGCTGTGAAGTTAGTTCTTGTTCTCCTAATGGTGAGTTTAGTGTATCAAATTGTTCTAGGAGAAACATACTTGGGTTGCACCCCTCTCCCCCAGAACCTGCTCCTCTGTCAGCAGTCATGGTGACCCTACCTTGGCAGACTTGTTAGGAAAGTGAGAACCTTCTACTCACACCCCACCCCTCTTTTTTGCTTCCCAGTCCCTCTCTGCAGGAGACCCTGGGCCTGGTCACCCCATGGAGGAGGGGTTCCAAAGTGGCCTTTCCTTTCTTTCCTATCTGTGCCCAGCCTCCACGGCTGTCATTTTAGAAAGTGATCTGATCAACTAATTCCACCTGTGGGAAAAGGTCTGTCTACAAGGAGGAAGAATGGGCAGGCCCACCTGTTCCTTAAAATGCAGGAAGATCAGGCATGGCTCTGGAGATATTGGGAGCAGATATTTTTAGGCAGGTAATCTCCCCACCACCACCATATGCAACATATAGATGGTCCTGGAAGTGTGGTCCTGTGTGATCCACTGACATGGAGAATCCCTCTCCCACTTTACCCCTTTGTTGGGGATCTAAGTCTTTCCCTGTGCTGAATGATTAAGTCACTGTGACCCTGGAAGAGTACCCCTTCCTTCCTTCTCCTGACCAGCAAGAATAAGAATCATTTGGGTTCTTTCTAAAACTAATATTTCTAAAAAGAAACTGTTTGGGGCAAGTTCTTTGGTCTGGCATTAGAGTAGCTAGTGACATTCAGGAGGCCTGCAGCTTTCTCTCAACAGCTTTGCTGGCTGGCCTGCCCAGCTCTCTTGGGCTTTCTGGTCTTAACTGAGTAACTGAGTAGTAGTATTTTTGGTTGAAGCTCAGCTTAAGTTTTTTTTTTTTTTTATTGTTGGTTTTTTTTTTTTTTTTTTTTTGAGACTGTGAATGAAATTTGATGGAGGTGAGACCCCATCACAGAACAGATAATTGTGCTCTTCGGGGGTTCGAGGGCTTCCCAAGGTGAGGAGCTGTGGAGAGAGTGTTCTTGGGAGTTTACAGGGATAGGTAGTTTATGAGGAGTATTCTTTGGTCTAGGGGGGCTCTTGGTTCAGCAGAAGTGACTTTGCAGTCCAGTGGCGTCACATAGACAGTAATAAGATAGAGTAGCTCATCGTGGAGTATTTGGAAGTCTGTGGGAGGTGACACTTCAAGAAGGGTCATGGTCCCTGTAGTCAACTGAAGGAGCACAAGATTGGGGCCAGGATGAGGAGTGCTTCAAGCTCTCCTTCCCAGTGTCCAGCTTTCTCCCCCTGACGCTCTGGCTCCTACGCATCCTTCCTGCCTTTGCCTGCTCTCCTATAGGAGGCTGTCAAATGAATCTTCCTCAAACACTGCTTAGAAGGTGGCATTGACCTGCTCCTAGCTGCCTGCAAAATAATACCCGGACTTCTTGGGTTGGCCTTGGAGACCCTGCAAACTCATCAACCCTGTCCTTCCCCAGATGCACCTTGGAGTTCCTTCTGGAGGGAATGTCTTCCTTCTCAGTCGAAATCTGACCTCGTTCAAGCTTGAGTTCAGGTGTGGCCTCAGTAAAGCCTTCCCTGTTCTGGCCTGTTAGATGTGACCCCTCTTTTGTGAGAGGCCCCTTTCCGTCTCTCCTGGAGCCTCATACTACTCCTTTGTAGTTTAGTTATTCATTGTGATTTCAGATCCTTTCTGTTTCTAGAGGACTGAGGCTTAGTCATTCTTGTGTTGTGGCAGCATCTAGCATGGCACTCTGCACCTACCAGGCTCTTAAAAGACACTGTGCAGTGACCTGACGAATGTGTGGCCAGCTCTGTGGAGCCGCATTCAGGCAGGAGTCCAGGACAGGGCTTTCTGGAGCTACCAGCCTTTTGCTGGGTCTTGCTGGGGGACCAAGGCGAGTGTAGAGGGACTCAAGGACCCCAGAGCATTGAGTGCCCTGGGCAAGAACCTAGAGGTTGAAAATGAGCACCTATGGGTAGGGACTGTTTGACACGCATATTCCTCCTGCAGACATTCGCTCTGCAACAAAAGAGGAATGGCCTTTTTTGGAGAAGTTTCCAGGGAAAGTGCTGATCACTGGGTCTGAGAACATGGAGATGGAGAGAGCTTTCACAGAAGAGGGGAGCTGAGGGGCTTGCTCGGAACAGTGGCCCAACTCTCTCAGAAGGCAGGGGCCAAGGGTAATCAACTAGGGGTTAAGGGGTGCAGCCTGAAACCTTGGACGAAAGAGGGAAACCCATAGTAGGCCACCTCTTCTGTGTCTTGCTGATGTGCCCTGTCCAGCTGAATAGTCTGTCATGGTGGTGAACACCGATTTTCTTTCTTTCTTTAAAAATATTTATTAGTTGTTTTAGTTATAGGTGTCCACAGTATCTTTATTTTTTATTTGTATGTGGTGCTCAGGATCGAACCCAGTGCCTCACGCATGCTAGGCAAACTCTCTACCTCTGAGCCACAGCCCCAGCCCTGAACACCGATTTTCATAACTCTGATTGAAGGGACCTAAAGCCTTGTCTTTGCAGTGTTTCCCACTTTTTTTGGGGGGGGGGATACTAGGGATTGAACTCAGGGGCACTCAACCACTGAGCCCCAGCCCCAGCCCTATTTTGTATTTTATTTAGAGACAGGGTCTCACTGAGCTGCTTAGCCCCTCGATTTTGCTGAGGCTGGCTTTGAACTCAGGATCCTCCTGCCTCAGCCTCCTGAGCCGCTGGGATGACAAGCCACCGCCTCCTGCTCTCACTTTTTATCGTTGCACATGTTTTGGTTCCTGCCTGTGCCTGTCTTGTAGCGTGACCAGGTTGTGTTGAAGTGCTGTCTGTTTCCCCATCAACAGGCTTAGCTCCCCAGGACGGGGTGTGCTGGATAGGGACCTGTGGAAGGGAGGGGCCGTGGGGAGTGATGCCGGGAGGACCTTGGAAAGTGATGGAGACGGTGCTTGTGGGTCAGGGAGAGATGTTCCTCTTCTCTTTGAAAGGCTAGAGTGGAGTGCCTCTTCCAGGGCCTCGTGCCCACCAGACTGGCACATCGCAGGAGTGTGGGGTGTTTGTCCCTGGGAGCACCGGAGGCAGAGCTCATGGTTACGGAGCCCCACTGAGGTTGTGGCTCTGCTCTCTCTGCAGCGGGAACCCAGCATCGACCTGCTGCAGGCCTTCGTGGAGCACTGGAAGGGCGTCACCCACTACTACATCGAGAGCACAGGTGGGGCCGCTTCTCCCCAGCCCGGGGGCTCCTGGAGGAGGACTTGGTCAGAGGGTCACAGTGTAGCTGACATCCACTGCCAGAGTCGGGGCCAAGCCCGTGAAGACAGGGAACAGAAGGGGATACAGAGCCCTGGTTGCCTGTCTTTGTGGTGTGGTTGCAGACTGCATCCTCACCTTTTAGGAGAGGAGCTGTTTGCGGGATGAGCAGGGACATGGGGGTTGGGGATCTTGTTGGCCTGACTGCAGGGTGAAGGTGGCTTCACTTGCCTCAGCTTCCTGCTAGGTAGAACCTCCAGGCCTTTATCCCCCAAGTGCCTGTGCCTAGGGTTACTGGTGAAAAGAAACAGAACGCATTCCCCTTTCCCTGGGCCAGCCTAGGGACATGTCCCTTGTAGAGATCTGGGACAGGAAGAGAACCAAAACCAAGGTCTGGCCTATGCCTGGTCCTTCTCTTTAAGCTAACACCTTAGAGGGCCAAAGCCTTGGGTCATTTGGCCTCTAAGATCACTCACTGAGGGGCAGAATCTGATTGGTTGCTTTGTAGTCAACATGCCTGGATTGGTAGATGGAGAATGGTTGCCAGGTAACCAGATCCTGCATCCTTAGCTTTCCACCTCCCAGCGTTCAGACTGTGTGATTCTAGGCTACACTGTTCCTAAAGCCTTTTTTTCCAGCCTGAACCAGCCCAAGAAATCACAAAGTGGCCTTTGGGCACTCTTATGACCCTCTGTTAGCTCAGGGTTCTCAGTGTCGGCACAGTCGACATTTGGACAGTATTGTTCTTGTAGAGGGGAAATGTTTTGTGCAGTTTTGTCTGTAGAGCAGCAGTTCTCCACCTCCTGCCCCTCCATCATAACAACCATAACTGTCTTCAGACACTGACCGCCCCATACACACACCCAGTTGGGAACCACCCCTTTACAGCTCTCTTATCAGATCTGCATCCAATTTTTAATTTCCAAAATGGTTCCTAGACCTGAGGCATCCTGAGAGGATGAGGTAGGCCGCCTTGCCGAAGAACCTATTCTTTAGAGGAAAGCTAGGGGGTGCTCCAAGGCAAGTCCCAAAACGTTCTCTGTAAAAACCCAGCACCCTGTGAGGCTGACTCCTGAGGCCCCACCAACCAGCTCCTCCATGATGGTGGAACAGGTTGGGGTGGTGTGCAGATTGATTTATGCTTTGTAAAAAAACGGTGCTGTCCTTTGTGAGTGGAAAAGGGGCATAAACAGGCCCCAGGAGGTTGTCACTCAGGAAGCTGCTAGAAATAGCCTTGTATGTGACAGACCCCTAAGCCCTCAGCTGCTCACTCAAGCCCAGAGCAGACAGGCAGGCAGCTTCTAAAATGTCTTTCTGTGGGCCCATGATGTGTCCTTGTCTCGGATTTGGTAGGAAAATTACCCTGTGATAAAGTGCTGGGGCCATATCCTGGGCCTCATCCAAAAGGACTTTTAAGATATATGAACTGGGGCTGGAGATGTGGCTCAGCGGTAGCGCGCTCACCTGGCATGCGTGCGGCCCGGGTTCGATCCTCAGCACCACATACCAACAAAGATGTTGTGTCCGCCGAGAACTAAAAAATAAATAAAAAAAAAAAAGATATATGAACTGTAAACTTCCATTTCCTGGTTGTCCTCAACCCCTTCCCTCATCTCCCAGGTGTGACCTACCCCTTCCGGGTTCTGCAGGAGAGGGTACAGTTTTTAAGCCAAATGCCCATTTTCATCCTACTCACCCTTGCTTCCTGAATCTCAATTAGATGAAAACACCCCAGTCAAGAAAACAGATATTCCCTGGCGGTTGAGGCAGATGCTGGACATCCTGGTGTATGAGGAGCGGCAGCAGGTGGCGGCTGGCGAGGCAGGGCCCTGTCTAGAATACCTGCTGCAGCACAGGATCCTGGAGACCCTATGCACGCTGGGCAAGGCCGAGGTGGGTATGCCCAAGGAGCCTCCAGAAACTTCCACTCTAGCCAGCCCCTGGATTCCAGGCTTTTCTACCCTGTCCCACCCATACTCACACACACTAAGGGTGAGTGAGCCAAAAGGAAAGGATTACTGTGGCTGTCTCACTTGGGACATCCCATCTCCTCCCAGGGACTCTTATTTTTATGCTCATTCAGCAAAGATATACTGAACACCTGAAGTGTGCCAGGCTGTGTTCTAGACACAGCAGTGACAAGAAGAGAGGAATCCTCATGGGTGAGGGGCCGGATAACTGTGTACAGTTGGCCCTTGTTATCCAAGGGGGATTGGTTCCAGGACCCCACTCCATCTCCCCTTGAATACCAAATCAATGGATGCTCAAGTCCCTTATTCTAGAAAGGGGTCCTGGATCCAGTGTTCCATGGATATACCAAGGGAGGACCATGTTTGCATATAAGCTATATGTATCCTCCTGTACCTTTAAATTGTATCTGGCCAGGTGTGGTTTATATACGTGTATAATCCCAGAGACTGTGGAGGCTGAGGCAGAAGTTTGAGGCCAGCCTGGACAACTTAGCAAGACCTTGCCTCAATAAATAAATAAATAAATAAATAAGTAAATAAAAGGGCTGGGGTTGTAGCTCAGTGGTAGAGGACTCCTGGGTTCAATCCCCAGTACTGGAAAAAAAAAAAGTCATCTTTAGATTACTTACAATGCCTAATACAAATTTAAGTGCTGGCTGGGCGCAGTGGCACATGCCTGCAATCCTAGTGACTCAAGAGGCTGAGGCAGGAGGATTGAAAGTTCAAGGCAGGACTGGGGTTGTGGCTCAGGCCCTGGGTTTGATTCTCAGCACCACATAAAAATAAATAAATAAAATAAATAAAAATAAAATAGTATTTAAAAAAAAAGTTCAAGGTCAGCTTCTGCAACTTAGCAAGGCCCTAAGTAACGTTAGCAAGACCCTGTCTCAAAAATAAATTGAAAGGTTTAGGAATGTGGCTCTGTGGTAAAGCTTCCCTGGGTTCAATCCCTGGTATCAGAATCAAAATAAATGCTATGAAATTAGTTGTTCTGCTGCATTGATTAGGGAATAATGACAAGAAAAATGTCTGTACATCTGCAGTATAGATGCAATGTGGGATTTTTGCATTTTAATAGTTTTGATCTAAGGTTGGAGGATGTAGAGGGCCAGCTGTAGTATGTTTGATAACTTCTCAGTTATGAGAAAACTAAGGCAGGAAAGGAGGTTGGAGCACAAGGAAGGCGGGTTTGAAACATCAGGCAAGGGAAGGACACTTTGTGAGAAGGCAGCCTCTGAGCTGAGATGAGGAGGAGGTGAGCCCATGGTTTTCTGGGGAGTAGCGTTCTGGGCAGGTAGCTGTGGCCTCGACTGACAGGGCACTCTGTTCCCACCCCCAGTACCCCCCAGGCATGCGGCAGCAGGTGTTCCAGTTCTTCAGCAAAGTCCTGGCCCAGGTGCAACACCCCCTGCTGCATTACCTCAGTGTCCACAGGCCTGTGCAGGTGAGGGGCCAGGAAGCCAAGGGGTGTCTGGGTAGGAGGCCCTCCTTCCCCACCACCCTACTCCCCTGTTTCTGCCCTGTTACCCTTCCAGAAACTTCTCAGACTTGGTGGGTCAGTCCCTGGATCCCTCACAGAAAAGGAGGAGGTGCAGTTCACCAGCGTCCTCTGCTCCAAGATCCAGCAGGATCCAGAGCTGCTCACCTACATCCTGGAAGTAAGCATTTCTGCAGAGAGCAGGAAGAGGAGGACCTGGAACCCCCTAAACCCTTTGAGCAAGCAGGAGAGGTCACAGGCAGCTTCTCTGTGACTCCAGGCTGAGGCCCTGTCCCTGCACTCTTAAGGGAGGTCCCAGGAGAATGTTCTCCACTGTGACCTGGCATCCCTCCTTCTTTGCAGGGTAAAAAAATCATCAGTAGGAAGAAGGCACCCAGAGAGTCTACCGCCCTGTCCAAAGACTCAGCCTGCCACGCAGACAAGGACCATTTCCACAGCAGTGCTCCTGACAAAGGATCCCAGCTGGATGGGGAGCACTGTGGGGCCCAGGCCTTGAACAGCCACCTGCCTGCTGAGACTGAGGGGCCAGAGAGTGGGACCGGGGAGAGCACCCTGATCACCTCCCTGCTTGGACTGTGCAAGAGCAAGGTGCTGGCCATAGAGATGACAAGGGTGGAGACAGGAAGGGTGGGGTGAGTTGCTAGGAGGCCATCTGGGGGTTCAGATGCATGTCCCTGATGTATGTCCCCAACCCCTTAGAAGAGTCGAGTGGCCCTGAAGGCCCAGGAGAACTTGCTGCTCCTGGTAAGTGTGGCCTCCCCAGCAGCTGCCACCTACCTGGTGCAGAGCAGCCCCTGTTGCGTGGCCATCGCAGAGCACCTTTGCCAGCTGTACCGATCCCTACCTGCCTTCCTCGACCCCGCAGACATCGCAGCTCTAGAGGGCATCAGCTGGAGGTAGGTCCTTGGCCGGGGAAGGCCGGTTTCTGATTTCTCTGGTTTTCCACATGGGATGGGAGTCCCTGCTGGCCACCTTCTTCTGGAGGTTACAGAGAATCCCCAAGGGCTTTGTCAGCCTTCTGGAAGCTTCACTTTTGCAGTCTTGATCACAAGGCCTGCCGTAGAACTGGTCCCAACAATAGTGGCTCCAGAGGAGGAGGAGAGGGCCCACTCCCAGCTGTCCTTGGGGAAGATCTTGAAGTTTTTCTCTGGCCCTCCAGACTTCCCACCTTCCGCTTCCCTAGGTTACCCAGTGCCCCATCTGATGAAGCGTCCTTCCCTGGCAAGGAGGCCCTGGCTGCCTTCCTGGGCTGGTTTGATTACTGCGACCACCTTATCACAGAGGCACACGCGGTGAGCAGGGGCGGGCCCAGCCAGGGCGCTCTCCCGGCTTCCCTTACCATCCCATCTCGAGGACAGGTGGAGCAGTGACTTGGTTGCCCAGGGCCAGGAGCCAGCAGGGTCCCTGTGAGCCCAGCCCCTCTGTCTGACATGTGGGCACTGTGAAGACAGAGATTCCCAGGGAAATTGTGATGGGTGTGAACACAGTGGAGACACACTCTTTGGCACTCAGGTGGTTGCAGATACCTTGGCAAAGGCTGTGGCTGATAAGCTGTTTGTGGAGACTCTGCAGCCCCAGCTCCTGCATGTGTAAGTATCTGTCCGGTTTCCTGGGCCTTGGCCCTGGTCTGCATCATGCCCACCGCACCAAGCCCCTTCCTGTCCCTTTAAGACCAGGTAATTCCTTGGCTAGAGTTGGGTCTGTGTACTTCACTGGTTAAAGTTTGCCAGGCTGCCCCTGACGGCACATCACTCTGAGCTACATGGGCTGAATGACAGCCTCCCACCCCAACTATATGACCTCAGTAGGCACAGGGCCACAACCCAGGACATATTAACCAAAGAAGTAAGGAGAGCAGCCGAGGGTCCTGCAGCACTGCTCCCATTCGCCCCCTGCCCCTGTGCTCTCTCCACCTGGCTCAGATCCCCCGCCTGGCTAAGGTGCCCTCTGCCCATAGGTCTGAGCAAAGCATCCTGACCTCCACCGCGCTGCTGACCGCCATGCTGCGCCAGCTCCGTTCCCCCGCTCTGCTGCAGGAAGCTGTGGCCTTCCTCCTGGGCCCTGACCAGCAGCCTGCAGCCCTTGAGGACAACCCCCGCACCCTGTGTTCACACCTCATCAGACACTGCGACCACCTCTCCGACGAGGTAAGACAGAGGGACGCCTGACTCTGCTCACCCCCACCCTGCCAAGGGGGTCTCCTGAGCACTTCTTCCCATCTTCATTAGCTTGCCCAGGAGATTCTGCCTCTGAGGCCTTGAGCCCCTCAAAGCAATGACAAGGTGATTGGCAGCTGAGCTGTTTTTGTTACCCAGTAATTTTCTGTGACAATATACTCTTCGTGTTGCTGTGTGTTACCGTAGTTTTCCCATTTACTTGGCTTGTTGGAGGCTTAAACCCTCTGTGATGTAGGGGAAGCTGATAGTCCCATTTTTTAGATGGGGAAACTGAGGCAGTGGCCTTACCTCTGATAGCACATCAAATAAGTAACAGAGCCTAGGGATATAGCTCGGTGGTAGATCTCCTGCCTGACATGTTTGAGGCCCTGGGCTCGATTTCCAGCCCTACCCCACCCCCACCACACAAGGTCACAAAATGAGAACTATACCCAGCTTTCCTGGTTCCTGGGCCACCCTCCATAAACTTCTCGCCCCAAAGCCTGCCGTGTTAGCCCCTGGCCACAGCAGTGACCCCTGCCTTAGAGGACTTTTCTTTATCTGGGCCAGCAGTTCCTAGACACTGAGGTGGGGGGCACCCTGCCATCCCCTCTTGCTCCAGATCAGCATCGCCACACTGAGGCTGTTCGAGGAGCTGCTCCAGAAGCCCCATGAGCAGGTCATCCGTGACCTGGTCTTGTGCAACCTCGACGGCCGTCTGTACGTGGCCCGGGGCTCACCGGAGCCCGAGAGTTATGAGGACACCCTGTAAGTACAACTGGGAGGCCGGGGGCTGCCCAGGACCCAGCCCAGCCCTCAGCACGCCCACGAGCATCCATTCATTGGTGCCTCCCGGGCGCTCTGGCTGCAGAGATCTGGAGGAAGACCCCTACTTCACCGACGACGGCTTCCTCGACTGCGGCTTTTCACCTTCTGCAAAACCTCGTGCCGCTCCTCCCACGAGTGCCCCTGGCAAGACGGCAGTTACCGAGATCGTCAACAGGTGGGGAGCAGGTTAGGCAGTCGGCGCCTCTTGACCGGTGTTCTGTTTTGGGGTCCAGTGAGCAGGGGAGCCCAGGGAAGCACCTCCACACCTAGGCTCTGTCTCCCAGTTTCCTCTGCCTGGTGCCGGAGGAGGCCAAGACCTCAGCTTTCCTGGAGGAGACTGGCTATGACACGTATGTCCACGATGCCTACGGACTGGTAAGTGGCAGCTCTGCAGTAAGTACCCCTCTTGTCCTTCCGAGGCCTTGGGTTGACAAACTCCTTTGGTGTCCTGCCCAAGGGGCCCCAGGACCATCCCTCCTGCATTGGGCCCCTCGGCTGGGCCCTTCTGGGCCTGCTTCTTCAACTGTCCCCCAACTCTCCTCCTTTCTCCTTCAGTTTCAGGAGTGTAGCTCCCGTGTCGCCCCCTGGGGCTGGCCCCTGGGTCCTGCACCCCTGGACCTCCATGAGCCCGAACGGCCTTTCTTTGAGGGTCCCTTCCTCCAAGTGCTGTTTGACCGCATGGCCCGGATTTTGGATCAGGTAGCCAATAGGATTGGGCCCCAGAAGAACTGCAGGTTGGGTCCTCTGAGTCCTTCAAGAGAGCAGGGGCTAGCCACAGGGCTCGACCCCCATCTCTGGGTCTCCCTCTCCGTGGCCCCTCGCCTTTCCCCAGGCGGGAAGCCCATCTTGCTTCTGCTTCACACGCCCTAACATGCTTTGGCCCTCAGCCCCAGGGAATCCATGACACACACACATCACGTGAGCCTCCCACCCCCGCACACGTTCACACCAGCCAGGCGCCTTGCTGGGGGAGTGAAAAAATGCTCACCACCCCCTGCCAATCCTCAGTATTGTCCATCTCATTCCCTACAGCCATACAGCCTGAACCTGCAAGTGACCTCAGTCCTGTCCCGGCTCGCCCTCTTCCCCCACCCCCATATCCACGAGTACCTCCTGGATCCCTACATCAACCTGGCCCCTGGCTGCCGGAGCCTGTTCTCTGTGCTTGTTAGGGTAAGAATGCTGGGGAACAGGAAGGAAGGGAGCAGGGAAGGGGGCTGGGGGCTGGACACCCTTGCCAGTCAGGGAGAGATAGGTCCCCCTGCTCGCCCCTATGGCACAGCAGGGCCAGGGGAGCCTGCAGAAATATGTCTGGTTCCCATCTCAGTCCTCTCTGGTTCCCATTCTAGGTGATTGGAGACTTGATGCAAAGAATTCAGAGGGTACCCCAATTCCCAGGCAAACTGCTCCTGGTACGCAAGCAACTGATGGGCCAGGTCCCTGGGGAGCAGTAAGTAACTGAGGGTAGTGGTGCCTCGGGGTGGGGAGGTGGAAGGTTCCTCAGGTTGGGAGCGTGTCTAGCCACTGGGTCAAGCCTTGATTTTAGGCTGTCATGCTAGGCACATGCCTCTGCCACCCAGCCATGTCCCCTATGCCATCTCCCCTCAGGCTGGACCACCAGATCCTCCTTCAGGGTGTGGTCGTACTTGAGGAGTTCTGCAAGGAGCTGGCTGCCATTGCTTTCGTCAAGTTTCCCCCACATGGTCCTCAGCTGAACCTCTCCCCACCCCCGGAAGGGCAAGTCTGAGCCAGGAGCATGACGGGCAGGTGAGGAGACTCCTGTCCAAACCTCTGCTCAGAAGCTGCCTCCTGCCTGGCTCCGCTGCCACTGCTCTCCTCTGGGTTGCGGCCTCAGCTCCCAGGCCGACTCTGGGAGGCCCTGACCTGTTGACCACATGGGCCAGGGTTTCAGGGAGTGGGCTTCTGAAGTGCCAAGGAGCGAGAGAGAGAGATGGCTTCCCAGGCAGTCAGGGTCCTCGGGCCTTCTCGGAGAATGTGAGTGGTGGCCAGCGAGCGCCCAGACCCTGACCCTTCGGTGTTATGGGACTATCCCCTCAGTGCTGTCCCTGTGTGGCCAAGGCCATGACCTGTGACAGATAACTCCATGGGCAATGGGGACTGAGCTCCTGGCTCCAAGGAACCCAAGCCAGAGAGATGGGGACCAGAAGCTCTGTCACGAGGCACCATGGAAGCTGCTGAAATTTGTCATTTTTTCTTGCCTTCTTGGCTTGAGCCGTGGAGAAGGGGCAGAGAAGGGGACTGTGGGGGATCCCCCTCTTCCTGCCCTGCCCTCCTGGAGACTGTTGCAAAATTCCCAACGCTTCATGGCACATGCCCAAAGCATGCTCCGCACCCAGGCGGGGGCAGCCACTAATGAGAACCCCAGAGCCGTGGCAGCCAGGGCAGGTGGGCGCCTTGGAGCTGGGGAGCCAGGTGCCAGTCCACACAGCTCCAGCTGCTTCCTCTTTGGCGCCTTCTGAACCAGTCTCAGCAGGTCCACAACACCTGGGCAGAGAGGTCAGTGACCAGGGGAGGACATCCTTGCTCTCCAAAATCCACCCCCCCACCCCCCCCACCCCCGCTCAATGCTCCCAGTGGAACAGCTGGAGCACAGGACCTCAGGGTACAGATGGGCAGGACACCTCTGCCTCCAGACCCCCGAGGCCTGGTGGGGAGGGGCTGAGGCACAGGCAGATGGTTCTGGTGTTGTTCTCCCTGTGTGCACTCCATGGCTGGGTCTGCTACCCCGCCCGGCCGAATCTGTCTCGACCTGCAGGAACACGGGCGTAGCCAGGCATTACCTCACAGCGGGACTGCAGTTGCTGGCTTCGCTCCTGGGCAAGGAGGAGCAAGCCAGAGCCCCTTTCGCTTCCTTTTCCTGCCCATGCCGCTTCTAGAAGCCTGGCACAGGTTGCCAAGAGGTGACATGAAAGAGGAGGGAACTCAGTGACCTCTACCTCTCCCGCATTCCTCCAGCGGGGGAGGACTCTTGCTGCTTGGAAGAATGCCGTGCACGTGTGCACGGGGTGTTGGTGTGGCAGGAGAGCAGACAGTGGCTGGATTGGGTCTGGACACAGATTCTTAAAATGTTGGAGGGTCCGAGAGTCCCAGGCCTCTCATCAATGCACTTTGGCATTTGCACGGTGTCTTCCCCCAGGTAGCACAGCAATAAACAGTGTGACTGCGTGGACACGATGGCTGTGTTCTTCTTCAGCCTTCTCATCCCCTACCCTGGCTTCTCTGCTAATTTGGGCCCATCTTCCACCCCTAAGAAGACAGGTTCAGTTCCTTTTCCAGCACTGGCGCATAGGTGGGTGGTAAATGGAGACAGGCTCTGGCAGCGCAAATCCAATATTCCTCCACACCTGCCAGGAACTACTCTCTTGGCTGAGCCACACGACACTGTTTCTATTCAGCTCATCTACAACAGCCTGCCAGCCTGGGAGCGACCAGGAGGGGACAGGCCACGTGGGAGTGCCTGGATGCAGGTCTCCTTTTCCTGGATTTGTTGCGTGTTAACTCTCGTAACTCTCATTTGTGAAGGGCGGGCCTGATATTTAACATACTTGTCCTTAGATGTGTTGAGAGGGGAGGGCTCCTCTGAGAGGTCACCAAGAGCATTCCAGGGTCAGGCAGGCAGAGAACTTAGAGAAGGGCCCTCCTGTGGCTCTCAACTGGGTGCACATTAAAATCACCTAAGCTGGCCTTTTTTCTTCTTTTAAACCCCTGAGCTATATCCCCAGACCTTTTTTTTTTTAATTCTAAGACAGGATTTCATTAAGTTGCTGGGGCTGGCCTTGAACTTGCGATTCTCCTGCATCAGCCTCCCCAATTGCTGGGATTATAGGCATGTGCGCACCTGGACCCTTTTTAAAATGCCAGTGCCCGGCCTGTCTCCCCCAGCAGTTAAGTCAGCTTGGGGATGGGGCAGAAGGGTATGGAAGTTCTCTAGGTGGCTCTCATGTGCTCCCCGTGTGGAAAACAACCATGCTGAATAGTGGGAGGAATATCACCGACTGGGTGTGGACTGGAGTGGCAGGGGAGGTGTCTCTCAGACACTCTGAGAGTGAACCAAAAAGGGTTTGGTTCATCATTCACAAGATGTGTCTCAGAGGGGCTGAGGATTTCAACCTCTCTCCAGAGGCCAGAGAGACAAGATGGCAGCTGAGAGAAGGCAGGGGCTGGGAAAGACCAGAGTTCCCCTGGGTAATTACCCAAAGAAAAGCCCATTCAAGTGTTCACCTGCTCGGAATCAGAAATCTACTCCTTGGATGTGGTGATCAGCACAGGATATGTTTTCTTTGTTACTTTGGTTTTCCCTTAAAGTTCTTTTATTTGAAAATACACACACACACACACACACACACACCTCCTGCCTTGATTTGGCAGGAATCAGAGGAATTGAAGAAAGGGTTTAATACAGCTCGGGCTGAAAATATAAGCAGGCAGAGGCGAGAGGGAGTAGGCTCAGAGCCTGGGAAGCTCAGGCAGAGGCAGGGGCGGTATTTCCGGCTCCAGACCCACCTGCATCTTCCCAGGGTCCCAGCTGCTCAACTTCTGGAGGGGTCTGAGCTGTTTTCATGAAGGATGTGGCCCCTCCCAGTCACATCCTGCCCAGCAGGACAGAAGAGATGGCAAGAGCCCTGGTGGGCTTAGAGGTTGCAGTGAACAGCAGGAGGTACCAGCCCCAGCCACCCTGTTGGTGCACTGGGTGGAGGGGGGGACGCCTGGGTGGCTGTGGGTGGGACAGAGGAGCAGCAGTTCTCCTGAACAAGAGCCTCCCTCACTTCACCCCCCCCCCAGAGACATTTAGGCAGGAAAGGCAAGGTGAGCAATATCTATTTACTTGGCAAGAGGCCCTCCCTCAAAGGCCTCCCTACACCCTCCTTGAAGTTGTAATTGCTTGAAAGAATCAGCATGCAGGCCTTTACCAAGGTGGGCACAGAAAGTGAGGAGGAGATGCCATTTGGGGATCAGAGTGCTCCTCATCCACTTAGGGAGAAGCATCTGTGTACCCTCGAGGCAACTAGGTGCTTGCACTCTAGACTTGCTTAAAAGGCACTGTCCCTTTTAGGGCAGTGCAGGGGCCTGTGGCCAGTTCCACAAAGTTTCCCTGAGAATCAGGAAAACTGCCCCTGCTCTCTGTGCAATCAGACTGCCAGCTCCTGCCTGCCTTGGAGGGAGGGAGGCAAAGTCTGATAGAGAAGTCCTATTGCCCAGCTCTTGCTGGCACCTCCCTATCTATTTAGTGGGACAACAGAAGATTCCTGGAGCTTCTGTAGGAGCTGGGTTTGTAGGTCTCCCTCCATCACCTTCCACCAAGAATAGTTCTCACCCAGAACCTTCGGGGGCTCATCTTGGATCCCTGGGTTCCGAAAAGCCACCGTCACCAGCACATTCAGGCAGATGCCATCTGTATGTTCTTTGCCCAGGTGCTGCAATCCAAGCAGCCCCTTGGTCTCCACTGCCAAATTGTGCAGGGTCAGACACTCCTGTAGCAGCCGCAGGACAGCCACCTTGATGCCACCCCTCTGCTCCATGGGGGTAAAGCCACAGGCAGTGATGGGCAAATGAGGCATCCCCACTGTGCCCACCAACACCCACACTGTCTGTACATTAGTAAAGGTGGCCACCAGCCGCTGGCAGACCACACTGCAAGGAAGCTCTTGGGGCAGGATGAGAGGATGCCTGGCTTGCTGGCGGTACTGGGCAGCTAGCTCTACCAGGTGCAGAATGTCATGGGCTCGTAGTGGAGTGGGCAGGGAGATCCGTGGGTACCAGGCAGCCTGCAGGGACTCAGCATCTGCCTCCTTGGAAGTCTTGAGAATCCCACCTAGGGGAGATTTGGGGCACAGGGAGGGAGAAGGTATTAAAAGAAGCGTGGGGACTGGCAAAGTAAAAGAACGCCCAAGAACTCCAGCCCCGATCAGGGAGGCCATGAGCCCTCAGGCTGCAATCAGCCAGCACCAATCTTGTACCAGTCAGAACAGGGCTGGCTGTGGAAGGGCTCCTCTCACCAAAGGACAAGCTGGGGGAAAGGTGGCAGTTGGCCCCTGCTCACATGCCACCAAGTGGGCTGTACCTGTGGGGCGAGCAAGGAACACGAAGCGGATCCAGGAGGGGCCCCGCTCTTCCACCAAGAGCAGTGTCACAGGCTCACAGTGCAGGCCAGCCTCCTCCTTCACCTCCCGCTGCAGTGCCTCCACGATGGTCTCCCCAGGCTCCATTCTCCCCGCAGGAAGGTACCATGACCCCCGGCACTCCCTCTTGGCCTCCTGGATCAGTAGCACCTCATCCTGAGGGGGCAGAGAGAATCTTCACCCCCAACCTGGCTGGCAGTCTGGGGCTCCAGAAGAGTAGCCCAACAAGCAACCTTCCCACCCAGGAGTCCAAGTGGATCTAAAAGGTGGTAGCCCAAGACTCCCTCAATGGTGGACACCTTCAAAATGCTGAGCTGTCCAGGACACTGGCCCTTGTGTGGCTGGGGGCTACAGAAAAACTTTCTTTGTAATAATTTATGCCTCTGTGAATTCAGAAAGACTTCCATTTCAGCAAGGGGCTAAGATGCCTGGGAGCTGCTTCAGGGGCTGGAGATAAGGCCCTAGAATGAGGGTTCCACTTGTCCTGTACTGATTGGTGTTTATATATATCACAGTGTAGCTGTCACTTTCCCCTGGGGTTTACAAACAGCTTGTGGCCAGTCCCTACTCCGGGAACTGAGCTTTGAAGCTAGCAGTCACCCCCATCTCGTCCCATGTGACCCCTCCCTATGGCCTTGGCCACTTGTAACTGTCATTACATTGACTTGTACAGACATCAGCCCAAAAAAGAGCTCTCAGGGCGCCAGAGACCTGAGTGTAAGCGCCTCATTCCATTCCTAGCAGGCCATTAGAGGGTCCCTCTCCGTGTCACCCCATACTAGACTCCTGGGAGGGGGAATACCAAGGAGCTGAGGCCTACTGAGGGGGACCAACAGCTCCCGGGCCTCAGTTTCCGCCTCTGTCTATCGGGACAATCGCAGGGCTCAGATGCAAGTGTGACAGTGCTTTGTAAAACTGGGAAGCGCCACGCACAGTGCAGTGGTGGCTGCGGCCGTTGGCTCTCGGTCCCCACCTGGGCTGGCTGCGCGCTCCCGAGGCCCAGAGGAGGGCCGCGGGCCGACGCTCACCTGCTCGTTGAGGAACACGGCCAGCACCACGTAGCAGACGTTCTTCCGCAGCCGCACGGGCGCGGGCGGCTCACCGGCTGGCCCCGAGTCACAATTCTGTACGCGCAGCCCCTGGCCCCCCAGCACGGCCGCCAGCGCACCCGCCAGATCTTCCGAGGCCATCGAGTCGCCTGGCAGGCGGCGGCGGAGACCCCGCGGACTCCAGAGCCCGGTGGGCTGGACGGGCGAGTGTGGGCTCCCTCGCCCACGTCCCCTCCCCTGCAGCCTGCGGCCGGCGCGAACGCGGAAGCGCCCGGCGAGCCCCGCCCGCTGAGAGTCTGCGTGTCACCGCGGCCCGCACGGATTGGCCGGCCGGAGTCGGTCACCGAGGGGGCGGGGCCAGCCCGTTAAGGGGCGGGGCTCCGGCCCTGGGCGGTGGGGACCCTCGCCGCGCTTCTGCCCCCTTGCCGTTCCTGTCTCTCTCCCGGGCGGTCTCCCGCCGCCAACCCCTCTAATTCCTCCAGCACGCACTTGTCAGTGCGGGTTCCGACGGTGACGTCATCCTGCCCGCTGGGTGCTGAGCGCCCGGGCGGCCAGTGGCGGTGGCGTCACAAGCCGGATGACGTCACAGAGGCCGGGACCCGCCACTTGGACCCACTGTCCAACTTTCATCAAAAACAAATTAGGGCAAATTGCCCGAGATGATCACCTTCCAAATAACTTTCTTCTTACTTCGGTTAATTGTGCTAAATGTCAGGTGGCCCGTGGACACAGACTAATGCCTTGGAGATTCTGATCTAGTTGGAGAGATGGACACAGACATTTCATAAAAAGTCAACTGAGGGTCATAGGCTAAGTGCAAAATCATTGGTTTGGGCAGAAGATTTGCCAGACAGAGGCTCAGAGGAGGGAGAGGGCAAGACTGGGATGGTCAAGGTGGGGCAGGGGTGGGATCGCGAGGCAGGGATTTGGGGCGGAGAAACAGTCTGGAATCAGCCGCTCAGCCTTGTCAGCAGGCCCCAGCTCCCCGCATTTCCTATGCCGTGTACTCGGCCTCTGCTGCAGACTGAACCCTCGGAGGGTACGGGCGGTGCCCTCCCACCCAGCACGCAGGACCTGGCGCATGGGGAGCAGGGTGTGGGTTGTTTTGGCCAGCTCCTGCTTCTCTCCCAGCCTGACCTTTCCTCTTCAGAGCTTCCTTTAACCTTCTCTCAGGACAGGAAGGCAGAGCCAGCTGGAAGGAATCTGCAAGCAGGCCAAGGCTAGGCTCCGCACCCCATCTATCCGCCCCTTCCCTCCTCTCCCCTGCTGGCTTTGTACACCTCCCTTTTGAGGGGCAGTGACTTGGTGGTGCTAACAAAACTCTGGACTTCTGGATGGCTTGCTCTGGTGCCCCTGGCTGGGTTGGGCCTCAGTTTCCTCATCTTTAGAATAGGGTCATAATAACCCTTGGTCCACAGGGTTGATGGAAAGCCAGGACATCTTGAGAGGAGTTACGTGACTTGCCCAGCACTGGGCACCATCACCAGGCAATCCACCAATGCTCCAGCTGAGTCCTTGCAGCCATATCACTTGTTACTCCTATACAAAGACCTGGCCTCGTGAAATGTGCATCTATGGCTGCCGTAGAGCAGGTCTTCACTCTCAGGAATACCCGACCTCAGTGGATGCTTCTTACATATTGGTGCTGATTGCAAGGTTCCTAGAGGCAGGGTGCTGTGTTGGCATGCCTCATGGGCTCACAATTTTTGGAGGTACTTACTGAACACTGCTAGCCCCAGCTCTGAGACCTCTCACCCCACAAACATTTGGACTTATGGGGCAAAGTCAGGACCCCAGGGCAAAGTCAGCAGCTTGCCAAGGCGCGTTTGCTGTATTTATATCCCTCAATTTTCCCATCTGTGAAGTGGGGGCAGCGTTGGTCAGAGACTCCTTTCTGCCTCCCAGGGATGATTTGAGAGAGTGAGGTCATGTCTGGGCAGGGCTCTGTGAGCTTCAGAGCATCCTAAGATAAACACCAGGCGCCCCAACTGCCTGGAAGAGCAAAGACAGCCACAAACCGCATGTCCACTCCCCCACTGCCATAGGGCAAGCACTTCCCTCCTATTCAGTGGGCCTCATCAGCCCTATCACAAGTCACACTTGAGACAAGCCAAAAAAACTAAAAAACTAAAAAACCCCTTGTAAACTTTATTGTTGTTGTTGTTTTATTTTGAACCAGGGATTGAACTCAAGGACACTTAACCATTGAGCCGCATCTCCAGCCCCTTTTTTATATTTAAAGTCAGGGTCTTACTGAGTTGCGTAGGGCCTCTTTAAGCTGCTGAGGCGGCTTTTTTTAAAAAAAAATTTTTTTAGTTGTAGATGGGCATAATGCCTTCATTTTATTTATTTATTTTTTCTGTGGTGCTGAGGATTGAGCCTGGCGCCTCACACATACAAAGCAAGCTGTCCGCCACTGAGCTACAAATCCAGGCCAAGGCTGGCTTTGAACTCTCAATCCTCCTGCCTCGGCCTCAGCCCCTGGGATTACAGGCAGGTGCCCCCATGCCTGGCGTCTCGTAAACTGTTAAGGGTACACAGGGTGGAACCAGCCCTTCCAGGTCTGCTAGAGAAGACAGAGGCGGTGCTCCTCACAGCTTTGGGAAAAAGAGTAGGAAGAGCAAGGGAGGGAGGGAAAGAGGCTGACACAGGAACCTCCATGGCCTCCGCAGTCTCCATTCCCAAAGGGGAAAACACTGCAGAAGTAGGAGGCTGCGCAGGGGTGGCCTGACGGGAGTGAGACCAGAGCCAGGCAGGAGAGGGCATGCGCACGCACGTGAGTGTATGAGCCCGTGAGCAAAGAGGCTGGGGGACATGGTCTCCTCTGGGACACGGGACTGAGATGAGCAGGCAGTGGGGGACAAGGGTGTCTGTGACACTAGAGATTACAGAGCAGCAAACCCTGTTTCTTTTCAGAACAGGGAGGGTGAGGAAGTGGCCCAAGCTACAGGAGGAGGAGGAGGAGGTCTGGCTATAGACACTGGCTACAGAGTGGGCTCTGCCACTCCCCACATGACCTTGAGGGAGCCACGTCCACCCGCTAGGCCAGCTGTCAAAGGAAGGCATTGTTGGATCCCAGAATAGAAAAGTCATGTTAATGGCAAACCTGGTGAAATCCCAGGGAACTCTGTTGCATTGCTGGTGGGCTGCATCAATATTAATGTCTCCGTTTTGATAAAGACACATGTTTATGTAAGATGTTCGCGTTGGGGGAAGCTGGGTCAAGGATGACTGGGAGCTGACTGTGCTCTCTTTGTGACGTGACGGCAAATCTAAAATGATTTCAAAATAAAAGGTCTGAGGATTTTATAAGGAAAAAGGGGAAGCAGGCCTCAGATGAGCACACCCCAAGTTCACTTCCAGCTCTGAGACTGGCGCATCTGTGGTGTGTGGGCCAGGGAGAGACTGAGGACAGAAGGTGGACAATGAGCTCCCGACCTCAGCCAAACAGAGGTCCCAGGGCCTCTGTGGGGGCACAGTGCCAGAGTACCCCAGGCCAAGGCTCAGGGTCAGTCTCCAACTGAGCTGGCTCTATTCCCAGGACTACTCCTAGAACAAATGGACACACATCCACCTGCTGTTTACAAAGAATCGGACCACACAGGACCCCGAGGTGCTGGAACCCCCCGTGGGAGAGGAATGAATGTCAGAGGACACAAGGTCTTGTGGTGAGCCCGTGAGCAAAGAGGCCTGGGGTAGGGGGTCTCCTCTGGGACCCAGAACTGAGATGGGCAGGCAGGGTGGCGGGGAGGGGTGGGGTGGGCAGGCAGCCTTCCCTGCTGATGAAGTTCAGAGCAACATCTTTCCCAAGAAGGACCCTATATTTTGGGTCCTGGGTTGACACGAGGACAGGGGTAGAGAAGGTGAACTATAGGTAGGAATGTGTCACTCAGTGCTACTTGGAACACAATCAGCTATAAAGTGTATATTTTCGGAGAGGACAGAGAAGAGGGCAAGTTCATTTTTAAACTCCAGGAAGGTCTAAGACTATAATATAAACGAAATGACCTGAGTCAGAAAACTTGGTTCAAATCCCAGTTCTGTCGCTAAAATTGCTGTGTGACCTTGGGTGACTTACTTAACCCAAACCTGCCTGTTTTTTTTTCTTCTGTAAAATGGAAAGAAATCATATCTATCCCAAAATAGTGATAAGGGATTAAATGAGATCATTTAAATGAAAGAGATTAAATATATTCAATGAAAACAACAGTACAGTAAAATATAGGAGTTCCTAATTTTTTCTTTCCTTTTCTTTTTTAATCCCAAGAAAAAGTGAAAATAACCAAACCCTCCAAACAATGAACAAACCTAACTTTTTTTTTTTTTTTTAAATGAAGGATGGTTATATAAATCATGACACAGCCGTTTGGTGGAATATAAGTAGCCATTTAAAATGAAGGTTAGGAAGCAACATAGAAAAATGATCACAACACAGTGTTCAGAGAAAGAAACCAGGTACAAAACACACCAATTCAACCACGTCCACAACAAATCCCTGGAGAAACACGCACAAACACTCAATAGAGGTTGGGTTGGGATGAGCAGGGGTGGGCTTGCAGGTAACTTTCTTGTTTTCTAGAATGTTCCGAAAGTAGGTTACATTTATAATAAAAAAATTTTATTTATTAAAAAAAAAAACAATCCCCGAACCACAGCAGGAACAATTAAGTGTGACAAGAGCTGGCTGAGATACACAGGGGAGGGCGGAGGGAGAGCCACACCAGAAGGGCCAAGGGAAGGGCGGGCAGGGGCGGAATGGCAGTGAAGCTCAGCCTTGGGCACTGTGGCCACCAAGGGCAGTCAGCTGGGCAGGGCTTTCCTGGATTTCCCTCCAGGTCAGGGCAGACAGAAGAGGAGCGGTGGGGAAGCTGGGGGTTTGTTGGGAGCAGTGGGGCTCCAGAATCCACAGGCCAAAGCTGCCCAGGGAGGCCACTTCAGTGCTATGCCCAGGACTGTGTCTCGCCTGCTGTCACAGTCAGGAGCATTTTCAGGGGGCAGCTCCCCGGAAAGCTCCAGGAACCCAGACTCCCGGAACAAAAGCAGGCAGTGGTATTTGAGGTCCCTGTCACGGGGTCCCCAGTCCCCACCTGCCCCTCTCGGCCTCTGCTCTAGAGCACATTTCCTTGTCTCCCCTCCCTCCCTAGGCCACGTGGCCTGAGGAGCAGGGCCAACCAACTGGCAGCAGTCACAGAACAAGAGTCTAATGGAAATCACGAAGGCCGGAGGAGGGGGCAGGGGTGGCATCACCGGTGACCTCTCCAGCCAAGCCAGGCAGCCCTGATGCCATCTCTCCCCACACTTCACGGCTCTTCTGACAGGAGGGAAGAATTTTGGTGGCCCCTAGTCCAGCATGCCCGCAGTGGGAAGAGCTGCCCAGAGCCCAGGGGGGACACAGGTGTGATAAGCAGAGCTGCGGGTGAGGCTGGGTGGCAGGGCACGAGGCAGCAGAAGGAAGTGTTGCTTAGGCCAGAAGCAATTCCCGAGGTCCCCCAAAGAAGGGCTGTTTGTCTCCCGTGCTGGGGCGCAGGGGTTGAAGGGACTCAGTCACCTGGCACCATGGAGGGGGTGTAGGGGTGAAGCAGGTGCCAGCCTGCAAAGGGCAAGGGCGAGCTTCTTCGGGGGCACCGTGGTTGTGGGTGTTAGGGCCTGGGCAAGGGTGAGGAGTGGGGTACCCTGCTGGGGCCACAGTGGTGTTTGTGGGATTGACCCAAAGTCCCCAAGTCCGCCGGCGCCTTCCCTAGCTGAAGCTGTGCCCTGGCAAAGCTGCACCCAGATGGACACCTGGATTACCTGCTGCCACCTTGCCCCACCCCCATGTCCCCTATTTAGCCTCCTCCAATGTCCCCACAGCCACCTTCACTGCTTGGAACACAGCCCAGTCCATCTAGGAAAAAGAGAGAGGACAAAGAATTTTCAGTCACATTCCGGGGCCCACAGCTCCCCCTCCCCCCCAGAAAACCCTCTCTCTGCACAGCCAGACTGACTTCCGGCCTGGCACAGAGCCGGACCTGGCCTGTCCACCACAGCTGTGCCCCAGGGGGGTTTGGGTGGCACACCCAGCCTGCTGGCCAGGGTCACACTCACTTGGGCATAAAGCAGGTGGCAGTCTGGAGGCAGGCTGGTTCCCTGGTGACAGAGCTGAGCAGAGAGGGCAGAGGTCTCAGGGGACAAGAAGTGCTGGGTGACGCTGACTGTGCTCACCAGGCCCTGCACCTGTGCCAGGGAGGATGGGCAGGAGGGTCAGTGCAGGCTCAAGGTCATGCATCCTGTCCCTGCTTCTGTAGTCCCTGAGGTCTACTTCCTCTGATGACCCCACCCAACTCTCAGGAGAGGACAAGGATACAGCACCACGTAAAGAGGTGTCCTAAACCAGGCCAAAGGGATGCCTGAGGGCACTGAGGAAGCCAAGACCAGAGCTCCCCTCTGGGGCGTGTCCCACTTGGACTTGAGGACCTAAGGACCCCACAGCTTCTCTGTCGCCTCCTCCCCACTGCAGGCCATGGCTCCTGCCCCCTCGCTCTGGGGCCTGGAGAGAATGCTGTGTGACCCTGGGGGTGCTCTGTCCCTTGCTTCTGCTCCCCTGATCTCCCCACGGACCCCGCCCACAGGGGAAGCACCTGGTGGGGTGCCCCGGCGGGCACCAGCACGGCCTCTCCGGGAGCCTGCAACAGGGTCCAGCAGCTCACACCCCACTCCTCCCGCAGGCGCCGGCGCAGCCCCGCGTCCAGGTAGCAGCTGCCTGGGGCACCGGGCTCCAGGGTCCCTGCCTCGGCAGGGCACACCTCAGGGAAGAGAAGGGGTGATGAGCCAGAGGTGAGAGGGAGGGGGCCACGGGAGGAAGGGGACGTGGGCTTCACAGAAGCCAGGGTGTAGGAGCTCGGGGACAGTCAGATCTTGAGAGACAGGCAGCGGAGGGCACGGGATGGGAGGAAAGGGGCTGGTGGCGAGGGCTGGGGCAGCTCCGGGTGTCACAACAAACATTCAGCTGGAAGGAGCTTAGAGGAAAAGATTAAGGAAGCTGGAGTTGAGGGTCTAATCCCTGCTTTCCTGGGGCCAGCTGCCTTTCCCAGCCTCTGTGGCCCTGGCTTGGCCCCTGGTCCTCTCTCAATGCTGCTCCTTTCTTCAAAACCCAGCAAGATGTCCTGCATAATCTGCCCTCCTAAACCGTCCACACCATGGCATCTGTGACTGGCCTGCAGTGGCTGCTAAGGTGGGGGCACAGTCCTGGGGAGACAGTCCGAAACACCCAACGCGTCCTGGGATCCTGGATCCAGAAGCGCAAGGCCACACAGAGGTTCTGATTCTCAGTGGGTGGACAGGCTTGCCTGTTCAGACCAGGGCCTCTGCGGCAGGAACTGCCATGGGGGCCGACACCAGCCCAACCAGAGCTCCTGGGGCAGGCAGGGACTCGTGGAGGCCGCAGGAGGAGGTGCCCAGGGAACACCTGCTGAGGCGAACGCCAGCATCATGCTCCAACTGGCCACCAGCTAGATCCACCCCCTTCAGCTAGGACCTCAGCCATCGTCCCTGGGCTTAGAGCTACCGGACTGGGCTGAGGGGGGAGGGGAAGACTGGTGAACCAGACTAGACCCTGGAGGGTGCCATCCAGGTGCCAAAATGTCCTTGCCAAGAGATCCAAGTCCATCCTGGGGCCAGAGCTGTGTGTTCCCAGGCCACCCAGTGAGAACGTCCCCTCTTAGACCTCTCCCATGAATCATCGTGTTGGGCCACTCAGGACTGCCCACAGCCGGCCACACCCTGGCCAGACGAGGCCATCTGTTTATGACGGGTGCCTCTGTCTGCTCCTTTCTGGGTGTCCCAGCATCATGTGTGCCTCTGCAGAGGTGTGCAGGACGTGGTGGACAACACCCCCTTGGCCTCTGCGTGTCTGTGTGTGCCTCAGGGGGGGCGACACTTTGTGGAAGTCTTTTCTCCAGGATAACTGGGGCCCAGCTGGACTCTGCAGCCATGAGGCCCCTGTCCGGGCTGGGTCTGTCCTCTACCTGTCCCCTGGTCTACTGCCCTCCGCTCTCTACCTGGCTAGACCTCCCTTGGGCAGTCTCTTCTCATTTCCTGGTGGAGCCATAAAAGGGGAGCAGCAGGGCCCCCCTTAGCCTCTGCCAGGCTCACCCTGCCCCAGAGCCCAGGAAGGGGAGGCCGCTGGCCCAGGAGGAGCAGAGAGGTGACCTGGGTCGGAGCCGACCGAAGCTCAGAGCTCAGCTCCACCTCGAGCCTCCATTTGCTGTCTACAAAATGAGTCAGGGCAGGGGGACAGTAATGGGCCGACATTAAGGTACCCAAGGCCCGTAGCACAGTGCCCAGCCTACATCAGTAGGTCCCTGCTCTCTGTCACACCTCCTTCTCCTTTGGAGCCCCTCCACAGAATGGGGGTCCTCGTCTGCCTTCTCTGTACCTGTCTGAATGACGTGGGGCAGGCCAGCTCCCCGTGGGGGCTGGGGTGGGGAGCAAGCACAAGAGACGGGCACGGAGTACACAAGACCAGCTCCCGGCTTCCCTCCTCACCATCTGCAGAAAGCGGCGGATGCGCTGGGCGTCCTGTGCCCGGAACACGTGCCACACGGTGCTCACCTGGCTCCCGGGAGACCAGAGCCCCTCCCCGTCCAAGCCTGAAAGGAAGTCTGCAGGAGAGAGATGGCTCAGGTGGGCCCAGAGCAGGAGGAGACCGACCCTCTAGTCACTAGCTTGTCCCCCGTCCTGTCCCCAGCCCAAGAGGCACCTCTTTTTCCTTTCTTTCTTTCTTTCTTTCTTTTTTTTCTTTCCTTTTTTAAAAAATGGTGCTGGGAGTTGAAACCAGGGCCTCTCACGTGGTAGGAAGTGCCACTGAGCTATACCCCAAACCCTTTTGAGACTGGGTCTCACTAAGTGGTGATCCTCCTGCCTCAGCCTCTCGGGTAACTGGGATTACAGCATGTGCCAAGGCACCTGACTGACCCACCTTTCTGTGCCCGGTGCCAAGCAGGAAGTGGTGCCTCTGCATGAACCAGGATGCTGACCAGGTCAGCCACCTCCACACAGAGGTTCTTGGTCCCCAGATGTCCACGGTGGGAGCTCACGCCTGTGTGAAGACAGACAATGGATGGTTTGGAACAGAACGAAAGGGCACTATGGGCCCCAGGACTTGGCACAGACACCAGTGTACCCCAAGATGACAGATACAAGGTCAGGGTAGGGAGTGGCCAGGACAGGCAGGGCACTGCACTCACCATGAGCCGCCCAGAGCTGGGGCTCCAGCAGATGCAGGGCAAGGCCGGGTGGGAGGTAGGAAGCCAGGTTGAGTTTCCCGGGGTGGGCACAGTACTCGGGGAGGGGCAGGCTGGAGGCCAGGTTCTCCACCCTGTGGGCAGTGGGCTTTGCGCTCAGCAGGTCCAACCCAAATGCCAGAGGCCCCACCAGACACCCCACCACCACACTGAGGGACTCCCAGAGGGCAAGCTGGGAGCAACGAGGTCCCAGGGGACGGTGGGGGCGATGAAGGAGGGGTGGGGGGATAAGGGACAGATGGTGGGGGAGAAGACGGGGCTGGCCCTGGGGATCCTGCACACCTGCTGATGTCCTCATCTCCCAGAGCTCGGTGCAGCAGGAGGACAGAGCCCTCGTCTGACTTTGGGCGCACTAGGGGAGAAGACAGAGTGGCGCTGGCCTAGGAGGAGCTGGCCCTCGGGTCCAGGGACAGCAACACACGGGTGCAGCCCTGTGCTGGGCCCCACTTCCCGCCCCCCCACATCAGGAATACTTACTCTCGGGCTGAGAAAATCCCTCCCAGAAGGCTGTGCTGTCCAGGCTGGTGGGCTTGGGGGGACCTCGGGGAGTCAGAGTCTGCACCTGGCCTCCAAGCGCCCCCAGCGCCCCCACGTCCCACAGGTGGCCTCGCAGTGTTCTCTGAATCCCCGACACCAACACGGGCTGCAGAGGGCGGGAGGAAGGCAGGGCGCGGGGAGGATGAAGGCAGCCCTCCGCCGAGCACTGGCAGCTCCAGGGCAACCCGGAGGTGCCAGGGGACAGCTGGGCCTAGGGATGGGGGCCTGCAGGCGGGCGAGGCCGACACTCACCTGGCCCTGCCTCCAGTGCTCCTGGAAGAGGTGGAAACCCCGCAGAGGCCTGGGCTCCTGGAGCCACAGCAAGGCCCCCGGGGGCTGCAGCCGCGGCCTCACTGGTGAGAGGGGCAGGCTCAGGCCCTTGCGCAGGCCTGGCCCTGCTCGGAGGCCCGGCCCCAGGGCTTTCTCCTGGATCTTGCGTTCCACCACTTGCGCGATGATGCTGTCCAGGATGTTGGTGATGCGGTCATCCTGGGGGCAGGGAGGGAACGGGGCAGGAGGGCTCAGGACCTGTCGGCCCCACAGGGAGGCAGCCCGGTCTCTGGTCCCAGGCTCCCGGCCCTCCCTCCGTGCCCTGGCTCACACTGGGCAGGGCCGGAGTAACAGGGGCAAAGGCCATGTGGATCCGCTCGTGTCCCAGGCAGAGTTTGACAGCAGTCGAGGCCAGCAGTTCACAGAGAGAGGGACAAGGCAGGGGCCCTCGGCTGGCACGGTCCTCTGTTGGGGTCTCAGTGGAGTCTGGGGTCTCTGTTGGGGAAGAAAATAGCAACGTCTGCTCTCCTCACCAACATCCCCTGTGCCAACTCTGCTCGTCCCTGCCGCCACGACCTTCTGCCACAGGCAGCTCCAGAGCCTCTCGAAAGGGGAGCCTAGAACCAGAGTCTGACTGGAGAAGAGGCTGGGAGACCCATCTCGAGGAGAGTGATGGACATTACTGGATGTGGGGGTGGGGGGCTGCTTTCTTTCTTTCTTGTTTTTGGGGGGTGGGTACTGGGGATTGAACCAGGGGTGCTTTACCATTGAGCTACCTCCCACCCTTTTTACATTTTATTTTGATACAGGGCCTTGCTAAGTTGCTGAGGCTGACCTCAAACTTGTGATCCTCCTGACTCAGCCTCCCGGGGTGCTGCCATGCCCAGTAGGCGTGGCTGTTTTCTAAAGCAATTGCAGATTGTTCCTGGACATTTCTGCTGCCTGCTGTCTCACTGCATCACTCTGTCCAACGGGGGGTGGGGAGCCGCTCACCCTCTTTGATGTCCTTGGTCCTGTTGAGGTCCCCGTTGCAGGAAGGTCGTGGAGTTGAGGGAGTTTTCTCTGTGGGCTCCTTCTGTGAAACCCCCAGTGCAACCAGAGACTTTTAAAACGGCAGCTACAACTCAACTCAACCCACAAGGATTAATGATGGACTCTTGTAAGTCCCCAGATTGTGTTTACAGGAGTAAAGTATTACAGGACATAATGTAAGGAGAGAAGCAGCTACTCGTGGACTTGTCCTTACAGTATGATTTAAAGTATAAGCACATAAATGCAAATAAACATATTGACAAATGACTGGAAAGAAATATGTCAAAATGTTTATGGTGGCATGCGAGGTCATCATCGTTTCCTTCCTCATGCTTTGTACTTTCCCAAATTTCCACAGGAGTATGTGGCACGGGGTCTGATACACAAAACACGCTTAGAGAACTATTTCTTGAATGGATAAGTTTTATCATAAAAAACAGGAACTTCATGAAAACTTTGTACCATGCTGAGCACCTGCTGCACTTGGTGCTGGGAAAACTGAACTAGAAGCAGAGTGCACTGGGAGGCTGGGGCTGGGGCTCAGTGGCAGAGTGCTTGCCTCGCACATGTGAGGCCCTGGGTTCGATCCTCAGCACCACATAAAAATAAACGAATAAAAATAAAGATATTCTGCCCATCTACAACAACAACAACATTTTTAAAAAAGAAGCGTGAACTGGAAGAGGACTCGATGCAGGCAGGGAGTGAGGTGGGTGTAGAGGTAAGGTGCCAGATGCTGGCACTCACTGCTGGGATGCTAATCCCCAGGAGAAGTGGGGAAGTAACCCAGTCCATTAGCTTCCATGTCCCTCTTCATCCCCATCAAAAGAGAAGGGTCAAACCCCTTGCAAACGTCAGTCACTCGCAGGCACCCTTACCCCACCCTGGGGCCTACTTTGTGAGCTGGGCCATGCCCTGGTTCTTACCTGCTGGCCCCCATCTGCAGTGGCCCACACCCGGGCATCAGTTTGGCAGGGGCAATGCCCCCGGATGTCGAACTTGACCCAGACCTGGTGCATTGCAGTGCTCAGTTCGGTCAACGCTGGGGGTAGAGAGGAGAGTAGGAGGTTGGGGGGGAGTGCAGGCCAGCAGCTTGGCCTCAGCAACAGGGAGGACATGGCACCAGGGTGAGGGACAACCAGACAGGAAGCTGGTCTCCCTCAGGACCCACCCACTCCACGCTCCAACCCTCCATGATGGCTCACCCTGGCTAGAGACAAACTGGGTCAGCATCAGAGAACAGGCAGCGTGCCCAGCCTCCTGGGCACACTCCTCCGTGGACTGCTCTGGAGAGCCTGTGGGGTGGGAAGGGAGATGCTGCAGGTCCAGAAAGCAAGGTAACCATGGGTTAAGGTCAGGGAAGAAGGCCAAGGACAGGGTATGAAATCAGGGGCTCAACAAGCCATAAAGCTTGTTGCTCTCTGGGAAACTCAGGCACACAGTGTCATAGGATTCTTTGCCTGCAGAAAGCAGAGGCTTTCATATGCATCTTTGCAACAGCTCAAAGTGGTCATGTGGGAGAGAATGTTCCAGAATGTTTCTGATTCTGGAAATTTTTTTAGCCATATCTCTTGGAACACCGAGAAACTTCAAGACCTCAGGTGATGGGGTTGAGGCAAGGAAAAGAAAACTGAGAATCATGAAAAGAATGGATAGAGTCAGAGGATCTAAGTCTAAATGCTGGCCTTAACACTTACTAGCTGCTCGGTCTTGGGCAAATCACTTAACCTCTCTGAGTTTTTCTTATCTGGAAAATGGAGGCAAAAATACCCACCTCACAGTGTTACAACAGGTTTAAAAAGATGCAAGCTGAGCAAAATGGGAGGCATAGAGTAGGCACCCAACTTCTCTTAAGGGTGGGCAAGGATACAGGCGTGGCCCTTGATCTGGGGAGAGGGAAAGTTCTGCTCTAAGGGGCAATGAGCCCCAGTGGCTCAGGCCAGGGCTGGGAGGGGCAGGGAGGCCCTTTGGAGAGAGGCAGCCAGGAAATGGCCACACACCCTAGAGCAGGCCCACAGGGCTCCCTCCCCGCCCACCCACCACCCACCCCCAGCCCCTGGGCCCCTCCCTACCTGCTTTGTCCCGGGCCCTCCCAGCACCGGACATGCGACCACAGGCCACACACAGCCGGTGGCTGCAGCGGGGGCATCTCCAGTGGGTGTTGAAGAGTCCATGGTGGCAACGGCTACAGCAGAGTGGGAGGCCCGGGCTTTCCTCGGTCACGGCTGGCCCCAAGCCTGCTGACCACAGGAGAGATCAGGGTCAGGGGACTGAAGCGATGTCCTTTCAGCTTCGTATGGGAAGCCTCCAGGCAGAGGGGGAAGAAGCAGGGAGCCACCTGGAGGAGGGAGACAGGCCCCTTGATTCCCCCCAACTTAGCAGTCCCTGACAAGAACGTCCCTTAGCTTCCCAGGGACCCCCCTGGGTCTGAATTAATAACCCACGCCACTTCCAGCACACGTCTTCAGCCCCGCTCCCTGCCTCCCCAGCCCTGCTTGCTACCAGAAACAGACAGACATGGTTACTGCTCCGGTGGCCTTTCCTTCAGGGGACACTGTATTTTCTTTTGAAGAGGAAATCTTAAGTGGCCACATCTGTCTTTACCCAAAGGAGTGGATTTTTTTTTTTTTTTAAGAGCAAAATTTCAGATTAAGCCATGATTGACAGGTAGAAAAGGAGCACGCACATTCAGCAAGCACCTGGGCAGGTGCTGGGTTGGGGACTCCAGGCTGCTCTGCACTGGGCCCCTGCCCTCCCAGCATTCACACTCTGGGCGGTGGGATGGACCCGCTGACACAAGGTGACTAGGCACCACAAGGAAGGTGTGGTGGGGCAGCTCCAGGAGTGGGCCCCAAAGTATGAGTAAGTCTTCAGGCACCAGGTAGGAAGGGAGGGGCAGGGTACTCCAGACCGAGGGAACTGCCAGTGTCAAGGCCCCAGGGGGTGGACGGCTCCGGTGATCCCGGAAGGGAAGGAGGGATGGGTGTGCATGCTGGGAATCCAGCCTGGGAACAATAGGAGCCAACAGGAGCAGACAGTGGCCCGCTGAAGAAAACATGGGGTGCTGGCCCTTTCTGGGGCAAGAGGAGCCACAAATGATCTCTACAAACACCCCTTCCAGTGACGGGCAGGCCCAGGGCTGCGTGATTACAAAGACCACTCTGGTGCTGTGCGAGGTGGGCTGGAGGGACAGCCTGAGCCAAGGACTCCACTGGACACCCTCCAGTCTTGACCATCAGCCTGAATCCCACCAGCCTCCTGGGCCCATGAGCCTCACCACCCCAGGAAGCCTCCCGGCCCGCCTCCCAGGGTTCCTGCAGACACTTGTACTTGGCCTTGTTTTCCCCACAAGCCCTGAGGCTCTCTGGGAATTGGGCTGGACCAGGATTTACACTTCCCAGCATCCCCCACCCAAGCCAGAAACCTCAGCGTTGACTAAGAGGCGGACTCAGAAATAAGGACAGATGAGGCAGGAGCTCTTCCGAGGTCACAGCAGGCTTGGGAAGCCACGGCAGGAGGTGGGGGATGGAAGGGAGGTCCAGCTCACCCTCACGCTGCGCCCAGGCCTGGGCCTCCCGCTCTCTCCGCAGCAGGCGGCACAGTCGGTCCCCCAGACCACTCAGCAGGTGCTTGGCGAGGCCCATGCTGAGTCCAGCTTCCAGGCCAGACCCTCCACCCTCCTCAGGGCTGCGCAGGGAGTCTTCCTCCGGCTGCGGCTCCCCTCCCAGAGGCAATCTGCAGACCAGGCAGAAGCATGAGGAGGGAGCCCCGGGCCAGAGGAGGGGACGCTAGGGAGGCCAGGGCAAGGCTCACCTCTGTGCTCGCTGGGAGTGGCAGGTCGGCCCGCCCACCTCTCCAGCTGCCTGGGCACAGCTTTGGCATTGAGCGACGCCCGTTGACAGAGACGGGCAAGGTATGTCCTGAAGCCCAGGGTCCTTGAGGCTGGTCCTGCCGTCTCGGGATCCTAAGGGGACAATGCAGCTGGTCAGGAGTCTGGGGTTCCGGGGCTCAGGCCAACCCTAGCCCCCGGTTTCAGCACCCACCCTGTCCACGCATACAATCCAGTCCCTTCCTTGCCCTAGGCCTGGGGGCCTAATTCAGAACCAGCAAGAGCGGGCCAGGGAGCCAAAAGGTCCACACACGAGGCTGAGCAGTGGCCTGCCCTCCTCTGTCCTTCTTCCTGACTTGGCCTCTCATGCCCTGGCATGGACGGAAGCTGAGGGAAGGGGTGTCTGGTGTCGGGCCCAAGGCTTTGGGCAACTGGAGCGAAGGTCCTCACACAAGTGTGGGATCCTTCCAGTGTCGAGTCTGGCTAGCTCCACGAGGGTTTCAGAGATACGGCGGCTGGCCGAGTGACAGTGCGAGGAGACAATCCCAACGCAGACGGATGATGGAAGGCGCCGGAAAGTGAGAAGGCTGGAGGGTTTCAACACAGGCCACAGGTGCAGTAACCCAAGAAGGCGAGGAGGCCAACCACTTCCCAGGCCAGACTGAGGCCTGGGGGGTGCAGACAGACCCGTGCCGGGCGCGGAGGTATTTGTTCAAGGCCACAGACAGTCCTGATCCACACCAAGTAGTCCAGAAGGTGGAGAAAGTAGGGGATCCTAAAGAACTGAGGCCAGGCCAGCAGCGCTGGAGCCCTCTGTGAAGGACACAGTATAGCAGCAACGTCCAGGATGTGCCCAAGGTCCTGACAGTGCAGAGTTCCAGCTGAGCCTCCATGGTCCAGCTGGCCAACAGGCGGGACAGGGATCCTTCCGGACAGGTGATGCCAATCCAGGATTTGTGGCACAAATAATCATAGCCATGAACATTGATTGTTTATTAAGAGCCACCAATTCTATCATGCCCTCGATGTGGATTATTATAGTATTTAATCCTTGGAGCAGGCTTCGTGAGGTAGACACATCTTTATCCCCATTTTATAGATGACACAACTGAGGCCCAGAAAGGTGAAGTTATTTACCCAAGGTCACACAGCTACTGATCAGCAAAGTCAGGAAGCAAGCACTTTGACCCCAAAGCCCATGCTGCCATCCACACACCACGGCTGGGCAGGAGACAGGGAGATGGAAACCATTGGCTAGAAGGCGGAAGGCTCTGGCTGTAGATGCCGAGAAGCCCCAGAGAGCCACAGACACTGAGGCAGGACACCTGACAGCTGGGTGTAGTCCAGCCTTAAAGCACCTCTGGACCTTGTCCCCTGCAGAGCCCCAGCCCTGCTGCTGCTTGCTCCCCAGTCAGGCCACGGAGGCTCCACCACCCCTTACCTTTCTGTCCCTCCAGCTGTTCTGCCTCTGCCTTGCTCCCTATTGATGTGTCCAGCACCTCCTGCCACTCTCCAGTCCCCTGCCCCGTGGTGCCTGGGAAAGGGTCAGGTGGACGCTTGGGGGTGGGGCCGCCTGCTGCTCCCTGGACCTCGGGGCTGCCTGCCCTCTTGAGGGCCCGGAGCCGGGCAGCTGAGCTCTTCTCATCCCCAGGACAGTCGTCTGGACACCCAAACTGCTCCGAGTGCCGTGTGAGCCATGTCTTCTTCAGCTTGGTGTGGTGGCTTGGGGGACAGGCCCTGGGACCAGGCACCTTGTTCACTGCCTCTCTGGATGCGTGGGGCCCACTGGTACCCCCCTCCAGGTTCTCCTGGCACTTCCCACAAGAACCAAGATCCCCCTCTCTAGCGGGTGGGTGGGATGAGCAACAGCCCCCCTGGGTGGTAGGAGGCCCAGGAGAGGGGCACCTTGGGGTGGCTGGTGGCCCCAGGGGGTACCCAAGGCTGCCACTGCCTGGTATAGCCCAGACGTTGCCAAGAGTATGAACCAGGCCTGGGGGATAAGTGGGCCAGCGGGGCGGGGGAACGGTGTCTGGGTGCCCCAGGAAACGTGGGCAGAGAGTCTGCTGCCTGCCAGCTCCGGTCTCCCCATCCCTCTGGGGCAGTGTAGGGCCTTCTGCCTCTCGGGCTCTCTGGAGGTGTCCAGGGGCTGAGCCCAGCAGGCCAGGTTCCAACGTGGCCACGGGTTCCTTTGCCACCCTGAGAGTGCTCGAATCCTTGTGATAAAAGCCCTGAGAGTGGAGAAAGAGTTCAGTTAGTGCTGGCTTGGTTCCCAGGGTTTAAAAGGACAGGCAGGACCAACAGCAGCAGTTGTCATGAACAAAATACTGCTGCTGTGAAACCACCGAACAGCTCACCCATCGGGTGATCAATGGCACTGCCCGGGGTCCCCTGAGTGCTTCCTCGTTGCCCTGGGACCCCCCCAGAGCCTCCTCTGGGATCTCTCAGACTTCATCACAATCCAACAACTAATGTCAGCTCATGGCTGACCTGCCAAAGGGCATCCGGGACCTATTTAGATGATTTGGTGCCTTGACCCATATTAGTTTTTAAGTATTTTAAAATCTTAATCTGGGCATGGGGTTGCCTATGGGTGAGAAGCCTTAGGTACAAGTTCTGAGGTCCCAGCATATCCCGTTCCTAGAGACAGAGAGGCCTTGCCTATCCTGCACCCCGGGACAAGGCCACACATATGAAGGGCAGGGTTTCCAAGGCCTTGGCCTGGGTGGGCAAGGGGGAAGTCAGCGGCTGCAGAAGCCTGAGGGTAAGACGAGCTGCTGGGGCCCGGGGCAGCTGGTTGCACAGGCTGACTCCAGGGGACAACTCTGGATTCCTCCAGGTCACCAGATGGGCTGGCAGAGTATATGGTGTATTTAAGTATGTTGTGTGTCCTGAGCCCCAGGTGACTACCCTCTGCTCCTGCACTCACCTTGCTGCCTAAGCTGAAGGCGGAGGGCCCTTTGGGCTGGCCCCCGGAGTACACCCAGGGGGGTGGGGCCAAGGGCCAGTCACATGGACGCTCTGGGGGCAGACTGGATACTAGGTAGGGCGGCAAGCAGGTGGGCACCCAGAAGGGAGCTCGCTCCAGGATCTTGGTCTCCAGCAGGAAAGGGCAGTGCACAGGTCGGAAGGCCACAGGGTCATTCTTGGAATGGCCACCTCCATGCTCAGGAATAAAGGGGCCATAGCGAGGTGGGCATGCCGGCCCGCAGAAAGCTAGTGGATGGGCCAGCATCGCCTCTTTCCAGCGCAGTCCTTCCTTGCTGCCCAGCCAGCTGGCCTTCCTCTCCCCATTCCGGGGGCCCTCACCCTCCACCAGTGGGAGCGTGTCCTTGGGGCCCTGGGGGAAGCCAGGAGGAAACCAGGAGTCTGGGGTACTCAGGATGCCCCTCCAGAAGGGAGCGGGCTCTCCCAGGCACAGTGCCCCATGGCGCAGGCTATCCCGCGGTGGAGTACCAGGCTCCTGTCCCACGATGCCGTTCTCAGGGGCTGTCTTCTCCCAGGCTGGGGTGTCCTTCAGGAAGCTGGGCGTGCTCTCCATCACTCTCCTGCCCTCATGGGGCTCTCCCAGAGGGGTCCCTAAAGCATTATCACCAAAGCATGAGTTCCTTGGGCACAAGCCCCAAGCAATTTACCGCTGGCACAGAGCAGGCACCGCCCTGGCAGCACCGAAGTGGCTCAGACCAGTAAGGCAAGTACCAGCCCACAGCTGGACACCATGCAACCTACCATGTGTGGCCTGAAGGATCATGTCTGGGTGCGATGCCCCAGCATGGGGAGCTCACTCCTTCCCCCAAATTCTGGTCCCCACCTGAATTTGAGGGGCCAAGTTCAGCAGAAACTACCATTTCTAGGGTGACAGTGTTCTGACCTCACAGAGCCAGAAATCTGATCATGAGCCCTGGAGAAGAACAGGGAGCAAGAACCCCAAAGATCAACTCTGTGGAAGGCGGGAGGACAGACCATCGCCACCTGCTGTGTGACCTTGGGCAAGTCTTGTTGTTCCTCTAAGCCTCAGCATGCCCTGGGATAAAAAGGGGCTTAGGTCTCAGGGAACTCTTCCCAAACTGCAGCTTGTGGTTTTGGGAGTGCTGCTTGACAGCCTCCTCCTCCAGCCCCAGCTAGACAGGACTGGGACTCGAAAGCCAGGTAGGCTGGAGTCACTGGGAAGGGCAGCTAGCCAGGGCTGCTCGCTGCAGTCTCCCTCCACCTGGGCAGCCCTGAATCTGCCTTCCGAGGCTCCGGTTTCTTGGCTTTCTCCAGCAGAGCCCCAGGACCACTGCCTGGTGGCTAGGATCTGTGGTGGCTGGGCTGGGGAAGAGTGAGCCAGCAGAAGATAGGGGATTAAGAGGTTGCGGCAGGGCTGGTTAAAGCTGCCCTAGCTCAGCCAGCAACGCCAGCGCCCGGGGTGCCGCTGGTAACTGCAGCCTGGCAGGGGGGAGGGAAAGAGGCGGGGAAAGCGGGCTGGGCCCCAGAGAGAGAGGCAAGGGAGGGAAAATTGAACGTGTGTGCGAGGGACCAGGATGACAGGTGGCACCAGAGCGGCAGTACTCTCCTAGCGCAATTCTTTCGGCCGGTGGGTGGAAACCCAGCGAGGGACACGAGGACCTTTGGCAGAGGGCGCCTGGGCTCTCCGGAGCCGCCGCTCCCACCGGCCCAGCCCCTAACAGGGAGCATCCTAACTTTTCGATGTGAGGATGTGTGGCCCGGCCCAGAGGGGCACGGAAAACCCATTCCCTGCGTGCGCCCCGGGCTCGGATCGGAATTCCCCCGCCGGGAGAGTACCCGGACATTAGGATGCCGCGGTGCCCCCCTGGCGCCCCCTCTCGGCGCTCACCTGGGCTTCACGGACCGGGCGCGGCGCGGGCGGCGGCGCTCCTGTTGGCCGGCGCCGGGCACCCGCTCCCCATGGGCCGGCTCGGGGCCTCCCGGCCGACGGGCGAAGACGCGTTCTCCGCTCTCTGCTCAGCGCGCTCGCGCTCTCTTTCCCCCCGGGCGGCGGGGGCGCTCTAGGGCCGCAGGTTGGAGGGGTCGGACTCCGGGATCTGCAGGATGCGGCACACGGCGCGGATCGGCCGCACCAGCTTCTGGGCCGAGGCCGTGGGTTGCGCCATGGGACGCCGAGACTCCGTGCTGCGCCTTGGGGAGGGCCGGGCCGGGGCTAGGGAGCGGGTGCCCCCGGAGGGAGAGAAGGAGCTGGGCCGGGGGGAACGCGCGCCCCGGGTCGGAGATGGCCAAGTTGGGGGAAAGGTCGAGGGGCTGGGGAAGGGGGTCGTGCCTGGAAGGGGAGGCCGATCCCGTGACCCAGGAGAGAGGCACCAGTGAGGGCGCAGCACCGCGCAGCGCGGCTAATGGAGGGAGAGCGCGGCGGAGAGCGCAGCAGGACCTCTGATCGCCATCGCCAGACGCGCAACTGAGAGTGGGGAAGCTGCTCCGCCGGTTTCCTCCTCCAGCACCCTGCGGGAAACAGGAGCCCGTGATTCGGCGGCCCCGCCTGGGCCTGCCCCCTCCTGAGCCCCGGGGGCTTCCGCCAACGCCCCGGCGATGCCACCGGCTGCGCACGGGGAGAATGAGCCCTTTGTTCCCCCCTCCCCCCGCGGCACCCGGGCGCCTGCCGAGAGAGGCTCCCCCGGGGCAGCGTGCCAGCTTCCCAGCCGCCCCACCCTCCCGTGGGCCCGGCCCCGGAGCCTGGCAGGCGGGCAGCACCCCCACTATAGGTGCCAAGCCCGGGAACTGGAGCAAAGGGCGGGAGGGGCCGGACCAGGCCACGGTGGGGCGGGGTGCCCCCCGGGGTGCTTGGGCGGGGCGGCTGGGAGGGGGCAGTGCCAGAGCTGGCAGGGGCAGTCGGGTTCTCACGGGTCAGCGATGGGCGCTCCGACCCACGCCAGCAGGGCCTGTGCCTGCTGGACCACTCTCTCCCGGTCCTCTCCAGCTCTGGCACGTGGGCACACCCCCCTGGTTGGTGTTGCTCTACCTCATCCTCACCTGGCCAAGCTACTCTTCACTGTCCCCCACCCAAGCCCCCTCCCAAGGCCCAAATGGCACAAAGTGCTGTCCTTAGAAGTCGGAGGGACTGACTTCTAGTCTAAGAGCCGTGGTTTCACCAAGTGCCCAGAGAAGGGATGGACCCGCCAGGCTCCATCACACCAGGCACTCCGGTTTGTAGGGTCAGCCGCATCCCCGTGTTCCTAGTGCTCCCAGGCCTGGTGCTGGAGAGGAGCCTATGGGAGTGGCTCCTGGGAGGGAGCAGCGAGTAGGAGAGGAAATGGGCAAACAGGGCACCCTCCACCCGAGGAAGCATCCCGGCTCCTCTGCGGGGGTGGTTCCAGAGCACAGACACAAACAGACAGATTCAAACACACACAGACAGATTCAGACACACACAGAAACCCACACGCCCAACGGGCGCTTCCCTTCCCCTCAGGCACCCACCTCCTGCCCCTGGACTCCCCTGCCTATGGAAGCCATCCTCAGCCTGCCTTCTCCCACCCTGAAACAGAAGGGACACCCCCATCCCACTCCCCTGTTCCATGGAAGGGATGAGTTCTCCAGGCCTCTAGCCTGCTCCTAGGTTAGAACACCACCATGGCTGGAGCGGGGAGCCGTGGGGAGCTCAGAACCTTCTTCTTAAGAGACTGGGGCAGAGGCTGGGAGCCTTTCACCAGTTGCAGAGAAGAGGAAGGGTCCTTGGGAGAGGGGATCCGGGGTGAGGGCACCAGACAGGACTTGGGCCATGTTGGCATGGATTCCCCAGCCCCTGGCCACCCCAGAGGCTGGTTCTGTGGCAGAGCGAGCTGGTAGGGGTTGTTTACATGTCTGAGTTATTCTCACTCCCTCCTTCCCCAGCTCCCCTGGGGGCGGCCAGACCTAAGTGTGCCAGGGGAGTCCATGGCGGAGGGTCTAACAGGGACTAGGACCCAAGGCCCTGCACTTGGCCTCCTGCTTCCAGATTGGCTCCAGGTTGAAATGGTGGGCTGGGGTGCCTGTGGTCCCCCGTCTGTCCCTCTGGCCTGCCTCCTCAGAAGCGAGGCTTGTGGGAGAACCCGGGAGAGAGCTGTGGCTTGAGGCCTGGAAGAGTCCAGAGTGGGAGCTTGGGCTGTCCAGAGCCCTGAGGGCTTGTTGGCTTGGGCTCTCATCCCCAAAGGGGATGGGACTGTCCTGGGGGATCAGAACAGATACGCCCCCTCCCCACCCCCAGAGGCCATGTCTGTCTTGTCAGGTCACAGTCCTTGGAGTGGACCAGGGCTCTCGGGCCGGCTCCTGGCATGCCCAGGGGCTGATGGGAGTGGGGCTGGGGGAAGGACCCCTTTTCCCACCCCCACCCAGTTCCCCATCCGCCCTCAGAGTCCATGCCACAGGCCACAGTCCTTGTGCCTGCCTGTCCTGAGCCTGAGGATGGAGCAGAGCTGGGGAGCCACACAAAAGACACAAACACAGAAGGAGAGTGACCCAGCACATGCACCGTGGACCTCGGCAAGCTGACCAGCTCCCCCTGACACCCGTGGGCCCAGCCCCAGCCCACACCGACCCTCGCGCACTGACAGACACGCTGACACACACACTGCTGCTGAGAGCCACCCCAGCGCCTCAGCCAGCTGCCCTCTTGCCACCCCAGAGCCCCTTACCTGGGCAAGCACAGTGCCCCTCGGGTGGAGCAGCCCCCTGCCCAGGGGTGGGCAGCAGGCAGGGCGGGGGAAGGAGCCCCGGAGAGTCAGGCCAAGCTGCCACTAATCCGGGCGGGGAGAGGGGGGGCACCCACGTCAGAGCGGGGACTGCCGGGTGGAGGGCATCTGAGGACATCCCCTCCCACACACGCGGCCGTCTGGGCACCTAGCCCTGCTTCCCCAGCCCCTCCATCCTTCAGACAGCTGAGGCCGGCCCCCACCCCCCACCCCTGTGGCAGTGTCTGGGGTGGGGGGCCCGGGGGAGGGGGCTGCGGGAGAATTCTCCCAGGACCTGGGGGGAGGGGAAGGGGAAGGGAAGTGTGGAGATGCTCTGGGAGCCAGGAGGAAGCTCAGTGGCAGAGGCCACCCCCCTCTCACCCACCCACCCACATCCTTGACCTAATTCCTCTTCTGGGGCCCTCCTCCTTCCTCCAACACCCACCCCCCAAATGACCCTCCATTCTGCCCCAGGGCTCAGGACCTTCAGGCCCAGCGACACCAGCTCTGGAGCCCAGGACCCCCGGCAGCAGGCATCCTCCTTCAGCCCAGGTTTTGACCCCCTCCCCAGCTCCTGGGTCCCCCAGGCCCTGGTGCCAGTGGGGGATGGGCGCAGAGGCTGAGTGCTCGTCCCCTCTATGCCTTGGTGGAGGACGGTGCCCACCAGGACTCCCCTGCTCAACCTGGGCGGGGGCTGCCTGGGTGTAGAGGCCGAGCTTGCTGCAGTGACCGCTAAGACACAGCAAGTGGGCCAGTGAGCTGTGACATGGAGCAGGGAAGGGAACCAGGACACAGAGGTGCCACAGGCCAGAGGGACAGGGTGGGCTGAGGCAGGAGGTAGAAGAGCTACCTGGAAGGGCCAAGGGATGGAGGAGGTGGGGCAGAGGGAGCAGGGGAGACCAGAATCCAGGGCCACCTGCCCCCAGGAACTGGGGGGAAAGGGATGGGCCCTGGCAGCAGGCCAGGACAGGACCCAGCAGAGGGGCAGGGTGCTAAGGGGGCTGCCCTTGGTGGCTTCAGGTCCCTTCCCAGCCCCGATCCTGCCAGGCACACTGGTAGCAAGCAGACTGGGGGGTGTGGGCAGGTGACAGTACTGACTACCCTCCCCCGAGAGCCTGGGCCAGAGGGCTGAAGGGTGGAACAGGGACCCCATCCAGGGGTGGCCGTGATGGGTGGTCCTCAAGGGGCATCTGGGCTCTGAGGGAGGCCCAACTGATACTCAGTGCCCAAGCCTTGGTATCACGCGTATGGCTGACCAGGAATGCCCTAGAACTTGGACTTCTCACTCCTTCCCCTCTGACCCCAGGATGTCGTGTGACCCATACAACTAGAGTCAGCCATCCATCCACCTATGTCATGGAGACCCTGGTGAGCCCCTAGGTGACGTAGGACACAAAGACCAAAGCACAAGGCCACTCCCGCCCTGGAGGAGCTTCTGGTCACTTACTGCATTTGTTCTTCTAGTAACACTCTTTCAGGCTGCTTAGCTGTCAGGCCCTATGCTGGGGCTGTAGGGTGACTACTAGGGAGAAGGACAGGTTAACAAATTATGTTTCTAATCCTGCCCTGGGAAAATCAGGGGGGCTTCATGGAAGAGGTGATACTTGAGTGCAGAAGTCAGACAATAAGCAGCACTTCCCCACTGAATCACACACTCACAAAAATATTTCACTTCGGTTTAACCACTTGTTCTGGGCTGGGATACAACAGTAAGATGTCTATTCTTCACGAAGTCACAACACAGGAAGGGAGAAAATACAATGTGCTCAAGGGGAAAAGAAAAGTACATGCAAGAACAGAAAGGCAAGAGGTCCAGAGGAGCAAGCAAGACAAGGCAGGGTGTGCCTGTGGAGCGCTTCCCAAGCAGGCAGGGGACAGTGGGCTGGGGAGACAGGGCACTCCAGGGGACAGTGGGCACCGGCCGGCTGTGCAGAGCCGGGACCAAGTGGAACACAGAAAGCTTCACCAAGTCTGCGGAGGGTCCGTGTGACCTGCCCACTGGGAGGAGCACTGTCCTGGGAGCAGGCAGGTGAAGCCCCAGCCCCTGAAATGCCCGCACTTCGGCCTCCCCCGGCCCCCTTCTCCTGAGCCCCTGATTCCTTGGCCCCTTCACTATTTGTTCTTTGGTTTGGTCTGCGGAGGCTGCCTCCACTTCTGCCTCTTCGGCTCCTGCAGCAGGAGGCGTAGCCCCCAGCTCCCAGCAGCACCACTGTGGACCACCCGCTGCAGCCCTCAGATCCCAGTTTCTCATCTGTAAAATGGGTACAGCCCCTACCCGACAGGGTGGCTGGGAGCATTCAAAGAAACCAATCCCTGTGAAATTCCCAGTGCAAGGTCAGGCATGCAAAACGTTCCATCCACGTTAGTCTCCTTCTCCCTGCCTCCCAGGCAAGGAACAGCTCATTTACTTGGGTTCTGCATAGTGATTAAGTACATCGACTCTGGAGCCAGACAGCCTGCCTCAAAGTCCCATTCTGTCACTTACTAGCTGTGTGACCTTGGGCAAATCACTTGTCCTCTCTGTGCTTTTTCCCCCCCCTATTTGTGGAATGGAGATGATAACAATAGTTCCAACCTTCTGAGAGGGCAAGGGCGAAGATTAGATTAATATGTCGGGGTCTTGAAGCAGCCTCTGGTGTGCCGTAGCCACACTCTAGCTGTGTGACCTTAGTCTTTGCATCCCTACCAAATCTAGCAATATGGCTGGTCCTTGGTAGAGGCTCAGTACAGATTTTTGGAATGAGTTAATGAGGTTAGACAACACCGTGGTGCCAGGTAAGGCCACCTAGGAAGCCACTGAGCACCCACATGCGAGGAGCTAAAGCACCCCAGGAGATTAAGTGCTTTCTCCCAAATAAAACCCGGATAATCCCACACCAAGAGTTAATCCTCCTCCTCTCAGGCCATCCAAGTTCTCAGCCCTTTCCCCTGCCCCTCATCCAGCACTCTCACCCACCTCTTTGCTTACTCAAAAGCAGAAAGGAAGAGCAGGCGTGGGGGTGGACAGGGGGTGTCACAGTGGTGACACCAGGAGGGCTGTCCCAGGGATCAGAGGGGGTGGCGTAGAGCCAGCCCAGCCAAAGAGCCTGGTCTCAAGAGAGCAGTGGAAGCTCCGGGGATGGCGGGCCACAGACCAGCGACCACAAGTAGCAGGGAGGGCCATCGGAGGAGGAGGCCCGGCTGGAGCTCTGCATCGTCTCTGCGGGACAGCCGCCAGCAGCCAGGCCCCGGCAGGGCGAGGCTCTGGCCAGGCTCCCAGCCCCGCCCTCCTTGACCTGGAAGCTGGGGGCAGCCCAGATCCCGGCAGCTGCTGCCCTCTGGTGGCCACTGCTCAGAATGCAAGCTACCCCTGAGGTACCTGTTGATGGAACTCAGTGGCTGGGGAGCTACTGGGAGGTGATGTGGGACACCCCCACCCCAAGCTCAGGACCTAGGACTACCCCCAACATCCCCCCTCGCTGCCCACTGCCCCTCCACACCTTCACTCCCACGGGCTCCTCCATGGTTGTAGCTTCCTGGCCAGGCCCAATCCTGGCTCCTCTTTTCAGACCTCTTTAGGTCTTGCCGTCACCCAGGACTCAGAGACTCCAAGAGCTCATTCATGACAGCAGTGACACCACATGACTACTCGTCAATACAGTCTCATCTGGCACTGTGTGACCTTGGCCTCGGCCTTGACCTTGGCCGTGCCTAGCTGGGCTATATGACTTAAGAGTGTGGAGGGAGGGGTGGGAGATAATCAAGAGAAGCAGAACACCTTTAGTATTTATTTATCAAAACATTCACAAGCCTGACCTCATTCACAACACAAAACACACAGCAAGGCACACACCCGGGGCCTGGAGCAGGCTGCCCAGTACTCTGGAGGACAGGAAGGAAGAAACAGCTGGTGGGCTTTTGATTTCATCTGTAGCAGTTTTGGGGGGCTCTGGTCCCATACCTGAGAAGGCAGAGGGCGGAGGAAGGCAATAAATAGAACCCTGGGCCCAGCCAGCTCTGACACTGTGGGTGCGTCCACAGCAGGACGCACAGCCTCTGCCCTGGCTCTAAGGCAAACGCAGGAGCCAGGAGGGGTGGGACCCAGGTAGCCGGTGCAGGCCAGCCAGTGTGCAGCCAAAGGAGCCCTGCACCTAGCCCGGCACCTGCAGGGCCTGAGGTAAGACTGGGCTGACTCCGCAGACCCTAGCTGTCCATGTCTGAGGGCACAGTCTTTTTCCGAGTTCGGACCTTCAGGGAGCGTGAGGTGCCCTGGGGAGAGAGCAGGTATACTGTGGGAGGTGTGGGCTGTGGTGTGGCCCACCCACCACCCTTACACCCTCCTTGCCACCGACCTCCCGGACCAGCGGCTTCCTCTTGACCACACGCAGGCTCTGGCTTCGGCTCAGGGGCTTCTCCCGGGGCCGCGCTGGTGGCTGGGGGACTACCTCGGTATCCGACCAACCCCCCTCCTCTGTGTCACTGTCCTGCAGGCCCCCTGCCTGGTACCCTGTAGAGAGGGGGAAACAAGCCTGGCCATTTACACAGTCTGAAGGCCTGGGACCAAGCCAGAAGTCCCTAGCCCTGGGGAGGCCATCACTCTCAAATGACTCCCAGTCCCTCTGTTTACTCACCAATGGGTGGCCTCCTGTGGGGTACCTGGTCTTCCAGGTAGAGGGGGTCCTGGTAGGTAGGGGCAGGGGTGTCGGGGATGGAGCGCAGGTCCTGCATGGAAAAGCTCCGCAGGCGACCGGCCAGTGCGCCCTGACTCTGTGAGGGAGGAGGAGGCACTGCGTCACCTGCAAAGGTGGGGGCTCTGGGGGGAAGGGGCTGCAGTAGGGAAGTCACCCAAGGATGTGAAGGGCCACCCTGCAGCTAACCCCTGGGGCACAGGGCTCAGAACTGAAAGCAACTCAGCAGCCTTCAGCCCTTGGCCACTTGGCAGAAACAGGAAACTAAGGCCACAGGCACAGGAGCAGCATTCCTGCTCCTTCAGCCAGGAAGGTCTGCGCGTCCAGCTCTGCTCCTGCACCTCCTCACCTGTCCTGGCACCCTGGCCCTAGCCCTAACTGCCACCTCTCGCCCCCCTGGCAGAGAGCTGGATGGGGTGGGGCAGGGGGCAGGGGGCTGGGGCCCACAGCACCTTGGTGGCAGCCTGTACAGCAGCGGATGCAGCAATGTTGAGACTGCGCTTCCCGAGGCTGAGCACTGTCTCGTAGCTGCGCTCTTTGGCCTGAACAATGTACGTGTCGATCTCCTGCAGAGCCGGGGGAGGAGAGCTCAGGAGGACAGCCAGAGGAGTCTCTCTGCCTCCACAGACTAAGCCACCAGTGATTGTCATACCTTCTGGTCACCCTGACCCAGTATGCACAGTCACAAAGGCCCAGAATGCACCAAGAGTGAGGTTTCCCACCCATTCACCCCCCCCACACACCTCAACGAGGGGCCATTCCCCACCCCCAAGACAACTTCCAGCTGGCACTTCACACCACTGGTCATTCACTGCACCCATTTGGTCAGCCCGGCAGACAAGGAGGCCAGGCCTTGTCAGGGTCCCAAAGTCAAACAGCAGCAGCCCTGGTGTTGGAACCCAGGTGTCCCTGCATCCTGAAGCAGGGTTCAGGGTTCTCTCTCTCCCCACACCCACCGCTAGGTCTCCCTCTCCACCTCCCCTAGGGTACCTTCTCATGACGGGATAGGGATGGGTGGACGAACTTTCGGTAAAGTAGGCTGGCCCCCTTCGTGTAGGGCGAAAGCAGCCACAGAACAAAGGCCATCTTGATCTCATAATAGAAAGGGAACCTGCCAGAGCACAGAGGGGCAAGATGAGCCCAGCAGCCAGGCCAAGGGTGGGACACCCCTGCCCCTTGGCCCACTAACCCCTGTGCCCAGACCAGGAGATAAAGATGTCTGTGAAGGTCTCGGCTGCCATGAAGATTGCAAAGATGATCCAGTACATCATCCACCGAACCTGTGGGACACAGAGCACAGAGGTCAGCCTCAGAGCCTGTGGTGCCAACACCGCCCCTGGCTGGCCCAGCCCAGAGATTCCAGAGAGCCTGTCCCGCTGCATTGTTGCATTCCCCCAAGCCTGGCTAGACAGGAGCCTCTGCGAAGCTGCCACTCATTCCTGTGCCTATCCCAGTGCATTTCACCCACTGGCACTTCCACAGCCACCCAATGGCCTGCCCTCCTTCCACACCCTTCAACAGGCCCATTCCTTCCTTCGACACTCCACTCAGGATGTGCAACAATAGTGGGCCCCGGGAAAAGCGGCAGGCCAGCTCAGACCCTCCACACCTCAATAAGCCCCACCACACCCCCCAATCCCCCTTAGGGCTGTCATCCCACCCCACCTTAGCTAAGCCCTCCTGCCACCTCTCATGCTCACATATTCACGAATGTTCTTGGTCTTCACGGCCTTGTAGGACGCATAAGCTGGATACAGCATCCCAAACACCAGTCTGGAAGAACAGCCAGGGGAGTGTGAGGGGCAGCATGCTCCCCCTGTACCCTGACAGGTGGCTGCCTCCCCCTACTGGGGTGCCAGGGGCAGGACCAGCCCTGTTTTTCCCGCTTGGCTTGCACAACCCGCAGTGCCTGAGTCAGTGCCCTGGAGGCCACCTCTCCACCCTGCTGTTTACAAACATCCTAAGCCTGCCCAGGCCTGCACCTGTGGCCCATGGGTACATGATGGAGAGAGAACACAGCTACCAGACAAGGTGGGTGAGAGCATTAGGCTGTCCCCTCCCCTGGATATGCAATCAGGCCCAGAGCCACCAGACCTGGCACTGCCAGGCTGCAGACAGGGATATTTGAGCCAGGCGCTGGAGTACTCAGAGGTTAAGGGTAAGACTGAGTGAGGAGGCTGAGGCAAGGTTGGTGAGTCATGTGACTGTTCGTATGGCAAGCAGGCCCTTGGATTCCCCACCCTCAGTGTGCCTATTACCTTGCTTCTGCCCTGGCTGGGATCTGCCTGTGGCCCTCAGCCCCAGGCATCTGTCTGCAGAATGTGTTTGCGAGCATGTGGGTAGGGTTGCTTTGGGTCAAGGATTCTGGGGAGGAGTGGGTCAAGGACGCGGTGCCCAGGTGCCCCGTGCAGGCCCGCAGGTCCGTTAACCTTTGCGGTGTGTGTGGGGGGGAGGTGTGAGGAAGCTCAGGAAGTTCCGTCTTCACCAGACGTTCCCGGCTTCCACCCCAGAGGCAGGCTGACACCCGGGGAAAGAAGGAGTCTGAGAGTGGCCATACTCACACCACCAGGCGACAGATCATCCAGGACACCATCCTGACAGCCTTGGGGACGAGGGGAGGGCCCCCAAAAGACGCCCTGGAGGGCGCTCACGCGGGGGCTGGGACGGGGGCTCAGTGGTGGTGCAGGAACCCGAGGGTCGGTCCCGCTGTCCCCTGGCAAAGTGGGGCCCGCCGCCCACTGACTCCGACCCGGCGGTGCGGAGACCCAGGAGAACCCGGAGACCAGCGGGCTGGGGGAGGCGGTGGGCAGGGAGGAAGCGGCTGGGAGCGGGCACCGGCTGGCGCGCTCCTCGGCCCAGCCGCGCGGCGCTGCAGTTGCGGCTCGGACCAGCTCAGTGGCCGAGAACCCGGTGTTCGGCCCTTGCTGGGCGCCGCTGCTGGTCCCCGGCCCGGGTGCCGGGTCTCGGTCTACGCTCTTGCGGGTCGCCGCGGTCCCAGCGCGGCAGGCAGTCGGCACCGGCCTCCGGGGCGGAGTTTGCAACTCACTTGAAAGTTGCACGGAACTGGGTCCTGCCCAACCCCAGGGCTCCGGCGCGCGGCGCAGGCGCAGTGCGGCCCTGGAGGGGCGGAGCCAGGTCAGGGAGGTGAGAGGCCGGCCCCTTAAAGGGCGATGCTCAGCCGGACTCGAGGGTGGGGCCGCAGGGTAGAGCAGCTCTCCAGTTGGGAAGATTAGGCGGTGGGAAGGTGCCACAGAAAGGGGGAGAGACAAAGAAAACCTGGCCTCCAGAGTTCTCACGGCTGTTCACTAGCTTCTCCCAGTGTACTTCCTTCTCGCCTCATTTTTCCCCTCTGTAAAATGGGATAGGGAATGAGATGGGTGGGGTCCACCCTGGAAGCCCAGGCACAACCTGGCAGCAAACTTGGTTGAGCGCGAACAAGTTCCAGTGTTACACCACTGTAGACCAGAAGTCAGTAAGCACCGCGAATCTGAGGGAGTCACCCCCCAAGGATCCACTTCTCTCTGGGGCATCTTTCCACGGCTCACACACCTGGACACGACTTTAATGTACCTTCTTCACTAGAAGTTTGAAATCCCATCTGTTCCTCTGAGTCAGGAATACAGATATCCCTAGGAACACCACAGCATCCACGCTTGAGGTTTTGTACTGATTTTATGCCCATGAAGTCTTAATTTTTGCAAAGATCCCCTTTACCATCTAGGAAATATGCTTGGTGAAGTCATTTGGCCGCTGTCACCCAGTGGTGTTTGCTACTGGCTAATGCTAATTATATGGCCTGGTTAGTCTTGGGAGGGATCAGCAGTGGCCAGCTGTGAGTGACCCTGGAGGGGGACAGGGAACTGGAGAAGTTCCTCTGGGAGAGAGGAGGACATCGGAAGAAGGGAGAAGATTCTAGAAAGAAGGCAGCCTTTGCTGCCTTTACACCTTCCCACGAGGGATTTCATTCTTTGTGATAATACCTGCTTCTTGCCTCAGCCGCTCCTTCTGAAAATGGGGAGAAGAGTGTCCCCCTGTGCTGTGCTGAGGAGAGGGTGAGAGCAGAGTTGCCCCGGGGCCAGGGAGCAGAAACACATACCACTTTTTATTAGAGCCATAGTTAACACCCACCACCTATGAAAAGGATGGGGTAGGTAATGATGGGAGTCAGGGAAAGGAGGCTTTTGGGGGATAAATAAACACACTGTGATTATATGGTCTTAATTATTATCATCAATTTTATTGGTATTGCTGAGTGTGAGAGACAGTAGTGAAACCAGCCCACAAGAGAAACTCTCCCGGGGCGGATGCCTTCCTCATGTTCACCCACCCCAGCCCCATCCCATGCTGGAGGAACAAGAAACGCCAGGGATCCCATCAGGAAGGTCCCAGCCACTATCCAGCTAGAGGCACAGACATGGTTCTTAGGAGAAAAGTATCCCTGGTCTCCTTGAAGGAGGAAGGATGTGATTGATGGTAAAGGGGATCAGCTGGGAGACAGAAGGGAAGGGACATCCATTCCTCAGGAGGCACATGCAAATCCAGGTCCTTTGGTACATCTTCCCCACTGGCTGCCTTCGGGAGCCCCATGCCTGAGCTCATCCACTAAGAACAGCTCTCCTGGCCCATCTACGTCCACCTAGCTGGAATGGTCTCTTACATGGCGACTCCTGGTCCCAATGTTTGTGCTTGGGGGATCACCAGGACTCTGATTTCTGTGGCCTTTGGTCCTGAGCTATTGACACAGTCACCCAGTTAAACTGGGTTGCTAAGCAGCTCTCTGGACACATGAATGAGCCCCAGGGCAGGTGACCAAGCAGCCATGCAGCAAAAAAGCTGGGCATTCAGGGACCAAGGGAGAGAAATGTCTCCCATCCTTGGGGGAGCTCTCCCCTGGAGAGAGCGGCTGTCACAAGTGATGTTTACCTTTCAGCTGGGCAACGCAATGTCAACGCAATGTCAACGCGTCTGGAAGACTCGACTCACTGTCCCTGGCAACCTCTCCCAGGCACAGGCTAAGGGCCCATTTCCCATTTGCAAAAGCAGGACAGGCAATCCCAAGACGATGAGGTTTGGGAACTCTAGGGGGCCTGCTTAGCCAAGAGCACATGAATGAGGTTTGAGGAGGTAGAAACCCAGACCAGTCAACCATAGCGGGTGAGGCCAGCAGCAGGGTAGCTGGGCATCTGAAGTCAAAGGTCAGATGTAGGGTGCAGGGGTTTTCTCCAAAGATATATTGCCTATCACACAAAGCATGCCTCCCAGAGTCACCTGTGTATCTCATACATTCCCACAGACCAATACAGATCACAATTATGTGCCACATACTCTATTCAAAGAGCCTTATATATCTTAATATATATAATGCATTTAAATTTTATCATAGATGACCCTGTCAGGTATATATCATGATTATACCTATTTTATAGATGAGGAGACTGAGACACATAGGCAAAGTCACATGGCTGAGTGTTACTAGCTGCTTTTGCTCAGCTAGTAACAATGTCAAATGGCCACATCAGGATTCCAAAAAGTAAGTCTCCCCACACCTCGTCCCATACTCCCCCAAGGATGGGAGATATTTCTCTCCCTTGGTCCCTGAATGCCCAGCTTTTTGCTGCATGGTTTGAGCCCAGGGGCACTCTACTACTGAGTAGTAAATACAGCCTAGCCCTTTTTATTTTTTATTTTATTTTGAGACAGTCTTGCTAAGTTGCTAAGACTGGCCTTGACCTTGACCAAAGCCTCCTGCCCCAGCCTCCTGAGTCACTGGGGTTACAGGCATGTGCCCCTGCACTGGGCTGGAAGTTTTCTCATCTGCTTTGCAAAAGGAGCAGTTGCTCAGGGAAGCCAATTGACTTGCTTGAAATCTCACACCAAGCAGAGGGACGGAGTCCAAATTCACACATGTGGGATCCTGATGGCAGAACCCAGGGGACGTTCTGCCGGACATCTGCAGTTGCATGGTTCCCTGCTATCTGGGAGCTCTGGGAGCTCCAGACCTGGTGTCCATCCCCCGTGTCCACAAGTCTTCAATGGAGTGATCAGTTAGGGGGTGAATGACCTGTGACACATTTGTGAAATATGTGACACATAAGAGACCAAAGGAGCCCTGGATAGCTAATGAGGTCCTGCAGAAGGGATTTTGGCCTATCCAGGGTGACACAGCTCGGTACCCCCTGCCCGAGGAGATCTTGTCTCCCCCAGGTTCTATCCCCTCCTGTCTGTTATCCTGACATGGACCCACACAAGGCAACAAAAGGCATCCATTCACTAAAGACCGTAAGTGGCAAGGAGGTGACAAGGAGAAGGGGGGCCCTGTCATTCACCACCGCCATTTTGCCGTACCCTGTGTGCTGTCTTCAAGGCCCCCATCTTCCTAGTGCCCTCAGCGTCACTTCCAGCCTAGCCCCATCGAACTCATCCCTTACTCCCGCTTTGTCATGGGCTCTCCGACTCCATTCTCAGACACGGAGAGAAGCACTGACTGCCCACAGAGCCCTGGGTGTGTCAGTCAGGACGAGGTCCCAGAGGACCCCAATGTCACCAGAACAGGGAGTCACGGAAGGTTCTTGGTCCGGGCATGACATGATGGAAGGATGCTTTAGGGGGCTGGACTGAGGATGCGGGAAGTGGGTGGGCAGGGTGGCGTGTAAGGGCCTGCGACAGCAGCGGGGAGGGTGGCTTGACCAAGGTGGTAGCCGAGAAAGGACAACAAGTGGTGCCCGTCTGAAGATTCTTGGGGACAAAGCATGGAGAGGAGACTTGGTGATTAAATAATAAGAGAAGAGAGTGATGTTACCAGGACTCCAGGATGCCTCACATCGGGAGGAGGGTGGCGATAAAGGACATGGCTCATAGAGGAGTTGGGGGCAGCAGGTGATGAGATAGACAGACTGCTGAGCTACTCTTTGCTATCATATGTCTGACCTCTGACAGAGGGGCACACTCAAGTCTCAGTGAGTCCCAAGCCTATAATCTCCCGGAAGGAACATTGGCTGTGAGTCAGCCCAGGTGGAGGAGATTCGTCACCTTGGCTCAGCACCTGAGTGTCATGGTCGTGAACTCCTGACCCTAGCACCAGCTGACCTTGGGGGTCCACTTCCCTGAGGGAGGGGAGCCAGGAGAGAGAGGGTCTGGAAGCCAATGCAGACTGCTGGGTGAAGCAGGGACAGATAGCCCAGCCCTGGCTCTGTTCCCAACGAAACACCTTGATGACATCTGAGAGCTGGCAATGGGGTGGAACTTTTTATTTGAAGCAAGTGAATCATAGCATTGCCCCCAATTGTCCCGGGCATCCTGCCACAAGGAGTCCCAGCAATCTGGACACTCCCCACCTCCACCAGCCTGGCTCACAGAGCTCTGTTCCCAGTGCACGGCAGAGGGCAGCAGAAGCCTGGCTCCCAGGCACCCTGAGCAGGCCCCTCACACGCCCACTGCTCGCCTCCACCGAGAGGCAGTGGTCCCGGGGTATGCCTGTGTGAGTGGAGGGGTGCCAGGGCCCCGAGATGCTCGAAGCCAGGATCCATTCCTGACACAGGTGGCTCAGGTGCCCCAGCTTCTCTGGCTCGGCCAGCTCTCACACGCCCCAAGGAGCAATCACAGTACAGATCCACATTCCAAAGATGGGGAGAGCGGAGCGTGGTCCGAGCCTGAGGAAGCAACAGCTACAGAGGGAAAAGCAGAAACAAAACTTCCATCCCAGCGGTTTCCAGTCCCCAGGTGAGCTGGCATTCAGGTCACAGAAGGAAACTCCAGGATGAGGGTAGATGGCACTGGGAAGAACCCAGGGGTGACTGCCGCTGCTGCTGTTATTGCTTTGGGGCAGAGGAGCTTCATCCTCAGGAGGCCACACCAGAATCACAGGCTCGCCACCATTCTTTTCCTTTCCAGCCTCAAGGTGGGCACACTTGGGTGAGCAGAGGAGGAGCAGTGACGTGGGCCCCTCTAAGAAGAGTGCCAAGCAAGGAACAGAGGTGAGCCCCTCGGGCAGCGTGAGTCCGCGTGTGTGCGCACGCGCCTGGACATGTGTATATATGGAAATGGGAGTGGGTGACCAAGTGTGTCTGCCGGTGTCCACGTGTGCATGCAGAAGGGGCCCAGCATGGGTGGATGCACCTGGAAGAGTGACGGCTGTGGCCAGGGTTGCAACAGGGAGTTGGAGCAGGTAAACAAACACCTGGAGCACCCACGGGAAGGCTAAGCCGAAGAACAAGAGGGTGTTCTCCTCCACATGCCCCACCCACCAATCATGTGCATGAGAAAGGGGGTGTGGCCTCTGGGTGGGGGAGCCACATGTGCACACATACTAGAGGACCTGGGTGCTGGGGTGCCTGGTGTATACATAGGTGCTCGTGATGACTACATTGACGAGGAAAGTCTCCCCTGGGCTAGTCCATGATGTGTGCCTGGGCTCACGAGAGTGTGTGTGTGTGTGTGTGTGTGTGTGTGTGTGTGTGTGTGTGTGTATAAGGGCACAAAAGCAGGTTGGCCGCATATGAACTTCACAGGCACATGTGCTGCTCATAGAGGCCCCCCCCAGCCTCTAGCGCCACCCTAAGGAACCTGGAGGCCTGGGCACCCCTCTAGGCACTGAGATCCACCACGACATGTCGGTACACCAGTGTTTGTCCCTTGAAGCTGGGGGCCAGGAGCAGCTGAGCATCCCCAGCAGGCATGTAGCAGAAGGCCCGGGGGGCCTGCACAGCCAGCTCCTGGAACCGCACAAACTTCTGTCTTCCCTCATCCCACTGGTAGATCTGGGTGAAGGAGAAGTCGCTGCCCAGTGCCAGGTAGCGGCGGCCACCCACCAAGAAAGGCTGCAGGGCCAGCGAGCCACGGGAGGGCAGGGCCTGCACCTCAGAGAAGCGGGTGCCCTCCCAGCGCAGGATCTTGGAGTCACCAATGTAGCGGCTGAGGCACAGGTAGCTGTCGCGGCCGGCACGAAAGTGTTTTACAGCCTGGGCATCAGGCACCTGGGTCACTTCTCCCTGGGCCACAAACTGCTTCTGAGTACGACTCCATTGGTAGATGACAGGTGCCTGGGAGCTGCTAGACACAATCAGCCGTGGCTTGCCCTCGCCGTCCACAAACTCCAGGTCAGTGTCCCGGTGCCAGGCGTGCAGGGCCTGGTGGGAGTAGAAGCCATTCTGGTTCCAACGGTAGAGGCTGGTGGCACCTGCCTTGGAGCTGTCAGCCACAGCGAAGTACCAGTCCCCATCAATGCGGAAGGCCTCCAGGTCATTGGGCTTGCGCACTCGCTGGGGATCTATGTCCTGCAGCTTGGTGAAACGTGTGGTGTTGGGATCCCAGTGGTAAATGTAAGAGCCACCAAACAGCTGGGCCACAACCACATACAGCTGGCTGTCCACCACCATTGGCTTGCAGTGTACAGCTGAGGGGGCTGTCAGGACAGAGGGAGGCGAGGTCAGGCAGTGTCAGGTGGACCCCGCAGCTCCCACTCCATCTTGCTCATCAAGGAAGACCAGTCCCCACAACTCCGGGCCAGTGCTGCCACCCTCCTGGAATCATCCACCCAGGACTCAGGGCTTGCTCATTTCTGATTGTCCACAGCCAACTGTCAGCTTTAGTATTGCCCTTGCTCCACCCTTGCCCTCAAGGTTCAAATACAAGCCAACACTGAGCACAAAATAGGTGTCCCTAGATATTGATCGCGTATTTAACCACATGTCAATTTCTGGATTATTACTGCATGTAATCACTTGCACTAATGTAAACACATATTACCTCCGTTAATCACACAGAAAGGGACTCTATTGTTTTGCTCATTTTACATAGAAGAAAACTGTGGCTCAGAGAGAGAGAGTGAGTTACCCAAACTACCTCATTGGCAAGTGGTCAGTTGGGAGGGTGAGAAACCCTAGGCGCACCAAAAGCACCCCTTGATGTTTAGATAGTGGTGCATGAAAGCACATTCTCCCACCTTTGGAAGGGCTTTTACGTGCAGGGATGAATGCCCATGTGTGCCATACGCACAACCAGCTCTGTCGGAGCCCTTCTCAGGCACAAAACTCACCTGGTGTGGGGCCCCTGGTCTCTACCTCACCATCCCGGCTTTATCCACTCTCCTCCTCATCCAGACCCCCACCTTTCCCTGGATCTCAGACACACACTCACATACAAAGCTGTTGCACACCTTCTTGACATTGTACACAGGGTTTCCTGCCACAACACCCTTTCTTTTTCTTTTTTCTTCTCCTAAGTATCCCTCAGCCTTCAAACCTCAGCTCCAACTTAGCAGATTCCAAAGCTGAGCTCATCAGCCTCTCCTATCTCCTCCTCTTTCCCTCTGACCGTCCTCTCCATCCTTCAAGAGTGCTTGCCTAACATACATGAGGCTGTAGGGTCCATCCCCAGTACTAAAAAAAATTAAAAAATGAGGCAGCTTGCATCCCCTCTGTAGGCCTTTCTTGATTGCACAGAGCATTGTGTTTAAAGCCTCCTCTTCTCATCTGCCTCCTGTACAGATGTCCCTGTCAGAGATCATGTCTCATCTATCCCTCTACCTGCCCAAATGCAGTGGAACTCAACCATGGGTCCTACTGCCATATTCCCCCAGCCGGGGCCCATACAGCCTGATCAGGCACAGGTACCTGGGATTCTGTCATAGTCTCGGAGCTGCCTTTCCACATAATCCCACTTCAGGATGGTACAGGCACTGGCGCCGGGCTGGGCCAGAGCCAGATAGAGGTCGCTGGAGTAAAGGAAGGGCTCAGCTGACACTGCTGGGAAGGACAGGGTCTGGTACAGCACAAAATCTGCAGGGACAAGAGGTGTGGGCTCAGCACCAGAGGAGGAAGGTAGCGGCCACTGGGTGGATATTGCAGGGTGGGGTGGGCCGCTCAGGTGGGGCCAGGGGCCTGCCTCCTACCAGTGGTGATGCAGTCAAATTCCCGCAGTGGCAGGTCCTGCACCTTGTGCTCCTGGAAGCGGGGTGGGCTGGCGCAGTAGATGGGAGCCACGGTGGTGTTGGTGTGTGACAGCCACTCCACCAGCCACTTCACCTTGCAGTCGCAATTGAGCGCGTTGCCCCGCAAGTCCCTGGATCATGAGAGCAGGGCAGGAGAGCACAGAGGGGACGGGCTCTGAGCTGCTCTGCCTACCCTGCCCTGTAGGCTTTCAGAAGCAGGTCTTGTCAAGGCTACTTGGGGTTGCTCACAGGCTGCTTTGCACCAGGTAGAGAGAGAGAGAGAGGCTCCCCTGGGGAGGATGCAGCCCCGTGTGCACAGGCTTGGCTGGAGGAGTGTAGGCTGTTGCAGCTCCGCTGTCCTCCTTGGCCAGGTGCCATGTGCAGTGGACAACCTGCACAATGCATGTCCCATTTCTGTTCCTCCAGCCCACCCGCAATTCAGGGCTTTTCTTTTTTTGTATGAATAATGATAAATGATTGTGGCTATGCCATAGGACTTAAATGTAGATTTAAACCAAACAGACATTTTAAAAGCATATTTTGGGGGCCTGAGGATATAACTCAGAGCACATGCCTAGCATGCATGAGGCTCTGGGTACAATTCCAAGTACTGAAACACACACACGTTTTTGAAACATACATTCTGAGTGTCTCATGTGCATTTTGAAAGGGCCCACAGGTGACTTGAGGAACCCAATTTGGAAGGCTACTGTCTATATCTAACTCAGCCTCACTCCTCAGCCCCCAGAACCCAAGCACTCCCAGCCTCTCAAGACCTTGTGATCAATTCTGACTCCCACACCACTCCCTCCAGGGGTGCTCCCTCTGTGGCATCCTCAGAAGAGTTTGGACTTGGGCCTTACAAGTCACTCAGGATGTCCAAGGGCCGAAAGATGTCTCTGGGCAGCGTCTGCAGGTTATTGTTGGCCAATGAGCTGCAAAAGAGACCTCTGGGTCATTTAAAAATAATGACAGAGGCCAAAGGACAGAGAGATGCAGGGCTTTGGTCAGTGAGTGTATGCATGTGGGGTACTCACAGGTGTGTCAAGGACTTGAGTCCCCTGAAGGTAAACTTGGACAGTGCCCAGATGTCATTGTTCTCAATGAAACTGGAAAAAAATGAGAAATTGCCTCAGCTGCTAGTCAGGAGTCCAGACATCCCCCCACCCCCTGAGGGCAGTGATTTCCCTCATCCTAACCCAGATCCCAGCTGAGACAGGCTTCCACTGAGTTCAGTGTCATTAAGCCTGTAGCAATAGGGCATCAGGCTGAGTGGTGCAGGCAGAGGCATGGAAATGACCCTCTGCTCGGAGAATTCAAGGGCTCTGGCCTTCCACCCCCCTCCCATCTTCTTGTTCCACCTCCCCCCCCAGCCCACCCAGGCTGGGCTCCCTCCTTCCTTCTCCTTTCCCATCACCCCTTTTCCTCCCACACACAGGTACTGCAGGTGTGACAGTCCTGTGAAGGCGTTGTCTCCGATCAGCGTAAACTTGTTGGAGTTGAGTAACCTGGGGAGACAAAGAGGGAATTAGGGCTTCTAGGGGTGTGCCTGCTGCCCTAGCCCTCTGTCTCACCCCTGGGCTTCCCCCAAGATCTGGCAGCCTGCCCCCTATACCTCAGGAGCCTAGCAGAGGACCCCTGAATTACCCGCATGGCAAGACCAGTGGGAGCCTGTTCTGAATCCAGAAGCTCCCAGGTTCCATTTACTCCTAAAAATGGTAGAGGGGCCGAGTTCTCCTGCCAGCCTGGCTCCTGGGCTGCCCTCCTGACCTCTCCTCCTTGGCTCCTCACCCTCATCCCAGCCCGCTCCAGGCCTTGAAGACTGCTGTTCTGTCTTTGCTCCCGTTCAGCTTCAAGCTCTTTCTTCAAACCCCAATCCCTGTCTCTAAGAGGCCGACCCCCAGTGTCCACTCTGGCATGGGCTCAAGCTATTTCACCCAGTTCCCTCAGGACTCCAGAGGAGCTAAGTCCCTGCCCCAAACCCCACTTTCTTGGCTTTGGCCTGACTTAGTTCTCCTTCCCACCTGCTGCTCTGACTCATGACCCCAGACTGCTCCACCTTTTGTGGCCTATCCTACAGGAGCAAAAGGACACCTGTATCCTCATCTCCAAAGGCTGCACTGCCCACTCTCCCTCAGCCCAGCCCAGCATCTGTCCTCTTCTACTGTGCCCCCGCCCGCCCTTCCGCAAGGCCCTGTCCATACAAGAACTGCAGCAGCGGCAGGTGAGAGAAGGCTCCATCCTGGATCTCTGAGAAGGCAGCATTCACAAGGGTCCTGTAGGGGACACTTAAGTCATTACTGTGGGGAGTCTGCAGGACCCATGAAGGTGGATAGAGCAGTGGCTTCTGTTCTCATTGGCCCTGCTCCCACCACCTGCATCTGTCCTTCCCTTTACCTCCCAAAATCACTGCCCTCCTTCTCCATACTCCTCCCCCACTACCTTCAGGAGCACAGGTGACCCTAGGTTCACCTTCGCTCTCAGCCAAGAGAAGGTTCCATTACCTGCACCATCCTCATCATCCAAACACCCACAGTGCTGGTGCTGAGGAGGGATGGGGTGCTGCGGTGGGGGAGGGGCCTGGCATCCTGCTCTCAAGGACTGGCAGCTTCTCCAGTCCCACAGGCAAGAGGGCGGGGGGAGCCTTCGGGCCAGTTGCTGCAAGTGAGGCTGGCCCAGCTGGGTGCACAGCAGCTGGCCTGGTGGCGTGCCAGGGTACCCCAGGGCACTCTCACTTGTCATCTCTCCCCCTGCTGACATCCCTCCTCCCCCTTTTCTGCCTTTGGTGTAACACCACAGTCAGGGGCCTACGTGCTCATCTAAATACCCCTTCCTCCAAGTCTAAAGCCCTGCACACAGTAGGTCTCACTGCTACTGGTGGTGGTGATGATTCACCCTTGACCATAAACTCCTGCTTTCTTCATCCATGGCTGCTGAGGCTGCAAGACTGCAGAGCTCTGTACCGCTGGGCCTGGAAGCCCCAGCCCTGCGGACCCCTGGGGTCCTCCTGATCTTTACACTCTGAAGAGCAAAGCAGGGTTTCCCCCATCCACTTCCAGAGAACTGGTCCTTGCCCTCCTGCTCCCATCCCCACCCCCAAGGACAGGTGGACACTCACAGGGAGATGACCTCGGAGGGCAGGTTCCTGGGCACTGCCTTAGAGTCCACACAGAAGGCGGTGTCCCTGGTGCAGGAGCAGCTGGGTGGGCAGGGGGGCGTCTTGGGGGGCCTCTTGGCACTGACTTGCAGCATCAGGCAGAAGCCCAGCGTGGACAGCGCCAGCAGCCCAGGCCCAGGGCCCCGCCTGGCCCGCAGCCCCGCCATGCCGCCTGCAGGTTCTCCCTCCAGCTACCCCCCTCCGGCGCCCCACCGCTCCCGGCAGGTTGTGCCACCCGGGCGGGCTGTCACCTCGAGCTACCGCAGCTCGGGCCGCCTGCCCACTAGACGCAGCGGACTCGTCCTGCCCTGGGGCGCCGGCTGCGGTCCCCTCCCCTGCTCGCTCCCGCGAGCTGGCTCGGGAGCGCTGCGCGGAACCCTTAGCTGCAACCGAGGGCTGCCGAGGCTGGGTGGATGCGGACTGCGGCGGGTGGCGGGGGCGCGCGCGGGGGCGGAGCGGGGAGGCCTGAGCCTGGGAGCAGCGGAAAGAAGGAGTGGTTGCACCCGGTGGCGGTGTGCCCTATAGGGCTCTTTGCGGCCATCTGCCTGGATCTGGTCCCTGGTTTCTGTGTGTGAGTGCATGTGTGTGAGCGTATACATGCGCATCCGTGCGTTGGGGAGACTGTGTACACACCTGTCTCTGCATGGGGTGCAAGGATCCATGTGCCTCGGTGTATCTGCGTGTGTGTCTTGGCTGTGAGGGGACATACAGTTCAGGAGCATGTCATAAGTGACACATGTACATCTAGGTTGGCATGAGAGAGTAGAAGCTCAAGGGTGCTTGTATATGTACTCGTGTTTCCCCACGCCACCGAATAGATTGCCTTTGAGTCTGGGCTGCAAGAGGGAAATGTAGCCACTGGAGCTGGAGTGGGGAGGAGTAGAATTCTGGAACATTTCTCACTGAACAACCACAGCCTGTAGGAGCTGGGAAGTGCCTTGGATATGTTCCTGTCTGGCGCTTTGCTTCACAAAGGAGGAAACTGAGGCTTGGAAAGCCGCCAAGCTCCATATCTCTACTGTGTGCTGTGTACTGGGCATAATCCTCAGCCCTCTTGAGAGAGAGAGGATGCTAACTCCCTTTTACAAATGAGAAAAGTGTGTCTCCAGGACCAGAAGTCCAACTTCAAAGTTCACAGCAGTCTTGTACACCATGAATTTTCAAAGGATGGCTCTCAGAGCCCACTGGTCCTTGAGAATCTTCCATGGAGTCTTTGAGATCAAAATGCTTTTAGTAGCCAGGTGTGGTGGCACACACGCCTGTAATCCCAGCAGACCTTGAAGGCTGTCAGGAGGATCACAAGTTTGATGCCAGCCCCAGCAACTTAGTGAGGCCCTGTCTCAAAATAAAAAATAAAAAGTGCTGGGGATGTGGCTCAGTGGTTAAACATCTCTGTGTTCAATCCCTGGTACCAAAACAAAACAAAACAAACACCAACAAAACCCAAACAAACAAACAAACAAACAAAACGCTTTTCTTAACAAGAAGATGTTATTTGCCTTTTTCACTTCCATGCTTTTATAGGAGTACCTGGAATTTTCCAGAAGTTACATGACGTGTCTTCTATTAAGCCCTAAATTAAAGAGATTTGCAAAAATGCAAAACAGTGACACTTTTCTAAATTTTTGGCAAAAAATACAGGTATTTTCATTTAAAATGTACATGATTTGTTATAACACAAATAGGTTTGTCCTTACTATTTAAATAAGTGTTTTTAAATTCCTCAGCAAATACCAATATAGTAAATCTCAATTGATTTATTCACATAAAGCAAAAGCTCTTTGGGGTCCTCAGTACTTTTTGAGAATATTAAGGGATACTGAAACTAAAAATTTGAGCATTGCTGCTCTATACTATGACATCTCCAGAGAGGGGCGGGAGACTGAAGAGCTCATGGGTACAGGGTAAGAGAAACCTGGAAGTCAGTGCTGGGCTTCAGTTGAGAGCTCTGTCCTCTGTCCACGTCAGTGTAGGAACCAAGACTGCTGGTCCCCATCTGAACTCAACCTCTGCCAGCAGGGTGGATATCTCTGCTCTGAGCTTAGGTTCATGTTCTTCCACCCAGGAATGCCCTTGCCCCTTGACACCCACTTGTCGCAGTGTCCAGCTGTCTGTGCTGCCGTCCCCATGCCAGCCTGGGGAAGCAGTGGGGGTGGGGAGGGTGGCTGGGGCAGCTGGGCAATGATCCCCACCCGTCCCTGGCACAGCTCTGCCCAGCACACAAAGGGCAGAGTGAATCTTGTCCCAATCCGTGCAGCTGAGGAGCTGGGAGGAGGAGACGGAGAGGCACACACAGAAGGGTGGCCACCATGGGGCTCTCCATCACCCAGAGCTCTCAGAGGGCAGCCCAGAGACAGATGCAAAGGAGGAGTCTAGGTCCTGCTTAGCTAGTGAGGGGTTCCCTGGGGGATGATGCAGGTGATGATAATGATGATGACTAGACTTTACATCATCGAGGACATTGGAGCTTTCCAATGACCTAGGGAGGGAGGGGAGACAGGCAGTAGTAGTCCCATTTCACAGATGAACATATGAAAACCTAGAAAAGCAGAATGACTCACTGAGTCTCATAGCTGTCAGTGGAAGCACTGAGACCACCACCTATCAAAGGAAAGAACTCTGGACTGTCCAGTAGGAGGCTGCTGCTCCTTCTGGTGACAGTCTTGTGGTTGCATATAATTAATTACATGTGGCTACGTGCTTGCTTCTTGTCCTTGGCAGATTCACAGGAGCACCAGGAAAGCATGCTTCTTTTCTGTCCAGGAGGGCAGCCTGGTTGGGAAGACAGGGCAAACAAAAGCTCCAATGTGGGTACTAAGTGGCAGATAAAGGTATAACAGAGAAGTGAGAGGATTTCAGAGGAGGGACAGCAAGGTCACAGAGCAGGTGCCTTGACTCTTGGCCTTTTAGGGTGGGTGGCATTCAGATGGCTTAAGAATAGGCCTGGAAGACAGAGGTTGGTCTGGGGGTCTAGGTTGAGGGCTGTAGATGACCAGCTAAATGTTCCTCCCACTTCTTCCTCCAAGGAGCCTGAGACCTCTACCAGGTGGTATCAGCACCTGAACTTCATTTATGAAACTTGACAGCACCCTTCCCCAGCCCTCAAAGATAAGTTTTTTATTTTATTTTATTTTTTTAAGCCATGAAACTGTGAGAGCTACAACCTGCAGCAGAACAGAGGACCTGGGAGAGAACTGAGGCTTTTTTCTCGGCACTACTCACGGCACCTGCTCAGAGCAATCCCCATTACCAGACATTGCGGCCCCCTGAGATGCCCACAGGGACCCCGAGATGCCTGCAGTTCTCCTTGGCTTTCCTGCTGGCCTGGCAAGCTGCCCACCTGGCTCGGGCCCAGTGCGTGTGAGTCAGCCATCAATCCCAAGGTTTCCAGGACAACTGGGGCGGGAGAGCAAGCCTGGGGGGCAGCAGGGTGGGCACTGCGGGGGAGCTGTCGCCTACATCTGGCACCTCCATACAGCTGAGGCCAAGCAAGAAGACACTTGCTCCCCCTCCCTCTCCTTCCCCCTCCTCTCCCCTCCCCTTCCTCCACTCATCCTAGGATACTCTTCTGCTGGAAGCTTAGACAAATATTTAAAGGGGCCGTTGGGGGTGGGAGGAGCATGGTAGGAACAAACATTTCCTTCCCTCTCTTCTTCCCCTAGCGGCTCAGGGGCTCTCAGCTCACATGCCATGCTGTTGGACAACCTTGAGGCTGAGGCCCTCCAGCTGGAGAGGGATTCCTTTGAGGACAGGGGAGCCTGCCAGGGCTGAAGAGTAGGGGGCCAACTCCTGGCCAAAGGGCAGGGACAAGGTGTGAGGGAGCCTGGAACCTGGGTGACATTTTAGAGTTAAAGTGCAGCTGGTTCTCTGTATCCATGGGTTTCACATTTGCCAATTCAACCAAAAGTAGATGGAAAGTATTTGTGGGAGAAAAACACTGTCCGGGCTGAACATGTACGATTTTTTTCCTTGTTATTATTCCCTAAGCAATCCAGTATAACAACTATTTGCATATCATTTACATTGTATTAGGTATTATAAGTCATCTAGAAATGATTTAAAGTATATGGGAGGCTGACTGTAATCCCAGTGGCTAGGGAGCCTGAAGCAGGAGGATTGCAAGTTCAAAGCCAGCCTCAGCAACTTAATGAGGCCCTAAGCAACTCAGGAAGACTCTGTGTCTAAATGAAATATAAAAAAGGGCTGGGAATGTGGCTCAGTGGTTAAGCACCACTGGGTTCAATCTCCAGTACCAAAAAATAAAACATAAAAAACAAAGTATACAGGAGGATGTACATAGTTTACAAGCAAATGCTATATGCCATTTTACATAAGGGACTTGAGCATCTACACATTTGGTGTATATGTGGGGAGGGTCCTGGAACTCATCTGCAGGGTCAGGAGGGATTGCTGAGTAGGAGGACAAGAGAGTCAGGCCAAGAAAAGGAGGTGTTGCGTTCTGGGTCACACATTCATGAAAGTTAAGGACTTTAGAGACCATCTGGCCCAGCAAGTGAAGGGAGCCCAAGAGATAGGGTGAGGCCAACTCCAATGAGTCCAGCTCCGAGTTACTGATAGATTGAGCTAGTGCACTAAGCAGCAGGAGTGGGTAAGAGTAAGGCAGGGAGAAGGAGAGGGAGGTCTGAAAAGTGGGTGGGATGTGGGTACATACAACTCTCAGGGGACATTTAGTTTTGTTGGTTTGGTCCTGGGAATTGAACCTAGGGCTGCTTTACCGTGGAGCCACATCCCCAGGTCTTTTTATTTTTTATTTTGAGACAGTCTTGCTATACTGCTGAGGGCCTGGTTAAGTTGCTAAGGCTGGCCTCTGACTTGAGATTCACTGTGCTGAGTAACATCCAAGGATATAAAAGGAGTCCAGAGGGATAGGGTGATAAGCCGGCAGGCAGTGTGGGCCGATTCAAAGACAAAAGATTGGGACCACACTCAGCCCTGTACAAGGATGTCCTGGCCTAGGAAAGCAGTGTCAGGCATGCAATCTGTCATCAGAAGCTTGCAGCTTACAGACCAGCCCAGAGCAAAGAATAACCCCCGCCCCATCCCCACGAAGAGTTTTCCACCAGTGGGGACAGATTCTCCAGAATTAGGAGATGAATGACTGGGGGCCGGTCTGAGGTTAGGTGCGGGATGTGTGGGAGATGGCAGGCAAAGCAAACAGGAATTCAGCCCTTAGAGAAATGCACATTGATGGACACTCCAACTGATGTCAAAGCCCCTCCTACCTTCAGCAGAGCCCCTCTGGGTCTCCTGCACCGCCTCCTGTGCCCGCTTTCTGGAGCCCATCACTACGCTCGGGGAAATTCTGTTGGGAACTGGGACCCTTAGCTGGGAGAAGTTCACTCTGGCAGCAGACAGAAGGGAAGCACAGGGCTGTATGGGCAGGTGCCAGCAAGAAAGGCTGGACGCCAGGAAGACACCCACGGCAAGAGGTGCAGGTGGCCTCAGGGCAAGTTTGCTCAGCTCACCCAGGTTTGCTCTTGCTGGGGCCAAGAGGACTCATGTGCCAGGCATAAGGGCCCTTGGGGGCTCTTGCAGCTGGCTTATCAGGACCTTGGCTCTGGAGGGCCAGGAACAAACAGGCTTCAAAGCCGGGGGCTTGGCTCGCAAACAGGGGACCCGGCCCTTCACTTCTGTCCCCTCTCCCTGTGGGACACATATAAGACCCTGGTCCCAACTGCGAGGTGAGGAGAGGAGAAGGCCTGCAGCAAGATGGATGCAGGCGGCAAGGAGGTCTTGATGGAGAGCCCACCGGTGAGTGTGACCAGCTGTGTGAGTGGGGGTGGTTGTGTGCACAGATGTGTTCTGGGTTCCGCCTCCTCCATCCTTCCTGGGTCTGTTTCTTCATTCATGTTCATTCACTCAACCCGCCTAGGACCGTGCTAAGTTAGGGTGGGAACACCAAGACCACTGGCACAGAGTCCTTGGGGGAGAGAGACAAGGAAGCCCACAATTCCGATAAAAAGGGGCTGGGAGCCGCCATAGGGGTCATCGGAAAGGGCTCTAGAGAGCACTGAGAAGAGCCACTAAGTACTTGGGAGATCATAGGAGGGAGTAGCGGCAGGAAGAAGTAGTAGCATGGATAAAGGCCTGGAGGTGCAAGAGCCTGGATCATTGGGGAACAGAGGTTGCCACAACTGGGGTTCTGGGGAGTCTAGAGGAAGTATCAGCAAGCCAGGCTCTCTTGTGTCCCTTCTAACCTGGGCTTGTTGGAGTGCGGGCCACCTCATCCCAGCAGGCTCCTCTGATCTCAGCCTCCTGTGTAGATCCACAGCACTGGCTGTCCAGCCCTGAGAGGGCATGGGAGTGTGTCCAGTTTGTGCAGGGCAGGGAGGGGACATCCTCATGACCTCACACTTTTCTCCCTGCCTGCCATCTTGTCAGGACTACTCAGCAGGCCCCCGGGGCCAGTTCCGCATCCCCTGCTGCCCAGTGAACCTCAAGCGCCTTCTCATCGTGGTTGTGGTGGTGGTCCTTGTCGTTGTGGTGATTGTAGGGGCCCTGCTTATGGGTCTTCACATGAGCCAGAAACATACTGAGATGGTGAGCAGGCCTGGGATGGGGTGAGCAGCGGGCACAGGGCAGGTCAGAGGGGCTGCGTGGGTTGGGCACATAGGAAATCACCCAGGGGAGTGGTGGGGAGCAGGCAAGGACAGAGACGGGAATGGGTGACACCTGACCTAGCCATTTCCAGCAGGCTCCTGTCCCCCAGTGTGACAGCCAGTTCCCTCTCTCTAGCACCTGGTTCTACTCACCTTCCCTGAGCTCTCAGGAAAGAAGGAATTTCTTTTTTGAGTGAAGGAACCTGAGGATAGGCAAGGGTGCTGAAGGGCCGAGAGGGGAAAGAAGACTGTCATGCCACACTATAACCCCAGGTCCTCGAGATGAGCATTGGGGCACCAGAAGCCCAGCAACGCCTGGCCCTGAGTAAGCATGCGGGTACCACTGCCACCTTCTCCATCGGCTCCACTGGCATCATCGTGTATGACTACCAGCGGGTGGGTACGCCAGTCCAGGGAACCAGTGACAAGACTTTGCTAGAGCCAACCAGCTGTGCTACTTCACTGCACCCATCTCTCCCTCTCCCTTAGCCCTTTTGCCTCCCTGGGGTGCCTGAATCCCAGACTCCAATGTGACTCCCTATGTGCTGTCTAGAGTGAGCTGGCTGAGGACCGGGGTTAGGGAGCCAGCGAGGCAGGGACTTTCCCAAATGACCTCTAGCATTCCATGCCCAGCTCCTGACTGCCTATAAGCCAGCCCCAGGAACCTACTGCTACATCATGAAGATGGCTCCAGATAACATCCCCAGTCTTGAGGCTCTCACTAGAAAGTTCCAGAATCTACAGGTAGGTGTGTAGGTGAAAGGAGTGGTCTGTCTCCCTCCCAGCACTGCAGGGAGGAGTGTTTAAGGTGACAGCTATTTGTCACCCGTAAAGCACGGCTTCTCTTGGGCTGCCAGGTAAGTGAACCTTTATACCCTCAACCAGCACCATAGCTTCCCTCCTGTCCTTAGCTGCCCACGGTCAGGGTACTGACCTCAGCTGAGCCCACATACTCCCCGTGGGCTTCTGACTTCTGGTACTATACTTGTGGGGAAACTGAGGCTTAGGGAGGCTGCCCAACATGCCTGGGGTCCCCCAAAAGGGCTGCATGATGAGAAAGAAACTCAGTTTTCAGATTCCAAAGTAGGTTCTCTTTTCAGGCCAAACCTGCAAACCCTAAGCTGGGCCAGGAGGAGGGGCATGAGGGAGGCTCTGCTTCCTCAGGAGGAGACCTGGCCTTCCTGGGCCTGGCGGTGAGCACCCTGTGTGGAGAGGTGCCTCTCTACTATATCTAGGACTTCCAGGTGAGCAACTGTGGCTGCCAGGGCACTGAGCAGCAGCGGGAAGGTCTTGGGACATGTCAGCTGTCCAGACACTGGGGATGCCCAGAAACCAGTGGTCCAGGGAGCTCAGGGGAGGGAAGGCTCACAAGACATAGGCGTGGGCACCCCTGGGGCTCTCTCTCACACATGATAAACAACGCTGTTGCTTCACAGGATCTGTGGGAGTGAACCAGGCAGGAAAGATCTGCAAGCAAAGGGGAGAAGCTGCTCTGGTTCACAGCCCAGGGTCTGACCCTGGAGAAACGGGAGCGAGGGTGTGGGGTGTGTGTGGGGGTGTATGGGGGAGAGATGGTTCCTCTGGGCCGGGGGATTCCTATCACAAAAGAATAAAGCAACTGATTGAAAAACAAAGGGTCCAACTTGTACCTTCTGACACCTTCGAAGTCCAGAGTGCTGGGGCCGGCTCGGAGATGGGGAGGGCCTTGGGGGAACAGTCGGGGTTTTGCCGTGTCTCCTCTGTCCCAAGAATGTTGGGGACTCAGTCCATCCCAGATTGGGGAGAGGGGGCAGTGGGGAAGGGACCCGGGAGCCATCCACGGGCGTGAGGCGCCCTCCAGTGGTGTGTCGGAGGGAGGGGCAGAGACAGAGACAGCGAGAGAGACCGAAAGAGAGGGCGAGATGGGAGAGAGCGAGGGTCGGAGGGAGGGAGAGACGAGAGATGCCGGCCAGACCACGATCGCAGACGGAGGGACAGAGGCTGAGGTGGCGGAGAGTCCTGACAGCGTGTCCCGCCGCCGGGAGGGGCTCGGGCCGCCGGCCGCGGGGCAAGTCGCCGCTAGGGGGCCCCTGGCGGGAGCGGCGGCCGGCCGGGCACCCCGGGCGCCGGCGCCCCCTCCCCGGCCCCGGCCCCGGCCCCGCGCCCCTCCCGGGCGGGCGGCGCGGCTCCCTGCCCTCCCCGCCCGGGCTGGCGCGCTTCCCGGCCGGGCCGAGCACAGTCCCGGCCCCGAGGGGGGCCGAGCTCGGGCGAAAACCCGCCCTCCAGCGCGCTCATTTCCCTAAGGCGGGGGGGAGAGAAAGGAGCGAGCGCAGGGAAGGGCGAGGGAGCCGCGGAGCAGGGCGAGCGCGAGCCGCTGCGAGCGGGGGGCGGGAGACAGGAAGCGGGAAGGGAAGAGGTAGGCAGCGCGGGGGGAGCGGGAGCCAGCGGGCGGCCAGCCGCCGGGAGCGCCTCCTCCTCGCCGCCAGAGCTCGGTTCCCCGCCGCCGCTCCCGCGTCCGGGTGCGACCCGCCGCCACCGTCCGCCAGCATGCCCGGTGTGGCCCGCCCGCCGCTGCCGCTGCTGCTCCGGCTGCTGCTGCTGCTGCTGCTCCCGCGCCCCGGCCGGCCGCTGGACTTGGCCGACTACACCTACGACCTGGGAGAGGAGGACGCCCCGGAGCCTCTCAACTACAAAGACCCCTGCAAGGCGGGTAAGCGCCCCCCAGCCCCCCGCGGCCAGCCGGGGCGCGCGGAGCCGGGTGCGGGCAGGCCCGGCCGGGTAGGGTTTGGGGTTGGGGGAGGACTGTCCAGTGTGGGAAGCCGGGAGCTGCCTGGTTGGCAATGCAGTGGGGAACAAAAGAACGAGGGAAAGAGGGAGGGGGAAGTTTGGGGGACTTTTAGGACTGAAGTTTTGCTGCTGTTGGTGGACGGCGCTGCTGCTGCCTCTTGCCCTCCCAGAGGATTCCTGGGGAAATCTCCCTGGGTCCGAGAGAATCCCGCGGGCAGGGAGGTTTCCTTCTGCAGGAAACTTTTCTGGTCAAACTCTGTGTGTGTGTGTGTGTGTATGTATGTGTGTGTGCGCGCACGCGTTCTTTTCCCTTCTCCCCCATCCCTCCAGCTCTGCGGAACACTGGTGTTTGCCAGCCTGTCTGTCCGTCTCCCCCCCCCCCCCTGAGGCTGCACATCTGTCTAGGTTGGTGCCTGGAGGCCTGCAGCTCCAAGGAATAGGTCTCCCAGCCGCCACCCCATTCCAAGGGGAAGAGTAAAGTTTTCCAGGGATTCTGTGGGATCTTTCTCCTAGCCTTTGGTCTTAGCCAGCAGCAACAGCTTTCTGGGACTCAGGAGACAGCTGTCAAAGTCAGAGAAGGAGGGGACATACCTGTGTCCCTGTGTGCCAAGAGGGCCCTGCCAAGGCCAAGATGGGGTGGAAAAGAGGACACACAAAGAGAACTCAGATATTCTGCATCAGCCTTCTTACCCTACATACAGCAGAGGCCAATTAGGTGAGGTCAGGGCCGAGAGAGAGAGAAAGAATGTGCATTGTCCATGAGGACCCTCTGTAACCCCTTTACTACTTCTGGGACCAGAAGAGTCCTGCCCCTGGAGTGACCAGATGGCCGGGCACTCAGGCCATTGGCCTGATGGGATGACCCTGAATAGGCTGCCTGGAATGCTCAGGGGATGAGATATCAGAATTTTTCCTCGATTTCCTGCCTCTGTCTTTGGCCTGTCTCTAAATAGCCAGGGCCAGGGTCATGGTTCCTGGAACTGTAAACAAGGGGATGGGTGGGGGCAGGCCACTCTAGCCCTGGCCCTGGAATCCTGGTCGGGCACACTCCTTGCCCTCTCTCTCCTCACTTAGGGTGGAATGGGAGACCTTCTTCCTCCATATCTGCTGGCTGTGGGCAAGCTGGGATGTGAGCTATCATCTTTCTTGCTAGGTGCATGGGGTGAAGAGGAGGCAGAGTGGATAGGTCATGGGCTCAGGAGGCAAGCAGAGCTAGTTTTCAATCATGGACTCATTAGCTCTCCTTTTTGGGAAAGGTGACTATCATCTCTGACCTTTGGTTTTCTCACCTGTAAAATGGGACCGTTAATATATCTCTCCATCGAGCTGCTGGAAAAGACTAAATCTGAGAACGTATTATCACTTACCACATAGTAAGCACTAAAATGTTGGCTTCCTAATCCCCTGTGTTTTGTGCCTCTGACTCCCACTTCATTTTAAAATAAATATATTTTTTAGGGGGAATGATCTTGGTTTTTAGGAAAAAGTAATGTCTCCTTGACACCAGCCTTTTGTCCCTTCCCCATTCAATGCTACATTCCTGATGCCTAACATGTCCCAGGCTGGATGTTGTGGGAGGTACAGAGAGGTGCCAGTTAGGCCCTTGCCTTCAAGGGTCTTACAGTCCAGCAGGGGCCAAGAGTTCACAGACATAACCAATAGCACCACCCAAGGTATGTGAAGTGCCATACTGGAGGATAGGAGGCCCCTTGCTCCCTCTGTAGCCCTGATGATGGGGACTGCAAAGTGATTGGAGGGGCCTGGGAAGGTCTGTGGAGCCTTCATGGAGAAGCTGGGGCAGGGGTGGGGGAGGGGAGGCCTCAAAGAATGGGTAGGAAGCCATGCTGATGTTGGAAATGGGAGTGATTTTGGGAACAGCAAGAGGCTGAGGGCTGTATCCTCAGTCTCAGATTTCATGCTAGGGTGGGGCTGACTAAGTTGGAACTTCAAACAAGGGCTCTGGAGAAAGTTCTCCACCAGGGTGAATTGAGGCTGGTGGGGAGCTGGGCCAGGCTTGGGGGTGGCCGAGAGGGCCCGAGAGCCTGACAGGGCCAAGCTTCAAGGTCAGATCAGGCCTCCCTCTTGGGTGTGACTGATGCTCAAGTCCCATGGCCCACCCCTGGAGGAAATTGGATTCTAGTTCCTGGAAACACACACACCTCTGTCGAGCCTGGCCTGCCACCCACGAGCTGTGGGTCCCCCGGCTGCCCTCTCCGTGCTGTCTCCTCCTGCCTGGCCTGGCTTCTTGGCCCTTTTGCATCCAGGCTCCAAGATGCGGAGGCGACTGGCAGGCACTGGCCTCTACTTCCTTTGAATGTGGCTGGTGGCCCTGCTTACCTCTTTTTGCTCCACCCTCCCCAGCTCTCTCCTCCTCCTTCGTCTGCCTCACTTGCACTGAGGACCAGCCATGAAATTCATGCCCCTTTGACTCCCACAGCCTACCTGTGATCTCTTAGATTGCTCTGAGGATAACCAGGCTCTGTCATTTGAAGTTTCATTTGAAGTCACCTCTGACAGTTGCTGTTTGAGTTATGGTTGCTATTGCAGTAAGGGCAAAATTAAGGCCCTTGATACCCTGGAGAAGTTCCTGGACCTTCTGTGCAGCATCGTACAGTGGACAAGAAACTAGGCTGGTCTGTTGGTGTGCTCAGAGCAGTTTCCTCGAGCCTGCTCTCTAACCCTTGCCCAGGGAGATTTGAGGCAGCCCTGATCTCTTGTATATTGGGATGCTAAACATCAAAGGGGTCCTTCTCTACAATTCCCAACATTGCCAGTGACCCTCAGGGATCTGGGAGAGGAGTTGGAGGCAGAAATTGGGGCATAGTTCATCCCACAAGCAGAGAAGTCCATGGGACCTGACCCTGAGCCAGGGAGGCCCTTGCTTCCACCCTGACCTCAGCTGGCAGCTTGGAGGTCTGGGGGAGGTGCAGTGGGCAGCAGCTCCCCCAGCGCTCACCACCACCCTTGCCCTAGTGGCCTTGTGGCCCAGCTGTGGACTTTAGGGTGTCTTGGGGGTGGGATGTAGGTTGTGAGCACAGTCTCTTCTGTCAGAAGACCACATCCCGCCTTCCAGACACACTGAGTCACCCACCCACCTAAGCCTCTACTTTCTGAGTCACCCTCTCTTTTAAGTGCCCCAAGGGAAGAGGAAGACTATTCCCTGGGCTCTGGATGGAGGGGACTAGTGAGATTCCTCAGGAAGAAGGCATTCCTCAGGATTAGACTCCAGAGATTGAGGGAGAAAGTATTGGGGGAGGGTGACAGGGGAGGGATGGAATGGCCACTCCCCAGGCCACTGTGGACCTCCTAAGGAAGGATATCTATACTGAGAGGGCTCAGCTAATCTCCCTCTCTCACACATGTGTGCACCCCATGCATTTCTAGGGCACCCTTCTCCTTTGGAGAGTGTGGCCTGTGAATGGAGTACACACCTGCAGTTAGAACTTGCACAGGGAAGTGGCTGATTGTGCACATTTGTTTGTGTCCTTGCTTTAAAGTGGGTCTGTTCACCTGTGTGTGTTTGATTCCTGAGTAAGCACAAGTGTAAATGTGCTCCTGTTGGCAAGTAGACAGGTGATGAAGTTCATTTGCATATTTAGGGGTCCCCTCAGTGTGTCCTCCCCCACCTAGAAGTCTGTCCTGTCCTGCACCTATGGCTTTAGGTCTCCATCACACCAGCCAGGTTTCTCTCCTGCCCCCACAGAAGAGATGGCCTTGCTGTGCCCTGGGTGAGGGGATTCGGAATCCAGAGCTCACCTTGGGGACAAAGTTCCTCCCCCGGTCCAGGCACATGGATGTTGCTCTGTCCCTTTTTCTGTTCCCAGCCTGGCTATGGAGAGCTACCAGTGCTCCTGTCTGGTTTACAGCCAGAAAACAAAACAAAAACTTTTGATCCTGTTTGAAAACAATTAATATCCTGACCCTGACCCCTGGGCTTCCTTTTGGTCAGGAGGGGCATCCTGGACTCTCTGGCCTCCAGATTCCCTAGCTTCCCAGGTTGGGATCCCAAATGGGTAGGCCCTCAGGCCTGGCTATTGGCCATAAGGCTCTCCTGGCCACCTCGCCCCTACCCCCACCCCGACTGGGTTCCCACGCATTCTTCAGCCATGACATTCCCACCACAGGGCGCCTGCTCCCTGCTGAGCACCACAGCTGGGCCCTGTTCCTCCTTCTACTTGACCTACCCCAGGTCCACACGGTCCTGGTCCCATATGCTAGCAAGGTTCTGTGGCTTCTGTCCTTGGGTTTCTCTCAATTGGGGTGCAAGTGTTAGGGACCAGTATGCCCAGGGAAGGTGTAAAGCTGACCTTGAGCTTCTGGGGTTGGCATTGAGGTGGCATTGACCAGTTAGTAGATGCTAACTGTGCTCTAGATTCTGTTCTAGGAGCCTCATTTGCATGGCTTGGTTTCTGCATGCAGGATTCTATCATTAGTCCCTTCTTTTATAGAGAATATTGAGGTTTAGCAGAACTTACAATGACATTGGCTAGGAGTAGTGAACTGGGAGTCAAAGACAGGTCTGTCTGACTCCAAAGACCTTGCTCTTTAATGACAATGTAAAGTCAATCTGAAAGTCCAACCACATGAGTCCAGTTGCCCTCTGTATCATAGCTCCACATCCATGGGTTCAGACAACCATGGATCAAAAATATTTGGGAAAAAAAAAGTTGTCTGTATTGAGCATGTACAGACATTTTTCTTGTTATTATTCCTTAAATAATACAGTATGACAACTACTTACATGGTATTTACATTGTTACGTATTACAAGTCATCCAGAGATGATCTTAAGTACACAGGAGACTGTGGGTAGGTTCTGTGCAGAAACTACAGCATTGTATATAAGAAACTTGAGCATCCGCAGGTTCAAGTATCTGTGGGATCCTGGATGAATCCCCGGAGGATAACTGTGTGTGGTAATGCCCCTGGGTATGGATGTGGAAGCCTGGATGTGCAGTGTGTGTGCAAAGGTGCAAATCATGCAAAAATGTAGGGGTGTTCATGTGGTACATGCACACCCGGGTGATGCTGGCATGTATGAATGTGCTGCCACCTCCCTAGATCATACCATCTATCCCAAATCCTTATTGAGGCCACTCTTGCATGTCAGCTTAGAAGCATCTTCTGTTGCTAAGCCAAAGCCACAGAGGAAGGCTGTTGGGTGACAGAAACTTTCTCAGGGGCTGGAAGAGATCTGGGCCAGTTATAAGCAGGTGCCTTCTCAGACCCAGTGTTTGGATCTCTGCAGCAAGGGAGGTGGGCTGGCATCTGGCCACAAGTTTATCTCTCCAGTGTTTGTAATGGGACACTCCTAGGCAAAAGCCGGAGATGGAGTGTGGCTTACTGGGCGTGTTGTGGGTGGGCCGGGATTAAATGAACTCATTAATGTGAAAGCACATGGTAGTTTCAACAGACATTTACATAAGGAGTCATTACAGCTACTATTACTGACTTAGTGAGTTCAGAGCACGCTGCTGGTTTGTGTGTGTTGGAGCTTGCGCCTGTGTGTTTTTTAGGACTATCTGTGAGTCTGTATTTTTTTGTGGATGTGTGTTTCTAGGGAGTGGCTATTTTTGTGGATGTGTACTTACGGTTTGGGTTCTAGGGAGGTAATGAACTTGAGTGCAGCAATCCCCGGACTGGGGATGGGGAGCCTTATTACAGGATCCAGCCTTTCTGGCAACCAGCAACAAGGTCTCAGTTAAATCTGCTCCCTTCTGGGCCTCAGTTTCCTTCCCTGTAAAATGGATGATTGGCTAGGTGACTGCTAGTCAGTCCCACATTCTGTTGATCTGTGTCTCAGGGAGTATGTGTCTTTGGCATGTATCTGCAGGTCAGAACACTGGCGTGGTGCTTCATTCATTCAAAAAAAGCATCGCTGAGTGCTTTCCACCCAAAGGCCCGTGCTGGGCACCACTTGCGCGTGCAGGGACCTATGTGTCTGACCTTGATGGCTCTGCATTTGACAGCAAGGGTGTGAATGTCACCATATGTTCATTGGAACACTAACCACATGTGTCTGATTCTCTGTGTGATGAAGTAACTGTATATGTGTCCACCCAGTGGGGCCAGCTGGGGAGGAGAGACCTGTGTGTAAGGCCTCAAGGTTAAAACAATTTGTGTAATGCTGACCGCCTGGCCTGTGCAGTGCTCCAACGGGATGAGAAGCAGATGTCACCATGGGCGGGGCCACAGGGAAGCTGCTCTGGTTGCACCTCCGACTCGCACCCCTGGCTTTAGCCCAGCCCTTGTGAAGCTCACAGCTGGGCTCCTTCAGAGTGGCCAGTTCTATGGCTTCTGCTTCCTCTTGCTCTAGACTTCTCAAAAAAGAACACAGGCGGGGGGCGCTGGGGTTGTGGCTCAGCGGTAGAGCACTCGCCTCCCATGTGTGAGACCCGGGTTCGATCCTCAGCACCACGTAAAAATAAATAAACAAAATAAAGATATTGTGCCCATGTATAACTAAAAAAAAGAACACAGGCAGCTCAGCCCATGACTCCAGAAACGTCTCTTCCCAACACCAGAAATCAAAATGGCCTGTTGGGGGAGGGGGGGTCTCTTCCTCTGGGCCTTTCTTCTCCAGAGAGGGGACTGAGAACGGGAATCACTTGAGAACTGTTAACCCTTTCTTGCCAGCTGGGAAACTCCCAGTGTGTCTACCTGCCCCAGTTCTTATTGCATTGTATTATAATTCATGTCCTCCCCTTTATTTGATTGAAATGGCATCTGCTGTGTGAACACCACATGCTTGGCACAGTGCCAAAGTTATGAGCATACAAACAGACTCTGTTAGTCAGCTTTCTGATACTATAACAAAATAGTCCAGATAAATGACTTAGAAAATAGGTTCATTTGGTTCTTGGTTCTGGTGTTTCTAGTATAAGACGGTGGAGGACATTGTTTTGGGCCTCTGATGAGGGCAGCAGCACGTCATGGCAGAAGAATGTGGCAGAGCAAAACTGCTCACCTCATCAGTTAGGAGGCAAGGAGAAAAGGAAGGGACAGCCCATAGTCCCCTGTAAAGGCACACCCCTAATGACCTAATGGCCTCCCTTAAGGGCCCACCCCTAAAGGCCCAAAGCACCTCCCTTTAGCACCTCCTTGGGTACCAACAGCCTTTAGCACAGGGACCTCTGGGAGTGCATTTATGCAGACCATAGTATAGACGCTACCATCCTGCCCCAGTGTATTTTCTCCAGAGCACTGTGCTCCAAACCGTCTGCAATTCTCTAAGTCAGTGTCTAGGCACTTGTGGGTTATAGAAGGCGGGCTACTGCTCTGTCTTGCTAATCATTGGCTAGTGCCTGACCCAGGTGCTGAGTGTTGACTGAAGAATGAAGGAATAAATGACACACTGTGTCCTTGTGGAGATCACAGCCTGGTAGGGGTTGGTATCCATTTTGCCAGGATTTTATTTTATTGTTTTATTTTTTGTGGTGCTGGGTCATCGTGCATGCCAGGCGGGCACAGTGCCACTGACTTACACTCCCAGCCCTTTTTCTTTTTGGAGATAGGGCTTGCCCTGTTGTCCAGGCTGTTCTCCAAATCCCTGGGCTCTGTGGTCCTTCTGCCTTGTACAACCATGGTGTGTATCTCCTGCCCTGCTGTTGCTGGTCTTTTAGCTAAAACTGAGCATGATCTCACAAGAGATTCTAGAAGCTGATCTGTCACTGCCCTTGTTTTTCTCCTCCAGTGGCATTTGAGGGTCGGAGTTGCTGTGGGGACTGGGCGGGTGTGCCCACGGGTCAGGGCTATCACATGCTGCACCCAGTCCCAGGTAAGAGAACTAACTCAGCCCTTGACCTCTTCTTTTTTTCTTTAGTTGCCTTTCTTGGGGACATTGCCCTGGACGAGGAGGACTTGAGGGCCTTCCAGGTGCAGCGGGCTGCAGATTTCAGGCCACGCATGGCCCGTAGGTCGTCCATCAAAACAGCAGGTACAGGCCAGCCCTCTGTGTCCCAGAAATGGGTTCCAGACTTGGGGAAACAAGGGATCCCCCTGTTCCCAGCCAGAGCCTTCCGGCTCAGAGGCCACGAACTTGATCCCAGCGCATGGGCTTGTCTTCCTTTGGAATATCTTTATCCTTCCGCAGGAGGAGTAGGAAGTGTGGCCATACCCAGGACCTAAGAGCCCCCAGCTTCCTGCTTACAGCTTACAAAGTACTTTCAGAGGTGTTGTCTAACTTGACTTCCCCAACTACCTTCAGAGGTGTCTGTCAGGACAACTCCTGGTTTAAACTCAGAGAGTAAAGCAAACTTGCCCAAGATCACATAGCTTGTTGGTGGCAGAGCTGAGACTAGAACCCACCCTTCTCTCTCCAAATCTGAGCCGCTGTGCCCAACACAGTAATCCCCTGGGCCTGCTGGTCCCACTGCCCAGCATTCTCTGGGGCCCTTCTCAGGAGCTTCATTCATGACTTTTCCAACCGTCTCCTAGACGTGATGGTGCGCCTCCGCGTTCTGTGCCCTTCCTGCTCGGTACCTGGGTTGTTAGTATCTCTCCATGCCACATGGGAATTGCTTCCACGTCTCATCTCCCCAGCTGGACCTACAATCCTCAAGGTCAGGGATGGTCTCTCCTCCCTGGTGACCCAAGCACCTACCAACTCCTGTGGCACTTGTATGTGGAGAGGGGCAACGGAGGACTGAGGACCAGGGCTGAGTTGGCTCTTCTCAGCCTTCTTACTGATCTATGGAGGGGCAGCGGCTTGTCACTGCTGTGCTGCAGGTGGCCTGGGGCAGGTCCCGACAGCCCAAGGGTGGAGATGCCTAGCAGGGGTCTGCCCAGCAGTCATCCTGTCTAGCAGGAGCGAGGATCTTAGTGTGGGCAACCTAGGAGTAAGGGTCAACTAACCCAGAGGGCAACTGGCATCAGAGAGTGACCTGGTGGCCTGGTGACAAGGGAGGCTTATATAACTTTAGCGGAGACTAGTAAGAATGGTGCAGGGGAAAGCCACACAAAGCCAACTCATGAGGTGACTTTGGGCAAAGCTTTGGCTTCAGTTTCCTCATATGTCAGATGTAGGTAATGGCACTTGCCCCATCCCATAATGCTGTGATGTCACATGAAAATGTGACCCTGAGAAACTTAGAGAAAACATGAAGTTTCATATGCTCCATGAATGCCAGGTTTTGTTAGATGAGAAGGGACATTTTCCAAATCTCAGATCCCCTAGGTCCTTAGAGTTCCTAGGAAATGAATACATTACTGATCTCCTTTGCAATCATAGCCATTCTTGCCATTGATGGTAGTTATGAATAGTTATAGCATAACTTCACCGTAATTGTAGAACTTTGTATTCTGTGTAGTCACTGAAAACACTGAATTAGCGAATACTGAATCATTGCTCCAGGGGAAACGTGGGCTCTGCCAGCTTCTGGTCACATTTTTTTAAACTGGTCACCACATGACCTTGTCTTATGTGTATTTCATTTAAAGACACCTTATTTAATACATAGTTGATTCATGAACTCACAGCCAACAGCACTGACTCAGGCCTGAATAAATTTATCTAACACATGCATTTCTCTGTAGAACACTTCCCAGCCTTCTTGCCCTTGGGGACATGAGATAGCACTTTATATTACACTTGAGAACCATTTTAAACAGCAAAATCATCTACAAGATGCACCAAAATGCAAAGAAACATGGCACTCAATAAACCTTAAAAAGGACACTTGTTTATAGTAGGGGAGCTGAAACAAAGCAGCGTCACCCCGGTCAGCCTCAGCAGGGAATGCACACGCTGGGTAAGAACTTTTACCCTGCTCTGTGCTTGGCCACGAGTGACCGTGAAAGCCTGAGAGTTGATTTGGGGGTTACAAATGAATTTTAGCAGGTAGGCAAATTCACAGATACAGAATCCACAACTAAGGGGGCCCTGCTGGGCTTTGTCTCCTCCCTCTGCCCTCCACCCACCTGCTGCCAAAGCCTTTCCTCTTTTAATTCCAGGAAACTCTTCTGCCCCTGGCTGCCAGGGAGCTAGTGGGCAGCCTCAGAGGGAATCCCAGGGGAGATGGAGAGGCAGGCCCCGGAGCCGGCGGGCAGCAACCTCCAGACCAGAACGTGTGTGGCCTGATGGGGTCATCCCCTTTGTCATCGGGGGAAACTTCACTGGTGAGTGGGCTGCTGTGGGGCCCAGGCACAGCCTGCATCCGGCCCTGGCCTTGCTACTTTGGCCTGTCTGTGGCAGTGTGCTCTCAGTATGGCTGGTACGCTCTAGCAGTGCGTGGAAGTGGGCCACCTGGGCACCGTGATAGCCTGGCTTCCTTCCTCCCGGCAGGCAGCCAGAGAGCAGTCTTCCGGCAGGCCATGAGGCACTGGGAGAAGCACACCTGTGTCACCTTCTTGGAGCGCACCGACGAGGACAGCTATATTGTGTTCACCTATCGACCCTGCGGGTGAGCAGGGACCCACGGGCACTGCACTCTTGGCTATGACCCTCCCCCAGGTTCTGCCCTGGGCTCTGCTACTGCCCTCAACTGGGCACTGCCCTGGTGCGCCAATCCCCTCCCACCATGGGGCATCTCCCTGTTGTTGTGACCCTGGCACACAGCCTGGGCATTGGGTGCTCAGGGACCCCTCCACCCTTCCACTCCCCTGCCAACCTGGCAGCCTGGCCCGGCCCCTGAGTGGATGCACTCCCCCAGCTCGGGACCGCCCCCCTGAGCTGGCCCCGCCCTCCAGGTGCTGCTCCTACGTGGGTCGCCGTGGTGGGGGCCCCCAGGCCATCTCCATCGGCAAGAACTGTGACAAGTTCGGCATTGTGGTCCATGAGCTAGGCCACGTCATCGGCTTCTGGCACGAGCACACAAGGCCCGACCGGGACCGCCACGTCTCCATTGTGCGAGAGAACATCCAGCCAGGTAGGAAGCACCTCCTGCCCCAGCCCCACCTCTGGGTCCCCTTTTGGGTGGAAGCTGCACCTGCTGCCCATGGCCTGGGTCGGGACCTCCCTCCAGGCATCTGCTCAAGGCAGGTTCAGCTGGGGGGGGGGGGAGGGGGTGGGGGTGGAGTGGGGTAGCAGCAGCCCAGGCCTGGATGCTCCTGCAGGCCTTCTCCTTCACTTTTCCACGTCTCCTGCCCTCTGCCAGTTCTGTCTTCTAGGGTTTTCTTCCCTGTTTTCCTCAGCCTCCCTCTCCTGTCCCCTCCCGCCTACCGGCTCTGTCCGCCAGACATTCTCTAATCCACTGGTCCCTTCCCATAGTTCCTTGGGCCCACTTCCAGTAGGTCCCTCCATTCACTGGCTTCTCTCTGAATAGGACTCTTCTGCAGAGCCTCCCCACCCCCAGGCTTCCCTTGGCCACTCCCCAGGCCCTCAGGTAGGGGGCCTTCAGCCGGTACAGGGAGGACACAGGCTCCTGCCTCCCCGACCCCCTTTTCCTGGTCTTCGCAGGGCAGGAGTATAACTTCCTGAAGATGGAGATCCAGGAAGTGGAGTCTCTGGGGGAGACGTATGATTTTGACAGTATCATGCACTACGCCCGGAATACCTTCTCCAGGTGAGAGATGGGCTGGACCTCCTGTGGAGCCGCCCAGCCCAGCCTTCTGGAAGCCGTTTCCTTTTCACCTCCTGCTTTGCACTGGCCCACCCTCTGCTGCAGGCCTCAAGGGCAAGGGAGTGCTCTGGGTGCCTGCAGCCACGTGGGTGATGGCCCAGCCCAGGCTCTTTGCCTGTCACTGAGCACACCTGGCTTCCGCCCTGGACCAGCCCCCACCTCCAGCTCACAAGACACCCTCCTTACCCTGCCCTGGTTCCCAGAAGACACAGCCAGAGCCCCTTAGGGGTGGCCCAGCCTCCCCTCACTGAGCGTGGGAAGTGACCCCTCCCTCCTCATGGCCTTCCCGGACTGGCCTTTCCCAAGCCTGGCTCTTTCCTCATCCCCTGTCCAGGGGTTGGCCCTTCCCCCCTCTTCTCAGAGCTCCTTCTAGACACACTTCTCCTGCCTCCAGACCTGAGGGAACAGAGGCCAGGGAGGAGTAGTGAGGTCACTCTGCCCTCCACACCCACAGACCCTCTGCATCCCCACCCCCTGCTGCGATCTGCCCAGCTGGGTGTGAGTCAGGGGCCCTGGGGAGGCCGGCTGCCTGCTCCTCCTTCCTTCTGCTCCTCCCACACCCGGGGTTCAGCTACCGGGAACTGGAGGACAGGGACACTGGTGGATTGGGAGTTGGTGGGACTGTCCTGTGGTCTGGGCTGGCCACGGTGGAACCTGCCCTTGCCCTTTGGCCTCGCTCCAGGTGCTTTCAGACAACGCCCTGTTGTCAGGGTGAAGAGTTGGCCCTGGTAGTGAATCAGGGGAAGTTCCCAGGGGCTGAATCAGCCTGAGGGGCCACCGAGACAGGAGCTGGGTGGGGCTGCAGAGATGCCCACAGGATGGATTAGGGCCTGCAGCTCTTCTGAGGCTGGGGCACCTGGAGGGTCCCCAGGGCATCATTGGACTGGGTCTCTGACCTCCCAAAGCATACCAGTTCCTGTGGTATGGCTGCCACGGGGCAGGGTGGCTGCTGGTCAGTGGGCAGCTTAATGACAGGGTGAGACATCTCCACCCGTCCCTGACCCTGCCGAGGAATGTCTGGGCTCTGGCAGGGTCGTGACCCGTGGGGGCACACTGGCCAGCCACCTCTCCTTCCTCACCTGCCTTCCAGTGGATTCGCACTCACTCTCTCCATTTCCTCCCAGGGGTATCTTCCTGGACACCATCGTTCCCAAGTACGAGGTGAATGGGGTGAAGCCTCCCATTGGCCAAAGGACCCGGCTCAGCAAGGGGGACATCGCCCAGGCCCGCAAGCTCTACAAGTGCCCAGGTCAGAGCAGGGAAGGGACAGGCCAGGTGGGTGGAGGGCAGGGCCTGGGGCCACCAAGAAGGTGGCAGCTGTAAGTGTTAGAGGAGGGTGTTGGGAGAGGCCTGTGGAGGTTGGGCCAGGTCTCACTCACGGAACGGAACTGGATCAGGTGGTATGGGAGGCTGAGCCACCTCCTGGGGCTGGCAGAGGAGGGGAGGGTCAGGGGCTCAGGACTGGGGGCCAGGGAGAGGGAGAGGGTAGACAGTAGGAGTAGAAAAGGGGGAGAACAGCCACTCCAGGGGAGCGAGGAGGAACCGAGGCCCGCCACAGGAGCTTGACCTTAACTCTGGAGCCCATGTTGCCTTGACGACAGGGCATCCCGTTACCCTGGCAGCAGTGGGCCCTGGGAGGTAGGACGGTGTGTGCCCATGCGAGGAGGAGGGTGGATTTTAAAGGGACAGGACCTTCCTCTCTCCCCCAAAGGATGCCGGGGCTCAGGGGGGGTGAGCCAGAAGGCAGGGGAACTCGGCGCCTGCAGCCCGCTGTGCAGTCATTTCCTTTCCTTGACAGCCTGTGGAGAGACCCTACAAGACAGCACAGGCAACTTCTCTTCCCCTGAGTACCCCAACGGCTACTCGGCCCACATGCACTGCGTCTGGCGCATCTCCGTCACGCCCGGGGAGAAGGTAACCCAGGACCCTGGGAGTGGGAGAGCATTTCCTCTGAGGAGCCTCAGCCCAGGGACTTCTCCCACGTGGGGGTCAGTGTGGACGCCGGTGACCACAAGTCCCATGGGGCACGACAGTGAGGAGGGGCTTCTGCCCATTGGCAGCCCTCCTCCCCACTCAGGGACCTAGTCGGCACCCCTTTCCAGATGGCCTTGCTGTGAGCATCTGCCGTGCAGGGCGGCCAGACTGCCCATCTCTTCCTGAGTGCTTTCCTAGGTGCTTGTCACCTAGTCCCTTGCCATTCTTTCAGCCACCCTGTGTCTTCATTTCACAGACAGGCAATGAGGTGCAGGGAGGTTAAGTAAACTTGCCCTAGGTCACGAAGTTGACAAGGAGTGAGGTGGGATTTGAACCCTTGGCGGGACTGGGTTCCATCTCAGCCTTGTCCTTGACAGACTGGGTGGCCTTGGATGAACTGTTTAGCCCTAGTCGGGGGCTCTCATCTGCCCCTGAGGAGGCTCTCATCTGCCTGTCTGGGCTTGGGCCAGGGGCTCCTGAGGGCCCTTGCAGTTCTGATGAGCTGTGGTTCTGGAAGAGTTAAGGGCCCAGGCAAAGGCCTCCCACAGGATGCTCCCTGGTACTGAGACCCGACAGTCTTGGCCCCAGGGACCTGACTTTGTGACCCTGCCTCGCTCTCTCTTTTTCTCCTCTGCCTGTCACCGGTGTATCATTCCTGATCCAAAGAGGACGCTCGGCCTCTGTCCCTCTTACCTGGGGGTGAGCCTGGTTCTCACAGTTGCTTCCTTTGTGGGGCTGGCTGGGGTAGACTGTGGCTGCCTCAGCCATCCTCCTGCAGGGAGTCTGCCCTTCCTGCGGCTTACGCAGGCAAGCAAGGCGGACACCGAGTGGCCAAGGGGCCCCAGAGACCAGTGCAGCGTCCTCTGCAGGGTCCACTAGCCTGGTTTGAATTCCTGAGGTGATGAGGGGCTCACTACATCTCAGAATAAGAATATTCTATCCATTCTCTAGCCAGCTCTTAATGAAGAGGGGAACCATGATCCTGAAATCTCCCAGTCCTTCCCTCCAGAGCAATTCATTGTAACTCGTCTTCCTGTTTCCCAGTCAGCCCTCCCAATCTGGGAGGCCACTCTCCTGCCTCCTCACCCATGCAGGGACTTGTCACAAGGAGTCTGGATTTCTCAGCACTCCTGGACCCACCGTGTCCTTCAGAGTCTAAATGCTCCCAAGAGTGAGCTACAAGATTTACTCCCCTTGTCTGCAGTGTGGAGTCCCACCACCCAGCAGGTGGCTGTGCCTCTTACCTGTGCCTTGGCTCCTTTGACAAGCAGGTCTTCGTGTCCTCTTCCTGCTCTCTGATCAAAATGTCCAACAGGACGCAAACCAAAGCAGATCCCAGATCTACCTCAAACTGACATGGATCCATTCACTTGCAATGACTTGTGACAATGTAATGACTTAACATCATTACCTGTTGACGGGGACGTGTCTCCTGAGACCTCCCCTCTGTCATCTCTCTGTCCCTGGCACAGGAAGTGGTTAAGAAGTGCCGAGTACCTAAGCTGGACTATCTTAGCAGCTGACAGCCCCTGCTCTGCCAGTTGGTAAAACCCCTTTGAAAAGGGAGAGAAATGCGCTTGCTGGGCCCCGCCGTCAAGTTCTTCTTTTCTAAATGGTCACAGAGCATCTGTTTCGTTGGGGACTGACATTCAGCTCAGTGGTTTATAATTCCCGGAATCCACTCCTAACCCCCTCCCGACACTCCCAACACACACACCCCACTTGAAGATGGGGAAAGCTCCTGCTCTGAGTTCTCAAGATTACACACGCTGATCACATCTGCAAGTTATTTGAGTGTCTTCTGATGTCATTTGTGAGCCTAGGGACAAATGCAGTGAGAGAGGTGGTCACTGACTCTTGTTCTGCTGCGTTATTGAGCAGTTTCTCCTTCCTCTGTGAATGATGCTGAGGTTTAGTTTTTGCAATCTGAAGATCCTTCTCACGTGGGACAGACTTTTATTGAGAACTGAGTAATTTTCTCTTCTCTCTGCGTTGGCATTTGACCATCTTTCCTCAAAAGGGAATGTTCTTCTCATTCCAAATCTCACTTTAAATTGCAATCCTTTCTGCTATTTCCAACTGACCGAACCTGGCTTCCTTCTTCCCCCTGCCAAGGGTCTTCACTTCTCCAGCCTTTGGAAATATCACCTGCAAATCATAATAATAACACAAACAACAAACAATTATTGAGCATATGTTCAGTTCTTCCCCCCCCCCTACTGGAGATTAAACCCAGGGGTGTTTTACCACTGAGCTACATCCCCAGCTCTTTTTATTATTATTATTTTTAAGACAGGGTCTCGCTAAGTTGCTTAGGGGCTTGCTAATTTGCTGAGGTTGGCCTCAAACTTGTGATCCTCCTGCCTCAGCCTTCCGAATTGCTAGCATTCCAGGCATACTTCTTCATGCCAGCATGTGTTAAATTGTTTACATGTGTTGACTTTTAATTAATACAACAGTGTTATAGACCTAGTTGTCCCTGTTTTGTGTATGAGAAAATGGATTTGGAAGAATTAGAAGCTGGCCCAAGATCACACAGAACCTAGATGATGACACATGAATCTGAGATCCCGTATGGTATGTTGCTCTAAACCCTGTGGTATTTCAGTGATTCCTTTGGTGCTCTTCAGCTAACGTGTGCCTGGTAGTCTGGCACTGGGCCAGACACCAAAGACGTTCAGATGTCAGAGACAGTCCAGGCCCCAAGAAGCATGGAGTCAGGTAGGGGATTGCTTTCTATCCTGCTCAGGAGTTTGGCTCAGTCAGCAGGGTGAGGCGGCTTGGCCAGGATCAGCTTCCTTCCCTGTTGTCCCTGGATGCATGTGCCCCAGCTCTCTAGTGGACACCTGGCCCTGCCCCAGGAGCCTGTCTGTGCTGCTGGTCCATTCCTTCCGTAATTCCCAGAAGACCCTCACCAGTTCTCAAAAGCCTGTGTGGAACACCAGGGGAAGTGAGCTCAGGATAAAAATTCCATGTTGATCAATGCTTTGAGGTAGAAATGCATCGAATAGAAAGCAGTCTAGCTGTGAACCCAGGCTAGCACCATGGGGACCTTGACATTGAAGCCTGGTGGGCTAGAATAATAATGGCCACTTTTTTTTTTCCTTTGCTGTTATCCTTTTCCTTTTGCATCCCACTTAAAAACTGCACTGTTTTAGGGCTGTAGCTGTAGCTCAGTGGTAGAGCATTTGCCTCTCATGTGTGAGGCACTGGGTTCGATCCTCAGTACCATATGAAAATAAATAAATAAAAGATATTGTGTGCATCTACAACTAAAAAACAATTTTTTTTTTAAATTGCACTGTTTTAAACTGTCTATGTCCCGTCTTTGTTATTATGACAATGACGTGCCAGGCAAAGTCCTGGATGTCTTACACACACCACCTCGCTATTCCCCACAATTTTAAGAGCTGGGTGCTGTCATGGCTCCTGGGTAGATGAGGGAATTGGGGCTCATAGCACTTGGGGAACCTGCCCAGGTTTACTCAGGTAGCAGTGGTGCCGCTGGCACTTAGTTCTGCACTACCTGAATCCAAAGTCTGGTCTTTCATCAGTGAACTTTCAGGAGAGCCACCTGCTCTAGTGGGTGGACTTTGACATCTATTTTGGCTGCTGGGAGGTTGTTTTTCATTTGCTGCCCAGTGTTGAGCTTATTGCCAGAGTTTGAATGACAGGTGGATCTTATACAATTCTGCACGTCACGAGTATGCCAGACACGGGAAAGAGCCTTCTTTTAGGATCCCCCAAGTCTCTGCGCACAAACCATTAGCAGCTGAGCCAAGGACCCACAGCGGTTCCCAGGCAACAAAGCAGAGGAGGAGAGTGTTTTAAGGATCTCATGGTCAGCAGGCAAACAGTGCAGGGAAGCCAAGAAGATAAGAACTGCAAATGTCTTTTGGAGCTGGCAGCATCCTCCGCCTGCCTTCTGAAGTCCCTCCTGTTCTTCAGGGTCCAATCAAATTCCTCCTCCTTTCCCATTGCCCAGCCAGGCAGCAGCGACGCCTCCCTCTTCAGCAAAGCCTTTACTTTTCGGGTGCTGGAGGGCATGGGGCTCTGAGGACTAAGGGAAAGTGGACACTGGTTCTCAGCACAGTTGCTGAGCAGTCTTGACCAGCAGACCCCTGGAGGCCACGTGGGAAATGGTGCAGGGTAGAAGTTTAAGAACCAGAGTGTCTGGGTTTGATTTCCTGGCTGTGCGATCTTGGAGAAGTTGCTCAACCTCCCTGTGCCTCTGTTTCCCCACCTCTACAGTGAGCCTCCTGCAGGTATCCCCTTCACAGGGTTCAAATGAGGATTCAACAAATTAGTCTACCTCAAGCGCTTAGAGTAGTAAGTGGCCCATGGTGAGAATTCAGCGGATGTGAGTGTCTTTTCTGTATTCCTGTGTGTTGAACGAGGAAGCCCTAGGCAGCTGCCCTAGGTTCTACTTGCCTGTCTCTATGTCCAGGGTTCTCAACGGACCCAGTTGAAATAACAATCGATCTTAAGCCAACTCAACTCTAATAGTGGAGTTCACGCTGATTGGCTACATAATTGTGCCAGACCCTGCTGGAAACTTTCATATGAATCTAATTCCCCTAAGTCCTGCGAGGCGGGTCCTGTAATCATACCCTCTCAAAAGAAGGAAGCAGAGTGCCGGGAGTTCGGGGCCTGCCTGAGGTTGCAAGGCGAGGCCACGTTGAAGCCCGCCAGTGGCCGAGGGTTGACATGGCTACCAGCACAGGGCCTCTGCTGAGCAGCGAGGCCTTCTGTCCGTCCTTCCCGGGCACCCAGCAGGGGTGAGGAGACCTTCGCAGTCATGGGTGCCCTGGGAGCCCCCGTACCCGTATCACTTGGTCCCCCAGCTCCCCAGGGAGCCAGCGTGACCACCTCCATCCTTTACACAAACATGCTGAGGCTCTAGGACGCCGAGCCACAGGCCCACAGTCACCAGGCAGGAAGTGGTGGAGCTGGCCAGGTTTTCTTTGGCAAAGGGACGTTCCCCTGCCACCAGGGCACAGCTGTTTCCGCATGACAGAAGTCGGTACAACTCTTAATTAGACACCTCTGGTCTCAATATAGCTGTCGCCGGGCCTCCCCGGAGGATGCTGCTGACCACCCGTGCAGGTCTCTCCTCCTGAGAGGGGGACCTGGGGCTCCTCTGTGCCTTGGGAGGCCTTGGGTGGGCCCTCTGGGCTCTGTGGCCAGGCGTGGTTTCTTCAGATCTCATCCTCCCTGGACAGGGCCAGGCCTGCTTTTGAGAAGGAAGGAAAAACAGACGCTCACAGCTGTGCCGGGCACACAGTGAGGAACCCTCCGGGCCAGCTGCTGCCGTCTTTTCTGGATTCCTAGGTGTTCAATGAGGGACCTCCGTCTTCTTCCCCAGCATCCACGTGTCTCGCTCTGCCTCTAGGGTTCTCCTCGGAACCACTTCAGATAGCAAAATACCTTCAGCAAACTCAGCTCGAGTAGCAAAGTTCACACGTATTGACAGCTCTCGGGAGCCAGACCTGCCGGGAAATGTGCACACGTTCAGTTCCCAGGCACCTGGCGGCAGGTCCTGAGGGGCCACGGCAGGCGTGGCAAAGGGTGTCCGTTTGGGAGCCGGGGTGCCCTCACTCAGCCCTCCGCAGTCCTTTTTCCATCCAGCATCTCTTTTAGATATTTTTATCATTCGTTAGATACAGAAATAACACATGCATGCTGTGAAATCTTGAGCCGTCTAGAAATACACACGTAAAACAGTAAATATTCTCCCCTTGATCCTCCTCTGAATCTCACTCCTCGGGGGTGACTAAGCATGGGGAGCACTGGTGTGTCCTCACAGACCCTCCTAGGTGTGTGTGTGTGTCTGTGTACCCACACCCATACCCCACCACACACACACACACACACACACACACACACACACACACACTGTCTTCTGCACCTTGTCTGGCGATTGACTGTCACTCACGTCCTGGTTCCGTGTCTGCTCTCGGGGACTAGCCCATTCATTCTCATGAAACCCTGACATCCACCGTCTTCATTTCCCTTCAGTTAATTTTTCAGTCACCTGCCTGCAGGCCTCTACGGATGGATGCTTGGTTTCTTTTTCAAGTTTCCATCATTACTAAGAATACTTCAGTAAATACCTTTATACTTCCATCTTTTTACGTTTAGGCACGTCCTTATGTAGAGTAGGTTCTTCAAAGCAAAATTCCATCTGAGGAATATTTATTGAAGTCCATAGTTAAACAGATGAAGTCCTGGCCTTCTGCTTTAGTAAACACAAAGGAGACTCAGACAAAAGCAGATAAGTAAGTCACTGTGCAGGAGGGAATCAGCAGGGGGAGGAAGGGGAGGGTGGGGAACACCGACTGATGTGGGTGGTCAGGGAAGGCTTCTCCTCTGATGGGTTGGGGTAGAAACCTGCAGGAAGTGAAAAAGCATGTAACAGGCAGCTGGGAAGCACTTCCAGGAAGCCAATGCAAAGGTCCTGGGGTAGCTGTGGTGTATTTGAGGGTGGGTGGAGTCAACTAAGAATGCAAGGAGAAGAGTGGAGGGAGGTGGGAGGGAGATAAATGGTCCTTTGGATTTAACTCCGGGGTATGTGCATTAAAGGATTTCAAATGGGGGAGATGCGGTCAGGTTTACATCATAAAAGCTCTGCTCTGATTGATGCTGTTGAAGGCAAGGTACTGAATAAGGACTTTATTTCAGAAAAAAAGATGATACTGAGGCTGGTGATTCCTCCCCAGAATGAAGAGGAGAAGCCGGGCACCTATCATTCTCACTGCTTAGAGGCTGAGGCAGGAAGGTCACAAATTCCAGGCCAGTGTGGGCCACTTGGCCAGACCCTTCTCAAAATAGAAAGGGCTGGGGATGTGGCTCAGTGGTAGAGCATCCCTGGGTTCAGTCCCCAGTACCAAAAAAAGGGAGAAGAGAGGCAGGGTGTGGGAGTGTGCCTGGCCGCAGCTGGTGGGCTGGAATCCCAGCTGGCCTGGCTGCGTGTCTCTCCAGCTACATGAGGCCTTCAGGGTACCAGACTGAGGAGGCAGCAGGCCGAGGGAACCAGGCTGGGGTCTTCAGTGAGTACGGTGAGGAGGAGGAGGAACAAGAGTGAGGCTGAATGTAAGGAGGTACCAACAGGCTGGACCAGGCTTGGGTTGGAGGACTGCAGTGCCAGCCCTCTGCTGCCTCCTCTGTGGTCACGTTTGGTCATTTTCTAAAGAGATCACAGGTTGCCTCGTGAGGTGCTGTCTGGCTCCCTAGAAGGGCTAGAAAGGTCTTGCAGATTCAGCGTTTGAAAATGCTGGGACTCAGGACAACACTGAGGACGACCCGTGAGGCTCATGATCATCAAGAGTGATGTTTAGTTCCCTTTCTAAAATATGACCTCACCCAGGTCTAGCTCAGGGAACCACAATTCATAACAGGCCTGCCAAATGTGGATGGATGTAAACTGATTCAGGAAAAAGTAGTAACTTAAGAAAGAAAAGAAAAAGGAGAGACTAAGAACTAAGGTCGGCGAGGAGAGAAGGGACTGGTGGAGTTGCGAACAGGGAAAGTGCCCGGCCAGTGGGTGCAGGGTCCCTAGGTGGCAGATAGGAGAGTTGGGGGAGTGGATGGAGAGGAGGGCTGGGTGGGATCAGCGCTTAATGATGGTGCTGGGCCCTGGGGCAAGGCCTCTGGGATATGGCCCAGGAGGGATAAAGAGAGGGTGGAGAGGACTTCAGGGAACTGAGAGATGGAGGTGGAAGGATCGTTAAGGTGGGTGTTAAAACCACCCAGCATGTGACAAGGCCATGGGAAAGTGCCCAGGGGCCAGAAGCTCTTCCTTGACAGGGCGCAGTGTTGACCCTGATACAGCAAGTGCCAGCACCTGCCTGGAAGTCATTGTCATCCTGGCTTCCCCTGTAGGCATCTTTTTTGGGGAGAGGTGGATACCAGGGATTGAACCCAGGAGTACTTAACCACTGAGCCACATCCCCAGGCCTTTTTATTACTTTATTTAGAGACAGGGTCTCCTTGAATTGCTTTGAGGCTGGCTTTGAACTCATAATCCTCCTGCCTCAGCCTCCTGAGCCGCTGGGATTACAAGCCTGCATCGCCCCGTCTGACTGTCTGCATCTTAACTTTCTAATAAGGCGGAGGGGAGGCCTCCTGTCCCCTTTATCAGGGAAGCTCACTAACACAGAATAGAAGGGCCCCTCCGGCCCTCAAGTGTCCACTGCACAGGCCTTGTAGGTCCTAAGGAACGCCCCGAGTCCCTGCTCGTGAGAACTCTGACTGCACAGCAGGCTCGGGGCTCACTCTGGATGCTACCAAGGAAGTGGTTTCCCTCCTGGGACAAGGGCTAACTGCTCTCCAGTGCTCACTGAGCATCCATGAGCTAAGAGGCTGCAGCGGGGAAACTTAGGACAGTGCCTGTCCCAGGGAGTGCCACAGCAACGTCAGGCTCTTATCCCTGTTTTGCACACCAACTGGATGAGGCCCAGGGAGGCTAGGTGGTTTACGCAAGGAATGCAAGGAATGCAGGGCTGAGGCCCAAATCTCAGGGAGCTGGATCCTCTTAGGTATATCTGGTCCCTTTCTATCCTAAACTCAGATCTTGTATTCCCTGCAGCCGTTAACACACCCAGAATTAGTGCCCGGTAAATATGTGCTGACTGGTGACTCAGCCATCTCTCCTGCCTCTGCCCTCTGGCCCCTTCATTCCCATCTCAGACACCCTTCTGCCCTCACACCACCCTGGGCCTGTCCTGACCGAACACAGGGGCTCTTGACCACTGAGCCACCTCCCAGCTCTTTTTTGTATTTTATTTAGAGACAGGGTCTCCCTGAGTTGCTTAGTGTTTGCTGAGTTGCTGAGGCTGGCTTTGGACTCTCGATCCTCCAACCTCAGCCTCAGGAGCCACTGGGATTACAGGCACGCGCCGCTGCTCCCGGCCCATTCCGTCTTAAAGATGATGCAGTTGATCCTGACCTTAAGGAGAGCCGAGTTAGCTGTCTAGACCCCGACCTGAGGGGACAGTGCAAGAGAACTCCTAGTCTCATACAAGCATTTGGGAATGGGGACAGAGGGCATGCGTTTTCAGTGGAGACCGACACGGGCTGTCTGGGAAGAATACTGACCATCAATGGCAGGCGGTTAACTCTTCCTTAGTGACCCCTGTGGTTTGAGGCGGGCAGTGGTCGTGCAGCAGGCCTGGGAGGCCAGAGCCGATGGGGAGCGGTGTAACGCTTCCTCCCTGCTTCTCCTAGATCATCCTGAACTTCACCTCCATGGACCTGTACCGAAGCCGCCTGTGCTGGTATGACTACGTGGAGGTCCGCGACGGCTTCTGGAGGAAGGCGCCCCTCCGAGGTAAAGCACAGTGCACGGCAGCCTCCTCGGCCAGCGGTTCCCCCCAGAACTGCTCACACCCTGCTGTCTTCATCCTCCTCCAGGCCCCTTGATTCGCAGGGGTGACACCCTGGTGCAGGACCCAGGAGTCCTGGCATAGATAGTCCAGATTAGCTGCCGAGCATTGTGACTTGGGGCAAGGCCCGCCCCTGGTCCAGATCTCTCTCCTCAGTGCAGGCTTCAGGGTCTCCCTCAGAGGGCAGCTGTCACTGTATTGATGGGGGACATCCGAGTTGACAGAGAGAGCCAGATAGGCTGTTCTGTGCATCCCCAAAGCTCCAGTCTCTCTCCCTTTTTGGGGCAATTTCAGAGGCCCTTCTTTCTGTGTCTGCAAGGCCCCATGATACAGCGCTGCTCAGTAGCAACTCATTATAAACCCACTGGGAAGGCTTTTAACTCACTTCAGAGGGCATCACACCTGGCACAGTGGCCCGACCTTGTTTGCACAGGACACGTTGTCCCTGGGAGCTAGTGCAGGGCAAGGAAGTCAGTGGGGACTAAGTAGGTCAAAACCACAGGATCACTGAAGTTGCTTTAATGGTCATAGAATTAGGGCAAAGCAAGTCCCTTGTTCCTAGAGGACATCTGCATCAAGTCTAAGGAGCTGTGTGACATTCCTTCTCCTGTCTGGATGTTATCCTGAGTAGGGCTGCCTTAGCACCTGTGCCAGAAGCAGCTCCATGCAGTCTTTTTTTTTTTTTTGAGATTACAGGCATGCACCACCAAGCCCAGCTAATACCTCTATTTTTAATTTTATTGATTTATGTACGGTGCTGAGGATTGAACTCAGTGCCTCACACTTGCGAGGCAAGTGCTGTACCACTGAGCCACGACCCCAGCTCTACCGCAGCCTTGTTAGCTCTCTCTGTTTTCCCCCAGGGTTGGTGTTTGAATAGTTCTCATTAGTCACACAAAGCAGCTGTCATTACAACACTTCCTCCGTAGCTATGTTAGGTCTCCAAGATTGCAATTTCTTTCTCATAACTGACATTCCTAGGTCAGCACCCTCTGTCCCTTGCCGAAAGTTGGGAAACACCCAGTCTTATTAGGAACACACAATTAGCCAACCTCATCCCTGATGTTGACATTTGGGTTTTATATCAGCAGAAGTGTTTCTGACTCAGTCCCTAGATTCTAGGATTTGTTTGGGGTGCTGGGGCACCCCCTGCCTTTGATCCAGTGCCTGTAAAAGCATGTCATAATGTGCAGAGAAAGCGATGTCCCTTTCTTGATTGTTACTTCTTTTCATGGAGACCAGGCAAGGCAACGTAAGTGGTGAGAGTTAATATGCTTTTTTAAAAGGACCATAGTTCCCATGTGGTCAGGTATTAGGAGGACCAGACCCCTAGAAGCAGACTCACATCCTATCTGAGGTATTTCTGGGTGTTCAAAGCTAAGCTTCACCTTGGACAAGCCATGAGTCATCCAGCAGCTCTGTGGTCCCTGTGCGGTAGGATGGTTGCTGATAAGGACAGAGCCCCAAGCCTCCCAGAGGGGTGGGGCTTCTTGGAGACGGGTGCTGGGGCTCAGGAGTCCTGTCCATGCTGTCCGCAGGCCGGTTCTGTGGGGGCAAACTCCCGGAGCCCATCGTCTCCACGGATAGCCGCCTCTGGGTGGAGTTTCGCAGCAGCAGCAACTGGGTTGGAAAGGGCTTCTTTGCCGTCTATGAAGGTACTAGGGGTGGGGGGAGCTATGGGTTCCCTGGGCACCCTAGAACCATTTCTTCCTGGCACCTGAGGGTACAGTTATGGATCTCCCTGGGAGAAAGCAGAGGGTGGGGTTGTTGGGGCAGGCTGTGGGGTCAGGTAACACCAGGGGTATCACCGGGGTCGGGAAGCTGGGGGTGTGGGAAGGGCTGGAGGGGTAGGAAGGGGCTCCCAGGCAGGGCAGAGTGTGTGACTCACCACCTGTCCCCCTCACCCTGTATCCCCAAAGCCATCTGTGGGGGTGATGTGAAAAAGGACAATGGCCATATCCAGTCGCCCAATTACCCAGACGACTACCGGCCCAGCAAAGTTTGCATCTGGCGGATCCAGGTGTCCGAGGGCTTCCATGTGGGCCTCACATTCCAGTCCTTTGAGGTAGGCCAGAGACCGTGTGGTCTGACCCGTGAATCCTGTGTTGGCGCCTGGGACAGCCCACCTGTCTGCAGGCTCCCAGGGGCTGGGGCCCTGGCAGCCAAGACCCCTGTCGCTGATGGAGCCCCTGACCCCTAGATTGAGCGCCACGACAGCTGTGCCTATGACTACCTGGAGGTGCGCGACGGGCACAGCGAGAGCAGCACCCTCATCGGGCGCTACTGTGGCTACGAGAAGCCCGACGACATCAAGAGCACATCCAGCCGCCTGTGGCTCAAGTTCGTCTCTGATGGATCCATCAACAAGGCTGGCTTTGCAGTTAACTTTTTCAAAGGTGACTCCTCCTCCTCTGCTCCATGCCCCTCCTGTGGCCAAGCCACCTCCTCATTCCTTCTTCACTCACCATTTGACATGAAGACCACCAGCAATGCAAATGCCAGGAAGATGCTGGGCACCCTCTTTTTTTTTTTGGCATTGTGGATTGAACCCAGGAGCACTCTACCACTGAGTGACATCCCTGGTCCTTTTTATTTTATTTTACTTTAATTTTTTTATTTTTTTTGAAATTTTTTTGCAGTGGGAAGTGTACTAGAGATTTGTAACCCAGGAGCAAATCTGAGCCACCAAGCCACATTCCTAGCCCTTTTTATTTTTTATTTTGAGACAGGTTCTCACTAAGTTGCTTAGGACCTGGCTCGGTTGCTGAGGCTGGCCTCAAACTTGCAATCCTCCTGCCTCAGCCTGCCCAGGCCCCGGGTTACAGGCGTGCCACACCGTGCCCACTGTTGGGAGCTATGGGCAAAGGAGGGAGAAAAGCCCAAGGAGAAGACGAGGTTGGAGAGACCTGGGGAGAAAGTAAGGCAGTGAGGGTTTTTTCAGTGTGATCTTGGGCAGGGGATTCTCCCCGAGACTCAGTTCTTCACCTGTAAAATGGACACGAGTTTCTTGGAAAGGACTGAAGGAAAAATAAAAGAAGTCCTTTGGCAAAGAACAACAGCACACAAGAGGCACTAGGGAGTGGTGGTGGCTGCCCAGCCAGCCCAGTCTGTGGGGCAGAAGCCCAACTGAGCACTAAAGCAGAGCAGGGTGGCTGGCAGTGCCAAGCAGGGGACCAAAGTACAGGGCAGGTGCCCTGGGCTCCCCTGGTTCTGAATAGGTATGCACTGGGCAGGGCTCAGCTGAGCAGACTTGGGAGACATACCCTTGTCATTCCTTCCCATGACAGGTGGCCATGGGAAGCCTGAGGGACCCTGGCCTTGTCCCCAAGCAGAGGGCAGGAAGAAGGGGCCAGGACCTGGGGGTCTGACACCCTCTTTCCTTTCCCTGCAGAGGTGGACGAGTGCTCTCGGCCCAACCGCGGGGGCTGTGAGCAGCGGTGCCTGAACACCCTGGGCAGCTACAAGTGCAGCTGTGACCCTGGGTACGAGCTGGCCCCAGACAAGCGCCGCTGTGAGGGTGAGTGCCCACTTGCCTCCCAGCCCTGTTCCCATCCTGTGCCCCAGGACATTCCCCTTCCTGGAAAAGCTGGAAGCATTCCTAGTACTCTGTTCCCAACTTAGGGGTAAGAAACACAGTGGCATTGTTGCCACATAGGATATGCACCGGCTTCGGGGTTTTTTCTTCTTACTGTTTTGTTGGTGCTGATCATGACCTGGCAGTCCATGTCACCACACACCAGAGGGGTGAATCAGAGTGTCCTGATTCACAATTTGGAAACCACTGGTCTGTGACAGGCACTGAGTCTCAGCCTCGGGGTGCATGTCCTCAAGCTGCTAGTGACAGCGCTCCAAGCTGAGGGCTCCAGCTCAGGCTGGTCTCAGTGCACCCTGAGTGGCACCCCCCATCCTGCGCCATGTGCTTCCCAGGTCTGCTCACGGCACTGCTTTTCCAGAGCCCCTCCCTGCCCTCCTCCCAGACCCCTGGTCTATTCTCCAGCAGAGGGGGTAGAAATGGCCCCAGCACAGACCCGCGGTCCTCTCCTCCTGCCTCCAGGCTCACCTCTGGAGACACCCACCCTCACCTTTCCTCCTTCCTGTCTGTCCCAAGCCCTTGGGCTGTGGATCCCACAGACCTCCTTTCCTCCTAACTGCAACCCAGGCCAGGTGTCAGGCCCCTACCTCGAGTGGGGTCTCCTGGCCATGATGCCACTTCCTGTGTCCCCCCAGCTGCCTGCGGTGGGTTCCTCACCAAGCAAAACGGCTCCATCACCAGCCCAGGCTGGCCCAAGGAGTACCCTCCCAACAAAAACTGCATCTGGCAGCTGGTAGCCCCTACCCAGTACCGAATCTCCCTGCAGTTCGACTTCTTCGAGACTGAGGGCAATGACGTGAGTGCCCTCTGGGGCCAAGGGGGACAGGAAGGCATGGGGTGTGGGAACTCAGCTCAGAGATAGCAGTGCCCTCTGAAAGAGGTCCAGGCGGAAAGTCTGTGGGAATGTGGAGGAGACTGCCCCCAGTTGGGGCAGGTGAGAGTGTAGGACATTGTCTTGGAGTCTTGCGAGTAAGGAAGAGCTCGGAGCCCACTGGGCATTATAGGGCACCCAGGAGGACCCCATGTGGGGAGCAGATAACGCGAAAGTCTAGAGAATCTGTAGGACGGCAGCTTCCCTGGGGCGGTTGTGGCCAGGAGAGGTGTCCCGAGGAAGCAGCTGGAGCTGGGCTCCCCACAGGTGTGCAAATACGACTTCGTGGAGGTGCGCAGTGGGCTCACGGCTGACTCCAAGCTACACGGCAAGTTCTGTGGCTCTGAGAAGCCCGAGGTCATCACCTCCCAGTACAATAACATGCGCGTGGAGTTCAAGTCTGACAACACAGTGTCCAAAAAGGGCTTCAAGGCTCACTTCTTCTCAGGTACCCCAGGACTCCCCGGCTCCCAGCCCTGCCTCCCCTCAGAGGACAGGGCTCCCCTTCCTTCTGCCTCTGCACCCCTGTATTCCCCAGCCCTCCCTGGTGCCCGGCCTACCCGCTGCGTCCCCACTCACCAACCACCACCAGGCCAGTCCCTTCAGTGTCTGAATCCCACTACTCCTGAGCCCTCGTGGTCATAATGGCGCCGGGCCCAGCAAGCGCAGAATATCTGCAGAGAAATGAAGTGTGAGGACGTTCCAGGTACCCAGGGCCTGCATGCCAAGGCCTGAGAAGGCAGGTCCTGGGGACAGGGCTCAGTGTGGCTGAGAACAGGGGGAAGAGGAGAAGAGAAGGTGGGCTGTGTAGGGCAGATCATCCAGCATTCACTGGACTTTCTAATCAGCCCCAGCATAAGTTAGCGCTGGGGCCTTCCTCCATTACTCCCAAAGCCTTCCCATTCCCCTCTGCCCTTGCGGGTGGGAGGCTCAGATCCCTCAGTATCTCTTGACTGAGCTGCCCCACATAAGGCTTGGCTCAAATCCCTGGGCCCCTGTCTGGGTGGTCCAAATGGTCATCAGTCCCCACCCAGCCTCTCCAGCTCGACCTCCAGGGTCCCAGAGGCCTCTTTTCTACCTTATGACTCCCCTAGCCTTTGGCCCAGGGCTAGACTGCGAGGCAGCTGGTGTCCTCCAAAGGCAAAAGGGCTGGAGCTCAGGCAGTCAAGGGCAGGAACTCTCTGGAACGCAGCATGAGGAGAGCAGGAAGCCTGCTGGAGCAGGTGGCTTGGGGAGGAGTGGCCAGGGAACCCTCACCCCAACTCTCCTGGTGGGCCGGGCCTAGGGTGGGCAGGAAGCTCCCGGCTGCATCCATGCCATTTCCCTTTCCCCATGCCTCTGCCGAGGGTCCTGCATCCTCCAGCCCCCTGTGTGGCTACTCTGCACCCTGCCTGCCCTACCTGGATGCCATGCACCTGCCCTGTACATTGGTCCCCTGCTTGGCACTGCCAGCCACCCCACTCTGCTTTAGTGCTCATTTGGGCTTCCGCCCACAGCCCCTGCCCCACAGCTTGCTGAGACCCTCTCCCTGCAAGGCCAACCCCTTCCTTCCCTGGGCCCACCTAGAAGTCCTAGAAGGTGTTTACCAGAGGGCCGGGGGGACAGAACACCTGCTCAGGGGCTGCTCGGCCCGGGAACCATTACCTGCTTACTTGTCTCTTCCTGCCCTGGTGTTGCTCCGGTCTTGGAGGGGGCGGGGCCAATGCTCACATCCCTGGAGTTATTGCCCTGCCCCCCACACTGCATGACACTGTGCCCACCCACTCTTAGCCATGCATAAGACACAGGCAAGCATGTTGGCATACGTACACGAGAGCGCGCAGACACACATGCACACACACACATGCATTGCCCCATGGCACAAGGAACTTGGAGAGGACCCTCACCAATGGGCATCAAGGTTTAGCCCTCAGGGCCTGGGGCTTCTGACTCGGCCCCCCCAGGAGGGGGCTCTTTGGACTTTTGGGACACCCATCGAGGAGACCCTAAACCAAGAAGGAGAAGCAAGAGCTTGAAGACCTTCGGTCTGGCCCCAGCATCTCCAGGGCCTTTGGGCACTGTAGGGTGAGTGCCATCTCCTTGTCGGCCCGCACCTACTTCCCTTTGCTCCTGTCCCTCCTGCAATTTGTTCCTCAGGTGCCAAGATGGGGCTGCCCATTCCCCTTAGCCTGTGCCAGAGTCCCTGCCCTGGATGTTGAGTCCCCTCCCTGGGACTGACTTTCCCTGACTCAGCCACCCCTCACCCACTCACTCAATCATCTGGCAAGTATTTTTCTTACCATTCTGGGTGCCGGACACCAGATCAGGTATTTGAGGTGCAAACACAAGCAAGGCACGGGAAGACAGCAAGACGTCTTCACCCAGTGTAGAGCTGAGCCCCAGCTCCCAGTGTCCTGAACCCCAGGACAGGGAAGGGGGTGCCTGTCACCCCACCTTTCCCACAACTGGTGCAAAGGCAGTATCCTCAGGACCTCGGGCAGGTTCCCCGTAATGTGCAGAGAAGGAGCCATTGGGAAGGGACTTGGATCCCATCTGACAGCCCTGTATTCCTGCAGGCCCCAACGGGTCTGACCCACCTGCATTTGGGTGAGAAGCAGGGCCCTGTGCTCAGGCCCTCAGGTTCCTCTCCCGGGAGACCAGAGCAGGGTCGCGTCACAAATTCCACCTGGCTGGTTGAATGCCAGCCGGAGTCTTTCCACCACATCTCTGGAATTCTGGGCCTCCTTTGTGCCCACACACCTCGCCAGGATGCCCACCTCTACACTGGCACATCATCCCCCAAATGACCACAGGGAGGCCTGAGAATATGTGGCTGTGGCATTCACCCACCCGACACTATGTGTATCTCTGTCATCGCCCCATGTGTGCATGCGTGTGCGTGTGTGCAAGGGGCCCCAGCACATGAGCAGCACCATATGTGAGTGGGCAGCTAGTGAGCACGTACCTATGTCCTTGCATCCTTGTCTAGGTCCCCAGTAGCCACGTGTGCGGGCGTGTCTGACTTCCTGAGTGTGTCTGCATCCGTGCGCCGTGTTGGAGGTGTGTGTCTGTGTTGGTGGTATGGACCGCATGCACGTCTGTGTTGCCGGGTCTGGACCGCAGCACATCCGTGCACAGGGCTGCGTGGCAGCGTGTCTGTGGGCTTGTGTGTGAGTGTCTGTGTCTGACACTTGGCAGATGCAGCCGTGAGAATGAGAGTATGAGCGCAGCTCTCCCAGCCCCCTGCACACACCATCCCCACCAACGGCTCCTGTTTCTCCCAGTCCCATCCCCAGGGTGCGGGGTGCACACCCCAGCTCTTGCTGTCCCTCCAGGCCTTCTCCTTGCCACAGGCTCCCTCCCCTGTGCTGTGCCTCCTCCCACCTGCTGACCCAGCCCTCAGTGACCTGGCTGCGATGACATGGCCGCCCGCATGTGTGTCCGCTGCCCTCCCGCCCCGCCTGGCCCTGCCTACCTGCCTCAAGGCCCGGGTCTGGTTTTCATTGCTTTCCCTCTCTGGTCCCTGCCCTCCACCCCCACCCCTTGGTCCCTTTTCTCCTTCTCTCTGTCGTTTCAGAAAAGAGGCCACCTCTGCAGCCCCCTCGGGGACGCCCCCACCAGCTCAAATACCGAGTGCAGAAAAGAAACCGGACCCCCCAGTGAGGCCCCCCGGCCTCCCAGACCCTTCGTTACTCAGGAAGCTCACCTCGGACAGACGGAGTGGGCTGGGGGCTTCGGAGCCCACCCACCCCCTGCCTCTGCTCTGCCACTCTGGCCACCTCCTCTGGCCGGACAGAACTGGTGCTCTACTCTCCTCCCCTGTCCCCCTCAGCCGACAGGGGACCCTCCCTGCCCCCCTCCCATTTTGATGGTGTCTGTGACATTTCCTGTTGTGAAGTAAAAGAGGGACCCCTGCGTCCTGCTCCTTTCTCTTGCAGTCTGCTTGTCCGTGTGTCTGTTTTTCCACTTGTCCGTCTGTCCAGTAAGCAGGTAATGGTAGAAGTCCCGATGCTGGTCAGCTCCAGACCCTCCCCCGGCCCTCCCCCCACCCCACTTGCACCTTCTCTCCCCTCAGCTGGGCCCGCTCAGCTGTCTCCGCTTGATGCAGTGCCCAGGACCCGTCATCGCCTTGGCCTCCCACCCCCCAGCCCCGCTGCCTGTCACTGGCTCTCGTGCTCTCCCAGTGAGAGGCAGCCCCGCCAGGCCTCCCGCATCCCCTGGGGCCACCAGACCTCAGCCTCACACAGACCAGGCTGCCCTTGTTTGCCCCCTAGACAAGGACGAGTGCTCCAAGGACAATGGCGGCTGCCAGCAAGACTGTGTCAACACATTCGGCAGCTACGAGTGCCAGTGTCGCAGTGGCTTCGTTCTCCATGACAACAAGCACGACTGCAAGGAAGGTAAGGGCGGGGGGACACCACGCTGTCAGCTGGGGTGACCAGAGCTCGCCGGGTACCCCAGAATACCTGGGGTGTCGCACAGGTAGATCTTTACACTAGAGGTGGGAACCCGCAGTGTCGCCTCCACCCACCTTGGTTGAGACTCACAGAGCAAGTGCCCTCTGAGGTCACCTCACTTCACCTCCCACCTCCCCTTCCCATGGTGGGAGCACTGGTGGGCTCTCCCTGTCTGAGTCAGGAGAGGCGCTCACAGCTGCCTGAGGCTCTGTTCTCAGGCTCTTCCTGAAGCCTACAGGCAAGTCTTTCTCTTTGTAGTGACCCCCTACCAGCACACAGGCCCAGGAGGAGAGGGGGTAAAAGCACAGATCCTGGAGCCAGGTTGCCCAGCCCCACTCTGCCACTTAGCCAGCCGTGTGCCCTTGAGCCACTACCTACCCTCTCTGTGCCTCCTCTGCTCCAGTGCAAAATTAAGGTCATAATCATCCCCACCTCAGAGGGCACAGGGGAGCCCTGAGGTACTCTGAGCAAGCATAGTTGTGAATGTTTCCATGTTACATTTCTGATCCCCGAGGCACCCAGAACAGGGCTGCCATTTCACTGTGAAGCTCTGCATGTGCATGTCGAGTATCCCTAATCTGAAAATTCAAAGTGCTCGCAACTGGAAACTCTGAGCACCCCCAGGATGCCACAGGTGGAAAATTCCACACCTGACTTCATGAGATGGATCACAGTCAAAACACAGGTGCATTGAAAATATTGCATAAAATTACCTAAGGTGTGGATGAAACATGAATGAATTTCTTGTTTAGACCCATCCCCAAGATATCTCCTCACCTATATGCAAATATTCTAATATCAGAAACATTTCTGGTCCCAAGCATTTTGAATAAGGGATACTTCTTATGTATTTAACAATAGTGCTCAGGTGGTCACAGTGGTACACACCTGTAATCCCAGTGACTTGGGAGACTGAGGCAGAAGGATCACAAGTTTGAGGCTGGCCTCAGCAATTTATTGAGACCCTCAGCAACTTAGTGAGACCTATCTCAAAATTAAGAAGAATTGGACTGGGGATGTTATTTAGTGGTAAAGCATCCCTGGGTTCCATCCCCAGTACCAAAAAAAAAAAAAAAAAAAATCAACTGTCATGCCATCACCCATATCATTCAATACCTGTTAGGACACAATATAGCATGGTCTACTCCAAGTCATTAATTGCATGTTCCCTGTCTGCTGAGCATGTACAATTCCAATAACACAACATAGACCTGTCTGTGACACTGACCATGTGACTTGGGGTGAGTCACTTAAACCTCTCTGAGCTTCAGTTCCTCATCCATGAAATGATAAAGAATGGCCCCCAGCACGTGTGAGGCAATGGGTTTGATCCTCTGCACAACATAAAATAAATAAATAAAACAAAGTAAAGGTATTTACCCATCTACAACTAAAAAAAAAAAAAAAAAGAAGAAGAAGAATGGCCCCACTCTGCAGGATACTAAGACTTCTAGACATTGCACAGTATTGGCAAATGACTCTTCACCATGATTAAGTGGACACCCCAGCTTGGTGCAGTGGTGCATGCCTGTAATCCCAGCGGTTCAGGAGGCTAAGGCAGGTGGATTACAAGTTCAAAGCCAGCCTCAGCAACTTAGTGAGGCACTAAGCAACTTAGTGAGACCCTGTCTCAAAATAAAAATAAAAGGGCTGGAGATGTGGGCCAATGGTTAAATGCCCCTGGGTTCAATCTCTGGTACCCCCCCCCCCAAAAAAAAGTGGAACCCAGGTGGAAATAAAAGCTGCTAAGCTGAATAAACAGAATCAATGCACCTCAGTGAACAAGAGTCAAGGACTTTCTGAGTGTTGCGCTCATAGTCCTTGGAGTGCTCACGTCTTTTAGCTCAAGGGGCCTTATCTGCTCTTGTCTGAACTGTATTCTGGCTCTGTAGTCTCCATGGAAAAGAGGTTTGATAAAGAAAAGCATCAACCAGTCAGCCAGGAAAAGGTGTTCCCCTCCTGGAAAGATGGCCTGTTCATCTGCTTATCCGATTCATTTGAGAAGCACCAGGGCCCCTCACTGGGGTGCAGGATAATGACGGATCAGTCTATATCCCCTGGCCCGTGGAGCACCCAGCACTGCAGAGTTCTGTAGGAGATTGGAGAAAGGAGTCCCTGTTTCTAATGCAGATTATAGACTAGCTGGGGAGAGACATCAGTGTGCAAGGCAACAGCGGGGAAACTGGTGTGGAAATGGCGTGGGCACAGTGGCCATGGAAGCTACAAGTGGGTGATGAGGACAGCCCTCAGCTCAACAGTGGAGAGGCAGGAGCTCAAGCTGTTTGCACCAGGGACTTGCAAGGGCCCTGCCCTGGGGCCCCTGTAGGATGCATTTGAGGAGCCTCTGACTCAAGGCCCAGACGGTCCCTTTTTCCTCCCGATCCTACAGCCCAGTGGCTGCCCACTTACCCTCAGAGGGACCTGCCAGAGAGCGTGACCATGAATAGTGATCATCGCTTTTCAATATGCATTTGGGAGGCCGCACTCTGCAGAGGCAGAAGTCAGATTGCTGTGGACCAAGGAGACATAAGTAGTGAGAAGGTGGTAGCCAGTTTTCCAGAAGTTTAGCTGAGAAGAAGAGGAGTGAGGAGGGGTCATTGCTGGGGGCACAGAGGAGAGTTCTGCGAGGTCCATGGGCTATAGAACTGGGAGTTAGCCTGACAGTGGATCCTTTGTGGTGGGAGGGTTCCCTGGTGTGGCCAACAATAAGCTCTAACTCCCAGAAAGATGATCCATGCTGATGGGGAGAAAGGACAACTTCACTGAGGCCACAGGGAAGGAGGGAGGCAAGCAGGTTCATGTGGGAGGGCCCTGGTGTCCTCGGGAGGCAGGAGGAGGGCGGTCTGCAGCTCAGGTGGAGGATAGTTGAGACAAGGGCTCAAGGAAAGGGATGAAGGTTTTGGACAATTGCTGAAGACCGGAGAGATGGAGCTGGGAAAGGACAAATCCAAAGAGGATCCAGTGGTCTGGGGGCCCTGTGAGGTCAGAGACCACAGATGGGGTTTTCTAAGTTGGAAGGGCAGCACTCTGGGATGCCAGTGTGGATGAGCTGTTTGGTGATTAGCCAAACTACATGTCTAGCTGGAGAGGGAAGTCAGCAAGCCCTCCAGGTTCGTGGGGGCCAAACATGCCGGCTGAGAACACAGGGGCCTGTGATGATCCTGCCTGTCCTGAACGCATTCAGACCTTTGCCGTGGTTTTGGAAGCAATGCAACGTTAAGGACTTTTACACAGTGTTTACACTGTGAGGTGTTACATAAGTGATCCAGAAATGATCTAAAGCGCACAGAAGGATGTGCATAGGTTCTGTGCAAATACTAGGCCATTTTATATAAGGACTTGAGCATCTGTGGAGCCCTGGAATAAATTCCCTGTGGTACTGAGGGACATCTCTACTGGAAGAAAACAGAAAGGGAAAGACCAGGGAGGTGTCTCCAAAGTAGAGTAACCACCGTTGGCAAGGCCAGGGCCGAATACGCTGGGAAACAGGAGCAGCCACAGAGACAGTGAGGTGCTGGAGGCAAAGCCCAGGGTGAGGATCTGAGGAAGGGAGACGAGAACCCACGGGACTGAGAAGGTCCAGGGACACAGACTGTGTTGGTGGGCCAGCCACCTGCTGGTGGACATCACCTAGGAAGGTGGCAGGAGTCGGGAGCAGAGGAAAACGGAGTCAGGTGCCAGAGTCTCCTGTGGCCAGTGGAGGGCAGTTTCAGGATGCACTGAACTCCCAGAGCTGGGAGAGTGTGTGATATTAGGTGTCAGGGTTCCCTGGCAGAGGTGGTGTGGCCACATGGCCACAGAGGGGTCGGGTTGGCCCCAGAGAGCAGCTTCCTTCGATGCTCACCTAAGGCCTTCGCAGGAGCCAAGCACTTAGACTTGCCCTGGGCACGGGTCCCGGAGTGAGAAAGAAACCACAGGCATACTTAGTTCATTTTGTAAGCAGGGGACAAGAGACAGAAGGAAGGAAGCGCTTTCCTCCTAGGAGACATCAGCACATGGGGCCCCTCAGAGCCCCTCCACCACTCATATATCCACAGCTGGCTGTGACCACAAGGTGACATCCACCAGTGGCACCATCACCAGTCCCAACTGGCCGGAAAAATATCCCAGCAAGAAGGAGTGCACCTGGGCCATCTCCAGCACCCCGGGGCACCGGGTCAAGCTGGTAAGGACCTTGCCCCCCCATGCATGAGTGACCCTCCCTCCATGCCAGGTGGCTCTGCTTGCTTCTGTCACCTCAAAAGCACTATTGTGTCAGAAGTGCTGGCTGCAGACAGGGTGGCCTGACTGAACCCATGCCCTGTCATCCCTGCAGGGACATAGGCCCCCCTTCCCAGTGCACACTGGAGGTGTTCCCGCATGACCCCATTCCCGAGTCCTCCCTCAGCAGCATCCCCCAGCCGTGGCCATTCCCGTGGGTGTGCATGAGCTGGGGTCCAGAGGCTCAGAGTGAAGCCACCCATTTCTACCCCAGCTGCCCCTGGCCACCTCCTTAATAAGCACTCCTGCCTCGTGCCTCGCAGACCTTCTTGGAGATGGACATCGAGTCTCAGCCTGAGTGCGCCTATGACCACCTGGAGGTGTTTGATGGACGTGATGCCAAAGCCCCTGTCCTTGGCCGTTTTTGTGGCAGCAAGAAGCCTGAGCCCGTCCTGGCCACGGGCAGCCGGATGTTCCTGCGCTTCTACTCGGACAACTCAGTCCAGAGGAAAGGCTTCCAGGCGTCCCACTCCACAGGTGAGGCCTGTCACAGGCAGCACTGCCCTCCCACTGTCCCCTGCGCTGTAGGCATTGCCGACCTAGGTCTCCAAGCCAGGCCAGACAGACAGAGCCCAAGAGGCAAGACAGTGTGTTCCCAGGACAGGCCAGAGGGGCAGAGGGAGCACTAAGGAGGGAGGTCAGGAAACAGCAGTAACAACAGTACAGGGATGGGGGGATCCCCAAGAGTCTCCACTGGTGACACATAGACAGTGCATCCTCCCACCCATACCCCCACCCCTAGATGCACCCATTCACTCACTGTATGGATATTTATGAGCATGTGATGTGTGTGGCAGCATGCCAAGCTCAAGTGGCAAAAATGACCTTGGCCCTTCAGGGGTCCACTCTGCATTCTCCTGCCTATTTGACCCCCATGGACTGAGCTGTCCCTGTTCCAAAAGACGGGGATGGGGGGCTTGTGGCAGTGAGTCAGACATGAGCCCTTCACCCCTGTGCCTGACCCCCAGGAGCCAGAGAAGTCAGGTGCGGATCTACAGCATGAGACACGACACAATAAGGGCACAGCGAGGGCACTCGGGTCCAACTGGGGGTAGTTGGGCAGGGACAGGGGCAGGGGCAGAGGCCTCAGCACGGCTCAGGGCGTGCACAGGTGTGAGTGTGTGAGGTCGGCAGCAAAGTGGGCACCCTGGGGCTGCAGAGAGGCTGGAGCCCATCCTGGGAGCCCATGGGCACAGACCAAGGGCGTCAGCTACAGTTCTCCGGGAGCCCCCTAACAGGGAGTCCCCAGAACTGATGGGTCCACGGCCTCCCTTCCTCCCCTCTAACTCCACCCTGACCCCACCTGGCCTCCTCCCCACCCCCCTCCTGGGGTCATCAGCACCAGGGCACAGGAGAGAGGCCTGAGGGCATTGGGCAGAAGGAGGCTGCCAGTGACCCTGCCCTGTGTGTTCCTGTTTGCCCTTCCCAGGCGAGGGTCACAAACCAGAGGCCAGAACTCCATCTGGCCCGCAGACTTCAGTATTTGGCCCACACATTGTTTTTTAAAATTTTGAGCCAGCACTGAAGAATCAGGAGTTTCCACATAAAACCAGCTATATAGCTTCTCTCCTGAAAATGGAAGCTCTGGTGACACTGAGCCACATTCTTCCTTGGCAGCTCTCGGCTGGGGCAAATTAACAGTGTCCTCTAGAGACCAAGTGTGCCTTCCCCTGGCCTAGGCCACCTTCCACCAGGAGACTCACCTCAGAGCACCCCAGCTCCTCGTAGCCCCTAGCCTGAGGCAGTATAGCAGGACACTTGCTCAGCCAAGTCCTAAGCCAGGTACCACCCACACTGACCACGTGGCCTCCCTCCCCAGCCTGGTGTGATGCCGTGTCCAGCTCAGGGTGGTACTCAGGGGGCGGTGGCCAATTTTGTCGTCCCCTGCAGAGTGTGGGGGCCAAGTTCGGGCAGACGTGAAGACCAAGGACCTTTACTCCCATGCCCAGTTTGGTGACAACAACTACCCCAGCGGGGTGGACTGTGAATGGGTCATCGTGGCCGAGGAGGGCTATGGTGTGGAGCTCGTGTTCCGGACCTTCGAAGTGGAGGAAGAGACCGATTGTGGCTATGACTACATGGAGCTCTTTGATGGCTATGACAGCACAGCCCCCAGACTGGGGCGCTACTGTGGCTCCGGGGTGAGTGCCCTCCATGACCCTCCACCCCTCTTACCCCAATCCTGAGTCCCAACACTAATAGAGAAAGTGTCCCTGGAGGCCTGGGGTGCTAGGCTGAGTGGCACACATGCCTGACCATCTGTAGATGGTTGGGGGTGCTCAGAGAGGCCACCCTACCTGGACCATCCCCACCCAGGAAACCAAGGTCCTCTCTGGACAACACAGAGGTCTTGGCAGCCTCTAGGCCAGGTCTTGCTCTGGGCTAATTTGGCTAGTCCCATAGGGTCACTTCATCTGAGGAGGGGATAGTTTCTCCTGTGTTCCTTAGCCCCTTGTCTCTGTCCCAAGGCAGATTCCCAGGGCCTGAGTAGGGGGCAGATGGTGGGTCCAGAGCTAGGATGGGGGCCTGAGCTGTGTCGCTCTCACCAGTCCTGGATGAATTACAGAAACATTCTAGTCTCTTCTTCCCCAGCCAGTTTCTCCCCTTAGTGAGAGGCCAGCTTGTCTCCAAGCCATTGTTGCTGCCATCCAAGCAGGCCCTGGGCACTGCTTCTCGCTCCCTGACACACACTTACAGGAGGCAGCAGGCAAAGTCAGCTTGACAGGCTTCTAACCAAGGCCATGTGCTGGCCCAGGGGTGGATGTTTTCCTCCCAGAATGAGCTTATGGCTCTCTCGCTCATGCTCCCTATTTTATTTTTTTTATGTGTGTGTGTGTCTTTTTAAATCTTCTTCTCTCCAGAGAAAGCTGCCACCCCTTCCCTGTCTCTGTCTCACACCAACACATGCGTGTACCTTCCCACGCACTCACATGCACTCAGACAAGCTGCCTGGCCCCTCCCCCTCTCGTGGCCATCCTCAAGGGCAGCCTGGGTGCCCCAGGGAGGGCTAAACCTCCAGGAGCGGCGGCAGCTGCTGGGTCCAGCATTGGCCGCGTACCCCCTTCGGAGCAGAGCTCTATTCTTGTGTGGTCAGCAGGACCAGCCAAGGTGGAACAGCCGCGGGAAGCCGTGTCCACCCCCAGCCCGCCCACCCAGCTACACTGGCATCTGCTGGCTAACTAGCTCGGGCCCCTCTCTGCTTTGCCCCTTCCTCTTCTGAGTCACACATCAAATGGGGTGTCTCCAGGGAGCGTCTTCCAGAGACCTCTCCCAGGGTGGGGCTCAGGGGAGGGGGTCCTGGGAAGGAACCCTTGCAGGGCTCTGTGGCACAGTCCTGGAAATATCCCAAGACACTCAGGAATGATTTCTCCAGCTCGAGGGCCAGAGCATTGCTGTAGCCATGGAGCCACCCAGGAAGGGTATCACCTGGCACAGACCACTGCCAGACCAGGTGTGACAGAGTCCAGGTCAGGGAGAGACTGCGTCTGTCCCCACTGCTTCCTCCATGTCCTCGCAGCAGAAAAGTGCTGCCCCACCTTCTCTGAGTCCACAGGGACTGCAAGAAGGTGGCCCCATGCTACGTCCCACCACTGCATGTCTCCACACTCCTCCTCTCGCCTGGCCACCCCTAGGCCCATCTATGCTCGGAGAGCTAGAGCTTTCGCTCCTCTGTGCCGTCCAGGGACTTGAGGCCCAGAGAAGAGAGGTGGCTTCAGGCCTGCACTACCCACGAGTTAGTGACAGAACCGAGTTTAAAATGGAAGCAGCCTCTGAACCGAAGACAGTCTGCCCTCTCCAAGTGTCCCATTAGACTGCCACTAGCATGATACTGTTTCAGGGGCTGGGGGAGTTTGGGGTCTCCTGGAGGGAAGAGAGCAGCCGGGTCCCCCTCCTCCCCCTCGTGCTCCACGCCTGTCCCTTTCTCCACCAGCCTCCGGAGGAGGTGTATTCAGCCGGAGATTCTGTCCTGGTGAAATTCCACTCCGATGACACCATCACCAAGAAAGGCTTCCACCTGCGGTACACCAGCACCAAGTTCCAGGACACACTCCACAGCAGGAAGTGACCACCGCCCTTGCCCGGGGCGGGGACGGCAGTCCTGCTTCCCTTGGTCACCTGGACTGGACAGTGGGGGTGGTGGGCAAAAGTGACACCTCATGCCTCACCCTCAGGCCCCAGGACCTGCAGAGCCCACAGGCCAGGAGAGGCTGCCCTCCGGAGGTGGGGGACTTGGACTGCTTTGTAAGCCGCTTCCCCACCACGTGCCCCGCCAGAGTGAGGGGCCAGGGCCAGGGAGCCAGCGCTTCCACCGAGACACTTGAAGTAACCATTTCTCTCTGGGGCCCCCACCTGGTGGCAAGAGGGCCTGTCAGCAGAACACTGCCACCTTCCTGCCATCTCCACGTGCTGTATTGTGTATAGCCAGTGTACCTTTCCCACCCCTCTTCAGCCTTGATTTGGTTTTATTTTGACCCCCACTTCCTCGGTTCCTGGGGCATGAGTGTCTGTGCATGTCCCCTAGGAGCCACAGTGGGGCGGTGGCCAGGAGAGTGGAGAAACAAGGCAGGGCTTCTCAGGCCCGCTGGCTGGTCGGCCACACCGGCCCCCCAGCCAATAAACTGAAAGTGTTACAGCCAATTCCCTGTGCCAGATGCTGTCTGGGACGTGGGGGTGGGGGGTCTCCTTCCAGATGTGCAGGCTCGCTGGGTGTCCGAGGCCGGCGTGTGGCCAGGACACCTGGCTTTGCTGGCTCTCCTTCCCTCCTGTGAGGGTGAGATTTCACACTTGGGCATAGGAGCGCACGCGCACACACACATGCCTGTAAACTGCAGGCTGCAGGCACGTTGCGCGCACACACACTGTTCCTGGCCCTCCCACACAACAGGAGGGTAGAACGTTCTATAAAGAGGCTGTCTGCGTGGAGGGAGGAGGTACATAGAAAGGTTTGGGGTGTGTCTGTCCATCTGGCTTTCCTTTCTGGGGAATGAAGGGCTGTGAGGGCGGCTGACCAGAGGAGCCCACTGGGAGCCAGGAAACCTGCATCAGCTGGGATGGGGCCAGCACTAGCCTCCTGGCCTCGCAGGCCTCCCCTGTGGAGACACTTGCTAGGCAGCCACTGAGCAAACATTCCAGCCCCTCTCTCCCCCAAGGCTGCAGTCTCCATCCAGCCCCTCCTTCCTGCCATTGCCCTCTCTCCAGCCAGCTGTGAGGCCCAGACCTATGCCTCCCAGAGGCCAGGAGAGAATCCACAGCCCTGCTCCCTCCCTTCCAAGGGGGCTCTCCTTCCCCTTCTCTCCCTGCTCTCAGGGAAATAAAGCAGAAAGAGGACAGAGGGAACCTGCTCTTCTGCCTGGGCTGGCCACGTTTAGACTCTGGAGAGCGTCAGACAGCCTGTCCAGCCCAGGCTCCCAGAGAGCCTTCAGTGGATGGTGAATCTCACACTACCCTGAGGCTCCTCCTTGTCACAGGGGCAGATGCTGTGCCAGATGTGTCTAGACTCTGGGGATCACCCCCACCAGGGAGCAGTGCAGCACAGTAGACCCCGTGTTGGCCCTTTAAGTAGGAAGCAGTGGTGGGAAGCCGAAGGTACACCCACTGCCTCATCTTCCCGGAAGCCAGCCAGTCTGGGACCCTCTCCTCCCTGCCTGGCCTCAGGTAGGATCTTGCAGCCCTGCAAAGGGGAGGGAGAGGCCCAGAAGGGTACTGCTCATTACAGCAGCAGTGAAGTCCCAGTGACGATGTCACAGCCACTTCTTGCTCCCTTCTCTGATAGGGTTGTTCAGGACAGCCTGGAGGACCATGACCAGGATAGAAGCCCTCGGCAGTGGGAGCCTCCTGGCCGTGCTACCCAGAAACTGTCCACCAGCTTGGCACTGGCTGCTCCTTAACAGAACTTACAGTCATTGGCCACAGTCCCTGCTCAAAAGCCATATGCCCAAAGGAGCCAAGATCATAACCCTGTCCTGACAGCGGGGCTGCAGTCCACAGAGATGGACCCAGCCCCCTACCGCAATCAGGCTCCTTATGAACCCACATAGCCTCGCCAGGCTTATGTCCAAGACTCCAGCACCCAAGCAGACTCAGGCTTCTCAGGAATGAGCCTCCTGGCCCTCACTAGGCCCACCTTCAGAGGCAGCCAGTGGTTACAGCACCCCAGGTCCAGGGCGGGCCCAGTGGGGGAGGTTCAGTACCAGTAGTAAAAGGTGCAGAGCATCCGGGAGACCCACGCCAAACAGAAGCTCTGAGGGGGGCTTATGTAGAGGTCCTGAACTGCAGCGTGGGTCCAAAACCACCCCAATAGTGGCCCCAAATCTTGAAGGCCACTGAGAAGGTCCTTAACAGCAGTTTAAGGTTCTCTGTCACAGTCAACCAAGAAGCAGGGGGACAGGCCCGTCTGGATGGTCAGATGTCCACTCCACATGTAATCAGGGATGGGCAGTCTTTGATGGAGGGAGGAGGAGAGGAGGGCAGGGAGGAAGCAGGTGTGGAACAGAGCTCTCCTCGGGCGTTGGGAGCCATTCGGGAGGCTGCAGGCCGGGAGACCCTACAGAATTCAGGAAAGTATCGAGCTCTCCAGAGTCAGCCTACCTTTACCTCCTGGCTGCGTCAGGGCTCTGGACGAGGCCAACCGCAGTGCAGCTTGGGAGAGCCAAGGTTAAGGGAGATTCAGTGACGACCCCAACCATTCCCCAGCCCCTGTCTCCCTGGGGTCCCGCTGTCCCCAGTGCATAACTAGCTGTGGAAGAGCCATGCTGGAGCTGCCCCAACTCTGACTCCTGGCCTTAAACCAGACAGAGATAAGCACGCCCAGAGCTCCCAGACTCCTCTCTCTAGGACCACCTCTCTAGCCCTTGGCACAGAGGACAGCCCAGATGGGCAGTCGGGAGACCTGGCTCTGCTGCACTTAGCTCTGTGACACTGGCCAGGTGCCCCCCTCCCTAGGCCTCTTCTCCCTAAACCTGTAGCCAATCCCAGTGCGCTTCCTGCCATAGTCAGAGGCGGAAGAGAAACCCCAATGTCTAGGCTCCAACACAGCTAGAATGTAGGGGTCCAGGTTGTCGAAGTGGCTAGTACCCTTGGGAGAGGCGTCCAGGCTTCCAGGGCCCACCCCTGGCTTGACTGTCAAATCAGGAAAGTTGGGAGCTTACTCCTCACTCCCTAGTGCTGTTCATTTCTGCCGCCACCCACCCACCTACCTCTCAGGAGTAAAAAGGTCCCAAGCATGAGAGCAAACATAGCTCACTGTGAATCCTAGCTCTACACTGGATGGCTGTGTGACCTTGAATATGTCACTTAACTTATCACAGCCTGTTTTTTTTCACCTGTAAACCTGGGATGATAATAACACTTGACACAGTTATGAGGATGGAACTTTGAAGAGAAAACTGTCGCTGCACCTGACAAACAGCAGACTCCTCCTAAGTGAACCTACTTTCCTTTCCTCTCTGAGAGCTTTCTCATTTCAGGGCTACAGTTCTCCTAGGTTAGAGGAACTCTCTGGACACACTGGCCTTGGGGCTCAGTGCATGGCTACTCCTGCCAGGGGGGCAATGCTTCACCCACAGCAAGGAGGGGCTTGTGGGGCAGCAGGGACAGATTTCTGGCCAGCTGGTAGCCTTTTTGGGCACCTCGGGTGTCACACCCTGTACTTGACTGTCCCTGCGAACGAGGCTGATTCTAGAATCCTTGAAAAGCTTTGCTGCTCCAGTTTGCAAAAAATACACGTGATGGACTCGGGGTGCTGGGGAAGAAGGCAGCCAGATGTTCTCCCCAGAGACCCCCAAGACCCCCGACCCAGACTCCTGCCAACCAGAGCTGCTGCTGCTGCCCCACACCTCCCCTCCCCCACCAGGACATCTGGTTCCAATCTCCTCCAGATGCTGCAGCCACGCCATTTTACAGCTGATCACCTCAGCTGGGCTTCCGGAAGGCGTCCCTCCATTTCCTTGAGACCCCAGCCACCTCTTTTCCCACCAGGAAGAAGAGACACCTCCCATGAGGGACTCCAGCTGGCCCCCTCCTTCCTGCTGCTTTGTGGAAGGCGTGGGCTTTCACCCACCTGGACTAAGAGGATCGAGGCTGGCCTGGGAGGGAAGAGCCAGCAGGGATGTGGGCACACGTCTGGGCAGAGGGGAGCGTGGGAGCTGTGTGTTGGGGGGCACCTGTGTGCGTCCACGTGTTTTTGTTGGGTGTGTCCGTGTGTTTGTGCTGCTCAGCAGAACACCCCACCTGTTACCTGCTTTCTGGCCACGGCATGTCCCCCACTGCCTGCATGGGAGACAGCCAGAGTCCAGGGGGAGCCCTCACGTGGGCACCCTCTGGGGCCTCCTGGGTTTCCTCTCAGCCCGGCCAAGGGAGTGTGTGTGTGTGTGCGCGAGAGCGCCTCACACAGAGACCTTCCTCCTTCTATGGGTCAGATTAGATAGATCTCTGGTCAGAACGGAGCCCAGGGCAGACTCTGACAGATGTCCTGACCCTGCTCCATCTGACAGGTACTTCAAGCAGCCCGAGGCTGGCCTTGTGCTGGGGAGTGGCCATCTGGACAAAGGAAGTGGAAATAGTCTTCTGGAAGAAACTGCACGGGGCCTTTCACCTCCCCCCCGCTGCCCTTGTGCCCCACTAAGAGGACTCTGGAAGCCTATCCACTTCCTAAGAAACCCAAAGGGCTCTCCAAAGGAAGACTGAACCCGGAGCCTCTGGAGAAATCTGAGCACCAAGATCTGTCCCGAGGCAGGAGGGTGCACCCTGGAGTCTCTCCCCAACCTTGGAATTCTAGGCTAAAGTGCCGCCCACTGTGTCTTTAAAAATAAGCCTCCAAAGCATTCGTGACTCTACAGCACCCCCTGGAGTTTTTCTGTAACTAGCACAGCCTTGGTTAGCTGGCAGAGGTGTGGAGGGAACCTGAGGGCCACGCGTCTGAGACCACCCCACCTGCATATTACTGTCCAAGGGGCCTCCTGATATTCACTAGGGAGGCAGGCCCAGGACAGTAAAATGGGAAGACTCAGGTTTCTGCATCAAATCCTGGGCACTGTGACCTATCGGTGCACGACACAGGCATCCCTTTTAATTTCCTGTGTCTTAGTCTCAGTCTCTTCATCTGTTAAGTAGGAATGGCATTGTCCAGGGCCATTGTGTGGACTCACAGGGCTGATGTTCGACGCGCCCGCCCCCCCCGCCAGCCCACCCTGGGCCTCAGGAAGCAGCTGCCTGTCCTTCAGCCTTCCTTCCTATCTCAAAGAGACTGTGGTCCAAGGCCCGATGACACATGTGAACCTGGCCCTGACTCAGGCAGTGTTGGTGAGATGCCTCTCTGACTTTTCTGGATTGGCTCCTCTCAGCCAGGACCATTTTAATAAGTCCATAATAATAGACGCAGAGGTGACTCAGATCTGCAGAGCCCTGCCGGTGGGGGAGGGGACATCCCTACTCTCAGGAGAGGGAAATCTAGTGGCATGGCAGGCTGCAGCAGCCTCAAGGGCTTCAGTGGGGGCCCCAAAGCCCAGGGACCTTGGTGAGGCCCCCAGATGACCACAGGTCTTCCTCTAAGAGGCCCCAGTGTCCCTGGGGAAGCACAGGGTGGACCCAGATGACCTCCAAGGTCCCTTCCAAGCTGGAGATGTGGCGATACATTCTGAATCCTGCTGCCTACAGGAGCATTGGGTTTACCCTTGGCACAAACTCCAGTGGCCTGTCCTGGTAGGCGGAGTGGGGGGCATCCCCATTTGAGCTCCTCTGTGGATAGTGCAGTTCACCCTCTCCTCCCCACCCACCCCAGGGCCCAAGAGAGGCACCTGTGCTCTCCATACCCCAGGTGATGGTATCAGGAAGTGGGGCTCAGGGTGAGGCCGCATGCATACGATTAGCACCCTTATAGAAGAGGCTGAAGAGCTTGCTCGCCCCTCCCACCCCAGCAGGACAAGGTGGGGAGATAGCTGTCTGTGCCCCAGAGCGCAGCCCTCACCAGCACCCAACCTGCTGGTGACTTGATCTCAGACTCTTCGGTCTCCAGAAGTGCGAAAGGAAAATGTCTGTTGTCTCTAAGCCACCTGGTCTCTGGTCCTTCTATATGGCAGCCTGAAAGGATTAAGGATGAAGACAGGCGGGGCCCTGTGGCCATGGTGGTTTATTGATGCACATCGCAAGCACAGCACAGGCGCCCAGGAAGGACACGGAGCCAGGGGAGGGCAGCAGGCCACCCCCACAGCAATGCCGTCAGCACAGGGGAGAGGGCCTGGGGTCCCATGTCCTCTCCTTCTCCACACATTTCCCAGAGGCCCCAGAGCTCCTGACCCGCCCCAAGGAGGGAGCTGACTGCAGCACTCCCCAGCAGCTGGCCATCCACCTGCCCCTCACTGAGGTATGGCCTTGTTGGCCTGTCGGCCCCTCTGTTCTTCATTGCAGAAATCAAGCTGTTCATCCATGTCCCCGTCACCTCTGCAAGAGTCACTGAGGCTGCTGTCCATGGTCTCCGCCAGAACCTCCCCTTTTCTCCAATGTTTTGCTTGTCATGGGGAGTCCACCTCTCCACCCCCATGCCCCATACAACAGCAGGAACTGGGGAGAACGCAGGGAGCCCAGGGGGGCCCTCACCACAACGTCCTGGAGAAGTGGCCAGGAAAGCAGACAGGACAGGAGGTGGCTTGTGAGGCGGAGTGGCCCACAGCCTGGGTCACACACAGGCACAGGACAGTCACGGCACCATGGCAGAGCGAGCGAGTGAAGCGCACAGCCAGCTGGGGTGCCAGGGCGCTGCAGGCGACCTTCAGTTCTTCAGTCCCATGTCAAGCCCCACTAAGGCATGGGGCAGCCTGCTTCCGGCTGGGAAAAGGGTCTCAGGGGTCTGTTCCCCCCTCCTCGACCCTGGCAGCTGCTGTTCCAGACCCCAGCGTTCTCTGAGCAAGGCAGAAGTTTTGCTGGGGAATGTGCCATCTCCACACAGAAGAAAGGAAAATCCCAACAGCCCCGAGCCCCCAAAGCCAGGAGAAGAAAGAGGGCCCCTTTCTAGAGCGTCGAGGACATACGAGTGGGAGGTGGAGGAGGGGAAGGACAGCTCTCCCATGCAGGAAGAGGGCTATTTGGGGCAAGGAGCAGCTAGGGTGTGACAGCGGTGCAGGTGGCTACTTATAGGAAGGAGGGAGGGGGCTGGCCTGGACGGTAAGCCCCCAGGCCCAGTTCAGTAAGGAGGGGGCTTTCTGGGGTGGCCCTGAGTGGGGGGGCTAAGAAGGAGGCGCCCCACAGCTCTCTGCATCTCCCTGGAGGCGGCCAAGCTACACATGGGCTTGCTTCCCCAGAGATGCTTCCCCAGGAGAGCCTGGGAGGCGGGCAGGACCCTGGGAGGTGGAGGCCTGGATAAGGCAAAGAGCCAGAATGGGGGGAGCAAAGGGGGAGTTCTCCAGAAATCCAAACCACCCACTGGCCTCCCGAGGCTGAGAAGCCTTCCCGAGGAGAACACCAGGCCTGGGGTGGGCCACGCTTACCCAGAGGACCACCATCGTTGCCTCCAATGCCAAGGGGTGGGGGAGGGGCTAGTGGATGGAGCCGAGGGAGCAGGGGGGCAGGGAGAGAAAGCCAGCTCCCTGAGCCTGTGCCACCCACCTCCACCCTCCCGTCATCTCTCCCCAGCCCCTCAGCCCCCCGGGAGTCCCTAGCGGCCCACACTGATGTTGCAGGTCTTACAGCTGGGGTCTTTCTTGGCGTCGGCAGTGGACAGACTCATGAGCTGGTGCCCGCTGATCTCCCCCAGGGTACCCAGGGACAGGTCAACAGGCTCGGTGTAGATGATCTCCAGGATGAGGTCCTGGGCGTGACGGAAGACCAGCTCCCCGTCCTCCACGCTGCAGGTCAGGAACTTGTTGCAGGCAATGTCCAAGAGGGGCAGGCGGTCGCGGCAGAAGCGGTCCCCCAGGGAGCCCTTGGGTGCCAGCACCAGTATGGCGTAGTGGTAGGCTGTGTACATACAGTAGAAGTCCGCAAAGTAGAGGTTGGTGCTGGGGTTGAAGAGGCGCTGGGCGGGGATCTGGAAGCGCCATCGGCCATAAGGGGAGTCCTGGGGGGGCTGGCCCGTGTTGAACTCGGTGTTGCAGCTGAAGAAGACCCCGTGCAGCATGCCGCTGGTGGGCGAGCCGTGGCTGCCGCTGTTGTCCTTCAGGTAGGGCTGCAGCATGTTACCGCAGTGGGTCCTGCCCACCCAGGACAAGCATCAAAGGGGAGAGACAATGCCACCGGTTAGCTGCGATGAGGCTTGGCTGCTGGCTCCCAAAGCTCCCTACAGCCAACAGCTTCCACCAGTCACAAATGGAACATTCCAGAATGCAAGCACAGGCGGGCTCTGGAGATTAGCTCATGCAGCCTGCTTCTTCCCAGCTGAAAACCCTTCAAAGGGACTTGATTGAGATTAGCAAGGCCCCTCAAGAACTGGTCTTTCTGGACTCATTGCTGCCTCTGGTACCTGGCAACACCCCACCCCCACAGGTAGCACCCCCAGCCATGGGCTCTCTTCCTTCTGTACCTCTGCAGGGCTGTTCCCTCTGCCTGGCTGCCCTTCCCATCTTCCTCCACCTGGCTTGGCAATTCCTAATCATCCTCCAAGGACCAGCATAAGGGTTCCCTCTCCTCTGAAACTTCCAGAAACATGAGGTACTTGCAATTCAATCAAGATTTGGCTACCTAGTATGCTCGACACTGACTTTCGCTCAATGATCACCCATACTTATGACATTAAATCCTTCTATTCCTCAGACCAGACTCTGAGGTTTTTAAAAGGATGGCTTGTGCCTTAGTCTTTATATCCAGGCTCCTCGTAAGAGCCTGGCACACAGGGGTGCTCCCTGTCTCTTCCTGGCTGGTAAAGGAATCCAAACCAGTCCACGGCCTCTCTTTTTAATACAAATAACAAAGGCCCCAAGGTCCCCATTGCACTGGGTAGGGTCCAAACACCTACCCTAGCTGCCTATAAGGATAAAGACAGTCATGGTGGAAATTTACCCCCTCCTAGCTTAGAAGGACATAGACTTGGAGCAGTGTGCTCAGACATGGGGGAAGGTAGACTAGTCCTGTCCCACCACTCTCTCACTCGGTCCTGGCTGCCCTGAGGGACAAGTGACTTTCTGGCTCAACTGGCCAACTGAGGCCCCCCTTGGCCTCAGGCTCTTCATCTGTACATTGAGGGTGTTGGATTGGACCATCAATTTTCAAACACTTTTGGACTACAGAACCCCTCTTTTTTTTCCCCAAAGAAAAGTATACATAGATGGGTCATAGGCACATAAAATTGAGGCTGCTCTGCTGGACAACAGGTTTAGGGCCTACTAAGCCCCACCTCCTGATTCCCCATAACCAGCCCCTCAGCAGCACCCTAGGATTTCCCAAGGAGCTTCCCTGACTCCTTAGCACCCAGCTTAACCAGCCAGCTGGACTCTCCCCAGAGCCCTCCATGCTCAGGTCTCTTTCATTTTGCATCGTCCTCGTCACCTCCTCTGTGATCCCAGGCCCTGAATTGATAGACCTATGGTGACCTACGGTGGTAGACCCCAATGAAGGAACTGTCCCAGAGTGGAAATCAAAGCCAGACCTCATTGCCCGGGCTTGTTGGCATGGTGCTCTGCCAGGTGGCCCCGTCCCAGAGTCCTCGACCTTCCCTGAATCCAATCCCAAAGTAGCAGTCACTTCTGTGATATGAGAGCAGGGGGCCCTGGAAGAGGCTCTAGCAGCCTAAGATGACCTGGACAGTCAGGGCACCAGGCAGAGGAGCTGGAGGAGGAAGGAGAGGCCTGTGGGGGCCAGAGCCACCCTACCTGGCATGCTGGAAGTACTCCTTGTGATGATTGCGGTAGAAGACAGAAAAGCGGAGCATACGGCCAGCGATCTGCTCAGCCTTCTCCTGCAGCTGGGCCAGGTGCTCCTTGGCATAATCTGCAACAGTCCGGGTTGGGCGAGGTGAGCCGAGGGCCAGCTGCAGGGTCACCGCCTCTTCGTCTCCCTCCACTCTGGCCCAACCCCCAGCATGCTCACCAGTCAACCTCTATCTCCTGGAGCAGCAAGGGGACTAGACAGGCCCCAGCAGCAGCTTGGACTCAGATGGGAACAAGCCAGCTGGCTGCAACTGGGAGTGTGGAGAGCTGCATGCTGTCTATCCTTGTCACCTCTGTGTCCTCGCTACCAGAGGCTCAGGGTTCCCTCAGCCCAGAAAAGGCAGGATGCCCTGTTATCATGCTAGGGGCCTCAGGGGCTTTCATCCCAGGCCACGCCCACGTGAAAGGAGGACCAACAGGCAAAAGAGGGAGGAAGGCAAGGTCCCTTGTGCAGGGCCCCCCAAATCCAGCAGGTGGGCGAGAGGCTATCTCCACCACCCATGTGAAAGCCATTATGATGACAGGTGGGCATGAAGAATTGGAAAAGTAAGCCCAGGCTCCATAAACAGAATGTTTAGGCAGAGCAGAGGCGAGGACACTGGCTGTCTGCTTGAGTCTTTCAGGAGAATCAGGAGCTGGCACCAGGAGAGGATAATTGAATCTTGGGTTTGGGCCTGGGGCTCTGGGGCACAGTCAGGCTGCTGCCAGGCTGGACAGTGTCTTGGTACTAATTAGAAAAAGGTGCCCTTTCCTCATTGCTGATGCATTACTGGTCAGGGCACTTGATTGGCAAGAGAAAGGTGGACTGGACTGCAGCCATCTCCACCTCCCCAGTTTGAACCAAATGCCCATGCATGTGCATTTCTGAGAAGGAGCACCTCCCTAGAGTAGGTTTGCAGTGGCTCAAGGAGACTTGGGGCATAGACCTTGGCAGAGGATGGAGCCAGCAGCCTTGGAGGCCCCAGGGCAGAGAATGTTCCCTGACCCTTCCTTGTGATAGGAGTGCAATCTGGAGCAGTTCTCACATGGGCACCAAAGGGATGAAATATTTTAGGGCAGATCTTGGGTCATCGGTGGCCAAGCACACACAAGCCCAGAGTTGGTTTATGCTGGAATATGCAAGGTAGGCTCTACTAAGAGAGCTTGCAGGGACCATTTTAATAGGCTTAGGGGAAATTCAGAAAAAGAAAAATGTGATTGTCCCACTAAGTGACCATTGATGGATCATTGATAAACAAAATGTGGTCTATCCATGCAATGGAACATCAACCAGCCTTAAGGAAGAAGCAAGCGATGACACCCTACAGCTTCTGTGTACCTAGAGAAGATCCCACTAAGAGAAACAAGCCAGTCTCAGGTGAAAAAATCCTGGATGATTCCACTTATCTGGGGCACCTAGAGGAGTCAAACACCATAGCGGGAGAATGGAGAATGGAGAATGGTGGTTGCCAGGGCTGCGGGAGGGGAATGGGGAGTGACTGTTTAATGGCTGTAGAGTTTCGGTTTTGCAAGATGGAAAGCTTCTGGAGAAGGCTTGCACAACATGGGATATACTTGACACGATTGCACGGCACACTTCAAAAGGGTTAAGATGGCAGACTTTCTGCTATGTGTGTTTTATGATTTTTTTTTTTTAAACAAGGCTGCGTTCAAGCCAGAAAAGTAATTCCATCCCTTTACGGAGGTGGCATTGCCTACCGGAATGTGGGGACGCCTGTCTCTCATTAGAGAAAAGACAGGCTCTGTAAGGGCAGGGGAGGACCCTGCAGCCTAGTGCCCAGGGCACAGCAGGCATTTGCAAGTGTTTTCTGGATGAAGACCCCCCTCCTGACCACCACTGAGCCAGATGTGCCAAGGAAGCAGGGCAGTGATGTGTCCGCACAGCCTCACCCCCTGTACAGAACTCCACCGTCTCGCTCCAGCCGGACACCAGGTACTCCCCATCGCTCTGCTTCACCGCCGTCTGCACGGCCACGCTGTATTCTGTGCGGGGGCTCAGAAACCAGTGGCCTCTCACTGTCATGGGCAGTGGCACCGCCTTGGCCACGAGCTTGGTGGGGACGTCCTGAGAAGGGCGATACAGATGGAGAGCCAAGGGTCAACCTGAGGGCCACACCCCATCTTGACATTCTCCCAGAATCCTACTCCCGAGAGGGCCTCCTCTTCCTCCTGGGGAGGGCCCTTCTCGGGGACCCAGGGGCTCCATGACCCGGCTGCCATTTTCCTGCAGAAGCAAGCAGAACCACACAGGCTCTCCAGGTCTCTACCTCTCCTTACATCCCCCTGGTGCCCCGTTCTCTTGGGGACCGAGGGAGAAGGCCACTCAGGAGAAGGCCTCAAAGTTGAAGGCGGCAAGACCTTCATTTTTGAGGGAGACTTCGAGAGCTCTCTGCACACTGCAGTGCTGTCTCCACGGCAACGGCAAATGCTGAGAAGCCAGGGAGGAAGGGAAAATATGCCTTATTCTTTGGGGGGGAGGGTTAAGGGGGTGGTATTGAACATTCACATCACCGTGGCAACTGGCCTGCCAAAAGACACCCAGATCAGGAGAGCCAGTTCCAGAGAGAGAGAGAGAGAGAGAGAGCGAGGGTGAGTAGCCCACACTGCTGCTGTCGTCCTGAGAGCCAGCTTCTTCCCACCTCACTCTCCCCTGCCCCTCTGCCAGCTGGAGGAGACGCGAGGCCTCCTCCCACCCACCCCATACGGGCTTTTAACCCAAGCAAAGGACACACCCTCCAGGACCCTCTCCCAGTCCTTTACTAGACCAAGTAAACAGCTGGGCAGCGGGCAGGTGAGGGACAGAGAAAATGACAGGGGCCTAAGGGAACATCAAGGACCCGGCAAAAGGGGACCTACTGAGGGTCCCACCGCTCACCTAGTCAACAGCAGGGCCGCACCTGAGCCCAGGGTTTGTTGGAACCTGAGATGTCATCCCCACATGTGATGTTCTCGGCCCCATCCCACCAGCCCGGGGTGCTCTGCCCGTCTGAAGTCCCAGTCATGACGCTGATAACAGCATTCACGCTGTGCCAGGCATCGTGCCAAACACCACGTAGACATTACTCATGGAATCCTCTCGACAACCCTGGGAGGCGGGGTGTGATGATTCCCTCTTCACCAGGAGAGGAACTCGGGCTCAGAGAGGTCAAATCACTTTCCCAAGATGACCCAGGAAGACTTTGGATTTCGGTTGGACTCCGACCCCTTTCTTGATGCTACCTATTATCCTGCCTCCTTCAGGAACAGAGGTGGGGAAAAGCACCCCTGGGCACCCTCGACTCACCCTGTGCTTGAACTTGTTGGAGTTCTTATTCTCCTTCTTGTTGAGGTCAATGAAGTAATGGGTGACCCTCTCCAGGTCACTGTCCTCCATGGCCCAGGAGATGCGGAAGGAGTCGCAGGTGATGTTGTTGATCTCAATGCTGTGGGGAGTGGACAGCAGCTCCATGCTGCCCTCTGGTTTGGGTCCTGTGGGGACTGAGAGCAAGGGGAAGGATCAGCACCTCCTTCCCACCACGGAGCTTTCTGGAATGCGCTGCTCCCAACATCCCTTGGGAAGTGGAGCCTGAGAATACATCGAATGCCCCTGCCCCATAGATCTGATAGGAAAGATTGCATGGGAGGCCTGGAGGGCAGGGACTCAAGGTGGGCTGGATGTCTCTGGGGGGCTCTGTGCTCTCCTCTGAGGGTCTGTGGAGCAGAAGGTACCTGACAGGTGGCAGAGGCAGTGGGAATCTACAACGCTGGGCAGGGACAGATTTATAGCAGATGGAGCCGAGGAGGGAGGGGGCCCCAAGCCAGCAGGCGTGAAAAGAGAAAGGGTGGGGGTGGAGAGAATGGGAAAGAGGCAGCGGAGGAGAGGCAGGAAGCACCTGCTGAGGGGACAGAGAGGAGAGGACAGAGGCTGGTAGCAGGCCCGGCAGCCAGGAATCCTCAGAGGCCAAGACCCTGCGGCTCAGGCCTCTCTCCTCCCTGGGGACAACTCAGTGAGGGCCCCCACAGTGCAGGCCTGATCCACACTCAGGTGCGTGTGGATCCACCCAGGGTGGAAGGGGCAGCATGGATCACTGCCTGCTTCAAGCTCTTCTTTCCACCCATGACTTTTTTGACACTCTCTTTTGGCTGATCCTCACTTGACTCCTTGAATAATTAATTATGTTTCAACACTGATGTCTATTGGGGGCCGACAGGTACGACATTTCACAAACGTCATCTCATGTGAGCCTTGCAATAGGTACGTGCTGTGATTATCCCCATTTTACAGACAAGGTAACTAAGGTTGGGGTGCTAGCATCCCAGGCCACACAGCCAGCAGATGATTTGCACTCTGGAGGCCAAACCCTTTATCATTAAGGTTGAGCTAGAGTTGCATCCGTGTGTGTGTGTGTGTGTGTGTGTGCACACATACATCACATGTGTGTGACACATGGCATGTGTATGACATATGGCCATGCACAGGGCACAAATGTTTTTGCTCTTTATTTTTCCTCTTGTTGACTTTTTTCCAAGCATTGCATTTTCTCTCACCTCCCTCTTTTACTCCTCCAGTTCTACCCTGACATCTGGCGCCCTTCGGGCATGAAAGGACTATACCAGGGTCTCTCACCTGTGCTTTAACTGAGAAGAGCTGACTGGCTTTGTCTATGGCCTGACTCACCTGGAATCCCAGAAACAGGCGGGGAGGAGAGGATGCAGATGTGGGTGGACTTTCTCCAGAGCATCCAGCCTCACACTTTCCAGCCCAGCATCCAGCACACCCTCATCCAGCACACCCTCATGCCACCTCCTCCTCTCCTCTCTTCCCTCTTCTTCTTCTCCCCTTGCCTAGGAGCTAGGGTGAAAGCACCTTGTGCCTGCAAAATTCAGGTACTTTTATTTATAGCCTACAGAAGATCCAGCCCACACTTTCCCATCAATTAAGCCTGTTCCAGAGCCTGGCACCTCTAAATTAACCTGTGGGCTGCCTGGGTGACAGGTATAGAAAGAGGCTGGGGTTGATGGCCCTTACCTGCCCCAGGTGTCCCTTGTCCTGCTTCATCTTAGTCTCCCACCTTAGAGGAAAATGCCAATGGCTTCACATAAAGGGAATTATATGGTAAATACGCATGGAAGTGATGCCAGGTTCGCCCCAAAATAGAACAGATGGGATCGGGTGTCTGGAAAGAACCCCACAATAATAAACCTGTTTGCAGTTGTGGGGACAGGTGTGGCGCAGAGGGGAGTTACCAGCTCCCCACATCCAAGCTGGAAGCTCCCAAGGAGACACGTGTGTGCCTCTCACATGCACACACACAGGCACCCACACACAGGAGCACAGACACACTCCCACCTGAGAAGCCCTGAGTGGCTCCCCCTGGCAAGGGAAGCAGCCTACACCTGCTCCATGAGTGGGCCCCTGCTCTTGCTTGATCTCTCCTCCCCTCAGACTCTTCCTAGAGGTAGGGGCAGCCGTGGGGGCTCAGGGCCCAGGACCTGGCAGCTGCTCATCCCTTGCTCTCTCCAGTTTTGGGAGAGCTGGGATGACTCCCCCGCCCTGACCTGCAAGAGTGGCAATGACTGACACTGGGAGAACACACAGCTAGGGTGGCCCAAGGTGGGCGTGAACCCAGCCTCTCTATGCCCAGCTGCTTGGGGAAAGGCAGGGTGTGAGCGACAGGTCGTGGCAACACCCTAGAAACACCCACTCTCCCATGTGAATCCACCCTGAGGCCAGCATGTACACACCCACACACAGGCGGCGCTCATGCACGCACGCACACATGTGCCAAGGGTGCCCACCCACCCCTGAACACACCTCTTCAGTCCTCCTCATTCCCACAGGCTCACCTATGTACTGAGACACCTTGCGCCACCTTGCACCCTCTAAGATGCCCCCTCCGAAAACTGTCACCTTCCTGCAGTCCCACACAGGATTTGTCCACAGGCTCCTGCACCCCCACAAGCATGCACCCCTCTTCACAGCCATATTTGGGGAAGAGAGGAAGCTGCCGGCACCAACATGCATGTGTGCCACCTCCCCAAGAAGGCATGCAATCCTCATGCCTGCCTGCATGCCTGTACGCATGTACTTTTGCACCCACGTCCAATCCCCCCCCCCATTCTGGTATCCTTCTGGAATCTCATAGACACAGACTTTGAAAGCATATTTTGCCTCTGATCACACTTTGCCAGTCTGATCCCTCACACGCCAACAGGTTTGTGCACCTACGCAGGTCTTCCCACAGACCACAGTTTCTGCCCACACTTTCCACCTACCCACCTCATTCTGCTTTGGAGTTGCACTTCCCCACATAGAAACCGCCTGGTTGCATACGCCCCCCCCCCCATGTACTTCCACCCACATGACAAGTGACATGTCCACCCCCTAAATACACTGCCTCACAGGGCCCTCACCCACATATACCCACAGGATACTCAGATAAGCCCCCCCACACACATGTACCTCACGCGTGCAAGAAAGCTGGGTTCCTAGACATGCCACAAGCTGGTGGAAACCCCCACGCGAGCAAACTACGCGCAGACCTATCTACGCAAGCAAACCTCCATCCTCCTCCCAAGTGCGCACACATGTTGGCACACACTGGTGCCCCTTCCCCATGCCTATTCAAAGAAGCCACCAGCATGCCAGAAGGAAAGCTCCCCCACCCCGCTGTCCCTGTTGGCATCGCTGACTGCAGCAGAATGGTCACGGGGTAACTAACTGTGTCGCCCCGGAGACTGGATCCAGCTGTTAAGTCCTTTGCCAAAAGCCTGGGGGAAAGGGGACAAGGTCGTTGGCCCAGCAATCCAGGTGGGCATCCCGAACAGTGGCAGGACCCTGGAGCTGCCAGCTCCCAGCCTTTCAGATAGACGGCAAGATGGTCTGGGAGGAAGGGCACTCACCTGGCCTCACGGGGCTCTGCGGAGCAAGACCTGGCAGAGAGGGAAGGGAGAGATCTCTGTGGACGAGCTCCCCAGGCAGGGGACCGGCGGCCGGACTCCTGGGTCACGGGCAGCCAAGCGCGCGCGCTCCTCTCCCGGCTGCCGAGGAGGTTGCTTCCATGCCCCGCAGGCAGCTCCTGTCTGGCTCTGCAGCGAAGCCCTGCTGCCCCTGGTGAGACGCTGTTCCCAGACGAGGGAGCGAGCGAGCACAGAAAGAGAGGCAGGAGCGAAATCAAAGCAGCGTGGAGGAGAGAGAGGCAGGGAAGGCGAGAAAGAACGAAAGAGCCAGACCGAATCTGGCTCCACCAATGGGATCAGTGGCTGCACAGCGTCAGGTGATAATAAGCAAGCTCGGTCCCTGCTCGCCGGGGCTGGTGGGAGGGGGAGAGGGCAGAGGGTCTCCCAGGGAGCGACACAGATGTCCTTGGAGGCAGCGGCTGCTGCTGCCACCTTTCCCCCATTCTTCCAGGACAAGCCGCCCTCGGAAGTCCCTCCAACACACCCCTACTTGGAAATCTCTGACTTGAACACAGCCCCCAAACTTTAGGATGCTGGGAGAGGGGTGGAGCTTATCCCTGGGGCTTGGGCCCCAAAGCGAGGATTCTGATTGGGGGAAGGGGAAGGAGGCTATGTAAGGGAAGAGTCCAGATGGGCATATGAGTGGGGGTGGCAGGGACCCCTGTCTTCAGTCTGGGTCCTCTCCTAGGGACCTTTCGCTGATCTATGGCTCCATTTTCTTACAATTCTACCAAAAAACATACACTTGCAGCCCTGGAGATTCCTGGTTGTGCAGGAATCCTCCTGCTGCTTAAGTGTCCCCCAGGGAAAGGATCAGGACAGAGTTGTAGAGGAGTGAAGAATTCAGAGGCACGAAGTCGGGGTGGGAGGACCTGCAGTTTTGAGTGCTCTCTTCTTAATCAGCTTGAGGGAGGCAAGCCACAGGCACCTCAGCTAGAGAGAGTAATATCAGCAGGAGTCTTGCCACCACCAAGAAACAGGGCTCCACGGTGGCAACCAAGAGAACAGATGAGAACATTCGAACTGAGCAGCAAACAGTAGCAAAGAGTTTGTGCGGTGATGAAAAGTGCAGTCTTCACAGTCAGGCAGAAATGGGGACAATTTCTGCTCTATTGCTTTCCAGCTGGGTGACCTTGGACCAGTGAGTGACTCAGCCTCTCTTGAAGATTCAATTTCTTCATCTGTCAAGTGGGATAATTATACAGGTTTATTGTCATCATGGGCTGATATCATTATGTAAATCACTTAGCTCTGGGCTTGGCACCTAGGAAGTGCCAGTTGCCTGTCAAAGTTATCTTTCCCATCGTTATTGGCGGTGTCTGTCAGCGAGTAGCCCACAGTCTCCTAAAGGAGAAGGATGGACAGTTAGATGATGCAATCAGAGGACAAGAAGCACACAGCCGGCATCAGTGGGGTTCTCTGTCTGCAGATTTGATCAAGGACCGAAAATATTTTCGAAGTGTATTTGTACTGATCACGAATAGACTTTTTCTTGTCATTAAACAACATAGTGTAACAACTATTTACATAGCATTACCTAATACAATGGGTTACATTGTATTAGGTATTATAAATCATCAAGAGATGGTTTAAAGCAAACGAAGGCTGTGGGATGTACACAGGTTATATGCACATACTACACTGTTTTATAGAAAGGATTGGAGCATGGGTGGATTTGGGTATCCATGGAGGTCCTAGAACCAATTCCCCCGGGACATTCAGGGATGACTGTGCTCCAGGTACAGATAAGGATTCAGAGCAAGAAGAGTGGTCAGACACAGGCAGAGCACAACAAGAGGGGAGAAGCAAGAGGAGGAGGGTGGAGGGAAAGTGTGGCATGGGGACAAAGATGTCATGTGGGCTCAGGGGGGAAGGCCTCAGTGAAAAGAAGACATGAACTGAGCATAAGGGACACTCATGAGAAGGGGCTTGGAGACTGCATGGTGATAATGGTCAGAGCAAGTGAGAGTGCAGAGAGTGAAAAGTTCACAAGAATGTGAAGACAAGCAGAGGCCCATGCAGCCTTCAGTGGGTGTGAGAACCTGGCGAGTCCAGTCAGATCCTGACCGTGGAATGCGGTGCAGTGTGTTACACTGAAGCAGGATTCAGCACTCCCTTGGCCAAACATGACAAGGTCCTGCCCCTCACACACCTACGCTGATGTCGAAACTCAGACGAGATGCAAAATGTCACCTCCTGGTTACGATCAGCACCAACCATCTGTCCTAAAAACCTGTCCCTGGGTTCAACCTGAGGGACCGCAAGAAAAAGGCAGGTTCTTGGTGACTTGGTCTTTCCTTCTATGAATGGAAGACAAGTCCCAGTACTTGTCTTCCTAGGCCTTCTGTGTTCCCAGGATGGCGCTTGGAGACGGCATGAGATCATGTGTCCCAGGGATGAATGGCAGCTGTCTGAATGCCCCTTTGTGAAGCTATGCTCTGGCACAGACAGTCAAGTCAGGTGAGGGTGCAGCTCTTGGGGCTGTGCCTCTCCTTGCCTCAGAGGATTTCTGTACAGAGTAGGAGAGAAAACACCAGGTAAGAACAGGGCTCAGTGTGCCAAGTATAACTAGCTCCATAGGAAACCAAACAAAGACACACTTTGGCTGCATTTTTAATAACTTTTTTTTTAAAACAAGGGATTGAACCCAGGGTTGTTGCTTAACCACTGAGCCATATCCCTAGCCCCCCCCCCCTTTTTTTTTAATAAGATGTATTAACTTTATAGAAGGAATGAGGTCAGAGTCATGGAGGGATTTTTTTTTTTAAAGAGAGAGAGAGAGAATTTTTTTAATATTTATTTTTTAGTTTTCGGCGGACACATCTTTGTTTGCATGTGGTGCTGAGGATCGAACCCCGGACGCACGCATGCCAAGTGAGCGCGCTACCGCTTGAGCCACATCCCCAGCCCCCCAGCCCTTTTTAATGTTTTTATTTAGAGACAGGGTCTTGCTGAGTTGCTTATGGCCTTACTAGTCTGGCTTTGAATTTGCGATCCTCCTGCCTCAGCTTCCTGAGCTGCTGGGATTACAGATATGTGCCACCATGTTGTGCCTGGTTTAATAATATCTTTTTCTTACACAGGTCATGGTCATTGTAAAAAGAGGAGAACTTTTCATTGTAAAAATTGAGGGAATTAAAATCACTCATTCTCTCATCATTCAGAAATATGCATGTAATACAATGTATAGTGTATTAAAAATGGAAGGAAAGAATAAATACTGTTGTGAAAACTGCTTTTTGCATTTGCCAATACCTTCTCTGTTCATCTTATGGTCTTTCTAGAGTTATTTAAAATTGCCACATAGCATTCCTTTTTAGGTGAATGTGTCCTTTTGTGGAACCCATACCCTGCTCCTTGTGATTCTTTTTATTTTTCTCTATTCTGCAATAAACATCCTTACAGAAAAATCTCTTCCCACACCTTAATTATTCTTCCAAAAAATATATCAAAGGGTATGGACCTTATTTGAATTCTGATTTAACACAAAAGTTTTTTTAAAACCCTATGTGGCTATTAGAGAAATTTGAATTCTTAACTGGATGTTTGATGATATTCAGGGATTTATAAGTGTTGATAATGATGTCATGGTTATTTTTTAAGAGTCCTTATCCTTTAGAGGTACATATTGTAATATTCATAGATGAAACGCCTAATATCTGTGATTTTTTTTCCAAATAATTTAGGGAACATGGGAGTGGGTGGCAGAAGAGACAAAACAGGAGTGAATGATTGTCATTAAAGTTGGGGTGCTTTGAAATCCAATAAGATATTCTCTCTACTTTTATGCATAGTTGGAAGTTTCTATATTAAACCTTACACCTAAGCCATGAACACAATAATAACAAAAAAATTATTAAGCCTCAAGACAGTGGCAGGCATGCAGTCCTTGTAGCAGCTTTGAGAATAGATTCATCAACCCACTTTTAAATGGCTAATGGTGGGAAAGCGGATTCAGCTCATAAGTAGTGAAACTGGTATTCAATTTCAGATCTGTCTGAGGGTGAAGGCCAGATTCTTCATGAAGGATCTATAGAAGGATGCATGGAAAATGTAGTGTCTGATATGATAGAGAGTGAGGCTATCAGTGGAAAAAAATCTTAGTCTTAATACTGCTTATTCACTTTATAGACTCAAAACATGTGTGTCTTTCCTTGAGGCTGATCTAAGTGTGGCATTCCCACGAGCCAATGAAACATACACATCCATCTGTAAAACCCTTTGTTCATCTAGATGTGCTTACAAAGACAGAAGGGAGAATGCTTGTTTATAAGGACAGTATAGGCGGAGCTTGGTGGCACATACTTGTAATCCCAGAGACTTCAGGAGGCTAAGGCAGGAGGATTGTGAATGCAAAGCTAGCCTCAGCAACTTAGCAAGGCCCTAAACAAGTCAGCAAGACCCTGTCCCTAAATAAAAATATTAAAAAGGGCTGGGGATGTGGCTCAGTGATTAAACGTCCTTAGGTTCAACCCCTGGTACCAATGCGGAGGGGAAGGACAGTATGGATTTCCCAGTGCTTATTTACTTTCTCTTTTGGATTACATTTAGACATCCTGCAATCCTCACTAGTCATCTGTTTCAAAGTTAATGAAGAACATTCACACACACACACACACACACACACACACACACACAAAGAACATTCACTAAAGTGATTCTAAAATTCAAACACATCTCTAGGCATTTACTCTATTAAGGAAAAGAATGAGATTTTTAGCTTTTCAAAATGGAAATATTTAGCTATCTTAAGGCATGGGAAAATACTAAATTATATATTTAAGGACTATGAAAAAGTACAGGAGACAAAAAAAATACTAATGAAACAGGCAAGGGTAGCACATATCTGAAATTTCAGCAACTCAGGAGACTGAGGCAGGAGTATCTCAAGATTGCAGCCAGCCTCAGCAATTTGATGAGACCCTCAGCAACCCTCTCTCAAGCAAAAATAAATAAAAAGGGGTCTTGGGTTGTGGCTCAGTGGTGGAGCACTTGCCTAGCATGTGTGAGGTACTGGTTTTGATACTTAGCACAACATTAAAAAAAAAACAAAGTTATTGTGTTCATCTACAACTAAAAATACTTTTAAAAATAAAATAAAAAAGGCTGGGAATGTAGCTCTTCAGTAAGGCACCCCTCAGTTCAATACCCAGTACAAAAAGAGAGAGAGAGAGAGAGAGAGAGAGAGAGAGAGAGAGAGAGAGAGAGAGAGAGAGAATCTGAATTGAGAGAGTGAAGAAGAAGGAGGAGGAGGAAGAGGAGGAGGAGAAAGAGGGGGAGGAGGAGAAGAAGGAGAAGGAGAATGGGAAGAGATACACTAATGAAGGCAAAAGAAACTTCAAGGGAAAAAGATGGAGACGAGTGAGAGAGAATTATGAGTGACATGGGAGGTGGGAGGACTAAAATAGAACCGTGGTGTTGGAACACTCAGTAAGTGACACTGAAGGATGGAATACCCCTGAGCACGGCAAGGTGCTGGGACCAGGGTTGGACATGTTGAATTTGAACTACTGCTGAGATGTGAAGTCTTCCCTCTACTCACACTATGTGCATTTTCCACACTTCTTCTTTGAAGATGGATGCTTAAAAGAGCCTGTTATGGGGGCTGGGGTTGTGGCTCAGTGGTAAAGCACTTGCCTAGCATGTGTGACACCCTAGGTTTGATTCTTAGCACCACCTACAAATAAATTTAAAAAAAAAATCATCAACAACTAATAAAAATATTTTTAAAAAAGAGCCTGTTATGTTTAGATACGAGATGTCCCCAAAAGTCCCCGTGTAAGCAATGCAAGAACGTTCAGAGAGTCGTAACCTCACCAGTGGATTAATTCTGGGATAGGGATTCACTGGGTGGTGACTGTAGGCAGGCAGGGTGTGGCTGGAGGAGGTGGGTCATTGGGGTGTGATTCTTTCGTGGGTTTATACTTTTCCCTGCCTGAGCCAAACTTTCTCTCTTCTTTGTTGCCATGTCCTGAGCCACTTTCCTCTGCCACACCCTGCGGTCATGATGTTTGGCCTCATCTCAGGCCCAGAGAAATGGAGTTGACCGTTTATGGACTGAGACCTTTGAAACCATGCGCACCAAATAAACTTTTCCTCCTCCATATTGTTCTTGTCATTTCTCTTGGTCACAGTGGTTAAAAAAAAAAAAAAACTGACTAAATCAGAGCCTACAGAGAAGACATATGAAAACACAACTCAAAATGGCTTTTATTTCTTTTACTATTTTTTTGTGTGTGTGGTGCTGGGGATAGAACCTGAGGACTTGCTCATGCCAGGTAAGTGCTCTCTACCTCTGAGCTACAGCAGAAGGCCAAATGGCTTCTATATGAACAGTGCCAATGCTGAATTATCTTTTTTTTTTTAATATTTATTTTTTAGTTCTCGGCGGACACAACATCTTTGTTGGTATGTGGTGCTGAGGATCGAACCCGGGCCGCACGCATGCCAGGCGAGCGTGCTACCGCTTGAGCCACATCCCCAGCCCTGAATTATCTTCTGGAAGCAATCCACTCTTATTTTTCTAATCCACATCCAGATTTGCCATTTGGTCACCACAAACTGAAATTCATTCATCCATTAAAAAAAAATGAATGGCTTCTTTCTATGTATCAGACTCTGTTTCCGGCAGAGGGAGGAAGGAGATGGACACCTCCAAACCCCCAAATACCTCCTCTTATAAGGTTTTCTTTCTGGTAGGAGGAAAATAGACAAATTAATAAACAAATAAACTATGGTGTATTAGGTAGTGATGAATGCTTTAGGGAAAATTCAGTCAGTAGGGAGAGAGTTATTTTAAAAAGGGCCATCACAGAAGGCCTCTTTGTAAAGGTAATTTGGGAATAAAAACCCTGACTGAATGGAGGGGAGGAGTCATGCAGAATTCTGCAGGGAAGAGCATTCCAGACAGCAGATACAGAGGCCCTGAAGCAGAAGCATGCCAGATGTGTTTCATCAACAGCTGGGGCCCAGTGCATCTGGAACAGTGAATGAGGATCTTGTGCAGGGTCTTGTGGACACCAGAAAGAGGGTGGTGGAGGGTCAGGTTATGCAGGGCCTCAAAGACCATCTTAAAGCCTCTGTGTTTTCTTTGTTGTTGTTTTTCATTTTGTAGTACTAGGACTTGTGTATATTAAGTATGCACTCTACCACTGAACTACACCCCAATCCTTTTTTTTTTTTTTGAGACAGCAACTCACTACGTTGCTGAGCTGACCTCAAACTTGAGATCCTTCTGCCTGAACCTCCTGAGTAGCTGGGATTATAGGTGTGTACCACCACACCCAGCAAGCCTCTGTGGTGTTTGTTTGTTTGTAACTGAGGATTAAACCCAGGGGTGCTTTACCACTGTGCTACATCCCTAGTCCTTTTAATTTTTTATTTTGAGACAGAGTCTTGCTAAATTACTGAGACTGGCTCTGAAATTGTGATCCTCCTGCCTCAGCTTCCTAAGTAGCTGGACTCACAGGCAGGCATCACTGTGCCCAGCTAAACCTCTGGTTTATAATCTGTAATAGGCATCCATTGGGGAGTTTAAGCAGAGGTGTGACCTGATGTGAAATGTGTCAACAATTCTGTGTTAAGACTAGACTATGGAGGCCCATCTGGAAGGAGGCCAAGCAAGAGGCTGTTATAAAAACTACAGCAACCAATAATGATGGTGGGTGCAGTAAGAAGTGGGAAGATTCTGCCTAAATCTGAAAAAGCTCACATGGTAAGTGTGGAGCATGAGAGAAGGAAAGGAATCAAGAAGAATTGCAAGATTTTTGACCTGAACAACTAGAGGGATGCAGTTGCCACTTACTGAGATGGGGATCTCTTTGGAGGAGTAGGAGGAGGAGAAAGATCACAAGTTAAGATGTGGATCTGGGTCTGAGATGCCTAGCAGACATCCAAGTGGTGGTGTGGGACAGGCAGTCATTTGGGGTTCAGAGACTGAACTGTCAGCTGGAGACCTGCAGTGAGGAGTCATCGGTACACAGTATCCACTTTGAAGCAGATGAACTGAACCATGGCAATAGGGTAAGTATAGGGGGAAAAATAGGAAAATTCCAAGGACTGACTCTGAAAGGTCTCCAATGTTTAGAGGTTAGGCAATGAGGAGGAACCAGCAAATGAATGGCCTGCAAAGTGAAGCAAATAAATTAGGGTAAATTGCACAAAGGGACATGTAATAGCTTGAACTTGGGTAGTGTTCTCATGCCACACATTCCTTTTATTGTACTGATATGTATTCAAAACAATTCCTTATTCATTCACATTTCCAATGCCCATAGAGAATTCACAGGAACAGGGTTTTGACAGAATCACATCCATTACATGGGGTTCAGCTAATAATAGTTTTCAGGTTTCTTTTCAGGCCAGGAAGAAGAAGAAGAAAAAGAAAAAGAATGAACCCAGGAAAAAATGAAGAGAGAGGTGTGGGAACAAGAAAAGAATGAAAGCAGAATGGTGTTGAAATCATATTAACTTGACTGGAGGGAAGGGGAGAAACAGTTCTTAAAAGGAAATTATAATAATCACTGATAGGAAGTAACCCATAAAATCTCAAAGGTAGAAGGCCTGACTGAAGTCTCTCCTCTTGTTTTTTTAGGGGTAAAAAATGCTGTGAAAAGTCCACAAATATTGCAAGCATCAAATTGATTCAAAAAATTTTAATGCAAGACAACAATGTGAAATAGTATTTAGCCATGAAAGGAAAAATTTAGAAAAATATTTATAGTATATTATTAAGATAAAACAGCTGAAGTCTAAGACACCAGTGCTTATAAATTATATGTGTTCTTTCCCTATTTTTTTTTTAAAGCAGATTATAGGGCTGGGGTTGTGGCTCAGTGGTATAGCACTTACTTAACATGTATGAGGAACTGGGTTCAATCCTCAGCACCACATAAAAAATAAATAAAGATATGTGTACATCAATAACTGAAAAAAAAATTTTAAAAAGCAGATTATAGTACTGTATGTAAAATACCTTAATTTTAAAAATCTAAACACAAAGAAAAATAACTTCAAATATATGTTGATGAAATAATGATTTTAATTTTCATTTTTTAAAAAATTACCATTCTTTTTCTATGATGAATATTTTTCGTGTGGGTGAGAAAACCAAACAAAAAATTAGAAGCTGCTGAAAGGCTGGTATATTTCACAGCCCAAAGAATGAAACTGAAGCAATCACTTAGTGCTGCCATTAGAAGCTAAGGGCTGCTGGGTATAGCTCTGTAAGGGATAAGAAGGGTTTGGGTTTGCTTTGGTTTGATTATCCAAATACCAATATGCAGCAGAGTGTGGTGGCACATGCCTGTAATCCCAGTGACTTCAGAAACTGAGTTATGAAGATCCCAAATTCAAGGCCAGCCTTAGCAACCTAGGGAGACCCTGTCTCAAAATAGAAAATAATAAGGGGTGGGAGTGGCTCGCTGATTAAATGCCCATGGGTTCAATCCCAGGTACCCAAAACTAACCACCAAACAAAAATCCAAAACCAATATGGAGACAAGAAGTTTAAAAAGGTCTGGTTAGAAATCAACAAAATAGGGCTGGGGTTGTGGCTCAGTGGTAGAGTACTCCCCTAGCATGGGTGAGGCACTGGGTTAGATCCTCAGCACCACATAAAGATAAATAAATAGATTGTGTCCATCGACAACTAGAAAATATTTTTATAAAAGAAATCAACAAAATATTATTATTAAATTGGCAAAAAAGTTTAAAATTTAAGAGCCAATGGTTGAAAGGATGGGACAGTATCTATTTATATTCTTATGTAGTATATATATATTCATAGATATTAGTTATATATCTATTAGTATATAACTAATATGCATTTTAGCATAGCACTTTTTGAAATCAATTTAGCCACATGGATGAAGAACCATAAAATGTGCATATTCAAAATGATATAGCCACTGTGGAAAACAGTTTGTCAGTTCCTCTTAAAACTAAGCACACAACCATACAACACAATTACATGCATGGATAATCATTCCAGAGAAATTAAAGCATCTGTTTACACATAAACCTGTACATGTTTGTTCACAGTAACTTTATTCACAGTAGCCTTAAACTTGGAAATAACTCAGAGGTCCTTCAAAGTATGAATGGTTAAACAAATCATGGATATTTAGCAATAAAAGAACATTGATACGGGAAGCAACTTCGATGATTTCCACCGAATAATGATAAAAGGAATCCCAAGAAGTCATATAGTGTATGATTCCATTTCTAGAACACTTTTGAAATAACAAAGTTATAGAAATGAACAGATTAATGGTGGGAGGAGCAGAGCTGAGGGAGGTGTGGATCTAAAAGGGCAACCAGAGATCCTTGTGATGAAAATGTCTTGTATCTTGACTGTAAAAATGTCAATATTCTGGTTGTGATGTTGTAGTAGAGTTTTGCAAAATATTACTATTGGGGGAACCAAGGAAACAGACTTGAAACCTCTCTACATTATTTATTACTGCATGTTTATCTACAATGATCTCAAAGGTTTGTTTTTTTTTTTAAAGATACATCTTTTGCGCAGTTACTCCTGGGTCTGGAAATCTGTTCTAGGGATATAATTCAAAAGTAGAAAAAAATTTCTTGAATATACCAGATGTCCACTAAGCTGTGTTTATAACGGGAAATGACTTAAATGACCAAACGGGAAATAGGTTGTCATGATATGACCACCTGAGAATTACAATTAGTCATTGGAAGCAGCAACACTATCTGAAAAAGGAGGATATAAAATTGGGGTACAATGAGTTTTGTGAAGTTGACTATGGATGTTACAAAAACTTTAATAGCAGTAGTCTATATGGAATTCTAGAAGAAATGGTTCCCTTTCCTCAAATTCTACGTAATGGAGTCACAATAAAAGTTCTTTGGATTTGTCCCTCCAGCAGTACAGCAAACTTCGTTTTCAGATTCCCTCCAGTATTTGAGTTACGGAAGCACACGACAGTCTGCACAGTCGCAAGCACAGGGGCGGGTGTGATTAGGCACCCGGGTCTGCTATAGCAGGTCCTGGGATGTCCCCACAGCCTCACCCCAGGACCCCACAGGATCTGGGAATGGAACCCCCAGCCAGGGAGAGCTCTTTGACCACTGACACAGTGACCACTCCAAGGTCACCATGAAGAGCCCGCTGCCCATGCTCAGCCTGGCCCTGGGCTCCCCAATTCTGACTCCGGGTCTCGCTCTCTGCCCCGCGCCCCTAGCTCCATCCCCTGCCGCGACCCAAAGCTCCCAGAGACTCCGCCACGGCGACTCCCCACATTGCAGTGTAGCCACCACCAAGGACCCCAATCCAGAGCTCAGCCGTTCTGCCACCGCCCCGGACCAAGTCCCCCGAGGGCCGTACCGTAGGATAGCCCAGACCTGACCCCTCATCCTTTTTCGCCCTCTCAACCCAGCTTTTCCCGACTCCGGGAAGAACCGGGAAGAGAAGGCGGAGGGACAGCGAGGCGCCGCCTAATAAATACTATGGCCCGGCCCCGCCCTCCAACGTCACTTCCGCCTCACGCCAAGATGGCGGCGCCCGGGCTCTGCCACGCAGACTTCCGCCCTGTGCGGAGATCGCAGTTTGGTGGCGGGTCGCGTCGTAGGTGAAATCGTGACGCGTGGTGTGCAGCAGCAGTCCAGGTGCGTCCCCGCTTGGGGCCTGGGGAGAGGGCGGGGGTGAGCCAAAGGCCCTAGGCGGGGTGGTCCGGGGAGCCTCGCCACGTGGGAGGGGGAGGAGCTGAGATGCCGCAACAGCTACGCCCTGACGGGGAAGGGGCGGAAGGCCACGTGGGTGGGGTTCCGCCCAGGATCCTCGTGTCGGTCCCGTCAAGTGACTTCGTTGCCCATTCTCTCCCAGGCAACATGTCGGAAGGAAACGCTGCGGGCGAGTCCAGCGCTCCCGGAGGGCCGCGACCCCTCCTCTCTGGGGCCCGGGGGCTTGTCGGGCGGCGACCTGCGCCCCCGCTCACGCCAGGCCGCCTTCCCTCCATCCGCTCCAGGGACCTCACCCTCGGGGGAGTCAAGAAGGTACCTGATGGCTGATTTCTAAAGAAATTCAACTACCCAACTAACTATTCCAGGCCCCTGGGATTCAACTCGTGTCGATAGGACCTACTCGGGATTCAACTCGTGTCGATAGGACCTACTCTGTCCCCAACAGTGATGTTGTCCCCAGACTTATGTCTACTCCTTTTCAAATGCTAGGGCACCTATTTCAGGTCTAGGTATAGGGTGCAAGATGTTGAGATGTAATTGAAGAGCAAGATCCTAGTTAGCTCAAGATGTTCAAAAAGCAGTTTGAGCGGCGCTTATTTTAGTGTGTTTTTGGACATCTTTAAAAATCCCATGGCAGACGTTATGTATATGACCGTGGATGTAAAAAGTAGCCCTGAAAGGGGAGAACAAGTTTCAGAAGCATAAAGTAGCCAATTTCTTAAATATTTAACATTGCCTTGGAAAATTCTGGTGACAAGTCTGTTTGTGTCAACCTGTTGTGAGTGCTGGCATGTCTTCTGTCCTCTCTACTGAAGCTTGCTCTAGAAACTATTTCCCTGAGATAGGGACTGGTCTGTAGCAGTTAGAAGTCAGAGGTGAGATGAGATAGGTTCTTTAGGTTTTTGGAAATCTGGGAGTCTCTTTCTGAGGAAAGAAGCTGAGATTTTTAAGATTTTGGACACTCCTCTCTTCTCTCTAACTCTGCTACCTCCACAGCATGATGGTCTTCTTTTCAAACACATGCCTATCTCTAAAAACTCTTACTAGTAGGGAATGTGCAGAAGAGAGCCATGGTGATCTTGGCCCATAGAAGATGCCCATTGGGAATTTTTATATTCCTCTGTACTTTGAGGTCAGAATTTACCAAATCAGTGACTCCTGTATTTTACTTTCAGAAAACCTTCACCCCAAATATCATCAGTCGGAAGATCAAGGAAGAGTAAGTAGCTAGGTCTGCTGAATACTTGCCCCTTACATACTTGCTCTGAATTTGGGGCTTTGGGGAAGTGACCTAGGTGTGTGGCTCAGAAACTTGAATTCTTGTCTTGGGGTTCTTTTCTGTAATGGTTTTCATCTCTGGCTCCCAGGTGATTTTTAAGTGCAAGCTTTTAAAAAATACTGATGTGAAAAATCGAAGGAACTCGAGACCATCAATCATGTTAAGCAAAACAAGTCAAACTGAGAAAGTTAAGGATTGTATATTTTCTCTCATATTCAGAAGCTGGAGAGGAAAAAGGAAAACAAAAGTGGGGTGGGTTTCCTCTTAAAAATCGAAGGGAGATCAGTAAAGGAAAGGGACCAAATGATGGGAGTTAAGGAGGAAGGAATAAAGTGCTGTGGAGTGATATTGGCCAAATTATTATGTGCATGGATGAATATGTAACAATAAATCTCATCAATATATACAGCTATAATGCACCAATAAAACATGGGGAAATAAAAAAGGAAACAAAAACTACTGATGGCCTGAGATAGTGTGTATTAGTCAGTTTTCCATTACTATAATAAGTATGTGAAGTAATTCAACTTGGAAAAGATTTATTTTGGCTCATAATTCTTACATCCATGATCAGTTGGCCCCATTGCTTTTGGACCTGTGGCAAAGCAGCACATGATGGCAGGGTGTGGCAGATCAGAGCTTCTCACCTCATGGCCTGGATGCAAAAAACAAAAGGAAAGAAAGAGGAAAGGATCCAAGTTCCAGTATCCTCTTCAAGAGCTTACCCCCAGTGACCTGAAGACCTGTTGCTAGGCCCCAACTCCTAGTTTCTACCACTTCCCAAAAGCACCCAACTGGGGAGTAATCCTTGAGAACCCAACTTCATAGGACATTTAAGATTCAAACTTCTGGGCATGATGGCACATGCCTATAATTCCAACAGCTTGGGATGCTAAGATGTGAAGACCACAAGTTTAAGGCCAGCCCTGGCAACTTAGCAAGACCATGTCTCAAAATTTAAAAAATAGAAAAGGCTGGTGATATAGCTCAGTGGTAGAACACCCCTGGGTTTAATCGCTGGTACCACTAAAAAATAATAAGTAAACAAAGATGTAGCACACTTTGTGTTCACATTCCAGCCTTCCATGTTTTTGGACAGGAAAGTAAAGTTGAACAAACTGCAAGGCCCCTGCCTCATCAAGGAAGTGATAAAAGTGCTAGACCTAAGATTGGGTTCTGTTTTTCATGGTGTACTTATTGGCTCATAAACTTTCTGCTCAGTTAGATGAAGTGAGATGGGAGAGTAGGGCCAGTTTTCTGAGGCAGAATGAGTAAGTGATTTCCCTTTATCTGTTCTTTTTTTCCAGGCCCAAGGAAGAAGTAGCCGTGAAGAAGGAGAAACGTGAACGGGATAGGGATCGCCAACGTGAGGGGCATGGACGGGGACGGGGCCGCCCAGAAGTGATCCAGTCCCACTCTATCTTTGAGCAGGGCCCTGCAGAAATGATGAAGAAGAAAGGTACAAAGAGCTAAGTCATGGATTTCAGTTCCAACTGCCTGAGAAAAGGGCAAGAGTGACAGAGTTCCTTATTCCTAGTGAACAGGGTGATTTCCCACAGGGAGCTGGGATAAGACGGTGGATGTGTCGGACATGGGACCCTCTCATATCATCAACATCAAGAAAGAGAAAAGGGAGACTGATGAAGAAACCAAGCAGATCCTGCGCATGCTGGAGAAGGATGATGTAGGTACTTGGAGATGGGGTGGGGGGCTCCAAGGGAAAAAGAGCTCACTTATGTCCTGAGACCCTGGTGAGCGGCAGGAACCTTTGGTTAGAAGAGGACTAAAATGGACTATGATCCAGGTACAAGTGCTGTCAAGCTATGTGACTCCATCTCTTCTTTGGTAGTTCATTGATGACCCTGGGCTGAAAAACGATATGCGAAACATGCCTGTGCAGCTGCCCCTGGCTCACTCGGGGTGGCTTTTCAAGGAAGAGAATGAAGAGCCAGATGTTAAGCCCTGTCTGGCTGGTCCCAAGGAGGAGGACATGGAGGTGGATGTACCTGCTGTGAAAGGTATCCTGTCAGTTAACTTCCCTTTTCCCTGGAGGTTCCAGGAATTCCTCAGATAAGCCTCCAAGACTTCTGCTCGTGAGCCATTCCTTTCCCATCCCAGTTCTGAAATACAGGAGCTGAACAAAGACACAGTTTGTCCCTTTCTGAGAGTTTATGTATTGACAACGAGGGTGGATGTGAGCCTCAGGTATCACTTTTTTTAGAGAAGTCACACACCTCTTGAATGTGCTGTTTCTTCCCCCTCTCCAAAAGCAGTGTCTCCCTCCAGCTTCCTGGCTGAGTGACAGTGGAACAGATGGGGGTGAAGGACTGGGAACAGTGAGATGGCATAGAGGGAAACAGCTTGATGTCCCTTCCTTTGTCTTACCCTGAGCAGTAAAAGAGGAGCCACAAGATGAGGAGGAGGAGACTAAGGTGAAGCCTCCTCTCAGAGCAGCCAGGAAGACTCCAGGCCTCTCAAAAGACGTGTCTGTAGCAGAGCTGCTCAGGGAGCTGAGCCTTACCAAGGATGAGGAGCTGCTGTTCCTCCAGCTGCCAGACACACTCCCCGGCCAGCCGCCCACTCAGGATATCAAGCCTGTCAAGACGGAGGTGCAGGGCGAGGATGGACAGATGGTGGTCATAAAACAGGAAAAAGACCGGGTATGCTCAGGAGTGAGTTCTGGGGAAATTGCAGGGTGGGAGCACCAGGAATGGAAGCTGACCTGTGGAGGAAGCGCAGGCGTGCCGTCCGAGTTGAAAAAGAATGGTAGGCATTTGTCTTCAGCATCTGTAAGGGGTTCAGGGCCTGGTCTTTCAACCCAGGTACATGTGTGTGCTCACTTTTTGTAATGAATAATTTAAAAACGGACAAACAAGAGAATGTAAATTCTTATGTACCATTGTTCAGCTTCAGCAGTTATCAGTATTTTGTCCATTTGTTTGTTGTAGGTTTTGTTTTATAACCTGTGGCAGATAGCCGCAGAAGAAGGGGCCTCTTTGGGAAGCTTATTCTGACCCCTGCTGCCCAGGCCTCTGTGGGGGATGAAATGGGGGTTCATTCACAAAAGGTAAAGTAACGAACTCCTTACCTAGTTTCCATCCTTTGCCTCTCTCCATAGGAAGCCAGGCTGGCAGAGAACACTTGCACCTTGGCTGACCTGACAGAGGGCCAGGTTGGCAAGCTACTCATCCGCAAGTCAGGGAAGGTGCAGCTCCTCCTGGGCAAGGTGACTCTAGACGTGACAATGGGAACCACCTGCTCTTTCCTGCAGGTGCGAGACCCATAGGGCCATGAAGAGGCTCTGGGTGGACTGGGTAGTGCTGAGAGAGGGAGGGGGTTTCTTGAGCATATCTCATGAGATTCACAGACTGAGGGCTGGGGCATGGGATGATTCTGAATCACTGTCTCTGTCGGTTGCAGGAACTGGTGTCTGTTGGCCTCGGAGACAGCAGGACAGGAGACATGACAGTCCTGGGACATGTGAAGCACAAACTTGTATGTTCCCCCGATTTTGAATCCCTCTTGGATCATAAACACCGGTAAAATGAGCAGATGGAGGAGGATAGCGACTGTGCCCACGGCTGCTGCCTGCTCCAGACGTTTTGTTCTCCAATCTGGGCGACCCAGAAGGGGCCCGTTTAGCCCACCCACTCCAGCCTTTGGCAGCCATCCTAGTTTTCTCCCCACCAGGGCCTGCACAGCTCCTTCCCCCAGCAGCTGTGAATGGCACAGTGACCTTCCCACAGCGTGAAATCGGATGGCACCTCTTGCTACTGGAGACTAGTATTTATTTTTATATTTATGTCTTAATCTACTAAACCAACTGCATCCTCTTGAGATGGAGTGGTCCATGGGAAAATGGAGGCTCCTCTTGGGGGCCTGTGGAGCTGCAGGGACAAGAAGTGGAAGGGCTGCAGATTGGGCTTCTGCTCCCTCCTTCCTCATAGGAGACAGGTAGGAGAGAGCAGGGATGGAGTCTGAGACTTTAGTGCTTAGTCCCAGCTTGTTGGTTCCAAGTTCTGTGTCCTTGGACAAACTACCTAACCTTTCTGAGCCTCATATTCCTCATCTGACAAAAATGGGGATAATACCTACCTCACAGGGTTGGTGTGAGGATCATATGGAATACTGTGGATGAAAACTCCTTGCACAAGGCAGATGTGTATACCTGTAGGCACTCAATAAACCTTAGCTTCCCTTTCCTTTGCCTGAGTATTTTCAAACAAAATGTACATCCCAGGAGTCTCAAAAGAAGTGACTAGAGCTGTTAATGTCTCCACTTTTGTCCATCCATCCATCTGTCCATCCTTCCTCCTTCCTTTCATTTTTGTGGGCCTTGTGCATGCTAGACAAGCACTCTGTCACTGAGCCACATCCCCAACTCTCCTTGATTTTTCCTCTGCATTTCATCCCACCCTACCCTGGTTCTGATGCTCCAAATGTTCAAGTCTGTTCTGTGTCTCATAAATGCTTTCTGTGTGAGTTACTAGTTGTAAACTGTTGAAAAAAATCAGAGACCCCTTTTGGCACTCTGCAAAGGTCTTTTGTTAAAGTGGGGCCCAAACTCACTCTCTGCACCCCTACAGTCAGTAGTCAGTACTCCTCCAGCTTTCATTAAAACATTTTCTCAATGGAAACCTGGAAGCTAGTTGTGGTGGTGCATGCCTATAATCCTAGCTACTCTGAAGGCTGAAGCAAGAAGATCACAAGTTTGAGGTCAGCCTATGCAACTTAGCAAGACACTGTCTCAAAAGTAAGTTAAAAAGAGTTAGACATGTAGCTCAGTGGTAAAGTTCCCCAGTACCAAAAAAAAAAAAAAAAACCACCAAAATCATGGACACTCACAGTGAATCATCACCACACCACGTCAAATAGTGTTAAAAAATAAACCCCTGGTAAGACCAAGGTTAGAGACTGAGACTTGACAGGTGACCTTTCACTTCAAAATCTGTGTTTTGAGTTCCCCTTTGCCTCCCTGCCATCAAAAGATTTCCTGTTCAGCATGGATCCCAGTCTCAGCTGTCATGCTCTTGTTGAGCTTGTGGATCTGTGAGCTTATTCCTTCTCCAGGTCATTTCTGGTCTGTGTAGTCCTTGAAGCAGTAGCTTTTCCTTCCACCCAGGATAGGACTGAGATGTTTGCAGGTTAGAACAAAGTGGCACAGCAGTGCCAGGTGACTGCAGGCTGACAACACAGCCTGCTCTTCTCAGTATGTTGCCCCTGCAAGAGGAATGGACCCCAGTCCCGGTGAGAACTGTCTCTGCACTGCCAGGTTGCCCTGTAGCTTTTGGATGCTTCTTCCTTTAATCTCATTTTTCTTTCTGCTTCTGCTGTTATTTATCCAGCATAGCTGGGCTTTTCCTACAAAGCCTCTCAAGCTGTCCAGCCAGTAGCTGTGAGGAGATTGAATATTTAGTGACCACATTGCCCTTTCTGCAGCTGGTAGCTTGTGTTAGTTCTGTCAGTAGTGTTCTGCTCTTTGCCCATTATAGAGGACTGGAGTAGAAAGAGTTCCTTGAAGTATGTGCCATAGAAGTCTTGCTCCATACTGCACTGAGCTTTGATTAGCTCTGGGCTCCAGCCCTTTGTTTTGTGTGTGTGTGTGTGTGTGTGTGTGTGTGTGTGTGTGTTGCTGGGAATTGAACCCATCCATGGGAGGCAAGCACTCGACCAACTGAGCTATATCCCCAGACCCCTTTTGAGTTTTTCAATAACTGAGGCACTGCCTTTGGGTCTCTGTTATAATCCCCTTTCTCTGTTGTTTCTTTTCTTTCTTTTTTTGGAGAGAGAGAATTTTTTTAATATTTATTTTTTAGTTTTCGGTGGACACAACATCTTTATTTTATTTGTATGTGGTGCTGAGGATTGAACCCAGCGCCTCGCACATGCCCAGCAAGCGCGCTACCGCTTGAGCCACATCCCCAGCCCTCTGTTTATTTAGTTCAAAAATACTCTTCTGCTTTTTTTTGGGGGGGAGGGTTGGGGGTGAGGGACACTAATCCCAGGGTCCTGTGTCATTAGATGTTTAGTAATTTGCAGTCTTTGGTTCTTCAAGAAAGCTTGAGGGAGAGCACGTAACCGCTTCCATGTTCATTTTGCCATCTCTTGGGGAGTGAAGCTTGGGACTCTCAAAAGTCCTTACAGCCTGTATCTAAATCCCTAATGCACACATTAGATCTCATCAATAAAAATGTGGAGAAGCTGGGAGCAGTGGTGCAGACTGTGATCCCAGCAACTCTGGAGGCTGAGGCAGGAGGATCACAAGTCAGCCGGGACAACCTGATGACTCCCTGTCCCAAAAATAAAGGGTTGGGGATACAGCTCACTGTTGGAGCACTGCTGGGTTCAATCCCTAATACTGGGGGAGGAAAAAAAAGAAAGCTGTGTAGAAAAAGACAAGGCAAGTCTGCTTTCTTGGCTGTCTCAGAAGCACACATTTCTACCACCAAATATGTGCAAATAATGGGAGAAAAGCCCAAAGTCAAATTCATATATGGGTGCAAATGGATGCAAATTTATTACTACCTGCATCTGCGTATATATATTTTGTTAGAAACAGCAGGGGAACCTTAGGTTTGCTCATTTCTTTAACTACATGAGCAAGTGACAGGCTTTAGAGTTTAGGCTTGGATATGGATCCAATTCTTATCAGTAACCCTGAGGAGAAAAAGTCACTTATTCTTCCCTAAACCTAGTTGTTTTTGTTTTTAAATTTTCCAAAAGAATGAGATAATGGTTCTTTTTATAATGTTGTTTTTATGGTAGCGTGAAGATGAAGTATATGAACTATATTGGGTGCCAGACAGATAAATGCCTTAACAGGATGTGTGACCAGCACAAGCCACAGGAAACTAGATTGACAGAGACTTCAGCCACAAGGATGTTCATCATGTAGCAAACAAGTTCTGGAGATAGGTGGTTCCAGAGTTCAGTGGCAGCCAAAACGTCGTCAGGATTTTCCTGGAACCATTGCTCTGCCGTCCTCAGTGTTACAGAATGGTTACTTCAACTCTCAACATTATTTCTTAAAATGACAGTGTCCAAAACTGTATAGGTCCATTTTTTGGTTGCTGTCACCAGGGACCATGCCTCTACCACTTGAACTCTTGGAGGAAACCACATTCAAACCATAGCAAAAAACAAAGCAGTAAGCAATGGCAGCAGTGAGGGATCTTTGCCATCGCTCTACTCATAGAGGGTAGTTTTAGAAGCCCCATAGATTTGCCCAAGTCTCTCCATAGGGCTGAGCTATGTATCTGCCCTGGGACCAGGCACTGGCAAAGGAAAAATAGTAGACCAGTTTATTTCCTTCTATACTGTGGCCTGTGAAATGGGATTTTGTTAAAAGGGAAAAACAAAATGGCAGTTAGGTAGCTAATCTATAATAGTTGCCACTGTGTTTTAAAAAGTATTGTAGATACGTTGGGAGGCTGAGCCAGGAGGATCACAAGTTCGAACCTCAGCAACTTGGCAAGACTCAATATTAAAAAAAAAAAAAAAAAAAATTGTAGCACAGCATTGTGGCATACACTTGTAACCCCAGCTACCTGGAAAGCTGAGGCAGAAGGATCACAAGTTCAAGACTAGCCTCAGCATCTTAGGCCCTGTCTCAAAATAAAAAAATAAAAAAGGCTGGGAATCTAGTTCAATGGTAAAGCACCCCTGGGCTTTATCATTCCCAGTACCACAAATAAAATAATAAAAATAAATATTAAAAAAATAGTGTAGTAAAATCAAAAGATTATATCTAGGTAGAATTTTTTTAATATTCAGTCACTTTTTATTCTGCTAAATAAACCAGTTTTAACTTTTTAGTCCATATTCTTTCAGATTCCAAATTTTGTGTATTATATACAATGTAAATTATATGCTATTTTATCATGTGCTCCAACTCAGTCAAAAATATGCAGTTCTTTCATGTCACTGGGCATCATATTTCAGATATATGTGAGTTAGCTGGAAGGATAAAAGATAGCATACTTTAATCATACCTACCACATGGTCCAGCTGAATTGAGCCCTCAACCCTAGGCTATTAAAGGTAAGAAGACTTATTTCCTAGTTATGGTACAAAAGTTTAGTGCTAGTGTGGGCAACGTAGCAAGACCTGTCTCTTAAAAAGTGCATGTGTGTGTGTGTGTGTGTGTGTGTGTGTGTGTGTGTGTAGGGAGAGGGCAGGGGAGTGGCAGGCATATGACAATAAGTAGAGCAGGCCTCACTGAGAAAGTCTGATCCCAGAGAGGATGCAGAAGGATCAGGAGGGAGCCGGGAGAATGTTCTGGGCAGAGGGAAAGCTTGATGGAGACTGGTTTGGAGCTGAAGGAATAAGAGGGAAGCAGCAGGGGAGGGGTGCCTTTATTCCACTGTAAGGACTTTGTCTTCATTTTTAAATAGGGAGTCGTGGCAAACTCCTTTGTCTAAGTTTCCAGAGAGTGATGTGTTCAAGCAAGGGCAGAGCAGGCTGCAGATCCCAGGCCAATATAATCAGCCAAACAACAGATGGGAGTGGCTTGGATAAAGGTAGTAGATGGTAGTAGAGGGTAGTGGTGGATGTGTAGGAAGTGATTGGATTCTAGATTTTTTTTTTTTAAACTGGGGTTGCCTCACACATACTAGGCAAACACTCTATCACTAGGCTATATTCCTAGCATTTCAATTTTTTTTTTTTTTTTTTTTTTTTTTTAGACAGGGTCTCATTAAGTCACCCAGTCTGACCTCTAACTTGCAGTCTCCTGACTCAGCCTCCCAAATCACTGGAATCACAGGTGTGAGCCACAGGACCCAGCTCTAGCTACTTATTTTGAAGGTTGAGCCAGCTTGATCTGCTGATAGATTAGTTGTGGGTGTTAGAGAAGAGTCAAGTTCAGTCCAAAGTTTTGACAATAGAAAACAGCCAAAAGCTGTCGGAAAATGGTCGTGACTTGTCTTTCTTCCATCTGCCAATCTCAATTGGTAGAAACTAATTCACATCCAGAACTCTACTGCAAGGGATTTAGGGAAATGTTAGTATTTTGCTTTCTAGCCCCTGAAGTCTAGGTTGACATTTATAAAGGAGAAGGAGCCTAGAGAATGGTGAGTTCTGCCTACCGTATCCTCTCAGTTGAGGCACCAGTCCAGAGCTGTTGTGCTGTCTTCCAAAAGAAAGCAGCCCCCATAGCTAGACCCACCACACTCAGAGTGACTCACAAACATTTGCACAATATTTTTCACATGATTTCTTCTGGAAATGTCTCTTATGTTGTACAACCTCAGTACCTAAATTAGAAGCTTATCTTTGGACTACAAAAATTTGCCTAAGCAATCATTCCTCTGTTTCTGGGTATTTAGATTTTTCTAATTTTTCACTGTTTTTTAAAAAATTATGTGAGGGGCTGGGGATGTGGCTCAAGCGGTAGCGCGTTCGCCTGGCATGCGTGCGGCCCGGGTTCGATCCTCAGCACCACATACCAACAAAGATGTTGTGTCCGCCGAAAACTAAAAAATAAATATTAAAAAAAAAAATTAAAAAATGATGTGATAAATAACCTTGCTAAATTGTTGCTGACATTGTCAACTATTTTCCTAAGATTCTTTATTAAAAATAGCTTTACTACCCGGGAATGGTGGTATGCGCCTGTAGTCTCAGATACTCGGGAAATTGAAGCAGGAGGATCATTTGAGCCAAGTTCCAGACCAGCCTGCTGAAAAACACAGCAAGGCCCTGTCTCAAAACAAAACAAAACAAACAAACAAAAAAAATCTTTGCTGAGTCAAAATCTGACACTTTTAAGGCTTTTGACAGATTTTGCCCTCCAGAGTGTTTGCATCTATTCACATGCCCATTAGTAATGCATTTGTAAACTTACATGTGTAATCAAGGTTCAAATTTTAACCTATATGAACCTTAAAAAAATGCTCAATTGGCAACCTGCCTTGTGCTCACCTGTCTCTGGGTGGCTGTCTAACCTTCATCAGCATGACTGGTGTGCGAGGACACCCATTTATCAGCAGGACTAGTGTGCTAAGGACACCCAGCAACCCATGGTGGTGTTTCCCAAACTTGTTTTGAGTAGTCATATTTACTCTTGTAATTACATAATTTAACTAAGTAATTATATAAACTGATAAAACTGAGGGCTAAAAGAAAATCATTTCTGTCAGAAATATGATAAGTACCTAATTTTAAGTAAGTATATAAATGATGAAATATGAGTGCTAAAAGAAAGAATTCTTAGTTCTTTGGTACCAAGGATTGAACTCAGGGGCACTCTACCACTGAGCCACATCCCCAGCCCTATTTTGTAGTTTATTTAGAGACAGGGTCTCACTGAGTTGCTAGTGCATCGCAGTTGCTGAAGCTAGCTTTGAACTCTCAATTCTCCTGTTTCAGCCTCCTAAGCTGCTGGGATTACAGGCGTGCTCCACTGTGCCCAGCTGAAAGAGTTCTTAGTTCTATGGAAACTAGGGTAAATACTTTGGAAACTCAACAAACATGAGTCACTGAAAATACTGTTGCATTCAGTTTAGGCAATATGAATATAAATATAGGAAAGACATCATGAACACCTGGGGTCATTCTGCACTCAGATTGCTTCACAAGATCTCTAATGCTTTGACTTCTCAATGCATTTTTAGAGAAACCAAAATTGGCGATCTTAGCAGTGCATTGTAGATTCCATAGAATGCCAACCAGCATGCCTATTTCTTAGAGAAAAAGACTTGTCCCTGCACCATTGGACATTTCCTTTTTATGTGTGTTAGGTTAAAATATTTAAGACAGATATGTTTCTTTTATTAAGCCAAAGTCTGTTCAATTTAGAAAATGGCATAGAATCCTCCTATGACCTCGATGACCTCCTGAGTCATCCCACTCCAGCCACCCAAACCTATGCTGTTTGTGTCACACAGCAGGCAGGCTCCATGTTTGGGACTTTTGCATTCTTTTCCCCACTACCTAGAACCCACTTTCCCCAGGTATCTTGTTTCTTGAATTCCTTCAGTTCTTTCAGACTCCCTGACCACCTTTCATAAATCAGCAAACTCCCAACCCTGATGATCCTTATGCCTCTTTTCTTGATTTCTTCTTCTCAATAGCATTTGTCATCATTTGACTTATTGTTTCCTTTTTTTTAATTTATTTTTTAGTATTTGGCGGACACAACATCTTTGTTTGTATGTGGTGCTGAGGATCGAACCCAGGCCGCACGCATGCCAGGCAAGCATGCTACCACTTGAGCCACATCCCCAGCCCTTGTTTCCTTTTTTTAATCTGATATTTCATCTAGAACACAAGCTATAGAGTAGAGATGGTTTTGTGCATGACTTTTCCCCCAGTGCTTAAAATACTTTCTGGCACATAACAGGCACCAAATAAATGTTGGTGAAAGAACACAGGCTCGAAGATTACATGGGAAAGTTGTGTGTGCTCAAGAATTTTTACATTTCTGCACAAACATGCAAGTGAGGAAGTTGATATGACTGGACAGTCTCCTAGATTCCTCCTAGGGAAAGAATGCCCATTACTCTCTAGGGAGAAGAAAGGATCAGGCTGACCTTGTGGATAAACCTTTGCACCAGTTTAATGTACTGTCTTCATGGTTTCCCCTGGTGAGTGTATAGTTGGCACTGGCGTTATACACAAATGTGCTGTGTGCTCATAAACACCAAAGGGAGTTAGACCAATCAGGAATTGCAGCATATAGAGATGTGTTCTTATCTTCAGGACCCCAGAATCCTAGTGACTTTGAGCTAAACATGTTTGGTTGTTCATTTTGCTGTATGGAACATGTGTCCAAGAGAGGCAGTGTCCACCTGAAGTGCCCCTATAGGGGTGTTGAATTTGTTACCTCCTTGATGTGGCTAAGAAGTAAGTGTACTCCTTTTGAAAAGCAGTTCCTAGCTTGCTACTGGGTTTTCATCAAAACTGAACACCTCACAATACCTAAACTATGGAACCAACACAGATACCCTCAACAGATGAATGGATAAATAAAACATGATATATATGCACAATGGAATATTAATCAGCCTTAAAGAAGAATGAATTTTTGGCATTTGCAGGTAAATGGATAGAGCTGGAGAATATCATGCTAAGTGAAATAAGCCTATCACAAAAAATATAAAGGCCCAATGTTTTCTCTAATATGCAGATGCTAATTCACAATGTGGGGTGGCTAGGGGAAAATAGAGGTACTTTGCATTAGAGGGGAGCAAAGGGAGAGGAGGAAAGATAGTAGAATGAATCAGACATTATTACCTTATATGCATATTATGATTATACAACCAGTGTAATTCTACATTACGTACAACCAGAAGAATGAGATGTTATGCTCCATTTATGTATGATGTGTCAAAATGCATTCTACCATCATGTATAACTAATTAGAACAAATAAAAAACTGAACACCAGAGAAAGTGTGTCACAATATGTACCCATTGCAACCTGTGACTGGCCTCCCATTTTGGGGTAGATTAAATTTAACAACTAGCAACAGGAGAGGAGCCAAACAGCCTCTCCTGTCAGAAATGGTACATTCCAGCACTCTGACCTGGCCCTGTTGGCATTTCAGATGGATGTGAAAAAAAAAAAAAGGCACCTATTCCTTTGGGGGCAGTTTATTCTTTGCTCTACAGCCTAAAGCAAAGCCACCAGGTCAGTGAGTTTTCCAGTTTGCAGAGGCCCCCCTAAATGCCAGGCCTTTCTTTACGGATGTTTGGCTAAGCTGAAACCAGCAGCAGCCACAGGCTGCTGGGGCTATTTGGGGTCAGCTCCAGCTGTGTGCATTGGAGGTGGATGTGGTCACTCCACTCAGATGGCACAACGAAAGCTGTTCTCATAGCTCTGGCCAGTACTCCTGATGAACCCTGTTCTAGTTTCACTGATTCTTAGGCTGTTGACAATGGCCTACCTATTTGGTCTGCCATTTGGAAAACTACAGACTGACAGATTAAAGATTTCTCTTCTTAAGGCCATGAACCATGTAAACAAATCATACTGTTGATAGAACCATGTGACTCACTCATGTAGGTGCCCATGATAAGGGTACGTTCTCTGATGAGATGAATTGGAATCAAGGTGGAAGCTGTGTTGCACCTCCCAGATTGCTACCTCTGCTGCCTGGATTCATTGCTGTCCCGGTCATGGCAGCAAGCAACGGACTCTGCGTTCCAGATGCACAAGCTTCCACTGCATACCGGGTTTGGGACTCCTGATAAAAGTTGAACCATTTGTCTCTTGGCGAGGGAGGCCAAAATGCACAGGGCAAGGCAATTGAGTCCACCCAGCCTCTGACTCCCACTTGGGGCTACAGGCTTACCTGTGCTCACAGTCTTTTAGGTTCCAGTGTTTCTGTCCGAGTTCAATTAGTTGTCTCTGGCCACCCCGTTGTGACCCTTGAAAATAATCTTTGTCTTTCAACTTTGTGAAAAGGATGTACCTTTTTTCACAGTGGATGCTCCAGCCACTGAGGTAGACCTTCTAGACTGCCCGCCATACACGGATATTTGATAGTGTTGATCACTGAAGTGGCCTCCTCAAAAATGAACAACTTCTGAGTCTACCTTTGTTGTGCTATGAATGTCCTCTCCAGGGGAGGGGAGGGGAGGGGAGGGGGGATAGTAGACAATAGGACAGACAGCAGAATACATCAGACACTAGAAAGGCAATATGTCAATTAATGGAAGGGTAACTGATGTGATACAGCAATTTGTATACGGGGTAAAAGCGGGAGTTCATAATCCACTTGAATCAAACCGTGTAATATGATGTATTAAGAACTATGTAATGTTATGAACGACCAATAAAAAAAAAAAAAAAAAGAATGTCCTCTCCAAAACTCACATTGAAATTTAATTCCCTCTCTGATGGTATTGGGAGGTGGGACCTTTAAGAGGTAATAAGGATATGAGAGTGAAGGCTGTTTTCTCTTGCCCTCACCCTCTCTTGCCGTGTTGGCTCTGCCATGTTGGACAAAGGAGGAAACCTTCACCAGATGTCGCCCTTCAATCTTGGACTTCTTGCCTCCAGAACTGTGAGAACTTTATTTTCTTTATAAATTACCCAGCCTGTGGAAAACTTATCTGTTTATCTTTTTTTTTTAATTCAGCACTAGAAAAATTGAACCCAGAGCCTCACATATGCTAGGCAAGTGAGCTATATCCCCACCCCTTTATGATATTCTTTTATAGTGACAGAAAACAAACTGAGGCAGCATCCATTGCCTTTTTCTGGCCCATACACATTTTTAAGTGTCTTGCTTGTTTTCTGTTGCAATAACAAAATATCTGAGACTGGGTAATTCATAAAGAAAAGAGGTATATTTTGGATTACAGTTCTGGATGTCCAAGAGCATGGCACCAGCATTTGTTCAACTTTTGATAAGGGGCTCCTGGCAGAAAGTGGAAGCAGGTACATGTGTGAGAGATACCAAGGGGAGGTTCTTGGCTTGCTTTATAACAGCTTGCTCACAAAAACCAATCCATTCCATTGATAACTAACCCAGCCTCTTGAGAGACATTCATTCATTCACGAGAGACATGCCTCATGCCCAAATCACCTCCTGAAGTCCTCACAAAACTGCCACACTGGCAATAAAATTTTAACACAAGTTTTGATTGAGACGGACCACTTACGAACCATCGTACTAATCCATAGTACTGAACATAACTGTTCTCAGAAGAGGATCATTCTCTTTCAGTTCTCTGGGTATTAATCAGGATGAAAAAATGGAGACCCAGTTCAAGTTCAAGCTGGACTGAGAACCAGGAGAGCCAAGGTTGCATTTCCAGTCCAAAGGCTGACAGGTTGCAGATTCAGGAAAAGCGGATGTTTCAGTTTGAATCCGAAGGCAGGAAAAAGCTGATATCTCAGTTTGAAGGCCATCAAGCAAGAGGAAGTCTTTGTTAATTGGAGGAGAGTCAGATCTTTTGGTTTATTCTGGCCTTCAACTGATCAGATGAGGCCCAACCCATTAGGGAAGGCAATCTGCCTTATTCAGCCTGTCAATTTAAATGTTAATATCATCAAACCTCCCAGGGACACTCAGAATGTTTGACCAGATATCTGGGCATCCTGTAATACCAAATTGACATAGAAAATTAGCCATCAGCTGGATGCAGTGATGCACACCTATAATCCCAGTCACTTGGGAGGTGGAGGCAGGAAGATCAGGAGTTCAAAGCCAGCCTCAGCAAATTTAGTGAGGCCTTAAGCAACTTAATAACACCCTGTTTCTAAATACAATATTTTTTAAAAAGGTCTGGGGAGCTGGGGATGTGGTTCAAGTGGTAGCGCACTCGCCTAGCATGCGTGAGGCACTGGGTTCGACTCTTAGCAACACGTAAAAATAAAAAAATAAAGATGTTGTGTCCACCTAAAACTAAAAAATATTAAAAAAAAAAGGGTCTGGGGAGTGGCTCAGAAGTTAAGGGCTACTGGGTTCAACCTCCAGTACCAAAAAATAAAAATAAATAAAGGAAGAAAATTAGCCATCATAGTCTGTCAGGGCCACCATGAACAAGAGCTAAACACACCTCTTTAAGCCTTGAGTAAGGAGGTACTGAACTCAGCAACATTTGTTTCACCAATTATCTTAATAGTCTCCGTGGGACCTCCAATTCTCTAATTCCTTATTCTCTATGCCCAATTATGGTCTTTACAATTGCAAAATAAAATTTTTCTAAAGACAAAAAATTCCCCATATATTATGAGTTTAAAATCACTCACTTTCTTCTAATTTTCTTACTTTCCACCAACCAATCCACAATTCTCTGAGAATCTAAGCACGATTAATAAACTGCTGGAGAGAAGACCAAGCCCACTAATTCTTAAAATTCACTCTGGAGTGACCCCATCCCTGTTCAGGCACCCGCTCCCATGACATGCAAATCAGTCAGGGTCACTCCAGGTGAATTGGCTGGTGCTAAATAATCACACAGACACAGAAACTACCTTTTTCTTGGGGTTCAGTGATGGCTCCTCTGCCCCAGCTCTCACAAGGGAGACAAGAGAGGCAGGCAAAAAAGAGAGAGAGGGCTCACCTGAAAACATCCTTTTTATTGAGGGGAAGACATTTGAGAAAGTTCCACCCAAATAAGGCAAGGGATTGGGTTTCAGAGGGGGTGTAGCCCAGTCCCATTGGGTGATGCCCACTCCCAAAGCTGCACCTCTCTTGCTGAACAGAGGAAGTCCACATGCATCACAGCAGGTGCAGTGCCATTTCAGTACCTCCTGAACTTAAAGAGGTGTGCTTAGGGGCTGGGGCTGTAGCTCAGTGGTAGAGTGCTTGCTTTGCACGTGTGAGGCACTGGGTTTGATCCTCAGCACCACATAAAAATAAATAAAGATATTGTGTCCATCTACAACTAAAAAAATATTTTTAAAAAAGAGGTGTGTTTAGCTCTTGTTCATGGTGACCTCCCAACAATAGTCATTATCTATTTTTCTTGCAATGGCCATTTTAGTGGTTATGAAATGATATTTTATTGTGGTTTTGTGTTTCTGTGATGAATAATGATAATGTGCCCATTACCAATTTATATACCTTCTTTAGTGAAAGATTCATTGGTATTTTTTGCCCATTTTTAATATTTTGTTTTTCGACTTATTACTGAGCCTGATATGTCTTGTTATTTATTTTTTTCTCGTAAGTTCATATCTATTGGACTTCTTGCCTCCAGAATCTTGAAGTTTTGCTAGCCTGGCTACGAGTATATTCCTCCTGGGAGGATTTATATTTACCCTTGCCAGGAACCCAGAGGTACCACAGACATAGGTCCAGTTAAATAAAATTCTTCCTGTAGTTTCTAGACTGAACAGGTAATATAGTTTTATACCCTCAATAGTACTATGGCTTTAGTGATCCTATTTTCTGAATAACAACAATCACCATCAATCAGAATGCACAGTCAAACAAAATACACACAAGGGCAAAGGGTCAGAATATTTGAAGTTATAACTGCCTAGAAAGTCAAGATTGTATATAGTTATAGGTCCTCTTCACCTTGAGTTTTAGACTCTAGGCAGAGTCAGATGACAGAATTTGGTGTTATGACTTTTTTGAGTTTAAAAAAATGTAGTACCTGTAACTTAACTCAAAATACTTTATCTTAGTGTGGTATGTGTGTGCTGTTTTCTTTTAATTGGCAAATAACAATTTCATGTATTTATGGGGTGCAATGTAATGTTTGATATATATTTACATTATAGAATGATTAAAGTAAGCTAATTTACATATCTATTACCTCACATATTTATCTTTTTGTGTGTCTGTGGTGAGATAGTGCTTTTTGTTTGTTTTTCTCCAATACTGAGGATGGAACCTAGTGGTGCTTTACTACTGAGTTATATCCCTAGGCCTTATTTATTTATTTATAAATATTTATTTTTTAGTTATAGTTGGACACAATATCTTTATTTTATTTATTTATTTTTATATGGTGCTTAGGATCAAACCCAGGGCCTCTCACGTCCTAGGAAAGGGCTGTACCGCAGAGCCACAATCCCAGCCCTATTTTTTGAAACAGGGTCTTGCTAAGTTGCTGAGATTAGCCTTGAACTTGCAATCCTCCTGCCTCAGTTTCCTGAATTGCTAGGATTACAGGTGTGTGCCACTATGCCTTGCAGTGTGTGCTAATTTTACAAAAATATTTTTTACCTGTTGATGGACCTTTATTTTATTTATTTGCATGTGGTGCTGAGAATCAAACCCAGTGCCCCACACATGCTAGGCAAGTGCTCTACCACAGAGCTATAACCCCGTCCTGCTATTTTTTGTTGTTGTCGGTTTTGTTGAGATGAAGTCTCACTGGGTTGTCCAGGCTGATCTAGAATATTGAGCTCAAGCCTCCTCCTGCCTCGCTCTCCTAAGCATCTGGGATTACAGGCTCACTACCACATGCAAAGTTGTGTGTTTGTTTGTGGTACTGGGGATTGAACCTAGAGGTGCTCTATCACTGAGTTACACCCCTGCTGCAGGCTGCTCGGCCAGGCCGTGTGGGCTTTTTGAGCTCTGCTCCTGCCGCTGCTGTCGCAGAGCACCGCCTGCTGCCTTCCTGCTGGGCGCCTCCCTGCTGGGCTGTCAGTGCACTCCGGCTTGCAACCTTGCAACCCGGCTGGGCACAAAAACACAAGCCAGTCAAACTGAAACAAAGTTTTATTTTGTGAGAGGCCGTGTGCGTCCCCTAACAAGCCGGTCCACACACGTGTGTTGTCTACCTGAGCCGGGGGCTCCACTTCCCTCGGAACACCCTCCTACCATCCTTTCCCAACCAATGGGAACTCTCCCATTACAAGAGTGACATGAGTAACCTGAGTCCCGAAACGGGCCCAGGTAAACAGCAGGAGTCCAATTACCATATGAATGTAACTTAACATAATCATAATCTCAATGGCTGGCTGGCAGTCACTAAACCCAAAGGTGCCTGTATCAATATTTTTGCTGTGGCTCCTAGCACACCCCCAACCCTTTTTATTTTGAGACAGGGTCTGTCTAAATCACTGAAACTGGCCTTGAACTTGTGATCCTCCTGCCTCAACCCCCCAAATAGCTAGGATCACAGATGAGTGCCGCTGAGTCCTGATCTCCATGTGTTATTTTATTTAGTACCAGGGGCACTTAATTACTCAGCAACATGCCTAGCTCTTTTAATTTTTTTTTTTTATTTTGAGATAGGTTCTCACTAACTTGCTTAGCACCTACTAAATTGCTGAAGTTGGCCTTGAATTTGTGATATCTGCCTCAGTCTCCTGAGTTGCTGGAATTATAGGCGTGTGCCACCATGCCCGCCTCTATGTGTTATTTTAAATTGCTACCCTAGAAATGGTTAATTAACAATCGAAGTACCCTGATAGGAAATATAAACTCCAGGAGAGGTGGATGTGAGTGAGTTAAGACATTAACATAGACTAGACACATTTGTGTCTTTCCACAATGTCAGAATTTTTGAATAACAATAAATTCACAAGCTATATTACTTTCATTGGTTGTTATTCACCGAGTACTCAAGGGTCACTTGGTAGCCAAAAGCCCAGCAATCACAGGTTCTTTTATTCCAATCTTAATTATTAATAGCTGGAACACTCAAGTCATACATCACATTTTCACAGTGACATATAGATTATAGAAAGACTCAAAAGGGTTATACAGCAGCCATAGAGCTTCAGGAGGCTGCACTGAAGCAATGGGAGAAAGCAAGAAATAAGAAGTCATTGCATGGTCAGAGAAGATTAGAAACCAGATGAAGTTGTTCAGGGTGCAGAGATGTTGGAGGCAAAGAACTTATTCTACACCAGGGCCCAGAGGGCAGACAATTCAAAATTGGTCATGTCGGGCAGGAGACAGCTGAGCTGAAGTCCCAGAGACAGAGTTGAGATTTCATGTTGACTCATGCTGAGTTCGCTGCATGATCTGATCATGGGTGTGTGTGTGCTATCATTAACTAGGATTGGGGTGCTTCTCCTTTTATGGGTTTCAGGTGAGGGTGTTAGTCTGGTGAGATTGATGAGCTTGTGGGCCTGGTTTTTCTGATATGGGTTTGATATGCCCATGCATCCATGTACTTCTGATTTAATTTGCTAAGTTTGTGGGTGGTTCTCTTTTATGATCATGAACTTCGTGCCTTATGATTGTTCTGGACAGTCTTTTTTTTTTAATTTCACTACAAAATAATTTATTACAATGCAACTTTACCGCAAGACACACCTACATAGAAGCACACGGCTCTCCTGATTAGCCACTAGAGGACCATTTTCTTCACTCTGCCTTACGGACCTCTTCCAGAAAATCTTTCGGATATTGGATCTCCTTGGCTGCAGAATTTGCTTTTTCTTTAGAGCTTTATTCTTCTAACTCTTGAAACTTGCCAGTGAGGACCTTCTGTTCTGTCCTCTTCTTCTGGTGGTCCCTAGTGGTTGCTGCTTGTTTTGTTCCATTTTTTTTTCCAGCTTTTTCTCCAGCTTCTTGCCCTGTACTTTGTTGCTACCATCTTTTCCCTAGGAGGGTTGTAAGGTTTGGGGTGGGCAGAATGAAGATTCCTATCAGGAGAGCCCTAGAAGGTAGAGGGGCTATGCTGGGAAGAGCCCAGGTTGGACTCGCAGTGAACACAGATGCGACCATCATGATCTGAGGGCATCTTCTTCCCTTATACACTGAGGGATCATGGTAATGTAGGAATGCCAGGGATTTGGGGGAATATTTTGCAAGAAGGTGAATGGGGCAAACTGGTCAATTTCTGTTCAATTTTCTGGGAGACGGCCAATTGGGTTCATTGTCTGGGGGGGGGGATCCTTATTAGTCTCCTGGACATAAAGATATCCCATGTGTTATCTAATGTGGCCAAAAGAACATTTGTCATGGTTTCTAGATCTCCTATTCTCAACAGGCCATCAAGGTCAAACTCTTTCAGATCCATTTCCTCCAACATCCAATCTGTCCCAAAGAAGGTGTCGTCCTTGCCCTTGTCTGAGACATTGACCCAGGTACAGCCAACCATTCCAAAGAGCCCACCTTAGCCTTATTGCTGGAGAACCCATAAGGTTGAAAGTGCTTGGCCACCTCCAGGTAGTCATCTGAGAGACCTAGGCTTGCTTTTTGTGTGTGTGTGTGTGTGCTGAGGATTGAACCCATGGCCTTGTGCATTTGAGGCATAGGTTGGCTTTTAATCTATTTATTTTATTTTTCTCTGTGTTTTTTTTTTGTATATATATATATAAAATATGTGTGTGTGTGTGTGTGTGTGTGTGTGTGTGTATATATATATATATATATATATATATATATATATATATATTTAGTTATAGTTGGACACAATACTTTCATTTTATTTGTTTATTTTTATGTGGTGCTAAGGATCGAACCCAGGGCCTCACATGTGCTAGGAAAATGCTCTACTGCTGAGCCACAACCCCAGCACTTCCTTTTTTAAAAATATTTTTATGTGTTCTTATTAGTTATATAATAACTATATATTTTGATATGTTATACATAAATGGAGTATAACTTCTCATTATTCTGGTTGTACATGATGGAGAATTACATTAGTCATGCAATCATATGTGCACATAGTACAGCAATGTCCAATTCATTCTACTATCTTTCCTATTCCCATTCCCCTTCCCTTCCCTTCATTTCCTTTTGTCTAATCCAAATTACTTCTATTCTTCCCTACCCACTCCTCCTTAATGTGTGTTAACATCCACATATCAGGGGCTGGGAATGTGGCTCAGGCGGTAGCGCGCTCGTCTGGCATGCGTGCGGCCCGGGTTCAATCCTCAGCACCACATACCAACAAAGATGTTGTGTCCGCCGAGAACTAAAATATATATATATATATATATATATATATATATATATATATATATATATATATATATATATTAAAAATTCTCTCTCTCTCTCTCCTCTCTCACTCTCTCTTTAAAAAAAAAAATCCACATATCAGAGAAAACATTCGACCTTTGAGTTTGGGGGATTGGCTTATTACACTTAGCATGGTATTTTCTAGTTCCATCCATTTACTGACAAATACCATAATTTCATTCTTCTTTATGACTAATATTCCATTGTGTATATGCACCACATTTTCTTTATGCATTCATCTGTTGAAGGGCACCTAGGTTGGTTTCATAGCTTAGCCATTGTGAATTGAACTGCTATAAACATTGATGCAGCTACAGCATGCTAATTTTAAGTCCTTTGGATATACACCAAGGAGTGGGGTAACTGGGTCACATGGTGGTTCTGTTCCAAGTTTTGTGAGGACTCTCCATACTGCTTTCCAGAGTAAGACCCAGGCTTTCTTCAGCCCCCAAACCTTGAAGGGCGACATCAAGTGTCCTGCCAACACCTCACTGTTGAGGAAGTTCACCTTGGTCACATGGAGGATTTTGCCTCCACAGTGAATATACTTAATTCCAAGATGACTTTGTGGGTTACAGGGGGGTTGCTGCTGGATGCCATGAAAAGCTCTGTGGCTTAAGTTACTGCAAAAGCCCACCTGCTACAGGCACTGCTATCTGTATGCCATGGTGGTCCCCGCACCCTATGGAGGGGAAGAGGGAGGGCATAGTAATGGAGGGCTCTGTATCTAGGGGCAGGCAGAGCAGAAATGTGAGCATTATTCTTTTCCAAGTCCCATCTGGTGGTTATTTTCCCAGACAAGTTACCAAGTCATTCTGCCTTAGCACTTGTTCTCAAAATGGAGTAGCTCAGGAACCTGGCACAGCCTGAAATCTGCATTTCTATACATTATGAAATGACTCAGAGCAGGACATGGCCTGCTCACAGCCTGTTCTGCACAGATGATTAGCTTTTGAAAGATTCTAAACAAATGCCCATATTTCAGGGAGAGCTTCACCCATCCCCCACCCCCACTCCCCATTCCTGGAGATGGAACCTGGAGCCATGGGCATGGTATATTTGCACTCTCCACCTGAGCTAAACACCTACCCCATTTTGACCATTGTCGTTGGGGGGTGTGTTTTGGGGACTGAACTGGCACTCGACATCCCCAGCCCTAATTTGTATTTTATTTAGGGACAGGGTCTCACTGAGTTGCTTAGTTCCTCACTTTTGCTGAAACTGGCTTTGAACTTGTGATCCTTCTACCTTAGCCTCCAGAGCCACTGGGCATTTTCATCATTTTTATCTCCAACTGATACCAAAGCTAGGAAAGGTGGTGCATGCCTGCAATCCCAGTGGCTCTGGAGGCTGAGGCAGGAGGATCACAAGTTCAAAGACAGTTTCAGCGAAAGTGAGGGGCTAAGCAATTCAGTGAGACCCTGTCTCTAAATGAAATACAAAATAGGGCTGCATATGTGGCTCAGTGGGAGAGTGTTCAATCCTGTTACTCAAAAAAAATAATAATAATTCCAATCAACACCAAGATGATATGAATTTTTATTTAGTGAAATAAGTAGTATTCATGATGTATGAACTGGCTACAAATACTGTACAGAGGCCACCTTCTCTTGCATGAATGTTGTGTAGCAATCTAAGGAATCCAATAAGTACCCTTTTTTTATGTTGATCTTGATTTAGATTACAAAACAGATGTGCTTTGAAAATTACTGTTGCCTTATATCACTTGCTGAATCCATTCCCTAAAATACTGTTTCATGTATGATGAATTTATCTTTCATGCAGGTGTAGATTCCGAAAAGGACTGAGAGAGTTCCAAAAAGGACTGGGAGCTGGGACTTCATCAAAGTTACAGAATAGTTTATGTAACTGATTTTTATTGCACTTGTTACTGAATGTTTGCATAAGCAACAGAATCCTATCTATAACATAACAATGTAACATCTAAGTTAGGCAGGTTAAGGGGTAGAGGAATTTACAATGTTAACTTGTACAAACAGTGAGGGGACATCCTGCCAATTTCATTCCTACCTTCCTACTCCAAATAGTTTTCAGACTCTATTCTCATTCAAGATGGAAAGGAGGATCCTTGAATATATGGATTAAAACAAGGCATGAAATATTTGAGGCCTTAAAAGGTAAGGTCAACAATCCTCCTCTGGTTCAGTTCCATGCAGAGCTATCTGGACGTCTCCATAGCATCTGCCAAATCTTCCAGAAATGGCCCCAATCACTTCCTATAATCTATAGGTTGATATGGGGCAAAATTACTTGCCAAAATGTTTGGAAGAAGGGTAAGAAATATTTCTTTGGGTGAAAATATGCTTTTATTGCAGAATCAATAATTTTCTAGTTTGAAGAAGCTCTACTCAGCTCATCCATTAATGTACCAATAAGAATAGACAGCATGGGGGGGGGGCGATCATCTCCTTGTACTAAGTATTTTACATACATTATCGTTTGTACCTTTCCATACAACCCTGTTGATGCCTACAGATTGAACCGGGGGCCTGTGCAAGCTAGGCAAACACTCCACAACTAAGCTACACATCCAGTCCCAAGATTACTGGTGTGTGTGTGTGTGTTTATCACTATATCTTCTAATTGGGAGAAATGGGGCAAGTCAATTTCCACAAGAGCATGTAAGCTAAATCTGTGCGCAAGAGTTGCCCACGGAAAGGGAGTTAGGATCTCAAAAACGTTTAAATGCTCAGGCTGCCGCTTAATTTCTAACAATCCTTTCGGATGAACCTCCTTGCAAAGCGAAGCTGCTCCAAATGAACTGCCTCTTTTTCATACGAACCAATGAGATGGCTGGATATTGTGAGTGGCATGTGATTTGTCCAATGGGCTAAGCCTCGGTTTTGCACTCCTTCGGAAAACTGTGTGGGGAGCACGTGGATCCTTCCGCGTGGCGGATGGGTTTGAGTGCGATGTTCTTCAAGGTGCCATAGGCCCTAGGGAGGACGTAAGCCCAGGTGAGAGGACAGGAGTCAGGTGTGGAAGGCCAAGGGGGCCAAGCTGCAGGTAAGGGCTGGGTGGGCTTTTGCTCTAGCACTTGGTGGTGGGTGGGGCCATCCCACCCACTCCCGACCCCCCAGGAGACGCGAGGTGCCCTGGGGCTCTGGGTGGGGCGGGGGCGGGAAGTCGTTATTTGAGGCCGAGTGGGTGGGTGGGAGGGGCCGAGCACTGGGAAAGTACAGAAAGGTGTCGGAGGGAGGAGGGAGGAGGGAGGACCCTCGCAAGGTTTGGGAGGTAATCAGACCCGCACAAGAGCTGTTGGTTTGAACAAAAAGTCCTTTTCCCTAGGTGAAAAAAGGGGGGTGGGTGGATTTGCGTTTAGGGTCCTGGCTTGGGGTTAGGCCCAGGCCTAGTGCCCCAGCTCAGAGCAGTGCTTGAAGAGGCAGGGAAAGCTGGTCTGGCCTGGCTCCCTTCCCTGCTGAGCCTTTCAGTCAGCAGAGAGCTAACCAATGAAATGAGGAAATGGACTTTAAAGGAGTGCCCCAAGTTAATGGAAATACTGGTGCGGTTCAGGGAAGGGTGGAAAAAGAGGATTCTGTGATTGGTGGGTGTTACAGCACTTCTCAGTATGTGCCAGTTAGGCAACTGATTGTTCTGGATTTTTAGTTGGGGTTGGGGAAATGTGGGCAAGGAATCCCGGGTTTTGGCAACAAAAGGAGAGAGCCATTGTAATTTGAGAATGAAGGCGTAACTATTTAACAAAGGATAGATTAGTTAAAAACTTTTTGCAAATCCTTGACTACCTCCACCCTTACTGTCTTTTCTTCATATGCATGGGGTGATCTGTCATGAGAGATTTTCAAAAAATTAAGAAGAGGCTTACTTAATTTTCAGTTAAGAAAGATTCTTCGGCCTGGGGATGTAGCTCAGTAGTAGAGTGTGTGTTAAGCATGTACAAAGCCCTGGATTCTATCCTCTGCCCTACAAAAACAAACAACAACAACAACAAAACAACAATTTCAGGGATTAGAGGCAGGTTGGGACAGTAAGAGGAGCTGTTACAGAGAGGGAGTCCTGAAATTTGTAGAATACAAAGTAATTTTGAAGAGGCCTGGTGGACCTGAGATTTTGGGGAATGGGAAGAGTGTTAAATGGAATTGTGAGATCCAGCCCATATTGTAGGTTCAGAGTAGGAAGGCTCTGTACCCTGGAGACCTCTGTTCTAGTAGAGTTTGAAAGAAACATTTTGTAGAAAGGAATTGGATAAAGATTCAGAGAGTTGACCAAAGAAATCATGAAGATGAGCTTAATGCAATTACAGACTGGAAAAAATAAAAATTTGGTAAAGGAGGGCAAAATCCTATAGATATTTATTAGAATAATTTTATGATATGGCCATGTTAAGTTTATAAACCAGAATCGTCCCCACATATAAAATGTATATCCTTCTACAACAGGTGGTTAACTTAGAGAACTGAATTATCTGAGGCTGTTTGGATAGAAAATGTAAGTTTGAGAAGAGATTGGGCTTTTAAAGGATTGTTAATGGAAGGTGTTTAGAATTTTCCAGGCTCATATAGAAGCTTTCCAAGTGAATATGTTATAAAAGCCTGGTCACATCAACTTAAAGTAAATATATATGTATATTTTGTAATGCTTTGTGAGTCTTTCTCTAAGGAAAAGGAAAACAATTGGGAATTTAATCTTTTTCCCAATGCTGACAGGTAATTAACCAGAACAGGTTCAACATCTGTGTCCACTGCCGACTTGCAATGGATCCTGTCCGACCACCATTCAGGGGTGTACGGATGCCAGGCCGTTGGCCACAAACTCCTCGACCTTTGGACTCAGCTCTGGGTAGGGCAGGGCCTGCAGGCAGAGGCCATATGTTTGGAAAGCCAGAGGTACCCAGCTCACAGAACCGGTCAGCACAAAGGGTAAGACCACATCTGGTTGTACAGGATTGGCATACACCTTAGCTGTGTGAACAGAGAAGGAGTGGATTTCAGGGTTCGTTGGGACCTGGAAGTCCATACCAAAATGAAGAGGTTGTTTCTGGTTGCATCTTCTGGGTATAAAATTCAAATCCTAGAGTCTATAAAGTACCTCATAATAAATACTGGATGGGCTTGGGTAAGGGCCCTTGATCAGTCCTCTAGCTTTAGTCTATCTATCCATCCATTCATCCATTCACAGTTGGGAGGCTTAAAAGTACAACTTGTTGCTGAACAAGTACAGCTGTAACCCTAGCTGTTTGGAAAGCTGAGTCAGGAGGCTTGCCTGGGTGACTTAAGACCCTTTCTCAAAAGGGGTCGTGAATGTAGCCCAGTGGTAGACTACTTGCCTGTCATGGGTTCAATCCCCAGTACTGGGGAGCAGAGAAAATAAATAAAACCACACATACACACACACACACACACACACACACACACACCCTGATGCTTCTTTCTGAGTGTTCAGATTTTTCACCCTGGTTGGGCTCTATGATATTGACAGCAACTCTTGCATCTGAGATAACAGTTGTTAGATTTTTCCTTTTAAAAGTTCTTTGTCCAAATCTTAAAGAAAAAGAGGATCTTCAACTATTGCTACTGCAGTGTGAATGGGTGTGTGCATCCTTAATCTGTTAATTATAGAGTAATTTTAAGAACAGTATTTGTCTATAATTAATATATGTCAAAGCTAAAGAGCATGTACAGGAAGAACTTAATAATGCAGTTATGATAATTTTTAGAGTTGTCAGTGTCAGTTTAATATTCTGTTAGAAGAAAAGTGAACAATAATAATCTTGTGTGTTTATTCAGATGAATTGCTCGAGTCTGTGGGTGGCTTTTAGTCATGTCACAGCTCTAATCTGTGTAACTGTAGTAAACTTTTCAGACTGCTACAGGAAAATACTAGCAGTTTTGTTGGAGAATATTAAGAAAATTTCTAATACCCATAAAGTGATCTGTTCTTTCTGAAAATTTATTAGCCCATATACTTTTCCCCACTTATCTTGGGTAAACAAAGAATAAACTAGAAAAAATTCTTTTCTTTTGCATTTTATTCTACTTTAGATCAAAATTATAGAATTACCTCTCTCCCCAGTACTGGAGATTGAACCCAGGTTTTTACTCTTCCACTGAGCTACATCCCCAGTCCTTTTCTTTTTTATTTGAAACAGGGTCTTGCTAAGTTGCCCAAGCTGGTAATTTTTGATTCTTCTGCCTCAGCCCCTCAGGTAACTGAGATTACAGAAAGTACCACAGCACAATTTATGCTTGAAACTCTAATGTTCTGTAATTATTAGTATTGAAAACATTTTTGTCTTTTTTGTCCTGGGGATGGAACCCTGGACGTGTTAGGCAGGCACTCTACCACTGAGTACATTCCCAGCCTGAATTTTTTTTTTTTTTTTTTTTTTTTTTTAGTATCAGGGGCACTTAACCACTGAGCCACATTCCTAGTCCTTTTTTGTATCTTATTTAGAGACAAGGGCTCACTGAATTGCTTAGGGCCTTGCTAATTTGCTAAGGCTGGCTTTGAACTCTCAATCCTCCTGCCTCAGCCTCCTGGGCTGCTGGGATTACAGGTATGTGCCACCATAACTGGCCTGAAAAAAATTTTATAATTTTTTTTTTTTTTTTTTGTATCAGGGATTGAACTCAGGGGCACATGACCACTGAGCAACATCTCTAGCCCTATTTAATATTTTACTTAGAGACAGGGTCTCACTGGGTTGTTTAGTGTCTCACTTTTGCTGAGGCTGGCTTTGAACTCGAAATCCTCCTGTCTCAGCCTCCTGAGCTGCTGGGACTTTAGGTGTGCACCATCATGCCCAGTTTTATAAAATATTTTTGTCCCTTAGTCTTAAAACATTATAGAATTTGGAGAAGCTGATTTTTATTATTTACCAAGGCTTCAAGAAAGCCATTGTTTCTAGGGTTTTAAACTTCATCTTAAAATAACTTACTCATCAACTTTTCCCAGGAGTCTGTGGGTTTGGTGTCCATGTTCCGAGGCATGGGCCTTGAGACAATGTCCCGGACCCCTCTGAAACAGGAAGTGCCTCCTTTAGGTAAGTGAAAAACTAACTTGAGAAACTTTGGTTGTATGTATGATTGCTTGATGCCTAAATCTGTACAGTTTATCCTAAGAAAAATAACTGTGCTTTGAAACATACTCACTCACAGTCACAGCTGAGTTTGGTTCTTCCACTCAGGCAGAGGCATTTTGGGTCGAGGCTTGTCTGCTAACATGGCACGCAAGGACAAAGAAGAAACTCGTCCCACATTTCCTGACCCTTTGGTGCTGGCTGCTGGGGATAGCAAGCTGGCAGAGGCCTCCGTTGGTTGGAATCGGTGGGTAAAGTCACTTCTCATGCAACTATCAGGTTCAGGGTGAAAGAAATGCGCTGGGAGGGGACATGTTATCATTAATGTTGCCAAGATGGACATTTTCTGGGATCAGGGAGCTGCTGCTAATCCAGGAAGTCACTGGCAATGATGAAAAGTGGTTTTCCCTGGGTTGTCCACAGCTTCATTTACCTCTCAAAAAGCGCCTTGGTTGGAGAGGTTCCTTTATCTGGGTGAATCGCATGCTCTCCTCTCTGGAAGATGGCTGTTGGCAAGCAAATCATGACATCACGATGTTGAGAGAATGCTGAGGCTGTGCCTGGGCCTCTTTGGCTGACTCCTCTGGGAAGAGAATGTAGACTCACAGAATGATCTGGATGAAGCGCAGATATAAACATGACTAGGAAAGTTCTAATTTGCCTCCCTTTTCACCATTTCAGAGTGCTTGGAAGAGGGAGTTTGGATTCCTCTTTATTACCATTGGGAAGAGCAGCTGGTGGTATAGGCAGAGGAGTCGACAAGTCTCCCAGTGTGTTTAGCCTGGCCACTCGAGATCCCCCACGGCTGTCACCACCCCCACCTTTGCCCCAGTCCTCATTGCATGCTTCAGACTGCCCTCCTGTCCTGACCATCGAACACAAGGAAAAGTAAGTCCAGAGCACTGCCTTGGTGGCAGAGGGCTTTCTGAGGGGTGCCTTCTGATCTTTGCCTTTGGGCTGGAACACCGTTCTGTTCTGTTCAAAGCCCTCCTTTGGAGACAGTGTGTTTTATTTTTTATTTTTAATTTTTTTGCCATTAGGGAGATTGACAAAGAGGTGGGACAATTCCTGAGGAAGTGCAGTGGGTTTCACAGTGAATATATATAGTGGTATGTACCAGAGAGGGGACTCATGGCCTGTCATTTTCCTACCATTTTCAAGCATTTTCAAGTTCTTTTTTTATGTTAAGATGAGGAAATAGTTTAGGAGAACATTCCAGCACTGCCTAACCTTCTGCAGAACCAAGTCTTTGCTCTTGGCTAGCTGGCCTCATCCGTTCCAGCACTATGGTTGGGACAGGTAGCGTGGCCCTGCCTATCTAACTAGATGCTGCTAAGGATTTCAAGTCTTCAAAGCTTGCATTTGTACATCTTGGTTCTTGGCTTATGTTAAGTGAAGGGTGAAAAAAATCACTTCCACAACCTTTTTGTTGTTGGTGTGGGTTGTTTGTTTGTTGGTATATATGTGGGTACTTTCTTTTTCGTGTTGCCCTATTCTCATCTCAAACTTCTGAGTGAAAGTAAGTCACCTGCCTCAGACCCTGAGTAACAAGAACTACATGCTCTGGCTGCATTCTTTTATTTTTCCTTCCGCCAGAGAGCTTTTAGTGAAGCAAGGATCAAAAGGAACACCTCAATCTTTGGGACTGAACCTCATCAAAATACAGTGTCATAATGAAGCAGTTTATCAATATCATGTGACTTTCAGGTATTTACAGCATTTATTCTCTCTGTCACTCACTTCCTAGAGGGCAGGAATGATGTGGTTTCCTTGGAATAACTGAATGTTTTTCTTTATAATTCTTTTTTTCATATTTTTATTGGTGCAGTATAATTGTACATAATTTTGGGATTCATTGTTCTACATTCACACATGCACATGATGTAACAGTATTATGATAATTCTTGGTGGTCCTCCCCATGCAGTGATGTCTGTAGTCAGATCCTGGCAGGAAATTTAAGATTAATATTTTTGTGTTTTATGTTTTTAAACCATTTTGCCAATTCAGATTTTAACTGAAGAAATACAGGTTTCTGTATGAAGCTAGAATTGGATTTAATGTGAAATGAATAAAGCTTAAGTTACTTAAAACTTAAGAGCCTTTTACTTGCATGTGGCCCTTCCAAGTTATTTTGACTAATTTGGTACTCCTTGTCTTAAATGTACTCTGTATCCCACAAAACCTGGGTTCTCGTCTGCCTGTGTTGTCATAGTCGACATTTGATTAAATTTGAGGGTGAGGAAATAAAGGAAGAGACCTTCAATTATGTGTCAATAACTTTAGGATTTATCATCCTTTTTTAAAAATTAAGATTTATGGGCTGGGGATGTGGCTCAAGTGGTAGTGCGCTTGCCTGGCATGCGTGCGGCCCGGGTTCGATCCTCAGCACCACATACAAACAAAGATATTGTGTCCACCAAAAACTGAAAAATAAATATTAAAAAAACCTCTCTCTTTAAAAAAAATTAAGATTTATATTAGTTTGTGTTCTTCTTGTAAGATCTTAGGGGAGTTGTTAACTAGAAATTGTTAGCAGGAATTGTGAAAGTGAATGACTGCTTTGAAATACCTATGGGAAAAATAAGACAGAAGTCTAATTTTTTAAAAATTGACAGTTACTGTTTGTCAGGTATAATATGATGTTTTGATACATATATACATTATAGAAAGATGAAATCAAGCTCATATACCTGTCACATCACCTACTTGTTTTGTGATGGGAGCATTTAAGGTCTCTTGGCAATTTTGAAATATATAACACATGATTATTAACTATGGTCACCATGCTGTGCAGTAGATCGTTAAAACTATCCTCTCATTTCACTGGAGCTTTGTGCCCTTGACCAACATTTCTCCTCTCCCTCTCCCCCACTGCCTTCCACTATTCCACTCACTGTTTGAGTTTGACTTTACTTTTTAGATTCCACTTATAAGTGAGATTGTGGAGAATTTGTCTTTCTGTGCCGGGCTTATTTCACTTAGCATAATGTCTTGTAGGTTCATCCATGTTGCCACAATGATGGAATTTCTTCTTTTATAAAGACAGTATAGTATTTGTGTGTGTGTGTGTGTGTAATACACAGTACATTTTCTTTATTCATTCAAGCACTAATAGATGTGTCTTGGCTATTGTGACTAGTGATGAAACAAACACAGGAGTGATTTATACTGGTTTTAGTTCCTTTTTATATATATTCATAAATGGGATTGCTAGATCAAATAGGAATTCTGTTTTTGTTTTTTGAGGAACCCCCCTACCTTTTCCCAAAGTGGCTATACTAGGGAGTCTAAATTTTTGAAGGGCAGCTTCTAATTGATAGTAGAAGTGGAAGAATTGAAGAGAAAAGAAACAGTTATGAAGACCAAAGAAAAGAAACAGTTACGAAGACTTAATTTGAATGAGGAAGAAGGGGTTGACTTTGGCCACAGGAAAAAATGTTTCTGGATTTACTTACAAGGGGGTTCTTGGTTATTTCCTAATTTCTCTGTTTGAATTATAGAGGAAAATATCTAAAAGACTAAAGAAGCAGGGAGAGCATAGGCCACTTTAAAAGCTTGTAATAAGAATGAGAAAGGAATAGTTCCAGTGGGCAGCAGGGAGGCTTCAAGAGGGGTAGGAAAGCCCAGCAGGAACAGGGAAGGAGCCAGGAAAGGGAGCAGGCCTGCTGGGAAAGGAAGGGGAGGAGTCCAGTGTTGCAGAGGGGGTAGAGACTTTCTCTGAGAATGGCTTGATAAACCTTAAGGAAACAGAAATGGTCCTTTGAGTTCCCGTAGATCTGAGGTCACTCAGCATTGAATGGGCCATGGAGAAGACATGGAATGTAGGGTTTGTGATTGTAGATATGGACCTGTGAAGCTGCAATGTGAAGGTGCTTCTAGGTCAGTGAGAGAATACTGAGCAGATTCAATGAAGTGGGCATCCTGCAGCTTCCCCATTGTACATGAAGGGGATCTAGGAAGAGAAACTTAAATAGTGTGTTCAGAGGGTAGCTCTGTGTATGCAGGTCTGAAGTGCTCCAGAATCTGAAACCTTTTGAGCACTGACATAACATCAGTGGAAAATTCCACACCATGACATTTCATTTAGTGCCCAAAGTTATTTAAAATACTGATAAAATGACCTTCATGCTATGTGCATGGTATATATCAAACATAATGAATTTCATTTTAAGACTGAGGTGCCATCCCCAAGAAATTTCATTATATCTGCAAATATTCCACAATCCAAAACACTTTTGGTCCCAAACCTTTCAAAAAAAGTTATATTCAACCTGTATTTAAAATTTTTTCAAAGAAATGTGATGTTAGCATGGGAGTGTTTAATTTTAGGGACAACTATATTGGATTACCACTTGATTTTTTTTAAAAGTCTTTCTTCACATACTTGAACACCCTTGACCCTTTTAACCTTGTGTTTGTTCAAACTTTGGAGTTGTAAAGTAAGGTTGTATATTACTGTGATATAATGGGACAATCGTTGTACAGAGTAGCTGCTGATACTTTTTGAAGTTTAATATTTGTAACAATGAAAATTAATAAAATATTGAAATAGCCCTAAGTGAAAAATAGCCAAAGTAAAATCCTGTTTTTTAAAAAGCACCTTTTTAAAAAGTATATTCCTCTGAGGATTCTAGAGCTGGAATTAATAAACCACAGTTGGTCCAAAGGTCAAACGTGGCCCATAGCCTGTTTTTGTAATGAAGTTCTATTGGCACATAGTTACACAGTAGTTTACATATGTTTATGGCAGAGTCTTACGGTAGATTTGCAAGATTTTGCCCCACAAAACCTAAAATATTTATAATTTGCCCCTTATAAAGGTTTTTGATCCCCTGATCTAAAGTCCCCTGGCTATACACACTGACATGTTATGGCAAATGTCCTTGGGGTTAGAATTATGGATTGTTTTTATTTTTATTTATTTATTTATTTTTTGTAATTATAGATGGACAGAATGCCTTTGTTTTATTTGTTTATTTTTATGTGGTGCTGAGGATCAAACCAAGTGCCTCACACATGCTAAGCAAGCACACTGCCACTGAGCTTTAGCCCCAGCCCTGTTTTTATTTATTTTTTCCTAAATTTCCCAATGTTTCTGTGATGAGCAGGTGTTCCTGAGTCCATTGTAGTTTTATTAGACATCTATGTATTTTTTAACATGACCACTAGATGGAGCACTTACAAACGCTGCTTCTCTGATAACCCCTTTACCTATTGCACAGCTGTAGTAAATATTGTTATATAAGCCAAATTGAAGTGAAATCCTTTTTATTATTTTCCAGCCCCAACGTGGAGTGTAAAAGCATGAGATTTGGCATGTTGAAAGACCATCAAGCTGTCACTGGAACTGTCACTGCTTTTGATGGATCTATTCTCTATCTGCCTATTAAGCTTCAGCAAGTGAGACCAAAGAGGACGTGTACTTTGGGTGAAACCTAAGAGTGTCTGGTGTTTTGAGTGGTGGGAAACCATAGAGTTGAACCTTTTCATTTTTAGATGGAAGGCAGATATCTGCAGAACAAAATAAAAATTCTTCAGTTTGAGTTCTATAAGAAGTACCTTCTCACATAAGAGACCTTTGATCTCAGTGATAAAGAATGACTTAAAATTTCAACTTCAAATTTTATTGGGTTTATATTACCAAATAATTTCTTAAATCCTGGTTGTCATGCTGTGACTTTGCTTTTGTAGGCATCAAAGTGAGGGGGGAAACATTTTGAAATATTTTGGTATTGTTGGATTAGATTAGGCCTTGGTAATTTTGTCATTTCTTTTTACTTGTGTATATATATTTTTTGTTAGGTTCTTGAGTTAAAAAGTCAAAGGAAAACTGATGATGCCGAGATCAGCATTAAGATTCAATTGACAAAGATCCTGGAGCCCTGTTCTGATTTGTGCATTCCCTTCTACAATGTTGTTTTCCGACGGTGAGAAAATAGCTGCAGTCTTACTTTGCTTTAATTTCCATTTTGTATTTGCAGTAGTGCTCTTCAAGAAGCTTATAGCATTATATGCAGTGTGTATGTGTATAGTTGGTTTAAATAAATAATTAAATTATTAAATGTTTAATAAATAAATTTGTTATTTACAATATATAATAATCCAAAAAGGATTGCTAAGCATTTAATAAGTAAATGGATTATCTTGATGCTAACTTAACGATTATTTCACAAGTGATAGGCCAAGTTTGGGTAAATTAGATTGGGTTTGGGGATAATTGGAAATATTTGTTGGGAGAATTTTTCCAGTTCCTGAATTTCAGGATTACAGACAGCTCATAATTGTTTAATTTCTTTTGAGATTCCCTAATTTTCTTACAGCTTTTATTCCCAAACTGCCTCTTATTTGATGAAATAGAACTTATATAGACCTAATTCTATTTGCCATATTTGTTATTCACACACTTAGAAATTGGTATTCTCTTTAGCTAATGGTGACAAGTAATGTAAATTAAGCCTGGCGGATAACTCAGTATTTGGCTAGCTAGTAAGGAGGAAAGACTGCGGTCACTTGCACATACTCCAAGATAAATGCTTTGATAATCTTTATTTTTCTTTTAGCAACACTGGTCTTAACAGAAAATTTGGATTGTACAAAGAAAAAAAACATTTCTGACCCTTTAGGTTTCAAAAAGAAATCATAGCTAAGAGAAATGGAGCTTAATTTTGTTATTTTTCTATTAGGAAACCCATTGTAGGTCTGGGGAATGTATCTCAGTGTTAGAGTGCTTGCCTAGTATGTGTAAGGCCCTGGGTCATCCTAGCACTGCAAAAAAAGAAAGAAAGAAAGAAAAAAATGTATATATAGAGAAAGCTCATTCCTGCTCTTTATTTCAGAGTAATGAAACTTTTAGATATGAAGCTCGTGGGAAGAAACTTCTATGACCCTACAAGTGCTATGGTATTGCAACAACACAGGTTGGTGGTTTTTTACACCTTATTTTTTACTTTTGAATATACTGGAAAGGAAATTTTCATTGTGACTATCCTACTAAGGACAAAAATTCAACAATTTTATGGTAGTGAATACAATTAGTTAAACTTTTTTTTTTTTAGCTTAGATTTTTAGTAAACTTTAGTAATGTCAATTTAATTTAGTTTGTTTCCTGGGGCTTCCTCATTGTTATCAGGAAAGGGCAATATCAGCTCAAAATATTATTTCACTTGGGGGTATGGAAATGCCCGTTTTCCTTTGGGACTCTAGGGTAAAGGCCACCTCTCTCTCCAGATTGCAGATCTGGCCTGGCTATGCAGCCAGCATCCGCAGGACAGATGGAGGTCTCTTCCTGCTAGCTGATGTGTCCCACAAGGTCATTCGAAATGATTCTGTGCTGGATGTCATGTGAGTAAATGATAGGATCATCCTTTAACATTGCTGATGATTTTCTGAAAGGTTCAGTAATAGCCAGTCATAATATAGATTAGCCACTGTTCCATTTGCAATTTTAATTGTAGAATGGAATAAGAGAACTGAATGGATATGTTCTTGTCCCTCAGTCCTACCAAGATGGGCATCTGAACAGACATCTACTGTGCTTTGAGGAATCATATTTCTTGGGTGGTCTAAATCAAATTAGATCTAGATTTGAGCCCCTGTTCTCTGAGATTATCAGAAATCTTGTGTCAGGTATCACCCCATTATATCATGGGATATGGGGTATATGTGGCCGTGGTTCTTACTGTGACTGCAGTGTCCAGGCACTCACTCCACCCCAGAGCATGACTGTGGTTCTTGGGACCCCTGCAACTGGTATGGCTACCTTTGTCCTCTGAGCCTTTGTGTTCTTATGGACCCCTGGAAACCAAAAAAGGCCAGTTATTTTCTGGAGGTCAGAAGGGCCGGGTCTTAAGAAACATGGTAGCTTTTCCTTTCATCACCTCAGCATGGTTTGTGTACCACCCTGAGTCAACTAAAATTTAACAAATGAGCTTAAAGTTCATATGTTGTTATTAAGTTCTCAGTAATTCATTTAATGGCCTGTCCTCCCAGAACTCAGTACCATCTTAGAATGTCTGGCAAATCCTGATGGGCTACAGTTTGACGGGTTGCTCTCCAGCTGGCTAGGCACCCCTGTCTTGGAACTCCCTCTTCCCCTCAGGTTCCATTCCTCCTGCTTCCATCGTTGTTCCTTGCCTCAGTGTACAGCATAACCTTTAGTATTTCCTGAAGAAGAGTGCATAGGAGGAAATGATTTTGAGACCTTACTTGTGTGTGAATGTCTTTGGGTCACCTTAGGGAGATCCGGTGTAAAGTTCTAGGTTGGAAGTACTTTTCCTTTAGAATTGTGAAGGCATCACTTTCCCATGTTTTCACTTTAAGATTTGCTGTTAAAAGACCTAGAGCCATTTTGATTTCTGATTCCAGAGTCTTTGTATGTCTCCCCTCAGGCCTCCTGGCCCTTTCAAAACAAAAAGAAGTTTTCTTTACCTCAGTCTCCTTAAAGGTTTTTTTGTGTTCTGTATTCCTTTCTGTCCATGTTAGGATTGTATCTGGAATGAGTTTCTTTTTGTCTGAAGAAACTCCCTATTGAATCTGCTGATGACAAATTCTCTCAAATTTTATCTAAAAATGTTTTTTATTTTGTGTTTAAATTAGAATTCTGGATTTGGCAGATTTTTTTTTTCAACACTTTGAAGATATTTCATTATCTTCTGGTTTACGTTGTTTCTGTTGACAAATAATTACCAGTGTTACTGCTGTCTCTTAAATTGCTTATTACCATCTTTGGTTTTCAGAAGTTTTACTGTAACATATTTAATTGTGGTTTCTGTTAAAGAAGAAATCATGATACTGTTGAAGAATGTCAAAGCAGCCAGGCATGGTGGTACTTGCCTGTGATCCCAGCAACTTGGGAGGCTGAGGCAGGAGGATTGCAAGTATTCAAGCTTAAGGCAAGCCTCGGCAACTTAGTAAGACCCTGTCTCAAAATTTTTAAAAAGGCGAGAGGTGGGTGATCTGTAGCTCAGTGTAGAGTGCTCCCAGATTCCACTCCTAGGAACACACACACAAAAAAAGTTAAGGCAGATTTTGTGCAGGAATCTTGTGGCAGAAGGGTTTTTTCAGTGCAGGAGAAAGATTGGATTCAACTCCAAATACAACAAGGAAAAGTGGGAATTTATAGCCAAGGAGTAGTGTGAGTGTCAGTGGATGAAAAACATCTGGGGTTGGGGAGATTCTGGCTCAATAAACCTAACAGGATTCTTGCTGCAGGCTGGCCCTGGGGGTGTCAGATAGCACAGTGGTCAGATAGGAAGGGTGGGGATTCTGGCTAATCCAATGTAGTAGAATTCTTGAACAATGCAGTAATGAAAACGGAAGCCCAAAAGTTAGAGCCTGGTTGCAGAGAGAATTCAAAAGAACATGAGGTAGAGTTTGGTAAAAGATCTTGGTTGTTTCCCAGGGTTTGTGCTGCCTGGCCCTGGCCTCTTCGTTAAACAAGCACTGTACTTATTGACATGGCTCCAATGTGTACAATATGGTAAGAATGAGGTGATGTCACCTTTTTCCCCCCCTAAGACCAGGGGTTGAATCCAAATCCTCACACATGCTAGGCACTGAACTACATCCCCAACCCTTTTTATTTTATTTTGAGGCAGAATCTTTTTTTTTTTTTAATATTTATTTTTCAATTGTCAGTGGGCACAACATTTTATTTTTATTTTATGTGGTGCTGAGGATCAAACCCAGCGCCCCGCGCATGCCAGGCGAGCGCGTTACAGCTTGAGCCACATCCCCAGCCCCTTGAGGCAGGATCTTGCGGAACTGCTAAAGCCATCCTCCAATTTATGATCCTCCTGTCTCCGCCTTTCAAGCAGCTGGGATTACAGGTGTGCACCACCATTCCTGACTGAGGGGATGTCACTTCTGAGAATAGATTATAGAGAGTTTGTTTTCTGCTTCGGTGCTCACTCTGTCTCATGGACACTTACCCTCGGGGCAGTCAGCTACTATGCTGTGGGCAGTTCTGTGGAGTGGCCCAAGTGAGCTTGGAAGCGTATCCTACTCCATTTAAGCCTTGAGACTTGAAATCTTGCCACACTTCAGGAGCCCCTGAACCAAGGCACTCAGCTGACCAAATTCAAATTCCTGACCCACAGAAACTGTAAGATAATAAGTCTACAAATACACATATACGTAAATAAAATAATATATAAATATATGGACAAAAGTGTGTGATTTTATTGATTTATTTGCAGTGCTAGGGATCAAACCCAGGTCCTCTCATATGCTAGGCAAGCTTTCTACCAGGGAGCTACACCTTCAGTCCCTGTGTGATCTTTTTAAACAACTTTATTGAGATATAATTCGCACACTGTGCAATCCACTCATTTATAGGGTATGGTTTGATGTCTTGTATAAAGCAGCACTGTACATTCATCACTACAGTTTTTCTTTTTTAAGGTGCTAGGTAGGGATTGAACTCAGGCATTATGCATGCTAAGTAAACACTATCACTGTACTATGTCTGCATCCTTTTTTTTTTTTTTTTTTTCAATTTTATTTTGAGACAGGGTCTTGCTATGACCCTGTAACCCATGCTGGCCTTGAATTTTCTGTTCTCCCACCTTGACCTCCTGATAGTTGGGATTACAGGTAGACCACACCTGGCTCACTACCATCAGTTTCAGAACATTTCCTTCACCCCATAAAGAATCCCCACTGTCCTTAGCTTTCACTTCCCATTCCTCCATCATCCCTCAGACCTAGGCAATATGAATTTATTGTCTGTCTATCCCACTGGCTCCAAACATTTCATATGAATGGAATCCATGTGAAATGGCTTCTTTTTTAAATTTTTAATTTTTTTTTAGTTGTAGTTGGACACAATACCTTTATTTTATTTATTTTTATGTGGTGTTAGGGAGCGAACCCAGCGCTTCATATGTGCTAGACGAGTGCTCCACTGCGGAGCCACAACCCCAGCTCCCCCTTGGCTTCTTTTCGTTTGTTTGTTTTTTGGTACTGAGGACTAAACCCAAGGGCTCTCAACCACTGAGCCACATCCCCAGCCCTTTTTATTTTGTGACAGGGTCTTACTAAGTTGTTCAGGGCCTTACTGAGTTGCTAAGGCTGGCTTTAAACTCACAATCCTCCTGCCTCAGCCTCCCAAGCTACTGGGATTACAGTGACCATACCTAGCAGCATAATGTTTTCGCGGTCCACCCATGCTGTAGCATTTATCAGTATTTTTCCTTTTAGCGGCTGAATAACATTTCACTGTATCAATATATATTTTGTAAATTGTTTTTCCATTTGTTAGTTGATAGTCATTTGGGTTTTTGCCTTTTGGCTATTATGAATAATGATTCATGTACAAATTTTTGTTTGGACATATGTTGTCATTTTTCTTGTATAGATATCTTGAAGTGGAATTGTCGGGTCATGTGCTCTGTTTAACCATTTAAGGGCTGGAAGATTGTTTGTCAGAGCCGATAGACCATTTTATATCCCCACCAGCTGTATAGGAGGGTCCCTGTTTGTCCACATCCTTGCCAATACTTGTTGTCTATTTTTAATTCTAACTTTCCTGCAGTGTGAAGTGATATCTCCATGCATGATTTGCATTTCTCTGATGACTAATGATGTCTAGTATTTTTTTCATATACCCATTGGCCATTTGTGTATCTTCTTGGAGAGGTATCAGTTTCGTTTCTTTGCCCAATTTCATATTGTTTTGTAATTGAGCTGTAGAGTTCTTTATGTATTTTAGTACAGATCTCTTATCAGATGTATAATTTGGAAATATTTTCTCTTATTATATGGATTGCCTTTTTACTTTCTTCACAGTACCCTTTGAAATAAAATTTTTTAAGTTTTGATAAAGACCTATTGTTACTTGTACTTTGGGTGTCATATATGAGAATTTATTCCCCTCAAAGCAGTCTGAGATGATCTATGAAAATGGATTGCTATTCACTTGATCCAGAAAACCCCACAAAATCATGCAAATAGGTTAAAATCTTTGTGTTTAAAAACACATGTGACTGCTCAGGCTATTAAGGATATACATATTATAGAGACTGCCAAGTATCTGAACACTGTCGCTTTATTTACTTTTTTTGTGTGTGTGTGTGATTCTTTGGATTGAACCTAGGAGCACTTTACCCCTGAACTTTATCGCAGGCCTTATTTTTATTTTGAGACAGGGTCTCACTGTGTTTCTGAGGCTGCATTGAACTTGTGATCTTCCTGCCTTTAGTTGCAGAGATTATAGGCAGTTGCCTGGCTGAACAGTGTCACTGTAAAAAAACAATATGTTCCATTCTATCCTTACAATGGTGGAGTTTATTAGTGTTTCCAGGACACATGGTGGGGCTGGACATAGGGTTGATGGTCCCCAAAGCCAATCTTTGGTGCACATGCTTCATAATACAGAGAGTAAAGTTGAATGTAAGGGGTTAGATGTACTTTCTCTGGTCATTGAGCAAAGCCTCTGCACTTAACAGCTCTTAGTAGGATTAACCTGTATATGGGCCTCCCAAGCCACACAGGGATCCACACTGAGAAATACCAGATTGTTCCTAAAGCAGAAGGGGAGTTAGCACAGAAGAAAAAGATATTCTAGAAGAAATTGAAGAAACAAAAACTTGTGAATGTCCCATGTGTGCTTAGACCACTGTAATTTTAAAACAACAATAAGGTCTCATCATGTTGTCCAGACTGGTCTCAAAATCCTGGCCTCAAAAGATCCTCTTGTGGGCTGGGGTTGTGGCTCAGTGGTAGAGCGCTGCCTAGCATATGTGAGGCCCTGGGTTTGATCCTCAGCACCACATAAAAATAAAGATATTGTGTCCAACTACAACTAAAAAATAAATATTAAAAAAAAAGATCTTCTTGTTTCAGCTCCCAATTGCTAAGTACAGGTACATGCCAATATGTCTTACTCTGGTCATTGTAATTTTAAGTCACAATGTTTTTTACAAGTACAAAGGAGAGTGCAAGAGTTAGGGTTGTAGTGTACCTTGATATAAGAAGCAGACCTTTTTTCCAGGATGAGGTCCAGACTTTGACTTAGGCAAACTCATGCTGAACAAGAAAGAAAAGCACTAGCTAGGCATAGTGGCATATGCTGTAATCCCAGAGGCTCTGGAAGATCACGGGTTCAAAGCCAGCCTCAGCATCAGTAAGGTGCTAAGCAACTTGGTGAGACCCTGTCTCTAAATAAAATATAAAATAGGGCTGGGGACATGGCTCAGTGGTTGAGTGCCCTTGAGTCCCTGAGTTCAATCCCTAGTACTCCCTCTCCCCCGAAAAAAGAAAAGTACTAAGGTCATCCAGGAATTTGGGAACTCTATCTCAGAGTCCAGCCTCAGATAGGAAGGGGCTGTGAGATCAGTAACTCAACTGTCATTGACCACGGAATATGGACTGAATAAACACCTTTTGCAAATTTTGACAAGATTGGACTGCTCTCATGAATTTGACCAAATGTTAGCAGTTTGTGTTCTAGTCTAATGTACTTCCAACTTGAGTATCCTTACTAATTTACTTTGACACTTTTGTCATAAATGTCTGAGGTAGGTTCTTATGTAATTTAAAACTATAATTTCCCCCTGAATACTGCATTGGCTAGAACTCCTGAATTTTTTGTTGTTGCTGAGCATTGAACCCAGGGCTTCATGCATGCTAAAAAAAAAAAGAGAGAGAGAGAAAAGGGGAATGGAATCCTAACTAGAAAAGTTATACTCCATGTATAAATGATATGTTTAAATATACTCATGTATCTCTAACGAGAAAAAATAAAAATTGTAATAAACAGTGGCCTTGTTCATTAGGTTCAAGGAGAAAAAAATGAATACAGGGCTTGAGGGTATAGCTTAGTGGTAGAATGCTTGCCTAGCATGCATGAGGCTCTGGGTTCACTCCCTAGTACTTCAGAACAAAAATAAACATAAAACCCTATGTACTGTTGATCAACATGGTATAAACAGGAAGCCAAAATTCATAAAAGGTTCTGAAATAAAATCTCTAAAATATCATTTTTAGAGAGTAGTTAGCTTTACCACCTCACTGTCTCTGTGTATGATGTGTGTTTGAATACCTGTCCCTCTAATTAATTTTTTTCAACTCAGATGTCTGTTCTTTAATAAATATCATTTTTTTGTTGTAGTTGGACACAATATCTTTATTTTATTTTTATGTGTGCTGAGAATCGAACCCAGGGCCTTGCATGTGCCAGGCAAGCACTCTACTGCTGAGCCACAATCCCAACCCCTGATGGTTTTTTTCTGTTGTTGTTTTTTCTGGTACTGGGGAATGGATTAAAAAACATTCTATCTCTGAGTTTCATCCCCAGCCCTTCTTTTTATTTTATTTTGATATGTGGTCTCACTAACTTGTCTGCAGTGGCCTCAAACATGGCAATTCTCCTGCTTCACCCCCCCAGTTGCTGGGATTATAGGTGTTCACCACTGTGCCCAGGTCAACTGTAGGCAGGAAAAATAAATCATAGTGCATGACCTAGAAAGCATTTTTAACAAGTTACACATACTATGTCATTTGATCATTTTTGAAAAAATTAGTTTTTGCCAATGATACCTGTTTTTAAACATTTTAAAATTGTTGAGGTGGTAGTGCACACCTATAATCCCAGCAATTTGGGAGGCTGAGGCAGGATGATGGCAAGTTCAGGACCAATCTCAGAAATTTAGCAAAGCCTAAGCAACTTAGCAAGACCCTGTCTCAAAAAATATAAAAAGGGCTGAGGATGTGGCTTAGAGGTTCAGCACCCTAGATTCAATCTCCAGTACCAAAAAAAAAGAATGAAAGAGAAAAAAATTAAGGTGGGGGAGGACCATAAGAGGTTAAAAAAAAAACAAACCAAAATAAAATTGCTGTGATTTTTTTTTTTTTCTTTTTTGGCCGGGGGACTGGATGCTGGGGTTCAACCCCAGAGCCTCATGCATGCTAGGCAAGTGCTCTACCACTGGGCCACACCCTTAACCCTACTATGTGTTTTAAAATTGCTTTAAATTCTATGTTATATATATAACATTTACTATTTTAGCACAAAAATCACCATTTCAACCATTTCAAAATGATAACTTAGGGCTGAGGGTGTGGCTCAATGGTAGGGTGCTTGCCTGGCATGCACAAAGTCTGGGGTTCAATCCCCAGCACCAAAACAAAAACAAATAAACAAAAAATAGAAGTGCAAGGTCAGAAGCACTTCTCTACTTTAGTAGAGATAACTTAGTGGCATTAAGTGCATTTATAATGCTGGACCACTATCCTCACTCTGTATCTCTAGGACTTTTTCATCATCTTAAATAGAAACTGTGCCTATTATGCAGTAACTCCCAAGTATGTCTGTTTTAAATATTTATCTTACTTTAAAACGTGTGTGTGTGTGTGTGTGTGTGTAAATGAATGAAAATATTTAAGCAAATAACATTTTGCAAAAAAAAAACAGTTAATTTTTTTTTTAAGAATTAAAAGTAAGGGGCTGGGGATGTGGCTCAAGCAGTAGCGTGCTCGCCTGGCATGCGTGCGGCCTGGGTTCGATTCTCAGCACCACATACAAAGATGTGTCCGCCGAAAACTAAAAAAAAAAAATAAATAAAATATTTTTAAAAAAAAAAAAGAAAAGAAAAGTAAGGTAGGTGCAAAGTCAGTGGTTTTTTATTCTCTAATATTTGATATTGGAATCACAAGATATGGGCCTATATTCCTTATTTTCTGTAATCTTCAATTCATTTTTAGCATTTTCTTGAAGTCTTCCAAATTTAGCATCCATTTTCTATAGTCAGGGGAAAGGGATTTGGTGAGAGAAAATGAAAATTATCACAGGGCTATGAGAATAAATTATAACTTGAAAATTGTTTAAATGTGGCCTCTATAATAGTAGTTGCTTCTGATTTTCCTAATTACATGTCTATTCTGAACTGTCTTTACCAGTCTGTGTATTCAAACTGAGATAAAAGGCCATACATTTTGGTGGGCCTTGTTAACTCTTTCTAATAATCCATTCATTTAAAACATCGAGCACACACATACTGTATCTGATGTGTATTAAGCACTAACTGTACCCATAGCAATGATAATGTTTGCAAACATTCAGTTTTATTATTTTGATAGGCACAGATCTGAGTGTTTTATATTTATAGAGTCATTTTGTTCTCTCAAGAGCATGAGTTAGGTGCTTGTACTGATGCCACAGGAGGAAACTGAGGCATAAAGACATTAAATAACTTGTTCAAAGTCTCACAAAGTAAGCTGGGTGTTGTGCCGCATGCCTGTAATCCCGGTGGTTTGGGAGTCTGAGACAGGAGGATTGCAAGTTCAGACAGTCTCAGCAGTTTAGCAAGGCCCTCAGCAACTTAGCAAAACTTTGTCTCTACATAAAATACAAAAAAGGACTGGGGATGTGGCTCAGTGGTTAAGTGTCCCTGAATTCAATCCCTGGTACCAAAAAAAAAAAAAAAAAGTCTTAACAGCTAGTAAGTAGCAGAGCCGAGCTTTGAATCTGTACAGTTGGCTCCCGAGTCTGGAGTTGGTGTTGAAATCTCTGAGGTTTTTCATTTACTGCAGGCTTTCTTAAGGCAGGTTCTGTAGAATACTCATTACCCAGAATAGTAGTAAATATTCTGAGGTGAAAATTAAAAGGTTGGGGAGGAATCTGTGGTTCAATAAATTGGAGGAAAATAAACTCAGTGTGTTTCTGTAAGTCCTGATGTGGTAATGGACGCTGTGCATCTGTAAAGGGCGTTATAAGATGCAGGAGGCCTCAACTTTCTGATTGTGGACACCGCCCCTACTCCCAATCAACCTCTCAGAGACTATAGTTCGTGAGGAATATATCATGAGTGACACTAGCCACAGGGTAAAGTCCCACTTCCACCCCATCCCCAAACCCTGATTGTCTGCCACCCTTCCTCTGCCTGGAGAGTTGCTGATATCTCTGTCCCAGCCATTTGAGTGGCACTTTTCTCCTCTCAGTAGCTCCTTCTGTAAATGTTGCTCAACTTCCCCAAGTGCCTTTACATGTGGCATCTGTGAGTTTCCTGTGCTGCCTTGGTCATAGTCTTGCTATATGGGTCACTCAAGAGGACATTTGTCTATCTCAGGTCTTCTCATCACTGTTTTTTTTGTTGTTGTTTGTTTGTTTTTTTGTTTTTTTGTACAGGGGATTGAACCCAGGGGCACTTAACCACATCTCCAGCCCTTGCTATTTTGAGACAGGGTCTCCCTAAGTTCCTTAGTGCCTTGGAACTAAGGCAAAATTGCTGAGGCTGGCTCTGAACTCGGGATCCTCCTGCCTTAGCTTCCTGAGCTGCTGGGATCATAGGTGTGTGCCACTGTATCTGACTTACCTCTGGATCTTTAATGCCAGTATCAATGCTTGCCTTGTGATGAGTACTTTGTATTATAATTTCTTTCTTCAACTAGGAAAGGGCATGTGTGGCTTAAGGAATGATTTTCTTGTCCTGTTTGCGTACTTTATCCTAGTGATAATGCAAAATAATTGTTTTGTGATATAAGTACCTTATGTTACAGAATACAGTGAATTTTAATTTGTTGTTGCTTTTAATATGATTTTTATCTTTTCATTATCTTTTTTTTTTTGGTGTGTGTGTGTGTGTGTGTGTGTGTGTGTGTTAATATTAAAAAGGAGAAAGGCAAGAATCCTTCTCTTGAAAGACACAACTGGGGCCCTCTGGTGTCATAGAGCTATAATGAGATCACTAGGTCCCTAAATTACTTACTTGTGTCCTCTGTTCCTTTCATATTACCCTGTCTGTGCAAACGTGATCCGAAAGTCCCTTACCTCTTTCCAAAGGCATGCCATGTATCAGCAGAGCAAGGAAAACTTCCAAGACGAGTGCAGTAAGCTTCTGGTTGGCAATATCGTTATCACCCGATACAACAATCGGACCTATCGTATTGATGATGTAGATTGGAATAAGACTCCAAAAGATAGCTTCACAATGTCTGATGGGAAGGAAATCACATTCCTGGAATACTACAGGTAGAAAGAAGAGATTGGATTTGGCCCAAGGGTGGGGTGGGGTTTAGAGGATATTGAGTTCCATAATAACATTCAACTTCATTATTAAAATAATGAATTTGGCAAAAAACCAAAGGCTGAATATTCTCTTTGATAAGTGGATGCTGATCCATAATGAGGGAAAGGGCATGGAATGAATGGAGGAACTATGAATTGGGCAAAGGGGAGGAAGGAGAATGGGGATGGAGGTAGGAAAGATGGTAGAATGAGAAGGACATCAGTACCCTAGGTACAAGTATGATTGCACAAATGGTACAACTCTACATCATGTAAAACCAGAGAAATGAAAAGTTGTACTCCATTTATATACAATGAAACTAAATGTATTCTGCTGTCATGTATAACTAATTAAAACAAATAAAAATAAAAACCTGCTCTGAAATGGAAAAAAAAAAAATGGGATTGGTAGCATACGTAAGATCCAGTGAGCTTGTTTATGGGGTTGACCTGAATGTGCTGTCCTGACAGTTTCCATTCTTTTAATACTTTGGGAAATTACTACATAAATTAATTGTATTTCCTTACCTGGTTTTGTTAGAATTTTAGCCTGGTTGGAGACATTAAATTCCAGTCCTTAATTATTCAACTAACTTTTCACCTGAAAAAAGTTGCCTGAGCCCATTAGCCTGAGGAAGTTGTTAACATATTTCTTTCTTGGACATTAGCCTTAGTTCTCCTCTTTAATTGCATTGTGACTCAAGCCTACTTTGTCCATTATCCTTTTCCAATGGATTCTTGACACAAGGGTTTTATGTGAATTATAAGCCTCGATCCTGGTAAGAGACAGAGACTCAGTGTGTGTTGCTGTAAGAATATCGATGTCACTCCTGAAAATTTTTCTGCCTCGTCCCTGCTCTAGCAAAAACTATGGAATCACAATTAAGGAAGAAGACCAGCCGCTGCTGATTCACAGGCCCAGCGAGAGACAGAATAACCACGGGACGGTGAGTGTATTGCCTAACTTACACTTCCAGGGCAAGGTGGCTGCTTGTATCATACCCCAAGCCTCAAGGGAGCTGTGGCGCTGTGGTTACTGTGTGGTGGGGAAGCTGGGCAAGGTTTTTGGTCTCATCTGACAAGAGTTGCTGCATCACACTGGTAGGATTTGCTCTTGAAGTCCCCACAAGGAGGAGCTAAATATCCACATAAACAATTCAGATAAAAGGGATAAGGCGAATGTCCTGTGCATAGACATTAAAACCTCTGGATCCAGGAGGGAAGGTATGTTTAAGGGGGGTAGGGCCCTGGGGGGAGGAGAGTGCCCTGTCACCTGACTCCCTGCCTTAAACAGGAGGATCAGGATGAAAGGAAAGAGAGGCACACAGCTTGATGGGTTGTCTTCCCATTGTTTTGAGGCCAGGCAGAAAAGTATGTTTTGTTTTTCTAGGTTTCCCTCTTTTTTTTTTGACAGTTTCATTATTTTTCCTTTTACCCTCTATAGCAGGCTGTTTGTATTGTGACTGAGGGGACAACCAGTGACATGATTGTGCTCCTCAGTGTAAGCTGTGGCCTGGCCATGCTTCCTTGGGCCAGGGGGTCGCCAGCCTCTTTCACTGCTGCCCTCCCTCTCTGTTCTCTCTCCAAAGCTGCTAAAAGGCGAAATCCTCCTGTTGCCCGAGCTTTCCTTCATGACTGGGATCCCAGAGAAGATGAAGAAGGACTTCAGAGCCATGAAGGTTGGCATCTACTGTTTCCAGGGGAAAAACTCCTCCTGTGTTGAGTGGTCACCTGAGCTAGCAGTTTGACTTAGAACTGGACCAGATTCTGGCTCTCACTGTGGCTTGTGTTGTCACCTGGGCAAGCCCTTTCTTTCAAACTCCTCTATCAGAAACAGGATCTGTGACTCTTCCCCCACTGATGTGGAAAAGCATGTCACAGCTTCCTTTTGAGGTAATTAGGGCAGCAGAGGGACTGAATTTCAAAGTTAAAGAGCCCTGTCTCCATCCTGAAGATATGGATGATGGGTGACTGGCCGTGTGACTGCACATGAGGTTCTGGAGAGAACTAAAAGATAATAGCATGCCTTCCGATTGTTTGAAGGTATGGAGACAAGCAAAAAGTCAGTGAGAAGATGAATATAGACATTTGTCTCACAGGGCTGTGAGGTGCCGGGACTGTGAGCTAGCCAGAACTAGCTGAGAAGCAGAGGTAGGGACAGTGCCCCTCCCAGGCAGTATGTGGCTGAGCTTCCACCCGCTGCCTGCCACTCTAGGGTCCATGCTTGAGCTACTCTGCTATCTTGCTTTCCTTGCCTGTCCTGGACTTAAATGCCAAGTCAAATTTTAATTAGTATCCTAAAGATCTTGGAGTGAAGCTGAATATTCCTGTGGGAGATTTCTTTCTTCTCTGTTACCTTCTTCTATGATTATGTAGGTCAAGGCCCTTTCTTTACAACTGCTAGTTACCTAATGACTTTATGATCACAGAGCTATCTAGATAGCCCCATAGCTGTTGTTCTGCACAGCAGCTGTACAACTCATTAGTTCAAAAAGAACAAATAAAGAACTCACATGATTCAGAATCTTCATATACACTTGCTAGATATTACTCAATAAAAGTATTTAGCAGGCATCCATATGGGTCAACACTGTGGCAAGTTCTGGGCAACAAGTGCCTCGTGCTAACATCAAATGGCTAGTATAGTGTGACAAAGTGTAAGACTGAATGTGGTTTGCTCTTTTGTTGTGTATGGCTAGACGCTGGCATATGTTTTTTCCTCTGACTTTTCTCAAATTTTAAATAGGTGTACTCAAGCCCTTTTTGCTTGAGTCTTTTTTCATAGACTCTGTTTGGAATTTCTAAATTTAGAACAAGCTTTGAGGAAGCTAAAAGATTTAGATCTCATAAGAAAAAGTCAGTAACCTTTAAAATTCTTTTATTATTCAAGTTTTAATGTATACCTTTTTCACATTTCTGAGAAAGATTTACAGAAGTCCTCCATGATATTTGAAAATTTCTGCCGAGTTAAAAAAATTAAATAGGGACTAAGGATGTAATTCAGTGGTAAAGCATTTTCCTAGTGTGGCAAATCTGAAACAGCATCCCCAAACCTAAAGAGGTTTATGGAAATATTTCAGACACATTTGGGTTTGTATATCTAACTTCATATAAGATAAATTAATATTTACATTTTGTGTGTGTGTGTGGCAGTGCTGGGGATTGAACCCAGGGCCTTGTACATGTTAGGCAAATGCGCTACTTCTGAGCCACACCCCCAGCCCAATACTTTAACTTATTATCTCCATTTTACTTCTATTTAGGATTTGACCCAGCAGATCAACCTGAGCCCCAAACAGCACCATAATGCTTTAGAATGCTTACTACAGAGAATTTCAAAGAATGAGACGGCCAACAACGAACTGACACGTTGGGGCCTCTGTCTACAAAAGGATGTGCACAAGGTAAACCAGAAGATGTGAAGGTGCAGGAACAGAATCAGCTGAGGTTCTAGAGCTGTGTGAGGCCAGCTGACAGCCTCCTCGTTTGACTTCATTGTGGAGTTTTTGCTTTATTCTTATACCTTTTTTTTTTTTCATTAGATGGTACTTAAATTTCCTTAAATTATGCTAGTATCATTTACAGATTTTTTTTCCCTCTGTATTTTCAAGGGATCTAAGCTAATAATTTCTGGTCAGATAGCCATCAAGAGGAATGAGTATTCACTGACAACTTACTTCAATTTAGTTTTTCAACCCAAATTATTATTAAAGTTCTGTATGTCTTTCTGTTTCCTTTTTTTTGTTGTTGTTCTTTTATTCCCCAAGTTGTTTTTTCTCAATTAATTAATTTGTGTTTTCTTGAATATGCTACTGTTATTCCTTCTGTAGACCTAAAAGGTCTCCAGCTTGTGTACTGGAATTATCTGGTGGCCTTTTCCATCTGGGTTTGCCTGAGTTGCTCCAATCCCTGTCATCTTGGTTGTCTTGATCAAGTTGCTTAGCATCTCTTTGTTTCCATATCTGTAAAATGAGGATAATGGTTGAGTTAAAAAAATTAAATAGGGACTAAGGATGTAATTCAGTGGCAGAGCATTTTCCTAGCATGGCAAATCTGAAGCAGCATCCCCAAACCTGAAAAAAATTAATTAAATAGGGTGAGGGTGTTGCCTCTTTTTATCTTATTAAGAAATTTTACCTTTAATTTTCTCTTTTTAAGTTTCCCATAAAATACTTTATATTTTATGCCTCTATCACTGGTTCTAAGGAGATAATGTTTTCCAACCATTTTCATGAAAGAATAGTACCTATAAGCATTTTACCCACATTTGTCCAGATTTCGATTGACATGGATCTTGCTGATAGAAGTTTCATTTTTCTGCTATTCTCTTTTTTTTTCCTGCTATTCTCAAAAGTTGTAATGGGGCAAATCTATGACGTAGAGATGACTAGGCCTCAGAGTCATCAGAATCAGTGTTTTCCCATGTAGTGTTCATAGATGAATGCTTAATAAAGTCATAATACTTTATATTCTGTTTAGATTGAAGGACGTGTTCTACCAATGGAAAGAATTAACTTAAGAAATACTTCATTTATCACATCTCAGGACCTAAACTGGATTAAGGAAGTAACCAGAGACTTTTCCATCTTAACTGTAAGTGATTTTTGAAGGGATAAAGAGAAAACCATTATCCCCAGAATACTGAAATTTGGAGGCAGAAATGAGAGAAAGTACCACTGAATTCCATTCTAAATTCCCTATTAAACAAGGGTCCTTCAAACAAAGCAGAGGAGGAGTTGTTATGGGAAGTAGAGAAGGAAATTGTTGCCATAGTGATTCATCTTATGCCAGCTCATGGCCCACTCTCCTCCTTTATTCCTTCTTTCTTTCTCCTTTCTCCCTCTTTTTCACTGAGGGCAGGAGGTGTTTTTATCCTTGAAAGAAGTCAAAACAGTACCCCACCAAGGCAACTGGCACATTAGCTATTTGAATCAAATAACAAAGTGGTATATAATTATTTCTAAGTATTTTGACCAGCCTGGTCTTTGTGGCCATGTATAAAATATTTATATTTAAAAATTTTTGAGATTTTAATTGAAATGTATTTAAAGAAGCGGCACACTTATAAGTATATAGCTTGATGAATTTTTGCAAATTAAATTAAACTTGTGTAATCAGCACCAGGGGTTAAGAAACAGAACTTTCCAGGCATCCCTCCATGCTCCCAGTTAGTCTACCCTTGAACCCTCCCCACACATTCAGAATAACTACTGTCCTGATATGGTCACTGTATAAGTACAATTCATTTGGGTTTTTCTGTACTTCATATATACATGGAATCATGGAATGTATGTTCTTTTATATCTGGCTATTTTTCAGTCTTGTATTCATAAATTTCATCTATATTGTGGTTGTATACATCTTTTGAATAGTATTCCACTGTGAGAATATGTCAGAGTTTACTTATACATTCATGTGGCTAGTAGGAATTAGATAAGACTGGACTTAAGCAGGGTAAGTGAAAGTAATTTATTCTCTGTAATAAAATCTCCTGAGTGTGAGTTTGGTATGTTTTAAATTGTAAGAAATACTAAAAACAGCTTGTGGTTGTTCCTAGATCCCCATGCATTTCTGGGCACTCTTTTACCCAAAGAGAGCAATTGATCAGGCCAGAGAACTGGTTAACATGTTAGAGAAAATAGCTGGCCCCATTGGTATGCGTATGAGCCCACCGGCCTGGGTCGAACTGAAGGATGATCGAATAGAGACCTATATCAGAACCATTCAGTCCATGCTGGGAGTTGAGGTAATAAATTAACTTAATTTGAGTAAATGTATAGGATCTCTGTTTTAAAATACTTGATTACTCAATTGTCAATGCTTGATTACAGTTTGCTATTGATGATGTCATGGAACCTCTGAGTTGCACATGAAGTACTGAGCTGAGGAAGTATTCTCAATGCCCTTTGGTTATTTTTGTTCCTCTCATTTTGTGTTGGCACCCTCACTCATTCTACTGTTCTTTTTCTCACGTACTTGGCTAGGAGAATAGCTGACTTGACTTCAGTTCATTATCTATAGAACATGTTGTGCTCAGAAAACAACTACTTGGGCCAGGTGCCATCTTTCACTATTCAGTACTGGCTGTCACTGTCTGGTCTGGCTCAAGACTTGAATTGCTCTGGTGATGAACTTGGCTGAGGGCCCATTGACAGGGTCCTGATAACTGATCTGGAACCCTGGAGTTGAACAGGTCATAGCACTCACAATTCAGCTGTCCAGATCTTCCTGCTCTTAATCTGTTTGTAAACAAAATACAGGAAGAAGACTAGGGAGAGGACAAAGGCAGAAGAAAGATTTTTGGAAGTAATTTGCCCTTGAATTGAAGACTGGTGAATTGAATTATTCTGATGAGATCAGTCCTAGAATTTGATTATCTTGACATCCTAGTTTTCTTGTTGTGATCCACTTTTCTTGGTGTGTCATTCATAGATCATAGTCTCATGATCTCTCTCTCTCTCTCTCTCTGATTTTGAAATGGGATTTCACTGTTTCCCATGATGGCCTCAAATTCCTTGGCTCGAATTATCCTCCCACATCAGCCTCCCAAGTAGCTGGGACTAACAGGCGTGTGGTAGGGCACCAGCTTTCATGTCCTATCTTGGGTGTTCCCTTCATAATTTCCTCCCAGCTTCCCATGTATGTCATATTCTGCCATGGCCTCCCTCCAGCATGGTTAGTGATAAGTTCCGCTCTGCTTTCAAAGGACTAGCCCAGTTTAGTACACGACTCCCCATTTCAGAACTTCTTGTGTTTCTGTGTGAGAGCACATAGCCAATAGTTTTCATGTAGTGTGATATGAGTACCATTCATAATCTCACCACATGTACCTCATGTACTCTGTCTCTTTCTCATCTTTGGGGCATTCGGTTTTATTGTTCTCTTTGTGAGAGATCACAAAATCAGATGTGTGCAGGGACCGCATAATAAATAACATCAGTGAGTGAAGAGGGCTAGGAGGTACCTGTGGTAACTAAAGAGGGTGATCCCTATGACCAGAGACACAAGCTCACCATTGCCAAATTGATTCATTATTCATTTTTCAGTATAAGTTAGAATTCAGGATTTGCATATAGATATACCTCCCTGTATTTAAATTAAGAAAAAAAAAACTTATAAATCACAATAGATACTAAACAAACACATCTGTTTGCTGTGTCCAGCCCATTGGCTCCCAGTGTGCAATCTAAGTTTACATTGTTCTCTGTCCTAACAGGAGAGAGAGAGAGACAGAGATATAGATAGATAGATAGATAGATAGATAGATAGATAGATAGATAGATAGATAGATAATGTTGTTGTTGTTGTTGTTTTGTACAAGGGATTGAACCCAGGGACACTGTACTTAAGATATATTCCCAGTCCTTTTTTTAACATTTTATTTTGAGACAGGGTCTCACTAAGTTGCTGAGGCTGGTCTCAGTAAATTGCAATTATCCTGCCTCCGCCTTCTGAGTTGCTTGGATTACAGGCATGCACCACCACACTCAGATAGTGGTCTTGATCAGGAGCAGTGTTCCACTGCTTTGGATGTATAGCAGTGTCTGACATAGGGCATTGGCAACCTTGTTTCTCTTGAGTGCTGCATACTTTAGAAGATCCTGTTCTCAACTTTGGCTCTCTAAAGCAGTGAGGGATAAAAGATACTGACAGGAGGGATGCTATCGGCATTTTCTCTCTCTCCCTAACCAGAGTGAAGAATAGCTACTATGGACTTGGTAATAACATCATTACTTCTGCATTTGACTCTGAACCTTTCTTATAGTATTGCATTTCACATTTCCTCAGAGAGTGGTCAACCACATTATAGGGAATTGAAAGCAGCAAGTAATAGAACCCTTGCATATTTTCAAACCTGGTCCTTTTCCAGGGTCTAAAGTCTCCTCGTAAATAAATCTTTGGTGATCAGGACCAGCTCTAGATAGTAAATAGTAACATCACACATCCATGAAGAGCAGTCCTGAGCCAAATGAATGCTAATTCAGATTCAAGAGCCTTTTTCTGTCCGTTAGTTCTTTGTCCATCCTAAAGGTCCTATGACTTTGCAAACTCAGTCCTATGAAAGTCCCTAGAGAGTTTGGGAACCTGATCCTTTATGCTTTATCTTTTCAAGGGGAAGATACAGATGGTTGTTTGCATCATTACGGGCACACGTGATGATCTCTATGGGGCCATCAAGAAGCTGTGCTGTGTGCAATCCCCAGTGCCCTCACAGGTAAGTAGAGTGGAGAAGAGGCAAGGCAGCTGCCCCAGCCTCCTCTGAGGTTTGTGAAGATGAGTGCATGTGTTCAAAAAGACCATAAAAACTATTGGAAGCCATTACTTGGAGCCTTGGGCTAAAAGAGTCCCCTGTTGAGAGTAACCTGGCAAGGAGCAGGTAGTTCTTCAAAAGGACACCTTCCTGCTCAGTTCTTTTTTTTCCTGATCAGTTCTAAGAGTGGAGGCTTCACTTTGAGAGGAGAAGGCTGTTTTTCCTTGGTGGGGAGTGGGGTTTTAAAAAGGTTTTACCATGAGCCGGCATGGTGGTGCATACCTGTAATCCCAGCAGCTCTGGAGGCTGAGACATGAGGATCACAAGTTCAAGACCAACCTCAGCAATGAAATAAAATAAAAAATAAAGGACCAGGGATATATCTCAGTGGTTAAACACCTCTGGGTTCAACCCTCAGTAAACTCCTACCCACCCCAAAAAAGTTTCACTCTGCACCAGGTGCTCTTGAAAGTTTTCATTTTTTTTAATATTTATTTTTTAGTTTTAGGTGAACACAATATCTTTATTTTTTATTTTTATGTGGTGTTGTGGATTGAACCCAGCGCCCTGTGCAATGCAGGCAAGCGCACTATACCGCTTGAGCCACATCCCCAGCCCAAAAGTTTTTATTTGTTGAGGTTTTTTTTTGTTGTGTTATGTGTGTGTATTCATGTATGTACACACATGCCTAGAGATACCAGAATTAGAATTATTAGTCCCAAACATAGTGTGTGCTATCTCAAATTCCTTAAGTATAGTGTAGTCAGTCCTCTATATCTGTGGGCTCTGCATCAGTGGATTTCAACCCACCATGGATTGAAAATACTTAGAAAAGTTGTGTCTGTACCAGAAATGTATAATTTTTTCCTTGTGCTTATTCCCTAAACAATAAGCTGAAACAACTATTCACATGACAATTACATTGTATTTACATGGCAATTACACTGTATTATTGTAAGTCATCTAGAGGTGATTTACAGTACATGGGAGGATGTTTGCAGGTTAGGTACACATCCTGTGCCATTGCATATGATCGGCTTGCGCATTGTGGAGTTTGGCACTCTCGGGGTTCTGGAACAAAGGAATAACTGTGTTTACTTGGAAATGATTCATATTTCTGAGAGTTTGATAATGTCCTGCCTTTCCCATATCTGTTATCACTATAGGTCATCAATGTCCGAACCATTGGTCAACCCACCAGGCTTCGCAGTGTGGCTCAGAAAATTTTACTTCAGATTAACTGTAAATTGGGAGGCGAGCTGTGGGGAGTGGATATTCCTCTGGTGAGTGCTGCTGAGGTGTCTTCCCTTAGTTCAACTCTCCAAAGAGTGCTCTCCAGCTCTTCTCCTAGTGCTCTCCTCTGGTTGTCTTTTCTGCCCTCAGTGCTACCAGGAGTCTAAATGGTTCACTGTCTGTTTTGACCAGTCCATGAGCTAAGAATGGTTTTTACATTTTTTATTTTTTATTTTTTATTTATTTATTTTTTTAAAGAGAGAGTGAGAGAGGAGAGAGAGAGAGAGAGAGAATTTTTAACATTTATTTTTTAGTTCTCGGCGGACACAACATCTTTGTTGGTATGTGGTGCTGAGGATCGAACCCGGGCCGCACGCATGCCAGGCGAGCGCACTACCGCTGAGCCACATCTCCAGCCCGGTTTTTACATTTTTTAAATGCTGAAAAAAATATAAATATTTTATGATACTCAAAAATTATATGAAATTCACTTTTTAGTGTCCTTAAATATGGTTCACCAGAATATAGCTGCACTCCTTTACTAATCTGAGGCTTTTTGTCTATTATAAAGAAAGAATTGAGCAGTTTCTACTGCAAAGCCCAAGAACATGTTAAATCGATGGAAGTCTTTATCTTTCTTTCCCAGAATTTGTTTTAATTAGTAAACCTAGAGAGAGGTTTCTTTGGGGTTCAGATAATAATTAAAGATGGAACAATGGATTGCTTGGATTTTGGGTTTTCTTTTTGTTTTTGTTTTCTAAATTAGAAACAATTAATGGTGATTGGGATGGATGTTTACCATGACCCCAGCAGAGGCATGCGCTCTGTGGTTGGCTTTGTTGCAAGCATCAATCTGTAAGTACTACTGGTTCTGTTGTATTTGGTTATCTCATTTTGATGCCTGATGTTGTAAATCCAGCACATGTTTTGGAGTCCCGTGTATTTATAATATGAATATTTCTAACCTCCTCCCTCCTCTGTCTTCTTATGGCATTTGTTTATGCAGCCTCTTTACCAGGCTTGCTGCCCACTGCAGCCCAGCCTCCTGTGAGCGTGCAGGCTGTGCCTTGTCTTGTTGGCTCCCCCAAGAAATGAGGTGGTTCTTGTTTATATGCTTATTCCCAGTATCTACAGAAATTGAGAATGTGAGACTTCCTCATTTTACCAGCCACCACCACGGTTTGATGTATATATGCTTTCAGATTCTCTTCTGTACATACATTAACATGTATGTGATATACACATACACACACATACAGTCATATTGGCTTGTGTGAACATCATAGAGTGTACTTACACAAATTAAGTTGTCCACATCGTCACTAGGCAGTGTCATTTTAAGGGCCCACTGTCATATATGCAATTTGTCTTTGACTGAAATAATATTATGTGGCATGTGATTGTTTATATATATGATATATACACATATGTCTGTAATTTGTACAAATAGGATATTACTGTGCATATTATTTCTCAGTGTGTTTTTTTCACTTCAAATGTATATTTTGGATATTTTCCTATATCAGAACAAATATATCTCAACCAGTTCTCTTGAGCTGCTACACAGAATTTATTGTATGTTGTGTCACTGTTTATTTATGATGACTACAAGGTAGTTGGTTATTTTTTTCCCTCTTGGAAGCAGTTTTGTAACAAATACTCAGAATTTTATATTTTTGATGTTATATGTGGCTTAAATGTATCTTCCCATATCCTCCATGTTCTCAATGACATAAATACATTTACTAGATATTTTGTTGATTTAATTCAGAGAGAAACCTGTGTGTGACATGCAGACCATGCCTTCCTATGTGAGTGTCTGTTAACTGTCCCCTCTCTCTGTCTCTCCCTCTCTCTGCCCACCCACCCACCCAGCACCCTCACTAAGTGGTATTCTCGAGTGGTATTCCAGATGCCTCATCAGGAGATTGTGGACAGCCTGAAGCTGTGCCTGGTGGGCTCATTGAAGAAGTTTTATGAGGTGAGGAGAACAGAAATCCTAAAGTTTCTGGGTTTTAAGGACTACCTCTCTGAACTCTTGAACAGGAGGTCTGATATAGAGGGAGAGATCCCACATCAAAGGTGAGTTTCTAAAAGAACCATTGTTTGTTAATGGAACAAGCAGCTCACAGTTCTTCCTTTCAGCTCAAAGGGCCAAAAACTTCAATTTGGTTGGGTAAGTAATAAGTATTTCCCTAGTTGTCAGCCTGATGCCTGCAGACATAATTTTCATGCCCTTATCAGGGAAATTGGGGGTAAATTTCAGCAATTAAAACAGCTTATGAATTACTCAGCTTTTTATGACTATCATTAGGTGCTGATTCTTTCATTTTGGTTTAAGACAAAAGCTTTCTTATATGTTACTCCTAGAACTCTTAACTCCTAGAATGCTAACCATGGAGAATTGCTGTCATTAAGCTGATATTGAGTCTGGGACAGTGAGCAAGCAAGGTACTGATTTTTGTCTTGGCCTGTACATCAAAGGAAGCGTTGATAAGTGCCTTTCAGTCATAGGGTTGGTGCTAGCCCTTTGCATACAGGTTAAACAGCAAGAGGTTTAACTGTATTTCATGTGATTGATGTTAGTTTCTCAAACTCCAATTTGTCTCCTTCTAGAATGTTTCCTACAGTGTAAATATTTTGATACTGTTGACATGTTAGATGATGAATTTTTATCTCTAAGGTCCATATAATAAGCTACTTTGTCACCATGTTCTACTATACCTTTCTTTTTCTTGTTATTGTTTTCCTTCAAAGTTCTGTCTTGGAGAACCTCGCTCAAAGATTACCTGTCAAACCTTTCCCATTTTCCTTCACTCCCTCTCTGCTCTTATCTTTTAGCAAGAATGATTTATATTTCTCTCCCAAGACCCTTAGTTTATATTTTGTGTAGTAGTTATCATATCCTGCTAACTTATTTTAGTTATTTGTGTGCTTACTTACCACTCTTGAATGTTTTTTTTTTTTTTTTTTTAAGAATTATTTGGCTATTGATGGCTATGTAACACATTACCTTAGAACTTCGTGGCATACAACAAGGTAACAAGTTACCTTAAAACTTCTTGCCATACCACAAGGATGCATGAGATTCATGGTCAGGAACACTGGGCTCCATTTTTTTTCCCATGTGAGTCTTGTGATATAGTCTTTCCATGTGGCCATTTGCCTTCCTGTCAGTATGGTAGGTGGATTCAAAGCATTGACATTTCATGAGATGGAGAGAACCAGGTAGGGGTCATGCTGCTTTTTATTGCCTCAACTGTGGCAGTCATACCACGGCACTTTGGCTGGGTTCTACACACTGAGTTAGTTAAAAAGTCCTGCCCAGGTTCAAGGGTAGAAAAAGAGATTCCACCATTTACTTGAGGGATGGCAAGGTTCTGGAAGATTGTGTGCAACTAGAGATACTGCTGTGACTATTTCTGAAGAACAATCTGCCATAATATCTTACTTTTCTATCCTTTGCAGGGCCTTGCATACAACTGATACTCTTCTAGGGGAATTACATTGAATTTCTAGTGACATAGCTCTGTTCTAAGTCAAATAACTATTTTAATTTTTGTTTCTTTTTTTGAATTATAAACTTTAAGAAATACTTATTAAACCCCATTGAACCAGGTCAAAGAGGAAATTAATCAGTGTTTATTCTAAATCTAGAATAAAGATAGTAATATCAGGATTCTCTAATCATAATGTTTCATTGGACTCTAGTCCTTACCATCATCTTAGTTTTTTGTCTACTTTTGCCATCTTCCTGCTTTTCTGTATCTAGCAGAAGAAATCTTTATATTGAAACTATTTTGATCCTGTCTCTCCCAGAGTTTCTCCTGATTACTCAGCAGAGCTGCCTCAAAACAAATTTACTCCTAGATTTTAAGGTTCTGACCACCTGCAGACTCCCCAGTTTTGTCTTCCCCTAAGAGTGATGGTAGCCACCAGAAGTTCTAACACCTCTTAAGTAGTTCTCTTGTTACATATTTTCATCACCATTATGATTGGCACTTGCTACCCCTTGGCAACAACTTTCACCTTTCTTAGTTATTTTTTATCTAGCCTGTATCTCCAGTCTCCTAAACAGTATTTTTTTTTTCTGTTTGAGACATTAGCTATTGTTTTTCTGCTACAGAAAATGGGATCTTACAGCACTGGCGCATGGCTCCCTTCTTCTACTTCAACTTTCCCAATCTACTTATATTACCAAGCCTGGTTAAGTAGTTTTTTAGTGTACATGATATTATTACAGCCATCACATAATATATTTTGACTATGATTCCTTTCTTTTATTTTGGGTTTTTGTTAGAATTAGTGATTGCCTGTTTTTCTTTTTCAAATTTCTTCATGTTTATTATTTATTCTTTCCTCAATTTAAAACTTTTCCTGTTAACTCTAAACACACCGGATACTCTATCTATTACCCTTGTTTTCATGGAGAGCTTCTTCCTAGAATCCTTCATTTTGTTATAACAAGATAGGAGGTACTTGACTCCATGTTTATTTATCTGTCTTTTGAGTTCTCGTCACCATCTGGGGACTTACTTTTGTCTCTCTTCTGTGTTCAATGTCTTTTTTTTCCTTGTGGAGATTGAACTCAGGGTGTTTTACCACTGAGGTATATCCCCAGCCTTATTTATTTATTTATTTATTTATTTATTTATTTATTTATTTATTTTTGAGACAGGGTCTCACCAAGTTACTTAGGCTGTCCTCGAACTTGAGATCCTTCTGACTCAGCCTCCTGAATAGCTGGGATTACAAGCATGTGCCACTGTGCCTGGCCAGATATCTTTATCTTTCTTGGCTTATTTCCTTGTTTATTTTATTGTTTTTGAATGACTCTTCCAATAACTTACTCATAACATTTTGAGAGTTAGATGCCTAAAAATATTTTTATTTTACCCACATACTTGATTGACAATTAATATGTAGATTTATGGGTTTGGCAATTAATTTCTTTAGAATTTTGAAGACATTGCTTCATCATTTTCTAGATTCTACTGTTAATAAGTCTTTTTCCTCTTTCTTTTTTTTTCCTAAACATTTTTTATTTTTTGGAAGTGGTTGGAAACAATACCTTTATTTTATTTACTTATTTTTATATGGTACTAAGGATCGAACCCAGGACCTCGCATGTGCTAGACCAGCGCTTTACCGCTGAGCCACAATCCCAGCCCCTCTTTCTTTATTTTTTGATTTAAAAATTTTTTTTAGTTGTCAATGGACCTTTATTTATTTATATGCAGTGCTGAGAATGGAACCCAGTTCCTCATGCATGCAAGGCAAGCAGTCTATTACTGAGCTAAAGCCCAGCCCACTTTTTATTTTATTTCTTTAATTTTTTTTTTTTTTTAGTTGTTGATAGACCTTTATTTTATTTATTTATTTGTGGTGCTGAGAATTGAACCCAGTGACTCACACTTGCCAGTCAGGTACTCCACCACTGAGCCTCAGCCCTAGCCCCAGACCATTTATTTATTTATTTATTTATTTATTTAGAGGCAGAGTCTCATTGACTTGCTTAGGGTCTTGCTAAGTTGCCCAAATCAGCCTCAAACTTGCCATTCTTCTGCCTCAGCCTCCAGAGTCACTGGGATTACAGGTATGTGCCATCGCACCTAGCTAATATGTCTTCAATTTATTCCTTATTCTTTGTATGTGACCTTTCCCCTCTTATTTTTACTTTTGGCATTCTGAAATATCATGATATGCCTTGATATGGTTGTTTTTTCATTTGTTGTACTGAGTATTTGTTGAATACTTTCAATCTTGAAAGTAAGCTCATAGTTTCATGAAATTATTTCCTATTTATTTCTTTGATTTCCTCTCATCTGGTTTTTCTTATCCTCTAAATTAAGGTTTCCTAATTTTTATTTCTTATCTCCTGTTTTTATATTGTTTTTTCATTCTAGTTTTTGATTTCCTTAACTTTATGTTCCTTTCTAACAAGTATTTATTTCAGAGATCTCATTATTGTTGTAGGAATTGAGTGACCAACAGTAAAGTTAAGGAGAACAGGATTTCTCTCACTTCTGACACCAATTATAAATTCACATTGTTCCCTGCTCAGTTTTGATAATTCACTGAAAGGATTTCTAGATCTCACTGAAAGTTGTTATACTCGTGGTCATGGTTCATTATAGGAAAAGGATACACATTAAAGTCAACTAAGGGAAGAGGTATATAGGAAGAGTCCAGGAGAAGTAACGCACATGGAAGGAACTTCATGGTTCTCTCCCTGTGGTGTCAGGACACATTAGTTTCCTCTCACCAATGTATGGTAAGACACAAGGAGAATTGCCACCAGGGTTGCTTACCTGGACCTTAGGTGTCCAAATGTTTATTGGAGATCCCTTACATGGGCATGATTGATTGTTTGCTGTTGTGGATTGTTCTTGGTCTCTGTAATCTCTGTAAACTGAACTATGTGCAGCCACTGAAGTCCCTTACTAGTTAGCTTAATGATCAGGTAGGGTCTGGAGAGATTTCTTCAAACATCTTGAACAACTTCTCCCCATCCACTCATTGCTGGATGATTTTCACAGTTACCCTGGTGGCAAGACTGCAGGTGTCAAAACTGTAGAGCTGAAGAAAGGGGAAGGCCAGGGGACAAGTTAAAACCCTACAGAGCTTTCTGTTCTCACCAAGGATTACCTGGTTTTCCTGAGTAAATGCTCTTCGGATTGTTACAACCCTGTAGTTGGTTTCCACAGTTCTAAAAATGTTGCTTTTGACCATTGTGTCCAGTGTTGTTGCTTTTATAGAGGTCCCTTTTTTGCCATTTAAGAATACTTTCTTTTTTTTTTTAAGTAATAAAATCTTTTAATGTATTAATTTAGAAGGTATAAAATGAATGAGATGCACAATTTTACCTAGTTTACTTTGAAAATAATTTATGTCTAACAGTAACTTCATTGAAGATGCAGTTGTTTTTGATCCCTACAAATAAGCACAGACTATGATCTAAAGAATCTATTTTAGGAGGGCAATATTTTTTTTATTTTTTTATTTTTTTATTGTTGGTTGTTCAAAACATTACATAGTTCTTGATATATCATATTTCACATTTTGATTCAAGTGGGTTATGAACTCCCATTTTTACCCCGTGTACAGCTTGCAGAATCACATCAGTTACACTTCCATTAATTTACATATTGACATACTCATGTCTGTTGTATTCTGCTGCCTTTCCTATCCTCTACTATCCTCCCTCCCCTCCCCTCCCCTTTCTTAAAAGTCCTTTTGTCAGTCCAGCAGTGTTCTAGGGGGACAGTGGTTAGCCTCTTGAACCCAGTAAGGGCGATAGAACTAGAGAACCTACATCATTTTGGTTTGGGGTTCTGAAGGGCTAAACCCTAGGAATAATGGTGAATGAGAGGCAAATAGAACCTTACAGTAAATAGTAACTCACCTTTGATTTGGATAGGATGATCCAGGGCACTGGTGTTCCTCAGTATGTCGGAATGCTGATACCCCTTGCATCTTGAAGAAACAAACCTAAATCATCTCTGTAGGAAAAACATTATTTAAGGCCCCACATTGTGTATATTAAGATTAATTTCTTTGCTTTTATTTATTTTATTTTTACAGTGCTGGGGATCAAACCCAGGATCTTACGCATACTAGGCAACCTTCCTACCACTGAGCTATATCCCCAGCCCCTCTATTATTTATTTCTATTAAAATATTATGTTTGAAGCTAGGCATGGTGGTACACACCTATAATCCCAGCTACTTTGGAGGCTGAGGTAGGAGTGTCACAAGATCAAGACTAGCCTCAGCAACTTAGTGAGACCCTATCTTGAAATGAAAAAATAAAAAGGGCTGGGGATGTAGCTCAGTGGTAGAGTGCCTTTGGGTTCAGTCTCCAGTACCTGGGAGGACTCCGGGGGTGGGAGGTAGGTTGTTTGGGCACTCAGTTTTTAAAAAGAAACACTCCTGGGAGCCATGGTACACAACCTGTAATCGAAGCAATTTGGGAGGCTAAAGCAGGAGAATCACAGTTTGGAGACAAGTCTCAGCAATTTATCAAGGTTCTAAGCAATCTTAGTGAGGCCCTGTGTCAAAAAATGGCTGGGAATATAGCTCAGTGGTAAAGTGTCCCTGGATTCAATTCCTAGAGCCCTACCCAACCCCACAAAAAGGAGCACACTGTGTACATTCCCACTTTGGGGGCTGTGAATCCAAAATATTACAAATTAAGAGTAAAGAATAACTATAGGTAAACCAAATCTGACTCATTTCATTCCCTAAATATGGACTAAGGTGAACTCTGACTGCTAGTTTAACTACTAGAAGAAATACACCCCATTTACTAGGAACAGATATATCTTCTGAGAGAGGTCCCATCATTTTAGACATCATATTGTTTGCTAATTGGATTATTTCTGGCAGTTGGTAAATAATAACCGGGATACAAGTAGAGAAAACAAAGGAACCAAAACCCAAGAAAAAAAAAATTGATAGCCAGTTCTGACCCACAGAGTATTCATATAATTGATCAGACACTTTATAAGCCTGATCCAGTGGAGCACATCGTAATCCTAGCTACTTGGGAGGCTGAGGCAGGAGGACCATAAGTATAAGTCCAGTCTGGCAACATAGTGAGACCCCCCATCTCAAAAAATAAATAAAAATAAAGATGACATATTTAATATCTTCAAACAGATAAAAGACAACATTAAGAATTTTTTAAAAGAATTGAAAACTATGGGAAAAATAGGAATTTCTAGAACTGAAAATGATAGTAACTGAAATGAAACTCAATATGTCATGCTATCTAGAGAGCCACTAAAGGAAAAGAGCATATGACTGGGCATCTGAGTGGTAGAGCACTTGTCTAGAAGCACAAGGCCCTGGTTTCAATTCCTGGCCCCACAAAACAAAAAAGCAAACAAAAAACCCATATAAGTATCAAGATTTGAGAGGGGGAAAATATTAAGAAATGTTTTTAAATGGAAGAAAGCCAAGAAAAAGAGTACAAATGAACAGGCAGATACTTGTACCTTGCAAACATGCTAAGTGAAAGAAGCCAGTCACAAAAGGCCGCATTTTACATGATTCCTTCATAAAGAGTTCAGAACAGGGAAGTATGTATAAAGACAGGAAGTAAATTAGTGGTTGCCCAGTACTGGCCAGGGGACAGGATGATGGATAAGGCACTCATTAGAGTTGAGTTACTTTTTTTTGGTACTGGGAATTGATTGAACCCATAAGCATTTTATCACTGAGCTAAATCTCTAGCCCTTTTAAATTATTATTAGTATTTTTTTTTTGAGACAAGATCTCACTAAGTTGCTTAAGGCCTCACAAAGTTGCTGGAGGCTATCCTGAAATTTGTGATTGTCCTGCCTCAGCCTCCCAAATTGCTACAATTATAGGTGTGCATCACCATGCCCAGCTGGATTTATGTTTTGAAGTAAAAACAGTTATTGAATTGTAGTAGTTGTCACACATATATGTGAATATACTGAAAACAATTGAGTTGTATACTTTAATTTGGTGATTTGTAGTATGTGACTTAAATCTAAAAGCCATAGAGAAAAAAAGGAGATAAGTGGTTTGCAGAAAACAAAGAATGGGGAGCAAGAATGAAGATCAATTGTTAATGAATACAGTATTAATTTAGGAGTAATAAAAATATGGAAAAATGAGAAATTATACCCCATCTAATTCAAATGTATGATATGTCAAGATCATTATACTGTCATGTGTATCTAATTAGAACAAATTAAAAAATTCTGGGTTCTCCCTCCATCTATAAATACAGTTAATAAAAAAAAAATGAAATTAGATAGTGTTAGTGGGCATACAAAGATATATAACTTTGTGAACATATGAAAAATTACTAAATTGTATACTTTAAATTTAAAATGATGAATTTTACGGCATGTGAATTACATACCAATTTTTGGTGTGTTGTATGTGGGTACTGGGGATTGAACCCAGGGCTGCTCTACCACTGAGCTGTATCTGTAGCTCTTCTTATTTTATTTTGAGAAAGGGCCTCACTTAATTGCCCAGGCTGGCTTTGAACTTAGAATTCTCCTGCCTCAGAATCCAAAATCACTGGGATTATAGGTGTGTGCCACGACACTCAGAATTGTTTGCCTTTTTTTTTTTTTAAGAAGAAATTGTTATGCATCGTGACACATGCCTATAATTCCAGTGATCTGGGAGGCTGAGGCAGGAGAATCACAAGTTTGAGGCTAGCCTTAGCAACTTAGCAAGACTCTAATCAACTTAGCGAGACCCTGTCTCACAATAAAAAGGGCCAAGAATGTGGCTCAGTGGTTAAGTACCCTGGGTTCAGTCCCCAGTACAACAATAACAACAACAGCAACAAGAAATTGCCAGGCATGGTCGTGCAGGCCTATAATTCCAGCAACTCAGAGGCTGGGGCAGGAGGAATGCAAGATCAAGGCCAGCCTCAGCATCTTAGTGAGATCCTTTCTCAAAAAACAAACAACAACAACAACAACAAAAAAAAACTTTGTGGTAAAGCATCCCTGAGTTCAATTTCCAGTAACAAAAAACAAAAACAAAACAAAGAAAAAGAAAAGAAAAAAAGAAAAATTAAGATTTCCCCACATAAAATCTGGAAGATTGTTTTTTAATTTTTATTTTTAGTTGTCAGTGGGCCTTTATTTTATTTATTTTTATGTGGTGCTGAGGATCAAACCCAGTGCCTCCCACATGCTCGGCAAGCACTCTACCACTGGGCCACAACCCCAGCCCCTGGAAGAAATTTTTATTATCAGACTTGTCCTCCAAGAAATACTAAAGAGAGTCCTTTAATGAAATAACTCTGTAATGAAATGACACTAGACAGTAACTTGGATCCATATGAAGAAATAAGTGCTACTGGAAGAGGTGACCACATAGGTAAATTTAAAAGAAAGCCAAAAAAGTATTTTTGTTAGTAACTTTTCTTCTAAGAGAAAACTGCATAAAGCAATAACTATAAATCTGGTAGAATGTGCACATAATGCATAATGATGTCATTTGTACAACAGTAAAGACAAAGGATGTGGAAATTACTGAAATTAATTTTGTTAATTATCAAGTGAACAAGGTGTTTATTTGTTTGTTTATTTTTGGTACTAGGGATTGAAACCAGAGATGTTTAACCACTGAGCCCCATCCCCAGTCCTTTTTAACATTTTATTTAGAGATAGGGTCTCCCTAAATTGCTTAGGGCCTTGCCAAGTTGCTGAGACTGGCTTTGAACTTGGTGATCCTCCTGCCTCCCAAGTCGATGCGATTACAGGTATGTGCCACTGTACTCGGTATAAATGAGATGTTTAACCTTATGTTAAAATTTTAATCTCCAGGGAAACCATTAAGAAAATAACTCCAAGGGCTGGTGTGGTGGTGCATGCCTGTAATCTTAGCCACTTGAGAGGTTATGGCATGAGGATGGCAAGTTTGAGTCCAGCCTGGGCAACTTAGTAAGGCCCTAAGCAATTTAGTTAAGACCCTCTCTCAAAATAAGTGATAAAAATGGCTAGAGATGTGGTTTAATGTTTGAGGGCCCCTGGGTTTAATCCCTAGTTTAAAAAAAAAAAAAGAGAGAGAGAGAGGGAGAGAGAAAGAAACTCCAAAAACTATATAAAAGTTCATATAACTAGGTTAAAAAAGGGAATTATAATGGTATCTAGAAATGTCTATTTAATACAAAATAAGGCAGTTATGAAAGAGTAGAAGAATTAAAATATATATAGGCACATAGAAAACAAATAAAATAGCGGATATAAATCTCACCTTAATAATTACATTACCAGCCAGGTGCAGTAGCTCATGCCTGTAATCCCAGCAGTTCAGGAGGCTAGGCAGGAGGATTGCAAGTTTAAAGCCAGCCTCAGCAACTTAGCAAGACCCTATCTCTAAATAAATTACAATAAAGAGCTGGGAATGTGGCTCAGCAAGTAAGCATCCATCACAAATTTGAACCCATTATACGATTTTTTTTTTTTTTTTTTTTTTTTTTTTTTTTTTAGAGAGAGAGAGAGAGAGAGAGAATTTTTAATATTTTTTAGTTCTCGGCGGACACAACATCTTTGTTGGTATGTGGTGCTGAGGATCGAACCCAGGTCGCACGCATGCCAGGCGAGCGCGCTGCCACTTGAGCCACATCCCCAGCCCCCATTATATGATTTATAATGAGGCAGGACGATCACAAATTCAATACTTGGTACCAAAAAAAAAAAAAAAAAAAAGACATCACATGTCAGCAGACTCAATACCACTCAAAAGGTAGAGAGTAACAGAACAGAGTAAATGAAAAATGTAGAGGGCTGGGGATTTAGCTCAGTGGTGGAGCACTTGCCTAGCATGCTTGAAGCCTTTGGTTCAATCCCCAGAACTGCAAAATAAAAAAAATTTAAAATGTTTAGGTATGCTACCTGCAAGAGCCACATTTTAATTTCAAAGGTGTAAGGAGGCTGAAAATAAAAGGGCAGTACAAAATATACTATGGAAACAATAACCAAAATAGAGCCCAAGAGGCTACATTAGTAGAACACAACCTCGGCAGGGCTGAGGATGCAAGATATTTTTTAATAAAGTTTTTATTAAAAATGTATTTACAGAGGATGTAAGATTTTTATAAAATAAATTATATTTTTTATAATAGCAGTGATCAAATCCAAAAATTAAGGAAATAATTTCATTTGCAATACCATAAAAAGAATATCTAGGAAGAAAAGGAAAGAAGTACAAGACAAATACTGAAAACCACAGAAAAATTATTTTAAAGATGTGGTATTTCTGTGTTGTCCAGGATTGCCTCAAACTTATGGGCTCAAGTGATCCTCCTGCTTCAGCCTCCCGTGTAGCTGGGACTACAGATGGGTGCCAGTGATCCTGACTTGCAGAAGTATTGTTGAAAAATATAAATAAAAGGAAAGACATCTCATTTTCATGGATTGGAGCATTTAATATTGTTATAAATGCAATACTCCCAGAATTTGAGTCTGTAGATGAATTAAAAATAGATAAATTGGGCTGGTCGTGATGGTGCACGTCTGTAATCCCAGAGGCTCAGGAGGCTGAGACAGGAGGATCGTGGGTTCAAAGCCAGCCTAAGCAACAGCGAGGCGCTAAGTAACTCAGTGAGACCCTGTCTCTAAATAAAATACAAAATAGGGCTGGGGATGTGGCTCAGTGGTTGAGTCCCCTGAGTTCAATCCCTGTATCCGCCCCCCAAAATAGATAAATTGGACTTCACCAATATTAAATACTTTTGCCAGGTACTGTAGCTGGTGCCTATAATCCCACCTACTTGGCAGGCTGAGTCAGGAGGATCCCTTGAGCACAGGAATCCAAGGACTGCCTGGGCAACATTGTGAGATGCCATATCAAACAAAACAAACCTCCTAATTGAAAACCTTCCAGCTCAGTGTAGAGTATCTAATGTGTGAGGCCCTGCATTCAAACCCCAGCACGGAAGGGGGAAAACAAACTTATGCTTCAAGGGATACTACTAAGAAAGTGAAAAGACGATCCATAGAACAGAATAAATTATTCCTCTGATAAAATTAATGAGGATGTAAGATTTTTATAAAATAAATTGTATTTTATAAAATGTTCCAGAATACAAAAAGAATTCTTACAGCTCAAGAGAAAGATAACCCAATTTTAAAATGAATAAACATTAAAATGGATATTTCCCTAAAGAGCATATGCAACTAGACAGTAAGCACATGAAAAAAAGCTAAATATCCTTAATTATTATGGAAATGGAAAACAAAATCTGTGACATTCCACATCACACTAAAACCAGGTAAAGACACAAGAAAGAAAACCTCAGATGTGTATTTCTCATAAGCATATGTGCAAAAATCTTTGACAGAATAACAATGTTATTTTAGCAATACAAAAAGAAGTATATACTATGACCATAGTGAGTTGAATCATGCCCCTCCAAATTCATGTTCCCTGGAATCTGTGAATGTGCCCTTATTTGGAAGTAGGGCTTTTGCAAAGATTGGACTGGATAAGAATGGGTCCTACTCTTGGGCTGGTGTGTGTCCAAAAAGAGGGGAATTTGGACACATATGCAGGGAGAATACTTTGTGAAGCTGCAGACCTTTGGAGGAGAAGATGATGTGAAAGTGAAGGCAGAAATTGGAGTGATATAACTACAAGCCAGAAATACCAGGGTTAGGCAGTAACCAGCAGGAGCTACGAGAATCAAGGAAGAATTCTTCCCTAGAACCTTCAGAGGAAGCATGGCCCCACTCATGTCTTCATTGTGCACTTCTAATATTCAGAACTGTAAGGGAATAATTTTCTGTTGTTTTGAGCCACCCAGTTTGTGGTACTTGGTTACAGCAGCCACGGGAAACAAATACAATAGCCAAGTGGGTTTTTATTCCATTTCTACAAGGCTGATTCAGAGGGGAACTTCTACTGAAAATAATAACAAAACTGACAGCTAAATCAGACTTAGCTGTGAAAAGTAGATGTTTTCCCTCTAACATAAGGAATAAGGCAAAGATGCGCCCCTTTCAGCACTTGTGTTTGGCTTCACGTTGGAAGTCCTAACTATTGCAGTAAGAAAAGGAAATTAAAAGTGTACAGATTAGGAAGGAGGAGAGAAAATGATCTTCATTTGCATGATTATCTGTTGCTGTGGTTTGAATGTGTCCCCCAAGGCTTCGTGTATTGCAGTTTAGTCCCCATTATGAGGTACCTACAGCGTGGAATATCTGAATTGGTGTTTGGAGGCCTGGCCCATGGAAGGGACGAAGATGAGCTAATGTCACGAAGGAGCCCTCTTGAATCAGTCCTGGTAGCTCTGTGAGAAGAAGAGACCGGGAGACACAGTACACTTTTCATCTCTTGCTACACAATGCCCTGTACCATCTTGGCATTCTTCCAGAAAGAATACCACCAGGTGTGGCCCTGCAACCTTGGAACTCCAGAACTATGAGCCATAGCATGCTTCTTTTCACTTGAAGTCATCCAGTCTGTGGTATTCAGTTATTAGCAATAGAAAATGGACTAATACATTTCTGGAGAAAATCCCAAGTAATTAAAAAGCAATAAAACCAAACCAAACAAACCCTGCTGGAACTAACAAGTGGGAACTGCAAGGTTGTACAAGGTTAATATGTAATAGTCAATTGCTTTGTTAAAGGAAAAAAAAAAGAAGAAGAAAAAAGAAAGCCACTTCTCTCTGTCCCGGCAATGAAGAATTAGAATTTGAGGGGCTGGGGTTGTGGCTCAAGTGGTAGCGCGCTTGCCTGGCGTGCATGCGGCCCGGGTTCGATCCTCAGCACCACAAACAAACAAAGATGTTGTATCCGCCGAGAACTAAGAAAAAATAAATAAATATTAAAAAATTCTCTCTCTCTCTCTCTGTCCCCCTCTCTCTCTCATTCTCTCTTTAAAAAAAATAGAATTTGAAAAACATTTATATTAGCACAAAAAAATGGAACACTCATATCTACATTTGAAAAACTACTAAATTATGATGAAAAACATTACAAGAATAATCAAATTGAGAGAGAACTCCATGTTCATTGACAGGAAAACTTGCTATCATTATTATGTCAGTTTCTCCCAATTTTGATCAATAGATTTACTGCAGTGAATCAAAATCCCAGCAGGTTATTTTGTGGATATCAACAAACCCATTCTAAGGTTTTCATGAAGAGACAGGAAATGTGGGACAACTGACACATTACTGAAAAACAAAACCGAGGGCTAATACTACCCAACTTGAAGACTTAACTATAAAGCTATAGCAATCAAAATTGTATGATATATGTATGTGTGTGTGTATTAGATGAACACAATACCTTTATTTATTTATTTTTATGTGGTACTGAGGATTGAACCCAGTGTCTCACACATGCTAGGCAAGTACTTTACCACTAAGCCACAACCTCAGCCCCCAAATGGTATGGTATTGATGAGGGAAAAGACATACAGGTCAAGGGAAATGAATAGCCCAGAAATAGACCCATGCAAATAAGTCAAGTGGATCTTTAAGGAAAAAATAGCAATTCAGTGAAAGAACAGCCTTTTCAACAAATGGTGCTGGAACAACTATGGGCAATTCACATGAAAAAAAAAATTGACATACAGTCTTTAGACCTTCCACAAAAAATTAAATCAAAATGGAGCAAAAACCTACATTTTACATGCAAAACCAGAAAGTTTCTGGAAGATAACAGAAAATCCAGATGACCTCGGATTTGGTGATTACTTTTTAGTCACCAAAAACAGTCCATGAAAGAAAAAAATCAATAAGGTAGATTTAATTAAGACTTTTGACTCTGGGCAGGGTATGGGGGTGCATGCCTGTAATTCCAGCTACTTGGGAGGCTGAGGCAGGAGGATCACAAGTTCAAGGCCAGCCTGGACAACTTAACAAGACCCCTGTCTCAGGATCTACAAAAAAAAAAAGGCTGGAGTGTAGTTCAGTGGGAGTATGCTTCTGAGTTCAATCCCTTGAACCACAAGGGGGTGAAAAAAAGGCTCTAGGAAAGACATTATTAAAAGAATGGAAAGAAAAGCTGCAGACTGGAAAAAAATATGTGCAGAATACATGTCTTGTAAAGGACCAAAATGTACAAAGAACTCTTAAAACTCAAGGAAACAAACAACCCTGTCGAAAAATTGACAAAAGACTGTTCAGGCATCTTGTTACAGAATACCAACTGATGGCAAATAAGCATATGAAAAAATTCCCAACATTTTATGCTCTTAGAGTTTCACACATTAAAACTGATGATGTGTCACTGCACACCTATTAGAAGTTCAAAATACTTGTAACTCCAAATGCTGATGGGATGTAGAACCACAGGAACTCTCACTCTTTGCTAATGGGAATGTAAAATGGTACAGCCACTTTGAAAACAGTTTGATAGTTAATTACAAAACTAAACACATCTGGCCATACTATCCAGTAATCATATTCTAATATTTTCCCAAATGAATTGAAAATTAATGTCCACACAAAACCTGCACATGAAGCTTGGAAGCAACCAAGATGTCCTTCAGTTGGTGAACAGGTAAATAAAATGGTACATCCAGACAATGAAAGGTATTCAGTTCTAAAAAGAAATAAGCTACCATGCCATGAGAAGACGGAACCACCTTGCAGGGAGCGGTGGCATAAACCTGCAATCTTAGCTATTTGGGAGGGCAAAGCCATCTTGGGAGATTTAGTGTAGATTCCGTATCAAAGTTTTAGAAGGGCTGGGAATGTACTTCCATGGTAGAGTGGTTGCCTAGCCTGTGTGAGCTCCTGGGTTCAATCCCCAGAGTGCCTCTCCCCCCCCCTCAAAAAAAAAAAAAAGACAGAACCACTTTAAATGCATATTACTAAGAGAAAGAAACCAATCTGAAAAGATTGTGTACTGTATGATTCCAACATAGGATATTTTGGAAAAATGTGATTATGGAGACCATAAGAAGATCAGAGATTTGGGAGGTGTATACAGTTAGACATAGGTGAAGCACAGGAGATATTTAGGCTGTGGAAGTATTCTATATGTTACTATAATGATGGATACATGACATTATACATTTTCCAAACCCATAGGAAAGTACAACACAGAAGAACCTTGATGTAAACTCTAGACTTGAGTCATTACTAATGTATCAATATTTGTGTCCATCAGTTGTAATAAACATATCACCTTAATACAGTATTGATGATACAGAAAATGGAGTTGGAGGAGGCTCGAGTTGTAGCTCAGTGGCAGTGAGCTTGCCTCACATGTGGGGAGCACTGGGTCTGATCCTAAGCTCCACATAAAAATAAAATAAAGGTATTATATCAATCTACAACTAAATAAATTTTTTTAATGGAGTTGGATGTAGAAGGAGGGTACATGGGAAATCGTACTATTACCTCAGTTCTTATTTTATACATTTAAAAACTGCTTTAAAAGTAGCCTCTTACTTTAAAGACTGAAGACAGAAAGATATCTTCATATGCACTGAATAACTTTTTTAAAAAATGATGGGCAATAAAAGTGTTATTGAGAATGTGGAGAAACTGGAACCTTCGTATATTGCCATTGAGACTATAAACTGATGCAGCTACTTTTTTTTAATTAGTTGCTCATGAAAATACAGTGATCTTGACATACATTTGAATCAAATGGGATATAATTTCTCATTTTTCCAAGTGTACAGGTTGCAGAATCGCATTGGTTATAGGATGATGCAGCTACTTTGGAAAACAGTTTGGCAGTTATTTAGAAAGTCAAACAGATTTACCATATGACCTAGCATTTCTAGGAACATACCCAAGAGAATGGAAAACAAGTCCACACACAACCTTGTACTCAGATGTTCACAGCAAAAGCTGGGTGTGGTATGCACACATTGCCCCAGCTACTCAGGAGATTGAGGTAAGAGGATTGTGAGGTTGAGGCCAGCCTCCGTAACTTAGCAAGACCCTGTCTCAAAATAACAAAAACAAAAACAACAGTAGAACAAATGTTCATAGCAGCATTGTTCATAGTAGTCAAAGATAGAAACAATCCAAATAAACGTCCGAGAATCAATGACAAAAGAAACGGGATGTGTGTCTACTTTTTATTGCAATAGAATATTATTCTTCAATACAAAGGAATGAAGGACTGGAACAAACTATAGTATGAAAGAACGATAAAAGCATTAAACTGAGTGAAATTATTTAGACACCAAAGACCACATATTTTATGATTTTATTTGTTCGGTACAGGTCAACCCATACAAAGTTCATTAGTGAAGCCAGTCACTTGGGCACACGCCTATAATCACAGTGGCTCTGGAGGCTGAGGCAGGAGGATCATGAGTTCAAATCCAGCCTCAGAAACTTAGGCCCTGAAAAACTCAGCAAGACCCGGTGTCTAAATAAACTATTAAAAAAATGGCTGGGGACATGGCTCAGTGGTTAAGTGCATGTTTGGGAAGTACTGCAAGTGTTATGGATTTCCTTTTGGGGTGATAGATAAATTCTAAAATTAGTGGTAATGGGCCAAGTGTGGTGGTGCACACTTGTAATCCCAGTGACTTGGGAGGCTGAGGCAGGAGGATCACAAGTTCAAGACCAGTTTTAGCAACCTAGTAAGGCCCTACACAATTTAGTAAGACCCTGTCTCACTGTCATCCGTGGGGATGTAGCTCACTGGTAAAGCACCTCTGGTTTCAATTTCCAGTATCAAATAAATAAAATTAGTGGTGATGGTTTCAAAATTCTGAAAACATCAAAATCTTCTTATACTTTAATGGGGTGAGTTTTATGATATATCAAATTATATTTCAAGAGCTTGGTGCGGTGGTGCACACCTGTAATCCCAGCAGCTAGGGAGGCTGAGACAGGAGGATCACAAGTTCAAAGCCAGCCTCAGCAAAAGTGAGATACTAAGCAACTCAGACCCTGTCTCTAAATAAAATACAAAATAGGGCTGGGGATATGGCTCAGTGGTCGAGTGCCCCTGAGTTCAATCCCCAGTACCAAAAAAAAAAAAAAAAAAAATATACATTTCAATAATGCTGTTCAGAATAAAAAGCACTCCTCAACCTTGCAGCCTTATTGTTGTCCTGGTGGAACCCGCAAACAGGAAAACAGCTTCCAGTGCTGACTGGGCCCCTGTCATCCCTCCTCTGCTGCTGGTGGCTTTGAAGGCTTCCTCTCGAGGTGGTTACATTTTGTCCAGCTTTTCCAACTGTCCTGAGTTGAGGGTTTCTCAGGTCTTGGTCTACCACCTGAAGCCTTCCAGGCAGTCTTAAACCAGATGTGACATTTAGTATCAGATTTAAATTTGTATCTCTAAGTCTAGCAATTCTCAAAATTTTTAGTCTTTACATTCTTAAATATTACTGAGGGCCTCAAAGAGTTTTTGTTCACATGAGAATATATCTGGAAATAGTTACCATATTAGAAGTTATTTAAAATTATCAATAAACTAGCCAGGCATGGTAGTACATGCCCTATAATCCCTGCTATTCAGAAGACAGGCAGGGGGATGGAAAGTTGAGGCCAGCCTTGGCAACTTAGTGAGACCCTGTCTTGAAAAATAAAAAAACAACTGAATGTGCTGGTGCACATTTGTAATCCCAGCAACTTGGGAGGCTTAGGCAGAAAGATTGTAAGGTTGAGGCCAGCCTGGGTAACTTACACCCTCAGCAACTTAGCAAGATCCTGTCTTTTTTTTTTTTTTTGAAACTCCAGGGGCATTCAACCACTGAGAAACATTCCAGCCCCTTTTTAAAGACTCTGTCTTAAAATAAAAAATTAAAAGGTCAGTCCCCAGTACAGTGTGCGTGCACACACACTCAAAAGATAGAGATACACAAGTATTCATGTGTTTATATATGTTAAATATATATTTATGTAGAGTAATATTTTATAAATATGTGTATAATTTTAATTTATTCCTCCTAATCCTGATGAGAAGGTAAAATGATTGTTTTCTCCATATTTCAACTGAGGAGATTGAGTCCTCAGGGCATAGCTAAGGGGCAGTGGAATCAAACTCAGTACCAGATCTCCTGACCCCAAATCCAGTGTCCTGTTTGCTTATCTGTAAAATGAAGTTTCTTCCAAATAAGTTTCTGAGTCACCTCTTAATACAGCTTATCAGGGGAGTTGGTGAGATTGATATGGTTGTGCCCCAAATTGGAAAATGGACTAGAGCTGGGCTTCTGAAGCAGGGGCCTGACGAGAAGGTGCCCCTGAGGGAACAAACTCCAGGTTTTCTTCATTCTCTTCAATCTGCTCAAGACTGAGCACAAGGGAGGAATTTCTGTTGGCGAGGCTTGAGCCCTCTGCATGTCCTGTGGTTTATGTGGTGGCTGTCAACTGGGGGTGGTTTTGTCCTCTCGGCGGGCAGCCTAGAGACACTTTTGGTCATAACTAGGAGAGAATGCTGTTGGCATCTAGTGGACAGAGACCCAGCATGCTGCTGAACCCCGAGCACAGCTCGGCCCCCACAATGAAAAATTGTCTGGCAGTGCTGAGGTCAGGCGGGAACTGAAGTTCTGTTACCAAAAGAAGAAATAAGTACCACAAACTGAGGCAGTAATTCCAGTGATTGTGAAGATGGATTACATGTTTGTAAATTTTGGAGTACTTGAGGTTTCTCAGAAAAAGGGGCATTTATAAAATATTTCAACCTCTGAGCTTAAAAAAAGATTATAGGTGATTATTTTTAGGAAAGGTTCTTTGAAATAAAATTTTCATGTAGGATAACCTATAAATAATAGTGCATGCATAAGTAATTAATATTTAAACTTAATTCATAATTTAGTTTTTTGAAGGGAATTGTGAACAACAACAAAAAAAATTAGTATGAACTCACTCAACCAGAATCAAAACTGAATTAAACCAAGGCCAGGTGTGGTTAGCATACCCCTGTAATCCCAGCTACTTGGGAGATTGAGGCAGGAGAATCCCAAGTTTAAGGCTAGCCTCAGCAACTTGGTAAGAACCTGTCTCAAAAACTAAAGGATAAGGGCTGGGGATGTGGCTCAACTGGTAGTGCGCTCGCCTGGAGTGCGTGCGGCCCGGGTTCGATCCTCAGCACCACATACCAACAAAGATGTTGTGTCTGCTGAGAACTAAAAAATAAATATTAAAAATAAAATTCTCTTTCTCTCTCTCTCTCTCTCTCTCTTAAAAAAAAAAAAAACTAAAGGATAAGAGCTGTAGTTCTGTGGTAAAGCATCCCTGTGTTCATTCCTCAGTACCAAACAACAGCGACAAAACACAAAAACCTGAATTAAACCAAAGCACTCTTAAGGGGACTTCTTACAATTGAACTAAGCTTTTTTTTTAATATTTATTTTTTAGTTGTAGTTGGACACAATACCTTTATTTTATTTTTTATGTGGTGCTGAGTATCGAACCCAGGGCCTTGCACATTCTAGGTGAGCGCTCTACCATTGAGCCACAAACCCTGAACTATTGAAATTGAACACAACTAGAACATGATTATGTTCCCCAAATGGGAAAGCAATTATTCTTCAAACTTATTCAAGACAGTAGATAATTTATTTAGTTATAATAAAAACATTTCACATTATGCAGATTGTAGGATAATATTTAGATAAAGAACCTTTCATTTCTCCACAACTTTGGATGTTGCCAGTATGTCGGAATCTGAGGATGGTGGATCTGTGGCTTGTGTGTTCCTTTGTTACAACTTTTCTAGCACTTCACCATGTTCTTTGCCTACACAGTTATTAGCGATAAATCCAAGTAGAAGGAAGACTGATTCAGCCCATAATTTTCCTACCGTTCCCTTTTTTTTTAAAGTTTATTGAACATCTAATTATTTCTGAACTTGTTTTTGCTATTATATGTGTTTTCCTTTTTTTTTAAGAGAGAGAGAGAGAATTTTTTTACTATTTATTTTTTAGTTATCGGAAGATACAACATCTTTGTTTGTATGTGGTGCTGAGGATTGAACCCGGGCCGCATGCATGCCGGGAGAGCGCGCTAGCACTACCACTTGAGCCATATCCCCAGCCCCCTACCGTTCCCTTTAACTTTGTTCCGTCTGTTTGAAGATAAGCTGTGTACATGTGACTCATAACTTGCCTATTTGGCTTTCATATTTTGTAATACCCATGCTGTTCCAGGTCTGTTTTACTACCCTGAGAAAGTCTAGAAATGATTAGAAGCTTTTTTCCATGCCTGTCAGACATGGTAACTTTGGAGCCAGCTGCCAAAGGAATCCACTGCCAGGTCCCCAGGTTGGGATTTTAATAAGTCTCTCTCACTGTGGTCCTTTGCCCCAGGGCCCCACGAGTTACCTCATTTGGGTGTCATTTCAGGTGAACCACTGTCTACCAGAGAAGATTGTGGTGTACCGTGATGGAGTGTCTGATGGTCAGCTGAAGACAGTTGCCAACTATGAGATTCCTCAGCTGCAGAAGTGTTTTGAGGCTTTTGAGAATTACCAGCCCAAGATGGTGGTGTTTGTAGTTCAGAAGAAAATCAGTACCAATCTGTACCTGGCTGCTACTGAGCACTTTGTGACACCCTCCCCTGGAACTGTGGTAGATCATACAATAACAAGTTGTGAGTGGTAAGTGGGCAAAAAAAAGACAGTATTGGAGGATAGGTTGGAGAAGTTACCTGTTTCCTGGGTATTGGGATGTGGAGGATGCCAGAGAGATTGGAATGGAATCCACAGGTTCTCTTTTTCTTTCTTTCTTTCTTTTTTCCTTTGTAAATTTTTTTTTTTTTTTTAATTTTGGTGCTGAGGATTGAACCCGAGGCGCTTTACCACTGAGCTGCATCACCAGCCCTCCTTATTTTTTGAGACAGGATCTCACTAAAGTTGCTCACTAAATTGCTGAGGCTGGCCTTGAACTTGCATACTCCTGCCTCAGCCTCCTGAGTTGCTGTGATTACATATGTGCATCACCATGTTCAACCAGATTCTACTATTGAAAAAAATAAAGCTTTAAGCTAGACATGGTGGCACAGGCCTCTAATTCCAGCAACTAGGGAGGCTAATGCAGTAGGATTGCAAGTTGTAGGCTTAAAAATTTAGTGAGTTCTTGTCTCAAAATAAAAAATAAAAAGGTCTGGGGATGAAGCCTGGTGGTAGAATGCCCCTGGGTTCAATTTCCAGTGTCAGGAGGAAAAAAGAAATTAAAAGAAGAAAAGTTTTAACAACATTGAAAACCAACAAAGCTTTTACCGTTAAATACAGAATTCTGCCTATGCAGTCTTGTCTTAAGACCCAGACGGCTAACCCTTCCACGCACAGGTAAGGGAGCGTCTCCCACCACTGCAGTAGCCCAATGAGTCAGGAGACCTAAATTCTAATACTAATCTGATTCTTGTGTGTCCTGGATCCAGTCATTTTCCTTTCTAAGCCTACATGGAGGAGCTAGAGTGATTTCCAAGATCCTCTCCAGCTCCTCCAGCCAAATCTGACCATGTCCTTCATTGGTGCTTTTTCCTTCCTAGGGTGGATTTCTACCTCCTGGCCCACCATGTACGACAGGGCTGTGGCATTCCTACGCATTATGTCTGTGTTCTCAACACTGCGAACCTGAGCCCTGATCATATGCAGAGGTGATAACTTACTCCTTTCTCACCCTAACTTCTGACCAGCTAGCTAGGTGGGGTCACTGCCTGCCCCCAGGTATACCTACCCCTTGAATTTGACCACAGTGGTATTCTTTTGAGAAGTAACTGGTAATCCCGATTTTACAAAATTACTTGAAGATCTTAAAATAAATAAATACATAAATAAAACTGATGTCAGCCAGTGCCCCTGAACGTTCTAAAGTACTCTTATTTATTCAAGAGACAATGTCTTGCTGTGTGGCTTAGGCTGGTCTTGACCTCCTGGACTCTAGTAATCTTTCTGCCTCAGCTTTCCAAGTAGCTGGGACTGTAGGTGCACACCACCGTGCCTGGCCGGCATTTGTGTTTTAAGAAATGCTGCACATGGTTATGACACCACCAGATGTGACACCCAGTGTCCTTGAGTTCATATCGTCTCAACATGCCGCTGAGGTCCTTATCCTACTGCAGACTTTTCTTGTAGGCAAAGAAAGGCATTTTCTTCCTGTTGTCTTTCTTGTTTTAGTATAAAAATAAGAAAACGAGGGGATTCACCCATCCTCTGACTTACAAATGATCGAAGTAGAAACAATTACATAGAAGAATAATGATCCCAAGTGCTGCTTTGTGTATTCCTGGGTTCCCCAGTTTGCTGGCAAGGGCGCTGTGTGTCATATCCCCGTGAGTGTGTGATCACACCCTGAATTGGAAGCAGAGAGTGATAAAGATCACATTTTCTTTTTGGCCTCCAGGTTGACTTTCAAACTGTGCCACATGTACTGGAATTGGCCTGGTACCATTAGAGTTCCAGCTCCTTGCAAGTATGCCCACAAGCTGGCTTTCCTCTCAGGACAGATTCTGCACCATGAACCCGCCATCCAGCTGTGTGAGAACCTGTTTTTCCTGTGACCACAGCCTGAGCATAGGCTGATAGGAGAAATAAGACTTCACAGCTCAGTCATGACTCTCGCAGAAGGAGCAGAGACAGAAGTGGAATTTTGTGTTGGTGTTTTCTCTTTCTCCAATCTTGTAGAATAGGTTTTCCGTTTTTCTTTTATCCTGATATCAAGAAGCAAGTTTCCAAGTACCAGGTGGAGATTGCCTTCCTGTCTTTGTAGAGCAAATGATGGAAGTACTGTGCAGAGGCAGGCAGAGTCAGTAGATGTAGGGGAGCCATTAACAGCCTCCCAAGGAGTCAAGCACAGTGGCACATACCTGTAATGCCAGCAACTTGGGAGGCTGAGGCAAGAGGATCATAAGTTGGAGGCTAGCCTCAGCAACTTAGTGAGGCCCTAAGTAATTTAAGGAGACACTGTCTCAAAATAAATAGGGCTAGGTGTGTAGCTCAGTGTAACTCAGTATGTGCTTAGCATGTGTGGTCCCAGGTTTAATCCCCAGTGCTTCCATAATAAAGAGTCTCCCAAGCCAACATAGCTGTAGAAATATGCAGAAACAGCATTTGTACCTGGAAGCTGTGGTTACAAAGAGGCTCCCATTTCTGGCACCAGAGGTGAGAAAATGAATGAAGTCATTGCAGATTTCTTAAGTAGGGAGTTACTTTTTGGGAGCAACTGAGAAAGATTAAGTAAAAGGGTGTGAAGCAGAGTTTTTCAAAGAGAGATTATTGTTGCCCACAGGTGTGAAAGCAGGTGACCCGCTCCTGTGGCATAATCAGGCCCTGTGTGTTCATCTCCCCTGGGGATTGAGTTTATGATACCTGTCACTGGAATCGGATTTAAGGTGACTTGCAGCTATCCCTCAACTTAGTTTTTTCTATGCCTTTCAGTTGCTTTACAGCATGTTGCTTTCTTGCTCCCCTTGAACACACACTTTGCTCTATCTTTGTGACTGATCTTCAGTAAGTTTCAGTCTTTTAAGTAACAATCAGAACACATGGAAAGAATTCAGCAGCTAGGAAAGTTCAGGATGGGGTGTGAGTTTTTCATTGGCCTTTCTCCCAGTGCTTGGCCTTCCTTTCGGAGCTCTGTTTGTAAATGGAGCGCTCATTTCTCTTGCACAAGAACCTCTTCCGGCTATGGGCTCACTTAGCTGGGGATTTTTCGGAATCCCGGTTAAGATTTCCAGAAGTCAGCTTTGGAAAACGGGACGCTTCTACCAAAGTCCACACATTACAGTTTAGGAAGTTATCACTATGCCTGAGTGTTTCAGGGAAGCAATGGTTCTTGTTTTCTGTGTCTTCCTCCATTTCTCCCCTCCCCATTTTAAAATCTTTGGATCTCTTCAGACTTATTTTTATCATACCTTGCTTTGCTGGGTTTTAAAAGCCAGTTTTATTTAACCTTTTCAAATTGATATTTATTTATTTATTTGTGTGTGTGTGTGTGTGTGTGTGATAGAAGGGAGAGAACAGAGCAGAAATACCTATTTTATACAACAGTGCATGGGAAGAGGAAATTCAGCTTAAATTCCTTAAAAGAAGAAGCCAAGAGAGCTTTTAATTTGTGGCAGTGCCCACAGAGGTTGGGAAGGGATGTGTGTTGATAGAGATTTATTTGGAGTTGGCTACAGAGGGTGAGGCTAAGGCTGGGAATCTAAAAGCCACAGATGGAACCACTGGTCTCTGGTTGGAGAGATCAGCTTCTGATAGTCTTTAGAAGCATTTTGAATTTCCCTTTTAAAGTTGGATTTCCGTGCTCTTTTTCTCTTAGATAATCAGAAGAGATAAATGCTTGAATATAATATAGAAATTTCTTCACTTTTTATTTCTGGTGTTCTTGTGTTGTTTTTCAGTTTTAATGCCAAGTGATTGGATCCTGGGTGGGAAATAAAAGTAAATTTGTATAAATGGGCAGTCATGTTTGAAATAGTATCATTTATTTATTATATGGATACAGTTCTTTTTCTGCAGACAGCTGTAACACTTAGAATTATTCATTTATTACTGTACATGCAAGGTGCAGTGTCAGTAGCCAGATGATTGCACCCTGAGCTGAGTAGAGTTATTAGAAGACTTATTGGAGCTGTCTCACTTCTGGGACAAATGTAGCATTTATATTTTGTGTGTGTCAGGTAGCGGGTGTACCTCAGTGGTAGAGCACTTTCCTGACAGACTCTGAGGTTCCATTCGCAGCAATGGAAAGAAAACCAAAAACAAAACCAAAACCTTACACCTCTTACCCATATTTTGTTGTGTTTGTGTTGTCTTGTTTTCAGATCTCCTTAGACCTGGAGAGTGCGCTTCAGGGTGGCCTCCCTTTTGTTATTAAACGCTTGCCCTTCTTTATGTACACTTTGCAGTGTGCTTCTGGTTCCTAAAACACCTTCCCAAAGTGTCATGGCTGCTCCTTTCATTGAGGCTCCTTTTAGAGCACTGCAGTTTTCTATTTAGGAACTCCACTCTTCATGATGTAGTGCTTCCTGGGCTCATTCTACACAGTGTGCAATAGGGCCCTTTTCACGGGGGCAGCATTTCATTGATTGATGTGGAAAAGGAAAGAATTTTAGAAATGTCTAGCTCTTTATATTGAAAATCTCTAAGTTTAGGACCTGAAATTAAATTCTCAAAGATTTGGGATTATTGAAGAAGATCCCATTTTCTCCTTCTGGTTTTATTCCTGGCTTCATCTGAGTTTCTTAGTAACTTTTCCAAAATATGAGGAAAATCAAGAGAATGAGAAGACAAGCCATAGACTTGGAGAAAATACTTGCAAAATTCATATCTGGTAAAGAGTTCCAAAATATACAAAAAACTCTTAAGAACATCATAATGAGGGACTGGAAGTGTAGCTTAATGGTAAAGCACAAGGTTGGCATTGGGGAGGCACTGGGTTCAATCCCTAGCTCCCCCCAAACAAAAAAATTAAAAAGCCTAATTTAACATAATCTTACCATACAACCCACCAGTCACACATCTTGGCATTTACCCAAAGAAAGTGAAAACTTAACATCCACACAAAAATTTGCACACAGGTGTCTATAACAATTTTATTCATAATTTTAAAACTTGGAAGCAACAAAATATACTCAGTAGCAGAGTGTGGTGGCACACACCTGTAATCCCAGCTACTTTGGAGGCTGAGGCAGGAGGATCATAAGTTCAAGGTCAGCTTGGGCAACTTTATGAGAACCTGTCAAAAAATGAAAAAGGCTGGGGATATAGCTCAGAGGTAGAGCACTTGCCTAACATGTGTGAGGCCTTGGGTTCAATTCCTTGTATTGCAAAAAAGAAGAAAACAAAAGAAAAGAAAATGTTCTTAATTGTTAAATGCATAAACAAACTCAGGTATCCAATTGGTAAAATATTATTCAGTATTAAAAAAGCCATGAAGTCATAAAAAGACATGGAAGAACTTAAATGCTTATTGCTCATGAAGTCAATCTGAAAAGGCTATATAGTGTGTGATTCCAACATATGGCATTCTGGAAAAGGCAGAAGTTTTAGTGGAGGCTATAAAAGGACCAGAGGTGGGGAGGCAGGGAATGACTAGGTAGAGCACAGAGGGTTTACTTAGCACAGTCAAACTATTCACTGTGACACTGTAGTAATAGACACGTGTCATGAATTTGTTAAAACCCAGGGAATGCCCAACACTAAAAGTGTACCCTGATGTAAACGATGGACTTTGAATAAAAGTGATATGTCAGTGAGGCTCATTGGCTGTAACAAATGTACCACTCTGGTGGTGGACGTTGATGGTGTGGGAAGCTGTGTATATGGGAGGGCTGGGGATATATGGGAAATTTCTATACATTCTGCTCATTTCTTCTTTGATATTAAAACTGTTCTAAAAATGAGGTTTGTTTTTGTTTTTGTTTTAAATAAGGAATAATAGTAGACTTCTGGCAATATGGTAACCTGAATTGAATCCAGGGGTGCTTAACCACTGAGTCACACCCTGCCTCCGCACTTTTTATTTTTTATTTTGAGACACTGTCTCACTAAATTGCTTTGGGCCTCACTAAGTTGCTGAGGCTGGCCTTAAACTTGAGATCCTTCTGTTTCAGCCTCCCAAATTGGTGGGATGACAGGTGTGTGCCACCACACCCTGCACTAACCTGACATTTCTGACAAAGAAAAGTTGACCCAAATAGTTTTGTTTTGGGGGGGTTTTGTTTTTTGTACTGGGTGATTAAACCCAGGGCATTTCTATTATAGCCTTTGTGCTTTTTGTTGTTTATTTATTTATTTATTTGGTACTGGGGATTGAAATCAGGGGCACTCAACCACTGAGACATATCCCCAGCCCTGTTTTCTATTTTATTTAGAGACAGGGTCTCACTAAGTTGCTTAGTGCCTCACTGTTGCTGAGGCTGGCTTTGAACCCATGATCCTCCTACCTCAGCCTCCTGAGCTGCTGAGATTACAGGCATGATTACATGCATCACTATACCAGATTTTTTTGTTTTTGAGACAAGATCTCACTATCTTGTCCAAGCTGGCCTTGAACTCCTGGGCTCAAGTGGTCCTTCTGCCCCAACCTCCAAAGTAGCTGGGACTAAAGTGTGCATTACATCCTCCTTGGCCAATGTAGAAAATATATTTTTTCGTACATAACTGAACTTGGAGAAAATGGAACAAAGAAAGGAAAGAAGTGGAGAAGAGGGGAAGGAGGAAGGAAAGATCATATCTAGGTACAAGAAAGGAAAGTCAGAGAGGTAATAGTTGATACCAACACAGCTCCCAGGATAATGGACAAAAGGGCAGGAGCACTTGATTCTAGGGAAGGCTAGGAGATGTGGCCTCAGACCCTGGGAAGTGCAGGATTGTTGGAGCTAAGTCTGCTGGATGAAGAGGGTATAACCTAGAAGGGTATAAAAAATTCCTGCCAATCATGCATGTGTGTAGTCTGAAGTTGTATTGCCAGCTTGCTAAAGGACCACAGGCTGAAAAGTTAAGATAAGGTTGATCTAGGCTGGTGAGAGCTCCAGAGCCCTGCAGAACCAAAGTAGTTGACTCTATTGCTGGAGGGAGGGCTTCCTGGGAGAGAAAATTTAGGAGGGAAGGGAGAGAGGGTCCAACATTTGTCTTAAAAAGCTCCTGCAGATTAAAATAGAATAGGTGACAGACAAGGAGCAAAATATAAAGTCTGAGAATTTTCTAGAATTAAGGTCAGATATGAATCATCTAACTGAAGAAACTCAGTTGAGGATAAAGAAGAACAGTTCTAATAATAATGTTTCATTATTGAAAAATTAGAGAAAAATGAAAAATCAACACACCCATAACTTGGTTCTTTGAAAAGATGAACAAAGTGAGCAGACCTTTAGACAGGTCAAGAATAAAAGAAGACTCAAATTACTAAAACTTGGTGAGGGGTGGTGATTAGAGAATACCATGAAAATTGTATGCTAGAAAATTAGATAAAATTAACACATGCCTTTTTTTTTTTCGTACTGAGGATTGAACCCAGGGGCGCTTAACTATAAGTAAGCCATATTCCAGCCCTTTTTATTGTTTATTTTGAGACAGGGTCTCCCTAAATTGCTTAGAGTCTTGCTAAATTGATGAGGCTGGCCTTGAACTTGCAATCTTTTGGCCTCAGCCTCCCAGGCCACGGGGATTATAGGCCTGTACCACCACACTGGGCAAACTGACACATTCCTATAGATTACTTGCTAACAAGTCAACAATTACTTTCCCCAGTTCTTTTTTTTTTTTTGGTCTGAAAATCCATAATAGTAATATAGATGATTCACAACTGAGGCATCTAGCCACATTCTGTTCTTACCCTTTGGCTGATAGTGTAGGGCAATGGGTCTCCAGACCTGATCATGGGTTGAAGAGGACCTTTACATTCCCTCTGGTCCTCCCTGAGTTTGTTCCATGCCAAAACAGAAAATCATTTTCAAGGAAGTACCAAAGAAACCTGGTCATCCATCTCCTGACAGGCTGTAGAAAAGTTATGGCCTTTTGGTCAAAGCCTTGGCCTTGAGCTAGCGCTGGGGGCCTGTAAGAGGCATCCTGGACCCCCTGCAGGCATGCAAGAGGCATTCTGGACCCCCTGCTCATCAAGTTGCCTGCCTTGTCAATGCAGACCACCCAGGAGGCTAAAACTTCCTGAGTTCTCAGCTCCACCCTTAACACAAATAGGGTCATCATTCTCTGGCTTCTTTCCCAAGGCCTTTCCCTTCCCTTCCCCTCCTCCCCTCATCAACGGGAAATCTGTCTTCATACCTTTGGCAGGTAGGTGTGGCCTTTTGTAGATGGGAAACAGCAGCAATGAAAATGTCATTTTCTTGTGCCCAGTTCCCTTAAATATTGCCCAATATTAAACTTTTAGTGAGCTGGCCTGTTCATTCATCCAACAAATATTGATTGAGAATCTGTTATGTAGGAGATATTATGTTAGGGAACACAGCTGTACATCAAGATCTCTTGTAATCAAGGGAGATTAACAAAGTTAGATGTTGCAATTAGATACTTTGAAGGGAAAAGTTTAAGTATCATAAACCATATTAATTCTGTAGGTCATAATTAATGGGGGTTTGTCACTACTTTTTATCAATGTGTTGCATATATTAAGAGCATTTCATTTTGTGAAAAATATATTTTTTTGTAGTGCTGCGGATCAAATTGAGGGTTTTGAGCATGCTAGGCAAATACTACAACTAAGCTACAACCCCAGCCCCCATTTGGTGAAAATTTTGCTTGCTATATTATTTGTATTGGAGTTCTGGTGTTTCTTTTTATGCTTTAATGTGGGTTACCATCAAAAGAGTTTGAAAGAATGGATCAAATACATTTAGGAACAATCAAGAATCTTGCTAAGGGAAGGTTACTTTGAGTTAGAATTTTGACAATTGGGAATGGGAGTAATGAGGGGGGAAAGGGTATATATATTCAGTGGACACAGAGAGAATTTGGGCCCCAAACTGGCACTCGATATGAAGATCAGTTCCATCAGTGACAAGATAAGGTTTAGTGAGGATGTACGGAAAGAATTTTGTGTGGGGGTGGATACAGAGACTTAGGACCTTTTGGTTTTGAGCAGGTTAATAATTTTCTTTCCCTCCTGGACTACTGATAGCTTATCAGCTTTGGTTGCCCATTGGACTTTGGCAGCTCCACCTTCACTCTGATTGCAAACAAGTGAGAAGCTGTGATAGGCTGGGTGGTGGGGTGTCTTTTCCTTCCTCCCCTCCCCACTATGCACTTTGAGCAGTTTCCTTGACAGATGTCTTACACAGTACTGACACCTTAGCTGGAGATACCATGGGGACTGCTCTTGCCTTAAGAAGGGATTAACACTTCTTTGGGATGTGTATTTTGGGGCTTCCTGTTATTTAGAACTATATGTTTGAAGCATTTTGTTTTGCTTTATCTCTGGGTGGGCTTCTCATTAATGCTTAAGGGAAAGGGCCTGATGGGGACTGACCTTTTGTGACAGCCCACTACACTTCAGATTAGAGTCCCATAAGTATGACATAATGTCTGAAAAACACTGAGTCCAACCAAGAAAGATAAATATAAAGGGTTATTACAGAGATGAAGGGGCTTAGGAGAAATTTTGCAAGAGATATCATTACCTTGAAATTACTTGGAAAATACAGGAGAGGAGTATCACAGCAGCTCTCCCCCTTGCCCACTGACGCAGTAATTACAGGGTGAGGATAATTGAATTTTAGAAAAACCCAGGGCCCAGCTATAGTCTCTTTCAGAGTGACAGGAAGAATCTGGCCTGGCTTCAGTGCTTGCTGTTTTACTCCATCTCTACTCAGCACTGAAGAGCAAGCACCCTGCCGTGGAGCACCAGGTCCTTCTTGCCACCTGCTTTCCTTTCCTCAGCACTGTCTTCATGGGTGTGTCTCCCCAAGAATTGCATAGGGTGGGATGTTGTCTCCCTTCCCTTCACCAATTCAGAGCCTGGTATCAACTGGGGTATCAACCACTCACTGAGCTAGAACAGGAGCATGGATACTAATTGGGCACAGTTCTGCTAGAAGATCCTTCCTCTGGGTCTGCCTGACCCAGGTGGCAGCTGGTTTAGCCATAAGGAAATAATCCTAATGTCTAGTGGAATAGAACAATGGGAATTCAGTGGGTGGTTTATTTTCTCAAGAAATTTGCATTTCCGAGGTCTGATATCCATCTCAATAGGCCCATTCCACAGCGGAAGAGACTCCTGGGACACTCCGGACACTCAGCACAAAAACATCAGTCCTGGCTTTGGGTTAACAGACAAGTCACTTTAGAAGTCTGACTATCGTCATTGGCAGCCTAGCCAAGGGAACCAACCTGGATCCATCTAGCTGGCTGGATTGGCCTACCGGCCCACATAAGAAATAGGTAAATTGGGGCTGGGGATGTGGCTCAGGTGGTAGCGCGCTCGCCTGGCATGCGTGCGGCCCAGGTTCAATCCTCAGCACCACAAACAAAGATGTTGTGTCCACCAAAAAATAAATATTAAAAAAATTCAAAAAAAAAAAAAAAAGAAATAGGTAAATAATGGAAAAAGGAAAGATGTAGCAACTCCCTTTTCCTTTCTCCATGTTTCCCCATTCACAATACAGATGGGGCACAGGACCTTGGCTAAGGTGTATATGGGGTAGAATGAAAGGTGCACCTTTTTTTCTTTCTTGGTACCTGCATTTGAACGCAGAGGCACTTTACGCTGAGCCACATCCTCAGCCCATTTTTTTTTTTTTTTTTTTTTTTTTTTAATTTTGAGAAGTTGAGCTTGGCTTTGAACTTGCAGTTCTCCTGCCTCAGCCTTCTCAGTCACTGGAATTACAGGAGTGCACCACCATGCTGGGCAAAAGTTAATATTTTTAAGAAGTAGACAAAGGAAAATCGAGCAAGGTTTTTGTTTTTTAAAACATTTTTAAATTGGTGCTTTATAGTTGTACATAATGGTGGAGTTTGCAGTTACATATTCATACAAGCACATAGAATAACAATATAATTGGTCTATATCAAATGATCAAGATTGATCAAACTGCATAAATTTATTTTTTTTTTTCTCATTATTCGCCTATTTCTTAAGCAGGCAAGAGAATCTGGCCAGCCAGAGAGATCTAGGCAACTTCCTTAACTTGGCTGCCAGTAACATTGTAGGGAAGTGGAGCAAAGTCTAGTTTGGTTATTTGGAACTTGAACAAAGCATTTTAGTTCTTTTGGTTGGTGGAGGTCTGCAGAAGAATTATAGTCTACTGGGTGCCCCCTCCTAGAGTACATTTCGGAATTCGGGACGAGAGAACCTTTTTAGATCACTCAGCAGTGTTGGAATACATACACAGATGAAGTGAGGAACACTCTTTCTCCAGCAGCGTGGGATGGAGGCCAGATCGCGAGAGAGCGTTCCACATGAGAGAAGGTAGAATGAGAGGTTTCAGGAGGGAGGAGCCTGTGGGGCCTCTATGAATCAGTGATGGAATTCAGGAGATGGCTGGAGAGAGCGGAGCGAGCCAGGATCCGGGCGGGGATGCAGGAGCAGGAGGGCGCGGGCGGGCCTGGGTACCCGGTGGCTGCACGCCGGCTGCCCCACGTGGCAGGCCCTGGGGAGAGCCGGGCGGGGCGGGGCGGCCGGGGGGCGGGCCCTGCCGCTGACGCGCGGGGTATATAGCCGGGCATGCGCGCGGCGGCGGGGGCCGGACGCTGGGAGGGGGGGCGCGAGGTTGTCTTCGCTGACACGCCGGCTGAACTGCTCCTACCGCTGCCGGCCATCCTAGGGCCTGGCGGGTGAATCTGCGCGGGCCCCACTGCCGACCTCCCGGCTGCAGGTGAGGGCGCAGAGCGGACGCGCAGGATGGGCACCGGCGACGCACCTCCAGGCTTGGAGGCACCGGGTGGGGGTGGGGGTGCTAAGGACCGGGAGACTCTCCGTGTATCGCTCTCTCCGGGGCGGCCGGGTCCCGGTGGCACCTGGCAGCGGTGCGGCGATGGCGAGGGGGAGGTCACATTGAGGTTTCCCTAGGCTGGACTGCCTGGGATGTGTGAGTCAGACAAGGGCACCCGGAACGTCGATGGCCGAGCGGAAAGGTTGAGAAAGGCTTCCTGGAGCCTGGGAACACGGAGCGCAGGGTCAGAGAAAAAGCATCGTGGATGAGCAAATCCGATGCCCTGCCCCAGGACAGCTCTGATGGGGCTCCGGTGTCTGGTCTTTGCTTTCCAGGAACTGTGTACCCCATCACCCACCAGACCATTTAGCAGCTGAAGATCGATGTCCCAAATGTTCTAGCTGGAGCTGGTGCACGGCAGAGGGGGTACCGATCTAAGCCTGGCTAACCGCGAGCATGGCTCTTTGGTTATTTTTGGTCGGTACTGACCAAGTTAGGTAGTTTGGTTCAGGCTGCCCCCTTTTGGTGTTTTAGGGCTATGGGACAAAATAGCCATCCAAGCGTTTTCACCATGTGATCCTGAGGGCCAATTAAGCGAGGAAAATATCCTGTGCTCTAGGTTGTGGGTTCACTTTTAAGAATCTTAGTATCCGTGTGAAAAGATTGGCTTCTCTAGATAATTAAATGACGTGTGTGTCCTAGGGGAGCCTGAGTATGACTTGGTGAGGGGCTGAGTGCTCTCCTGTGGGGAGGAGGAGAGGCAGGAGTGCTTTGACCCTACCCTTTCTTCTGGAGCAGCTTGGATTTGGATTTATGGCTTTAATGCCCTTCCCAGGAGATCTGCCATTGGGATAGATGCCCTGCTGGGGGTGGGTGGTGATACTAGGGTGGAGAGGGGACTGGTAGTGGAGAGGCCATCCTGCCTCTATTTGGGTTCAGCTCCTAACTTGCTCTGCAACCTTGGGGATGGCTCAGGTCAGCACTAAGATCAGATTGGATTTCTTATCCACAGTATGTACATGAAATTCTGTAATCCTTACCTCTTAAAACACAAGCCCTAAAAACTGAGAGGAACTTGTCTCTTCCTTGTTGAATAAGGGGAAGAATGTCTAGAATCATAAATTTCCGTAGTTGGAATTAAAGTCACATATTCCCTTTCTTCTTGGAGGCTTAGTTGGTTTTCCATCAGTTGTGGGGAACACAAGAGATATTGTAGTGGTCTCTTTCTGTGACTGCTTTGCAGGTGTGACTAGGGCACTGAACACTGGAGTGGGGAGACCCTGGGTATTGTCTCTTCTTTCAGAAAGATAGGACCAGAGCCTTCTTCCTGCTTAAACTAACTTTTTTTTTTTTTTGAGGGGGACCTGGGATTGAACTCAGGGGTGCTCGACCACTGAGCCATATCCCCAGCCCTGTTTTGTATTTTATTTAGAGACAGGGTCTTACTGAGTTGCTTAGCACCTCGCTGTTGCTGAGGCTGACTTTGAACTTGAAATCCTCCTGCCTCAGCCTCCTGGACTACTGGGATTACAAGCACTGGCCCTGCTTAATCTAACTTTTATTGCTTACCTGGCCTTTGGGACCCTGGGGGTGGGGGCAATGCAGGAGAGGGAGACGAGAGCCAGCTATCAACTGAGAAACCAACAAACCTGAGGGAGTAGTGGCTGGGTATATTGGCCTTGTCATTTAGGCAAGAAGAGGAGCAGGAATTGTGGACTCCTTGAGGATATGAGAGCTCTGTGACTCTCAGAGCAAAAATCTAAACCCAGCATTGCTTCAGGAAGAAGAGCTAGGTTCAATGTACAGGGGCTGGTCTGAGTCCTGTGACAGCCACTATAGTGGGTCAGGAAGAAGGCCTGTCCCCTGCCTTCCAATGTAGACTCTTGGTGGGAAGAAAGAGCACCAGATTAAGAGTAAGGTGGCAAAACCAGAGCACTCTATCAGTAGAGATGTGCTGGGCGACGGGTGGAGGGTGGAGTCAGCCAGGTGGGTCTGTGTCTAAATCCTGGCCCCATCATTGTCCAGCAGGGGACATTTCTTAACCTTTGTGGGTCTGTTCTTATTGCCTTGTGGCACTTTGAGATTGTGCCTAGAGCAGGTAGAGGCCTCTTTGTTATCTTTATCATTTTTGTAGGATGGAGTGGGCTATTTAGGATCACAGAAGCTGATAGGCAGATTGAGTTTAGGGCTGGTCTGAGCTCAGACATAGGACGGATTCACCTCTTTAGTACCTGGGCACGACTTCCCTGCCATTCTGGGTGGTCCACTTTTCCATGGCCTGATAGGGATTAGCCCACACTGGGCACTCTTAGAGAAAAGATACGTTTTCTATCATTAATTCTGGAAACTACTTTGATTTCTTCAGAGAAGAAATACTCCTCCACTGGGCCAATGATGGCCAGGAAGGACTCACAATACCTGTGTGCGTGTGTGTGTTTATGCACATGTGTGTACACGTGTCATAGGGCTGTTCCTGTTTTCAAACCCTTTCTACCTTCTTCCTCTTTCCTTACCTTCTCACACTCCATAATTGGGCCATGTCGAATATCAGCAGGCTTGGGATCCACTTTGTGCTGCCGTGAGTTGATTGTAGATGTTGGGAATTGGGACCTCCCTCTCCCCACTCTGCCAGAGTAATTCCTCCTATTCCCACTTGACACCTGAACACCTGGTGCCTTTGCAGAACCACAGACTAGCATGTTACCTGGAGGGGCTTTGTTTTAAAATGAAAGACATTAGATCCAGAGATGCTAATTGGTGCCTTGAGTCACCAGTTACTCTGAGGAAGACCAAAGAAATGTTTTACTTTCACTCATAAACTTGATGAAATTGCCAGTAGTCCCAGTCTTTTCCTTGGAAAATTGAGGGAGAGAGGTCAGTTGTCCCTGCATATATTGGGGGTGAAAGATGGTCTTTGTTTCTGCCGCAGGTGTTTCTTCTGGGAGGGTCTCCTACTTCTTTCTCTTTGCAGACTCCCTGGTAATAGGGGCATATGTGAGAAAGGGTCGCATTGTGTGTGTGCAGGACACAGACACACTAGATGTCTGCAGTAGGCCCTCTTGGCGGGTTGTCAGACTGCCAGGTGATAAGGGGGTCAGAGTCTACTAACATGGGACTGCTGCCAGCCAGGGCCTTATGCCTGCCCTACCACAGGGCTCTGAACCCCTGCTGCCATGGAGCCTCCCAGAGGGGGGTCTTAGTTGGGCCCAACTGAGATCTGGAGGCAGAGCTGCCTGCCGGGCCCTCCAACCTGCACTAGGCCAGGAGCCTGCCTAGAGGCCAGACAACCACAGAATCCTGCCAAGGGAGCCTGGCGGGCCCAGCCTGGGAAACCTAAGTCCCTGCCTAGGCAACAGAGGTCTGACTGTTCTCAGGCCTCCTAACCTTCTTACAGCATCAAGTCCCAGAGAGTCCTGGAGTTTGATGGAATGAGAAGGTGACAGTCCTAAATTTATAGCACTCAGTATTTGTTCTTAGTAAAAAAGTTCTGTTAAAAGTTAGGAATTTATGACCAGCACGGTGGTACATGCCTGTAATCCCAGCTGCTTGGGGAGAATCTCAAGTTCAAAGCCAGCCTCAGCAATTTAGCAGGGGTCCAAGCAACTCAATGAGACTCTGCCTCTAAATAAAAATATTAAATTGGATTAGTGATGTGGTTCAGTGGTTAAGCACCCCTGGGTTCAATCCTGGTTAAAAAAAAGGAGGGGGGGTGGGAATTTAAGTTAAAAACTTATTTTAAGTAATATATCTCAAAAAACACTTATTTTTACTCACCAAGATTTTTTTCCCCTTTGCAGTGCTGGGGATCAAACCCAGGGCCTGAAGCATGTGCTCTACCACTGCAGTCTACCCCAGCCCCTTCTAGATTGTGTTTAGGGCCAACTAAAAATAAAAGGTCTTTTATTTGAGTCTCTAGATTTTTTATTAGACTTCCAAATTGTATATAAAAATTGCACCTTCATCCATCACCTGTGATTCCCTGATTTCTTTGTTAAGGTTTTTAACTAGGCTGTATATTCACATAGTTTTAACTAGGCTCTATATTCACATAGTTCAAAGATCAAAACAGTGAAAATCAAAAATAAAACTGCCCCTCCCTTTTGTAAATGCTCTAAGTGTCTAGACATCGGTCTGTCCTGCACCTTTTGCACACAGCAGCTGTATCAGCTCTTTCCACATGTGCACATGGAGGATTCTTACCATTTTTCTCTGTAAAGCTGCATGGGGTTCCATACTATGGAAATACTGTCTTTCTTTAACCACCCCCCCACCGCCCCCGCCTTGGGTTGTTTTCACTATTTTCCCATTATTTACAGTGCTGCAATGATTAACTTTATACAAGTGGCATTGCCTATGTTTATGACTGGAATAAATTCTATGAAGTGGAAATGCTGGGTAAAAGGTGAAATACAACTATTTAATTAGCTTCCATTTTTTAAAAAAAGTGAATATTTAAGATATTTGCAAATCATATTTAGAATCCTACTTCTTTTATACACACACCTGATTTAATTGTAATTTAATTTGTAACTAGTCTTTTTGTTCTTTTCTGTCTGGGGTTTGAACCCAGGGGCATTCTTCTGGGCTACATCCCTAGCCTTCCCCCACCTTTTTTTTTTAACCAGGGATTGAACCCAGGGATGCTTAACCACTGAGCCACATCCCCATCCTTTTTTTGAATTTTATTATTGGCAGGGTCTCACTGAGTTGCTTAGGGCTTTGCTAAGTTTGAACTTCCGATTCTCCTGCCTCAGCCTCCCGAGCTGCTGGGATTACAGGAGTGTGCCACTACGCCCATCTGTGAAAAGTCTTTCTAGATTAGGCATTTTCATACTTTTGTATCCTAGGATCCCTTAATATTTGCTTTTGTGTGGCTATATCTGTGGGTATTTACTATATTAAAAATTCAAACTGAGAAATTCAGAAATAGTTATTAGTTCATTTAAAACAACAAAAATAAAGCCATTATGTTAGAAAGTATATCTATTATGTGCTGTAAAATAACTATTTTCCAAAATTAAAAGAGTAGTGAAAGCCGGGCAAGGTGGCACACACCTATAATCCCAGCGACTCGGGAGACTGAGTCAGGAGGATCGAGAGTTCAAAGCAAGGCTCAGCAATTTAGCAAGGCCTTAAGTAACTTAGACCCTGTCTGAAAATAAAAAAAGGGCTAGGGATGCAGCTCAGTGGTTAAGCACTCCTGGGTAAATGCCCCAGTACATCAGAAACAAGCAAACCTACGTTCAGAGTCCTGAGAACAAACTTGAGTTAATCTCTGAAGACATATATTTATATCCTAAAATTATTTCCTAAAATTTCCAGAAATTTCTGGAAAATTCAAGACTACACAGGCACAGGTTTGCCACATGTTACACCACATATCATTTCAATTTGAAAAATGAAAGTGAAAAAGCATTTCATGTCTTAATATTATAATACAATAGTTTTTATCTCAGGGACCCCTACTAAAATCGTAGAATTGCTGCTCTCCATCACTTAAATTTAATTTTCATAGAAATGAGAACTCTTCTTTCATTTCATATTCAGTTTCTATTTAAATGAATTATAATCATAAAATTAAGTAGAACCAGCATACAGAGGTTTGAGCATAGGCCCAGCTGGCTTTTGACAAATGGCCCCCAGTGGTGAGGGGCTTAGCCAACCCAGTGGAGCTCATCTAAGAGTCTGCTCTATGAAGACAGGCCAGATCCGTCTCCATCCCCAAGTTTGTAAAGTGAGCGTGGGCAGCGCCTAATGCCCTGGGGTGGTGTTTATTGAGCTCCAGTGACTGGAACAGATGAGTTACTCAACCAGGCCCATGGAGGGGCAGGAATGGTCTGGAAGCATCCTATGAGCAGAACTGAGCCAAGTTCTGAGAGTGAGGAAGACGGGAGAGGGAGCAGGGTCCTGCCAAGAAAGGTCATGTGAATACTTTAGAGTGGCCAGCTAGGCCAAGTGGCTGAAGGGAAGAGAAGTTGGGTCCAAAATCTTTGCAGGATTCAGTCTAAAGAACTCTGAGCTATTTCCACATCAAACACTGACTGCTCTGTGTCAGTAGCCCTGTCCTGGAGGTCCAGCTCTTATCCTGAGCAACCCTGTGACCCCAAGTCCATGTTCCCTCCACCAGTCCACTGAACTCCAACCTCCTGCCTCTTCCCTGGGCCTCCGAAGCATATCACACCTTCCTTTGCAGTCTACCTGAGCAGTTCTCGCAAGTCCTCCAGACACTGTTCAGTTCCACAAATCCCCCAGATAGTTGTTTGGTATTTTTGTAAACTATATTTTCTTATTATCAAAAATAATGCATGCTTATTATAAATAAAAGTAGAATATGAAGGGAAAGTCTATGATCCTGCTGTCTGAGGTAGTCTCCTTTAGCATCTTGGCATCTTTCCTTGGAGTTGCTTTTTATGGTCCGAGTGGGTACTTATTCATTCTTACCTTTGTTTTTGTTTTTTTTTTGGTACCGGGGATTGAACTGAGGGGCACTCAACCACTGAGCCGCATCCCCAGCCCTATTTTGTATTTTATTTAGAGACAGGGTCTCACTGAGTTGCTTAGCACCTCGCCTGGATTACAGGCAAGCCCTGGGATTATGGGCGTTCGCCACCGCACCCAGCCCACGTCTTACCTATGCATCAGAATTTCTCCCTATTAAGCCTGTCTTACATCTGAATCATAATTTACTCAACTATTTCCTTTCATTTTTAAATTTTAGACTTTTTTATTTTGAATTTACATGTACCAAAAAGTTGCAAAAATAGATTCCTATGGCGTAGTACACTTATCGAGAGCAAGTCAACATTGGCACAGTGTTGTCACCAGGATCTTCATAATGTCCTTTTTCTGTTCTAGGATCTGAATTGTCATCCTCCATTGCTTTTAGTTTTTCTCCTTAGTGTCTCCTCCAAATCAGTTCCCCAGCTTTCCTTGTTAGAATTCCATACATTTTGAGCAACCCCGCCACAAGAATGATCTTGCATCTTTCCAGAGCATGGTAACCAGGCATTCATCATTGGTGGTGTCTTTTTGTGGGGGGGGGGGTGCTGGGGGTTGCACCCGAGTCCTTTCCCTTGCTCAGCCCCTGCCTGCTCAGTGGGTCTTCTTACTGGTGCTGTTTACCTGATCACTTTTTTTTTTTCCACACTGGAAAAGTTACTGTCTTGCTCTTGCTTTGCACTTTCAGGCAGTGCTTTGAGTCACTGCAATTCTGTTTCTTCTTGTGCTTTCATCCTCTAATTTTAGCACCCATCTGTGCATCTCTTGCAACAATGATTACTGTGGTATTTGCCTAATGATTTTCTATTTTCCTTCCATATTTATCAATTGGGAATCTACCCCATTTATATCAGATTTTATTATATAACTTAAAATCTTGTATGATCATTATTTGTGGCTCAGATTGTTTCAGCTTTGGCCATCTTAAGAGCTCCTTCTTTTGTCTCCTGTGGGTTTTTTTTTTTTTTTTTTTTTTTTTGGTAAGCCCCTAATTTTTTCTGTGGGCCAAGGGTGCTGGGGATTGAACTTCAGGGCACTATACCACCGAGTGAGCTATACCCTTAGTCCCAGTCCTTTTTTTTTTTTTTTTTTTTTTTTTGAGACAGGATCTCCTTAAGTGACTGAGGCTGTCCTCAAATTTATGATCCTCCTACCTTGACCGTCTGAGTCACTGGGATTACAGGTGTGTGCCACCACAATGGCTTCTATTTATTTTATTTTTTATTTATTTTGTTGTGTTATAAGGTATTCCTTGCTTATCCTGTCACTTCCTTACCCCAGCCCTAGGGTCTTCCACTTCTCCAAGGAGCTTATTATTAAAGAATGGTATTTAGAAACTAAGATGTGTTTGCTTACTGTGCTTATTGCTACTGGGATTACTTTTGTTTCTAGACCTCTTGGCAGAAAAAGCTGGGAAGTAGATGTACACCAACCTGTGCACACACCAATTTCTGTATCTGAATACACAGGTTTTGGGCTGGGGTTGTGGCTCAGCGATAGAGCGCTCGCCTAGCACGTACGAGGCCCTGGGTTCGATCCTCAGCACCACATATAAATAAATAAATTAAATAAAGGTATTGTGTCAGTTACAACTAAAACACACACACACACACACACATAAAAACAGGTTTATACTAGTATTTATTACAGTCTTTAATTTTATTTTAGTCTTTCCCCTTTTGTTCTGTATAACTTCTTTCTCTAAAAACAGTGAAAAACCCTCCTAATCATTTTTGTAATGTTGGGTGGTAGGTTTTTTTCTGATCGTTTTGCTTCAGTCATTAGGATGCTGATCTAATTTACTTGACTTGACTCTGCTCACCTTTTTTTCTTTTTTAATATTTATTTTTTAGTTGTAATTGGACACAATACCTTTATTTATTTTTATGTGGTGCTGAGGATCCAACCTAGGGCTTCACACGTGCTAGGTGAGTGCTCTACCACGGAGCCCCAACCCCAGCCTAATCCACTCACCTTTTATATGACAGAATGCGGAGACAGAGGTGAGCACTCCTGATTAACATGGGGTTCTTCATCTACAGCTGTCCTGGGATACACTGAATGTTCTGTCAATGTCTCCTTTCTTTTTTTTAGCATGCCTTATATTTTGTTTCCTTTTTATGTGGTGCTAAGGATCGAACCCAGTGCCTCACACATGCTAAGCAAGTGCTCTGCCATTGAGCCACAACCGCAGCCCCACACGACTTCACTCCTTCTCCATCACTTGCTACTCTCCTAAGCAACACTCCTGTCTGGTTCCTAGCTTCAGAATTCACTTAACACATAGAACGCACTGTACCTTGATGTTAGAAGCCAAAAGGGCTGTCTGGTGCAAGGTCAGAAGCAATTACCTCTCATTTCCACGATTACTGCTCTTAGTGGGCATGTATTTGAAATTGATAGTGGGTTGGGTTAATTGGATGTTAACTTGACCAGGAAGAAGTACAGAGGTCCAGTGCTCTGCCTGTGACCAGATCTTGTCATTTTCTACTCTGGAGAGTGAAGGTCTGTCTGTCAGAACAGGCAAGCTTATTAGTACAGCACACTTAGTGGTTTAAATCTACACCCATTTATCATTTCACAGTTCTATTCTGGGCATAGGCTGGGCATAGTGGTGCATACCTTATAATCTTAAGTGACTCGGGAGACTGAGGCAGGAGAATTACAAGTTTGAGGCCATCTTTAGCAACTTAGCAAGACTTTCCCTCAAAATAAGTAAAATGGACTGGGTTCTATCCCCAGTACCAAAAAAAAAAAAAAAAAAAGTCTGGGCATTGTGTGACTGGCTTCTTTGCTGAGGGTCCCACAAAACTATAAGGTACACAAAGGCAAGGGTCACTGGGGTTTTATTGTCCTCTGGAATGGGTGTGTGGGGCTCTGCCAAGTTCATGTGATTCCTTGTGGCTACAGGACTGATCCCCCCTTCCTTGTTGGTGGCCTGCCACGAACCACTTTCGGTTCCTAGAACACCGCTACTTTTACTTCCCTTTCTTTTTTTGGGTACTGGGAATTAAACCTAGGGGTGCCTAGCCACTAAGCCACATCCCCATCCCTTTTTATATTTTATTTAGAGTTGCTTAAGGTCTCACTAAGTTGCTGAGGCTGGCTTTGAACTCAAGCCGCTGGGATTACAGATAAGCACCACTCTTCCCAGCTTCCTTCCCTATCTTAATGTCAACTAAGAACTGCAAAATCCCTTTGGCAGATAATGCAGTATAAACAGTCCTGGTGTTTACAGGTCCTTCCCATACACAAAGGCTGGGGTCACTGAGGTCATCTTGAATCCTGTGAACCACAGCTAAAGTGATCTAGCCTTAATTCGAGCATCAGAATGTTTACTTAGTATAATAGTTTCCGAGGGCTACCTTAACCAGTAGCCACAGACTCCGTGGCTTAAAACAACAGGAATGCACTCTCTGGCAGTTCTAGAAGCCAGAAGTCTGAAATCAAGGTGTGGGCAGGTCCTTCCAGCAGAACCTCTGGGAGAAATCCCCCTGCGCCTTTTCCAGCTGCTGGGGCTCTTGACATTCCTTGACCCGGTGCTACGCCAGTGCAGTTCCTGCCTCCGTCTTCACATGTGCGTCTCTGAGCACCAGGTTGACTTCATCTTGAGATCCTTGTCTGATTTCCTCAGCAAAGCCCCTGCAGCCCAGTCAGGTTATGTTCTTTGTCAGGACATGAATTTGGGGGGGATACTATCCAAATACTGCACTTGGGATGTGAGAGAATGGCCTTTGTAAACCCTGGTCCATGGAGCTACGGAAGAGAAAGGAGATTTCTTCCAGACTGAAAGTGGACCTGGTCGCCGTGGGGGTCAGGGTCCAGCTTCACACACAGCCCCTATGTCTTCTTGTTGGCTCGGCTCTGAAAACCCCATGGAGAGGCCTGATGTTCTGGATCCAGGTGTTTCGCAGTACCAACACCTGTACAAAAGGCTGTTGAGTGTGACAATGTCCCTGCAGAATGGACAGGGCTGAAGTGTGGGTCCTCTCTGCAGGGAGGGGAAACTGAGTCCACGTGTCCAGGTGAGTCACAGAAGGCCGTTGCTAGAGGGGACTTCAGGCCGTAAATCCAGCAGTTCTGAAATGTCAGCCTAGTGCTCCAGCCGGTTCAAGGCTGGTATATGGAAGTTTAATGCAGTATAAACATGGTGGATCTCACCTAGGCACCTGTGATCAGAAGAACTGAGGTGAGACACTCCCTCTACCTGTGGCCAGGTTAGGGAACCATGTACAGGTGAAGTCCAGCCTGCAGCTGAGGACTGGCATCTACCTCCAAGTGAAGATCTTCAAACAAGGGGAGAAAAAGTCTCCCTACTAGTTATCAGTAAACCTTTACCTTGTTGAAAGTTAACTTTGTGTGTGTGTAATTCTGGGGATTGAACCTGAGGCCTCGCACCTATTAGGCAACGCTAAGCTGACCTCAAATTAGTGATCCTCCTGCCTCAGCCTCCCAAGTAGCTGGGTTATAGGCATGAGCCACTGTGCCCAGCTTTGTAATATGTCTTTGAGCAAGTTGTTGTTCTATCCTTGGTCTCAGTATCTTCATCTGCACTATGGGGATGATACCACATATCCTCAATAATAAGATGCTTTTAGTTATTGTTTTAAAATTATTTATTATTGGGCTGGGGCTGTTGCTCAGTGACAGAGTGCTTGCTTAGCATGTGTGAGGCACTGGGTTCGATCCTTAGCACCACATAAAGAGAAACAAATAAAATAAAGGCATCCTGTTCATCTACAACTACAAATTTTTTTTTTAATTTTTAATATTTATTTTTTAGTTCTCGGCGGACACAACATCTTTGTTTGTATGTGGTGCTGAGGATCGAACCCGGGCCACACGCATGCCAGGCGAGCGCGCTACCGCTTGAGCCACATCCCCAGCCCTACAAATTTTTGTTTTAATTATTATTATTTTTAAAAGTTACCTAACAAAATTTTTATTTTTTCAAGCTTAAAAATATTTTTCTTTTTAATACTGATTACTTGAACCCAGGGACACTTTCTCACTAACATGCCTCTTCGGTCCTCCTCTTAAAATTGTACTTTGAGACAAGGTCTTGCTAAGTTATCCAGGCCAGCCTTGAACCGTGATCTTCCTGGCACAGCCTCCTAAGGAGCTGGGATTACAGGTGTGCACCACCACCCCAGCTAAACTGATATTGCTTTAATGTTTCTGAAATAGGGAGGCGTCTCATTGATGCGTACATGTAATGCAGTGTTTTTTGGTTTTTTTTTAATCTTATCTGAAAAATTGTCCTCAATACTTCTTCTAATTAGGGAAAGACTATAGGATCTCTCTTAGTGATGTGGTCGGGAAGATCAAATGAAATAATGCAAACAAAATAATGCTTAGCACAGTGCCCGGCAGACAACAATCAGTCCCAGAAATTGTTGCTACGATTATTATGAAATTAAGGAGGAAAGGACGGCGTAGAAGTTGAGAAGTGAATGGCAGTACGGCCAGTGCTGGTTTGGGTAGGTGGTTGAATCATCCAGAGGTTCTGAGTCTGGGGCCAATGTTCCTGCTCAGTGATGCCAGTGGAAACCCAGACCCTTCCCACTCTATCCGCTGTGCCTTTCTTCACATATAGGGCTTTGTCCTTGTGCTTATCACTTTCCAGCCTGTACCTCTGGACAAGAAGGAGGAGCGGAAAGAGGTGGCATCCACATGAGCTGCAGCAGCCATTGGCCTCTCCCAGTGTCAAGGACATATTTACCTCTGTCTCTTAGTGTTCATGAATTCCACAACCCAGGTTTGCAAAGAAGATAGATCATGCACTAAACCATATTGATTGGGCTAACTGACTATTTAGAAAAAATAAAGTTAGGGTCTTTTCTTAAATTATGCAAACTAAGTTCTAGATGGGTTAGAGATTTAAATTTTAAAATATAAGAAAATACAGGTGTATGTGTTTATAAATTAAGGGTGGGAAGGAAGGCATTTTCTAACATGCTACATACAAAAGGGAGAAACCTTGCGGGTGTAGCTCGTGGTAGAGTACTTATCTACCTAGTAAGTTCATGAGGCCTTGAGTTTTATCCCTCAAAATTTTATAACTAAAATAAAAATCTGAGAGGAAAAGTGTGATATGTTTGACTTTCCCTCCATTTAAAAATTGTCTCACTAATACCAGGTACTAAAATTCAAAGACAAATAAATAATTGAGAAGAAAGAATATTTGAACTTGTGACAAGGTTAATATTTTCACCATACAGTAAAATCTTAAATAAACCTATTAAAAAAATGAATGCAGCTCAGGAAAAGTGGACAAAGGAAAGTAATAAGCAGTTTGTAAAGCAGAAATATAAGGGTTTGTGAATCTAAAAATGGGTTTAGCTACACTAGTAATCAAAGAATGCAGAGGAAAAGAGCTATAAGAACACATTAGCAGAGATGGAATGACATTTATTTCTATTTATTTATTTACTTAGGTGCTGGGGATTGATCCCAGGGGGATTCCACCACATCCCCAACTAGCATTTTTTTTTTTTTAGAGACAGGGTCTCACTCAGTTGCTTAGGGCCTTGCTAAATTGCTGAGACTGTCTTTGAACTCATCATCCTCCTGCCTCAGCCTCCTAAGCTGGTAGGATTACAGATGGGTGCCACCAGGCCTAGCTTGGAATGATATTTTAATACACAATGTTGGGGATAATCCTGTGCTACACTCACTCAAACACAGGTAACAGTATAAATTGGTGCAGTGTTGAGGAGGGCTATTAAGCCTGTTGTGTACAGGTTGGACATCCCTGTTCTGAAAATCTGGCATTAGAAATGCTCTAAAATCAGAAACTTTTGCAGTGCCAGTATGACAGTATAAGTGGAGAATTCTACACTATGAAACTTTGTTTCATGAATAAATCATTAGAAATATGATGAGGCTGTGGTGCACATCTATAATCCCAGCAACTCAGGAGGCTGAGGCAGGGGGATCACAAGGTTGAGAACAGCCTCAGCAACTTAGAGGGATCCTGTGTCAAAATAAAAATTTAAAAAGGACTGGGGCTGTAGGTCAGTAGTAAAGTACGAAAAAAAATCTGCTGGGTGTTTGAGGAGCTGCAAAGAAGGGACAACAAGCAGGAGCAGAGGCATGGGGTCTTGTTCTGAGGGCTGGACAGGCCACCACAGGGCACTTTGGTCAGTACCTGCTATCAGCCCTCCCCAGTGTGTATTAGGTATGTGTGAAACATACATGAATCTTATGTTCAGATATCTCATGTATGTACAAATATCCCAGAATCTGGGTTAAAAAAATTAAAATCCGGAGCTCTTCTGATACCAAGCGTTTTGGACAAGGAACACTCAACATATGTTAAGTTTTAATAAATATTTGTCGACTAGCCCCTGCCATTTGTTGCTGGATCTCACCCACCGTTCTTCCCATTCTGGGAAGCTCTTCTTCATCCCTAGGGCCTCCCCGTTCCTTGCTGGGGTGGGGATGGGGAGAGGAGGCAGAAGCGCTGGGGTTGCTGGGCTGCCCTCCAAGGGACCCGAAGGGACCTGGCTGGAAAGATGGTAGACCTGACCCGCTGTGGTTCTTTTACTTTTACCGGAAGACTGAAAGGTTCTGCCAGTCAAGAGAGCCCTGTACTACCGGGCACTCACGCTGTCCTTTCCTGGAAGCCAGAGGACTCTCGGGCCAGCCCTCAGGGACTCTTGTTTTCATAGAGCACAGAGTACAGAGGCTTGGGGCCAGCTGCAGCTTGCAGGCCTGCTTGGAGGCTGGCCCTGCTCTCTGCCAGACAGCCTGTGCCCTGCCTACCAGGCCCGGGAGACATCTTCCGGCCTGTCCGTGTTTCCGTGCTGGTCATTGCCCACCTTGGATTATTTCCATCTGACAGGCTGGGCCATCCTTAGGATCCTGAGTCCCTGGGTAGTTTCCAGGGCAACAAGCCATGGGTATTCCCATCTCTTTTCCCAGAAAGATGCAAAGAGTACAAAGTCACCCTCTCCCCCGGACGCGGGGAGCTGACACAAGCACCCATGGGGCAGCCTGTCCAGCTCTCGGTAGAGAAATCCCACGTCCCTGTTCCCGCTCCTCTTCCCTCAGCACCCCCTCTGACATCCCCCAGATGCCACACGCAGGTGCCTCCCATGGCTGAGGCAGAGAGGCCTTGACCGCAGGTGAACTGCCGCGTGTGCAGCTCTGCTGGCCAGCCTGTGGCTGTGACCTTGGTTACTCTCACACCACTCCTCTTCTTGGCAGCCACTCAGGAGCCCCCTCCCCCAGCATCTCTGCAGTTGGCACGCTGAGAGGGGTTGTGTGTGTAATGGGAGCAAAACTCAGAGTTTCCATGAGTAGCCGAGAAGTTCTAGAAACAGCCTGTACTCATGAGCGTCCCTTTCTCTTTCCCTGACACGGGGAAAAGTGCAGTGTTATTTTTGGTGGGATTATCGATGGTTGTTGGCTATTCTGGGCACCTTTGTACTCAGGGATGGGGGAAGGGAGGCTGCAAGCCTGTACCTGCCACCTGCCCCCCATCTAATGTTTTTAAAAAATGTTTTCCACCTTGTGTTTTGTATTCCAAGTCCAGACCAACATCTATGGCTGTCTGGGGTCTTCAGCTCTATTGAGGGACCCTGCAGAAGGGGCTCCTCCCCCCAATGCTACTCAAAGTTCACCCAAGAACAGTGAAATTCTAAAGTGTGTGGCACCTATAAATGGGTAGTGGGAATGTAACATGTTCTTTGGGGACCAAAAAGGTGCCAGGCACTCCTCCAGGCTCTGAGAATCAAATAGGTCCCCCAGGCTTGGTCCTCTTGGAGTTTGTAGGAGAGAGATATATAAAGAGGAAAAAAGACTATTTTGCAAAATGACCTGCAGGATGCGGGTCTGAATGACTGGGAGAAGTCTCTTTGTGGGAGTGGCCTTCCACATTGAGGAGGTTACATCTGAGCTGTTGTAAAGTTGTGGGAAAGAGCCTTCTAGGCAGAGGGAACAGCAAGTGCAAAGGCTTTGGGTCAGAATGACCTTGACGTGTCAGGGACAGAAGGCCTGAATGTCTGGAACCTGGTAAGTGAGAGAGGTCCATCGTAAAGCCACTGGGGTGGCCACACAGGGCAGTCACTTACAGGCCAGGTTGTTTACTCCTTTTTAACTGGGAAGCCAGAGGAGGGATTAAAGCAAAGAAAATGCTGTGATCAGATTCTTACTTTAGGAGAATGAGTCTCATTAAGCTGTAGGCTTTAGATTTGGGCATTTTGGGTATACGTTGTACTTAGAGGAGAGACAGAAGGGGGGGTTGGTGCTGAGTGCAAGCTGGAGAGAGCTTTTGTCAAACCAGCCAGAGCTTTTGTCTTAACTAACATTCCAACACTTCTTCCACTCATTCCTCATGCTCCCTGGGCTTCACTAGGCAAATTTGGGTATGCTCTTGTTCTCGCAGAGTTTACAGCATGGTGTCTTCAGATTCAACTGGTACTTCCAGATCTTCCTTGAGGAAGTCTCTAGGAAAGAGCAGTATTCAAAAAGCAACTGTTATTAAAAATTTAGACTCTTCACTTATTGCATACAGTTCCTTCATGAACACCTGGGTTGGTGACTGGTGCTGCTGTAAGAGTTCTTACATCCATGTCGTTCCTCCTCTCCATTTGGGATTGAAAGCCACCGGAACTGGAGCGTGTCTCTATTGTAGGCCAGAATCAGGAGCCCTTGCTATGTGGCAATCTGATTGCCCTTTGGGGTGAGTGTTGCCTGGAAAGAGTAAGCCTTTAAGTCCAGTTAGAATGTTGATCCCTTTTTAATAGGCAAGCAGCAGTTTGTAGGAGGTAGAGGAGGGAAGAAGGGGAAATGCACACTTCAGTAGTATGCTGTTAGGCAAGTCACTTCTTTGCTTAGAGTTAGCCGCCGTGCCCATACCTTGAGAGGGTTTTTGTTGTTTTTTTTTGTTGTGTTTTAATCTTTGCCCATGTCACCCTGATCTGGCACTTAGTGTGATATGAGCCAGACACCTGGTTGCCTTGCTCTGGAATTCATCTGTGTGTGCCCTTGACAGTGTCTCTGCAGAGCTCTGGGCCAGGCAGAGATGGGCAGATCAAGAGGCCCGAGGGCCAGGGTCCTCATTCTCTCCTTTGCACCTTTGACAGAGGCTTTGAGAAGACATTCCTGTCCTCCTGCCCTTGACCCTGTGGCCTCCACTGTGCACTCTGGTGAGGTCATGCCTATGGACATACGCATTTGCACTTACACAGGCAGCAAGTACTTATGAAGGTCCTGCCAGCCTCACTGAATTTGGTTGCAGGTGGAACGGAGGAACCAGAGGCCCCTGGATTGCATTTTTGCCCCTGGTGTTATGGCCAGACTGCAGGAGTCCCTGGAACCAACCAAAATAGTTAACTCAAAATCTAAGCCTGTCAGTCTATGTCAGCCTAACCCTGAGACTAGACGCAGGGGCCGGCACGGGGCTGGTACTAGAGGGCAGGATTGGGGTAGACTAGAGATAAACACACAGGACTTCCTGATGGGCCCTTCACACCCAGTGGAGAGGTCTCCTGAGCCCCTGCAGCTTTCTGACACAGTTCATTGTCAGACTTTCTAGTCCTGGGGGAGGAAGCAGAGAGATGGAGCTGAGCCCAGGCAAGAGAGTGATGGCAGATGAGGGGGAAGGTGGGCAGGAGCCTGGGCAGAGGAGCTCAGGTGTGTTGCTGGGGGAGACGGGAGGGGGTGGGAGGGGGGCCAGCGGCGCCTGGCAGTGGATCCAGGGATTTTTCTTCTGGAGCGTGGAGTCTCCACGCTCCAGAAGGTGCTCTGGTGCGTGGAGAGCCCACAGTGAGGAAGCAGAGGATGTGGGAAGGCCTTTCACATCTGTCATCAGATGATGGCTGCCTGTGACCTTGGCCAGAGAATGTGCTGTGTGGGAGGTTGGGACAGTGGGAGGGAACCTGGAGGAATTATGATTCATAAATATGATTACTCAGTCTCCCCCTGCTGCCACCTCTCTTACCCAATTTGGAAATAGGGTCTTATTACAATAACCTTCTTTCTCATGAGATGAGGGCTCATTTGTCAATGTGTTGGTAAGACTCAGGGCCATGGAGAAATCCAAGCCCGAGACCACTCCTGCCTTTCTGCTAAGGCCTGATCATGTGCTGGGGCGCAGTAGCTATGCGGGAGGCTGTGTGCTGGGGGAGGGTCAGGCTTTAGTGTGCATAAGGAGGCCTATGGGAGACTTTGGATCAGGAAGATCGGAAGTGGGGCAGTGGGGGGCAAGCCTGAGGCAGAGTCTTGGTTGCAGGTGGAACAGTGGAACCAGAGGCCCCTGGGTTGCATTTTTGCCCGTGGTGGTGTTATGGCCAGACTGCAGGGGTCCCTGGATACATCAGAAGAATTCAGCCAACCTGTCGCAGCCCCGGGTGGGGGGTCATCTTTTCTAACTCTGCTTGTATCCCCTAGATAAATTGTGTCTGCGTTTTCCATTAGAGAAGGGAACAAGCTCCTCTAGGATACAAATAGGAATTTATGTAGCTCTTGTGTTATATAGGTGACATGCTGTTAGGCAGGTCACTTATAAAGTTATAAGAAGCTTTGCTTTGTTCCTTTGTTGCAGTCCTGGGGATTGAACCCAGGGGTATTCTACTTCTACACGACACCTCCATTTCTTTTCTTTCTTTCTTTCTCTCTCTCTCTCTCTCTCTCTCTCTCTCTGTTTCTTTCTTTCTTTCTTTTTTTCCCAGTTTGCTAAGTTGCCCAAGTTGCCCTCAGACTGGGGATCCTCCTGCCTCAGTCTCCCAGATAGCTGGGGTTACAGTCACACACCACCATGCCTGGCTAAGCTGTGCTCTTTACGCCAAACTGGCCTCTGCTTCTGCTCTTTTCCTGTCTGTTCTCCACATGGCAGCCAATCGGATTTTTTAAAACGCCAGGGGCTGGAGGTGTGGTTCAGTAGTAGAGTACTTGCCTAGCATGCCTGAGGCCCTGAGTTGGATCCCCAGCACTGAGAGAGGAAGGTGGGAGAACATATCAGACCATAACTCTGATTAAAATGCACCCTCCCCTTCTAAATGAAGTTTGCAGCCCATTTTTCTCTCCTATGCACATCCTCTGCGTCCTCCCTGGCCACTGTGGATTCTTTTTTTTTTTTTTTTTTTTCAGAGAGAGAGAGGAGAGAGAGAAGTTTTTAATATTTATTTTTCAGTTTTCAGTGGACACAACATCTTTATTTTATTTTTATGTGGTGCTGAGGATCGAACCCAGCACCCCGTGCATGCCAGGCGAGCACATTACCACTTGAGCCACATCCCCAGCCCCCCTCTGTGGATTCTTAAGTCCTTAGATGTGCCATCTTTACCCAGTCTCCAAATGTAGCAACACCCTGCTGGAATATCCCACCCCCTCCCTTCACTGCGCTGACTTTAACGTGTCCTGCTGATCTCAGCTAAAGTAGTGTTTCTTTGGGGGAACCTCCCTGACCTCCAGCACCAGATCGATTGCCCTGCTGTGTTCTCCGATGCTTCCTGTGCTCAGCCTGGCACTGCCTGTGGTGGGTGGTGCTCCTCAGCTTCTTTCCCAGGCACCACATTAAGTAATGGTGGTTTACTCTCGGTGTCCAGGCCTGTTCATTAATAACACCTCCTACGGATAATTACAGTCCTGCATACTAAAGGTAAAGCATCAAAAACCCCGTGTTCTAGCGTGGAAGCATAGTTCAGTGGTAGAGCGCTTGCTTACCATGCACAAGAGCCTGGGTAACAGCCTCAGTACTGCTAATACAAGGAGACAAACAAAACCCCTGTGTGTTCCAGATATCCTTGCACTAAAATCCCCAGTGTGATTCACTTCTGCCAGTTAGAGGTGCTTGGTCCAGGCTTACGTGTATACAGTCCTGTGAGAAGAGGCAGGGTCTCTTCTACCTCGGGATGGGCCCTAGGGCTTTGTTTTGCTGGTGTGGATCCTGGCAGGAGCAGCATAATTCTGGAGCAGGCAGCTTCCTTATGCTGTAGCCACTTGACCATGGCATGGCAGAGGCAGGGGCTTCCTGGCAGCTTAGTTCTGTAGCATGATCTTGGGAATAGCTCCTGGGAGCTCAGCCTAAAGTTTTTCTTCAGCCTACTGTTTAATATCCTGTACAGAATCCCTTTCTGATTATATTGCCCAGCTGAACAGAATTACACATTGCCCTTGTCATCATCATACTGGCAAAATTCTGGCCAAAGGTTTGCTCTCCCTACTGCGTGAGGGCAGGTAGCTGGTGTACGTATCCTTTGCATCCCGGTGACTACATAATTCCTGGTAATTACTGTTGGAAACCAGCAGGCAGTGAATTTTTGTTGAATGAATGAACTCTTGGACTGAGTTTTAAGTCTGGTGGGTGTGAGTTCAGCTAATATACATGAACTTCAGGGCAGTGGGCTTGTTTAGAGATGAAGAGGCAAGAGATGGTGGGGGCTTTGACCTCAGGTGATCTGGGGCAGCCTTGGCCTGTGGGCATCCTGGATGGACTGTCTGTGGAACTAAAATGGGATTTTGAGATGAAACTAGATTCTTTACTTCTAATCACGGGTGAGGTCTGCAAGCCTGTGCAGCCCAGGCCTGTTTTAGAGTTCGCAGCTAATCACAACAGGGGTTCCTGCTGGTGCTGCGTGGTAAAGCTGGAGAGTGGCGTGTTGCAGCTCTTAATGGTGGACCATGCCCTCCAGGGATGCAGCAGACCCCAGGAGCTCCATTTCTTCTTTCTGGATTCTGGTCTTGTGAATTTAAAGAATGAAATCCATAGATGAGAAAGAATGAGGGTTAAAAGAGTAGCATTTATTCAAACGGGAAGGAAAGAGCTCTCACAGGGCTTGAGGGGACTTGTAGGGTTACCTCTTAAATGTGCTAGTCTAGGAATTTATGTAGCTCTCGGGCCAATACTGTTGGTCCAAATTTATGCTAATCAGGCTTTGGAAAGGTACCAAGCCTGCAATCTCCATTTATCGGCCCCTCTTCCATTTTCTCACCCTCAGTGGACTGGGCCAGTCCTGCAGGGCAACAGGTCCTGTCTCGCCCTGCCTCAGGCCCATGCCAGCATGGTGGGCCCTGTGAGGCTGCAGCCCGTGCTCACTGCCAGCGATCCAGGCTTCCTGGGCCTTCTGCTGGCTTCTAGGTGGGAATTAGTGGGCTTGACTGCAGCTCGGGGTCCAGGGAGCTATATTACCGGGACAGAGGCTTGGGTTCAGAAGGAGGTGTTGAGCTGCCTGTTGATCAGGGGCGATGTGGAAGTCAAAGGCAGAAGGGAGGTTGAACTTTTCAACTTCCAGCAGAAATACTGCTTCCAGCCCCTTGTGTGCCCAGCACTTTAGCAGGCCTGTACTTGCCGGGGCGGTGGGTGGCGGGTGGGGGTGAGGTGAGGATAGGAGTAGTAGCTTTGCCTTTAAGAAACAAAGATCTAATTAGGATGGTTTCCTGGAAAACAAGGTAATTAGGCAACCAGAGTAGCTGGAGAAAAGTGCTGAAAGAGTAGTCCAAAAGAGCTTCCTGGAAGAGGAGGGAATTGGGATGACCTCTGAGAAAAAGCATTCAGGACTAGGTGAGGGCATTGCCCCAGAGGATGGGGGCCTGAAGTATTGTGCTATGTGTCCTGTGAGCTTGATCATTGCAGTTTCTCTGTGGTGGAGACCCATGGGGTTAGTGTCAGGTCCCACATTTGATGCCAGGTCTGTCTGACCTCATACTGTCTGATGACTTGGCCTCTAGATCATGCTTTTTATTTATTTGACCCTGATTGACAAAGCTGGGGAATTTTGCTTCAAGTTGGTGACGTAATTGGTGGACATGAGCACCACGTTTGCCAATCCACCTGCTGGATCCTGGGGTCTGACACATGGGAGTGAACTGAGAGGGACAGCAGGTCAGACTTTGGCAATCCCAGACACTTGTCTGGGAGATGTTCATGGGTGAATGGTGGGATTGGAGGTGACTCTGGCCCTGGCCTTGGGTAGGGTGCTGGGTGGGGAGTGCTGGCAGGCTCCCGGGGCCCTTCCTGTCCATTGCTTCCTGAAGTCCTCTTTGCTCTGTCAGGCCCAGCCCAGCAGCAGGGCTGGAGCTGGGAATGTACTTCATCCTGGTCTTCCTGGCTCTGGCCTCTGGGCCTGCCTGTCATTAAACTCACTCGGAGCTCAGCGTGGGGCTAAATAAGCCTTCCCTGGTTTGTCTCCTGTCTGTGCTGGCTGCCCTGGGCGCTGACCACCAGTCTCTGGCCTCATAACCTCCTCCCACTGGCGCTGACACACACAAGGGAGCTCAGTAAATATTGGTTGATGATGAGCAGCAGCCTGCTGGTTCTAATTTTGTTCCCTGCTTCTGGGTCACCACTGTTTTTATTTAAAGTTTTCCCATCTTGCCCCTCCCAGCAGTTTGAGGTTTCATGGGGAGACTAAAAGGGCCACTGCCTCTCGGTGCCCCCCGCCCGCTCCTGCATCATCTGTGGAAATCTCCCACCCTGGGTGGCCTTTGGCTATGCCAAAGCTGGAGGCTAAGGTTCTGGAAGACAAGAACATCCTTTTAGGGGTATGTAGGAGAACGATTAGGTGGGAGGGCAGAAGAAAGCAAAAGAATAGACCTATTGAAGGCTTGGCCACTCCAAGGCTTGGTTTTCAGGCTGCAATATTTGCTATCCACATAGTGAAACTTTCAGCCTAGAGTGCTGGTCCAAGAGGGAGTGGCTTTTTCTCCAGTGTTCATTGGGTAGTGGAGGGGGGCATGGGACGTATATTTTTTTCTCAAAGCTCTTTGAACCCCATAGGGGTCTCTAGGGTGGTATTTACTTGAACACCAACCTTCTAGACGGCTGGTTTTCTAATGGCAAATACAGGGACTTAGATGACTGTGAATATCCAGAATATTCTAATTAAGGATTTGCAGGGCACTTACTGGCAGTTTTTGTAGTCAGATGTATCAGTGACGGCTTCTATGGGTTCTAGATTTTGTATTATACTTAGAAAGTTCTTCCCAACTCCTTGATTATGGCCACGCCCACTGCCAGTTGGGGCACATCAATAGGTTGAAGTGTAAAAAAAAACCTCTCAGACTTGCCACTCAGAAATAGCCGTCATCAATATTAGTGAATGTTATCCCAGGTATTTTTGCAGGCGTAACCACAGACAAATGGACATAGAAAAATAGAAATAAGTACTTATCTGAAAAAGTTGTAAAATTTCTCTGAAAGCAACTGAAGAAAAAGAAACTGCAATAAAACCAAAGGAATTATTAAGCCTTAAGGAAGAGATCATTTCCTCCCCAGAGAAGTAAATAGCTTGAGTCATGCATAATTACTTGTTTTCATTTTAGACAGTACCTGTTGACTCTGCTATGAAAAAATGAAAACATTGGAATCCTCACATTTGTTCTCATCTCCTTTTTTCCATGTCTTGATTGTGTTAATTGTATTATTAAATTTTTCATTTTTTTAAACATGTAGACTGTGTTCTGTAACTATTGTGCCTATAATGACTTTTTATTATTTCTTGTGCAGAGTGGGCTCAATGCTGACTCTCAGTCATCCTCTTGCTAGGGTTTTTGCATTCCTGAGTGCTTTATTATTTCTGTATTACTTAGTTGCATTTCATTGTTAGATCATTTTCCTCCCTGGAAGGGGGCTGTATTCTCTGATATCTTTCATCCTTGAGAATTTCTGCCTGTTTTCTTCACCAAATTCATGTGAGATCTTGGCCAGGGCTAATCCTCTTGATTTATGTTTTCTTTGTCTCCGAATTGTGTGGACGCTTTTGCACTCTCTTCTGATGCCAAATGTTGTTATGGGAAGACGAGGATAGTATTAATTTTCTTCTACATATAAAAGAAGCTTTAGCATCTCGTAATTTTTACAATGAATTATTTGGGGAAAAAAGAATCTGGCTGATGATGTAGCTGCAGTGCGTGCTTCCCATGCTCCAGGTCTTGTGTTTGATCCCCAGTAAACACGCCACCTTCCAAAATAAAGAATTTCTTGCGCATGCCTCAGCCTTGAACATCTGAGAAGTACAGGTGCACTATTTCAGTCCTCAGATTCGGTTTTTCTTTTTCCTTGTGGTATTTATCTTTGGACATTCTATTCTTAGGTCAGCTGTGCTCATGGGTTATCTCAAACTTTCCTTTGTCATATTTCTGTTTAAATTACTGGCAGAAATTGGTTCCCTATCCATGACGGTGTATTAGTTTTTCAGTGATCTTTGTTCTTCTTAGTAGTGAACCCACACCTCCTTGGGTCTCCTGTGGTCTCTTTTTGGCCTTGCCTGGTGGGATCACTGTTCCAGCAGTTAGTCTAGCTGGGCGGCTGCTTTCCCTGGGGCCACTTATCACTGTCCCCGGCGTTGTGCCTGTTGGCCTGCCCTTACTTTTTTTTCCATCCTGTCATGGTGGGTGCTGTTCTGCTCAGATGTTCTCTCAGCCCTAAAATAAGAAAGTGACTTTCCTCCCACCAGGTTGCCCAGGCTGCCAGGTTGGGTGGGTGAGATGTGCCCCTGTGGACTGAGGCAGGGTGCAGGGAGAGGAGGCGGGCATGGAGCTGTCCTCCGCTTTAGGATTTCAGGAGTGGTCTCTGTAGTGTGGTTCAGCCCACTAGATTGGAAGGTGTTCTCCCTTTCCGTTGGAAGGGGAGCAAGGAATATTCCCTGGAATTGGCCACTTTGCCCAGTGAGGTCTCTCCATGGAGCCCTCAGGAGAGCCAGCCAGAGGTCCAGTTTCACCTCCCTGCTGCCCGGTAGCTCTTCCCACCACTCCTCAATTGAAGGGGACAAAGAATGGGTGATGGTTGGCCTCTTGCCAGATTTGAGGACCTTAGTGAGGATTTTCATAGTTCCCTTGTGATCTGGGCCAGAGGTAGGAGAGGAACAGTGCACGGTGCCAATTTCATTCCTTCTTCTACCCGTGGCTTTGTTTTTTTTGTTTTGTTTTGTTTTGTTTTTTTTGGTACTAGGGATGGAACCCAGGGGTGCTTTACTGAGCCACATCCCAAGCCCTTTTTTATATTTTATTTTGAGACAGGTTCTCATTAACTTGCTTAGGGCCTCACTAACTTTCTGAGGCTGGCTTTGAACTCATGATCCTACCTCAGCCTCCTGAGCCACTGGGGTTATAGGCACGCATCACCACACCTGGCTGCCCATGGCTTGGGAGTTAATATGTCTGATTAGGCCTATTTCCTTATTTTTGGATACTGTTGATTTTTTGCTTGCTTTTTACTATTTAAATATATATATACACACATACATATACAGATATAGATAGATAGATAGATTATTATCAGGAGAAGGAGATTGTGCAGCCATTTCAATTTCCCATCTAAATCTATGTGGTGTTCCACATACTTTCTCTTTTATTTATAATATTTTTTAAAAAAATTTTTGTTACCAGGGATTGAACCCTGGGGCACTTAAACCTCTGAGTCACATCTCTAGACCTTTTTTATTTTGAGACAGGATCTCCCTGAGTTGCTGAGGCTAGCCTCAAACTTGGTGATCCTCCTGCCCCAGCCTTTCAGGTCTCTGGGATTATAGGTAGTCACCACCACGCCCAGCAAAAAGAGACTTATTGAGCTCACAGTTCTGAGGGTTTAAGGGTATGTTGCCAGTGAGCTTAGCTCGGCTGAGGATCTCATGATGGAAAGCAGCGTGGTGGGAACTCGAGCATGTGACGGAGGTCACACGGTGAGATGGGAAGCCAGAGTGAGGACCTCTCACTGGGCCCAGCTCTTAAAGGTCCCACCCCTCTTCATATTGCCACATTGGGAGCCACGCTTGACTCTCTGGAGGACATGCACAGACCATCCAAACCATCGCCATTTCCCTCTTTCAAAACTAAGGAAATGGGCTGGGGCTGGGGCAGGGGCTGGGGCTCATTGGTAGAGCACTTGCCTGGCATGTGTGAGGCACTGGGTTTGATCCTCAGCACCATATAAGAATAAAAAGAAAACAAAAGTATTGTGTACATCGGAACAACTAAAAAAAAAAAAAAATCTAAGGATACAGGATAAATGGGATTAATAGGGTTGATGACTTGCTGGAACACAGGTTCGGTGGACCAGACTTGAACACTCAAGTCCACACAAGCCTGTGTTTTGATTATGACCCATCATGTGAAGGCAGGTGTGGGATTTTCCACTTGTGGTATCATGTCATTCACTCATTGTTTCAGATTTTTTATTTTTATTTTTTATTAGGGACACTCAGCTCGAACTGGGTTTTATGATTCCTTGAGCCTCCACTGTCTACCCCAGGCCTGGTTTGTCTTTTTTATCTGCAAGTTTCTCGGGGTTTTTCCTGCACTTCTCGGGGGCTCAGAAATGTCCCCTGACTCACCCAGAGCCATTTGCTTTTGTATTGCCTACTAATGGTTAACCTTTTGACTAGTAGGTGACAGACTAGGAAGGGGGTACTGGAGAAAGCCCAGTCTACTTTAAGACTCTTGCAGGAAATGAGCTGTTGCCTGGGAGAGAACCCCAAGAGGTGGTGGGAACCACTCGGTCATAGCTGGCCGGGTCTTTGATGCCCCTAACCCTGGTGGCTGTGCTGAGTCCACAGGAACCTCAGAGTCACCTCCTCTCTTTCCTTGTACGTATGAGAACAGAAGTTTCCTTTTACGCCCTCTGAAGTTCAGATGGCTAGAAGACTGTCGAGGGGAAAGCTTAAGATGGTTTGCCAAGGCCAGTCAGTAGTGGGACCAGGGACTTTGGGGAATGGGATTCCTAGCAATATGGCTTCTTCTGCCCACACCCCCCCCCTTCTAACCTACCTCCTCACCCACCTCCACCGCTGTGCACTTTCCTTGATTTGGACTTTCAACCTTTTCTTAGTTTTAAGTAAGGTGTTTTGTAAAACCCCATTTCACACTGCCCTCAAACTGACCTGAGCCCGCGGCTGACTGAGACCCCAACTTCAGAGCTGTCCCCTGGCAGGGGACTGTGCTCCCACATACCAAGCCTTAAAGGAGCACACGCTGGGCATTATGGGGAAGCATTACTAGCATACATCTTCTTGGCCTCCGAAACAGTCTTGCCTTCACCAAATTTAGCTCTGGAGCACTTTGTCTTTTTCCTGTTTTGGGTCTGTACTCAGAGGAATCAGGGCGGAATTGAGTGCCTTCTGGCTACTCAGGCCCTTCAAGTTTCCATGGCCTGTTCTACTTACCTCTCAGTGCCCAGCTTCTCAACTCAGCAACATGGTAAATCACTACTTTGTTGTCTCAAGGAGAAGTCAAAAGTTGGCCCCCCTCTAGTGGGGAGGTGGGCCTGGACAAAATGAATAGGAAACTTAGCAATAAATGGTGTTGCTTCTGGGCCCAGTGAAAGGGTGGGAATAGGCAGGATTCCAATTTAGGAGCCTCTAGGATGATAAAGAAACTTGTGCTCCTTAGAGGGTTCCAGAACAATAGTCTTCCCCACTTTCTCCTTTGCACCTTGGAGACAGGCCTGAGGCACTAGAACAGTTAACTTCTCTGACCCGGAGCTGAGCTGGCTTCTCTTGAGTAGGAAGGCCTGGGGGTCGGAGCCAGCCTCCACTCCAGCTTTTGTGTCTTTCCCCTCTTTGCAGCTCTTCCTAGCACTCTTGGCTGGCTTTCTTTCTTGACTTGAGGGCATATTAGCTCAGGTCCCTGGGGGCCTGGAGTGGCTCCCCTCAGGCCAGAACCCCTGCCTAACCTTGCCCTCGCTCTCCCAGGTTCAGTAAGAACTGTGTATTTTCTCCCCCTCTTTTTTCTTTCCTTCAAAGAATCTTTTATGAACTTTGGTTGTTGCTACTGCTAAGAATAACACGTAGTTGAAAGGTGGGGAATCTCCGCTGATGCAGAAAGCTCCCCTTTCATGACTGCCAAAAGAACAAGGTCACTTGAATTGGGAGTGTCTTCAGCAGCTCGGGGATCTCTGGAACAGGATTCCTTTCTGCCCCTAGTGACTCTCCACTGATTCTTCAAGGGGGTGACTTCAGCTCTCAAGTGCTGGGCTGGGCAGCAGGGCTGAGTTTACTGGATCTGCCCACCTTTAGGGACTGGCCTAGACTGCAGAGCCCAGTGGTCTCAGGGCCATCACAGAAGCCTGAAGCTCAAGTTACCAGAGGCAAGAACAGGTTTTCTGGCCAGGAGAGGAAAGGTCACCTGGGAGACGCACAGGTGGCGCCATCACTTATCTGATTGCACAGCCAGAAGCTGCCTCTTGCCTGCCCTCCAGGCTTTCTGTCTAGTAGCCACATAAGGGGCTCCTGGGCCAGTAGAGAGCAAATGCTTTGTAAGCATACCTCTAGGGAATGCCCATCCAGGAGAAGATTCTAAAATTGTCCCTTGTTCTCCCTTGAAATGTTTTTGTTTCTTCAGAGTGTTTATCTGCAACTACATGTTGCAGATAAATTTGGGAAATATATTTGAAGTGGAAACAATCATTTTTGTTGTTGTTGTTGTTGTGTTCTGTGATTCCACAGCAGGAACCCAGTAATTCAGTCTGGCTTCTAAGGCATCCCTAGGTATCCCCCTCCTAGCTCTTCAGGGCATCCTAAGCCAGGATCTAGAATGCTTACTGGAGCTGCTGTGCACAGTGGTACACACCTGTAATCCCAGAGACTTGGAAGGCTGAGGCAGGAGGATCGCAAGTTCAAGATCAGCCTCTGCAACTTAGCAAAGTCTTAAGCAACTTAGTGAGACCCTGTCTCAAAATAAAAAGTAAAAAGTGCTTGGGGGTGTGGCTCAGTGGTAGTACCTCTGGGTTCAGTCCCCAGGACAGGGTAGGAAGAGAGAAGGATGATGAAAGGAAGGGAGGAGGAAATTGGCAAAGATGTGCATAGTGCAGGATTTTGTGGCTCTCCAGGTCCTGCATTTTGTCTTCATGCTGAGAGCACACTGGTTAAGTGTCTTTCAGACCTGGCTTTGATTCATGAGAAAGTCAATGTCTGGCTTTGCTGGCTATGGATCACACTTCCTAGTCTCTGGACTCCAGTTTCCTTATCTATTAAGTGGATAAGTTTCCCAGCTTCTCTTAAAGGAATCAGTGAGTGTCAGGTACTTAGCAAGGTCTGCCCTTGGTCCATGCCAGATGCTGGGCCTCATCTCTCCACCTCTTTTCCTAAATCCATGCACACCTCCACTCTCTGTGTTAATAGCAGAACACATGCCCAGGATGGTTCACAGCTGCTTGGCTGAATGACTGCTTTCTTTGAACAACGAGTTTCAGTCATTTTGGCCTAAGACCCACTCCCCTCCCATTACCCTGCTCACATAATTTAACTTTTGGTTCTGGGTGGAGATTCAAGTTGTGAGTCTCAAAGTAACACTTTCAGAAACCATCATTTTTGCTGATCCATCCATTTCTGTATATTCCACCTATGAGTAGCACTTCATGTGTCTAGGTTCTGTGTGTATCCTGTGTGTAGAACCCAAAGCCTGAATGAACCTGGGTACCCTTGCATTGTAAGACTTAGGTAATGTGTGTGCTACAGGCCTGGAGTTGTGATAGTTGCCATTGAAAGTAAAGTTAGCCACCAGGTATTCCTCACAGTCATGTTAGTGGCTTCATGTTCAGGCTGAGTCAAAGTTGGAAGAAACCTGCTAATTATGTCTTAGAATAATTCTAGCCAGGGGCTAGGGTTGTGGCTCAGTGGTAGAGTGCTCGCCTAACATGCACCGAGACACTGGGTTCAGTCCTCAGCAGCACATAAAAATAAAGATATTGTGCCCACTTAAAACTAAAAGATAATTTATTTTATTTTTTCATTGTTGATAGACCTTTATTTTATATATGTATTTATATGTGGTGCTGAGACTTGAACCCAGTGCCTCACTCATGCCAGGCAAGTGCACTACTGCTGAGCCCCAGCCCCAGCCCCGAAAAGATAAATATTTTTTTAAAAAATCATTAAAGCCAGATTCTGAGTGCTTTAGTTCAAGCACTTGGCAAGGGCCTTGCCAGAGCTTGGGCATTCAGTCTTCACAATAATCCAATTAGGTGGGTACCAATTTTACAGATGAGAAAGGTGAGATATGGGGAGATTGAGTAACTTGCCCAAGGCAGCTTCTTTTTTAAGCATCATTATGAATCAATTCAAGCCATGTTTATGTAGCACTAGGGCCCTTGTGAGCTGCACTGCTACCCTGGGTCATTCTGTGTTAAATAACATTCTGGGTTAAATAACTTACCCAAAGTCACGTTGCTCTCTGTCCAGGGTTCAGGCAACCTGTTCTGAGCCACTCAGATCCTGTTCCTCTGTCATAAGCTAAGACCCAGAGGTGGAGCAGCAGCACACTGGGAGGCATTTGGTGCTAGAGCCCTGGGATCCTGGGGAGGAAACCACTGCAGTGGTTGAACTCTTCCTGGTCTGGAGCAAGGAGGCTCATTTCCCACTCCGGATATTTGCTTATGTCACTAATTAAATTACAGTCCTACTAAGGAAAATGATTAACAAAAGAAAGATTACAGTTAGCACTGATACCTTAAGCTGTTGTTTTTCTGTGTTCTTTTCAGTTCTTAACTTTGCTACGTAATTCTTTATTTACCTAATGTTATATCCATTTCAAATGGATATGATTTTTTTTATATCTGCATAATATTCCATGAAATTGACATAATTTATTTGATTACAATACATCTTCTTGTGTATGACCTTTTAATTAATTAATTAATTAATTTTGGTGTCAGGGCTTGAACCCAGAGGTGCTCTACCTCTGAGTTACATCCCCAGCCCCTTTTATTTTTTTTATTTTGAGACAGGATCTCACTGAGTTGCTTGGGGGGGTCTCACTAAGGTTCTAAGGTTGGACTTCAACTTGTGATCTTCCTGCCTCAGCCTCCCGAATTATTAGGATTACAGGCATGTACCACTATGCCTGGTTTATTTTTGAATTATCTTGATTCAGGTAAATTCTAGAAGTAGAATGACCAATTTGAAGGGCTTAAATATTTTTTATTATCATAACTTTTAAAAAAATATTTTTAAGTTGTTGATAGACATTTATTTTATTTATTTTTATGTGGTGCTGAGAATCAAAACCAGTGCCTCACACATGCTAGGCAAGTACTCTACCACTGAGCTACAACCCCAGCCCTCTCATAACTTTTTTAAGAGTCCCATCTTATTTCTGCTGCTATTCAGCTTCATGAGCATACGGTTGTTTTTATTGTGTGTTTTTTAAAATTTTTATGCTACTGTTAATTTATTTCATTTCACTTTAGTTTTATTTATTTGTGGCCCTGTAGTTCAAGCGCAATTGTGCAAGTTCTCTACCACTGTACTGTATCCTCCTCCCTGAAGTGTTCTGTATTAAAAGTCTATTTTGCCATTTTAATAAGTAGAAAGATAGCACGAGTCAAGTTCTTAATTTGTATTCTCAATGTCCTAAAGAAACTGGGTTTTTAAATTTTTTTTCATCCTTGATGGTGTATATTTTTGCTAGTCTTGTGTTTTTTCCCTTTTAGGTATAATATTTATATTTAAAGAATTTTGTTTTGGAGGATTTTAAATTTAACAAGCTTGGTGCAGTGGCTCATGCCTGTAATCCCAGTGACTCTGGGGGCTGAGGCAGGAGGATTGCAAATTCAAGGCCAGCCTCACCGGTCTCAAAAAGGGCTAGGGGTATAACTCAGTGGTAGAGCATTCCCGGGTTCAAATTCCCAGCACCACAAACACAAAAACAAACCAAATCATAACACAAAAGCAGAGCCTAATGAGCTCTTACGATATATCCCAGTCTGTCTCATTCACTCTCTGCCACCACCACACACTCACCTACTTTATTATTTTGAAGCAGATTCCAGGCGAGAAGTCATTTAATCAATGATTATTTTAGTATCTCTAAAAGATAAGGTCTTTTAAAATCATAGCCACAATTTATTTTAATTAATTACTTAATTTTTATTTTTCTGCTGGGTAGAGCCCAGGCCCCATACATGCTATATAGCACTTACTCTACCACTGAGCTACAGCCGTTTTTAACTTTTAAATTTAATTTAGCCAACCCTGTTGAATTTGTCCTTTTTCTTAATTTTCATGTATTTCTTTTAAAAGCAGCATCTCTCAAAGGTTGGACAAAGGGAGTGGAAAAGGGCTGAAGTCAGACTTTGATGTTGATCGGATGCAGGGGCTGGGGGAGAGACCAGACCTGCTTGGTGTGGGGTTGGTGGGTGCGGGGCTGCTAGGAGGGAGGGAGTGGGGAGATCTGGCCTTCACCTGGCTCTGTGCTCTGGTAGGTGTACCTGGTCACCATGAAGCTGCCGAGCCCAGCCCTCCCCAGCTGCTTCCTACTGACTCTGCTGAATATATGGAGAGCTGCTCCCGAGGCCCACGCCTCCTCCATGGACATGCAGGCCGTCGGCGCCACCTCTTTCCTGGAGAACCTCATGCATCGCTACGGTGAGGGTGGCAGCCTCACCCTGCAGCAGCTGAAGAAGCTGCTCATCCACCTGAATGTGGGAGTAGACCGGAATAACGCCACACAGCCTGGCCAGGGACACTGGAACCTCTCCACGGTGAGGCTCCCCGCCCCCTGGGCCACTACCATCTGTGGCCTCTGGGGCTCTGTCTGGTCAGGTGGAGGGTGGCTGAGCAGCCTGATTAAGACGGGTTCAGGTAGGTCTTGGTGACAGAACAGACAGGCCAGTTCTCTTCACCTGCTGTGTGGATCAGCACAGCCTGCATCCCCAGCAGGGCTTCCTCGATATAGGGTGCTTTGAAGCCCTTACACAGGGCAGCCAGGATGTGGGGTTCTCAGCACCGCCAGACTGTTCTTTGGAACTGCACTTGGACAGTCTGGCGCTGCTGATAAGCCAAGGCTCCCAGGACAGCATCTCCATTAGAGTTCACAGTTTCCAAAGCCTTTGTACGCTCTACCAGGTGAGTCTCACAGTCCTTTAGGGGCAGGGGGAATTATCTTTTAAAGGAGAGAATTCTGGTCCCACATGAGTTCCTGGAGGGACCTGGACTAGAACTTGGAAAAGTGAGGTCTTTGGGCTCTTGGTTCTGCGTCCTTTCTTCCTATCAGCTTGGCTAATCAGAGTCTGAGGCTATTTGTGGCAGCCGAATCTAAGCCAGCCAGGGTCTTTATATATATATCTGTTCTGTTCTCTGTGCTGAGTCCTGTGGGAAAGAGAGCAGGAGTCGCATTTAAAGAGTGTGCTGCTGTCGACACAGGGAGCTGGATGAGAGTGACATCATATTCTGTGGGCTGGAGAGTAATCGTGGGGTTCAGAAAGGAGATGGGGTGACGAGTGTGCTGGAATAGCAAAGGCGGGTTCAGGCCTGAGATGTGGAGTGAGAGGGGACGAAGAGGACCATGTGACCTGGGTTCAGAGTGTGCTCGATGTCTGAGTCAGTGAGGAGGCTGAATGTGCCGTGGGACAACCTGAGCCTGAAGGCCTGCCACATGGATCTCAGGGCCTGCCAGGCAGCAGCAGTGTCCTGGGGTCACCAGAGTCTATCCCTCAGCATTATAGGCCCAGAACTGGGTGTTGTCAGCACACCCAGAGGGCCAAGCCTCAGAAATAGACCTGAGCAAAATCAAACTCGGAAAGGGACTGACGCCCACATGTATAAAGTATAATTAGAAGTCAAACAGCAGCGCTTCCCTGGAACAGTACGTGAGAATCACTTGCAGTCCTCCTGCAGGTGGCTTGTGCTCGAGTCTGCTGACCAGCCCATGCTTGCTCTGCAGCCGGCTTTGAAAACTCAGGTTTTCCTTGCCTGACTTCCTCAGCACCTCCTTCAGGCTGAGGACAAGCCTCTGGGGTTAAGGAGACTAAATTTCCCCAGGCATTTGTCTTCCCAGGTAGCACCACAGTTTCAAAGGAGCCCACCCCTATACATACCAGTAACTGGAATCTTGATCTTGATAGCTCTCTGGGCTACTGTGATACAGATAGTTGGTATCTTCAGTTATGCAAATAGAATCACAAATCACTCCCTGGTCACAGCGATTAGAATCTTGTTTCCTGAAATATCTCCCCAACCCCATTTGTAGTTAGGTATGCTTAGCACCTGTGACTTTCCTGGTGGCCAGTCTCTAAGATAGCTGATCAGATTTTCAAGTTTAGGGACTTCTTGCTCCATCCCTAGAGATATGTCTGCAGTTTGTCTTATCTCTGGGCAGGCTGTGGAGGCTGCTTGGCAGGCAGGGCGTGGGGTTTGGGTTCTGAGAGGCTCTCTGACCCTTCTTCTTGTTTCAGTGCTTTAGTTCTGGAGACCTCTTTGCTGCTCACAATTTCAGCGAGGCGTCTCGGATCGGGAGGAGTGAGCTCCAGGAGTTCTGCCCCACCATTCTCCAGCAGCTGGATTCTGGGGCCTGTACCTCTGAGAACCAAGAGAATGAAGAGAACGAGCAGACCGAGGAGGGGAAGCCGAGTGCCATCGAAGGTGAGCAAGGCGAGGCGAGGGAGGCCGAGACTGGAGTGTGGCATGCAGTGTGACCTGCTCCGGGGCCCAGGACAGTGATGATGTGCTGGGAGTCCCTGGGTTCACAGGCTGGTCTGGCATATGGCCCGGTGCTGAGCAGATGCTGGCCAACATGCAGAGTGCGGGGCTTCGAGGCCTGTGGGTGTCCTCCTTTTTGACCTCTGGAGGGCCAGCCTTTAAGTCCTGCTTGGCCCACTTCATCTTTGTACCCTCCACCCCCAACCCAGTGCCTCTGCTTCAGCCACAGCAGGCTGGCCGCAGACTGAGGGCCACACAGCCGTGGGCCCCTGACTGTCCTGAAGTCCCATAGCGCCAGCCCGTGGCACCCAACCTGACCCATGCCATTTGCTGTCTCTCCCTGCTCCCTGCTGTCGTGGCTGACTCCTGTTTAGTCTCCCATGTTGTTTCTTCGGGCTCTCCCTCTAGTAAGCTCCTTTTGAGTGGCAACCTTGACTTTTTTTTCCTAAGGCTTCTTCACAGCACCTAGCCAGAGGTGGACTCAACAGCTGCTCGAGCTCTGTCTGCCCAGGTTACCCCTGAGTGGGAACAGGCCCAGGCGGCCGCGGGCGTGCTGGCCCTCAGTAATGGAGGCCCTCGTCTGTTCTTGTTCCTCCGCAGTGTGGGGCTTTGGTTTCCTCAGTGTCTCACTGATTAACCTGGCCTCTCTCCTGGGAGCCCTCGTCCTGCCGTGCACGGAGAAAGCGTTTTTCAGCCGTGTGCTCACTTACTTCATCGCCCTGTCCATTGGAACGCTGCTCTCTAACGCGCTCTTCCAGCTCATTCCAGAGGTGCAGTAGAACAGGCGCGCGTCCTCCCCAACGCCAGGCCCTCCTGGCTGATGTCCGTACCCCACCACGCTCCAGGCTCCCAGCACTGCCTCCTCTTACCAAGGGCCACCAATGACTCCTCACTCTATCTAGATCTCAAGGGCCTTCTTTCTCTCCTCCGGGCACTCAGGGTTGCCTCTGGCCTCTTCAGGTGCCGTCAGATGCAAGGCTCCTCATGTTTGCCGCCCTGTGGGGGATCTGTGGCTGGGGGCTGGTCCCTATTCTTGGTGCTGCCTGCCTTGTCTCCTCTGAGGGAACCCTGGGGGCACTTGGATGTGGCACCAGTTATCCACAGCACTGAGGTGGGGAAAGGTCACTAACGGATGTGTGCTGTGTTGGCCATCCTTGTTTGTCCTCAGGCCATCTTTGTGCCGTACAGAGCCAAAGGTAGAACAAAGACTATTTGAGAAGAACAAATACAATTAAAAATATAAAATAAACAGAAGGGCACCGCATCCTTTGTACCTTGCATCTTGACCTTTTCCTGATTGGGACGGACTTCCTGGTACCCTTCCTTGACTGTTTTGAAATGTTTGGTCATTTTGTTTCTTAATTGTCATCCCTGAGGAGCTATAAAAATAAGCCCAAGTTGACCGTCTTCCCGCCTTTTCAGCTCAGTCAGGGACTCTGGTGTGTACCTGACCCCCTTGGAGTGAGTCCCTGTCAGCAGCTTCCCCGCCCGCCCAACTGAAAGATGCCAGATGGGATGTCGTGCGTGTGTCACCTTGTCCTCATCCATGATTCTGAGACCACCTCGATACGCCCTCTCAGAATTTCACATGGATTTAGCCAGCACTTCAGGGGAGGCCTCATCTTGGGCTATTTTTTCAGCTCTAGAAATGGAACTTATTAATTTTTTAAAGATTTGAAATCAAATGCCTCATTGTCTGTTTGAATGAAGCTACTGTCACTGAACATGCTCCGCCCCTGGCTCACAGGGGAGTGTCATCCTGGCACAGTTCTGCCCTGCCCTCTCCTGGGGCTGGACTCAGCTCGGAGTGTGTCTGACTGAGAAATGTGAGAGGAAGTATTTTTTGTGACGGGGTGACTCTGGAACTCTGTTCTCTACGTCCAGGTCCCTTTTCAAGCAAATGGAAATAATTAAAAACTGCTGAAGTGCAGAGACGGAATATCATAGGCATCGGGTCTTGTTCTTCGTCCCTCCTGCCCTGCCCGTAGACATGACTTTGTGTATTTTGCACAGACTGCACCACCTCCAGGTTGTGCTGCATGTGCCTCTGTGACAAAGATTGGATATGCAGAGGCCAACGCTCAGCATAATGTGCAGGTCCCTCCATTTGTCTGTGTGTCCTGTTAAAGAGAGTCAGTCCTCAAGTCCAAAGTCTGAGGGACCTGAGCATACGTTGGACGTGTGACAAGGTAGCACCCTGCACTTCCTGCCAGACACACCAGCTGGCAGGTATGACTCAGGCCACCAAAGACAGCAGGGGTGGAGTCACAGGGTTCCAAGGCCACTTCGAGCTCCTTCTCATTTCTCTGCACTGATTGAAAGAAATTTTCATCAAAGACTCGAATCACTAACAGATTTTCTATTTCTCTCTCCCTCCCTACTTGTCTCTCTGGTTTTTCTTTTTTTGTTTCCTTTGTTAATATCCACAACTTTCCCTATCCCCTCCTCCCCTCAATGGTGGCTGCCCCGCTCCCTGTCCCGGGTGGGCTGGCAGTGTGGGGATACGGTCTCCTCTGTGTCACCGTCATCTCCCTCTGCTCCCTCATGGGGGCCAGCGTGGTGCCCTTCATGAAGAAGACTTTTTACAAGCGGCTGCTGCTCTACTTCATAGCTCTGGCGATTGGAACCCTCTACTCCAACGCCCTCTTCCAGCTCATCCCTGAGGTATGGCGAGCCAGAGCCCCTGGACCTGGAGTGCGCCTGTCTCCTCGGGGGGACAGTGGGCACCGTGGGAGACCTCCGATTACATGGAAGGTGCAGGGAGGGGCTCTCAGGGGCCTTTCCTTTGGGAAAGTCAAGCCAGGACTTAGGTAAGAGGTAGGAGAGGCTGTGCAGTGTAGGGTTAAGAACCAGGTCAAACCCTGCTGCACCGTCTCCAGGTTGTACAACCTCGGGCAAGCCGCTGACCTCTCTGCTCCTGTTTCCTCATGTAAAACAGGAAAGACGCTAGGATTGACCTCAAGAGAATGGAAGGGTCACATGAGATAATATTTGTAAAGTACCTGGTGCCAGGAAAAGTGCTCCAGCTGTTAAGTGAAAAGATGTCGTTTAGCTGTGTCACTTTATGGCTCTCCATTTGGTACTTTCGGTGCAGAGTGGTAGAAACACGTCGACAGAATCCATGGGTCTTAGTAAAAACATCAGTTCTCAGAAGGGAGTTTGGGGACAGAGACAATCTAAACAGAACAGGCGAGTTTCCCATCACTGACAGCAGCTTTGTCCCTTATCTGGGTAAATGAGAAAAATCCTCCACCTTAGAGAAGGGCACTTAGTACTTGTAAGGTCTGGTAGGCCCTCTCGCAGATGCCTCATCTGCCTGGGTGCAATCTCTTCAACAGACCCATTAATTACAATAAGCACAAGACATTTCGCGTAGGTGGTCTGGCAGGCCCACAGAACAAAAGGGTGACTCCACATGCTTCTTGTAGTACTTTGTTTTCTAAAATGCTGTTTTGTGTTCCTAGTGGAGCAAACCTGAGATCTGTAGAGCTAGTATTGTTTTTTTTTTTAATATTTATTTTTTAGTTGTAGGTGGACATAATATCTTCATTTCATTTTTAGGTAGTGCTAAGGTTTGAACCCAGTGCCTCATGTGTGCTAGGCGAGCACTCTACCACTGAGCCCCAGCCCCAGCTCCAGAGCTAGTATTGTTTAACCCATGGAATCTGACCCTGCACGAGAGCACCTACCCTGAGCCTATGTGCCAGGTTTGCTGACCCTCGAAGTCAGGCTTTTGAATACTGCCGTCCTCCCTGGCTCAGTGTGGAGAGGTGGTAGTTGCTTCTTTTCACTTTACTTTTCCCTCAGTGATTCGCCTCTCCCAGAGAGCTGACCAGATGTGCTACTTCTACTATAGAATGTATGTCTTTTAGAAAACGACATAGAGCCGGGTGTGGTGAGCACATGCCTGTAACCTCAATGGCTCAAGAGGCTGAGGCAGGAGGATTGCGAGTTCAAAGCCAGCCTCAGCAAAAGCAAAGCACTAAGCAACTCAGTGAGACCCTGTCTCTAAATAAAATACAAAATAGGGCTGGGGATATGGCTCAGTGGCCAAGTGCCCCTTAGTCAATCCCTGGTACCCCCACCAAAGAAAGAAAACAACACTAGAGGCTTATGATTGAGTATGGTGCCTTTAAAACCTAAAGGAAAAGCACCTTTTAAACAGCCAGGGTTCCCCTTCGCTGGTTAGCTCCTATATGCAACCTGAACCTAAGGGGCACTGGAGTTTATTCAAGGCCTGTTTCTAGTTAGGAGACTGAGGAGCAAGTCATTGAACACTTTGACACCATAAACCAAGAACTGAACTGGAAAGAGAATTCTCCTGGTTTCTGCTCCTGTCCTCTTTCCAATGGATTCTTTCTCCCTCTCCTTAATAAGTGAGGGTTTTCAGAAAGAACTCAGAACAATTCCCCTTCCCCAGCTGGGCGTGGAGGTGCACACCTGTACTCCAGGCTACTTTGGAGGCCCAGGCGGGAAGGTCACTGGAGCACGTGCACTCAAGACCAACTGGGGAGCAAAGCAAGACCTTGTCTCAAAAACCCTCCCAGCACAATTTTGTTGTTGTTTTTTAAAATATTTATTTGCTTATCTCTAAACTGGTAGGGATCTCACTATATTGCCCAGGCTGGTCTTAAATTCTTGGTCTCAAGAGATCCTTCTGCCTCAGCCTCCCAAGTATCTGGGATCAAGGCGTGTGCCACAGAGCCAAGCTTCAAAAGCTCCCAAGATTAACACCTACAGGGGTGTTGACGGCTTTTTTGGCTTTGTGGTCCCCATGAGGTTTGTGGTTAAGAAGATGCTGCAATTCTTGCTGCTCAACTGGGGAATGGATTTCCCTTTTAGAAAGCATAATTCCACCACTTCCCGTTCTGTTTGCAGACAGATCCGCTGGGGACATTAAATAAGATGAAAATAAACACAGGCGTCTTCTTCTTAAATATGGAATGCGCTGACAGGATGCTCTTATAACTAAGTGCTAAGAGAAATTAAGGCATACCTAACTAAGAGTAGAAAACCATGTGGTACATGCCTATTGTCCCAGCTACTTGGGAAACTGGAGCAGGAGAATCCCAAGTTCAAGGCCAGCCTGGGCAACCGAGCAAGACCTAGTCTCAAAAAAAAAAGTAGAAAGTCTTTTGGGAAGATGAGCAAGAAAGAACCTGGCAGGGCTGGTGATGTCACATCAGGGGAACATCAAGATTAGTTGATGGCAAGAGAAGGGCAGACAGCGGAGGTATTCCCGGATGCCTCTTTCCTAGAGTCAGGGAAGTAGTTAAGAGATGAGAGGGAACCAGTGGAGATATTTATTTTCTTAAACTCATTTTATTTTCCTGGGTCCACAGGCTTTTGGCTTCAATCCTCTGGAAGATTATTATGTCCCCAAGTCTGCCATGGTGTTTGGGGGCTTCTACCTTTTCTTTTTCACAGAGAAGATCTTAAAGATGCTTCTTAAGCAGAAAAATGAGGTAAGGCCAATCATCAGTTTAAAAAAAAAATGTCCGAGGGAACGCACCCACCTCAGAGAGCTGAGGCTGTTGGTGCAGGTGTGGCTCCACCAGTGCAATGATGTGACCTGAGTGAAGCCACAGGTGCCCTAAGGAGGTCAGCCCAGCTCACCTCATGAGGATATTAGCCACGGTGGCAGCCCTACTGGAAACTGGGTCTGGCCAGTGAGCCCTTTACTGCAGCAGCAGTTTATCCCCTTTGCTTTGTTCTGGATTATTTCCTAAACATCTGATGTCTGACTGCAAAGAATAGGACTGACTAGCGTAGCACAGATCCAGAAAGATAACCTTCCACATCCGGCATGTGGTTGTTCCCTCACGGTGGCAGAGTCAGCAGAAATGCTCGTGGCAGAGGAGGGGCTCTGAGTGCCTTTGCAGCGGCCCCTCAGTGCAAGGAGGGCACCCCAGGGACAGGCCTTAGCCTCACACGTGGTGCTGCCACAGGTGACAATTCCCACACTTCTGTGCGTGGCCTGCCCTGGTTTCCTTGGATGACCGTAGTGAGGTCTTTGCAGAGCTTGGAGCACTCACTTGGAGTAGGTGTTCAGGGGTTTGGTGAGGGTCACACTCACCCCTCCCCTGTCACCCCGCCAGCATCATCACGGACATAACCATTTTGCCTCGGAGACACTTCCTTCCAAGAAAGACCAGGAGGAGGGTGTGACAGAGAAGCTGCAGAATGGGGATCTGGACCACATGATTCCTCAGCACTGCAACAGTGAGCCCGATGGCAAGACCCCGGATGTGGACGGGAAGGTCATCGTGGGCTCGCTCTCCGTGCAGGTCTGTGGCCGCCAGCTGCTGGGGAGCCTGCAGAGGCAGAGGCCTTGACGGGTCAGGCGTATGCTGAAAGCGTGTGGTCTTCCCCGTGACCCACGGGTCGTGGGATGTGCTTTCTCATAGGACCTCCAGGCTTCCCAAAGTGCCTGTTACTGGCTGAAGGGTGTCCGCTACTCTGACATCGGCACCCTGGCCTGGATGATCACCCTGAGTGACGGCCTCCACAACTTCATCGACGGCCTGGCCATAGGTGCCTCCTTCACTGTGTCTGCTTTCCAAGGCATCAGCACGTCGGTGGCCATCCTCTGTGAGGAGTTCCCACACGAGCTGGGTAAGCACACATCCCCTGGAGCCCGGGTGGTGACCTTGGCTACTGGTGCAGCCCCACTTCAGAGCTCCCCAGTGCCACTCAGTGCGCTCTGTAATCTGTCAACACCCGCAAGCTGTGTGGACTCTAACCACCGCATCCCAACAATAAGCCAACAGCAGCTTAGAACGATGAAGTTTTTCACAGGGAAATTTGTCTCCCTGTAGCTCATCCCCTGAGGCTCAATGTTCTCACCTGTACAGAGGTTGGTAATAGCAGCTACCTTAGAGAGTCACCGTGAGGTAGGCAAGACGCAGAAAGGGCTTACCATGTGCTGCTCACTGTGCCCAGTGCTCAGCAAGGGTGATCTCTTACACCCTGGACTCTTCCAAAGGCAGAGGAGTGTGTTAGAAGTCTGACAGGTGGATCTGTGGACAAGGCCGAGCTTGGGAGGTGCTTGGTTTTATCAAGGGAGAGTGTAGAAAGCCAGGATTCTGGAGGCTCAAATGGTCCAATTTTGGCTTTGCCATTGGCTTGTGACTTTTCTTCCTCACAATTTCATTTCCGAAAAAGACAATTCACTATAGTAGTAAGGAAGGAAGTTCTTTGTATTTCACCTTCAATCAAAAGAAATGGGGCCATCTCTAGCTGGTCATCTACTTTCAAAATCCTGCATGTGGTTTCCAGCGTCTTGGCCAGTGTGCATGGCCAGTTTGGCAGATGGGGCAGCTCCTGAACAGAACGGCAATGGTCAGTCTCGATTCTGAGGCTGTCATTGAGTTTTACCCAGACTTCGTCCATAGCTGAGCCTTCTGACTCGCCCATGTTCTCTGTCTCCCAACTCAACTTCCTTTCCCTTCCTGTTCTCCCCTCCGTAGGAGACTTTGTCATCCTGCTCAATGCTGGGATGAGTATCCAGCAGGCTATGTTCTTCAACTTCCTTTCTGCCTGCTGCTGCTACGTGGGTCTGGCCTTTGGCATCCTGGCCGGCAGCCACTTCTCGGCCAACTGGATTTTTGCCCTGGCTGGAGGAATGTTCTTATATATTGCTCTGGCTGACATGGTAAGTCTGCCGTAGTTTATACCTTAGAGGCAAATGGGCCAGATTATCAAATTGTGAATAGAGAACAGCTAGGGGGACATAAGTTCGTTTTTAATAATGGCTTTATTGAGGTGTCTTCGCATACCGCACAATTCATCTACTTAAGGTATACGATTAGTGGGTTTTAAGGAAGTATTAGATCTACCACCTTCCCACCCCCAGTAGGGTCTCACTGGGTTGCCCAGGCTGTTCCTAAACTCGATGACTCAAGCAATCCTCCTGCCTCAGCCTCTTGAGTAGCTGGGACTATAGGACTCCGGGTGTGCACGATCACACCAACCTATGACATGACAAGAGATTTTAAGTCCAGAAAATTTAATGTTTCTGTTAGGATGTCATTAAAGAAAATGTGCTCAATCTAGGGTCCTTAGTTAAGTATTATAAAATAGGTATATATAGATAAATAAAAAGAAGAAAGAAGAATTACTCATAATCTCTCTACCTCATAATTATAATTAACACTGTTTCTTTTTTATCTCAATGTATTGTGTATGTCTATAAGTGATTGTATTCATATTGAATATATAATCTTGTGTCCTGATTTCTTTTACTTAACACATCATGGATGTTTTTACATGTTGCATGCTCTTTGTAAATATTCTCTTCAGTGATGGTATTGCTCAATGAGAGTATATACTTTAGTTTCAGAATTAGAATTATTGGCTTAAAACGGATACATGGGTTGGGTTGTGGCTCAGTCATAGAGCACATGCCTAGCAAGTGTGAGACACTGGGTTCGATCCTCAGCACCACATATAAATACCTAAAAAGTAAAGGTCTATGAACAATTAAAATAATAATAATAATAAAAACTAGCCTTTAAAAAAATGGATGCATGGTTTTAGGCTTTATTTTTTCTTTTTTGGGTACTGGGAATTGAACCCAGGGGTGCTTTACCCCTGTGCTACATTCCCAGCCTGTTTGTTTGTTTGTTTGTTTGTTTGAGACAAGGTCTTGCTAAGTTGCTGAGGCTGGCTTTGAACTTGCCATGCTCTTGCCTCAGCCTCCCAAGTGGCTGGGATTACGGCTGTGTGTGAGCCACCCTGGTTGACCCCTGCTTTTAGGCTTTTATTAGCTTTCTTCCATTATCAGTGGTGTCCAGAAGCACACTGCCCTGTATCCCATGTTACTAGGTGTCAGTCCCCGCCTGCTCTGCTGCACCTTGTGCACAGCCTTGGAGCCTGAGCTCCCTCCCTGGTCTGTTGGCCTGAGGTGCTCTCTGGCCTGTTTGCCTGAATTACTTTTCTTTACATACCCCTTACATATCAGCATATGTAAAGGAGATGCTTTACTTTATGTACTGTTTTATTTTATGTCTTCTTTGAGAATAATGTTTTTGGCGAGGTGGTGAGAGCAGCAGTGGCCATTACCATCCAGACTCACCCCAGGGAAACGCTGTAGACAGTCTCTCCTGTGGGGAGCCTGTGCCGTGGGTAGGATGCTTTAGCATTCCTTATTGGTCCCACAGTGGTCACCTGCTTTGCTGGCCCAGCAGGACGAGGCCCTGAATCAATCCCAGCCACCTTGTAGTTCCATTTTCAGTCCCCTCACACTGTTGCTTGGTTTCCCATAGAGGTGGTAACAATGATTTGTCAGTTAAAAAAGATCTTTTTAAGTGGTTTTACGTCCACAATAAAAAGGGTTTTTTCTTTTCATCAGAGTTTCTTTTTTTCTCCTTCGGTGGTACTGGGATGACACCCTGGGCCTTGTGCTTGCTGGCACACGCTTGGCCGTGCAGCCACGCCCGCAGCCCGAAGGCATTGACCGCTAGCCAGCTCCTACCCCCAAATCCAGGGCCAGGTGTCTAGTTCAGTGCTGGCTTTTCCTTCATAGTGGTAAAGTCAGGGTGAGCAGTGGAGGAAGGCTATCGTATTCAGGTGCCAGCTGCTGTGGCTGGGAATCTCCTGTCGACTGATTTGCCACGTATCTCCATCACTGACCTGCGCTGGACTCGTGAGGTTGAGGAGGAATCACAGATCTCTCTTATTTTTCTCTCTTTTTTCTCAGTTTCCTGAGATGAATGAGGTCTCCCAGGAGGATGAAAGGAAGGGCAGCTTCTTGATCCCCTTTGCCATTCAGAACCTGGGCCTCTTGACCGGCTTCACCATCATGCTGCTCCTCACCATGTACTCAGGGCAGATCCAGATCGGATAGGGCCCTGCCAAGAGCCAGTGGGACCGCAGGTCGGTTCTGGCCTCCACAAAGCTCCATGGAGGAGGCGATTGGATTAGACTGATAACAGCCCGTCTGCCTGCTCCAGATAGCGACTGTATTTAAAGTGCTCTGTCCTAGGAAGAAGCTGCCCTGGTGACGTTTTCCAGGTAGTGCCTCAACCCTCCCTGCCCCCTTCTTCACGGTGGCTCCGGAACCTGAATGCCGTGTGCAAGACAAGACTCCCTTTCCTCTCCGCTCACTCTGGACTCTTTCTCTTGGAAGCAGCACTGAGAGACTTTCCGTCTTTTACCCTGCAATGTCAAAACAGAGCTCGTGGTCATGGCTTGGTTAGGAGTATTAGGAGATGAAGAAAAAAGGAGAAAGAAAGAAGCCTCAGGAGGTGGATCTATACTTTGGGGCCTGTGGCCTGTGAAGCGGGTTCTTCTTTTCTTACAGAGAAGGGACAGGAGACAAGGGACCCCCGCCCCCACCCCAGTCTGTGGAGTTGCCCATTCTCTCAAAGAGAACTTAAGGTCAGCCGGTGAGTAGTGCAGGAGAGAGGCAAGGACCACCCTGAGTGGGATAGGAAGCAGCCAGTGATGGATCTCCTCTCGTGATCCCCGCTTGTTCTCCTGGGACGCCGGGGGTGGGTTTGTGCGGCTCCTGTGTCCTGGCTGCCCAATTGAGCCCCTGTGAAGGTTCCGTTGCCTGGACCTTCTCTTGCGGCTTGATGCTAACAGAATGGAGGAGCAGAAGATCTGCGAGAACACAAATTATTTTTGCTGTGATTTCCACCTCCCTTTCCCAGCTCCCTTCTAAGAGACTGTTCAGATCCCTCCCTAGAAGCACATGGTCAAGATGTGGGGGTTGGAGGGGAGACTGCGCACTCACCTCCCCTGGTCACGACTGGCGCAGTGTGGCAAGGCGACCTGTAGAATTAGAGTGCAGTAGTTTATGCTTTACCACGACAAGGGTAGTCAGAAATGGAATGAGTGCAGGCGAAATGTATGACTTAGTAATTGCATAAATAAAAGTTTGAGTACCGGGGAACACCGGACTGTAAGGTCAAAAACTTGGGGCATGGCCGAAGGTATTGCTGCGGGTGGAATTTGAGTGGCACTGTCTTGGTTACTGCTTCCTCCCTGGCCCCAGACATCAGAAGTAGAATCCTGTATTGAACTCAGTATAAATTCCTCTAATTCTCTCCAGATCATGGATGGATGAACTTGGCTTAACACTGTGGGCCAGCCTCAGGCACTGTGGAGCCCCCTCCTCAGAACTCTGGCTTCAAGGGGAGCTAATCTCCAGGTTCACTAGGTGAATTGATTTATTATTATCATATTGATAATGTGAGATTCTTTAGCCACTTTGGGGAGCCAGTCTCTCCAGAAGCCTTTCTTAGTGGTGCCACAGCTGCAGCCCAGAGGCTGTGTTCACATGACGACAGGAGTGCTGGTTCATTGCCATCGCCTGAGTTTTTCTATCCTTCCTTAGAAAAACTGTCCACTGTTGTTAATTAAAATCAACATCTATTTTGTTTTTGTTCTTAGGAAATGTTTCTCAAAACCAAGAATATTCCTGAAAAGAGTATGAATGGGAAAAGTGCTGGGGGTTCTTGTTAAGTCTCACTCTCAACCCTGCCTGTTGACCCAGATGGATTTAGAATAGGCTGAAGAAGGAGGAACCGTTAGCAATCAAGATTCTAGATTGAATGTCAGGACCGACTCCTGATCGAGTTAGGGTCCAGTTTTACCAAAGAACCAATTCCTTAAATGTTAGAATCTAACTTTTTATATTTATCATCATCATTGTTGTTGTTGTTTTAAAATGATTTCGTCCTTTCTGTTTTATTTTTCTCAAACTGCTTTCAAGAGGGAGCAGAAAATGATACTCTGAGGCTGGGAGGGTAGCTCAGTGGTAGACAGATGGAGCTCCTGCACAGCCTACGTGCGAGGCCTGGATTCCATCCCCAGCACACCACCCCCACCCCCACCACCCCCCAAAAAGACTGGAAGATTTACTTTATCTAACTCACGTTCATCTATTACAATTTTAATTTTAGCATTCCCTGTAGTTCCTGTCATTCCTTTAAAATATCCTTTGTCTTGGAGTAGAGTACTGACTTAGAGTTAGTGGGTTTCTAAGTTTAGGAGAGGAGATTAAAAAAAAAATGTAATCTTTAACAAATTGAAAAATAAATATGAACTAGTAGGGTGCTTGCCCTTTTCATGCACACCTATATTATTAACTCAAGAGCTTCACCTTCACAGACGACTGCCTCAGAGGGAATTCCTCTTTCGCCTGCATGGATGCAGAGGCCGGCCCAGTTGGAGCTTAGGAGGGAGAGGTGGTAATGGAAGTTCCCATTGGCAACAGATCTGCCTCATGATTTGAAAATGTGGCAATTTCATTTTGACTTTTAAGTGTTGAATTTGCTGTTCTAAGCATCTGTACATATTAGAAGTCTGAGGAGTAGTGAGTTGTTAGAGGACTTTTCCACCTGGCACCCCAAAGGCACCTTCCACTTCTTTCCAGAAGGACCAGTTCCTATTAATGTCAGCAAGGAAAGTACGTGTCACGTAGGCGCCATAAGCCAGGGACAGGGTCCTGCTACTTCTCACCTTCTGTCTTTGCCCCCAAAGATTGTGTGTCTAGTGTTACCTGGGGGCCATTCTTCGGTGGTCCTTCACCCTGGGTTTGTAAAATGAAGACTTCTCTGTTTGATCTATTTTTAGGAAGTCCTCTTCCAAAGAGACAGAAATATGCCAGAAAACTGCTTTAAAAAATAATAATAATAAAGTCTGATTTTTTGCAAAAGAAAGAGGTTAGGTTTTTATTATTCATATTTCCCTTTACAGTTCTACAGTTACATCACAGTATTTTTTTTTAAAAAAAAACTCAGGTGTTATGAAAAAATTAGGAAAGAAAATAACTTATGTGGACTGTAAATGTTTTATTTGTAAGATTCTATAAATAAAGCTATATTCTGTATTTGTTGAATCCATGTGTGATCTTTGTCAAAAAATATTGTGGGTGTAATGAAGACTGTTGAACACAAGGTGGCGATGGTGTCTTGCTGACCTAACTAACAGGTTCGTCTTCCCAGGACCAGTTTATGCTTTCACGATGGGATTTGGAGGGAAATTCATGTGTCCTAATATGCTCACTTTAAAATGGTTAGCTTTGGGCTGGGGGTGAGCTCTGATAGAGAGCTTGCCTAGCATGAATTGGGCCTTTGGTTTGATCCACAATACCACAAGAAAGAAAAAAGAATTTAAATGGGTCTTTAAAAGAATTGTGATGTTTTTTAAAAAATTTTTAAGGCTGGAGAGTGCTCAATGGTGCACTTACCTAGCATACAGGAAGTCCTTAGTCCTATCTTCAACAACAACAACAACAAAAAATTGTTTATGTAGCCTGTGACTTCACTTGTTGCCCTACAAAAGAATTGTGATATTTAAGCTCATTGGAGTTGGAGGTGTTGCTCAGTGGTAGGGTGCTTGCCTAGCATGCACCAGGCCCTAGGTTCAATCCCAGCAACACACACACACACAGAGCTATCTCCTTGTTTTATATAAATCTACCCCTTGAAACTTGCAGAGTTGGCTTAATTCATTTAAACCACATGTGTCTGTCTTAGGAGAAAAGTCCTCTGTTGTGAGACTTAAAACCCCTAATAGGGTTGAAGATCTGTTGCTTTTTCATTACAATAGTAATGAATAGTCAGGGGAAAAAAGTGACTCACTCTTTTTTTTTTTTTTTTTTTTTTTTTGGTGCTGGGGATTAAACCCAGGGCCTTATGCATGCAAGGCAAGCACTCTACCAACTGAGCTATATCCCCAGTCCTGATTCAATCTTATTACTGATATGCATTTGAGATCCCAAATGCCTACTATTCAATCCTTCCTTTTTTTTTTTTAAAGAGAGAGTGAGAGAGAAAATTTTTTAATATTTATTTTTTAGTTTTTGGCGGACACAACATCTTTGTATGTGGTGCTGAGGATCAAACCCGGGCCGCGCGCATGCCAGGCAAGCACACTACCGCTTGAGCCACATCCCCAGCCCTCAATCCTTCCTTTTAAGAAAATTGTTTTATGATCATTATTATTATTGGCAGTAATGGGGTCCAAGGGTCCTTTTCCACTGAGTTACATACCCAGACCTTTTTCTGTTGTCTCACTAATTTGCAAAAACTGGACTTGCAATCCTCCTGTCTCGGCTTCCCACATTACTGAGATTACAGGTGACCCCACCACACCTGCTCATTCTTCCTTTTTTTTTTAACTCAAGAATAATGTGTTAATATTGCTCTTTTAATTGGCATTTCCTTGCTACTCATCCATTTGTTGGAGTTCAAAATGACATTCACTGCATCCTTTGGGGTGTGCCCCCCTCCTCTGGAAATCCTCTCCTACCTGCCCTCTTTCCTGCCTTCCCCAGCTGGCTTAGGCTCCTCTCATCATACCTGGGCTTGCACTGTACTGTTTTTTTGTAGTACTGAGTATTGAACCCCGGGGTGCTCTACAACTGAACTACATTCCCTCCCCCACCCTCCACCTTTTAAGTACTGGGTATTGAACCCAGGGCCTTGCACATGCTAGGTAAATGCTGTACCACTGAGCCACATCTCCAACCCATTTTTTTTTTTTTTAACTTTGAGATAGGAATTTGCTAAGTTGCTGAGGCTGGCTTCGAACTCGGGATCCTCCTGCCTCAGCCTCCCATGTCTCTCAGATTATAGAAGTGTGCTACTGCATCCATTGTAATTGCTGATTTTGCACCAAACTCCTGGGTGGGACTATATCTGGTTTCTTTCTATGATTTTGGCACCTGCCATGCAGAAAGAATGAGTGAAAAGACCGAGTGAGATGCCTGTGGATTCTGGACGGGTGACCTGCTCCTTCTCATTGGCAACAGCTGCTGGTGTGTTTTCCTGTTTGGTGATGGTTTTCCTTGTGTCCTCTTTCCAGGTCCACCTTCATTTAGAAACAAATTTTGAAAGGAGAATTTGTGGCCCTTACACAGAAGTAAATAGGTCATTAAGAAGATTAAAACCTTGACCTTGGCCATCTTTGTAATACTCTTAACCAGTTAAGCCACTTAGGACATTTTTGGTAGAAGGTGAAACACAGTAAAATTTAAAAGGTACTATAAATTAGTACTCTTCTATCTTGTTGCTTTGCACATTCTTTTTTGAGGGGGGCGCTGGGGGCCTTGTGCATGCAAGGCAGGCACTCTACCAACTGAGCTATATACCCAGCCCCCTTGCACACTCTTTTTTACCGTTCAGTGATGCTTAGATCTGATTTGAGTGGCATCCCTTCCAAGAAGTAAAGGGCATTGCATGTGAACCCAGGCTTTGATCTGCAGAAAAGCAGAATGCCCGTCTATTTTTAAAAATTTGTCTTCTTCACAATGTAGTATGAGATACCTAGACCTCTGAAGAATGACAGGTTCAAATCCCTGTACAAGTGAATCCCTTTGTCCTTCTGGTATAAACGGAATTACATTCCACTCATGATAGGTTGGTTTTTTTTTTTTTTTTTTTTTTTTTTTTTTAATTTTAATCACAATAGGGAAAAAGCCAGTGGTTGGGAAAGATCCAAAGGTCCTCATCAGCTTTCAGCAAGTGTGTTAAGAGTCAAAAGAGCACATTCCTCTCCAATATCACAGCCCCTTCTTACTAGGTGTTTCCCAGGGTTTATTTTAAAGGAAGGGAGGGAGTTACCAGACTATCCTCCCTGGAAACAGCAATCTTTTTTTATTATTATTATTGTATGTGTACATATATAGTTGTAGTTGAACACAGTACCCTTGTTTTATTTAATTTTATGTGGTGCTGAGGATCGAACCCAGCACATCATACATGCCAGGCAAGCGCTCTACCACGGAGCCACAACCCCAGCCCCTATCACGGCAATCTTTGACCCTGGAGGCAGGAGAGATTCCAGGAAGGTAGTAGCCTCACTTGTAGTTAAGGAACAACCCAGAAGTGTTCTAGCCCTGCTAATCAAAAGCCAAGAGGTTGTCGTTTCTTCCACTAGATTCTAGATGGGTTGTTGGTTTGTCTTTGGGCTTTTCCCCCATACGTCTGTGGTTTGTTTATAGATCTGTTGAACACTGAGGTCGCCTAAGAATAAATTTAGGCAATAGTCCCCCAGGTTTTCACAACTATAGTAAAAGAATCATCAGTTAATTTCCCAGTGGAGGCCCTGACAGCTTTTTTGGGGGGGATGCTGTTACTGGGAATTGAACCCAGGGGCACTTTACCACTAAGCTACATCCCCAGCCCTTTTTATTTTTTATTATGGGTCTTGCTAATTTGCTGAGGTTGGCCTTGAACTTACACTCCTCCTGCCTCAGCCTCCTGAGTGACGGAGATTACAGGGTGTGTGAACCAATGGGCCTGGCTCTGACAGATCTTTTGATGAAATAATTCTAGATGAAATGCTTTCTTACAATACACATCTCCCTGCATCTGGCTAATGTTTTAAATGCATCAAGATCAAAGAATGACACCCAAGTCAGTTAGCTGGAGATTCCTTCAAGAATATGATACCACACTTGTGGTTTTAAAGAAGAAAAACAACTAATTCAATAAAGGGAATGCTTGTTTTGCACACATAAAAAGCTGGATCTTTACTTATAGATGCTAGCAAGGAGGGGAAGGAAATCTTTGATCTTAAGTATCTTCCCAGATTGGGAGATTCTTTCAAGTGCCATGTTCCTATAACTTCCTAAGGTTTACAAAAGGAGTCTTTTGAGACTGTTGTCTGCTTGTGTCTTATAGACATGGCCTTTGGGAAAAGACACTGCCAAATTCACAGAGTTATGATAATATAACCCTAAATAATGTAGAGGTTTATTTGCTCTTCTTGAAAATGAATGTATAGGAGAATTATATTTTTTAGATATTTATTTTCTAGGAAAGATCTTTGTTTGTTTGTTTGTTTGTTTTAATAACAGGAATGGAACCAGAGGTGGCTAACCACTAAGCAACATCCCCAGCCCTTTATATTTTTTATTTAGAATCAGGGTATTCGCTAGGTTGTTCAGTACCTTGCTAAGTTCCTGAGTCTCGCTTTGAATTCATGATCCTCCTGCCTCAGCCTCCCAAGCTGTTGGATTATGGACATGCATCACCATGCCCAGTGGAAAGCTAATTAAAATATACATATTATAGTGATTTTTCAGTATAGATGATTCAATTATATATTCTAACAAAAAGGGCAGATAAAATCTAAACATTAGAAATCTCAAAATCATCTTCATTTGGCTTTAAGATGTATTTATGCCTACAAATCTAGTTTCTCAATTATACTCTACTTAGCCTAGTAGAAAATTCTTTTGTATCTTGGTTTACACGTTACTTTAACATTCTGTTTTAAAACTTCGGCTTGATAACATGGGAAGACTGCCTTGATCTGTGTAGCCAATGGTAATATTTCTTCACTGAAAAACTTAATGCAGTTTATTGGCTAGTTTAAATGGGAAAGTCCTTAGAACTAAAGTGTGTAAATTTGCTGATTTTTGAAAAAAAAATGTATAAAATAAGCAAGCACCAATGCAGTCCCCCCGAATTCTGGATTCTGTCCATATGTTCAGCAGAAAGAGCACAAGATTTTGAGTCCAAAGAATGTATTTGCATCAATTCCATCTTTGACTCTCTGTGTGATCTTTAATAATATGTTTAACCTGTATGTTGCACTTTAACATATTTATCCACAAAATAGAAATGATAGTCTCTGTTCAAGATCTCTAAGCATAGCAAAAATTAAATTTAGGAGAAAGTGCATTACCAATTACAACTCCCTACTAGTAGTAATCAACATTCTGTTGTTTGGATTCCCTTAAGAATCTGAAAAAAAAAAAAAACATTTTCCCACACATTTCTCACACCCCAGAGGATATATACTCAAAATTTAAATTCATTTGCATGTGGGAAAAGGATGGGGAGAAGAGGGAGAGGAGCAGGGAATGATTTCTTGAAACCATTAGTCCCAGGTTAAGAACTTCTGCTCTAGATAAGAATAAGATGATACCAGGGCTGGGGGTGTGGCTCAGTGGTAGAGCACCTGCCTGACATGTGTGAGGCACTGGGTTCAATCCTCAACATCACAGAAAAATAAATAGATAGAGAAGGCTATTGTGTCCATCTACAAGTACAAAAAAAAATTTTTTTTAAAGAATAAGATGATACTCAACAAATTGTTATGTTCCCATTTGGTGGCAGGAATAGAATGACAGCAATGGACAAGAAGGTAGACAAAGATCCTCTTCTTGGGGAGTGATGAATAAAGAAACAAGTGCCATGGAGAGTAATTGTAGGGTGATGAGGTAGAAGATGGGTGGACAGGTGTAGCCTTAGCTGTGGGGGTAGGGAAGGGCCCTGACTGAACAGGTATCATTTGAGTTGAACCTCAGCTTATCAAAGATGTAGGAGAATATACCAAGAAAAAAGGCCACCAAATACAAGAGCACTGGTACAGAAACAAGCTTGATGTGTTTGAGGCTAGCGTGTATAAACTAGTGTATTCAGCACAAACAAGGTCAAATTGATGTATAGGGGGCACCAGGAAGAGCTGAATTTAGAAGCAGACCCCAGGCAGACCAGCAGGAAAGTGCGAGGCATTTGAGAGCTTTAAGCAAAGGAATGACACATCAGCTTTGTGCTTTTAGAAAGATCTGCTACTCCAGGCTCAGTGGTGCTGGCCTGTAATCCCAAGGGCTTGGAGGCTGAGGCAGGAGAATTGCAAATTCAATGCCATCCTCATTAATTTAGCAATCTCCTGATCAACTTAATGAGACCCTGTCTTAAAAAAAAAAAAATAGAAAGGGCTGGAGATGTGGCTTAGTGATTGAAGGTCCCTGGGTTCAATCCCTGGGAATATCAACAACACGAGAACAACAAAGACAGGAAGCAAGAGAGGGAGGGAGAGAAGGAAGGGAGGGAGATAGATCTGCTGTATAGAAAAATGACTGTAGGGGGAGTAAGTAGACAGGAGTCTAAGTTTGGGGCTTCAGGATCTCAGTGAACCTCGGTGTTCTTTACCTATGGCATCTTAGCTGTGGAATTCTGAAAACCAGGCATGAACGAGGTATTGAATTCTATTCTAGACAATGCATCGTGCAGGGGTGCCACCATTTTCTCCTGAAAATAACAGTAATAGGGAGGGGTGGCAGGAAGAACTGGCTCCAATACTTATCACAGTTCTCAGAGTATTGGGTTCTTCTAGGGAGACCAGGGAAAACACACCACTGAGGGGTTTGCATGGTACCCCAAAAATTGCACTGAATACACTTACCAGTCAGCAGAACTTTCATCAGCATTTTTTTAAACTTATAACCATCTAAAGAGATTTTTAATCTGATAGCAAACAGGATGTTTTGCTTTAGGTCTTGTTTTTCTAATTACAAAACATATGTGTGTGTGTGTGTGTGTGTGTGTGTGGTTTTTTTTTTTTTTTTTTTTTTTTTTTTTTTTTGCATTACTGAGGGTTGAATTCGTGGTCCTGAGCTACAAACCCAGGCCCTCCTTTAAATTTGCCCAGGCTTAGCCTTGAGCTTACAGTCCTCCTGCCTCAGCCTCCCAAGTAGCAGAGATTACAGGCATATGCCACCACACCTGGCCAAACATTTTTATCTGAACTTGATAATTTTTTTAAGACCCTAAGATTGAAGAGTGTCCGTACCAAAGTAATTTAATCAAAACTACACACACCTATAGAAGACATGTATTAAATATGGTGTCCATACAACATGTTTTTTTTTTTTTTTAAGATGTTGGTGGACCTTTATTTTGTTCATTTATTTATATGCGGTGCTGAGAATCGAACCCGGCGCCTCACACATGCTAGGCAAGTGCTCTATCACTGAGCCACAACTCCAACCCAACATGTGTTATCAATACAAACTCATTTAGTGCTTTTCATATAAAATTGGATAGCTTACACTACAAAAACGCCTTTTATTCTGCATAGCTATTTCAGAAATGCTTATTCTACTCTAGTTTTTTTATTTTGTTTTTAAACCAGGGATTGATTGAACCCGGGGGTGCTTCAACACTAAGCCACATCCCCAGCCCTGTTTATTTTTTTATTTTGAGGTAGGCTCTCACTAAGTGCTTAGGGCCTCACTAAGTTGTTGAACCTGGCTTTGAACTTGCAATCCTCCTGGCTCAGTTTCCTAAGCCCCTGGGATTACAGGAATGCACCACTGCACCCAGATCTACACAACTATTTTTAAAACTTTTTTAAAATTTTTTTTTAGTTTTTGATGGACCCTTATTTTATTCATTTATTTATATGTGGTGCTGAGAATTTTACCCAGTGCCTCACACATGCTCAGTAAGCATTCTGCCACTGAGCCACAACCCCAGCCCAACTACACCATTACTTTTTAAAATATTCTACAATTCTTTTGCCTGCATTTAACGTAGAAGCTTAATATTTAATGGTCTTATATAAATAGAAACTGAAGCCAGATTACTTTTACACAACAGTGAAAACAAGGACTCCCTGTGCTTTTGTTAAATTAAGAGTTCATAATGATTTCTCAGAGGAGCTGGTCATTAATTAAGACTTATGAAGTGCTTAGGGAGTTCCAACTACCAAGTCTCACAGCCTTGTACAAAGGAACCTAAATTTGAAGCAATTAGTAGACATGCCATTTAACCATGGATCTTGGACATTTCAAATATTTGTGTCCATTCTGATGAGTGCAGAAAGGAAGAGGAAAAAGATCATGGGCTAGAAAAGTAGCTTAGAGGTAGAGTGCTTGTCTGGTACACTGAGGCCCTGGGTCCCCAGTACTGCAAAACAAAAGAAAGAGGTGAAATTCACTAATTAGGTAACGGGGCAGGTGGGGCTGTCCTCAAACTGAGTGAAATAGGGCTCCAGTTATTGTTGGGAACTGTTAATGTGATGACTCTAAAAAACACCACCAAGGCCAGGCCCAACAGCCTCTAATCCCAATGACTGAGAGAGGAGAATCGCAAGTTCGAGGACAGCCTTACCAATTAGCGAGGCCCTAAGTAACTCAGCGACACCCTCTCTAAATAAAATATTTTAAAATGGCTGGGGATGTAGGTCAGTGGTGGAGTGCCCCTGATGTTCAGTCACCATATCACAATGAAGGTAAATTTATTCATTGCAGAAAAAACGGGAAGGGAGCTTAGTTAAGAGTTTTTTCCTTTCTGTATTTTCATTCATTGCACTTTTCCCCATTGAACCCAAAATTTCAGGTGTGACAGGCAAGTGCTTCTACCTTTGAGCTATATCTCCAGCCCTTGTTTGTTCTGATCAGAGAAGTCATTGAGAAAATCTCCCAAATGAAAGTTTTATAATATTCTCTTACCAATGAAAATTGGAAAAATATTTCAATGAGACTTTTCTCTGTGAAGCCAGGCTGGCCTTCATCCTGCCTTAGCCTCTCAAGCAGCGTTTTTTTGTTTTGTTTTGTTTTTGTTTTTTGTTTTTTGTTTTTTAATGGTACTGGAGATCAAACTTAAGGCTCCTGCATGGTAGGCAAGCACTGTACCACTGGGCTGCATCTTTTAACTCTTGTACAAGTTTTCTTGAAATACTATTTGATCTTTCTATGCAAGATGTACTTTGATCTTTTCTTTTTAAAAAATTTCTATTTCTATCTTATTCAGAGATTTTTTTAAGAGAAATACTGATTTTAATTATGCAGAATAAGGTAAACTCTAGGCATCCGTCATTTTTCAGCCTAAAAATTAGCAAAAACAGTTGAAAACAAGGCACTTTTTTTCCTCATACTTGTTATGTGGCTCCATTTACCAAAAAAAAAAAAATAATAATAATTAATGCAAATGTTAAACATAAAAATAGAAGTCTTGAGAGTATTTTTAAAAAGTGTATAAAAAGCCCCACAAAACATGTCAAGGTTGTTCCTGATTCTACAAAATAGCACCAGATAAGAGGAGTAAAAGGTGTTAAAAACCACTACAACAGCATTTCTGAAATGCAGCTTGTCCGACCTCCATTTCCCCTAAAAATATGTTATCATGGAATAAAAGAGGATTTTAAAATCTCTGGAGGGAGGGTGGAGCTTTTATTGCAGCTTTCCCCTGCCATCTCTTAGATGGGGGGCAAGTGTGAGGAATGTGCTTCTGTCCCTGGATGTCCAGAAAGGATGAGGAATGTGAGCATCCGAGTTCTCATCCGGGGACCTGTGCCTGTCGGTGTGGGATGGGGGGTCTTACCTAGCTCAGCCCCCTCCTTCACACCCCTCACACAGGAAAGAGGGAGATGACTGAGAAGCCAACTTCTCCTACATAATATATGCAGCTTATATATGTAATTCTGGTCCACCCCTTCCTGAGTGCCCTAGAGGCTTCTATTGCAGTTTCCAGGAGGGATTTAGCTAAGGGGGATCCTGCCCTTGGGTTTGTGGAGGGGAAAATGCCCTGAATGAAATGATGATGATGATGTCATCCTTGCTGAATCACCATCATGGTGGGAAATAATCTAATGGCCTAATGGCCTTGGACTGAGGCAAAGGGAATGTGCAGGTTAAGATTCACATAGATTAAGATTCACTTCCTCTTCTGGTAGCCCTAGGAAAAAAACATTCATGCTGAGCCTACAGTCTACAACTGCACGCAGAGCTGTAGACACTTTTTAAAAGTCTGCAATAATAGTCTTGGGTGATTTGGCATTCTAACCTGAGTATAGGAGGGCTGAGGGTCTGTGGTTTTGGTATTTTAGCCATTGTTTCTCTGAGTAGTAAACCCAGGAGGGAGGAAAAAAGCCATTTTTACTATCTACTTAAAGTTTTAAAGTTTTAGAAGAAGAAAATGAGCACCATGTTTGGCTGCTCAGAGCAGCCAGGTCGGATTTGTGCCCAAGGGGATGGCACCTTGGCCGCCCCCTGCAAGAGAGGGTCAGGTGGCTCAGAGCTTTTTTAAAAAAAATATTTTTTAGATATACATGACAATAGAGTGTATTTTGACATATTATTTATATATGGAGTATAACTGATTCTAATTAGGATCCCATTCTTGTGGTTGTACATGATGTGGAGATTGACTGTGGATTACTCATATATGAACATAGAAAAGTTATGTCTGAATCATTGTACTGTCTTTCCTATTTCTGTTCTCCCTCCCTTCATTCCCCTTTGTCTAATCCAATGAATTTCTATTCTTCCCCTCCCCTCCTTGTTATGTGTTAGCACCCACATATCAGAGAGAACATTTAATCTTTGTTTTTTGGGGGATTGGCTTATTTCACTTAGCATGATAGTCTTCAGATCCATCCATTTACTGGCAAAAGTCATACTTTGATCTTTTCTATTCCACTATTTTCCATTACAACAAAACAAAAACTAAGATCATACCTGTAGTGTCCAAATCAACTGATTTTATAAAGTTTAACTTATTGAGTAGAATCAATGCATCCCAATCTGGTCTCTGTTGGTTAATATGAATAAAAGCTGGCCTCATAAATATCATGAATATAATATCTTTAGTAGCCAGGCACTGTGGTGCATTCTTATAATATCTCAGCTCTGGAGGCTGAGACAGGAGGATTGCAAGTTCAAAGCCAGCCTCAGCAAAACTTGTCTGTAAATAAAATACAAAATAGGGCTGGGGATGTGGCTCAGTGGTCAAGTGCTCCTGAGTATGTATGTGTGTGTGTGTGTGTGTGTGTGTGTATATATATATATATATATATATATATATATATATATATACATGTTTTTAAATATGTATATATTGACAATAGCAATGAACTGCTTTAAGAAGGAAACTGGAGGGTTGTAGATTAGGGATTGGAGTGAGAATTTAATTTTCTTGTAAAAAATTTCAAGTATTTAATTTTTTAAAACCACAGGTATATGTTATTTTTTTAAAATATATTTGTCCCAAGCACCATCCACAAATCAAAATAGAAATACACACCGTGTGTGTGTGTGTGTGTGTGTGTGTGTGTGTGTGTCTAACACCAAAAAGACAAAAAGCCTGAGAATAGTTGGGTTCACATTGTAGTTTCAACAACCTGAGAGTGGGTAAGTTATTCAGTATCTTGGGCTCATTTTCCTTTTCTGTTATATAATAACGTTGGCCCATGTGAATGCCTGGGCCTTGGCTTTAGATATTCAAATTTGCCCAGTCATGCTTTGAGTCACCCTTTATCTAGTGGAACATACTGAATTATTAGATATGAGAAAAGCAGGTGACATTGTCATTCATTACAACAGCAACACTCACCAAGCGCACACACACACACACACACACACACACACACAAAAAAAAAAAGAGCAGGCTACAAACTAGGGATTGAGCCTCAACAGCCTAGCAGGGAAAGATCCACATATAAATGAATTATTCTCTGCCATGTGATAGGTGTTGCTGAGCAATTCATAAAAGGCTCCTGGTGCACAGAGGCAGGGGTCTTTACCTCCATCTGGAAGGATGACAAAAGCTTCAGAGAGTGACTGCCTCCATACAGCTTTACCCAGTCCAGGATACCTCCCCTCCTTGCTCTTGAAATCCTATCCTTCCTTGAGGGGCCACAGCCCTCAAGGGTTTAGGTGAAAGAAGATGTATGCAGCCGTGCTGGGACTTGAACCCAGGTTCATTCTTTTATTTATTCATTTGCTCATTCAACAAATCCTTGCTTTTTCTGTTGGTTTAACACACAAATGAGGTACTTATTATGTGCTAGGTATACTTCTAAATGCTTTACAAATATGCATTTGATCCTCACTACAAACCCATATGATAAACACTATTATTATCTCTATTTTATAGACAAGGAAACTGAGACACAGAGACATGACATAAAGCCACACAGCTTAGGAGGCAGCCTAGTAAGCACCATCGTTGTCAGGGAAGCTGCCTGAGCCCCACTACAACACTGCTTGGAATGTGGGGCACTGGGTCCCCAAGAATCCAAATGTTGTTCTGTTGTTTGGTTTATCAAGGAATGTAAGCACCCTGCAGTTCCATTTTTTCTCATCGCCACCCTTTCCAATGAGATTCATTGCACAGCTCTGCCTTTTAGCCTGCCTCTGTCTCAGAACTCCCAAGCATCCTTTACTTCTGAGTAGCCCTGTGGGCTGCATGCAAATGCCTATGACTTCCAGCAAACAATGACACCCCAGGAGCTCTGACAGACCCTGATGCTGTCCTTCCACCTATGGGCATGAGTAAGTTCCTTCACCTCTCTGGCAACATGGGTCTAATCAAATTAGACCCTGCCCATGGTAGATGCCGGGGTGCTCTGCTTAGACCCTCTTCGCCAGGCTGGGTACCCATCCTCTGGCTGCTGCTTCTTCCTCTTTTTTAAAAAAATTATTTAATTACTTATACATGACAGCAGAATGCATTTCAACTCATAGTATACATATAGAGCACAATTTTTCATGTCTCTGGTTGTGCACAAAGTAGAGTCTCACCTTTCATGTCTTCATATATGTTGTTCATCTCATTCCACTGTCTTTCCTATCTGCCTCCCCTTCCCTTCCCCTCCCTCTCCTTTGCCCTATCTAAAGTTCTTCCATTCCTCCCATGCTCCTCCCCACCCCCAATTATGGATCAGCATCCATATATCAGAGAAACATTCAGCCTTTAGCTTTTGTGATTGGCTAACTTCACTTAGCATGATATTCTCCAACTCCATCCGTTTACCTGCAAATGCCATGATTTTATTCTCTTTTATTGCTGAGCAATATTCCATTATGGATATATATATACCACAGTTTCTTTATCCATTCATCTACTGAAGGGCATCTAGGTTGGTTCCACAATTTAGCTATTGTGAATTATGCTGCTATAAACATTGATGTGGCTGTGGTCAGTGTAGTATGCTGTTTTTAAGTCCTTTGGGTATAAACCGAGGAGTGGGACAGCTGGGTCAAATAGTGGTTACATGCACATCAGATAGAACACTCATCTCTAAGATATATAAAGAAGTCAAAAAATTTAACACCTAAAAATAAAATAAAATAACCCAATCACTAAATGGCCCAAGGAAATGAACAGACACTTCTCAGAAGATAATATACAATCAATAACAGATAATATACAATCAATCAAGAGATACATGAAAAAATGTTCATCATCTCTAGCAATTAGAGAAATGCAAATCAAAACTACTCTAAGATTTTATCTCACTCCAGTCAGAATGGCAGCTATTAAGAATACAAACAACAATAAGTATTGGTGAGGATCTGGAGAAAGGACCACTCAAACATTGCTGGTGGAACTGCAAATTGGTACAGCCAATCTGGAAAGCAGTATAGAGATTTCTCTAGCTGCTTCTTGAGGGCTGGCTGCAGATGGCTCTTTGGAGACTCACCTTTGCTTGAATGCCCTAGGAAGTTATGACGACTTCTCCCTTCACTAGGGACAAAGCCTTACCAGTGGGTTTCCAGGTCAGATTGACTTTGCCTCGAGGTGAGGCTGTGTGGTATAACTCATGTTCTGGAGACTGAGGTGAAACAAGACTGAATTTCAAAGAATTCTTCTTTTTTTTTTTAAAGGGAGAGAGAGAGAATTTTTTAATATTTATTTTTTAGTTTTTGGCGGGCACAACATCTTTATTTGTATCTTTATTTGTACGTTGTGCTGAGGATCGAACCCAGGGTCGCACGCAAAGAATTCTTTAGGGCTGGGGATGTGGCTCAAGCGGTAGCACGCTCGCTTGGCATGCGTGTGGCCCGGGTTCGATCCTCAGCACCACATACCAACAAAGATGTTGTGTCCGCCGAGAACTAAAAAATAAATATTAAAAATTCTCTCTCTTTAAAAAAAGAAAAAATTCTTTAAATCAGGTTCACTTTATTTTGAGGTCAGGGGTGGCTCCAACTTAAGATTCAAATAGTTATTCCTTTATATTGGTTTGTGATGTTTCCTGAAACTTTTATTTTTAATGATCTTATTTATAATCTTCTAGGTGAATTTGAGCATCAGTTGTATTGCTGGGCCCAATGTATTTCTGATCTTTAGAGGTATGTTCTGTTGATAGAGATGTGAACCTCTAATCGTGTGTGTGTGTGTGTGTGTGTGTGTGTGTGTGTGTGTAATACCAGGTATTGAACCCTTTTGAGACAGGTTAAGTTGCCCAGGCTGGCCTCTAACTTGAAATTTTCCTGCCTCAGCCTCCCAAGTAGATGGGATTACAGGCATGTGTCACTGTGCCCAGCTCTGATTCTGTCTTTCTTTTCTTTTCTTTCTTTCTTCCTTTCTTACCGAGGATTGAACCCAGAAGCATTGTACCACTAAGCTAAATCCCCAGCCCTTTTTGTTTTGAGACAGGGTTTGGCTAAATTGCAGAAGTTGGTTCCTAACTTTAAATCCTCTAGCCTCAGCCTCACTAGTTGTCTGGCTCTGATTACTTCTCTCTCTCTTTTTTTTAATATTTATTTTTTTAGTTGTAGTTGGACACAATATCTTTATTTAACTTATTTATTTATATATGGTGCTGAGGATCGAACCCAGGGCTGCACACGTGCTAGGCAAGTGCTCTACCACTGAGCCACAACCCCAGCCCCCTGATTACTTCTTAAATGCAGAACTTCCTCAGACTATCCAAACATTTGTTTCATTTGGAATCCTGAAGGCAAGACCCATGAAAACAGAACCCAATTCTGTATATCCCCTAAAGTTCTTCTACCTCCTGGGGTTACTATGAAGAGTCTTAGGTCAAACTCCAAGGGATAATTTAGGGTCTAATTCCAGTGTGTATCTCCAGATTTCCTTTTAATTCATAAATCTATGCTAATGGAGATTTAGGCTTAACTCCTACAGTCTTTTAGCAAGGAGCTGTCCAATAAAACTGTTATAATGGAAATGGCCTATTCTACCATGTGCAATAAGGTCACCAGCATACGCACTTGAAATGCAGCTGGTGCACAAGAGGAACTGAATTATTTAAATTGAACTTAAATTTACATAGCCACATCGGCCGCTGCAGTAACTGGTTTGCCTCTAACCTGCATGTGCTTCCTTGGATTTCAGTTTCAATATGCAATGAGCATTGCTAAAATCAAAATACTTTTGACTTTGCCAGGTCCTGTATTCAGTAAGAGAAGACAGTTGTAGCAAGATGGTTCGTATTTTATTCTAGGCTTATACTTTAAGAAGCATTAAAGTTCATTTTTTAACCTAGAGTTGAGCCAGACTGTCAAGAATCTAATAGAGACTGCCTATGGTGATGCAAACCGTCCCGAACACTGCAGAACTACAAACAGCATGTGACATACAAGTACTATGTCACTGAATCAAGGGGGAAGGGACCCCTCCAGGTGGGCAGGTGACATACAGAGTTAAGGCAAAGGTCAGTTCCTTTCACCCCTGACGTCTGGCCCTGGAGTCCCAGGGGCAGGCCCTTCCCTCCCCAAACCCCTTTCTCTTGGACGTAGAAAAGAAGGGAAGGGTCCTTGGACCTCAAGTTTGGGTAGGAACTAGGATGGACGCGAAGGTCCATCTTACCATACTAAGTGCACTCAACAAATATGAGAACTTAAACCAGGCGGCTTGGAGATTTGGGTCGAAGCGGGGGAGGATGAAACAGTCGGGGGCAGGGGGCCTGACGGCTCTGCAGGGTCAGGGCAGGGGGATCAGGCCCAGGGGGCAGGGTCGCCGGCCGGAGCAAGATGGCCGCGCCTCGCTGGCCTCCCTGCATGGACTTCGGGGCTGCTTTTGGCGTTGGCGCGGGGACAGCGACGAGCGGGAGAAGGGAGCCAGCCGCGGAGACAGCGCGGGCCGAGGAGCCCGGCAGACGCGCCAGGAGCCGGGACCCCGCCGGCAGCGCGGAGCAGGCGCGCGCGCGTGGTGGCGCGCGCGGCGCGGGGTCGCGCACGCGAGCGGCTGCGGTCGCCCTGGTTGCCTCGCTCCGCCGCGGTCGCCGGCGCTCTCGACGCGGTGGTCCCCGCCAGCCGCGGGCGCCGCAGGAGGGAGCGGCCGGTGCGCCCGCAGCCTGTCGGTGCAGTTGGAGGCCGGTCCTCCCGGTGGCGCCGTCCCGGTCGGGGCCGGGCTCGGCGGGCTGACGGCCGCGGGAGCCGAGAGCGCCTGAGAGGAAGGCGGCGAGGCGGAGGCGCGCGTCCGGCCGTCCCCGGGAGCCGGGAGGAGGCCGGGGGACCATGTCCAGGAAGCAATTACAATTCTCCACCACCGAGCGCGTCATCAAAGGTGCCAAGCGGGCCGGGCCTTCCCCGGCGACCCTCTGGAAACGGCCCTCGCTGGGCGGCGGCTCGGGCGCCGGGACCCAGGGGCGGCGGGCGGGAGGCGGGGGCCCGGCCGCGCCCACCCGAGCGGGACCCGGAGGGTGCGGAGCGGCCGGCGGGCGGCACCGGCGTCCTCGGCGGTCCCCGGCGCCCGGACAGCGGGAGCGGTGCCGCCCAGGTGCCGCGGGGACTGCGCCTACCGCTCCCGGAGGGACGGCACCTCTTGATTTTTCTTTTACGAAACGGTCCCTCCTTTCTGGTCTCCTGTCCGGGGGCGGCGGGGCTGGTGTGGGCAGGGACTTTCCTGGACTTTTCCAATTAGGATCTTTTAGGATCAGGTCTTTCTTGACCCCTCTCCCTGCCCTCTTTTTTAGGACGTGTATCGGGTACCTTTGGCCCACTTTCTCTAGACCATCGCTCTATTGCTAAAGGAAACTTCATATGCTGACCCAGAGAGAGAAGCGTGTGTGATCTTTAAAGCGGATTGACAGACCTTTAAACATGATGTTGGTCTTTTATATTTCCTTTGACTGTAGAGACTTGGAGAATAATGATCTCTATTCAGATGCCCACCTTATTAGATTTGTTGTTGTTGTTATTGTTGTTGTTATAAGAACAAAACAAAAAGTGCTCCTTTCTGAATCTCGCAGGGTTTTATGTTGAAGTCTTTTCTGCCTTTACACTGACAAGACCTGTCAAACATGACCACTAATTCATCTGCTTCTTTTGTCCAGCCTTGAGACTTAAGCCCAGCCCTTTCTCTCCTCTCTCTCTCCTGTTAATAACCGGTTTGAAAACACTAAAAGAAAGGAAAATACTTAGGTTAGCTGTGTCAGTGGCCTCTGGATGAAGTGGTTAGCATTACAGCATTATAGAGGAAAACTATTAAAATACTTTTTTTTTTCATTTTGGTATTAGAGAAAGGAAACTAAGATTGTGACAATAATATATTTTTTTTAAGGGAAAAGCCCGTTTAGGGAAGGAAAACAGTATCAGTATCATAAATGTTGAATGTTTACACTATCTAATACTTACTAAATATGATAGTAATTTTTGAGACTTATCTGCTCAGTGTTGGATATCATTAGGGATTTAAGTCAATTGCTCATATAACAGCTGAATTATTTTGACCATTTTAATGTAAATCTTCCTAATATCTAACCCATAAGGAGTATATAACCTTCTTTTAAGACTCAGAATATGCTACACATAACCTTTTTTGAGGAATCAAGGTCATCATTTTTGTACATTAACTTCTGTGCTGTACTGTTAATATGGCTGGTGTGTTCTGATGGGTGTTGGCAGTTTCCTCCTGCACTAAGATGACTCCTTACTACTATACCATTTTAGTGTTTTGTCTGTCTTTATCTTTGCAGTACTGTTCTCTGTCAAATATGTCCTTATTGCCTTCTAATCTGCTACTTCTAAGCCAAAGTGGGCAGGGAAAACAGATAAATCAGAACTGTGTGTCAAGTCAGGATAAATAAGATCTAAGTAAAGCTTAGTGGCAGCCCTCAGACCTTCAGGAATCTCAAAATCTGACCACCATTGTACAGCGTAATTTCTACCATAAAAAAAGGAGAATCTTATATGACCCTTTAAGACCCTTTAAGAAGTAAAGTAAAATACAGCACTGAAATTTTAGGTGCTTGTTATTGCTAGGCATGTTCATACCTAAGTGAACGCCACCCTCATAGTCTAAATAATATAAATTTGTTCTTCAGCCAAATTACCAATTATGTTGTATACTTTTAATACTAATACTACTCCTTTTTTTTTTTTTTTTTGAGACAGTCTTACTATGTTGTTGTCCAGCTCAGTCTTTAACTCCTGAGCCCAAGTAATCCTCCCATGTAGTTGGGATGACAGGCATGTGTCACCATGCCAGAGCAGGCATATATATATATATATATATATATATATATATATATATATATATATATATATTCTCCTGTATATCTTGTATTGCCCAGGTTGGCCTTGAACTCTTAATCCTCTTGCCTCAGCCTCACAAGTAGCTGAGATTAAAGCATGTGCCATTGTGTCTGATTTAGACTATTTTTTTTTTTTAAAGAGAGGGTGAGAGAGAGAGGGGGACAGAGAGAGAGAGAGAGAGAGAGAGAGAGAGAGAGAGAGAGAGAGAGAGAGAGAATTTTAACATTTATTTATTTTTTCCTTAGTTCTCGGCGGACACAACATCTTTGTTGGCATGTGGTGCTGAGGATCGAACCCGGGCCGCACGCATGCCAGGCGAGCGTGCTACCGCTTGAGCCACATCCCCAGCCCCAGATTTAGACTATTCTTAAATAAGTGAAACATAAGCATTTTCAGGCCCTTAAAGGTGGATTTATCTCACATATAAAAACTTTAGCATAAGAACTTGACCACAGCTATAGTTGGTAACAATGTTGCTTTTTTCCCCTCTGGGCTTTCCAGAGGTTTAAATAGTTGGAAGTTTCTTTTTAAGGATATAAGGTTTATGCCAGGCATGGTGGCACATACCTATAATTCTAGCTACTCAGGAGGATGAGGCAGGGGTTTGAGAAATTTGAGACCCTGTCTCTAAGTAAAAGTGGAAAAAAAAGTGGGGGCAGGGTGAGAATATGATTAGTGGTAAAGTACCCCTGGGTTCATCCCCAGTACCACCAAAAAAGAAAGGAAATATAAATAGTTAAGGTCTATTGTATTAGACACTAAATCCTGATCTCATGTGGTTCTGTCTGGCCAGATTATCTATGTTTATTCACAGCTCAAAAGCTTCTTCAGAGGTGATGCCACACCCCAGTTATTTTTGGTTTTGTTATTTCCTCTTAACTTTAAATTCTGCTTAATTGTTTTGTTTGAGCAAATCTTGGAGGAGAGTAGGTGGGTGGGAGAAATTTGTATTTTAAGTGTCCTTTAAATGGAGCTTTCTGAAACTGAAGGAGGCTAGACTACTAGTCAAAAAAACCTAGGTTTTACTTCTGCTTCTGGACAGGATTTGTGACCTTGGGTTTGTTTGTTTGTTTGTTTCTTTTCTTTTTTCTTTTTACCCTACCGTGTATTCTTGTATTTACATTAAAAATTTCATCTGTAGGGCTGTGGTTGTGGCTTAGTGCTAAAGTGCTTGCCTAGCACATGTGAAGCACTGGGTTCGATCCTCAGCATCACATAAAAATTAAAAATTAATAAAATAAAGGTATTGTGTCCCTCTATAACTAAAAAAATTTTTTTAAAAATTTAATCTGTAATAATATCTTCCCTGACAAGTGCAGGTCATGCAAATGACATAACTGTTGTGGAAAGCTTAAGGTAAATATTATGAATATGACAGTACTTTGATAACAGACCTCTTACTATGTAAGTGGTTAGTAGAGAAACCATTAATGTTTGAAAAATGTCAGATTAGTATATGAAATTACATTAAGAAGCCCTTCTTAGGAAATATTAGTTCTACAATATGAAGTGCTCTGGGTGGAGTTGCACTGATATAATGTGAAGAGACAGATACTCCTGCTTTAGAACGTCTCTGGCTGCTGATTTCTTCTCTAGCTGTTGAAGGTATTCATTTTATGTTTAAAAATTCTTTTTTTTTAAAGAGAGAGAATTTTTCAATTTTTTTTTTTTTTTTTTTTTTTTTTTTTTAGTTTTCGGCGGACACAACATCTTTATTTTATTTTATGTGGTGCTGAGGATCAAACCTAGTGGCCTGCGCAAGCCAGGCGAGTGCGTTACCGCTTGAGCCACATCCCCAGCCCTTTAAAAAAAATTCTTATGCTTTCACCCATTAAATGTTTTTTTGAGTGCTATTTGCAGTGTGCCCTAAAAGATGCTCATTTGTCTCTTTTGAAAGAGGCTGAAAGGAGGTAGTGTGTACTCATGAGCCCCTACAGCAGCCCACCCCTTGCATTAGGGTATCACTGTGATAGGCAGCAGGCCACAAGCCCTACTGGGATTCCCCTGGACTGGATTTAGTCATTTGATCCTATCAGAAATAAGAGCAAACATATAAAAAAGAAAAATGAATTTAATGGCAGTTTGGCCAAAACTGAGGAGGACTTATACCTCCACCTGCCCTAGAGGAACATTACAATTTATAGGAGCAAAAGTTAGGAAGTACAAATATGTAGATTTAGCCAAGCTGTGCTAGCCAGAGATAGGTTATAATTCCAGGTTTTTTTCAGCTTTTCCTGGCACTGTGCTTCCTGCCTGTGCTTTCTGACCAGTTCCTCAGTTTCCATCCTCAGCATGAGAAAGTTCAGTTGCAGAAAAACAATTTTTAAGGGAAGTGGGGAGATTGAGCTTTTAATTTTAAAGGGGCTCAGATACATTATCATTGGTATGGTATTTGGAGCAGAGAACTAGAATCTCAAAAGGTTTGAATTGTGAAATTCTTTCAGTTTGATCCCCAGCCACCTACCCCCTGGTTTCCAAATTCCTTTTCCTGCAGAAATTACAATACTGACATGGGGAATCCATTCTCTTAAGTTTGTCGTTTGGTGGCTGAATAGGGTCTATGACTGAAAGTCAGGCGTCTTTTCAGTAAGCTGCTGGCCTCATTCTCTTGGAATTCAGACAGGCTGTATATTGCCCATGTCCTGCGCTACTACTGACTCCTTAACGTTCTGGCTTTAGGATAAAGTGGCTGTGACTTTCTTAAAAGATGTTTAAGAAGAGTAGTATAGCCATTTCCATGAGTACACACTATCTCCTTTCAGCCTCTAGTACCTACACTTCATTTATTTCCATTGCTCTTGATGCCCTAAAATATTCTTTTCCCTTTTAAATATAACGTAACCCAATCAATCATAAAATTTGAAAGGCATAAAGGGAAGAAAACAAAGACTTCATATTCCTTATGTCCAGATATAACTGCTTTTAATACTTTTCTACATTTCTATCTGTTGGCATATTTTGAATTTAAAGAAAAATGGATCATACATTTAAAGCTTTTTTTTGGGTGTGTGTGGCGGGGGAGTGGTTCTGGGGATTGAACTGAAGGGCACTCAACCACTGAACCACATTTCCAGCCCCATTTTGTATTTTACTTAGAGACAGGGTCTCACTGAGTTGATTAGGGCCTCACAAAGTTGCTGAGGTTGGCTTTGAACTCTTAATTCTCCTGGCTCAGCCTCCTGAGCCGATGGGATTACAGGCATGCGCCACCACACCTGGTCCATTTAAAGCTTTTATGATGAAAATATTGCATATTATTTTAGCATAAATTTTGTAATTTTAATTAAACATTTTCTGTGATGGTTTGAAATGCTCATATTTAGTTTTCAGGGCAGCACATTAGTAATTTATTAGAATACCAATTCAGAACCATTTTTAAGTATAAATTTTCAATGTCAAATAGTGTATATCCGTTGTATTTGTCAACAACATTTGTTTAACTTACAATTGTAACTAACAAGCTGCTGAACTTTTGAAATATTAGAAATTGATGCTATTTGAGATTCATACATCGAGTAAACTCACAGAGCCCTGAAAGGACTTACGTTTACTAGGGCTTGAACCTGGGGCCTTGTACATGCTAGGCAAGTGCTTTGTCATGGCTGCTGCATGCCCAGCCCCAAACTTTTTTTTTTGGGGGGGGGAGGTGGTACCAGGGATTATTGAATCCATTGAACCCAGGGGCACTTCCTCAGTCCTTTTAAAATATTTTATTTAGAGACGTGGTCTCACTGAGTTACTTAGGGCCTTGCTAAATTGCTGAGGCTGGCTTTGAACTTACAATCCTCCTGCCTTAGCCTCTAGAGCTGATGGGGTTACAGGCACCACTGCTCCAGGCTCCAAACATTCTTAAAAGTTTGTAAAGCATTGAGATTGTGGCAACTCATAAGAGATCTTTTAATAGCTATTGATGATGATAATGATGATGGTGATTACCACAGCAGCTGACATGTATGCAGAACTTCCCCTGTGCTCCTGCTGTTACACTTGTAGTTTATTTGACCCAGTAAGCTAGGTTTTATTAAACCTCTCATACAGATAGGCAAACTGAGGCAAAACAAAGTTAATTTGTCCATGGTCAAGCAGCTACTAAAAGAATTTGAATCTAGGGATGTCTGACATCAATGTCCACATTCTATAAACCATTACTCTCTACAGCCACCTGGCAGAGTAATCTTCTCAGAAATCCTCTTAGCTAACTCATAAACAGGTAGGGAAGAAGCAAGTGGTGGGACAAGATTCTACACAGAAGTAAGACAAAGAGCCCATTCATTATAAAGCATGCCAGGGACGTACAAGCAGTGACAAAGTGGGTTGGGGATGGGGGTATGAAGTGTGAAGGAAGAAAACTTAGTGTAAGGCTGGAGAGGTGTAGCATGCAGGGGGATAAACTCAACTGTTCATCATTGATGGTAATGTGAGGTGCAAGCCTGTTCATCAGTTGAGTTTATCCCCCGGCAGGAAGTGCTCACAAAGATGTCAAGCACAAGAAGGTGATGTAGTTTAGTGGTAAAGCACTTGCTAACATGTGCGAGGCTCTAGGTTTTATCATCAACACCAAAAGGGGAAAAAGTGGTTTTCATGTCTTTTGTTCACACAACATGGTTCTTTTCAAGGGCAATAACTGAATCCTTAGTGCTGAACACAATACCTGGTGTAAATGGTTAAGTGCATAGAAAATGTTTAAGTAAATGCAGGCATAAGAAACATTTTATAAAGGCTGTAGAAAAGAGCATAGTCTCTGCCAATTACTAGCTGTTTGGTCTTTGTTATTTATTCTCCTTGCCACAAATTTAAAATGGGAGAGAGAGGACAGGCATGCTGGTACACACCTATAGTTCCAGCGACTAAGGAGGCTGAGGCAGGAGGGTGGCAAATTGGAAGCTAACCTCAGCAATTTAGGGAAAGCCTGTTTCCAAATAAACAAACAAACAAACAAACAAACAAATAAATAAATAAAAGGCTAGAGATGTAGCTCAGTTGTAGAGCACCCCCGGGTTTAATCTCCAGTACCCAGAAAAGCAAATAAGTTATCCTGGGTCTGAGAATATAGTTCAGTGGTAGAATACCTGCCTAAGTATGCTCAGGTATCTAAATTGATCCCCAGCACCATGGGAAAAACAGTTAATCTTGAATCTTGTGAAATTTGACAGCATATCTGTTTTACTTAAGTTAGCATATGTTAAATGAAGATTTTAAAGTAATATGTTGTACCCAGTGACTTGGGAGAGTGAAGGAGGAGGATTGCAAGTCTGAGGCCAGCCTGAGCATCTTAGCACAATAGTCTCAAATTTTAAAAATAAAAAAAATAAAAAGGCCTGGGGATGTAGTACAGTGGTAGAGTGCCACAGGATTCTTCCCGCCACACACCCAAGTGTTGTATATTTTCCCACCTTAGTTTTGTCAGCTTTGAAAGGATTTAAACCTAAAATACTTAAGGGCCAGGTGTGGTGGTGCATACCTGTCAATCCAGCGTCTCAGGAGGCTGAGGCAGAAGGATCACAAGTTCAAAACCAGCCTCAACAACTTAGCAAAGCCCTAAGTAACTCAGCGAGACCTTATCTGTAAATAAAATATATAAAAATGGGGTTGGGGATGTGTTTCAATGTTTAAGTGCTCTGTGTTCAATACCTGGTACCAAAATAATAATAATAATAATAATAATAATAATAATAATAATAATAAAATACTTAAGGTGAAATTTTCCTTTTTTGGCAGCATATGTAGAATTTTGGAAATCATGTACTCATAAACAAATATTTGATGAATTCCTGTCATTTCTGGTTATACTTAGAAGCTTAAATACTGCATGAAATGTATTCACACAGTATAGTATATAATAGCTTCCTAAAAATGTAACAGAAAATTAAACCTATGGAGCTGCCTATGACTAATACCTCTAGAAAAAGAGCAGTTGACTAAACTGTAGACTATGTCTGGTGTGAAATGTCTGCTCTCACACTCTGTAAATTGATGGTCCTTTAAAGTTTTAAACTTCGTGATCAGTGGCCTAAAGAGATGAGACTTAATTTGTGTTCTTCCAGTGTGGGCACTTAGGTTTTGTTATTCTTATGACCTAGGGCTTTGTGGAAATTTTAAAGTGAAACAGAGTGGTTTTAGTGTATGACTGGAGTAATAAAAATGGATTTATCCATGGTAACAAGTTGGTTGTTTTTTAGTATTGTGTATTGTTTTATGCAAAATATATGATGTCAGTATAGAAGTTATTGTTTCTGTTGTGTGGAGGCTCCTCAGAGAACTAAAAATAGAACTGCCATATGATCCAGTAATCCCACTGCTGGGCTCCTATCCAGAGAAACTGAAAGCAGTGTGCTGAAGGTGTATCTGTGTCCCATGTTCATCGCAGCATTACTCACAGTAGCCAAATTATACAGTCAACCTGAGTGTCCATCAACACTGAGTGTCCAGCACATACATACACAATGGCTAGCATTCAGCTTTAAAAACGGGGGACATCCTGCCATTTGTGGCAACATGGATGAATCTGGAAGATAAAATATTAAGTGAAATAAGCTAGGCACAGAGAGACAAAAATACTGCTTGATCTCACATATAGAATCTAGTAGAATTGAACCCAAAAGTAGGAAGTAGACTGATGGTTACAAGAGGCCTGGGGGGTAATGAGGAGGAATGGGGAGTTGTTAAAGGATACAGAGTTTCAGATAGGAAGAATAGGTTTTGAGGTCTGTTGCACAGCAGAGTGACTATAATTAATACTAATGTGTTTTATATTTCAAAATAAGTAAATTTATCACCATAAAATGACAGGTAATTGTGGTGATGAGTATGTTAATGAGCTTTTTAGTTTGTTCCATATAATATACATGTATCAAAGCATCATATCCCATAAATATATACAATATGATCTGTCTTTTTTTGTGTGTGTGTTCCAGGGATTGAACCAGGGATGCTTAACCACTGAGCCACATCCCCAGCCCTTTTATATATTTTATTTATAGATAAGGTCTTGCTAAGTTGCTGGGGCTGGTTTTGAACTTGAGATCCTCCTGAGGTGTTGGGATTACAGGCATGTGCAACTGTACTCGGTTTATCATATTTTTTTAAAAAGCAAAACCACAAGACAAATAAAAACATTATAAGCAAAATATACCAAACTAGTATTCCATGAAGTTGAAAATGTGACTTTGTTTCCAACATGACAGATAGCCTAATTTTTTAAAATGGCACTGCACAAAGAAAGTATCTCTTTATGCCTTCTAGGAAAAAATGTTATTGTTTCTGTTGACTGTCACTGAGAGTTGTGATTATTTGGTTGGTTCTAGGAGGGCCATATCTTAGCCTTACTTTGAAAGTGAGCTCCGTGACCATCAAATTGCAGAGGGAATGACTTCAAAGAGCTTGATCAGATCACTGAAATAAAATTACTTGTTCTATTAAGTTATGAAAGTCTGAAAGGCAATATTATTTTCAGCAATAATAGTTAATATAACCTCTTCAGCTGTGTTGAGCTGGTTCATGATTGGGAAGGCAGGTGAGTAGATTAGGAAATGAGTTTGCAAAAGTAGGGCAGGCTTGCTAGCTTAAAATAGCATGAAAGCAGAGTCATTTGTAGTCAACCGAGGTAGCTATTTAGGTAAACCCTAGTATCCCAGGAGGCTTAGGCCATACAGTCATCTTAAAATAGCAGCTCATAGGCCAGTAACTTTTCAGGCATGTCTTTCATATTTCAGGATTTAAATGGTTACCCCCAACATAGCCTTTTTTGTTTATGCAGATTTGCATCAGATTTTACTTATATTACCAGCATATATACATTGTTTATGTAGTGGGTGTACATTATAGCAGTATACTGAGTTGAATTTGATGGTGAAAAAGTTGCAGAATTTCTTCAGTGAACTTTAGAAACTGAGTTTTGAAAATTTTATTTTCATGTTGATAATTATAGATTCAGGGATGTTGCAAAGAAATGTACAGGAAGTTCCAAAAAAACCCTCCCACAAGCCCCCTTTGGCCACTGCATCAACCTCACATACTATTACAGTACTATAGCAAAACCAAGAAATTGACATTGGCATAATCCAGAGTTTTTTTTTTCTTATTTTATATCACACATGCACTCCATCGTGTGTGTCTATCCATGCAGTACACACGTATTAGCCTTGCCTTACCAGAACAATCGAAATACCCCACAGTGGGCGGAGGTTGCAGTTCAGTTGTAGAGTGCTCAGTTAGCATGCATGATCCTCAGCATTAACAGAAAGAATAAAAAAAAAAGACACTGAACAGGCTGTCAGCCTAAGACTTCTCTTACATTATTTCTCCTTTATAGCCACATCAACACCCTTTGCCCACTAGAAACTTAATTTTTATAATTTGGCTTTTGTTTTGAATCATGTGCAGGCCTAGTTTGATTAAGGTTTTGGCTTCTAAGTTAGATGCCTTGTAAAAGAATTTCTGTTAAAATAAAGGTGATCTAACAGCAACTGACACATGGTAGAATCAAGGATTGGGAACATTAACAGATGAACTGTCTTAGAATGATGGTTTTCAGTTCTGGTTACCAAACAAAATTACCTGTGGAGCTCATAAAAAACATGAAGAAAAAAATGGTAACATGGCTCTATTTCCGATCTTGAAAGCTAAGTTAAATATAAAAATGTAGTTTGAGCCAGGCATAGTGGTGCACTTCTGTAATCCCAGTGACTTGAGAGGCTGAGGCAGGAGGATTTCAAGTTGAAAGCCAGCCTCAGTAACTTAGCAAGGCCCTAAACAACTTAGAGAGACCCTGTCTCAAAATTAAAAACTGAAAAAGGACTTAGCAGTTCAGCACCCCAGAATTAAATCCCCAGTATCACCCCCCTCCACAAACACGTGTACATATATATTTGAAATGAATATGGAAAACTTAAAAGGCTGAGGCAGGAGGATCCCAAGTTTGAAGCCAGCCTCAGCAACTAAGGGAGGACCTAAGCAGCTTAGTGAGACCCTGTCTCAAAATAAAATATAAAAAGGGCTGGGGATGTGACTCAGTGGTTAAGCAGCCCTGGGTTCAATCCCCAGTACTAAATAAATAAGTCAATAAATATTATTTTTTTCCTGGAGTTTGAACCCAGGGGTGCTTAGCCACTGAGTTACAACCCTAGCCCTTTTTATATTTTATTTTGAGATGGTCTTGCCAAGTTGCTCAGGACCTCTCTAGGTTGCTGAGGCTAGCTTTGAACTCACAATCCTCCTGCTTCCGCCTCCTGAGCTGCTGGAATTACAGGCATGTGCTACCATGCTCAGCTAAAATATTCTTACACACAGTATTTACTGGAATTTTCTGTTTTCTCCCTTGTAGCATTCCTTTAGATACAGGGGTGGGTGTTTGCTGTAACAAATTCCTTAAAGTGTAGAAGTAGCTTTGGACCTGCCAGAAAACTTACCTCCAGGCTCAAATTTGTACCTTCCTTGATTTCATGTTTGATTCCCCTTATAATCTTCTGTACTTAGTCTTTACCATGCAATGTACTATTTCATGTTTCTGTGGGTATACTCTATCTTGTTTTATGTGAATTAGCATAATGTTCTCCAAGGTAAACTCCACATGTTAAACTTGTATATTTTACACATTACCCCTAGTGTGTGAATGTGTGAGCATGTGCTAGGTACAAGATAAATAATTATTTAACTAGAATATAATTATTTATATTTAAATATAAATTTAAATTTATATTTAAAAATTTTACCTGTATAACCCTTTGTTTGCTAAAGATTCCAAATTTAACTTTTAACAAATGTCATTATTCTCCCCGGGTACTATGGAGGTTAGCTATTAAAACCTTAGATCTATTTAGTTATTGAATTTTTTTTTCAATTGATAATGTGCAGACTTTCAGCCTTTAGAAGGATGACACTGAATGACTGGACTGAAATTATAAATCTCCTCAACTGGTGTTAGAGATGAGACTGAAATGTTTGAGTTCCGGAAAGAAACATAAGTTTGTGATTCTACACCAGTCTTTCCTAGCTGTTGATATTAGGAAAAGAGGAAGGTGGTGTTAATTGTGCTCAGTAGATTTCTTCAGAGTTTGCTGCTTTTAAATCAAATTAAGGAGGTCACCAACCATCCTCTTTAAGTAACTGTTACAAAAATAAACTGTTTCATTGTTATAAAGAAGAGTGCAGTTTTATCTTGTGGCATTATGTTTCACATATTGAAGTTGATACCAAACAGGTAGAGTTAGTTATTTATTATTTTTAGCTTTTTAAAAACAGAACTGCAAGTTTCTTACTATTCCCCAGTGCAATACAGGTGTGAAGTATGTTGTAATTAGTTTGTTACCAACAGGTTTTGAAATCTTGAATGATTTTGTGTCTGTGTAAGAATGAGAGTAGATTCAGGATTACTTCTAATGACAACTTCACTGTTACTTTGGTGTGTGTATGAGAAAAAGGGAGTTATAGTTAATTAAAATTATACAAAATCCATTTGTTTCCATGGTATATCTTGCATATGAATGTTATTTGTTGTGTGTTTTACCTATGTAGTTGTTGTTTGGACTTTAGTGGTCTTTCAGAGAGAGATTGTTTTCATTCTAGCCTATGCCATACTACTCTAATTTATAAAGAAAAAGTGTTAATGACTTATATGGTACTATGGTCTGAATGTCTGTGTGACACTCCCAAATTTGCAAGTTGAAATCCTTATCCTCAAGCCATAGGCGTTGGGTCTTGGAGAGATGAAGTATTTATAAATTTCTAAAAGAAAATAGAGGAGAAATATTTGTGATTTTAGGGTAGACACAGTTTTCTTAGGTCCCAAAAAGCATGCATCATAAACACTGGTAATTGGGTTTCATTAAATTAAAATCTTATTCTTCTAAAGATGTTTCATTAAGAAAAGGAAAAAGCAAGCCAGACTGGGAAAAAATATTTACACTATGTATGTCTTATGAAGAACTGATATCCAGAATATATGAGGAACTTACAATTCACTAATAAGTGGAAAACCAGCAAAAATTAAAAAATAGGCAAAAGTTTTAAACAGATAAGTCACAAGTGAAAATATACAAATGGCCAGTAACATCAAGAAGGCATTCAAAATCATTAACTATTGGGGAAATGAGATGCTACTACATAACTAAGAGAATGACTGAAACTAAAATACATTGACTAAGTTCTGGCAGGGATATATAAGTGACTGGAAATCATACACTGCTGTTAGAAATGTAAAATTGTGAAACTGCTTTCGAAAATTGGCAGTTTCATAGTATGTTAATTATACACTTCCCCATACTACTCTGGCATTCTACTCCTAGGTATTTACCCAAGAGAAATGAAAACACAAGATCCATACACAGATGTTTATAGCGTGTTTAGTTACAATAGCTCAAATCAGGAAATACCCAGTAGGTAAATGGAAAATCTTAATATGGTATATACTCACAATGGAATACTGCTTGGCAAATAAAAAGATACAACCCGATTGACTCATGCAAGGTATGGATAAATCACAAAATCATTATGCTCAGTAAAAAAAGCCAGACACATACTGCATAGTTCATTAATGTAAAACTTTAGAAAGTGCAAATGAATCTGTACTGATAAAAAGCAAACCAATGATCATTGTCTAGATCTTTTCAGGGTGGTGGAAATGTTTCTTACCTTGATTGGAGTAATGGTTTGACAAATGTAAACATGTCAGAGCTTATCAAATTCAGCACATCGGTGGGTGCAGCATATAGTCCCTAAATAAACCCTACTTTTAAAAAGTTGTGACCGTGGTCTGCCAGAGGAAAGAGAACCTGTGCTCCATTTGTGTACAATGTGTCAAAATACATTCTACTGTCATGTATAAATAACAAGAACAAATTTAAAAATAAAAAACAAAAAGCTGTGGAAGCTGAACTATAAAATTCTGGACTTCATGCAGATGATTTACTTTGGCTAAAGAGAGGTTGCAGGGACTGGCAGTGTAGCTCAGTGACATTGTGCTTGCCTAGCATATGTGAGACCCAGGGTTCAATCCCCAGTGCTTCAAACAATAAAATAAAGTAAAATAAAATAAATTAATTAAAAAGTTGCAGCACTTTCAATTCAAGTTGGAGGTCTGGTCAGGGTTTGGCTAGAATTTATAGTTTGGGTGAGTTATTTGAATATACTGTCAGTGGTTTTTTCTTTAGTCCATGTGAATCCCTGAGAAGTTGGTGTTAGATTATTTTATTTTACGGTGTTGGAACCTTTGTGTCTTGGAGAGCTGGTATTTTTAAAAGATTTTAGCTTAGAAAGTCTGCAATATACTTTGTGGTTTGGTTTGGTTCTGTTTATCTGTTTTGCAAGCAGTATTTTTCTGAGCATTTGTGAGCAATCTGTAGTTTCTGTTTCAATTCTCAGCCTCTGCTTCTGATCATTCTTCAGCTAAATTGGAGGATTTACCATTTAGGGGAGTTGATGAAGCAAGAATTGTATCATTATTTGATAGGTTGTAAATGTTTATCAAGCTTTCAGTGCTTTGATATTTTGACCTTTAAAGCACTGGGCCATTGTGTTCTTTTTCTTAAATGTCTTAGATGATCATTTATTGCATTGATTGGTATAACGACTCTGGAGGTAACACACTACGAGTCTGCAACAGACAAAAACTCAGACAAGAATTATTATTGAAGTTTGAAATAATGTCCCATATATCTCGAAATCTATTTGAATCTTCCTTTAGTAACCAAATAAATTTTTTTTTAAATTTTGAAAATGGATTGTTCACATTTGCAAGAGTCTGAATTACATCCAATATTTGGTAATTGTCATGAGTAAAGGTCTTGATATATAACTAGAATAAAGGAAGGGGTCTTTATTGACAGTCTAGACCAGCGACTCTTGGACCACTGGAGAAAGAAGAAAATAACCAAGAGGATAAAAGATAAAGTCATCCAAAGTACATGGTAATCAGTAGCATTTTCCATTTGAGAGGTTCTGATTTGTTCAGGTGATCTTGGATGTAAATAGTTTGTTCTCTGTATGTTCTGCTTCTGGACTAAAACAGTTCTAGAAATCCTGACTCAGCTACAATGTCTCTTCATAGTAATGATGTGAGCAACACATGAATAATTTACTGTCGGTAGTATCAGTAATTATGAAAGCATGATACAAATATTTACAGAAGTTCTTTTGATATTTCATCCACAAGACTCAATTACTGATGTTTAGCTGGGAACTTCAGGTGAATGTAAGAAAGAAGCAGAAACCACTTAGGGTTGATGAGACTGTAGGCTTTAGTTAATTTATTATATTAACTGGCATTGTCAGATGAAAGAGTGGAACCTCCTATTATAGTAAAGTACATAATCAGTTTTATAAGGATTTAAGTCACTGATTAACCTGAAGTGAGGACACTAACACACATACAGGCTTTCCATTTATTTATCCTATAAAGTGTATTATGAACTTCATCAGTACAAAGCCTATTTAAACCAAGAGATAAAAATATTTTTACAGTCAGCCTTTATACATGAATATATATTTTCTTTAATCTGAAAGACACCCAAGTATTGAAGCACAGTTTATTTATTCTTATTGTTATCTACCTACCTATCTATCTATTTATTTATTTATTTTAGACACAGGGTCTCACTATGTTGCCCAGGCTGATGTGCAACTGAGGCAGGAGGATCCCAAGTTTGAGATCAGCCTCAGTAACTTAGTGAGACCTGTCTCAAAAGTTTTAAAAATGGGCTGGGGATGTAACTAAGTGATAGAGTTCCCATGAATTAGATCCCCAGTACCAGAAAAAAAACAAAAATAAATAAAAAAATTTGTCAATGTTTAAAGTTCTCTAAGAGGCCATTTGTAGGTTTTTATTTTTCCTTGGTGAAATCACGCCATTTGTTGAATTGTACTCATAATCATAAAATATGAAGAAAGTGGGCAGGAGAGGCCCCCAAGAGACACAGAAAAAATTTCACATGACCTACAGTAGGAAGTAGATACATGTAATCACACATCTTTAAAAGACACAATGTGACACCAAAGACCAGCTGTCATTAACTAAGAGCAGCTCCAGACAGACAGAACTGAACAAAACATTTCTTAGGATTATAAGGACTAAGGCAAAGTTTGCCCAAAGACAGATCTCTGAGATCTGAACTTGCCAGCCTGTGGGGATGAACTTACTAGACTCATGTCTGTCCTGTCTTTGTGAACTTCCTTTTCATTATGGAGAAGCCAGATTTCACTCAGGAACAAAGCAGTCTGATAAGACTTGAAAAAGTCAGTGGACCCAGCATCACCTTGATGCTCACTGCTCAACAGAAGTATCCTGCTCACTCATTGTCACAGGCAGGGTCATCCTGAGCAGGGCGCTCAAGTGGTCTTGATTATGCACAGGACTTTGTAAATGTGAGTCTCACCAGAAGCAAGGGGCATGGCTGAATCTTAGTGGAAATTTCAGTTGTGAAAGCCCACTGACCACACACCAGTACTTTTTTTTTTAAAAAAGTTAGGTTTGGGGCTAGGGTTGTGGCTCAATGGTAGAGCACTTGCCTTGCATGTGTGAGGCCCTGGGTTCAATCCTCAGCAACACATATAAATAAACAAATAAAATAAAGGTATTGTGTCCATCAACAACTAAAAATATATTTTTTAAAAAGTCAGGTTTATTTAATTTGTTTCAATAAGCAGAGGAACCTAGTGGTCTCTCAAAAGGGGGAAGCAGTTAGGAAACATTGGGCACTGTTAGATTAGTGACAGTTAACGATTTTAGCTGGAAGTTTGTAATCTGGGAAAGCATCACTTAGAATTTGTAAACTAGGTGAGTTGTTAAAACTCATAAAGCTCTAATGTTAGATCAGATCTAATGTCTGTGCCGAGTTACTGTTAAATTAATTTGCCTGAAGTCTTTTTGGAACATGTGGATCTGAAGGATCTAGTTTTGAGTTTAGATAGTCTGTAATGCATTGTGGTTTGGTTTGCTTAGTTTATCTCTTTTATGAGTCAGAGTACTCATAAGTTGTGGTTTCTCTTTCAATTGTAAGTGAGGCAGTCAGTGTTACTTTCTTGTGTGTACCAAAAGTGCATCTGTGTGAGGGGTATTGCAGTGGTAGAGCATGTGCTTAGCATGCATGAGGCTCTGGGTTCAAACCCCGGTACCAAAAAAAAAAAAAAAAAGATGGAATGACAATTGTAGTTGAGATCAAAGTGCCTGCCAAGCTGAGTTTTCATCCTGATCCCTGGTGAAGGACCTCCTTCTAGGCTCATTTAGGTTATTGGCAGAATTTAATTCCTTGCAGTGGCAGAAATGAAGTCCTTATTTTGCTGTGGGTTGATTGGGAGCCACTTTCATTTGTTTTTTTAAATTTTTTTTAATATTTTATTTTTTTTAGTTTTCGGTGGGCACAATATCCTCATTTGTATGTGGTGCTGAGGATCGAACCCGGGCTGCACGCATGCCAGGCGAGCACGCTACCGCTTGAGCCACATCCCCAGCCCCCACTTTCATTTCTTAGAGGCTGCTTGCATTCCTTGTTTTGTGGCCCCTTCTGTCTTTAAGCCAGTAATGGCAAACTCATATATCAAACCCCTCCATGCTGCAGATCTCTTAACCCCTAAATGGCCTTTAGGTCCAAATTTAAAGGTCTTGTGAAATCAGGTCAGGTCTACCTGCACAAGCTGGTTTGGGACCTTCATTACATCTGCAGGTTTCCTTCATGGCAATGTTTTTTTCATGGGCTGGGGATTGAACCCACAGCCTCACATATGATAGGCAAGTGCTCTATCACTGAGCTGCATCCTCAGCTCAAGGCAGTGTTTGATGGAAGAACTGGGAGAAGGTGCATGTGCACCAGGGCCAAGAATCTTAGGGGACCTACCTCCCAACCTCTACAGCATTTTAAAACTGTTTTTAAGCATAAGCTACAGAATTTCCTCTGTGTTATCTTATTAACTCTTGTTTGTTTGTTTTTGTAAGTGTAGTTTAAATTTGATGTTAACTTTTTGAATGTTAGTGGTTAGAGTTGATCTGTGTTGTAGCTATTGATTTGAGAAATGATATATTTGCCTAAGTATAAAACTGATTAACATAGGGAAAGTCATTCCCGGGGGGATTGCCTATTTTTTCCCCTTTGGCATCTGTTACTTTTAATAAAGTTTATAAAAACTTGGAAAAATTGGAATTAAGCAAAGAAAAATGGAAAATATAATGCCATTGGCAGTCCAAAACCCTTGCTTATAATTTCCTAATTTTACAGTTTTTATTATTTACTTAGAATATCATTATGATCATATAGAACACACATAATGATATATGCTGAGTGCTTAAATATATAAATGTATTTTCCCTGATTATAAAAGGAATATAGAGTCATTGGATAAAAGTTGAAAAACAGGAAAATAGAAAAAAATAATTTAGAATCTTGCATTAACACCTAGGTGTATTTCCTTGCTGTATTTTCTAATGCATTTTTTTTTTTTAAAGAGAGAGTGAGAGAGGAGAGAGAGAGAGAGAGAATTTTTATTATGTTTTAGTTCTCGGCGGACACAACATCTTTGTTGGTATGCGGTGCTGAGGATCGAACCCGGGCCGCACGCATGCCAGGCCGGCGCGCTACAGCTTGAGCCACATCCCCAGCCCTCTAATGCATTTTTTAGTTGTGATTTAGGTCATACTATATGGGTTTATTTGTAAGTAGAGTTAACACTGGAATACTAGTAGATTTTAAATATGAGGTATTTGGCATATTACTTATCACATAATAGATTTTCTTTTTTCTTTTTGGACCAGGGAATGAACCCAGAGGCACTTAACCATTGAACCATATCCCCCTCCTTTTTTTGTATTTTACTTAGAGACAGGGTCTCTCACTGAATTGCTTAGCGTCTTGCTTTTTTTCTTTTTAATTTTTTGGTTGTTGATAGAACTTCATTTTATTTATTTATATGTAGTACTGAGAATCAAACCCAGTGCCTCACACATGCCAGGCAAGTGCACTACCGTTGAGCCATAGCCCCAACCCCTAGTGTCTTGCTTTTGATGAGGATGGCTTTGAACTTTTGTTTCTCCTGCCTCAGCCTCCTGAGCAGCTATGATTATAGGCTTGAACCATGGTGCGCAGCAGGGAGTATATCTTCTTTAATATTTTGCCTATAATAATTGAGCTGATGTTCCCATTTCATTTGGTAATAGCTTGGAAAATATAATATAGCCCATTTAAAATGGGCTCTTATTTAAAGGTATGAATGGAGGCATTGGTAACTTAGCTCTCCCCTACCTTTAAATAAAGTATCGCAGCTTCTACTTTCAAGATATAGCCCTGGCAGGTGGGGGACGGTCTGGGGTTGTAGCTCAGAGTACTCACCTAGCATTTGTGAGGCACTGGGTTCAAGTCTCAGCATCACATATAAATAAATAAATAAAATAAGGGTTCATCAACAACTAAAAAAAAAATACTAAAAAAAGAAAGAACGAACCCCAGTAGCATTCATAATCTCATATCCTTTCATAAAATTTTGCCCCTTCCCATAACTAGGTGGAATTTATTTCCCCTACCTATAAACCTAGGCAGGCTTGTGATTGCTCCAGTCAGTTGAGTTTGTTGGGATGTTGAGATGTGACTTCTGAGGCTATAATGTAAAGAGGACATAGTTCCTATTGGGCCTGGTGCTATAGATCCAGCTACTGAGGAACATCACTTGGGTCCAGGAGTTTAAGGCTAGCCTGGGCAACATAGCAAGACCTTTATTTGGAGAAAAAAATCCAGATATAGCTTCCCCCTGGCTCTCTGTCTTTCTCTTAGAATGCTTGTCCTTGGAACTCAGTCACATGAACAGGCCACATGCAGGTATTCTCATAAAAAACCCGGGCTAAGCCTTGGCCAACAGCCAGTGTTAACCACTGAATGAGTGAGCAAGTGAGACAGAATACAGATGGTTGTAGCCTGGGGCTCTTGAGTGTCCAGCTGAGCCCCAGAAATTGGGGTACAGAGCTGTCTGGTGGCATATACCTGTAATCCAGGGACTCCAGAGGCTGAGGCAGGATTACAAATTTGAAGCCAGCTTCAGCCACTTAGACCCTGTCTCAGAATAAAAAAATAGAAGGCTTGGGGATGTAGCTCACTGGTAAAGTGCCCCTGGGTTCAATCCCCAGTCCCCAACACCGAAAAAAAAAAAAAAAAGTTGTGGAGCAGAGACAAGTGCTTGTGGTCCACAGAACCTGTGAGAGATAATAAATGATTATTGTTTTAAGCCACTGAGTTTTGGGGTAATGTGCTACACAGGAGTAGAAAAATAATACATTTAATTTCTAGGAATCTTTCATAGGGAAACAAAGACTTGGACAAGGTCATATAAACAGGATACTCATAACAGTTTAATTTAAAGAGTAAATAAAAATTTTGAAATAGTCTATCCAAATCCAACTGTAAGAAAATGTTTAAATAAATTATGATGCATCCATATTTCCATAAAGAAAGTCCTATAGTTTCAAAAAGAAAGTTGAGTAATTGTTATACAGATTATTAAAAACAATCAATTATATGCTTACATAAATAAAGATGATTAAGAACAAAAATGTTTACATATCTAATAAAGAACAGTACCCAGCACATATAAGAATGTTTACCAGAGCTGGTAGAGCACTTGTCTAGCATGTGTGAGGCACTGAGTTCAACTCTGAACACCACATAAAAATAAATAAATAAAATATAAGTACTGTGTCCACGTACAACTAAAAAAAAAATTAAAAGAAAAAGAACGTTTATCAGTGAAAAACAATGTTTTAATAACCAAAAAATTGAATAAGCGTGTTCCCAAAAAAGACATCCAAATGGCCATCAATGGTAAGTGGAAAGGTATTTACAGGGAATTACAGGTTAGAACCAGAAGAGGCGCCACTTGCTGTGATGGAATAAGATTTAACATATGAGTACTGCCAGTGCTGGCCAAATGGTGCAGTAACTGAACCTTACCCCTCATGCTGGGAATATGAAGTGCTGTGATCACTTTGTGAACTGTGGCAAATCAACGCCTAGCCCATAATTTTTCAGCTTTGCTGCTAGGTATAGACACAGAGAAATAAATGTTTTATGTTCTCTGAAAGACACATAGAAGGGTGTTCATAGGGTTTTTACTCTTAGTACTCAAGTTGGAAAGCTTGTCTAGTCATAGCATTTTGCTTCTCATGGCTTTACTGTAGTAATGCTTAGCTTTTAGCTGTTTGTATTTAGCTTAATACGTGTTGTTCATGGAAACTGATTTAGGGTAACCGCCCTCCCACTCCCAGTTTTCTAACTTTTAAAACTATGGTTTCAATTTCTTTCTTTCATTCTTTCTTTCTTTTTTTTTTTTTTTGGCAGTGCTGGGATTGAACCCAGGACTTTGTGCATGGTAGGCAAGTGCTCTGCCATTGAACTATACCCCCAGCCCTCAAATTTCTTAAAACTTTCATTTTAAAACCAGTATGATTTCAGAATACTAAAAGAAAGAACTTGGTGCACAGGTTGCCCAGAGTACAAATTATTAAAATGCCAACTATCTGCATTCAACCCCAAGTACTCTCCTGGATCATTCTTGAGCTTCATTAATTTTAGCTGCTTTTACACTTTTCTCTTCAATTTTCTGTTTAAATAATGTGTTTCTTTTTGTTTTTATGTTTTCAATTTCCTCCTCTGGTTGACTTTTCTCAGATTAACTCTTTTTTTTTTTTTAATAGTTGTAGATGGACAGACAGAATGACTTTATTTTATTTGTTTATTTTTGTGTGGTGGTAAGGATCGAACCCAGTGCCTCACACATGCTAGTCAAGCGCTCTACCACTGAGCTACAGCTACAGCCCTCAGATTAAGTCTTTATGCTTGTGCTTTTAGTTGATACTCAAGGGCAGTGCTGTCCATGAACTTCCTGCAGGATAGAAGTGTCCTTCTAGATTTGTGGGCTCCAGTATGTTAGTTAATGGATGCATGAAACTATTGAGCACTTGACATGTGGTTAATACAACTGGGGAACTACATTTTAGATTTCATTTAAATTTAATTAACTAAAATTTAAGTTTAAATATGGCCAGTACTACCTTGTTAGTATAGCTGTAGAGTTAAAGAAGGATAGGCTGAGAAAAAAATAAGAATTGAGAATGATATGAAATTAGGGGAAAATTGCATTTATTGTGATTAAATTAGAGCAGTGGTTCTCATTCTGTACAATAGGCTGCACGGTAGAATTACCTGGAAAGATTTCTGAAAATACCAATTTCTGAGCCATCAATCTAAAACCAATTAGATCAGAATTTCTAAAAATGAAAAGTGCATCTTATTATCAGAAGTTTCCTAGGTAATTCTAATATGTCATCAGGGTTAAGAATTAGTGAATTAGAATAGTGCTTAGACAGAATGAACACCTCAGGATCTCGTTAAAATATTCTGATTTCTGTAGGTTTGAGTGAGGACCTCTATTCTATGTTTCTGAAAAACTTCACATTGATCCTCAGACCACACTTTTGAGGGGCAAAGAATTTTAAGAAGAAAGGTTGAGCAGGAGTCTGTTATGTCTGAAATGAACATTTGATAGCAGAATTGTAGAAGTCAACAATTTTTGTCTGGGGCTGGGTTATGGCTCAGAGATAGAGCTCTTGCCTAGTGTGTGTGAGGCCCTGGGTTCGATCCTTAGCACCACATATAAATAAATAAAATAAAGGTCCATTGACAACTAAATTTTTTTTTAAAGCAGGTTTTGGTTGCAGGGTTAAATAGATTGGCTAGCCAGAAGTTGAGAATAAAAGTTTAAAAACTATAAAAAGGCCTGGGCATGGTGGCACATACCTATAATTCCAACTACTGCAAGGCTAAGGCAAGAAGATGGTAAGTTTGAGGCTAAGAGGCCAACCTGGGCAATTTAGGGAGACTCTATCTGAAAAAAAAAAAAAAAATGGAGGAGGATGGGACAGGGATGTAACTTAGTGCTTGCCTTGCATGTGAGAGGTACAAGGTTTGAGCCCCAATACTGAAACACTGTGCACAAACCAAAAAGAGGTGAATTAAGTATGAACAGAGAAATGTAGCCTGCGACCCGTGCTGGCTTCATGAAAGAAGGTTCCAACCGGGAGAAAACGCTAGGGAGTTTTGAATTAAAGACACAAGACTCTAATTACCTTTAAAACCAGCTCCAGGACAGCTCCTCCTAGCTCCTGCCTCCAGCCACCTAAGGTGGTAGCGAGGTTACTGAAGAGGGAGAGAGAGAGAGAGAGAGAGAGAGAGAGAGAGAGAGAGAGAGAGAGAGAGAGAGAGAGAGAGAGAGAATTTTTTAATATTTATTTTTCAGTTTTCGGTGGACACAACATCTTTATTTTATTTGTATGTGGTGCTGAGGATGGAACCCAGTGCCCTGCTCATGCCAGGCGAGCGGCTACGGCTTGAGCCACATCCCCAGCCCCCATGACTAATTTTCAACTCGAAAGTTTTGGGGGCACATTACAGCACTGGATAAACCCAAAGAAAAATCATTCTATACCAAACTGCAGCCAAAGCAAGGGCTAGGCACTCATAGTATGGTGTTACCAAAACTTTCTAACAGGGTCTTGGGCAAAGGCAGAGGCTATTTCTCCTGGCTTCGATCTGGAGGGACTATTTCTGCTCAGTAAGGAGGAGTTGCTTCGTCCACTTGCAAAGTGAGCTTTGTTAGGTGAATGAATGAATGAATGAATGAACCAAAAAATGTGACTTTGGAAAACAGATGTGGATAAGAAAGATCACTTCACTTTAGAAGAACTAACAGAGATTATATCCTACCTAACACATATGGAAATAGAAGTAATGAGTCTTCTTAATTGTTGCTTCTCTGAAATGCATTGCTAATGCCCTACATTTTATAATGGTACATATCTCTCAGGTTGTCTATATTTCTATATTAAATGTAATATCAAAATAACTGTTCTTATGAAATGACCAGGGTGTAATAGATCATAAAATGAAAGAAAATAATTCCATTCCACTTGTGTAGACTTTAATAACTACAGAGAGGTTTGATGTTATAGTAACTACAGAGAGATTTTATAGTAAGTGTATATATTATGTAGATTAAAATATCTTAATTATGATTTCAACATGTAGTTTTCAAATTTATCATTTCATTTTGTTCATTATATAAATCAAGAGTGATTGCAAATAAAATTTTTATAATCTGCATTTTAATTAATAAATCATCCAAAAAGTTAAAAGAAAAAAAAAGAAATGATTCAATGTAGAATCTTCTACTTGCCTAGTCTTTGGATTGCATTTTCAGAGTACTGCTGGTTTTCTGAAATCATCTACAAGGAATTAGATTAAATGTAGCTTTTGGGCTGGTGGGGTGTAGCTCAGTGGTAGAGTACTTGCCTATCTGTGAGCAAGGTTGGGTTGGAATCCTAACACTGAAGAAGGGGAGGGAAAATAAAAGTAAAATGTAGTCTTTTTGTGTGTGTGTGATACCAGGGATTATATTGGATTGTATCTAGGGCCTCGCACTTGGTAGGAAGGTGCTTTGCCACTAAGCACTATTCTTTTTTATTTTGAGACAAGGTCTTGCTAAATTGCCCAGACAGGCTTAGCCTCTTGAGTTGCTGGGATTATATATCTATATCTATCTTTATCTATCTATCTATATCTACATTTATCTATATCTGTCTACATATCTATTACTAGTTGTTCCATTTCCAGATTAGAAAACACAATCAGAATTGCTGTGTCTGTTCTTCTCAAGTTTATGCTCTGTCACTACAGCAGATGTTTTTCAGACCTTGCATCTCATTTTCAGTGTTCTCCTTGTTATCAGTAATACAATGCAATGGGTAACTACCTTTAAGAATAAAGTATACATCTGTGGTTGCCCTGATCAGGAACTGGAGTCAGACTTCTAAAACATCTGGTTTTATTAGCTCAATTCTGTAGAAGAAATAAATGCTAATTTGATGTTAAGATTGCTTTCTTTCGGTGTGTGTGGGGGTGTGGGGGGGTGGGGGTGTGGGGGTGTGGGGGGGTGGGGGAGGTGGCAGATGCCCATAATCCCAGCATCTCTGGAAACTGAGGCAGGAGGGTTGTGAGTTCAAAGCCAACTTCAGCAGTTTATTGAGGCCCTAAGCAACTCATCGAGACCCTCTCACTAAATAAAATTTAAAAAGGGGAGGGCGATGTGGTTCAGTGGTTAAGAACCCCTGGATTCAATCTCTAGTATCCCCCCCAAAAAAATATTGTTTTTCTTCCATTTGTTTTAACCAATTTTATTTTAAATACTTTTTCCATAGATAGAAAGATAAAGATATTCATATCATCTAGTTCCTTGTTTTACTTTTCATTTATTTCCTGAACCACCTTCAAGTTGATCATATTTGTATTGTAAAATATCATATTTGTACAAAAGTTTTTGACTTTTGACTTGACCCTCTTTCTTTCTTGTCTTTTGTGGTTCTGAGGATGGAACCCTGCATGTTGCACATGCTAGGCAAGCAAGCATTCTTACCACTGAACTACATCCCCAGCTCAAATTGTGATCTTTTTAAAAATTATAATTCATCATTTATGATATACAGTATCTTAGAATTTTATCTTAGAATTTTTTTTCACGTAGTTCTGGTGCTGTGGATGTGAAATTACAGTGATTTATCGAAATTAATTTGTCACATAAAGGAACTGCGTTCATGGTTGTTATATATACATTTTATTTTAAATTACTTTTTTCTCATTCTAGCTGTTCCCTTTCCTCCGACCAAACGGCTTACTTTGAAGGAAGTGTTTGAGAATGGGAAGCCTAAAATTGATATTTTGAAAAACCATTTGGTAAAGGAAGGCCGAGTGGAAGAGGAAGTAGCCTTGAAGATAATCAATGATGGGGCTGCCATTCTGAGACAAGAGAAAACTATGATAGAAGTGGAAGCTCCAATCACTGGTATGAAAAGTACTTCCAGGGTTACACTTAGATTTGAGCTAATTTTGAGAAATGATTACAAACTTAAAGGTGGTATGATAATTTTTTTGTGAATTTTGAGATAGTGTTTGTGTTAGGATTAATTAGAATGTTTGTTGGTCCTTGAAGAAATATAATTTTAAATGACTAACATTCTTAGTGGGAATATTTCATATCAATATATTGACTACCATTACATAGCAGTCCAGTCAAAAGTGACTTAAATTAGTTAAACTGTAATCCATGTTGGTGTAATTCCTTTTTTCTTCTAAGACATAAATTTTCACTTTACATTATTTGTTTTTTGCCTAGTGTGTGGTGATGTTCATGGACAGTTCTTTGACCTGATGAAGTTGTTTGAAGTAGGGGGATCACCGAGTAACACACGCTACCTCTTTCTGGGTGACTATGTGGACAGAGGCTATTTCAGTATAGAGGTAAAAATGAAACCAGTTATGTTGGAGCTATCATGTTACCATTAAAAAGATTTGCTTTTCATTCTTTGGTAGAAGAAATTAAAATGTTAACACTGGTAAAATTTATTAAACTTTATTACTTCAACAGTTAAAAAAATAAATGCTTTCCATTGACAGAAAAAGACTATTCCTTTTTCTATCATTATAAAACCTGCATATAGGGGCTGGGGTTGTGGTAGCACATGTGTCTGGCATGTGTGAGGCACTCAGTTCGATCCTTGGCATCACATAAAAATAAATAAGTAAAAGAGAGGTATTGTGTCTATCTGCAATTAAAAAAATATTTTTTAAAAAAGAAGAAAACCTGGCATATAAGACTATATTAACCCAATTTTGAAAATAAATTTAATTTTTATCAACCTTTCCTTTTTGAAGGTAGTGTACTTGCTGCATGTAAGTGATGTAAATTGCTTTTCCCTTAAACAGGGATTGAATTAGCTGACCTTAATTATAAGATCATAAACTGCTGAGCTACAATGAACTCTTATATTAACGGCCAATGGTAAATAATGAGGCACTTAGCTTTTTGTAGGTATAATTTCTGATATTGTTGTACATAGTAAACCCCTAATAAATGTTCATTGAAGGGAAAAAATGAATTGCAGTTAAGTTAATGAAAATTCACAACTTGCTTTTATATATTTTGAAAATTGAACTATAGGAACATGGTTAGAATTAAAAACTAATATAAGCTTTTATGTATAAAAGACAAAACTACTGTAGAACCTAATGCAAGGTTTGGAGTACAGTGGAATCACCATACATTCATATTTAATGTCCATTGAGTGAACTCTGCATGCTTGGCAAATAAAAGTTCAGTAGCTTTTGAAATAGTGTGGCTATTTGAATTTGTAATGTGCTCCAGAAGAAGCACGAGATGAGAAATTGAGTCCGCTTGCTCTTGTGCTGTCTTTAGTCCTGCTTGGCCCCTTATAGTATGAGAATCTCAGTGTCCTGCATATGTCCCTGGAGGTGAACAGTTGGTTTTTCATGTAGCATCACTCCTAAATACAAGTCGTCTTTTTCACCCAATGGTCAACCAAAGCAGTGTCGTTTTTTTGAAGCTCAAGGAAAAATAAACAGCAAAATTAATTAATTTTACTCTTTAATTAGATTTGCAGTCTAATTTCATGAATCAGAGAAGTTCAGTGTTATTTTGCTATTGCATAAAATTAATTTAGTGCAAATGTGAGGACAAAAGTTAATGGTATGAACTAAGAAAATAAGCGCCCTTTGCCCTTTCCCTGCTGCAAGTTCTCCTGCTGCTCAGTTAATGTCCACAGTGTCTAAATTAAGGCACTAGAGATAGGTGGAGTTCATCATGGGCTGTCACTGAAAAGCTTCCCTGTTGCTACTGTGTTTCAGTAGACAATAAATAAAAAATATGAATGTTTGAAACACACATTGAAAGTTTATGTCTTTGTGTAATTATAAGATGAGGTTTCAGAGGCTGAAGAGCTTTTAATTTTTTTAATTTAATTTTTTACCAAACACTAGTCATTTTAATTAATGAGACTTCTGTTAAACATAACTATTAGGTCAAATTATCTTCTTATTGTTAACTCATAATTTAAAAGTAGTTTTAATTCATTTAATATAGCACATGTAAAAAATATGCAATGCCTGGGGGCTGAGGTTGTGGCCCAGTGGTAGAGTGCTTGCCTGGCATGTACGAGGCGCTGGGCTCAATCCTCAGCACCATATAAAAATAAACAAATAAAAATAAAGGTATTGTGTCCAACTACAACTAAATTTTTTTAAAAAATATGCAGTGCTTTTTGTACACCTATGCTGTATTCAGAGAATTTTTGCATTATACATTTTTTTCCTCACAAATCAACAAAATTTCCTGAGTGCCAAATCAGTGACAGGCTGTGTGAATAAAAATCATGAGCTGGAAGTATAGCTAAGTGGCAGAATACTTGCCTAGCATGTACTAGGCCCTGAGTTCAATCCCCAGTACTGGGGAAAAAAAAAAAAAAAGAATTCATGTTCTCTTAAGAACCTGATAGTCTTTTTTTTTTTAATATTTTTTTAGTTGTTGATGGACTTTTATTTTACTTTGCTTATTATGATATTGTGGTGCTGGGAATTAAATGCAGTGCCTCACACTTACGAGACAAGCGCTCTACCACTGAGCTACAACTCCAGCCCCTGGACAGTCTTATAGAGATATACAGATATGAAAGATATTTCAGTATAATATGAAAAACACTGGTTTAATTATCTTCAATATTCTTCATATTGAGACCTAGCAAGTCTCCTCACACACAGTAGCTATTCAGTATTTGTTGAATGAATATTAATAACTAGTTTCTTTATGGATTTATTCTGTTATTTGATGTTGGCTAACTTTGAAAGGGTTTTTCTGGAATAACTTAAGAGATATATGAATTGAAACTGGAAGGTGACAGTGCTGTATCAGTTTCAAAACTGAATTGTGGGATATATCTAATTTCAGTTGGAAGTCACTAGATTTATAAACTACTAAGATTATAAATTCTATAGGCTACAGCTTAGTCCAACATGATACAGGTATGTAAATGAAAAATAATTTTTTTACCATTCCCTTGATAGCCATAAGTATGATGTTTTTGTCAAATGGATGAAAATAAGATTGTGGAATCCTGAATGTATTTTTTATTACAAATAGTTCATTTTTTGTAGAAAAATTTGGAGATACAGAATCTAAGAAAACAAAAACCTTCTAAAAATCAGAAATAATCATCATTAACACTTTATTTTTTTCCTTTATGTGTGTAAATTTTTTAAAAGAAAATTGGAATCATTGTGTGTGTGTGTGTGTGTGTATAATTTTTTAAAAAAAATTTTTGTACAGGGAATTAAACCAGGGGTGGTCACCTCCACGCCTGGCTTATATATTCCTTTTTATGACTAAAATATGTATGTGTGTGAGTGGCTTTGTCAGAGGTCTACATATTTACATAAACTATGGAAACATTAAGGGGAGGTTTTCTGTATGCTATTCTCTTTCAGATTCTAGGGCAACAAGCATATCTATACATTCAAAAGTTGATTTTATTTTGCACCTTGGAGCTAATATAGCAAGCCACTTTCAGTTTTTTATTTGTTCTTTTTAGATATACATGATGGTAGAATGTATTTTGACATATTATACATACATAGAGTGTAACTTATTCTAATTAGGATCACATTCTTTTAGTGATATAGAGTTTTACTGTTGTGTATTATATATGAACATAGGAAAGTTATGTTCAAACTTGGATTTATATAATATGTCTTTGTGTGTTATAATAGTCACAAAGAAATTTTATCCTTTGTCTTGTAGTGTGTGCTGTATTTATGGAGTTTAAAGATTAATCATCCTAAAACATTGTTTCTGCTTCGAGGAAATCATGAATGCAGGCATCTTACAGAATATTTCACCTTCAAACAGGAATGTAAGTATTTTCATTTCTCTGGAGCCTTTTAAATTATTCTTTAGCCTGTTCCAAAGTGAATCAAATAAAAAAATTTAAAAAGTGAATCAAATATAAAGGAAAAAAAACATCAGTAGAACTCAAATATTTTTTGAGTACCACTCAAATTAATTTTTTCCTGGTAAAAACTAAGAGTCCTCTAAGATCCTACTTTTAGGAGGATAAATATTTATTATTTATTTTGAAAAGAACTTTTGAGTACCCCCCCCCCTTTTTTTTTGGTACAGGGTATTGAACTCAGGGACATTCGACCACTGAGCCACATCCCCAGCCCTATTTTGTATTTTGTTTAAGGACAGGGTCTCACTGAGTTGCTTAGCAACTAGCTATAGCTAACTTTATACTTGTGATTCTTCTGCCTGAGCCTCTTGAGCCACTGGGATTACAGGAGTGCGCCACTATGCCTGGATCCCCTCATGTTTATAAACTAATAAATGTTGGATAGTTGGAAAACACAGAGAAGATAAAAATTATCTGTAATTACCCCATTTAGAAATAATCACGATCTCACTAATTGGAATATAGTTTTTTGGCCTTTTTTCTCTCTAAATAAAAATCTGTTATGAAGTAATTGAAATACATTTATCTATGTATATTTTTAAAATAAAATTTGGCTTGGGCTGGGTTGTGGCTTAGCAGTAGAGTGCACACCTGGCATGTGCAGGGTCCTGGGTTTGATCTTCAGCACCACATTATAAAAAATAAAGGCATTGTGTCCAACTACAACTAAAAAATAAAATAAATAAAATAAAAATTGGCTTTTATTACTTACACTGGGTTTTTGTTTTGATTTTTGATATTGGGGCTGGCTGTGTTATTCAGACTGACCTCAGACTCCTGAACAACTGAGATGGAAGAGATTCTTGCCACCATGCCCGGCTTATACTGTTAAATAAATTTATCTTTTCACTTAACATAATAGCATTTTCAATATTGTTATGTATTTTTTAAATCATGATTTTATAAAGTTATTTTAATATTTTTTAAGTACTCCATCTTATTAATGCCCTGTCATGTGTGTAATCAATTTAGTAACAATTGTAGGGAGCTTAGGTTGTTTTTAACTATTAATACAATAATATAAAAAAAAGTTTTAATGAAAGTGGATTTTTTTTTAATTAAAACATTACTAGCTAATTTAAAAACAAACCAGGGAATGATCAGGAGGCCAGGAGCCAGCAAACTGCATGTTGGAACTGGTCTGCATTTGGGGTCCCTGCCCACTAACAAGAGGGCCACAGGTTCAGTTCAGGCCACAGCTACCAGAAGCTGCTAGAAAGCTCCAAGGAACTCTGAGATGAAAGTTGAGGAAGACTCTCTTTTTTTGAATTGAAGGATCACCCAAACTTTTGCAGGATTTTGGGACTCCAAAATTGAGGAAGATGCACATTTTATGCCCACATTGGAGGGTTCTAACCAAGAGCCACTGACCAGCCAACTCAACCAGGCACAGGATCTTGAACCTTTGAACTAGTGACTTTCCCTATCTGGGTTGTAGTCTTCTTTTCTTCTTCTTCTTCTTCTTTTTTTTTTTTTTGGCACCAGAGATTGAACCCAGGAGTGCTTAACTACTGAGCCACATCCCCAGCCCTTTTTTATATTTTAGGGACAGAGTCACACTGAGTTGCTTTAGGGCCTTTCTTTGCTGAGGTGGCTTTGAACTTTCAATCCTCCTGCCTCAGCCTCCCAAGCTGCTGGGATTACAGGCATGTGCCACGGTCCTGGCCTAGCATGTTCTCTGTAAACAAGGAAGCTAAACTAAATCTCTCTGGTCCCATCTGGCTTTATTTTGTTCTGTTTTGTTTTGTTTTTATTTTTGTTGTTAGTGGTAGGTTATTTATTTATTTATTTATTTATTTATTCATTCATTTATTTTTTGTTTTTTTCAAGATGTCTCACTATTTCACTACCTTGCCTAAACTGTCCTTGAATTTGTAATCCTCCAGTCTCAGCCTCCCAAGTAGCTGAGACAACAGGCATACACCACCACACTGGCTCCACCTGGCTCTAAAATCTACCCCTTTCCCTGAATAATCCTTAATATGCATAAATACTATGTTAATATAGTTGATATTTTGATCATGGATTTCACTTTGTGTCCTATTCAGATTTTTCTTCTGAGATTATTATCTTGAAATAATATATTATAAAATATGTAAAGTTTTATTGCCCTCAAAATATTCAAGTTTAAAACTTTTAAATTGTTTTTCAGAAACTTGGAGTTTATTGAGCCCCCAGAACTCTGTGCTGGTCCATAGAACTCACTGGATAGTGTTTCATATGCTCGTATTAATGATCGTTGCCAGTTGCAACTAGATGTGAGATGGCAGCCTCCTTCCTTGTAAAGCCTGAAAGGAAAGGTTGTTGCTATTGAAAGAAATTTTAGAGTAATAATACTTTTTATTTATTTATTTATTTTTATTTATTTTTTTAGTTCTTGGCGGACACAACATCTTTGTTGGTATGTGGTGCTGAGGATCGAACCCGGGCCGCACGCATGCCAGGCGAGCGCGCTACCGCTTGAGCCACATCCCCAGCCCATTACTTTTTAAAAACTCCTTCTGATAGAAAAGTCAACTGCATTTGGGCAAGATGCAGATCATCACAGCCCTGGTGAATCAACAGAAAGATTTTTAACAAGTAGATCTACCATTGGTGGATGTTTAAATTGGTGTGAATATTTAGAGAACAGTTTGCGATATCTATAAAAATTTTATTAGCATTTTTACTTTGTAAGACTTTATCTTGCAGGCCAGGTACTGTCACACACTCCTGAAATCCCAGCAGCTCAGGAGACTGAGGCAGGAGGACCACAAATTCAAAGCCAGACTCAGCAATTTAGCAAAACTCTAAGCAGTTTAGCAAGATTCTGTCTCAAAATGAAACATCAAAAAGGGCTGGGGATGTGGCTCAGTGCTTAAGCATCCCTGGGTTCAATCCTTGGTACCCTCTCCAACCAAAAATTATCATGTAGATTGCATAACATATTTAATGCCGTAAAACAATTAATATAAATTTAGTGACTTAAAAAAAATCACATTTATTATCTAAGAGTAAGGGTAGGTCAGAAGTTCAGGTACAGCATGGCTGAATTCACTGAGCTAAAATCAAGGAGTTTTTCTCTAAGGTCACTAGTTGTTGCCGGTCCTTGCAACTGCAGGATTAAGGTTCTCATTTTCCTTCTACCTTTTGACTTGTTATCGCTCTTAACTTCTAGAGATTACTTGCAGGTCCTTGACTTTCAGTCCCCCATGTTATGCCCAGTATGGATGTTTTGCTTTCTTCTAGGCTCAAATGCATCTCTGAATTCTGCCATTAGCCATCTGGAGAAAGCCCTTTTCTTTTAAAAGACCCACCTAATTAGGTCAGGCCCACATGCCATGATTTTTTTTCCTCATATATTGGAACATAATCATGAGAGTTCCATTATATTCAGTTTCACAGAGTGTAGGTCATTACAGGTCATTTTAGAATTCTACATAGATATATGGACAAAATGATAAGATAGGGATGTTCATTGCAGTGTTCATTGTAAAACAACAGATGACCTAAATGTCAGTAGGGACTGATTAAATAAGTGATAATACATTTTTAAAAATGGAATACTAGGCCTTTATTTAAACACTAAGAGTTCTATGTATATATTATGGAGAGATTGTGGATAAATCGTTAGATAAGAGAAGCCATTAGCAGACCATGTATACCCTGTAGAGAAGAAACTTTTTTTGTTTTCTGGTACTGGAGATTGAATCCAGGGGTGCTCAACCACTGAACCACACTCTCAACCCTTTTTATTTTTTTGAGACAGGGTCTCACTAAATTGCCAAGGATGGCCTCAAAACTGTGATCTTCCTGCCTCAGCTTCCTGAGTTGCTGGGATTACAGGCATTTGCCAGCATATCCAGCTCAGAAGAAATGGTTAAATAGCAATCACCTCTGGATGCTGTGTCAGGAGCACTTATGCTTTTAACTTTATATCCTCTTTAGTACTATTTGAATCATTTTTTACTTCCACCATGTACTATTTTTATTTTTTTCAAACCTGTTTTTGAAAATTACCCAATTTGGACATAAACATTTAAAAGGCTTTTTAAAGCACTCCTAGTAATTTTACTGTGTGTTATTGGTTTAAAATGACTATTGCAAAGTTTTAGAAAGCTTCTACTATTTATCATTTGGGAACCATTTCGCCAAATGTTTTTAAAATTTGAAATATTTTACACTGGTTTTCTAAAACAAATATTAGAATATTTCTCATCACGTCTATTTCTTAGGGGAAAAATTAAATCTTGTGTATTAAATCTGTTAACAAAGACCCTGGAGTATAATACTTGATATAGTCAGCTTGTATTATTTAGAAGTAAATAAGTGATGAATAAATATGCCTGGGGATGCCTTTCTTCTGAATTAAGATTCAGGTTGGCCTTTGTTTTGTTACATTTGAGATGGGTCTCACTGTGTTGCCCAGGCTGGTCTTACACTGTCCACACTGTCCTTCTGCCACAGCCTCCCTAGTACCTGGGACTTCAGGCATGCATCACCATGTCCAGCTTAAGGTTTAGATTTTTAAGTGACATTTTATCTCCTCTTTCTCTGTTTTATCAGAACTTTGTTGTTGTTTGTTTTGGTACTGGGGATTAAACTCAAAGTTACTTTATTTTATTTTTGTACCAGGGACTGAACCCCAGGGGTACTTAAATCACTGAGCCACATCCCCAGCCATTTTTATAATTTATTTAGAGACAAGGTCTTGCTAAGTTGCTTAGGGCCTTGCTGCTAAGTTGCTGAGGCTGGCTTTGAACTTGTCCTTCTGCTTCAGCCTCCTAAGCCACTGGGATTACAGATGTTTGCCACTGTGCCCTGTTTGGAGTTCTTTTTTGATAAGCATATTTGGTTTAAAATATTTTTAAAACAATGAACAATAGGTTTAGGAAACATTTTAAGTATCTCCTTTCACACAGAATTTTCTACATCATGTTTTATTTGCTTTTCTCATGCTTTAATGTAGTTTTAGGCTTTTTTTTTTTTTTTTTTTGGATTCTGGTGATTGAACCCAGGGCCCCATGCATGCTAAGCAAGTGTGCTGCCGTTGAGCTACACCCCTAGCCTTCTTTAATGTAGTTTTAACCCAGTTGCTTTACTTTTCTCTTGTCTATCAAGATATCCTTCTCTTTCATTCTAATGTTCCAACTGAAATATTAATAAATCTTGGAACAAGCACACATATTCAGGTGAAAATTTAAATTTATATTCCTATATAAGGAAAGAGGCTTTTGTTTTGTATGGGTGTCTTTACTGATAAGCCTGTCTCTTAAACTGCTGCTGAGGCTTTTAGAATCAGTACCTTATAATTACTGTTAAGTGGTGCTTAGATTTAGATTGTGCAGCTGCAATCTTGCAGTCTTGTTAATGTTTTTAAGGGGTGTGTGGAGTCTTGTATCAATTCTTAAAATTGCTTTATACTGTGGAGATTTTTTTAAATCTTTTTTTTTCTTTTTTCCTTGTGTTCAAATTCAGAGATAATTTGAGTAACAAAAAAAGTGTAACAGTTGGTTTTTGACATATCCTTTCTACTTGCAAAACTATTTTTTATTGGAGAAACCCATTTTATAATTTCATCTCATAATTCTGGGTTCAAAGTTCTATAGTTGTTCAGTTGGGTCATCTTTTGATGGCTTGCTGACAAGTTCCGGAAACTCTGGTAATTCTATTAATGAAAATAGTATTGCTATGACAAGCAATAATTTCTGATCTTTTTCAAAAGTGAGCATCATTAGTCATTGTTCATTGCAACATTATTTAGAGTAGGAAAAGACCGGTCTGGTTAGATGGTTGTATGTCCACGAAGTGAAATAAGTTGTAGATATTTAAAAATAATAATTACTAAGCTCCATTTAGGCAAAATTTTACCTTTACCATCTTAGCATCTTTATCAATTTTTTTAAATTGACAAGGCTGATCAATAGGAGAAACGCATGTATGTTTGTTTAAAATAAGGCTTACATGACATGCTAGCCTTTCTAAGTGTTGAATATTACATGTATAATGAATTGGACAGAGTACCAAGTTGTGGAAAAGTAACTAAATTTTATGGGGAGGCTAGAAGATAAGAGTTGTTTTTTGTTGCTATTGTTGTTGTTGTTGTTGTTTTGGTTTTTTTGTTTTTATTGAAACTGGGGCCTTGTACATGCTAAGCATATATTCTACCACTGAGCTACATCCCAGCCCACTACAGGTTATTTTAACGAGGTCTGTACAGAATTCTCTGGATCTCTATTTCTCATCCTTGATCACAATGTTAGTTTCCTTTTAGTGTAGAGAGGGTGTCTTTCACCAGAAATTTCATCTCCTGCTTTTAAGAAATAGCATGAAAGTCAGAGTGATCTTCTTGCACCTACTGTTTTTCAGGTGCCTTTAACTCAAAATAGTCAATGCAGAGCAGCATATTTTAGGGTGGCATATTCTTAATTCCTTCATTCATCATGTTAAGATGTTGTATGATCTTCAAAATATGTTATTAGGATGTGGTGGTGCATTCCTGTGTTCCTAGCTGCTCAGGAGTCTAAGAGGCAGGAAAATTAAAAGTTTGAGTTCAGCCTCAGCAACTTAGCAAGATCCTGTCTCAAAATAAAAAAGTCTGGGGATATAGCTCAGTGGTAGAGCACCCATGGATTCAATTCCAAGAAAAAAACACACAAAAGATATTATTAGGTAATAAAAGCAAGATCAGAACAGCTACCATTTTTGAAGAAAACAAAAGGAATGTGTGAAAAGAGAATAGTACTTACATATCTTCTTATCTGCTTGCATATGCAGAGAATATCTTTGTAAAGATACCCAGGAAATGAATACTGGGTGCCTGTGGAGAGGGGACAGGAGGCACTGTGGACCTTATAGCTTTTTTATTTTGAACCACATCAATGAATTGCCTGTTTTTTTAAAAAAAAAAATAAAAGCAAATAAAAAATTTAAAGAAAAGTAATCAACGACTAGACCAGATAATTGTTTCTTGTAACTAGTGCTGACTTTCAAAATTGCTTTCAAAGAATTTGTTAAAATTTTTGTTTTGATAGTGATGCATATTAATGCCAGTTAGAACTTGTGTGATCCTATGGTTGTGACACATTTTTCCTTCATTATAGAAATAATTGTTTTATAGGATATATTTTAAATTTTTTTTAAGAAAACACTGCTCTTAAATCAGCTAATTTAACCTTTGGGGATTATATTTTTAGTTATTTGGTTCTGCTGTTAAATATTTTACTTTAAAATAATGATTAGGGCTAGGCTTGATGATGCATGCCTGTAGTCCCAGCAGCTCTGGAGGCTGAAGCAGGAGGATTGCAGGTTTGAAGACAGCTTTAACAACTTAGCAAGGCTGTAAGCAACCTAGTGAGACCCTGCCTCAAAATAAAAAAAATTTTAAAAGGTTGGAGATGTGGCTCAGTAGTTAAGTGCCCTTGTGTTCAATTCCTGATACCCTCCCCCCCAAAAAAAGTACCAAAGATGGCCTTGAACTTGTGATCATCCTGCTTTACTGGAATTATTGGTATATACTACCACACCTGGCTAGGCTCCACCTTTTCAAGATTCTCCTCTTAATGTTCACTTACTTTCTCTTAATATTCTCATTCTGGGGACTAGGCATCCAGCACATGAACCCTTGAGGGACACACACACAAACCATATCCAAACCATAGCACCAAAGAAGGAAAAAAAAAATGCTCCTTTTCTCTTAAAAAAAAGCCCATCTTTCAGTTTCTCTTTAAAAAGCCCATATTTCATGACCTTTCCTTCCTGGAATATTGTGGACACCGCCTTGTGCCCACTGGAATGTTTTCTTTTTTTTTAAATTTTTTTTTTTTTTTAATTGGTTGCCACTGGAATGTTTTCTTATTCTATAGCCCCAGCCTGACAACAAGATGAAAATACAGTTCATTAACCAAATATTTCTAAATATTAGATTCAGGATGTAATTTACTACAGATCTTAAAAAATCATGCTCAGAAAGATTATCGATCTTTTACTGATGTCTCTTAAATTTCCACTTATATATCTTCAATACCTTCGGGAAATCTTTTCAGACCCAATAATGCTGGGCACAGTGGTGCACACCTATAATCCCAGCAATTTGGGAGGCTAAGGCAGGAAGATCACAAATTTTGAAATCAGCTTTAGCAATTTAGTAAATAAATAAATAATAAATTAAAAGGGCTGGTGATATAGCTCGGTGGTTCAGCACCCCTGAATTCAGTCTCCAGTACTGAGGGGGGACAATAAAATATTCAACTCACAAGACTACCACAGTCCATGCTTGGCCTCCATCTACTTAGGATGTGGGTCAGGAAGGGCCACAGCTGACACTAATTTTCAGTGATGTTGTTGTCCTCATAGGAGTGCAGACAGCAGTCCAGAGCTTTCTGTTTCTCTTGCCACTATTTCCCCAGCAAAGTCACAGCTCAAGCGCAAGCAAATAGGATCCACACTAGGCAGATCAGGGAGCCACTCTGACTTAGAAGCCTCATGCATCACAACCGACAGTATCTCTTTTAAAAGCTTTATTGTCAGAACTTTCAGGGTCCCAAAAGGGACTTAACCAGTTATGAGTCACCACCCTCAGAAGAGCCCAAAGCTGTAGCTTCCTGACAGGTAATTGGGTAATTTTTACCACAAGTAATGTGGCCTAAGAAGGTAGCTAACAGTCACTTTCAGTTTTTTTTTTAACTTTTATTTTATTTGTTTATGAGGTGCAAGGGGCCAAACCCCGTGCATCATGCATGCTAGGCAAGCACTCTACCACTGAGCCACAATCCCAACCCACCTTACCAGTTTTCCAAGGCAACAAAGCTCAAAAGTTAATCCAGGGTCACAGGGGAGTGAGGTTTTGTGAACCCTTTATGACTCTTCAAAAATATCTTTACAAAGATGATTATAGTTTCAAATTTGACTAAAATAAATGGCTTTTAAAATAGCTCCATACTCCTCTGACTTATCCTTTGGACTTTTCCCCTTTTTTTGGTAGGTCGAATCAAATATTCGGAAGAGGTGTATGATGCGTGTATGGACACATTTGACTGTCTTCCTCTTGCAGCCCTCTTAAACCAGCAGTTTCTCTGTGTACATGGAGGAATGTCACCTGAAATTACGTGTTTAGATGACATTAGGAAAGTAAGTAATCTTTTATTATTATTATTTTTAAAAATTTTGTTTATTGCAGTCAGCCAATAAATCTTTAGCTAAAATCTTTAAAATACAATCAAAATTAAGAAAATACCTGTGGTCTTATCATTGCAAGATAACTACATTTAATATTTTGATATATATTTACCAGAGATTTTATCTCATTTTTTTATTAAATCTGCTTTTACCGATTGGAAGCATAATATTTTTAGAGTGTAGCTCTGAAACTGAATTATCACAGTATAGAAGGAAAGAAACCAAGGTTGTAAAGAATCCCAGTCCTATCATTAATTACGTAACCTGACCCACTCAACCTCTTGGCACATTTTCTTGGTGAAATGAGGATGTTGGAATGGACGGTCTTAGGACTCTGAATTCAGTGATTTTGACATTGTAGATGATATAGTTTAATTGCTGCACTTGATTTACATGGTGATTATTTCCAAGATTCTCTGTCTTCATGACTGAAAGCAGAGGACCAATGTTTGTTTGCTTCATTGTTCTATATGACAATCTTTCTCTTCTCTACTTTTGTATTCTCTTAGTTCTCTTACATAGGTACTGAAACTAAAGATTTTTCTGTTTATAAACTGTGTTTTCTGAATTCAGTCACCTCGTAACTGTGTGTCTCTGGGCCCTGGCTTTTCTGCTGCTTGGCTGTCTCTTTTACATAGTTAATCTTGGATTTGACCATTCAGAATCAATTGTATTAATAAAAAGCTCCCCTTAACTCAGCAGAAGGCTTTTCTTGTCACCCAGCTATTCTATTGCTTCTGTTCTTTTGGTTTTTAAGCTTTTAGCTAAAGCAACAGAGACTTCAAAACCTAAGTTAATAACTGATATTGAAATCCCTTCACTGCATAGAATAGGAAGAATAAAAGCCCTATCATAAGAAAACTAGTGCTCTTTCAAAATAAAGGAAACTCCATTGGAATGAACTGAACACAACCATGCCAAAACTTCTGATCTGCAGGCAACTGGAATTAACCATACCCAGTCTTTTCAAAGTAATGTCTTGAGACTGATTGATCTCACATAACTGAGTGATCACTGCCTTCAATGTAGGATTTAAGGAGTCCTTTTCTATAGTGTGGGTAGATGGCAGGGATATCTATAAATATTTATTACAGAAAAATATTAAAAATTGTGAATCTGAAATGTTTTAAAGGCTCATTTTCTTGTAGGAAAATCCTTTAGGGGCTTACTGCCTTCTCTCCTAATAGATTCCTATAAGTGGGAAGGGTTTTTTTTGTTTTTTGTTTTTTGACCCATCTTCTTCCAAGAGCTCTTTTGCTTTCCTGACTTTTTTTCTTTTGGCTTTTGTGTGTCTTCCAGTTAGACAGGTTTATTGAACCTCCTGCCTTTGGGCCAGTGTGTGACCTGCTTTGGTCTGATCCTTCAGAGGATTATGGCAATGAAAAGACATTGGAGCACTATACCCACAACACTGTCCGAGGGTGCTCTTATTTTTTCAGGTAAGCTAATCTTCAAAGTAGAAAATTATGAAATAAATACATTTTATCAAATTGTTTTTAAAAATTTAAATCTCGGGCTGGGGTTGTGGCTCAGCAGTAGAGCACTCACCTTGCATGTGTGAGGCCCTGGGTTCAATCCTCAGCACCACGTAAAAATAAATAAATAAAACAAATATATTGTGTCCAACTACAACTAAAAAATAAATATTTAAAAAAAATTATATCTCAAACATATTAAGTTTAGGGACTTCTATTTAATTTCTTAATAGAAGGCAGAAAATTCTTGTCTGTTTAATATTTTCTTACTTATTTTGCCCTAAGAAGTGTAATATACCTGACATGGTTGGACATCTTTCAGTGCTTTGGTATTGCCATCTGACCCAAAGTGATATATATTGTTTGTTCCTAAGCACCTATACACTTTTATAAAAATAAAGATATCTTGGCTTTTTCCCCTAGAGATTCTGATTCAGTAGTTCTGGGACAAGGGAATCCTGTTATGCTTTTAAGAGCTTTCCAGCTTTTGGAACCTCTAGTACAGACAAAGATATAAAAAGAACAGTACATTGTGATCTAAGCCCAGGACATTTCCTGGAAGTTGGCTATTGTCCTAAGTCTCACATGGGACTTTTCATTCTAGTTTGTCACTTGAAAATCAGGAGATACAGCTGAGAATGGTGCACATACCTTAATCCCAGCAACTCAGGAAGCTGAGGCAGGGGATCCCAAGTTCAAGGCCAGCCTCAGCAACTTAGTGAGACCCTGTCTCAAAATAAGAATTAAAAAGGACTGGGGCTATAGCTCATTGGTACAGTGCCCCTGAGTTCCATCTCCAGTACTAAAGAAAGAAAAAGATTTTAAAAAATCAGAAGATACAAGAAAGTTTGAAATAGAAATTATTTTAATCTGAGTATTTTATTTGATGAACAATATATGTATTTGGTCAGTACACACACAAGAAGACTCAATTTTGCCATTAGTTTTGACATTCTTCTAGACAACCTTTTTGTATTCCTCCCTGCCAACCTTATCTGTAACTTATGTGATAAAATCATTTAAATTTGTCTTCTTTTTACTTTGCTTGAAGAGCATAATACTTGCTTATTGTTGACAAAATGTAAATTGGTACTCTTTCTGTGGTGATCAACTTGACAATATCTTTCAATTATAAATGCCTTTGATTCTAAAATTTAATCTTGTGGATAGGTAGTCGATCCTCACTGTTTGCAGATTCCATGTTTGTGAATTCTACTCACTAAGCTTTATTTGTAATCCTAAAATCAGTGCTCATAGAGCTTTCATAGTCATTCATAGGTATGCACTATTCAGAGGGACAAAAAATTTGAGTGGCCTCATAAACATGTTCTCTGCTAAAGTTAACTCTTAAGGTAATGTTCTGCTTTCTGGATTCAGCTCTCCTGTTATAAACAAGTACTTTTTTGGCAGTCTATTAAGGATAATATTTTTTGTCTTTTTATGCTTCTTGTTAGTGATTGTGCTGTTTAAAATGACCCCCAAGCATAGTGCTGAATGTTTTCTAATGTGCCCAGGAAAAGGCTGTGTTGTGCCTTTCAGAGAAAATGTATGAGATAGATAAACTTTGTTCAGACATGTGTTATAGTGGAGTTCAAAGTCAATGAATTAACAGTGTGTTTAAATAAAGTGTCTGCAGGGGCTGGGGATGTGGCTCAAGCGGTAGCGCACTCGCTTGGCATGCGTGCGGCCCGGGTTCGATCCTCAGCACCACATACCAACAAAGATGTTGTGTCCGCCGAGAACTAAAAAATAAATATTAAAAATTCTCTCTCTCTCCTCTCTCACTCTCTCTTTAAATAAATAAATAAATAAATAAAGTGTCTGCATAGAAACTCATCCAACACTAGGTTATGTATTAATTGATTAATGAAAATGCTATGACTGGAGGTCTCTAGTATTTTTCTAATGGTTCATTATTCACTAATTCAGATTTCAAAGCAAAATTATAGCTATTTCAAATAATGAGACTCAGTTCTATTTGCATGTGTATGAGATGTATATGCAAGTTTATTCCTTGTTTTATTTGTGCTGAAAGGTTGAAAATAACCTTAATGTTCAGTAGAAGACTAGATACGTAAATTATGGTAAATCCTAACAAGACAATAATATGAGGCCAGTTTTTAAAAAGAAAAAAGAGAAAGAAATAAACTCTTTGTGTACTGATGTAAAATAATCACTAATATAAAGAGATAAAGTACAGTACTATATACCACCTTCCAACATTTCTGGGTTTTTTTTTTTTTTTTTTTTTGTACTAGGGATTGAACCCCAGGGGCACTTTACCAGAGAGTCACATCCTAGCCCTTTTAATTTTTTTTTTTTTTTTTTGAGACAGAGTTTCCCTTAAATTGCTTAGAGCCTTGATAAGATGTTGAGGATGGCCTTGAACCTGTGATCCTCCTGCCACCATGTTCGGCCCATCTGCCAACATTTTTTTAAAAGCAAGGAAGGGAGGAGTATGCATATGTAATTGTCTGAAATTGAATAGATTATCTCTGAAAGAATATTCAAGAAATCAAGAACATTGGTATCTATCAGGGTAGAAAGGAGGTATTTCACTGTATATCCTTTTTTATTTTTAAATTCCACATCATGTGAGTATGCAGTCTTTTATTTATTCATTTTTAGCATTATCAGTGCTAAATTTAGCATTATTTTAAAGTAAAAATTGTATTTATTTAAAGTATACAATAGATATTCATTTACATTGTGAAATGATCATTATATTCAACCTAATTAACATATTCTTCCACCTCACATAGTTACCATTTTTTGTGTGTATATGGTGAGCACTTAAGATCTACCCTCTTAGCAAATTTCAAGCAACCAGTACAGTATTGTTAACTGTAGTGTATATATGCTGTATATTGGATTTCTAGAACTTATCTTTTATAACAAACTTTGTATTCTTTGTCTTTATTTGGGTGCTGGGAACTGAGCACAGGGCTTTGTGAGTACTAAACATGCTATTACTGAGCTACACTCCAAGTCCTACTGTGTACTCTGACTAACATCTCTTTTCACTCAACTCTGTAACCCCCTGAAAACCTCTGCTTCTATAGATTCAGCTAGTTTAGATTCTACATATATAAGTGAGGTCATATACAGTATTTATTCTTTTGTGTCTGATTTATTTCATCTAACAGTGTCCTTCAGATTTATCCATGTCATTATGAATGGCAGAGGTCTCTTCTTTTAAGACTAAATTACACACACACACACACACACACACACACACACACACACACTTAGGTTGTTTCCGTATCTTGGCTATTATGAATAATACTACACTGAGCATGGAAGTGCTGATACATCTTCAAGGTGCCAATTTCTTTCTTTTTTTGGGGGGTATATACCCAGAAATAGGACTACTGGATCATGTGATAGTTCTCTTTTTAATTTTTCAAGGAATTCCCATACTGTTTCCCTTAATAATTGTACTAATTTACTTTCTTATCAGCAGTAACCAAGGATTCTCTTTTCTCCAGCATCCTTACCAGTACTTTTTGGTCTTTTTTGTATAGTCATCTGACAAGTGTGCTGTGATATGTTATTGTGGTTTTGATTTTTATTTCCTTTATGATGAGTGATTTTGTGCATTTTTTAATATCCCTATTGGTTATATCTGTATGTCTTTATTCAAACATCTCTTCAGGTTCTTTGCCCTTTTTGTAATCAGATTATGTATGGGTTTTCTCTCATAACAAGTTCCAACTTAATGCCTGTTTTTTTTAATATTCATTTTTTAGTTGTAGTTGGAGACAATATCTTTAATTAATTAATTTATTTATATGTGGTGCTGAGGATTGAACCCAGGGCCTCACCCATGCTAGGCAAGCACTCTAATGCTGAGCCACAACCCAGCTCTTTAAAGCCTATTTTGTCTTACAGAAGGAGGCCATTCCTGTCTTCACTACAATATAACAATATTTTGTTTTTTCTTTGTATTTACCTTTAGCGGTGAGATTTATACTTTCATATGTTTTCATCTTGTTCAGTGTCTTTTTATTTTAACTTGAGTAATTCCCTTTAGCAGTTCTCTTAAGGCAGGTCTGGGGTAACAGTCTCCTTCAATAGATTTGTCTATCTCCTTTTTTTTTTTTTTTTGTATCAGGGATTTAACCCAGAGATGTTTAACCACTGAGCCACATCACCAGCCATTTTTTATATTTCTTTAAGTTTAGAGGCAGGGTCTCACTGAATTGCTTTAGGCCTTGCTGAGTTGCTGAGGCTGGCTTTGAGCTGGCAATCCTGAGCTGCTAGAATTATAGGCATGTGCCACTGTTCCCAGCTCTCCTTCATTCTTTTTTTTTTTAATGCTTTATTTAATTAAAGTGAATAGTGAGGACTACAGACTTCCTTTCATTACTCTATATTCAGAATGTTGTGATGAGAATAAACTCTTTTTTAGAGAGAGAGAGAAAGAGAGAAGAGAGAGAATTTTAATATTTATTTTTCAGTTTTTGGCGGACACAACATCTTTGTTGGTATGTGGTGCAGAGGATCGAACCCGGGCCGCACACATGCCAGGCGAGCGCGCTACCGCTTGAGCCACATCCCCAGCCCTCTCCTTCATTCTTAAAGAGCATTTTGTTGGGTAAAGTCCTTTAAGACTTTGGTTCTCAGGGTTTTTTGTTTGTTTGTTTGTTTCTATTACTAATTTGAACATATCATTCCCTTCTCTTCTTGCCTGTAAAGTTTCTTCTCAGAAACCCACTGATAGTGCTCTGTTATTTGTAACTAGCTGTTTTCCTCTTGCTGCTTTCAAAATTCTCCTGTTTTTGACTTTTGACTAATTATAATGCATCTTGGTGTAGACATCTTTGGATTTACTTATTTGGAGACCTTTCGGCTTCATGAGTTGTGATATCTATTTCCCTTTATAGATTTGAGAAATGTACAGCCATTGTTTTCTTTAAATGAGCTTTCTGCCCCCTTTCCCCTCTATATTCTCCTTGAACTCTCAAAATGCCTATGCAGAATGCTGCCCCCAGAAGTCTCTATACTTTCTATACTCTTTTTATTCCTCTAACTGGATAATTTCAAATGACCTGTCTTTGAGTTCACTAATTCTTTTCTTCTGCACAACTGATTTTACTATAGAAGCACTCTGTTTTTATTTTTCAATTAGTCATTTTGCTCTTTTGTTCCAGGATATCTGTTAGCTTATTTGTTAATTATTTTTGTCTCTTTATTAACATCTTGGTTGATTCATGTATGGTTTTTCTGATTTCATTTAGTTGTCTGTGTTTTCTTGTAGCTCACTGAGCTTCTTTCAGATTATTAACTTGAATTCTTTGTCATGTAATTCATGACTGTCATATCTCTGGTGTCATGTATTAGAGCTTTAATAGTTCCTTATTAGTAGTGTAGTGTTTGCTTGATTCTTTATGATTCGTGTAGATTTGCATTGGTATCAGTGCTGGACTGACCTGGGATCATGGTTTAGCAGGGATGGAGCTGGGTCAAAGGGCTGCAGTAGTTCCACATTTGGCAGGCTTACTACTGGGAGAGAGGACAGGCATATCTCCTGTCGGGTCCTTGGAGGACCACCTCTGAAACTCAGTAGAATGGAAGTCAAACTGGGTCAGAGGGCTGATTGAGATCAGTGTTTGGGTCCAGTCAGCAGTATGACGGGGGTGGCTCCCATCAGGTCTCTGGAAAAGCAGGGTTGCCTCTAGGCCACAGTATAGCAGAGCTATACCTTGGTTGTAGGGATGCTTCAGGTCTGCAATTGGGTCTCTGTTACTGGGGGTATAAATTGTCATCACTACTTTCAAGGACCTAAGAGGGTAGTGCTGCTAGCAGGACTAGAGCTACATCCATAGAGAGACAGTCTATCTCTGGATCTGTGGTGGAGACCAGGGTTTGAGGGAGTACTTTCCTTCTGTAAGCACTCCTCCTTAGTATTGGCTCCACCAAGATTTCACAACCTCCTACCTAGATCCTAACATACTCACATAATCACTTTGTCTATGAATGGCTGCAAATTGCTGTTTCTGTGCAGGCACGGGGGCTGAGGACTTTCTATTCTGCTATCTTGATGATGTCCCCTACAGTCTATTTTTAATGAGCATAATGAGAAATAAAGATTTTTTAAAAAAATAAACTTAATAATTAACACCTGAATAATTCCAAGTTAATTGTGTTCTCCAGTTCTTCCTATCAGGTGTTCATCATTCAGAAAGATAGTAGTACTCAGACTATGTTAGGAGTATGTACAGATATCATATCTTTCATTAGAATGTGTTTGACTGTAATATTTACAAATACTATTGAAATATTCCTGTATAATATTGTCTTGGTATTAATATTATTAGTGAAGCTATAAGTAGATCCTTTTGTTTTCTAACAGTTTAGTAATCTGATGGCTGAAGAAATCATGTATGCTGTTTATAGCATCTGCTGTATCTGACATACAAATGTGTACATACAAGTACACATGCTCGCTGCTATGATATTTTTTATAATCAAGAGTAGTTTTGGCAAGTGCTGGTGAGGATGTGGGGAAAAGGGTATGCTTGTACATTGCTGGTGGGACTGCAAATTGGTCCGGCCAATTTGGAAAGCAGTATGGAGATTCCTTGGAAAGCTGGGAATGGAACCACCATTCGACCCTGCGATTCCTCTTCTCGGACTATTCCCAAAAGACCTGAAAAGAGCATACTACAGGAATACAGCTACATCATGTTCATAGCAGCACAATTCACAATAGTTAGACTGTGGAACCAACCTAGATGCCCTTCAATAGATGAATGGATATAAAAAATGCATTTATACATAATGGAATATTACTCAGCACTAAAAAATTACAAAATCATGGCATTTGCAGGGAAATGGATGGCATTAGAGCAGATTATGCTAACTGAAGTTAGCCAATTCCTAAAAAACAAATGCTGAATGTCTTCTTTGATATAAGGGAGGGGGCGCGACTCAAAACAGAGCAGGGAGGAAGTTCATGAGAAGAAGATTACCAGTAAACAGGGACAAGAGGTGGGAGGGAATGGGAGAGAGAAGGGGAATTGCACGGAAGATGCAAGGAGACCCTCATTGTTATATAAAATTACATATAAGATGGTGTGAGGGGGAAGGGAAAAAAAGAGAGAGAAATGAGTTATAGTAGATGGGGTAGAGAGAGATGATGGGAGGGGAGGGGAGGGGAGGGAGGATAGGAAGGGGAGAGGAAGGGCAGCAGAATACAACAGACACTCGTATGACAGTATGTATAAACATGGCTGTATAACCAATGTGATCCTGCAATCTGTAGACGTGGGAAAAATAAGAATTCATATCCCATTTGAATCAAGTGTATGATATATGATATGTCAAGATCATTGTAATGTTTGGAGCAACAATAAAAAATAATAATTATACATGATAAAGAAAAAAAGAATAGTTTTGGTGCTGTGTTAATATTGTTATAGTTATAGGTTAAGATGAAAAAACTAAAAGATGAAGGTCCAGTGTGGTGGTGCATGCCTGTAATCCCAGCGGCTTGGGAAGCTGAGACAGGAGAATCGAACGTTCAAAGCTAGCCTCAGCAACTTAGCGAGGCCCTAAGCAACTTAGCAAAACTCTATCTCAAAATAAAATACAGCTGGGGAAGGGCAGGATTGTGGCTCAGTGGTAGAGCACTTACCCAGCATGTGTGAGGCCCTGAGTTCAACATCAGCACCCCACAAAAAATAAATGAATAAAATAAAGTTATTAAAAAACAACAACAACAACAAAAGGCTAGAGACGTGGATCAGTGGTTAAATGCCCCTGGGTTCAATCCCTGGTACCAAAAAAAAAAAAGTTGGGAGAGCTCTTTCAATTCTAGGGTTGTCTGTTATCTTTGTGTTTGATCTGTAACATATTAGTAAAACGGAGAAAAGGGTGGTGAGAACTAAACTTTTAACAAACATTCCATGGTATATCATATATATAATCTTTAAACAAAATCAGCTCATATCATCTTGAATTTTCCCTTACCTCCTATTAAAAAATAATTGTTTTAATTCTGGATTTAGGTTTCTTAATTTTTTTTTCAGTTATCCTGCAGTTTGTGAATTTTTGCAGAACAACAATTTATTATCAATAATCAGAGCCCATGAAGCTCAAGATGCTGGGTAAGTTAAATTAAAACTATATCAAATATCACTGCAGAGTTTTTATCTTTAATATCAAGACAAACAAGCTATTATCTCTCTTCCAGGTATCGAATGTACAGAAAGAGCCAAACAACCGGCTTTCCATCACTTATTACAATTTTCTCTGCTCCCAATTACCTAGATGTCTATAACAATAAAGGTAAAGGAGTCCAGTGATATTTGAGTTTGAGTTTGTAAGTAAATGTGATCTCTAGAATAAATATGAAAGTATGTGTTATTTTAATTTTAATTTTGGGGTGCTGGGGATTGTGAACTGAGGGCCTCATACTTGTTATAAGCACATGCTGTACCACTAAGCTATACCTGCAACCCAAGATATTTTTGGCACCCCTGATAGAGACCCTATCCCCTATTTTCAAATAAAAATTTTAAATAAGCAGAAAATATGTGTTTAGCATGTGTGAGGCCCTAGGTTCAATTCCTACCACCTTTAAAAAAAAAAAGATAAAAGCAGTCTTAATTGAAACAAAGCTAACAAATTTAAAATTTATACTGCTGTGTGATCTTCATCTTCTAAGAATTATTGGGTTCTTTATTAATATAAAAGTGATTAAAATAAGTTTGTACTGCTCAGTCAAAGCAGTAGAAGAATAAATAACTTCAGAAGTATGTCAGAAAAGTTAGCATAAATTGTGGGTTTTGGTGAGTTTGTTCATAACAGTACCTCAAAAAATTACCATTTGGTGTTTTAATGTTTGTGAATTATTAAGCTATTTTTGCTTTTCTGGAGATATGGGTAGAATGAATAGCATACAAAAAATAAGAAAACAAACAAAGAAACTCCTTCATTTCAGTCCAAGCCCTGCCAGAAACTAACAGTGTGACTTCGGATGAGTCACATAATTTTTCTAAACTACAGTTTCCAATAAAAATATATATCAAATATGTGCATGCCTTTTTTCCAGAAATTCTACTTCTAAGACTTTTTCTTGTGTTTTTTGAAATTTTTTGAAATTTCAAATTATGATTCCTAAGTTTTCTATCAGGACAGTGGTCCTACCAAAAGCTTCATGTCTCTGAAACTATTTTATTGTTTATAAAGTATGACTATAAAATAATAGGACTTTTAAAACAAACATGCCAAAATGAATATATCCAGATGAGTATTGTCCCTTCAAAGTAGTTACCCTGGGAGGCCAGATTCGTATTCCAACAGTGCAGTCATTGTTCAGAAACATTTTTGGAACTCCTCTTTTGGCATTGCCTTCAGAGTCTGCGATACATTCTTTTGATTATCCTCAATGATGGGAAATCTTCGTCCTTTGAGGGTGGATTTGATTTTTGGACAGCCAAAAGTCATTCGGAGTCAAGACTGATAAATAAGGTGAGTGATCCAGCTAGATGATACCATTTGGGGTCGGAACAAGGTATGATTATAAGGTAATGAGACTGTTTCTCTCATGTTGCTTGTGCACTGGCTCTGGAGGCAATTCCAGAAGAAGAGTTCCAAAAGCGTTCTGAGTAATGGGAGCATCTTTGGATTAATTATATGGCAAGGCAGTAAATTGTGTTGAAAAGAGAACTAAACTAGGACGCTGAATTCCTAGTTTAGTCCTGCTTCGCTTTTCAGTGTGTCATTCTAACTAGATACTGAACTTCTCTGGGCTTCAGTTGATCTTTAAGATACTTGTCACATAGATTTGTTGGAGATAAGATGGACTCATGAAAATGAATATTCAGCATTGCTTTAAGTATAAAGTATAAGTGATCCTGTAATGTTTTGCTGTTATGGTTCCTGATGTGATGACATCAAAGGACCACACTCATCTGATATATAAGGTCTCGTGTGTTTGTAGTTGGTGGTTTCTTAAGTCTCATTACTTTATAGTCATACCTTGTATATGCAGTTGGGGAGAGAAATTTCAAAGAAATCCACAATATACTTAATATTTAAAAGTAAACTCTTGAGAGCTAGGGATGTAGCTTAGTGGTAGAACACTTGCTTAGCATGTACAGGTCCCCTGGGTGCAAGCCCCAGTATTGGAAAAGAAAAAAAAAAGTAAACTATGGAATAACATGTCTCATTTTAAATCTGATTTAGTGTCACTTCTTCTCAGTGACTTTAAATTCTCTCCTAGCCTTATGTTTTCTTTTTATTTCTCCTAATTCTTCTCTGAGCTATCTTATAATGCTCTACTTCTCCCTCAGTTCATTCTTTCTTATTTGCTTTTTTCTAATTTTTCCTATATATGAATGACTGGTTTTGTTCGTTTTCCTCCCTTATCAATGGTATGCACTGCATGTGTTGTTGGGTATCCTCACAGAATTCTGTGGCCTTTCCCTGGTATTTGTAGTAAAGACTCCCTTCACTTCTTTTTCTAGCTTCCTTATTAGGAGTATTTGTTGATTGCCCAGTGGGCCTATCAGGGTGTCAGCTGAAAATTGCCACCTAAATCAGCAGCACGATGCAACTTAGCAACTCATTTTCTGCCCCATTTTTTTGTTCTTGAATTATTCTTCAGTAAACCTTTTAAGTCACGGGCCATTCTATTTGGGTTTTCCTGTTAGCTTTGACGTAATTAATAACTTATCTCAAAGTAATCTTGTTGTTTCCTAAGTGTTGTTTTAGGGAAAAGGCATAAAATATGACATCTGAAACAAACTTGGTATGACTCAATTACTCCCAGTACAAGTGCCTTTTTTTTTATTAAAAAAGGAAACTCCATTACCCTTTCCTGCCTCATCTTTCTTCTAAAAGACACTTCAGTTAGGATTTGTTTTATAAGATTCTCATTCCAGGTTTGTTTTTGTTGTTGCTGTTGTTTTGTTTTGTTTTTTTCCTGTCCCCTGAAACATACCTGAACACAATTTTTTAAGCTCTTCTTTCTAATCATCCCTCATTGAGATCCACCTCCCACTTCTTTTCCTGGTTTAGATTGAGAGATTTGTTGAATGATGTTGTATTCATTGAATCTAAATAAAATACATGTATGTGAAAATAATAGGTTGTGTACTCAGCAGCTAGGGTTAGTTTTTAGGAACTGGAAATCCTATATTTGTGTGTTTTTTGTTTTTTTTTTTTAGTCAATGATGTGCATTTTAGGCATTCAGTAACCCAAGTTTTAGGGACACGAGGCTGTCTATCCTATGACAAAGAAATAGGCACCAGGAAATGACTATAGCAATCATTTCTGGAGAACTACTGCACCTCATTCTATTTTCTGCCTACAGTAAAAATAATTAAAAGAATAGCACAAATAGCATTGCAGGTGATGCAGACTAAGGAATTAGATACAGAAACATTTAAAATAGAAAGAAAATCATTTTGGCATCAGAGTGTATGTACAACTGTATGAACTGGTTAATATTAAACATTTATACCTTGCTGGTAGTATACTGTGAATAGGAGTAATGGGCATTTTTAAAACCCACTCTATTGTACAGAGATGGTTTAATCTACTTTTGACCATTAATTACAAATTACTCCAAGTTTACCATTTGTATCCCCCACAATGAATTGATAATTGCTGTTTATAAACTCTCAAGAGAGTTTATTTAAAAGCTTTGGGTCTGGCTAAGGACTAGCAAAACAGGCTGTGTCAATTTGATGAGCAATATTTGCCCTCAGAGGAGACATGTGTCTGGTAATCCTTTGGCCTATTAAAAAAAAAATTATGGGGAAATTTTTCTCACGTAGAACCAAGGATTCTATAGTTACTATGCAATGAGCTCTTTGAAGATACAGAGCTCAGTTTCTTTTATGCTTTTTTTTTTGAATTTTTAATATTTATTTTTTTTAGTTTTTTCGGCAGACACAACATCTTTGTTTGTATGTGGTGGTGAGGATCGAACCTGGGCCGCACGCATGCCAGGCAAGCGAGCTACCACTTGAGCCACATCCCCAGCCCCCTTTTGTGCTTTCATTATATGAGCTCTTAGGTAACTTTTCCTTGGAATAATTCTTAAGAGAATGAACTATATAAAATGCCTAAAATTTTTCATCTGCTTTATACCTAGTCTTGAATCTCCATATGGAAACTAAATCCCTGATTCTCTGTAGTGAGTACACAGCTGTACAGAGCACACCAGTTGCCATGTCATGTTCTTCTGTATCAACTTTTCTTGCTTTTTCTTTTTTAGCTGCAGTGTTGAAATATGAAAACAACGTCATGAATATCAGACAGTTTAACTGTTCTCCACATCCCTACTGGCTTCCGAACTTTATGGATGTTTTTACATGGTCTTTACCTTTTGTGGGGGAAAAAGGTAAGAGAACTGAAGCATGCCTCAAGACCCTCCATTGTCTAGTGACTGAGTACAGGTTGTATTTGCAAGAGACCCCTGGACTGTTCACAAATGTTTTTCTTAAGTACATCAGAAATGTTTGCTAATAAGTAGTTGTCCAAGTGTTGTCAAGTTGTTAAAATAATAGTCACTGTACCATTTCCTCAGTGATTTTTTTTTCAGTACTGAAGAGATTTAAACGGGAATTTTTTAAATTAATTAATTATTTGGGTTTTTTTACTTATAGGTCGACACAATATATTTTATTTTTTTATGTGTGCTAAAGATTGAACCCAGGGCCTCACGTATGCTAGGCAAGTGCTCTACCTCTGAACCACAACCCCAGCCCCTTAGACAGGATTTATTGTCCTTAGAATTTATTTGTACAGCTACACAAATAAGTTATGTAAACATAAAACAAGCCTGTTGGACCTAGGTTCTTTGTAAAATGGGAAGACATTTTTTTTCATGTGCATATCTGAACAAAAGGCTCTAAACAGATTTCTTATAAAACCAAGTAACTCTGCCACAAAATCCTTAAAGCCTGCAGTCTCTTACAGGAGCAAGCAGTCTACCTGAATTCTCTGTAAACCCAGTGGTCTACATTTAATGCCAATACTTTGTAGCTATTTTTTTAAGTTGTCGATGGACCTTTATATTTATTTATTTGTGGTGCTAAGAATCAAACCCAGGGCCTCACACATGCTATGCAAGTGCTCTACCACTGAGCCACAACCCCAGCCCCTACTAAAGCTATTTAATATTATATTAAAACATTGTTGTGTATATTTATTGAACATGTGAATTTATTTAGATATCCATAATACTTAAGAAAATGTTGCTTGTGAGTTATGTAACACTCTTGTCTTATGTAGTCACAGAGATGCTGGTGAACATCCTCAACATATGCTCCAAAGATGAATTGATTGAGGAAGAAGAAGGTAAGCTATTCCTCATTTGAATTATAAACCTAAGACATTTCAGGTTGGATTTCAGTTTATTTTGAATCATTTTTTGTCCTATTAAGATTATTAATGTTCATCATAGAAAAATAAAATTTGAAAAATACAGGAAATCATAAATTGAAAAAACACTCACCGTAATGCTATTGCATAGATGTCCACTGTTCACATCTTTATGTCTACTGTGATTTTATCTTCGCATATATTCTTCTCTCTCATTTTTCTTAGTCACAAAAATTAGGTTATGTAATGGTACTTTTTTGTAGATTAATTTCTAATGGTTACATAGTTGTTCATGTCAATCATTTTTGTATTAAACAATCCCATGTTGTTGGATATTAGATTTTTTTCCAATTTTTTGCTTTTAAGACCTCTACTGTTCTGAAATTTTGTTCAGATAAATCTTTCCACATACTGTCAACAACCAGTGTTTATTACATGCCTAATATGTGCCAGGTACATGTTTAGATCCTTGATCTCAAAAATCTTAGATTCCAGTGTAGGACAGACAAACAAGAAATAAATATAACTCAGATGGTGACATACGCTATGTAAGAAAGTAAAGCAGTATTAGAAAATCAAGAATAGGAGCTGGGGATGTGGCTCAAGCAGTAGTGCGCTCGCCTGGCATGTGCAGGGTGCTGGGTTCAATTCTCAGCACCACATAAAAAAATAAAATAAAGATTATGTCCACCAAAAAACTAAAAATAAATATATAAAAAAAAAGAAAATCAAGAATAACTGGAGTGTAACTCAGTGGTAGAGTGCTTGCCTAGTATGTGCAAGGCCCAAAGTTTGATCCCTAGCATTGCAAAAAAAAAAAAAAAAAGGAAGAAAAAAAAAGAAAAGGAAAAAGAATAACATTTTCTTGGTTGTTTACCAAGATTTTTGGAAATTTTTGGAAATTGCATTTGTATAAATTAGTATATAAAATTTTATATCTCAAGCTGGGTGTGGTGGTACTCTCCTATAATACCAGGTATTCTGAAGACTGAGTCAGAAGGATCACACATTTGAGGCTATCTGGGCAATTTAGTGAGACCCCATATCACAATAAAAATTAAAAAGGGATATAGATGTTGCTCAGTGCTTGCCTAGCACATGTGAGGTCCTGGATTCAATTCTCAGTAGAACCAAAAAAAAGTTTGATTTTAAAAAATAAAGTAACTATGCTAAGAAACAAAACAAAATTATGCTTACTTCATTTAAGGATGTAAAAGACTAGATTGAGGATCCAGGCACAGTGGCACATGCTTGTAATCCTAGCAGCTCAGGAGGCTGAGGCAGAAGGATCACAAGTTCAAAGCCAGCCTCAGCAACTTAGCAAGGCCCTAAGCAACTCAGCGAGATTCTGTCTCTAAACAAAATAGGGCTGGGGTGTGGCTCAGTGGTCAAGCGCCCCTGAGTTCCATCCCTGTTACAAAAAAAAAAAAAAGTTTGAGGAAAATGTAAAATGGAAGATAGGTCAGCAGATGCAATCTAGAATGAGATATGAAAAGAAAAAAGGAAAGTGCATAAAAAGTGCATAAGAGACATAGAAAATACTGTGAATAGCCCTAACACATATGTGTTTGGCATTTTAGAGAATGGGGTAGAAGTAATATTTGAAAAGATAATGGGGGCTAGGGTTGTGGCTCAGTGGCAGAGCGCTTGCTTCACAAATGTGAGGCACTGGGTTCAGTCCTCAGCACCACATAAAAATAAATAAACAAAATAAAGATATTGTGTTCATGTATAACTAAAAAAAATTAAAAAGAAAAGATAATGTATAAAATTTTACCAAAATGACAAGACATTTAGCTACAGATTGAAGAAGTCCAGTAAACAGAATAAATACAAAGAAAACAACACCTAAACACATCATAGAAAAAGTACTTAAAATAAATACCACTTTGTTTTCTTTTCTTTTTTGGTGCTGGGAATCAAACTCAGGGCCTTGTGAATGCTAAGCATGTGTTCTGATCTTAACCCTGAGCTATACCCCCAGTCCAGAGGAAATCTTAAAGCAGCCATCACCCCCCACACCCCACAAGAAAAGATTACCTTCAAAAGAGAACAGTGGAACTGACAATAGATGCTTTGTGGAAACAGTGGAAGCAGAAAAGAATAGGGTAACATTTTCCAAGTACTGAAAGATAAAAACTGATAACCTAGAATTTTGTACCTAGTAGAAATACCCTTTAGGAATAAGATGCAGTAAGCATTTTTCAGACACGCCCCCTCCCTTTCCCTTAATATTTTTACTAAGAGAATTATCAGGAGATATACACTAATGAAATTCTACAGATTATTATTCAAGCATAAGGAAAATACCAGATGGAAGTTTGAAGATTCAGGAAGGAATGAAGAGTAAAGTAGTAGACGATATGTGGGTATATCAGATTTTATTAAATGATAATAGTAAGATTTTGTTAAATTTAGAAGAATTAAAATACATGACAAAAATAGTAGAACAAATACAGTTAAAATGTATGAGGACTTCCCATCTGGAAAGGAGAGAAAAGTACCCATTAACATTATACTTAGATAAGTAAGAGATATATGTAATCTCTAGGGTAACCTGCAGAAAAGTTATTTCAATTATATAACTTTCAAATTATAGAAAAAAATGGAATGATGGTGGCACATATCTGTAATCCTAAATACTCAGGAGGCTGTTGCAGGAGGATTACAAGTTCAAAGCCAGCCCCGTTTCAAAATAAAAAATACTAAGGATCGGGCATATAGCTCAATGGTAGAGTGCCTGTGGATTCATTAAATGTAAATGGATAAAGGATAGATTGTCAGGTTAGGATAAAAGATTTTATGATGTTTTATAAGAGATAGAGCTAAACCATAAATATACTTTTTATACTTTAATGTATATGGAAGCAAAAGGACAGGAATAAATATGTAACATAAATACTAACCAAAGAAAAGCTGATATAGATAGATTGATATTCTGTAAAGTGGATCTTGAAAAAAAAATGATTGACAGTTTCAAGTTTATATACAGTGAACATGGCTTCATAATATGTAAAGCACAAGTTGATAGAACTATCCACAATAATAGTGCAAGAATCTAACAAATATCTCTCAATAACGAATAGAATAAGTAATTAAAATCAGCAAGATTATAGAAAATTAAAACAACACAAATCAATGAACTTGACCTGATGAACATTTAAAAAACACCATGTCCAATGCATGTAGAATATACATCCTTTTCAAACACACTTGAACATTTACAAAAGTTGGCCATATTCTGATCAACTTTTCAGATTTCAAAGGTTTAAAATCTAATGACTATGTTCTTTGATTATATGAAATTAAGTATAATCATCTGTAACAAAAAATAAGTAAAATATTCCCATATTTTAGGAGATTTTTAAAATATACTTATCTGTGGGTCAAATAAGAAATCACAATGAAAATTTCAGTACAATATTTCAAACTAAATGAAAATTAAGAGCATTACCTGTTGAAACTTGTGGTGTACAGCTAAAGCTATGCTTAGAGGAAAATTTATAGCCTTAATATAGAAAATAAGAAAGGCAAAAAAATCTGCCCTCATCAAGAAATCATCAAAGGACAGATAGCACATTAAATCTAAAGACAGTAGACAGAATAAAATAAAACATTAAGAGTAGTATTACCAAAATATAAAACAAAATATAGCACAAAGGAACAGCAAAACCAAAGTGTGTTCTTTTGAAAACATTAATACAATTAATGAGCCCCTAGTAACGTTGAATGGGTAAAAAAGAAGACAAAGAATGGGAATGTAGCTCAGTGGTATAGCATTTGCCTAGTATGCAAAGGCCCTGGGCTCAGTCCTTAACAGTTTAAAACAGAAGAAGATGGTGGGCCAGGGTTGTGGCTCAATGGTAGAGCACTTGCCTAGCATGCATGAGGCATTGGGTTCAATCCCTGGCACCACATAAAAACAAATAAAATAAAGGTATTGTGTCCATTTACAACTAAAAATATATGTATATTAAAAAAAAAAGAAGACAAAAATAACCAGTTCCAATACTCAGAACACATAACCACAGGTCAAAATCTCTCATTTAAAGTCTTCCTACAAAGAAAATACTAGGCGCAGATAGCATCACCAGCAAATTCTACCAAACATTTAAGGAATAACACCAGTCTTATACAGATTATTCCTGAGAATAAAGAAGAAATGCTGTCCAACTTATTTAATGAGGCTAGTATAATTATGATACTAAAACTTGACAAGGATGTTAATTTAGATATGATGATTGTAAGCAAAACACTAGGAAACTAAAACCAGCAGTATACATAAAAAGGGTGATACCTCCCAGTCAAGTTGATTTATTCCAGACATACTTGGAGATTTGATATTCAAAATATTATCAGCATATAAGAAAATAACTGTATTTTTTTAAATTTATAGTTGTAGATGGACAGCATGCCTTTATTTTATTTGTTTATTTTTATGTGGTGCTGAGGATCAAACCCAGTGCCTCACAAGTGCAAGGTAAGCAATCTGCCACTGAGCTACAGCCGCAGTCCTGAAAATAATGGTATGTTTAATATTTAGTTTACATCCATTTTTGAAAAATTAAACCTTATCCCTATCATATTCCAAACACAAAAATAAATTCCAGGTGGATTTTCACATTCAAACATGAAAGGCAAAAGGGCTGGGGTTATAGGTCAGTGGGAGAGGGTTTGCCTAGAGTGAGTCCTTGGGTTCAATCTCCAGCACTACCAAAAAAGAAAAAAGGAAAAACAATAGCTTATAATATTGATAATGTAAAATATCTTCATATCCTTGGAGAAGAAAAAAATTTCTTAAAAGGACTAACCATATAGGAAACTATTAATAAATTGGGCAACATTAAAAGTAAGAAATATTTTATTCAAAAAAAGTATTTATTTTATTAAACAAATGAAAAGAAAGCTACAAAGTGGTAGAGGATTTTGCAAAACAGCTAACAAAAGGTCCATTTGTGAAAGATATAAAAAAGCTAGGCATAGTGTCACACACTTGGAATCCCAGCTGCTTGAGAGGCAACTGTAGCAGGTATGGATGCATGTTTGCACAGTAAAACTATATAAAGATGGCAAGAAAACAATTCCAGTGAAAGTAAAAAGAATGATTTCCTTTGGGGAGGGGCCTGTGGGGAGCTTCTGGGACACAAGCATTGTTCTGTTTATTAATCTGAGTAGTGTGGTTTTATAGGCATTTGCTTTTTAATAAATCATTAAGTTATATATTTGTTTTTTGTAATTTTCTGTATATTTCTTATACTGTATAATAAAAAGATTTAAAAAGTTACATACCCACAAAAATGAGGAGATTATTATAGAAATTTTTGGAAGCTGGAAGAACAAGCTCCTTAGTATTATTGACTCAGCTGATTCAGGAAATCTAAAGCCCAAGTTAGCAATAGGGAATGCTGAGTCCCAGCATCAGTTGCTAGAATTGGGAACTGGGGGAGTGTGATGGGCTAACATAAGTAGATTGGATGAAAGAAGTTAAAGTCCTCATTGCCACTGAGCAGCTGCCACTTCTCCAAGTCTGGAGGCTAATCTCTTTTTTAAAGTGTAAGCCAAAGATTTCTGAACTGGGAATAAAAACAAGTGAAATAAATTACCAAATGCATGCTCAGTTCTCTAACTGAGGCCTACCCTGATCCCTCAAAATAAAGCTCAAAGTCAGCAGCCCACACCCTGAGTCATGAGCAAATAATAAGAACTATCAAACACCTAAATAGAGTCTCTAGGAGACACAGAAGAAAATGCAAAAAGCATCTTGAGTCAACTTGAAATTTTGAAGATCTAAAACTTAAAAAAGGAAACTATCCTCTGAAAATAACAGAAGATATTGATTCCATTAAACAAAATCATGAAGTTCTCATTAGATTTGTAAACTGTTCTTTCCTGTATTTTTGTTATTTGTTTTGTTCCACAAATGTCATCTTTTTCTTTGTCTAATGTTATTTTCATGATATATGAGAGGTAGAAAATATTTGGTAAAAATAAATGAGAATTCATGCAAAGCCATTAAGCTTTTAAGAAATGGAAGAAATGACTGAGACATGACTGTGTTTAATGTTCTATTCTGGCACTAAGATATCAAAAGTTACAGCCTGCTTCCCTCAGTGCAGTTTACTTTGATTTTTTCCTCTTCTGTGAACACTCACATTTCTTTTCATATTTCTGTTTTCATTTCTTTGTTTCTTGGTGTCTCTTCTCTCAAAGATCAGTATATTTAAAGCTATCAGAAAGGTACCCAACTAAAATATACTAAGAGCTTAATACTTGCTGTCTGTCCAAACATGATCTATTAGTTAAATGTTTTCAATTGGTAGTTGAACAATTTCACACAGCCCTCCATCCTCTCTTTGAGCAGTAATGTCTGGGTTTTCTCTAGACCTGCTGCTCCATCCAGTAGGACTGGAGGTGAGGAAGGAAAGGTTGAGCTTTCTTTTCTTTTTTCTTTTTTTTTTTTTTTTAATGCCATCATCTGGTGCATCCCTGGACGTTGGCCTTTCATGGGTGGACTATTTCCTAGATATTAGATGAGAAAAAGCCATGAAGTCTTGCATTAACTTTGTCTATGTTGCTTTCTAAAATACCCATCCTTGTAATTTGTACTGCATACTTGTCAGTAGTGCTGTGAGGAAATAACTCACCTGTGTGAGCAAGGGAAACTTATAAAATGAGGGGCTGGGGATGTGGCTCAAGCGGTAGCGCGCTCGCCTGGCATGCGTGCGGCCCGGGTTCGATCCTCAGCACCACATACCAACAAAGATGTTGTGTCCGCCGAGAACTAAAAAAAAAAAAAAAAAAAAATATTAAAAAAAAAGAAAAGAAAAGAAACTTATAAAATGAGTGCAACCCTCACTAGGTTGTTCAGGGGAGCTGGCTGGACCTTGTGTTCACATGCAGACGACAGTTTCTTGGATGATCATCTGCCTGCCCTTTGGCAGCCCAACCCTGCACCAACCCTAAGGTGACCCACAGAATTCTGAAAAGAGACCTTTGCTGTGGCACCTGTCTTTGAGGTTCATGAGCATGTGTCTCACCCTTCACTGTGTTTACATTTCAGAATCACAGGAGTTTCCACCCCTGTAGATCTACTCTGTCTTTTGTGGCCCTTTCCTTCTCTACTTCACTTTCCCTCCTCCAGGTTATTTTTGTTTGTTTGTTTGTTTCTTTGTTTAAACAAACTCAGGCCTTGATTTCTATAAAAGAAAAAGTTTCTCTTAAATAAGAATTTTTTAAAAGCCAACCTGTTGGGGCTGGGGATGTGGCTCAAGTGGTAGCGTGCTTGCCTGGCATGCGTGCGGCCCGGGTTCGATCCTCAGCGCCACATACAAACAAAGATGTTGTGTCCACCAAAAACTAAAAAATAAATATTAAAATTCTCTCTCTCTCTCTCTCTCTCTCTCTCTCTCTCTATTTAAAAAAAAAAAAGCCAACCTGTTAACACATTTTTTTAACCCACTTTTCCTTTGTATTCTCTAAGGAGGTACTTCAGTTCGAAAAGAGATCATCAGGAATAAGATCAGAGCCATTGGGAAGATGGCCCGAGTCTTTTCAATCCTTCGGTGAGGATCAGTCTGGCACAACAGTGTGGGATAAAGTCATTTTGAAAGTAAATTAGGAGTTAATTTAGTTTTTTTTTATAATTGGGATTTGGTATTGGAACTGCAAGTCTTCATGTTGAGTACAGGTGGAACTAGACTTAAGGCAAACATTCACTTGGTTCTAGCTTAGATGTGGTATAAATAGTGGTTTAGTGGGGAATTTTGGAGCCAGATTACCTGTGTTCAAAGCCTGGCTCTATCTCTTAGTTGTGCAGTCTTGGATTTAATCTCTGTGCCTCAGTTTCCTGTACATAAAATGAAAATAATAATTGGACCAGGTTCACAGGTTGTTAAGTCGATTGAGTTAAATGATGTATGGGGCATAGTGCCTGGCTGTAAATGCCTTGATTAAAAAACAAGACCTGGCTGATTGTTTAAAATTGAAATATTTAAGGAAAATATCCCTTTCTTTGAGTTAGGGACTGGGTCAGAAGTAGTGGAACCTGCTTTCCATCTCTGTGCCCGTGAGTGCTGTTGACTTTGCTGAATGATGGCTCCCTGGCATTAACCCGGACTTCGATGTTCCTTTGCAGGGAAGAGAGTGAGAGTGTGCTGACTCTCAAGGGCCTCACTCCCACAGGCACCCTCCCTCTGGGTGTCCTCTCAGGAGGAAAGCAGACCATTCAGACCGGTGAGTACTCAGTACACCTTACATGATGCCTTTCTTATGCAACGTGTGCCCGCCCCTTACCTAGCAGTCAAGGTAAAATTAAAAGTAAGGCATTGTTCAGTAAATAGTGCTAGAGCAATTGGATATCCGTCTGCAGGAAAATGAATCTAGACTCCTACTTCCCTCTGTGACAACACTAATTCCCAATGGATTTTAACTTATGTAAAAGATAAAACTCCTAGAAGGAAGTATGGAGAATAGGCATCAGGGTAGGCAGATTCTGTAAGCAGGACACAAGTACTAATCTTAAAAGAAAAATATAAATTGAATTTCATTAAAATCAATTTATCACCAGGTGCAGTGGTGCATTCCTGTAATTACATTAACTGGGGAGGTGAGGCAGTGGGATCACAAGTTCAAAGCCAGCCTTAGCAACTTAGTGAGGCCCTAAGCAACTGTGAGACCATTCCTGTCTCTAAAACATAAAAAAGGGCTAGGGATGTGGCTTAGTGGTAAAGCCCTTGGGTTGAATCCCTAGTACAAAAATAATAATAATAATTTCTCTTAGCCAGGCACAGAGGCACGTGCCTATAGTCTCAGCTACTCAGAAGACTGAGGCAGAAAGTTCACTTGAGCCCATGAGTTCAAGACCAGCCTGGGCAACATAGCAAGACTGTCTTAAAATTTTTTTAAAAAATTTTTCTTAATGAAAATGCATAATTAAGAGAAGAAAGCCAGGTGTGGTGATGCACGCCTATAATCCCAGCAGCTCAGGAGGCTGGGGCAGGGAGGATCACTAGTTCAAAACCAGACTCAGCAACTTAACAAGGCCCTAAGTAACTCAGTGAGACCTTATCTCTAAATGAAATACAAAAAGGGCTGGGGATATGGCTCAATGGTTAAGCTTTCCTGGATTCAATCCCCAGTACCAAAAAAAAGAGAAAAGACAAGGCACAAACTGAGAGATTTTTGCAATGCATATGTCTTACAAAGGACTTGTGTTCTGGGTACACAAAGAACCACAAATAATAAGAAAATTAAAATATGGTCAAATGATTTTTTAAAAAAAAATAGTTGTAGGTGGACAAAATACCTTCATTTTATTTATTTATTTTTGTGTGGTGCTGAGGATCGAACCCAGTGCCTCACATAATATGCTAGGCAAGTGCTCTACCACTAAACTATAATCCCAGCCCCTGGTCAAATGGTTTTAATAGGCATTTCACAAAGGAGGATATCAGAATGGCCAATAAACTTAGAAAAGATGCTGAATATAGTTGTTCTGGGAACTGGATATTAAGACCACAGTGAGATACCACTACATACACACTAGAATGGCTAAAATTTTTAAATATGACAATACCAAGTATTTATGGAGAATTAGAACTAGATATCCTGGTGGGTTTGGAAATTGGTTCAGCCACTTTGGCAAACTGTTAGGTAGTAACGCTAAACATGTCTACCCCATAACCTAGCAGTTCCACGCCTGGTATATATCCCTAAGAAATTAGCACATTATTTCACCAAAGAATGCACGAAAGGATGCCACTGTAGCTTTATTAAAAGCTTGGGGCTGGTGTTGTGGCTCTGTGAGGGAGCACTTGTTTAGCATGTGTGAGACACTGGATTAGATTCTCAGCATCATATATAAATAAGTGAACAAAATAAAGGTTCATCAACATGTTAAAAATAAAATAGCCCCAAGCTAGAAACAACCCAAATGTCCACTGATGGTAGAATTGGTAAATAAATGGCATTGTACTTATGCGGATCACATTGTAAATTTAAGAAGCCAGACACAAAAGAGCACAGACTGTCTGATGCATATGATGTTTACTACTCATTCATAAGAGAAGTCAGAGTGGTGCTTGCTCTGGTGAGGGAATATTGACCCAGAGGAACCCTGGGACTTCTGGAGTGTTGAGCATGATCTGTATCACTTGTCTGTGGAGTTACACATGTGTAAGCATAAATAAAAAAGAGTTGAGCTGGATGCACACCTGTAGTCCCAGTTACTTGGGAGGCTGAGGCAGGAGGATTGCAAATTCTAGGCCAACCTTGACAGTTTGGCAGGACCCTCTCTCAAAATAAAAAACTAAAAAGGATTGGGGATGTGACTGACTGCTGGAGAGCCCCTGGATTCAATTGCTAGTACCAAAATAAAATATTTTAAAAAGGAATTGAGCTATACACTTCTGATTTGGGTCCATATGATATATTTCATGAGTAGTTTATACCTTAATGAGGACAGTTGTGAGAGGTTAGAGTTTCTCAGTCACAGAAGGTGTTTACCTCTTTGCCTGCAGCCTCTAGTACCATGGTTACCTCTTCTATTAGAATATTACTTCTAAAACCTATATGGGAGCTAACTTCAAAGCAGAAGGCTTGGTGTATTCCTAGAATGAAAAAATTGATGCTTTCAGGATGAACATAGATTTGGTCAAACAGGGAAGGGACAACATCACATCCTGGAATTTTAATTCTAGGCCTGAAAACTGTCAGAAGCATTACATCTTAAAGTTTCACTGCTTTTTTTTTTTTTTTTCCTCCCTTTGTTTTGTGGAGCTCTTTCTGAAATTTCTTTGGCTTTGTTTTTCCTCTTGTCTCCTGCCACATACAGGAGTCCTTTTCCTCCTGTGGAAATTTTACTGCTGTGGACTTGAAGGAATAATCTCCCTCATTTTTTCTTTTTTATGGGATAGGATTCCTCTTATTCTTTCTCTTTCAAATTGAATGCTAAAATATTAGAATTTAGCTCTTTAAAAGGAAGACTGAACATTTTTTCCTTGTCTTTTATTTTTTAAGAGACAGGGTCTCTATATGTTGCCTGGGGCAACTGGAACTCCTGGGCTCAAGAGATCCTCTTGTCTCAGCCTCCTGATTAACTGGGACTACACTCTTATGCCACCATGCCCAGCTTAATTTATTTTCTTATTTCCCTTAGTTTCACAGAAAGAATCAGTAAACTATTTTAGATTGCAGGTTTTTTCCCCTCGAATAAATGTGCAGATTTTTAGTAATTTATTTATTCTAATTTGTTAAAGATGACAACAGAATGCATTTCAATTCATAGTACACATATAGAGCCCATTTTTCATATCTCTGGTTATACGTAATACCATTCGTGTCTTCATACATGTACTTGGGGTAATGGATGTTCATCTCATTTCACCATCTTACCAACCCGCCCCCCCCCCCGCCTCCTCTCTTCCCCTCCCTCCCCTTTGCTGTATCTAAAGTTCCTCCATTCCTCTCATACTCCGCCCCCATCCCTATTATGGATCATCATCCTTTTATCAGAGAAAACATTTGGCATTTGATTTTTTGAGGTTGGCTTAATTTACTTAGCATAATATTCTCCAACTCCATTCATTTACTTGCAAATGCCATGATTTTATTCTCTTTTAATTAATATATATATATATATATATATATATATATATTATATCTATCTGTTTATCTATCTCCATTTCTTTATCCATTCATCTACTGAAGGGCATCTAGGTTGGTTCCACAATTTAGCTGTTGTGAATTGTGCTGCTATAAACATTGATGTGGCTGTGTCCCTTTAGTAGTATTTTTAAGTCCTTTGGGTATAAACGGAGGAGTGGGATAGCTGGGTCAAACCATGGTTCCATACCCAGTTTTCCAAGATATCTCCATACTGTTTTCCATATTGGTTGTACCAATTTATAGTTCCACCAGCAATGTATGAATGTGCCCTTCTCCCCACATCCTCGCCAACATTTATTGTTGTTTGTACTCTTAATAGCTGCCATTCTGACTAGAGTGAGATGAAATCTTAGAGTAGTTTTGATTTGCATTTCTCTAATTGCTAGAGATGTTGAACATTTTTTCATATATTTGTTGATTGATTATATATCATTCTGAGAAGTGTCTGTACATTTCCTTGGCCCACTTTTTGATTGGGTTATTTGGTTTTTTTGGTGTTAAGATTTTTGAGTTCTTTATATACCCTAGGGATTAGTGCTGTATCTGGTGTGCAGATTTTTTTAAGCAAAATGCTTTTCCACTATTGATTTGTATGGGAATTAGTCATATAAGATATTCTGGGTCAGGTGTGGTGGTGCATACCTGTAATCTCAGCTATTCAGGAAGCTGAGGCAGGAGGATCGTGAGTTCAAAGCCAGCCTCAGCAAAAGTGAGGCACTGAGCAACCCAGTGAGACCCTGTCTCTAAATAAAATAGAAAATAGGACTGGGGATGTGGCTCAGTGGTCGAGTAATAAGGATATTTTAGAGTAATAGGAAGTAAAAAGTAAGATGGGTAATGAAAAAAGCAATGTCCTATAGCTTTCTTACTTAAAAAGTTTTGAAAATTTGTTAATCTACAAAGATGTTTTAATATAAGCCAATTTTTTTGTAGATTTTGAAAGAACAAGCAACAAAAAAATTAAGAACAAGCAACAAAATAATTTTATAGATATGTTATTTGGGAATTTGTTTATAATTCTTGGTCACCTTTTGTGCTCAGGTCCCACCTATCAGTTTTCTTCATTTCTCATTTGAATGGGTGTTTTTTGTTGTTGTTGTTTTGTTTTGTTTTGTTTTTTTATACCAGGGATTGAACTAAGGGGCACTCAACCACTGAGCCATATCCCCAGTCCTATTTTGTATTTTACTTAGAGACAGGGTCTCACTGGGTTGCTTAGTACCTCACTTAGTGCTGAGGCTGGTTTTGAACTTGCAGTCCTCCTGCCTCAGCCTTCTGAGCCACTGGGATTACAGGCATGCGCCACCCCCTGGCTGAATGAGTGTTTTAATCAATTTAGAATTATTTCTTGATCCTTCTGAAATCTATAGAAATCTCCAAAAGTGTTTGACTAAAGTTACTGCCAACTTTTAGACTTTCTTCTCTCTTATTGATTGACAGGAACTGAGTTTATCATTTTCATATCAGAGGCAGTTCCGCAGGTTCATTGGCAAATTGCAGCATTGGCTAGAAAAGACCTTTTACTCTTCATGCAACTTTACTTGAAGAGTTTTTAACCAACAATATCCCATGGCCTTAAAACATATGTTCATTTATACTCCATCTTGTTCCAAGAGGGATTGGAGTGAGCTACAGTATGCCTGTCATACAGTGAAGTGACATTAAAGCACAAAAGAAATCAAAAGTAAAGCCACCAGTCAGCCACAGATTTGACACAAAGCTTCCTAGTAGCCAAAATAAAGAGGAAAGCCAAAACTGAACAAAATTCACAAAAACTGTAAGACAAAAAAATCAGATCAGTTAAAAATTGGACTGCAGGGCTAGGGTTGTGGTTCAGTGGTACAGCACTAAAAACCTTTACACTACAAATGGTACTGTCAAGAAAGTGAAAAGACAACTCACAGAATGTGTGAAAGTGTTTACTAAACTATTTCATAAGGGACTGATATCTAGAAATGATAAAAACCTTTTACAATTGAATGGTGAAAAAAGGCATCACAACTTAAAAAATGGATAAAGAATTTGAGTTGACGTTTTTCCAAAGAAAATGTACAAATGGCACATGAAAATATTTTTGACATCAGTAGACATTCAGGAAATGCAAATCAAAACCACAATGAAATACCACTTCACAGTCACTCCGATGGGTACAGTTAAAAAAAAAAAAGTGTTGATGAGGGCTGGGAGGTGCTCAGTGGTAGAATGTTTGCTCAGCATGTACAAAGCCCTGGGTTCCATTCCCAGCACTGAAAAGAAAAAAAAAAAGGTGAGATTCTGGAGAAATTGAGTCCCTGGTACACTGCTAGTAGGACACAAAATGCTGCAGCTTATTTGGAGAAAACAGTCTGGAAGTTCCTCAAATAAACAGAGTTACTATATGATCCAGAAATTCCAGTCCTAGTTATTTTGCTCTATCCCCCAAGAAATGAAATACATCCTCACGAAAACTTACTTGCAAATGTTCATAAGTGGCATTCTTCATAATAGTCCAAATGTGGATACAACCCAAATGTCCGTCAACTGCATGAGCAATGTTGTGTGTGTGTGTGTGTGTGTGTAAATGCTATTTAGCATAAAAAAGAATGAAATACAGGTACATGTTTCCACATTCATGAACCTTGAAAACACTGCCAGGTGAAAGAAGTCAGTCACCTGAGTCAGCATATAATATGATTTCACTACATGAAACATGCAGAAAGGCAAATAGATACAGAAAATAGATGAGTGGTTGATGAGGGTTAAGGGAAAGAGAGGTGAGGGAGGAAAATGGGAAGTGACTGAAGTTGAGTATGATTTTTTGGGAGAGGGGTGATGAAAATGTTTGAAACAAATTACAACCCTAGATATCTTAAAATCATTGGCTTACACACTTTAAACAAGTGAATTTTATGGTATATGAATTTTATTTCAGTAAAGATGTTAAAGAGAAAAGAGGGTAGTGAGGTGATTCAGTTGGTAGAACTCCTGCCTAGCATGCACAAAGCCCTGGGTTCAATCCCCAGTACCACCAAAAACAAAAAGAACAACAAGATGTTAAAGAGAAAAAACTATTTAGTTTTATATAACTGTTTCTTATACTGTCCCTTAAAATGGGGTGTTGTCTTAATGTCCATATGAAAAGCAATTCTAGGAGAGCCCACAGTGATGTGATACTAGTACACACTAGTACCATGGAGATTTTTAAACTCTTTTTTTTAAAGAGAGAGAGACAGAGAGAGAGAGTTTTTTTAATATTTATTTTTCAGTTTTTGGTGGACACAATATCTTTATTTTATTTTATGTGGTGCTGAGGATCGAACCCAGCGCCCTGCGCATGTCAGGCAAGCCCGCTACCGCTTGAGCCACATCCCCAACCCCAGAGATTTTAAACTCTTAAGTAGACCATACAGTTTTAGGAAAAGCTTATTCTCCCACTCCAAACAGTCACAATCCTGGTGTACTATTAGAAAGCACTGTCATTTTCTTGTGCAGTTTATTTGTTCTATGGCGATTAGAGAGGGGTGGCATTGTTTGATGGACAAACAAAGGCATTTGTAAGTTGATTCCGTGCACCATTTTTCACTTTGCTGTAGGAAGTCAGCTCTGCAGTTCTGTTTCTCCTCTTGTGGTGACTGTAGAGCCTTAAGAACAGCAAATTTGCTGCTTGTTTTTTTCCCCCTGCCCTTGATAAGAAAATTGCTATTGAAGGGAATGATGGGGCTGTCCTATAAGATCTTGCCACAACCTGTCACCTTGTCATATATTAGATTTTTTTATTGTCTGAAACAGAGAAGGCACTGATTTTTAGATTGCTTCCATTTCAATCACTGAGGGAGGGCCAAGGTAATTTGTCTTCTCTCTTGCACACTGAATGGAAGCCTCTGCCACATCTCTAATCCCAGATTAGATTCTCTAATCCTGAATTTGTATGGGAATTGAATAGTTCTAGGCCTTTGCCAGTTTAGTAGACCATTCTCAGACAAGAAATAACCCCTCACTTCTAACTCATTTTTCTCTCCTTCCAAATGCCAGTCTGTTCTTCAAAGGCCACTCTTTTTTAACTAAGTAATTAAAAAGGACATTTGGCCCTCACATAAGTCCTTTGAGAGCAAAAAAAGAAAAGTAGTATTAAATAAGTGTTTTGAATGGGACCCAGAAGCTCGTTTAATATCATCTGAGATATAATAAACTAAAACACAGTTGTGATGTTAATTTGTTTGATTCAACAAATAATTTTCATATATGATATGCAGACATAAACCAGCATTGGCTATTTCAGATGAAGAGAACAACGTTCTGATGCCACCAGGAATGTTTACAATCTATAAAATCTCTGGAGACCTCGTATTTCAACCCAGTCTAGTTCCTCTCAGTAACCCTTGGCTTCTCTGACTAGTGCACCTAATCAGGACGGGGTAGGCTAGCAGCCCACCCCTGGGGTGTGTGCTGGCAACGACGCTGTTGGTTTACTCATTCTTTTTCTGTCTTCGTTTTTGCATGCCACTGCTCCTGCCCTCTTACAGCCACAGTAGAAGCCGTAGAGGCCCGGGAAGGTATGGCCGTACTACTCTTGATAGATGTGCTCATGTGTCTGTCTACAACTTTTTATAAACTTTTTCAACATTATAAAACTTTTATTTATTGTATCATTAGAACTGTAACAATGAGGAAAGGAATAGATAACCCTACCATGTTCGTGTGCCCTGTATTTTTATTCATTTCAATGACGTTCACCTCGACTAAAGTCCTTGCTGGACTGTGTCAGTGTCATTGCAATGACCTAAGCTTAAGCAACTGGTGGTGAGAGGTGAAGAGGTTAATCATATATCCCCTCCACATATAAGAGCCATCCATTTGATTAAGAGACTCAGACAGGCCAGCCTCTTTATCTAATGACACTAAAAGTTATTAAGAACAGAGGCAAAAGTAGGGTAGAATTTAGTTTGATTCATTTCTGAGGTTGCCCTAAGGCACTCAAGCTAAATTATCATTCTTTTGGTGGAGACATATATTAAGTGGATGGAACCTGTTGGAACTGCTAAACCTGTGTTATAAATTTGTTTTTTAGATAAAGTGGTTCAAAATGGAAATTCCTTTTCTTAATGATAACAAAAGTTGAATGGGAAGGAAAATATCTAGAAGCTGTGTTGATGGTTCTTATATTCAGTTCCCAGTGGTGCAAGATAAAAAGCTATTGTAAACAAAAAGATAGCTCTCTGTTGCTTTTTTGTTTTGTGGTCAATGTGGTATTTGTGCTTGAAGCAATTTCTCTGTTTAATTTGTTTTGTTACCCTAGGGTTGCCATTTTTCTGGCATTGAGCATGTTTCTGGCCCATTAAAAAACTCTTTCTCCAATGTGTGGGGGCTAAGAACTTGTTACTTGTATTCCAGGTTTCCTTCTGCCATGATTATTTGCATTGAGATTTTATGAATATTCATATTGAGATTTTTATGAACATTTCCATTTCTGTTGCCCTTCCTCATGGAAGCAGTAATTTTAGACAAGATTGATTCAATCAAATGTTGCCTTTCCCTTCACCAGTTATGTGCTCCCTGGCCACCTTTCAGTGTGTTCCTAGGATGTTCTGTGTGCCAAAAATTGTTAAGCTGTTGTTTGCTGCCTAACTGAGTATTCTCCACCCTCTTTCCTGTTTTTCTATAGCCATCAGTGGGTTTTCACTTCAGCACAAGATTCGAAGTTTTGAAGAAGCCCGAGGTCTGGACCGAATTAATGAGCGAATGCCACCCCGAAAAGATGGCACAAAACATGATGGGCCAGTGAACTCAGTATCCCCTGCACGCCCAAACCCCGCACACCAGAGCGACCAAGGGAAGAAACCCCTGTGATGTCAGAGTCCTGCTGCTGCACAGGTGGACCCCAAACTCACGAACAAATCTTATTTATTTATTATTGGAAAATGAAACAAAAACAACTCAAAACAACTTAAACCTGGAGGTGCATTCATAATTCATTCTGCATTTATTCTGTAAGAAAGGTGACAGTTTTATAAATTTTTTTAATTTATGTTAAATATATAAAAAGTACATCTGTTTTGTTTTCCCCTTTTTCCTCCTCAATTTTTAGGAACTAATTTGTTGTCAATACATATGTGAAGTCTTGTGCTATAAAGGGACCTTCCCCTAATAAAAGGGCCTTGGAGACCTCAACCCTGGGTTTCTGACTTGAACTAGACAGCCTTTTCTCTTGTTTTTGGAGGGTAATATCTTTTATTTAAGATTAATAGTTTTTCAAACTCAAGATTCTTATCCTTTCTATGTAGTGCCATTGGAGAAAGGCCTCTTAGATTTTAGTAGCTAAAACTGCTTCTTTTCTGATAGAAAACATGATTATTCTAGAACTTCTAAGCAAATAACTCTGATTTAGTCAGCTTTTTCGAGGCTGTGACTAAAGACTGGACCAGAACAATTGTACAGAAGAAAAAGTTTATTTGGGGGCTCACGGTTTCAGAGGTCTCAGTCCACAGACAGTAGGCTTCATTCCTCAGAGCTTGAGGTGAGGCAGAACATTCAGTGGCAGAAGAGTGTAGCAAAGGGAAGTGGCTCACATGATGATCAGAAAGCAGAGAGAGACTCCACTGACCAGTATAAATATGTATACTAAAGCCACGCCTTCAGTACCCACCTCTTTCAGCCACACCCTACCAGCCTTCAGTTACCATTCAGTTGATCCCTACCAGGGGATTAATTCACTGAGAGGGTTAAGATTCTCATAACCCCATCATTTGTTCTCTGAATCTTCATGCCCTGTCTCACACATGAGCTTTTGGGGGACACCTCACATCTAAACCATAATAAACTCAAACACTGTTTTTTAAGGGCCAAGGAGAATGTTTTCCATACCAATGTAGTTTCTTCTTTACTCTCAAATTCTTTTAATGTATTCTACTAAAGCCAAATAAAAAATAATGAGGGATTTTCTTAGAGTTACCTAAAATTTGTCCATCTAACCATAAGCATGATTGGTTTGAACTCCCCTTAGAAGTTTGGAGGGAAAAGATTTTCAAAAAGCTTTAGCTGTTGCCAGATTCTTTCACTTTCATTTTTGAATACCAGGAGATTTACCCCACCTGCAAAGGAAGTCACATTTCTAAATGTTTTATAAATGCCCTTAGCAGAACCTTCCACAACTAAAAGTGTGTATGCCCTTGTATACCATTGCATCAGCTATCGCTTCTGCTGTCCCCATCACCCTTTTGTTTTTTAGTGTCAGTAATTCTGCAACTAACTGAGGTAATGGAAGCTGAAGATGGCATGGTCCCTTTGTGAACTGAAAGTCTCGCTAAAGGGCACTGGATGAGTGAAGATTTCCTGTCTCCTAGATCTAATTAGAAGATCTGTCTCCTAACTACTGGGTTGTTTCTCCATCTTTCAACACTCATTAGATTGAACTGTATATCAACCTTCATTAGCATATTTTGGAACCCAGAAACAAGTGTTCAGATGTAGTGTTTGACTACTCTTCCCTTGGTTTGTTTTTCATGTCACAACCAACTAATGAAGGAAATTTGGGGGGGGGATACTTAAGCCCCCATTTTTGGCTTAGCCTGATCACAGGTACCATGTTGCAGCACTCATTAATGAGCTCTCTAATGAATTTGCATGTCTGGAAATATAATATGGAAGCATGGGAAATGCAAATTGATAGACTTCCTTAACGTCATCTGGGATGTGGGAGGCTATCATTGGAGCAAGTGTCTCAGACAGCAAGACTTCATGTTGGGAGCCTCAAGAGACTCCACTGACCAGTATAACAAAAACCAGAAAAAATAAACAAATAATTTTTTAAAAAAACATAATTTTTATTAGAAGAATGAAGATTTAATGCATAACAGTTCCCAGTTTGTCTATGACAGAGATCAACGCATTCTTGGGGATTAGAATCTGTATGCATGAATTGCTCTGTTCATAATAAAAAGATAGAAAGGATGTTGTGGACAGGGATGAAGGATCTCCTCTTGGGTTGTGAGCAAAACGTGTGAAAGAAGGGAGGGAAAAATCTTGAGTAACTTGTCTTCCCTGATTGCCATTTCTTTATACCCAGAGAGGGAATTAAGCTCTGGTACACCCTTACATCCCTCTCTCCCACCCCCAGGAGTAGCAATCTCTCCTGTGAAGTTCAGCCCACATGACAGATGATGGAGCAGGGAGTCCCTTGCCCCTTTCTCTTTGCCGTGTGGATTAAGGCTGTACAGTCCACAGGTAGAAACCACACTTGAGGCCTCCATCAGTAGCCTATAGCTAAATACTAGCTGCAAACGCTTATGAGCAAAAAATATTTTACCGATTAAAAAGGTTATTATTTAGGAATATGTTAATTGCCTTCTCAAAAATAAGTGGTATGATGATAAAAGCAAGTTTCTTTGATGGAAAATCACAAAAGGGTATTATTATACTGGTGCCCACAGAGCTGCTGAGGGTCCTAGAGTAGAGAGAAAGTTCTGATTTAAGAAAACATGAGTGTCAGATACAGCACCACCAGCTAGCTCTTAAAGGGAGTTAGGGGCTGGGCACCATGCACATGCCTGTAATCCCAGTGGCTCTGAGGTGGGGGATTACAAGTTCAAAGCCAGCCTCAGTGATTTAGTGAGGCCCTAAGCAATGTAACGACACCCTGTCTCAAAAAAAAAAAAAGGCTGAGGATGTGTCTCAGTGAAGCACCCCTGGGTTCAATCTCCAGTACCAAAGAAAAAGTGGAGGAAGAGGAAGTTGGAAAATTGTGCTGGATTCTAAAAGTGAAGATACTGATTCTGTTCTGTAAAAAACTAGGAAACTAGGTGTGTATTTCAACATTTTAGAAAGTCATGTGCTAAGTGTATCCATGTGATACAGATAACAGGAGATTTACTGGTTTAACCCCTAGTACCAAAAATACGTGTGTGTGTAATGGAATGCTACAGCTTTGCTTTTTCCTTACAATCTCAAAATGACATTTTGGTTATGGGTACAGATATTGTTGATTTGCTGGGCTTTTGTCATAAATTTTGATCAGCAAAGTAAATATTTCTTGTCACATACTGATGTATTTGTTAGGCTCTTTGCCTGGGACTCAGTGTCACACTGTCTGGGATATCCACTTTTTTTCATATCCTTTTACCTGTGTTGACATCACCTTTTCTGGTCTTCTGTGAACAGCTGCCACCCAAGCAGGTTTCTCTCAATGGCAAAGACTTGTTTTCTTATCCTGATACCTTAGGTAGGGTTTCCTGACCCTGCTCAAAATAGGAAGAGAAAGATATTATTTGTTTGGCCACTGGAATATTTTTATTTAATGTCATTAAGGAGCAAGGACAGGATTTCTGAAAATTAGATAGCTTTGGAGCCTTTCAGAATTGACATTATCCCTTAGATCTCCTAAGTGGTTTTAAAACGAAGTTTGAGGCGACTGACCTCTCTATAGGCAGAAAAAAAATTATAACCATCTGAAATACAGCTGGGCTTGTTGCTCAGGATCACTACTCCAGAGTCACTCTAGCCTCAGAAGAGGGAAGACTGAAATCTATTCCCTCAATCCTCCCTTATTTTGTATAAATAGTGTAGCTGATCTCTAGATTTTTTTTTCTGTATTGTATCTCTAAATAAAAATACAAGCACTGGGCTGGGACTGTTGGTCAGTGGCAGAGCTCTTGCCACACACGTGTGAGGTACTGGGTTCAATCCTCAGCACCACATAAAAATAAACAAAAAATAAAGGTATTGTGTCCATCTACAACTAAAAAAACATTTTAAAAAATACAAGCACTTCAAAATTTGTCCTTACCAACCTGGGTGATCAGTCAGTTAAATTAATTTATGAAGAACTTGCCCCACATTGACTGATCCTAGTTTTCCTTTGTATTTCTCCCCGATCTTTGCATTGAAAATTATTTTCTATCCCATAAAGACTTGTTGAGATGGCATTCTAGAATACCCCATATTTAGTCTAGTTGTTATAGTAACACTGGAATCCAAGTTTCTTTCAAGACACTCAGCTTTCCCTGCCTAGGCAGAAAAGAGCAGAGCCCCAGTCATGGGTATGAGGCTCCAGTTTCCTAAGTTATTTGTGGTTATAGACCATGGGTTCCATCTTGTCTGGTACCTGGCCCCATCTTTTCTGAAATCTGCTAGACCTGGAGTAAAAGGCCATCTACAACTTGCTATTCAGAGACTGAGAAGGGTCTGGGTTACGTGGTAGATGGTTCTGAAGCCTGGTGTTGCCATGGACCCTTTGAGCCTTGCTATGATCAGAGGATCAGAGGAAAGCCTCAAGAAAGAGCAGATGTTGCTGGGTGTGGTGTCACCTACCTGTAATCCCAGCTGCTCAGGAGACTGAGGCAGGAGGATCACAAGTTCAAAGCCAGCCTCAGCAAAAGTGAGGCACTAAGCAAGTCAGTGAGACTCTGTCTCTAAATAAAAATACAAAATAGGGCTGGGGATGTGGCTTAGTGGTCAAGTGCCCCTGAGTTCAATCTCTGGTACCCCCTCCCCACAAAAAAAAAATGGAGATATGTATAGTGGAGAAAGTTGTGTAGCCAAAGGACAGGGTTGTTACTCTTAGTATCTGGGGTGCCAGCAGAGAACCATATTAGAGCTTTGGGCCATTGACTGTGTGAGTGAGAACCTGTGTTACGCTGGGACTGGGGACCTGCTCTGCCTCTATCCAGCCAAAGTGAATGGGGTCATGTTAGCTGCCTTCATCTATGCAGTCACAAAGGTGAAGATGATCCTGAGCATATACTCCCTCTTGGGAGGCCTTGGCCTCACGCCCTGGCAACCGTGGCAAGACTTGCCAAATAACACCTTTGTCTGAGACGGGTTATGCAGCTTCTCCTCAGTGCCCTCATGACAAGTCAAGGTGGCTTCAGATCAAGAAGCAAGAGCAGGACTCAGCGCATTTCCCAGCGCTGCTCTGAAGTAAGGCCGTGCACACTGCCTGCCTGTAAGTTCTGGACCAGGTTCCCTTCATACCCTTGTCACATCTCTTGCCCACCGAGCACCCTTTTTTGCATGTTAAAACGAAGCACAAGTAACAAGGCAGCCATAGGTTTTTGATTTGGGGCAATAAAGCCATGCTTTTTCTGTCACAGAATCTTTTGAAGAGGCTATGGTGGATACAGTATTTCCCCTTCTCTGTGCATTGTACCCAGTGGCTGTGTTTCCTAATAGAAAAGTCGGCCAACTTTTGCTAGGAAGTTCCCTGGTTTTGCTTCCTGGGTGGGGAAGTGGTCAGATGTTTGAGGCTGGCTGCTGGTGTAAATTTTTAAGGTTCTTCTGAATGATGGCTTATCTGCTAGCACTTAGAGATGACCTGCTTTTTCTTGCTTTCAGTTACGTTAAAGAAAATGGCAGAAATGTTAGGTTGGCAGAAGTCAGTTAATAAGTCTTTTTTGTAAACAAGAAATTGCTTTGTTAGACCTTTCTTACTGTAAATTGGAAGTTGTCTTTAAGATTAAAAAAAAAGAAGAAGAAGGAAACTTCCTTATAATTGAGTGATAATTTATTGGCTCCCTGTGTCTTTATTTCCTGGTGGAGGTGTTGATATTTGGCTCTTACTCATTTAATAATTCCAGGAGAAAGGGAAAGCCTGGCTTGTGATATCTGGCTTACTCTCTGGACAATGCTCTCAAGGGAGTTCCCCATAGCAATAGAGGATCTCTCTCCTTCACCCCTCGTTTTAAAGTACTTTTGTATTTTTGTGTTTTTCCCACTCGAAATCCACTCCCTTGCTCCTAGCTGCCTCCTGGTCTTTTGCCCACCACTAAGTCCTGCTCAACCCCACACCCTCTCCTCCTGTGGCTTCTCCAACAGAGGCTACTACTTGAAGAAAAGGAAGAAAGACATCCCAAGAATCTCGAGTCTTTACAAAAGATAAAAATAGGCTTTTATTATAGTAATTTAATAACCCTGCATGTGATCCTAACAATAGATGTGGATGAATTCCAACTTGGAAGAAGTCAAAGCCAGAGAGGAGTTGAGCTGGACTACCAAGAACAGGAAGTGCAAGAACAGCCTTTCAATTTCTCTGAAAAGTAGAAATGTCTTGAAGGTGCTATGGATTCACAAGGACAAATAAGCTCTCTGGGCAGGTGGGAGACTGGGGATGGGAAGCACCAGGGCCTGGAGAGGGAACTCTACAGATCCTGGCAGTTGGGTGGAAAGGCTAAATCCAGGCCTAACAAACCCAAACAGCAATCATGAAGTTAAATATAGCCACATTAAGGTCATGGTGCAGTTTACAGGCCAGAAAAAAGTACCTAGATATCTAATGGCACAAAAGCTAAGTATGTGTGGTGGGTTCTGTTATCCTAGTGGTATCCTGAATTAGCAGCATCCTGTTCCTTAGCTAAAGCCTCAGGAAAATGAGGTGATATTTGCCCTGATTTGCAGGGTTGTAGGGAGCTTTTTAAGATCCTGGGAATGAAGGGCTGCAATGCAAATTTATGTGGACCTTGCACTAGATCTAGATGGAGTCCCCACTGCTCTAATAATGCACAGTTTTTTTTGTTTTGGCATTGGTTGTTTTTTAAAATCACAACTTTCAGGTCTTAGGAAGAAAATCTATTTAATGTTGATACAGTGGGTTGACAATTTAATGGCAAATTAAGTCGCCTTTTAATGTCGATGCAGGAGAAAATTCATTACAGAATTCAAAGAGGCAGGAAGACAAGGTTGTCCTTTGTCTGGAGGCCGGAGCACTACCTCATGGTGTCCCCTGGCCAGTCAGCCTTATCATCCTCCCCGTCTCAGTTTACCCTAGTGGGAAAAAGGCTCAGGCAGACCTCATTCTCCAGCTCTTGGTTCTGTGCCCTTCTCTGTGGCCAGCTTGACTTGGCATAGTTTCCCCTCTGAGGTCACTGCTTATTTGTCCTTCTCTTATAAAGCTGACTTTCTAAAGAGCTGAAGCCACTTGCTCTTCATCCTTTTTTGGAACTAAAAGAGGTTCCTCCAGCTTAGTTCTTCTCAAAGACACCCCATCTGCACATTGTGCTCATTTGCTTGTCCATGAAAAGGGAGAAAGAAATCACGTGACGTCATTGTCAAGGTTTCCTTTGGGGACAGGCCGGATAAACGGGATGAAAGGCTAAGTTCTGTCACAGCCTTAGGAGTTTGGATGTGACTGACCGAGGTCCCTAGATAGATTCCTGTTACATCACGGGTGTGCTATGGGAAGCTCATTCTGTACTTCTGTGGGGTTCCATGGCCCCAACATGACCCTGCTTGGCCAGTACTGGTGGGTGCTTTTTCACTCACAGTCACTTCACAGTGACTAGACCCAAAAAAACTTGGATTCCAGATGGGCCAGGTCATGCCATTATTAGCACAGGAGGGCCTTTGAAGCCTCAAAGTGGGTCACTTTCACTTTTCTCCCTTACTCCACCCTGTTCCTGTGAGTGATTGGCATGGACAAGGGCCATTAGTAGAACTTGGCCAGCACTGCAGGAGCTGGAATCAGCAGAGGGCCCAGGAGAAAGGATGGGGCCCAGGGGATGAAACAGAGTCCAGAGCCCCTGATGTGTCCAAGGTGACTTGGTTTCTCTTCCTCACTGTTGTGTCACTGTGGTCACCCCTTTAGAGAAGTCCTATCTGCTGGACTTCTTTACTAAGCCCTTCTGGTCTGCAGGAAAATACTCTTGTGAGAGCACAAATAAAAAAGGGCTCAGAATCTACTTGAAGAATGTACCAGGTCATCCCTGGGCAGGAGAATAAAAGGGACAGCAGATGCTCTTCTTTTATCTAATGTGAGGAGATTGGGGCCCAGTGCAGGAGAGATTTGAGTGCAACTAATGGCAAGTTCCCAGCACTAGAGAAAGACATGGAGTGACTATGTGTCTGTCTTCTGTGATCTCTATCTTCTCTTTCCCTACTTGGGAAGAGAATCCCAGTTCTCTGTCCCCTACCCACCTGGTCTTCCCTGTGAGAGGAAAGGGTAACTTACACTTCCTGTTGGTGACAGAAGTTGCTTTTCAGAATGAATTGCTTTTTATCCTCCCATCTCCCTCCACATGAGGATATTGGTGGTGCTTGGCTCATGATGCCCTGAAATTGGGGTTGAGGACAAGAGTGCTATGGGGGGATACAGGCAAAACAAAAGTTAACTGCCAGGGTTCCGTGGCACATGCTTGTGATCCCAGTGAGTCTGAAGGCTGAGATTAAAGGATTGCAAGTTTGAGGCTAGCCTGGGCAACTAGCAAGATCCTGCTCAAAATAAAATAAAAAGGACTGGGTATGTTGCTCAGTGTTAGACTACTTGCCTGGCATGTTCGAGGCCCTGGGATCATTCTGCAGTACCAAGAGGAAAAAGAATTTTTAAAAGTTGGTGGCCTTGGGCACAGGTGGGGATCCTGGTGACTGGAATCAGATATCTGAGAAAACAGAGCAGTTATATAACTGAGACTATGTTTACTAGGGCTCAGGTGGCTGAGGAGGCTGAGGCAGCCCCTGACCAAAGGCAGCAGCAGAGTTGGTAAGTGGCAGGCTCACAGGGAGGGCAGTCCCCCCCAGACAAGAAAGTGGGCCATGCCCAGGGGATGAAAGGAATCTGCCCTGGAGCTGATCAGGGCCTGTTATCTGGGACACCTTCACCAGCTCAGCCTGGCCCGGAAGCTGTTCCAGCCACAGAGGCAGACCAGCCACAAGGAACTGAAGTCAGGGGTGGGAGGTAGGAAATCTGACACCTGAGATACTTGGCTGAATCTCAGAACCTTGCTACTTTCCTACTTAATCTACTTTTCAAAGAGGAATTTTCCCTAAATATGGGCAGAAAAGGAGGAAATGTTCAAGTTTCCTTTGTTTTTCTTGCCCAGGGGTCCCAACAATCTCCATCTCCCCCCCCCACCACCACTTTGGTACCAGGGATTGAACCCAGGGGCACTTAAGCACTGAGCCACATCCCCAGCTCTTTTTTTGGAGGGGGGGGGTGGTCTGGCTAAGTTGCTCAGGGCCTCCCTAAATTGCTGAGGTTGGTTTTGAACTTGTGATCCTCCTGCTTCAGTCTCCCAAGTCGCTGGGATTACAGGCTTGCACCACCATGCTCTGCTCCATCCTGTCTTCTGTGGGGCCAGCTGAGCCCCAGGGAACAGGGTGGGTTCAAAACTGCAGGGTCAGGTGTTGAGGCCAGACAGGCCCAAGCCTAAGTAGACAGGCAGAGCTGAGGAAAGGTCTCTAGCAGCCTTCCCCGTACTCCTCCAAAGCTGTTTACCTAACTCCCCATTCCCATAGAGATGGACCTGGTGGCCAGTCCCCAGCTCCTTGCCCATGGCTGCCACCTCCCTCTGTGAGAAGCCGGAAGTTGGGACCTTTGGCGGCTCAGCAGCACCCTCTACATTAAATATTTATCTTGGAGTCCAGGTCAGAGCCCTAGAGAATAGAGAAGCTCGCTGCTGGTGAGGGATATGGCCAGGATTCCTGGAATTGGAAGATCTTCAGCTTCGCCATGTTTGGAGAACAAGGAAGATAATGAAAGTGATGTGGCCCTTCTTATACCTAAGGACCCTGACAGGTGGGAAATCTCGGGACAAGGGTAATTTATCCCTGAGGGAGGAAAAAGGCTGGTGCTAAGGGGTGGGTGTATCCTGCCTTCAAGGAGTGTCCCAGGGCAGCCACCTTCTAAGGGCACTGTTACCCACCCCATCCTCATCAGGAGAGGCAGATATTATTGAAAGGGACCTCAAAGGTTATCTTGCTCAGCCCCTGCTCAGTACAATAGTTGCCTCTGTAAAATTACCTCACAAATGGCAGACCTGGAGCCCCATAATCATTTTTAAATCTTTCTTGGAAGCCTAGGATCTGCTTCTGCGACCTGTGCCTGATGGTCCCTTTTCTGCCAGTGCTGCTGATCTGTGACCACACAGCAGCAGGCAGACACTGGAAGCCCCTGGCTGCCTCTTTGTAGACCTCCCCCTCAGCCTTAGCAGCCCCATATTATCTTGTTCCAATGCTGCCAGTATAGCTCTTTACCCCAACTGGGAAAAGAGAGCTAACAGCAGTCAGGGAGGTAGGGGTTGAAATTGCTTCCTCTTTGCTCCATTCCCTTTCAAATTTTGGGCTGAATGCTGTACTTGAAAAACCCTCTGAAGTGCATGGTGGCCTTGGGTGCTAATTAGACACTCAGTAGGTATCCAATAGATACTATCATATTTCCCTAATTATTATTGATCACTCCCAACAGTATCTGAAGTAGATCAGTAGCTATTTGATGGTTGATTGGTTGAGATTTGGGGATCCCAGAGGTTAGCCAAAGGCTAGATGCACTCTAGACTTTACTTCCACTGTCAGTAAACAGTCATGAAGCACCCTCATGTTTTTGTAACAGGCCCTGTACCCACATACAAGCTTGGCGGGAAGGAGGGAAAAGCCAGGGCCAGAGGGAACAAGGCGGGGCTCTGGGGACTCGAGTCAGAGTAGCGGGAACAGCGGGAAGCAGGAAGATCAAAACAAATACGGTGTATGGGAACATCAAGACCCTCCTAACCTCATCCCCACCCAAGGGACCCCACCCTCATCCTCTTTAGGGGCGCGGCATGCCCTGGGCCGCTGCCTGAAGCCGATTTCCTCCCAGTGCTTGCACGTGTGAGCATCCGCACATTTGCGAGTGCACGCGTGCAAGTTTTCTTTGCCCACTCCGGGCGCGCGCTTATGCGTGCACAAACCTCCTCCCCAAGAGCCGGAGAGGCGGCGGGGCCTTGGCTCCTGGGCCACCCTGCCTGTGGGGCGCCTTTATCTCGGTCCCCGCCTGTCAGCCTTGCGGGCCTGTCTCCCTCCTCTCCCGGGCGGTGGAGGCGTATCAGCTGAAAGCTCCACCCGGTCCCTGGGACTCAGCGTGTTCTTGTTAATCACTCCTGCCCTCTGTCCTGGCTCTGCCGCGCAGCAGCTCGCTTCCCACACCCTGGAAATGTCGCTGGAAACTCTGAGTGGCCCTCGCTGGCCCGCCCGCCCCCTTCCCGACGCCAGCCCCGTGGTGGGGGCCAGGGGAGGCAGCTGGGAAACCGAGCGGGCTCCCCGGGGACCCTTGGTGGCCCCTCCCGGCGCCGCCTCCTTGCCGGCCCGGCCCCTTCTGGAAGGGCCGACAGAGTCCCTGTGGCGCGCCCCGACGGAGGGCACTCGCACGCCCCGCTGGAGCTTGGGAGGGGAGCCGACCCCCTGCTCCGCCCCACCCCGGCCGGCCCCCGGTGCAGATCCGAGCCCCGAACTCCCCCGCCGCACCACTCGCACGGTCCTGCCTCCCTGCGCGCCCCCTCGGCCTCCTTCTTCCTTCTCGGGCGCCCAGCCTGGCCCCGGCGTCCTGACCCGGTCACGAGGGCCGTGACGGCCCGCGCTTCTCCCTGCCCTCGCTCCCCAAGGGCCCGCCGCGGCCGCGCCAGAAAGGAGCTGGGCAGGGATGCTCCAACCCACCCAGGCGCCCTGAGGCCCTGCCACCTGCTCGCTGGGGAAGGTAGGTCCCAGGGAAGGAGAGGGGCGGGGAGGAGGCGAGGCCCCAGCTGGGGGTGATTCCAGCCTAACAGAAGGCACAAAGCCCCTCCCCCAGGGTCCCTGTCCCAAACTCGAAGTGGGAAGAGTTGTGAGCAGTTCCTCCACCTCTATCCAGAAAAGGCAAAAGCCTTGAAAACTTGTCCCTGCCCACGTGGACTTGTAGCTGGAAAGTAACTGGGGAAGCATAGGGCCAAGTCCCCAAGGTCAGGGACTCAGAGAAGGAGTCTGCCCTGACTTCCAGCCTTTTGGTGCTGGCTGCGCGGGTGAGGGGGGCTGCCTGAATTCTGGGAGGACTCCAGAGTTTCCAACACCCTCTGTCCTTAGCTAGGCAGGGGACCAGTTCCCCCAGCATGCTCCACCTCCTAATGTCTCCTGGCTGGGACGCCAAGAGAAAAACTAGGACCACCTACCCCTGCATATTGCTGGGGTGTATCACGTGCAGCAGATTTGGGGAAGGAGCACATTGGGGCACCAATGGGTAGCAGACCCTGAGAACGGATATTGTTGGGAGAACCTCCTGCCCTGCTCCTCCTACAAGAGGGTACTTCTCTGAGCTGGAAGGGTGGGAAGGGACCCTAGAGGAGGAGGGCTCAGTCAGCTGATGGTCAGGACTGCAGATGCTGATCTGGCAACTTGGCTCCTGGCAGTCAGCAGGGCAAGAAGAGGTGGCTGCTAGGAACTAGCCTGCCCCAGGCCTCTGACCTTTTACTTTGCCTGCCTCACTTTTCTTATGAAGGGAGGCTGGGCAGCAGGAACTGGGGTGTGTCTGCATGTTTTGCTTTGGTAAGAATCCTAATTGGATCCAGCTGGTGAGCTGCCTCTCCCCCAGCCTCAGCTCTCCAGTCAGGGCTTGGCATGAAGATCTATGTCCCCAGTTGGCCACTCTGATGTCAGAAGGAATCCCCATAAATGCAGACCGGAAATAGTCTGCCACCCAGCCTTGTCACCCCCTCCACCCCAGACCTGAGCAGAAACTGGATACAGATGAGGAATCACAGCCCCCCTATTTGTAGCTTCAATCCCCCCAGGGTCCCCACAACTCTTATGCTGCTCATATGACTGTCCGCTGCATACTCCCCCAACTGCTACTCAGTTGACACCCCTCTAACCACAAACCCCATGAGGCTCACATGACCCCAGTGATATCCCCCAAGAGCCATATCGTAGCACTGCATCTATATTCCACTGTGTACACACAGTGCAGGGCGCCTCTAGGCATCTGCCTCCCTGGTGAAAGCCCCCCAGACCCCACAGGTGCGTACAAGCCTGATTCAGTCTAGTCCATAAGGCGGTGGAGGTTGGCTCCCTCCTGGCCTATCCAGCAGCAAAGGTGAGAGGGCCTACTCCAGACCATGGAGCTCTTTGGGTACCAAAGCCCCCTCAGACAGCTCGACCCAGGATCTCCCTGTGTTCTCTTAAACCTGTCTCTGGGCTCCCTCCTTTTGTTTGTTTTGCAGTGCTGGGGATAGAACCCAGGGCTTGACACCTGCTAGGCAAGTGCTCTGCCACTGAGCTACATCCCAGCCCCTCTTGCGTACCTCCATTTCCTGGGTGCCTGCAGCCCCCGTCCCCTGACCTCAGCTTTTCATGGCTAGTTGGACACAGTTCTTTCAGGGAGGACCCTCCATGCAAAACACAGCCTGGAGGTGCAGGACAAAGGGGAGCATGTGTGTGCACAGAGGAGCACTCAGGGCCATGCACACCTTTGCCCTCACCCACTGCTTCCCTCTCCGCCCCACCAGCACTGGCACCTGAGCCCTGGTCTCCAGGGCTCCTGTGAAGGAGGCCAGAGGGAGCCATTCTCCCTGAGCTCAGGAGTGGTTCCGCTTCCTGGAAATGTTCCCCTGGGCCCTGGTAGGGATCAGGGCATTGCTGGCTACTTCCCAGTGGGCAGTGGGTGGCTGGCCTTGCTGTTGGTCAGGGCCTCTCCCCTGGCCTAGGCCCAAGTGACTCCTTGTGCTTGTGGGCAAGCAGATGCTGCACAGAGCCTGGAGGAGGCAGAGGAACTGAAACAAAGTCATGTGTGCCTCCCTCTCCAACAGCTGCCCCAGATCCCCTGTGCCTTCCCTCCGGGGAGCAGACTGGGCTGGCAAGGAGAGCCCCGGAGGGCCTAGCCAGCAGGCCCACAGCCCCACTCCTGGCCAGCCTTCCCTCCCTCCCTCCTTGCCTGGGCCTCCCCATCCCCCATCCCACCCGGAGCTCCTGCCCAGACCTAACAAGGGCCCATTGTGCTTCTGGGAGCCGGCACGGGCAGCCTGCAGGCGGGTGCCTGGAGTGGCCTGTTTCCTGGGTCCTTGAGCTCCCACCCAGCTGGCCCCAACCTCCTCCCATAGTTTGGCCTTCCTCCCCCACACCAGGGTCCGGCCAGGGGCCTATAGACAGTGCCTTTCCCTTCCTTCTCCCTTCTCTGCAGAGAACTTGCAGAGGACCAGTCTGTACACACGGAGACATCCAGCCTTGACCTGAGCATGCAAGGCCCACCCTGCAACCTCCCTGCTGAGCTCAGCCTAGATGACTTCATCCCTGGCCACCTCCGGGCCCATGTAGGGTCATCCTCCCGGGGAACACGGGTGAGTGGGACGGCAAGGAAGCAGGTGCATTGTGGGTCCAGTTATTAGGGACTGCAGGTCAGGCAGGGGAGCAGAGAATTGAAGGGGGAGGGGGGAGGGTCTGAAGAGAGCTCTGGGGAGGCTGCAGAGCTGCCCACAGAAAGGCAAGGCTGGTCCTTGGACCCTCTTTGTGGGGTGCAGGCTGTGCCCAAGTAGCCATCCCGCCCTTTCTCCTGTGGAACCTTCTGGGCCCTGAGCTGCAGCTCCTGGCCCCTCCTACAGGTGCCTGTGATCCGGAATGGTGGCTCCAACACCCTTAATTTCCAGTTCCATGACCCTGCGCCCAGGACTGTGTGCAATGGCTACATCCCACAGAGGAGAGAAGCTTCCGAGCTCTCAGGTGGGTCTGCACAGAAAAAGCTGCTCCAGGAGCCCTGTGTGGGAGGTGGGGGGTCTGAACCCCTGGACCCTGCCATTTGGCACCACTGTGTCAAGAGACAGGGGCAGCAGAGGAGGATGGATGTCTCAAGATCATGAGGTACCCAGGGGCCTGCGGGCTCAGATCAGGGCCCTCCCTCTGCTGTGGTGGGGGAGCAGGCTGAGGTACCCCTTCCCTCCCACTCCTGCCTCGTGCCTGGGGAAGGGAATGTGCAGGTTCAAGGGTGCAGTCAGCAGGCCAGGGAATGGCTGGACTGGGCTGTTCAGGTCTCTACTCACAGAGCCCAGCAGGAGGTTGGAGAGGCTGTTTGAGAGCCTGTCACCTAGGTCCCAGGGTCCCCAAGATCCTGGGAACCTCTGGATGTAGGCCTGCCCTGAGGGAGGTGGCATCTTTGTTGAGCACTCTCTTGAGGGAGACATTGTAAAGCACTTCCGTCGTTCAACAAGTAATCACTGAACACTTAGAGCAGCACATAGCCAGGCAAACACATTTTACAAGCCTCATCTTATTGAATCCCTCCATATTCTGGCAAAGCTAGGTTCAGGAACCAAGGCAGAGCTGAGACTCTTACCCTTGCCTGTCTGGCCCTGAAGCCCTTAGCTGCTACACTGCCTACTTAGGGGCTAAAAATCCTGGGGAAATTGACACAGTACCATGACTAGGAAACAAGTTTCTGTCTTCGCTGTCCTTGGCTGTGTGTGCACGGCCTCACAAAGTAGATGTCACTGAATCCTTCCCACCGGTACCCTCCTTTTACGGAAGTGGAAACTGAGGTGCTAAGGGCCTGCTGATGTGCCTGAATTCACACAGCCAGTAGGTGGCAGAGCTGGGGTCTGAATTCAGGACTGTTCCCTGGGAGCCCAGCCTCTTCTCTGCTACACCCCCGCTAAGCCATCCCCAGCATTCTCTTGAGTAATGATTCCCAGCCCTCATTCTGTAGACTCTTAAGACAGCCCCAGGAAAGCAGGAGGGGTTGAGTGCGGACACATATTTCTCAAAACAAAATCCATTTTAATTCACTTTAAGAAGAAAACAAACAGAAGCCTGTGGTGCTGCCAGGGATCAAGAGCCTGCGTCATCCATTCAAACAAACAAGGAGCTGTTGAAACTTTGAACCCACAGGGATCAATGCTGTGAGGATCTAAGCGACAAACAAGGTCAGGTAGAGGCCCCAGCCTTTAGCTAATGCTCTCCTGCACATACCCCACAGACCCTGCATGGTATCAGACCTGGCCAGGCCCTGGCCCCTGGTCCTCTGAGAACTCGAAGGCCTCTCCACCACAGGATGCCCAGAACTGGTCAGCCACATGGACCAAGGACAACAAGCAGCGGGACAAGCGCTGGGTCAAGTACGAGGGAATCGGGCCTGTGGATGAGAGCGGCATGCCCATTGCCCCCCGATCTGTGAGTCAGGGCTGGGGGTCACCAACAGATGGGACCGACAAAGAGCTCTATTGTTTGGATAAATCAGAGATGGGCAATAAAGGCTGTACCCAGACCATTCCAGACTAAGCTGGGATCTAACCATGATGAGTTGCAGGGGATCATGAACCCCATAAAGTTACGGGCACCCTTGTGAGTCTGAGTTGTACAAGTGGGAAGGCCTCGTAGCACAGCAAGCATTGAAGGACCTGAGGACCCCTTCAGCACTGCCACAGCCTCCCTCTTCCATCTGCCTCCATATCTTGAGGCAACATGCTTCTTCACCAGGAAGCTGGTGTGAACATACCCTTCCTGCCTCCCAGGGCTGTTTGGGAAATATCATCTCCCCCCTGTCCATTATCACTTTTATTTTTCATGTTTTTTTCTAGAAGCATTAGAAATGTAGAAAAGCAAAAGGTAACGTGGAAATCACCCCAAATCCACAGTGTGTAGGGATCGTGGTTGTATATACTGATGGAGGCCCTGCATATGTGACATGCTACTGAAGTTATTGCTCTGGAAAGACACCACAGAAGATTCCCTAGTCCACCCACAGGGCCGTCACCAGGGGCCAGAGAAAGGGCTCACCAAGGAAAACCTTTTGTGACTTGCTATAGGGGGGGTGGCTGAGCACAGAGGCCTGACTTTATATCTTCTGATCCCAGAGTGTTGACAGCCCCAGAGACTGGTATCGGAAAATGTTCCAGCAGATTCACCGGAAAATACCAGGTTAGACACCCTCTCCTGCCAGAGTATATTTTGGTATCCAAAGCCTGGGGAGGGAGGAGAGAAAAAGAGACTTTCCTCCTCAGGGATTTACTCCACCTATCTAACCCCAAGGCTTTAAAGTCAGTGGTCCTTAAGCAAAGAAGTGAATCTCCATGTCCCCTCCCTGGATTGGGGGCTAGCAGTGGCCTCCAGAGAACCCTCCAGCAGCCACTGATGTCCTCAGTGTCCTCTGAGGGTACCCGAAGGCAGTCCTTCCCTGAAATCCTTCTTTTGACTTTTCTGTAGGGCTGACATTCCAACATTAGTGGACATGAGGCCAACTCATCCAATCAGTCCCTGACTGTGGAGCACTTCACTGTGTTGAGCACTAATCTAGGTGCTGAAGTTAAAAGGGAGACACACAATAAACAGGAACCTTCTAGATGGCATATGGCAGAACTGGCTAGGGAGAAAAATAAAGGCCAGGGAAGTGACCAGTACAAAAAGGCTGTGACTTCACCCAGGATGGTCAGGGAAGGCCCCTGTGAATGGACCCTGGTGCAGAAAGCCCTGGGAATAAAGGAGGTCACCCAGCAGAGGGAACTCCAAAGACCTGGAAGGAAAAGCATGCGTGGCATGTTGGGGACCAGCAAGGAGCTCTTGGACCATAGTGGGGGGCCTTTGTTGGGAGATGGAGCCAGAGAAGTCATAGGTACTTTGGGCTTTGTTATGAGAACTTTGGCTTTTACTGTGCAAGAGATCAGGAGCCAGAGAGAGGTTCTGAGCAGAAGAGTTATATGTTCTGACTGTGATGGCTGAAGAGGCTCTCTGAGGCTGCTGGGTGCAGAAGAGTTGTTGGGAGCAGGGGATCAGTTCCCTGGTTGGTAAGGCTGGGAAGGAAATGGCTGCCATGAAAGCCCTGCTTTAACGAGACCTAGACCAGGGCAGGAGCAGTGAACCTGCTAGAATCCTTTGGGGATTCTGAATACAACCAGGGACCGTCATTAGACTATTTTTTTTTTTTTATACCAGGGATTGAATCCAGGGGCACTTAATCACTGAACAACATCCCCCCCACTAAGTTCCTGAGGCTGGCTTTGAACTCACAATCTTCCTGCCTCAGTCTCTTGAGCCACTGGGATTATAGGCCTGTGCCACTGGCCCAATCAGTCATTGGAATTTGTTGGTGGATTGAACACAACCTGAAAGAGAGGCATGAGAATGATTCAAAACTGAGCAGGCTGAAAGAGATGCCGTTTATAGGAGCAGAGAGAACTCAAGGAGGAGCAGGTTTAAGAGGCATTCAATTTTACCATACTAGGGAATGAACCCAGAGATACTCTACTCTGAGCAGTATTCCCAGGCCCTTTATTGAGCAGGGCCTTTTTTTTTTTTTTTTTTTTTGAGACAAGGTCTTGATAAGTTGCCCAGGCTGGTCTTAAACTTGTGATCCTCCTGCCTCAGCCTCCCAAGTAGCTGGGATTACAGGCGTGCACCACTGTGCCCGGCAGCATTCAGAATTGGTACATGTCACATCTGAGTGATGTCGAGTAGGCAGTTGAGTAAAGACTGTAGTTTAGGGGAAAGGTAAAATGCAGGTAGAAATATCTGGGACTCACTGAAAAATGAGATTTTGATTTCAAGTTCCCCAGGTAATTCTCATGTGCAGCCAAGGTTCTGAGTCCCAGAATAGAGGGTAAAATGGTTATTCCTCAGTGGATGGGGGGGAGCTCAGTGGTAGAGCACCTGCCTTGCATGCATGAGACACTGGGTTCGATTCTCAGCACCACATAAATAAATAAAATAAAGGTATTGTGTCCATCTACAACTAAAAAATAAAAATTAAAAAAATGATTATTCCTTAGTATCCCATAAGGATTGGTTCCAGGACCCCCTGAAGATACTAAAATCCCCTCATGCTCAAGTCCCTTGAATGAAGTGGCATCGTACCAGCCTGAACCCACTACTTAGGTGTGATTTGAATCGCTGCTAAAATGACATAGTGTTTGCCTATGACTTACCCTTCCTCCCATATACTTTTTCTTTTTTGGTACCAGGGAATGAACCACCCAGGGGGCACTTCACCATTGAGCCCCTGCCTCAGCCCCATCAGTGGGGTCCTGGACAGGAGTGGTGGGGGCAGGAGTGGTGGGCTGAAGGCCTATTTAGAGAAGGGGCAGCCGGGGAGGTTGTGATCCTCAGCTAGTTAAGGTTTGCTGTGAAGAGAAGCAGAACAGTCAGCAGCCAGCGGAAGGTGGGCTCCTGAGAGGGGAACTTTGGTTTGCTGAGGGAAAGGCGGGCAGGCTGGTCAGTAGCTCTTCCAGGGCCTTCCCAGCCCCAGAAGAGTGAGTCTGGGCAAGGGGAAAGCAAAGCATTTAAAGAGAACGCAGAAAGCGATGGGGAAATCCAACCTGACATGGCCAGGGTAGGTCTGCAGAGGTCAGGAGAGGGCGTGTGTGGGAACCCGGAGGGAGAAGCTGGACAGGACTGTTTGGGCCAGGCGGCTGCCTGCTCAGCTCGCCCAGGCCATAAGCCTGCCAGAGGCATTTCAAGCCCTCCCAAGAGCTGCTCTCCTAATTCCTCCCCTCCCTGGGACATTCCACAGGCCCTGACTCAGCGCTCAGCCCTAGGCTGGCGGGAGGCTGGGAGTGGCCAGGGCGTCCCATCCCCACTTTCTGCCCTATCTGTGACCTGGTCCTTTTTGCTCCCCAGACCTGCAGCCTGACTGGACCTTCCAGGACCCACCCAAAGGTGAGGGAGTGAGGGCCGGCTCATCCACCCTGGCCGGCTGCCTGAAGCAGGGAAAGCAGCCCCAAGCTTGACTCCAGGGCTCCCCAGGTGGCTTCGTTCAACCTGAGAGGTTTTGTACTTCATTCTGGGAAACTCCGAAGCCCCTGGGAGGTGTAGTGGTAATTGGGAGTCTTAGCTTCCTTCCTCATCCTGGGAATCCTCACTCTGCCACACCCTGGCTGAATGGGCTGCCTCCCTTTCCTCATCTGTAAAATGGGGATACCACCTACCCTGGAGCTGTAAAACTCTTGGGGAAAAGTCCACATTAAGTGGCCTCAAGAACCATCTCTGTCCCCTGTGAGCCAGCCACCCAGAAGCTAGGGAGGAAGTGGATGCTGGAGCTTCACAGGGTCACCCAACCCCAGCCCCTGCCTTTCTTCTTCCACCTTCAGTGATTTCCTCGTGGAACTCCTCTGCAAACCCCAAGCAGCCAGGGCCACCGCAAAGAACATCCTCCAGGCCAGGGGGCCCTGCAGCAGCTTCTGTCGGGTGAGCTGGGGGCAGAGCTGGGGCCAGAGGTTGTGTGGGCCTTAGCTTCCCTATAGGGACCAGTGCCCCCTCGTGGCCACGTCCAGCACAGCCTCAGAGCACGCAGGATGGGGTCAGCTCCTCAGCTGGGCTCTGTCCTGTCGCCATCCTGTCACATTTTTCCATCCATCCAAGATAAAAGGGGAAAGGTGGCCAGGAATGGGCCCGGCATCCATTTCTGGTCAGGAACACCTGCCCTGTGTTCACGGTGGCCAGGAGGAACTCATCCCCTGCAAAAACCCATGGGTCATGTGTGCCTGGTGGGGTTTCCCAGGCACCCACAGATAGAGCTGTTGAGGGCAGCTTGGTCCTGGGGCCCTCCACTTTGAAGCCTGAGAAAAAGCAATCATTGTGGATGAACCCAGGTTCCCATCCACATGCAGCTGTGAGACACACTGCAGACAGCGGAGGGAGGAAATGCCTTCCTCTCTGCAGACTGCTCAGGCCCATGGGAACCTGGAGCTTTGCTCTCAGAGTTAAATCCAAGAGCTTCTTGTGCCTTTACATGGAGGGATCCTGCTCACTAGCATGGCCATGACCAGCCTGTGGCTCTTGGGCACCATCAATAGAGACTGAAGAGCTCCAGATTGGACCCAGAGTTGGGGTTGAAGCCAGTGCTCTGCTACTAGCCATGTGACCTTGGCCACTTACCCACTCTGAGCCTGGGTGTCCGTGTCTTGTAAGCGGGGACCATTCAGTGAGGACGGAATGAGATCACATTGGCATCCTCATCACGACTGGCACACAGCATGTCTACACAAACATTAGTAATATACAAGCTCAATTATGACTAGAGCTTCCTTTGATTAGCCACGACACATTCCATTCTCATGATCATTTTTGTTATTCCTAAAATCAGAATAGAATCATAATTATAGCCAAGAAATCCTGACCCTCCGGGCAGACATTCCATCATTTGATAAGCTTGATACAGTGGTTTTCCTTGGTACAAACTTTCAAACTAAAAACAGAGGCTGGGACATTAAAGCCAGCCAGGAAAGGACCCTTGGAGGGAAGACAGCAGGATGCCTCAGTAGCTGGGGTGGTCACTGAATCTAACCAGTACCTCCATGGAACAGAAATAACTTGCCCAGACCTCCAGGAGGTTTTTCCTGGAATAGGATGCAGACTGTTCTCTTGGGATGTGTGTAAGTCCACTCAGCTGTGGCAGCAGGAAAGACCAGATTCATGGAAGCTGCACAGACATATACCAGGGCAAATGCAGGATACCTAAGGCCCATGGGAAAAGCCCAGCTGCCCTGCAGCAGAGGTGTATGTCTGGCCTTCTCCTGAGCACCTGGTATGAATTCCCTTACCCAATCACTCCCACTTCACAGGTGCTGCACCTGAGGCTCCATACAACTTACCAAAAGGTGATGGAGCTGGGATTTGCACTTGGAGCTTGCACACTTGGCACTATTTAACACTGCTTCTGCAGTAAGGAAGAGGGGCAGGCAGAGACAGCAGAGGCCCCTTGGCCAGATGGGGCCGGAATAGAAAGAAGTGATGCTACACCTTCTCCCAGGGCTGTGTTCTCACTTGTGCCTCAGTTTCCCTAAAAGGAGACTGATGTTCTTCCCTTTCTTTAGGAGAAGCTGGGACCACTCTGAAGAGTTACCCAGAAGCACCTTCACCTATAATCCTGGAGAACTGCCCTCAGAGCTCCAGCCCCCACATCAGGTAGCTCATCCAGTATGCTCCCCTTTCACCCCAGCGGCATGGTCTGGCCAGGTCTCTCTGCTGAAATTCACAGCTTGAATCTTTAGGAGGGCGGATAGGTACAGGACAGGGCAGGGCCTGAGAGCCTGCTTTTGAGCCTGGGTAGAGCCCCAGTGCCCCTCTACTCAAGGTAATGGCTATCCACATCTGTGCAGGTGCCGAGAGAAAGACGCCGAGAGAAAGCAGAAAATGTCTGGACAGAAGATTCTTGGAACCAGTTTCTGCAGGAACTAGAGACTGGGCAGAAGGTGAGTATGGACCAGGTCCTCTGGGTGTGGATGCACCCCCCGGCTTGAGCATTTGGAAAGTGCATTCACCCCCTGACTCCCCTTCCCATCCTTCAGCCCAAGAAACCGCTGGTGGATGACCCTGTTGACAAACCCTCGCAGCGCATCGAGGTAAGTGTTGCATCGGGGCTGGAGAGAGATTCTGGGTCATATGGGCCCCAATGACCATGGGCAAAAGTCATGGACCAAAGGCCCAGACACTCTCCGCTCTCATACAGCACCCAGGTCAGTGCCTGGTGTACAGTAGGTACTCAATAAACATGTGTTGACCAAAGCAAGAGCAGAGGAGGGAGTGTCCAGTATGGACTGGAGTTACCAGGAAGTATTCTTGGACACAGAACTGAGGGATTTTTTTTGTTGTTGTTGTTGTTGTTTGTTTTGTTTTGTTTTTGTACAGTGTTTTATCACTGAGCTACATCTCCAGCCCTTTTAATTTTTTTGAGACAGTTTCTCATGAAGTTGTTTAGGGCCTAAGTTGCAGAGGCTGTCCTCAAACTTGTGATCCTCCTGCCTCAGTCTCCCAAGACACTGGGATTACAGGCATCCATCATGCCAAGCACTAAAACTCAGCTCTAAAAAGATCAAAGGGTGGTCTGGGGATGGGGCTCAGTAATAAAGTACTTATCTAGCTGGGTTAGGTCCTCAGTAGGGGCAAAGGGAGATCAGAGAGCTTGGCCAAGCCAAAAGAGAGCTGCTTAGGGGAGACATATATGAATGTAAGCAGAGACTTGAAGTGGAAAGTATGGAGGAGGGGAATATGCATATGTGTGTGAGTGCATGTGTAATTGGTCTACTAGAGTGGGCACTGAGGGGGAAGGCTGGATCGGTACAGTGAAGCCAGACCATGGAAAGCCATAGAAAACGATGGCATGGACCTCACAGGCTCTTGACCAGAGACTTGACATGGCAAAAATTAAATAAATAAATAAAAATTAAAAAGGTAGGGAGGTGCCATCAGGAAGTACTACCATCTTAGCACCCTGAAGTGCAGGCGCAAAGGGGGCAGGAATGCCCTCCCATATACCCGGAGCCACACCCCTCCCAAGCCACAGCAGACACTGGCTGAGGCATGCCCTTGACCCAAGCACGGTGTGACCTGCCCTGCTGCTCCCATCTGACCTCTGAGCAGCCCCACTACACACACTCACGCACACTGTGCTACTCTCCTCCCACCCCTCCCCCCACTGCCTAAGCCTTCCCCACCCCCAGGTCCTGCTGGAGAGAGAGCTAGCCAAGCTGAGCGCTGAGCTGGACAAGGACCTGCGGGCGATTGAGACCCGGCTGCCTGCGTCCCCCAAGGTACTGGTCTCCTGGGGTCCTCCTGGGGGATGCCAGTGGCCACTGGGGCGGGGACTGGGTGGAGGACGGGCGGGCACTCTGGCTGCGGCCACCTTGGGCAACTTCAGCCTGTTGCTTATTCAGGGCGTTGACTTTCCAAGTGACCCCTAGGAACCTTCCTGGCCCACTCCACGTCAGCCCGTCGTCTGGGACCCGGGTCCCCGCCCCACTCCGCCCCGTCCTAGCGCAGCCCCAGGGACCCCGACCCGTACCGGCCCTAGTTTCCCGGCCCGGCCTCCCTCTTCCGCCGCTCGCCGCCTCCGGCTCCTCGGCTCCCGCGCGCGGCCGACTCTAGGACCCCGCGTCCCGCCGCCCCTCCCCGCCCTCCTTCCCTCCCGAGCCACGAACTTTTCCGGAGGCGGCGGCCTCGGCTGCCTGGGCCCCGGGACCCCAGGCCCTGATCGCGCCCGTCTCCCCGCACAGAGCGCGCAGGCGCCCCGACGGGCCCCGGAGCAGCGGCCGCCGGTCGGGTGAGTGCGGAGACGCGGGCTGGAGGAGGGGTCCGTCCCGGCCGGGGCCGGGGACGGGAACGGACGTGGCGCGGGCGGGGCGGCGGCGCGGGGGCGCTGGCCCGGCCCAGTGCGGGGGACGCGCGCGGACCCGGGGGAGTGCGCGGAGGAGGGGCCTGGAGAGTGGGAAAGTGGCCGGGAGGGACCGCCGCTCTCTGCAGGGGCCGTCCTCCAGCGTCCCGAGGGCCACTTGCCCGACCCGGGGACTTGGGTGGCGGCGGTGGGACCCCCACTTCCCACGCACACTGTCGCCACCGGCCGTCTCCGGCCTCTCCCTGCCCAAGGCCTCACCCTTTCCCGGCCGTGGCTGCAAGGGAAGTAGGACATCCTGTTGAGAACTCGGGACCTGGGAGACGCCTTGGGAGGAGGTGGCCCGGGTGGGGGTGGCGGGAAGATTTGGGAGATCAGGGAAGTCTGGAGGGGAGTCCCAAACCGGTGCTCACTCTGTGTGTCGGTGTAGCCCGGCCTCAGCCTGGAACTTCAGCGCCCCGCATGCACCTTACCTGGGTCCCACCCAACCCCTGAGCCCCCACAGAATGGCGGATGGAGGAGGAAGCCCCTTTCTAGGTCGGAGAGATTTTGTCTACCCTTCCTCAGCCCGAGGTAAGGACCCCGCGGCCCCATTACCTAGATGTGCACCTACCAGATATGCAGGTAGGCAGGGAGATCACAGAGCCCCTTGCTTCTCGGTGTCTGTCCTGGGTGGAGGGAGCATAACCCATCCCAACCCAGACACCCCCCCAGATATGACCTCCCCAAGTTGAGGTGGTGCTTCTCCACAGACCCTAGTGCCTCCCAACGAGGCTGCAGCCCAGCCAGAAAGGAAGAGAAGAAGGTAAGGAGGGTGCATCAGGGTCAGGGTGCAGGAGGAGGTGCATGGAGCAGGTTTCCTGCCTGACTGAGGTAGCCCACTGTTCTCTTCCCCTGCCCAGAGAAAGGCTGCCCGGCTCAAGTTTGACTTCCAGGCACAGTCCCCCAAGTAAGTGGCTTTTTCTCAACCTTTTCCCTTCCACTTTGGGTAGTCTCTACACTATTGGGTGGGAGACAGGGCTTTCAGTATGCATCTCCAGAGGGTGGAAGGGACCTGGGGTACTCGGCAGGGTCTGAGGAAAAGGAGGCCCAGCTTGCTGTGACATTTCTACTCTGGCCTGCAGGGAGCTGACTCTGCAGAAGGGTGACATTGTCTATATCCATAAGGAGGTGGACAAGAACTGGCTGGAGGGGGAACACCATGGCCGACTGGGTATCTTCCCTGCTAATTATGTGGAGGTGAGTGGGAGGAACAGGTGCAAGTAGGAGCCAGGCTGGGAGGGCCCAGGGCTGGAAAAAACCTGGTTTCCTAATATGTAAAACTGTGAGGGGCACAAATGCCCCCCACCACCACCAGCCTGGCTGGATGCTCTGCGTTCACCCAGGAAAGGGTTGCTAAATGAGGGTGGAGCCAGCCCAGGGGAGACCAAGTAGTCCAGCTACTCAACCAGAAGCCACAGCCCTATCAGTGTCTTGGACTTCCACCATTCAGAATCCCTCTCCTAATTGCAACCAGCAAGAATTGGAAGTGTGTGGCCATTTATGAGCTATATATAAATGCATTACCTCTTTCAGATATATTACCTCCTTTGTTCCTCACTGCCTGGGGAGTGACAGATAATCCCCATTTTACTGATAGGGCTCAGCGACAAATTACAAAGTAGAAGATTAGAATCTGAATGTGATCTTTCCATTCCAGGGACAGGTCTTACTAGAGGCCTATAAGTTATCTTTGGTATTTGTGTCTTTTGAGGAATGTCAAGTTATTGGCATAAAGTTGTTCATATTATTCCCTTAGTATCTTTTTTTTTTTTTTTTTTTTTGTTTATGGATTGAACACAGGGTGCTTAACCACTGAGCCACATCCCCAACCCTTTTCGCTTTCCCTTTTAGCTTTTTGAGACAGGGTCTCGCTAAGTTGCTTAGGGCTTTGATAAATTGCTGAACTTGGCTTTGAACTACAATCCTCCTGCCTCAGCTTCCCAAGCTGCTGGGATTACAGGTGTGTGCCACTGCACCAAGCCTTTAGTATCCTTTTAATGTCAGTAAAATCTGTAGTGATGACCTCCCTCTAATGACCAATATTGACAATTTATGTTTTCTTCTGGTTAGAGATTTATTTATTTTTATTTTCTTTTAAAAATATTTTTAGTTGTAGATGGACGCAGTGCCCTTACTTTTTTTTTAAATTTTTATGTGGTGCTGTGGATTGAACCCAGTGCCTCATGTGTGAGGCAAGCATTCCAGCCCTGAGCTTCAGTTCCAGCCTTTTATTTATTTTCTTGATCCTTTTAAAGAACTTATTTCATTAATTTTTCTCTATTGGTTTTGTTTCTAATTTTATTGATTTATGCTTTTTTATTATTTTTTCCTTTTTCTTTTTTTTTTCTTTTTCTTTTTGCTACTGGGAATTAAACTCAGGGGTGCTCAACCACTGAGCCACATCCCTAGCCCTTTTAAAAATATTTTATTAGAGACATGGTCTCGCTGAGTTGATAAGTACTTCTCTAAGTTGCTGACACTGATTTTGAATTTGTGATTCTCCTGCCTCAGCCTCCCGAACCACTGGGGTTACAGGCCTGTGTCACCACGCCCGTCTATTTCTGTCTTTTTACTTATTTTAATAATATATAATAACAAGGTTTAATTTGCTCTAACCTTTGTAATTTCTTAGTTTATGTTGTTGATTTGAAACTTTTCCTGATATGAATATTTGATGTTATAACTTTTCCTTTAAATACTGCTTTAGCTGCATCTGACCATTTAAATTTTTTTTTTCAACTTGAACTATTTTATCATTTCCTTTTGTGACTTCCTCTTTGACTCATGGGTTGGATTGTTATTTCATTCAGGTTCTTGATTTGATAGCCATCATAAGGCATCCCCTACCTACAGGTTAACTTCTCTGATCCTGAAATTTCACAAGTGTATACAATATTCCATCCCCCCAATTATTTATGTCTTAGTGTGAAATTGTTGATTAGCTTCTTGATTTTTTTTTTCCAGTATTGGGGATTGAACCCAGGGGCACTCTTACTACTGACCTACAATTCTAGCTCTTCTTATTTTATTTTGAGACAGGGTCTCTATAAGTTACTGAGGCTGGCCTCAAACTTGTGATCCTCCTGCCTCAGCCTCCCAGGTCATTAGGATCATAGGTTGTACCACCAACCTATGCCCAGATGGCTTCTTGACTTTTATGAGTAGGGTGAAGCAAAGGCCGCATGGGGATTCTGGGCACCTGATGGGGTAGAAAGGGAGGGGGAACCGAGACACTTGAACCAAGGAACACCTGGTTCCCATTAGTGGTAAAAAGTTAAATCCTCAGTTTTCAAAGAGGTTGTCATCTGTTCCCTACAACTCCAAACACTCCATTTCCTTCTGCAGTCCAGCCTCGCTTTCCAACTGGCCTATCTTACACCTGGCACTTGTCATACCCCCTCCACTAACGCTTCCTCCACAGACCTCTGTTGGAAATTCTTCAAGGAAGCCTTCTTGGACTAACCCCCTCACCTGCTTGGCTGGCTCACCCTGGCCACCCCTGGGGCTTCTGTCTGGGGTCAGTGTCCACAGCCAATGTCTTCTCTCTGTCCAGGGCAGCTCTTGCGTGTTACCACCTTCTTTTTGGTGCCTCGCCCTCCCATCAGCCCCAGGGGTACACCCAGTAGATGCCGGGCCAGATCTTTCTCATTACCTTTCTTTCCACAGGTGCTGCCTGCAGATGAGATCCCCAAGCCCATCAAACCCCCCACCTACCAGGTGGTGGAGTACGGAGAAGCTGTGGCCCAGTACAACTTCAAGGGAGACCTGGAGGTGGAGCTATCCTTCCGCAAGGTGGGACCAAGAGGGAAGAAGTGGGGTGGGGTGGGGACAGATGAAGACAGATAAACTCTTTTTTCCCCCAATGCTGGAGATTGAACCCAGGGCCTCATGCATGCTAAGCAAGCCCTGTACCACTGAACCACATCTCCAGCCCAAACCCTAAAAGGTTTTATTTAGTCAGGCACACCCATCTGCACCCCGTATTTCACGTTTTTCCAAAACTCTTAGAATTTTGTTCCCCTTAATTTAATCCATTTTTAAAAGATTGTTATAAACTTCTAGAAGTGTGTTTTTCAACTGCATGTTGATAGATGACGAGGATCAGAATCTCCACTTTCTTCTTTCCTTCTTTCTGTACTGGGGAAGAACGTTCAACCACTAAATCATATTTCTGGCCCTTGGTATTTTCTCTTTTGAGATGGGGTCTCCCCAGGTTGCTGAGGCAGACTGGAACTTGCTGTCCCCCTGCCTCAGCCTCTAGAGTGGCTGAGATTATAGGCTCCTGTCACCAGGCCTGGCTATAATCTGCATTTTTAAAGGAATAGATAGAAATATTAGACTGCACTGTGTGGAGAAAGAAAGGGTATGTTCCCAACTATAGGCAGCTGTGGGTGTGAATAAAAAGACATTTTAAAAATATATATGTTTTAGTTGGAGGTGGACACAATACCCTTATTTATGTGGAGCCAAGGATCGAATCCAGGGCCTCACACGTGCTCAGCGAGTGTTCTACCACTAAGCCATAACTGTAGCCCCTAAAAAGACATTTTTAAAATGTGGACTGTGGTTTAAAAAAAAAAAAAAAAAAGTCTGAAAAATGCTGTCCTGGAAAGCAAGGCCTGGTCTCCCTTTGGTTGGTATTTTTGGGGGGCAGAGGCCATCAGTACCTGTAGTCAGTGCCACCCAGCCAGCCAGCCCCAGGCACAGAGAGGAAAGGAGGGGCCGCATGGGGAGGGGAGGGGACAGAGGGTAGGTAAGCTGAGGGCTGGGGCCCATCCTCCCTGGGGACAGCCCACCAAGGTGGTGGGGCTCTAACCCTGTCCGCCTGGGGGCTGCAGGAAACCACCTGCTCTGAGGGGGTTGTTTTCTGATGCACTCATGACAGGATTACCCAGAGGGTGAGGCAGGGACAGGACTGAGCCGTGGCAGTGGTGGCTAACACCTGTCCAGTGCTTCTTGTAAGTGTTCTTGCATCTCACAGCAGCAGCATGTTTACCCCACTGAACACACGAGGAGTTGAGGCTCAGAGAGGCAAATCGGCTTGCCCAAGGCCACACAGCTTGGCAGAGCCAGGTTTGCATCTGTGTAATCGGTCACAGGCTCCCCTATGATTGGAGCTCTAGGAGGGGACAGTGCTCTGAGCTCAGTGTGTGGAGGGGGGACACTTAAGCCAGATGTGCTTCCCAAGGAGGCAGGCCCTGACTGGAGCCCAGTGCTGCCCGATGGAGGAAGAGCTTGGACTTCTGCTTGCTCCCCCGGGGGGTGTGGGTTTGGCTCCCGTTCTGTTCTTCTATCTGTGGGATCTCGGATGACCTGCTGACCCCCTCCGAGTCTGGTCTGTGCTGTGTTCCGGGTGTTAGTCTTGAATGATGCGGCTCAGGTAAGCATCCTCGGGTGCATGTCAGGTGGACCCTGGGGACACTGACTCCTCCCTGTCCCCCAGGGGGAGCGCATCTGCCTGATCCGCAAGGTGAACGAGAACTGGTACGAGGGGCGCATCTCAGGCACGGGGCGCCAGGGCATCTTCCCTGCTAGCTACGTGCAGGTGTCCCGCGAGCCCCGGCTCCGGGTCTGTGAAGACAGCTCCCAGCTCCCTGCATCTCCCCGCCTGACCACCACTGCCCATCTGGCCCGGCACCCCACCTCTCCCTCCGTACCGTGCAACCCAGCTGACCCCACCGACTGGGGGGGCCGGACCTCCCCCCGCCGCACCGGCTTCTCCTTCCCCATCCAGGAGTCCAGACCCCAGACCCAGGTGAGGTGGCCTGTCCCCCACCCTGTCCCCCATCTGACACTGGGAGTGAGGCAGCTGGGCCAAACCTAGCATTGCAGCCCCACTCCCACCTTGGGAACTCCAGGCCCCTTAAGTTAAGGGTGGCCCGTGAGCTCCAGCCCAGGGAAACGAGGGCAACCAGCCAGTTCTAGGTAGGTCCCCCAAAGCCACCCACTGTGTCACACCAGACCACTCTGTCCTGATGCCAGTGTTCATCTCTGGGAAGGAGGTGCAGGGAGTCAGAGCTCTGTCATTTGCCTGCTGTGTGACCTGGGCAGGTGACTTGTGCTCTGTGGGTTTGGGTTTTCCCCCTGTGAAGCGGGGTAATGATCCCACTGTGGTGGGTGGTAGGGGAGATGTGGGCTGAGGTTTCTCTTAGCTGCAGGGCAAGACAGCGCCACTCCTGAGCTGGCATGCTCCTGGCTGTGCTGGCTCCCATGTGCATCCACTCGCCAGGGGCTGAGCACACATAACGAGCAGGGACTCTGCCTAGGTCCCAGCTTTGTCCATGCTGGCACCTGAAAATCCAGTCTCTGACCCCACCTGGACCAGGGGACTTGGGGGACAACCTGAGGCAGTGTGGACGATGCTCAACAGGGAGGCGGGCCACCCATTTCTCTTCCCTCATTCTTCCTCTCTGGAACCCTTCTTTCCTCCTGTGGATCCCCAGAATCTCAGCACCTCTGGGCCATCCCTGTCCCACTCTCGAGGGTCCAGCCGTCCCCTGGACATGGGAGCCTCCTCCCCCAACACCATGCAGATACACTGGACTCCGTGAGTACCATCTGAGGGCTCTTGGCCAGGGGTGGGGATCACCAACAGGCAGTGCCGAGCACACTGACCCATACCTCACCCTTCCCCACCTTTGGGAAACTTGTACTAGGTGGGGCTTGTCCTTGCAAAGTTTATAGGTGATTTGGGGGCAAGGCAGGAGAGCTCGAGGGGCCTTGGGAAACTCAGGAAGTGGCAACTCCTGGTAGAACCGCCCACCTGGTCTGGGACAAAGGGGTGAAGTCTCTGGCTGCCATAGTGATGTCTCCTGCAGGTACCGGGCCATGTACCAGTACAGGCCCCAGAATGAGGATGAGCTGGAGCTGCGTGAGGGGGACCGAGTGGATGTCATGCAGCAGTGTGATGATGGCTGGTTTGTGGGTATGTGGGTCTGGGGAATGGGCTGGGGACTGGCCACAAAAGGTGTCTCCGGGTCCCCAGGGGCATTTGTGGGCTGTTGCTGCCTGTCCACGCCGGTTCAGCAAAGATGCTTGGCCTGAGCACCTCCACTCAGCATCTGACCTGACTCCGGAGCTTTCCCAAAGCCAGTGTTCTTTGAGCTGCCTTCCTGGTGCCCTGAGGAGGGATGAGGCCAAAGGAAACTGGTCCCGGTGCAGGACCGTCGACAGGCCACTGTCTGCTCAGGGCAGGTGTCTGCCCCGGCCCCTGCTCCTTCTCACGGCATGCAGACTCCTGGGGAGGGCTGGTGGTGGGGACCAGGTCTCACACAGGGGCATATTCCCCACCTCCCTGCCCCAGCCTGCTCCTCCAGCCTCAGGAGAGGAAGGAGTAACTGTCCCAGGGCAGTTCAGGCAGAGGATAATATAAGAAACCTCAATTGGCTCTGGCCTGGTTCAAAGTGACCTGCCCCCCAGGCCTCAGCTTCAAAGTATGGGCCAAGTAGAGTGAAGAGCCAGAATCACCCCCCACCCCCTGCACTAAATGGGCTCTGGAGCCAAAGGGTTAGGGGACTACCTGGGGGGGGGGGCATGGGTGTAGTCCCTTGACTAGGCAGGTTGCGCTTTCTGATCTGAATCCCGATACCTCAGTGCTGACCAAGCTTCTGACACCCAGGATTATTAAGCACTAACTTGTTAGGAGTCCTTCTCTGCTGAGAGATGGCTTGAGCACATTCTCATTTTACTCTGTACACTTATGCTTTTGAGTTATTTTTTTTAAACACGACTAACAAGATTTTACACATTTCTATAGTCAAGAAGAAAAAGCAGCGCTCTTGTGGTGTAAGCCACAGTGCTCCAGAGGAATGGCTTGCACCTGCTCTGTCTGTGTGGCAGCCACTAGCCACGTGTAGCCGCTTGGGTTTAAATTAGTTGAAATGAAAGAAAATAAAAAAGTTCTTGAGTGGCACCTGCACATTTTACGTGCTTATTGCCACCTGCAGCTGTGGTCATGTTTGGACAGTGCAGGCCAGGGAGGTGTCCTGGAGGAAGCGGGGCCTGGATGGGCAGGGGACTGACTTGGGGAGGCTGATGGGAAAACAAGGCACTCTGGGTGGAGCAAGAGTTCAGGAGGCAGGAAGTCCAGATGGCAGCCTGGAAGGGAGTCCACCCAAGTTCTGGGGTACCTTTCACTTCTTTCTGTACTCCTGTGTTTCTAGCATCCCACTTTCACCCCAGAACACAGGATTCCTTGAGACTGCAGCAGACCAGAGACCTAGATGACAGTCCCAACTCTATTCCTAAGCAGCCAAGTGGTTTGGGGGAATTAATTCCCTGGACCTTCTCTTGGGCCCTACCTGCCCATCTCTGAAACGCGGGTGCCATACTAAACCAGAGCGTTTCCTCCCAATATAAGTTCTGTGATTCATCCTGCGGCTTCCCGGAAGAACAGTGGAGTATGCAGTGCTCTGTGCAAAGCTGTGCACGTTTGTTAATTGCTCCGATTCTTTGATTGTGGAATTTAGGGAGTGTAGTTTCGCCCACCTAAGCTTCTGCCACTAGGGGGCAGGAATGAGGAAGGCAAACCAATTCCACGCCTCCCTGGGACTCTCCCTGCAGTTCTGGGCCCTGCCAGCAGGGGACCCGTCCCTCACCCCTACATTTGCTGTTACATGAAGGAGCCTGGGGGATGCTCTTTCTGTCTTTCCTCTTTCAGGTGTCTCCCGGAGGACCCAGAAATTTGGGACATTCCCTGGAAATTATGTAGCCCCGGTGTGAGTGGTCTCCATGGCAACTTGGAGCCAGCCAGGATGGGGTGGGGAGCAGTAGCACTTACAGGAGGGAGTAGGGTCCCCACATCATCTTCCTCCAGACCTGCTCTCCCAGCATCTGCAGAGACCCCAGCAGCCTTCCCTTGGAGCCCCTTCAAAGCCCCATGGACTGATTCCCACCCACAACTCACAGGCATTCCTCTGAAAGCCCCTTCACCCCCACCCCCGCTCCCCAAATACAGAGGTCTGCTTTGAAGTGGAGACTGTTTCCAGGCCTTATTAAGACCAGACTCCTAGCCTCCCACCCCCACCCGCCATTGCCTTTCCTCTAACAGGGACCGGCTCCGGGCTTCACCCCCTTGGGGTTCCTCTAACAAGGACCAGCCTCCTAACCTGATGCAGACCAAAGGCCTCCAGCGCCTGCAGGACTTCCTCCCCTTTCTCGCCAGCTAGCCTGCTGCCCCTTTGCCTTATGGCCTCCAGCTGGGCCTGGGAGCGAGGTGGGGGACAGATGCAGCCCCTTCTTAGCCTTCAAGCACTAGCGAGAGGTCTCGCCTCAAGGCCTCTGCTTCCCAGAGGCTGCGAGGTCTGGGCCTGGGTTCTGCACATCCTCCTGTGGCCACTGTTTCCAGCACCACTGGCTTCTCCCAGACAATCCACAGGGAGACTTTGCTGCGCTCTTGCCTCCCAGCTCTCCTCCATGTTCAAAGTCCCTCTGGAAGATGATGTAAAATAAATCTGGATACCAGGGCCCTTGTCTCTTGAGTCTTTTTCCTCTGGGGTGGGAGAGGCCTCCTGCTTGGGATTGTGTGGATTCCTTCTGCAATGGGCTGTGCAGGTAGGTGTGCGTGAGTTCTCAGCCCTCAGGGTGTGGGGGATGGGCAGCCCCCAGGACTGGGCAGCTGATTGACAAGAAGTGCTGAGAACCAACGTCACAGGGGCCAGGACAAGGTCTGTGGAAGTCGCCAGAGCCAGGAACTGAATGTGGCCTTGTTTGTAGACTGTTTTGATTCTGGAATGGCCACTGTGGGGTTGCTGGACTAGATGACATTCTAACTGTTCTGCTAATGTTTTCCTTCTGTGCACTCCATTTCCACACTGATGCCCTTGTGTGTTTATTCTTTGGGATCAAGTTTTTGAGCAATTGGTTTCAGGAAGCTGGGAGTGGTGGGGCACAGCCAGGCAAAGCAACTCTTTTTGTCCTCAGTTTTAGAGTCCTGAGGCTGGGTGGCTCCTGGGGACCATCAATGATGGCACAGCCCTGGTCTAACTGCTCCTCCAAGAAAGGAAAGTTCCATTCTTGAGCTGCTGCTGAGAGTGGATCAGGGAGTGCTGTAAGCATAATAGCTGGCAGGTCACGATTCCTTTTTTATATGTATTTTTTAGTTGTCGGTGGAGCTTTTTTATTTTATTTTTATATGGTGCTAAGGATGAAACCCAGTGCCTCACACACGCTAGGCAAGCGCTCTGCCACTGAGTCCCAGCCCCAGCCCTCATGCTTCCTTTTTACAGGAGAGACTGAGGCTCTGAGATTGTCAGGTGTCTGGGGCACATCAGTCTTAAATGCTGGCACAATTGATGTAATGCCCAGGTAATGCTTTTCCAGAGGTTCTGAGGTGGGTCACCCAGGAATTCAGGGACTGCCTTGGGGTGGCCCAGGTTCAGGCTGCTTTTATGTTCTGGTCTGTCATTTAAGATGCCCCCACCCCAGGGTGGGGAAAGCTGGTGGCTGAAGTGAAGGGTGGAGATGCCTGGTTTTGTCAGGACAGAGGGGAGGGCCTGGGCCCACAGGGCAGTGGCCTGGCCCTGCAGGTTGCTTAAGCCTGGGTGGGGCAGCTTGCTCTCCATCCATTTCCTCCACCCAACACTTACCTCCACCTGACTCCAAGTTGGCAGTTCCTGTCCTTGACTAGAAGTGACCACTCTTTAGGAACCTGCTAGTCTGTGTTGGATCCCCCATCCTGGCTCTATTTACATTCCCTGAAGCCCTCATGAAACATCATAGGGTTGAGACTCCTTTTCCTTTAGGAGCCAAATCCATACCCTTGCTTTTTTGTATGGGACCCTGGAAACTTCCAGGCAGCAAAGGAACCCTCTACTCCCCTCCCCGCAGGCTGCCACCACTCTAGTCTGTAAGAAAGTCACTTTTGTGGCTGGCATGAGGGCGTAGGTGAAGGGAGGGTCAGAGATTTCTGGGGATGGTTTACCCCATCAGGTGATGACAGTGACTTGTACCCGGGGCAGAGGGTCACTTAGAGCAGGACAGATCTCTTCTGTGTCACAGTCATGACCCAGGTCAGCTGACTTGTCCTTGTGGTGGGTTTTGTGAATGCACAACTCACAGAGCAGGAAACGCTGCAGATGAACCTGTAGATGTTTATAGACTGTCCAAAGCACACTGGAGGACGAGCCCCTTAAGGACCACGTGACTCAGTGCCTGGCACACAGTGGACACTCAAGATATTTGTTGAATGAATGAATGTGTGTGTGTGTGTGTGTTACTGGGGATTGAACCTCAGCCTTTTTTTTTTTTTTTTTTTTTTTTTTTTTGAGACAGGGGCTCACTAAATTGAATTTACTTGCCATCTTCCTTCCTCAGCCTAAATAGCTGGGAATACAGGTGAAAACTACCACACCTGGCTTGAATCTTTGAATCATTGAGTTGAATAGATAAATGTCCCTTCCTTTGTTCTCCCCCCCCCCCACCTCCTCCACCCTCTCATTTGTGGCAAGCACTCTGTTTTTACACCTCTTTGTAATCCCTGGACTTTGCCTATGAAGAGTAATCTACACGATGGGAGGGTAAGCTAGGCATTACTACGTGGGGAAACTGAGGCCTGGGAGAGCCGGGAACTGTGCCCATGGTCACACAGTAAGAGGCATTTGAGGCTAGATTTGTGTGACCCCCAAGGCTGTGGTTGCCCTGCTTGGATTTCTGCCTCCCTCAAGGGGCTTCCAGGGGCTGGAGGTGTCCCTCAGTGGGAAAGCATGTGCTTAGCATCCAGGAGGCCCCAGCTTCCATGCTCAGGACACACACACAAAAAGGTGGTGGATGCTTCCAATCTAGCCGGGGAGGTAGAGCAGGTGCAGCAGGCAAAGTGCCCCACCAGGAGGCCCAGGATTACTCCACAGGAGAGTGGTTTACACACCCAGACAGAGGCTGTGGGAGGTGGGGCCAGGGAGGTGGCAGGGCAGAGGTGGCTGGACAGAGTACAGGAGGATGAGATGGGGACAGGGTAAGTGAGGAGGTGCCGAGGGCACTCCTCACAGAGGAACTCAGAGGAATGACTCACACCTGAGGCAGGCAGGTTACAGCTGTGCCCACAGGTGCGTTCCCCAGAGAGCCAAGTTGGGAGACCAGCCGGGGGTGCAGGAGGAGGCTCCCAGGGCCCAGAGTTCTCCAGGGTGAGGATTGCCAGGTATGACTCCGGGGAAACCATTGGCCAGATGGCTCCTCCTGCTTAAGCTGACACCTGAGGCTCCTTCTTGGCTGTCCTGTCCTGATCCCTAGAGCTGGGATTGTAAATGGTTGGTAGAGGAGAAGGGGCAGGCAGAACCCGGGGTGGTTGTTCACAATGGTCCACCCCAGCCAGGTCAGCAGGAAAGGAGAGGCGCTGGTGACCCCCAGTCATGAGTCCCACTTCATCTTCTCCAGGCCACCCTGCGCAAAGCAGGCTTATGGGGTATCTCAAGCAGGGAAGCTGCAGAGAAGGGACGACCGCGGGCCATGCCAAGCCAGCAAGTCGGCTGGCTTGGCCGTCCAGGAAGGGAGGGCGGAAGGGTGGCCCTGGCTTGGGATTTGTGGGTGTCGAGACCGCATCTGCGCCAGCGTGGGAGCTGGGGTGGCGCAGGAGCCTGGAAGACCGCAACAGACCGGCCAGCCCTCTCCCGCTCCAGGCCCGGGCTGGGGGGCTCGAGGGCCCTTTTTGTAGAAGGGGCATGGGACCTGCCCGAGGGAGCTGTCTGCAGAGGGGGAGAGGGGTTGTCACTTGAACAGCTCCGCTGCATTCAGGGGCGTTCGGGAGGATGCGGGCACCTCGGGAGGACGACGGCAGCCTTGAGGGGTCTCTGGGGAGAGTCTGCCTCCATCTCTCCAGCGGGGCGCCGGCCAGGTGGCAGCGCCTGGGCTCAGCGGCGCGGAGGAGGCGGCTTCCCGGGCCAGGGGCGGCGGCAGGGGCGGCCCCGGGATCACATGGGCGGAGGCAGGTCCCGGAGCCCCGGGCGGGCTCTCCCCAGAGTCGGGCGGACAGCGCGGCGGAGCGGCGGCGGGTCCTCGCCCTCCTTTCCTGCCTGCCTCCTTCCCTCCCCTCCCCGGCCTGGCTGCCCTGGCCGACAGGTGAGCGGCAGCCAGGTGAGCGCGCGCCCACCTGCGCACCCTCCGCGGCCAGCGCCGGCTCGCCCGGGCCCGGCCCGTCCTCGGCCCACAGCCCCTTTCCCCGCGGCCAGTCCTCGGCGTGCCCCCCACCCCGTGGCCTGTGCTCCACCTCCAGCCCCCTGCCCGCGGGGGTACTTTGGCCTTAGAGGGAAGAAAGCTCCAGAACTGGGAGAGCCGGGCCGACAGGCTGGGCTCCTCCCTGCGGCACCAACAGCGCGGACAGCCGGAGTCCACTGGCCGGCGCAAAGGTCTGGGAATCTCAGGGCATTTGCGAGCCACCAGCACCAGGCCTTGGGGACTGAGGGCCTGCGAACCTGGGGACTTGGGGAGGGATAGAGCCCACGCTTGGGCAAAAGGGAAGCCAACTGATAGGGGAGGGGCAGACAGACTCGCCAGCCAGAGTATCCCCCTCCCCAGGGGCCCCGTGTTCATGAGAGATCAGGCAGCCCTTGCAGGCTCTGGACCTCCCCAGGGGCAGCCTCAGGATGGGTGCTGGGCTGGGTGGTGCTCAGCCTGGCATTGCAGCTTCCTGCCAGGGTTGGCTCCTGGCTCCAGACCTAGAGGCTCAGGAAATCCCACAAGGGCCTGGTCTGCAAGGACACTCCCTTGCCCAGCAGAGGGGGCAGTGGATGGGAGGCCTGTGGCCCCAGCTGGCAGGCAGCATCAGCCCTCTCTCCCTGCTGGCCAGTAGCGGGGGTGGGTGTGCCCCGCTCTGCAGATGAGCCTTGGCCTCCTTGCTGGGGCTGTTCAGAGGGCAGCAGGCCCCTGGGGGCGGTGGAAAGTGGATCTTGTCCATCTGAATCACATTGTCAGGGCCTGGGCAGGCAGCCAGGAGGCCCTTCTGAAGACCTGACCTGACCCAAGCCAGCCCCCAACCTGGTCAGATTTTTACATAGTCTGGTGGGGCCACCCCATTCTTTGCTGTCCCTCCTGTGCCAGAGCCTGGCTCTACCCAGGCCACCCTCCTGCCCTCCCCCAGAGTGGGGAGGAAGTACCTTGTGCTGTCGGTTTTGGGGACAGGAAGCAAGCACTTGAGGGACTAAGTTCTGATGGTGGAGGAGGGGACAGGGAGGAAATGCAGACATCTTCTACCACTTGCCAGTCACTGCCCACCCATTTTCCAGCAAGGCCCTGTGTGGCCTGGAGACAGCAGCCTCTTGGGAGCTCCTGGGCTGAAGACCTCGGAAGGGGGAACTCGGAGTCACAGTTTCCCAGGGTGGGGGGAAGTGAAACTTTGGGGTGAGGGAGGGACTTAGTCATTTCCTCTACCCACCCTACCCACCCCTAGCCCCTGACGTTCTGCTTGGGGACCTGTCACCCTCTTCTCCCTTTTACTTCCAGTAGGTTGCGGGGAGTGAACCCCACCTTCCAGTCCTCTCTTCCTCAAGCATGGCACTGACAGTGGATGTGCTGGGGCCAGCACCCTGGGGCTTCCGCATCACCGGGGGCAGGGATTTCCACACGCCCATCAGGGTGACCAAGGTAAGGACTGGTTTGGGGAGATAAGGAGCTACCCCCCAGAGTCGCTCTGCCCTGTCTACCCGGGGCCCCACAAATGCCTCTCTTGTTTTGTACTGGAGTCTGAGCCCTGCCACTGGCAGTGTGGGCAGGGGAAGGCTGGCACTGTTGCCGTGGGGACTTGGGGCCACTGTAGGAACTAGCTTCTAGGGGGTGAAAGGGAGTGGGCCAAGGAGAGGGCTTGCCCTTTTCTCCTTGGTTACTAATCCTACACCTGCTGACAGTCATTTTGGGTGGTTATAGGACAAGAGGCCTCCTGAGCTCTTGACAGTCTCCTCTTGACCCAGGCCGGGAGCTTTCCCACAGAGGGTGGTGTGCAGGCCGCCACCTGCAAGGTGTGATTTGCACAGGCAGAGCTCTTTATCCGAAAGTATTTCCCAGCTCAGGTCCTGAAAGTCTGCCACCACACATTCCTGGGAGGCCTTGGTTTGAAGCCCTGGTGAGCTGAGTGGTGTGCTGAGCCTGAGAGGAGAGGGCTGCCACTGGAGCTTTTGGAGGGGATTAACTAACTGGTTAGCTGGACAGACAGTGAAGGGCACAGAGAGGGGTGTGGGTGTCAAAGGTTCAGCCCAGCTTCTTCTGTGCTTCTTGAGCAGCAGAGGGGAGTCTTCTTCTGCTCTATTTCTCCCCCAAGTGCTCCATGGGCTCAGTGTGGGTACTGGAGACTCACCTGCTCCTTATCCCTGGCAGGTAACTGAACGGGGCAAGGCAGAGGCCGCTGACCTCCGGCCTGGCGACATCATCTTGGCCATTAATGGGGAGAGTGCAGAGGGCATGCTTCATGCTGAGGCGCAGAGCAAGATCCGTCAGAGTGCCTCACCCCTGAGACTACAGCTGGACAGGTAGGCCTCTCCACTTCCCCAGGCCTGTGGGCCTCCCCTGCCCCTCCGCAGGCCCACTGCCAGGCAGCTGCCTCACTCCACCTGGCCTTCCTGTTCTCCTTTGGCACATGTCTGAGAAGGCTCCAGGCCCACAGCAGAGGGAGAGGGAAGCTGGGTGAGCTGAAGGGTGTCCCTTTGGCCAGCTGGGAAAGGTGGGCGCCAGGCTGGGCGTGCAGCCACAGGCTGGGCAGGGTAAGCTGGCACCAGCTACCTGGAAGCCCGGGTTTGACAGGTTCCCGAGAGGGTGCAGGGTGTGGGCATGAAGTGGATTGAAGAGGGGAAACTTCTAAGGAAGGTGTGTCCTACGGTCTCCAGGACCCCTGCCTATAAGAGGAGGTGCCTTTTATTCAGATCCAGGTGGAGGAAAGGAATTTGGGCCTCTCATGGAGCTCATGCATCCTTCCCCATCACCAATCTGGGCCCTTGCTGGGGAAGGACGATTCCTGGGCTTATGGGATTTTGAACCTGGAGGCCAGGGTTGTGGGGGAACAGGTGGCTTCCTGGGGTGGGACAGCACAGTGAGTCAGGGATCAGGAATGCTGGGAGATTCCACAGTCAGGAGAGCCCTCTGGGCAGGCCTGGAACCTGAGTCAGATACCTCCCTCCTCTCTGCCATCACTCCTCCTGCCAGGCCCTCTCTGCCTGCCCCCTCCTCACCCAAGGGCCCTGCCCTGAGGTGCTGCAGAAGCTGGCTCCCTTCGTGCCACTCTGGGGAGTGGGACCCAGGGAAGGAGGGGGGAGAGTACCTAATGGCACCTGGGGATGGAATCAAAATCTACAGGAGGTGGCAGCTTGCGACAGGGGAGGGATGGGAGCTGCTGACGCCATCATTCCCTCTCAGGTCCCTCTGGGGACCACGTACCCCGGCCTCCAGCGCCACCCCAGGCAAGCCACAGCTCCAGGTCTTGTGCTTCCTTTGCTGAACCCCCTCTTCACCCCTCCCACTGGCCTTCAGAAGCTCTGGGGCAGGAAGCAGGGTCTCCATTCCTCACAAGGAGGCAGAGGTTCCTGCTGACTGACTTCTTCAGCAATGGCTAGAAGTCCGGGAACTATGGAGCATGCAGTCCTGGGGTGGCAGGGATGGGAAGTGGGGGCTCTGGTCACCTCCCATTTAAGGTCTCAGCTGGCCACCCTGGTAGGGGCTTGGAAGAGGGCCCCTGGAGCAGGGAAGCCCTCTCGCCGGCTGCCACTGTTGGTGGGGAGAGGATCTACTTGTTTCCTGGTTCTCCAGGCCCTTCAGCTACCTGCCAGAGAGGGAGAGGAGGGCCACCCCTTCAGGGTGAATCCTGAAGAAGGGACCCTGAGGGACCTTTCAGAGGCATTCAGGCCACCAGTGGTGGGGGAAAGTGAGCATCTGGCCCTGTCACTGATGGGCTTGGGGACTTTCAGCCGTTCATTTTCCGTCTCTCAGCTTTAGTTTCTCCATGGGTTAAAACTTACAGGATTGCCAGGCGCCGTGGCACAGGCCTGTAATCCCAACTGCTTGGGAGGCTGAGATAGGAGGCTGGTGAGTTCAAACCCAGAGTCAGCAATTCAGTGAGGCCCTAAGCAACTCAAAGAGACCCTATCTCATCTCTAAATAAAATACAAAAAGGGCTGGGGAAGTGGTTCAGTGGTTCAGAGTGCCCCTGGGTTCAATCTCCGATACCAAAAAACAAACAAACTTAAAGGATTATTTCTGTGAATTCAGTCATCTTCCCCAGCATTGACCTACAAACTGATGTAGACCAGTGAAAAGGCCGGGTGGAGTGGGGAAAAAGGAAAAGGAGTGGGATCATGTAAGGAGTTTCTAATGGAATTGAATTTATTGAATATTTTGCTAAAATCACATCTTTTCTATATTTTGGAGCTGTTCTGTCCTTTTAAAAAACGATGGTGGTCTTTGATGACATTGTTTGTTTTGAATTTGGCAAAGTCTACAGCTGACTGCCTGATGTCCGAGTGTCCTGGATGTCCTGCAAGTCTTGAGAACCAGATTCTGGGGACAGCATAGTCACAAGCTGTAGGGGGTTGGAGGCCAGGACTCCTGTGACACTGTTTTTCCTCTTGTTCCTTCAGGTCTGGGGCTGCCTCTCCTGGGCAGACCAACGGGGAGGGTTCCTTGGAAGTGCTGGCAACTCGCTTCCAGGTAAGCCAGAGCCATGGAACCAGGAGCCCTGTCACCTGACCACACCAGGGATGAGGCCTGAGGGAGCCGCTCTTCTCTCCACAGGGGTCTCTGAGGACACACCTTGACAGCCAGTCTTCCCTGAGGTCTGCCTACTCCAGCCCAGCCTCCCTAAGCCCCCGGCCAGGCAGCCCCTTCTCCACCCCGCCTCCCGCCAGCCCGCTGGCCCCGGCTGGAGAGGTAGTGACTGCCCACAGGTGGGTGCAGCTGGTGGGTAGGTACCCTGACCTCCTGGCCACAGGACCTGGGCCAGGCCCCTCAGAGTTCAGTAGCTACATTTGGGGACCCTGAAGGCCCCTCCTCATCCCGGGGCAGGCTGCGCGGACCCCTGTGCCCACTCTCCATTCCTTCCTTTTCAGTTTCCAGAGTCTGACGCACTCACCCGGCCTCGCTGCTGCTGACCGACTCTCCTATGGGGGCCGCCCCGCAGGCCGACAGGTGAGGAGGCCAGGCGGAGGAGGAGCGCCTTCCTTTTCCCCCTGGCAGCCTAGGTGGCCCGGGGCTGCAGGCAGCTGGTGCCACCTGGGCAGCCTGTGGGGCCATCTCCTAGTGACAGAGGCTGTTGCTTCTGGTGGGCCACATGGAGTGCCTGAGACCTGCCTCCCCGTCCACCCCAGTCCTGCTGGCACCCCTCCCCCCTGCTCCCTGCTGGGCCACCCTCCCCCCCTTCCTCTGGCTTCCCCTCCTCGGTGTGTTTCTCTTGGGCTGGGGCTGACATAGTTTTGCTGCTGTTGTTGGGATAAATCCCTTTGGCTCTGGCTGCATCTCTCGAACACATTCCTCCCCTCCCCAAGCCCCCAGCTCCCATCCCCCTCCTCCTTCCCGCTCTGCTCTTGGTCAGGTCACTGTTGATGACCCCCTCAGGACTGTGGTTCTGCCCCAGGCTGCCCTTGGCTTGCTCTCTGTCTGCCTCCCTTCTTTGCTGGATTCCTCCTCCACCCAGGTCCCATGCCCGCTGGTGGCATTTCTCCTCCCCAAGGACAGGGGTGAGGGAGTGAGGCAGCGAGAGTCTTGGGCCACAGCTGCTGGGGGCAGCATGGGTGGGGGCATGTCCAGCCTTTAGGGTGAAGGGGATGAGGCCCAGCTGCTGAAATCTTACCTCCGGCTTGATTCTTCCTTCCAGAAAGCAGAGCCTGGGGGTGGGGATGGGGCTGGGGCTGGGGAGGGCTCTAGGAACTGGGAGCTTTGGAGAAGGAATGGGAAGGGTCCTCTGGGGCTGCCCAGTGGGGGTTCCTTGGTAACCAGCCCTGTGCCTGCCTCATTGTCAGCCTGAGGCTACTATGGGAGTAGAGAGGTGCTCCATGAAATCCCAGTCTTTAAAGAATTTAAGACGCAGTTGTCCAGATAAGACAAATATGCAGAGCAGTTTGGGAACAATTAAGCACTAGACAGTGTGATATTAATTACAAAAGAAGGAGGTGTTCTGGAAGGGGAGAGACAAATGTGGGGGGGCGGCAGAAAAAGCTTCATTAGGAATTTTTCTGGTCACTGGAGGGAACACAGGATGGGCTTTATAGGATGATGGGCAATAGGCACTCTGGGAGTGGGGGACATGGGGACCCAGGAGAGACCTGGTATGTTTGGGGGTGGGGGAATCTTGAGTTTTTGTCCCAGACAAGCTGGGAATGACCTTGGCTTAGGGTTCGAGGAGGGCATGTCCCTCCTGGCTGCTTTCTGTCTGATTCTCCTGGGGACTGTCATCTCTGTAGGACTCTGGTACTCATGGACAGGCCTTCCTGGTCTCCTTCCTTCATGTCCCTAGCCACGAGCAAGGAAGGGATGTGGGTGGCCTGGGGGAGTGGGTTTCAAACTAGCAGTACCTGGGAACTTGTTAGAATTGCACGTTCTCAGTTCCAGTCTAGACCTGCTGAATGGGACACGGGTGGGTGTGGGACAGCGATCTGCACTTCAACAAGTCCCCATATTAAAGGGGAGCCCAGGGCTGGGGTGGCAGGGGGACCCTGATCAGTCTCACCTCTGTTGTAAATTCTGCCATAGACCCTCTTCCTCTCTTGGCCTCAGCCAGACTAGATGGTCTGAGTTCCCTTTTTTGACCCTGAGGATTCCTGTCACTCCTGTGACAAATATTCATGGAGCAGCTGCTTAGTGTCAGGCACCCTCTGGGCTCTGAGGATGGTTTGTTGTAGAAAACCAGAAATTCCTATAACCCACAGACTTTGCCTCTGGGCAAGGAGTCACAGGGTCCCACAGCTTCCTCTTGAGTGTCATTGCACTTCAGTGTCTTCAAGGCTCAAAGTTTATGAGAAAGAAGCACATGTGATCTGATTAATTTCCAAAATTTGTTGAACCACAGAATTTCTCCTGGCATCCCTCCCCTACCCCATACCTGCCACTCAAGTTCCCCAGAACTAGAGGGGCATTGGCCGCAGACGTGCTTTTAGGCAGGTGAGGAGGGAGAAGCCTTCCTGGTCTTGGAGATAAAGGGTCATTCTGGGAAGGGAGGGGAGGAGGCAAGGCAGGCCCTCTCCAAATGAGAGTATTGGCCCCCCAGAAAGGGCTGGGAGATGGAGGATGTGGAGGTACCTTGACCTGGCCGTGGCTCCTGACTGGCTGGAGATGTCGAGAATCTAGGGTGTAGGACACCGTAGCCCTTCTGGAAACTGCAAATTGACCCCTGTGGGCAAGCACATGCCTTGGGGAGCCAATGCCAAGGCTCCCTCCCTCCCTCTGTCTGGGAATGAGGGCTTGGCTCCTGAGGGGACCTGAGCTGGATGTTAGCCCTTCATCTGCTGCAGGCTGGTGCCCAGTGGAGGGCATGTGCTGTTCTGTCTGGAGAGATGATGTTATTGTTATTGTTTGTGGTGCTGGTGAGGGAACCCAAGGCTTTAGAATACTCAGTCCTTTGAGAATAGGCAAGTGCTCTACCACCCAGTTAAACCACAGCCTGAGACACTGTCCTTAAGGACCCCAGGCCCAGTTCTTCAATCAACCACACAGAGCTGGGCTGTATCTAGGCACTTGAGTGTGAAGTCCCAGTTCTGCTTCTGACACCCAGGTGGATTGAACCAGTTACTGTTCCCTCCTGACCCTCAGTCCCTTTACCTATGGAGCATTGTGGGTAAGAACCCTAGAAGCAGCTGACCATGGTGGTAAATGCTGTAATTCCAGTTACTATGGAGGTGAAGCAGGAGGACTGCAAGTTTGAATCCAGCCTCAGCAACTTAGGGAGACCCTCAGCAACTAAGCAAAACCCTGTCTTAAAATAAAATAAAAAGGGCTGAGAATGTGTAACTCAGTTGTAAAGTGCCCCTGGGTTCAATTCCTAGTACAAAAAAGCATACAGAAAGACCCAGGAGCAGGAATGGAACTGCCGAAAGCAGACCAGTGGCTGAAGGTCTTGGGCTGTCTTTCTGAAGACTCTGAAGTTCTTCCGGCTTAAGGAAAGATTCGTGCCGTTTTAAATTTTGACTTCATAATGCGTCCTTGACTTTGAGTAGTAAAGTGCGGGAACCGGGCTTGTCAGGATCTCTGCCCTGGGACCAGGTCTCCCTGGCCTGCTTGGTTATCTCCTCTTCATTAGCTGGTACCCCGTCTTCCACTTAGTGGCCTCTGGATGGGGTTGGCAAGGAAGGGGACAGAATGGGAGAGGATACTGAAGTGCTGGCCAGAAACCAGCCTCAAGGGTTGACAAGGAGGTTGAAGGTGAGGAAATTCTGGAGACTGGATGGATGGGTATCCCTGGGGCCAGGGTGTGGACTCCGAATGGGCTTGGCTCCTGAAGTTCTGTGGGGCAGGATCAGACCTCCCAGGGCAGATGGGCGAGGCCCAGGCAGCCCAGAGCCTGGCCCTCTCCTGAGAAGGAGCAGCAGGGCAGCGCAGCATGTGTGGCAGGAGGCCTGCCCAGCCCCGTCCTGTCTCCTTGGCTCCACCCCTTTGTTTCCATGGCCTCACTGCAGAACCACAGCTGGCTTCCTCTGCTTTTCTGTGGGAGCAGAGCCCTAACAGGTAGCTTGACCTAACAGAGAGGGGTGTGCTGCCTAGAGGGGTGTCAGGATTTGGTCGCTTGGCATCTATCTCTGCCTCTTGCTCAGTCCCCTAGCAGAAGCCACATGCCTCAGTAGCTGGTCACTGGCCTCCCTTGGGTGCTGGAACCCAGCAGCCCTGGTGCCCTGGCCCTGAGGGTGGGGCAGGGTGCCTGTTGCTTGCAAGGGTCCTGCTGCTCTGTGGGGACCGGGCGCCCCCTGGCGTTGGTCCGGGGAGCAGCATCTGGCAGCGCCCGTGGGCGCGTCGGCCAGGGCCCGGCTCTGACTCCTCCCGCTGCTCTCCTCCCACAGGCTGGTCTCGGCCGTGCTGGCGACTCGGCTGTGCGGGTGCTGCCGCCTTCTCCGGACCCCCGGTCCTCAAGCCCCAGGTTCAGGTACCAGCAGACCTTGCAGGGTGGGATGGGCACCTGGAGGACCTGAGAAGGACAGGTGGGAAACTGGGATGGGGTCCCCGCCCCCCCAAAGCCTGGTGGGCTCTCCTCCAGTTCCCAGAACACCCTCCCCCATGCTCTTCTGACCGGAGGGTGGTCTGAACACCCCGGCCTGGGACCCTCATTCCTGGCTGCCCCACCCTGCAGTGTGGACTCGGAGGCAGGGAGCTGCCTCCTGGAAGAGGACTCAGAAGTGTTCAAGATGCTGCAGGAAAACCGTGAATCGCGGGTGGCCCCGAGGCAGTCCAGCTCCTTTAAGCTCCTGCAGGAAGCTCTGGAGGCTGAGGAGAGAGGTGAGGCCGCAGGGCTCCGTGGGAAGGTGATGCCCTGGGCCTCTGGGGATCCGACTTCACAGGCGAAGGAAGTGGTGTTTCTTAAGTGTCTATTAAGTGCTCATCACAGGACTGGGGCCAGGGGAGCACATGCCAAGCCACAGTCCCTGTCCTTAAAGAGCTCACAATCATCTCAGAGTTACCAAGTATGCACACAGAAGGTGGCAGGCTGTGCTGGCTGGGACCAGGAAAGTGCCAAGGGAGTGGGCAGTTGGGCACTGGGGCCTGGGTCTCTATGAGGGCTTCTTGGAGGAAGAGGGATTCAACTTGGCCCTGAAAGGAGACCGAGATGTCAATCAACAGCCTTAAGAAGGTGGCCTGGGAACACTGGAATGTGGAGGCCTACAGCCAGAGGGCTGATGGGCGTGGCACGAGAGAATAGCCTGGCCTGGCAGCAGGGAGGAAGGTCCCTGTGATGAGGGCCTCTGGAGCTAGGCTGAGGAGCACTCTAACCAGGAGAGTCAGGGAGGTCCCCTTGCCTGGTGAGGTGCCACCAGGAGCAAACAGGACCGTGTGGGCTCCATCCAGCCTTTTATTATTCATTTGATGAACACTGATGTGCAGATGTGACCCTCTGCTCCTGAACAGCTCTTTGTACTGGGGCAAACAGGCCTGGCCAGCTCTCAAGGAAGCGGATGCTGTAGGATCAGTGTTTCAGGCGGTCAGGAGGAATGCACTTTGGAATAGCAGAGACAGAGAGAGACTGCCTCATCCAAGGGGAGAGAGGAAGAGAGAGATGATGGAACAGGCAGGAGAGGATTTGGAGGTACAGAATGACCAGTCCCTGGTGGCTGGTTCCAGCTCTGATGTGTAGCTCCTAGGAGTGTTTACAGATACCTGGAGGCTGCGTGAGAGTTGGAGCAGTTTTTTTCTTTTTTTAACATTGTGGTGTTGGAGATGGAACTCGGGGTCTCACACACCCTGGGCAAGTGCTCTGCCACTGAGCTACAGCCCAGCCCGGAGCAAATCACAGCAGTTTCACTAAACACAGCTGCTGCTGTAGGTGGTGAACTCTCAAATTTCTGTCCCTCCCCACTCCCAGGTGGGACGCCTGCCTTCCTGCCCAGCTCACTGAGCCCTCAGACATCCCTGTCCCCGTCCCGGGCTCTGGCCACCCCACCCAAGCTCCACACCTGTGAGAAGTGCAGCACCAGCATCGCGTGAGTGTGGGAGGGCCATGGAGGTGGGGTGCAGCTGGGGGGGCCGGGCAGGGGTGCCCTCGGGCAGGGCTGGGCAACAGTCAAGGGCTCTGAAGGGAAGCCCTGGCTATGGTCTCCGTGGCTTCGAGTCAGACTGTCTGCAGTCTTCTCACAATGAACCACTGCGCTGGCTTCTTCCTGAGCACCTCCTTTTCTCCTCCTCTTTTCCTCCTCCCCATTTCCTCCTTTCTCCCTGGAGGAATGAGAAATGCTACCGCTTTGGGTTTCTCTTCCATAATTTCCAAATTTCTGCTAGGCACAGTGGTACATGCCTGTAATCCCAGCTACTAGGAAGACTAAGGAAGGAGGTTTGCAAGTTGGAGGCCAACTTCAGCAACTTGATGAGACCCTGTCTCAAAATAAAAAAAATTAAAAGGGCTGGGTATAGAGCTTAGTGGTAATGAAGGGCTCCTGGGTTCAATCCCAAGTCCAAAAAATAAAAATAAAAAAATCTAAGCTTCTGACTTGCCCCAGGTCTCGACTCTGCTCCTTGGGATACGTGACCTTATGCCTGACCCTGTCTCCATCCATCCTGTCCCTGTCCTGACGTTCTCCTTACCCTGCAGGAACCAGGCAGTGCGCATCCAGGAGGGGCGCTATCGCCACCCCAGCTGCTACACCTGCGCAGACTGTGGGCTGAACTTGAAGATGCGAGGCCACTTCTGGGTGGGCGACGAGCTGTACTGTGAGAAGCATGCCCGCCAGCGCTACGCGGCGCCCACCACCCTGAGCTCTCGGGCCTGAACCCTGCGGTGCTTAGCCCAGCTCCACTTATTACGTTTCTGGACATGGCTGTGCCCAGAGCAAGTTGGCAGGGATGAGGTGATGGTGGGTGGTGGCTTTTAAATGAACTAATTTGGGGAGCCCAAGCCCCCTTTGTCCTCGCTGGGTGAGGTCAAGGGCTGGGACTCGATTCGGACTATGGGCACTAAGGGCAGCCCCACCCTCCCTGGCCTTCCCCCTGCAGGACTGGTCCTGTGCCACGGGCTGAAGTGGCCACTGTGTTTGATGCATTTGTGCACAGGGTGGGGCACAGTGTCTAGGACAGGGGTGGGTCAGAGGCTGACGGTATTCACTGTGCAGAGTTTTGACATATGAGCTCTATAAACATATAAACACGGACAAACGCAGATGCCCATTTTTTTTCCCCTGCCCTTGGGTAGGAGCTGTTCCTTGCTACTGGGTAGACAGTGTGTATTTACCTCTGTGTTCCCATTCCCCCTCTGCCCACCCCACTGCCAGGGTGCAGGATGAGGTGGGGTGATGGAGGGGAAAGAGGGTTGCCTCTGTAGGTGGGGTGGGCACTTCCTTAACCCTTTTGTAGAGATACTTGTTTTCCGGGGATGATCCCTTATACTAGGGAGGGAATGAGTTTCTTACTGGGGGCCTGAAGACGGGCAGGGATGCTAGGGGACAGAAACAGAGGACCAGAGAGGTGGAGGAAGATTTCTTGGTGAGGCAGCTTCGTGCTCAGCTGAAGCTGGGCTAGGCTAGGTTTCTCTGTGGTCCTTACTCTACTTGGTGTGGAGCCGCCAATCCATCTGAGCTGGGTGGGTAGGAGATGGGGGATGTAGAGGGACATGTCTTCTAAAGCACCATCTGCACATGCCTGAGGCTGCCTGCCCCATTCAGAACAAAATCACCATCAATAACCTTGGACTGGTGCTGTAGGTTAGCCTTGCCTGGGAGGGAAGATCCAAGCCTCACCCTGAGAGATTGCCACTAACTGCCTGTGGACAAGCTGCCACTTCTTTCCAGCAGATGGCTGGCTTCATTTTTTTTTTTTTTTTTTTTTTGTACCAGGGATTGTACTCAAGGACACTTAACCACTGAGCCACATCTCCAGCCTTGCCATTGCTGAGGCTGGCTTTGACTTGCGATCCTCCTGCCTCAGCCTCCCAAGTTGCTGGGGTTACAGGTGTGTGCCATCACCCCTGGACCCAACCATTTTTTGTATATTTAGATACAGGGTCTTACTAAGTTTCTTAGGACCTTGCTAAGTCACTGAAGCTGGCCTTCAAACTTGTGATCCTCCTGCCTCAGCCTTCTGAGCCACTAGGATTAGAGGTGTGTACCACACACCTAGCTGGCTTCATTAATTTTGGGGGAAAAAAGCAATTGTCACAGATAGTGCTAGGTGTGCTTTCCCTGGATGGGAGTGCATTTGAGAGGGCTTGGGGAGCAGAAGTATCCTGCAAGATTCACCAACCATCTATAGTCCCGATCCTGGAGGACATTTCAGAAAGTTCTATGGGGGCTGCTGGGTGCTCCAGAGCCAGCCTGCCCCCACTCAGCCAGAGATGGGCAGCAGCCTCAGATTTATTTTCACAGAGCAGATCAAAGGTGGCTTCAGAGTGTGTGGGCTCTGATGGCAGCCTTGTGCTATCTGGCTCTTTGGGGAAGGGATCTTGGTGGAGACGGTGTTGCCTCTTTGGGCACCTGTGCATGTAATTTACACGTTGATATAATCGTCTCACCTTTTGCCTGGATGGCTGCCGCAGACAGGCCTTTGTTTTTATAGAAAAGATAAAGACTAGCTGCCGGGCCCAGGAGTCTTGTCTGATGGGAAATGGGGTGGCCTCTTTGCCACCTAGTGTCCAGTGCAACCCATGGTAAGGGAGAATGCTCACGAAAGGGGAATTCTGCTTGCTGGTAAATGCTGACTTGGGCCCTCAGCACAGTGAGAGTATGAACAGAGACACATTTCTTGTTTTCCTGGAGATGATGGCCAAGAGGCAGCAATCGAGCTGCCATGAAGAAACACGTGGTAGTGAGTGCTAAGGGCTCTCTTGCTAAGTTCAAGAGGCAGCTGTGGGTGTGACCAGCTCTTGGGTATTGGGCAGGTAGAGGAGAGGTTGGGGTGACTGTGAGTTGAACGCTCAGTTTACAACAGTGGCCTCTGGGCCTCCTGAGCAAACTCTGTTTGAACTTCACCTTAAGGCTGACGGAAGTGTTAAGCAGAAAGTGTGGGTTGAACTCTCCATATGGTTGGATCCCTCCTGTAACAAACTATGTGGGTTAGAGGTGTCACAGGAGTGGAGGAAGACAAGTGTGGAGAGGGGACACCTGAAAAAGGTGTATCCAGGTGATACAGGTGGGCTGTTGATTGCCACTGGGAAGCAGAGTGGGTCCAAGCTAAAACCCACCTCTGGCCCTTGTTCTTGTTGGCATCTGGCTCTCCTCCCAGGGGATCTGAAGGTTTCTTTTGTTTGTTTTGGGGTACCAGGGATTGAACCCAAGGGCACCAGGCCACTGAGCCACATCCCCAGCCCTATTTTGTATTTTACTTAGAGACAGGGTCTCACTGAGTTGCTTAGTGCCTCGCTTTTGCTGAGGCTGGCTTTGAACTTGAAATCCTCCTGCCTCAGCCTCCTGCACCACTGGGATTAACAGACATGTACCACCACGCCCGGCTGGATCTGAGGGTTTTGATACCAGAGTCCTCTGCAGCCACAGGCACAGCCTGGAAGCAGACTCCTCTGGAAGATGCAGTTATTAGTCAAACCAGTTTGTCAGCAGACAAGGTTGGGGGCAGTCTCTGATTTTTACCCTTGCCCTTGTCCCCACCCCAAGCCAGCTAGCTGAATACCCACTCCCTCTGACCCAGGCTGACCACTTGTGCTACAGTACTTTGTACTTCTCTCTGCGTTTGGGACAATACGTCCAGAAATGACACATTTGACTTAGAAGTAGCTGAAGATGGTATCTAATACAACCCCCTTCAGACCGGCCTGGGAAAGTGGTATTCACAAAGTTATACAGCCAGATAATTAGTGGCTAAAGACATGCTAGGGACATTTTTAAGGCTCTAACTGCACTCTCATGGCACAGAGGTAGGGCATCCCTGTCATTCTTGTCCTACATGTAAAGAAACTGAGCACCCAGGACTCTACATGGTAAGGGGAGGGGCTGAGAATGGAATGGGAGCCTGCTTCTAGGGCTTCTGGCTTGCTGGGGGTGGGGTTGGGGAAGGGTTGATCCTCTGTCACCAGCGGCAGCCTTCCAGCCGATGCTCCAGCCACTGCAGGCTACAGTGGGAGGTCAGGCCCCTTTGCTTCTCCAGGCTGGCAGGAGCTAACTGCCTCCCCCTCTTGGCTTTGCCCTACCCCCACCCCACCCCCCAGGGCCCAGCTGAGCACTGAGCTTGCAGGAAACTCACTTCCTGAAGCTGGGGCTTCCCCACAGAAGAGAGGTGGAGGGATGAGGGCATGGGGGGCCAGCCTGAGGGATGACTGCTGAGGCCACATTGTGTCCTAGGAACTTAGGGTAGCTGTTCACCTCATGATATGGGTAGCATCTCTTCTAGGTATATGATTCTGGTGGAGGAGGCAGGTCATACAGGGTTAAAGTGTTTGGGGATTGGAGCTGCCACAGTCAGGACCGCAGAAAACAGGGAAGGAAGTATGCGGGTCCCCCATGTCAGGTTGGGTCCCCATGAGGGCTGTGGCTTTTCCAAAATAGCCTAGTATCTGCACAGGGGGTGGGGCCATAGCCTGGAGGGGAGTGTAGTCGGGTGAGTGGGGGTTCTATGAGCCACACACAAAGCCTTGTGCTGAGACACTGCATTCCTGCTGGCTGGGCTTCCTGTTTCCAGATGCATTCCTGCCCCAGAGTCACCACGGAGACTGCTTGGAATCTGGCCCCACATTCTCCAAATTCAGAGCAAGATCTGGCAAAGGCACCCTCCCTTTACCTCCCCACTCTTAAGTTGGAGGAAGGAAGCCACCTGGCCTGTGTGGGGTGTGGCACAGCTGGGGAATTTGATGCCTGCGCCTTCTTGGATTTGCAGAAGGCAGTTCTGCCAGGTCCAGCATCCTCAGTTTCCCTAGTATTTGGAGAAGAGGGATGGGGTTGGGATATCCAGAAGGATTGGGCCAGGAGGGGGCAGTCCAGCAGACCCATGGCTAGCAGGGGAGGGCCTGGCCTGAACATCAAGGTATTGAGAAATGACAAGTAATGGCGATTCAGGGAACTAGCTGTCATTTTGCATGCTGGGGGATTGCCTGTGGACCTCAGTTTCCTTATAAAATCAGAAAATCTGATCGTTTGTGCCTTTCTGATGAAGGCTCCAGCAGAGGATGTTCAGGATGGGTTCCTGGAAAGAGCAACGAGTAGAGGGTCCTCTCCTTCCTTGTTACCAGCCACTTCTTACAGTGGCTTGGGCTCCAGCCCCTCCCCCAGAGGCCCAGGTGCAAGTTTGCACGTCCGCCAGCTCCCTTATCTGCCTCCAGGGGATTTGAGTCCTCCTGACGTTTTTTTTTTTTTTTCCCCCAACCCTGCACCCTCCCCCTGGTGGGGATGTTTCCTTAGAAGACACCTTCCCTCGTCTGGTCATCAGGCTGTCCCACCTCAGCAGCTCCTTTTAGGATGGGGGTTGGGAGTGGAATTCCACGGGCCCGATAGGAGTGGGGTGGGGACAGGGAAGCGGTCATACTTCAGGTCTGCTTGCTGGCTGCTCTTCCCCACACCCTGAAGATGCATCCATCCCCAGCTCCCGGGCACTCAGATGAGAAAGAGGTACAGGGCCGGGTAGGGGGTTCAGATGGAGCCCAGGACACAGCGCTCTGCAGCTGCTGTGAAGGGTTTCCCGGGGCGCCGGAACCATTTCCCCTTCTTGGCGCCAGAACTCTGACAGGCTAAGAGACCTGTCCCCAAGTCGCACAGCTGGGAGCGCCAGGACGCCGGGCCCCGGTCAGCGCTCTTCCGTCTGCCAGCACATGGGGCTCCATTTCCTTTCCGGCTCCTGTCCAGTGCTCCCCCCGCACCCCAGTCTGCGGCCGGAAGACGGAGCCCGCGTGTGGACCGGGGGCGGCGACCCCTGGCTGCGAGCCAGCCAGCGTCCTCGGGCGGGGCCGCGCCCCTCGAGGGACAGCGGCTCAGGGCCCTTGCCTTGGCCTCCGCCAGGATTGGGGGCGCGCAGAGGAGACACGGGGTGCTGGCCTGCCGCTTTCCAAAGGGCCAGCACCCCTCACCGCGCCGCGGCCGCCTTCGCACCTGCTCGTCCCGCCCAGGCCCGCCCCCTGCGGGGAGTGTCCGGCGGCCGCGCCCAGCTGGGTGGGGACGCGCGGGCTGAGCCAACCGACCGCGGTCGGGGACGCGCGGGGGACGCTCGGGTGGCTGCTCCGGCTGCAGCCCGGGCGCCGCGTCGGGCAGGGAGCGCGCCATGCTGGGCCGGCGGCGCGTCTTCGCGGTGGAGCCGCTCGGCCGGGGTGAGTCGCCCACCCAAGGGTCGCGGGGCCTCCTGCCCTGGTGCCGCCACCCACGCTCCGGTCGGGCCCCCAAGGGCAGCGCCCACCCGGCTGCACCCCACTCGCCACTCACTTTTGAGGAGCCGCAATGATTAGGCTAGGGTCGCCTTGCGCATTGGAGACGCTCGGGCGTCTGGGTCAACCAGCCACCACTTCCATCCCACCCACTTCCTCTGGGTCCATTTCCCTCTTTATTCCGCTCCTGGAGCCTTCTCCCACTCTGCGGAGGATGTCTGACTGCTCGGTCCCCTGCCCCAGCCAGCAGTTCCAAAAAGACCCTCTGTGGCTGCGAACCCCTCTCCAGAGGAGCAGTGCAGAGGTGGACTCCTGGCCCAGAGGGGCCGGGGTTGACGTCCAGCTCCGTCTAGGCAGCCACAGGTTCTGCCCCGTTCCTACAGGGCTCCCAGATCCTAGAGGGCCTGGCCCAGAGGTGACAATAAATGGATGCTAGTTTTCTTTCTTTCTCTTTTCTTTTAAGCGCTTCACAAGAAGGTAACTGTTTCTTGCCTAAAAGAACAAAAGTCCCAAATGGTTAGAGCTGCTGTTATATTTATTGCTTTTCCACAAGAACTCCTCAAGAGACTTCATCTTGCATCTGTGCCTGATGCGTCAGGGGCTTCAGAGAGCAGCGTGAACTCTAGGCTTCACTCTTTGTGCCCTTTGCCTTCCCTGAGGCCGGCCACTGACTGTTCTCTCTTGGGAAACAGCCCCAGAACCTGTGGCTCCTACCTTAGGGACTTGGAGGTATTAGGTACCCCCTTTGGGGGCGGGGGAGACAAGGGATAGGCCATCTTAGGAGCTGACCCAGCATGATCTGAAAGGGCTTTGCCTACCACACAGCCCAAAGTATGGGTTCCTGGTTGCTGATAATTATTGTAGAGGGAACCCCATCCCAACATCTCCCAGGCAGAGTGCCTCATGTGTCTCAAAATGGTTAGGCTGTGACTTCCCTTGTCTTCCCTTCACCACTGGCCCAGGACACTCCTCCCCAGGGGAATGCTGTGGGTTGCTAGGAATGCTGGGGGTGTTGAGGGCAGCCTGCCAGACCTGATACTGAGTCTTCTGCAGATGGGGCCGGGAAGGACCTGGCATGCAGCTGTGTAGTGCCTGGAGTCACCAGTACCTACAGACGGATCCCGGATGCAGCTCATGGTTGCCCATCAGATACCCGGAAGGAAGAGGTTGAACTGAGAAATCTCAGAAGGCAAGTGCCACTTCTGAAACTGGCCTCCCGGGACTCAGGTGTAGAGATGGTGGTTGGGGACAGCCCCCTGGCTACCTTATCAGAACTTTCACAGGACTCTCTGAACCTTGAGCCCATGGGGAGCCCTGAGCACCTGGCCCTTGATGCCACAGAGCCCCCTGCCCAGCTGGGCCGGCTGCTGGCCAACCACAAGCTGGAGCAGGTGCTGGAGCGGTCCCGCCAGCTCCCCAGTGTGTCTGGAGAGCATGGTTCCTTGAGCAAGCCGCAGTGTGGAGTGTCCCTTTTTGGAGCAGGAGAGCAAGAGACCACTGAGGCCGAAACTAAGCTAGAGGCAGGCCTGGAAGCAGAGGTGGTGAGTATTGACCTTGGGCTGGGTGAACAGTGGGGTGGAGACAACCCTGTCAAGTGGAACTTGTAGGGACCCCCACCTCCCTCTGGTTTTCCCTGGAGTTATCTCAGGGTGGGGCATTCTAAACGCCCCTAATTGATGGTTGTGTCATTGCTTCTTGTCTCACCCCACCCCCAGCTGTGTGTAGCCACCCCTGCAGAGGAGGTGGGCAGGTTTGGGTACCATGGGAGAAGCCAGTTTGGGTGTTGGTTCCTCTTTGTCCATTTGCTGGCTGAGCCCAGCCTGACTGCCCAGAGTGGGAGGCTCATTAAGTCTGAGAGTCTCCCCTACCTTGCTGTGTCCCACAGGTGCAGGGTGTAGATCCTGGATCTTGGGCCTGTCTCCCGGGGCAGGGTCTTCAATACCTAGAACACCTGTGCCTCGTGCTAGAGCAGATGGCGAGGCTCCAGCAACTCTACCTGCAGCTGCAGACCCAGAGACCCCTTGGGGTGAGTGAGCTGTGGGCAGGGTGGCCAGGCCTTGAGTCTGGGAGACTGAGTAGGGATAGGACCCCCTGGAACCATGACTGCTCTGAAAACAGCTTCGCCTTCTGATTAGGCCCTGACTGCCCATCTCTCCCATCCCAGAGTCTTGAAGAGGAGGAGTCAGCCCTGGTCCCTTTACCTTCACCTTCACCTACCCCAGTTAATGGGGTACAGGGGCCAGGGGAGCTGCTAAGCCGGACAAAGGAGACAGGTGAAGGGGAATTGTGTTTCTCTCTTGTCCTGCCTGCTTCATGTCCCTGCTCATGATCCCACCAGCAGACCCCCTGAACCTTAGATTGTTGGGGTGGCTTCCTGTTTCTGGCCCTGGGTAACCTGATTATATTTCTGAAGGGGCAGACGCAGCTTTATCCCAAAAGGTGGGAGTGCTCAGCATCAACCCTCCCAGGCTGACAGAGGCCCCAGTGGAACCAACTCACAGTTTTCTACTCTCCCAGGAGCACAAGGTAGTGATGGATATAAGTGGGGCAGGTGGTGGGATAGAGTGGGTGAACTGGGAGATGGTGGGAATGGGTAGGCACCCAAAAGACCAGAAACTTTGGGAAAATAACAGGATTCCTATGGAACAGGTGACTTGTCCTGCTCCAAGGAAAAGTTGGGATATATATGTGGGGAGGAGCTCTGTGGTTACCCCTTTCCCCTCTGCTCAACAGGATCTCTCCCACTGGGACAAGGTCAAGGTCCTCCTCAATCGGATCCGCTGGAGGAGCTCCCAACATCCTGAACCCCCTGCCCCTCCTGATGGTTCTGGCCCTAGGTAAGTCCTGTGCCCAATCTGGTTTAGGGGAGAGGGAGGATACTGATGAACCAGGATGTTGAGATTGTCTTTCTAGTTGTAATTTTTGTTCCTATGAAATTTGAGAGACATGGTGTCAAAGGAGTTTCTGGAATAAATAAAAGATAGTTAAAATGGCCCATTTATAGATGAGGAGATTGAAGACTGAGTGGGGTTGAGGGCAGTCATTTTTCCAAAGTTTCAGGGTGAGTCAGTGATAGAACCAGGAGCAGATTATGGAAAATATCCTCACCCAGCCCAGCAAGCCTTCACTCCTTAAAACGGAAGTTTAAGCGAGGGAGGTGGCCTAACTAGGGGGAGAGCAAGATGGAGGCTCCAGCAAAGGACTCACTTTCGGTGAGGTCCTTCATACTTGGGGATTTATCTAATTCTCCAGGGGGAAGAAAGCACCAATTTAACATCTCTGGGTTCCCTACAATAGCTAAATAGTGATCTATTGACATTGGGACCATTGTTTTCTCCTAGCTTGTCTCCTTTTCTTTTCCATAGGATTGAGACCAGGGACCTCTCTGAAAGGCCTCAGTATCACCCCCACCGGAAGACCTTTATGCCATCATTAATGGTTAAGAAGCGAAGAGGAAAAAACCTTTCTGTATAATGAGACCTCTTTGTGCTTGGTGACTCTGGGTGGAGGGGATTTGCTGTGAAGTCTTCCTCACTCTGCATTGCCAGGGAGAGCCGTTGACTTGCCCTTCTCCAAGGCGAGGGCTGAGCCTGTATCTTCTGAGCAGCCTGGCAGAGGAACCCTGGTTCCTTGAGAGGCTCCAAGGTGCAGCAGCTCCAGGGTTCCTTCTCCCTGCCAGAAATCCCTCTGCTTAGACAATGTGAACTAACTTATTTATCAGATGTTCAAGGAGCATATTTGGCACAGTGATATCTGGACCCAGCATGGTGCAGATGTGTTTATGCATACCAATATATACATCTTTGTGGGACTATCAGTATTGTGAACTGGCTGGATTCAACCATCCCTACTGGAATCATATATCCAAAGCCTTCAGAGCGAGATAACTGTGGAAGGATGAAGTTGACCTTCCTTCTGTAGTGGTCAGTTACTGAACTGGATTCCTGCTTTCCTCTTCATACCTGAATTGGCAGCTCTAGAACAGAGAAAGGCATTGTCCTGGCTGCCTCTGTATTGAGTCTTGCCCTTGGGGCACAGCCCCTGAAGACCACATGAGGAATTAGGAGGCTCAGGACAACGTGCAGAACGGCAGAATAACCTTCAAGGTCAATTCTCAGTTGCTCTGCTCCATATTAGCTTTTACCTGTCAGAGCTGAAACCAGAAGTCCATACTAGCTTTTAGACTTTGACAAAGTCTATTAACTTCTGAGCCACAACTTCCCATTTGGGATAATGATGCCTGCCCTGCCTACCTCACAAGCTTGTTAAGAGGATAAAGTGAGATTAAACTGTCTCAAAGAGTACTGTGAATGTTAAGTGAATAAAGGGGAGGGGTATGGGTGCTGAGAGAGGCTGGAGTGGAGGGATAATGGGAGGACAGAGGTTGGGGAGGGGGCTGGGGGGGAATGGAATTGTTAATGGGGACTAGAATGGCCATTTTCCTGGCAAGATTTTGAGCAAATAATTTTAATGGTCTGTCAGATTTCATATGTGAAAATTAGGGCAGATTCCTGATCTCTTCACTTCCCAAGGTTATTATGGGAGTGTAGCCAGTGGAAGGGCAGGGATAGGGATGGGGCTTATTGGCTTGAGTAATAAGAATGTATCCTGTAAATGGCCACTGTCCAGGCAGACATCTTCTCCAGTGAAATGGACTGGTTCTCTTGCTACTGCCATTTGGGGGCTGCCAGAGTGAGGCTTGTGTGCGGGTGGTGTGTTGGGTCGGGGGAGCCTCCAGCTCCAGCTGCCTTTGGATTAGGAACCAATGCTCTGAAGCCTATTTTTCTAATGGGACATTTTAAACAAGGACACCATGAGGCGCGGCTTCCGAACGCGCATCCGATCCGAGGAGGCGCACTTCCGTTCCACAGTTGCAGCGGGATGGCAGGCGAACGTGGGGGAAGGGAGAGGTCGGTGGAGACGAGGGAGGGACCATATCCGGGAGAGTGGCAGCTTCCGACCAGTGGTCGCTCTTCCGGAGAGGCGCTTCCGGTGGCGGCGGCAGCAGTGGCTGTGGTGGTTCCGGGTGCCTTTGTCCCCCCGGTGTCGCGGCCCTGGCCCGCAGGTGGGTTGGGGGACCACCCACTGCCCCTCTGCCCTTTCGCCTCTTCTCAAGCGGAGGAGTTGCGGGGGCCCAGCGGCGAAGATGCACTGGACGCGGAAGGGGCTGAGTCCCCTCCGGACTGCAAACCCCGTCTCCCTGGCAACAGCCTCGGCCCTGGGGGCGGGCGGGAGGAGGAGAAACCGCGCGCCTTCGTCCTCCCACGGTGGCCTCTCCGCGGTCCGGCCCAGGAGGCCGTGCGCTGTTGGCTGCTGAGGCCAGAGCAAAGGACCACGGAGCCCGGGAGCAGGAAAGCGGCGTTCAGGCCGATTCGCGTTGGGCCGCTGGGAGAGCTCCCTTCACGCCAGCGGGTCGGGGGAACAACGGGCTAGGCTTCCGGGGAGAGGGCCCGCACCACCTCGCGGGCACCGGCCGCCTCCATTTTTCCGGGTCCTGCGTGGAGCGTTTTGGCATGTTTTTGAATGAATGAATGTCATTGGAGCTCTTTCCAGCCTCCTACTCCGTCCGCCTCTTAGGGGGTTGCATGGCATAGTGAGAAGAGTGCTAAGTTGTTGGGAGACCTGGGTGAGAGTCCCGGTTTTGTGGCTTGGACCAAGTCCTCTGATCTCTCTGAGCTCCAGTTTCCTTTGCTGTAAAACAGCATGTCAGTATCACGCAACCACTAGGTTACTGTGAGGGCAGAACGGAATAATGTAATTTCTTATTTCATTTCCTGCTCTTCATGATCTCCAACAATTTTTCCATTCTCAGTACCCATCTCTTCACCTTTCTTAAGGTTCTTCTTTAAGATTTTCCACTTGTCTGGGGAGAGACAGAAATCTTTCATGTGAGCATTTAACTTCTTTTTTTCTGATTGAAGGTTTTTCCCCAAGACTCTGAAAGAGGACAGCATTCCCAATGTCCCAGTTTAAGCGCCAGCGGATCAACCCACTTCCAGGGGGACGCAACTTCTCAGGTGATCACTCTTGTCCCTACCTGACCTCCTAGTAGGATGTGCTCTGCAGTTAGTTTACAAAACTCTGGCCCTTGGGATTTCCCAGGTGTGAAGCAACTAGCTGTTAATGTTTCTTAGGAAATGAGGAGATGACCACAGTGGTTGCCAGTGAAACCCTGAGGAGGAGCTGGTTGGAGCTACTTTGCTCTCCTTTACCCATATCTTCTAGTTGTCTCTAATGCTTAACGTGGTAGGTGCTGTTCCTGGAGGTTGCTTCTCTGTCCCTGTAGGCGCGGCTTCAACATCTCTTTTGGGCCCTCCTCCTGGTTTGCTTACTCCTCCTGTGGCCACAGACCTGTCCCAAAGTGCCAGGCACCTTCAGGTAGGTTGGGCATCCTTTCTAATGAGTTTCAGCCCTTGGGACTACCCCAGCATGGGGATGCCTGATATTCTTTCATTTCTTATATTGTAATGGTCAGCATTTCTGACTCTTGTCTTGGTAGTGGGCCGTATGGGGTGACTAGATACCCCTCAGACTGGGGAGTCAGTTTCTGAGTCCAGGGAAATCTTGGGATTAAAGAGCTGGAAGTCCTAGAAGCAGTTTGTAACCCATCTTTCCTCACCATAGAAAGTTTATGTCTGCTCTATGTTTGCTTCCATATGAATCTCCATGCTGAGCTGGGGTGTGGATAGAGGGGAGACCCTAGTGGCAGAGCATAATTTTATTCAGGTTGCTTCCTATTAATTTTAACCTACCCTCTTCTCTTGCAGAGTGGAGAAAAGCAGCGAGTTTTCACTGGCATTGTTACTAGTTTGCATGACTACTTTGGGGTGGTGGATGAAGAGGTCTTTTTTCAGCTAAGGTAGGCTTGAGGCTAGTCTCCTGCTGAAATTGCTTATGGATTCAGTTATGTCACCATGCTGGTGGGGCCCCTCTCTAAAGCCATTGCTTTGTTGTTTTAAGCCATTGCTTTTGTTTTTAAGTAAGAACTCTTGATGGAATGGGCTACATGGGGGCAGGTAGGGTGGCTGGACCAGGTTCTCTCTGTGTTGGCAGTGTGGTAAAAGGCCGGCTGCCTCAACTGGGTGAGAAGGTTCTGGTGAAGGCTGCATACAACCCAGGCCAGGCAGTGCCCTGGAATGCTGTCAAGGTGCAAACGCTCTCCAACCAGGTATTCATCTCTCTTTAGCATTTGCACTGTAAAGGGGAGTGGGAAAGGAAGGGAGGGGTTTGGGGGAAGGGGAAGTGGCAGAGGGGAGGGAGAGAAGCCTCTGTGCCCAGTTACCTGGGCAGAAACCTTACTTTTGTCGAGGGGGTGGGACTGTATCTTTCCAAGGTAGTGAATGCTTCAACTCTGGGATCCCCTCAATTTCTTGGCAACTGTCCTGCAGCCCCTGCTGAAGTCCCCAGCACCTCCTCTTCTGCATGTGGCAGCCCTGGGCCAGAAGCAAGGGATCCTGGGAGCTCAGCCTCAGTTGATCTTCCAGCCTCATCGGATTCCCCCGCTCTTTCCTCAGAAGCGTGAGTATCAGAGACACAAATATTGGGGTATGGCTGTTTGGGGTGCTCTGGATGAATGGACTTGTAACTTTCAGACTGCTGCTCTCAGAATAAAAATGGGTGCTTTGTGCATTGGAAGAAAGGGAGGGGAAAACTAGACAGTTTTTAAGTCACTGGCCATTTTCTATCTTTAGCTCTGAGTCTCTTCCAAACATCCCACACACTTCACCTGAGCCACCTGAACAGATTTCCCGCTCGGGGCCCTCATGGACGACTGGATCAGGGCCGAAGGTAAGAGGACAATCAGGACATATATTTCATTATATTTCTGATAGGAGCAATATCTCCCCCCCCCTTTTTTGCCAACTATTGATACTAAATTCTTTCTGCAGCTGGGTCCTAGTCCTTTTTCTCTTAAATAGGCAGATACTAGGAGATTTATATGTACATATAAATTGTGGGACTTTATATACAGAGTTAACAAACCAGGGATTTGATATGTTCTTTTTTCTTTTTTTTTTTTTTAAGCTTCTAATATTCTTTTTATTTCCTACATTTAATTTTTTTTTTTTTGGTTATAGATGGACACAATACCTTTATTTTATTATTTTATTTATTTATTTGTATGTGGTACTAAGGATCAAACCCAGTACCTCACACATGCCATGCAAGTGCTCTACCACTGAGCCACAACTCCAGCCCTCACATATTTTCTGTTGGTGCCTCATAGTGCATATTGATGAGATTTGTTATTATGCATTACAGTGATGGAATTTGTTACATATTTGTACATGCACACAATATAAGTAATTTTTGAAGTGTCACGTTGAAATACTTTTTTCTTTTTTGATAATGGGGATTGAACCCAGGAGTTTCTACCTCTGAGTCCCAGTCCTCTCTGTACCCCCTCTTTCTGAATTTTATTTTGAGACAGAGTCATACAGAATTACCCAAGATAGCCTTGAGCTTGAGATCCTTCTGCCTCAGCCTCCCGAGCAGCTGGGATTACAGCTTATGCCACTGTGCCTGGCTTGAAATAGTTCTTAAATATATAATTTTCCTTTTATTTCTAGTTCCCATAATTGAGATATCAGGGATTGTTTCAAGAAAATAATGACATGTCCAAAAAAGTAACATTGCAGTGTATGTTTTAATTTATACTTTAAAACATATGCTTTTTTTTATGCACGACGCTTAGGTGAGTGTGGTTAAGGACTGTCAGGTTGCATTCTGCATGTGTGTGGACATGCGGACAGACAGTTTTCTTGGTCATGTGGGAATCAAGCATGGTTGATTGGGGTCCTTGGAGCTTCCTAGTGATTGTTATCTGTGAGCTTTAGGGAGTATACCAGCAGTGTGATGTCTCTCCCCTCTTTGGTTCATATGCTCCTAATCTTAATCTCCCTGAGAGTTTTTCTTAACTTTTTTTTTTGATAATTTTTTTTTAGTTGTAGATGGACACAATACCTTCACTTATTTTTATATGGTGCTGCGGATTGAACCCAGTGCCTCACATGTGCCAGGCAAGCGCTCTACCACTGAACTACAACCTCAGGCCTTAATTTTTTAATAACAGAAAATTTCAGTGTATGCAAAGCAAATGAAAAGATATGAATTCTAATATATCTGTTATCCCACTTCAAATATCAGCATCTGCCCTTATCCTTACTTCTCCCTTCATCTAGCTGTTTCCTCCTACTTGATTCGGGTGTTTTTTTTGGGGTGGGGAGGTGGTTACTGGGATTTTTTTTTTTTTTTTTAAGAGAGAGGAGAAGGGGGGAGAGAGAGAGAGAGAGAGAGAGAGAGAGAGACAGACTATTTATTTATTTATTTATTTTAGTTTTTTTGGCAGACACAACATCTTTGTATGTGGTGCTGAGGATTGAACCTGGGCCGCACGCATGCCAGGCGAGCGCGCTACCGCTTGAGTCACATCCCCAACCCGGTTACTGCGAATTGAATGCAGGGGTTCTTGGTCACTGAGCCACATCTGCAACTCTTTTATTTTGAGACAGGGTCTCACTAAGTTGCTTAGGCCCTTGCTAAATTGCTGAGGCTGGCCTTGTACTGTGATCCTCCTATCTCAGCTTTCTGAGTTGCTGGGATTGTAGGTGTGCACCATCATACCGGTGTCTTTTTTTTTTTCTTTTTGAAGTAAAAATTTTAAGGTGAAATTTATATAGACTGAAATATATAAATCTTAACTGGAAAATTTTGATAAGTGAAAAATCCTATGTAACCCTCCCTCTAGTAAGATCACTGCAGAAAGTTCCTTCATGTTGGGTTCTCATTTGCTTTGAGAACTATACAGAGAAAGGAACACTCTTCCAGATGCCCGTAGACCAGTATGTGGAAAGAGCTGTCAAGAGTTGACCAGTGTGCACATTTTGAGGAGTATGGTGTAGCTCTAGGAAGAAGCTAAGGCAAAGTGATATAGCCAGTCCCTATGCAAAAGCTTGGCTTATTCTCTTAGGATAGGTCATTGTGAATTTTAAGTAGGAGCCAGCTTTATCTAGGATTGTTTTCCATATCATCTCCACTATTGAACCTTTTGTCCCACTCTCAAGTCGCTGAGAATACACCCATATTTCTTATCTTCTGGTCTTCAAGTTTCCAGGGACTTTCCATCTTGCCTTTTTGTGAACTTATTAAAAAAGCTTTCATAGGTTTTCATTGTATGATCATATCAGGTGCCTTTGGGCATAATGTAGTTTGGGTGGCAATCAGTGACTGTTGTGGACTTGCTGCTTTTGGTTTAAATTCAGGCTTTGGGCTGGGGTTCTGTCGCAGTGGTAGGGTGTTTGCCTGGCATGTGTGAAACCCTGGGTTCGAGTCTCAGCACCACATATAAATAAATAAATAAATATTGTGTTCATCTACAACTAAAAATATTAAAAAAAATAAATTTTGGCTTTTTGTGCAGTCACGTGTATTTGATTGTCCTGGACATGCCAAGCCCTGTGCAGTGCTTGTGCATGGTGCTTCAGTGTCATAACTCCTGGAGATTGGAGTTATCATCCCTTGGAGAGAGGTACCACCAGCTGTCAGGGGTGAGAATGTGCAGAGTAGGAAGATGGCTAGTAAGAATTTGTAACTTTGAAGGAACATCAGTTTGTAAAGGACTCGATCACATTAGCATTTTGTGTGGAAGCCAAGCTTTATGTTGAATCCTAGGCTTTGGGATGGAGGGAACATTGGACTACTCCTGCTGAGCTGCTGACGTCTTTTAGACAGGCTGGGCTTCTGTTGTTGCTGCTACTGACATGTCTTCCACTGGCTCTGCATTATGACTTGTTCCTGACCATTCACAGAAAAGGGAGAAAACTGTGGCAGCTGAGCTCATAGAATCCAGTGGAACATGTAGTTTAGGTAGAGCTGGACAGCATTTACTGAAGAGCTCACTTCAGTCCTGGGTGAGCTGAAGAGATGTGTCAGAATGAGTCTGGAATGGTTCTGTTAGAAACGTGGAAACACTGATGTCCTGTAAAGTGGAGAAGAAGGTGCTTTTGACAAATAAAGATGCTCCTGAACAGTGAAGTGACCCAGGAGAACAAAAACTTTGTGTTAAATATAACCAGCTTTGTTACTTGGATGTGAAGACCAGGAAAATGACCCAGGCAGGTAAAAGGAAAGAACAAAAACCTTCTGGAGGCACATGTAATCAACTCAGTTACCTAGGCTCAAAGAATTGCTAGTTGTTTCTCTCATGTGACAATGGATATTTTTTCCTTCTCAATCTGGTATTTTATAATGAATGGTCCAAAGGTTTTTTTGTCCACTTGTTTTTAATGTACCCCATACTAAGTGATTATGATAATGTCTGAGATGATATCATAAGTGATACTGTAATAAGCAATTAAAAACATATTAAGTAGTACATACTGTGATATCAGTGTTAAAAGGTTCTTGTCTTCTCTTTAAAAACCTGTTAAAAGGTAGGTATTAAAGAACTTTAGAAAGTAGAAAATATTTTTTATTTGTCTTTTTAAAAAATTTATTTAAAAAAACTTTGTTATATGACAACAGAATGCATTATAATAAATATTACACGTGTAGAGCACAATTTTTCATATCTCTGGTTGTACACAAAGTAGAGTCACATCCTTCTTGTCTTAACATGTACTTAAGGTAGAAAATATTTTTGAAAATGAAAAATCACTTAGTGCTACTTTTTCTGTGACCTTTTCTAGTTTTTATCTGCATATGTGTATACTCCACAATATATTTTTTTAATAGAATTTTTTTTTTTTTTTTTTTTTTTTAGAGAGAGAGAGAGAGAATTTTAATATTTATTTATTTTTTTTAGTTTTCGGCAGACACAACATCTTTGTTTGTATGTGGTGCTGAGGATCGAACCCGGGCCGCACGCATGCCAGGCGAGCGCGCTGCCGCTTGAGCCAAATCCCCAGTCCCTATACTCCACAATATTAAGTTTAGATTATTTTTGTGTATCTTAAACCTTTTTTTTCCATATTGTAGTATAATTCTCATGATTGTTTTAGTGACTGGTTACTGTTTACTTACTATAAAAACTGGGTGTTCCTGGGTTTGTACTTTCCTCACTCTCAGTTTATGTTGCTTGATGTTTTTCTAAAGTATGTGACCTTTTTTTGGCCTTTTTCTTTTTTTATGGTGCTGGGGATTGAACCCAGGGCCTTATACATGCTGGGCAAGTGCTATACCACTGTGCTACATCCTCAGCCCCTTTTTTCTGTTTTTTTCCAGTAAACTTCCTTTGGATAGATTTTTAAGAGTGGGATTGTTGGAGCAAAGGGTTTGAGTATTTTTATCACATTAATGTGTACTAATGAGGGCTTATTGTCTAATAAGATTTACTTAATAGAATGTATATCATGGTAAAGTGTGTCTCTTGTTTTAAAAAAAATCAGTTAAATTCTTTTTTTCTTTTTTAGTATTGGGGATTGAACCTAGGGGTATTTAATCACTTAGCCATATCCCTAGACCTTTTTATTTTGAGACAGGGTGTCTCTAAGTTGCTTAGGGCCTTGCTTAGTTGCTAAGGCTGGCTTTAAACTTGTTGTGATCCTCCTGAGCTGCAGAGATTATAGGTGTGCACAACCATACCTGGCAAATTCTTTTTTTCTCATTTCAAAAAAATAATATGTTAACTGTAGGTGATAAAAAGTTCAGAAAAATATCAGAAATTATTCACAAACTATTAAAAGCATCCATCATTAATATTTTATTTCAGTATGTAAAAGCTTTTGCATATTTGAGGCCTACTGTATATGGACTATGCTTTTTGCTTAACCCATGAATGTTTTTCTCTGTTAAGAGAGTTTAAATATTCACTTTTAATATCTTTGTAGCATATTGACATGATTATTAGTATGGCTTCTTTATCCATTTCTTTGATGTTGGGGATTCAGAATGGAGTAGCTGATGTTTCCAGTTCTTTCTTTTTAGATCAGTATGTATTGAATTCATATGTAACAATGTAATTTCTTACTTCTGGTAATGGATCAACCTCCAGTGATGACTATGACTCCAAGAAACGCAAACAGCGGGCTGGTGGAGAGCCTTGGGGTGCTAAGAAACCAAGGCATGACCTGCCTCCTTACCGGGTTCATCTTACTCCCTATACTGTGGACAGGTGAGTGGCAAGGCTTGGGGGTGGGCTGAGACTTGTCACAGGTAACACTTTCTAGGGTAAATGAGATACGGTCCCTGCAAGCACGTGAGTGCTTTTACAGCTTTTTAAAAAACAAATCAGTGTAAACCTATTGTATGTACTGTTTGATACTTTGCTTTTTCATTTGATATTTTGTCTTAGAATTTATTCTATATTAACATTAGATTATTCTCATTCTTTTTAGCAGTATATATAGCATCCCATTAAATGGATGTATTTAACTAGTACTACATATGTAGCCTAGTTTTCTTAAGTATTATAAACATCCTTCTGCATACATATAGGTGCACAGTGTAAGTTCCTGTTAATTCCTTAGAATGGAGTAGCTGGCTTAAAGGGTTTAATTTCAACCTTTGATAGCTATTGCCAGTTCTCTCAAAGAGACTGTCTATTTACCCTCTTCAACAGACCATGAAGGATTTGTTTCCCTTGCTTTTCCCAATACTGAATTAGCAGATTTTTTCATCTTTTTATTTCATAGGTGAAAAATTACATTCTGATTTGCATTTTTTAATTATAAGTTAGACTGTGCATATTTTAATGGGCTTTTAAGTCGTAGGTGTTTCTTTTTCTGTGAAATACCTGTTGATGTCAGTTTTCCCAGTTTTCTCTTAGGTGTTTGAACTTCTTGTTATTGATTTGTGAGTGCCTTTTCTATTAAGACCATGACCATTTCTCTGTCATGTTCTATGAGTGTTTTTCCTTTTCCAGTTTTGCCATAGGGAGACTGTAAATCAAGTAGTCACATCTGATCCATCGTCACCTGTTGAGAGGTGCCTACTTAGAAAGTCCTTATTTCCCAAACTGAAAAATAAATTGCCCTTTTTTTTAGTCTTTTATAATTTCATTTTTGAATGTTTTAGTCTTCACTCAGGTCTGAATTCCCCTGCTGTCTTCCTCCAGCCCCATCTGTGACTTCCTAGAACTCCAGCGCCGTTACCGCAGCCTTCTGGTCCCCTCAGATTTTCTGTCCGTGCATCTGAGCTGGCTGTCAGCCTTCCCTCTGAGCCAGCCCTTTTCCCTCCATCATCCAAGCCGGATCCAGGTCTCTTCAGAAAAGGAGGCAGCTCCAGATACTGGTGCTGAGCCCAGCCCTGCAGACAGTGACCCTGCTTATAGTTCCAAGGTCAGCTGGCTGGGCTTCTGTGGCTTTGTCACATTGCCGGAGTTGGAAGGTGGCTCTGAGTGTATCTTGGGCCTTTTTACACAGGTACTGCTGCTCTCCTCCCCGGGCCTGGAGGAGCTGTATCGTTGCTGCATGCTCTTTGTGGATGACATGGCTGAGCCAAGGGAGACGCCAGAACATCCTCTGAAGCAGATAAAGGTAAGAGCTGGGGTGCAGGAGGCAAGATGCAGTCACTGATAATGTCCAGTGCCTGTCACATTTTTAGAGGTTGGCTTCTGCTCAGTAATATGTAGAAACGCAGCGTTGCAGAGCAGAAATGCCCTTGTTGTACACAGGAGGAAAATACAGCTCAGAGATGTTCCTACTCGTTAGAAGGCATTAGGTGGTTGGTCCGTGTCAGTGGCTAGAGGGCCCTTGGGTGGTGGGCTTCACCACTTCTGCTGCCTTTGTTTTTTGATTGGTGGCAGCCTCTCCTCACTGTTGCAGGAGGCACAGGCCATGTGGGTTTCTTTTGTATCCCTAATCTCTTTGCAGTTTTTGCTGGGTCGGAAAGAAGAAGAGGCAGTGCTGGTTGGGGGTGAGTGGTCTCCTTCCCTGGATGGCCTCGACCCTCAGGCTGACCCGCAGGTGCTGGTGCGCACAGCCATCCGCTGTGCGCAAGCCCAGACTGGGATTGACTTGAGCACCTGCACCAAGTGGTGAGTGGCCGTCCCCAAGTGTGGCCAGCTCGCTGTGGGGAGAGTCTGTTTAGAAGATCTGGCCTTTGCCCTCTGGCCTGCCAGCTTTCTTCTGTGCCCAGTCATAACTCATGCCACCCCCAGCTACTCACAGATGGACACTGGGGTCCTGAGCATGACCAAGGGTTATGGGGTACTAGAGGTCAGCTGACCCCCAAGCTGTACCTGGCAATCCTTGTTGCCTTACCTCCGGCACAGCAGCTGTCTGTCATCTCCCTGTTGCTTGCTGTTCTTGAGGACTTGGTCTGTATCATGTGTTTGTCCTTTCACAGCTCGCCGTCCAGTATGTGCTTGGTCTGTGCTGGCTGGAAACACAGGCATTTTGTGAGCCTGGCGTCTGCCTGAATGTATTGATTGGGGCTTAGGGCTTCCTTTTCCTTTTGCTGTGAGCAGGTGGCGCTTTGCTGAGTTTCAGTACCTGCAGCCGGGACCGCCCCGGAGGCTGCATACAGTGGTGGTGTACCTGCCAGACGTCTGGACCATAATGCCCACTTTGGAGGAGTGGGAGGCCCTGTGCCAGCAGAAAGCCACAGAGGCAGCTCCCCCAACCCAGGAGGTACCAGAGATAAGGCTGATCCTTAGGAAGACGCAGAAAGTAGGTACCCTGACACTGAGACCCTGAGGGTCACATCTTGGCTATGGTTACAGGAAGCAGAGCCTACTGAACAGGCCCCTGATGCCTCAGAGCAAGCAGCAGATACTTCTAAACAGAATGCGGAGACTCCAGAGGCCACTGCACAAGAAATGGACACTGATCTCCCAGAGGCCCCTCCACCCCCTCTAGAACCTGCTGTCATGGCACGTCCTGGCTGTGTAAACCTCTCCCTCCATGGGATTGTGGAGGATCGGAGGCCAAAAGAAAGGATTTCTTTTGAGGCAGGTGTAGGAGTTTCAGGGGGCTGTGGGTAGGGTGCGGGCTATGGCAGTGTGGCATATTCCTTTTTCACCTGATGCTCACAGGGTTCTGCCACCCCTTCTAAATAGGTGATGGTGTTGGCTGAGCTGTTTCTGGAGATGCTGCAGAGGGATTTTGGCTATAAGATTTATAAAATGCTACTGAGCCTTCCTGAAAAGGTTGTGACCCCCCCTGAAACTGAGAAGGAGGAGGTGGCCAAAGAGGAAGCGGCCAAGGAGGAGGAAGCTGTCAAGGAGGAGGTGGCCAAGGAGTCCAAGGATGAGGTACAGAATGAGGGCACGGCTGCCGAGTCAGACACCCCGCTGGTGAGTACCTTTGTCAGCCCTGGCTGGGCTGAGGACCACACATAGTGATAATGATTATTGTGATCTGAGTCCCTCACTTGTGCCAGGCATCGTCTAAGTACTTCCCATGTCCCATTTCATCATGCTCCCTCACAGTGCATACTTCTTGGAAGCCTGGGATAGACTGAGGCCCAGAGAGATTACTCTTATACCACATAGTTAAGCAGTGGCACACACGGGGTGAGGGAGGTGGCAGAGAAGAGGGGAGGGAAGCATGGCTGACGTGTCATGGTGGCATGAAGTCTCAGTCACAAAGAAGGCCTGGGAGAGCAGAGGAGGTTGGATTGCCTTATGGTTAGCTGGATGGACTTTTCACCATTTTTATAATGCAAGTCTACTTCTTGCCCAGATGCTCTCAAGTATATATAATTTTTTCTAGGACTAGGTTGTCTCCTGAAAAGAACCTGGGTGTCTAGAAGTGCCTCTGTTGTGCTCTGGATCCTGTGTTATTCAATTAAACACCTACAGGCTCTAACACAGTGCCTGGCACAGAGTTGATACTCGGATGTTAGCCATTATTATTAGTATTACAGGAATTAGTTCCTTCTCCTCATCACCTTGTCTGCTTCTCTAGAAGGAGGATGGGCTTTTGCCCAAACCACCCTCTTCTGGGGGAGAGGAGGAAGAGAAGACCCGGGGTGAGGCATCTGAGGACCTGTGTGAGATGGCCCTGGACCCAGAGCTGCTACTTCTGAGGGATGATGGGGAGGAGGAGTTTGGTATGTCCAGTGGGGAGCAGATTACGGTCCTCAGGTGGTGTCCGTCTCTTAGGGCTGTGGGGCAAGTGTGGGCCACCGTGGGCTCCCTGTTTAACTTGGGTTTTTTTGTAGCAGGAGCAAAGCTAGAGGACTCGGAAGTCCGGTCTGTTGCCTCAAACCAGTCAGAGATGGAATTCTCCTCACTTCAGGACATGGTGAGACCTTTTTTTTTTTCTTAGTTTTTGTGGTGGGAAGCTTGGCAATACCTCTGATAGGCATACCTCACCTGGGAGGCTACCAGTGACTTTTCCCTTGATAGACAAAAAACAAAATGTGGTTCTTGATTCATGGGGATTATTTCATTTTCCCTGTTGGGGGGAGATGAGAGGGATCTGACCTGGGAGCACACCAGGTTCTTTTTGGGAAAGTGCCCCACAGAGGCTTGGAACCTTCAGCTGTAAGGCTGCTTGGTACTGTCATTCAGGCTGCTTGCTGTAAAGAGGTTGTGTCCTGGGCCATTTAGTCACTGAGATCTGTCAGTAAAGCTGTTCATCTGTTTTCCTTTACAGCCCAAGGAGCTGGACCCATCTGCTGTGCTTCCCTTGGACTGTCTTCTAGCTTTTGTATTTTTTGATGCCAACTGGTGTGGCTACTTGCACCGGCGAGACTTGGAGAGGGTCCTTCTTACCCTGGGAATTCGGCTCAGTGCAGAGCAGGTAACTTCTCTTCTGCCCCATCTTTCTGTCTTTTCTGGATGGCCTCCTAATATGCACAGGCCTACAATGAGCTCCTTCTAGGTCCTTGTTCCTCTCTTTGGGGCAGGGTTCACACTGTCTGACCAGCAGGTGTTTGGTGTTTTCTGTAGGCCAAGCAACTGGTCAGTAGGGTGGTGACGCAAAACATTTGCCAGTACCGGAGCCTTCAGTACAGCCGCCCAGAGGTGGTGGACGGTGGGCTTCCTGAGGAGGTGCTCTTTGGTATGTCCTGTGCTATGCACCTGTGGGAAAAGGGATAGGGTAGGTTGCCTTTTCCTCCTGAGACTTTATGAGATTTTTTCATGGCCCCTTCTAGGAAACCTGGATCTGCTGCCTCCTTCCGGGAAGAGTGCAAAGCCAGGTGCTGCTCCCACGGAACACAAAGGCCTGGTGCCCCATAATGGCAGCCTGATCAATGTGGGGAGCCTGCTGCAACGTGCAGAACAGCAGGACAGTGGCCGGCTCTACCTAGAAAACAAGATTCATACACTGGAACTGAAGCTGGGTGAGTGGTCTAGAGGGTGTGGGGCTTGTCCCGGGTGGGATGGGAGAGTGGGTATCCCCAGGGACTAGGGTGACACCACTCTGTAGGCTTTAGACCCTTGCCCTGTGCTTCACCTGAGTCCATCCGGTGTGTCTTCCCACATTGCACAGAGGAGAGCCATCACCGTTTCTCAGCCACTGAAGTGACGAATAAGACACTGGCAGCGGAGATGCAGGAGCTGCGGGCCCGGCTGACTGAGGCGGAGGAGACAGCTCGGGCAGCTGAACGGCAGAAGAGCCAGCTTCAGCGGCTGCTGCAGGAGTTCCGCAGGCGCCTGACCCCGCTGCAGCTTGAGATGCAGCGGATGGTTGAAAAGGTGAGTGGGGTGTGTGGGGTGACTGCAGCTCCTCTTGGTGGAGCTCCAAAAGCCCCAGAGAACAGTTGGCTGCCATGTCCAGTGCTTTCTGTCCCTTCTCAGATTCTCTCACCTCCATCCTCCATCCACTAGTTTCTTTGGGAACCTAACAGCATGTAGCCCAGAGGCTCCCAGCAGTAAGTGGTTAGCTGTCCTCTGATGTCATCTGTTCTCTGTGCTCATATAGGCCGATAGCTGGGTAGAGAAGGAAGAGCCGGCACCTAGCAACTGAGGGACTTTGCCCAGGAGTGGCTGTCCTGTGAGGTCAGCGATGGAGCCTGATGACGTTAAAGCCCTTTTGGTACCAGAAAGCCACTGGAGCAAGGCCTGGGAGCCACAGGCAGGGGTGGCTGAGCCCTGTGCTCAGCCTCTGCAGGGGATGTCAAGCCATCAGGGTGGGGTCTGTGCTTTGTGGGTGGAAGTTTGAGGAACCCCAATTCCAGCTACAACTAAATATAACATCTTTTGCACCCCTAGAATGTCATTTTGCCCTCAACCTTGGAATTTTTCCCAGGGCCCTTGTAGTATTGTGCTGTCTCCTGTCCTCTTCCAGATTTAGAGTGAGACAGGGGAGGAAAAGGCTTTTCGAGCCTGTGACAAGGTCTGATGCTAGTACACTGAAGGAACAGACGTGGAGTCTGGTGGGGGCTAAGAAACCCCTTCCTTTGGATGGCACAAGTCCTATAGGTTCCAGGCGCAGACTCCTGGGGGGCTCTGGTGGCCGTCGTGGGAATGGAGTCTAAGCTAGAAAGCTCTCGGTGTTGGGCCAAGGGTGCCAATAGAACACTGTGTTCCAGCCACCCCAGACTCGCCAGAAGAAACCAGCACCTCCTTCCCCGGCTCCTGTGTTCAGAATGTGGTATTGGCTCTGGCCCAGCCTTTTTCCCTGTTACCCATAATTCTCGCCTCTTTCCATAATCCGTGGTTTCAGTTTGACTTTGTATATAAAGTTGGTTTTTTTTTTTTTTTTTTTGGCTTTTTGTTTTTTAAATAAACCAAAGTCAAAAACAAACCAGTGTGTTCTCCTAGCTCTCCCCGTTCCTTTTCTGGGCTGCCTGGTGCCCTCCCAGCCTCCTGGCCCTAAGCCAGTGTCTGCACCCTGGCAGTTCTTTCCAGAAGGTGGAAAGCCTGAACCTTTGCACCCTAGGCTGCCTGCCTGCTGGAATCAGGCAGAGGCCCTCTGCCAAGTGGGCAGGAACTGGGATAGCTGAACCAGGGGCTCCCCTTCTCTCCACAAGTCAGCACAACACTAGGTGGATGTTTTGTTGGAAACTTTACTTGAAAAAATAAAATTCCAGATATCCAGGTTAGACACAAACCCACTGCTCTTGCTTTGAGGCCTGTGGATTGATGTGTCACATGCTGCATGGGGGGATAGTTAACATCGAGTCCCAGTCCTAGGGAATGCGGAAGAGCGAGGGCTTGTCCCTGCACTGAGCCCGCCTTTGTCATGCTGGAGTGAGGGGTCTGCTGGGGCTGGAGGAACAGGGCTCTCCTGTTCCTCAGGACTGTGCCTGTACCTTGCCCAGAAGAATCTTTGGTGTGAAGAGCAACGAGGGGCCAGGAATGTGTCCTCGAGGTAGATGCGATCCCTGCTGCGCAAGTAGGGCTAAGACCCTCAACTGCAATGGCAAAACCCAGGCCCTTCCAGGGGGCTGCTGCTCTGGCCTGAGGTCAGGTTATACTCTGGACGGTTCTTCAGGAAATAAAAAAGCCCCTAGGGTTTTTCTACACTGCTTACCTGTGTCTGAGGAGAGATCAGCCTATTTGGGGCTCCTGGTGACAGGCTCAAGAGAATGGAGACACTCAGTTCAAAGGATTACAAGGTGGAGCAGGGGCCACCTCTTGTCTCCAAAACAGCAGCCAGTGGGAGAAGCATGAGCCTGTGCCTGCTAAGGGCAAAGACTAGAGAGGTTGCCTGTGTCCCAGAAGTCTTTGAAGGATGGAAGCTCAGTCATCAGCCACGATAGAGAGGGCTCGGAGCTCGCTCAGTTTGGCCTCGTTCTCTCGCTCCCGCTGCTCATCTGAGTGGCCTGGCTGGTCAAGCTGCTGGGTAAGGTCACCAAAGATCTTATGCATTTCTGAGTAGTACACGACCTGGGCAAGAGGCAAGAGTTGTTGGCAAGGGCTGAGCTCCCTTAGCATCCAGTGCCCAAGCACAATACCTGCGGGGCCCAGCAGTCCAGGAGCACTAGCCTAGCCAGGGTCTGGTCCCTTGGGCGGCTGGTGGCTGGCTCGAGGCAGGTGTTCCTACTCACTTCTCCATCACCTCTCTGGCCCTCACCCATTTCCCTGAATTGGTGGTGCAGGAAGGACTGAACCACAGCCTGTGGCTTTCTGGAATGTCCACTGCAGAGAAAGGCTCCATCCAAGACCAGGGTTGCAGAGAGGCAATGAGGCCCTGTGGGGCTGGGGGTGGAGGTGATGCCCTTCAATCCCTGTTTCCTTCCAACAGCTGGTGTGGGCAGGGGTGCCTGTGCACTTGGGAGTGGTTGGAGAACAACACATGGCCAAGGCCAGGCCCCGAGAGAGAGAAGATGATTAGCGGGCACCATACCTCAGTGGGAAAGAGAGGACATGGCAGGTGGTAGATCCCAGGGCCTTGAAAGCCTGCTCTAGAAGTAAAGGTAAGATCAAGGCTCTGGGATCTACCACCTGCCTTCCACTCCTGCCCCACCCTTGTTCCTGGCCTAAACCGCATAGCCAAGGGGAGTGGTTCTAAGGCTGGGCTTATGTCCACAGGTCCTTCTGGGTAGGGAACAGCAACAAGGTGGGAGGGACACAAGGATGAGAGGCTAGGGTGGGGGAGTGGGATAGGCTCTTCAGCAACTCCCCCAGATTGCTGAGGACTAGGGGCTTCTCCACAGAGGGCAGAGGCCATTTCTGCCATGAAACTAACCACTTCCTGATCAAATAAAAAGCGTGTGCTCCCGTGTTCTACTCTTTCCAAACCCCCCAGCTTGGCTGTCACCTTCTCTTTAGAAACTTGGAGATGCTAAACTGGGAAGGTGCACTGTGCAGCAGGGCCAGGGCTGAGTTGTATGTGCCTTAGGAAGTCTCTTGACATCCTAGCTGGCTTCCTCTGGGACCAGGGGAGCTAAGTGAGGTCAGTCCCAACCTATTGCTATCACCTGAGAAACTGGGGACATAGGCAATCACTGGGGTGAGGGCAGGGGGTGGCCCTAAATTTCTTGCCCAGGCTGCACTGCCCGGTGAGTCACCAGGAATGCTCACTTCTCTAGTGACTAATGGCAGCAGCAGCCATGTGAGGGGGAGGTTGGCACTGAGGAGGCAGTAAACAGCCGTGGTTACCCCACTGCTTTGGCTATAGGTCACATCTAACCTCCCAAACGGCTCCAGCCTGGGTACCCTCCAGCTTTCTCCTGGGAGCTAAGGGAGGGCAGGTAGGGGGTAGGTCACTGGAGGCTGCAGTGGGGTTGTGTCAGCAAAGGAAAGGGATGGCAAGGGTACAGCTGCAGGAAGGAAGCCCTTGCCGCCTCCTGCTGGTGGCTCCGTCTCACCACCCTCAAGAAACAAGAAAGGACCAAGGACTTAGGTCATTAGGAAATCCCAGCTGCAGGGTAGATCCTGCTCAGCCTTCCTAATGTCAAGTACCTGGTCCCATGGCTTTGCATGTCTCCAAAGATGCAGGCTGAGAAGTGGGAACTAGACTTTTCCAGGGGAAATCTATAAGGAAAGATGACATCCACTGGAGGGCGCCAGATGCCCAGCAAAAGCAGAAGTGGGCAGGCCCTGGTAGACAGGGACTGAAAGCCTAAAATTTGGTGACCTGGTGATAAAAGATGGGAAGGGTGTGTTGGGATCCTGAGGCTAACAATGAGCATCTATGATTAGCTGGGGTCCATGTGGAAGAGCCCTGCTCTTGGCTCTGGCACCTCAATCTTTCCCATTTTGCCAGTGCAGAGAATCCTAGCTAAAGGCTTGAAGATAGATGGGGTGGGAGAGGCCAGGGGACACACGCCATCCTGCTCTGAGTAGCAGGACACACAGGGCTCTGGCCAGTATACTAAAATGGTGTCTGGTCCAAACACATAGTTGGGCAGCACCACATGCCAGTCTGCGCCCCACCTGCCCTTCCACCAGGGGGTGCATCATGAGGCAGCAGCTGGCATGGCTCTCTCTGGGGCTCAGGGTCCCCTCCATGGGAAGCTCAAAGTTTCCATTGGGTCCCCAGAGGCCTTCACTCTATGGACCTCTGGATCCCTCACCAACTGGAAACCTCAGGCTAAGAACCTGCCCAAACTAGAGGCTGAAGGTGCTGCCTGGTTTAAGAAGCCAAGGGAGGAATGGCTAACACAACAGGGCCCTCGTCCATCCTGGGGCTGGGATTAACCTACGAGCAACGGAGGAAGCCAGACAGAAATCCTAGCACGGTCCAAGTCCTGCAGTGCCAAAGCCCTATGTCCTAGCACTGAATGATCTCCTGCGGTGGCTGGGGTGCTGGGCCCAGCTGTCTGTGCAGAGAATGACCAAGTCTCCCTTCCAGTGTGGGGTATGGGGTGGCCTGAGGGTATTCACAAAACCCAGGACTATCTCCCAAGCAAGAGTATTTGGTCACCTTTGGGTGTGTGAGTGGCATGGCCTCACCTGCGCTCGGATCAGGGACTCAAAGCTGGGCTGGAAGTAGTCGAGTCGGCTGCCATAGAACCGTGGCATCTCATCCAAGAGCTGCTTGTTCTTGGCCTCAAAGTCATCCCGCACAGGCCGAAGCTCTTCTCGGGCCTGAGGAAGGAGACCTTGTCATCAAGACACTCACTGTTGGTGCAGGATGCAGGTGTCTGGGTGCCGGTAGGAATAGCTGGTGCCTTGGTCCCCAGGACAGGGAGGAACTTGCCACAATGACCTTTCTGGCCACCTTGTCCCTTCTTTGTCAACCCCCTCACCCGCTCCCGTCTCCCTGACACCTGGTGCAGCTTGGCCAGCATGGGTCCTGTCTTCTCCTTCTCCTCGTACTTCTCCACCTTGGCCTGGAGTCTCCTGTAGTCCTGCAAGGCCTGCTCCCGCCGCTTCACTGCCATGTTGAGGCTCGGGAAGACACTGCCAAACCTGCCGGGCACAGTTGGGTTGGACACAGGCCCATTCTGGGAGGGCAGCCTGGCAGCTCATCAGTCATTCACAGGTACGTATGGAGTACCTACTAAGTGCAGACCCTGCTCCGGGTCTTGGGATTTTACCAGAAGACAGACCGACCAGCGCCTGGTGGCCTGGAGCTTATGTTACTAACAGAACAATGTCCAGGAGGAAGGTCAAGAGCATGTGAACTTTTGGGACCACTCCATTAGGCTTGAGCACCGGGGGCGGAGAATGGATGACACCACTTGTCCAGCTGCTGCCTCCCTCCCTGCCCACAGCAGTCTCACCATACTCCAGGACCTGCACAAGAGGATGGCAGGGCTGGGACACTCCTCAGAATTTACTTGTCAGACAGCTTCATCTTAAAAACTGGGAGAACCTAAGGCTAGGGAGATGACACATGACTTGCTCAAGGTCACAATCAGACAGATAGTCCATAAGAGTACTCAAGTGCCAAATTTTCTGTCTGGCACCTACTCATCACCTCATAGTGCCACTGGTAGGTCACAGAACTGAAACTGGAAACTACTCTTTCAAGGGCTCCTCAGCACTACAGGAAAAGCAGAAATTCTGTTGTCCTACCACCGAAAAGGCAGACCAACAAACCAGAACTTTATGACTCAGGGACCTCCTCCTACCCCATGACTAAAATGGACCAAAATGGGAACCACTCATAAGAGTGGGCCATTCAGAAACAGCAGCAGTATTTTCAATGCTCCGGCATCTGGTAATCCGAAAACCAATTCCTTTAATTTAATGTCCATCATGGAAGGGCTTGCTACCTAACTGAAAATGCTGAAGAAGGGACAGATCACCAGGACTTCTCTGACTCCTCAGCTACATGCCCTTATGTGTGGGAATCAAGCCCTGCTCCTTCTTCCTCTCTGGGTTCCTCCAGGAGGAGCTGACTCTTCTGGTCCTGCTCACCAACTCTGCTTCTCCACCCCGAGTGACCAGAGTCGGCAGGCCCCTCAGGTGCATGGCCAGACACTGATAGGCTGCAGGGCAATATTTGACTGACTGACTGGTCAGGCAGGAGACGCGGCCTATTCAATGCTGTGTAACTGGCAGATGTGGGGGCCCTCTCCACCAGGACTCATGCATGATGTTCCACAGAGTGCGTCTAAAGTGTGATGTCACTGGGAAGAGTTGGTCTTGATGCTTTTGCCCAAGGCAGCTGCACAATGGAGTTGCAGCCGCCAGAGGAGCCCCTCTCCCTTCCTGGGCAGCTGAGCCGTGTGTGGCACAAGGGAGCAGGTGTAGTTGGCCTGGGAAGTTACCATGCTGTCCCTCCCACCCCAGGGGACAAGCGTTCTTAGCAGCTGTCTGATCCTCTTGTCAGAAGTAATCTTCTGCTTTGGTGGCCCGTGCCTGGGAGGTGCTGGGTGGGTGTGGAACAGGTACAGGGCATGAATGAGAGGCAGCAGCGGGGCGCTTTCCTGCCCTGACTATCATCCCACCACTCCACGCCCATCATCTCAGGAAAGGGCAATGCCATGCCATGTGTGTGAGGCACAAGACTGGTGTTATGCGAGTCGGTCAGGGGACTCTGGACACCTGCTGACCTGAGCAGCACCTGTACCTGGGCACATACTCCCAGGCTGTTTCCATAGCTGTCATCTCCAGTAGCAGTGCCAAACAGAGGGACCCAGTCAGCCTCTGGAGAACACAGCAGGGGAAGCTCAGGGCAAAGTGCACAGCTGGGAGGGTGGGGTGGGAAGGGACTGGGGGTTACAGCCTTGGGAACAGGTAGTGTCAGACGATTATGTGTACAGGTTAATCAAATATTGGCTCCTTCTCTGCCTCTGGAATCAGTGTCACCTGTCCTCTGCAGGTGCAGTAGCTGTGGTTGGAGCCTGACTGGCAGGGAGACTGATGTCCCCCACAAGAACTTCTGTCTCCCACCGCAGCACTCCTCAAACTGAGAGGTCATGCAGGCTCAGGCCACAACTGACGAGTCACTAACAAATAACCAGGAGTGGCTTTGGACTTGGGGTTGGGATCTTCTGAGGCAAAGGAGAGAGATCACAGCCTACCCTGAGGTGGCTAAGAGTGGGGGACCAGGATGTTAGCCCCCTTTCCTGCTCATTGAACCCCTACCTTTCCATTTTCTACTTTTCAGCCATTGACGGACAGACGGCCAGCCCAGTGGCAGGTGGTGTGTATACTGTGACACTGCACAGCTTTCTGACAATGGGACACCCCCACTCCACCCCAGATGTGAAATGGTTCCCTCCACCTTTAGGTCAGAGGTCTGGGTGCCAGTAGGAGGCTGGTCCTCTGTGTCAAATCCCCTTCTTGGCATGCCCCTGGGACTTGAAAAGGTACACACTGACTTCCCCCAGCAAGGACAGAGCTCTCCCTCCAGATGCACACACGAAGCCCACGCCTTCGTGATTTTCTCCAAAGAAATAAGGCCAGGGGGCTGGGGCTGGGGCTCAGTGGTAGAGTGCTTGTCTAGCATGTGTAAGGCACTGGGTTTGATTCTCAGCACCACATAAAAATAAAATAAAGGTCCACTGACAACTAAACAAACAATAACAAAAAATTAACCTTACTTAAAAAAGAAAGAAAGAAAGAAAGAAAGAAGGCCAAGAAGTCAGACTCTCTCTGCTCAGTCCCTGCTGTCCCTTGATAAATTAGTGGTAAGAGATGGGGGACAGGATTCCCTGGACCAGGTCTCAGGAAATACTCTGCTCCCAAAACCCACTCAGATCACACCTCCCCCTGCCCACCCAGCCCTGCCTCCCTGCTCCTCAGCGGCCTCTACCACCTGAGAAGTCAGTTCTGAGGATACACGCTCAGGCTGGCAGGGTGGGCTGGCACACCTTCCCCATTCCACGGTACTGTGCCAGGTGGCAGTGAGTACATCTGGGCCTGCCTTCCTGAGGCTCCAAAGTACCTCAGGTCTGATTCACATTTATCCTGGAAGGGACAACTGGCTGGGCCCACCCCAGGTCTTTCCTCACTGGAGTTTGACCCATGGGGCTGTCCTTCTCTTGCTTGCCCAAGCTTCATTAGCAAGCTAGCTCTCCGGGAGGCAGGGAGGCAAAGCGTGGGGTGAAGGGAGAGCGAGGAGGGAAAGAGGCCGGCTGGGAGGTGGGCTGGGAGCAGCCGGCCTGGTGGGGAATGCCTGCCATTCCTCATCTGTGCCCACGCAGCCGGGATCTTCCACCCACCAGGAAAGGGAAATTGAAAGCATCCCTGTCCGACATGTGAACGGGCCAGGGACCGGGGATTAGAGGCTGAGCCCCCTGGGGGGCAGGCTGGGGGCGGCAGGGTGGCCATGTGGCCATGATCTTCATCAGAGGACAGGAAAGCTGCAGTTTCCTGTTTCCGGTCCTGGGGTCCCTGGGAGCTTCTCTCCTGGCAGAGGAAGCAAGTGGGGAGGAGGCAGCAGGCTGTGGTGGTTTCTGTGGTCAGGGGAGATCGCATGTTGGCTGTGGGCTGCAGGGAGCAGCCAGCTTGGGCAGCCAGGCAGGCCGGAGGGCTCATGAAAGGGTCAGAGGATCCGCTGCGGAGATGGTGGCCGCCCCCTCTGCCACGCCCCCACCTTCCTGGCAGGTGGTGGGCTGTGCTTGTGGTGGGAAGCAGCCGGGGTTTCTCTCTGTTTGGCTGCAGGATCTGATTTCAAGGCCGCCTCGTTGGTTGTGAAACAGAGACAGGAGTCAACCCCCTGCTCTCTGAGCTGGTGTCCCTGCTGGGCTGTGCCAGCCTGTGGCTACCTCTGGGACCCTGCAGCTCTCCACACGGAGAAGTCCTCTTGTGGGCAAGGTCTGTTCTGTGTTCCTTTCACCCAGCTCTGAACCTTTGACCTGTAGATCAGGCCTCAGAGTCACAAGCACTCAGGCTCATCCTACACCCAGCTCCCCATGTGACCCTGAGACAGGGGGTGAGTATGACTGGGAGGCAGTGGGTGGTGAAGCCTACTCTAGGGAGGCTGGGTGGCAGGGCAGGAGGCAGGAGGAGAAATCCCTTCGTGCACCAGCTCGGCCTAGCTTCCCACTGCAGGCCTGGTTAGGAAGAAGTGCTTGAGGGGTTAGAGGTGTTTTTCCTAACCCCACCCCTTGGACTTGTACAGCGAAGGAATAGATCAACACCCCCCAACACAAGGGACTGGAGGATCAAAAACTGTTCTCTTCATCTCCCTCTGGGCCCTGATCCAGGCCTAATGATAATTAAGCAGGGCCTCATTACCCAGGGCCTGGCAAAGCAGCTGCCAGGGACCACCACAGACGAGGTAATAAAGTACAGCTGCTGGGCTGGAGCACAAGCCTTTCTAGGTCAAAGCCGAGTGGGAGAGGCCAGGAGAGGAAGGACTTGGGAGCTTCAAGGCTTCAGTCTGCTCCTCCCTCCAGGGCTCAGGGAACAGGCCTGTCTGATCACTGACCAAGGCCTGCCAGACAAAGATGAGTCTTGCGGAAGAATTCCTGGTCCTCACAGGTCACGAGCTAGAGGGATCTCTCCAGGCAGGACCCCACTGCTGCACCCTTCCCCATGTGTGGCCACCCCCACATTTCCAAAGCTGAAGGCTGCAGGCAGCTGCACTCCCACCCGGTCTGAGATGAAAGGCCTTGCTCATGTCCGCTGAGGGCTGGCCAGGATCTCTGCTGGCCGAATCCAGCCAGCCCTGGCCCCACGGGTCCCAACCGGGAGCAAAGGGGAAAAGGGCCAAATGACCAACCGACCACCGGAGCAGTGTCTGGCGCCATGAGGGGACCAGCAGTTCCCGGCTACCTCAGAGCATGTCTGGCACTGACAGTGCTCTGGAGCTGCTGGGAGTCTGCACCCAGAGAGACACAGATCCCATGGCTGGAGCCCCTTTGAGCCTATCTGTCCCTATGGGGGTCTGGGTACAGGCTGCTAGATAGGCTCCTTAGTCCCCAAGTGGCCAGTTAACCTGCCTTTCCCTTAAGTGCCCTGAGTCCTGTGTCCCCAGATGACATTACTCACTTTTTCAAGGGTTCAATCACAGTCTTTTGGATCTGGTTCACCTGTCAAAGAAAAACCCAATGGCATCAAAACTGGGTGACAGACTCTCCCTCTCCTAAAAGGGGAGGTTGCAAGTTCCTTGGAAGGCAGAGATCTGTCAGGCCCTTAAAAGCAAGGACAGAAAGGGGATGCAGAAGGAGAGGCAAGGTGGCACCCCTTAACTCCGTAGCTTGAAGAGGCAGAGAGATCAATCAGGAGGCCCAAGGGCCAGGTCAAGTTCATCCTGTTAATGCTGCTGCTAAGGCTCAGACATTGCTCAGTGTGGAAATCTAGGTGGGGGCTCGAGAGAGCTTCAGGGGCCCTGCGTGAGCAGACCTGCCATGCGTATGTACCCTCATGGCCTCACAGTAAGAGGTACACCTCCCAGGAGCCATGGGAAGAGGATGCAGCCCAATCAGGGAAGTAGACGGGCTTGTAATATAAGGACTCCAAGGACTGAATGGCCCAGATGGAGAGGCAGGGGGGAGGTGCTAGTGCTTGGTCACTAGAGACAAAGACCGAGTCACCTTTTCTTGGTTGAAGGCATCCATCCGCTTCATGGCTGTGTCCAAGGCTGTGACCATGTTCAAAAAGTCTTGATCTTGCTCACAGAGGGGATTGGAAAGTAAGTCCAGGGATATCTTCACGGCAGATTTCGACATGGCTGTAAGAAGTCAAAAAGTGGTGAACCTTTGAAGGAACAGGTTCAAGGTCTCCTCAGTGCTTCCTGCTTTCCCATGGCCCAGGGACCTGCAGCCCTCTTCCCATGCCACAGCTATTAAAACTACATGGCACCACAGAGCCATGTGGCCCTGAGGATTGAACCCAGGGCCTCATGCATGCAAGGCAAGTGCTCTACTACTGAGCTACATCCCAGCCTCTTTTATTTTACTTCAAGACAGGGTCTAGCTAAATTGCCAAGTCTGGCTTCAAACTTGGGATCCTCCTGCCTCAGTCTCCCCAGTAGCTGGGATTATAGGTATGCACTACTGTGCCTGGTTATCCTCAGTGTTTAGTGCTTATTTCTGACTATCTAGCACCACATCAAGGAACACTTTCACAAAGCTTTATGGATTACAATGACTTCATTTTCTTTCTTTCTTTTTTTTTTTTTAAAGAGAGAGGGAGAGAGAATTTTAATATTTCTTTTTTTTAGTATTTGGCGGACACAACATCTTTGTTTGTATGTGGTGCTGAGGATCGAACCTGGGCCGCCCCGCACGCATGCCAGGCGAGCGAGCGCGCTACCGCTTGAGCCACATCCCCAGCCCCATGACTTCATTTTCTAAACTCTAAGTTATACTAGGATCATTTGGGTGGGAATCTGTAAAATATCCATCTCTGGCTCCAGAGATTCTAATTCAGCAAACTGGGAACCAGAGAATATGTATTTTATAAACCTCTCCAGGAGGCATGGCTGTGAGGCTTTGGCCTCCCTTATGTACACAAGTAAAAGCACTCCAGTTTACACCTGGCTCAGCACGCTTTCACTGTAAAGGGCCAAAGGGTAAATATTTTAGTCTTTGTGGACTGGAGGAGGCAGCTCCGAAACCTGTTGGCTGCTGAGGTTCTTGGTCCCATAGTTGTTTTCAGGTCTCAATTATTTGCAATCAAAATTCTCCAGGGGCTGGAAGATGGACTGGAGGGTGCCTGTCCATACCAGTTTCAGAGTACATCTGGCTTCCTTAGGGGAGGAGACAAGATTTTGAAAGCATTTTCTCTCCCTCTCTCCCTTGCTTCTCTTCCTTCTTTCCCTTTCTCTTTCTCTTTCTTGTTTTGTTCAGGGATTGAACCCAGAGGTGCTTAACCAGTGAGCCACATCCCAGCTCTTTTTATTTTGAGACTGGTCTAAGTTGCTTAGGGCCTTGCTAAGTGGCTGAGTCTGGCCTCAAACTTGTGATCCTCTGCCTCAGCCTCCCAGATTGCTGGGATTACAGACTAGGCCACCACATCTGGCTGAATGCATTTTCTACTTGTATGTCACTGAATTTAAGACACTATCAATTTTGTGTGTGTGTGTGTGTGTGTGTGTGTGTGTGTGTGTGTGTGTGTGTGTTGCTGGGAATTGAACCCAAGGCTTGTGCATGATAGGCAAGCATCTACCACTGGCTATACCCCCAGTCCAAGACATTACCAGTTGTAAAACATACCATTGCTGCATAAACCACTAAGAAAGAAAGAAAAATGCTGCCAATGGAACCAGAACACACCATCAAGTGTTATGGTGCTTAGAAGTCAGACATGTTACAATGAACAGTGTCTTAGACTTAATGAAGGAAGTCCTTCCTTCCAGCTGATCGGTGTGACCTTCCCTCCACTCATCAGGTGCCAGGAATCCTGAGCCCAGTGCTATCCTGAGGAAGGGCCTGCTTCTCCACTGTGGGTTAGAAAGAACCTGAGCCCTGGGTAAAAGGGGTCCTACCTGGCCCAGCCCCTCTACAAGGCATCAAAGAGGCCCTGAGTAGCCATCGGCCCATTCTGAGCACCACCTAGGCTCCCCTGGGATCTGGGAGAAGGCTGCAGTCACCTAGCAAAAGGGCCAAATGGGAGAGAAGACTGGAAACGTAAACTTTCCAGAAATGTTGAAACAACGGAGGAAGAAACACTTTAAAATCTGTGAAGTGACTTTGTAGATTAGGAACAAACATTATGCATAACTTGATTTGATTATGAAATGATCACATATGGCATAATTAAAAGATAATAAAAACCTGGATAAAGCTGGAAAATTTCTGAAAAATGTCTTCTACTAATTTTCCCCCCATATTTGATGGAAAAAAAATCCAAAAGCTGGGGGTGGGGAGACTTTCTCTCTCTGTTTCTGCTTTCCCAGTGCCCACACCTCTGACTCTCATGTGAAGTCAATGAACTGCATCTCTCAAGCCACTGGCTCAGGAGCAGAACTGGGTCTGGAATCTCCTCAGGCACACAGTCCGGTGCTCAGGTCAAGAAAGCCCTGGTCCCCTGGCCTAGCTCACATTCCTCTCTGTCTCTGCCTAGGCTCAGCAGGGCATGGCTAGCCAGCACAGCCTCAGAGGCTGGTGGGTTTTAAACCTCAGAGAAAGAGAGGGTCATGGGTCCCTTGAGTCTTCTGAATTGTAGGATCCAAAGATCCCTCAGAGACTGATCACTCTGAAAGTCCTACAACTTTTTTGAAAGAAAGATCATCTTTTTTAGAAAAACAACTGGGGATTTTAGATTCTATCTGGGGAGCTCAGGAGCTTCTGAAGTCAGGAAAGGTATAATTCAATTCCCCTCATTGTCAGGGTCACTGGCTCTTTCAGTGTGTCCCTGATCTGGCTGCACCAGTGTCACCTGGACATGCATCAAAGACACATCTCTGGGTCTCATTCCAACTGGATGAATCAGAGATGTGGGGGTGGGGCCTGAGCCCACCAGTGATCCTGCTGCCACCAACATGGGAGGCTCTGGGTGTGGCTGTGAGGCCGCAGCCGTGTGCCCAGTGAGGAAGAGCCTACTCTGCCCACACTCTGCTCCTCACTCAGGGGCCAGTAGCCCTCAGCTCCAGGAGCCACCCACCTAATCCTAAGTTCTCCATAGCCAGACTCCTTTTCATGGATCCTGATGTTCTACTTGGTTCAAAGCAACCCACTACGAAAACAACAAGCCTTCACTCCACTCGTGCTCTCACAGTGCAGCTGTCTGAGGAGGAGGGAGGGGAGGAAGTGGCAGGTCACAGCACCTCCCCTGCTGAAGACAGTGCAGAGCAAGAGACGAATGCCATCCAAATAATGCAGACCCTGGAACACACAGAACAGATAAACCCCCAAGTCCAACCCTTGGCTTGGAAACGTGAGGGGCCAGCAGTGAAGTGCAGCTGTGTTCAGGATGGCCCATACTGTCAGGATTAGCAATGGCCCGAGGCTCTGGGGCCCTGACCAAAGGGGCTGGCCCTCCTTGCACAGGCGGGCAGCTTTGCTGGTGGCTCCCAGCTTCTAGAAGGTAGAGAACCCTGCTGCCAGGGAAGGCATACTTCCCTCTGATCAGCTTTTTAAAGTGCCCTTTACTGGAAAGATGCATGTTTATGTAAGTAAATGGCTGAAGTCTTAGCATCTGGGAAGAAAATGAGAGAAAATCCAAATTTTTGCCTGTGCTAGGGACCTTCCATTGCACATTAAGTAGGACTGGGTCTTCTGATGCCACCCTGAGCTGCTCAGTACCTTGTGCATTCTGGATGGCCTCTGGAGACCTTGATGCTGCCCATCTGGACTTGGCTCATGAGGCACCCATGCCAACACAGATGGGCTAAGGTTCTAGAGTGAAAATCTGCCATTTCTACTAAGAGGGGGGCAGAGGAACAAGTGAGATGGTGACAGAGGACAAGCAAGAAAGGGGTAGGCTTTTCTGTCCTGAGACAAGGGACTGAACTAAACGGTTTATTCTCTCATAAAATGGACATCTCACATTCCCTGTCAATCTCAAGTTTAGAAGAGATAATGAGGGTAAAAGTTCTAGGAGAACTGTTTCAGGGCTTCACCGCCATCACGGAGCATTTGTTTGTGGGTGGAATGGCCAAGTACGGGAGATGGATCCTCACTTCCACCGCGGCCTCACCTGAGCACACAGCCTCTGAAGAAAAGCCTGCTCTACTCAGGGCCTTGGCACTTGCTGACTTCTGCGTTCAAAGCACTGTCTCCTCAGATATTCTTGATGGATGATTCCCTTGTCCCCAGGGAGGCCTCCTGCACCCTGTCATGCTCCTGCCCTTATTCTTCCTCATACTATCACTGTAACATGGCATTATAACATATACTCATTGACGTCGTATGTCTCCCCTCCTTGGACGGGAAGTTCCTGTTGAATCCCTAGCTCTGAGGCACAGGTCCAGCATTTATAAAGTGAGAGAAGGTGGCAAAACCTGGTCAAACCTAAGTCTCCCTCAAATCCTACTCTAAAGTGACATTCACACATGCTGACCCTCTCTGAGAGGCCACCACATGCTAGTGCTGCTCTCAGTGCTTTTTACTAAGAGCAACTGAACCAACTGATTCACCGTCACATCAGCCAGAGGGATCAGCACCTCGAGCACCTGTGTTTTCTGGACCAGGGAACTGAGGCACAATGAGTTAGCCTGTGGTCCAAAGTGACCGGCAGAGCAGGAATTAGTGGCTAACTATTGGTCAAGTGCGGGGTGTCCTGGGGTGGAGACAGTAAGGGAGCACTGCTCCACTGCTCCAGCTGCTGGCTGGCTCCCTGGGGACAAAGCCTGTGGACACAGTCTCCTGACACTGCCTAACTTGAGAGCTGTCTTTGTCTCAGAGCTCCTGGGCCTAGCTTTTCCTCAGCAAATAAGACCTCTTCAGCCAAGAAGCCTCCCCAAGGCCTTGGCCATTTCCTGGCACCTGCTGGCTCTCACTCACCACAGACCTTTCAGTGCCCTTCACAACAACAAATTTATCCTGAGGTATCTGGCCGTATACTTTAACCCAACTCTGTTTAAATGCACAACAGCTTCAGTTCCTGTTACCACAAGAAAACCAGGAACTCTTGTTTCTGTGAGCAGGGAAGGCACTGCCTGAGCTGATGGCCCAGATGCTGAGTAGTGGAGGCACCTCTGCTAGAAGTTTCTACTGGCCAGGGTTCCATCCTAACTGGAATTCCAGGAGAGCCTTGTACTCATACCACTGCCACAGTAGGGCAGGAGAAAGTGGTGCTCTGACCTCAGGGCACTTCTCAGGGACACTATTTTGACATTCTCTGAATGTGGTGACTTACAAGTCATCCCCCTGAGGGAGCAGGACACCCCCAACCCTACCAGCCACACCAGGCGTGGGCAGGGCACCTACCCAGGTCAGCATCGGTGCTCTTCTTCATGTCCTTCTGCAGTCTCTTGGTCTGCTCCTCCAGCCTGCAAGGCAGGGGCAGGCCTGGGTGCTGGGCCACACGGCACTCAGGCTCCTCCGCCCCTGACCTGAGAAGGCCCACCAGGGAGGGAAGGACCTCTCCATGGGGCTCTTACCCCAAACTGCATGTTCTGCAGGAGGCCAAGTCCCCAAAGGCTACTGGTAATGACTCTTCTAAAGCCATCTGCTGGGGGAGAACTGGCAGCCTGGTGACCTGAACTGGCCTCAGCTTCCAGGTGCTGACAGGGCTAATGAGTGGCCCATTGACTGGTCAGAAGGAGACAGGTAGGGTGGGGAGGGAGACCTGGCAGGAGGTATTGCCCTTCCCCAACACCTGCCTCATCCCGGGGTTTGACACTCACTGCTGGAGTTTTCCATACTCCCTTTCAAAGTCTCTCTCCACCTGTAACAAAAGAGATAACTCGATCAACAGAGAAATGACAACACAATGGAAAACATCTCCCAGCCTGAGATGCTCCACACCCTCCCCGTCTGCAGAAAACAACGTAGTCCAGTCCATGCAAGCTCCAGCAGATCCTCAAGGACACAGTATCCCCTGTGTTCCCAAAATTAATGAAGTGTTTGACTTGGGAGAAGGCCTCTCCTCCCAAAGGGGCCAGCCAGGCAAGTCACAGCGGATTGTGGCTCGGCTCTGCTCTGCCACCACGGGGAGTGAGGTGCCAGGCTGGGTGCCCTCTCTTCGCCCCCACTCTGGTGGCAGTCAAAGTGCTCTGGAGTATGACTGAAGTGCACCCAGGAAGGCAGTAGGGCATGGAGAAGAGGCCGGCTGCAATTCAGGACTGGCCCTGCCTCGCGGCAGCCAGGAGGCTTTGTAGGACGCCACCCGCTCAGCCTTGGTTTCCCCTCCAGTCCTCCTGCCGGCAGCTAGGTCTGCGGCAGGCCAGGAAAGTCCACGTATGTGACTTCAGGTGGCAAATTTGTTCTGGGAACAGGGAAGGGGCTCTGTCTTCAGTTTAGAGGATAAGCAGAGACAGATAAGATATGAGCTCTGACTAGCTGTGGAGCTTAAAAATATTTCCTCACACTCCAGAGCCTCACTTTCTTTTCTGGTAAAAGGGTAACTAACTTCAGTTAGTCAGTCAGGTGAACCTGAGGGGCTTACACTGCTTAAACAGGCAGTATGTGCAGGGCACAAGCCAGGTGGCTGGCCCACCATGGTGCTCACTGAGGGTGATGGTCCAGAGTGTCCGTGAGCCTCTCCTGCACTGAGTGATGGAAGTAGCCTGGGGAGGCAGACTGGGCTGTCGTCTTTCCAGCAGAAAGGAGAAGCAGCCCAAAGTGCACAGGCAATGGCAGCCAGGTAAACTCTGACGGTGGCTAAGCATGAAGCACTGTGCTGGGCACTAGGACAGTGTGTGGCTCCTGCTCAACCTCTGAGGACATGTCTTTACAAGTTCAAAGTAGTTTTTCCAAAGGGATGAAATGAAAACTAAGCATTTCTTAGTCAGTCAAGCTTTCCCTGAGATCTACAGCACAGAGTAGGTGCTTGCTCTCTGGGAGGAGCCCCTGTGCTGTGCTTTTGGCTCCCAGTCCTCTCTTTTGCAATCCCAAGAGTGCTGATGTGTGTGGGATGTCAGAGAACACCTGGTTTCCCTGCCTGGGGACTGCTTGAACTTGCAGAGAGAGGGACCTTGGGTTTCCAACTAGGTGGGATTATTCAGGTTTGACGAGAAACTTGAGGTCTCACGCTGGGAGCTGAATGAGGGTGAATGAAGTGGGACATGACCCTTCTACCTGATGCCACTCAAGGCCACCTGAAGTCTAAAAGGAGAAGTCTAAACATTCTGCTTCCCTACTTTCAGGAGGCAGGTGCAGGCTGCTTCTGTAGCTCACTGGCTCCAGATCTATTCACAGAGGAAAGACCCACCAGGGACAGCACCAAAATCCCAGCTCCTTAGACAATGGCTAAGAGAATAAAAGGACACATTGGAGCCACATTCCAAGGTATATGCCTTCTGAGAGAACGAGCCAAGCAGAAAAGATCTGAACATCTTTGAATGCTTGATGCCTTTGCCAAAACGGCCACTGGAGCCCAGTCAACAATGCAAGTGTAAACACATGTGCACGGACCTTCAGGGGACCAGTCAGGCTGGGCCTGGCAGGCCAGGTTAGTGCAGGGAGAATCAAGCCCCAGACAACTGCCCTCGGCTGCTCCCTGCATTCTCTGGGGCTCGGGTGCAAGGGAGGGGCTGTGCTGCTTGCTGTTGTATCTGCTGGTCTAGGCCAAGCCCTGGTGTAGCAGGAACTAGGAATGTGTTAAATGAATGAAAGGGCTGTTTTCCCAAAACTTGAACTCACAAGTGAAATGAAAAAGGAGGACAGGAGGCAGGGCCAGGGCTTCAGGGCCAGAGCTAAGGTGTGTCACATCAGAGCTGAGGCATAGGGGGCACTCTGAGAGCCCCTTTTCAAGGGATGCTCTCGGGGGACAGCTGCCTTCTCTTCAGTACACTCCAAGATGAAGGAGGGTGAGGGAAGCGAAGGTTCCTCTGCTCAGCACGAAATCTTCCTCAATTGGAAAGGCTTAATGTGGTTACTCCTTCTTGCCCTAACTTTGCGGGGCACCTCCCTAGCTGGGGATCTTGGTGTGTGCTTTCCTTTGCACATAAGACTGGGGTAATCCTGTTGCACAGGACCATAGAAAGGAAAGCTTTGAAGAGCTGCTCCCTGCTCCTGGGTTAGGCGGGGAGGTGTGGCTTTTCTCCACATCAGGATGCCCCAGTCAATTTATGGGCCCTGAGGGGCCAGAGGGAACTAGGCAGAAGGCTGGCATGGGGAGGTAGGGGAGCTTTGTTCCTCCGCCTCGGTGCCAATGGTCAGCCCCTGCAGAGAACACGCCATTCCAGCCAAAGCTTCGACAATGGTGGAATGTGCATTAATAACCTGGGCAAAGGAGAGCAGCAGAGCAAAGACACAATGCTTTCTTTGTGGTTGACAATTGAGTGCCCTGAGCCAAAAACCTCCTGAAACTCCCTGAAGATAACATGAGCATTTCTTCCCATGACAGGGGTGCCATGACTTCCAATAACCCGGGCGGCCACATCTGCTCCCCTCCCTGAGAGTGCCTGGGCAAGAATACCAGAGTGCGTCACTGCCATCCGGGGGCAGCTGCCAGAGATGCTGAGACAACCACACAGACTAGGCTCGCTCTGGGGGCTGGAGGAGGTAGGGAAAACGCGACTCTGAAGAGGCAGGGTCTTACTACGTATACTTCAGTGCCCTGGGGAGTTGAGGAGAACGGGCCAAGTAAGCAAGCAAACAACTCTATTCCAGACCCCAACTCGGCTTTGACTCCTTGTGAGAGATCAAAGGCCCATCCCATGGCCCGGGGAACTGAGCTGCGTGGACAGGCTAAGTCCTCGATGGCTTATGAAGGAGTCAAATCTGCTGGCTTTCTGTAGTGCATTGCACTGAAGGCTGGCTACGGGCCAGACACTGGGCTAAGTGCCTTGCATCTTGCATGCACTGCCTTATGTCAGACTGAGATGCCAGCCATGCCATCTTCATCTCACACATGAGAACGCTAAAGCTTGGAGAGGCCAAGGAACACGCTCAAGATCAGACACCATGTGACAGAACCAGGATGGAAACTGAGGCTGCAAATCAAACATGGCTTCTTCCCACTCCCTGGTCTACGTGGGTGAGCTGAGGCTGTGAACCAGAGGACAATCCTACCTCAAGTGAGTTGGACGCAAGGGAAGAGGGAAGCCACATGCATCTGTTTTCCCCTGGGTCCTTGCTACCTCTCAAGGCAAAGGACTTAAGATTGTTCTGTCTACAAACTCTGGCAAACAAGTTGAAAGTATGTTCTAGCCTTTGGTTTTTTTGGGGAGAACAAAGGCCATTTCGATGAAGGTTAGGGTGTTGGGAGGGTTTTTTGTTTGTCTCTTTATTTTTGGTAGTGAGGATAGGAATGAAAGACCCTTCTCAAAACCACTTCCCTTTAGGATCTGCCATGGATTAAACTCTAGAGGCTCAAAGCCGCACCTTCCCACTTCCTGTAGCTGGCTGGAGCCGGCATTTGCACGCCCAGATTCTTTGGGCTTCAGCTGGAGGCCTCCACAGATGGTCAGCCCCTGCACGGGAGGCAGTGGAGCCTCTCAGTGACCTGCATCTGCATGAAGCAGAGGAGGACTCTTTTAGCTCAGACCTAGCTCCTTTCAAGTGACTTCACTTCGAATTTCCCAAAGATGGTGCCATTGGTCAGATGTGTGCTGAACTTCCTACCAAAGTAAAGCAGTAGTTTGCCTGTGGTCCTGACAGCTGAGCTGAGGAAGGAGAGTCAGTAAGACATGGAGGCCTATCAAGGGATGGGACAATGGATAAGAGTCTACTGAGTAGACAGAGTAGAAATTTCAGAAGTTATTGAGAGGGGCTCTACAGTTAACAACCAGGTTAAAACCAAGGACCACACTCCAATTGGTGGAAGAGGGGCTGAAAAGGCTACTCCAGACTAGAATTCCCAAACCTCAAAGGTCTTCACAGTGAGAAGCAGCACAAAGCAAGGGAAGGAGTACTCGAACCTGAGTCCTAACTCCAGTTCTGCCAGTCTGGCCTTTTCACACTTTAGCAGTCACCACCACTCATCAGGAAAAATCAGGAGGTTGACCAGATGAGTTCTGTGGGCTTCCAGCTAGAACTCAGGTTCTGTGAACTGAGGTTCTCCTCTCCCATTCTGGAGATAAAATAGGGCTAAATCCTGTGGGCTCACAGCAGGTAGCAGCCAGTCATCCCCTCTCACTGGTGATTCTGGATCATGGGAGAGGACACATTTGATAGGGCAGACAAAGGGACGAGGGGCAAGAAGTTACCTGGTCTTTAGTGGAGGAGATAGCTAAAAATAAAGTCTGGGCTTTATCTTAGGTAGGGAGTCTGTGTTCCAGGATCCTCTTAGGAAAGACTACTCAGAAGCAGAGCCTTTGCCATACCTTTGTAAACCACCAAGAATGGGGAAGATCCCCAATACCCCGGAACAGGAGGCCCCTGCAAGTCCCAGTCTTTAAGAGGTTCTAGATCAACATAACTGGCAATAAGGCCTAGGTGGCTATCTTCTCAGCTCAAGATGTGCCGAGTCAAAGCTTTGGTTCTATGCAGAGGCCATGTAAGATAGAACTGAGTCTCAGAGGGAAAGATGAGGTTACTCACTGTTTTGGGTACAATCTGTTTCTTGGGCTGCCCAATCTTGAAAGGAATCCTGGAAGAGACAGAGAGACGAGGATACCTGAGAAATGGGGAAGAATGTGGTTGAAAGAATGGATGCACCATTGGTGCTTCTGCCCCAAGAGGGTAAGGAGTGGCTGAAACTCACTATCTGGCACTGGTACCCCAAGCCCCGGAGGGCACAGGACCATCATAACCAGGGCCTTGTTCTAGAAAACAGATCCTCCTATCCAGTGTCCCTTGCAGGCAAGCTCTTAGGCACCACCTCCTTCTCCAGCACATGTCTTATGAACGGTCTGTCATTTAAATACACAGCCAAGTGTGTGTGTGTGTGTGTGTGTATATATATATAAAGCAGGAAAGGGACACAGCCCCAGATAACAATCACTACAAACCTTGTGTCCTGAGGAGCTACAAATCAGAAATCAGAGGCTCACTGTAACAGCTGTCATTCTTGGAGACATGGCTTTTAAAATTCCCCACAAAAATCACTATCATCTATACTAGGTGCTTCACTGCTTCTCTACAGGGGGACAAACTGTGGGTCTGCAGGCTTCTTGGGAAGCTGAGGAAAAATGACAAATTACATGGCCATTAATGACTGGTTGGGCCGGGTTAATCCCCTGGGAAAATGGACAAAATCTAAATGCAGCTAACTTGGAGAAACTGGGATCCAGCCTGAGTCTTCCCAAAACTTGCTAAGAAGCTCTGCACCTCAGAGTACCCACTGTAACCTGGAAGAAGCCTGGCCTAAGGGAAGGAAGGTCACGGGGGTTGGGCTTGAGTCGAGCAACTACCTGGTCCACCTCCCTAAGCAGGCTGTCATTTGGCAGCTAACTGCTACACTGAGACTTACTTTCCTCCTCTGTAAAATGAGTGAAGCAAACTAGAAAATTTAGAAGTTTCCTCCAGATACTGAAAATTCTGATTCTATTGAGCCCAAGAAGAGAATTATGGCCAAGTTGGAAAGCCAACACAGTACAACCCAGTTGTGACAGGAACAGAATGCCACTGCCTCACCTAGTGGCAGGTAGGAAGTGAGGGAATCCCTGGGAGCAGCTGGAAGGGGCCAAAGCTGGCTTCTCCCACGGCTCTCCTAGAAGCTGTGGGGTACAGGTAGAGGCTCTGCATCCGAACCTTCCATTCCATTGGCCTCATCCTACCTTCCACTCACGCCCCATTGTCCCAGAGCCTGCTTGCATTTAGCCCAAACTGACCAACACTGCTGTTACACCCAACGGTATAATTAACTACCGATAATAACCCCAGACAACAAGCCAGTTGAGGGGATGGGCAGCCTGAGTCACAGAGGTTTAAATTTAATTTCTGGAGGACATCCTGTTTATTGTTAACCCAGCCCCATAATTTGGGAGTGTTAACCCTTTGGGGGCTGACTGGTTCACGTGGCTTCTGTAAACTAATCATCTCAGGCTATGCAATTACCAGAAAGGAAAGGTAAACTATGGAAGCTAGGGAAGAAAAATTGAAATTGCTGTTTCCCTTTCTCGAATCCAAAGAAAAAAGGTTCAAGGTAAGATGAGTCCTCTCTGCAGGCCCCTGGTGGAGACTGGAGTTGATGGATGCTGAACAGCTGTCCTCAAGGGCCATTTTGGAGACAGTGCAAATGAGGTCCTGGTGGCCTTATAAAAAGATGGCTCCTGTTCTGTGGGAGGCCTGCTGCAATGTACAGAGTTCTAACCAGGAGGCAGAAAACCTGGTCTCTGCCTTACTAGCTTTGTGATTTGAACAAATCACAATCACTCTGGAGTCATTTCTTCAACTATGAAACAAAGGAGTTGCAATAGCTGGTCTGTTCCACATATCTAGACAGAATCTCATTCTAGAATGTGGGGAGTGGGATGAGAATCCTGAAGAATCCTTGGAGTCTACACTACTTGCAGACCAGGAACCAAGAAAGTCAGAACTTAGTTTCCATTATTTGTAGTGCCACAGCTTCTCTCTAAATCTTAATTTAGAATCACAGTATTTTTAGAACTGCAAGTCACCATAGAATTTTTTTTTTTTTTTTCTGTTCAACCCTCTCATTTTGTAGACAAGGAAGCAGATCCAGAGAAGTTCAATGACTATCCTAGGGTCATTGTGCTGGTTTATAAGAAAACCAGGAAGAAAACCACCAGGGACCCTGACTTCTGGCCATTTTCTCTCTGCCACTCACAGTTCTATACTCTTTTCACATGGATTTCTTAGATGTATTTGATCAAAATGCTTAGTCTTAAAGTACCATGGGATCAGAAGGGGCTCATGGTTCTTTAAGAGACTGGAAATGAAAGAGAAGAGTACTGTTTGGAACTGGGGCTTTGCACAAAGAGGTGACATATACCACACAGACTGAGCTGGCTGCTCCTTATATTTCCACTGCAGCTCTGACAATCACATATAATTTTATCAGGCTAGTCTGATTATTTCTCACCTCATAGCCCAAAAGCCATCTATCTGGCAGAACACCTTTATTTTTTAAAAGAAAAATAAACGTAGAAATTTTATATTCAGAAAATTTGTAAAGAAAGTATAATTCCCACCCCTCCCCTCAGTTTCCTCACTTTAACTAGGAGCTGCTCCAGGCTCATCTTGTACATTTCCTGCTCCAGCCCTGGGGTCGGTGGAAGAACTTGCATTAGCTTTCAACAAGCGTCTGTATTATGGTCTCAACCTTCCTTTCAGCCTTCTTTCTCAATCACCCAATTCAACTACTCTGACTCAGGCACATGGCCATTTGTTAATCCTTCAGATAAAACTTTCTGTTCCAAATTGAGACTTCTTAAATTTTTTCTAGTACTGAGGACTGAACTCAGGGGTATTCTACTGTTGAGTTATACCCCCAGTTCTTTTTAAAATTTGAGGCAGGGTCTTGCTAAGCTGCTGAGGCAGGCCTTGATCTTGTGATCCTTCTGCCTCAGGCTCCAGAGTTGCTGCAATCGAGGGTTATGTGCCACCATACCTGGTCCAGAGAGGGACATTTTTGAGTGGTCATCATCAGGATAGTTTAATTATACAGGGAAACAGGGACATGGCCACACCTCCCGAACAGAACATCTTTCCTCCTCCTGACTCACTTCACGTTATTCTCAGGTTTACAGTCTTGCTTAAATAGCCTTTTACAGTTTTATCCCTTCAAAGAATAAAACATGCTCATGAGAGAAAACTTGAGGAATATAGAAAATGAGGATGGGTGGGGGAGGAGAAGAAAAAAACCCAGTCATAATAATCTCATATCTAAAAGATGACCATGGTTAATGTTTTAGTAGTATTCATTATATTTCTTACAATTTGCAGAGAGAAAAACTGAGGCAAGTAGACTTTTCGTAAAAATAAATCAACCCCCCCACTTTTTTTAAATAAAAAAAAACAGACCTGATTGGTGTTAAAAACTTGGAAGACATGGAAAAACTGAAAGGACAAAACACAAACATAATCATCCCCACAAAGGAGAAAGTAAGCAGTAATATCCTGAATCTCAGTGTGTACCTGTATTTGTACACATATATACACGTGAATATTTAAATAACCTTTTAAAAGTAAAGGAAACAGGAGTGTTTTGCTACTGATCTAAGTTCTACTTTTACCAAAGTTACACATATGCATAGTTTAGTAAGGCAACAAAGTTTAAGTTAACACATTAGTCCCTAGGCCCCCTTAACCTTGTTTGCCTGAGACAGCCATTTCAACTCAGTTTTGTTTACTTTTGGCATTCACATTTGCATCTCTACACAGAAATGCTCATATTCCTTCCTCTTGATCACTATGGCTTTTATTATTTATTTATTTATTTATTTTTGGTACCAGGGATTGAACCCATGGTGCTTAACCACTGAACTGTATCCCCAAGCCTTTTTATATTTTATTTAGAGACAGGGTCTCACTAAGTTGCTGAGGCTAGCTTTGAACTTGTGATTCTCCTGCCTCAGCATCCTGAGCTGCTGGGATTACAGGTGTGCACCACTGAGCCTGGCTTGATCACTATGCTTTAAGCACTAGGTACTTACTGTGGAAGACAGGGTTTGACCAAACAGAAACAGTTTTGGATGCTACCTCCACTCTCTTTCCATAGTTATATCCTAACTTACAGCAACAAGTTAACAATTATGAGGATATTGTGCTGTTTTTCACACCAAGTGTGAGAGCAGTGGGTTGCTCAGGGCAGTCAAACAGGAAGCCTGCAGTGCTAGCCCATGTATACAACAACCTCCTTAGGGTTTCCCAGCCACCCTCCCATCTAAGTCACTTCTAATTCCCAACCAACAGAAATTATTGTTATTTTGAGCCATAGAGTCATGGGATCATTTGTCATGAAGCAGTACGTAACTAACAACACTGCATATTTTTTACTTTTCTTGTCTATGGACTTATCCCTGATTCAATCTGTTGTCTGACTCCACTCCTGGTATATTTATTCTTTTCAGTTGCTCCCATGGTCATCTTGAAGCTTCTCCACTGGAGCCTCAGCCCTGCCCATCAGGACTGTCTGCAGGACTGGCTGCCCTTGGTCCCTGCTGTGTAGCTCTCATGCCTGGCTGTCCCTTCATGATGATCCTTACTGGGATGCCTTTGACCTTTTTCTCATTAGCCCATCTTCTCTTTCTTGATTTAATCCTCATTTTGGTGGAAAAAAAAAGGGTATGAAAGATAATTTTTTTTCAGACTTTGCATAAAATTCTTTTTTTCTCTCATCAGGATAGTTTGACTGGGTATAGAATTATAAGCTGGACATAATTTCTTTTAGGATTTCAAAGGCACTGCTTCATAGTCTTCTGGTGCTGTTGTGAAATCTGAAGCCACTCTGATTTCTGTCCTTTGTGTGTGGCCTATTTTTTATTTTCTTTATATGAGTTTATAGGATTGTGTTCGTCCTGAAGTTGTATAATCTTATAATGATGTATCTGTTTTATCCATTGTACTAAGTAGGAGAGTTATAATTTTGCAATTTATAATCTTTAGTTCTAGGATTAAAAAAAATTATTGCTGGGCAGAATGGTGCACACCTGTAATCCCAGCAACTTGGGAGGCCGAGGCAGAAACTTCAGCATTTTAGCAACACCCTGTCTCAAAAATCAAAAAATAAATAAAAAGGATTGTCATGTAGCTCAGTGTTAAAGTGCCCTTGGGTTCAATCCCTAGTACAAAAACAAAACAAAACAAAAAAAATAAAACAGTAACACCCAAAACACCCAAAAACAAATAAAAAAAATTGTCATGTCTTCTCCATTTTGTTTTTTACTTTTTCAAATTTTTTTTACTTTTTTAAAATTTTTAAATTGTAGATGGACACAATACCTTTGTTTATTTGTTTTTATGTGGTGCTGAGGATCAAACCTGGTGCCTCACATGTGCTAGGCAAGCACTCTACCAGAGAGCTACCACCCCAGCCCGTTTCTGACTTTTGATATTGTTTTAATTTTGATGGTGATCCTACTTGGCCGGTCCTCTCTGTTTCTCAACATTTCATCTTCTACTACTTTCATTTTCTAAATGAAAAAAAAAATGAGTTTAATTCATTTCTATCAGATTTTTAAAAATCATGACTTTAATCCCAATGAGATGGATTCAATTCAGTGCATTAGGCAAAAGAAATCCATTTGCTAATAAAAAAGCATTTGGTCAGTCTTATATTGTAACCCAACCTAATAACCACCACCATAATGCCTTGGAATGCCAAGGCTGAAGTTTTCACATGTTTTTTACTATATATTATTTTTAAAATTTTACTATCAAACCTTTAATTTCTAGGAGTTCTATTTAATTTTCAGAATGTCCCTTTCTTCTTTTATGGTATCCTGTTTTTATTTCACAGATGTCTTATCTAAGGATCTTAATAACAGCTTAAAAAGAAGTTTCTTCTCTTTTTATAGTCTCAGTTTCTCTCCAAGTTGTTTTTTTTATTATTTAATCTTTTTTTATATTAAATGCTTTCTGAGGGTGTACAGCACTTCTTGGTTGCCTGCTCACATATAAGACTGGGTGATGAAAGAAATCTAACTAGCAACTGTGAGCACATGAATAAAGCTGGTCTATTGTGTAGAGTGGTCTGGCCAAACACTTTGGGAGCAACTCCCTGATGTCAGTCTCTTCCTAGTCTTTTCTCCTGGCAGGTAAAATTCCTTAGAGAAGATTCTACCTAATCTCTTGCCTTGGGAATAAAAGCCCAGCAAAGTGTTCTGGGAGCTCAGCAAATGGAAGATTGTGTGTGTGTGTGTTGAGGGAGGGGAAGGGCTGTGTCTTGGAAATTCATGCCATAGTCACTTCATCCTCATGACTTCACCATGGTAGTCCTACCATCATCTGTGCTTCTCTCAGAGGTAGGTCTCTGTTTTGTGGGTCTGAAGCTTATAAAATTTTGCAGGTCTCTTTAAAGAAAAAGAATACAAGGGCTGGGGTTATAGCTCAGTGGCAGAGTGCCTGCCTAGTGTTCATGGGGTCCTGGGTTCAATCTCCAGTACTGCAAAAAAAAAAAAAATAAATAAAAAGAGTGCCAAATAATAAATAGAAAAATAGATATTAAAATGAAAATTTAAATGGATAAAAAAGCTTAACAAATAATCTTTAAAAGTGAACAAATGACACAAACATCAGAAAGTCAAAAATAACCTATTATTATTATTAATCATCTGCCTGACACACCTCTATATTTTTACCCCTACATTTTTTGCTGCAGTCTTTTATTGCCTCTGCATGTGACAGAGCTGGTAGCATAATTTTCTTGAGTGAAAAGAAAGATAATTCAGTCTTTCCTCTAGTATGGTTGATTGAAATTTGTTTTCCACTACTGACAGTTTAGAAAAGCTTTTTTTCTAGCTTACTGGTAATGTATAAATATAAATTTTGGGATTGTTGTAAAATTTAGGAAAATCTCATGTTTCTTTCACAAACAAACTATAAGATTTCAGGGCACATTTCAAGATTTTTTGTACAGTGACTAATCTTCAATGCTCTCTATTAATGACAGTAACCAGTTTGTCATTGATGTCCTTGTAGGAGGGCATATCATGAGTTCTATTATCTTTGTTATGTCTTTCATGTTAAATCTACCAGAAATTTCAATGTTTTATCAGTGTGTTCATATGATCTGCTCCTCCTCTTCATTAACTGCATTATCAAACAATCATCACTCTTACTTAAAATTGATCTTATTCTCTTAATGGATTAGTAGCTTTTGGTACCATTTGAAAAATGCTGTTATGCTTTGCTTGATTTCAGACTGATTTCTACTGATTTAAATGCTCACCTTTATCACTTGTACTTCATTCACTTTACAACTTGTATTCCATTCTTAAAGTTTTCTTTATTTTGTACTAAAGATTGAACTCAGGGGCACTGTACCACTGAGCTACATCCCTGGCCCTTTTAAATTTTATTTTGAGATAGGGTCTTGCTAAATTGCTGAGACTGGCCTCAAACTTGGGATCATCTGTCCTCAGCCACCTTAGTCATTGGGATAACAGGTGTGCATCACACACGAGGCTGTATTCCATTTTAAAATCCAATTTTTTAGTTTTTAAATAAATTTAAAGATACTAAAAAAGGTATCCTTCGTATAGTTCTAACTCTCTTGAGTCAGCAATTTCTCACTTGTTTTTTTAAAAATTTCTGCTAGGTGCAGTGGTGCATGCCTATAGTTCCAGTAACTTGTGCCAGTACCACAATATATTAATTACTGTAGCTTTAAGGTAAGTTTTAATACTGGGGAGTGATTCCTTTAACTTTGTAGTTCTTTGTTGAGATTATTTTGACTCTTCTGTGTTCCTTCCATTTACATATTAATTTAATTTTTATTTTATTTTTTATTTTTTTTTATTTTTTATTTTTTTTTTAGAGAGAGTGAGAGAGGAGAGAAAGAGAGAGAGAGAGAGAGATAATTTTTAATATTTATTTTTTAGTTCTCGGCAGACACAACATCTTTGTTGGTATGTGGTGCTGAGGATCGAACCCGGGCCGCACGCATGCCAGGCGAGCGCGCTACCGCTTGAGCCACATCCCCAGCCCTAATTTAATTTTTAAAAAATATTTAAATCTTCACTCAATTCACAAATTATTTTGAGTGCATGAATACTAGTTGTTTTAATACTATTTAAAAAATACCTTTGATCCAGGTGGGATGGCACACGCCTATAATCCCAGTGGCTCAGGAGGCTGAGGCACGAGGATCGTGGGTTCAAAGCAAGCCTCAGCAATGGCAAGGTACTAAGCAACTCAATGAGACCCCGTCTCCAATTAAAAATTAAAAATAGGGCTTGGGATGTGGCTCAGTAGTTGAGTGCCCCTGAATTAAATCCCTGGTAACCCCTGCCCCCCAAACAAAACAAAACAAACAAAAAAACTTTGAAAAACCATTTTATCAGTGTTAAATACTTCTATTATTCCATATCATAAACCAACCTACTCTTTTGCCAATAACATAGATTATTTAGATTTATAAAAGCTACTAATACCTAGTAGAGTGAATCCCTCCTTTCTAGGTAATTTCTGGGCTATTTTCTTTTGTAATTCAATGAAAAAAGACCCTACATCTTTACAAATATTAGGCTTACTCATTTAAGAATATAATATTTCTTTCTGCTTATTTAAGTCTTTTTATTATGTCCCTTGGTTTTAAGTTTTTTTTCATACAGGTCTCTACATTTATTTTATTAAATATTAAGATCCCAAAGTAACATCTATATGTAAAATTTTTAGCTCTACACATCTTAGATGCAGTCCATGGAATTTTAATCCCTATCTATGTTAGGGACATTCCACAGAATTTTTTATTTTAAGGACTTCTATTCATTTTATCTTGCTGGTACATTTGCCCTGACACCAGCTACCATACCTCCATGCTTGACCTATACAGTCCAAGAAGTTCAAGAACAAAGATTGCATTTCTGCTTTTCAGTATGCATGTAGGTGACCAGTTTTCTCTCCTATGACCCATCACTGTGATAAACTGTGCAAATATACTTCCCAATATCAAGCCATCCTTTCATTACTGAAGTGACTCTGCTTGGCAAAGGGTACAGGCTAATTAACTTTGAGGTGTCTATGTCTTGCTTTCTGATTATGATACCTAGTTCCTCAAGGGCAGGGAATGAATATAATGCTTCTTTGTGACCCTGGCAAAGCACTTGTACTAGGCACAGTGCTACTGACAGTCTTTTCATGGATCAATAATTAATCAATATTTATCAAAGACCACTTTTGTGCCAAGCACTGTGCTAGGTTCTACAGACATCAGGATGAACAAGACAGGCTTAATGATTTCATGGAGATCACAGTTACTACAGTTTATGCACATAGAAAGCACTGAATAATTAAATGAATGAGTAAAATAAGTGCATTGCTCTAGGGCCTTGAAAAACACCAAACTGTGATTTAAAGTTCCTGAAAAAAGCTCCTCTTAGATAAGGCTATATAAAGAGCCAACAAAAGTAACATCCATGTCTTTGGCCTCCTAATCCCCATGTGATCAAACCCCAGCCAGCTGGGTTGAGGAACGGCACATGTAGCGGAGACCAAGAAAACAGAGCTGGCCTCCGCCTTCAAAAGTAAAGCCTGGACAAGTTCTTGGAGCATGGGTCAACAGGAAATGTTTTAAAGAGGATATATGAAGGGAGAGGAGTCTCCTGGGTTTATTCCGAGGCTGCCAGACACATCTCACTGTCAGACACATTGCCAGACAACTGGAGTAGGTGCCCTGATGGAAAGAGCAGGTTCTCTGCCACGGAAATGAAGTGGAGTGAGAGGTGGCATGGAGAAGGCAGGAGGAAAGAGCAACCCAACTACACTTTACCAGGCTCCACGTCTCTCCTGCCCTGTTGTTCAAGCCATGCTGGCATGTGGGACTCCCTAGGAAATAGCTGCTGCTTCTGAGGGCTGCCGCAAGAGAGACAGCATAGCAGTATCTCCAGGCACTGCTGGGTCACACGGGTCACCGCTCATGGTCCTCAAGGGCAGGGAGGACCATGAGGCTGCAGGACTTTTGCTCCTCCTCCTCCCAGCTTTCCTCAGTGTTCTCCCTGTGGCACTGGGCAGGGCAGGTGGGGGTAAGCAGAGGTCCAGTGAGAAGACGGGGCTTGCTCCCCAGAGAATCTCTAGGAGAAATCAGGAGGGTTCTGGTCTCTATGCCTCCAGAGTAGGAGTCCTTCTTGGTTCTGCTTGCTTTTCCAGAAACATCAGCACCAGAGGGCAGGAGAAGGGATATTTTAGTCTCAGCAACAAAGTGGAGAAAACAGTTCTCTCAGCCCCTAATATGCCCCACCTCAGGAAAGGAAAAAAGTTCAGTGTGTACAGAGGGAAAGGGGGGAAAGATTCTATTTTCTTTCACAATAAAGAAAAGTCAACAGGATGTTCTCCAAAGCTACAAATATACTTTTTCAAACAGTAAATATCTCTATTAGCAGCACGATGCCAGTTGGCTAATTCTGTCTGTCTCAGTAAAACCTTTCCAAAAAACGCTCCTGCTCTTGTGTAATGTCTATTTACAAAAACAGCTCTTTTGCATTTTCAATTTGCTGGGTTTCTCAATCTTTTGTTTCCTCACCCCCTCTACTGCAGAGGCAGAGACAAGAGGCAGACCCAGATGGCAGTTGGGTGGGGATCCCCTGGTCACCCCGGCAGATCTCTCCATCCCTGCCTTCTTGGGAGAGTCCTCCACTCCCATTACAAAGAAGAGTGGAGCGAGGCTAATAGCTTGACATGCTTCCCTGTCTTCACTTGGCTTCCAGAATTTGTTTCTAGTGAACGTGAGTCTGGTCTCTGCCTGGGGTGGAAAGAGCCCTGAAGTGACTCAGTCTCCTCCGCCCGGTACCCTTCTGATATCTCTGGCTGGGCAAGAGATGCACAGTGCTGGGGGAGGTAAGGGAGGTGAGAAGGGAGGGAGGGCTGAGCAAGAGTGGGCGGTGGTTGATAGTGGCTGAAATCCTGGCTCCCCAGGGAGTGGTCTGGGCCTGAGTCACTGTCTCGGCAAGAGCAGGAAGGTGGGCGAAAGGCAGCAGCTTCTGCAGGCTACAAGGACCGGCCCTTCCCCCCGTCCTTCTGTGGCTCTGTCCTCGGGCTGCCACCTGTTCTGGTCTCAGGCCCTATGAGGCTGCCACCTTAAAAATCTGAGAGAGAATGCAGGAGGGCCAGGGCCAGGCAGGGCTTATGTAGTCATCTGGCTCCGGTGGAACAGTTGCTTGTTGGATCCATCCTCTCCAGATGAAGGGCCAGCTGGCCGCAATGCCAAGGGCCAGGGAAAGTTCAGTCTGAGCGAGGACATAAGAGACCCCCTCAGAGGGGCAGTGACCTGAGCTGAAACCATTCATCTCAGTGCCCATGACCACAGCCTCTGGCCTAATTAACTGGATCCAAAACCAGAGCACATGGAACATGACCCTGACCTGCCATCAGTCCGAGGAGGGGTGCGTGTGTGTTTAAAAATAAAAGGCATGACTCTGTGACTTGGCTGACTTGTTACTGTGACCAGAACAATCCTTGGGCTCAGCTGTGATCCCTTCTTCCCCATGGCTCCCTAGGATGCCCTCTGAAAAGCAGACAGAATGAATCACACGATGTTAGGTCATGTGAGAGTCAGGGGATATTCTAATTAAAGTGACCATTTATTGAGCATCTACTATTGCCAGATCCTATGCTTCTGATACATCAGTTCACTTGAAGTGGTCCCCTCCTATACTTCACTGGATGAAGATGGACTCCAGAGCCATAGTGCTGGGGTTAAAATCTTAGCTCTGCTGATCACTGGCTTGAGACTTATGACAAGTTCCCTCGCCTTGCGAGGTTACAGGTTCCTTGTCTATGAAGTGGGATGAAAATCTACTTAATTTTACAAGGTCTCTGTGAGGGTTAAGAGTTTAATGCTTAAAACAGCACCCAAGCTTGCAGTAAGTGGTCTGTAAGGATTTGCTGTGAAGGTGGGGGAGGGTATCTTGGTGAGGAAGATCACACCATGGCCCAGAAGGGGTGACTGCACTGAGTCACAAAAAGATAAGTATACTGCAGTGAATGGTTAGGAAATCTGAAACTATTTCTTCTGTTTTAAGGACAAGCAGCTGTCCCATTCCATAATGCATCATAACCAGGCTCAAGTTATACAACTGTTTAAACCTGAGTGGTGACTTCCTCCTGAACAGTGGAAGAATTTGTGACAGAAGTGTGAAGGCTGCTGCAGCAACACCTGGAGGACAAGAAATTCAGGGAGGCAGGAGACTCTTAGTATCTGACAGACAAGTTGTCACCTATTCTATTCTAATCTGAGGGGTAGGAAACGGGTTTCCCCATTTTATAAGAAGAAAACATAAGGCATTCGGAGCTGACAGGCTTGTTCTGCTTACTCAGCAAGCAAGAGAGATAGCTCAGATGGCCTCATTTCCACCCATAGGCTCACAGTGCCCAGGTGGAACTCCAAGAGCACCAGACCAGCAGTGCCACTTCTAAGGCATTCTCTCTAATCTCACTCTCACTTCAGTCTCCTACCCCCAGGAACTGATGAAGAGCTCCCACACTACCCTTTCCCTCTTCTCTGCTGAAAGTTTGGCCCTTGGGAAGCAGGAGGTAAAAGGAGCAGGGCTGAGGATGGAAACAAGACTTTTGGTTCCTCCCTATATCATCCCGGGCCCTGGCCAGAGGGCAACCATTCTCATGCGATGGAAAGTGAGGTCTGCCCTGGTGATGATCAAAAAAATAAAAAAGTATGAAATACTGCAAACATTCAAAAAGTTATAGAGAATATATACTAACTATTCATGGATCTACCAAATGGCTTTGTCAAATTCAAACTTTAAGCCATACTTGCTTCAGGTCTTATCTTTAAGCAATAGTCAGAACTTCAATGAGACTGAACATCTTTGTATGGATTTTTGTCCCTATGGCTTTCGTTTCTGGAAAGTGTTGGATAAATGTTCTTTACAACTACCCCTCTGGATTTCTCATTTTAACCCTGCAAAAGCAACCAAACTAACAACACTATCTTTAGCTAGCTGGAATCAAAAGCTAGCTTCTAGTTTGAATAGGTATTTTTCTAACTGGGGTCCATGCAGAACAGTATCACAAAGCTTCTGCCCAAGTGCTGGTTTTTGAAGCCAGGGCACATAGATCACTTAGTCTACCTACATCATTCCATTATCATACATATCAAAGGTAGTCATAAAAGCAACTGAGGTGAGTTGTTCTTTAAAACACACAAAAAAGAACATACTAGGGTATATTGCACATATACTGAAATGCATGCATGTGAGTTATAATGTCCAAAGATATTTCTAACAGCAAGTGTGCTCAAAATTTTTTGGAAGTTTTGGTCCAAGTTGGCCTCCCTGGCTCCTTTCTTTCTCTTTTCTGAGCTGTCCCACAGGCTACTGCCAAATAATCTGAATAAATCATTTCTTTTGTTAAGCCACTTTCCTGTTCAAGAACCTTCAATTTCCCAAAGGCGAGGCTCAATTTCGATTTCTCAGCATGGCACTGAAAGCACTATAAATGTGCCCCAAGCTAAGAATGCCAATTCTCACCAATGAAGCCTTTGCTCAACCATTATTCACTGCACCCAAACTAGCCTCCTGACTGTCTGCGTCAAATACTCTCAATATATCTCTCTGCACACACCTTTTCCATGCCATTCTGGTAGCCAGATCCCTCTCTCATTCGCCATGGAAACGGTATGTGTTTGATAAATCAGAGTCTAGTTAAAATTCTATCTCCCGCTTGAAGTCCTTCTTGTTGAAACCATGCTGACATTCAGTGATCAGATGTCCTTTCTTGGACTCCCTAGCACTTTGCAGACACTGGCTGAAGACAGGGTCTGACTCATAATCTTTCAAATGCCTCCCCAACACTTAACAGAGACCTCTGACTACTCTAAATGTTTAATAAACATTAAAATAGCAAATATTTGTTGAGAATCATCTATATGCATCACATTACACAGATGCTCCTCAACATATGATGGGATTACACCCTAATAAACCCACTGTTAAGATAAAAAGATCTTGAATGAGAAATGCATTTACTACACCTAACCTACAGAACATCCCACCTTAGCAACACAATCCTCAGTAGAATATCAGTTGTTTACCCTCAGGACTGCAGGGTGGATTGGGAGCTGCAGACCAAACCTGAGGAATACCCAAATTTAAGGGGCAAACTAGAGCCTGTATTCAGAAAGGGATTACATCTGCAGACAGACTCCATTCTTTTAACTCTGCCATTAGGACAGCAGACTGTGTGCTTGGGTTATCTATTTCATGCTACACAGAGAAAGGTTGATGGGCCACAGTGAGCAACCAAACCAGAACCCGAACACAGCACTCTACCTCCCAAACTTTTCTGTACTTCCTCTAATTTCCTTCTTTCTCAAACTACCAGACCCCTAGATATAGGAAGAGTTCCTCCTGTGTTCTTTCTTGTCATAAGATCATCTAGGTATATGGTTCCAGGGAAGGCTACTATTCCTGGAGACAGCTAAATTAGACTAAGATCATTACACTTAATTCTCTCACCATTCCATAATAAAGACAAACATACAAAAGTAGAGATAAGAGGAAGGGAGAGAGAGAGGAAGGAAAAGAGAAAAGGGGGGAGAGGGAGGGGAAAGCATTTGGCTTGGGGTCAAGATGTGAATCAGTGATCTAAGATGTGAATATCGAATGCTTTCTTCCTGGCAAGAGAGATCACTGAGTTGTCTTGCTGAAAGGCAAATGGGTAGATAATGCAGTAAGGCAGCAGGTACCCACTAAATAAACTGGGTGGGCGGGCTGCCTGCACAGAGGAAGCAGAGAACAAAACCTTCTCAATCTTCACGTAAAGTCCACAGTGTGCATAGGGCATCAATATTGGACATTTCTCACTGTGACATTTTGAAAGCCCAGCCTATAACAGAACAATGGTTACCCTTTGGGGACCATGGGCCATGTGCCCCTAGGCCTTATTTAACTATGGCTGGCATAGCCCATGTACTTGGTGAACTTGACCTTGGGCATCAGCCTCCCATGATGTCTCTACGTCACTCTGGTCTCTTCCCCTACTGAGAATTCCAGTCTCAGATGAATGGATGGATTCATTCTGGGAGCAGGAAAACCACTCTGGGAATGAATCAGAAGCACCCAGCCCTGGTCCCCTTGCCAGCCATTGAGCTAGGAACTGAGTGTAATTGTGTGCCCAGGCGCCGGTGCTGGTCCCCTCACATGGAGAGAGGGTCAGGGTCCACGCAAGATATGACGTCGGCACCCTCTAAGGAGGAAAAGAAAGGAATCTCAGCTTTGAGGGACAAAGCACCCTTTTGGTTGTGACCCTCAGTCCAAGGAGGTACCAAGATGTGCATATACTGGTAAATTAGTTCTACTTCACAAAAATCTCAGCTCCTGTTTGTTAGATAGCTGCCAATTTCAATTCTCTCCAACCTCATGGACTTTAGGAAATGGGGGGCCAGTTTTTCAGATTAGAAACTTTCTGCAAGACAAGAGGAAACAACTTGCCTCAGCTCACCCAGAGAATAATTTACCTTCAGTGGTCTCTGTTCTACTGTTCTTCCAATTAGAGAAGAAAAGATGAATTCAGTTTTTTAATTTGTAAGTGCCAATCAAAACAACATAAAGCATCTGACTTTCTGCTTCTTTCTTAAACAATCTGGCAAGAGAACTCCAAAGATTCAGGATGCAGAGGACAAGATAATACCTTATCATACTTATAAGGCTTAGGGGCACAAAGGATAACCATTGTTCTGGAGTAGGCTGGGCTTTCAGAATGTAACAGTGAGAAATTTCTATACATGATGTATACATATTGTACACTTTGTTCTATACATATTGTACACTTTGCATAAAGAGTGGTATATTACAAGGTTGGGAGACCCAGTCTAGCATTTTAAGAAAGAAATTTCTCTAAGGGAACTGAAGAAAGGGAACTTTGCCCATCCCTAGCCAGGTTATAACAAGAAAAGTTACCTTTTTAGGGTTCAGCCCCTGTTGGCCTCCTGTAGACAAAGACGGAGGGAAAAGGAGCAGCTCCAGCTGGGGCTTATCAGGGGATTTCTCCAGGCTTCCCTCTCTTGCTGCTGACTGTCTGACATTTGCCCATCAATCTTGGGCTAAGAAGCAGGTGGAGGAGGGGTCAGAAATGGTTTGAATATTATATTAGAGAGCTAGCCTGGACACTGATTGACATCAGCTGCTTGTGGCCAGGGGTCAGTCTCTGCTGATGGCCGAGCATCAGAGGTCAAAATCCTTCCTGAAGGATAATCTACTATTTTCATTTATTCATAACAGATTATCATGCACTCACTTTGCACAAACAAGTTAGACTCTGAGCATGTTCCCTACGTTAGTGTGACTGGGTTTTAATTCATCTTGCACATTCTGGGGGTCAAATTATTCATACAAGTGCCTTAGAGGTGGATCTCCTGAGGTTCAGGTGTTGTGAATATACAGGTTCTGGGGCCTGATGGCAAGGTAAGAGCCCTCACAAGGCAGCTTCTAAGGAAGCTCCATGGTTGTCTCCTGGGGACGTAAATAATCCAGACCCAGTAACAGGGATTGCGAACTGAATCTTACAAAATAAATCAATCACTAAACATTATGAAGTGTCTACCATGACCCAAATATCACAGAACTCTGCGGCAACTGGAGTTGTGACTCCACTACTCTGAAGACTCCTTGGCATCTATTCTCATGGTTTCAGTTTCCTTAAGGTTCAAAGCCTCTATTTTAGAGGGAGAGTAGTGGGTCATGGCCCCAGAAAAGACTTAAACCTAGTCCAATCCCACACTGGGCGGGTGAATGTACATTGTCATCCTGGCCCCTTCCAAAGGAAATTCACTTTTGAAGACGGTAAAGTGGTGCAAAAACCAGTTATCTGAAGGCGAGTAGTTTTCGTTCACTAATCTGAGGCAGGCGGGCGGCGGTGGAGAGATGTTCTCGGGGGCCAAAGAAGACACCAACTCTACTTCAACAGATACTTAATGAAAGAGAGAACAAGGAAGTCCCTCACTCAAGGAGATGGGAGGAAACGGGTCCGGCTCCTTGGAAGAGACAGAGTAGGAAACAGGATCAGACGCGGGGTCCCAGGCTAAGGGCATCCTCCGGCCCGTATCCCTGGGAGTCCTGCGTAGAGCAGGCGGCTCTCCAGGAACGACCCCGGAGCTGGGGCTCTCGGGCCGGCTCTGGGGTGAGGGGTCGGTGCAGGAAGGGCGGGTGCCGGGACTCCGAAGTGACGCAGAGGCCAGACGCACGGCGGGCTGCGGCTCCAGCCATCCCCTGCCGCCCCGGCCTCACTCACCAGCTCATGGTCCCGAACCTGGGCCGCCCGCCGGGGTCCTCCGCCGCAACTCGGTCCTCTGGGATCACTTCCGGATTCAGACAGTCTCCAGGAAGTGACGCAATCACGCCCCCTCTGCCCGGAAGAGGCAGGCAGGAGGGCGGGGCCCGGCGGGTTAACCCTTTGGCCGCCGCGTGTTGGCCGCGGAGTTTCCCTTGCTGGCGACTCTCCTGCCCAGGCTTGGGATTTTGAGGCTCGGCCTGCCGCCGAGGCAGGAGGACCTCTGGAGGCGTTTTCAGCCGTCAACACCGACTCACAAAATTCTCTTCCACTTCCCAATAAGGGTCCTTAACGGGCTCATCACCTGTCTTAAGGTTTCTAGTCCTGAGACTGGGGAGCAGTGTCCATGGGGGAAGGATCCATTGGAGACACAGTGTGAGGGAGACTCAATTTGCCCTATACTCTTCCAGTTTTTAAATGTTATATTCCGCACATGCATTGCGTGTTACAACACATAGATCTTTCCCTCCTTCAGGATGGCCTAGGGCTCAAATGCAAATAGAATAGGTGCTTTGCGGGCTGAAACATTCTGTAGACCTACTCAACAAGACTCTGAGTAAGGATTGCTCCCAAGCTGCTGGTCCTTCCCTTTGGTGGTCTCCTCTACAGGACCCAATGATATGAATGGTCCCACTCTTTCTATGCCTTCATTTAATAAATATTAACTGAGCTCTTGCAATTTTGCAGGATCTTTCAAATCTTAAGGATACAGCCACACAAAAGAAGTTTTGATCCTGCCCTCTGCCCTCCCAGAGCTGCTTTCTTGCAGAAGGAAGTAAACAGGCAGTTACAGTAATAATACAGGAAGGGATATAACAAGACTAGGGCAGCCTGTAAGGGGACCCCTAAGTCTCACGTGGGGCAATAGTGAAGGTTTCCAGGAGGAACCATTGTGGAAACCAAGCTCTGAAGGTGGAATCAGGCCAGCTGAATCTGAGATGAGGGGTGTGGAGGGCACACAGAGGGAACTTGCCATGGCTAAGAAGAGGACTGAGGGCCAGTAAGCAATTGACTTGCCTCAGGTCTCCCAAAGTCAGACTTTAGGGCCTCAGTCCCTCATAAGCTGCCTGGGATTCTGGGATGAATTGTATTTCTCAACCCAAACAGCTCCCTCTCTAAGGAGAGAGAAGAGCTGGCAGTGATGTCCGTGCTGGCCCTCACAAAGACCTGCTTTCTGAAATTCTTCAAATGACCCTCAACTGTTTCATAAGCTGCCTGGGGAGCAACCAAGGCAGTGATCTAGACAATAAGAGATATATGATTTGTTCTGACATACTAGGGTGCAGTAGAGGGCTCAAGAGTGTGGGACATAGGGGCCAGTCGCTATTTTGTGTTTTCTGTTTCCACTCAAAAGGGTTCACAGTTTAATTCAAACAAGTTTTCTAGTGAAAGGTGGCTCCCCAAGCATATCACACAGATCAGCTTCATCACCGAGTTATTTTTCAGGAAATGGGCCAACATGAACACAAGAACAGCCTTGGAGAGAAAAGAAGTCCCCAAAGGGCAGCCTGGGTAGAGAGCATGGGTGGAGAATCGTCAGTCCTTGCAGCCTTGCAGAAGATTTAATGGATGGAAGGGGTGTTTTTGAGTCTCTGGTGCTTTAGCACCTGTGGATGGCTCCCCCACCTACATCCTCCCTTCTCCCATACTCTGTCTTCCTCAGGGATTCTGCAGTGATAAATATTTCCAAAAATGTTAGCCTGCCATATACCAAGGGAAGTCTGTTTCAGGGATGGGAGTGGAGGTAGCAGACACATCTTGTAGGATGAGAATGAATAGGTTCTGGACTAAAAGACTGGAGGATACCAAGGCTTTAGTTCCATATTTGACGACATGACTGACTTCAGACAAGATGTGACCTCAGTCACATCTCTCCTGGCCTTGGTCCCCTCCTCTATAAGTGAATGACAAGATAACATCACCAAAATCTCCCACATTCAAATTCTTAGTCCACTGTCACATTGACTCTACAGGCTTTTGGGAATAGGTGAATAGAGGAGGCCAGTGAGGCAGGTCCTTAACAGAGGGACAAGCCCAGAGAAGTTGTTGCGGAGATGAAGCTAGGTATGAATCTTATGGGAGGGAAGGAGTCACCTGAGGCCTGACTGGGACTGTGCTCAAACCTTTAATGTAGTCAGCAAGGAATAGTCAGGGCCCTGGCTCTGGTTCCAAATGGCTTGAGGGTGTCTGTTCCTTCCTTAGGGCTTCATCATCCTTGATCACAATGTAAAGGTTCCTGGTTCTATCTGGGATGGCAAATAGGTGTCATTCCATATGCTAACTTGGATCATTCATTGCTGCCTGCTTGGAGTGTTGTGTTGAGGATTCTAGAGAATCTACCATTGGCGGGAGAGTTCTGTGATTGATTAGTAATGTCTGTCTTGGACCAGTCGTGGACATGTGATGTATATATGTCATTTTTTAAAATGTTGTCATTATTTTAGCTGAGTTACTCGTTGAGCACGCATGACATACTGGGTAAGAAAGTAGTTCTCATTTAATTCTTACCACCCTATGAGGTAGGTACTACTATTATTATCATTTTACAGAGGCGAGGGCTAAAACATAGCCATGGCGTGGTGAAGCAAAAATTCCAACCATGTGTCCTGGCTCTGACCCTTGTGCTTTTCACCACTATGGTATCCCCCCCCCTCCCCCGTTCCTTGGTTCCTGAGGTTCCTGCCTCTGACAATCGATGGCTCTATTGAGGCACAGCGAGGTCCCAAAGCACCAAGGAGATGGAGTCATAAGAAGCGTATGGACTGAAGGCCAGGTTGGCAGTACAGGACCAGGCACCTAAGAAGGAATTGACTGTTGCTCCGCCTCATCCTGGGAGCTTTTATATGCTTCCTCCCCTCTGGAAACCTGCGACCAGCAGATGGCAGTACCTGGCAGGGTTGGGAGCAAAGGGCAGCCCCTGGCTTGGCATGGCAGCCCTTTAGGGACCAGGCAGCCCAGATGTCAAGGAAAGCAAGAACAAATGAGGGTGTGGAGGAAGGATAGCCATGGGTCCAGAGGAGGAGGACTGACCTTAGACCTGCAGAAGCCTCATCGGCCAATGATTTAGTCCCACCCAGCAGTGGGAGCCTCTGGGCTTGCATCTCATGGAGCCTGCTGTAGCTTTTTTTTCCTCCACTCTGGGAGAATGACTAACTTTAAGGACTAAAAAAAAAAAAGTGTTTTGATTACACTGCCTTTTTACCAACTGGGAGCATTAGTCACCGTGGATTGCTGCAGATAACGGGGAAGGCAAGCAGCGTCCCCCTCCTCCCCCTCCTTCTCTCTGATTAGCTCACAGGCCCAGGGAGGAGACGAGTGAGAGAGAGTGTACCCAGGAGGGAAAACAGCCCCCACCCTGACGATGTATTCCCCAGGCATCAGGCCAAGGGCTGCTAGGGCCATGGAGCTGTTAGGTTGGGGCTGGGCAGCCCCCTCACAGTGGTCTCTGAGGTAGGCCCAGTCCAGTGGTAGAGGTGCTCACTAGAGAAAATTGGCAGAAGGGTCACTCAGCCAAGGCCCCTGAGGTCTGAGGTGGCTCTAGGTGCCCTGGTTGGAGCAGAATATACCCAGGAAGGGGACATGGGAGGAAGTCACTGTGATATGGGGATAGTGCTCAAGCCGTGGTGTGGCTAACAACTGCTGCCTTGGGCTGGGGCCCTCGGGGTTCTGACTGGGGTTGAGAAGTTGCTGGCAGGTGGACATGGTGCCCACATCCTATTCCCATACTTCCCCTCTGTCCCTGAGGGGCAGAGCCTCATACATTGAATGGCCTTCCTGCCCACAGGGGCCACTTTGCTCCCACCTTGGTGCTGGGGGGCCGAAGGGCTAAGGCACTCTTCCAGTCTGGCCTGTTGACCCAGGGTGCCAGCTCAGGGTCTTCTTGGGGACTCTGAAGCAGAGAGGGATAGAGCTGGACTGCTTCAGGAACAGGTTAACTATGTGAGTCCTGGCCCTTTGGCTCAGCTCCCAGTAGTGGTCCACTCTGGAAAGGAGATGTTCATCTGAGTGGCCCTTCAAGTGGCAGGACCATGGATATTTATGTGAAGGATTTTGAGCATTAGGACAAATAATGTTTTTAGGACAAAAGATAGAAACACTATTTTACTTCTTCTCTAAGGAGCAGAATGGAAGTTTTGCTGGGCTTTGCTGATTTGCTTTTGAAAATAATGTTTGAAAAGAAAACATCCACAGGTGTTTGATGTTTTCTGGCCTCATAAAGCTTCCATAGCACTGCATTATAGCAAATAGGGTTGAAACAGTAGGAGCAGTTCTTCTGGAGGCCTATGAGGTGTCCCCCAGCCCCAGGGCTATAGCTGCTATAAAGTGTCCAGGCCCTGGGGTTGTCCCCTCAGCTCCAGAGTCTTTTTAGGCTTTGCTTTCCCTAGTATCTTATGGCTGGTATATGATGCTCCCCACCCCCACTGACTGCCTCTTGCAGTTCCCAATAGTCATAACTACCATTGTGGATGAAGCATGTTACACATGAACACAGATAATGTGTTCTTCTCAGCCACTTAGTGGGACAGCTCCTCAAATTATGTCCTTTTTACAGATGAGGAAACTGAGGCTGAACTAGCTGCCCAAGGCCATAGATTTGATCATGAGAAGCATGAATGTTTAAACCCAGGCTGTCTAAATTGCCTTGGAGTATAAAAGAAAGTAGCATAAAGTGGTGGCGGTACGGGGAGCTGGTATTTAAAAGTTTTGCTTCCTTAAGTCATGTCCTTAGTGCTTGCTGCTTCTCTGGAGAAGTATGATGAGGCTTGCTGGGCTAAAGGTCAAATCAAAGTCCCTCCTGCTTGGTGTCTGTACCACCCAGAGGTCAGCTTGCAGCCAGCAGGTTTCCCTATATGGGAAGTTAGTAGGTGGACTACATAGTTTGGGCTGATGGTGGAGGAATAGAGTAGGTTTGGGAATTTTGTCTCTTGGCTGGGATAAAATTCCAGCTAAATCCATAGGGTGTCCTGAGTGAGTACAGCTCCCTGGAGTGTGTGGCTTTCCTAGGGAACCCTTGCAGGTCCCCCACATGGTGAGCAGACCAGGGCATGGGCATGACTGCCCTAGCCTGACCTCACTCCAGGCCTGGCTGTTCTGTGTCCGCTTCTTGCCGCTGTGGCCGAGACAGCCCCCAGACACCGGCAGGGCAGGTGGCAATTATCCCTGGGTACTGATTACACCGCAGGGCCAGTAGTGCCCCAAATAGCCCAGCAGCCCAGCCTGGTGCAGGGAGTGGGGGAGGAGAAAGGTCCTGCTGAGGAGGAAGGGGGAGGACCGAGGGGCGTGGGGCATGGATGGTCGGGAAGGGCCACCGGGGCAGGGAGGATTTCATGCGAAGTCCTCTGCCTTTTGTGCAGTCCATGACCCTTAAAGAAAGGAATGAGGTCCTATCATAGTAGACCAGACCCAGAGCAATTAGATAGGGCAACATGCCACTCAGTCTGGTCACAGAGAAAAGTGGTGCCTAGCATGAGGGGCATGTGGGGGGTCTCAGTGCTGGGTAGGAGGAGCTGGTAGTGCCATTGAGCCTGGCCAGCTGCTGCCTCTAGCCCTGGCCTGCTGAGGCTCTGGTCTGACCAGAAGGGAATTCCCAAAGAGGGAACATGGCAGGGAGGAAGAGAGGCTAGGCCAGAATGAGGAGGCTGCTGAGAACACCAGCTCCCCCTACCAGGGAGGCCAGTTGGTTGCCCCTCTTCCAGACTCAGCCACACCGTTGGCCTTGCTTGGGACTGCAACTGTCCAGGCACCGGGGCCCTCCCTCAGGGTCCTTTTTAACCAGATGCAAAGTCATGCAGCTGCCAGCTTTGGTGGCTGGGGGCCTGTGACTGGGGCCAGGGCCTATGGGATGGAGTATCTCATTGAAAGACTGGCTTGTTGCCCCTCCCATTCCTAACTATTCTCCCCTCTGACAAATGTGCTTGGACATTGGTTTCCCTGAGATGTCAGAAAGGGCTGGATCTTGCCAGGGTAGCATATCCACAGGGGTAGGAAGGCAGGGAGCACCAGTTTCTCATGCAAGTGGCAAGAATTGATAGATTGGCCCTGAAGGCATTCAGGTTGGGGGAGAGGCAGGTTCCTTTGGAGCCTCTCTGACTCCCCATAAACTGGCTTCTTTTACAGACTGCCTCTTGGTGAGCTGTGTGGATACTCAGAATGGCTATGGCATTGCATGAGACAAACAGGGAAAAGAGAGACACCCCCCTCCCACCATGCACTCCAGTCTTTTTCTGTTAGTACAAATTCCTTTGTATGGACCACCCTCCCATGGAGAGTCTACATCCATGGCAGCATCCCACCTGTCAGGGAGGGGCTGAGCTGACTCCCCTGCCTCTCTCCTGCCCTCCTTTCTTCCTTCTCTATGCTGCAGCAGAGAGAACACCAGGGCAGAGGTTGTCCCAAAATTCACCAACTTGGAGACCAGGCAGGGCAAGCACCTGGTTTTCTAGGGGTCTCTGAACAAGAGCATGACAGTGGGTCATGGTGCCCGGCCTCTACTCCATCCCTCCACCTGAGGGACTCAGCACCCATCTGGCTGCACCTGCTCAAAAGCCACCTGTGAGTTCTGAGGACTCAGGCCAGAGCAGGAGGCTGTGAGTGGCTCCCAACCACCTCTCCCAGCAGCTCTGCTAATCCAAATAAGATAGGGAAAAGGCAGTGGGAGGAAATGATAGTTTCATGGTTATTTTCAGAAAGGAAACAAAAAAAAAAAAAAGCAAACAGGAGCACACCCTGCATTTTGGTACAAAATCTAGGAGTCTCAGGGAAAAGAACCCACAGTTCTTCCTTTTTCTTGTCTTCTCACCAGATGCTGGGGAGGGGTAGCCTGGGCTGTGGGGGCCTCGGGCTGCTTTTCCATACAAAGGAAAAGAGGTGAGGGGCTGCAGGAGGCAGGTGTGAGAGAAGCTAGCAAAGACCCTTCCCACAAAGACTGCTGGAGAAGGAGGCATCTTTGTCTTGTGGGCTGGTGGGGGCCCACACTTTGGGGGTGGAGGGAGCTGTAGGAGCACGGGAGGTTCTGGAGCTGAGGCCTGTAGAGCACAGTGGCAGGGGTGGGATTGGTGGGCTGGGAGGGTGTGTCCTACAGGCACAGTGCAGGGAGAAAAGAGGGGGAGGGAGAGCAGGAGCGCAGGTGCTTGTGGGAGAACGGAGTAGGGCTGCTGTGTGCATGTGTGTGCAGGGTGTGTGCAAAGATGGGGCCACACCACCTGGGCTGTGCGCAGCAGGGATTGCTCAGGGCCCAGCCAATTGCAGAGGACAGTACCCTATGCCAACCCCAGAGGGAATCTGGGTTTAACTCTCTGAGCTCTGGGTTTCCCTGGATTGGGTGGGTCAGGAAGTAGGGGCCTGAACTTCTGCTTTGTCTGCAGGCCTGTTTGGTAGATGTATGACTCCCCCACAGGGAAGTCTGCAGAGACCCTGAGAATAGGAGGATGTGAATGGGAAAGAGGTGGAAGCTGGGGTGGGAGAAAAAGCTAGTGGCACTGATAATGAGGATGCAATGAATTAAGACTCCTAAGTGTTTGCGCATGGTGTGTTCTAAGAGCAAGGGTCAGGGAGAGCTGAGAATTAGCAGGCTTATGAGAACTGAAAGAGTGAATTGGAAAATGAGCTGATCCAATGTCTTTCCTTGGGGCAGGAGAGGTATTATTATCCCATTTTACAGATGTGTCATCTGATGCCCAGAGAGAGGTTCACTAGTGTGTCTAAGTTTCCATGACTGGCCATAAAATGAGGTAGGAAGGGAGATGGGCAGTGAGCAAACTCAGGTGAACTGTTGGGAGGTCTCTTTGGTGACAGGGGCTGTTCCAGGGAAAACCAAGTTAGGCTGACTATCTGGAAAATCCTGGTCCCAGGAGGCCCATGGGCTTGGAGGTTCCCCACATGGAAGGATGGAGCCTGCTGAACCAGACCCAGCCCTGGGACCTGGGAGGGTTGGAAGGAGATGGAGGCAGTGACTCAGCCCATCCGACACAGGCTTGACCTAGAGGTGGTTGGGTAACCCTGCAGACGCTACAGCAGGGTGAGGAATGGAATAAGTGGCTGATGGTGGAGACAAGGGTGAAAGGGTGTGCCAGCAGGGAGGGGCCGCAGTTCCAGGCAGCCCATTTAGGAGAAGGATGAGGGGAAGCATACTGGGCTTTGGGGATGGGGAGGAGTAAGGTTCCTTGACCTCCTGAGAGGCAGAAACTTGGATGGTGGGTTTGGAGCTGGTAACCAAAATTGGAGGGTTCTTAGAAGTAGGAATGCTCAGGATGGACCCCAGGTAGAGATTCAAAGCCTTCCAGGTCCCTGCTGCTCCCTCACTATGACAGTGGCTCTAGGAGCTGACCATCTCTTGGAACCTTCCAGTCCATGGATGTGAGGCTGATCTGTGCACTACAGGCCACTGCTGAGCATTTCTGGCATGGGGTTGAATGGGACCCCAACTAAGGACTTTTCCAGCAAAAAGGAGAGGAAATTGGTTTAAAAACATATTATAAGAGATGAGTACAGAACAGAACATTCCCATGGATTCAGGCCAAAAAGAACCAGAGTTTAGGAATGAGAGGACTGAGGACTCAGAGCCCCAAGAAACAAGTGAAGCCATGCCACCATGGCACCCATGGAGGACAGAGAGGACATGGAGAGGACTGGGTGCTTCAAAGCAGCAGGAAGCAGGATCTTTGGATTCGAACCTTATCTGTTATTACCGAACCCTGGCTGAGTCCCAGATGTGAGGTGGAGGAGTAGGTCTTACACACAAGGTGATGGTCCTGGGACTTCTGCATGTTAGGGCTGATGATACTATTTGGGTCCCCTACTAGGACAGCTTGCTTTTCTGTGGGATTTCAAGACCTAGAGAGGGACTGTGACTTTGCAAATGTCATACAGCTTTGTCCCAGTGTCGGAGCCAAGATGAGAAGCCAGGTCTCCAAACTCCTGAGGCAGTGGAGCCCACAGGTGCCTGCCACATACATTCTCATTGGTTGGAGCTTTTAGTGCCCTAAGACCCAGGAGATAGAGTTTCCACAGAGAAGTGAGGATTATTCCTGAGCTTGTCACCTCTGAGTCATCTGGATCCTGTGTGTTTTGCTCACCTGACCTGGTGAGAACAGTGACTGAGTTCAGACCAGGCTCCTAGCTCCACCTAGAATATCTTCCTAGATTTTTCACCTGTTGAAGGAGAAGTGTCCTCACCTGCCTCCCTCAACAACCTTTTCCAGGCTTCTGGGTCAGGGCAGCTCTTTTTCATATAGTTACATTTCAGCAGATCCTCCCCACTACCTACTGGAGTAGGGTATCAGTCCATGGTACAGATGTGGGGGGTAGTTTGAGGCTCAGCCAAGTGAATGAACTGACTCCTGGTCCAAAACAAAGAGAAAGGTGTTTCTGAGACAGAAGTGACAGCTTTGCTTTTCGATGGAGAAGTTGGACCTCTTGACCAGCAGCGGCAGAGAGGAAGCTGAGAGAGGGGAAGGTAGAGGGTTGTCCTTGCCTGGAATGGTGGTGGCAGACTCTAAATGCCTTAGAGGAAGAGGATGTGGGTGGCTTTTCCTCTCAGCTCTCTATCTCAGGTCCTGTGTGGAGGAGCTGGCTCCCACATCCCAGGGGGATGCTCTGCCTGGACCAAGGGAATCTCAAGACAGAATCCCCTTTCTCAGCCCTCCCCCAGCTCTGGAAAAGTCTGTCCTGTAGCAAGGAGAAATAACCAGAATGCAGTACAAGGACGTGTCATCTGGGTTGGACAACCTCCATCAAGCCAGCTGGGCACACTCCAGAGATGCCAAGCTGCTGCGCTGTTTCCTGGGACCCATGGCCACTGGGATTTTCTCTTCCTCCTTTAGGAAAAGGACAAAAGAGTGTGCAGTCCCCAGGCCTCCAGGCAAGGGCCTTGGGGTAGCTCCACTCCACCTGAGTCTAGTGGGATAATTCACGTGATATCCTTAGCACAGCGCTTGGCATGTAGGAAATACTAGTATGTTCATGGTTTTATTATTATGGGCAACTTGAAAAAGGACTCTCTGAGGTCCTCTAGGAACTTCCCCTTCTTCATTCCCCACCTTCCCCACGCCTGGTGTCCCCACCTCCCACCAGACTCTGATTTAGGTACCTTCCTATCAGGGACCACCATTATCATGACACTATTCCCAATATATTGGAATTATCTGTGTCCACCTCCCTGGACAGAAGATCCTCCAGGGCAAGGACTATGTCATATCCATCTTTGCACGGGGTGGCCACCTTGCTCATGGGATGCTGAGCACTGTTCCTGGCTTAAAACAGTTTTGCTTCCTTAATCGATGAATAGATATGAAGAAGCTCTGGATGGTGTCATGTTGCCAGGAAGAGATGGAGACTGAGGAGAGCTTTTGGAAAGACAGGAAATGGAAGACCAAAAACCTTGGAGAGAAGGAGGAAGACATTTTTTTTCATGAATGAAATTGCTTAGATAAGGCTAGAGAAATGGGGTACCAAACAGATTTCCAGGAATCTAGGGAAATGGAGAACTTGTGGCAAAAAGTACATTGTGGGTCAAGTGACTTTAGGGATGTCCTGATTTGCATGCTCTGGGTTCAGGTTACAGATGGGAATATGGCCATATTGACAGAACCTGGCCATCTACCAGATTTGTGCCGAGGCAGGAAATGTGACCACTCCAGCCACAGAGAAAGGAAGAAGTTGGATTTGTAGGAGTAGTTTCTGAGAGATGAGCCCAAGAGACATTCTCACTCATAGATTGGGCAGCAAGAAGAGTCCTCCATCTTGCTAGGGCTTAGCACCCAGGCAAAGGTCAGTGGGAAGAGGAAAGGCTTTCAGGCTGCGGTTGTTGAAGTGGGTGTTCTGGCTGTCTTTGGCCCAGCTGAAGTTTAAGAATCACCAGTGGACCTGATATCCCTGATGTGAGAGAGAGATTAAGAAGACGGCAGTCAGAGGTTATAAGAACAAGCAGGCCTTGGGGACAGGGAGATGTGGTCTGGGGGGGAAGGACAGGTCAACTATGTCACTGTGGCCTGGTAGCCCAGGTATATTTTGGGGTTCTGCTCAGGGCCTGTGGGACCTTTTCTTGACTGTTAACCTTCAGTGTTAGTTGGCTTCTTTTGGATGCATTTATCTCCTTTAAAGAGCTCCTATGATTTGGTCCCACACTGCCACTCGGATTTCCTCTTTTCTTGTGGACCTCCTTCCTCACTCCTTCAGCAACTCTAGCTCCATGGTATTCCTTAAACAGCCCAGGACACCAGCTCACCAGGACCTTTGTATTTTGTCTCCTCTGCTTGATCCACACAGCCCACTTTATCACTTCCTGGGCCTGTGTTCAATGGTCCTCTGTCCTGGGAGGCCATCCTGAAGTACCCATATGTAATGGTCATTCCCTCCCCCCACCAACATTCCTTGTTCTTCTTACTCTCTATGTTTTTCTCCGTAATTTATGTCACAGTCAGACCTAACACATATTTGTTTATTGGTTTTTATCAGTTTCTGTCCTGGAGAAGGTAAGCTTTGAGAGGGCGGGGCCTTTGGTTTACTCCTGTTTCTTCAATGCCTAGAAGGAAGTGTTGCATCTGGAGGGCCCTCAGCAAATACTCACTAACTAATCAAAGTTCTTAACACCTTTCTTTGGAGCCCTCCACTGATGGGATGGGGATCTGAAAGCTTGGCTGTGCCCTTATTAGATGCGTGAGACAAGCCCAAACCTCTGTAGACCTCCGTTTCCTCATCTGAAAAGAAGTCTGTTGGGTTAAATGACTTGAAAAATCTAGGGGGATCTGCCCACAGAGGCGGGATAAGGGAAGGGCCCTGAGGTTCATAGTTTTCTTCAAAAACATTACATCATTAAAATCCCGGATGCCATTCTGATCCCAAACTGGGGTTGGGCATGGGCAGTGCCACCGGCCCAGTGATTGGAAGCGAAGAACTGCCCAGAAGGCTGAGGTTAAGGATGGATGACTAACAATCAAGGGAGAGGGATGGATGAACAGAACTGGGGCAGCTGCGTTTTATTCAAATCCTTGATAAGGATCAGGAAGCAGGCAACAGCCCAATGACACATTAATTAACTTTGCAGATGATACTGGATCAGGAAGGTGTTATATCCACCCATCTTGGTAAGAGAGAGAGGACAAAAGGACCTGGAAAGGGGTCAGAAACCAACCCAGGAAATGACAATAATGAACCTTGGCTGTGGCCAAGAAGGAAAAGGACCTGTGCTCTCTTTGGGTAGATGGGGGGTGGGTGGAGAGAATCCGCGTTCAGAATACTGATCTTCAGTGAATGGCAGGACTTGAGGTTGGTGGTGAGGACGACATGGTCCTTTGGCTGTGTTTGAATTGAGACACTGATCCTTGGTGGGGTCGGAGCTCTTTTTCTCACATCAGAGGACGGGGATGGGGCAGGGGAAACAAGGAAAGGATAGAAAGATATTGATGGAGCCCCCAAAATGAGCCAGGTACCATATACATGACCTCATTTGAACTCCACCACAGAGGTGAAAATAAAGGAGGAAACTAAACTTCTGAAAGACCAAGAAACTCATGGACAGTGGCACTGGGAGGAGGTGGCACGGTTGAAATTGAGGTCCAGAATGGAGGCTGGGATTCCAAAGGAGGATGTTTTTCCTAAGGGAAAATTGAAGCAGTTGCTGGCTCATCCAACTGCCACTTCATTCTCAGGACTGAGATCTGAGTAAGCAACAGATTCCCAAAGAAGGTTTTCGCTAGTACCCTGGGGTCGCACTGGTGTTGGAAGTTGTTGGCCCACTTAGGATGAACTGACCTTCCTAAGCAATGGCGGAGTGCTAGGCCATAACTACATGGAGAGACCAAACAGCGAGAGTAGAAAGGTACCAGAGCTCTTGTACCTGTTGTTGAAAAGATGCTGAAGGACTTGGGTGCTCAGTTCTGTTTTGGTCACTAACCTCTCTCAGGGCACTGATGGATTCTGGGCTGGTGGGTGGCCACCCCCTGGGGTGAGACATTCCAAAGAATACAGGCTCACAGACAAGGGTAATATTCCCTGAAGAGGGCTTGGGGCAGCCCTAGCCTTAGAAGTAGCAGACATCTCTTCCTTCAGGGAGTTGAGAGGTCAGGCATGCCAGAAACTATCCCAGGAACTCAGTGTGTGACCAAAGTGACCTCAAATATGTAGCTGAACAGTCTGTGTCTGGGTAGGTAATGAGACCACAAAGAAAGGCCCAAGGCCCAGATGGCTGTTGACCCTGGGCAGTCCTAGAGGGGAAGCAAGCCTGAAGGACTAGTGATCATGCTTCATGAGAGATGAGCAGGGCCCAGGGAACACCACTGGGGCCACAGGAAGATGAGAGAATGGTGGCCCAGAGCCCCAGGAAAGGGATGAAGGAGAAGACTGCAAGAGTCGCAAGAGAGGCCTGAGGTCCAGAAAAAGGGCCTTTTTTAATCTAGAGAACTCGGGACCAGAGCAGGATCTCAACAGATCCTGAAAGCCACATGTTCTGACCCTGAGACAATGTACTGGGGACCTCTCCCAAGGCAAGGCCAGGAAGCAAGCTAGGCAACGCTGAAAACATCAAGTGGTCGGACTCCCACCCAGACTAGCACTTAGAACTTTCTAGTTGGCATTCTTGTTTGTAGCTTTGTGGACACTTCAGAGACTTGATTGCAAACTGGGGAAAGCCTCACTCCTATCCTTACAGAGGGCTGTGAAAGTGACCAACCTTGAAAACAACGGAGATGGGGTTGATGGAGACCTTTCAGCAAAAGGAATGGTCAGCTTCAAGAACTGGGTGTCTAGGAGAAGCCACTGGGGTATGATGTCCTCTTGGCCTCTGTGGATGATCTATGGTTAGGACCGAGTGTCCTCAGGGCTGTCCCAGGGACTAGTCTGGTGTCTGGCCAAAGGTCTTCAAGATTCACTCAGATCTTTCCCCTTTCTATGAAGATCTCTTTCCTATTTTCAAAGACTGGGTTTTCTGAACAGAATGCTTTGGGATAGATTTAGGATTATGACTTATTGTTAAAACCCCACAGTACCTTTTAGAAAGTCCCACTAGTCACTAAGATTTTGCCAGTATAATTTCTAGCTTTGGGACACATAGAGGCCCCCTTCTTTTCTCAAGCTTGAAACACAAGGGAAGCCCATCAGGGCCAGGATGAGGAAGCTCACAACCTCCTCATACATGGCAAACAAATCCTGGACTAGCAAATGCAGGGAACAGTAACAACTGGCCACAAGCTATGGCCTTTGTTTACCAAAATCCACCTTGCTATTCCTTTCTATATATTACACACACACACACACACACACACACACACACACAACCTCCATTACCACCATATAAAAACATATGCTACTCCTTACTCTACATTCTCAAAAGTATCTCATTTATACCAAACTCTGGTTCACCAAGTACAACCTCGCAAAAAGCCATCACTTTCAGATTGCCACTTTTAAGATGGTGCATGTGTGTGCACGCCTGTGGTGTCCTTTCATTCACCCTCAAACACCTTAGAGGGTGCTTGGAAGGAGCTATGCCTCTAATTCTCCCATACTTTAATGATTTTGCTCCAGGCTTATTTTCTGCAAAGTCTCCATCAATTCCTTCTCATGGAATTCCTTCTCATCCAGGCATTTCCTGCAATAATTCTCTGCTTCATCCTTAAGTTTCAGGGTTGAGTCTCTTCTCCCCATATTTGCAAAACCCAGGCAGGTTGGGTAGCCGGTGTGATGCTATCAGAGGCAGCCTTATCTATCTACAAAGTGTGAATCAGTGATTACACCACACAGGGCTGGTGCCAGCCAGGCGGACTGCCATATTGCCAAGTAACCCAGTGGTTGAACCAGGTTGGGCTGAGTAATATCCACCAATGGGAAGTGAGTTTATTAATCATGCGGTGTTGTACACTGTTGACGAAAGTGTAACTCTGAAGGCCTGGTTTGATTGAAGGTGCAGGTGGGGCAGGATGCTAACTATGAAGACACCCAGTGATAATATCTTTACCTCTGATAATATTCTCCTGAAAACTATAGAAATCTGGAAGGAAACATCTAGTTTAGTGAAAAGATGGACTATAAGCGCAATCATTAGGAATTCTCAGCTATCTTGGATTTCCTTTAAGAAGGAACTCTCTGTCTATAAAGCTGTCTATAAAGCTGCAGTTTGGAATTCTGAGTTTCTTGAGGTGAGAGAAAGGAATTCAATATGGCAACCAGTGACCTAGAATTGTGTGGGTGTGAGAATTTAAAATTCCATACTGCATTCTCTTTATTCTTCTCTCATGTCAAAAACATTCTTTTCTAAGGCCGCAGCCCACCTCCTCCACCCAGCTCTGGCCTCAACTTTTTGGTAACTATAGCCAATCAGAAATGTCCTCCATATTTCTGTGATGGGTCTGCATTGGGGTGTCAAGAGCACTCTCTGAGCAGGGACACATTTCTGTGACTTTGGGCCTGGCCTGGTTTGCACCTCAGGGGCAGACACGCTGATCCCTCTCACAATCTGGTGCTACATTTACACAGTGCATTGTCATTTACAAAGCCCGAAACTTTGGTGAGGCAGATCACATGCAAAAGGCACAGCAGAGAAGACCAGGTGAATTTTCTATAATGTGCACAGAAGGAAAAGGAGAGAGTACTGAGTTGTCCAAAGACTGCTCTAGAACCAAACTTGCAGGGATAAAGGATTTTTAAGACTACAGGGAGTATGGTGAGAGGAGAGGGTGGAGATGCAGATACAATAAGTGAAATGCACATATTTTCCTCAAAAGCAATGGAGAAAGCTCTAGGCTGGGTGGTAAACTTGGTTAAGGATGAGGAATGTTCTGGGAAAGATAGCTGGCGGGGTGAGGGAAGCACTATTTTCATGGGAGATAGAAATCATAAGATGTGATGGTTTGATGCTACACAAACTTTCCCTGCATGTTTTCCAAATCCCAGATGTCCTTCCTTCCCTGAAAAGCATTGGGTCAGTCATAAGAGCTATTTTTGAATCAGGACCACCTTGGCTACCTTTCCCAGCTATTGACAAGTGAGGCCTAGAGGAATTCTGTCCAAGTGGGATTAAAGTTGTAGAACTTTAAAATCTGATTTCCCCCCATTATCTGACCACAAAAGAGTTGCCAGTCTTTTCAGTTATCTTGCCAACCCTGAAGAATCCCTGTCAAGTTTCTGTTTTTCAGGCTTCAAAAAGCTTAAGCAAAAGAGGCCCTTCAGAGTCCTCCTGTTCAGGAATTCCTTAAGATCATTAGAGAAATACTTCACAAAGTAGGAGATTTACTCATTGGAAACCAGAAGGAAGGTTCTAGAAGATTTCAGTCACCAGTCTTGACTCCCATGAATTTATCCAACCTGTTCATTTAATCTGTGATAGTTTCAGACTCCCAGAAAGGTGAAGTGGGATCCTATTCTCCTAGAACCACAATTGGCACTCAAAAATGGATTTGAAACTCTGGAACCCACACAATAATCTGACCCACTTCCAGTAACACCAGGTTCCATATTTCCAGAGTTTTTAGAACAAGAACAGCAAAATGAGGCATAGCAACCTATCAAACAAACCACCAGCCAAAAACAAAACAAGACAAAAAACAGGCCAAACCAAAACTTTATGCTATGAAAACAAGAAATAAAATAAGGAGATTTAAAGGCCGGCTGATTGTCAGCAAACACAATATATTTACTGTATGGCATTTGCTCACAGTGCAAATGGTACAACATTACACCATTTCAATATTTCGGTTTTTAAAAATGCTGTTTTCATTAACTATATTATATTGGCATAACAATGTGACAAAGGAGCAAATGAAATGTTGGTGAAGAATCTCACCTTTTCACAATATCAAGCATTTTTTTAACCTTAGTATAAGGTACTATAAATCCAAGAAATAAAAACATCCACAAAATATATTACATCTGGTTTGTCTTTTTCTAAGTACTCAACTTTGTACAAAAGTCTTTCAAAAAATATCATTCCCCATAGGTTTTCCTGTTTAAAACCTGATTTTTTTTCTCTCAGTTCACATAAGTTAGAGTGCATTTCTTTTGTTGGTTTTAAAACATGCAGACATATAAAAAAATCTGGATAGCACAACCTTTTGGCAACAAAGTTATTTTTCTCTTAGTTTAGCTTAAATGTCTGAGAACAGTTTTATTAAAACAAAGGAAAACTCAGAGTAATCATGCAGTGACATGCATATCCCAGGAGGAGCAAGGAAAAAATATTAAAGGATATCTGATTCCTCCTTCCAGCTTTGAAGTGACCAAATTTTTTTTTTAATAATCATCACATTATAAAAAGTATTCAGCAAAATACTGTCTCTGCAAAGAAAGATTTTACCCTTCAGCTGAAAAAATATGGGCCCTCCTGGCAAACTTCATCTTCCTCTCTCACCTTCTACAAAAAGCCCAAGTACCTGGAAATTCACAATCCCCCTATTCTTTGAGTTTTTCTCCCCTTTCACTAGAGTCCTCTTAGTATTATTATCCACCACCAAAAACGGTGCTTTTTTATAAAAAAAAAAAAAAGTGGGAAACGCATAAAGTGACTTTAAAAACAGACATTCTGTAAACTCCAGACCTTTGTTCCTTCTCTCTGGGCAGCTTACTGGCCACAGGAGAAATAACGCTAATAGGGAACAGTACATTCAGTCAAGACTGCTGGGAGCTGTGTCAGAGAGCACCCTTCCCTACTTCTCCACTTCAAAAGGGCCACCCTGTGTGAGGAAGGGCTGGGCAGGACAGCTGGGGAAGAGGGGGCGCCTGAGAAGAGGTGAGGTAGGGCAGGGAGAAGGTGAGACTGGGGAATGGAAAAGATGTGCCTGATTCATCAACATGGATTAATGCAAAAAATCCTCATGTAACTTAGAGGAAAATTTGGACAGAGATATGTGCATGCATATATACACACATATATGTATGTATATGTGTATATATATATATCCACGCATACATACAAACATGTAGATATAATTTCATCATTTAATATTTTCATAAAAAATAAATCATTTAAAGCTGTATATGCCTATTAGTTCTCTTTATTCCAGTGCACTGCACTGGATAACCAAGTACCTTAGATATTTGATTTTGCTAGGAATACATATGTATGTATGTATGTGTGTGTGTGTATATATATATATATATATATATATATATATATGCATGTGCACATACATATACATACACATACATGCACACACCATACACATATATTTAAATTCTATCTGTTGTGTTGGTGATGACAGAAGCAAACAACAACAAAAAACATGGCCAGCTTTCTCATGAATGGTGGGAAGAAGAAATAGGTATGAGAGTGAAAAAACAAAGTTGGGTGGCTGGTTGAGGCCTGCCTTTCTGATAAAAGGTTTTGAGAGACCTGGGGAAGAAGTCAGGGAGAGGGGGAAAGAAGAGGGAGAGGGCAGAGGGCAAACTCAGGAGCATAGATTTTGGAAAGGGGGGGCCGAGAAAACATATTTTTTAAAAGGCAGGCTCAGTGATGGCTGCTCTTTCTCCCCGCAGATCAAACTGCCCTGAGGCCTAAGAAGGAAGCGCTCGGAAAAGGGGGGGTTCTGAGGGGCCAAACCCTAAGCGGCTGCAGCAGCACCGCGGCGGCGGCATCCGAGGCATTTCTGTAAGAAACATTATTTCGGAGCAGATGGAAGACCATCTCCTCCAGCCACGTGCAGGCCCCTAGCCTGGGATATCCCCGAGCGGCTTTGGGGACCCGATGTGGGGAAGAGTTTGGGGGTAAGACACAGCCCAGTTCAGCTCAAGAGTCTCTCACACACGCGCGCGCGCACACACACACATACACACACACACACACACACACACACACACACACACGCGAGCACGCACACACTCGCGCGCATCCCCGCACGCAGGCGCGCGTGCGTGCGGCGGGCAGCAAGCTCTGCGCTTTGGTGCGCTCCATACCCCCTCCCCCTCTCGGGTCTTCGTGGGGGAAGAGACACACAGGGGGGAATCAGTGAGGTGCTTGGGTAGGGCGAGGGTTGGGTGGGCCCCGCCTTCAGTCCCCCCGCAGGTCCTTGGCGCGGCCCAGCGGCCCCTGGATCAAGGCGATCCCAACTGAACAAAGCGGGCTAGACGCCACCTTTCCGCCCCCACGCCTTGGCTAAGTGGGGGACAGCGAGGGGAAGGCGCCTCCAGCCTGGCCCTCGACCGCTGGCCGGTGTGAAAGGATGGGAATGGGGGGCATCGAAGGGGTGCAAAGGGCCGCACGTCCATGGAGAGGCCAGGGCGCGGCCCTTGAGCCTCCGTGGCTGGCTTTCCCGCTGCCTTCAGGCGAGCAGCCGGGAGGCACTGGAAGGGAAAAGAGGGGATCTGGGGGCCCGAGCCTCAGGCGCAGGTGGTGACCACGGGGGCCAGAGACACGGTGGGCGCCGAGGACGCGGAGGGCGCACCCCCCTTCTCCGCCTTCTTCTCCTTTTGCTTGAGGTGGATCTTGGCGTGGCGCTTGCGCTCGTCGCTGCGCGCAAACTTGCGCCCGCAGAACTCGCAGGCAAAGGGCTTCTCGCCCGTATGCGTGCGGATATGAGTGGTGAGGTGGTCGCTTCGGCTGAAGCTCCGCATGCAGATCCGGCACTGGAAGGGCTTGTGGCCCGTGTGGATACGCAGATGCCGGGTCAGCTCGTCCGAGCGGCTGAAGCGGCGGTCGCAGCCCTCCGCCGGGCACGCATGGGGCCGCTCATGGAGCGGGGTCTTGCTAGGCCGGTTGGGGTACTTGCGGGGCCGGATGGGCTTGAGCGTGAGCGGCGGCTGGGGCAGGCTACCGAAGCTCGGGTGGATCTGCTTGTCTTTGAACGCCTTGATGGTCTCCAGAGGGGTGATAGGGGGCGGATTGACCCGGATGGGGTCCATGCCCTGGAAGGGCTTGTGCTCCGGAATGGACCCCATGTCGTTGGGGTGGTGGTACAGGTTGTAGTCAGGAATCATGGGGAAGAGATTGCTGTCCAAGGCTGGCTTGGTCGATTGGTAATCCTGGGGGGAATAGGCGAGCCCGGGGTTGCCCTGGGGATCGTGGAAAGATACGGGCTCCGAGTAGAGATCTCCGCAGTTGGAATAAGGGGGTAACGCCGGATACATGGCCTCCACGTCTCCCTGCGGCGGCTGCACCATGCTGGCGGTGGATGTCTGCGTGCTGAGCGCCCCTGAGGCCGGGGGCACTCCCAAGATGCCGGCACTCATGAGGCTAATAATGTTGTCCTGGCACCAATTGGAAGGGGAGTCGAAAGCGAACTTTCCCAAGTAGGTCACGGTCTTGTTGCCGGGGGCTGGCTGGAAGGAGCCCGAGTAAGAGAGTTCCGGGTTGGGCTTCTCGTTGGTCAGACCGATGTCCATCACATTCTCTGCGGAGAGCGGGGGAGAGAGGGGAGGGGTGAGTGAAGCCGAGTCGGCTCCGGGCCGTGGCGCCCAGGTCCTTGCCCAGGTGAGGAGGGTGCGGCCGGCTGGAGTGCGCAGCGCATGGGGTAAGAGGAACGCTGGGCCCGGCGCAAAGCGGGCGGTGCCGCGCTCCCGGGCGCAACCTGGATACAGCAAAATACTACGGATCGGGGTGTGGAGTGGCTGCGGCACACACACCGCACACGCCGCGCACACACTCACGTACCACACACACACGCGCGCGCGCGCGAGAAGCATTGTTGTTCTTCCCGAGGTGGGGCGGGCAGGTAGCTGCAGCTACAGGTAGTTTCAGACCCGGAGCGCGCCGGGCTCTCGCTCTCCAGCTCACACAACTCGGCCTCTTCCCCTGGCCCTGTCTACTCCAGGACGCCGCGCCTTTACCGCCAGGGCTATGCCCCCTACGCGCGCTGCGCCTGGGTCGCGGACCCAGAGCGCTTCAACGCTTTGTCCTCGGAGCGTAGAAGGGTGCCGCCCGCAAAGGGAGCTCTCCGGTCGCCTCCCTGGTCCCCAGCCTCCTCCTGGCCTGAAGGGGCTTTCAGCTCTTGCTGGAGGGGAAAAGCCTATGCCCAGCCAGAGAGGGTGGAGGGCGGCGGAAAACCGGCCCGTGTCTCCAGCGCTGGAGCGGCCGCCCTTCCCAAGCTCCCGGGTCCCAGGATGGCCCCCTGTGGCAGTACCCCCAGCCCCGCGGGAGAGCCCCCTCCTTCTCCCAGCCGTCCCCACACCCCCACGGTTTTGCTGAACGCCCCGGAAAGGCAGCGTCGCAGTACCTCTCCCACCGCGGGGACTCCACGCCGCACATGGCTCCATCCCGGGTGGGAGGCTGAGGGAGTAAGGGGGGAGAGCGCGGGTGAAAAAAGACGCTGGGCTCCTCCCGAGAAAGGGGGTGACAGCACCACGCCTTGCGTGCAGCCCAGAGATCGGGCCCCCTGCGTGGGGAGGGAGAACCCCAGAGCAGCTCGCACCTACCTCCCTCCGATCGGCGGCTGCCCCCACCCGGGAGAACAGAAGCCTCTACCGTGGCGTCGCCAACCGAGCCTTCCCGATCGGGGAGGGCGGGAGGAGTGGGTGGGAAAAGCAACTCGCCCCCCAGAAAATTCCCAGCACGCCCCCACCTCTCCATCCATCCATCCATCCATCCATCCATCCATCCATCTATCCATCCATCGCTAGCTTGTTCCTTCCTTCTCTTCCTCTCCCCTGCCTTCCTCGCTGCCTTGCAGCCTCCCTGCCACCCTTACCTGTAGCCATCTGATTGTAATGGGCCACCGAGTCGCTGCTGCCAGAGAAGAGGTTGAGCGCGCTGGGGATCTCCTCGGGGTACAAATTGTCAGGCAGTTGGTTTAGCAAACTGCTCATGGTCACCGGCAGCTTCTCGGCGAGTTTGCCGGTCATAGCACTCCCGAGCTGCCGCCGCCGCCGCCACCGCCGCCGCCGCCGCCGCCGCCGCTCGCTCCTAACGCAGCTTCCAGGCAAGCGGCATCGGAGAGGCGATCCGTGGTGCAGGGGAAAAGCATGCGAGAGGGAAAGTTCGGGGGGAGGGGGGAGGGAAGAGGGGAAGGGGTGGGCCAGGGGAGGGGATCTTCTCTTTTTTGGGGGGTGGGTGGGAGGGGGGCAAAGGGGGTAATCCTCTTGGGTGCCTCAGCTGGTGCTGTGTGAGGCTGGGTCGTGGGGGGTGGGGCGTGTGCGGGGGGTGGGGTGGGGGCTGGGCTCGGGGTGATCTCGGCTCTAGGGGGTCGGACGCGGCCTCAGTATTGATCTTACAAACAGACACGCGCCCGCCACCCCCCCGTCCCCCGATCTGCCACCACCGCCGCCACCGCAGCCGCTTCTGCCGCCGCTGCCTCTGCCGCCGCTGCCGCCGCTGCTACCACCACCACCAGCCCCGCCGCTTCCTAGCAAGCTCACTGCTGCCCAAAAGCTCCCAGCCAGGGAACTCCACCAGCCTATTTATCTGAGCCCCGGGAAAACTCCGTGACGTAGCTGCCCATATATGGACAGACAAAGCCCAGCCGAAGGGGCGCGACGTCACAATGGAAGCTCCTCACAATGGAACATTAGAAAGCAGGAAGCGGGCCGCAGCCAACGTGCAGCGCCCGCATCGCTCGCCGCTCTTAAATAAAGAGAGAAAAAGAGAAAAGTAGAAGAAAAAAAAGAGAAGGAAAATGTGAAAGAGGGATGCTGCTGAAAGCAAAGCGCGCAGCACGCAGTGCTTAGTGCTTAGTGGAAAAACCAGTAACCAAGCCTGTGTGTGTGTGTGTGTGTGTGTGTGTGTGTGTGTGTTTGCGCGCGCGTGCGCGCGTGCGCGCGCTTTTTTGAGAACTGAATTAGCATGTATGGGGGGTGGACTGGGGTTGCAACTGGCCTACAGCAACCCCGGGAGGGAGAAAGAAAATTGAATACACCCGACGATGTCCCCTTGGTAGTCTGAAAGCTGCTGGGGAACCCGGAAGGTATGCGCTCAGACTGTGCTCCTGCGGCGCCCCTAGAGTTCAGGACCCTACTCGAGACTCTAACGAGAGTGCTTCCCTTTGCCTGGGGGTTCCAAGGTGGTTAGGGCTCTTTGGTCCATTATCCTGAGAACTTTGGTGCACACCTCACTCTGATTCGCAGCCCCTGCCCCTTCCTGGACCCCTGGCCCGGAGCTGACTTCCAGTTGAACTCGGTGATGGTGGGGTGTTGTAACTGCCAATCGTTTTCGCGGGAGGCAAGAGTCCCACTCATCTGGAGTCGAAGATGTGCGGTTTTGGTGGTGAGGAAGAAGAAATGAAGTTTAGGATAGAAAACACGTGCACCAAGTCCCAGATAAATTCCCTAACGGTTCCAAAACAACCCCTTTGGCCACAGGATGGCAGGAGGGCCCAGCAGGCCCCAGCACAGTCGCTGTCTATTGCTGCCTATGAAAGGGCCGCCGCTGAGTTGCACCAGGAGAACACCGAACCCACGATCTCTGAACACCCCCCCCCCCCAGCCTCCCCTAGTCTCTACCCTCCGCTTCGCCTTCCACAGGGCTGTCCTCATTGCTGCCTGCCCGCGCCCTGCAGTCAAGCGCGGCCTATGTGCCGACCCGGAGCGCTGTCACCTCCCGGAGCGGCAGCGGATCCCGGGGGCGGGTGATGTGTTCCCCGAGGCCTGCTCCTAAAGCGCGCGCGGCCGGGCCGCAGGCGAGGGGGAGGAGAGGAAGGGCGCACAGAGGCGCGACCCCGAATCACACCGGCTTGGCGGGGGAGGATTCTCTCCTCGGTGGCCGCGTGGGCACGGTGAATCCCGCGTCCCCCGCTGCAGAGTCGGGGTTGGGGGACCGTGCATCTCTCAGGGGGAGTGGGAGTGTTGACAAGGAAGAAGAGAGGATCCCCGGGCCTCACGCCGTGGGAGGGCCATGCGGGCCGGGAACGTGTGGGAGGAACTCCCGAGCTGCGCATTGTGGTGGGGGTGGATGACAACCTCCCTTCCCTCCCCGCCACTCCACTCCATGGAAAGCTGAGGATGGGAGGGCCCGGTCTCCCCCGGATCTTCTCTAGTTCTTAGGAAAGGAGGGATTCCCGCCGCCCGCGAGCCCCCTCTCCACCACCCCCTCCGCCTCTCCCGCCAGGCTCCCAATTCCTATGCCGGGGAGGCACAGCGCCCCCGGGCTCTCCTCCGCCCGCGCGGCGCGGGGAAGCAGCGCGCTGCAGCGGTCCCTGGCTCCGGCCGGAATCAGGGCATGCAGCGCCTCCCGCCCCCGGTTCCCTGGGGGAGGGGGGCGAGCGGCCGGTCGGGGGGCGTGGGTGGCGGTGTGAGCCGGGCTGGATGCGGGAGGGGCCCTGGCGGCTGCAGGGAGGGTCGCGGGGCGGCTGGCCAAGCCGGGAAGAGCCATACAAGGAGCGGATCCGGTGACGTGCCGGCCGCGCCCCTTCTCCTTCTCTATTTGGCTGCAGATTCCGGTCCCCGAATTTGCATATTTTGGCATCCAGTGGAAAAGGAAAGAAGAACGGAACCCGCAGCCTTTAAAGGAACCGTAGAGGCTGTAGCGTCACCTAGGGAGGCGGTCTGGGGGGCGTGAAAAATTAGCCAGCTGCTGGGGCCTCTGGCCTTAGAGCTTGGCGGTAAGAGAGGGGCGGGGAGAAGAGAGGACCCGCGAGCTTTGGGCGCGCCAGTCCCAGTCCTGGTTCCTCAGGGGCGCTTTCTGTTGCGCGTGCACGCCGAGGATGTGGTTATGTGTTTCCCTGAGGGTGTCTGCCCAGGGCCAGGTGATGCTGCGAGGTCCTCCGTCTTGGACAAGCCGCAGACCCCAAGACTGACTGCACTGCCCACGTCTCCCGGCACGAGACACAACTCGGCTCTTGCGGGGGTGTTGGAAAGGAAGCGAGAAGCCTCTGGCTCAATTCAACTCCCAGGATCCCTCAATGCACCCACTTTCCACCTGTCGGGCTCTCTTCCCTGGAGGATGTGCAATGAGGAACTGGGAGCTTTATTCATGAACCACAGGAGCCTGCAGTGGGAAAGGCAGAGGCAATGGTAGCCTTTGGTTCCTTGAAGGCTTCCAGGTTCCATCGCAGGTGGAAGGGTACATCCACTCCAGAGGAGGCTCTCCAACTTTAGAGTCTAGATGGACCTGTTGCTCCCAAGGAGGATTTGTAGCAGAGCTTATTGACTGTATTAGGGCCTGCTTACCTGCTGGGGGAGACTAGATAGGAGTATTTTGGAGCAAGATGCCCTACCCCTCTTTCCTACTAATTCTTAGTATAGAATGGGAGCATTCAGTTCAAGTCAAGTGTTCATTAAAGTTTGAGTGTGACCTTGGGCAAACCTCTGTCTTTCTTAGCCTCAGTTTTCTTATCTGTAAATTGGGATAATAATAACAACACCTACCATGTAGGAAGAATTAGAGAACCCTCGTAGACTACTTATGCTAGGCCCCTAGCAAGCAATCAACAAATGGCAATTATTATAATTAAACTTCGTCTTTCCCACACTCCCATATGACAGAAATGCCCTTCTTCCTGTGTATCCCAGAAAGGAGTTTAGACCATCCAGTAAAAAGGGCTTGGTATGGAACTCCATCCCATATCAACAAGAAATATTTTTTTATTATTTATGGAGAAAAGGAAATTCCTATCTGAGTGTTAGCATGCCAATCACAGCATGGTTAAGAAATGGTCTCCATTCTACAGGAGCGCAAACAAGGATTAAGATCTCAACAATTGGTGGTAACACCAGAGTAACAAGAAGTCATGTAGTCACTCTTTTTAAAAAATTATTTTTATGTTTTATAATCCTACTACATCGAGTATAACTTCCCATTTTTGTGGCTGTACATGCTGTGGAGTTTCACTGGTTGTGCGATCATATATGAACATAGGAGAGTGATGTCCGATGCATTCTACTGTCTTTTTATTGTACTCTCACATCCATCCTTCCCTGCCTTCCAATCTGGTGAACCTCCACTCCTCCCTCCCCACCCCAGTCACTCTTGAACACTCTGGAGCACCCTTTTAGACTTTCTTGAGGGGTGGCTATAGCTCCCGGGGGGGGGGGGTGTGCAGGATGCTGTGCCTTCTCTTTTCTACCATTAAAGTAGCCATGTTGGAGAAAGCTAGCCCTGCAAACTTAGGCCCTCATTGTATGTTTCCTGTTCTAGTGGCAGTGCCAAAAGGTGTTGACTGTCACCTGGATAATGGTGGCAGAAGGATGCCAGGGTTCTGTGGCAAGAGGGATGATCATGATTGTGGAATATGGTAGAGTGTTTGGAGTGGCTACTTTGTAGAATACTAGCCTTCTTTCTTCTGGTTGCCAAGGCTGGAATTCAGCTTAGAAAAAAAAATATTTCCCCTGTCCTCCCTCCTTCCCTCTTCGTTTCCTCTCTCCCTCCTGAAGAGGAGCTGGAGGTGTTTGTTTCAGTTTTATTGGCGGGCTTAGGTGAGATTGCCAAGGGCCTAATTACCTGAACTCTAAGCCCTGAACTTGTTGGGGAGCGAGTAGGCACTGGTTCAGAGCGTCCCCCCAACCCCCAGGCTGGTGAAATGCAGGCAGGCAGGCGGCCCCTCTGCAACAGAGCCAAGGCCGCCCAGGCCTTGGCTGCTCTCTCTCTCATCCCTGAGAGAGACTTACAGGGACTACTGCAGCATGTATGGGAGCTGGTGTATTTGTCTTGGTGAAGAGTAAGGGAAGGAGATATGGTCCGAGATCCACTGCAGAAAAGAGCAAAGTCACAACTCTGGCTTGGCCCTTTTTCCATAGTCACCACTACACTCTGAACTTCAGCTCTCCTTGTTGCTAAACATAGTCTTTCAAGAAAGACCTCACCCCATGAACACAACCTGGGACATTAGCTATTTAGTGCATTGCCATTCTCAGAGGGTATTTGCATCTTAAAAGGAAAAGCTTAGAGAGGGTAATAGATACTTTAAAGAAATTAAGTTCAGTACTTAGCTTGACACCTGAAAAATGGTAGGTGCTCATTAATGACATAAGATCAAGCCTGGGGACACGACCTGTGAGGATTTGAGCAGAGAGATGACCAGATTGCTCAAGGTATACCAAGCATTAGTGTAGAAGGCCACCTTGGTGGGATTACTCCTGAATGGAGTTCTCTTGACGGTCCTCCATTGTTTTCCATTTTGGATTGCTGCACAGGAGGTGCAGAGGAGAACCACAGCTCACCAGTGAAGTCCCCCTGACCAGCCCTCCCTTCAGTTCTGGAGGCCGTTGGCATTTCGTTGGTAATGACAGTCAGCTTAGAGGCTTTTGCCTAGAAGCCTGTGGAAGGGGAAATACCATTGGCAGCCCAGCAGGCTTCCTGAAGAGTTGAGGCTCCTGGTGAATTCAGAGCTGAGCATGTTCTCCGAAGGAACAGAAGTCTTAGGCTTGTAGAGGTTCCAGACTGTAGCCCCAGAAGATGGAGGTGACTGATGTCAGATGCCTGCCTTGTCCAGGCCCTGTGGACACACTTTGTTTTCTTCAGTCTTTATAACAGTCCTGTGAGGAAGCTTTTAGGACTGTACTTATTTTCTTTCTAAGTCAAAGATCTAAGTTGTTGGGAAGAGTAAGTAGCTTGCTGGAGTTACCTGGCCTTGAAGTAGCTGATCTGAATTCTGAACTCACCTTGCATGCCTCCAAAAAGAATGTCCTTAACACTAATGTTTGTTCCCATTATGGCCATGTCAGGGGCAAGAAATGAGACAGTAGATGTGGGTGAATCAGTATAAAACCTGGGGAGAAAGCAATGCATAGAAGAAAGGCAAACTTGAACGTGGCATCCCAGTATCCCTTTGGATCCAGTGTGGAGGTAGGGGAGGTGCCCTTACTAGGGTGTTGGTGTTGGTGGTGTGTGTATGAAGAAAGGGGTACGACGCTCACCATTCCCAGGGAGATCAGGGAGGAGTAGTATTTCTGCCAGGGCCTCTCGGTAGATGTGAGGGCCACTGTGCTATTTTGAGCTTGGGCCCCCCCTTCCCTAGGATGTGTCAAAGGATCCTCCCCAAGTCAATCATATACTTCCATTTTAAACACCTGTTTGTGTCTACATTCAAACTAACTCATTAAAATCATGAAGGTGTTTTTGGTCATATTTTAGGTAATTTCAGGGAAATCTGGTGACCAGAGAGAGAAAGTCTTATTACAAAGTACATTTGCTATGAGGGCCCCAAGCCCCTTAGATGGATAGTCCTGAGACCACTCCCAAGACAGAAGTCCACAGCAGTGAATTATTTGCCAAGGCAGGTCCCAGTGTCAAGAGGTCAGTCAGGGTTATGCCAGCCAGGGGACAGAAAGGGAAGGACAGATGTAGAAGGTGAGATCTGAGCAAAGTGCACTATGGTAGAAATTTCAAGCACCATACCATTCTGGGAATCAGCAGTTCTGGATTTTGCCGTAAACTTCTATGACTGTAGGTCTGGGCCCTTCTTATGCCTGGTTTTGGGAAAGCGTTGGACTGTATAACCTACCTCTAAATTCCTCCTCGTTCTGTTAATCTGTGGGTTCCTGACTTGAATCTGTTAGAATTTCTAATACATTTATGGTTCTGGAGGGCTGGGCTGGATCCTTAGCTCAGGGGAGGGAGGGGTCAAGGGATGAGGGCTTGCCATGAGGTTAGCTCAGGGGGTCATGGAGGATACGTGGAGTCATGTGCTCCCCGGGTCTGTCATTCCCCCAGGGCCCACAGTGGGACAGCCCCTCTCAGCTGAGAGGGATGGTGTCTCTGTTGAAGGCCTCTCAGGGGATGGGGCTTTTTGGAAAGAGGAACTTTGTGAATCGAAATGAACCAGAAAAGGCATGAGTGTGGGGGGACAGTGTGGGAGGCAGTCAGGGGGAGTAAAGGGGGTGGAGAATATGAAAGAGAAGAGGGTAAGTTCTCACCTCCACGGCTTGCCATACAACTAACTACCTCTTGCTGGGTGCAGACTTTGCCCATGGGGTAATTGCTGAATGGAAGTCTAGCAGGTTCCTCTCCTCCCTAAAAAGTCCATTTAGGAAAGCAGAGAGGGTTGCAGTCCCTAAGTCCTTGTCTCTTCTGTGCTTCCAGCCTTAGCAACCTCCTCAGCCTCAAAAATCCTGGCCCTTTGCCTTGTCCATCCAGGTGAGGAGCTGGAGGCACACTTTTAGTTTCCTTGTTGTTCTATGTAGTCAACAATCTGAGATTCAGAAAAAAGCAGTTAATGACTCTTTGGGGCCCAGAATTAGAAATCCTGGTTGTATTAACAATATCTTTTATCAGGTGGTTTAGGTAGGACTTCCTGACCTTTGTCATACTGGGAAATGAAACTCTTTCTACAGCCACTGCATTAAGGGACTGAGGCTTCCCTGGCCTCATCCTATCACTCCAAGGGCCCAGCTGGAGCCTCCTCCAGCTGGAGAACTGCACATTGGGCAGGGACCCTGGCTGATGGCATGGACTTCCCTGCCAGGGCTCGTGGTCAAGGGGCAAAGGAAAAGTGTCTCTCAATACTGCAGAATCATCTGGGTTGTTCAGAACTATTTGGGCTAGGATTACCCAGGAAAGTTACACAAAAATCAAGAGATGGTATCCAAGCTTCCTGAGGGCAGGGAGTTTTAGTCATTTTTGTCCTCCAGGTACTGTCCCTGTCCCCAGTAGGTACTTGATAAAAGCTGCCTGATCCAGTTCGGGTGTCCAGTTGGTTCTGTAAGGTGGCTGATTTGAGGAGAAGCCAGCTCCACTTCACCTTTCCCATCTGGTCCCTTCCTTCCTAAGTCCACCCCCAGCCCCCACTCCCCACCTCACAAGATGGGACCCTCTTAACCAGTTGAATTTCATTTGGAGGTGGGGTGGGCTCCTGGGTTTGGGACTCAGCATTCTCATATCACAGAGACCTAAGTCTACAAAACACTTCCTGCTACTCTTTGGAGAGGAAACAAAAGTGACACTGGGGTTCTATACTCAGGGAGCAGGCTGTTTAATGTGAAAAGGGGAACAAAGCTCCTGTGGAAAAGATCACATCCAGGCATGATAAATGTACTACAGGAGGTACAAAGAGACAGCTCCGAGGAAGGTCCTTTGCTGGTTTGGAGGAAGCAGCTATTCAGGGGAAGGGGACAGTCTGGTGGAGGATGAAGAGGCTTGACCAAAGTTTTGAGGAAGGGCTAAGAAGACCCCAAGTGAAGAGGGGAGAGGAGAAAAGGAAGAGGAGTGGGGATCCCACAAGAAGCTAAAGATTTTTTTCTGCTCCTCTTTATGCTGACTTCCCTGTTTTTGTCTCTGACATTGGAATCTATTAGCATTGTTCTCACCAGACTCATCCTAAGTGCCTGCCTGGCCTAAGCCTGATCATGGTTTGTGGTCCAGATGAAAGTCCTAAAGGGAGAAACAGGGACAGAAGGGAGCCCTGGCTACATACCAGATCTCATTTAGACATTTGGGCGCCTACCAGAATGTAAGCATCATGAAGGCAAGGACTGGACATGTGACCTTCATGGCTGTATCCCAGCAGCTAGGACTGGGCTCATCTGCTCTGCTCATTGGGGAGCTCAATAAATACCTGTTAAGAAGATGAAATGTGCTAAATGCTCCACTCTCCTGAAAGGTGGCTCATTTCCAGTCTGAACTCCAGAAGGAAGGATCCTGGGGAGACAGGATGGCCAAGGAAGGGGCACTAGGGAAAAACGTGGATCCCAGGTTTGGGGAGGGGTGAGGTGGGGTAGGATTAATCAGACATAAACTCAAGGGGTAATAGCCCCGTTAATTGAGTGGTAATGATCCTTGGCATTTTTCATCTTCAAAGCCAGGAACAAACTGTAATTAATACTCCCGCCACCCGGGGGCAGGGTGTGTGTGTGTGTGTGTGTGTGGAGGGGGGGTGGCGTGGAGAATCTTGAGCTACAACTACTACTCAGGCAGGGAAACTGAGGCACTCGAAGAGAAAGTCTCCAGGAGAGAGGTGGGGAATCCGTGCGCAGCCTGGGATCTTTGGCGGTGTCTTGAACACATCAGCGCGTGGCCCCCCTCCAAAACTCAGGAACTTGGAGAGCCAAGGTCTTGATTGGGGAAGGGGGCGCCGAAGACCCTCTCAGGCACGACCACGGGTGGCAGTGGGGAATGGGGTTTGCAGGTGGATTGGCCAGGAGAGTCGGCCCAGGCTGGTGCTCTAAGGGCTGGACCGCCCCCCACCCTCCGCCCCGGCCCCCCGCTGCGTGCGGCATCCCCGCGGCCTTAGCTCCTGGCGCTCCAGGGGCAGGGCTGCGTGGCGCAGAGCTGGGAAGGGGACCCGGGAGTCCTTCGCTCTCAGCGGCAGGCCGGCTCGCTGCACACTCAGCGTGACTCACTGGCGGCTCCGAAATGCTTCCCGGTTTCCTCATCGCAGTCTGGCTGCCCCAGCCCCGAGGGAGTTTTTCATTAGAGTGATTACCCGACTGTCATTAAAAGCTGGTAAATAGCACCCAGGGACCGAGGCCGCGCGGCCGCTTCTGAACTGCAGCCCGGGTTCGCAGGCCCCCGGCGTGCGCGGCGCCGCTCGGCCTCCAGGCTCCAGGGCCACCAGTTGGAATCCTGGGGTTCCGGTGCCAGGGGCCAGGACCCGTCGGCCTGCGCGATCCCCAGGACCCAGGACGCTGTCTGGTCAACTCGCAGCGTGCACAGTCGCCCTGTTTTCTTTTCCCTGGACCGCCCCTCCTGGTGGAGGATCTGGGTCTTCTGGGAATTGCACTCCAAGCAAGCCTCCATCCTTCAGTTGTGCCCCAGCACACTCAAAAGAGCCTACCCGGGGATGCCCCCTTTCAGGTGGTAGTCCACATGTTGCCCCAGACTTTGCACTCCTTCCTGCCTAAGTTTTAACTTTGTATGGCCGTCGTCGTCTTTTGATAAACGTCTATCTCCCACCCTCCCCACAAATATTTGCTCCACAATGGCAGTAACTAATGGTTTTGTATGATTGTAGCCCCTCTCTCCCCTGTCCCTGGCCACTGCCCCTCTCCTGGCACCTGTGTCTGGTATATAGCAGGCCTCAACCTTTTTGAATTACCAAGTCTCTAAGAGGCAAGAAACTGATGACACCCTTTTCCTCCCATTTATTTTTAATTTGGGGGGGGGTAATTATTTATTGTGCATCTACTATGTTGTCACACATTGTGGATAAGGCATCAGTGAAAGCAGTCCAGGTTCTTGCTGCCTATCACAGGTCTGAGGAGTGTTCAGGATGGGGACAAATAAATACACCTGAGGTGGTGATAAAGGGTATGAGGAAAAATGGATTAGGACCAGGGCTCAGAGAGTGGCAGGGCATCCAGGTTGGGATCTTATCTGCTCTAGCAGTTCCTCCTCGTGTTTGGGTCCAGCAATGGTATATTGCTGTCTTATCAAAGATATTGAATCTAAATATGTGGGTCTGAGTTTTAGTTCAGCTATGGCCTAGTTTATTGGCTGTTATGAAAAACAGGATCTTTGTAAAAAAGAAAGTTGCATCAAAGTATAGTAGGGCATGTCAAGCTCTGAAGGCAAAGTTACCTTGCCCCTGGCTCAGCCCCTCTAATCCTGGGTTGGCTTCCCGCTCTGCCACCAGGTGGCCTGAGATAAAACTCAGATAGTGGGGGAGGCAGGATCATTTTCAGAGGCCTCCAAGGAAGGGGCAGGTGACTGAGTCTATGGGTCCCCCAGCCCCAAATCTCGGAACCCCACTCCTCTCTTGCCCAAACCCTTTCTCAGAGAGGCGAGAAAGCTTCTTTTAGACCCCAAACGAAAGAAAAAGTCACCGCAATGGAAACTCGAATGAAGCCTCCCCTCTTGCCCTACTTCCCTCCCGCGGTCACACTTCCGGCCGATGCCACAGGGTATTTTGGGCTTGAAAACAAAGCGTCACATCTATTTGAGCAACTTTGTTCCATTGGAGTAGAAGCCCAGGGGCCTGTGGCCGCCCTGGGCTCAGCCACTTCCCCAGGGAACTGACGCGTTTCCCTTTCTCCACCAAGTTCGGATTTAGTAACTCAGACTGGCCACTTTTGGCTTCTTTCCCTGTCTAGGCAGTGTGCAGGCAAGGGGCCATAGGTAGGGCTGCTAGGAGGGTGGACTTGGGTCTGGGTGCCTTCCTTGTGGACTTCAGGGGAAGGCCTCGTTCCTGTCTACTGCCAGAACCTTCCCTTCACTCCTCCCAACTCCCCACCCCCAAACCACATTCATAAAACCTCCATTACAATCACCCAAAATCCATTTGCAGCGTGAGGAGACTGGAGCGAGAGTCGTGGTCAGGTCGTGCCTGGTCAGTCTAATCCAAAAGGAGGTGTCTCTGTGTCAGTGGCTGGCATATGTTCAGATTGTGAATGAAAGGGGTGAGCATGGATGGAGTTTGCATGTGCATGCAAATCCCTTGTGCACATTCGCTGGAGTCAAACGGTGCATGTGTACACAGCCTGCATGGATGTCTAGAAAGAGCTTGGCAGAGTTGATACCCTGGAGTGTCTTGTGGGTGCATACACCATGTGATTTGTGTGGGCTGCTGTATTTACAGTATGTGCAGGTTGCATGCGGTAGACATGTGTACATGTGTGCATGAATGCTTGTATATATGTGGATGATAGGGCATGGCTTGCGCAGGGTGGGGAAGACACCCTCACTCTGGACAAAGGTGACCAGTGTCTACATGGGCAAAGGCTGAACGGTAGGTGCCCTCTATGGATCAGGCTTTGAGAGCAGGTAAATGAACTGCCGTGTGGGTGTGTCCCCACTGGAGCACCAGCAGCTGATTGGTGCTAATGTGCCTTTGTTTCCAGCTTCTTTCTTCAAGCCCCTTTCCCCTTCCAAGGGCTGCTGCATCTCCTCCAGCTGGACCCTGCCCCCAAGGAATGTCCTCCTGTTCTCTCTTCTGGGGCTCAACTCTGATAGGCCTCATACTCGCAGAACTTGTTTTTGCCCATCTTGTCTACCACCACACAGAAAGAGTTTCCAGGGGTCAGAGCTGTCTGGGTTTCTTTTCTTTTTCTTTCTTCTTTTTTTGGGTACCAGGGACTGAAGCCAGGGGTGACTAACCACTAAGCCACATCCCCAGCCCCTTTTCATTTTGATCATTTTGAGACAGAGTCTCACTAAGTTGTTGAGGCTGGCTTTGAACTTGCAATCCTCCTGCCTCAGCCTCCTGAGCCATTGAGATTACAGGTGTGCACCACCATGCCTGGCCTGGGTTTCTTTTGTGGTCCTGTTGATTCTCAGCACACAGCAGAGCCCCACCTCCATCCTGGAGAAAGCTGGCTGAGAGCTGGCTTTACAGCCGCAGACTGTCCTAAAGTGTCAGTTTCATTAGGGTGATTTGAAAGTGCTGCCCCCCTATTTCTGTCACTGTGTGGGTGTGAGGCTAGTGTTGGGGTGGAGAAGGGCATTTGGACTGCTGGGCTGCTGCTGTGGCCCTCAAGGAGGTGCACTCAGCCTGATGTCCTGCTTGCATCACAAGACTGGAAATGAAAGTGAGAACCCAGGGGCCTTGCCAGCCTGCCTTGCTGATGGGCTCGGCCTCCTTTTTAACCCTCTGGCCCCTGCCTGACTTTTGCCTGTGGGGCAGATTCCAGCTTGTGCTTCTGTACCCTACCCTTGGACCCCAAGTGCAGACATAGGACCCGGATGATCCTCCATCTCCCCTCTACTAGGTGCTGAGGATGCCTGCATGGGTTTCCTCTGGCCTGGATTGGGGCGGATGAGCTGGCTTCTCCTGGGAAACCCCGGGCTCTCTAGCTCTCCATATCTGTAAACTCATCTTTAGCCTGGGCCTCCCACTAGGATTTTTTGGCTCCTGCAGCCAAATACTCTTTTTCATTCTGATTTCTGAAAATGCTCATTCTACTCTATCCTGGCTGCTTCTTGCTCATTCTCAGCCAAGGGGACAGTGATGGTGGCTTCCTCTGCCTCTCTGATAGCAGAACATTCAGTTGAAGGAAGCCTTGAGAACACCCATCCCAAACTATTTGATAGTTGAGGAAACTGAGGCCCAGAGAGGGTGGCTGACTAGACCAGGCTCACACAGTAGTGGATGGTGGAGCTGGTATTGGAAGTAGATCTCGACTCCCTACTGGCAGTTCTTATAGCAATGTCTCCTCTATTTTCTTCTCTTAGGGCTGGGGATGTGGCTCAGTTGTACAGTACTTGCCTAGCATACAGCAGCCCCAGGGTTCATACCAGTATCTATTTCCTTCTCTTTCTCTTTCTCTTCCTTTCCTTTTCTCTGGAAACATTTCCTTGAAGATATTCTCTCTGTGTTAAACAGAAGGACTTGTCAGGTGGTTCCAAGGTGAACTTGCTCCGAGAGCACTGTCTTGGTATGGGTTTTCCCAGTCTTTCAAAAGCCTTTCCACCTTCCTGTTTCTCATATCCTAAGATACCCCGGGACCTTGTCCTGGCCTATCTCTGAACCATCTTCTTTAGCTCCTGCTTCAAAGTGCCGAGGAGGAGGCATATGGGAACTTAGGAATTGCTCCTCTCTTTCACCTTCGTTTTCTGGCCTCTGAAATGGAGCAAGAGTCTCAGAAGCATAAATATGGGTACCAGTGTGTACATATATAAATGCAGCTCACAGGTCTCCCAGCAGCAGCTGGGCAGAGGGGAAATGCAAATAGCACCAGGGTTAAAGGATTCTGGGATCATTGCAGGTACTATCAGGATGGCCAGGAGGGTGGCACGAGAGGCTTCTAAAAGTCCTGGGGGTGGGCACCCCTAGCCACACTCCTGCAAGGCAGATCAGACACCTGGAGAGGCTGGGGGGAGGGAACATTCTGAGTGAAGGGTCTTTGTCTTTACAGGGAAATGCTTGCTAGTTGCTAAGGAACTGGGTGTCTTTCCTGATCCAAGCCTCCGATGTTTTGCTCAGCTTGGGAGGGGGATGCTGGGCTGGGGCCTGAGGCTCCCTTGACAGTCGGTCCTTTCCCGGGGACTGCCAAGGCTCTAGGGGTCTTGTGGGAAGGCTTTCACCTGGGAGGCATGGTTCTTCACCCTCAGCCTCACTGCTCAGCCGGGCTGGGGAGGTGAACAGGTGAGGTGGAGGCAGGGAAGGGGAGGAAAACATGCACTTACTTAACAGCCCGCCTGCCAGGCCCTGTGCTCCGGTCTTCCCTGCCATGTCACTTCACCATTGGGACATTTCCTGGGAGGAAGGCAGCTGTTTCAATTGTTTTTTTTCATTGGATTGTTTTTTTGTACTTGAAACACAGGTTTGGAATGGTTAAATAAATTGCCCAAGGTCACTGGGCTGTCAAGTGGCAGAAGTTCTATGTAAATTTAGGTCTGTTGTGCTTCCACAGCTATACCACCTCATGCATCTGCTAGGGTTTCTTCTCATCCCATGGCTGCCCAGCCATAACGCCTGGAGCCATGGTCACCACCATCACCACCGCCATCAGCAGTATCACCATTGTCACCATCACTTTCATCACCGTCACTACTGCCAGTGTCACCCTGTCACTATCATCACCATCATCACCATCACCACCACCAGCCTCACCATGGTCATCATCACTATCGTTACCAGGATCACCACCATCAACATCACTGTCATCACCACAATCACCATTACCACCACAATCACCATCACCACCATCACCATGGACTTCCTAGGTGGCTTTCTGTCCTTTTCAACCTCTCTTCCTTACCTAAGAGCAGATGGAGGGGGAGAGGGAGCTGGGTGACTCAATGGGTGGAGGGTTGGGAAACTTTGGGGTGGTGCCTTGGGCAGATGGCCTGGGATGGGCCAGGCTATGGCCTGGTGTATTCTGAAGCCCTCACCCTCTCCACAAATCCTACTTGGTCCAGGATGCCTAAAGCTTTAAATTCCTCTGGAAGTACCAGTCTTCCCTCTTTGGTCCACTCCAGATCCTGAATGTGAAAACCCTGGCCCTTATTTCATATTGCCCAGATGGTAAAATTAGAGTGCTGTTTACCTCTGGATACTGTGGTGAGAGCGCTTGAGTTAATACCAGATTCCACCACTACTAAATATGCAACAGATTCCTTAACTCAAAGGAATGTTTCCTCATCTCTGACATGAGAACACCATTATCTACAGGATTAGGTTTTTTTTTGTGACATCTGAATGAGAGAACCCGTATGAGGTCCCTGGCAGGCTGTGAATCAGAGTGGGAATCCGTTAAACGAGATACCACATATAATAAAGCCCGTGGCACAGTGCCTGGTATGCAGACAGTGCTCAATAAATGGTATCTGACAACGATGATGATGATGTTAATGTCGGCTTTCTTTGTCCTTGTCAAGGGGTCACTTCGTCTTGCTTGGCTGCTTGATTAGAGATCTCAAGGCAATTTACATGTCCCTCTTGTTTCCACCAGGAGGAGGTAGTGAAAAGAAGAGGGGTGAGAGGCCCAAAGAGCTTTGCAGGCAAAAAGCTGAGTCAAGGATGATCCCCCAAGGCCCCCTCGTGGCCTCTGGGTCTCCCCTCTGCCCTGGGTCCTCCTCCTCTGTGGTTTCCAGGGATGGCCTGGCAGGGCTGGTTTCAGTCTGAAATCTGGACCAGCTAGCTGTCTTCTTCTTTTTTTTTTTTTTTTTTCACATTTTGGGACTAGAAGGGTGGGGGTCTCTCCGGCAGCTGAACTCAAAGCCCAAAACACCAGGGCAAGAGAAGTGGGGGGAGGAAAGCAAGCAAGCCGATAATTTCCTCGAAGGATAAACATCCGATTTTTTTTTCCTTTACCCAAAATAAACATGCTAGCCACAAGGAATTAAAAGCAGAAGACGGGAGGATGTGTCTGGATTTGGGGCTGTTCTAGCAAACTGACCTTCTATTTATTCTGGCCCTGGGCACCCGCCAGAGCTGCCAATTACACTCTACACCTGGTGGGGTGGGGGCTGCCAGGAGAAGGTCCCTAGGAGTAGCAGACTCCGAAGGTCCCTTCTGAGTCTGCCTTCATGACAGTGCAAATGGGCACTTCCTCTGGCTTCTTATTTTATCTCTGCCTGCAGGCTTGCCTGGTGGCGCAGAGGGAGTGGGAAAGTCCCTTTTGCCCTGGGCTGTCATCCAGTGCCCTTCTTGAGCACAAGAATTTGCTGTGCATTGCCTGGGCAGGGACTGAATGAATGTGTCAATGGGAGGAGGACATCATCCAATTGCCTCCCCAGTCACAAACTCATCTCCCACCCACTGCATTGTCCAGAGCCCACCACAAAAGCCATCCAATTAGTTAAAAGTGTGCTCAGCTAGGCTGAGGGTCAGTGGGGGCCCCTGCCTTGCTCTACCTTGGGACATGCTTCACAGAAGGTAATAACCTGGTGTCCAGCTGCAGGCTGCGCCTTTCATCTGGGGATCTCAAAGCACTTTGCACACATGAGTCACCAAGGCTACTGCATCCTAGCCAGAGAGAGGGGCTTATTAAGTCTTGGAGGGAAACTGAACCGAGGAGGTGGTTAGGCAGAGCCGAAGGACTAGTGGGGAATTGGGACACCCAGGCTTAGATTGGAGACAAGCACAGCGTCATCTCCAGAGGGCCTCTGGGTAGGAAAGCCGATAGGCCCACAGAGGAAGCTCAAGGGAAATAGATATGAAAATCCTTTCCCTGGAGATACCACATGGCTTTGTAAAAGCACACTCTGATTATGTCACCTATCCCCTCCAATCTATCATTTGATGATATCCCATGGCTTCTAGGTTTAAATCCAAAGCCTTAATGTGGCTACAGGCCTAGAGTGGCCTGTCCTGTCCCACCATCCAGCCATTCTCTTCTTTATATATTTCATTTCACCTCTACCACTGGCCCTTCACTTCCTAGGAGAGGCCACACAAGCCCCTGCTGGCCACAGCAGCTCGGAGGAGTCTTGGAATGCCTTCTATCCTGTCTCCACTCAAGGTAAGCCCTACCCCACTTTCCAGCCCTGAAGTTAAACAGCACTTCTTCCCAGAGGACTTGCCTGAGTCCTTCACCCCCATCAGAAACCAGGCTCCCTTGAGCTGGGCACAGTGACCCCATGCCTGAAATCCCAGGGGCTCAGGAGGCTGAGGAGGATTGCAAGTTTGAGGCCAGTCTCAGCAACTTAGCAAGACTCTGTCAAAAAAAAAAAAAAATGCAAAAGATAGAAAATGTAGCTCAGTGGTAAAGTGCTTCTGGGTTCAGTCCCCCGTTTAAAAGAAAGCAACAAAGAAGAAAGAGAAATCAGCCTCCTCTCTACTCTCACAGTATTTATCACAGTTGGTTATAATTTTCCAGTGGCTATCTGAGGACCCCCCCCCCCACACACACACAGAAAGCTCCCTGAGGGCAGCACCATGTCCTGTGTGACCTGATTACCCACACAGTCCCCTGTCTAGCACAGGATAGATGCTGGTAATACTGGTTGAGGGAATGCTGCTGCATGTCAGAACTAGAGAGGCCCATGGTGACAACCAATTGTCCCCTATTGCTTCTGCCTGTCTCAGTGTCATGGCTGGAGGAAGAGTTTTGGGGAGGATGAGTGATTTGCTCAAGGGCCCAGTGACTGAGGGACCCATTACCAGTTCAAGCCTAGGGATCTCCACTTCCTGCTTGTCCACCCATCCCCTGCTCCACCCCTTTGTAATTTCTGGAAAACCCCAAACTCCAGGCTGAGTTCCCCTTGTTGGTTTTGAAGGTTTAGGAAACAAAACATCAAGCCCAGTATGATTTTTTTTTTTTTTAATTTTGAAGATAAGGGACCCATACCCAGAGGGGATTCCATCTGTCGGTAGGCAATGTGGACACGTGCCTAGAAGTTGAAGCCTTGGTCCAGCAGGCGGTTATCTCTACTTGGGTTTGTCCTTGAAATACCTGACGCCTCCTCTGAAAGCCTGGATCATTGGTGAGTCTTGGGAGTTCTGGGTCATGAACTGGGTGCTTGCTTCGGGCTCTCTCAGATGGAAGCGGTTCAGAAAACTTTCCATATTCCAGGAGCCTGGAAGAACAGATGAGCATAGGGAGTCAGTAAGAGGGACCGTGCACCTGAGAGCTGGCAGGGATTGGCCAGCTCTGGGGGCATACGACAAGCAGACTCTCCCGGCTGTGGGGCTGTGAGGACAAATTCCTGGGAAGCCTTCTGGCCCCTCGCTGCCAGGGCTGCTAGCAGAGTGGTCAAGAAGTAGCAGAGTTAGTTGCCTGCTGATCAGAGGACAATGGGGACTAATCCCAGACCAAGTCAAGGCTACCTTGGGAATCCTTTCCCAGGGCCCCTTATGTAGCATACCAAGGCTGGGGATGTAGCTCAGTGCAGAGCATTTGTCATGCAGGCAAGAGGCCCTGGGTTCAACCCCCAGCCGGGAAACAACCACCACCACCAATAATATTTAGCACAGGTTGCCTTCTTTGCCTGCACAGAAAGGAAATGCCAATCAGGTGGGCCCATCACCCCTCCACCCACCCCCTCTTCCTGCAGCTTTCCTGACCCCATGATTGAGGCTCCATTGCTTCTTCTCTCCACACCTGGTCACCCCAAGTGCTGGGGCTGAGACTGGCGGGGCTGTCTGTGCTGGTTCTTACAGTCTCTCCCCAACCACCCCGGGCAACAGGGCTCGCCCTGTGTGGAGGTGCAGCGATGGCATTTGGATTCGGGGGGGGGGGGGAGTGAGTGTGGGAGAAATGTTCCTAGGCTGGGCCTGGAGACACTCAAGCAGCCCAGTTTGAAGGGGGCTCTCCTCAGGGGGAGACGACACACCAGGGGTCACATCTTCTGGGGTGAGTGTGAACAGGCCTCCTGGCAGGGTAAGGAGGGCACTTCCTGGGACACCGGCACCAGGGAGAGGTGAGGGAAGTGGTCAGAGGCACATTCCCACGCTCTTGTTTCCCAAAGCCTGAGCCTCAGGCACCCTGGGCAGATGGTTGCCAGAAAAATACAGGAAGCCCAGTTTGGATTTCAGATAAACAACAAATAATTTGTTATGTGTTCCACTTATTACACAGAACATACTTAGACTAAAAACTTTTTCATTGTTTAACCAGATTTCAAATTTAATTGAAATTGAATCGCATCCTGCATTTTTTTTTTTCTTTTGGGGTCTAAATCTAGCCGCCTTCTCTGGATGGAGAGAACACTCAGGAAAGGCCTTGTTCAGAGCAAGTTAGCAAGTGGCAGATTTGCCATGGTCTGGTCAAAACCCATCATCTCCAGACAGAGGAGGGTTAAGGGCTGGCAGCCTGGAATTCTTAAAGCCTCACCTGAGAGCCACAGGTCACCAGTGCCACACCTGTTGGCTCCTGTGTGTACCCATTGCTCTTTTCATAACAAGAAGAAAATGAGTCTGCCCAAATGTTCCTCTTCTCCATTTACCCTCTCCCTCCAGGTGTTTCAAAGATATTCTCAAGGAGAGGACAATTTTTGATCCCCAAACCAAAACACAATAATAGTAATAAAGCAAATAATAATAATAGCAGCAACAGGACACCTCTGCAGTGCCTTCTGTGTGCCCGGTGCTCTCCCAGGAGCACTATACATATTAAGGGTCATATTATGGGGGACTGGGTATATCCCTGGCTCACCGATGGGACGATGGGACCTAGTGCACTACTGGGGAGAAAACTTCTTGGGAGGCAGGGATGAGGTCAAGGTCTTTCCAGGTTCTCTCAATCCCATCTGACTCAGTGACCGTGTACTTGGATTGACCTTGAGAGCTGCAGAATGAGGGCTTGCAGGGGTGTCTCAGGGAAAGGGCAGGGAGAGTCCAGCTTGTTGGATGGGTGCTGACTGCCCTGGTGCTTCCACGGTGTGGCTTTGTGTCACTCCAGAGCCCTTTTGGAGGCACTGTGTCTGGTTGGAGCCTCTGCACCACAGGGATCGTGATGGCTGTAGAGGAATTCTGGTCTAGGAACCTGGGAAACTTTGGCAAGTGTGCATGTGTGTGCACACCAGTGCATGTTTGTGTGTGTTCACGTGCATGCCACGGAAAAGGCTCATGGGTAAATTGATGTGTGGCAAACACAAGGGGACAAGGGGCCTTCCCCATTGAGTGGGACAGGAAGGAACCTGGGTGGCAAGGAGGGAATTGAAACCAATCACGAGATCAGGGCAAGATGATGGAAAGAAATCCCCTATACCCTGAGAGAGACCAGGCTCCCCTCACACGGGAGCACAGGCCTGCCTGCTCAGAAGCTGCCTTCTGTCTGAGCTCAGAGTTGTCCCTGGTGTCTCAGGATTGTTCCCAGCCCCATTTCCGACAACCCTGTGGTTCTCGGGCTCCTTGGGCAGCTGTGGCACCCAGGCCCTGTGCTGGCTAGCCTCGGGCCACTTCCTCCCCTGGCTCACCCAGGACTCCTTAAACACCCCCCCCCCCACCACCACTACCACTCTGTTTCCTGCCACAGAGGGCGAGAGGAACTGACCCTGAGCAAGTTCTAGAAGGAAGAGGGGTGAGTCAGGCCCTCAGGGGTGTATGGGGAGAGATGGGGAGCTGTGGCTTCTGTGGTCGCAGCTCAGAGGAAAGCCCCTTCCTGTATGGCACTGCTCTGTCCCCGAGCTGCAGGGAAGCTGCTGCCACGCAGGAAGAGGGCTGTGTCTGTGCCAGGGCCAGTGAACTTGCAGCCAGGCTGGACTCTACCTGGGACAGGGCAGGGGCGGTGAGTGCACTCCAGAGGCCTCTGGGGGAAGGCAGCCTGCTAGTCTGTCTCTTGAGCTGTACAGTGGCAGCCACACAACGTCCTGGGCTCCTGGGGTCAGGGCTGCCACCTGATGTGTAGGTTGGTCCCTGCAGGACCCATTTCTGCAGAACCAGCTGCACACCCTGCCTCGAGGCCGTTCCCTCCCTTGCTGGTCAGTGCCACTGGAGACCTTCTTAGGTGAGGGCTGTTGGATGCTGGACATGTTTGGGCAGGAGGGGGTTGGGGGACAGCTCATTTAAAGCTTGGGTGTTTCTGAGCCAACATTCTGTGCCTGACCTCCCGTCCGACACCAGGTGGAAGGAAGGACCCCTGTCTCTAGCAGTGGGGGTGGCCTCGTTCTCTGATTCTCAGTCCTAGGGACAGCCATGGCTGGATGTTTGGAAATGACTCTGGAGGAGGATGTCTCGGCAGTCACTCTTTCCACTTCCAGGTCCTGAATCTGAGGGGCTGGCTCTGCACAATTTGGCTTATCACACCATCCCCCTAGCTAGCTCCCTAGGGCCTGTGAGGGCCAAATGGGCCTCCAAGAGACTGAGAAGGGGATGTGCCCCCTTGTATTGTCCTGATTCCCCCAGGCTCAGGAGAAGGCGGAGACAGCGCCTCTGCTAGAATGCACATGCTCAGTTGAGGGGACCTGGGATGCAGGGTCCCTTAGCTAACACTGGCAGCCATCCCTGGGCCTCTGTCAGGCAAGTGGGATGAGTGCTTTACCCGGTCTCACTCCTGCCCTCAGTGACTTTCTAACAACACAATCCACAGAGGACAAATAAAAACTAGTCCCTGGAAGGGAGGCCTTGGCCAACAGCTGGGGCCCTTGACAGATGCTCACAAGCCCTTCCGTGGGCCAACTCTTAGGCTTTTCACCAGCAAAGGACAGTGCTTCCTGACCCCTGACTTGCCAAGGACATTCCCCACCGGACTTGTCACTTGTCCTTTGAGGGCTCTGAAGTGTTTCCCTGTCAGCCTGGGGACTGGGACTGGGGACTGGGAAGACAAGGGTGGGCTGGAGAACAAAGGGGCAAGGTTTTTTTTTTTTTTTTTTTTTTTTTAAAGAGAGAGTGAGAGAGGAGGGAGGGAGGGAGAGAGAGAGAGAGAGAGAGAGAGAGAGAGAGAGAGAGAGAGAGAGAGAGAGAGAGTTTTAATATTTATTTTTCAGTTCTCGGCGGACACAACATCTTTGTTTGTACGTGGTGCTGAGGATCGAACCCGGGCCGCACGCATGCCAGGTGAGCGCGCTACCGCTTGAGCCACATCCCCAGCCCCCAAAGGGGCAAGGTTTTGAGCCCTTGAGCTTGGCTTCCTGCTCTGGAGGGACCTGGGCACCTGTCCCCCAGCTGCCCTGTCCCCCTGGGCAGGTGACTCCTGTCTAACCACGGCTTCCTCCCTCTTCCCTGCTCTACTCTCCTACTTGGCAGGGCACTGCTTCTTGTCAGGGGACGGTGGCCCTGAAGAAAACAACAAGAATTCAACTCCAACCTAATAACCGCCCCACACAGGGCCCGGATCGGGTCTGTAATTTGTCTGGCTCGTCTGGAGCTGGCTGCGGTGATAGAAGCGCTGATGCCTTTCTCCTGAGATTAATGATGTCCTGGTGGTGGTGGGCGGGAGGCCCGAGCCTTTTATTTTTTGTGCCATTAAATGATATCCAGAGACTTTCACTCAGGAGCTGAAAAGCCCTCGTTCCATCACATCCGATTACTCCTGGAGAATATTTGCTGAGTGGCTGATCCTGCAGGCTCCAGAGGCGACAGAGGCCTGAGGAGGCGACACTTGGCCTGTGGTTGGCGTGAGACAGCAGGGAGGCTGGGGCAGTCCCAGGGTGGTGAGGGGCTACCAGGTCTCCTCTGAAGAAGAGAACTTAGGAGAACTGGAAAGCGGAAGGATGATTCCCACCTGTCCAGCAAGTAGATCACCCAGGCTTCCCTTCTCCATCTTGAGGCTGAGGGTGAGGACCGGGAAGGGAGCCAGAGAAGGAGGCCCGAAAGCTGCTCTGGTAGCTCCCAGTTATCAACTCCAACATTTGGTAGTGGCAGAGGTTGGCTGGGACTTGGGGATTCTCTGTTGTCTCCCCATGATCTGTCTGATGTTCCTTGGGACAGCTGATGTGTGGCTGGATGGGGCATGATTCTCTAGGACGTCTGCCTCCTGCCCATAGAGATTTCAGGCAGTCTCTAGCCAGGGTGCTTGTCTGAGTGTTGCCCAGATGGCCCCAGCTGGGTGGCTGCCAGGACCCTAGTCCTACCGGCCCTGCTAGGTGGGTGGGGCCCTTCGGAGGCAGAAGAGAGCAGCCTGCCGCAAGCCCACACGGTGATCAGGGGTGGTCCCTGGGGGTCTGGTGCTGGGCCAGGTGAACCACCATGGGAGGTCACCGCGGGCGGGGTGGGCTGTTTTGCAGTGGGCTGGGTGTGTTTGTGTCTGTCTGTGTGTGAGCTGGAGGGGGCCTGTCTGAGGGTGCTCTCCACGCAGGGCACCTTTCCCTCTGGGCCTCTTCCCTCCAAACTTCCCTATACTCTTCATGCCCCTCGCTCCTCAGGTCCCTGGAGTTCCTTGCAGCGGCCCTGTTCCTGCCAGTCAAAAGCTTCCCACGGCTGATGGCTGCTTGGGGCTCTGGGGCCCTCCTGTCCTTGGCCCCACTATGCCCTATGTTTCACTCACCTGGGAGCCCCGAGGCCTTCAATGCTACAAGCAAGTCGTAAGCCTCACTGTATGGCAGGCCTCTGCCTGTTCCTTCTAACCCTGAATCCATCTGGTCTAGAACCCCAAGCACCCTTGCCTGCCACCCCTATCCTGTTCTGCAACAAGTGAGCTTTCCCTCCAAAGGCTTCTGTGTGCCCCTGTGAGGGGGCAACCGAGCCACCCCTCTAGTCCCTGCCCAGGCACTGTGGCACGATCCTGGACCCATGGCCTTGGAGTGGCTCTGAAGCAAGCTTTGGCATTTGATCTCTCATGGGACAGAGAGAGAATTTTTCCAGTTTGTTCACCAGAGGATCATGAACACAGCTTGTCACCTCTGGGTGAGGCGACTGGAGTGTGGCATGGTGCAGACCACAGCTCTCCAGGAGCTCAGCCGCAGCTTTTTACCTGAGGGAAGGACAGACTGTCTGCGGCTCAGGGCAGCAGGATGCAAATTCTCCCTGTCTATCCCTGGCCCGGGGCCCAGAAGTCTGGTGGTCTGGGTGGAGGGAGAAGGTGCATGGCGGCAGTGGGAAGAGCCCTTCCCCAGGACTTAAGAAGATTGGTCAGCTCTTAGCTGCAGACCTTTGGTCAATCCTGTCTCTCACTGTTCTGGGCTTCAGTTTTCTTGTTTGCCCCCAGGAGATGTGGCAGCTGTCCTGCCCAGCTAATATGGTGGGCAAGGCTCCAGTGAAGGGCAGGGCAGACTGGTGGCCCTGCCTGCTTGGGGTTGGGACAGGGAAGACATTTGGCCTGGAGACTGTCATTTGTGGGCACTGTCTCTTCAGGTGCTGGAGAGGTGGCCGTCTCTTCAGGTGCTGGAGGAAGTTGATGAACATGGGGGTGTGAGAATGTTCAGATCCATATGTGTGTGCGGGGAGCTGGGCACAGTGACAGGTGGTGAAAGGAAGGAAGGCAGAGGTGAGCCCCTCTCTCAAGGAATTTCTGCTTCGTGGTGGAAGAAAGGCTGACAGGTGCGGAATGGGATTTAGTGGCAAGGCAAAAAAGATAGAGGCAAGGTGCCTGAGGAGGCCCAACAGAATGTTGTGAGAGGGGACACAGTGACGGGACACTAACAGGAGAGGGCAGCGCCAGGCTTGGCCGAGAGGGAACAAAGTTCGGCCCAGGGGTTATTGTGGATATTCACGAGGAAGTGACAGGTGTGCTCAGGGCAGGCAGGGCCTTCCAGGACTGGGCGAGGGAGAAGTGGTGTGCCCGGGTCAGCAGGCAGGTCTGTAGTTGGGGGAGGTTGTGGGTAGCTTGACAGGAATAAAAAGCAGGGGTGTTCTGGCAACGTGTGGTGCCTGTGAAGGCTGCTTGCGGGGTCCCTCAACGGCTTCTGTTGTTCCTCTGGAATCTACAAAACTCTATCTAGAAGCCAAGTCTGAGGCTGCTTCTTGGAAAACATGTAGGGGGACCATGAAAATCAGAGGAGCCCAGAGGCCAGAGCTGGGACTTTGGGTGTGAGGAGGATGGAGAGCAAGGACAGGAAGCAGAGGTGGAAGTCTAGTATAGGGAGGCCTGAGGGAACACTAACCTAAGCTGAGAGGCAGAGTGTGGCCTTTGGGACAATGACAGTGCAAGGCAGCCTTCAGGCCCTATTGGCTTCAGGGTCCCCTGCCCTTCCCCCATTTGCTTAAGCTGCTTGGATGTCTACCTTGCTCTTTGTGAGTGCCAGCTCCCCACGGGCTCCACCATGGTGACACACATGTCCAAGAAAGTAGGGACAGGTGGTTCCCTTGTCTACTACCAGCACCCGGCACCACCATGTAGGACCTAGGTGGTGGGAAATGTGGGCCATGGAAGGAGGGGGAGGGGCATGACCACGGGCTTCCTCAACCAGAGGCAGGGTAGCTGGACCCCTGCTGGGCCCTTGCCATGGTCCTGGTGGCCCACTTGCTAGGAAGCCTCATGGGAGGCAAAGGTTGAGTTGGCTAGGGGAGTCAGACCTTGTCCACTCTCTGCATATGTGTGGCAGCCCAGCGTTGAGAAGAGCCCGGGAGGGAGTGAGCACACCAGTCCTGGGTCATTGAGCCTCGGAACAGCTACTTCAGCCCCTCATCCTGATGAGGTAGAAATCAAGATCCAGGGATGCAAGGTGGCTTGTCCAAGGTCACACCATGGATGTTTGAATGTCAAAATGTCCTCAGTTGCTGACCACATGTCTTGTCCTGAGTTACAGGACAAACAGGAATCCTTTGGAGATCTCACCTCCTTGGTCTTGAGCAATGCCACCCTGTCACCTAGATAGATGGTCCCGACAGGTTCAATTAGAATAATCTTGAGCTCTCTTCTCACCCTCAGCCTGTCATTTACACGTGAGTCCCAGGGAAGGCAGGGGTCTGACTAGGACTAGAACGTGATTCTAGACTGGCTCTCTACCATGTTTTTTTCAGTGAGCTGAACACTGTACCACATAGAGAACCTTTAGGTTACTTCAGTTTCGAAACCGCTTTGCCAAAGTTTCTTATAACCTCTCAGCTAACCATCTATGTTGATGCCCCTATCCAGCTTCCACAGCTTGACCTTTCCCCTTCAGTCTCTGGAAGCCATCCCTGATGCTCCCCTCCCTTCACAGCTCCATTCCCATGGAGAGAAAGCTAGACCAAGGCAGGTCCCGGGGCCTGTATTCATTGGCAGGGCCCCATGTCCTGGCCTCTCCAGTGCTGGTCCAGACTGGGGCTGCACAGGTCCCCAAGCACTGCCCAGGTGCCCAGGCCCTCTGCACTGTGATGTTGAGCAAGGACTGCTGCTTCTGCTTTTGCCATCTCTCCCACTGCCTCACATCCCTCTACCTCTGGTGGCCCCCTGTCCCCTCTCTCTCATCACTCAGTTTGGTTATCTCTAGAGTGACATTCCTGGGTGGCTTCTCCTGTTAACATCTCCAAAGGCTTTCCTTGGTCTACCTGCCAATGCTACAGGTTCTCTGCAGGGCCGTCAAGAATCTCTACAATCTTCCCATTTCCTTCCCATTTTCTCACATTTAAAATAAAAATCTTTGCATCTCTGGTTTCCCCAGCCTGGAGCTCCCTGCTCCTTTACTCAAGGATGTGATTCTCTTTCTGTGAGGTCTAGCCCTTGTCCCACTTGGAGCCTCAGGGCCACAGACATCTGTTGCTCCTCTGCAAATGATCACCTCATTTTCTAGGGAGGAAATTGAGGCCCAGAGAGGGTCATTGATTTACCCCAAAGTCACATCATTAGCTAGAGAGTGGAAGAGATATTTCCTCACCCTGCAGTGAAACACCTTTTCCCCCTGCCTGCTGAAGAGGCATGCTGTCCTGGAGAACAGAGGGACCTAGGAAGGGAAAGGACCTAAGCCCACTCGGTGATCTCCTGTGCCCTCAGGGTCATATCTGAGCACTTTAATAACTGAGCTGCTCCGTATTGTTATTTAATCAGTTCCAAGTAAGCTGCTTGAGGGCAGGGAAAATGCCCTGAGCCTGGGGATTAGGTTTTCTCAGAAGCTCCCAGCACAGGGCTAGGCACCTGGAAGGCTGTCCTAGGGCAAGACTGGTACCTTGGCTGCAGCTTCCATCTGGGAAGGTCATTTTCTTGCTTTCATTTCTGGCAGCAAATAAAGCAGCACAGGATCCCAAGGGATTGCACCCAGATGTAAGTTTTCATGTGAATGGAAGGTGTGTCGTGTGTGTGTGTGTGTGTGTGTGTGTGTGTGTGTGTACACGCGCGCATACATGTGCACAGGAACGGTGGTTTGGGCGAAAGTCCACAGGGATTGATAAAGGGTCTTAGGACTGATGGATACCCAGACTCTTGGCCTTGCCACCTGTGACCCAGGATGACAGGTGGCCTTTGCTGGGCCTTCTCATCACTGTGTTTTTTGGAGGTTGGCAGCCATCAGATCAGGAGCCCCAGCTTGGCAAAGGTGGGCAGTGTCTTGGGCATACACAGCCTCGCTTTGTTCCTGGCCCCTGTCACTGTTCCTCCTGGTATCATCTAATCCTCTCTCTTCCCCTCTCCATTCTGCCCTTTGAAGGAAGCACCCAGGAGAGGCTCTCAGACAGGTCTGAGCATCTCCATGCAGGGCTTCTGCATTGGGACATGGCGTCTAACGGGGAGTGTCTGAGACACTGCCTCACTCTAGGAGAATCCCCTGGGGGGTGGGAACATCCTAGGCAAAGGTGCTAATTCTTGGCCCCTGGAAGTCACAGTGCCTGAGCTGGTGGAAAGGACTTCCTGACATCTTTGGTGAGATTGATTCCCAGGATGCTGGAGAAATTTATCTTGGCCTGGAAAAGATGCAGTTTATCTTCCTTCTCTGTATTCAAACTTCAAAGTTTGTCTTTGCTAAAGCCATTTAAAGAGATTTGCAGGTTGGCAAGGTGTAAGGGCACCTGGAGAGGGTTCATGGGTGGAAAGGTCCCCTGGGAGGCCTCTGATTGGTGGCCCCTGGTCGGCATACGTCTGAGCCAGTGCTCTTCTGGACTCCACATTCCCCTTCTCCGGGGCCTCGGGCATCCGGGTTGTGACAGTATCTGCACCAGCTTCTCAGTGGGTGGATGTTGGTCAGGGTCACTGGGTGAGAGGAATTGGATGATGACATCCACCCTCCCACTCACTTTCCTGACAGCCTAGGAGATGTGCTCTTTGTACCCTCTAATGTCACTTGTGCCTTCCACACAGCCCTCCCTGTCCTAAAACTGGGAGGTGTTAGAGTGCATAGGGATTACTTTATTTCCTATGCCCCCAAGAGAAATCTAGGACTATGGGGGGCGTAGCTCACACAGTCACCTGAGTCACCTGCAGTGGGTTGCTGTGGCGAGCTCCACAGCTCCTCCTGCTTCCTGGCCCTGGTGGCTGGAGGACTGAGGCCAAGCAGGTTGGGTTAGTCTTTAGGAGGTTCGGGAAATGGGTCCTGTCCAGTGTCTGAGGAGAGCTGTTCAGAGAAGCTGGTGGAGGGGGCGTGGCTGAGGAAGTCTTTGCCCTAGCACCCAGATGGCAGGGCAGACCAACCAATTAGCCACCAATGAAGATAGACCGGCAGGGTGGCATTCCAGGGCCCTCTTGCACAGATCAGCCTCAATTATAGGGTACAATTACCTGCTGAGGTGTTGTGGGGTATTTGCCTGCACATGCCACACAAAGTTTCGGGGGTGCTTCTTGGTCTTTGGGACTTACTTTTGGGAGAAGACCATATCTGAGGTCAATGTCTCCTTTAAGGCCCCTCATTCCCGTTCACTCCCAAAGAACACCACTTTTTGACCCCAGTCTCCTGGGCTCATGGGTGGGGGGTCAAGGTCCCGATAGCCCCACAAATGCATGAAGGTGCAGTTTTACCCACGAGTCCACCCTGGCTGTAGTGGAAAGAAGGCCAAAGCCTTACCTCGAGATTTGCTTTCCTTGGGAAGAAGAGAGATGACCTCGTCCCTTTCCTGAAGATAGACTAACAACTGGTAGCGATGGAAGCCACTATTTGCTGGTGGGGAAGGAGGCTTGTAGGCTGCAGGTGGAGAAAGGGAGAGACGAGTGGACTCACATCTCTGCTACCCAGGGGAGAGCTCCTGCTTCCAGAGGCTGCTGGCTACTCGAGAAAACCACCCCCTGTGTCTTTCCATGGCCCTGCTGACCTTCCTGGGGCCCCAGATGAAGGCTGACCTGCTGCCTGCCATTATGTTTGGCAGGACCTCCCCTTGGGTATTTTCACTTCAGATGTCCACGTTGGGGTCTGGGGTGGTGGAGGAAAGAAGGTGGTCCTGGAGGAAATGCTCCAGGTTGGAATGAAGGTCTGGGGTGCTGCTGTGGCTTCCAGGGCTCACTGGGCCAGTGGGTGCTGGTGTTGTCCTGTTTTTGCTCTAGTCTATTCGGATAGATTTCCTGCCTCGAGAGAAACCCATCTTCCCCCGCGAGTGTGTTTGGCAGCGAGTTTTTATTTATTTTTTTCAGCATTTCCTTACGAACTCAATCCCCAAAGAAGCCAGTTTCTTGGCTGGGTCTGGAGGACCTGGAAGTGGTTACGGGGGTGGGTGGGACTGGGTTCAAAGGTTTGATCATAGGCGCTGGGGCACCGGGGGAAGGTCCGGCTCCCTCCTCTTCACTCTCCCTCTGGGAGACGCCGGCCTTTTTGGGTGTGGGGGGAAAGTGGGGTGGAGATGTCTCTTATCCTTCCCTTGAGTCTATGCAGGGACCTGGTTTTTGCTGGCCTGGACTGAAACTTCTAAACTGGGCCTCCTTCCAAGAATGCTGTGCCCCCTCCCACTCCCCTCCCCTCTCTCCACCTCCCTCTCCAAGGAGGAGAGTCAGGCGGGAGCCAAGAATCTTCCTGGGGTGGGTGGGGAAGGAGTGTTTGCAGTGAGGATGCTGGTGGGAGGGAGTGGGGGTACTTAGGGCCATCCCCCAACTTTCCTCTCCTGACCGTTAAACAAAAGAGTGACTGGCTGCTTGGCGCTGTTGGAAGGATTTCTCATTGTGTACTTCCGGCCACTGGGGCCTTCAGTGTGCCAACAGCCAGGGGAATTCCTGACTGTTCATCTTTCCCATCGCAAATCAGATGTGTGTTTGTGTGTGTATGTGTGTGTGCGCGCACGCGCACACACACACACACACACACACACTCAGAGAGAACAGAGCAGGGTGTGCCAGGAGCTCTGTGAGTTTGTGGTTTAGGGTCTGTAGTGGGGCAGGTGTGAGTATGGGAACAGCCCGTGTGCCAGAGCTCGGAGGCTGTGGCAGAGGGTGTGTGTGCATTTGGGTAAATCAGCCTTTCTTCACAATCACCGCCAGTGCTGGGGAAGATTTCTGAGCATGGGGTGCTCAATATCTCTTTGTGTGAATGAGTTTGTGGAGGGCAGGTGGGATGTGACAACTTCTGGCCAGGCTGGTGGACATGGGGGTTGCTAGGTACCCTTGAGACGGGCATATTCCATGCTGCCAAAGCCAGATGACCAGGATTCTGTGTGGACAAGTCTGAAGTTGGAAGCCACTGGTGCTATGTCTTTAGGGTAGATGGAGAAGACCCCTCTCACTAGGGCTTTTCTAAAGAATCCTCCACTCAGAACCTCCGGAAGTACAAACTGGGGTGGGGGACACAAATGCTGGGGTGCATAACCTTCACTTATGGCATCTGCATCCTCCCCCACCTCTGCAGGTGGGTATGATCTCCATTTTCTGGAAGAGGAACTGGAGGCTGAGAGGTCAAGCCAGGTCACCAGGAGCTGGGATTTGAATCTAGACCTATGTGGGGCCTAAGCCCATGCTGCTTCACAGACCAGGAAGACTTTGTCCTCGGCCAGCTCACCACCTGAGCATCCCCTGTAAATGGAGTTCAGGGCACACCTTGGGAGTGGAGACCCGAGGAAGGGGCCTGGGGCGCTGGGAGAAAGGGAGGGCAGGTCCTACTCCTATTTTATTCTCTTTAAAACAGCAAACTTGTGAGACACTTGTGCAGATGACATCAGGGTGGACAGGGACCTTTGGGGTTGGTGTTTGCACTTTGCAAAGCAGCACCAGGAAGCTGTGTTACTATGACTGTCATCGAGACCCTGGCTGGGGGAGGGAGCACTGATGGTTTTACTCACGTGTTAGCACCTGGCCCTGAATATTCCCTTTCTTTAAGTCATTGCCCTGAAACGAGAGACAAACAGAGCCACGGTTACTTCTGGGGCAGCGTAGGCCAGCGCCACCGTGCTTTAGTCCCCGGGGTCTGCGAAGCAAGATGGAAGAGGAGGTGCATGGCTGCTCCTGGGGGATGGGCTATGGGGCTTTAGAAGGAGTCCCCAAGGGGCCTGGGAAGAGAAGAAACAAGGTGTCTGAGGGTAGTCTGGAGGTGAAGGACAGACAGCCCTCCCCAAAGGGCTGCCTCATGATCACTGTACCCTGAGATTGGGCCCAGCACTTGATTGTCAACCTGTAGATCTGGGCGCCTAATTGTTCTCAGGGACTTGCTAACCAGCCCGTCCTCTCAGGAGGGAGAATTTGGCTGACTTTGGAGACTTTCAGCAAGTTAGGCATCCTAAGCAACCAGAGGGAGGGGCTGGACGGCCTTGCTGGAGGAAGCTCATTCAGTCACAAGGTCTGGGCAGTTTTTTGGCCTCAGTTTCCCTCCTTCTCTTCCCCCTTCCCTCCACTCCAGTGTCTGTGGGATAATGAGGTGCTCCTGGGGGCGGGCGCTAATTACTGTTTGTGCAGGACTGGGAGATGCTCAGATGAAAGGGACTGGAGCCGGGCCCCTGGGTCTGTGCCACGGTTCAGGACCCCGGGCCATGCCAGGGAGCCCTGCGGCCCCTAGGTGTGGAGTTTTATAGCCTTAATGATGGTGATTAGCATGGTGCTTAATTGATTCTGCCAACACCTAACTGTGCCCTGGCCCCCTTTCCACCCAGCCCTTCCTGGGACGGCTCTTGCCCCTTGCCTCCAGCAGATGCTCATGGGAGTGCGGGAGAATAGGGGAGGGCTAGGAGGCCCCACCTGGGTAGTGGGGGGGGGGAGTTGGTGGTGGGAGTGAGATCCCACCCTGGGTGCCCACTGGCCCCTTCCAGAACCTACCTGACCTGCCTTTAGGCCGCAGCTCATTCATGACTGTCTTCACTTTGGAGTTTCCTTGCCAGTATCCCTCTCCCAGTTTGGGTCTAAGTCACTTTTGGTAGGAAGAAGGAGCAGGACACCCACCCCCTGCACCCAAGAGCCCACCACACTTGGTTTTCTGCCCCCTGTGCAGGTGAGTCTCTTCTTTCCATCCTTCTGGCCTCCCTAGAGGGACAGTGAGCACCCAGGCAGTCTTCACCTTCAGCCCCACCCATACAGTGGCATGCTCCAGCCGTACCTGGCTGGCACTTCCTCTGCAGTCTCTTGATTCCCCCAGTTTGGGCTCTGAAATCGTCCAGGCCCAGATATGGCCAGGGACGGAGAGTAAGGGGTGGAAGCACTCCGAGAGGAGGTCAGGACCCCGTAGGGGCCTAGCAGCCACTCTTCCCACCCTAGCAATATCGAGAGAACCAGAGCAGGGGCTGGGGGTGGGGTGGGTGGTGCTGGCCCAGGGAAGCCGGCCCAGCCCACAGCTCTGTTCTGCAGCCTCCTCCTCAGTCTCTCCCAGTCATCCTGGGCCAGGCCAGCGGTTTGTTTAAACCAAACAATGGCAACCCAGGCTGCCTGTTTCTTTTCAATTCCCCACAGGCTTGGGTCCCACCCAGAGTGATAAACAGGCCTCTCTCCTCCGGAGGGAGGTGGTGCGGGTGGGAGCTGGGGCCTGTAGGTCAGTGAGCCTTGTCCCCAGGGCTGGGCCAGTGTGGAAAGTCTGATTTGCAGCCTTGCTCAGGGCGGGAGGCATCCCCCCACCCTTTCACCCTGGGAGTGTCCTCTCATCTACGGGGGCCAGCTTGGCAAAGACTGTATGTAAACTCTGGGGCGGGGTCACTGAGGCGAGCCACTGGCCCTTCCTGCCTGCCTTCCCTTCCTAGCTGCCCCACTGCCCCTGTTCTCTGCTGGGGCACAGAGGGTCTCAAGCTCATCTTATAGACAGACACTGGCTCTTGCTGGCAGAAAGAGCAGGCATGGACCCTGTGGTAGAGAGCTTCCACACAGTGAGTGGCTAGAGCAACTGTGATCTTCTTGGGTAAATTGATTGGCCAAGTTCCCTTCACTGGTCAGTCCTGAGAGGCTGAAAATTCGGCCATAGAACCCAAACCTGGCAGGGGCCTTAGGAAACGGTATTCTGAAAGGTGAGAAAGTTGGGGTACAGAGAAGTCAAAATAATTGTCCTGAGCCATTTGAGTAGTGAATGGAAAACCTCAGAATGTTCGGGGAGGAAGGGGCCACAGACTCTGAGGCCAGCTGTCTCCAGGGCCTGGGCCTTTTGGTCCACAGTGCTGTCCTGTGTTTAATCCATGAAGTCCCAACAAGCCCACCACTGTTCTGGGAGACATGATTTTTAGAAGACCTTTATTGGTGGTGCAAGGAGTGGACGTAGCTCAATGTAGAATGTGAGCTCAGCAGGCATGAGTTCCTGGGTCCAATCCCCAGCACCCAAAACATAAAAAATAACAGAAAATAAAACTCTTACAAAAACATCCAGACATAGTCTGGGTGGCTGGGGCTGAATGGAAATGCCCACTCCCCCATCCTATATCAGCTCTCCTTAAATTCTTTAGAAAATCATGTCTAGCCTTTGATCACCTTAGAAAGCTGGAACTCTCCAGGGATGGGTGAGATTCAGTTGCAGGAGGTGAGCAGGGAAGTCATAGTTGGCAGCACTGCTCAGGAGCAGAGCCAGGGAGTGCCCTGTAGGGGATGGGGTGGGAGCCAGGGTTGGAGGAGTGCAGGCACCACAGAGATGGGCTTTGGAAGGAGAATCCTCAGGAGGCTAGAGACTGCTGAGAGCCCCCTACACTTTGGGCCTCCTCCCCTCTACCTGCTACCTCCACCTGCCCCCTGCCTGGTCTCCAGGTGTGCTTGCTTCTCTTTAAGAAGGGCCAACTACCAAACCTCCTTTCCCTTACTGTAGCTAAAGACAGGTTGACATTTTCAAAAGGAACTTGTCTAAATGCTCAGGTTAAAAAAAGGAAATAATTATGGAAATTACAAACAGCGCAGACACAGTTGGGTTTCTGATCCTTAAGAACACTGAAAAGTCAAGGATGGGTTTTTCAGAACAGCAGGACAGGGGCACCTGAGGTGTTTGGGAGGTGTACGAGGAGGACATTCAGGGATAGGATGGCCTCAGGGAGGCAAATCTTCCTTTGTAGCATCTTCTGGGGTTGGGGAGTCTGACCCATGATCCTCTTAGCAAGGACATGGAGGAGGAGTGGTAAATTGCTCCTTATAGGCCCAGGATATAAGAAGAGCAGTTGCTCCTTTTTCTTAAAAGTTGGTCCCAGTGTGTGTGTGTGTGTGTGTGTATGTATGTGCGTGTGCGCATGTGCATATGTATGTGAATGTGCACATGTACAAATGTGTTTAGGATGCTGGGTACATGCATGACTCCCTGGCATAGGGATAGGCACAATTTATTCTTATGTGCAGGGGAGGAGCTGGGCCCTCAGGACACTTGGGGGGAATTTCTGCATTTATAGAACCTGCGACTTCCCTGGAGTTGGACCTAGGGCCTTAAGCTGCTAAGGACACAGTCTACATTAAACATCTGCTCCTTGCACCATCAATCTCTCTGAGCTTTAATAAGGGTCTTCCAACAACGATGTCTCCCAGAGGAGTGGTGGGCTTGTCATGACTTGGTGAACTAAACACAGGACAGCACTGTGGACCAAAAGGCCCAGGCCCTGGAGCCAGCTCTCTCCCACTTAAGCCCCCACTGTCTCTGTCAAGCTAGTTTGGAACTGGCAGGTGAGATGCTTAGGAAAAGTTGGGGCTCCACTGAGGTCACAGCAACCCCATACCAGGATAGGGGTGACACAAGACTGTCTTACTTGTTCTGACTGGTTTGTCTCAGGTCAAATCAAGAGCACAACACTGGAAGCCAGGGGTCTGTTTGTGCCCACTATTAGTTTATATCCCTAGCAGGTATTCTCCAGGGCGCTGTCTCCCACCGATTGACCTCACAACACCTCATGTGTAGGAAGGGTAGAGTTTTATCCCTATCAGACTAGAATGAAAGCAGAGGAGCTTCAGCTTCTCCAGGGAAGGGATGTATTCTGCCATTTTTCTAGTCCAGAGACCCTCCTCTTCCGCCCTGGTTAGCCTTGCAGGCAAAGGCTATGTGGCTGGACTTGGCTAGTGAGCTCTGGTGGGTGGGGAAGGGGCCTAGCAGTTGCTGGTCCCAGCAGGGATGCTGGCTGTCCTCATTCCCTTTCAATTACCTCCAGGCAACTGCCCGCCCACCTGGGCTTTGAGAAGGCCTCAGGTCCTCACACCCGCTGACCCCCTCGCCGAAGGTCAGCGGCACGTTTCTTCTTCGAGCACGGGAGAGATGATTTAATCTCTTCACCCACCTCTTCCCATTTGGACAGGAGTGTTCAATCACTCTGCCTGGCTGTGAACCCCGGCCAGAGCAGGAAGTTTCACTTTTTTTGATCTCTGAGAAGGTGGGGGGAGGCATCTGAAGAGCCCTGAACTTGAAAGGTGAGGCTTGGGAGTTGAGGGAGAGTCCTGGGAGAAATGAGCCACAGAGCCCTTGGGCAGAAAATAGAGAGGTGGGGGGAAGAGAAAAGGGAAAACAGAAACAGAGTTCCAGACTCCCTGACACTGGCACCGAGTGAGAAAGCTCCTTGCTGTTCTGCACAGCTGCCTGCAAGCTGCCAAGTGGCGAAGGATCCAGGGAAAGGCATGGCACTGGGAAGTGCTATCCAGCTCTCTGTGTATTCTGCAATTAACAAAGGGTAAGTGAGTGGAAGGCACTGACAGCTCCCAGGCTCCGGATCCCCAGGGGCCATGGCTGCCAGGCCACCGAACAAATGCTGGCTTGGAGCAGACTCAGTCTGGGAGACCGTGCCTGCTCTAAGGGAAAGGCTTCCAGTCAATCAACCCCATGGCCTGCTCTTTTGCCCTGGGATGGAGAAAGGAGGGACCACCACTGAGGTGGGTGCAATGAAGCCCACCCTGGCAGGAAGTGGTAAGAAGGAGACTCACAGATCTGAGACCTGACTGTTTCTAGACCCCAGGGTGTAGGATGGTCAAATATTTTGTGCACCCGTTTCGCTTGAGAAATGTCAAGATCAAAGACTTGATAGGCCTCTTCCCAGCAACCTCATGGGCAGTGGGGACAGCATGGTAAATATCATCTGCTGCTTTATGGATGAGCAGCAGATCCTGGTATCTTGGTACCAATTGGCAAGGACCCCTGAGTTTTCATTCATAGCTTGGCTTCCAATCTGGAGTTGGTTTTTCCCCAGGCAAGTGGGATGGGGTGGGCTGGGATTGAGGGGGGGGGCGATTTACTTCTTGGAGAAGTAAGTATTTACCTAGGATGGGAGGAGCTTCATCTTTGCTGACACTGGGTTTTCCAAGACTAAGGTCAAGGTCAGCATTGCCTGTGGCTTGAATTTTAATTTTTGCTGTGCTGGACCCAGGGTCTGGAGCATGCTAGGCAAGTGCTCTACTGCTGAATTACTTCCCTGCCCTCTCTGTGCCTTGAAAAGTAAGGATTGCCCCGGCCCCCTGTTCCAGCCATGGTTCCCCAATAAGCCTCACGCTCTGAAGGTTGGGTGTGTGTGTGTGTGTGATGGTCTCTAGCATGGAGCTGAAGAATGGCGGCTGGAGAGATGGGAAAAGGAATGCATGATTGAGAGGCTCTGTATTGGAGATGGAAATATAAATAAGTGTTCATGGTATTGAGGAGCTCATGGTCTAGTGGGGCAGATAAATCAACAAAGAAATAACTACGACAGGCAACGTCAGAGGAACACAGAGGATGGGAGGTGCAACTGCTTGGATGGTGATCAGAGAGCTATTAACAGAGGCTACACTCCACACTCTGGGCTTTGAAGGATGCATAGAAGTTGTTTTGGTTTTCCGATGGACAAAAAAGGGACTGCTTCAGCTGAAGAAGCTGCCTACGTAATGTCTAAATGTATAAGTGAGATATGAGAAGATTTCCCAGGAATGGGCTGTCTGCTGAAGCAAGAACCAGCGTGCATGTCTGGAAGAGACTCAAAGGAAGGCTAGAAGACAGGTGGGAGGTCAGGCTTGAATGGCAGGCAGTGCTTCTGATTTCTGAGAAGCAAAGCTATCAGCAGGCTGACCCTTGAGTCCATAGATCCCAGGCAAGGCTGTTGCTGTTTTCCAAATGCTCAGCAGCTGTGTCCCAGGAGGGTCACCAGCCCCACAGGCTGGTTGAGCTGCCTCTCGGGTCAAGAAAGCATATGGATGGGGTGGGGCTCTGGGCCACTGCCTGTGCAGCAGGTCAGAGAAGATGCAGCCGAGTCCGCCACTCATTAATGGCCTGGCTCAGAGAAGGTGAGTTCAGGATCCCTGGCCCCCAATCACTGCTCCTTTACAAACAGTAGCTTTTTTGTTTCTGCTCATGAAAGAACAAAACGTTTATTGCAAAAAAAAAAGATTTAAAACGCCGAAAAGCACTCAAAAGGAAAATAAATAAAAGCCTGGATTTTACCACATGGACATAACAACTGTCCCGAGAACATCCTTCCTTTATTGTCACTCAGATACCAGCTTCCAGCCCCTGGCTCCTTTGGGACGTGCAATGACCAGGACTGCCATGTTTCTGTCCTGGGCGACTCTTGCTTGGTGACACTGGCCTGAGTTACTTTCAGTCCCTGAAACCCAGGCAGTAGAATGTACCCCAGAAATTGTGGACCCTTGTTGGTCACGGTTTGCTCATTCTGTGGACATGGCTCAGGGGAAGGGTTAGCAGGAGGGTAGGAAGAAGAAAAGGAATCAAGCACCCGGCATGTGACAAGACCCAAGATATTAAGATAGGTGGAAAGCAAATGCCACTAAAGATTGCCATTTCTAGATATGCAGGACAAAAGTCAGAGCTTTTGGTGTCAGAATACTCCATTTATCTGGAATCATGAAGGCAACAGGGTATACCTCCTAAGTACATTTCCCCTGATATCTCGACTCATATTTTTAGCTCCCTGACTTCTTTTATCTTAACTATTTTGCATAGCTATCTTATCAAAACACTAGCTCTTGCCTTCTTCAACACACGACATGGAGAAGACCTTACGTAATCTTCCACACCATCACGGTTGTCACAGTGAACAACAGTTTTGCACACTACTACAGCACCAAGCTGTAAAGCTGAAAAGCCAATAAAAAGAAGGTGCCATTCAGCCTTCCACGCTTCGAGCTCCCTAGAGGCCAATAATGGAATGTTTACTCAGTGGTCACCACCTAAAGGAAGGGGAACCCCCTTGGGAGAATTCCTGCAGGGTGGCAGGCATTTTGCCAGGCTCTGAGCATGAGTTAGCTCCCTCTTTTCAGGAAATTCCCTGCTAAGTGCAGTGGCCTCGGAGACCCCAGCTTGGACGGTGAGGGCCCACTACCCAGTTTAATGTGCAGACTTTGTGGTCCATCTTCTGGCAGCCACAGGGACTCGGGAAATGGAGACATTCAGCTACAGCAGCCCTACTTGGGTGACTCAACCTCTAACAGGCCATTCTACAGGGCAAGCCAGCCTCAGTCCATGTCATTACCAATTAGCTACAAGACTTTGAACATGCCACTCAATTTCGCAGTGTCTCAGTCTCCATATCTATAGTGACGGTAATGACACAGCCCTGGTTTCCTCACAGAGTTGTGAAGATGCAATTTAGAAATGGAGTGTTCTGGAGTCCCACGGTGCTGTCCAAGCGCAAGGGTCATTACTGAGCTGAGCTCCCAGAGAAACTTTGTCATGAAACGACTGGTGGAGGAGGGAGGAGGGGCCTTGGTGGCTGTGAGCCTCAGAACCCACCCCACCAGCAATCTTTGGCTATGACAGGTCCATGAAGTCTCCGGGCAGGGTCAACCTTGTGAGGCTAATGGCTGTGCCGGGGGCTCAGAGGTTACCCAGCTGTGACTGTGGCCCATCCTGCTGGGCCTGTGCTCACTCCCGGTGTGCGGAGCGAGTGGTGCGTGATGTTTATTAATATGCCTTGATGAGGGGCATTAGTATCTCTTAATGACACCATCTGAGCCTGGCCTCCTCCTTTTCTTGTTCCTTGCTCCTTTCCGTGTCCCCACCCCCCATCCCACGGAGACACATACTCTCTCAGGGACACAGAGACACAGGCAGGCTGCAAGGAGGCTCAGGACAGAGGCCAGGGTGGGAGCTGCTGACAAGGGGGATCTATGGTGGAGGTGGGTCCACCCGGGGGCAGGGAGAGAGCCAGAGCCAGGAACCATGAGGGGAACACACACTTTCAAAACATCGTTGCACGTTTCATGCTCACACACATACCACCCACACATTGCCACGTGCTCATAGACTCACACCCATGTGCTCACAGGTACCTACATGCCCTACACACTCACCTGGAAATGTGATCATATACACACACCCACATAATCACACATACACTCACATAGGTGCTCACTTACACACATGTTCACACACTTACACACAAATGGTTTCCCCACGTGCTCACACAACCTACATATTATACTCAGTATCACACTTCCTATACTTAACATGCACTGTGCTCACACACTCACACATGTTTTCTCTCATGCTCACCTACATCCTCATTTTGCATACACACACAAATGCACAAATATGCGTATATGTACACACACACTCACACCTGTTTTCAGGTGTTCACACACTGGCCCTCTCCATGGGAGGAGCAGGGAACATGGCATCTGAGAAGAGGCCATGGGAGTAGAAGTGGGTGTGGGACTCTCTGGCCCCTGGAAGGGCACCAGGACAAACAGACAACTGATTGGGACTGAGGTCTGAACAGGCTCTCGGCCAGCCTGTTCCACTGCGGGTGTGAGGGTCATGGGCTGGGAGCTATGGAGGCTGGCAGGAGCCATCAACTAGGAGGCAGTAGGGCACCAGACTGGCCTTCCTTCCAGCCTGCATGTGGGAGGCTGCAGGAAATGATTAGGAAAGGGGTGCAGTTAATCCCCAAAACAAACAGGGCTTGGGAAACTGCAATGCAACCAGAGAGGAGGAGCTGCAGGGCTCACTCCTCAGCCCCTGCTCTTATCACTCTCCATCTCTCATCCCCAGCACCCCATTTTTCTGGCTGGGTGGCCGCACCCCCAGGAGGCAAGAAAAAGGGAGGGCCCTAACTCTGGCTGGACAGAGGTTCCCAGCAGACCCCTGGCACCCACCTGGCCTGGGCTGTGGTACCTGGCCAGGCTGGTGTCTGGAGCCCATGCCTGGGGCTTCTGGGGGCTATAATTTCTGCCTCAGGGGCCCCAGGTTCTGCAGTGTCTGGCCCAGCAGTTCTCTGCCTCCCCTCTAGTTGGCTGAGAGGTACTCCTCAACCCCCGGCCCTGAGCCATCCCATCCTGCTCTCACTGCCAACTGGAAATGGTCAAGGGTCTCCAGGCTGCATGGCCCTCCCCACTTCCCATGTAAGAGAGGAGGGTCCTCCCTGAGATCCCAGCCACACAGGCTGGGGTAGGGGATGGAGTGGGAGGAGGGGCTCCACCTTTAGGAGCCTCAGCCTCGCTGGGGAAGAGCTGCCAGCGCCAGGAAGGGGAATCAGATTCTGGGTTCCCTTTTCTGCTCTTCCTCCCTCCTTTGCTCCGTTTTAGGATTCCGTCCTCTGCTTGGCTGGAGACAGCTGCTTCTCTTCCTCACCACAATGGGCCCAGGCCTGGCTGCCACATGAACAGGGAGGAGGGAGGAAAGGAGAGAGGAAGGAAGGAAGCAGAGAGGGAGGATGGAAGGAAGGAAGAAAGGAAGAAGAGAGGAACCCAGTGGAAGAAAGGTCAGGAACACAAGAAAAGGTGCTGGCAAGAGTGGGAGGCTCTGTGAAACCGGGTGACAAGGAGCAGAGATAGTCCAAGCCCCGTTTGAGTCCCGTCTTGACCTTCTGAGGACTGACAGTGAGCCTGCCTGGAACCCCAGCACCTCGCTACTCAAAGTCCCACCTGGGACGGGAGCTCCTTAGAAATGCACCATCCTGGGCCCCCGCTCTAGGCTCATGAATCAGGAGCTTGGGAATTACAATGAAAAAAGAACCAGCGGTGACATTCACACACACACACACACACACACACACACACACACACACACACATCAACTTCTTGACACACCTGCCCCAGACCTGCCTTGGGGTCTCTGGGCCCAGGAAAGGGACTGAATCCTCATCAGACCTGTGATGGCAGTGATGGTGGGAACCTGCTGAGCCCTTATCTGGATTGTGTCCCCTTTCCTGTCTCTTATAGAATTTGGCTCCCTGGGATGACGCTTCCCCCCACAGGACCCGGCTGACCTTCAAGTCCCAAGGTGGCCCTGGCTGTCAGGTGAGGTGGTTCAGTCAGGGGGTCAGGGGCAGTGAACTGTGTGGGAGTCAGCAGGGCAGGGGCTGGGGGAGGCAGGACCCCTCCTCTCCCTTCTCAGACCCAGGAGGCTCTGAGCCTTTGAATTCCTGGGTAGGTAGGGTGCTCTGCTTGATGGGTGCCCAGGGGAGGGTACCAGGAATTGAACCCACTGAGCCACATCCCCAGCCCTTTTCATTTTGAGACAGGGTCTGGCTGAGTTGTTTAGGATCTTGCTCAGTTGCTGAGGTTGGCTTTGAACTTCCCATCCTCCTGCCTCAGCTGCTAGGATTACAGGTGTGTGCCACTGCACCTGGTTCTGTTTGTGGGCTCTGGACACCCACTGGTGCGCCTTCCTCAGACCATGCTCCTCTGTCCCACCCTATGTGAGGAAGGGGAAGCCTGTTCCCAGGTAGGCGGGGACCTCAGGGGCCTGGGGAAGGAGAGAGGCAGGAACAGAGAGCTGCTGCTCTCGTAGCCTATAGATCAGAGGAGGCATGTGGAGTGGCCTAGGTTTAGGGTCACAGTGTGCTCCAGGGCCCTGGTCCCAGAAGGACCCCTGTAGCCAAGCCACTTCCTGGATATTTTTTCTCTCTCTCCCAGATGCCCAAGCAAGTTGCCACCTGGGGAACTGCTACTCTCCCTGAGCTGAGGCAGGGCCTGTGTGGGGGCCTTTTTATCTCCGCCTGCTTGTGGTAAACTGGGCCCAGGGGAGGATGGACGTTGCCCACCAGGGCCCGGCTGGGTTCCGAGACCAGGCACTTGACGGCCAGGTCCAGGCTTGCTCTTATTCTGTTGTGTCACTTTTAACAGTGCAGATGCCAACCTGGGAGCTTGGGAATTACAATGAAAAAAAAAATGATCCAGATTAGCAGTAAAGTCCACCCTGACCTTACAGTTGGTCCCATGGGTCTCTGCAGTATATTGGGAACCGACACATTCCTGAACAGCAGGGTGACTCTGGGTGGCCATTTGTTAGGGCAGCTCAGGGCCAGAGGCTAGGAAGGTTTGCGTGTGGAGGAAGCCTAATCGCCCCCTGCAGGCACAGGGCTCAGCTCAGGGTAGTTTGTGGTGTTTGGCACACAGCACCCCCCACCCCTCCCGCCATAAGGAGCATCCTCATTCTCTTTCAAAGTGTTGAAATCATCTTTGCACAACCTTGAGGAGGGCCTGGCCATTCCAGGTGATGGTGCCGAGGGGCATGAGCAGATGGGAGGAAAGGCCACTGGGTAACAGCAGAGGAGAGCCCCAAAGGGAGTCAAGGGACAGCTACAAACTCCTAAGGCCTCCTGGTCCCTCCTGGTGTGAGGCTCACCCCATCTCTTTCCAGCCACAGTCCACCATGCTTCGTCCCCAGAGGCCGTCCAGTGAGGAGCCTGGGAGTGCAGAGCGTCGAGGCAAAGCCGCAGGGACTGAGTCAAACTTCTCCACTGAACTTTCTGTGGTAAACAGTTAATTGCCTTAGCGACAGTGGCTAGGGTAGACAAGCAAGGGGCCTTTAATGAATGCCAAGTGACGGCTGATTAATCCGCCTGCTCTGGAGGCCCGCTCCTCTCTGTGGGCTCTGGCCACGCTCCATTCAGCCTCCATGGCCTGCACCAGCAGGGTGGCCTCCAACACTGGCACTTCCATCTCTCTGGCCCCCAGGCCTGAGGTTCTGCCGTGCCCGAGGCTCTGTAGTCACCTCTCTGGGGACGAGAAGAGGGCAGACTGCAGGGGAGGACCCGCCAGCTGCTCAGTGGGATTTGTGCGAAGGGATTAAATTTAGGAGGTGAGCAGGGGCACTGCCCAGGCCAGAGCAGGTGGTTTGTTTTTCAGCCACGTGCTGACTGTGGCCTTGAGTAAGTGGCCAGGCTAGGAGATCCTTGGCCTTGTGGGAAAAGGTAAAGAGAGAATGAGGGGCTAGAACAGTCTTTTTTTCCCAGTTCACATGCCCTGCCCTGACTCCTGGCTTATGCCAACTCAGTCCCCACTTAGTTTGCTGTGACTCCTTCTAGGTGGACAGCCCAGAGGGCCTAGTAGGGGGAAGGAGGGCTTCCTGAAAAGAGCGGAAGAGAAGTTCTGCAGATAGCAGTGCCTCTCAAGGAAGTCAGGGAGAGCTATGGGCTGGGGTGGCCTCTTATGCTAGATTTGGGATCTGAATAGGGTCAATTAGCCCCAGGCCTTTATCATACCCTCTATGAGCTGCTTGACCCTCCTTTGGTCTGCCCGGCTGCAGGGGGAGAAGGAAGCTTGCCTGAGGGGCTGTGAGAGTCAGACCTAGGAACAGAGGCTTCTGACCCCCTCCTGGGCAGGACCCCTTGCCTGGAAGTGGAAGCAGAGCTCCTCTTTGCAGGAGAAACCCCTTCAGTTTCTATTGCAATAAAGAAAGGGCCCGAGTTCTCCCTGCAGCCTCTAATGATGGGGTTGGGGTGTAATGAATGTCTGCGAGCTCATAAAACAGGCTAATGACGGGCCTCATTTCATGGACACCTTTCATCCTCACTGTTCCCAAAGCAGAAGGGACTGTCCTGGGGGCTGAGGCTCAGAGCCTGATGACAGCCAGGGCCACAGCTGTTTGGGGTTGGGGGCCATGGATTCAGGAGGCTACCTTTTCTGTCCATGCTTTTATCTTGTTCAAACAGCCTGCGGATTTGAGGTGGATGGCTAAGAACCCAGCCTTAGGAAGTGGGCAGAGGCAGGGGACGGGAATGGAGGACACACAGACACCCGGATTCTTAAGAATGGAACACTCGAGGCAGAAAGCCCTCGGGCTGTACCATGTTCCCTTCCCCTGGCCAGGTGCTGATAGGAGCTCACTGAATCATCTTAGCTGCCATCCAACACCTGAGAAGGGCCAGACTCTGGGAGGGAGGGGCTGGCCTGCTGATTCACCAGCAGCACCTGTGTTTTGCTTGGGAGGTCTCCCGTTCAGGGACCAGCCAAGCCTGACCCTGTTTGGCTTCCTAGAGCTTGGTGAGCTCACAGCCCCGGGTGTTGTGGCAGCAGGCCAGTGTGACCTGCTATGCAGGAGGATTTCTAAAGAGATACTCGCCCAGTGTTCCCAGGAATCACTCAATGAGAGAGATTCAAGTCGCACTTCAACACCCCTCCCCAACATGGTAGAAACTGGTCAAGGGGACATGTAATCACTTGGGATAAAGCGTCATGGAAATCAACAATCCAGCCCGCTTGCCATGGAGAACTGTGAGCTGGGTAGGGGCTGAGGGTAGCCAGGGGGTTGTCAGGGGATCTTGGTGAGTGTAGCACCTCGGGGAGGTGGAGGGGCAGAATCAGAGCCCCCACCCACCCTGGGGATGGAGAGACAGGACTTTTGCTTTCCCCAGAGGTCTGGAACTGACGAGCAGGGGTCTTCCAGTCAGAGCCTGGACAGGGGCCACAGGCCACCACGGCAGGGTCTGCGAGTGGCAAGAGATTCATTTATGAGTCAGCCTGCAGTCTCAGTGTTCCCATCCATGCGCTGGCCCAGCCCTGCCTCCGGGCAGCCTGCAGATAATTGGGGTCAACAGAGGGCACTTGATCCCAAGAAGGCGGGTTCCTTGTGCCCAAACCTAACCTCCTTTCTTCAGCCCTCTCTCCCCTGAGATAATCGCCCTCTCCTCAGGCAGGGCCGACCGAGCACCCCCCCCCCCAGGTCAACCTGGCCTTCTGTGGGAGTACAGCAGTAGGAACGGAACATCTAGAGAGGACCAGGTGCCAAATCCTTGGATTGGGAGGGTGGGGAGTGAACAGGCTTAGAGAGTCACTCAGAGGTGGTGTCAGGGTGCTGCAGGGTGAAGACAACCGTCCTGGAGGTGAGCCAGCAAGGTGCACTACAGGTGTGTCTGGTGCGTGTGTGCACCACCATATCACCTAATCCTCCTCTGCCAGGAGGCCGATAGGGCAGAGACTGTCACCCCTGCTTGCAAGCTGAGGGGCACAAGCCCTTGAGAGGTGAAGTGACTCCCTGAGATTGCAGTCCCACCCGGCAGCAGGTTCGGAAGGGGAATCCAGGGGTCCTGGCTCATGTGGTCTCCTGACTAAGCCCAGCGTTCCTCTGCCTGTGCTTCAGAACAAAGCGGGAGTGTGGAGGGAACCGGTTCTGAAGGGGAGGGTTGATGTCTCTCCCCTTTGCTAGAATCTCTGATGACCTAGATGTGCTCACATGGAAAGGAAGGGCCAGTTTAGAGCTTCCTCAACTCTCCTGTGTCAGGCTAGGGACAAAAGACAGGGACAGGCCACTTACTGCAGTGACCACTTGACTTAGGGGACTCTGAGGGCCAATGGTGAGAGGGGAGGGACTGTAATGAGCCAGCGTGTCCCTATCCTTGGGTTCCATGGAGGCATCCCTGGCAACCTAATGGAGGAGGGAGACCTGTGGGGATGTGGGGCAGCCTGGGTGATTCGGGGGACTCCCTGGTCCCCTGGGCTTGTCTCTACTGTGCTGGGGACCCCACTCTGCCAGGACCCTTCTTCTGCCTCTCCTCTGACAGTGAGCAGTTTGAGAGAGTCTTCCCGTTCTCTGCTTCCCCTTGTCACGCAGGAGGAAGACACACAGTGAGCATTTGGGGCACAGGGAAGGAGTTGGTGCACACAAGAGGGCCTGCTTTGTCCTTGAGTTCTACATCCGTCAGGGCCCTTCAAAACCGCAGCAGCCCCCAAGGCAGGAAACTGAGGCTGGGGAAGCGGGGCCTGTGCAAGTCATTAGATGGCAGATTTGGAATGAAGTGAGGCATTTCTGATGTCACGGAGGATGCTCTTGCCCAGCTCAGTGCTATCTCTCAAATGTTTGCTTAGAAGGTTGTGGGAGGAAATGACACAATGGATTGCTCATGTGTCTATGGAATGGAATCAAAGTGTCCCCTGGTTTGAAAAACGTGCCCAACTGGAAGCAAGAGAAGCATTTTAATACAGTAGACCAACTGATCCTTCCTTCCTTCCTTCCTTCCTTCCTTCCTCCCTCCCTCCCTCCCTCCCTTTCTTTTCTCAAAGATGTATTTTTACTGTCAGGGACTGTGAAAAGGACCTCAGGGTGCCCCAGTTAGATCTTCCCTCCCAGTGGAAGAGGACAAGGGGCATCTTTGCCAATTAGGAACTCAGGTATGGGAGCCGCCCGGGGGATGTCCCTGGTCATGGTGCCTGTGATTCATCCCTGTCCCTGGGGCTTCTGGAGTAAGTGAGGAGAGCGTGAGTCTCCCTGAGGCTAGGACCTGTGGGTCAGGGTTGGTCAGACAGGACACCTGCCTCCTTCCACTCCCCCTTTCCACCTACCTTTCTTTCTCATTCAAGCCTCTTTCTCTCTTCTCTCTCCCCTCCTCTGTTCTGCCCACTCTCATCTTTTTTCTCTTCCTCTCCCTCCTTCTTTTCTTCCTTTGTGGGAGACCTCAGTCTTCCATCAGGGAAAGGATTCCTGCAGGACACCTGATACCCAATCTGCTTTTCTCTAGATCAGCTCTGTCCACCCCAGTGCTCTGTGATGTCTGGAAATATCTCGCCCTACACGATGCTGTAGAGTAGTGGCCAGTTGACTGTGCCCATCAAACACTGCACAAGGGAGTTAGCACTACTGAGGAACAGAGTTATACCAGCAATTATCTCACTTTAGTTAGTTTAAATAGAGCCACTCCTGGTGAGTGGCTACTATGCAGGACATCAGAGCCCTAGGAGGTCCCCAGGGGCTCCCACCACCCTATCCAGACCTCCCCTTTCTCCCAAGCACCTCTGCCTAGGCCTAGCCTTCTGACCTGGTATTTTGAGAGGACACAAGGTCTGGATTCTGGGCTTAAAGTGGGGTGACCTTGGGTGAGTCACTTGATCTGTGGGCCTCTGTTGCCTCTTCTGTAAAATAATGAAGATAATTTCTTGCAAGTCTCAAGGTTTCTCTTTAGTTCTAAGATCTGTGTATTTATCTACAAGTGCATGCATGCACGTATGAGGAGGAGGGGCGCTGAGAGGCAGAAGCAGGTCCTTAGGGGATCCTGCTTCTCTGCCTGGCCCCCCTCACTGAATAGTCTGAGACCTGGAAAAGGGTTGCAGGCTGCAGAGTTAGAGGAAGGTGCAGCCTGACTCCACTCCTGTCAGGCTTTGCCCACTCCCTGGCCTGGGCTCTTCCCACAGCACCCAGATTTCCTCTTTGGCCATAAAATTTCTCCTAGAAAGCCTTCCCACAGAGGCTGCTGGTGTGAGTGTGAGTGTGCACAGACGCTATCCAGCAGAGCCCACAGCAGTGTGCATGCCCCCCTGCAGAGCTGTGGCCTGTGCTAGGGGACATGTCTGTCCTGGCCTGGGTGGAAGGAGGAGCCAAGATTGTTTTTTGCCTGGATCCAGGCCCTGGCTTATGCAATACTTAGACTTTCAGTCAACTTGAGCAACTGGGGCTTGCATCAGCGTGCGCGCGCGCACACACACACACACACACACACACACCTGCATGCCCCATGCAGAGAGGTGTGAGGAAGGGAGATAAAATTGTCTTTACTGCTTTGCCCTCCTTCCAAGCTTCTGCCCACAGGTCTCCCCGGATCTGGAGAGGGGAGGGGCATCCCTGAGAAATGGCTCTTCTCAGGCTGCTTGGATGTGGCGGTGGCTCCCGTCTAGGGCTGGAGTCAGATGGACCATTGAGAGAGGTGCTCCAGGGCCAGGGGAGAGAAGCCCAGCAGACAGTATTGACAGAGAGCAGAGGATGGCTTCTCCTTCTGTCTCTGAAAATACCCAAGCCTCGGGGATCCTGGGTCACAGAACCCGCCTGGTGGAGGGTTGCGTCAGAGCGAAACTGTGTTAGATGCCTCGGGGGAGAGGGCAGTGAGGGCTTGTGAGCCCAACTTTCCAACCTCGAGGTGCTCAGGGTCAAGTCCCTGGCCTCTCTCTACCAGCACTCCTGCCCTCTCCCAACACCCTTCTGCACTAGACTGCTAGGGACGGAGGTGGTCTCGGTGGGGAGTAGGGAATGGGGGTGTGAGTCAGAGGTCCTCAGAATTTCGTCAGCCCTGAGTCAGAAGGAGGGCAGGGAGGAGGCTGAGAACAACTTTAGGCAGTCTTGGGGTTCCCTAGGAAAACAGCATCCTGGGGAAAGAGAGCCCTTCTGGAAGGTACAGGGCTCCCCACTTACAGGTTGGCCCTTCAATTGGCCTGGAGAACAGAAAAGGCCACCACAAGGCCCACATGATTTAGGAGCAGCACTTCTAAGTCCTCCTGGTGGGTCCAGTTGGGTCCTTGAGTCCCTCTGAACTCCTTAATTTCACCCAGAGGCCTCACCACATCAGTGCTGCTTTGCCCTGAGGACCCAGATGAGCCCACTGAGTTTAAGTGGTTTTACTGTGGGGATTGGGGAACGGCAGTCTTGTGTCAGGGTACCTAATGGGTGTGGGTATGGGCGGGCATATCCCATACTGCTCTGCTGCAGAGCCTGTACTTGTTCCCAGGTTTTGCCTCCTTGGAAGTGGGAAAGAGTGGAAATGGCTTTTGGGTTATGCAGGGTCCTGGCCAGGAAGCTGTGTGTGTGTGGGGGGGTGTTTCTCCTTATCCTAGCTCTCAGTCCTGACTTCTCACAATGCAACGATTGGGAGGCTAAGATCTGGCCCGTTGGTACATCCCATGTCTCTCTGGACCTCTTGTTGCTTTCATCTGAATGCAAGAGTTCCCATCTATGTCATGTCACCCCCAGCAGCACGCCTGCCTTCCTGGGCTCATGACCTCTACCTACCCGCTAGAGCTAGAGGGCCATGTCTGCCCCAGGCCTCTACCCATCTCCTCTTTCTCTGGACAGAGGCGCTACCATGCAGAGCATGGCCCCTAACACAGCATGTGGATCAACTCTCTGAGCTAGTCCCCATTTGCAGTCTGTCTCAACGTTGCCCTTGTCTGTCCAGTGGGGTGCTGTGGGCAGCTGGGTAGGCAGAGAGGAGCCCTGAATGATGGGAACCACAAGGGAGCCCAGCAATCCTTCAGCCAGGCCCACCTGCATTTGACAGAGGAGCAAATTCAGGGCATCTGTGGGACCAGATACAGAGAATGGCGTGAGTCTGCCACCCAGTTCTCTTGATTCCCAGATTGAGATTTTTTTGGGGGGGTGGGGGGAGCTACTGGGAATTGAACCCAGGGTCACTTAACTATTGAGCCACATCTCAGCCCTCCCTTCCTTTTTATATATACTTTAATATTTAGACACAGCATCTTTCTAAGTTGCTTGGGGCCTCACTAAGTTGCTGAGGTTGACTCATGATCCTCCTGCCTCAGCCTCCTGAGCTTCTGGGATGACAGGTGTGCACTACCATGCCCAGCTGAGATTCTTCATAACAAATGAACGCTTTCATTTTCCTAGAGCTTGGATGTGCATGAAATTGGGAAAAAATTTTATCTAGACAGAATTTTTTTTCTTCTTCCCAAAACAAGGTGGACAGTTCTGGGCACATGGCTGGTATTTCATAAAAGCTTGTTGATTGACCTTCTCTTCTGGGTGACGTCTGTCTCATCCTTCACTGTTCTCACCCTTGCCATTGCCCCTCCTGGGGATAGTTAGCTAGAAAGGAGGATGCCAAGGTCACACTTTACACTGTCTTAGCTCCTCTTAGTACTAAGACCTGAGCAAAGGAGTAGGTCTCCCCGGTGCAGCCAACCTGACTAACTGTTAGAGAAATAAACAAGATGTTATTGTGCCCAGGGAGTTGCATCAAAAGTGTCTCAGAGAAGAAGAAAGCCAATTTTTTTTTTTCTTATGTGAGATGCATGGATAGGGGGAGAGAAAGAAAAAAAATGCCTGGGTAATTAACTTAATAGGTTTCTTAAAGAATGCCCTTGTGAGTGATGTTCAACACATTCAAGTGTTGACAAGAAGGCATTGAACTTGACGCCCACGCAGCGGGCAGAAGCATGCTCTCGGCTCTGACACACCTTCTTTGTCTGAAACTTGTAGTAAAACTCAGTGCTGGGTTGTGAAATCTGTCCCAGGGAATTCATGCTGCAGGGGCTCCAAGGTCAAGGCCCCTGCTTCCAGGGGTCTTGGTAGGGTTCCAGGTAGGTTGAGATTGGCCAAATGGCCATCTGGGCTAAGATCCCGTGAGTAGGAGAGCAGAGGTGGAAGTCCTCAACTCAGAAGCTCAGAGAAGCTGTTAAATGTGCATAATACCTGGAGAGTGCTGAGGGTCCCCAAGATATTCTGTGACTCTTGGAAGGGGGTCAAAACAAAGTCCTGTCCCTTCCTTCCAAGTCCCCATTGCCTTGGAGAGCAGGGGTCTGATAACCAGGACCCCAGGTTTTTCTAAAACTTGATGAACTGGAGTGAACTGGAAGAGGAACCCAGGTGAATATGTGAATGTGGAATTTCTCTTTCTCTGAAATCTGCAGTGGGGAGAGAGGCCCAGTCATTGGTGGGCTGGTAAAACAGGAGGCTTGTCTTAGAGGAGGGAAGTGTGTGTGTGTGTGTGTGTGTGTGTGTGTGTGTGTGTGTGTGGTGTGGCCCTATATCTGTATTTCAAGTTGCTCTTGGTTGGAGCACAGATCACGATTCCAGAAGCAGAGGAGAGCCCCTGGCCAAGCTGCTTGCCTCTTCCAAGGCCCTGGCTGAGGATGGGCCTTGGCCTCTGAGCTTGCCGTGCACTTATCAGCCTGCCTTCCTGCTCGTCTGTCATCCAGCCCTCCCGTCATCAGCTATCCTTTCTTTCTGTGACATGAGGCTCAGACTTATCAGATCAGAGTTTTCAGGCCGGGACCTGAATGGCAGGGACTCTGACACAATTGTGGCGGCCAGATTTGTCAAATGGAAAAAGGTGACATGAGTATCTTTGTGGAGGAATTTCCCCCCCCCCCTTCTTAGATATTTAACAAAACTCTCTGGAAGTAAAATAATGTGAAACTACAGTTACCTGGCCACCCAGAGGCAGCTCATCTTAAGGAAGCTATCGAAAAGTCCAAGTGGACGCCCATGGTTAATGGGTTCCCAGCCTGTCAGAAAGAACAGCGCTGCCCCTCACCTGGCAGTGAGGTTCAGCACCCAGCAGTGTCTGCTTTAGGTGAGGGACACTGTATGTGTCCATGTATGCGGGGGAGAGAGTGGGGTGAATCGGAATGACCCGGTCCAGGAAGGGAGTCCCCTCTTGCCAATGGAAAGTCTGGATTAGCACTTTGGGCCTGTTCTTGGCACCTGTTCTTGCTCTGGGGATGCATTTCTGCCTGGAGAAGCCATCCTCAGAGAGGCAATGTCACTACTGAGGAGGTGGAGCACGTGGAGGTTTGCACACACTCCTAAAGCACTTCCGCTTCTAGGAGAAGGGAATCACTCAGCGTCTTTCAGTCTCACTCGCAACGCATTAGGACCTGCTACTAAAGAAGGGGCAGTGGACCAAGCAGGGCACACCTGTTAATTGCACAGTGCAATCTCCCTTCCTCTACCACCCTTCATCTCCATTCATTGAGACATTGCGGCTGTGTTTCTCCATTTCCTGATTGCCCAAGTTCAGTTTCCCAAAGGCAAACCGAAGGGTTAATCAGATTCCCCACTTGCCTGCTTGACCCAGGTGTGTGCTGGGTGAGCAGCCTGGCAGCCGAGTTCAGCACATTCTTATGAAGGGGGCTTCTAGGCCCAGAGCCAGGGCTGGGTACCATGGGGACATAAAACTTATGGTCACCCAGCTCCTGCCCTACACCACGCCTGCCAGAAAATGGATGCTCATGGCTGCAGCCAGGAGGGAGCCACGAGCTTCCCAGAAACAAGCAGGTTCCCAGAGATGTCACCTCCCCTCTGCAAAGCAGACCCTGCTCCTCCCCGCACTGAGGCTGGGGGAGGCCAAACGGACTCCACAACCACCAGGGTGGGACACCTTTTTGCATCAGGCTCTCTTTGAGAGCAATTTTTCCTTTTCTTGGAGGCACCTGGCGTGGGTGAAGCGGACTTCTTAGTCTTGACAAAATAATGAAATGGGATCCGTGAAACTCTTGGTGCGTTTCATGTGGACAAAGGATGCTGGGAGGACTTCAGAGCTCAGCAGTTTCAGAGTAGCTGCCAAGAGATGAGGTTGAAGTCCAAGGTGCAGCCCTTCAGAGTGGCCCGAGTGAAGTCCTTCTTGAGGCCTCTACTACTTGTGGGGAAGTGGGCAGGGCAGGAGCCAGGGTCCCTTTGCTGTGCTGGTAGCCGGCAGCCTCAACACTGGCTTTTGGATGAAGACAAAAAAAAAAAAAAAAAAATCTCTGGACTAGACTTCCCCACCCCTGCGTGGGAGGTGAGAGGGGCTGGAGCAGGGAGGCAGGAAGTGAGCGCAGATGGGCTGCTGGGACAGCTGTGTGGGGAACAGAGCACATCTGTCCGGGTGTGAGTCTGGTGGGGCCCCTCCCACCATCTCTGTGTGGAGTGTGGGCTGGGTTTGGGTCCCAGATGGGGAAATGATGGGAAAGGAAAGTCTGAAGATAGAGGCTGGAGCTGGGGGCTGCCGATGGGGGACATTCCAACAGAAACAAAGAATGTCTCTGAGCTCTAGGGGGAGAGCGGGGACAAGGGGCAAAGTAGAAGTTTGTTAAATGAGTAAATGATTTTGTGGCCTGAACCAACTTGAGGTCTCCTGTTTCATTCCTTAATTTTCTCTAATTGGCTTCAAATATTGCTGGGAAAGTTTACCCCGCGTAGACACCCGGGAGAGATCTTCGGGAGATAGAAGCAGGATCAGACTTCTCATTGGGAGTTTGCCTGCAGGCCTGGGGGGAAGTTGGCCTTTTTGCTCTTTTCTAGGGAGCAGAGTGAGGAGGAAAGGCTCATTGTTCCAGAAACTGTACCCACGGGCTTGCACCATGGCCATTTGTGTGGCCTCCTTGGGGCCGTCGTCACTCCCTCCACGCAAAGCTGTCACCTGCCTAGTGTCAAGCCAGAGAGGCAGGAAGCTCAGCTGGTACAGACCTCAGCAAGCACAGAGGCTGATGGGCCCCCCTCCACCCCTTCCCTCTCTCCTCTCCCTGGTTTTCACAGTGGAATGAAAGGAGAGGGGCGTGTGAGTCCTGGTTAGCTGTCTGGCCTCTGGGGAATCATTTCTGCTCTTTGGGCCTCAGTGTCTTCTCATCTGTATAATGGGCAGGTTGGGCCAGATGGCCCCTGAGACTCCCTTCAGGTCTGAACACCTATGAATCTGGTAGAATGGAGTAGCAATAGGGCCCTGGATGGTTATCACTGTCCCCGAGCCCCTGGACTAGGGCTTGCTCCTTCATGCAGGCTCCGGTCCTGCTGATTCCTGGGTTCACCCACTTGCTGCCAAGATGCCTCTTCCGGAACGGTGGAGTTGGGTCCTGCTCGGAGTCAGCAGGTCTGTGTGAACGCTTGTTAGGTTTCCGAGGCTCCGGCTCCTGGGTTTCTGCTGTCTGGTGAGTGCAGCAGAAGCACCAATAGGCAGGAAGAAAGCCCTGAAGCCCCTGGGACCTGGGGCCCAAGCAGGACACGCAAGGATGCCCTTTTCCACCATCGTCTTCGTCATCATCATCACCCATTCACGTTGTTAAACATTTATTGCTCTTTGTTCAGCCACATACAGTGGGTGAGTAAATCGGCAAGAAAATCTGGTCCCAGGAAACCCGCCATCCTAGGCAACTCCTGTGGAAGCCGGTGCCTCTGACCTCTACGGAGGGGTTGAATCTGGTGGTTAGGAAATGGAGCTAGCGGCTCCCAGCTCCTGTGTCCGCAGCTGGTTCTCCTTTGGAGCACAGGCCTCAGAGTTCCAAGCTACCCTTGTGGCTTTTCCTCTTTGTAGCCCCTCCCATCCCTCCACTGGGGACCAACGATGCTCACTCAATGCTTCTTGATGATAATTATTATAATGGTGCATCGTGAGAAATCCAACAGGGGAAGTGGGCCTGGGGGAGCCCAGGGTGTACTGAGCTGCCAGTCGTCAAGAAACATTTAACTTCTTGTCTGGGGCATCTTCTGGGCTAAGGCCTAGAGCTGTAGGTGGCAAGACTAGTGTGGGATGGCTTTGGAGGCGGGGTGGCAAGCCTCCCGCAGGAGGTGAACTGCTGGCGCCTCCTTCTGGCCCCACAGGGCTGGAACAGGCCCGGGGAGGGCTGGTGCTGGAACCTTCGCCCCTGGGCTCCAGGAATGTGACCCCGCCTGCCTGAGACCCTTCACCTGGGTAGAGGAGAGCTGGGGCTCAGGCGAGCCAACCAGGGAGGGCGAGGGAGGCTGTTATGTAACTGGTTTAACTCCCCGTCAAGACTGGTGACTAATTCCGACAGTCTCGGCCAGATTGGCTCGGCAGCTTTGCAGTTAGCTGCGCAGAGGCCAGTCTGCGGCTGATTTCTCACACCCTCTGCTGGAAGGATCTCTCAGCTTCCTCACTGGCCTCACCTCCGCCACTTGGACAAGGGAGGTTATTAGGGAGGCAGTTCTTTTCTCTGTGGTTCCAAACCCCCATCTGTGTGTCCCTTCTTGCCTTACAAAAAAGAGGCCAGAGAGAGAGAGAATTCACCTGTGTCCGTCCCAAGACCCACTTGCCTGCGGCTCCCTGAGCCCCATCATTGCATCCATGGGAGGGAGGGGACAGCAGTGGCCTGCTGACCCTGGGTGGCCGGCCAGCCTGGGCTTTGTGGCTTGCAGAAGCTGAACTGTTAGGTTCAGAATTCAGTGGCCCATCTCTGGGAGAAAGAAGTCCTGAAATGTGGCCACTCCTAGTTCTCTGACCTTGGGAGCCCTGGCTCTGTGGCTCCCAGGCTTCCTGGGTGATGCGGGGGAAAGCCCCGTGTGTCTGCCTTGGTTTCTATTTTTCTTGTTCAGAAGGAGGTGCATGGAGTGCTCGGCCCTTCCCTCCTTCAGAAGGCCGTCGGTGGGGAGACAGGTGCAGGCTCTTTGCACCTGTGTGGAGGCGGATCTTGGGAAACATAAAGAGTTGTCCCGAGGAGGAGCTGACAGCCCCACAGCATTGGCCACAGCGAGTGCCCGCCATGTGCCAGGGATCATTTTAATTACTGGTGAACCAAACCACCTTTTTTGCTTGGGATTATTCCCATTTTAGAGGTGAGGAAACTGAGGCTGAAAGCAACTGGCTGATTTGCTGAAGTTGGAAAGTGGCCGAGCTGGGATTTGAACGCACACTGTGGAGACTTGGAAGCCTGAGCTGGTCGTGACACTTTGCCTTCCCATGGTGTTCCCGAGGCTGGTTCCGGGGCCCTTGAAATGCTCTCACATCTCAGCCACTTCATGGCAACTGCCCAACCAGCCCTGGAAGATAATGCGGCCTTGTACTCCTCCTGCCGCTTCCTTCCGCCAAGTAGCTCACAGACATGACCTCATCTGCTCTCCCAGATCCCATACAGGCTAGGGAGGGGGTGGGGATCCTTAACTCTACTTCTCAGGGAGGACAAAGGGGCACAGAGAAGCACAGAGGCCCACCCTTGGTCACACAGCCTGATGGCAGGAGAGCCATGACTGAAATCAGGCTTCCCTGTCCTGGGAGGAGAGCTTGATGGAGGAGAGCTAGACTAACCCCTGAGATCCACAAAATGAGGGTGCTCCTCTGGGAGGGGGTGATTCAGGGGCTAAAAGACTCCAAGAGAGTCAGGCTTGTTTTGAAAGAGGAAAATGTGAGATCCATAGAAACTCAGTCTGTGTGAAAAGCGGGTGGCCTGAGACCAAGAGTCCCTGCCCTGTGCCCTCCTCCTGGCTGCTGGGCTGCTGGTTGCCTCTCTGTACCCTAGCACCCTTGCCCGAGGCCCTGGGGTCAGAAGCAGCCTGGTGTGATGGAAAAGGAGCACTGGCTTTGAGGTCCTGGGACTTGGGAAGGAGACCCACCGGGGACCCCTCATTTAGTCATTTGACCTCTCAGCTTTTCCATTTCTCATTAAAAAAAAAGGGGAGATGCTAATTCCACGACAGAAACATGGTGAGTGAGATATTTCCTCATAAACCACGAAGCCCGCACAGAGGGTCACTGCTGGTGCTCCCAGGAGCCCCACCTCATCCCGCGAGCCACACTGGGGAAGGGTTTTGAAGCGAGCGAGCGCGTTGCAGAGGGTAGTGGCCCTGGTCATGCGTCTGTCTCCCGCACTGTGCTTTCTGGCTGGGTGTCCGTGGCACCTAGCGCCTGACCCTGCCCGCTCCGTGGGCTGTCTCAGGGGCCTGCAGGTTTTCTGGAAAGGCCTAGGTAGGAGATGTTTGAGCCTCCGGAGGCCACGTCTGGTGTTAGTCACATGTTCTTGGTTTGTTTGCTGCTTTTCTTACAACCCTTTACAAATGTAAAACACTGTTTTTAGCTCACAAGCCCTACTTAAACCTACTGATAGGCCTGCAGGCTGCAGCTTGGGTTGGGGGTAGTTTACCTGGTGGGTGGGAGTCTGGAAATAGGAAAGGCCCAGAACAGGATTTTTGCCTAGCTGTGTGCCTCGGAACCCCTGCTTGAACTTAACTGCCTGCTTTGTGGCTCTAATGACGTGGGCTGGACTGAGTGCATTTCATTAATCATGACAGGGACCACTCAGTGAGCACCTCTTGGCCCCAGCACACCCATCCTCCCGGCCAGCCTGTGTCATGCTGAGGGCTCGAGGCCTTCGCTCCATGGTTGTGGGGCCTAGAGCTGGGGTGAGGACAGATTGGGGTCGTTGACCTGCTCTGTCTGACGTCCTCCTGCCTCCCCCGAGCCTCTCTCTGCTGTGGGTTCAGGTTCGGGTAGGGCGCTCTGGCTGGGGGGGGGGGGTTTGAGATCTTGACTCTTCTGCAAAGTACAAGGAGAGGTGCTTGGTTCTCTTGTTGCCAGAAGCACCCCCTCCCCCAATACTCAGCCTGTGCCATCTCATGGCACAGGGTTCCGCTGAGACCAGACTCCCAGAATGTCACCAGCCGTGTGACTCAGAGCAAAAGGGCCACATCTTAATGGTTTCCACACACCTTGCTCATTTCTGTGCCCCCTTCCCACTATCTAGAAAGCACTCGGTCACTTCTTTGCTTGGTGACCATCTCCTCAGTCCTTTAGAACACAGCCCAAATGTCACCTCTTCCAGGAAGGTTTCCAAGATTACCTAGGCACAGTGGGTACCTCCTTCTTCCTACCTTCAGGCACTATTTTCCCCTTTTCTTTTTTGCACTGATGGAGATGGGACCCAGGAACTTCCTCCTGCTAGGCACTGGGCTGTACCCCTGGCTCGCCCTTGTGCTGTTTGTTGAGCGTTGACAACACCCTGGAGCTGTGCACTGCATTATCTCGTTTAACACTTAAAGGTATTTTTACCCCTGCCGCAGTCCAGCTGCAGCAAAATAACCGGGGGGTGACGAATAACTTCTGTAGATTGATGCAGCAGGAATGGGAGCCGTTTATTGTAGGGCAACAGAGCTATTTATACATTTTGCACAGCTTATCTTAATTAGCATAAACTAGATACATCAGTCAACCAATAAGGAATCTCCACACTTAATGGCTCACTTTTGTTACTTCTCAAACCACTCCCTCTGACATTTTGCCAGGCACCATCCAGACTTGTTTACGAACTCTAACATTTCTCTGGCAAAATACCAGGTGTTATTTTTGACTTATTTACAGACCTTAACAACCCCCATTACAGACAAGGAAACTTGGACTCAGAGCAGCTAAACAACGTGCTGTGCCCAGAGGTCACCTCGCTGTTAAGTGGTCAGGTTGGTATCTGAATCCGGGCAGCTGGACGTCAGCACCCTCCTCCTAATCGCTAAATTACATTGCTTCCCTTACAATCGCCCCAAACTGTAATTATAAGTTTATGGGTCTGTAAAAGTTTCCATCAGTAGAGACCACGACTTATTCATCTTTGCTGCCCTAGAATGTTGCCTACAGTACAGTGCACACAGTAGGTGCTTAATGGATGTGGATGGGTTGAATGTTGAATAAAAAGGCTGGGTGGACTGAGGCCACTGAGGATGGTGGGGTGCCTGAGAACGGGCCTGGGAGGCAGCCAAGTGGAGACGGTGCTGGGTGTCTGGAGCCCCGAGCAGAAGAGGAGGATCTTGCAAGGCCTGTGCTAGGCCATCTTGGAGTCCCCAGCCTTGCCACAAACTCCAGACCCTACCACTTGGTGAGCTAGAGAGAGCTTCCCACAGAAGAAAGGAGAGCTAGTGTAGGGGGAGCCTACAGCCTGTCCTGTAGAATAGATTTGGCACAGACTCCCCCTGAGGGCAGGGCCTGGTCTATTTGACCTTGAACATGACTCTGAACTTTGCTGGCATTCTTTGAGTCCTAGTGTCCATGTGCAAAAGTTCTCAAGTGCCTTAATCCCCCGTCATGCACGCAGACTTTAAGGGCAGTGGGGAGCTGTGCACCAGATCCCGGGGCTCTACCTAGCCCTCTCTGCCCATGGCAGGTGGGCCCCTGCCCGGGCTTGGGGGCCTCCCAACAAGCTCAGGTGGGCCTGTGGGGTCATGCTTCCTGGGCCTGACGGGGAGACAGCTGTCACACTTTGCAGGTGGGCCTGTCTTGGGAAGCCCCTGGGTGGCATGTGTGGGAATCCCTCTTGCATTATTCAGAGCCCACTGTGGGGGCCGGCAGTGCCCCCTGAAGTCAACCGGAAAGCGCCTTGCTTGGCCGGAAGAGGCCCAAGGCATGTGCGGTACAGACAGGGCGAGGCGAGGCTGGGGGAGGAGGGAGCTGGAGCGCGAGAAGACCCCCCTGCAAGCCGCGTTCATACAAAATGCATCTCCCAGCGTATCCCTCTGGCCTGTCGAGGCCCTTCTGCTCACTGCTCTGTTTGTACATGATAGACAACTAATTAACAGCCAAACCTCTTGAAAGGTCTTTTCAGAGGTAATGTTCTGACAGATTATGTCAGCAAGGAGCACTGATTTGTCTAAGCATGGATCACATTGTTTCAGATTGAATGAGGTGAATATTAAACTGCTTTAAATGTACTCTTCATAAAGCACTAATTACACACTCCCAAGGGGAACAGCCAAGGAATACTAAACAGCAGAGAAGTCAACAGAGGGTTCTTTTTATAGTATGTTGCTGGGCTCTGTGTTTTTCTGTCTCCCTCTTTCTCGCGCGTTCTCTCTCTCTCTCTCTCTCTCTCTCTCTCTCTCTTTTTACAGTAAAATCACAGCACGCTAAAGAATACACATTTATAGCACAATGCTTCTCATCTAATTATATGGCAATCATTAGTTTTAAGCTGGGTGCATTATATTTTCTTTGATATATTATGCCTTAGGCATAACTCTGCATTTATGGCTGCTTCTGGCAGATTTTAGTCCCCACCACCCCCCTTTCCAAACCCCAACTCCACTCTACCCCCCACCCTTTAACAAATTATTTAACCCCTACTGTTAGTTTGCTTATTGTCTCAAAGGAGAGAAAAAAAATCACAATATAAATTGGCAAAAGAGGGGGAGACAACACACGCTTCATTGATTTTAAGGGGGAAGAAACAGAATCTCATGTTTGGGGAGCTGTGCGATTTTTTATTAACTAGGAGGTGTCCTGAATACACAATCCCTGCTCCCGCACCCCAGCAGAATTCCTTTGCCACCAATTCTTCCAGATCACACTGAGTTCTCACTTGGCTAAATTTCATTGTCCCTCAGGGAAAGAGAGATTTATACGTACATATATATATATGTCTATGAAGCCACGCAGGGGTGGAACGCCATGTGTTGGGGAAATTCCTTCCGAATGCCTGGCTACAGATGTTGCCAGAATTCTGCCCCATCAGTTTTTCTGGGTCTTTCTGACATTCACCCTAGCCCACGGTTAGGGGAAAAGAAGGATCCATGTTGAGATGCCTTAGAATCTTGGCTCCTTAGTCCTGAAGGCAGGAAAAGGCCGAGTTCCATGGAGATGGACGGCCTGATATGACCCACCTGGCTTCTTCTTCATTAGGTCTCCAGTGACCAAGCCACCGAGGAAAAGAGAGTAGAGTCGCTTCTGCTAAGGTAGCAGAGCAGGGCTGTCTCTCCTCCACGGTCTTCCATTTCCTCCTCCACACTGACCCTAAGAACTGTGCGATCCTGGAAGTGAAGGGATTGGAGATTCCCTCTGCTCTTTGTTTTACAGCCCAAGAACCTTGGCCAAGAGGGACCATGCACAGCACTTAACATCACACAGCTACCTACAGTGAAGGCTGGACCCAGTATCCTGACTCCTGGGCCAGCATCCTTTTCCAAGTAGCCCCAAGCCACAGTTCCTTCTCAGGAATGACCAAGAATTAAAGGACAAAGTGGGCTGGGCACAGGGGTGCATACCTATAATTCCGGCAACTCAGGAGGCTGGGACAGGAGGATTACAAGTTTGAGGCCAGTCTCGGCAGTTTAGCAAAACCCTACTTTGGAATAAAAAATAAAAAGGGCTCGAGATATAGCTCAGTGGCAAAGCACCCCTGGTTGAATCCCCAATACTCTCCCCCCCCCCACCCAAAAAAAGGGAAGGATCAAGTGATGGAGTTTTCTTCTTCGAGAGTTGGAAGGAATCTTAAAAGCTATGGAGTCCACCCATTCTGGTTGCTGCTGAGTCCCCTTCACAATGTCCCTAACCAAGGACTTGCTCATTTTTGGCTCTTGGCTCCCTTCCACGGTGGTGGGATCACCATGGTGTAGTTCTCACGGCCGGAAGCAGGTGTTTAAGAGCAGCGAATATGGGACAGCCTGGCTTCAAATCTGGAACTGCCGCCCGCCAGCACCCTGCCTTGGGTAGTGACTTAGCATGTTTTTTTGTTTGTTGTTTGTTTTTTTGCTTCTGTTTCCTCCCTGGCTGTAAAATGGGGCTTTGGGAGGATGTGACAAGGTGATGCATGTCAAGCAGTGGCCATCCCGTGAGGCTGACTAGCGTTAGCTGTTATTATTGGTAGAACACGTGCCCTCCTGGCTGAGCTTGTTGCCCCCAGAACAATTACTGTGAAGAACCCCTCCCCCAACCACCATGGCTGTTGTTCTGCCTGTGGCTCCTGGATCAAGCTTTCCTCCAGCTGACTGCTGTTGACTGTTTGTTCTTTCACCACACAGCTCTCCCCAGGTGACCCCTGCGTGCCAGGGACAGCCGCTTCCTGCTCTCAAGGAGCCCACAGCCAAGAAGAACTTGCAGTCTCTCTTTGGGACCCCTCTTCCCCGGGGAATCCTTACTGGATTCCTCCCTTGCTCTTTACTTAACACAGTGCACTCGTTTCCCACCCATTTTCTCACGTGAGATCATCCAAAGAAATAAGCCAGGGACGAAGTAAAAATGGCATCAGATACGAGACTCCATTACCCAAGCATCCCTCATAGCACTCAAGAGATGGGGCTTCCTCTGGGCTGGAGGGGACCCAGCTGAACCTAACACCTGTGCGCACACACGTGAAGAGGCGGGTAACTGAGCCGTCACGTCCAGGCTACTCGACTGAGCTATGGCTGGATCTTCGAGGGGGGTAGCCGATGGCATGTCACTCCTTCAACAGTCCCCTGCTCAGCGCACAAAGCCCAACCTCAGGTGCCCGGGCCAGCGTCCTGGGAATGTGACCATTGTAGTTCCATGAGCTCTGAACTGTGAAGGGCCCTGCTGTTTGGGAATAAAGCTCTGCGGCCATTGACTTCAGCTCCTGGTAGTTGTGTCTTAGAACCTGTGTTTTGTGAGTGAGGGCTGATGGGAGAACGGAGAATGCACGGCGGATTCAGAGCTAAGTGGGAGCCCGGGCCCAGGTACAGAGTGGAGACCAGGCATAACTCCCTGTTGTGTCTTGGGGTAGGACAAACAGTGACCTCTGGTCCCCAGCTGGCAGCATTCAGTGTCTCTTGCCTACACCCAATCAGGGATCAGCCACCTCTTGACTGGAGGTTGCAATCACTGGGGATGTCCCTGGCCGTGAGGGTGGGCGGGTCAGCGAGCAGAGGAGACTGACTTCCCCTCTTTCATTTCCACCTGAACCAAGTCCTGTGAATCATGGAGCCGGCCCTGCCAGGGACCTAGCCGAGTACTCCCTCTTCATTCCCTTCCCATCCAGGTGTCACCTGCTTCTAGTTCATTCTTAGGGACCCCTGGGAGGTGTCCCCAGCCTTTGCTCTCTTATCCTCAATGCCAAAGTTGCTGAGGTGGCATCCCAGAAAACAGATGACCAGGTCACTCTGCCACTAGAACCCCTTGCACAAGATTCTCCATCAGCCCTGGGATGGCACAAAAAATCCTTGGTAGGTGCCCGTGTAAGTGCCTCTGTCCTTACAGATACTTGACTCGCCTCCTCCTGGGTGGCCTCCCTCCGTAGCCTGCGCAGTGCCGAGGTTGCGTGGGCTTTTGTACCTCCCCTCCCTGTTTTAGACACTGAGGACACAACCACATTTTATCCAGTTTCTAATCTTGCAGCCTAACACTGTGCCTGGGCACAGAGTGGGTCGCGGATACAAGTTGAGTGAATCGTGCAACTATGACCCTAAAAATTTAGAACCTTGGGAAGGAAACATATTGCGGTGGAATCAGGAGCTGGGGGAGCCGTTTGGAGGAAAGCTCTTGCCTCACACAGCAGATCTGGGCAGCCAGCTCCTTGGCCTACTTGGATGGTCCACTAGGAATTGCATCTTTGAACCAGTGTTTTGTAAGTGAAGGCTGATGGGACAATGGAGAATGCACCGTGGACACCCTCCTACCTGTCACATCCATGATTCCTCCCTTATTCTCACACTGAATATCTGACCAGGATTGGGGTTCCATCTGGTGACAAGGACATGGTGGAAAGGACATGCTTTTCAAGGCTGGACAGACCTAATCCTACTTGTCCATGTGATCTTGGGCAGTGAAGCCCAGGCAGAGATAATGAGCACCCAGATGATGCCAACATAGTAGAAGAAGCTGGTTTCAGGGGACCACCATATAATAGGGTCCCTGCCTTCACGGAGCTTGCAGCCAAGTGACGAGTTACTTAACTCTCTGAGCAGAAGCTTGGAATACCCGGCCACAGAGTTGCTGTAGAGATTAAGATAACACACATAAGATTTGAGACAGAGCAAGCACTCTGTGGGTATTCCTGTGCACCCCAAGAAGTTCAGGAAGAGACTGGCCCTTCAGGGACATGAGCATCTGTCCATATCTTTGTAGGGATGTGACCTGGTACCTCGATACATTCCTACACCTGGCCTTGGTGATAACTGAGAATGGAGCAGATGTCAGTGACCACGGAGGGCACCCTGGCACCCCTAGCAGAGCCCACCTGGGGAATATGGCATCCAAAACGAGAAGGGCTCTCTTTGCTTTATGCTCCAGGGCATGGCTTTCTTCAGTGGGGCTTCTCTGTCCCTTGCTCACAGATTCCCACGACTCGCCTCCCCACTGGTGGTCACAACAGCGGCTTTAGAGGCCAGGAGGCTGGGTTTGAAGGATCCCCTCTGCAACCTGATAGTTGTGTGGCTCTACATTAGTTCTGTAACCTGCTCGTGCTTTGGTTTCCTCCTGAGTAAAGTGAGGACAACAATACCATCCTCCTCACCTCGTCGGGGGCTGGAGAGAGTCCCCACATGTTCAAGGGTGAGACCTGTGAGTTTCCAGTTCCTCTGTAAGTCACACTCAGCAGTGGTGTGAACTTAGTGGATTCTCCCCCCTCAGAGAGGACACTGGGGCTGCTTCACACAGACCAAAAAAAAATCACGGTAAAACTTCAAGGGGGAAACAGTGGGGTGGAGGAAAGAGATATTTTGGGGGCAGGAAGTGGCCTTCCTTTACTTCTGAAATCACACCACCTAGACTAGCACTTCTCAGCCTCTAAGCTGTGACACACTGGGGTGTGGGACCAGCAGTTGTGAGATGTATCGCAGATAAATATGTTACTAATAATAAAGTGCTGCCGTTTTCGAATAATTCCCCCCCCCATTTTTTTATTTTTTGTAAAGTAGAGGGAATTCAAGGTTATCCCTACAGAGTCATAGGACCCCCTCTCATTCCCATGTGTCTTGTCTCCAAGAATAGGGATGGGTAGAAGAGGGGCCCCAGGAGCTGAGCCCAGCTGGTGTGGCTGTGCTGGGTTGTGGGGTCACAGACACCTGGGGGAAGTCCCAGCTGGAGCCCCTGACTGGGAGAGGAGCACAAACATGAAAGCCTTTGAGAACAGGTACAAGGCACAGAGAGAGGGACAAATCCCTATTTTTTCATAACCACACGGGCAGAACCCAGGGAAGGGTCTCCAGCCAATGCCTCTCCCTAATGTATATAAAGACATTAGGTGTCCAGAAGCCCATTCTGCCTGGAACCCAGAACCCAGCACCTGCTACGTGATACCACTTACACAGTGCTCAAGAACACGCCCCATGGGTGGTGACAGCAGTCCCAATAATGTCCCCATGGGGTGGAAGTGGACAGGGAAAAGGCATATGGGGGGTCTCTTTGGGCATTGAAAATATTCTATCTTGCTGGTGGTTCTGTGGGTAAAAACCATGATGGTTTTCAAGGCCTGTTTGGCTTCGGCATTTAGAACTTCTTGACAAGTGTTTAAAACGATGGAATCCTAGTCTAACACGTACAAAGTCTTCTTACAGCCTGGGAGGGAACTTCCCCCAGTGCTACAGGGTGTGGGGTGGGGCGGAGCCCTGAGTTAACTGGTCACTACCAGGTCCTGAAGGGACTGCCCTCCAGCTCTCCCCAGTGCTTCTGCTGCTCCACCCAGTGGCTCTGAGTCTCCTCCCAGCTCCCCCCTGGCAGGCCACAGCCTTCTGGGAGCTGATGTCCCAACTTGGTTAGCACCCGCGTGCGCTTACGAACGGGATCTTATTTTTCTTGGCGACACAACTCCATGGCACAGGGAGGAAGGGCGCTACCACGGTGTGTTGGGAAGAGCCTGAGGTTTGGGGTGCTGGCGGGAGTCCCGCCCCCCCCGAGTGGACTCAGTGAAGAGAGCAGGACAGGCACCCCTTGCTGGCTATCGGAGGCAGGGATGCTGAGGTGCCGGCTCCGGCCACCCATGTGGAGCTCACTTTGTTTGCTTTGTGTGTTACTTTTCACCCGCCCCTTCAGTTGCCAAGGAAACAGTGACGCAGCCCAGGGCTGGGCCTGGGCCGGTCAATACGGAGTCTTCCTAGGCAATGGTTCTGGGGGCGAGCCTGATGCGGGAGGGCTGGGGCAGAGGTGTGGGGGCCCAGGACAGGGAGCCGAGGGGGCGTGGGGGCGGGCAGGTTGCTGATGCGCTGGACGCAGCATTCCTCTCCCACCCTTGACCCTGTCACTGCACGTACAAGGCAGATGGCTCTAGGGGCCCCAGGGAACAGCCTTTCCTGCCTTGGCGTCTGTGTGTCCTGGGTCGGGGAAGCCTGCGCAGCCCACAGCTGAATCAGGAGCCAGGAGAGTGGACACCTAATGCCTTTATATACATTAGGGAGAGGCACTGGCTGGAGGCTAAGGTCTGGGGGCTCCTTCTCTATGTGACAAGTGTTCCCGGGATCGCTTCCCATCCTTACACCACCACCTCCAGTGACCGAGACCCTTGGGGCCTCCCCACCGGCGCGTTTTCACTTCCCAAGCCTCATGACTCCGTGTCACACTCCCTGGCCTGGCTCTCTGGTTGTGCCTTGGGCCACCCTCATTTCTTTACTCCAGCCATGCAGCCGGGGCTCCCAGGCTGGCTAGATGGTCTGGTCCCCGGGGACTCGACGTGGGAGAAATTACTGTATTAGGTTCGAGCATGTGGGTGAAGATACCCTGAGTCCTGACCCTGGCCCCAGGCTGCCCGCCACCTGGAGAGTTGACACGCAGCCTCTGCTCTCCATGCCTCCGCTCTCCTTGCTGAGATACCACCATGGGTCTTGCCAGCAGCTAGAGCCTCACAGCCTAACACTGGAGCGGACCTCCCCCCAGGACCCAGGTCCCCTGCCGGCCTGCCCGCCTGCCTGCCTGCCTGCCTGCCTGCCTGCCGGCACTCTGTCATTTTCACTCTCACCCAGTCTCAAAATCTTGGAGTTATTTTTGATTCATCTATCTCCTTTATCACCCTTATCTAGTCACTTATCAAATCCTGTCAGTTCTTCCTTCAAAATGTCTCTAGCATATGTCTCTTCCTCTCTTAAAAATAAGTTTCATTGTTTTTCTTCATATCAAAGAGAAATATGCTCAGTGTAGAAAATTTAGAAAATACAGTTCCCATAAGCAAAGAAAAAAATTACCCACAATCCCTCCCACCGTAGCTAGTCCCATTATTTGGACGCATGCCCAGTTAGTCTCTTGCCCCTGCTTACGTGTCTGCGCCCTGCTCTTTCCTTCCATCCCTCTCCATTCCGGCTACCCTCCCTCCCTCAGGGTCTCTGGACTCTCTCTTCTCTTCCCCTGCTGCCTCGGGGAGTTGAACCACCTCAAACACTGCCTTCCGACTTTCTCGTTCCTACAAGGCAAGTCCGGGGCAGCTGTGAACCCACAGGAAATAGGCACCCCTGTGGGAAGAAGCCCACAGCTTGGCAAGCATATGGCAGGGGCCTCTCTGTGAATTAGAAAGAAGTCTCCCCTTCTCCAGGGTGGAGGAAGTGTGCACTGTGGTTTCAAATGTGTCCCCCAAAGTTTGTGTGTTGGAAATTCAATCTCCAATCTCAGATGCCGATGGCATTTGGAAGTGGCTTCGGAGGTAATTAGGGTTAGGTGAGGTCAGGAGGGTGGGGTCCTCATGATGGTATTAGAGATGTTATAAGAAGGGGAAAAGAGAAGTGGGCACACTTGATCTGTTCTCTGCCATGTGATACCCTCTACCATGTTATGATGTAGCATGAAGCCCTTCCCAGATGCCAAGGAGATGCCAACATCATGCTCTTAGGACTCCCAGCTTCCAGAACCATGAGCCAAATGAACTTGTCTTCTTTATAAATTACCCCAGCTCAGGTAATTTGTTATAGCAACAGACAATGTAGTAAGGTATCCCAAGACTAGTTAAGTGGCTTAGTGGACAGAGAGCAGCCTTCCTTTGGGGGAGTAGTAAACCCTGTAGGAGGTGGCCCTCATCAAATCTGCTTTTTCTGCGTGGTTGCCAAAGCCTACCTTCGCAGGTACAAAGCCTACCTGAAGCCTCACCTCTTCCCCCAGCACTTATCCTCCCTGCTCAGGCTGGTCTGTCCCTGCTTGTCAAATACATGTGATCCCTCACTCCTCAGGCTCCTGCATCCCCCAGGTGCAGCCCTTTCCCTACCCTCACTTGCCCATCTTTGGAGGTGTGGCCCAGGCTCATACCTCAAATACCTACAGAGTCCAGACAGGTCCCCTGAGTGCATCGGGGGTGGGTGGGGGTCTGTGGTGAACGGGGGAGGGCCTGGGCTGGCCCGATCTTCCTCCAGGTTATTAAATACCACCTCCCGTTTTTCAGTGTTACCCACGACAGATGCTCCTTAACTTATGAGAGGGTTATGTCCTGCTAAGCTCATCGTAGGTGGAAATTATTGCCGTGGAAGGTGTATTTAATCTATCTTGTTGCAGTCTCGGTTTAGCTGTGCTGTACCATGTAGACCGTGAGTTGTTTCCCCTTGTGATCAGGGGCTGACTGGGACCTGTGGCTCACGGCCACTGCCCCGCCTCAGGGGAGAGTTTGGCCCCTCCCCAGCCGGGGAAAAGATCAAAGTTCAAAATCCCAAGTAAGGTTTCTATGGAACACAGATCACGTTTGCATCATCCTAAGGTCAAAAATCACTAACTTGAACCGCGGTTAAGCCGGAAACTTCTGTAATTCAACACTTCAAAAGACCTAACCCCGGCAGAAGAAAGCTATCCCACTCCCCACCCACTCATTTCTCCTCGGGAGATTGCTGTGCCTCTGTCCCCACGTCTCCTTGGTCGGCCCAGCCTTCGCGCAGAAGCAGGATGCATGCCTTGGCAGTGTAGGATATCTGGTTTAGTGGAAAACACGTTGATTCATTCACCCGTTCAGTAAGTATTTATCGAGCACCTCTGCAGGCTTTGTAGTGAAAGAAGCCCCTGGGTTGACTTCTGATTCCAGCACCTTCTTGGGCAAGTCACTTAAATTCTCCAGGTCCCACTTTTCGACCTGTAAAATGGGGATTAAAGTAATTCTCGGCCCACGCGCTTGCTTGTGAGAAGGCACTGGAATCGCATAAGGGAAAGCACTTTGCACACTGAGAAGCTCTGTGAAACGCCATTAGCTCCCCATCTTCCCTGGTCAGGGCAGGTTAGTCTTAGCTTCCTAAATAGTGGGAGCTGGCTCCCCTACGGTCCTGAGTATGGATCATCAAGCACTGGATAAAGTACTCGTGGGTTTGTTGATAGGAGGTATTTATAGTACCATCTCCACCTCCTTCAACAGAGGGCTTGCAGAGGTTACAACAAAACCATCTGTAACGAAATGCTAACATAATGCTGTTGGTCACCACCAGTAGCCTTGACGGAGCTCCTACCCCACACTTGGCACTGTGCTAAGAAGAGCCTTGAGATCATGGCTTCATTGAATCTTCACAATTACTCTTTGAGGAAGGTACTATCTTTGCCCCCATTACGCAGATGAGGAATCTGAGGCTCGCCTCAGTCCAGTGACTTCTCCGGGTCTGTCCAGGTGGACAGGAGAGGGAGCAGGGAAATAACCGGCGCAGTGAGCCTGCCTGTGGCTTTGGATGGTTTGAGATGATTCGTGCAAAAGCATCTGGAAGAGTCTCAAACTGCAAGCCTGCAATAACTCCTACCATTACGACGGGGTTACGGGCCCATTATGTACTTAACTTTATTTAATTCAGTCCTCACAGCCACCCTGTGGGGCAGGCATTCTTGTATCTGTTTTATGAGTGAGGAAAGCATCAATCAGAGAGACTCAGTGCCTCTGCCCAGGCCACACCACTAGGGACTGAGAGGCTGGCTTGGGACCCAGGTCCTATTGTCCCCTTAACCTTATGTTCAGCTGTGGGGGGGCCCAAGAGCCTTGCCTCAGACAAACAGGAAAGGCTGCTGGAGGTCACACTGCTGATGGTATTCCGTGGGCCGGTGAGCTGGAGGGCTTCTGTGAAGGCCTTGGAGGTGGCCTCTACCTGAGGCTGATGTGCCTCTCAGGAGCACCTGAATGGCTTGGGATGCTGGGGCTTGGGATGTCAGAGCCAGCACACGAGAGCCCTCCCTGTAAACCTCAAGGGAACAAAGACTTACAGAACCTACCTTGGCCTTCCCCGCCCCCTACCCATTTTTCCCCCCAAAGAAAAATGAAAGAATCTGATAATTACTTCTATCTACCACCCAACTGTACTAATTACCAACCTATTTCTTCACAGTGTGACAGACACCAGCTCTGGAAAACACATAGAGATAAATTAGCACTAATTGGTTTTCCTCTGGCTGTTTGAATTGGTATTTAAAGCTCCAATTACAAAGCAGAATAATTGCTATTAATGTCCTATCGCAGTACAAAAGGCAGTTCTCTCGAGAACCAGCCCAGGTGTATGATTACTCTGATTACAGCATATTTAACCTGGCTCGTTAAGAGGGAGACATGGAGGACCGTTTCAATATGGCGGACAGGCCACTTCCTGCAGGGCAGAGGGCTTGAGGGGTGGACTGTGGCTGGAGGAAGAGAGGCTGAGCCGAGGAGGAAGGAGGGGAAAAGTGGGGCAGGCGTTGGGGAAGTGTGTGGGATTTCTCAGTGGGGCGCCTCACTTTCTCCAGGGACCTTCCTGGGGCCGGCCTTCCTTGCTCCCTCTGGAGCCTCCTGTTCATACCACAAGCCAGCAAAGCCCTCGGCAGGCCTCGTGTCCCTGACGGGGATGGTTCCCACGGTGGTCTCAGACTTGTGAGTGGGCGCCTGCCCCCAGCCAGGCCTGCTCTGCCTGGAGTTGGTCTGGCCTTTAGGAGGGGGAAGGTCTTGGCTTTGCCTCCTCTTTCTTTCCTGTTCCTCTACCCGAGACCTTCCCTGCTCTGCCTAGAGGAGTGATGGACGCTGGAGTGGTGGGGAGGGAGCTCTGAGAGCAGCCTGAAGGGCTCTGCTCAAGGCTATGGGGGTAGCGTCCAGGCTCTCCAGCTCCCTGGCTGGATGGCAAGACCTCCAGCCTCCAAGAGCCTCACCGCGTCCGTCACCTGTAGAATGGACATGACAACCCTCAGAGGATCAAGTGAGGGCTGGGAAACCGCAGGGTGCTGCCCCTGTCACGGTTTGGTGGGTGACTTCTTTCACATGGAGTGGCCGTGGCTTGGGCTGGATCCGCCTCTTGCTGTTCCTTTCTTTGGCCTCTTCCCTTTCCGGAACTTTCCTTCCTGCTTTCTGTCTCCCCGGCTTCCACCTTCGTGCTTGGCTCTCCTGGCTCTCCCCATTCAGGCGGGGACGTTGAGAACTCAATGAGTTCTCCTTTCCTGGCGCAGCCGAGTTGAGGAAGGGAGGGCTATGTTTAACCCAAAGAAATGAGTCACTAATGGTGAACTTTCAGGCAAACTGAGATGATATTCTGTGGGGGAGCGTGAGGATGTCACAGCGCTCTTCAGAGCCCCCTAGGCAGCTGTCTACCCGCTGACACACTGGCTTGGCGCGGGCCTGCGCCAGGCTTAGTCTGAACCAGAGAGGAAAGGGGGAGGCCCTCGGGGAGAAGGCAGTGCGACAGGAACTCGCTCGGGGACACCAAGGCCCCCGTGAACCCAGCTGAGGATGCTGACCCTGGATGCTGAGGTCAAGGCATGGGGCTTCCCGTTCAGGAGCCGCTGGCAGGGCGGTCTCTGGCCCATCTGTCCCCATCAGGGACGGTCAGCTGTGTTTTCTGCGCAGGGTGTCCCTGAGGCTGTCCCGAGGAGTTCAGCCTCCCCGAGGCTTGCGGTCATTTCCCCCCCCTTATCTCTTGTTGCCCTGTCTTGCTCCCCCAGGCCCCCTCCCTGATGGATGTTTGGGGTTAGACCCATCTGATTTCCCCTAGAGAGCCCCTAGCCCGTCTGTCCTGTGCCCTTCTGAGCCCTTGCCTCTCACCGGCTCTTCCCCAGCCGCCGTGCCTCCCTTGGTCCTGCCAGCCTCTGTGGGACCTCCCTTCCCAATTAGGGGAGAGATGCCACAGGGCCAGGGGCAAAGCCACCTCCTTGGAGCAGGAACCAGATTCAGCCCAGCTCTGCATCTATTTGTCACGTGACACCTTTCCTGTCGCCACTGGGGCCTCAGTTTCCCACCTGTGCCATGAGAGATGGGCTTCGCGTTCTCTCTGAAGGCAGTGCTCTAGCCTGGAGGCTCTCCTCCCTTCTCCACCCACCTGGTCCCTTGTCCTGAAGCTGCCGGCATCTCCTGGCAGTGTCCTTCAGGGACCCTGGGCCCAAGAGTTTTGGTAAGGGGCTGTCCCCAGGTGGGCAACGAGAGGGGCGTCAGAACCTGTCTGCCAGGGGAAGCCCCTGGGTGGTCTCTGCCGGGTGGGCCCAGCTGTAGCAGCCCAGGCGAGGAGCGGCGGTGCCAACCAATCCCTCCCTTACAACCATGTTGGGAGGGAAGTGCAAGGGCCCGTGGGTGGTGTTCACGTATGGGGGGGGGATTTCTTTTTAAGAGACAAGGTGGGTGGAATGGGGGAAGCCAGCTGGCTGTGGGCTCTATTTCTACTGACAAGGCTTTACCCTGTAGGTGTGAGGAATTCCAATTAAATATGCAGCCTATTTGTCTGTGTGTGGGAGAGGGTTTGCTGGGAGGGAGGGGGACGGAGGAGCGTCTCTGCGGCATACCAGCAAACCAGAAATTAGCTCCGTTCATCACAGCACACGGGGCTTCCCTCAGCCCTCCTGTGCACTCACAGGAGTCGCGAGAAGGAGACAGACAGAGGAAGCTAGAGAGAGGTTGGGGAGGCGGGTTCCCCAGGCTGGGAGGGCTTCCGGAATCTCTGAGTGGGCAGGAAGGATTGCCCGACTCCTTGGCTCTTGGGGGGGTTTCCCGTTCTGAAAGCGCCGGCAGTGAGCTCCTCTGGGCCATCTGTCCCCACCAGAGAAGGCCAGGGTGGTCTGGGCTCACCCCTGGGACAGTGAGGGTCTCTGATGCACATGGGGGTCCCTGGCCAGGGCCACCCAGGGCACACTTCATCACCTCCACAGAGCCCCAGGGCATCTGGACCTGTCCCCTTCTTCCCGCCTGTGTCAAAAGGAAGCCTCAGTTAGGGGCAGTGGTTTCTTTGCAGAGCAGAATCCTGAAAAGCTTTAGGGGTGCCTGTGTTGAGTAGAAGGACCATGCCAAGGTGTTTTGGAGGTACATGGGCCTCCAGAAGCCACTGCAACCTTTTCCCCTCCCTTCATCCCTCTTTTTACGCACAGATGGGGTTTGATAGAAAACAAGCAGTCTCCTAATTACGAAGGCCAATCTACGGTGAAGCTGGTCCATATAGTTTTTTTGACAGTAAGAAAGATCAGGAGGTTTCCCTGGGTGCCCAGGCAGATGAGACCTTTCTATTGTCAGTGAGGTTCACTGCAGGGTCTGTTGGCCCCTCTGGTCATCATCGGCCTTGTTTGAAGCCCGGATCTGCTGGTCTTGAATCCAGGCTGCCACGCCACCCTCTTGCACCCTCGGCTCACCAGTTTATCTGTTGGTGGGGTCCTCTGTGTTTTTGCTTATCTTTTCTGGATGCGGTTTCTCTCCCTATTTGCAGACACTGAGTCCTCCCCACCGCTAATCCCACCACTTACTTCCCACTGATTAAACACACTCGTTGTAGACGTATGATGCTAGGGAGCAGGACGGATGGACAGGGAGAAGGAGACCGGTTGGTTGGCTGTTTTTTTGATCAAGTCATCCAAGATGATGTTGAATAGTCCACACCAGCCAGTTTCTCTTCAGACCAGGGGATGATTGACAGGGGACCTTGTATCATCAGTCAGGCCTGCATGGAGGATGGCATGGGGGCAGTGGAAGGGGCAGCTGGTGACTGGTCCCAAGGAGGGCAGGCTTGGTGAGAGATGAGTTGGGCATTAGACAGAAGAGAGGGTGGCACTAGTGAGGTTGGAGGGGGACCGTGCTAAAGAGGACACAACTGCACAGACAAGAGTCAGGTGGGCCAGGACCACCAGAAAGCAGCTGCCCAAGGAGCAGCCGAGGGGTCAGTCCCACCTTCCCTCCTGATTCTTCTTCTCCTTCTCTGCTCTGCCCCTCCTCCATTCTCCCCATGTCCCCCCATGCAGCAACTCCCACATTTGCAGAGTGGATAAAGAGGGCGTGGCTGCCCCACGGGAGCCTCCAGGGATGGGAGGACCAGAGCACAGTGGACGGCGGGTCACAGCCCTAGCCCCAAAGACGCTCCTTCAGAGTTCTACATTCAACAACAAATAGACGTTTTTGGAAAACCTTTGGACCTGCTCCCCGCTGGCCTATCAGGCCCTGTGGAGTTGGTGGAGAGACAACACTGGGCTCTATTCAGAAGCAGGCCAGGGTCGCTTGCCTTGGACTTGGATGGGTTGACCTCAGTGGACACCAGGGACGCAGCACAGAAGGATCCTGCTGCCCCACTTTCTTATCACCCCCCCCCCCCGACTTCCAGTTGAGCACCTGTGTTATGTCACCATCGGTGCCATGTGGATCCCACAGGTGACGACCAACACTGTCCTCTAGGAACTTGTAGACTAGAGAAAAAATGCCCCTCAGCAGGAAGAAGCCCCTCTGTGGCTTTCCGAGGCCTCAGATATGGGTTAAACAGGCCCCTGGGACAGAGGTCTGGGCTGCTGGCCGAGGACAATGTGAGCACACCATCGCCAGAGTGTTTCCTCACGCCCAACCTCACAAGAGAGAAGTGCAGGATGGGGCCCTGTCCCTGGGGCAGTGCTCTCACTGGGGAAGTGGGAGGACAACTGGACCACGGGTCGCTACAGGGAACGCCACAGGAAGGGCTGCTGCGGCCACGGGGTCACGGATACACACGAGGAGCTGCTTAAGGTGGGATTTGCACCTGGTTGGGGAGGATGAGATGGTGGGTGGGGTCCTTCTAGAGAGTGACCTGAGCCAGAGCCCAGGGCAGGCAGGGAGGAAGTGGGGAGGGTCAGGCCCTGAGGAAGAGCAGGCTTCTGCTGACCAGGTCTCCCTGGCTCCCGACTGCCCCAGCCCTGCTGTTTCTAGGCTCTTCTCACCCAGCTCCACACGCCGGTCACCCCAGAGCTGGGGGTGGCTGGGGCCCGGGGGAAATGTTGTGAATGGCAGAGCTGCTCCGAGCCCCGGCCTTCCTCTTGAGAGGGAGGAGAGAACCCGACCATGAGGTATTTTCCTGGCGCGGAGGACAACCCTGTAGGAGGCAGAGGGAATCCAATTAGACATGCCAGGCTGGGAGCCGCCGCGTGTGGGAAAAGGTCGTCTTTTGCTTTCTGGCTTTGCTGACTCTCAGTGAGACTTTGCAGCCGGGCTCCCTTGTGCCTGCCCCCCAGGCTCCACTTTCCTCTCCCAGGTCCTCGGCTCATTCTGACCACCACTCCATCTAACTCGGGGTGGGACAGTCCCCACGGAGAGTGACACCCCTGAGACAGCAGCACTCCCAGGCAGTGGCCACCACACTCCCTTTCCCTCTCTAGTTGCCTCTGGGATTGGGGCCGGGGACCCTGCCTCCCACACCCCTGGACCTGGGTGCTCATCTGTACCTGGCTCTCCTACTTGTCCTGGGATCATTGAGCTCGGTGGCAAGTGTCTGTCTCGCCCTATTTGACTTAGATAAAAAGTGACAAGTGATCTTATTCCCCCTGACCCAACTGCCACCAGCGGTGAAATCAATGACCTTCCATCTGAGACGGGATCCTGCTGCTTCTAAGGTGTCGCACGCAGCCTACTTTAGGGGCAGTGCTGGGGGACAGGTCCTGGGCCTCCTGGGGCCCTCAGCAGGTGCTGCTCAGCCCTAGCCATTCCCCCTGCCTTCCTGCCATCCAGTCTTCCTCCCGTGTGGTCCTCCTGGGAGAGGAAGGGTCTGTTGATGGAGCTGAGCCTGGGGCCACCTTTCTGCCGAGATGAACAGAACTGAGTGGATATTTCCCAGAAAACCTCTGGAGAAGGTTCTGGAAGTTCTGTCTGCCTGAGTGCTGGGCACCGAGGACATTGCCTGGCCTTCTTGCTGCCCTGGCCTGGCCTCTCCCTGCTTAGCGGAGGCCATCTGAGGGCCATCTGCCGCTCCACTGAGGCCATCTGAAGGGGATGTTTTTAGGGAAGGCAAAGTCCTCCCCCGGTCTTAGCGCCCCTCCAGAGTTGGGGCCTGCTGCCACCAGGGATCTGACTCCTCTGTCACTTCATCACAGGCTGTCCTCCGAGGTGTGAGGAACTCCAATTAAGCGTTCAGCCAGTCTGCCTGTGTGGGGGGCCTGGGCTGTGGGGGAGGCAGAGCCTTGCTGGCTGCTGCGGTGACTAATCCTCACAACACCAATTATGAGTCTCTGGGGAGTAGGTGGTGGGAAGGGGGGAGGGGGAGGCGGGGGAGGCGGGGGCAGGGGTTTCCTCACCCAGATAGCTGCCTGATCCTGCGGTGCTGGCCAGAGGGGAGTTGGAAATCCTAAGAAAGGAGAGTCCCCGGGATCCAGAGTCCCCTCAGAAGGACCCGACCCCACGCGGGTCCAAGGGGCCCCGTGTTTGCATTCACATAGGCTTTCCGGGACCTCTGAGGCACAGGTGCTCATTCTCGCTATGACTTGAGGTCGCTGATCCTGGCCTCAACTTGCAGGTAAAGAATCTGAGGTACAGACAAATGAGTGACTTGTCGAAGATCACCCAGCTAAGAGGAGATCCAGCTAGGGGATCTCCAAGTTTCAAGGTGTCACAGAGGCCACCAGGCAAATAGCCTTAGAGATCTCAGCAGAACATCTGAGTCACCCCCCCCCCCCCGTTATGTGAAGAGACTGAGAGCCCAAGGAGAGGCTGGGCTTGGTCCCTGGTCCCCTACCACACCTGCCTGTCAACAGGTAGAATTCTTGGGACAGCATCTCCACTGGGAACATTCAATCTTTTGGCAAATATCTACTGATTACTTCTTTTAAAATTATTTTTGGTGCTGGGGATTGGGCCCAGGGGTACTCTACCACTGAGCTACATCCCTAGCTCTTTATATTTTATTTTATTGTTTTAAACTTTGAGATAGGGTCTTTGTAAGTTGCTGAGGCTAACCTCAGTCTTGCAATCCTCCTGTTTCAGCCTCCCAAGTTGCTGGAGTTATAGGCATGTATCACTGTGCCTGACTCCATCAATGACTTATACAGCATCCCTTGCCCCATGTGTCAGGTGGAGAAGGGCCAGGAAAGCCAAGCCTGGAAGGAAAGACACCAACTGGAGCTTGAGGTTCAATAGCAAATACAAGAGGTAATGAGGATCCTCAAAGAGAACTGAATTGGTCTACTGAGCTGGGCAGAAGCTGGACTTGAGTCCCAGACCTGCCACCAGGGTAGAGGAGGGCAGTGGGAGTGGGGGCATCTGGGGCCAAGGTCTCTGCAGGGGGCATCTCTGCCCTTCTCCCTTGACCTGTCCTGAGAAGCAGAACAGATCTGCCCTTTGACCCGGGGGGACCCTTTTAAGAGCAAGTCCAAGAGAAAACAGAGTTCAACAGGAATGGGGGGCTTACCCATCCCTGGGACCTCTGAAAAAATGTCAGTTGCAGACCTTGAATCCCAAGGGATGTTTTCCTTTGTACACTGCGTTTCTGAAGTGTAAGCATATGGGAGGTGGTTAGCTTTCTACCTGGAGATGGGGGCAGATTACAGTTTACTCCCTCACCGAGGCCCTGGTCAGCTTCACTGATGACAGTTCCCCAGGCCTTTCCTACGACTTTGTTGGTTCCAGGTGAGTCTGTGCCCGCAGGTCCATCTGTCCCGAGCACCTGTCTTCCCAATGTCTGCAGGATACACAGCAGGAGACGGGGAAGCCAGAGGCATTTGTGACTTTGCCTGTGGATAACCCCAACAGCCCAGAGGAGGGTTTGGGGGCTACCGCATCTCATTGACCCTTTGAGGTCCACATTTCTCCTGGCCTGCACTTGAGAGATACCTTCTAAGAAGTGAGGCGAGAACCTGGGGAGGTCCCAGGCCCCCTCCTCCCCCGACCCCCAGGCAGATTAGGTGCTTGGGTCAGTGTGGCTCATCCCACTGACCTGGAGGGGTCCTGTGTCAGTCTTGTACTTTCCTTTCCATGAAAGGACCAGAGGGGATCCAGGGATCCTCCTGGCCTAGGGGAAAGAGAACTCACAGGCTGAGCGCCTCCCGGATGTCACCCTGTGCCTGGAACTGCACTTGAGTCATCTTGATGGATAACCCCAACAGCCAGTGGGGTAGACACCATCTCCTTCTCCAGCTAAGGAGCCTGGCTCGAGGCTGAATGACCTCCCCACAGCTGCACCCTTAGCAAACAGTAGTGTCGGGCTTCAAATCTGGAACCCTGGCTTCCCAGTGGATAGCCCTTTGATTCCAAGATGACAAATGACTCTTTGTCTCCTACTGGCCTGATCCTGGGCACCAGGTTCTGAGCAGAGGTCCCAGAACCATCCTCGGGGGTGGGGGGGGGTCTCCCTTTAGGGACAGGGCATGGCCGCCCCTTGTTCCTGCCCTATCCTGCCCACCATGTTGGACTGCCCTTGGCTTGAGATCCTGGCTGCGGCCCCTCCTGACAGTCCTGTGGAGGAGTAGGGAGTTCCGGAGAGGGGGAAGGGGCTGGTGGAAACTCCCCGAGCAGGCGAGGCAGCAGGCGCGGGGCTGGGAGTGGGGAGGAGGGACCCGGGGGTGGGTTCCAGGCTTTCCCCCACACTTCCTCAGGGATCGCTTTACATAACCAGGGCTGCTTAGTCACCGCTTTTTACTTTTTTTTTGGAAACAGTTTTCTCAGCATCACAGCTCCGTCTCCATCCCTTACTAGTCACCGGTGCTAGGGAAGTCCCTTTTCTCCCGTTCCCTAGGCAACCCAGCACATTTGCCTTTCAAATGCTCCAAGGCCTGGGCGGGGGTAGGAGTTCCCTCCCCCTGTACCCAGGCCTCCCACACAGCCACTCCCGCCTCAGTTGGCATGTCAGGTGGTCCCGCCACCGGAGACATCTGGAGAGACCAAAGTCCCTGCCTGGCCTCGGCCCCCATTCTGGACCCTCACATTTTCGAGTTTGGCTCAGGCTCAGATCATGCCTGGAGGTGCCCCAGCTGGACTTTAGATATGGCTGGCTCTCTGTGATCCTCTCTGGGGAGAGGGAACAGGCCGGGCATGTTTGGGAGGTGACAGAGCTGGGCCTATCTCACCAAGGCCCAGGAAACCCACTATACCCTAGGTGCAGGGCCCAGGCATCTCCCTTCCTTCCTTCCTTCCTTCCTTCCTTCCTTCCTTCCTTCCTTCCTTCCTTCCTTCCTCCCTCCCTCCCTCCTCTTTGGCTTGCCTGCTGTTGCCCATGCCAGTCTTGAATGGATACGGGTACACAGGGGCTTGGGAGAGTTAGACTTGGGCTGGGTGGGGAGGTCTCTTGGTGTAGATGCCAGAGACACTGGACAGAAGACTCAGAAGGCCAGACACTGTGTACCTCCTATGCTTCCCTTGGAAAGAAAGGCCATAATGTTGACCTCAACCATGGCAGGTGCTTGACCATGGGGCTCCACGCTACCTGCATGAGCTGTGAAAATGGAGAAGTACGAAATCACAGAGCATGTAGGAACCTTTCCTGCATTCACTTAACACACATTTGTGGCAGACCTACTATGTGCTAAGTATCGTGCAAGTCCTTGAGCAACCACTGGATCCAGGCCTCTGCCTCCCGGGGCAAGAAAATGACCAAGCCACCCATCAGAGAATTTTAGAGAACTACAATATTCAGACAGAGACTGCGAGGGCCACATATGGAAAGCCTCATTCAGGCTCAGAGTGGGGTCAGGAGAAAGGCCTTTCAGAATGTCTTCTCCAAGCAGGAATCCTTAGCCTAGGACTCATGAGCAGGCTTCAAGAGGTGGATGCATGACCAGAAACTGGAACCTGGTACACCTTTGTGTATGTTTATTTGGGTATTTCTTTAGGGAGACACCCATCAGTTTCATCCAACTGGGGTCTCCAGAAGGTTCAGGACCCTTTTATTAGAGGCTGACCCAGCTTTGGAAGCAGCGCACTTTCAGACATCCTGGGAATGACAGCCTGCACACACATGGCACCTGGAGTTTAGTGTCCACAGTGGTAACCTAGTAAAATGGCCCCCAGGACTCCTGGGGTTTGCTACTGCCAGGGTCAGGGGTCTTTCCAGCCTTCCTGCCAAGACCCACGGCAGGCAGCAGCCACTCCAGGCCCAACCTCAGACAGAGGGGACTGGATGGGCACCTGCTTCTTCTTTGAGAATGGTCCCCCAGCTTTGGGTAGAGGGCCTCTGCTTCTCCAGGAGAAGGATTTGGGCAACCTGGTACTTCTCAGGCTCTCTTCCTCTTTCTAACCTCAGTTTTATTTTCCTTTTATATTTAGATGCTTTTTCAGTTCTTTCTTGAGACGAAGTGAGTGCAGACCAATTTTCTTTGGGTTTTCCCTCCGAGGAAACATGGGTGTGGCTGTCCAACTGGGATAGCAGGTGTCTGTGGATACACCCCTCCTGGGGTTTGGGCACAGCCAGCTCCCCCTTGCTTCTGGCTCAAGGCTCAGCTTCCTCCCCCTGTCTTGATGTTGGTGCCTGGGGTTACTCTGCTAGGTAGGACTCACAAAAGGTGGGTCCTCTAAGGGCAGCTGCTCAGCTGTTCTTGGAGGCTCTCTGCAGCTTTCTCGTGACTGGTGGCCAGATGCTCAGCAAGATTCCTAATGGTTCCTGGTGGAACCAGGTTCCAGGATTCCTGGGAGTTCCCTGAGGGCCATTGTTTTCAGCAAGGTCTCAGCGCAGGGATCACCATGCTGGCAGCAATGAATAACACTCACATAGCCCATACTTGATTTCAAGTGCCTCGTGTCCACTGGCAGTGGACAGAGAACAGGCTTAGAGTCTAACCTAAAACCTAGAGCGACTCTCACTGGCCCAGTGGCTTTGGAGGGGTTATGTAACCTGTCCAGGCCTCAATTTCAACATTTGGAGAAGGAGGTGGAGGACACCAGCTCTAGGCTGTCATGAAGATTACACAGAGAGCCTCTGGCATGCAGCAGCCACCTCGGATTCGTTGGTTTTCCTCTACCTCTCGTCCCTGTGCCCTTGCCACCCAAACTGAGTACGTAGTAGCGTGCAAATGCAGAAGAATGTCAGCGAGGACCAAAGGAACATATGAAGGTTTAGCGGAAGAAGCGGGGACTGGGAAGAACAGCGGCAATGATAAACAAGCCACACCCATGGAAGGAGGATGGTTTCATGAATCAAAGGCAGAAAAAGGACTAGAGAAGGCAGGAAGAGACAGAGTGTGGTTCTCTTACAGTTGTTTTTTTAAAATTTATCACTGGTTTCTTGATTTTTAAGGGAACTGAGGCAGTGGGATGGCCATGACCGGGCTCCTAGCCTTGAATTCTGACCCTGTTGCCAGCCACTGGATGTGACCCTACATCCAACATCCCGACCTCGCGTCCCGGGAGATGTGCCAGGCTTGGGTGCTGCCAGCCGGGAGCCTGATTTAGCACACGCCTTGTTAAGAGAAGCTAATTAACAAACCTGCATTTAAATAAGCAGCCGCCCGGGTGTTTGTAACCACCGCCTTATTGAATTGTGACAAGTTATTAGCCCTTGCATGTTAAATGAAACAGAAGCACCCAGGAAAAACCCCTAAATCCAATCTGCATAAAGCAGATTCCTGCTGAGAAAATGACGGCAGCAAAAACTGATTCACTCCTGCTTTGGGGAGAACTCCAGGCCCCCCCTCATTCCAGGTTACATAACCCTCTGTCAACCACAAGACACTGGGAGAATGGCAGCGAGCCGGAGGCGAGGACCATCCGAGACGCTTTGGGCTCCCCTGGAGGCTCTGCCACCTTTGGAGGGTGCTGGGGACACAGCCTGGTCTGTGCCTGTGGGTGGGGCTCCAACATGTGACTGTGGTGGACCGGATTCCTCAGCATCCTAGTGTGTTCACACCCTTGCTGCCAAGTTCCCCTCAGCTTTCCCCAGGCCCAGAAGTTGTTTCCGGGATAGTGGAACAACAGAGCAGCTCAGCACAGACCCAGGCGGCCCAGACTTGTGACAGTGGTGGCTTCGCTCGGGAAGCTTCTCTGCGTTTTCCTCAAATGATGGGAGGATAGGAAGGAGGGCCAAATTCAGCCGCGCCCTGCCAATTCTATCATTGAGGAAAAAGAAACAAATAATTGGCCCTCAGCTGTCCCCAGCCAAGGGTGCCATCCTTACGGAATGGAACTGGGAGCTGCCTGTTCTTCTGGGACACCTGCAGGAGTCTGGTCCAGGACAGAGCCACAGCCATATCAAGACCCTGAGCATCTTCCAACATGGCCTTTCGGAGAAGGCCAGGACTCTGGTGTGGGGCGGAGGTGTGGGCTGGTTTGGGACAGGTACATCTGGCCACAGATCCTGCTCTAGTTCACCAGGGGGAGGAATATTGAGGCAGAAGCCCGGATAGGGAGGTGACAGTGGTCGGAGGTGGAACAGTCAGATGGAGGTAGCTCAGCCACGTGGTAGCACGGTAGTGACGTGACATGGGAAACCTGTATGTCCTCTCTGGGCCTACTCCCTCCTTGGGGGGTTCTGTGACTCTGTTATGAGGAAGTCATCAGTGAGTGATATAAAGGAGGTAGAGTGGGGACCAACAGGCCACCGTGGTGCTGTTTCCTGGGCTTCGTTGCTGCCCAGAAGTTGACCCTGGAGACAACGGGTGTACGTGAAAGAATACGGACGTTGCCAATGAACTTGGCTGAGTTTAAATCTCAGCTCTGCTCCTTATAGCCAGGGGACGCTGGATAACTGAATGAACTTCTCTGAGCCACAGTTTCCTACTACATCAGTAGTGTTCGTGGTTATCTCAGTGTTGCAGTAAGAACGAAATATGAAAATGTATGCTTGGAAAGTGCTCAGAGCTGAGCAGAAATGAACCCACCTGGTCCTCTTTCTTTCCCTCCTGCCCACTTCACCTTCTTCTCTCTCAGCGAGAGAAGCAGAGGAGGGCGAACCCCGCCATCCTGGGAAGGCTCTGGATGAGTGGCACAGGGAGGGGTGTCCTCCAGGAGTGTTTTCTCCGAGGGTGGGGAGGTTTGCTCGTGGGGTGAGAGCTTCAGCACATGGAGCTGGAGCGTTGGGGTCTGTTTATAGACTTATCAGTCCGGTTAGCGTGAAGTTGGCACTGAGAAGTGGTCCGAAGGCAAGAATTAGAGACGGCCTGAAAACCTCAACCTGACCTTGCCGGCAGGACATTCTTCGGGTCTGAGACTGGTTGAGATGGAGGAAGAGGGGATCCCAGCATTTCGACAGGTTAAGTGCTGTTTTCATGGCACCCATACCCTCTCCCTGCAGTCCAAAACCACTCTCGGTACAGATTCCCAGTTGTCCAGTGATGGCAAAGAGGAAGAAGGATATAAAGGGTAACCATAACATTCACTCTTCAGTCCATGAATGCCCACTGGGGATTAAACATGGCCTTTCCTCTCAAGTACTTGAGTCTAGTCGAGGAGTCAGAGACATAAACGACTGTGCTGTGTAAATGTGCTGCCATGCTAAGTTCCACGAGGTGTGTGTGTGGGGGGGGGCGGGGGGAATGCGTGTACTATGGTAGCTTCCTGGACTGGGGGGGTGGCCTGCTGCCTCGGAGGATGCGACGTCTGAGCTCAACATTGAAGGATGCTCTAGGCAGGTGAGAGATGGAGGCGAGGGCTTGGGCAGGCAAGAGCTTAACTAGTTTGGTCTTTGATGCATTACAAATGGCCTTGCAGATCATGCAGGGAGAGATGAGCCACAGGTCCTCAGTCAGGAGCCCAGGTGGAGGCAAGGAGGGTGCAGTTAGTTGGAACCTTTGGGAGTAGAGGGCTCATCTTGGGAAAGCTGGGGGTTGGGGGAAGGGGTGCATGGGAGTGGGATCGACAGGCAGGAAAAGTCTGGTAGTGGGAGGCCCCTGGGGAGGGCTGGCTATAGGGTGGGAGGAAAACTCTGGCAAGCAAAGAAGGAGTGGGTTTCAAGGTGGGAGTTTCTTTCTAACCACCCTTCCCAGCAGCTTCTAGGACGAGAACCCACATTTCCACCAGAGGTGGTGTGAGAGGGTCAAAGAGGAACAGTTTATCAGGAAAAAGATGGTAAACTTTTCCAAAGAAGACAAGGGAGGACTTGTTAGAGCAGCCTGTTCTTGGGGGCAGTGTGGCTGTGGAAGGCCAGTGAGTGAGTGGCAGGGGCTCCTTGGTGGCAGGAAGGTTCCAGAAGCCTGAGCTATGGCAGTGGGAACAGAGTGAGCCGGCAAGGTGTGGGGGTGTGTGTACGTACATGGCGGGGGGGGGCGGGGGGCACAAATGATCCATTGCTTCCTGGCTGCATTCAGAGTCTCACACAAGCTTGTGGGGACCACCCAGGGAAAATGTCTAGTCCCACCCCTTCCCCTGGAGCCTCAGTCTCCTCCCCTGTAAAATAGAGGGGCTGGACCACAGCCTCACTTGGTCTCCCTACAACCCCCAAAGATGGTTGTCCTGAAGTCTGATCACATGCTGCTGGTAGGATTCTAAATGGATAGAAATTCTAATTTCTGGCTGACATTTTACTAATGTACCAAGAAGCTTTTGCATATGGGAAACCTTTGACCTCAGAGGATTTATCCTAAGTAAGTCACCGCCGAGGTGAATGAAGAGTTGTGTATTAGTGACTCTATTCATTGTAGCATTGGTGATAATATATATAAGAAAAGATACAACCTAATGTCCAACACTTAAGGATTGGCTGAGTAAATTATAGTACATCCATATGGTAAACTACTTCTGCAGTAAAAATCATGGTTTGGAAGATTATGTGTTGACATGGGAAAATGTTAATGATATATTGCTAAGTAAAAAAGCAGACTACATTACAGAACGTACAGTATGATACATTCATTTTCAAAATTTTTGATTAGGACACAGACCAAATCTTTAATTAATGTCAGTTTTTTTTTTCTTCTCTTGGCAAGCAAAAGGAGTATTATCTGGAATAATGTAACTAGAAAATCAAACAGAAAGACAAGAGTTCTGCACCAAGTGTGTACACGTGAATTCTTAAGTCATCAGGATGGAGAATAGGCCATCAGTGAGTCAAGGAAGTAGAGAAATTGCAAAATGACAGAATTTTAGAGGTGGAAATCACCCTGGATTCATGGGTTGAATCTCCTCACTTTTGGGTTTATAGAAAGTCAAGCCTGGTTGGAAGCCCAGGACAGTCAGTCTGAATGCAGTGGGTACCAGGCCCAAAATTCCCACAGAGTTCATGCCAATGCGCTGCTGCCCCTCTGGGGTACCGGCCCTGTTGCTAAGCTCCCTGAGCTGGGGCTGTGGCCTCTGCCTTCCCACCACCCCCAAGGCCTGTAAAGCTCAGGGCTACTCCAGGGCACAGGACTGGACCTAAACCCACAACAGAGTTCTGGGGTGACTTCTGCAGGGTGCAGGGGCCCTTCTGGAGCTGATGCAGTGCTCCAAAGGGACGTCACTCCCTGGGTGACCCTGAACTGAGCTTTATTGTCTTCCTAAAAAATGTCCCCTCACCTCATCAAGCACTTTGTGACATGACAAAATAAGGTTCCTCTCCTCCACCCAGTCTGTCAACACCCCCAAACACAGACTTTCAATTTCACTGAGGTCAGTTTCAGGGGGGCAGGTGTGACTGCAGATGCCTGGTAATCCATGTTGGAGGGGTAAACACGTACCCTTTTCTCACAAGAGAGAGAGCTCCTTGGGTCTGGCTTTCCATTCTCACTGGACCTCTGCAGTGATTCCTGTAAGATCCTCCTTCTCCTACCCCTGGCCCCAGCAGAAAGAGGCGTCCTGCTGAAACCTCGGAAAAAACCATCTCCCTTATGCTCACATGCCCCAGTACCTCCTGAAGCACCCAGAGTAAAAGCTGGAGCCCTCACCAGGCCTGATCTGCCCTCCACCTTTGTCCACCCTGGCTCTCTGCTGCCATGCTGATCCCCAGCATCTCCTTGGACATCCTGCAGGCTCTTTGTACCAGATGGTTCCTATTCCTGGATTCCGCTTTTCCCATCTATGAGCCTCACTCCTTGACCTCCTCCAGTGTCATTCCAATGTCACCTTATCAGGACCCCCTCCCTGGCCACAGTTTCAATCTTGCAGACTGTGCATCCTGTCTTTCCTGCCGGCCTGTTCCAGAGTGCAGAGCACCTCCTGGTCAGCCAGACGATTCCTTTTCTTTTGTTTCTAGCATTGCCCACCTTTAGGGAAGGCTTCATGAGGGAGGGATTTTTGTTTTGTTTACCTATGCATCCAAAGTGCCTAGAATAGAGGAGCACAGAGCAACCATTCAAAGAATATTTGTTGAATGAATGCAAAGAGAGAGAGAGAGAGAGAGAGAGAGAGAGAGAGAGAGAGAGAGGGAGAGAGAGAGATCAAAATGAAGAGCTTGGCAACATTTCCCCAATCAAGAAAGCATGCAGAGGAGGTTTAAGGTAGCGTTGAATGAGCGAGACCTCAAGGTACAGGGCTAAGAATGGCAGTTCAAGTCTAGGTGGAAGTTTGCTTTCAAATCCCATCCCATGCTCCCATCTGTAACTCAGCCCTGGAACCCCAGTCTGCATTCAATACATCTGTGAACTTCCTTGTGTTAGCCTTCCTCTGTGGTAGGGGATGGTTGCTGATTGGTTTGTTCATTCATTCACTTGCTTATTCATTCACAGCACAGAGAGGCACAGAGCTAGGTGCAGTATTGCCCTTGAGGAAAGCACAGGTCAGAAGGGCACACAGACCCATGGGGCGGATCATCCCCAGGCCAGGTGGGAGCCCCTCTGAGAGGCAGATACTGAAAGTCAGGGGATGAGACAGGCCAGGAAATATAAAATAGGGTGGGGGTGAGAGGAGGCAGGAGAAGGAAGCTCCAGAGGAGGTACACAGTTTGGCAAAGGCTTAGAAGTAGCAGGAAGCACAGGAACATTTTGGCATTGCTGCAGCTAGCTAAGATGATGGGATCAAGCAGGGTCGAGGGGGACATAAACCGGCGAATGCCTGACCTTGAAGGGTCTGTGGCTACCTCTGAAGGCTTAGTGTTCTAGTTCTGCATTTGTACATTTTACAGGCTTCTGGAGAAACGGAGAGTTGGCTCCTTTCTCAGCAAACAGACGGGGTTTAATTGCTGTTACTGTCAGTGTAGTTGCAAATATCATATAAAAAGGGCTTTTTGGCTAATTGTTTTTAGAATAAAAATTCAAGAACTATGTATAGATATTATGCATCCAGGGTTCTTTAAAGATCAAACTGTTTATATTACCCTTAAACACAGTCTTTAGCATGAGGCGCCGGGATCTGTGAGTGCCTGGGACATGCAATGATCCCCCAGGGCTTAAGATGCTGGAGCAGTGTGACAGTAGGAACTTTTTTCCTGGAGGGGGGGAGGCGGGGGCAGCCAGTGCCCTTTGGTTGGCAGAAGGCCCAGAAGAATAGACAGCTAAGCTGGGTAATTTCACAGGCACCATTAGCTTAAAGCGCTGCATTCCTGCAGACAACCATCCTCCCCACCCCGGGCACACAGTAAGTGAGAAGCGGACTCGCAGGGCTTCTGGGGTGGGACAGTGCCAGGAGCTGCAGTGTCCACTGGGCTCTTGGAGAGACTCAGGCTGTGGAGCTGGGGGGTGGGGGCGGGAGGCCACCCGTCCTGGCAAGCAGCAGCCCTTCCCGGCTCCTCTCTTTCCCTCACCTCAGCTTGCCTTCGTCTCCCTGAAATGGTACTGAGAGGATTTTCGAGCTGCACAAATAAAGCAAATTCATATCTATTCATTGCCATCCTGTCCTCATGTTCAAGCCTCTCAAATTTTAATTTGGGAGCTTTTAGAAAGGCAAATTTATTTGTGACACCATCCAAATTCTATTTTATTGGAATTCTATTCTCAAAGGATGCAGTTGACTCCTGAGAAAGCTGTGGGCTTCTCCTTTTGATATTTTCCCAAATGCACCCTGTGTGTGTGTGTGTGTGTGTGTGTGTGCGTGCGCATGCGCGCGCACGCATATACACACACATACATGCATGCACATTTGTTTTTTGGATTCTCTACATATCTTATGTACAAACACATAGTGCATATTCACAAGGCAGCCATGAAGTGTGTATATATATATATATATATATATATATATATATAGTCATCACATATATGCGTCATACGGTGCAAACTCCTGTAAGCCAATATTTAAGTTGCCATATTTAATGTATTCAACAAACATTTAATAAGCACTCACTATTCTTTAAACACCTTCCTAGGCCCTGGCTGAAAAGCGATGAACAAGTTGGAGAGGTCCCTGCTTTTGGAAGCTAACCTTTAAACCCACTGGATTCTTTCTTAATAAACAGATTCCAACAAATGAGAGGAAATCCATATTGGCAGTCATTGAATGAGCTGATTGGATATGTCACAGATCAGTGTTCCCTTAATACAAAGAGATGGCCCTTTTTTTGTGTAACACTGGTACACTAGGATGTCATTAGGGCTACCTGCCACCGGTGACCTCTCAGGTCTATGTGGTCTTGCCCCAGCAGAATACTTCTGGGTGCTTCTAGGAGGAGATGACAGAGCTGGGGGCGAGGGTTGATGGACCTCTCCTCCTTGGTCACTTTTAGAATCTCTAAGCCCCACAGTGATACTGGCTGCGTCCTTGGTCATATCCTGTCCATGCTTCCAGGGGACTTTCCATGTCTTCCTCACATGGAAAGAAGCCTTCCCCCCTCATCCCAGCCAAAACCAAAGCTTCCCTCTTTTGAGCTCATCCTACTGTCTGTGGGCCAGCCGCCACTCACCAGGTCGCCTTATTTTGAGAGGGATCATTTTTTTGTTCTAAGTGTATGTTGCTCTTTCAAAGAGCACTCAGAGAGTTTCTACAGACACACATGGAGGAAGGAGCCCCTCTCTGCCAGCATGGGGCTGTCAGTCCAGGAGGGGGATAGCGAGCAAACCTGCAATTGCAAATAGAGTACCAGGTGGATGATGGAGGTGTGCGCCGGGTGCCCAGGGAGTGTGGTGGGGGCAGGGCAGGTGGCCTAGGGCTCCCTTTTCCTAATTCTCTCTACAGCCCCCCAAGACTTGTGATACTTTCTTGCCTCACAATTTAATTTTTCAGATAGCATTTTGAAATCTAATGATAAAAATACATACTATAGAAAATTAGGAAAAATATAACTACACCCAAAGAAGATTCTAAAAAACACTCATATTTCTATTCTACTACCCAGACTTGACTAACAGCAGCACTCTGGTGCTCACCGGTTTTCCCTGTGCATATTTTCCCTGGCACCAAAAATGGGTCATGCTCTGATCATTTATTTATTTATTTATTTATTCATTTCTCTTTTTAACCTAACAATATGATGCAATTATTTTATTGATGTCCTTTTATATTCATCTTCATTCATTTTAATGGCTGCATACCATTCTATATGCCACAATTGACTTGCCTCTCTTGTTAGACAAAGAGGTCATTTCTAATTTTTAATTTTTTTTTTTTTTGCAGTGCTGGGAATGGTAATTTTTGACATTATAAACTGTATGGTGATAAATAGCGTTGTGGAAAAAATGTTGCTCACATCCATTATAATTTCCTTAGTAATTATCTGGCACTTAACATGTCCTATTTTACTTTGGTAGATAACATTTAAAAAAATATAAATTTAGTATACATTTCTAGAAGGAGATTGTTGGGTCAGAGGCTATGTGCATTTTACAGGCATTTGGCCTTTGGTACAGGCAGCTGGAGAACCCTGCAGAACAGCTCTTTTTTTTAAAAATATTTCTTTTTTTTTTTTTTTTTTTTTTTGAGAGAGAGAGAGAGAGAGAGAGAGAGAGAGAGAGAGAGAATTTTTTAATATTTATTTTTTAGTTTTCTGTGGACATAACATCTTTATTTTATTTTATGTGGTGTTGAGGATCGAACCCAGCGCCTTGTGCATGCCAGGTGAGCGCGTTACCGCTTGAGCACATCCCCAGCCCCAGAACGGCTCTTAACCACTCATACTCCTACCAGCAATATATGAGAGGACATTGGAAGTTCTTTTATAAAACAAAACTCCAAACATTGCCAATTTAAGGAGCATCTGAGGCAGATGTTGGTAGGGAGAGGGAGATGATGGGGTTTTGATTTTGTTTGTTGTACTTCTTTTAAAGAATTTTCTGGGCCGGGGTCGAACAGGTGGCCTTGGGTTTGATCTCCAGCACTGTGGGGGTGGGAGGGGGAGAGAAAAAAAATAAAAAAGAAAAGAAGAAAGAGAAGGGTGGACTTCCTAGTTATGTTCTTTACCCATTTCTTGATTAAGAAAATTGATTAATAGCAGTTAACATTTATTGAGTGCCTATATTCTAGGAACTGTTCTATGTACTTATAAGCTGCTTAATTTCCTCACTCCAACAGACCCATGAGGTATGTCAAGTTATTATCTTGCTGATTTGTAAATGCCTTGTGGGTTACTTTATTACACATATATTCCAATAAAATGTGGTCAGTATTCCATATGAAGATTTATAATGTATTAATATCTAGAAGTAAAACTGCCCATCTGACCCATCCCCTTATCAATTCTATTTTACAACATTTTCTTGAATATTTTTTGGTGTTGTTTTCCCCTTGTAGGGTGCACTTTGGAATCACCTTAAGTTCCAATCAAAATCCCTTTTCTCATCAGCAAGAAGCACATGTGAAAATTAATTTAGGGGATATTGATTTATGAATGTATATCTCAATATATTCAAGTCTTTTATTCTCCATGAAAGTTTTTTTCATTGATATTGTTCACATTTATTGGGTCATATTTTTTAATCTTATATCCTTTATTGCTATAAAATATAAATGGAATCGTGTGCAGTGGTACACACCTACAATCCCAGTGGCTTGGGAGGCTGAGGCAGGAGGATCAGGAGTTGAAGCCAACCTTAGCAATTTAGCGAGACCCTAAGCAACTTAGTGAGACCCTGTCTCTAAGTAAAAGATTAAAAAGGGCTGGGGATGTAGCCGATGGTATAAAATATAAATGGATTTACCATATTTTCTGAGTCAACAGTCAACATAAGCAATAACATATTCCTTTCTATTATTTTCTCTTCGATGCTTCTAAGTATCAAGAACATTTATTTGGGAGGTGCAGTTTGTATGCTGAAAGGTGGTAATTCTAGAGCATATTTAGGTTAACAGGGTAAAAAAAGGGGGGGGAGGGAAATGTTTAAAATGGAAGAAGTGGCAGGGCGCCCTGGCACATGCCTGTCATCCCAGTGGCTGGGGAGGGTAAGACAGGAGGATGGCAAGTTCGAAGCTAGCCTCAGCAAATTAGTGAGGCTAATGGAAGTAGTGTTGGACGAATCTCAAAGGAAACTAAGTCCACACAGTCTGGCCTGGCACATAGTCAATGGCTCACATGGTTGTGTAGTCAGATAGTTAGAGTCTAATGCTGACAAATCCAAAGCAGGATTAAAAACAGTGACTCAATGGCTGGGGATGTAGCTCAGAGGCGGAGTGCTTGCCTAGGATGTGCAAGGCCCTGGGTTCCATCCCCGGCTCTGCAAAACAATCCGACAACAGAAGCAAAAGCAGTGATTCAAGTTGATATGAATACCAGGTTCTTTAGCTCATAGATCCAACAGTTACCTTGGCAATTTTTGAATTGTGTGTGTGTGTGTGTGTGTGTGTAACAGAGTGACAGATTAATTCTCCTTTGTGTTTTGAGTTCCTTGAGGGCAGGGATTTAATCCTGGCTTTCTGCAACCTCCAACAGACTTCACGCCTAGCAGAGAGCGGATCTGAGCAGTCAGTGCTCAGTAGGCCCTGGTTGGGTTGAACAGAACGGTGTCTTGCTCTTACAACATCAATTGTGTGGTCAACAGCAAGCAGTGAGGCGCTGCTCTGAGAGGCACTGGGAAGAGGGTACATCAGCCAGCACAGTCCTGTTCTGTGCCCACATTCTGCCTAAGAAGACGTTCTTGCCACAGGCCGAGGACCTGCGTACACGGGAATGCCAGTATCCAGACAGTTACAGCCCAGAGGGGTCTAGATGGCCCTGAGGCCAAGTCTTCATTTCCCCAGGGAGGACTCAGGGAGATGAGTAACTTGACTAAAGCCAGGGAACACACTCTGAAGGTCACCTGGTGGCTTTTAAACAGAGTTTTGGAAACTTGGGAAGACTTTGGGGAGGGAAGAAGGGAGAGGATATTTCAGGAAAGGAATGGTGAGAGAGGAGGTTTGGAGGGGGGAGCGAGTCATTGATGGAGTCAGGAGGAGGAGAGCCTGTGGTTGTTGGAGAAGGCCACTGAATGCCTGCAGGCCGTGCAATCAGAAGGACTGGCAGGAGGGAGTCTTGTCTGTGGGAGGGATGGTGCATGAATGCACGAAAGGCAAGGTGGTCAGGGCAAGACCCTCCTGGGGATAGTGGCGGGGCAAAACTGAGCCAATACAGTGGTGCTCCTGGTCAGGACTGGATACACACCAGTGCAGGAGGGAGGTGCGCAGAGCTTCCCAGGGGGCTGGGAAACTGGGGCAAGTGCCCTGGGACAACTAGGAAACAAGACAGCGTGGAATCAGGTGCTAAATTGTGCGGCACTGGCTGGGCCCCGGCTGAGCCCTAAGAGGGAGGCTGGAGAAGGGGCGGGGCCTTGGAGTCCCAGAAAGGCGTCCTGAGCCAGAGGGGTTCAGAGCCCAACTTAAAAAGGAGCAGTGTTTTGGAGAGAAAGAGTTCTAGGCATTTTTTTTTTTTTTAATTTTCTGTATTTTGTGATGCTTTGCTAATTCTGGAGAGAACACTAGCTAATTCCTAGGGACAATGAACAGGTGGCCAGCCAGCACACCTATCATACATACACCGACCAATCCAGCACCCCCTAAGAAACTCCATCTAACCCTCACACAACAGGTCGATACTCTCCCTGCCCTAAATCATCCTGGGGCCAGGCACCCGACAGCCAGAGACCACCGCTATGTCCCAGAGCCCACTGACATTATGCCAACAGGCGATACTGAGCTTATTCAAACTTGCTGACCCTGCCTAGCTCTTCTTTCCTGCAGAAACCACAATAAAGACTCCAGGCCGTGATCTCCCTCGACTTCTTAGCTTCCTGACCCACCCTGGTGCATCCCCCATGTGGCCCTGCATGGTGTGACATGACAGGCCTTCTTCCCTTGGAACTGTAATCAAACTTCTTGCAACCGTATTGCTCTCTCCAAGTCGTTGCTCAGTGACGCCTGTAAATTAAAACCTGGGTGCCATTAAAACACCAGGAAGGGGTACAGCCACACATTTGGGGGCTGCTTGTGTAGAGGAAGGGGCAGATTCTGCAGGTTGAGGGCACGACCCCCCTCTTTTCCTTGACTCTCCCTCATGGCCAGCACTGCTGCTCCGTTCTCCTGAGTGGTCCCACCCACATTCCCAGGTTGTTTGCTGTTGCTTTGAGTTTGTGGCTCAGGCTAGCCCAGGACTGCCACCCCCCACCCCCCCAGGACTCCTTTCAGCCACACCTTCAATTCTGTCACAATGATTTCCCTGCTCTTTAGGAATTTTAGGTACCTATAAAGCCAATGGGGATGATTATTTGGGAACTGGGGATGGGTGGATTGGGAGAATTTTTCTGGAATCTCTAAAATCGCCGTTTTCAGCAGCATCCAGGGGAGGCTCACAAAATGCTGGATTTGGATTTTGGAAGGGAGAGGAGGAATGAGCTGAACAGCCCAGGGGGAACTTGTTGGACCCTAATGATGCTTCCTATGCCTCAGTGTCCCTGGCACTTGATTAGCCACCCCATGACTGCCCCGGGGCCCTCTCACCGTGGGCTTCATTCAGCAAGGTTGAGGCAGGGAGCAGAGAAAGCAGAGGTCTAAAAGTGGGCACCTCAATTCCGGCCCACACTCTGCCCTGTCAGCTTGTGTGACCTTGGGCCTCAGTTTCTTCATCTGTCAAGTGATGAATCCGAGGCCCCTTTCAGCCCTGGAGATGGGGAAGCCTCTGAGGCAGGGGAGGGCCCCCAGCTGGGCTGGCAGTCCTGTCCCAGCTTCAGCTGCTTTCTGACCTCTACCCCTCAGAGCAAAGGCAAAGACACCCTCCTGGCTGAGTCCTCCCAGGGCGCACAGACTCTGGACAGGAGGCTCAGCCCATCTCTCTCTGCCGATGCACCTCGGGCTCTAGGGACACAGAAAGTTCCCCCTGGGCTGTTCAGCTCATTCCTCCTCTCCCTTCCAAAATCCAAATCCAGCATTTTGTGAGCCTCCCCTGGATGCTGCTGAACTGGGTGACTGTCAGGATCATTCTCTGGACTGGGTGAGGTGGCCCGATAACCAGAGGGGCTGCAGAGGGCAGCAGCCGTGCTTCTTGGAACCAACAAACACATCTCCCAGGTCCTGAGGGAGAGCACGGATTTCTTTTCTTATTTCCTCTCTTAACCCAGGAGCAGTCCAGGAGTTGGCTGCCTGTCCTCAAGAGAGGAGTAGTTGCCCTCTTTCTTGTCACTGCGTTTCCCAATCCTGTTCTTCTTAGGAGCCCCGCCCAACCCCAGCTCTTCAGCCCTCCCTGCCCCAGGGTAGGCCCTTGGCCCTGTCCTCCCTCCCTGCCTCCCCAGATTCAGCCAAGCACTGAACTCTGGGCAGGTACTGAGCAGGAGCCTGTTGACAGATGACATCATCTTGGGAAAGATCACCCCTGTGCCTGGAAGAGCACCCCGCTCCACCCCGCTCCTCACCCCAGAAAGAAGGCAGGTCCCAGGAAGAGGGTCTGGGGACCGACTTGACTTCAACAAACACGATGTCATCGTAGCCTCGCCTCAGCCCTGTGAACTGCATGCTGTTTTTGCCTTTCACAGGTTGGAGCTCACAGAAGGACGGAGCGGATCAGAGTCACGGAATAGCCATACGGACACAGGTCCTATTGGGGCCAGGATTCCTGCTTCCACCCCTGCACTGGCACCGCACATACTTCCTCCTGGAACAAAGGGAGCCCTGCTCATTGGCTGCCCAGGTCTTGGGGTGCAGCAGACGGGAGGGCATGTGCAGGCACTGGGGACAGTGGTGGGGAGAGAAAGCTCGGGGTCATAGTGTGGCTCTTGGCCCCTGCAATCTTGAGGCTGGTTTCTTTGAGGGAAATGCATACTTCTTAGGGAGAAGGCAGAACCTGAGCTCACCTCCTGGTTTTGCAGAAGCACACATGTAGATGGGCATCCACGTATCCTCGGCACGCACACACACACACGCGCACACATATGCACGCACATATACCTCCATACCCAGAGCCACAGCAACTCAACTCCCAGCCACCTCGGCCCTCCCCCCACCAAACTCCGCTCTCCCTCCTACCCTATATGTGCAATCTTGTGAAAACTCCACCACTCTTAAGGTTAATAAGGCTCATTTGCTTAAGATAGCACCTGTTTCTATGGTGACTCCTGCCACCCAGAATCTGTTCATCAACTGAGACAAGAAAACAGTGACTTCCACCCTCTTTGAAAGGAAAAGCTAATTCTTAGCCAAAGGTTTGACAGGCCAGCAGCCCCAGGAGCTCTGGGCATCTGTCCTTCCACCTGGGTTAAGTCCTTCCCCCAGCCCCCTCCCCACACGTGAGCAGAGTCTGCAGATTCCTCTTGAGCCTTCTGGACCAGGCTTTCCCCTCATCTCTGGGAAACAACAGAGCCCAGGGCAGGAGGGTGTGTTTCTTCACGGGAGGGTGTGTTTGGGCACACCAGGCCTCTGGCTATTTGCCCTGTAGCCTCTGATCTCTCCACCAGGCTCCACCTTGGTCTTCCTGGATGGAGGCTGGCAGGAGAGTCCCCAAATATCCCTGGGCCTCCCCAGTCCTGCAGCCCCATACCACCTTCTCATCCTGGCCACCTGGATTCCTGCAGCCACCCCTCCCATGCCTCCTATTGCTGTCCTTGCCCATGTACGTAGGAGGCTGCTGGCTCACTCTTTGTCTTTTTTAAAACACTTTTTTTTTAGTTGTATATGAACACAATACCTTTATTTTATTTATTTCTATGTGGTGCTGAGAATTGAACCCAGTGCCTCATACGTGCAAGACAAGCGCTCCACCACTGAGCCACCACCCCAGCCCTCACTCTTTCTCTTAAAACAAGAGCTCTGCAGGCCTCGCCCCACTCAGTGGCTCCCTCTGATCCTCTGTGGTCTGTAGTTGAGGTTCGCGAACACTGACCTGACACTAGTCTCAACTGCAGGTTGCAAATCATGAGAAAGGAGGTTCCCGGGCAGATGTGGCTGGTGGTAAAGCTCCAGCGAGTGATTTACCTTTGAAATAAATGAGAGCAGCTTCCCTGTCTAACCACACGGCTCTTGCTGGCGTTTGGAAACGTCTTGTTGACAGGGAGCGCGAGCGCGCAGGGAACTGCGTGGAACTTAGAGCTTGTGTTATGTATTCCGAGGCCCAGGGAGCAGGTTGTGCTTATGAGCAACACTTTGGCAGAGAGGAAGGTTGAGGGCTGCTGAGTAGAGGATCAGGTATGGAACCATACCTGTCAGAGCTCGGTGCTATCACCACCGTCTACCTAACTGTCTCAATTAGCAGGAGCAGAGACTGGCGCCGTGTCACGCAGCCTGCAAGTGGCCTAGCAGGCAGGTCTTCTGAATCCTGATGCTAAACTCTTTCTGAAGTACCACCCAGTCCCCTGCTAGACAGAGCCGATATCTCGCGGCCTCCCAAGTCTTACACAGCCCTGGCCTCGCTGTCTCTCCCATGAGGCTCCTTTTAGGATGATGCTCCGCTCCAGGAATGCTGGTGTCAGGCTTCTTTATAGAGTCCCGGTGTCAGAGAGATGATGGAGCCCAGACTCTTGCCCAACCCTGGCAGATGGGTTCTCCTGGGACATCCCCAGAGACAACTCCCTCCCCAAAGGCAGCAGCCCCTTGACTGTGAGTACCACAGACCCATGGCAAAGCCAGGCTCCTCAGCCTGTCCTGGGAGTTCCAGATCCTAATCTCCTACTTGAAACCTCCCCTTGGAGCTCCAAAAAGCATCTGAGCATTGACGGGTTTACAAGGCCTTGCCTCCCACCCTACCTGCACTCCAGTGTCCCCATCTCAGGAAATGGCCCCCAGCTCTAGGAGCCACTGTCTGGCCAGCCGTGGCCCTCTGTGTCCAACATCAGCAGGTCTGGTGGGCCCCTAACCTCATGTCAGGTCCTGAAGCTGTCCCCTCCACGTCCTCTGCTCTTGCTTTGGTGCAGGCCATAGTCACCCCCTACCCCAAAGAGCCATAGTGGCCTCTGATGGCTGAGTGCTGCCGCCCGCACAACAGTCAGAGGGCTCTTTTAAAAGCACCGTGTTTTTGAACCTCTGGCTAAAGTGCTCCAGCAGGCTGTGGCTGAATCTCTTGCCCAGGCTGGATGAAGACCCTGCATCGGTGGTTCTCAGCTGAGAGGCACCTATTTTTCTCACCTTCCTTTTTATCATGGTGGGGACACTTGACATGAGATCTGCCCTCCTAAGCGTTTGAGTGTACAGTACGGTATTGTTGACCACAGGCACAATGTGGTACAAGAGGTCTCCAGAACTTTATCATCCCTCATCACTGAAACTTCAGACCCGTTCAATAGCAACACCCCACTTCTCCCTCCCCCTCCCCCAGGGCACAGTCACCTACCTGGAGAGGGTAACGAGGGGGTGCCTGGAGACTTGGGCTTAATGGGTCTGGGTGCAGCTTTTGGGTGACTCAAGAGGCAGCCAGGGTTAGAGCCTAGTGACTTCCCTCACTATCTCCTGACCTCATCTCCTGTATGCTCCCCCTTGGCCACTTGGCTCTAGCCACGCGGGCCACCTTCTGCTGTTCCCGCTGCCTGGTCCCCCCTCCTTACTTGGTTGCCCAGTGAATTTCTACTTTGCTCACAGGTGTCTGTCTCTCTCGGGACCCTTCCCCTTGCCCTTCTTCTCATCTCTTTTGGGTCTCAAGACTTAACTTCATTCCAACACTGTCCGTTATTGTCACTGGTTTTTGTTCCCTGCTCCCTTCCCAGACAGGGAACTCCTTAAGGGAAGGGATCTGATGGCATACGCTCTTGGTGTTCAGTGACTGAATGAATCTACCACCCAGGATATGCTGAGCACTTGTTGAATGAATGAATGAATGAATGAACAAGTGAACAGGGGTGGTCTGGTCCATACATAGAAAGGAGAGCGATGATTCTTCAATGATCGAAAGCTTCTACTTCTACTGATGTGGCCCAAGATTATATTAACTGTCTTAACTTCTGCATAATGGTTTGACATTCTATTATTAGCTTAAAATTTGGATTTAAATTAGCTTAAGAATTAACAAAAAAAAAATTCTTCTTGATCTCTTCCTTTCATGAACCTCTGACATGCCAGATTTTCCCCATTCTGTATGCATGCGATTGATTTGGAACCTAAATATAGAACTTTAGATTAATCCTTATTAAATTTAATTTTTGCCATGCAGGCCTATTCTTCTGATTAACCAAATGAACTGTTTTGTGTGATCCTTCATATTTAGTACTCCTTGAAATTTCATGTGACCTATGGATTTGGTGGGCATCCTATTTATAAAACATTCTGGTATGAGGCTCACACCAGAATCTCGTGGCATGTTAGCAGTGACCAGCTTTAAGACTGAGACTCAATCATTCATCAGTACTCTTCAGGACTGGTTCATTAGCAAGCCACAAACCCACCTCATTGCCTACAGGTTCCCGTGATTGACAAGTTTCATGCTTTTTGCAGTCAGGCTGGGCTGGGCTTGCTTACAGCTCTTTCTGGGCCCAAAGGATAAGAGCATGTACCAACAAAGAAATTCACGTGGTCAGGAGGGACTTGCTTTGTGAGCCTAGGCAGAGTCCTAATGTGTACTGTTTTCTGTTGTCTCAGAGTCACTGCATATTAACCGTTTCTTCATTTTGATGGGGATTGATATTACACTCACCAGTCTCAATTCAGGAATCTACATTTGCCTCTCCTATGTGTGGAAATGATTTTGTGATCTGAACCGAATCTCTTTCTGGACCTTGAAAGGTGTAATTCATCTAGAGATCTGGACCCCTTTAAAGCAACCAGGTGTTTGCAGGTTGTTGCAGGGATTTTAGGGAGAAGGGATCAAAGCATGCAATGGTCCACAGAGACCTGAGATTACAGAGAAGGTCTGAGGAACCTCAATTAGGAGATGATCAAGCTGGGGAGGTGAACAGGCAGGGACAGAGCCTCAAAGGACTTGAACAACATGCTGAGGAGATTCTATCCCTGGAGACTGGGGAGTCACTTTGGGGTTTCAAATAGGAAAGTGATGTGATCACACCTAGAGTTTAGAAAAATTATCCCATGAAGGGAAGATGGACACTTTTGTAGGGGGTGAGATTCCAGGAGGGGGGCCAGTGAAGACTTTAGTAATGAAAATCCAGAGACAAGTGATAAGGGCCTCAACTGACTCAGTCATCTTGGCTTTTATTCTGTATTTATGATTCTTTTCTCTGCCCCATCAGACACTGAGCTTTTTGTTATGGTGCTCCCTTCCTTATCTTTTGACCTTCTCTGGCTTGCTCCCAATTCAAGTCCCAGCTCAGTTTCTGTCTCCACCATGAAGTCATCACAGAGTGATACCATTTCCATCTATCTGTCTATCCACATACCTAACATTTATCTCTCCATCCATCCATCCATCCATCCATCCATCCATCTATATATCCACCCACCTACCCAACATCCATCCACCCATCTGTCCATCCATGTCTTTCATCATTCATTCGACATTTACTGACAATCTTTTATGTTCTGGGCACCATGCTAAATGCTAAGGATATATGAAGAATAAGACACACTTCTGCTCTCCAGAAACTCGTGGTCTAAGAAGGAAAAGAATTTCCAACAATAACAAACCCCAGTGATGAGGGCAGTAGTAGTGGTTTGACTAAGTGTGGAAGAAGCATGAGCAGGACTGACTTGGTCTTGGGTGTGAGGGCAAGACTTTGGCTGGAGGTGACATCTGAGCTGAGCCTTGGAGGAGGAGAGGTCGCCTCCTTCGAGGGTTGCTGTGCTCCTAAGTCTCATAGCACTGTGAGTGCAAGAGGCCAGTTGGAGTTGGTGCCATACCACAGAGCATCACTTGAGGTATTTCCTGTAGATTGGCCTTGTCTTTCCAAGTGGGCATCAGAAGAACTGCATTTAAGATTTCTAACATGTACTCCTCAAATAAATATTTTAATTTAATTTAATTTATTTTGAAGAGCCACAGTCAGTGCTGAGCACAACCAAGCAATTGTTCTTAACATCTTTCTGTGAAGTCTGATCCTGTGGGTGGCTGTCCTCCCTCCAGGTCTTTTAAGTGGTGACCATTCTCCTGGTCAGGCCCCGTCGTACCTCTTGGGAGTGACCTAGGCTCCTTACTGTCAAAGGCTTAGCATTTTAAACTCCCTGTGGAGGGAGGACTTAGGGTGACAGAGACAGAGATACTAGAGAGGCAGCGTATACATAGAATCTGCTGTGTGCTGGGTGTGTGACCGATTTCTTCACCCAATCCTCAACCTTCCTGTGGGGTTGGCAGTGGTTTCTCTTATTCAGACGAGGCCACAGACTTGGAGAGGGTAATCATTTGCTCATGGTATATTGGAGAACTGATCTTTGAGGCCAGGCTGCATTGGAATGCCCGGGTCATGGCGGTGCCTCAGCTGAGGTGCCAAGCACAGAGAGGACACTGAGTTCAACCCACACTACTCCCACCAGCATGAGAGGGAAAAGAGACTCCCAAAGCAACAAACCCCGAAGCAAGCTCTTACGAAGGCTGTGCCTAGGTAGTGAGTGTGGAACCCACCTGAACTCTGCAGAAGTGTTGCTATGATTTGGATGTACAGTGTCCCCCAAGGAATGATTTGGTTCCTGGATGGGAGTGTTGAGGTGGTGGCACCTTTAAGGTGTGGGGCCCAGTGGAAGGTGGTAAGGCCTGCAGAAGTGATCAGTGTAGTTCTCTTGAGACCCCAGTTAATTCTTTCAAGACTGAGTTGTTATAAAAAAGAGCAAGCCTGGGTCCCTGAAATTTTCTGGCTCCCTGTCTTAACATTTGATTTCTTCAACATGGGCTCCTACCACTGTAATGCCATCCTCCATGAGGTCCTTACCAGATGGACTTTCAATCTCCAATTGAAAGACTTTCAATCTCTAGTGCTGCGAGCTAAAGAAATCTCCTTCCTTGGTAAAGGACCCAGCCTCAGGTATTTTGTTATAGCAACAAAAAGTGCTAATAAAAGCACCATGGCATTGTGAGTATGTGGTTAGGCTTTGAGCTCAAACCTCAGTCACTTGCTAGCTCTGACATCTTAGGCATGTTGCTTACCACTCCACGCCTCAGTTTCCTTATTTTTTCTGCCTTCCCCTTCCATTTAATTCCTTTTGTGTGGTTAAATGAGATATTCATATAAAAGGCAATGCCTGGTACCATCTGCCAAGTGTGTAAATGGTTTTTCTTACTATCTTTCTTCTTCCCTCTCCCCTTATTCTTCCTTCTTGAGTTGTTGTTGGTGTTTATATGTTAGTTTTATGGATATAAGCTCTAAGATATCTCTGGTCAGGAGGGGAAATACACATTAAAGACATTGTTTGGGGGCTGGGGATGTGGCTCAAGCAGTAGCGCATTCGCCTAGCATGCGTGGGGCGCTGGGTTCGATCCTCAGCACCACATAAAAATAAAGATGTTGTGTCCACTGAAAACTGAAAAAAAATTTTAAAAAATTCTCTCTCTCTCTCAAAAAAAATACATTGTTTGGAGGTGCCAAGGGGCACATCTGACTGGTCCCCTGCACCAGCCTCCACCTGGGGAGCACATTTCCTGGGCCTCCCATGGATAATTACTTTCAGTGAAGAGGGACTTACTCTGCAGGGTATGTGCTCGTCATCAGGCACTTCAATTCTTAGAAAGTTCTTCCTGATAAGGAGTCAGATTGCAGCCTGTCACATTTTACCTATGGGTCCTTATGCTGCCCCGTGGGGGCAGCAGGACCTCCCTGCTTCTCAGTGAGGTCTCCACCGCTAGTCCTCTGGCTTCCTGAGGCTGGCCTTCCTCCTCTTTGGTGGTTGCTGACCTGATGTGGTTTCTAAAGAGGCTCACAGTTCTGTCCACTGTCCTCGGGTTGGTCCCCAGCCCTCTTCAAATAGTGTGCCCAGGGCACGGCACCAACCATACACAGGGACAGAACTTCCCTGAGTCGAAGGGAGGATCACTGTGCTTCAAAGATTCTGCCATGGCCTTTCCTCCCACCCCCAGCCCTGTCCTTTCCTGAGAGCCTCTGCCAGAGGGTGGGTGATGACTCCCTGGCTCCTCCTTGTAGGATGGGGTGGATGGGGGTTTGCTGGCCTCAGGCACATCCATCTCACAGCTCTGCCCCTGGAGGGGAGCCAGGGTGCCCACCACCCCTGCGGTCAGGTCAGAGCGAGTGCAGAGTTGGGTGAGCAAGGCTGTGCAATTCTGTGTGTGTGTGTGTGTGTGTGTGTGTGTGTGTGTGTGTGTGTGGCAGGGGGCGTTGCGAGAATTTTCTGCCTGATCCAGGAATTCTCCTGGATGGCAGAATTGGTTTCCATAACGACTTTCTGATATAAACACATATTTGATAAAAATAAGTTAACAGCGGAGCTGTGGTGGAGCACAGATTCTCAGAGTGGAGAGAGAGAGAGAGAGAGAGAGAGAGCTCCTTGAAGAGCAGCATTCTGTCTTCCTCTCCCTCCCGTCGGCCTCTCGGTACCGCCTGGCCACAGACCCACTAGAAGCCCTGTTCACCGCGGTCCTGCGTGAGCTCCTTCCCTCCCCGGGGGCGGGACATCCACATCCTCTCGCCCTCCCCGCCTTTCTCCTTAGTTACCTGAAGCGCTACAGTATGTATGGGATAATATGATAAATTCATTTCCAATTCACTGCATTATCCCTTGAATATTTTAATGACTCATTGAATGGAGTAAAAAAAAAAAAAAAGCTATTTCAAATGAACAATTATGCTGCATTAGTCTAAGGACTGATTATATTTAAACACTGCTCACATGGATAACAGGACACGGCGACCTCGGCATAGGAGAGCTAATTTGGCTCTTATCTCCAAATAATTTTACACCACAAATTACCATGAAAACCTAAAGGGCTTTAAAAACATTCATCAAAAGATAATATTCCACTTTGTGGCAACATTTTATTTAAACCATTTTGAATGGAAGCGAAGGCATCCCTGGGGTAGGACAATGACAACGGCTGGGGACGGTGGTGATAAGGAGATGGTGAGGGGTGCTGCTGGCTTGGGTTCAAAATAAAAGAAGAAGGGTCCACAGCCCCCCCCCCCCCCCCGTGAGAGGCCAGCTGAGGCCTGACCGTCCCCTGCAACCCAGACCCCAGGGGGCCTGATCCAGCAAGTCACAGGGTGGTCCCCAGAGGCTGAAGAAAGGGGCAGGCCCTGAAGTCCAGGCTCCGGCTCCTCCCACCCCGGGGGGAAACAAACCTGGTTTCTGACCCCAACAGGCAACACTCTCAACGGCCCTGGATCTAAACATGCATGCTCTCAGGGACGTAACTGGGCTTCCCAGGTGTCTCATTACTTAAAGTGAACCCTCCCCAGGCAGGGCCACAACCCTGAAGGGCCACGGCTCTTTGGCTCCCTTGTGGTCCTGTAAACATCATTTATTCTGTTTGCTATCATTAGTGGGGTTCTGAGTATACATAAAAAAATTACATTCCATAATTATTTATACATATTTAGATTTCGACAGGATTCGCTGCTGGATTGATTAAGAATCAGGCTAATGTACCTCTTGAGGAAGGCTTCCTTTGCTTATGTAATTTCCTTTGCTCATCTCTGCCCTGAGGAGTGAGGATTTGTGTCGGTTTTCCAGAGGAGAAGCCACAGTCTCAGAGAAGTCAAGCGACTTGACTGAAATCACTCAGGAGTGGGACCTGTCACTCATACACAAGGATGCTGGCACACACTGACCACATTTCAAGAAAGCAGGGAGCTATCATCATCGCCCTGTTTATTGGGTCCCCCCCCCCCACCTTTATCTTATTCACCAAACGTACTTAGAGGTCCTTGGAAAAAAAAAACCAACTCCAATTATGGAAAAATTCAACCCTATAGAAAAGTAGACAGAATAATGACCCCTTAGAGGTCCTTTCAATTCGCCCCGGAATTGGTTGCATTTACAGCTGCCAAAGGTTGAGGGCACTGAATGAAAGAGAAACAGGAACTTGCCGGCTCCTTTTCTTTCTTAAAACAAAAAAGATATTCAGGGCAAATTTTAGAATCATTGACGGTTTCTAGGAAGATTTTCTTTTTTGGAAGAAAAAAAAAAAGGTACTCTTGTCTCCTTAATTGTTCCTCATGTTCTTTGTCACCAATCATGACATTCTTTGTGGAAAGTATTAATGCACCATCTTCTTGTGCTCGATATTCCCATTAACAATAAAGAGTCTAATGACAGTCTCTACACGGAAAGCCCCGAGCACTCATCTCAGACACAAACAGAAGGGGAACCAGTCCGTGTTTCTCTTGAAATGAACGGATGCAAATTAATTGATATCTTAATGAAGCTTCGGCATGAGGATTATTAATCAGAGTCGATGAGGACTGAAAAGCAGCTTTGAGGGAAGGCAGAGGACCCAGGGCTGGGGTAGCGGAGACCTTATCTGTCCAAGGCTCTTCCACTCTGTGGGACATTTCCAAGAGAGGCCGGGAAGGACACCAGGCGATAGACATCAGTCCCTGGTCTGGCTAGGTTTGGGTACTGCCTTCTAGTCCTGTTCCTGAGCCAATGGGAACCCACAGATATAGGAAGTTCCACCCCATGTCTGCCCCTGGGTTCTCATATTACTACCACTGTGCAGGAACAATGCCTTCTTCTATTTTGTGTTTATGACCCAGACCTCTAGAGGTATTTGACTTAGAGCAATGATAATAAAAACTGTATAGGGCTGGCTATGTGTTCTGGGTATTGTCCTAAGCATTTTCTCTAAAATAACTCGGTTAAGCTTCACACTGACAGTGTGAAGTAGAGACTATTACTGTCTCTATTATTTTACAAGGGAGTATATGAAACAGAGAAGTCAAGCAACTAACCTAAGATCACAAAGCTAATAATGGTGGATTTGGGATTTGAAACACAGAAGTTTGGCTCCAGAGTCACTGCTCTTAACCGCTATGCTACCTTGAATACTGCTCAATGTATTTATTTGTTGAATTAGTGACAAAAGGGTACCATGCGAATGCCTGGTCCCTACTGCTGGGCATCTCTCTAGCTCCTGGTTTTCATCTAAGTGGCCTGCAGGAGTGGAAGTTATCCTAACTCTAGTCTATACCCTGCCAGCTTCTCTTTGGGGTGAGCTGGGGGGCTACAGACGTTTCTGGGCATGGTCTGGTCCACCATCTAATTAGACTCCATCCCCCATCTCAAGGCCAGCCCAGATTCCACCAAGTCTGCCTCTGTGGCCTGGGGACTCTCAGAGCTGTTGTCACTTGCAGGGAGGTCACCACATGCTTTCCTGGTGAGACACTTTGGGGAATGATGGTGGGTGGGGTGTAGTTTCCTGGGGTTCAAAACACTGACCAGGGGTGCTTTATTTACCCTGGGGGCACTCTCTGGGTAGCTTCTACCTACCAAGCAGTCAGTCAGAGAGCCCTGGGAGGGATCTCGGGGGGCTTCAGAGGTGATTTTCCCAACGTATGGAAGGAAGCTGGCAGAACGTGTTGCAACCCCACCCTGCACGTCAGACATGCATGGTTTGGAGTCTGGGGCATGCACCCAAGCCCCACCTCTGCAGTCCGCCCCCCCCCCCCCCCCCCCGCCGTTGAAAGCCTGCATCATCCAGCCCTCCAGCTTGTGCTTCCCCATCCATGAGATGGGCAATGCTACTTTACATACTTTACATGGTGGTGGAGACCTGGCAAGTTTCAAGCGTGCTTTTCACTGGAGGATGGGTCCACCACAGGCCCTGTTGCCCACAGCCTCAGCCTCCCAGCACCCACGCCTCGCCTTCCTCCACGCTGCTCGTTCACCCTGGAGGCCGTGTTGGCGCCGAAGGGCCCGGGAAGCCGCAGGTGACCAGCTGCCGGCACATTGAGTGCATGCAATCGAGACCCGCTGGGCCGTGGAGAGCACCAGCGCACAGGCAGTGCTCCCAGATTTGATCAGAGCCCTGGCTGCCTGTGGCCCAGGTCCAGGACCCGGGACCTCAGCGGGTTTGGCTTCTAGTGTCTTTGTGGCTGGCGGAATTCGGGGGCAGGTGGGCAGGGCCAAGTGGACACAGCCGGGAGGACTGCTGCTTCCTGCTGGGCACCAGACGCGGGACAGTGGGTGAAAAGGTGACTGAAACCAGAGCCTCCTCCAGCTGGCCCGTCGGGAAGTCGAGGGCTGCACCCGGGCAGGTGGCCCTGGTTAAGCTCTGCGGCTTAGCAGTCTTGCCTGACAGCTGCCACCTGTCACCTGCCACCTGCTTGGCCTCTAAACTGAGCTGCTGGGGCTAAGCACATCTGTGGCACAGGCTCCTGTGGGAAATGTGTCCCCAGTGAGGACTGGGGTGAGGGGGGTGGCAGGGTGGGAGGGGGGCTGAGGGCTTTGAAGAGAGGCCGCGTCATGGTCCCATGGCCCCTCGGCTCCGAAACCATCCCGTCTGAGGCTGCGTCTGCTCTCCAGCTTCAGAATCACCGAGTGGAACCCTCTTGCAGGAAGCCCTGTGCGCCTGAGTGTGCAGGCAGTGAACTTGACCTTTGGGGCAGGTGCTGCTCTTGACCCACCACCCTTTGCCAACGTCACCAGCACCCAGAAAACAGCAGTGCTCTAGACGGGGACAGCTTCCCCTTTTGAGTCCTCTGCTCCCCACCATCCCCGTGGTGTGGCCCCACCCCAGCTGCCCCCCTGCAGTGTTTCCAGAGAGGAACACCTGGCCAGGGAAGGGCCTTGGGAGGCAGCTGGGCCCTGCCCAAGAAGCTGCTACTGGGGAGTCCTTGAGGGAGCCCTTTGGGCATCAGTCAGTCTGCCCCCAAGGAGGGCTGCCCCCTGAGCTTCCTAGGAAGGGGCCTGGTTGCGGGGCTGGGGTTGGTGGCCAGGCTAACTGCCCACTCCTGGTCCCCACTCTGGTGTCTTGCTCGGGAGTCAATACTTAGTTATACGGATGCCCCTTCCTCTGTCCATAGCTGCGGCAGGAAAACACAAGCCCTTGTGGTCTGTGGGTTTCTCTGCATTTTCCAGGGTGCTCTCAGGGGGCCATCTCACCCATCATCACAATGACCCTGTGGAATCAATACCATGACTCCTGCATCATAGACAAAACCAGGAATGCCAGACGGGCTCCCAGGGTCACAGAGCTGGTAGTCAGCCGAGACCAAACTGGATCCAAACTTAGGCTTCCTAGCTCTGGGCTCCCACGACCTTACAGGGTCTGAGGACATCACACACTCTTCTCAAAAGCCACCCGCAGGATTCCCAGGCACAGATCTGTGAACACCATAGGCTCGTGTGGAATGCCCCACATGACATGGCCAGGCGCTTGTGAACAAAGGATTTTCTAATTTCATGAGGTTGAGAAATAAATGCATATGATATACAGCTGGTCTTCTGTACCTGTGGGTTCCATTTCCTCAGATTCAACCAACTGAGAATTGAAAATGTATCTATCTATATTGATCACTATCTGCATACACACACACACACACACACACACACACACACACACGTAATTGAATCCAAACACATAGACTGTTTTCTTGCCATTATTCCTTAAACAATACAGTATAACAGCTATTGGCATAGCATATAGGTTGTATCGGGTATTATAAATCATCTAGAACTTATTTAAAGTCTATTGGAGGACTGCATAGGCTCGATGCAAATCCTACACCATTTTATATCCAGGACTTGAGCACCTGTAGATTTGGGTACCTATGGTGGGAGGGGGTCCTGGTACCCCAATCCCCGAGGGCACCAAGGGATGACTGTTGTGTATATGAGGACAATAGAAATTCTAGAAGGCCATCGGGTGAGGAATGGGGTTCATTCCATTTAACCCAGAGTATCAAAGGCTTGCTTGGCAATGGAGCCTCCCCCTCCCCAGAAGCCCCTCAAAAGGGGCTGAGACCTGCCCTGGAAACGGCGAGCCAGGCTCCTTCACCGTCAGATGGGAAGGTGTCGTTTGTTTCTGCACAAGAAAGGGCAGTCACCCTGCTTCTCCACGCCCCTTGCCCAGCAGGAGGACCCCCGCACCCCCTCCCACCGCCAGGACTGCCAGCTGGATTTCAGGAATCGCACCAGGGCCCCCAGATCCACTGATGTGCTGGCGCCAACCATCGTGTTCTCAGACGTTGCTGGTGACTTGAAATTGCCTGCGATGGGACTACCTAGGCCACAAAAATCAACCAACTCTAGATATCGGGGCTTTCTCCTGCTCTGTGCTGAGAACTCAGTGTCCTGGTGCAGCCATCGCTAGTCCTTGGACTTCTTTTTAAATCCCTGTGAACTTGGGAGAAGCTGACAGCTGAGTGCTGGGGGCCATCTGACATGACCCTCCTCGCTTGACCTCGTCCCCCTCTAAAGGAGAGTCTGCACAGAATGATAGTCTTCCAAACAGGTCCCAAAATGCCTCTTGGCCTGCTTACCTTGATATCGGTCACCAGCCAATGTCTCCAGTATTTCTTGGTGGGCTCTGACCTGCTGGGAGCATCGGGATCCACCATCATCAAGGTGTAGGTTGCACCCTGTAACACACACACACCAGAAGGTGACGTAGCACCAGGGCCAGGTTGTTGAGAATCCCTGGGGGGGGGGTGCTCCCTTACCCCCATTCCAGCTGATGAGGGCTGGCCAGCCCTTAGCCCTCCTCCCCACTTGGTCCTTGGTCTCATGACATCCCCCTCATTGTGTTTATTCTCAGAGAAATGCAGGTTATGAAGTAGACCCCGGAGCCTGTTGGCTTTCCCTTGATGAAGAAATAAGTCCAAGGAGGCCTATTTATAAGGAGGTCCCCAGCATCTTGCAGGAAACAGTGGAACCTAAAGCAGGGCACCCACCCTCCAGGAGCTTCGGGTACAGTTGGAGCAAGTCAACAGACACCTTCATTCCACCCTCCAACCAACTTCAGCAGCACACCCTCTCTGTCCCCAATAGACACTACTCCAGGTGCCAAGAGGCCAGGGGAGCATGGATGGATGGTATGCTCCACGCTTCCAGGGAGCTTTTCTTCTAAGACACAGATAATAAAAATCAACAGGTAAGAAGGTGTCCAGCTGAGATGGAGGTGAAATTGGGTGGGACAAGTGGAAACGGGCCTCCGGGAAGAGGCAGGAGCTGCTCCAGGTATTCCGGTGGGAACAGGAAGAAGGTCACTGCAGCCAGCGGTAGAGGACGACAGGGTGGGGTGGCGGGTGCCAGGGGCCAGGCCCAGCAGGTTTTGGGCTGGGGTCAGAGTGGGAGTCGACTGGAAGTACAGCAGAACCCCAGGAGGGTTCTGGGAAGGGCAACGCTGGACCTTGATTTTCCTTTTTAGACGTGTGGGCACCTGGAGAGCAGGTGTCATGGGAGCCCACACGGAAGGTGTTTCTAGAAGGAGAAAGGGGCCAGCCCGGCTGAAGGGGGCTGAGACGTAGAGCAGGAGGAGGGTGCGGATGTGACAGCGTGGAGATCACCATTATGTTGGCAAGACAAGCTTCGCGGAGGAGGAAGAGGCCGAGGTGAGCCGGGAGAGGGAACTTGGGTGTGGGACGGTGGGACGCGGGAAGGCTGTGCCTGGAGAGGAAGGAAGAGCCAGGAGGCTTCTTTACAGCGGCGGATGGTAGCCAGAATGTGTGTAAGCCCAAGGAAATGATCTGCAGGAGAGCAGGTGCCCATGGCAGAGAGGAAGAAGACAGCTGTCGCCAGGCCAAGGCCAGAGGAAGGTGGGAGGGGACAGGAACAGAGCAAAGGGCAGGGCCTGGTCTCTGGGAGGAGCAGGGGGCACGGTTCTGAGGCAACAGAGTTGGAAGGTGTGGTCAGGGGCGAGGACGTTTGTCTCTCGATTGCTTCTAGTTTTCAATGAATTAGAGGCAAGGGCATCAGGAAAAGGGTTGTAGGACACTGAGGGATAGAGAAGAAGCATTAAGTAGTCGTTTCAGAAAGTGAGAGAAGGAATACACTGCAGGCATGGAGCTGGGTCCCTGGGCAGTCCAGCTCGGCAGGGTCGTGTGCCGTGTGGCTGGTCAGGTGCAGCATGCACAGTGTGGGTGGGATTGAACCTGGGTGGGGGCTTAGACTTGTGAGTGGGGGGAGTAGGGGGAGGAGAGGGCAAGGAGATGGATGACCAGGGGTTGCTGGCCCTCCTTTTGACCTGGATGGACACATATGCAACTTCTCTACCTTGTTCCAGGTGCCCAAGTACAGAGGGAACCGCAGGGAGGGAGCCCGGACCTCTGGACCTCAGGAACCCAGAGGGCTGCACAGGGTTGTCTCTGAGCTTGATCTTGAAGGATGAGCAGGTAAAGGTCAGGATAAGCCCTCTGTCGGCAAAGGGAGTGGCATGTGCAAAGGCATGGGGACGCCTAGGGGACATCTGGGGAACAGCTGGGACCTAGGGCATCTGGGAAGGTATGATGGGTGACAAGCTAAAGACAGCACTGGGGCCACTTGATAGACAGCTTTCTATGTCCCAAGGCACTCAGAATGCATGGTGTAGCAGGACCCACTGAGAAGGTAGGAGCAGACAAGCGACATGATTCAATGTGTGTTTTGGAGAGGCACAGTGAGGACAGAGTCAAAGACAAAAAGATCCCTGCAATACTCTGAAAAAAGTGAGACGGACTGTCATTCAAACACTAGCAACAGCGATAAAGAGATTGGTAAGACATTGATACCGCAGAAACAGCAGCATGCGGTGACCGGCCAGAGATGCCGGAGAGGGAGAAGCTCAGGACGACTCAGGTTTTATTGGGCAGCTAGAGGACAATGGCACCATGGACACCAGGAGTAGAAAGCTGGAGAAGCCGAGCCTGTGGGTTTGGTGTTGGAACGCACAGGCCGGTGTCCTTTCAGTGGAGTGATGAGGTTGGAGCTCTCTCTAGACTTGGCAAACAGGCACTGGATCTGGGGATGGACAGCATCCTTCAGAGAGAACTTGTGGAGGGAGAACTGAAGGGGTGGGGAGGGGAAGAGAGTCCGGAGGGAACCCAGGGGAGCCTGAAGTCCTGGGTTCAAGGATGGGGGGTGGGAGGTGGTGTCAATATGGCCGCCATGACAGTTGGGGGTGATGACCCAGAAAGAACCTTGGCTGTGACCATTGGGATCACTGGCAGCTTTCCAGAGTCTAGGGATGCAAATGCTGATCGTTGAATGTTAAAATCCAAAAGGACAAGGAACCACATATTAGATGCCATAGTAAGTTAAATCAGAGAATGTGAAGATAAACCTGAGAAAATTCCTAAGAACTTGGAAGAGAAAGAGAAGGAGAAGAAAATATTAGGATGTGTGTCTGATCTCTGTGGACTCCCCGAAGGAGAAAACTGTATCTTTGATTCAACCCAGAATTTGTTTTAGCTCAAACAATAAACAATAAAAAGAAAAAGAGTATAAATACAGTAGAAGAAGGAATCAAACCATCTATCCTTCCTTTTCCCCAATTTTGTTTTTGCAAATTACATGGTTTTCAATATAAGGAATTCATGAAAAAACTGAAAACAACTAGAATAATATTCAGTAAAGTAAGCTGTTACCAAATGCATACAAAAACCAACGCTTCCTCTATCTTAATAAGTCATAAAACATACATTAAAAATCTCACTTTCAATGTAATTTTATAATAAAAAATGCAAAAAAAATCTCAAAATAAGCATGATACAAAGAAAACAAAATGTTACTGGTGCACATAAGAAGAAAAATTCAGTAGATGGAGAGATACACACTCTGCTTTTAAACTGAAATGTTTGGTAAAAGTGTCAATAAAACTTTATTAATTGAACACATTCACAATCTAAATCCCAAGTTAGATGTTTTGGGAATTTAAAAAATGATTCCAAGGCCCATAATTAAATGCAAAATAAAATAAACAAACAAAAGGAAAAATTGGTAATATTGAAAAAGGTAATATTGAAGAAGATGAGACAGGGAATGGAATTGATTTTATAGGTATTAAAATATATTTTAAAGCTATAATAATTAGAAAAATGTGGCATTGATTGAGGAATAAATAAAAGAAGAAAGAAAAATATTGAGGAAAAACTCAAAATTTCAGTATATATATTTAATATATGATAGTTACCATTTTATATATGATATTTAATATAAGACAAAGTTATTTCAAGTCAGAGGGAAAGGACAGATTGTTTTATAAATGCCATTGGGACTATTGACTCACTACACGGAATGAATAAACTTAGGTTTTTGTTTCTTTCAAACCCCAGAAAACTTCCATATTTAAGTGTGTACATGAAAAACAATGTTTAAAAACTGGCTTAAAGAACATAATAAAATATTGAATTCATTCAAGGGAATACTGTTGGAATGAGATCTTTATATATTAATAAGGGGAAATGTATGTAATATGCTAGTGCATGAAAGAAGCAAGTTGCAGAAGAGTGGATATGACATCTCAAATGTGCAGGGAAACTTTACATATATAACTATCTCCTTCTATATATATATATTTATAGATATATTTGCATATGCATAGCAAATGTCTGGAAAACTACATACCAAACTGTCAGCAGTAAATGGCATGAAGGAAGAGATTGATATAATCTAACTAGATAGAATTTTGAATCTTGTATATGGAGAAAAAAAGCCAAATGAAATTCAAAGACAATAAACTTGGGGTAAATATTTGCAAGATATGTGAAAAAAAGTGTTTGGATTCTTAATAGATAAGTACTTTTTAAGTGAATAAGAAAAGGACTGATAACCCAGTGGAAAAAATAGACAAGCAACATCCAAAGAATTCGTAAAACAAGAAATACAAACGATTGATAAACCTACGAGCAAATGTTCAATTTCACTAGTAATGAAGGTCATGCGGATCAAATGAAATTAAATCCTATCTTTATCTATAAAATTAATATATATTTTAAATGTTTACGTCTGGAGTTTTTAAGGACATGGAACCACACGGTGGGTTATGAAAACCCTTTGTGCTCCATGATCTCATTGTCTTTAAAAAGAAGGGAAGGAGACCGAAATCATCTGCCATGCCCATATATGTCCTCCATGGGAAGGAGAGTGGAGAAAGAACCTCATGAACCTTATGAATCTTACTTTTGCATTTTCCAGTGTGCCTGCACTATAACACATTGCCTTTATGCTGAGAAGAAAAGATTCATACTTTTAAAAAGGGTACTGTGGGAGATCCCAGAACCCTCATCATCCTGTCCAGACAATGCCCAGGGCACTCCTCCTCCTTGGTCCCCATCACTGCCCCACCCCACTGCCCACCTGCAGCTGTCCAACACTGCTGTGTCTCTACTCAGTGAGTCAAGAGTGGACTCATGAGTCCTCTGCGTGGCCTTCTCTGAGGTGGTCATATCCCGACTTCCATCCTCGATTACTACGGTGGCCTGGATGTGATTTGTCCAAGGGCCCAGGTGTTGGAGGGTTGGTCCTCAGTGTGATGGTGGGACCTTAAAGAGACAGGGCCTGCAGGGAGTCCTTAAGCCCTTGGAAGGGATTAATGTAGTTCTTGTACTTCTCATCAGACCCCAGTTAGTCCCTAGCTGCTCTCTAGCTTCCTGTCTCACCACGCGATTTCTTACTCCCTTATGTTCCTGCCATTGTGATGCCATCCACCATGAGGCCCTCAACAAAGCCAAGCACAAGTTACTGTCATACCCTGGACCCTAAACGAACCTCTTTTCTAGGTAATCTATCCAGACTTGGGTATTCTGCTATAATGACAGGAAAGAGGCTAGTACAATCACCTCACTGCTAAGCAACCTCATAACAGGCCTCTTCAAAGACTCAGAAGGAAAGCAAGAGTTAGTGTGCTGATGGTCTTGCAGATCTTCTGTCTTAGTGGACTGAGGAGCTGGGTCCCACTCATTTCCATGACCCTGATTGCCAACAATCAATCTAGCAAATACTGGGCAGAAGTGTCCGTCAAGGGGTGGTTATTCACCAGAGAAATGGGGAAACAGGTATTCCAGAGCTGGACTGTGGGCTGAGGATGTGGCTCAGTACCAGAGAGCATGTCTGACAGAGGTGAGGCCCTGGGTTTGAACCGAGCACCACACACACACACACACACACACACACACACGGTGCTGGACCTTTGGTCGGCCATACGAAGTCTGACTCAGGATCCCACCCACTCTCTGGAGCGGACAAGCTAAAGTAGAGTAGGGAAGAGGGCACTGGCCAGGCTCCCAGAACGTGGAACTTGTTCCTGACCATGGCGGCTCGTCCTGTAGGTACAGCCGAGAGAGAAGGACCCACAGCCAACACTTTCAACAATGGAATTGCGCTGGGGCTTGCCTAGGACACCCAAGGCCCTGGGTCCAACCCCGGTACGTCTTCCTGCCAGGTCAGAGACGGACTTGAACTTCCAGGAGAGTCACGCACTCCGAGTTAAATGCCAGGCACTCCAGGGGCGAATGCTTTTGCACTGCCACGTGGGGGACTTCAGCTAAGCCCTTCTCCCTCTGGCTTGTTGCTAAAAAACCAAGAGGAGGAGCTTGTTGATTCTGACATCTATTTGGTGCATTAGGACGTGAGGTGAAGGTCAGCCTGCGTGTCTGACCCAGCAAGCCCACTTCCAGGGATATGTTCAAAATAATTGAAAGAATCCCAAAGAGGCTCGCAGAAAAACTCTGCACTCCTACATCCAATGCAGCAATGGTCACAGTAGCCAAGACATGGAATAATCCAGATGCCCATCAATGAATGGATGAAGACAAAATGGTATAGTATACCTGGATGCTCCTTGAATTACGTGGCTTACGAAGTGATAGAATATACTCAACTTCCAATGGGTCTAAGTCCAAAATGCATTTATTGTGCCTAACCTATCGAATATGGCAGATTAGCCTCGCCTGCCTGAAATGTGTTCACAACATTGGCATTCACTTGTAGTTGGGCATCATGAGAGTATGGTACTGCATATAGCACTAGCCTGGGAAAATCAAGATTCAAAACACAAAGTAAGGTTTCTATTGAATGTACATCACCTTTCATACCCTGGCAAAGTTGAAAAATCAGAAGTCAAGTCTTTATAAGTTGGGGACCATCTGCACATAGAATGGAATACTATTCAGCCTTAAAAAAGAAGGAAATGCTCTAATATGCAACATGGGCAGGCAGAATTGGAGGATATTATGTTGAGTGAAACCAACCAGTCACAGAGGGACAAATGCCATGTGATCCCACTTACAGGTACAGAAAACAGTCAAGCCTGCAGAAGCAGAAAGCAGAACAGGGGTTGCCAGGGATTGCTGGGGTAAAATGGGGACTCGCTATTTCAGTAATGTGAGATTGAATAAATTCTAAAGATCTGCTGCAACATTGTGTCCATGGTTAACAATATTATATTGTAACTTAAAAGTCTGTTGAGGGTAGATCTCAGTTGTTAAGTTGTTAAGTGTTCTTTGCACAATAAAATAAAATGAAAAAGAAAGTGACCATGCTTTCAGGAAGCTGGATAGAACCAAAGCCCTTTCCACGCACGGTGGGAACCTGCAGGCTGACGGCGTGCTCTGTTGTCAGGGCTGTGGGCAAACTGGCTTCTACCTGGCTCTGGGAATGCGTGACCGACCAGGTGATTGACCTTTCAACTCAGCAATCCCATGCCTGTCACTTCCCCACTCACAAATATCTCCCCACTTATGAAATGACTTGTATCTAAGGTTCTTCATGCAGCTCTGTTAAGAGCAAAAAAGTTAGAAATAACTCAAGTGCCCATCAGTTGGGGATTGGTGAATCAACAATGATATACGTTCACAATAGGAAACTTTATAGCTGCAAAAAACAGCCAGAAGAAAACAATGAAGATCTCTCAGACCTGATGTGAAAAGCTCTTCAGGGTAAATTAAGTGGAAAAAGCAAGGTGCAAAACCACGCATCTAGTTCCTTACTTTTATATAAGAAAGAGAAGATGAGATATTTCTTCCCATTTGCTTATATTTGCATAAACAAACTATGGAAGGATTTTTAAAAAAAATAATTAGTGGACACTGTGGATGGGGTAGCTTTATGGTAAGTGGGATAGATGTGGGAAAGAGGCCTCTGTGTGCTCATTCCATCGTTTCGAATTTTGAGCCTGTGAGCTATTAACTGCTAAAAATAAACTGAAATTACAACCTAAAGCCGAATGTACAGTAATCTCATAGCATTACCTGGGAGATGTCAGTCTCTGTCTCTTTCCCCTGGATGCTGAGAGGTAAGGAGGGCTGGCTGTGGCAGAGGGCTCAGGGAGTACTTATCTATTTTGAGGGGTATTTGGAGAAGAGCAACTGACCAAGAGCCTGACCACCAATCAACAGGACAGGAGTGAGGCACCAGAGCCTTGAGAACAGATCACAGTCCTCGGGAACCACGATGCTGATACGGAAGCAGAATTAGGTCTGAACTTGTCCAAATGCCATTATTATTATTATTATTATTATTATTATTATTCCACTGATGGACACTTGGGTTATTTCCACTTTGGGGCTATTATGTGTGATGCTGATGCAATCATTGCATAGCTATTGGTTTTCAATTCTCTTGGGGAGATACCTAGAATGGAATGGCTGGGTCAGATGGCAAATTATGTGCAACACTTTAAGACATCACCCAACGGATTTCCAAAGTGCTGGCGCCATTTGACCATCTCCCCAGCAGTGCCCAAAGGTTCTGGGCTCGGTGTCCTCCCCAGCCCCCGAGGCCATCTTGATGGTAGCCATTCTAGAGGTTGCAATGTAGCATCTCGTGGTTTTAATTTGCATTTTCCTAGTGATTAGTGATGATGGCATCTTTTCGTGTCCTATTGACTACACACATATCTTCTTTGGTGAAATCTCTATGTCCATCTTTTGCCCATTTTAAAATTGGATTATCTTATTCCCAAAGGAATTTTAGTGGGTGTGTCCCAACTGGGAGTTAGGAAAGACAGGCAGTGGAGTGAGGAGGAGCCAAGGACAGGGCAAATATTTCTACTGATGGACAGGTGGCCTCCTTGCCCTGGACCTCTACCCCCATCAGTCGTCCTAGCCACGTTTGCCTCCTTGAACCTGTGGCTCTGTCCTCCATCACCATCGCTACACAGGGTTGTCGACTTAGGTAGCCCACCATGGTGCTGGTGATTCTCATAGAGAAATGTCCCTCTCCAGGACAGCCTGTGCCCCACGCTGCCACTGTGACCCAGGGGAGCAGAAAGAGACACCGACACTGACTCCCGTTGGCCAATGAGCCTGGTCCTCTGGTCACTGCCCCACCGGCCTCCTTAAAGAGGTAGCTGGGCCTCCACAGTCTGCCTCCCTTCCTGGTTTTCAGTCAAGCCCCCTTGCCCTTCTCAGCCACTGGTCCCCTGCTACACCCCTCTCCAGGTTCACCCTTCTCTCTGGCCTCTGAGCCAGTCCTCCATCCTCTTGCAGACCCTTCTCTTCTTCCCTCTGGAATGGCCACCGATAAGGAGCCTTCTCTCAGCCCCCTCTGTCTCTCCAGAAATTGCTGTCTCTGTGTCCTTGTCTTTTCCAGAGCTCCGCTCGAGGACCGTCCCCCAGCACTCCTTGGCCACCGTGTGTTCTCTTGTGCCCACAGGCCCAGCGCCAGGAGGTCAGGAGGCTGTCCTTGCTCCCTGACCCTCAGCTCCTCTAGGGCAGGGCTTTCGGGTCCACAGCCTCTTCTGTCTTGGTCGCTGCCACCTGTGCCTCCCTGGATGCTGCTGTGAGGGTCACACATGCTGCCTGCCTCCTGCTCAGTCTTCGTCTCATGCCCAGATCCTGCTGTTGTCCCCATGGCTTCAGCAAACCTGTGGAACAGCCCTTGGGCACCACCGCCCCTCTGCCTCTTGGGCCTCGGCCATTGACTCCAGGGGCCGTTCCAAGACTGGCCAACCCTGATCAGCTCCGTCTTCAAAACCCACCAGTTCTGGCCACGACCTCCTCTCCAGCCAGCCTGCTGACGACCCTCAAGGGGACTCTGGACCATGGGCAGCTTCCCCAAAGCCCATCATGTCCCTCTGTTCTGAATCCAGAGGAAATTGCCAGAACCCCAGGGAAGAGGAGGGTCAGGGAACGGCTGGGCAAACCACCTCCTTGACGTCGGCATGACTCGGCGGTGCTCACCAGGGGAAGGGAGGTTGGCTCCACCATACAAGTGTGGTCACCAGTTTCCTTATGGGCTCTCAGTGCCACCAGGCACTGCCTGAGCGAACCCGATCTCCTGTGCCTAGGTTGACTTTCCAAGATTTCAAAGCATCCAAATCCTTAAGCCGCCAGTCCCCCCGGCCCCCAACTCTCCCCAGTTGACCTTGGATGATAGGTTTCTTCCTTGGTGACTTCTCAGAGAATGATGAGGCCATCATCAAGACGGGCTTCAAAGCCAGAGACCCCAAGTGCGGCTGCCCCTTGCCCCTCATCACGTCTGTGAGGCTGCACGGCCCAAGCTCAAGGAGGAGACGCCCCTCTACCTGCCCTTCAGACTGCCCCCTCCCGAAGAGAGTCCATCTTCCCGTCCCTCCTCAGCATGACAACATGACCACTTCTCTTCCATGTCTAAAAGGCGTGGCTCTGTGTCCTCCTAGCTGTCCCCTGACCCTCCTCTCCTCCTGCTCCATCGGCAAACCCCTCCAAGATGTTGATGCACCGTCTCTGTGTCCTTGTTCCCCCTTCTCCTTACCCCTCTCTGCCCCCACGGCTTCCGCTGCAGGCCTCACTAAGGTCGCCACCTTCGCGTCACCATGTCCTGGGGACACTTTCCCCTCTTTGTCATACTTGATGTCCCAGCCACAGCTGGCATGGCCGCCGCTGCTCGGCTACCAAGTACCTTCTCCTCCTGGAGTTTCCCCCAGGTCATCTCCCTTCTCAGGCTCGCTCCCCTGGGGCTGAGGCCCAGGCTCTCTTCCCTCCGGAAGGTCAGGCCACAGCTGCGTTCACTTCTCCAGCCCTGAGCTGCGCCTGGCCACCAGGCCTGTGTCCAGAGACCCATGTCACATGTCACCTTGCATGTTTCAAAGTCCCTCCACTCGCCATGGCCACCCACGCTGTCTGCTTTCCCAGTTTCCTGTTCCGTGAACAAAGGCACCCTCCATCTGGTCTTGCAAGTCGGAAGCCCAGGCGCCGTCTTGGCCCCACCCCTGCAATTCACCTTCAAGCCCTGTCAGTCCCCAGGGCCACCACACCAGCCCCCAGGGCCACCACGCCAGCCCAGTCCGCCATCATCTTCTACCTGCCCTCCCGGATGGCTTCCTAACTGTCTCTCCACATTCACTTTGACCTTGATCCTAATTTTCTGAAACACAAATAACATCTTTTTCTGCTGCTTCAGACTCTCCAGGGCCTCCCCTCCCACCCGTCTGTTTGAGGAGCCTGTGTGCCTGCCCTTCCCAGACAGGAGGAAGGAAAAAGCATCCCAGGACAGAGTGTGCCTGGACTTCAGCAGACACAGTCCCAGGTCCAGGACTGAGAAGGCGGGACCCTGTTAATCTTATCCTTTTTTTTTTTTCTAAATTTTCTGCTGCTGTGACGTGGGGCTGGGCCTTGCTGACCGGACTGGCCAGTTCCCACAGAGAGCAGCCCTCCCCAGAGCATGGGCTTCAGACACAAGCCAACCTACCCCAGGTCACCACCTCCACACCTCCTTCATCAGGCCTAGCCCCTGTCCCCCTGCCTGAGTCATCTAGGGGCCAGGTGTCAGGTGGACTATGCACCAGCACCCACCAGCATGGTTCAAACCAGCCAACCTTAAACCCCCGGGTCCTGCTGACCCCACCCCTCCCATTCCTTCCTGCAAACAAACTCAATGCAGGCTCATTGAGCCAATGCAATGACTCAAATGTGTCCTCCCAAAGTTCTTGTGTTGGCAACTTCATCCCCCAATCTGTGTGAATGGAATTTGGAGGTGGGGACTTTGGAGGATTAGGATCCAATGAGGTCATGAAGGTGGGATCCCCATGATGGCATTAGTGGCTTTATAAGAAAAGGAAGAGAGGCCCAAGCTGGGACACTTGCTGTCTCATCATGTGACACTCTCTACCACGTTATGATGTGGCAAGAAGGCCCTCCCCAGATGCCAGCACCATGAGCTAAACAAACCTCTATTCTTTATAAACTACTCAGCCTGTGGCATTCAGTCATAGCAACAGAAAGTAGAGTCAGACCTCACTCGCTCTTTCCCCTCACTCCCTTCCTAACTTGGTGCTTCCCCATGTGGCCATATGCACGGTGCCTCCTGTGTCTGGATGTGGGAACCTTTCCCATCATCTCTATCTTTTCTATCTCTACATCTTACCAGACCCAGTTAAAGCAAATACCAAAAGCATTTTGCAGCAGGGCCCTTGACTCTGAGATATGCACATGTCCATCCGGCCCTTCTGGAGAGGGAGGAAGCTGGGGAGGGTCCAACAGAGCATGCTCTCATTTTCCAATAGGACACGGATATACCTGGAGGCCTATGGCACTCACTTGACCTTGAATGGAGACCGCATGGACCTGCTCAGGTCCAGGTTCAGGGTCAAGTTGAGTGAGAGCCATTTGCCCCAAGGTGGCCCCTGACTATGACAATCACCTGGGGTGCCTGTCAGAGCTGCCGAGGCTGAGCCCTGCGGGGTGGCCCAGGTTCTGGCTAATGGTTCCCTGGTGGCTCTGAAGCAGAGTTGGGGGCAAGGGCTACAATCGGAGCCTGGTTCCCCTAGCTCCTGGCCGAATCCACCAGCCACCACAATGCAGCTCCCTCCCGCCTGCACAGTGCACGGGGAGACTGTGTCCTCTACCTAGAGAGGCTGGCTCTCACTGACCTCAGCTGGGGTCCCTCGTGCCCTGGCCCTGAAGACCACGGGGCTCCAGCACGCCTCCGAGGAGCCCAGTGCACCGACAGCCGCCCGTGCGCCCACGGTTCATGACGATGGAGGCTGGAGCCCAGATTTAGCCCACAGTGGGTGGAGGCTTGAGCCTCCCCCACAAAGCTCTGCATGGGAAATCTAGTTAAGAGCCTTCTTCCTGGGAGGCTGTGTGCAACAGCTGCTGCTGGCCGCTGCCGTGTGCCCGCCAGGATGCCCTCTGGTGCTACCCCTGAGCCTGAACCTTTCGTCCCCCAGGCCAGGCTCCCATTCCAGGCTGGCACCCACCCGTCAGGGCAGCCTTTTCCCCACTGTGGCTGCCAAAGGTGCCCAGGTGCACCCCAGGACGGGTGGACGAGGCGCCTCTGCCCAGGGGCGGGGGCTCTTGTCATGCTTTGCCATCTTTGGAAAGAGGTGCTGTATTGTCACTGTGGTCACCTGTCCTTCTCCCTCCCTGCCTCTACTCTGAAGGCTGGGAGGCTGAGATAGTGGATTCCCCAGCCTCTACTGAACCGAAGGGAAGCTTTGTTCTGGCTAAGATGTAGGAGAGACGCTTCCTGAATCAAAGGCCAAAAGGAGAAAATCCTTGGTGTCCTTTGTTCTTTCACCCATTACCCTCCTTCCTGCCTGGGATGTGGATGTGATGTTGGGGGATTAGCCATCATCCTGTGGCCCAGAGGGGACAAAGGTACCGTTGAAGGCCTGGGTGCTAGTGATAAAGCAAAAGGCCATAAAGAGCCTGGTCCCCGAGCTGCTGAATCAGATCAAGATGGCCAGCCTCTAGACTTGGTGCATGAAGCCAGTTCCTTTATCTCTGATAGTAGGGGGTTGTCTCCCACCCCTACACATTCCTATCATCACACGTCCGTTCTCGGGCCTGCCTTTGAGCCCCGGTTGTCCTATGGAGAGGCTGGGAATCTTGGGAGTCATTTTCTCCCAGCAGCCAGCTGTGGTTACTGATCCGCAGAACGGCAGGGACGCCTGTCCCACACAACGGGGTTATTCCAAAGGTGACAGGAGCAGGAGGTGTGAACGCATTTTGGAGACTGTGAAGCAGTGTCCAGGGTCGGGTTTTGTTGTTGTGAATGAATGGCATCAGCGTCTGTCCCCAATTGTTCAAGGCTTCCTCTGGAAGGCCCGTCTCCTGTAGCTGGGAGCCCCAGCCAGCTCCTCAGCCCCTCCAGGGGTCTGTGAAGAGGTCTCCTGGGGACCCCCGTGCACCTCCCGGGCAGCCCTCACTTCCTCCTCTCCCTCCGGGTCCCCAGGGGGTGGAGATGGCCAGGAAGATGCTGCTGGCAGGAACCGAGGGGGGCTTCCTTTATGGGGAACCCAGAGAAAAGCAGCTGATGTCTCCCACGGCCCCAGCTAGGGGTCACCCTCCCCGCCCAGGAATGCCACGCATTCAGGAACAGCAGCCAGGTCGCTAGAAAGGGCAGTCTCACAGAGCCAAAGGCTCCCGAAAACTCTCAGTCTACAGGGACGGCGTCAGGACATGGCCGGCGTCAGGACATGGCCGGTCCTTCCCCAGGGCGGCTCCCCAGATGTTCCCAGGCAGCCACCATAACCACCCATCCTGCCACTTCTTCAACTGGCTCAGCTCCCTGAACACTCCCAACACCCTGCCTTGGGTGGCTCACGAACCACAGAGGGAGTCAGAGGGGTAAAGAGCCCCAGGACCAGCGAGGTACCAAGATCTAGGATGGAGACCCAAACAGGAGCCGTGGGAACCCGGGTGACGGGGGTGGGCCAAGTCTTCCTAGGGAAGGTGGGTTTCTGTTGGTTTGTTTGTTTATCTATTTTGCTGGAGATGGAACCCAGGGCCTTGGGCATGCCAGGCCAGCGCTCTACCACGGGGCGACAGAAGGTGGTATTTGATGAGGAAGAGGAAAGGAAGACTTTGCAGGGTTGAATACTGGGGTTGGTGGTAGCAGGTAGTATAGGTTTGGGTCAGCTAAAGCCATAATTTGATGTGGCCAGAATCATATTACTGGGAACAAGGGGCCATTGCAGGGAAAACCCTCTAAACAGAAATTATTATTCTGAACATATGGGTGGAAAATTGAGACTCTAAGGAATTAGGGGTTCGGCCCAAAGCAATATACTCTCATGCCGTGAATCCTACCTAGTTGCTGTGTGGCCTTGGGCAAGTTGATCAAACTCTCCTGGCATCAGGTTCAGTATCTACAAGAGGGACACAATAATAATCAGAGTGCTTTCCTCCTCAATGCTCTACAGTGAAGTGGATTCATACATGGGTCCTAACAGAGCCCAGCACACGCAGAACCATCAGTAAATGCTGGTGACCATGAACAAATGAAGGCCTCTCCAGGGTTTGAAACCATGCCCCTTGTCTCCAAATTCTACCCTCTTCTTCCTGCACAGTGGGAAGGCACAGCCTGGGAGGCCGAGGAACAGATTCAGGGTTGACTTTTATCACAATATGGTATTGGTTTGTGGACTGCAAATTCCTGTGCACCTACGTCTCTGGACGCTTCTGTAGTTTACAGCATACGCACTACCAAGATGTATTTGTTGGCAGCATGTCCCAGAGTCCCTGCATCAACTGCCTTCTGCCACTGTGCTGCCCAGTCCTCTAGGGACAACGGTCCCTCTATGACATCTGCCCACTCCAGATGTCTAGGGGAAGGAAGGTTCTCGCCCGGCTCCATGGCTGCCTGCCTGGAGGCCCCTGGTGTGTTGAGGACTGAGTTCAAGTCCTGGTGAGCTCCCCATCCTGTCCCCTCCTGGGAGCCCGTGTGCTATTGCGACTCTTCTGACTTAATGAAGCTGAGGGGCTCATTTAAATTTCAAAGCTTCACCAGCAGCCAAGCAGGTTAGCCACAGTCATGACATGTCCAGTGGCGAATTAAGACACTATCCAGGGGGCTCGGGAGGGAGGGAGGGGGCAGAGGAAGTGAAGCCAGGAAAAGGAGAAGCCAAGACCCTAAGCGGCAGAGAGGGTGGGTCACACTCTTGTCGAAGTCCTCATCACAGGACCATCTCCAGCTGCAAAGCCACTTCATGTCCCCCCCCCAGCTCCTCCTCTGGCTTCCCCTGGTTCTAGGTGGAGCCTCTTTGTCGGCCAAGGTCATGGTGCACCCTTTGACCCTTCCCTCTTAGGTCCAGTTCTTGCATACTTGCAAGGCCAGGGGCTGTCTGGCCTCTCCTCACTCCTCTAACACGCTGGGGAAGCTCGGCTGGGCCTCCGGTCTTACTATTTCAACAGCATCCTTAGAGGACTCTTCCCATGACGCCTTTTTCCTACTTATTTGAACCTTGCTTAAGAGGAGAGTCATCTACTGGTGTCTTGGTAAACTGAGTCTCTGAAAAAAAAAATCAGGTCCTGACTTGTAGCACTTGCTCCTTTCCATGGGGAAATAAATATTCACATTGTGGCTGACCCAAGCTACCCAGGGGAGGCTGTTGGATGGGTGGGGAAAGATGTGCAGAACCAGCACTTGCAATCACTGGCCACTGATCTTCCTGAAGTCCAGCTGGCCACAGACTTAGGAGGTAATACAGACTTCATAACCTGGCATTTGAGGCCCTAGACAGCTTGCCCAGTTGTCCCCACAGGACCCCTACATGTGCCCATGCAGACTGGAGACATTTCTGTTCCCCAGGGTGATCCTTGCATCCTATCTCTTGGCCTTTGTTGGTTTTTCTACCCATCAAAAAACCTCTTCTTATTCTCTGAGATGTGTGTCACGTGGGAAGACCTATTCTTGAGCCAGAGAAGGTGCCTTCTTTCTTGTGACCTTGCTGGGAAGCGTGCCATATTCTGCTGTGTGTTTGGCTACACACAGGTGCCTGCTGGTCCCTCTTATTAGAGTCTAACTTTCTTGAAGGGGCGGGACCATTATTTCTTTGCCATGTCTGAAGTACTTGGCCTATGTCCTTACACAGAGTAGATGCTTAAGAAATACGTGTTGAAATGCATTTGCCCATCCCTACTGTGGGAATAAGACATGGTTCTTTGCTTTGGTTTTGTTTTTCATATTCTAGAAGGAGAAAGAAATTTTCTGCTCCCAGAACTGGACAAGTCCATTGCGCTGCTGGCCTTGACCCTAGGCCATTCAACACGGCCCATCTGCCTCACCCAGGGAGAGCAGAAGCCTGTGGCCTGCACCTCGCCTGCTACCTCCGAGCCCAACGCCCTGCCTGAGAGCACCCATGGAAAGCACTGGTTTTGGCGAGGGTGGGCCCCTGGCGAGGGCCGGCAAGTTTGGCTTTTGCCTCGAAGCCAGGCCTGGGCTTCCATCCACCCTGGATGCCTTGGCAGTCCAGCCAGAGCTGAGGCGGCCTCGGGAGGCCCAGGAGGTGGAGCGGCGGCCTGGCCTCCCGTGCTCCGGGCTAAGCTGCTGCGGTCGCCAGAGCCCCCAGTGTGAAGGAATTTGAGTTCTAACTTTAGGTGGCTACGTGGCTGGTGGCTGTTTGTGAATATCTCATGCCTACTTTGGTTGCCCAGCTGGTGGGAACAGAACGGGTAGTCATGGGACTGTCATCATACGCTGTCCAGGTTAACATGTAGCATTTCTATTACTATTAACAGACTTTCTGCTCCTCGCTCCATCTGTTCTCTGAAATAATTGCAGTTGTACAGACCATGCCTTCGCTACAGGCAAGCTCTGGGGAAGAGGAGAGTGCTTTTATGAGGATAAAAAAAGTGTTAAAAAATAACAGCAAACACGAGAGGAGAGTGGGGATGGAGCGAGCAGCAGGCCTCCGAGTCCCTTCAGATCCCGGCCTGCAAAGGTGGCGCTTTTCACCCGCGTCCCGGTGACCAGGCCCCGTCGGCCGGGGTGAGTGGCTGGGCTGGTGGCTCAGCTTTTGGAGGTGGCACCGGTCGCCTGAGGGTGGACCTACTGAGAGACCCCCAGGGGGCCACTGGACAGCAGGTGCAGGGAGGGCAGGGCCCTGGGAAGAGGTGGTGGCATTTTGCTCCTGGAGCTGGAGGTGTCCAGGCCACAGGAGCAGGAAAGAGGGGGACAGGAGGAGGCTCTGAGCACGGCTGCTTCTGCCTGCGCCAGTCTTTGCACCTAGGAACGGGAGGTAGAGCTCAGTGGCTCCCTTTCTTAAACAGCTTTTGGGAGACTGCAAACCACTCAGAATTCCGGGCAAGGTTAGGAGGGTGAGGAGGCTTGGCACGAGCAATACAGTAACGACCACAAGCTCAGAGCCAAGGCTGCTGCGCCCGACACGCTGGGGATCGAGAACCTGAGGAGGGGTTCTCCGTTTTCCCAAGGGACGGCGTGAAGCCATGTCTAACTGTGCGTCCCACGACCTGAGGGGCCCCTGGGACCCACTCGGGCACCTTCCCCCACTTCACCCATGTGAGAGCCTGGCACGGAGTGTCGCACCTCCTCTGGGGAGGCTGCAGAGGGGGGTCCCTCCCTGGGCACAAACCCGACTTGGGGTGGCCGAGGAACTCTTAGGAGCATTCGTGACGCAGGAAGAAAGAAGAAAACGGAGGGACACAGCCATGTGCCTTCTAAATCTTCTTTCCATTTCCAGAGAGCATTTTTATTTCAAAGAAACCCACAGAATGCAACTGGCCGCTGTAAGACAGACATTTGTCAAGGGAAAAATGTTTGTGTGTGAGACACACTACATAGTATTCTCCAAACCATCAGAGGATCAAAAAAAAAAAAAAAACCACCAATTCTGGAAAAGCTCCGAGAATCAGAGGAATCATCTCTGGTGATGATCACAGTGCAAATCTGTTTTCAGATGTTAGACTTTTCCAGTCCTTCTCACATCACACCACTCATTAAACGGACAAGGAAGTTCTAGATCTTCTTTACCACTGGGTTCCACAAGTCACGGGGCCTGGCAGAACTTCAGGGGAGGTGTGGATAAAAACGGGGGCCCGTTGGCTGATGGTCCCAGAAGAACCCGGCTCACTTATTGACACACTGGAAGGGGAGGGCTTTGAGTGGCTCCTGCTTATTGACAACCTTTTGGGGGTCACAGCCTCTTGGGAAAATCTGTCTGTTCACATTTGGCCAAAGACGGTATTTGGGCACAATGTGACTCAGGCCCTTGTGACGATGTCTGTAGTTATTTCTTGGTACTGGTTTAGGTGTGCTGACTTCCACCTGCACCTCTAGAGCTCCCTGGCGCAGGCTCTTAGTGGCCACTGCTGAGTATGGACGGTCATGCACCATGTAATGACATTTCCATCGATGATGGGCCAACTCTACCCAAAGTCCCAAGAGTTAGAGTTGAGCTAAAAATTTCCCACTGCCCAGACATGTCACCGTAATAACATGGCAGTGCTAAGCGTCACTCCTGCTGGTGAACACTGACCTCTTGCTCTGATGCTCGTGCCAACGGACAGCACACACAGTTCTGCTGGTACTAACGATGATGATAAGAATCACCGTGTCAACTGGCTGACGTATTTACCCTCCTGTGCTTTTTAGAGTAGGGAACTCCTACTTACAAAAGAAAAAATTGACTATAAAACAGCACCCCGTCACCCAGCCACAGCCTCGCAGCCGAGTTCACTCACCTCTTGATTGTATCGAGAGGCCCCCCGGGGTGGTTGACCTGGACCATCTAGCTATGTGTGAGCGCACCTGGGGATGTTCCCGCAATAACAAAATCACCTACAGACGCGTTCCTCAGAAACTGTCCCTGCCATTTAAGCGACACATGACTATTTTGGCCCAGTGCCTGACACACACGAGACGCCCAATACATGTGGGTGTGGAATGCTTGAATGAAGTCACGAAATCCACCGTGAAGGTGCTCACAGCCGAGTTCCCCGCCAAGGAAGCGCCTTGCCATAAAAAGCAAACCCTGGAGGTATAGATGGAGGCATTTGGTCATGAACGATTATCAGACAAACAGTTGCCACCAAAACTCAACCTGTTTATGTCACATGCCAAACACTTCCCATCCCTTGCCTCGTGTGAGTCCGCAGCGTGAGTCCACTGCCAATGTTCCAGGTCAGCACCATCTCTCCCATTTTAAAGATGAGGAAACCGAGGCCAGCGTGCCCCTTGGGACTCCTTCTGTTGCCCTTGAGGAGGAAGAAGGAGGATTTCTATATAGGGCACTCATGCCTCTTGATCTGTCGGGCTTCTTCAGAGGTAAATGACTTCATAGGAAGGGAAACTGCAGTTAGCCTTTCAAAAGTTTTTGAAAGGTGACTTTTTGGGGGCAGAGTACTGGGGATTGAATTCAGGGGCACTTGGCCACGGAGCCACCTCCCCAGTCCTTTATGTATGTCCAGTATTTTCTTTAGAGACAGCGTCTCACTGAGTTGCTTAGCGCCTTGAAGTTGCTGAGGCTGGCTTTGAACTTGTGATCCTCCTGCCTCAGCCTCCTGAGCCGCTGGGATTACAGGTGTGTGCCACTCCTGCGAAAGGTGACTTTTGAAATTAAGAAACTGGGGGCCATCTGTCATTGATAGACAGCAGCTTTTCAATTCTGGGCCTTTTATTCTACACCTTTATTTGAAATGGTGCAACCAGACCACCAGGGAATCCTTGACCTGCAAAATGGTACCCTGGGGGCACAAGCCCAGGCTGTCCTGAGGGGCTGTGGGAGACAGAGAAGCTGGGCAGACCTGTGCCAGGCCAGGCCCAGGCAGGAAGAATCCTGTATGCAATTCTAGGAGGACAACTCAGGAAAGAGTAAGATTTGGCCGTGGACAACATGTCCCCTCCCCTAGAGGCACTAGCCAACACTCTGTGAGACCCAGAAGGACAGGGAAAGGTCGGGTAGGATCCAGGCATCTCACACGACAGAGAAACTGTTCCGACCCAGTCCTGGTCATCCAATTCTGCCAGGCAGACTGGGGGGAGCTCTTGACACTCGGAAAGGAAGCAGTTAGCACAGATAAAAGGAGCTGCTGACTTCCACAGTGGGTAGTAAATTTGTCTAATTCATTATCCCCAGAGGTGAGACAGGCTGAAAATACAAATTGCTCTTTAAAAGGTTTGGAGAAACCTGTGGGTGATCTGTTCACAATGGGTTCTTGGGGAGTTGGGGACTTAGGAGGAGGTCCCCGAGAATTGAGAGCAGAGAGGAGGATCATGGCCATTAAAAAGTCTCTGGATGTGGTGATCAGAGGCAGCACTCACGGCTGGACAGGCCAGGGTCCACCTGGACTATGGGGGGGGCCAACTCAGAGGCTCTTGTCAGGCTGAAGGAGGTGGGAAGTACGAACGTGCTTTCTGGGTAGAGAGAATCTGGCTTACATCAAGGTCCTGGTCCCTATCAATGTAGAAGCCCTGTTTAGATGTCATCGGGGAGGGCCTTAAGAATCCAAGGACTGAGCCTTTGAAGCCTTGGAAAGCTATTGTGGAGAAGCGGAGGAAGCATGCCTCTGTCACCAGGCCAGGACCCCAGCAGGCCTGCAGAGCCCCAGGAGCCATGTTCAGGGCCATTATGACTGACAGTAGAAGCAGGGCAGGCTTCATGGGTGTGCAACCTGTGCCACCGCATGTGGCCTCACACTGAGAGGGTCGGTGCTTACTTTTAGTGCTACATTGTTACCATCTTGACATTCTCAATAATTTTTGAACTAGGGGCCCAGCATTTTCACTTTGCCCCGGGCCCCACAGGTTATGCAACTGGGTCCTGGTTAAGCAGCTACTCTGCTGGCATAATAAGGGGAGGGACTGTCAAAGGAGGCCAAGGAAAAAGGCCAATCGAGGCAGCTGGATCCGGATGATGGCAAGCCGCGGAGCATGTATAGAAGGGACAGTTTCCTAGGTAACTGGTTGCTCCGTCTAAGTGCCGTGCACAAGCCTTGCTAAAAACATGTCCTCATGGCAGGGAATAGAATCCGAGAAACCAGTGCCCGGGAATGTGGGGCACACCTGATGGTGCTCAATGACCTGCCATATGGCCAGCCCAGGAATGGAATCTTCTAGAAAATTCCAAAATCGCCTAGAAAAGAGAAAAACCAAGGCTTGCCGGGCCTGGCCCTGAGCAGATGTTTTGGGGGTTGACGGCAGCCTCCCCTAGACATTGCCCGTTTTCCAGAAACATTCTTAAGAAATGACCTTCGTGTATGACAAGGGCCACTCCCACGGTTTCTGGGAAGTTTGAAGAGCTGGGATTCTGATTCAAGAATGAAGATGATACTGTGGAAAGGGGAAAAACAAAGACAAGACTCTCCCAGGAGCCCCGGGCCGGGCTGTGCCTTCTCCGGGCTCTGGTGGTCTCCCATCACCGCTCTGAAGCCACAGTTCCAATGGCCACTTCACTCCTGGGGGTCTCGGCTGTTCTGTCTTCAGAGCAAGTTCCCCCAAACCCTCCTTAGAAAGTACAGAGGTGCCCACCCTTGGCAGAGCACTTACTGATGTGGTTGGGAAGGGAAAACGTACTGCTGAAATAATTAACCGGAATGCTCAGATGGCCCCAACGTAATTAGAGAAGCACCAAGATGAGGCCCCAGAAAGTCCCCAGACACTTATGCAGCTAGGAACTGCCACTTCTCAGCTGAGAGGCAAAGAAGGCACTGTTAATTATGATGAGCCCTTGCCACACGGAAGTCCCGGCTCTCAAGGCCTTTCCTGGTTCGAGAATTTCAAGGACCCCAGTGCAGTCCCAGCAGCGTCGTCCCTGCCCTCTTGTGGCTGTTTCTACCACACCCTTTCTCTCCTGCTCAGGAGGTGGTTTCTGACGGGGGCTGTGTTGGCTCAAGGAGTGCGCGGAACCCTGTTCTCTAGCCCTGGCTTCTAGAAGGTACTGCTAACCTACTTATAGGGTGGCTGCCTTGTGCTCGACAGGAGGCCAGCACATCTGGGACCTGACCCTAAGCCCCTCTCTGCTCTCGACCTTGGGTCATTAGTTGATTGGATGATGGTGGGCACTTGGAGAGACTCCCGGTGACCTTTATTGGGCCGACGTGGTCGGGTTGCCTCACCTCACCGCATCCCCTTCTTTTCTGCCTGATGAGCCGGGGTAATGGAGGTGACCCTGCTCCAGCCCCTGTCTGGGTGAGACTGGCAGAGAGCCCAGGCCTGCACTCGGGAGCTCCCTCAAAAGAGCGGAACCCGCCAGGCCTGGATTGCATTGTTCTCCACCGTGGCCTGAGCAGGGCCACCTTGGGTCAGCTGAAGGAAAGGTCCCGGGAGGCATGTCACGCCCGCCCGGCTCTCACCGAAGGCTCAGGCCAAGTTGCTGTAGCACGCACAGCAGAAAAGGGGTTCAGTGGAGGTGACAGGAAGGAAGTGCCCTGGGGAGCTGGGCCTCAAGACCTCCCCCCTCCGAGGCAGAGAGGGGAAGTGAGGGAACATAAAGGAGCCTGTTCAAGGGCCTCCTGGGCCACCGGGTCAGGGCAGGCCAGTAGCTCCACCCTTTAGGTGTCCCCGTCTCTGTGGAGAGCTCCATATTTAAAGCAGAACCTTGGGAAAGAGCCCCCACCCCATCTCTCCCTCCCGGCTCCCAGGAAGTCCTCATTTTCTGGGGAATTTTAGGGACTCTGTCGAGTTGGAACCACAGGGCCCTGCTTTGGGCTGGGGAGAGGGGGCCCTGGGTTTAGTCTTGGTGTCACTAACTAGCTGGGTAACTAGCTGGGTAACTAGTCGGGTCTCCTCCTGGGTGAGAGGAAGTTTGGGTCGGATGTGAGGCTGGGTCCCTCTGCTTCTCAGGGCTTCCCTCTGAAGGAGAAAGATGTCTGGTTTGGTGAGGCCTGGGGAAATGGTGGCCGTCCTTCTGCCCCTGCTTCTTCTAACACGGGCTGCTCCTGGGAACGAGGCAGGGAAGGCAGGTGAGGGAGGGCTGAGTTCCCTGCGTCTGCCTGAGCAGCCCCGCACCACCCCAGCCTCCCAGTGCAGGAGACGCCTGGGCCCCGGGGGCTGCCGGAGGACTCGGAACCCCAGCCTGCCCTGCCGCCCTGGGCGCAGGTAATTGCCGAACTCTGTGAGCCAAACACCTCGAAAGAGCTAAAATGACTTTAAATGCCTAAACATTTTAAAACAAACCTTGCAACGCAAGGCTTTTCATCCTCCTTCCCCCCCGAGTGCTGAAGCTCTTTCTGTCTCTCTGCTCTCTCTTTTGGGGGAAATTCAAAAGCTGTTTTATGCCTCATTACCTGCACACTGTGAGTGATGTCTGTCGGTCCATGCGCTGTAAATACCTTAAATCATGCTTCATTAAGAATATCTATGGTGCTATTAAAGACCTATAATAGACAATGAGTTAACAGATGATTAAAGATGAATTCCATTTGTGTCAGTCACCAGCCAGAGAGAGACAGAGGCTGGAAGTTCTCAACTCATTATCCAGCAGCTCTCCCTGCCCCCTCCCTGGATCCCGGAGGCTGGGGAGGGCGCGGGAGGGCTGTCTGCTCCAGTGAGCGGGCACGGCGGGGCACAGGGGGCAGCGGTGATGGGGGCTGGGCCAGGCCAGGCTGAGTGTGCAGGACCAGCCAAAGGGGGTATGGGAGAGAGGGGCTGAGCCCTGCTCAGAGGAGGGAGATGTGTACATGTTCAGGAGCTCACATGCGTACGGCTGTGGTGTGTGAGCTCACTTTCCAGGCACATGTGGCCGGACCCATGTCCACCGCCCCATGGCCCTGTCACCTCTGCCTGGCTGTTTCCAAAAACAGCCAGATCCCACACAGACCCATAAGAAACAGGTCAATGTTGACTGCCGGGTAGCCAGAGAAAGGGGTGAGGAGAAAGGAGGACACGGGGTCCCAGAGGTGGAGCCCCTGAGATTTTGGTAGCAGCCACTGCAAGTCGGAAGCAAGCAGAGATGTCCTCTCCTCGGTTTTGTTTCAGGAAAAACCAAACGTGTGTTTTGGCAAAAGGGCATGACTGCAGGGGGGCAAATCGGTTCCTTTTTGTTGATTAAAGGCCTAAGTTGCACCACCTCGTCCTCACCGGGAGTGCTAGCCACTGTTGCCCAGAGTCGGAGGTCCATGCTCCCAGTCCCTAGTACAGTTCAGGGGCCTAGACCTGAAGGTCAGCAAGCACCCTAAGTCCCAGCTCAGTGCTTGGGCTTCAACAGGGATGGACGGGTAAGGTCACTGTCCAAAGCGAAGGTGAACACAGGATGTCCTAGTAGATGGTCCTGTTATCTGTGGGTGGGACACTTTTTAAAAATTTATTCTAGAAGACATGAGGATTACTTTCCTATTTTGAAAACGGAGAAATTGAGCCACTGAATGAGAACAGATTGTGGCTGGGTATGGTGACGCACGCCTGTCATCCCAGCGGCTCGGGAGGTTGCCCCAGGAGGATCGTGAGTTCAAACCCAGCCTGAGCAACCTAGCAAAAACTTCACCTCAAAATCAAATATTGAAAGGGCTAGGGGTGTGGCTCAGTGGATAAGCTCCCCTGGGTTCAATCCCTGGTACCAAGAAGAAAAGAACAGAAGAGATTGTAGCCATTAGTTATTAGATAGTAAGTGCCTTCTTCCTGCAAGGTGCAGGCCTGACCTTTAAGACATGACCCTTTTGAGGTGCTTTACGGTGCAGATGGGAAGGTGGGAGTCCCCTTCGTGGGCAGGGGAAAGGGAAGCTGCCACCCTGAGGTCAGTCAGAGAACACAAAGACGCCTGGAAGACACAGCAACTTGTGTTAGCAGCCTCGCGGGGAGTCTGTGTTGCTCGCGCTAATGATAACACACCAGTTCTTCTTGGCATCCTCTGACCCAGACGGTGTTTCTGTGCCCACTGCCAACTTATCCTGGCTCTGCCGGCAACACTGATGTGTGGCATTATGCTATTCACGTCCCCAGTGCTGCTGTCACGTTCTCTGACATCCTAGGTGTCACCTGCCATGCTGACTTGAACATGCTACTTGGCCTGGGGTGTTACTACACTCTTCACTCTTCACATCTACTTTTTATGCAGAAAATATATATATAAAAGATGTCAAAATCGGATGCTTCTGATTTCTTTTACACGGAGCCAACCCAAGATGTTCAAGTGTCCAGGGCTTCAATCTGTCATGTGTTGCTGTGGAATGCAACCAGTGTGTAAGTGGGGCAGGGAGAGAAGACTCGAGTTCAATGTGAGAAGAGGCAGAAGGAGTGGGCATTTGACCGATGCCCATGGAGAGAAATAGAGTGAACTGGCCGGAAGTGGTGGGCACAGAGGGGCTTGGGTCCCACCTGAGGTCTTACAGTTCACCAAGTTCACCAAGTTAGTCTGCTCATGTGGACTCATTGGCTTCCCCAGGAGAAGGTATTATTATCATGTTCTTTCAAGACAGAAAACATGAGCAGAAATAAATGGTGGGCTCAAGGAGTTGGGCCAGTGGGTGACAGAGCTGGAAGAATTGTCCTTCTTAATCTAAGGTGTCTTACCTAAACTCTAGGTTTAGGGTCAGGTTGCCTGACAGTGGACAGGCAAGAGTGAATGGAGCCAGTAGCCAGAGGCCAGCATCTCGGATTCGCACAGCCAGACCACCTAGAAGTGGAAGGGACAGAACCAGGGACTTCTGGAGCAAGCCGGTCTGCTGGGAGAAGTGGGAAGCCAGACAAGAAAGTCAGGTTCAAATAGAAGGTGAGCAATGATGGTGCAGGGCTGAGACAGGTCCAGGACGATGCCACCAGGAGGGGCTTTTTTTGATCTAAAAAAAGGGCACATCTTCGTGGCAAATGTGTGTGCAATGCAAGAAAGATCAAGGCCTTGTACAGCTGGCCATTTATGACTCCTAGTCTCTATTCTTCCTCCATGAAATGGAGAGTCTTCCTCCCAGCGTGGCTCAAAGAAGAACTGAAACGCGATGTGTGTACCAGGTCCAGCTCCTAGGCAGAAAGAGTGCTGCCCATGGTCAGGCTTACTAACAGCCACAGCCTCCCAGGACCCTGGGGAGGGGCAGGAGGAAGGGCTGTCCCTGCAGTGTGATCCACGTTTAGGAAGGAGTTGGAATAGACTTGGGTTCCGACTCCGCCGGCTTCGTGCCATGTTCCACTTCCAGGAAAAGAAACGGGCTTGTTGGAAAAAGCAAACAGACTCAGAAAGCATCTTGGGCATCCAACAGTTCTTAGGAAACAGCATTTGGGCAAACATCATTGAATCAGCAACACTTGGATCCAGTTTCCATTGACAGCCTCACAAACTGAAGACCGAGGGGCGGGAGCCCTAGGAAAGCAAGCTCTTGGGGACAGTGGATCTCAGTGTATAGGCTCAGCCTCCTGCCTCCCATCCCTGACTGGCCTGCAAGGTTCCTAAGTAAGTCCTACCAGGCAGGACCCCACAGAGATTACTGGATTCCAGAGGAAGGAGATGCAAAAGACCCTGGACTAGAAGGCTAAACATCTGGAATGAGTTCTAGCCACACCATTTCCTGAAGACCGAATGACCTATTTGTGACTTTGTATTCTGCTTTCTTTGGAATTAATTTCTTTCTTTCTTTCTTTCTTTCTTTCTTTCTTTCTTTCTTTCTTTCTTTCTTTCTTTCTTTCTTTTTTTTCTTTCTTTCTTCCTTCCTTCCTTTCTTCCTTCCTTCCTTCCTTCCCTTAGTGCAAATAGTTATATAAAATATTGGGGTTCATTTTGACAAAGTCATACATGCATGAAGCATGATCTGCTCCCATTCAGTCCCCAGGACTTCCTATTTTTCTTCCTTCCTCCCTACCCTGTTCTCCTTCCTCTACTCCATTCTTCCCGCTATTTATTTGTAGTATTTTTTTAATTGGTGCTTTATAGATATACATAAAGGTGAAACCCACTGCGGTACATTTATACTTCTTGAGAACGTGAAGGAAGTGCTTTGGGACCCTCTGGGAGACGTGGTAAGATAGATTTCTTGGGATTTTAGATGGTGAGACTCAAAGGTCATCTGCTGTAACTTATTGTACAGAGGAGGAAACTGAGGCTCAGGAAGCCTGTGTGACTTGCCCAAACCACACAGCTAGAATCAGGGTCTTCTCACTATCCCTGTGGTGTTTCTCCATGATGTCATCCACCATCAAAGCTATTGCGGTCCCCACACCTGCAGCAGACGGTGAGCAGAGAAGACCTTTCTCCTTGTTGCTCCTTGGAATCCCATCACCCATGACTGCCAGGGAAGGAGGACATTAAACAGCTCCCTGCAAGCACAGGTAGGATTGGGGCGGGGAGGGTGGGACACACACTGGCTCTGATAATTGAATCTTGGTGCGGAGAGACTGTCTGACGCACTGCAATTGAGTTGAGTGGAAAATGCGATTTCCGTATTGTTAGACGCCTTGGCCGCCCCAGGCCCTGATCATTTACTTCAAGCACCTGCTGGTCTTACGCATGTGACCCCAGCAACCAGATGAGCCACGGGCCAGCTGGGATCAGCCGCGTGGGGCAGGGGTGCAGGGAACAAAATTAATTTTCAATCCCTTGGGGCCACCGTTGGCCACTCTGCAGCCAAGGACTGCACAGACCTGGAAAGAATAGAGCAGAATCTCCCAGGGGGAGGAACTCAACTTCCCAGTGCTGGGGGCCGGGAAGAGGCGCGGGAGAGAGGGAGAGCAGCAGTCATTACAGGCAATCCCATCACTGAGATGTAATGGACATTCTCTGGCTGGAGACTTCGCCTCTCGCTTATTTCTCTCCCGAATATTTAATTTCCAACTCCTGCCCTCCACCTCCAAAGTGACAACCCCTAGAAATGAGAAGAGTTCAGTTTCCTTCTTCTTCTTCTTCTTCTTCTTCTTCTTCTTTTTTTTTTTTTTTCTCTTCCTACCTGTTGTACTGAGGCAAGAAATTGCTTTGGTGAACTGGCCTTGCTCTGATTTAACAAATAAATCTTGCTGGCTCCTGCTCCTTCCCAGCATGAGAGACCATTCAAGGAGCATAAACATACCAGTTTCTTGTCCAAACCCATGTGAAAAGGACCAGGCCTTGGTCTATCTCCCTCTGAGCCCACCTTAGCTTCGAGTTAATAAATGAACAGCAGTTTTAAACCCCACACTGATGCCCAACCAGAATGAGCCTAGAAAAATCTGTTTTCCAACACAAAACTTGGTTCCAGCAGAGTCTTTTGTGAGTGTGAAGAAAATATGAATTATGGTTCCTGGCCGAGCAGAGTCCTCACTAAAAAGGAAAAATGAAGAAGAAAGAAAAATGCTACATCTGTTTCCATTTCTTCCGCTCCCATGTTTAAATGCATGGATGAGAGATGGGTCTAAATTGACTAGGTCCTGAGCGATTAGCAATCAGAAAAGAAAGAAGGCAGGAGGAAGACCAGGAGATGAGAGCAATGTTGGAAAAATGCAAAACGCTAACATGCATGCGCTCATGTGTTAATTTCCACAGGGCTGCATCTCCTCTGCTATCTTGGCCCTTCATGGAAACTACAGCCAGCGAGGCCTCTGAAAAGGAACAGGGCATCATTAGCGCCGGGGAATCTCTACCTGGGCTGGCAGCAATTACCACCGGGAAGCCTGCAGGCTCAGAGGCATCTTCATTATGGGGGAGTAAAGGGTCACTCACCTTGAGCCCCCAACTTGGGCTGAAACAAGCTTTTTCTGCACAAAGAAGCCCACTTCGTTTAAATCTGTAATTGCTTTGATTTCAGTATGTATGGGGCATGGAGGCTTCATGACTAAGAATTCTATTAGTCAATAAGTTTGCTACTTTTACGAATCATTAGTCAGCCCTCGTTTTAGTCCTTTCCCACACTGGTCTGAACCAGAGTAACAGATTTCTTTTTCCTCCTCAGTGGGGACCAGTGAAATCATCCTTCAAGACCACCTGTTCCAGGGATAATTGGTTTCTCTGGGTCACAGAGGTGGGATGAAGTCGGTAGATGCAAACAGGGAAGGCTGTTCCTGCTTCCATTCCAAACGAAAGGAGGTCAGTGCTGGGCACTGCAAAGAGTTTATTGCAAAGTCCTTACACTTATTGAAAGCTTTTAACTTCTAAAACTCTTTAACATCTGTTAGCTCAAGGCCCGTGAAGTAGGTAGGAAGGGACCCTTCTCCCCAGAGAGAATGTGGCAAAGCTGCTGGTCAGGTATAGACAGGAATAGAAAGAAACAGGACTTCCCCCTCTGGTTGTGTTCCTTCATTTCAACAATTACCTCCCAGCACATTCCCTTCCCGAGGAAGTCCCCCACAGTGAGCCATTGTTATGTCCCTTAGGAGGTTTGGAGTATCAATCCTAGACTCAAGTTTTTTATGATCCGCCTGTTGGAAGCCCAATGCTTCTTCCTTGGGCTAAATAAACATCTCTGGAAAGTTCAGACCAGGAATTTGTCCGGTGAAGGTAAAGAGACATTTTCTTCCAGGCCTTAGGAGGGATTGGGACTGACAGGGGGACAGATCACAGGGGACATATCACAACCGGGGCAATAATTTTACCAGTTGCTAATTGTTTTTGATAAATTGATCATGATCTTGGGTCCTAGATAGCAAAAACTACAAACCCGCCAACACCAGAATCCAGAGACCATGAGACCATAAAAAAATACTTATATAAGAGAAGAAAATGATCCATCCAAGTAATCAGTGCATACAGTGCCACACACAGATTGGCAGGGCGCCATAGCCTCAAGATGAAAAACCCCAGTGCATGGGTCCATGTGCTGGAGAAGTGGACAAGGGCCTGTCCTTTAGGAACTAACTAATAAGAGTGGCTTTGAGTCTGTGGGTAAGGGAGGCCAAGGCTCTTTCCGCCCATGAAGTTCCAGTTTCCATGGGTGGAAGCTGACCGGCAGCCTGTATCCCCCACGTCAATTCTTTTCACAGAGGACTCACCCAATACGCATACCCTCCACCAATCTGAACCTGGGGCATCTCTTAGAATCTGGTGCTCACTCCTCCTACCCAGCCAGTGTCCACACAGCCTCCCAGAGGAAATACCAAAATTTAGTGTTGCAGTCGGAACCAGTTTCAGGACCATCCCCAGTGGATGTGGTGTCACCGAGCCTCGATAACACCCAGGGGCATAAAACAGCCCCCAACAGCCTGGAAAAGACAGAGGAATAAACCAGGGGCTGGGCCCTCAGGAAACAGAGGGGTTAATATCCTTTCTCCCAGTCTTCACTTAGGGAATTTGAATTCTTGATCAAGTGATTTGTCAGGATTGTTGTGTATTTACTGTAATTACAGAACATCAAATGCACATTGACGTAATTACCATAAATATGTGTAAAGACATTATAACGTGTAATTATGTCATATAATTCTTTAATAAAGCATGCAGAAGGGAAAATTGCTCTGCACATGCTCACTGCCTTTTCTGTTTCTACCGCAGGTTTTATTTGATCCCCCTCCCCTCCCCCTCCTCCTGTGCAAATTACAGACAGTTTCTCCAATTTAGGATTAACTGGCAGAAGGGTGAGGTTAGAAACTGTGTGTGTGTGTGTGTGTGTGTGTGTGTTTGAGTGCCACACAGCCTTGTGTGAGGGAGTAGGTACCTGTGCGTGTGCACACAGATGCCTAAATGTGCATGAGCACACACGGAGGAAAAAAAGGCGTTTTCTAACCCTGGAAGAGGTGTCGGTGTGGCCCGGGTTTGAGTAGCACAGCAGTATTTCTGTCAGGGTCCTCACTGCTGGTGGTGACAAATTCCTTCCCCTGGGAGAAGCTCTTTCTCCTCCCTGTACTTCTCTCACCTGTAGTTGCCTGGGGTGGGTGTGGGTGCACAGGCCACAGGTTTAGTGACATGGAGAACTCCAGGGAGAGGGAAACCTGGGAAGACGCTGACATTATTCTGAACCCAGAGAAATTTGGTAACGATGTGAACAAAACGGAAATGCCCCCCAGGTGGGATCAGTAGGGGTATTCAAGTGGAGCTTGGGTGTGCCACATTGTCACTGAGACTAGAACAGAGCTGAAATCCTCAGCCATGGTGTCTGGGCCAAGATCTACATTTTCGTATTTCCCTTTTACCCTGGGGGTCTTTGGAGGTCTGGCATCCCTGGGGTCCAGAATTCTGGAGATAAAATAGCTTGAAAATTATGTTCCTGGAACTCAGAGCTAAATCAAATGAGGAAAAATGCTCTAATGAGTGGGGAAGGCCTTCCCAATAGTGATATAAAAATAGAAACCATAAAGGAAAAAGATTGACAGATTAGACCATGCAAGAAATGTACAATCTCCCGACATCAAAAAATAAAGTGCTGTGACTGTACTAAAAAGCAAACAAAAGACCAAGGAAATATTTCCAATGTATATGATAGAGGGAATAATATCCTTAATGTTCTAAAAAGCTCTGGTCAATCATTTAAAAAAAAAGTCTGAATAGAAAAAATTAGCAAGAATGAATGGAAATATCACAAAATAAAGTTCAGTGGCTAAAGAGCATATGAAAAACAGACCAGCCTATTTCATAATTGATAAGGGAGATACCACTTTTCACCCATCGTATTGGTATTTATTTAAACAACTCATAATACACAATATTTTGTAGGGTTGAAGGTACAGGAGTAGGAACCAGTTTAACTTTCTTGGAGACAGTTTTGCAATAAATATCAAAAACTTTGAAAGGTACATCCCCTTTGACCTATTCATTTCTCTTCTAGAATTAAAAAAAAAAAATTGTCAAAGATTTAGGTCTAAGTTTTCCTGAAACCAAATTATTTATAATAATGAAGGGGGAAAATATCCCCAGAATCAATCCAATGTCCAAGCAAGGGAAATTGGACAGAGGAAGTATGGTAGAATCACACTACAGGTTCAATACTATTCAGCCATTAAAAATGATAAGTGAATATTTGATGACATGAACTGATATGGAAAAAAATATAGACTTATATGTAAAATAAGATGCAACTTATAGACACAAAAGTGCAGAGGTATTTATACCATGATATACTACTAGTCATCTTTTAGTGTGGGAGTAGAGATATTTAGTTATTTTTCTTTATTTCTTTTATTTTAAAAATAAAAACTGGGTAGTTCAGGGAACGCATGGACTACTTTTTGAAATGGGACACACACACACACACACACACACACACACACACACACATTTTGGTTTATGCCCTAAGGCATTCAGAGAGAATTCACACTTTATAGAGAAATCCTCCACACTACCTGGGGTCCACACCACCTACCAAAGATTATACCCTTCTGTCATGAGAAACACTCATGGCTAGAGCCAAGTTCTTGAAGGACCACCAGTAGTGCAGTGTATTTCAGCTTCTAAGCAGTGATCAAGATTTCAAAAACCAGTATTGGAAGCCCAGATGGCTGGCTTCCAATCACCCAAGACGGATGAGTCCTTCACCTGAAGTTACAAGAGAACCCCAAGTTGGGGGAGCTTATGGAGTTGATTCTAGTGGGAGGAGAGTCCAGAACCAAATATGGAGATGGAAGTGGGTTACTAGATTGAAAAGCCAGAAACCAATATCAAATACCGAAGTATCAGTAATAAGCTGCTGTCTCTGTCTCACTTTGTACTTATTTAAGGCAGTGTGTTGAGTCAGGCGGCCGTGAGCCATGGAGAGGAACAGAAAGTGGCGGAGAGGATGCAAGAGGAGAGCTACTTGGGAGAACTACTTGAAATAGGAGCTGTCCATGGCTGACGTACAGATAGATGCCAATGGTGCCTGGGGCGGCAGGCCACATTTAAGGGAACACAGATGGTCAGACTCTTTGCTGTCATGCCGTCTCCTCCACCATTCCCTAGAGCATGAGGACCAGGTGAAATTCTTTGAGGTGGCCAGACTTGAGGCATTTTGCTCATGGTTATTGTGATGAGGGAGGGTCCTCTCTGCCATCCCCACAGGCATAGATGATCAAAGCGGGTGAGGGGTGGGGGTTGAAATGGGGAGGAGAACAGTGCAGATTCCTGTATTTCTCCTAAACATCATTTTTTTTTCTTTTCTTTTTTTATTTCTCAGATGTTGGGCAGCAAAATTGGAAGGACATCAGAAAAATCTACTCTTTCCCTGAAGAAAGAAATGAGCCTGGCTTTCACGAGTGACCACATCAACCCCAGATCAAGAACTCTCTTCCTCTGTCTCCATTTCAGTCAATGTAGAATGTAATACATGTAAGTGTGTCATGTCTACCGCAGTCACTGTCTTGATACCTTTAGGAAGCAAGAAAGAAATGATATGCTTATTTTAGAGATGAAAAAACACTCAGATGTAGAGAAATTAACCGAAGCTGGAAAGTCCCGTGTTAAGTAAACACTGAAGCTCTCTGGAGAGGTCTGCCACAGGGCATCCGGTTCACAGCTGCATTAGGAGTCAGCATTTGGTGGGTGTCGCTGCAGCACCCATTCACTAACGACAAGAAAACACCCCTGAGCTCCAAACCCTCATAGACCAGCTCACTCCTGCTTTGAACTCAGGCTGAAGAAGGCCCAGCCTAGGAAGCAAACCAGGCAAACTGAGGCCCACCTACCAGAAGTCTCCGGGGGAAGCCAGCACCCCAGGAGAAAGTCAAAGATGGGGATGCCACCGAGCTTCTGAGGCAGAGCCGGTAATGTGCCACGTGGAAAGCTTGCCGCCCTGAGGTTGCCTGTGAATGTTCCATTGGAAAGAAGTCAAGTGAATCAGGCCAGAATCTCACTGGATTCCATTAGTGCAGCTGGAGCTTGAACACCCTGGGGGTCGGCTCAGACTGAAGCTAGCCAAAGAGTGCTCTGGTGCCCAGGTGAGCTGAGCCTCCGGCTGCTCCACAGAAGAGGCTGGACTGGGCGAACCAAGGTGACAGGGAGGGCCCTTGTCTGTCTATAGCAGCCGAGGGTGAAGAGAATATTGAAAGCCCCACCTCAGCCGTGTACGAAATCAAAGCCAAAATATGAACTCTGCACTCCTTGGCATGGCATTCGAGGTCTGTTTGGTCTCCATCTGGCCTCACCTCCTGCTAGTTCCTCCTTGTACTTTCAGTTTGGTCCCTGTCACTCGGCCAGCCTTCCCTTGGGCATCCCCTACATTCCCACCCTCTGCACCTTGCTTCACACCTTTGCTCTCAGGTCCCTTCCTCACCTTTTTTTTTAATGCTAGAATGTACATAACCTGCAATGTTCCACCTTGACCCTCTTTAAGCACGCAGCTCAGTCCTCGTGAGTGGATCTACGCTGATGGGTGGCCAATCTCCAGAGTTCTTTTCATCCTGCAAAACTGAAACCCTGGACTCATGTCGCCACCTCTCCTTCCAGCCCCTGGTAACCCCCATTCTACTTTCCCTCTATGAATGTGACTATTCTGGAAATGTCCATGAGTGGAGTGGTGCAGCACTGAACCTTTTTTTGTGTCAAGATTATCTCAGCAGAGTGTCTTTAAGCCTCAGCGACACGGCAGTGCGGGTCAGAATTTCCTTCCTTCTTGGAGGCACCAGGATGATGTACTCTTGGGGCGGGGCGGGGGGGGGGGTGGGGACATGCACAGAGAAAACCCTCAACAACTACTTGTGTTGGTTTGGAAATAGTTGGAGGATCAATAACAATATAGGAATGCAACAGAAAGGCAGCAGAAAGAATGAGAATTGTATACGAAAAATTTGCTTAAGTCCTGAAAAATTCTATGTCATCTCTAATTCTTATTTATCCAAATAAGTTTGATTGACAAAAGTAAGTAATATTTCATGAAAAACTAGAAAATAACTAATAATAAGTGGCAAAAGTAAAAATTCTAATTAAAAAAAAAAATTTCCTTCCTTCTTAGCTAAGTCGTCTCCCACTCTGGCTTGACCACCTTTTCTTATACATTTCCATCTCTGCAGCCCTCTCAACCTCTGACTCCCTCTGCAAAGCTTAAACCCCGGGGCATGTGCTGCAGGAAGCTTTCCCGGAGGCTCTCCGTCACAGCCAGTCCTTCACAGACACCTTCTGAGCATCAGTTTGGGGCCAGGTGCCAGGGACACAGGCTTGAGAAGCTGCAGTCTCTCCTCCACAGTCCATCCAAGCCTAGTGGGCCCTCGGCTGCCTGTGTTCATGACACACCCTCTGGCCTTGAGGTCTACTTGGTGGCTTTCACAGTAGTTGTCTCCTTTGTGAGCCACACCTACTCTCAGTGTCCCCAGGGCACAGCAGCAGGAGATGCACAATAAATATTTGCTCAAATAGAATTGAGCTTTCCCCTCTGTGAACCTAGGGCTTCCCGTCAACAGGATACGCTGGAAGCCACTGTCCACTGTTTGCCAGAGCTGTTACCTGATCCAGGTTCAGGACTACACAGGTTTGGATTCCAAACCGCAATGGACAAGTGGAGGACGAGGGGTTTGGCCAGGGGCTGTCTGATGTCAGGGATCTAGTTTCTGTTCTGGGTCTGGTTTAGAGTCTGACAGTCCATCTGGGGGCTAACCTTCCCTAGGCCCAAAGGATGTCAATTTGGTGAAAAATAAATACCAAGAATGTACATTCCATGTATGTATTATATGTCAAAATACATTCTGCTGTCATGTACGACTACAAAAATAAATGAATTAATTAATTTAAAAAAAAAAGAATTAAGAACTTCTCTTCACAGAAAAGTGGGAGTGCGGTGGCAGGTAGAGAGAGATGGAAAGACACCAAGAGGAAAGACCTGCAGCCGCCACCGTTCACGTGACCCTAGGCCCCACCTTTCAGTGTGGTGATACCCACCTTTCAGTGTGGTGATAGGTCAGAGGACGCTTTGGCACGCGTAGTGGTGGTTTCTCCCTCCTCTCCACCAATTCTCGACCTTGAATTAATCTCCGCTGCAGGCTAAGCTAAGCACCACGCTGGGTGTGGAGGGCAGGGTGGCCAGGGGGCGGAGGAGCTGAGCTTGCTCCTATAACCCATGGGCCACCCATGGACAACTTTAAAAAGGCGGGCGAGGCAGAGTTTTTGGAAGGTTAACACGGAAGCAATGTGTCAGACGGGCTGGACTGAGGAGGAACAGAGACCCCGAGGGAACCACGGAGGTCAGTTTTACCTGTCAACAAGGTGAGGCTACAGAACCCAGTTATTCACCTGGAGTTTTCACCAAGATGGCGCCAAAGCCAAGAAGAAAGCTCCTTCTCCTTCCAAAGCCAAAGCCAAAAAGGCTTTGAAGGCTGAGAAGACAGTGCTAAAAGGTGTCCACAGCTACACACACAAAAAAAGAGAGAAAATCCACATATCGTCCACCTACCAGTGGCCCAAGTGCACCCCCTGGGAGAAACAAGCTTGACCAACATGCCATCAAGTTCCCGACGACTGAGTCCACATGAAGAAGAGAGAAGACACACTGTGTCCACTGCGGGTGTCAAGGCCTACAAACACCAGATCAAAGGGCTGTGAAGAAGCTCTGAGCTGCTGATGTGCCCAAGGTCAACACCCTGATGGGGCCGGTGGAGAGAGGAAGGTGTATGTTTGGTGGCTTCTGCCAATGATGTTGCCAACCCAAACCAGGATCATCTGAACTGAGCTAATTCTAAATATAATTTTTTTCACCATTAACAAGAAACAACAACAAATAACTAATCCGGGCATGACTATGAAGGTATTTTGTAGATGTGATTAATGTCCACAACCAGTTGAATTGAAAAGAGGTTATCCAACATAATCCAGGTGGGCCTTGTTTAGTCAGTTGAATTTCCTGGAAGAAGAAATTCTGCCTATGGACTGCAGGCAAGCTCTGGCCTGAAAGTTTCCCACCTGTTCTTCCTGATCACCTACCCCATGGATTACAGTTGTAGCCCCACAAGACTGTAAGCCAATACCTTGCAATAAATCCTCCCATGTCTATCTCCAGGTGGGAGAACAGACCACCAATGATGGTTTGGGACCAGACAAAATAATATTTGGTCATAGTAATGATGCTATGGCTTGGATGAGTGTCCCCTAATGTTTCCATCTTGGTCCCCCAGGTGGACAATTGGGAGGTGGTAGAACTTTTAGTAGGTGGGGCCTAGTGGGAGGTCCTTAGGTCATTGGAGGTATGCCCTCCAAGGGGATTGTCAGTCTCCAGCCCCTTCCTCTTATTCCTTTGCTTCCTAGCCATGAGGTGAACAATTTGTCCCATCATTGCTACTGGTCATTTCCATCCAGCATGCCTACCAGAGACCCAAAGCAATGGATCCACCTGATCTTGGACTGTGAGTCAAAATAAATCTTTTTCTCTTTGTCAATTATCTCAGGTAGGGCTGGGAATGTGGCTCAGGCGGTAGCGCCCTTGCCTGGCATGCGTGCGGCCCGGGTTCGATCCTCAGCACCACATACCAACAAAAATGTTGTGTCCTCCGAGAACTGAAAAATAAATATTAAAAATTCTCTGTCTCTCTCTTTCTCTCTCTCCTCTCTCACTCTCTCTTTAAAAAAAAAAATTATCTCAGGTATTTTGCTATAGTAACATAAAGTTGACTAACACAGATGGGGGAAGGAGAAAGAAAAGACCAGAAGGACTCAGGTTGAACTGAAGGTATGGATAGGGTGAGCACAGGGCACAGGGATGGCTGAGAAGTGCAGTCCAGAGGATGACAGGGGTAGGAGGCCTGGGTTCCCACCATTGATCTCCTGCTAGTCATTCAAGGAGCTCAGCCTTTGAGTCTCGGAAAATTGCAAGCTTGAGGGGCTGGGGTTGTGGCTCAGCGGCAGCGCACTTGCCTAGCATGTGCAAGGCCTTGGGTTCAATTCTCAGCACCACATAAAGATAAGTAAACAAAATAAAGGTATTGTGTCCAACTACAACTAAAAACTAAATATTAAAAAAGAGAGAGAGAGAATTGAAAGCTTGGATTAGGACCCCAGGATGTCTTCCAGCTACAACATTCTAGACTCCATATGCTAGCCATTCTATACAGGAGTATAGAATAAGAAGCGAAGCTTTTCTTCTAAATGAAGTATATTTTCTTGCCCCCAAAGAGTGATTTAGTAAGTACAGGGTCAGTGGTTCTCCTGGTAAGAATCCAGGACTTAAAATAAACGGAGGGAAGGAAGCAAGATTCTTTCACAGAGACTTGTGTTGGTTAGGTGGAGAGGAGCTGGAGGTACAGTCACATCACGCAGAGCTCAGAGGACTCTGGCAAAATCAACAATCATAAATATTGATCGAAGGCTTCTCATGGACCAGACACTATTATTGTAAGTACTTAAACAGATATCACCTCTTATGTTTCCGGAAGAACCCTAATATATACCCAATCTACAGATGAGGAAACCAAGATTTCAAAAGGCTGACAAATCATTTAACTTCTCTAAGGCCACACAACTGGCAAGAGAGGAAGAGCTGCAGTTTAAGCCTAGAATGCAGCCAGCCCTCAAAACAGTACAGTGACCTCCACTGCCACACAGCCTGGGATTTGATAATAGGAAGGCGGCCATCAGAAGCTGCTTGCAGAGAAGGCAGCCACGAGTCTCCAGGCACAGTGCCAACAGCCTGGAGAATTATATGGGAAAGACCCATCTCCCCACATTCCTGCCACCCCAATAGAGACAACTGCTAAATGTGGGTGGGTCCCTCCGAGTGCCCTCATGCCCCTTGCCCTTTGCTAAATGAACTTCAACCTTCAATTATAGTCTCCACTCCTCCTGGTCATAAACAGGTCATAAACAGCACTGACCCCTCCCTTCCTGCCAGGCTGGGACCTCAGTGCTCCTGTAACACTGCCAAATCTGCGGTGTGGGGCCACCTAGTTGTATTGCCAGGATCTGTTTCAGGACAGCCACTTCTGACCTTGACTCCAGACGGGGCAGTCAGAGGAACTGGAGAGGGCAGAACCACCAACAGGCCATGGGAAGCTTGGGGTTCCCATCTGGGCTGGATCACTTCTCTACACCCTAGCCCCGTTCCTCAGTTTCCCCACTGGGAAAGCACAGGGGAGGAGTGAAGGGGGAGCTAGAAGAATCTCGGTTACTCAAGAGGAAGCAGCTTCCATTCATTAGCATTTGTAAAGGGCTCTGAAAGCTGCAGATGGAAGCGGCTCCTCACAGGCAGCCTGTTAGGCCTAAAAATAGAGTCGTGTAGCACCTTCCGGCAGAGAGCTCCGGAAAGGGTGGAAGGGGCGCGGAGAATAGGTAGCCAGAGGTGGAAGAGGCTGACCCAGTCCTACAGGGCAGTGCACCAGTGAGCTAGCGGCCACCGCGGACCGCTGGCTGGTGAACTGACCTCCAGCACTCACAATCTGTTTGGGAAGGTCAGGGGCAGGTGGCCTGTCGTGCCTGGGGATAGGACTGCTGGCCCCAGGATTCAGATGCACCATCCTCACAGCAGCAGGGGCTTGGGGCCGTGGGGCAGGCAGCTGCAGGGGTGGCCCCCGGGTGGGCGGGCCCATGCGACAACGAGTGTCGGAGAGCGCTTCGCCTGGGCTCGGTGGCCAGGCGGAGGGAGGCCTGCGGGTCCAGACGGCTGCGGAGCCGCGGGTGGAAGAGCTGGCTGGGGGCGGGCCGGGGAAGAACCGCAGGGGGAGGGGGCCGGGGCCCACATTTTTCTGTGACTCAGGTCTGACTCAATGCCATTTCGGAACAGCCCGTGAGGCGGGGGGAAGGTGTTTCTGCAAAACGACAAAACAACTCCTTGCTCCGTGCAGCCCGCCCAGAGCTGCGGGCGGCTGGGAATCACCCCGGGTCCCCCTCGGGTGGCGGGGTGATAGAGCGACCTGGTCCCCGGGCCTTTCCCCTCCCAGGGGCCCGGCCGGCGCGGGCGGAGGGCGCCGCTTTCCCCAGAGCCGGGCAGAGCGCGCCGACGGGAAAGCGCCTCCAAGGAGAGCTAAAAAGGGAAGGCGCTGCTGCCGGGGCGCCGCCGCCGCCGGGGAAGGGATTCCCTCCGCCCGCGCCGCCCCCCGCCCCCGCCCCCTGCTCGGAAGAGCCCGGGATTGGGCCCGCCGAGTGCGGCAGCCGGGACTCGCTCCAGCTGCCCCCCGCCGCCAGGCCCGCTGGAGCAGGGAAGGGGTCTCCCCGCCGGATCTGGTGGGCGGTGGATGGGCCCCAGGGAAGGGCTGCGACGGATGGGGTGCCAGCAGCCGCAGCGCCCGCAGGAGCCCCGGGACTAGGACTGGCCGGGACTAAAGGGGAGGTGCTGGCTGCGGGGTGGCCACAGTGCCCACCCCCCACCCCTCCCACCCCAATCGGCACCCGAGGGGGGACCCGGAAGCCGCCGAGCCCGCCGTCTCTGCTGCGCCCAGCCCGCGCGGTCCTCTCCGGGTCTCTCCTGTCCCCGGATCCAGAGCCCGAGCGCAGTCCCGGGAAATCAGGAACGCTTAAACTTCACTTGGAAAGTTGTAGTTCCCCAGCGGGACCTGCCTGTCTCCGATCACCCTGACGCCTCGCTTTGACTGCGAGGAAACGGGAGCCTCTGCGACCCAATCTGCTGACCCGCTTTAGCTAACGAGTGGGAGAAACAAGGCTGCAACGCGAGTATCAGGTCCCCTCGGTTCAGGAACTTTCCTCGGCTTCCGAGCGCTAAGCATTATTGGGGGGGGGGTGTCACTCATATGGCAATGTCAGGTGAGTGTTTGTGCCCAGCAAGATGCTGAGGACAGAAAGATGAGCAGCGACCACTCTCTGACCTCGCGGAAGACACAGGGCAGGGACAAACAATGCAACTGCGAGGTGCAAACCGCACTGTTCTAAACACGGAAACAGACTCAGTATCATAGCAGTGCCCAGGATTTGAACCCAGACAGTCCGACTCCAGGGCCCACCCACACGTAACCACTGTGTGAAGCTGCTTCTTTTGTGCTTGACTATATAACCTCGAGACAAAAAAAAAAAAAAAAGGGGGAAATCACAAAACAGTATGTACAGTATGCTCCCAATTAAAATACATATAAACACAGGAAGAAGAGGGGAAAAAAGACCAGAAGAATATATGTCAAAATGATGGGTGATTTTGTTTTCTTTCTTTAAAATAAAAAATAAGCTCCATATTTTCTGCACTAAACATGAATTTTATAAAAAGGAAGAAAGCAATAAATGATAATAATGTGCAGCTTGTATGCAAAACTTCCCCAAAGGTGATGATGTTTGAGTTTGCCCCACTGGAAGAGGAGGAGTTAGTGGGATTGAGATCTAAGAAACATCAGTAGGGGAGAGAATTTTGGTGTGTGTGTGTGTGTGTGTGTGTGTGTGTGTGTGTGAAGAATGGAAGGAAAACAAGAGGCCGGTTGAAGAAACAGCAGGTAGGTTCAGTGCCATAGGAAGGAAGAGGAAAAAAAGAGTGCAGGAAATGAGGCCCCAGTCCCATTTCTAGTGAAGCAAGCCCCTCAGAGATCTCCAAACCCCTAATATTATCCTGCAATCTGCCCTGCCAAGAGAATTCCCTTGGCGTCTTAAGAGAGCCGTCCAGGAGTGGGCTGAGATTCCTGAAGGTTATTATTGTGCCATAAATCTTCTTCTGTCTTTGGAGGTGAGAAAGCTGGGTGTAGGACATTAGACTCTGTCAACATATTTGGGTCAGAAGGTGCCAAGTGCTGGGTGGAAATCATGGAGGATGGGCTGTTCCCATGCACATTTTCATTAATCTGGCCCCATTCCATAACTCAGGTTTACTCGAGCTCAGATTAGAGCCAGCAAAGACATTCCATTAATAAGCCCCCACTCGCACCATTCTGACCGGCTCTCTGAGGTCTCCTCGGTACACAGTGCTAATATCAGCCTCGGCTTATTAAAGCACTAGATTTTCAGGTGGTAGATGGCAGGTCTTGTTCCCCACATCTTCTCCAGGCTTCCCAAAGTGCCCTGGTTCCCCTATCCTTGCTGGGGAACCTGGGACAAAGGCCAGCTCATTGTTCCCCTCCTGGCTCTGGCCCTGGCAGAAGCATCCCGGACTCCTCCCACTCCCACCTGGAGAGTTGCAGCATTCAGGGCACAGAATGCAGACTAGCAGCTTCTCCGCAGAGTCTGAGTTCCAGGGCTGGAAATAGAGGGGCCTTTGCTCACGTCATTGCATGAAATTCACCATCTGCCACTTGAACAGGAGAGTCAGGGACGTTTAATGTGAAACCGCGGCTTCTGCTTGGGCAGTTGGCTGTCTTTCAAGATGAGGACCACAGCTGGCGCTGGAGCCCTGGGACCAGGGTTACCAAAGCTAGGGATTTGATCTAATGCTGGCTTGTAAGTGACAAGCCTACAGACATGGATCTCCTCCCTTCAGACATTCCCTCTATGCATCCCAGAGCACAGAGAGCAGGACCCAGCCCAGCCTTGCTGGGGGGCCCAGGGCTGATATGGCTACTTGAGGAGTAGCTGGGGCCAGAGCAGAAGCCATTGCCCAAGGTGGTTTGGTGGGACCCCCTCTCAGCCTCCCTTCTCTTCCTTCACCTGCCTGGTAGGTAGGGAGGCCGACTAAGAGGAGCCATTGTGATTATCTAAAACTCTGAAGTGTCTATTTGGCTCTGCTGGGGAAGGGAAACTCCTGGGCCTCCCCTGCTTGCCATCTTTTTAGTACGGAGTAAAGTGTTTCGGGGTTGGTCTTTTATCTGATTGTCTCCTTAGTGTAGTTTTTCATAAATTGGATTTGTTTGACTGCCTCCAAGCCTCAAGGGAGTCTGGAAGGAGCTGCTTTCCCCTGGGTGTGGCTGAATTAAGCTTCACCCTCCTCCACTTTCCCCGCCTCTCCAGTGAGTCCTGAGCCGAGATGGGGGAGGCAGAACTGAGTTTTATTCTTCCCTTTTATTCTTCATAGGATGCAGCCCAGTGTCTTGCACACTGACCACTCTGAACTCCAAAACCCTCTCTCCAGCACTGCCCACCATCTCTAGGAGGCTGTCCAATAGCACAAATGAAGGGATCTTCAAAAGCAACCCCGGAGTCTGCGCCTTCTCTGTGCTAGGAAACCTGTCCTTCCCCATCTTTGTTCATAGCCACTCCATCCTTTCTGTGGCTCAGGTCAAAAGTGTTGGTGTTCTTTACCGTTCTTATTCCTCTCGCCCCACACCTAATCCAGCTGGAAATTCTCTTTGCTCTGCCTTCAGATATGTGGGGAACGGAGCCCACCTAACTGAGCTCACTTCCTCCATCACCTCCTGCTGGGTTGTGGCAAGGGCCTCCCAGCTTCCATCTGGACTTCAACAGTCTGTTTTCATCATGATAGCCAGAGGATTAGCGTTAAAATCTAAGTGTGATCCCTCCAATAGCTCCCCATCTCTCTCCAGGCAAAAGCTACAGGCTATCCAAGGACCAGGACTCTTAGGGTCTGTGTGTACCCACTGACACCACCACCACCACTGTATCTCCCCTGTGGGCCATGCCAACCACGCTGGCCCTTGCCCTGGCTGGTCTCGCTGCCTGATTTCTCTGCCTTCTTCTCTTTCTCTTTCTCTCTCTCTCTCTCTCTCTCTCTCTCTCTCTCTCTCAAGCCCACCCTGCCACCACATTTAGATAGCAAATGTCCTCTGTACCAGCACTTCCAATCTCCTTTGTTCTATCCTTGCTTGAAGCACACGTCTTTATATTTTTTAGTATATGAATCCCCTCCCAGAAAGTATGCTCCACAAGACTGGGGACTTTGTCTCTTTTGTTCAGGGATGTGTCCCTAGGACTTAGTGCCTGGCATAGTGCACATGTTTAAGGAATCAGACAGGCATGTGGGTCTGAAGGGAATGGTGGTCACAGGCCTGCACTCTGTCCCCAGGAAGACTGGCCCCTCCACAGCTACTCTGGTTTCTTTGCATATCTCTCTCTCTCTCTCTCTCTCTCTCTCTCTCTCTCTCTCTCTCTCTCTCTCTCTCACCAGGGATGAACCCAGAGGCACTCAAACACTGAGCCACATCCCCAGCCCTTTTTGAATTTTATTATAGACAGGGTCTTGCTGAATTGCATAGCTGAGGCTGGGTTTGAACTCGTGATCCTCCTGCCACGGCCTCCCGAGCTGCTGGGATTACAGGCATGCGCCACAGCACACCTAGCTCTTTGCATATCTTTCTGGAAGATAAGGAGCTTCGGATCTGCTGGACACATAGGAAGAGGAAACAAAACTGAACCCATTCTCTTGACCCCATTAAGAGAATAAGAAGATAGGCCAAGATTGGGAGAAAGTATCTGAAAAAGACATATCTGATAAAGGACTGGAATCCAAATAAAGAACTCTTAAAATTCAGCCATAAGAAAATGAACCATCCAATTAAAAAATGGTCCATGGTGTAAAGTTGCACTGTAATTGTGAACAATGAATCAAAATGCATTTTGCTATCATATAGACCTAATTAAAACAAATAAATTATTTTTTAAAAAAAAATGAGCCATGAACTGTGGGTGTAGCTCAGTGGGAGAGTGCATGCTTAGCATGCTTGAGGCCCTGGCACAATCAAAGCCAAGCAAAGCAAATCGAACAGATACCTCACCAGAGAAGAAAATAGTGGTCTTCCTTTATCAGCAGTTTTGATTCCCAAGGTTTCAGTCACCAAAATCAACAATGGTCCATAAATATTAAATGGAAAATTCCAGAAATAGTTCACCTGAGTAGCATGATGAAGTCTTATGCCACCCCGCCTCCATCCTGCCTGGGGTGTGAATCCCTTGTCCTGCATATGGCCTCTGTCTATGCTACCTGCCCATTAGTCACTTGGTGGTCATCTCAGGTATCAGATCCACTGTCATAGGATTGCAGTACCTGAGCTCAAGTAACTTTTATTTTACTTAATAGTGGCCTCAAAGTACAAGAACAGTGATGTTGGCAGTTCAGATACGCTAGAGCAGCCTCCAAGACCACCCTCTGAGCGAAAAGGTGAAAAGTTTTTACTTAAGGAAAAAAAAAATCATATGCTGAGGTTGCTAAGATCTAGATGAGAATAAATCCAACCATGAAATTGTGGAGAAGGGAAAAGAAAATTCTGGTTTTATTGCTGCCTGCCCAAACTGCATATTTATGGCTATAGTGTGTGATAAATGTTTAGTTAAGATGGAAAAAGGAATAAAGCTGTAGGGTTTGATACTGTTTGGGGTTTCGGGGTTGATTGGGATCTTTGGAATGTGTCCTCCATGCATAGAGCAGACTACTATATACAGGTAGCAAATAAGCACATGAAAAAATTCTCAACATCACACGTCATCAGGGAATTGCCAATTAAAACAAATTGAGACACCACAACACACCTATTGGAACGGCCAAAATCCAAAATACTGACAACAGCAAGTGCTGGTGAGGATGTGGAGCAACACAAACTCTCATTCATTGCTGATGGGAATGCAGTAGCCATTTGAAAGCTAGTTTGGCAGTTTCTAATACAACAAAAATACTCTTAATATAGAATCAGCAATTGCGCCCCTTGGTATTTTCCTAAAGGAGTTGAAAATCTGTGTACACATGAAGCCCACAAATAGATGTTTATTCATAATTGCTTAACTTGGAAGCAACGAGAATGTCCTTCAGAAGGTGAATGGATAAACACACTGGTACCTTCACACAGTGGAATACTATTCAGCACCAAAACGAACAGAGCTATCAAGTCGTGAAAAGACACAGAGCAATCTTTAAGTAAAAGAAGCTAGTCTGAAAATGCTACATAAACTGTATGATTCTAACCATATGACATTCCAGAAAAGGCAAACTATGGAGACAGCAAAAATAAATAAATAAATAAAATAAAAATTGGTGGTTGCCAATGGGTGGGGGCAGAGGAGAGATGAATAGGAGGAACACAGAGATATTTAGGGGCTTGAAACTGTTCTGTCTGGTCCTATAATGATGGAAGGATGTCATTACACATTTGAATGGGCATCACCAAGAGTGACCCCCCAATACAAATTATGGACTTTAGGCGATAGTGGTGCATTTGTCAGAGCAGGTTCACTGTAACAAATGTACCATTCTGTGGGAGTTGTTGACAGTGGGAGAGATGTGGATGCAGGAGAAAGGGGTTAGAAGAATCAGGAAGGTACAGGAGAACTTTCTGTGCTTTCTACTCAATTTTGCAATGAATCTAAAACTGCTCTAAAAAAATAAAGTGTATTTTTGAAAGCCAACAGGCCACAGGTTTTTTCGGGCAGTGACTTTTCAGGCTCTGAATGACTACTTATCTGCCAGAGATGGGGCTTTGTTCTGGAACAATCCTCATCAAAAGTCTCAGGATCAAGGAGGCCCTAGATGAGGGTGTGGAGGCAACACCCCTGTGGATCCTCAGCAGACCCCCTGGGTTTGCTCCTTTCCTGCTCAACTGGAGGAAAATAAAAGACTTCTGCTGCTGTTCCCACCCTCAATCCCAAGATCCCAGGCAAAACACGATCCTTTAATCCACTGGGATGTGGGGAAGGATAGAGGAAAGGGAACAGCTGGGATTGATGATGACCCTGGAAAGCAGGAGCAGGAATCTGGCCTCTGCCCAGAAGTCCAGGTCAGCCAGCCCCTCGGGTCCTCTCCTACAGCAATTCTGCCCTAAGGACAGTTCATATCACATTTTGTCACTCTCATCACTGTGGTAGGAAATGTAGTTTCATTCTTGCTCATGGACACCAAAGGGCCAGAGAAAGGCCTCTCCAGGGTAAATAGCCCATGCCCTCTTGGCGATGGATTGTGAGGCCACAGGTTCAATGCCTGGATTTGCATATACAGCCTCAGTCCCTGTAGCATTCGCATGATGTCCATATTAGTATGTATGAACCAAGCTACTTGCCCAAGGCAACAAAGCTAGGGAATTCTTGGAGTCTGGATTGCAACTTGGGTCTTTTTACCTGAGAAGTTGCTATCTACTGCAGTCAGCTCTCAGGCAAGGGAAGGACAATCCCAGCCCCTAACCACCTTGCTCCATCATGCTAGGGATGGACTGGGCCAGAGACAGGACTCTTCGTGGTTTGCACCCTGCAGCCACCCCTGCCTGGTGAAGCCTGGTCTCCGAAACCTGCCAGGGCCGTGTGTGGGTTTCCTGTTGTTAGGACAGGAAAAGGAGAAAGAAGTTGACAACCTTTTGTTAAGTACCTGGAAAACTGAAGAGGTGGAAAATTATTATTTCCATTACGGCGTGCTATGGTTTGGATTCAATTTGTCCCCCTCATCCAAGGGTTCCTGTGCTGGAAACTAGGTTTCCTAATGTGGTGATGTGTGAGGTGGTGGGACCTTTAAGACGTAGGGCTTAGTGGGAGTTAGTCTGTCCGAAGAGATGAATGCTGTTCTCAGGGAGTGAGTTGCTCCCTCTAGAGTGGGTTGTTATAAAAAATAAAAAGCAATGCTGGCCCCCCTCTAGCCTCTGGATTCCTGTTTTGAAACATCTCTTCCACATGCTCTCCTGCCATTGTGAGGCCATCACCATGAAGCCTCATCAGAACCAAGCAGAAGCTGGCATCATGCTCTCGAATGCCCAGAACTATGAGTTAAATAAACCCTTTTTCCTTATAAAGCATCCAGCTTCAGGCATTTTGTTTTAGGAACAGAAAACAGACTAATACACGATGAATGAAGGCATTGCCTTTGAAGGTTGTGAGTTTTCCTCCCCATTTACTTAGCAACTGCGTTGATTTCCTGGCTATGACTGTTTCAAAGCTCTGGTTCCTATCTTCCAAGTTTTCTTTGCTAGATTAGGGAAGATTAGACTTAGACAAAGGAGAATTCCTATAGGCAAAGTTAAATGACAGCTTAAACTGAGCAAGGTCTCTTCCCTGGGTGGATAAAGAGAAAGGGCCAGGAGAATCTTCTGAAGACTGGAGAGGCTGTACCTCGATTGTTCTTAAATCTGTCACAATCTTAGTTATATTTTCCTTTTTTCCTCTTCATTGTCAGCCATGAAGGAAAAGATAAGAGGAAAAGGTGTCTTAGGAGACAACTTTACATTTTTCAGTTCAAGTTAAGTTCACCAAGATAGCATTTAAAGTAACCCTGTTAACAGAGCTGCAGATTAAATATATTACACTCAGCATAACATCAGTGCCCACATGATCCCCGCCTTGATTTTACACTTGAGAAATGAACGTGGTGCTTGACATACCGATATCCACACTCATTCCTGAGGATGAGATTACATGTAGCCTGAGAGGAGCATTGAAATGGGGAAGAGCAGTCCCAGGTCTTGACCTTGGGTGTGTGAGGGGAGACTTAGGGGTTGCCTAGGATATGAACTTCAGGGTTTGTAGGTCTAGGACATTTGTCCCTATCCCTAGGGATCACTCAGCTCTATGAGCAATTGGAGATGAAAAGCCAAACCCAGCAAGGAATTTCAGGTCTTGCTGCCTCAGTTCCCCTAACTGGCTCTGTGTGTTTGGAGTCCACCCAGTAGCTGTGGACATGGAGAAGTGTGCAGGCCACTAAAACAGAGATGACAGAACATCACGGTATATAGCTCAGGAGTGGAAGAACTTTTAATTAAAGAAGAAGAAGGAGACCGGGAAGGGAAGAGGAAGGAGGAGGAGGAAGGAGAGGAGGAGGAGAAAGAGGAGGAGGAGGTCAGGCTAGGGGGAAAGGGAAAGAAGTCAAAAGCCCCCCCCCCCTTTTTTGAGTACTTGGGAAAATGGAGAGGAAAAAAATTATTATTTCAATTACTATGAAAATGTATTTTATTAGAAGATGGGGATTCATCATTGACACTCAAAAGCCCGAAAAGCAATATCCAGCACTATAATACCCCTGTCTCCATGCAGGGAGAATGAGTTATTAAACCAGAAGATGAATGTTTTGCAGTTCAGTTAACTGCATCTGTTAAAAAAGAAATAGTTCTAAACTAGCTGTGGATCCACGACCCCACCCCACTGAAGCTGCCTCTTGCCAGCCCCCCACCTTCCTAATCTTCAAGGATCTTCGCCCCCCACCCTCTTTCACATTTCTATGGCATATGAAAATTCTGGAGTAAGAAAGAAAGAAAGAAAGAAACCCAGCAAATTAAATGCAAACCAGAGGGTTTTTTTATTATTATTATTAAAAAAAACAGTTGCATATAGTTCAATTGTTGTGGAGTGTGGCGATGTAAATGCGGTGCATTCTTATGTATAACAGCCTTCCCTTCCACTCCCATGGCAGCCTCAATAACGCTGCGCTTCTGTTCTGCATGAATAAATATGTATAAAATGTAATGCTGCAAAGAAATAAAATCCGATAACTGAAAGATACCATTTCTTAGATTCCGGGAGCAACATGAGGCACCAGCTTTTCTGATTCTTTAGTATTTATGTGAGGAGCCATTGAAATGATAATGTGGAATTTATTATTATTTTTTTTTTCAGGGGCAAGTCATTTCCAGGTGTTCATCAGGGCTTTAAGACACGGAGGTTGTGGTGGTCTACCTACTTTCGCGTTTTTATTTTCTGGGTGGGGTCTGCGGCTGCTCGACTGTTTCTCCATCAGGTCTTGCACCCACAGCAGAACTGACCTAGTAGCGAATAATGAATTGATCCCCCTCAGAGCCAGGGGTGTGCAGCCCTTTCACCACTGAGACTCATGTGCCAGAGAAGTCAACAGTGTGCCCCTGTGAGCCAGGGCACCAGTCCTTATGTACAATTCCCAGCCATCAAAGGGTGACTTCACCCTTTTCTCCAAGTCATGAAGCCATACAGGGTAGTATTTTAGTAATCACCTTCAATATGAGCCAATTATTTGTTTGTGTATGTGTGTGTGTTTTTTAAGAAGAAACTGCTTATAAATTTTAGCACTTTCTGGTTTTTTTTTTGGGGGGGGGGACTGGCTCACAATCTTGACCGGCTCCTTAGTCATCTGTGAGGGGCAAGGCTGGGATTTATGAAGGGTCAGGTGGCCTGATTCCAGCACTCGCAGCTCCTACAGGCTGGCCCGGGGTTACCTCCTTGCTGGTCTCCCAGGGAAGCCTCAGGCTATCCTTCCAAAGCCTCTTAGATCCCTTGCTACTGCATTTCTTCTTTCCTCCACCTGAACACTCTTCCCGGCCTTGTTGGTCTTCTCAGGTGGGACATTAGCTTTCTTGAGCAAAGTCAAAACTTCAGTTTGGTTAGCAAGAAAATGTAAGCAAATGTCTGATGCTGTTAAGGTAGAAAGGAAGATGAGCACCTCTCTCTCAGCCTTTGTGTGACCTAAGCCAGTTTGCTAACCTCTCTGGGCCTTGGCCACTTGCTTTTAAAATGGGAACAATCACAGTACCTCCTTTATTAAGTCCTGGTTAGAATCTAAATGCAAATTACACAGCATGATGCTGGAACAGAGAAGCACTCCATACATATTGGCTGTTTAATTATGTTTTGAGTTTCAGAGATTTTTTTTTTCCTGCCCTTAAAAACACATCAAATGGACCATGCGTATCTGGGACTTCCCCCCCCCCCCCAAATCTGGTTCTCCAGAGACAGCTGGTGTAGTCATCAGACAACAAAGCAGTGAGGAGGCTCCCTGATACTTCAGGGGGGATAGGAATCCTTGAACGGAGCCCCTCCCCCTTGGGGACAAGGTATCCCAGCCATTCCACCTGTCTCCTTGCTCAGGCCCTTTTGGTATACTTCCTCCTTGTCCCGTGGATGTCTGAATGAGGACAGGTGGCTTTGGAATGAAGGGAATATGAGTATTAAAAGACTTTCTTTTGGTATGAATCAATAACTGCAGGGCCAGGTGGTCTGAGCCCCCTGGCAGATGGGTAGGTTCTTAGGACTCTGAAGCCTTCGAGAAGTCAGATTAGCAGTCCTTACGTGAAGCGCCCAGCACAGCCCAAGCCCCACTGCCCCAGGCCAGAGCCTGGAGACTGCAGTCCCGCTGGCCAGACTGCCAGGACCCCGGACCGAGCGGAGGGAGGCGGCGCCGGCTGCAGATGCGGTGCAGGGAAAGCCCCGAGCCGGTGGCTTTTGAGCCCGCACCCAGGCCACGCGCAGCGGGGACACTCCCAAGCGAGCCCAGGCGAGCCCAGTGCGTCCCCTGCGCCCCGAGGCTCACCCACTCTCTCTCGCCTGTCATGAAGCCTGTCGGGGACCACCGCGCGTGTGGGCAGCGGGGCTCTCCTTGCACTGACAGCAGCTTCCTGCGGTAGCTTCACAGAGCCACGTGGAGAAGCTTCCAAACGCGCAGCCCTGGGCCACCTGCGGTGTGGGACGCCCGGAGTCAGAGCCTGGAAGGAGGTGGAGGGAGGGGCACCGAGATGCAGGACGAGGGAGCAGCCCAACCTCATGCGCGCGCGCACACGCGCGAGTTTGTCACCTCAGCTGAAACCCGCAGGCAGAAGGGAGGCCGTACAGTCCCATTCTTCACCCGGACTCGATCTGTGTCTCCAAATAGTAACTTGGCTGGGACAGGAAGACCCAGCTACTACCAGCTGGCTCTTTGCAGGTGAATCCCGGGCAGGGACAGGAGCAGCTCCGGGGAGGGAGGGGTCCAGTGAAGGTGGATCAGGGAGGACAAAATCCCTGGTATTTCAGGCTGGAGCACCTAGGAGGGGACTGGCCTGTAAAGTGGTATTTGGGGGTTTCTACTTAAAACCCATCCCGCAGGCCAGGTGTGTAGGGAGCCTGTGGAGAGCCTGGGCTCCGTCGCCGGGACTGAATGCAGCACCCAGATGGGAAGGCTCCCATCTCTAGGTTGCACTTTTCTTACTTTTCAGTGCGAGTTTACCTGACGCGCCAAGTTAGTGCGATTTCCGCTGTGGAGGCTGTGAGTCATCTGTTGCTCATATCTGACTGCAGAGTACAGGCAGGGGAAAGCTTCCCTCTATGGGGCTGGGGTATCCCCACTGCCTCTGTCCCCAAGCTACTCACACCTGGCCAGTCCACGTCTGGAGTGGAGCCCAAGATTTGCTAACAGGGGAGCATTTCCTGGCTTCACCTAAGAGGAGGCTCAGTGCAAGGAACAGATCAGCAGACAACATCCAGGCCATGCTCTCGTGACATCCTTCCTTTCAAAACATTTTTTTTTTTTTTTTTTTGGTACCAGGGGCACTTAACCACTGGGCCACATTCCCAACCCTTTTTATTTTGAGACAGGATCTCGCCAAGTTGCTTAGGGCCTCACTAAGTTGCTGAGGCTGGCTTTGGACTTGCTGGACTCCTGCCCCAGCCTCCTGAACTGCTGGAATGACAGGCATGCGCCACCATGCCCATCTTCAAGACATTCTTAAACTTTAATTGTAGTCACCACAGGGATGCCACCATGGACAGACCCCAGAGGCTAGAAGAGGGCAGTCAGGCAATTCTGTTCTATTTTCTTACTACAAAAGAACGAGGAGGAGCAGGAGCTATAAATGAAGGTTTTTTTTTTCCCAACTCTGTGGTGACGACTCCTCTGTGTACCTCTATCTCTTTTGTGACAGAAAAACAGGACCAGCCCTTGCCCATGGGAAATGCTCGCTGTCTACTGCTCTAGCGTAGTCTTTAAGAGCCCACTCACAGCCAGTAGGGCCACAGGTAGGCAAAGGTTTCCAGGTGATGAAGAGCCAAACACCCAGATTTCAGAGGCTTGTGGAAGGCCACACGATGAGAGCTCACACTTCTGGAGGGGCCCCGGACCTCCTAGGTTGTCTTGTGATGTGTCTGATCTGGGTTGCCAAACCAGGGGCTCCCCAGGGGCAGGGACTTCGTCTTTGCTACTCTTGTCACTTTCAAGTCTAGCACTGGGCCTGGCACAAGGGAGTCACTCAATAAACTTGTCATTCAGGCATGAATCGGCTAGTGACAGAGATAAGATTTAAGTCCAACAGGGAGAAATGACCATCTCCCCAGAAGATCAGGACTCCAAGAAGCCTCAAAAGAAGTGGGAGTAGCCATGGGGTTATCTAGTCCCAACTCCTCAGTTACAGAAAGTGAAGGGCCAGGGAGCTGAGGCCACTTACTAAATCCCACACAGGTCATTTAAACAGGGCCCAAACTGCTCCCCGGTGGGGAAGGGCAGGGAGGCAGCACAGGGGTGCTCCACGGGGAGGTGTGATTGCAGGCTGCGGGACGCACACATGCCGCAAAAACAAAAGTGCACGATTCAACCCACTTCCGCAGCAGCAGTGCAGTGATCTCTGAGATCTAAGCATTGATCGAGGCGAGTTTTAATGACCCAAATCTCTTCATCCTCCCTCGCTCACGGAAAGAAGAAAAAATTTTTTTTCTGGTATGCTAATTTCATCATAAGATGCAATAAATTTCTATGCCACACAGAGATCATTTGCACAGCGGGGTGCCAAACACCGTGTTTTTTTCTTCTGGGTCCGAGAAGTGGGCCAAGAAGAAAGTGGAAGAGGGTGACTAGGCGGGTGCCTGGCACACAGGCCTCCAGGGAGACCCTGAGCTGGCTCCATCTGCCAGTGGACACTTGTCTTACTGTCCAGACACACCTACTTCACAGGGTTTTTTTTTTGTCACTTTCAGATACTCAAATGGCTACATATGTGTAAGATATTATTATTCCAGAATAAAGATCAAAGAGAGACTATTGCTGACCATCCTGGAGTTTTAAAGGCAAAAGTGGTCAAGGCCACTCCTAAGGCATCTGCATTCTGCTTTGTTCTGGGGGTGATGTCTCTTCCCTGACAGTGCATGTACAGTTGTCCCTCCATATCCACAGGTTCTGAATCTGTGGATTCAACCGACTCCAGATGGAAAATATTTGAAAAACAAATTGCCTCGGTACTGAACACGTACAGATGTATTTTTTTCTTGTCGTTATTCCCTAAACAATACAGTATAGCAACTATTTACATAGCATTTACATTGTATTAAGTCTTGTAAGTGATCTAGAGCTGACTTAAAGTATACAGTAGGATATGCACAGGTTACCATGATACCACACCATTTAATGTAAGGGATTTGGCACCTGCGGATTTTGATATCCATGCAGAGTCATGCTGCCAATCCCCTGAAGATACTGAGGGACGACTGTATTCATCTTGCTCCTAATGCTAACATGAGGTCCTCCTAAGCAAAGTCTCCACCCTTCCCCAGAAGGTGCCTGCCCTGTGGCAGGTTCACGCCAGCTCCAGGGGACATCTCAAGATGGTCTGTGCCTTCCTTCCCATCCCTGCACAATCAGGGCAGGGGCCCCCTTCTCTCTTTCTCGTGCCTTAGGAAAAGGCCTTTCTCCCCATTCTGCAGGTGACCAAGGAGGAACAATGAGGGAAGGGACAGGTCCTATGGGGCTCTGGTGGGAGGAGCCTCAGCCTCTGGATTCTGCTCAAAGCCAGTGATTCCCCTGCTCCACTAAGGGTTTTGTAGGCCCCAAGAATTCGATGCTGTGACCTAAATAAAGAAATGTGGGGCCTGGGTCTACTGGTGCTTACTCAGGCCTTCCTTCCCCACTTTCTGCCCTGCTCTGCGTGGGGACGGCCAGGTGGGAACTGACTTTTGCAGGCTTCGATTCCCAGACCTCCCGTGTCATCTGGCTTGAGTCTGAGTGGTCACCAGAGGTGCTGCAGGAGATGACAAGGCCAGAGGGAGGAAGGAACCAGGATATTTCCACCCCTGCCTCTTGGCCCTGGACAGTGTCCCTGTCCTCTGCCGTGTCTCCTGGGGGTCTCCCTTCCCAGGGATACTTCAGCCCAGGAACTTTCAGAACTCCCCAGCCTCACCTGGCCCCTCCACCCTGTGGATGGTAAGTACTTCTGGTTGCTACTAATTTTTTAATTGTCTGTCATTTGCTCCTCGGCTTCTCCACTCCCCTGTCACCTGCATGAGCAATGCCCTGTGCCGCATGCCCTGTGTTTTCAGTGTTAAGCGTGGGTTTCTATTAATCTGTCTGGACCCAGCTGCTGGTTCCCAGAGGCTGCAGGGATGCTGACCCAGCCCCTGAAGGCAGCAGCAGCAGCCCCCTAGCCTCTGATGGACTTGTGCCTGCTCTGGTGATCAGGGTCAGCTAACGCACAGGCCTGGACACAGAGAGGCCAGATCCTGTCACCTGCTGCTTCCTGCAACTATGGTATGTCTTCATCCACCTTTGTCTTGTCTGTCCCTCTGCGCCAGGCTGAAAGCTCCCTGAGACTTTGACAGTCCTGTTCATAGAGGTCACTCCTGAGACTAGAGCCATACCAGGCATCTAGTGGACACAGAAAGACTTGTTGAGAGCAGGTGTGAGTGATGTCCCTTAAGTTCCAGAGTTGTCCCCATGTGCAACGCCTCTCCTGTGTAATCTACTCTCCCTTTCTGTCTCCTGGGATTATTATCTATTGCTGTCCAGGGCACATGCCATCAGTATCTGCTTGGACCACCTGCCCTTGAGCGTCCTTCCACAGAGGGAAGAGGAGAGTGCAGCAGTTAGGTGGAGGCTGCAGGCCGAGTGCCCTGGCTCCAGACTTGACCGTGGGAAGGTGGGGACACGTGGTTGAATCTCCGTAAACCTCAGCTATAAAATCGGGCCCAGAGCAGGTATCCCACCCAGGGCTGTGAGAAGTAAATAAGTTAATAAATGGAAAACCCTGGCTACCCCACGGCACAGCACGTCTGTGATCGTCCTCATCCCCTTCGGAGTCTAGCTCTTCAGGACCAACGAAGAAGGAACACTGGTGAGACCTGGGGACCCTCCAGGGTGACTGTCTAGTGTCACAGGTCGGAGAATCTTCACTTTGAACCCTATCTCATTAGCTTTTCTGCTGTTTCCCTCTGTCCTTCCCCCCAACTTTTTCAGGGGGAAAAAGGCATTTAAAACTGGGATTTATCTTCTCTTTCCAGGGGAGGAAACTGAGAAGCACGAGGCAGCCTTGCCCAGGCCACACAGCACATCTGGGGAAGAGTCGAGGAGTAGAGGGTTTCCGAGTCACCCTTATGACAGCCTGTACGTTGACAGGACCAGTGACATGCTGGTGCCAGCCAGACCCAGGCAGCCCAACAGGGGCAGGGGAAGGGCTCCCCTGGGTGAAGGTGGGTGACCTCTTCCCTCCGGGACCTCCCAGGTCCAGCACTGGGGAGGCATGCAGAACCTGCCGCCGCTGTTTGTCCTGTGTGTGTGGCAATGTTACCGCACCCTGCTTCTATCAGGGGTCTGGGGCAAAGGACAAAGGGAGGCCACCACCTGGCAGAAGGGGACTTGGCACCAGGAAGAAAGACACAGCAGGTGTGGTTTTAGAGGCTACTGTCATGGCCTTGATCTTGTGTTTTGGTGCTTTGACATCTTGGGGGTCTTGCTGCCCCTCCCAGAAAGAGCTAATTCCTAGAGATAATGACCCCACCCCTTTGAGCAAGCCTTTCATAAGCACGCTGGTCAACCCGGCTGTCATACGGAAGGCCACCCAGGGCCAGGTGGCAGAGGACTAGGACAGCCTCTATTCCCCAGAGCTTGCTGAAAGTCATCCCACCAGCCAATCCTGAGCCTGCTCACCCTGCCTCGCCCGCTCCTTTCCATGGAAACCATGATAAGACTCTTGCTCCCGTCTGCCCGCCATGCCTCTGCCTCCTGACCAACCCTGGTGTTTCCCGTAGCCCCAGATGGCGTGCCCTGCCTATTTCCAAGGATCGGTGAGAATAAACTTCTTCCTTCATGACAGTCCCCTCCCTTCCTGGTGTCGTACCACACCTGATTAAAACAAACCCCAGGTACCCTGCCAACGACAGGGCATCTGTAGAAAGCTGGGACTGCAATGCTTGTTTAGAGGTTCAGAAATTCAGGACCTCAAATTATCCTTAGCACAATTACCCTTAATGATATCCTTGATCAAGCCTTTTCTGATGTGGGAACAGCCCCAAAGAGCCAGCAGGGGGTCCTATGACTCTGTCACACTGAGATTGGCCAGAGCAGTGTTTGTAACCATCCCTTTGCTTCATGTCACCCCCCACACACACACACACCCACACTCCTGACCCCAAACTGGCCACTCAAAAGCTGACGCCAGTGACCTCTCTGTGCCCCAAGAGGCTGCAAGCAGATCTTAAACTCTTGCCCCTGCGTCCCTATCCAGGGAAGGTTGGATCTGCACTTAAAATTAAAAAAAAAAAAAAAAAGAAAACATCGAGCCGAAGATGGCACCAAATTAGTTCCTTCAACAGACAAATTTGCTCCTGGAACACTCTGCCAACCTGCTAATGAGTCGTCTTGAACCTTGCGCGGTGTTACCTCTAATTTTGCAGCCTGCTAGGATTTGAGTTCTGTGGACAGCCTCACATTTGGTTTGGAATTATAGGCTGAATTGCTGCTCACTCCTATTATTGTGCTGTCAATCTTGTATTAGCACATTATAATATGGTACACTGAATGCATCTGTTCCGTATATCACGGGGCGGCATTGTCATTTGTTGAATCATTTTGTCTTATATGATTGTTAAGCAATTATTTCATCTCAGGCGCCTTAAACTTTGATTACTGTATACTATTTATGGGGGATGTAAAAAGAGGGCAACCTCCACCATCAGCTCTGGGTGCTCACAAATATTTACGTGGAAGTGCAATAAAAGCTCCCGACTCCTGGACACATGTCCTTGTCCTTGCATCTGAGAAGAGAGCTGGGAAGAGGATGGAGTGGATGGAGCAGACACATCTTGTCTCAAGGGCTGGAGAGTTTGGAGGCAACTGAAGAGCCACTTGGAAAACCTCCCTCCGATTGCCATTGCTGGCAGATCAGCTCGCTTGTGTGCTGCAGAGGGCTCGTGCACAGATCTCAAACGCTGGGCCCCTTTAAACTGAATATGAAATGCACCCGTTTCTAGTATTTCGTGAGAAGCATTTATGAAGGTTGAAGAGCTGTTATCTGAGATTCGTAGCCCAAGTCAGTGAGATAGACTCTCCTAATTAGTAAGACAAGGAGGACTGGAAAGTTGCTAAAGCTACCTGGCAGGCCAGGGAGCCCGCTGTCACCACCACAATGACAGTATTGCCTTCTCTGCTGAGCCTGTTGTACTGTCAGGATGCAAGTTCTCCTCTCCGAGTGGGTTGGTGGATGCGCTGCCGATTAGATGGAAGTGAGTGCAAACCATGACTCAGGAGGCTCCAGGAGGCTTCGGGAGGGTGCCGATTGATCAAAAAGGAGCCAGAGGGGATCAAAGAGGAGCCCCAGGACAAGATGCTCAGTTCATGCCCAAAGAGTACAGAGAAGGGAGAAGGGAGAGCTTGGCCCCTGCCACCAGCATAGCCTCTTGCCTTGATGTCCCCAAAGCCCAGGGCACTTTCCTTTCTGTCTTCTGTCCCCAGCCTTCGCATGACAAGTTCAATTCTATAACTTCTCCATATTCTTTTATTGTCCACTCTTGAATTTTGCTGCATTCAAACGTGAATTTTTGCCTCCATGTCTAAGGCTTATTCTAATCCCTCTGCCCTGCTGGAAAAGTCTTCCCCTCTCCTCTCCTCTCCACTCATTCAAGTCCTGCTCATCCTTCCAGGGATAGCCAGGCTCACCTCTTCCAGAGAGCCCCACCCGGCAATGCTCTCTGACAGCTAATTACCAGGTTGCCTCCACCCCAGAGCTTGCTGCTCTCCCCCACATGAGGGGTACACTTGTTGGAAGTAAGGGTGGAATGTTCTGCTTCTTTGCACTAGATGGCACATTCCTAATGCAAGGAGAGAGATCATACTGAAACCAGGTACTACCTGGCCTTAGGGTATGTCCACCATCCTCCCCAGACACTGGTGAATAAAGAGGGCTTTTATCTGTGGAGAGCTTCTGAAAGCTGTGTTTTACATGAATCATCTCATTCAATCTTTCCAACAGGCCTGTGCACTAGTCTGTTTGTTGCTATAACAGAGGCTGGGTTATGTATAATGTATAAAGAAAAGAGGTTTATTTAGCTCAGTTTGGAGACTGGAAAGTTCAAGATTGGGTGTCCCCATCTGTTTGGCCCCTTCGAGGGTCCCCTTAGCTGTGTTACAACATGGTGGATGGCATCTGGTAGGGAGATCACCTGATGAGGCAGGAAGCCAGAAAGATTTCAGGGGCCAGGCTTACTCTTTTTATAGCAAATTGTTCTTATGGGAAAAAGCCAAGGTCCCTTCCAAGGGCACTGACCCCAGTGACCTAATTGCTATCCACTGAGACATTCCTCTTAAAGTTGCTGTTAGCACCCAACATTGTCGCACCGAGGATCTGGCTTCCTCACACAAACCCTTGTGGGGGACACACTCAAATCATTTCCAAACCATAGCAACTTAAGAGATGAGTTCTCTTATTTCCCCCTTTTATGGATGAGGAAAGGGAGGCTTAGTGAATTTAAGATCACAATATAGTTCGGGGCTGAATCCGAATTCAGGCCAGGTCTGGCTTATTCCAGCATCTTTCCTTATCCCTTGCACTCAAACACAAGAAACAGGCCAGGGCTGGTCTTTTCTCTGAGCACCAAGCAAGGGTGTGCTGGCCACTAGTCCTCACTTGCTCTCCACCCTAGCACCAGGCACATGACACAACTACAGTCCCTTGGGACTCTTCCAGGAAGCTGACACTTGCCTTCTTGCTGAAGCAAAGGAGCTGTATGCTCTAGTGTCATGGTGACAAAGACTCTGAAATCGCCAGGTTGAAAGGACACAGGAGGACAGTCCATACAACAACCTGCATTTATGGCTTCGGCAGTATTGCTGCTATCGAAGCTGCTCTGGCAAAGGTCCGCAGTGATTTTCTGAATGAAGCTACACTCACATTCAAATGAATACTCGTCATTGGTGTCCCCCAGGGTCCTCTGGAGAAGTCAGTCTTGTGTTCCAGGCACGCAGCCCATATGTGAAAAACGCAGGGAACACCTGTGTACCGGAATTGTCTCTATCCCAAGCTATAGGCCACCAAGAATCTGCCTAGCAACCTCAAAGTCACATCCTGCCTGAAGAGTTGATTTCTCCAACCCTTCTTAGGAGTCAGGCTCCCTTCTCTTCTGTAATTCATGAACATGGAATTGCATGCCAATTTGTTGATTCATTCATTCACTTGCTCATTTCATTTATTTAACAATGAATCCCTTACTAGATAAATACTTACTCTGCTCCAAATCAACTCTGTAAGGGGCTAGGGCTAATGTTTGGGTAAGAGTGTCCTCCCACAGCATTCAGGTCCATCTCTGCCCTTAACAGACAAGTGATCAGAAGCAGCCACCGACTCTCCCACCCAGACTGGCCATCCAGAGGCAGTTCAGTGCAGCCCCCTGCCATTTAAACCTGCCCCTCAATTTGATAGCAGGCAGTCACCCTGGCTATCAGTTAGTGGCTGGGAAAACTTGGGCGTGTCTTCAATGTACTGAGTCTAGACTTGTTCACCTTTAAAACGCAGCAGGAAACCGAGCCTGTCTCACGGGGAGGTGAGGGTTGAATGGAACCATGTGTAGAGAACCTTCAGCGCTTCTGAAATCTGGATTCTCTGATCAAGGTCAAGACACAGGAGCAGGGAGCCACAGAGGGCCACTTGGTGGCCCTTCAGGGTAAGACTTTAGCTTCTAAATAGTCTGCTGGTCAGTGACAGAGACCTGAGACAGAGTGGCCCACTGGGCTGAGACCCTGGCACCAGACACATCCTATGGACAACGGGGAGCGCCCAGGCAGAGGTGGGTGGTGGAGGGCATGGTGCTATCTGCTGGAACAGGGGTCTGGGGGGAGGGAGCGGTCAGAGGGCACCAGAGCTCTCCCCAGGATAGGTGCTGCTCAGATCGAAAAGCAATGTTGAGGGGTGGGGAGGGACAAGGTCATAATTTTAACCCGACTTGTCGGTCCCTATTTTATTCCTTGTGGCCTTTATTTCTTTATTTTTAAAAATCCTCCCAAGTTGCTAGGTCCTGAGGAAACACCTAGTATATTTTTATAACATTTACCAAATAAAGTTTTATGATGTTCTCATTTATATTTTATTCTTTTGGAAAATAAAGCTCTCTGAAATACGTCTGGAGGAAGTACACTTTACACACACACACACTCACACACACACACACACACACCTGCTAGCCGTAGTTGCTTTGGAGGTGGAGAACCGAGTGGAAGGGAGCCTGGTTTTTCACTATGACCCTTATTGATATACATGCTAACTCCCCCCCCCAAAAAAATGATAATAACAACAGCTAATCAAAAGGGAGTCTCTGCTCTAAGTTCAACTGCTTCCTATATATTTCCATTTCATTGTCTCTCACATGCGGGGACTCACAGTGACCCTCCACCTTCTTTAGACCATAAGGTCCTTGGACACAGGATGGACCCTGGGGTGTTCAGCTGCCCCAGCCCTTCTACACGCATCAGCCAAAGAAGAACTGACAGCCTTGGCTCCTGCTCCAGGTTGGGCTTACAAGCGAGGTGGCCATGGGCCTTGCTTTTCCAACCCTGGCGCTCTCCTCAGCCGAGGACCCCTGGCTTGCTGCAGGCACTGTCTCTGGGTCCTGTATGTCCAGCCAGGATCTTCCACATCACTATGCAAAGATATGGGGCAAATCTTCCTAAACCATTATTTTCAAGCTATTCCTTTACCCAGGAACCTATACCTCTCTTTTGTCCCTGTCCAATCTCAGCTCTCTGCTAGGTGTCAGGGAGGCATATAACACCATGCCTTTAAAGCAATCGAGGGGCTCAGTATTCTCTCACCTTATTTGTTCAGCTTATCCCTCTCTTTTCTTAGAGAATCCTGGGATAACTGCTTGCCTTAATCCATTTTCTCTTGCTAAAATAAAGTACCTGAGACTGGGTAATTTATAAAGAAAAGAGGTTATTGGCTTACAGTTCCAGAGGTTGGGAAATTAAAGAGCATGAAGCCAGAATCTGCTCAGTCTCTGGGGAGGGCCTTCTTGCTGCATCATAATAACATGGTGGAGGGCACCATGGGGCAAGAGTGTGCCAGCTCGGGCCTCTCTTCTTCTTCTTATAAAGCCACTAATACCATCATGGGGACCCCACCCTCATGACCTTATCTAATGCTAATTATCTCCCAGAGGACCCACCTACAAATATTCTTAACATATAAACTTGGGGACTGAGTTTCCAACACACGAACACATCAAACCCTAGCACCCCGCCAAGTCCTCATTCCCCCAGGAAGCCTCCCAGGCGTCTTCCACCTGTCCCTGCTCTTTTCCAAACCCACACGTGCCTCTGTCACTGTGCAAACTCACTGACGAGTGCCTCCCCCAGGAATACTGCTCTCCTCCCCAGCTGGATCATGAACTCCAGCCCAGCCCGGCTCCTGTGTCAGCCCTGCCTTCCCACCGCAGCAGGATCACTGCCTCGCACCTCTCTGAACCTCAAAATTGCCTGGATGTGATTTGGAGTCAGAAAACCTAGGCTTGACCTCTGGGAGCTGGATTTCTCACGGCTGTAAGATGGGGGTGACCTTCCTACCACACAGGTTTACTGAAACCAAGGTTGCCCCTCAGAACCCACAGGTGCCCCTCAACATCCACAAGAGATGAAGGGGCTGAGGAAGGGAAGGCAGCCTCTGGGGAGACCCCAGCCTCTGGTGGGAGAAGAGGTACTGGGTTCTCCATCCTGCTCAAAGGCCCTGGGGAGCTCAGAGTTTAGAGAGATGGTAAGTGGGAGAGAAAATTAAAGGCACGAAAAGTCTAAGGAAGTCGTCAAAGCACAGCCAGATGAACAGAACCCTGAAAAAAGGAGGTAAAAAGTAATGCCGTAAATTACAGCTTAAAAGCCTCGTTCTGGGAAAATTGCTTTTTAACAAGCAGACAAGCTCTATCAATAGCATCTACCGTATGTTTTTATAAAGTGCAGAAATATGTTTTTAAAAGGCCAGTAAATAAAGTTCCTATCGATTTGAACTCAAGTGTAATCTGTTTTTCTGTCTGCCACCAACACTGGTAATAAAGCAGAATCATGTAATACGGTATTTCAGCTAATGTGACTATACATCACTGCAGGGACGCCCTGCTCGGTGGCGATCTATCATTTTCTATTGGTATTGCTTAGCTGCAGAATTTATAAACTTGCTCCAAATTGATGCAATGTTCAATTTTCTTTTCCAATTTATTTTTGGTTGAGCCAAGCAATATTGAGGTCTCCGAGCCAGCCGCTGAGCACCACCAGATGTTGCCTGGACCCACACTCTCTGGGAGGAGTGAGTAGAGAGCGGGCTGGACCTCATCACCCTCAAGAGGCAGAGAGCTGCGGGGCCCTGCAAGCAGATGAGCCACGGAGAAGAGGGCGCATCTGCCCTGGAGACCCTAGTTCTGGATGCAAATGCAATTTCACCAGCGATATGCACTCTTGCAGCCAGGGAGGCAGAGGCCCTCTCCTCCTCCATCCTGGGTCTGTGCACTTGCAGGGATGACTGGGTTTCTCGGTGGCAGCATTCCAGTGTTAATGTCAAGTTCATGGGTGTAGGGAGAGAGATTTGGCAGCAGAGACATCCGACTCGGTTCTCCTGTCTAGTTCCTGACTTGGTGGGAGTTTAAGAGGTTCCTGAGGCAGAGGTGGTGTGGCTTCCTGACCCCTGGACTGCAGAGACTGCAGTGTGCTTTTGAAGTCACCAGCAGCCTCCCAAGTTCCCAGCTTTCTCTCTGGGGCAGATTGGGTTCATTAAAGACAGTTGTATGGTGGTTTTATGCCTGGTGGAGCCATCCTGGAGGCCTTAAGCTAGAGCCTACTTCTCAACTCACCCCACAATATCATAAGCACCCAATTTCCAGGAGGAAGTACTTCTCCTCTTAGATTAGCTAGATTGTGGTTCCAGCTTTCTGCAAGTCAACACCGACTTAAGTAGAAGAGGCCACAGGCAATAGATCCTCCTACTTGGGGATGGGTGATGTGTCTGGTTGGGATTGAAGGTCTTCTGGTTCCAGCCAAGATGGAGTACCAAGGGTCAGATGCACGCTACCACCTGAGGCAATGAAAAAACTGAGCCAAATATGTACTACAGCTGTCTTTAGACTTTGAACTTCAGGCAGAGCAGGATGGTGATCAGTGAGAGAGGGGAAACCAATGAGGTAAACCCTACAGTTACTCCAGCTTATCACCTGGAGAGAGATTCGAGGTTGCGGAGAGGGGAGCCAGGGATCCTGGTGGTCACACTGAGTGGAGGAGACACAGCAAGAGGCCCAGGGAACCATGCGAATCCAGGGAAAGGACTCTCCCACAACAGTAGAGGGGATGCTCTTCAGGGCTCACCAGGGGCTGAGAACCATTTATGATCTTACCAGGCGAGGTAATAAAACATTCATGATTCATCAGGCAACAGGCAGAACTCAGAGCCATGGGCCAAAAGCAGCCCTAGACAAGGCTGCTCTAGTCTCACTCACCAAAGCTTAAAAGCAAACCCCCAAAGGATCAAACTATCTTTAATGAACCCAACAATATGCCAGAACATAACACAAGAATATTTACAAGCTCGGACTGGTGGTAGAGCGCTTGCCTAGCATATGAGAGGCACTGGGTTTGATCCTCAGCACTGCATATAAATAAATGAATAAAATAAAGGTCCATCAACAACTAAAAAATTTTAAAAATAAAAAAAGAATAAGCTCATTATGGTGGTGCACGCCTGTAATCCCAGTGACTCTGAGACTTGAGGCAGGAGGATCACAAATTCGAGCCCACCTTCAGCAACTTAGTGAGATCCTGACTCAAAACAACAACATTAACAATAACAACAACAACAAAAAAAAAACAAGATATAAAAAGGACCAGGGATGTAGCTCAATGGTAAAGCATCTCCAGTACCAAAAAAAGAATATTAACAAGAATATACTATTTCACACCTAATAAAGTAATAATTCACAATGTCTGACACCTAAAAAAATTACTAGGCAGGTGAAGAAGCTGGAAAATAGAAACTACATTGATGACAAAAAAAAAATCAATCAACAACAGACCCAGAAATGACACAGACAATAGAAGTAATATAAAATACATTAAAAGTTATTATATCTATATCCCATATGTTCAGGAAGGTAGAGGAGTGCTTAAATACCCCCAGAGACATGGAAAATAGTTTTTAAAAAGATTTACATAGAATTTTAAGAGATATAAGTTTCAGCCGGGTGCGGTGGCACACGCCTATAATCCCAGCAGCTGGGGAGGCTGATGCAGGAGGATCGCGGGTTCAAAGCCAGCCTCAGCAATGACAAGGCACTAAGCAACTCAGTGAGACCCTGTCTCTAAATAAAATACAAAATAAGGCTAGGGATGTGGCTCAGGGGTTGAGTGCCCCTGAGTTCAATTCCTAGTACCTCCCTCCAAAAAAGATATGTTTCAATGTCTATGATGAAAAATAAACTGTGTGGAATTTAACAGAAAATAAGCTACACAGCTCCTATTAAACTGGCAGACATAGTCTTATGGTTTGGATCTGAACTGTCCCTCAAAGGCCACTTGCTAAAGGTCTGGCTGTCAGCTTGTGGCGGAAACCTTAGGAGGTGGCGCCTACAAAGAGGAAGGAGGTCACTGGGGCTGTGCCTTCCAAGGGAATATTTTGTCCCCAGCCCCTTCCTCCCTCTCTTCCCTTCCTGGCTGCCATGAGGTGAGCAGCTCTGCTCCACCATATGCTCCCTGCCATGATGCTCTGCCTCACCACAGGCCCACAGCAACGGGGCCCCGTGACCATGAACTGAAACCTCTGAAACCAGGAACCCAAATAAACCTCTCTCCCTTTAAGTTGAATTTCTCAGGTATTTTGCCACAGTGACAGGAAGTTACCTAACACACATAGCAAGAGAAAATATTAAAAATGAAACATAGAGAAAAGACTGGGGAAAACCTGGAGTGGTGCATCCTGTGGGGCATCATCAGGTCGCCATAGGCACATGGAACTGGGATCCCCGAAGGAAGAAGGGGGCAGAAAAAAATAGTAGAAGAAATGATGGCAAAATTTTTCCAAGTCCGATAAAAACTATAAACCTACAGATCTAAGGAGCCCAACAAAAAGAAATGCCAAGCAAAAGAAACGCAAAGAAAACTCCACCCAAGAGCATTATAGTTGCAAAGACAAAGACAGGTTACCATTAGCAAACGCAGCCTTGATAGTCCATGACACACAGCGGCAAAAGATTCTCCACGATCCATTGTGGTTGCCTAGAATGATGTGCCCACTGAAGGTAAGAGTTTGACTGGCAGAGTTGCAGGATAAATGGGGCAAATATGCTAGGTTAAGATGGCTGCTTCTGACTTGAGTGGAAAGATTAAAGAAAAAATTACAAGCTCAAGGTGTCAGTTCTTGGCTCAAGGAACAATCAGAAAAACAGGATATGTCAAAATACACTCTGCTGCCATGTATATCTAAAAGGAACAAATTTTAAAAAAAAAGAAGAAAGAAAGAAAAGAAAGACAGGGAACACTTAAGACTAGTCTAAAAGACTCTCCCATGCCTTCTAGCTTCAGGGTCAACAAAACTGAAGTCAGAAATGCTGTGTGATTCTACAGGGTGCTGGATTGCAACCCAGGTTAGACTTGCTGCCTCATCAGATCTGGGAAAGGTGGGACCCTGTGAAATGGGATGGTGGATTCAGGTGACAGAACCTCAGCCCACACTGAGTCTCCTTTTCCATCAGAAGCTGACCTTTCTCCCTGGTCCTGCCTTGCAAGAGGACCCCCATTCTCCCTGATCCTACACTTACCATACCCGCTGCTCCTGACTTGCTCCTGAGTCAAATTTTTAGCCTGTCTTAGGGAAACAAGTTCAAGCACTGACCCTGAAACAGTAGACTTCCACACCAAAGTGACTGCCAGTTTGGGGCAGAAATCTGAGCAATATATAGTGAGATTCTAGGACACAGAAGAAAGCAGCTACATTTTGATTGGGCCATACTGATCAAAAATGGATTCTAGACTCAAAGAATGAGCTGCATTACCTGACTGTGATTCCGCATGTTTAGTGTGCTGTCAACAGCTGAACTCAAATGTATCTTACACTAAATGAAACCGAGATGACAGTGATATCTTGACATAGCACCAAGGAAGGAATCCAAGTACACAGGGAGCTATAGCAATGTTGGAGTGGGCTTATCTCCTGGAACTCACACACTTCCTTCATGAGCATTTAGAAATATATTGGCAAGGGAATGGCTAGCATTCCTTCTGCCTTGGTTGTCTTCAGAATTTATTTTTGGTTTTCACACGTTTAACCATGATATCTCTAGGTTTTCTGGTTGGTTGGTTTGATCCTGATTGAGGTTCTCTGAGCTTTTTTGGATCTGAGGTTTCTTGCCCTCCACCCTTTTTAAAAAGCTTCTGGTCATTATCTCTTCAAATATTTCTTCTGCTCTGTGCCCTCTCTTTTCTTTGTAGGGCCCCAGTTACACGTATGTTGGACCATTTTATGTGGTCTCACAATGCTTGGATGCTCTGTTCTGTCCTCCACACTTCGTTCTCTCTTTATATATGTTTAGATCATTTCTGCTGCTCTGTCTTCAAGTTCACTGTTTCTTTTATCTGTTGTGTCTAATTTGCTGATAAGCATGTCTTGAGTTCCTATTTCAATTAGCCTAGTTTTCAGGGCTTGATAGAAGTTCTGCCATTTTTACCACTTTACCTTGCAGGGGCTGAGACCTATACCTGGACACAGACTAGGTGTCACGGGCCCTGTTCTCATGGGCATATTGCTTCATGCCAGTCTGTCTCCTGGGGCTCCCAATTACTGCCCTCTACTGCCTGCTCTTCCCTGGGGCAGGTCTGATAGACATGAGACATAAGCCTTAAAGTTGTTGGTAATATAATTGAGGGAGGTGAGATATTCCCAAAACACCACCTTGGCATACAGTGAAATGGGTGCCATTAGAACATGGGGTGATGGGAAGGAAGATGTGTAATCTAGGAGAAGAGATAGGGACTTGAGTTCATAAAGCCACTGGCCTAGCCCTAGTGTGGTGTTATGCATGGGTCAGGGCTGGCACCCATTGATAATCAGGAATCATTGAGTTTTGTTTCTCCTGGCCCCACGATTCTCGCCCCAATGGCTTATAGACCTGATGGTTGGAGTATCCCGTGGAGATATTATCAGGCCTTCATTCTATTTGCCAAGAGCAACCTCAGGTTAAATGGGGTCTCCTCTGACCTCCCCCATCACCCAAACTATCAGTTCTCTCTCATCCTCAACTCATGGATTTGGGGAAACTGAGCCAGTTGCACTCCTACCTCCTTTCCCAACCTTTTATTCAGGAAGATTTTTCTGGTACTGGATACTTATTTAACTTCTCATTTCCCCTCCTTCCTTGGTCTATCTCTCGATCAGTGTTTACTCTGAGGCTCACCAGTCTCTCGGACTCTGCTAATGCCTCGTTTGGCCACTGGCAGAACCAGCATTACACAGAGGTTGGGATGCGAGGGTTCATGAGGAAGAATTTCACAGGTGTCAGATGCCTCAACTATCTTACCACATACATGATGCCTAAAATCCCACAATTGGCGTCTCCTTTAGTTCACAAGTTCTCAACTTATACTGAATACATAGTGTATGATGGTTTATCTTCTCTCTCTCCCATATATATATATATTATATATATCACATTATGTATTATATATAAATCATATAAAATATTATATATTGCTTATATGATATTACAGTATTTTATATACAGACATATAAAATGGATAACACAGCTGTTCCTCAGTATCTACAGGGGATAGGTTCCAGGAATCTCCTGGGGATACCAAAATTCCATGGATGTTCAAGTACCTTACATAAAATGGCATAGTATTTGCATATAATCTATGCATGCCTCCCCACATACTTTAAATTATCTTTGGGTTACTTAAAATGTCTAATACAATGTAAATGCTATGCAAATAGTTGTTGTATTGCTTAGGAGATGGTGACAAGAAAAAAGTCTGTGCACATTCAGTACAGATATAATTTTACATATATATTTTTCAATTAAAATTTTTCTTTTTTATCCAAGGTTAGTTGACCCCAAGAATGCAGAGCTTGTGGGTACGAAGGGCTACCGAGTATCCATATCTACATACCCTTCTATCAGTGTGTGTGTGTGTGTGTAAATCAAATATCTGAATGTGCTAAGGCTTGTTGTAGACACTGAGATACAGAAATATTTAAGAAAATTATAGGAGAAACACTTAAAATTGAGTAAATCTAAATTTCTTTTCTGCTAGTGGAGAAAATAATAGCCCTTTCCTCCTCCTCCTCCTCCTCCTCCTCCTCCTCCTCCTCCTCCTCCTCCTTCTTCTCCTCCTCCTCCTCCTCCTCCTCCTCCTCCTCCTTCTCCTCCTCCTCCTTCTCCTCCTTCTCCTCCTCCTCCTCCTCTTTCTTTAAATTTAAAATAGTTCAGTTTCTTGTCATGCAAAGTTCCTTGGGATAGATAACATTTTAAGCTGCCACCAGTCACCACATGATGATATGAGGTGTTTCAGAAGAATGGGTGCATATGGGGGCTCTCCATGCCCACAGGGGAAAGAGCTGTGGGAAAGAACACAGCACGTGGTGGGCCAAGGTGCCAAGGCAAGTCCATGCTTATCTCTACCACTGGACCCTCAACAATAAGCTCTCTGGTTTTAGGATGCATTAAAAATATCACCAAGTAATTTGCATTTCTTACTCAAAACTTTCAAAAATCCTATGGGATGGGTGTTATTAATCCAAATCTATAGTTGAGAAAACTGTCTTGGGGAAATGCATCTCTTTCCCCAGCCCAGATGTCTCCCTCAAACATCAAACTCTTATATATGAAAACATTCTCAATCTCTCTCTCTCTCTCTCTCTCTCTCTCTCTCTCTCTCTCTCTCACTCTCTCCTGGACATCTGATAATGACTCAACTCACAATGTCTGGACCATTCCTAAACTTACTCTCTCCTCAGTCTTTCCCTTCTGCTGCAGACTGAACTCTGTCCTGAAAGTTCCCATGTGGAAGCTCTAACCCCCAGTGCAGTAATATACAGAGGAATGACCTTCAGAAAGTGATTAGGTCATGAGGATAGGGTCCTTATAATGGGATTAGTGCCCTTATGAGAGGAGACACCATATATGTACATACCATATGGTTACAGTGAGAAGGTGTCTACCTGCAAATCTGGAAGCAGCCCTGACCAAGAACTGAAGCTGCCAGCACCTTGCTCTTGAACTTTCAGCCTCCAGAATTGTGAAAATATTTGTTGTTTAAGCAACCCCCCACCCCCCCCCGCCAACCTGTCCATGGCACTGAGTTATGGCAGCCTAAGCAAACTAAGACACAATCTCAGGACATGGTAAGGATCCTTCCAGGTGCCAGCTGCTCAATCTTATGCAGGTGCTCACCAGGTTAGGGTGAGTTTCGAAAAACAACTACAGATGCTCTATCTCAGGGGAAATTTCTCCCTCATGCCCTGTCCCCAAGGTGGAAAACCTTTGGGCGTCTATTAGCTCCTCTTACCAACCCCCCCTCTTAGTAAGTCTCTCTTGGGGGTGTGTGGCAAATGAAACACGGCTTATAACAGGAAATTTGTGATTGAAATTCAGGACAAAGGGCAGAATGAGCTTGGAGAGCCCTGTGAGATAAGAAGTAGGGGAATTTTGAGGGACTGAACCCCAAGTAGGCTTCCCTATTGCCCGGAAGGATGGAGCTGGGGAAGACAGAGAGGAAAGGGGTGAAAACTAGACCCATAAGGAAACGGAAGTCAAGTCTTCCTTACTAGCCCTTGCTAGAGAAGTTACCACAGAACTGTGACTTGGTGAATTCAAGCCATCAATGGGCAGCTCCTCATGGTGGCAATACACAACCTTTGGAGCCTGATCACCTGGGGTTTGAAGACCAGCTCTGTGACCTTGGCCCAGCTACACTCTTAGAGCAGTGCCTACCATCTAGAGTCAGCTCCCCATCTCTGGTGGTAGGAAAGCTGCCTAAACAACCCGCAGGTGACCTGGGGACCAAGGGCTGCCAGGGCATTTGGTCTCCATTATCCTCTCTCAGCCCAGGGCCCTCTGGGCAAGCGCCACTCCTCTCTGGGCAGCTTGGCTGATGGAGGGCAGAAAGAAGGTGCTCACCTTCTGAGGTTTTCCTGTCTGCGGGGCCTGACGTCCTTAAACAGAGAACCAGGCCTTCAAAATGGTTGATTCTAAAGAGCCCATGAGGGACAAGGGACGTTTTGCAGGGGGCAAAAAGTCTGTTAGTGTGCTCCGGGAGGCTTTTGGCTGTGCCTGTCTTTAAGAACTGGGTGCTGGGCTCCCGGCATGTGCGGCTCATCCTGAGCGTCTCCACGGTATCTGCAGGCAGCACCTCGGTGGGAGTACCTTTCATTCTCTGAAAAGCTCTGTTTTCCCTAGTGGGAGGGGGCTAAAGAGGAGAGAGGCATGTCATCCACCCAGGGTTGTTAGAGAGGGATTAAACTATTGCTGAAAGATTGCAGGATTCGCACACATTCTGTTTTTAATTTTATCAGAGCATCTCGGGGCATTATGCCTCTTGAGCAGCCTAACAACTCTGGGGAAGGAGGGATGGCCAGGGAGATTTTATCAGCCGACATTACGCACTAGGAAGTCAAGATCACCAACTGGTTAAGCCCACCTGCGGTCCACAGGCAAGTGACACTGGGCCTGCACGGTTCATGCTCTGACTTTTCTAGGCTGCCTTCCTGGTCCCCAGCTCTAAATAATTCACAGGGATGCATTTCCTGCATGTCACAGGGCTGGTGGGTGAGAACTCGGGCCTTGACTCACACCCTCATGTTGAGCCTATTTACTCTTAGTTTAGACAGAATTCTGACATTCTCCATTATTAGGTTTCCCATCCTGTCACAAATTAGAAGACCATAAGGATACTAATCATCTTTTGACAGCAGCAAGAAGTGACAGATGACAGGAGGAAAATAAATTTAAAAAAATAATTTTAGCTGTCTTGGGTGGTTTTGGGTAGAGGCAAATAGCCCTATGAATTTCCTTGATCTCCTCAGAGGTCCCTCTGAGTGACTGAAGAAAATTCTTGCTTTCTTTACGAATATAAAAGGCAATCTATAGCCTCAGGCAGCCCAGAGGCCTTTTCCCAAAACCCATTCTCTCCTTTCTGAGCCTCTGTCCTGGGGGGATTGGGTCCTATCCCCACCCTTAGGGCCCTGGGAATCAAGAAGAGCATCAGGTATTCACCGAAGACTCTGCCCTCTTGGATTGCTTGTGCTCTTGTAGGGAGCATGTTGTGTTCACCTTCTGCCCTGATCCTTGGGGAGGGACAGGTTCCCTCCTGATGTTGCATGTATTTGACATTATCTCTAATACTTCCCATCTACTCTCTACACTGTCCTATGAGAATAAGGCCACCTTCAGAGTTCTAATGACCTGTCCTAGATGATTGATAATTAGTAGAGTGTTAATCTGTTTTCTGTTGCTATAAGAGGATACCTAAATGTGGGTATTACACACAAAAGGGGCTTATTAGCTCAATAGTTTTTGTGGCTAAAAGTCATGTGTTTGGCCACTGGGGAGGACCTCCTTGATGAGTCATGACATGATAGAGAAGTGGGAAAGTGGGAAGGGGAACAGCCGCATGAAGGAAAGGGGGATCACACAGCCAGGCAGGAAGTCAGAGAAGTATCCAGGGGCTGGGTTTGCTCTTTTGTAACGTGTCGCTCTTATGAGAACTAACTCCATGAGCCCCACATCAATCCCTTTTTCTTTCCTTTTGCAGATTGAACCAGGGATTGAACCCAGGGGTGCTCTACCACTGAGCTACTCCCCAGCCATTTTTATTTTATTTTGAGGAGAGAGTCCAGGTTTCCCAGGTTGGTCTTGAATTGATGATATTCCTGCCTCAGCCTCCCGAGTTCCTGGCATCACAAACATGTACCAGCTAACGTTAAGCCCTCTCAAGGGCAATGTCCCCAATAGCCTCATCACCTCCCACTAGGTCCCACCTCATGAAGGGCCTACCACCTCACCACTACCACAGTGGGCCCCAAGTCTTCAGCACATGGGTGGCACACCACATCCTGATCCTAGCACAGGGTGGTGACCTCCTCTTCAAGGCGATGCCAGCCCTGCCAGGGGGCATGACCTCAGTCAAGTAGAAGTGTGGCTACAACACCCCATCAGAGTGCCAGCCAATGACCCCCACCACCACGGTAAAGAGAGACTCTGACACCAGTAAGGGTGCTCTTCTGTGACACCTGTTTACCCACAATGACACGGATTCGGTTAGCAAAACTAAATCACGTTCTTTAGACTTTGTTTTTGAAGGCAAGGTCATACATAATCTATTTTAGAAAGACTGCCATAAAAATCGATTAAAATAAGAAGTTTGAGTCTGCAAATGAGCATGGTTCAGAGAAAAGGGCTAAGAAAGAGCATCTCGTTCCCAAGTGCAGTATTATTATATTGCCATTTTTAATAGTTTAAAAAGCAAACCTACCACCTGACTCCGAGCACTCCGTCATTTCTGGAATAGACCACACCAAGTTCCCCGGGTCCTCTTTATGCTGTGGGGCAGAGAGTTGTCCCACATATACACATGACCTTGTAAGGACCTGATGCCTTCTTAGCCTCTGCCCCCACAGCCTGAGGGGCCTGGACGCCTGGACTCCAGGGCAGCTCTGTCATCAGCCCTGTCACTACAGATGTCCCTAGGGTAAGAAACAGCTCCTCCTGCACAAGAATTAAGCTTCCGACATTTCATGAAGGGTCAAAGGGCCTTGCAGTTATTGCTGCATAAGTAAGGAGGCAAGAGCGGTTGTCCAAAGGCAGAGCCCCAGGGACTCCAGTGGGAGGGCAGGGGGTGTGCATTGGCCAGGAAGCTTTGTTAGGAAAATGGAAACTCCAAGCCCAGGATCCCAGGCCCTGCTGGCCAACCTGAGTTTGCATACACTGTGGGTGGGGTGGGGTGGAGCTTGGACCCTTCCCAAAATACTGCACAGAACTTCTCCTAGTGAAATTGCCGACTGAGCAGGCCAGAAAGGATGGCAGGGATCTCTCCGGAGTGAGCACCTGGGACTTGATTCCTTCTCACTGGATCACACTCCCAAAGTTCAAACTGGGAAGCATTGCCCAGGAGCTTAGAAATGTTACTAGCAGAATAACAATTCATTTGCCTGCTATTTGAGACAGAACCGCGATGTTATGATTGAACGCACAAATTTGAGAACCAGATTCAAATTTGGGCTTCATTGCTCATCAGCTGTGCCACCTTGAACAAGTGGCTCAGCCTTGTGCCACTGATTCTGTGCCTCTGTTTCTTCATCTATAAAATGGGAATAATGGATGATGGTGAAGAGTAAATGAGCTAATATTTCTAAAAGTGCTTGGAGCCGTGTCTGGCACATGTCAGTGTATGCTAAATAAAACAAAACAATCGGATAAAAGGCAGGGCATTAAAAAGATGAGGCATTTCCAAAAAACGTTATTGAGGTTCAAGAACAGTTCTCGCTCATACCTAACTTCTCACCCTGAAGGCAGCAGTTCCTGAATGGGGCGGCTGGGGAGGAAGCGCGTGAAGGGTTAAACCCCCAAGTGCACAGAAAAACAAGTTCCATCTGGTCCCTGGGACAAAGCGACAGCCTGCAGAGCCCCCAGCCCGGGCTCCTGCTCAAAGGACACATTGCTTTTTAAAATCCAACTTGTGGCTGCTTCAATCTATAAATCAACCAGCTCTCCACACCCGGGAGCTCCCAGCAGGACTTGCAAATGGCAGGAAGACGTGTGTGCTGAGAAGAGGCTTAGGAAGGAGCCCTCGCAGCTCCACCAAGGGCACCTGGACTCCAGCTTCTTCATTTCCTGTGCGTCATGTTGGGTGCCTTTCAAGGAAGGCACGACTGTGCCCTGGCAAAGAGAGGGGCGACCAAAAAGAGCAAACGGGCAAGGGCAGCGCTGGGAGCAGGACTTCTGTTTAGATCCCCAACTTCAGTGAACAGCCCCTGAGGCTCAGTTGAGTCCCCATCTTTGTTCACTGAGGCAACAACACGAATAAAGACACTTGCCTACCACTCCACACCATGGCTTGGACCCTATCTTTGGATGCCAGGCTGGGAGAGGGGCAAGGCTGCCTATGTGAACCATCAAACATGGCCCATAAGCCAGGGAAGCCCTGAGCAAGGAGCTGCACCTGGAGCAGCCTGTGCCCAGGTACCCACTACGGGACCCAGGGCTTCCTCACCTGCAGGGGAGAGGGAGCCAGGAGGAAGAGCAGGGTGCCTCCTGGTGAAACTCGGCTGGAGGCGGGGCCCCTCTGTTTCTACCACCCCCACCACGTTCTGCCTGGAGAATGCGGATCCGGCACCATCATAACCCTGCAGAGCAGGAAAGTAATTCACAAAAAGTTGGGCAATTCAAAGTTACAGTTTCCACAGCAACCAGCACTCAGACCATTTGGGGAGCTGAAGCCTTTTCCTCTTAGTGTTCACTCTTTTTTTTTTTCCCCAAATAGCATTTTCCCCCTTATTAAAGTAATGCACGTTCATTGGAGAACATATGGAAATCTCAGGCAAGTGTAAAGGAGAAAATAAGAATCACCCTTAATCCCGCTACTCAAGGTGATCCAATGGTAACATTTTGATGCCTTCCCCATTCATCTGGTTTTGTATTTTCGCATGCATAAAAAGATATAATTTTTGAAAATTGGGACTACAGTGAAATTACTGTTTTATCATTTGGTTTCGTTCACTTAAAAATATATTGTGAGACTTTCCAATAGCCCTAAATATTCTTGGAGAACATGATTTTGAGTGGCTTTACGGTACATTTTCATATGGATAGGGTACGTTCTGTTTAACCAATCTATTGTTGAACATTTAGATGGTTTTCCTTTTTTTCCTGCTACTTTAAATAACACTACAATGAACATCCTTTTACATAATTTTTTGCATATGTCTCTGATTAAGCACTCCTATTAGAATGAAGAGCTAAAATCATTGTTTCCAACACAATGAATCTGCTAATGATTTTGATACACATTATCAAATCACCTTCCAGAAAGGTTGAAGCAATCTGTACCTCTACCTGTAAGATATACTCTCCTTAAAAAAAAAAAAAAAGTACAAACTGCCATCTGGTTGATTTTATATAAAGTGCATACCATTTTTTAAAATTGCATGTTTTGAATTATAAATAGAATTAAACCTTCCCTTCATATTTTTAATGAACTTTTCCTCTTCCTATAATCACTGGTGAACATCCTCTGCCTTCTTTTTCTATGTGATATTCATCTTTTTCTTCCTGACTTATAAGAGCTGTTTATGCATAAAAATAATAACCCTTTGTATATTTGTGGCACATATGTTCTCTCAGTTTATCCTGGAATTTTTACTTTGTTTATGGCATGTTTTAAGTGTGGAAGTTTGAAATATTGTTGTGACTCACATCTGTCTTTTGTTTCCTTTCTGACTGTCCATTCTGCTCAGGCAGACCCCCTTCACCCTGAGATCAGATGGATGTTCACCTCCATGTTGCTCCTCTAGGTATTCTCTAGCTGTGGGGGTTTGGCTTTCTGTCAATTGCTCTAAGCCACCTGGGTTGCAGGTAGACGTGGCTGGGCATTAGCTTCCCCAGGGGTCCTGGGGCAGGAGCCCATCTGGCTGGGGCAGAGATGACTGCCAGGCAGGCTGCTCCTGTCTGTCAGGCCTCAGAATGGCAGGCACCTTTCACAGGGGCCCCGGAATGTTGCTAGTGAATGGAAGAGATGAACGAGGAGGAGGAAATAGCTGTTCCCCGATTACACACAGAGAAAGGTACACCTCACGTGGCCTTGGTTTCCCATCTGAGCTGGGGGTGGTGGAGGATGGGAGCGCCAGATGTATGGAGAGCTGGCAAGCGGCTTCAGGCGCAGTGCATTAGGAATCCAGGGCTCCAAAGCTGAAATTAACCATCACTCTACTTGCAAGAGGAATTGCCAGAGGCAGTTTTGCTGGCGTTGCAAATCACCCAAGACCAGGTTTCCATGAAGAGGTGTTGGGGGCAGAAGAAATCTGGGTCATCTGCTCCCCAAATTGGGGGTCTTCTCTTCAGTTTAACACCCCTGCTTCCCAGCAAGGGACCCTAGAGTCAGGAAGTACAAGGCAGGATGGCATGATCCTGAGCAAAGGATTTCTCAGCCTCTTTCCAGGAAGGGAACACTGCAGATTGTCCCCACTGCGGAGGTCACTGCCTTCCATTACCTTCTGATTTTCACCAAGGCTGTAGAGCCAGTTTGACAAAATAAGTTCTTCATGTACTGTAGGACAAGCAGGGGATTTGTTTATTCATTCCACAGGTGTCTACACTCTGCAGCCTTATAGATATCCTCTTCGTCGAGTGATACAATAATTCCTTTCCACCTCTCCTCCCTTTTAATCTCTCCTTAAACCCCTGGGGAAGGGGACAGAGGCAGAGCCCTGGCCTAGCACATATAAGGACCTAGGTTCAATCCCCAGCACTGAAAAGGAAAGCAAAAAGAGAAAAAGAAAACTCTCTGTCTTGAACCTCCTGCCAACTAGCCACTGCCTTGCTCAGTTGTCATGCTGTAAGCCTGCACTGGTCACCTGGTGACTGGGATCATCCATTCCCCTGTCATGCCCACCACCACCACCACTGTCTTCTGAAAGCTGCTGACAGCAGACACTGACAAGCTTTATATAAATGATGTCGTGAAGGCTTCCTCTAGTAATCTTCGTTCAACAAACATTAAATATTGATTAAGTGCCTACTGTGTGTCTGAGACGGTTCTAGCACTTGGGATGCACCTGTGAATAATCCAGGGAAGAATTTCTGCCCTTGTGGAGCTTAGGTTCTAGCTGGGGGAGGGGTGGCAATATACAAAACAAAACACAGTACCTAAATTATACATAGGTGAGAGGTAGCAAATAGAAGTCGAGAGGTGAGGGGCTCGGGCCTGTCAGAACTGGGGGATCTGGAAGGCCTCCTCGAGGAGGTGAGCTTTTAGCAGAGATTCAAAGGGAGTGAGGGTGTGAGCCATGCAGGTAGAGGAAGGAAGCCACCCAGGCAGACTGCCAGGGCCAAGTCCCCAAAACACTGCTGGTCAAGAAGCTTCAAGGAGGCCAGGGGACAGTGAGCTAGGCAGGCCATGAGAGGGAAGAAAGGAAGTAAGGGGCAGAGGAACAGGGTCCCCTGGGGCCTGGCAGGCTACTGTCAGCACTTTGGCTTTTACTCTGGGGAATCAGAGTATTTCTTAGTAGAGGCGTGAACTGGTCTGACCTGAAGACTTACAGTCTCCTTCTGATGGCTAGATTAAGAACAGGCTAGGTGTTTGGGGGGAAACAAGGGTGGTAGCAGGGAGACCAGGCAAGGAGGCCATTGCAATCATCCAGGTCAAGAGGGTGATGGCCCTGGCCAGGGTGTGAACTGGAGAAGAGGTCAGCTTCTGGTCTATTTCCTGGTGCCGTGGCTACATGGTGGGAGAGAGGAGGAGCTGCCTGGTGCGGTGGCTCTGGATGGTCATGTCACACAGCTAGAAGGCTGGAATCACCCTTTACCTAGATGCAGAAAGACTGGAGATGGCGCAGCTGAGGGGAGGCTGGCCATGGGATGCTTGGGATTAGACATGTCTTATTTGAGGGATCCAACGAATACCCCAGTGGCCAGGTGAGAAGGAAATCTTTGTTATGTGGATATTGAAAGTCATGACCCTGGATGAGACCATGGAAGGAGAAGAGGTTGGGGAGAAGAGGAGCAGCCAGTAAAGGAACAGAGAAGTGAGGAATGAGAAGGTGAATCCAGACAGCCTGGGTCAACAGCCCAGTAAAAACACCCCAGTCTAGGGGGAGAAGTCACTGCTGGGTCTAATATTCTTATCCCTAAGAAAGATCAGAGCTGAGCTCTTACCCTAGGGAAGATACTCGAGATTTCTCATTCTAAGGAACAGGAAAGGCATCTCCACGGAGGAAGTAACTGGACAGAGGTCGCCGAGCTCCGAGCCACAGCACTAGAAGGTCAACATCGTTGTGGGTGCGCATCTGCCCCGGCCCCTTCCCACACCCTCCCCTCAGGCTCCCAAGGTCTGGGATCGCCGGCCGCTTTCCAGGTCAACACCTGCCAGTCCCGCTACAGTCTTCTGCTCCGACCAGGGAAGTCTGTGGGTCGAGAAATCCCGCCATGAAGAGGGGACCTTGGGAACAGGTTTTCAAAACCTTTTCAATCCCCAGTGGGTGACAGGCTTTCTCGGAGCCAGTGGCGGCCTCCGCACCTCTCCTTTTCCTTCTACCCGCTGCTTCACCCAACTCTCTGGGAACCTGACCCCTGAGGGCACGTCGGGTCAGCACTCTGGTCCACTCTAGGGATTTTTTGCACATTCTTAACAGCAGGGCACTGATTTCCGCAAGCGACTGGCAAAGGGAGAGATGGGAGAGGGGGTAGGGTGCTGAGGTGTGCACACCTGACCCCAGCCAGAGACCCTCTGTGTCTTCAGTACCAGGTGTGTCTCCACCGTGTGACATGCGGACCCTCCACAGCCTTCCTGCCTGGGTGGCCCCTGCCACGCAGCGGGCTCCGCGGTTCCTGGGGCAGGAAGATGGTCGCCTGTCGCCCCCTGGTGTCAGATTTTGAAATTGCAGCCCCAGGAGCCCCAGTCGCGATCCCCGCCTACCCACCTCTGGGCCTGGGGAGAGGCTAAGGAACCGTGGTGGCTCATCCACCCTCCCCTACCTTCTCATGGGGATTCTGGGTCCCATGCTTGGGCCTGGTCGAGGCCGTCTACTTTCCCCGCGTGATGGGAACAAAATGGGGCTGGGAGTAAAACTGTCCTGTGGGGTCTCCTGACTTGTCTTGGGCTGGCTGGCAGTCTCAGACCCAACAGGCAGCAGAAAATAAGAGTCCCTGATTCGTGGACCCCCATCTCTGCATGCCCCCCAGCCCAGCCTCATTGCTTGCTTAACTAAGTCACTTGACATTGCTGGGACCACCATTTGTAAAGGGAGGTGACTGAACCGAGGACCACAGGACCCACACCCAGCCTGTCCAGCTTCCTGATCTGGCTTCTTCCAGTGCAGTGGGTGGGTAGGGGCTCTGGAGTACACCCAGAAAGGGCTTCAAATCCCGACTCTGCTGCTCATGAGCCATGGCGTCTTGCTATGTCTCCATTTCCTCATCCATCAAACAACTGTAAATCTTGCCTACTGTGCTAGGTGGCCCCGCAGCTTAAGTGGGATAATCAATGTTCATAGAGCATTTAGCACAGAACCTGGCCACATGGAGAATGGCCAATAAATATCACCGAGTGGTAACCACTTGGTGACAGTAGGGATGGGACAGGTGGGAAAGAACAAGGTTTAGAAGCTTGGGGGTCCGGGTTGTAGTCTCTTCACTCCACTTAATCCATCTGCCCGCCAGAGTGCGCTGAGACTGAAATGAGGTACCTCCCTGAGCCTCGGATTCCCCACCATGGACAGAGACCAACACCTACCTGCCTGCCCTGTCTCGTGGGACTGATCAGAAACCAGGAATGTGAAATTACAGCACGTGCCCCAAATAGAAAGGACTGCAAGACAGGGAGCGCACTTTGAAAACCATAAAGCTTACTCTGCTTTTAACAAGAGACAAAACTCCGAGCACCCTGCGCTTGCGCTTGGGGCCCCACGGTAGCATGAATCGCACTGCACTGCATGGGAACCTCCTATTTTCTTGCAAACACCCAGATGTCTCTGCCCTTGAGGAGTTTACATTCTCCTTAGAGAAAGAGACAAGAAAATGAATAGTGAGGATGCTAGAGATAACCCCTGGGGCGCAAGTGGGTGGCTCTCTATCCACCCCAAAGTGGAGGGAGTTGAAATGCCCAGTTAAGGGAAGGGCAGTTCTCAGAAAGGAAGCTGAGCCCCTGGGCAAGAGGCCACAGCAATTCCAAACCCCTGTGTTAGTTATAAAGGGAGGAAACTGTTGGGATCAGAGTCAGGAGGCCTGTATGGCAGTCTGGGCTTTATTAATCTGAAAAGGCACCAGGCTGCATGATTCCAACTCTACAACGTTCTGGAAAAGGAAAAACTATGGAGACAGTGGAACAATCAGTAGTTGCCAAGGTTGTGGGGAAGGAGAAAGGACAGGCAGGGCACAGAGGGTTTCCAGGGCAGAGGAGTGGCTGCATAGGGCTATTATGATGGACATGTGTCATCATGTCCTCATTAAACCCATAGAAGCTACAGCACCAAGAATGAACCCTAATGTCAACTGCAGGCTCTGGGTGACAATGATGTCAACGCAGCTTCACCAATTACATCCAAGGCACCACTGCCGTGGGGGATGTTGACAAGGGTAGGCTGTGTGTAGGGACAGGGGGTTATGGGCACTCTGTGTTTTCTTTTATTTTACTGTGAAATCTGAAGCTTCTCCAACATACAAACTCTATTAAAAATATTTTCCCCTGAGCTGCTGTTTCCTCACTTGTAAAGAAGAGACTCTAATACCTGTCCTGCCTGCCTGTGACACCCAGCGGGCTGTGGTTGGGGCCAGGAAGACTTCACCGAGCACAATGTGTGCTCCAAAGTCAGGATGGGAAGCTGACTGTCCCCACCACACCCTGTCCTCAGTCAGTTCTCTGCCAAGAGGGCTGTGGACTGCAGCCAGCACCTCCTCCCGTCACTCCCAAGTGTGCAAGTTTTAACAAATAATAAGTGACATATTAATATATTTTTTTTAGATCTGGGAAACTTTCCCCAAATTTCTCTTTCTTTGATGAGAGAGGCAACAAGTCCCAGTAGCATTTAAGATGTAACTGTCCCCCAAGAGAGCTGCACAGCTATTTTAAATCCCAAGAAGCCTCTCTGACACTCAGCAGTCCCCTGTGAGCAGATCCCAGTCCTTCCAAGAGCCCCACACAGATTTTTGCTGAAGGGCTTCTTTTCTAAACCCAGGATGCAAACCCACTGAACTCTCCCTTCAGGTTCCATACACCACCCCAGAGGAGCGGCCCACACACTTTTTTCAAAGAAACACTATTTGATCTAAAAAACATCTGGAACTGTTTCCGCAGCTCTTGACTGAGCTTCAGCTGACACCAGATACTCCATTGCCGAGCAAGGGCCCGGCAGCCCTCTGCACAGGGGTCAGGTTCAGGTCTGGCTGCAAGTTCTGCAAGCCCTGAAGCAGTGAGTACTTCAACAGGAAAGGTGGCTGGGGCTGAAGAGCACTGGGTCTGAAGGTCAGGAACAAGACGTCAGTCACCTGAGGGCCTAGTCCATTCTTCTATGGCCTCCCCTCCATTGTCAGAGTTCAGCTGACCTCCTTCCCGGGGAAGAGAAGGCTTCCCGGGCAGGGCAGAGACGACAGTATCTGGCAGGGGTCAGAGAGTGGGGCACCATCGAGGCTGGCTCAGATGGATAAATGACTGAATGACACCTTGAGTCCGGCGTGAACATTAGGTGATTCCAGAGGTAAAATTAGGTAGGTGAAAGGGCAGTGGGTTGGGAGGCGGGACCCTGCAGTCTCGGGTGAGTGGGGCCTTGGGCGGTGTCCCTCACCTGCTGTAGAGGATTGTGAAATCCTTCCCGGGAAATTTCTCTGCAACCTGATAATCATCTCTCCCATTTCACCTGGTACTGCTGTGCCCAGAGGCGCCCCTGACAACATGGCCAGGCAGCCTGGGCTGGGCTGGGTCACAGTGGGTGATTAACAGACTTGGACCACCTGAGCTAAGGAGCCAGCAATCAAGGATGAAATGACAGGCCTGTGCGCAAGGTCTCCTGGAGGCAGCCCTAATGGGTACTGGGTGTTTTCCAGACCTGGCTCTATCTACCCATCAGCTCCGACCCCTAATTCTTTCCCAGCCTCAGCCACCCTGTGCTCTGTCTTCCACTCAGTTCCTGCACCTCCCACAACCTCAGGAAGCCCGACTTCCTTCTATCTTTCATCTACCTGTCAGGTGACAAACCAGCAAACCCGTCTCTAACCACAGTGACAACCTATACGTTTTTACTAAGTTCTAGTTAGGTGCTGGGCAATGAGAGATGGTCACATCTCATTAATTGTTCCCCAATAATTGGCCTTGATAGTCTTCCCACTGCTGGACCCCTCACCCTGCCTTGACCTTACCTCCCATCCCTTGTTCTGGAATAACTCACTCCATCCCTCAAGAGCATCGCTAGGGACTTTGCCAAACCCACTGGCTCTTCTCCAGCTCTGCTCTTTGAAGAGCCTCGTGGCCACCTCTCCCCATGCTGCCTGTCATCTGCTCCTTCCTGCCCTGCACACTTCCTTACCCTCTGCTCTGCCCTGCCCATGATCTGGGCATTCCCCACCCCCAATCCCCAGAGCCCTACCACCTGCCCTCCTCCGGTACCTTCTGCATCATTTCTCCCCATAGGTGAGGCTCTGTTAGTGGAACTCCATCCCACAGGGGCTGGGGGACCCCTCACCCCAGCACTGAATAGCACCCCCAACTGGCCATGACCGGGAGGGCATGCCCCATGCCACTCACCACCTTCTTCCTCCTGCTCCTCCAATCTTTTGGGGGCTCCAGTCTCTGACCTCAGTCGGTGCCAGGTCCTGTCAGTTGTGAGGTGTCTGGGACACCCTCTGAAACCCCACCTCTCCGACCCACCCCTGTGCTTATCTTAGTGGTGATCCAGAAGGCCCTCTATGCCCTCCTTTGCCCTCTTTTGGTATTACCCTTCCTCCCAGCTCCTTCCTGCCAGCCGTGAGTCTCAGGTGTCTCTGGGCAAGCTCTGGTGTGGTGTGAGTAGCCAACCCACTCCACAGTTTCCACTTCTCCGTCCTTCCCTGATACCTCGCTGCAGGTCGCCTGTGGCTTGGTGGTTGGGTCCAGTGCGTGTCCATCTGACACCACCGGTCAGTTCTACTGACTGCAACATGTCCTCTCCCTAATCGAGAGGTGGCCTCACAGGTTCTACTTCTGCCTGGATGCCAGTGACCCTAATGTAAGCCTCCAACTGTGCCACTCTGGGTGTGCACAGTGACCTGGTGTGTATAGACGGCTCTGCTGCTGGCTGCTGGCCCCTGCTTCCCTTGCTTGATGAAGGCACCATTCTCAGGATCATTGGGGTCCATGTCCACTACAGCTTGTAGTGCACATGGACCCCATGTGCCCAGAGACACCCTTTATCCTGGTATAATTATGAACAGCACCCCCGCCTGACCCTCACAGGGTCTTGTTTGGGATGATAGATTATATGCTCCATCTCACCCTCACCCACCCATCCCAGAAACCCTGGCCCCCACAGACCCACAGCCCAATGGATTCCACCTCTCTAACATCTCTTACCCCACTTCACGTTCCTGCCTTCAAGCTCACCTTCTCTCCATTCTTCCACCTGCTGCCAGGTGACCTTCCAGAATTGCTAAACTGACCACCTTCACCAGTCTAACCATCCCATGGTGACCCCACCCCCACCCACCTGACTTCAGTTACAATCCATGCACCACGCTGGGGCCCACCCAGCTTTCTGTCATCCTTGTGGTGTGTCCCTGCCCTCTCCCAAGCCTCATCCCTCCCCTAGCCATCCTGACCCCTGTGTGCCTGTCCCTTGCCAGGTGCTGGCTCATGGACACCCTGTGACTCTCTGTTTGCCAGCTACCTGTCTCTCCCCCCAGCATCCTGGAAACTCTGTAATGGGGTCTTTTATCCTTGGATTGACAGTGTGTCCAGGGGGCCAGGCGTGTGGTGCCAGCGTGAGTGATGCCAAGTCATTTGTGACTGCAGTGCCCTAAGCAAACACCTGCCTTTGAGGGCCACAGGTATCACTCTCGCCCTCTGCAAGGAAGACCTGCCCCCAGCCCAGGGGTCTGCTGCGGCCACCAGGGGCTGCTCTACTGAAACCACCATGGGCATTGGAAGCCCAGTGTCCTGACAGGGTCCATTATTCTGTGGCAGCAGCAGCAGCAGCCCTCACTTTCCTGCTTGTCTGGTGAGCTTGGGGTCTGCTGCAGAGAGGAGCCTGTGACTCCCCACCCTGTAGGCAGGGCTCCATATCTCCAGCCTCTAAAAATTGGTGTTTAAGAGGTGGCTGGCGTGCACCCTGTAATACCAGCTACTCAAGAGGAGGCAGGGGGATCACATACTCAGGGCAGCCTGGGCAACTTAGTGAAACCCTGTAGCTCACTGGTAGAGCGCTTGCCCAGCGCTTGCCCAGCGGAGGACCTGGGCGCCTCCTCTGCTCCCGATTTGGTGTTGAAATTTGTATCGCCGCTAGGGGGCAGCAACACGCTCAGCTGCAGCCGGGGCGGGAGATGCACTTGCCCAGCCTGGGACGCGCAGGGACACCTGCTTTCTGGCGCCTGATTAGAAACTTGAAGGACAGCAGGACAGAGCGCTGTGGCTTTTGTTCCTTCCCTCTAATGCGTGCACGTTCCCCACTTAACGGCAATTTCTTCCCTTCAAAAGGATTCCAGCTGGTTAGATTTAAGGTGAAGAATAAGCCCCAGTCAAGACACTTCGCAGGGTCCTTTCAGTTTTCATTGGCTTTAAGGACGGGATGCATTTAAAATGTTGGCCTCTTAATGTTTGTCAGCGCTCAGGAGGAGAAAAGCTTCCACTTACTTCCGCAGCTCTCAGCTCCCAGCCACGGTGCTCAAGAAGCATGACTTTGCGGGCTCTGCTCCCAACACCACCCCCCCCCCCTCCTCTCTTTCCCTCCCTGGTTCTCCTTTCCAACCCCAGCTCCACCTCTTTGCTGCTGTCTGTGGTCCACTGGGCTCAGCAGCTTTCCTGCACATGCCCAGGACTCCTGGAAGCTCAAACAACAAACCCTGGGGCTTACCCAGCTGGGGCTTGCACTCTGGGAGGGGTCCTTCTACCTGCCACTCACTTGTCCATTCTTCCCACCATCCATTCACTCATCGGTGCACTCACTCGCCCTGTGGCCCAGCATGGGACCTGCGATGCTGGCAGGAGCTGTGGGTGATTCCAGGAAATGCCGCACGTGGCCTCCTGGATCTCCTAGTGTTTACAAAGTGGTTGCAGCTGTGAGGGACACGAATGGGCAATGGCAGGACATGAATGGGCAGGCAGAAAAAAGCCAACACCCTGTTTAGTGGGCAGGAGACACTGAAGAGTCTTAGCCAGAAGCCATCAGCCAGGGGTGGGGGCCAGGCCCAGAGAGGGGCAGTCAGCAAAGGGGTCCTGGAGGAGGAGGAGGAGGATTCGGGATGGGAGAAGGGCCCACATGTGGGTGAGCAGCCTGGGCCAGGGCATGGAGGCTGACCCACGCCCACTGCACCCCTCCTGCCAGGGCCTCGGGCCTTGCTTGAGGTGCACCCTCGGCCTGTCCGCTGGCAGTTGAGGCCTTGGTGGCGCTGTTTTAATCACCTTGGAAACAAGGCGCTGACCCGTTTAGCCAGTCACCCACTCTTGCCTTCCTCCCTCAGGCCAGGGCCCTGAGGAAATGGCTTCCTCCTTCTCTGGAGGACTGGGGTTCCTCCCCTCTCCTGTCCCATTTTTGAGGGACCCTGTTCCCAGGGTGCACCTGCGTCCTCTCTAAGGGCAGGTTTGTCCCCTGGAGCCCTTGAGGAAGCTCCAGCCCCAGGTTCCTTAGCAGCGACTGTCCTCCATCCCCCTCCCACACTGACTAGGGGAGGCTTCCCTCCAGCAAGCCCCCAGCTCTGCCAGCTCTGCTGGGCTTCAGCGGACCTTGCAGGGTCCATACTCAGGCCCGTGGGCTCTGGAGCTGGGCAGGCCGCTGTCCAGCACTGCCCCGGCAGGCCCCTTACTTCCACCGGAACTGCTGCTTCCCCGCCTGACCCTTCGCACAGGCAGCACCTGGTGCTCCTGCGGCAGAATGGCCCTCTTCTGCTCTACTCTCCTGGGGCTGCCCAGAGTCACCATTTGGTTTAGGGGTGGGCATGTGATCCAAGCAGGACAGATCCTGGGACTTTCAATGGTTGGAAAGAATCCATCTTTTCCCACTGGGATTGATAAACTGGTCAAACTTAAGCCTGAGGCTGTTGGGGCCATTTTTGTCATCGCAGGAAAGAGTCTATTTATAAGTAAAAATAGCAGAGAGAAAAGCAGAGTCAAGAGATGGATGGAAAGAGCCCTGTGACATAGTTAGAGCACCTAGCTCCAACCAGACCTGAAGTTATGTCTGGAGGGTTTTTTTGTTTGTTTAGTTTTTTATTAGCAAATTCTCCCCTTTCTTTTGACTTCAGCCGGTTTGAGTTGGCTTTTTGTCACTTGCCACTAACAATCTTTACTAAAGAAATACTTAGCTTGCAGACTTGATAAGAGAATTGAGTGAAATGACAACATGAATAACAACCAGTCTAAATAGCACTCTATGGAGGGCAGCTTTTGGTCATCGACTTTGCCTTCTCCTGGTCTGTTACGTTTCTGTAAACCATAGTGCTGTGGGAGTAGGATACTACTTTTTCTGTCTGCCCACGGCTTCAACCAAACCTTCCTTCACAAAGTCTTGATTCTCCTGGGCTCTCTCTGACACAGCCCTCTGTCTTCCATAACTCTAGACCAGTTTTCTGCCCCACCTAGCCCTGGGCTGAGACAGGATGGGTTTTTTGACAGTGAAAGATTTCATTTCAGGGTGTGACAGATGCAGTATCTTCTCTGTTGTGTCCATACCTCGGGACAATCCCATCCTCAAAACCCCAAACCCAGGACTTCCCCAGCGGTCTTCAAATCCCTCCCAGGAGGGACTCCAGGAGCTAGAAAAGTCTACACTGCCATCTAGTGGACATATTGGGCAACAGCCGCTCAGGGACTGGAGCATGGGAGATTGTCCTCCTGGGATATCATTGGGAAAGGATCTAGCCTGACCTCCTGGGGCCCTGCAAGTGAAAACCCCAGGACAAGGGAATTAATGGGAGAGTCATGAGTCCTGTCCCATTGGAGAGCATATACTTGTCCCTAAGGAACTGGGTACCTGTCCTGCTTTGATGGCCCTCCACCCTGTCCCAGGAGCTAGAAGCACAGCAGCCTTCTGTTCTGTGCTCCTCTTGGTTGTCCACGGTGTGGCCTGGTTGAGGGTCTCTAGGGAGGAGGGACGATGTGTGTGCAGGTGTGTGTGTGCATGTGTGTGCCTGCTTGCTCAGCCTTCCAGAGAAAAAGGACATTCGTCACAGTTGCCAACAGGACCCATCAGCGAAGCTTCTTGACATTAGCCACATAAGCTGTGAAACATACTAGTTCCCTGATAGTGACAAACACTTGGACAAACAAAGACGCCTCAACCATGTGACGCTGCTCTCTCCAGCTTGCTCCTTGCTGTGCTTGGCTTGGCCACTGTCAGGCCTGACCAGGGGAGTGTGGGGCCGCCAGGCTGCACCAGGAGAGAGGAAGCAACCCTTGTGCTTCCCAGCACATTGCATAGAAATGACAATCACATCCTAGCCACAATCCCTGTGTCTCATCCTGTTAGTGACCTGTGTCCTGGCCACATCATAGTCCTTGTGTCCCTGTTGACACTAGCAAAACAGCAGAGAGCAAGAGGTGAGCCCAGAGTCGAGAGAGAAAGAAATTGCTCAGAAGACCGGAGCAGCCTCCCCGGGGACATGGCGTGACCGCTGGGAGCCACAGCCCCACTTCCCACTTCCACGGCCCTTCCCCAGGCTCACCAGAGCTCCAAGCCCAGGGAAGCTTCCACAAAGGGATGGGACTGATCACTCCCCAGGGAAAGAAATAAGAAATAATCACTTGCAATTCCTAAAACACTTTCATCTTCTACTTCAGGTGACTGGGCACAAGAAGAGCCTGTCTCCTACTGTGACAACCAAGCATCAAGATGCACGGCACTGCCAAGGGTCCAGTCTGCAGGCCTCCCCACCCCACTCTGTCCCTAGGCCACCGGGCCACTATAGGGAAGGCACAGCCTCATAGCAACAGCCTTCTGGTACCAGCAGACCCAACCCTGATGGCTCTGCATGTGGCTTCAAGTCCCCAGCAGAGGGAGCTCAGGAAGAAGTCAAGACCCCCAGACCCCCTGCAGCCAGCCCAACTCACTCACTTCAAGGGCTCCGGGGAACTTGACGATCGGCTCCATCCAGTCGGTGATCTTATGCCTGAAGTTGTTGCAGTCAGGAATAAACATGCAGGCGACATTTCCCACCTCTGGGTAGAAAACATCAAGGCCCCTATGGAGAGAGGGAAGTGGTCACACCATGTCAGGGTCCTAGGGGTCCATGAGGCTGCAGGCTAACATTATTGGAAGGTAAAATCAAGTGGGTTTAAATCCCAAATCTGCCACTAACTAGCTGAGTGATCCCAAGAGTCACTTGGCCTCTTTGTGCCTCAGTCCCCTCACCTGTAAAAGGGGATACTAATAGAACCTGCCTCACAGGGCTGGTGGGAAAAGTTAGATAGTGTTGGCATTTACAGCAGAGTCCAGCACAGCTGAGTGCTCAGAGGAACTGACCATCCTCAGCGTCTACCCCCAAGAAGAATCTGCAGTCATCTCTTGGTATCCTTTGGGGATAGATTCTAGGACCTTCCATGGACACCAAAATCCTTGGATGCACAAGCCCTTATATAAAATGGTGTGATATCTGCATATAACCTATGCACAGAACCTGTAAAATGTTAAATATCTTACACCCTAAAACAGTGTAATATTTGCATGTAACCTCCATACTTTGTGTCGCCTCCAGATTACTTACATCTAATACAATGTAAATGTTGTGCAAATAGTTGTTACACTGTATTGTCTAGGGAATGATCACCAAAAAAAGCATCAGCACATGTTCAGTGCAGATGCAATTCTTTTCCAAATATTTTCGATCTGTGGTTGGCTGAATCCATGGATACAGAACCCATGGATACAGAGGGCCAACTGTACATCCTCAGGCAAACTTGGCCAGTGAATTTAAAATAGGACTGGGTTTATAAGGACAATATGCACTGCTCTTCAGGAATGTTCTTAGTTCAGAGAGAAAGGTTCAGCAATTCAGCCCAGCCTCTTTCATGGACAAAGACCTTCCATCTCTCCTAAACAATCAAGAACTCCCCATGTCTAAAACTCCCACCATTTCTTAAATAACCCGTGTCTTCAGGCGAAGCATCACCCAGACTTTCAAAATGAAATGTCTCTCAGTGGATAAAACATCCCATCACTCAGAGACCATCTACTTATTTTCTTCCTGGGAAGAAGAACCTGAATGGCTCAGAGATTCTGAGCATCTGACTTCCCAAAAGGAAGAAAATACGATGCAGAACAAAGAGCAGCAGCAGCTTAGGACAGACGTGACTGATTTGTGGCTTCTCCTGCCTGGCCTTGCGACTCACCTACACTTGAACCCAGAAATCTAAGCCAGATTTCAAATAGATATTTTTTTTTTAAATGTTGGTACCATTTTTTTTTAACTTGTCCTTCTTCCTTACCCTTGTGCTAGTTTTTGCACCAAGACCTGGGTCTCCTCTTGGGGGAGGTACAGAGTAGGTAGGTGTCCCTGGTCCCCCACCTTTTCCAGCAGCCCAGTGTGGCTGAGCTGCTGCCCAGCTGGACAGTGGCACTGCTGTCCACTGTGCCTTGTTGGGGGTGATGCCTCTCACTGGGGCACCCAGAATATAATTTGGGGAACAGGCCTGGAGAAAGAGCTCCAGGGGCTGGGACCGGGAGGAGAGCGAGGCCAGCTTCCTGGTGGGGAACCCTGTCCCACTCTTCCACTGTCTGCCTCCCACCTTCCCAGTGGATCCAGAGGTGACCAGCGGTGACGGAGGGCAGAGGCAGCTGAGCCCAGCAGGTGTGGATGCAGGCTGCTTCGACGGGCCAAGGCCGTGGTTGTTCATTATTTAGGCTGACTCTTGGCTCCTTTGCAGCAATTCCTTTTGGATGGCATGGCGTCTGCAGCTTTTGGAGTCTTAGGGGATAGGTTCTCCATATCTTCATTACAGCCTTTTAGGGATCATCTGGATATTTCTGCTGCAGCTCCTGATCCCTGGAGCCAGCAAGGTGTGAGGCAGGTGGAAGGGACCCTCCATGGACAGAGGGACCATCAACACATAGCACAGACTTGGGAAAAACTGACCCAACAGGGAAGAGGTGAGTGGGAGGTAGCCCTTCTCCCCTCTTAATCCCAGTAAAATTGCTGCACGTGTTAACATCGTTAAACAAAATCAGTAGCCAGGAGTAGGGGCGCAGGCCTGTAATCCCAGCAACTCAGGAGGCTGAGGGAGGAGGATTTTGAAATTCGAGGCTAGCTTGGGCCATTTAGGAGACCCTGTCTCAAAATGAAAACTAGAAAGGGCTGGGGACGAGGCTCAGTGGTGGAGCATCCCTGAGTTGAACCCCAAGACCATAAACAAACAAACAAACAAACATGAAATCAGCAAATTGATGATGGGCCTGAGGCTAGAGAGTGTCCTGATGGGATAGGGAACATGCCATGCCCAGTGACCAAGAATTAGATTTGTGTTTCTGACCCTGCCCATCACATCTGTGGGGGTGCTGCCAACCAGCAATGAAGAGGACATGTTGTTCCACATTGGAGGATGTGCCAAGGAGCACAGGCAGGCCTCTGTGCCATTTAGTCGCTTTATCAAAAGCTTGGGATATTGGGCTGGGGATAGCTCAGTTGGTAGAGTGTTTGCCTCACATGCACAAGGCCCTGGGTTCAATCCCCAGCACCACAAATACATTTGCAGTAGTGACTGCAGTATGTGCAACCACCCTGAAGGGGCCACCGTCTCAGGTGCCCTTGCTACCTGTGGTTTACCTCAGATAAATGTTCCAATTTCCATCCTGAGATATGGGGACTCTCCTGGTCCCCTTGACAAGGCCTAGAGGCACCCAAGAGAATAGGGCCCTCCCTTTGCCATCAGCTAGGACTGCATCAGGGACCTCGAGAAAAGGGAATGGGACTTTTGGGCCACGCCCCTTCATCACGTGCATCTTGTGTGCTTATTGTACCTGACACAGTGACGCTTCCAAGCGATGATGATTATTCTCATCTCCCAGACTGGTAGACCGAGGCCCATAGAAAGAGAAGTAATTCACAAGGGTCACATGGTTGGTGAGCCAAGGGGGGGAAGGGAAAGGTGGTGGGTGGTCTCTAGGAGGGCCCAAGGGCCCCACGTCCTGCTATTTGCACCCTGTGTAGTCCCTGCCCCTGAGAGTGGGCTGGACCTAGTGGACTTATGTCTAACGAAGAAAATATGGCACAAGCGATGTGCACTCTTTTCCAAGATTATGTCGGTAGACTGGCTTCTCCTTGGGATCCCTCTCTCACAAGCTTGCTCGCGCTCTCGCTCTCTCTCTCTCTGATCCTTCCTGGAGTGGGGTGTTGGTCTTGTGAGGACGCCACATGACGGGGGATCAACGTGTACAACCAGCTGAGTGAGCTTGGGGGACAGAGCGTCCCACCCCACCAGTCGGTCCCTCAGATGAGACTTCGGAATCCCAGACGACAGCTTGAACTGCAGCCTCCTGAGAGACCCTGAGCCAGTGGCGCCCGCTGAGCCTCGGCCAGAGAAGTGGAGGCTGAGACACTTACAGCTGCTAAGTTTGGGGGGAACCATCGAGGGCACTTTTCCCTGCACCATGTGGCTTCCCGAGCTGGGGCACCGCGTGAGCTAGAGGAGCACTCCCAGCTCTTTGTCACGGTAAGGATTGGGTTGGAGAAATGTGGCTTTCCAGCAGAACCAGTGGAAGGGGCTCAGAATCTCACCTGCCCAAAACGAGGGCCCTGGTTGGAAGGCTGGTGTCCCCTGCCACACCCAGACTCATCTCTTCAATCCCCCGTGTGAGAGGAACAAGAGGTGGGGCCTTAGTGGGTGACCAAGTCACTCTTATGAGGAGGGATTGGTGTCCTTATAAAAGAAGTTAAAGGAAGCTGCCCTTCCTTTATGCCACTTGGGGACAGAAGAAGGTGCCATCTTGAGGAAGAGAATGGCCCTCTCCAGTCACCAAATCCGCTGGCGCCTTGGTCTTGTATTCACCAGTCTCCAGCCTGTGAGCAATAAGTTTCCATTGTTGATCAGTTTCCCAGTCTAAGGCTCCGTTGTTAGAGCAGCCGGATGGACGGACGGCAAGGGTGACAAGAAGGCCCAGGGGACATGAGGCTGTCTTCCGGAGGCATGCGGGGGCTCTGGTGGGTGCCCCCAACACCACGCATGGTCCTTGATGTGACAGTGGCCCATCCCCCACTATCCCATCCTGAAAGTGGAGGCTGAGAACCTTGGCCCCTGGGAGGCACTGAGGGCTGGAGTGAAGGTGGGGTGAAGAGCTGGATGGACAGGGGTACATGGTGTCCAGCTCCAAAGAGAAAGACCCGCAGGAAGCACCTACTTGTTCTGTGCAGCCTCTGGGTCAGAACTGGAAACAACGGGCTGACGTCAAAGAAGAGCCCCCAAGCCTGGAGACCAGGGGGCAGGGCTCTTCAGGGAACATCTAGGCGTCAGCTGCCATTACTTGTGGGGTTCACCAAGGCTTTTGGGTACAGCAGCCGGGGAGCCGGGGAGGGATCCACCCACTGGGTGTGGGGTGGGGCCACCGCGGTTGTTTGGATTCTGAGACTGAGTCCAGGTCCTGACGTCCCCAAGCTCTTCTTCCTAAAATACTGTTCTCTTCATGGTGCTTTCTCATGGCTTGTCACTCAGCATAAACCTCCTCCTTTATAGATCACTGCCGTCAGGTACTGAGTCCTGCCTTGCAGAATTCCCTGTTAGGCTCCAAATACCTGTGACAGGGGCAGGGTCCCTTGTCGAGGTCAGAAGCCTGGTTGAGAGGGCTCTTGAGCAGGGGCCCAGGTGGGAGGTGCTGCTCTCTCCTGGGGGCCACCGTGAAGCATCTTCATTCCCATCGTCCTCTCTTACGGATCACCGTCTCCAAGCAGTGACGAGGACAGGGCTTCCTCTTTGCACAGGTGGCTTATAATTTTCCCAGCATTCATCCTCAGTGTTTTAAGTCCATGGTTTTCAAACTGGGGGTGGTGGGCATCTTCCCAGAGCCCTGAGAATGAGCCCCCTTTATTCCAGTTGGAGCACCAGAGATAGGAGGGGGAAGAGCAGGAGCAGAGAGTCAGGGAGGGGTCAGGGGTGGAAGGGGCCTCTGCCTCTCCCAAGCTGCATACGGATTCCTCTGTCCCTGCTTCTTTCTGCAAAGTGGGGAGGGTGACTCCTCCCGTGTATGTTAACTGAGACAGTCAAGCACGTCCAGGAGCCCACGAGCTGGCACAGTGTCTGTCTGACATAGCAGGTGCCTCATGGTGTAGCAGGCAAACGGGTCATCAGGGAGCAGGGAAGATCAAAGGACCTGGGCCCACCCCCAGCTGGCCACCTCCAGGGGACATGCAGATGTTACCATCTCTTTTGTGTTCCAGGGTGTGGGAAACAAGGGGGCCATGATCCTAGCCTGGTCCTGCCTTGCCTGGTCAGCAGACCCCTCAGCAGATGGGGGGTTGGACCTTGTGTGCACAGAAGCCTGCTGTCCCTGGGGCCACTCTGCAGGTCGCCCAAGAAACTGGAACTCGAGCTCCCATGTGAGAGGGAGGCAGCCTCATTTCTCTCCTTTCTCCCACAGAAAGTCCATGCAGTGGTGTTTAGGAAGGTTTTTTTAAATGTGCTAAGATGACCAAAATATGTGTGATCATACTTTTTTTTTCTTTTTTAGGATTCAACTGTATCACTTTTTAAGGGTGAAGATTTATAGATGGTTCTAAATGGTGATGAAAATTCAAAGGCATCAAAGAGGAGTAGGGAATCACAGTGCTCTCTCCCCCTCCCCATTCCTGGGTGGGTGCCTTCCTCAGCCACCAGACCCCACAGGGCATGGCATCAAAATGGCCCCGGGGAGCCCCCAGGGGGACCCAGGAGTGTGGGGAAATAGACATTCACTTTTCTCATCACAGATCCAGTAAGGAGGGCTGAGCTGCAGCTCCCGGTGAGACCCAGAGTGGGAGAAATCCATGTCCTGGGAAGGGCCGAAGCTCCATCTGGGGTCCCACGCCCCAAAGCGGGGTCCCTGGCCAAACACACCTGTGGCCCGTTACAGAAAACATCTCTCGCTGGGGGCCGATCACATGCCTTCTGCCTGATGCCATTTTCCCTCAACGTGCCCACTTGGCCGGGAGTGGCGCCTGGGAGGGACCCTCTGGGCTGCAAGGAGGGGGCCTTTCTCTGAGGCACTGTCCCCTGTCACTGCTCTGTGGTCCTCTCCTGAGGCTCCCGTGTTCCCTGTGTGACTCTTCTCCTGGGATAAGGCCCAGACACCCCACGGGACCCACAAAGCCCTTCTGATTCCAGGGGAGGGTGAGGCCAGCTGCCAAGGCCCCTGAGGGAACAGCGGCACTTCCAGTCCTCTGGAAGGGAGGACAGAGCCTGGACTCAGTGCTGCCCTGTCCTGGTGGCCTGGCCCCGCCGCCCGCCGCTTACTTGCACAGGCCGGTGTCCTCGTAGGGCAGGTTCTCGTACACACACGGGTCGTTTTCTTCCTCCTCCTCTCTAGCCGCCACCATCACGACGAGACCCAGCAACAGGGCTGCTGTGGCCAGCTTCATGGTCCAACGTGGGGCACCTGGAACACAAAGAGCCACTAGAGCAGCAGGACCCTCTGCAGGGGCTCTGTTCCCACGGCCCCCACCCCAGGGCCACCTGCAGGGCAGAGCTCTGGGAACAGCCCCACCCACACTGGCTGGGCCCCAGCTGCTAATCCTCCACCCGGATGGACAGCACCTTGGGAGGACCTGGCCCTGCCCCAAGCTGGGCTGTTTGCAGTCCTGACCAAGGTTCCGCCCCTGGCAGGGCTGGCTTTGTTGTCACTCTCGTCCTGGCTACCAGGCCAGAGAGCCCACTGTGAGGAGTGCTTACAGAGTCCCCAGGTTCGGCTCTGGCCTGGGCCCTGGGGGCTGGCAGCTCAGGCTTGGGGCTGGGGGCAGGGACTGTGGCTTGGCTGGGCTGCGTCCCCACAGACCACGCTGCTTTGCCTGTCCCTCGGTTCCTCCACCACCTGAAGAGCCTCTGGGCCATCTGAAGGTGGACACGGTTGGACAGGGTGACCCTGTGTAGGAGGGGCTGCTGCACCGGGAGGGGGAGGGCTTCTCACCCCAGGCCAGCTCCGAAAGGCCAGCTGGGGACAGAGGGTGCCTGTGTCTGGCTGCACTTGCAGCTGTGCTGAGCTCAGCACTCTCCCAAAATAATAGTCTCTAGAGGAGGCTGGGCTCAGGCAGCACCTCCCCAGCACCGTGTGGGGAGAAGGGGCTCCCGGGCGACCCTGCCTCCTCTCAGGAACAGGCCACAGCAGGGCTGGGTGGGGCTGGGGGGGAGCCTGTGGGGCCAGAGCCCAGTTCTCCCCAGCAGCCCTTCCCGTGGCAGGATGGTGCTCCGCCAGCCCAGCCGGGAGCTACCACTCATCCCTTTCAGAGCAAGTGAAAGAAATGGCCCCATCATCAGGAGCTTTGGTAAGAACATGAGATCATCGCTCGAGGGCATGCCGCTCAGGCTCTAGAGCGACTGCTTCCTGCCTCCTGGTTCAGTTCCTGCTTCCAGGATCCCAACCTCCAGCAAAGAGCCCGCCTTTGGGGCTGCAGAGTAAACGCGGTCCTCCATCCCCAGGCTCCTACAGCTGCGGGGAGCTGACTCCCCCCGGTGGAAAGGGTCCAACAGAAGCCCCCTCATCGAGTCCAGGTGTGTCACAGACCCAGCCAGTCAGCCACCCGTTCACCTGGTCACCTGCTGAGCTGGAGGGTGTGTGCTGAGTGACGTCCCCAGCCTCCTGCAGCTCACAGGATGGTCAGAACCAGAGGACAATGCAAGAAGAATGGTCACCAAGGCCAAGAGACCCTGGTCTTCAAAGTGGCAGCCACTACAGAAGCTAGAACTCTCCTGGGTGCCAATAGCTCTTAGCCCGGACAGAATGTCTGCCTGGAGATGAGGGAGCATCCCCAGCCAGGGTCGCTCCTGTCAAGCCCACTTATGACAGTGATTCCTCCTCACTCTGTGTGCCAGACACTTTAATCATTCAATCTTCATGCTATAACCCTATAAAGTAGGTATGATACATAGCCACCCTATTTTATAAGGCAGGAGACCGAGGCACAGAGAGGTTAGTTTACCTAACTTTGGTTGCACAGACTATAGGTGGCAGACCTGGGATTTGAACCTAGGCATCTGACTCCAGAGTTCATGCTCTTAACTGCTCTGCTCCACTGTCCCCTGCTGCTGCTTCAAGGTCCTCCCACTTACACCCTAAGTTTCCTGCTTTCCTTTCCCATGGGATAAGGCTCAGAATCCTCCAAGTGGCCCACAATGCCCTGCACAGTCTGGCTCTTCCTGCCTCTCTAGCCGTCTCGACCTTCCCCCTCTGGCAGGTTAACTCCAGCTGGTCCTTGGAGCTCCTCCTTGTGCCAGGGCCTTTGTAGGCACCATCCCCCACAGCCCATCCCCTCTGGGGTCATTTCCTCAGTGAAACTTGCTCTGACCCCAGGCTCGATGACATTCCTGTGAGACACAACCAGAGCTCCCCTCTCCTTACCTTATCCTTCCTACGTTTCCAATAAGCGATGAAGTTCTCGGTACTTATTTGCTTAGTGGTAGCCCCACCCCCACGCAGACCTCAGCCGAGCAGCCTCTGGGGGCAGTGCCAAGTCTGTCTAGCATTCCATGCTCCACGCCTCGAGTGTACAGATGCTCAGCAAAACACGTGTCTCAGCGCATGACCAGCTTGCTATTTCTGTTTCTGATAGTCCTTATTTTCACTTAACAGCTCACAGCTCTCCAGCAACATCGGTGGGAAGCTAGTCACTCAGCCTGGCCCCCGGCCCTGGATCCCTTTGCTTATTTATCTAACCTTCTCTGGCTTGTTTTCCTACAGAGAATCTGACAGGAGGCGGTGGTTCTGGGCTTTTTCAAACCCGATCTTTCCCTGGGGGATTCACAGGACGGGGCTTCCTACTTGAAGTGCAAGATCTGGGGGCCAGGTTCAAGCCTGGGGAGTCCAGCTCCCTGTCCCCAGCAGCAGAGGAGACTCCTGCCTGGCTCCTGGAATCTCCCAGGGTTGGCTCCCTGAGTGCCCCGCCCCCCTCTTCAGTCACCTGGACTGGGGCCGCCTCCAGGCACCATCTCTGGGCCAGGTAGACTTCCTGAGCTGCCATGGTCCCTCCCACCACTGGGACCTGTTGGATTATGCTCTGGAACCCCACCTCATCCCTCCTGTCCTGCTGAGCCTGACCCCTCCCACCCCGGCCCAGCTCACCTCCTCTCCCTGCCCAGACTCACTTTCCCTCTTTCCTCCCTAACCTTTCCGCTATGCCCTCTGGGCTCCCTGAGCTGCAGGAAACCGACTGGCTGCCGAGCAGAGAGCAGCACTCAGAGAGGAGGAGAACTCGGAACTTGATTTAACACTGGCGGACCCAGAGGAAAACGAAACTCCAAATCCTGAGCTCCATCCAGTTTCTCAGACATTGACAGGCTATTTGGTGTCATAAATTTTCTAGTCTGCCTGATACAAGGTTGTGCTCGGGGGTTTCTCTGGACAGAAGCATGTTTACAGAAGAAGAGTGTGATAAGGGGAAGAACTGGCTCCTCTGACAGGTGCATTTACGTTTCAAAGGGGAGAGTAGGACTCCCAGGGGAAGTTATCTACAGACCCATGGTCAGTCAGGCTCCCTGGAGAAAGGCTGTGAAAGGGGAGAACTGATCCCTTCCCGGGCTTTGGTTTCTTACCATGACATTTTTGTAATTTCACTTCACAACCAGGTCTGGTTTTGCCATCATACCTGAACTGTAGTGAACTAGTTCCCCCTTAGTATTTTTTCTTTCATTTTTTGGGGGGAGTGGGGGGTTACTGGGAATTGAACTCAGGGGCACTCAACCACTGAGCCACATCCCCAGCCCTATTTTGTATTTTATTAGAGACAGGATCTCACTGAGTTTCTTAGCACGTTGCTACATTCTGAAACTGGCTTTGAACTTGCGATCCTCCTGCCTCAGCCGCCTGAGTCACTGGGATTACAGGCTTGCGCCACTGTGCCGGGCCTTTCTTTCATTTTTAATAAAACTATCAATCAGGATAAAAATCACACCCATAAAAGTCTCTCTGAACATGTCCAATTCAGAGGGCTTTAGTGTATTAACAGAATTGGGCAGCCATCCCCACTAACTACGGAACATTTCCATCACCCCAAAGAAGTCCTGTAGTCATTAGCAGTTACTGCCCCTACCTGATCTATCTCCTGCCTCTGTGAGTTGGCCTCATCCAACTCCGCCCTCCCCTCCCCTCTGATGTCCTTCCCTATGGACGCTCTTTTTGGACACAGTCATCACTATGAACTGACTCAGCTCTGAAATCCCAGCATCCGTGCCCTCTGATGGCAACCCCCTCTCACTCCTGCTCTCCGGCTACTCCCACCTTCGCTCTGGTCCTTGAACACTTCCTTTCTTTCCTTGCTCATTCTGACTACCTCCCATCTGGTGCCTGAGTCCTGGGACACTTTGTTTTATGGCCAATAGCTTCGGGTCCTTCCCCTAGTCCTGACATTGCAGCCACAGGGTACAACGCCAGCTTGGGACCTGTCCAGGGGTCTGCCTGCTCCTGCTCCTCTTGATGTCCTGTGCCTTCTACAGCCAGGGTAAGGGGGTGGGGTAAGCGAGGGTGAAGGGAAGACTCCCTAGATATGATCCTGCTGCCCTGAAATGTCCAAAATGGGCAAATATGTAGAGTTAGAAAACAGACCAGCAGCTGCTAAAGCTTTGGGTGGGGGCAGGAGATGATGAGAGGTTTGGGGATGATGGCTAAAAGGTATGGGGTTTTCTTTGGAGGCAATGAACATGTTCTAAAATTGTGTGATTAGTTGCACATAATCTGAAAACAACTGATGTGTACACTTTTGCACTGGTGAAATAAGCCAGGCATAGCGGTACGTGCCTGTGATCCCACCTGTCTGGGAGGCCAAAGCAGGATGAGGGCAAATTCGAGGCCAGCCTCAGTGATCTAGAAAGACTCTATCTCAAAATAAAATTGAAAAAGGCCAGAGAGCTTCCATGTCCACCAATCCCTAGGCTCAGACGGAGACCAGAGAACTGAGGAAGGCCCCTACAAACTGCCAGCCATCATGGGGAGAAGGGGCCATGTCTCCCCTCGAATGCCCAGTATCCAATAACAACAAAATCACCAACAAGAAATATATATATTTTTTTTAATTTAAAAACTAAAAACAGAAAACCAAATGGCAAAACACTCGGTTCAAAGAGATAAAATTAATTGATGGAAATCATCCCCTAGGTAGGCCCAGATATCAGACTTGGTACACTAAGAGCTTTAAAACGACAGTATGCTCAAAAACCTAAAGGAAAACACAGAAAATGAAATGAAATCCAGGAAATGCCACATAACAATATTAGAATGTCAACAAAGAGATAGAAATCACAAACAGGAACCAAGGGGAAATTCTGGAGCTGAAAAATACAATAATGGACGTGATAGATTCAGCTCAAGGATTTGAGAGCCGATTTCAGCAGGTAGAAGAAAGAATTGGTGACAACATTTTAAATCATCAATTCTGAGGACCAAAAGGAAAAAAAAAGAATGAAGAACAGTGAAGAGAGCCTCAGGATTTCTGGGGTCCCATCAAGCAGACCAACATTTACAGACGTTAAGACAAAGGAGGAGAAAAAACAGAGAGATTATTTGAAGACAAATGGCCACAACTTCCCAAACTTGAAGACATGAATCTAAAAATCCAAGGAGTTCAGAAGATCCCGAGTAGGATCAGCTCAAGGAGACCTACTCTGAGACACAGAAGCAAACTGCTGAAAAATTACCAGCCAATTGTACAGCAGAAATCTTGGAGGCCAGCAGGAATTGGTATTTAAAGTGCTAAAAGAACAAAAGAACAAAGTATGGACCAAGAATTCTACTCCCAATAAGGCTAGCCTCCAAAAATTAGGAAGAAATTAAATTCTCAGGTAAACAAGAGCTGAGGGAAGGGGCCGAGGGTGTAGCTCAGTGGTGAAGCCCCTGCTTAGTGCAGATGAGGCCCTGGGTTGGATCCCCAGAACTGAAGAAGAAAGAAAAGAGGGAATTCATCACCACGAGAGCTGCTCTGTAAGGAATGCCAACAGAAGTCCTTCAGAGAGTAACTTGAAATTAGTTGAAGATAAAAAGTCCTTCATTGGGGTCGACCCATAGGCAGACATAAAAGCGAGTTTTTATTATAATTTTGGTTTGTAACTCCACTTCTTAAATACAAGACTTAAAGACAATGAATTAAAATGATCATAAATCAATGTCATTGGGTATACAATACAGAAAGAGGTAAACTGTGACATCGTATGATAAAATGGAGAAGAACATAGAGCTTTACAGGAATAGAGCCTTCATGTGTGATTGAAATTAAATTGGTATTAACTCAAACTGAATTCTTATGGGTTTAGAATGTTATGTGAAATCTACATGGTGACCACGAAATGTATCTATACGGCATACACAAAAGGAAATGAGTGCCTAGCACAGGAAAAAAGAAAAAAGAAAAACCAACTAAACATGAAGATCTTCATTCATGAAAAGAAAGAAAAGAAAGAACTGATTGCCTGTAAGTAATTACTTAATTTCCCCAAAGTCATAGGGAAAAAAAAGTTAGTTGGCAGATTGGATTAAAAAACATGGTCCAGCTATATGCTGTTTACGATAGATTTACTTTAGATCTAAGGGGCCCCTCACCAGAGCTGAGCAGATGTTGGCAACATGCTCTTGAACCTCTAAAATGGTGAGTGAAACAAACCTAATTTCTTTATAAATTATCAAGCCACAGGAGTTCTGTTTTAGCAACAGAAAACAGACTAATACGGAAATAACACTTACAAACACCAAGTACCAGAATCCAATATATATGAAGCAAACATTGACAGAATTGAATAAATAGTAAATTGACAATAATAGTTGATAATTTCAATACTCCAGTTTTAATAATATATAAACTAAATGGAAGAGCAATAAAGAAACAGAGGGCATGAACAACATTACAAATCAAATGGATATATAAAACACACACCAAATAGTCCATAAAGCAGAATACATATGTTCGTAAAGTACACATATAGAATATTCTCCAAAATAGACCATATGTTAAGCCACAAAATGAGTGGGTTTTTTTGTTTGTTTGTTTGTTTGTTTGTTTTTGGTTTCTGCAGTGATGGGGAAAGAACCCAGGGACATTCTACCATTGAGCTACATTCCTGATCCTTTTTATTTTGAGATTCAAAGACCTCTCACAAAGGGTGAGAGGTATTGCTCAAGGGTAGACTCTTGCCTAACCTGTCCTGGGTTCTTTCCCTAGCACTATAAACAATAGGAAAAGTCCTGGACCAAGTAGTTTTGCTGGTAAGTGTACTAAATATTTAAAGGAGGATTAACACCAGTTTTTCTCCAACCCTTCCAAAAAATTGAAGTAGAGAGAATTCTTCCTAACTCATACAATGAGGCCAGGATTACCCTGATACCAGAGTCAAACAAAGACACCACAAAAAAAGAAAACTATGGACCAATATCCCTTATGAACACTGATGCAAAAATCATCAACATACTAGTGCAAAGAACTTAAATGCACATGACAGAAGAGACATCATAACCAAAGAAGATTCCTTCTGGAATGCAAGATGTCCAACAGATAAAAACTAACACACGTAAGACACCACATAAGCAGAAGGAAGGAAAATTCTGCATGGTCTTCTCGATTGATGCAGAAAAAGCATTTGACAAAATTCAACATACTTTCATGATAAAAACTCTCAATGAACTAAGAAAAGAAGGAAATGTTCATAAAATGTTAAAGACTGTGTATGAGCCAAGTGTAGTGGTGCATGCTTGCAATCCCAGCAGCTTGGGAGGCTAAGGCAGGAGGATCCCAAGTTCAAGGCCAGCCTTAGCAACTTAGAGAGACCTTGTCTCAAAATAAAAATAAAAATAAAATAAAATAAAAATGGCTAGGTATGTGACTCAGGTTAAGTGCCTCTGTGCTCAAACCCTGGTACAAAGAGAGAGAGAGAGAGAGAGAGAGAGAGAGAGACCATGTATGAAAACCTCATATCTCCATTAATGATGGAGATAAAAGGCAAAAGTATAAAAGTTTTTCCCTAAGATTAAGAACAACACAAGGATATGTGCATTTGTCACTTCTGTTCAATATATTCCGGAAGCTCTAGCAATTATGCAAAATAAAGGAATAAAAAGCATACAAATTAGAAAGGAGGAAGAACCATGATTTCTATTTGCTGATGACATGATTTCATACACAGAAAACCCTAATAATTCAAAGAAAAGAAAAACTGTGAGAGCTAATAAGCAAATTCAGCAAAGTTGCAGGATATGGAATCAACAAATATCAAATGCATTTCTGTCCTCTTAACAACAAAGAATTCAAATAAGAGATTAGGAAAACAACTCTTCAATGGCATCAAAAAGAACAAGTAGGAATAAATTTAATTAGGAGGCAAAAAGACGTGTACACTGAAAACTACAAAATCTTGCTAAAAGATGTGAAGGAGCTACACAGAAAGAAATCCAAATTGGAAGACTTAATGTTGTTAAGATGACAATATCTATCCATTAAGGCAAGTCCTATAAAATCCCAATGATGTGGTTAATTGCATATCCTAAAATTCATATGCAAGCTCAAGAGACTCCAATTAGCCAAACAAACTTGAAAAAAAGCACATAGTTGGAAAACTAAAACTTCTTGATGACAAGACTTAAAAAGCTACAATGTTAAAACAATGAGGTGGCCACGCACTGGGGTATTCAGTTATAATCCCAGCTATTCAGGAGGCTGAGGCAGGAGGATCACAAGTTAAAGGCCAGTTTGGGCAACTTAGTAAGACCCTGTCTCAAAGTAAAAGGGGCTGGAGATGTAGCTCAGTGGTAGAGAACTTGCCTAACATGTGTGAGGTCCTGGGTTCAATCCCTAGAATCACAAAACAAACAAACAGAATGATGTGATGCTGTTGTAAAGATGCATAAATAACTCACTGGAATAGAATAGAGAGCCCAGAAATAAACTCTTATCTGTATAACCATCAAATGATGACTGGGAAAAGGACAGTCACATCAACAAATGGTGCGGAGACACCTGGGTAGACACATGTCACAACCAGTGCGGCCAAACTAGCAGGTTCTGGCGAGGGGCAAAGAGGGATAAGAAAAATAGACTCACACACGTATAGATGCTTTTGAAGATTCAGCTCGGGTCAGGTAGAGTGCTGCTCTCTGATGGAGAAGCACGTCTAAAGAATTACGCCAGCGATCTTTATTTATGTGTCTCATTATCAAGTTAAAGACTATGCAAGCATTATGCATTATTCTTTGTATTCAGGAAAGTTACAAGGTTAGCAACATTATGCAGCTTTCTCATAGTGGCATTCTACAGTTGCAATATGCAATGTCAGGAGCTTTGTGTAGCTTTCAAGAAAGTCCATTGTTCAGGAGCAGCAGAGCGGGTGAAACATTGTGGTTGTCTAGCAAGAAAGTTCCTCTGTTCCCAGGAGCTGTGTGCCTGAGATCAAGGTCAAAGCTGATAAGATTCTAGCACAGAGCCTCTCATGCAGGGAATTGCCAGAGCAGCTAGCTATCCTACACTTTTGCACAGAAACTTTCCCAGGCACCAAGTGTGCCATAGCCATGAGGTCATCAGAGACCCCAGTCTCAGATACTGCTCTCCCATTCTCTGTCCCTGCTCTCTACAGACACACGCAGAAAAATGAAGTTGGACTCACCATGTATTGTATATAAAAACTGGTGCAAAATGGATCAAAGATCTAAATGCTAAGACCATAAAAATCTCAGGAGAAAACTGAGGGGGAAAGATTTACGGCACTGGATTTGGCAATGGTTTCTATGGTTTTTATATGACATCAAAAGTACAGGCAATTCAAGTAAAAATAGGCAAACAGACTTCATTAAAACCTAACCTTACCCTCCTTTCAGGGTCAGATCCAGTCTCTGTTCTCCCCACGTGTTGGAGGAAAGAGGGGTTCTTCTTCCTGTTTCATGGAAGAGGAAACGAGGACCCCATAAAGGAAAAAATCCTTGCTAACTCTGTCAGAAGCAAGGCCTGGCTGAAGTCTGTACTGCTCAATCCAGCCACAACTCCAGCAGTAGAAATGTACCCAAGTGCACTTTCTGGGCAGAGTTCGAGAAACATTTGATGCTCAGAGAAGAGCACTTAGAAATGCCCCTAATAAAATCCTCCAATCATGCAGAGTGAGGAAATAGGAAATATCACTCTTAACACTAGGTCAAGCTCTCGTGTCTGTCTGTCTGTCTGTCTGTCTCTCTCTCGGTTTATAGAAAACCCCTGCTTCACATCAACAGGAAGAGCCTGCGTCACTTACCCAGAGCAGAGCGGGAGCCCTTGGGTGGCGGCTGTGGGAAGGTAACAAGGCTTGTGGGCTGGAGAAGGTGGGAAGGAAGTTCCCTCCAGGATGCCCACAGCGTGGCCCTTCAGGCAGGCAAGGTCTGCTGGTGTTGAGAGTCTGACAAGTTCCTGGAGCCCAGGAGAGGGGACAGCCGTTGGCTGTTGGGGAGGCAGTTAGAGGGAGTTCCAGGGAAGTTCCACAGAGGGGTTAATACGGAGGGTGCAAGAGAATAGGGAGAGGACAGCAGAGCTTTCCAGCCTCCTTCCTTCCAAGGATTCTGGGTGGAAATGGCAGACACAGTTCTCTTCCTGTTCCTCCTGCTCTTGAAGCTCACGGTGGGCAGGCACAGGGACACTGGAGATGTGCCACAGGAAAGCTGTAGACAGATGCCCAGGAAAAGACATCCAGCATCTGAGCACAAAAGGCAGATGGTCACAGACAGCAGAGAGGTGAGGAGGGACCGGCAACCTTCCTCAGAGGTCCCAACCGGGGGACGGAGTGGGGCCATCCCAAGTGGCCAACAAGTAGGCAGAGTTCAGGCCCAGAAGACGGTGTGTTGAGTGTGTTTTTTATTTTCTGATTTTGATGAGGTTTGGCATCTAGGAGGCCTTCCTGGCCTGAGACAGATTGTCCCTCCTAGGGCCAGCTGATCCCTGGAGGTAGTGACAACTTCATAATAAAGACGCCTGTCAGAGGCAAAGCAACCAAGTCACACCCAACCGCCTCCTTGACCAATGCTAACAGCCAAGCCAATTTCCCTCGACCCTAGACTCCTGGGGTCTGGCTCCAGACTTCTGTGCTCCAGAGCCCACCAGCATTATCCAGGAACTAACAGTGCTAAGCCTGCTCAGCTGCCCCACCTGCCTGTCCCTTCTTCCCCTCAGAAATTACCGTGTGATTTTCCTACAGGGTGAGGAGCAGGGAAACCTTTGAGGTGGGCACAGGAGGAAGGTGTCCCTCTGCAAGGCGCCGAGGCTGAAAGGACACTAGGCTGCTGAACCAGGAGCAGGACCTGCTACTGTGGAACATGCTGAGCCCAGTGCTGGCCACATCATAAATTTGATTCTATCTTGTTCCCTCTGAACCAGGAAGACTCCCTACATGTGATGAGAACAGAAAGAGACACATTCCATGGGAACTGCGAGATGGGGCCGGGTGTAGCTCCGTGCGCAAGCACCTGCTTAGCATAGTAGAGGCCCTGGTCCCTTTCCCAGCTTGCAAAACAAGATGACACCCCTGCAGGATGGTAGCTCATGAGGTGCCAGTGGGGAACAGCTTAGTAAGAGTGTCTCTTCCAGACAATCCCTGCCATCTGGGGTCCCCAGGGTGTTGACCTGGAGGAGCCTGGAGCTGGGCTCAGCTAGCCAGTGCCAGTCACTGAGCTGTGCTAATCTCATGGCTTTCCTGAAGTACCTCAGGAGGAAGCTGCAGGGCAAACAGGTCACAACAGGCTGCAGGAGCTCAGCCGCCCATAGGTGTCCTGACCCTCTGCAGAAAGGAGAAGCCAGGAAACAGTCTTTTCCAGCTCTGCTCTCTGGCCCCAGGAGTTCTGCTCCACTTGACGCTTTGTGCCACTGCAGCTGTCCCAATGACAGTGGAAATACTCCCTGAGCACTCACTGTGTGCCAGGCAGTGTGTGAGCCTGTATACCCCCCACTCCATCTCATCCTCCCTGCAGCCCTGTGACCTTGGCTTTCTTGTCCACTTTATGGTAGAAGTGTGGTCTGCTTGAAAACTCCCCAAGACCACACAGCTAGTAAACCAAAGGCCCTGGCCTGTCTGCATGCAGAGCCTGAGTTCTGCGCTAGGCCATCCTGGGCCGCTTGAACTGCAGCCTCTCGCTCCCCTTCATTACAACGAGCTCCATCTCTCTGAGTCTCAGCTCACTCAAACTGCAGTGGTCACAGGACATTTGTATCCACCCTCTTGGACACTCTCCTATGTCCCCATTTACTCATTCACACATTCAACAGTTATTCTCTGGGTCTCCTCTGGGCCAGATGCCACCATCTCTGAGGCTGCATGACTCCTTGCCACTATATCAGTGTGCAATTAGGGGGAAAAAAAGGTGGTCTCAACCGGGTCTGGGGGACATGGGTGGGGCAGTTGCCAATTCCATTTAAATGTCCTCCAGGCCCGGCCATGTACAGAGCAGTGTCTAGACTCTGGGGACTCTCACCATGTTACACACAGCACATGTTTGCCTCCACGGTTTAATCTGAAAGGCTTTTGCTTAACCAACAGAAAAATAAGAGAGACTGTGATAAGAATTATAATCAAGGAATAAACTAAAGAGTAGGAAAGCTCGTGAGACCTGAGTTAGTGAAGGTTTCACAATGGAGGGGCGTTTGCTGTGAGTCTCAGGGGCTGTGCACTCTGTCCTTTGCTCTTGGAGGGGGGCTAGTCATTGAATCTGTCAGGGCCTGCCTGAGCCCCAAGCCCTCACATCTGGTCACGCACGGCTGCAGCCTCACAGCATTCCTCACGCAGCCCCAGGTTCAGTGCTCATGCCTGGGACCTCCAAGGCACCTCTCCAGGGAGTCCTTGTACCAGTCCCCATGGAGCAGCACTGCTGTGACGCTGCATGGTGGAGGAGTAAAGGTGCCCATCATTAAGACTGAGAGGCCTGGCCGTGTGTCAGAGATTCACAGACACCAGCCAAGGAACCAAGGTCCGGCCTTGGATGGAGCTGGGTTCTTGCTCTTCCCTGGGAAAGTCATTGGAGACCTCACAGGAAAAATGAGGATGGGCTTCCTGGGCCTCCTCACCTTCCTCTTAGGCCTGGCCTCATCCAGCATGCTTACCTGGAGAGGGGACCGCATTAGGAAGGTGCCTGCTAAGGTCAGGGTGGATCTTTCTGGAACTCAGTTGGACCATCTTCCTTTTATGTGCAGGGTCCACCTGTGTTATTATTTCCCAAAGCAACCCAACGGGTGCAGGTGAAAGGCTGGGGAGCCTCCTCATCCTCTGCAGCTCCAGAGAGGAGATGAATGGAGCTGCCCAGAGGCATGAAGCCAGCAACCATTGACAGGGAGACCAGTCTGGACTCCTGGGGGACCAGGAGCAAAGTGTCCAGACACCGGCCCTACCATGCCCTGCCAGGACCTTGCAGAAGAGATTGTCCTCTTGGGCAAAGACGTTGTTTTCTCAACCCCTGTTCTGTGAAAGTGTTTTAAGAATCATTGGGGTGCAACGTGTGGGGAGGAAAGGCTGACTAGCTGGAGCATTGATCTGTTTTCTATGTTAGGATTCTATTTTGGATATTAGAAAAAGAATAATTTTGCTAGTAAATATTTAAGAACTGTTTAGGGGAACCACTATTCACTTTCCTCTATCAATGTTCTTTACCGCGTTGCCTCTTTTTATTCTCACAAATACTTCTTGAGGTACAGCCGATTATCCCCACTTTTCAGCTAAGGACACAGAGTCTGAGAACCTTGCCTGAGGTCCACAGCTAGTCCATGGCGGCTGGACTGGAAACTCGCCCTGCTGACTCCAAGGACCTGATAAGTTCTTATTGGCCCCCATCTTCCAACCCTGGTGCACTGGGGATTAAGTTTCCAACACGGGAACTTGGGGGGACACACTCAAATTGTTTACCATACTCCAATTGTTTAACTTTCCACCTGCAGAGCGACTGTCTTCTCAAGTAGACCATCTGTTTCTCCTTGGCAGCTGCTCTGTGAATTGGTGAGGTCCCTGGGAGAGCCTCCTTCTGACCAGCTTTGGGCTGCCCAAGCAGAGGCCCCTAGATAATGAGGCAGTCTCCCTCTGGTCACCAGATTGTACACCAGATTAACAGATGATGCTACCGCTTCCCGCAACTTGCGATAAACAACTGACTTTTTGACCAACGCACACCTAATGAAAATATTATATTTTTTGGTATCATCTAATTTCATGACTCATAATATAGCCTCTCCTAACCTATCATGATATATCATCTCTTTGGGTAGGGCCCATGAGTGGTTCCGTTTCTCCTTTTGAAATTAGAAAATCAATTTTTACCAGATCAAAGAGGCTTTTTCTTCTTTACTTTCCTATTGCATTTTGGCACCAAAAACAGCTCAGTGTAGACATGGTAGATATTTGCAGAGTGGATGGATGAATGTGGGTTGCTCCTGGACAGTGTCCACCTTTCTCTGCTCAGTCAGGACCCTTCAGGCCAGATGTGCAGTGGTGATTTTGCCTTTATCACAGATGGAAAAGCTCCCTTGGAATACTGAAGATACCTATAAGAATATGTACTGTTTGCTTGTTTTCCTGGCTAGTAGAGAGCCATCTTGTGCTAACTTGATCTCTTTGTGTTCCCTTTCACTGATATGCAACTTAAAGGACCCGTTTCATTGAACTCTTTACAATGAGGGAACTGATAAGCTCTTACACCAGTTCAAAGGGCAAGCCAAGGAAAGGCCACAGGAGTAGATCAGGAATGTTGGAATGAACACCTGACTGGCTGCAACCCTGGCTTCTTCCACAGCGGGAGAGGGAATTCAGTGGAACCTCTGCCAGCCAGAACTTTGTACCTGTCTATACACAAGAATTACTCCGTATTGCTGTTAGTTACCTGCAACTTAAGAAGTTGTAAAATAGCTCAAACCAAGAAAAGAATCAGAATCTGGAAGTGGCACTGGCCCAAATATAAGCTTACTTTCTCCCCCCCCCCCATGGTACTTGAAAACAGAAGTAAAAGAAATGGGGACAGACTTCAACGGATCAGCCGGGCTTTAGTAAGCAGCAGAAGGGCACATTTTCAGGAGGAAAATGGCAACTAGTTACGAGGGGTCTAAGTTTTATAGGGTTCAGTTAGACTGACTCATAGCAGGGGCGGTGGGTGGGGGAGATAGCTGTGCAAGTTCAAAGCCCACTGTTGCTTGGAAATGGTGAAAGTCCAGAACCCAGTGTTTTCCTTCTCTCCCTGGACCCACTGTCCTCCTCTACTCCCTGGGGCTTGCTGTCCCCCCCCACCCCCGAGTTGTTGTTTTCCGTATCCTTCAGTACTGGGGATTAAACTAGGGGCACTCTATTCCTGAGCCACAACCCCAGCCCCTCTCCACCCCTTTTTATTTTGAGACAAAGTTGCCCAGGCTGGTCTTGAACTTGTGATCCTCCTGCCTCAGCCTCCCAAGTCCCTGGGATTGTAGGTGTGTGCCACTGTATCAGGCTAGCCAAATACAGTTTTCTATTACAGACACCAGATATCTTATTACAAACCTTCCTTCCCGACAGAGGCAACAGGAGGAAGTCAATGAGGAAAGGGCAGCCTCTTCCAAAAGCAGGCTGAAATGATGGAATTCCCTATGGAAAATAAAAAGTGAAATTGGGTTATGAAGCCACACTTTATAGAGAACAAATTTTGGATGGACTTAAAAAAATAAGATATTAAAATGGAACGTTTAAAACCTTTAGAAGAAAATATCTTCACGAACTTAAGGTAAGGTAGCAAATTTGGAAAAAAACCCATATACAAAGAATGATCCACAGGTTTGACTATATTTAGAATATCATCGAGAGACTCTCGATTTAAAATGTTGCACCTTGCACATACCCATTAAAGGGCCCACATTCGGAATTTATAAATTGCTCCTACAAATCAGATCAGAAAAAGATCAACAATCCCAAAGTGTGTGTGTGTGTGTGTGTGTGTGTGTGTGTGTGTGTGTGTTGGGTGGGGAGTGGGGGAGCTATAGGAGGAAACTGGGAGTAAAATCACCTGGGAGCTGACTCTGGCTGCCCCTTCAGTGCCCCTCAGAAGAGCATGGCCACCAAAACCAAGCAAAGGAAACTCCAGGGACAACTGGCCCCAGAGATTCACCCCAAACCAAGTTCATCCCCACCCTGGCTCCATGTCTGATTCCTCAGGACCCCAGACCAACCCACAGACCCTAACAATCGCAGTGGCTCCAAAGACTGTCATTGCAGAGGCCAATTCTGCTTCCATCATGAAAACCAGGATCTAATTCGTTCGTTCTTCGTTCATTCAATCTTTAGCACCCACTCTGCGCTGGGTACTGAGGATCTGGAAGGACACCAGCTCCTAGAGCTTCCTCTTCAAGGACCAACGAAGGTGTCAAAAGCTAATCACAAATGGGCACAATCCCAAGTGGAGACAAACACCAAGGAAGAGCTCTGGGGCCTTGCTGGTGCTCGCCTTTGGTCAACCTGTCAACCACGCCCATAGGTTTGTGGAGGGTCTTTTTTTTTTTTTTGAGTTAATTTTATACAGAGAAATTGCAAAAATAATACAGAGAATGTCTTGTGTACCTTGCACTTAGCTTCACCCAATGATAATTATCATCTTACATAATCATAGAACAATTATCAAAATTAGCCTTGGTACTATACTATTAAGGAAACCACTAAATTGACTCAGATTTCACTAACTGTTACACTGATGCCCTTTTCTGTTTTAGGACCCAATCTGGGATCCACGTCACGTTCATCGCCGTGATGAATTCTTCGCCCCAGTCTGTAAGAGTTCCTCCATCTTTCCTTATGACCTTGACATTTCCCAAGTGTACTGGTCAGATACTTGATGGGACATTTTTCCATGACTACATGGAGGTTTATGTATGTGTCCTTGGGGAGGAATCCACAGTGCATTGGATCAGGGGTACGCAATGTTGATGTGCATCAACAAGGTCAACAGTGATGTTCACCTTGATCACACCGTTAAGGTCGTGCCTGCAAAAATTCTGTGTGTAAACTCTCCTTTGTAATTATTAAATTTGTGGGAGGAAACACATTGAGATCATAGCAGTATCCTATTTCTGCTTAAATTTCACTGTGGGTTGTTATTTGAACAGATCCCTGTTGGGCTTTATACATCCAGTGACCTCTGCCAATTGGTCCTGCTCGGCTACTCAGCTGAAAAACTACACTCACTGCTCTTTCCTTCTGTCCCCGGCTACAGGCACAAGGAAGCCACACTGTTCCCACCTGGGCTGTGTGGGTGTCTGCTCCTCATCAAATATGTGAGGATGCTCCCAAGACTTAGAGAAAAGCCCTCGATGACCTTTAATGGGGTGAGCGGGGAGCTCGACGTGACCCCGCCAGGGAACCCCTGCCCCCATGCTCCTCTGTCCTCTTTCTGCAGGGCTTTTCCTTAACCAGAGGCAGAGGAAGCCAGAGGACAAGGCTGTTCCACCACAGTCAGCTTCCTGGGACAGCCAGCAGAGAAGATGGAGAGGGGACCCCGAGGGCTCACAGGACATCTGGTGAAACAATACAAAGTGAAACAAAGTGAACAGATTACGAAACAAGATCCACAATACGATGCCCCCTCTCTTAAATGAACACCAGGCAGTAGTCTACCGGAGCTAAAAATTTCAGTATGGTTAATTTTTATATAAAATTTCCTTTTTGTATTTGTTGACTTAAAAATGTTATACAAATAAAATGAGGATTCCCCAAATCAGGGACACCATGGATATCTGCACAGAGCAATGACCTTATGCAAACACCAGTGAGAAGATGGCTAAGTGAAGCCAAGGAAAGGCTCCTCGGGGAAAACCAAGCCAGTCTATAAATGGATCTTGGATTTCCAGCCTCCAGACCTGCCCCAAAACATATTAATTCCCCCAAATGCAAACATTACATATAGGTTATGGTCTTAAGAAGATGAAATTAGAAGCCTGCAAAAAAAAATGTCAATATATTCATAGGTGTTTCTTTGGGGTGGTAGAGCTCCGAATGGTTATTTGGGGAAACAGGGAGTCATAGTTTCTTGTGTTTTCTTCTTCATTATTTTCTTTCTTTCAAAGTTTTCTAAAATGAACATGCTTTGCTATTATAATAAGAGACATTAGGGGCTGGAGTTGTGGCTCCGTGGTAGAGTGCTTGCCTCACACATGTGAGGCACGGGGTTCGATCCTCAGCACCACATAAAAATAAATTAAGTAAATCTATTTTTAAAAAGACAGTAAATAAATGGATTGGGATACAGGAAAGCAGATAGGTATATGATGTAAAGAAGAAAGAGGAGGCATAGTGGAATCTCTCTGAGGACACAATGTTCTTCATGGGACTTGACACCCCAGCTCATCAGATTTTATCCAAATAGGTAAAACTATATTATGGATGCTGAAGCTCCTTTTGCTCTAAAATTCCTTTACAAGAAGAATCACAAATTCTTTTCTTACAGACCTTATAACACAAGGTAATGGCCATGAGACAAGGCAGATCAGCTCAGGACTTAAATAGTGACATACAAACAAGGAAGAGTAGTTGGAAAAATCACTTCTTGCAAGCACAGTGCTTGCAACTGACTTCTAAGGTCCCTCTTCCAGCCCCTGGGACATGCTGCCCTCAATGTCTCCCTCTCAGTGCCATCTGTTGCCCTCTTCATCCCACCTCTTCATTCCCTGATAACTTTGGAACCCAGTTCGACTCAGGTCCCAGCACCCTCTAGAGGAACTCAGCATCCACAAGTCTGAGCTGTCCAACCCACGGATTCCCAGTTCTTACTGCCTCACCTCTGGGTGCCATACCTCCAAGGATCTTCCCTGTCCCCTTTCAGGACACACCTAACATTTTGGTCTCCCAGAACCACTCCACAATCTGAAATCTCACTTCCCAGCCCCCTCCTTCCACTCTCCATCCATTCACTTCTTCCCACCATAATTGTTTCTTGACCCCATTGAAATCACCAGCCCCTGCTGGTTTTCCTCTTACCACCTCTTCCTCCCAGTCCAGAGTCCTCAATCTCAGCACTGTCTCTTGCCTTTGTCCCTGTTGCCTGACAGAACTCCACCCCTTGGGGGAGTACAACTTCCAGCCTTATCTGTCCCCACTCTGCTGAGAAAACATGCAACTCCACAGATAGTCACCACTAAAATGTGACAGCCTTTACCTTCGGCTGGGCCCTCACTGTTGCACAATGTCATTTCTTACTCTCCCGTTCACCCATGTTTACAAACCTTCAATAAACCTCCCTATCTTTGTTTTTTGGGGTACCAGGGATTGAACCCTGGGGCACTTAACCACTGAGTCCCATCTAAATAAAATCAGTATTTTATTTAGATACAGGGTCTTGCTGAGCTACTTACGGCCTCACTACATCGCTGAGGCTGGCTTTGAACTCATGATCCTCCTGCCTCAGCCTCTCAAGCGCTGAAACTACAGGCATGTGCCACCACGCCAGGCCAAAAACCTCCCTCTTTCTCTTAGTCCTTTCTATTTTACAGAAAGGGGGGGGGGAGGAAGCTGTCATCAAAAGCCATCTGGATTCCTCCACCTTTCTCCCAATGTCCGAAAAGCCCTGCTTCTCTAAGCCCAAGGCTCTTCCCTCTCCCTCATGTCCACACTCCGCCCCTTGGTCCTTTCTCCTGTGTAAGCAGTGGTTGCTGACAGCTCACCAATCAGGCCCCTCTGGGCATCGCCAGGGGCAACATCCTTGCTCAAGGCGACACCTATTGTTCAGGGCAGGCAGCATCCCGTGGTTGGTTTGTGATGGGTGTTTTAGCCAGCTATTTCCCTGCTATCACTAAAAGACCCGACTGGAACAATCGGAGACTAGGAAAAGTTTATTTAAGGGCTCACAGTTTCAGAGGTCTCCATCCATAGACAGCCAACTCCATTCCTAGAGGCTCAAAGTGAGGCTGAACATCATGGAGGAAGACTGTGGCATAGGGAAGCAGCTCACATGATGATCAGAAAGCAGAGAGAGACTCCACTCTCCAGCTACAGAACATACCCCACAGCCATGTCTCCAAATGAGCCACTTCCTCTAGCCACACCCCACTTACCACACAGTTAATCCCATCAGGGATCAATTCACTGATTAGATTAAGATTATGACCCAATCATTTCTCCTTCAAACCTTCTTACATTGTCTCACATGTAAGCTTTTGGGGTGCACCAATCTAAACCATAACATAAGATTTTGGGGGTTTCTTTTTTGGTACCAGGATTGAACCCAAGGGTGCTTAACCACTGAACTACATCCCCAGCCCTTTTATTCATTTATTTATTTTTATTTTGAAACAGAATCTCACTAAGTTGCTTAGGCTTCACCTCACCTAAGTTGCTGAGGCTGGCTTTGAACTTTTGATCCTCCTGCCTCAGCCTCCTGAGCTGCTGGGATGACGGGCATGTGCCACTGCACCAGCCATGATAGGATATTTCAAGAGTTGCTGGGATTTATTTCAGTCTGGCATGGTAAGACACATAGACAGAAATGACTGTCATGAAAGACTTGTTTTTGGAATTCTTAGCAACAAGAGACATCAGGGAGTGTAGCTCAGGGTAGAGAGCATGCATAGTAGGTGTGAGATCCTGGGTTCAATCCTCAGAAACAAAAAGAGAGTATAAAGTTCAGAACACTCGCTATGCAAGACCACATGGAGAAGCCGGAGGGTCAGCTGAGAACCTTTGTTAGATGGCCTCTGGAAACCAGGAAAAGCAGGGTAAATCGGCTTAATTTGAATGATTTCCAAGAGCTTTTGGGGTGGAAGACTCTCCCTCGTGGTCTGGTGCCCGATCCAAAAACGGGTGTGACTGAAAGGCATGGATTTTGAATTGGACGCTTTAAATGTTCAAGCTGTACTGACAGAGGGTTCATTGCTGCCTCTAGCTAGCTTTGAGGAATCCCCCAAGGACCCCTGATGTCAGAGTGTTCAAAAATACAGGCTGCAGAAAGGCACGGTCCACACCCAGGGTGAAGACCAGACCCTTTGCCCTGTCTGTGACAGAGCTCTGAAGAGGCCTCCGTTCTCCCTGGGCCACACCCCACTCCCCGACTCCTTTGCCTCCATCATTCCTGACTCCCCCAATCGCCTGCCTGTGAGTCCCCATCCCAGCCTCCGTTTCCCGGGAAACCAACATAGGACACTCTCACCCCCCCCCAATCCCACCAGCCACAATCCATCTCTCTCCTTTCCTTCCCAGCAAAACCTCTTGGAGGAGAAACCTCGGCTCCCAGACGACTCCCACACCTTCCTGGGTCAAAGCCAACACCACCGTGTTTGTTGGTACCTCAGCAAGGGACAGGTTGCGCTGCCCACCTGCTGTACCTTCTGCCTATCACTCCCCCTTCAGCATGGCCCTCCCTGGGCTGACCCTGCACTTCTCAGGTTTCCCTCCACCTCTCGTGCGCAGGCGCTGCTGCCTCTGAGGGTTCTGGATTCTCATCTTCTCACTTCCCGGCTGGACGGCCTCAGCTCTTCATTGGCTTCAGCCACCTGCTCTATGGCAGAGACCTCCACATCTACACCTCGGCCCCTGCCCTGCTTGGCCAGTTGCCTCCTGGGCTCTTTCTCAGGCACCTTGCGCTGGAACCATGTGGGACAAATGGTTCCATCTCCTTCTGAGAGTCTGTTCTTCCTCTATGTACTAGAGGTCACGGTCCCACCAGTACCCTGGCCCAGCCCCTGGGCCCTCCCCTCCCCCAGGTGCCCTTCATTCCTGCTTGGCTTCTGGTCTTTCACCTGCAAACCATTTCCTGCCCGGCAACCACAGGGGTCTCTGTGAGCAGATCACACCTTGGCCTGTGTTAAAGTCTTGTGCTAGCACTTCTCAAAAGTGAGCATGCATCTGAGCCACCTGGAGGGGCTGGTGAGAGCACAGACTGCAGGACCCCATGCCCAGATTTGGGAGGAGGGGCGGCAATGTGCTTTTCTACCTGATCTGGCTGCCTGTGCTTATAGACCTCCCTGCTCAGCCCTTCCCTGACACTGTCACTGTTGGGTTGAAGTGCATGCGGCTTTGCAAGGCCTTTAGGGACATGCCATCTGTTTACCCTATCAGCCTCATCCCTCACCCTGCCTTTTTGAATCTGCCTGCCGGCTGTTCTACAGAGTTGCAGTTTTTCATGGAGGCCTGAGTGCTCTCCCTCTGGCCTCTGGGCCTTTGCATGTGCTTCTCTCTTGGTCTGGACTATCTCCAGCCCTGGCTCCCCGCCCCTGACCTGGCTGGCTCCTTTTCTACCTTCCTGTCTGTTCTCCTACATCACTTCTTCAGTAAGGTTGTCTTGATCCTGTACCCACCCCCAAGACTGTGTCACCCCCCAGGGCTTACACACACACACACACACACACACACACACACACCCCATCCCTTGCTTTTACTGCCCTGAACTCCACCTGTCTGCTTCCTTGGCTTCCTAAACTCTGAGGCCCTGGAGGACAAGGAGGGGTGTGTCTTCTTCACACTGCGCCTGCAGGGCCCTGCGTGGGGCGTGGCCAGCGGCCCCCGTGAAATGTGAAAAGATCACTGAAAGAAGGAGCCAGGAGCCCGGAGGGAGGCCGCGCTCTGAAATGCAGACACGCCCTCCCATGGGGGGGCACAGATGAAAAGTCCCAGGAAGAGGCTCCGGGGGGGCAGCCCCTCCTCCACGACGCTTCCGGGCTCTGCAGACAGGAGCAACAGCCCCTTCCTTCCCCTCCCCTCCCCTCCCAGGGCACCGACCCTTGGGTCAGATGAAACCCACCCCAGGCACCAGCCCTTCCAGGGAGTCACCTGACTCTTCCCGGGGCTCGGGCCAGCGCTGCCGGGAGTCACGTGACCACTTAGGCATGCATGACAGGCTCCCCGGAGTGATGCTCAGAGGGGTGACCTTGCCTCCAGAAGGAAGCCAGCTCCTTCCTCGCCAGGGAGGGTTCATGCCCAGGTCTGGGGGTGGCGGGCGGACAGTGAAAGGCCACCGGAGGGGCGGGGACCAGCTCGCTTTTTCCAGCAGATGTTTGGCCCCGATTCCGAGTCCCCGTTACGTAACACCTGAGGAGACCAGGCGTCACCCACACCTTGTTCCCTTCTGTGGAGCGTTTCACAACTGCAGCTGCCTCTCAGAGAAGGTCTATTTTGGGAGCTGTTTTCATTTGACCTATATTAAGCACAGTCACACGGCAGAGGCGAGGTGCGGGTGCAGGGTGGCCTGCTGGCTCTTTGTGCCTTTTTTAGTGTCAAGGGTGAGGTGGCCAGACAAGCCGGGTTCGGAAGCTCTGGAGCTCCAGAGCTGAGACTCAAGTGGCCCAGGGCTCTCTCCCCAGGGAGCATCCAAGACAACAGAAAGCCCCAGGTGTGGCCGCCTCCCCTTCACTACCCCCATTTCCAACCCTAATCTTCCTCCCCTGAGGCCCTGCTAAAAGATAATACCCAAGTGTCACCGCAGCACAGGTCAGGGAGAGGCTTAGGTCCCTGGATTGAGGTCTAGGCCTGTGAAACGCAGTCAGTAGAGTTTTCATCAGCCCCTGGGCCCCTCCCCTGGGAATCTCCTTTCCTGAGTTCATAATCTAACCCCATGACCAGCAGGGGGAGAGAAAGGGCTGCCGCAGCCACCTGGCCCAGGTAGAGTGCGCCAAGAGGTACTCCTCAGAGCCCCCATTACTTTGAAGGCCTGTGGACTCAGTGACCAGATAAATGATTTTCTTACGGAGTGGCCCGGGCCCCTCTTCAATGGCGATCCTGGCCCTTGAGCCTCTTTCTGTCATCTCCCTACAGGTAGACATCCTTTGGCAGAGTCCCAGTGTCTGCCCCCAGTCTACTGACCCCAAAACCTACATCTGTGGAGCTGCTTCTCCCCTGAGAGTCAAGCCAGGTCTCCTAAAGTGCTGTCCCACTTGGGCACCACATTCAAAAATCCCAACAGAACTGCATGTGCCCTAGACCCCCAACTCAGCCCTGTCTTCGAGGATGCTGCTGTCCTCGGCCAGCCCGTCCATCTGTCCCACACTATTTCTACTTTAAAAGAGCAGAACAAAGACTTCTCTAGCCACTTTCCCTGAGAGCAGCCAGAGAAGCGGTGGTTTTACTGCTGGCTTGCAGTGAGATGTGGAGTTTGCAGTGCAGACCAAAGCCACCACCCAACTCCACTCCACTCCACGGGGCTGGCTGGAAGCACCCAGGAAATGGAGAGGTGACTCCAGGCCTTATGTATAGTATGGGTTCCCTATGATGCAAATGCTGGTGTTTGAGGGGCTGAGTAGAGGGGACAAGGGGGAGGGAGCCAAATGCAGAAGTGAGAGGTGATATAACACACTAGAACTTAAACTTGGCCTTGAGGGTGCAAACCTGAGTTTGGAAAGAAGATGGGTAGAGGCTTCTAGCAGGGACACAGCCCAGGACAGGGTGGGGCAAAGTGCATCACAGAGGGGATATGGGATGCTTGAAGAGTATAGTAGTTCTCTTATCCTCTGTTTTGTTTTCTGTGATCTCAATTATCTTGGGTCAACTGCAGCCTCTGGGATTACAGGTGTATGTCACCACACCCGACTGAAAAGTAAACTTAAAAATTTATTTACAATAAGCAGTTCATTGCGTAACTTCCTTTATCTTATATTTTGCCACAATATGTGCATATACACACCCACAGACACACACCATAAAACATTTCGGTTAAGGACAGGCCACAAGTGTGACAGTGATCCCCTAGGGTGACAAGGGAGTTGAACAACCCCGTGTGATGCAGTGGTGAATGCTGGTAATCCCAGCCACTCAGGAGGTCGAGGGAGGAGGGCTGCAAGTTCAAGGCCAGCCTCAGCAACTTGGTAAGACCCTAAGCAAATAAAAGGGGGAAGGGATGTAGCTCAGTAGTAATGCACCCGGGGTTCAAATCCCTATCTCCTAGTGACACCGTAGCCAGCAGAACACTAGAGAGCAACACATTGATTGTGTGTTTGTGACACTGGTGTGAACAAACTGGCTATGCATGACATGTAAGTATGTATGGTGCCTAATACTTGATGATAATAATATTAGTTAATTAGATTAACTTCAACCTATCGAATCAGTAAGGTTTATATGTTTTCTACACTCTTTATTGCGATTTGAGAGTGTCTCTTGATTGCCCTTTTCTCTTGTGCTTAATGTAAGCGGGTTGGTCGTGGCCCTGGGACAACAGGCCCTGCCCTATGTGCCTCCTGTACACCTGGATGTGAGGTAGGCTGTGCCATCCAGGTGTGTGTAAGTCCACACATGAAATCTCCTGATGACATGTTTCTCACTTGTCATCAAGTAGGGCACGATTGTATGTGTGTATCTGCACTTCACAAACCTAGTTACTAAACATCAAGTTGCAACTTTGTGTTTTACCTTGCTTATATTACCTTTTCCTTTATCACTGACCTTTGGGATGCAATAAAACAATTAAAATACTGTTTGTACCTTAATGAAAAAAATTCACCTAAATCTGTGGATTTCATGACATTTTAGAACAGAAAGAAAAGCTTGGCAGACATTTTTTCCCTCCTTTCTTTCCTTCCCTCTTTCCTTCCAAAGTAACTAATTTTTTAAAATTATTTTTGCAAATAATAAAAAATAAGCAGCTTTGTGCTTCTCTTCCCTTCAACCGAAAGTTTTTACATGTTTATCATAAAAATCTGAAAATATAGAAAAATATAGAAAGAAAAAAATTTAAAATCTGTATTTCACCATCTAGAAATTTTGCAATGTCTTTCTATCCTTTTATTCATGCAGGAATTTTTCTTTAACAGTTGAGATCATCCTGATGAGTAATCCTATCCTGCGTGTGTGTGTTCAGGCACTGGCAGCGGGTGTGCTACACCCAGGCCAATGTAGGGACATCCATCATTTAGTTAAAGCTTTCCCTATAGTAGGGAGTTTATTTTTTTTCTTCATTTCCCCCCAATATCACTAGTTTTGTGACTATCCTATATGTAAATCTTTTCCTAAATTCTGATTATTTCCTTAGATTTCTTGGTTAGAATTTTCTTGGATCAAAGTATATGAATTTTTAAAAGCCTCTTTATATACACAAAGGGGAGGGGGAAAAAGTTTCTCTACCCTGTTATGTTCAGTTTCTGGGGCCTGTAATTTAAGCTGACGAGAAGTAACAGAAGAAAACGGTTATTTGTGTGCACATACAAGTCAACAAAAGAAGTATTTGGCTCATGAAATGGTTAAAGTGAAAGGTTTTATACCAACTCTGGGATTCTGAGTGGACCCCCACATATTATCTGTTTTCCAGATATGTTATATTAATTTATGTTCCTACCGAGCAGGGAGCAGAGTATTATCATTTAAGAAAAGTCTTACTTGGCATGTGTGAGACCCTGGGTTCAGTCTCTAACATCAACAAAAACAAAAACAGAAAAACAACCCAAAAACCCAAGGTTCTTACTGATTCGATAGGTTGAAGTTAATCTAATCTTCACTTTTTTTTTATTACTGAGATAAAACCATTTTAAAATATTTCCACATTTATTGCCTCTTAACTGAATTATATCTGCATGTTCTTTGCCTATTTTTATTTGCTAAAAATAATTTTTAAGTAAATTAAAATTCTTCAAATTTTAAATGCTCAAAGTATCACATTAAAATATTTATGAAGACAAACAGTGAACAAGTTGTATATTTATCTTACCAGCATGGAGAGTAAAAAGAATTCATTTAATCAATTTCCTTAATAATTTTGAAAACCAGAAGGGCCAGTTCATTTAATCAGGATAATTTTGATTGTTATCCTAGCTATCTTCAAACCGAAATTTTCAACTAACATCCAATCCCAAGTTTTTTTTTAAAAAAACAAAAACAAACTGTGTGGGTATTTAAAAGAAGAGCTCTAAATTCCAAGGCATCTAATCTACCAGCTTTGTGTGGTGTCCCAAATACTTTAGAAATCCCAAATTATAACTCCGTGTTTCAACTGGATTATATTAATGGCACCCAGCCCCTGAGCTGTGACCCAAAAACAATATTTTTCAGTTTGCTCAAATTTCCTATATTTAACTTTCTCTTTCCGCCACGGCCAATCAAAAGGAAACAGCGACTTGCTCTGTGCCACCTTCTTTCCAGTGTGACATGTTATCTGTTTGTGGAGATTAAAGCCAAAGAATTTGTCCACAACTTTTCCACTCTAAAACCTCCTGCTGATTTTTCACTGAGATCCACAAAAGTGTTTTCCAGAATTCTAGTTCACTGTACACGAAGGTCGGCTTGTCGGATTATGTTTCCCTCTTGCCATCTCACTTCCTATGGCCAAGCAAATGTCAGCGCTGGCTGTCACCATGCCAGCCACAGCTAGTCCAGTAAATACTGACTGGAGGTGAGCCCACCGCTGGACAACGTGAAATGGCTCCTTCGCTTGGTTACGGTGACAGCTATTTTGAAGCCTAGGCAGAATTTTATCACCCTCCAGAGAATGAGAGCTCAGGACACCCTGGGGGAGTTGCCTTTAGCCTGTCCCCAGAGTGGGACCCTCCAGAGCCGCAGTGAGCAACCTCCGCCCCCCCCCTCCTTTGCTTCTGCAGCGCCCTGAGTCGCCTCTCACTAGGGCAGGCCCCTGGAGACGGTTCCAACTAGGCTGGTTCTCAAAGCTGAGTCTTTTGCCAATCGCAGTCATGAGCCGCCAGGTCCCTGCAGGGAATCTGCAGTTAGTTGGGGCCAGTGCAGGCTCCTTTGGGAGGTCTTCAGTGGGGAGGTGAGGCTGAAAGGGGACAGAGGCGGGTAGCATCTGCTCACCCTTCCTCCTCCAGCCTGCCCTGCTGCAGCTCCGTGGCCCTCCAGGTCTGCAATATGAGCAACAGGCCACTCCAGGCTGGAAAGCTCTTGCATCCAGCGCTGCTGCCTCAGGAGCACGCAGGGCCTCAGCTTGGCCCCAAGCCCAGTCAGCTGAGCCCCAACGGCAGGGGCCTCAGCCTTGTGGCTGCCGCCCAGGCCCCATAGCAGTACCACTGTCTGCTCAGGTGCCACAGTGCCGCGTCCACTCCTCCCACCCACCCGCAGCCCCAGGACTCCCCACTGGGATCTCAAAGACCCCGCTGTATAAATGGTGGTGACCATGGCTGGAGAGGGTGAGCGCTGGGACCAGTGGCCCAGAAGAGAGAACCCTCCAGACTCCTGATGATCCCTGGCTCTGTCCTCCCACCCTCCCACTCACCCTGAGTGCAGGAAGACTCAGAGGCCACTGGCTAGTGCTGTCACCTTTACTCTCGTGCTGGCCGAGGAAGGCCCTGGGCAGGAGGGCAGTGCTGTTTGGAACCCTCCTTCACCCTCTCCTGGCCTTTCCACCTGCTGTGGAGGGCTCTGCCCTACCACCTCGTGGCCACCCCTGCCCCCTCCAAGCACCTCCTTCTCAGGTCTTCCTTGCATTCTGTCCTACCATCCAGGCTGCTGTGACATCCCTTAGAGTGGGTCACTTACTAACAACAGAAATGTGTTGCTCATAGTTCTGGAGGCCGCGAAGTCCACGATCCAGGCACCAGCAGGTTGGGTGTCTGATGAGGGCCTGCTCCTCACGGATGGCACCTTCTTGCTGTGTCCCCACATGGAGGAAGGGCCAACTCTCTTGAGCTTCTATTATAAGGGCATTAATCCCATGGACGGGGGCGGAGCCCTCACCTCTCACAAGCTCCGCCTTTTAAGATGACCCCCACATCGCAGATTCTATCAATATATGAAAGGGGAGCTGCATTCAGACTCGAGCACAGACCAAGGTGGAACTCCCAACAGGTTCTACTTTAGCTTCTGTGTAAAGTGCAACCCATTGGCAGGGGCCCGGCCTTGACTGCAAGATGTTTAGACGTGGTGAGGAAGAGGCCAGTGAGCTCCACCTGCCACACAGGAGAGAGGCAAGTACCTAATGTGTGCAGACTCCTTTACATTAGCCAACGAAACGAATTCAAATGGTCTAGATAAACAGGGAGGCGGGGAGGCAATGTTATGGAGAGATTGAAATGAATCACCCACTCACTCTCAAAGCAGGAGATGGAACCTCTTTACTCACCAGCTGGTGGGCCAAGGGGCAGACGGCAAATCTACACCCTTCGACCCCTTCGACCCCTTCCAAGGGTCCCAGGACACCTTTTATAGTCCAAAACCACATTAACCATAAGTGGCTGTTGCTACGATTCAAAACCATGAACAAGCATCATGAGATCTAAAATCATAAGCAGAAGGAGAAGTGGGTCAAAACAACCCTAGTTGAGCACAAGTTAAAGAATGGTTGCTAAGGTCTAGACCGTCATTCTCTGACAATCCATTGTCCAAGAAAAATGGGAACCAAAAAGAGAACAATTATACATTATATAAGAATTGCCATTTTGTGTTGCCAATGTGCTGTGCTAAGCAACTGTTGGTGGGTACAGAGGCGGGTGTTCCCACGGGAGAAGCATTTCTTACATGGCATGGAGTCTCAGGGTAAAATGGAGACTGTCTGGTCATTGCCTGTATATCCTGGCCCATAATGGTAAGGTATGGGGCAGGGGGGAGGGAGTACTTGGTTTTGGTGATGGTGGTTCTAACCTGTATTTTTCTTTTCTACCTTAAGGAGAAAAAAAAAAAACCCTTTTTTTTTAGTGTGAAGAGGAAATAGAAGCATGTCTTTCTGTCATTTAAATAACCAATTTTAGCTCCTTTGGATGGTTCCATTAATATTCAACAGTATAATTTTCTTTTTCCTGGAACTTGAGCAGCCCTGTTTGGAATTTTACTGGGTCGTAGAGGGTTCCCCTCATGATATATCTATGCTGGTGGAGGTGATGACCATGATCTGGATTCTTCTTACCAGTGCAGAGTTCTGCTCCTGCATGTCCAGTGAGAATGTTGGGAGGAACATTTAACTTTCAGATATCATGAAGCACCCATTTTTTTCCCTTTCTTTGTTTTCCATCTTCTGAATGTTATACTATGAATTTGAACAATCAGAAAAAAAGTACATTAATAAAAATGTAACCAGGCACAGTGGCACACACCTGTAATCCCAGCAGCTCAGGAAGCTAAGGCAAGAGGATTGGGAGTTCAAAGCCAGCTTCAGCAATTTAGCGAGGCCCTGAGCAACTCAGCACGATGCTGTCTCTAAACAAAATACAAAACAGGGATGTGGCTCAGTGGTCAAGTGCCCTTGAGTTCAATTCCTTGTACCAAAAATAAATTAAATAAAATAAATGTGTCATATGAAAATTTTAGTGGGTGCTAGTTTTTTTTTTTTTTTTTTTTTTTTAAAGTTTCTTGGTTGCAAGTTTCCATTGTAGCTTTTTTTTTTTTTTTTTTTTTTTTTTTTTTTTTTTTTAATTTTTTATTTCTCGGCAGACACAACATCTTTGTTGGTATGTGGTGCTGAGGATCGAACCCGGGCCGCACGAACGCCAGGCGAGCGCGCTACCGCTTGAGCCACATCCCCAGCCCCCAGTGGGTGCTAGTTTTTTGCACTTTTTCCGAGCTTTCTTTGTTGATTGGAGTGCCAAATGTATTTTTATTTATTGCTTATATTTTATTTCAGTTTTGGTGCTAGAGATTGAACCCAAGGCTTTGTACATGCTAAGCCTGTGTTCTACCATTGAGCTGCACTTCCAGCAAGAAAAGTATTTTTTTTTAAAGTACTTTAAAAAATGTTTTTTATTTTATTTTTTTTTCCCCTTGGGCTGGGGATGAGTTCAGTGGTAGAGCGCTTGTCCAGCACTTTTGAGGCCATTCATCAATTCCAGTATCATCAATTAAAAAAAGAAATCTTAAAAATGAAAACAGGCAGGGGCTGGGGATGTGGCTCAAGCGGTAGTGCGCTCGCCTGGCATGCGTGCGGCCCGGGTTCGATCCTCAGCACCACATACAAACAAAGATGCTGTGTCCACTGAAAACTAAAAAATAAATATTAAAATTTAAAAAAAAATGAAAACAGGCAAAACAAAACTCCTTTTAACTGCTAAAAATCAATTGCAGATGAAATACAGATCTAAAAGGAAAAAAGCAAGATTTGACATGTCTGATTAAAAAAATAAAGAAAACCTTAGCACTTTGTGATAAGAAAGAATTTCTTAATGAAGAGAGAAAAAATATTACCATGAAAGGAAACTTGATAACTTCAACTGCAAAGCAATGGATTTCTATCAAAAGACCCCATAAAGTCATAAAACAAGCAACATTCCTGGAGAAAAAAAATTGTCACACATGTAACTAACTCAATAAAGACATGAGTTTCAGAATACAAATGACTCCTACAAATCTCCAATGATAAGAAAATGACAGTGTTGGGCAAAGATCATGAATGAGCATCTTGCAGAAGAAGAAGCACCAATGTACCCAAATGTTTGAAAACATTGGCTCAACTTTGTTAGTGATCAGAGAACCACAGTCTTTACATCCGAGCTGTCATTCTGCACCCAACAGAGAGGCCAAAGTTTATGTCTGAATACCACATTCATCCCCACTTGGAAAAAGGGCTTGGCATTATTTTATGTAGTTGAGCACGCATGAGCTCTGTAACCCAGCTATTCTAGCTCCAGGCATCGACCCAAGGAGAACTGCTCAAACACATCAACTCAAAGACATGCAAAAGAATATTCAAAGAAGCAGCTTTCATAACAGCAAACAACTGGACAGCAGAATATTATGCTATGACCTGGAATACTATTCTGCCTTGAAAATGAAGGGCACGTCAAGGTGCTCATCTTAGTAACATCAAGCTGAGAGAAAAAACAAGTCCACAAGATGCAGTATACACCGTATGATACAATTTCTCAAAATTGAACAATAAACAAGCCTAAACTGCATGTTATTTAGGGATGCCCACACAATATGATACAAAATATTTTAAATTAGCAAAGGAATGACAAGTTCAAAATACAGAATAGGGTTCCCTGTATTGGAGAATGCAGAGGTTGGAATGGGGAGTTATAGATCTGTAGCTTCCACCATGGAGTATATTAAATAAGGGCTTCACAAATGTTGGGTATTATTATTATTACTAATTTGCAGTACTGGGGATTGAATCCAGGGGTGCTCTACCACTGAGCTATATCCTCAGTCCTTTTTATTTTTTATTTTTTTACATTTTATTTTGAGACAGGGTCTTGTTAGGTTGCCCATGCTGGCCTTGAATTTGCCATCCTTCTGTCTCAGCCTCCGAAATTGCTGGCTTTATAGGTCACCATACCCAACTTTATTATGTTCTGTAACATCTTCATGTACCATATATTATATGATTTAAAATATTAGTAATGGACTGAGGGACATAGCTCAGGGACAGATTCTGTGTTTAGTGGACACAAGGTCCTGGATTCAATATTCAGCACCAGAAAAAAAAATGTTAATGACTATAAAAAGATACAGGAGGCATATCCAAAATCTGTAAGGGGGCCACCTTCCATGTGAGCCCCTTCATTTAGGATTGCAAACTCTTATACCTGTTGAACCACGACACAAAGGAAAGACCACCGACTTCAATTTCAAATCAAATTAAAGCAAGCTTGTACTTGTGTACACTGGAGCTGGCCAGGACTGTGTCTCCTGAAAACCCCAGGCCAGAGATCAGTACCCCAGCTCTCCAGGAATAAGGTTTTATAGCACAAAAAGTTGCAAAGGGGGGTGTCTTGAGAACTTATAGTTAATAGGATTTTGACAAGCAGAATACAAAGGCAGATAGTAGGTTAATGATCTAGATGGCATGCTATTTTCAATGTAGGGAGTAAATTCAGATCCCAACATCAGAATCTATGAGGCACCGCCAAGGTTTCAGAGAGGGTTGTTTTCTGGTTGGGGAGAGCCAGGCATGAGCGAATTCAAGGCACGGGCAGGAATTCCAAACAAGTTCAGAAACTGCAGTAGTTTATAGTTAAAACAGAAATTAACTTTTCATGACTTTGTGACAAGATGGTTCCCAATCTTAACATGGAATGAGGCTGGGTTCATCACACCCATATGATCATGATACATTGTTGGGTATTAAAGGTACTTTTGGGGGGAAAGTCCCTATTAGTCATTGGTATGGATATAGAGACTACGTTGGTCCATTTCCTGTTGCTAGAACAGAACACCTGGGATTGGGTAATTTATAAAGAAAGGAAGTTTATTTTGACTCACAGCTCTGGAGGCTGGGAAGCCCAAGAGCACGCTGTAGCATCTGCTCAGCTTCTGCTAAGGGTCTCAGGCGGCTCTGCTCTTGATGAAGAGTGGAAGGGCAGATAGGCATGTGTGGAAGAGGAAAAAAAAACTGAAGGGTAAACTTGCTTTTTAACAACCTGCTCTTGCAGAGGACAGAAACCTACTCACTCCCTTGAGGCACCTTTGATCCATTCCTGAAAGCTCAGCCCAGGACCCCAACACCTTCCCCAAGCCCCACTTCCCAGAACTGTCACGTTGAGGAATTAGGAGCAGAGACTCTGACTCTTTTCTTTAAATACTTTTAGTTGTACATAGATGTCAGGTCGGTGGCGGTGTCTTAGGAACACAGCACCAAGCAGCCCGCGAGTGCGCTAAAGAAATGTCAATCAGGCACCGATGGAACTGCCTGCCTGTCAATCAGCAGGGTCTGCTGGCCAATCCTGGATCTCAGCCAGTTCCCCTGGGACACCCCTCAGGCCCTCTTCCTATCTGCTCTGTGGTCTGATAGAGTTCTGCCCTGGAGTGAATCTCAATACAGCCTCATTTGTTCAGCGGCCTTTTTAAATCTGCCTCCTTTGGTTGCAGAGGTTGCCTGACCTTACAATATACAGAATACTTTTATTTTATTTTATTTTTTTATAAAGTTCACCTTTTTTTAAGGGAGAGAGAGAGAGAGAGAGAGAGAGAGAGAGAGAGAGAGAGAGAATTTTTTTAATATTTATTTTTTAGTTTTCATCAGACACAACATCTTTATTTTGTATGTGGTGCTGAGGATTGAACCCGGGCTGCACGCATGCCAGGCGAGTGCGCTACCGCTTGAGCCACATCCCCAGCCTCACAATACTTTTGTTTTTACTTTTTAAGTGGAGCTGGGGATCCAACCAGTGCCTTACCAGTGCCTTACGCATGCTAGGCAAGCGCTCTACCACTGAGCCACAACCTCAGCCCCTGACTCTTTACCTCTTATTCCTTTGCCTCTTCCCAGGTGATGGAGATCCTCAAGTGTAGCTATGACGGAGAAGGGCAGGGGTGCAGAAGCCATGCCCCTCTGGAGAGCCGAGCCCAGCCAGATCCGCTCAGCAGCAAGGAGAGGATTGAGCAGACCTCTAAGCTTGTCTGTCTTCAGACACCCTAGGAGCTGGACCATGGGGCGAGGGCATTGTTTCCAGAATCCACTCAGGGTCCCCTGGCCCTGGCCCACTCTCTAGTGAACCCACGGGCCAGCCTGGCTGCAGCACAGAGCTCTTCTCCACACAGGGCTGGCTGGACAGAGGCGGGTTGTGGGGTCCCAGGCCTGGGAGGCCAGGGGAGGTGGGAGACCAAGGACAGGTGGGCAGGGAGTGGGAGAAGCAGTTGCCTTCCAGAGGAGTGGAGGTGGGGCCCAGAGTGGGACTTTTTTAGCCACTCAAGTGACCATCAGGGGCCCAGAGGAGGTGAGCACTGTGGGGGCTGTGAATCCTGTCTCATCTCACTGTGAGGGCCATCGGGGAGGCCAAGTGATGGCAATCTGAAGGTGACTCTGGGTCTCCTTGTACCCAGCCCAGGGCACAGTTCTTTCCCCTCCCATTCTCCACAATTCCACCAGGGCCAATCTCTCATGCGGTATTCAAAATGAAGGGATAATGGGCACCATGGCGCCCTGTGCATCCCATTTACTCGCCTTGCAATCTCATCTACTTGGGAGGCTGAGGCAGGAGGATCACAAATTTGAGGCTAGGCTGGGCAACTCAGTGAGACCCTGTCTCAAAATAAAGAATCAAAAAGGGTAGGGGTGTGGCTCAGTAGCAGAGCACCTGTGGCTTCAATTCTCAGTACAAAAAAGAAAGAAAAAATGGTGATAGGGGTGGCTAACAGAGCTCAGGCCATTTGGAGTGACACATGAGGACTGTCAGGTGTGTAAGAGGTGATAGTTTTTAGTATTAAAAAATCTGGGGACCTCAAAGCTTTAAGACTCACAAAAGGGTAAACTGAGTCCAGAGAGCCACTCTAAGACGCACAGGGGCCAGTCCACCCTGTCTCCCTGTGTTTCCTGGCTGACCACTCCTGCCGATACTTTCCTGCCACTGTGCTGTTGTTTCCTACCTGGGTGGCAGGTGAGCAAGGCAGGAACGGAGCCTTTCCACCCCTGACCTGGGTTTTCCGCGGCCATGCCTTCCCTCTCCCCAGTTTCTATGGCCTGGAGCTCAGGTGGCCATATTTAGTCACCAGTGGGGTTGAAACCAGTGCTCTTCCCTGGTTCCAGGCCAGCCTCTCCCATGTGCTTCAGAAAGGCCCGGGAGTGAAATTCCAGAGCCATGAGTCATGCGGGGACCCAGGAGGTCAGGCCAGGGTTTGAGGGAGAATAGGAGCCTGAGGACAAGGGACAGGGGCGGGGCCAGGCACCCAGAAGGCTCCCCAGGACAAAGAAGGGACAGGTAGCTTTGTAAAGGTAAAATTTCTAAGCTGATTCTAAGCTGCAAAAGTCTGAGTTAAAGTGTAAAAGACTGGGCATTGTAAGGTTTCTAAATTACAAGGCCTGAGCTAAAGAGTAAAGACCAGGTATTGTTACAATTCCTCTGCTACCCCCAAACCTGTAATCTCTGCAAGTTGTTAGGACAATGCTGGAACTGCCCAGTAAACATCTCCATTGATTCCCTGGTTGTTTAATAGCTAAGGGCTCCAAGTAGCTTGGCACGTAAGCTCTAGGCTCCAAAACCAATCAGTTTAAATTTGTACCCCGCTTAGGAATGACCAATCACCCCTGCCCAGACTGTTCCCGCCAATGAATGTACTAATTCCGTCTCAGAGTAGTTGTTCAATTTTCCTGTGCCTCATGATGATTTGTTCTGATGTATGCAAAGCCCACGGCCCTCTCCAGAAAGTGTACTTAAGCTCTGCTTGACCTCTGCTCTGGGCTCTGGGCTGCTCTATCTTCCTGAGTGAGCCTGGAACCTCAGCATGCTGAATTAATAAATCCCCTTTTGCCAATTGCATGAAGTAAGTCCCTTGTGTGGTCTCTTTCTCCGACGCTCCGCGGGACCCTTACAGCTTATCTCTGGATTCTCTAAGGTCCTGGAGACGGGAGGGAGGGAAATGACTAGGAGGCCAGCCTCAGCCTCCTGGTCACACGCTGGATATAATAAGCAGTGCACTCACCTGGTCCCCCACCCCAGCCCCCACAGGCTGGGCTCTGGATCTTAAAACCTGCCTACCTGTGCCTCACATATCCCCTCCCACCGACCTGGCCAGGAAAGAGTGACCCAGCAGCTGGACCCCAGAGGGCAGACAGTAGGTAAGTCTGTAGCCCCTGGGTCTTTACTCAGGCCCTGGCTGCTCCACCTGTCTTCCCCTTGTCATTTGGGCGCTTGGTACGACTTGAAGCTCTCTGACATCTGTCTCTTCTCAAAGGTGATGTGTGAAAGCAGGACCGGGTGGACTAAGGAGCCAGTTGTCTTACCCATCAAGGGACAGCAGCCCTCTGACTGGCCCAGCAGCCTCCTGTGGCAGGGGGCAGAGGGCTTCCACCTGCCCTGGGAGCGTCTACAGTGGCCAGGTACTGGTGCAGACTTGGGTTCCACTGTCTCCTATGAACCTAATCAGGATAGAAGGAGAAGTGGGCAGGGAGCCAAGAAGATGATTTCCACACACCCCCCCACCCCCGGCTGCCCCACAGCACACTGAATTCTCATCCATCAAAGGGCCCCCTGGCCAGGAAGGAGAACAACAACAGCTTACAGTGTTGGAGCTGCCTTGGCACTGCACAAGGCCAGTCTATCTCCTGCCTCCCCACCTGAAGGGCCCCCACCTGCGTCTGACTTGTACAAGGAAGTCCCTGCTCTGCTAGTGCCCAGCCTTCCAGATGTTCTATTCCCACTTTCCCCCAGGCCGAGTGTCCCCTGACTAAATGGCCCTTCCCTTCTGGCAGTAGGATCTATTCATCCGAATAGAAACTGAGCAGCGCCCCGGATCCTCTCTCTTCCTCTCCTGCCCCAATCCTGGACTTTGTCCCTCTTCCCAGTCCCACCTGACCAGAAGCTTTCGGGCTTGCACTAGGAAAGAAAGCCTTCTGGGATAACCCAGGCCCTCCACCCGACCCCAGCACTCATGTCACTTTACTGCAAAGTCCTGGTTGAGTAAAGGGCTCCTTTATTATTAAAAAGGACTAGGGAGGCTGGCCACCGAGGCTTCTTGGGGCCTGCGAGTGTCCCAGCGAGGCAGGGATGGATGACTCAGACAAGGGGTTGAGGTGAGAGTTGAGCCATGTTGGGTGTGGGCAAAGGTAGAGAAGGGCACAGGTCCTGCCCAAGTGTTAGGCTGTCTAAGAAGCGCTGCAGAAGTGACCATTTAAGGATCTTGCTGCCCACATTTACAGTTATCTTGGCCCCAGGCTCAGAGTGAAGGAACTTCCTGTCTTGTCCCTCTTGCCCCACCTGGAGGGCATACTTCCTGATTTGCAAGTGTTAAGACCCCTCAGTTCCTGGGCTGGTCATGCTGGACTAACAGCCCCCTGCCTGGATGCAGGAAGACAGCCCACACTCTTGGCAGCCTTCGGGGGCAAGGATGGTCCTGGCCACACCTTGAGGTGGTGTTGCCTGGAGGAGGTCCTGAGGCAAGTCTCAGTCTGTCCATTCCTGCTTTTCTGCTTTCTGTCCCCCTCTGGCCATTGGCTTTAAGTGGACTCTCCCTGATGGCAGAAAATACGATATGATAACATCACACTGTCAGAATTTTTTAAATGTGAGAAATCAATGAAACTTTCAAGGAGTAACTTTCATTTCATGGAGAAAACTGAGAGATAAAATCATGCCTCACACGACTACAAACTAGCTCTTTGACTTTGTACACGGAGTTTCCTGCTTTTGGCCTTTTTAAGGGAAAGAGTCATTCTCATATGAATCAGAAATGTGTTTGGGTCTGAGACTGGAAGGGGCTGGAGGCTGGGAGGCTGGTCCCCTTAGGAGTCTCTTGAACCTGCTGCTTGGTGGGAATCCTCATGCTGCCTGCCTGCTTTGCACTCCTGGGTACCTCTGGAAGCTTCTATTGCTTCCTTTGCCAACTAGGGATAATAATATTAATAATACTTTCTCCTTACAAGATTATTTTTGAAGTTTTCATGGGGTGGTAATTGTAGTAGAATATTGGGCACATAGGGCTGGGGATGTGGCTCAAGAGGTAGCGCACTCGCCTGGCATGCATGCGGCCCCGGTTCGATCCTCAGCACCACATACAAACAAAGATGTTGTGTCCACCGAAAACTAAAAAAAAAAATTAAAAAAATATTGGGCACATAATAAACACTGAATAAATTATAATCATTCATTAATATCATCATCGTCATCAAACTTAAGCTCCTTGATGACACCGATGCACCTGCATCACTTTATAGTCCTCCCCATATCTATTGCGGTGCCTGGCCCTAGCTGGAGCTTAACATGCATTTGATAAATGAAGTGAAAGAAAGAGAGAGTACCTACAGGAATCAGTGATCAAACGCCGTATTGTTTTCAAAGAAAAGGGAAGGCCAGGTTAGGCAGTGTGACTTGGTGGCACAGGCTGGTCACCCTGCTTTGGCCTGGCAGGGCTCTTAATGCCTCTATGTTGTCTCTTCCCCAACCTCTGCGGCCTGGGAGGTGGCCTGTGGTCAGGACACCCGGACTCAGCCACTGGCTCTGATTCCTCCTAGCCCCCGGCTCCCTGGTCCTCAGTTCTGCTTCTGTAAAATGGAGTGATCGGAGCCAAGGTCTCGGAGGGGCCCCGCTGGGTTTGGGGGCAGCAGTACATTCTCCATTTGGGGCTCTTCTTGGGGCTGCTTCCAGCCCTGCACTGTCACCTACCACTTGGGCTCCCAGAGAGTTCCCTGTGGGTGCACCTAGGAAGGAGGAGGAAGAGCGTGGGTTGGGAGGAGGGTTGGGTGACTGGCTGGGAACTCTGCAGGTCAAGTGATAAGCCTCAGACAACTCAGAGGCATGCATTCAGTGGCCTCTGAGGAACCCTGAACTGTGTTTCCAAGGGCCCCCAGCAGCAGCCAGTGCCCTGCCCCTCTGCCCAGGCACCTGCACCCAGGTCATGTGTGGAACGCATCCCACCTGCTCCATGGAAAGCTTCCCTTTCAGCACCAGTTCCTCCCCCTCTCCAGACCCTGGGTCCCTGGGTCCCTGGGTCCCATACCAGCCCCCCGAGGCTTGCTCCTGCTTTCTCCTCTCACTGCGTACCTTGCCCCCGTGAGTGCGGGCAATATGCCAGGCATGACTGTGCCCTGCCAAGCAACACTCTGGCTGTCACAGGTCAAAGTGGACTCTCAGAATCCCTGCCCCTTCCCCCAGTCTTTCCTCCCTTTTCAGCCACTTAAAATCCATAACCTTGGGAAGGGGCTCTTGGGTGCACACCTCCCCTCTCCACCAAACACCACAGCCACTTGGGAAGGAGTGGGATTTTCCCTGAGTAGCAGAAGAGGGTGGAAATGGCTTCTAACCAGCCAGAGATGGTGCCGAGGTTCTGTTGGTTCCTCATCACTGTCACCACCCAGCATCCCCTGCCACATTCATTTGAAGACCATCTAGGGTTGAATAATGCCCATTAGGCTCCCTGGTGTCCTGGAAGGCCAACTAAGCCAGGGTCATGTAGGGCTATTTTATTTTATTTTTTTGTTTGTTTGATACCAGGGATTGAATTCAGGGGGTCTTAACCACTGAGCCACATCTCCAGCTCTTTTATTTATTTATTTTTTTTCAGACAGGATCTCACCAAGTTGCTTAGGGCCTTCCTAAGTTGCTGAGGCTGGTCTTGAACTTGTGATCCTCTTCAGCTTCCCAAGTCCCTGGAACTACAGATGTTCCAGAGTCTCTGGGATTACAAGTGTGCTTGCGCCTTTATTTATTTATTTTTATTTCTATAGAAACTTTAGCCCAGGAAGCAGGGCGAGGGAGAGAAAGGGTCAGGGGACAGAAACAAAAAGGAAGAGGAGAGGGAATGAGGGAAGGAGAGGGAAGGATAGCAGAGCTGACCAAGGTGGGAGAAGTGGGTCTTGGACAAATCTCAGACTTTGTGGAGGCAGAGAGCTCTGCAGAGCCAGAAGAGTTCCCTTCTGACTGCTCACGGTCAGGGCCAAAGACCCCTCAGGGGTCACCCAGGCCAGCACCCCATTTTACTGAGTACCCTGCAGGGATGAACACTCGGTTCCTGACTCAGCTCAAGGGCTTCTACACCATTCTCCTCTTTGCATTTGCTGGAGGTTCCAGGTGCCAAGAAGGCTCCAGGGAGGAACACGAGAACCCGCTCTCAGGGGACCACATGGGAAGGTCCTGACGATGACCCCTGAGCTCTCAGAACTGCTGTGGGAGGGGGAAAGTGGGCCAGAGAGAAGGGACCAGGGGCTTTGGGGGGCACACCTCCCCTCTCCACCAAACACCACAGCCACATGGAAACCCATGGTGAACAGTTGGGGCTTTTTATAATCTTTATTTGTTAACAGTTGAGGCTATTTTTTCCCCCCATGCTGCAAGAGATGCCAATGCTCATAAAAAAAGTTGTGAAAAAAACACATCTATTTTTGGGTGATCAGCCTCCTCAAAGCCTCACACTCCCAGCTCCAGAGGGCTCAGGGGATGGGACCTGGCCTTGCTCAGAAGGTCTGCAGCTTGCTAGAAGCTAAGAATTCTTGGGCCCAGAAGCACCGCGGCCATGGGTCGTGTTGTTGGCCCCTCTTGTATTTTCTTCTTGGCCTATCAAATGGGGCAGAAGCAACACCAACTGGTTTCTTTCTGCTGCCAGCCCACCTGATGTGGGCCCTGTCTTGAGAAATCCACCCAAGGAGGCGAGGGCCAGATGCACACCATTGCTGCGTATCCCGCGTTTCCTTGGCATGCTTCTCATGGTGGCATTAGTGGCAGCACTTGTAGCTCTTCAGAGACAAAACCCAACAAGAGCTTGGCTTTCTCTACTGAATGAAGAGCCACTTGAGGCTGCAGAGAATGTTTCCTAGGGTCCTGGGCCAGCCATGGCTTCCTGGGAAGCAAGCCAGGGTAGACAGCACGGAGGGAATGGACAAAGGGTCTGCACTCCCTCTGCCAGGGGGACTGGTCAGACCAGACTGCACCAGTGGATTCTGCAGGCCCAGCTGTGGGCAGCTCTGCTCTCTGCACGGTGTAGCCAAAGGTCTGTTGCAAGGGTCTGAGTGGACTTGGAGATCCCAGTAAGCACTCCCACTCACGTTCCCTGTCCTGTCTCCCCTGACCTCTCCTTGGTTTTCTCAGGTGGCCCACAGGGTACTAGGGCCAAAGTGGACATGAGATTCTCACACCCTGGTGATTTAGACTGTCAGAATTCCACTGCCTAGTCTCACCCCATGCCCTCTGTGCTATCTGCTTCCACCTTGGGGACCAGTTGGCAGGGACACAAATGGGAGTTGGGTCCCCCTACACCTACAGACAGGATTTGCGAGGGGCAGCAGATTGAAGTTCAGGAAGAATTAGAGGGATCCCACCACTGGAAGGGACAGTGAGAAGGTCAGCTAGCCATCTACTGTCTTCAGGGAAGTGGTACTGTTATCTCCAGGGAGAGACCAGAGAGATTAAGCTCCTGGCCCAGAGTCCTGCAGCCTGGTTCAAGGTTGATGTCAAGGAGGCAATGGCTCCTCTGCTTTGTTTTGTTCCCACTCCTGGGGGCTTCTTCTTCTATTGGTTTTCTCCTATCTTGTCACCACCCTGTCCCTGGGGGAATTGTTATAGGAGTCAACTATCCCCCCCTCCAAATATCAATACCGTGCTAACTGTGCCAGAGGTGTCCAGTGGCCTTTCCAAGCCTTTCTTGATCATTACTGATCTGCTGAAGTTCTAGAATTTCTTTGGCTCATCTGAATCCAAGACAGTGACTCTCCATTTAAGGAAACTCAAGGTGGGGTCTATTGTGAAATTAGCTTTTCTGTGTCCCTTACCATGTGTCTACTCCCACTTTTTCTTCCTGGTATCTCTCTGTTCAGTCTCCACATTAGCAGCTCTCAGCTGATACAGTGCTGAGTTCCACTGTGGGTCAGGATCTGCCCCCATGAAAAGGACCACCAATAAAATCTGGATCTTCCACGCTAGGTACCTGCATTGGAAGTCAGCTCTGGCATGAGCGCTGATGTTTACTGACCCTTGTCTATGAGAAAATGAGCCCCGAGGGGAGAGGGATTGTTTCAGTCATCTTTTTCATTGCTGCGACTAAAAGACATGAACAACTTTCAAAGAAGAAAAGTTTCAGAGGTTTCAGTCCATAGATGGCCAAGTCCATAGCTGTGGGCCCAAGATGAGGCAGAACATCATGGCAGGAGGGTGTGGCAGAGGAAAACAGCTCAGGGAGGAGAGAGGGTGGGAGAGGGAGGGAGAGAGAGTGAGAAAGAAAGAGCACTCTACTCACGGAGACAAAATATACACCCCAGAGGCACCCCCACCCCAGTGACCTACCTCCTCCAGCCACACCTACTTGCCTATAGTTACCACCCAGTTAATCCATTCAAGCAGATCAATGTATTGATAAGATTAAGGATCTCATGACCCAAAAAATTCACCTCTAAACTTTCTTGCATTCTCTCATGCATGAACTCTTGGGGGACACCACATATCCGTAGCATAAACAGGGACTTGTCCAAGATCACACAGCTCCTTGGGACAGAATCCAAGCCTTCTGATGGACAGCTGACTGCTCTTTTCCAAATTACCCAACCAGTCCCGAATGTGCAAATGCCTCAAGCCTGGGACTGGCCATGGCCAAGTTCCTGCCTCGTACCTGGCTCCTTGACTCCCTTAGACAGCAGCAGTCATGCTGTTGCCATTTGGGCTGATGGACCCTTCCCTTGGGTCACTCTCAATGTGCTCATTCCCTTCCTCTCCTCTGCCTCCCCCTGGTCCTGAACACAGGGAACACAGAGCCATGGAAACCCAGAGAAAAGGCTGCACAGCTCATGGAAGATCTCTCCGAATACCATGTGAGTAGCCATTTTGTGGCATTGTCCCTTCTCACCTCAATTTCCTCTCCCCAATGTTCATCCCCCATCAAACACTTATTGAAAGTCTGTTGTGAGCATGCTGAAGCACTAGGCTACAGGCACCAGAACCGCATGAGAAATAACCTTTCTCTTTTTTATGTGTGGTGCTAGGAATGGAACCCAGGGCCTCATGCATGCTAGGCAAGTGCTCTACTACTGAGCTACCCATCCCTAGCCCTGAGCATCATCTCTTCCCTAAAGAAGCTCTCAGTATTGCTAGGAAGAGAGGCACCCAATCAGAGTGCAGCATGATTGGTCTTATTAGGGGAGCACAGATAGATAAAGAGCAGGAACTCAGATTTGACCTGGGTATTCCTGGTGAGTTTCCAGGAGGCAGTGGTATGAGGCTGAGATTTGAAAGATAAGGAAGCATTGTCCAGTGAAGAGGGTAGAACTGTGTTTGCGCTGAGGAGAATGCTTGAGCAAAGGCCCAGAAGGAGTCTATCTCCTCATGGGGATCAGATGGCACCCCCTAGCTTCTGGGCAGAGAAGCCGAGAGCCTCAGGCTGACCCAGCTTCGTTCCTCCACCTTGCACAGGCTCTGCATCTTGAAATGCCTCTGCTTCTGCTCACAATTGGTTTTGAACTTTGTACCCAGAGCAGGCTGGGGATGCCACCTGCCCCAGAGTGCACATTGCTGGGGGTTGGGAGGAGCTCATAGCATAAGGTCTCTGGAGTGGGCTCCAGGAGGCATCGCAGTGCCAGGAGAGGGGTGTGGTAAAAGCAGGGTTAGTAAGTCACCTACAGAATTGATGGGGGCAGGTGCCTGGGAGGAGAATGGAATATGCAAGCTGGAGGAGGAGCTGGCAGAGTGGTCCGCACAGGATGGACAGGCCCTGGGAGGGGCTATGAGAGTCCCAGGAAGAGGACAGTTGGTGGGCCTGGCCAAGAACCTGTGGCATGCCTGTTCCTGAGAACCAGGCTGGAGGCTTCCACCCCCAGACTAAGTCTCTGCTTACAGGCAGGCTCTGCCGGGCATCAGGTGCCTTTAGGGGATAGGTTCAAAGGGTTTATGTCACCAAAGCCAATCATAGATGGCTTTGGTGAAGGAAGAGATGCTTGGTGGGGGCAGGAAGCTCTGGAATCAAACTTGCCTTCCAGCTGCCAGGAATCCCTCAGCTGCAATAAGGCATTGCCCCCAGAGCAAGTAGGCCAGGCCACCCATGGCCACGCACAGGCTCACCAGTAAGGGCCCAGCTAGCCGGTGGTGTGGCAGAATAAATGGCTCCATGCTGCAACAAATGGGCAGGGAGGGCTGGTGTGTGTGTGTGTGTGTGTGTGTGAGAAAGAGAGAGAGAGAGAGAGAGAGAGAGAGAGAGAGAGAGAGAGAGAGAGAGAGAGGAGCAGGAGAGGCAGAGAGACGGAGAGAGTATGAATGTCCAGGGACCTTACTTGGGAAAATTCCCACCCAAGCCTGCCTTGAGAAGTAACCTGCAGAAAGAAAAGCAGACTCTCAGGGCTGGGGTGGCAGGCCCAGGTGAGAGGCTGGCTACCTGTGCTGTGATGGCTACTGACGAGAGCCGGGGACAGGAAGGGCCATGGAGTGGGCCACTCCTTGCATGCTGGTGAGGAAACCAGCCTTAGGTCGTGGCCCTGTTTCCCAGAGTCTGGCATTGAAGGGATGGGTAAAGACAATGAGAGCATGGTAACAGATCCTTGACCCTGGATCTGCTGTAAGGTTGTCTTGAACAGTAGGAAGGATGGAGTTGAGGGTCCAGGTAGTGCCCAGGTAATGGAGCTGAGAACAGGGAACATAGTAAAAGTGGGAGACCCAGGATGCTGTGGAAACCCTGAGCAATCTCATATTGTGCTTTTCTTTGGTGTGATCACTCTTTGGCACATAGAGAAAGAGGAGAAGCTTTTCCATCCCAAATGTGTGGGGAAGAACATAACTGAGCACCATCTAGTTTCTTTCATAGACATGGATTTGAAGTAATATTTTTTGATTTATGGAGGGTGAGTCCTAACCAGAAGTGTGAAGTAGTACTCTGTACTCTCAGTCACTGTCAACCTTTTCTCCAGTTCTGAGTAGATTAAGGACGTAGGAGAATTCAGCAAATGAGTACCTGCTTTACAATGAACAGGCCGGAGTAAACATGTCATGAACACCTTCATGGGTACCTTCTGATTATATGCATTAACAGATGAGAAGCAGGCTTCAGACAATACAAACTTCAGGTTTTTTTTGGCAGTAAATTTCTCTTCCTAACCATAGTTTGTATAAACTAATATTAAAGTAGGTTTGCACTCTCAAGAGCACAAATGGAAGTATGATGGAGGGGGATGAGGTGGGAGGCATGCCAGTCTGGGCTTTAAAAACTATCCAGAGGCAAATGACAAGAGTTGACTTCTGTAGTTACTCGCAGCAAGATCATCATAACAAAACCAGTCTTGAGTATGGAGGCTTCTTTCTGATGATCAGTCACTCATGATAGATGTTGTTAGAATCACTCTATTTTTACAGAGAAGTAAATCAAGAGAAAGTCCAACTTAGGCACTATTTCTGGCATTTTTTGGAGGTCAGAAGATACTTGTTTTGCTGGCATTTTTTGGAGGTCAGAAGATACTTGTGATCGCAAAAGGATCAGATGGAGACTGGTGAAGAAGGACTAGGTGGAGGACTGGTAAAGAGGTACAGGTACCCAACCCAGAAACTCACTATGGGCCATGGCCATCAGAGGCACAGGCTATAGCTGCAGTGGTGGTGGTGAGAGGAAGGCCCTCAAGTGCCGGGAAAACTCAGCACAGAACTTGTTTGGAAACGCAGTTGTCCCCCAGTGGGCAAGTGGTGAAGTCCTGGGTTTAAGGGGAAGGACAAGGAAAACGCTCGCATTACACTCTCATTCCCTCAGGGAGATCTAGGACGTCTCCAGGGTGGGGGTAAGGGGGTGGGGGGCGGGGGAAGAAAACCCTGTGGGAGTCCAGTGAGGTGGAGAGACACAGCCCACATCCAGTGGTGAGCCGAGACCCTCGCGTGGCTACCCTGGGGAGAGGGGAGGGGGCGGGAGACGAGCGCGGCGCTGAGGGGCGGGACCAAGGCGGAGCCCCTGAGCGCCCAATCCCTGTCTTTCCACGCCCTTTCCACGCCCACGCCCCCTTTCCACCAACCGTGCGCCGCGGTGGGCGGTCCTTGTCTCAGCAGCCGTTCCTGGGTGCGATTTTTTCCTCCCCCTCTTCTCCCTTTTTTGCTTTTCCCGTTTTTTTTTTTTTTCTTTCCTTTTTTGTGAATGAAAAAAGGAGGTCGCGAGCGGTCCCCGGGACTGCAGCGCTAGGTGTCTCAGCGGCAGCGCCGGAGCCGCGGGCCCCGGCGCGTAGCGGCGGCGGCGGCCTCGCCCCGCTCCCTCCACTCCAGCGCCCCGTCAGCAGCCTCCGCAGTCGAGCCCAGGCGGTGGCTGAGCGGCCCGGCCGCCCCAGCTTGGAACGGCCGCGCGCAGCCCGGTTCCGCGCGCCTCCATGACATTGGGCGCCCGGGGCGCAGGGAGATGCTGATCCGGAAGAAGCAGTGGCTGCAGTGCAGCGCGCGCGGCCGCTCGCGGCCCGCGGTCCGGCCTGGGCTGCTCTGTCAGAGTTTCTGATCGAACGCGAGCGGGGCCCGGAGCCTGCAGCCCAGCAGCAGCGCGGCGGCGCCGGCGTCGTCCTAACTTGTACGCGCGGAGTGACCCCAGACATTTCACTAAAATGAACGTGCTTAGCAGGAAGAGATGTGTTCCTTACACTAGAAATTACCCCGTCACATGTAGTGGTGTAAGTAAATGATTAATTTCTATTATGGCCGGGTTGCAAGCAGCCTCAGCAAACGCGCCGCCTCGCCCTCCTGCTGCCTCCTGCGCCCTCTCCGGCCCTGCCTGCGCCCTCCTACCTTCCCCTGGGCTCGCTCTTCCCTGGGCTCTTGCTTGGGCTGCTGGGTTCTGAGGGGCGAAAAACTAACCTTTTCCGGTGTTTTTAGGGGAAGGAAGATGACTTGTTTTGGCGTGGCGTGTCCCTCCCCTTTCCTTATTTATATATATATAAAATTATATTGTGTGTGTGCAGAGTAGCATGTAAGGGGTGGGGGTGGGGTGGGGAGAAGGAAGCCCAGAGTGGCCGACGTGTTTCTATTAAAAGAAAAAAAAAAAAAAAACAGTGAAATTTGGGTATTTGCCTGCGGTTGTGGAGATGCTTGAGCTCTCAACTCCATTGCAGTGTGTGCAACTGAGTTCTGGCAAACTACTGGTGGATAATCTTTAGCGTTGTTAATGTTTCCACATTCTAGGCTTCGGAAGGCTTGCCGTGTGTTTAAGCTTGCATTTTTTGTTAAATGACCATGCAAGATCCCTTGGGGCCTTGCTTTCCATTGGGTCTGCACCGGAGGAATCCATCCTTCAGCCTTCCCCTTATTACAATGTCAGCGACCCCCGTGGGAGTTCCTTTAATCCACCCTCTGCTTGCTCTTCTCCAGATACTCCCTTCCTATCCATCTTCTTTGATTTTTACCTTCATTTTCAGGGTTTTCCTTCTCTTTTACGTTTTGTAAGATGCAGGATGTGGGATATTGGTTGCTAGGAGACAAGCCAGGCTCCCAGGGAGATTCTGTCGTTTCCTTGGCAACCAGACTAGGGCAGCCACAGATGAACAAACCTCCTATCAGCTGTGGGAGGGAAAGGGGGCCTTTTCTGAGCTCTGCAAAGAGTGTGTGTAGGGGTGTGGGGGTGGGAATGGGAGCCCATGAGGTTTGTAGCTAATCTGAGCACACCTTTGGCTCTAGTCTGGGCTGAGTATAAAGGACTGGGAGAACAGCTGGGTAGGAGGCTGTTTTTGGAGGGGGGGGCAGTGATCATGGGACAAAAGTTGGGGGAGCATATATCAGTGACTTTGGGATTGTCATGGGAGAGAAGTAAATGGGGAGTTGTGATACACAAGGCAGAGTGGCAAGGGAACCATAGTTAATGGAAGGTAGTCAGGAGGCTCAGGAGGGGATGAGGCAATTATGAGGAAAAGTCTAGAGTCATTGGAGGAGAGTGTGCCAGAGGGAAAGGCAAAGTTGAGAAGCTCACTAGTGGGTTGTATCACCCTGCATCAGCAATGATCCAGAAAACTAGCCATGTTCTAGAGCAAAAATTATATTACCGTTAGCACACTATATCCAGAACCAACTCCTTGTGTAAGGCAGGCCTGATTAGACCTGATTAGAGTTCTGCTGGCTTAACTGGGCCAGTCTGTATCTTAAAGATGGATATAATTACATATATAGATATGCAATCTAGCATTATATAATACTATATTACATAAGAAGCCAAATACCTCCTTTCACCCAGGTTCTCTTGGCACAAATTAATCAAAATTCGGGAGACTTTCTTCCCACACTCTCATACCCATTTTCTGGAGGGGGAGACTGATGTCCACAAAAGTGAAACTACCTGTTCTTTCCTAGATAAGCCCATGAGGTTTGCTGGTCAGGCAGTTGGGACAGGAGCGGCATGATGAGGTTGATAACAACTGGGAGGTAGTGCAAGGACATAGAGGGAAAGGTTGAAGGGGCAGTTGGGAGTGGGTGGGGAAGGAGTGTTCAGCCTGGGTGGCAATCTAGGAAGCATGGTGTCTAAACTTAGGGCCCAGTATTTGTCACTCTGCTACTTGTTGGTTGGCTGTCCCCTACTTAACCGTAGAGGTGGCATAAGGTGTGCTTGAGTGTTTTAATCATAAAGTAGCTGAACTTGGATGAACACTGCTTTGCTGGGGTCCTGGTGTCATCCCCACTATCAAGATGTTCATGAATATAAGAACCAGGTGCTCCTGCATGCCTCTTCCCAGCCACTTCTGCCTCGGGACTTCATGCTGCTAGAATCTAAACTTCAGAAAGAAATTCTGTTGGCCAGCAGGTTTTTTATCTTTAGCTTAGGGCAGCTGCATATAATTTGTAGTAGGGATTCTATGTTTTCTGTTATTCACTTGATAAACAGAAACCACACCCAGATGACTCCTCCTGGTGCCCACACATCCCCTAATTGTCTGACTTGAGACCAGGAACTGTCAAAGTGGGGTTCCCAGCCTCAGCTGAAGAGAGAAGAGGGAGGAGGAAGCTGGTGGTTAGAATAATGGGCCTTCAGGGGAAGGATGAGGAAGGAGGAGTGATGCAGACAGTTTCCCTGGAGACTGGGAGGGAGCTACATGGAGACCCCTTGTTGATTCAGGGTCCAGATCCTGTAAAATTCCGAGGAGGAGGAGGAGGCTGTCTCATTGAAAAGTCCTTGCTGCACTTTTTGCTTAGGTTGCTGAGCTGCATCCACTCTCGCAAATCCCAGTTGCCATCGTTACTTGGATATTTCGGTTCTGCATTCCTGCATGCTGGCATCCAGTTACAGCCCGGCAGGAATGGAGCTCTCTGCTGCTGCTGGTGGCCTGGCTTGCAGGCTAGATGGCTCAGCGGCGAGGCGCCTGGGCAGCCTCCAGAACTCCTCTGAGCCCAGCCTCTCGAAGCCTAGGGAGGATTATTCCATGTTGTTCTACCCCCCAGATGACTTTTTCTGCCCACAGGGAATGTGAGCCAGGGCCGGCCAATGAGCCTGGAGAAATCAAGCTTCCTCATAGTGCCCACCCTGCCCCTTCTCCCCTCAACCCTTCTAGGAGGATGGTGCCATCATCGAGGGAGGCTGCCATTCAAAGCCCCTCGTATTCCTGGTAACAGCTTTTAAAGCACTGACATGACATTTTGCGTACAGAAGGGCCTTCTGTTTGTTCACTATGCCATCCCTCTCAGGCCGGGTCCTGCTTCTTCCTGTCTACCTAACACTGAAGGAAACTGAGGCAGGCATTTACACAGAGATTCAGACTGAAAGTCTGACCTCTGCTTCCTCCAGCAGCCCCTTCCCCTCATGGACATAAAGTGGGTTTCTCTAGGGGGGGCCAGCAGTCTGGGTCTTTCAGCTTGAGAACCTTCTCCCTAGGAATGGGAAGCACTGAGAAGGCAGATCTACCCTGTCTGGGGCAGGATGTGGGATGTTGGGGGCAGCCCAGAGAGGGGATGGAATGCCCACGGGCCATGGAGTCCATCGTTTGGGGCCATGGTTACTCCCTCTCAAAGCCGGGCCCTCAGCTGAGGGAGACACATGGGCAACATGCTGGACCCCAAGTAGAGGAGTGGAGGCCTACAGGTCTAGGCAGATGCATCCAGAAGCCTTCCTTGCCCAAAGAGGCTGACAGGAAAAAACTCTCGAATCTCCATAAAGGGGCTAGGGTTGGAAGATGCACCCGAGCAGGCTGGGGTTAGAAATCCACCACCACAGAAAACCAGGGGAAAGGGAAAAGACAGGAGAGAGCTGCCTCCCAGCCCTGATAAGTCCATTAAATTTTTAAGTGGCCCTGCCCTACGGCATGCTGGGAAGGGGTGGGGACCTGGACCCAACTCTGCTTCTCTCAGCTGTTTGTTCTGTTGCTGCCACAGCCCGGGAGGAGGAGGAGGAGGAGGAGAAGAGAAGGGGAGGAGTGAGCTCCCAGGCAGACGCTCCTCTCTCTGGGGGAGTGGGGACAAGACAGGCCCTGGGTTGGCTCCACCTTGGGATCTCTCACAGGCCTTCTCTATCCAGAAGCCCAGCTAGACGGTAGTGGGGACTGGAAGGAGACAGGTGGTCATCTTGGCACTGCCCCTCTCAGCCTGAATGGGCTCCTCTCTCCTCAGGTCCCTGCAGTGCTACCTCCCGGAAAGTTGCCCACTCCCCTCTCCTTCATCAGTGCCAGTGCTCCACACCGGGACAGCTCCAGTCGAGGAGGGCTGTATGCACTGGCCCTGGTCCTCCGAGGACTGCTGTGCCAGCCTGTCCTGACTACTCCTCTCCCGCTCCTCAGGTCCCAATTAATGGATTCTGACATGGATTATGAAAGACCAAACGTAGAGACCATCAAGTGCGTGGTGGTGGGGGACAACGCCGTGGGCAAGACCAGGCTCATCTGTGCCCGGGCTTGCAATGCCACCCTCACTCAGTACCAGCTGCTTGCCACCCATGTGCCCACAGTGTGGGCCATCGACCAGTATCGTGTTTGCCAGGAGGTAAGGCTACAATGCCATTTGGCTGGGGGTTCACACCATGCATCTTCCTGAGTTGTGGCTTGGTGTCCCTGGAGCTCACAGGAGCCCCCTAGGGGTGGGACAGGGAGGGGGCTGGAGCAGAAGGAGCCCCTGGGGAGGCGGCTGAGGGGAGCCCAGCCTGAGGGAGGGGTCTTTGACCATTTGTGTTCTTAGTGGCTGAGCTGGAGCCTAGGACCCCAGCTTCGGCCGAGTACCACGTCTCTTGCAGTCACAGCGCTACATACTGGGGAATCCTAGAACTGAGGCTTGGGAGAGGTGAGAACTGGGTTGGGAAGATCAGGGGCTCATGAATATACAATTGCAAGGAAAGCTGGGAACCAAAGGAGGGTCTCCCTTCTGTATTCATAATTCTGCCCTCTTAGGGTCTCTTTTGCTTCTGTGTGGCTTGGAGGCTGCCATGTATTGAACATGTGCAGTTATTGAGTCTTCAGAGATTTTACTTGGAGGAGCATGTTGTGCAAGGCACATAGTAGGGGGTACCAGCTCTGTCCTTCTACCCCTCGTGATGCCAGAGAATATCAGGATTAGTTGGCACCTACCCTGAGAACTGTCTCCCCTCTCCCCTCCAGGTGCTGGAACGCTCCCGAGATGTGGTAGATGACGTCAGCGTCTCCTTGCGCCTCTGGGACACCTTTGGAGACCACCATAAAGATCGCCGCTTTGCTTATGGGAGGTAGGGGAGTCCTGGGCTGCCTGTAGAGAGCCAAGTGGGAGGATTTTCCTGCTTTCCCAGAGAACTAAGCAACTCTGCTGTTGAAACTGGGAGGAAGGAGCAGAGAAACAGCATGGAAGACACTCCCAGGGGTGGGGACAGCCTGGGCTTGGAGTCCAGAGGCCTGATTTCAGTCCCAGCTCTGCCACCTACTAGCTTTGAAATTATTTTTCTCACTGTAAGATGGTAAAATGGTAATTTCTAACTCAAAAAATAGGTGCGAGGCCAAATGAGTCTTCAAGCTCTAAAATGCTACATAATTGAAGGTGCTATTATTATGCATTGTGTGGAAGATCACAGGAACAGGTTCATAAGCCAGGTGTGGAGCCACCGTGTAGGGCATGGAGACGGGCACACGTTTCCCTCACTCTGGGAGCAGGTAACCCCCTGCCAGCTCTCTCTGTCAATAACCTCTCTGTCCCACCCTCAGATCAGATGTGGTGGTTTTGTGCTTCTCCATTGCCAACCCCAATTCCCTCCACCATGTCAAGACCATGTGGTACCCAGAAATTAAGCACTTCTGCCCCCGAGCACCTGTCATCCTGGTGGGTTGCCAGCTGGACCTGCGCTATGCCGACCTGGAGGCTGTCAACAGGGCCAGGAGGCCCTTGGCCAGGTAGGGGTGCTGTTGCATGAGGAGAGGAAGCGGCACAGAGGGCTCGCACATCACCCTAGCTCCCTGAGGGAATCCTATAGAGCCTTACCTCTCCCTGCATCCAGAGGAAGCGCATGTCAGAGCCACATGTGCGCTTATCCATCCATCTGTTCATCCATCAATCCGAGTGTTTATTGCACACCTACTGTGTGAACAGCACTACGCTAAGCACTATGAGGAAAGACAGAGAGAAGGGAATATTTTCATGAAAAGAACTTATAATTTTATTGGAGATAATATAGCTGGCCCTCTGTATCCATGGGGTACACATGTGTGGATTCAACTAACTGTGAATGGAAAATACCTGCCCACACCACCACCAAATTGCATCTGTATTGAACATGTGCTGTTTATTTCCTTGTCATTATTTCCTCACAAAGCATTATAACAACTATTTACACAGCATTTACATAGTACTAGGTATTATAAGTAATCCAGAGATGACAAGTATAAGGGACGTGTGTATAGGTTATATATAACTATCACCACATTTTATATAAGGGACTTGAGCTTTCATGGATTTTGGTGTCCAAATGGGATCCTAGAATCAATCTCCCTTGGATCCTGGGGATGACTATATATAAACAGGTTAAATAACAGTGTGAAACATTGCATGTTAATTGACAGGGAGTTGATATTATCACTACTTTGATCTATGGAGGTTTCTGAGGGTTGGCATTAAATACAGAAGGCTTCCTAGAAGACCAAGGGATTGAAGGTGGATCTGAAGGACCTAATAGGAATTTGGCCAGACAGAGAAAAAAGAGCAGGGCAGGAGAGGGACCAATGAAATGGACCCTGAGCAGAGTCCCTCCAGCCTGGGGAACAATAGACAGGCTCCCTCCACCACTAACATGCTTGGTTTCTCCTCTTGAAAATGCCAGGCCCATCAAGCCCAATGAGATCCTTCCTCCGGAGAAAGGCCGGGAGGTGGCTAAGGAGCTGGGCATCCCTTATTATGAGACCAGCGTGGTGGCTCAGTTTGGCATCAAGGACGTCTTTGACAATGCCATTCGTGCTGCGCTCATCTCCCGCCGCCACCTGCAGTTCTGGAAGTCCCACCTCCGCAATGTGCAGCGGCCTCTGCTGCAGGCACCCTTCCTGCCCCCCAAGCCCCCGCCCCCCATCATCGTGGTGCCCGACCCCCCCTCCAGCAGTGAGGAGTGCCCCGCCCACCTCCTGGAGGACCCGCTCTGCGCGGACGTCATCCTGGTGCTGCAGGAGCGGGTGCGCATCTTTGCCCACAAGATCTACCTCTCCACCTCCTCCTCTAAGTTCTACGACCTGTTTCTCATGGACCTGAGCGAGGGGGAGCTGGGGGGCCCCTCGGGGCCAGGGGGGGCCCGCCCAGAGGACCACCGGGGCCACCCTGATCAACACCACCACCATCACCACCACCACCACGGGCGGGACTTTCTGCTTCGGGCAGCCAGCTTTGATGTGTGTGAGAGCGTGGACGAGGCTGGGGGCTCCGGTCCTGCCGGCCTGCGGGCTTCAACCAGTGACGGGATCTTAAGGGGCAATGGAACAGGGTACCTGCCCGGCAGGGGTCGTGTGCTATCTTCCTGGAGCCGAGCTTTTGTGAGCATCCAGGAAGAGATGGCAGAGGATCCTCTGACCTACAAATCCCGGCTGATGGTGGTGGTGAAGATGGACAACTCCATCCAGCCAGGGCCCTTCCGAGCAGTTCTCAAGTACCTGTACACTGGGGAGCTGGGTGAGAACGAGCGGGACCTCATGCACATTGCCCACATTGCTGAGCTGCTGGAGGTCTTTGATCTGCGCATGATGGTGGCCAACATCCTCAACAATGAGGCCTTCATGAACCAGGAGATCACCAAGGCCTTCCATGTTCGCCGCACCAACCGAATTAAGGAATGCTTGGCCAAAGGCACCTTTTCAGGTATGGATCATGCTTAGAAGGCAGGAGCTCTACGTTCTGACAGCTTTCTGAGGGGTGTCTGAGTTGGTTCCTTTAACATTCTGATTTGGTTTCAGAGCCTGATGCCCTGGAGAAGGGGCTACCCTGCTCTTAAAGATAAAAGTTTGGTTGTTAGTTCTCCTGTCTTGTAGCTTCAGAAAGAAGCTGGATAGTTGGGGATCAGTGACTACTGATTGGGGGTTGGTTATCTCACATTCACACTGTTTTCTTTTGTGTTGTCTCTTCTCCCCAACAGACGTGACCTTCATCCTGGATGATGGCACCATCAGTGCCCACAAGCCCCTGTTGATTTCCAGCTGTGACTGGATGGCTGCCATGTTTGGGGGGCCATTTGTGGAGAGTTCCACCAGGGAGGTGAGGCTGAGGATGGGAAAGGGAGGGAAGGAGGGAGATATAGGTGCCATTTGCCTAGGAGGCACCAGGAGTTCATGGTATTTTCTTTAGCATTTACTGTGCTAAGCACAGAGTGATGAGCCCAAGAGAAGTTTTATGAGATGGTTGCTGTAGCCAAGGATTTGCAATGTTCCAGGAGAGGGATTTACAGTAACATCATAATATCTTGGAAAGCATTTCCATACATTATCTTCACATTGAGCAGCATTCCTGCATCAAATGTGTGGCCCTAGGAAGTGTGTGACTTGCACACACTTGTGAGTAGAAAGGACGGTTCAGGACTGGCTCTTTACACTTCACTCTGTTGCCTCCCTGGGACACATGAAGCAAGTAGGAAAAAAAAAATCAATGTGTTCCAAACTGAAGTCACTGATGTCTTCAAAGGTAGGTTTTATTCTTATTGAGCTCTGGTGAGATCAACAGATCAGGAGAGACTGCCATTGAAAAGCTAATCTGTTACTCACAGATACCAGTGCAGGGAGGACCATGCACACCAGGGGATCAGCCCTGGAAGCACCAGGGTGGTCAGGAAGTAGAGGGTTTCTGTGGGAAGGAATAGTTGAAGCAGGTTAAGCAGATTTAGGTTTGCTAACTTGAACAAGTCCACTGGCTCAGGGGCAGGGGGAAATGTCCTAGCTGTCTAGTGCCTGGTTCTGGGGTGATTTGGACAGAGGAATGAGGCCTGGAGTGTGAGGGCCCTGGGCAGAGGAGGTGGTAGGGTATGGGCTCTGGATTGGGTGGTCTGTGATATAATAAAAAGACACGCTTGCCAGCAACTTCTTTACTGTCTCTAGGAATTGGTTCATCTTGGGAGGCACAGGCTTGCCTGGGCCAGCAAACTTCTAAATGTCAAATCATCAAAACACCTCTCTACCTGTTCTTTTCGGATTATAGAAAGGCTCCCCTCTCCACCTGTTCTTTTCAGATTCTTCTTCCTTCCCAAGCACTGGACTGGAAGCTGGAGGTAGAAAGGGTCTATGCAGGTGTCCTTAGAGTTGCTCCGAGTCTGCTGTCTATTTTTCATCTTCCTGGCCAAGCTGAGTGGCCCAGGCCTCAGCCCTTCATGCTCCCCATCACCTCTGAGTCCCAGAACAATAATACCCTCACTTCACCTTGTGGTTAATAAGCTTCCATTTTGTACAGAGGCATTTTTAAAAGACCCTCTCCTTGCAGTTCCCAGCTGGTGTGAAATCGCTTTTGAGTGCAGGGACTAGGTCTTTGACTTCTGCCAACTACCCCGCCCCCACCTCAGGCCTGTCTCTTAGCAAGTGCTTGCCAAGTACTTGAAGGAAAAACTGAACGAAGAGCAATTCAGCATCACATCCTGCAGTCCAGAATATGAGCTTCCAAAGATTTCCGGGAAACCTTGCACTTATGAGGCTAAGTGGAGGGCTGAGATGTGAGCCACTGCGAAGTGGGAGTAGGGTTAGGATGTGCCAAGTGTGGGCCAAGGATTCGCTGAAGCCCCAGGGGCCCACCTGCCCTGGGCACTTCTCAGTACTATAGACACCAGCTTTAAAGCTCTGTCCAATTCCCAGTGTGCCTAGACTCACATCTGATGAGAAAGCAGTTTTTGTTGCAGTGCTTCTCTGAAGAGATCCCGGAGGCCCAAAGCAGGAGCTTTGAGCAGCCAGAGAAACCAGCTGGTGTTCCCTTTGCTCATTCTGTATCCCACTTGGACAGCTCCCTGCAGGCATGTGGAGGGTGGGTTGTAGTTGACTGAAATGACTCCTTCCAGCATCTTCCAAGCCAGTGTGGTTTCAGAAGGCTGCCACTGAGAATCTAAGTCTCTTTAAAAGATGTCCATTCACTGATGCTCTCAGCAAACTGGGGACCAGCACCAGTTACTGCTGTGGGCCCAGACCTTTTGGGGCCGTGGTCTCCTAAGCATGTGTAAGTATCGCACAGAGAAGGCTTCCTGCCCCCGGGAAACCAGCCCTATGGACCAGGGCTTCTTGGCTTCTCAGGACTGAGCTGCTCTTTCCATGCAGGAGCCTCATTGTCCCTGTCCTCCTTCCCCCAGGTGGTGTTCCCTTACACGAGCAAGAGCTGCATGAGGGCGGTGCTGGAGTACCTCTACACGGGCATGTTCACCTCCAGTCCGGACCTGGACGACATGAAGCTCATCATCCTGGCCAACCGCCTCTGCCTGCCGCACCTGGTTGCCCTCACAGGTAACTAACTGGAGCGCTCAGGGACCGCCCTGGGGTGAGGCCAAGAAGACCCTGGGGATGATGTGTCTTCTGTCCTCTCTTTCCCCCTGGGGACAGGCTGAAGTGCCAAGGGAAGAAGCTCCCTCGAATGAAACCTGCGGGTGGTAGAGTTTCGGATGAGGGTGTAGAGGAGAGGAAGTGTGTGAGACACATGTTCCATAGGGTCACCTCAGAGCTCGGCCCAGAGGTCTCCAGCATGTGACATGCGTCACGTTCTTAGCTTGGCTTCACTCAAGCAGCCTAAGGTTGATAAAGCCTAGAACAGGCTCCACCTGTGCTTTTCCTTCTTATCTGCTTCCTCCTTCCCTTTCTTCTTATTCTCTTTTTTCTCCTCTTCCTTGACCTTCAACTTTACTTTTCCTTCCTTCTTCCAGAAACAGGAAGACCTGTTGACCTGCCATTCCTAATTCCTTAAAAAGACTGTGAGAGCTGGGTGTGGTGACGCATGCCTATAATCCCAGCAGTTTGGGAGGCTGAGGCAGGAGGATCGTGAGTTCAAAGCCAGCCTCAGCAACTTAGCAAGGCCCTGTGTCTACATAATATATAAAAAAGGGGCTGGGGCTGGGGCTCAGTGGTTAAGCACTCCTGGGTTCAATCTCTGGCACCCCAAATAAAAAGACTATGAGAGCCAGAGCTCAGCATTTAGAATGGACCCATCCCAGAGCTGTATTGAGGAGAGAACTGGGCTTTGGGAGGTTGAGTAGTGGGCAGCCTGGGTCAAGGGTCTGAGGGAGATAAAAGGTGCTATTGGAGTGAAGGGAGTCTGAGACCAAAGACCCAGGCAGATAGACAGCTTCTTCTGATATTGGAGTTGGTATCTGTGTGTTGTTGGATTGGAGGAATAAATACATAATGGAATAAATACATAATTTAAAAAAATGTTAAACCGCAGTGCTGGCATTGAGGTCAAGTTTAATATTCCTGGGCAGATCATGAGGGCCAGAGACAATACCCTCAGATATTGAGCTGGGCTTCAGGCAAGGGCAGAAGGGACTTTAAGGTAGGGAGTAAGAAAGGTATCTCAAGATTACAGCCACAACAGTGTGTCATTCACTGCTGCCCATGAAAAACAGTGTGGTCTTCCCAGAGCACCTAAAATTCCAAATTCTTGGATGTGATAATTCTACTTTTTAAAAGATGATCTCCATAGAAATGACCCCAAGGAAAAATAAACTACAGAAAGATATTTCTATAATTTAATTTCATCAGGGCAGGCAATTGAAAGCGAGTCAAAGAAGTACCTACCCGTGGTTAAGCCCACAATCTTGGTTAAGATTTTCCCATGGCAGCCATTGAAAATGTTAAACTGGTGCCACCAGAGACAGGAAAAATTGTGCTCTATGTGTGTGATATAAATTGAATTGTGTTCTGCCGTCATATATAACAAGTTAGAATAAATACATAATTTAAAAAAATGTCAAACCACAAACTGCCTGGAACCTCATGATGCCATTGAAATGCTTTTCTCTGGAAATGTTCCGTACACACAAGAACACAGATACAAAAATGTGTACATCTACCTTGTTAAGGATCTTTGGGAGATGCAGAATTCAGAATTTTGTATTATTGGTGATGCTCTAAGTTTTGTGAGATATTCTGTCTGTGAAGTTTTTTTTTATATAAAACTTGTTAAATATAAGACAAATATATAGGCTTCATGAAGCATATGTTCATAATATTTTACTACTTCATAACTTTTAAGTCAACTTATGCCCCCTTCTTTTTCATTTATTAAGACATTAATTACTCAAAATTTATCTTATGTTCTTTTTTTATGTTCATGGTAATGAATTATTATAAAGCAGAATGTCTTTTTAATCATGATGCCTGTCAGGGGCTGGAACCAGCCACACAAAAAGTGTCCACCTGTCCTGCCCCATCACAGATCCCCCCCTCCTCCCCAGAAGAACCCACACTGTTTTTTATGGGATTTTTCTATGAACTCACTTCTTTACCCTCCTTTGTAATTTGGTTATTCAAGTGCACTTTCTTAGATACTATAGCATGATTTTTTAAAAAATATATCTTTTAAGTAGCTTTTAATCAATGTGTACCTTGTCCGTTAAAAAAATTATTTTCCTCTGAAATTTATTTTTTGAAAGAAAACAAACACTGGTTTTTGTTCCTATAGAGTTTTCCAAGATCTATATTTTTGCTGATTGCATTTTTATAGTGTAATTTAACATAGTCCTCTGTCCATCAAATTGCCTGTAAACTGCTAATTGAACCTAGAGGCTAGATCAGCCACATAATTTTATTTTTATAAGGCTGCTTTATAGCCTTATAAAAATAGGTTGTTCTCCGTGAAGAGGGAAAGATTGTCTCTTCTCTCTTTTTGTCCTCTTACTAGCCGTTGAGTATCATTGCCTGGATCTATGAAGTTATTGTTGCAATACAGTAATATTCCAATGTGTTCATTCTTTCTTCCCTTATCTTTTGGAAGACTTCTAAATGGAGAGAAACTGTCCCTCACCTACTGTTTGGTTACTTATAGGAAAGACAGGCAGGTTCTTGATTCTTCCTTTTTATTTCCTAAATTTTGAGATAATCTGTTTCCTATCCTCCTCGAGAGAATGACCAATTAATTTGAGTGTTTTAAAATATTCTTAAGAAATTTTGGATTTGGATGCACTTGGTTGGTTTTAATTCATTGCAATTATCCTTATTGAAGCTTAAATAATGTATTTTTAGCCAGTAGGAGTCTCTTTGAGTTGGCTTCAGAGTCTGAGATTTCTGGAGTGATAGTGTAGGGTCCTCTTGTATAGTTCATGCCCCAGACCAACCTTTTCCTCTTCTTCTTCTTCTTCTTCTTCTTTTTTTTTTTTTTTTTGTACCAGGGATTAAACCCAGGGGCACTTAACCTTAATCACTGAACCATATCCCCGGCCCTTTTTTGTATTTTATTTAGAGACAGGGTCTCACTGAGTTGCTTTGAGCCTTGCTGAGTTGCTTAGGCCTCATTAAGTTGCTGAGGCTGGTTTTGAATTCACAACCTTCCTGTCTCAGCCTTCTGAGCCCCTGGGATTATAGGTGTGAGCCACTGCACCTGGACAACCATTTCTTTAAGAAGTTCAGGTTTCTTTTAGTTGGAAATGGAAATGGTGTTTCTGTGCATGACGATGCTCATTGCTACAGGAGTGGTTATTGTTTCCAGGTCTTTTCCATGAATGGAGTTGGGAAATATATTTATCTGTGTGTGTGTGTGTGTGTGTGTGTGCATGTATGTGTGTGTACATGTGTGTGTGTGTGTGCACATGTGTGTTGCTGGGGATCAAACCCAGGGCCTCACATATAATAAACAGGTGCTGTATCATTGAGTTACATCTCCAGTTCTTTTTAAGTTTAATTTGAGACAAGGTCTTGCTAAGTTGCCCAGGCTTTTCTTGAACTTGTGATCCTCCTGCCTCAGCCTCCCAAGTTGTTGGGATTTGGGGCATGCACTGTGCCTGGCTAAACCGTAGTTCTAACTCAAAGTTCTCAGCCTTTTTCTGTTTTCAACAAACATGATGCTTCCTTTCCTGTCTGTATCAGAGGCTAATTCTATCGGAGAATTTCACCGTGTATACATTAGACTATGTGGTGGGACATATATAGTTTGAAAAATCCTCTTAGTGATTTTAGATCCTCTGTCACCCCACCCCCACCCCACCGAGAAGTCTTGCCCTCATCCCAGTTTCCCACTGCTGGGAGCGGATGTAAGTCACCTGTGGCCTTTCCTGGCCTGTTGGGACTTGCCCTTGGCCCTGATCTCTTTTTGCCCTGCAGTGAGCCCCTGTAAGTAGTGCAGGTCTTTACGTGTGGCTCTTCAGCTGATTGCTGACTGTGTGTGTCACAGAGCAGTACACAGTGACGGGGCTGATGGAAGCAACTCAGATGATGGTGGACATCGATGGGGACGTCCTTGTGTTCTTGGAACTGGCTCAGGTATCGTGGCAGGGGAAGAATCCACCACAGTCTCAACTCTGGGACTGGGCGGGTGGTAGGTAGGAAGGGAGCCGTTGTCAGACTGGACTTCTCATTGGGTGGCCCTCATTTTATCCTCCATGACAAAAGCTAGAGAACTCCCAGACACCCACAGAGGAAAGCTGGCCGCGGAAAGAAGGGACTAGGCCGCCACGGGGCATCGAGGGAATCCAGGCTCAGTCATTGAGGACTTTTTCTTTAAAACTAACCGCCCACCTCCTTAATTCCACACAAGCAAGCAAAATCTCCCATGCTAGCCTCCACAATGCCAGAAATTCAGCCACCAAAGTTTATCTTATGAAGTCAGAGCTCAGCTAACACAAGGTCTGCTCTCAGGGCTGCCCGTCTTGGTGGAGGACTACCCCAGTGCAGACTTTCGCTGCTGATGGGGCAAGGGCCGGGGAGGGCAGATGCAGTAAGAAGCACCCCTAGAGCCATGGATATCTGTAGGGTGGACACCAGGGGCAGGACCGTGGCGAGGTGGAATTGGTAGTGGTCAAGTCAAGCATCCTCTTCCTCCAGTCCAGGTGGGCTCTGGAGGTGGGGTCCACACTGCATCAGTGCTGCAGCTCTGAAGGAGACTGTGGCATCTCAGGACAGACCCGCTTGTGTTCCCTCCACAGTTCCACTGTGCGTACCAGTTGGCCGACTGGTGTCTCCACCACATCTGCACCAACTACAACAACGTGTGCCGCAAGTTCCCCCGAGACATGAAGGCTATGTCCCCAGGTGAGCATCCAGAGCCAGCACCAGCAGCACCTGCTGCTCCCTACTTGTGTTGAAGCGCCCTCAGCTTGGGTCCACAGCTCACATTTATCCCCAGGAACCCAAAGGAGGCCTGAGATCTTTGGGCCTCACTTGACCTTGGACATGGGAGCAGCCTGCAGAGGTGTCTCTGGCCATGCAGAGAGGACCCTGGGAAAAGCACTGTCCTGGAGCGGGTGGGGAACTCAGGACCTCAGACCACTCACTCTACCTCTCTGGGCTTCTGTTTCTCAAAGGTTTGAAGAGGTCATTGGACCAGAGTTGGTAGTTTTCAGACTCTTTTGGATAGTACACCACAATAAAAATTATGTTTGATATCATGACCAGTATACACATAGAAAAGCATGTAAAAAACAAAAAATGCTACACACGACCCACTAAGTTGATTTCCCAACTTAGGAACAGGCACGATCCACAGCGTGGACCACCCAGATCTAAATATCCCTTGCAGTCGCCTGCAGTTCTGTTTCTTCTTAATTATTTTCTTAGGTCCAAGAGCCCAACCCAGAATCCACGGGCTCCAGGGAGGGAAGTGCCTGGCTTCCCTGAGTGTTCCTGGGTCTTCACCAGGCTCCGTCCACTGGGCTCTGACCCTCTTCCCACTGCAGGGTTGTCGCTGCACCCGACCAGTCCCCAGCCCTGTTCTCTCCTGTGTTTTCACGTTTGTCACAACCATTCTGGCATTTTCTTTCTCAAGCCTTGCATCACTCCCTTGATCCCACTCCTTTCACAGTTTCCCACACCCTCCAGAATATCCTGTGTCCTGCTGCCGCCCTCCCTCCAGTCTGACCTGTGTCCTGCTGCTGCTCTTCCTCCTGATTCCCCCCAGAACCTTGGCTGCAGGGCTCCCTCACCCCTCAACCTTGCAGAGTCTCTTCCTGCTGGAGGCTGTTCTCCTCCCCCTCCTCCCTCATCTTGATCTTTCCTGTTTTTCTTCCCAACTTACGGGGTCCCTGACTTACTTTTTTTTTTTTTTTTTTTTTTTTTTTTGAGTGACCGTGGTGTGGAAGCAATGCACATTGAATAGAAACTCAGCTTTCCATTTTGGATTTGGCTTTTTCCTGGGCTGTGATGCTGGTCAGTGGCAGCCACTGCAGCTCCCAGTCAGCCATGCAATTGGGAAGGGAAATGACCACCATCCTGTGGTGCCCAGGGCTGCTAAGCATCGTGCTCTGTAGGGAAGGGGGATGAAGAACATTTCCGGCTGATGATATTTTCCACTTACTGTGGGCTGATTGGGCTCCTCCCCTGAAGTGCCTTTCCCAGGCCGACTGTGACATCTCCTCTTTTCACCTCCTTCAGCGGCTCTGTGCAGGAGACCGTGGGGTCCTGGACCACAGGTCAAGGTGTACTTGGTGCTGGCTTGGAGGCAGGTCAAGGGACGGTGGACCTTCTTGCCCCTGTTCTCCTAATCAAGCCCCATGCATTCTGTTCTAGAAAACCAAGAGTACTTCGAGAAGCACCGGTGGCCCCCGGTGTGGTACCTGAAGGAGGAGGACCACTATCAGAGGGCGCGGAAGGAGCGGGAGAAGGAGGACTATCTGCACCTGAAGCGGCAGCCCAAGCGGCGGTGGCTGTTCTGGAACAGTCCCTCCTCACCGTCCTCCTCTGCAGCCAACTCATCCTCCCCATCGTCATCCTCGGCTGTGGTCTGAGATGCTGCCACCCTCTTCTGACCCTGCTGCTGTTGTCCCCATTTGCCCTTGTCCCTCTGCTCTTCTGCATCACCCCCGCCACCCACCAGGGACAAGGGGACCCACCTCACCAGGACCCTAAGGGCAGAGCTGTTCTCACCAGCCAACATAGCTCAGCCAGAGAGGAGCCAGGCCCTGCTGGCGGGTCCCCAGTTCCAAGGCAAGACAGGAGACACCTTCGGGGAGGCAGGAAGCAGGGGAAGAGCCAAGAGCTCTGGCGTTTTCTCCCTGGGGTCAAGAACCCTAGAGTCAAGGGGAAGGCCTCCCAGCACAAGGGCTTGCCTGCGTGTCTGGGTCTCTGCTCTGGCTGGGGAGGCAGCCCCCTTCCCAGAGAGCAGCCAGGGTCCTCCTCCATGGGCCACATCTTCCCAACAGACTAGACGGTTGCAAATGTTTTGTGGGATTTCCACATGAAGCCTACTCAGATCCTCACTGGAGAAGTCAGGGTAGAAATTAAGCCTTCAGAGCTCAACTCAAGGCTTCTACATCCTGGGCTGCAGCTGCAAGAGGCCACACATGGAAAAGCTGGCATTCTGCATCCCTCCCAGGTTTCAGGCAATGAGGCCTGATTTGTGGGTGGCAGAGGTAGCTCAGAGCTCCAGGCCTGGAGGCAGTGCTTCTTGGTGCAATGAGAAACCTTCCGTGCCCCTTCTGCACTCCTCAGATGGAAACCAAAGGAAACAACTGGATTGGAAGAGGAGGGAGGAGTGGGGTCTGTGTGCAGCAATCCCATGCTCCTCTGGGCCCCTTCCCCTGCCTCTGGGTAGTACTGCTTTTTATGGGGGTGGGGCAAAATTAGCAAAAAAACACAACAAACCCCAAACAAACAAGAACCAACTCAAAAGGAATTCACCACCAACAAAAAAACGCTATCCTCTGTTTCCCCAAAAAATGGAAATGAGAAATAGACCCTATATAGCTTACATTTTTATAAAGCCAAACAGAGGCCCCATGGCTAGGAGATGGAGGCTCAGTATACCTTCAACTCTGATGCCTTTTGGGAAGGGCTCCTTGCCTGCTGTGGCTGAGATGTCCTGGGCCTGCCCAACAGCCCTCGGGGCGGCTGCTGCTTGCTGGTGACTGAGGTTGTGAGGATTGAGGGGAGGGCTTTGGCCTCAGGACTTGGCCGTATTGGACCCTGCCTTTGCCCATCTCGAGGATGTAGACCACCTCTGAGGGTGATCCCACAGGATGCTTATGGATTATGTGTTTGGGGGACTTAGGACAAGGGTCAATGTCAACAAAGACACAGTTGGAGAACAACAGTCCCATGTAATGAAGGGTCACGGGACATAAAGCCCTACCTAGTGCTGGTTTAGGATGAAGGGAGGATTGAACAGAAGGAAAAGCAAGGTTCCTCCAGAAAGGAAGGATGAGACTGGGGATTAAAACAGCTTGTGGCCCCTACACCCTTTTTAATGCTATGAAGTGGGTCCTGATGAGGAATTGCAGAGCCAGGAGGCAGGGGGTTGAGAGCTAAGGAGTCCCCTGAGAAAGATGCTTCAGGGAGAGGGACTGGCTAGGTCCCAGGGACCTGGGGTGGGGCAGCAAACCCAGAAACCCAGGCAATCCTGCAATGATTGTGTGGTGCCAAGACCTAGAGCTCTGAGGTTAGTCCTTGTCGAGAGGCCCAGGTAGGGGCAGGTCTAAAGTGGGGTGAACCCATGGTGTCTGAGCCTTACCTTCCAAGGTTGTCACTGCCTCCCTCCAGTCCTCCTGGTTAGCTGGCTGGAAGCCAGTCATGGGCTGCCCTCTGCTGGCTATCCAACCTCCCTGCACCCCAGCTCTGCCCGCAGCTTCAAGGGTGAGGCTGAGGTGGGGGAAGGGGGGCATCCAGAAGAGGACCTATGCAGCCTTGGCAGCATCCTTGTGGCAGGGGAACAGAGATGGGGACACATGTCCTGAGATCTAGGTGAGAGGGAGAGCTCGGTTCTAAAGAGGAGGGGACAATGGGTCTCCCAGGTGCTTGCAGGGCTGAGGAACCTAGAGCCAGAGAGGAAAGGCCATTGGGGAAAGTGAAGGTCGAGGAGGAGTTGAGGGCAGCCCACAGGAGAGTGGCCACAGAACTCCCTCAGCAACCAGGGCCAGCTCACCCCTCAGGGACCCGCCACCCTTGACCCTCAGCTCTCTTAGGGCCCGTCTGCCCCACACAGAGCCCTGCAGCCCAGAGAAACCACCTTGGGAGGCTGTGGGTGCGCCAGATCAGAGCCGATGTCCCTGTCCCCAGAGGGAAGGGCAGGTGGGGGGAAGGAGGAGGTGCTGAATTTCAGCCCCCCAGGAACCGCCCCTCTGGATCCCAGGGAGGCAGTAGAAAACACCCCCCAACAGGGTGAGCCCAGAGAATAAAGGGGAGAAAGCAGGACACGGGTTACATGGGGGCAAGACATTTCCCCAGACTCCGGTCCCTCAGAGCTGGTTCAGAGACGCAGAGGATGGGGGCAAAAAACAAAAACCACACCTCTTTTTATATAAGGTTTCATATTTAATTTGGTCATGAATTCATAAATACATGAGTATTTTGTACCTGATGGCCTTCCTGAGTCGTTCCGTGTCACCACTCGTTTTCAACCCCTCGCTTCCCAGGAAGCACTTGCTCAAGAGCCTGCCTGCATTTGAACTTGGTGTATACCACACAACCAGCCACGAGAGGAGCTCACGTCTCCTGCACAGGCCGCTTACATTGCAACAACAAGCAGGCCCAACACTGATGAGGCTAACTTCCTGCGGTGGGACCCAGGAAGTCCTCTGAGAAAGGTGCCGGGAGCTGAGCCTCACTGGCTTCCTCTCAGGAGGACAAGAGTCCACCAAAGCAGCAGCAAAGGGCTAATGTCCAGAAAGCAGCCGGGGAGCAGCTTGGGGGACCTGAAAAGGGGGAGGAAGGGTATGGGAAGATGAAAAGGTCCCCTCTCCTAAAGATGCACAGAGGCCACGTTCTTTAAAAATATTTTTTATTCTTTTTAGTTATACATATTATACACACGTGGAGTATGACTTCCCATGCTTGTGGTCGTACATGATGTGGGTTACACTGGTTGTGTGTCCATATTTGAATGTAGGAAAGTTGTGTCTCATTGAGCTGTCTTTCCTACTCCCTTCCCTGTACTGCCCTCTGCCTAATCCAGTGAACTCGTATTTCCCACCACAACTGCAGAGCTGCTAATTGTGAGTTACCATCTGCATAATATTTGGCCTTTGGTTTTGGGGGATTGGATTATTTCACTTAACATGGTAGTCTCGAGTTCCATCCATTTACTGGCAAATGCCATAATTTTGTTCTTTTGTGGCTGAGTAATATTCCATTGTGTATATATACATATGTACACTTTCTTTAGCCATTCATCTGTTGAAGGGCAGCTAGGTTGGTTCCATAGCTTAGCTATTGTGAATTGAGCTACTTATAAACACTGATGTGGCCATGTCACTGTAGTACACTGATTTAAGTCCTTTGGGTATAAACCAAGGAGTCAGATAACTGGGTCAAATGGTGGTTCCATTTCTAGTGTTTTGAGGACTCAGAGGCCACATCTTTTCCCTTTTTTGGGGTGAAGGTACCTGGGATTGAACTCAGGGGCACTCGACCACTGAGCCACATCCCCAGCCCTATTTCGTATTTTATTTAGAGACAGGGTCTCTGAGGTGCTTAGCACCTCCCTTTGGCTGAAGCTGGCTTTGGATGTGCAATCCTCTCCAGGAATCCAGAACTCCAAAGTAGCAGGCCAAGGGGACAGCAGGGGTCTAATATACAATTGAATACACAGCTTAACATAACCATTATCATCTCAATGGCTTGCTGGCATCACCTCTCAACCACTCTGTTCTGGCAAAAATGCCATGCGTCATTCCCACTCAGCTATGGCTCTCAGCAAGTCATACCAGCCCTGAAATGAGAAAACATCCAATGCCTTGAGCTGAGAACTATCATCTCCATGAAATGTCCTTCTGTGACTGGAATGCTCTGGAGAAGGTTTTGCTGGAAGGTAGTCTCCAATAGTTAATGAGGAATTAAATATAGAGGAGAAAGCCAGGACAAAATGCCCAAAGCCATTTTAGGTCCTTCTATATTAGAATTTAAGAATCTGTGTTTCTGAGTTGAATGTCATATCCAGAAGCCCTCTGTGCATATAGAGGGCTTGGGTTCTCAAGTACAACTCTGTACCCCAAAATGCAGCTCTGGGGCTCAGATTCACAAGTAAGAGGTACCATGTAGTCTAGTAAGCAAATATTTCACATTCACATCCTATTGTTCTTTTCTGAGACCAAGGCAGACATCAAGGACAAAGGTCCCTGCCCAGGTCAGGATCTCAGAAGAATATAGTTATTGCTACATCTTCTGTAAATAAAGAACTATTCACACACTTACAAAAGTGTCATATTTAAAGTTTGGAGATGATCAGTGGTAGAGCTCTTGACTAGCATGTGCAAGGCCCCGAGTTTGATCCCCAACACCAACAGAAAATAAATAAGTTTATAAGTTTAAAAGACTGGGTTAAACACTGAAAAGTCATTAAATCAAAGTGCATATTAGGAAGAAGAATTCTTGTCAAACACTTACATTATAACATACAAAATTACAAAAACACAAAAATAATGCAAGTTAATGTAAACACGTAAACATAGTTACAAGGAAAAATTAAGATGTATTAGAATAAAAAAGTGCCACTTTAAAAAAAAAAAAGAGCCATATGTCTTAATGGTATGGCTCTCCCCCAGCTGCCAAGCTCTGCAGCCAGCCTACTGGTCCCAGCTGAGGAGCAGATGTGGAGCAGCCAAGTGTGTCCGGGCGCGGTTGGCAAGCGCTGCCTGCGGCCCATGGAGTGGCCCCCATAGGCAGGACAGAAAGCCAGTACCCAGGCAAGCCAAGGCACACCGACCTGTCGACCTTCAGAGGCCAGGCCTGGGCACAGAACAGACACCTGCTGCAGCCCCACACTAGGCTGGAAGTGGGGCAGACTTGAAAGAAAGTTGGAACTCAAGAATTAGCAATGGCTTTAGTAGTTTTCAAGTCTTATAGCATCGAACCAAGTGCTGTGTATAAACCCATAGACTAGCACACTCAGCAGGAGAAAGCCTACTATTAGGGGCCCTCTTGTACTGCAGGAGGTCCCTTCCTGTGCTTCAATACATCTTTCTGTTATACACATTCATCTTGATCTATGGGTTTCATTCTTCGAATGCACAAGAATTAAGAAAGCGCTCCAGATCTTGTCATGTGGAAGTTTGGTTATTTCCTACTTTCTTGTGTTCAAGTGTTTTTTTTGAGGGGAGAAAAGACAAAGGAGGGAACATTTACCTTTCTAAAGAAGCGACCTTGCAGGATCTGCTCCATCTTCCTGATAGATAAATTTTCCAGAATTTACCATGTAGTCCTCGATTTTCTCCCTTGCATTTCTCTCGCCAATTCTTTCCAAGGCATCCAGAACGGTGTTGATGGAGGCACTGTGCCCCATTTTGTTGAGCCATTTTACCATCATCTCATACAACCAATCTTCCCGGTTCTGTATTCCATCTTTGATCATAAGAATTTCATTATCTTTAAGGCCCAGCACCCGCATGAGTTTATCCCAGGATTTATAGGGTACAATGTTCTGATGGCAACTGAAGAACTGCCGAATGGCTAGATAGGAGAAACATGGAGGACACGTGCATTAGAAGCAGTTCACCAAGGGCAGAGGATCCTAAATCAGGTCTAGAACTCAAGTGTGGAAACTAATGAGCTCTCTAAGCCTAGGAACCTGTTGTTCCAACATCCCTACCTGCTTCCATGAACACTGCCTGGGCCCACCTCACCCAACACACTGGGGGAGAGCAGAGAATACTGCTCTAAGTGGTGCGCAGTTATTATGCAGTAGGAAAGTGACGTGTGATATGGGCCAGAGTAGCCACATCTGCCTCTATGGAAGGAGCAGGGCCTAGCGGTGCAGGGCTTCTGCCTGACTCCCACACTGCCACTGGGCAATGCTGGATGGAGGCAAACAGACTCAAGGAACGCTTGAACCTGTAAACCAATCAGCTGCACCAGCTCACGGGCTGTGAAGGATTAAACGAGACTTGTGTGAAATGCACGGCCCAGCACGGCCTGAGAAACGGAAGGGACAGGAGCTGATGTTTTCTAATAGCCTCTTTTAAGAAGTAAAAGGAAATAAATGAAATTCATTTTGATAAGACATTGTACTTAATTCGATATTTATAAAATTTTATCATTCCATCATATAATCGACATTCAGTCTTTGAAATCCAGATTGTAGTTTATACTATGGCCCATCAAACAGGGCCTGGCCACAGGTCAGTTGTGCAACAGCCTTCAGGAGGACCTGGGGGATGATGAACTACAAGCAAGGAGGGAAGATGGTGGGCGGGTACAGAAAGATGCAAATGATGAGAGGGACTGGGTGGGCCCCCATGGGAGAAGCAGAGCGAGAAGGGGATTGGTGGTTCCTAAAGCCCAGCGACAGCATCATAGGACCCCCTGCATCCAGCATCAACAGCCCTGGGGAAGCCCTACCAGCCACAGGGACAGCAGTTAAAACCCTGATCCTATTTCCCGGACGCCTGTTCATCTTCTCACATGAAATACTTACTCTCAACGGTGTCAGTTCCCTCTACTGGAACCAGTGGCCTCCTTCTCATCGGAGACCTCTCTGTTTCTGCAGGTCTCTGGAACAAAGGGGAGATGCCCTATCAGAGTCAGGGACCTCTGACAACCAGCCAGTCTGGAGACCTGGGCCACCTCTCTTATCCCTTCCAGGTCTCTGTGGAGGTTGGCAATAAACTTGCCACCTGGAGCCGCGCACAGGCTGTGTGCATGCTCACCTGAAGTGTTCCACTCCAAGCATCACTCCACCAAGAGGGAATGCTCGCTGCCCCACCCAGAGCTTCCTCTTCTGGTCCATTCCCTCCCACCTCCACAGGAGGAAGTGGCCTTCTCAGAGGCCTTTTATTCTCTTATTTTTGCAGTACTGGGGACTGAACCCAGCATCAAAAGCATCCCCAGCCCATTTTTTTTTTAAAGAGAGAGAGAGAGAGAATTTTTTAATATTTATTTTTTAGTTCTCGGCGGACACAACATCTTTGTTTGTATGTGGTGCTGAGGATCGAACCCGGGCCGCACACATGCCAGGTGAGCACGCTACCGCTTGAGCTACATCCCCAGCCCCGCATCCCCAGCCCTCTTTAAAAATTTTTCTTTTCTTTTCTTTTGGTACTGAGGATTGAACCCAGGGTCATTCTACCAGTGCACTATGTCCTCAGCCCTTTCTAGTTTTTACTTTGAGATAGGGTCTCACTGCCCAGGTTGGCCTCAAACTTGTGATCCTCCTGTCTCAGCCTTCCGGGTGGTTGGAATGACAGGTGAGCCCCACCACACGTGGCTCTTACAGAGTTTTTATGAGACTCAGTAGAAGCCTGTATATGAAGGCACTGCCATCCAAAGCCATGGTTGGTTTCAAGAATGTGAAGGTGTTCTGATCAATAACAATGAGGGAAATGAAAGCATGACACAATCACCACAAAGGCTGGCAGGCACTTGGTAAGACTGAACACCAGTTCTAAGGTTTTAAAACAGCTTGGAATCCAAAGATGCATTTCTCTATGAAATGAGCCAGTGTCATTCACAGGGGTAGCACTAGAGATGCAACAGGTGCTTTGCTAAGCAGTTTTCCTCCCTTCCTCCCCCCTGACCTATTTTTTCTCACTCTTCTTTGTAATTGTGCTGGGGATGGAACCCAGGGCTTCTAGGCAAGCTCCCTCGCCCTTCCCGGCATTGCTGCCCACTGTGCTCAACAGTTCTGGCTCCACAGCAGGCGGGGAGACAGAAACGCAGAGCAGGAGTCTCGGAATGGAGCAGGAAAATGAATCACTGTTTATGTATGTTTGAATATGTAAAAAAACCTAAAGTTTATAAAGGATTGAAAGAGCAACAGAAGTCAGAATGAATGGCTAAAAATGTAGTGAAACAATACATTAGAAAACGCCACAAAAAGACCCAATTTATAAAGTTTATAAAACACTTAAGTGCGAAGAAAGCAGCACTGTCAAGAAATGGAAATGATTTATTTGTAGAAAAAGACAGATCTTAATTTAGCTGGAAGAAAAACACTTGTCTTGAAATGTTGACTTCTGCGATAAGAAAAATATTGAATAATGACAAAATTTCAATTCGTCCTAGATTAAATTTTCATATTTAAGGTAAATTGGAATAGAAATTCCAATTAGGGGCTGAGGATGCAGTTCAGTGGTTAAAAGCCTTTGTCTGGCATGCATGAGGCCCAGAGTTCCATCCTCAGCATCAATAATAAAAAAAAATTCAATTATTTTTGATATAGAGAAGATCTTATGAATGAATTCTAAATTTTATCTGGAACAAATTTTAAGTTTTAAAAAACGAAGAAAAAGTTATTTTGTTTATTATTAAAACAAAAAATTTCAATGTGTGAAAGAATATTGCATATAATATGTGATCTTTCAATAAATGTCGATAAACTTATGCATAAAGACTTGGAGAAAGAATCACAAGGAATTATCTCTCATAGTTATCTTGGGGCCTGGGGGAAATGAAAGAAGCTCTTATTTGTTGAGACCCTTTCTATACTGTTTAAATTTTCTCACTTTGAATATGTATTTATATCTTTCTGAAAATATCAAGGTATTTAATCAAGTTGGAGGGATTATTGACCTTTTTAGGTTGTTTTGTTTTCTTTTGTTTTGGTATGGGGGACTGAACTCAGGGGCACTCGACCACTGAGCCATAGCTATGCCCAGCCCAATTTTGTATTTTATTAGAGACAGGGTCTTACTGAGTTGCTTAGCACCTCACCATGGCTGAGGTTGGCTTTGAACTCGAGATGCTCCTGCCTCAGCCTCCTGAGCTGCGGGGATTACAGTCGCCTGGTCAATCATTGATCTTTTTAATGGATATTTTTATTTATTGCTTTCTCATTGTTAAAGGGAAACTGGGTATTGATGCAAGAATGAAACAGGAATAGCCTGGGAGAAAGGACATCACTGTCAATATCAACATTTGAGTTGTGATTCAGGGGGTCCCAAGAGCAGAGGGATGTGGGAGACTCGGGGTTTAACTGGGGCCAGAAGAGTTAGATAGTGACTTAGAGCAATCGAGCAGCACCACACTTCTTATGGTTCTGCAAGAGAAACTCCACTTGGATCATACTGTAATGTACAAAAAGGAAATCCTTGAAAAAAATATTTCTTCCCAGGAAATGGGAGGGTTTCTTCTTATGTTGAGCAAGGGGCTGGGGATGTAGCTCAGTTGGTAGAGTGCTTGCCTTGCATGCACAAGGCCCTGGGTTCAATCCCCTAAACATCTTAAGCTGATGAGCAAAAACAAAGTTAATGTATCTAGCAATTTCACTAGTTATAAATGAAAACGTCTACACATGAAAATATCACACCAAATGAAAGGATAAGAAATTAGGCCTCTATTATCCACATGGGAAAAAATGTACGGGCAGGTGAATACATTTTCTTACAAAGATCCTAGGACAAAACGCTGTTGGTGAATCAAAAATAACCAAAACGAAGGCTGGGGCTGTAGCTCAGCACTTGCCTTGCATGCATGGGGCCCTGGGTTCGATCCTCAGCACCACATAAAAAATAAATAAATAAAAATAAAGATATCGTATCCATCTACAACTAAAAAAATAAGTACTTGATGGCAAGTACTCAGCCTTGGTTGGATCCTCAACCCATACCACAGTGCTCCATCTGTGCCTGTAGGCTCCAGGCTCTGGGGATGCAGCCTGAGCATGACAGAGATCCAGATGAAGTGTCAGAGTGTTCCAGAGTGGCTCAGTCACCTCGTGAACCAGGTGCAGCCCCACCTAGACAGTCCCTTTCCTCCCTCAGTCTCCACTTCCCCTCAGGATGACACCCACTCTCCCCGTCTGCAGCCTGGCACAGCCTGTCCCCACTCACCAGCAGACTTGTTTCCTCCTCTGGGAACTCTTCAGTGACATGAGTCACCAGCTGTTGTCCATTCCTTGGCTGCTCAGAGTCCAGGGTGGATGGTGAGTTCGTGCTGGCTAGGATCTCATTGTAGTCATTGTCCTGAGCTTCAGACTCCCTTGGGATAGAGACCTTGGGAAGACAAAGACACCACTCAGGAGCCCACACCTAGGACTCCCTACCAGGTCCTTACCCCCTCTCAGTGGGGTCACCCCAGGTGGACACAGGCTCAGACATCCATGATCTGTTGCTGGCACCAAGGTCCTAGGGTTGTGCCAAGGAGAATGACAAAGTCCTAAGTGACCCCACCCCCAGGGGCAAGGTCATGGGAGAGGGTATCCCAGGCAGCAGGAGGGACAGGGTAGCAGTATGGTCCACAGGCCTAGAGGGAGCTCACAATGGCCGTTTGCCCCTGACATTGGCCCAGAGTTCCAGGCCACTTTAGAGAGCCAGGGCAGCATCACAGGAGAAACAGGGATGGCCCTTCCCAGGCTGTGCTGCTCAGTGACTCCAAGCACAGGGGAGACCACTCACTGTGTCCATGTGCTGAGAGTCTTGTCCACGGCCTGGAAGAGAAAGGGATCCTCTTAGCGCATGGGCAGGGGCCTCACCCACCTCCCTGAGGGCAGTGCTGGGCGGTCTGGGCTGGGGACCTAGACACAGCACAGGGGAGAAATGGGAGACATGTTCACAGTCTGCCTGGCTCTGCCCTGCCCACAGCTGTCTAGCCCCTGACCACTTGTCACCCTAACTTGTTCCTAGTCAAAGAGATCACACTTCTGCCTGGTGGGCACTGCCACCTGGACCAGGCTGAGAGATGAGGTGACGGTCAGCCCCTAGACAGGGACTCGTGGGATCCTGGTGATCTTGAGGTGCCACGAGGTGGGAGATGACAGGGTCACCACAGGGAACAAACAGCCAGGCTGGGAGGATAAGCGGCTTTGGGATTCGGGGAGGGCATTTCTGTGTGTGGGAACGGAGCAGGATGGGGGGCAGGGTGCTCGCATGCCCACCCCCAGCCAACACTTACTTGGAAAGATGTTCTTTATACAATTGAATATCTTCTTCCTCCTTGAACACCACCACGCAATCCAAAGCAGAACAATTACAGCACCCACAGCCAGAAGGCCCACCACAATATGTAAGTCTCTACGGACTAAGGAGGGATGGACATAGGCAGTAGTGCTGACATTGGCTGTCACTGGCTCTGCAGAAGCCGGGGTTTCCCTGATGGCCTTGGTACCTGATTCTTTGTGGACACATTTGCGGTCACTCCAGGGGACACAGGGACTCTCCTCCACCATCTCACCGTGGCAGCTGGGTGCAGAGAGAGGAAACAACAGGAAGATGTGAGGAAAGGCTGGCCAGACAGCATGAAGGAGGGAGCCACCCTCTCTGCCTAATGTCCCTGAGAAGGTGTTAAAGAAAGGACAGGCTCCTTGTATCTCCAGGGACCCCCAACCCCTAACTCTCCCCTAAGTCTGGGAAAGGACCTGAGCACATACCTTTCCATCCCTCCGAATCCCAGCTCTGAGTGGAGGTGCAGCCTTAGGGGCCTTCTCTGCAGCAGGCTGCTGCGTGGCCTGGCTACTGAGCAAGATGGGATCTCACTCTGGGGCAATGGCAGGAGCCCAGGCAGCCACAGCTGAGCCTAGCCTCCTGCTAACCTTTAACACAACTAAGCTTCCTTGGACCTTCCTGTCTGACCTTCTTACCAAGCACAGCAAACACCCAGCATGAGAGAAGAGTAAATTAACTATCGGCCCAGAGGGCCCCAAATAGGAACAAGACGTGTTATTGAGGGGCCAGGAGTCTGGGGTGAGGCCGACAGAAGTGGCTTGGGCCTTCTTGGGAGCCTCGAGGGCACCACACACACCGCCTTAACATGCCTCTTCTGGGCTGTGGGAGCTTTTGTCTTCATGGGCTTCTGCTGCACAAAAATTGATTGAAAATGACATTTTTGTTACTGACTTGGGACATAAATGAACAGAAGCCTGGCTGAATTCTACCCATTCTTCTGTTTCCAAAAAGAATTCAAGCATATCCTGAGGCCCTCAAAAGGACCATGGGCCCTAAGTCATGGCCTCCTGCGGCCAGTGAACAAGTCCTGGGAGAAAAGGATGGGTGGGAAGGGACCACTGCGAGCGCAGGTGGGAGGACGTGCAGAAGGACCAGAAAGGGACACTGAAGGCTCAGGAAACTCCCAAGGGACACCTGAGGGGTTGGGGGGCTCCGTAGGGCCGGAAGAGAAAGGGGTACTAAAATAGTCAGGTCTTCCACGGCTTCCCTTGAGCTGCTGAGAGCTCCCAGCTCCCGTATCTCACCGGTCCGAACACGTTCGGCAGAACTCAGGGGAGTTTTGATCCTGGAAGGTGCCTGGTTTACACTGGCACTCTGCATCTCTGGTGGTGGTGCACGGACCCTTCTGTTCTTTATCTGGAAATGAAGGAAGAGCTTTGGGGATGAATTTCCCGGGATACTCCTCCATCCTTCTCCACATGAACACCCCCCAGCCCCAGTCAGCCCGGTCCTGCAGCAACAGAGTACCAGGCATAAAGATGCTGTCACCTGTATTTGGAGTCACATAGAAGAATACAGTTTATTATTTAATGCATCAAATTTTAGATCCCAAGGTCAGGTGCAAGGAAGGGGCCTTGGGATGTGGAGGCTGGAGCATCGTGCCCCTGCCAGGAAGTCAGAGCACAGGATGGAGAACCTGGCTCAGGACCAGGACAAAATCCAACTTTTTCCATCAGTCACTTATGTTCTTGGGCTACAGACCTAAATGTTTCAGTAGATCCAAGAAATGGAGACCAGAATGTGTGTTGGAGTTTATGTGGAAGTTTACCGAATGAGAGGCCTGAGGTCAGGAAGGGTCTAACTCATGGGAAGAGAAAGTAATCCACACTGAGAAGAAGTGAAGGAGCCTGGGGGTGGGACAGACCACAGCATGATCCCTCACAGCTGGAGGCTGACTACAGGGCAGAGGGGAGGCTCAGAGAGGCTCCCTTCTCTCCACTCCACTCTGTCCTGCCTCTCTGACTTCCATTCCTCCTCTGCCCTTCCCTGTATGTTCAGAAGGATCTTGGTCAAAAACAAAGCAGGTGGTGACTTGAAATCTGTCAGTGGACCCCCAAATCCCGAGCAGAGGACAGGAGACTCGGAGCAGACCCAGAACTGAATGAGGCGTTTCTCCTGAATGCATGAGGCTCTCTAGGAGAGATGTTCTCCATCTACCACTTGGAATCCTTGAATCTGTCCTTCAACATCCTTTTCAAATGTGCCCTGGTCTATGGAGTCCAGTGTCCTTATCTTTATTGTAGCTGGAGTCACCTGCTCAGTCCTCTTAGGACACCTCCAGGGAAATGTCCTCTCACAGCCAGCCCCAGTGCACTCTGTACCTGTCCTGTCCCAGGGCAGACGTTCAGCAAGTGTTTGCCAAGTTTACAAATCAAGGGACAGTGTCAGCAGTAGCAACTGCCCCAAAATGCTTCTGAGGGGGTGAAGGAGCCCCTCCACAGGGGGCAGATTAATCTCCTACTCCTCCCTACTGCTGTTTTAAATGACTACCTTCTAAAGCGGCATGCATTATATGTTAAATTTCCATTTTTAAAAAATTGTGTTTCATTGAATCAAAGATGATCATGGGGCAGGGCAGAAAGAAGACCAAGTTGGGCTGGAATTGAGGTTTCTGAGTCCACGTGGAATCCGAGTCCCAGCCCACCACCCTCCCTGGGCCCGCTTGCTGTGTACCATTTCTACAGACGCTGCAGGGGATGCAGGAAGAGAGGTTGTTGGAATGGTTGGTGTAGTCCACACCCTCCTGGCACATCTCGCAAGCCCCAGTCTCAGTCCGGTAATAGCCTGGAGAGAAAAGCCCATGAATGAATTTCAATGCAGCTGGCAGTGGTGAGAGGAATTCCCTCTCCAACAGGAGACTCTAAACAGGGACAGCCATGCTACCTGATCTGGCTCAGCTCATCCTTTCTGTACCTACTATACAACTTCGCCCAGCACCCCACAGAAGCCCAATACAAAGCACACAAGAAATCCTGACTCAGAGTATCCACAGTAAAAAGTACAGAGTCCGATGAATTATAATCAGTATATAATAGTGAAATAGTTTATTATTTTTTTAAATACCAAGCCTTCAAAATCTAGGGTTGTTTTTTTTGTTTGTTTTGTTTGTTTTTTTTTTTTTTGGTCACATCATAGGGATCACCTAGTATTCCACTTTAAGATACTGAAAAAGGAAGCACAATAAAGGTGAAGAAAGTGAGAAGGCAGGGAAATAATACAGATAGAGCAGAAATGCACTAAATAGAGATGAGAAAAACAATGGAGAACATCAATCAGACCAGGGCTGGGATGCGCTCAGCAGCAGAGCGCCTGCCTAACAGGTGTGCGGCCCTGAGTTCGATCCCCAGCCCACCAGCCAGTAAGGGAAGAAAGAAATTAATGCAATCAAAAGCTGGTTCTCTGAACATAGTTGACTAGGGCACTAACGGGAGGAGACTGAAAATATGAGAATTTGAAAAAAGTATTAAGTATGCTGTAAACCCCGGTACATCCCAAATTGGGTAACTTTGGGACAACTTGTTAGAAAAACAAACTACTGAAACCAACTCAAGGAAGAGGTGGACAACCCAGCGAGTGCTTGGCCGGCTTCTGCTACTGCCTGGATCTTTAGGCTCCACTACGCTGCAGTAGGTGGCCAACTGTGTCTGTGTCCGGGCGACAGGCATCGGCTTGCGTTAGCAGGCTGACGGTGCCTGGAGCCGGCAGCATGCAGGGCAGCCGCCCATCCCACACACTGTCCCACACACTGGGGCCAAGGGGGCTGAGGAGGCTGTGGCCACCGCCACAGGAGCCAGGCGGGCACACCTCCTGCAGTGTGAGCGACAAGGAGCGTGGCTGCCCTGCGACTGTAGGACAGCGGCTCAGCGATCACTGCCAAGGCGGCGACAAAGGATGAAGATGAGCAGAAAGAATCTGAGGAAAAGGAGGTTGATGACAGCAGACTCAGAGTTCAGGCAGTGCCAACAGGTGAAAGGGAAGACCGTGACCTTGACAGGAGATCCCAATGGTAACCGGGAGAAAGATGCCAGTTGGGGCCAGAGAGGAGAATCTTCAGTCGATGGAATAAAACTGCCCCGGACAAGCACCCGGCTGCTTGGTTACCAAAGTCCGGGAACCAGCAGAGCCTGGTGGTGTGGGTGGCTAACCACAGGACCCTGGAGATTGATAGGCGTGCATCAGATCCCCAGGAAGGGAGGGAAATGGAGAAGACCTTTCAAGCAGCAAGACACAAAAACAGAGGCAGGGAAGAGGTTTCAAAAAGCCAGGCCCTTAGACTTCAGCTAGCAAACCAGTTGGGAAGGCAGCCACACCCCAAAGCTATCTGTTCTTGCTACTTGATTATTCAACACTGTGCTAGTGGTTCTCATCAGGGCAATTAGGCAAGGAAAAGAAATAAATGTCATCCAGATTGAAAAGGAAATAAAAGCCGTGTTTACTAATGACACCATCTTATAGGCAGAAAACCCTAAGGAATGGATGGAAAGAACCTTACACATATGTAAGTTCAGCAAGGTTATAAAACACAAGATCAATACACAAAAAATCAACTGTATTGTTGTATGCTCACAATATGGCCAATCCCAAAATAAGACTAAGAAAAATTCCATTCACAATAGTATCAACAAGTATTAAGTAGTTAGGAATAAATTTAATAAAATAAATGCAAAGTTTATTATCTAAAAAATTTTTTTAAAAATTGCTGAGAAATTAAAGAAGATCTAAAATAAATGGGAAAACATACCATGTTCATGGATTGAAAGACTTAACAACAATGTTAAGATGACAATACTCTCCAAACTGGGCTACAGACTCAGCGCAATCCCTATAGAAAGTCAGCTGACTTCTTTATAGAGATTGTGAAGGTGATTCCAAAATTCATATGGAATCTCAAGGAACCCAGTATAGCCAAAATAATCCTGGAAAAGGAAAGCAGAGTAGGAAGAATCACACTTTGATTTTAAAACACACTACAAGTTGGTACTGGCAAAAGGATAGACACAAACAAATGGAAAAGAACTGAGAATCCAAGAATAAACTCACACATTCACATTGAACTGATTTTCAACAAGGATGCCAAGACTGTTCAATGGGAAAGAACAGTCTTTTAAAAAAAAAATTGTGCTGGGACAACTGCATCTGGAATAGCCACATACAAGAGGAAGAAGTTGAATCCTTACCTGGCACTACATACGGTAATTATCTCAAAGTGAATAAAATACCTAAATGTAAGAGCAAAGCCTACTAAACTAAACAAGCAGAAAACCTGGGGATAAAATCTTCATAACCCTGGATGTGGCAAAGGATCAATAAATACCCAAACAACTTAGCAAGATCCTGTTTCAAAATAAAAGATAAAAAGGGCTGGTGATGCTGCTTAGTGGTTAAGTGCTGCTGGGTTCAGTCCCTGTTACAAAAAAAAAAAAAAGAAAAAAAAAATTACAGTTCAATCTTAGAATGTACCTGCAGGACACCATCCTTCTGAAGGTCTCAACTCCATTTTCCTCAGGTCATCTGGTGAATAAGCTCTAGCACCAGTGGCTGGCTCAAGTAGGACCTATGGGGACAAAGCAGGAACTAGCATGAGTGGCTTCCAGATTTCACCCATCATAAGATCCATCTCACATTCCTCCCTCCACCCCAGCTTCCAAAACTAAACACAATTTGGATCTTCCTCCCAGTTATAAAAAACTCTCAGCCATTTGATTATATCTATGCCTCTTAGGGCTAGACAAGTGATACACACTTGAAAAACCCCTTTATTCTTTCACTTATTAAAAAACACTGTTTACTCAGATATGGAAAAGTACAGGAAAGTTTTTACAAGAATAAAATCACATTCCCTCCATCAGAAATTGCAACCTCTACTCTATTGTCTTAATGGGAATACTTTGTCTCCCTCTTGGTCTCTCTCATGGACACAAATACACTTTTTAAAAATTGTAGTCAAATAAACATAAGATAAAATTTACCATCTTAATCATTTAAGTGTACAGTTATTCGTGCTAGACACATTCAAACTTTGGTGTAACCAATATCCAGAACTTCTTTCATTTTGATAAATGGAAAGTATGTGTCTATGGAACCATTGCCCATTCCCCACCCCTCCACCCTGGCAACCACCATTCTACTCAGTTTCTGTGAATTTGAGTAATCTAGGTACCTCATATAAGTGGAATCATACTGAATTTATTTTTTCATGACTGGCTTATATCACTTAGCAAACTATCCTCTTGGTCCACTCACATTGTACCATACACTAAAATTTCCTTTCTGTGTATATGCATTTTGTTTATCCATCCATCTATTAATGGATAAGTGGGTTGATCCTACCCTCTGGCTATTGTGAATAAAACTCATGGACATAACATGTACAAAAACTCCTTAATACTGTTTTCAATCCTTTTGCTAAGGGCTGGGGATGTGGCTGAATGGTAGAGCATTTTCCTGGCATGTTTGAGGCTTTGGGTTTGATTCCTAGCTTTGCAAAAATCAAATCAAACAATTCTTTTGGATCTATACCCAGAAATGGAATTGCTAATCACATGGCAGTCCTATCTTTAATTATTCAAGAAACTGTCCTCCTGTTTTTCATAGTGTCTGCATCACTTTATATATTCACCAAAAAGGCACAAAAGTTCCAATTTCTCCACATCCTCACCAAAATCTGTTATTCATGTTTTGACAGACCATCTCTTTGTGGTTTCAATTTGTATTTCCCTAACAATTTGTGGTATTAAACATCTATTTTCGTGCTTGTTGGATATTTGTATATCTTCTTTGGATAAATTTCTTATTCATACTCTTTGCTTAATTTTGAATTGTACTGTTTGTTTATTTTATTGCTACATTACAGGTGTTTTTTATAAAACAAACTCTGGATATTGACCTTTTATCTCATTTCTCCCATTCTGTAGGTTGTTTTTCTCCATCAAATGTGTCCTTTTTCTTTGAGGCAAAGAAGTTTTTTTTGTTTTTTTTTTTTTTGATGTAGTCCAATTTATCAAGTTTTACTTGTTGTCTGTGTTTTTGATGTGATACTTTAAAAAAATCATTGTCAAGTCCAATGTAGTGAAGCTTTTCCCTTGTTTTCTTCCAAAAGTTTTATAATCTTAGCTCTTACATTTAGGTCCTTAATCAACTTTGAGTTGACTTTCATCTATGATGTAAGGTAAAAGGCAATATTTCATGAAAAGACTGTCCTTTCCATCATCTGTTGGTCTTGGCACCCTTGTTGAGAATCACGTGACCAAATGTTGGAGGGTTTATTTCTGAGCTCTCTATTCTATCCCATTGGTCTGTCTCTTCTTTACGTTGGTACTTCAATGTTCTGAGAACCGTAGCTTTGTAAAATTTTTGGAAATCAATTAGTTTGAGGCTTCTAATTTTGTCCTAAAATGAACTGGGAAGGATTTCCTCCTCTCCACAAACTTCTTGGAAGAATCTGAAGAGGATTCATAGTGCTTATTTAAAGGTTTGGTAGAATTCACTAGGGAAGCCACCTGGTCCTGAGATTTTCTTTGTTGGAAGGCATTGGTTCCCTGATTGAATCTCCTCACTAGCTATAATTCTGTTGAAAACCTCTAGTTCTTCACAATTCAGTCTTGGTGTGTTTCCAAGAATTTATCCATTTTTCTCTATGTGATCTAATATGTTGAAGTACACCTACTCAGAGCATTCTCTCTGAGTCCTATTGATTTCTGAAAATTCAGCTATAGTTCTCATTTTCATTTATGATTTTGGTTATTTAGGTCTTAAAGTTTTGTCCATTTTGTGAATCTTCTTATTTAATTTAATTTATTTATTATTATTACTAGTATAGTAGTAGATGTTCTGGGGATTGAACCCAGGGGTGCTCTATCACTGAGCCATGTCCCCAGCCTTTTAACTTTTTTATTTTGAGACAGGGCCTCAAACGTGAGATCTTCCTGCCCCAGCCTCCAGAGTCACTGGGATTACAAGTGTGTGCCACCAAGCATCACTTGCAGACCTTTTTAAATAACCAAATTTTGGTTTCACTGATTTTTCTCCACTGTTTTCTACTCTTTATTTTTTTTAAAAAAATCTCTGCTCTAAATCTTTACTCCTCACACTTCAGATAGAGCCCTAATATCCAGAGTATACAAAGAACTCAAAAAATTAAACAATAAGAAAACAAATAACCCAATCAACAAATGGGCCAAGGACCTGAACAGACACTTCTCAGAGGAGGACATACAATCAATCAACAAGTACATGAAAAAATGCTCACCATCTCTAGCAGTCAGAGAAATGCAAATCAAAACCACCCTAAGATACCATCTCACTCCAGTAAGATTGGCAGCCATTATGAAGTCAAACAACAACAAGTGCTGGCGAGGATGTGGGGAAAAGGGTACACTTGTACATTGCTGGTGGGACTGCAAATTGGTGCGGCCAATTTGGAAAGCAGTATGGAGATTTCTTGGAAAGCTGGGAATGGAACCACCATTTGACCCAGCTATTCCCCTTCTCGGTCTATTCCCTAAAGACCTAAAAAGAGCATACTACAGGGACACTGCTACATCGATGTTCATAGCAGCACAATTCACAGTAGCAAGACTGTGGAACCAACCTAGATGCCCTTCAATAGACGAATGGATAAAAAAAATGTGGCATTTATACACAATGGAGTATTACTCTGCATTAAAAAATGACAAAATCATGGAATTTGCAGGGAAATGGATGGCATTAGAGCAGATTATGCTGAGTGAAGCTAGCCAATCCCTAAAAAACAAATCCCAAATGTCTTCTTTGATATAAGGAGAGTAACTAAGAACAGAGTAGGGAGGAAGAGCATGAGAAGAAGATTAACATTAAAGAGGGACGAGAGGTGGGAGGGAAAGGGAGAGAGAAGGGAAATTGCATGGAAATGGAAGGAGACCCTCGTGGTTATACAAAATTACATACAAGAGGAAGTGAGGGGAAAGGGAAAATAAAAACAAGGGGGAGAAATGAATTACAGTAGATGGGGTAGAGAGAGAAGATGGGAGGGGAGGGGAGGGGAGGGGGGATAGTAGAGGATAGGAAAGGCAGCAGAATACAACAGACACTAGTATGGCAATATGTAACTCAGTGGATGTGTAACCCATGTGATTCTGCAATCTGTATACGGGGTAAAAATGGGAGTTCATAACCCACTTGAATCAAAGTGTGAAATATGATATGTCAAGAACTATGTAATGTTTTGAACAACCAACAATAAAAATTTAAAAAAAAACAGCATACTACAGGGACACAGCCACATTAATGTTTACTGCAGCACAATTCATAGTAGCTAAACTGTTGAACTAACCTAGATACCCTTCAGTGGATGAATGGATAAAGAAAATGTGGTGTATATACACAATGGAATATTACTCAGCAATGAAAGAGAATAAAATCATGGCATTTGCAGGTTAAAAAAAAATCTCTGCTCTAATTTTTATTATATACTACCTTTGCTAGCTTTGTGTTTAGTTTTCACAAAAAGCTGTAGCTTATTATACGTGCAATACATCAAATTGAGGAAGTTCCCCTTTGTTCTAAATATAATGAGAATTTTTTATTATGAATGTGTGTTAAGTTTTATCAAACAATTTACATGTTCATACAGGTTTTTTTCCTTCACATTGTTAATATCATGACTAATATTGATTTTCAAATGCTAATCAAACCATATTCCTGAAATAAACCCCATTTGTTCAGAGTACATTATTTTCTTTAAAAGTTTCTAGACTCAATTGTCTGTCTTTTACATCCATATTTATAATGGATGTTGATTAGAGTTTTGTTTTTTTGTAATATCCTTGTCAGATATTACAAATATATATGGGCATTATATAAAAATGATGATGTTATATAACAATGATGATAAATTGCCTCCTTCTATTTTTTCTCAATTTGTTTAAGATTAGTGATATTTTTTTCCATAATATTTACAGAATTACCAGTGAAATGATTATCAGCCCCAATTTTCATTATTTTCAGCTTTTAAATAATTAATTTAAATTCATAAATAGGTATAAGATAATTCAGATTATCTTTACATTTGTGGCGATTTTGTGAAGTGTATTTTTCTAGGAATTTTTCCATATCATCTAATTTGTTGGATTTATTGTCAGTAATTCAGAAGCTCTCTGTTTTTTCCTTTTAATGGTGGCAGAGTTTGTAATATCCCATCATTAATTCTTGATATTAGTATTTTATGCTCCTTGCTGTTGTTTTTCTTTCTTTTCTTCAGACAGGGTCTTGCTATGTTACCCAGGTGGTCTCAAACTCCTGGGCTCAATGATCCTTCTGAGTTAACTTCCCGAGCAGCTGGCATTACAGGCACTTGACACTAACATTCCTGGCTTGTTTTTTGCTTCTGAATTGTATTAATTTTATTTTATTAATTTTTTAAATATATAATTATTTAAATTTATAAATCCATACATTACAGTTTATAACTACTTATAAACACTGAAGTTTTTTTTAATATCTTTTTTTTTTAATTTTTATGTGGTGTTGAGGATCGAACCCCGTGCATGCCAGGCGAGCGCCCTACCACTTGAGCCACACCCCCAGCCCATTTTATTAGTTTTTTATCATTCCAGGGAGCCAGCCTTTGGTTTATCGCTACCTTTTATTGTTCATGTTCTATTTCATTAACTTATTTATATATACACACACACACACACACACACATATATATATATATATATATATATATATATATATATATTTAGTTAGTTGTAGATGAACACAATATATTTATTTTATTTATTTATTTTTATGTGGGGCTGAGGATCAAACCCAGGGCCTCTCATGTGCTAGGTGAGCACTCTGCCACTGAGATCCAGCCCCCATTAATTTCCTCTTGTTACTTCCTTATTAGTTCAAAAAAGATGTACAGGTATGTCCCAATAAAAACAAGAAAAAAAGAATGAATTTTCAGTGGATATTTTGTATGCTATATATCAGGTGGTTAATAATGTTCTGATTTGTTATTACTTACTACATTTTCATCTGCTAATTCTATCAATTCCCGAGAAAGGGCTGATATGATCTGCCTTTAATCATGCAGACATTTTCCCTTCACATATTTTAAAGATCTATTATTAGCACACGTGAATTTACTATTATCATGACTTCAATGAATTGTTCTTTTTTTTTTCTTGTACTTGGGATTATTGAATCCATGGGTGCTTAACCACTGAGCAACATCCCCAGCCCTTTTTATTTTTAATTTTGAGACGGAGTCGGGCTACATGGCTGAGGCTGGCTTTGAACTCACGGTCCTTCTGCATCAGCCTCCCAAGCCACTGGGATTATAGGCATGCGCTACTGTGTCTGTTCTTAACGCCACAAATGGTGCTCCCCGCCCCCCAACTCTGGTAATATCAAGCAAAAACTTGACAACTGCCTCCTGGGCCCTGGAACCTGGGCCGATTCTCAGCATTTGACTCCGCTGCCTTAGAGCAGGCATCCTGGGGTCCAGGTTAGTCATTCATTGAACGAGAGCCTGGGGACCACACTGTGCAAGAAACTGGAGTGCCAATGACACGAACTGGCACCTCTTTTTCTCAGGACACTTCTGGTTCACAGGGAGCTAAGACACAGACCTAATAACCTCAAAGTCAACTAAGGCGAAAGGAGCCTACCGGGGCTGCTCCAGTAAAAGTGACAATACCATCTGAGAGACACTGGGTCATACAAAGAAAAACCAAAGTCATGGGGGAGAGGAGTGAAAAGTAGTACTGTGGCAGCTCTTTGGTTTGTGGCTGCCTCTGATGGTGACAGACTGAAAGTGTGGCCAGAGATTTGATTAGGGGGTGGATGAGTCAGTCCAAGACGTGGGTCTTGCATGTGTTTATGTCAGGGTGTGGGTCGGGCAGGGTGGGGAGCTTGCGTCTGGTGATGAGTCACCTTAGGCTCCGTTTCCTGACTCAGGAACGCCATTTCCCCTCCAAAGCACCCTGTTTGTCTGAAGCTGAACAGTTCTAACTTCAGCTTAAGACTTCTTGTCAAGGTCTTCCTGTGGTCCAAAGTCTGCTTCCTAACTTTGTTGGCTTGTTTGGTATTTTGTAGGATAACACCCCTGGATGACGTACTGAGCCATCTGGCTCATAGCCCAGAGCCAGACATGGAATAGCTCCATGGTTCTGGAGAAGCCCCTTCCCTCCTCTAGACATGTTTCTCTTTCTTGAAATAAGAGGGACCCTGTGCAGCTGAGTGTGGGCTTCCTAGATGGCCACCGAATACACCCCTGGGGACTCAATCAATGGTGGGGCTGCAGCTGAGGCTCAGCCACCCCTGCTCTCTCCTCACCAAATGACCTTTGCTGTTTCAAGCTGCTCAGGTGAAATGAGGATGGCAAGGGTTCCCACGCAACCTGGGTGTTATGAGAGTTAGATATGTTAACATATGTGAAGGTGCTGAGGACAAAGCCTGGCACACGGCAAGTGCGTGTTTACATATTCTGGTTTGTAGTCTTATCACACACAATGTTGATTTTAATTAAGCCACAACCTCAGCCCAGGAATACCACAGCAGGTCTCACCAGGCATCCAAGCCTCTTTAGAGGAGGCCACAAGAAGGGGGTTGGGCCTCTTAGGCATTATTAGTCATTTAGGTTTCCAGAATCATATTTTTCAATGGGCTTCCATGAAAAATGACTCACAAAGAGTCTGATCCCCACCCTGCCCCCATGTCCAGGCTGTCCCAAGAATGGAGCTCACCATCTACTTGCTGGGAGAACTTGATCTCCACCACCACCCAGGACACACCACTGAGTACAGAGGTGGTCTCAGCTACCCAAGCACCAGCTCCAGGCTGCAGCACAGGGAGGGGATCTTGCCAGCCCTGCAGCCCCTGCTGAGGAACCACAGATAGAAGATCCCCATAAATTGTCCACACTGTTGTTCAGAAATTCCTGCCTTGGCTCACAGAGCCAACATCCATGTATCAGTGCAAGCAGGTACAGCCACTGACAGGTGAACAATATGTGCCCTGTGGCCATTCAGCTCCAAAGTGCCGACGCTATCCCTGAGGAAGTGATCTGTCCTCCCACACAATTTCATGCAGTGACCCAGGTCACTGTAGCTCACGGACGGCTGTAGTGGACTTGTGTTCTTACCATCTGACACAAGAGAAAGTTGGGACCACACTCAGGTCACAGGCCTGCAGAGGAAGAGCAGCCCACCATCTCTGGCCTTTGACTGCAGGACTCTAACACTACCCAGTGTGTGGGCCTGTGAGATGCCAAAACTTCCCAATTCCTACTTTGATCAAGAGGGACCTATGTGGAAGGTCCAGGCACAGGCAATGGACAATCCCAGCATTTACAGGGTGAGGACCCAACCTCAGAACCAAGCTCTGTGCCGGACCTCCTCTGATGAAATCCCTCTGGCAGTTCAGGGCAAGGTCTGTGTCCATGTATAGGCAGAAACTAGCCTCAGGCACCAAGGTTTCAAGTACAGGGCTGGAATTCCGGGCTCTCTTGCTGCCTCATCTGGGGTCTCCTGCTCATCTACTACCCTGGAAAATCCCCTCGAGCTTTGAAAATCTCTAATAGCGCTGCAGCATCAAAAACACAATGCTGTGGCGTATCACTTTTTACCTTTTAGATTAGCAAAGAGTTAATGTTTCTATATCCAGTGTGGCAAGGGTGTAGGGACAGAGGAAAGTTTGTATATTCTAGGTGCGAGTAACAAATTGGTAGAACCTTCTTTCGAAGGGGAATATAGCAATATCTGAACAAATTCTAAAGTTGTTAACCAGTTGGTCCAAGAATTCCATTCCTAAGGAGTTACCCAAGTAGATGGCGCACATGGATATATGTACCTGTGGTACATACCAGGGCGTTTACTACAATACTGCTCGAATTAGCAAAAACAAAACCAAGATGTAATCTGAACAGCTACCTATAGGATAGAAGATTAAGATAATCCATGGTTCACGTGTAAAATACTAACCTGTTGTTAAAAAAAAGGTGCAGGTACGCATATAAAACATCTCTTGTAATTTAGTATTAGCTTCATAATTGTAAAAAACTCTACCTGATGGAAGAAAGACTGACTTATGGAAGGATGAGAGGGCTGTTTGGGATGCCAGAAGGCCTGTCTCACATTTTCAAAACCATCAAATTCAGACTTTTGGCCCTGATGTCTACATTCAGCTGGATACACACTGACCTGACAAAAATAAGCCAGTCATGGAGAAGCATTAAATGTGGATCCCACAGTAAGTGTCTGTTGCTTAAAAAACAAAAACAAAAAATGTGGACCCCACCTAATATAAACTGATATTCAAAAAATAAATCTCCTAATTATTCTGGGATGGTGACAAAATGCTATTTCCTGGATTAGGAGTGAATTTGTTACATGAAAACATTAAAAACGCCATGATACTTGCAAGGTGATTGCTATGATTCAGACTTGGTTGAGGATGTCCCCTGGATGGTGGTGGTAGGAGTGGGTGGGGCCAGAGGCGGGGCCTAGTGGGATGATATTAGGTCATTACCGGCCTTGTCCAGGAAAGAATCAAGGTAGTTCTTAGTGCCCAGGAGGTGGTTGATATAAACACACGATCCTGACGCCAATACCCTCTCCGTGTTCCTGTCTTGTCCGGTGATCTCTCCCGTGTTCCTGTCTTGTCCGGTGATCTCTCCCTCTCCCGCCCTAAAGCCACCAATCAGTAGGACCTTCACAGGAGCTGGGGCTGTGGGCTTGAACTTCCACAAGAGTGAGCTAAATAAATAAACTTCTTTCTATATGAACCAGTCCTAAGTAGTATTTGATGAAGCAATGGAAAACGGAATAATACAAGTGGTTTTTTTTTTTTTTTTTTTAAAGTTTTGAGCTTTTCCCCCCTAACATACAAGTAACTTGGAAAAGTGTCATTAGCGGGAGCTTCCAGCCACCTAGAAAGCATGGCGCTCCACCCTCAACCCCGTCACCCCGTCCCCGCCCCCGCCCGCCTTTCCCTCCTTCAGAGGAAATCACGGTCCCCCAATAGGTTTCAAGTGGTAACTTTGTAACTTGGTACCCTGCCTTGGGCCGTCCTCCCCCAGTGAGGAGAGGCAGGCCAGGCGAGGTCCCTGGGCCCCGCGGCACCCCGCGGGACCTCGCTCACCCCATAGGAAGCGCGGTGGGAAGGTAGCGCACGAGGACGGACGTGCGTGAAGGAAAAGCAAAAAAGTCCCTGGCTGCCTTCCAGGTGGAACTCGCCGTGTCCATTTTGAAATGCCCCCAAAGTGTCCCCAACCCGTGGAGAGGCGCGCGGGCACCATCTCTCCTCCCCCTGGCCCGGGTCGGTCCTGTGGGCCCGGGACCCGGACTTTCCCTTTCCCGCCGCCGCCGCCGCTGCCGCCGGGGGCGTCCTGCCCGGGCATGCCAGGCGACCAGCGACCGGGGCCTGGCACCCCCGCCACGACCCCCAGGCCTCCTGCCCCTCGGGCGCACGTGTCCTCCGAGAACCGAAGCCGGAACTCACCCACAGCACACAGACGAGAGTCAAGGTCCTGACCCGGAGTCCTGGTGTGGCTTCCAGGGCTCGGCTGGGGCCGGGGGCGCGCACTCGCGGGGCCCCGGGGCCGCCTAGCGCGCTCCCCCCGTGGACCATGGTATTAGAGGGACTCTTGGGCTCCGTCCCCGGGCTACGATTGAGAGCTGGCTGCAGAATCTTCCGCGTTTTTCGTCCACTTGGAAAAGTCGCCCCGTCTGGCTGCGCGCGCTGCCACCTGCCTTCGGTCCCGCCTCTGCGCTCTTCTAGGCGCTTCTGGCAACTGCTGGAAGGAAGGCACGTCGCTCCGAGTCTCCGGTCGCTTTTCCGCGCCCCCAAGCTCCGCCCAGGTAGCGGAGGAGTCAGGCTGTAAAGTCTTTCCACTGTTGCATCCAAAAAAGTCTGTATTTCCATATAAATGTTATATAGAATAAAATCTTCAACTTAAAAAAAGAATGCTGGGGTTTTTTTTTTTAAACTTAAACTAAAAAATTTGGGGGGGGGGGCGGGGCTGGGGATGTGGCTCAAGCGGTGGCGCGCTCGCCTGGCATGCGTGCGGCCAGGGTTGGATCCACAGCACCACATACAAAAAAGGATGTTATGTCCGTCGAAAACTGAAAAATAAATATTTTTTAAAAATTTATTTTTTGGTTGTAGAGGAACACAAAACCTTTATTTTATTTATTTTTATGTGGTGTTGAGGATCAAACCTAGTGCCTCATAGTACAAGACAAACACTCTACCACTGAGCTACCACCCCAGCCCCAAGAATGCTGGGTTCTAAATTGGGATAGCATTGAATACAGATATCAATGTGAAGAATTAGCATTTAACCATTTTGGGGTCTTATAATTCATCAAAGATTTATGTATTTCTATCTTCTTAAGTTTGACCGTGTTTTGCAAACTCTCAGTGAAAATATTTTATAAGATTGAGTCTTGCACATCATTTTAAAGTGTATTCTTAAATATATATTTTTTTATTTGAAATTTTTTTTTCTAATTATAATGACAGTAGAATGCATTTTGACACACAATACATAAACGGAGTGTAACTTCTCATTCTTCTGGTTGCACGTGATGTAGAATTGCTATTCTTAAATATATTTAATGTTATTGTTAGCAGAATTGGCTTAGATTCTTTTGTTTTAAAATTGGTGTTTTTACTCCTACATGCAAGTTCAATTGATGGCAAGGCACAGTTGCACGCCTATAATCCCAGTGGCTTGGGAGGCTGACACAAGAGGATCCCAGTTCAAAGTCAGCCTCAGTAGTGGTGAGGCCCTGTCTCTAAATAAAATACAAAATAGGGCTGGGGATATGGCTCAGTGGTTAAGTGCCCTTGAGTTCAATCCTCAATAGCAAAAAAAAAAAAAAAAAAAAAAAAAAAGTACAATTGTTTTTTGTGCATTGGTCTTGTATTCTATGATCTTGTTAAATTTGTATATTATTTCCAGTTTTATTTTGTAGATTCTTTAGGATTCTGTGTATAAGCAACCATACTCTGTGTTGCTGGAAACAGCCTTAGTTTTCTTTCTCCCTCAATCTTCACACTTTTTTCATCTTGCTTAATTGCCCTGCCTAGGACTTTCAGTGTTACATGAAGTGGTTGAAGCAGACATACTTGTCTTATTTCCAGTCTTAGAAGGAAAGCATCCAATATCACTGTTAGATAGGATGCTCATTATCAGGTTAAATTCCCTTTCATCCCTAGTTTGTTAAGAATTGTCATCATGAACAGTTGTTGAAATTTGTCAAATGATATTTTTCTGCATCTGTTGAGATGATTTTGTAGTTTTCCTCTCTTATGCTATTAAAATAATCAATGAGTTTGTCTTTCAAATGTTATATCCACTAAATTTCACTTATGATGTATTATGAGCTATTACTACCTTTCTCACATATTGCTAGATTTGACTTGGTAAGGTTGCCCCCCCCACCTTTTCTTTTTTTCTTTTTAACAAGACTGAGAATTAAAACTGACGGGGGGGAGGGGGTCTGGGGGGGCACTCTACCACTGAGCATATCCCCAGTCCTTTTTTTAAAAACGTATGTTTTATTTTGAGGGCTGGGGTTGTGGCTCAGCAGTAGAGTGCTTGCCTAGCACATGCGGGGCCCTGGGTTCGATCCTCAGCACCATATAAAAATAAATAAGCAAAAGGTATTGTGTCCAATCACAACTAAAAAATAAAATATATTTTTTTAAAAAACATATGTTTTATTTTGAGACAGGGTCTCTCTAAGTTGCCCAGGTTACCCTGGAAATTTAGATCCTGCTGCCTCAGCCCCCCGAGTTGCTGGGAATACAGGCATGTGCACCATGCGCAGCTGGCAGTACTTTAAGAATATTTTTTTGTCTAAATTCATGATATTGAATATAGAATTATCATTTTCTCTACTATTTTATATCAACTACCTTTTATATCATTGTTCCTATGAATGCACAAAAAATGTTTTATGTACCAAACTTCCTCTTTACCGTGGACTGTAATGTTCCTGGGTAGCATTTTTTTTTTATGTTTATCTTTCTTGGGGGAGAGGGAGTTTCCAAGTTTCTCAAATCTGTGAGTTGATGTTTTTCACTGCATTTGAGAAAATACCACCCCTTTTTTTTTTACCCTTCCCCTTTTTTAGCCACTTCTTGGTGTCCATTTCCACATGTAATGCATATTTTTCTGTAGGTCACTGAGATACTTTTCCTTCATTTCTTTCAGTTCCTTTCTCCTTTCGATTTAAAAAAAAAAAAAAAAAACTCTCTTCCAGCTCACTTTCTTCTGCTATGTTTAATTTCTCTTATGATCATCCAAGTGAATTTTTCATATCAAATTGTGGAATTTGGGGTTCTAAAATGCCCATTTGGTTCCTGTTTTACATCAGGAACTATATGTTGAAATAGTCCATTTTCCCTTCATGTTGACTGGATTTTTTTGTTTGTTTTTGTTTTGCAGAACCCAACACAACACTGAGTTGTTTAGCACCTCGCTTTTGCTGAGGCTGGCTTTGAACTCGCTGCTGGTGTGTGCCACCTCACCTGGACCAACATATATTTTTAAAACTCCTTCAAAGTGATTCTCTTGTGAATCAGCACTCAGAACCACTGGAAGGGAGAGACTTTACCTGGAAGGAAGACATATTTGACCAGGAAAAGAGCAGACAGTGTTTATTAGTCCCTTGCTTATAATACTTTTTTAAGAATTTATTGATCATTGATTATGTACCAATCATAATGTCTACAAAGGTTAAAATACGTAGAACCTGCTCCAAGAGACTTGCACTTCAGTAGGGAAACAGTAAAATGGTTATAATAAAATGGAATGTTGACTGGGTGTATTAAGATGTTCATATCCCTATGAGCTTGTATTTTGCTTTAGAGGAAAAAAACATGCTTAGAATAATCAGGAAAAAGGAACTAAAGGAGAAGAGAAAGGAAGAAAATCAGGAGGGGCTAGGGTTGCAGCTCAGTGGTAGAGTGCTTGCCTACCAGGTGTGAGGCCCTGGGTTCAATTCTCAGCACCACATATAAATGAATAAAATAAAGGTCCATTGACAACTAAAAATATATTTAAAAATTACTCAGGAGAATTTCTTAGACTTTTTTTACAAAGACAACAGGGGAGATGACATAGACAACAGTAGAAATTTTAGCCTCCAACACCTACAGCTACATAAACAATAAACATACCTTCCAAGCCAGATGAACATAAAACCTCATGCAAAAGTTCTCCTTAGCTCAGGTCCTTTACCCAATTCATTTTTTCAACAAAATTATGTAAAAATAGTAAAGACACCACGTGGGCTCTCTCTCATCCAGCTAGGAGGTCCACGGAACAGGGTAGAGGAAAGCACAGCGTGGCTGCAGAGTCGCTAATCAAGACTTCCGGAGACCAAGCAGGAAGCAGGTCTGATTTTATTGCACAGTTACCATGTACATATACTCAGGCAGTAGCTGAGCAGACTACAGGCAGCCACCAATGCAGTTTCTGCTAACGGTCCTTGTATTGAGAAATCGAGGTTCAGGCAGTGGAGCAACCGCAGGACTGCAACACATGGCCTCACACCCAGGGCTGTGCCTACGGGTAAGTGGCCTGCCATTTGACCCAGGTATCCCATTTTTAGGTTTATACCCAAAGAACTTAAAATCAGCATATTACAGTGATGAGGCCACATCCATGTTTACAGCATCTCAACTCACAATTGCTAAACTGTGGAGCCGACCTAGGTGCCCTGCAACAGATGAATGGATACAGAAAATGTAGTATACATACAAAATGGAATATTACTCAGTCTTAAAGAAGAATGAAATTATGGCATTTTCAGGCAAATGGAGACTATCATGCTAAGCGAAATAAGCCATTCCCCAAAATCCAAAGGCCAAATGTTTTCTCTGATCTGTGGATGCTAACTCACAATAAGGGTGGTGGTGAGGGAGGCGTGGGAAGAATAGAGTTACTTCAGATTAGGTAGAGGGGAGTGAAGGGAAGGGAAGTATATGGGAGTAGGAACATAGTAGACTGAATCAGACATCATTATCCTATTGTATATGATCGTACATCATGTACAATCAGAAAAATGAGAAATCATACTCCATTTATGTATGATACATCATGGTGCATTCTGCTGTCATGTATAACTGATTAAAACAAATTTTTTTTTTTTAAAAAAAGAACAGTGGACAGGCTGGGGTTGTGGCTCAGAGGTAAAGTGCTCAACTAGCAAACATGAGGCACTGGGTTTGATCCTCAGCAGCACATAAAATAAAATAAAGGTATTGTGTCCAGCTATAAATAAAAAATAGATATTAAAAAAGAACAGTGGAACAATTTTAGAAGGAGTAACATGTAATGGATACCTTGGAAGGAAAAAAAAGGTGTGTTGTGGGGGCAGAACAGAAGCAAAATCAATGATTAACACCAGCTTGCAGATCTATGAAATTGAGCAAATAGCAAACAAGAGGGGAAACCCGCCCGCAAACCACACGTGGACATTCCTCAAGCTGCACATAAACAAAGAAAAAGAAAATCTTGAAAGAAGACAGAGATGTACAAGGCCCTGAGCTAGATTCCCCTCTGGGGGTGGGCGGGGGATGGAAATTGAGAGAAAAACCATCTTTCTGCATAAAGCAAAGAAAAGAACATTGTGCTTCTATTGAGGAAAGTATGCAAGCAGGAGGAAGGCTGAGTGAAAGGATGAAGGTCTAGAAGAAAAAAAAAATCTACCAACATAGAATTCAGTATCCAGGAAAAATATGAAACAGAAGTGAACAAGAAATAGACTCTATTAGGGGGAAAAAAAAAAGAGAGAGAGAGAGAATTTGTGGCCCGTAGACCTGCCTTGCAAGAAATGTTTTTGAAAATTTCTTCAGAAGAAGGAAAATGGCCTAAGTAAAAAACTCAGATCTATAAAGGAAAAATAAGAGCACGGAAGGAATAAGTGAAAGCCAAATAAAGTTCTTTAGTTTATTTATTCTTTGTTTTTTGGGTGAGGGGACTGTGGACTGGACATTGAACCCAGGGGTGCTTTACCACTGAGCTACATCCCAAGCCCTTTCTATGGTTTTATTTTGAGATAGGGTCTTGCTGAATCTCTGTGGGGCTTGATAAGTTGCTCAGGCTGGTCTCAGGCTTGGGACCCTCCTGCCTCAGCCTCCTGAGTCACTGGGATTACAAGTGAGCACCACCATGCCTGGCTATTTTATTTATTCTTGCTTGATCTAACAGATAAAGTTTTGTTCAAAGTAATAATAGCAACACTTAATCTAGTAATCATAACTTGTTGGTAACTGCAACGAATGATAGCAATGTCATAAGGAATAGAGGGAAGAATTGAGACCACACTGTTTTAAGTTACTTCTACTATTCATGAAGATGTGTATCTGGGGGTATAGCTCAGTTGGTAAAGTGCTTGCCTCAAATACACAAGGACCTGGGTTCAATCCCCAGCAGCACCACAAAAAAACAAAACAACAACAAAAACCCAACAAACAAGCAAAAAAAGAAAAACACACACACACACACACAAAAATCAAAAACAAAGATCAAAGGAAACAAACAAGACAGTAAAAAATATGGTAAACATTTACCATCAGCAATTATAGTACATCAATGATATAAATCATCTTTTAAAAGATGAATATTCTCAGAGTAAATAAACAAACAAAACTCAACTACATGGTGTTTCAGAAAAAATCCAATCAATTTAGGCAAACATTGATTAAAAGCAGATGGATTGAGAAAGATACACTATGTTAACCCTAACCCTGCACATAGATATGACGTAATGTCTGGAATAACCATTCTAGACAGGTGGAATAGCTATATTAATTTTAGACAAAGCAGACTTTAGAGTTGGGAGATTTATCAGAGATGAAAAGGAGCAATATATAACAACAAGAAGGTTGATTTTCCAGAAAGACATCAAAATTCCTTACGTGTATGCACAGCACAAGACTGACAAGATGTGGGAGGCAGAATCTGATAGAACTGGAAAGAGAAATAGAAGAATCCAGTAGAATCCAATATTATAGATGGAGATTTCAACAGCCATCTATTGATAATGAAAAGACCCAGCTTGTAGAAAATCAGTGAGGACACAGTTGAACTCCACACCATCTATCAGCTGGGTCTAATTGGCATTCATAGAATATTTCATCCAACAACTAAAGAATACATGTTATTGTGAGGCTCCCTTGGAATATTCATCAAGATAGACCATGTTCTGGGCCAGGAAACACATATGTACATTATGTAAATGATATAAATCATACCAATTATACTCTCAGACCCCAATGGAATTAAACTACAAATGTACAAAAGAAAGATAAAGGGAAAGCCCTAAAATGCTTAGAGAGTAAACCACACACTTCTAAATATCATATAGATCAATGAAGAAGATTGAAAAATTAAAAGAAAAAATTTGAAAACCTACAGCTAACCTAAGCTAGATACTTTCACACTAAAATCAGGAACAATACAAGAATGTCCACTCACACCATTCCTAGTCAATTTGATCCTAGAAGTTAATGCATACATACTGAGAAGGCAAAAATAAAAATTTCTGATTACAGACGACAGGATCGCCTATGTAAAAAAAAAAAAAAGCCATAGAATTATCATCATTATCAATAACAAAAAGCTCTTAAAACCAAGAGTCAATTATAACAAGGTTTCAGAATACAATGTTTATATACAAACTCCAATAGTCTTATATATGAGCAATGAACAAGTGGAACTTGAATTAAAAACATACCACTAATATTTTTGCCAAAACTAAAAAAATGAATACTTAGGCACAAACTAACAAAATATGCACATGACTTAGAAAGTAAGTCTGATATAAAATCTAATAAAAGTCAAAATAAATGGAGAGATAGTCCATGTACATGGAGATGAAGACTCAATATTGTCAAGCTGTGAGTTCTTCCCAATTTCATTTATACATTCCATGCAATTTCACAATGCAGAGAATGAAAAGACAAGTTACGGACTGAGAAACTTGGCTAAATTCTGATCTGATAAGGAACTGGAATCCCAAATATTCAAGGGACTCTTAAAATTCAACAATAAATAAATGAAAAACCCAACTTAAAAATGGGCCAAAGATATGAACAGACACTTCAGGTATTTTGTCAGAGCAATAAAGAGCTCACTGACACAGCCTATTATTGCAAAACTTTTCAGCACAATAGTAGTAAACTGCTCCATCAGGATCAAGTGGGATTTATTTCTGGAATGCAGGGATAGTTCGACAGATGAAAATTAATCAATGTAATGAACACATTACAGAATGAAAGGCAAAACCCACATTATCATCCTTGCCTCCATTAATGCAGAAAAATCATTTAACAAAATTCAACAAAAATATTCAACAAACTAGGAATAGAAGAAAATGACCTCAATATAATAAAAGCCATGCATGAAAATTACAGTTGACATATTTAAGAATAAAATGCTAAAGATTTCGTTATCTGAGGAACAAGACATGAAGTGACACTATTCCGTTTCTATTCAAACTAGTATAGACAGTTTTAGCCAGAGCAATTAGACAAGAGAAATAAAGTCATTCAAATTAGAAAGGAAAAATAAAATTATCTCTGCTGTTGATGACATAATCTTATGTGTAGAAAATTCCAAAGATGCTGCAAAAATCTATTAGAAAAAATAAACAAATTCAGAGCATTGCAGAAAAATAAGTCAACATAAAAAATTGATTTTTCCTGTACACTATCAATAAACAACCCAAAAAGAGAATTAAGAAAGCAACTCTATTTATAATAGCCTACAAATACCAGAAATACCACAAATACCACAGCAGGGAGACAAAAGACCTGTACAGGTAAAACTAAAAAGAAATGAAAGAAAATGTTAGTGAATGAAAAGGTCTTCCATATTCATGGATTATACGACTCAGTATTGCTAGAATGTCAAGACTACTGATGTGTTTTACTCATCTACTCCACTGATATCTTTATGATTTCTGATCCCTACCTGCTCTCCCTTATTTTACTCTAGCTTTCACATATGAGAGAAAACATTGAATTTCTGAGTCTGGCTTATGTCCATTTACTAGAAAATGCCATAATTTCATTCTTCTTTATGACTGAGCAAAACTCCATTATGGGATAAGAGACAAAGGGGTTGTGAAATTTGAGAGGAGATTCATTTACCTGTTTCCTCATGTGTTTCAGAGATCTTGTACAAACACTGAGATGGATTCCCCTTCCTCTTTCATACACAAGTCCTTTCATGTGTAGTCATCTATCTCATCCTGGGTCTTCTCTCTGTTTTTGATGTGTGAGTAGATATCCATAAGGGAACCTGATGTCCCTCTCCGACTATTCCCTCTTGGGTTTTTTCTCTCCCCAAGTCCATGTGTTGAAGCATTGTTAGATTGTGTGTGGCTGAGTTGAGGATATTTTTCAGTATCAGTGTCTCTACTCTGTGAACTTAAAATGTCCCAATAACTTTCTAGTCCCTCTTAGGGGAAGCAGAGAGCCAGGGATGGTACTAATGTTAGCAACAGCTGTACAACTTTAAGACAAATGTTCAAAGTCTACTGGGATGTCTATAGCACTAATTGCCACCTATATAGAAAAGGTGGGGTCAGCATTTAACATCAGCACCAACAGTAAAAAAAAACAAACAAAAAAACCTGTGGACTAGATCAGGCATTAAGCAGCAGGTATCTACTACATCATCCACTGTATTATTAATCACAGTAACACGAATTGGTAGGAATTACATAAACTGTATTATTCTATTAGTGGGATTATGGTTTCTTAAGTGAAGAGAAAATAGGGCAGGAAGGCAAGAGAGAGCTTGAAATATTTAGAAATGTGAACAGAGGAGAAGGCAGGAGAGAGGTATAAAGAAGGAGAAATAAAAATGTGACTAAAAGTAATTAAAAATGAAAGAAAAGGAGTCGGAATAGGAAAACTTGGCTGTTAGTGGTGGAAGAGAGTGAAGAAGGGGCAATAAGGACGAACCTAAGGTACAAACAAACAAGCAAATGTAAGACTTGAACAACTCAAACTCACGCATAATTATACCCCAGCTAAGTCAAACCAAGGCTAAATAATAAACAGACCCCATCGCAGAAGAAAGCAATTGTAACGAAAGTTAGATTATATGAATATATATCTTGCAGAATGGAAAAGAGTAAAAATGATAAAATTATTCTTGAACAAAAATTTTAAAGGACAAAAATATGAAAAAATAGGGGGAATATGGAGGAAAAAAAGAAAAAAAAATCTTAATCATAAATAAAGGGCTCGTTTCCACTGCATCAAACTGTTGGCAGAGATGGACTTTCCTTCTGTATATTTATTTTTGGGCTCTGTTACCCTTGGGTCAAGGACAGCAGGTTGCTAAGTCCAATGTCTAGCTTCGAGCTTAGTGGTCAGGAGCCAAAACTCGTTGTATTAGCTCTCAGTTGCCCATCTCCCAGTGGAGAGTGGATTAACCCTTAAATGCTGGCAAACTGCCTTCTTGGAAGGGGAGTGGTGAGGTCCTAAACTGGAAGCTCCAGTGGCTGGGGTTTAGTCTTGACTGGTCTTTGGAACTCCGTCCGGGGCCTCTCTGAGATGTGACCCTTGACCTCTACTGCTGGAGAGGTGCCTCTCGGCAGGACCTCTGGATTTCAGGGGCCTCTGGTAAAACGCACTTTTAAGGCCCAGGAACTAAACGTCCACGGTTTCCCATTCACACTATGACTATGAATGGCCGGTGACAGCCCTTGGGTGTGGCCTTTATTGGCCTCTTCCCAATAGCTCTCATGGGGCTCCAGCGGCTCGGGAGCTTTCTCCCTGGAATCCAGAGCCCGCATGCTCCAGGCACAGTGTTCTTGGGGCCTATTCAACCACTCTGGTGCAGGCACACAGGGGATCAGGTCAGGTGACTGCTGGGTTCGCTGGCTGCCTCCTTTAGGAGTCCTCTCTCTCCGCTGGCCGCTGTGCACGGTGCTTATAAGTGGTTCCTGCGCCCACGACTCCAATTCCTGCTCCACTACGTGTCCATGGTGAGCACTTGGATCAATTTTTACTCAACCACTTCCTCTACCAACTTCTCACAGCTTCCCCAAGCCCATTGACCCCCATCTGCTGTCCTCTGTCTCTGCCTGAGCTCCCCTTCCCTTCCGCAGAGGCGACTGTGACCACTGTCAGTCAACTGGTGCATCTCTGATGGATTATTTTCTTATTATCTTCTCAGTTTCTGCCTCTCTCTCTCTGGTTTCTTTTCAGCCAGCGCTGAATAGTCACCCACCTCAATGAGTCTCCACTTTTGAGGCCAGTGCTAAGGAAGGGCCTCCCCCCTCGAATGGGCCACTTTTTCTCCCTGAATTTTACTTTTAAGTCTTCTGAGAAAAAAATATCCTTAAAGCTGTTCTCAAGAGAAAATAATCAAAGCCTGAAATCTGTTGCTTTCTAAAAGCACGGAAACGACACCTTTACAGGTGCAGAGGCCTCCTTCCCTGTTTGCGGAGGGTCTGGTCGAGTGCGCATGCTCAGCTTTTCTCATCTCTTCAAGCTTTGAAGCCTCTACAGAAAATCCTGTTTGTGGCTTACACCGCAGATCATGAGAGCACTTTTCCTCCTGAAGCTGTGGGTTTCTGGCATTTCAGCTCAGACTAAGCTCTAAAAAGCAAAGCAAAGCTAGCTGCCTTCATGCAATATATGAATCAAAAGTGTCATGTGGAAATGCTTCTGATCAACTCTAGGGCTGCAGATGCCCGCCAGCTTCCTGTTTCCCAATCCAAAAGAAAGAACGTGAGGGATTGGGATGTTTTATTACTCACACACTCGTTGGTGGCAGTAGGCCGGAATACAATGGAGAGCTGCCCCATATCTCCAAGCAGAAGGAATATATATAGGATAGGCTGCAGGCCCATTGCACAGCTGGAGTTCTTCAGATGGTTTTTGTTTTAAATTTTATTCTTTCTTTCTAGTTACACATGACAGTAGAATGCGTTTTGACATATTATACATAGTGGAGTATAACTTCCCATTCTTGTGGTTGTACATGATGCGGAGTGACACTGGCTGTGTATTCATACATGAACACAGGGAATGACCCACGCATTTGACTGTCTTTCCTATTCCCACCCCCCCTCCTTTTCTTTCATTGCCCTTTGTCTAATCCCATGAACTTCTGTTCTTCCCTCCCCCACCTGCTTATTGTGAGTCAGCATCCGCATATGAGAGAACATTTGGCCTTTGTTTTTTGGGGATTGGCTTTTTTCACTCAGCATGATAGTCTCCAGTTCCATCCATTTACTGGCAAATGCATAATTTCATTCTTCTGCATGGCTGAGTAGTATTCCATTGTGTACATATACCACATTTTCTTTATCCACTCATCTGTTGAAGGGCAACTAGATTGTTATTGTGAATTGAGCTGCTATAAACATTGATGTGGCCATGTCACTACAGTATGCTGATTTTTAAGTCCTTTGGGTATATCCTGAGGAGTGGGATAACTGGGTCAAATGGTGGTTCCATTCCAAGTTTTCTGAGGAATTTTCATACTGCATTGCAGAGTGGTTGAACCATTTGCAGTCCCACCAGCGATGTATGAGTGTACCTTATCTCCCACATCCTCACCAACATTTGTTGTCACTTGCGTTCTTGATAATTATTATTCTGAATGGAGTGAGATGGAATCTCAGTGTAGTTTTAACTTGCATTTTTCCAGTTGCTAGAGATGTTGAACATTTTTTCATGTATTTGTGGACCATTGTATTTCTTCTGTGAAGTGCCTGTTCAGTTACTTTGCCCGTATTTTGATTGGGTTATTTGGATTTTTGTGGGTTTTTTTGGCATTAAGCTATTTTAAGTTCTTTATATGTTCTGGAGATGAATGCTTTATCTGAAGTGAAGGTAGATTTTTCTCCCATTCTGTAGGCTCTTTCTTCACATTATTGATTGTTTCTTTTGCTGTGAAGAAGCTTTTTAGGTTAATACTATCCCATTTGTTGATTCTTGATTTTACTTGTGCTTTAGGAGTGATATTGAGGAATTTGGTTTCTAAGCCAACATTTGGGCCTACATTTTTTCCTAGTAGGCACAGGGTCTCTGGTCTAATGCCTAGGTGCTTGATCCACTTTGAGTTGAGTTTTATGCAGGATGAGAAAGAAGGGTTTAATTTCATTTTGCTACATATGGATTTCCCAGAACCATTTGTTGAAGAGGCTGTCACTTCTCCAAGGTATGTTTATGGCACCTTTGTCTAGTATGAGATAATTGTATTTGTGTGGGTTTGTCTCTGTGTCTTCTAGTCTGTACCATCGGTCTTCATATCTGTTTTGGTGCCAATTCCATGCCGTTTTGTTACTATAGCTCTGTAGTATAATTTAAGGTGTGGTATTGTGATGGTTCACTTTTCTCACTTAGGATTGCTTTGTCTATTCTGGGCCTCTTATTTTTCCAAATGAATTTCATCACTGTCTTTTCAATTTCTATGAAGAATGTCATTGGACTTTTAATAGGAATTGCATTAAATCTGTATAGTGCTTTTGGTAGTATGGCGATTTTGACAATATTAATTCTGCCTATACCAGAACATGGGAGATTTTTCCATCTTCTAAGGTTTTCTTCTGTTTCTTTCTTTATTGACTTCTGTAGTTCTTGTTGTAGAGGTCTTCCACCTCTTTTGTTAGATTGATTCCCAGGTATTTTATTTTTTTTCAAGGGTTTTATGAATGGGATAGTTTTCCTAATTTTTCTTTTAGTTGATTTATCACTAATGTATAGGAACATAATTGATTTATGGGTGTTATTTTTACATCCAGCTATGTTGCTGAATTCATCTATGAGTTCTAGAAGTTTCCTGGTGGAGTTTTTTGGGTCTTCTAAATAGACAATCATTTCATGGGCAAAAAGGGATAGTTTGAATTCTTCTTTTCCTGTTCTTATACCTTTAATTTCTTTCTGCTGTCTAATTGCTCTGGCTAGAGTTTTAAGGACTAGAATAGAAGTGGTAAAGAAGGGCATCCCTCTCTTGTTCCAGTTTTTAGAGGGAATGCTTTCCATTTTCCTCCATTTAGAATGATATTGACCTCGGGTTTAGCATATATTACTTCTATAATGTTGAGGTATATTCTTACCATCCCTAGGTTTTGCTGGTGTTTTGAACATGAATGATGCTGTATTTTGTCAAATGCTTTTTCTGCATCTATTGAGATAATCATGTGATTCTTGTCTTAAGTCTGTTGATGTGATAAATTACTTTTATTGATTTTTGGATATTGAACCAACTTTGCATCCCTGGGATGAACCCCACTTGATAGTGGTACACTATGTCTTTAATATGTTTTTGAATGTGATTTGCCAGTATTTTATTAAGAATTTTTGCGTCTATATTCATGAGAGATATTGGTCTAAAGTTTTATTTCCTTGATGTGTCTTTGCCTGGTTTGGTGATACTAGCTTCATAGAATGAGTTTGTGTTCCTGCTTCTTCTGTTTCATGGAATAATTTGAGGAGGATTGGGGTCAGTTCTTTTTTGAGGATCTGGAAGAATTCAGCTGAGAATCTGTCTGGTCCTGGGCTTTTTCCTTTGTTATAAGGCTTTTGATGCCATCTTTAATTTCTTTGCTTGAAATTGATCTGTTTTAATTTTCTATGCTCTCCTGATTCAATTTTGGTAAGTCATATGTTTCTACTGGAAATTTGAAGATGTCTTCAAGATTTTCTATTTTATTAGCGTATAAACTTTTTTAAATAGTTTCTGATTACCGTCTGTATTTTAGTAGTGTCTATCATGATATTTTCTTTTTCATCATGAATTTTAGTAATTTGAGTTTCTCTCTTTCTCTTCATTAGCTTGGCTAAGGGTTCATCAATTTTATTTATTTTTTTCAAAGAAACCAACTTTTTGTCAATTTGGGGGTTTGTTTTTTGTTTCAGTTTCATTTTTTTTCAGCTTTTATTTTGATTATTTCTTGTCTTCGACTACTTTTAATGTTGGTTTGCTTTTCTTTTTCTAGGGCTTTGAAATATAATGTTAGGTTATTTATTTGGTGACTTTCTATCCTTTTAACGAATGAGCTCAATGCAAAGAACTTTCCTCTTAGAACTGTCACAGAGATTTTGATATTTTGTATTGTTATTCTCATTTACCTCTACGCATTTTTTTTAAATTTCACCCTGGTTTCTTCCATTATCCATTGGCCATTCATTCATATTATGTAGTCTCCAGGTATTAAAGTAGCTTCTACTTTTAATTTAATCATTGATTTCTAATTTCATTCCATTATGATCTGATAGAATACAAGGTATTATCTCTACTTTTAGTAGTTCTAAGAGTTACTTTGGGGCCTAAGATATTATGTATTTTAGAGAAGTCTCCATGTGCTGCTGAAAAGAAAGTATACTCAGTCTTTGTTAGATGAAATATTCTATATGTCTGTTAAATCTAAATTATTAATTGTACTTTTTAGTTCTATAGCTTCTTTATTTAGTTTTTGTCTGGAGGATCTATCCAATGGTGACAGAAATGTGTTAAAGTCACCCATTATTATTGTGTTGTGGACTATTTGATTCTTGAAATTGAGAAGGGTTTGTTTGATGTACATAGGTGCTCCATTGTTTGTGGCATTAATATTTTACAATTCTTATGTCTTGTTGATGTGTAACTCCCTTTGCTAGTTTTCACTTTCATTTTTCATTTCTTCTCCATAAAATATTTTATTGAATATGTTCTGTAGTGCAGGTATTCTAGTTATGAATTATTTTAACTTTTGTTTATCATTGAGGGTTTTTATTTCATCATCGATTCTAAACCCTTATTTTGCTGGGTATAGGATTCTTTGTTCGCATCCATTTTCTTTCAGAGCGTTGTGTATGTTATTTCAGAACCTCCTAGCTTTCAGGATCTGAGTTGAGAAATTAGCTGAGATCTGATTACATATAGGTTTTCCCCTGTATGTGATCTGATATTTTTGTCTCACAGCCTTTAAAATTCCATCCTTATTCTGTATGTTAGGCATTTTCATTATAATGTGCCTTGGTGTGGGTCTGTTGTAATTTTGTATATTTGTGGTCCTGTAAGCCTTAGTATCTGTTTTTCCATTTCATTCTTTAGGTTTAGGAAATTTTCTGTTATGATTTCATTGAAAAGACTGTCCATTCTTTGGTTTGTATCACCAAGCCTTCATCTACCCCAACAAATCTTAAATTTGGTCTTTTTAGGTAATCCCATATTTCTTGGGAGTTCTGTTCATAGTCGTAACATTTTATATCCATGGTGATCTTTATTTTCATTATTATAGCTGGGTATGGTGGAGCACACCCCTAATCCCAGCAGCTCAGGAGGCTGAGGCAGGAGGATCGCAAGTTCAAAGCCAGCCTCAGCAAAAGTGAGGGGCTAAGCAGCTCAGTGAGACCCTGTCTCTAAATAAAATACAAAATAGGGCTGGGGATGTGGCTCAGTGGTTGAGAGCCCCTGAGTTCAATCCCTGGTAAAAAGATTATATATATTTTGCCTTCATTGCCTAAAACTCTGTATTCCACATGATCTATTCTGTTGGTGATGCTTTCCATTGGATTTCTAATTTGGTTTATTTATTTATTTTTTTTTAAAAGAGAGTGAGAGAGGAGAGAGAGAGATAGAGAGAGAGAATTTTTAATATTTATTTTTTAGTTCTCGGCGGACACAACATCTTTGTTGGTATGTGGTGCAGAGGATCGAACCCGGGCCGCACGCATGCCAGGCGAGCGTGCTACCGCTTGAGCCACATCCCCAGCCCTCTAATTTGGTTTATTGAGTCTTTCATCTTAAGGATTTCTGTTTGATTTTCTTTTCAGAATCTCTATCTCTTTATTGAAGTGTATTTCCTGTATTTTCTCTCTGATTTCACTCCTTACATAGTCCTCTACTCAGATTAGTTTAACTATGTACATTTTAAACTCCTTATCTGACATTTCTTTCTCTGTGGTGTCAATGGATTCTGTTATTGAAGTATCTTGGTTTGTTTGGGGTGATTTGTTCCCTTTTTCATGTTGTTTGTGTGTCTACCCCATATAACAGTATGGATATGAGGCAGTAGAGTTTCCATCCTGTAGACTTATAATGTCCCTGAAGGTTTCCAGTTCCTCACCATTTAGGGAGAGACAAATAATAACAATAACCAATGCAGACAATATACAGCATTAAACCAAATAGTTCCTGTTATGACATCTACAATACTATCACAATAAATAGAAATGATATGATCAGTTATTGCCTACAATAAAAATAGTAATTGCAAAAGTGTTTGCAATTTCAAAAGGTGGACAGAGAAAGAACAGAAATGATGTTGAATGTGATGATTGTGAGGGAGGAGGAGAGAAGAAAAAGTAAAAAATTAAAGGAAGAATGAAACAAAGAGCAAAAGAGATAGACTGTTAGCAGAAGAAAAGAAAAACAGATAAGTGAGAGAAAAAAATATGTAAATATATATGAAGTAAAATTTTAAAAATAAAAATAAAAGTATTCAAAACAAAACTGAAATATAATAATCAAACATCCTAGTCTGAAAAAACTGATGCATGAAAAAGTACTGGTTTCCAAAATGCTAGAAATAAGAAAAAAAAATGCAAATAAATATAAATGTTCATGAACCTTTAAGGTCACAATTAAACAGAAAAGAAAAACAGGAAAAAAAAATCTCAATGAAAACTTAAAGCATTGTTTATGTTGGAGCTCAAAAGTTTCTCAACTTCCCTTCTCAGAAGTGTTAGGTGGGGTTTCCTGGAGTGTGGTGCTTGCTCCACCCTCAGGTGTGAGAGAGGCAATCCCATAGGTGGAACTCCTGGATGGGGGGTGGTCAGGCTTTGATGGGCTCCAGGCTCTTTGCTGAATGCCTATTGGTCTGGAGATTTTAAATCAGTGCACCTCCTGAGCCCAGAAATTGCAGGCCCATGCTGGATCTCCCCTGGGTTCCACTCATGTAATGGAGGATCAAACCCTTAGTCTACTCCCTCATCTGTGGACCCCACATTTTCTGGTCTTGGGTTTAGTATCCAAACTCAATCTCTCCCACACCTGAACTTTTAAGTTCCCAGCCAGGGGGTCTCCCCAGCTGGTCCGACAAGCAGCCAGATTGGAGGGGGTGGGGTAGAGCCAGGTGGGTTTCCACAACCAGTTTTCCCCTTTGTGAACCTTTCGCCCTGTGTGATTTTTCTCCTGGTCGCACAGTCTCTGTGATGCAGCGTGGGTTTGTCAGGCCTGCATTTCAGGCCAGACTCTGGTGTGCCAGGAATCGACTCCCTCAGCTGCTGGTGTCTGCACCACAACTGCAAAATGGTTTCTTCCTCTTGCCCCACACACTGCCAGGACAGATTCACCTTCTTTCCCAAACAAGAATATTGAACAGCCCATATTTCAGTTTAGTTGGGTAAGTGTCATTGAGCTCTAAACTCCCGTTACCCAGACATGCCCCGGGCCTCCTAAAAATAAGGGTTCCTTTAATTCCCTTATCCCTTCACTTTGCTCATGTAGGGACCACTCTGGGTGTGGCAGCAGCTGTGGTGCTGGGGATTTCTTCCTTATTTTTTTTTTGGGGGGGGGCAGGGGGATCCAACCTCCTGAGTCCCTGATCTGCTATGAGAGCCCAGTATGAAATTCACTAAAGTCCCCCTCTCCTTTTTTTTTTTTCTTCCACCCACCTTGCTGAGACACTGTCTGTTTGCTTTCTTGGTTTCACACCACTGAGCAGCCAAGAAAGTGACCTGCTCTTTTCCACCATCTTGGAAAAAACCCTCTTCAGATGTTCTAGTGAGTGTATATATATATATATATATATATATATATATTTTTTTTTTTTTTTTTTTTTTTTACTTTAAAACCAATGGCACTCTGTTTTGATCCTCACCTAAAGCTTGGAGATAAGGGAAGTAGACAGCTTCCTCTGTTTTCTTCCTTCTTAAAGTCTTCAGAGAATTGTTTAATCACAATTCAAGCTTTCCTAGGCACCCATTAGCATTTATCCCAACAGTTTTCCCAAGCAGAATTTGGGTTTTTTTTGGGGGGGTGGGGTGGATATTGGAGATTGAACCCAAGGACGCTTTACTATCAAGGTAAATCCTCAGCACTTTTTTTTTTTTTTTTTTTTTTTGAGGCAAGGTCTTGATACATTGCCAAAGCCTTGCTAAATTGAAGCTGGCCTCAAGCTTGCAATACTCTTGCCTCAGCTTCCTGAGTTGGGGTCATAGGTGTGTGCCACCCTGCCCAGCTCAGAATTTTCTTCTTGTCCTGCATAGGCCATTACTGAGTTTTCTTTTGACATTTGGAAGTTTTTTGGTTTTTGTTTTTAAATACAGAAGAGTTATTTTTGGAAGTCTTTAGTGAACAGAAAAAGTCTGTATGATTATTGAGTTGATTTCAATTTTTGAAAAACATTTATTATAGTAATCCAGAAATAACTATTTTAATCATCTCAAAGTATTTGGAATGCTTATCACTAAAACAATAAAGCTTTCAGCCAGGAAAAAGAATGGCATCTTTGCTCCTTCCAAGTTTTGACAACTATTGGTAGATCTGCTACAAATATCTCTGTGCAGGTGTTTTGTGTGTAAATAGATTTTCAACACATTTCAATAAATGCCAACCAATTGCTGGATTGTGTGGAAAGAGAATGTGTAGTTTTGTGCAAAAACATCAAACTTTTTCAAAGTAGCTGCACCAGTTTACATCCTGTCATAGTTTGGCCATTGGATGTCCCCCAAGAACCCATATGTTGGAGAATTATATGATAATTGATAACTGATAATATGTTAAAGGCTTGGTCCTCATGAAGTGGCACCCCCTTTCTCCACAGAAAAGCCCTCTTCACCATGGCTGATTTTAGGACTATCAGCAAAAGAGTCCATTGTAGATAAACTTCCTATTTTCATGTCACCCTGTTTACTTGGCCATTGTCCGAGAAGATACCAGCACTCCAGGTGCTGGACACCCCCTTACTAGTTTTCACAAACATATCCAGTAGAGTACTTTGAAGAAATGTGCAAACAAGGCCTCTGGCCTTGAGCTGGGCTTCACAAAGATGTCTACATTTTTAAGATAAGTTACAATTGGGCTCCATGGTAACAGCTGGCAGGGGGAGGAAAGAAAGGGAGAAGAAGCTCTCCCCTTCTCAGGTGCTGTCCTTGAAGAGTTAACTTGCCCAGAACAGTGAAAGAAAAAGCTGCTTTCATGTGAACTTCTGCAGACTGTGAACTTCTGAGCCCCTCCCCTTACATGCTGGGTATAAAACTCTGAAACTTCCTGAACTCGGGGTTCAGGCTGTGCCCTCAGAACCTGGCTGCAGCCAAATAAAACTGTTTCCTGCTATCTTTGGTGCCTTGCCTCGTTTGTCCCTATAACATTTTTGGCAACCCAGATGAGACAGAGGAGGTAAGGAAGGTTATTCTGCCTCTCTTGTCTCCAGGGACTGGCTTCCCTGGGGCGATGGGGGACAGCGGTCCCCTTGGCACGCCCAGGCCACTTTTGGCCTGAAGAATGATCGACTCACCCAGTGCCCTGGGGCTGCCACTCCGGAGCACAACAGAACCCACAGGCAGCAGGAACCAGAATTAGGGTTTTGGAGCACCGCCCATCTGAACAGGTAGGACCCGGGTCCATTTGGTTTTGCAGCCCACCTGACTTCCCCTTCAAGGCCTAAGCAGGTGGAAGAGAGGCTTGATCACCCTCTGTTGGGTCCCGAGTACCCTCCAAAGTGGTTGGAGCTGAAACGGACCAGGGGAGTCACCCAAGTAGTCTCTGTTCGGGGTCAGCGAGCAGAGGGGACACCGTGACTCCCTTTTCTGTTTGGTTTGGAATTGTTGGAATTTGGGCGGTATAGAAATTCTGTCCTGGCCATGTCTGTGGGAAAGTGTGTGAAAGTGTGTGAATGAGACAGAAAAAGGGAAGGGTTCCGACCCAACCTGAGTGCAGAGTCCTGATCCGCAGTTCCCTGGCACCTCATACAGTCTATGGCAGAATTTCACCAACCAATGTCCAGGTGAAAGCTCCAGGTCGGGGGCTGACACCAACTCACAAGGCTAAGAGGGCCCTAAGTCCCCTCGAGGGGAGCGGCTGGAGATGGACGAAGCGAGTCTTGTCCTAAGTGTGCGACACTGATGCAGGGTGGAACATAGGAGGCACACTAAGGAAACGGAGCCTTCTGAAATATGTGTTAGAAACCTTTAGGAAGGTTTTCCTGGTAACTGTGGGGTGAGACTCACTCCACAAAGGTTGCATACTCTGTGAATTAGAGTAGTCCACCCAAGATGTGGGCAGGCTACCAGAAGGATCATTAGATGAGAGTCATTGCTGAGGTCCTTTGATTGTTGTTGGAACCATTTCTCTTACATTGATTGCTAGCAAGAGATAGTACAGAAGCAGTCCCCTTGGTTGAGAGCCTGTCTAGATGGACAGTCCAAGCTGAGGTTAGCCAGGAGCCTAGTGGTCTCTAAGACCCAGCAGAACGCAGCTAAATAGAAAACCTGACTAGGAAAGACAGGAAAGGAAACAGTTTTCCCCATGAGCCAGAAGAGGACCCAAGACCAACATTGCCAAGACCACTGGGACAATAGCCTGTCTCCTAGCCCTCTTGTCCTCAGAGGAAACAAATGATGGCTCCCAATACTGGCTCTTCCTTTCTCTGTGATGTCCTCAGAGCCAAAGGCTTCCTAGGATCAAAGACTCTTTCACCTCCCAAGATGAAGGTGGGAGATTTGTCCCGAGACCAGAGCCACAACCTACAGATGAAAACTCTCCAGATGCCCAGATGCCCCTACAAGGGACTAAAGGACCTGCCCATATTGATCAGAGGGAAATGCCTGAGGGGGACAAGGCAGTTTTGTGTGCCAGCCTTTCTCCACCATTTAGCTCATAAGCTGGAAAATCATACTCCCTCCTACACGGAGAAACCCTGGGCCATGACTGATCTGATGCAGCCCATTATCCAGACCTAGGTTGGGGCCCCAACAAAGAAGAAGTTCTAAAATAAAGAGATGTCAAGAAGCCCTCATAGAAAGTCTAAAAAGAAAAGAAAAAAAAAGAGAACAAAACACACTGTCTGTGCCCAAGAGTTAGAAGGAATCGGAGCCAGCCCTGAGCCCTAGCCTAAGCGGAGCACATCTGCAGACAAACAGAGCCCAGATAAGCCTCCCACTGCTCCTGCATCTCCCTCTCGCACCCTCGATAGCCTGAACATTTCTGTCAGCCCCACATCTGCCTAAGGCCCCTCTGCCCTATGAAACTGGCAGCAATGATCAAAAGAGATGTGCCCAACTGACTCAGAGCTAAATGTCCAGGCCACCGCCGCTGCCGCCCCTCTCTCTGCCCAGAGGTGCCCGGGGGGAAGAGGGGCACCATATAAACTTGCAGCCGCAGTGCAAGTTTGTCAGTGAAAAAAAGCACGGGTGCAAGCGACAGGTGATCAATGCAACCTTTGTGGACAGGTTCAGAGAGCCATTTGCCAAAAATTACAATCCTAGAGGACTTTACTGAGAAGTGTGTCAGTGAGCTGATTAAGGTGGCCACCACAGTTTTCATCAATCGAGATCCAGAGACTCAAAGATAGGCAGACCAGAAAGATAAAGAGGAGGATGGATCTCCTTAGAGCTGCCCTCACCACAAACCCAGAGGTCACTCAAAGGGGGGTCTCACTAGAACAAAAACAATGGTCCAAATGTTTATAAGAAAAAAAAAAGTGTGGCCAGATAAAATGGGAAGCCTCCAGTGGCCCCGGCGGGCAAGCACCCACTGCCATGCTCAAATGCTAAGACTTGAACAGAGAAGGAATGACTGTTTTGGCCCCAGCCCCTCCTTTCAGTTTCTTCCCACTTGTTCGGAAGTTGATGATTGATGAATATGGCAGGGGTCCCAGAGACACTCAGAACTGCATCTGATGCACGGGACCCAGCGCCTCAGGAGGGCTCAGCTGCTGCAAGCCTCCAAATGAACCAGGAATATGTACATGTTAACAGCCAGTAGTGGACCATAGGGTGCTCACTCCAAAAGGACATGCCACCCTGGCTCCAAGCCACACGCTGTGAGCCACCAGCAGAAAGGGCCACAGAGTCCCATGGCATACTGGGTAGGCATACTGAACAAAAACACAAGCGGGGCAGCTACTATAGACAATTAGAGCAGGCTCCCATCTGACAAGAGGAGAAAAGCCACACAGACAAGGAGAAACACCTAGGTGGGCACAATGTGACTGCCACACCAGGACCTGCACGGGACCACACCACTGCCCTCCAACCTTGACAGACGGCCCACAGCGAGGTTGACATAGGTGCCTTTTATACAAATGATGTCCCAGGTCATCAGTCTCTGCTAAGATTTACATTAGATTTAAGAGTTGGAGAATCCTAGCAGCCAAGATCCTGCACTGGGAGATAACAAAAAATTCCTGCATCTTAAAGCACCAGAGGCTCTATGTACGCCTCCCTTCCTTAAATGACAGTTCCTCCCAGGGGCTTGAGTACACCATCCTTGGGACAGCACTGGACTCTGACTTAAAAGCCCATATCTATCAAGAAAAGGGTCAAATACTTCAGTTACCATCTGACTCAGCAACAGAGCAACTGGGCCTCAAAAGAAACAGGAGATCTGCTCAATTCCAGTCCCTTCAACCTGCCTTCAGACTAGAGAATTCTTGGGGGCTACTGGGTTCAGCCATATATGGATCCCCAACTTTCAGTTATGACAAAAGCCCTCTATGAAGCCACAAAGGGGGGAAAATGGGATCCTCTTATATGGGGGTCAACAAGGCAAAAGGCCTTTGAGGACATTAAACAAGCACTCACCAGTGCACCTGGATTAGGGCTCCCTGACCTCACAAAGCCTTTCTTTCTGTATGTCCATGATCTGTCTGGAGTGGCTGTGGGAGTTTTGACTCAGATACTGGGGACATGGCCCTGTCCAGTGGCTTATTTGTCCAAACAGCTGGACTCTATAGTCCAGGGCTGGCCACCTTGTTTATGGGCTCTTGCAGCCACAGCTCTTCTGATGTTAGAAGCTGATAAACTGGCCATGGGACAAGAACTGGTTGTCAGAGTTCCTCATTCAATTTTGACATTGTTAAAATATAAAGGACACTATTGGTTGACTAATGAAGGAATGGTCAAATATCAGGGCATGTTATGTGAAAACCCATGTATCCGTGCTGAGGTCGTCAGAACTCTAAACCCAGCAACTTTGCTGCCCATTGGACCTGGAAAACCTGATCACAAATGTGTTGAGGTCATGGGTGAAGTGTTCTCCAGCAGGCCAGACCTAACAGACCAGCCTCTCGAGGACGCTGATGCAGAGTACTTCACCCATGGAAGCAGTTTCATAAAAGATGGGGTATGTTTTGCTGGGTATGCAATGGTCACTCTGGACTCTACTGTCGAGGCAGAAAGTCTGCCTCAGGAAACTTCGGCACAAAAAGTAAAACTTATTGCTTTGACTCGAGCACCTCTGTTGACAGCAGGAGTCTGTGTGAATATTTTACATAGACTCAAAATATGCGTTCGCTACCCTTCATGTTCATAGGGCCTTCTGTAGGCTAATTAACTCAGGAGGAAAAAAAGGGGGGGACATGATGGATGGACAAGAAATTCTTAAACTTTTGGATGCACTGTGGGCTCCCAGGAAGGTTGTGATTATATATTGCCAAGTTCATCGAAAAGGAAAAACTGTGGTTTCTCAGGGCAACTGGAGAGCTGACAGAGAGGCTAGGTTAGCTGTCTGCAAGAAACGGGAAGAAAATTCAGTCCCAGGTTTAAATGCTGCCCTTCTGCCTGGCCGACTAGCTAACAGAATGGGAACCCACATACTCCCAACATGAAAGTAAGTGATTTAAGACTGAAAAAGAAAATTTTCTCCCAGGAGGATGGTGGAAATTTCTGATGGCTAGAACAGCCATCCCGGAGATTCTAGCCCCAGCCTTTATCAAACAGTTTTGCAGGAAAATATGTTGGACATACAGCACTTGAGACAGTTCTGAGTCAACATTTCTATGTCCTCTGGCTCACAAGCAACACTTGGATGATCTGCAAACAATGTGAGGTTTGTGCTCACAACAACCCAAACTATAGGAGGAGCACCTTTGAAGACTTGGAAGTAAACTTCACTGAACTACCAAGCTCACGGGGCTATAAATAACTTTTGGTTTTTGTGTGTTCATACTCTGACTAGGTGAAAGCCTTTCCCACCCGCACTGAAAAGGCTAGGGAAATACTAGGATGCTTCTCTGTGAAATTATTCCCAGATTTGGTGTCCCAATAATTATTGGCTCAGACAATGGACCAGCTTTTGGGCAGAAGTGATACAATTACTGACCAAGAGTTTAAATATCAGATGAGAGTTACGTACTGCCAATAGGCTGCAGAGTTCTAGTAAAGTTCAAAGGATGAACAGGACTTTAAGGCTCAATTGGGAAAGCTGTGTCAGGAGACTCACTTACATTGTGATGAACTTCTCCCTATTACACTGTTGTGGATTAGATCTACTCCCACTAGGAGGACTGGATTCTTTTCTTTTGAGACAATATATGGGAGGCCCCCCCCCTCTTATTACGGGACTACAGGGAGACTTAAGAGAGATAGGAAAATTAACCCTGAGTCGACAGCTTCAGGTCTTAGGGAAAACTTTACAGGTTCTCAACCAATGGGTTAGAGAAAGATTGTCAGTAAGTTTGACCCAGGTGCACACTCCTTCAAGCCTGGAAATTGAGTCTGAGTCAAAGAATGAAATATTCAACCCCTGAATTTGTTTGGAAGGGCCCTTTCACTGTTATTTTATCCACCTCAACTGCAGTAAAGTTTGCAGAGATAGGTCCCTGGATTCACTACACCAGACTCACGCCTGCAGCTGCCGACTGGGAGTGCTCTCCAGATGCTGCTATGCCCTTGAAGCTGACCATCCCGAAGAAAAAGGAGCACCAGAGAAGCTTGAGGATCAGAAGGACAACAGCCCTGCTCCAGTCACTCCGGAAGCTGACTGGTCTACGCACAGCCGAAGCTTGAGGAGACTACGGCTCTGTTTCAGCCACACAGGAGGGACTGGCCGATCAATACACAGTGAAGGATAAACCTCCCACCAGGACTAAGGAACTCCTTCAACCTCTAAGATAGTTCTTATACTATAATGCATTTCCACCCCTTGCTTCTAGATATATATGTAATTCTCTGTTTGGTTTTTGCTACTGGTTTGATAACAATAACTCCTACTGACTGGACTCTGGATAACAAAATTTCACTTATATTTTTTTATCTTGCTTATATAAGTTTTCTAGGATTTGTTTAGTGTTATTGGTTTGGCTTTTTTAACTTATGATGTTTAACCTATGCTAACCAAAATGTTAGTCTATTATCTAGTTTGGTTTCCTTTGATAACCATGAGGTATTCTGCCCTACTCCTATTCCAACCATGGAGATCATGTGAACCATGTGTCAAGAATATATAAGAGGTGGTAAAACATATATTTAGGACCTGTCCCACCAGAGAAATGTTATAGATGGATGACTGTTTGGAAAGGAAAAAGAGATCCATTGGAAAGAAACTTGATTTAGGAGGTCACCAATCTTGGGGTGAAGGTAACTGGCCACCCCAGAGGATTATTGCCACTTATGCTCCAGATACCTGGGCACAAAATGGCAGTTGGAGTTATAGAACTCCTATTTACTTGTTAAACAGAATTATTCACTTACAAGCTGTACTAGAAATTATTATTAATCAGACTGCCAAGCCTTTGACCTCCTAGCCACACAACAGACCAGATTCAAGTGGCTAACTATCAAAAACACTTGGCATCAGAATTACTTACTGGCTGAGGAAACAATATATGTGGAGAGTTCAACAGCTCAGATTGTTGCATCCAAATGGATGACAATAGACAAAGAGATAAGAATATAGCCATCAACACAAGAAAACTAGCATGTGTTAGTTCATACCTAGAAGGGCATTAAAGTGTGGGTCCCAATCATGCTTTTGGGAGATGGTTTTCAACTCTTGGTAGATTTAAAAGCTTAACTGGTGTAATGGGTATTCTGCTGTTAACCTGTTCATTGCTCCCATGTTTGGCTCCACTGTGCATTAAAACTATGGGGTCCACTAAAGAAGCTGCTGTTGTAAGGATGACGACAACCAAGGTTTTGACATTCTATAAGGCTTTAAGCCAAGATAATGGTAATGATGCTCTTAAATTTAAAGGATTAAATTATGGGGAGCATCATTAAAGGGGGGAATTGAAGTGGCACCCCCTTTCTCCACAGAAAAGCCCTCTTCACCATGGCTGATTTTAGGACTGTCAGCAAAAGAGTCCAATGTAGATAAACTTCCTATTTTCGTGTCACCCTGTTTACTTGGCCACTGGCCGAGAAGATATCAGCACTCCAGGTGCTGGACCCCCCCTTACTAGTTTTCAAAAACATATCCAGTAGAGTACTTTGAAGAAATGTGCAAACAAGGCCTCTGGCCTTGAGCTGGGCTTCACAAAGATGTCTACATTTTTAAGATAAGTTACAGTTGGGCTCCATGATAACAGCTGGCAGGGGGAGGATAGAAAGAAGAGAAGAAGCTCTCCCCTTCTCAGGTGCTGTCCTTGAAGAGTTAACTTGCCCTGAACAGTGAAAGAAAAAGCTGCTTTTATGTGAACTTCTGCAGACTGTGAACTTCTGAGCCCCTCCCCTTACATGCTGGGTATAAAACTCTGAAACTTCCTGAACTCGGGGTTCAGGGGATTGATTGATGACAGCAAAGGCTGTGCCCTCAGAACCTGGCTGCAGCCAAATAAAACTGTTTCCTCCTATCTTCGGTGCCTTGCCTCGTTTGTCCCTACCACACTCAGGGTGTTGTTATTGGGAGGCGGTGGAACTTTTAAGAGGTAGGGATCTGGAGATAGGTCTTTATGTCTTTATGCACATGTCCTTGAAGGACACTGTGGGACTTCCTCACTTTCTTTGCTTCTTGATCATGAGGTGAATGGTTTGCTCTGCCATATGCTCCCAACATGGGGTATCATGTTGGGAACATATGGCAGAGCAACAGGCCAACCAACTATGTGCTGGAATCTCCCAAATTGTGAAACAAAATAAACTTTCCCTCTTTATACATTATCTCAGGTATCTGTTACAGTAATGGAAAGGTGACTAACACATGTTCCCATCAACAATGAGGGAAAGTTCTACTGGCATTACATTCTTGCCAGAATTTGGGGTGGTCAATATTTTGGAATGTATATGTTGGTTGGTTTTCGGTGTAAAGTTGTTTGTTTTAATAACATGATGTTGGGCATCTTTTTATACACTTTCTTCCCTGGTGAGGTGTCTGTTCAGCTCTTCATGTTTTAATTGGATGTTCATTTTCTTTTTGTTGAATTTTAAGAGTTCTCTGTATATTTTGGATACTAGTCTTGTATTACTTGTGTCATTTGAAAATAGTTTTTACCAGCCTATGCCTTCTTCACATTCTCTTGATCATGCATTTCACAGAAAAAAAAATTATTTTGATAATTTCAGCTTATCAATTATTTCTGTCATAAGTTGTGCTTTTTGTGATGTATCTAAAAGTGATCACCCTGCCTAGTTATTTATATTTATATTTTATTATAAATATTATTATTTATATTTATATTATTTATATTTTCCCCTATGTTGTTTTCTAGGAGTTGTGTAGTTTAGTATTTCATATTTAGGCTCACGATCCATTTTAAGTGGTGTGTGTGAGTGTAAAGAGCATAAGATCTGTGCCTAGATTTTGAGTTTTTGTTTGTTCTTTTGGGTGGTTTTTGTATGTGATGGTATAGTTTCTTCTGGCATTGATTGTTGATAAGGCTTGGTTTGCAGATTGAATTGCCTTTCTTCCTTGGTCAAAGGTCAGTTAACTATATTCATGTGGGCCTATTTCTAGAATCTCTATTCTATTCCATTGGTTCATTTTTGTCTCTTTTTTCATCAATATTACCCTGTCTTGATTACTACAGATTTGAAATAAGTCTTGAAATTGGATCATATCAATCCTCTGACTTAATTCTTTTTTAGTATTGTTTTGGCGGTTCTTTTTTTTTTTTTAAGAGAGAGAGAGAGAGAGAGAGAGAGAGAGAATTTTTAAATATTTATTTCTTAGTTTTTGGTGGACACAACATCTTCGTTTGTATGTGGTGCTGAGGATCGAACCCGGGCCACACACATGCCAGGCGAGCATGCTACCGCTTGAGCCACATCCCCAGCCCCATTTTGGCGGTTCTTGGTCTTTTGCTACTCCATATAAACTTCAAAATAAACTTGTTGATATTCACAAAATAACTAGTTTGGATTTTACCTAGAATTATATTAATCTATAGATCAATTTGGGAACAGCTGACATCTTGATAATATTGAGTCTTCTTACGCATGAACATGGACTATTGTGCATATATTTAGTTCTTTGAGGTATTTTTCATCAGAGTTTTTGCAGTTTTCCTCATGTAGATCTTATACGTACCTTGTTAGATTATACTTAAGTATTTAATTTTGAGAGGTGTTATTGTAGATGATATTGTGTTTTTAATTTAATATCTCACTTGTTAATTACTGTTATATAGAATGGGGTTGACCTTTGTATGAAGTCATAATTTTGCATAACAATGTTTCAGTCAGTGATATATAAACTGTATATATGAAGATAAGTCCCATAAAATCATATCACCTAGTGACATCACAGCTATCTTAGTTTAAGTACACTTTGTGAAAGTCACCCAATGACAAAAATTACCTAGCACTGCATTTATCATAATGCATCCCCACTGTTAAGTGATACATGACTGTAACTTTATATCCTGCAACCTTACTATAATTGTTATTACTTCTACAGACAATTCTATCATCTGTCAGCACAATTTTATTTTTTCCTTCATAATCTGTGTACTTTTTAATTTCCTTTTCTTGTCTTATTGCATTTACTAGGACTTTCAGTGCCAGGTTGACTAGGGATGGTGTGAATGGGGTTGTTCTTGCATTGTTCTTGATTTCGGTGAGAAAGCATCTATTTCTTACCATATATTCTTATGTTAGCTATAGGGTTTTTATTGATGTTTTTATCATGTTGTGCACATTCCCCTTTTAAGCATGCTCAGAGTTTTTTCTATGAATGGTTATTGGATCTCATAAGATGCTTTATTGCATATATGCATATGATCATGCATTTTTCTTATCATGCCTGTTGATAAGATGGGTTACATTGATTGATTTTTAATTTTTAATTTTTTTATAAAGTTGGGGAATTGAACCCAGGGACTTGTGCATGCTAGGCAAGCACTTTACCACTGAGCTCCATCCCCAACCTCTCAAATGTTGAACTAGCTTTGCATTCCTATAATAAATCCTAAATTGTCATGATGTGTAATTATTTTTATACATGGTTGGATTTGATTTTATTAAGGATTTTTTTACATCTATTTTTACAAGATACATAGTTTTGTAATGGTCCTTTCTTATGATGTCTTCCTGGGTTTTGTTGGGTTTTAGGGTAAGTTTAGCCTTTCAGGATGAGTTAGGAAGTATTTGCTTTGCTTCAGTCTTCCAAAACAGATTATATAGTATTGGTGCAATTTCTTTCTTTGAGTTTTGGTAGAATTTACTGCTGACAACACCTGGGCCTGGAGCTTTCTATTTCAAATATTATTAATTATTGATCCGATTTTTTTAATAGATAGAGGCATATTTGGATTGTCTATTTCCTCTTGTGTGAGTTTTGGCAGTGTGCTTTGAAGGAATTGGTTCTTTTTTTTTTTTTAATTTTTTTTTTTTTTAATATTTATCTTTTAGTTCTCGGCGGACACAACATCTTTGTTGGTATGTGGTGCTGAGGATCGAACCCGGGCCGCAGGCATGCCAGGCGAGCGCGCTACCGCTTGAGCCACATCCCCAGCCCCGTGGAATTGGTTCTTTTTTATCTAGGTTATCAAATTTGTGGACACACAGTTATTCATAGTCATGTTAGTCAACTTTTCATCACCGTGACCTCGATACCAGATATGAACAACTTAGAGGAGGAAAGATTTCTTTTGGCTCCTGGTTTCAGAGTTTTCAATCCATGGTCAGTCAGCTCCAATGCTGGGGACCTGAGCAGAGGTAGAGCATTATGGTAGAGGAAAGTTGTTCACAAAGTGAGGAGAAGGAGCTGGGGACAAGAAATAACCTTCCAGGGTACAATCCCAGTGACCTACTTCCTCCAACTAGACTCTATCTCCTGAAATTTCCACCAGCTTCCCATAACGCCATGGAATTTCCGCCATCAGTGGATTCACTCACTTCCCAACAGCCCCACTCTGAATATTGCTGCATCGAGGATCCAGCCTTCAACACTGGAGCCTTTGGGGGACACTTTATATCCATAACAGCAGTGCTTTATTAACCTTGTAATGTCCATGGGACTATAGTAAGGCCTCTTCTTTCATTTCTGATAGTAACTATTAGTTTCTTCCCTTTTTTCCCCTTAGTGAGCCTGGATAAAAAAAAACAGCTTAAGGTTTTGTTGATATTTATTGGTCTTTCCTTTCAATTTCATTCATTTCTGCTTTTTTATTATTTCTTTTCTTCAGCTTACTTTGGATTTAACTTGCTCTTATTTTTCTAATTCTTGGGTTGAATCTTATATTATTGGTTTTAGGTTTCTGTTTTTCTAGTTCACTTATTTATTAATAGCAAAGTCCCTTCATGCATTGCTTTTGCTTTGCATATTTACGTTTTTTTTATTTAGTTGTAAGTTTATAAAATTTGAGGTTTTTTTTGTATATGTGTTGCTGAGGATTAAACCCAGAATTTACACATGCTAGGCAAAGAGCTTTTCCACTAAGCTATATCCCTAGTCCTAAAATTTTTCATTTAGTTACAAATATTTTTAATTTTATCTTGATATTTCTTCTTTGCCCTATACTATTTAGAAATGTGTTATTAGTATCCAAGTAGGATTTTTACAGCTACTTTTCTGTAATTGGCTGCTTTGTTTAATCTCTTTGTGGTCTGAGAACAGGTAGTATATGATTTATATTCACAAATTTGTTAATTTGTTTTATGGCCCAGAATGTGAGCTAGCTTCATGAATATTCCATGTGAGCTTGACAAAAATGTGTATTTTTTTGTCGGAGGAAGTATTCTATGGATGTCAATTTCAGTCAGTTGATTGATGATGTTGTTCAGCTCATCTGTGTTCTGATTTTCTGCCTGCTTGTGCCTGTTGAAATTTCCAGCTATAACAGTGGACTCATTTTTTTTTTATTGAAGTTCTCAAGTATTTTGATGTTCTTTTTTTCAGATGCATACACATTGAGGTTGTTATATCTTCTCAAAAAATTGATCCTTTGTCATTAAGTAGTACCTCTCCTTATCCCAGATAATTTTCCATGCTTGAAGTTTGCTGTGTCAGAAATTAAGATAGCTGCTGTCATTTTCTTTTTATTAGTGTTAGCATGGTGTATCTTTCTCTATCCATTTATTTTTTAAATTTCCATTTATTTTTAATGTAAATATGTTGTATTAAAAGTTGGATTCTTGGGGTTGAAGTGGTACAGCACATGCCTAGCATTTGCAAGGTCGTTGGTGCCACACACACCAAAAAATGTTTGTTTCTTGTAGACAAAATAAGGTTGGGTCTGTTTTTTCTCCCCACTTGACAGTCTGTTTGTAAAAGGTTTATTTAGAACATTGAAATTTAAAGTGATGATAGATATAGTTGAATTAATATTTATTCTACTTGTTTTTATTTTTGTTTTACACTTTTGAAGGATGATTTCATTGGAGTCTAAGTTGTTAGTTTTTTCCCTTAATTCTTTAAATATTTTAATTGTATGTTTTCTCTCAGATATGGGAGCTAGAGAAGAGAGAAGAAAAGCATGGGGAATCTCGTGAATATCAAAGGAAGACTAGTAGAGAAAAGGAACTAGGAGGAGGAGGAAGGGAAGGAACGGGGCAATACTAGGGAATGACATTGGCCAAAGTATATCATCGGCATCTATGAATATGTAATGACAAAATTCACCATTATAATGCACCAACAAAAGTGTGGAAAAAGAAAATATATTTTACTCCATTCTCTTCTTGTTTACGTGAGTCCTGGGGGAAAATCAGATGTAATTCTTATCTTTGCACCTTTCAAGATTTTTTTTTCACTTTTAATTTTCTGAAGTTTGAACATGGTAATGCCCAGGTGTTGTTTTATTTTGGCAGTTATCCTGCTTAGTGTTCTCTGAGCTTCCTAGATCTGTGGCTTGGTGTCTGTTCTTAACTAAGAGGAAATTCTTAATTATTATTATTTCAATTGTTTCTTTTCCTTTCTCTCTTCTCTTTCTGATATTTCCTTTTTGTGTTTTTATAACTTTTACACTTTCCCCCACTATTCTTGAAAGTTTTGACCCACTTTTTTCCCATCTATTTTTGGAAGTTTCTATTTACATAACTTTCATAACTTATTGATTCTTTCCTCTCCATATCTAGTGCATTAACCAGCTCATCAAAGACGTTTTATTTAATTTTTTTACAGTGTTTTTGATCTCTAACATTTCTTTTTATTCTTTCTTTAGAATTCCCATCTCTTTCCTTGTGTATTGTCTACTTTTTCCATTAGAACCCTTTGCATGGCAATCATAGCTATTTTACATTGCTGATTTGATAATTCTAACATTCCTACCACAGAACTTTGGTTCTGATGCTTCCTTTTTCTCTTCAAACCGTGATAGTAATGTTGTTGTTCTTTTACCTTTTAGCATGCCTTATAATGATATTTAACTTTTTAAAGATCTGGACGATGTGTTGGGTAAAAGGAACCACTATACCTATACCTTAGTAACATGGCGGTGGTAAGGTATCAGGAAAAGGGGAAGCATTCTGTACACCCATTATTAGGCTCTTAACTTCACAAGTGCTTCTTTGCCTCTCTTACCTCACCTTAGGTGGGACAATATGGCTAAAGGAGATGCAGTTGGGTAGTCCCTCTTCCCTCAGGTCAATCAACCTTTGATAAGACCCTAGCAGGTAAGGTCTATAGAAGTTACTCTTGGGATAAGGCCTTGTTAAGAACAGAGCTCTGATAACCCACTCAATAAAAGGGCAAAGGAATGGAGCAGGCGCTTCACAGAAGAAGAAATACAATCATCAACAAATATATGAAAAAATGTTCAACATCTCTATAGATACAGAAATGCAAATTAAAACTACACTGAGATTCCATCTCACTCCAGTAATTATCAAGAACACAAAATATGTTGGCGAGATATGGGGGAAAGAGGACACTCATACATTGCTGGTGGGGCTGCAGATGGGTACAACTACTCTGGAATGCAGAATAGAGATTCCTCAGAAAACATGGAATGGAACCACCATTTGATCCAGTTATCCCACTCCTCAGCATATACCCAAAGGACCCAAAAACAGCATACTACAGGGACAACAGTCACATCAATGTTTATAGCAGCTCAATTCACAATAGCTAAACTGTGGGACCAACCTAGATGCCCTTCAACAGATGAAAGGATAAAGAAAATGTAGTACATATATATAATGGAGTATTACTCAGTCAAAAAGAAGAATGAAATTATGGCATTTGCCAGTAAATGGATGGAACTGGAGATTATCATGCTAAATGAAATAACCAATCCTAAAAAACCAAAGACTGAATGTTTTCTCTGGTATGTGGATGCTAACACACAATAAGGTAGGGTAAGGGAAGAATATAAGTTCATTGGATTAGACAAAGAGGAATAAAGGAATGGGAGGGGGGATGAGTGTAGGAAATACAGTAGAATGAATCAGACATAATTTTCCCATGTTCACATATGGACACACGACATGTATGTATAATATGTCAAAATCCACCCTACTGTCATGTATATCTAAAAAGAACAAATAAAAAATAAACCAAACAAACAAATAAACAACAAAAAGTAACAGAGAGAGCTCTGGCATATTTCAGAACATTGCCTTTCCATTTGGGAGACACTAGGTTTGAGGGAGAGTACTGTTGTGGGGGAGTGTTTTTCTCTTCTTTCTGTTGGAGTAAGGGAAATATTTGATCTTCACTGTGAGCATCTTTCAGGGCTTCATTTGAAGTCACTCCAAGGCTGGCCTCCCCTGTATTTTTAAGCTCATATTTGTCAGCCTCTGACAATTCACAACTTCTGGTTTTCCTACCCTAGTCCTGGTTCACACCAAAGATTTTGCTGGCGGGTCTTTGCTCTGTTGTGATTCTCTGTACATGTTGACAGCCACTGCTTCCTGGGGGTATTTTTGCTTCTTTAAAAAATGAAGCAAAAGGAATCAGGTGTGGTGATGCAATGGAAAAAGAAGCAAGGGAACCGGTTGCCGTTACGCACACCTATAGTCCATGTGATTTGGGAGGCTGAGGCAGGAGGATCACAAGTTTGAGGCCAGTGTGAGCAACTCAGTGAGACTCTACCTCAAAATTAAAAATCAAAAGAGTCGAGGTGTAGCTCAGTGGTAGCAAGCTCCTGAGTTTAGCCCTCCAGACTGGGGGACAGTAGTCTGCCCCCTTTACTTCAGTTCCTTGATGAATCTAAGAAAAGTTATTTAATTTTAGTTTTTTTCCAGTTTTTTACTTGTTGTTGGAATGAAGAGATGACTTCCGAGCTTCTATCATGTTGTGCTGTGTGGAAATTGGGTGCGATTTGAAAGAGTGGGAAGAAGATGGTGAAATTTAAAAAGGGTAAATTCCTTCAAATGTTCATGAAATGGGTCAGTCAACTTTATAGATGGTTATTGGGGCATTCTAGATCACGATCTAGAAGCATGTTGATAGCAACAGCCTCCTGTGACTTGGAAGCAAGAGAAACTAGGTATGGTGACACTTGCCTATGATCCTAGTGACTCAGGAGGCTGAGACAGGAGACCACAAATTCAAGGCCAGTCTGGGCAACCTAGTGAGATCCTGTTTCAAAATTAAAAATCAAAAGGGTTGGGGATGTAGCTCAGTGGTAGAATGCCCGGAGTTCAATCACCACTATTATAAAAGGGAGGAAAAGTATGAAATGTACAATCATTGAAATTTCTCTACTCTCAGCCCACCCATCCCCTTGCCACAAATATAGAGTTTTACCCACAAATACTTCAGGTCTGTCTTCAAAATATAAAGACTTCAGACTTCATGAACATGTGTGTGTGGTACTGGGGATTGAACCCAGAGCCTCACACACTGAGCTACTTCCCCAATCCTTTGTATTGTATTTTAAGACAGAGCCTTGCTAAGTTCTGTAGGCTGGCCTCCGACTTGTGATCCTCCTGCCTCAGCCTCCTAAATCATGTGAATTACAGGTGTGTGCCACTGCTTCTGGCCAAAACGTATAGAAAGACTTTCAATAAGATGTAACCATTGCTTTCAAAATTCACTGGTATAATCTAATTAATATTTGTCTACAGATGAATTATTATTCTTCTCTGTGTAAACAGGATGTTACTCATTGAACATCCAAAGCCTGTTTGTTGATATTATCTTTTGTGGAAACAAGGTCAATATCAAGTAATTTTTCCCAGTCTGGAGGTTGCTGATAATGACCTCAGTTTTAATTTAACATTTCCCCCTATCATTTGATTTCTTTTTAACTTCTATAAACTAGTATTTTGTCCAGAGCAGCGATTTGAATCATAGTCTCTGATTGTTCTACAGCAAGAGCTGCGCCTGTATTGGGAACTTCCTGTGCAAAGATGCAGGTCAAGACTGCCCAGCTGCTATAGTGACCCCCTCCATAAAGGAGATTCTGTGCTTAGGCACGGGATTATCAGTCTTGACCCTGAGTTCAGATGCCAGCTGCCAGGGGTAGAGTGTTATGAGTGAAAGTTGGTAATTATAATTGACCGCTAGAGTTCATCCTTCAGCTTGCTTTCTTTGAAGAAGCTTTCTGACAGAAAACCCTTTTGATGATAAAACCTGTATAATAAATGTGCTGAGCTGGCTCTGAGTCATTATATCTCTATCAGCGTGGGACGTTCCACCCTGCCCCAACTTTCTGTTTGTTTTTATTGACTCCCCACTTCCCCTCGACAGTTTCTGGATTAACACTTGTGCTGGGGATGGCAGTACTTATGAATATTTTGTGGCTTAATCAGGTTCAGTTTCACTTTGACAAAAACACTCTAGATGTTCTGCCTACTTTCTACTGTACTCCAGGAGGCACATGATATCTGATTGTCATTCTTTGGGGAATGTTGCAATTAATCAGCAGGTGTTACCAAACCAATCCATCCATTATAAAATTCCAAGGGTGCTGTTTTAGATAGAGGTTTCAGATAAGGTCTTTCTGAGGGAGTGATTTATTTTTAGTTTTTTATTGAACCCAGGGTGTTTAACCACAGAGCTACATGCCTAGACTGTTTTTTGTTTTGGTGGTGGTGGGGTACCAGGGATTAAACCCAGGACCTATCGACCACTGAGCCACATCCCCAACCCTATTTTTTATTTTTGATTTAGAGACAGGGTCAGGGTCTTGCTGAGTTGCTTTGCGCCTCGCTTTTTGCTGAGGCTGGCTTTGAACTCGCAATCCTCCTGCCTCAGCCTCCCGAGCTGCTGGGCCTGGACTTTTTTAAAAATTAATTTTATTCCACGACAGGGTCTCTCTAAGCTGCTGAAGTTCTCACTAAGTTGTGATGGCCTGGAACTTGTGATCCTACTGTCTCAGCCTCCAGAGCCACTGGGATAACAACTGGCCTGAAAAAGTGACTTTTAACTGTGACCTAAAGTATGAAAAAAGGCAGTCTGGCAGAGTAGAGAAAAAGTATAGTGGGTAGAAACCTTGAGCTGAGAAAGAACTTGTTAGGTAGTATTAAATGAATTTAATTTAGTACCAAATTAAATTCAGATGTGAAAGTGCTTAGAGAAATATAACAATACATAGACATCAGTTGACACACAATGTTTGTTTAATAACCCAATCATATTCCTTCTCCCTCAAAATGTCTATTCAAATTCATCCGCATACTGAGTTCCAACTACTACAAAGTCTGAAATTCAGTCATGATTAATATCTACCATGCTACACAGTACATCATAACATTTTCTTCACATGACCTTAGAGAAAATATTATCTTACATAAAAGGAAGCTGACTCGGAAAGTTAAGGTGAGATATTTATATCCTGCAGAGATAGTTTCCTTTCTTTATCTTGGAGGTTGCGCAACAGGAAGTAACAGAAAATTCGCATCACTTTACTTAGTACCATGAGTGATCCCAGGGGGGCTTAACCACTGAGCTACATCCATTAGAGACAGGCTCTCGCTGAGTCGCCAAGGGCCTCACTAAATCGCTGAGGCTGGCTTTGAATTAGCCATCCTCTGCCTCAGCCTCCCGAGCCGCTGGGATTACAGGTGTGCTGCTGCATATGCCCAGCTTCCCTTCACCTTTTAAATGTTTTTTTTTTTTTTTTTAAAGGAGAAACAATTTTATAGCTCAGGGGTAGAGCACTGGCTTAGCATGTGGGAGGCCCTGGGTTCCCATCCCCAACAAAATCAAAACCAAAAACCACACTTTAACCTCACAGGGTTGTTGTGAGGGTTTAATGAGATAATGTATGTGGAAAGCATTTTGTGAATTGTAAAGTGCTACATAAATGTTAGTTGTTGCTGCTGTATCTGAGATGTCTTGGGTTTTTGTTGTTGTTTTTGCTTTTTTTTTTTCTTTGTTTTTGTTTTCTCCTTCAGAAATAGTCTAATAAACCTCCAGGGATATTCTGTTAAAGTACATTATAGTTGGTAAAACTTTAAATAAAACAGTTGATTACAATTAAAAAAAAAACACTTTATTCAACAATGAGCAGATTCTTTATGAGAATCTTATCCTATATATGAGTCCTCATTCTAGCAAGATTAGAAAGTATTTGAAGGGCAAGATTTAAGTTATGCATCTTGCAGTTTCTGGAGTACTTTCTTCAGTGCTCGGGTGAGCGAGCTCTGAGTCCTGTCCTGTCCTGTGCTGGGGGAACGAGGCGGGGAACCGGAGAGCTTAACAGAGGGAGGTGTCGGGGAAGAGTCAGAATCCGGCCGGACGCTAAAGCATCCGTAGGATGCAGACACACTCCGGAGCAGGTGCGGAGCAAGAGCGGCAGAACTTCAAACGTCTCTAGAAATGAGCGTGCGTTCTGTCACAGAGGTCAAGTGACACACAGTTCTGTTTATCCGCTAATATCATCGTGAAAGGTCTAAGCAAGAACTGCCGGCGAGGAGCAGTACCCCGAGATCCGCAGCTGGAGATCCACAGCCGCTCCTGGAGGCTCCAGCGCAGGCAGGGAGTCCAGGTGACTGAAACCCGCACCCGGCTTTCTGCAGGCGCGACTTCCCGCTTCGCCCGACGCTATGGTTACTACGCGTGCGCAAGGCCCTTCTTTCCGCACAAAGACCATGGAAGGAGGAATCGGCGCAAGCGCTTTGCGTCTCTCCGAAGATAATGTCGTCATCCCGCCTCCTGGCCAAGGGAGGACTGCGCAACGCCTGCGCCGTGAGTCTCTTCAGGACTTATTTCACGCTGGGGGCGGCGGTGACGTGACGACAGAGCAGGAGGTAGTCCAGGAACGGAAGCCGGGAGGGAACTAGGGCGGAAGGGGACCTGGGCCGGGGTTGTGTTCGGATCCTTGGCGGGGCTGAGGTTCCGATGTGGTCCCCGGAGCGGGAGGCCGAGGCCCCGGCCGGGGGAGACCCGGCGGGCCTCCTGCCCCCCGAGTGGGAGGAGGATGAGGAGCGCATGTCCTTCCTGTTCTCAGCCTTCAAGAGGAGTCGCGAGGTGAACAGCACCGACTGGGACAGCAAGATGGGCTTCTGGGCGCCGTTGGTGCTGAGCCACAGCCGCCGCCAGGGGGTGGTGCGCCTGCGTCTTCGGGACTTGCAGGAGGCCTTTCAGCGCAAGGGCAGCGTCCCGCTGGGGCTGGCCACGGTGCTGCAGGACCTGCTGCGGTGAGGGGCGGGCCGGGCCGCGGCGGGGCGGGCGGGGCGGGCGGGGGGCGGCTCCCCGAGGCCCGGGACCCGGTCCTGTCTCCGACAGCGCACCGCGCCCTGCTCGGGGTCTGGCCCAGAGTAGGCGCCCACTGTACGGCTAGTGGAGGAAGACAAGGAGAAGGCTGGGCGAGGGGATGTTTAGAGGGAGAGGAATAAGGGTCTAGGGGATTTCCGGAGGCCGGGGAAGTCCGATAAGATGGGTTTCAGATGAGAAACCAGCCTGCCAGAGGTGACAATGACTTGTCAGGGCTGGAATCCCGTTAGGTAGTTATTTCCTAAAGGTCTCCAAAATTGAGTTACCCCTGAAGCGAAGGTCTAGGAAACAGGATTCATTAAGCAAGGAAGGTCAAAGCTAAGTGGAGAGAATTCATGGAGAAGAGGGTTTTAGGGATCTTGCCAGCAAACCCTGGCACAGGTCATGTGTCTGGCCTTTCCTGGCCTGTCCCAGCACAGACTGGAACAGAGAGGACATAAAGGAGAGTGAGGATTTCACTGAATATCTAGGGTCTTGAAGAGGTCTGTAGGCGATAAGTGTGTGACAGGCACAGTGTTTTGGAGATACCTGAGGAGGTGACACTCTTAAGTTCTAGTAGGTGCACAACACTTCACGGTATGCAGATACTTTACATATTCCATTTCACCTGACCATCTCAAGAGCCTTACAGCAAGATGATATAATTATACTCATCAAAGAATCTTGGAAATTGAGTCACAGAGATTGAGGAACTCAGAGTCACACAGCTAGGACACACACAGAGGACTGGACCCCTGATCTTCACATTTTAAATCATTTGTACTTCACTTTATGTATACTTAGACCAGGCAACCTATCATGGATCCTCCCTCCGTGAAAGAAAGGAGAAAGTCAACTCTGATATGCATTTTTAGTTTGCTGCACTTTCTGATTAAGTAGTCTCCCTTCCCCTGTTCCCAGTACTATTCCTTAGCCAACCTTGATGTTCAGGTCTTTCTGAAATTCTCTTTAAAAAAAAAAAAAAAAGTGGTGTGGAAAACATTTTGCTTCATGCCAAAAGTGGAGAACAGTGCAGACAGTAGCCGAGGAAGTCATTGAGGGATATGACCAGAATGGTCCTCCTATGATAGAAGGACAATCATCATCTACCTCTTCCTGTCCAGAGACCTTTGACATCTTGATGCCCCCCTCTTTTGACTGCTGATTCTCTACTGAAGCTACCTGGTGCCTGATTGGGTCTGACACCTGAAGAAATTCTGAGGGAGATATTTCCCCATGGAAGCAGCATTGCATAGGAATTAACTTTGCTTGAGGGTCAGACAGTTGGGCTCAAATCCAACTGACCATGGCAAGTGTTCAGTGAATTTAGCAGCTGTCATGTTACCGGTACCAAGAAACACATCTCATTTCCACCTTAGCTTAGAGATAGCAGGAAGCCCTGTCCCTGTATATCATTGTTTTCTTCCTTCTGTTTTGCATTTGACAGTGATCATTATTGTTTTCGTTTGATTGTTTTGAGCTGTTTGTGAAAGGAACTCTCAGTGCAGGCCCAGTAGCTCCCTGTGACTCTGGAGTCTCAGTGAAGCGCTTGTTTTCTGGAGCCAGACAAATCATGGCTTCCATTTGACTTTCTCCTTACGGTCTCAGACTCTCAGTTTCCTCATTAGTTAAAATGCTGATGACACTATCTATCTGCAGAGTGTTGTGAGGCCTAGCCCTGGAATAGAAACAGTGCTGCTTCCAGTAGCTGCATGGAGTAGACATCTAATAAAAGGTCATTATAATGATGATAAAATTCCACTTTGTGGGTTATGGGGCCACTAGGGACTGGAATGGAACATTGCATGAAGTGCTACTTCATGATTTTCTTCTCTCCCTGCAGTCGAGGGGAGCTGCAGCGTGAGTCAGATTTCATGGCCAGTGTAGACAGCAGCTGGATCTCCTGGGGGGTTGGAGTCTTCCTGCTGAAGCCCCTCAAGTGGACTCTTTCTAACATGCTGGGGGATAACAAGGTTCCAGCTGAGGAGGTACTTGTGGCCGTGGAGCTGCTCAAGGTATGTATGCAAGAGGGAGAGACCTGGGGCAGGAGCCTGCACATACATTCTTAGGAGAAGACTGTCTTTTTTTTAAGCTGGTGACAAGAGTTGATACCTGAGTTTCCCTGACTTCCAATGCCCTGTACTTGGTAGCATTATGTATTTGTTAGACTATATGTTTCAAGGATGACACTTTGTCTAAGAATTGTCAGTAACAAGTAGTCGATTGCTGTGGTATTTGTAGGGATTAACAATAAACTACAGTTTACGAAATGCTTTGCCTTTTGTAGTTTGCTGACACGAAATTCCTTGGATTTCTGAGAACCCTGTGAGTTCCAATTTTGCTTACCCCTAATCAGCAAACTAGCTCTACTTTCCCACCCTGCATCTCCTCATTTCCGCTTCCAGCTTACTGATGGCTTGCCCTGCACCCCCTGCACCATCCTGCTCCTCTCCCTCAAGAGTCAGCCAGTGCCTGGAGCCCTCTTGACTCCCACTCAGCAGCTTCTTCCTGGGCCACTCTTGCCTCTAGGCCAAACCACACTGAGTGCCTGACTAATGCCAGTGCCCGCAGCAACTCTTGTTCCACACCAGGAGTCACACAGCAGATCCACAGCCTTAAGTCAGCCCCACTGCCCTTGTCACCCTGATGGGGCCCCAATTATGGTCCCCAGCTGTAGGAACACTCTCAAAGCCACTCTACAGCCCAGTTTTCTTGGTCCCTCCCATTCCCCCCCCAACCAGTGGCCTCCATCCATCCTTTGCCCTTCAACTCTGTGGACTCTTCACCCAGGGCTTCAGTGTTCTGTTCCTCCTCCTCAAGTTTAACCTCCCAAGCCCTCTGTCTCCTACACTCTGAGGGGAAGTGGCCTTCCTCTGTTCACACATGCCCTTGAGTCTTTGCCTACCCCTCTTGTCACGTGTCTCGTCAGTCAGTCACTTGCTTTGTATATTCCGTCACCTTCTCTTTTGATGCTCTCCTTCTTTATCTGCCAAACCTACCAAGCTTTTCCCATTACAGATTGGTTCTTTTATGATCCCTGTTCTTGCCAAAACTGCTATGGAAAGGTTGTGGGAACCTTTAAGTTTGTTTGTGTTTACAGAGTTAACTGAACACCAGGTAGCGAAAGTGTGCTGCCCTCGTGATTATTTTTGAAACTCAAGCCCAACTTCAGAGGCTTTGCAAGTCTCTGGAGGTTTCCACACAGCTGGAGCCAGCAGAATCCCCATTCCCCACCCCCATCCCAGGAGAAGCATCCATTTCCCCTCATCTTGACAGACCCCTGTGATGTCTGCCTCAGGCTGAGGGGAAATCCCGATATCTAGCAGTCTTCCCTGTCCTGTGTGACTTTCTACTGTGCAGCCCACATTTTCTTCACCCCTTCCCTGCCTCAGGCTCTCTTGCCTCCCAGTGCCTCCTCTCCAGGCCTCAGTCATTGTCCCCATGGAGACTGCAGGGTGCATTGGTGTTTCTGGGCCAAGCTTAGGTCCTCTTTTCAGGCCTTTACCCCATATGTTCTCCAACCTGGAGCAAGAAGAGGTGCATCCACTGAGCTCCACAGATACGGTTTTGGAGTCCTAATCTTTTTGAGAGCAAAGGTGAAGAATGGGGGTGGATAGGGAAGTACATAGTTCTCTCAGAACTTACCGTAATTTTTCAGAGCTATTTAGGTAGAAAAATAAATCTTCAGACTCTGTAGATTAACTCTGTACTGTTAATTGTGTGTCCATTTCACATCACTCAACATTACTTTATGTCTCATTCGGTGACATCTGCTTTCATATTCATGGTGACTCCTGTTTTCTCTTGGGGGATGGGGACTTGTTTACATTTGTGAAATGAAAGGGGTTTATCTGGATTTAGAAGGGTCTAGATATGGAAAGAAACCCTGCTCATGAGGGAGATTGCTTTTTCCCAGGTCCAGGTATGGAAAACAGTGAGTAAATTTTTACTTTCTTTAAAACAGTACTAAAAAAATACAAAAAAGTGAAAATTGCCCATGACTTTGCTATTTAAAAAACTGTACATGGAATTGACAGTTTCCTCTAGTTCATTGCATTTTTGTCTCTTTGGGCGTGTTCTTTTCTCCTTTGTTTGTGTGTGTGTGCTTATAGACATATGTCTTTTCTTATTGATTATGTTACTCTCTGTATTGTTTTTAGCACTAACTGGAAAACCTTACTTTTTCACTTGTTTATCCCTTGACTCTCCTACTAGAAAGGAGACGCTCTGGGACCCTGGAACTGTGCCTGGTGCATAGTAGACAGTCAATAAATATTGGTTGAAGGAATGAATGGGTATATATTCACTCCATTTATTTTTTCCTGGAAATGAAGTTGGTCTGCACCCAGCTTTTCTTATTTTCACTTTAGTATACCATGAGCATCTTTCCAGGTCCTATACAATATGGATCCACTTCATTCTTTTTGATGGCTCTGAAATAATTGTAGTAATATGCTACACATTATGCAATACTTTCCCCACAGGTGGACATGTAATTTATTCCAAGTTCTTTCTCAATTTTTCCATTAAAATAAATGCACTTTGACAGCCTTATGTGTACATCTTTTGTACCTGCACTTTTATTTTCATAGAACGGATTTCTAGAAGTGCATGCATACCTTTTACTTTTTAACAAAAATTGTCCAGTTACTTTTTAAGTTTGTACTAATTTAAACTTTGATCAAGAATGTCTTAACTCAGTCTCCCCACATTCTTATCAGCACTGGGTAACATTAATCCTTCGAAATTACTTCCTTGGGCTGAGGTTGTGGCTCAGCGGTAGAGTGCTTGCCTAGCACATGCAAGGCCCTGGGTTCGATCCTCAGCACCCATAAAAATAAATAAGTAAAGGTATTGTGTCCAACTACAATTAAAAAATAAATATTTAAAAGAATTACTTCCTCTTTGTGCGTTGAGCATCTTTTTACCTGTTTACTAGCCACTGACTTCTCCTTGTGTGAATCGCCCACATATATCCTTTGCCTTTTTATGTTACATTGTTTGTCTTTTTTCCTGAATTATAGTTCTTTCTGTATTGGAGATAGATACCTAAAACACATTTGGCATTAGGGATGTAAATATTGTTTCCCAGTCTGTTGCTTACCTTTAATTTATGGTAGAAAAATAAATCTTCAGACTCAGTAGAACCACAGTACTGTTAAAACTTTTATCATCCACAAGTTTTTATATTTCTGCAGTTAGAGCTCTTACATTTTCCATTCTGTCTACTGAACTTCTGGTTTTGCTTAGGAAGGCATCTTTTGCCTCAAACTTCATCAGATATTCTTTTATATTTTATTTTAATTACTTTATACTGTTATTTTTCCAGTTTAGATTTCAACACTTGAGGGTGTTTTTTTGTTTGTTTGTTTGTTTGTTTTTGTCTGTATGGTGAGGAAAAGCCCTTTGTTTTTCCAAATAGGCAGTTTTCTAGTGCCTTTAATGCTGTATACCATTAATTGATTTATATATGGACACCAAACTCCTTATCACAGTAGCTTTGTAGGGTTACTATCTTCTGGGACAGTCAAATCTAATGAAAAGTTTACTTTCTGTCTAAAAACTCTTCTGCTATCTTTGATGTTGTTGACCATTTTCTTAAAATTTCCCTTTTTCTCGAATCTGTTCTTTACACCACAGGTGCTCCTTGTTTCTTTCTAAGAAGCCCTGCTAGGTCTGTAGTGTGTCGCTTCACGGCTTGACCATTGGTCTTCTTCAGCTCATTATTTTCCTCCCTGGGTGTCCTTGGGTAGTCTCACTTCCCTGGGATCTTGATTACTGCTGTGTGCTGAGGACTTTGAGCGTTCTCTGTGCTGTCCTGGACCCCCTGCTGTTTCCTCTGGGCTTCAGATTTGTATGTCCCATTATCTGCTGTATGTATCTTCCTGGATACCCCTGAGGCATCCCAGACATATCCAAAATGGTATGTTTTATCTTTCCTTTAAAATAGGCTTTCCTTCCTGAATTTTTGCTATTAGTTAATAGCATCCCATCTACCAGTTACTCAAGTTGGAACCTAGGCCTCTTCCTTCTGTACTTAGTTATCATGAACTGCCAGTTTTTTCTTCTAAATTTTGCTTGAATCCACCTCTTCTCTCTCCCTGTTTACCACATGTTTCAGCCCCACATCTTCCTTTGTGTCAGTGGTCTCCCAACCTCTAACCCTGACTCTATAGTCTGTCCTTCTCAATTGTCAGCTCTAGTCATGCTCTAGTCATGACAGTCCTGCGACTGCCTACCACTGGCAGAGCAAAGGACGGTGTATAAGATACTCCATCTGCATAGCAAAGAAGTGCTTCTGCCCTCGCTGCCTTCTCCTCCAGACAAGAACACACAGCCCATCGACTCACACTTCTTTGCTCATGGTTGCTGCCTGAGGTATCCCTCCACCTACTTCACCTTGAGATTACTCACCCTTCAGCTTCTGCTCAAGAGTTTTTTTTAAAAGGAAACCTCCAGCCAGGTGCAGTGGCACACTCTGTAATCACAGCAACTCAGAAGGCTGGGGCAGGAGGATTACAAGTTCAAGGCCAGCCTTAGCAACTTAGTGAGACCTGTCTCAAAATGAAAAGGACTGGGGATGTGGCTCAGTGGTAAAATGCATCTGGGCTCAATCCCCAGTACCAAAAAATAAATTTCCAAATCTCTAGATTTCCTTCCCTGTATTTTCATAGCACCCTACACATATATCAGCAAATACTTGTTTACAGAAGTAATTGTCCCATCTAGAAACAGTGACTTTTTTTTCTCTTGGAACTTGTATTTCTTAGTCTTTTCACTGATTGCCTCCGTCCTGTTCACCCACTGTTCCCTTAAGACTGTGGGCTCAGTGGCATTTGTGTCTGGTCTGCAGTATTTCCAGTTGGGATAAAATGGAGACTAGAATTGGAGGGGGTTTGGGCATCATCTCATCCACCCTCTTTGGTTTGTGAAAGGGATGCTGATGACCAGTGAGAGTCGCACAGCCTGGCTGGAAGTCGGGCTCAGCTCTAGTTCAGGGCTCATTCTGTCATAGTTCCCACCGCCATTCCTCACTGGAGGAACCACAGTACCAGGGAGAAGCAGAAATGTAAAGTGTCAGGTGGAAGTGCCAGCAGTTTCATGTGCTTCATTTCATTCATATAGTCACGAACTTTCTTCCAAAGTTGAAAACCACACACATCTTTTTTCCTTTTTAAGATTCTCCTACATTGTGGGGGTGGGGTTGCTGCTCCTACTCTTGCCTGATGTCTTCATGGTCTGGAGCTCAGGGTCACCGCGTGCTGCCTCCTCGGCGGTGACCAGGGCCTGTGGGCCCCTTTGCTCTCCCTGCAGGAAAAGGCTGAGGAGGTTTACCGCCTGTACCAGCACTCGCCCCTCTCCTCCCACCCTGTGGTGGCCCTGTCAGAGCTGAGCACCCTCTGCGCTAATTCCTGCCCAGACGAGAGGACCTTCTACTTGGTGTTGCTGCAACTGCAGAAGGAGAAGAGAGTCACTGTCCTCGAGCAGAATGGGGAGAAGGTGGGGAAGAGCATCCATTCATCTGCATGCACATGCCCATGCCCTGACTGCTTGGAAATTTCTTAGCATGTATCTAAGGGCCACAGTAATTTGTCTCTGTCTCCAGATTGTGAAGTTTGCCCGGGGGCCACATGCCAAGGTGTCTCCTGTCAACGATGTAGATGTTGGGGTCTACCAGCTGATGCAGAGTGAGCAGCTTCTCTCACGAAAGGTGGAGTCCTTATCCCAGGAAGCCGAGAGGTAACTCCCTGAGCCAGGCAGAGCTGAGCCAGGTGTGGAGCCCTGGTGTCTTGGGGCTCTTTGCAAAGAAATTCTAGTTATTTATTGACTGATGACAAAAGCACTAATTGCTCAATGCAAAAACCTTAAAAAACACAGAGTATCACAAGGAGAGAAATATAAGTCAGTTCCTCCCCCAAAGATTGTAACTGTTAATGTCTTATTTATGCCTCTCCGTACCCAAGTTCTGTTAGCCAGCGTTTATCCAGCTGACATCATCTTAGGGTATGGGACACGTCAGTGAGCAAGATAAGTCTGTGCCTTTACGGAGGTTCCCCTGAGGGACTCCTACTCCCTCTCTGGGATACCTGTACAGGGGTCCCTCGTAACAGACACCCATCTAAAAGGAAGACAGACAGACATTGAGTTAGAGCCGTGACTCTGCCTCAGTGAGAGAAAAGCAGATATGGGGGGAGGTGGAGGCATGCATCCTAGGTTGTCATCTCCCGACATGTTCGCACGTTTTCTTCCCAAGGGCTTCAGCTTCTCCTTGGTCATCTTGCTTTCCACACACAACTGCTGCATCGTGATTTGCTCTCAGAGTTTGGCAGGGGGCTGCTGGGCACCATAGTTCTGGCCATGGGGATTTGATCTTCAGATCTGAGATCAGTTTCACTCAGTTCTATTCTTAGGGACTCTTCAGGACCACGCCACCCGTCCTGTGGCACAATCCTTTCATTTGTCCTTTGCTTCCTAGGTGTAAAGAGGAAGCCCGCCGGGCATGCCGAGCAGGAAAGAAGCAGTTGGTGAGTTCTGACCCCTCCAGCTGTGTGGCAGCATCTGAGGCTGGCAGCAAGAGGTGCCAGCAGCTCAGAGTGCAGCATGCTTGGGGTCAGGGGAACAGAGTCTGCCTGTTTTATAAACGAATCAGCAGTAGGCCTGGGAAGATCTTATCTGCGAGGGGCCCTCTGTCTCTCGCCCTTTGACCTGCCACATCTAGCCTGACCTAAGTCTTCATGTCTCCTAGGCACTGAGGTCTCTCAAGGCCAAGCAACGGACAGAGAAACGCATTGAAGCCCTACATGCCAAGCTGGACACTGTTCAAGGCATCCTGGACCGCATCTATGCCTCCCAGACAGATCAGATGGTAGCCACATCCCCTCCGCACCAGCACCTGGCTGGTCTCTGGCACACGCTGCTCCTCCTCACCCCAGGGCCATGCTGTTGGGAAGAGACCTGGCTTCTCTGTGGGTGTGGCTGGGGTTGCCTTTGCCTTCCCTGTCCAGAAGTTTGGCCTAAGTGGGTGTGTGGTGAATCAAACTTGGGTGGCCAGAAAAACCCCAAAGCACTCTTGGGTGATGAAGAAGTATTGTCTGTATTTTGTCAAGTGTTTGTCATTTGCACTGATAGCTTGGCCTTCTCTTTAGGTTTTCAATGCCTACCAGGCGGGGGTGGGAGCCCTCAAGCTCTCCATGAAGGATGTCACAGTGGAGAAGGCAGAGAGCCTTGTGGATCAGATCCAGGAGGTACAGGAAAGGGCCGGGGGGATACATGCTTCAGAGGACAGATTTCTAACCTCATAACCTTATAACCTTGAAGAACCTTTCCTGGATTTCTCAGATGCTTTGTAATCCTAAACATTTTTCCCTAAAGACTTTGTGACGCTCTAAGCCACCATTCCCAGTTCAGGGCTTTACACTTGTGTCTTACAGCTGTGTGACACCCAGGACGAAGTTTCTCAGACTCTGGCTGGTGGGGTAACCAATGGTTTAGGTAAGCTGATAAGGTCCCCCTTCCTTCCTTTTTCCCTTTATTCCTTCCTGAGAGGCTTTGCTTCCTTGTGGTGTGACAGGTGGGACAATGGACTTGCTTTTCCTGGTGCTGGCAGCCCCCTCTGGGGTCATCCAGGAGCAGTTAGAGAGAATTGCCATTTCATCCTTGAGCAGCTATTCTGATCCACTGATCCTTACTCACAGCCTTCTGACTGGCAGGTCCTTCTTCAAGAATAAGGGGAAGTGGGTCAATTGTATGGGGTTAGCAGAGTATACCCAGCTTTGCATGTGGAAAAATCATATCTGTCTCCCAATTCATGTGACTCTTTTAACCTGCAAGGAGGCTGAGGTATCTTGTAACTGAGCTGGGTTTTGATAAGCCCAGTTCTGAATGAATGAATGCATTCCCTCCCCAGAGTTATCATATTCTTATGTTGTCTATTCTTCCCAGATTTTGACAGTGAGGAACTGGAGAAGGAATTGGACATCCTCCTTCAGGACACCACCAAAGAACCTTTGGACCTGCCCGACAACCCCCACGAGACGCTTTATACCAACAGTGTGCCTAACCCTAGGATCTCGGATGCTGAACTTGAAGCTGAACTTGAGAAACTGTCCTTATCAGAGGGAGGTATGGAGCTCTTCTCCAGGATTGCCAGTGGGCATATGACCTTCTGGCTAACAGAGAAACCAGGCACAGACTGATGGCTTCCTGTCCATGTATTCTATTTTCCCAGTACCTAGGCCCCCAAAAGAAGGGAGTTTCATTATTTATATGAAGATTCAGTCCCTTAAATGCCCAAGATATTTTCATTTAAAGATCTTCCTGTTATAGAGCTGGTATTTCTTCTCTTTGCAGGTTTGGTCCCAAGCAGTAAATCTCCAAAAAGGCAATTGGAACCAGCTCTCTAAAGCCATTGAAGGACCCTCAACGAAGGACCCTCATGTAAAAGAGAGACCAGCTTTGTGCGTGTACATAGTAATTTAAATGAGAAACATTCAGAATTTATTGGAAGAGGAGGAAGGAGAACCACTGATGTGTCTGGAGGCTCCCACTTACAACAGGACAGAGAATTTCTGGAAGCGATGCTCCAAAGCCTTGCTCCAGCTCGTATCATGGACCTGCCTTCTCATCTTTATAGTGCCACAATTTATACAGTTCTGTGTTTGACCTGTCGTCTCATAGCCTGCAGTTCTTGCCGTTGGCTCAGTTAGGTTTGTCTTCACCCGCCAGCTGCATTCCAGCCCATGAAGGTGAAAGTTGTGCAGCTCCGCCAAATCAGTCAGTCCTCTCCCAGCCCCGTGGTTTTTGAGAGGGATTTATTCTGTCGTAATGTCTGTTAAACAGCTTATTCCTGCCCTATTCTATTTTCACTGGTGATGGAAATGAAAATCAGACACAAGATTTATTTGGGGGGACTTAATAGCAGCTGCTTCGTGGAGAAACACACAGTGTACAAAATTTCTTTCCCAGGGTTGTCAGATTCTCCAGGTGTTCAGAAAAAGAGGTTATGCTTGAGTGGCTTAGGGTCCTGACAGCTGGTGGGGGGCTGCTGTGGTTGGTGAACACAGCCTCTTCCATGGTATGCAGAAGATCTGCTGTTGGGGAAGGGTTATTCTTGCTCTTTTGAACGTGAGTGGGGAAAAGCCCAGGTGACTACAGAGCTCCTGAGTTGTCTAAAGCCCAGGTTTTTTTTAAAGATGCAAAGTTTTTGCTTTGGCCCCATCATGGTAAAACTTCCACACAATATCAGACCTCCCCTCTTGAGCCTGGCACACACCAACAGACTCCCTGTTTAAATCTGGAAAGCATTTTCATAGACCACTGCTCAGGGTGGGCATCTGAGCCAGGATGTGCAATAGGAGCAGGCGGCTGTGGCCCTCAGCCGGATCTGCCATGTGCTTCCCCAGGCCCTGCTTTGCACTGTCCTTGCCCCTCACGGTCCCATCTTCCCACTTCCTTTGATGAGTGGGGGAAGGGCTGTGAGCGGCAGGCAGGAGAGGGTCTGAATGCTCCGGCAAGGAGAAGAGAAGATGACAGCCACACTGCCACTCTGCTGCCCAGGTACAAGGATTCTGCCTGGACCCTTTGCCCTGACCCTCCTGCTTGGGGTGGAGGAGTGGCTCCAGGCCAGGAGCTCGAATCACTGATCAACGCATTTCTCTCCCACTCCACCTTGGTAACCGGAAATGTTGGGGGTGAAGAGAAACAATCACTATTTTTTTCTTTTTTATCTGGTAAATAATTAAAAGAGAAAACCCTAGTGTTTGTCCTTGTCTCTTCTTGAGGTGGTATCAAGTTTCCTCTGCCTTCCTGCCTACTGTGGCTCCCCATGGAGCTACACTTTGGTTCTTCCACCTACTACCACAGGGGAATGTGAGCCCTGAGCTGCAGGACAGCCAGTTAGTCTAACTGGCTGACCTCATGGGTCCTTGCTGCCCTGGGCGGGACTGGTTCTGTGGTTGGCCTCCTTGGCTGTGGAGTGTGCTGCCAGTCCATTCGTGGGTCATGTTTGTCTTCCACAGCCTCATCTACATTAGGTGAATGACCTAATTCTTCTGCTCACCTGATGGTGCAGTCACCTCAGGGTAGTCAGTGTCATAGTCTGGCACTGACGTTTCTCAGTGCTGGTTGTTGCGTATGATATTTGCCATGCTCTGAGGGGGGCACAGGTTAAAGGCTGAGTGCAGCCAGGAGCCAGCCTAAGGCCTGTCAGGACACCGGACATGCAGCTCCAGGTAAGTTGGCAGGTGAGGCAGCCAGGGAAAAGATGTTAGGAGTGGTAGCCTGGGGAGCCGAAGGCCTGGGACCTCATGAGAAAGGTTAGTCCGCAGGGAATGTGCAGGGAAGCCTGAGGGGCAGGGACTGGGCTGTAAGGAAGTGACCTGGACTAGATGGACCTCCTTAGTTGCTCTTTTTCTTTGGCTGCTAGAAAACCCTTGATTCAGCATCTTTCACAAAAGACCAGGGTTCTGTAGAGCCTGGTGGTGCAAGCCTGTAATCCCAGGGACTCGGATGGCTGAGGCCGGAAGATTGCAAGTTCAAAGTCAGCCTTAGCAAGTTGGTGAGACCCTGCTAAAAACATAAAAATGTCTGGGGATGTGACTCAGTGGTTCAGCGCATCTGGGTTCAATCCCTGGTGTTAAAAAAAAAAAAAAAAAAATCCAGGGTGTTAGAGTCACAGTTTATCTTCATTGGGGTCCTAATCTGGCTGCCCTTGAGTCTGAGCTGCCAGGTGTCTCTGCCCTGCTGCTGGCCCTGAGCACCCACCCTGCACTGGGGAGACCATGCCCTTTGTGGAATGTGGCAGGTTTCAGGCTCTAATCATGTGATCTGCATTTAACAGGAAATTCTTGCCAGGCTTTCCTCTCAACCCTGAGGTGTGATGGAGACAGTCAAATTCCTCTCCTGCCTGAGAGGAGGGCCACCACTTCTCCAATAGTGGCCCCCAGTCTACACTCAGCTCTCCTGGTCCTAGAGTGGGAGGTACATGAAGCCCCGAAGAGGACCTCCTTGTCCTTGGGCATCACTGCTGCCACTCCCACGCGTACTGTGTAGCCGGAACAAGATGTCAGGGGACTCCTGTGTGGCGGCTGGGAGGCCACAACTGAATTGATATTGAGTGAATGAAACTGATGTCTGTGATGGGGGTCTGTCTGCCCTTGTGGGGTGTGCAGGACCCTTTCGTATTATGTTTCTGGGTTCTAATTCTCTAGACTATTTCTAGGTTTTTCCCTTTCATTGCTGTAATTTTCTCCATCTTACATTATGGCAGTCTTCATCCCCAAATCCTATTAGGGCTTCTAGCTCCTGCCCCAAAATACCTTTCCTCATTCCTTAAATTCTTGAAGAGGGGTCAAAGTTTTTTATGCACAGGGAAAGCTCAAGCTTTATGTGCACATATTCTTTGAGTACACCACACACTGCCTCACATACACCGCAGAATGAACGACTGAAGACAGGGAAGCGGGCAGGGTGACTTACAGAGGAGCTGGGTGTGTACGGGGACCAGGTAGAGGAAGAATTCAGTGGAGGCTTGGCAGCCATATGGGCTCTAAGCTCAGTCTACCACTGGGGATTGGTATTGGTGGTGGTGGTGACATGGTAATGGATCGATGATGGTGCTGGTGAGGTGAGGGTGGACACATGGTGCAGTCACCTCAGGGTAGTCTGTGAATAGTCGGAAACAAAACCCACCTTTTCTCCTATGATACTCTGAACAGTCAACGCAGAACATTCCCGATCCAGACGTGCCCCAACTACCACTTCTCCAACACCAGCAGGGCGCCTCGAAAACTTGCTCACTTCTGACTCTAACCAGTTAGTACAGACCCCTGGATTAAGTCTGCAGTCCTGCAAGACTGCCCCCCTTCAGACACGATTGCAAGTAGTAGCTTCCCTGGTTACCCACAATTTCTATCTGACCTGGCTACTAATCATTTATGAAAGGGTGTTACAAAGTTGAACAGCTGGATGAAAAGGTGCATACAGTAGGTGTGAGTCCCCTCTGGGGCACCCCCTCCTGGAACCACCACACGCTGGCCATCCTGGAAGTACTCTGATACCACTTAACCTCTATACTATACTGAGATAATGGCAGAAGGCAGATTTGGACAATGGGATACCTGCAGTTTGGGTTGTTTTAATCAATTCCCTAGGGTCTGCTTCCTTAAATGATGCTGCGCGGATTTCCTTTTGGGTACAAAATACCAGCATGTGTGTTCCCAGCCTGTTGTTCCATGGACAGGGATGGACAGTCGCTGTCGCTGTGGTAAGTGCATGTTTGTGAAGCCAGATTTAAAGTTAGGTAGTCAGCGTAGTTAGATAAATCGGGTCTAATACCGAGTGAAATCTAAAATGGAGGCCATGCTGAGAATGATTCCGGGAAAAGCAGGACAATTCATGGAATGTTAATGAAGTCCAAAAAGGCCCTAGGCCAAAGTCCACCTCAAAGAAGTGAACAGCCCCCAGCAAACTTGAAGGTGCTGACTCAGAAGTCCTTCCTGACCAGATTACTTCTTTGGCCCACCTGTGTCCCACCCCTCGGGCCTTCCCACCTACATTCCATCACCAGAACTATAAAAAGGGGAAACAACCGCACTTCCACGGATTCCACCTCTTGGGTCCCCTTCTTCCTCCGGGAGAAGTCTTTCCTGCTGTCCTTTAATAAACTTCTAATTTCGACTCTGCCCTTGCCTCGGCGTGCTTCTCTGGTGTTATTCTTCAACATTGGGAAAGCAAGGACTCGTCACCGGTCAACAGCGGTAACATTTGGAGCTACCCTCATTCTCACCTTCCTGTGTGTGCAAGGACGAGCCAGGGTGACCTGGAGCAGTCAGGAGACAGAAGGGCTGAGTGTGGGCTCCGTGGGCTCTGGAGGCGTGTCGTGAGGCAAGGTGTTTGCCTTTGCAGAACCTGTTTCTGTGTGAAAAAAGATCCAAGGGATAATTTTGTTGAGCCTGCCTCAAGGGCATGCGCTGATGGTTGTGAAGACCCTGCAGTTGTGAAAGGTCTTTGGGAGGATCCAACACTCCCACTTGAGTGTCTGGGGCCTCTTGACCAGTCAGCACCAGGCCGGCCAATAGTACCAGCCCAGGCTGATGGATGCTGAAGAGAGGAGGGTGTGCAGAGGGAGCCGGGAGATCGAAGTGGCCCATTCTGGACTGCAGGAGGCTGGGTGGCCTTGGAAGGGTCTGAAGACGCCCATCTGCCAGCTCTGTCTCTTGTAGCAGGTTCTGGGTGACCCAGTTGGACCCTGAGTACTTGAGAAAGAGTTCTGGGAATTGGGAATGGGGCCTGAGACCGAGAAATGAAGCCTGAAGTTTCCCCCAGCTTTGAGTTCAAGGTCCCATTCTGGCTCCACTTCAGCAGAACTGTCCTATCTGCCCACACCTCACCCGAATCCCTCCTTGACACACTCTGGACAGGCCCTGTGAGTCCTCTCATCCCCTGCCCGCTGCCTGGGCCTGTGAAGACTTGAACAGACGCTGACATGGTTTCTAACAGCGCAAGCCCCATTCCTAGGATTACTCCAGACCTGACTAAGAGGACCTGCATGGGAAAGCTCAAGGTCGTCCCAGGAATTGATTGTTTCTTCTAGCCAACACCTGAAGGTGGGGTCCCCTGCTTTCCAGTGTATGTGGGAGAGCAGCAGCCTCACTTTGACAAGTATCGTTTCTAACCACTTATCTCACATGGACCATCCACTGCCATCTGCTTTTTAAAGTTTTTCACTTCCCTGGCTTTACTGTGGTCAGCTCACCCCTTCCTCCTCCACGTTCTTCCTTTACAACACCAGCCGCTCTGTACAAACTCAGGTGAGGTCCAGTTCACACTGGACTTTTCCCTGCCACCATGGAGGGTGACTAAGGTCTGTCCTCACCACTATAACTGGTGCTGACTTTGTCTCCACTCCCGCCCCAACTGCCCAGCCCCTCCTTTTTTCCTGTTTTGGGCAGGACCTGGTTTGTTATCTGACTGTGGGAATTATTTAATGCTCGACTTCTCACCTAGAGAAGCCCCTTGAGGCAGGGAGCAGGTTTTAGCCTTCTCTTAGTCCTGCGAGTGATGAATGTATTCAGGACACATCAGAAAGGTTGACATGAACTTGGTGGGGTCCTGATTAGGGCCAGAGACAAAGACTCTGCCGTCTACCAGCAGATGCGGTTGGCTCACTGCTCCACCACTGAGTGACTGAGGGGCAGCAGGTACCCTTGGTTCCACTCTTGGGAGTGATTGAACTGGGTTTTCTGGAACAAGAAAAGACAAGTGCTTTGGTTTGTGTGCTGGCTCTGCAAGGTTGGCCAGATTGCTTTCTCTGTACTTTAATTTCTTCAGCTATAAAATGGGATGACAGTAGTACTAACCCCCCACTTGCATTGTGTTAGGATTAACTGAGCTGAGTTAGGTAGAAGGCACGGAGGCCTGGTGCCCAGTACACCAGTTCGACACCTGTGACCTCTTAGTGGGTTCTGGAGGCCTTGTCACCTCCAGGCCTGTGCCTCCAGGTGACTTCTGTGTCTTCGTTCACTTGTAGACTCCTCTCTCTCATCAGTAATTATGTCCAACGTCTGATAGCAAAATTTATACCTTATTTGGTTTTCAATATTACTTGTATATGGAGGAACTGTTATATGCATTTAAAAATATTCTTTGTCTCTTTCTTTCTTTGGTGTTTTGTTGAAGGACTTTAGGTTAAAAAAATATTAAAATTTGCAAAATCAAATGTTGATTTGTAAGAAGGTGAAGGCAAGGCTGGGGAGGTATCTCAGTGGTAGAGAAGAGGTTCTTTCCTGGCAGGCAAGAGGCTTGGGGCTGGATCTACAGCACCGGGAAAAATAAACAAATAAAGACATAAAGGATTAAACAAAGGAGAGTCTAGGTTTCCATGAAAACTTCCTCTCACCCAATTCTTCTAGGACATATAGTCTACTTTTTGCTTGCAAATTCATTTCCAGAAAGGAGGGCTATAGTACATATCATCATTCTTTTTTTCAAATGTTGCACATACTTTTCTTGCTACTCCTTTTGTTTTGCTTTGTTAAAGTATGGGTTTTCTTTATTTAAACCACTTTGTCACTTGTCCTTTACCTTTGCTTCTATTATTCTTCATTTGTGCTTTTATGTTGAATAAAATTTCTATATCTTTACTCTGTTCCTCTGATGCTTTAGAAACTATAGACTATGTTTCTAGTCTTTCCATATTTACCTCAGATTTTGAACATGTGGATTTCACTATACATTTTTCTAAAATTCTTCTGTGCCTCTATTTTTTCCCTAAACAAGGACCTAAACATGTTTCAGGCACACACTGAATACCAAGCCCACCTATCTTACTATTGTTTCTAGGAACTTTAGTATGGCCTGAAAAAAAATAATTGAACTTCTTTTTATAGAAAATGGCAACTATGCACAATAGGAGAGAGAAGTGATGTACATGTTGCTGGTTTCAATGATTACGAACATTTTGCCAATCTTGTTCCACTCTGTTGAGCTTTTCTGCTCTGCTCCCCAGCAGGAGCATTTTAAAGCAAATCTAAGGCATTATGATTATTTTACCCATGCACACTTTAGAATGAATTCTGACAGATAAAAAACGTAACCACAATATCCATAAATATGCCTAAAAAGTAGAACACTTCTTCATAACACCAAATGCTTAACCAGTATTCAAATATCCCTGACTTTATCAAGCATGTCTTTTCTGCACTCCTCTGTCCGAATCTGGATACACAAAGGCGCATTCTTGCGTTTAGCTTGTACATCTTTTAAGTTCCTTAGCATTAGGGGTTTTTTTTTTTTCACATGCTGTATAAAATTATCACAAAATTCATTTTCACAGTTTTACATGGTTTGCAAAATTCTTCTTTTGTGGGAGCTTTCTTTCCTTTCTCCCTTTGTGTTCAACTCATCTTGCAGGGTGGGTCTGTGCTCGCCTCCACCCCATCCTGGGGCACCCAGTTAAGAACCAGGTTTTATTTTGGACAAGATATTTCATTTTCAAGAAGCTGGAGGGAAATAATGCATAACTGAGATCACAAGAAAAAAGAATAAATCTCAAGGGGACAAAAACAAAGAGAATAAACCCAGACGAGCTGCTGCTACAGCTGCCCTGAGGTGGACGGTGTAGAAACAGAAGGACACGTAAATTTGCAGCTACCCAGGAGTCAGAGATGAGTCCCAGGACCGGTGGAAACTGGGGAGCTGAAACCAAGACATACCTACTGCTGTGACGGGAGTTTTTGTGTCCCTCCCAAATTCTTAGGTGGACTCCTAACCCTCCAGGTGTGGTTTTAAGATGATGGGTTTCGGGGAGGCCATTGGGTCCTGGGGGTTCTGCATCATGAATGGATCAGTGCTCTTCAGAAAGAAGCCTGAGAGCTCTGCCTGGCCTCTTCCACAATTTGAAGGCACAGGAGGTGCCATCAAAGAACCAGGAAGTGGAACTTCGCCCACACCTTGATCTTGGACTTCCAGCCTCCAGAACCGTGAGAAATAAATGTTTGTAAAAGTTGTGCCCTATATGTGTAATAAGAATTGTAATGCTTTCCACTGCTGTCGTGTAGTTAAAAAAGAAAGAAAGAAATGTTTGTATTTAAAGCCCCCCAGTCTATGGTTGTGGGAGGCCATTCTTGCACAAGAGAGAGCACGCCAGGGAGTGGCCTTTTGTTGGGGAACAAGAAATTCAGGGGAAAATTCTATCCAATGAAGGTCAAGGGGGGCAGCATTCCAAGGTCAGGGTCAGTGATTGGCCTCAGGGTCAGTGGTCAGTCACACCCCCACACGGACAGGCTCTCGAACCAGGAGAGGGCAGGGAAAGCTCGGACACAGTTTAGCCAGAGCGCCTCACACCCAATCCGGGAGGTGACCAATCACGTGCAAGAATGGCTTCCCACATATGGTATTTTACTACAGCAGCCTGAATGGACCAAGACATCTATTACACTCTGAACCTTACCAAATAGACTCTATACATATGTTTTAGGAGATTTTGTGTAAGAAGAGCAGAAACCTAAAGAGAAAATCCATAATAACAGCACTCAGAGGCAACACTGCCCACATTTTAGTCTACCTTCTTTCTCTATTTTTTCTGATGCTGTCTATTAAACAGATGAGATCAATTTTGTGTCATTTTTTTTTTCAGAACTTAAACTTTTAAATGTAGACACTTCCTATGTCATTACTAAGGCTTAATATTTATTTCTGACATTCATTTTCCCTCTATTCCCTTTAGACACTGAGACAACAGACTGATAGGACATTGACTCTTGGACAGAGAAAAACAAACCTGGACTTGGAGGCAAAGCCATCCCTCCTATCCAAGGAGGAGTCAACCAACTGCAGATTGAAACGTTTTTGGTTTTTTTAATTCTACCAGTACCAAACATGTATAGACATTTTCTTGTCATTATTCCTAAACAATAGAATATAATAACCATTTTACATAGCATTTGCAATATATTCATTCTTATAAGTAATCTAGAGATGATTTACATATACAGAAGGATATATGTAGGTTTTACACAAATTCTACACCATTTTACATAAGGGACTTGAGTATTTGCAGATATTAGGATCTACAGGGATCCTGGAACCCACTCTACGTGGACACCAAGGGATGACCATAGTGTCCAACATCTGAAAAGTCTTATTGTTTTAAGGAGACCGCAGCAGAAGCTTGGAGGCTGAGATGGGGACAGGTCTGAGCCCTGCAGCCCTCTGGAGAGAACTCTGACCCCATCTTGGGTTCTTTTACTCCGGCCCTTTAAGAAGAGCCTAGAACTCAGCCAAGTTGAGTTATGGTCTCTTGGGAACTGGGACAACAAAAGCACCTGAGATCTAGGGGTGTGTGTGGGGCTCCCCAGCTGGGGAGGCGCATGCGGAGGCCAATCAGGTAGAGCATGGCCTGGCGAGGGGACTCCTTCCCTCTCCTTCTAGCCCCTCCTGTCCCCATCCCTGCCTGTCCCACCGCTTGCTTCCTACTTCTGCCCCTTCTCCACAGCCTTCCCACCTCTGCCCGACTCTGCCTTATTATTATTATTATTATTATTATTTTAACTCCTAGGGTCCCCAGGGAGCAGCTGTTACTTGGGAAAATTTTTAGTTGGTTTTATTAAATTTTTAGTTAAAACAACTGCAATCAAAGATAATCAGATCCCATCAAACTCCTAGATTTCCAGTTTTTGTTCCCTTTGTCACCTGTGCTACCTCTGGAACAATGGCAAATGGCAGAGGCCTTGGGAGATACCCTCGTCTAGTCCCAAATTTTAAAGTGGCACTTCAAGTGTCTTCCCTTTCAGCACAGGGCATCTGACTTTCATTTAGATCCTTTAATGAATTTGCAGAGTTGTTTTAGGTGTGAGTTGGGTAAAGAACATATGGTAATATTTTCCTTTTTGAGTACATTTTAATGTTTGATATAATTCTACTATCCCACCTAGGGTTTGTCGAAAAAGCTTTGTCAGGTGTTACTTCTATGACCGATTTTTTAAAGAGATTTTTCTTCCTGCCATGTTATGTTTTTCTCTATAGTTGGTGTGTTGAGTTTATTAACAAACTTGCCTAACTTCTGCCAATTACTAGGAAAAAATAGAGCACTTTCTGGTTTGGGCATGGTTATATGCCCTTCTCTCCTATCTACACTGTGGAATTATTTTGAGTTTCTGCCCCAATTTGTTATGACGAAAAATGCTTTTGTGTGTGTTTTTTTTTTTTTTTACATCTATAGCCTTCTTTTTGAGATTTATACGTGTATGCCATTTTGTTGCTGTGATTACATCAGTTCATCTGTTTCAAGTAAATCAAATGTTCATCACAGGCCTTGTCTCTCATGAGACTCAAGTCTGTGAGTCATTTATTTTTATTCATCTCTTGATTAGGCCTATGATTTTTAGTAGCTTTTCAGAAAGGATGATGAATGTCAAATCATAATTCAGAAATAATTAGGAAACAAACTCTATTATCTAGCTTTTCATTACTATAATGAAATGCCATAGGTAGGACCCTTTATAAAGAAAACTGATTTATATAGATCAAAGTTTAGAAGGTTGCAATCCCAAACATCATGATTCAGGTTCTGGTAAGAGTTCCCCCTTGGCTGCATCACACCATGATGGGAATGATGGGAATGTGTGTGTCTCTCTCCCTCTTTTTATAGTCACTTGGGTTCAATCATGGGGGCTACACCCAAGTGATCTAATCTAATCTAATCTAATCTTAACTCTTCCAAAGGGTCCCACCTCTAAATGCCACAGTCTGATTAAGTTTTCACCCTCTTAATACCATTAACATAAGATGTGGGACATTAAACTCCTATGTGAGTTTGGAGGAACAAGCCATATTCTGACCATAACACTGACTCACAAGAACATGGAACGAAGAGACACTTGCTAGGTTCTAATCAATGAACTAAGGCCAAAATTGGGGAAGGGGAGCCATTTATGAAAGAAAGAGGGGAGAGGTGAAGGGACAGAAAGATGCCAGGCTAGGAAGAGAGAATTTTCTTTTTCTGATTGAGGTGAAGAGCTAAAGGCTGTCAAAGAGGCCAGCCTGGGCAATCTATTCTCAAACAGAGGACTTTTCAGGTATTTGTGATTTTACAAAAAGTCTGGAGAGGTGAACTGTGCAGGAACATGTGCTCTCTGCAAATGGAGTGCAGGCCACCTCCTGCAGCAGACGCTCTATGAGAGATGACTTCCAGGGCCACCGCAGGTGGAGAAGACCTCTCCACTGACGTCACAGTCTATAGAATTTCTGGTCTTCATATTTTCCTTTGAAATTCTACAGATATTATTCCCTTTTCTTCTGGCATGAGTTGCTAGGAAAATCTATAAGCTGCTGATTTTTCCCCTTAATACTATGCCTAAATCATTGTATAGCTACAGTTTTTTCACAATCATGAGACAACCTTTATTTAAAAATTTATTTTAGTCATCAATAGACTTTATTGATTTATATGCCGTGCTGAGAATCGAACCCAGTGCCTCACACATGCCAGGCAAGCGCTCTACCACTGAGCCACAACCCCAGCCCCATGAAATAACCTTTTTAAAATCATAATCTGCCTCACTATTTTCTGGAACAACATTTTAATCTCTAGATTCATGTTTTGTTCTGTTTAAAGAAAATATTGTTGCCTTTTATTTTTGTCCTGTTCCAGAAATTTTCTTTCTCAGGTGTTTCAATTATTTTATTTATTAAATCTCCAGGCCTGTGCATCTCTATCTTTAATTGTTTTAATATCTTTGCCTTTTTCTTTGATTTTCATGTAGTTTTTCTATGTAAGTTTTTTTTTTAAATGTCTGGGAGTGACTTATTCACAAAAGACTTCTTATAATTAGATTTTTAAAGTTATATTAGTTTATAAAAATACCAAATTTAAATACCTAGTTTTCATTAAATTTTAAATTTTCATTAACAAATGTAATAATTTTGCTTACATATCTAATATATTTCATGTAAAATGAGAACAACTATAGTTCAAAATTACAAAACAATTTTCACTTAAAACTTTGATTCTAGTTTCCCTCATATTTATCATTATTAGATATTTCAACTGCACTTAGAAATTTGATCTATTTGGTTTTCCCTTTTTAAATTGAAATCCTTATTGAGATGGTTGTAAAATCATGTGCAATTGTGAGAAATAATATAGAGAGATCTCATATATTCTTTACCCCATCCCTCCAGTGATAACATCTTGCAAGCTTTAAGATGATATCACGATCAAGATATTGACATCAATACAATCTGCTAATCTTCAGATTTTCCCATTCGACTTGTACTCGCGTCTGTGTGCTTAGCCTGATAGGAGTGGATCTCATGTGTAGGTTCTTGTATGCACCACCACTGTGCAAGGCTGGAGCACAGGTTCCTCGTGTGACTCCTTTGTCATGCCCGCTCCCTCCTGCCTCTTCTCCCTGCATTGTCCCGCCCCTCCCCACCCCCTGTCCCCTATTCCAAACCCTTGCAACCACTAACCTCTTCTCCATGTTTAAAATGTTGCTCTTTCAAAAGTTTATATAGATAGACTAAGTAACATTTAGGATAGGATTTCCCCCCCTGCTAAGTTGTCAAATATATATGTGCAAAGTTGTACATTGTATCTCCTTATTATCTGCTGTCTGCAGGGTCTGTAATGATAACCCCAGTTTTATTCCTCATCATACTAATTTGTGTCTTCTCTTTCCCCCACCATGTCAGTTTTATTGTGAGGGGTTTCTCAATTTCATTGATCTTTTCAATGAGTCAGCAAATCTGTGTTGATTTTCTCTGCTGTTTTGTTGATTTCTGCTCACTGTGTATTTTCTTCCTCCTATGTTCTTTGCTAAAGTCTAGGCTACCCATTCCGCTCCCTTCAGCCTTGAGTGGGAGGGGGGTCCTCGGCACTGTTGGGTCATGGTTACAGAGCTTCCTGGCTAGGTGGGGGAGAAGTGGTACACTGCTGCTAGGGTGGCTTCCACTGACACCATGCGGGTGGGTGGCTTCTGATCAATGATAGAAGTCCTCCTGTCCAGTAGGCCTGATAGCACCCTCTGTTAGCACCATAGAGGGTGGAGGAACAGGTCTCCAGGAGTCTCTAATAACTCTGCTGGGGCCATGACTGGCTGGAGAGGATGACAGTCCCAGGTCCCAACTTGGCCCTCTCTAATGTCATGTTGGTGGGAAGGCGTGATGCTCATGACACCAGCTGGGGGTGACAATCCAGGTTCCTCACTTGACCTTCCTTCCTGCAGGCAGAGGGGTATGACTGTCATAGAGAAATCTTTTTCTCAAAGCTTTCTATCTTGCTAGGCCACTCTTAGGTCTTTTGTTGAGGTCTTGTTTTGTGTGTGCTTATTGGTTTGTGTCTGTTGGTGTTTCTGAGTTTCTGGCTTCTTGAATCTGCAGGCCTGGGGATTTGAGGTACAAAGAAAATTCAGGAAACTTATCTCATTATCTTTCTTTGGCTCCCAAGGCCCTGACTGGCAGGCTCTCTTCTCTCTATCTTTGAGATCTGGCTAAGCTTCTTTGATATTTAGTGACCAGGCTCTTCAGTTGTTTTGGGGGAAGGAACAGAGAGAAGTCTGTCTGCTCCGTCTTCTCAGAAGTTCTCATTTTCTTTAAACAAATAACCCACCCAGCAGACCAAGAAGCAAATCCTTTCTATGTGCTGATTTTAAACAACTCTTACAGATCTTAAAATATCGTAAGATTGGTTCTCTTACAAATCTGGTCAACTTTTCTTACATCTGCCCATTTAGAAGAACAAGGCCAAGATACATTTCATTTTTAAAATTGGAATCACTGCCCACAGTGCCTGAAAGATTCTAAGCACACCAAAGCCATGAAAAGATTATGAGGACTTTAAATAACAAACATAAACTGAATATTCTTAAATTTAACCTTCCTGGCATGCAAAAAGACACTTCAATGTGAAGAGGAGTTTGTCAGTGCCCTTAGCATCTGCTCAGACCCGTCAAGGTTGCCAGAGCCAGGAGAAGTGAGTCTGGGACACCCCTGCCCAAGGCAAGGGAGGTTGTCCCAGGTTGCTACTCAGAGTTGCTAAGGGAGCAGGGGACTCCTGGCCCATCCCTTCAGATGTGACCACTTGCAACCCCAGGTCACATGCCGTCATTCCTTCCATCATTTTTTGATCATGCTTCCCAATTGGGCTGAAACCCTCCTCCTCACCTCCAGCTTCTCCCACCGACAGCTTCATGTAGTTTAATCAAGTTCCTGACTTCTATGTATGGCTACAGGTCACAGTGTCAAGAGGTTTCTGATGACATTCTAGAGACGAAGAGTCTTAATCTTGGGGTGTCTAATAGCAGGGGTGTGGCATCAAGGTGAGAGGTGGGTTTTGAGGCTAACTCTGCACTCCACAGTCAGGTACCCCTGGGCTAACTTGGTGCAACCTCCTGCTCTGTGGGTGACAGCTATCACCTAAAGGGATTCTTCCAAGTTAGATGAGGGTGGTTTGTGCAGCTGTTACTTGTGCAAACAGCAGTTACTGTCCTTTAACTCCACCACAAGATGTGTTTTCAGTGTCAACTCCAGTTGGATGCACACGATGAGGTCTTCGACATCTCTCCACAGCTCTCAAGGGTACCTTCCATCCTTTTTCATGGAAGTTGGATGCAAGGCTTTCTTTTTCTTCCCGGAGGAATATGAAGCAGTTATTAACTGAAAATTTCTTCTGCTTTTTCATCAGAATTGTCCAAGATGCTCTTATTCTCCACCTTTTTCTGTTAGGCTCTTGTTGTAGAAATTCCACAGATCCTTTGTGCTGCTTCTTGTTGTTTGCTCACCTTTGAATGGTCCCCAAAAGACATTCACCTGCTATTTGTCCCCAAATTGTGTGCATAGATGCACTTTGATCCTTTTACCTATCAACCTAGGCATCCCTAGATGACCTCCCAGTGTCCAGGTGGAGCCTGGACACTGGTATCTTTTTACAAATTCAGCCTCTCAATTACCTGAAGTACTGTGTTACAGAAATGGGGGGTCATGGGCAGCCCTCCTCTGAGGACTTTGTTTCTACTTAGACACTTGGAATTTGTTGAACACCTCTGCAGTGGGCCAGCTCTAAAGAGGTGGGCGTGGCTCGTTTCCGGAGTTGAAGGGGGAAGGGCCAGGGTGGGGGAGTGGTGGGTGGTGTTGTTTCTCCACTAGGGGGAGAAAAAGACCATTTTGCTGAGAAAGTTGGGCCTTTGATTTCTGAGTCGGGGCGGACGTTTTCGCTAGGTCCTACTTGGTCTCTATGGGCCAGGTGGGCTTGTTTCTCAGCTTCATACCTGCAGTCAAGGAAGTCTGGTCAGATACAAGGATGGCATCTTGCGGCCTGTTCCCACTTCCGAGGAGCCAGCTTAGAGCACGGGTGAGGCTGGGGCCAGTCAGAAGGCAGATGGTATCCCTGTTCTTTCTTTGACCTGGGTGCTGGAGGACCCTAGGTTGGACACTTCAGAAAGAATACTTGTAATTTCTCTCTGCACTTATTTGTCTTGACTCAAGTTTTTAATCCTCCTTGATAGATATCAGGAAATTCAGCTTTTGTAAATGTGGCAACACTGTCTCTTTTAGAAATACTTAGGGAAAAATTGTGAAACCAAAATGCATTTTATTTTTCTCCATTTCTCCACACTCACGTCTCCTTTCCCAGTTGGCCTTTGCAGGGACAGCCCTCCCTCACCATCCTGCCTATACTTGACTGCAGGGCCCACCTGGAGGAGTATCCCACCCATGGACCCAAGTTGGCTCTTAACCCAGGACCCTGCTTTGCTCTGAGCCGCTCTGGATTTCTGGATTCAGGGTGACCAGATATTTACATTTTAACACTTTTCAGAGGACAGGATTCCAACCCTGATCTCCTATAGGATAATAGTCCACCCCACAGACTGATAGCAAGAATTTGATCAAGGTGGGCACAGGAATGACTTCTGGATGCAGCAGGGCAACATAAGTCGACCTGCAAATCATGCGAGTGATGGCCCCGCCCAATTACCCACAAGGCAAGCACCTTGTCAGCGATTTGTCTGGTGTGAATTAGCGCTCTTTGCAGGTCCCTTCTATAAAGGAGAAGGGGGGGCACTGATGGGCAGAGGGTGCCCAAATACCTGGTGCTCAGGAGCGGCTCCTTCTTTATTCTTGTTAGTTCCCTGCGGAGGGAAACCTAAAATCCGAAAAACCTAGTGCTGCCTATCTAGGGTACAGTAGCCTCTCAAAAGTGTCTGCTTAATTGATTCTAAAAGATAGTTATGGGGAAAATACAGAACAGATTTTGCAATCAGACCCACCTTTGCTCAAAGCAAGATTCTAGAATTCACTACCAGTGCAACTTTCTTTGTCTGTGATGCTGAGGATCAAACCCGGGCCGCACGCATGCCAGGCAAGCACGCTACCGCTTGAGCCACATCCCCAGCCCTACCCGTGCAACTTTGGACAAGTCATTTCACCTTTGTGCGTCTAGGTTTTCCAGTGAATATATTACCTAGTCGCGTCCTTTGGAAGTTTGTGTTAGTCGCAGGGGTGTCCCCGCCTCCATAGGTGACAAGAACAGGCCCCTTTGCTGCTCCTGCGATTCGTCCCCCAGGCCGCGCGGTGGCGCTGCGGCTCCGGGGAGGCCTGGGGCTTTCGCAGGCGAGCGGGGGCGCGCATGCCCCTGTGGACCCTGACGGCAGCGGCGTCGCGCAGGGCGGCCTTGGTGAGTGCTGCGGTTCTGGGGGCGCACGCCCGCGTCCGCTGGCACCGGGGTGGGGAGGACAACTTGGAGGCGTGGAGCAGGCCCGGGGCAGCCCCTGCGGGCGGCGCGCGTGAGCCGGAGCCAGCGAGCGCAGCGCGGGATGCTAGGCCAGCGCTCGCCCGGAGACCCTCCCTGTCCAACGATGCGGGGGAGACCCGGCCCCGCAATCCTCTGCCTCCGAGCCTGACTCCTCAATTGCCAAAAAAGACACCCTGGGCCCGAAAGCATCTGAGGCCTTTTGGGCACCGACATTTCGGGGTCGTGGGCGGGCCCAGGTCCTGAGCTCTGATCCCCGGCCCTGTCTGTCCCCCTACAGGCTCTCTCATCAGTCACCCTGGCCCTTCTCTGCTTGGACGGTGTTTTCCTCTCCTCGGCGGAGAATGACTTTGTCCACCAGGTCCAGGAGGAACTGGACCGTTTCCTGCTGCAGAAGCAGCTGTCAAAGTATGTGGGGGATGTGAGGGGGTCCTTTGATGCTAGGAAGGGCAGGGTTTGTCCCCTACTCTGGAAGCAGCACCCAGGTAACTGGCTGGCAGCTTGCCCAGGCCTTTTGTCCTAATATATTGGCCCTTGGCCTCTTCCAGCCACATCTTTCCATTGTGATTCTGAGCATCACCCCAAGACTAAAGGGGCCTGCTCAAGAATGAGGGTGGGACCAGTAACTCCCTGTGGGCACCTGTGTTCAGGTCTTTTGCATCCTGCCTGGGGCCTACTGAGGCAGAAGGAGCCTGGTATTAAGCCACCATTACCCTGGGAGTGGACCTGGTAGGAGCCAGGTCCCAGAAGCACCTGCTTAAGACTTCTTCTGTTCCCTTCCTAGGGTTCTTCTTTTCCCCCCAGTCTCCAGCCGCCTGCGGTATCTGATCCATAGAACAACAGAGAATTTTGATCTCTTGAGCAGTTTCTCTGTTGGGGAAGGCTGGAAGAGGAGGACAGTGATCTGTCACCAGGACATCAGGTGTGTATCCTGCTGCTTTAGAGGGTCTTCAGCAGTCAGTTCCTGGCCAGTCCCTGGGAGGGTGGTGTTTGGCAGGATCCAGGGCTGGGTGTGGGCCCCCCCTCCATCCCTAGTCCTACGACAGTACTGCCTTTGTTTTCAGCAGTTGACATGCTTTACTTGTGTAACTCACTTGGCAAATTCAATTTTTCATTTGGGCCAGATGAGATAAAGAACAATGTAAATAGTGAGGAGGGGTCTGCCCCTCTTCTTGGTGAGCATGGGCCCCAGAGAGACCATGGCACCAGGAAGTACCTGCCAGGCTGCTAGTCATCTCTATTCCCATGCGCATCTCACAGGATGAGCATCTTATCATTGTAACTCTGATCCTAGTGTTTAAAGTTATGTGCTTTTCTAATAACGTAATTCCTAAAAGCAAGTATTTGCCTTATGCACTGTGTAACCAAACATTCAGCCATCTTTGATGTAAAGAGTAGTACTGAGGGCAAGCTGGCTGCTTTGGACTTGTGAGAGATGGTATTCTGCCTCCACCATGTTCTTCACAAGGGATTTTTAAGGGTCAGTTTGGTCTGGGTGGCTCAAGTCAGCCATTTTCCTGTGGGCCCCAATATTCTTTGATCATTTCCTCCTGTTCCTGCTCTAGGATACCAAGTTCAGATGATCCCTCTGGCCCTTGCCACACTCCTGCCTCCCACACCAGAAAGTACCCTGGTCCTCGACCCACCCCCAACCAGGCAGCGGCTGCTGGTTCCCGGGGTGCACGGGCTCGCCGATGGCATCGAGGACGCAAGCCGGACCAGCCTTTGTATGTGCCCCGGGTGCGGCGCAGGCAAGAAGAATGGGCAGCTCCCTCTACCCCAGTGGTCAAGGAAGAGACCCCAGCTGGTGGGGTCTCTGAAAAGCCTGGAGATGCTGGTGCTGGGGACCCTGATACCCATCAGGGACTCACCACGTTGATGACTCAGGGAACAGAGGACCTGAAGGACCCAGGCCAAAGTTGTGAGAAGGAGCCACTGCCGGAGCCAGTTGGCACTGAGCCCCCAGGACCCGAGAGTCCATCAGGAAAGGGATGTGGGGTGGAGGCTGCCACACAGCTTGGGTCCAGCCTGCAGCCGGCCCTGGAAGAGGGGAATGGGAGTCAACTGGAGCAGAACCCAGTGGATGAGGAGGAGGAGGAGGAAGAGGAGGAGGAGGAAGCGGAGGAGGAGGAGGAGCCTGGCAGCTGCTCCGAGGAAGATTGCAGTGAGCTGCTGCGGGAGGTGATGAGGCTCTTGAGCCCAGAAAAGGGAGGGCGGCAGTGAGGTGGGTGTGGCTGCAGGTGGATGGGGACAAAGGGTCATGGGGTGGAGGGCTGGGGATGTGTGGGTGGCTCAGGCCTGGGTGTGGGGTGACAGGGAGCATGGGGGTGGAGGTGTGCATTTAGATCCCAGCTCAACCGTTTAGGAGCTAGTAGATGCCAGGCATGTCGTTTTCCTTTTCTAAGTCTGTTTCCTCATCTGAGAAAATAAAAAGGAATAGATTTGCAAGGTCCCAGACAGAAAGTGCAAGTGCTTTTCATGCACTACAGAAAATCACTCTTCTACCTGGAGCTTTGTCTTCAAATCATATTTCCTTGGAACCATGTTTCTGTCCCTGAGGTGGGCTGTGGGGCTGGTTGGTAGGATGAGCATGTTGGATTGCTGTTTTGAACCCGAAGAATGCAGACTGAAAGGAGTCGCTTACATATCACATCATTAATAAGGGAATGAAAGATCCTGGACTTTCCCAGCTCTGTCTCTTACTAACTGCAACTTTGGGCAAAACTTCTTAACTCTTTGCCCCTCAGTTTCCCCATCTGTAAAGGGGGTGTATAGAAGGTACTTTTCAGGCTTATGTTAAATCTAATGTGTGCAGGTTCCAGTTCCCAGTGGGGACTCTGTCAAACCGAGTGCACGCCCTAAAACTCCTGAGTCCTGAGTGGCTCATCCCACTCTGAGATCATGTTGTCATTCTCAGACTCTTGCCAGCAGGGATCCCTCCTTCCAGCAGAACTGTCAAGGGTGGTTTTAAAACTGGTCGTTGGGTCCCAGTGTGTCTGAGCTCCCCTTGCCAAAAGGTCCGATTGCTCCCAGATCACAGACAAGCTGACTGAGAAGGAGATCCAGATCGAGAAGGTCCACCTGGACACGTCCTCCTTCGCAGAGGAGCTGCCTGGGAAGGAATTTGCCCATGTGGTGGAGATCTATGACTTTGAGCCAGCGCTCAAGACTGAGGACCTGATGGCGACATTCTCTGAGTTCCAGTGAGTGCCAGCAGGTGGCAGGGGAGGCCGGGTATTGCCTTCTGGAGAGGAGCTGGGACAGCCCTTTGTTGTCTGCCCCCGCCCCCCAAGTACCTAATTCTGCAGAAAGAAAGACAGAAGGTGGGCATGTTGTCTTGGCTCCTGCTCCCGGGCAGGTCAACCTGGCTGTGGCTGGGGAAAGGGACAGGGGAGAGCAGGGGCTTTGGTTATAGACTCGGCTGCTGATACTGGGAGGCCATCAGTCCCTCAGGATGTGGCAGCCCTTCAACTGGCCAAGGGTCATCTTAGTGTGGGAACTCTTTGGGGGGAACTGGCTCAGGATGCTCAACAGGGGCCAGAGGGATACATCAGAGGGGACTTCACAGTTACCCTGATTTCCCTTGGATTCAAACTCCCGACTTCCATCTTTTCCCCTCTTTTCCTTCTCCTCTTCCTTTCTTCACTTCTCTTTTCCTGTGGGGGCCCTTTAAAAGCCCTTTCCTGCTGGGTCCTTACTCTGCCTCTCACACGTCTTCCCTTGCTCTCTCAGCCTGAGCTGGAGGGGCAGCCCAGAGGGGCATGGTTTGCTCTTATCCATCCCTTTTGGTGTGGCCAGATGCAGCCACCAGTGACCTCCTTAGCTGGATGGGCAGTGCACCAGAGGTGCTGGGACAGCTGCTTTCTGTCTTTCCCAGGCACAGACCTGTGGTGCCTTCCTGAGCAATAGGAAGAATGCTGGCTGAGAGTGCCTGGTCCTGCTTGTTTCAGGTCCTGCTTCCCTGACCACCATGGAGGCCTTTAGCCTCCAGCCTTGGGGCCCACCCCCAGCCCGGCTGTGATGCCTGCAGGGAATCCCCCTTCACCCTTGGCCTTGTGCTGTAGGAGCTCTTCAGATCCTGGCTCCTTCAGTGCTAGACCCTGGGACCTGCCTAATGGATTTATAGGGTAGTATTTGTCTCTCTGAAGCTGACCACATGCTCTTGAGAGAAAGCTTGCTGCAGTTGCTATTTTGAGGTCCCAGTGCCGAAGATCAGGTGGGAGGGAACTTTCCTATGGCATCCAGTGGGAAAGGGCTTGGCCGCTGACTTCTGTAACCTCCTGTGCCTTCTTCCCCCACAGGGAGAAGGGGTTCAAGATTCAGTGGGTGGATGACACTCACGCACTCGGCATCTTTCCTTGCTTGGCCTCAGGTAAGGTGGCTTCGTGTTGGGCTCAGTCCCCTCTTTGACCAGAAGGGAGGGCCACTCATGTCCAGGTGCAGGCCACCCCAAGCCAAGGGCCTGTGTGGTTCTGCTCCCAGCACTAGCTGGAGCTCTGGGCTCTGTCACAAATAGCCTGGATAGGCAGGCCATGTCCCAGCCTTAGTCTCCTCATCTGTAAAGTAGCAGAAGGCAAGGACCTGTCTTCCCACTGTGTCCTGTTGTCCTCTGTGAAAAAGGCAGGTGCTCTGAGGTGGAGCATGACCAGGGCAAGGAGTGCAAGTGTCCCTGGGGGGGTTTAAGTGGTGAAATGATAGTCTGATCTTAGCTCTGGGGCTTTCAAAGACAGAGTCTGCCTCACCCAATGTGAGAGTTACAGCCTTGCTATTGTGGCTCCTGCCTGTGGGCTGAGGGCATACCTAGAGCCCAGGTAGTCACTCCCATGCAGATCTGCAGGGCTCTGGAGCATGAGGTGAACTGGGGCTGTTGTCTCTCATCTAGCCAGAGTGGTGGCAAAGCAGTCCTACCCAAGCTGGGGCTGGGTACTCAAAGCTGCTGTGTACTCCTGGGCCCCAGGGATCTCATGCAGCAGTAGGGGATTTATCCAGATTCACTCTTTCCCCAGCTGCTGATGCCCTGACCAAGGAGTTCCCTCTGCTCAAGATCCGGCCTCTCACACAGGGAACCAAGCAGTCCAAGCTCAAAGCCTTGCAAAGGCCAAGTAAGAACACACTGTCCCTGGATGGGGAGGCTGTGCACATGTGTGTTTTGTTTGGGGGTGAGGAGCAGGCCTTCTCTCTCTGTTCTCCTCTTTCAGTTCCCTGCTCTTTAGGGGTATAGCAGCCCATGGAACCTTGATCCTGCCCCAGGGGCCCTGGGAGCCCAGGGCAGTAGCCCCGTGAGAGCATGGAATCTGCCATGCTCAGCAGGGTTTGCCCTTGCCTTCACAGCCTCTTCTGAGCATTACTCCAGGGGAAGCTTGGTCTTCCTTTCGGAGAGCCATGGAAAGCACACCTTGCAGGGGTGAAAAGTATTTGGGCTCTGGGGTCAGCCCTGAGTGAGGCCCTGGCTCTGTCACTCATTCTGGTTGACCTTGAGCAAATCACTTTGTGAGTTTCTTCCTCTGTAAAATAAGCAGATTGTATGTGATAGACTGGAGGCTTGGATCAAGGAACACACAGACCTGCTTAGAGCCAAGAGGGGCACACAGAAAGTGCCAAATAAATGTTAGTTCCTGCCATTTTCTCTTTGAGAACACCTGGGTAGGGATTTTAGATGCCAGTTTCCCATGACTGCAAAGTAGTGGCCTACAAAGCAGGCCTAGCGGGAAGGCCAGTCGGGGCCACCTGTGTTGAGGAAGGTGATGTGGTCTTTGTCTCAGATTTCTTGGGAACAATAAATATCCTGTCTCCACCAGACATCCCATCCTGACTTGATTTCTCATCCAAAGGCCCTACAAAGCAGGGAGGTGGACAGGATTAACTTCTCTAATCCCCACTGGTTGCCAAGAGATGAGAGGTTTGGGTCAGGATTCTACAGGGACCCTGGAACACGGAGGCCTGGAGACTTGGCCAGCCCCTCTCACAATCAGGAGGGCTTCTGTGGGCACAGCTGGGCCTCTGGCCCCACACATGTAACTAGATGTCAGCTTGGTGCTTTGTTGCTGGGAGAAGCAGCCAGTCTTGATCCCAAGTACCCCCACTGGGTGGGGCCTTCCTTTCAGAGCTCCTGCGTCTGGTGAAGGAAAGGCCACAGACGGATGCTGCAGTGGCCCGAAGGCTGGTGTCCCGGGCCCTGGGCCTCCAACACAGAAAGAAAGAGCCGCCTGCTGTCCCCAGTCCCCTGCCGCCCTGAAGCCCCAGCTCCTAACACCACAAGCCTTTACAGATGCCGGGACAGCTCTGTGCCACTGTTGGAGCTTCACCGTGGGGTGGTCAGCTTTAATTTGGTCTAGTTCCACAAATTGAGGGAAAAAAGAAATAAAAGCTTTTTAGTTCTAATGTTTGCTTTGAAATGTAATTGTCTGCGGCAGGACACTAGGGGGTGCTGTGCCATCTGCAGTCCCATCTGTGCTATGGGATTATGGCTATTGAAGGCCAGCTCACCCTAGGAGGCCTGGAGGATCCCATCTGGGCCTTGGGGACATTTGTAAAGTTTACCCTACACCGGAGGTAAGTTGCTCCTGCTCCATGCCATCTGCCCAGCACCCTCCAGTAGGTCAGGTATGCCAGCTGGCGATCCTTTGTTGTAGAGCAGCTGAATCAAGGTGATACTCAGGTCCCAAGGCTCTGGCTGGGCTGGTCCCCATGCTACATGGTAGTGTCACAACAGGCTCTTTGCAGAAAGAAACACTAACAGAGCCAAGAGGTGAGATCTTAATGCATGCCGAGGTTGCTTCCCCTGAAGGAACAGATGCAAGGGTGTTCTGGCACAGGCCCAGTGTCTCTTCTGGCTTGGGTGGTGAGGTGATGCTGTAGGGTCCTTGCCTGAAGCTTTGGTGTCACTGTGGACCTGATTTGTTGGGCCCTAGTATACCCTTTACACATTTGGGAGCCCCCTAACAGTGGCTGGGTTCACCCCTCTGCCACAGGAAAGGGCTCAGAGTGCCTGCTCTGCAGATGCATATGCTCTCTACCAGCTTTGGGAAGCTGCCTGTGACTTTTTAAATCTAGTTGTCCCGTGCAATCCTGACACAACAACTATGTCCCTGGCAACTTTCAGCAAAAAGCAGTTCAGGAAAGGTCATGGCTAGATTTTTGTGATCTCCCTGGACTGCGCAGAGGGCAGCAATTGTTATCCCACATTGGACTGTGGGGGACATGGGAGCCATCTCTGCATGTTGTGAAACTGTGAAACTATAAAGCTCCTTTTCAGTGACAGAACACAGGAAGCTCAGGGCCTGTACACACTGGTTTAGACCAAATCTGGGTGCACGTTGTCTCAGTCCACAATGCAAGTAGGTATAAGTGTAATAAGACATGGGTTTGGTGAGCGTTCTCATCACCCAAACCCAGGTTATAACACAATGGAATCAATTGAATTGAAGCGATAGAAAGATGACTCACACAAGTGGCTGGTTTTTCTTTTGAGCTATATTTTCAAAGGCTCAGATGCCTGATGTTGAATGCCCCTAAGTTACTTTGTGTTTCAAAGTTTGTGAACATATAATAATGGTATCTTGAAAGTAAGAGGGAGCAGGGGGAAAGCACCAACTCTGGGCTCACTTAGAAAACACGTGGCATCTATATAGTAGTCCTCCCTTATCTGAGGCTTCTCTTTCTGTGGCTTGTTACCTACAGTCAACTGTGGTCCAAAAATATAAATGTAAAATTTCAGATGTAAACAATTCATAAGTTAAATTGAATGCTTTTTCTGAGTAACATGATGAGCTCTTGCACCATCTTGCTCTGTCTAACCTGGGAGGCGCATTTGTCCAGTGTATCCACACTGTATACACTACCCACTTGTTAGTAACTATCTCAGTTATCAGATCCACTGTAAAAATACCACAGTGTTTATGTTCAAGTAACCTTGATTTTACTTAATAATGGCTTCAAATCACAAGAGTAATGATGCTGGTGATTTGGATATGCCAAAGAGAAGCCATAAAGTGCTTTCTTTAAGTGAAAAGATGAAAGTACAATAAGGTATTTTGAGAAAGAAACCATATTCACATAATTTTTATTACAGCATATTGTTATAATTGTTTTATTATTAACTATTGTTGCTAATCTTTTAACTGTGCCTAAATAAAACTTTGTCATAGATATGTATATATAGGAAAAAACAGTATATATAGGGTTCAATACTGTACGTGGTTTTAGGCATCCACTGGGGGTTTTGGAGCATGTGCCCTGTGGATAAGGGGGACTACTGTACTTAATAAGTGTGACTAAAATTGACTAGAGGCAGTTGGCTTAGTTGGAAGAGAGGTCGAGATATTCAAGTTAGCTGGAAATGACCTAAGAGAAGGAGCAATGGGATTTAGCCTGACCACCTCTGGGCTGAGAAGCTCACATTTGCCCACGTGTAACTGGAGAATAAAGCAGTCCTATATGATCTGCGCAGAGTCTGGTGGTGCCAGACTCAGGGTGGACCACAGCTTGGGTGGGTCAAGCTGATGACAGCCTGCGTTACCACCCAGGGTCCTGGATAAGGCTGGATCTCAGAACTGCTCCCATAGCCCTTCGGACAAGTCCCAGCCCCCAAGGCCTTCCGAGGCCACAGAGGTCAGGCAGCAGCACCTGGTGAACGAGGGAGCTCCCTCCTCCTGAGCTGGGTCTGCACGGGGCAGGCTGCGGTGATTAGTCCTCCCAGGGAAGATGTACTGTGACCTGAACACGGGAGGTGACCAGGAGCCTTCTCTACTGCGTCGAGAGCTGGTTATTTAAGAGTCCACTGAACTGTTCAAACTTCTGTTCCGTCTCATCACTGAAGGAACCACCTGGGAATCGGGGAGAGAGTTTGGCAAGTTAGACACTCAGCCCCGAGGGCCTGAACCGAGGCCACCTCTGAGCACCCATCAGGAGCAGGGCCAGATATATAGGGACCCTGTTAAACTCAAGTGTATGTGTGAATAAATGTGGTCTAATTTTTACTGTCACCAAGAGTGAGGTCCATCACCTTCCTGCAGGGGAGAAAACTGCTTTCCATTTTGTTCCCCAGGTCGTATAATCCAAGGGAAAAGCCTCTACTAGAGACTAGACGTAATTCTTGACAGAAGAAAACCTGATATACAGAGCCCACAAATTGCTGACACCCACATTTTTGAGGTCAGATGCATAAAGTTGGTGGCCTCAACTCCAGCCCTTAAATGGCTCTGGGGTCTGTTCTTGCTGGGCCGGCTGGTTCTGTCCCACCCTCTCTCTGTGGCCAGGGCTGGCTGTGAAAACTAAGTCTCAGCCCAGGCCTGAGTCCGGGAATGCGGTGCTGGCCCGGTTCCCCAAGCTCTTTGCCCAGATGAGGAAGCTGCCTCTGCTCTTGCCCATTTCTTGGAGGGTGGGCTGAAGCCCAGGGGCCTTACCTATGTGGCAGTTGTACATCCAGATGCGGTGGCCATCGTAGCGGCTCCTGCACTTCATGATGTTGTTGGAGAAGTCAGATTCTGGGACCTCATAGTTGGGGTTGATGACAACCTGGGGGAGATCATGCCACAGGAAGTTGCTCCCTCCTTCCCAGGCCATCCTCCACCTCAGGCCTGGGCTCTGCCAAGGCCAGCCCAGCGTTCAGAGCTGGGGACCTCAGGAGAGGGGAGTGTGGCAGGTGCCGAGGAGCAGCTGGGGGTGAGACTGGCCAGGGAGGGGCTTGGCCTGGAGGAGCAGGACCTTGTGTCCCTCTTTCTTGGTATAAAACACACACCTTTAGCAAGGGTCACTTTCCTCCTAGGAAAGCAGCTGGGCCTTCTGCAGGAGGAGGAAGCAGGTTGCCAAGGGGGAGTGGAGACAAGGACTGTGTGGTGTGGAACACGAGAAGAGGGGTGCTGGGGACAGGACACACCATCCCCCTCTCTGGGCACTGGGGCTGGACTTAGGTGGTCCTGAAGTCTTTCCTTGCTCTGCTGGCCCAGGATCTGGCTTGGGACTGTTGGTGGATACTGGACCCCCTCTGCTATACCTTCTACCCCACCCGCCTGCTTCCTTCCTGTTACCCTGGCTGAGTGGACACAGCTAGAAGCAGCAGCAATAGGAGGGACAGAGAGATTCTGGGTGAGCAACCAAAAGAAAGGAAAATGACACTGGAGGCCAAGATGAGGAGACAAAAGCTGTATGAAGGGGACATAAGTGACAGGGCTTCCCTCAGGGGCTGAACACACTGGAAAGGCTGCGTTTCCCACCTCCTGGTGAGCAGGGTTGGGGGAGTATGCTTGTTAAGGAATATTCTAGGTGTGAGGTCCCAGAGGGCCCTTTAGCGGATTGCCTGGGTCCTCCTTCAGAGATGCTTTAGCAAATGGAGGTCCACCTGGCCCCTCCTGTGTCCAGGCTGGAGGCAGTCACTCTGAGGACCTGTGTCTGGCCTGGCTGGCCAGACCTGCCAGAGGCCATGTCCCACTGTGGTAAATGCCTCACTCTGAGGTGGCCTAAATTTTCTTTGGTCTCTTTTCTACCCAACCACCCTGGTTGTCCCCTTGCCCCACCCATGTGACATAGGGCAATCACTATCTCTCACACTGAGGTCCAAGCAGTCCCTTGCCCACCAAGTGTCCCTGAAGTGTGGCCATGAGGGCAACAGGATGCATCAAGGATTCCCACTGGGCTGTTAGGGCCCATAAGATCCACTTGGGGATGAAGAGGAGGCTGAAATCCAAGGGCTCCACAATGCCACCCCACTCTCTATCTGGGGTTCTAAATCCCATGAGCATTTGCCAGAAGGACTTTAATTTCCTATATTTCTGTGAATCTTGGAAGTGACAAGAAAGAGGACAAAGCAAAGACCACAAGAAACCTAGTGGCCCTTTCAGTCCTGTCTCAGTCTTTGGGCACTGGTCATTACTTAGAGCACCTATTCCTTCTCTCCCAGTGCCCTGTCCTGTCCCTGCAGCAGAACCTGGTGCCCACAGGTGGCACTGTATCCAGAAATGGCCAGGCTTGAAGACATCTAAGACTCTGTGTTTATAACAAAGGAAATATTTCTTTCATCAGAGGCATTAACATGCCCTGAGTCTGTTTGCTAACTGTATCATTTAGGGGTCAAAAACACATAATATGGAGTTGAAGTAACAAGAGTTTGCCTGGCTGTAAAATGTGGATAATTCTAAGGCTCCTTCACTGGGAGATTCAATGAGACAGGCTGCCTGGCCCATCATAAGTCTTCAATAAATCATAGTTGTTGAATCAATGGCATTTTTCAGAATACAGGATGATACCCATTCACTGGCAAAGACATAGCAGACTGCCAACATGGGCTACCGGGCACTGTGTACGTGCACAGAGCCACAGATATTCTCTTTTTAAAAATAAAGAACACTCTGCAATTTGGCTGGGCCTCTCCAGGTCTGTGGTTCTGGGATCATGGGTAGAAAAGTGCTTGGTCATCTGATTTCCAGCATCTGAGGCTGCCAAGGAGACCTCTCAAAGCCCCGTGGTCACTTCTCTGCAGATGCAGGTTCTTCAGGGAAGCACATGGGGGTGGGGACTCAGCCAGCTGAGCACCTCCTTGGGAAAGCCTCCAGGGACACCCGCTATGGCACCCAATGGGGGCACACTGGGAAGTGAGATGGGTAGAAATGTGTTGAAATGAAGCCTCTGCAGACAGGAGCATGGCCATGTGCCAGAAGGGGAGTCAGTGGGGTCCAGTGTCCTTTGTCTCCCCTGCCAAGTGGACCCTGGTGAAGCATGCCACTGTGTGTCAGAAGCTGGGAGGCCAAGGCTCCCTGGCTACTCTTCCAGGCTGGCCCTCCCCAAGGGTGGAAGCCCTAGGGAGTCCCCACAGTACAGTCATTGGCCAGGCTATCCCAGCTTGACATTCTACCATTATAGATGGATTTCTTTGCATGGAGAACAGCCCCTCAGCAGAGCCTCTTTTATGACCCAGGAAAGAGTCAAACACACGTGAGCTCATATTGCTTTCAGCCTCAGCACAGTAGGGTGGGGGGCACTGGGGTAAATCAGGGTGGAGGGGAGAGAAGTTCAAAAAGAAGCCAAAGGAATGGTTGTCTAAGAGTCCATGGAACCCGTTCCTGGCTCAACGACTAAATCAGTTTGCAAATGCATTTGGATTTGTGCCAGGGGCTGAGTGAATTGCATTCTGAGGCTGCCTCCCTTCCTCCCATGAGCAGGGCCCTCACCTCACCTGGAACAGGTAGTCTCCAGGGGGCACGTCGGTGATGTCAATCCACTGGCAGTCGATGTCATGGCGGTACATGTCCCAGCAGCCCATGGTGATGCCTTGCTCACCAAAGTTGGCACATTCGTAATTCTTCTGAATGTCTACAGGCAGGGATGGTGGGGGGGGGGCTGTCACCATGTACCCACGACCCCCTGCCTCATCTCTCTTCCTGCCCTCGAGCTCCCACCTTTGCTTCAATGAATAAGGGACTAATCACACACACATTTATGCAGCTGCTGTGCCTGGCACCTGTCTGCTTGTGCAGACAGGCTCTAGCTCCCCCAGCTGCCTAGGCAGTGGGTATAGTGAGAATACACATATCTCTCCTCGAAGGACCCCTGGTGTCAGGGCAGTGGGTGCACCACCAGGTGATCCCAGTGCAGGTGTGGTGACCTATTAGAGGTGACCTATTGGGTGACCATGCCCTGCCTGGGGAAGCAAGTGAGAGAGGGTGGGCAACTCTTGTGAACTTGGACGTGAAGGATCATAGTCTGGTGGGGGAGGGGCACTGGGCTTTGGGACACCTGGGAAGAAAGGTTTCTGGCAAGCAGCAGGAGGCCCATGTGAGTCAGCCAAGGGTCTATACCTGACTGGCAGGCCGTGGCCCTAACAGTGCCCGCCCGCACAACTCTGGGGAACAGGTGCTTTAGAATCAGGTTTTGCCTCCCTGCCTCAAGCCTAGCAAAGGCCTCGCATGAAGAAAGGTCATTGTGGAGAGTCAGCAGTGGCCAGGGGACACAGGGATGGGAGCTGGCACAGGGGTGGAAGCACTGGAGCCCTTATGAAGTCCCCATGGTCCCTCCCCCAACAAGCCTACCTCCTTCACATTCTGTGTCCTCCAAGCAGAAGCTGGCCTTGTGGCCCTCTGCCACCTTGGTGCCATTGAGGTTCAGCAGGTCATAGTGGGTGAACACTTCCATGCTGTGGTAGTGCCTGGGGGCCAGAGAGAGGACGGGAGGGGAGATGTCTTGAGCACTGTCACCTGCGAGCAGTGGCTCAGCTGGCCATTGGCCTGAGGGAATCTTAAGCAGTACGGTCACTGGGTGGCCAGGAGGGAAGTGGGAAGGGCAAGGGAAAAGGTAAGGAAGCTGGTGACCATGGTGCTTCTCAGAGAGTGTCGGGGCTCCAGAGTCAGCCAGCCTCTCCCCTCGCCAAGCCTCGCAGACCTCTATTATTTTTAATAAGTGGGGGCCCTTCTGAGCCCTCAGGAGGCCCTCCCCATTTGCTTTGTACCCTTTCTCTAGACTTGATTAAAAAATCATATTCCAGTGTCTTTTAAAGACATTTTCAAGGTGGACATACGGTAGGAAGGGAGAGAGGATGAGAAGGGGGAGGTGCGGTCAGTAAGGGGGGGAGTGGGAAAGAAGAGGCATGAAGAAACCGTGTGTGGCCAGAGAAGGACATGCACGCATTCTCGGGACATTCATGCACTTCACCTCCAGACCCTGGGAACTGAATGACGGTGTCTGTGCCGCTTGTATAGAGCAAATGAAGCAAGAAGGGGAAGGAGGAGAGCCGGGGAGGCCCTCTGGGAAGAGAAGTGAGTCATTCTCAGGGAGAGACATGGGCTATGCCTGGGAAGGCGCATCCGGGGTTCTGGAAGGGAGTGGGTGGAAGGGCACCTGTGCAGACAGGCTCTAGCTCCCCCAGCTGCCTGTCCACAGCAGTCCATCTCTTCACTGGGAGGAATTGAGAACAGATGCAGAATCTTGGAAAGTGACACGTTTGGCTCAGAATAAACAAGGCAAACATGGCTGCTACGTGGAGCATTCTGGAATCCCTCAGTGCCCAGGACCAGGGCTGAAGGCACTGGGCTGGCTTTAGCACCATCCCAACCTGCCACGTGTGTTGCCTAGGAGTGTCTGCCGATATCCCAACGTGCGTGTGTCCACCATCACAGGGATACTTGGAACAGTGAAGAAGAAGGGGCAAGTCTGGGGTAGAGTGACCTGCTTTTGTTTATGGTGGACCCCAGTTTCCTCTTCGGGAAAGAGGAATCATAACATCAGCCCCTTGCAGGGCAGTGTGAGGAGCACATAGGTAAATGACAGAAAGGCCTCATGAGAGGCTGGTACAGGGCGGGTGCTCAGTACCTGTCAGCTGTCTCATTATCACTGCCATCAGCAGCTGTGGTGGTGGCATTTAATACTACCTAGAGTCGGTATGACTCTCAGGCCTTTGGCGGCCCCCACGCCCCATGCCATACATAGTGGCTTCGAGCTCCCTTTGCTGTATAGGGGCAATGGGGGGCAGAGGGAAGAGGGGGACGGAAAGTGGGGCTTTCTGAGGAAATTAGAGGCTCTCTTTCCTTCCTCCTGTGTTTGCTGTGCTAAAAATAACGCCAGGAGTTGCTAAGTCGGGCTTCCCCCAGGTCACTCATGTTTCTGGGTGAGGTGGTGCGGAGCCGGGGGCCCTGGGAGAACACTCACAAGGAGCATTTTGTGGCAGTCCAAGTGATGACTTTCAAAGAGTCTATTTTGGCTTCCTGAAGGAGCCCAATGAGACATGAGGTCTGACTCATGGCCCAAAAATGTCTGCCTCTTTCAGAGAGGGGCTTATGTGACCATGCAGGCCGGCTGGAAAGACTGAAGAGGGGTAGTTTATGTTCCGTTGTCTAAACAGAATTCAGACGGAGCCCACAGACGGGCTGTTGTGAGGCCGGCCTCCTCCCGCGCTCCTGCTTCCTGAAGACCTGATTTCAGTCCTCTCTAGGTTCACTTTTTCCCCTCTGGGGAGGGAAGCAGCTGGTTTTACGGCTCCTGGGTTTTCACCAGCTTCTGACCTGAACGTCTCTCCTTTACCTCGGGGGTGTACGTGGGCATCCCCTCAAACCCAGGGGCACATTTGCCTCCCAACAGGCCCCAGGTAGAGCCTGGAGACCCCCCTGGCCTCCCCCCACCGCTGCCCAATACAGATGGGGGCCCTGGGAAGCGGGAGGCCACGCGCCAGGCTTTCTCTTCCCAGGCTGGGTGTCACGGAGGGGCCTGACCCCTGGGGCGGAGGCAGGGAAGGAAGACCTGGGAAGAAGTTCCAGAACACTAGGAGAAGACAGGGCAGCCTCCTGCCAGATGGAGGTCCTCGTGAAAGAAAGGAAGGATGGCCCTCACGGTGGGACTCCAAAGCTGCTGTCCTGGGACCTGGTGCCCCTGGGGGGAGGGGTCAAAGTGGGTGACGACAGAGAAAGCCGGTTCAGAGAAAGACAGGCGGTCAGGGGCATTCTTTGCGATCCTCACTCACTGGTGGCCCCAGGAAAACTCTCAGCCAGGGGCTCTGCGCACTCGGCAGAGGTGTTTGTGCTACACGTCTACTGCCACCCCAGCCACGTGTCCCTGGAGCCTCCCAATCGACCGTTTGGTAGAGTTCTGCCGTGGTTGGGCAACGCTCCTAACTGCAATTCAAAGACACTGGGTGTCTTCCAGTTCCGGGGGGGCTGCCACAAAAGCTGGGGCCCTTCAGGGGGTTCCACCCTGCTGTCCTCAGGTGCTGGGCAGCCACTTGGGAGGAACAAAGCCCACGGATGTGCTGAGGGCGTCTCACTGGCTCAGAGGCCCCGTCACCTCTGTGGGCTTGGACCCTCCGTGGGTCTGCTCCACACCGGGCGGCACGGCAGAGGACTCCTTTCTGCAGCAGTGCCATCCCTGATGTGGGGGCTGTGGCCATGCGGGGCCCACTCCCCTGCTCCTCTAGCTCCCAGCCACCTCCTCCCGAGGCTTCCCTTGGGACATAGCAGCTGCCCTGCTGTGGACATTGTTGAGCACTGGCGCCCAGTTCTGTCTGGTCCCTGTCAAAACTGGGACACGATATGCCAGTTGAGCAGGTGTGGCCCACTTCCTGGGGCACAGCAGACAGCAGAGGGGCCTTGGCAACTTAGCGAGACTCTGTCTCAAAAAATAAAAAATGGACTAGAGATGTGGGTCGGTGGCTAATTGGCCCTGGATTCAATCCCTGGAACAAAAAAAAAAAAAAAAAAAAAAAAAAAAGAAAAAAAGAAAGAAAATCCAGCAGAGGGTCCACATCAAGATCATCAGCCAAGGGATGATGCACTGGACAGAGAACAACACTGAGGGCATTTTCCCCCACGTCCCGCTGGTGAAAAATCTTCCAAAGGCCTCAGTCCTTGGGTTTCAGCTTAGAGCTTTCCAAGAACATGGCTCGGTTCCTCACTGTAGCATCAGTTACATTGGGAATGGCATGTGTTTCCCTGTTCACATTAATTTGAGCCAGGGTTCTCCCGCTTGGCTCCACATATGGGCTTGATGTCTCTGTGAATCTGCTGAAATGGGACGCTAAATCTTCCAGAATTTTTTTTTTTTTTAAGTTGCGGCAGGGCCAGCTTTCATCAGCCTCCCAAGGGGACCCAACCGAGGCTTAGGCCAGGCACCCTGCTGGAAGGCCCACCCGAAGAGTCTGGAGAAGTTTCCAGGGACTCTGGAGGTTGGGAGTCCCCTCTCATGGTCCTGGGATCTTATGGACATAGTTTCTCAGTCAAGGCTGAGGAGGGGGAGGCCTGCAGGGCATAAGCCTAGCTGCATGTTCTTCCTACCCCTCCCTCCCAAACGGTTAGTGGGAACATCTGTAAGCAAAGAAATAAAACAGACCACAAAGTCAGGGTTCCCTCGGGCTCCAGATCAGAACACTTCCATGATGTCACCATGTGACTATTTCTAGAGGAGAGACTGATTCCATATGGCACTTGGAGAGTCCTACCCTGTAATCTTTGGGTGGGCCGCCATATGCAGGGCTGGGATGCAATTACCTTCCACTTACAGACCCATGGGCAGCGACAGCCCCACTGGTCCCCGGCTGACCACGTACTGTCTGAAGGAAACCAGGTACCAATGTCACCACGACTTGAATTCTATTCGACTTGCACTTTGAAGAAGACTGACACGCTTCTATATAAAGATCAGAAATTCTTCAGCTCATTAGGACTCTCGAAACAACAAGACAATCATTGTAAAGGAAAATCAGCGCCCCCCAATGCCACCATAGTCCTTTCTTTTGAAATAGGTCAAACAACTCTATCACCACACTGACTTGAGTGGGATTAGGCCACACTCCTGAAGCTAAAGATAAGTTTCTGAAGAAGACGCAGCCGAGGTGAAGAATCTGGGCTCTGGAGACAGAAGGCCCTGGCAGGGACCCTGCTCAGCAACTCCCTGTTATCTTGGGAAAGTTCCATGACACTGAGGCTCCATGCCTTACCTAGGAAAACAGGGATCCAATGGCCTGGCACTTAGAAGAGCCAACACACGTGAGCACTTCTGCTTGTGACGGCAGCATCGCAGAGCAGAAGGAAGCCCCGCAGTTCATCCAGACCAGGGCTTCCCAGGCTCTGATGTGCAGTCACCTGGGAGTCCTGTTAAAACTCAGGTTCGCATTCATGGTCTGCAATGCACCCTGCGTTCAGGCTCTCAGGTGGTGGCTGAGACACTGGCGGAAGGGCCTCACTTTGAGAGGCAGGGATCTCTGCAAAGGCTCTGTTTTATACCCGAGCATAGAATGGGGGAATTACCAGAGGAAATCTGGAGACTCTGGGGGGAATTCCTGCTCTGTGACTAATAGAGGCCCCCTCCCTTCTCTTCCAACTGTGCTGACTTCTGTCTTCCTACCCTGCCCAGTCAGGTCTGCGCACACAGTGTGACCAAGCAGGGACAGTGGGTCTTGATTAGATACGCGTCAAGGAACAAAAGAAGAGGAAAGGAAAAAAAGAAGGACAGAGGAAGGAGGGCAAGTCAGGTGGCTGCAGTAGGCCCCAGCTAGGGCTGGCTTTAGAATTTCACTGTGTTCTTTGGTTCTGGCCCAGGATTTATAGCCCTGGGATCATATCAACAGACTGGCAAGCCAGGTGATGTGCCCCAGGCTGTCTAACATCCTGCAGCGGGCTGGAGAGCCAGCTGGGGAGCAGCTCTCCTGACCCTGGGCCCCATTCTCTTTCCACGTCCACTATCTCAAGATATTTAGAGCAGATATCAGTGCATGAAATACCCTTCCACATGAACTTGGCATCCAGCAAGTGCAGAACCCTAAAGTACTGCGCAGAGTTCACACTGTGTGTATGCACGTGAAAACCATCCATGGAAGGCCCATGGACGGGGTGGCACTCAAGTGTGTGGCCCAGTGCTAGAGGAGCTGGGCACAGGCAGCAGGGGCTAGGCTCAGGGGCAGGGACTGGGAGTGGAGAACAGCTTCTGTGAACGCGGAGGGCCAGCCTGGTGGTCACTTCCCCCTCTAGTGACCCTGGCCATTCTGGGTCCTGCAGGACGCAGCAGACTGGGGCAGGTGGGTGATGATGGGAGGGAGGGCCCACCTGTGGCAGTCGTGCCAGATCCAGGCGTGGCGGCCGTTCTTGGGGCGGAAGTCGGACTGGCCGTTGTTGTGGATCTGGGAGGAGAAGCGCAGCAGGCGGCGGTAGCCCGTCGTGGGGTTGGTCTGGGCGGCCGAGGCCGAGAGGCAGTTCTCCTCCATGGCGCACTGCAGCATGAACATGGGCCGGTCCTCCAGGTAGGCGGTCTGCTGGACCATCTCGGCATTGAGAACCAGGTCAGGGGCCGCTGGGGGCGCACACAGTGGTCAAGGGTGAGGAACCCCTACCCAGGGTTTCACTTCTGGTCCCCGCCACTGCCATCTCCTGGAACAGCTCAAGGGCTCAATGTTACCCTCCTCATTGAACATGACCCCCAGTTACTCTTTCCCTTTGCTGAGCGTCCTTTTTGACACCCCTGGGCTTATCAGGGCAGGTGGGCAGGTGTTGATGTGGGCGGTGGGCACAGGAGGGTTCCTTAAGTTACTTTAATGATGGGGAGAGAGAACACTGCCCACCCCTGGGTCTGATTCTTCTGGGCATGATGTAGATCTATAGTCTGCTAATACTGTACCCTTAAAATACACTTCCACTGTTGATAAATATCCATTATGACATTTATTTCGTGGCTACATAATATTTAATTCGTAACCTTACCTATCTTACATATTTTTAGATATATACATTGGTGCTTTGGAAATTCCTTTCCCCAACTACTCTAACATGCATTTAGCCAAACCAGCTGAGAGCTGTGTTCCTGGACCACATGGCTACTGTCCCTACCCCCTTGGAGAAACAATCGAGTAATGCGTTCAGCCTCTGCTGGGGGTCACTCGTAGCAATGGCCCCCTACAACTCATTTCTGCTATGAGGATGTTAAGGTATTGTTCATCTCTCAACTCTCAATCCCCATACAGAGAAATTCCCTTTGATGTCAGAATCCAGACTAGTGGACTTCTCTTGACTCAGAAATTTGCTTCCGCCTCATGGGCACTATAAGTTGCATTAATGAGGAGGTTTCCCTCTTTCCTTTGGCTGCTAGGAAGCTCACTGTGATATTAATGACCTCCCCATAGTAAGTGCATAGAACTCTGTGGTACAGACATTTTTAATTAACCTCTCTCCAAGCTCCATTTTTGTGGTACAGACCTTCCTTCCACCTGTTTTCATGTTATGCTATCTTGAATTTTATTTAGGTTTATATTAATTTCCTTTTTGGAGAGGATGGAACATTGAAAATATAAATAAATTGGTGAATAAAGAGAAAGCCCCTCTGCTCTTCTTGGGCTAGTAGTGGTGACCTCGCCATCTCTCCTCTCTGACGATGTGATAGCTGGTGAGCCGATCAGAGGAGCTTGCATCAGGGCTGTGAGTCCTGATTACAGGGGCTGGGGTGTGCTGACTGAGGTCGGTGTACTCAGATTCCTTGTTACGGTTTAGATATGAGGTGACTCCCAAAAGCTCACTGTGAGACAATGCAAGAAGGCTTAGAGGTGAAATGGTTGGGCTCTGGGAGTTTCAATCTAATCAGTGCATTAATCACTGATAGGAATTAACTGGGTGGTGACTGTAGGCAGGGAGGGTGTGGCTGGAGGGGTCTCTGGCCTGAGCTGTTTCCTCTACCAGGCTCTTCCACCAAGATGTCTGTCTTGCCTCAAGCCCCAGGGAATGGAGCCCGCTGGCTCTGGAATGAGACCTCTGAAACCCTGCATGCCAAACAAACTTCTCCTCCTCTAGAATTTTTCTCGTCAGGTCTTTGGATCACAGCAGTGAAAAGGCTACCTAAAACACCCCTTGTCCTCAGAGATGGTTAGAGGACAGTGCATCGTGTTCACATATGATGACGCAGTTGAACATATGCGTCATGGCATTTGATCTCCAGTTGCTAGAGACAACTGCAGGTGTCCATTCCGGTGGTGCGGTCAGCCAGTGTCAGCTAACAAGGCAGGGTCTGCTCTGAGTTCCCTGGTCAGTGTCCTGGCTTTGCAACAGAGATGGCTCAGCGAGGCTCTCCAGGTCACACGGGGAGAGCCAGGTTTGGGTTGGGGAGGACAACCACCCACCAGGCTGCCCTGCTGGTCCTCCCTGCATGGAAGAAGCCTCTGTGAGGGGGACATTGTAAATCCTGGCTGGGCTTCCCCTGAAATGCCCCGTCTCTAGAACTCCCAGGCTGTAATAGGTGACGAAGTTGCCTCCAGGGTCTTAAAACAGGAAATGATGTACAGAGCAGGTGGGGGCAGGGAAGCGGATGCATGTGTCCTTGTGCTGTGTCCTATCATGGCCCCACCTGCTTTCCGAGCCTCCAAGGAACATATCATCTTCCTCATTTAACTGGCATGAAAAAGGAGCCCTTGGTCCCATAATTTGCCCTTGCTCACTGAAATAGTCACTGGTGGCCCTGTGACTTGAGCCTGGGGCTCCCAGGCTCCCAAGCCTGCCACCGGCTTTTGTCTCCCCTGCATCATCAGCAAGGTCCTGTGACTGCAGCCCAGGCTGGAGCCCAGGAAGCAGAGACCTCCCCCAGCCACACCCTCCCTGCCTACTCACCACCCTGTTAATGGCTCATCTCTCTCCCCCAGCTCTTCTCACTTAACCAAGTTCCTTCTGCCTTCCTCCTCCCCTCAGCCTGCTGGGGTGGCAAGGGAGGGAGGCGGCCCCCGGGAGCTCTTACTTTCTGAGCAGGCGACTCCGGCCCCATACTGTACCCCACCCTGGGGGCAGACCACGTCCTCATCGTGGCGGCAGTGAGCCAGGGACAGCTCCGTTCCCGAACACTTCACTCCGCTCATGACCACTTTGTTGGTGTAGACATTCCCGTGCCAATACCAGGTCTCCTGAATGAGTCAAAAGAAATGGCCAGAATGTCACCTTGAATCGTCACTCTCTCATATTCTGTCAACTGACAGCCTCACAAAAATCCCATGGTTTTATGATCCCATTTTTCAGATGGAGATGGCTGAGGGGCAAGGACTCACTCACCCCAGCCATGCACTTAGTTGGTGGCAGAATGAGTGAGAATCCAAGTTTCCCGACCCTATCACTGGGAATCTTCCTTACCCCCCCTTGGGAAAGTAGAGCTGAGTTTGAGATCAAATGGCTGCTCAGTGTTGCAGGTCAGGAATGGCTGGCACCTCCAAGTCATCTGTCCTCTCTCCCTGTCCTGAGCCATGACAGACATTGCCAATCAACAGAAGCACTCTCCTTTAATCCTGAATGGGAGCTCAGAATCCTCCTCAACACAGGGCTCCAGGAAGACCCGACCAATCGATCAGAATTGCAGGAGAGAAGAAACCATTTGTATATGTCAGTCATTATTTAGAAGTCTATGAAGTCTAGCTTCTGGATTTCATTCTGGGGAAAGCACTTAATAGAGCAGTTCTGCATAGAGGCCGAGGAGCCAGCCGCCAGGTTTGTGAAACTGAGATTTATTGGGCCCCTTCCATCTATGGGGCTCCAAAACACTGTTGGGACATATTCTCCCACTTCAGAGAAGTTTCCAGTAGAGAAAAGTGAGAAATTGCGGGGAGTAAAGTCAGGTGCAGAGCTGGGATGAGGATCTAGGTCCCTGTGTTCTTGAGATCTCTAGGGTTAATTGTATGTGTCAATGTACAAGCCACAGTACCTGGACATTTGGTCAAACACTATTCTAGATGTTTTCTGTGACATAGTTTTGAGATAAGACTAATATTTCAATCAGTTGACTTGAGAAGCAGAGTACCCTCCATGATGTGGATGGGCCTCATCCCATCACTTGAAGGCCTTAAGAGAAAAAATGACTGAGATCCCTCCAAGAACAGGGAATTTCTGCCTATAGAATGCTTTTGGACTTGAGCTCCATCAACTCTTCCCTGAGTCTACAGCCTGTCAGCCTGCCCTGCAGAATTTGGACTTGCAGCGAATTAAAAATCTCAACATCCCCCCTCCTTGCATATATGTAGTTTTAACCCTTTGTATCCATGGGTTCTGTGTGCATAGATTCAGCCCACCACATATAGAAAAAAATTTTTTTTGATTGTATGTGTATTGAGCATGTACAGATTTTTCTTGCTATTATTCCCTAAATGATACAATATAAAACTATTTACATAGCATTCACATTGCATTGGGTATTACAAATAACCTAGAGATTATTTACAGTAAATGGGAGGATGTGTGTAGATTATGTGCAAATACTATGCCATTTTACATAAGGGGCTAGATCATCCTTGGGCTTCGTATATGAGAAGCGTGCTGGAACCCATCCCCCACAGCTACTGAAGGATGGGATCACTGTACATTCACACACCCTCTTGGTTGTATTCCTCTAAAGAACCTGATCAATACCCTCCTTATCCTCCAGATGAAAAAATGGGTTTCAAGAAGAGATGGGGCTTTCATTGGAGGCAGGTTTGGGACTGATGTTCGGTCTAGGCCCGTTCTGTGACCCCTGCTGAGGCCCAGGTGTCTCAGGCCTGAGCTGACAGAGAACAAAAACAGCTGGAGAGGGCTCTGTTGAAATGTGGCTGTTTTTCCGCTCTCCCTGGAGAATCAGAGTGAGCCCAGCTGGTCATAAACAGTGTTAGCAGAAACACCAGGTTGCCCTGGGAAGCTGAGCTCTGAGGATGTGTCACTGGCCTGTCCCTCCTGGAGGCTGAAACAAAGAGCCTCAGGAAAGAGAACCCGAAGCCTCTGTTCAGGGCTCAGCAACTCCCAGGGAGCAACCTGGGCCTGGTGGCCTGTGGAAGACAGGCTCCACAAAGACGCTGAGTTCCTCTCCTTCCCTGCCCGCTCTCCTCTCCCCTCCTGTGAAATGCCTTCCTTAGGCCCCAAGCAGGGTGGCTTAGGACCAGGAGCTGAGCAAGATGGGTCTCAAAGAACTTTCCTGCCTAATGAGAGTTTTTAGCACCAGGACACTGAGGGCTTGGGATTCTTATTTCCATGTCACAGGGAGGACAACAGGCAGAGGGTGGCTGCTTTGGCCCCAGACAGTCCTGCAGCTACTGGTGGAATGGAGCTGGGAGCAGACCCACAGCATCTTGGTCCTGTGCTCCTTCTGACAGGGTGGGACAGAGGGAACATCAGGCCAGGGCTCAGTGGCCCAGCCAAGCCAACCTGTCTTTACAGAAGGGGCCTGGGAAGAAGGGACAGCTGACAAGACAAGGGCTCTGGACACTGTTTAGAGGTGTACTAGGTCTCTGGGGAGGATGTGTGAGGTGTGGAGAGCCGGGACACACTCTAGCCAGAGGGAGCTTCCAAGGGATGGTAAGGTGTTCGGGGTGTTAGCCTTGGCCCCAGTGGTCTCCAGGACCCAAAAGACTGAATTTCTTCCCTCTGCAAAAGGCAAATCCCCCAAGGCTCGGCCCTCAGCCCAGGGACAATCCAGTGTAGAAACAGAGTGGCTTCAACAGAGCCGAGTCCCTCTTCTGCAGCTGGAAACATGCCAGAGGGAGGGAGACACCTGCCCAGGCTCAGAGGGGCAGGGGACAGAGCTGTGGCCTGAACGAGGCCTCCTGCCTGCAGGTGTAGTGCTTGGCTCTACCTGCCTCGTGGCTAGGAAGGTTCCGGGAAGAGGGGTGCTGGTGGACAATGGGGAAGGTCAGGCTGGGTGGAGGGTGGGCAGGGCCTGCGCCCAGGCTTCTCACCTGGAAGGCATTGCTGGCGAACCCCAGGCCCAGCTGCCGGCAGACCACCATGGCCTCCACGATGCCCCAGTTCTCGCCACACACCGTCCCCCACACGAGGGACCCGTTTCTCTCTGTCAGCACCTCCACTCGGCCCTCATAGGGATTGCGGCCCCCATTGAGGCGCAGCTGTGGAAACAAAGAAGGCATGGTCACCAGGACAAAAGGGAGCTTCCCCATAACCCCAGCTTCCCAAAGCCAGGGGGTCCTGCCTGGGCCACGCTGGGATTTGGCAGCGTCCTCTGGCTGGGCTTGGGGTATAGCTCAGTGGTGGAGCACTTGCCTAGCGTGTGCAAGGCCCTGGGTTTGACCGTCAGCCCTGCAAAACAAACACCCCCCACCCCACCCAATAGCAGCATCCTCAAGACCTTCCCTGTGGTGGCATTGTGCCCAACACAGCTTTACAGTGAGGTCCCCACCCAGCGTCCTGGGCCCTGTACACTGAACTGTGCTGGTAATTCCAGATCCAGTCATTCACCCAAGAGGTACTGAGTAAGTAATATGTGACAGGCACAGTGCTTAGATGGGACATCTCAGGCAGACTTTTAGAGGTCTAACCCCATCCCTTCCTTTAGGACAAGCCCTCTGCAAAACCAAGGCCTGAACTTTAGGAGCCTGTGTTGGGGTCTGGGGGTGCCTTCCTTTCCTCTGAGCCTGGTTCCAGGCTCCCACCTCCACCCCTTGCGGCCAGCATGTTGGGGAGGTGAAGGGCACGGGGGTGGAGCCTCCAGTAGACCAAGCTTAGCTCTCATGTTTCTGGAATGGCAGCCCAGGGGGAGGATACAAGGCCAAACGACTTTCCACTGGGTTACTGTTTTTTAGTTCTTTCCAGACTGTGTCCTGCCTTCCTGACTGCATCTGGGGCAGATGGCTCCCTTCCCTGCCACTGATGCATAAAAACTGGCTTCCCTTTGTCACCTCAAGGTCAGTTAAGAGGCGGGGACTAGGTGCCTGAAGAACCTGTTCACTTTTCCTGCTTCCAGAGGGTGGTGTGCTCCAGCCAACCCTCCGGGAGAAGACTACTGCCTCTTGGACTGTGTTTGGGAGGTGCCAGAGGGTCTCCCCCCTTGTCCACTGCTGCTGGCCTGCCCTCCCCTAAGTTGGCTGACCATGCAGCAGTATCCCCACCCTGGATTCTAAAACCTAATAAAATTTCAAAGGCTCTGGCCAAAGAGCATGGCTTCCACATTGACTCTGGGGCAAGGAAATCATGTGGTCACCAAAGGCACTTCCCAAAGCCCTTCCAAAAATGACCAGACCTGAAGCTACATTTGACATGGAACAGGTTTGACTGCTCTGGAAGGATCCAGGTGGTTTACACACCGAGGTTGATGGGAGGGGTTCTTCTCCTTTCTTTAGAAGACTGGCAGACACAAGAGCACTAGGCTTGGTGTTAACCCAGCATCGAACCCAGCTAACCACTCCCAGGGCCCCACCTCACACGCCAGCATCCTGGTGACTCCTGGGCTTGCTGGCTGAAGGTGGGCTGACCTCACCAGTGGTAGTGACACACAGGAGGCCTCAGGGACAGCCAGGAATCCCGGGTCTGCACCTGTCCACCACCATCCCATGAGGTGGCCAGGAAGGCCAAGCCTCCTCAAAGTCTCTCAACTGCCAGGCACTACCTTTCCTGCTCCTTTGGTTCTCAGTTAATCCTACAGGGGATTAAAGGAGGGCAGGAAGCGCAGGAGGCTGCACTGGGTTTTGATAGGGTTATGCCCAGCCAGTCCCACACCTATTTTGGGAGGTGGTGGGGTGAGAGGTGAGGAAACACAAGCCAGATGTTAACATGTAAGGAAGTGGGGACATTCCAGCTCCCACGCACCAGGGCCAGGCCCACAGCTGGGGGAGCCGCAGGTGGAGAAGGGCACCGCCCAGGTGGATCGGCTTGCCAGGGAAGCCCGCCTGTCAGCTTACCCAGGGCCTCCACGGCGGCTCTTCTCTCCCTGCAGGGGGGACATGGAGACTGCTGTGGCTGAATAACAAGACCACCTGGTCCCAAGTAAGCAGCCCTTCCCAGCCACTACTGCAGAGGCCTGTTCCCTACTGAATGGGTCTGGAGGGAAGGGACCTAGGAGTCATCTCTCCACTCTCTCCTTTCATAGGTAGAAACCAAAGACTTGAGATTAATTAAGGAATCAGCTATGGGGTGATTGTTAGGCACTGAATTGTGTCCCCTCCTAAATCTTACCTTGAAGCCGTTGACATTCCCCCCACCATGTGACTGTATTTGGAGATGGGTTCTTTAAGGAGGTAATGAAGGTCACATCAGATCGTGGGGATGCTATGGGCCAGGCTATATGGACAATGACCAAACAGACTCCATTTTACCCTGAGACTCCATATCATGTAAGAAATGCTTCTCCCGTGGGAAAGCCCCACCTCTGGACCCAAAAATAGTTACCTACTATAACACACTTGGCAACACAAAATAGCAATTCTTACACAATGTAAAATTGTTCTCTTTGCTTTCTATATTTCTTGGGCAATGTATTTTGTCTGAGATTGATTGTCTAGACGTGAGTAACCATTCTCTAACTTGTACTCAACTAGGGTCATTTTGACCCACTTCTTTTCTGTTGGCTTGCTGCTATACCAACCTGGAAAGTCCTGTGGGAAACACCAATGTACCCATTGCATTGTCCCGTTAACTGCCCAATTCAGCTTCTGTACTTTCTTGCTTACATTGGCTAAACCCCCAAACATCCCTTTTGTGATTTTTTTTGGCTTAAATATGAGGGCAACTGAAGGCGGGCATGCTACCCTGACTATCTCATTCTTTAGAGAGCAAAGTGTCCACCGCTGGCCAGCAATAAAGGCTTAATTAGAATGGCAATGTGTGTCTGAGAGTTATTTGAGGGTCTCGGTATCCGTGTAACAGGGACTAGTGTCCTTATAAGGTGAAGAGACACCAGGGAGGTAGGTGTATGCACAGAGGAAAGGCCCAGTGAAGACACGGGTGGAAGGTGCCATCTGCATGCCCCAGGACAGTGGCCTCAGAAGAAACCACCCTGCCAATGCCTTGACTTGGACTTCCAGCCACCAGACTGGGAGAACACATTTGTGTGCCACAGACTAAGTGCCTTGCAGGGAGAACTGACTGCCATCAGACTGCAGTCCCGTCCCCTAGCAGAGTGTGGCCTGCAGGGAATGACTGGGCATCTGCCACTAAGGAGGTGGGGCTTATGCATGCTTTCTCATTTGGCACATTTACAAATTCTAGGTGACAATGACGTTCATGGTGATAGCAGCAGAGCCCGAACCTTCTCTGAGTTCACCTCCGAGCACCCTCATTCACCCTGGAGAATCCTTCCCTGTGAGGCCTCCTGCTCTGTCCTCTCTGGGGCCTTGGTAGCACAGTCCCCTCTGGGCATCCTGTCTCCTACCTTTTTCTGAAAGCCCATGACAGGGATGTTACATCTCACGCCAGCGTCCTCCTCATGGCTGCAGCCCTGGGCCTCCGTGTTGAGTTTGCACTCTATGATGGACTTCTCCGTCCCCGTGCACTGGACCTCATTGAGGTGGATGGGTCCCATCCCTGGTGAGGCAGAGGGACATGGGCCATGAAAGCATCAGAAGGCAACCTCTGGAACTGGTGAGAAAGCCCTGGACGATGAAAACCTGTCTCTCCCATCCTCCAAACTCTCCTAACTGCTGCCTGTGGTCAGCTCAGAGACCCCAGCTCTTCTCCCTGTAAAGAACACTGTAATTATCTTGGGATTCACTTCCACCATAGGAGCAAGAAAAATTCTTTACTAACCTGAGGTGTGATCTTGGCCAAATCACAGTGTTTCTTACATTGATAAAGGAGTTGGACTAGAAGATATCTAACAGCGTTCTAGGCATTTACGAATCCTAAGCCTTGACTGCTGCTAAATCAGTTAGGGTCTTTGCAGGAAAGATGGTACATACAAATTGGGTGTCTGGATTAGAAAAAGGGAATTTTAAAATGAAGGTATGGATGGAGTGTAGAAATCACAAAGGCAGTTCCGGTACTCAGGATCTAATAACATTGGAGCTTGGATGTACCCCTGTGAGTAACAGGAAGAAGCCACCTGAGAAGAGCTGTCCCCTTGGTGGAGGGACAGCACCCATGGGAGCCCTACAGGGAAATAAACACCCCCTGCGCTCCTCTCCTCTGGTTCCTGTCAGTGCTCTGAGTTGACCAAACCCAGCTGTGCCTTTGGGCACCTGGCACCCTGGGCAACAGTGGGGAGTGGAACTGGAGGCGCAGATGGGACATATCCAGCAAGTGCCCCTTGGTGACAATGTGGGGACCCTTCTCTTAGTAGCACTGGGATGACAGTAGTGAGCCTTCCACAGCTGGGGAGAGAAATTCCAGGGCGACCACTCTCCAGTTCCCTTCTGCTCACAGAGGTGCTGCCCCTCTGCCAAGGCCATCAGGCAGCAGCAGGTGCAGTTCTAGGCACGTGCTCTGGGGTTCACAGACACTCCACCTCTTTTTGGACCCTGCTCTGCTGCTATCTCTTTGCCCTCCTGATCCTCCCCATCCCCCCACGTGGGTCCTGTCCCTCAGTGCTCTAAAATGATCTCAAACCTCCCATCTTCATGAGCCTCTCCTATGACCTCATGCCTCCTTTGAGCCTGGCACACTCCTCCCCACTGGGGCAAACCTCTGGGAAGAGTCTCCTGAGATCTTCCCTCGCCTGTTTCTCTGCCAGCCCTCCCTGTTCCAGGAAATGGCACCCCCAACCACTGAGCTGTTTTTGCTGGAACCCAAAGGTCATCTCTTGGACCTTCTCCTCCTCCTCCTGAATCCCTGACAACCCATCAATCATGTCCTGCTCACTCCTCAAAATCCGGATGCATTTTTTTTCATCACTGTGACTCAATATGACCCTAACATCTCCCATGTATAAAGACACAGTGGCCTGCGAGCCTTCTTCCTTCTGGCTTGTTTCAGCCTATTGGCCACAGAACAGCCCAGGAGAGCTTTAAATGCATGTTGGATCATGTCACTCCCCATCTGAAAATGCCTGGCTGGCGGCTTAATGCACCGAGGGAGAAGCAGGCAGAATTCACAGTCCTCAAGTGGCCTCCGAGGTCCTGCGTGATCTGGCTTCACTTTTGTGCTCCAGCTCTGCCTGCTGTCCTCCCCACAGCTGGGTCTCGAGGCTCCTCAACGGAGCTGAGTGCTCCCTCTGCCTGGACTGCTACCAGCTGACTCTTGCTCATCCTTCACTTCCCCAGAGAAGCCTTTCTGACCCCTACATCACCCTAGTCTACTTTGGATTCCCTCACTGAGCACACTGCTTTACTGAACATCTGTCTGTCTTCCCTGCTGGGCTGGAGGACCCACAAGGGCAGGGTCCCTAGCTTTCCCTTTGTGTGTTCCCAACCAGTGCTTGGCATATGGCAAATGCTCCCTGGTGTCTCTGCAGATGCTGTTGACTTCACTGAACACCTGTTACCCATCGGCCTCTGTGCTAGGTGTTGGAGATTCAAGGAAGGAGGAGCTAAGAGCACCCAGTCCTGGGGGAGGCAGGAGTTACACAAAGACTTGTGGGGTCAAGAATAGAGACAGAGAAAACCACAGGTGCTTCAGAGCCCACAGAAGGTTCTCTTGACCCTGTTAGGGGGTTCTGGAGATAGACAGTGTTTATAGCATACTGAGGCCACAAACTGCCTTCTGGGATCCACTCCTACAGTAGGTAAGAGCCAAGTTTCCATTTCTCTGGAAATCCATAAGCAATGATGCTTCCAATTCCCAGGAATTTTATAAATTTATAAAAACACTTGGGGGACAATGGTTGAAAGCACCCAAGGACTCAAGAGTGCAAAGGTATGTGTTACACAGTACAGATGCTAAACAGAGCCCTTGAAGCAAGCACAACTTATAGGTCACAGGAAGGGGCAGCAGCCTGGGGTCTAGGTCCCCAGGGGCCTCAGGGGCTTTCTGCAGACTCTGAGTATGGTGATGGGGATCTGATGACAGCTGATCTCTACTGAGCACTCACTATGGGTTGGGTGGATCCCATCCTAAACCCACCGCTTATAAACATCATTTCTTCATTACAGCGATCCCATAAAATGAGGAATCTGAGCAGCAAATATGAAGTAACAGACCCAGTGGGGGATCCAGGATTCAAACCAGACAGTAGCCCCATGGCATGGTCTCGCTGAGCTTCTGAAGCCCTCTCAGGAGAACCAGGAGGGAAACCTGGGTCGGAAAGGAGCGGAAGGTTTTGTTTGGGAAGGAGCTCCCTCTCTGGGTTAGGTCCCCATATTCCCTTGGGATGCTACAGCTGCCTCCTGCTCCTGGGGTGCCTTCTCCTTTCTGCCCATCTCAGAAGACGACATCAAGTAGCACTTCAGATCTGTCCCCCTCCCTGACACAGCTTGATGAAAACCTCAGCATCGTCTAAACTGCTGCAGCCTTTAAGCTCTGGCTTAGGAGGCAGTGAGCTGGTCAGCTGGCCCCAGGCCGAATCCAGTCTCAGGATGGAAGGCCAGGGAGCCACGGATCCGTGGGACATGGCACACCTTCCTGAGCCGTGCTCTTCTGTAGAAGGACAATGATAACACTGATGGCGCAGGCTGGAGGTCGTGAGGAGTGGGTGGGACTAAGTCCTTCAGGTTCCTAGGGACCCAGGAAATGGCAGGCACTGTCATCAGTACTATTCCTTATATATCATCAACTATTTTTAGTATAAGTTATCTTTGGGTTATTTCTTATTTCTCTTACTTGATGCCAGCTCTTTAAGAGCAGAAACCATAACTAAAGGAGTTGATGGAATAAATGAATTCTCCACTTCAGGATGCAGCCCAAACGGCCCTCAGAGGATAGTGGAGGGTTGCTAGACCATGGTGTAGGCCTCGCCAAGAGAATGTTTAACTCAAGGCTTGACATGCTTTAAACTCCATCTAGCAATTGGTCTGTCCCCTTCTGACTTAATTTCTATGTAAACGTATTGACTCTCCCAGACATCAAGGAATGAGACCCTGGAAGATGGCACATCAGAGGCGGAGCCCAGAGATGGGAGGTTCAGTGTGTCCCACCTCTTCCCTGCCCCTCCCTGTTCTGTAATTTGTGGAATGGCGTGGGGGATGGTGGTGACATGCTGGGCACTGGGGACCAGCTGTAGCATGCTGGGTACCTTTGGGTCCCTGGTTCCTGTTCCTGACTTGGGTTTGACATTCTACATCCTTGACCTTCAGCATTTACTTGTTCTGGGTTCTGGGTTGTTCCCGAAAGCCCTCTCTTCCTAGTACCTTTCCTCCTCCACCCTGGCTCTGCTCCTCCTCCATGCACAGACCCTGGCCTGGGTGACCACACGTTTGAAGGAGCGACAAATGACCTCCTGGAGCAATGCCATGGACTCTGTGGTGTCAGAGGTCAAACAGACAACTAAGCCGGTTATAATCGGATTTTAGAAAACACAACAGAGCAGACCGGGACTTTCGGTGCTCTGCAAGTTGTCAAGGTAAAGCTCTTTCACAAAACCTCTGCTTCAGTTTTGGAGGTATGGCACGTCTGCCAATTATCTCTCACTGTGAACCGAAGAGGTTTAAAGCCACTTCTCTGGCACTGCCCTGCCCATATAGTAGACAGCGGCCACGTGTGGCTGCTGAGCCCCCAAAATGTAGCCAGTACAAACAGACATGCTGCAAAGTCTAAACTATACCCTGGACTTCAAGGACTTTGTACTGAAAATGCAAGCAATCTCATTAATAGCCTTTATATTGATTACACATTGAAATCATAATATTTTGGATATACTGAGCTAAAGGAAATCTTAAAGTTAGTTTCACTAACGTCACGTGACTATTAGAAAATTCAAAATCACACATATTATATTTCTACTGGACAGTGCTGGTCTAGAGTGTTGGAACTACCCCAGGTGTCTGTTCAGAGGACTCCTCTTATTCCGGTGGGACACGTTCATTCATTGTTTACCATGTGACCATCTCCGGAGCACTTGTATTGGGCACGGACTCCAAGGACACGGAGAGAAAAGCCAGGCACAGACCTCACCTAGTGCTCGGTCTCAGGTGGAGGGTGACTGTGTCAACAGAGAGCTGGAGTCCTGCTCTGCGGGGTCCTGAAGTACCAAGGGCAGCCCCCCAAAGACTCAACATCCATCCCGTGATCCAGACAGAGCCTCAGACGCCATCCACCCAGCCACCTTGCCTTACGGTGAAGAATCCCAGGCCCAGAAGGTTCCTCAAGGTCATGGAGCAAGTAGGTAGCTGGGCCAGGATGAGGATCAGATTGCTCAGCTCTGAGGCACTGCCCTTTCACCACCCTGGGTGTGGGTGTGGTCACTTGGTTCATAGAGCCAGGACCAAAGGATGACCCTGCCTGCTCTGTGTGACACTGAATGTGGTACTTTTCTCTTTCTGCCTACTGGAGTTGCCCACCCAATGTGGCAGGAGACGATGAGTCACCCACTGGTTCTCTCAAAGGCAGCAGCAAAAATGCCCGGAGCCTCTTTTTCCTAGAGTTCGCCAGGCCCTCGGAAACCTCTGGCTGCTCTGGGCAGTGAAACCATGATGTCACCCAGCCCCCACCCGCGGTGAATGGAATGTTCATGTCATTGGGAACTTGTTTATTCCTCGGAGTGAGTGGCCCTGGTCCTGTAGGCCTTGGGAAAGGGCAAACCCACATGGGGTCCATTGGTAGAGAGGACTGTGAGAATACTCAGGCGCCAAGGGGACCCTGAAGAGTTCCCTGGAACCAGGGAGGAGGACCACTTGTCAAAGGGAACAATGGAGGCCACGAGGTGGCACATGTGCTGCTAACATCCAGCCAGGTCTTCAGCCTTCAGCGCACACCCAGCATGTGCACATGGGTTCAAGGACAGAGGCAGAGGGAGTTCCAATGGGAACAGGTCTGGGTTGGGGTGGGGGTAAAAGGAGGCAAATCTGGGGCTTAAGGTCCTCTCTAACAGTGCTAACTATGACCCCAAGACTGTCCCTAGTCTACAGGAGCCTCCATCCAGCCTCAGGAATCACTTAAGTGTTGTCTCCTAGTAGCTGGGGTACTGCATCCTACAGAAAGGACTAACAAATGGCCATAGAGAGGTGAACTCCCCTGCTAGAACTGGGAAAGCTCCTTGTTCTTTAAGTGAGCTGGAGGTGAAGTTCAACCCAGGACTCTGGAGTCTCACCCTGGGAAGCCACTGGATGGGGCACTCAGGCCCCGGGTGAGGGGGGACTATTATTCCTCCAGGCTGCAACCAATGACCTCACCACATTCCTTCCTGTGGGGTGATGGCTCCACATCTGACGGTATGGGAACATCCTCTCCCCACACTGTAGGACACCCCACCCCTCATCCACAGCCCAAGAACCTTCCTCGCTGCCTCCTCCCAGCCAGAGTGGCCCACGGCTGCAGCAGCCTCCCTGTACGCTGGAACTATCCCAGGAAATGACTGACCATGACTTTCCTCACCCAAACACAGTTCTCCTAGGGAGGGCTGTGCACTCACGGCTTATGGTGGATCTGGGGTGAGGACTCTTCCTTTGGAAGGACCAGGGCTTGCAAGCATGAGCTGTCTTCGTGAGGCCCAGAGGCAACCTGTCCTGCCATCTCAAAGTGACAGCACTGCTCTCAACAGGCAGCCCCCACGAAAGCTTTCTGTACTTATGTTCTTTGCTCACATGAAAAGTTTGTTCAGGACACTTAATAAAAACCAGGCCCTTTCTCATTAGTGTTTCATGAGGTCAGAGAAGGGCACGCTGTTCACTCTCTCAGCTGTCAATGTTTGTGAGACTGCAGCAGGGTGGAAAGTAAGGTGACAGTGGGTTCATTTGTGGCCTGCATGGTCCTCAGCCTGAGACCCTGCCCTGGAGGAAGGCCTGGAAATCCTGTCTTTCTTGGAGGGGCAGCAGAGAGCCCAGGGTAAGGAGCAGGAGAGCAAGGCTGGAGTGTTCTCTGGCTGCCAGTGTTATTTTGTTTCGAGGACTGACTCCCTTCTCTAGGCCTCAGCTTCCAAACCCATGAAATGGGGACTCAACGCTCTCCAAGATCCCTTTCAGCCCCAACTGTCTGGGGAGAAGTTTGCGATTCTCTAATGGAGCAGCAGCTGCCGGTGGAGGAGCAAAGCACGAAGGGCTGGATGAGGTCACGGTCCCCAGCTGAGGCCAAGCTACAGAGATGTTTTCCCGTGAAGAGAGGCCCCACCAACAGCTGCCCTGTGCCTTACCTTGCCCCAGCCGGGAGCCTGTGACGGCCTCTTTGGCAGTCCCGAAGCCCAGCTCTCTGCAGACCACGCTGGCCGACACCAGGTCCCACTTGTCGTCACAGACGGTCCCCCATTCTCCGTTCTTGAGCACCTCCACTCGGCCCTCCCCGACCTGGGCACCACCTCGCAGCCGCACCAGGGGTTGCTGAAGAGACACACCGTCCTGCTGAGTGCAGAAGCCGAGGCGCGTTCGGCCAGCCAGCGGTCACTGCCCGCTCCCCGCCAGTCCCCTGCTTTCTGCCAGGCCAGGTCCCCAGTCTAGGAGCTGAAACTGTGCCAGATGTGTTTGCGAGGGGTGGTGGGGAGCGGGTCATGCGGCAGAGTCAGCTCAGCACAGCTTCCTCTGCAGCCCCCCAGGAGATCTTCTGTCCTGGACCACTGGGGATCTCACCAAGGACCCTCATGAGATCGTCACCCCACCCTAGGCATGGCTCCAGGATCCCACCATCACTTGACTGCAGAACCTCCTGTGTGAGAGCTATGGAGAGAAGCTCCTACCCCCCCAAATCTGCAAATTCACAACCCCACTTGCTTACAGCGCAGCCCTGGAGACCAGGCCTGCAGGGAGCCTGCCCTGTGGAGAGTATGCTGTGCCCACCCACGAGAGGCAGGAAGGAGCAGAGAGAGGAATGGGAAGATCGGGAGCTAGAAAGTGAGGTTTTACCCAGAAAGCCAGACCTAATCAGGCCGTGACTCAGAACACAGATGCCTCAGGGACAGGAGCCTCCCTAGTTAAGACTAACATCTGTCCAGCTGCTCCCTGATTCCAGGCCCAGCCCAAAGCAGCCTGATTTCAGAAGATATAGCCTCCTGCCCCCAGCATGCAGAGGTGGGAGCATTATGGTTTAAATGGTCCTGGTGCTCACGGATGGCCTGGAAGCCTTCCTCCCCTTCTGGGGTTTCTGGACTTGGACCAGCATCCTGAAGCCAATGGTCATGTTCCACAGATGGAAACCACTGGCCTCAATCTGTTCACAAATTCTGCTTTGCACCAGTTTCTGTGCATGTCTGCATGCTGTGCACACTTACCTACTAGCATTTCTGCATGTGCACGTGTGCTGAGGGAGGCTCAGAAGTCTGTGCGGCTCTGTGTTATTGGGCGACTGTGACATCCTAGTCAGGTCAGACCACAGTCCTTGTTCCACCCTGACCTAAGCTGGCCCAGGACTCCCTTCAACCCACCCACCCATGGCAGGGATGAGGCAGACTTGGTTGGAAGGGGTGGATTTCAAGAATTCACATCCCTTGGCCACCTGAGGGTGGCCTAGCTCTCCATAGCTGCCACTCTGTCTCTCCCAGTGGTGGCACCTAGCTAGCCTGGCAGGATGGGGTGCTGGGGAACTCACAGACCCCCAGGATTGCTCTGATCCAGGCACTAGGGAGAGAGGGAAATAAAGGAGGGGGATGGGATGAGGGCAGATTGTCCAGTGGCTTTAGGAACTTTTATTCTCACCTCAAAAAAATGGAACATAATCAATAAAACTGCTGTTTTCTGTAGAACTTGATCTCCCCTCCCTGCTCCCTCATCTCAAGCTGTCTAGGGGGATGCCAGGGGGCTCCTCCCACAGAACCCAGCATCCTGGCCCCAGCTTGATGGAGGCAGAGTGTCAGATAACCTAGCCCCAGCCCAGCAGTGGCCAGGCAGAGTCAGCTGGCCCTGGAGGGAAGCCGGAAACCAAGGAAAATGTGATGTAATCATCCTGTTTCTTTCTTTCTTTTTTTTCTTTTTCCATTGGTTTGGTATGAACTTGATTGCTCTGCTATAAACCACACAGCAGAGGAATTCCAAAACAGTAGGATCTGGTACTCTGGATGACACACGAGGAGTGCTCACAGGCTCTGGCTCAGGCCAGGGAGAGGACGTGGCCATCAGACTGTGCAGCAGGGGAGGTGGGGCGTGCAGGGGGCTGGTTTGGCTTGTGGAAGGCTGTGAAATAGGGTTGCCTAGGAGGGCCCACGTCCCCTGGCTGCAAGCACGTCTGGTGGTGTGGTCATGTCTGTGTACTCTGAAACCCTTGAGGGGCTAAGGAGGCAGGAAGTCACTCCAAACAGTCCCTACATCTTGAGCTGAGAGCCCGGCCTGTGCTGTGCCCCTGTCATCTAAGGCTCTTCTTCTGTCCAAACATCTCCCCAGACTGGGAGAGGCACCCTGGAGGCTTCTGGCTGTCACCCTGATTTCATTTCTCTTCCTAGGAGCAGTTCCGCAGGTGCCGCAGGGAGGGAAGTAGGGGAGGACCAGGGGAGGGACCGAGGGGACAGGAGGCAGTGAGGAGAGAGGTTACCCCAGAGAGGGGAGGGGCTGTTGCTCCCATGCTCCGCCCACCGTCCTCACCTGGCTGACAAAGGACTCCCTGCTGCCTCCCTCCACTCCCTTATACCCAGGGTCTGACCACAGCTAACACGGGATGCACCAGGCTGCAGTAAACGACTACCAAGTACCCGGGTTGGATGGGCAGGGACGCAGCCCTGACCAGTGGTCAGCCTCTCTCTTCCCCCTCCCTTTTCTCTTCCCACATGCTTTTCTTGCCCACCCACCCGCTACCAGCAGTTTCCAGAACAGAAATATCACAGGGACCATTTGGTGGATGTATGAAAAAAGAAGAGCGAACTGCCCCTCGTGGTTATGGAGGGAAGACAGAATAGGGCACGTTCGCTTTTGCAGAGGAAGGGTCAAGCCTGCCGGATGCCAAGTGGCCACACCTCCAGCCCCATGCTCACCTCTGGTTTGTAGGCCTTCCGGAACCTCGAAGGCCCATCAGGGCTGAAGACCTGGCCAGGCATACAACTGACCACAGCTGGCTGTCCATTCTCACAGGTGATGTTCTTCACAGGGTCCCGAGACACATGGGGGCCCAGCTTGCAACTGGAGATGTGGGTCTCCGTGCCGGTGCAGTTCATGGAGAACCGCCAGTAGCGCTGCTTCCTCCGAGAGGCAAACATCCTGCAGAGGGGAGAGAGGACAGTGACCAGGGCATCGTGGCACACAGCCCTGATTCTAGTTTGAAGCAGAACAAGATGGACACGGCCGCTGCTCCCAGAGCTCAGCCTGCCTCCAAGACAGGGTCCTGCTCAGTGTGTTCTGCCAGCACCCCCTGAGCCCAGGTTTATGCTGGACACCTGGGGACAGGACCCAGAGGGTGCACAGGGCCTACTGCCATTCTAAGAGAGCAAGGACTAACTCAGGCACTGAAATGATAATGACACAGCCTGTCCATACAAAATGCAACAAGGTTTCTAGGGAGTTGAGGTCCCTGACCCCAAGACCCCACTCTCAGTGACTGGCAACCCTAACTCTTCAGTTAATTTAAGCACAAGCTGTTGTCATTCACCGGCTTTATTTCTCTTTGTCAACCATCAGTACAAGTTGACAGCTAAATTCTCTCCCAATGATAGTCAAGACTAAATATGTAATCCAGTGAGAACAGTCTTAAATGACCCCATCTGTGGCATCAAAAGTACAATTTTCTTAGTAGTAGTAAAAAAAAAAAAAATGCCCTGCTCTTATCAAATCCTCACCCAGGAAAATCAGTGAGGTGGAAGCTGTCACCATATCATGTCCTAGGAAATTTCTTAGTCTGTATTTCCTACACATGCAAATTGTTCCTTTTTCGTTTTTTTTTAAGGCAGAATATGGATTAAGATAAGACAATGTGGTTTTTTTCCAAAATAATAAGTAATATATGGATTAATAAAAATGTAACTATGACTCAGTTTCCTCATGTTCAAAGCAGAAGTAGAATAAATATCTACTTAATAAGACTATGATGTGTATTAGCCCATTTTCAGCTACTCTAACAGAATATCACAGACTGGATAATTTATAAACAACAGAAGTTTGTTTAGCTCATGGTTCTGGAGACTGAGAGAAGTCTAAGAGCATGTTGCCAGCATCGGGGGAGGGCCTTGGGTCACCTCATGGTAGAACAAGCAGGCACACACAAGACAGAGGAAATTGGACCAAACTTACTTTTAAAACAAAACCAGTCTCGTGATGACCAACTCAGTCCCACAAGAGTGGCATTAATCCATTCAGAAGCACAGAGTGCTCAGGAATAAGCCTTTTTTTTTTTTTTTTTTGGTGCTGGGATTAAACCCAGGGACACTTAACCACTGAGCCACATCCCTGGACCTTTTTCCTTTTTTATTTTGAGACAGGGTCTTGCTAAATTGCTGCAGCTGGCTTTGAACTTGCAGCCCTCCTGTCCTAGCCTCCTGATTTGCTGGGATTACAAGTGTGAAGCACCATGCCCAGCTACCAGTCATCTCTTAAAGGCCCTACTTCTTAAAACTGTTCCAATCGCAATTCAATTTCAACATGAGTTCTGGAGGAGACAAACTATAGCATTTTGACAGTTAAATTAATCAAAATTTATAAAGCTCTTAAGACAGTATGTGAAACATAGGAAGTGTCTGTTCAATAAATAAATATAAAAGCCCAGGTGAGATACAAGAAGGAGGAACCCCTGTGGCTAGAGAGATGAGGGTGACTTCATGGGAGAGCAGGCTTGTTACTAGGCCTTGAGTGATCGTGGGATTTGAAAAGGAGGAGGGAAGAAGCACCCTGTCCTCTCATGCTGCCAGCTCTTTGGGGCCTATGCACTTGACCCTCGTTGGCAGAACTTTGCAAGATGCCACAGAAAGTCAGACAGCATCATGGCCAGCTGCCCAACAGAAGGCAGGCTGACCGTTGAAGGGCCAGAAGTGGCCTGAAAGCATCTGCTTTGTCTTGGGGCGAATGGGATGTGAGCACAGAGGAAATCCTATAGGCACCGTCATCCTCTCCTTAACCCAAACTGGGGCTTGTGACAATTCCAGTTCACCTGTGGGTGCAACGACACAAACCTTGGAAATGCAGACTATCCTGGGAAATTCAGGATGTGTGCTCGCCACAGTGACATCAGAGAGTGGAGAACTCCACAGGAGAATTATTAATCATTCCAAGAACCACCGCCCGCCCCTCCCCACTTCCTGCAAGGCCCCAGCACAGGGAAACCCACAGCTTGTTCCCCTGGACTCCCCCACATCGGCTGACCGGGAGGACACACTCAGGGGAACAGGAGCTGCACCAGGATTGGTCAGACCACACTGGGCGGCCTTGGCTGAGGAAGTTCCTCTGGCTTCCAGCCATCAGTGAACACCACCCTCTCCAGGAACAGATGTCCTAGGCTCTAATTGAGAGCGAAGCACCCACAGCAAATGCGGAGCGGCCCCAGCCCTGCTCTTGCCTTCCCCCGGGCAGCCCCGATTCCATCTGACATCAGCTCCCAGGAATGCACGGCCCACCATGACCCTCCACGGGCCTTCAGCAGCCAGGGGCCACCCCCTCCTCTACCCCAGCATGATTCACTCTGGATAGATGGGCTTGCCGGCCCCAGCAACACAGAGAGGAGGCTCTGGGGAGATTGGAGGGATGACTGGCCAAGATGGAAGCCACTTACAAAAGAGGTCTCCAGGCCCATGGCTGGGGATTAGTGGGAACACTGAGCTGGACCCAGTCCACTAAACTTGCAATGTCCTAGTGGCTCCCCAGCCAAGGGGGAACTAGGTTGTGTGGGATCCTGCCAGCTGCTGAGTATGTCTACTCCAATGTTCTTTCCAGAATTGAGAAAATAAGTTTGAGATCCACTGGATTCCCCTTAAGACAGACTTAGGTTAAAACTCCATAAGCCCCTCGGACTGGAGGGCCACAGGGATGTTTTGGATCTCCTGGAATCAATGCCCAGGAGTCCCTAAAAGATCTAGTTATTTCCTTCTCCCCAGTGCATGGTCATCCTGGTAAAGGGACCCTTTGGAGAAGGCTGAGAGAAACTACAACAGTATAAGCTTTGGCAGGGCACCGAGGTCCTTTATCAAGGGAACCTGGCCTCTCCTTCTTTCTGGAGTTTTCTGTCTGTAAAGTGGGGCTTAAGTCTGGGAATTGACTTAAGGGCTGTGACTTTCTATTGTTCTGATTCAGGTTAGACTTGTTCACTTGACCTAGAACTTGTCTGCTTCTGCAGGTGATGGGAGAATTCAGTAGCTTCTCTTATCACTGGGAGGTGCACCAAATGCACTTGCCAGAGCAGAGGTCTGCAGGAGTCAGACTCTGCTGTCCCTGCAGGGAACATGGCCCCTTGTCTTTGGTGGTTGATTGGCACCACTTCCTGCCACTCTGAGTTACTCCCGTTGCGCTAGGTTTCCCAGTTTGGTGCTGCCTTTCCCACTGGGGCCTGGCCCACAAAGAAGAGACACTACAGAGCTCTTCAAGGAGGCAGGGGCCCCTTATAAACTTACTGATCACCACATGGTGAAGGGTGTGCATCCTCGACCCTTCTGCCTGAGCAGGTCTTCAGTGACAAACCCACGCCAACAGTTCAGTCTCCCTCAGCCTCGGCATCCCTTCCCCTATGTTAGACCAAGGCAGGCCCAGCACTCACAGTGGGCTTGGAAGGTTCAGCTAACCAAACTGTCAGAGCCCTTTCTAACTCCTGAGTCACGACATTACGAGCAGAATCGCCGCTCAGTGAGTTCATCTCAAATCAATACCTACCTTGAGGTCCTGCTTTTAAAATCAAGATGATGACTACACAGTGTAATTGGCCCCAGGGACAGGGCCCTGATGTGTAAGCTTCGTAGCTTCAGGGTACATACATGGCTCCCCAGATCAGCGCAGAAGCCAGGGCAGGGAGAGAGAAGTCTGGGGTCAGGATGGCTGACTACTTGTGGTGAGGCTAAGGGTGCAGAAGCCTCTGGGGTGTGGGCAAATGAAAGGAGAACAGACGCTCTGAGGCCGTGGGGTAACTTGAACCTGTGAGTGACCAGCAGTTGCACAGGTTAGCAGAGAGAGCCAGTCCCAGTAAGACAGTGCGGCGAACCCGAGACGGAGAGGCTCGCGGGCTACACAGGAGAATTTCCGAACTTCAAAATCCAGAAGGGGCTTTGGGGAATGCTGAGATTATTACAGACACAGACTGAGAACCACTTTGTAAACAACTTCCTTCCTAGCACCACCGGGCTGCATGGGAGGCCATGGGTGTGGTGTCAGCATCACATCACAGGCTGTGGGAAGAGTGAGTGGAGATGGGGAAAGGTGCTACTGGAAGCTACTGATTCAGGGACCACGAAGGCCCTCAGTCTTGGCTCCTAGGCTTCTGGGGGCCTCAACCTCTGAGCGAGGTCCCTGGATATCCTGTTCCCCAAGTCAGCAGTGCCTCAGCCCTGCCGAGCTGGCCTGGCCACCAGGAGGACCAGAGCTGCCACAGTCTGTGGTGCAGACCCCGGGGGACAGCTGTCATGGAGCAGCCCTGGGCAGTCCCAAAGGCTCCTCAGGAGCAGGCAGTGTGACTGAGGCCCACTCCCCTCAGGTCTCCATCTCCTCGGCAGACTGCAGACATGGGCCTGTAACCTCCGAGGCTTGCTGCACTCCGGGAGCCCTGGCTCTGTGCCATTGGCTCCCTCCAATCCCTCCCAGCTCAGCCCCAGAAGTACCACCAGAAATTCTTCCCTTTATCCCAGAGCACATAGAGGCCCAACTGGCCACTGAGTCCCAGGGACTAACCCAAAAACAACAGAGAGGCTTACAGAGAGAAGCTCAGGAGGCTTCATACCCTCCTGCCACCCCCTCGCTGTGACCCTAACCCTAACCACCTGGGACAACTCCTGGCCTTCAAATCCTTTCCCTCCTCTCAGTTAAAAAGAGAAACCCACAGCTGTGGGGATGGCAAGAGCAGGGAGCAGTTCAAACACGTGACGATTACTGGGGGCCATGTTCAAAGTGGCCTCAGAGGGCCTCCTCAAAAGCAGGAGAGGGACTTTGGTAGCCGCAGGTGAAGACAGCTTTCTAATGCCATCGGAACAAGCCAATGCTGCCCAGCTCAGATCTGTGGCCCGGCTGGGGCTCAGGTGGGGCCGGCCAGGGAGGAAGCCTGTGGGGGAGGAGTTGGGTTTCCTCTCTTCCATTGGTAGCAAAAGCCGAGACCAGAGTGTTTCGCCAGGGAGAGCTAGCCAGTTGGTGGGGGTCCCCCAAATATTCAGATGATAGAGACCTCCTGGTGCCAACAAGGTCTGAGCCCTTTTCAGGGACTTGAGGGTGGCACTCACTACTGTGTCACCCCAGGGTGCTGCCCACACTCACTCTTGTACATGGTGGGCTGGGGGCTAGGAGCAAAGCATAGTTCTCTTTAGCTGTGTCTAGGCCATGACCAGGCAGAACAGGGCCAGGTGCCCACAGGGATACAGCTTACCCTGCACCCCAGGAAAACAGAGGTGGAACTGGGGCTTGAATCCAAAGTCAGGAAAGAGGCACGTGAGAGGGCACTTTCCAGGAGGGCAGACCTGGCACCCGAGGCCTGGATCTGCCACTTACTGGTTCTGTGACTTTTCTCCAGTTTCCTCAGCTTGAAACTAGACCTCCACTTCTCGGTAGCATTGCTAAGATTAAATGAAAAAGAACAGTTCCTGGCACACAGTCAGCACAGAGAGACAGGAAAACCTCACTTCCAACCAAATTCCGGCATCTCTCTCTATCCTAGGATTCTGCACCTGCAGATTCAACCAATCTTGGGTCAAAAATGCTATGAAAAAAAAATGTCTGCACTGAAGATGTACGGACTATTGTCATTATTCCCTAAACAATACATCATGACAACTCTTTAAGCAACATGTATAATGTATTAGGCATTACAAGTCATGTGGGGAGGATTCAGAGTATACAGGAGAATATGTGTAGGTTATATAAGAAAGGGACATCATTTTACATAAGGGACTTGAGTGTGGATTTTAGTGTGGGGGAGGGGTGCTGGAACCAGCCCCCCAAGGACACTGAGGGATGGCTGCATACCCTACCCACAGCTTGTCAGGGCACCCAAATCCTTTCCCTGGACACCCCTCAGGTCCAACAGCTCTAAGTCCTACCACTATCTACCTTTCTCCCCCTGGGTGAAATTCACCTTGGGAATCATCACAGCGCTGTCAGGTTTATTTGGGATTGGTTGAAGAGCATTGGGTTGATCAGTTTCTCAATTACCTCACAATTGCTGCCAGTCCCAGATTTCTGAGCAATCATTGCTGAGAGAAAGCCAACCTTTCTTCTAAAGTTGGAACTGTCTTTGCCTGGCCCAGCCCGTGTATTGCCCTTATTCAGGCTACCTGGACTATGAGCTGCCCGTCAGCACCGAGAGGAGGGACTTCCGGGCCAGGAGCAGCTTGCCCTTGACTTTCCTAAGCCTTTCCATTCTCTCCTAGCTCAGGTGCAGGCCCGTCTCCCAGGGCTGCGAGCTTCTCACAGGTAGGGTCCACGCAGGCTTGCTGGAAGGACGACAGCCTGCCCAGCTGTGAGGGGCTGTGGACGGCCAGTCACCAGCCCTGACTTGTTGACAGAGCGGGAGGGCGAGCACCCAGGAAGAGCCCGCCTGGCACAGCCCCTTACTTGTATGCCTTGGTGTTGTAGGTCTTCTCTCCGGGGAAGCCGAACATGCCACACACCACGTGGGAATTCTTGGCCGTCCAGTGCTTGTCACAGATCTGTCTCCAGGACTTGCCTTCCTTCACCTCCACGTAGCCCTCTGTCACGGGTGTGCGATGGCGGAAGGCTGAGAGGATGGGGCGGATCCGGATGTCCTCCACCTGGATGTTCAGGTTCTGGAGAGAGGGAAGCAGAGGGGTGACCACCCTGGCCAACCCCAGAAGGGGTGCCAGGCAGCAAGAACTCCCTCAGCAATAACAGAGGGCTATGATGCCCCCGATGACCACCCAGCCCAAAACACAGTGCTATGGGTGGGGGAGTGTGGCTGCAGGGATGGGGGGGGGGGAGCAAACGCGACCTGGAGCAATCAAAGAATTGAGGGACCCGGGAGTTCCCAACAGCCTACGAAAGAGCCCAGAGGGCCATGGGCAGTACTTCCTCCTGCATAGGTTTCAGAAATCAGAGCATGAGAAAGTGTTCTTTGAATTTTCATGTAAAATAATCTGGGTTTTACATTTTATTCCAAAGTGTGTACATGTGCCTCTGAGTGTGTGTGCGCACGTGTGCGTGTCTCCTCCAACAACCTCGAAGAACTGAAGTTCCAGGAAGATGAGCCCCAGGTCTCCTAAAGCAGGGGGCACTACCTCAAATCCTAGGGATGGCATTCCTGCATTCCTCTCCCCAGAGGCTGGAGAAGGGGCAGGGCTCCCAGGGAAATGAGGTGGGTGCCCAGTGTGTGCCAGGGGCCGGGAAGGTAGATAAATAGGGTTGGGGGACAGTCACTTGGTTGAGGCAAGGTGAGATTCTGAATGCTCCAGGTGCTTGGAAAGTCCCCTCCTCATCTTTCTGGGCAGTGGCAGGTAGAGACTGGGGTCAGGGTTGGGAGGATTCATTGGCAGGCCCTCGAGGAAGCCAAAGAGGCTGGAGGGGCGGATGGAAGGAGCGCTCTTCTCCCTGTCACATGGGTTTTCCTCCTCACTGACACTGAGCTTGAATGCCCCATGCCATGCCTACCACCCAGAAGGAGGGGCCTCTAGAAGCCACACCCAATGAGAGGAACAGTAGGAGGGGGGTTCCTTGGAGTCACACTGACACTCTTTAGGCTCCTTTGGGGCATCCTGCATCAGTCCCCAAATCCTAAGGAAGCTCCATTCTGAATCTCTGACCTTTGGCCCCCCTATTTCTGCCCCTGCTCCTGCTCTAGGGGGGCATGGCCAGCTCTTGCAACAGTCTCTAACTGAGTCCCTGTCCCCACCCATCTGTCAGCCACCAGACAGTTCTTTCCAAGACACTGATCTAACTTGTTCTTTGGCTCCTCTTTATTTATACAATGCACAAATGACTTAGAGAGATGCTCGTGGCACTTCATGACTGATTCCACCTATGCCTCCAGCCCTCTCAATGTCCACAGCTCCAAATCAATCCCCAGACACCACAAAATGCAGTTTGTAATCGTCTCAGCTACCAAGAGTGCTTTCCATTGCTGAATCCTATGCCGAGCACGTTCTGTGTGATCTCTTGTTCAACCCTCAGCTGCAGAACAAGGTGGTTTACAGCTCTCATCATTCCCATTTTCAGGCGAGGAAACCAACTGATTGATTCCAGTTTCCTCCCCTGGACCACCCTGAGGTGCAGTGTAAGATGCACCCTAAGCTGGGCCAGGGAGGGAGGGGTGGAGCTGGTGAGGGTGAGACTGGAAGGCTGGAACCCAGTGACCTGAGCACCCGAGCCTGTCCAGCCAGGATGCAAATGAACCACAAGGTTGAACAGAAGCATTATTTGGGTGCCCAGGGACTCAACTCCTCCCGCCAGCTTCAGGGTCCAAAGCCAGTTACTGCTCCACACGTCCTGCAAGGTGGTGGAAAGTATGTGGCCCAGAGTGATGGCATTTGGCCCCGATTTCCTTCCACGCAGAGCGGAAGGAAGGCTGCCAGCGGCAGCATTATGTTTCCCAGCCTGGATCCTGGATCCTTTACAGCCCTCATTCAGGCCCTAGGACCCGTGCCACCGAGACACGTGGACAGGGATGAGCCAAGAGGGGGCCTGAGGTCTAACCCCAGTCCATGGGCCAGCCCCTCCTGCCTCTCCCCACCTTGGGAGGCTGGCTGGCATTCCAGTGTGGAATGCGTCATGCCCAGAAGGAAAGTTCCAGGCTGACCTCATTCCATTCACAGATCCCTTCCTTGGCTATGGGGCAGCAGCGTAGGCTGGCTGACAGGAGACGTGACCCTCAGCACTGCTACTATAGGAGGAGGAAAACCCATGCTGGCCACAGGCCCGAGGCCAGCAGACACCGTCCCACCTGCCAAAGGAAGCTGGCCCTCTCCTGTTTCAATGCAGGGTCCCCCCAGTCGACTGTGGGCTCCAGGACGCTGGCAATGAGGCCCAGCTGCCACCGTCCTCATTCTTCCTCCAAGAAGAGGATGTATGTGCACGCGCCTGCGCGTGCATGTCCCTGTGTCTACGTGTCATGTGTGTCGGAATCTGCATGTGTGTCTCAGGGAGCAAGTATCTGCATTTGTGTCCATGTGCATGATGACATGCATGTGACCAGTTATGGGTGTGTGCCTGTGTCACCCTCTATGTGTGGAGGGTGAGTCTGTGGACAGATGGAAAGGGACCTGTCCCTCCACTGCCTCAGGAAAGCAGTCAGGATAGGAGCTGCACTCCCTCTTCTGAAACGGCGCGTCTTTCCCTCACTCCCTGGAACCAAATCTTTCCCCTTCTGTAAGGCTTGAATCACTTTCTTTTTTTTTTTTTTTTTTTTTTAAATATTTATTCTTTAGTTCTTGGCGGACACAACATCTTTGTTGGTATGTGGTGCTGAGGATCGAACCCAGGCCGCACGCATGCCAGGCGAGCGCGCTACCGCTTGAGCCACATCCCCAGCCCAAGGCTTGAATCACTTTCAATCACTCATATACTCGACAAAATATAGACTCTGTCCTCCATGGACCTTGCCAGGCTTCTTCCCTACATCCCATAGTGCCCTGCCTCTTCTTTGAAGAGTGACCATGATAGCCATCACTAATCAAATACCAATCAATTGTACACGAGGCTCTGTGCATAGACCTTTGCATCTATTGATCGGAGCTCTTGATTCAGGCTATACCAACCTACAAGTGAAGACATGAAAAGACTTGGTGAGGTTTTGCAACTTGCCCAAGTTCACAAGCCAATATGCAGTAAAGCAGGATAAAAACCGAGTCCTGACTCCAAGCCTGTGTTCCAGGCCATAGTGATCACCACACTCCAAGCAGCCCTTACCCTCATGCCCAAGGCTTGTCCATTACCTGGTATTCCAGAGGACAGGGCTCAGACTTCTGGGTGGTCCCCTCAGGGCCTGCCTGGTGCTGTGCACACTTGAAGCCCAGGACTGCACCGTGTGTCAGGTTGGACTCTGTATGGAGGGGAGAACTCAGCCCCAGATGCTCTCCTTCTCAGGCCAGTGGGAGCAGCGGGGCAGCCCTCAGTAGATTGCACTGGGCACTTGTGTGAGTGAAGCAGCTCCTCCAGGCTCCCGGGAGAGCTCGGGTTGGACACCACATGCAGGCACGCACGGTCCCCTACTTCACTGCTGTGGAATCCCTTCTGAAACCACAAGTGCTAGATTTTCTTTTTCCCAGAAGTTCAGTCCCAAAAGAGAAGGTTTGAAAATAGACACACATTTGTCTTTTTTTAAACAAAGGGCTCACTGAACTTACCATTAACATTAAGCCCAATAGCCTAGAAGCTCATCAAGTACCTGGCTCATTTAAAAATTCAAATGAGAAAGCTGGGTACAGTAGTATTCCCAGCTACTCAGGATGCTGAGGCAGGAAGATGGTGACTTTGAGACCAGCCTGGGCAACTTAGCGAGACCCTGTTTCAAAAACAAACAGGCAAACAAGCAAAACACCACCAACAAAAAACCCCGAAAACCTGAAAGCTGCCCCTTTGGCAAGAGATAATAGTGGCACAGGCCTCCAAAAGGGTTCCCTCCTAAGGACTTCCAAAAATCCTGGGACTTGTCCCATCCCCCCACTCATCACATTCTGTCACTCAGGGAGGCCCTGAGAGTTAGATAGAAGCACCTGCTTTCAGAAGGGACACCCAAGGTGCAGTGAGGCCAGGGACTCGCTGAGCTTCAGCCAGTGGGTTGGTGGAAAGAAGGGCTGAGGAGGGAGCCTGGGGGCTGGGACACCAGGCTCATGCCCGAATGCCATTTAACATCTGCAGCATCTGTCCGTGACTTCAAATTCCAAAATGGAACAGTCTGGGGCTGTCGCCAGTGAGAACTGCATTTTGAAAGTTTAGCTGAAGATTGCATCAGGGAACCAGGGGGAGAAGCAAAGCGAAGGGCAAAATGAGCCTTAAGAACCTACTCAACGTTGGTCTAAAAGCTCAGCCCTGGACTAACGGCCTCCCAGGAGGGATGTTTGCAAGGCCTGATCTCCCTCCATGACCTGTCCCCTTTCCTCTGTTCTATAACACCCATTTTTATTTCATCACAGGCCTTCCCTCTAAGAAGTCATCCTGGGGGGCGGTGCCCGGGTAGGGAGATGTAGCATTATGCAACCAACATCTAACTAGAACCTACCACGGGCTAGTTCCCCACGCCCTCTGTTCACATAGCACACTGTCATCCTCTAACGCTGACACGTTCCTGCATCTTGCTTTTATAGCCTGTGGCTGTCTTTATTTGCCTATTTTTTAAAATGGCCTGCCAGACTCAGACCCATCTTCCCCGCTGCCAGCCTGCCAGCTTCCTCAGCACCTTAAACCAAACACACCCAAGATGCCCTCAGTCCTTCTTCCTCTCAGGGAGCCGAGTGAAGCTGCTGCCCAGCCAGCTCGGCAGACCACAAGCCTCAACTCCTTTCCCACCCTCTCTTCCTCACTCGCAGTTGGCCTCGGCAATGCCTTTCTGTCTCCACCAGGTTTTCAGCCCCACTTCTATTGCACAGGCAGGTGGGCAGGGAGAACTGTGGACGGACCAGAAGGGCATCCTAATCCCATCATCTCCTGTCAGCCCGGTGCTGTCTGCTGGGCTCTGGTCTAAGCTCCCATCCACCCACAGACTCATCTACTCTAACCATGGTGTACCCACACGTCTCGCTTAGACCTGTCTGGGGATTCCCAACATCATTGGCTCAAGCCATCCTCTGCGATTCCCTCTTCTCTCTACCTATCAGAATCCTACCAACCCTCAGGATTAACTCTCAAGTTAATCATTCATAAATATCTGTTGAGGGCTGCTACCTCCCAGGGACTGTATGAGACCTTGGGACACACAGGATAGGTGAGTTCCTTGCTGCCATGAGGTGCCTAGGCCAGAGGGGACAGCATCACCTTCTCCATGCCTACCAGTACTAATATTTATCTTTCCCTGTGTCTTGGCCACCCAGTTGTATTGTTAATCTCCCAAAGGGCAAAACTACACCTCGATCATTATTTGTATTACCCACAGCTCTTACTGCCAGCCACACTGTGGGTCCTCAAACATTTTTAAATAAGCCAATTATATTTTAAAATCTAACAATAGGAGTTTAGCTTAGAAATGTCGGGCACCCCAGCCAGAAACTTTAATAAAGACTTCCTTTATTCTTAGTTGCACACAAGATAAACAGCCAGGGACTTCTTTTCTCTCTTCCTAATATAAGCACTGCTTACAGGACTTATGGATAGACATGGGGACGTGGCATTTTGTCCAGGCATTTCTCTTGTCACTAGAACTATTCAACATGTCACCTCCACTTCCCCTAAGACCTGACACCAATTAATGGTTAATGAGCTGAATGAGATGCTATCTGATCCTCAGCATAGGTCCAGATGGCTTAGCAAAGAGCAGACTGTCTATAAACAGTGCGAGGAAATTGTGTTAGAAACGTCTCCTACACTGTAATTATCCCCCTTTGGATGATCAAATCACGAATCCATGGTTTAAGAAGCTGCGGGTAACATTCTCTAGCCAGAGACTGACTTCTGACCCAGTCAGACAGAATAAAGGGAGATAGGAAAGGCATTTCAGGGACTCCTGTTGCTAGGCTCTACAGGATGGAGAGCAGTGGGGGGCAGGGGTGTGGTAGGGTGACGAGGAGAGCTGAGGTCATACTGACGCCACCAGAGGAAAAAGCCAGCAGTCCGTCTGGGCTTCCTCCTATAAATCAAAAGCTGTGCAAAGGCTGCTGGGAAATGGAATGTTCTCAGTTACATTTTCCAACCTGGAAGCACTTGGGCAGGTAACAGAGGCTGCTTCTTTAGAGAAGAGGCAAGGCCTGCCATCAGCAGGAAGCTAAAGCTGCCTGTTCCAGCTACCAGCACCTCTGGCCCAACAGCTCCTCAGTCCCTGGTGGAGTTCTGAGGCTAAAGACCAGGTGAGGCCTGGGCCAAGCCAGATCATCTCCCATGCACCCTGGTTCCTCATAGCAACCATCACCATGGTAACCAAGCAATGGGTCCTGAAACCATCTTTCTCCATTGCTGGATAGTAAGCTCGAGGAGGACAATCCCTTTATCCTCATGCCCAGTATAGGTGTTCAATGAACAGATCCTGTAGCTACATACAGCCTCATGGGGAGGAGGTAGGAGATTCCTCAGCACTGGTCACCCAGCATGGCTGAGGTGCCTCAGATGAAGCACTCAGGCCTCTTGCAGAGCCAAGCTGGACACTACCAGCCTGTCCTAGTTGTGGTACCAGACCACCCCACACAACGGGGCTGCCCACCAGAACAGGGACAGGCTTTCTTCCACCCTGCTCAGCCCCACTTCCACAGAACAACCTTCCCTCTTTTCTCTCCCATCAATCTTCTCTTCTCCAGACGGCCACACAATGTACTGTCCCATCCATATAAGTTTGAGTGTAAAACTGCTCATTCATTTCTGTCACCTAAAACAAATGGTAATGCTCCTGGTTCATTTATGTCATCTTTAAATAAGTATGACTTTACTTACTTGTTTGTTTCATCTCACCAATGGTTAGAATGATGTTTAAACTTTGCACAAGGTCCCATGGGCTCCACCTTGGCCAGAAACCAATTTTCCAGATCCACGAGGGTGTGCACAGTTTCAAATATTTTATTCTGTTATCTGCATAAACACTCTTGCTTTTTCAGACACTGCAACCTATTTTTGGTTGGGAAAATAGGTCACCTTAGAGCTTCTTCTCTTGTGTCCCTTGTGATGCCTGGCAAGCCCTAGCCACAGGGAGGCTCTCGGAGAATAAGAGAATCATGGAATGTGAGTGCCGGGCAGGATCCTATACTTCCTCTTGCCTAAGTGCCCTGGGAGGTGGGAGAGATGACAGCCACGACAGCTTCACCTGACAGCCCAGGTGGCCTAGGATGCAGGGCTGCAGGTCTCTTCCTCTGCTCTTCACTCCTTTGCCAAAGACTCCAGCACAAATCACTCATTGCTACCATTTCTCCTACCACAGGGAAGCCGTCCAGTTATGTTTCAGTAATCTGGGGGAAGGGGTCACCCCTCTCTATACTGCACACGGGTGAAAATAGGCCCCTTTCTTTCCTAGTGCAACCTGCCAGGAAGAGGGCAATGAAGCTCCTGGCTGGGAAGCGCTCACTCTTCTGGAACTCTCTCTAGAGACTCTTCCTTTGGGGCCTCCATGCCCTGGATCCCCAAGATGCAGGCAGATAAGCCTGTTGCTTGGGAGGGTGATGTTGGAACATTTTGGCAGCTGACTGTGACTAATAAAAACCAGGTCTCCTGGAATTTAAAAAATTCACAGCAACCCTAGTCCCTGTGGTTAAGAGGAGAAGAAAGGGCTTTTTCAGGTCTCCCAAGTCCTTCCAGAAGAATGCAAGAGAGCAGAGGGTAGGGGTGCCAGATTCTCCCCTCTAGTGGAAATGAATGACCTCCGGGCTCTGTCCTTATCATCTCTCTGTGGGTCTCTCAGACCTTCCTAGGTTGCCTCCTGTCACGGGGAGAAACTGAGGCTCAGAGTCAGTTGGGGATAGGCAACATGTCAATCTCACAGCCCGGGGATTTCCTATCAGCTCTGGTAATCTATTTGTTTTCTTTGCAAAAGAAACTTTTAAAAATGGGCAGGGAAGAGGGAGGGTGAGGAGGGGAAAGGACGCACTCCTGTTTCCTGGTGTAACAACACATGGCCCGGCCAGGAGCCTTCTGGAACACATGATCTAGCAATGTGCAAACCAGCCAGGGAACAGGGATTTGCTCAGAAGGGTGTCTGGAGTTGTCATCTCTCCTTATCTAATGCTTTTTCCAACTTGTCTACCCGCCACAGACAGGAAACAAAGCCTCATGGTTTAAGAGCCTTTGAAACCCTGGGAGGTTTGGTTGAGGCTGTTTTCTGGGTTTAAAAACAATCTATTTTCCTGGAATCAACATATTGCATGTTTTATTATTTGCTCCTGCCTACCTCCTTTTTGCTATTGACCCAAGCCTCATTTTCTTCTATCAGCCAAACTTCTCTTTTGCAGTGCAGTGTCCAGAGACCCACGGAGTCAGCCACTCTGGACACACAGCTGCAAGACTCAGTCTATGAGACTGGAACCCAAGTCTCCAACTCCAGGGTCTAAAAGTGAGAATCCACAGCCAGACGGTACAGTCTGTGTTGGGAGAGGGGAGAACTGAGATCCCATCCTGCTAATTTTCTGGATGAAATGGTCACATGACCACACATGAGAAGCAGATGCCCTTTCTCTTGCCTCTGGAGAGGCATTTACCAAGTGTCAAGGAGCCCCTGAGCGAGCCCTGAGCAAACGCCAGAGTTCAGGGAAGCACAGTTAGCTCATCAAGTGAAATTCCATCAGCCAGGCTCCCGAGCTTCATGACTCATACCTCTGGCATCCCTGAGTGGGATGAACTTAGTTCTTGAATCAGTAGTAGGGACACCAACGTACTGCAGCACTTTATAGTCTTGCAAAGCACTTTTATAGAAATGCTCTGATTCTTGCCCCTGCAGAGCATTTAAAACTGCCTTGCAAATGATGAGTGCATGCTGTGTCATTCTGAGAGACTAATGCCACTGTGGCTTACTGACCATGGTATTTGCCCAGTGTTCTGACACTGGCCAACAGGGTCCAACTTGTGAACTCTCCCTTGGTGAGGGCATTCATCTGAGGAAGGGGAAAGTTTCCGCCATCTACAGGAGAATTTACAAAGGAGCCCCCAGGATGCTCCAAGCCCAAAGAAATCCAGGAACACGATTAATTAGCCAATTAGGTGAAACTTCATCAGCCAGGCTCCAGACTTCGTGACTCATGCCTCTAGCATCCCTGAGGGGAATGACCTTGGTCTATGCTGGTGCAGTTTTCTGCTTGGGTAACTCTAATGCACTGTGGAGAAAGTGCAAGCCTGTAAGGGTCATCTGTAATTTTGTGATCTGTCCCCAATCTCTAGACATCACTGAGGGAGTATAACACAGAGCCTGAGTCACATCTCTGAAGAGTAGGGGTGGGAAGAGACAAGGGTGTCCTCACCTCCATCAACCCAGGGGTTTACAACTGGGTCACAGACGCAGACAGAACACTAACTGACACTTCATTTTGGACTGCACTTCACTCCTAGCCACTTTTGAATTAATTCAAAAATAATTCTTATCAAGGAAGGGCTTATATATACACACACCCTTGGATGTGGAAGAGTGAGGATGTTTAAGTGCAGCTGATTTCAAGGTCAAGGTTGTGAGGGTCCAGGGAAGAGGCAGGAGAGGGCCCCACCATACAACACATGCACTAGCTGGGCCTATGTGTGTGTGTGGGCGTCTGGGGGCGGAGAAGAGGTGGCACCAATCTACACAAGGGTTTACAGTGCCAAGAGCTAGCTGGTGGGCACCTCCAAGGAGGGACAGTGGGTACATTTTAAGTCTCAGGGAAAGAAGGGATCTTGGGGTTCAGCAATCACCAATCCCACTCCTTTCTCCACGTAGGAATCTGACTGTAACGCTCCTGGCAGGAGGTCGTCTAGTTCCTGCTTGCACTCCTCCAGGGACAAGGAGCTCACCCCTTCTGAGGGAGCGTCCACTGTGGGCTCCCCACAGCTGAAACTGGCTCCAACACCCGGCCCTCTGTCTTGGCTGTGGGAGCTGGACAGTATTGTAGAATTTCTCTCCATGGTAGTACCTCAGACGTTTGGAGAACTAACAAGCCTTGTCCACCTCTCTCTTCTTGATTGAAAAATTGTCGGTCCCTAGACGATGTGGTTTCCAGGCTTGTTTCTGTACTGCTGGTGTGACCTGGTCAAGAGATGGACTAGAGCTGAACTGGCGAGGTCACTGAAACCACCCGGTCTCTGTGGGGCACTTTGCACTCACTTTTCAAGTTGGCCCCTGCTGTGTGTTTAGTCAATCGACACCACAGAGATTGGGTTTTTGGTTTTTTGTTTGTTTGTTTTTTAATAATCAGTGTTCTTTCGTCACTTTCCCTATTGCCTGTTCTCTTGGGGCTGATTCCTTTTCTCCGTGAACCATGACACAGGATCTTGAAGGTAGCATATGGAAAAGGTAACATCTCTCCTTAATAGGTTACATTTTGAGTCTATTATTGTTACATTTGGAGACTGTTATTTCAACCTACAGTAGTTTTCCTGAATCTTTCTTCCACAATTTTAAACTCCAGCAGTCCCTCCTAGTTTTCTGTTTCTTAAATATTTTATCAGCCCAAATCTTAATAACTCCTGAAGCTTGATGGGTCAGCTGAAGCAGAGCCTTAAGGCCCACCATTAGAGACCATCCCCTGTGCTCATACTAAATTAGTCACTAGTTCTCCCTGGGTATCATTAGTCAGTACCCAACGACTCCACCTAACTGTATGGCCACCAAAGCTATGTCTCATCCTCTCATCCACAAGAATTTAATAGATGTCATTTTCTTAGCCAAAAGGAATGATTCCGTGACTTCAGCGGCTGACACAGGCCATTCCATCAGGTATTTTGGAGAAACTTCTCTGCATCCCTCAAGTGTCCCCTGTAGGTGGTCTGGGTGGCTCCCTCTCTGTCAGGGCTGACTGTAAGCATGAGCTTAAGCCACAATGCCTGAGACGCCAGAATCTTCTGGCAACTCACAAAGGCTTTCCTTAGGCAACCTCAATAGAGGTCCCCACATGACCTACTTTTAGTGGACACCAAAGAAAAAAGTCCCGGGGGACGGCCCATCAGCTGAAATTTCCTATGTTCAGGGTCTGTGGCTGGGCAAGGAAGCTCCACCCTGGCTCGTGGTCACTAGAGTGGTCTGTGTGACAGCGAGAGAGTGGCCTTCTAGGAAAATGCAGGATGATGGCTGTGAATGTCCTCTGACCCTTCAAACCAGATGTCTGCCCTGACAGACCCTCTGGATCACTGTAAATGCATTTGGGCCTGAGATTTTTGCCTGGACAATCTTACTCTTTCCCCAGGGCCCACATCCTGCCCTCACACGTTCTAAGAGCCCTGTCTTCTTTTAACTAGTGTCCCAGACCATGATATGTGCAGCAGACATCCACCAAGTGTGCAGAACAGAGATGGGTACTGAGCTTCCCTACGAGGGAAGAATAAGAAAGTTCCCTCCAGCGATATGTTTTTCAGATTGTCTATGCCTTTTCCATCCCATTAGGTTTCTGCTTTTGATATGACCCATCTTAACCCCCACCCCAAATGCTTAGTATTGGAACTGGCACATAGTAGGCATTCAATAAACATTTATCCAATGAAGTGTCACTCACAGAGGCCTTTTTCCAGGATCATTTTTTCTAGTGGAAGATGAATGTTCCCATCCTCAGCCCCAAACCCACTGATGCTCTGGCCTTTTATCCACACCATCCATTCCTTTCTTATGCCAAGAAGCTTGGCGCTTTACTGGATGCTCCCAGAGAGTTATCCTGGTGTTCTACGTGGAACGGAGGTCTGTTAAAGATGTTATAACGAAGGTCACTGTCCTATCAGGCAGGGAAATGTTATGAAGGGGTGATTTGCTCCTAGGTCTTTCTCATGGCTGGTTTAAGCCCTCCACCTAAGGAATATCTGCCTTGCATTTCTGGGGAGAAAAAAATTGGGGAGTTGGAGATACCATTCCCATGAGGTACCTAGAATTACACTAAGATAGAACTCCTGCCCTCAAGGGCTTCTCAGAGGGATGAGATGCCTACCAATGGGTGCTAACTATTCTGCCTGAGGTTATAAAGAGTAGAAAATTCTGAGAGACTGGGCTGCACAAGCCCACCTTCCAAATCAACTCTATGGTAAAGCCAAGTTGCCGTTGGTAAAGTTCAGTTACCAAGCAAAGTGTGTCTCTGCAACACACCCTCTGGTTATCTCCAATGGAAGAACACACGTCCAAGCGTCCACTGGAGGCGGTCCAGCCCTTCCAGCTGAGGAATGGATGGGAATCCTTTCCACGCTCAGGGCAGGCTGGACCTGTTCCCAGCGTACTTGGCCTGCCCTGGGAACACAGAGAGAGAAGCAGGGCAGCGTGAGTCAGGAGAGGAAAACACATGGACCACAGTCTGGGGGGCACTTCCTCTGGGGCCCAAATAAGGCCATTTCAAGTCACCTTTCATCAGCAGTACTGCTGGGGTGGACTGGAGGCCAAGGCACAGTGAGGCTCCTTGACCCGGGTTCATGGTAGATCCCACAGTCCCTTGGGGGTGAGAGTTAACATGGTCCACGGGGACGGGAGTCTCACTGCCACCTTTTCCTGTCCTACCTTACACATACGAGGAGAGCAAGAGGCATCTGTTTAGCTGTTCGGGTGAAGTTTGTGGAAAATAAAAAACAGCTCAATCTGAAATTGCGCCATAAATGTCAAAGGGTCACAAGTCCTGCTGGCCTCTTCTAAGTGCTGATTGGGGCTGGCAACATTAGAGTCATCAGAGGAAGCTTAGAAAAATAAGTTGGTCTTGTAACAGGAAGTTCTATTGCAGGAGGTCAGGCGCGAGACCCCAGGTCTGCATTTGTAATCTGGTCCTCAGCTAGATTTGGGACCAACTATCCAGTGGTTTCCAGCCTCCAAGATGGCCCCCAATGATCTCCGTCTTCTGTATTCATCTTATATCATCTTCATCTTATATTCATCTTATATCATTCTTGTATTCATCTTATATTCATCTTATATCATTCTGCCCTTATATCATCTTCTCCCACACAGGACCAGGGTTGGTCTGTGCGATCAAGAGAATACAGCAGAAATGATGGACATCACTTCTGAGATGAGGTTTTAAGAGACTTTGGCTCCTACCTGGTGCTGCCCTCTCACCGTCACTCAATATGGGGGCAGACAGTCACCATGTCTTGAAGACACTCAAGCAACCTATGGAGAGGCCAAGCCAAGGGAAACAGAGGGCTCCCGCCCATGGCCAGAAAGAGACCAAAGCCTGCCTACAAACACAGGAATTAGCATGGGGTGGGGTGGAATCTCCAGCTCCAGCCCAGCCCTAACTGCAGCTTCAGGAGACTGAGAAGAATCAAGCAGCTAAGCCACTGTGCCATCCGACTCTCAGAAACCATGCAAGATAATAAATGTGGTTGCTAGGCTGAAAAATCCAGGGAAATGTGTCACCCATCAAATAATAACAAATACATGGTCCCAGTCCAAAGGGCAAACTCAGAAGGTGTGTCCTGCTCGCCTTTTTAGCTTCAGGTCTCATGCATGTTTGATGCATCTTCTCTCCAACATCATCCCAGGCCACACTCTGTTCTCCTGACTTTGCCCCAGTTCTTCTCTGTGCCAGAAATTCCCTTTCCCCATGAATGCCATCCCCAAAGTGTCCTCACACACAGATCCAGCTGGGGCAGGTCTCCCTCGTTTGTGCTCACACACACACTTCTTAAAATCATCAGGAAAGAAGTGAGTTACACGGGAGAAGGAAAATGTCCAGGTGACGAAGTTATCAAGAAGCCAGGTGGCGCACCCCTGGAATTTCAGTTACAGAAAGACCGCAAGTTCCAAGCTAGTCTCAGCAACTTACCCCCGTCTCAAAATAAAAATTAAAAAGGAAGTCATCAAGAGCATGTGACTTGCCTCTATCTGGTTGAACAACAAATTGTCAAATTTGAACCCAGGAATCCTTTTATCACTGCACACCACGCCAACGTCTTCTGTGTGCTTGCAGTCGGTGACACCCCAGCCATTGGAGGAGCAGGCTGCCAGGGTCGCCTCTTTGCCAGTGCAGTGGACATTGTCCAACCAGATGGGCCCTGAAGGAAGCAGAAGAGAGAAATCAAGCACCACATCAATGCAGATCGGGTGTCTGGGGCGGGGGGTACTGATTTTTGGCAGCTGTGTGTGGCTATCATTTGATTTCATGTGAAGATATTGCATCTGGTCCTAGAGCATCAGGATTCCCTTGCGGGAATAGGCAGCTGATGTGATTTGGGAGAAGTGGGAGGCTGGAAACAGTTAAGACAGAATCAGATTGAAGCTCAGTAGTCATGTGGTGTAGCTGAAAAAGCAGGGGCATCAGCCACTGAGCTGGGTTTGAGTTCTAGCTCAGGCACTTTCAGCTGAATGATCCTGGTTAAAGCTAAAGTGGGGTGACAGTGGCACTGGAGCTGTAGGGGTGTGTGTTGATTAGATAGTGCATAGCACGTGCCTGGTTTACTGCCACCCCTTAGTTACCAAAAATGGTAATGACAAGGAAGAGAAGGATTTTAGTGTTCCTGACGATCGCACAGGCCAGCTTCACCTGCCATGTGGGGTAGAGGCTGACCTCTGACCCCTTGGGGAAAAGCAAAGCTATTCTGCAATTGAAGATTTGCAGATTTGGGGGCAATTTCCCATGGATTACCTCCTAGATCTTTCCGTACCTTGGGGAAGAGGACAGGGTGGCATGATTATTTCCACATGAAGGAAGCAGAGCCCTGGTTCAGAGAGGTAGCCCACATGTGCCAGGCTTCTGATCCCAGAGCCTGGGCCTCAATTCCCTGCTCAGTGCCCATTTCATTTCTTGATGTTTATTAAGCCTGGTTGAGAGATGGGCCAGCTACACTAACCCAGAGAGCCAGCTCTTCACATTCCAGAAGGCCGTTGTGGAATTCTGCTCACCTCCTGCTCTTTTATGTCACCTGCTAAGTAGAGAATCCAGTGTGCAAAGAACTAGAGGTTAACCACAGTGAGATACCACCTTACACCATCAGGATGGCTACTATCAAAACAACACAGAAAATAGTGAGTGTTGGTGTGGCTATGCACCACTGGTGCAAAGGTCTAATCATGCACCTGCTATGGAAAGCAGCAAGTTGGCTCCCAGCAGCTCGGGAGACTGGAGCAGGATGATAGTGAGCTCAAAGCCAGCCTCAGTAATTTAGTGAGGCCCTAAGCAACTCAGTGAGACCTTGTCTCTAAATAAAAAATATTGAAAAAAGGGCTGGAGTAGTGGTTCAGTGGTTAAGCATCCCTGGATTCAATCCCTCGTGCCAAAAAAAAAAAAAAAGTAAAATAAAACTATCATACAGTTTGGCAATTCTGGGTATATATCCAAAAGAACTGAAAGCAGGGTCTCGTACAGGTACCTGCACACCCCTGGTCACAGCAGCATTATGCACAATGGCCAAGGGGTGGAAGCAAGTCTAGTTGTCTGTTGACAAATCGTGGTACATAAATACAATGGAACAGACTTAAAGAGAAAAACGTTCTGACACCTATCACAGCATGGACAAACCGTGGAGACATCAGGTGAAGTAGGTCAGTCAGTCATGAAAGGACAAATGCTAGATGATTCCACTTAGATGCAGCACCTAGAACAGTCAAACTCTCTCAGAGACAGGAAACAGAATGGGGTCATCAGGGTCCAGGGGCAAGGGGAGTGGGCTGTGCTTGTTTCATGGGCACAGAGCTTCAGTGCTGCAAGATGAAAGTGTTCTGGAGATGTCTACACAGGAAAGGTGAACATGCTAAATATACCTAAAAGTGAACTACTGCACTGTGCACTTCAAAATGGTGAAGGCATAAATTTTATGTTATATGTGCTTTACCACTATTAAAAATAAAAATTAAAAGAAAATGCCAGGCATGGTGGTGCACGCCTGTAATCCAAGTGGCTTGGGAGGTTCAGGCAGGAGGATTGCAAGTTCAGAGCCAGGCTCAGCAACAGCGAGGCACTAAGTAACTCAGTGAGACCCTGTCTCTAAATAAAATACAAAATAGGGCTGGGGATGTGGCTAAGAGGTCGAGTTCAATCCCTGGTACCCTCTCTCTCCAAAAAAAAAAAAAAAAAAAATTTTAAAAAGGTGCTGGAGGGTTTTTAAATAGTGATTTTTATAAATGCCACTACCAAATGAAAGAAAACCAAGAGTCTCGTTTTTCTCAAGGCTCCTTTTAGAAGCCCACTGAACATTAGAGTCCCACAAACCTGGCTTCTAGTCCCATCTACCATGGACTTGGGCACTAGTGACTTGGTCAGCTACTTAACCAAGCTTGGTTCCCATTTTTCAAATGAAACAATGCCCAATCAACAGGTAACCATGGAGATCCAACAAAATAATGGGTTTGCCTGGGACATACTCAGTCTTCCTTTCCTCCTCCCAGGAAGTCAGGAAAACAATACATTTTACTGCCTCCATGATCAAGGAAAAAAGAAGATTTTAAAACACCCCCATTATAGAGATCAGAAAATCAAGGAGGGAAGCTGAGGTTCTTTAAGGTCAGGGAGGCCACGAGGGCCAATCTTCTGACTTCCAGGCCTGGTTGGAACGCGTCTGCTCTGATGGATGGTTAGTCTGGTCTCAAAGGAGAGCGCCTCAGACACGTTGTGGGAACAAAGAGTTTATTGAAAACATCTGGGCTGAGGTTTTCCAACTGGTTTCTCAATCTGGCCTGGTTCCCAAGCCGTGGAGCTCCACTGAAACAGATGCTCCCTAATCAATTGCTGTTTCTACAACAAGCCCGTGTTTGTCTTACTAAGTACTAGCAACGGAAAAGACCCTCCACCTTTCAAGCGGGGCCTCTCCCTTGGAATGTTCTGTAGCTGCGCTGCCCAAGAGCTGATGGCAAAAAGAAGTGGTGCCCTTATTCCATCTGCAGCGACAGAAACCATCCTCGCTAAGGGCTGGAGCAGAGCAGCACACCTTTAAAGGAACTGTGCAGAGTTGCAAAGCCTGGATGCCACGGAGTTAGCTTCACGTTTGAGATGGAGCCTAGGAAGTTAGCACCCAGGAGTGCTAAGGGAGCTGAGCCACCCAACAGTTGCTCTCTTCTGCACCTTCAATGGACCCCCAGTGAGGCTGCTCACACGACCTAAGCCTGGCCAATGACTTTTTCTTAATATGTAAATCTGAACTTAGAACAAGATGACATCACCATGCTTGGTCTACTCTTTGGCCCAATTTCACAACAATTTTTTGTTTTATTTTGTGATTTCCCCCTGGACACTTAATGTCCATCTCCTAGATTGTTCAGCCTCTGGGCCTGCCTTCAGGAACACAGGATGGATCTAGGCATAGACTGGCATCTCACTTGCTGGGAAAGTGGTATTTGGGACACAAGATGAGGCTCACACTTTGGACACAAAAAAGCTATTCAATCAGAAGCAAAATTTCCTTTTACTCTTTCCACTCATTTACTCTATGAAATGCTTCTCCTGATGAGAGAAGAGATGTGTGAACAAATTAACAGGTCCTTTGGAGGAGAAAGATCATAAACGAACTTCCGTTTGCATGCCAGGCCCTGGGCTCTGCCGGGGTAATGGAAATTGTTCAAGTTAGAATCTGCAGGGTCATCAGCTTTGGGGTTCTGATCAGGAATTGGGGTGCAGTTGGGTGGAGAACCTCAACCTGGGTTCATGAGGCTGGGAGCCACCCAGAGGGTGTTAAATGGGCCAGCTGCCTCTTCTAGAACTAAAAGGGCCGTGGTTTATCAGAGGTTCTGTGAGCACTGAGACCTGCTGACAAGCCAGGCTGGAAAACTGGGAGGGGAGGGGGTCCCTTGTACCCCAGTCTCATTACTTCTGCTTGAACTACACAAGAGACTGGGAACTCCTGGAAGAATGGCCTCTTATAGGGTCACAAGCCTGATTGACAGGTCAAACTCTATTGGGGCACAGCCCAGGGCACTGGCCATACTCGGGTCATAATAGCACACACTGTTGTGTCAACTGCTTTTGTATTCTCCCAGATCAAAATGGATCAATCAGCTGATACTTAAGGAGTGCCCGACAGGTGCCCAGGGCTAAAAGCAAACCAAAACTCCACCCATGGCAATGAAATTCACATTCATATTTAAAAGGCCTCTCATAATGCAAACCAAGTACCACTTTAGATGAACAGCCTGCCTCTTAAAGCCCTGGACACGGGACACTGTTCATTGAGTCTAGCATGTATTTCTCTCTGTCCTCTCCTTGAACTATGCCTGCCATAACCTTGATGGCTTCAGTGTCCACAGACTGCCCTTCTAGTATTCTTGGATTCTCGGTCACATACCTCCTCTGTCCAGCGGCCTTCCTCCACCCAGCTCCTCCATGGTCATAGCTCACACCTTATTGTTACCAACCACTGTGCCCTCCTCCACCTCCTTTTCACACTTCACTCTTCCATCTGTGCCCCTCCTGCTATCTGTCTATTCCTTTAATGCCACGGTGTCTGCAGGGACCACTGATGTACAGATGGCAGCAACCTGCATGATCATTTACTCCTCCATGACCAAGCATGAGCTCCCTGGACCAAGCTTTAATCCCTCCCTCAACTCTCTTGAACTCTTCATCCACATCATCCTTAGAGAGCAGAATCCCACCCAGGAAAGCCCATCTTTCCAACTACCCTCATGCCTGCTCCTGCTGAGAAAAAACATAACCACCTTGTCTGATGACAGGTAAGCTTTAAATTTGGGCAGAAATAAAATAAAGTTGTCACCAGAGACAAAAATACCCCACTGTCATTGGAGAGTACTTATCACAAAATAATGAACCCTAGAGAGTCTGGAAAAAACCATGAGCCTGATGTTGTCAGCCCTGGATCCCTCAGCTGGCAGAATAAAGAGGTGTGGACATACGCAGGAGCCCTGGAAGTTTTAAAGAAGGCAGAAATGGATTCCAAAGGTCCCACATCTGCTAACCCATCTCGGCTGCTTTGGCTCTAATCCTGCAAGAAGCCCAGAGCGAGCTGCTGAAAACATTTGACTCTAGGTACCGGCTCCTGAGCCAGTTCTCCTAACAGGAAACTTTCCATTGCATGGAGGTAAGGCATGCAGGGGATGGTGCATGCGTCCTTTCTCCTATAATTTCTAGAACAGAAGGAAGGGTTGGAAGGGAGCCTAACACTTGTCTATTTCACTGTCTCCCAAACCAGTTCACAGATACAATCCTGGCACAGGCTCCCAGAAGCTCAGCTCCCCACCACCAGCCCAGACTTTGGAAACCAGAAGACTGTGGGTTTAGGTCTGAGGTGTTCTGTATTTTTCATCCCCTCGGGAGAGTCTGACACAGTCAGTGCACTGATCCAGTAGCCCAGGACAGGAGTGCGGCACCTCTCTCTAGTTGGCAACCCGGCCCCTGCTGGTGGGATAGCTACCTTTGCTTTACCAAGCCAGGGAAGAACTCAGCTCCTGGAGGGAGATTGTTTAAATGATGCCCTTCACCTCCACCACCTACTTTCCCTTTGGGGAACACAGGCTGAGGATTTCAAGAGTTCTCAGAGAGCCCAACTTCCAGATGGAGAAACTGAAGCCAAAGAGGATATGTGTCTCCCTCTATGGAAGTCTGACTGACTTCTCGTGTGCAGTCAGTCACATGCTGCATGACAACATTTCAGTTGACTGCAGACCATGTATGTAACAGTGGTCCCCCCAAATTCTATACCATCACCGAGTGACCTCCTAGCTGTCTCAGTTTGTGCAAGGACACTCTATGATGTCACAGCAACAAATCACTCAATGACCCATTTCTAGACCTTATCCCCAACATTAAACAATGTGTCCTTAGGTCAGCACTAGCTCTGAGTTGGGTTTAGGGTTCTAAGACCCACCTTTCAAAGCTCCTACAAGCTGCTGCTGCATCTTTCTTTCAAGATAAAGTAATTTGAATCTAATAATGGAGGAAAGAATGGGCCAAAAAGTGGTGAAAAACACAAAGTGACTCTGTTCCTGTCATGCCCAAGGCCACACTAGCATGTTAGTGTTAAAGCGATGAACTCCACCTGGGTAGATGTGCTAGTCCCTGGGCAGCCGTTGTGAGACAGGGCAAAGGTCCTGCTCTGAAGGGGCCATCCGGAGGAAGGCATGGTTCTCTTGGGCAGCTGATGCAGTGTTCAGGGAGGTCATCGGCTTGGAGAGATGCTCAAGGCCGATTTCAGCACCCGCCTAGAGTCGCTAACCATTCGTGGTTTGCCTGAGACTTTCTGTGCTCAAACCAGGAAAGTCCCAGAAAATTAGGATGTCCCTCCCAGGTGCCCTCCCACCCACTTTCCTGCAGGACGCAGCCTGCAGGCCGATGGAGGAATAGCAGGCATGAATTCAGACTCGATAGCAATCTGAGCTTTCTTTGCCAGGCTAACCTACAGAAAACTGCTCCCGGTCTTGCCAGGTGATGGGCACTGAGTTCCAAACACAGAGCTTTTTACCTTCGCCCTTGCCGTAGGAGGAGCTGGCCGTCCAGGACTTGGCCTCCACATATCCCAGCTCTCGGCAGACGACGTGCGCCGCGTGGATGGAGAAGTCGTCGTCGCACACCGTGCCCCACTGGCCGTCGTAGTAGACCTCCACGCGGCCCTCGCTGTGCTTCCGCTTCTGCCCTGCCAGGCGCACCTGGATCTTGGCCACATCAGAAGGCACCTGGGGCTGGTGGTACTCTGGAGCTGGCTGCTGGAAATACTCGGGGTACTGGAGCTGGTAGGGCCAACTCTCGTACTGCGCCAGGCTCAGGGAGGGCAGGAAGGCAAGCAAGGCCAAAGAGCTGCAGAGGCAGGGGCAGACCGGCCTCGCCATCCTCGTTGCGGTGGGAGGATCCCTCCAAAGGAGCCCTGAGGAGTCAGGGGCAGGCAGGGGAAGCAGCAGGGGCCTCCTGGAAGGGAGGAAAGTCACGTCAGGGTAGAGTGTTTAGGACAGGATTCAGGGTTACAGACACCCCAGAACCTCCGAGTTCACACTTCTGGGCTTTGTCTGGAAAGCTTTCCGATTCTGTGTTCCACCATGTCCACTCCACCTAGCATCTGGGCCATATGGGTCAATGGGTGCCACCTCTTTTGCCCACCTGCCTTCCCATACCTCTGGAAGGCTTTTCTCAGTAGGGTTCCTGGCCAGGAACACCACACACTGGAACTCAATTTAGGAAGAGTTTTTAAACGTCTGTCTATGGAGATGTGGGCAGAGTTCAGGGGAACTAAGGAAGGACGGTGGGGAACCCTGGGCTGGCAACGGAGGTGGGCTTGACCACCCACAGGGCTTGAAGGGTCCCTGGGAGAGGAGTTGGTTCCAGGACGGGAGCAGGGACGTTGCTAAAGGGTTTCAGAGCCACCACAGCCACCTCTGTTAGGAGGGTTTGGGAGGGATGGTGGCCCTCACTCCCATGTTCTCTGCTCTCTTTCTGGTGCCTCCTATTGGGCAAACCCAACTCAACCCACCCTGAAGGCAAGAGAGGGTGAGGAACCCACCGGAGGAGCCCAGTAGACCAGCCACCTGGGGGTCCAGGGGCTGGTGGAGAGGGAGGGCAGTGGGTCTGATGGGGGATGGGGCGAGTGCAGGCCGCCACTCCGCACCCTCCCTGGTTCCCACTGCTTCCATCTTCTCGCTCCCCAGGGCCAGCTCGCCTCTGGCGTCCTCCACACATCCCTACTGAACCAGCCTGCAGGGCCGTCTCCTGCCGAGGTTGGGTGGGGATCCTGACATTCTTCTGCTACCTGCCCAGATACTTTCAGGTGCCCAACTTGGTTAGATGCCTCTTAGGGTGGGGCTCGTGCATTACTGTTCTCTGGCCCCTTCATGGTAAATTTCATAGGCTCCATGGACACGTTTACTGGATGGGAAGATAGTTTGGCTCCAGGGACTGAGCTGCTAGTGGGGTGCAGGATTTGAGTACCACTCTGAAGCTGCCCGCGCTGGAGAGTCTGGCAGGTTTCTGCGTGAGCTTGCCCAGTTCTCTAGGGTAAGGCATTCCCGCTGGGCACCATGGACCAGAAGGACATGGCCTCTTTGAGGAGCTAAAGGGAAGCTTGGCATTTCCTTCTCCTTCTCTCTCTTCTCCCATACGTATCCAAACCTTCCTCTGCTCTGCTTTTGGACACCCACCCACACTTCTGATCATACCATGCCTTACATCCTGGACCATGAGGAGGGCAACCACTCCTAGGGGAGTCAGTCAAAGCCCCCTCAAACAGGCCTCAGGATTTGTCTTTAGCCAAACTGGGAATTGTGCAAGGGAGCCATCCCGAGGTCTATATCTCACCCTCAGAGCAGCCACAGTGCCCTGGTGACAATCTCCTCCTTTTCATAGTGACTATTCCTGAAGAACTCAGGAGATTAGGACCAGCCTGCTCCTGGTCCAGAGAGGAGGAAATACGCTCTCTGTGGCAAACAAGAAGAGGGCCAAGTGGCCTGTCACTAGCCAGGGAGGCAAGTTAGCAGAATGGGAAGTTAGCAAGTTAGCAGGAGCCAGAGGGTCTCAGTTTGAATCCTCATTCTGACACTTAGTAGCTGTGCGGTCTCCTGGGCAATATTTCTCCTTGCTTCAGTTTCCTCATCTACAGAATGGGGATTATACCCATATCTAGCCCACAGAAATGTTCTGAGGATTAACTGAAGGTCACCTCATAAGCACTACAGGAGCATTTGTGGTCACCATATCCAGTGGAGCCTGATTCTCATTGCAGAGGTCAAGGAACTTCCCATGCCTTGGACCTTACATCACGGAGATCTGGGGCTTTACAAGGACTGCAGGTGCATCTCAAGGAGGAGGAAGCAGAATGGGATGTGGAATCCCAAAGGGCAAAAGCAGGACGAGAAGGTGGAAGCCGCAGGGGCATCATACACTCACTGTGACCACTGTGCGCAGGGGCAGGGTGATCACGCTCCTCAGCTCACAGCATGTTACCCTGGGGGGAGGACCAAATGACCTTCCCAAAGGCACAGCCACCCAGAGCTGCCGAGCATCTGCCAGGAAGAGAGGCAGTTCCATGGGTCTAGGGATGCCCATGGAGCCCAGAGCCCTGAGGTGGGTGCCAGAGCACAGGAAGCCCTCTGTTGTCACTGGATCCCCAGCAACTCATATCCCGTGACTCACAACAAGGCCAGAAGTGATGGGGGTTTCCAAGACCACCCCCTTCAGATCACACCCTGACAAACGAGGCCGTGGCTCCAAAGCAGAATGGTGGCTTGGCCAGGCTCCCCTCCTGGCCACAGAGGCCTTTGCGGAGGAAAGGAGGCAAGTATTCAATTTCTTATTGCACACGGGAAAAAATGAAGACTGAGACAATCAGCTGCATAGTTAGTACAGACGAAGCTGGAACTGGCCACCCGCAACCTATGAAGGTGTCAGCCATCCCCCATCTCATACAAAAAATGTCAAGTTCAGCCTGGGAATCAACGCAGTGCAAACCGGCTCTTCCAGCTTCAGTTCCAACTGTACCTCCCTCCCTGTCCTCACTCCTGCCCTTCCCAACACCCCATCATGTCCACCAGAGCACAGCACGTTGGCCCCTTCCTGTCGGAGACGAGGGATGCCACAACATTCCTCTTCCTCGGGAGACCTTCCCAGGTCCTCCTCTGAGAATGAATGTCTTCTCTGGCCCCTTGAAAGTCGCATTTTGTTAATGCTTTATACTGTTGTTGTGTCTGGCTCTGCCACCAGAGCCTCAGCCCCCCGGGACAGAAACCACACCCCTCTGTCATCCCCAGAAAGCACCACGTCTGTTTCTGGTTAGGGAAGACCAGCTCGCATTCGATAAATTTTCTTGCCAAGAACAACTAGAAAAAGTAGAGAAATACTAAAAACACCCTGTCAGGCACCCCACAACAACTTTTCACTAAATCACAGGCTGTGTACATGATGGTGGCCCCATAAGATGACAACAGAGTGAAAAATACCTACCACTCAGTGACCTGGTAGCACCCACTAGCATGAAGCATCACCCATGTGCTCATGATGCCGGTGGAAACAAGCCCCTGGCTGCCATGTAAAAGCACAACGCATTCCATTATATATAATAGTTGATAATGATAACAAATGACTATGGTACTGGTTTAAGTACTTACTGTATATAGGTTTTGCAGGGGCTATTAGGGATTGATCTCAGGGGCACTCGACCACTGAGCCACATCTCCATTCCTATTTTGTATTTTATTTAGAGACAGGGTCTCACTGAGTTGCTTAGGCCTTGGTTTTGCTGAGGCTGGTTTTGAACTCGCAATGCTCCTGCCTCAGCCTCCTGAGCCGCTGGGATTACATCGTGCGCCACCACACCTGGCCCTATATATGCCATTTTGTCATTATCTATGAGTGTACTCCTTTTACTTATAAAATAAAACTTTAATGTAAAACAGAACATGGTGTCACATCACCAAGAACCTCGTGCATCTTGTGTTCATGAATCTCTTTACTGCATCAAGTGATCGTGTTGTGGGACTGACGTGTGCCAGCTGGGCGGCTGTGAGTACACTCTGTGATGTCCACACAGTGACAGAGGCACCTAATGATGCGTTTATCAGAATGTGTCCCATCGTTAGGTGGAACCTGGCCGAACTGGAAGACACTGGAAGGCTACCAAGGCAGCAAACCGGGCCAGCGAGGGCCCCGGGAGCCAATACTCCACGGGGACAGGAAACACAGTCATCAGAGGCTCATGTTTGTCTCTGCTGTTCCCTCACAGAACTTGCCAGGGGCCAAGAGGCTGAAAAGCTAAGCACAGCTCTTGGCAGCCTCCAAGGACTGACAGGACAGAAAAAATGGGGCTCAGAGCTTGCCAAGGAGCAGGGCGACTTGCTAGACAGCCCTGGGCTCCTGGATGGGGTCCCCAAATGGCTGAATGCTACAAGTTAGGGCACAGACTGGTTAGAAAGGTCTAAAATCCACATACTCAGAATCCCCAAGAAGAGACAAGAAGGAGGGCTGGGGATGTAGCTCAGGTGGTAGAGCGCTTGCCTTGCCTGCACAAGGCCCTGGGTTCAATCCCCAGCACGACACACACACACACACACACACACACACACACACACACAGCATAGTGAGGCTTCATTTCAAAACTTCATGTAGAGGCTGGGATTGTGGCTCAATGGCAGAGCGCTTGCCTAGCATGTGTGAGGCACTGGGTTCAATCCTCAGCACCACATAAAAATAAATAAAATAAAGGTATTGTGGCCATCTACAACTAACAAAATATTTTTAAAAAACATAATATAGAGAGACAAGAAAGAATGTGCAGAGGAAATATTTGAAGAGATAACGACCAAGAATTTTCCAAAATTGACAAATGCTATTAAACCCACACATACAGTTTATCAAGAAAATCACCCTGGGCACATCAAAATCCAACCACGGAAAATCCAAGACAGTCTTAATGCAACCAGAGTAGAGTGGGTTGTTAACTTTCAAAGAACAACAGGACCACTATGGTCTCTCCACAAAAATTAGGAAGCAATAAGACAGCAGCATGACATTTTCAAATGGCAGGAAAAAAGGAATTGATAATCTGGACTTACTGGAGAAAATGAAGATGAAATAAGGACATTTCAGACAAAGATGAGTGGAGATCATTTGTTACCTTAGCCATAAGGTGGAAATACTAATAGGAGACTCTTCAGCCAGATAATAGTATGAGAGCGTAGAAAGGAGAGAAAGAAACTAAGTCAGTAAATGTAAGTAAAAATTCATTGTGTAAAATGATAATGATGTCATATGGCCATATATTTTTGCATTATGGCCTGGAGTAGAGTACTCACCTAGCATAGGCAAAGCCCTGGGTTTTATCTAGCACCACAGGAAAACAAATAAAAACTGTGTGTATGCGTGCGTGTATGTGTGTGCGTGTGTGTATGTGTGTGTGTGTGTGTGTGTTTGTGATTAAAATGTATGGCAACAATAGCACAGAGGTATGTAGGAATTAAAAGGAATTGAAGTGTTTTAAGGTTCTTGTGTGATCTGAGATGTAGTAAAAGTACTATTATCTACTAGACTTGACTTTACAACAGTTGAAAGGTAAACTTGATTTTAACCTTCATGGATGGTAGCCACCATAAGAACTGCAAAACAACAACAAAAAAGTCGAAAGGTTAACAATGAAAAGGCAAATAACAAAATTATTAAAAAGAAGTACTTGATGTGTTAGTCAACTTTCTGTCACTCTGACAAAATACCTGAGAATTCAACTTATAAAAAAGAAAATTTAATTTTGGCTCATGGTTCAGAAGTTTCCATCCATGGTCAGTGGGTCACATTGCTCTGGGCCTGTGACGAGGCTGAACTTCATAGTAGGGGCACATGGCAGAGGAGGCTGCTTCACCGCATGGTAACTGGGAAGCAAGGAGAAAAACTGGTTGTGGTCCCAATTTTACCTTCAAGGGCACGCCCCCAATGACCTAACTTTCTCCCACTAGGCCCCACCTCCTAAGGTTCCATCATCTCCCAATAGTGCCATGGGCTGGTTGACCAAGCCTTTAACACATGGAGCCTTCAGGGGACACACCTAATGAATCCAAAACTAAAGTTGTAGAAAAAGTAACATAGAACAATTGTTATAAATAAGAAAAACAATAAGGTGGTGGATTTAAGTGCAAATATATTGGTAATTACATTAGATGAAATAAATACTCCAATTAAAAAGCTAATGTCAGGGCTGGGGATATAGCTCAGTTGATAGAGTGCTTGCCTCACATACACAAAGCCCTGGGTTCAATTCCCAGCATCACCGCGCGCACACACACACATACACACACACACACACACACAAAGCTAAGGTCATCAGAATGAAGTTAACAAAACAATGAGACTTTATGTTTCTTACAGGAGACAGATTAAATGTAAAAGAATGGGAAAAGATACATTATGCATACATTAGTTAAGGGAAAGTGAGTATGAAGTGAGATAAAGTTGACTACTAGAGACCAAAGGAACAATTAATGATGACAAAAGAGTCAATCCACCAAGAAGATGCAACTCTGCTGACATTGTATACAACACCTCAAAATGCATGAAACACTGACAGAATTAAAAGGAAATAATAGAACTATAATCCCAGGGGTTGACTTTACACACCTCTCTTGGTAGCTGATGGAAGAAATAGACAAGATATTTTGGCACTTGTTTTAGTCAGCTTTTTTGTCACTGTGACTAAAAGACCCAACCAGAACAATTATAGAGGAGGAAAAGTTTATTGGAGGGCTCACGGTTTCAGAGGTCTGAATCCACAGACAACAGGCTCCATTCCTTCAGGACATCATGGTGGAAGAGTGTGGCAAAGGGAAGCAGCTCACGTGGTGGTCAGGAAGCAGAGACTCCACTCTCCAGATACAAATATATACCCCATATATTCACGAGTCCAATGAAGCACTTCCTCTAGCCACACCCCACTTGCCTCCAGTCCCCACGCAGCTAATCCCATCAGGGATGGATTCACTGATCAAATTAAGGCTATAACCCAACCATTTCTCCTCCAACCCTTCTTGCATTGTCTCACACGTGAGCTTTTGGGAACACCTCACATCTAAACCATAACAGCATTGAAGATGTAAATGGCATTATTAACCAACTTGACCTGATTCTCAAGTTTCTATAACCTGTGCTCATCAACCACCAGGACAGATTTGCTTCAGGGACACCTGGAAGATTTCCCATGATGAACCCCAAGTTGGGTCATAAAACATGTCTCAACACAATCAATGAAAGATATTGTCTGACCACAGTAGAATGAAGCCACAAATCAATAAGAAGAACTAGTGCAGTGTTCATTTTTTTTGTTTTGAATAACATAACGCCATAGATTGAGTAAGTTATAAAGAAAGGAGGTTTATTTTGGCTCATAGTTCTGGAGGCTCAAGGAGAAGGGGCTGCAACTGGTAAGGGCCTCCTGCTGGCAGGACCCAGGGTGGAGGGCATCACAGGGCAAGAGTCAGGAATCACAAGAATGTCTCTTCTATTCTCTCTCCCTCTTCTTATCAAGCCACCAGGATTCAACCATGGGAGCTCCATGCTAATGATTTCATTTGATCTAATCACCTTCCCAAGGCCCCACCTTCAAACACCTTGGTCAGGTTACATTGCCTCCTTTAATACCTCACAAAGGGAATTAAATTTCAACACATGGGTCCTCGGAGGACACACTCAAGTCATATTCTAACCATCACAACTAGAAAACCCCCAAATTTTGGAAGTAATGGTTAAGGAAATGAACCTATTGCTGTTACTCTCCATCCAGCTCACCATGCCAAACTGATTGATTCTTTAGCAAACAGAGTTCCTCCTCATGAGCCCCGTGGTAGGTCTGGCGGAAGTGTTCTTTGCCTGGGCACCCAAACGATGCTGCCAATCTAGCTCAGAACGTGAACATCAATCATTGTTCATGGACTGAGGTGTCTGAGCCCAGGTGACCTGACTCTGAATTCATAAAAGGCTTTCCCTCTTCTACACAGCCCCTTTATCCCTCGTCGTGTGGATATTAAAGACAGAAAGGTCAAGAAGAATGATTTATAAACTGCTAACACAAAGTACCTCCTATGTTCACCGTAGGTCAGTTTCCAAAATCCAAAGTTCCAGTTACCCAGGGTCCACTGCATTCTGTAAATATTACATGGAAAATTCTAGAAATGAACAACTCATATTCTAAATTGTGCAGCTGTTCTGAGCAGTGTGATGAAATCTCCCTCTGTGCTGGGCCACCTACTTTGTCTCCCCAGCTGGGAATCATGCCTCTGTCCAGTGTGACCTATATCTTCCTTGTATATGCCACCTACCCAGTAGTTACCCAGTGGCTTGTCTTATGACTGACACTGTACCACAGGGCTTATGTTCAAGTAAACCATTATTTTACTTAGTACTGGCTCCAAAGTGCAAGAGTACTCATGCTGGTCATTCAGAGAAGCTGTAATGTGCCTTCTATAAAGTTTTTGACATAAAAGAAAAGAAATATCATGAGCCAAGGTTGCTAAAATCTATAATAAGAATGACTCTTGTATCTATGAAATTATGTATAAGGAAAAAGAAATTCATGCCAGAAGAAGGGTGAGTATAGTACAATAAGATGATTGGAGAGAGAGAGTGCACACATTTGCATAAATTTATTACAGTATATTATAATTGTTCTATTTTATTATTTGTTACCGTAATTTCTTACTTTGCCTAATTTAAAATTAAACTTTATCATACGTATTTATCTATAGTGGGAAAAAGCATTGCATATACTACCTGTGGCTTCAGGCACTCACTGGGGGTCTTGGAATGTATCCCCTGCAGATAAGGAGGAACTACTGTACTCCTTGGTTCTACTTCACCTGATGCAGTAGGAAACATAGTATCCTCAGGAGAAAACTGAGGCACAGACAAGGTCAGTAAGTTGCCTAAGGTTGCAGTGATGGTAAGTGTGAGCCAGGAAATGGACACAGGTGTCAGGCTGGCCCAGGCCATGGCCCTCCCTCCGTGCTCTGCTGCCCCAGCCAGCACTTGCCTCCCTCCCATCCGTGAGGGCTTCAGACACTTCCAGATCCTCTAATTTTGTTCCAGAAAGAAATGGAGAAAATGTGATCTTGCAATTTTTAAAAAGAACTCTTAATCTCTGGATTTGCATTATCTATAAATGGTTCCACCCATTTTCCTGGATTTTGTACTCTGGGAACATTCAGTGCTTTCAACGCTTAAGTCTTTCCTAGAAAAGTGCCCCTGAATTACTTGTTTCCTTTTCTGGGCCTTCTGCACCCTCCTCCAGGGGATTGTAACATAACAGATCCAGCTGCTTCTCTCTCCTTTTAAAAAAAAAAAAACTTTAGTGGATTTCTTCTCCTCTTTATTGTGAAAACTATGCAAGTTGATAATAAAAATCTGGAAAAATGCAAAGTGATAAAAGAAAGAAAATAACTCGCAATACCACAGTTGGGGGTAACCACTATCAAATTTCTAGTGTCTACTCTTCTGGTCTTTTTTCTATACTTATTTCCTTTTACAAATTGGAATTTTTTACATACTACTTTATCAAATGCTTTACACATTGCACAGTAAATGCAAACGTTATGCCCCTTCCTCCCTCCCTCCCTCCCTCCCTTCCTTCCTTCCTTCCTTCCTTTTCCTGTGGTGCTAGGGCTGCAGGCTGGGGCCTTGCACATGCTAGGCAAGCCGTCTACCACTGAGCTACACCCCCAGCCCTCATTGACTGTTCTTTCACGAGGTTATTACCCTGTATTTGGTCAAATGATACCTGTTAAACTGTTTCACTGTTATGCACCTTGTTGAAATGAATATCCTTCTTGCTGAAATTCTATCTTGGGATAAATTCCTAAGAATAAGATGATGGATCAACGCATATAATAAAAAGCCAACACTTTTGCAAAGTGTTTTAGCCTGCTTTCCAGAAAGGCAGCCAGTCTATAGCTCAGCCAGCAGTGTGTGGGTTCCCCCCAAACCTCAAAACTCTGGCTGTGACTATGTTTTCAAACTTTCTTCCATTTGATAAGCAAAAAGGGCTTGTTATTTTGTTTTAAATAGCATTGCTTCTGTTACCAGGGTCGTGGAACATGTCCCCTACCTGTGTTTCTTTCTCAGGAGATCATGGCTTCGCACCTGTGGCTACTGTATTGTTAAATTCACTTTCCACACTGGTGTCCATCCAACTTAACAGGAGGGGAAAACTGCCAGGCATTCGGTAAGAAGGGACTCTGAATGGCAGGACTCCGCTGAGCCTTGTGGCCACTGCAGCACTGCCTTCTACTGAAGACAGCAATACCTTATATCTCTTAACCTTTTCTGATGCTTAAACATCAATACAGTAATCTGCCCTTCTGGACGTCTGAGGACATGTGGATTGGTGAAAGTCACCTTTCTCTACTCCAGACCTGTTCTGTCCGTCCTTGGTCAGAGTCCATTTCAGAAAGAACTAGAAAGCCTGGCTCAAGTCAGGTCTCCATGCCCCGTTGGGAGAGTGGCTGAACTACAGGAAGATGGATCTCTTCTCAGCATCTCCGTTCTCAGGCCTCCAAGAGTGTCTCTTCCCTCTGACAGTCCAAGAAGACGCTGCGCCAGTGAAGTTGCATCATCACGCATCACGGAAATTCCAGAATCCTCGACCCTGAACGCAAGCAGAGAGCGTCTGCCAACTGGGTCAGCCCAACCCAGCAGATGAACATGGAGCATCTCTGCAGCTCAGTTCGCACATATCAAGCCAGGCTGGGGGTTCACGGCATGCCAGGGTTTGTCCCTCGAGAGGAAGGCCCACCTTGGAGAATTTCTGTTGAAACCTCTTTCAAGTGAGCTCTAGGAACTCTGCAGCAGATGGTCTTAATTATTCACACAGTGAAGCCCAGGAGTGGGTCACCAGCAGAGGGCTGGGGGCAGGATGCATAAGGACTAAGGCATTTGACGGATGGGATAAACGTCAGTGACTGCCAGAAGGAGGCTGGCCAGGACTGTAGCTTATCAGAAAGTGGTAAATTATGTCCCCAATATTTTCTCACTGGGCTTGTGACTCAACAATTGAGGATATTATTCAATTCAATTCAATCTATTTGAGGATGTGTTATTCACACAGTGGATAATAATGGAAGGTCTGCTGACAAGAGTCACTGGGGACGTGCATAGTGGCATGCACCTGTCATCCCAGCATCTCGGGAGGCTGAGGCAGGAGGATCGCAAGTTCAAAACCAGCCTCAGCAAAAGTGAGGCACTAAGCAACTCAGTGAGACCCTGTCTCTAAATAAAATACAAAATAAGGCTGGGGCTGGGGCTCCGTGGTTAAATGCCCATGAGTTCAATCCCTGGTACCAAAAAAAAAAAAAAAAGAGGCACTGGGCCCCAAGGGTATCTGAGAGACAAGATGGGGAAAGAATCCATCCTATCATATGGCTGGGACTCAGGGTCAGAGGGACTTCTAACAAACAGCAGCTGGAATCACTCCCCCTTCCCCAAGGCCTTGCGCACCCCCTGCCCTGCTCATGGTGATCTTTGAGACGGCTACACGCTCCTCCTGCTGGGGACAGTACATAGAAAGGACTAGAGTGTCAGAGTCACACAGAACTGGATTCCCATCACATTTCTACCACCCTCCTTATCTCTGTGACCTCAGGAACACTTCAGGTTTCTAAGTCTCAGTATTTCCTCTGTAAAATAAAAACTATATATACTTGAAAACAACTTTCAAAAAGGAAAAACAAGGAACACCTCCTTAAAAATGAAAGATTGCATTCTTTAAGTTCCTGACCCATAGAAGGCAGTCAGAAAAAAATCAGCGAGACTCCACCTGCAAGACTCTAGCCCAGCTTTCAAGTGTCAACTACGGTTTTGGTTGAGACTCAGCTGAATAATTTAATTTTGATCTCCAGTTTTCCTAAGTGTTATTTGGGGAATTAGGAGCTCTTCAGAATAAGCCTAGGTAGTGTTTTTCAGATCCAGTTTTTGAAATACTGTGCTTAGAAACTAGAAAGGCCCATTATTTTGGTACTGAGCATTCAACCTGGGGGGGGGGCTTTATCACTACGTTACATCCCCAATTCTTTTTGTTTTTTATTTTGAGACAGGTCTTCCTAAATTGCTTAGGACCTTGCCTAATTGTTGAGGCTGGCCTTGTTCAATCCCAGTCTCAGCCTCTCAGGTTGCTGGGATTAAAGATGGGCATTTCCATGCCTGGCTAAAAAAAGCACATTTGCAGAATACAAAATATTGGGCAAAGGCTTAATTACCTAAATAAGAAAAGCTGAACTCATTTATGCTGTATAAACCAGGTAGGTGCTAAATTATGCTGAGTCAAAGGGAAACGGCACTTCAAAAGGTCTACAGGTAAGACTCTAAGCATGGCCAACCAATGCTTGCTGGTCCTGCTAGGAGATGGGAGTGAGGCTGGTGTCAGAGGGAGGGGAAAAGGTTCTCAACCTTGATCTTACTTACTCCAGTTTTGAGTGCGTCTGAATAGTGCTATTTCCATCATCTGATAAACATCATCGGTTGGAGGACATCAGTCATCCCAAGAACTTTCCAGTACATCTCAGAATCCCCAATTTCTGTCTTCAGCAGTGGCCTCGTGCTGACAATACAGGGATACCTGAGGACACTTGATAAAGTCTTATTTAATTTTGACCCAACAGGACTCCAAGAGGAAAAGCTGAAGCTAGAATTTCCAGGGCCCTTTCCTTAGGTGACTCTCAAGGGCTGAGTTGGCCTGGGAAGGGAGGTGAAAGGCCTGCTCCCCAGAACTCAGTAGTGAGGTTTCCTTGAATCTGCTCAAATAGTTCTCCTCCTCTAAAAGCAATCTCTTCTGAATCATTTCATCATCTTCCAGAAAAGGGCACCCTGGGGCGTCTCTCTCACCTTTCTACAAAACCAAGTGAATGGCTGACTCCCCAGTATGTCCTTAAACAAAAGCACAACCCCAAACTGCGGCCTCTACCTGGGGACGCTTGATTTTGTGGCATCCACTCAAATAACGGCCAATGTGACAAACCGGTTCCTAGTACATGACCACGACTATTAATTGTCAATCGCCACAGTAATTCCTAGTCATGACAAATAAGGCAAAAGACTCCAATCACATCTGGACACTGTGGTTTTGGGTTTTCAAATCGCCCTTACCCAACCCCATCCTCATCTGATCCTCCTGACAGTGCCCTTCCCCCACACGAACACCCACACGCAGGACTCTCTCCTTCAGCAGCATCTGTAGGGCCCCCTTGTGTGCCTGGCCTCATGGGCCCCAGTGGTCAGGGGAATGAGTCACTCCTCCTGCTACTTGCTTCATACCTTGCGGCTGGGAGCTCCCAGTCATGGCCCCGCCTGCCCCAGATGTGAAGCATGGTACAAACAACCAGGCCACTTTCTAGCTGGGAGCAGTGGCCACACTGCTTTGGGCACTTGCTTAAAACAGTGGGGCTGGGAACTCAGCTGAATTCTGTCACCCAGACAGAACGCCCTGCTTCACCTCTCTACCAGACGCAGACACTCGGGGTCAGGGCAAGGAGGGGGCTGTCTTCTCCACTGGACCCTCTGTGCCTGGGACCCCTGCTGAGGTCAACAGGAGTGACCAATGGTCAACAGGAGTGACGAATGGTCCGGAGCACAGCACAGTACCATGATCCCCTCTGCGGCCTGGGAGCTGCTTCTAGCCACATGGAACATACTCCTGCACAGAAGGAGGCAGTCCTGGGTGAATGGGATGTATTTGGAGGATGCGGGAAGTGGGTGGGGGATGAGGTGGCCCTTCTGAACCACCTCAGACAAGAATGGAGACTTTGACACCAGGCTCAGCCAGGGCTGGTCCATCTGGCTTCTGGCCAAGGATTCCTCCTCAGTTCGGTCTATTTCTGGCCACAGAGCGGGAATGTTCAGAGCACAGTGAGGTGGGAAGAAGGCAGGCATACAAAGTTGAATATTTTTCAGTCTTCCAAAAAGAGGCCTTTGTTGGCATAATTTGTTGTGACCAATTGGGGTTCCTCACAGTCCATGTCTGGTTCTGGGTGGAATCTCATTTTGACCAGTCTGCTTCCCTGGGAGACTGAAGGTCCAAAACACTTTAGAATACGCCTTCTGGAGATACTGGCTTGGATCTCTTCTAGAAGAGACGTATCTCTTCAGCAGGAAGCTCATGGAGAAGGGACAGGGGAAAACCAGTCAGTACTTCAGAGCAACACAGAAACTGATCAAGACAAGGATGCCCATAGGGTTCAAATTGTCCAACCCCCAATCCCTAGGAAAAATAGAAACATAGCTCAACTACAGGATAACACATAACAATCCAAAGAACATGGCACAAGCATCCAAGATTGAACTCCGATTCCAATTTGGCTTCTGTAAACAGAGAAGCGTCTTAGTGACTTGATGGATTTCATAAGAAATCTAAGTGCCTGGTACAAAGACTGGCTCATAGCCACTGCTCAGCAGGTGATAACTAGCGTAATTTAAAATTGGGAACAATCCAGACAAAAACCAGGAGGGGCAACATTCTACCCATCAACCACTCCTAACTCACCACTTGGGCAGCAGGCTTTAACACTCCTGCTTCCCTCCCCCCACCGACACACACACTTGGAGACATATTTCCCAGAGCTAACAGCAGTAGCCAAATTGGTCTGGGTTTCTTGCCATTTGGAGGGAGACGTTAAAAGTCCACAAAAGGCAGGCAGGGGAGAACAGAAGCGAGGTCCAGAAGGACATACAAACTTGAGAGGCACTCCAACCACTGTGAAGGAGCCCAGTGTCCCCAGGGATGGGGCTCACTGGACACCTATTCCTGGAGAAGAGCCGAGAGTTGGTCCAGGCACAGTCACCGGGGTAGGGAGGGGCTCAGATGGTTGGGGTAAGATAAGTGTGATGGGTGGGAGATTATGGGAGTCCTGGGAGAGAGGGAGTGCACGACCAATTTTTCCGAGATGATTCATAAAAAAATTGACAGACACTTCAACAGCTCAGTCCTTAAGTGACACACGACCCAGCTTAGCAGGTTGCCTCAGGCAGGAGCCTGCCTTCAAATTAGGACTTTGGACACCTTTTCTGGACATTTTCCATCTCCAGAAACTGCCGGGTCACACTGTCATCTGAACATCATAACCTGGGCCTAGAATCGATTCTTCAGGACGGTGCTTCTCAGATGACCATGTTTCTCAGATGACAGCCATACCCAGAGAGTGCAGTGACAGGGCTGGCAGGTACAAACCACAACTGCACCTTGAGCTTGTCTGGAGATGTTTGGCTCCATGAGAGAGAGGGGAGGTGTGCAGCGGACAGCTTGCTCACGGCCCCAGACCTGGGCTTCTGCTGCCCGCTGAAGCATTGGCTGCCATCCAGAAGCCCAGTGAGCAAAAGCAGCAGGCACCAACTGCCACATCAGTGAAGCTGGCTGGCTTGGCTGCACAATGCCGGCTGGTAACGTGGGTCACCAGTGATCACTCATCAAGACAGCAGCCTTGGCAGGGCAGTGGCACGTACCCAGAGACCTGAAGGTTCTTATGCTGACTGAGGAGGACGGACTTTTCAGTGACCTTTGAAGCTGATCAGCACTGGTACCGATCGTAAACCTGCACTAGACATCCTTCCAAGAATGATTCTCATATTCTTGCTGTGTCTCCAGTCATGGCATGGCTCCCACTTTCAGCTGTCAGACGCCGCCCCTCTCTGGAGCATGACAAGGACTAGTCATGCATCTGCTTCCGCCTGCTTTCACTCTTTGTTATGGTGTGGATGTGAGGTGTCCTCTAAAAGTTCCTGTTAACGCAGGAATATTCAGAGGTGAAAAGATTACATTATGAACAACTGCGACCTAACCAGTCCATCTTCGTTTGAACAGACTGACTAGGTGGTGACCGTGGGCAGGTGGGGCATGGCTGGAAGAGGTGTGTCAAGGGGGCTGCCCTGGAGGGTACCTCTTCCTCGCAGTCCCTTCCTCCCTTCCCAACCCTCTCTCTCCCTCTTTGTCTCTCTACTTCCTTGTTGCCAGGAGGGGAGAAGCTTCCCTCTGTCACATTTTCTCCCTATAATGTCCTGCCTTACCTTGGGCCCAGAGCAATGCAGTTGGTTGTTTATGCACCAAGACTCCTGAGACCATAAGCCCCAATAAACTTTTCCTTCTCTGGGTTATTCTTTTTGGGTATTTGAACACAACAGCTGACCAAAACAGAAATTAGTACTAAGAGTGGGGCTGTTGCTATGACTAACTTGACCATGTGGTTCAGAAGTGGTTTGCAGGAGGAAATTTTAAAAGTTTATAGATGCAGGCTGGAAAAGTTTTACAATGTTATAAGCAGAGCTTAATAGTTGATTCTGGTGGGCACCCAGAAGACCAGAATTTTGACGGGAATGTGGACTGTACTCCTGAGGTTTCAGAGAGAAATGAGGTCTCTATTGGGAATTGGACTAGAGGTTATTCATGTTATAGTCTGGCAGGAAACTTGGCTACCTGTTCCTGTGTCCTGAGACTTTGTGTGAGGCTGAATATAAAAGTGATGGACTAATTAAACCAGCAGAGGAAATTTCAAGGCAGCGCAGCATTTAGTCAATGGCATGGATATTGTTAGAAGATTTTAGCCAGGCTTACTGTGAGAATCAGGAGCAGAAAGCAGAGCTAAAGGGTTTGTTTTTGCTTTTTGTTTTAAACTTGCACCTTGCAAAGCTGGGCAAAGAAAGCTGTATTTGTTGAAGACTTTGCAGCCTCTAAAGAGATGCTAAGTACTTTGCACAGAGACAACAGGAAAGATGGCTTGAGGGCACTTCAGGAATTTACAAGACCATACCCACTACAGGATCCAGGGCACCGAAAATTCCTTTGAAAAGAGATATGGGGGTACTCTGCTCATACAGGGGGGCTAGGGAGTTGTTTCATAGTGCTAAGCTACACAAGCACTCAGAGGCTGCATCTGTGATTCCTGGGGGCCTGGATATTGTGTGAACTGACAGCAGACATCATCCAAGTTCTGCAGGAATAAGATGCTAAACTTAAGGGGTCATGAAGACTTTGCTTCCCTTGAGATTTCAAAGGAAGGCCTAGGAGGCCATGCAAAGTGTAGCAGGATTGGAATCCCTGAAGGCTGACCCTGAGAGGGCCATATGTACAACTGAAGATGAAGCAAAGGTGGAATGGAGACCCCAGGAATCAAGAGATGCCAGCAATGGGATTATCTGCTGATAAAAACTATTGGCTAAGGAGAGAGCCAGGCTAAAAGAGAGACCAAGTGTGCTGCACCCTGCAAGGCCAATGGGTCAGGGATGCCCAAATCCTTTGGAAATAACATCTTGCAATCTTGTGTCCTAGATGCTGTACAAGTAGTTACCAGATCTATCTGCCCAGATGAGATTCAATCTTCTTTTGACCCTACCCTTTCTTGCTGTGCCCCTACTCCTTCCTTTTGAATTGGGAATGTTTACTCTATGCAACTTTATATAGGGTATAAGCAACTTGCTTTTGATTTTTATAAGGGCTCGCAGCAAAGAGTTTGCCTTAAGGCTTACAGGAGACTTTGAACTTGGACTTTGGGGCAATGCTGAAACTGTTAAGACTATGGGGCTCTCAGAGATGGACTTCATGCATTTTGCATTGTGAGATGAACATGAGCTTTTGGGAATAAGAGGCAGAATGTTAGATATTTGAATATGAGGTGTCCCCCAAAAGGTCCTGTTAATGCAGGGATATTCAGAGGTGAAATAATCAGATTATGGGAACTGTAATGTAATCAGCCACCCTAATTAGAACAGACTGACTGGTAACGGTGGTAACGGTGGGCAAGTGGGGCATGACTGGAGGTGGATCACTGGGGATGTGCCCTGGAAAGATTCACCTTCCCTAAGGTCCCTTCCCCACTTTTCCTCCCCTTGCCCCTGGTTTCCTTGCTGCCATGAGGGGTGCAGCTTCCCTCTATCACACCCTTCCCCCATGTTATTCTGATTCACCTTGGACCCAGAGCAATGAAGCTGGCTTTCTATGGACTGAGACCTCTGATACCATGAATCCCAAATCTCCTCCTCTAAATTGTTCTTGTTGGGTATTTTGGTCACAGTGACACAAAAGCCAAATAAAATACAGCTGTTCCTTATTCTAAAACACCACATAGCCACCTAATGACCCCTACTTATCTGTTTAAGAATGAACTCACATATGTATATTTTAAAAATCTCAAGAATTTTTTTCTTTTTAGTACCGGGGATTGAACTCAGGGGCACTCAATCACTGAGCCACATCCCCAGCCCTATTTTGTATTTTATTTAGAGACAGGGTCTCACTGAGTTACTTAGTACCTCACTTTTGCTGGGGTTGGCTTTTCAAGATCCTCCTATCTCAGCCTCCTGAGCTGCTGGAATTATAGGCTTGTGCCACCATGCCCGGTGCAAGAAATTTACTAAAAATCCACTAGAACTGATAAATGATTTCAGCTAGGTTACAGGATGCAAGAACAATATATAATAATAAATAATCCAAAAGTAAAATTAAGAAAGCAATCCCCACTTATAATAGTATCAAACAAATGTAGGAAAAATTTTAACAAAATAAGTGCAAAATTCATACTTTGAAAACTACAAAGCACTGTTAAAAGGAATAGATGATCTAAATAAATGGCAATACACCCCATGTTCATGGACTTTTTTTTTAAAAGAGAGAGTGTGAGAGAGAGAGAGAGAGAGAGAGAGAGAGAGAGAGAGAGAAATTTTTTAATGTTTTATTATTTAGTTTTCTGGGGCCACAACATCTTTGTTGGTATGTGGTGCTGAGGATCGAACCCGGGCCGCACGCATGCCAGGCGAGCGCGCTACCGCTTGAGCCACATCCCCAGCCCATGTTCATGGACTTTAAGTCTTCACATTTTTAATGGGAATATTTTCCAAATTGATCTACAGATTCAATATAATCTGACTGGAATCTCAATGATCTTTTGACAAGCTGATTGATTCTACAATTCATATGGAATTACAAGGGATACAGGATAGTCAAACAGTTCTGAAAAGGGTAACAAAGTGAAAGAACTCACCTATCTGGTTTCAAAACATACTAAAAATCAGAGTGGAATGGCACTGACATAAGAGACATATATATAGCTCAATGTCACACGATTGAGATGCTGGAATAAATCTATACATCAAGGGTCAATTGATTTGATAAAGGTAAGCTACTCCCCTCATGGCAGCAAAGAAATGGAGGGTGGAGGGAAGAGGGGGGAAGAGACTTCAGGAAAGATAAACCTTTCTGGAGCACACCCCTAGTGATCCTCCTCCAGTCATGCCCCACCTGTCCACGGTCCTAACTAGGGTGGACTGATTCCATTACAGTTCTCATAATCTGATCATTTCACCTCTGAATATCCTTGCATTAACAGGAACTTTTGGGGGACACCTCATTCATTAAAAAAAATGTAGGAAGAACAGCTTTTTCAAAAAGCAACATGGGAACAACTGGTCGGCCACATGCAAAAGAATAAAGGAGGATGCAGACTCCGTACCACTCACAAAAATCAATACAAAAAGGATCAAAGACCAAAAGGCAAAAGCTAAAACTGTAAAACTCTGAGAAGAAACCATAAGGGGAAATCTTTGAGACCTCCTTAGACAATGTAAGACGCCAAAACCACAGCAACAAAGGGAAAAAACATTGAAATTGGATTTCATCAGAACTAAAAACTTTTATGCATCAAAAGATACTGTGCGGGGGTTAGAGTTGTGGGTCAGTGGCGGAGCACTTGTCTCGCATGCGTGAGGCACGGGATTCGATCCTCAGCACCATATATACATAAATAAATTAAATAAAGATATTGTGTCCATCTACAACTAAAAAAAAAAAAAAAAAAAAAAAGAAAGAAAGAAAAAGAAAACACGGTTCAGGTGCTTCTCAAGCCAGAGCAGCTGTGATGGGTGGTAAAGCAGGGCAGTGGCCCAGTATCACTGCACTTATGCCTCTGTCCTGTCATCTGCTGCATTCATCTCCTTCTAAGACAGTGAGCCCCCGAGATGGTGAGTACCTGTATTTTTACCTTTCTGGTTCTATTTTCAAATAGATGTTAAGTAAATGTGATTTGAACTGCAAAGAAAAGACACCATCAAGAAAGGGAAGATACAAGCCACAGACTGGGAGAAAATATTTGTAAATCATATGTCTGATAAGGGTCTGGGGTCCAGAATATGTGAAAACCCCTATGATTCAACAATAAAAAGACAAACAACCCAACTAAAAATTAGGCAAAGGCCTGGGAGTGTAATTTAATGGTAGAGCATTTGCCTAGCAGGTAGGAGGCCCTGGGTTCAATCACCAGTACCAAAAAAAAAAAAAAGAAGAAGAAGAAGAAGAAAGAAAGAAAGAAAGAAAGGGGCAAAGAATTGAAAGAAAGTATGCAAACAGATAACAAGCTCACCAACATTTGCTCAACATCATTAGTCATTAGACAAATGTAAAAAAAAAAAAAAAAAAAAAAAAAAAAACAAGATCCCATTTTATACCATTAGAATGATTATAATCTTCTTTTTTTAAAGTAGAAAGTTTCAAGTGTTGGTAAAGATGTGGAGACATTAGAACACTCACGATTGCTGGTCAGAATTTATAATTATGCAATCAACAATGAAAAAGAGTTTGGTGGCCCCTCAAAACTTAAGCATAGAATGACCACATGAACCAGCACTTCCACCCTAAAGAAACAAATTCTTGTATAAGTTCAGACACAACTTGTACAAGAACATTCAAGGCAGTATTGTTCATAAGAGCCAAAAGGTGTACACAGTCTAAATGTCCCTCAGCAATGACTGGATAACCAAAACGTGGTATAACACACTGGAATATTATTTGGCCATACAAAATAAAGACTAACACATGATAACAACATGGATGAAGCTTGAAGACATTAGGTGAAGTGAAATAAGCCAAACAAAAGACCCAAATATTATATGATTCCATTTGTAGGAAATAACCAGAATCAGCCATACAGAGATGGAAAGTAGCCTGGCGGTTGTTCAGGTGGGTGCGTGAAAGGATACGGTTGATGTCTAAGGGCAGGCTTCTCTTGTGTTGATGGAAATGCTATAAAACTGGCGGTAGTAATATTTGCACAGATCCATGAATATACTAAAATCCAGATGCATACTCTTTAAATGGGCAAATTGTGTGGTATGCGAATCACATCTCACTATGGCCATCAAAGAATCTACTTAATGACAGTTTAGTCATATCTATTTATTAAGTGTCGGGCGCTGGGAATTCAAAAATGAATCTGATACGGTCTGAGGAATTCACCATATACTTTGAGAGTGAATAAGAACTAAATCCAAGGTCCAGAGAGAATTGGTAAGGCAGTGGTCTGCTTGGGGAAGAGCAGCCAGGAAGGTTCTGGGCAGCTGACCCCTTGCGCGGGTTTGGAAGAAGAGTGAGAGTTTGATTGGCAGGTGTGGGGAAGGGGCGCTGGCCATCATCCAGTGGCAGGTGCAGCGGGTCTGACTTAACGCAGGGGTTCTGGGAATTCCGAACCGCCAGATGAATCAGGGAAGACGCGGGAAGTGGCCACGATGATGGAGGAAGGAGTGAGGCTAGGCTGGCAGGCAAAAGGCCATGCTGAGAAAGATGGGGTTCCCTTCAAGGGGTGGGACGTCAGGGAAGGGTCGCAGGAGGGTGATGCGGGCTGACCTGTAATCTAGAGCGGGAGTCGGCGAACCTCGGCTGGGAGCCAAATCCACAAATCAAGGTGGCTGGGACACCGCTGTCCACAGCCCTCTGCGTGCTGCCTGTGGCCACTTCCACACTAAAATAGAGCCTGTCACTGCCACTGAGACCGCGTGGCTCATGGAGGGTAAGACGTTTGCTATCTTGTTCCTTTCAGAACAGCTCACTGAGAAGGATCAGCAGGCGACCTCAGAAGACGGGTTTGCGTGGGTGAAGACTAGGGGAAGGGAAGCCAGGTAGAGGACTCTCAAAACTCTCCAGAAAAACAGCAGCGGGGTGATGCCATGACGTCATGACATTGGGGCCACCGGATAACTGAAAGAGGTGGTAGAGATAGGCATAGCTCGGAGAGCTGCGGGAAAGGAAGAAGAAGAAGAAGTAGAAGAAGAAGAAAAAAAAAAACCGAGGAGTAAGGGTTTAAGAAAGTCACAAGTGCTGCTGAAAAGGATTAGGGGCCCCACTGGGTTTCACCGATGTCTGAAATTTGTTTCTTCTTAGTCACTGAAGTGGTTGGTGCTTGTGCCTCAAGTTTAGCAGGATGCTGTGAGCAGTGGATCCAGGCAGTTTCAAAGCGTTTAGAGAATCACTGTTGACGTGGCCATGGGCACCCAAGAGCACAGCAAGGCAGCTCCAGAGAGCCTGCTGGGAGCCTCTCTTCCCTGGGCTGCCACAGCCCAAACTCCACTGATGCTTGGGCTGCCTCCTTGCAAGGCTGCTGAGGGCACTGGGCACTTGGCTGCCACGCTTCAGAATATTACTCTTGGCTGTAGATTCATTTTTAAATGCACATGTCAAATAGCACACCTTGTTTTTTTTTTTTTTTTTTTTTTTTTTTTGGTGGGAGTGGTCTCCTAAGGTGACTGACAGGGTGTCTGGCACAGTAGGGAATCAGGAGTCACCAATACATTCTTTTAGTTAAAAAGAAAAAAAAAAAAAAAAGGAGAAAGAAGACCAGGTGAGAAGGGAAAGAGGAAGGAAGGCAAGTGAGGCAGGAAGGTAGATATGCCCAGAGAATCCCCTCCTGGGGCTTATGAGCCATGCCCAGCAGAAGCTGACAGATGAGCAGGAGTTCGCCATGTGGATTGGAACTCCCCTCCTTGCTATGGGATCCTTGAAGAATGAACCTAGCGTGAGGGCTGAAGTCAGCTATAACTACAAGTCCCACATATGGTAAACTTCCTTCCCTGGATATTTTAAGGAAAGAACTTGCATCAATCTCACAACTATTCTAGTGGTCTTCTAGACTGCAAACTGTAGTTTTTCAAATACCTCTTCCAAACCCCTCGTGGTAGAGAAAACGAACGTCCAATCCCAAGACCTTGAGGTGTAGTTGAAGCTTCTGGATGTGGGTAGGAAACATCTTGGAACCCTCCTGCTTTACCCTTAAATTCATGCATTCCTGGTAATGATATGTTCTTGACCTAGGTGGTAGTTACAAGGGCATGTTTGTTTTGCATTCGTTCAGATGTTTGTACACCAATGTTCATAGAAGTATTATTCCTCACAAAATCAGGGAGATGACTTCCATCAATGGATGAATGGATAAATTAAATGTGGTGCATATGGACAATGGAATACTATTTCAATTTTAAAAGGAAGGAAATTCCATACTACAAATGGAGGAAACTTGAAGACACTGCACTAAGTAAAATAAGTCATCACAAAAGGACAAACAGGGTGTCAATCTCACAAAGACAGGAAGTAGAATGGTGGGTACCAAAGGTGGGATGGGGAGATGGAAAGTTAGTAGTGTTTAACATTATAGAGTGTCTGTTTTGGAAAATGGTAAAGTTCTAGAGATGGACAGTGGTGATAGCAGCACATCTCTGTGAATGTGCTTAATGCTACCAAATGATACAATTAAAAATGGTTAAAATGGTGAATTTTATATTATGTATATTTACCATGATAAAAACAAATGCAATGAAAAAGTTCGTCCAGGTATATACTTAGTATTGTCGTTTTACCTACATGTGCTATTCTTAGAAAAAAAATGGTTGATTTTTAAAATGTACATTATTCAATTTTATAGTTGTATTTGTTTAGAGAATTTTCAGAAAGATATGTGTATGGGGGGAGTCCTTCCTCTTACATTTTTGAGTCATGCAGGCCCTCTAAAAAGTTGGGCTATGTCAGCCAGGTCCACTAGTGGACCATCAGGAGGGCTGGGGAAGGGAGCAGTTCATGGATCAAGCTCAAGGACGTTCCAAAGAAACTGAAAATTAGCTGTTCATGAGTCATCAACACAAGTTACCCTCTCATAAAGTATATATTTCATAGGCAAATGGCATTATTTTTGCAGAAGTTATACATTATGCTGGCAATACATCAAGGAGCACATGTGGGAACTATTGCCACAAGACACATATAGGAGCAGCTGTGTGTGCTTGTCTGACATGATTTCTGGCAATGAAAAAACTAAAGAGAAAACATACTGCCATTTGCACATAATAGTATATAACTGTCCCATGGTATCTAGGGGAGATTGTTTCCAGCTCTCCCCCGTCCCCAGATATGCAAATATGCAGATACTCAAGTCCCTTGTATAATGGCACAGTATTTGCCTATAAGCTACACAGTGCTCCTATGTACTTTAAATCATCTTTAGACTACTTTTAATACCTAACACAATGCCCACACATCACTTCATTCATATGGATTCTGCACAGCATTCAGTACATGGCAAACTGAGGTTTTGCTTTTGGAAACTTTCCAGAATAAAAAAGTACTTTAAATCCATGGTTGGTCGAATCTGTGAAAACTGAACTCACAGATAAAGAGGGCCAACTACAATTAAATATAATTCTAAAGGTGTCCCAAGTGAAGGAATCAAAAACCTAGGATGAAAAGAGCTGATCAGCTGTGGTCTTACCTACATCCTCATTGTCTGCTAAATGCATGGTTGCTCAAACATCCTTATTTTCCAAACACAATTTTCCTGGTAAAATTGTTTTTATCAAGGGAAGTGTGAAATATTCTTTAAAACTCTGGATAGATATCTAAACTGTCACTGTTGTGCTTTATCATCCTCCAGCAAGTGGCTATTCTGCAAAGGTAGTCCTGGAGCCTAGAGACTTCTCTGACAGTGTATGGGAAACCAGAACACACAGGTTGTCTTCCCCACTGAGCACACACCACACTCAAGGACAGGAGTGCATCCACAGAATTACTAGGCTGAGAAGTTTCTGAAGACTTGCTTCAATTTCCACAAGGCTGAAGCCTAGGAAGATTTGTTGGGTACCTACAGCTGCTGCTGTACCCCGGTGGTATCTGCTTGGCTTTTCCCTTCCTAGCCCACAACTGCTGGTCTTGCTGGTTCTATGGCCCTAGAGCCAGGTGGACTTCAGCCACTTCATCTGAGGCTGCAAATGGTCCACCAGGGTGTGACTGCCACACAGACTGACCACAGCGGTGATTGCAAGCTGCTCTTAGGGGTGGGAAGGATCCCTCCTAAGACTCCTAAACTATAAGATGAAGAAAGCAATGATGCTCTTGCAACTGCAGGTGCTAATGTGAATCACCTATGAGTCTACCCCCCACCCCCAGCACTCTATTAGCTAACGGGGAAGAGCATGTATAGCTGCCAGAAAACAGTGTGCCTGAAGGTGAATGTTCTGCTTCTTTTGAGTTCCTCCAGGTGGATGATGGGATGGGATCCCCCCATTTCTCTGCCCCCAACTGGCTCTGTTATGGAAGATCTGTTTGTTGCCTGTCTATTTCAGTACAATGAACATACCAGCCTAGGAGTCCAGCAACAAGGGCTTCCTTTTTTTTCACACTGCCTGCCAAGGAAGGAGGATTCCAACTCATGAGTTTTACTAATAAGATGTAAAAAAAACTTATCACCCCATTTCAAAAGCAAATAAATAAGTAATAAAGATGCTCAAAGCAAAATGTTCTGGTGTTGGAGATCCTCACCAAACAAAGGCAGAACGAGCAAAGCTGTCCATAAACTAAGCTATATCTCTGCTCTGCTTCCCTGTCTCAGGAGTTAGGTGCTCAATGTGAAGATGCCAGCTGCCAAAGCAGTCAAGCAACGCTCGTAGTGGGGTGACTGTTCTCTACCAAATTTCTTCCTGGAGCCTTTGTTTCTTCTAGGAAGCCCAGCTGCAGTCATTTCACGCATCCTACTTTTAGATCAAGAAGCCAGAGAATGAGAAAGACAATGCTACCTAGCTCAGAGGCCCCTGAACCCCCATCCCAGAGCCCTCGAGAGGCAAGTTGCTTTCTTAGAGTTGTCCAATAAGCTTGGAAACAAACCCAGACTTCTTGATTCTGCGGCTCATTTATCTCAAGCACCAAATGGCCAATTACTAAATGGTTCCACAGGGATTTCTGACAGCACTTATAGAGGAAGTGAGTGCTCAGGTGAAGCCCAAGTCAAGGCCAAGTCTTTAAGAAGCCTCTGATATTCCATGAGCAGGTCTTCCTAAAAAGGAACAGAAGGGCTGCTGCCCAGAATCGAGAGGTGGGTCCGTCAGATGCAGGCTTCCCTGGTGGCAGCTGTGCCATCTGGACGACTCCTCTGATTTCAAGTTTCATTAGTGTAAAATGAATTTAATAATACCCCCCTCACTCTTTAGTGGGAAGTTGCAAGAATCAAACAACAATTTGATAAGAGGGTGATTTGAAAGAAATAATGTACAATAGGAATTTAACAAATTATATGAATCAGAGGAACTCAGAGCAACCACAAAAAGAAATTTTGGGGTAAAATTTTTCATCTAGACTTGGTAACAGTGCTGGATGCCAAAAAATTTTCACACATTTTCTTAGATATAATAATGGCACCACAGACATTTAATGTCTTTAGAGATCACACTGAATTATGTAGGGATGAAATGTCACGATGTCGGGTATTTGCTTTAAAATACATCAATGGAAAAAAGGAGGAAGAGCACAGATTTATGTGCAGCAAATGCTGATAACAGCTGAAGCTCACCGAGATATATATGGGGGTTCCATTCTACCCTCCTCTCTACTTGAGTGCATATTTGAAATTTTTCAGATTCAAAAAGCATTTAAATAAACAATGCAGAATTTTCTGGGACATTAGTCAGCTTTCTGATTGTCACGTCCAGAGCACAGAAAATCTGTTTCCTCCACAAGGCCCTTTCAAACTGGTCATCCAGAGGTCAGAGGGCAAGGACTTGGGAAGAGGCCAGGAGAGGCCAGGCAAGGAGCCCAGCTGCAAAGGAGATAAAAGGAAGTATCCTCCTAGGATCTCCTGTCTGGGAAGCATCAAAATGTCAGGCAACATGTAAGGGTAAGTGCATGCCTTGCCTTGGACCTGAGTTTCATATTTATCTTTTGCCACCAAGACACTGTTTAGCACAGTCACAGAGGACAAGCAAACACACACACACACACACACACACACACACACCACTGAGATCCAACCCCCTGGGGGACAGCTACCTGGGACCCACAGGATGCATGCATTTTTGCCATGGGTTTGATGGACATCTCAGGGGCTAAGGTCTAGGAAGGGGAAAGGACAAAGGCAGGCAAGGAGATTAAAATTTTATCCAAGGCAGGGTCTGGTGAGTCAGGCATTTATCTGGGAACTGACCAGAGCAATGAACTCTTATCTTCCATCCTAAGCCCCATCCCTGGCCATTAAGAATTAGATACCAGAAATAACCTAATGGATTTCCCCGAAGACCACAAAAGGGCTTTGGGTGCTCTAAGACAGACAGGGCAGCAGTGGTGTAAGGGAGCGCCCTGGAAAAAGGGTTGTGGGTTTGAGTTCCCACGCTGACTAACCCAGTGGCCTTCAGCTTCGGTACTTTTCCTTCTCTGCAAAAAGTAATGGTTGGGCTGATTTTACCTCCTCAGCTGCAAGATTTGGGGGCATGTTTCTGGCTGTCATGCATCTCCCCTCTCATCACGACTTAAAGTTTCCTAAGCATATTGAGTAGCTCCCCCACCCAACCCCGCCCGGTGTTATGCTGCTTGCCCCTCGCCTTGCACTCCTCCACCGCGACACCTCCGGCAGGGAGCTACACCCGAGCGCTGGCAGATTTTGACCAAGAAGGGGAGGCAGGGTGGGCAAGGCGCCTGCGTGAAAGTTGTGGGCATAGGGGACCGCGGGACTAATCACTTCAGATTGGGGTTCGCTCTACCCCGGGGAGATCTTGCACGCACCACCGTGGCTCGATGTTTCCTCGGTGATAAAGCGGGAGAGGTTCCGGGTCCCCAGACGAGCCAGGGAGAGAGACTTCGAAGTGGGGACCGCGCGTCTCCAACGGCAGGGCTCGGGTTGCTCTGGCGCTCAGCCTTCCCGATCGCGGGGAAGAAAACCCAATTCCACGCGGTGCGCTCTGGGGCGCAGCCCCAGTGGTCCCCACCCCCACGCCATCTCGTCGCTGCGCGCTCACATGCCCAAAGCCACAGCTCGGGGGAACTCCTGCGTGGCCCTGCCCTCCCACCCCTGAGAGCGCTCCACATCTCAAAAGCCAAAACTCCGGTCACGGTCGCCGTCCCCACGTCGCTGTCCCCACGCCGCACCCTCCAAGGCACCCAGCGCGCAACGAGGCTCCACGGGCTGCGCCCTGCCGGGCCACAGGAGCTCCAGACTAGCAGGGAGCCGAGCTCCGGGGCGCGCCAGCCGCAGCGCCTCCCCCGGCCCGGGCGAGGTGGGGTTGGCTGGGCGGGGCCCCGGCGTCGGAGGGGACTTGCCAGCCTGCACGTCCTCGCGCGCTCCCCGCAAGGAGCCTTTGCTCAGCGGGTGCCCACCGCTCAGGTCCCGGGAATCCGCACTTGGGCGGAGGGGCGGCCCGGTGGGGAGCCGAGCCTGGAGACCCCCGGGGACGCCCCAGCTTTTCCTCGAACCGCCGTGGGAAGGGTGTCGCGGGACGCGCGCTCTTACTTGGCAGCAGGGGTCCGCTGTGGCCGGGCCGGGACTGGGCTCTCCACGGTGGCCCCTCTCCGCTCCCGTCGCCGCAGCTGCAGGCAGAGTTCTCGGCCGTTCGGAAGAGCGAAGGCGAGCTCCAGCCCAGGGAGCCGCGCGCCGGAGTCGCGGCTCCGCTCTTTCCCCCGAACTTTTAAGCCAAATCGGGCGGCAAACCCCTCCCTGGACCCACCCCCTTGGCCGACTACGGTCACAGCCACAGGCCGGGCCTCCAGCCCCCTTTGTTGTAATTCGAGAGCGGCCACTCCCGGGCCAGAGGGGGCTCTGCGGGGGAGGCTGCGCGCCAGCCAGCGGGGCAGCCCTTCCCAGGCTCTTCGCGCCCAGGTTTCCGGAGTCGGAGGAGCGGGCGGGAAAAGGGTGCACTTTTTCTGCAGGGGAGACTCCCAATCCCGACCCCACAGCGCTCCGGAATTTAACCCTTCGATGTCCTCATTTACCAGTAGCATTAGGGCCGGTGCCCAATCCAGCTCCATATCCAAAACCCTACCCCTCCCTGGCACTTAGTAGACGCTCAATAAAAAGTAAGACTTGAAAGTGATCACAGATTTTCATCTATCTCGCTTGGGTTTCACTTCCCTTCACCTGTAGGTGGAAACAGATTCCCAACATGAAAACAAACAGCCCCCTTTCTGCCAGCAGATCTGTGTCTTGGCCTAGTCTCTCTTCCCCCAGGACCAGTCTTCTCCTTTGCAAATTAAAGGCTTCGGAACCTGTGACCTCTAAGTCTCCCCCCCCCCCCACACACACACACACACATCCCCACTGCTGCACCAGGCCCCAGATTAACAAGCCCTGCACTCCAGAAATTGAAGGAGACACAGCTAGGGGGTGGACCTGGTGCAGAAGGACAGAACATGTCTGGCTCTGAGGTTTGCAGTGGGTCTGGGTCCTAAGGCCAGGGAAAGCCCTCTGTACAGATTGCCCTTCCTGTAAGAGCAAGGCTTTGTCGGTGGAAGCAGCCAGTTCTAAAACAAAGGACCAGCTGGGAGTCCTCTGTAAGAAGGGAACTGTCAGCTCCTCTAGGACAGACACTGACTTTAGGGCGCAATCCTCTCGGGGCTCCTCCTCAGTCCTGTCCTCTTCCCTGTGCCCTAGGCAGAGCTCCACACCAGCTGTGACAGGTGTGAGTACCAGGTTTCCCCTCCCACCCAGGCTTCTCTCCTCAGTCATGGGATTGCAAATCCATCCACCTCTTAACACCAGGACATTTCCTCCTTGGCCTCTGGACATTCCCATAACCATGGCCAACTCCAAACTTGGCACCCCAACTCAAGCCCACTCCATCCCCTGAGAGATCTCAGAGGCAAAAATGGGGTCTTCTCAGGCCCCTTGAGATTTGAATTAGCCAGGGGTCTCACAGACAGAGGACCAGTAGGAGAGCGGGGTGTGATCATAAGAAGCCAAGGGGAGGTGTGTTTGTGGTGTAGGAACAGTTCAGTATCTCAAGTGTGGCAAGAAACTATGGTAGAATTATGTAGAACTTACTACACCCAATACAATTTCAGTTGAAAATTAAAAAACGAAACAACAACAACAAAATACACAGTGGCTCCAGGGCCCTCAGAATGCAATCCAAACCCGTTGGTGCAGCTGACAAAGTGACTTGGTCATTTCCAACATACCTGTCTCTCAACCGTACACTCCTCACTGCCGTTGGCCTTCCTTGCTGTCCTCTAGTGCCTGCTGTTTCATCCCCAGGACCTTTGACCATACCATTGCTTTGTTGGTTGTCTGCCTAGCAACACCTAGTTCTTTGAGATGACACTCAACTATCACTGTCAACATTTTGTACAGTGCCTGCACACAGCAAATGCTCAATAAATGCTGGTGGAACTGAACTCTCTCCTCTTCCCTCTCCCTTTTCTCCCATCCCTCCACAGCCAGTCCAAACCCTCTTGCTAAAGCATTAACTAATAAGTTATAAAATGAAAGGAAACCAACTTTGAAAACTGTTTTGTCTAGTTCTGACAAAAAGCAAGCTTCTTGTGAAATAATCAGACCATATGAAATTGTAGGGATTTCTGGATCCTATGGTAGTTCTACTTTTCATTTTATGAAATAGGAAATGATGTTTTGATACATGGCTACATTGTTGAATTATCAAATCAGGATTTCCATCACCTTAAACATCTTTCATTAATTTGGGGCGGGAACATTCAAAATCCTCTTCTCTTTTGAAATATACAACACATTATTGATAACTAGTCACACTACTGTGCATAGGACACAAGAACTTGTTCCTCCAATCTAACCCTAGCATTGTGCCCATTGACCCCCCCTTCTCCATCTCCCTCTCCCCTGTCCTCTGCAGCCTCTGGTAACCACTGTTCTATCCTGTTTTAATGAGATAACATTTTTATGTTTTACACAAGAGTGAGATGATGTGGCATTTGTCTTGCTGTGCCTTGCTTATTTCACTTAACACAGTGTCCTCCAGGTTCCTGCATGTTGTCACAAATAACAAAATCACATTTTGTGTGTGTGTGTGTGTGTGTGTGTGTATGTGTGTGTGTGTGTGTGTGTGTGTGATTGTTAAGAAATGTCCCCTGAAAAGATCATGTTTTTAAAGCATGGTCTCCAATGCAGGAAGGTTCAGGTGGGGCCTTCAGGCAATGATCAGAGCTCTAACCTCATCAGTGGATTAATCCACTTAATGGATAAACAATTTAATAGACTACTGAATTTACCATGTACCACTGTGGACTGGACAGAAGTGGAGGAAGTAGGTCACTGAGGGCATGCTCTTGGATACTAAACCTTGTCTCTGGTTCCTTGAGCACGCATACGCATTCATATTCCCCCTCCCCCCTCTTTCTCCCTCTCTCCCTCCCTCTGTCTCTCCCTCTCTCCCCTCTCTGTCTGCCATGAGCTGAATTGTCTTCCTCCTCCGTGCCCTTCTACCATGAAGTTCTGCTTCACCTCAGTCCAGAGTAATGGAGTTGACCAACCATGGACCGAGAGCTCTGATCCATGCATCAAAACACATTGTGTATCTCATATCTACCATGAGCCCCAAATAAACGTTTTCTCCTCCAAGTTGTTCTCATCAGGTCTTTTGGTCACCGTGATGAAAAGCTGACTGACACAGTGTTTCTACTGTGTATCACATTTTTCTTCCTACATCTGTGTCCATCTGTTGGTGGACACTTCAGTTGATGATATATTTTGGCCATTGTGAATAGTGCTGCGGTAAAGATGGAAGTGCAGGTGTCTCTTCAACATACTGATTTCATTTCCTTTGGATGTATACACAGTATTGTGGTTGCTGGATCCTATGGTGGATCTACTTTTAATTTTTGGAGAAATCTCCATACTGTTTTCCACAGTGATTATACTAATTTACATTCCCACCAAATAGTGTGAATCTATAGATTGTTTTGGACAATATGGATATTATTACTGTAATATTAATTCTTCCAATTCATGAATATAGGATGTCTTTCCATTATTTGTGTTCTCTTTAAATTTTTTCATAAGTATTTTATATTTGGGGCATAGAGTTCCTTTACTTCCTAGTTAAATTTATTCCTAAGTATTTTATTTGTTTTTGCAGCTATTGTAAATGGGTTGTTTTCTTAATTTCTGTTTCAGTTAATTTGCAATTGGCAAGAATAAATGATACTGTTTCTTGTATGTTGACTTTGCATCCTATAATTTTACAGAATTGATTTATTAGTTTTAACAGGTTTTTGGTGGAGTCATTAGGGCTTCTTATGCCTGTCATTTAGTGCCTTTGTGTTCAATTTGGATATCTTTTATTTTTTTCTCTCACCCAATTGCCCTGGTGAGGCCTTCCATGACTGTGTTGAACAGAAGAGATGAAAGCAGACATTCCAAGTTCTTGACTTTTCCCTGTTCAGTGTGATGCCGGCTGTGAATTACTTATACGTCTCTTTGTGGTGTTAAGCTACATTCATTCTATGCTTAAGTTGTTGAAAGTTCTTATCATGAAGGACTTTTGGATTTAATCAAATGTGGGGTTTTTTTGCATATGGAGATGATCATATGATTTTATCCTTCCATCTGTTAAGGTGAGGTACCATGTTTATTGATTTGCCTATGTCAAACCATCCTTGCATCTTTGAAGTGAATCACAATTGATCACATAATGATCTTTTAAATGTGCTGTTGGCTAATATTTTGTTGAATTTTTTTCTATCTATATCCATCAAGGATTCTGGTTTGTAGTTTTCTTATTCTGTTGTGTCCTTGTCTGGTTTTGGTATCTGGGTTATTCTGACCTTGTTGAATGAGTTTGGAAGAATTTCTCCTCTTTAATTTTCTGGAATAGTCCAAGAAGTTTTTATATCAGTTCTTTAAGCTTTTAGTAGGTTTCAGCAGTGAAGCCCTTGGGTCCTGGGCTTTTTTTTTTTTTTTTTTTTGATGGATACTTTTGATTACTGATTCAATTTCTCAATGTTATTGGTCTGTTCAGACTTGCTATTTCTTCATAGTTCAATCTTGATGTATTGAGTCTAAGAATTTATTTATTTCTACTTACTTATCCAATTTGTTGGCATATAATTATTCATTATAGCCTCTGTGGTATCAGTTGTATCATTTTTCGTTTCTGATTTTATTTGAGTCTTTTCTCTCTTAGTCTTGACTAAAGATTTGTCAATTTTGTTTATCTCCCCCCCCAAAAAAAACCAACCTTTTGTTTTATTGACTGTGTGTATTTCTTTAGACTCTAGTTCATTTACTTCGGCTCTGTTATTATTTCCTTCCTTCTTAAGTTAAATTTTCACGTTTGTAAAGTCTGAGCATCTTCCTATTATTGATTTCTAGAATTTGGGATGTCTTCTTGCATTCCTTCACTTTCCTTTGGAAGTGTCCTTACAGGTGAAGGGAGTTTCTTATTACATAGAATGTAGTTGGCATTTGTTTTCTTATCTATTTGGCGACCAAATGGCTTTTATCTGGAAAATTTAATCCATTTACATTCAATGTAATCATGAATAGATAAAGACTTATTATCGCACTTTTTTTTTTTGCTATTTGTTTTCTAGTGGATTTGTGTATCCCTTTTTCCTTTCTCTCTTATGTCTTTGTTGTTAAATGATTTTTCTCTAGTATTATGCCTTGATTCTTGCTTTTTATTTTAAAGTGTGTCACAGGTTTTTGCTTTGTGGTTAGTATAAGGCTTGCAAAAAACATCTTATAATAGATGATATTAAGCAGATAACAACTAAATTTTGACTGCATTTAAAAACCATCCACACCTTAACTCCTTTCCCCCACCACATTTTGAAATTTTGATGCAATAGCTCACATCATTTTGTTGCATATCCCTCAACAATTTATTGAAGCTATTATTATCTTGAAACTTAGCCTAAATTACTAAAGATAATAGTGGCTTACAATCCATATTACCATATTAAAATATTCTGAATTTGATTTTATACTGACTTTTACCAGTGAATTTTATGCTTTCTGATGTTTTCATGTTCCTCACTAACATCCTTTTCTTTCACCTTGAAGGATTCCCTTTAGCCTTTCTTTTAAGGTAAGCCAGGTGGTGATGAACGAACGCCCTCAGCTTTTGTTTGTCTGGGAGTCTTTATCTCTCCTTCCTTCCTTCCTTCCTTCCTTCCTTCCTTCCTTCCTTCCTTCCTTCCTTTCTTTTCTTTTCTTTTCTTTTCTTTTTTTCTTTGGACGGGGAATGGAACCCAGGGGCACTTTACCACTGAGCTACATCCGCAGCCCTTTTTATTTTGAGACAGGGTCTTAATCAGTTGCTGAGTTTGGTCTTGAACTTGAGGTTCTCCTGCCTCAGTCTCTACTGTTGCTGGGATTCTAGGTGGGTGCCATTACACCTGGCTTTTCTCTCTCTGAAGAACAGTTTGGCTGGGAATAGTATTTTTGGTTGGCAGTTTAATGTTTCAATCTTTTGAATGTATCATTTCATTTCTCCTAGCTGGTATGGTTTCTGCTGAGAATTTGCTGATAGACATACTGATGTATGTATTTTCTTCTTCTTTTTAAAAATTTATTTATTTATTTATTTTAATTAGGTATATATGACAGCAGAATGTATTTTGATTTATTGTACACAATTGCGGCCCAACTTTTCAGTGGTTGTACACAATGTAGCGTCACACCATATGCGTACCTAGGATGATGAAGTCCCTCTCATTCTACCATTTTTCCTGCCCCCATGCACCCTCTATTATTTCCTTCTTTTCTCTTGATACTTTAAGAGTCCTTTCTTTGACAATTTGTCTTTGAGTACTCCTATTTGGATTGAATCTTATTGGTGACTATTAATCTTCATGTGCCTTACATATTTGTATCTTTTGCCACATTTGGGAAGTTCTCTTCTATAATTTCTTTAAATAAGCTTTCTACTTCAATGCTTTTTTTGTGTGGGAAATCTGACCAGGACCTGGAAGCCTTGCCCAGAAGCCCAGATGGGCATGCCTCCCAGCAGAGCCTTGCATAGGCCTGACTATAGATAAGTGAGGGTTAGATCTTAGCCTGGGCCCCTTCAGAATTTGTTGAGAGACACAGGCCTTCAGACTCTGGTAATGCTAATGGGCATAGGTCTCTCAACAGTTCCCTGCACAAGTGAGATGGTTCTCCAAGTGCCATGCAAGGGGCTGGAGCCACAACTGGGCCCTCTGGGGATCCCCCTGTCACAGAGGTTCAGATGGAACCCAACAGTGTAAGACACAGGTTTTCCTCCCTCTGGGTCCTTGTATTAAACTAGAACTACCAGAAATGGGAGCGGAAGCTGAGCCATAGGTCAGCTGTCAAGCCTACTGCCAAGATGGATGTTGATGGACAGATGAACTCTTCAGTGAGACACTAGGATGTACCCATGACTCCTCCTGGACCCTTTGGCAGATGGTTTGAGTTGCAGCTCAAAGCCAAACAGGGCTCTAGCCACGCCCTTCAAGGAAGAGAACTGTTTCCAGGCTTGTGCCCAGAGGTACAATCAGTGGGTCTGCCACCTGGCTGTGGGTCTGCACTCTCCTAATAACCTCCTAGGTCTTCAGATCCAGCAGGATTCCACAGCCTCTAGTCATAATCCTGAGACTCCCACTAAGTGAGTTTTGCTGTGGATGGGTGTAGAATGGTTTCCATGGGATATGAGCAGGCGATACCTCTTGTACCATCTTGCTGCTGTTGGTCAGCACTTAATAGCTTCAGTTATTTCCCTCAGGATATTTTCCCCCACCAAATTATAGGTACAGTTTCCATATCATGATTTCTCATCATGTTATTTCGTGTTGATTCTTAATGTAATTTTTAGTGGTTCCTGATTATTTCAGTGTCTACTACCATGTCATGGGGCCATTTCTCCATTGTTGAACGTAAGTTGTTTACAATGTTTACTAGTACCAATTACATCATTGTAATTATCTTTGTGAGAGTAATGTTTATGGAGCAGCTGAGTGTGGTTCTTGCTAATTGTTACAATTGAGAAAGCTGAGGCCCAGAGAAGTGAAGTAATTACTCCGGAGCCTCAGCGCTGAAGAGTGGTCAGGCTGGGGTGATTAAAGGTAATCACCAGTAATAAGTGCCTCATCTGGAGGCGTATCTCAGCAAGCCAATCTGAACCTCACCACGCCCCTCCTCCCAAGGGAAAATGAGCATTGGAAGCTTGCACATAGTAATTTCTTGATGTACTTTTTGTTGGACTGAAACCAAGGGAAGTTGCACTACTTCAGAATGGCAGTGGACACCTGTTCTAGATGAAACAAAATGACAGGGTGCTGGGTTTAAGTCCGGGTGTCCCACCCTCCATCTTTGCCCCAGGTCCTGTATTGCTGCCAAGGCATAGCCAGATGATGGACTCAGAGCATGCTTGAGCAGTCAGAGAACCTGGGTTCGAATCCTGGCCCCACCATTTCCTGTCTTGCACAGGGAACACTTTCCCCTCAGTTACCTTATCTGTAAGGAGCATCTCACTCACAATTCTCCTGGGGGAAAGGAGCTGAATGCACATGCACAGAGGGTCTTAGGACAGTCCCAGCCTGGTCCTTGCACAGTGCAGGTGCGCTGTTGCCACATCTGCTCCTGAGGTGCAGGAAGGAGGCCTCTCGGGAGGAGAGCAGAGCCAAGCTACCAACTCCTCCTTCCTCATATCTGCAGACCCCCCTCAAAGGGAAGGCAGCACCTCCTGCCCGACTACCCCTCTGTCCTAGGACAGAGGGGATTGCTCATCAAAGGCTGGGGACTCCTTTTGATTTTTTTTCCTGGTTTTGAGGCTCTGTAGTCAAATTAGTTTCCAAATAGTCTGGACCAACCTACATCACAAGAAGCACAGCGTGTCCCTGTAAGGACAGCTGGAGCTCATGAGAGCCCCACCTAATGTCCTGGCCAGCCGCCATCCTGGCACTTGCATCCCAGAGCAGGAGACGGAGAAGACAAAAGCAAAGAAACACACTCCATGGTAGGGGGCAGGTGGTGACTAGTGCTATGGAGAGAGCCAAGGTGGATGGGGAGGATAGAGGGTGAGGGAAGCCATGGGTGCTAGTCCACCAGAGGTGACAAGAGAAGGCCCATTGGATGAGGTGGTCCCAGGCCCAAGATCCAGAAGCATGAACAGGGAGCCGAACCGACAACTGAGCAGGGAGGCGCCCACACTCCTCAGGGTGTGTCCATGGCACTTAACCCACATCACTCCTGGGCCACGAGTCACTTTCTATTATATTGTAGTTTACATATTCAATGCACCTCTCTTCTGGGCTCATTGTGCACAGTACCCTGAGGCCACGTTCTGCAACCTCTGTAGACACCCTGGGAGGCAGCAGTGTGCCCCACCCTCCCGCAGGCTTTCCGTGTTTGTAAGGTGCATCGGGTTGAACAGGAAACTCCTGGAAGCCCGTGAGGCAGGATTAAACAGAAATAGGTTTAATTAGTGATTCCCAGACTAATAAGAATGGAGAAATAGTAGTTTTAAAAAACAGAACTGAAGATCTCCATGTGATCTATTTGTTAAAGTAAAAGGGGAACCAAGCAAGCAAGCAAGCAAGCAAGCAAAATGTATTGGCCCCTCCCTTGGGAAAGTGATTTGGAAATGTAAGGGTATTGCCCCATTTGGTCTGGGGCAGGGAATCTTGGCTGGTCACATACATTCCAGGGGTCGTATGTTGGCTGGATATCTATCGGTTTTGTGATCTGGCTTCCGTGTTTCTCGTCATTACAAATCTGTGCCATTCTAAGGAACTCCTGATGAGTGTAGAGCTTCACAGAAGATTGGGCAGAGCAAGGCACCTCCTGCTTCCTCTGGGGAGGCAGCTCCCCCTAGTGGCCTGTTCCACACACAACAATGAGCACTTGCTCTTGGTGCCAAGTTACAAAACCAATGGGGTTTTACAATCACCAGGAAATCTTAGAGAACTTTGATCCCAGCATCTCATTAACAGACATAGAACCAAAGGCCCAGAGAACGATCAGCCTGAGCGTGGACCCTTTGAAGGTTGAGCAACAACACCAGGCAAGACCCAGGCCAGGAGCATCTTTGATCAGCTGAAAAGCACTATTATAAATTGCACGTGTGCATTGGGATCCACCTGCCTTTTCTCCAGGAAACTTCGTTTTCAATTAAAACACATCGTTTTCAAATCATCTGTTTTCTAGGATGTCAAAACATTCATCATACACTGTGGGCTGAGTTTTAGTCATTTTTTCCTTGATCTATTATTCGTCGTCATTGTCACCAGCATGTTCAAGAGTACAGAGCTGTTTAGTGGGAGTAGTTCAAAACTTCTCAGCCCCCTTCTCTGATGAAGTAGGCAGAGGGAGGCGATCCTGGATTCAGCTGAGAAGAAAATCAAGGGCTGCAAGGAGAGGCCCTCCATGACTAGTTCCATGGTAACCTGCCTTCCTGTCCTTATCTGGGCTGGGCTCCCCTAGTAACTTGTAGTACCTGAAGTCCAGTTAGGGTCCAGTCTGATGCCACCTAGTTCCTCTGCTGTCTTGAAGCTGGACTAGGGTCAGTACAGTGTGAGCAGCTTGGGAAGCTCCTACTCCTAACCCTGTTGGGGTTACCAGATCTGAAACTGGTCTCTTTGAGGTCTGGTTGATGGGTACAAAATACAGTTAGACAGGAGATTAGTTCTAGCATTCTATACCACAGTGAGGTGGCTAGAGTTAATAATTATTTGTTGTATATTTCAAAATAGCAAGAAGAGAGGGCTTTGAATGTTCCTAACACACACACACACACACACACACACACATGAATGTTTGATGTGATGGACATGCTAAATACTCTGATTTGATTATTGCTCATTGAACACAATTATATAAATATCTGTGAATATGTAACAATTAACTATGTGACAAAAATAAAAAATGCTGATGTAATAATAAAATACAGCTGGGTGTGGTGGCATGTGACTGGAGTCCTGGCCCTCAGAAGACTCTGGCAAAAGACCTGCTTGAGCCCATGAGTTGGAGATCAGTCTGGCCGCTTAGTGAGATCTCATCTCAATCATAATAATATGAATAATAACATCAACAACAGAAGTGAAATAAATACCACTCTTCAAAATTGTTAAAGAGGAAAAATGGGTTCCTTTGAACAGATTGGCGACACATACAACTGTATGATTCAATCTCAAAAATATGCTGAGAAGGGGCTGGGGTGTGGCTCAGTGGCAGAGCGCCTGTCTGGCATGTGTGGGGCACTGGGTTCGATCCTCAGCACCACATAAAAATATATAAACAAAATAAAGCTATTGTGACCATCTACAACTAAAAACAATATTTTAAGAAATATGCTGAGAAAAAACAGCCAGTCCCAAAAGAGTAGCATCCTGTATGATTCTATTCCTAAGAAACTAGAGATGTCAACGCTAAGCTATAGGAGCGGGAGGAGGCTCTCTGGGGAGATGGCAATGGTCTATTCTTGACTGCGGTGGCATTTACATTGGCACACACATTTGTTCAAAATTCATAAAACTGGACACTTAGCATGGGTGGCTTGGTTTTATGTAAATTATTTCAAAGTGAAGTTGATATTAAAATTAGTCCTCCACCCTCTGATATCCTCTCTTAAAATACACAATTGGAGGAAGGGCCGCGCAGGATCCGGGATGATGAAGAGCCCAGTAGCTGCCACCCCAGTGCCTGGGTCTGAGTCCAGGAACGGAGCCAGCCCTCTCATTCTCTGGGTCTCAGAGTCCTCAGCTGTCAAGGGGGAGATAATGCATGGGATTTTTGTAAAGCTGAAATGAATTCAATCATGCAAAGTGCTTAGAACCCCGTGTCTGACATGTGGCAAGTACCAGCTGGTTTTAAACTCATTTATCCCTATGTGACACGTTAGACCTGGACTCACTCAAGTTGATTTTTTTTTAGTAATAGTTCTTTTGAATTTTTTTTTTAAATTTAGTTGTTGATGGATCTTTATTTTATTTATTTATAGGCAATGCTGAGAATAAAACCCAGTGCTCCACACATGCTAGGCAAACGCTGTACTTGGGAGCTACAACCCCAGCCCTTCTTTTTAAAATTTTAAGGCAGTTTTAGATTTATAGAAAAATTGAGTGGAAAATACAGAGAGCTTCTCTGTATCCCTCTTTACACAGTGAGCTTCCCCAATATTTAATATGCAGCATTAGTTAGGTGTATTTGTTGCAATTGATGAATCAAGATCGATGCATTCTTATTAATGAAGTCTGTACCTTAGTGTTTATACTCAGTGTAAACCCTGTTCTCTGTATTTTAACAAATGCAAAGTGTCCATCATTACATAACCATACAGAGTAGTTTCACTGCCCTAAAAATCCTATGTGCTCCTTCCATTCATCTCTCCCTCTCCCCTAACCCAGGGCAATACTCCCCTTTCTACTGTCTCCATACCTTGACCTGATTGAGCATGTCACATAACTGGAATCTACAGTGTGTAGCCTGTTCAGATTGGCTTCTTCCATTTACTAATATGCATTTAAGTCTCCTCCATGCCTTTTCATTTTCTGACACCTCATTTTTTCTTGCTGAATAATATTCCATTATATGGATGTGCCACAGTTTGTTTATCCATTCACCTACACAAAGGCATTTTGGTTGCTTCCACTTTTTTTGGTGATTATACATAAAGCAGCTATAAACATGCATGTGCAGGTCTTTGTGTGGATGTAAGTGTTCAAGGAAGACAAATGTTGCCTCTATATGGTAAGAGTTTGTTTAGTTTTGTGAGCAATTGCCAAACTGTCTTCCAAAGGGACCGTGTAATTTTGCACTCCCATCAGCAATGGATGAGAGTTCCTGTGGTGTTGTCAGAGTTCTGGATTTTGACCATTCTAACAGGTATGCAGTGGTATCTCATTGTTGCTTTACTTTGAATTTTCCTATGACATATTGTAGAGAGCATGTTTTTGTCATCTATTGCTCATTTGTCGTCTGTATGTCTATATGTGTTCTTTGGTGAGGTGCCTATTCAGGTCTTTTGACCATTTTTTTTAAGTTGGATATTGTTTTAAGGGTTCTTTGTATATTTGGGGCAAATGTCCTTTATCAGATATGTGTTTTTGCACAGATTTCCTCTAATGTCTGGCTTGTCTTTTTATCCTCCCACTTTTCACCAACACCTAGAGTGCGTGTGTGCGTGCGCGTGCACACATGTGTGCATATGGAATGCTCAACTTCTGGAAGGAGGTGGACAGGGAATAGAAATGAGTAATACTTGGGACTGTCCTCAAGGGGCTTACATTCTGATTTGGGAGAGAAGATCACAAAGATATTAAATAGCAAAAAAAGGCAGATTCATTGAGGAATACCTGGCACTTTGTAGTGAGCGGAGATCAGAGGGGCTAGAGAGTGGGGGGTGGGTGCTGATGCAGCCTGAGGGGCCGGGTATGTGGAAGGGGTTGAGAAGACAGTAGAAGGGCCAGGCATTCGCAGCTGGGGCAGGTGGAGGGTACATAAAAGAGACTCAGACCTGAGAAGCCAGCTAATCCTTGCTCCCGGAGGATCCCTGGGACAGACACTGGTGACAGGTCCCAATGATGAGCTTAGTCAACGTTATAATTTGCAGGTTCCCTGACTTGCCGCTTGCTCCCTTCATGTGGAAAGTCTCCTGCTAGAGGAGAGGGAGGTTTTCATGCAGAACAGTCATTTAGAGGGGAAAAAAAAAAGTTAAACAAACAAAAAAGGTGAGTTCACACCTCATTCCCAGACACCTGGCTTCTGCCAGCTCTGGCCACCTGTCTCAAAGATGTAGCTGAAACAGGGCGGGGGACACAGACAAAAATGGGAGCTTTTCTGCAGCGAGATGGGCTGGCACTTGGCAGGGCCCAGGCTCCAGGCCACAGGCCAGTCCGCCCCGCCAGTCTCCCAGAAGGCGTCCGAGCTCCTGCCCAGGTGGCTCTGGGTTGGCTGAGGACACGCTGGCTCCTTGCATTCCAGCCACGGTATTTATGAGGCTCCTGCGTGCCCAGGCCCAGCTCAGCACCACAGAGGAGGCAGGGGAGGTGCGTCCTGCCCTGCCCGTGGCCACCTCTCCTGGGGAGAGGCCTGGATCAGTCTGCAGTGGCACAGCGCTCTATTATCAGTCGCCAGGCAGCCAGCGGAGAGGATGGTGTCTCAGAGGAAGCCACTGTTCAGGAAAACAGCCTCCAAACCTCAATGGCATGAGTCACCAAAGCAGCAGGAAGAGCGTACAGACTGAGTATGTCCCCCCAGATTCCCATGTGATGGTGCCTAGAGGGGGCCTTGGAGGGGACTGGGGCTAGGTGAGCTTCTGAGAAGGACCCTCCTGATGGGATCCGTGGCTTTGTAAGAAGAGGAAGAGGGATATTGCCTTGCCATGGGGGACGCAGTGATCAGATGACCCCCAGAGCAGGAGAGGGCCCCCACTAGGAGCTGATGGGCCAGGCCCATGGCCTTGGGCCTCCCAGCCCCCAGAACCCTGAGGAGCGTACGTCTGCTGTGTCAACCACCCAGCATGAGCTGCCTGAGATCAGCACACAGCTGCCAGCCTCCCAGCCGTGGCTGGTGTGGCCAACAAAGTGACCCCAGGGCCTTTGCTTCTCTGTCCACTGCCTCCATAGTTACCTTCCCCTCTGTCACCTACAGGCTCCCCTGAGGCCCACTGCTTTCCCCAAAGGAATCCGAGTCTTACATTAAGGTGCCCTCAGAGATGAAGCAAGCAATGTTGCATGTCCCCAAGATGCCCCCTCCCCTTGACCTCACCTCGACCTCCCCAGGTGACCAGCTGCGTCCCACTCAACCCCAAAGCTTAGGGGAGCAGTTGTTCTCAAAGCATGGCCGGGACCCCTGGGGGTTACGGAGTCCCTTTCAGGAGCTCCACTGGGTCAAACTGTTTTCACAGTAAAACTAGAATTTTATTTCTTTTATTCTCATTCTCTGGAACTGGCCATTGTTGACCCAGCCAAGGGACCACTTCCTCCAGACCGACTGAAGGGCTCCAGGAACATCAGACAGCTGGGATTCCAGCCCAGGTTCTTCCTAGGAAAGAAGGAGTTGAGCCAGATAAGTCCTCTCCTTGCTGAAGAAATGGCGTTGTTGTTTTCTCTGAATCTTGATTTTCTTCTTTGTAGATTGAGGAATCATTTTGTCTTCCCCACATACTCAACTGTAAGGAAACTGAACAAACTAAATATGAGCTCGCTCTAGAGAGGGCACATGGTCCAGGGCTCTGGGTGGAATTACTAAGGAAGGAGCGAGTCAAGGCTAATCAGCAAGGGACAGTTTAGCCAGGGCCCCGCCCAGCTTTAAGCCTGTAGATGGTTGCTAAGAAACAGTCAAGGAATCCTCCACCAATGCAGTACTGGTCTTTGAACACAGGTCCTGTCTTCCATACTGGGAATTGAGGTCATTTTCCTTAAACAAAAAGAGGCTCAGAGATCCCTGGACTGTAGTTAAAAACATAATAAAGATAATAATAATGTAGCTTCCTGTGGTTCAACATGCATCATTTCTGACTATTTATATTCAACAACAAAATACCAAATAACCCAGCTAAAAAATGGGCAGCACACATGAATAGATATTTCTCAAAGGAAGACATACAAATCACCACTGCCGGGTTTCAGTTCTCGCGACTAAAAGGCTCGGGGGTTACTCCAGTTGAATTGGGCTGACTGGGCTGCACGAAATAACCACACAAGAGACACAAATACCTTTTTGTTTGGGGTCGCTGTGACGGCTCCTCTGACCTTAAGGGTCCTCAGGAAGAGAGAGAGCGAGAGCACGAGAGCACGCGCTGACCCCTTTTTATTGAGGAGAACGTATTCAAATGAGGCCAGGGGTCAGGTTTCAGGGGGCTGAGTATCTTCATGATGTCCACTGTCAGCAGGTTGACTGACTCCTGGGTAGGCCACACCCAAGGGCACAGTAAGAGAAGGGGACACACACAAGGCACTTCCATGGAAGATTCTATCCTAAACAGGGCAAGGGGTTATATTACAAAGGAACAGGTGAGCGTAGCTTCACCCATGGGGCTGTAGCAAGACACACCCATGCAGGAGACACCGACCCTTGAACCCAAGAAGGGTGGGGAAAGCTCTGCCACATTTCTGTGACTGAGCGCCTCAGCACCCAGTCGGGAAGTGTGACTCAGTCAAGTGCAAGATTGGTCTCCCACACACCACCAGATACATAAAAGAATGCTCAACATCATTCATTTGGATTTAGACCATAATAAGCCATAATCTCACAACTGCTAGAATGGTCATTCTTAAAAAGACAAAAATGTTGGTGAAGATGTGGAGAAAAAGGAATTCTTGTACAAAGTAGGAGTATAAATTAGCACAGCTACCATGGAAAATATTATGGGAGGTCCTAAAAATTTATGAATAGAACTACCATGTGATCCAGCAATCCCACTCCTGGGTATATATCCAAAGGAAGAAAATCAGTATGTCAAAGAGAATCTACACTCTGTGTTCATCAAAGCACTGTCCACATAACCAAGATAGGGAATCAACCTAAGCCCCATCAATGGATGAATGAATAAAGGAAAAGTGATACATATACATACAGTAATAATATTCAGCCTTTAAAAACAGACATTGTAGGGCTGAGGTTGTGGCTCAGTGGTAGAGCGCTTGCCTAGCATGTATGAGGAACTGGGTTCAATTCTCAGCACCACATATAAATAAATAAATTAAATAAAGGTCCGTCAACAACTAAAAAATATTGTTTTTTTAAAAAAGGACATTGTATGCCAGATACTGTGATGTACACCTATAATCCTAGCAGCTCGGGAAGCTGGAGGCAGGAGGATCGTAAGTTCAAAGTCAGCCTCAGCAACTTAGCGAGGCCCTAAGCAACTAAGCAAGACTCTGTCTCTAAATAAAATATAAAAATGGGCTGGGGATGTGGCTCAGTGGTTAAGTGCCCCTGAGTTAAATCCCTGGATGGATCAATCAATCAATCAATCGATTTTAAAAAGGATGTCATATAATTTGCATCAACATGACGAACCTGTAGGATATTGTTTCAGTCAGCTTTTTTGCTGCTGTGATTAAAGGACCCCACCAGAACAATTACAGAGGAGGAAAGGTTTATTTGTGGGCTCACGGTTTGGGAGGTCTTAGTCCACAGACAGCTGGCTCCATTCCTTGGGGCTCAAGGTGAGGCCTAACATCATGTAGAAGAGTGTGGCAGAAGGAAGCAGCCCACATGATGATCAGAAAGCAGAGAGACTCCTCTCTTCAGATACAAAATATATACCCCATAGCTGTACCCCCAGGGAACCACCTCCTCCAGCCACACCCCACCTGCCTCCAGTCCCTCAGTCAATCCCATCCGGGGTTGATTCACTGATTATGTTAAGACTCTTACAACCCCATCATCTCTCCTCCAAACCTTGCATTGTCTCACATGTGAGCTTTTAGGGGACACCACATCTAAACAATAACAGAGATTATGCTAGTGAAATAAGCCAAACACATAAAGATGAATACTCCATGATCTCTTATATGTGGAGTCTTGAAAACCCAAGCTTGTAGAGGTAGAGAATAAAACCATTGTTACCAGGGGCTGGAGAGGGAGGTGGACTGGAAAAGGCAGACTTTGGTCAAAGTTTCAGTTGGTCAGGAGAAATGAGTTTTAGTAATTACTAACTAACAATGTGCTATAGATTTCCAAATAGTTTAAAGAATGAATTTTAAAAGTTCTCATTACAAAGAAATGATAAATGGGAAAGGTGATGAAGCGTTAATTAGCCTGATTTGATCATTCCATGATGTATCACAACATCACTCTGACCCCATAAATATATACAGTATGAGTTGTCCACTAAAATTAAAAAAATTAAGTGCATAAAACATAAATATGAACAATCAGGACTGACATCAAGAAAACACCCATATGACAACCACGTAGCTCAAGGACTAGTGTATTACCAGTCCCCAGCACCATCTCCATGACCCACAGGCTCCTGCCAGAGCCGCCTCCCCGGGCCATGGGTCAACATGCTCCTGCTGTGAATGGTGATGGCTTCTGCCTTTTCTCTCCCTGACCTCCTAATTTCAGGGCTGGATGATCTCATGCAGAATCCTGTGTCTGTGGCCTGGCCCTCTCCAAAGATGTCCAGACTCCAGTGTCCAGCTCTTAACCTGGGTGTCTACCACGCATGTCCAGCACTGCAGAGTGCCTGGGCTTCTCCTTGGCCATCCTTCCTTGACGTGTAGCCCTGCAGATGCACTCCAAATCCTGGCAGCCCTGCCTTGGAAGGACCTCCAGAATCCAAACACGCCTTGCCTCCTCGGGGTGACTGAAACAGCCCTATTGATCATTGTGCTTCTCTCTTTGCCCCAACAGCTGATGTTCAAGGTTGAAGCCAGTAATTCTTTTAAAATATTGATGGAATCACGTGCTCTCTTGTACTCACTTCCCATCACTCTTAGTGTGAATGTCAAAATCCTTACATCAGCCCTTCGGACAGTGGCTCCAGTGCCACTGCCCTCCCACTGTTCCTCAAATGCCCCACATGTTCCTGTCCCAGGGCCTTTGCACATGTTGCTCCTTCTTGCTGGAATGCTCTTTGGGTCTCCTCCCTTGCCTCCTTCAAATCTCTGCTCCAATGCCATCTTCTCTGGAAGAACTTTCTTGACTGCCATATTTTAAATATAAATTTCAACACCCTCCCCCTTTGGCATTTCCTATTCATGTTCTCGGTAGTTCTCCATTTAGCCTGTGTTATACCTTCTAGCAAACTACATATATTCCTTACTTTTTCCCCCCTCACTGGAATGTAAGGTCCACTGGGATTAAAAAAGAAAAAAATCTGGGGCTGGGGATGTGGCTCAAGCGGTAGCGCGCTTGCCTGGCATGCGTGCGGCCCGGGTTCGATCCTCAGCACCACATACCAACAAAGATGTTGTGTCCGCCGAGAACTAAAAAATAAATATTAAAAATTCTCTCTCTCTCTCTCTCTCTCTCTCTCTCTCTCTCTCTCTCTCTCCTCTCTCACTCTCTCTTAAAAAAAAAAAAAAAAAAGAAAAAAATCAGTTTTAATCAGTTTTATCCTTTTATCCTTTTTTTTTTTCACTGCTACTTCAAGAACTTAGAACAGGGTTGCCTTGGTTCACTAACTATTTTGGAATGAATGGATGGCTTTCCTCGAGGTCAGCAGCGTCCTGAGGAGCAGATCCCAGTGGGCCATGCTGCCCGGCAGGGCTCCCTCCTCTCAGCACTGGCCTGCAGAGTGCAGAGTTAGCTCCTGACTTCTCTCCTTCCGAAAGTCAGAAGTTCTCCTTCTCAAACTAAATCCAAAAGCAAAAAGAAAGAAAAAAAGAAAAATTTAAATAATTTTTAAAAAGCCTGATCTGTTTTACTGCATTGAAATTAAGAACTTCTATCCATCAAAACATGGTTTAAAGAAAGTGAGAACACCAAGCTCTAAAACGGGAGAAGATACTCATGAGAAATATAGTCCAAAAGGACTATTAACTCCATTACTTAACCTATTATATAAACATAACAAACTGGATCATTTAAAGACACTTAAAATGGTTTAATGAGATACAAATTACCTTGTGACTTGCCCATTTACTTAAAAACACATTGGAGATGGCTTTTCCAGCCAGTACTTAGAACTCACTCTGGAGTAACCGCAGTGGCTCCCAGCCTGGGTGTCTCATCATTTATTCAGCCTCCACTGTGGGCAAGCATTCAGTTTATTCCACTTAGGTGATTGACAAGCGAGTCTGGGTAGTGAGGTGTTTAAGTGCTTGCTACCATGTATCTCTTGGGTTTGAATCCCAGCTTCACCCTTAATAACCATGTGCTTTACCAAGTAGCTTGTTTCAGTTCCTCGTGTGAACTATGGGAATGAACTGTGGGAACAGTAATAACTCTCGCTTCAAGGTATTGCTGTGGGGATGCAGTGAGATCAGGCACCCAGAGGGCTGCCTGGCCACAGTGTGGAAGCTCGTCGATGTCAGCCAAGTCTCTTGTGATGTGAACATTTATTTCTGTTTGTCTAGGAGAGATTTCTTGGAGGGGATGATGGAACCAAATGTGGAGTAGTTTTTAAAATTTAATTGACACTATTAAATTATTTTCCCCAAAGATTTTTTGCAGCAATTCACATTCCTACAATCAAGCAGAGCTCTGAGATCACCTATATTGTCATATTTCACCAGAATTAGGTGGTACTAATTTTTAAGGTTGCCAATCTGATGAAAACTAATAAAAAATCCTCACTAACCTAATTAATTAGTTAAATGATTGCCTTAATTTGCTTATCCTGCTGGATATATTTGAATTTCGTGTTGAGTTTCAAGCTTGGTTGTTGCCTTAGAAGGACCTTAAAGCAGGAGACATATTGGAGCAGAGACTGACAGGTCATCACAGCCCTGATAACAGAATAAAGGCAAACCCTGGATTCAACCATGGCACCAAGGCCCACTGTCTCAGTGATCAGGAAGGTGGATACACAGTGATTAGGATATGCCACCATAGCATCATAATAGAGAGTGTTGGGGGTGTTGGGGGTGTTGGGGGCATAGCAAAGTAGCAGAGCACTTGCCTAGCATATGTGAGGCCCTGGTTTGATCCACAGCATCACACAACAGTAACAACAACAACAACACCAAAAATCAAAACCCAAAAACAACAACAACAACACACACCAAAACAAAACAAAACAGAATTTTGGCTATTTTTGACCATTTGTTCCTCCCTAGAAACTTTAGAACCAACCTGTTGAAACCCTTTTTGGAATTTTGACAGGAGTTGCATTGAATCAATAGATGAACTTGGAGAGCGTCATTACCTTATTGTTGATATATTAAGCTTTTCTGCCTATGAATAAAGTATATTCTTCCGTTCTTGATCTTCTTGTTTCTCAGTAAAATTGCACAGTTTTCTCTATAAAGCTCTTCCCCATTTTGTTTGATTTATTCAAAGCACTTCATGCAATTTAAAAAATATTTATTTTTTTAGTTATATGGGGCCACAATATCTTTTATTTTTATGTGGTGCTGAGGATCAAATCCAGTGCCTCACGCATGCTAGGCGAGCATTCTACCACTGAGCCACAGACCCAACCCTATAAATATCATTTTTAAAATCCCATTTTTGAATTTTGTGACTGATGTATAGAAATACAATTGCTCTTTGGATATGAAAACATCTAGCAACTCTCTTATTAATTCTGATAATTTAAAAGACCCTTTTAGGTTTTCAATGCAGATGAGCATATCATCTGTGAAAAGTGATGGCTTAATTTCTGCCTTTCCAACCCTTTTACTTTACCCCCTGGTCTTGTGCATAACCTTATTTTTCTATAAGACGGTTGAGTAGAAATGGTCTTAGTGGGAATGCTAGGTTTGCTTCTAATTTTGCAGAGACTCACTTCACCATGAGAAGTTAGGCTCTCTGAAGAATTGTGGTAGACAACCTTTAACAAGCTAAGGAGTTACCTTCTCTTCATTGTTTACAGGTAGATTTTTATTACAAAGTCTGTTGAATTTCATCACAAGCATTTCCTGTGGCTATGGACATGGTCAGACTGTTTTTCTTCTTGAGTCTTAACATGTTGAACTACATAAATTTATTAGTATTTTACTCTTCCTACCGCCCTCTCCTGCTACTTTTAGTATTAGGTGATACTAGCCTCATGGAATGAGTTGGGGATTTCCCCCTCTATTTTATATTATCTAGGAAAGTTTGCATTAAGACTAGAATCATCTGTGTTTTGAATATTTTGTAAAATTTCCCTGTAAAACTGCTAGACTCATCAGTTTAAAATTACTAATAATTTAAAATTACTGATTCATTCTTTTATGAATGTAGGACTATTCAAGTTCCTTATTCTTTCTGGAATCAGTTTTGGTAAGTTATAATTGTATAAGATTTTGTTCAGGTCAACCAAATTTTCAGTGTCATGAAGATAGTCATAATTTTAAAAAAATCTGACATATGCTTCCTCTTTTTATTCCTAAAATTATTTCTGCCCTCTTTTTTTCTTCTTTAATGATCCGCCTCAATTTTTTCCATTTTATCAGCCTTTTCCAAGAATTGACTTTGGGCTTTGCTGACCCTTGATTCCTTCTTTTTATTTTTGTATTTACTCTGTGGTTCTTTTTTTCTGCTTAGTTTACTAAACTTTATCTTTTATGCTCTATTTGTTTAGTTATTATTATTATTTTTTGCAGTGCTGTGATTAGAACCCAGGACCTTGCACAAGCTCGGCAAACTCTCTACCACTGAGCCACATCCCCAGTCCTTCTAATATACGTATTTTAAGACCACAATTGTTCTACAAACAAGACATGCCTTGCATCCATAGTTTTAAGAGGTGTTATTTCATGAATGGTCAGTTCTAATTTTTAACTTCCAATATGATTTCTTCTTCATTGTATGAGTTACTTAGAAATGTTCTAAAATTTCCAAATATTTGATTTTCTAAAAAGTTTATCTTTTGTCATTAGTTGTTAACCTAATGAGTCTGAAGTCAGAAAATGCCGTCTGTGTGAAACTAATTGCTTAACATTTGTTCAGCTCTGATTTTGCAGATTCCCACATGTGCTTCAGAAGTGTGTGTTCTCTGAGCGCCTACTGTGTCAAGCTCTGCTTAGCGTATGGATGCAGTGCAGGGGGTAAACTGATTTTTGTTGCTTGATTTATCAGTAGTTGGGAGAAGTGTGTATCAACCTACTATGATAGTGAATTTGTCTATTTCTGACACTGATTTCCCTACATTTCTGATGAGTCCCTTAATATGCTAATTAACTATCTCATCTGAAGAGCCATTTCTTCCTGGGAGGTGCTTGATGAATGAACTGTGTTCCCCAAAAGATAAGTTGAAGTCCTAACTCTTACATATGGTCTTGTTTGGAAGAACAATCTTTGCAGATGTAACCAAGTTGAAATAAGATCACACCGGATTAGGAAGGACTCTAAATTAATGACTGGTGTCCTTAGAAGGAGACAGATGCAAAGATACAGAGAAGAAAGCCATGTGAAGAGAGAGTCAGGGATTGGAGACGGGAGTGAAGCTGCCACCGCCAAAAAGTGCCAGGGATGGTGGCCACCAGCCACCACTAGAAGATGGATGAGACAGGGAGGATTCTTGTCAGGAGGTTTGGAAGTTACATGCCTGCAGACACCTTAAGTTTGGACTTCCACCTTCCAGAACTGTGAGAGAATAAATTTCATAATTGTGATAATTTGTTCTAGAAGCCACAGGAAACTAGCATTGCTGCTATTCCAACTCATGGATCTGAAGTGGGTTTCTCTGCAGCCTTCCACTGGGCCCTCCCAAGATCAAGGGCTGGTCTATATGTCCTGCCACCCGCGTGCCCCCTCCCCTTCCTCAGCTCTCCGGGTCCTGGGGCTCCCTCTTCTCTGGGGAGCCACTAACAGTGGGAAGAACTGGCTGGGGAGAGGGAAGAGCCCCAGGGCACAGACCCAGGCTGCACGCAGGAGCACTGAGTGGACCCAGGCCACTGTAGCGCCCCAAGAATCAGGGAGTGAGGGGTGGTAGGAAGTGTCATTTTACTGTGTCACTTTGTGCAATTCAGGCAACATCTCTGGACTTCTGGTAAAAATACTACTTTTAGCTTGTGCTGACATCACAGAGGATGTGACCTTTACAGAAGGACTGATGGCCACTAGGTGGCGACATCTTCCTCAAGCAGGACCACAGGCTGATCTCAGGCCCTGATCAGGGGACATGGGACTGGCTCCCTTCCCCACTCCACCACAAGCACCAGAGAAAACTATCCTGACAGGGTGACTAAGGCTGCGGCTGTTGCGGCCGGGACCTTTAGGCCAAGAAAAATGGAGGAGGAAATAAAAGCTTGGGTGGAAAAGTGTGGCTGCAGGGGCCTATGGCAGAGTCAGCTCCGCAGGATTTCATCACTCCCGGCCAGCTGGAGCCCCAGACCTCTCTGGGGCAGGACATTTTATTCACACTCTAGAGGAGAGGCCACATTTGGGATGACAGGGACACCTCCTGTGGGCCTTCTGACTCGGGGCCACAGCCAGGCTTTCTGACCACTAAACTCCTTCCACCAGATACAACCGATGATACGGGAGAGAGGCCACTGGGCAAAGAAATAGAGAAGACACGAGGTCACTGTTCCTAAGGAGCTCACAGTCTCGGGTGGACAGAGGGCGGATGACACACACAGACAGATGCTTTCAGTGACAGATAGGGTGGAAAGACGCCATGGGGTCAGAGAGAAGGGCCTGAACTCAGGCGAGCAGGTTTCCTGTTAGACAGGGATCTGTGTCCCCAGAAGGTTATGCTAAAGTCCCAACCCTGCTGCCCCTGAGTGTGGCCTTATTTGGAAACAGGATTCGCAAATGTCATCAAGTTAAGATGAGGTCACTAGGGCAGGGCTCCATCCAATAGGACAGGTGGTGGCCTTATGAGTGCAAAATGCCACGTGAAGACAGAGGCAGAAATGAGTGATCCCTCAGGATGCCAAGGAGCTCCAAGGAGCCATGACCACAAACCACAAGAGGCGAAGAAGGGTTTCAGAGCACCCCAGGGAGCACAGCCCTGTGGGGCTCTGACCTCAGACTTTTCAGAACTGCGAGGGAATCAATTTCTGTTGCCTTGAGCCACTCAGTTTGTGGTACTTGGTTATTATGTCTCTAGCAAATCAGTGCACTTCCCAAGAGCGGCTAAGGTCGAGGCTAAATAGTAGAAGCTGAGTGGCTTTCCGAGAGGGCCACATAGGAGAACCTGGCAGCAGAGGTAACAGTAGCAGAAAAGGCTCGTTCCACATCTAAAAATCTGGCAGGACTGAGCAAGGCAAGGGGGGATGAGCTGGGGGGGAGGTGAAACCAGAACACAGAGGGCCAGCTTGAAGGTTGGCCATTGTCCTGTAGCAGGGGCTTCAGCCAGAAGCCTTGGGAAGGTCACTCTGGCTGAGTAGAGGGGCTGGAATGGCCGAGTCGAGAGTTCAGCTAGGAGTCTACCACAGGATTGAAGTAGAGCAAGACAGAAAGAGGAGAGGAAGAGGGGACAGTGAGTGGCGTGGGTCCTGCACTTGAGCAGTGACTGACCAGATGGACAACAACGAGGGTGACAAGGAAGGAACGGTCCAGAATGGCCTCCAGGTTTCTTCTGTTCGTTACAGTTGGTGTGGAGAGAGGAGGGGTCCTCAGGGTCCTCCAAGTTACATGCAGGGGGAATGGAAATAGGGTCTGTGAGGAGGGTTCTGGAAGAAATGAAGGCCAGCTGGTGTATCCTGGAGGTAGGCCGACCTCCCCTGACATGGGGCCCAGCGCCACATAGGGTTGAGAGTCAGGGTTGGCCCACCATGGGCTCCACAGGTGGCCATGCCTATGGCTCACTTCACACCACAAAGACAGGGGGAGATCTGCCCACAGAGGTCCCAGGGCCTGCGAGGTAGAAGTAGATCCTATTGGCCTTTTAGAGAAAAGCTTTTCTGAGCCCTGTTCTAGAGCAGTGCTTTTCAAGCACTGACGCCCATTGTGAATGACTGAGGGTGTGAAAAGGGAAGGGTCTGATCCAGAAGGCCTGGGCCCAACCTAAGAGATGGGCCCTTCTACTAGGATTCAGTGATGTCAATGCACTGGTCCAAGGACCACATTTTAAGGAGCAAAAAGACCTAGATTTGTGCTACCACAAATACACCATGAGCCACATAGGCAAATTAAAGTGGTCCAATGTCCACATTAAAAGGGGCAACATTCATCTAGTACAGTAGCCCCCCCTTACCCATGGAGATATGTTCCATGACTCAGGCAGACGCCTGAAACCACAGATAGTACTGAGTGTATGTACTGGACTATATTTTTTGCTATATATGCATATCTATGATATGGTTTAATATATAGATTAGGTACAGTAAGAGATTAGTAGTAAAAGTAAGGTTAGTAGTTGTTTACAACTACTAATAAAGTAGACCAATTATAACAATATGCTATAGTAAAAGTTTTGTGAGTACAGTCTCTCTCAAGATATCTTTTCTGTACTATTATCATCTTTCTTGGTACTATTCTCACCCGTGAGGCGAGATGGTAAACGCCTCTATGATGAAATGAACTGAGGTGAATGAATGATACAGCCATTGTGATGTAGCATTAGGCTACCATAAAAGAGTTCCTTGAACACAGACATTATGATACTGCAGCTGTTGACCTGATAACCAAGATAGCTACTAAGTGAGTGATAGGTGGGTAGTGTATACTGCATGGATACAATGGAAAGAGGGATCATTCATGTCCTGGGCAGAGCAGAATAGGGCAGCAAGAGATTTAATCACACTACTCAGAACAGTGTACAATTTAAAACTTTCGTTTATTTCTGAAAATTTCCACTTAATATTTTTGAACCTCAGTTGACTGCAGGTTAACTGAAACTGTGGAAAACAAAGCCTCAGATAAGGGTAGGGGGGTGGGGAACTACTGAAACATATTTTATTTAACTCAATATATCCAAATTATTATCACAGCCCACATAACTATGATAAACAAATTGAGATACTTAACTCTTTCAAAACTAAGTCTTTGACATCTGGTATATAATTACACTTACAGCCCATTTAAATTCTGACTCAATACAGCAGCCACTGTCAAATGCGCATATCCTTGTAAGATATACTGTGTCGTGTGCCTGACATTTACACACATGGCGTTAAGCTACAAATCTCATTTCTTACAGTATTCAACAATATTTTTAAGAGCCATTATCCATTTTTCTGTACATGCTTCTAGCTCTCCTTTCTGGCTTCGCAGTATTCCATAGTATGCAAAGTCTCTTTTTAATTACCCAAGACCTTGCTGGCTCCCAACATGGTGACTGCCAAACATTGCCAGAGCATCACTTCACACATCCCTTTGTGGACCTGGGGAGAAATTTCTCTGGGGAATACACTTCAGTGCTCTCTGGGTCAGGGGACCCTTCACCAGTAACTTAAATATACTGCCAGCTTGCTTTTCAGGGTGCCATGGAGCAGTCGACACCAACAAAACACCTAAGCTACTGTCCCCCACCTCATTGTCAACACTTCAGAGGAGCATAGGGTGGTGGCTTTTGCTGTGCATCACTGGCATAGATAATTTTTCTTTTGGATTTCCTTTTTCTTGTTGAAAATTTCAATTTTAGTCACTGCCCTCTTGGTCTGCCATTTGTTGAACAGAAATACCTACTTTTGACATAGTCAAACCCACCATTTCCCCCATGCCTTTAGTTCTTTGGAGGTTTAAAAAGAGACTCACTTGCTGGATGTGGTGGCGCATGCCTATTATCCCAGTGGCTCAAGGGGCTGAGGCAGGAGGATTGCTAGTTCAAAGCCAGCCTCAGCAGAAATGAGGCCCTAAGCAATTCCATGAGGGCCTGTCTCTAAATAAAACACAAAATAGGGCTGGGGGTGTGGCTTGGTGTTGGAGCACCCCAGAGTTCAACCCCTGGTATCCCCCTCCAAAAAAAAAAAAAAAAAAAAGAGTTGCTTTTTAAATTTTTTAGTTGTAGATGGACACAATACCTTTATTTTGTTTATTTAATTTGTTTATGTGGTGCTGGGGATCAAATCCAGGGCCTCACACATGCTAGGCAAGCGCTCCACCACTGAGCCACAAACCCAGCCCAAGAGACTCACTTTTTAAGGACGATTTGGAATGAAAAAAATTGCTAAAACTACATGCAGAATAAGACAAATACAAAGGGATCATTTTCTCTGACTGGGCTTCAGAAAACATCAGTGTTCCTTTGCTCCACTATCGCTCCCTCATTCTAGGCTTTCTGCCCTTTTCTTCAAGTCTGAACAGGTTAAGATAAAAGAAAACTGGAAGTCAACCCAGTTCTCCCAAGGCTTTCTACACACAGCTTGAGGACGCAGTGCTCCTTTAGCTTTTGGTGGGAGAGAGAAGTTGTAATGGTTAATTGTCAACTTGGTTGGATTAAGATATGCCAATGATTAAGAGGCCCCTGGGTGTGTCAATGAGGTGTGTCTAGGAACGATTGGCATGTGGGATAGCCAACTGAAATGGAGACCCTCCCTAAGCGTGGGCAGCACCGTCTGATAGGATGATGGCTTGGATGGAATAAAAACTAGAAGAACAAGAAAGCAGCAGAGATGCTAGCTGATTCTTCTTGGATGGGTTCTTGATTGCTGCTGTGATTCTTTGAGGATACTGGACTCGCTTCTTCACTCTTCAGAAGCGGATCTCCAGAAATCTTCCGTCTGGGACTAGGGTAGCACCGTTGATCCCTCTTGTTCTGGGGCTTCAGCCTCTTGAACTACTCAGCTACTGGTTCTTCCAGCTCTGCAGCCTACCAACCACCATTGTGGACTATCCAGCTTCTGGTTGGGTAAGCCAATCTAATAAGTCCTCCTTTTATAATTATACTTCCTGTTGATTCTGTACCTCTAGAGAACCCTAAATCAGAAGTGAACCATGTCTAAGAGTGAGGGGCACCCCCCCTGCCCCCACCCCCACCCCCATCGCACTGCATGTGGTCTTTTTTTTTTTTTAATATTTATTTATTTATTTTTTAGTTCTCGGAGGACACAACATCTTTGTTTTGTATGTGGTGCTGAGGATCGAACCCGGGCCGCACGCATGCCAGGCGAGCGCGCTACCGCTTGAGCCACATCCCCAGCCCTGCATGTGGTCTTAAAGCTGCACAAAACTGCAATCTGGAAGAACAACAAAGACTGAGAATAAAAGATACATATATAAAGATATATATATATATATTTTATATGACCTTTGTTGTCGTTGGACCTTTACTTTATTTACTTGTTTATATGGTGCTGAGAATCGAACCCAGCGCCTCACACGTGCAAGGCAAGCTCTCTACCGCTGAGCTACAACTCCAGTCCCAAGAATAAAAGGGTTTTGTGTTAGAGTCTGTAAACAAGTCAGGATGGCGCCTGGCATTTTGCCAGAGAAATGTTAGGGTCTGTAAACAAGTCAAGATGGTGCCTGGCAAAATGCCAGAGGGAGTGGTTTGTGAGGTGGCGCCAGTGAGCCATTAAGTGTGGAGATTCCTTATTGGTTGACTGCTGTATCGAGTTTATGTTAATTAAGATAAGCTGTGTGGAATGTATAAATACCTCTGTTGTCCTACAATACACGGCTCCCACTCCTGCTGTATCAATCTACACAAGTTCCTCGTCACGCCCCTCCGGTTATTTTGCTGCAGCTGGACTGTGGCAGTTTTGAGAGACTTACTGCACATATTCTAGAAGCCTAAAGAGGTGTCTGGAAAAATAAATCATATTTTGCTAAGATTACAAATATTTAGGAAACATTATGTGCTACAAGGTATTTTCATCATTGGGTTAGCTATAAATATAAAGAAAGTAAGTGCAGGTCCCTTGCATTGATTCACGTTCAAGGAAGTTCAGAGATAGGACAGATACATGGATGGAAAAAAGAGAGAAAGTTGGAATTTAAAGATGTAAATTGAACGTTATACATATGTCTTAGTCTGTCTTATGTTGCTATAAAAGAATATCAGAGATGGGTTATTTATAAACAAGAGAAGTTTATTTGGCCCATTGTTCTAGAGGCTGGGAAGTCCAAGATCAGAGGCCACATCTGGTGAGATCTTGCTGTTACAGTTTCATGGAGGGCATCACATGGAGGGAGAGTGTGTCCAAGAGTGGCGAGGGGGCCAGACACACCTTCGTAACAGAGCCTCTCTCTCCATGAGAAAACCACTCCTGAGATAATGCTGACCTTGAGGTCAACTCATGACCTCATCGCCTCTCAAAGTTCTCACCCTCAACAGTATTGCACTGAGGACTTCATTTCTAACACGTGGATGTTGGGAGACACATTCAATCCATAGCAGAATGGCCAGGAACTTCCAGAAAATTCTCCTGTGCTGCCATAACCAGAATAAAAGAACTTCACAAGCTAAGTAGAGTCCATTAAATGTTTAAGTGTCTCAGTCTTTTTGAACCTAAACTCTGGCATAACAAAGTTAGTCCAAGTGGAGATAAATCTTAAGAGGAGAAAGTGCTAAGCTTGGTTCCTGGAGTTTAAGTCCTGGGTAACCACAGCCAAGAAGAGGATGATTCATCTTTTTAGAGTAGCTGGCTTTGAACTCTGAAGCAAAAATGGGTGAAAAGCAGAATTCACACTACCAATGATGAACCAGAGAACAGCAGGGGCAGCCTGTGTACATACTTTATTGAAAGAATACAAGGAAAGTCAGCCTCACGCTGGGAGTTAGAAAGGCAATCCTTGGTCCTCTGATGTCCTTGCCATAGGATATCTCTTCCCCTTTCTGTCACACACGGGAATCCCACAACACAATGCCTAAGACAGTCATTGATGATGGAGTAAAAGCCGCCTCTCCCTCCACTTGGGTGAGCATGTGTATTTAGAGTGACCTGCCTCTGTGCCTGTCACCACGGTGTTCTGTGAAGAGCTTTCAGTACTTTTCTCTGGGCAGAAATCCTTTTTAAGGTCTGGTTTATTGTTTGAGTCTCCTCCATGTGACATACGGTCAAGTGGCCATGACGTCTGGAGCCCAGATATAATTCCCCTGCCAAACAGGATCAGGTGAAGGGCAAAGATCAAAGGCCAGAGAGCCCCCAGCCTGGGTCCCCTAGAGCAGGTCTCTGGGTCTTAATGGGCACAGTAACAGAAAGAGGCCGTGTGCAGGGGGAGGGGGGCTACTTAGTTAAAAACAGAGAAAATACATCAACAGATAAATTCTTCTTTGTTATGAGGAGGCTGACAGAAGCCTGAGGAGCTTGTAAGACTCTAAAAGGTATTACGTTTCCAGATCTGCTATGCTGTGCTTTGGGATTAGCAGGACAGGCCTTTGTCTTTTGATGACCCTTATAAAAGACGACATTCTAACTCTGACAGAGCTGACATGGACTCCTTGGCTCCCAGGTCCCCGTGAAGGCCAAAACCCCTTCTATGCACACCATTAGCATTTCAGGATCTAAAATAAGCAAAACAAAACCAACCCCTCAGAAACAACAAAAAAGATCCATAGAGTGCATTCCAAACTCATAAAAAGACTAAAAAGACAGAAAATAAACAAAAACCCAGAATCACGCCTTTCTGATCTGTTAGCCTGGTCAGCTTTTGGATATAGGTACTTCCCCTCTACCAAGTGGAATGAAAATTCAGACATCTTTAGTTGTCTTAGATATTTTAAGATATTTACCCTCAGGTGTGAAGTCCTACATGGATCATATTGCCTTAAAGTGACTTAAGTAAGTTCTATTTTAACTTTGCTTTGTTCTTGCAGTCCATGGCTTGGGCACCTCACTTTTGTGCTAACTGCCCCCCCCCCCCATACTGCCTTTGCCTTTCCCTGGCTCCTTTGGAACACTGTGGGGCTTGTGTGGTTCTTAACAGCTGGCCCCCTTGGTTTGCCATCTGTCTCTATGTCTATTTTCAGGTATGGCTCAGGCCCATCTTCTTCCTCCAGGAAAACCTCTATTTATATGTTCTAAAAAGAGCTAAAAAAAGCTTAGCTTCTAATTTGATCTTTTCTGTGAGTTATTAGTAATGTCAATAATGAGATTAATAATTTTCTGAAAATAAACCACAGATTTAAGTTTAGGTCTAATTGCAATGGTGTCTCCTAAAATGAGCATTTATTGTTACTATCAGTAAGACTGTCAACCGAGAATATGATAACCTAGTTGAGAACAACGAAAATTACATTTACCTGGGACTGTTTAGGATTGCAATCTGGGAGAACACAGATTCAAGCATTCTTGAGAATGTGCTCTGAGGTTCTAGAAAATGAAGACTGCATTCAGAGCTTTTAGCCACCAGGGGGGCTGGAAATCACACCACTTGTTGATGGGAAACTTTAACTGGTGCTGGCAGAGGAAAAGCTGTTCTATAAGAAAGGGGCTGGTTGCAATCTTAGTGTCTGGGTAGTGGGGGTAAGGAGTCCACCCTCCAGTCAGCAGAAGTTAACGTTCCAGGAAACTGTGGTTTGGCCTAGTTAAAGGCTCAGCTGAGCTGTATCTGCGACCTGATGAATGATGGCCTCCCAACTCCATTTTAAGTGCCCCAAAATACTGTCACTCCATTTTGGCCTTTTTTCATGGTACAATACATAAACCTTGGTTAATTTTCTTTTTCCTGTCTATACATATAGCTTTCAGGCACTTCAAGGTGAGGGGCTTATAAATGGCAGTTTCAGACTAGCAGGTACTGCTGGTGACTGGCTAGGTTTTGCCCAGGGTATCTTTCCTCAAGCATCCCTTGGTGATGGCTGCGGGCTGCAGAGTCTTTGTGACCCTTACAGCTGTGCTTCCCGGCCCACATGCCCAAGATGAGACACAAAGAGTGTGTAGTCAGATTTAATTTATTTTACTGAACTTAGACTCAAGTATGACCAATCATTCTAACAAGTAAAAAGATTCAAATATCAGAGAGAAATCTGTTTCAATCACAAGAAGCAAGCACACACCTAGGGGCTGCTGGTGAACCTTCATGTTATTGATTATCAGCACCCCTCCGTGTGCAAGTGTGACAAGGCGACCAAATGCAGAAGGTGATATGACACCACAACCCTGTCCCAGGACCCTTTCTCACTCTGAATGGAAAACATCACTTAAACAAAAGACATTTAAAGAGGTTCCCCTAGTTCTTGTAATTCCTATCTGTAAAATACGATTTGGGTAAAAGAACAAAGAATTCTCCTTGTTTGGTCACATCATCCATTTTTGAAAGGGAAACTCAATATCATAAAAAACAAAACACTGAAATAAATAAATAATTTACTCGAAGGTAGTTTTGCTGTATTGCACATGACCACACACAATTCTAAAGCAGATTTTCTTTTAAAGCTTGGAAAACACATTTGCCTTTTTCAGTTTCTTGCAAAGTGATACATGCTCCTTATAAGGAAAACTATGTAGGCCTGAGTTTAAAATTTAAATATCTGTTCATCGAGCATTTGCTATGCTAGAGTGCAGAGGTGTGGATGACAGGGGCGAGAGCCTTGAGGGTCATCAGGCAAAGCCCTGACAATACTGGCCTTAAGCCATGAGCAGCATCTTTGACCCTTGCCCCTGGAGCTGGTAGGCACTGCCTAAAGCCAGCAGTTTCAGGGGGAGGGTGTGTAGTGTGTGTGTGTGTGTGCAAAAACAACTGGTGCAAATATAACTGTGTCTTTTCCTGTGATGTCCCTAAATGGACTGTGAAGCCTGTGAGAACATCTCCTGGAGGCATAGAAAGGAGAGCACATGACATGGCTAATGGGACATAAGCTTTTACTGGGGAGTCTTTCTACCAAGATTATCATAGAAACTGTTTCTTGGACAAAGCTTTTATCAAGTCCCAGTTTGATTTCTTTTGCTTTCCATTGCAAGTATAGACTTGGCCGCTCTCCTTGCCAGCCCTGAACTGGGATGAACCCTCCTCTGCCTGAAGCAAGCTTCTCCTCTGCTGGCCTCAAATCCATCCCTGCATCACTTAGAGGAAGTATGTGGCCCTCTTCTCTTCCATGGGACACATAGCTCTGAGACACTACTGAGGCTCTCTGGAATACAATTTGCTGTGATGCAGTTTTCTCAATATAACACTGAGCGCCCTTGAACAGCACTATTTTTAAAATTGGAGTTGGGGCAGATTTCCTCATTTGGTAGGACACTGATCTTGAAAATAATCTAAAAGCAAAGATACGAAGTTAACTTCTGGTGGATAAGCCAGTATTTTAAGGTTGAAACTTGGTCACTTCTTTTGCCCATCTTTTTTGTGTCCACAAATGCCTATTTCCTTTCTTGAATGAGACTGTTCTTAGTCTTGTCTCCACTTTGGCACTACTGGGAGGTAGTAGAACCTTTAAGAGGTGGGCCCAGGGGCAGGTTTCTGGGGGTGTGTCCTTGGGCCCTGGCCCCTCCTCTTCCTCTCTCTTAGCTCCAGGTTTAAAGCCAGCAGACGGATTTTGCTCCACCATAATGTGCAATGTGCTGCTTCACACAGGGCCAAAGCAGCAAGATCAGCCCATCAGAGATTGAAAACTCAGAAACTGTGAACCAAAAAAAAAAAAAAAAAAAAAAAAATGTCTGTTCTCTGTACAAGTTGATTCACTCAGGTATTTGTAGCAGTGACCACAAGGTAACACGACCACCAAACTTTTCCCATAAAACTTTTACCATTCTTTGTAATGGTAAAAGGCCATTTCGCAAATATTTTAGGCCACATATAGTCTCTACTGCATATTTTTCAACATTTTTTTTAAATTTTTTTAAAAACACAAAAACCATTCTTAGTTCTAGGGTCTTTTGGATTGGCAAGTTTGCCCAGCTGCTCCAAGGAGCTGTGAGAGAAGCGTGCATGCTTATCAGGTACAAGGTAGTGTGGAATGCGGAACCCTAATCTGGGGACTTCTTTTGGAGAATGAGGTAGGTTCTTGCAACGGGATCTTTTGAGCAGAGTAACATCAGAGCTCCTTTGTGTGTCTACTCTGCCCCCCAAATGCAGAGCTGGACTAAACTGACTTCCTCATTTAAAAGAGTGTTTGTTTGCTTATTTATTCATTTATCGATCCTGGATTGAACCCAGAAGACAGTCCAGCATTTTTGTTTGTTTGTTTGTTTGTTTCTGTAAGACAGTACAGAAAACAGTTGCCCAGCCTTGCCTCACACTTGGAATCCTCCTGCCTCAGCCTCCTAAATTGCTGGAATTACAGGCTTCAAGAGTGTTTATTTAATCGAGTAAGTTTTAATGAAGGACTATTTAAATCTATTCCTGGGCTAGCTTCTCTTTGTCTTGATTTAAAGGTAAAACCACAAACTCTAAGCATTCATAGATTTTATTCTACAGGGTAGGGCCCTGCTGTTCCAACTAGCTGGCAATAGAGAAGCTAAACTGTAACTGCACTTACTTTTCCTCAATGACACCACCAGGGTCCACAAGGCTCTGAACTCAAGGTGTGGCACAGCTCAGTGTGCTCCTGGGGTATCGATGGCAGCTCAACTGCACTGGATTTAAGTGGCTGGCGGCCAGCACTTCAGATGCTATAACATCTGCCTTCTCTAACTCTCCACCAATAACTTTCTTCTTTGCTAGAATATTCACTTTGAAGAGAATTAAAACATTCACATTTCTTTTACAAATCAGTAATCTTTGAAGTCATCAATAGACACTATGTCTTATAATTAGTAATCAATCAAGATAAATTTCAACTCCTTTTTCTAGCTTAAACAGGGATTCAGAATTTGAATTATTTTTCTAATCAATGATTTTCTAATAAATAGCTAATGGGTTCTCAGAATACCAACTGCTGCCACCTACATTAATTTAACCGTTTTAGGGTCCAGAAATGTACAAACACGTACTCTCACAAAAGAACTTCTTAAAAAAACTGAGAATTTCTAAACTAAGAATAGGTGAAAGGCATACGCCAATCCAGTTGTCCTTTTTAGGTTTTTGCTTAAAGTGTCAAATTTGCTTTCTTCAAAATGTAAATTTACTTCTTGTGTTAAATTCACAGTTTTCCTTGGCCCGGATTTACTGGGGCATGCCAGCCACAGTTGCAGCTCTAAGCAGCCCTTAACATGGGGTCACGTCTAGTCTCTAAACCTGAACCAGGAAAATGAACTTTAAAAAAAAAAAAACTTTTGCATTAAAAAAAAAGTTTCTTAGTAAGTAAAACTGCTAAGACAACTTTTAACAGGGGGCGGGGGGTAGGGAGCGGGAGGGGGACGTTATACTAACTTGAAATTGGAAAAAACTGCATAACTCAACAAGCGCAAATGAACTTCTAAGAAATGCTGAAGCATCTAGAAGTACACGCCTGCTCAGTTCTCATGAAGTTTAACTAAAAAGAGGGAAATTTTATGAATTCCCCAATTCTTTCAAAAACAAAGTGTTCTAAGGATGCTGAAAGATGGGATAATGCGTGCAGTTACCTGCAGTTAGGAAAGGAACAGCAAGGAGCACTTCCTAGATCAAATGATGCAAAGCAGCCAGTGCAGGGCGCCTGTCCCTCTCTCTGGGTCCTCAGCATTTTTCACACGCTCTGGTCAACAGTTCACATCTTTCACTATCAGTTTTAAAAATAGTTTCCTCCTGGTGCTTTTTTTTTTAATCTATTTTGGACATACTGATTTTGAATTTTTAAATCTGCAAAGAAAACACACAGGGGCAGACCTGCACAATGAATAAAAAATAAATATCACCCTCTTTAGGTTGGAGCTTTCAAAAAAGACAGAGGGTTATAATTTGCCTTCTGGGTTCCGTACAAGTGTCAATCTTCAGTCCTATCTCCACTGACTGACAGAAAGCATCTTTCCTACCTGCCTCCAAAATCAAAGTGCATTTGTTGAAAATTTACCATATCTTAAAGAAAAACCCACAAATCTCATTAATTTTTGGCAGACACCTTATGCAGCAAAAATCAGGTGAGTTTCCCTTTTTTCTACTCCTCAGTTAAAGCTGTATTCAAAACGGCTAAAGGCAGTACTTTCTAGACAGCAGGGCCGACATACAATGGATTTTGTTTAAAAGAACAAAAAGGGAAAGGAAAAATAAAACCATCTGAGAACACAGAGGAGAAACCCTGAGGCAAAAATGGCTTTTCCTATAAAAGTCTTGCCACAGCTGTGCCTGCGTTCACAGGGTGCCGGCCACCTTCTGGGAGGGCAGGCCTTCCTCCATCCAGAGTGCTGCGGCTGAGCTGTGGCGGGGTGAGCGTCGGTGGATGCGTCGCAGCCTTAGCAGGTAGAGGAGGATGGACAGCAGGACCACCAGGAAGCAGCCAGAGAACAGGTAGTGGTTGTAGACAAAGGAAACACCCCGCCAGTGCGCATGACTGGCCCGGAAAACATCCTGCTGGATATCTCTGCCCAACGGAGGAAACACAACAGAAACAGGGTAAGAGGGGCTGGGTGGAAACCACACCTGCAGGGCCTGACCCTAGACACAGCTGAGAGCTGGCCACTGACGCTCAGTTTCCCCACCTCTGAGATGGAGGAGAGTAAGGCTGCACTAGGGTACTTGGAAGTCTGTGGTAACACGTGAAGGAATGCTCTGAGTCCCTACCAATTACCAGCATGATAAACTGGGTAGCAAAAATCAGAACTATTAGGGTTTCACTAACACAAGGAAGTCAACACAATGTGAAACCACACAGTAATCCTACTCTAAACAATTTTTGCAGTTGATTCAACTAAAAGTACGATTAGAAGATGCTCAATTAAATGGGATAAAGAGTTGATATCTCATTTATAGGTTAACCAGAGGTTGTTTTGGCTCTGGTACAAGGGATTGAACTGTGCATCTTAGGCAAGCACTCTGCCACAGACCACATGCCCAGGAAACAGGGTCCTTAACATGGGGTCGCATGTAGTCTCTAAACCTGAACCAGGAAATTATAAAAAAAGAACTTGTGCATTTAAAAAAAATTTCTTAGTTGTCAATGGACTTCATTTTATTTATTTATTTATGGTGCTGAGAATCAAACCCAGTGCCTCACATATACTAGGCAAGTGCTCTACCACTGAGCTACAACTCCAGCCCCCAAAATGTACATCTTTATTTCAGCAATCTCAGACTGAAGTTTAATATTTAATATTTTCCTTTAATCATGAATGTAGACAACAAATTATTGTAATATTAGCAGTACCTATGATTTGGTTACTAATGAAATATCTCATTATTGTAATTGATGCCTCAAAGTACCATGGATGCTCATAATTACACTGAAATTATAGAAATAACTAGTTCTAGGGCCAGATCTTGATATTTAATGTGCTAATAAAGAACACATACCACTTTATGACAAGTGTGTTTTCTGTAATCGTTGGATAAGTGCATTTTGATGTAATGGTCTCCTGTACAACCCTCTGAACCCCTGGATCAACCCTTCTGTAGAGGTTAGAGGACAGCTGAGAATAATCAAACATGGGCAACAGCACAAAGTGCTGTGTATTGTGGGGTGAGCAGGGTGGGAAGGGAGCAAGGCCTTGTGAGGAGGGGAGGAGACTAAAGTGAAGTGTCAAAGACTCTTAGTCCTGCCCTGGGCAGCTCTGAGAGCAACACACTGACATCCACAAAACACAGGTGCCACGGGCCCTGAACTGGAGAGAAGCATCTTTTGTGGTCCTCCTTACCAAACCTGTTGCCTACCTCAATGGTAAGAAGCGGGTCCTGTAAAGGATGGCCCCCAGGGTCCACTGCACTTCCTTGTCATACACCTGTAAGGCCGTCTTCAGGTTTTTATAGCCAACAGGAAACGAGAAGCCCTCGTGGAACACCTCAAACATCCAGGCTGATTTGAAGCACTGATACCTACAAACACCAGGCACAGGAGTCAGAGCCACTCACATGTCAGAATGGGCCCAGCACAGAGATGAACGGGCATTAGCAGGCAAGCCCTCTGAGCGGCCAAATCAGCTGCATATTTCCAGCCAATTACCTGGCTCTTGCCTGCTCCCCACAACATGAATAAGTTCACCTGCCAAAATTGATTAGCTTGTGAAGTTTGGTTTTGGTATAACTGAATCCATGAACATGACAAATTTTTCCCATTAGGGATTCCAATATTTACTGAAAAAACATTGAGTAAGTTCTAACTCTTTGGACCTCAGCTTATTTCAAAACGAGAAGGTGGAAGACAAGAATGGCGTGAATTTACATACAACCAGAGATATGAAACATAACTGTGCTCTATATGTGTAATATAAATGCATTCTGCTGTCATATTTAACAAATTAGAATTTTAAAAAAAACAAAAAAATGAGAAGGCGGGAAGGTCCTTCTCTGCTCTGATATTCTGTGATCCTAAATGTTTACTAGCAGCTTATTTTTTGCAAAGCACTGTGCTATGCATGTAATAAGATGTAATAGTAAATAAGGCACAATCGCTCCATTTGAGTGGCTTATAATGAAAGGGAAGTTTAAAAAGGCAACAAACAACAACAAACCAAAGCAGAATAGGATCCATGCTTTAGAGGGGTATGATGAGTGTCGTGGAGACTCAAGAGCGGTGGAGTCAGGGTGAGTGGACAGAGGAAGCCTGGAAAGGGACAGCATCTGACATAACTCTAACAAACAGGGGGATTTCAAAATTGCCCCCCCAATATATATATGTGTGTGTATATATGAATGTATGTTATGTCTGATATGTCCAGGAACAAATGTTTGTCCCATATGGAAGAGTCAAGGGTAGATGAAAAAGGCATAGTGATTGCAGAGAATAAGGATGTATACTGGGCCGACACTGAACTACTACTGGTCCTTAAAAGCACCTGCAGCTTGACTGTCTACTACTTACTTAAGCCGATGGAGGTCAGCATGCGAGGCATAGAGTCCACGGTCAAAGCGATCCCTCAAGATTGACCACTTTGTTGCACAATAGTCCTAAAAGCAATTTCACCCAAAATAAATCATCAGGAAAGACTTATTAAAACATTTTGAATTTAAAAACAATATCAAACTCATCTGCATAACAAGCAGATCCTTCCAACCAAGAAACATGGCATCAGTGCAGTGAGGGCCAGATACGCAGCGTGCTGGCTGGTTAGCAATGCCTCGGTCATTCTACCCCACCACTCTGCCTGGAATCCCTAGAGAAGCCTGCCACCTATGGGAAGCCACCTGTGAAACACATGAGGACCCTCTCTCACATGGGAGCCAGGGGCGGATAGGCCCGGCACTGGGAATCTTCTGTGGCTCTCCCACACAATGGGTTGCCCAATGCACGTGGCCTTTCCGTCTGTTCTGCTAGAAAGGTCCTTCTCAGTAGTACGGAGATGGCGTATCCTGCTAGGAACTGAACAGGCCACCTTAATCCTATTTTGGTGATGAACATTCTATGGAAGGCCTTTGATGTTTCCCGATATAAATAAAGCAGGCGTGGGCTCCATTTTTGCCAGAAGCTGGATTCCTCTGATCAGCTTGCCTGTCCTGCCTCTGCTTTTGAAATTGCTTTCTGTGTTCTGTGGGTTTTTCAGGCTATTTTATTTCTCTTGGCTTTTATTTCTCAGCCAGCCCATTCCACCAAGGGGAACCCTGTTTCCCCCTGCACAGGATGTGGGAAACAAGCTCCTTGAAACTATCTAGTTTCCCTCCATGCCTGTCACAGACAAACGCTTCAACAAAGAGAAGGGTCATTCCTGCCTATCACATACCCAGAGTTCCGTGTCTGAGGCAGGCTCAGTGGAAGGTACTGAGGAGATGACAGTGACTGCAAAAGCAAAGAGGGACTTGGTTTTCCCGAAGTTACCCAGAATGAAATGAATCACTGAGCAGCATGTGCTGAGCAGCATGTTTACTGAGCAGCATGTGCTGCTTCTGAATGGAAGACCTGAGCCCTCCACATGGCTTCTCTCCTAGCCTCTATTTATAGCACAATGAAGCTGAGAATGGGGTGGTGGGACAAGCAGCAAGAGAGAATGCACTCAGCCTGGGGCAAGAGGTTCATGAAGAAATGCCAGGAACCAAGCCTATGAGAGGGGGAAAGCCCAGCAACAAAAAACAAACAAGAGATAAGTCCATACTCCTACACTGGGGATGAACGGCCCATTGGTTATATCATCAACCATGGTGGCACAACAGGGACAGATGGGGAGAAACGGTGGGTTTGTCTGGAGCTGTGAAATCTAGTAGGCAACAGCGCACAAGTCAGGATTGCAGACTCTTCTTGAGGTGCACCAGAAAACCATCCACGAACTAGGTCAGTGGGCCATGAGTAGAAGTCTAGGGTCACCAAGGCTCAAGGGGTGTGAAGGGGAAACTTCTGAAAGAGCCTGAGGAAACAATGTCAGAAAGGAAGGGAGCGCGAAAAGACAGGAGTGTTCTGGTGGCTAAAGGCATGGGAAGACCGGCAGGAGGACTGTCAGATGTGACAAAGAAGAAAAGTAACAGTACATTGGAAGTTCCCAATGACCAGTGCAGTTACTGAAGTGCAGGGTAGAAGTCAGTTCTGGTGGATTATTTGCTGCCGCTTCTTCTTTTTTTAATATTTATTTTTTAGTTGTAGTTGGACACATACCTTTATTTATTTATTTTTATGTGTTGCTGAGGATCAAACCTGGGGCCTTATACATGCTAGGCAAGCGCTCTACTGCTGAGCCAGCCCCAGCCTGATTCTTTACTTCTTCTGTGACTATTTTCATCTCCCCCAACCCATGGGAACAGGATTCCCTAATGCTGGACCACAACCTCCCATACTCCAGCTTCCCTTCTAAGGGTGAGGGAGACGTGAGCTGTTCCTGTCCACTCTGGTCTCTCAAAAGCATGCAGAGCACAGGGTTTCTTGGAAGGTTTACCTTTGCAGCTTTAGTGAATTTAGCAGCATTGTAGTCTCCCCCCATCCGTAATACATCTTCAGTACAATAGTAGAATTCAGAAAAGCCATAGAATTCACTGTTCTGGAAGTGAATAGGGGGCTGGTAGACCCCATTGAGGGAAGTCTGCGTCTCATTGGTTTTGTTCATGAAAGGCTGGAGCATCTCTCGACACAGGTCAAAGTCCCCGGTTCCCCGCAGGTACATCGTCTGCCCATTTTGCTGGATTTCGTCTTTAATGTCAAGGGGTAAGCAGGGGTCCAGATATGGAGCATCAGGAGTCAGACCAGTCTGTTTACCCAGAAGCCTATGGCACAAAGAGCAATTCTATCATGAGACTTATGCTGTACCACATTTTGGAGAAGTGGTTGCAAAGCAGTGTTTATCCAAACACACTCTGGGGGACACAGGTCCTGTAAGACTGTGTGTATGCAAAGAAAGGGTTCTAAGATAATTAAGTTAGGAAAACTGGCACCCAACCTCCTTTTGGAGACTCACAGTGCAGAGTCACATGCAGCAGACACAACCAAGTCCAGATAAAAAAAAACTTGTCTGATTACCTGACATTTTCGATTCCCTGCAACACAGCCTGATGCTACTGGCCACAGAGTGCCCAGTGACCACGTTGTTCCCTATCCCCATTTTGTCAACAGTGCTTTTATTTTAACTGTATAAAGCTGAGAGGTAACTGTGAAAAGAACTAATTGGTTCTGGAAAATCAACTAAATACTTTAGAACAATATGAAAGGTACAAGTTGTTAGAAAACTTTTTAAACTCTAGTGGGAAAGATAGAAAATAATTAGAAAAAAGTAGTAAATTCTAGGATTGCTTTACGAATGTTATTAAGTCTGGATATTCTTTAAAGAAAGCCAAAATGATATCTCAATGAGGGTGAATTAGAAGACAGCTTAATTCAGAAAAAAGATCAGCTGATAATTAAGTGGAAAAAAAGTTTAAGATTTGATCTATTTTTATGGTATTTTGTTTCCATTTTTTTTTTTTTTTGTACCAGGGATTGAACACAGTGGCGCTTAACCACTAAGCCACATCCCCAGCCCTATGTTGTATTTTATTTAGAGACAGGCTCTCACTGAATTGATTAGTGCCTTGCTTTTGCTGAGGCTGGCTTTGGACTCATAATCCTCCTGCCTTAGCCTCCTGAGCTGCTGGGATTACAGGTGTGCACCACCACACCAGGCCCTGTTTCAACTGATTTTTAAAAATTATTTTTTATCAATTATTGGTCCCAACTGCAGCAGGTAGCAGGGATTCTGCTGTGCCCCATGCTCTGGGGGAAAGTTGACCTATTTTTTGAAATGCACCAGGCTTGCCACTTCCTGTGAGATTTCTGGGAACTCGTGCCTTCAAGCAAATGAGGGATAGAAAAAAAGCTCAAAAAACAGAAGTGATGTTGGTATTGGGCACCATGAACTCATGTGAGTGTGACAGGTATTCAGCTGTTAGAAGTTAGATATTCCAGAACTCAATATTCACCACTGACAGTCAACTAACAAGTATATTTCTCAGATCAGGACTACTCATGATGTGCTTGATTGCAATCAAAAAAGACTTTTGCCATGAAAATATTTACCTAATTAAAGAAAAATCAAAATTGATCACCACCTGTTATAGTGGCATGGCCCTCAAGGTTCTTGTGCAGATGGTCATGCTATTTATTATAACAGCATTGTTCAGTGGAGGGGCCTTTGGGAAGGTGACTGGATCACGAGGGCTCTGACCTCTTCAGTGTATTGCTCTACTCATGGATTAAAAATCTGATGGCATTACTGGGAGACAGTGAAAACCACAGAGTGTGGGACCTAATTGGAGGAAGTAGGTCATTGGGAACATGCCCTGGAATGATGTATCTTGTCCCCAGCCCCTTCCTCTTGTTCTCCCTGCTTCCTTGCTGCCAAGAGGTGAACAGCTCTGCTCCATACCTCTCCATCATGATGTTCTGCCTCTTCACAGGCCCACAGCAAGGGAGACAGCCGACCATAGATGGAAATCTCTGAGTGTATGAGCCCAAATAAATCTTTCTTACCCGAAGTTGTTTTTCTCAAGTATTTTGTCGAAATGACAAAAGGCTAACTACAATACCATCATAAATGGCAAAGAGTATGCTTCAAGGCTCAAGTCTTCACACATGAAACACTTGTAATTATTATTAAAAACCCAAGATAGTCATATGTATACCTCATGTTACTATTTTAGTTGTCCCACATCTAAACTAAGAAATGCTGTTGAACTGTTCATTAAACAACAAAAAATTTTAAACTGGTAATAAAGCCAAGGAAACCCTAACCTTTTAAGAAGCTGCTCAATAAATCTGCAAAAATGATTTCAATATTCTTAAAATATAAATATTTTATAAATTATATCACAAAGATGACTGTACCTAAATATGCTGGATACCCATTTTTAAAAAAAACAAAAAACCATAAGACTTCCAATGCTATAATTAACAGAATTCAGTTAGCTTTTAAGAAGCTGCTCAATAAATCTGCAAAAATGATTCCGATATAATTTATAGAATATTTATATTTTAACACAAAGATGATTGTACCTAAATATGCTGGATACCCATTAAAAAAAACAAACCATGGGACTTCCAATGCTATAAATAACAGAATTCAGTTAGCTTTGGAAATAAACACAGGACATGGTTTTTACTGCTTTTCCTATTTAAATACTTGAGTTTCTGGCAAATGTGTCTAGCTCCAGCTTGGTATTTATTGAAGTTCAGGCCTTCACATATTTATTAAGATCAAATTGGTCAAGAAAGTATACTAGTGCTTAGCCCTGTGAATTTGAAAAATTTCCCCTTAAAATTGTTTCATCAAAATAAGCAAAGAAAAACAAGGCACAGTTATCAATAGGGTATCTAATATAACCCTAAATGTAATTTTTTAATTCATTCAATTAACTTCTGTTATTATGGATGAATTTCAAATACATAATTGCTATATACTTAAACTTACAAAATAAGTTTAAAACAACAGAGTATGCCTTGTTTCATATCTTTTAAATATCAGAATCTTACATAAACTCATTTTTTTAAGTTTCATTGCTAAATATTTTTTAAAACCATCGACATTGGTATCACTTCTGTCTTGAGTAACTCCTTTCACTATGGCTCTCATCTACTGGACAGTTGCCCAGGTTGGTATGTATAGGTTCCAGAACTCATAAGTACCAGCCTTCTCAAGGTCAGGAGTGGACAGTAGCTGCAAGCCTCCAGGACAGCACCAGTGCTGTCATCAGGAACGGCACTCCCCAGGGCTCAACACTATTGTACAGCCTCATGGTGAAACCTCCATAAGTGAGGTGCAGGTCTTTAGAGGGAGAGACAGTACACACATGTACCTCCTTGGAGGCTGGTAGGCCAGAGGGCTGGTGGCAGGACCATGACATCCTTTCTCATTCCTCCTCCCAGCTCACTGGGAGCTGATACAAAGCTACCAGGACTGACATACTTTGCTGATGGAACTCTCCTTGCTTGGCCTGGTCCTGTTTTTGATGTAAGACCCAGGTGTACAAGTAACTACCGAGTAGTGGGAGGTGCTTTACCTGTTCTTTTGAACTGTGTTAGCAAATATTCTGTCTTCATATCTCTGTCGAGCAGCATTGCCACCAAAACCAAGAAATGTGGCCACATAGACACGATACACATGCTCAGTATGGTGAACGTCACATCCCAAGTTAAACTCAGCTAACAAGTTTTTAGCTACTTCCTCCTGCAGACACAGGATAATGAACTTTAATATTTTAAAGCAATTTTAACTTCTCTTAAAAAGAGGATCTAAGTAGAGTCTTGAAAGGATCTAAGAATAGCAAACTTATGCTTCAACATTTCCCAATGATCCTCGTAAGCATCCTTCATAATTCAAAATGATGATCCTGACTTAGGAAATTTCAGGTGTTTTGTACACTTATGGTATTGTTACAACTCTCTAAAAAGGAAGTTAGAGATACAGTTCATACTCTGACCTAGTAAATCTATGGAAATAAATATAAAAACAAAAAAGGCTATACACAGAGATGGCCTTTACAATTCTATGAGACAAAAAAAACTGGAGGTTGTCTTAATACACAATCTCAAGGGAAGCTTAAGTTAATTACAGTAATCAATAACAGAGGAACATACTATACATTGCTAAACAAGAGACACAAAATTATATAAACAGTAGTGTCAGGGCAAATGTATTTTTTAAAACTATAAATAGGAAAAAAAGAGAAATTCACCAAAATACTAATAATGATTTTTTAAATGATGAGTTCATAGAATTTTCATTTCTAATTTTCACCAAACTTCCTTTATAGTATTTGTTGCTTTATATTGTGGGGACATGATTTTTTTATGGAACATAATGATTTCTAAAGACACATTTGGAATGGGAAATAGGAAACAAAGACACCAAAAACATTGATTAAGCACATACTTGGTGCTGGGAAGTGTATTACACATTCTGTGCATTATTTTAACTTTACATTAACCCCATCCTATAGGGGCTTTTATCACATTAAGAGAAGAACAAACTGGCTCAAAGAAGCAGTGTGACTTGCACAAGGTCACACAACTGGTGAGGAACAGGAAGATGACACCATGAGGCCTGTTTGCCCACCCCACTTCTGGGGGATAGAGCAGGACACCAGGCTTTGGTGCTCCTTCCCAGCTGGACCCACACCGAGCGATAGAGACACAAAGTAATTCAGGAAAACACGTGGAAGCGGCCCTGGTGTTCCTTGTACACAGCTGCCTGGCCTGCGGAAGACCACAGGCTGTGACAGAGAATACTCAAGGGTGTGGAGAAAAGACAAGCAAACCACCAATTCAGAGATGTGGGGTAGTGGATAACAACCTCGATTCTTTCCAGAAAAGTTCAAAGTTGATTGAGCCATTAAAAAGAAAGGATCGGGCTGGGGATGTGGCTCAAGCGGTAGCGCGCTCGCCTGGCATGCGTGCGGCCCGGGTTCGATCCTCAGCACCACATACCAACAAAGATGTTGTGTCCGCCGAGAACTAAAAAATAAATATTAAAAAAAAATTCTCTCTCTCTCTCTCTCTCTCTCTCCCCTCTCTCACTCTCTCTTTAAAAAAAAAAAAAAAAAAAAAAAGAAAGGATCTTCCCCAATTATGACTTAAAAAATCAGAAGCTACTGTATTAAATTTTAAATACCTTGAGAAAAGAAGTGACTGAAGTGAAAACATAAATCAAAAACTCAAGCATGCTAGTGACATATACCAAAGAAAAGTCTAAGTTCAGAAAACAAACCAGCTGGTCTCAAGGCACAAACGCTAGCGGCTGGCTGAGGCCCGCCTCCTTCCTGCAGCCTCTTTCCTCCTGGGATGAGAAGGTGGGCCCACAGCAAGCACAGTAAAGATGTGTTCAGACTCAGGAAACAAAACAAAAATGGATGGAGACATGTTAAATGAAAACCAAACCAAACAGAAGGCAATTTGTACAGATAGTAACCTGCTGTGAGGAGGCAAAGCTTACAGTTTCGGGGACTTCGTATGCTATCTGGGTCGACACGCCTCCCATGTCGAGAATGCCCGCTGTTCTTTTCCGGATGATGGCCTGGCTGTTCTCACTACCAGGAATGCTCACCTCCACAAGTGCCTCATCATCTAGAAAGAACAGGAAATGTCCACCGGAGCAGAACGAACCCAGAACACTGTGATCTTGTGGGGCATCGCCTGTGTACTTGGAAGGTTTCAAGTGCTCAGGCAAATCCAGGATAGCCTCCCAGTGGTAGGCGAGCTTAGTCAACTGAGTTGGACGGAGCCTTCTGGCTCTGCCCCCACACTCAGCACCGTCTTGAGACTTAGCTCCTCTTAAGCCTTTGGATTACACAGAAAACCTTAATTTCCAGTTAGACTCATTCATTGGAAACATGACACTTACCTTCTTCAATATGCTCAAATCGTCCAAGGACAAAATTAATGCCAATCCATGCATACACACCTACAGACATTTCACAAAATAAAAATAGGCAAAATTAAGCTTTTAAACACTTTGTATAACCCTTATCAGCACAGCCTGCACAAATATCTCATTTATTTTAATCCTCAACAACTTGTAAAAATATCACCTAACACATTTCTTTTATCTTTTCTTAGTGATTTTTCAAGGACTTTCAATTTTAATACTGATAATTTTATGTCATTTACATAAGTTGAAAATATAATTTCTCAGGTCCAAGTTTTCCTTTGAAATTAATGGTTTGTTTAAAAATACTGGAGCTTTCACTTGTTATAAAAATTTTACTTTTGGGGCCTGGGGTTGTGGCTCAGTGGTAGAGCGCTCCCCTAGCATGCATGAGGCATTGGGTTCGGTCCTCTGTACCACATGAATGTAAAATAAGATATTGTGTCCACCTAAAACTAAAAAAATAAAATTAAAATTTTTACTTTTGTAGGAAGTTCAATCTATAAATTCAAAGGTCTTAAAAATTTGAGTTATCTTTTACTTCGACTCTCACGTTCACTCAGTTGCCAAGTCTGATTCTATTTTTGTGACATTTCCTACATACAATTTTTGTCCTTTTTTCACTCTCACCTTGATTTGTGTCATTACAGAGAGAGGAGGTGACAATCCATGAGCTCAATCATCCTGCCTCCACCTTGCATGGTAACCCCTCTATCCTCTGCTGTTGGGCTGACACACAGAACAAAGCCCAGACTCGGGGCTCAAACTAAACCATGCTTACTTAAATAGCTGTCCAGGGCCACCCTTTCCAACAACAACTAACTCAGATCATTTCTTCTGCTTGGAATGTACTCCCTACCCCTTCTGCAGAGCCCTACCCTCCTACTGCTCTGGCATGTTCAATTTAGAAATACCCGTTGAATAGTTCTGAGGTCAATTACTCCCTGATGGTCCTGGCTGGAAAAAGAAAAAATACCTCTTGACTCATGTGATACTTTTTATCTTCCTTTTGGTACTTAAATTAACCTCCTAGTTCTGTGTACCTCACTTATCTGTTCAATGGCAGCTCCCCAAATTCTGTATTTTCTATAGTGCTTTTCACATAAGTAGTACTTGTTGAAATGACAGATGATTCTGAAATAAATACTGACTTTTGAGTCTTCATTTCTAGCAAGCTATTTCCCAAATATCACTGACTTGTCATTTCATTCTAAAGTAGAATAATTTCTTTCAAAATAGAACTATCATTTTCTCAGAGTATCAAGTCAAGAACTTCCCCTTGCTAACGCATAAGTGAGAAGATTCCAAAAGCTCAACAATCACTATAATTCAGAAAGCCACATAAGTCAGATAAGAAATACAAATTTTCCCTATCACAGTGAGTTCTAAGTATGTTCCTTAAATGTGGTAAAGACAAACTGGCTTAATGCTTTAGTAATAAAGAACAGGCATATAAGAAGCTAATTTAGTCATTTAAGAATATTTCAGGTCTTTGATTTCCCAAATTTGAAGATATTTCAAAATTTAATAAAGTATATACAGGGGAAAATGGGGAGAATTGAAAGAAAAAGCATCCCAGGTTGTAAGCTGAAAGCCAATATACCAACCTTCTTGTTTCCCTGAAATGACTTCAGCATGAGAATCAGAAAAGAGGAAGTCAAAGTGCACTGGGATGTCGGTCAGGAGGTCCTCCAGAATGGCTTTCTGCTGGCTGTAAGGCAACCCCAAAATTTACACATCAAAATAGTATAACCTCAGTTTTTTTCTATTTTGGAAAAAACAAACCAAAAAAATAAAAAGTCCCATGGCTTTGATATATCCTACACAACAGTGAATTTTAAAACCAAAGCAATTCATTGAAAAGATTATTTGGGCTGGGGATATGCTCAGTTGGTGGAGTACTTGCCTTGCATGCACAAGGTCCTGGGTTCAATCCCCAGCACCAGAAAAAAAAAAAAGATTATTTATTGTAGAAATGACTTTTCAAAATGAACAAGTTACATGGATTATGTGATTCCTACAGTGAAAAATAACTGCAACTGCGGGGCATGGTGGTTGCATACCGGTAATCCCGGCAGCTCAGGAGGCTGAGGCAGGAGGATCACAAGTTCAAAGCCAGCTTAGCAACAGTGAGACACTAAGCAGCTCAGTGAGACCCTGTCTCTAAATAAAATAAAAAATAGGGCTGGGGATGTGGCGCAGTGGTTGAGTGCCCCTGAGTTGAATCCCTCCTCCTGCCACCAAAAAAAGAAAAATAACTGCAACCATTCCTTAAATAATAGATTTTTTAAATGATGTCATTCTAAAATGATAACTGTTTAATTTATTGTCATAAATAAGTAAACTAAAAGCTATTTGGTGGGTCCTGGGACGAGTCTGGATTTGAAGAAAGATGACGAATGTCTTGCTTTTGATGGTGATGGGGCGGCAGTGGAGGAGTGGGGGCTGCCTGGTCCTCTGGTGCAGGCTCACCTTTCCGGAAGGACTCTCATCCCAGCAGTGCAGAGAATGTAGAGTGGTGTCTCTTTGTGCTTTTCCCTTGGCACATGCTCTGCAGCAAACTTCAAAAGCGGTGAAATGTAATCGCTGACTTTCTCTGGAGAGGTAGCAAACTCTGAGATGCCTTGGGAAACAGGACACTCCAGTTAGCGGTGAGCATCTTAGTAAGACAAGCTTCAGCGCGGCGGAGGTGGAGAAGGTCAAGCTACATCTACACTCTCCCGGGGGCCCTACCCCTTTCTTCCTGGCTGCCATGGCAATATCCATTCAGCCCTATTCCCTCTTCTCCATTGTCAACGAGCACAGACCTGACTGAGCATGTACTAAGTGGCCCAGGCAAGAGCTCATCCCCTTTCCTCAGGCAAGCTTGCCACTCCCAGGGCTGCTAGCACCATCAATGTGCCACGGTCTCCAAATCTTGTCCCCAGTCCTGAGAACTCTTTCCCATCCTTCTGGTCAGTATGAATGAACTGTGCACTGCCCATCTCGGCTGCTCATCCTCTCAGCCACCCAAAGGCAACAAATCCAATCCAAACTCAAATTCCACTGTGAACATGCCTGTGCCACTGTGTGCCCCCTCAGAACTCAAGCCAGGATCTTGGAGAAAATCCTTCTCCAGCCCCCAGCCAGCACAATGATTTTCAAAGACACCTCCCCTCAATTCCTCTCATTTTACTTCACTTCTCCTGGTCTCTTTTGACACTACTACCCCCTGTGGTCTGGTGCAACACACTCCAGTCTCCACCGTCCCCCAATATTCCCTGCTGGAGGGATGCTTCCTCCTGGTTTGAAAGCCTCTGTGGTTCCATTTCCTCCACACAGCTCAACTCTAGAGAAGCACACCACCCCTAGAATGCTCACCCATCCTCACCTCTGCTCAAGTTCCTTCCCTTTGCCTACACTGAGTTAACGGTTCTGTAACATGCCACACTCTGGACTTAGGCCTCTGCATTTCAGCCAGAAGTGTCTTCCCTCTCCCTGCTCTCTCACCCGGCTAACTCCTGCTTGTCCACTCAGCTCCTTTCTCCTCAGAAGTCTTGCCCACAGAACCCCAACAGAGAAAGCTCTCATTATATCTCCAGTTCACCAGTACTGCCAGTCATACACTCACTGCACCATATAGAAATTACCTACTTACTTGCCTGTCCCATTACAACTGTAAGTTTCTCAAAGGCACACGTCTGGTTCAAATTTATATTCTCAGCACCTAATGCAGAGCCTGGTAATATTCAAAATGAGGGAGACTTTAGAAGTCCAAAGATTGCTTATTTCACAGACTAAGAAACTGTGGACTAAGAAAGATGAAGTGACTTATCAAAGGCATCAGGAGAAAATGGACTAATAGACAAGTTTTTTGACTGTACATGGAATACTACTTCAATGGACACCAAGCCCCAAACTAGCTAGGATCTATTAAGAACATTTCTAGAATCTTGCCATATCCTTACTGTATCTGGGAGTCCATGCTTCAAGATGAGAAGTGCTCTAGAAAGGCATTCTGATTTATACCTGCAGTACTTTGCACAGATTGAGAGAGAACCACAGTAAGCTTCATTTAAATAAGAGTCCAGGGTACATCCTGGGATGATGCAGCTATCCCTTTATTTAGAAAAGCATGAAAGTTTTTATCTTATTCCACAAGAAGTGATGAATCACTAATGGGACCTGGTATACAAAGCTAGATAAAACGTACAGTGCTTTACCCAGTTCCACGTTTTAGTCTTCTGCTGAATTTTTTATTTGATCAATATTACTTTAGCCCTGAAAATGTTTCTAGATTAGAAACAGATACAAATTGGGAAAGGAAAATAGAAAACTAAAATCTGAGTCATTCACCAAGTTATAAGGAAAATTAATCTTCACTCACAGAAATATACTGATATTAATTATATTTCTGGAATGGTGATAAGAAGCTATGGTTATTATTTATCAATGTTCTTTTTTAAGTTTTCTACTTGATATGTAATAAACCTTCATTTTATAGGGTATAGTGTAATCATTTGATATGTATTCATATGTGTAATGATCAAATCAGGGTAATTAGTATTTCCATCTTAAACATTTATCATTTCTTTCTGTTTCTCTAATATTTTAAAGATAAGTTCCTTGGATAGTTTGGATTTAATATTTTGCCATTTAATACATTGATAAGATGAAATAAAAGCCACTGTATCTCTTAAGATCTACAGTCCACCACTTAAAATCTATGTTATTAACCACCACTGTAGAAAAGTTCACCCCCAGGCGCTCCTGATTGTTTCATTCTGAATGCTCCTGACAGAAGGCCGCTGCCCATGGAAATGGTGCAATGAAGAAAACAGTGAGAACCACTGATTCAAATTACCTGATGGGAAGCCAGGCCTTAAGTTTTACAAATTGCTTAGAAACAAAAGTATCTTTAAAAACTGCCCATAATTATGTTATTAGCTCTTTTATGTTCTTTCTAGTCATCAGAAGTGTTTGGATGATAGTTTTTAAATCACAAGTACATGCAGTATATTGTCTCACGAGTTATCTGAAATGGCCTTGTCATTAGCGGACTATGGCTACCAAACAGGGAAAACAGTCCTGCAGTGAATGCCAACCAGCAAGTATGAGGGTGGCCATGGCGAGTGAGGCACTAGGGAGTCGCCACAGGGCACAGAAGGACATAGTTTTGGGTGTTTTATCAAGGTGTTAGTCACATGTACAAACTAGAAAGGAAGGAGAAGGAGAGTGAGCAAGGAGAGCTGTCGGGTGCTGGTGTGGGCGCAGAAGTAGGCCGAGGACAGGGTGGACAGAAGGGAGGATATGGAAGGCACCAGAGAGAGCAGGAGCTAAACCAGGCGGTTCTCATTCACATACCTGGTTTTATTTTCATCACCACGGGCTTTCGGTTTTTATCCCGCATCTGTCTGATGTCCAGCAGATCGCGAGGATTGCCGTTGTGCCGTGGCCAGCAATACACAAATATCCGAGACCCGCTGCTACCACAGTCCACCACGATTCCATAGTTCACATTGGGATTACTGGTGTCTGTAGCTTCAATGTCTGTAACTCGTGCCAAGTACCTTATGAGGAAGATGCACATGCTCTTAGAATGTCATCCTACACCTACGTAACAGAGAAAATGTAGCACCCAAGCACCACGCCTGATTTCTAAGCTGTGCGGTTTCCTGTAGCATTCTCAGCATGGACAGCCGATGAGCCAAAAGAAGACAAAACAAGTGGTTCTGAAAAATATCTAACCAGGGCTGTGCTCTTTACTCCTCTACAGAAGCTCATACAGGTTCCAAAAAGCAAATCATTCCCAACCTACAAATGTTAATTCAGAAATCGGCTTAAGACATCATAGAGGAGAAGCTTTTGTTTAAGTAACTACTCCTCTTATAACATCAGTTGGGTGGTCAGTGGGCAGCCACTCTCAAACATTTCAATTTTTCATGCCATGTGGCAGTCAATACAGAATCCAGGTCCTATAGCCACATTTCCCTTACATTTCAACCTAACTCAAATGCCTTGAAGCCTTAAAATGGCATGTTACAGTTAGAATGCTTGTGTCTTCGCCCAAATTCATTTGTTGAAAACTAATCACCAATGTGATACTACCCTCTGGGAGGTGATGAAATCATAAAGGAGGAGACCCCAGAGAATGCACTCTACTTTCATCTTGCAGGGACAAAGCAAGAAGGTGCCATCTATGAACTGGGAATCAGGCCCTCAACATCAAGGCTGCTGGCACCTTATCTTGTATATCTTATCCTCCAGAACTATGAAAAATAAATTTAAATTTCTGTTGTTTATGAGGTCTACAGTATTCTGTTATAGTAGCCTGAATAAGGTCAGCCAGAGGGTATGGCATCCCTTCTAGAAAAAAGATGTTTTCATCTCTTACCTTTGAAGTTTCTTGTCTCTGGATAGCCGCCCATACTTATTTCGGATTATGATGACAGAATAGTATAAAAGTGAGACAGAAGCAGCCAGGATGCTAAGGACAATAATTTGGCGTAAATTGGTATTCAGAATTCGAGGACAACCTACTGGAGAGATGCTAAAATGCCAAGAAGCAGGAAAAAGGCAGGAGATGCCGATCCTGAAATTCCAAAAAACAGATTTTAAAGCAATATGCTTCAAAGAGGCCTCCCCTCCCCTGCACTGAACCTATGGGTAGATGTCCAGCTGGAGCTCCTCCTACTTGCCTGCCTGTTGGTGTCTGTATACCAGTACATTCCATGTTGCTGTCTTACTACAGACATGTTATTAAAAAATGATATACATGAGAATTAGGCCCAGATGGTAAACGACACTGGGTGTACTGTCCCCCTCTTCTTGAGAGCATTGTGTAGATTTTAATTCTACCCTGCTCTGTTCCCCCCAAAAAACAAACTTAAGTGTTCAATCAGATAAATATATAAATTGATAATGAAGTCAGTTTAAAAATTATGAAGCCAAAGGAAAATGAGGGAATTGAAATGCCTGTCGTGAGCATGCTGTCAGCTAATCCTACAAATGTGAGCAGACCAATCCAGGAGACTCTCCATGATGTGTAAGTAGCTGAGGGAAGTAAGATTTCCCTCACAGGGAATTCCAAGGCAAATTTCTCCCAGAGGCCTAATGACAAACAGATTCTTCAACACCTCCTCATAACAAAGTTAATAAAGGTGTTATGACCTGTTTTTAGAAAGATTCCTTTGAAACATTTTAGTAAATAGGAAACATTTTAGTTTGTGTGAGGAAGGAGAGGCTCATTCTAGAACTACTATTAGGCTTTTTGTAAAAACTCTCAATACCTGTAGGATAAATTTTATTAGTTTATATTTAATTTCTACACTGTTCACTTTGAGAGTACTTATGGATTCAACTTCCTCACTGAGGGGGAGGCAGCATGCCAACTCAATGCCTTTTCCATTTGTAGTTTCTTGACTCCACAGGGATCTGGCCACTCCATGGCAACTACCTTCCTACAGTATCACTTTCCCTCACCTACTGGGCCCTGAAAGAATAAAGGTGTCAAACTCTGAACCTATTTCTCTTGGGATTTATATTTCTTTCTCTCTCTTTTTTTTCCATTTTTTAAAAAAAATAATTAATTTATTTACTTTTCCTAGTGGTAGTTGGACACAATATCTTTATTTATTTTTATGCGGTGCTGAGGATAGAACCCAGGGTCTCGCACGTGCTGGGCGAGCGCTCGACCACTGAGCCACAGCCTCAGCCCCCTTTTTTAAAATAGTTTCTTTTTAATTGTGGATGGACACAATACTTTTTTTATTATTTATTTTTATGTGGTGCTGAGGACCAAACCCAGTGGCTCACATATGCTAGGCAAGTGCTCTACCACTAAGCTACAGCCCCAACCCTCTCCCTCTTGTTTTTTTGGCACCCAAATCTCAGTTTCAAGACGGCCATTAGCCCATCACTTACCTCCCCATGCCGAAAGGCTAGCTCCAAGGCAATGCTATGGAGTTGGTGCTGCTCACACAGACAGTGCTGAGGTCCTCGTCTAGTTAGCGCCCTTCTGTTTCAGAAATGAGAAAGATAGTGCCATCAAAGGAAATGTCTATGCTGTCAAGGGCACACTTCAATCCAGCCACACAGATTCTGATATGTGATCCTTGTGTTGAAAGGGTCGCAAGTATTTATTTTGAGCAACATACTTCTAATTTCATGCTGTCAGGGAAGCAGGACTTAATCAAGAGATGATTATAGTCTGGCACTTGGTAGTACTAAGGATCTCTGGAACCCCCCAAATATTGGGTTATCAGATAGGTCTTAAGACCTATTTAATGTCATTTAATGACATTTAAATGTCTTGTTGTGCTGAATGTCAGGGAGAATCTGAGGAGGTAGGAGGTATGCAGAATGATTAAGTAAATGGGAATTGGAAATAACCATTCACTTGATAGATATCTATCACACTTCCCTTTTATACAAAGTGCCACACAGATGCTCTTCCCAAGTTGGTCCTCTGACCCTTTCACCATTTTTGCTCCTCCTCCAGCTCCCACATCACACAGCACAGAGAAGCCAGTGGCATCTAGCCAGGGCCTCCTATCAGGCTGCTGAAGCTAGGGGATATTTCCAAGTCTTTCTGGGGCACTGGTTTTCCCCTTCTGGCCTCCTAAGACTTCAGTCTTCGCTAGTGGGCTTTGAAGCTCCTGAATACTTCTTTGGGAGGGTGCTCTGCCACTCCTGTTTGCTTTGGCACGCCCTAGGTTCTGTCCACTCCCTTCTAACTTAATCACTGTTCCTGATCAGCCTCAATGCGGCTGCATTCACCTGATCACGTAAAGCTTCCTCCACCAGCTCTTCTGAGCTATGATATAGATCTTCAACACCAAGACATCTCCATCTGAATGTGGCAGACAGTGAAGCATTTCTGTAATTGAACTTCTAAACTGCCATCCCCATCCTCTCTCCTCTCCACCTGCTCCTCCCCTGCACAGCTGATCTCAACTACCCCAAGCTGCTCAAATCAGAAAACAGAGTTGTGACCCGCCTCTACTTCATCTTCCTGACCCAATTTCTTATATATTCCTTCCATTTCTTTAACTTCAGCCTTTCTAAAACCCGTTCCTTTTCTTTGTCACCTTCAACAAGGATAGGTTCTTGTTTCATGTGCTGTCTCACTCAGAGACTTGCCAATGTTTACCCCCTACCCTCAGGCACAGATTCTTCCTCTGCAGCTGATAACCCACTCACTGCTCCATTCAGGACCCTGATAATATTATTCCTGTACTCAAAATCCTCTAGTGGCTCCCACCCTCTTAAAGTCAAAGGCTTTACTCTGACCTCCAAAGTCCTCCAGGCTCTGGCCCCTGCTCTACTGGCCCCCTTTCACTGCATTCCAGACACACTGTTTTCCTGATGGGCTTCAAAATGTCAGATACTCTCTGCTCTCTGACCTTGCTGCTCCCTCTTCTTGGAATTTTATGGCTCTAAGGCTCACTTTCTAACCCCCTTCAGGTCTTTACTCAAATGTCATCTTCTCAGGAAGCAATAATGACAAACATCCCCCTCCACCCAGCTCCCTTCCATGATTTGTCTCCTTAACATTTACTTCATTAAGTATCTACATAAGTGCTTATTAGTGCCAGTCCCTGCTCCAAATGTTTTGCAAATATTGAGTCCTCCTAACAGCATAGTAGGTAGGTACCCTAATTGTGAAGTTTTAAAGACAAGGAAGAAAGGCTCAGTACCTTGCCTAAGGTCAGTGAGTAAAATGTGGAGCTGGGATTCAAGTGTGAGGCCCTTACTCTTCTGTGTGTGTGTGCTTTCTCCTGTTCGCATGTCTTCCCCTCCAGAATGAGTGCTTTTTAGGGTAGGGGGTTGGGACAGATTTAGGCCTGCTTAGTGGCCATGTTGCCACCATCACAGACTCTGGGAAAGGGCTGGCAAGATGCCAAGTGTTAGAGTTCTGGGACCCAACAGGGTCAAAAACTTCTACACCGGCATGATCTTTCCAAACTTGACAGCTATTAGAGGAACTCCCCACTCCAATTCTTCTCTTTCACTGGGGGAAAAAGGTCCTAACTCCTTAGAATGTAAAAAATGCTCCTCAAGACCTAGTCCTGAGAAGCTCAATATGGCAGCCACCTGTCATTTGTGGCTATTTAAAGTAACTAAAATAAAATAAAAAATTAAGTTCCTTACTTGCAATAGCTTCATTTCAAGAACTCAACTGTCACATGCAAAATCTGCATTAGCCAATGCAGATGTTGAACTCTGACACAATCATATAGAAAGTACTCCGCACAGCACTGAGCAAGTCCAGTCTCTCCTAGTCACAAGGTCTCAAACCATCAATGAAGGAGAATGTCTACAATAAGACTTTTGGACTTCTGTATGTTTTAAGAAAAATCCCTTCCAATACACATGGCTTGGGAAAATACTGTAACACTCATAACAAAAATGAAATATGCTTCACTTATAAAACATTCTTATAAATAAGAGAAACAATGGAACAGAAAAATGGGTAACTGGATATTAACAAGATAAGAAACACATATGGTTAAAAAAAATCTAACTTCATCAGCATTCAGGAAACAGACTTGACAGCTATCAGATTGGCAGAGATTTAAGTCTGATCAGACTTTGGTAAGAGGGTGATGTGGACATCAAGTACTGATGGTGAGACTCTAAATAGGTACTAACCTTCTGGGGGCAATTGAGTAACTTAAGTGAACGTTTCAAAGTGCTCACCCTCAGGCTGGGATTGTGGTTCGGTGGTAGAGCACTTGCCTAATATGTGTGAGGCCCTGGGTTCAATCCTCAGCACCACATAAAGATAAAGAAACAAAATAAAAGTATTGTGTCCATCTAAAATTACAAAAAAAAAATTTTTAAAGTGCTTACCCTCTGCTCTACCTCCCATCCTTCCAGAATTTCTAGGAAATTATAGGGTTAACTAATTAAAATATGTACAGGATGTTCATCATAGTAGTAATGTATAAGAGCAAATCACCATTACTAATGTCAATTATTGAGGTTGGTAAAATTGCATATTTATGCAATTGAGTACAATGTGATAATTCAAGGTGATGATCTAGCTTTATATATATTGAAACAGGAAGATGCCACCATACATTAAATGAAAACATTCCATCATGCATAAGGGAAAAACAGAAGGAAATATATAAAAATGTTAATAGTGTTTGCTTATTTCTGAACAGTAGGATCATGTGTCATTATTTTCTGTTATTTGTCTATGTTTTTCAAAGGGCATATATTAATTTTATCATCAGAACAAATAACTAACTTCTAACAAGCTACCTTTGACTGATGATATTGCCAGTTTCCAGCATCAAATCCCCTTTGGCTATATGCAGAAAGCCTATTTTAAAAACTCAAGACAGAGTAATTCCAATGTGAACAGTTTAAAGAATCAATGATAGAATGTGATAGCTGAACTAAGAACAAGACAAAATAAAATTTTAGTAACACACTGTTAAAGGCAAATGGGTCCTAAGGGAAGAAAGGCCTTTAATGAGTCAATGATCAAGACTAGAAAGGTGATAGGAGAACAAACCAACTCCAGGAGCAATGATCCCAGCTCCAAGTTTCAGGAAGTTTGCAGATCGGTACAGAAATACTAATACTCAGGAAATTATCAAGAGAACTTGCAGTGGGAATTCAGAGAAGAGCAAAGGAAGGATACTGCCAACAGAAGGATACTGCCAACAGAAAGGACTCCTAGAGGTAGAAGACAGCCTTTGGTTGGGGTGAGAGTGGAGAATATCCTTCAAAGATGCACCCTAAAAATGATGAAAGTTATGTGTCTTAGAACTTTTTTTTTTTTTTTAGGATATGTGAGGGTTTTGACAAGAATACATGATATTATTTTAAGTTTAGAAATGTGTGTTTAAAGACAGAGAAAAAGGACAGTTCATAATTTGCTGAAGTGATTACTCTTAGTTAGGACAAAAGTATGGCTGATTGTTGGCTAGCAGTCAACAATATTAATTTGATATTAAAATGTAAACTCCAGTAATCCTTTCAGTTAAGAATCTTGGCACCAGAGCTTAAGAAGGCAAATTCTCAGTAATACTGCAATGTTTTTAAGAGGCCTAACATGCATTAGATCATCACCAGAGAGACACCCAAAGCCTGGTTATTTCAGTTGGTTATTTCCTCCTTAGCTCATCATCCTTTAGCAGTGTGAAGCTCATTTGGTCATGGGTCAATGTCTCTGTCAGTCTCTCTGTGACAGTCAAGACCAACAACACAAATCAACTGCAAAGTTTTCTCTGGTGATAGATGCAGGATGCAGTGAAATAGGCACTATGGAACTCCTGAATCCAGTGCAAACAAAGTCACCAACAGGTAACAACTAGGAGAGGCAGGCCTTCCTGAATTAGAAAAGGCAGATGACAGGTTTCAAAAAAGATCATTTGAATATCAAAGGATCCCAGGAGGATCCTGAATAATTGCAAATATTTGAACAAAGTTTCTAAAAAACAGCTGTCTTTTTTTTTTTTTTTTAAAGCTGCAAAAAAGTGAAGGTGCCAGTTGGCACTGTGATTTCACTAGGGTAAAAGATACACCTAAACAACTCTGATCATTCTGTTTTAAGAAAGCATGGTGGTGCCTTTATGATGTGTATTTTGTTCAACTGCATCGGTCTGTAGTCTCTCAAATATGATTTTTCCTCAAGGTCTACATTCCAAACTTATTGAAGCCCTGGCACCATAAATTCAATTAGTCCAGGTCTGTGGTCACGATTTTTTGATGCAAACAATACCACCTTCCAAATTATCCAGGTGCAAGAGAGATAACACCACTGCCAGGGTTACCTGGCTCTCAGCTTTAATTTTCTTCTATTGTGCCAACATTCTATTCACCGAGTCCTGACAGTTCTTCCTCAGACATCCCACACATCAGGGATGACAGAGCAGACATGACTATCTAAAGACTATCTTGAAGGGTCACTTCTGCTTTCATTGTGAACATCCCTTTGTGTAAACACCTCTTTATAAAACTCTGCTTTCAAAATATGGCAGTCTAAGAACTTTATGTAATCCTGTGGATCAACATAAACTTCTCTGTGAGGAACCCAAGTCCCTCTATGCATCAACTGTTCCCATCTTATCTCACCAACCTGTTCTGTCCTCAGTCCAGATAACATCTCTATGCTCTGATGAGGTGGTCTCTCCCACACAAGCTGTTCTCATGCCTCCTGTGGCCTTTAATAATGCCACTTCCTCTAACATTCTGCTCTCAATATTACATTTTTTTTTCAAGGCCCAAAGGACAGTAATTTTCTTTGTCAAGATTTGTTTTACTTCCTAATGTTTTACCAACTCTGAGTCTTCTCTTTCTTCATGTATAGTCTATTTTAAATAAGCATCCTCAATAAATATGTACAGAATATAAATTCTTAAGTTAACTCTCATTTTTGTCTCTTCTTCCTAGGCTATATTCTCAAAGGGTAGACATCATACATTTCCTGTTAGGGTCAGAAGAATGTAAGTCATTGATTCAATATATAACAAATACAGGTGACAAATAAACATCAAGGTAGAGCAATAAACTACTTATACAAATTAGTGCTACTTTTTATAATTCTGTAAAAGTGTTAAACAGAATTAAACCGAATACAAACAGAAACATGGAATATCCAAAAACACAAGAGAACGTAATCCTTTTAGGCTTTCTCCAAGGTTAGACAATTAGGTATTTTCATCTTATAAAGCAGAACATAAAACTGCGATGTAAACTTAAGCTGGGATTTGAGTCTCTTAATTCAGGATTCTTCAGTAACCTCTAGTTTACCTTCAGCATGCAAAATTCCTGAATTTATAATCCATCTCTTTCGTTTCCTAGGGATAAACATTCTCTGAAAATGCTCTGCACCTGTGTTCAACTCACTGGGATCTGAGGACCCCTTCATGTCCTGGGGCATACTCTAGAGAACGTGACAACGTGTCCACGCATTACTTGAGAAGCACTGCTGTGCATCATTACTTTATCACCCAATTAGCTCCATTATGCCGAGGAGAGATCTAACATGAAACTTACTAAAAGTAGAGAAGGGTAAAAATGATGGAGTACATGTAAATGTCATGATTTTGTGCCTTCTGCCTGGGCAGGTTCTGCTCACACTACCAGCCAGGGAGGGAAAACCCTGCGTGATCGCCGTGGAGGCGCGACACGAATGCGGGTTCGTGCCACCGGGGCTGGGGGCGAGCACCTGCCACTCGGGGTCGCAGCGCTGCCGGGGAGAACCCGGATGTGGCCGCGCGACCCGGGCAGGAGGAGTGGGGGCCGCGCGCGGGGAGGGCTCCGGAGAGAGTCCTCCGGAGTCCCAGGTCGCGGGCTGCTCTGGGCCCGCTCGCCGCCCCGCCGACCCCAGCGCTCCAACCGTCCTCGCCTACACCCGTGGCTTCGGCCGCTCGCCCTCCCCTCGTCCGCGCCGGGAAGACAGCCTCACCTGCTCGGCAGGCCGGGGCTCCCGGGACGGGGGTCCGCGAGCGAGCAGCATCACGGCCGGCGGGCGAGGCGGCAGCACAGACCCGCTTCCTGGAGGCTCCGCTCGGTTCCCGGAGCCTCGCAGCGCGCGGCCCCGCCCCCACTCACGTCGGCGTCTCGTCACGGCGCGTGCCCGGAGTACGCACGGCGGCGGCGGGAGCGTGCGCGCCGGGAGGGGGCGGGGCCAGTGGTGGGCACCGAATCCTGAGGTACGCTGAGGGCTTCGCTCCGCTTCGCTCCGCTGCTCCGAGGTTAATACTCAAACCCGGGGCGCCGAGGCGGAGGCGCCCGAGGTTCCCGCCGCCTCTAGCCTGTGTGGCTGTCAGCGAGCCACGCTGTTTTGACGAGATCGCAGTTTATCTTTTCTTGGTGCTCTAAGGATTGTGGAAAATAACACTGGAAAACCTAAGAACTAGGCATTGGGCTGGGGAGGTAGCGCGATGGCAGAGGGCTTGCCTAGCAAGTGTGAGGCCCCGGGTTCAGTCCACCGCACCAGCCCCGCAAGGAAAACAGGAGCTAAGCATTGCTGCCCGGTTCTGTACAGTGTTTCAGGTTTGTGAGTTTCACAGATAGGAAATAAAAGCCTATGCTTTTGTAATTCTCTTGAGGACGCCAGTTTGCATCTGTTAGAGCCTATTCTAAGGGAGCAGGTCTGTCCCATTCCCACTCCCACACCCCAACATATGCAGTAGTTATAAGAAGAAATACTAAGATGAAGAGCACAGTTAGTTCAAGGTCCCTAAGTTGCTCAGTGATAAACTGCCTTGAAGTCACAGAGCTTTGTACTTGACCATAGGAAGAGACCTTGACAGTCAAGAGTTAGAGATAAGAAGTGACTGGCCACTTGAAGATATTTTTTAAAGGTAAAGCCCAAGGAACATCTATGCTATGGTTTAGATATGAAATGCCCCCCCCAAACTCGTGTGAGACAATGCAAGAAAGATTGGAGGTTGTTGATTGGGTTATGAACGCTTCAACTTAGCCACTGCATTAATCCATGGGGCTTAACTGGGTGGGAATTGTAAGCAGGTAAGGTATGGCTGGAGAAGGAGGGTCGGTTGTTGGGCATGCCTTTGGGGTATGTGTTTTATCCCTGTTGAGTGGAACATTCTTTCTGCTTCCTTGCAGCCTTGAGTTGCTTTCCTTCTCCTCTCCTTTTCGTCTTGATGTTCTGCCACACCTTGGGCACAGAGCAATGACGTTGGCTGTCTATGGACTAAGAGCTCTGAAACTGTGAGCCCCAAATAAACTTTTCTTCCTCTAATTGTTCTTTCCAGGTCTTTTGGTCACAGCAGCAAAAAAAAAAAATAAAAAAAAAAAAAAAAAAAAAATTGACTAAAACAATCTATTGAATTCCGTTTATCATAAAACATACTTGGACAGGACTGATAATTTAAGGTGGACTCTTTGGTCAAGCACCTGGTGTCACCTGCTCCCCCTAGTAATATTGCACCTCTCAATAGAGCTTCTGTCCATGCAGGTAGGCTAGCAGTGACGGGAACCTTGTGTTTTAGAATTAAATAACAGTTGTTCCTGGGTATCAGTGAGGGATCGATTCCAAGCCTTCCTCAGTTTATCAAAATTCATGAGATGCCCAACCCCTAATATAAAATAGTCTAATTTTTTAATATTTATTTTTTTAGTTGTAGTTGGAAACAATACCTTTTATTTTATTTATTTTCATGTGGTGCAGAGGATCGAACCCAGGGCCTTGCACATGCATGTTGCAAGAGCTCTACCGCCACAACCCCAGCCCTAAAATAGTGTAATGTTTATTTGCATATAATCTACACATATCTTCCCTTGAAATCATCTTTATTACTTATAAAACCTAATAGAATGTAAATGCTGTGTAAGTAGTTGTTATACTTTATAATGTAGGGAATTTTGTTATAATGTAGGGAATAATGACAGTCTCTATATGTTCAGTACAGATGCCATTTTTTAATATTTATTTTTTAATTGTAGTCAGACACAATACCTTTCTTTTTATTTATTTATATGTGGTGCTGAGGATCGAACCCAGGTTCTCGCACTTGCTAGGCCAGCATTCTACCGCTGAGCCACAACCCCAGCCCAGATACCATTTTTAAAATATATTTTCTCTCTGGGGTTGGTTGAATCCACAGGTGTGGAACCCAGGGATATGAAGGGCTAAATGCACTGACTTTCAAAATATTGATTCACATTAGAATCTTGAAGCCACAGAAGGTTAGAATCAAAAGGGAACTATTTAGTCTCAGCTCTTCCTTTTACAATAAAGGAACCTAGAACTTAGAGAAATTGGAATGACAATGCAAGGTCTCTGGGAGGCAGAACGAGTAACAGGTTCAATGTTTCTGATTCCAGCGTCAGTGCTTTTCTTTTTCTCTCTTTGCTTTTCTTTTCTTCTTTTTCTTCTCCTTCTCCTTCTCCTTCTCCTTCTCCGTCTCTTCTCCTTCTTTTGGCAATCTGTTGGTATTAAAAAAAAAAAAAACACCAAATAACAACATTAGTTACAATAGAAAACATTCTGTGACATAACCCAGGTCCAGGACTGAGAAGCTGGAGTACTTGGCCACTGGTGTTTATTATTGTACTATGTGTGTTTCCTGGTAGTTCATATGAAATAATCATCTCCTGGGTTTCTGTTCACGACTAAAAGGCTCAGGGGTCACTCCAGGTAAACTGAGCTGTCTGGGCTGCGCAAAATAACCACACATGAGACACAAATACCTTTTTCTTTGGGGTTGCTGTGATGGTTCCTCTGACCTTAAAGGTCCGTAGGAAGAGAGAGAGAGAGAGAGAGAGAGAGAGAGAGAGAGAACACACACACACACACACACACACATGCTGACCCCTTTTATTGAGGAGAACCTATTCAAATGAGGCAAGGGGTCAGTTTCAGGGGGTTGAGTCTATCTTCATGATGTCCACTGTCAGCAGGTAGACTGACACCTGGGTAGGCCACACCCAAGGCCACAGTAAGAGAAGGGGACACACACAAGGCACTTCCATGGAACATTCCATCTTAAACAAGGCAAGGGTTATATTACAAAGGAACAGGTGAACGTAGCTTCACCCATGGGGCTGTAGCAAGACACGCCTGGGCAGGAAGACATAGTCACTTGAACCCTAAAAGAGTGGGGCAGTCTAGCAGCATGAGTGCCTAATGCCACATTGCCTAGCAGGGGAGTTAACTCAGTCACGTGCGAGGTTGGTCTCCCACATTATCTGTCAAAAACTAAAATATATAGGAAAAGATGAAAACATTTAACATGGTGTATTAATTTCCTAGAGCTGCCATAACTACCTAAACTGGGTAGCTTAAAGCAACAGAAATGTGTTGTCTTCCAGCTAGAGAAACTGGAAGTCTAAAACCAAGGTGTCAGCAGGGTTGTGCTCTCTCCAATGATTCCAGGAGAAGATCCTTTGCCTCTTTGTCGCTTCTGGGGGTTGCCTTTCCTGTGGCCTTCCTCAGGTTTGTAGATATGTCACTTCAATTTCAGCTTCTGTTGCCACATGTTGTTATTCCTGTGTGTCTATGTTCAAATTGCCCTCTTCCTATAAAAACACAAGTCAAATTGGATTTAACCTCACTCCAATCCAGTACAACCTCATCTTGCCTTGAGTACATCTGCAGAGACCCTGTTTTCAAGTAATGTTCACCTCCAGGTTCTGTATGGACATGACCTTTGAGGGAATACTATTTAGCCTAGTACCTAGTCTGGGATGTTAGGAAAGTGTTCTTTGAGAAAGTGATCTTTGCGGTCACACCTTTAGGATGAATGAGAATTTACTGTAACAAGGATGAAGTCTGGCTATAAGAAGAAGTGGCCTTGCAAGAAATGGAAATAGCAAAAAGGCTCTCAAGAGGCTTATTCTCACTCATGAATAAGAGAAATGAAACCCCAAGATAACAAGAAGTAACACTGAGTACTTTCCTTTAGCCAAGCACAGTTCTAAGAGCATTAGAAAACATTTTAAACAGAATGATAATGAAAATACAATGCATCACAAATTTGTGCTAAATTCAGCTAAAGAAGTATTTATCAAGAAATTCATAGCTTTAAAAGCTTAATTCAGTAAAGGAAAAAACATTTGAAATCAATTACTTAAGTTTCCATGTTAAGAAGTTATAATAAGAGAAGCAAGAAGATCAAACTGAATAGAGAGAAGAAAACAAAAAATGTTAGACATTAGTAAAAACCACAAGTGGTTTCTTTGAAAATATTAATCAAATTGATTAACTCCTAGTAAGATTGATCATGAAAAAAGAAAGTAAACAGCTAACACCAAGCACCAAAGAGGAACATAGCCACATATGTATAGAAATTGAAACAATAAGAAAACATTATGAAAAAATTATTCTAATCTCAATAATTTAGAAGAAATGGAAAAAAAATCCTGATATATACAACTCCCCAAAACTGGCACAAGAAGAAATAGATCATCTGAATATTAGATCATCTCTAATTATTGAAGATGTTGAACACTTTTTCATACATTTGTTGATTGCTTGTGAGAATATTATGCTAAGGGAAATAAGCCAATTCCATATATCTTTAAGGTCCACAAAAGCAAATTCCAGAATCAAATGATTTCATTAGTAAATTGTATCAATAATTTGAAGAAGAAATAATACTAATCTTAGAGAATGCTTTTGAAGAAACAGAAGAGGAGGAGGGAGCACTTCTTAACTCATAATAGAATATCAGAATAAGCCTAGAAATTAAAAGGAAAGAAAATCATACAGCAATATCCCTTCTGAACACAGATGCAAAAATTCTACCAAAATATTGGCAAATCAAAACCAGCAATATCTGAAGAAGAGAACAATAGCACAGCCAAGCAGGATTTTTTCAAAGAATGAAAGATTGGTTCAACCTTTGAGAACCGATCAATCAATTGATATAGTTTACTACAAATACAAAAAGGGAACATTTATATGTTTTGTATGATTTCAGTTGACATAAAAAAATTGACAAAAATCAACACATATACATTATTTAAAAAATATTTTTGCCAACAAAATTGAATAAATAAAAGGAATGATCTTCCTTGGTTTGGGAGAGTATCTATATAAATGAACCATAGCCAACATGGTTGTAAGATCAAATTACCTCTGATATGTCTGGAATTTTTAAAGTATTAAATAAAATATTGAAAAAGGATGTGACACCTGGAACTGCAGAAACCATTTTGCAACCAAGAGGCGATAGTCATGCAGATAAGAAGCAAACACTAAATATGAGGGAATTGAAAGACAGAGTTGCTTGGGTTCATCATGACATCATTAGGCCATTGAACCAGTTGCTGCATCTACTTCCTGATTCCTTGTAATGAGAGAAAAATAAATCCTTTATTTGTTTAAGATGCTTTTGCCTGATTATTCTATTATTTGCTGTAAGTCTTTTTAAAAAGTTTGTCTTCTGGTTGAGTGACTTGCTCAGAGTCATGGGACTGAATGGGAGGCAGTATGATTTGATGAGAACCAAACTAGGAGGCAGGAAACCTGAATCCTGGTCCCTGCTGTGCTACCAATTCACTGTCGAACTAGCTCAGAAAACTTACTTCATCTATTTACCTGTAAATGCCATGATTTTATATTCTCTCTCTCTCTCTCTCTCTCTCTCTCTCTCTCTCTCTCTCTCTCTCTCTCTTTGTTTTAGGTGGACACAATATCTTTATTTTACATTTATGTGGTGCGGAGGATCCAACCCAGTGCCTCATGCATGCTAGGCGAGCGCTTTACCACTGAGCCACAACCCCAGCCCCGATTTTATTCTCTTTTAATACTGAGTAATATTCCATTGTGTATCTATACCACAGTTTCTGTATCCATTCATCTATCGGTGGGCATCAGTTCCACAGTTTAGCTATTGTGAATTCAGTATGCTGAATACTGATACACATACTGATTTATGTATGTATGCTGATTTTAAGTCCTTTGGGTATAGACTGAGGAGTGGGATAGTTGGATCAAATGGTGGTTCCATTCCAAGTTTTCTGAGGAATCTTCACACCGCTTTCCAAAGTGGGTTGCACCAATTTGCAGTCCCACCAGCAGTATGAGTGTACCTTTTTCCCCACATCCTTTCCAAAACTTATTATTGCTTGTATTCTTGATAACTGCCATTCTGACTGGAGTGAGATGAAATCTTAAAGTAGTTTTGATTTGCATTTCTTTAATTAGTAAAGATGTTGAACACTTTTTCATATATTTGTTTATCGCTTGTGAGAATATCATGCTAAGCAAAGTAAGCCAATCCCAAAATACTAAAGGTCAAATGTTTTCTCTGATTAGTGGATGCTGAACTATGATGGGGTGGGGGTAGGAGGGACAAGGGAAGAACGGAAGAACTTTGGATTGGGCAAAGGGGAGGGTGGGGAGAGGTTATGAGGGTAGGAAAGATGGTGGAATGAGATGGACATCATTACTAGGTACATGTATGATTGCACAAAAGGTATATCTCTACACCTTGTACAACCAGAGAATTGAAATTTTGCACTCCATTTGTATATGATGAATTGAAATGCATGCTGCTGTAATATACAACTAAATAGAACAAATAATAAGTAAATAAATAAACAAAGAAAGAAAGAAAGAAGAAAAATTACCTTAGTGGTCCTCACTGGCCATATATCAATTCTCAAAAGGGGCTAGGGTGGAAGGAGGTTTCTAGGTGACCTGAAGGTCCTTTCCAGGCCTAAAATTCATGATTTCTAAGCAGCAAGAGAAGACTAAAAACAGAATCTTCTCTTTCTCTCTCATTTTTCCCTCTCTGCTGAGGTCAGGATATGACCTTCCTCATATTCATGTGTTAAAGCCTAATGGCCAGAGTGACAGTGTGACAGAGGCTGGTCTTTGGAAAGTGATGAAGTCATGAGGGCAGAGCCCTCCTGAGGGATTAAAGTCCTTGTCAAAGGGCTGAGGGAGTGGTTTCACTCTACTCTGCTCTTCTGCAGTGTGAGAATGCAGTGTTCTGTGTCCTTTTTGTCCCTCTGTCCCTTCTGCCATGTGAGGACACCTAGTGGCATCCTCTATGAGGAACAAGCCTTTACCAGACCCCAAAGCTGCTGGCACCTCCATCCTGGACTTCTCAGCTTTCAAAGCTGTGAGAAATCAATTTCTGCTCTTTAGACATTGTCTAGTCTGTGGTGTTTTGTTACAGCAGCAGAACTGGATTAGAACACTCTCCTTCCCCTCCTCCTCCTCAGGAAATCAAACATGAGGCAGAAGAGTTCTTCCTTCTTTTTGTGAACTGCAGATTTCTTTAAACCAGTGCCTGCAGGACCCTTGACAAATAGATTAGGGCAGATGAATAATCCAGTATTTAAAACCCAGTTGCAATTTCTTCTTAATTATCTTTTTGAAAAACACTCCAGTATGAATTTCTTGGAATTCTGCTGGCTTTACTCTTCAAATATTATAACCTGTCACTCCAGGGAGGCTAAATTGTCTAACCTGTCCAGCTTAGCAGCGTGTGGCATCATGGGGAGGGAACTGGGAGATGCTGGATGGCTCAGAAACAAAGGAACCGTGTAGACCTTGGAATAATGAGCTCTGTGCCCATCCCCAGGGCTTTCCAGCACATTCACGCACGGGCTAGTTTGGAGTGGCTTGGCTAATAATTCTATATATTTATACAGCATCTGGCTGCAAGAAGAGTATAGCCCTTTATAGACATGACCTCATTTATGAGCCTAGCATTCCTAAGGTAGGGACAGGGCCAAGAGCATTCTTATTTTATGGACTTCTGTTGTGGAGAGAGAGCACTTGAGAACCATAAGGAGAAAGTGGCTTGCTCAGAGCCACATCAGAATTCAAGGTTTCTTCCCACCTTTTCTTATTGAAGCACAGAGAGCAAGCATTATCTGGAAATAGTCCAGTGGGACATGGGACATTAACCACATGTGCAAGTGGTACCGGGGGTGGTTGCTTCGGCTGCTCCAGACTCATCTGTGGTAAGAGTAGCTCATAGTCCCAAAGCAACACCATCTCCCATGCAGTCCAATGGGGATGGAAATATGATGCTAGCCTGGTTAAGCAGGGTAATTTCACTCTCTCATCAGTATAATTGGTCTCTGAGTCAAGGTCATTCTGATCAGATGGAAGCCATATGAAATGTGTGTTTGTGTGTGTATGTGTTTTGGTATTGAGGATTGCACCCCAGGATGCTTTACTACTGATCTACACCCACAGCTCTTTTTATTTTTATTTTGAGACAGGATCTCACTAAATTGCTGAGTATCTCGTTAAATTGCTGAGTATCTCGTTAAATTGCTGAGGCTGGCCTCAAACTTGCAAGCCTCCTGGCTCAACCTCCTGAGTCGCTTTGATTATAAGCATGTGCCAACATACCTGGCCAACATTTTGGTTTCCATAGATTTTTGCTTCATTTTAAAAACCATCCAGACTTAGGCAGGAAGTAGTGGGCTCTTTTTTGGACCTCCTAAACCTCAACTCCTGCACATTCCCACATGGCTCCAGATAAACTCCTTCCTCCCAGTCCCCTTCATTAGTTCCTCCTCATCTTTATGTTGAGGTACAAGTTCCTGAGCAAATCGGCTCTGGAAATCAGTGGGTGTTGGAATGTCATTGACAGGGTGGCCTTGCCGCAGTCTTGGCTGGGCACTGAATCATGAGCCACCACACACCTTGTAGATTCAAACAGCAATTCTTTATTCCCAAACTCACACCGGCCTCTACACACGTTCTGGGGAAATCCAAGTTGTGCCTGCACAATTCACGTCCCAAATGCTTTCTCAATTCCACGAGAACTCAAAGGGAACTCAGGCAGCAGGAACGCCCCATTCCCAGCAGGAATAACCTTCAACCTGGAACTTCCCTAAAACCCAGATTGTCTTAAACCGGGAACGCCTTAAACCCAAATTATCTTAAACCGGGATACTTCCTAAAACCTGCAGGATACACCTTAAACCTGGATCCACCCTGGTCCTTGAGCAGGGTCACCTTTCTCAAACACACATGCAAGGTCACAGCGGATTTCCAAGGCAAGTCCATTTAACATGGGGTACGCTGGCAAGGAAATTTCGATGCGTCATTCCTACTTGGCAATGGCCCTCAGCATGGCCTCACGCTCACCTTCTCAGCATGACACCCCAAGGCCATGACTATGTCACATTCATCTTCTAAGCCTCGTGTTCTAATACTTCCTGGTCTGGGAAGTGCTTCCTGTGTTCCAACGTGCTTAGCTACCTGCTTGCTCCCCCGTTGTGCCTAAGATAGTCCCATGCCTCTGTGTCTTTCCACATGTCTCCTTTGGAATCACTTTCCACTCTTGACTTCCTGGAAAATGCCCACTTATCCTTTGAATTGCCCCTACCCCCAGAAGCTGTGCTGCCTTCGTGCTCCCTAAACTCCCAGGTGGAAGTCTCTCTCTTCATCTTTGGCAGAATCATTGTTCTGAAGGACCACAGTAGGTCTCTTCGATTCCTCTGTGTATTCTAAGCCCAGAGCAACCACGAGTTCCATTCAACAAGTGTGTTTTGTGTGTCCATGTGTTGTCCCTCCAATTCCCTGTGGAGCTAAGAAGGCCCTGGCTTCCTTGTCTTCCACAAGCAGGAGTAGATTTACCCTCCTCCCACTGGTGAGCTTCCACTTTTGTCCTGTCTGCAAACTCCTTTCTGTTTGAAATCCATGCTGTGTTTTTAGAGTAGATGCTCGACAATGTCTACTTGAACTGAGCTGAATTGGATTTCATCTTGTTTGAGTCCGCCTGGCTGCTTCATCTGTGGAAGTCTTGGGAATTCATATTTTGTTACAATGTACTTGCTATTATTCCTAGATCTGAGTAAGAGTTATTAGCATCCACTTATCTCCACACCCTCTCCCACAGCATTCAAGCTCTTTGAAGACAGAGACTGTGTCTTCAGTTCTGTACCTTCTACAGGGCTTAGCACAAAGGCTGGCACAGAGGAGGTACTCAAAACTGTCTGCTAAGTGACTGGTGAGTGAATGAAGGAATGAATAAATCATGCTACTTTCCTTCTTGATTGGAAGGATTCTGTGATCAAGAATCACCAAGGAGCTTGGTGGAGGAGGTCACTCCTTGGCATACCACCTGTTATAGTTGAGATGTTGAAAGTTCCTCAAAGCTCCACGTGTTAAAGGCTGGTCCTCAGCTTGATACTATGGGGAGGTGGTGGAACCTCTGAGCTGGGGCATAGCAGAGGGTCCTTGGATCACTGGGGGTGTGGACTTGAAGGGAATCATTGAACTGGGCACCTTTTCTTTTCTTTTGTTTCCTGGCCACAAGGTGAGCAATTTCCTTGGCTACAAGTTCCCTCCCGTTGCCATCTGGCACCCTCACCAGAGATCTAAAAACAATGGGCCTGTCCAGTCGGTTTTAGAATGAAACCTCTAAAACTCTGAGTCAGAATAAAACGTTTTTCTTTGTAAGGCAGTTATCTCTGGTATTTTGTTATTAATGATGGAAAGCTAACATGTCACCACTCAAAGTCACTGAAAATCAGAGACAAAGAGACAGGAATTAGGGACAGAGCCAGAAATAAGCTTTGTCCTTCCTCACAATATTCTGACCACATGTGCCATGTGCCAAGCAGGAAATTCCGTGGAGCATTTGGACTGGGGCGGGGCACACTTGTACTCTGATGCTGCATATTCTCATCATTTCCATTGGAACTAGGGAGGAGGATCCAATGCAACTTCTCCATTTGACATCTTTCTCCGTGATGTCTTTTCTAATTCCCATCTAAAATCATAAGCTCTTCCCACTCTGTCTTACAACTCTCTATGTTGTACAACTCTCTAGGTTGTAGAAATCCTGTCTCTTCATCACCATCTGACAACTATATATGTTACTTATTTAATAGTTTTATGTTTATCTCTATCAGTCAGGAGACAGAAGCATCTAGGTTATTTGAAGAGGGACAATTTAATGTGAAAAATTGTTAACTAGTGGAAGTAAAGGTACTTCCTTATTCAGAGAAGGAGGAGAGTTTTTATTAAGGGGTCCAGAAGGAGAAGGAGCAGGAAAGCAGCTAACTCAGAGAGAAGGAAAGGGGACCTGAAGGAACTGGGGAGTGGGATGACACCCCCAACAACACCCCCAGCCCCTCCTGCCTGACCCAGGCTGAGACTCACACCTCCCCTAAGAGGGTGTCACTCGCCAGTGTACATTGAAACAGCTGGTTCCCTGTGCAAAAATTATTCAGAATTTCAAGACAGTAACAGCAGGGTATAAATTCAAACGTGCGGCTTTTCTAAGTGCCAGCCTGTCTATCAGTGACCTTGCAGGTCCAGCACCCTGGTCCCACAGTCTACAATTTCTGCCCATGTGACATCTTGGCTCCCCGCTCCAGCTCTCATTTCAACCCTGTGTTCCAGTCCTTCTCTCCTCCCTCACTTCACCCTATCAAGCTCCTGCATCAGAATCTGGAAGGCCCTTTGGACCTCAGATTGCTGGCCCACCCCTGAGTCCCTGATTCTTTGCTTCCAGCAAGTTTCCACATGAGATGACATCGCTAGTCTGGTGTCCTACTTTGATAATCTCTGCTCTGGGATTCTGTTCTGTTCTCCTCTGTTGCTGGCCTCAAACAAACTCCTCAATGTCTTCCTGACTTTCCAGGTAGGCTCTCTTTATAGGGTCTTCTCTCCCTAAATCTCTGATCACAAGACAAGTGGAAGATTCCAGTCACCTGGGCTAGGAGAGGCTCCATAGCTTCGGAGTTTAGAAGCTTCACAGAGGGAAACCGAAGTCGGTATGTGGCTTGTCCCACGCAGACAGAGGCATACCCATGAGCAGTGCAGCACATCTGCTTTCACAGTTAAGCTCTGGGTGACTGGAGAGACAAGTAGAGACAGGGGTTGCTGTCCATCAGGGTGTGCTTGGTCCAGGGAAAGTTTCCCAAACACACAGAGGATGTCAGTTCAGGCTCAAAAGTGGTCTACCACAGCTGACCCTGCCTGGAAGTGACCTGGGTGTACAGCTGGCTTCCTGCCCCCTGCTGAAGAAGAGGCCGGTCTTCTGACCTGTAAGGCTACTGTTTATTGTGTTTCTAAACAAAACATTGAGGCCTCCTTCCTTCCTGGATGAATTTGCTGCCACCCTGCTCTGCAGCATGACTTGGGGCAAGAGGTTTTTCTTCCTGCTCTGTCCCTCAATAATTATTATAACTGAAAAGCTAATATAAGAAGGGTAAGTAGAATATTTCCCCTAAAAAACCAACTAGCTTTGTTTGTTGGCACCTGCCACCGGAAAGCATCATTCTGCATGTTTATGATTATGATATACCTCAGCTCATAAGGGCAGGGAGTGTCTCTATTTTGGTACCTTTTAATTACTTGGTGCTTGGTACAACATCTGAAAGGTAGCATGAAGTCAGTAAATGATTATTGAGGGTGTATATTATTTTATAATATACTATATTCATTCTGAATCATAACATTTCTTTATATTCCATGGTATAACTAACAGTATTTTTTTCCTTTGTTGTTTTGGTTGCTTTTATTATTATAGATAATATTTTTTCATGCATATTTTATTTAGCTCCTTTAGATTCAGTTTGATAGAATAAATTCCCAAGAACAGAATTACTATGGAAAGGAGGTATGGACAACTTCAGGGTTCAATGTGTTCCCTAAGGAACTAATACTTCTCAACAGAGACAATCTGATGTGTGCCTTCTCTAAAGAACAGACTTATGGATCCGTCTCTGGAGTTTGTTCAGGTTAAACATGAGTGACACAGAGGCCACCTCCAAATGCACAAAACTCTTTGAAGAGCCTGAAGACATTCTTTGGAGGCCAGGAGACTAGTGACCAGTCCCAGTAGGTGACACTGAGTATGTTTTTTGGAGTCCAAGCACAAAATAGATTATTAATGGAAATGTTGCCTCTTCTTCCAGCTCCTGAAAGAAAATTCCAAGACATGGCTTTCATAAGAATGCAAAGTCCGAGTGATGACAGAGTTCTGGGCAGTTCTTAAATGGGAACTTGTGATCTCAAAGCCTAAGGAAGACCTCTTACATATTATTAGACCTACTATTAGCCTTTATTACTTCTCTAACAAACCACCACAAATTTTATGGCTTTATACAATGCAAATTCATTTTCTTACACTTCTGCTGACATGGCTCTACACAGTCTCATTTACCACAGAACTGCTTTCTTTTCTGGAGGCTCCAGGGGGAATTGGCTTCCATTTCCTAGCTTCCAGAGGCCATCCACATTCCTTGGTTTGTGCATGGTCCCCTTCCTCCATCTTCAAAGCCAGATATGTCAAATCTCTCTCTGACCAAAGCCTGGAAAGTTTCCCTGGAGGATTCATGGGATTACATGCCTCCCCCCAAAATAATCCAATAAATCTTCCCATCTCAAAGTCTTTGACTTTAATCACATCTGCAATCTCTCTTTCCCTGTGTAAGATAACAGGTAGTGAGAAGGGTTAGTTTCCCTACCATAGACCTAAAATGGAAATGTGCTTTTTAATTAAAAAATACAAATATATAAGACTATTTATTAATTTCTATAATGAGTGACTAAATTAGGTGAGCCACATACAAAAATCAGTTCAAAATTCTCCCTATTATTTGAGGTTTTGCTTTCTGTGGTCGACTGTAGTCTGAAATTATTAAATGAAAAATTCCAGAAACAATAAGTTTTAAATTGCACATTGCTCTGAGTAGTGTGATAAAATCTTATCTCATCCTACTCTGTCTCACCCAGGATGTGAATTATTTTGTTGTCCAGAGTATCCATGCTGTGTATGCTACTCACCTGTTAGTCACTTAGAGGCCATCTTGGTTATTAGATTGCTTGTGGTGGTACTGCAGTGTTTGTGTTCAAGTAACCCTTATATCACTTAACAATGAACCCAAAGTGCAAAAGCAGTGATGCTGGCAATCTTACTACAGTATATTCTTATAATTGTTCTATTATTGCTAATCCCTTACTGTGTCTAATTTATAAATTAAACTTTCTGATAGGTATGTGTGTTTAGGAGAACCCCTAGAGTATTGGGTTGGTATCATCTGTGGGTTCAGATTTCCACTGGGGTTTCTTAAAATGTGTCCCCTGAGGAGGGGAGACTATTGTATACCCTCAGAAAACTCTATCACCCAGTAATGTTCATAGAAGTTCTCAGGGATACCATGTAGGCTCTCCACTGCCTTTGACTCTGTGGACTGACCTGCACCTGGGGACAATCAAAAGTGCCTGTCTTCCTTTTTGGGTTCAAACTCTGCATAGCTGCCTACCACAGCTGGAAGGTGGGGCCAGGGTGGAGGTGTGACATGCTGTAACACCAGGCAGAGAGGAAAGAAGAGCTGGAGGGAGACCTTCAAGGTGGCCCTGGACCTCATGAAGATGCTGAAGATGCCCATGTTTCCCAGAACCCATTTGCAGATCCTCCTTTTACAAGGACAGCATTTTCTACCTTGGTGGTCCTGCCCCATGTACTTCCCCAGGCTGCTGAATATTGTCTGCCTTTATCTTTTATTTTAGGAAAAGTTCCCCTGGAGAGGCCTTACTAACAGATGAAGGTGTGTGTGTGTGTGTGTGTGTGTGTGTGTGTGTGTGTGTGTGTGTGTTGAAGTTGCAAGGCTCAATTCACTAAGATTTAAAAACATTTTTTTTCCTCTTTCATTTGTGATTAGCATCAATGGAAATACAAAGGAGAATTAGGAGAACAATTTAAATCACTCTCCTGAAAGCCTGGAAGGTGAGGGCGTGGGCTGAAAGGGGCCTCTGAGCTCAGGGGTATCGATGTGATGGCAACACAAGCAGGAGATAAATTCTCCTGGGGATGCTATCATGGTTTCTGGGATCACGCTCAGAACCCACTACAGGGGACTGCATCCTGTTGACTCCGGCTCCTTTTCCAGCCTTTTAATGAGGTTTCAGAAGCACCACTAGAGGGCTCCCAAGCTCGTGGCTCTGGTTGCTGCACTAAGAGGCAGGCCAGCTGGGGTCCAGAGCAGCCCCAAGGTCTGGTCCTAGCAAAACACAGCCACTTTGACTCTGGTGTGGCTTCATTCCACTGTGGGGTCCACCTGCACTAAACCAGGAAGTTTTTGCTTTTTGCTGTGTTGTCTGGATCCAATAACAGGGAAAATATGGTCCTTTTGTTCCTGGAGACTCCCCCCGAAGAGACTATATCTTCTCCAGTGAAAACCCATGTGTTCTGGGATTGTGTTTACTTATTTGCTTATAGGAAAAAGGGAGGCAGGTTAATATGGGTTTGAGTTTTGGCTCTTATTTTCTGGTCAAAGCCCTCTCTGCCTAAGTTTTCTTGTTTATAACACGAAACTAGTAATTCCTGAATGATGAGGTTGTCCATTGTAAAATGATATCATGATCTAATGTGTAGCAGAGTTTCTGGCACTTAGTAAGTAACTCATAACTCACTTTTACTCTGGAGGGGTCAGAACTCTGTTTACTTACCTGTGTATCCTCCTGCCTATCATGATGACTGGTACAACTGTCCTCATATGTGTTTTGAATAAACAAACTAGCTCACAAGTGGAGCTTGTGGACTCCAATTTTAACCAACAATATCCTATTACAAAAATACTAAGTTCATGGAAGATTCAGAAGGTTATTTTATAAAACAAACTGCCCTTGGGTTCTAATAATCTGGAGGAAATGAGATTAATTAAAATACGGTTAAGAGTGAACACAGAAGCTAGTGCAAGAAAAGCCCTGAAGGTGTATGATACCGACTCTTTACACTCAAAGCACAGCTCCATGTTTTAAATTCTGACCTTCAGGGTGTGAGTTTACATCCAGGCTTTTGTAGATAATGGAAATTGGGGAAGGAGAGGACCAACTTTGCGGCAGAGACATTGGGTCTGGAAGGCAGTCTTGGGCACCTTGTGGGTATCAGAATACCAGGCTCAGGGTGCAGGTAGGTGGGTGCCTGGAGACAGAAAGAGGGAGCCAGAAAAGGGAAACAGAGGACACTGAAGATGTTGTTTAGCTACTGCACCACTTGGCAGATGATTTCTTTCTTCTTCAGGACAGAATAAAGGCAGAGAATCTAAAATTGTTTGGGCTGAATCCATGCCCAATATAGGAGTCTTTATAGAACATCTTAGGAGAGGTATCCAATCACTGCCTAAACACTTTCAGGGATAGGGAACTCACTACCTAGGAAAAGGCCCACTTCTTCATTAGAGAGCCCTGTAAGTGAAATTATTAACCCCCAAATTGCTCTGGTTTCCACTCATGGGTGCTTGTTCTTACATGGAGAAATGCAGACTATTTCATCACTTTTTCTTCAAATCGCCAACACCTTTTCTCACCTCTTAACTCTTTCTACCCGATCTTCCCTCTTACCTTCAACCTATGTCAGATGACTCCTCGCCTCTTTTTAACCACCGAGGTCGGTTCTGGAACCCAAGGAGTTTGGGGCTGTCTTGGGAGGCAGCTTCCCTGCTACACTGCGACACGGCGCTAGATGGCGCTCTGGCCAAGAGTCTATAGGGTGCTCCCTGGGCTAAAAAGACAACGGCCCCTTCCCCCAAGAAGCTGGCAATGCCGGGTCCATCATGCCACATGGCTCTGTTTTCCTCAGTGGCCGCAATGAGTACAAACCCAGTCCTTGGGGTGACTCAACCTCACTCTGCCCCTCATCTGGTCCTGCTCTGTGTACCTGCTGAGGACTCCTGGTTATTCTGCCTGTCCTGTACCCTGCCCTCCTCCTGAGGACAGCAAAGCAGTTTTCCTTTGAGGGACCCCTTCTCTCCCTCCTTGCCCACATGTGGTTCTTGTGGGTTCTACCCTCCAAGGGTGATCGCTTAGAGACGTATCCACAATGACCACAGTGGCTGGGTCAGGCTGGTTCAGGCTGGCAGACACTGAGGACCACATCCGCCTGGGGCTGCTGGGCACTGTCTGCGCTGAGTGGGGTGAGGCTGCTGAGAACAGAGGTCGGTGCAGCAGAGGCCAAGGAGAGCTCTGGGGACCATACCCCATCAGGACTGAAGACCGCAGAGCCCTGGACTTCCGGTTACACGAGCAAGAGGATTCTTTCTTTTGCTCAGTCTAGTTTGGGTTGAATTTCTGACATTTGGACCTGAGAGGTCCTAATATAGCCCCCAGTGTGACCCGACCTCACTTAGCGAGAGATCAGCGCACTTTCTCCATTCTCAAGCTCTTGCCTGGATACCCCGTGCACCTCCCACCATGGGGTGAAATCTGGCTCTCCCTGAGGGCCCCAGCTCCCCACAGCCTTCTCAGAAGACTGTCTTCTAATTCTCCAACTCACTGAGGTGGGTCCTCGGCAGGAATATAGAGGCTTCTTAGCATTCGCTTTAGTGTTGTGTGTAACAGTGGAAAACTGGGCAAGAAATCCCCAAAACAACCAATAAGAGAGACATAACGATCTACACACAGTGGGATGTTTTGGAGCAATTACAAATTGTGTTTAAAAAGAATTCTTAAAGGTGTGGAAAAAATAAGTTAAAATAAGCAAGAAATACAAATTTTACATACTAAACATATGTATTCCATATCTGTGGATTCAACCAAACCTTGAATGGAAAATGTTTAGGGGGAAAAATCGCATCTGTAATGAACATGTGGACTTTTTCTTATCATTATTCCTTAAATAATACAGTATAACAACTGTTTACATAGTTTTACCTCATATTACATATTATACGAAGTATAGTTTTATGATTTGAGTACACAGGAAAATGTGCCTAGATTATATTTTATAGAAGGGACTTGAGTATCTGTAGATTTGGGGATCTGCAGGGAAGAAAGAGTGTCCTGGAACCAAATTCCCTGGAAACCAAGGGATGATTTTATATGAAAGGGTCAAAATGGTTATTGTGGGGGTAGGATTATTAATCATTTTTTCCATTCTTTGTATTGTCTCTGTTTTAACTTTTTTTTTTTTACAATGAAAATGAATTACAAATAATGTGGGAAGGAAACTGGAAAATATTTTGAGATGTCTGAAATGGTATTAAAAATTATTTGCCTTATAAATATTTATACCCTTTATAGGAATTCCATCTTGGGGATTGACTCTAAGGAAATACTTGAAGTCACAGAATGCTGTAATACAAAGATGTTCATGTGATGTCATTTATAATAATATGAAATTGGAAACATTTTTAAAATATAGGACTTATTAAAGAACACATCACCTAGTTAAAATCAAAGGGAGACTTTAAAAATGAGTATATAAAAGCTTTTACAATAAAGAAAGCTTATGAAGTGTTGTTAGGCGAGAATAATATTATACTCTGACTGCAACTATGTTATTTTAAACACATAAAAAATAATACATGAAAAATCTGGAATGCAGAAGGGTGATTGTTCCAAGTGGTGAGACTTAGGGCAATTGTAAAATGTTCTTTTTACTTTTCTATCCTTTCAAATATACTCATTTATTATTTATTTAAAAAACAAGAAAAATGTACAATTAATTGAAAATGCAAACTAGTTGCTCTCTGTGAGGGAGATAATGAGTTGAGCTTATCTCTCTCTGGAAAGCCCCCTGGAGTTGGGTGGAGACAGAACTGATAAGCTGCTGTCCTTATTCAAGAGCCACAGGGCTCCACCCTAGGAGCAGGGGGCTCCCCCACCCCATGCCACCCTCCTCAGATAGAACACACTGCTTCCCAGGCAGATGCAGCCTGGACCCTGAAAGCCCAGCTCTGGATGTGGGTCACCCCCAGGCCTGCCTGAGATCCCAGAGAGACAGAAGGGTACTTGGACCCATTCTATCTGCCCCAGGCTGTCCCCACCCAACATCAAGTTCAAGTCTTTGCCACCTTCTCATATCCCTCCCCTTGGGTGCTTTGGTCAGTGCCACTTTGATAGTGACGATGGATGATAATGTCAGGCCAGTAGTATTCCATAGATTACTGCAGTAAATCTTCCCACACAGGTGTGAGACAGGCACGGTTATTCTCTTTTTACAGAGGAGGAAGCTCAGATGTGAAGATCAAGTAATTTCCTCAGGATTACAGTGCTAATGAATGGCTGATCCAGTTGATCCTCCCCAATCCCGTAACCACTGTGTTGAGCTAGGTTGAATATTCAGCCTGTCCTCTGAACTATGATACTGTCCCCTTCGCCTGCATGTACCAGCCTATTTAATCTGTCTGCAGCTTTCTTTTCTTATCTCACTCTCCATCCCTCTTTTCCAGTATTCTGAGATCTCTAGGGCAGCAGTATCAGTAGTGTGTGTGTGTGTGTGTGTGTGTGTGTGTGTGTATGTGTACGTAATCTGTATCACAGACACCCACACGTCTGTAACACAGACACACACCAGAGATGCTCCTCACCCCACTGGATGGCATTTAAGTGATGGAAATGAAGGCACAGAGATTAAGGTCAGTAAGATCCAGAGCACATCCAAAATATAAACCCCTCAAGGGTTCCATATATTTGTCATTGTGTCAATGGTGGGGCAGAGTATGTCCCATAGTCCTGGTATCAGCACCTTGTACAATGCCCAGAACATCCTGAGAACTCAGTAACTAAGATTTTCTGAATAAATGAGTCAAAAAAAGAACAAAGGAACATTTTATGGCATCAGAATTCTATAGTTTGTGTCATCGTCTGTAAAATTGATGGCATTATATCTTCTCTCACTAGACCAAGAGCTCCTTAAGCCAGGAGTAGATGGCATTCATTGTCCAATCTCTAGCACCTGGGACATTGCCCGGCGGGTAGGATGTGCTCAGTCAAGGTCACCTGGCTGCAGTGAATTCCCCTGAACTCCTCATAGGGTCAGACAGTGGGAGAAACAAGGTCTAGACATTTCTTCAAGTCCTGGAAGAAAGACTGTAAACATTTCTTAGAGAAGAACATTTTGCTGGTAAGTTGTTGGAATGGGTTGTATGATCTGCTGCCTGATTGTAGAGTCCCATGTGCCAAGTGCATGCCTGAGAGCTGAGAGCTTTCCCTGTCCTGGGGTGTCCCAGGTCAGCCATCAGGGAGCCACAGAGCAGAGGAATCCAGGAGTCTCCTCTCCTCCCTCAGTCCTCTGAGTTAGGCTTCAAGATGATACACTGTCAGACCCAGACCCCGGTCAGCTTCTTTGAGGGCATCAGAACTAGCAGCTGCCTCCCTGCCACGGAGCCCGGAGCCCTTCAATTGCTTCACACTCCAGTCTTCAGTTAAGAAAAACCCAGAAGGTTAAAGGTCTGACTAGAGGCTTCCTTCTCAGTCCCCACAGAATCTCCTGGGAAACTCGCCCCCTTCCCACCTGCCCAGGGATCTCTCACTCTGCTGGATCCTCTCCTGTTCCGGCTCCTTTTCCCTCTTGGCCTGCTCATGCTCCCTGCTGTCCTTCCTGATCTTCTTCTCTTCCTCGTCCACTGCAGTGTCCACCCAGAGTCTGTGTCGGACAGCATCTTGGAGGCAAGAGTGAGCCACTTTCCTCCTGCGTTCTCTTCCCTCTGGCCTCAGCACACACCCGTGTCTTCTGCCACCCTCACCAGCAGAGTCACTGTCTTATTGTGCTCCTGGCTCAGGATCCTGAAACTAAGGCCATCCAGGTGGGAAGAGGGCACAGGATTGTACCATTGAGATTTCACCTCCCTGCCTCCTAAGCACCAATCGCCACTGGCCTGCTCTGATCCGAGGGAGAGGTTGATTTCCATCCACTGGGAGGATTCCTGGTGGTCACCAAGCACGTGCCTGCTGTTAATTAGGAAAGACTGCCCTGGACAGAGACTGCAGGGCACGCCTACCCCTGAAAGCCAGCATGGGGCACCAGCATGCAAGTCACCACTGAGAACTTCCCTGCCAACTTCAAAACTCCCCAAAGGAAACTGCAAGGAGAGACAGTGGCAATGACAGCGTCCTCCTGGTGGACAGCATTTACAGTTCACCAAGCACCTGTACTACAGGACTCTTACTTGAACTTCACCATGATCAAAGAGAACAAGCAAGATTGACATTCTCATTTCATAGATGAGGACACATGGAAAAAAATCCCGCCTATCCAAGGCAGGGCATCACTGGAAGTCACGGCCAAACCTTCTGCACTCCAGAGCCACCATACTTCCTCTCACCAGTTTCCCTCTTTATTCTGCCGCTGTTAAAATGGCTTGACAATCTCACTGCTTCATTATCAGTTCACACTTTTGCAAGGGCAAACAGAGGTTCAGGAGAGCAGAGATAATTCACAGCGTTGACACCTGGCAGAGGACCTGCTTCAGGAACTGGAAGAACTACCTGCCAAACTGTACCTGTCAGCCAGGGCCACACTGCCAGAAACATTTTCTGAGATGACCTAGACATTAATTCCTCGGTTGTTGCCTGAGGTGAGATTTCCTCAAAGTACCTTGCAAGCCACCTCTCTCCCTGCTATTATTTTCTTCCAGGGGTGACAGGGGCATCTCCCCCATAGCTGTATCAACGTTCCTCAGCTTGGAGGCCCACGCAGGTTCCTCCCTGCAGAGTGGCCCACCCTGCTGTTGGCACAGCCCTTCTTATCTCCAAGGCCCAGCTTGGTGTGCCTCCAGGTCCCCCGAGCATCTTCCTGGAGTTTGTAGCAAGCCACAGGCTCGGTGCTCTGGAGGAACCAGCTGCAGGGCAGCGTGAACTCGTGGGATGGGGAGGTGCCAGGGAGGTCACCCCTAGAGGCACACAGGTGTAGCCAGGTCAGCTCGACCCAGACTGCCGCCTCTGAGTTTTCTAGAATGGTAACCAGCTGCGAGGGATAAGTGTGGAAGCCAGGAGAGCCTTGTTGCCTTGGTGATGGGGCGGGGCTTCCAGGCTGGTCGAGGGTGTGCGAGCCTCAGGCCTTCAGCACTGGTTCTGTGCCCTCTCCACCAGAGCCCCCAGAGCTTATTGTTGCTTTTGGCCTCCAAGGTGGCAGCAATGCCAAGTATATTTGTGCTTTACTACCACCTTATCCTTATGTTTTCATTGTTTCTTCTCTTGTTCCATCTTAAAATTGAAAAAAAAAATGAGTTTTAGAAACAAAAATAAATAATTTTTTTCTAAGGTTACCCAGCTGGTAAGTGGCTGCCTGGAGCCCCCACCCTCCCACACCTGACCATCTGGGCTTGCTTCAAAGCCTGGATTATTCTTGATGTCTTCCCTCTAACTAAAATCCCCCAGTCCTGTGTTTCTTCCATCATCGCTCTCAATTAGCAAGTGTCCACAGAAACTGTGGACCTGGGCACCTACAGGGACACAAATGAAGGCCAAGACATAGCCCTAACCATCTCACTTCCCTTCTCTGGGCCTGAGTTTTCTTATCTGCAACATGAGGAGGTTGTCCTAGGTGGCACATAGAACTAAGTCCCTCTTGTCCGTGATCCACTGAGCCTATACCTCTTAATGGGGAAACCAAGGCCCAGGGATTTGAACTGTCACAGAGTAGCTGGAGTGAAATCAGAAAATAAAACCAAACAGAAACTTGACCCTTCGAAGAAAATGGTTTTGTTAGGAAGAACAGGACTCCACACCTGAGAAGGAGCCTGGTGGGGTCCTGGGAGGGAGGAGGAGACAGGCCCATTTTAATCCTTTAGTTTTTGACCCAGCCCTGAGTGTGGCACTCTGATGTCGGTTTTGCCTTGATTATTGGATGCCCATAGGGAGTAAGCTGCTTGCTTTAGGTCCTTCTGCTTCCTGAGTATGCAGGGTTCCTAAAGCAGTAATGCTGCAAATGACTCATGTCTAAACCAGTTTCCTTCGAAATGAGAAATGGTATTTGAAATCTGAGTGATGACTGAAACAAGACCCCTAGAGATTCCAGGTTGGAGGATCAACCTACCCTGGCAGACTGCAGTCCTTGCAACGGCCAGGCTACAGACACACACAGCTCACTGGGTGTCTTAGAGAAGGGAGCGTTTGCATTGGATATGCAGATAAAAACAGGAGGAGAGGAGATCCAGGGATGCAATCAGATTATTATTATTATTATTATTATTATTATTACAAGATCTCTTTTTTAGCTGTATTGCTGGTTTTTTTTCCAGGCTGACACAGAAGGCAGGTTTTGACATTGGATGAAGTTATTTTCCTTCCCACCCAGGTCTCAGGGCTTTTGGGTATGATGCTGCCTTCAACATGCAGAGCACCATACCATTTACAGGACACCCCACAAACCCTGCCTCAGTTTGTACATGATTACTATTTGTAGGTAATTAGAGTGAGATGGAATACACTTCAAAACGTCATTTCCCAGATGGGAACACCGAAACTCAAGGAACCGACTTGGCCAGATCATCCAGCATGGTATTTGGTGATGGAGGCAAATTCACATGCTCCTCTTCGTCGTCTCAGGTCCACAAGCCCATACATTTCTTTTGTATTTCTTTTCTTTCCTCTTCCCTCACCTCTTTGATCTCTTTACACGCAAAATTGTTCTACATGCCAACGTCCACTCACTTTTCCCACTAATGATCCGGTGGAGCAGAACTTAAACTCCGGCCTCCTCCTCCTCCATCCAGCACCTTAGTCAATACCGTGGCGTGTAATTATGGCCATCCATTCTGAAACTTATTTTTTGCACCTTCTCTAAAGAAAAAGAAATTCATAAAGGCACAGTGTGAATAAGATCACATAAGTATTGGAGGAGGCCAAATAATGTCGTCCTCCTCCCCGCCAATGATGTCCTTTTCCTAATCCCTAGAATCTGGAATGATACCGTAAGGGAGACTTGAAGATGTGGCTTAACTAAGGATCTCAGCAGGGGGATTAACCTGGATGATGTGGGTGGGGCCTACAATAATCACAAGGGTCTTTAGAAGAGCAAGTGAGAAGGTAAAGGGGGAACCAGATGTGAGGAGGGAAGAGAGTAGATGGAGGGATGGAAGGCAGCACTGGGAGGCAGGTGGCCTCCAGAAGCTGGAAAAGGGGAGGCAACAGTGGTTCCTTGGAGCCCTGGAAGGAACATCCAGGTGGACGCCTTGAGTTTAGCCCTGGGAAGCTGATCTCAGACTCTGGCCTCCAGAAGTCCAGTAAGAGAATCAATTGTGGTTTTCTTTTAAGCCACCAATTTGAGGCTTGAATTTAGGGAGCTATAGCAAACTAAGGCAAGTACTGTTTACCTACTTAAGGGAATGAACTACTTAAAGTGTTTAAAATGTAACCTTTGGTTTATAAATAATCTACAGTAATTCAGTGTAAGCAAAGGCCATGCCCTGATTGCTTAAGTTGGCTCCTCGATATTTGAATTAAAAATCATTTCAAGTTACTCATTAAAGACAAATTTCTACTAGGACAGGTTTTGCAATACTAATTTTGTGTTGGAGATATGGAACTTGATTTATGCATTTGAAAATATGTTAGAAATCTCTACATAAGAATTTACAAATTCTCAATGTATCTATAAAGGAAGTATTCTTTAATATAGTCTAATTCTATGAGCAAGGTAGAAAAATTAATAGATTAATTGGTATTGCCTTTGTGCTTACCTCCATTGTGCTGAAGAATGATTCAGTCATATATTTCTACCATGAATGAAGGTATCTATGTAGAAATATTCACCTTTTGGTACATTAGTCATCCATCAACTTCATGTGCATAATGTAAATAGCTTAAAATTCTAAATTTTGTATCAAGGCCCACATATTAACTATTAGCTTTGGGTCTGGATATATGAATGGAGAGAAAATTCATATTTTGTTTGTCATACTCTTCCAGTGGGAGTTAGTGTGTGGGATGTTAGAACTATTTCTTGGATGTACTTGTGCTTTTTGTGTAATTGTTGTATCCAAAGATGATGTTTATTGCACAAATTATCTTGTTGAAATGACTACTCACTATACAAATTACTATTTGTAATGGTGACTGTTTGGATTGTGATCTTTTTGTTGATAAACATAGGTTTGAACAATATAATCCAAGCATCTAATTGGCATAGGGTAAGGTGCGAGTCATGGTCCTGAGTATCTGTGACTCACCCGCTCTCCAAAGCAGCTATCAAACTGTTCACTGGAGTTCAATTAATGGTCAGGTTTCCAATAGAGAGTGGACAATCACTAGACACCTCCGATGGTGTTTGCGATTCTTTACCTGGTGGCAGGATTGTTGACGTTTGTTAAAGTCCCATGGAGGAGCTCATGAGTATTGGTGGCCACACCCTCTGGAATGACAACATATACAGAAAAGAAACACAAATGTAAATCCTGGCCTTCATTTAATGACATTGACTTGGTGTTGAAAGAGCAGTAGGAGACATCAGTGGCAGGAGAGGGAGAAAATATGTGTCTTGATCCGGACATTTAAAAGAAAGGAACCTTTAGTCAGTAAAGAGAATGTCCCCTGCAAATGAGAAGCAGAGTTATTTCGTTGACCCGGAAGCTTCCAGAAACAGCTTGAGTGCTCTTAAAATTAATTTGGGGTCCAGTAAGAATCTTCTCTCCTGTATACTGTTCTCAGTGTAGGACATCCATCAGCACCACCAGAGACATTTATAAAAGTCCCAGCTGCTGCCACTTGTAGGTCAATGTTGAGGCCCCTAAGGACACCCAGGCAGGGAGGTGGAGCTGCAGTTCCTGCAATCTTAGACAAAGGACCCCTGCAGCACACTCATCACCAGCCCTGGCTGGGGTGAACATTCAAAGTGCATTTTAGGGTTCATTTTTTATGTTCTGCTTGGGGGTGATGCTGCTCACACCCTGTATCACATCATTGAGTTCAGCATCGTTGCCTGACTGGCTCCCCATCACCCCTTCTAGATCTGGAGACCCTGAGACCAAGTTTTATTTTTCTGATGTTTCCTTCTGCACACATTGGTCCATGCCAGGCCCATGGGCTGCACTGTCAGCCTCAATCCATCCCCAAAGCTAATAACTGCCAGTGGAAGCCTGTGCTGGGGTTTTCGAGGTCACCTGCAGAGGAAGACTTAGGCAGCTATCGAGTGAGAGTGAGTCATCTTCCCACTAGCACCACTTCCACATTCTTGCCTTGAAGTCACTGCTGCAGACTCCCCTTCTCCAAAGACAGGGAAGTGACTTCCTCAAGACACGTGGGGAATCTCCGGATCTCCGGAGCTGTCAGAGCTACACAGGAACTTTTTTTTTTGTTAAGAAATAAAACTTTTTTTCTTTTAAAAAAATTTTGTTCTAATGAGTTATAGTGGCAATAAATGTATTTATGTACAACATACATAAATGGAGTATAACTTCTCATTCTTCTAGTTACACATGAACTTTTAATGGCAGTAGGCTACAGATACTTTTTTGGGCTCATTCTACCTAGGAAGGAAAAATCCCCAAAGCCCATTTTACTTTGAGGCCAGTGGACAGATCTGGGAATATCCTCCCGGGTGATGTGGGCCTGTGGAAGGGCTGGCTGTGAGTGACAGCTTCTCAGAGAAGAAGCTGCCCCTGCACCTAGGACCAGGTCTGCCTCCTTTCCCATATACAGGGGCAGGGCCAGGGCTGCCCACTGTGTGACATTGCTGAGTTGGGAGTTATTTCTTAACCACAGATCTGCAAGCAGCAAGTCTGACAATGAGAGCCATCTGCTGTGACAATCCAATCCAAACAGGCAGAAATGGGAGGGTCTACCAGAAATTCCCACTGTGGTTGGCGGCTGAGGTGTGGGGAGCTCCCCTTTGGGAGCTCTGCATGCACCCTTTTGGTCAGTCTGCCTCTTAGTAGCCGGGCACTGACCAGGGGAGGGGCTGTGTCTTAGATCATCAGCCCTGAGCAGTGGGGAAACACAGCCTCCAGCCTGTGACCTCACACCACAGCTTTAACCCTTTGAGCCCCCCCCCCTTGCTCTCTGTCTCTTGGATTGCTCATCAGATCCAACTGCATCTCCCCTCCACCTCCACTAGTTTTGTTTTATTTTGTCCTAAGAACACTTGTCGGGGAAGCAGATTAGGAAGGCCCATGAGATTTGTCCCGTGAGGGCTGCTATCACTAGTGAACGCATCTGCCTCTGGGGCTCACTCCTCCCTAACAGCTGGCTTCTGGAACCGGGAGATGGCTGTTGCACCACAATCTGAAGAGGCACAGCCTCCGCGGGGCACAGCTGAGGGCAAGTCTGCCACCTCTACAGGTTCTGGGAGCTTCCCCACCCTCTTGCCCAACACTCTCGGGGCCCTGTGGCCTGTTTCTTCTCTCCTCCTGTGCTGCTTTAACATTTTGCTCTTTCAATATCTTTTATGTAATTGAATCATGCTATATGTACAGTTACTTCTGGTATTTTTAAACAGTAGCTTCTCCTTATTGTCCAAGTAATACATGTTCATTATATACCATTTAGAATATTCAAACACAAAGAAGAAAAAAAAATGGCTTCTTTTTGCTCCATTCAGAAATAGCAAATATTAGTATTTGATGCATATCTTTCTGCTCTTTGAAACAAGTGTATTATGCCAAAAGAAAAAAGAAAGCACACCACTGTAGTACATACCTTACATCTTTCCTTCCTTCCTTCCTTCCTTCCTTCCTTCCTTCCTTCCTTCCTTCCTTCCTTCCTTCCTTCCTTCCATACTAGGGATTGAATCCAGAGTTGCTTAACACTGAGCCACATCTCCAGCCCTTTTTATTTATTTATTTATTTTTTATCTCGAGGCAAGGCAGGGTCTCACTAAGTTGCTTAGGGCCTTGTTTAATTGCTGAGTCTGGATTTAAACTTGCGATCCTCCTGCCTGAGCCTCCTGAGCCTCTGGGATTACAGGTACATGCCACTGTGCCTGGTTAACTTTGCATTTTCATGTGACTCAGCATGAACAATTTTTATATCAATAAATGTTCTTTGGCGTCATTGATGATGACAGCAACATATAGATGTGGTGTATCTGATTTATCCAATCTTGTGTCCTTCAACCTTTGGTTTGGTTCTAATTTCTCCCCATTATAAACAATGCCATTGTAGCCAAATCTTTTCATTCCTGATGTTCTACTTTAATATCTCTGAATCTCCTGGGACTGGCACCCTCATGGATTATAGCAAGATTGTGTCTGATACTGTGTATGAGAAGACTTCAGGAAGTTCATCAATGTATATGGGAGAAATTATCATTGTTTGTTAGTCAATTCAGAGACTCAGTGACACTGGTAGAAATAGTGTTCGTGCAAAGCAAAGAAGAATAAAAACAAACACATCAGATTTCCTGTGTGCCAGGAACTTTTCAAAGCACTTCATATCATTCCCCTTAAGAGACTTTTTTTTTACTTTAAGTCTTTTTTTTAAATTTGTATATAACAGCAGGATTCATCACAACTCTTATTACATATATAGAGCTCAATTTTTCATATCTGGTTGTATACATAGTATACTCACACCAATTCATGTCCTCATACATGTACTTTGGGTAATAATGATCATCATGTTCAACCATCATTAATCACCCCATGCCCCATCCCTTCCCCTCCAACCCCTCTGCCCTATCTAGAGTTCGTCTATTCCTCCTAGGCTCCCTCTCTCTATCCCACTATGAATCAGCCTCCTTATATCATAGAAAATATTTGGCATTTGGTTTTTGGGGATTGGCTAACTCCACTTAGCATTACCTTCTCTAACTCCATCCATTTACTTGCAAATGCCATGATTTTATTCTCTTTTAATACTGAGCAATATTCCATTGTGTATGTATGCCACATTTTTTTATTCATTTATCCATTGAAGGGCATCTAGGTTGGTTTCACAGTTTAGCTATTGTGAATTGTGCTGCTATAAATATTGCTGTGGCTGTGTCCCTGTAGTATGCTGTTTTTAAGTCCTTTGGGTATAGACTGAGGAGAGGGATAGCTGGGTCAAATGGTGGTTCTATTCCTAATTTTCTAAGAAATCTCCATACTGCTTTCCATATTGGCTGCACCAATTTGCAATCCCACCAGCAATGTATGAGTGTACCTTTTTCCCCATATCCTTGCCAATACTTATTGTTGTTTGTCTTCATAATAGCTGCCATTCTGACTGGAGTGAGATGAAATTTTAGAGTGGTTTTGATTTGCATTTCTCTAATTGCTAGTGATGATGAACATTTTTTCATGTGTTTGTTGATTGATTGTATATCATCTTCTGAGAAGTGTCTTTTCAGGTCCTTGGCCAATTTATTGATTGGGTCATTTGTTTTTTTGGTGTCTAGTTTTTTGAGTTCTTTATATACCCTAGTGATTACTGAGGGGTAAAGATTTGCTCCCAAGATGTAGGCTCTCTATTTACCTTACAGATTGTTTCTTTTACTGAGAAGAAACTTTTTAGTTTGAGTCCATCCCATTTATTGATTCTTGATTTTAATTCTTGTGCCACAGAAGTCTTATTAAGGAAGTTAGGGCCTAATCCTACATGATGGAGATTAGGGCCTACTTTTTCTTCTATTAGACAGGATCTCTGGTTTAATTCCTAGGTCCTTAATCCACTTTGAGTTGAGTTTTGTGCATGGTGAGAGACAGGGGTTTAATTTCATTTTGTTGCATATGGATTTCCAGTTTTCCCAGCACCATTTGTTGAAGAGGCTATCTTTTCTCCAATGCATATTCTTAGCACCTTTGTCTAATATAATATAATTGTAATTATGTGGGTTTGTCTCTGTGTCCTCTATTCTGTACCATTGGTCTGCCAGTCTGTTTTGGTGCCAATACTATGGCTGTTTTTGTAAGAGACTATTTTTGACAGTAGGTTTAGGTTAATGGCAAAATTGAGCAGAAGGGACAGAGAGTTCCCATAAACTTCCTACCCCACATGTGCACAGCCTCCCCCATAAGTACCCCCCTGCCAGAGCAGTGCATTTCTTAGAACAGATGAACCTACATGGACACAGCCTCACCCATAGTCCACAGTTCCCATTATATGTCACTCTTGGCATTGTGCATTCTGTGGGTTTGGACAGTGGGTAATGATAGCATCACACAGAGTAGTTTCGCTACCTTAAAATCTGCCTCTGCTCCATCTATTCATCCCTTATTCCCTTTAGCCTCTGGTAGCCACTGGTCTTTTTATTCTCTGTCTTGCCTCTTCCAGAATGTCATATAATTGGAGTAACATCTTGTAGACTTTTCAGATGGGCTTCTTCCTTTTAATGATGAGCACTGAAGTTTCCTTCATGTCTTTTCGTAGCATAAGAGCTTATTTCTTTTTAGTGCTGAATATTATTTCATTGTGTGATTGTATCATGACTTCATATTATTTTGACACAGTTAACCCTTACAACCACCCAATGAGGCACGCACTATTAATTAACTTTTAGATGAGGAAAGGGAGGCATGGCAGGGTCAACCACCGGTCTCAAGTGCCAGGAAACAGTGCAGCTCAGATTCTATCCCATCGAGCTCCAGAGCAGCAGCTCTCCTAAGAGGCCAGTGCCCCTGGGAACAGGCTCCTGGGAATAGGGGAGGGGTGGGAATGAGCAAGAGTGTGGAGGCCCCTGGAATGGTAACCAAACAGGAGGCTGGCCAGGGTTCAGCAGCCTTGAGGCACTGCGTCAAGATCGGAGCACCTTGATAAAAGCATGCAGGTGGTTATTTAAAACAAGAGGCATTATCTTTCAGAGACACCCTGCAGTTGGGGGGATAAAATGACATGATATGTTTTGTTTGCTGCAAAATAATTCTTGCAGGGGGAGTAGCAATGAATGGATAGAGAACAAGTAGAACAAGATCAGCCCTGAGCTGACTTTGCCAAAGCTAGACGGTAGAGGCTCTCTCTTGTCTTGTATTTGCTTGAAAGTTTTCTCACTAAAATGTAAAAATAAAAAAAGGAGGGGGTGAGTACATCTCAAGTCTTTGGAGATTTTATGAATGGCCTTTTTGTGGATATTCTAACCTAGAATATAAAGGTCTAGAATAGAACATAAAGACAACTCTAACTCTACAGCCACTTTCTCAAAAGCTTTGCTAGTTCCAATTAGCCTGGGGAAATAGTTGAGAGCCCAGCTCCTCCCAATGGACTTGTGCAGGGGGACTTGGGTTTGGTCATTCATTCTGGAATGTTATTTTTGGTCTTGAGCCCGAGGACAAACTCTGAGGGAAACAGCGGAGATTGAGGAGCTAAGATGTACACATGAAAAGTTAAAAGACTGCAAGGAAAGAGTGGCCCAGCTGTCCCAGACCCAGGGTGAGGGAGGAGGGAAAGGGCGGGGCTGCGTGTGGTTCCCCACTCTGCCCAGGCACAGGGGAGTTCCAGGAGAGGAAGACTGAGAAGGTGCACAGAGGGGGCTCTTTTCCCAGTCACATGCTTTGCAACCAGGGGTTCTCAGGGCTTGGGGAAGTGTGTGTCATGGGCAGGATGCAGGACACTGCCTCCCCGGTCCCATATATTTTTATGCCCATGGCCTTGTGCTCAGAGGCACCTTTTGCAAAGGGAGACCGGGGCTGAGCCAACTAGAGAGAAAGCACCTCTCCTCTGTGTCTTATTGGATGTTAAAAGTTAAGCTAAACCAGGCTGTTTTGTAATTTTGTCTGCGACTGAATTTGTCAGCAAGAACAGCAGAGTAAGAGGACATATGTAATTTATTGTAAAAATTTCCTTTTTCAATATTCCAAGAGAAAAATAGAAAATAAGTCCCCCCTCCCCAAAAGTGAGTGCACTGGGCCCATGACAAAGAACTAGTTGAAGAAACTTCTAAGTGTTACAGAAGGCACTAGCACTAAGGGTCACATGATCCTCTTACCAATGGAAGCTGAGTGAGGGGTCCACCCTTCCTCCCTCGTCCTGCTTCCTCCCTCCCTTTAAAGCCAGTATTTGGCTCCTGGCTTAACTCATTATACTGTATGCAGGATTTAGGATAATGGAAAACTGGGATGTGTCGCTGTGTGCACAGACTCCCTTCTGGGTTTCAGTCTGGGCTGACTTGTTCATTTCACTAATCTTTTTGGTCTGGAAGCAGCAAGAGAAAACTGCTCAGACAAGGCTATGAAGGCCCCCAGTTTCTTGGTCTGCCTTTGATGCTCTGGTCCACGCCAGGGCCATGGTTCTAGCTGTGGACTCACCACAGCCTCCCACACACATGGGAACAGCTGTCCTGGGTGCCCATGGAGAAGTGAGGGTGGAACAAATCCTCCCGGAGTTAAACTATTTGTGCATTAGAGGGAAGCTTCTGGGAGGAACCTGGCTAAGGCTCTCTAGGACCCAGGGTACTAGACTAGACATGGAGTAACTGGGGTTCTGAGTATTTATTGCCATTTAACCTGATCCAGGATGCACAGGACAGAGATGTAAGCAATTTAGCCCTCACTGCTCCCATCAAACCCTGAGAAACAGGACACAAGACTGAGAAGGCACCACCATCATCATGATTTGTCTGCAGAGACTTAGACCTGGAACAAGGCCCTAACAACCACACACTGACACAGCTCCAGGCTCTGCATTGATGGGCAGGATCCCTCCTTCCCTGGCACGGGAACTTCTTCAGCACCCGCTGTTCTCCAATCTGGACTCTTCATTGCTATGTGGAAGGGGCACACCTTTCCCTATACTTGACTTTGAAGAACTCTCCCCTGTGGTTTCTAGATCAAAGCAAGCCAAGAGTCGATCATCTCCTGGCAAACTTCATTCTCTAGCTGGTGTGAACAGGCCCTAATCAATTTTGTCAACCACAGAGACAAATGGGAGCTAGAGCCTGAGTCTGTTATTCTAAAACAGAACCAGAACCCTAGATGCATCCATTTAAAACATGCAAAATAAGGAACGAGACCCTCTCACTTTACTAAACAGCCCAGATAGACTCTATAAAATAGGTTAATGTCTGGGTTTCACTGTTTTAAAGAAATGTCAGCTGTTTTGCAAGATTTCTGGGGGAGAAGGCTACTGAGAGGTCTAGAAACTATGTCCTAAAAGGAATAGTTCAAGGAATCAGGAGCCATCAACTCATGAAAACTACAACAAAAGGGCAATACAAGAGTAACCTTCAAATCAGTGAAGGTCTAGCTTAGTTATAGAAGGCAGAACCAGGGCTGAAGGAGATAAATACTGTAAGATAGATTTTGACAGTAATGTCAAGAGTTTTCTAACATTCAGACTTACAGCCATGTGCTGCATAGCATTTCTGTCAACAATGGACCACATAAATAATGGTGATCCTTTAAGATTCCACAACCCTAGCAATTAGAGAAATGGAAATCAAAACTACTCTAAGATTTCATCTCACTCCATTCAGAATGGCAGCCATTAAGAACACAACAACAATAAGTGTTGGTGAGGATGTGGGGAAAAAGACAAACTCATACATTGCTGGTGGGACTGTAAACTGGTGCAGCCAATATGGAAAGCAGTATGGAGATTCCTCGGAAAGCTGGGAATGGAACCACCATTTGACCCAGCTATCCCTCTCCTTGGTCTATACCCAAAGAACTTAAAAACAGCATACTACAGGGACACAGCCACATCAATATGTATAGCAGCACAATTCACAACAGCTAAATTGTGGAGCTAACCTAGATGCCCTTTATTAGATGAATGGATAAAGAAATATATATACACAATGGAATATTACTCAGCATAAAAGAGAATAAAACCATGGCATTTACAGGTGAATGGATGGAGTTGGAGAAGATAATGCTAAGTGAAGTTAGCCAATCCCAAAAACAAATGCTGGATGTTTCCTCTGATATAAGGAGACTCATTCATAGTGCAGTTGTGAGGGACAGCATGGGAAGATTATAAGAACTCTAGATAGGAGAAAGGAGTGGGAGGGAAGGGAGGGGGCACAGGGGTAGGAAAAACGGTGGAATGAGATGGACATCATTACCCTAAGTGCATGTATGAAGACACAAATGGAGTGAACATACTTTGTATACAAAATTGTGATGTGAAAAACTGTGCTCTCTATGTGTAATATGAATTGTAATGTATTCTGCTGTCATATATAACAAATTAGAATAAAAAATAAATTAAAAAATATTCTACCACCCTGTGATTTCCCTGTGTATCTTGATTTGTGCAAGTGCCCTCTCTGATGTTCAGAAATCAAAATCACCTAACGACACACTTCTTGGAAGGTAAATTTAAACACAGAAAGAATTCAGAAGATAGTGAGTCAATAATTCCTCAGGCAATGGCCACAGGAGACCAGACAGTCACTCCAGACAAAGGCCACCGGGAACACCTGAGGCAGGAGAAGATAAATACCAGGACTAGGCCACTCTGGATTCTCTGAGATGCAAGTTCTAGATGCCACAAATTAGAAAAGGATATGTACTGAAACTTTTCAGTGTCTCCTTTAAAACATTTAGACTTTTTGTTTGTTTACAAAAGTGAATTAAAGTGGACATCTGGGATCTGTGGATATTCTGTCTAGATTGCTTTCAGTATTTAGATTTCATATAGTTTTGTGTTCCTCTTAATTTCATATCCCACTGTCTTTCTTTTCTCTCTACCCCATGTCATCTCATCCCCATCCTTCCTCCCTCTGCCTCCTTCCCCTTTCACTCCCAGGTTGTCCTGTGACTTTGGGTGGGAGAGTTGGAACCTACTAGAGGAGTTTGGTGTCTGCCTGTTTGTGAGGTGGTTAGAGCAAAAATCCTGGGACATCTGAACCTAGACTGGTATGTGTTTCCATGCACTTTTTCTCTCTTCTCCAACCGTTGTTATCTGTTCGAGTTTAGTTGACCATGTTTGGGTGTAAAAAAGAGAAATTAATAATGTGGGAAATGCTCATAATATGACAAGTAAAGACAAAGCAAGTAGAACTGCTAGAATGAATCTGAGATGATGCTGAAACAAAAACTAAAAAATATAAAAAGAAATAATAAAAAAGTAATGAAGACTTACCCTGATACTAGAGATGACACATGACATAATTATAATTATTAATGTGATGCTGGCCAAAGAATGTACATTAATTTAAAAAGAAAGTACAGAAGCAGACTCAATTCAGCATATAAAGTCCCATTCAAAGTCAGCAAAAAAAAAGATGGCTTATCCATGAAATGGTGATCGTTCAGACAATAATAAATTTTAGAAATGAAACCATGGCAGTATGGGGAAAAAGTATGGGTGAACATTTATGTAACCTTTGGAGAAAAGAATTTCTTGAGAATCACCATCAAGGACAGAATCTAAATGAAATGAAAAGCATCGACACATTTAACTAAAAAATGTCTGCATCAGAAACACAATACAGGCAAGGCAAAACAAAAAGCAAAGTCTTAGCTATTCTCATGAACAAGAGTGGCCCAATACATACAAGAATGTGTTCAACAAAGAGCATCAATCCTGTGCATTCCTGGTACTCAATAATACATACGAAGCTCTCATTGAGCAGGAGAAAAAGGGGATGATCTCAATAGGAAACAGAGCCAAGCACACGAATTATAGTAGATCAACCAAGGAGAAAGGCAATGTCCTAGTACCAGCAGTCCAGCTGTGGGATGAGATGCAGGTTTTGGTCCATCTAATGGGTGGGACAGTTCTGGTATAGTCACCATTTAATCTTGCCCTTTCCCCACTCCTTTCTCCCTCCTCTCCCCTTTCTTTCTGCTGCATAATAAAGACCACATTTCAAATCAGTGGGGGAAAATACTCTTTAATACACAGCATTGATAGAATCAGCTATTTGTGGATAAAATAAATAAAAACCATGTCTCTGCTGTACATTACATTCCAGATGAATAAAAAATCTAACCCTTCAACATAAAAAAATGTAAATGATCAGGAAAAGTCTAAGAAAATATCATTATGATCCCAGGCAAGGGGAGATCTTAAATAAATCATAAAAAGCAAAACTCACTCAGTAAAGGCTGAAAAATTTAAGTTAGTCAATGAATGTCATCTACGTTGACAACCAAAGACTATATAAGAAAATATCCCAAATAGTATTAAAGACAAGCTGAAGATTGGGAGAAATATTTGCAATGTATGCAACAAAAAAAATGAGTATTACAGATACATAAAAAAATACCCTTTAGAAAAATGAACTAAGGATATGAAGAGGTAATTCCCAAATAGGGAAATACTTATGTCACAAACATACAAGAATATGTTCAACAAGGAGAGGCAATCCTGTGGGTTCCTGGTACTCAATAATAATAATAATAATAATAATAATAATAATAATAAAAGAATATGCTCAAATACATTTTTAACAGGCAAGTACCAAGGCAAGGAGGAGACACCATTTATACTCACTGTACTGGTCGTGTAGAAAGATCTGGGAGATGAAAGGTGTTTGGATTGTGGAAAATGGCAGTTTTCATACTTTGGTTGCATACTTACAATGGTGACTGTGATTTGGGCCTACCTCTCACCTACAATATCCTCTTGTAGGAATTTGGAGTAGAGAAACACAGGGAAACATATATAAGATATTTATTGCTCCATTGTTTGTGGTGGAAAAATATTCTAACCATCCTGTGTCTACTCAAAGGGGAGAGGTCGAGTAAAATATGGCTCCTCTATATAATGGAATACCACTTAACACACAAAAGACATTATATATCATTATTTATTTATATGTAAAATTATATGCATTCTATACATATGTAATTCTGGCAGGAAACACCCCAACTCCACAGAGTAAATGGTCACAGGATGAGAGGAGGGCTTGGGATTCTAGAAGTAAACAATAGGTATTTTGGGATCTCTCACTCAATTAAAAATGACTTGAAATATAAAAGATTGAAAGGATGCATGTCTACAGCTGTGTGGAAATGAAATTGTCAGTGATTTTTACTGTGTTCTTTTTTCTTACTAACATTTCCTGCAATTTCCACAATGCCTGTCACATTCATAATAATAATTTTAAAAATAGGGTTTTTGAAGGAGTGCCAGAAGTTTCAAAGATTCTCAAAAAGTGAGTTTGAGGTGACCTTAACTATACTACTGCCCCACCCTACTGCTTAGGTTTACAGCACTGTGTTAGGGAAGGGTGGCAGGTTTTATTGCAATATTAGATAAGTCCCCAGTGTGTGGAATTGCAGGAAAAAACGGTCCCAAGATTCATTTAGCCAGTGTTGATCAGGCCTGCTGGGTAAATGTTCCACTTTGCTCACCCCTGGTCTATTAACCAGCACACTCCAAAGATTCAGATTTATGGACTTATAATAAATATTTAACTGCAGCTCAGCGTACTACTTTCTGGAAATGAATCTTCTCGGATGGTGGAGTGTTTGTCCTTTAATCTCTTATTTGTTTTTTTACATTGCAATGCTTTCGAGTAGAAATATTTCTAGAATATTTTGTCTTCTTTCCCTCCTTCCTAACCAGAACACAGAAGACCCACACTTTGCCATTTCTAAAGGCTGTGGTCAGTACCTGCCTACCTTACCTCCTTCCTTTTACTCCACCAGGGGTTTAAAAGTTAACTTTTGGAAATTGTTTGTGAAATAACCAGTAGGGAGGCTTGTAGCAGAGGATGCCCGAATATAAAAAGAACAAGGCATCTATTTTTGGCTTTCACAACCTTTTTCTTGTATTGACTGCTTTGTGGTTTCTGGTGGTCTTTGAAGCTGTTCTGGGAGGTGGTGAAGGTAGTAAAGCATGGCTTTGCTTCTCTTACACTGTGGCCTCTCCAAGGCCAAAGGTTTTGCCATTGGCACAGAGCTCTGGCTACATGCGGAGCTGCCAACAGATGGAAAGTGTGAATATTCCTAACTGGAGGCAGGCAGGACCTGTTCTGAGACTGGTCAGTTTTTGGCAGGAGTTTCTCAACCATTAGTAGCCACAGTAAGTCAGTGTAGATGTCCAGCTGCCAGAGCTACCCAGGAAGGTTTGCTCAGGGCCTGGGAAACAATCTCAGGTGTATTATTTGCAAAGCGGGAAGAAGGGAAGGGAGAGTGTAAAACTAAGCAGCGAAGTTCAGAAATAAGGACTTTTAAAATTTACATGTCACGGTCCTTCACCCTTCTTCATACCCTAATAACCAGGCAGTCACTCAAGGGGGAGCTGATTCATGGCTGATTCTGAGCCCCTGAGTCCAGATGCCTCATTTGGTGCCATCAGGTAGCTGGGGTGGTGGTGACCAGATCAAATGAAAACACAAAAGACAAAAGTTCCAAATTCCTCTCAGGAGGGGTCTCACCCTAGAGCACAGGCCCTGTGCAGTTACTCCTATGACGAGCTTGTGCCAAAGAACTCCTAACAGAAGGCGAGAGAAGAGGTGAGTGGGGCTGCTCCTCCCTGGCAGATGATGGCTCCGGGAGCCGGGGTTTGGGCTGAAGCAGTGGTGGGGAAGGAGACTCTAGGACAAAGCAGGGCAGTCAGCAGGGATGGGCTTCCCGGGTCTGAGCTTTTCCATCTTTCTGCACCTCAATGTCCCCACAATAAATAGGGAGTGCTGCCCCTTTTCCTGCTTGAAGTCTAGCCTTACGATGGTGAAAATAAATAATGCCCCTGGAAGGACTTAGAGTTACCTGGGGGGGGGGGCAGGGGTTGTGTTGGGTTAGCACAGCATTAACTCTCCTCAAAGGCCTAATCCCAAATGAGTAAATTGGCTCAACTGATCCTCTTTAGAGTGTAGCTCAATAGGAGACTGGAAACACCCACAGCTCTGCGACAGTGATGTGAATGTGTCTGATTTCTGGAATATTGGTCCTGGAAAAGGCCTTAAGGGTCAATTCTCTTATTTTACAGACACAGAGATGGAGGTCCCAGAGAAATGGAGGCACCTGTCCAAGATCACACAGCTATACAGCTATAGCCAGTTCAGGCCTTCAGCTCGTAAGCCCAGTACCTCCTCCACAGACTTTCTCAAAATGGGGTCCTCTGATACTGTCTTTGAGAATCACTTGGCATGTGTTACAGGAGTGCAGGGGATGGTGGTGATGGTATGGTGATGTCTAAAAGCAAATTCCTGGATCTTACCCCAGACCTAAAGAATCAGAATCTCTGGGAGTGGTACCAGGAGATCTATATATGTGCATCCAGTTTTATATAATAGGGGGATATATACCAGGGGGATCTATATATGTGCATCTCTTACTCGGTGGCCTCTCCAAGGCCAAAGGTTTTGCCATTGGCACAGAGCTCTGGCAACCCTGCTTTATATCAGTTCTAAATGATCTAGGCAGAGTAGCTGCCATGGATAACATGTCTCTAGAGAAATAACAAGAACAGATTCCACTCGTTGCCACTGAGCAATGCCATGCCTGCAGTTAGCTACAGTGCCTGATGAGGAGCTAAATATCCTTAAGCTAGAGTCGTAGGTTGACTGTCTGGACAATCAAAGCACATTCCAAAAACAAACTTCCCCTTGTTACCCCTTTTTAAGTTTTTCTTCCTCTGGTTCTAGGATGGGTGTGTTCCTGCAATGAGCCCCTCCTAGCTTATCCTACCATACCCACCACCTCTCTGACATCTTGCTTCATACACGAGTCTGGGGCTTGGGAGCAGATGGTTTTTGATAGGAGGTTGAACCCACCCTCCCCCTAATCAACCAGAAAGGACTCGGCAAGCCCATGGGAGATAAATGTGGACGACTTGCCCTGCAGGAGCCTCTTGGGTGATTAACTCTATGACTTGTGGACGTATGGCAGACATGTTCCAAACTAGCTCAGCTGGGCTGGATACTTCTAGGCAGAATTAGGCTGAAAAAAAAATATGTGGGTCCAGCTGGTTCTTGTTACTTCACAATAGCTGTAGCCTTGGGAGGATTTGACTCTGGGGCTCCAGTACACCTGATATTCCCACCTGCCTCTCAGCATTTCCTCATCTGTCTGCAGATGGCCCGGCTGCAGTTCCCAATCCAGATAGCATTCAGCAAAGACAGAGCCAGACTTTAAGAAGGCCCATAGCAGAAACCACTCGCTCAAGACATCTCTTGTCTGGACAGACTACAGAAGTGTCCTTCAGCTCACGTCTATTTTTGTTTTTAAAGGTAGTCTTTTGGCCTGAAAAGGGATCAGAAAGGCCTGCTCTTTCAATTTCTCTGAATGTTATTGTTGAAAACAAAAGAGACACCAAAGCAGCAGTGGCCTATTGTCCCCGAAACTCAGGCCCAGGCCTATCACTTGGAAGATGATCAAACATCATTTATCAATGAAAAGGCCCCTCTGTAGGTGTGGCCTTCAGGTGTGGCCCTTCTTGCTAGGTGGCACCTGGGTGACTGGTTACACATAGTCCAGTTACTTCTGAATTCATAAGCCTGCTTTGGTGGGTGTCCCAAGAGGACTTTGACTTTCCAGGGTCTGGTTTGTGTTTACCAAACTCACAAGATTCATATGTCAAACTAGAAGGTCAAGCCAGCCATAAATATCCAGTGAGAAATAAATAACTGGCCTCCATAGCCAACTCCCATTCCTCTTCTGGAGGATGATCCTTGTGGAAACCAAAGGGTGACCCAGAGGCCATGTGGTGAGCTGGAACCAGGAAACAAGATGAATCTGCCATTTCATGGCATCAAGATAAGTAACAGGGTTTCATGCAACTGTCCAGCGAGAGGCCCCTGAGCTGTCAGAGGATGGACCATCAAGGCCTTGCTGGGGCTGCCCCTTTTCCCATCTCTGCAGGAACAGGTACTGCAGAGTCTCCATCTGCAACTCTCCTTTTACTTCCACACTTCACAACCCTTTGTCTCTAACCTATTCTTCCCCCCTCTGGTTGAAGTACGGCCTCTTGTAGCATTAGCAGTCAGATTTCACAGGCCTGGACACCCTCCTGGGCCCTGCAGGTGCCTGCACTGTGTGCAGCCTTCGCAGTCAGCATGCAGGGGAAACTGGATTGATTACCATATTGCAGACAGGGGCACTGTCCTGCAGTCCCCAAGGACCAAAAAGCAAATTCAAATCACACTTCCGGAAAGGAAGATCAATTTAGGGATCCCGTTCTGCTGATCCCTGCCCTCCCGAAACTCTCTTCCACTGTGCAAGGTTGGAAGAGCTCAGGGGGCATTGTTAGAACATCCCCATGTCAGCTTTGAAGGCCATGTCCCAAGAAAACCCCCAAGGGGAACATGCTGTGGGCACAGCTCCAGCCCATCCTGTTAGGAATCATTCCCTCTCCCTTGCTCTGTCACTGTCTGGCCTGGCTGAGGAGGCTGTGATTTGGAAACAGAACTTGGCCGCCTGTGAAAATATCACAGCAGAGAAAATATCAGCAGAAGTCAAGGGGAACACCAAACATGAGGATCCGAAGGGAGTGACAGCGCCCAGAATGGCATTTGGTGCTTACTCGGCTGAATTCCTGAAGACCTCATTTCACGAAGAAGGAAACTGAAGTCAGGGGGAGGATGGTTTGCTCTGAGCCTTGCAGGGAGCAGTGGCTGCTTGGGAGGGACTTGCAGGTGATGAGAGTCCCAGCTCTGTGGTTCCAATATCAAGTGATGGCAACTGGATAAGGCAGGAGAGCAGGGGGAGAAGGAGGAAATAAGTGCCAATTATAGAAAATGAAACCAACCAGCACCGGCTTCCAAACTTGTCTGGGTCCGTGCTACAACTCCCCCAGCTCCAGCTTCCTTCAGAACACCACCTTCTTTCGCTTTCGTGCTTTCTCAGACTCCTTGGAAAAAAAAAGTCTGTGGCATTGTTTAGTATGGTAGTCACTGGCTCCGTGTAGCTGTGGCAATGTGACAAGTCTGGACTGTGAATGTTGACATTCAGGATGAAATACACACCCATTTCAAAGACAGGGATAAAGAATGCAAAACATCCCATCAATAATAACTTTGGATATATTGGGGCAAATAAATACATTATTATCCTTGCTTTATTTCACTTTTCTTTTTGCATCTTTAATGTAGCTACTAGAATGTTTGAAATGGCACATGTGACTTCAGTGCATTTATGGATCATATCAAATACAAAGCCCAGTGCTTATAAAATTAAAATGGGCATTGGTTTCATGAAAAAGCTGGTGCTGTCAAACCATCCTTTACAGCCACCTTCTAAATGAGAGAGCATGGAAGCTTTGACATGGGAAACCAAGAAGAAAATAACAAGGTACCATTCTTGTTAACTAGGAAACGTGACCCTAAAAGGTCAGGAATGGTATGACCAATGTTGGTCGGAGCTTTATGTCTCTCATGAGGCATCCTGGTCATAGTGATGTCCTTAGAAGCTGTGTGTGTGCTTTCTGAGGACAGAGGATGCCCACATGCAGGGCATTTAATGCCCAGAGCAGAGGAAGAAGGAGTGGGGTGCAGTGAGGAGTCACCAAGAAGCCCAGCCAGTGTGGGAAGACCTGGGTCCTACCTTGGCTGTACATGACCTTTATAAGTTACGGAACCTTCTAGGTGTCCTCACTGGTGAAATTGCTCTCTCACTGTCTGGCCTGGCTGAGGAGGCTGTGATTTGGAGACAGAACTTGGCAGCCTGTGAGATCCCATATGTGGCAGCAGAGAAAGCATAGGGTGCTCTCTGGAGTCCTGTCCTTCTTCCTTTAAGTTGGAGGCCTTGAGCAGACTCTCCAAGACCTGTGAGCTTCGTCTGTAAAGGGGGGTGGTGGAGGTGCTGTCTGTGCATGGTGGGCAGTCGGCGAGATTTCCCATGCTTGACAGCTACTGACACAGTGAGCGCTCAGTACGTGTGGAAAAGAGACAAATGAAAAGAACTGCAAGGACCTTAAGGGTTATCCAGGTCAATTTCCACCTAAATTCCAAAATGTCCCACATTTTCCCCAGCCTCTTATTTGCTGCCAGTTGGGAGAAACTTCTTTTCTCAGAGGCAGCTCCTTGCTTGTTTGATAAATGGTCATTCAAATTTTTAACTTTTAAAATTAAAATTTTTATTGCAGTAAAATAACATAAAATGTACTATTTTAACCATTTAAGTGTATAATTCAGTGACACTGAGTACATTCACATTGTTGTGCAACCATCGACAAAATTTCCCATTTTCTCCAACCCAAATTAAAACTCTGTATCCACTAAATAATAACTCCCCTCTGCCCCTGCTCCCAGTCCTTTTTGACCACAGTCCTTTCTCTCTGTATGAACTGGATGCCTTTAGGTACCTCATATAAGTGCAATTGTACAATATTTGTGTTTTATGATTGCCTTTATTCATTTAGCATACAATCTACCCGGGTTCTTCTGTGTTGTAACATGTGTCAGAATCCCCCTCCCCTTTTAAATATTTTTTTTTGATTTTTTAGTTGCAGTTGGATACAATACCTTTATTTTTTATTTATTTATTTTTATGTGGTGCTGAGGAGTGAACCCAGGGCCTCACCCGTGCTAGGCAAGAGCTTTACCGCTGAGCCACAAACCCAGACCCTCCCCTCCTTTTTTTAAGGCTGGATGACACTCCACTAGATGGATATATCACACTTAGCTTATCCATTCCTCTTTTGATGGAGCCTTGGGTTATGAATGTTTCCAACTATTAGTTCCCCTGCATAGTGAGCTGAAATCCACCTTCCTGTGACTACACCCACCCCTCAGCTCTGTACTCAGAGCTCCATAGCATCATCAGTCCAGTTCCCAGAGGAATCACTAGGTTTGAAGAGAGCGTTTAAATTGCCACACCACTCTTCAAAGGCTCAGAAGTTTCACTGACTATTTCATAATTTCCAGACCATTTGCCATGTGGTTTAGGTCTTTAGACTCGTTTCCGTTGACCAATCCCTTTTTGGAATGCAATCACACTAAACTGAGCTGACCTGAACCCTGCTCTGGGATTACAACCTCTCTTATCTTGACTTTGATAAAACAGTTTAACTGTGCATTCCCTTTTTGGCTTCCATATTTCATTGATTCACTCACTGAACAATTTCTATTGGGTGCCTTCTGAAGGAGAGGCAATTCAGTGTAGGAGTTTGGAACTTGACTTCTGGACCCAGCTTCCTAGGTCACGGTATATGATCTGCCCCTTACTCTGTATCAGGGTGCACATCTCTTGTTTCTTAGGGCCTCGGGTTCCTTACCTATAAAATACATTACAGTATCTACCTCATGGGGTTGCTATGAGGACTGAATGAACCGATGCATGTAAAATGTAGGGAGAGTGTTTGGTAGTCCATAAATGTGTCATTTCTTTGACCTGGGCCCTTCCCCGGGTGCTAGGGGTGCAGCAGTTGGCCAGGCTGACCAGCTGCGGCCTGTGTGTGGTTTTCAGTCTAGTGAAATGGTCAGAAAGCAAACCACTGCTTGACAACAAGGATTTATTTGTGGGCAAATGTGTAATTAAAAGACATGTTTTCATGGAGAAATAAACCTCAGTTAATTGCACTACAGTGTGTATTTGTGATACGGGAGCACAAAAGTGCAGCGTCTCACTCACTCTAATTTATTCACTCATTCATTTATTAAAAATAAATCCTTCTTAATTTCCAACCATGTAAAGATTCTGGGACATATTAGTGAACAAAACAAAGATCTTTTTCTTGAGAAACATATATTTTATTATGGGAGGGGGACTGGACAATAAACAGACATGCATAATAGATAGCCAAATCCAATTATACATCAATAAAAGGGGCAACCATATTGTCTTTGGGGAGGTAATGTTTTGAAGGACAAGCCTGCTTGCTTCTCCTAGATGGGATATTCTGTGCTAATGAAGGGACTTAGGGATGACTCAAGGGCTTTCCCTTGAGCACCAGAAACAAACCTGCAAGGTCAGAATGGCTTCCCAGAGGAGGTTGCATCTAAATGGGGCCTGGAATGATGAATAGCAGCTAACCAGGTGAAGAGAGCCAAGAAAAGTGTTCTGGGAGCTGGACCTTGTACAAGCTTGCAGGCAACAGCAGCATTACATGAAGTCCCTCCAGTACAGGGTGCTTCCCCCTGGACAGTGCATCCCTCATGTTTAGGATGCAGGGGGAAAATCTTTTATTTTTATAGGTTTCAAAATAATCTTAGCTGGGCACAGTGGTGCATGCCTGTAATTCTAGCAGCTCAGGAGGCTGAGACAAGAGGATCATGAGTTCAAAGCCTGTCTCTACATAAAATATGAAAAGAGTTAGGGATGTGGCTCAGTGGTTAAGTACCCCGGGGTTCAATCCCCAGTAACCTCCCTCATAAATAATAAATAAATAATAATCATCTTGATTTTAACATTCTAAGAAACAAATCCTGTTGGTATTGTGTTCTTCTAAGAGGTTGATAAGTCTGTATGCTACAACTTTATCCAACAGTTGATTTAAAAAAAAAGTTTAATTGAACCTGATCAAGGACAGAGACCTTTGTCATACTTGCTTCCTGCTGATAGTGTCACCATTAATCAACCCTCTTGGGAACAACCACACATTGCTCCAATCATCAGATAGTATTATGGGGCCTGATTTCTCCTTCTTACTCCTTAATAACAGCCCTAAGGAGCAATGAATGAGATAAGATACATGAAAATGTTTGGAAGTTGTCAAAGAGTGATCCAAGTTGCTATTATTTAGTTATGATCCAGTCACCAACTTCTGGGAGTAGAGAGACTAGTGAATATACTGCTGTCCTGGAACAGACGACTGAGGGAAGGTCAGAGGACATCCATCCAGGCTGAAAGAAGGCACTGTGCATCTCTGCTTCCTTCCCACCCACCCACCCCTGTCTAAATGGGCTGGAATGTCCTGTGCTCATGCTGGACAGGTGCCTGGGACTCTTGAGCAAAGCGTGGTTTTCTCACACCAACAGAATCAACTCTGAGACACTGCTATTGCATTGAAGTGACTTTTATGGATGTGACCAGATGGTGAGAATTCAAATTGGTCTATATATTGAAATCAAGCCTATTAAATTTTGCAAGGCACATTCATGCCCCAACTTACATTTATCAAAAACATTTTGATTTTTGGAAAAAAGAACACTTCAAATACAGAACTAACTGCTGATTAAGAGTTTTTCTAACACAAAATTTTAGGTGAACATACCATGCTATGAAAAAATGTTCATGCTTACAATAAGAGCTGAGGAATATTGACAGAGGAAATTGACTTTTTTGGGTATACATACATATGAACATAGACATATAATATGCTTGTATGAATCAGGTAACTTATGTAACTTCTTTTTTCAATTCCTCAGTGTGAGAATTCCTGTGCCCATTTTATAATTGAGAAACTAAGCTCAGATGATAAGTGATTTTACTAAGGACCTATAACTAGATAGAAAGGGGGGAAGTTAGGGGTGTTGACTTCAGAGGTCACTGATCTTACCATGTTCTCCTTCCTCAGTAAATTCAACAGATGTTAATTATATTTTTTCCTCCAAAATATAAAGATATTTCTAGGTTCATGGCTATATATTGGCTTACATAATATATGCTATAAAAGTGTAGAAATCAAAGGTGCCTGGCTCAATGAACTGCTAACACAATGCACACACCTGTGCAAACAGTTTCCAGGTAAGAAACAACACAAATGGGATCCTTTTGCCTCCCTACTACCACAATGGTAATTACTACCCGATTTCCAACACTCCCCATTTGCTTTGCCTGTTTTTGAACTTTATTTTTAAAGAATTGCCTACTATTTCATGTCTGACTTCCTCAGTCAACATTGTGTTGGTGAGAGTCCCTGATGTTTTTGTCTACAGTGAGGTGTCATTCATTCTTATTGCTATGTAGCATTCCACTGCACGAATACTACACTTTATTGATCCATTCTGCTATGGATGGACATTTGGGTTATTTCCAGCTTGGGGCAATTGTAAATTGTGCTGTTGTGAGCATTTTTTGTGTATGTCTTCTGGCCCACAAAGTATGCACTTTGGCTGGGTGTACAGAAGGACTAGAATTGTGGGGCCATGGGTCATGTGTTTGTTCAGCTCTAATAAACACTGATAGAGAATCTTTCCAATTGCTTGTATCAGTGTCACTTTTCCAAACCAGACCAAAATTGTTTCTCCTGATTATGTTCACCAACACCCTGATTTTTGATAAAACTTCCTGGGTGGGTAGATTTCTTAGGAAAACCTGCTACCATAGTGCAAATTCCACTAAAATCTGCTAATTCCGTTATCTAGACAAATTTTGTGAATTAGCACATAACAGCTAAATTGAGAAGGATGAGTTTATTATGTCAAGTGGGACTCTGGAAATTAACAGAGCAGAATTAGAACTTCACAGCTGGTGTGTGATTGGAGATTTTATTTAAGGAAAAGTTACCATCCATTATATTCAGCACAGTCCTATGGGGAGTCTCAAGTGTTGGTCCTCCATCCTCTTGCACAGCAGACTAAGGTTCAGTCTGGGAGCCCAGAGAAGAGAAAGTGGCTGTGCTCTGAGACAGAGCTCATCCCTATCATCCTGCATTTCTGAAGGGACTCTGGAGATGGACAACCCAGTATTTGTCCTTGGATAAACTTTCTCCTTCACTTGCTGGTGCCAACTGAGCCCCAACTTGGTCTCGTGGTAACTCAGGGCCTCTTTGCTCATCTTTCTCTTATAAATTCACAACTGTCCTCCCGTCACTGTTGAGACAGGGGCCCAGCCTTAACTGAGAGACATGCCACTCATAACTGGATGCTCTGGGCAGAGAAAACAAACATGAAACTCACATGGAAACATGAAACTCACATGGAAAATCACAATGGCTGGGGTTCCAAACTTCCAGCCAGCTGCTTCTCACAAGGGCAACTCTGGGAAGCAGCAGGTATTTATTTACTCAATTCTGTCTCCAAGTCATGTTTCTGATTTCTGTGCTATATCATCTCCATTCTCCCAAAGAGCATCTCTTCTCTCAATGGTCTGCTTGAGGCCCTGAAGCTAGGGTACCCAAGCTTCCCGGGGGATGGTGCTCTCTCAACAATGACGTGGAAGCTCTGTGTAAAGCCACCAACTGAACTTGGCCAGAGTGGGGGGATTGATTACTATTGATTTTCACAGAGGCACATGAACTATGACTAATGACGGCAATAGAGGAGTCTTATCAGCCTCAGAGTTTATGTCAAAGGTGAGAGAGTAAAAGTTTGGATGTCACATCTGGGCTTTTATCTTAGCTCTGTCACCAGTCATGTCGATGTCCATGAACAAATTATTTTACTTTGAATTTCTTGCTGCCCTGTAAGATGGGACTTAGAGATGATTTCATTTTTTAAATCTCTTCCAGGTCCCCTGCTTTGTAATTCATGTTATCCTAAAAACTTAGCATCCAAATTAGTATTTGTGATATAGACTTTGTTATATAAGAAAAGATCACTTTTTTCCTTGCTTCTCCACAAACTGGGCTCAGAACTTCCAGATTCTGAGTTATAACATGTTTTTTTAAATTTCCTGGAAATCATGGATGTCTGTGATATTTTAGTGCTATTATACAGGAATAAGGAGCTCTTTTCTGAAGAAGATCCTAGCCATTTAATAACACTTACTCAGCATGTGTCCTTAAGAAACTTGGTTTGTAAAGGGAGCTGTAAGACATAGGTAGCAGCACTGTAATATAGAGTGCAAGGTCATGAGAGCCATGGAGAGGCCGGGAAGAGCTCCAGGGCTTGTCCCCCTTCTAAGGGGTCAGACTACATGATAGGCGCCATCTGGGCTGGGAAATGAATTTTAAGCTCCACCTGGAAATCTTCCCATTGAAGAGGAGATGGTTTTGGGAAGGCCAAGCAAGGGCTAGCTAGAATTAGGGGCCTATGTCCTGACTTTGTTAGGATGGTTCAGCTTATGCCTTCTGTCCTGAAACAAGTATGGACAATGCCACTTATCCCTCTCAAAATGTGTTCTACTTTTTAGACGTGAAGATCCATAGTTGGCTGCAGCTCTAAGTGAGGCTATTGCAAAGGCTGCAATGGCACATGGCTAATAAAATCTGCAAGGCAGAAAAAGACAGTCAGGAGGAACCAAGCCTACCAGCTGGTTGGTATAAAGGAAGTAAAATTCAAGGAGAAAATGGTGTTGGGAAGAGTTGGTGATTGTGAAAGAATCTTATAAATTTAGATCAGAAAGACTGAGCTGGAGGGGGCCCTGCCATCACTGAATCTAAACCCAGATCATCATTTCCCAGATAAAAGGATGAGGGCAAGAAAGATAGGTCAGGAACAGAACTCAGACCACGAGGAGCCCTTGCCACCACCTCACTGCGCTGAGTTATCGGTATTCCCCCCAATTCATGCCCACCCAGAACCTGTGAGGCCATCTTGTTTGGACATAATTAAGTTCAAGTGAGATCCATACTGGTTTGCTCACACTGGCAGGCCCTAACGCCAATATGACAGTTGTTCTTATAAGAAGGGAGAAATTCAGACAGACACACAGAAAGAATGGCACATAGGCAGGCAGGCAGGGATTGGAGAGATATGTCCACAAGCTAGAGAATGTCAAGAACTGCTGGGAGCCACCAAAAGCTGGAAGACGCAAGAAAGATCTTCCACAACGGATCTCAGAGTGTGGCCCTGCTGATACCTTGACCCTGGACTTCTAACCTACAGAACTGCAAGACAATACACTTCTGTTTTACTAAGCCATCTGGTTTATGGTATTTTGTTATGGTGGCACCAGGACGTGAATACATTCTCTAAGGTTTTGGTTGGTAGAATATCCAGATAGTGCTGTTGTGGATGCATATGAACCTGTGGAACCGAGCTTAGAGAGAGACCAGGATTTAAAACAGGGTCGGGTTTGGTAACTGGGGCAAGGAATTGAGAGAGGGATCCACAGGGAAGGGAGGAAAGAAGTTCCAAGGACAGTGTGGGAAGGATGGAGAGACGCAGGAGGCAGAAGGGCAGGAAGCAAAAGCCAAGATGAGGGAGGAATTCAAGAGGAGGAGGGTGGGAGCTGCCCACTGATTTGGCATTGAGGTCATTGTTGACCTTTGTAGGATGCCTGTGGAAAATTAAAGGGGTTAGACACTACCCTATAAAGGCTTAAGGACTGAGCGTTTGTGAGTTAGGAGAGGTGGGGAGATGACTCTCCCAAGGACTTCAGGATGGAGGAGAGAAATAGGCCATAGCTTAAGGTGTGGAGTAGGGAAGAGGGATTTTATTAGGCGATGGAGGCACTGAGTATATTTGTGGAAATAGGTGAAGTGATGGAAAATTACAGATGTCAGCTGTTGTGGTGGGCAGACAACTAATGGCCTTCCGCCCACCCACACTAATGTACACATAGAGCACACTCCGGCCAGTATCTCTCCAGTGCTTTGCTTCTTTGGACTCAGCCTTCCTCTGTCACTCCCTCTGGCCCCCTCTGGGCTTTGGGCCATCTGCTAGGAGGCAGGCTCTGGAGTGAGAGGGTCAGTGCAAAGACAGTGACCCTTCCATAGAGTGCGGAGAGAGCTGGTATCTTTGGGTCGTGGAGGATAGTGCAGGAGTCCCCAGAAGAGGAGCAAGGGGACTGTATAACTGCAGGGGGCTCAGCTGATGGCACATGGCACAATTCCTAGAGGACTTGAGCAGTCTGAATCACCAGCAGGGGGAAGGCTTTGGGGGTAGGGCAGGTCAACACCTCTCTCTCAACCTACTGATGAACTTCTGCCCCTGGGGTCTGCACGTACTGGTCACATTTTGTATAAAGAAGCCTGGTAAAGTGAGGCAGCGCTGCATTCTTTTTATCTGATGGCTCTCTCCTACCTCTTCTTTGTCATAGGGTTCAACTAGCTTTTACCTTCATTTCTTCTTCTGTCTTATTGGGAGACTTATCCTTGGATATGAATCACAGATGGAGCTCTAAGAAAGAGTACTGGCCAGGTGTAGTGATGCACACCTATAATCCCTGTGGCTTAGGGAGCTGAGGCAGGAGGATGACAAGTTCAAAGCCAGCCTCAGCCATTTAGTGAGGCCCTAAGTAAGCAACTTAGTGAGACCCTGACTCAAAAAAAAAAAAAAAATACTGGGAGGATGTATCTCAGCATGGGTTCTATCCCCAGTACTTCAAAAATAAAAAATTAAAAAAATTTTAAAAGGGAAGACAGGAATAAAGAAAAGAAAAAGAAAAACAGAATCCTGTTCCAGGGAAAGCAAAGAATCTTGGATTACTGGGCCAGACATGTACAGGAGGGACGGACCCTATGTCCAGAGGCTTTGTGGCCCTCCCAATATTTACACTTGACTTAAAATTAACCAGCATGCGTATGAGCATCCATTCTAAAAACAAAGACCTGAAGTATAGCCCACCACCCTGGGTCCAGTGTCCTGGGAGACATGATGCCAGCTTCAGTTCCCAGCAGAGGACTTTCTCATTGGAACAGGGTGGAGGAGTGCATGGTCCCAGCATTGGCTAGGTTCTGGGGAGGGTGGAAATGTATCTTATCTGTGCATTGCATGGGGGTAGGGATCTGGCAGATGTTAGGGTTTGAGTAATTATTGTGGAAAAGTAAGATTTTGGAGAAAGCCTCTTCTTCCAAACACCCCCAAATTATATACATTTCACCAGAGTTTTCACTTTGGGTCTATTTTTTTCTATATTTCATTCGGCATGTGGGAAGTACTAATGTTCTTGGACTACAGAGGAGGAAGCAAGCCAGCCCAAGCCAGAGTCACACAACTAATAAATGGAGAAACTGGGATTTGCAAGGGTTCCTGTCTAGAGGTGCGAGCTCTGCATTCTCCATGCTCAGTCACTTCCCCTTTCTAAGTGGAACTTTGCTTCCAATTGGTGGAGGGCAGTATGATGTCCTCATCAGAACTTCAACCTTCAGAAATTTTGTGTAAGACTCTGGCCAAACTTGTCAGTCATTCCTGAGTCTCCCAGCCTGCCCCAAAGGAAAGACTCAAATAAGCACCCACTCTTGTGCTCCTGGTCCCTGGGTTCTTGCTATTCAAAGAAAGAGCTGCTCCCTCCCTGCTGATCCTGTGGCCACAGCACTGGGTTACAGTGTTTGGATGCTGCTCTTCTGACAGGCCTTCTCAGAGGTCCAGGAACAGGACGGCGGCTGGGTTTCCTGAGTGGCTCCACCATTATCATGAGGTTCTGCTCCTCTGCACAATAGTGGTAGGAGGGGTGGGGTCAGACTCCAGGGATAACTCTCAGATCCACAGGTCAAGCTGGCTTCCCAAGGGAACAGCTTCCTCTGACCAGCTCTCAAAGGGGAGGAATCGAAGGCCACTAACTGGAGTTATGGTGCAGGAAAGAGGATGCCACCATCACTGCTGGCACCCACTGTCACCAAGCATCTCTTAACACCAATGAATCTGATGAAGACACTGTGACGTTGTTGTAAAAGAAGCCACTGTCCTTCCCACTGCTCCTACCCCAAGTGTCTATGATCTTCCCGGGCAGCAGAAAACATCAAAATAGCAGGAAAATAGTTTCCTTCTGAATTCTACCTTCCAGATCTCACTAATTCATCTACTGGAAGAAAATAACTTGCATCTAGTCCCTTGGCTACAAGGGGGTCTGAGAAATGTGGCTTTAAATGTTCTGGCTACTGCAGTACAAGGAGTGTAGGATGAAGGATGAGTGCCCAACCCCATATTTATCATATATATATATATTTATCATATATATATATATGATAAATATGATATGGAGTGTGGGAAGGAGAGAGAGAGAAAAAAAAAGAGAAAGGGTAAGGGTGGGGGAGAGAGGGAGGGAGAGAAATTGATACTTACAATAAATAATCCAAAAATTTTCAGTTGGTTCTGACTTAACATTTACTTAATGAAAAAAATTTAAATATGTGTGTTTGTGACAATCAGGATCACCATTTGCCTCACCATCCAAAAGATGAATTCTTTCTACCAGTATCATTGTTGAAAAGTTTGAACGATTTCTCATTCATTAGGAGATATATGTATAGATATATTTTTTAATAGAATGACTCATTCTTCTAATTTTTAAATTAGAAATAATACCAGTTCTGTTTAAAATCTGAAAGTAGAATCAAAATAGTTGCCTATAATACTTGGTCACCACCACAATAACCATTTCATTTTTCCTGTGCATATTTATATCTTTGTGAATGTAATGGCTATAGAATTTTGTTTTTGCTTTTTTCAAGCATTAAATAATTTCCTATGTTATCATGAACAGAACCACGATATTTAATGGCTATCTAAGATTTCATTAATACTCATGTCATAATTTACGTAGCCAGTCTCCCCTGATTAAATAGTTTACTTCTAATTATTTACTACTATAAATAACACTTTGATAAAGATCTTTACAAATATTAGGGTTTTGATGTCACATTCCCAGAAGCAAGACAAGGGATTCAAACATACTAGTTAAAGGGCAGCTATTTTTAAAGGAGTGTCCACAGTTTCTGACCATTGCTTCTTACAAATCACCTTTGACAAAGCACAGACATTTTTCTTTAGCTATCACTAGACACTGTGAGCATGTTCTTACCTATCACTAAGGTATTCTACCTTAGCACTCATCATAGGACCTACTATGGGCAGTTACCAAAAATGGGAAAATTGTGCCCTTGATCCTGATGCCTGTTGACCTCTATTGATGCACACATCACTGTATATCAAATCCCTATGAGCTGCCTATAACACCATGACCTGGACCTTGGCAGGAACAGCATCTTCAGAGTTTCCTCCACCCTTGCATATCTCAATGTCCAGCCTTCCTAACCAGAAGCCTTGTCTAGATAAGGCAAGGAGGCCCTGGTGCTGCAGAAGCTGATCAACCTCAGTAGTTCTCATGCACATGTAGATGGATTTCTTGATTCCTTTTTTCCCAGATGGAGCAAAACAATATTAAGATAAAGCAGCCTTTATAGAAGCCAGTGAGATGACTTTTAAATTAAATTTAAGATTTGAATTTGTTATAGATGACAACAGAATGCATTACAATTCATATTACACATATAGAGTACAATTTTTCATATCTCTGGTTGTACACAAAGTAGAATCATATCCTTTGTGTCTTCACACATGTACTTAGGATAATGATGACCATCATTTTCCAGAGTCTTTCCTACCCCTATGCCCCCTCCCTTCCCTTTTCCCCTTGCCCTATCTACAGTGTGAGATGACTTTTAAGAGTGAGGAAACCAGTCTTAAGACAGACAGGCAGACCCAGATTGCAAGATTTTACTCAGCCAGTTGGCACTCCTTCTGCGAAACCAGGTGTCTAAAGCCCTTCTTAATCCAAAGAAAATGTGGGGGTGACACCTAACCCAAAGGGCTCCATTCAGGTTACCAAAGTCTCAGTCAATCCAGAGAAGGGTAGACTTGGCCTACTCAGGAGAACAAGAGGTGTAACATACTCAGCTCTTCATTGTATGTATTCAGTGAGAGAAACAATTTCAAATAAACGGGGTTCTTTCCAACAAAGTCAACTAGGAAGGGAGCTTGAACTTTTAAACATGTTCCCTCTTGGTGTACCCACTGATATGGAGACCTGTCTTCAATTCTAGAACTCCCCCTCCCAATACCACTCCCCATCCAACCACCATAACTGCTTCATAACTGACATTCCCAGCAACTCCCCGCCATCCTGCGTCTGGCCTTCGGAATGCCAAAGCTTGCTAAGTATCGCAGTTTGCAAAAACAGCTCTGGAGGCGGGTTCCCCCCCCCCCCCCCGACTCTGTTGTTGATCTCCCTCCATCTCTGGGCATATTCCCCTGAGGCCTGGTTGAGCCTCCTCAGGGTCCACTCCCCTACCCGCCCCTAGCAGACCCTTGGGCAGCACAACTTCCCAGGACACCCCAACGCCTGCTCTCGCCCCCGTCCGGTTGCTTGGAAATTTGCACTGGACAGTGACGTCACACAGGGAGGCGGTGCCCACTGCACGGCGCACCAATAGCTCGGCCGTGGCCGGCCTCTTCTTTTCCAGTGATTGGTGTCTCCGGCCCGTTGGCTCCACCCCAGCCCGCCATGGCGTCAGCAGCCTCAGCGCCGGGGAGGTGGTTCCCACTTTAAGAAGTGAAGTTTTCCGCCCCCTCCCCTTTCCTGCCCACCTCCTGCAGCCTCCCGCGGCGCGCGGGGCTGGCGGATGGAGTTACGCAGTGGCGGCGTGGGCAGCCAGCCTGTGGGGCGGAGGATGGATGGGGACAGCCGAGATGGCGGCGGCGGCGGCTGCTGCAAGGACGCCGGGTCGGAGGACTATGAGAACCTGCCGACCAGCGCCTCCGTATCCACCCACATGACAGCCGGAGCGATGGCCGGGATCCTGGAGCATACGGTCATGTACCCGGTGGACTCGGTGAAGGTGAGGCGCCGGCAAACTTTAGGGACTCAGAGAGCAGAGGAGGAGCGCGCGCGCACGTTTGCATCCCGCGCATGACCAGCCTGGGGCAGCGCCCCGAAACCACGCTGTCGGCCGGGGCCCGGCTGGGGTCTCTCCCGGAGTGGGCACGCGCAGCCCGCGCTCCGGGAGGCGTGCCGCCGCTCCTTCTGCTGCTCACCCGGGCACCGGGGGCGCCCACGACCCCGCCAGGGAGCCGCAGTCGGCGCCAGGCACAGCCACTCCCGCCGCGTGCCCGGCCCCACTGTGGCGGCGCTGAGGCCGGGTAGGACAAGTGGCGAGTGCCGCTGGCCTGGGTGGTGGCGGCGATGGGGCTCCAGGGAGGCGGGTGCTGCAGCCCTGCACTGTCTTACCGCGCCTGCGGTGCGCGGTGGGTGAGCCTGCCCTCACGTGCGCGGTTTCCTTTCCTAAGAGCTCACGATTGGGAAGCTTTAACCACAACCACCATAGCAGAAGAAACGTGGCCCCAGTCGGGCCGCGCGCCCGCTGGCCCCAGAGTGTGCCTGTTGCGCCCCAGCTGGTTTGGGGGACCAGCGGGTGGCAGGGGTTCTCTTGGTTGGTTCGTGGCAGCACTTTGCGGGAGGGTACTGGCTCATTGACGCCCTGTGTGATCCCCCTGTGCCTCTTCCCCAGAGTTCTGGCAGTTGAGCAACTGGGAGGCAATGAGACCTGCAGTGACATTTGCCTTCTTTTGCTTGCTGGCAGGTGGGCAGATGAGGAGTGGGGGAAGAACTTGTTCTATACATCCTGTACTGTGGATTGTGTCATGGGCGCCGAGTTTGACCTGGTCACTTCCCCGGGTGGTTTTATATGCATTTATTTGTAAGAAGGCAACTTCAACAGGTGGGATTTGCCTGTTATCCTGAGAGCTGTCTCTCCAGGTAACTGAATGGCCAGGAGAGAGGTACAGCGAGTAATACTAGTGCTGACTCTTACACATTGCACTTTTAGAGGCATAGCTCATCTCATGTGTAAAGCAATTTTGGAAGTTAACAGATGAAGCAATGCAGGCACAGAGAGATGAACTGGTTAGCTTTCCCTGACTCACAGCCACCGAGTCCTCTGGTTGCAGCTCCAGTGTGTTTTGGGGAACTTGGGACCTTCTCAAGTGGGCAAGTATCTTTCAAGGCAGAGCGCCCTCACCAGCACCTGTGCCCTGTAGTGGATGCTGGCCCTACAGGAGCAAGTTTGAAGACCAGAGGTCTAACTCAGGGTTTTCTCAAAGGTGGCTGTCAGTGGCTGGTCCTGCACTCATAGTAAGTAAGAGGCCTACATCCAGTGCACTGAGTGGTCTGAGTCATCAACCCTTCTGTCCCTCCAGTGTCCCAGTGGGGAATTGGAGGGATGACTTTTCCTGCCACTGTTACCAAGGGGATGGGGGAAGACCTTGTCTGTTAAATTTACCAAGATCTTCCAGGAAAGATTTAGGATAGATGCCAGCTGGCACTGGTGTCGAAAGAACCCCTCAAATGAAGTAAAACTTCCAGTATTTGAAACTGTAGTTTCAAGTACCTTGGGCAGAGTCTGGGGAAAATTAGGAGCGGGGAGGTGTAATCTGAGCAGGCTCCAGACCCACTGGTGTCTTGGAGACAAAAGCTCTGTCAAAGGAATCCTGCCACCTTTTTTTGGCCCGTGATCTCTTTTGCCTTGAGTCAGTTCAGAGCTTCATTTTAGCATATTTTGAGGGTTAGAAATAGTCATGCGCTTGAGCTGCATTTGACACTGGAGGCTTCTGTCTCTGTTTGACTTATGTGGTCTGGGTTTGGTTCTCCCTGCTCCTTCTTCTGCCTGGAGACCTTAGTGTTTTGATTCAGACCTTGCCTGTGTTCCTGGCGCTGCTTTCCCAGCAGTTTCACCGGTGGATGGCTTAGCATGGTGTGTGTGGTAGGTGCTGTTCTGTCAGAGGCTGTCACTGTCTCTTGCTGTGTAGGGCTTGTCATAAAGTAAGGTCTCCGGCTAGTGAGGTGGTAAAATCTTCTCATTATGGCTTTCTGACTTTGACTCCAGATAGTGACTCTGGGGGCTCTGCTGTTCCTGAGCACGCAGGGTTGGTTGTAAAGAGTCTCTTGTTTTCCCCTGCAACTTTCTTGGGAAGGGTAGAAAGAATTCTTTTATTCATTAGTTTTTTGCAGAGACAAAAGGCACAGAGAGGTAAATGGCACAAGCAAAAGTGCATGATCTTAGGCAGGGTGGCAGCTGAGTGCCAGGGTCTAACCAGACCAGCACAAGGTGGCAGGGACATCTGTGATTCAGTGATGGAAAAGCTTCACTTGGGAGACCCAGCTGCGTTTCTCTTAAATATTCTGGAGGATGGAAGACCATGAGTAATCGAGTCAGGAGACCTGTGTTGGACTGCCAGCCCAGCTTCCGACCTGTTTCTTGCCTTAGGTATGGTTCTGTGCCGTAGCTTTGTCAGGGTGCAGTGGGAGCTGTGGACAAGTTCAGCATTTGTGCCTCTTTGATTCATGACTGCTTTCTCTGGACACAGAGCGCCCGTTGTCCTTTAAATGTTTTGAAATTTCAAAATAAATTATTAAACTGAAAGAATCAGTGCAAATTGTATTTTGGAAGGAAGAAAAGTTTTCCTTGAGTTTTGAAAGGCTTGTTTTTCTCCTTTAATTTTTTTTTTTTTTTTGGTACCAGGGATTGAACCTAGGGGCACTCACTGAGCTACATCGCAGCCCTATTTTGTATTTTATTTAGAGACAGGGTCTCATGAGTTGCTTAGCACCTTGTCATTGCTGAGGCTGGCTTTGAACTCACTATCCTCCTGCCTCAGCCTCCCAAGCCGCTGGGATTATAGGTGTGCACTACTGCTCCTGGCTTCCCCTTTAATCTTGTCATTGTTAAATGAGTGCGTTAAGTAGGCCTGCTTTCTTCCATTTTTCTGTTCTTGGAAGTGTGGGTCGTGGAACCCAGCCCTCGTCTGCTGAGCTGCTTGGTTTTGTCCTAAGTGCAGAAAGGCAGCCTCACTAATGCTTAAGGTTTTGATATTAAAGTTGCTTTTTCATGAGATCCCTCTCACCTCCCATTGTCACTTTAATGGCCCATGTTTTTGAAACTGTGGTTCAGTAGTGGGCTCAGCGTTTTTAAAAAAGAGTTTGGTGAGAGCATAAATACGAGCAGGCATGGCATGCAGTAAGAAATGCTGCTTGGTGAAATTCCATTTGGGCTGTGTGTGTGTCCCTGGCCGCAGTGTGAATTGCACTCCTGGCTGGGGGCTATGGTCAGAAGCATGTGAGCCTCATGCTCCATAGTGTCTCTGTCGCTCCCACAGTCAACAGCCTGGGATTGTGGTTATTTGGAAGACTTGAGGCAGTTTTCCTGCCCCTTCCTGTGTCTTCTCCTCCCTTGGTCCCCACACCAGGTGGAGGACATGAGTGCTCAAGGGCCAGGCTGCTGGGCCCTTTGGCTGCCCCCAGGATTATAGTGGGCAGCAAAGGGATACCAAGACAGGGAGTGTAAGGTCTCTGTGGGTCACTTGCTCAATGGTGGTCGTGACTCACTCTCCAGCTGGGACTGAGCAGCAGGTTCTCCAGGAGCCACTAACCAGTGTTCCAAAGTGGCAGTTGGTATGGTGGCCTCGACCAGCACCTGGGGTGGAAGTGAGAACCCCTGGCCTGGTCAGGAGTGCTCAAGTCTGTGGGGAGCATGCCAGGTGGGTGGAGGAGGAAATTCCAACCACATTAGGTACAGCGCTGTAGACCATGTGCAGTCTGCCTGGTGAAAGCAGGGGCAAAAGGAAACAGGAAAGATTGGAAACGGGGACTTCCCTGACCCTTTCACGGCTCTTCTGCTCAACTCCTGGGGCGGCCCTGCCCTTTAACTCTCCTAGGATGACCCTCCCTCCAGGCAGGGTGTAGAGGGAGCACGGCTGAGCTAACAACGTTCGCTCTGGTACTGGTGGCTGCCGAGAGACACTGGACTCCTCGGTGACCTCATGATGTCCACAGGGGTTGCTGAGCCGAGCTTGGGGCAGCACTGGGTGTGGCTGGTGCCAGGGCCCTCCTTGACTTGTGTGTTCTCTGCTTGAGGCCTCTGCAGTGCAGCAGGCTGACTGGTAGGAATCCCTGGGGTGCCAGCAGCTGTCAGAGCCCCCTCCCACCCACCTCGGAGCTTTCCAAACAAAGTACAATCCAGGCGACACCATTCAACTTTAAGAGGGCGTGAAATCCCAAATTGCTCTAGTTCCCGGAACAAAATTATAGTGATTTCTCTGTTTCCCTTCCCCTGTCTTCTCTCCTCTGAATTCCTCTCCTCCTTTCTTTTCTGTCCTTCTTCACTGGAAAGTGCTTTTTTAAAAGGTGAATTGGGAGGGTGACATGGAGTAAAAACAGGCATTTTTGAATTCAGACCTAGCCCTTCTCTCCCGACTTCCCAGTGCATGCAGTGCCCATCTTCAGCATATGCACCCCATCCCAGAGTCGCCACTTGGCCTCCAAGTGACCATTTCTTCTGCCCAGATGTGGGGGTGGGTCAGGCTGGGTGGGGCACGACAGTTGGAAGATGGTGTTCGGGACTAACAACGGAGGGGGCCTCAGCATTTTTTTTTAAATTTAAATTTAATTTATTCTCTTAACTGATACATAAGCCTCAGCTTTTGAAAAGGAAATGGCACTCAGTGGAGAGATTTAATGGGCTATGTTGCTTAACTACACAGATGATGTGCCTAGGGATTGGGGACCTGTGTGGCATGGAAGGAAGGGGTATATTTCTTTTCTTTTTTTTTTTCTTTTTTGGTACTGGGTTTGAACCTGGGGACACTTAACCACTGAGCCATATCCCCAGCTATTAATATTTTTTATTTTGAGACAAAATCTTGCTGAGTTGCTGAGGACCTTGCTAAATTGATGAGTTTGACATCGAACTCATGATTGATCCTCCTGCCTCAGACTCCCTGCTGCTGGGATTACAGATGTGTGCCACCGTGCCCGACCAGGAGGGGAGCATTTCCCAAACCTTTTTAAACTCTCATTTGGGTCCTTTCTTTTGACCTGTGGCCATGTCTTTGAGGAGGGCTTTTGTCCCATCTGCCGTGTGGAGCAGTGACCCATCCCTGGGCTTCAGTCCCACTGGTCCTGATTTATGGTTTCTGGCGCAGTTGTCCTCTCTGACCTCTCCAGTGAACTTACCTGTGTGTCTCGCAGCCCGTGGCAGTCTGTCTGGAACCCAGAACTTTCTGGCTGTTTTCCTAGCTCCCATAGCACTCAGTTCCTTCTTGGAGAATTTTTTTTTTTTTTGTTCTTGTTCTAATCTGTGTGTCAGTGCCAGCTGCAGGGTTTGCGATCCTCTTCAGGAGGCCTCCTTGGCCCACAGCCTGCCCACAGCCTGCCCACCTGGCCTGCCATCCGCTGACTGCATAGGCGGGATGGGTCCAGTCACTTCCTCCTCCTTGAACTGCACACACCCCAGGTCTCCCACTGAGCCAGATTCCTCCCGCGCTGGGTTTCACATCTCAGTGTTTGGCTTACCTGGCTGGGCAGAAGTCACCTAGCTCCTCAGAGTTTTAATTTCCTTATCTGCAAAATGGGGGTTCTTGCTTTCTCTTGCTGACCCCACTCTCTGTTGCTCCATTCCTTCTTCCCTTGTGAATATCCTCCCCTAGTCACAGAATGTTCCTTCCACCTCCCATCCTGAAAGGAGACTGGCTCCTCTTCTTAATGGTTAGGAGCATGGACCCTAGTGCCAGCTGCCTGGGACTGGGCCCTAGTTCCCACCCATGTTTTACCATGGGCAAGTCTCTTGACCTCCCTGGGCCTACCTGTGGAAGGCGAAAGAGGGTACTGTTCTCTAGGTGGCCGGAGGGTTCAGCCAGCCGGTGGGGTTGCAGCCTCTCCAGGAGGCCTCCTGTGCCTGCAGCCTGCCTCCCCAGCTTGCTCTCCAGGGATCTGCCCTTCTTTCTCCTCCTCCTCCTGTCAACAGGGTGGTCATAGTTATGTCCCCTCACTCTCCAGGACTTTTGACACCTGCTGCACAGATTCCTTCTCCACTGCAGACACCACCAGATGATGTCCCTATCCATGGCCTTTGCCTCCATGTGGTCTTGTCCTAACCCAGAACCTTCCCAGCTCTGGGATCTTCAATTTAGACGCCTCATAGTCTGGACCCCTTGGTCCTTTGCTGCAGCTGCTCTTGGGTCCTCAGTTCCTCTGCCCTTGGCTTCTTCAATGCCAGCTAGCCTTGACCTTGACCCCGAATACCCCATCTGTTAGTTGGGCAGCCAAGCCCTTTAGGAACAGCTCATACTCTTCCTCTGTTGGTGTGCCAGAGGCCCTGAGCTCTGCTGTCTCTCCTTCCACATGGCTTGGTCAGCTGCTTTTGTCCCCTTTGGCTGTCTTGCTCCTCAGCTTTCCCAGCCCTCCCTGTCTTCAGCCTCAGCAGACGTCTCCCTTCCTGTTTCCCAGAGAGACCAGGGCCCTAAGCAAATTCATCTTCCCATCATTGCCCTTCCAAGCTGTCTTGTCTCCTGCCCCCATCACAAGGGAACAGGCGTCCTTCCTTCCTCTAAGGTGAATCAGCAGAGGCAGGGTGATGTGTACAAACCACCCTGACACACCTTAATTGGAGCTGTGGCTCTACCCATGGGACACAGGATTAACCCCTGCAGGCTCAGGGTCCTTCTCTGCAAAGTGGGGACATTAACACCAGCACTTGCCTCATAGGGCTGTTGAAAAAACTAAAAGATTTCATTTAATCTATAAAGCTTTTGCTGTAGAGCCTGGCACCTAAGTTGTCCATAAGTGGGAACAGTGGTGGTCATTCTTGTCACCTTTCTCTTGGGTGATGCAGTTCCAATGTCCTTAGCCACTCCCTTCCATTGGTTTCTTAAAAGTATTTCTACAGGTCTGAGCCTGTCCCAGCAAACCACGAGCTTCTCACCTGGTCTCCATGTCCAGAGGCCACCCCAGCTCTTCCTCCTGTAAGTAAACTTGTGTGTTCCTTTGTTTCCTCCTTAAAATCACCAGCGTTATGAAAGGACGACGGGCACTTGTCTCTGCTGTTGCCCCTCCAAACCTCGAGGACAAGGAAGCCCCTAGAGATCTTGCTGAGCCCGACCACTAGTCTCCTGGCCCACCACTGCTGACTCTCCCCAGGGCACTTCGGATAGGGTCTGCTCCCTTCCGGTTTCCCTCTGTGAGTCTGGCCCTTCCTTTGTTCCTGTTGTCCCTCCTGGGTCCTCACAGTTCTGTCCTCTAGTCTCTTGTCTTCCCTGAGTGTCTGCGTCTCAGTTTCCTCCTGGGTCCTGATAACTCCCAGATCCATATCTGGGGTGCGTGCTCTCTGGGGAGTGAAGCTCCAGTGGCTCTGCTCGGTGTCCCCTCGGCTGCCTCACAGTCTTCTCCAGAGGGAGCAGGGCCAGATGGACATCTCAACCTTTCCCTCAGGCTGTCCCTGGACTGTGCCCTCCCTCAGCACCTGGGCATCACCTGGGGCTTTTCCCTACCCTTGCCCCAGAGCACAGAAGGTCCCTGTGTGTCTACAACACCTCTTGTATTTGTTTCCTAATCCCGGCCCCCCACCTTGGTTAGGGGGACTCAGATTTGTCCTTTACCCTGGGGGCTTTCCTTGATCTGATCCAAAGTAAGCACCCCCCCCCCACACACACACACACTGCACTTTCCTCTTCTACTCTGCCTTGTTTTTCTCTGTAGCATTTATTCCCTTCTAGCCTGCACTATGGTCTGCTTAGTTAGGTTGTTTGTATTTTATTTATATTATTTATATTGCTTATGGACTCTTTCTCCTCCTTAGAATGTAATCATCAAGCCGGCAGAGGTCTTTTGCTCTTTTATTCTCTGTATACCCATTGCCAGAAAAAGTACCCAGCGAATAGTAGGTGCTCAGTAAGTGCAGGGGGAGTAAACACCACTGCAGTTCATTCTGCAGATCATTCATAGCTGGTCCTGCTCATTGTAGTCTCAGAGCCCTCCAGCTTCCTGGTGGGCTGTAGTTTCCCCGTCTGAATTGATAGGAGTGACAGTCCGGCCTTCTGTACAGGTCTGTGTACTGCATCTAGTTAGACCACACCGCCAGGTTTGCAGTGTGCACCATTGCCACTGTAGAAAGCTCTGTGTGCAAGTGTGAGGTCATGGTGTTGATGATCAGTCTGCGATCCTTCTCTAGAGCTAAGGTCAGCTCTTTGGCCTGAGAGACCCAGCTCATCCTCTGTGGGGAGCAGAGCCTGCAGCGGGCTGAGCATGGCCTGCCTTTCTGGTCTCCGCTGTTCACAGCTGGTGCTTTCTCCACCCGATAATCTTCCACTGCTTTACATGACCAGCATGTCCCCTCCAGGTGGAGGAGTACCCAGCAAACAGCAGGTGCTCAGAAAGGGCACGGGGAGTATACACCACTGCAGTTCCTTCTGCAGTTCATCCTCCACTGCTGTCTGGCACTGGGGTTGAGTGAGCGAAGGCGGGGCTGTTTTAGTGAGATGCAAGACACCAGCAGACTAAACCAAACCAAACAGACCAAGGGCTAGTTTTTATTTTGTCTTTTTTTCTTGTTATTTTGCATTCTTCTTAGTCTATAATGTATCTTGGCCACAAAAAAGACCACCTCTGCACTTTGGTTTGTCTTTCTTTTTTTCTCCAGCAGGACCTGGAAAGCAGCAGCTACCCGAGATGAGACCATGGCTTGATTCAGCCACTCATTTCATTCCTCATTTATTTAGTCCCCTCTTTGCCAGGCCCTGTGCTAGTCACTGAGCTACAAAAATAAGAGTTCTTGGCCCACATTTCCAAAGCAAGCATGCTCCCTAAAATTAGACCCTGAGCTCAGGCCACAGGGCTGGCTCCCCTAGGAGAGAGAATTGAGAGAACTGCCTGAGTGGATCTGCACCGTGGTGCCCTCTGATGCTCAGGCAGCACATTCCAGAACACTCTGCAGGTGCCTGAAAGCCCAAACGTTAAGGAACCCTGCACACACTGCGCTTTCTCCTGTGCATCACGCTTACGATGGCACTTAACGTACACATCAGGTGCAGCAGGAGGTTAGCAACTCATAATAAAGAGAACAGTCGTCACAATGTGCTGTAGTCAGTTATGTCAAATTCATGAATGATTTCTGGCATTTTCCATTTAGCATTTTCAGACCATGTCTGACTGCAGGTAAGAAACCACGGAAAGTGAGATGGCAGAAGGGGGAGGGCTGCTGTGCTTTCACCTGGGCTAGGAAGACAGCTCCTGGAGCCGTGGCCCCGTGCCTCTTGGAGTGTGGGGCTCCTTCTGCCGGAGGAGTCAGTGATCCTCACCCGTGCACCCCGTCTTCTTCCTCCTGAGGTTGTTGGTCCTTCTGGGAGCTCATGTTGGCTCACGTGGGGGCCTTAGAAGATGTCCCCCACCTTGCTTGCAACCCCGGACAGGCCAGGAGGGCCGCTGTCTGCTCACTAAGAGGTGTTGCGGTTTCACATTCATGCTTTTCTGTGTAGAGAAAACAAAACATGTTGAAATAAGGAGAAACCCCAGCCGTGGCCTGGTGGAAGCAAGTTGCAAAACAGGTTTTAGGAAATGTCTGGCCCCTGAGGGTCGAGCCCAGGGCCTGAGCCTGTGTCACTGAGAGGCCTTCCTCTGCATCCTCTGAGCCTCTGGATCCATCCCACACAGACAGCAGAGACTCAAGCCAGGGACCGGAGGGCAGGGACTGGAGGCTGGCTGTGCAGCCTGGGGAGCCTGCTGCTGGTGAAGGCCAGCCCCTGTGGCTTGCTGGGCTGGACGGCTGTGGCCCCCTGGCAGGACCAGGAGGGTCCATTTGAGATGCTGCTGTGCTCAGGGGATGGAAGGGCTGTGTGCCTGTCAAGCTTATGCTGGAGTTGAGGCTTCTCACCACACCAGGGGGCAGGCCCTCTGTCGTTAAGTCCTGGTCCTGCCACTAGCCAGCTTGGAAATCTTGGGCCAATCCTTTCTCAGGCTGGTTTTCTCCTCGTGAAACTACATGCATTGACTCTGCTTTACTTTTGTGACACGGCTATTGGGAAACTTAGGTGAGATCATGTTCGCAAATGGCTTTTGTAAATCTTAACACAGAAACGAATGACAGGTTGTATCAGAGGCAACGTGTTTAACAAATGGAGCTGTTGGGGCTCACAGCACAGGCTCTAGGGCCAGACTGCTGGGGTTGGGGGTGGGGTCAACTTGCTCTGGAACCTTCCTGTGCCTTCTCTCTCTCATCTGTAAAATGGGGATAATGGTACTCATACCCAGAGTGTTGCTGGGAGAGCTCGTTGAGATGGTGCGGCCAGTGTTGAGAGCAGTTCCAGGAACATGCAAATGCTTGGTTAATATCGGCTCCTGCTGTCATTTCCCAAAGTGTCATTCCCGGACTGCCTGGGTGCGTTGTCTGTTGCTGCTGAGATTGCATGGCACAGTATTTTTGGAACATTTTAATCTCCAGTCTGTCATTTGATCCCCTAAGCTCTCCCTGGAAGACAGGAAAAAGCTTGGGCTATTTCTTATTTCATAGATGAGGAAACTGAGCTTCAGGAAAGTAACACACCCGAGTCGCAGGCCTGCTGCGGCACAGTGGCTGGTGGAGGTGTGAGGAAGGGCATCTGTGGGTGCGAGCAGGTGCAGGGCTCGGGCAGACTAAGTGACCAGCGGACCTCAAGCTGGGCCTGGGGGATGAGTGGTAAGGGCTGGGCTTGCCGGTGGGCCTAGCTGCATTCTGGGAAGGAGCTCTAGCAGGAAATCACGGCGTCCTGAGAGCATCAGCAGGGCTCTGATGTGTGGTTAGGAGTTTTTCAGTCACATCCTCCAGTAAGGAGGACAAGGGGACCATGACGAATGGTTGTTGCTGCAGAATGTTTTTAGCTCTGGCTTCTCTCTAGGGAACACATTGCATTTCCTTGGTCCCTTCTTATTACAGCAGGGAGCTGAAGTTGCACTGAATGTGGAGATTTGAACTCGGGGCTGTCTGCGGATTCCTATCCAGATGACAGCATGAAGGTGGCCTACTGGGAAGAACATGGCAGCGTAGGGCTGCAGATTCTCATCAGAAATCAGGAAGAGTGACACTGCCCCCCATCTGCCTTTCAAGTACACTTACTTCGTTTTGGGGAAAAATATCGCCGGGTTGCAGGGAAAATAGTTTAAAAAGTGCAAAAGTCACTGCGATGCGGGGCATGGTATTGTCATCACGCTGGTAAAGGTGTAGGTTAGCTCACTGGAATGGAATATCCAGATTCTGCCTCCCACAGGACTGGAGGCTCCGTGAGGCCTCCGCGCTTCGCCTTACCCAGGGTCTCCCATCTCCTCTGTCCCGTCACCGCCTTTTCAGCTGGGGACCAGGAGAGGAGGTTCCTCAACCCAAGAGTGCTAGGGAGGAGGAAGCCAGGGACGGAAGGGCAGAAGAGTGCCCTGGGGCTGGGGCGGAGCTTCTGGGATCATTGTTTTACCTATTCACTCTTTTTTTTTTTATATTTTTTTCAGTTGTAAATAGACACAATACCTTTATTTATTTACGTTTTTGTGGTGCTGAGAATTGAACTCAGGGCCTCACACAGGCTAGGTGAGCGCTGTACCACTGAGCCACAACCCCAGCCTACAGGTTCACTTATTTTTTTTGTGAGAATCTATCCGTTTGAGGGCTATGCAGATGAGTCTGGGGATGTCATTGTGGGGAGGGTCCCTGGAGCACAAAGGTGACTGAGCCTCTGCATGTTGTGGGTACCTGGGCTCTTTCCTTCCTGCGCTCTTGTTTGTTTCCCTTGCTGGCTTCTCTGTGGGGATGTAGGTGCCTTTGTGTCCCCCACCCCCCTCACCTGGCCCTCCTCTTCCCCCGTGGCCAGGTTGAAGGTTTTGCAGGTGCCCTACCTTCCTGGGGCCGGTTTTGCAGGTGCCCTACCTTCCTGGGGCTTCCCTGCTCTCTGCCCCAGCCCAGGAGTGAGGATTGTGGGTGCCCCCAGACTGTCAGGAGCCGGGATTAAAGTTGCTGAGTGGCCAGATGACCAGCTCCACAGAGTCAGAGCCTTTGCCCGAGCCCTGCACGTGTGGGGGTGGAGGGTGTTGCCAGCTGAAGGTCCCGAGCTGCTTTCCTTAGTCACTGTCCTTGTGATTGTCTAACTGTTGGCTTGCCCGTGTTGCCGCGCAGAGTCTCGGCAATGCCCCTGCCTCAGAGGAGTGGAAAGGCATTTGTGGAGATGGAACTTGTTCCCCTGGCCATCACCAGATGACCATGCTAATCACAAAGTCGGGGCTGGGGGGTTATGACCACATGGATCCCCCGGCAGGGAGGACAGATGTGTCAGTGAATCATTCCTCTAAGGATGACACACCATCCTGAAGCTTGTGGGGAGGAGTCAGAAAGGCCTGACAAGTACAGTAATGTCTCAATGTCTGTGTCTAGACTTCTCTGAGAGTGTCACAGTGGGTCCTGAGACACCTGACCATCTTTGGGAGGCATGCACCCCTGGCACTCTGCTTTGGGGGTGCCACCTGAGAAAGCTCTCGTGGCTTGGGGTTTCCAGGAGGGATCTGCAGTGGCAGCCCCTCTTTTCCTCCTTGTCTCGAACCCCCGTTCAGGACTGCCTGGTGGCTCGCAAGGAAGCCAGCCCCCTCAGAGGTTGAGAGCTGAGGAGGGCTGAGACAAAGAAGGGAAGCAGGACAGGCTGTCACACCGAGCTCTTCTGCACATAATGGTTCGTATTTAATGGGTAGCAGGAGTGACAAATGTCAGCTACAGCCGCGTTTGGATAAGCAGCTAAAAATTAAACGCCGTCATGTGACCCGTGGTGGTTTAGGGTTTGCCCCAGTGGCTTTACCAGCCAGGTCACACCTTGTAGGGTGAAAAGACACTTGAGAGAGACAGTGTAGGTGACAGCTGTGTCTTTCAAAGGACAGAGTCGGATCTGGAACCATGAGCTCAGTGTATGTGGGTTCTTTGTCCTTTTTGGACGCCAGTGGTACAGCTGGACAAATCCTCCTGTCCTCTCTCTCTGCTTTCAGCCTTCTTCTTTAAGAGTGTGGAGGCTTCTGTGAAGACCAGGCTGTGAGGACTTTGCCCTTGTCTCTACATGGCCACTCTCAGACAGAAGCTCCCGCACCTAACCGCTTCTCGAGACCCAGTCCCGTTCCTCCAAGAGGCCAGTCCAGGGACACAGGCACAGCCTGCTGACCCTGACACTCCTTCTGCATGTGTCTTCATGGAGTCCCCAGGATGGGACAGCACGCCTCTGTTCTGCCGTCTGTTCCCTGGGAGCTCTGAAGGAGGGCAGGCTGGGGCCTTCTCTAGGGGCTGGCAGTGTTTGGCAGGAGAAAGTGAAGATTGGGCCTGGCGGACGTGCAGCTAAGGAAAATGCCCTGGAGAAGGAGAAGAGTCTGGAAAGGGTCAAAGCCTAGAGAGTGGGTGAGGCTGGGGAGCTCTCTTTTCATGGGACTGTACTCAAAATGTTCTTTTCTGCGTGAACTGTGTGTCTACACCCTTGTGAATGGAGCCCAGGCCTGTTTCTGGTAGAGCCATGAAACATTTGCTGCAGCCAGCCCTGGGCTTCCACAGAGGTTTACTCCCAGATGTTTCGGGGGGTGAAAGTATTATTACAACAGCAACATTTTTTTTCTCTTGAACCTTGACTTCTCGGGCCACACCTGAGTCTTCATGTACCCAGGAAGGGGGAGTGTTCAGCTCACTTCTCTGAAATAATTGAAGATTTATAGCTGGCTCCCAGAGCATCAGGAACATCTGAGTTTTTATTGGAGCTGTGATGTGATAACAATAAAAAACACATTTGCAAGTTGGAATGACTCCTCGCTCCTTCTTTTCTCCCACCCAAATCTAAAGCCTGAAACGGGTAGAGAAGTGAAGGTGCCATTTGCCACTGGGGGGTACACATCGCCACCGCTGTGGGGGCGGCAGGTTCCATTCACCATCGGAGCCAGCTCCTTCCCTCTCAGACTGCTGAGAGGTGACGATGACACTTTGCCTGGCCTTGAGTAGGCATTCCTGTTTTGAGCTTCCTTTCAAGGATCTTTGTCTTTTCTGATGATCCAATCATAGAAAGTTTCTGAAATCCTCTCTCAGTCCCTGAAAGCTGGGCCTTCAGCAGAAGCTGCTTCAAATTGGAAGCCGATTTCTGATCTCTTGGAGCAGCCAGAGTTGAAGGGACCAGAGAGCATCGGGAGCCTCTTTCCACCCTGAGCTGGCCGGCGCTGAGTTGTGCCTGGCCCTGGAGATCCGGGAAGGAAAGGAAGGGAGGTGGGGAGGTGGGCCTTTCTGTATACACACGCAGATCCTTGCTTTTTAGGGAACATGGTGATTGGATTGAGATAATCAGGGCCCGTCCACCGAGTGGCCCTGGGAAGAGCAGGTAGCTTACCTGAGCTTCATTGTCCACATCTGTGAAATGGCAAGATTGAGTCAAACTCAGGGGTGTCCTGGGAAGTTTCCTGTTGTAAAATTTCTACTCCTTATTCCTTTGGGGTGCTGTCTGAACTTGGGGGATGAAGTATGGACTCACAGACAGAAGCACTTCTGCACTGAAGAGGAAGCCAAGGAGACATCTGTGTGGATTCTGTGGGGGGACCAAGACGTGGGGAGAGGAGCCAGCTGCCCGTGTCCCATTTGGGGCCCTGCTTGTCCCTGAATTCCAAGTTGCCTGCCTAGAAGTGATAGTTTATTCTACTTGAAACCACCGCCACCAACACTGTTGAGACTGCAGACCTTTCGTTCAGGCAATTTCAGAAATGCTGAATATTGAGGCCACAGCCCTGACCTGGAACCCAGGGGAGAATGTGGCAGATGCTTCTGGAAAGCCCTGTTTATAGCTCTCTGACTCCTTCCTGCTGGGACCTTTCACAAGTTCACCACCAGGAAGCTGAGTCATTGAGGGGTCAGCCGGCATGGCCAAAGGTCATCTGGCGCTGCCAGCAGCACAGACACAGACACAGACGGGTTGGCCGGGCATTTGGGGGGAGCAGCAGGGTGGAGGAGCTGCAGAGGTTCCTGACAGGTCTCCCCACACGGGGCTGTGCCCTCCCTGGGGGTTTCCCAGCAAGAAACCATCTCCTGCTTCATTCACCTCATTTCTTCTCTTTGTTCCTAAATCCAAGGCCAAGGTCAGAGCCAAGTAAGCACAGTGTCCGGGGTGAAATGAGTCCTCTTGTGGTGCCAGAAAGGCTCCATGTCCTTGTGCTGTACCCAGGGGCCTCTCAGGGCCTGGTCCTCACCCCACCTGCTCCTCCTGCCCCAAGCCCTTTTCTTTCTCCTGTGCTTCGTGGCCTGCCCAGCCTAGGTGTCCACTTTGATGTCCCTTCCAGGACCTCCAGGTGTAAAGTAGGTCCCCTGCACCTTTTGCTTTTGCCTCATGCCATTCAGAGCTTGAAGTTTTTTCTTTGTATGAATTTGGTTTCCTTTTTCTTCCCCAGCTAGACTCTGAGCACCCCTGGGCCAGGGCTCCCCTAGGCCGTCACCTCCAGCCTCCAGCAGCACCCTGACATGTAGGTGGTAGGTGGGTCTTTGGGGGCAGAAGGAGCCTACCATTTTACCACTGAGACTTCTGCTTCTGGGTTCCTGTCTTGTTCTCTTTGGGAACCCTGCTGTCAGGTGACTTTGTTTTAAATTACTTTCCAGGAGAGAGTTTTTGTCAACCTGAGATCCCACCCACAGTGGAAGGTTCCTGACATTCGCTCTGGCATCCAGGAAAACCTAAAAATGACTCTCCCTAAATCATAGGAAGTCATTTGTACACGTAGTCTAGCTTAAATTTAGCAGGTGGGTCAGAGGCTGAATGCTGTCTCCCGGGTGCTCCTGCTGGTGTTTCTGGTACGCTGTCACCTTTGTCTGGTGTGAAGGTAGAAGGCGTGTGAAGAAAGAATGCCTGTCCCTGTAAGCCGCAACTGTCCCTGACGCTCCCTACACCAGCCTGTGTCACGCACATAACATGATGGTAGTGACTGTAGGAAATCTGTCTTTGGAAACATCTGGACCCCTGGTTAGGCCTCGAGCTCTCCCTGAACTCTGGGGTGCAGATTTGATGGTGGTCGCATCCTCAGCCATTTCCCTGTGTGCCAGGCCCCAGATGGTTCCCGGTGTGCCCTGCGGGGGTGACACAGATCCGCAGCAATCAGCCAGAGTGTGGGGAGGGCTGAAGGTCCTGCTTTGTGGTGTCTGTGGGTGACACGTACCTGGTCTTGAGATTTTCGTGTGGTTTATCGAGTGGATGTTTTAGCGAGCTGCGTCCTGGGATCCAAGGTGCCAGCGGAGAGCAGTGTGCTGCCCTTCCTTCCTGGTTCTCTCCCAGCTCTCACTGGAGACAGACACACAGGCGCATCACCAGATATAATTATGAGTAGAGGAATGAGCAAGACAGCTGGCGACGGGGTTGCTTTGTAAAATCCTTTTTTCAATGGATGATAGGCTCATCATGGGCAGGCTTCAGAGGCGTGGTGTCTGTCAAGGGCGTGGAAGCTGGTCTTGTAGAAGCTGGCAGGGCCACGCCTGGCTTGGAGACATGCATGGGGCTTTGAGGGCCCAGCACCCCGCCCAGCTCATGCGGCTACAGGCCCTGCTGCTCTGCCAACACCAAGGGCAGTGTCTAGAGCCACTGGCCGTGCTGCCCATTGTCTCTCACACACACAGCTGACTGGTTTTCGTTGGCTCCCCTATGCCTGAGCATTGGTGTGTTGGTTCCTGGGATGCTGCCTCTCTGGGTGGCATGGCCAGCATATGCTGGGGAGGGAAGTGCTGCACCCTTGGGTGGGTGGGGTGTAGGAAGGAAGAGGATCAGCTGTGTCCTCAGCATTTTATCTTCTATTAAAGCTTGCCTTCTGCCTAAGAGCCCTTGGGCTGACCTTCAAGAAGCTTCCTTCCATGACAGGCTCAGCAGCTAAGTGCTGCTGTGTCCACAGATTACACTGTGCATTTGAGACCCCTGGCGGCCTTCACCCGAGACAGGCAAAACCCCTACTCTCCCAGGTGTCACAGGAAACCCTAGGGGACTGTTTGGTTGTGCTGGGATTTCAGATCCTGAGGTATATCTGGAGTGAGCTGTTGATTAGACTTAGGATTTTTAAAAATTGTGGTGAAATTTAATGCTCTTCCCTTTTTAAAGTATACAGTTCGGTAGTGTTAAATTCTTCCATTGTTAACACAACCAATCTTAGAAGTCTCTTCATCTTGCACAGTTAAAGCTCTACCCCTTAAAAGCCAAGTGCCTATTTTCACCACCCCCAGGCCCTAGCAGCCCCCATACCACTTTCTGACTTTTTGAATTTGATTCTTAGAGCTAGATACCTCATAAAATTGGAACCACATGATATTTGTCCTTTGGGGACCAGCTTATTTCACTTTGCATCAGGTCCTTGAGGTTGGTACATGTTGTAGTGTGTTGTTTTTTAAGGCTGCATCACATTCCATTGAATGGATAGACCACATTGCCTTTATTCATCTGTTGATGGATACTTGGATCACTTCTTCCTATTGGCTGTTGGGTATAATCCTGCTGTGAATGTGGGGTTGCAAACATCTCTGAGACTGTGCTGTCAGCTCATTGGGGTATGGACCTACAAATGGACTTGCTGGACCCTGTGATCATTCTGTTTTTAATTTTTTGAGAATTGCATTGCTGTTTTCCATAGCAGCTGCACCCCTTTCCTGACAGTGCACAAGGCTTCCAGGTTTTGTGTCTTGACACAGGTGTTTTTAAGCCTTGAGTAGGCCTGATGCACAGTGACGTACTCCCCTAAATGAAATGCACACTCAGGCACGTTTGTTTTTCAAAGGCTCCACCAGAGTCATAGATTCAGAATGTTCAAGACAGGAAAGAACCTCCTTAGAGACAATCTATTAGCACCATTTATTATTCTTTCAACATGTATTTGCAATTGCAATAGATGGTGAATAAAATACAAGAAACCTCCCATCCCATCGGACTGTGTGCTGGGGGAAGTAGGTGACCAGAGAGGTGAGATGATGGCACAGAGTCCCCCTGGGATTTAGGGGCTGAAGTGGGCAGGAATTTAGTCTTTGACTCTCAGAATGGTTCTCCCTGTTTAGGCACACATTTTGGAGGATCACCCCTGTCTGACAGAGTGAGATGTGTGGTGTAACACCTGTGGACTGTGATGGACCTCTTCCAGAATTCAGGGAGCCTGCCCCTGACTCCCTGCACCCCATCCCTGAGCCGGGAAGTCCCGGTCCTCCAGGGTTACTGTGAGGCATGGATGAGGGGGGCCGAGCCCACTGAGGACTCCCCTGTGCCAGGTCCTTCAGCTGACCTTAGCCCTCACCTGGCTGTTGCCCTGGGGCTCTTTCCCGAGGGTTCAGAGGGCAGGGAGCCCTGAGCAGTGGTGAGGGCCTTGTCCATGGTGGTGAGCTTGGCTGCACCAGATCCAGCAGCAATGCCAGGGAACCTCGGTCCTCAGGGTCAGCCTGGCCTGATTAGTACCTGTCAGAGGTCCCCAGAGTGGCCCCTGGCCCCTAGCAGCCAGGCCAGGTGAGCGAGCTGCCCACAGCACTTTTGTTTGGGATTCTCTGTGCCTGTGTAAACCAACACCAGTGAGTGCCCTCCCCATTAGCTAACTGAGTTTCCTTTGTTACATAATCAGGATTGATTGAAGTAGGCCTGCCCATTCATTTAGAAAGTATGAGGGAAGGGTGAATGCAGGAGCCTCTGAGTCCCTGGGGCAGCAGAGGGCCCCTCCTGCCCTTGGACTACTTCTTGTTAAGTGAAACAGCAGAGTGGAATGGCCACCTGGGCCATGGTAGTGTGAGCTGGTGTGGTGAGCAGTGCTTATGGTGGGCTCGCTCCCCCGCAGGGCAGGCTCTGAGGGCATCTTCTTGCTATGCAGTAAGCAGTGAGGGAATTCCTTACTCATGAAGGAATGAGTAAAAATGGCCCCTTTCTAGGAATTTGCTATTTATCAAAACCAAAACAACCAGAAACAAAAGCCATGGGCAGATGCAGGCCGGATCCCAAGCTTAGGGCCTTGAATCTTCACCAAGACCTTGGAAGGTAGGCGCTACTGTGAGCCCCTCTACAGATAAGTCACTCCAAGATAAGTCCCTTGCCTAAGGTCACACTTGGAGAAGGAGGAGAAGGAAGCAGCCGGAGCTGCCAGCTCCAGATGCATGCGCAGCTCCAGAGCCTGTCCTGCTGGCCCTCGGCCTTGCTGGGCCTGTACTCAGGTCACTGCACCCTGTGAGCTTTGCTCATCAGAAGGGATTGGATCAGGGTTTCATTCCTGTGAAATTCACACTGTGGCCTGGAATCCCTAAAACAGTGCCCTGTGGCTGGTGTCCGTCCTCTGGAGCCCTGATCCTATTCTGTTATCAAACAGGATTCATTCTAAACCTGCAGTGAGGTCCTTTGTGTGTTACCAGCAAGCAAAGAAAAGCAAAGAAAAATACCCACTCAGGCACACATGACAGTCCTCTTAGTGTGAGAGTCCGGGCTGTGTGTGTCAACAGAGAGAGGTAGTGGTTCCCTCTCCCAGGCAAGGAACACACTGGAGCCTTTCCGAGGGTAATCGCAGTGAATATAAGCATTTATTGAGCACCTACTGTACAAGGTAATGTACGTGCTTGTGTTTTCTTGTTTCTTCATCTCAGGGAACACATGGAATTGGGGTTTTTGTAGTCAGGGAACTCAAGTTCAGAGAGATGAAGTAACTTACCCAAGTTTATGCAGCTAAAAAATAGAGTAGGGTTTCCATCACAGGACCTTGAAGACTGGGACCGTCCTGTGTCCTCAGGTCTTAATCATGACATGTGGCCTGACTATGACTGCACAGTTCCCATGTGATTGGATTGGTGAATGGGCGAACCTCAGGCCTGTCCTCTTACACTCAGCTGCCCCAGCCGTGTGCCCAGTGCCCTGAAATATCCCCTCCTCTCACCCCCATCTCTGTGGCATCTCTTTATTAATCTGGTTTTCCCAGCCAGGATGCCATTCCCTAACACCAGACCCTGTGTGGTGGTTGAGCTAGGTTGTATAAGATTCTGTGTTTGGAATTCTTAGCCTAGTGTGGTTGGATGATTGACAGAGGGGCAGGGTCCCTCACTGACTGGCTTTGGGACCCTGGGCCAGTCACATTACTGTTTTCTCATTAGTGAAACAAAGGGGTTCAGAACTCTGAAAGCAAGTGCAAGCCCTCAGGGAGCACCACCGTGCCAAACACGATGGCAGGGTCACGGGGGCCACCTGCCCCGGCTGGGTTGGTGTGCTCCTACAGGGCTTCAACACAGGCTCCTGTTCATCACGGCGAGTCCACCTATGTGCCAGGAAAATAAAACAGTTTTGAGGGCGAGGCGTTTCTCCAGTTCTCCTCGGACATCTTGTCCTTACTAGTAAGTGGATGTTTATAAGCCAGTGACAGCCACAAGACTGGCTGAGTCAGCGGGAGGCCCTGAGTGGTCCACTTTACTAGCGGTGAGTTAAATTCCTTCTTGGAAGCAGCCTGCCTGCGCATTTCAGTCTTAGCCTTTGAATATTGCTAGGATTTGAATATCCCATCCTAAACACATTGAGATTCAGTTGCATGGAGAGGCAGGATCTTTAAGAGGTGACGAGTGTTGAGGATCCGTGCCATCATTGTGGGAGTGGGTTGGTTATCACAGGAGTGGGTCCTGTTGAAAGTGGGAGTTTGGCTCCGCCCTCGCATCTTGCCCATGCTCGCTGCCCTTCTGCCTTCCGTCATGTTGGGATGTAGCACAGAGGCCTTGCCAGCTGCTGGCACCGCGTCCTTGTACTTCCCAGCCTGCAGAGCCTGACTCAGATGGGCTGCTCCTGTTCTGTCTGCTTGGCGACTTTCTGTTATAGCAGCGGAAAATGCACTGAGAGAAATACGAGTGCCAGGCTCCCGACCCTCCAGATGCCCTGCCTGCCTGTGACCTTGGCAGGCGAGTGGTTCACACTCTTTTTCAGGAGGCAGAATAGGTTTGTGTTGAACCATTTCTCAGTCCCATTTGGGACCAGTGGTCAAGCCGATGGCAGAGGTTATGGGACAGAGTGGAGCCCTGTGATCTCTGGGAGTGAGCTGCTGACTTTGCCTCTGAGCATCTGCTTGCAGACTGAGCATAGATGAAGCCCCACCCCGCTAACCTTGACTGCAGGAACATTAGCAAGTGAGGATGACTTAGCAAGTGAGCTGACACAGGGCAGCTCCCTCTTCCTCAGGCCGGACACATAGGAGGTGACAACATAGGAGCAGAGCACATTGGGGACAGAAGGGGAGTTAGAGATCACAGTGATCCCTCAGCATCCATCCCTTTGTAAGAGATCGGGTAGCCTAGTGGTTGGGAGCAAGGCTCTAGAGCCACGTCACCTGGCTTCCAGTCCTGCTTCTCTTCTTTGTGCCCTTGAAGCAAGTTGCTTAGCAACTCTGTGCCTCAGTTTTTCCATTTGTAAAATGCTGCTAATATTACTATTATTATTTTATAAGTGGAGACATTGAGGGCTCAGAAAAGCAAGCAACCTGCCTGAGGGCACATAATCTGTTAGTGCAGCTGCAGGACCTGTGACCCAACCCCCTGCTCCTCTTACCAGAGCCGGGCAGGTAGGTAGGAGTGAACCTGCAGCTCAGGTTTCCCTCCAGCCCAGTGCCCACTCTCCATTTGGTGAGGTCACCAATTTCACCCATGAAATCCCAGCCCTTTTACTTGGAATCCTGGGAATTTACCCCACCTGTAGGGCAGAGATCATTTAACCCTTTGGAGCAGGCCATAGACAGGATGTTCTGAGAGTATCCTGGGTGTGCGGGCCTGGGCCGGGTAGGGCTCTGTCATCCTCTCGGCTTCTGCTGTAGATTCTCTAGAGAGGGGGAGGAGCCAGTCTGGCTCCTGGGCCAGGAATGTAGGAATGGCATCCTTCCAGCTATAGGCGAGGCTGCTGAGCTGTTGCCCTCTGTACAGAGCGAGGCCTAAGTGGCCTGTGATGTTACCAGGACCTCGTGAGTGGCTGCAGCTTCGGAGAGAGTGGCCGGCCCGTCCAGTGGCCCCTCTGGCAGGGCCTCTGTTGCCTGGGCCACCCTCCACCAGGTGCGGGAAGGCCTGTCTTGCTTACTGTCAGCGTCTTGTAGCTCCTGCCCCATTGCTCTCGTGAGCTGTATGTAGCCACGGAAAACACCTGACCGACACTAAATTCCAGACTCCTCAGCAAGGAATTCAGGGCCTCCTGGAGTCTGGCCCCAACCTGCCTCTCTTCTAGCAGACACGTGGCGACCATCGAATGCCCCAGCAGCCTCCTGAGCCTGGGTGGTGCTGCCTTACCTTGGTGTGACATTCCCCTGTGCGCCACGCCCAGCCACCAGGCCCTGTTGCCAGAATCATCCAGTGTCCACACGCCCCACACTCAGAATTGTTCTCTTCCCCTCCAGGCCATGTTTGCCCCCCCCCAAAGTAAAATAGTCCAAAGAATCAAAGAGAACAGAAGGGACCATAGTGACAGCTCTTTGTTTTCTTATAGGTCCACATACTGTCCCTCTTCATAAGGGCAGTTTACGTGGCTCTTTTTCTGGCCACCCTCTGTCTTGGGTATGATCTAGGCTCTGAACCCCTACACCATGGCCACCGCTGAGGCCAGTGTCCAGGGGAGGTGGGGTTGGTGCTGTGGGGCTTCCTCCGAGGGAGCCCAAGGAACCTGGCTATCCTTGTCATGTGGAATTATCATTTTCTACCAAACACACGATGGGAGCTCTTCACTTAGTCCTTTGCCTCCCCAAACAGCAGTGTCCCTCAAAACCCGCCCCAGGGGCCCTGGGAGTTGCAGGGATTTTGTCTGCAGAGCATGAGTGACAGGTGCCACTGATCCTTTGTGGTCCCTGCCCCGTACTTCAGAGACAGCAGGTGAGGGCCGTGGCTTCCGTAGGTGAGCAGGGACATTGACCCGGCGTGGCCTGACGGGGAAGCATGTCTTCCTTCCTTCTTGAATCCCTTTCTGGCTCTTTCCAGTGAGCTGGCCTCTATGTTGACACATGGAGGTCCTCAGCAGCAAATCTCCGGAGCGCGTGGGGGAGCGTCTTCCAGTGCACCTCCCGGCGACAGCACAGTAAGTAGCCATCCTCCCACCCACCTGCTCTTTGCAGAGGGGGAACTAATGGGATGGTATTTTCTCTAGCCACTGTCCACATTTTAAAAGGCCCAGTTTTCCTTTTGGCTGTGTGTGTGTGTGTGTGTGTCTGTCTGTCTTTTGGAAGATTTTTTTTAAAGGCATGATTTGGAATTTTGACCTTCTGACTGAACTCAGATGTGCCTGAGCCTGCTGGGGTGTCGCGGTTCCCCTCAGGGTCCTTTGCGTAGCTTCTCTCTTGGTGAGCGGCGTGTGGAAGGCTGCTGGATGGTGCCCCGTGCTTCCTTGTGGTGAGCTTCTACACAGCATTTCAAAGGACCAGGGTGTGACCGTTGAGAGCCCTATTACGAGCCTCTCTCCTGCCCAGAGCGTAACCAGGAGTGGGTTCTGACTCAGGGTGCGGGTAGCTTTGATGGGTGAGTGCCAGGGGCTCACTGTGTTCAGTGTTCCTTGATGTGGCTTGGGCTTCTGCATTTGCAGTGTGGGCCTCTCAAGGACTTTAGAAGGTGGGACAGGGCTGTCCACATCCTGGATGAAGGTTGCTGCAGAAGGGAATCTCTCCACCGCGCACTGTGCCAGAGGTCTCTCTTCCCGCTGGCCTGCGCTGTGATCTGCAGCGTGGTGTTTCAGGACGAGGACTGGCTCCTGGGCTGGTCATCTCCTTGGTGGGCTCCCAAGTGCAGTGGAACGCAGCGCTGTGGCTGGGCTGAGGGGGCAGGTGGGAGAGCTGGCTGGGCTCAGGGCGTGGCTGGGCTTGGGCCCACGGTCAGGCGCTTTCCCAGGCTTGGATTTCATAAGCATCAGGGCTGCTCGGGATCAGGCAGGATAGGATGCAAGACCTTGGAGGCAGAGGCTACCACTGTTCGGCAGTTCTCTGGTGCTTCCTGGGTGCCTAAGCCTTGCTTCCTGTCTTTGGGAGGAGGCCAGGAGCAGAGATGGCTTGGCCTGGCTCCTCGCAGGAGCTGTGCGTGCTCATCGCTGGGTGCTTCTTCTTCACACCATGACCCGGGAGCCCGGGTGTCCCCTCTGTGCCCTGCACCCCAGAGTCCCTGGCTCCACATGAGCGGATTCTACATTATCTTCCCTGATCCTAAAAGTGCATGTGCTTTGGACACGGAGGTGTTTTATTCATGAGAAATTGAGAAGGGAGGGTTGGGAGTCACCAGCTGCTCCCCAGCAGGCAGAGAGTCAGCGGCCCGGTGATGGGTACCGTGGGGCCTGGCCTAGGCCATGTCCTTGGCAGGATCTTCAGGGACAGCTAACGACACCCTGCTGGACTCAGCTTGCCCAGGCCTGGACCCCAGGTTCCCCATCCATGGGACCCTGACAAGTGGCTTTCCTTCTTGCCGTCCCAGTTTCCCATCTGAAGAGACAGAGACTGGGCTGCATGCTGTCCCTCTTCAGGGACCTCATACCTCCCGTTATATGATCCTTGATCTCACTTGGGACAGAAATGCATTTTCCACTCTCCTCCCTCCTCCCTCTTCTCCTCAGCGAGAGCAGGCCGAGGAGGTGGCCTTTCCTGTCTGTCATCTTGGGGAGAATCTGAGTAGAGGCTGACCCATCGGTCCCTTGTTGGCGGTGCCCAGAGCCGGGGTAACACAGGTGTGGAGTTGGGTTTGTACCTGGGTCCTCCTGTAGAGTCATGGTTCTGGGGCTGCTGAGAGCTTCCACAGGTCACATAGCGAGTGGCAGAGCCAAGCCAGAGACCAGGTCCCCCGATTTATGGGCCAGTACATTCTCCTTTCCACCCCTGAGAGTGGGCTGCAGTTGTGAAGGTGGAGTGTGGAGAAGGGGCACAGTGCCCAGGCAGAGACGAGGGGACCTCCTTTGCCTGGGCCCAGCTCCTAGGCTTCAGCCTGCTCCCTGGCACTGCCAGAGTCAGCTGGGCACCTGCTTGATGGCTGCGCTTCCTGCCTCAGGGTTCCGCTTGCCCCTTGGCTCCAGCTGCACTTTCACAAGTGTGTTCAGCAAAGTGTGACTGATGGTTAACTGAAGACAGCCTGCCGGGCCAGCAGGCTCGGGTTTAGGAAGGGCTTTGTTCAACCTAGTTAAACAGGTTTCTTTCTTGAAGGACTCCACCGGCCTTCAGCACGATAATTGCGCTGTGAATTTCCAAGCAGTGCGGATCTCTGCAGATGGAAAGAGCTGGAAGCGGGGAGGAGAGCCCTGCTGCTAGGTGGGACAGCCCAGATGGGAAAAGTGGTTGGTGGGAGACTGTCCCTGGGGGTGCGTGCTGTTTCCTCTCTCTCCATTAATTTCCATTTTCATCCTCTTTATCCTCACTCCTTTTTTTTTTGTATTTTAAAAAACTAAAGTGAAATAACAAAATTTGTTTCTTAGCTCTTTTTTTTTAATATTTCTCTTTCATTGTAGTTGAACACAGTACCTTTATTTTATATATTTATTTTTATGTGGTGCTGAGGATGGAACCCAGTGCCTAGACGATGGCTAGGTGAAGGCTCTACCGCTGAGCCCCAAGCCCAGCCCTGTCTCAGCTGTTTTTAAGCATACAGTTCAGTGGCATTGGCTACACTTAGGTTGTTACTTAGCTCTTGCCACCATTCAGCCAAAGACCTCTTTACCTTGCAGAACCCAAACCCTGCACCCATTAAACACGAACCTTCCCATACCTCCACCCCAGCCTCCAACAGCCCATTCTGCTCTGTCTCTGAATCTGACTTCCGCTATGTCCCCTCAGTGGACTTGGGAAGCACTGGTCTTTTCATGACTGATTTATTTCACTCAGCACAATGTCAGGTTCACACATGTTACGGCATATGTCAGAATTTCCTTCCTTTTTAAGGCTGAGTAATATTCCTCAGTATGGGTAGACCACCCTTCACCCCTCGTGGACATTTGGGTTTCTTCTGCTCCCTCCCTCGCTTTTTCTCCTCTGGTCCACAAGTCCAAATTGACTGTCGTCTCTCCAGCAAGCTGCTCTGCCTCACTTCCTACGTGCTTGCCTTTGCTCTTTTCTGCTGCTGGTGCGCCTTGCTCCGCCCTCTGCTCTTTTCTATGCTCCTTTTTGGCCCCCGGGTGGGCCATCCTCCTCCCTCTTATCACCCACTTGTGTTATTTTTCCCACTGTCCATCCTTCCCTCTGTCCTGGTGCCGACCTGGGCGGGTGCTCGGTGCAGGCAGGTGGAGACTCGAAGGTGCTCAAGAGGAAGGAGGCTCTTTGCAAAGCTGTGGCCGCGGGCGCCCTGCTCACGGCCGACCTGCCTCTGTCCCAGGCAAGTGTCATTAAATATCAGTGCCCTTGAGCACCCTGAGGACAGGGAAATCCCGAGTGCAGAGACGCCCAGGCCTTTCCTTTTTCGTTTGAGGTTGGTGCGATTGGGTTCAGTGCATTTGTATAACTTAAAAAGAGGGTCTGGAGGTGCTGAATCAGTCTCAGATTTCCTTGTAAGTCTCCGTGTAATGCCAGGTTTGTGGAGGAGACCTTCCTGGCATGTCACCTCTGTAGAGGAGGGATGGCAATTGTCAACTGTCAGCCTGGACTCATGTTTCCTAGTGCTCTAGGGATTAAGACAGACGGGGACATCCACACCCCGGGACTGTGAGTGCTGTACCTTGGGTTGGCTCCACACCGCCTCTGGCCCCGCCCACCTCTGTGCCCACTACCAGCCCTCGGATACCTGTCCTTGTAGGAACAGAGGCAAATTCCGAGTGAAGCCAGGGCTTTCCTACCTGAAAAGAGGCGCTGCAGCAGCCCTTCCCCAAGGCATGGGGACCTCTGCCCTGGACTGGGCCTGACAGAGACACTGCTTGTCCAGAGTCCCAGGATAGTCCCCAGGGAAGGGCTGCTACCTCTGCTCTGCTTGAGTCGGCAGGTCATGTCCTGGCTTGAGAAATGCAGTGAAATCTTTCCTTTACAGCGATAAGGAAAGGTCTAGATGAACAGTGACCAGCCAGCGAGTGCAGTCTGTGAAATGTGGTTCCTACTGGGGGAGACAGGCTGAGACACAGTGCCCTCCACCCCGGAGGGTAGGTGCCTTCCTTCTTCAGCAAACATTTGTTGGGGCCCCAGGATCAGTCCATCTTAGCAGGCACTGGGGATCTGTGAATGAGACAGACACTCGTACCCTGGAAGACCATATACCAGACCATGTTAGATTCTGTGAGGCCCCTCTCTGAGTCCTTTATTACTAACAAGGGTGGAAATAGACACATGTCTCATTTGATGCTCTCATTTGGTCATCCCATCAGTGAAGAGACCCAGGCCAAGAGAGATTAGCCCACATGTCCAGGGTCACACCAGGAGCCACAGGATCTGAATTCACCCTGGCTCTCTGATGCCAAAGCCCAGGCTCTTGACCACACACTGGCCCGTTAGGCTCTTGCCTGAAACCTTGAGCAATTTCAGGCATCCTTTAGAAATTAGTGCTGGAGCACCGGCACTCCCAGGGACAGACATCCCCCACTTCCCCCCGAGAGCACTCTGCATTCCCTCCCCTTCAGGGGTCGCTGGCAGCCACCCAGCACTGAGCCCAGGTGTCTGACTGAGGCCTAGCAGCTTCTGGGCTGGTGCACTCCGTGGCTTCTCTTTCTCTTGATCTCCTTTGCTCATTCTGTATCCTCTTGAAGAAACATAAAGGTTTAGGGATGCTGACAGGCTCCTCCCGGAGGCCCCCCCAGGACCCTGATCCCCTTGGGCAGCGATTTCTATGTTCTTGTCTGTCTCTGTTTTCACTGTGGGTCCGTCTAGGCCTGAGGCATCTCTGTGTCTTCAGTGTCACCCTCCATAGGCGTGGCTCAGAGCAGGGCTCAGGACTATGTTGAATGAATGAATGGGGAAAGGGAGTCAGGTGGCTTGTGGGGTTAGGCCAGGGCTCCCTTAAACCCCTGGGATAAGAGAACCCAGGTCCCGTGAGCTCCTGAAACTTAAGGCCTCCCTCCTTCAGGGCTGGGCTGGGGAGGTCTACCCCGACTTGGGTCTTCCACTTGCCATAGGTGGCCAAGCGCTGAGCTTCTAATAAGGCTGGACCCAACTTAAAGAACAGATTTATAAGCGGAGACAATCTTCCTTTTTTTTTTAAGCATTAAGAAATGCCCTTTCTTTGAGGAAGTGGTGATGGTGGCAGGGTGTTGGTGATCGTTGCTTATGTTATTATTTTTATGTCCTTTCTTGGCGAAACAACAAGTTGGCAAGAGCCTGCCCGTTTTCTTTGTGCTTTTAATAGCTGGCAAAACCTGAAATCTGGAAGTGACCACAAAGGTAGATCACTGGTGTTCACATTGTTTCTCCGGCCCTGGGTGTCAGGGGTCTCTGTTTTGGGGACCTGGAGGGAGCCCTGCTGTTGGGGGTCCAGAGTTCTTTGCCTTGTGTTTAATCAGAGAAGCCCTTTTTCCTTTTTATATATTAGGTGTTCTGTACGGATCTGTTTGGAGATGAAAGGATTCTCCTACCAAAACTTGGAGCGCCCTGCCTCTAGGCTGGAGGATGAGGGGGTGGGGAGGGAAAGAGGAAAGGAGGCAAGAATCCCTCTGTGTGGCAGGGTGGAGCCTACTTGGGTCTTCCACTTGGCAAGTACCTCTTACCTCTGTGCTAGTCGGGGCTCTCTAGACAAGCAGAGACAATAGGGTGTGTGTGTGTGCGTCCCCAGTTTATTTTGAGGAATTGGCTCACATCACTGTGTGAGCTGGCAAGTCCAAAATCTTGAGGGCGGGCAGCAGACTCCTAGGGAAGAGCTAATGCTGCAGCCCATGTCCAAAGGTAGTCCAGAAGCAGAATTTCTTCCTTCCTGAGGGCCTCTAACTGATTAGATCGGGCCCACCCACAAGAGCTCAGTAATTTATAAAGATAGTGGCATCCAGTAGAGAAAATGCCTCAAAAGCAGCCCTTAATTAAACCAAGTCAGTGCTTAAAGGTGCATCTTATCTGAAAACTACCTTCACAGAATCATCTGGACTGATGTTTGACCTGGGTACCCTGGGCTGGCCAGGTTGAAACAGGAAGTTGGTCTTCCCACCTGCTCGGGTGCGGTTGACGCCTGAGCAGCCGTCGGGAAAACCAAGGCCAGGTCTTGGCCTCCAACAGGCAAGACTGTGCGCAGGGGTACATTAAGAACAAGACCTTTTATATTGAAGTGTTACCTTGTAAAAATGAAAGGATGTGAAGTGTTTAGAGGAGATGAGGTGGGTGAGACCCAGGGGGTTCTGGGAGATTTCCAGGCAGGGCCTGATCCGAAGTTTTCAGGTCATCTCAGAGATGTGAGAGTGCAGAAGACGACAGAGCCAGAGTGGGAGCCCAGGATGGGAGCCCACCGCCCGCCGCTCTCCATGCCAGCAGCGCTGCGGAGGTCCTCAGCAAAAACTGTCCAAGCCTCGTCTGTGCGGAGTATACCGACTTATTGTCACTCTTCCCTAGGGCCCAATGCAGCATAGCCTCGTCGGTGGCCTTTGTAGTGTGTTAGGTATCGTAGGTGACCCAGAGATGATTTTTACAGAAGGATGTGCCTACATTATATACAAATGCTACACCTTTTACAGAAGGGACTGGAACATTCTCAGATTTGGGATATCCCATGGGTCCTGGAACCAGTTCCCACAAAGTGGGGGGGCAGCTGAACTTCTGTTTACCTGGGACTCCGATTTTATGAAGGTCCTCACACGCATTGTGTCACTGCCACATGCAACAAAGGTGTTTTTCATGGACTGTCGGAGGTCCAGAGAGGTGAAGGGACTTGTCAGCAGTCCTGCCGCCGGCCAGTGGCGGGCTTGGTAGGCTCTCCCTCCCCCACATCCCGCGCCCTTCCCTTGTCCTTTGCCCCCATGACGGGACACCATGAAGACTGTGGCTGTGCGGCAGGAGAGGCGCGGGGGGGCACTTTAGGGGGGAGAGAGTAAACACACCTCCTACCAGGAGCCCAGTGATGCCGTTTCCTCCGCGGCTTTGGGTCCCGGGTCCTCTTCTCTCGGCCTCCTTACTAACGAGCGCGGTTTATGTTTTCTTGTTCCTCCACAGACCCGAATGCAGAGTTTGTATCCAGATCCCAAAGCCCAGTACACAAGTATTTACGGAGCCCTCAAGAAAATCATGCAGACGGAAGGCTTTTGGAGGCCCCTGCGGGGCCTCAATGTGATGATGACGGGCGCAGGGCCGGCCCACGCCATGTATTTTGCCTGCTATGAAAACATGAAAAGGACTTTAAATGATGTTTTCAACCACCAAGGAAACAGCCACCTAGCCAATGGTATTTTGAAAGCATTTGTGTGGAGTTAGCTCTCTACTGAACATGCTCCCGGGGCCTTCCTCCCGGGACCCCGCAGCCTTCGTCTCCAGCGGCTGGCGCAGCACAGGACTCTAGGGAGCCGCTGTCCCGTCCGCTCCTTCGCGCTCTGAAGCCGGGGGAAGCCGGTGGCAGTGTGTTTCGGTGTTCGTTGTTGTGGGCTCTTTTTGGTTTTTGGCTTTTTCTTTTTTTTTTTTTCCAAAAACAATTAATGATCAGACCTAGGAAAAAAAAAAAAAAACCCGAATAGAAACAAAACCTTTGAATGCTGGATTCAAAAAAGCAAATGTTATGTGGACAGCTCCTTTGAGACTGTTTAAAAACTGGTACTGCAGGTCTCCACAGCGCCAAGATCTAACTAAGCTTTAAAAGGTCAAGAAGTTTTATGGCTGACAAAGGACTTGTGCCCCTGCGGAGGGCCTTTCCCACTCTGAGCTTCGGGAGACTCGGGGACTTCTGCCCCCACCCTTCCGTGTGTCCGAGTTGCATCTCTGCGAGCGAGATGGTTTTGCGTGGTTGATCCGAGGGAGACAGGGCTGGGTGGGGTGACGTGGTGGCGGGCAGCTCTTATGCAGGGCACGCGGTACTGTGCCGCTCGACAGGCTCCTGCTCCTGTCGCGTGGTGTCACCTTCCATTGTTTTTTTGCTTGGGTGTAGAAGGGGCACCGTGGATATCAATTTAAAGTGTGCTTGTTTTGACAGTTCATTTTTCAGCAGTAGAGAGACAGGGCCAGTAATAATGTGGTTTTTTTTTTTTCCCCTCCTTCTTTTTGTTCTTAGAGACCCAAAATGCATTCCTCCCATCAGTAAGCCTTGGAAATAAGGGCACCAGGCGGGGTTTGCAATCATTTCTTTGGCTTGTAAATGACTGGCCCTCCATTGCATTTGTTGAGAAGGTCACTAAGAGCCACGCCCTGGTTCTCCCCTGAGCCCAGGACACTGGGCCCTCCTTTGACCCTAGGTGCCTTATGGACTGGTTTAGCTCCTTGAGGGAGGTTTGTTAAGACCCACGTCTGCCCTGCGCTGTCCCCAAAGCATCATGGTTTACGCTGTGGTCGCATTTTGGCTTTTCTGGGGGATAATTGGAAGTGTGTACACAGGGGAAGGGCCTTGTTATGTGCATTTCTGAGGAGGGAGCCTGCTGTCCGTCCCTCAGCCCCCCAGCTTCCAGGGGTCATTTTGATTACCAGGCTGTGGCCCTGCAGAGGGAAGAAATGCAAAGCCAAAAGCAAAATTCCAGGCATGAGTCTAGACTTTTGAAATTCCTGGTTCTTGAAGCCTGACCAGAGGAGACCCTCAGGTAGGGTTGGTCATTCAGGAGACCCTGGAACTCTGTTAGATGCCAGTCTTCCTAACTTCTTCTCTTACTCATTTGCCTAAAAATACCTGGGCATCACTAAAAGTTTTTTCCTAAGTGATTTCCCTTCTGCTGTCTTCCCCTGTCAACCACAGACATATTATCCCCTTAGATGAGCTTAGCTTGAGGGTACAGTCAGCTAGAATGCAGACAGAGGCGAGGGACAAGAGAAACTGGCAGTGGAGAAAACTGTGAGGTGTGGCTTCTGAACACCGACAACGTGAGCAGGTCTAGCCTTTTCCCAGGGTTGAGGACAAGAAAAGGAATGAGGTTTCTGCAAGGGGGGACCTCTGCCTGTGTCACCCTTCCCCATTGTACTCAGCATTTCCAAGTAATTGGAAATCGCCAGTGACCTTGGTATTGGCTCAGGGTGTGAAGCCTCAGTGCTCACTGAGTGGAGTCAGCAGATTTCGCTCCTTAGCGTGCTAGGGTCCCCTGAGTTCCAGGGACTTCCTCGGAACACTTGGTGCCAGAGTGTAATTTTCTGGAGTTTGTTTTGCAGGGATAGCTGGGAGTTTGGCCACCCTGCTCCACGATGCGGTAATGAATCCGGCAGAAGGTAATGTTCCATGGTTCCACAGAGGGACAGTAGGGGACGTACAGAGGGGCAGGAGAACAGGTGGGCGGGAACGGGGGTGTAGAGAGTGCGCCAGGGCCTCCTGGCCCTCACCAGAGCCAGAAGGAGCGCTGGGTTCTCGGTCCATCAGACTTCAAGAAGGAGCAGGAGCGTTGGAGCTCTGTGGTCTTCCTGCGGTGGAAAATACCGGAGGTGTGGTCCCCAGACCCGCAGCCACCCGGGAGGTATTAGAAATGATGATTCTCAGGACCTACCTCAGGCCCACTGAAGCCAGCCCCTTGGAAAGGACTGAGTGTCTATTGGAATAAGTGCCCTGGGGACTCCACACATGCACGTGTGGCTACCGGTGTGTGCAAAGGTGCATGCTCACACCCACCTGGCCCCTGTTAACCTTTATCAACCCTAGACAAATTTTAGGGGGGCATCTATTAGGCCTTTTGTCCAGTTTGCTTTTTAAAAACTTTGAATTGATGATGGCAGATTTCAGGCATGGGTGACTGAAGAGGGAATGGTATTATGAATCCTTGTGTATCCATTGCTTCTGCTTCAAAAATTAGCAGTCAGCCATTTTGTTTGGGCTCTATTTATTTTTTTCATTTGGGTTTTGGAGTATTCTAAAGTAAACAGCCATGCAGACGTGAGTTCTGTTAGCTCTTTTGTATATCCCTGTGTCCTCGGCCAACAGCAGTCAGAATAGTGAGGAAGTATGGGGCCTGATACTGGCTGTGTCTTCAGCTGGGTCATTCCCTGCTTGGTGGTGGCCTCGGGTGACATACAGACCCCCCACACACACACATACTGCACACCTGAGAATGATCCCTTGCCAGAAGGGAGAATTGAGAGAGAAGTTTAGCAATTTGAGTCTTAGGTGATGAATTTGTCTTTTTTTTTTTTTTTTTTTTTTGTCTTTGAAGGAATTTCTCACTTGCTCTCAGCTGCTTCTCATGTCTCAGCAGACAGGGGCTTGTTCCTACCCTAGGGCTAGGCTGGGTCACAGTGGGAGGCGGGGCAGGAGTCTTTCAACCCTGCTGAGGGCAACAGGTGTGGGAGGAATGATGCAGGCTCCTTTTATGCTGGTTCCCTCCCCATGAGCAAGCGGGAGGCATGCTGAGTGACAGGCACCGGGGTCTCACGTGTATTTGGAAAGCAGAGAGCTCGGAAGGTGGCCTGTGTCCAGTTTATCTCTCACACACTTTCTCCAGAGGTGGAATATCCTGAAGTCTATTTACCTGTCCTTGTGGCTTATCCTGTGATTTGTTCAAGGCAGATCCTCTGAGGTCAAGAAAGAGGTCTTCTTGGGCTGGCAGGAAGTAGTTTAGAGGCAACTCCAAATCTTCAAATAGATAAACACGACTACAGTCACTCCTTGGTGTTCACTGGTGCTGGCTGGACACCAGGATCCACAGATGCTGAAGTCCTTTATATAAAATGGTGGAGTATTCGCGAGTGTCCTCCCACCTTTAAATCATCTCTAGCATCACTTATAAGACTTAATTCAATGTGGACGCTCTGTCAATAGTTGTAGTACTGTCTGGTTTAGGGAATAAGGACAGGAAAACAGTTGGTACCTGTTCAGTACAGTTTTTTTCCTTGAATGTTTTGGTACACAGTTGGTTGAGTCTGCAGATGTTAATCTAGATAGTGTGGAGGGCCAACTCTCTGTCTTATGCTTCCTTTTAAAAAAATTTTAAGACGATTCATGAAGGAACCTAGCCAGTTACCAGTCAGCCTGTGTTAACTGAGGGAGGATTTATCCTTTCTAAAGGAGAAAAAAGTGAGACTCAACTCTTGCCCTTCCCCTTGTCATTACTGTTGATTTAGGGTCTTTATTTTAAAGTGAAGCGAGTCATATGTGTTCATTTGGCAGTGGGAAGACAGTGTTAAAACTCTGAAGTCTTGGGAGCACGGCCTCATTCACTCTTGGCCTGTGACCCACTAATTACTTTTGTATTAATAAAGCCAGGGTCTGCCCTGGAGATTGTCACTGAACTTGGGCAGATGTAATTCCAGTGTTGTCCCAAGTGCACCGTGACATAGAAGCTAAAATGACCATTGGAGTGAGCTCGGGGAAGGCTTTGGATCTGTGGTGGGTGCAGGAGGTACTGGAAGCCAGGACCTGGCAGCTCAGCTTGGCTCATCTGGCCTAAAGCAGCTGCCTGGGTTGGGGACGACCTTACTCAAGATTCTGGCAGGAGACACTTAAGGAACTAGTCTTCCTGGCCCTGGGTCCTGGAGATAAAGTGTCACACCAGGATCCACCCTCTGTGGCTTCTCGGGCTGGGCTGTGAGTGCTCGTTCTTCCTACTTATTGCCAGTAAGTCTAATATGCTTGTTTCTCTTTATTGGCTTGGCCTCCCATTTCACTCCGACGTGGGGTGGGGCCAAACCTACCACCTGTCCACTGCTGCCCGTCTGGCCCGCCCCGCCTCAACACAGTGGTGAAACAGCGCTTGCAGATGTACAACTCGCAGCACCAGTCAGCCCTCAGCTGCATCCGGACCGTGTGGAGGACCGAGGGGTTGGGGGCCTTCTACCGAAGTTATACCACGCAGCTGACCATGAACATTCCCTTCCAGTCCATCCACTTTATCACCTACGAGTTCCTGCAGGAGCAGGTCAACCCTCGCCGGGACTACAACCCACAGTCGCACATCATCTCAGGAGGGCTGGCTGGGGCCCTGGCTGCGGCCGCCACAACCCCCCTGGACGTCTGTAAGACCCTCCTCAACACGCAGGAGAACATGGCACTCTCCCTGGCCAATGTCAGCGGCCGGCTGTCGGGCATGGTCAATGCCTTCCGGACGGTGTACCAGCTCAACGGGCTGGCAGGCTACTTCAAAGGCATCCAGGCACGCGTCATCTACCAGATCCCCTCCACTGCCATCTCCTGGTCCGTCTACGAGTTCTTCAAGTACTTCCTCACCAAGCGCCAGCTGGAGACTCGAACTCCATACTAAAGGAACAGGCTGTGGGAAGTGGTTCCAGAATCTTTTGTTCTCAGAAGGCTTCTCCTGCCTGCCTCAGTCCCCTCGCCCTCACACCCAGGTCCTTTCTTGCAGGGTGCTCCCGGCAGGCCCTTAGAAATAGGGGAGGACCGGACACCCGCTGACCTGATGGCTGTCCGTGGGGACATCCTTGGGGACATCCAAGGAGGCAGTGGTTGGGAAGGACTTTTGGAAGGGATGCGAGAAAAGACTTTCTCCTCCTGCCCCGAAAGGAATGTAGCTTTTCTGCTTCACTGTGACAGTCTCCTCCGTAGATCCTTAGATCACACAGCAGGGAAGAGGAAGCGCAGTGACCAGTCACATTAAAGGAAGAGTTTATGTATATAAAGGTTCCATTACAGTCTAAAATAGGTGGATAATGTTTATCCTTTATTTTTCTACGTAGAAGTTTTTGAATTTGTGTGTGTGCTTGTGCGTGTCCATAAATAGTGTTACAGCTGGGATGATCGCGTTGTTTTTTTTTTTAAAAAAAAAAAGAAGAGTGCTGAATTCTTCCATCCTGCTCATTTCAGAGGCACCAAAGTAATAAATGGCTGAGTGTGGCCTGAAACTGTGTAGCACCCTCAGATAGAAGTTTCACTTGAATGTAAAATAATAAATATTAAGTTAATATTTTGAATTTCTCTTTTACTGGGGGAAAAAGGTACGTTAAAAAAAAAAAGATCAAAATAATGATATATATTACTTGCAGTTTTTTTTTTTTTTTTTAAACCTAATCAATCACCTTCATGTGCCTTTTTCTTTGTTTTTCCTAAAAATTCCAGGACCAAAGATCAGGCCCTGGCACTTTTTCTCCCACTGTGTACAAACACGCACACATATGGGGCGGTGGGCTGCTCACACTGCAGGTTGGTGGCTTCAGTAGCATTAGGTTGACTAGTCTTAAACCTGCTGAGACTGGTCCTTCCTTGTGAGTGGTGTGGCTCTGCCTCCCTGGGTCAGCACTTAGAAGCCCTTGACAAGCCAGCATTTGGCTAGGTTGAGCAGGTCATTGGGACAAATCCTACCTTTATCCCAGACTTATTTCTATGTCAGCCATTTTTCTCAGGCACATCAGGTTACTTGGTCTCTATGTGTTTTGACCAAGTCTCCTCCTAATCTGTTTTAAAAAGAAACAGAGGCAGCATATCTCTGGCCCTTGTCCACCCACCTGCCCTGTTCCAACCATCAATTCCCCTGTCACAGCCTCTCAATGCACAGTGACAAGACCGGCCATCCATAAGGGACCCTACTGCTGAACCCTGACCTGGACCCTCACTTGCAAGCTAAAGGATTTCCCCAGATCCATTCTTCAGCATGGACTGGTTCCTGGCACCTGAGAACACCAGGCCCTGCTACCTTGTTCTCTGAAATGGAGTCAGATTGTTGCTAAGAGAAAATACAAGCCTGTTTCCTCTGGCCACAGCACTCCACATGCTTCCAGACCACTCTCATGGGACGACTTGGATGGCCTCGAAGTTTTCTTTAGCGCTCTTCAGCCTGACTACAAGTGAGCAGGAAGCATGTGCGTCTTCATTTTGGTGGACCAGGTCTTCACCTGCTGCTCTGCCAATAGCCAGTGCGGCGCCTCTCGCCAGAAGGCTCTGCCTGGGCTCCTTTGGATGGCGTGACCGTCTGGGAATCGGGTTGCACTTGGAGAAGCGTCACCTTGGGACCATGCACATAGTGCCTCTGGGTGTAGGTTTTGTCCCAGTAGCTATGAGAAGTTGTATAATGCAAGAATTGACTTCCTTTTTTTCCACCATGCGACCAGCACACTGGTTTCATGAAAGAGGTTCTTGGCATAAAAGTTAGCGAGTGAGATCAAAATAAACACACAGACTCAATTACCTGTTTCTATGACCAGGTCCGAGACGGCTCCCGCTCTGGCTCCCACCTCGAACCACCCGATAGGGAGCAAGGATTACTTAGGGCCAGCAAGAGAGAGAGAGAGAGAGAGAGCACGCCAGGGAGTGGCCTTTTATTGGGGAACAAGAAATTCAGGGGAGAATTCCACCCAATGAAGGTTGAGGGGGGCAGCACTCCAAGGTCAGGGTCAGTGATTGGTGATTGGCCCCAGGGTCAGTGGTCAGTCACACCCCCACACAGACAGGCTCTCGCACCAGGAGAGGGTTGGGAAAGCTCCGACACAGTTTAGCCAGAGCACCTCACACCCAATCCGGGAGGTGCCCAGTCACGTGTGAGAATGGCTCCCCACACTTTTTCAGATCAAGGAGGAGAGACGGCCACTTTAGTGACTTTCCATGTGTAGCCCATGAGCACGTTGGCTGCTGACCTGCCCCCTCTTTGAGGTGACACCCCTGACCTCCATAGAAACCCCTTGCAGCAGTGTTCTGTGCTCATAGGGCTGCTGCCGGAAATGTGCACATCTGTCCTCTGGGGCTGCCTTGGGTTAATGTGAAGTAGTGCTCAGTGCTGCAGGTGGAGGAGGAAATCAGATGGTAGATCCTAAAGTAGAATTTAAATCAAATCCTTAACAAATGCTTGCGACCACCCCTTTTATCCACTCAGTACACCACCTTGCTGCAAGGTACTCCCTACTTCCTATAGGATTTTGTTCTCAGTGATACATTGACACCAGAAGCTCTTGGCTTCCCAGAAGAGCCTCTTTGGTTAGGGGATGTAGGTGGAGAGGCAGGGCTGGGACTTGACTCTCTGTGGGTTGGTGGTCCAAGGCTCTTGTCCTGGCCCTCCCCTCACTGTAATGGTGGATGGGGGTTGTCAGAGGTTAGTCTCCTATCCCACCTGCCCCACCAGGTCGTCATGGAGTGAGTAGATGCCTTTTCAAGTCATGAAGCACTAAACAGATAAAAGTGTTTGTTAATTTTGTAGCAATTTTTCCCTCTTACCCTAAGCTTGAAAGTTGTTATTATTTTTGCCCATGCAGACGGTAGCCCATGTGCTGACTGTGATTTGACATAGTAAAGTGTGAAATAGGAGAATGCTGCCCCCTCCCAGTGACCACCTTCCTCACGGCATATTCTTGGTCACGAGCATCTTTGGAGTGACGTCGCAGCCTGGCAAAGTGTGCAGTACTCATAGTTTAACTGTGTGTGTGTGTGTGTGTGTGTGTGTGTGTGTGTGTCACGTGCATTAGCTGTTGCTCAGACCCTGATTGGAGGTTCAATCACTTGTACATCAGAGTTTTAGAATAAAACTTTTTTTTTTTTTCCAAATGGGAGAATCATCCATCCAGGACTTTTTTTCCTTTGGATTGAATCTAGCTATTCTGTTTCTTTGTTTTCTGATGCTTGATGTCTCGGTCTAACCACCACCCTCCAATGGCCCCTAAAGCTGCATCTCCAACACATTGTTATGCCTTGAGATTGTATTTTTTTATTTAAGGATGGTTGTGTCTATGAAATAGAAATGTACTGCTGCTTCCTACTTGCAAGATGCATGGTGTGTGTATGTGATAAGAGGGGGACAAGGTGTTACTTAAGTGTCTTTGGCAGTCAAGATGGTCTCTGCTTCACAGTTGCCGCCAACTCTTCAGAGAAGCGGAGAAATGTGCACTCATGCGTGGGAATGTTGCTGATATGCTGCTACAGTTGTATCACTGGAGCTACAGAAAATAAAGCATTGATCCTGGAAGTGTTGTGGGCTCTGTGGTGGGAATAGCGAGGTGACAGAGGTGGGCGGCCAGGAGAGATGGTGTGGGCAGAGCTTGTGCATGTTCCATCTGACTCACGAAAGACGGGCATCACCAGGTTGGATGGGAACTGCCCTCTTCCCAGATTGGAAGCAGGGCCCCAACTGGCCAGCACCAGGGCACTTGGGGTGTCACAGCAGGGCAGCAGCTGGGAGTTTCCTGCTCACCTCACTCCCCATCTTGGGAGGGTGGTGGCTTTTCTTCTTGAGGGAGCCTGAGTGTGGCAAGCTGCCTGTGTTGCCTAGAGCATGCTATGGCTTCTCATTTCCTCTCTCACGCACCCCTCTGCAAAGATTGTAAGGACCCTCTGATTGGAGAAGTCCCTGAGAGTAACCAGAGGCCATGTTCCCCAAAGATTACAGTCTAAGCTGGAAAATATAAACTGGAGGTAGGAGTTGGGGAGCCCCTTTGAAAAAAATCAAGAGTCAAGGTCAGAGACCTCCTGTCAGCACAGCCACTGAAGCCCTTGGTGGAGGTGCTAGTCAGGCAGGAGGTGAGGGGTTGTCTGACGCCCACATGGATTTTCTTTACAGTCACATCTTGGCCCCTTCCCCGCAAGTTGGCAGTGAAGTTCAAACAGCAGCATCCTGCCTGTTGGCCCAGGCTCCTTTAGGTCCCCTTGTCCTCCAGGTCACTGCTTTATCCCCATCAGCTGGGGGCTGGAGCTGCCCCTGCCTCAGCTCTTTGGTGCTGATGGTGTGCATTTCTTCCCAGCTTCACGTGGGGTAATGTCACATGGGTGACTTGAAATTGACAACAGTGAGGATACTTACACCACAGAAACAGGTGTGCACCTACTAATCAAGGCCATTGCTTCTCTAAGAGTAGCATAGTGCTTGGTGTGTCCAGGTGTTCAGTGAAGGTCTGCAGGGAAGCAGATGTGGCAGCTCATCTTCAGCCTGGGAGCCTGCCACCTCCTCTCTGGAGCCCTCTTCAGTCTTCAAACTCAATTCCAGCCCTAGAAAATCCATGAATAAAGGCGATCTCTCCCTACTGTCTTGAGTCCCCAAGGCCGTTGGTAGATTAGCCACCCTTCTCAGGAAAGACCTCCCTCCGGCCCACAGGAGTGGCCTTAATAGTAGCACCTCGGGAAGAATATAATAACCGCAGTGTTGTAGAAGAGGGAGAGACACCGGTAGGAGGGAACCAAGGTGGAGGATTATTGCTTATGGGGGAAGAAAGCAGTGTGTCTGGTCTAAGGCTGAATATGGGGAGTGGCTTAAGAGTAATCAGTGCAGTTGGAGGAATACAGCTTGGTTTGTAGCCCTAAGAGTTTTGGGGGAGATACTTTCACAGGAAGCTGCTATTGCGTAAGAGCCTTGCCTGCCTTTATAAGAAGCCTGACCTTTTAGTTGTCGATTATGGGGAGTCATCCAGGGTCTTTCATGAGAGCATACCATGATTGGAAAAAGTCACCCAGCAGAGGCGCACAGGACCCAGTGGGGGAGGAGCACCAGGGGAGACTGAGGTGGTTGCTTTGGTGTCACGGTGAGGTTGTCCTGAAGAATGACAGAGGAGAGGGTAGACTTGGAATCCACATCTGAGAGGGAGGAAGACCTGGTACGAGGACCAGCAGGTGGTGACAGGTGCCCATCTCATGCCCTGCACCTGTCTCCTTCCTCTCCCGCCCCATGTTCTCAAGGCTGGAGGGCTGCTTCACTCTTGGCTTCCAATTCCCTGCCCTCCTCCCAATCCCTGCCTTTGTGACTACCTTCTCTGGTCCCCTGCTAGCTTCAGCTGCTTCCTCTGCTCGGAAAGGTTTTGCCCCTGTCTCTCCACAACCTCTAGGTGTTAATCCACCCACCTCTGGGGAGATGATTCTCAGATGTGGGCACATAGCACTCCCACTCTTCTCCTAAGCACCACATCTAAGTGCCCCGTGGCCTGCAGGAGATCTCCCAGATTTAAACTTGTCCTCCACATTCCAGAGTCTGTGCCTCTCCTTGCTGGCAGAGACCTACCATGTTATCCACTTGCTCAAAACCTTCAAGGGCTCCGATTGCTGACTGAGTTTAAGAATAGGCTCTGTTACACAGGGTGCTGCCCAGCTTCCTGCATCCGGGAAGAGAAACCAGGAGAGGTGCAGAGTCCTCTGAGTGGGTAGTGCCACATTCCTTCTGGACCTTTGCTCTCACTGGAATGTCTTTCTCCCTCTCGTTCCTCCTCTCCATCTCCCCTGGCTGCCCACCAAAGTCCTGTCTTCAAGGCCACCCTGAGGATGGCACTTCCTGACTCCCACCAGATGTGCTCTCTGTAGCCTCCCCTTGCGTGGGGGCCTCTCTGCGGTTTTGCTGCCTTCCACCCAGAATGTCTGCCCAGTGAAGAGAGGGACGACTTGGTTCAGTCTTCTCAGCCCAACATCTCCCCCTCTGCATGAGAGCAACAGTCATTAATTGTATTTAGAAAAGTCCTGAAACCCTGTGGGATGTGCAGGTGCATGCACCTAAAAGGAAAGTCATGTGGGTGCTCAGAAGAAAAGTCTGGGGCTGACCTCAGGGTTAGCCGTTCTCTCTGGGGTCTAATGGGTAAAGCCAGGGCACAGGTGAGAGTCCCAGGAGAGAGAAAGAACCTTGTGGAATGCTTCCACCTAATAGCGAAGAGAGAAGCCAGAGAATGGTGAAGGAAGCCAGGGGCCGAGGCTTAATGGAGAAGGTGGTGTCAGTTCCATTGGCATGGGTGGAAAGTCAAAGAAACTCGAGCTGTTTTTAAAAGTCCTAGGGTGTCTCTCCTGGATGCTGTGTTCCGTCCCTGGTTTGTGTTTTCTCCCCTTGTCCTTGGCTTTCTTTCTCTCTCTCTCTCTTTTTTTTTAATTCCCTTTTAAATCCCACCATCATCAAGTTCAGTGGCCTTCCTCTTGCACCCTCCTAAGGTAACAGGAGATTCTAGGAGTCACGCAAAGGCAGAAAGTGGACAAGTCCTCATGAGGGCACATATCAGGCTTGAAAGTGGACAGCTGGGAAATAAACTTGGTATCAAGAAGTTAAACGACTTCTAGAACACCCAAGCTCTCCAGGAACTTCGCAGAAAGGAAAGTTTCATCAGGGTCTCCAGCCAGATTTCATGTTTAAAATCTGGACTTCATGCATTGACCAAATTTGAGAGTACGTCCAAGCTTGCCTGTTCCTCTAGCCTTGACTCCCAAAGGTAACGTTGCCCTGGGGAACACCTGAGCTGGCTCTTGTGAGCCCTGGATAGAACACTCTGGAATTCCAGGTTCCTGTTGGCATGGCTCCTGGACGATGGATCCTTCAGGGGCGGGGGTTTTGGCTCAGCGGTACAGCACTCGCTTCTCACGTGTGAGACCCTGGGTTCGATCCTCAGCACCACATAAAAAATAAATAAAGATATTGTGCCCAGGTATAACTAAAAAATATTAAAAAGAAAAGATGGTTCCTTCACTGTTTCCTTATTTACCTATGGTGGTCACAAGGTGTCACTTTCCATAGTGAGTGGTCCCTCTGGGAAGAGCCACCAGCACTGCAGCTGGGAGGACACCAGGGCCAGCTCAGCCTACGTCCACGGTCATTGGAAACTCCTCAGTGAGAGGAAAAACTGTCCATCAAGACCACACGGATGACATTCAGTCTTCCACCTGGGACGGTTGAAGCCTGGGTGTTGCCGTGGAGACCTTGTGTATTTTTGCTGTTGTCAGGATACCAGATCGAAGAGGCTCAGCAGCCTCAGAAACCTGGTGAAGCCCAGAGCTGCAGAAAGGAATGTGGACACCTGGGTTCCCTGTCCCTGTCACTCTGGCCCTCATGAGGGAAGACACCATTAATGAAGAAGTAGAAAGTGGTTCCAGGGTGTTCTCACCTGTATGTGGGTGTGTGCAAGCAGATCACAGCGGCTTGCTGACGAGGGAAAATACTCCCTTGGTGGATGCCTTTAGCTTGGGCTCCAGGTGATAAATACCTATCCCCAAAATCATGATCAGAGTCTAGTGTCACCAGCTGAGAAATTGCAGCATATCCTCTCCCTTTCTCTGCCTGTACCTGTGTAAAGTTTGAAATAAAATCGTGCAGATTTTAATAAAAATGATTATGATTATCCACCACTCCTCTGCCACAGCTCTGGGCTTCCGGAGGTTTCCAACGGTGTTGCTTTCTGCAAACACTGTTGGCATTAAAGGTCCAAAATGACAGCAGAAATACCCAAGGACTGCAGGCGGAGCTCCTGCTTCAATGGTCTTGGTCCAAGAAAAACATCACCAGCCTGGAAACTGGTAGAGCCTGAGTGTGAGAAATTTCCTGTAGTCCTTCTTATTATGTAACCGTTCTAGCGATCTTATCTAGGTTCAGTGTTTGTAACCACAAAACCTTGTGATCATTTGGCCATCTTCAGGCAGGGCCGAGGGTCTGAGGACAAACAGTCACACATGATTCCCTCTCCTGGGTCCCCCCAGGCCGATGGCATCATGAAATGTGGAGAAATGGCCCAATCAGGGTGTCATGACCAGTGGTACTGAGAGGGCAGCCTCTCAGGGGAGAGCAGCCAGGAGGAAATGAATGATCTTCAGATGAAGAGCGAACCAAACCTGGAGCTGGTAGGAAAACTTCCTTCACACTAAATAGAACACGGGATTCCTAGGCTCCTGGGGCTCCCATGAAGCAGGGAGGTAGGTGCACAGCACCCTGTGGCGGAGGGTTCCTGGATCCTCCCGTCATGCCTCACTGATCCAACTTCCTGTTGTGAAGAGATGATTTTGATGGTTGATTTAGATCACCATGTTTGCTGATTGATACTATCTTGAATTTCCACCTTGCCTCTATAATTTTAGTATTTAAGATCAGCAAGTTTCTAAAATCCAATTTTGAAAACTCAGTTACCTGCTAGTGAATTCCAATTCAAGAAGACTTTTTCATTTTTTAATAAAATGAGGATATTTATATGCTGTGGCCCATTTTAACCATTGAGCACATGGGATGGGTCACTAGGTTCAGAGGCCTGGGAGCTAGTCCTGGAGGTCACTGACTGGGCGGTCCTGAGTGACCTTGGGTATATCATTTAACCTCTCTGGTCTACAGTTTCCTTATCTACAAAATGAAAGGGTTGGGCCAGATGACAGGTATTAGCTCCTCCAGCTGCCACAGGCTATGATAATGTCCAGATAATGCAGGCTCTATCCAGTCTGTAATTACAGTGTGATTATATGCTTTCTATATGAGATTAGAAGGAAAGTCCTGCAGGCCTTTTAGCCTACCTGCCATAAAGAATCACACATTATCATTTTGCTTCACTCCTTACTTCTCAGACTATTCTACAAATAGAAAAATCCATGAACTTGGCATAGGGAGGTGGTGGATGTATTTCAGAGCCTCCTCTTTTATATGTTCCTAATTGCTACACTCCTGTGTGCAATTATAATTCATTAATTTGCCTGTACTTCTGTCTGAATTCAGAATGGGAACCATTGCTGTCCTGGGCACTTAAGGCCCTCGAGAACAGCACCAGAGCAGGACGGGCCAAGCTCAGTTTCTGCTGCTTGAGGAATGTCATGCTCTCATTTTCACATAGACTATTATTAAAGGAAGACACAACTGTTCTCTGTGGCAACTTTTTATCATAGAATCTTACTGTGGTTTGGATATGAGGTGTCCTCCCAAATCTCCTGCTAATGCAGGGATGTGAAATGATTGGATTGAGAGAACTGTAGCCTGGTTAGGTTCATCTAGTTGCCACCCAATCAGTCCATCTAGTTTGAATGGCCCCACTGGGTGGTAACTGTGGGGAGGGAGGGAGGTGGGGGTGGCTGGAGGAGGAGCGTCACTGTGGGCTGCCCTGGAAGGGTGCATCTTCCCTGCGGCCTCTTTCTCCCCAACCCCTGCTTGCTGGCTGCCCTCAGTAGAGCAGCTTCCCTCCTCCACACCCTCCTGCTATGATCGTCTGCCTCACCTCAGGCCCAGAGCAATGGAGCTGGCCATTTATGGACTGAAACCTCTGAAACCATGAGCCCCCAATAGACTTTTTTTCAGTTGTTAAGTCAGATATTTTGGTCACAGCAATGCTAAGCTAACACAGATCCACACGGCTAAACTTTACAATATATATACTTTTCTCTTTTGGAGCAGTTTTGTTCATAGCAAAATTGAGAGGAAGGCACAGAGATTTCCCATCAGCTCCTGTCCCCATATGTACGTAGCCCCCCCCCCATTATCAAAATTCCCCAACAGACTGGCACACTGACTACAATCAAGGAACCTACACCGACACATCATTGTCACCCAGATTGCATGGTTTACATTAGCGTTCACTCTTGGTGTACATTCTGAGAGTTCATGTAAAGTATCATTGCAGGTATCCACTATCATAGTATTGCACAGAATATCTAGCACTGTCCTAAAAATTCTCTATGCTCCATCTATTCTTCCTCCAAACCCTCAACCCCTAGCAACCACTGTTGATTTTTTTTTCTCCATAGTTTTATCTTGCCATAATACTATATAATTGGAATCTTGCAGTAGACAGCCTTTTCAGATTGGCTTCTTTCATTGATGATGCCTTTATGTCTTTTTGTGGCCTGATGACTCATTCCTTTTTAGAGCTGTGTAACATTCCCTGGTCTGGCTGTGATCACAGTTTCTCCATTTGCCTACTGAAATACACCTTGGTTGCTTCTGCATTCTAGTGATTATAAATAAAGCTGCTGAAAACATTTGTGTACAGCTCTTTGCGTAGACACAAGTTTTTAATTTCTTTGGTAAATACCAGGGAGTGCAATTGCTGGATTTGATGGTGAGAGTATGTTTAGTTTTGTAAAAAACTGGAAAAAATATCTTCCAAAGTGTGCACCATTTATTTTCATCACCACCAGCAATGGATGAGAATTCCTGTTGCCTCACAAGTCTCACAAGCATTCGATGTCGTCAGCATTCTGGACATCAGCCATTCTAAGAGGTGTGTAGTGGTATCTCACTGTTGTTTTAATTGGCATTTCCCTGAGGACATATGAGGCAAAGCACTTTTCCACGTGTCTATTGCCATCTGTAGATCTTCTTGGTAAGGTATCTCTTAAGTGCTAGTCCATTTTAAAATCGTTCACTTTCATCTTGTTGAGTTTTAATCGTTTGTGGCTTTGTCTATTCAATCTCTTGACAATGTCTTTCTGCACAGCAGAAATTCTAACTTTAATGAAGTCAAACTTATTTTTTTTTTACTTGGATCGTATCTTTGGTGTCACATTTAAAATGTTATTTCCAAACCCAAGGTCATTTAGATTTTCTTCTGTTATTTTCTTGCTGTTTTATAATTTGCATATTACATTCAGGACTCGGATCCACTTTGGGTTAATATTTGTAAAGGGTGTAAGGTCTGTGCTAGATTCTTGTTTTTTTTTTTTTTTTTTTTTGTGTGTGTGTGTGTGTGTGTATGTCCAGTTGTTCCATTATTTGTTGTAATGGAAATTTCTTCCATTGTATTGCCTTGCTCCTGTGTCAATGATCAATTGACTAATTTATACAGGTCTGTGGTGGGACTCTCTATTCTGTTCCATTGATTCTATTTGTTGTTTCTTCTACCAGTACCACACTGTCCTGATTATTGTTGCTTTATGGTAAGTCTTGGAGTCAGATAGTATCAGTCCTCTTTATTTTTTCCCTTTAATATTGAGTTGGATATTCTCTATCTTTTCTCACTCCAAATAAACTCAAGGGTCAGTTTGTTCATATCAACAAAATAATTTGTTGGGATTTTGGGGGGGATTGCATTGACTCTATAGTTCAAGTGGGAAATAAATTGACATCTTGACAATGTTAGATCTTCTTATCCATGAACATAGAATAGCTTTCTATTAATTTTTTTCCATTAAATTTTTCCCTTAGTTCTTTTTTGATTTATTACTCAGAGTTTTGTGGTTTTCCTCATCAAGCTCTTATATGTATTTTGATAGACTTATACCTAAGTATTTTATTTATTTAATATTTTATTTTGGATGAACTAAATGTAATTAATGTAAATTGCCTCATGTATTTAATTTCAAATTTCACTTTGTTCTTTGCTGGTTTATAGAAAGACGATTGAGTTCTGTATATTATTAGCCTTATATCCTGCAACCTTGCTATTAGTTCCAGGACGGTCTTTTGAGTATGTTTTTTCAGTTCTTTGGGATTTTTTCACATAGACAAAAATCTATGTTTTTTTTACATGTCATCTGTAAATGAAAACAGTCTTGCCTTTCTTCCCACTGTAGCTTTTGTTTCCGTCTCTCATCTTGTTGCATTAGCTGAGTCCTTCCAGTGCAATGCTAAAAGGAGTAAAGAACCTGGGACACGCTTGCCTTTCTCTTGATCTTATCAGGAAAGCTTTTAGTTTTCCAACAATATGCTTGATGTTAGCTGTAACTTTTTTTCATGAGTATTTTCTTTATCAAGTTGAAGAACCTACCTTGTATTCTTAGTTTGATGAGAATTTTTATCAGGAATAATTGTTGGATTTCATCAAATGCATTTTCTGCATCTTTTGATGTGATCATGTGCTTTTTTTTTTTCTTTAGGCTTTGATGTGATTGATTCCATTAATGACTTTTGAGAGCCGTCTTACATACTTGGTCATGGTGTCTATTCACTTTATACAATGTTGCATTTCATTTGCTTAATAACTTGTTTGGATTTTTGCACCTGTGTTTATGTAGTTTTCTTCTTTTTTTCTTTTTTATTCTGGTTCTTGTGTTAGAGTGATTCTGGCCTTATAAATGTAATTGGAAGTATTCCCTCTGTTTGTACTTCTGGAAGTTTTTATAGAAAATTAATATAGCTTCTTCCTTAAACATGTGGTAGAATTCACCAGTGAATTCCTCAGGGCCTAGGGCTTCCTCTTTTAGAAGGTGGTTAATTATTGACTCAAGTTCTTTATTAGACAGAGGTCTATTATCTGTTTCTTCCTGTGTGAGTTTTGGTAGATTGTGTCTTCAAGGTACTCATCCATTTATCAAATTTTGGGGCATACAGTTTTTCAAAGCAGCCCTTTCTTATCCTTTTAATGTCCATGGGATCTGGAGTGATGGCCATTCTTAAATCTCTCACATTTGTAATTTATCTGCTCCCTCTTTTTTTTAGTTAACTGGCTATCTGCTTCTCAGTTTTTAAACAATCAGCTTTTGGTTTCACTGATTTTTCTCTGTTGATTTCTGTTTTTCAACTTCATTGATTCCTGCTGTCATCTTTATCCAAACCCTCTATTGAACTGGACTCAACTTGCTCTTCTTTTTTTGGTTTCTTGAGGCGGAGGCTAGATGATTGATTTGAGCCCTTTCTTCTTTTCTAATATGTGTATCCAATGGTATTCATTTCTCTTAAAGCATCATTCTTAGAATTTTTTATTTGTTTTAATTAGTTATAATGACAGAAGAATGCATTTATGCACTTTGATAGATCACACATAGATGGGATATAATTTCTCATTTTTCTGAGTGTACATGTTGCAGAATCATATTGGTCATGCAGTCACATATATACAATACATATAGTAATAATGTCTGTTTCATTCTACTATCTTTCCTATCCCCACATCCCCTTCCCTCCCCTCCCGTCACTTCCCTCTACCTAATCTAAGGTAACACCATTGTTCCTTAGTGTCCCCCTCCTTATTGTGAATTAGTATCCACATATTAGAGAAATCATTTGGCCTTTGGTTTTGTTGGATTGTCTTATTTCAATAAGACAATCATGATGTTCTCCAACTCCAAACATTTACTGGAAAATGCCGTAATTTCACTCTTCTTTAAAGCTGAGTAATATTCCATTGAGTATATATACCACATTTTCTTTATCCATTCATCTATTGAGGGACACCTAGGTTGGTTCCATAGTTTAGCTATAGTAAATTGAGCTGCTATAAACATCGATGTGGCTGCATTACTGTAGTATGCTGACTTTAAGCCCTTTGGGTATAAACCCAGGAGTGGGAAAGCTGGGTCCAATGGTGGTTTCCATTACCAGTTTTCTGAGGAATCTTCACACTGCTTTCCATAGTGGTTGTACCAATTTGCAGTCCCACCAGCAAATTGTGGGGAATGTATTGCACAGTGTACCTTTTTCACCACATCCTCGCCATTTATTGTTGCCTCCATTCTTGATTGCCATTCTGACAGGAGTGAGATGAAATCTTAGAGTAGTTTAATTTGCATTTCTCTAGTTGCTAGAGATGTTGCACACTTTTTCATATATTTGTAGATCAATTGTATTTCTTCTTCTGTGAAGTGTTGTTCAGTTCCTTAGCCCATTTATTGATTGGGTATTTTTTTGCTGTTAAGTTTGTTGAGTTTTTATATATCCTAGAGATTAATGCTTTATCAGAGGTGCATGTGGTAAGGATTTTCTCCCAATCTGTAGGCTCTCTCCTCACATTATTGTTTCCTTTGCTGAGAAGAAGCTTTTTAATTTGAATCCATCCCATTTATTGATTCTTGATTTTACTTCTAGCACTTTAGGAGTCTTGTTTAAGGAAGTCAGATCCTGGGCTGATGTGGTGAAGATTTGGGCCTATTTTTTCTTCTATTAGGTCCAGGGTCTCTGTCTAGTGCCTGGGTCTTTGATTCACTTTGAGTTGATTTTTGTGAGGGTGAGAGATAGGGGTTTAATTTCATTTTGCTACATATAGATTTCCAGTTTTGCCAGCACCATTTGTTGAATAGGCTATCTTCTCTCCAGTGAATGTTTTTGGCCCCTTGTCGAGTACGGGATAACCGTATTTGTGTGGGTTTGCCTCTGTGTCCTCTATTCTGTACCATTGGTCTACAAGTCTATTTTGGTGCCAATACCATGCTGTTTTTGTTACTATAGCTCTGTAGTACAGTTTAAGGTCTGGTATTGTGATGCTTCCTGCTTCACTTTTCTTGCCAAGGATTGCTTTAGCTATTCTGGGTCTCTTATTTTTCCAGATAAATTTCATGATTGCTTTTTCTATTTCTGTGAAGAATGCCATTGGGATTTTAATAAGAATTGCATTAAATCTGTATAACACTTTTGGTAGTCTGGCCATTTTGATAATATTCTGCCTATCCAGGAGCATGGGAAGTCTTTCCATCTTCTGAGGTTTTCTTCAATTTCTTTCTTTAATATTAAAGCATCATTTTTTGCTGCATTTCACAAATTTGGATGAATTGTATTCTCAGTTTTTGTTTAGTTCAAACTATTTAAAAATTTCTCTTGAGATTTCTTCTTTGACCTATATTGTACTTAGAGGTGTGTTGTTTAATCTCCAAGCATTTTAGATTTTCTAGTTGTTTCTGTCATTGAATTCTAGTTTAATTCCATTGTGGTATGAGAGCAGACATTGTTTGATTTCTGTTCTTTTGAATTTGTTAAGGCTTATGTTCAGGCTCAGAGTGTTGTTGGTCTTGCTGAATATTCCTTGTGAGCTTGACAAGAAATGTGTACTCTGCTGTCATTGGATGATGTTATCTATAGGTGACCATTATGTCCACTTGAATGATTGTGCTATTGAGTTTCAACCATGTTCTTATTGGTTTTCTGCTTGATATATCTGTCCATGTCTCCGGGTATAGTGGATTTCTCCTTGCAGTTCTATCATTTTTGCCTTATAAACCTTTATACTCTATTATTGTGAGTACACATTAAGGATTGTGTTTTCTTCTTGGAGGAGTGATCTCTTCTTATCTCTAATAACTTTCTTCTGAATTCAGTTCTTTCTGAAATGAATATAGCTGCTTCTTCCTTAGGATTAGTGTTTCCATAGCATATCTTTCTTCATTCATTTGCTTTCATCTATATCTATTTTTATATTTAAAGTGGATTTCTTGTAAAAAGTCTATAATTGGGTCCTGGGTTTTGTTCTGACAATCTCTATCTTTGGATTGGTGCACATCTAAACTTTTAAAAAAATCATCCAAATATATAATATATGCAGTAAGGCATAATTATGTTTATATTGACCTTTTATTATTGAATAGCTCTTGGATTGAGAGGAATCCTGAACTTTCCATTACTGCCCAAATTAGTCATTTACATGTGATGGTATAATGGCAGATAAAAAGTTACTTTTTTGTAAAATAGTCAACTTTTTTGCAAAATGGTCATTCTCTTGTCGCTTTTTGTTTTTAAGAGAAAATTATGTTTCATCTAATTTTCTTAAAATTATCTACAATGACATCTCCACTTTCGTAGATCAAAATTTCCCTGAGAGTTTATCAGGGGTAAAGCAACGCTGATTTAAGTGGAAGGGACAGGAGGTTTATCAATGTTGTATTATAGGAATAGAGGATTAAAGGTGTAAGGTCATAGATTAGAGCTAAGAAATATCTCTAGGGTTAATGTGAGAACACACTGTCCCTACTGGACTGGCATGTTACTTGTGGAATGCAATTTTGCATTTGATTAGGGTAACAATCTTTTGCTCAGCTAAATCCCTGAATTTCTACTTCTGGCCACAAGGTGGCATCTGATTTTCATTAATCCTCAAGTCAGCACACCTCATCTCTTGCCCCTCAACCTGGAAGCTCATTCATATCTGTCATGCCTTCTAGACCCTATTATACCAGATTTATTTTTTTTACAAATGGAAAAATTCCTAAATGGAATTGTATTAACTCATATACACTTAGGAGCCTTGTATTTTGATAATCAGTATCTGTATCAAGATATGCACATTTTCAGTATTTTTAATCCATCATTGTGTTGAATATCTATCATAATTTCACCCATGCATTTCTTTGCCTTACAGGCCAGAATGCAGGCATGTGCTATTTTTTACAAATGCCTATCATGGAGTCTCCTCCTAGGTCTAGTTTTCAAGTTGGTTATACACACAAGGTATATGCATGAAGTAACCATAAAAGGAGTTCACAAGTCAAGCTGTGTGAGTTCAAGACAGTATTATGAGTAAAGTGTCTAGTGTGGCAAAGGAAGGGATTAAGATGGATGGGTTCACTACTGTGCCATTGGCACTTTGCATGGTACAGTTCATAATAGCTGCTCAAAAAAATACCATTGTGCTACACCGGAGAAGGGGTCCGAAAAGGGTTTCATGCAAGATGGGGGTCGGGATGGTGAAGCTGACTCTAAAATGAGGGATGTGAGTTGGATGCAGAAAGTCAAGGAGGGGAGGGTGTTGCCACTTGGAGAGACTGCATGGGGGAGACAGGGAGCAGCGCGAGTGGACTGGAGGATGCCAGGAGGACAGGGTCACGTCTCTGCTGGCACGGCCAGATCTCACTAGTGTAGGACCTTGAGGTCAAGTACTCTTCTGGACCTGATGCTTGTTTTCCAAGCGGGGAGCTGAGAACTATCCTAACAGACTGCAGAAGAGCAGAGTGCAGGACACTGTGGTCAGGAGGGACACCCAAAGCACACACCGTACTATGCAAATAATAAAGCCAGGCATTATGGGACATTAGCCTTCAGGTGGTTTGCACATGAGTGGAGTCTTTCTGAGAAGGAAGCAATCAGGCTGGGCACGGCAGGGCTTGCTGGCTGGCAGGCGGCCTCTGAGCCAGGCCTGCTATGATAATGGCTGGGATCTGAATGGGCCTCTACCGTTTACAAAGTGTCTTTTCAAACACTAGCTTCTTTAATGTCACAGAGTCCCTGTGGAGTCAGCACAGTTACTGTTTCTGTTTGTCAGACGGGGAAGCTGAGGCTCAGGAAGGTAAAGTGGCTTGACATGCCCAAGGTGGGCCTGGCCCTCTGGGCTGACCCAGTTTCCTGCAGGACAGGTAGAATGGGGGTCAGTGAAGTACCTGATGGACAAGGCAAGTTTCCCCCCACTTTTTCTGAATATTATCACAGGCCAAACGTGGTGGTCGACATGGCTGAGCACCATGAGCAGAGGTATTGTCTCTCTTGGATTGTTGCCTTAAAGATGTTTCTTCCAGGTCCTGGTATGAGGTCTTATTTCTCAATGTGGAGCTAGGGATTAGGGACTGAGAAGTTGCCATCAAGTCAAGGAAACCAGAGCAAATTATCTCAGAGTTTCCACCCATCTTAGGCTGATCTGGGTTGAAACCGCAGCATCTCCCTTTCTTTCTCCTTCTGCGATCTTTGCACTACAGATGCTTCCAGGAGTTGTGAGGAGAAGGCACACACATGCTCTTTACAGCAGATTTGAAAAGTGGCTTGAGGCGGCCTCACCAATCCTCATAGCTTTGCTCCCTTGGGACTTTCTCTGAAGCTGAAGAAGTTGTGTCACACTGAAGAAGTCACATACACAATTGTGTCAGGTGTGACCTGAAAGCACAAAGAGGTTAAAGCCTCCAAGGGCAACCCAGCAATGGGGTCAGGACTCCTTGGCCACAGGCCCCAGCCTCCTTCTCCAGCTGGAGCTCTTCCCAAGAACATTCCTCAGAGGATCCCCATAGGGTTGAGGCCCTGTTGCTCAGGGTGGAACCAGCTTAGGCTGCATCCTTGGTTGACTCTTCTCCCTCACTTCTGCCTCTTCTTCCAAATAAACTCAATGCATTTAAGTCCTTGATTCAGGTTCTGTTTTTTTTTTTTTTTTTTTAATGTTTACACTTGTTTCTAGGAAAGCTGGCTTGAAAGTCCTCTGAGATCTCAGAGTGGTGACGGTGGGTGTCAAAGTCTGAATTCCTCTCTCCATGAACCTCTCTGGCAAAAGTGTCATGAGCTGCATGTGCCATGGCTTTGGACCATTCCTGTGCTCCTCTGTGCAGGGCCACTGTCCCATTATGCACTAGAGATGCAGTGCCTTAGGCATGACAGCTTCACAGAGGACAGTCTGAAAACCAAAAATAAATGGATTGGTTTCAAAGTATGAGAAGAGAATTTTAAAGAATAAAAATTCATGACCATTTAATTGAATGTCTATAAAATATTCTACCCATTAGATAATTGCTTCTGGTTATTATATAGCCACATAAAAATCATACTTAATGTGTATGTACTAAATTTAAAAATTTTTAATTTGATTTGAGATACAGACTCCCAAAGTAGGAGGTCCTCAGGAAAACAACTCTGCTTCTTTGATGGGTGCATTTTGAAATCCTTAAGGAACGAGCCACCGCGTGGCACACCAGATGAGACAGAGTCTAAGGGGAATATATTGGTCCCCCTGAACTGTTTCTCTGCTTAGGCCAGTAGAAAATGAGATAATAGTCTTGATCCATTCAGGCTACCATCACAAAACCACCCTAAACCGGATGGCTGGTAAACAACAGAAATCTATTTCACACTACTCTGAAGGCTGGGAAGTTCAGGATCAAGGTTCCAGCAGATCTGATGTCTGGTGAGGGCCATATACATGGTGCTTCCTCCCTGTGTCCTCACATAGGGGTCTCTTTCAGGCCTCTTTGGAAGGGCACTAATCCCATTCACGAGGACTCTGCCCTCAGGATGTGATCACCTTCCAAAGCCCCACCTCTTAATGCCTTCACCTGTGGTTTAGGTGTCCATACATGAATTTGGAGAGACACAAACATTCAGGCCATTGCAGGGAGCCTGAAGAGACAGCAGTGATAGGACCTGGGGTTCCTGGGCTCTTTCTTGTAAGTGGATATCCTTGGCTTCTCAAAGTAAGGCCGTTAATATTTAAATTTGACTTAATTTTATTTGGAACATTTAGCAGTATCCACTGATCCCTTCCAGTTGCAGTGAGATGCCTAGAAAAAGAAAAACTCTCGCAGTATTCTGGCAATATGAGAGGACATTCATCTCACAACCTAGAAATCGTCCTATTTACTAAATGTGTACTTTGAGTCTGTCAACCTTCCATGTTGAATTACGGCCCCTTTCTCCTTCCGTGAAAGATGCATCCTGTCAGTGGGCAGTACTGGAGGGAGCTGGGCAGCGGGCAGATCTAGGCAGCAGGCAGTGCTGGGTGGGAGAGAGAAGAGCAGAGGCTGCATATGGTTTAGAAAGAAGAGGAAATGCCTGTCAGGAACTCGGGGCTTCCAGAAGTGATTCTGATATCCAGCCATCACTGCACAGGTGATTTTAAGGAATTTAAGGATTTTAAGAAATTTATTTATATTTATTTTTTAAGAGTGTCTACCAGACAATAAAACATGATGTGCCAACGTGGATTTAGTAGGTAGAGAAATTGGCAAGTGTGTGCGTGCATAGCTGCATGTGGCTTGGGAGGGGGTGGGATTGGATTTGCTCCTTTACAAAAGGAGACTTCAATTTGTAGAAGGAACCACACTGGGCTTGCTGTTTAAGGAACTCCCTTAGGCATTTATTATGCTCCGTGATTGGTAACAATGAGATTTGCATCCATTGTTTTTTCAGGAAGTTACTAAGCAAAGCAAGGAACACCCTCCTAGGAGGGGCCAGGGTAGAGTCCTCTGAGTTTTTGAAAGACTACTGAACCTGAAACGCAGCTTGGGAAAGTGAGGCCTGAGGAAATGTGACCAGGATGTGCAAACTGGCCAAAGGTAGCACCTGAGCTAACTGCAGGGCTAGAGAGGAGCCAAGAACAAGGAACGTAAAGTTTACCTGGCTTATTGAACAGGTGTCGTCTCTGACATCCATCACTAAACACAGAGCTGAGACAAATGGGACTTCCTCCTTCTCATGGGGTTGCTGTTTGCATTTGACATCAGTGTGTTCTGAGGCTGGCAGGGCGGGAGGAGGGATGTGGCCATGCTCTGGCTTGTTGGGGCTCAGGCCCCCGCGACCTTTGCCTGTGGGCACAGTCTAGAAAAGGGTGAGTCACTGCACACCTGGGCTCCCTAGGCCCAGTTACAGATAGCCTCTTCATCGAGTCAAGCATGTTGGGTTTCTCCATGGCAGGTCCTAGGAACAGGACCCCTAGGGAAACTTTTCCTAGGAATGTTACCATCAGGTACTACACTGACCCCATTCTACCTGTCCCTCAGTAAACAGGGTCAGGCAGGTCCTTCAGCAAACAGGTCAGTGGCAGATCCTAGCTTCTGGCCATGGCATCTCACTTTACACTAATGATGAAATCCAAAATTCCTGTTTACATGGATAATAAGGAGTATCCTATGCACTAACAAACTCTGCAGAAGAATTCATACTAAGAAATTTTTTTTAAAAAATTGAACTCCCTTGATGAATTTTTAAATATTTAAATTTACAAAAGGTCAAGTTTTTTATATTTATTTTTTAGTTGTAGTTGGACACAATACCTTTATTTCACTTATTTATTTTTATGTGGTGCTGAGGGTTGAACCCAGGGTCTCTAACACGCGAGGCAAGCACTCTACCGCCGAGCAAGCCATAACCCCAGCCCAAAAGGTCGTTTTATTAATTCAGCTTTTAGGTATTGGGTATACAGACACATGAAATTGAAAAGTGAGCAGACTGCTAACTTTGAAAAAAAATTTTACAATTATTTATATTTTTGCTTTTCAATTCTGAGTTTTGAGAATTGCCTAGTCCTATAATCACGACAGTCATCAAGGCACAGGACAGTTTCAGCCCTTCCCAAATTCCCATGTGCTGCCCTTTTGTGGTCAACTTGTACTTCTACTCCTAACCATTGCAAACTGTTCTCCATTGCTGTAGTTTTTCCTTTTCCAGAATGTCATATAAATTGCAGGCTAGTATCCATTGTATGGGTGTACAAAAGTTTATCCATTTACTAGTTAAAAAACATTTGGATTGTTTCTAGTTCGGGATGATTAGGAATAAAGCTGATATTATTATCTACATATAAGGCTTTGTGTCAACATAAATTTAATTTCTCTGGGGTAAAAGATTAGGAGTGAGATTATAGATTTTATAATGAGTTTAACTTTATAAGAAATGGTCAAATACTTTTCTATAATGGCTGTGTCATTTGTATTCCTGCCACTATATAATCCAGCGTTTCAGTATATACATTGAAAACTCCATCACACAATGTAGTTATAGTTTGTTGCTTTCAATAATATTACATAGTTAAAATAATTGAAGAAAATAAAAATAGTCTTTAATTTTAATATATTTTTTAAATGTTGGCTCTTATTTTTCTTTGTCCCTAAAGTTCTAGGTTTCTCTCTGCTATCATATCCCTTCAGCCCAAGGAATTTTCCTTTGCATTTATTTTAAAGCAAACCATCAGATAATAGTCTTGATCCATTCAGGCTACCATCACAAAACCACCATAAACCGGATGGCTTGTAAACAACAGAAATCTATTTCACACTATTCTGAAGTCTAGGAAGTTGAGGATCAAGGTTCCAGCAGATCTGATGCCTTCTCCCATGCTTAATTTCCTTTCATCTAAAAGTGTTTCTATTTTGCCTTTATTCTTGAGGAGCATATTAAATGGACACAGAAGTCTTGATTGACTACTCTTTTTAGCATGTTGGAGATCTTATTCCATTGTCTCCAGGCCTCCATGGAACTGGGAGAGAAGTCTGCAATCATTTGAATTGATATCTCATACATCATTTTCTCCTTGGCTATTTTCAAGATTTTTTTTTGCTTCATATTGGGTTTTGATCAGTTTGAGTATGATTTGTTTTGTAAAATTTAGTTTGTCTCCCTTAAAATCTCCCTGAGATTTTAAAGTTTGTAAATACACAAATTTCACAAAATTTGGAAAGTTTTCCCTTTTATTTCTTCACACATTGTTTCTACACAAATTTCTCTTATTCTTTAGACTCTAATGACATGAATGTTGGAACTTTTGCTATAATCCCACAGACTCTTGGTATAAGTTTGTTTTATAATCAGCTTTTTTGGATCTTCTTCATATAGAAAATTAATATTGAAAAAAAGTGCAAAAACCTTCTGGTTTAAAAAAAGAAAATCAGTGTTAATCTATACTCAGTTTTACTCATTCTTTTGTTTGTCATTTTTATTTGCCATAAACCCAACCAGTGAATTCTTTATTTCAGATGTTATATTTTTGTTATAAACTTTCCAGTTTAATTTTTTTTTCTCTGAAAAGAATTTTTATCTCTACATTCTTGTTGAAAGTATATACCTATACTTCATGGAATGTGGTTATAATGATGCTTTAAATTTTCATTCCAACATCTCTGTCATCTCACCTTTGGCATCTTTTAATTATCTCTTCTTGAAAATTAGTGACTTTTTTTGGTTGTTTCTATGTTGAATAATTTTAGATGGTATCCTTAATATTTTAAATATGATATTTTGAGAGTCTTAGTTCCAGTAACATACTCTGGTAAATGTTTACCTTTTTGTATTAGCCGGTATCACCTGTGTTGACCTTCTGTGGGTGGTGGGTCCAATGTCAGTTGAGTTTTCAATGACTTTGGCAGATGTGAAATTGCTCCGGGTGCGTGTGCCCTTCAGAGTTTAGCCTTGGATGTGGTCAGTGGTTTACATCATAACTCAGTTCTCAAAGTCTTCACTATGTGTCTTGTGTCTGTTCCATAGCTGTGAAGACCAATGGTGAACCCAGCACTCGTGATGGTTCACCATGGTGTTATGATATCTGCCTCTTCACCTCTCTTTTGTACAGAATTCCCCCCATATTCTCTGATCCCATGTATTTCTTTTCCTGGATCCTTTGGCCAGAATTGTGAGTTTCTCAAAGAGCGTGAGCGCGTCTGCCCTACTATGATGTCACACAATTCCATGTGACTGTACCATCCGAGGGGCAAAGTGGTGACAGGAGAGAAGAAACAGCTGGGAACTTTCCCCATTCTTAGAATATTCTGACAGGAGCTTCTTTCAGTGACAGGTTCTCTGAGCCCATGACCCTCTTGTCATTACAGTGACAGTGCAACCCTGTGGCTGGTGCTGGCCTCGGGACAAGGCTTGAAGAGAAAGGAAGGGGGAAAAATGAGAACCAATGGGAAAATCTACACTTTCTAGCTCACAAGAGCCTCTTCCCCGTTCATCTGGCCTGTAATAGGAAGTTTCTCCCAGAGTTTGTGCTAAACACATCCCTGTGGGGTTTGTGCAAATCAGTCCACTCTCAGGTCAGAGCGAGGAGTTAAAGGAGGCAAAAATGAAAAGAAAACACAAAACTCACCATCGCTCTGGTCATGCTGTAAGTTTGGTCTCTCCTCCCACGGCTATTCTTTGCTTTTCAGAGGAGCCTTCAGTGAGCTGCTTTTTATATCCTGCAGAATTTTCATGGCAATCAGTGGAAGAAAGACTGTAGCATACCTACTCCATTTTAGCCAGCACTGGAAATCCTGGGACTGCTGAGTTACAATGCATGATGGGCTGTAGCTTGTCTGCTCTCCTGGACTGGGACAACCTGAGAATGATAATCAATTCCCACTGTGGCAACTCCTCCCCAGCCCCACACTTGTGTGTGCACCAGGGGACTCGGACACTGCTCCTTTAGAAACTTTGCAGCAACTAACATGTCCATGCCTCAGAGTCAGGTTATTTTTGGTCAGATACCAGTTGGAAGCTTTCCTGATCTACCCTCTCCACTGGTCTCCTGCCCATAATGCTTGGAACCTCCCCTTCTGTAACCCAAGCTTCTACTTCTCCTTTCACTCTGTTTCCACTGAATCTTCTTAGAACACACTCTAGCTTCTTCCCACACTGTTCCTTTTACCTCCTTGTCTTGCCTAAAGCCTGGTTCTCATCCTGAGGACACAATACCTCTGCCGTCCTTTCTCTCACCCATTCATCTCTCTCCTCCACCTCACCATTCACACACTTTAAGAAGACAACTTTGCTTCCTACTCTACAGAGAGGTATGAGCCATCTCCTCCCTGCTGTCTCATTTTCCACCGCTGGGCATCCTGCTGTCCTTCTTTCTTGCCCCCGTGGAAGGAGGAGTTTCTCTGCTTTTTAAAAATGAATCCCCCTATTTGCATATCTAATCCCTCCTCTGTCCACCTCTGTTCTTCTAGCCAATGCAATAAAACAAGAGCAAAAATTCTTGAAATCCAAGAAAATCAGCTGGAAAAACTTGCAAAACATGTAATGAGTTCATTAAAATATTAAATTTTCCCCAAAGCACCAATAATTAGAAGTCAACTCAATTGAACAAGTTGGGGAGTCTACAAATGGACTCAAGTCTGAATAGAAACTTAGCATATAATAAAGGTAGAGTATAGATACCAGGAAAGAAGGGAAGAATTATTCAATGAAAGATGCTACAATAACTAGAAATTTTCATTAAAAAATGAAAATATTAAATAGATCCCTACTTCACACCTCATATCAAATACCAAAATCAATTCAAATGAATAACTAAATGTAAAATAGAAACCAAAAAACTGAACAAAAATAGTAGATTTTTTTTCCATGCAAAGGTAGAAACTGCAGAACAAAATATGTGTGGTGTTGACTGAACATTTTAAATGTGCACATATCAAAAAATAATGACATAAGGGATTATGATATTGGTAAGATACCATGCAAACATGATAGAGTTCCAGTCGAATGTTAGTCATAGGAACTCTGTATCATGTTGGATATTTTTCTGTAAATCTAAAAATTGTTCCCAAACAAAACAACAATCATACACATATACACATTCAAACATATACACAAAATACTTAAAAAAGAAATTACAAATTTCTATATCCTTTCTACTTCTGGAGCTTATTTTCATATATACCAGCAGGTGTGCAAAAAAAAACCTCTGTAGTAGCTTCTTCAGGCTCCACCCCACCAGGTTATTTGAAGTAGCAAAACCTGTTCACAGTCTAAGTGACAATCATAAAACACTGATTAAAAATGTGGCATGTTCATATAATGGAATAGTGTCCAATTTTTTAAATAATAAAGAGACCTCTGATGTTACAGAGTGTCAAAGACATCTGGTTGTTTTTAAGTGAAAAAAAAAATACTTACCCCCAAATAAAACAAACTAAAACAAAAATGAAAGAGCTATAATGTCACCCCTTTGAATAAGGGTGATGAGAATATACATTGTCCATCTGTGCAGAAAGGATCTCTGGAAGGGTACATAGCACACCAACCATGGCAGGGGTATATATGGGCAGCAACTGGTGGTAGAAGGAAAGGAGTTGGAAAAAAAGACTTTTCATGAGTATAACAACTAAAAAGTTAGGTCTATCATTTTTATAAGCTATTGAACTCAAGTATATTTAGAGAAAACTCTCTATCCATAAAAGCATTCCAAAATGCCAAAAACATCATTAAAGGCCAACAGAGTGGGGCCATAATGGTGGGATTTCAGGCATCTGTCAGAGACACCCATTGCAGAAATTTGTTAAGTCCTGGGACTTCCCCTTGGTATTCAAACGTCGGCTCACATCAACACCCGTTTACTCAGTATTTTAGTTAGCTTGAGTTGCTGTGATCCAAAGGCCTGACAAGAGCAATGTAGATGAGGAAAGGTTTGTTTTGGCTCACGGTCTCAGAGGTTCAGTTCATAGATTCCACAGCTCTGGGCCTCCTGAGGTGAGGTAGAATACCGGGGTGGAAGGGCATGGTGGCCAGAGGGCAGAGAGACTCCACTTGCCAGATAAAAAATATACAGCCCAAAGGCATTCCACCAGTGATACACTGCCTCTATCCACACCCTCCCTGCCTACGGGTAGAAACCAGTTAATCCACATCAGTGGATTAATCCCATTAGGCCAACCTCTCATAATCTAATCATTTCTCCTCTGAATCTTCTTGCATCGTCTCACGTTGGAGCTCTGGGCAGGAGTGCATCTCATATCTAAGCCATGACACTCAGCCTTCCTGAAGATTCTGTTTTTACTTCCTCATCACACTGGTTATTTAGAAGCATCAAGACTAGAAACCCCAGGATTAAAAAAAAAGAAATCAGTGAATCTCCCTCCAAGTGTGGATAATGAGCGCTCCCAGGATGAGCCAGCTGGCTTACTCTGTCCTCGGCCTCGGAAACCACCCAAGACACAAACCGTCTGCAGTGAGAGTTCCAGCTGTCCAGCTGTGGATATGTCCTCTTGGTGAACTCTGTAAAGTCAGTCATGGGCACCCCCCTCCATCTTTCCTAAGAATAACCATCTGGTATTGGGGTGAACAGAAGAGCCTCACTGTTGGCAACAGAATCGTATTTCTTTGACTTAACCTCTTCTTCCAAAATTTGGGAATTCCAATTCTCCCTCCTTGGAATTCATGGACTTAGGAATTTGGGCTCAAGAATGACCATCCGGTTTGTCATCTTGTCCTTCCCCTCTGAGGCCCTGACCTCTTCCAGCAGCTTCCATTGTCTCTGCAGTAGCACCTTCCCAGAGTCCTGCCATGAGGCTGGTCACCTGGATCACGAGGAGCATCTCATAGGCTGTATTGTGGTGACCTCGTTGTATCTTCACTCTGTCTTCAGATAGGTGAGAGCATAAGGATGCACATTCCTTCTACCTTACAACCTCCACTGTGATGGGACTGTCAGGGTTTGTGCACCACACGAGGGCTGCACTTAAAACGGTCACCCAGTTCCAGTAATTTACCCCTAACAGTGTGTGGTCCTCAGTCTCGCTCTACCCCTGTCCCTGATGAGTTGTGTTTTTCTTTTTTTCCTTCCAAGTGAGTTAGTGGGAGTCTTTTGTTATGGAAAGGTTAAGAGTCCTTGTCCTGAGCAGTTTCCCAGGGGTGTCTGCACACCACTGGGTGGGGAACATGACTTGGGTCTTCCTTCTGATGTTAACACACACACACACACACACACACACACACACACACAAGCTTGCAACAGTTGTACCCTTATGGAACTTGCAGAAAATGCAAACGGCTTCTAATAGTTTCAGTTATATTAAGGGGGTGACTGTGTTGCTGACATCTAGAATATTTTTCTCACTTTTTCTGCTTCACTCCTTCTCTCACTGCTCACTGCTTCTCTCTCGATGTAGAACTCCTAGTTTCAGAACTAGGGTCAGCAGTGGCTTTGACTGGAACTGCATCTCAGCTCAATGTCCCCCGGTACCCACTTGTTCTCCTTTATGCTGAATTGAGTCATGGCAGAACTCCGGACAGGCTAATAAGTTCACATCATTTTATTTTATTTTTATTCATTCATTTATTTACTTTCTGGAGTTGGATTAAACCCAGGGTCTCACACATGCTAGGCAATTGCTCTACCACTAACCCTAACCCCCAACCCATAAACTGATATCTTCTTAAGCCACTGTTCTTTAAATCTTTTTTTTCAGCATTGATTTGGGGGACTGACGGATGGCCACGTGTAGGAAAATCAGAATCAGAGAAGAAGAATGGTGATGGTGGCCTCCAGCCTCTTTACCAACTTTGGCCATCCAGCTCACCCAAACCTGCCTACCTCTTCAGAAAAAGTCCAGTGCCGTGTGCTGTAGCTCAGGCACGCACCTGGGAGTTCCCCTCACCCTCCTCATCATTGTCTTACTCCCATTCACATCTAATGGCACCCTTCAGAAAAGAACAGACACGTGCAATCATGCCTTATCTATTTGGTCACTTTTCTGATGTTATTTTTATTTTAGTGCCTCTTGTAGCTTGGCTCTCTAGTGTTGAGGGCCACAGCGATGACGCATGGCATTTTTGCCAGAAGTAGAGGTTGAGAGGTGACGCCAGCGAGCCATTAAGATGATGACTTTTGAGTTCTCAGGAGTTCCCATTGAGTTCCGGTTGAGCTCTCGCGGGGATTCCTGAAGAGTTCACATTGGTTGGGGAAGTGCCGGAGGAGGGATTTCCGGTTGGAGTGTGGTGTTCCTGGAGGAGCCCCGTGTGTGGCATTCGGGAGAGTTCCCGGGGAGCATGTGTGGAGTGTGCTGGTGGAGTTCAGAAATAAAGTTTGTTCCTGCTTCAGTGGCTCATGAATTGTGCCCAGCCAGACTGCAGCACTCTAGATAGCCGGTCATATCTCTTCTCAATCTGGTATTGATTCTTTGAGATCGCTCTCCTATTTATCAGGTTCTCTCTCACTCTCTGCTTTGTATGGAGACCAGACTCCACTGAGACCTCGTGGTCCTCTGAAGGCTGACGGCCCTTCTTGTTATGCTGAGTGTGTCATTCATTTTCCATCTGTTCCACAAACACTTATTCAAATCAGGATTGTGGCTGAACTCTGAAGATAATGAAATAAATGAGGCAGGGTGTCCACCTTCAAAAGGTTTATAATCTTTAACCTATCCTCTGCAATTTTTGTTTGTTTCTGTGTGTACATTTGACCTTCCTAGCTATATTGAGTCTTGGAATCATGGATCTTGTCTTTAGTTTCTTTGGCCAGTGTTGAAAATTGTTTCCTGGAGGCAGACGGAGGTTAATGTGCAGGAGGCTTGGGGGATTAACACCTGCAGAAGGGCAAAGGAAGTACTATCGGGCATATGGAGACACGGAGCTGAGGTACAGTCCAAGCACATGCAGACACGAAAACTGTTGGCAGTTCTGGAACTGGGCTGATGCTTCAGAACTATCCTAAGATGGGGATAACTGGTTGGGAGCTTCACAGGTAACTTTGCACACATCATACTGAATGGACCCAGGTGCAATGATACTTACTCCCTTTCTGCTGGATTAGTGGGAATGAGTGGGGTAGAAGTGCTGCTTCATAACCTCTGAAACCATGCAGCTTCAACCAGAATATCTTCCTCCACCATGTTTTATGGATGCATTAAATTATACATGGGAATCTTTGTTACATATTTGTACATGCATTTGATATAACAGCACCACTTGGTGGATATCATATACAGAAACATCTCTAGCTGAATCTATGTGTTCCTCCCTCTGTCTTCTATCTGAGCTGTTTAACGCCTGGGGAGCAGCTGCAGCCACAGCCCTGAATTCATATTTGGAGATCTTCTGGGTATTCTGTGCTTAGCAGATTGGGAAACCCATTTGTCAAGTCTGGAATATTGGAATTACCCAATATTTTCTGCCATGGAATTTCTTTTTTTGTTGTTGTTAATATTTTTTTTAGTTGCAGATGGACACAATATCTTTATTTATTTATTTACTTATTTTTATGTGGTGCCAGGGATTGAACCTAGTGCCTCACGCATGAAAGGCAAGAGCTTTACCACTGAGCTACACCCCCAGCCCCTGCCATGGAATTTCTTAGTGTTATTTCTAATGTCACCACTGGTTCTTAGGCCTTTACTCAAACCAGGACTTTCTCCATTCCCTCACCTCAGTTCTTTGGGTTTTTGAAGTTATTATGGTTTGGTTATTGGGTGCTATCCTAAAGCTCACGTGTGAGACAATGCAAGAAGGTCTAGAGGTGAAATGATTGAGTTAGGAGGTTCTTAACCCAACCAGTCACCTGGGTGGTGACTGTAGGCAGGAAGGGTGTGGCTGGAGGAGGTGGGTCGTCGGCTGTGCCTTTGGGGTCTATATTTCGTATCTGGTAAGGGAGCTTCTCTCTCTGCTTCCTGCACCTGTCCCAGCTGCTTTCCTCCTCCACACTCCACGTGAGGTTCCGTCGCAGCTTGAGCCCCAAGGAACAGAGCCAGCCTTCTATGCACGGAGACCTCGGAAACCATGAGCCCCTAAATGAACTTTTCCTCCTCTAATTGTTCTTGCCAGATCTTCTAGTCACAGCAACAAAGAGCTGACTAAACAGCAGTGAACTGGCCCTTACGCCCCGGGCCCTGCTTCTCAGGCCTTTGAGCTGAGGTTGGAAATAGGCCATTGCTTTCCTGCGCCTCCAGGCAAGGCGGTCCTGGGGAGCTGCAGAGAGCCGATGCTGGGACACAGTGACACAAGCCAGTCCCTCGGAGACAGCCTCTCTCTGCACATCGACATACATCCTATTGGTTCCGTTTCTGTGGAGAACCCTGAAATGCACACAGAGGGCTTTGTCTTCCTGGGCTTCGGGGGCCATAACAAAACCCCACGGGCCAGGTGGCTTAAACAACAGACATGAGTTCCTCACCATTCTGGAGGTGGGAAGTCCAGGGTGAAGGTGCTGGCAGGTTTGGTCCTGGTGAGATTTCTCTTTCTCTGGCTTGTAGACAGCCGCTTCTCACATAGGGCAAGAGAGACAGGCAGATGCTCCGATCTCTCTTCCTCGTCCAGTAAGGACACTGATCCCACCATGCGGCTTGCTATGGCTTGCATTCACCCCTTCTAAAATCAGGTGTTGCCAACGTGATCTTCCTAAAAGGTGGGGCTTTTAGGAGGTGATTAGGCTGAGAGGGATCCTCCCCCATGAATGAGATTGAGTGACTTTTTCCAAGAGCTCAATGGAAGGAGTGGCCCCTTCACCATTGTGCCAGAGGATAAGACATTCAAGGATCCAATTTGGAAGCAGAGAATAGACCCACACCAGACAACAAATCCCCCAGCACCTTGATCTCAGACTTCCCACCCTCCAGAACTCCAAGGAAATACACGTCTCTTCTTCATAAATTACCGGGTCTCAAGCATTTTGTTAGAGTAGCATAAACAGGCTAAGTCAGAGCCCTACCCTTGTGACCTCATCTAAACCTAATCACCTCAAAAGCCCTACCTCCAATTACAATTACACCAGGGGGTTAGGACCTAACCTATGAATCTGAGGAGGGGCAAACACAGATATTCAGTTCCTAGTCCCTGGGACTCCTGGAAGCCCTGTGTCACCACTTGCTGGAGGAAGCCAGGAAGCAGGTACTGTGGTCTGGGGAGGCTCAGGGTTTTCTTTAAGTACTCTCTCTCTTTTAAAAAGAACCCTACACAGAATAATTAAAATTAATCCCCATCTTAAGTGTATCTCTTAATTGCACCAGAACCCACTTGGAAATGGGCCAGTCTTATCCCAGGAATGCACGTTTCGGATTAGGATCCGTTTTAGACCTGTTATTTCTTTCACTAAAGTGAAGGGAAAACAAATTTTATCTGATCTTCCGTAAGATCTTTCCTTAGCATCTTTTTCTTCTTCTGCCATCAAATTCTTACCTTGACTGAAAGCCACGTTAAGTGCAAGGCAAATTCTTTTCCTCTTTGCACAGAGATCAGCAATCTCTGGCGATGGGAGTGTCCAAGGAGCTTGGTTCTGCCGCCGCGGGGTGTGTGACCACAGGAAAGGAGCCATTTTTTCTGGGGTCTGAGGCCCTCAGCTCTGTAGTCCCAGGTGCCCGTCATGACTGGGTACAAAACCATGGTAACCTGTGTCCAAATTAAAGAGCAATGAAGACTCCATCCTGAACAAGAGTATCTCGTTTTTATAGAGAAGATAAAGATTTCAATTAAAACTGTTTGATTCTTAGAATAAACAAAGAATGGCGTAGGTACTCATGGTTCACGGTGTCCCCGGGCCCCACTTCTTGCTTGAGTTTCAGGCTACGGAGATGATCATTTTTTGTGTGATCAATCAATCAATTTCTGAATGGTTATTTAGAATTTCACCAAATTTTCCGAGGGCCTCTCTTAACTTAAGGCTACCCAGACCATTCTTTTGCACAGTAACTGAAGCGCTACCCTTGCCCTTTTCTCTTCTGCCGTTAACTGCTTTGTTCTAACTGCTCCTCATTCATCGGCAGCCTGGCACGGGACTGAAGCGCCTTCCACATCCAGGTGATTGGCTTTGTGGATTCTTTTAGGAAGAATCTTAATTTTGCTTTGAAACCAGCTGTCATCGTGTTGATATTTGTAATGACCAGGAAGGACTGTCCAACAACAGCAAAGACGTTGACCCAGGGGAAGCTTCACGTGAGTGCTGAATGAGGTGGGTTGTTGGAGGGCATCAACTGCTAAGTGGTTATTCACTTAGTGAGCATTTTCTTAATCAAAACACTTTAGCTTTCTTACATAACCTCATGGCTTGAACAGCCGGAGGACAAAGACTCCTTTAAAGGTAGCCTGAATAAAACCTGTGATGCCTTCCATTTCTTCTATTCTAGGTCTTAAGATGCCTCACACATTATGGCCACACTCCTTAAACTGAGATTGTTAAGACAAAGGGAGGGTCATATGGTGTATGCTCATTTTATGTTGTTATAACAATATGCCAGAGACTGGGTACTTTATAAAGAGAAGAAGTTTATTTAGCTCATAGTCTTAGAGGTTGAAAGTCTATTTGGACAGCTCTATCTGTTTGGCCTCTGGTGAGGGTCCCTATTTGGGGTTTTTTGACTTCTGGTGAGGGTCCCTGGCTATATCACAACAAGGCAGAGAAGCAAAAAAAAAAAAAAAAAAAAAAAAAAAAAAAAATCTGCCATGTGCAGAAGAGGTCACATGGATAGAGAGGAGACCAGGAAAGGGGCCAGTCTTGCTCTTCTGTGACAAACTCTTCTCACAGAAAGTAATGGGGATTTTGTTTTCTGGACATTTTCTCATACTTTGGTTATAGTATCTCTTACTTTTGGAGGCAACACCCTATTTTGTTTTCTTCTTTGTAAATGCTCCCGCTAACATTTGGTTATGCATGGTCACTGGGTCCCTTAACTATTCATGCGGGTGGCTCTTGTTTCCTACCACCAGTATTGCATCCAATCAGCCTACCTTACGCATTTGCAAATGGTCTTGTGAGAAGGTAAGGAAAATGAGTACTTTTTTCTATTTTTTTTCATTTTCCAAGATTAAAAAAGTGTTCTATTGTGATACCAACGTATAAAACAGCAAACGAAATAGGTGAAATGTGTATGTGTACTGTTGAATTCTACTGTCTTGGTGCTTCCTAACTCATACCCCTGCCTTAGCCACGTGGGAGGTACACAGCAGACCTTTCCCAGAATTTTACAGAAGAATCGATCAAAACGAATACTCTCCTTTTTCCATGTTAAAATGTTTTGTTGTTGGAAAACATCCAATGAAAACATTCTTTTGGAAGTGTTTGAATCTTTGAATCCCTAACTCAGATTTCTCAAGGTATTTCTAAGCGCCTAATTGTTCATAGGAAACTGTAAAAAAAAAAATAATAATTACAAAGACATGTTCTGCCAACACACTAAAAATATGTAATCTAAAACAGCCACGTGGTTGTGAACGCAGAATGAGAAAAGAGACGACAAAATGCAAATACTGAACCCAACCTGCAAATGGTGCACGTCAGATACGAGTCAGAGATCAGAGAAAGAGGGAGGGTGGGTTGGAAATTTGTGGGATTTCAGAGATCGATCATGTAGACAGAATGGCTAGTCAACTTTTCAGAGAACAAGGATGGTGTCCTCGCATTGAGTGCAATTTAGAAGAAGGCACGGGGGTCCCTGCATCAGTAGGTACCTGACTACTTCTTCAACAGCACAACGCACCGTTGCCTAAACTACTGTCATGTGAGGGTACAGTCCTGGCTTCCTGGTGCAGGTGGAGGAGTTTAGGACCTGACCTTCCCCTGCAGGAGCTTCGGTATGGTCAGAGCACACATTGACCACAGGGAAGGGCTGCTAAGTAAAATATGCTACAGTAACATCAGAGTTGTCAAAGGCTGAGTCATTCTGGACAGCTGAGTTTTTTGGGCACTGCTAGGTTGCCCCTTACAACATGAGACAGTGTTAATGAAAAACAGCACCCCCCTGACGACCCGCTGAAGGAGGTGGATAGGACAATTTATTTTCCACACCAGCATCATTCGTATTTTATTGTGTTTGTATTTGATGTTTTTTTTCTATCCTCTGTCTAATAATTGGTTTGTCAACGTACCTTTCAATTTGCTGATGATTATCTATAACAGGCTTGAGAACAGTTGGATTTACTAGGTTTGGATGTAAAATAGCCAACAAATTAACCCGAAGTAAGCCTACAGGTTCTTCTTTTAGGAAAGCGCCAGGTGGTGATGAGACTCCTCAGCCCCTTTTCTTCTTGATCATCAAGAGAATGGAGTCCTAGACGCGCGAGGTGCTGTTGTACTTAAATCTGCTGAACTGCGTGTAACTGGGAGCTGAAACGGTATGGAGTTGGTTTGTGAAGTTATGAACAGAAAGCAGATGAACGGCTCGGGAACAGTGGGACAGAAGAGTGGCCGTTGCCCAGGGGTCTTTCTTCCAGAAAGGAAGGAGCCAGTCTGCTGGGAGCACTCCAGGCATGGTCTGTCCCATTCTGTGAAGGACCATACCAAGAACTGAAGGTGGAGTGACCGGTTCACTTTACTCTCTTGCAGAACCGATTCTAAACCTCTGGCCTTTGCGCTCCTGGGTCCAGTCCTTGACATACTCATCATCGCTGACGGATGAATGGACATCTCCTCTCCTTCCCTCAGAAGGAGGGTGCTAGCTGACGCTGGGCACCACTATGGTGGTACTTAGGCTAAAAGAGCAAGGTAACAAGGAGACCTAGGGAAATAAGAGGATTATGGAAGCCACTTTTGCAATAAAGGCATTTGCTCATTTGAGCCAAAAAAAAAAAAGAAAAGAAAAGAAAGAAAGAAAAAAAAGAAACAAAACCCCAAAACCTTTAAATCAGCTTTATTGTGGTATAATGTACATTCAGTGAAAATCACCCATTTTAAGTAGGCAGTTTGATAATTTCTGACAAATGTCACCTATCTACTTCGACTCTCAAGAATCCTAACATTCCTGTCAATCCCTCTCCTCCACCCCAGGCAAACAGAGATCTGCTTCTTGCTACTGAAGTTTTACCTTTTCCAAAATTTTACATAAATGGAATCACACACTATGAAGTCTTATATCTGGAGTCTCTCATTAATGAGTCAATGTGGCGAATTGGATGGGTTGGTTTTCAAAGGTTGGAATGACATCGTCTTCCTGGGGTAAACTACACTTGGTCCTGATGAATTATTATCCTTGTGTTGATTGATTTGAGTTGAAAATATTTCACTGAGGATTTTGTATCTATGTTCAGGAGGAATATTGCAAGATATCTTCTTTCAATGACTGCAGATCTCTCAGCTCTAAAGAGTGACGTTGGGACCCCGTAGAGAACTTGTGCTGAGAGTTTCCAGCTGTTGTTGCAAGTGATCTCCGAGGAACCATCGATGAGGAGAGTCGAGTCTGAAGCCTGGAGATGGACAGCTGTGGTTCTAAGTGTCGAAGAAGGGATGTTAACCAAATTTTAGACCAATGAGCTTGACATTGATCTTAGGAAGGTTCTGGAATGGACTACTGGAGGAACCTTTTCTGTGACTCTAGGAAAGGAGTCACTATGCATTTGCCTGGATTCCAAAGACAAGTCCTATGAGGCTGAACACATGCATAATGTCAGGCACGTGGTGGACACCAAGCAGAGACCAACAAACGAGCAAAAAAAAATGACCAATTGTTGTGGTTTAAATGTGTCCCCCACACTTAATTCTTGAAGTCATTTGTTGATGTCATTTGGAGGTGGAACTTTTGGTAAGTAATTGGGTTAGCAGTGGTCCTGAGGGTAAGGCCCCCATCATGGCCTGGGTGTCTTTCTAAGGGGAAGAGAGCCCTGGGGGCATGCTTGTTCTGCCTTGCCACGTGATGTTTTCTGCTACGCCATGATGTAGCAAGAAGTGCCCTTCAGTGCCAGGCTCCTGGACTGACCAGTCTCCAGATCCATGAGCCAAATAAGCCTCTATTCATTATGGATTTGTGGTCTCTAGTTCTCAGTTATATCGACAGAAAGCAGATTAAGACCCTGACCTTTTTTGGGGGCTGGAAATGTAGCTCAGTGACAGAGCCCTTGCCTAGCATGTGTTAAGGCTCTGGGTTCCATCCCCACTAGTATCAAAAAAAAAAAAAAAAAAAAAAAAACTAAAACAAAACAAAAAAAAACAGAAAAGGAAACAATCAACAATTCTTTTCTTTTGACAAACTACCCAACTCATAGTTTAGGAAAGGGCAGCAGAGATATAAGTGACCTTCAGCAGAACACTGCAGGAAGGCTGCTTGAGTTCCATGGGTGTGCGTTAAGGGCCTGCCGTGGTCCGCCGTTCTGCCAGCGGCTGCAGGTACCTGGTCCCTCAGGTTACAGTTAGACTTAGCCCTGTGAATGGATAACATCCATGTGACGCGGCAAGTGCCAAGAGGCTGCCCTGGGAGCTCAGATGGCAGACACAGGGGACTTCGGGAAGCTTGGCTAAGGAGGTGACCCCCAAACTGCACCTTGACAGGGGGGCGACCTTTTCTGGAGCCTTGGGTCTCTCTCTGCTCCTTCCAGTGGGGGCTTTCACCTTGTCCTTTGCATTTTAGGTTTTTGAACTTCCTGCGTAGACTTTTCTTCCCCTTCAGCTTCGTCCACCCTGTCTAGTAGAGACTCCGCCACCTCCAAATGTCAATCAGCATTAGTTTCAGTTCCGTGTTTTTCTAGATCTCCTTGGATATACTAATGGGAAACCGAATAGCCAAAATCAGAGACTTTATCCAACTACCATGTGACTGTTGTTGTACTAGGGTTACGGGGCTTTACAGCCTGCATTCTCTGCATATTCTCTTTATGGTTTTGGAAACGATGTGAACACAGCATCAACAAGAGAATCTTAAAAGAAAAGAAGAATCCAAACAACGATTTCTAACATTTTCATAAACCATGACCCCCCCCCCTTTATTTTTTCTTGTAGATTTTAAGAAATATGAATAAGTTATTTTTTTATAATGAATGAATTTAGATATGCCACTGCCAAACAGAGTTTCTGATTAGCATGAAAATATCTGATGGGAATTTACATAATTAAGCTAAGAGCAAAAGGTCTTTTAAGAGCACTCCTCGAGAGCTTACCGTATTCCAGAAGCTCCCAGTGCTCCTCCTGCATACAACTGGATAAGCTCACAGCCATCAGATGAGACAGGTCCTACTATTGACCCTATTTTACTGATGAGGAGATTGAGGTTCAGAGAGGTTGAGTAAACAGGATAGGGCCTCACAGCTAATGAGCTGTGGTTCTAAATGGAAACTCAGGCAGTCTGGCTCCAGACTGTAAACTCTTAATCTTTATAATGCATAATTGCTGCTTGCATTAGACCCTGTGGTTACATGAATGTAATTGAACAATTTCCTCTATACTTTTTGAAACCATGGAAATGAGACAGATACCAAGTAGAAGCCTCTGCTCTAAAACTAGAATACTGATCGGCATCCTGAGATGATAATACGGCTCCAAACACTGCGTGGAGATCCCAAAGAATGCTAGGGTGTATTATCAGATACAAGCACCAGGCGTTAATCGGGTAACGCAGAGAACCCATTGGGCTTGGAAGGTAACAAAGTTTCATTTTTCAAAAGCTGGTCCCGTTTAAAAGAGAAAACTCTCTCCCAATAGCCTCGTAGCCTTCAGACATGTATTCAGGGACATCGGAGCTCGCTGTGTTTACCTAACCATCACTCATGGCTCCTTTGGATCAATGACAGTGGAACGTGTAAATACGGCCCTCAGAGCTTTCTCGGGTAGGACACTGGTCCCATAGACCGTAACTAGTGCTGCTGAGAGAACAGGACTTCCTTGAAGCCAGGTCTGCTCAGGATCAAGCAGGGCGCCCAGTGCTCTGGGAGTTTCTCAATTTGTGTCAAAAATTCTCAGGGAATTCAGGTAGCCTTCCGATTGGAATATCAATAAGCATGAAAGCCAAATATTGATTTTTAGAAAAATGAGAACAGGATCAGCATGATTCCTCAGGGGGCAGTTAATAGATAAAAGACAAGGAGAAATAAGTTAAAAGGAGTTTGTGCAGCCAAACCAAACACGGGAGGCAGCGGGGCTTGGAGCACATTGATGAGTATCTTGTGGAGGAGGAGCTGCTGATCTTATCCTGAAGGAGCAGATGTCACTCCCAGACCTTAGAGCATGCTGTCAATGATTAGCCTGCCTGGGCAGCGCCCCCGGCCTTGGACACTGCGCCTCACCAAGAACCTCCTCTTCTTCACTGTGCCTTGGGGGTGAGCACAGCGGATGAGGCCCTACTCACCCCGTATGAGTGTCCCTTTGCTGCTGTAACAAAGGATCACAACAGAAATGGATTCTCTCACAATTATAGAGGCTGGGTGTCAGCAAGATGCTCCCTTGGAGGCCAGCGTGGAAGGATCCTCCTGCCTCCTCCTGGCTGCTGCTGGCGATCCCTGCCGTCCTTCCTTGGCTTGTAGCTGTCACGTGGCATCTGTATGTCTCCCCTCTGTGAGTCCCACGTGGCAAACTCTTCCTTGTACTTCCCCCCCTTCTTGTGAAGTCACTAGTCACATTGGATTCAGGGTCCACCCTATGATGTCTGACCTCATCGTAACTGATTCCACCAGCAAGGGTCCTATTTCCAAATAAGGTCACGTTGTGAGGGGCTTGTGTTAAGTTTCCAACATATTTGGGAGGGAAACACAATCTAACCCATAACAGCTCCCATCTCTTCTCTAAGACCTTCCTGTAGATTCACTCATTTGTACCCAGGCCACCCAGCCCATGTACCATCTCACATTATTTATTATCTGCTGTTGTATCCTAAATGCCTTATCTCCCTAATATTGTAAACTCTTTGATGGGTAAGTAGTCGTCACTCAAACTTATTTCTCATGAAGCCTTTGAAATAGCAATTTTATATCCATAGAAACTTCAACCCTTCGAGCAACTTTATATTTTCCAAGATTCTTTCACTTTTATCATCTCGCATGATACTCTGGGTAGCCCTGTGTGGCAGGCTGGATTGCTGCAGTATCCTCATTTTATATCAAAGGGAATCAAGATTCAGGGAGGGGAAGTGACACATCAGACAATGAGATAGGTGACCTGGGCCAGTCCTCCTTGTACTGAGAAGATTCTCCTTGTTCCCCTTATTGCCAATAACTTGATTAAGGAGCCAAGAGTCCTTCCGGGAAAACACAACAAAAAAACAAACAAACCAAAAAGAATCTCTTTACTGTCAAGGCAAAGGGAGTGAGAGAGAGGAAATTGTGTGTGAATCTAAGGTCCATCTTTTCTATCAGCACGAGCCAGCTGGAAGGAAGTCACAGGACTGCCGGACCCTCCCCTGCTCCCTTAATCTGTGCTTACTGGTTTTCTCCAGCACAACAATGAAAAACTTTTTCTTAAACTTTTGACCTTACCGCCTACTGCCCCAGTCTAAGATGGCGCTTTCCTTCTTGCTTTCTTAGAAGGTGTCTGGTAGGAACCCCTTCAGCATCCCTTCGCTGGCCTTATAAAAGGCTCCATGTAGGGAGGGGAGAAGAAAGGGGTCAGCTGTGAGCAGAGACAGAAACAGTGGTTTCCTGACTATAGGTGGGCTCTGCACCCACTGCAGAGACTATGCAGCCTTTTTGTGCAGAGGTGGCACAGGTGGCTAGCTTCAGGGAGCTGTGGGGCAGCCGAGGATGAAGGCAGTCTTGTGGGGCAGGAAAGTGGAAGATGGAGGAGCCCCTCTTTGGAGAGACTCTGTATTAGCTTGCTGTGAATACCTCTTTCCACTTTTTTTTTTTTTTTTTTCTTCCTGGAACTCATGAAGAAGAACTGGGAAAGTTGTAATTAGCTTGCAGAAGATAGAGGAGGCCCTTCCCGGTGGGAAGAGAGGGAGAGATAGAAAGGGAGAAGAGAACAAGGCAGGGAGAAAAGAGGGGTGCCCAGAGTGAAGGAGATAATAACGCTAAGGAGAAAAACAGCACGTCTTCTCTGGGCGTGGTCAGCTCTTGGTTACAGTGTGAAGTGGTGCTTGCTCTTCTAAATGGGGGTATTACAGCCAGGCTTTTTGACCTTGAATTCTCTCCTTGATGCCTTGCCTCCAGACTTCTCTTAATCCTAGAAGCAGAGCATTCCTTATCAGTGCCTAATAAGGCGATTGAGTGATCTCATTTGAGAAAGAGAGAGTGAATGAATCAGCACTAATAGACCAATATGAGCCAGAAGGCACTCTCCTGCCCCATTGGAAGGAGCGCCTTCTTCTAGGCAGCCACAGCCCTGCAGGTGACAGGCCAGGTGGATCTCAGCCTGGCCTCCTGGGCACAGTGCCCCTGAGCAGTGCCTAGGCTGCCCAACGTGGTGGAGCCGACCTGGCCAGGCAGGCGGCTGGCCCCCGCAGGACGGCTAAGACAGCCTTGTCCTGCTCCCTGCTCCCCAGCAGAGCCCAGCCAAGCCCATCGGGGTATTCTTCCTCTCATTCTTGCACAGAAATACCCATTTGTTTGCTGAGTCTGCCAGAACGACTTGTAGGAATGCACCGGTTCCCTCTCTGCTTAAGAACGAGAGCCTGGCTTGGGTTCCTGTCCCTCAGCCAGGGGCTCCGGTAGGGGCTGCGCTGCTGGTCCCCTCCACGGCTCGGCTGGAGTCCCTGCTGCTGGAGTTTGATGCCCCACATCGTGTTTTCATGCAGGATCTAAACGATGAAGCTCCTGGAGCCAGGCTCAAGACGTGATCATGATGTGGTTGGCTCGGCTCTTCTGGTTCTCGTCAAATGTCACTCCACCTTTACAGAAGATCATTCACCAAGGCCACAAGCCAAGCATCTGAAACTGCACTAAGCCCCATGTTTACCTTGGACAGCCGGGTGCAGCCCGTGTCCATCTCTGGAAGGTTTTCCTAGTTACACCCCTGCCCATGCCACCTCATTCTCTGCTGTCTGTCATTGGGGAGAATCCAAAATATTTGTTTGTCTCCCCAGTGTTGCCGAATCCTTCCCTTCACAGTTGCTTAAGGTCAAGGCTGGGAGAACAATGGGCCCAGTTAGGAGAAGCATCCACACCAAAACTTTGAGGTCAGCTGTCCTGGGCGTCCCTTGATGGGTTTAGTGTTGACTAGTCACATATCTCCTGAAAAGAAACTTTGGGTCAAGGACAGAAAATTCTGGTTCCTCTAAGTAGCAGATTAAAAGGAGCAACAAAGTTGCGCTCAAATGTTGCTAACAGTAATCTGGAGAGTTAGGGTCTGTTAACTAAGGCCACTTGCTTTGATTTCTCTAGGTCATGCAAAGACAATGAAGCAAACACAATTAACCTATTTGGAACACTCCTTCCCATTTTAAGCTCTAAGATAGTGAAATTTGACAACTTTAACAATGTATTTTCCTTCCCATTAAGCTAAATCTGTGGAGTTAAAAAAAATATCCTGCATGTTAGAACAATAGAGCTAACTTGTAATCAAATTTATTTAATTCAGGATATCTTTGTAAAAGTTAATTACATTGTATTTTAGTTAAAAATAATGGGCTTTAATAAGAAATTCCATTGCTTGTAGTCTCCAAATTTATATGTTGGATTCCTATCAATAATTGAGGAAAGAATAGAAAAGGGCATAAACAGTTAACTCACTGGAAGGCAAATATAAGTGGTTCTTGAGCACATGAGATGTTCAGTTTCATTCATAATAAAATAAATGCAAAGTAAAACCATTAGATTGGCAAAGATCAGGAAGTTTGATAATACAACCTAAATTATCTACCAATAAGGAGATGTTTAGATAAGTTATGGCACACTGATAATATAGAGCTGTAAACAAAAAACAAAATCAGAAAATAAGAAAGTTTATCTGCACACAGGTTTGGAAAATTGTTGTGAAACCTGTTTAAAATGCAGGTTAAAAAATCGAGGCACAGGACGGTGTGTACATCATGTCACATTTGTTTGGTTTGTGTAAATAGCTGGCATGGATTTCCTCTTCATTTAATGCATCTGTTTTCTCTCTGGGCTTCTTGCTCAGGGTGGGACCTGTTAGCTGCCAGACTTTCTTGTCCGTGTGTAGGTAGATGAGACATGGGCAAACCAGAAAGGCTGCTCTCTGGTATGCTGTATATTTGCAGATTTCCTTCTTGAAAGGAGACTCTCCATTCTATTTCTTGGTGTCTGCTGTAGCCCCAGAAACACTCATCTGCAGCCTCTTTGGTCTCTTTCCACCGGAGAAGCCCCCAGTGTCCAGCTGTCCATCCATCTGTGGTTACTGCTTTTAGACTGCAGCTTCATCTGGGCATAAAGTGTGTCCAGGAAGATGGAAGTGATGTTGGGGGTGACAAGAGCTTAGCTGATACAGTTATTCTAGAAAGCTCTGGAGCTAGATTTGCTAATCAAAGGGGAGCAGAGATTTAGCCTGAAAAACACGTATCACTGATGGAAACATGGAGAAATGTAGAGCAAAGGCCTAAATTCCAGAACTTTCTGGGTCAGTTGAAATCAAGAGAATAGCTAATGCCTGTTAATTCTGGACCTTGATAATCACCCCCATAGCTCACAAATTCTCTTCCTGTTTGCCCCATGCTTGGTGATCCTCAGGTACTCCCCTGGAAAGGGACGACACTTACATCTAGTATTTTGTTCTGTGACTTCCTCCGGATCCAAGGACCGCTTTTCCATTTTGTTGATTGCTTCCCTTGCCATGTAGAAGCTTTTTAGTTGGATGTAGTCCCACCTGTATTTTTGAAATTTGGGGAATTTAGAACAATAAGATCACCCAAGGGTTGAAGCCTCTCATTTTGCAGAATATAGGCTCAGATAGGCCAAATCATTGTGGCTTGAATTTTAGTTTTCACACAACTAACTTGGCAATTTTGTTAAAACACAGATTCTGATTTCATTAAGTCTGGGGCAGGGCTTGAACTTCTACTTTTTTAACAAACTCCAGATAATACCAGTGCTGCATTTTGAGGGCCACACTTTGAGTAACAAAGGGATGCTCAGGGTAATACATTACTTAAGGTTAATAAATGATCTATCCAAAAGCAAGGAAGTGGACAGAATTAGGACCGAACCCACGTTTTCTGACTCTTATTCTGCATGGTCTTTCCCACATGGGATGAGACTTGGGCTGTCACTCCCTCCTCTGCCCCAAAAATAGATAGTTGGGCATAAAAAGTAGAAAAGATAAGGGAGACAAAGAGGCCGCTGACTTTGCAGTAACAGGTATGGGACATTAGGGACATTATGGGACATTAGAACTCTCTGGGAAATAGAGTTGGCTAGGGAAGGGACAGAAGGACAGAAAGAGGTGAATTAATAAAGCTAAAATTTTAGATTCAGTGTCCAACCAGAACAGTTAGCTTGATTCTGTTCTGAGCCAGAAAATGATCCCTCCAACTTAACCAGGCATCTCAAAATTAAGAATTGTTTGCTCCAAAGAGGCAGATAAAAGTAGATTCTGATTTCATTTTTTAAGTCACTGCTTTAAAATTAAGATTATAATATTTGTACAAGTAAACCCCACATTAATATGTTGGCTAGTGGTCACAAATAGGCACTCTAAAGTCCTATCTATCTATCTATTTATCTCTCTCTCTCTCTCTCTCTCTCTCTCTCTCTATATATATATATATATATATATATATATATATCAGAAAATTAATGTAGAAACTTCTGTAATTAAGTAGAACCTGGGAAAGATATGTGACTAAATCATTATTCAGGGTCTATAAAATAAAGTCAGGTTGCTATGAAAAATGAAAAGATTTAAATAATAATATGCACCTGGGGAGTTAAAATATGATTTCAGAAATTAAAAGATCAATAGACTAAGATGGAAATAAACTACAGAGGAGCAAATCAGGATATTTGACATCAAATTAATAAAAATTAAAGAAAATAAATAGAAAATTGAGGGAAATACAATTGAACTGTCAAGAGAAGAAATTTTCCTAGAGCAAAAATGAGACATGAGCTTTCAAAATGCAAAAGCCTGCCTAGAGCTGAGCAGGATGTATACCTAGATACATTGTTAGGAAATTTCAGGACACAAAGGAGAAAGAAAAAAAGATGGTGGAAAATTTCTTTTGAGAAGAGAGATGAGTGAAAAATCAGACTGGTACTATATTTGTTATCTGCAATTTCTTGGTGACCAAAATGGATGCTAGAAGACAGTGGGTCAAAACATACAAAAATTTGGAAGTTCACTCTTTAATAATTAGGGTTTGCACCTAGGATGCTATGGCTAGCCATACAATCAGAAAATACCAGAACAAAATTAAGCCCATTTTCAACAAATTTCAGAAAGAAGAGAACTTTCTGGGATCACTGGCATTCAGAGGCCAACATGGAATCCAAGATACCGTGTCTCCTATTCGTGAGTCTGGTAAAAAGTGATTCCAAAAGATGGTGTAGCAGTTCTAGAATTAAATCGATCAAAGCAGAACCAGGTTCAGGGAGCTTGAAGAAGACAGTCCTCAAGAAGGATCAAATACAAGTAACAGTGACTTGTGCGTTGTTCTGGAAAAAGGGTCAGATCAGACGGCAGGTGTTTCAGGTAGGACCAAAGTTAGTGTGAGGTGCTCATATTGGTGCAGAATTTACAGGGGCATCAAGAAGCTCAGTCATCAAGAGACGTTTTAATACAATTTCTAACAGATCTAAATTAATGAAAAAACCTGAGATGAACAAAAGATCAAAATTTTCATTAAAGACAGGATCTGACCCTGAGCTGGCATGACCCATTTTATTTTAATCCCAATTCTGGCTCCAGTAAAACTTTAAAAATCAGGTGGCTTATCTGTAGGCCATGGTTGGACAATTTATTTTTTAATATTAATTAATGCACAAATGCCTTAATGCAGTTTTTTGGTTATGGCAATTCACTGGCACCTGTTAAATATTGCACTTCAGGTCAGTGCCTCATTCACTTGACCCCAGCTATCTTCTTCTCCTCCTTCTTCAAACCCTATAGAAATACAAAAGCCATTCCTTGATCCCCAGATCCACAAAAGTGGGCTCTGAGCTGAAGGTGGCCTGTGAGTTGAGCCCTCAATAAGAAGAAGCTGGAAAACGCCAGAGACAAGGTGAGGATGTGTTTCCTTTCAACAAAAAAAATAGAGAGAATTCAAAATTCCCAGAAAACAAAACAAAAAAACAAACAAAAGCTCTCCAAGAGAATGGCGGTCCACATGGGCAACTACTAAACTGTGGCAAGACTTAAAACGACTTATGAGAGGTTAGGGTTGTGGCTCAGGGGTAGGGTGCCCGCCCTAGCATGTGTGAGGCCCTGGGTTCGATCCTCAGCACCACATAAAAATAAATAAATAAAACAAAGGTATGTGTCCATCTACAACTAAAAAAAAAAAAAAAAAAACAACTTATGAGTGTCACAGAGCACAACCTGATTAAATGGGCCACTAGAAACCGTCTTCCATGAGCCACATAGTAACTGGTTCCATGATACTTTAAGGAAAGTGCACGGACACTCATCAGTTTATGGTGGGGTTACGCCCAACTTTCATCCTAAATTGAAAATGTCATAAGTCAATCCAGCACTTAAGACATCTACGTTATCAAACACAGTTTAGCAACACAGTATGCGGTAGGGTGTGTCTGGTTCCCTTGTGATCCTGTAGCTGACCAGGAGCTGTCACTCCCTGCTGGTACTGAGCATTGCAAGAGAGATCGTACTGCATATGGTTCTGGGAAAAGATCCAAATTAAAAATCTGAAGTATGGCTTCTACTGAATGCTTACTGCTTTCACATCACTGCAAATTTGGAAAATTGTAAGTAAACCATTGCAAGTTAAGGACAATCTGTAAAGGACAGCATAGCACCTAACTGGCACTTCTCATTTCACATTGAAGAATTGATGATGAGGATTTATAGAATTATAAAAAACACACACATTCAGACCCATCGAATAGGATGATTCTCCAGCAAAATAAAGAAAAATAAATCTGCCATAGATATGCCATAGCAAAGTTAGAGTTTAAAAGAGATAGAGGTAAAACCTTAAAAGCAGCAAGAGAAAAAGAGATGTCACTTAAAATGAAATGGTGATTGGTCTGGTCACAGACTTTTCAACATGAGAGGCCAAAGACAATTGAATAATAGATCAAAGCATCAGAAGAAATACTGTGAATACAAAGTTCTATGTTCAGTTAAACTACCATTCAAGGGTCAGAGTTAAATAAAAATATTTTCAGAAAAACAAAGTGTGAGCTTGTTATCCCACATAGAAACTTCTGAAAGAATATTAATGAATGAAGCTGGGTGTGGTGGTGCACGCCTGTAATCCCAGCGGCTTGGGAGGCTGAGGCAGGAGGATCACAAGTTCAAAGCCATCCTCAGCAACTGTGGGGTGCTAAGCAACTCAGTGAGACCCTGTCTCTAAATAAAATACAAAATAGGGCTGGGTATGTGGCTCAGTGGTCAAGTGGCTCAGTGGTCAGGTGCCCTGAGTTCAATCCCTAGAATCCTCCCCCAAATATTAATGAGTCTCAAGAATCTAATTTAATTGAGAATCTAAAATCTAATTTAATTGAGAAATAAGAATTATTTTTTCAGGAGAAATTATGAAAAATGATTATATATAATATATATGTATGTATTTATATATGCATATATATGTATATATATGTGTGTGTGTGTACATATAAATAGACTTCATCTAAAACCTAGTATGGATGAGTCCCTGGGTTTGATCCCCAGCAACATGCACACACACAAAATCTGAAACTAAAATCAGCAATATGTAAGATGGAGTGACAATATGAAGAATTAAAGTATTTCAAAATCATAATCCCCCAATATATTAAAAATAAAATGGCCTTGAGTCTCCAGCAACTGTACCCACATTGATCTTACCTAGTCAGAAAGCCAGGTGGCAGAAAAGCCCATTGATACAGTCCACACAGGTGAGGTCCACAGACCTCACTGAAATCCTGTAGTCTTTATAGAATGGCGCCATTTTCACTTTGCTACTTTGCATGGCTATCTAACTATTTAGCAGATATTTGTGTAGTTAAAAATACAGCTATATATTTGCTAGCTAACGGGGAGTGACAAACACATATAGAAAAACCAACTTGTGACTTATTTCCATTTTCTTTGATATGGATCAAGAGACAAAAAACAGGGCTGAGGATGTGGCTCAAGTGGTAGCACACTCGCCTGGCATGCATGTGGCCTGGGTTCGATTCTCAGCACCACATACAAACAACGATGTTGTGTCTGCCGAAAACTAAACAAAAAAAATAAATATTTAAAAATTCTCTCTCTCTCTCTCTTTAATATATATATATTTTAAAAAAGAGACAAAAAACATGATTATCAAGGTGTTAGCGTTCCATCACTGTGACAAAATAACTGAGAAAATCAACTTAATGTTTCATTACCATTTCAGAAGTTTCAGTCATGATCAGCTGACTCTGTTGCCTTTGGGTCTGAGTGAGGCAGAACACTGGGGAATGTGTGGTAGAGCAAAGTTGAGAGGAGAAGGAAGGAGCCAGGGTTCCAACATCCCCTTCCAGGGCACACCCCCAGTGACCTAACTTCCTCCCACTAGGCCCCGCCTCCTAAAAGTTCCACCACCCTCAGTAGCACCACAGGCTGGTGACCAAGCCTTCAACACCTAAACTTTGGGGGACATTTAAGATCTAAACTGTAACAATAACTTTATAATCAAAGATGTAATAAAGAAAATAAAAGAAGCAAATATCACAGCCAAATATGATTTATCACAGGAATGTTGGAAGTGACCCACACGGAAATTCTTCAATGAAATTAACCATATTATCATATTGAAAAAGAAAAAAAGAATGTATGATTATGTTCCTAGGTTCTGAAAAAGACTCTTGTGAGACTTGACATTATGCATGAGGGAAAAAAAATCCAAATGGCTTCTAGAAAATCGTGAATCAAAAGTGATTTTATGAAATTAATTAAATATAAAAGTAATTTTATTTTTTACCAAAGTGCAAAAGCAGGCACCATAATTAATGGCCAAACAGTACAAATATTCCCATAGATTAAGAAATATGCCAAGTATATCCCCAGTTGTTGCCTTATTAGCCATTTTTTTGGAAGTCCTGGCCAACTTAGGAGACAAAGAAAAGAAATAAAGGGAATATAAGATTGGAAAGAAAAATAAAATTGTCAATGCACACAGTATAATTCTTCACATAAAAATGACAGATAAGCAATTAAAATAAAGAGTAACTATTAGATATTTTATCAATTGTATAAAGACAAACAGCATTCTAGGTAGCAGCAACACAGAATTAAAAAGATTTAATTTGAAAAAAATATATTATTTACAATCATAACAAAACCCAACAAGGTACCTGGGAATCAATTTAACAAAAGATATTTAAAAATCTGTGCAAGAGCATCTAGAATGTATTGAAAGACATGAATAAAACTCAAATAAGCTTAACTAGGTGCAATGTGATTTGCGGGTTGAATTGTGTACCCCAAAAAGACATGTTGAAGTCTAGTTGCCAGTGTCTGTGAATGTGACCTTATTGGTCATACGGTCTTTGACGATGGAGTAACTAAGTTAAACTGAGTCAAGATACTAGGTTAGGGTGGGCTGTAATGCCCATGACTGGTGTCATTACAGGAAGGCCACGTGAAGACAGAGCCACACACAGGGAAGAAGGTCATATGATGGTGGGGACAGAGATGGCAAGATAGAGCTAGTGATAGGAGGACTTGCTGTAAAGTTGTGGCAATTGAAATGGTTTGGATATTGACACAGGGATGATGGTGTTGACCCAGTTTCAGGGATGGACAAGCTAAAAACAGACTGAAGAATATGTGAGGACTTAAGCATTCAAGTTAGTGAAAGGCTGCACTAGTCGATAATGGTGCAGGAACGTGGGTTTTAAGTCAATCAGTAAAATTAGATTCTCATGTCACACACAAAAGGAAACTGTATGGATTAAATATTTAAAATCTAAGACACAAAACTGAACTACATAGAATGCAATAGGGAATATCTCTGGTTTCAGATAGGTAAAAATTTCTGTAACAAAAAAAATACATTTTAATGAAAAATTAAGAAATTGGGTTATATTAAAATTCAGAGTGTTTGTTCAACAAGAGACACATCAAGTCCAAAGAAAATCCACAGACTAGGAGAAGAAATTTGTGATCCACGTTTCTAAAATCTAAAGGGAACTTCCAAAACTCATTAATGTGAAGTAAGAATTAAACAGAAAAAAAATGGACAAATGAAATACAAAGGAAATTCTCAGAAGATGAAAATAATGGCTCATAAACTTACGGATCATTCTCAGGCTCACCATAATCTGGAAAAATAAAATGGTAACAAGATTTATCTTGTTCCTATAAGACAGGGAAAAATCTGAAAGCCAAGTAACAATGAGTGCTAGAGAAGATGTATGGAAAAGAAACTTTTGTCTGTTTCTGAGGGTTGCAGGTAGATAAATTGAAAGAGCCACCTTGGAGGACAACGTGACATCACCTAATCAAGTCCAATAATGAGCATGTCTCTGACTTGGCAATTGACATTTCTTGGCATCTTACTGCTATTGGACTGGTGTGAGCCACCATAAACCCTGATGATTGGAATAGCTTTCTAATTATTTTCCTCTGCATAGTCTCCTTTTAAAAAATATACTCAATCGTGTCACTTAAGATACACTGAATAATGCCTCTCCCCAAAGATGTCCACATCCTAATCCCTGGAAGCTGTCAATATGTTACTTATATAACACAAGGGACTTTGCAGATGGGACCTTGAGAGGGGTCCACTCTAATCCCCAGAGTCCCTGTGAGACGGAAGCAGAAGAGGAAGAGTCAGAGAGAGAAGACCATCTGGTGACAGAGTGGAGAGGGTCTGAAGATGCTGGCATTGAAGACGGAGCCAAGGGCTAAGGACGCCTCTAGAAGGTAGGAAAGGAGTCTCTCCTCCAGACTTCAGAAGGAACCATTCCTGACAGCATGGGTTTATCCCAGGGAGACTGGTTCTGCACTTCTGATCCCCAGAACTGTAAGATAATAAATTCAAGCTTTTAAAATCCACCAAGCCTGTGGTAGTTTGTTATAGCAACAATAGGAAACGTGTATATCATTCTTTTGGTCAAAACCCCTGTATAATCTGTAGCCCCCTTTCCCCCAACCACCCATTACCTCCCAGGTCACAGGCTTCTCTTCTCCTTCTTTGCTCCCATTCCTTCCATACCATAGCCTCCTGGCTGTTCTTCAAATGGCCAGACATTTTCTACCTTGGTACCTTCATTTTATTCTTCCTTTTACCTGGATTTCTATTGCCCCCCCCCCCCCGATATCTTCTTAACAAAAACATCCACCCCATCATTTCCTTTCTCCTTGCTCAACGTTTTCTCTTTTTATAACACTTCCCATCTTCCAGCATGCTATTCAACTTACTTATGTGTTGATTTTATTGTTTATTATTGGTATCACCACTGCCGCCACCCAAGCGAGTGGGTAGCAGGAGGGACTTGGTCAGTTTTCTTCATTGATGGATCCTAAGCACCAGTGCCTAAGACATGATAGTGACTCAGTCCAGATGATCCTTGACTTAGAACGAGGTGATGTCCCAATAAGCCCATCTTAAGTTGAAAATACCGTTAATAGTAATGCATTTAGTACACCTAACCTACCCAGTGTCATGGCTTAGCAAGGCAGTACTCTGTACAGGGGGCCGTTTGCCTGCTGCCCAGCATCTCCAGGCAGGACCACACTACATAACATACTGTATATCCCAGAGAAAGATCAAAATTCCAAAAAGCTCAGGTTCTGATGAGTGCTTATCACTTTCACGCCATCATAAAGTTGAAAACTCATGTGGAACCATTGTAAATCAGGAACTGTATGTATATATTTGTGGAATGAATGCTTATTTTTAAAAATTTTGTTATAATTGAGCGCAAAGTAGATACAAAATACTATGTGGATATAGGCATAAATAGATACAGTGAATATTAGTGTATCCAGCAACCAGTTTAATTTTAAAAAGCACAGCCATTACCTTTGAAATTCCCCAGTATCATATCCTGAATCATACCCTGTTTTCTTACCACTCAGGAAAGAATCTAGCATTTTAATTTTATCATTTCTTTGCTTTTCTTCAGTTTTACCAAATATATCAGCATCCCTAAACAATGGAGCATTCATATTTATGTCCATTTGTTGTATGTGTAATATATTTGTATATCCATTTATATGCATATCATTACATGAATACTGTAGGCATTCATCTTTGCTTGCTTTTCTTTTTTTTTTAATGTTCATTTCTCTTACTTTTATTTTTTGGATGTCATTATAGGAAGAACACATAACATGAGATTTACCCTCTTAGGAGTTTTGAGTGTACACTACAGTATTGTCAATTAGGTACAATGTTGTCCAGCAGATCTCAGAACCTTGTTCATCTTACATTGCTGAAACTTTATACCTATTGATTAGTAAGTTCCCATTTTCTCCTCCCTTTGTTGCTGGCAACCATCATTCTACTCTGGATTTGCTTATCTTGCTTAACATTGTGTTCCTGAAGTTCAACTTTGTTGAGGCATTTAAACTGCAGATCATTTGCTTCTCAGCAATAAAGTATGGCATAAGAAAATAGAATGTTTTAATAATACACTGTTGATGAAAACTTTCCTTATTTCTACTTCATTACTGTTACCAACAGCTACTATGCCATTCTTTTGGATGTGTCCCTGGAGTGTGTGAGGGTTTCTCTAGTGTACATCCTGGGAATGATAATGCTGGGTTATTTGGTTTGAACACCTTTTTTTTAATGTGTGTGAAATTAGGGATTGAACCAGGACTTTGGGAGTGCTCAGCAAGTGCTCTACTACTGAGCTGTATTCCCAACCCTTTTCATTTTTTTCTTTTGAGACGGATCTCACTAAGTTGCCCAGGCTGGCCTTGAACTTGAGACCCTCCTGCCTCAGCCTCCTGAGTAGCTGGGATTACAGGAATGTGCCACTGTGCCTCCCTGGCTGGAACCATCTTAAGCCTTACCCATAATGTCAAATAGCTTTCCAAAGTCACTGGCTCATTTACCAGTGCTCTGAGAGTTCACATCTTTGTAGACTTGATGTTGAGAGGCTGAGAATTTCACCAGTCTTATGAACAAGAAATCTCTCTTTCTCATTTCAGGTGAAATTTCCATTTCTGTGAATGCTGATGAGGTTGATAATCTTTTCTCCATTGCTTATTGACTACTTGGCTTTCCTCTTCCTATTCTCATTCATGTCTTTTGCCCATTTTTCTTTGAGGTTACTCTTGCTACCCCCACCCGCACCAATTTGTAGAAAATCTTTATCTTAATACGTGCTAAAAATATTTTTTCTCGGTTTGTGGTTTGCCTTTTCACTCTTCTAACAATGCTCTTCTATTTATGGAAGTTATTAATTTAATGTAGTCTATTCTAGTTTGCAGTTTTTGTTTCTTATTCAAGAAATCCTTTCTACCCTGAGTTAATACGTACATTATCTTATATGAGCTTCTGCAAGGGTTACAGTTTTGCCCTTCACCTTTAAGTCTTTAATCCACCTGGAATTGATTTTTGTGGAATGTGTGAGACAGGCATCCAATTTCAATTTTTCTATGTAGATATCCAATCTTCTCAGTACCGTCATTCCCCATTGATCCGCAGGGCCAGTTCTGTCATGAATCAACTTCCCATTATTCTGTTTTCTTAGTCACTCTCTTAAGTATCATAACTTTGTATAAATTCTTGATCCCTGGAGGGAAGTCCCCCTACTTCATTCTTCAAGCCAGCTCTTATGGGTCCTTTGCTCTCCCGTTGTCTTTTTAAGAATCATATTGTCATAATTAAACATAGCAAGTGTTTCTGCACTCTCTGTCCTTTCTGTCCACGGATGCAGCAGGTCTTCTTTAGTGTCTTTCAGTAATATCGTTACATTTTTTTCTCTGGAAAAGGATGGACAGCTTTTGTAGATTTATTCTTAGGTACATCCTTTTATTTTTTTTTTTTTTAGGCAATTGTAAATGTTTTCTCCTTTAAAAATGAGTTTCTTTTTTTTTATTGCTGACATATAAAACTGTGATTCATTTTATGGAATCACGATTCAACTCAAAGATTTTGGGGGTGTAGTTGATTTTTAAAGTAGACTTTATTTTTTTAAAGTGGTTTTAGGTTCACAAACTGAATGGAAGGTACAGAGGTCTCCCATATCCACCCGCCCCCAGGCTCCCCTAGCCTCCCTTGTTACCAACACCCCCCACCACAGAGGTACATCTGTTACAATCAATGAACCCACATCAACGCATCCTCATTGTCCAAGATCCAAACTCGACATCAGGGCTCCCTCCTGGTGTACTTCTCTGGTGTAGACAAGTGTCTGATGACAAGTATCCACCATCACAGTGTCATGCACAGTTGGTCCTCTGCCCTGAAAGTCCTCTGTCCTTCTCTGTTCTTCCCTCACTCCCCACAGTCCTTGGCAACCAAAGATCTTGGTACTGTCTTCACGCTTTGCCTGTCCCAGATTGTCACAGTTCGAATCATCCAGTCCGGCTTCTTTCACTTGATAATATGCATTTAGATCCCACCCCATCTTTTCATGGCTTGGTAGCCCATGAAATAAAAATATGCATTTTTTTTCAGCACTGAATGCTATTCCATTGTCTGGATGTACTCATTTATTCATTCACCTACTGAATACCCTGATTATTTCTATGTTTTTCCCACTATGAAGAAAGCTACTGTAAACATCCATGTACAGGTTTTGTGTGGACAATGTGACCGACTTTTGAGCATTAACTTAGGATCTACCCAACAACATTGCTAAATCTCAACAATGCTAATGATTTTTCTGTACATTCATGTTACTACATGGATGAACATTTTATCTAAGGAAAAGAGTTTTCTTTCTTTACTTCCAATTCCTGTATTTTTCCTGTATTTTGCTTTGCTGGGCTGTAGAAGACATCCGAATGTTGAACCCAAGTGACAACGGTGAACACATTTGTTAACTCCCTCCAGGGGAAAGATTTTAAAGTCTCATGTTTTGATGTTTACTTATAAATTTTATAAGACACATTTTACTTGGGTAAGGCTACCCTTTTTATTACTATTTGCTGAGGTTTAATTATGGATAAATGTTAAATTTTATCATCTGTTCCATGTAAGTGGAATGTTGAAATATTTCTCAATCCTTTAATTTGAGTTAAACTTAGTCTCCTAGTGTTAGACCAATCTTGCATTCTTGGGATATATCCAAGTCATGTTGCATTACCTTTCTTTTTTTATTCATTTGCTCAACTGCTGCTAATTCTACAGGATTTTGTCACAAGATTGTGTTTGTGAATAAAATTTGAGTTTTTCCTCCCACAAAGTACCTTTTTCACACTTTAATACCTTGATTATGCTCAACTCTTATATGAATTAAGGAGAATTCTCTATTTTTCTATACCCTACATAATATTGGATAAAACTGAAGTTCTTTTTTGAATGTCTGAAAGAATCTTATGGTCTAATGTTGATTTTCTTTTTTTGTGCATATGTGCAATAATTTTCAGTCACCGGTTATTCTTTGAATATGTATAGAACATTCAGGATTACTAAATTTTATTTTGTTTTGTTTTTTATGGAGATTGAACTCAGGGGCACTCGACCACTGAGCCACATTTCCAGCCCTATTTTGAATTTTATTTAGAGACAGGGTCTCACTGAATTGATCAGTGCCTCACTTTTGCTGAGGCTGCCTATGAACTCAAGATCCTCCTGCCTCAGTCTCCTGAGCCACTGGGATTACAGGTGAGCTCCACCACATCTGGCTAGGATTTCTAAATTTTTGACAAAATTGTGATGCAATAATTTTCTGGAAATTTTAAATAATTTAAGGGTTTAAATTTATTGGCACAAGTTTATTCATAATATTCTCTTAATATCTCTTTAGATTCTACTGTCTTCATCTCCCCTTTTCTATCTAATATTGTTGGGGGTTTTGTTTGTTTGTTTTTTCTTCTTTTAGAGATCAGTCTTACCAGATGTTTGTCAATTTCGTATGTTTTTCCCAAGAAACCAGCTTTTGGCTTTGTTGACCTTCTGTCACACCTTTGTATTCATTAATTTTTTTTATCATTATTACATCTTTCTTCCATATCCTTTGGGTATAATTTGTACTTATATTCTGGACTAGAGATCGATTTACAGATCATTGATATTTTAGTTTTTCTTCTTTACTAATATTTACTTGTAAATATAGGCACGTCTCTCTACATATCAATTTAGCTATAGTTGTAGATGAACACAATATCTTTATTTTTATGGGGTGCTGAGGATCGAACCCAGCACCTCACATGTGCCAGGCAGGAGCTCTACCACTGAGCCACGGCCCCATAAGTTTTGATATGTCATATTTTGTTATTATTCATCTTGCTATCAGTGGAATTGTATGTTCATATATTGAAAATATAAACTCTTGAATGTGACTGTTTTTAGGCTGGGACCTAAAAGGATATATTTAAGATTAAATGAGAGTAGGCCCTGATTGATAGGTTTAATGTCTTTTAGAGTATTTATATCAAAAGTCCCCCAAAGGCTCATGTGCTGAAGGCTTGGTCCCCAGTACAACAAGGCTCAGAAGCAGACCCCTTGGGAAATGATTTGGATCTAAGGGCTTTGACCTCAAAAATGGGTTGATCCATTGATGGGTTCTTAGCTGATTGCATCTTGGGAGGTGCTAGAAAGTTTAGGAGGTGAGGCTGGTTGGAGGAAGAAGGTCAGTGGGCATTCCCTACGTTATGGTTTGGATGTGAGGTTATCTCCCACAAGCTCATGTGTGAGACAATGCAAGGAGGTTCAGAAAAGAAATGATTGGGTTATGAAAGTCTTAACCCAATCGGGAATCACTGAGTGGCAGCAGAAGGCAGGTGGGGTGTGGCTGGAGGAGGTGAGCATTGGGGGCGTGGCTTTGGGGTCTATATTTGTATCTGGTGAGTGGAGTCTCCCTCTCCGCTTCCTGATCATCCTGTGAGCTGCTTCCCTCCATCACACTTTTCACCTTGAGCCCCATGAAATGGAGCCTACTGCTTATGGACTGAGACCTCTAAAACCATGAGACCTCAAATAAACTTTTCCTCCTCTACAGTTGTTCTGGTTGGGTCTTTTAGCTACAGCAGTGAAAAAGTTGACTAAAACAATCTAGAAGGGTGTTTCTTGTCCCTGGTCCCTTCTGTCTCTTTCTTTCTGCCTCCTGTCCCCCCTGAGGTAAGCAGATTCCTCTACTATGCCTTATGCCATGATATTCTGCCTCACATCAGGTCCAAAGCAATGAAGCCAGCTGTCCATGGACTGAAACCTTTGAAATCATGTGACAAAATAAGTTTTTCCCTCTTGAAGTTGTTTTTTCTCAGGAGTTTTGTCACAGCGAAAGAAACTAACAGAGTACTTATGAGATACCAGAAAGCCTGCTCCCTCCCCATCTCTCTCTCCCTCCCCCCACATCCCCCACCTACCTGAGGACACAGTGAGAAGGTAGCTGTCTGCAAGCCAGAAGACAGCCCTCACCAGAAACAAAACTCTGACAACTTTTATATTCTCTTTGCCTCTGGTACTCCACAGTTTCCTCACATTGCAACTGACTAGATTTCTTTTCTTATTTTTTTCCCTTTTGATGTTTCCCCCTGAATTTTTTAGACTAAGCTGTTTTTTTTTTTTTTAAGTTCTGAAAAATTCTCAGACTCTATTCCTGTAGCACATCTCTCTTCTTCTTTTGGAGCTCTGATTATATATCTGTCAGGTATTCATACTTTATCTTCCACATCATTTGATCTCTGTTTTGTCTTTTCCTTCTTTTTGTCTCCTTGTGCTACATTTGAATAATCTTAAGACCTAAATTCAACAGATTTCTCTTCAACTACTTTTAATATGCTGTAAGTTCATTTATTACACTATAAATCATGACATTTTTATGTCTCGAAGCCGTATTCAGTTCTTTTTCAAATGAGATGATTCCTTTCGGATATGATTGGGCTGTGTATTGATGGTACTGATCTCTCTTTCAATGCCTTGTTTTCTTGTGTGTTTATGATTTCAACTGTCAGATTTCTTTGAATTTTGTCTTGGGGAATTCCAACAAGATTCTGTTTAAGGTAAATTCCTTCAAGAAGGAAATGTAGAATGTGTTTCTTCAGGGCATTGGGCGGGCCCCACCAACTCAGAAACCCTCTAAAGTTTTGGTATGAGTTAGTGTGCATTCAGGCTGCAAATACATGTGACTTCTTCTTCTGGTCGTTAATCTCTCTCTTTTTTTTTTTCCTACCATATTATATACTTTTATCTATTTATCTTTTTTTTTTCATTTATTTATTTTTATTTGATGCTGAGGATCGAACCCAGGGCCCTGCCCTTGTGAGGTGAGCACTCTCTGGTCGTTAATCTCTGTGGAGAATTTCCTTTGCTCATTTACTCGTCATTAATTTTTGAGACAAACAAATTTTTAAGCAGTCCCCTGTGGAAGGTCAAGAGAAGACAGGTTTATTTCTAATTCACTGTTAAATGAAGGTGTAATCCTTTGAGGTCCCAGTTCCATCCCCAAATTGGACTTTATTTCGGTCTCCCATTAGCTAATGGAGCCATGACAACTGAAGGTCAAAAAAAAAAAAAAAAAAAAAAAGAAGCACCAGCTGGTGCTTACCTCTTCAGATCTCCATTTCACACAGAGTTTGGTTCCAGAGTTTTCTTCCCCAGTCCGAAAACTCATCAATACACTAGGAAAAGGGTTTTTTCAAAAAAGGAAATCAGTTTTCAATTATTTTCATGTGAGGGATAATTGGTGTACAGTAAAATCTACTTTTGTTAGAGTGCAGTTCTACGAGTTTGGGCAGATGCATATAGTCAAGAATGTAAGATAAAGAAGAATTCCAGAAGCCTCCAACATTCCTTCCTGCTTCCCCTTTGCAGGTGATCTCTCCTTAGACCGCCCCCTAGCAACCAATGAGCTGTTTTCTGTCCCCGTTTTCTGCCCTCTGTTTCCAGAGTGTCGTATAAATGAAATCATGCAGTATGTAGCCTTGTGAGCTTGCCTTCTTTCACAGAGTGTAATGCACTTGAGACAGAGGAAAAGTATTTTTATTGAACGTATTTTTAGTTGTGTGCAGAAGAGGGTATGGAGGTATACTCTTAAGGCAGCCAAGGTCCTGCTGTCCAGCCAAAGTCCTCTGTAAAGTCTTGTGAGTTCTTTCTTATTTGCATGCCTATGATGCTTAAATTCTCTAGCATACTTATTGTGCACTAGTTGTTTCTTAGGTCAGTCCCCCATTCCTGATAGCTGGTAAGTTAAAGTCAAGGACCATGTTGTCTGCCAGAGTAATCTCAAAACACTGTCTTTATGAGTCACTTCTCTGCTTGGTATTTTTCAATAGATATAAACGAGCTACATGGTGAAATTTTATGTTGACATGAGGAGTGATTAGGTTTTAAATTTTGGTATATTTTCTTCCCCTAATGCAAAATTGCTCTGATCAACCTGAGAAATAGAAATACACTATATAGACACTCCAACTTAAAAGCCACCCATTTTCCTTTTTTTAAGTGACCCTCCTTGGCTTGGCTTTCAGATGTCTCTGATTACAGCTTCCTTTATTTCCTGAGCACGTGTTAAATTGCTTCGTGTTGAGTGAAAGACCTAATAGAGCTAATATATAAACCCTAATCAGTCACTTAGTATTAACGTAGATGAGATGATCATCCTTCTTTCTAAGGAGCCGTTATATCTAAGGGAGTGTAAAGGAAGAAGTGGATACATGGAATTGGAATCTCAAAATTTGAATCAAAAGTAGAAATCGCAGGGCATTTGGGAGGAAAGCTTAACAGGGAGCTGAGGAAAGGATTTTCCCACCTCACGATTTTGCTGGGCTGGGCTTGGGTCTTGTCTGGAGGGCTCCAGGCCATACTAGGTTGCCCTGGTTACTTGCAGAAGAACAGGGTTTCCAATGGAAGTCAGGGACCTGTTCATCAGCAGAACCACTTTGGGAGACTGGCAAGAGCATGTAGGCATTTGGGGGAGGGAGGTGACTGGTTCAAAAGTGCACGGGGCTGGATGGCTGAGTGAGTTTGCTCAGGAAGTGGCTGCGAGACAGGACAAACAGGGCTCCAGATGACCTCCATACAATAGGTTCAATGCTCTGGCCTGGGCATGGTTCTTAGTAAAGAAAGCTTGTTGGTTCTTGGGTGGGAGGCTCAGCGCTGGGAGGGAGGTGCTGCTCAGGTGTTGGAAGGCTCCGTCCCTTCCCAGCCTCCCCATCTTCTCTGGCTTGTCAATCTCCCTTCAGGTTTCAGCTGAGTGCAGGCCCAACCACCTCCTTGGCGCCGTTGGTAGTCAGCAGTCTTCTAGCTCTTCTGCTCTCTGCTCTGCAGGAGAATGTGGTATTGAAGAATATGGGTCTGCAGGCAGAGAGAGTGGTTTCTAATCCTGGCTTCTCCGTTTGCTTATCTACTGAGTCCTTTGGGAAAATTATTGAAACTCTCTAATGCAGTCAGGTGCCGTGGCCCACTCCTGTAATCCCAGCGGCTCAGGAGGCTGAGGCAGGAGGACCGTGAGTTCAAAGCCAGCCTCAGCAAAAGTGAGGTGCTAAGCAACTCGGTGAGACCCTGTCTCTAAAATGCGCAATGGGGTTTGGGGTGTGGCTCAGTGGTGGAGTGCTTCTGAGTTCCATCCCAAATATCAAAACCAAAAACAAACTGTCTAATGCTCAGTTTCTCTGTGAAAACATGAGGGCTAATGGTTCTAGGGGACTCGGTCTACCCAATGCAGTGGTTGTCATGATTAATTCAGGTGATTCTTCTAAAGTGCTAATCTCAAGGCTTGGGACACAGGCCATACCTTGTAAATGTTAGTTGAGGTGGTACTTGGTTCCTCTGTGGGCTTATCTATTCCCATGCTTCTTGGCACAGGCTGCCAAGATCCTTCATCTGGCTCCAGTCTTCCTGCAGAGAGCTAGAATCCTTGATCCGCTGTCGTCTAGGACATCCTAGTACCACTTCCAACGCAAACTTCGGAATCTCCTGACTTCTTTGTCTCAGGAAAAACTCTGGGGCTACTTCTGAGTCTAAAGACTTTTGCCTCAATGTCCACATCTGACAAGTTGATGAACTCTGTCATCTTCAGGGGAAATTCTGCTTTTCATCTTTTGTCCCCTTCTCACTCTTACTGTCTCCCCTGAGACTTCATTTCTGGGAGTCCTTCTCCCTTTTAGTTCTTGTGTAATCCAGCCCACGAATTTATCCTTGGAGATTCTCCAAATTGTACCAATTTCAAGAGATGTATGTTTCCTTTGAACCCTTATAGTATTTATTTTCCTGTCGCTCCAATTTTAGTACTACTTATAGTCTACCTTGTCTCCTAGAATCTTTTGTGTTTTTCTTCTAGAGTCTTTTTACATGTAGATCTTGGTCTCTCACTAAGCTGTCAACAGAAACTGTGGCTTGGGCTTGTCATTTCTCCCCAGTCCCTAGATCTCTGGGGAGAATATCCTAGTTTCCCAGTAAATAGACATGCGGATGGGTGAGTCCCATCAGGGTTGTTATCTTTCCTGAGATAGTGTAAGGGGTCTGTGTTCTGAGTTTAGCGACCATGCATAAAGCTCCGTTCTTCCTGCAGATACGGGAAGTGAGTAGATTTCCTCGGAATTCAAGCATTGCTATCGACTCAGAATTTGCTGTATTAAAAGTATTATTTTTCTGTATTAAAGGTTCTTGTCTTGCCTCTTAGCCATGGACAATGGCCATATATAACCAATACCATGGCACAGATTACTTCTTATCTCTGGAAATTTAGAGCTGTGTACAGTGGAACAGTATAGGGTTGAAACAGTACAGTGGAAACATCAATCCCACATTGGTCTTTTGATTTCATTGCTAGTGATGTTTTTTTTGCATGCAACCAGGCGTGGTGGAATCCAGTTGGACAGGGGCAGTCAGGGAGCTGATCATTTACCTCTGAGGCCTTATGGTAGTGACTTCAGGGCCCCAGGGAAGCGTGTCCCTGCCATCCTTAGAATGGCTCCTTTCCTGGTGCCTGAACTTCCTCCTTCAGACTTGCTGTTAGGTTTTAACACCTTAGTATGTGCTCATTGAGAGGGAAACAAAGCTCAGCCTGATCTTATGGCCTGAGCAGGTATGGGAATTGAATATGGGGGGAGAGAAGGAGGAAGGAGTTCAGGGACGTGGCAGAAGCAGTGCAAGCTCATATACAAATTTTTTCCTGACTGTTCTTTTAAAATAGGTTTTATGTTTAGAACAGTTTTAAATTCACAGCAAAAATGAGCAGAAAACAGGGTTATTTCCCATGTACTCCTTGCCCTTCCCCACACCTTGCCTCACTATCAAATTTCCCCCAGAATAGTACATTTGTCTCAACTGACGAAACCACATGGACACAACATTATCATCCAAGGTCTATAAGGTTCATTCTTGGTGGTGTGCGTTTTATGGGGTTTGATAAATAGTAAAGGATGTGAAATAACTGTTATAATTTCATACAGAGTAGATTCACTGTCCTAAAAACCCTCTGCAGTGCACCTATTCATCCCCCTCACTGATCTCTGGAAACCCCTGATCTTTTTTCCCCATTTCCACCATTTTGCCTCTTGCAGAATGTCAGAGTTGGGTTCACAAAGCATGCAGACTTTTCAGATGGGCTTTTTCCACTTCACAATATGCATCTAAGCTTCCTCCAGGTCTTTTCATGGTGTGGTGGTGTGCGCCTGTTGGCGCTGGGTCATATTCCACTGTCTGAGTGCAACACAGTATATTTATCCTTTTACCCACTGACAGACATCTTGGTGGCTGCCATGTTTTGGCAGTTGTGAATACAGCTGTTCTAATCCCCTTCTTTAAAGATGGTTCTGGAAAAGATGAGGGAAGTGCATGGCTGGGCAGCTGGAATGAAGCTGACAGATCTGTAGCAGCCACAGCCAGATTTTTTTTTCATTTGAGGATTTTAAGTCACCGGTTCAATATCCTTATCAGTTATGGGTCTGTTCAGATTTTCTGTTTGTGAGTCAGTAGGTTTTGTTTCTATTAATCTGCCCATTTCATCAAAGTCATCAAATTTGTGTAGGTACCATTGTCCACGATACTCTTATAATCCTTTTTGTTTCTGCAGAATTGGTAGTAATGTCCCTACTTTCATTTCTTATCATAGAAGCTGAGACTTCTTACTCTTTTCACAGTCAATTTAGCCAAACATTAATCATTTTTACTCGGTTTTCAAAGAACCAGATTTTGGTGTGGTTGTTTGTGTGTGTGTGTGTGTGTGTGTGTGTGTGTGTGTGTGTTGTGTGTTGTGTGTGTTGTTCTTACTTTTCTCTCTGGCTTTTTCGTTCTCTATTTCATTTATCTCTCCTCTGATTCTCTGTCTCACATGATACTGTGGAGGAAAAGCAAGCAAGCATGTGTGAAACAGGAAAATCAGGCCGAATTCAACCTTTTTACCAAGAGCCCACCTCTATGACAATGGCCTTAATCCATCACCTCTTAAATGTCCTACCTCTCAATACGTACAATGTTGATCTGGAATGTCCCCAGCAAAGCTCACACTTTGAAAGCATGATCCCCAATGTAGCAAGGATTGAGGTCTGACTTTAAGTTAATGATTAGAGCTCTGACCTCATCGGTGGATTAATCCACCAGATGGATCTATCCATTGATAGATCAATGGACTACTGGGTGGTCAGTGTAGGTAGGTAGGGCATGACTGGAAGAAGCAGGTCTCTGCAGGTGTGGCCTTGAACTCTATCTTCCAGGGCCCCTTTGTCCTTCCCTGCTCTCTGCTTCTCTGCTGCCACAAGGAGATCTGCCATGTCCTTTTACCATCATGTTCTGCCACCATCATGTTCTGCCTCACCTTGGGCCCAGAGCAATGGAGTAGGCTGACCATAGACTGAGACTTCTGAAACCATGAGCCAAAATAAACTTTTCCTCTTTTAGGTTGTTCTTGTGAGGTATTTTCATCTCGGGGCTGATAGAAATGGTCATGAAATTTCAACGTGAATTTTTGAGGGGACTTTCAAACCTCAGCACTACTGTGTTTAGAGAAGATAAAATCTATTGAACTTTAGTTAATGGCATAACTTATGGTATACACTGAAGAATGCCCACATGCTCTTGAGAATCAGGTGGTTTTGTTGCTGTTGGGTGGTGCTCTGTGTAGGTCTGCTTGATCTACTTCATTGTCACGTTGTTCAGGTCCTGTATTTAATCTTAACCTTCTGTTGGCTTGCTCCATCCATTGTTGAGGGTGAGGTATTCTAACCTCTACTATTATAGAACTGTCTGTTTTCCTTTCAGCTCTGTTAATTTTTGCTTCATATATTTTGATTATCTCTTACTATGTGCATAAATGTTTATAATTGTGATATCATCTTGCTCTATTCAGTCCTTTTTGAATATACCAAGTCCTCCTTTGTCTCTTGTGATCTTTTTTGACTTAATGTCTGTTTAGTTTGGTATTAGAATAGCCACCCTTACTCTCTTGATTACTCTTATTACTCTTTGTATTCAATGTCTTTTTTCCATCCATTCACTTTTAATCTATTAGTGTCTCTGGATCTAAAGTGAACCTTATAAACATCACCTTGTTGGATCATGTCTTTTTTTAAAAAATCCATTCAATCAATCTCTGCTTTTGATTAGAAAATTCAATCCATTTACATTAAAAGTAATTACTGATCATTTATTTTTGACTGTCATTTCCTGTATTTTCTATGTGCTTCATTTCTTGCATTACTTTCTGCTTTTGTGTTTGGTTGATTTTTTGTACTAAAATTTTAATTTCCTTATTTTCTCTTGTATATTTTTATAACTATTTTCTTTATAGTCACTGGGGGATTATGATGAACATCCTAAACTTATAATACTCTAATTTTAATACCAGATTAACTTTAATAACCAACAAAAATGCTGCTCCTTTTTAAAAAATATTTTTAATTATACATGGGCACAATATCTTTACTTTGTTTATTCATTTTTTTATGAGGTGCTGAGGTTAGAACCCAGGGTCTCACACGTGCAGGCGAGAGCTCTACCCTGAGCCACAACCCCAGCTTAGAAATGCTGCTCCTTTACAGCTCTTCCTCCACCCCAATTTTAGCATCACCAGTCTCTACCCAGTTCCACAGTTACTTAAATCACCACCTCCCCTTCTCCTTTACTGCAGTTGTTTTATACATTATTGTATAATGCAGGTAAGATTCTCCATTCCTTCTTGGATCCTGACCTTTTAAATAATTTTTTCACTCTTTGTGCTATATATGGTTCTATGGGTTTTGTTAAATGCATAATATCATATAGCCACTATATCACAGTATCACAGAGAAGTTCCACTGTCCTAAAATTCCCCTGTGCTCCAACTATTCATTCTTTCCACCCCCAAATCACTGGCAACCACTGATTTATTTTTATTTTATTTATTTGTTTGTTTGTTTTTAACTGCTACTTTAGTTATGACTTTCCAGAGTATTGTGTAGCTGAAATCACACAGTATGTGCCCTTTGCATTCTGGTTTCTTCATTTAGCCATATGCATTTAGGTTGTATCTATGTCTTTTCAAGGTTTGCTAGCTCATTTCTTTTACTTTTAAATAATACTGAAGACCCTGGCCAAGCCAGCATCTGCAACACCCTAGTAAGGACACCCCTGTAGTCACCTAGTTATTCTGACAGCATTGTTTCCTTTGATTCTAGCAGTCATGTGAAACAAACCCTTTGTTTAGATTATACAAATTAACTCAACCTAAACTGGGCTGGACGTTGTCACAAATTACTGGGCATCTGCTTGAATGATGTCTTCCATGCAAATGTTGTTCTTAAATTTTAATGGTTTTGAATTTAGACAGTTATGGAAAGGGTCTGACAGCTTCAAAAACAGACATTGTTAAATATAGACTGGTAGGAGCGGGAAGAGACCCTAGAGATGACTTTATAGATGAGGAAACGAAGACATAGAAAAATGGATCATTTCCCAAGGTTATCAGACCTTTGGACAATAGTCTCATTGAATCAACTAATAGGGGAGGCCTTCTCCTCTGGCTTCTCCTCCGTCCCTCCATACTCAGAGATCTAACCTGGCCATGAAAAGTCTCCAGTCTTTGGATCCTTTCCTTTCTTTTATAAAGAATGTTGGAATTTGGGTACAGGGGCACACCCCTTAATCCCAGCTATGCTGGAGACTGAGGCAGGAGGATCACAAGGTTGAAGCCTGCCTCAGCAACTTAATGAAACCTTGTCTCAAGATAAATTTTTAAAAATAGCTGAAGGTGTAACTTAATGGTATAGCATTTGTCTAATATGTGCGAGGCCCTGGGTTCAAATCCTAGTACTGAAAAAAAAAGTTGGAGAAAAAGATATGGTCCACGTGGTCATAAGACACTGAACTTCAGCTTCTGAATTCCTCCCTCTAATCCACACTTAAGTGGATGAGACAGTGGCCAAGTGTAAACTGCTTAGGCAGGCTTTTTCCTGCTCCATACCTCTCCCAGGGCTGGGAGAGTCAATGAAAAACCAATCAATATATGTTTCATTTTTGTTTTCTGTATAAATAGTTGTCTTATCTGAAATGACCTTTCTCCAAGAACTAATGGTCATAAATATTTGCGGCTGGGCATGTTTAGAAATGCCTCTTAGCTATTTTTGTTGATTTATTTTCTTTGTACTTGTGCAATCCAGTTTTGGGCAGGGAAGCAAGCAGCCCTGTTCTGTGGTCTAGCTCTAATGATTTAATTCAGAGGACATAGTCCTTCCCTTATAGAAAGCATCTCATATGTATTCTGAGGGGTTATAGCTCATCCCAGGAGAAATTACCGTATCTTGAAGACATAAGTCTTTAATTCTCTTTGTAGTAAGTTTTTCTGCACTTCTCTTTGAGCCTGTTTTCAATCTATTTACCTACTTTAAACTTTTGTGTCCAGTAATATGGTGGTTTATATTATGGAATATTAACTTACTGGCATATTAAGTGGTCACAAAAATGCTGATGCAAATACCGCTTGTGATGTTGCTTCATGGAAAATCATGCGTATATTGAGTGAGTGTTCTGAATATGTATATATTTAATTATAGTTTGCAGTTTTTATGCATACATTTGGATAAAGTTTAGACAGTTTCTCAAAAAGAGTAAAGTGAACTGGAAATTCTTGATGACCTATTATATGCTAGATTTATCTCATTTGATTCTTAGAACAACTCTGTAAATAAGGACTTAATTTGAAGATTACATACAAGAAGAAGTGAGGGGAAAGGGAAAAATAATACAAGGGGGAGAAATGAATTACAGTAGAGGGGGTAGAGAGAGAAGAGGGGAGGGGAGGGGAGAGGAGGGGGGATAGCAGAGGATAGGAAAGGCAGCAGAATACAACAGACATTAGTATGGCAATATGTAAATCAATGGAAGTGTAACTGATGTGATTCTGCAATCTGTATACGGGGTAAAAATGGGAGTTCATAACCCACTTGAATCAAAGTGTGAAATATGATATGTCAAGAACTATGTAATGCTTTGAATAACCAACAATAAAAAAAAAGAGTAAATGAGAAAAAAAAGATTATGAATTTGAGTCTCAGTTTTGTCAAATAACTTGTCTAAGGTCACACAGAACCAACCTGAAGGGACAATCCGGATTATACATTGCACCTGAAGCTAGAATCCATCCTCTTCATCATTGATACCATACTGCATTTAGAGAATCCTGTGTGATTATTGACTTAGGAGGCAAAGGGCTTAGAACTATGACATTTCAGTTAACAATAAAAATAAATATGAAGACCTTTTTGTTCTCTTCCATATTCCCTAATTTCTGAGTTGAAGGAAAAGAAGCATAAATAATGCACTAGAGAGAAGTCATCAGATATTCATTTCAGGCAATGATGTGCATGTTCTGAGATCTAAAGTTGAAACGGCTCCAAGAGAAGAATATAATAGCTTAAGCTTAGAATATATGACTAAGCAATAAGACAATCAAAATTATTTGGCTTATAGGCAGGACTAAACTTAAATGAAATTTAGCAATAGAAATGTTTTTTTTTTCCCTCAAGCCTCCAGCCTTCTTTTGTGTATGTGTGTGTGGAGGGGAGGTGGGAGTGCGCGTGCACGCTTTACCCTGATCCATTTTCTGACTCTATTGAAATCAATAAACTTACTCATATCAGGGATAAATTATTCATTATACTTAGTTCATTATTTCTCCCAGGAATATTCAAATGGAGAGGAATTCTTAAGATTCAAGAATGAATCTCTAAGGATGGTATTTCAGATATCAGTCATCAAGTATCAATCAATCAATCAGAAGATCTCCTTTTTTGTCCCTTACACAATGGTATCCCTTAGGAGTCAGAGATAGGACCTGTAGGAATGATTTGATTCCATTTACCACCTAAAGGATTAATTTCCTCATTTAACAAAGAAGTAGCTGAAACTCAGGGGAGCTGGGGTGATTTGCTCTCATCTCACAATTAGCAGGTATTAGCCTGGTCAGAGCCTGATACTTCTCTTTTGAATGTTAGGACCAGAGGGCTGGCAAGGATCTTGGAGTTGGACCATGCACCTCCACCTTCTTCTGACCTCTTCACCAAGAGGTCAAAGAGTTGTCCATTTCAAGGAACCTTCCCCATGACAGAGGACCCACATCAGAACCCTCCCAATTATGATGCTTAGAACTGAGCCTAGTACTTCTGGAGCGGCCTGGATTCATTCATTTGTTTATTTATTCTTCATTCACCAGACACAAAGCGTCTCAGTGTCCAACTTCTGTCTGCTCAGTGCAGAGGAAGGAGGGGCTGCTTAGCTCTGCTGCTCAGGACATCATACCCTTCTGGTTGCTGCCCAAGGTCAAATTAGATCTGGCTTTGGGGGTTCATGATTAACTGTGTCTTCTGAGTCCTTTCTCCTGGAGTAAACGGCACCTTGTTCTCCAACACGGCTGCTTCTCTGTGTGTGAAGTGTCCTATTTGTGCAAACCCATCCTGCTCCTCTGGGATGTGTGCCTGAACAGGATCTTATAAAAACTATTTGGGTTGTAATGTGAACACCTTTCCTCAGATCCTGGTCCAGCTTTTGTTCCTTCCTGAAGCCAAAGTTGACATGCCCCCAGTCTGTCTCTCTAATAAAACTTAACTTCCAGGATATTGAGCCATCTCTCCACTCAGGGGTCAATCGGAAGCCATTGAGAGGAGTCGTGAGCTCACGTGCACACAAGGATGCCTCCACAGCCCATGGAAAACCACCTATCCAGTTCTTCCCCTTGAAACTCGTCGTTCCTCCTCTCCCTCTCTCTCTCTCTCTCCTTTGTTCTTCCTTTGCAGGTGAACTATCTCCCAGGAAACATCACGACCCTGTGACCGAGAACTCAACTGAGATCCAGGCCTGAAAAGCATTTCTGGAGTCAGGATTCTGGAGCTACAAGGGTGCAGAACTCTGAACTCTACACTACTGTTGTCTTTAATGGGTATTCCTTGCTAGTACCACTAGCTCTCACTCCATTCCCTCCCTCCCTCTCTCTCTCTCTCTCTCTCTCTCTCTCTCTCTCTCTCTCTCTCTCTTTCCTGTTTAAAAACTCCTGGGACTGGGCTTGTGGCTCAGTGGTGGAATTCTTACCTAGCATGCACGAGGCACTGGGTTCAATCCTCAGCACCACATAAAAATAACTAAACAAAACAAAAAAACTCCTTCCAATCCTGGCATGGTGGTGCATGTTCGAAATCCCAGTGACTCAGGAGGCTGAGGCAGGGGGATGGCAGTACAAGGCCAGCCTCAGTAATGTAGTGAGGCTCTAAGCAATTTAGCAAGACACTGTCTCAAAATAAAAAATTTTAAAAGGCTGGGGATGTGGCTTAGTGGTGAAGCACCCCTGGGTTCCATCTCCAGTAACAAATAAATAAACAACTCCTTCCACCAGAATTTCTTAATGCAATTTGCACATTTACGTAGGGTATTGTCTATTCATTTAGCAGATAAGGAAAATGAAAAACTCAGAGTGGTTTTAATTTGCAGGAGTCACACTGAGGACCCTGGAACCTTGTCCAATCTTCCATCCTTAATTCACCCTGCCAGTTTGGGCATTTCACTAAAGGGCAACTGGAGAGAATTCTCCAGGCTCTGGACGTGTCTCACTTCTCTAGTGCAATTCAAAAGTCTGTCCTGCTGATGTCTCCATTATTTGTTATGTTATCGCAGGAAGGAGATGTAGGCAGTCTAGCCAGAGCTCTGCTAAAGCTAAATAAGTACCTTGCCTGCATCTGTACCCATGGCAATCCTCAGAACACATGCCACACTCACCACTGTCCATCTTGGCAAGACATGAGAACCTGCAGGAATGGCCTTTGGTGCTTTGGATCTTCCTCAGAGGGGGAAATACCATGAAAGACCTAAGTAGTAGCAAGTTCCCAGCATGGAGTGGGGGAGAGATTCCAAACTTGTCATGAGAGAATCCCATCCCTTCCTGCCCCCAGGTTCCTGCTGTGACATTCCTCTCCATGGAAGAACTGGGCAGAGGGAACTCCCTTCCATCACCCCATTTCCAAATATTGGTTGGGTCACATGGAAGCTTTTCAGGCATTGGGGTGAAGTTCTAATGCCAACTCTGCACGCAAATTTTAGTCAAAAACCTTGTTGCCACAAAGCATATTCTTCCCCCTCCTTGAATGACTTCACCCTTATCCATCTCTTCACCCAAGCTTAAAAAAAAAAAAAAAGTTTAATATAGCGATTTGGCAGAAGGAAGTGTAAATGTTATGTCAGCGGTAAGACACCATTTAATCCTGACGGATGGTTTGTCAGGGAAGCGTGACGCTAGCCGACAGACGTTAAATAGCACCTGCTGTTCCCAGCGATGCGCAAACAGGACTCTGTGGTTCCAGGCAGGTGAAAAATCCTCAGTGACTCTAGGAGGCCATTTTATTTCCCTCCTTCCATGGGGCAGAATATATTGCCAGCCCTGGCGGGTACGGGTTGGAGATGGGTAGTGATTGCTTCTGGATTACCAGGTAAGCAGAACACCCATGCAGGTTGGGTTCCGTAAGCATTGAGTGAGGGATTTGCTGGATAGACTGGGTTTTCCCTGATTCTGGTGTCAGAAATTCCAAAAGGGGGATGCTTGGGAAGAAAGTAAGAAACGATCAGAAGAGCAAACCAAAGGAGGGGGATGATGGGAAATTCCCAATGCCTCCCTTCCTGGCTGACACCTCCAGGTGACTCTCTCCTGTCCTGGCACCATTGAGGCTGAGATACTAAGGAGGACAACCCCTTGTAAAGAGGCTTAGTGAGTGAGTTGCAACCTTGGACATTAGCATTAAAAAATACTGATGTCTGAGGGCTGGAGATGTGGCTCAGCGGTAGCGCGCTCGCCCGGCGTGCGTGCGGCCCGGGTTCGATCCTCAGCACCACATACCAACAGAGATGTTGTGTCCGCCGAGAACTAAAAAATAAATATTAAAAATTCTCTCTCTCTCTCTCTCTCTCTCTTTAAAAAAAGAAAAAAAAATACTGATGTCTGAGATTCCCAAGATCTTCATCCAAGGAAATGTTAATGTGTTAAAGTAGACTCAGGGTCATCTTGCAGGTGCTCCTGAGAATGTGGGCACTACTGGTATTTGAGACTAAATGCTGCTGGACTTCCACCTTTAAGAAAGCAAAATCAACTTGTTGTTGTTGTTGTTGTTTTTTCTCCCATGCATTACCACACATTCTAGGCTTTTAAAAAATATATCATGGATATATATATATATATATCAGCCACAGGTGTATATATATATATATATACACCTGTGGCTGGGAATTTTTATTTTGTCTTATGGTTTTGAAGGCCTAAGAGTATGGCACCAATCTTGGTTGCTGGTGAGGGATTCATGGTAGATGGTATCACATTGCATGGCAGAAACACATGTGAGATGTCACATGGCAAAACAGAAAGGAAGAGACTAGGGAGGGACGGGGCTTGCTCTTCAATAACAACCCGGGAAACACATTAATTGAATCATGAGAGGGAAGCCCCCGGGGCCTAATGACTTCCACGAGGTCCCACCTTTTAATGGTTCCACCACTGTGACACTGCAACACAAGGAAACAGATTTCTAGCATGCTAGCCTTTGGGGGCTAAACCTCTTCCAAATGACAGCAGTCATTCCGGTGAGAAAATGGGACTAATCCCTGTCACTCCTTTCTCTGTCCCCCATCGCCTTTGGTAAGGGCTCCCCTGTGACTGAACAGGCTGGCAACTGGAGACTGTCCAGTTAAAGGAGGCTACGTCTCTGTCGTAAACCCAAATCCGACCCAGTGACGCTCAGGAAATAAGTCCAGGCCACATCTGGAGGCCCTGCAGAGGTGAGGGAAGGACACCCATGCAAGCTGGGATTCTTTTGCTCTCCCTGCAGACGTTAGATCTGCCTTTTCACAGGCTGCTCTGCCTGGGAAAGTCTGCAGGGAGGCCAAGTCCATGGTTAAACTAGGAGCCCTTCGTGTTCCAGGACTCTCGTTCCTGCCCTTTCTCTTGAGCAGTAAATAACTCAGCTTTGAAAAACATGCCTTGGTGACACGTTCATGATGGCCAAGGGAACGGCAGAGCCCGGATGCCTGAGAGTAGAGCTCAGAGCTCCAGCCCTGGTCTCACTCGCTCACACCGATTTCCTCAGTGCAGAAAATGGTGGTGACCATGGCCCCGAGGGCCACCAAGGAAGGGGTCCTATGTCTTATAGTGGTGTCCACCAAGTCCCCCTGAACAGGGTGGACATAATCCCACCAGCTGGTGGCAATACTGGTGCAAAGACTTGTCACTGTGTTCCTTGATGGCCACAGCCCTACACCCAAAGAAACTGCAATTCCCAAGTTTCCTTCCACTTTCAAGAGGCAGTTAATGCTGGAATTAAATGCCCATCTCACTTCTCTCAGTGTGGGACATCTTGGTTTTGCAGCTTCAAGTACTGGGTGAGGCCTCAGGCACAGCTGTGTTATTGGTGGATTATGCCCTCTCCTCAAACCTGCCTTCCTCACGGCCTTCCAGGTGTGTCTCAATTTCGCATGCCGCTCTCCAACACAGGGTCTATTTCCAGGACACCTAAGCTATGTGACTTTCTCTTCATGGTCACTGTTCCCTCTGAGGGCAGTTTCAAGATGCATGATATTAACATCATCCTAGAAAAATGATTTGCTATAATTACACTAAGATTTAATCTCACTCTGGTTAGAATGGCAGTCATGAAGAACACAAATAATAATAAATTCTGGTAAGAATGTAGGGGGGAAAAGTATACTTACACACCATTGGTGAGAAAGTGAATTAGTACAAACGCTATGGAAATCAGACTGGAGGTTCCTCAAAAGACTAGAAACGGATCTACCATAAGACCCAGCTATACTGTTCCTCAGTATTTCTCTAAAAAAAAATTAAAGTCAGAAAACTGTTGTGCTACCTGCATACCTATTTATAGACTTAATATTCAGGTTATGGAACCAGACTAAGTGTCCACCAACAGATAACTGGATAAAGAAAATGTGGTATATATACCCACCACAGTTTGTTATAAAGAACAAAAAAATTATGTCATTGCAGGAAAAGTGGATGGAACTGGAGAACATCGTGCCAAATGAAATAAGCCAGACTCCGAAGTCAGGGGTCATGTGTTTTCTTTCATATGTAGAAATTAGAGAGAAAAGGTTGGGCACTTCATGAAAATAGAAGGGAGACCAGGGTGGATAAAGGACGGGAGGGTCAGTACGAAGCGGGTGGGGGACAAATTAGACCAAATTATGCTATGTGCAGATACAAATACATCACATTGGAGCCTGCTATTGTGTATAATTACAATTTACCAATAAAAATAGTTTTAAAAGGAAAATGATTTGCTTTGTGGTTAGAAGAAAAACATTTTTGTTAGGTGTAAATCCCTGACATTTACTTCCCCTCTGATGGCTATCGGCTTGCTAAGGAGGCCTGGGGAAAACCAGCAGGGCCAGAAGTGACAAAACTCTGGCTCTAGAGACTTACAGGGGAAGTCACTGAAAGGCAGACTGAAAAGCAGTTCCAAATAGCAGGGACATGGGACATGCCAAGGGAGCTGCTGAAAGGAGCCGGGTGTGAGATTAGCAGAGATAGCAGGGAAAGTTGGAAAGGGGACAGAAAAGAAGAGGCAGAGAGGACTACTTGAGAGATAAGATACTTTTGTTTAATTTCCTGGATTAGTTGCTTTTAAATGGTTTACCAGAAAAAAAAAATCTGCTCTGTTAATTTACTGCAGGAGCTTTGTAATTGGAGAGCTAATGGCCTTCCAGGGGAAGGGAGGAAGGGAGGATGGCTGTAGATTTGTGCTCAGAGGTGAGCATGCTACAAGAAGCCCCACCTGTGTGTACAATGTACTTAAGGGATTAGAGCATACTTTGAAATTATGATATGTTTTACCTAAAGTAAGCACCTCACTTTTTAAGCTTCTATTTCCTTGAAGGAGGAGGGAAGAAAACCATCCATTCTCCCAGGTAATCAGGTGCATAAGACTTTCTGCTTGTGGGATTTAATAAAGTTTAGTGCAGGGGGATGAAGGGTGTGTTATTAATCTTTTAGCATGATAAAACTTATTGTCAACACTTGTGATTCTAATTCAAAGGTCTGGCTTGCAAGAGGTCCATCAGCTCTGGTTACAGGTAAAATTTTTTGGAAGACTCAGGAGTGAGAGGGCCAGGGAAGCTGTAATATGAGGGGTGAGAGGACATGCAAAAAGACTTTTTAAAGCAGAATTGCTGTAGTCTCCATGTTTCCTTCAGGGTCTTCCAGAAATGCAAGTAAATACTTGATGGTCTTTATTTAAATATAAAGTGTCCTGGGGCTGAAGTGGGGTGATTATTAAAGACAGAAACTTCATCTCCCTTTCCTCTGTTTATCTGGAAGGGAGGCAGGGCCCGTTTATAAATGAATAATGCTCGTCCACTACCGGCTAAGCTGCTGTTTTTGATGATTTTGTAGCAAAAGGTTTGTCAGTCAGGCAGAGGGCCAGAGGATATGGTAACCAGAAATACCTACCTTAAACAGCATGCAGTTTTTAGGAGACTGAGAATCACACACAGATATGTCTAATAAAGACATAGAGACTTTATTTTTAAAACACTCATGTTGCAAAAAAATACATAGAAAAATAAAGTTCAACTGGGGTTCTTTACTAAACTTCAAGTCACAGACCTTTATGTTACATATTGAAGCAGTGTTTGTGAACTAATTTATTAAACAGGATAGAAACAGACTGTCCTGGTCACCCGTCAGGCTCATAAACTATTTCTTCAAATATTTTTCTACCAGTTCAGGTGTGGGTGAATGACTAGTTCCAACGGGGATTGATAAACAAAATAATTTGAAACAAACTTTCTTTTTGCAACACAATACACATCATAGGTAAATGTTTAATCCTTGTAGAACTGCAGGTTGAAAGAATTCAGAGAGGGAAGAAAGAGTACGGAGTGGAGAAGCAGCACTAAATGCTTAAGAGACTGTCCAAAGCAGACAGCAATTGAGGCTCCTCTGCATTTGGAGCCATCTATAGTACTGTGGAGGAGGGGGGCGGCAGCACGTGGCACTGGACATTTCAACTTGGAGCACAAACCATGGAAAAATGGGCTGAAACTGGCTAACTTTCTATCAACTCACTTTAGGAGTTTGGCCACCAACAATAAACTGGCCCTTTTAATAGGAAGAAATTGAAACGTTTCTTACTGCACAAAATTAAGTAGTGGGAGCAATAGACTTCCCAGCCTCAGGGTACCTCATAGGCAATGTTTTTTGGTTATTCCCCCCAATGGCTCCTCTCTACCAGGTCACCTGAAGGAATACAACAGAAAAGTGCAGCCAACCTTCTTTTTTGGCTTGCTGCTAGTTTTCGCTGAAGTCATTCTGGGGAGCTGTTATAGTACTGAGCACAGGTCCTGAAGCATGTGAATAGTTGTTTATTTGGTGATGGAAGCCACGACCATGTTGTTTTGAACATGATTTCCTTTTTCTTAGCCTCTTCCTGCAAAGCATATCCCCTCCTTCTCCTGCTCAGTGGATGAGGCTACCTTCGGCCCAGGTACGTTTCTTCCCTGCTCGCTCTGGGAGCCCTTCATTTCTACTGGACAGACGGGTCAATGATATTGGCCCCTGGGCACTACATTCTTTTTTCCATGCAAAAATGCATTAGTCCTTACCTTCTCTGCCTACAAGGATTTCCAAAGAGGGTCAGACTCTGAAGTGTAACAACGGAGCCACAGTGTCCTATAAATGCAGCAGTGACCTTCTCAAGCTGTCAGGTCTTTAAATAGGATTTGGGATTTAATGCTGTATATTTTTAAAGGAAAGAAATAAGCATTGCTACTTTAGAAAATGTATGTCTTTTGGCCAACTCAGAATCTGCCCCCCTCCCCCTTTTTTTCCAAGGCTGGGTGTGATAAGAGAAAAAGAAAGACCAGATCTCGGGCTAAATAAGAAAGGCCTGTTAGGTGTAGCCAAACTAAAAGCCTGGACTGAAAAGAAGCCCTTCAGTGGGTAATTGTTGCAGAAAAGAAAAGAATAAATAAAATAAAATAAAAGGAGGGAAGAAAGGACCTTACCCTAAAAAAAAAAAAAAGAAGAAGAAGAAAAAAAAGTGTCACCTCTGTTACAATGGAGAACAAATTCTACCCTGAAAACCCCAGGAACCTCTCATTCTAAATTTTCCAGCTAGGGCAGATGGGGTTGGCAGACGCCTGTCCACTTTTTGCCAATAAAACAGGCAACAGGACCCTCCTAGGCCCCTGCTTGGACACGCGGAGGTTCTTCTGGCACAGTCCCACCCCTTCTGGTCCAGTACTGTTTATACAGCTTGTCTTAAAAACCACAGCGAGCGCATCTTGTTCTACTCAGGCCACCCTGTAAATACTTAAATTGGCATACTACTGAAAAAGGAATAAGAAGCTCAGATTTTCACCTCCCCACCCCTGTCCCATGCCAACCTGCCCAGAGCATGAGGGCTTTTCATTGAGACCTTCCTCACTTTTACAGGAATAGAGAGAAACCTGGGCCCCATTCCAAGGCCAATAGGAGTTTTTTGAACCTAAGTTTACTTCAGTAGGTGACATCCTCATCTTGGCTGTCTTTCTCTCCTTAGGTTGGCTCTTTCAGAGTTGATATCAATCACCCAGGAGGATGGAGCCACAGCAACAGAATCCTCAGGAGCAAGGCACACAGCTCATCCAAAGTCAAGCAAAGTGCTGGGAACAGCACTTGGTTTTTCTCTTCCTCTCCTCAAACAGTAAGCTAAAAGCAACAGTGATCTATGGCAGGCACTGGGGGAACTATTTAGATAGTGAAATAGTCGCTGCCCTAGGTCTTTCATTGGCCCACCAGTGAAGAATCTGGGATTTCCACAGAAACCTCCAACAGTTTTGGTCTGCACACCTCTTGGACCCCAGCTCTTCCTGACCTCAGCCCCTTCAGTTTTCCACAGAGACTCTCCGGGGAAGGCAGTTTCTGATCGCACATAGTTGTCCTCTGAGCTGGCATTACCAGAGAGCAGGGCTCCAGCTGCCCAGGCAATAAAGGTAGGGGTAGTAAGGGTAGCTGTTATACATGGAGATTAGGGAGGCCCTGGAGAAGCCCCCCTCCTTCAGGACTGGTAAGGAGGAGGGCTTCTCTAAGTCGCCCAGATCTGAAGACAGCTGCTTTCGTTTAGTCTTATAGCGTCTGTTCTGGAACCATATTTTCACTTGGGTCTCAGTGAGTTTGAGGTTCTTGGCCAGGTGAGCCCTTTCGGGGGCAGACAGGTACTTCTGATGGCTGAACTTCCTCTCTAACTCAATGACCTGAGTGTGGGAGAAGGCAGCTCGGGAACGCTTCTGAGGCTGCTTGGGGGTCTGGGAAAGGCTTGGTAAGGCGCCTGAAGTGTGCTCACAGTCCAAGAGATAAGTCTCAAAGTGACTATCTGGAAAAGAGAGGAGGAGGAGGATTAGAAGAAAAAAGTTACATGTTAGCACAGAATTCAATCCACCCTTATCTCGTCCCTGAGTGAACAAAACAGCCCACTGTTATCTTGGAAACATTTCACTTTTTTCGCATGATTAAGGAACTCTCTGGAAAGGAGAATGAGTAAATTTGTATATTATGTATTAGATTTCTAATAATCAGCAAGAATCCGAAGTTACAGGCATTTAGTGGTTGCACTTTCTGCCATATTGTTGAGTACAATTAAATGGGGGGTTCTGGATATGTTTGTTAAAGATATGTGGGAGCAGGCAGGCAGGAAAATACCCCAGAAGTGAGACACCCGGTAAAGGGAGACAAAAAGGTATCCGGAGATAGCATCCGGGTGGGCAAGAGAGGGCTTGTGCGATGGGAGAGGCGGCAAGGGCTAATGGCAAGTTCATTCTCGGGCTTTATTCCTCTTTACCCTAAATGAGGCGTTAGGTTGGTGCAGAAGAAGTGATGGGAAAGAAAATGAGTCTACTCTATAAATATTCCAACAGTATTATTTCTCCTTAAGACCAAAAGGAACAGTCCAAAGTACTGTGTTACGGCCCACGAGACTGAGAAGCAAAGGGACTTCTGCTGATCAAACAATAATTAATATTAATACATTCTTATTAGTTCTAATCGCCTGAGCAGGTGCCACTGACTTTAGCGGGTCAAGCGGTGTCAAAATAGGGCACCACCCTGCACAGGGGCTCAGGTTTTAACCTCGAGGCTCGTCCGTGGCCAGGGGATAGCGAGGACAGTGATGCCGCACCCCAGCATCCCGAGCTCCGGGAGGTCCTCCTGGGACCAGGCCTCCCCGGTCTCGCCGTCTTACCTGGCTCGGACTCCGCCAGCGTCTCGGCCTCCCCAGGAGCGGCGCAGGGCCCGGCGCTCAGCGGCTCCGCAGGCGCCCGGGCGCGGCCTCCTTCTCCTCCAGCCTCGGGCTCAGGCTCAGGGTCGCGCCTTGGGTCCGGCCCGGACGGTGGCTGCGGGTGACCGGTTTGGCCGCGGCGCCGCTCGGGGCAGTCCCGCAGGATGTCCTGGATGAGGAAGGAGGTCAGCGGCTTGGACTGCGTGGGCGGCGCGGCCCGCGGACTGCAGCCGGCCGCCTCCGCCTCGCCCGGCCGCGGCTCGGGAGCCCGGAGCATCCCGGCGGCTGGCTGGGGCCCGGCCCACTGCGCTCCACCACTTTCGCTTTCCGCCGCCCCGCGCGCACTTATAGCCCCGGGGGAGCGCGCCGCGCCGCCTTCCCATTGGCCGCGGGGGCACGGGCCGCGCCGCGGATTGGCTGCCCGGCGCGCCAGGTGACCCGGAGGTGGTGGGGGTCCTTCGCACGGTCGCGCACCGCTCTTCCCAGGTCTCTTCCCAGATCTCCTCCCCGACTCGCCTCCCTCGCTCCAACCCGTTTCCCAGGCTGGGCGCGAATACCAAAGCGGTCTCCTTTGCCGCTAGACACTCGCAGGCGTCTTCCCGGGATAACGATGCCCCAGAGTCACTTCGTTTAGCTCTTACAGACCGTCGCCTTTGTTCACAGGGATAAGACGGTCACTCGCGACGACTCTGCTTTACCAATGAGAATCCTGGGTACCCCGTGACGGGGAGGGGTGGGGTGGGGGGATTGGTGGTAAAGCCAGGTCTACTGAATCTCAGGTTCTCCAAGTGGTGTTGTATGACCACTGTGCAGTGCCTGACCTCGGGCTGGATTCCGTACCAGACGTTATTTCACAAACAGGAAAGTTGAAAGTATTCTCAGCATTAAATTTACTGAAGTTGAGCGCTGTGCTCTAATTGTATAAGAGAGTATTCTTAAGAAATAAAGCCTGAAGTTGTAGGGACAGAGGCACTCAGTGGAACTTATGCTGGAGTGGTTCAGAAACAATGATGTAGATGGATCAATAAATCCAACGTCAAAAAACAAATGGCTTAGAATATCCACAATTGATGAATCTGGATAATTGCATGCCGGTATTCTTTTTAACCACTTTTATGTGGTTAAACACACTCTTTTTTTGGTGTGTGTTTGTCTTGGTTTAAGTCGTCCTCCATTCAACTGGAATCTTTTCAAAAGGGTACCTTGTGTGTCTGGGGAGAAGGGAAGGAGAATAGGTTATTGAGGATCCAACATCCGCCAAACAGAACTATCCTGGGAAACGGGAAGGCCTTAGAAAAACTGAATTTCCTCTTTCATATATTTTAGGCCTCCTGTCCTTTAAATTTTTGAAAATGTTTCCTTTTGAAATAGTTATAGATTCACAGGAAATTGCAAAGTAATACCTGTAGTGTTGGCCATAATGGCATCTTAAAAAAACAGAAAGTGGACTTTAGTACATTGCTGTTGACTGGATTACAGATTTCATTTTATTTTTGCCATTTAAAAATCTGCATTAATTTGAGTGTGTGTGTGTGTGTGTTTGTGTGTATCTTTTTGTACAATTGTGTCACAGTTTAGGTTCATGTAATCATCAATCACAATTAAGATGGAGAATCCTTTGCTCACTGCAAAAGAACTCTGCAGAACTGCCTGTTTGTGTCCCTGGCCCCTTATCTCCTGCCCAACCCCTGACAACCACTACCCTGTGCTGCATATCAACAATTTTACCATTCAGAGAATGATGTATAAACCCTACTCTGTAGGGTTTGTAGCCTTTAGAGATTGGCTTTTTTTCACACGACTATAGTACTCCTGAAGTCCACTTTGATTATTGCATGTATTAATAGTTCATTCTTTTTCATTGATGAATGATACTGTGTTGTATGGATCTATTTAACTGTTCTTATCAAAGGACACTAGAGTTGTTTACAGTTTTTTGCTATGATGAACAAAAGTGCTGTGAGCACTCATGCAAAGCATTTTTTGTGGTTTGGGTGGGTGTTCCCCCAAAGGCCCACAGAATGGCACTTCTGGGAGATGCATGGATCTTTAAGAGGTGGGACCTAATTGGGGAGGTCCTTATGCCATTGAGGATGTACACTATTTTTATTTTACCATTAATAGGTATAGACTGCTATCTTGAAAGGGATTGTGACCTGGTTCTCCCTGTCTTTTTTGCTCCCCCCCTCCCCCGCCGACCCCCAGCTTCCTGGCTAAGGATGTGATCATTTTCTTCCACACACACTCTTATCAAGATGTACTGCCCTGGCCTGAGGGCCAAACCAATGTAACCACCGACCTTGGACTTAAACTCTAGAACCATACGCCTTCTTTACTTCATCAGGAGTCTATATCAGGTATTTGGTTATAGTAACAGAAAGCTGACTAATGCAAAAAGTTTCATTTCTTTGGGTTAAATGTCCAAAAGTACACTTATTGAGTCTGATCTAAGTATCTGTTTAGTGTTGTAAGGAGTTGCCAAATGATTTTTCTAGAGTGTTTGCGCCATTTTACATTTCCACAACCTATGTATGGGAGTGTCAGTTTCTCCACATCTTCAGCACTTGGTTAATCACTATTTTTATTTTAGCCATTAATAGGTATAGACTGCTATCTTGTTTATTCTAGCTTTAGTTTTGATTTGCACTTGACAAATGGCTAATGATGTTGAACATGTTTTCATATGGTGGCCTATTTGCTAACCCTCTCTGTTCTATGGCAAAATATCGTTCAAGTCTTGCCCATGTTATCATTGTATTTTCTGAATTTTAAAAATTTACTATTGAGTTTTTTAAGATTCTTTTTTATACCTTTATTTTATTTATTTAATTTTATGTGGTGCTGAGGATCTACCACTGAGCTACAACTCCAGCCCCTACTATTGAGTTTTGATAGTTTTCTATACATTATATAAACAAGCCATTGTTGGATGTGTGGGTTTGACAATATTTGCTCAAATTTGTAGCTGTGTTTTCATCCCCTTAATAGAATTGTTTATAGAGCAAATGTGTTTGGTGAGGTCCAGTTGATTAATTTTTTTATCTTACAGAGTGTGATTTTTGTGTCATGCTCAAGAACTCTTTGCCTAGCCCTATAATGTCCTCTAAGTTTCATACTTTACTCTTAAATCTATGCTCCATTCTGAATTAATTTCGTATATGGCGTGAGGTTTAGATTGAAGTGGCCTCTTTTCATTTTTAAAATTTAGAACGGGTGGTATTTCAAATCAGTGGGGAAATGTGAATAACTTAATAAGCCAATGCCATTCTGTGGAACTTATAACACTATTTGTTATAAATTCTATTCTTATGACAAAATGAATCCCAGATGACTTAAAGGAGTAAAACAAAATGGCACATTGGGGAAACACCACACTCATCATTTGAGAAACGCAAATCAAAACCACATTGACACACCCCTTTCCACCTCTCAAAATGGCAAAGGTTTTATAAAAAATGAATACTGTCTGGCAGTGGTGGGCCTATGGAAGAATAGCTGTTCATAGCAAGTTTGGTGGAGAGTAAACCAGTTTTGCATCTTGGATGCCAACTTGACAATGTCTATCAGCATTAAAACTGGGCATATCCTTTGACCAGCTATTCCATGCTTAGAGATTTGCCCCCGAAACTCATGAATGTACCTACTTGGGGAGTATCTTCAGCTTGGCCTGAGACTGGTTCAAGTTGCAAAATGTATAGAGAATGAAATTATTGTATTAAAAGGTGGTGAGAAGTTATCTATATACTATTCTGCATATTTGGAAGAATATATAAATATACATTTCTTTTTTCTATAGAGACATTATCTCAGTTCAGTAAGATGAAAATAGGTTGGAAGAAGGAAGGAGAGTGGAGCAGGATGTTTATCCTGTACTCATTTCTAATTGCCATAAATTACAAATCCAGAGCTAGGATTGAGCTGGGCCACCTCCTTCCCCATGACCTCCTCAGGTCTCAGATCTCCCTTTAGAATGGGGACACTGTTCATGACACTTGACCTCACTTGCTTTACGTCTCCTCCCCTTCGTGCTTTGCACTTGGTTTACATGACCAGGTCATTTCCTTTATCAGACTACAAGCTTCATGGAAGGGACTCGGTACACGGCAGACACTTAAGAAATGTTTGCTAGCTGAATGTCTTACTAAGAGGCATCTCACTGACTAGCAGAATTATCCATATGTTACCACAGGGTCCCAAGGCAAGTCACAGAGGAAGACAGGTGGCCCTGTCTCCTTGTTGTGTTTATGCAGCTTAAGCTGGATGGAAATGACCAAGGGTCATCAGGAGGATACACAGTGCCATGGAGGCAGAATAACAATCCCTCAAAGATGCCCACTTCCTAGCCCCCAGAATCAGCGAGTGTGTTCTGCAAATGGCAAGGGATAGTTAAGGTTACAGTTGGAATTAAAGTTGCTCACGAGCTGACCTTGAGGTGGGAAGATTGTTCTGGATTATTTAGGTGGCCAGAGATCCAGAGTGAGAGGAACTGGTATCTGAGGAAATCTTGGGAATGGCATGTGAGAAAGACTCAGCTGGCCACGGCTAGCTTCGAGGCTGAACGGAAGCCATGAGCCGAGGACTGCAGGTGGCCCCTAGGAGCAGCAAAAGGAACGATTGATTCCCTTGTGGGTCTCCAGGAGGAATTCCGCTCTGCCTGCACTCCCCATTAGCCCAAAGGGGCCCAGTTTGAACTTCTGACCTCCAGAACCGTAGGGTAATGGATCTGTGTTATTTAAAACCACCATTTTTGTGATAATTTGTCACAGTAGCTTTAAGAAGCTAATATAGTGGCCTAATAAAAGTAGCAGAATGATGGGAGAAAACCAATCAGCTCTGCTTTGATTGCAAAAATGGGAACCTTGGGTCCTTTTTTTAAAGTTATTTATTTATTAAATTTTATTTTATTTTTTTACAAAATGGAGCACAACTTTTCATTTCTCTGGTTGTACGTGATGTAGAATCACACCATTCATGCAATCATACCCATACATAGGGTCATAATTTCCGTCTCGTTGCACAATCTCCCCCCACACCTCCTTCTCTCCCCTTCCCCCATACAAAATTTCTCCATTTTTCCCTTGCCGCCCCCCCCCCCATTATGGATCAGCATCCACTTATCAGATAAAACATTTGGCTCTTGGTTTTTGGGGATTGGCTTACTTTGCTTAACATGATATTCTGCAACTCCATCCATTTACCTGTAAATGTTGGGTCTTTTTAAAAAAAGTTGAATTTTACATTTAGACACATAATCCCATCTCTTCTCTAAAACTGTCTCCTTTGTATATTTCCTTCCAGACTTTCACCATATTAATTGTTGGAGAAGTGCAATATGGTTTGCTTATCTTTTTCTGAACTTCACATTATAAATAAGCATTTATACTACATTCCATCATTCCAGAAAACATCCAAGTCCAAAGACATTTAGAGCTACGAGGGACCCCAGGATCATCTAATAAAATATCTTGCTTTTCTGAGACAGAACCTCAGGTTCTCAGAGACTGCTGAAGGAGAGCGGGAAGCCCAGTCTCCTCGCCCTAGCCCAGTGCACTCCTCCCCTTCCACCCCTCCTCTCACCCTCCCCTGTGGCCCCCAGTGCTGCCCTCCACTGGAAGAAGCAGGAGCAGAGCTGACAGAATTGTCCAGTGGACATCTGTTATAAATGTACCCGGTGCTGGTTTTTATCAGGTATGGCAAGACACGAAGACACAGGAAAGAGTTTCTGTGCTCAGAGACATCAGACCTGGAGGCAGCACACACACCGTCCAGGGCCACATGGGGATGCACCAGGCTGGGGAGCAGGCATCGGGGTGAGGGGCAGCATGAGTCGCAGACCTTAATGTGGAAAGGAAGGGGCAGGCCATATAAGAAGCTGGGCACTCTTAGGGCTGGAGAGTTGGGATCATTTTGGTGTGGCCTGGGCTAAAGGCTCTGGGGTGACTTGAGGTAGGGGGAATGCTGGCATCGTGTGTCCCAGTTAAAGAAAGGATGTGTCTGGGAGCATGGACCCCAGGTTGGTTGGCTTGCTCTCTCTGGGGTTTGACTAACCCTAGGAGAGCCCGTTCCTTCTCAACTCCATAGGCCCCCAGATGTCAAACCATCATAAAATACAGAAAATTTTAAAGTGTGCTTCATGAGCATACATCTCTTTCTCCTTTCAAAGTGTGATTTTCCAAGGCCTTCTGAGGTCGCCACCCCCAGTTTGTACCTGACCTGCTCACACTGTGATTCTCTCTTCCACGGAGGCCCTTTGCGTTGCCTTCACTAATGCAGATTGGCAAAAAGAAAAAGAAAGGAGAGGAATTGATGAGCACCTCCCCCCAACAAGAGGCCACATGCAATATGCAACACGGGTTGCTAGGGTTTCCCAGAGGTGGGGGTCCCAGTTAAGAGTGTCCAGATGGAAGCAGGAGAGGAGGGGGAGCAACCCCAAGGTCCCCCCTCACTCACGGCAGAGCTGCAGGATCAATATCCAGGTGCCATCTGAGTGCCCTGGCGGCTCCTGCTCACGGCATAGAGAGCTCCTTTCTCTTTCGTCTTCCTCACCTCAGCCCTGGTCCAGTTCCCAGTCCTTGCTGGAACTGGTTGGGACTCAGTGAAAGAGGACGCCCTGAGTTTCTGACGGCAGAGACCCTGCCATCCATGTTGTGAAACACTTCTCCTTGGCCCTGTGCCAGGCCTCCGGGACTCTGAGCTTTGGCGTTGGGGCGGGAGAACATTGTCCTAGTGTTCTTGGAAGTTCAGTGATATTGGAGTTCAGACTTGTCCCTTCGTTATCTTTTGGAGCTGGACTGGAACATTCAAGTTCATGGTTTGCACCTTATAGAAAAGGTCCCGTTTGTTTTCCAGTCCTCCCTCCCTCCAGTGAAGCTGAAGACATTGTAGTCATGTGGAGACAAGAATCACTTGGAAGGAGCTTCTGGGAGTTCACCGTGTCTCGGAATCCCCAGGGACCTTGTGAAGACACAAGACAAAGAGCAGCCCTGAACCCAGGAGTCCCTGATACAGCCAGAGTACAGAGTGCGCTGCGGCCATGAGCCTGCCTGGGCCCCACGTGGGGGTGCTGCACCACACTCTCCACTCCGTGAAAACTCAGCCTCTCAGGGTGCTCCAGGCCCTCCCACCTGAAGGCCGCAGTTTCTCGCCTCCCCTTCCTTCCCTGCTGACGTCCCCCTGCCTCTACTGCCTGGTCATCGTTTCCACTCACGTCCTGCTCCATCCTAACCTCGAGCCCTTTGGCGGGCTGTGTGTGCATCTGCAGTCTCTTGTGTGACTTCCTGGGTTCAATTTCCACCCCAAAGACTTGGTAGGCCTCTCCAGTCTTCTCTGCTCATTGGCCCTTGGTCTCAGTTGCCAGAAGGCCTTGGAAAAACACACTTTAAAAGAAGGAAACATGGTTCATCATCTCAGCTCACTAGTTGTCTTAGTACATTTTGTGCTGCTATAAGAAGATATTAGAGACTGGCTATTTGTAAAGAACAGAAATTTCTTTTCCTCACAGTTCTGGAGACTGTAAAGTCCAAGATCAAGGTGCTGGCAGGATTGGTGTCTGGAGAGGATGCTCTCCCCTTCCAAGATGGTGCCTCGTGGCTGTGTCCTCCAGAGAGAAGGAGTGCCGTGTTCTCTCACATGCCAGAAGGAGGACAGCCAAGCCTGGAGAACCTTGCGTAAGACTTCAGGGCTGTGACTCAGCTTCTCCTTTTCTGCACAACACCAGGAAAGGGGAGATGAAACTGACTCAGATCAAAAGCCCCATGCTAGGCTCACTACCGTGAGTCTATAGCTCACTATAAACATTTGATCCACTCTACAACCCACTGGGGATCCTTCTTTACAGACAAAGAGACTGAGTCTTGGAGATGGAAGGCAACATGCTCAGGTTTGCACAGCTAAGAGGTGGTTCTGCCTCCAAAGCCCATGCTGGCCCCACTGAGTCATGCACTAGGCACATCAGGTGTTCAATGAGCACCTATCCATTTGGCTTTTCAGAGATGGCTTTGGAAGCAAATCAGGCTCATTAAGCCCTGGGTTCAGTTGATTCGGTTGACACAGGGGAGAGAGAAAATGGAGTTGCCTGGTTGTGGAGGGCAGGCAGGACTGTGGACCTCCCTTAGGATCACAGCTGTTTCCCACTGCTTTTCCAGAATTCCTTGCTTAGACTGGCCTATTTCCTCTCCCCCCACTTCCCCTCCCAAGGGAGCATGACAGCAGAATCATCAAAAGCTGGGACAAGGGCTGAATAAAACCACCTTCTGCAAGGTTAGCCCAGATCATAGGCAACTGCCCACCTGGAGTGGTTCAAGGGCATTGTCTCCCCACCCATCTCACTCTGTGCCCTGTATTTTTTTCCATGTGGCATTTGGGTTATTGTCACGTGTTAATATGAAATGCTGTATAGGCTTGGGGAACGTCACATTTCCCTCAGTCATTTATCCCGTGGCATGAATTAGTGTGACCTTTATTTTCCATCTGGAGGCTGACAGAGTTCAGGGCCACAGGACACAGAGATGTGGTACAAGGGGGAAGAGGGGACATAGAGCAGCCCAGAGCACAGGAAAACTAACCTGGTGTCTGTGTACATTTTCAGTTGCCTGGACCAGAATACCACCGACCAGCTAAACTACAATCGGTAGAAGTTTATTTGGCTCATGGTATAGAGGTCAGGACGCGCAAGATTGGGGGAATGTATCTGCTGGGTCTTCTTGCTTACTCATAACAAGGCTGGGGGCATCAGGTGGGGAGGGGGCTGGAATATGAATGAATCAGGCCAAGCTCATTCTTTTCTCAGGAACCTGCTCCTGCAATACCAGCATGAACCCATTCCTCTGTAGAGTTTCACTACCGAGCATGTTTCAATGGCAATTAAATTTGAACTTGAGTTTTGGAGGGACATTCAGACCAGAGCACCTGGGGAGAGGAGGTGGGGGCAAGGGGACAGGACTCTGGCAGGCTGCAGCAGCTCTTCTCAGACCTTGAGGACCTTGCTAGAACGCAGATTCTGCCTCTGTGGGTCTGGGTGAGCCCTATGATTCTGCACGGCTTGCAAACTTCTAAGGGATGCCAATACTACTGGTTTGGGGGACCCCTACCTTTGAGAGCAGGGAGCTGAGTGAGGGAGCTGTGTGGCTCAGTGAGTGACTGGAGGACATGACATGGAGGGAATGAAGGCCTCAGTGTACTCGTGACAGTTCCTTTCTTCTTAGGAGGTCCAGACCTTCTGTGTTTCTGAGCCCTGAATCTCACTCTGAAACCGTTCATGCTTCGTATCCCAAACCTGTCCAAAGGCCTCTCTCCCTCCGTCCTAAGACCCTTAAGACAACAAGGTCTGGGATTCTCCAGCTCTGGGGCTGGGTACCCAGCTTTCCCTTCCCTGCAGGCCACTCTGTAGGTCCCAGGGGATTGGCAATCTTTGGCAGCAGAAAATACCTTGGGCTCACGATGTCCCTCATCTGTGCTTATTGCCTGAGAAAAGCCATCAGGAAGATTTATGGGGCAATAGGAGCCCAAGACTATTTTGCTAACAGTGCCCCTGGTCACTTCACTCACTCCCCTCCACAGCTGCAGGGCCACGTCTGCAGAAGAGTCCCTGCCCTCTAACTGGGTGGCCGCAGTCCTTCCTTGCCTGGTCTGCTCAACAGCTTAGCAGAGGCCCTCACCTGGGAGACACATTGGGGATGTTTGTCTAGAGGAGGGGGCTCTGACCTTCCCCCTGCACTGGCCGCCACTGGCAATTTGAGACCTTTCTCTCCCCAATCCCTCTGGCTCTCAGTGCCCCCATGAAACTGAGAAGGTTGTCATAGTCTCGTGGTGCCCCCAAATGATGGCGTCCAGGGTGGATGAGCATCTGAGAGGATGCAGAGCTGACTTCTGGCATGGGATGGGTGCAGATCTCTTCAGGGGCCAGGGCAGGGACTGGGATGCTGTTTGGCTCCCCAGAGAGATCTACTGACTGTTCAGCTAGGCAGGGTTGGGGACCCAAAGAGGTTGTTCCAAAAGAAAACCGCTTTCTTCCGGGGCTGCCAGCTGAGGCCTCTCTGGCAGACATATTTCTGAAAATCATTTCAGCAGCACAGCCCCAGTAGGTCTGAGTTGCTGGGCCAGGGGTTTGTTTGGCCAGAGGCAGGTCCTGCCCCTGAAGTTCCCAGGGATGAGGGTGAGGCGGGCCAGGTCCTGCTGGTGTTTTCACAGTTCACAGGGGACCTGGTCACCCCAGGTGCAGGGGGAAGGAAGGAAGGGCCAGTCGTCCAGACCACCCAGCAGCACGCTGATGCCTGAATGCTGGGGGCATGGGAAAGGCCTCTGACCCCTGCAGGTATCCACCCAGGCTTCTGTCCCCTCTGATGGGAGAGGAAAGAAAGGAGATGGAGATAGTCCAGCAGGAATGAAAACGGTGTGCAGGAGAGAAGGACGTCAGAAACAGGCAGGGTCACGGTGTCTACTTAGAAACACAGGATTACACAGGGCCTGGGGCTCCATCCCTGGCACCACAGCAGACAAGGAACCCCCAGAATAAGACTCTGAGGAACCTTAGGTAAAAAGGTCAGAGCCTCGAAATGACTCACCAAGACTTACACATCAGTGACCAAGTGGGAATTCCGATCCACGTCTCACAATGTGTAGGCCAGGTTTATTTTTATCTCCTGAAACGTGATTTTTTTTTTGTTTTAATATGAAATGTTTTAAACAGAAAAAGCAAAGTAAAATGCAGAGATAATTGCTATCACCTGATTTGTTTCATGTATTTTGTGAAAAGTGAAATGTCATGGTTACAGCTAAAGCTCCCTGCCAGGGCTATAGTTCCACAGCAAGTGGCCATCATTAGGATCTGGTCCAGGTTTGTCCCCTGAGGGTTCTTAAGTTGGAAGCTTGTGGGAGGTGGTGGACCTTTAAGAGGTGGGCTATTTAGTAGTGGTTAGGTCACTGGGCTGCCTGCAGAAGGAGCTGAAGAGGAGATTGCTATGGAAGAGCACACAGCCCCTCTCTGGCATCCTGTCCTGCTATGTGAGCTCTCCCTCTTGCACGGACCCCCACCACAATGCCATCAGCCATTGTGACCACTGTCAATATTGTCAACATTGTTGTCAACTTTGTGAACACTGTTAGCTACTGTCAGCCATGGTCAATGTAGCCAAAGGGACCCTCACCAGAGTCTGCACAAATGGGGAATCCTTGATTTTGGACTTTTAGCCTTCAAAACTGTGAACTTTTCTTTATACAGTTTATAGCCTCAGGCATCTTGTTCCAGCAATGGAAAATAGACGAATACACATGTCAACAGAAAGGAAAGGTCTTTCAATAAGAACCCATTCCTGTGTTCTCATGTCAAAGCTAGCAAGTAGCTGATTGATAAACAGGAACACTGACAGACCAGATCATGCAGATACCTCCTCAGAGGCCTCTGGAGAGAGTCAAGGCCAACTAAAGGAAGCATGGGGAAAGCAGAGGGCAAGATAAGGTGTCTGGGAGGGTCCAATTATTGAGAAAATCTTGGACACCCTGATGAGTGAGCTCTGCTTAAGAACTCAAGAAACATGGCTCATGGGCATGGAGGGCCAGCCCTTCCCGATGGCCATCTCCCTCAAGAAGAGGTAAAAACTGTGTGGTGCCATCTGAGATCTGAGCTGAAGGAGAAGAGTTGGGAGATGCAGAAGCTTAGAATGCAAGAAAGGAGAAGGCCAGGTAGGCACTTGCTCCTGAGGGACAGACTTACCCACCGCTGCTATGAGAATTCAGTGCGAGGCCAGGAAGCTGGTCCATTTCATGGGCAGGCAACCTAGCTTTGCATGAAAAAGCATGAAAAAGTGCATGAAAAAGCATTTTATAAACCCTTTCTAAACTAGTGAAATTCAGCAATACAAAAATCTTTGGCTTGTCACTAAAACAATGGTTGCAATTCTTTTTTAAAAAAAATCTTTAATTGTAGATGGCCACATACCTTAATTTCATTCATTTATTTTTACGTGGTGCTGGGGATCGAACCCAGTGCCTCATGTGTGCTAGGCAAACACTTTACCACTGAGCCACAACCCCAGCCTGCAATTCTTAACTAATGCTTAGAACATGCTGTTCAAAGCCCTGTGCTTATATTAACTGAGTCCTTATAGCAGCCCCAGGCCTGAGCACCATTACAGCCCCATCTACAGAAAAGGAGACAAAGGCAGGAAGAAGCTGACTAACTTCTTGTGGTACACAATTAGCAAATGGCAAAGCCCAGATGCACACCCTCTGGCCCTGGATCTAGCAGGTTTGACCACCAGGCAGTGGCCATGACCCTAGAGGAGGAAATATCACATATTTAAGGGATGAGTAGAAATGAGGGGAATTATCCCTAGACTCAGCATGTAACTTAAATTTGGGAAGTCGGATGTCAGGATAATACACGCTGTCTGCCCTTAAGGAGCTTGCAGTCCAACCAGGATACAAGATCGTTATGGAAGAGCAGCATTTGTCCCATGTCTCCAAGGTCACTCAAGCTGCAGAGGATGAGTGTGCTATCCCAGACGCAAAGCACTCAAGAAGCAATTGTGCACAGCATGAGAATGCACTAGGGTGACATCAGTAAGGGGCCTTATGCTCCGGCTGATCCCACTGCCCGTTCTCCACTTGTTGCCTCAGAGATGATAATGTGAACCCCAGAGGCAGGAAGAGAGGATGTGAGGTGACATCTGTCCCAAGGGAATCAATTGCTGGCTCACTTCCTTTCGATTTATGGACTGTTGGACACAGGGAGGCACTGCTTCCTCTTAGGAAGGCATGATGTGCCCATGTTGCGCTGCAGCCCCGGCCTCTCCCTCACTGTAAGCCTTTGTAAGCCTCAGCGGAGGCCATGCATTTGAGATTTGCAAGTGAGCGCATTGCCCTGGGTCAGCATAACCCTGGGGAAGAAGGTAAGGAGGTTTTCAGCCTCAGAGGCTGACTTTCCAAAAACACTCTCACCTTCCTTTGTTATTTTGTCCCCAGGATGAAGGGGAGCGTTCCACTCTGGCGTTGGCAGGGGACTGGAGCTGTAAGGTGCAGCTCTGAGCTGCCAGTAGCTGTGTGTCTGGCAGTCGGTTCAGCCAGCCTGTGGTACTGAAGCTGCCCATGCACAGAGGTGGAGGCGAGGAGTGGGTGGGGAGCCACTCAAGGACTTGGGTCTGGTGCTAGGCACCCCTAGGTCCAGCTCAACCTTCTTGCCATTCAGCTATGTGGAACAACAAATTGCCTTGAATTTTTTGCTCATGCAAGTGTGAACTGGGTCTCTGTCACTTAAAGAGTCTCCTTGGTCTCAGCTCTTTTAACGTTATTCTGTTTTACCCAAGAGGAAAAGTAGAGCGGTGAAGCACCTCACCAGGCATCACCAAGCTGGTTAGCACAGAGCTAAGCCAGAGCCCAGGAGGTTCAGTGACATCAGTTCTCCAAGCTGTCCTCAATTCAGGAAAGTTAGGGACCTCTGCTCTGAGTCAAGGACAGTTCAAGGATCATATAGATCATATTCCCTGCAAGGTCTTAGAACCTGGGCAGCAGGCAAAAAGGAAGGCAGTTGAAGGAGAATCTTTTGGCAATATTTGCTTTGCAAACCCTTCAGAGTTCGTTTCTGAACACAGTTGAATTTTAGATACACAAGGTTAACCTTGGACAGAAGACTGTGAACAAGATTAATGGCTTTTATATTCTGACTGATTTACAAGTTGGGTGACCTCGGATATAGGTCCCTCACTTTCCTCAATTTTACCAGTGGTCTGAGAACAGGAACTTCTCATTTGGCAATTAAATGAGCCGGAGCTATGGAGGACATTTGAGCACTGTAAAGCCCCCCATGGATTGCATAGCCACCTGCACCTCCACATTGAAACCATTGCCAGCAATAGCTGGTGTCTGCGGAGCCCTTATCCACAGGCTCATTGTCTCCTGTTCATGCCCAACTGTCAGTATCCAGAAAGGAAGGCAAAGGGCTTGACCTGAGGTAGAAACCTGAAACATTACCCAGAGGCAAATGCAGAGGCATTGGGTGGAGGCCCAAGGAACGTGGGGAATTCCCTTTCTCAAGGAAACCGGAGGCGATGGCGTCCCCTGGTGGGAAGTTTAGGTTTTGCAGGCAGTGTCTTTAGTCTCCCCCAGAAAGGCAAAGTGTACCAAGATGTCCCATGAACATCTTGAGATCTTATTATACATCTCAAACATCTGAAGGGGTTCCTTTCACTCTGATCTACTCTCTGTGAATTTGGGATGAAAACTGCAATATCAAAAAGACACTACCTTTAGTTAGAACAGATGTTGGGTGCAAATTGGCAAAGACCGATGTGTGTCTCATTAGTTAAATAACAGAAGGAAGCAGCACCTTGCAACAATTATTAAAGGTGACAAAATATAATAGAAAGCAATGGATTTTGGAGGCTCAATTTCTATCTCTACCCTTAGTGGTGTTGATTTGGGCTATTTTTTTAATTTAGTTGTAGATGGACACAATATGTTTATTTATTTATTTTTATGGGCTGCTGAGGGTCAAACTCAATGCCTCACACATGCTAGGCAGGTGCTCCACCATTGAGCTATAGCCGAAGCCCGATGGGATAAATTTTTTAATCACATGGAGCCTCTGTCTGCTAATTTGGGAGCTAAGGCTGCCTCCCCAAAGTCTTTGGTTCCCGTGCACCTTGTGCTCTTTGTTCTCCTCTGCATCCTTTTATGTAGACTTCCTGTCCTTCCCCTCCACCCATCAAAGTATATTCCTTCCAAGGGGCTTGTCTCAAGTCCCTTTTCTTTGATGGCGCTCTCTGGACCACTCTGACTTGCTGGATCTCTCTTGTAAACATCTACTGTTGCTCTTCTAACTACCCGCCTATCTTCTTTGTTAGTTGAGATACATGTTTAGCTACTGTAACAAAGGCCTAGAAGTCAGTGGCTTTAAAACAGACAAACGCTAACTTTTCCCTCATCTTAAAGTTGGACTATAAGCAGAACAAAGTTGATGTTCTGGTGTCATGGTGCTGAGAATCTAGGCTTCTTCCATCTTGTTTCCTTTACCATCTAAAACAGCTGCTGCTGCTTCACCATTTCACCTGCAGGAAGAGAAGGAGAGAAGCCCCTCCCACTGAGGGCTACGCCTAACATCGTTACTTGACCGCTCCCAACTGCAAAGGAGTTTGGGAAACACAGTCTTCTGCCAAGAAGCTTTGCGCTTAGCTGAAACTTGGGGTTGAATTACTAAGGAAGGAAGGGGTTAAGGATTGTGAGGTGACAGTTGGACATCTTCAGATAGGAGCCACAGCATAGGTGTTCCACTTGCTCCATTCAGAACTGGGGCTCCCTGGGGGTGCTCCTGTGTGGGGTTATGATGCCCTCTTTCTCCTGGCCACGTTATGCCAACGAGTCTCTCAGTGAAGGGGAAACGGCTTTACACTTAGTAGAAGTTCCCTTGTGTTGAGACTGGTCTTGTCTTCTCCTGAAATGCTCAGTCAAGTGTCCCTGATACTTGTTAATTAAAGTTGAAAAGCCCGGGGCTTTCTTTCCCCTTTTCTTTATGCTTTGATTGGAAATACATAAGGACCTTTGTAGTTACCTCACTTGTGGGAACCTGAACAGGACCAGGGCCACGGTCCCAGGGCCTCTCCACACAGGGAAGGGGCTTCTTCCGGAGGATTCTGGCTGCCAAGGGGAGAGCCTGGGTCTTCACCTCAGACACTGTGGGGCTGTGCCAGGGAATCAAACAGCGACATTCTCTGGTTCGATCATGTGATCAGTCAGCAAATGGCACCAGCCCCTACTCTGGGTCCTACACAGGGTCTGTTGGCAGCACACAGACACAAGGCTGGTTGTTTCGAGAGGGCAGCAGGCCTGAGGGGTCAGTGCACTGAGATGGGGACCACCAAGGTGCTCCAGCACCAGGGGACTCAGTCCAGTCTGGGCACTAAGACAGGCTTCCCATGGGGAGTGACCAGGACCGGCGGAGGGAGGCAAGACGGGAGCCATGCAAGGTCCCCCTGGCCCACTCAAGTCTCCGCTGAGGATCCCAATTTCCTGGGCCCATGGGCTTCAGAGGATTAGGCTGGTGACAGGAGGGGGCTGGAGTCAAGGAGGCAGAGATGGGGAGGAGACAGGTTTGACTGAAGCCAGCTTAGGAGCCGGCCCCCGAGGGGATGTAGAAAGTGCTCTGAGATCTGTGATGGGGGCCGCAGACATGTCTTTGCTTTTCCTATGGCAGAGTCTGGACTGTGTCACCGAGACCACATCTCTCTTGGGGTGAAATGGGGGTGGGGTTTGGGTGAGTCTAAAGGGTCTGAGAGGAAGGCGGAGTGTTTCTAGGAAGCTCTGTCCTGCTGTGGGGGGGGGGCTGGGGGGCGGGGTGCTGGAGCTGAGGACGAGAAACAGCTCAGGGCTGAATGTGCCCCCCCCCCCCGAGGGCTGGCCACCCTGATGCATGAGTCAGTGTCCCTGGAGGTTCCAAGTGCAGCAGAAAACGTGCACAGAAATGGGAACAGGGACGCAGAGCCCAAGTCCTCAGGCGAAGTGCTCCCAGGGCACAGGGGTGCAGTGCACCCTCACCCCTCCCACCCTCCTGCTCTTGCTCTCGGTTTACCCCCTCTTTCTTTCTTTGAGGAGGGAACCCAGGGCCTCTCCCATGCTAAGCATGTGCTCTACCACCCAGCTGCACCCCCAGCCCCGATTTATCTCTTTTAATCTTTCTAAAAAGCCTTCTACTTCATTTATGGAGCTTTCGCTAAAGACATAAAGAAAATGGAGGTACTTCATCGTAACCTGATTTGTATAAGAACCTAAACTCTCTGCCAAGTATTCGGGGGTCGAAACCCAGGGTCAGAGGACACAAGAGGCTCAGGGGTGGGTTCCAATTCCACCACTAACTCACAGTGTGGCTGCCATTGTTTTGGCCCTTGGATGCTTCCTCTGTGGATGCAAGGCATCTTGCTGTCCCCGGTATCCTCAGGGGCTCGGTTGAAGGACATCCTCCCACTTTGGATATCAGGATCCTCTGATGCTCAAGTCCCAGGGGCTGGAGCGCTTGACCTGTACACACCTCCCATGTGCTTTAACTCTCCTCGGACTCGACCCACTTCATGCCCACACATCCTTCATTCTCAGGGGTTCAGCGGAGGACTCAAGGTGAGGCAAATTCAAGTTTTGCTTTTTGGTACTTTCTGAATTAAAACACACACACACACACACACACACACACACACACACACACTTGACTGGATCAGAGGGCCAACTACTCTGCTCCGATGGAGGTGGTGAGTCCCGAGTGAAACTGCAGCGGTTGCCAGGGTCCGGGATACCACTGCAAGGCTGAAGAAATAGCAAAAGAGCCCAGGACAAATTCCAGCTGTGGCACAGCTGCCCTCTGAGAAAGGGCACCAACTACATTTTCAGATAACATGTACATTGACGTACAGGCATTTCATGCCATAGAATCTGCAATGAAAACCAGCTCACAATGAAAGCTACACACAACGGTATGGAGAAATTCCCCAAAGATCAATTGAAGGAAGGAAGCAAATCACAAAAGAATATGTGCAGGTAACATTTGAAACCAGGTAAAATTGAATCATGTTGCTAAGGGGTGTGTCTGTATGAGTACATCTATAAAGAGAAGCCTGAAAATGATCATCTCAGAAGTCAGAACAGCTGATACCTCCTCTGGGAAAGGAGAGGGAAAGGGGGTTCATTCTGGGTGTGTGTGTGGAGAAGAGCAGCTGGGAAGATGGGAGCTCATTTCTTGCTTTGCATGGAAATCCCATCTGTGTTCACGTTACAGCTGTTCTCCAGGCTGTAGATCAATGTTTGTGTACTCTTTTGGATATATGATTAGGGCATGTGACATCAAGAGTGAGCCACTTCAAGTCAGAATAATAGTCTCAAAGATCCTCAATTTTATAGATGCGGAGGCAAGCCCAGAGAGGTTAGGAAGCTGATTCAAGGTCACAGAGCATGTTTCTGGTTGAACTGGGACAACTCCAAAACTGCCACCAGTATCTCTTTTGTAAGACTGCTTCTTCAGGGGAAGAGGAGGAAGGAACACAGCCTTTACTCCTGGGAGTTCTCTTGTTTTGTAAAAAAGAAAAGGGGCTAGTTGGGGAGCTGATAATAATAGAGTTGGCATAAACACCGAGCATCACAGCAATAAGAGAATAAAATTATGGCATTTGCAGGTAAATGGATGGAGTTGCAGAATATCTGCTAAAAGTTAGACAATTCCCCCAAATCAAAGGCTGATTGTTTACTCTGATAAGTGGATACCAATCTATAATGGGGGTGGGGCATGGGATGAGTGGAGGAATTTTGAATTGGGCAAAGGGGAGGGGAAGGGAGGAGGCATGTGGATAGGAAAAAATATATATATAGCGAGCATCATAAATTATTTTCAAATGGAATTTCCAAAAGATTTGAATATGCTCCCTAAATCGTATGCTTAATCATAATAATGATAACATTATAAAAGAAATACCCACACCCCAGGCAACTCTGTGAGCTGGGTAGACTCGTCCTCCACCCGATTTGCAGATGGGATCAGAGGAACTGGTTTGCAGGGGGGCTGGGGCCAGAGAGGAAGGACAGGGAGCCAGGAAGTCTGCAGATTTATTGACTTATCCACCTGGCCTAGGTGAGAACCCCTAGCCCTGGGACAGCCAGGAAAGGAACCTCTGCTATCTCTCTGAGAGCTTTTTTGTTTTGTTTAGAGGTCAATTACTTCCCATTTGGGGAACTTGTGAACATTAAGAGGTGGCTGGAGTGATGGGACTGAAGGCAGACGCAGATAAGAGGCTGATTGCTTACAGAGCGCTCCCCGGTAAAAGCCCTGGGAGGATAAGCAGTCGTCGGTAGGAGGCACACAAAAAGGGGCAGCTTTCAGTGCGGAGGAGAGATTACAGAGATGGAAGGCTGGCAGCTGGGGGTGGAGGAGATGGGCCCGGGGAGGGGCGTGTTTTAAAACACTCCTGCTGGGCAGAGAGTGAGAGATGGGAGAGGAGAGTTTTTCTTCACTCTCCTTTAGGAATCTCTGCTAACGCTCCAACTTCCTTGTCTGAAAGGAAAGCCACATAGACTTCGAGAGGAGTAGGGGTTTTGCTGTTATCTTTTTTTGTTGTTTGTTTGTTTTTAAGGCCAGCCAAATATAGATGCGACAGCAATGGAGGTGGGGCGGAACACAGATGTGGGCTCCTGCTGTGGTCCTCGAGCCTGATGATTGGGTCCTCATGCTATTGTGGGAGAGGGACCTCTCTGGAGCCTGGTTGTGACTTTGGCCCATTGCCCCTCTGGTGTGAAAAAAAAAAAAAAAAGTGAGGCAGGCCAATGGATCTAAGGTAAGGATCCTAGGTATAGGTGTAAGCAGCCCCCTCACCCCACACCCCTTTCTCACCTGAATGCAGTTCCCCAATTCCCGCATACTGGCTTTGATTTGTAAAACATGACTCTGGCCCTAGATATGCCCCTTTGTTTGTCTGCATTCCAAAGTCCCAGGCCTCTCCTGAAACCTCCCCCAGTGGACAGTGGAGCTGGGGTAACCCACACTGGCCTGGCTCAGGCCCCTCTTCTGCAGAGCCTGGCCCAAGCCCACCAGCCCCCACCCTGTTTTCTTTCTCTAGAGAAGGCTTATCCTCTCTGTCCTATTTGACATTCAGAATATACTACCGTGTGTGTGTGTTTTTAAATACCTTTCTCTCATTGGTCTTTGCTACCCCACTCAGGGAATAAATTCCGTAAAGTAAAGGCAGCAGCAGAATCTTATTTTCTTATTCCCTGGCAGGAATGTGCAGAGGTAGGGGTTACTGATGAATGGCCTGTGCCTTCTTCCTCACTCAGACCCTTGCCCAGGGCTTTTGTTCTAATGCTTTCCCCAGGCAGGATGCAAAGGCGAGGAGAGGGCTTGGGCATCTTTCTAAGTCAGAAGCAAGGCCTATTCAGAACAGGTCTGTGAACTGCTTCTGAAACTTATCTACGTTGAAAGGAGGCACAGAAGATGAAGAGGATCAATCTGTTAATTTCCTGCTCCGTGTCAAGGATGCACACCCTGGGGGTGTGGACCTTACCCAAAGGATTTTTTTTTTTTTTTAATGAACACAGATTTTTCAAATCTGATCTTGGAAAAGTTAAATACAATTCATACAGCAACTGAGGACCAGACAGATTGCAACTCAGAATCTACACTGGCCTGAGACTCACCTGTCATGAATCTAAGGCTGGTGTCCAAGATTAACTTCTCTTCTGAGGAATAGCCCCAAAGTGAAAGAGGAAGGGGTAACAGGGTAAGGCAATTTTCACATTTTGGAGATTTTTTTTGTAATCTCTTTTTTTCTCTTAGTTTTCTTAGTTTCCTTGATATGTGAAGATACATCCTGCACTCTTTAATCCCAGAGACACGATACTCATTGAAAGCCATCATGATGTGTTTCTAAATACACTTTTATTAGCGGTGAAAGTGGAGAAATAAGAGCAAGGAGTGGTGAAAACAGAAAAGAAAGACAATGTAATGAAGTAGTAGAAAGAAAAAATAAGGAACGATTCATTACTCTCGTTTTGTTTGGTTTAAGCATGTAAACTTTAAGGGCTATAAGCCATTGATAGCCAGGTACCATTTTCACAGAACCAAGCACTCTCAGTTTCATTTTCAGGAAAACATGCAGGGCTGGTACATTTTAATGAAACACAATTATTTATTAAATAATAGAATTTAAACTTTGATGAGTTAGTGAACCAGGGGAATAGAGAACTAGAACTTTCATTGTCTAAAAATGTAATCCAAGTTAGATTCTTTCTACTAAATTTCCTTCTAAATTGGTTCTGCCAAAGACAACTTCTCATTTGTGGTTCCAGTGACTGAAGCTGGGTCCTCATGCAGCATGCTGGGCCCTGCCACTGAGCTACATCGCAGCCCAACAATTTCCTATTTAATCCCGTGTTCTCCTTCACAAATGGAATTTGTTTTCAATCTTCAGTTGTATGACCTCAGAATATGCAGGGGGGGGAGGGGGATGTCAAGAATTCCTCATTTTAGGAAGCCTAAATTTAAGCTATCATCTTTTTAGGGTGTAGGTCCACCTGTGGGGCCTTCCTATTCAGATTCAGAATTTAGGAACTGATTATATTTCAAAAGAAAACCTGTGAGGAGGGAAAAGGGGGACTGTAAGAGAAGAACCAGATTTGATTCCCTGTTGTTCAGAGTTGACCAAGACAATGGGTTCTCATGGTCTACAAACAATCATGCAAACACACCAAGTATACGTGGGAGGGTCAAGTATACGTGGGAGTTGCTGTGCTGTACATATGACACAAAATGTAGTGAGTGCAAGGCGAGAACCAGAAATGTAGAGGCTCCTTCTGGGGTGCAAAAGTGGCCAGAGAGTGCTCTCCACTGGATTACCTGCGTCCCAGAGCATGGCTTGGGCCGGATATTTAAACCCGCAGGAGGACTTGACTTTGGCAATAGTCCCTCTTCTGGAACCTCCTGGATCCTCCTCATACACGATCTTCGTTCCCTTGCCGCACTTCTCTTTTCTCAGTCCCCCACCCACACCACAACACACCCATTCCTTTAATTGGAGGACTGAGTTCCCGCTGTCTCCCACACCTCCAGGCTGTCGTACACAACATGAAAGATCATCTTGGACGCCCCAGGATTGAGGCTCTTAAAAGCCACCTGCCTAGAACTGCTCCAATGCCCCAAACTGCGGCCGTCCTTGGTTTTCAGAGTTCTCAGTGCAGCTTCACCGGCGGCTGAAGAAAGCCTGACGTTATGTCTCCTTTTCCAGCGCCCCAGCACAGTGGCAGAACCAGAGATCGATCTCAGCAGAAGGGCCCCTTCCCTCCTCCACTGTGGCCCCTCAACCCGGCGCGACTCTCAGCCCGAAGAGGAGGGGACCCAGCACCTGGCCCTGGTGGGCATAGCGGAGCAGAGGAGCCTCACCAGGCCCTGACGCCCTGCATCGTGGAGGGCAGATGGCCCTGCGGCGTGGCGCTCGGGCCGCCAGGGCTGAAACCCGAGTTGGCCAGTGGCGTGGGTGGCGCGGGTCCCGCACCAGCATAGCCGACGTTGTAGCCTGCGCTATAGGGGGCGCTCGCGTAACCACCGTAGCAGGAAAAGGGCGTCGCGGCAGCCGCGTAGGGGCCGGTGAAGGGCGGCTGGCCCGGGCCCAGGCAAGGCTTGCCATCGCGCACCAGCACCGGTACTGCCACTCGGCGAGGCGCTAGTGGGTGGCCAGCCAGTTCCAGTGACTTGTCCTGGCGCTGCCTCTTGCACTTGTAGCGGCGGTTCTGGAACCAGATCTTGACCTGTGTGGACGTGAGCTGCAGCGCGTTGGCCAGGTGGTCGCGTTCTGGCGCCGACAGGTACCGCTGCTGCTTGAAGCGCCGCTCCAGGGCCAGCACCTGTGCCTGTGAGAACAGAACACGGGGCTTCCTCCGCTGTCGCGTCTTGGGCTGTTGCGTGCTGCCACCGCTGTTCCCAACGCTGCGCTCCAGCACCCTTTTCCCACCTCGGAGGAGCGAAGCTGCACCCAGGCCCGGCTCTAAAAAGCACAGGAAGGAACACCGTCAACTCAGGTCCCTGAGCACTTCTTACAGTGTCTTCTAGAGAGGTCCCCCTCCCTAGTAGCCCTCACTAATGCATCCTTTCCCCGCCACCCCCGTTGTGAGCCAGAACAAATGTTCCTTTTCTCTAAAGTCTATCACTTTTGAACCCTCCAGGACATAGATTATGACAGTCCGTGGTCCCCGGTGTACATGTCACTTTCCAGAAGATAAACTCGATTAAATGTGATCATTTTCTTAAGATGTGTACGATGGTCGGGTTTGAGGAGACGTTCGCTTGGAGGATCAAGTGTGAGTGTGCGGTGCCTCTCAAATTGGCGCTGGCTTCATCAAGCATTTGGCGGTCACCAGAGGAGAGTCCCATGAATGCATTGCTCTAATTCGAACTGACAAAATGAAACCAAATATTTCTTAGAACTTACTACCCCTTAGCTTTGAAACAGAAGCTTCCTTTGAGGGAAATATGCTGCTGAGATCCACATTTGACTTCTTTCAGAAGCATCAGATTCTTCCTTTGGTGTCTTTCTGGCAGGCGGGTGGCACTGGCCTTACCCCAAATTTTCTTTCCTGGAGACTCCCCACTGTGCCACTGTGCCTGAACTCTGCCAAAATGCAGCCCTTTCTTCCTTCTTCCCACCTTTCTCCTGTCTTGGTTTAAGCCCTGTCTTACCCCAGGGTGGGTGCAAGCTCACCCACAGAAACTCACCCAGGAGAAATCAGGGCTCATGAAGGGGGTGCAAGTTTGTGGGAAGCTGGCAGGACATGCCTAATTAGAGCCAGGCAGGTTGGAACTGAACCCTCAATCCTGAAATACCCTGGATCTTGTGGGGGATAAGGTTGTTTTGCATTTAAAAGTTGGAGGAAAGAAAAACTTTCTTCATATGCCTGGCTCTCGGAAAAACTAAGCACATGGAAAAGAAGAATACCTTCGAGATTTTTTTTTCCTTGAACAAATCAAAATGCAATTGACCTTCAGCGATGTTGTACATCAAACAAGACCCCCTTTAAAAGTCGAAGACTATACAGGCCGAGATGCTGCCAGCCACCCCAGGCGCCTGCCAGCACCCTCTGCCCACCTGGTCACAAACCAGAGCCTCTCCTGTCCTCTGTCTCTGAACATTAGATGACATTGGTGCAGACGCAAGAGGCCATGAAACCATCAGCACAGTCCCTTCACTGGATCCATAGGCGCCCTGGCCCCAGGCTCAGTTTTTGGACCCCAGAACGAGTTTTTCATTTAAGGAATGCACCCTGTGAACCCGCAGCTGGGAGAACACAGTGGTGATCTCAGTAGCTCGATCTTTTTCCAGCCAAACGGAAGCGAAAGTCAATTTGGCAGAGCAGCAGAGGGAATTTAGTATTTAGAGTCTACAGCAGAAAAACCACCAGCTGCTTCTCGAACACGACAAAGTTTAACAATCCTCAGGCTCCTGGAATCAGTGAATAACCAACTTGAGAGTCTGTGGCTAGTTTGTGCCTTAACAGGTGTCGGTTCACAACGTGATGCAGGTGCTACCCGGCATCCCAGATCTGCGAACGGAATGCCGACCGAGGTACACAGGATTGGCGAGAGGAAAGAGGCTTTTTCACTCCTTGGAATATTGAGCCTAAGCCTCCCGGGTCGTTGAAGCCACCGCAACCCTATTCTCCGCCTGCTCCTTCTTGTCTTGCAAGCGGCTTGCAGGCGCAGGGTCCTCACTGCCAGGTGTGGCGGCACCTTCAGACCCCAAAGCGCCAGGGCTGGGCAGGCAGGGGCCGTCTCCCAGAACAGTGTAAGTCTGAGCTGCTCTCAGTCTGAGCTGCTCTCAGTATGCTCCCTGATGTGCCAGCGCCCTTGGGACCATCCATTTCGTTGGACGCAGACACCGCTGGTCCTCACCTCCCGTTTCCCGCTTGGAGGAGTGGGGACTGGCCAGGCCATCAGCAAGCCTTAAGAAAGAACTGGGTAGGGTTGGCCCCAGAGCTGTGGGGGTCCCACTGCTTTGCTGGCTACAGGGTTTTTTGTTTGTTTTTCTTAGACGATTTAGGACAGGCAGGGAGGGGTTGTGGTGGGGCACAACTATGACTAGAGGATTTTGCCTGGTGACCGAGCTGGAAGTTGTGGGAACTGTGGCTCTGTGAGTGATACGTGTGTGGGCACCATCGGGGCAGCTGTGGGCATCCTTAGGGTCCAGAGCCTTATTTTCATAGGGCTCGTGAAACACAGCGGGTGTCCGAAAGAGGCAGGAGTGGGGACCGAGGAGCCTGTGTTTTGGACTCCCCAATTGAGAGGAAATGAGGTGAGATTCTCGGACCCAGGAAATAGGAGATAAGTTTTCTCGGATCGGTAACGAACCCCTCCCTCAATATCCCCGGGATAGAAGACCTGAGCGCTTACTCACGTGGCTCCTCCACTCGTTCCGCGTCTTTCTCCATGACTGCCTCACAAGGTCCCCCAGAAGGTTCCCGTTCTTTATCGCAGCTGCCCCCATCACTGGCGTTGTTAACCTCTAATCCTCGCGGTTCCGAGTCCATTCCCAGGTACTGAGAGTTTTCCAGGCTCCTCCGCATCCCCCATTGTGGCAAGGCTTCGTGATCGCTCTGCTCTCGCTCCAGCCGTAGGATGTCATTGACGGAGAAGGGGGTGGAGGTGACCCGGCCCAGCAGCATCCCGAAGATGGAAGAGGCGGAGTCGAAGATTTCCGGGTCCCCGCAGGGCACTGCGCCCTAAGCTTCTCGTCTTGTCTCAGCAGGCCCCCGAGACAGACCCATGCTCTGGGACTTGCACCCTGTGTCCCACACTGAGTCTTCCTCTTGGCCATCTCTGGAAGCTGGGGAACCAGGACCGGGTGAGAAGACTGCGGTCCTCCATTGGTTCCCGCCGAAACCACGTGGTTAACCCTGCACCTTCCCTCCCCAAGCGCAGTGTTTCCGCGCCCTTCTAAACCTCCCCCATCCCTAGTCGCCGTCCTGGGAGGGTTTAATTAGTACTGATGGTTGTCAAAAGCAAAGAATGTGAGGGAGATGGTGCTGCGCACAGTTCAGATCTCGGTCAATGTGTTACAAGCCGAAGCTTCCGAAGTCAACCCTGGGTGCGCAGGGACCTTCCTACAGGGTGCACAGAAGTGGGAGGTGGAGTTCTTTTCGTGCAACCCGAGCGGGTCAGTCCGCCTTGGAGTTATCTGTATCCTCCAGTCTTCACTCTTATGGTGGTGGAAAATTGAGGTAAAGAAAGCGAGGCACCTGCGGGATTTGAGGTGCGCCATGGGGCCTTGTCCGGAGCAGGGCGGGGGTCCCGCGGCGGGCTGCTCACCCTAGAGCGCAGAATGGGAGTGAGCCTTGACCCGCCGGCGCCTGCATTGAGCTGGGAACGTCTCGCTTAGATGTGAGTTCAGGTCTACGGAGCTCAGACACACCAGTACTCCGGGAGTGTAAAAGAAGTGTGGGTTCTACAACCAAGGGAGGCCCAGTGCTCTTGGAGGGCTCCGCGAGTAGATGGAAGGAAGACAATAGCCTCCGCCCTGGAGAAGGCTAGGAAGAGCAGTTCACCTCGCCTTTCGCCTGTCTTCCTCCTCTTTCTCCTCCCTAAGGCTGGTTGCTCCGTGCGTGCAGGTATAAACGCGGCACCCGCCCCAGCGGCGTGAAGTTTTGGCAGTATTCCATTTCCAGAAAAGCTCTTGGGACACGCTGGCACTGAGTAAAGTAGACAGTGTGGGACAGTGGTTATGAATATGGAGAGAGTGCTAGTCCTTGATCTGGAACATAACTATGAGTTTCCGGGCAAAGAATTAACCTCTTTAAGCTTTGTCTCCATTAAAATAATAATAATAATAATAATAATAATAATAATAAATAAAGAGGACTGGGAGAATTTAGTAAGATGTCCACCTGCTGCTCTTAATCATGTTACCTGTGTCAAGTAAACCTGACGTGGGCTCAGCAATCTCAGGAGTATTTATTGAAGGGCTGTGATCTTAATAGAGTGTTTTTGGGATTTTGAATCAATGTTTCTTAAACCTTCTTACGCAAATTCTGTGCTGCAAGAGCCATTCGGATATTATTTCCTAAAATACAGATAAACTGTCTCCCCTCCAGCTAACCGGCACAAAATTTCACTTAAAAAATTCATACAGGGCTGGGGATGTGGCTCAAGCGGTAGCGCGCTCGCCTGGCATGCGTGCAGCCCGGGTTCAATCCTCAGCACCACATACAAAGATGTTGTGTCCGTGGAAAACCAAAAATAAATAAATAAATAAATAAATAAATAAATAAATAAATAAATAAATAAATAATTCTATCTCTCTTTTAAAAAAATTCACACAGAATTTCAGCAAATTTAATCGTGTATGCAAAAATATATGATATCATGTAATATATATCTTGAAGCTGTGTCCTGAATGTTTCCAAAACAATTTTTTAAAAATCTTCCTTCCTTCTCCTTCCTTCTTTCCTCTCTCTCTCTCAATAGATTTTTATTTTTTTGGTTCTAAGAGAGCTTGAAAAAAATTTTTTTTTACCGAGGTGGTGGTGGGGGGGGACCAAGGATTGAACTGAGCCACATCCCCAGCCCTATTTTGTATTTTACGTAGTTGCTTAGCTGAAAACTAGCTTAGCGCCTGGTGGTTGCTGAGGCTGTCTCCCTCTTCCTGGGATTACAGGCATGCGCCACCGCTCCTGGCGAGAGCTTGAAAAGTTGCGATGAGTCAGTCATATAGTTACTTAAATCTTACTTTATGTTTCTGATTATTTTCTGTCATTTTCGGCTTGTGCATGATGACCTTTATAGAGAAAAGCTGAAAATAAAATAAAATCCACTCAGAGATAACATTTAAGCACAATTTCTTCTGTACGTTTGCATATATAAGCTCACAGGTTATGTGCGAGTTTGTATATGTTTAAATTGACATCATAAGCACGCCCAAGTACTTTATTCGTTTTTTCTAGTATGATTTAAAATAACAATCTAATATTCTATTTGATGGATGGTCATAACAGACTGTGTTTATACTTTTAGGAAATATCTATAATTTTTTGCTGCTGTAAAATAAGGCCTTATTCTTGGGCCTTCTTGTTTGTGCCCTTAGTCTTTGTCCCTTTATGTCCCTGCATCTTTTAGATTATTTTCTCAGGATACCTATGTAGAAGGAATATTAGTGAATCAAGTACTTCAATACTCATTAAAGCATTATCTCAAGGCTTCCTAGATAATTTACGCTTTCCTACCCTCCCCAAGAAAGGTGCTGGCTACTGTCTGATTGATGGGTATTTACATCCACCAACCACCCGACACCACAGAGATCCCGAGGACTTGACATACCCGGGTGGAGTGAGGACTGTGCGCAGGCGCTCTACCCTCTTCGTCCAGTGGCCGCTGGACAAGAAGGGTTAGGCTCCCGCCTTCCAAAGGCTGTGGACCGGGGCGAGGCCATTCCAGATAAAAACCTAAAACCGAAACCTGCCAGAGCCTTATCACTTGGAATTCTCTGCCTACGATCACTCTCTTGAAAAAAAGGACATTCTGGGAAGGACTTGACATCAAAAACCCGAGTTCGAATCCTAGCCTTCCTGGTTTACTGTGATGATCACCCAGATACAGGACATTCAAAGGCACCTGGTGCTAACCTCGGGAGAAGTGTCCCTATCTCACCTGCCAGACTCTGGCGGGAAGAGAGACCGTCCTTCTGTCAAGCCTTGGGACAGGAACTTGAAACACGGGTACTGCGACTCAGCTTCTGGCGCTCCCTGTTTCCCAGGTTTCGTCGTCCCCGGGAGTCATCTCCCGCGGCCTGGGGGTCTTGGGTCCAAACCTTCCTCCCTCCAGTATCAGGGCGCTTAGAGGGCACCTGGCCTCAGAGTAAAACCAAAACCTCTTTTCCTCGCCCATTGAGTCAATTAGGGTCGCATTAGCGGTTGCCCACGCCAGTGGCCAGGAGCAAGGTCCGCAGGGCAGCTAGACCAGAAAAGCCATTGAGTTCCAGGCTCTTTGAGTTCTATGGACCTGGTGCAGCCTCAGCAATGTAGTACAGCTTGGAGTGTGTGTGTGTGTGTGTCCCTTGCTCATGAGTGGAGACACACACCTCTGTCCTCAAATGTTCTTAAAATGAGAGTGAATGTACCCTTTCTGCACCCAGGTCACACAATATAACTCTCAGACTAATGTTAAGGTCCATGTTTTGAGCACCTAGCAAGGGCCAGCTGGGAGGCCTTCATCTGAACTTGTACTGTTGCAAGAAGACAGAATTTTGAGTCCCATACAGTGTATATCTTACACAATCTTATTGGATTTGTACCTGATATTTATTAAACCCTTTCTTGTAACAAAAAAATCTTTTTCTCCTATTGTGTTCAAACTTTGGGGGGCAGTGGTGCTGGGGACTGAATCCAGAGACTCACCAGAGCTAACACCTACTGTACCACTGGAGCTACATCCTTTTCAATGTACCATACGGAATAGGAGATTGCTATTGAAGTCTGGGTAATACTCTGTGGCTTTACAGGAAATAAGCGTCCGGAATGTGCAGCCATATCTGCATTGGACTAGCTAGACTTGGGCTCTGGGTCTGGTCACAGGTATGTTTCCAGAGTCTAGAATAGCAGCTGGCTAACAATAGGATTCTAGTACATATTTATTGAATAAAGATACCTGTCTTGTTGAACTGGTGATAATTCCTAGGATGCCCTGGGGAGGGGCCCAGGGGAGACTATGTGTTCACAGGTATCCCTTCCTGCTTTCCTCTGCAAGGTTCCTCTGGCTGGAGTCCACTTTCTAATATTATAGTAACGTGTTATTTTTGAGTTTGTGAAACATTAATAAGGTTCTAAAGCCAAAATTGTGCAAAAAAGATGTACTTAAAGAAATGATGAGTTATGAGTATAACTCAGTGGTAGACACTTGCCTTGCATGTGCTCTAGGTTAGATTCCCAGAAAGTGGAGGGGGTGGTATGTGTGTGACACTCTACTTTTAACCTTTCTGTTCTTATTTCCATCCTCCTTCTTTCCTGGTTTTCTTTTTATTTTATTTATTCTGGGCTTGTTTTCTTTTAATAAATTAAAATGCATTATGAAATTAATAAAAATTAATGCATTAATAAATGCATATTTTTAAACAAAAGAACAGATGCATCCATCTTTTTGTACTTCTCCTTTTTTACACGTCAGGGTAACTTAACATGGATCTCTTGTTGTAAAGCAGTGCTGCTGCTGCTGATGGTTTTTGTATGGGTATCAAGCTTCTGGTTGAGAACACAGGATGACAACTGTAGCAGCAATGCCTGTGCCCTCTGCACCTGCTTCTCCTTTGCAATAAGCTTCTCGTGACTCAGGACACGGAGAAGTTCCCACACCCGGTGACTATTAGTACAGATTTTCATAACCGATGGAATCCAGATTCTTCCCTTCTGCTGGCAGGTGGGGGCTGCATAAGTGGCTGGCCTCTGAAGCCCAGAAAGCCAGTTTTGGTGTTAGCAGTTATCAGAGTGGGGGAATTGCCTGCTGGTGTCAGCGCTCAGGGTACAGCTGGCAAAGCTGGATTCTTCTCCATGCTCCTAGTGGAGTGTTGCAGCTATCAATAGCAGGCCATGCCCCCCAGTGTCCTGGCAGATCCCAGCTGCCTACCAGTGGCTTCTTTCCACGTTCTTGTCTCATGAATTTGAAGGATTAAATCCTGGGATGAAGAAGAGTGAGAAGAAAAGAGTAGCATTTATTCAAGTGAGAAGAAAAGACACAGCTCCTGCAGGTGAGGACGGATCCTATAGGTGTTGCCGTTTAAGTGGATTAGTCTAAGGGTTCCTATAGCTACTGGGTAGGGGCATTGATCACTGATAATGCTGATCAGGTCTTGGAAAAGTATCAAGGCTATTGGTCAAATCTGTGCTAAACAGGTATTGGAAAAGTGTTAAGGCTATTGGTTAATCTTTGAGTCTGTAGACTTCACTCAGGTTTGTCCTGACACCTCCCCCCCCCCAACCCCAGGACAAAGAAGTTGGTTGGAATGTTTGGAATGTTTCTACATGTTAACTTCATAGAGTGGCCTTTGCATTAAAAACAAAAACACAAACAAAACAAAACAAACCTTAATCTGGGCCCATTACCTATCCTATGTTATTCCTAGTGCATTTTATAATCTATAAGTAAATCATCCTAGAACAACTTGGTGATGGCTTAGCTTACCTTATTTTGCAGGTAAAGAACACAGAGGTTACTGTGGCTCAAGATCACACAGCTACTGCTGCTGCTGCTGATCAAATCCAGGGCCTTGTGTATGCGAGGCAAGCGCTCCAGCACTGAGCTAACATCAAAATCTTTTTACTTTATTCAGACCTCTTTCAAAAATTTTAATGCACATTTTACATTCCATCTCCCCTAGTTCTCAAAATAACTCAGAGAATCTGTGACTAATAAGTGAGGAAACCAAGACAGAGAAAGGCCAAGGAAACCTGGTTGGGCCATGTCTGCCTCTTTATTTCCAGGATGGTGCTCTTTCACAGACCAGATTAAGGCACTTGTTTAGTGACCATCTTTTGTCTTTCCTAACTTTTTGCTCAGTACCCTGTTAAAAAAATCATTTAAATATTGTTAAATTTCCATTAAACTAGTAAGTCAATGTGTTCCATTTTATTCTATTCTACCCAGTAGACATTTCCTGACTCTGTTCCATATGGAAAAGGTAATCCTATATAATCTAACATGCAAACTGAGACACATGCCTTCCTATGTCCCTCCTTTTCTTCCTTTCTTCATCTCTTTTTCAGTGCTGGGGGTCAAACCCAGGGCCTAGTGCATGTTAGGCAAATGCTCTGATCTGGCACGGAGTTAAACCACAGAGTCCCACCAACTTGCCCAGTCTGGCATTGAATTTGCAATTCTCTTGCCTCAGCCTCTTAAGAATCTGGGAATACAAGTCTGTGACAACACACCCTATGAACTGGGACACTTTCAAGATGAAAGGAAATACTAAAATGGACATAAACTTCAACTAATCCAGGCAAATGAGAATATATGGCCACCCTATTTTTTTAGCACCATATAATTTATTCCTTAGAGGAATAGTTGATATTAATTTGCAACAATATAATTTATTGTCATATTCAGTGTGAGATAGACATTGCTACAGGGAGAGAGAGAGAGAGAGAGAGAGAGAGAGAGAGAGAGAGAGAGAGAGAGAGAGAGAGAGATTTACAATATTTTTCTCAGCCTTACTGCGATGTGTAAATTTATTTATTTATTTTTTTTGGGGGGGGTACTGAGGATTGAACTCAGGGGCACTCCACCACTGAGCCCCATCCCTAGCCCTATTTTGTATTTTATTAGAGACAGGGTCTCACTGAGTTGCTTAGTGCCTTGCTAAATTGCTGAGTCTTGCTTTGAACTCCCAATCCTCCTGCCTCAGCATCCCAAGTCGCTGAGATTACAGATGTGTGTCACCACACCCTGCTAAATTTATTTTTTAATTAAATACATTGTGTTCTGTTATGGTATTATAAATCTCATGCCAAGTTTGGTACTGAAATACAAATAGTATCCTGTTCATTTAAAAAAATCCTCATATTCATATTACAGAATATAAATGTAATGGTTCTAAGTTTTGGGCAAGCAATCCTTTCTAATATAATGGCCAATGGTTATAATTCTATAGAATCTCTATCTGAAGATACCTGTAGAATAATCAGGGTGAGGGCTGGGGATGTGGCTCAAGCGGTAGCGCGATCACCTGGCATGCGTGTTGCCCGGGTTCGATCCTCAGCACCACATACAAAGAAAGATGTTCTGTCCGCCGAAAACTAAAAAATAAATATTTAAAAACTCTCTCTCTCTCTCTCTCTCTAAAAAAAAAAAAGAACCAAAAAAAATAATCAGGGTGAAATCAATATTAAAGTGAAAGTGAAGAAGACAGGGTTCTAAGTATGGAGAGATATTCATAATGATACACTTGTTATAAATTTTAAAAGACATATTTCATGTAACTGTAATGTGCTGGTTATCGATTAGTTGAATCACAAGTCCATACTCATGCCACACATCTTGCAGTGTAATAATGGAACTCAGCTCTCTGTACATTTTTTTTTTCTGTGTTACTTGGCACAATGTTAAACTTTATTAATAAAAGATTTTGGAGTGTTATTAAAAAAGAGGAAAGAGCTCTTTTTTGGTGCTTCTGTTTCTCTTCTTTCGTGTTTGTAATAACCTCCATTGCTATTAAATGTTGATTTTCCAGTTACATATAAATGTTAGCATGTAGGTAAATTTGCAAATACACAATCTATGAATACTAAAGATATTTTTTAACATGTACACATTACTTACTCTGTCAAATAAGAACAGTATTTAATCTTAAACACTGATGCTGTATCCACCTGATGGACTAGTAAGACATTTTAGTGATCTAATTTGCATGAACACAAGAAGTTTCACACCCATTTTTGGATACTTTATTCCTTAAAGAGGATCTGAATTAATTAGTAAAAGTTGTTCTATTTTATATATGGCTCAAGATGTTTGTTACAAATTAGCTAAGTTTGGCTAATTTGCTCAAAATGTTGAATCAGTTTTCATGTGAATACCCTATATTTTAGACACTTTGCAAGGCACTCAAGACATGAAGATAAATAGCACAAATTCCAAGACTCTCCAGGGCTATCCAGTCCATGGATATTGTGACATGTTGCCAGGAAACCTTTACTCACTGGACTTGCCTAATTTCACTCATGTGATGAAGGATAACATTTATAACTGTAATGACACTTTCATTATTAAAACCTATGATGTGAATCTGATTATCATGTGGACTGATTGGCCACTTGTGCATCCTTTTTCTGCCCCAGGAGGCAGTTCCACCTGTCGTCACTGTCACTCAGTCAGGTGAAATTCTGCCATTAGCACAGGCTGTACCCAGCGCCCATTCATTTGTATACATACTCTTTTACAATTTGCTTTTTCCACTTAGCAATATATCCTGGAAATCACACCATATTGGTTTAAAGAGTTTCCTTATTTTTTTCTACACTTGCCTAATAAATATTCCATTGTGTGAGTGTACCACAGTATAGTCAACTACACTCTTATGAAGGGTTTTTGTTTTGGGGGTACAAGGAGGTCAAATCCAGGTCCTTGCACAGGCTGGGTAAGTGCTCTACCACTGAGCTACATCCAGCTACACTCCTGTGAATGAGCATTTCAATTTTCTCAGTATTTCAAAATTACAAACAAGGACATTGTTGTATTGTTAGAAGTGTATCTTCAAAGTATACTCTTAGAAGTGGGATTGTGGGTCAAAAGTAAATGCATATATGAATTCTTTTGGGTATGTCGCCTGTACAAAAATTGCTCAGGTTTGTCTTCCACCAGCATTGTATGGCCCCCTGAGCAACAGGATGCACGATTGTTCCTCTTCACTCACACCAATATATAGGCAAGACATAATATCCCAGGGCTTTAGCTGTGAGTGAGGTGGAATATCTCTTTATATGTTTGAGGAATATATACATATGTGTATGTTTCTAAACATATACATAAGATATACATAAACAGAAAGCACATAATTGTACATACATAAATATATGCACATAAATTGTAATTTGTCCATTATTTGATCACTAAATTTACTCCAAATCAGTGGTTTTTACTATCTGTAATATAAGTGGCAAATATTTTCTTCCTGTTTTGCTTCTATACAGGTTTCCACCCTGCAATTTTTGAAGGTAGTCACTTGTATTATTATTTTCTTTTATTGCACTATGATTTGAATCTTGGTGAGAAACCTTTCCCTATATCGAAGATAAAGAGGAATTCACTTATATTTTTATAGCATTTGTATGGTTTTGTTATTTACATACTAGGGTATTCGAGTGTATGCTGTGAATTAGGATTTAATATCATCGTTTTGTAAATGGCTTGCTGGGACCATTTTAACTGTTTGCCCAGAGGCGCACTCTGTCCACTCCTGAGAAATCTGGGATCTCGGGGAGAGACGTGGGTGGAGTGCAGAGGGAGGAGATTCTTTTATTAATTGTTTGAAATAACGGTAAAATTTTTTAAAAAAATCTCGTGTTTTACCGCTTGGCAAGCATCCCAATTCCCCGCCCCACCTCCCCACACCCCGCTTCCTGGCTTCGCTGCTCCGCTCGCTGGGGCCTGACTCGCTGCCCTTGCGCACCGTGCGCGGAGCCCGGCAACCTGCTCCCTAGAATACTCGACTTTTGGCGTGACAAAGGAAATCATCAGAGGCTTAGGAGCCGTCCCAGGCTCCCCTGTGCGGGGCCTGCCCTGATGGTGATTCGAAGGCAACAGACTGGGGCGGGCGGGGACACTGCTTGGTGACGCTTATCTGCCCAGGCCCCGCAGCCCCACCTCAATTAACATTCCATCGCTCACCGTGATAGCGCCGGGCCACCAACCCGGGCTGCAGAGTCCCACCCTCCGGAAAAATAAACCCTAGGATCGGCGTGTGTATGTGTGTGTGTGTGTGTGTGTGTGTGTGTGTGTGTGTGTGTGTGTGTGTGTCTCGGAAAGATCAAGATCAAATGAACAGGGCGCCGCCCGGATCGCGGAGCGGGTGCAGAGCGTGGCGGCTCCTGGACCCTCTCCCATCTGGGTAAGGTGGAGTCGGGTCGCAGAAGAGCAGAATTGCGCTCCAGGGCCGCAGAACTGCGGGATTACGGTTGCCTCTTTTAATACGCTGGTCATGGCTGGTCTTGCTGAACCCCTGGGAATCCTCAAAGCCTGGAATGCGGGTCCAGCCCATCGCTGTGTCCCCAGAGCCCGGGAGAGGAGTTTCACACACACACTGTCTGACCTGGAAGGTCAGACAGATCCTTTCTGGATGTTTTTAGTATCTGGTCTATCGCTCAGTGTGCGCTTCCATGATCTCATCGATGTCCCAGGGAGATAAACAGGGCAGACGTCATTGTCTCCATTCTAGGATGGGATGTGGAGGCGCAGAGGGGTCCAATAACTTGTTTCAACCATTCGTCGTCGCCTAGTGAGAGGGGGAAGGACAGGTGTGGTGCTCTACATGCAGGGATGAGTCCACCCATCCAGGTTGCACCTCCTTAAGAGGTTACCAAACTGCACATTTTTGTAAAGGTGTCTCTCATCGTTAGTGTTACTCTCTGAGAGTGTGAAAGACATTGAAAGACATCGCTGCCCCTGTGTACAGACTGAATGTATGGTCACCTCTTAAATGGGCGTATGTGTGCAGTGTATGGGGAAGGTGATTTTTTAAAAATGAAATCTTCTGGGACTGCGGATGTGGCTCAGCGGTAGCGTGCTCGCCTGGCATGCGTGCGGCGCGGGTTCGATCCTCAGCACCACATACCAACAAAGATGTTGTGTCTGCCGAGAACTAAAAAATAAATATTAAAAATTCTCAAAAAAAAAAAAATGAAATCTTCTTCCTGCCCCCCCCAACACAAAAAATTATCTAAGCAAAACACCAAAAACCTCTTTTAGTAGTTTAACAGAATAGCTATTGTAGAAGAATTGTTCCAGAACTCACCGTCTACGGACCATCTATTGTCTGCTAGAGAAGGTGCAGGCTTCTGAGTTTGTTTTTCTTATTAAAAACTCTAAAAATATATAAATAAATCAATTGTGCTTTGTGAGTTAAAATGTTTTAAAATATTTTTTTTAGTTGTAGATGGACACTATACCTTTATCTTATTTATTTTGATGTGGTGCTGAGGATCCAACCCAGTACCTCATAGTTGAGGCAAGGGCTCTGCCACTGAGCCACAATCTCAGCCCTGAGTTTAAATTTTTAAAGACAATTTAAGCATGGCTCTTAGGAAAACCAGAAATACGCTAAGGTGATGTGGGTCAGACTGGATCAGAAGCAGGGGTAGTAAGAGTTTGGAGCAATTTGAGCTTCCTACTTAAACATCACTCATTCCAGATTCTGGGGCTTCCTTCAGAATGGAAGGTGAATTCAGAATGCTTTGCCTCTACACAGCCTCATTGGGTCCCTAAGACAACAACCATATCCACGGTATCCCTGAAGGGTGCTTTGCATTTAAGGAATTTAATTTGTAATACAGTCTCAGGCTTCCCTGCTTCTTAATTCTGGATGGATGCTAGGGTAAGTTCTCCCCAGAAAATTTGATCACTTTCCTCAGAACACAGGGAGAAGGTGGGTTAGTGCACTGGGGAGAGTCCAAGTCTTAGGGAGATGCGGCAACACAGTCCATTACTCTGTCCTCAGTGGCCACTTGTGGCAATGACAGGTTGGGGGTGGGCAGCCCACACTGACAAAGACAGAGTAGGCAGGCACAGCTGTTGGTATTTGGTGCCATGTAGATAAATTATCCTGATAACCAAGTACATTTCTCCTTCCACCTCCTCCCCAGACAGTCTGACGCTGGGTAGAAGTGTTGAAGTGGGTTGGCCATCTAAGAGGTAGCCAGCCCAGGGGAGGCTCATGTTTTGAGCAGGAGCACTTATTTAGGAGAATTAGGTCCAGAGGCCCTCCCAGTGCCAGAGAGCCGCCATCCAGCCTCTACCATAGGACATCTGTGGCCTCTCCTGTTGTTTGATTCCCTCCAGGGCCTGGGTGCACACTTGGAGCAGGGCTGAAGTGGGCCTGCAGCCAGAGAGCCCTGGGCATGCCTTGGGTAGGTTAGTGGGTTGGAAGGGGGAAAGTCTACCCCAGGACAAGCTGCTAAGCAGGTGGGGGGGAGTTCCAAAATCAAATCTCAGGCAGCCCAAATGTTAAAAGGTCAGAAATTCAGGATGCAATATTCACAAGCCAACTAGTCTGAACTCTGCAAAAAAGTCAATGTCATTTCAAGCAAATGTTGTGGGTTAATTCTAGATTAAAAGGAAGCAAGGGAACACTAACCTCCAACAAATTTTGTGAACATGGATTGACTAATTGCTTTTTTTTGGGCGGGGAGGGTATCCAGGATTGAACTCAGAGGCACTCAATACTGAGCCCCAGCCCTAGCCCTGGTTTGTATTTTATTTGGAGACAGGGTCTCACTGAGTTGCTTAACACCTTGCTTTGGCTGAGGCTTGCTTCGAACTCCGAAATTCTCCTGCCTCTGGAGCGCTGGGATTATAGGCCTGCTGCACCGCACCAGTGACTAATTGCCTTTAACAAAGAAGCTACAAAAGACAATTTGGAACAATAGGGGAAATCTGAGTTTGAATGAGTGTCAGCTGACATAATAGCATTCATGTTAATTTTGTTAGATGTCTTGTTGGAAATGTTTGGGGACCTAGAGGGCATGATGTGTGCGACTTTCAAATGGTTCAAGGGATCTGTATGGAGAGAGGATGCACGTGGGAAATGGCAACAGCTGCTGAGTGGCCACGAGAAGAGTAGAAGGGCATTCATCACACTGTTATTTCATTGTTTTCTATTTGAAAAATTTCAAAATAGAACAGAGGAAAAAAAAAGGCTTGGGTGAGAAAGATGAATCAATAAGACAGATTCTAGAGAGGAGTGCAAAGACCAGAGGGGTGTTTGGAAACCAAGTGAAGGAAGCATATAATGCAAGAGAGAATAAAAATGATGTAAATGCCACTGGCAGGTCCAGTACTGAGAAATGAAGTCAATGGTGATCTGGGCAGGATAGTTGGGCCTTGGTGGTGCCAGAGTCCCTTTGCTGGCTAAACCCAGAGGGTGGGCATGTTGCTCAGAGCCTAACCTCCAGGACCTAGGAGTGTGTGTGTGTGTGTGTGTGTGTGTGTGTGTGTGTGTGAGACTATATATGACTGTATGTGTGTGTGTGTGTGTGTGTGTGTCTGTCTGTCTATATATGACTCTGTGTGTGCACCTGTGTTTGCTCATCTCTACGTGGGATGTTTTATGGCAAGTGAACTGGGTGGCTGTACTGGGACAGGAGAGGACCAAGGAGCCAGCACTCCTAGCTCTGCAGCTGGCTGGCACACATCGACAGACATTGTTTCTCACAGTGCTTAGGGTGATCCAAACAACCTGAGTACTGTAAACACCATGGGTTGTCTTTTATCTTGCAGAGTGGATTTATTCAAATGGAGATGGATGAGCCAAGGGGGGAAATTACCTAGGATGAAGAGTACATTTATTTTGTTTCTTCATTTTGACTGCTCTCAGTAACACCAATTAGGATTAGAAAATAAAATTCTGGTCTTCCCAAAGCAAGAAGCAGTAGAGATTTTCTCCCTTTTTTTTCTTTCCCCCTAACCCTACACCCCTGCACCCAAAGTATGTTGCTTGAATTACCCCTGTAGTTGCCTTGTCTCTGAGTTTTCTAGGGATGTGGTTCTGATCCGACAGACAGTTGATTGCGTTGAAACCAGCCTTGATGATGGATCGTCCTCAATCCAATAAATGGCACGGGATTGAGAAACATCTTGAATCAATCTCAACCCTTTTTTCTCCTTTTTTCAAAAGTAAACTAGATTCTTTTAAAAGATATTTATTTTTTAGTTATAGGTGGACACAATGTCTTTATTTTACTTTATGTGGTGCTGAGGATCGAACCCAGTGCCTCACACATCCCAGGCGAGCATTCTCTCTCTGAGCCACAGCCCCTAAACTAGATTCTTAAAAAGCATCATACATTCGTGGGGGTAGGAGAAAAATAAAGAAAAATAAAAAAATTTTAAAGTTCTAATCCCACTGCCTAGAGAAAATATCTTGATATCTGTTTATTTTTATGTATGTATAATTAAATCTTTGTAAAGAAACAAGCACATGGAGGCTTACTGGGGGCTGGTGGCACACACCTGTAAACCCAGCAGCTGGGGAGGTTGAGGCAGGAGGATCACAAGTTCAAAGCTAGCCTCAGCAATTTAGCGAGGCCCTAAGCACTCAGTGAGAACCTGTCTCTAAATAAAACAAAAAAGGGCTGGGGATGTGTCTCTGTGGTTAAGCAACCCTGGGTTCAATCCCTGATACAAAAAACAAACCATTCCTCCCTAAGGTTTTATTTTGAATTTTTATTTTTACTTTTTGCATATTATCATTCTTGTAACACTATTTCGAGTACCTGTACATACTTTTTTTTTTTGGTAGTGCTAGAGCACCCTGGGCCTCACCGCATACTAGGAAAGGTTCTACCACTGAGCCACGCCCCTTCCCCAGGCTGGACGTATTTTCTCCTATTCATAGGTTCCTTTTCTAGTTTTCGATATTGGGGATCCAGCCCGCGCCCTACCACTGGGCTACATCCTCAGTCCCGCATATGTACTATTTAAAACTATTTAAAAGTTACTTTCTTTTGAGTGATCTTTAGATCTCTTCCCAATTTTCATTTGTATGTGTAACATTGCTGTTCACTTTCCTGTAAGTGATATTCTCCTTGCTTCTCAGACTGTTTCCTCGAAGGGTGGAGGGAGAAGAGAAGGAGAAGAGCATTCTTTTTTTTTTTTTTTTTTTTGCAGAAAGGTGTGGTGGCAGAACCGGCTAGGGGGAAAAAAAGCAAGAAAGAAAGAAAGAAAGGAAAAGAGAAAAGAAAGAAAAGAAGTCACCCGCAGATTCTCGGGTAGACACCTAGGCCTAGCCAGAGGGCCATCCAAAGCCGCCCCTTCCTTCCAGGGGTCTTTCCTTATCCCCTAGGAGATCTGCCCGAAGAAACAAAGGCGGTTCCTGGTTGCTAGAGCGTTCGTTCCCTGGACAAGGGATGGCTGCGAGGATCAGCGAGGCACGGCCCTCAGCTGCAGCTTGGACGCCAGCGCACCGCAGCCGGCTTCTTCCCTTTTGCGAATTGCTTTGGGGACACCAGAGGCCAACCAGGAGCTGGGCGGCGCCTTCTGGCTTTGAGAGCAGAGCTCGGCTTAGTTGCATGGGAGCAGCTCGGAAAAGGAATCGTCCTGGGCTGCGTGGGGCTTCCTCCAGGCCGGCTGCCTCTGGCTTAATCTAGAGAAATTACTCTAGAGAAAGCGGTAGTTACCCAGGCCACACCCGAAATCTCGAGAGCATTTGCTTTGCACAGCAGAACTTCTCTACCGGTGGAGACTCAGAGCCTCGCTGTTATCCCCTAAATGCGAAGAGCAAACCGTTAACATAAAAATAGAAGCATATTTTCATGAACTGGGGACAAGGAGGGATTTCTCACACTAGGCACAATCTATGAAGGAAAAGATCAGTTACCCTGCTATATTTTGGTCATCAAAAGCATGGCTGACATCAATTAATTGAATTTTTCAAGATTGCTGGTAGAGAGGATTTGGAATGTTTCCAACCCAAATGATAAATGTCTGTGGTGATAGACTGTGCTGCTTGCCCTCATCGGATCATTACACATGGTCACAATGTAACCCATTGATATGTACAATTGCTATGTGTCAGTTAAATAAAAATATGTTTTTTAAAAAGGTTAAAGGTGATCTATTGAGCAAAGAGGCTGGCCAGAGGGGAGACTTTTGCAGCACATCATGGCTAAAGTCAGGTATCCAAAACATAGGCCAAACTTTCCCAAATCAATATAAACACAGAAAAATGGGCAAATAATGTTATTTTTACAGAGAAGAAATTTAAATGGACAATAAGCATAATAAAGGGTGCCCCCAAGTAGTCACGATGAGATTTTGAAGCTTAACTACAGGAGTGAGGGCTAGGAAGTGGGGAATCTTGATACATTGTTCCTGGGAATGAAAATTGGAAATCTGTATGGGCCAGACCCAATTATTCTGTGGCCTAGGAGTCCCACATGTTCCCTAAACACCACTGAAGTGTGTGGGCAGGTGCTCTAGGGACACATACAGCGTAACATTCAAAGCAGCATTATTCATAATAGCTCAGAGGCAGAAACAATTCAAATGTTCACCAACAGTAAAATAGGATGGAACAAATTGTGTTATAGTCAATAGTGTGAAATGGTATAGAAGAGAGATATGCATGGCATAATAATTAAATGAGAAGTACAAAATACTATATAACAGTAAAAAAATGAACTACAGGTATATATAGCAAAGATGAATCTTAAAGGCACAATGTCAAGCAAATTAAGCCATACAGCAGAGCACATACAAAATGTTTCTTTTGTATGAAAATTTAAAGCAGGCAAAATTAAACTACTGTATATATTTTTAGGGGTGCCTAGGTAATGTAACTATTAAATAACAACAACAACAACAACAAGAAAATCATTAGAGAAATGAATACCATAAAAGTAAAAGTGATGGTTACTATTAGTATTGAGGAAGAAGGAGAGGGAACTTCATATTCTTGAAGTAGTTTGTGAGAGTTTCTGGAATGTCCTGACCTGGTTGGATGTTATCTCAATGTTAGTTTTAAGATAAGTTCAAACAGCTCAACTGTTTGGCATTTAGGCATTATAATGTTTTATACATTTGGGGGTGTGGCGGTTTGCTGTATTGATACCCCTGCCCAATTAAATAAAGTGGTAGAGATGATCTGGGTCAGGAGTTCTGAGAACCCTCACTGTTTTCTGATGAAAGGATGGAGAGATAGAAGAATAAAGTTTTGCTGTTTTCAGTTTTCAACTATGCACAATAAAATGGACTATGCTAAGAATTGTGAACATTGTATTTATTTCCCAGTGGAGATTATTCACTTCTGTAGCGGAAGAGATGAATTTTGATTTACTTGTCTGTAATGGAAGTATCAAGACTTAGCCTGAAACATTGCTTTGATTTATGACAGTTGCTTCACTGATTAAAAAAGCTAATCAGTCCCTTTGCATGGACTTCACAGGTTAATTGCTGCTGGTGATACATTATCTAGGTCCTTATTTTCTTTTGTTTGTTTTCGTAGGAAAACTTTTCTCAACTCATTAAAAGACACTTCAAATGAGTCCCTCTCCCAAATCAGGCTTCCACCTTTGACCTTGTAGAACCCTGTGGAACCCTGGGGTGGAAGGTCCCAAGCCACCTTCTTCCCCTTTCCTCTCCCAGAAGAGAGCTGCTGGCTGCTATACATATTACTGGGAATGTACAGACCAGCAGGGGAAATAATTCCATAGCAAAATTAGGGAGGAACAGAAAATTAAAAAATGTAGGAGTTGGGCTCACAGGGAAGGCAGAACTTGCTGGGTGATTGGCATTCTGAAGTGTAAAGTGATAGGCAGTGGCTATTTGGCTGTTCCAGCGAAAGTATGTGTGCAAAATTTATAGTTTGCATTTTCACATGCTATAGATTTGTTATTTTAATATCAAGGCCATACGTTTAAATGTACATTTTGAAATAAACACCTTGAATTTTACATTGAAAAATGCACAAATTCTTCCTATAAAAGTGTAAAACCTTTCCCCTTTCTAAATCTTAGCGAACTTTGTTCTTGAACCCCAGTAGTGTCTATGCAGTACCAGGCGCTATTCTGAGAAGGTTGGGGACATTCCAAGCTGAGAAACTCATCTCAGAGCGCAAACTAAGACCTGGGGACCCCAAGTGCCTTGTGGATTCTAAGGCGGGCGGGAGGGGAGTTTCTGAGGCTTCCTTGACAGCACAGGACATCGCTTCCTAATGGCCACGATCCTGATCCCGGCTGAATCTGCGACACCTCAGATTCCTAGAAGTGAGAGACGCTGAAAATTTGGGGTGGCCCAGATGTGGGCCTTATAATTAATCACGGAGGGGCGGGTGCTCATTGCATGATGTCATGGGGCGAGCAATAAGGCCACTATCTGGAATGGTGCCTACAACAAGTCTTGTCATCTTGGCCACCTCGCTCGGCGGGCGTTTCTTACAAGGGCGAGGCTGTGGCACCCTCTTTTCCCGCTGACTTTGGGACCCGCGGGGTCGGGCTCCGGCTCCCTGCCTGCGCAGGGCCTCTGCTGTCACTCACTGGGCTCCGAGTCCCGTGGCGCCGCAGGGGGTGGGGCTGTTTTCTTTTGGCCTGGGGCCGTCATTGTCCTTCGCTCAGCCTCCCAGTGTGGCCCAAACAACCGGCGCAACCCGACACCTCGCGCTGTTGACGGAGCCGGGCCGCCGGCGCCAGGGAGGTCGCTGAGGCTGCGCGGGCCGGAGGGGACCCTTGGGGAGCGGGGAGGGCGCTGGCCTCGGGCCCGGCAGGGGCCACGCATGGAGCCCACGCGAGCTTCCCGGAGGACATCACCTCTCTGAGAGGAGACTCCGCCACCAGACAGCCTGGGCGCCCCGGCCACCTACCTTCCCGACTCGGGAGGGAGCGAAGGTGGCGTTTATGGCTCGACCTCCGCACAGTTGAGGGGCGCGCCTCTGGGTCAGGGCTTTCTTCCTGGGTCCCGCTCCCCCCGTCCCACTTCTCTCGTGGATTTGACTCACTTTCCGAAAACGTGAATCACCGGCGTCTGGATCACCGGCGGGTCTGCAGCACGGCCTGGGGGTCGTCCTGCCCACTCCACCCGTGGTGCCCCGGGCACCGGTCACACTGCCATGTAAGGAAATGGCCGTCCGTCCGTTCTCACCGTCTTCCACACCACCTAAGATCTGACCCAGGCCACGACCGCGGCTGGAGGTCCTGCTCCGTCTTCTTTCACGGGCGCCCTGTCCGTCCCCATTTCACAGACGAGGAAGGTGAGGTTTCCTGGGGCTGGCAACCGCGCGCCTGCTCCACCCCAGGCTCCCAGTGTTTCCTGCTTCCGTCTGTGACGCTGGGCTAGTCTGATCCTGGAGTGACAGGAGAAGTTTGTCCCGTCGGGGGGCTCTGGAAGCACCTCTGCTCCACCAGCCTGGGAAAGGAGAGGAGGAGAGAGGAAGGGATTCTTCGCCGTGCACATCCTGCAGGAGCTAGGCCACGTGTAAAGTTTTGCAGATAAATTTGGGAGGCCCCTGTCTGCTGACAGTCACCCTGGGGCTACCCTCCCATCCAGGGGCTTCCCCACATTGTGTTCCCTAAAGCCACCCTGCTGGCTTCGTTTACTCAAACTTACCTCTTCACTGAGACGATTTACAAAGCAGCCTAACAAGCAAATTAGATGGCCTTGGCCATCTGGCTCCACGTGCTTCTCAATTTCCCTTGATGAAGAGCCATTCTTGAGGAGGGGGAGTTCTGTCTTACCCCAAAGGGCTGAGCGTGTACACCAGTACTCCAGATTTTTTTTTCTTTCTTTTTTTTTTTTTAAAGAGAGAGTGAGAAAGGAGAGAGAGAGAGAGAGAGAGAGAGAGAGAGGATTTTTAATATTTATTTTTTAGTTCTCGGCGGACACAACATCTTTGTTGGTATGTGGTGCTGAGGATCGAACCCGGGCCGCACGCATGCCAGACGAGCGCGCTACCGCTGAGCCACATCTCCAGCCCCCCAGATTTTTTTTTGATATTTAGTTTTTAGTTGTAATTGAGCACAATAGTTTGCTTTATTTATTTATTTTTATGGTGCTGAGGATGGTACCCGGGACCTCTTCTGTCCTAGGATCTACTGCTGAGCCACAACCCGAGCCTATTCCCAGATTTTAATGTGTCCACAAATTACACTTGACCTTATCAAATGCACATTCTGATTTAGTAGTGCAGGCCTGAGAGTCTGCATTTCCCACAGGCTGTTGGTCCTTAGGCCTCACATTGAGTAAGGAGGATCGAAAAAATTCAGAGTTTTGGTCTGGCTCAAGGGACAAAAAACTTGAGGCAGTTGCTCTTCATCACACACTCTGTTTGTATGACCTCCACTTTGCTCAGAAATGACTGCAAAGGCAATGGGCATGTGATGAAGAGCAGAAGACTCGAAGACCAAGTTTTGTTTTATATTAGAACTGCATGAATTTATCTAAGTTATAGATCTTCTCTTTGTTTTCTCACCTGTAAAATGGGCATAGTAATTTTTATCACTGGGTTTATGGGAAGACTATGGGGAAAACCCCACATAAATGTGAGGAATGTGTTTTTCAAGGTGTAAAGAATTAACCATGGTATTACTTTGTTGTTGTCACTATAACAAAACACCAGGAGCTGGGTAACTTTATAAAGACAAGATATTAATTTAGCTCCCAGTAACATTCAAGGATATTCAAGGATATCAGTGTGGCTTTGGTGAGAACCTCCTGGCAGATGGTGTACAATGGTGAGAGTCAATGCAGGAGGGAGAGATGACATTACCAGACAGGAGCCAGAGAGAGATTTAGGGGTTGCAGTCTTAACAAATGGCTCAAAAGAGCACTAACTCAGGGCCCCAAGAGAACTACCTTAATCCCTTCCAAAGGCGGAGCCTCCAGTGACCTCTGGACAGCCTACTAAGCCCCACCTCTTAAAAGGCCACACGCCTTCCCAATATTGACACACTGTTAATTTCTAGCACACACATCCTTGGGGACAAACAGCATCCAAATCACAATAGTCACATATAAAGGATTAATATTCTGTTCTCCATAGGTTTGCAGTAAGTTTTCAAAGGATATATTGAGGTGATAAGCCACCTAAGTAAAAGGAGCATTAAATACATTCACATTCACACAAAGCTGTTTTATTCAAAAGCTAGAGTTATAACTTCTCTGAAAGAACTTTCAGATTAGGGTTTATTTTTATGAGTTGTACCAAGATTCTTAAGGAAAAGCATAAGGGAAAATGACGGCTCATGTGGGCACTGCATGCTGCATCTGTTTTCAGGGGGTCTGTGCACTAGGGTGCCGCCTCCAGGCAGAGGGTACTCTGTGAGTCTGGCCACTGCGAGGCCTTCTGATCGGATGCTACTGCATTGATACTTTATTAAGACTTGTACCGCTTGTTTTAAGTGATGACTATTTTTTTATTCAGTGGACTTTCCCCCTATATTAACATTCGGCTCACTCAGAACAGAGACATGCTTGATCTGAGCCTATTCTTATATAGGTTGACAGGTTAGATGGGTTGACTTTAGGTGAGGACCCTAAAGTCACAGCAAGACTCATCAACAAGCACTTGGAATTGGGTGGGAAACCTACATTCTAGTCTTGACTCATCCATTACTAACTGCCAGAGTCAGCCACTCAGTACACCTGTTTCTTTTTCTGAAAACACTACTTACGTGTATGGTCATGATTAATCCCTTTCTCTTAAGAAGGGGTTGGTCCTGCAGAGAGGGTAGGGTGTTTTTTTATAAGGTTTTTTTTTAAAATTTTTTTTTTTTAGTGCTGTTGTAGATTTTCAGAAACATTAAGCTGGAATTACGGACAGGTCTTGACAGGTCTCCCATGTTCTCTTCTCCTTGTCAACATCTTACACATTAGTTGGCACACTTGTTATAATGACAAACCCATGCTGACACTTTATTAAGGTTCATGCTTGGAGCTCTATGTTCTATGGGTTTTGACAAATGCATGATGACATGTATTCACATTTACAGTATCATACAGAATATGATTTTACTGTTCTAGAAATCCTCAGTGCCACACATTTGCTTCCTTCTAGAACTAGGTAAATTCCCCTGAATTTCTGGAGACCATTGATTTTTGTTGTTGTTGTTGTTTGTTTGTTTTCTTTCTGTCTCTAGTTTTGCACTTGGCTGGTTCATGGTAGGCAACCTTTTCAGATTAGCTTCATTCACTTAGCCATATGCATTTTAGGTTCTTCCATATCTTTTCATGACTTGATAGCTCATTTTTTTAAAAAAAATCACTAAATAATACCATTGTACCACAGTTTGTCTACTCACCAACTGAAGGTCATCCTAGTTGCTTCTAGTCTTTGAAAATTATGAATAAACTGATTATAAATATGAGCATGCAGGTTTTGTGTGCAAACAAGTTTTCAATGCATCTGGATAAATACCTAGGAGTGTGATTACTGGCTTGTATGGAGAGAGGTTTCAATTTTTTTTTGAGACACTGCTAAGCAGTCTTCCAGAGTGACCATAGGATTCTGCAGCGAGAGAGAGAGTTCCTGTTGCTCCACAACCTAGTCAGCACTTGGTGTTGTTGGTGTTCTGGATCTTGGCCATTCTAGTGGTAAGTCATTATCAGTTTAATTTGTGATTCACTAATGGCAAATGACTTGAGCACCTTTGTTTGCTTGTTTGTCACTTGTATATCTTCTTTAGTGATGTGTTCATCTAGATCTTTTCTTCATTTTAAAATTAGGTTTTATTTTCTTACTGAGAATGAACAGTTCTTTGAATAATTTGGATACAGTTTTTTTTTTTAATCTGATATGTATTTTGCAAGTATTTTCTTCCAGTCTGTACCTTGTCTTTTCCTTTTCTTAACAATAACTTTCACAGAGCAGTTTTTAATTTTAATGAAATTCCTCTTAGTTTTTCTTCCATGGATTGTGTTTGGGTGTTGTATCTAAAAAGTCTTTGTCTGGTCCACATTTTAAAATGCTGGCATTGGAGCTGATTTTAAAAAAGTGGAAATTAAAAAAAAATCTACAAATCTGACATTGGACAAATACAAATTGAGGGATATTTTGTAAAATAACAGAGTTTGTTTTGGTTACTGTGGCTGTGTAACAAATAGCCCCAACATCTAGAGACATAAAATAATCACTTGTTACTCATGGCTCTGTGGTCTGGGAATTCAGAAGGTACATGGAAGGGTGGTTTTTCTCTGTTTCTCAGGGTCTGGGCCTCACTGGAAGGCTCAGGGCCTGGAACTCTCTGGAGGCTCCTTCCTCATGTGCCTGGTGGTTGAGGTAGCTGTCAGCTGGGACCTTAGTTGGGGCTGTTGGCAAAACCCACCCAAATGTGGTTTTTCTCTGTGGCCTGCTGGCTTCCTCGAAGCGTGGGACTGGGTTCAGTGTAAGTGGAAAGAGAGATAAAAAGAGGAAGGTAGAGAAAGATGGAGAACCAGGTAAAGTCGCATCCTTCATGATCTGGCCTCAGAAGCCACATAGCATCACACCTGCTGTCCCACTCTGGTTCCAGGGGAGGGGAACAGATCCCGCTGCTTTAAGGGGAGTGGCAAGAGGTTCCAGAAGAAATAGCGCTGTGATCATTTTTGGAAAATAAAATAACCATCAAAATTGTCAAGATCATGGAAATCAAGGCAAATATGAATGCTGTTTTGCAATCAAGGAGGCTAAAGGGACATGAAAACAAAAAGCAAATCATGATTGAAGATTTTTTTTTGCAATAAAGGGCATTGATATTATGAGAAAAGGTGAAAACAAACAAACAAACAAGAACAGAAAAAAAAAAACCCTGAATCTCATTTTTTGGTGTTTTTTGAAAACTGGAAATACTGGCAACACTGGTGTATGTTTCTGTCAGGAAAAAAAATAGGGCTGAATAATGTCCCATAGTTAAACAATGTTTCCACTTATTTCAAATTTTTAAAAATCAATTTAAAAATTTGAAATCAATTGCTCAAAAATGTGAAAATTATAAAGTGAAAAAAATTTGTTTCCTCAAAAAAAAAAAAAAAACCTAATCAATAAATGGGCCAAGGACCTGAACAGACACTTCTCAGAAGAGGATCTACAATCAATAAACAAATACATGAAGAAAATGCTCATCATCTCTAGAAATTAGAGAAATGCAAATCAAAACTACCCTAAGATTTCATCTCATTCCAGTCAGAATGGCAGCTATTATGAAGACAAACAACAAATGGGTGAGGATGTGGGGTAAAATGCACACTCATACACCGCTGGTGGGACTGAAAATTGATGCAGCTGATATGGAAAGCAGTATGGAGATTCCTTAGAAAATTGGGAATGGAACCACCATTTGACCCAGCTATCCCTCTCCTCAGTCTATACCCGAAGGACTTAAAAACAGCATACTACAAGGACACAGCCACATCAATGTTTAAGGTAGCACAATTCACAATAGCTAAACTGTGGAACCAAACTAGATGCCCTTCAATGGATGAATAGATAAAAAAAATGTGGCATATATACACAATGGAATATTACTCAGCAATAAAAGAGAATAAAATCATGGCATTTGCAGGTAAATGGATGGAGTTAGAGAAGATAATGCTAAATGAAGTTAGCCAATACCAAAAAACCAAATGCCGCATGTTTTCTCTGATATAAGGAGGCTGATTCATAGTGGGGTAGGGTGGGAGAGCATGGGAGGAATAGATGAACTCTAGATAGGGCAGAGGGGTGGGAGGGGAGGGGAGGGGGCATGGGGGTTAGAAATGATGGTGGAATGTGATGATCATCATTATTTGAAGTACATGAATGAAGACACGAATTGGTGTGAATATACTACGTATACAACCAGAGATATGAAAAGTTGTGCACTAAATGGATAATAAGAATTGTAAGCATTCTGCTGTCATACATAAATAAAAAAGTTTTGTTTCCCATTCCCAGCTCTCAGACCCCCCTTCCCATCACCTGCTTTATTGTGTGGTCCTGTGTTGATTTCTTGGGCAGATTCAGCATAAGTTTCCCTATAGAAGCACAAGCTACTCTGACTCCCTGGTCCTGCAACCCCCTTTACACAGAAGGAAGACTCTTGCACATATAGTCACATTCTTCACATGGCATCAGCCAGGCATTTATTCCCAATTTTGTTCCAATGCAAACATCTATCTGCATTTGTTCAGGTGCTTGAAAGATTTCATGGGCCCAGCACTTGGGTTTCCGATTATGAGGAGCAAGTGGGCTGTTTGTAGTGATAGGAAAGAGTCTGAGCACTGCTCTCATCTAGAGACAGTTCACCCTACTTCTTTGGGTCTCCATTTCCTCTTCTGTTAAAGGGAGAGGGTAGCTGAGCTCTCAGCTCCTTCTCACTGTGAAGGTCTAAGACATTTTTAGGACTTAAGGAAGAAAATAGAGTGGAATAATGTTGGCTTTGAACTAAAACACATTTCACGTTAGCCTAGTTCCACATGGGAATATAAATGAAGGTTTTATCTTGCATTTCTGAGACTAATTTCTCTCTCATGGAAGGAATTTATTTTTTGTTTGTTTGTTTTGTTTTTGGTGCTAGGGATGGAACCCAGGGTCTTGTGCATGCAAGGCAAGCACTCTACCAACTGAGCTGTATCCTCAGCCCCGGAAGGAGCTTATTTTATAATTCTGGATTAACTATGTACTGGTTGTCTGTGAGAAAGATGGGTAATTCTCAGAAGTAAACTGTCATGAGCTGTATGTGGGTTGCATGAGTGTTACCGCACATGGAAGCCTTATGGATAAAGACATCTGGGAATAACCAGTGGACATTTCTTCTGGTCAGTTGCCCAGGGACCCTGTGAATCTCTTTCCAGCTCTGCTGTGGCACACACAGCACCTGAAAAATGGGTGTAACCTGCCAAGATGTCAATCAACCTGCTGACTGAAAGACATCTGCCCTTGAAACCTTATCCCTGACTTTGATGTACCCCCTTAAATTAACCACCGGAGCCATTTTTCATTTGTCTAGTTCCAGAACCCAGGTGGACTAGATCCATCAGGGGCTTCATTTCCTGTAAATATATTTCTGAGTATCTGTGCTTTGTTATTTGCTAATTATCTGAGATGGTAACTTTCAGGGTGGCTTGGATTCCTAGGCAGAAAGAAGGGCCTCTTATTGAGACGCTTGTCCGTTGTCCTTTTCCCCCTGAAGCTGGTTGTCTGTGAGAAAGATATGTAATTCTCAGAAGTGAACAAACGAAACAAAGCCCATCAAAAACTAACCCAAACAAGCAAAAGTAGGGACCCAGAGAGGAAAGTACAGCTTAGAGGTGGGTTTCACCCAGCAGTCATGGCCAAACCCTGGTGAACCAGAATTTCAGTTTTTATGGCACCAGAGACAGGAGATAAAACCTACTTCTCATTGAGGAAAAGTGAGACTTTCCACATGAAGCTGGGGCCCCATGCAGTGTCATTCTGTTTGCAAGGGTGAGATGCCAAGGAGACACAAAGAGGTAACTCTCCATGGGAGTCACAGAATAAAAGACACATTACCTGAAAACTCATTAGCACTTGCATTCAACTTGAATTTGCAGCCCCTGTTCATACTGTTCAGATGATCTCAGTCAACTAATAATTTAGTTTGGATAAGCTTGCACATAGACTGGTAGTACCTTCAGGGTCCTGGGGGAAGCCAATGTAGATGCTAACCGGGGAGCCTACGGGAGAAACTCAGAATTCACACAGGGAGTCCTCCAAGGAGATGAACCCAAAGGCAGAAGTTAAAACACACACATACACACTCCTCAACATGCTAGAATCAGTGGAAATAATAGATAAGTAGAATTAGGTCCACAGAAATTCAGATATTGAAATGATCAGACTTGGAATGTAAAGTAAATATATTTAATGTGCATAATGAAATAAAAATGTATGCACAGGCTCTGTGTCTAATCACTGACATTGCAAGAAGAAGAAGAAGAAGAAGAAGAAGAAGAAGAAGAAGAAGAAGAAGAAGAAGAAGAAGAAGAGGAGGAGGAAGAAAAAAGAAAAAAAAAAAGAAAGAAAATTAAAGGAGTGAGAGGCTACTGGGGATGTGACAAGTGGCTCCTGACATCTGAAAGCTGGCCTGACACTCACAAGAGGCCATGTGGTTCTTCAGTTGAGCATCAACACTTTTGTAGAACATTCCAGATCCAGGCAAACACAAGACTGACCAGTCCATGGTTGTGTACAAAACAATGTAAATGTTGTCCTAATAGCCACAATGGCCAAACGTCTTCCTGTCTTGGCTGATATGAGTGACTGCAGTGTGGCTGTAGTCTTGGTCACGTCTGTCTTCCTTTGGGGTTAGATTTATTGAAACCCAGTCATGGAATTATCCCTGCTTCCTGAAACCATCCAAACACAGAGGAAAGCCCTTCTTCCTTAAACCCTCTCCCAAATCATCCAGCCAAAGTTCAAATCTTACAAGAGATCCTTTCTCCCACCGAGTTGGTTATTTCCCTTCACTGCAATGAGTAGCAAACCCAACTTGGGCAACCACAAGTGTGTTCTCGGTGATCTTTGCTTGGAGAGTAGAGATAATGTAAAAATCAAGCCAATTTGAAAAATAACCACATAGTACTTATGCAAGTAAAAATACAAAGTTAGAAACTTGGTGGTCTTGTTTTTATAGCAGCTGGGAGATACAGTTGCACAATGGCATGACACAGAGAGAGAAAATATGGAAGAGGGGATAGAGCCAAAGACCTAACATACATCTCATCTCAGTTCCAGAAGTTCCCAAAGGTGAGGAGAGAGGATGAGATCAACACAATATTGAGGAGAGAGGGCTGAGAATGTTCCTGAATGAGGAAGAGGTCAATTCCCAGATTCAGTGTTTCAACAAATCCCAGTCATAAGTATAGAAACCCATGCCTACATATATCAGGAGCAGAGAAAGCAAGCTAAATTCAGAGAAAATATTAAGGCAGACATGAGAGAAATGTGAGTTATCTAAAAAGGAAGAACAATGAAACAGATGGCTAATTTGTTGATAAAATTCTAACAATGAGAACAGAAGCCAGAAGATGGAATGATACCCTGACAACTTAGGACTGTGTATCTCAGAAAAAGATGTTATCAGACTGACAAAGAGAATATTCTGAATCAGTGAACTTTGGACACAGTTAAGTAATCCCAGAAAGTAAGCTTCAGATAGACAAAAGGATGATAAAGAAGGTGGTGAAATTTAAAAAAATTAAAAAAAAATCATGAACACATATGACAATCATAAATATGTTTTATGGGGTTTGAGGAAATATTAAAATACAAAAGAGCAAAGGTAGTATGTTAAACAAGACTGGCATAGTTTCATGCACTTATGTAATCCCAGCAACTCTGGAGGCTGAAGCAGGAGGAGGTTTGAGGCTATCCTCAGGAACTTACAGAGACCCTATCTCAAAATAAAAAAAAAATAAAAAGATGTAGCTCAGTGGTGAAGTGTTCTTTGGTTTAATCCCTATTACTGCAAACAAACAAACAAAAAAACCAAAAAAAAAAAAACAAAACAAAACAAAAAAAACACACAACAGTGTGTTAAGAGGAATGAACAGCCATAGTTAAGATCATGCTTATGTTGTTCAGAAGGATGATAATAAAAAAGTATCGGTGGTAGAGCACTTGCCTAGCATGCATGAGGCACTGGGTTCAATTACCAGAACCACACAAACAAACACACACTAAATAAACAACTTAAAAGTATTGTGTCCATTTACAACTAAAAATATTTGAAAAAAATACTGACTTGGATAAACTTGGTATGCATGTTATAATTTCTTGGGAAGTGTTTTAGTTACCTAAGACTGCTCTCACAAAACACTAAAAATTGGGTGGCTTAAAACAAAAGAAATTTATTTTCTCAGAATTCTGGAGAGTAGAAATCTAAAATGAAGGTGGTATCCTTCTTAGGGCAAGCCTCTTTCCTATCTTCTGGTGATACCTGGCAATCTATAGTGTTTCTTGAAGCTGTATTGAGTTAAGGGAACACCCTTTACATATTTTGGGGTATTTTTTGGTGGGTATACAATGCAAGCCATTATAGATGGCTGCTTAAAGAATAGAAATAGTAGAGGGCAAAAGTTGGAGTAAGAGAAAAAGAAAATTTTCATTATAAGAAAAGACTGAAAGAAAGCAAAACAAACAAAAGGTAGGACTGAACAAATAAGAAATATAAAGCAAGATAATAAAAGTAAATGCAAATATATGAGCAATTACAATACATATAAATGAACCAAATTCTGTAAAAGGTGGTATTTCAAACTTTCTAGAAAGAGTCCATTTTCTTTCTCTTGAATATATATTTTTTTTGCATAAGAAATGTATTTAAAGCATATGCACTTGAAAATACTTGATAATTAAAAAGGTAGAAAAAGGTAAAGTATGCACTTAACTCACAACCATAGTTTACTCACAACCATACATTTACTACATAGAAAATAGAAAAAGAAGCATTTTTAGGAAAAAAAGAGAGAGAGAGAGAGAGAGAGAGAGTTGTCATACAATTGTAGAGCAGTAAATTTTCTAGGAAGAGATAATTTTATAAATTTGTATATACCTAACAACACAATTTTAAAACACATAGAACTAAAATTATCATTTCTATAAGGGGAACTGGATAAATAGATGTTCAGAGTGAAAATATTTTAACATATTTTAGTGATTGATTTCTTTAAGCAAACCTGTATCAAAGTTTTTAATTCATTTATTAATTCAAAAGGCCATTAAATTATTTGAAAGACAATTAGAAACAGCACACACAAAGATAAGAAATGCTAAGATAAATTAAAAATAGATGCAAAATGGGTTGATAATCAATTGCATTTAACTTAACCAAACTAATCTTCATTTCAATGGACAAAATCATTTGCATCCTTATTAAATTTCTTCAATCTATAGTCATAAAACAAACCAAATATAATGGGAAGAAGATAAAACCTGGAAAGATGCCTTAGATAGAACACTCAGTATTTTTTGTGTACATTTCAAAATCATTCAAAATTGTTTATGATGTTATTCTCCCTTATGAATAATAATCTCAAAGAAATTATTTTTTTCCTTACAAAGTAAAGCTGCTCCAATTAGTTTTGACTTGACAAAGTGCAGCCAAATCACTAATTCATCATGTAGTTTGCTTTCCAATTTGGAGCTATCGAGTGTTAAGCTAAGTCCACAGTTGTATTTCACTGTCACTATTGTTCTTAAAGTACTATCAGTCGCATGTATTCCTTATAGCTTATAAATGATAGCATAATTTATAGACTTATAGGTCAAAGAATAATTCAAGTAAAAATTAGAAAATATTTCTGATTGAACTGTCATGAAAATATTACATATCAGAATTTGTATAACACAGAATAAAATTTATAGCCCTAAATGTTTATAATGGAAAAGAAGAAAGGCTGAGAACTAACGAGCTGAGTATTTATCTTAAGGAGTTGGATGTTTGCACCCAGCTGTAGTCTCAGTTACTCAGCAGGCTGAGGTGGGAGCCTTGCTTGAGTTCACAAGTTCGAGACCAGCCTGGGAGTAAGCCTTTGTCTCAAGAAAAATAAAGCTAAGAAAAAGAGAATTCTAAATAAAGTGGAAAGGAAATAGAGGTAGGGAACTTAATGAAATAAAAACCAAACATACAAACATATAAAAGAAAAAAACTACTGGAAAGCAAAAATGTGTGTATAAAAGGCAAATGCAATTGAACAACCTATGGCAGGTGTTGCTACAACAGGAAATGGACCAGGACCCAGGGTGGAAGCCATGAGTTCTTACTGACAGTTGTTGGAGAAGCTCAGAGCCTCAGGTGTGCCTGGCGTGAGCTCTGCCTCTGGGCCCGTCAGAGCTGGGTTTTCTCTCCCTTAGCCCCTTCAAGTGTGAATTTTTTTATATGTTTTAATTAGTTATACATGACAGTACAATGACTTTGATATATCACACATTTGAATCAAATGGGATATAATTTCTCATTTTTCTGAGTGTACAGGTTGCAGAATCACATTGGTCATGCAGTCACATGTATACACACTCAAGTGTGAAATTTAAGGATGTATTTACACCACATTTTTTGCCATCTTGTATCTTAAAAACTTGCTGTTATTTAGTAAGTTTCCACACAGTTTTCGGTAAGTGTGCTGGTGCTCTGCAGAACTGAATGGAATGGTCATTTGCCTTTGGGATGAATTCATTTTGGGTGAAGAAAATCCAAGTATTGTGTCTTTTCTGCTCACAAAATATCCCATCTAGCTGGGCGCAGTGGCACATGCCTGTAATCCCAGCGGCTTGGGAGGCTGAGGCAGGAGGATTATGAGTTCAAAGCCAGCCTCAGCAAAAAACAAAGCTCTAAGCAACTCAGTGAGACCCTGTCTCTAAATAAAATACAAAATAGGGCTGGGGTGTGGCTCAGTGGTCGAGTGCCCCAGAGTTCAACTCCTGGTAACCGTCCCACCCCCTGCCAAATACTGTCTATCTGCAGATTATCGTGTATTTTCACTCTTTGCCATCTCAGGGATTCCTCCTTTTTTTTCCCCCCCCTTTGGCAGGGAAGAAGTCTGTGGAGTTGTTTGAAAAAGGTGTCATCCGTAACACCGACTGTCCCATTAGGCTTCTGTGCCCAGGAGACAGCTGGCTTCCCAAGATTCAGCCAGTCAAATAGCACTGATTTTCCCTTGATTCCCCTTTGAGCATAGTTTAGACAGATGGGTCAGTAAACTGTCTGGGACCTGGATGAAGATAGCTGCTTTTCACTCTCTGGGAAGGCAGGCGTGCCAGTCTTTAGTAAAGAGTAATCCCTCTCCAGCCCAAACCCACCACCTGGCCCAGAGTAGCCCATTCTCACTCCCTTCCCCTGGCACTTCCAGCCTCTGAACTTTGCCTTTAGTTTCACATTATTATTATTACTTTTTTGCAGTGGCCAGCATCTATTTCAAGTTGCACTCTTATCTTTTAAACAATTGATACAAAAGAAAATTGTAAAAAAAATTGAACTCTTTAGAGCTTCGTGATGACCAGACAGTTCAAATGTCATGCAGAGCTTCTTCTGCTTCTCGTGTTCTATATCTGAAAATTCTCTTTTTGTGTAACTCAGTGACATCGTGGAGCAGGAATTTTGGATTCATTTAGGAAGCTGAGGTCATGGGGCAGCTGTAGGCTGAGCAGCCGGGGTGGCACTGAGGCAGGAAGTACTCCAGTAGCTGAGCAGGAGAGGGAAGGCTGGCCCTGGTTCTCTCCAGAAACCTCCATCCACACCTTGATCAGGCCAGTGGCTCTCGCTTGCCTTGGATTTTGCAAAATCTGCTTAGATGCTAAACAATACCTCCTGAAAAGTTCCCTCAGCTTTTTTTTTCCCCCTCTACAAACCGTGTGTTGGACGTTTATTTTGTTTGAAGGTGCCTCCTCCAGTGCCGGGACCTCAGAGGGCACCCGAATTTCAAGTTTCTGTGGAGTGAATCCTTCTCCCCATCTTCCTGGTGCAATTTGAGCTGAGTCCTGCGACTGCCCATTTTTGGCCTCTCACTTCCCTCGAGAGAGTGACATGTCTTTTAGGGTCTTTTTGAAGAAAGCTCCCAACAGTTCTTTAAACAGAGGCCCCCCCCCCCCACATCACCGCTCACATATAGTTTTTGATCTTAAATTGGAAACTTACTGGAGCTTAGAACCTAGTTACTGCCTCCTCTGATAACAACTCGGCATCAGATTGGGGCATGAGTACAAACTCAGCCAAATGACCCTTATTCTCTTAAACACAACTTCAGGGCTGGCTGGAACCCCAAAGGTCTGGACTCCTGAAGGCAGCTCTTAACAGAAGTAACCCTGCAGCACTGTGCAGCCAGGGTCTGTCTGTTCATTTGCCTAATTTTGTTTGTAAGGAGCGTGAGTGACAGAGACAGAAACATTTATCATTATCATTATTATTAATTATTATTCTTCAGTTTTGGGGATTGAATCCAGGGTCATTTAACCACAGAGTCTCATCTCCATTCCTTTTTTTTTTTTTTTTTAAAAGTATATATACTTTTGATACAGGTCTCGCTAAGATGTTTAAGTCCTCACTAAGTTGCTGAGGTTGGCCTTGAACTTGTGATCCTCCTGCCTCAGCCTCCCGAGTTGCTAGGATTATAGGTGTGCACCACTGTGCATGGCTAGTGGGAAAAACATATCTTTTGACAGAACCCTGTGTTTGTTTTTTATGGAAGCAATGCCAGGATTACATAAACATTTATTCTTAAGGGTGGTTATTGTAGTAGTATTTGGATTCATTAGTATACATCTTTGGGACTATACAATGACATTGTAGATGGCCACTGAAAATATGGGTGAATTTGAAAGAAAGTTATTCATGGGGGCTGGAGTTGTGGTCAGTGGCAGAGCACTTGCCTCGCACATGTGAGGCACTAGGTTCAATCTTTAGCACCACATAAAAAATAAACAAATAAAATCAAGGTATTATGTCTATCTATAACCAAAAATAATTTAAAAAAGATATTCATGGTATCTTCCTTTAAATGAAAAATGTGAGTTGGAGACCCACCAGTTTTTTATGATTACACATTTGGAAAAGAGAAGTTTGCACCAGCCCTTGTGGATGCATGTAAATACACAGTGGACTTGTGTATTTAACTATGTAAGTTAGGAAGAAAACACAACAAATGTCAACAGTCACTAATTTTGGAAGACAGGACTGGATTGGTGGAGTGTACTGGGCTTATGTGTAATTTTTAGTGCCTTTTTATTATTTAAAAACCAAGAGCCCTGGGCTGGGGATGTGGCTCAAGTGGAAGCGTGCTCGCCTGGCATGCGTGCGGCCGGGGTTGGATCCTCAGCACCACATACAAACAAAGATGTTGTGTCCGCCAAAAACTAAAAAATAAATATTAAAATATTCTCTCTCTCTCTCTCTCTTAAAAAAAATAATAAAAATAAAAACCAATACTAAAACAATGCTATTAGCAGGGAAACCTCACCACTGAGACACCTGGGGAAACTTTGAGCCAACAGTGCCCTCTGCTGGGAATATTGTGCCATGCACCAGCTAGATTTGTTCCTGGTCTCTATAGTGAGGTCCCTTTGTGCTCCTGGAAAACTTAGGCTGCAACTCATGGCTGAAGACAAGAACCCACCTACAACCCCCACATCAGCACCCTGGGGCCTTTTCCATAAATACAGATTCCTGGTCCCAACAGCAAACCACTCAATTGGATTCTCTGTGGCTAACCCCCAGGTAATCCTGATGTGCAGCGCAGATTTGGAGGTGCTGGTCTGGGTTACCTCCCACTCTCCTTGTCCAGGTTTGCAGAGGGTTCCAGAATGTGTGGTGATCAAGTCAGCTGGTTAGCATTTCTGTCTCTTGAACACTTCTTTCTTTGTGTTGGGAAACTTTCCACCCCTCTCTTGTAGCTCTCTGTAAACTATATAGTGAATTGTTGCAAGTTCTAGTGACCCTACCGTGGCACTAAGTTGCTCAGTGCCTTGCTTTTGCTGAGGCTGGCTTTGAACTTGCAATCCTCCTGCCTCAGTCTCCTGAGCTGCTGGAATTATAAGTGTGTGCCACCGTGCCAGGACAAGATTTTACACTTCTACCTTCCCCAGCAATTTGAATGAGTAATTTTTGACTCTGGTGATAAACTTTCAATGCATCAATGCGTTATTGGTTTTTAAACTCTTAAAAACAACAAATCATGACCAGCCCTTGAACAAGAGCCAGAGAAGGTGTAAAGCATCTCATGGTGCTCCAGCCTCTCTCCCTTCCTCCCAGGCTCCTATGGTTGGGGACCCTGTGCCTCCTGGGCTCCTGTCCTCCTGGAAGAGGCTCTGCACTGCTAGTTCATTCCTGGCCCTTCCTTCCAGGTTAGTGCATCCTGGGCTTCAATGAATTTAGCAGCTCTGTGACCCAGACCTTCAAGGAAGCCATACCAAAGATCTCCCTTACCCAAGGTTTCAGTTGCAGTTCAAAAATATTAAATGGAAAATTCCAGAAATAATCCACAAGTTTTAAATATCTTTTATTGCAGCATATTGTTAAAATTGTTCCATTTAATCATTAGTTGTTAATCTTTTACTGTGACTAATTGATAAACTTTATCATGTTGTAAGGAACAAACATTGTCTCCTTTGGGTCTGGCATTATCCAGGGTTTCAGGCATCACTGTGGGTATTGGAATGAATTTCCTGTGGATAAGGGGGCACTTCCTCTAAGGGAAAAAAACCCAGAGTCTGCAGAGCTGGTACATAAAAAGAGAAAGACCCAATGAGAAGGGCTTCCTCAATTTTGCAAATTTTGCAAAAAGGAATTAAACAGTGAATGCGACAAGCTTGAACGAGGCTTGTACAGTAGATCCTACATAACTGGCGTGCTCTCTGGGGCTTCCAGGCCCTGTCCCTCTTCCCTTGGGAATGTTGACCAGCTAAGGAACAGAGGCCCTGCTAAGGAAGTCTCCTTGTGAGCCTTTGATATCATCTTTTGTCCTTTGAATGGGCTCGTGTCCTCAGCCATCTCTGGGCAGGAGGCAGCCCTGTTACTAGTGCAGGTCTAACAGGATTTCAGTTGCTTGATGATACAGGATGGTAACCAGACTATTCTGGTAGCTAAAAATCACACAAATGCAGTGAGATGGCAAGCTGAGAAAATAGGGCTGCTATCTTCACGTTTATCCTCTGACCAAATGTCCTCTGGGTTGCTGACGTTGACTTAGCACAATCTCTTCTTGGATACATTTTTACATTTTAACTCCACTTTAAATGCTTGGGCATGAAGGATGTCTCAGACCTAGGCCCAGTCAGGCCTGTGCATGTGCATCCTTGTGTATCTGTGGAAGGGGCAGGTGGCCAGAGTGGCACTGTGGGCTTGCAAACGCCTTGTGCCGGTGGATCAAGACTCTTCTCCACCTGAGGATGGAGACACCAGTGTGAGAATTGGGAAGGAAGGGAGAGAGTGGCCTCTTCTTATTGCAAAGCCCGAGGAAAGGCAGAATTGGCTTGGGGAGGGACAACAGGCTCAGAACATGGTTTTCATGTTGAGCCTAGAGATGTTTCTTTTTTTTAAATTTTTTTATTTGATCTCTTTAGTTATACAAATGCTGAATATGGCATTTATTCTTTTATTCTTTCCACACTCACCAAATCCCTACTCAGGCATGGTGCTGGTCTCTGGGGATTTGAACCTGAACCAGGAGCTTGCCTCTCCCTGGGCTCCTGCTCTGACTACCTACTGATGCCAGCTTCCCCCTCAAGGACCAAGACCCAGTGTTGCATGATCTGGGTGGCAGAGTCCTGAGACTCACCTTTCTGATTGGGCCTACTGTGTGTCTGAACCTCAGAGTCCTTCCCCCTTGGACTTGGGCTTGCTCCTTGTTGAAGAGAACAGCTCATGACAGACGCTGTATCCCCATACCAACTTGACACGTCACCTTGGGGCGAGAGGCCTGTCTGAGTATCAGGTGACTAGGACAACTAGCTGCCCCTCAGGTAGCTGGAACAACTTTCTGCAGCCCTGTCCAGCTGAAAACCAGCTGCTGCCTGGGCCTGGGGCTGGCCTCGATGGGCAGCAATTAGCCAAGTCCTAAATACATGTTAAGAGCTGTGGTGTGGCTCCAGTACCTGTAGGGGTATTGCGTGTGGGACACCCATATAACTATGAAGCAGGCCCAAGAGGAAAGAGTGGAAGTTTGGGTTGGAAAAGGCGACTTTCAAAGTCAAACAAAAAAGTCCTCCAGGAAGACTGTCTGAGTGAAGCCCGGTGTTGGGGCAAGTGCTTAGTATGTGTGAGGCCTTGGGCTCAACCCTCAGCCTAAAACAACAGCAAAAAACTAAGAAAACCCAACTAAACAAAGAAGCAAACAAAACAGCCCAAAGGAGGAAAGTTCTGAGCTTGAGACAGGGAGGGGGGAGCAGGTGAGGCCTGGGATGGACTGGTGTGTGTGGGGGGGGTGCTGTCAGCCGGCCTTTGTGACTAGAGAATGGGGTTGAGTCTTGAGTCCTATCTACCTCTCTGACATTCAATGCATGGTGTGACCGTGGCTATTAACTGTGTGTTTCTGATTCCTGGATATCTGGGGTCCTGCTGACCCTGGAGCAGTGCCTTTTCTGGGCTAACCAGTCCTCAGAGATGGCAAAGGGTTTGCTTTGAGTTCACCTTTCATTACAAACCAACAGCTCCAGAGCCAGTCCCTCAGCCACCTCCTCTTCAGGCTCTTATCCTCTGGGCCACCATTCCCCTGTCCTAATCACCCAGGCCCAGGTACCAGATTGCTAGGGGTACCTACCCTGAACTTGATGAGACTATGCAAAATAGCCAATCCTAAGCTGCTCACCCTGCCTGGTGTGAGCTTTTCTATGTGACCCACTCCCATGTTTTGGAATGCCCCCCACTTCTTGAGAATTTTGAATAATAAACTATCTTTTCTGTTTCATAGACTATTTTTTAGAGACATTTAGGTAAGTTGAACAGAAGGTAAATAGTTTCCATATGCCCCTTGAACAGATACAGTCCCCCTCCTAACCCCACTCCCCCCGACCAGAGTAGTAGGTTTGCTATAGCTCCTGAACCTACACCAACTGTCATTAATTACTCAGACTCCATAGTTTAAGTCAGGGTCACTTGTAGTGTTGGACGTTCTGTGGGTTTGGACAAATCTGTAATGATGTGCGCCTACCATGGCAGTACCAGAGTGAATGTTCTTACTGTCCTGGGAATCCTCTCTGCTCTGCCTGTTCACCACCCCCCTCCCCTAACTCAGGTAACCAATGGTCTTGTTACTGTCTTCATGGGTTTGCCTTTTCCAGAATGTGCCGTAATTGAGTCATATGATATGTAGCTTTTCAGACTACCCTTCTTTCACTTAGTAAACGCATTTAAGGTTCTTCCAGGTCTTTTGGTGATTTAACACCTTTTTAAAACACTGAGTAATTTTCCATTGTCTGGATGTGCTATGATTTACCCATTCACCCACTGAAGGATATCTTGATTGCTTCCAAATTTTGGCAATTAAGAATAAAGCTGGCTGGGCGCCGTGGCACATGTCTTAATTGCAGTGACTTGGGAAGCTGAGGAAGGAAAATTGCAAGTTAGAGCCCAGCCTCAGCAACTTAGCCAGACACTGTCACAAAATAAAACATAAAAAAAACCCTGGGGGGCTGGGGATGTGGCTCAAGTGGTAATAAGCTCGCCTGGCATGCTCAGGGCGCTGGGTTCGATCCTCAGCACCACATAAAAAAATAAAGATGTTGTGTCCACCGAAAACTGAAAAATAAATATTAAAAAATTCTCTCTTCTCTCTCTCTCTTTTAAAAAAAATTGGGGATGTAGTTCAATGGTAAAGCAACCCTCAATCCCCAATACTGGCAAAAAAAAAAAAAAAAAAAATCAAGCTGCTGTGTGTGCACATACATTTTCACCTCCCTTGGGTAAATGCCAGGGAGCATGATTGCTGCATCTTGTGGTAAGAGCGGGTTTAGTTTTATAAGAAACTGTCAAACTGCCATCCAAAGGGCTTCATCTTGCCTTCTCCATGGCAGTGAAGGAGACTGTTGCCGTTTTCCCTTCTCACCCGTCTGGTGTAGTCAGTGTTCTAGACTTTGGCCATTATAACAAAAAAAATCTCATTCCTGTTTATCCAGCTATCTTTTCAATGGTCATCATCTCCTGATTTGTTGACCTCAGTCACACTCCAATAACAAACAAACCCACTTTTAAAGAGGGAGGGGCTGGGAGAGTAGCTGAGCACAGAGCCCTTAGCAAGCACAAAGTCCTGTGTGCCAACCCCAGCTCCTCCCCGCCCCACCCCGCCCAAGCCACCCACCCACCAAACAGACAAAAACTCGTGGGGAATCTGCGCTTCAGTTTTTCTCATTATTGAAGGCAGAGGTTGTATTTAATGGATTTACCTACCTGGTCCTTTTGGCGACCAGGTAGGCTTGAGAGGTAGTGAGGGTCTTTTGCTTCTCTCCTAATACTCTCAGGACCCCTAACCTTGCAGAACGTCCCCTTTCCTTGTTGGCTCAGGGGGGCCCAGGCTACCCGCTCCCCCCACCCCCCTTGCACAGCTTGCTATGAAAGAACTGCTGCGGCCCGGCGGGGAGTGGGTCCTGAAACGGAGTGGAGCATAACACGTGTCCTCTAGAGCCCCCAAGGTCATGTAGTTCAAAGGAAGACCCTGGCAGGGCGCTGCTCTCAACACAAAGAAACGGAGTGTCTAAGGCAGATGACAAGCACATTATCCCCTGTGATCTTGACACACTGCGTACGTGTCTTGAAATGCGGCACTGTGCCTTACAGATGGGTCCGATTATTATGTCAACTGGACACTGAATTCGATGGCTTGAATGTGGAACTGTTAATCACCCGGATTAAAAATGATGATCATTTGCAAACACTTGGAAACGCCGATCTTTAATTTGCAACTTTCCCAGAACCACCCAAGTGCCCCGAGGGTCACTGTCGTCCCCATCTCCGAGCAGAAATGAGCTCCACAGCGTCCTGTCGGGAGACCGCGGACCCCCGCGCGGCTCCGCTGGGCCAAAGCGACGCCTGGACCCGGGCTGCAGACTCCGCGCGGCCGCCCAGCGCGGTGTAGCCGGGTTGCGAGAGTCCTGGATCCCGGCTCGCGGTGGCGTGAACCGCGGTGGAGCGTAGCGCCACGATCCCTTTCCTTGAAGGGAGGTGTTGTCCCCAGGTCCCCTAGATGGCGCTCCTCGTCAAGTGTGAGCGCCGCTGCTTTCCCTTTTCTCCCCTCCTTTTGGAGCCGCTGGCCCCTCGGGATGGCCCCCAGGCCCAAGGTAGCTGAATGGAAAGTCACACGGTCAGACTGGGTGAGTGACGTCAGAGATGATGGCGACTGGAACTCACCCTCACCTCTGGCTGTTTCGAAAAGGTTTACAGTAGGAACGTGATGCTGAGCCGCACGTGGCTCTCCTTCGGGGCATGGCACAGGGGGACTTAGAGATTCCTGGCTGACATTTACATTGATAGTACAGGGTGGGTGGGGTAGGGGTGGGGTGGAGCGTCAGAGCCTGGGTGGACTCCGTACTCTCTTTCTTTTCTCTCTCGGGTTCCACTGTTCTTTAGATAAGACAACTATCTGAGGTTCTCATCTATCACACGTCTGCAGATGTCTCCCTTATCTGTTCTCCATCCTGCCTGAAATGCCACCAAGACAATTTCATTTTGGGGTTATCCAGAGACTTCTTATCAAATATCTATTCACTCACACCCAGAGCTAGCTGAAATCACACTGACTTGGAAAGAAAAGTTTTCTTCCAGCTTTATTGAGGATGATTCACAAGTAGAAATTGTGTCTTTAAGGCGAGGTGTACAATGTGATGTGATATATGTGTACCCTAGGAAATAATGACTACAATCAAGTTAATTAACATGTCACTCCCCCCCTACCCTTGTAGTGAGAATACTTAAGATCTACCCTCTTAGCAGATTCCAGGGGGATAACACAGTATTGTCAACCATGCCGTGCTTCTGTCTCCCAAATCTAAGGAATCAGAATTTTAATACCGGGGTTGAAAGAATGATTTAGGAATATAGAGAAGCTCTTCATGATGGGGCAGAAAACTTCAATGGGGTTTATTCTGGTGCAAAAAGCTGGACATCGTGAGGGGTGGGTGAAGACCCTGGGGAATGCCAGATAGTGAAAGGAGACATGGGAAACCCGGAGAGAAGGGAAGACAGCCTGGCAGGAGAGGCTGAGGACCGCTGGCCTCCTTCTTGGTGGGACACTCCAGACCAGCAGGGGCCCCTCTTGGTGGAGGAGATGCTGGCTGTTTTGCTCGCTCTTTTTAGTTCTCGGCGGACACATCTTTGTTGGTATGTGGTGCTGAGGATCGAACCCGGGCCGCACGCATGCCAGGCGAGCGCGCTACCTCTTGAGCCACATCCCCAACCCCTTGCTCGATCTTGATATGCGTGTGTGTAGTGCTTACTGAAACCAACCCACAGGCTTCTTATTTGTTTCCAGGAATTGTGTTTATGTGGAGGAAAACGCTGTAGATTGAACTCATAGTCTTTGGAGAAGAGTTTGATTGCTCAGTGGTGAAAATGGCCAGAGTGGGCTGCAGCTCTTGCTACCATTTATTGGGTGTTATTGACCACATTTTGTGGCTTGGATTTATCATTTGGGGCCGTAGGGGTTATCTGTAAGTGACATGTGGTTATCAGGAGGTCATGGGGCCAGAGCAGGCTCTGGTCTCCAGTTCCTCTGGGTTTCAGATAGAGGAGTGCCAAGTGAGCTGAACAGAGAAATGACTGACTGGAAAGGGAGCAGTGGTTATCCAAGAAGTGAGTTGAGTTGGTCCAGCAAGTTTGGTTTTCTCTCTGCTGTTAGTTACCATAGGACGGTCTGAAGGAAGGCCACTCTCCTGCCCGCCTCACTTCTTTTATCTCACTCCCTAAGCCTGACTTCAGCTTCAGTGTTTTCAGGCTACTGATCTGCATAGACAAACAGTATCTGGAGGAAGGAGGCCTAAGAGAAAGCTGATAATGGAGCAGCCCTCTGTGGTGCATGTCCTGCCCCAGGCTGCAGGAGCACACAGTCTAGCTATGATCTCACTGAGGATGAAGTGATTTCTGATTCAGGCCATGAGAACATGTGGTCCTTGCAACTTATCTGCCTTTATGGGTAGATCCAGGGTGCTAATTCAGCCTTGCCTGTGCCCATGATCAACTTAGTTAAGATGCTGGCTGATAGAGGTTTAAACTATTACTCTTCCTAAAGGTTTTTGCACCTGAATTAAGAACTGTTAAATGAAATCCAGATCCTTAGCTTTGAATTCCATGTCATCTACTTTCTGCTCCCAGTGCTATATTTCTAGCACTGTTTTCCCCTTGAATATGTTTCACAACAACTAGGTTGAAGAGTAAGCTCCTTGGAGGCAGGTGTGTGAGTACTTCTCTGGATCAAAACCTGTGCAGTTCTCTCCCTTATTGAATCTGGGTTGACCTTAGGGCTTGCTGGGGTGAATAAAACATGGCAGGCATCAAGTCATGCTGGTTCTGGGGCTGGCCTGGAAGAGGCCTGCAGGTTTTGCTTTTGCATCCTTGCTATCTTGACATGCCATCTAGGAAGACCTGGGACTGGGGGCATAGCTCAAAGGAAGAGCACTTGCCTAACATGCATGAGGCCCTGGGTTTGATCCCTAGTACCACAAAAAGCAACAAAACCAAACAACCCCCAAAACTGAAACTATGGGGCAATCTTTCTTGAGGATGTGTGTTCTTAGGGAAGAGAAGGGCCTTAAAGCATGAAAATGTGGTCGAAAGCTTGGTCCTGTCCCTGATGCCTATCCTACAACAGAGCATGGTTTTGAGAAAAGGGAAAAAGAAGGTTATTGCTTTGCTAGCAAAGGAGAAACACAGGGGAATCCTGTCCCAAAGGTTGTGATTCAGAGAAAGAGAGATTAGGGAAATTTCAGGAAGGAGAAGATCAGGGAAAAGAAGACCAGGGAGGAGAAGTTTTAGGGAAAAGAATATCAGAGAAAATCAAGGAAAAGAAGATCAGGGAGGAGATTGGGAAGGAGAAGTTTAGGGAAAAGAAAATTGGAAAAAGAAAAAAAAATTAAGTTTCAAAGCCACAGGGCTATAGTCAAAGTATCAAGTGAACTCCTGTTACAAAAGGAGACGGAGAAGGCTTTGAGTTAGTTGTATCCACTCATCCTGGCTCAGGTGCCAGACTGGGTGAGCCCATCTGTATTTGCCAGTCCCAATGGCACCATGAGCTGATTGTAGAGTGGAAATCAGATGTTTTCCCAAACCCAGCATAGATGGTATAATTGTAGACAAATGCATGGTTGCCACTCAGTTTTGGGGTGCTTGCTATACAGCAATAGGCAGTTGATACAGCATTGCAAGTCGTCTTTGTGCTCGGGTACCTCACAGGGTGCCACTAGTTGGCTTACTCTTTCCTAAGCATGCTTTACACAGTCACACCTTCCCCTGCACCTATGCTCCTAAATCAGCTTTTCCCTTTAATCTATCAAAATACAACCAATCTGTTTTCTGATACTCTATCTAGAGCTGGTTACCCTCTTCCTAAACTCTTTTGGTGCCTCTCGCTATAGGGCATGGTCTGTCTTTTTGCGTGTCTTCCCACCACAGTAACAGTTTATACTTCTCAAAGCCAAGTTCTATTTTCAAAGCATGCCTTCATTAAGATATAATTTATTATGGCATTTGTCCGTAAATGATGGAACTGGAGGCTATCATGCTAAGTGAAATAAGCCAATCCCCCAAATCAAAAGGCTGACTGTCTCTCTGCTATGCGGATACTAACACACAATAAGGGGTGGGGGGAGAATAGAAGTGCATTGGATTAGACAAGAAGAATGAAGGGAAGAGAGGGGAGATAGGAATAGGAAAGACAGAAGGATGAATCGGACATCACTTTCCTACGTTCATGTATGAATGCACGGCCAGTGTGACTCCACATCATGTTCAACCACTAGAATGGGAAGTTAAACTCTATGTATGTACAATATGTCAAAATGCACTCTACTGTCATGTATGTCTAAAAAGAACAAATAAAAAAATACAAAAAAAGATATCATTCACATGCCAGCAAATTCCCCATTTGAAGTATACAATGCGAGTCTATTCGTGGAGCTATGTGACTGCAGCCCAGTACATTGTCATCAAGGAAACCCATCCCCATGAGCAGTCACTCCCCATCCTACCAATCCCCAGCCCCAGGCAGCCATCAGTCTTTCAATCTCTACAGACTTAGATTTGTTTTTTGTTTGTTTGCTTTCTTGGTTTGGTGGGTGGCAGAAACCCACTTCTGAGTTGAGGAATGGAATAAAACCTCTAAAAGCTCTTAAAGGCCCTCAGGAACGACTCTCCAGTGGTTTAGTTGAGGTTGTATGATGGGAGACAGAGAAATATTCTGGTTGAGGTGGAATTCCATGGAACCTCCTAATGCCCTGTCCCTGCAGCTCAGGGTGAACTGGAGACAAACCCTGGCAGGGCCTCAGCCCAAACAGGACCCTCCCGATGACTAGTCCGAGGTGGAAGTCACTCAGCTTCTCTGAGCCTCAGTTGTTGCAGTGACAATCTCTGTGGGGTGGATGTGAGGGCCACGCTGGAGAACACACGGGGACACCTCCCCTGGACCTGCAGTCATTTCCCTTTCCTGTGGCTCACACTTGTCCTGCTGAGCCTGCTTCTTTGCACAGTGACCCACCAGGGGCTATGTCCTCTAGTCCTTCCTCCTTCCCCGCCACTGCCTCGACTCTGCTAAGTGGGGAGTCTTCCGGAATAGGGTGGACCATGGTACCAAGGGTAGGGTGCCTGGAGAGCTGGGCACAGGGTAGTGGTACCAGGAAGGCAATGTGATGCCCTGGGACCTGGACATTGGGACCCCCTGGACAAACTTTTCACAGGTACACACCAATTTCCTTTTTTTTTTTGGTACTGGGGATTGAACTCAGGAGCACTTTGTCACTGAACTACATCCCCAGACCTTTTTATTTCTCTTTTGCAACTGGGTCTTGCTAAGTTGCTTAGGGCCTCCCTAAATTGGTGAGGCTGGCCTTGAATTTGCAATTCTCCCGCTGGGATTACAGATGTTGCCAACGTGCCCAGTATGAATATTAGTTTCTATGGGAAAAATTCCCAGGGACACACATAGTTTCTGACTGGATTTATTGCATACCATCCGTCTTGTTCTATGTACTACAGATGGGCCAGCACAGGTTTGCTCCTAGGGAAGACTGGCTAAGCATGGTGGGGGTTTGATTTCTTCTCTTCTAGAAGAGTTGCGGCAAATACTAGGCTGTCAGTCTCATGCTCTTTGGGTTTCTGCCTTGTCACAGCTGGCGGCTCACAGTTCATTCTGAGCTCCCGTGGAGAGAGCAGGCAGGAGCAGGCTGCTGCAGGTGCAATGTCCACTGGGTTCCACTGACTTCCTTCCCCAGGGGCTCTCTGCTGGAGCTGCCACACCTGGGGACTCCTGGGGGTGGAGGATAAAACTGTGGGAGCAGAGTAGCTCATACTCAGAGCCAGGTTCTCAGGACAGGTTCTGAGCTCCTTGTCATGGTGGAAGCAAGGTGGGAGAGAGGGACCCTGGCAAAGACTGGGAGGTGAGGCTGCTCCTGTGCTTGGCAGAGGGGTGTGTGCACTGGCTTCAGCTCCCATCTGGGAAAGGGAGACCAAGAAGGACCCTGGCTCCAGTTTCACCCAGCCCTGCCAGCAGCACCAGACGCCTCGTTCTGTGGTCTGTCCACAGACCTGCCAGCTGTTCTGGTGCATCTTGGATGCTCTGCTGCCATTCTCCGGTCCTTCCGCCTGCCGCTGTGCCATCCCCGCCCTTCTCACTGCGGAAGCAGGGGTGGTGGGGTTGGACCTGCGCTCCGGGAGGGGTGAAGGATTCGGAGGTTTAGGTCAAGTTTCTTCCTGCTGACGGCTCTGGGCCTTCTGGTCAGTAGCACTCTGGATCCTGGAGGACTGGGGCACCTTCAGCTCCTGGCCTTGGTCAGAAGGGCTCACTGTGAGTTTGTTTCCTCTCAGCCAGGACCCAAGGGTGCTGTGGATGCTGCCCCTGGGTGGGTGCAGGAATGGGGCTGGGGACATGGGGCTGGGCATGTGGGGATATGAGGCAAGACAGGAGGAGACCGGCCGTCCTCCCCAGCTGATGGTTCTCTTCCCCTTTCCACTCCCATGCCACCGCGCTCACAGAAGAGGAAGCGATGTCATCACATATGTGCACGCCTGTCCTTCTGGCGTGGCCTCTGGGTCACCACTTCCTGTTTCTGAGTCATCAGGAAGGTAATTTCCCCCCTGCTCCACACCCCCGGGGGCACTCATCACTCAGCATCTCCCTCGCGGCCCCCTCTCTCTCCCTTCCATAAAAGCAACAACAGAAAATTACCTTCCCCAAACTCCTAAGCCAAACACTCTGCAGCTGCTAGTGTGAGCTGCTGCGGCCGATTCCAGGTCTCAGCCCCTTTTTGGACGGGGAGCTGAGTGCCTGGATTTAATCCCCTAGTTAAATAAAAGAGAAGATGGCTCTCGAGTGTCTCTCTGTGTGCACCTCAATCTCTCGGAGACCCTGACTGCTAAGGGAAGTGGGCGGTATTTGGTTGCTCCCCCAAACACAGAATGAATCAAACTCCAGGATAAGATGACCCAGGAGGCCTGCGGTGGCCCAGGAAGGATGGCGTTAGCATCACTGAGGAAAACCTCAGGAGCTATCTCTGCAGTTTCTCACGGAGGTTTTCTCCTCTTCCTCTCCTTTCCCCTTCCTCTCACTTTGCTTCCCTCCCTCGGTTCTTTTTCATTTGGTCACTCCTTTTTTTTCCTCCTTAAATTGCATACTGTACTGCCCCTTTTTCCCCCTCCGATTTTCAGGAGAGGGATGTGAACAGTGGGATCAGAACTAAGTGCCTGGGGCTCAGTTATTCATTCAACAAGCACGGGATGAGTAGCTACGGTACGCCTCGTGCTTTGGTAGGCACTGGGGCTCAGAGGTGTGTAAGACACTCCTCAGGCCGTCAAGAGTCTCACGGTTGGTGGAGTGTTTCCTAAACTGGTCTCTGGTATCGAGTGCAGAAAAATCACAGAATGGGGGTAACCCAAGGATCATGGGAACATGGAGACCAGACCTCACAGACACCTGGGTGAGGGTGGAAGATTCCCTGAGCAGCAGAGGCCCCTGAGGGGCTGGGGTTGCTGGAGATCACAGAGCCACGTCTGCTGGGGGTTGACTGCCGGAGGGTGAGGAGGGAGTGGGAGTGTAGACGTGGGGCTCTGAGCATGGGCTGAGCTTCTGAGGACAGAGACCAGGGGCAGGGGCAGGGTTTGTCATTTATTTTTTAATATATGACAGCAGTTCAGTGGAACGGGCTGTGTCAGGGACCCACCGAGTGGCAGGCGCTGAGCCAGGCACTGGGACTCGAGAGTGGACGACCCGGGTTTGACCTGCATCCTCAACATTCTGCTGGGAAAGACAGACAGACACACAACGGACATTTTAAGTGTTAGGATCCAGATAGGGACAGAGCTCCGAGGAGCATCTAGTGAAGTTGGGGTTCAGGGAGGCCTCTTGGGGAGAGGGTTATAAATTTACTTTTTGTACCCAGTTTTTACTTTCGTATGAATTTCTCAACTTTTTTTTTTTGGTGTGTTCTTAGCCGTCTTAGCCATGTTAAGTTTCTTAGAGCTCATGCCAGTACATAACTTCACCTTGTGTAGCCATCACTATTGTCCATTTCTAGAACCTTCTCATCAACTCCTGCTGAAACTCTGGAGCCATTAATAATACCTAAGCCCTCCCAACTCTTTTTTATTATTAATTTTTTATATATGACAGTGGAATGCATTCCAATTCATATTCCACATAGACAGCACCATTTTTTATATCTCTGGTTGTAAACAAAGTATATTCACACCAATTCGTGTCTTCATACATGTACTTTGGATAGTGATGTCCATCACATTCCACCATCATGCCCTCCCTTCCCCTCCCACCCCTCTGCCCTATCTAGAGTTCGTCTAATCCTTCCACGCTCCCCCTCCCTATCCCCAGTATGAATCAACCTCCATATATCAGAGAAAACATTTGGCATTTGTTTTTTTGGGGGGATTGGCTGACTTCACTTAGCATTATCTTCTCCAGCTCCATCCATTTACCTGCAAATGCCATGATTTCATTCTCTTTTGTTCCTGAGTAATATTCCATTGTGTACATATGCCACATTTTTTATCCATTCATCTCTGAAGGGCATCTAGGTTGGCTCCACATTTAGTTATTGCCTCACCACTCTTGATTATCATCGGTATGCTAATGGTGTAAGGAATTTCCTGCAGCCAAATACACAGAGAGCTGTAGGAGTTCAATAGTGATGGAGACACTGGGAACTGTTCTTGCCAGAGACCCACACTGACGAGATGAGCTGGGTTCAAAAGAGCTGGCTGCAGCATTTAAGCTAAGAAAACGTCGAGAAAGCACAGGACACAGAAGTAATTTTCTCAGGGAGGTGGGACTGCTCTGTAACCTCAAGTGTCCTCTTCCATGCTGGAAGGCAAGACAGCGTGCACCCGGAATCTCTTTATTTTTACAGGGGGGGCACATAAAAGAGTTTAGATAGAATGTTCTTCACTGAATAAGGCAGAGGATAAGGTTCCAAAGGGCCCAATCCCATTGGTAAGGCTCAAGCCCAGAGCTGAACCTAACTTCTTGGCCAAGTGAAGGTGAAGGCCACTTGCTTTGCACAGCATGTGGCATGAGACACCCCCTTTACTCAAGGCTGAGAGGGGGTGCTTAGCTGGTGGACAGGAGGCCTCCCGCAGACTGTGTGGTGGGATACAAGAGAAGGGCTGAGGCAGACCAGATGGCAGAGTTAAGTAAGAGCAAAGGCACAGGGTGGGAAGAAAGCAAGCTCACGATGAGAAGATGTCGTAGGGTTCAATCCCCAAGTCCTCACCGCTCTCCCCAGCCCTGGCAACCTCCATGCTCCGGTCTGGCTCTCCGTTTGACCACGCTGGGTCCCTCACGGAAGCTGAGGGCATTTGTCCTCTTGTGACTGGCTTATTCCACTTGGTGGTGCGCTCAGGTTCCTCCTTTCTTTCCAAGGCTGGATAACTAGCATTACATCGTAGGGAAAGACCACACTGTGTTCATCCCTCCGTCTGTTGATGGACACCTGGATTATTAAATGCTGTTTAAAGTAAAACTTGGCCAAGTCCAGGATGGGGTGGGCCAGGCAGAAAGAAGCCAAGGGCCGGGAGGACGTTGTAGGTAGTGCTGCCCTGATTAGGGAAGACCAGGACACGTATCCATGCAGCTCAGAGTGGCGGAAGAAAGCCCTGGCGGGGTTGAGAGGAGGTAGGGGAGGCCTGGGACCTGGAGGCTGGTCGTAGCTCCTGACCTCAATTTTCTTGGTAGATATGAGAATGGAGGGTGGAACACGGAGCCGGGTCTGATGGGACTAGGGGAGCTGCAATGTGCAAAGCCAGTCTGGAGTCCAAACCAGGGTCAAGGGTGACAGTGGTGTGGACTCACAGCCCTGCTGGGAAGTCCTGGGTCCACAGGCGTCCTGCCTGCTCCAGGTGGGACTTCCTTCCACAGGTCCCAGGGGTTCCCTCTCTCTTCATAGCTTCTAATTTGCATTCCCTGCTCTCCAAGCTGTTAACTAAGGTTTGGGACTAGAATTGTGTGACTTCAAAATGAATACCATGGGGAACTTGAAACAGGGACGAACCCAGAGAGACTTTTTGTTCGGTTTGTGTTTTGAGTCGGGGTCTCATTATGCTGCCCAGGTTGGCCTTCGACTCTTGAGCTCAAGTGATCCTCCTGCTTCAGCCTCCCCGCTAGCTCGGTGATAGGCTCAGAGGACCTCCTATGGGGTGCTGATCTCTCTGGGGACACCAGCCTGTGTCCTTGTGCCCAGCATAAAGCTGCAGTCCAGGGCCCAGTCCTTGCATGACTGCTGTCCTCTCGGTGGGTCACACTCTGCCTCATGCACTGGAGTTGCCCCTGTCCACTTAATCCTAATCCCTCCTAATCGGCCCTTGGCGGTGAGAAGATATCAGGTTCGGCAGCCTGGCCGGGAGCGCCCCTCCCGACTCCGGGTGAGTCTTCCGGGCATGGCAGGCCCGATTCGATTTCACGTATTATTTGGGCTCATTTACGGGTTATTTTGGAAGCATGGCTTTGTGCGGAGCTGGGAGCCTGGCTGCGCATTATGCAACCGTTTCGGTCTGCGGCGCTGAGGCTGCTGCCTCTCCCAGCACAGGGCTCTGAGCTGGTGGATTTGCTGGGAATGCGTGTAATTGAACTTCTTAGGTTCCCAGCAGAGGGAGGAGAGAGACAGAGACAGAGACAGAGGGGGAGTTGCACAGGCACTCTGCTCCCCAGAGAATGACCTTGGCTCTGAGCTGCTAATGAGGAAAGAGGGGTGGAGAATAGACAGGTGGACAGACTTTCTCCGTCCAGAGGCCCAGAGCCGGGGCAGGAGGTCTCTAGAGGCCATGACTGTAAGGGAGAAAGGAGGAGAAGGGAGGAAGGGGAGGGGTGCGGGAGGAAAAGAGAGAAAGGAAGGAGGGGTTTGGTAGAGGACGTGGCAAAGTGTGCATTAGGAGGCCATTTTTACTCGGGCAGCCCTGTTTCTGGAAGCAGCAAGCTTCCCCGAGGTTGTCCCCTCCTTAAGTACTCTTTTGGGGTCTGCCTTCCGGTGGGGGTCCGAAAGCGTAAGTTCATGTAGTAGGAATTCCGGAGGGAAGGTGTGACGAAGGCCTTTTGAGTCCAGGGGTGTCTCTGCCTCTGGTCTCCAGCTTTCACGCTACAGCATAGGTGTCAGCTGCCCTCTGGGCCCTGTCCCAGGGTCCTGCAGGCTGGTCTGCAGACACAGATGGTGGTTCATGAGCCAGGCCGCCACCATGCCTTACCTGGCCCCTTCAATAGTTACTTAACTCACCTCCTGGTTCTGCTTTTCTCTCTCTTCAGTGCAATCTCCAGAGAGCTGCTAGCAAAATCATCTTAAAGGGTCAATTGGCTTAGGTCAGACCTATTTATAAAACTCAAGTCCTTCTCAGTGCACGTGGACTACAATCCAGACTTCTTACCATGGTCTGCAGGATCTAAAGGAGCTGACTCTGCTCTCTCAGAGGTTCTGAAACTCATGATGCAGTCTCATGGGTACTGCTATCTTCTTTACTCAGCATATTCCAGCCACTCTGAACATTTGGTTCTTCTCTGCCACAGGACCTTAGCATGTGCTGCTGTTTTGGCATGGAAAATGCTGATTCCACTCTTCATCTGGCTAATTTTCTTTCACTGTTTGGGTCTCAGCTCACGTGTCACTTTCCTGAAGAGGAGAGACCTTCCCTGACCTCCTAATGCCCATTACACGCTCTTTGCTTGGAGTTTCTTGGTGCACAAAGAAAGAAACAAGGTTGAGTTCCCAAAACCTCATTGTCAGGATGGAGAGAGAATGCTAGCTCTCTGACCTGATTTGAAAAGAAATTTCCTTCATGGGGTCTTCTGTAGGAATCTGCAAATGACACAGAGTGTCCTCAACAAAACCACAGGATTAAAGGTGGACCGTGTGGACAGAAATCACTCAGTTCCCGGAGGCCTCTGCAGGAGGACCCGCCAGGGACGGCTTCACTGAGGATGCGAGTGAGAGCTCTTCCCTGCCGTTGGGAGGATCTGGAGCAGCTGGAGCAGAAGACGGCCCGAGCAGGGCTTGATGAAGCTTGGGAATAAAAGCTCATGAAGGTCTGGCCACTTGAGGGGCATGGTTCTCCTTGGCTCAGTCTAATTTCTTCTGGTCCCTGAGGTCGACTGCTTGTCTCCGTAATGCGAACGCACGCCTCTGCTGCCATGTCCAGGGTGGCTTTGGGGTGAATCCCCAAAGGAGCTGATCCTTGTCCACCTTCCGTGTCCACTTCTCCCTCATCCACCCAAACACTTCCCAGCGAGGCCCAGCAGGGCGGGAAGGGGGCCAGGGTGGAGTGAGGGAGGCGCTCGGGGTCCCCTGAGCAGACCTGAGCGGGCTTCTGCAGTCACGTGGCTCCTGGGACCCTGACCCGCACTGGCCAGCACCTGCCCTTAGCCCTCTGGGTTATCGTCTGTTTGCACTTGAACCTGGATTCAGGAGTGGGGGGGGAAGCCGGGAGAAGGGCGACAGGCAGGGAGGAGGAGCCGGACATTCAGTGAAACACGGTTCCAAAAACATCAGACTTGGTTTCTCTACGTTGTCGAGGAGGCTTTTAAAGAGCAGCTGCCTCTTATTAATCCTGTTTGGGCTGATCCTCTTCCCGCCAGCCGTGCTCCGGGCTGTGCCAGCATAAACGGCCTGGTGGAAGTGGCGGGCACTCCGGGTGACGTCAGTGGCTGGGTTTGGGCCTCAGATCTCAGCCCAAGCAGCTGAGAACACAGCACCTGGGTCCCCTTCCAGGGAGAAGAGAAAATACTCTGCCCACGGCCCTAGAGGGCCCGCAACTCCTGGGAGGACCCTGAAGATGGAAGGGCCTCCAGGGCCCAGCCCAGAGGTGGGGCTGACCTTGCAGAAGGAGGGACATAGTCACTGTGTGACCTAGGAGCTGGCCAGGAGTCCCCAGCACCACAGAGGTCCCTCAGCTTGGGTAGGGGACAAGAGTGCCCTTGGGAGTCATGGGGCCCCAAGTTGGAATATCGGCATTGACTGGTCTCTGAGCAGTGTCCACTCAACCCATACCACATGCCGCCACATCGGTGCCCATCAAAGAGGGCGGGAGTGTCTGCACGGGAGGGGCCATCGCAGGTAGAACCTGGTGGAGAAGATGCTCCATGACTGTCTCATCCTCTGCTTTCTCCCTCCTCTCTCTCCTCCTTCAGAGAGAGCTACTGCTGTCCTTGGGGTGAAGTGGAGGGTGCCATCCGTGAGGAACAAGCCCTTCTGGTTCTGCAAACCCCGAAAGGCTGGGGAATCAGAAGCAGGAGCATGGCCAGGGGTGGACAAGGCAGGCTGGTGGAATGTTTGCATAAGCAGCTGTTAGAGACAATATTTGCTCCCCCGTCCTCAGGTAACGGCCACTCCACCTGTCACCACCCTCCTCACTCCCTTCCCAAAGCCTGGAGATGGATTCTGGCACTCAGTTACGTGTTGAGTGAATCTTCACCTAGTGACCACTGAGGGTTCCTCAGCCCCTCTGCTGCTGGGTCTGCCCGACACTGGCAGTCAGGGCATATTCTGGGAAAATAGACCTGTCCCAGACACAAGACCTGATGGAAGGGATGGAGTCCCCCCCGGAGTGGCCCATGATGCATGAGCTTCGCCCCTGCAGGAAGAACCCTGAGTAAATGCCTGGTACCTAACCATGGAGTGTGAGAAGAAAAAGTCTAGAATCACCAAAAATTTGAGGCAAGATTATATCCTGTAAGATATGGAAGATGGAGATCCTGACAGAAAAATTAATGGAAAAAAAGAGTCGAGACAATGCAGGGGATATAATTAAAAATTCAAAACATATCAATGCCATCCATGAGATAAGATAAAATGTATCTATGAAATAAGAACAGGATGTTATATAAGAAAACAGTCAGATAAAAGAATGGGACTTTTGAGAATTAAAAGATGATAGTAGAAATTAAAAACAAACAAACAAACAAACAAAAAACAGTAACTAATGTTGTGGGAACCTCCCAGAAAACAAAATGAGAGGACAAAAAAGTAAATGCTAGAAAAGATGAGAAAATGAGAGAATCAGTCCAGAAGCTCAAACATCTGACTATTAGGAGCTTCAGAAAAAGAGAAAACAGAAGGAGCTAATTATCAAAGAAATGAGAATAAATTTCCAGGTCTTCTGGAGAACTGGATTTCCAGACTAAAAGGCCCAGTTAGAACCTAGTGTAATAGACGAAGAAGAATTCAGGATCCTAGGGATAAAGAGAAGTTATCAAAAGCTACTAGAGAGGAACAGGTTGTGTACAAGGGACCAGGACTCAGAATGGCATAGGAGTCCTTAACACTTTGGAGATAACACGACAGTGCCTCCTTATTTCAAGGGGAAATGATTTACAGCTAAAACTCCTTGTTGCAAGAAATGACCAGTCAAGAGAGAAGGTAGACTTAACAGGGCTCAAAGCATTTGCTTTTCTTGTACCCTTTTTCAGAAAGCTACTGTAGGATGTGTTCCACCAAAATGAGGATGTAAATGAAGAAACAGGAAGGCTTAGAATCTAGGAATCAGGGTTTCTAAAACTGAGGGAGACACAGAAAATCTATGGGATGATGGTGAAGGAAAGTTCCAGGATGAGACATCTGGGCAGCCAGCCCAGAGATAATCCTTCCATATAGAACTGACGAAGGAGGGATTACACGAGAGACACATCTTAAGTGGTGGATTTCCTCATGTGTTTCTCTGAATTGAGAGGAGTTTTACTGTTCTTTTGGAAAATGCAGGGCTTAATTAGAGTAGAAGAAACAGATTAAAAAAAAAAAAGAGGCAATTATATTAAAAATGTGTACCAGAAAAAATATAATCACAGTATACTAAATGTATGAGACATGTAGACATATTCATATAAATGTTGAACAATTTAACCACTAATCATGACATAACAAGCTGGAGAAGATGAAGGAAGAAAAAGGGGAGTTTGTATGATGGGTTGAGGGCAGCAAGGGATCTGAGGGCCTGGGATGCTGAGGCCAAGATGCTAGCAGGATTGTCTCCCACTGTAGAAAATGATGAACCCTCATTCTCCATAGCAGGAAGATAAGAGAATCTTTAAACAGAAAAAGTTGAAATAACATGTGTTATTTAGAAAAATGGGGATTACAGAAGAGTTTTTTTTAATTGCTATAAGCCTATTGCTGTATTGGGCTTCAAAAGCTATGCTTATGTATCCATTTGATTTAAAAAAAATGAAAGAGAAGTGAGGCGTGTTTATTGCACAGCTCAGCCGCAGAGACTGTCATCCAGAAATGGGATCCCGCGTCACGGTAACCTTATTATTATTTTTTTCAGATGGGAAAAGCCCAAGTGCGATTATAAGTTAAAATCTTTTTTTAAAAAATATTTATTTTTTAGTTTTCGGCGGACACAACATCTTTTGTTTTTTTTTGTATGTGGTGCTGAGGATCGAACCTGGGCCGCACGCATGCCAGGTGAGCGCACTACCACTTGAGCCACGTCCCCAGCCCCATAAGTTAAAATCTAAGGAATGGATGGAAAGGCAGACGATAAGGAAAAGGGGGGACTAATGTTGCAGTGATAGTGTATAAAATAGAGGTGGATGAATGGATTAACCTTGGAACCTCTGGAGGAGGTGGATAGGTCCAGCTTCAGAAAGACTTTGGAGGGGGTGGGAGGGTAACCTGAGAGCAGTCTTTCTTCTTTTTTCCTTTTATTTTTGGTACCAGGCATTGAACCCAGAGGCATTTAACCACTGAACCACATCCCCAACCCTTTTTTTTTTTTAAGATTTTGGGACAGGGTCTCACTAAATTGCTCAGGACCTCACTAAATTGCCAAGGCTGGCCTTGAACTTGAATCCTCCTGCCTCAGCCTCCTGAGCTGCTGCGATTGCAGGTGTGTGTCACTGTGCCTGGCTGTTTTGTTTGTTTGTTTGCTTTTGTTTTTGATAAGAGGCAAAATTCCTTATTGAAGCAGAGATACCTTGTTAGAAAGAAGGTCTAGGAGAACATCAAGTTTGGAATCTTACTGTGGAGGCTGAGAGACAGCGCTGACCCAGGAGTGTCTGGGAAGACTCAGAGCTCAGCCCAGCGTGGACACTGAATGTTGGGGATGGCAAGTCTCCCAGTCGAGCTTTTTCTCTAGCAAGCGTTACAATCCCGGGGAGCACGGATGGTCGGGATGTTGGGGGTTGCTCGGTGAGTACAACACGGAGCAGGACAGCAGTTGAGAGTGATGGCCAGCGGTGGTTGGTGTTCGCTGCTTTGGACTGGTTGAGACAAGGGTGAGATGAAACATAGCAATGTGGACGGCCTGGGAGAACAGGTGTCAAGGGCCCGGGTGCCCCGTGATGCTGGGGAGCCGAGTGGGAAGGAAGCAAGGGAGGGAGGATGTGGCCAGGAGAGGCATTTCCCTGGAGGTGGACCCTCGAGTCTGAGAGACTCCAGTTTTGGAAGTAGAGCAGTTGCAGTGTGGATCAGTGACCTTGGGATGCTGAGGCCAAGGTGCTAGCAGGATTGTCCCCCAGTGTGGTGGCAATACTGAAGGTAGGGATGAAGCTAGTGAGCCAGCTGCCAGCCCTTGATAGATAGGTGTCCTGGATTTCCCAGAAGGTCAGGACCGTGGATACTATGAGGAAAGTCAGGGAGTGGCAGAGCCAGACAGCATGGGGGGTAAAGAGGGAGGGACTTTCAAAATAGAGAAAAACAGGGAGATTCCCCTGGCTCTTGCATATAGGACCAGGGACATGTATACTGCCATTCTAGAGGGCCATGGAAGGAAGGGATGGCCTCAGGGAAGGGTCAGATTCAGCTTAGGCAGGTCGGTGGAAGGGATGTTTTTCAAAGGCGTGGGTGAGGCTGGGTACAGTGGCACACACCTGAAATGCCAGCAACTTGGGAGGCTGAGGCAGGAGGATCACAAGTTCAAGGACAGCCTCAGCAACTTGGTGAGGCCCTAAGCAAGTTAGAGAGACCTCATCTCAAGATAAAAAAATAAGAAAAATTGGAGATATAGTTCAGCAGTAGTGCACCCCTGCATTCAATTCCCAGTATGGATAAAATAAAATAAAATCTAAAAAGGCGTAGATGGGGTTTCAAGTTAGCAGAGAGGCAGAGCCCTAGGTGCTGTGGACTGAGGTCAAGGAGGATTAGAGGACTGGTGTAGGAAAGTTCTGATGTAGAAGAAATGTTTACTTTTATTGGGAAAAACAAATAAACAACAACAACACACCCCAAACACCAGGCAAAGGTGAGGAGAAGGGGAAGATACGGAGATGGCCCCACTCTGGCCCCAAGGAGCTCACAAAAAGGAAAAGGAGTCACCAAACAGCCCTACAGGAGCCGGAGAAGTGGGCGCTTGCTGCACGGCGGAGTCGCTATTTAGGGCCAGAGTGGCACTGTTTCATAGGGCGACACAGACTCCGGGGCTTCTGATGGCAGCTTACGCTCAATTTATTTGAGGACAGGGAGCTTCGAAGGATCATTCTCCGGGATTTACTAAAATCCCGTTGGGAGTCTTCAGCCCACACGGACTCCCTGCGGGACCCACTAAAACGCACTTCGCCGTCTCTGGGAGCTGCCAGGTCGGTCACCCTCCGAGGTCCCCCACGTAGGCCGGCCAGGCTCCCCCCCACCCACGCTTGACCGCAGGACCCCAGCAAGTCCACGTGCAGTCTGTCCGGCTCCCCAGCCCGCCCCTGGCTCCTGACCTCTCTGATCACGCCATGCGTGGGTCAGTGTCCCTCCAAGCTCCCGAAGGGCCTGCCTCCCAGTTCACCAAGGGACACCAAGGCCGAAGGCTGCGACGTCCCGCGGTGCTCCCCCTTCCCCTGGGAATCCCTGACTCGGGAGGCCTCCTCCCCCGGCTGCTGTCATGGTCATGGAGCTCGCTGGTGCTGGGTGCTCCGGTCCCTCTCTCAGGTGCCTGCCTGGGCCTTTGGCCCCATCTTTTGTCCCTCCAGGCTGTCTGCATTAACCCACCCTTGGCTCTCTGCGCTGCCCTAGCTGGTATCCTTAACCCGTCCTTCCCCACAGATCCTTCCTCTCCGTCAGTGACTGCAGTTAAGTCTTTCCCATCCTGAACACCCCAAGGTACCTCCCCACCCGCCCTGGATCTCCAAACCCCTGACCCACCTCCATCCGATCGCAGACTGCTGCTGATGTGCCTCTTTTGATAGCCGTCTCCGAGGGAATTCTTTTTTTGCCCTGGATTTTCTAGAGCCTTCCTCTGAGTCTGATATCATCATGTCTCTCAGCATATTATGCTTTGGCTTCCAGGACTCCACAGTCTCTTTATTTTTCTTTTATATTCACAACCTTTGTTCACAATCTTTCAGGAGTTCCTTTGTCTTCTTTTTCAGGGTTTGAGGTCCCCTGCTTGGGTCCTGTGCTTGGCCCATGGTCCTTCTTCACACAGGGCTCATCCGGACCTCAGTTACCACCTGGATGTGGGCAGCTTCCTGGTCTCTGGGGAGCACCAGACTTGTAGGTTCTGAGCCTCCTGGATCCTCTGCTCACCGTCTTGACACTTGACTCATCTTCCTCAACTAGTTCTCTCTGGTGACTTCAATGCCATATGTAGCTCCTGCCCCATCCAAACCATGACTATAAGACCTGCCAGTCTTCCTTTCTAATTAAATTTTAAATTTCTCCCCATCTTAATCTGTGCTAGTAATGCAGCACCCTGGGCTGGGCAAGTTGTGAAGAAAAGACTTTTTTTTGGCTCACAGTTTTGGTCCAAGACTGAGGGCTGCATCTGGTGATGACCCTTTGTACTTCTTCTTTTGAGAAATGTCTTGTTCAGTTCACTTGTCCATTTATTTATTTATTTTGGTCCTGGTATTGAACCCAGGGGTGCTTAACCACTGAGCCACATCCCCAACCCTTTTTATTTTTTATTTAGAGACAAGGTCTCTCTAAGTTGCTTAGGGTTTTGCTAATTTGGTGAGGCTGGCTTTGAACTTGAGATCCTCTTGCCTCCGCCTCCCAAGCCACTGGGATTACAGGCAGGCACCACCACATTGGGTTTGCTGGCTCATTTATTAATTGGTCTCTCTTTTTTTTTTAACGTTGCTTTTTTGAGTTTCTTTATATATTGTGGATATTAATCCACTGTCAGAAGGGCAAAGGTTTTCTCCCATTCTGTAGGATCTCTTCACCTTCTTAATTGTTTCCTTTGCTGTGCAGAAGCTTTTTAATTTGATGCCATCCCATTTACTAATTCTTGGTATTATTTCCTGAGCTTTAGGGGTCTTATGGAGAAAGTCGTTACCTATACCTACATGTTGGAGTATTGACCTCTACATTTCCTTCTAGGCGGTGCATAGTTTCTGGTCTAATTCCTAGCTCTTTGATCCATTTGGAGTTGAATTTTGTCTCTCTGTGTTTATGAGGTCACCAGATTCAGTCATGGGAGCTCCATCCTAATAACCGCATCAGCTGCTAAGGGTCCCGCCTCTAAGTCCCATAGGTGGATTTAGTTTCCACCCTCTTAATTCCTCACGTAGGGTTAACCCTAACATGAGTCTTGGAGGGGACACACCGTATTCAAACCACAGCATCCCTCTACCTCTATTCCTGTCACAAACACAATAATTTGGGTCTTTATTAGTTTCTGACTTACTTTTGTAACAGTTTCCCGACTTATTCTGCCTCTAATCTTGTCCCTGTTAAATCTACCCTGCACACATCTGCCGTGGCAATTTGTCAAAAAAAAAATGCTGATCTGACCGTGAAGCTCACCTTTTTAAACTCTCCCATGGCTCTGCCCTGGGTGCAGGATGAAGTCCAAAGTCGCCAACGGTGGGCAGAGCCCTGCACACACTTGCTTCTCCCGCCTTCCGACCTCCTCAGCCCTCCTTCCTTCCTGCTTGCCTCTGCCTGGCTCTAACAGTGCCGGCCACCTCTGCATTCTCCGCCTTTGCTGGGCTCCTGCTCATGTCATGCTTTTGCTGAGACTGTCCCCTTGGTGAAGATGGGAATTGTCCTTTGCTTGTACCTTCTTTGAATAATTCCTACTCATCCTTTAGGATCCAGTTCAGGTGCTCCTCCTCGAGGAAGCCTTCCTCGAGCCCTCAGATCTCTTCTGCCCAGGGTCCTCCAAACCCTGCGTGTGTATGAGCACTGTGGTCTAATGCAGAATGCAAGGCCTTGGGCAAGGGACTTGTGACTTGGAGGCTCCTTTTGCCATCTGTTGATCAGGGGTGATGGTAATTAATTTATAGAAATATCAGGAAGGTTACCTTGAATAATGTGCACGTAGTACACGCGTGTAGTAGGCACTCAGTAAAAATGGCAGCTGGTGGGATCACCGGCGTCTTCATCTCTGCCTCTATTAAAATAGTCTGTGTAGCCCAGAGGTGGGGGGAGGGCTTTTCCTCATCCCTTTAAGCTCTTGTTCATGCATGAAGTGCTCTCTGGGAATTCAGTCTTGCTGCCTTTGACCTGCGCTCTTCTAGGCAGATGTTGCTAACTGTTGCCTTTGTCCTGTGGAAAGGGTCAGTTCCCCAGTCTTCCAGAGATGGTCCAATCCTCTTCTGATCAAATAATGAATCATAGTGGAAGAATCTCTCTCTCTCTCTCTCTCTATCTCTCTCTTTCTCTCCCTCTTTTGAGGGGACTGTGTAGATGTCAAAAGAACAGGACAGGGTGAACTGAATGGAGACTGTATCTGTATCTAATTTGCTTGTTCCCTTGCACTTACCAGGGAAGGGCGTTACAAATGGAGGTCTTTGAAAAGAGGATGTCCCCTGTGGCCGCTCCCTGTCTTCTGACCTATTTTCTCCTCCTTTGCCCCATTCCCATTCCCAGGAAACTCCACCCATCTCCACAGGAAGTGAAGGTTCCCCCCTCCCCCCAGCCCTGCTGTTACAGATCAGCATGGGATTCATGGTGGGATTGCAATATATTTTTAGCAATTTATGGCATCAATTGGTCTATTTCTGAATGAGAATGTTCCAATCTTTTCTTTTTTCTGTCAGTGATGTAGCTTTGGGACACAGAGTTATATGGTTTGTCCCCTAACTCAGATTACTCCTTCCTGGGACATCAGTATCACAATGCAGGGGAACTTTGGAATTCCATATCAGGTCTATAAAGCATTTCCAAAGGTGGTTGACTATGTAATTCACTCAGCAAGCTTTTATTGAGGTCTTACTAGCTCATTCACCAATTTATTGATTGGGGTTATTTATTTATTTATTTTTTGGTGTGAAGTGTTTTTGAGTTCTTTACATGTCCTGAATATTAATCTTCTCTCAGAGGAAAAATTGGTAAAGATCTTCTGAAGGCTCTCTTCACCCTATTGTTTTCTTTGCTGTATAGGATTTTCATTTAATGCTCCCATTCATTGATTCTCAGCATCATCTCCTGAGCTATCGAAGGCCTAGTGAAGAAGCTGTTGCCTGCACCTGTTTCTCAGAGTCCTTGTTTGTCTAGATCTGGGTGTTTTGTGGGCCCAGGTTTCTTCTGCATGGAAATGCAAATGCTGTCGGATTAAGGCGTAGAAAACTGTCAGAAGCCCTAAGCATGCTGGGAGGAGCTGGGACTTCAAATAAAGCTGTTGTCTTGGAATATAGATCCAGACTCCAAGAAACGCATCCCTGGGCCAGCTATGTTTGTTGAGAAGAGACGGGAAGGAGTTTTAGAGAAGTGTGAGTTTATTCTGCAGGAGGAAAGACTGAGCAGAAGGAGGGATGAGGGAGGGCTCTGCATTCAGGAAGATGTTTCCAGAGTTTGGAAGGGAAAGAACAAGCTGCAGTCATGACTCTTTGCAGTTGGTAGGCTCAGTGCTTTATCTTCTTAGCATTTAAAAAAAATATTATATGAGATGCTTCTAGGGACATAAGATGCTTCTATGAGAAAGTCTGTTTCCATCAAAGTCAGCATTTCCCATAGAGAAGACAGAGAAGGTGGAGAGGAAAGAAGGGGAGAAGGAAGAAGGAGGAGGAAGGAAAAACGGTGTGTGTGAAGAGGTGGGAGAAGGGGAAGGAGAGGAGAAGGAGGAGGGAGAGGAAGAAGGACAAAGCAAAGGAGCAAAAGGGGGAGGAAGAGGCAGAGGAAGGAGGAACAGGAGAGGAAGGTGAAAAAGAGGGAGAAGAAAAGGAAAGAAAAGGAAAGAGATATTTGATGGTCAATGTTAAATCAAAGGCATATTCTGTCTTGGATTTTGTATATTTCTGCCAATGAGCTAACCCCAGACCTGCGAGTGTGAGTCTATGAAGGCCATTTGTCAGCCAGAGAGTAACTGGAGTTGTGAGGAGCCATTTAAGACATTGCTGAGGAAATCAAGGATATTTAACTGGAGAGAAGTCCAGGCCCATAGGAAAGCTGTTTTCCACGGTGGGAGGTGGAGTCCTGGACGAAGGGCATCCCTCAAGTGCCCATGGAGGAAAGGTGGAAACGGGCAGCCTTGGGGCCACGATGATGTTCCTTCCATGTGCTTCCAAAATGACGAATACTCCTCCCTCCTGGGTCTCATTCTCCGCACTTCCTCGCTCTTTCCTGGACAGGGAAGCGGCATGTCTGCCAAAGTTCTTACTTCTAAGTAACGGAATGCACACTTCCTAACTTAAGCAAAAGGTGGTTTATTAAGGAATCTTACATACCTTACAGGACCCCTGGGGAGGCCAGATAAGCAGACTGGGTGCTGCACAGGGAGACTAAGCATATAGGAGCCCTGAGCTGCGGCCACACCCAGCCTTATACAGAGCTGTTCCAGCAAACCTTCCCCCTGGCACTGATCTACCTGGGACTGGATCTAGGAGGCCAGTGTAGCCAGATATCACTACCACACTTGCTCCAATCCATCTGCCCACACAGCCACTCCTCCTGTGACTCCTTGTGTCCCGTCTCCTGCAGATCTGCCTCCTGTGGTGGGCCACTTGCTGCATCTGTGCTGCTGGCCGTCTGGGGCCTACAGTGCCTCTGATTCTCCTTTGGGAAGGGGTATTAGGCAACAGATTGGATGGTGCCTGACCCAGTGGGGAGGGCTGTCTGCTATACCGAGTCTCCTGATTCAAGTCCAAATCTCACCCTGGGAGACGATGTTTAACCAGGTAGCTGGGCATCCCAGGGCTCTGTCAAGGTGACCTCAGCACAGAAGATGAGACTCATAATGACTGAATGAAGAATGCAAGATTTTGGTCCATTGCTTACATAGGTCATATATGTGAGTTTTAGGGATTATGTGTGAGTCTCAGAAATCAGAAGTTAATCCTGAGATTTGCCTTCATCTCCTAACTGATACCTCTCCTGGCACATGTCTGTGACCTGGGACTCAGGACAAGGTAGCTCCTGAGTTAGTGCTGAGACACCTTAGCCCATGAGATGGAGCCCTCAGCCGCTGGCTTAAGTGAGAAAATGTCCCTGCAAACCAGACTTTATTCCTGTAATATATTGTAAAAAATTTTCAGAGTTTTTTTTTTTTTTTTTTTTTTTTTTTAAATCTGGGATTGAACTCAGGGCCACTTAACCACCGAGCCTCATCCCCCACCCTTTTTTTGTATTTTATTTAGAGACAGGATCTCACTGAGTTGCTTAGGGTCTCGCTAAATTGCTGATGCTGGTTTTGAACTCTTGATCCTTTTGCCTCAGCCTCCTGAGCCTCTGGGATTACAGGCATGTACCACCATGCCCAGATTAGAAAAAATTTGATACTTTTATTTTAAATGTGTTATTAAGCACCCTCAACAGGTAAATTTATTGATAGTTTCCTAGCTTTCCAATTCATATGACTTGTTCTTCCATGATAAAACCAATTTTCTCCCCCAAAGCCCTTAAAGGTATTCTCTCTGCCACTCTGCATATTGTAAGCAATGATTTCTCAAAGAAAGTAAACTGTGATTTTTGGCTTATTATAAAAATGCTGTACAAGTTCTGTAATTCAGGGTATATTCGAGATGTAGTCCAAATTCCATCCTCAATCGTAGAGTGAGAAATTCCTGCATCTCTGCCTGGTAGATGGTTTGCTGTCAGGTCAAGAGAGGAACAAATACCTCATTTCTCCTCCACGGCTGATTTAGAGGGCACGGGTGTTTCTTTCATTTTTTTTCTGGTGACCTCTGAACATATCTTGGAGACTTGTTAAGGTGGCAAAAGTGGCAGATTCAAGGATCATTTTTTCAATCTGTAGAGAGAGGCCAACACTGACACCTCCTTTCATCATGGTCACAGACACAGACTGACCCCCCCCCCCTGCCTGGCTCACTGTTTACCAGCATCCTGCAAGGCAGTTCCTGTTTACTTGAAAGCACAAACTGTCCATGTGTATATTTCTGGGCTTCTTCAAGACCTTTCCCCTATTTTCTCTGTATTCTCCTGTCTCCCTCTTTCAATCAATCAAAAAACAAAACAAAACAAAAACAAAAAAACAAAAAAACAACCCCCCCAAAACCAAAAAAAAACCACCCCAAAACCCAGCCCCCCCAAACAAAATAAGACCGCAACACAAAACAAACAACCACAAAAACCTATCCCAAATCCAAGAAATCCTACAAAGCCAGGAAGCATGTCCCCTTCCCCACAAACAAAATAAAGAAATTTGCATATTCCTCCTAAAGTGGCCTTTATTCATGCTGAGGGAGCTGACCGGATGCCAGGCTTTGAGTTTACATAGAGGATGAAATAAGGAGGCTGGAATTGGGACCATGGCCTCCCCCACTCTGAATGTCCCTTTGGGTGGGTCGGGGTTGCCTTGGACTGATAGGGAAGAGTTAAGAAGCTGTTATAAAGTTTTTGGACTGGACTTGCTGCTTCCTGCAGGCGTGAGGGTGCTGAGGCAAGGGTCCTTTGAGAACAGTCATGAGTGGGACAAGAGCACTGAGAACAGAGAGGAAATGGGATTGTCAGCAGGGTGTGGCCACCACCCAGCCAGGGAGCTGCAAGCTGCATGAGGCTTCCTAATAGCCAAGCTGAGCTTCAGGGTCCACTTCTCTGATAGGGGTCAGGCCTGCTGGAGGCGAGGTGCACTTAGATTTGCTTTCTCAGAACTTTCAGGCATAACCCCAGGCAAAACTGCACGGGAGATCTGTTTCTCTCTGGTTCCTGTTACCTTACCCGCACTCCAAGGGCTCAGGGACAAGGGCAGGAAGCTCTGCTTAAGTGCATTTGACCTTGGCTGCTTCATGGTGTGATAGTCTGTTTGAGGGTCCATTCTTTCCATATGGATGTGACACAACGTGTAGAGCACCTCATGAGGAGGCTAGGGACCTGGCTTGTCACCTGGGAGTGGCCTTGGGCAAATTTGCTTCATCTTATAAAGTGACACTTAGCCTTGACTCTGAGATGCTTAGGGGTCTTTGAGATGTTTTCAATACTTAAGGATGACTACTAGAAAGTACAATTTACCTGTGATATGGTCATACAGGATACATAAAGCAAGATGATTCTTTGGGTTGGGGATGTGTGCATGCCTAGCATGAGTGTAGTACTGGGCTAATCCCCAGCACCACAAAAGATAAAACAAAAAAAAAAGATTATTTGCTTTTGTTTGAATTAGGTCACAACTATGTCAAGGCACTATTGCATGCTGTGCAGAGGCTGTGATGGGCTGTCAAGGGCTTTGTTTCTGGAACATAGCTGGTGAGTCAACCAATGTCATCAGTTAGGTTATCATGCTTCTGAATTAAAATGCGATTGCAATTACTATTACGCCTGGGGACAGTGATATCCTCGTGATTAATTTTGGATGTTCTATAAATTTCTAGGGAGGAGAGAGGAAGAAATTACCAGAAGAATCTTCTTGAATGACCATGGTTGTGTCATGTGTTTAATTGTGAGGCTGGGAAGCTCACCTCTAGCTCCACATATCTCTCCACTCCCAACTGGAACCTTGCACCAGTGAGCATCCTTGCTTAAGAAGGAACATCATAAGTTGGCAACCTGCACCAGTTGGCAACCTAGTGGGAACCTCATGCTCCGGGAGTACCATTTCCCTCCCTCACCCCATCCTGCTTCCCTTTAATTTGCTAGGCAACAAGAGGCTCCAAAGCATTAATCTGGATCTACTCTACGTAAACTACTAGAGAAACTACATATGTGCATGGCCAGCAATTTCTAAATCTTCCCTGGGTCAGGTTGTCCTTCCTAATGAATGCACTGAAATGAACTGTATGAGTGCTATTTGGATCAACAGTAAAAGCTAACTAATTTTGCTGAATCATTTGAAAATTTTGATATTTGAAGGGGGTTAGTTTTTTTTTTTTTTTTTTTTTTAGCAAATATATCTCCATAGAGGATCTTGTGGAAAAAAAAAATCAAAGGAGCAATATTTAAGATAGCCACACAGAAAAATCACTCTCGGACTTATATTCTTTGAGAACTCACTTTTACTTTGATACCCGTGGATTTCATGTTTCATCTTTAAAGAAATGTGGAGTCCTCATCATGCAAACAAAAGAAGGAAGGAGAGAGGGGGGTGGGGGAGGGAGGGAGGAAAGATAGGTGGAAAGAGGGGAAGATGGAAGGAAGTGAAGGAGCAAGATGGAAGGGAGGGGAGGAGGGAGGAGATGGAGCTGCAGTTTGCATACTGCTACAGGGAATGGTGGTACTGAAGACAGAGTTAGGGAATTCAGACAGAAGAAGACAAACACAGAGGCATTTGAGATAGTGGCAAACTTGCTTTTTCTTCTTTAAAATGGCAAATGTATTCAACATAACAATAGCTATAATTGCAGATGATTTTGTTGTTGTTGTTGTTACTGGGGATTGAACTCAGGGGCACTAGACCACTGAGCCACATCCCCAGCCCTACTTTGTATTTTATTTAGAGACAGGGTCTCACTGAGTTGCTTAGTGCCTCAAGGTTGCTGAGGCTGGCTTTCAACTCACTATTCTCCTGCCTCACCTCCAGAGCCACTGGGATTACAGGTGTACACCACCGATCCTGGCTGCAAATGAGGTTTTAGTGACCCTTGTGTTTAAATATTGTGGAGCAACTTTTAAAAAGATGTAATCGCAGCTACCTTAAAACCCTTATTATGCTCCATGAATGGTGCTAAGCATTTTATGGCATTGTTGCATTGATCCTCAGTCTGTCAATGGGGTGGGTACTTGCCGAAATCTGGCTGGGCACAAATCACGAGCCACTGAAGCAGGAACAAACTTTATTTCTGAACTCCACCAGCACACTCCACACACACTCCCTGGGAACTCTCCGGAACGCCACGGGGCTCCTCCAGGAACCACCAACCGGAAATCCCTCCTCCGGCACTTCCCCAACCAATGCGAACTCTTTAGGAATCCCCGCGAGAGCTCAACCGGAACTCAATGGGAACTCCTGAGAACTCAAAAGTCATCATCTTAATGGCTCGTTGGCGTCACCTCTCAACCACTACTTCTGGGAAAAATGCCATGCGTCATCCCGACTCGGCTGTGGCCCTCAACAGGCACTGTTATTTGAAGACAGGAAAACTGAGGCTCATGGTGGTTTGCTAACTTTCTTCAGGTTACATATCCGGAGAACTGTGAACTTGAACCTGGGAGTCTATGGTTCTGAGGCCTGACCTGTGATCTGCATTGGCTCTTTCCTACCAAAGCTTTTCTTGGATGGATTTTTTATAATTTGCTATGCAAGTTCTATTCTACAGCTTTACCTAATTTTCTCCTTTTGGAAGCCAAAGCTGTCTTCAACATTTAGGGAGTTACTGCAGGATCCAAGGTTGGAGAAGGTGGAGTGGGTTTGAAAAAGCAGTTACACAGAATCAGAGGGAGAGACGTAACTGAGAATTTTAATTATATGTAATTATATATATATATATATATATATATATATATATATATATATAGCTACCAAGAAGCATCGGAGGCTGAGTACTCTTTTTGGGTTAGAAGGATGAGTGACAATGCTCAGTTATAGAATTCTTCCAGCAGCTTACCTCTTGCTAACTATGCGGCCTGTGGAGGTCTTTGTGTGGCTGCAGTGGAGGACTTGTAATTGGCTCAGGTCACCTTTGGGAGCAGTGTGCTCCTGAGGCAACCACACAGTAAGTAGTTACTGCTTTTGAGAAACACCTCTTTCCTTCTCTCCCTCCTTACACCTATCAGAAGAGAAAGAGAATAGTGAATGGGATGTGTTTGGTGGCCAGAAGCATTTACTTCGTCATCTTATTATTTTGAAATGATAATTTCAGGCTTTTAAAAAGAAAACATTTCTGAATCCCCTTTCAGGTTGGGAATTGATGGAAATATTTTGGACCTTGTGCTTTATTAATTAAATAGCTTTAGCATTCCTTAGCCACCAAAAAGTTTTACAGACATCTCAGAACGTTTTCTGGAGAGTTTTCTGGAAGTTTTCCGGAAAGTGTTTCCTCATGTGCAACATGACTGATATCGTGACTTGTGGCTTGCATATAAACAATTGATAAAATACTTTTTAAGGGTTGTATTTATTTTCTAAAGCAGGTGGTCTAAAAGCATCTGTTTATGTTTAATTTTTTTTTAAACTAGAGAATTAAAACAATCTCCACAAAAATCTGGAAGTTTTAAATGATGGAAAGCGGCAGAAGTTGAAAAGCTTGGGATCCTGTCCTGGAGGGGCCTGTTTCTGATATTGCCATGACGACCAGCTGTGCTGGGCTGGGACCTGTCTGCGAGCATGTCCGTGACCTGACGTGCAGGCTGCAGGTGTTTATTTCTCACCAGGCTACCCTGCCCTTGCAGGGTTTGTTGGTCACCCTGTACCCAAGTCATTGTTACCTTCGCTTAGAGCAGTAATGGTTTGGAGCTCTCCTGGTAGCCACTGTAGGGTGGAGAGCCTGCTTTGGATGGACCCCCACTGTGGACTCCATTCCCAGGAAATGACACATGGCTCCTGTTCACGAATCTGTGGCTGGAACGATTGATCACCTGGGCTTATCAAACCATGGGTCACCATTATATCGTATCTACTGTGCTACACAATAAGATCATTGTTAAGTAATACTTTAAAAGGTTAGTTTGGGTTATTGTGTGAACTTTACACAATGACATTTCCTTTCAAGTTGGTCCGAAGTTCAAACCTTCCGCTGATTTCTGTTGCGTGTCTAAGGATGGGTTCATTTGTGTGTCACATTGGATCATATGTGGCTTTGGAAAGCATGGCTGTCATGTGCCCACTTTGGACATTTCTTTCCAAGTGATGGTGACCTATGAGCTTAACACTCTTGTCTGCTAGTGACTTAGTTTGATGGGTAAGTTTGGAAGGAGATAGTTTGGGGACAGAGCTCAGGCCTCCCTCGCTCCTTTCTCTTGAGAAGGGGATGTCCACAGGAAGTGAACTTTGCCCTTCGGCTACCTGCAGCTGGGGGTTACCATCACCTAGGTTTGCCCAGGACCGAGGGGTTTCCTGGGACTAAAATTGGGAGAGATTTTTTTTTCTGCCACCACCTGGTCAGACATGGAGAAATCTGGGGTCCAGGTAGAGGAAGCCCATGGGTTCCGTACATCAACCATATTCCCTGCACTTACATTTATCGTTTCTTGGTTGGCCCAGATCTCAGGTCAGCGACAGTGATGCTATTTTTGGGGCTTCTTAAAGCTGAACATCAGGATTAGCACCGCCCCCATCTGCCCTTTCCCCTAGTAGGTCTCCCCATGGACTGATCTGGCAGCCTCCCCAAATAACGAATCCAGATCTGAATTGCACTTCTCCAAGATAAACAGCCCCATGGGTCTAATAAGCTTGATCCAGTTGAGGTCTAAGATCAGAGTTTATTTATCTCCTTGGCTTCTGTAGTGTAATTTCTCCAAAGCCCAATAATGTTTAGATAAGCAGACTCGTGATGATTAAAGGAGGGGGTCAGATCAAAGGAGGGGCAGAAGAGTAGGAGGGAAGAAATAAATCAAGCAGGATGACGAGGAGGACAGGGCCAGGACAGCTACACCACACTGAGGGGGTCCCAGGTGGAGCGCAAGCCACGGGCCCTTTTTGATCCCTTGTGAGTGAGGCAATAATTCACTCCAACCACGGGGCACCAAGGGAAGCCAGTGGCCGCAGGCCAACAGATTCACCCCCACTCCTTAGAAATGTCATCGTAGGCTGCTCTCTGAGGTCCCTTAAGTCCCATATAGGTTGATTGAAGCAAGGATAAAAAGAAACAAAAACTCCTTCAAACCTATAAGTAGCTTTTTTCCCCTAGCAGTTTAATCTTTTATAATCTGTATATTTGCATACCTGTCATTTTTTACAAGTATGGACCCTTAAATATTTTTAGGACCTACTGTGCCTGACATTCTGCTGCTTTTTATGGATCCTTGCCATGGTGACAGTCACGATATTTAACAACCGGCATAACATGGGCCCTGGCCAGTCGGAGCAGATTCTATCTATAAACTCTGGGATGGCCATGGAGGTGCACCCAGACTGGAAACCAGCCCCGTATGTATGTGAATATGCGGATTATCTTGTTAATTCCACTGTGCGGGTAACTATTTTAGATTTCTTCCAATTTGCCCTGCTGGTGGGAACTCTAATCCTCCATATCTTTATTTTTTCCTTCTTCCATTATGGAATTTCTCAAGCAAGTGTGTCCTAAGAACCTTGCTACTTGGGACTGGAGAGTCAGAGCCCCTGGGGCCTGGGCTCTGCCTGTGGGCAGGCTGCTGGGTGCTGCCGCTGCAGAGGCTGCAGGAGGGTCCCTCCCCCAGGGGCATCCACCATCTCTAAGGGGATCCTTGGCAGGAGACTGCCTTGGCCTCCAGCTGTCCTTAACCTTCCATTTTAGCCACAATAGGTTCTTTGGGGTGACCCTATTGTTTGACGTTTGGAGACCATCACATTTTGAAAGGGCAGCCAACCTTTTCATCCTCTTCGATGTGGTAGGGTTTGCAGAGAGGAAACGAAAGAGTTTCCAAAAGTAAGACCATGGATGCTGCTTCCTCCTTCCCTCCTGATGGAAGTGGGAATGGGGCATGAGCTCTTGTCAGGAACAGAAAGCAGGTCTTAGTTATTCTCCCCCAGGCCAGTTTCACTGCCAACGAGAGGGTGCACAAATTTATTCTTTAGGCAAAAACATCAAGGGAGCCAGTGGTTTCTGTGGCCTCTGGATAATGTCTGCTTCTAAAGCAGGTTTTAGGATCCTGTGGCAGTTGTGGGGTAGTGGCGACTTTGATTTCAGTGTGCTCTGAGGCTGGGAAGTGCCATTGCATCTTTTTTTTTTTTAATATTTATTTTTTAGTTGTAGTTGGACCCAATACCTTTATTTTATTTATTTTTATGTGGCGCTGAGGATTGAACCCAGGGCCTCACACATGCTAGACGAGCGCTCTACCACTGAGCCACAACCCCGGCCCCTATTTCATCTTTTAAAATGGGTCCCTCACAGGCCTGTGGATGCATCCTAGGACCTCTGAGACTGACAAATCTAAATGTGGGTCTCGTCTGGATCCACAAGCAGCCACCAGGCCCTTCTCTGTTCTGGCTTTGTCTTGGTGCGCTGGGTCTGGGACAAGCTGAAGGATGGGCTCTTGGTCTTTTGGTGTAGCTGAGGAGAAACTGAACGTGTGTGAAATAAGAGGAACATAGTACGGAGCAGTGGGAGATCTCATGGTCTAAAACGTCGATGTGGCTAGAGAGCAGAGAGCAGTCTCTGATGGGAGAGTAGCTGGCCACAGCTTTGAGAAGATGGACATGAACTTCACCTTGAAAGACTCTGGAGGACAGAGGAGCAAAGGAAGGACCATGTAGACCCTGGAAGGGCCCCAGCAAGGCCCAGGGCTGGGGTCGAGGGTGGCAATCAGCCTGCCCACAGCCTGGGCTCAGCCTGGGACCCAGGGAACAGGCTGAAGGCCTCTGAAAGGCAGGCAGAGAAGCGAAAGACGGGAAACAAGACGGGAGAGAGGGAGAAGGCACGTTTCCGAGTGGGAGAAGTGACATGTTGAAAGGAGGCTTTTGCGGTTTCCTGGAAATGATCTCAGGAGCCAGGACCTCAGCACAGTTGACCATGCAGCGACTGCCTTGCTGAACTTGAGGAGTGGGATTTGACTCAGAGCTGCTGCTTCCTGGTAGATGGGTTATTTTTCCCTGGTTTATGGGGAAGACCATGATAATGAGAATGCTGCTGATGATTTTTTGTAGTCCTTGCCCCTGCGCAGACTGGGACCCATCAGAATGCAACTGACGACCTTATATTAGAGAGGATTCCTGAGGCAGGCCCAGAGCCGACCTTTATTTGCTGAATGATGGAAGTGCGGGAGGCCCAGGAGAATGCCTGGGGAAGGGGAGTCAGAGAAGTGGCTTCTCTTTAGACCACCTTTCTCTCTTTTTATTAGGGAAACACTTAAATATTTTACCCATTGTGCAGCTGCACTGGTGGAGACCGACTGGGTGGTTTGCATTCATATTTTGTTCTTGGTGATGCTCCCCCTATTTTATAGCTGAAAGTAGGCAGTGGAGAGGCTAAATTATATGTTCTAAATCACAGAACAATGCGGGGGAAAAAAAAAGAAATTATGGTTCCATATTAGATGTATCCCTTGGTTGCTAACTCCTATTTTTATCTTGGTAACAGATTTCCTGAATTTCAAACCTTTTCAGGTTAAATTGGGTTGGGGGAGGGGAACAGGGATGGAAAGGGAAAAAAGAACATTCCAGAGCAGTAGTAGAAGTAAAGATTCTAAATCCACAACTGAGCAGGAAGCAGGGGACTCCAGGTCTGCTGGGGAACTGTCCCAGGTCCCTTCGGGAGATATTTGTACCCCTGAAGAAGTCTTGCAGGGGTTTAGCAATTTACTGCTGAAAGATCAGTGAATGAGAAAAGACAGGGGAAATTCAGATTCAAGTTCTCACTCGGGTCCCAGGGGCAAATGTGTCCTTGTGGAATTTACTTCCTTGGAAATGATTATTTCTCAAATGGGGATAAGTGTCCCTGCACTGCCCAGGGGTGGTGGGTCAGGCGAGATGGTGTCCTTGTGAGTCTGTGCGAGCACTACAGCTTCAGGCAGAGAGGAGCAGTCTTCCTGACTTTCCCCAGAAGCTTGTTTTGAAACTGTGTTTCCTAGATAATCAGAGTCCAGAGCAGGGGCATTGGGTCAGCGGAGTTCACTGTTTTCCCTCAAGTGGGACTTTCCTTCCACGAGAGTGCAGCTGGAGCGGGGCCTGTGTGTGCCACCTGAGCTCTGTGACTACTTCCTATGAGGTCACAGGCCTTCGTGGGTGAGTGCTCCTGGGGCGTTGCACAGAAACTCTGAGCTTTGGGGTCTGGGGGGTTTCATGGGCATTTGTCACCGGTGAAATCCTGGGATCTGATGCTCTTGGGGGACCTGGAAAAGAGACTCTTGACCACAAGGACCTGGAACATCTGATTTCTGACTCGGAGCCGCCCACATTTCTCCAGCCAGATGGTCCTCAGCAGTGGGGCACATTCAGGAGGAGGGGAGGCTAGTTGTGGGCCTCCCACTCAGATCCTGGGATTGAGCAGCCAGGTGCTTGTCTGCCTGGGGGCTACTGTGACCCGAGGTCAGAGTGGTTGCACTTTCAATTTCCTTTCCTTTCCTAACCTTTTCCTGGCAGTTCTATCCCCAACGTGAGAAATTCTGTCCTCCATTTATGGAACTTGTTGGCACACTTAAATTTCAGGGTTCTAAATTCTCAGCGGGGGAAAGACAAGTTTGGTGACACCCAGGAAAGAGCCTGTGTGCTGTGATTTGGTGAGGTTTGAGTGTGTCCCTAAAAGGTCCACTTGCTGGAGGTTTGGTATTTAGTATAACAGTATTGAGAGGCGGTGGACTTGGAAGCCATAGGATCCACCAGGAGGTGGCTGGATGGTGGCTGTCCTCATGAAAGGACTAATGCCAGTTTTGGAGGGGGTCCCCTGGGGATGGATTAGTTCCTGTGAGAGCAGGTCCTTGTAGGAGAGTGAGCCTGTCCACTCCCTGCTCTCTTGCTTCTTTCTGGCCATGGAACCTCTTTCTCATATGTGCTCCTGCCATGTGATGCTATCTGCTGTGATACGCTCATTAGAAGCCAATGCTATCACTTGAACTTCAGGATTTTGAGCTAAATAAACCTCGTTTAAGTACTTACCCTCAGATATTTTTTACAGCAACAAAGAAAATGGAGTAAGTCAATATGTGAACACCAAGCAAGTGGTGGAGGAACTTATATTTGGAACTAGAACATTCAAGTTCAAGTTCTAGCTGCAGAACTCAGTACACAGTACCTGTGAGCATTGGGCGAGCCTGAGGAGCCACTCAAAGTTATAGAAGCTGCAGTTTTCTCATCTTAAAATAAGAATGATAATCTTTGTCTCTCTAGGTTTTTTTGTGAAAATCAAATGGGATGTTGGATGTTTGAGAAAACCCTTTCAAATCATCAAGAGTGGTGTAATGTAGGGTTCTTCCTGACCCTTACTGCAACCTGAAGGGATTTTTTTTGGAGGGGGGTGGATAAAGGAGGTATTGATGCCTCAGATACCACCATTTTGAATATTTTCAGAGCCCCTAGAGTACAACTGGGTCAACTTGGCTGTCACTCAACCCTAGGAACAAGGCTCTGCTGGATGGCAGTCGCTTGGGGCAACAGAGAAGGAACTGGATTAAGTGGCTTGGCTCTAGACACACCTGTCCAGGGAGTGGGACAGGTTCCAGGTTTCTCTTGGCGGCGAGCCCCATTGGTGTGCAGATGTTTCTTCAGGGGCCAGAGATGAGCACATGGTATAGACAGAGCCTGGCCTAGGAGCTGCTCAGGGCCAGCTTTGGAGGAGGAAGGGCTGGCCCCCACACACTCCCCAGACTGCCCTTGGTGTCAGTCCAGGAGAGGTAAAGTTGCTCTGCTCCCATGGAGGGCCACAGAGGTGCCATCTCCTGGGCTGCTTGGGGTTATGTCTCAGTGGGCTTTTTTTTTTTTTTTTTTTTTTTAAGAGCTATATTGGCCCAAGTCTACTCTATGGAGTCCTCTTCCCTTCATGTGTTCAAAGGGTTTGACATCCATTGGGGAACTGTTAACACTAGTCATCATAGATCATTTGGCAGGAACATTTTATCCAAGAATGACTTCCCTTCTGGGGGTGAGGTCCATTCAGTGTGGGGTTCACTCTGCCCTCCCCTCATATGCTGACCCCCTGGTGAATCTACCTGTCCTCTGTGTTACCCACATCTTCAGACGTAAAGGATATGTCCTTTACCTTTCAAAAACTAACCAAAACCCCCAATGCGCTAAAGCTTCCAAACCAGGGGAAAAAAAAAAAGGCCTTTTGAAAAGAGGAAATTGCTTTTTATTAGGTGTAAAAACCAACAAAAAAGCTCCCAACATCTCCAAAGTCCTGGGAGTTGCCACGAACTGCTGACCCCATTCTGTTAGGTTGGCAAACCTCCTCCCCAAGCTGCCATCCAAGCAAAACGGCGAACTTGACTTGTGCCATGAATAGCCCTGCCTGGACCAAGCCATGTTGCCACATCCTCTTCAGGGAGCCAGTGTGGCCTGGGGACATGTCCTTTGTAAGGGACATCCATTTGAAGACTTATAAAATACCCCGAAGGGCAGGAATGTGATCACATCATTTGAGAAGAGAGGAAACCACAGCTTAGTAAAGGAATCATTTGCCCAAGTCACATGTGGATCTATAGATTTGGGACTGGAATCTCATTCTTCAGAGCCATACACTTTCCACCAAGTCCCTGCAGATGAAGAAAAATATTCCTGGTGGTGGTTGTAGAGACTGTTCACCAAATACTCCAAGAGCTCCCCAGTGTTTCCTGGGATTCAAGTTGGGGTCACACAACTACATCTGGCCAATGGGCTCCCAGCAAAAATGAAGAAGGAAACAGAAAGTAAACCTTTGGTTAAAGCCACCGAGACTTTGGAGGTATTTTTGTAACTCACCCTGCCCTACACACAGACCAACTTTGCAAAGCCATCCTAAGAAAGCTGACTCTTTGCAGGTAGGATAATATCTCATCCAATGAACAAGGTCTTTTATTGACTATGAAACAGAGTAGTTTGTTTTGAGGTGATTTGCTCTCAGTGGGTGTGGGTGTCTGGCTGCACAGATGGGATCTCACATCCACCAGGTGAGAGAGCTGTGTGACTTTGGTCAATTCACCTCTTGTGCCTTAGCTCTTCCTCTGCCATGACCATTGATGTGTTGGGAGGGTCAGATGGACTGAATATGGAAAGCCATTATCACAGTGTCTAGCACAGAATGAACTTTGGATGTACGCTGGCTCTTATTATTTACAGAATATAGACTTTTCAGATATTGTAGGATGAATTGACCCGAATCTTTAGGGTGTTGATCACATATGACAAGGCCATAACCCAGGAGCTACTTGCATATCAAGTAATATGAATTCCAGTTGGGGAAAGGCATGGAAAACCTGGCTCATCTGGGTACCAACATCTTCACCCAAGCTCTCTTGGAGTTCCCAGGGTGGTGTGAAAATGTGCTTCACAGAGGAACCAACTTAATTTTAGTGCTCAAAACATTTGCTCTTAGAGAAAGATGGGTGTTTGAACCTGGGTGATGTGATGGGTAGCCAAGGTGAATGGGAGATTTCAACACACCTAAGGGCTGTGGTTGAAATTAATCAGTACCCTTCCTCGGGAAGAGCAAAATATCTTACAAGGGAAAATAATAAAACACTACATAAACTCTGGTTCCAAATAAATGGGTCATATACCCTGGCTCTGCTAAATGCCTAGAGAGATCTTTATTTATTATAAAACACCAAGTTCTCTAGTCCTGTGAGCCTGGCATTGATCAGGGAGGGTGGGCAGGAAGGCAGGGCCTACCACTGCCAGTTCTGGGTCACTTGTGTCCTTTGCAATACCACCTGCCTGTCATCTGGCTCTGTCCCTGGCCCCACATGCTCCTCATTCCCATTAGGAATACTTACTTTTAGTCATTTTCTACATACTGAAAAGGAAGGAAAAAAGTAAAACATCATGAAAAATGTCCTGGATTTAATTAAATTCCCAGAGCAGAGACCATGACTGGCATGATCTTTCCTGTGCTTCTGTTAAGTTCAGTCACAGCTTAAAAGATGGCCCGGGAATGAGGAATGTGCTTTCTGTTTCTCTTGGATGTATGTTTTTTTTTTTTTTTTTCTTTTCTTTTCTTTTTAAACGGGAAAGGCCCAGTTGTCACTAAAAACCCACATGGAATAATTCCTCCCCATGCTCCTCAGCACTACCCTCTGTCGTGTGAACCAGCTTGTCCAGCGTGCCAACCTGGTCATTCCCACGGGGTACAAACAGCCTGTCTGTGAGGCGGACTCGGCTCACGTCTTTCTGCCTCCTTGTCTTCTTGGAAGCTTTTCTTGTTGTTTAATCAGGAAAAAAAATGATAAAAAAAAATACTGCTGTGTTTTACAGGTTGTGAGAAGGTGAGTCTGAGATGGGCCAAGGGCTATGATGATGTATGTAAAAATGGATGCTTTCCGTTCCTGAGCGTGGCCTTGTCATATGTGATCAGCATCCATTTCCAGGGGGTCATTTCGTCTTCCAGCACCTCTGGGAGGTGTGTGGAGCCGTCTCATCCTGATTTCCACATGAAGGAGCCCCAGGAACCTAGGAAGTCAACTGCAAAATCAGGACGAAGCTTAATGCCAGGTTCCCAAGTGATAGTAGGGAACGAGTGGCTCTCTGAGGAACCCCGGGAGGCTGGAGGTTGATTTCATCTGCTCAAAGGGGAGGAGGGATCTTTAACAGAGCACTTAAGATCTCTGAACCCCCATGCCCCCTCCTTATAGAATGTGCCAAATGAAAGCCCTTTACATCTCCAACCCTCCACGGTTCCCTGCTCTCCTCTAAAGTGGCTGCAAGGGACTGGAACTCACACGGCACCTCCCTGGATGTGGAAAGGGTCCTATCCCACATGCAGTGGTCTGGGGTCTGTTTTTTCTATCCTTCCAAGGGGCTGACCTCTGAAGTGCCCAGCAGGCTGGCCATGCACCAGAGGGTGCTGCTCTAAAGAAAGAAAGAAGGAGCACAGCCTGTCAGGCTGCCCGCAGTCCCCCAGGGAAGTGGGGGCTGGGTGGGTGAAAGGCGCCATCAGGAGTAGGTGCTGTTTAAAATGAGAGAAAGGGAAAGTGTGGACGTGGCTGGGAGGCAGAACAACAGAAGCACCTGCCTTCGCCAGGAGGAAGAGCGAAACTGGCGCACTGCAGCCTTCCCACAGGGGCGCAGACACGGAGGGATTTCATTCCCTCCACCTTTTTTAAAAATTGATTTTATTTTTAAAATACAATTTTAAATGACGGTTCTTATTACACAGATAGAGCACAATTTTTATATCTCTGTTTGTATATAAAGTATGTTCACACCAGTTCGTGTACTTTGGATAATGATGTCCATCACCTTCCACCGTCCTTGCTAACTCCCTGCCCCCTCCCTTCCCCTCCCACCCCTCTGCCCTATCTAGAGTTCGTCTATTCCTCCCATGCTCCCCCTCCCTACCCCACTATGAGTCAGCCTCCTTATATCAGAGAAAACATTCGGCATTTGTTTTTTTGGGATTGGCTAACTTCACTTAGCATTATCTTCTCCAACGCCATCCATTTACCTGCAAATACCATGATTTTATTCTCTTTTATTGCTGAGTAATACTCCATGTGTATATATGCCACATTTTTTTAATCCATTCAACCAGTGAAGGGCATCTAGGTTGGCTCCACGGTTTAGCTATTGTGAATTGTGCTGCTATAAACATGGATGTGGCTGTGTCCCTGTAGTATGCTGTTTTTAAGTCCTTTAGGTATAGTCCGAAGAGAGGGATAGCTGGGTCAAATTGTAGTTCCACTCCCAGTTTGTAAGGAATCTCCATACTGCTTTCCATATTGGCTGCACCAATTTGCAGTCCCACCAGCAATGTATGAGTGTGCCCTTTTCCCCCACATCCTCACCCACACTTACTGTTGTTTGTCTTCATAATAGCTGCTCTGACTGGAGTGAGATGATATCTTAGTGTGGTTTTGATTTGCTTTTCTCTGATTGATATAGATAATGAGCATTTTTTTCATATATTTGTTGATTATAGATCCTTTTCTAAGAAGTGTCTGTTCAGGTCCTTGGCCCATTTATTGATTGGGTTATTTGTTTTTTTGGTGCTTAGCTTTTTGAGTTCTTTATATACTCTAGAGATTAGTGCTCTATCTGATATGTGAGGGGTAAATATTTGCTCCCAGGATGTAGGCTCTCTTCACCTCACAAATTGTTTCTTTTGTTGAGAAGAAATGTTTTAGTTTGAGTGCATCCCATTTATTGATTCTTGGTTTTAATTCTTGTGCTATAGGAGTCTTATTAAGGAAGTTGGGGCCTAATCTCACATGATGGAGATTAGGGCCTACTTTTTCTTCTATTAGACTCAGAGTCTCTGGTTTAATTCCTAAGTCCTCTATCCACTTTGAGTTGAGTTTTGTGCATGGTGAGAGATAGGGGTTTAATTTAATTTAGTTGCATATGGATTTCCAGTTTCATTGCCCCCACCTTTATAAATGCTAACATATATCTTGTTGGCAGAGCTTTATCTTCTTTGATTCTCTGTGAGCTTTTGGAAAACATTGAGATAATACTACAAAGACCATGCCCCTCAAAAGGTGTCTGCTTTTTAATACAGAACTGTTGTCAAGCAAAATGGCTAAATGACGATAGCTTCAAAGTGTCCAGAAGAAGGGCTGTCTTTTGTTAGTGGGGAGGTCTGTGGCAGAATTCTGTAGTCAATGCTGAGGGAGGGATTGGCTCTGTTCAGAGTGGGGCTAGTGAGAGGCAACAGGGAAAGTGTATTCGTCAGCTTCTTGCTACTACCACAAAATACCCAAGGCAGCTAACTTATAAAGAGAAAAGGTTTATTTAGATCACTGTTTTGGAGGTTGAAAGGTACAGAGCCCACATAGGTTCAGTTCTGGTAAGCGTGGCGCATGATGGTGGAAGTATGTATAAGAGCTAAAGGTAAGTTCTCAGGCCAGGGATCAGAGAGGATGTGTGGGGTCCCACAATCCCTTTCAAGGGCACGCCTACAGTGATCTAAGCCCCTCCCATAAGGCCACACCTCCTAAAGGTCCCAGCACCTCCCTGGAGGGCGACTCTGGTGACCAAGCCTTTAACATACAGACGTTGGGAGATATACCCACATTCAAACTAGAGCTGTAGAGTCAAAGTGTCCCTGGGCAGGAGTCCTGGCACCTGCCTGCCTCTGCCATTCACGGCGGTGGACGTGTCACACTCTTCTCCAAACCTCAGCTGTAAAATGAAGGAACTGGAGAAACGAATGAGTTTCCTGTAAAGAAATCTTGAATCCCAAGGTGGCCACTTGAAGTTGCTCTGGTTTTTCGTGGACATTTAGCCCCCCAAGGATTCATCTCTGAGTGAATTTTATCACCTCTGAGAAGAGCCCCCCAACACCGTTTGTGGAAGAGGCTATCTTTTCTCCAGTGTATATCTTAGGTGTCTTTGTGTGTGTGTGGGGGGACATGGGATAAATGGAAGAACTTCGATGGGGCAAAGGGGAGGGAGGGTGGGGAGGGGTCATGGGGTCAGGAAAGATGATGGAAGGAGATGGACATCATTGCCCTAGGTACACGTGTGACTGCACATATGGTGTGACGCTGCATTATGTACAACCAGAGAAATGCAAAGCTGTGCTGCAATTGTGTACAAGGAATCCAAATGCATTCTGCTGTCATAGACCTCATTAAAATAAATCAATAAAAGAAAGCCATCACTAGATGTGGCCCTTGAACCTTCAGAATGATGAACCAGGTAAACCTCTTTTTCAGATAAGGTCATCTAGCCTCACACATTTCATTATAGTTACAAAGCAGACTAAGACAGTAACTAAAAGGAGTCCTGGGACTACACCCCAAGGATTAGATGAACGGCTGTAGTCCACTGTGGTTCTTCTTTCAAAGACTAAGCATTTTTCATCGCTTTGTCCAACTTTACCCAAAGTTTCACAGTCTGTGAATCCAAGCTTCTGGGAAACTGCCCTATCACTTAGAATGAAAACATCTTTAAAACTGAAGGAAAAAACAAAAAAGAACCTTCCAGGGGAGTTTGGGTTATCCCAGAAATGGGAGGCTTCTCCTTCACCTCCGACGGGGAGCGAGTTCTTTCTTGGAACAGGGACTGGCTGAAATCTCGTTCCCAGGCACCCAGGGGGTCTTCAGAAGCATCGACTTCTCCTCATTTGCTGGTTAATAAAACAAAACAACACTGACTTCTTGGTCCACACCTAGTTTTATGGAACCCCTTAGGGGTGGCCTATGAGATATCTGTGTTGAGAGAAATTCCTCGGGTTCGGAACTGCCAACTTAAATAACCTCCGTTTCCCTTCTGGCCGCTCGTTAAGGGAGCTGCCGAGTGGCGGTGACCTTGACCACCCCCAGCAGAGCCGGCCCTGCTGCTCTCTGCACTTGGCCCCGTGGCCCTTCTTGGCCCCTGTGCGCCTCTGCCCTCCTCGGGCCTCCTGAGTGCAGCCCCTCTGGGCGGTCCAGCTCAGGTCCCTCTTCCTCTGTGACCTGGTCCTCACCGTTCCCCCAGTGCACAGACACTGTCCTCCTTGATGACCGCCTGTGAGTGTCCACGGCTGCATGGTGCCTTGGTGAGCCCAAGCTTGGAAGTATTTGCCTTCTGGAGTGTGAGCTGCCAGAGGGCAGGCAGCCGGGCGCCTTCCTCTTGTGTCCTTCTGGGTGAGGAGCACAGTGCCCACCAGAGAGGGAGCAGCCGGGGGCCCAGGCTCTCAGGGCCTGCTGACTGGTTGTCCACCTCCATGCCTCAGTGCCTGGAGGAGAGCCCTGGCAGGGCCTGAGTTCTGTTCCTGGCCATTTGCTGCCCATGCCCTTCTCCCACCCTCTGACAGGTTCGTGATGACCCTCTTTCCCTCCGGGGAGGACAGTGATGTCAATTGTAGTTTGTTTTCCTCATCGATTAAGAAAAGGCAAGGGTACAGTCCTGCGCGTTGTCATTGGCCATCAAGCACGTGGGTAAGTGCATTGGTTCTGTGCCTGTCTAGAAGTGTGTTGTCAAGGGGGCTGGGGACATAGCTCAGTTGGTAGAGTGCTTGCCTCACATGCACAAGGCCATCGGTTCAATCCCCAGCACCACACACACACACACACACACACACACACACAATTTCCAAGCCACAGAACTGTGTGGTCAAATAGGGCACCTGCTAGCAACAGGGGACAATTTAGATTTAAGTTAGTTAAAATTAACTACAATTTTAAAAATCAGCTTTTCATTTGTATCAGTCGCACCTAAAGGGCTCAGTAACCACACAGGGCTAGTGGCTGCCCCCTGCCCAAAGTTCCAGTGGACAAGGCTGGTCTAGACAGTCTGGGTTCAAACCCTTGCTCGGCCACTCACTTGCTGTGTGATCTTGAATTAATGACTTAGCCTTTCAGTGTCTCCGTTTTCTCATTTATAAAGCAGACACTATTATAACAACCACCTGGAAAAACTGTTGGGGTTCAAATAAGACAATCCATGCAGAAGAGTGACAGAACTCATTGTGGATTCTCACGGCAGGGGACAAGGGCTGCAGGGCTTGTGTCTTTGGCCCTATTGTCTTTGAGTCCCCTCTCCCACCACAAAGGATGGCTCTGCCGCACACAGGTGGCTCCCCAGGGGACCTTGCTCAAGGTTGAAAGGACATTAGAAGGTCACTTTACACTGCAGCTCTGTTGGGTCACGCAGCCTCCCCGTGTACGTGCAGCGACTTGAATCAGCAGTCCATCCAGGGGCCATTGTGATGTCTTCACCTTTTCTGAAAGAACAGAGATTTCCCTGACGGTGGGCCTTGGGCCAAGGGCGAGCACCATTGACCCTCTCCGTTCTCTCTCTCTTTCCCACCCTGAAAGAACATTCCCTCTCCTGAGGAAGTTTGTTTTCCGTGTCCTGGAAATGTCAGGCTCCCCAGAGGGCAGGAGGGTGGATCCGGCTCAGTCAAATGTCTCTTCCTCTGATGCAGGGGTGACCCCCCTGCTTTCTTGAATGACATCAGCTGAGCCGTAATCCAAGTACGCAGGACTGACTCACGGAGGACTGTGGAGAATCGGCTTCCAGAGCTGCGGGGGTGGGGGGGGTGCGCGGAGGAAGAGGCCCTTGGCCTGTGAATGACATCTTGACCTTGACTCAGGCAGTTTCAGTTGTGCCCGGGCATCCCCCGAGCTTTCGCTGAGCGTCTGTTCATGGCCTGGAAGTTTCTCGGATTAATTCTTTGCTGCTTATGCTGAACACGAACAGCCCTGGGCTTCCCTGGTCATTGCAGAAGGACTCAGGAGAACCAGGTGGCATGGGGGGAGCCAGCAGGGGAGGTAATGTCCCTGTCACTGGTCCATGAATTGTCCATGCCCTTGAGTCTCAAGGCTCTGATGCATTCTGGCATCCTTGGTGATGACTTTTGGGGGTGGGGGGAAGACAAGGCAGCAGCATCACCGGACATTTCAGGAGGCACAGTAGCCTTCGGAGTTAACCGTGAATTGCTTTCAGAAGCAGAGCGATGCCAGCTCTTCCCAGTTTCTCAGCCATCTCCTCTCCCTTGGAATTATAACTTATTGTTCCACCAACTTCCTTTTCCAAGGGTGGACCTGTCTCAGGGCAGGGCTTCCAGAAGCGTCCTAGACAGTGCTCCAACACGTGCGCTGGGATTTTCCCAGAGCTCCTTAACTTCTGACCGATGGGCTGCCTGGGAGCCAAACCCGGCCCAGCCAAAGGGCAAGCTCCTTTCCACTGGGCTCTGTCCCTGTTGAAGTGGCCGGAGCACATCTCTTCATCCATCACCCGGAACTCAGCACTCCAAAAATGTCTTTCTCCTGGTTTCCAAGGCACGGCTGGATAGACTATATACTTCTTTAGACATCTTGACTTTTGGGGGCAATTTGTTATTTTTATATGATTTCAAGGGTCCAACAAAATTGGAACAATCGTGCATGAAATTTTAAATGCCCTTCTTTATGAGATTCTCCAACCATTGACCATTTTTTCCATTTTTTTTCTACCCTATTATTATTTTTTTTGGAGGTTCCAGAGGATTGAACTTAGGGATATTTCACCACTGAGCCACATCCTCAGCCCTATTTTGTATTTTATTTAGACACAGGGTCTTACTAAGTTGCTTAATGCTTTGCTTTTGCTGAGGCTGGCTTTGAACTTGCCATCCTTCTGCCTTAGCCTCCTGAGCTGCTGGGATGACAGGTGTGCGCCCTACTTAAAAATTGTGGTAAATTGCACATAATGTAAAATCAGCCATCTGAACCACTGAATGCACGATTTGGTGGTACTGAATACATTCACAGTGTTGAGGACTGTCACCACCATCCAGCTCCAGAATCTTCATTTTGCATAAGTGAAACTTGTACCCACGGAACTCAGTATCTCCTTCTCCCTTGAGTCCCTGGCCACCACCTTCTACTTTCTGTCTCTAGGACTGTGACTACTCTCTCACTCTGTCACCCTCTCTCTGTGTCTCTCTATACACAAACACACTTTAATTCTGAACCTTTGAGAGAAAATTGGAGATATTATACCTTTTTGTTTCTAAATTCTGGAATGTGTATTTTCTGAGAACAAGAATATTCTTTTACCTACTTATAGTGCAGTTATGGGAGGCTGATTTTTATATGGGGGGGGTCTCAACATTCAGACTACATGAGGTTTAAGAAAAACCAAATATGTTCTCCGTGTCTTTCCTGAAGAATGTTTTACTGAAAAAACAACAAAAAAAAAAAGAAACAAACAGAAATCCCAACATATATTAAGGGCATACTGTGTATCTAGCATGACGTTTGAATTGTGCCCACTATAGAAAGTGTAAGAAACAGCTTTTCCCCCACTCCTGGCTGTAGAAATACAGTATAACCACATGAAAAGTTAAAAATCAGTGAAAGACACCAATGTTTATAGCAGCTCAGTTCACAATAGCTAAACTACAGAACCAACCTAGGCGCCCTTCAACAGATAAATGGTAAAGAAAATGTGGTATATGGAATATTTCTCAGCCTTCAAAAAGAAAGAAATTATGGCATTTGCCAGTAAATGGATGGAGCTATAGAATATTATGCTAAATAAAATAAGCCAATCCCAAAGAACCAAAGGCTGAATGTTTTCTCTGATATGTGGTTGCTAGTTTACAATGGGGGGGGGTTCACGAGAACAATAGAGGTACTTTGGATTAGACAGAGGGGAGTGAAGGGAGGGGAGAGAATATAGGATCGGGAAGGATGATGGAATGAATCAGACATTATTACCTTATGTACATATATGATCACATGACCTGGTTAACTCTACATTGTGTATAACCAGGAAAATGAGAAGTTACACTCCATTTATGTATGATATGTCAAAATGCATTTTACAGTCATGTATAACTAAATAGAACAAATTAAAAAAATTATGAAAAACTTTCAAATAATAAACTTGCAAGGACATGAAGAAAAACCAGTGAAAGATTTTTCATTTTAATTGGTTACATATAGGTCCTTTGGGCAAAGTAATTTTAAATACCCTTGAAATAACCATCAGAAAAAATATAAATCCAGTATTAAAATAATTGCTCAAATTTTATTTTTGGCTGAATCAATTCCCTAGATCATTGTAAAAATTTTTGCAAGATTTTGAGCAGCAAACTTGATTGGATAAACTTCTTCATTACTTTGATCAAATCAGCATATGGAGCAAAAAATTATTCTTTGTTTTAGAAGGCAATGCCTTTAGTTATGAGAGCATAGGAAATTGTGCTAAAAGTCATGTGTAGTCTTTAAGTATCTCAGGGGTGATTGGAAAACTAGCCTGTGTCCTGCTTAGTTTTGTGACTCATCCCTTTCCGGCAAAGCGCCAGGCACATGCTAGATGTTAGATATTCACTGCATGATGAAAAGCAATGCACTATCTTTTGGCTAGAAACATGGAACATGAGTACATATGTGAGGAAGGCAAGAGTTTGGGACCCTTCACTTTCATCTTTATCTCTGTCTCCATCTTCATCTCTATCTCCACCTCCATCTTTGTCTCCACCTCCATCTCCATCATCTCCACCTCCATCTTTGTCTCCACCTCCATCTCCATCATCTCTACCTCCATCTTTGTCTCCACCTCCATCTCCATCATCTCCACCTCCATCTTTGTCTCCACCTCCATCTCCATCTCTGTCTCTGTCTCCACCTCCATCTTCATCTCCATGTCCATGCCCATCTTTGTTTCCATCATCTCCATCACTATCTCCATCTTCATTTCCATGTTTATATTCATCATCTCCATCTCCATCTCCATCATCTCCATCTCCATCTTTACCCCCAGGAGGAAAAAGTGCAGTGGACTTCTACACACCCCTGAATTGTCATTTCTAGATATTTCTCCCTAATTTGGGGAGAACATTAAGAGACCCATGTCTGGATGGTGGTGGACACTCACCCTAACTGTGACCTGTGTGTTGAGTGGCCTGACTCTCCTAAAGAACTGGGTTGGACTTTAATTTTTAAAGTGAGATAGATTCCTCAACATTATTTGAAACTGAGGATGATCCAAAATAAGGGGTGGTCATAGAACACATCCAAAAAGAAGAGAACCGGCTGAAGGATGCTGAAGGATCACAGGATGGTTGCCTAGAGAGGGAGGTGAAATGGCAATAGGATCTCAACTGTGGAGTCTGAGGACTGGAAAGCAGAGGCTGTGGAGTGAAAGAAGCAGCAAGTCTGAACAAGTGTTGGAGGCAGGGCATGGCACCTGGCTTATGCGTACTCCCAGCGGGTAGCCACGGTGGGTACAGGATGGCATGGACACGCAGTGGAACTCCATAAGCGTCTCTCCAAAGGAACAAACACAGCAAACCAGTTTCTTTGTATTTAGTCATTAAACACCACCAAAGAACTTCCCAACTGAAGGTGTTGATGTCATCACCTGCCGAGATTCCTAAGGTGTGCTCCATCCCTACTCCAGGATGTGCATAGTGCTTACTGTAGACTGGGCAAGACAGCAGTTTCCATCCTGAACTGATAAAACTCAGGAGCCTCAAGATTACAGGCTTGAAATGGAAGGCTGGCATCCCACTTCAAGGGTGTCAACAAGTGACCCATCAGGTATTTCCTCCTTATTGCTTGGGGTCACTTGATCCCTCAAATGATCCTGTCCTCACACTGCCTTGAGCTCTTCTCATTCTCCTAACTGCCTCTGGTTCTCACCACTCACTCCCCTGGTTGCACTTACCTGGGTGTCACCCGTGACCACAACACTACCAGAGCCTTAATTGCATGCCTCCCTAGTCTAGTGACACAACTGTTATGGTGTGGATGTGAGGTGCCCCCAAAAGCTCACGTGTGAAAAAATGCAAGAAGGTTTAGAGGAGAACTGATTGGGTTATGAGACCTTAACCTAATCAGTGCATTAATTCTGGTAGGGTTCAACAAAAACCTTCCCCCAAAGCTCACGAGTGAGATAATGCAAGAATGTTCAGAGGTGAAATGATTAGATCACAAGAGCTGAAGCCCAGCCAGTGGATTAATCCACTTGAATGGATTAACTGGATGGTGACTGTAGGTAGGTAGTGTGTGGCTGGAGGAGGTGGATCATTGGGGGATGTGCCTTTGGGGTTTAAATTTTGACTCTCTGCTTCATGATTATTGAGTCCTGAGCTGCTTTCTTCCTCCACACCATTCCACCACGATGTTCTGCTTCACCTTAGGCTCAGGACAATGGAGTAGGCTGCCTGTAAACACACATCTAAAACCATGAGCCCCAACTAAACTTTTCCTCCTTAAAATTGTACTTGCAATGTGTTTTGGTCACAGCAGCAAAAAAGCTGACTGAAGCACCTACCATCTTTTCATGCATCAAGATTTCCCATCAACGGATTCAGCCCCTCCTTTCCTTGTTGTCTTTATTCCTCCCTCTTCACCTATTTTAAACTTCAGGTTTGGTCATTACTGGACTTGCTCATGCCTTTGATTCTTTTATTTACTTATTTATTTATTTAAATTTGTTTTAATTGGGTATATATGACAGTAGAATGCATTTATGCACTTTGATATGTTATACATAGTTGGGGTACAATTTCTCATTTTTCTGATTGTGTATGTTGTAGAATCACATTGGTCATGCAGTCATATATATACATAAAGTAATAATGTCTCTTTCATCCTACTATCTTTTCTATCCCCACATCCCTTTCCCTCCCCTCACTCCCCTCTACCTAATCTAAGGTAACTCTATTCTTCCCTAGTGCCCCCCATCCCTTGTAAGACTTTGATGTGAAATAGCATTCATATTAAAATCTCAATGACATTCTTCATAGAAATACAAAAAGCAATTATGAAATTTATTTGGAAAAATAAGAGACCCAGAATAGCCAAGGCAATCCTTAGCAAGAAGAGCGAAGCAGGAGGCATCACAATACCTATACTATAAACTATACTACAGAGCTAAGAAATAAAAAAATGGCATGCTATTGGCACCAAAACAGACATGTAGACTAAAGGTACAGAATAAAGGACACAGAGACAAACCCACATAAGTATGGTTATCTCATACTAGACAAAGGTGCCAAAAATATTCAGTGGAGAAAAGAAAGCCCATTCAACAGATGGTGCTGGCAGAACGGGAAATCCATATGTAGCAAAATGAAATTAAACTTCTATCTCTCAACCTGCACGAAAATCAACTGAAAGTGGATCAAAGACTTAGGCACTGGAACAGAGACCTTGCGCCTAATAGAAGAAAACATAGGCCCAAATCTTCCTCACGTCAGCCTAAGATCTGACTTCCTTAACCAGACCCCTAAAGTGCAAGAAGTAAAATTCAGAATCAATAAATGGGATGGATTCAAACTAAAATGCCTTTGATTCTTTTTCCATTCTCTCCTTTACCATATTCACTTGGCCAAACCTTGATGACGACCAATCCTGTTTGCCTCGCTCCTGTACTTATGCTTGAAGAGGTACTGGTGGGAGAAGAACCTGTGGTTATATGGGCCAATCTTTAAAATCCCGACCCAGCCTAAAGTGGACTTTTTAATTCTGAGAAGCAGTTTCAGTCTCTGTCCTTGTCAGTGCATACTCTCACTCTTCTAGAATTGCTCTACAATCTGTCGCAGTCTCATCCCACACACTCCAGACCTTGCAACTTATTTTTTAATTGAATTTTATCAAAGTCAAATATATTCATAGTTTAAAAAGTCAACAAATAATATTAGGTATGTGATGAGAAAACAGTGGTTCTCTGCCAATTTCCACATTCTTGAGGTAAGACTTTCCTTTTGTTTGTTTCTTTTATCCCCCCTACAAAGACTATGGTTATACAACTATTTACTTGTCAGTGATATGTTGCCTCTACACACACACACACACACACACACACACACACACATACACAACCACACTAGTCCTCCATTTGTTCAACATGGTTTTTTCCAAGCTTTGGGTAAGTCCTTCCTCAGCATTTATCACATCATTGCTATATAACCAATAATCACAGCTGAACTACATGCAGAGTATTCTAAGCCAAACTTTCTTCTTTTTTAATTATTTTTTTTATCTGTAAAATGACAGTGGAATACATTAAAATTTTTATTCCACATATAGAGCACAATTTTTCATATCTCTGGTTGTATACAAAGTATATTCACACTAGTTTGTGTCTTTGGTACTTTGGATAATAACGTTCATCACATTCCACCATCATTTCTAACCCCATTCCCCCTTCCTTCCCCTCCCACCCCTCTTGCCTATCTAGAGTTCATCTATTTCTCCCATGCTCCCCCTGCCTACCCTACCATGAATCAGCCTCCTTATATCAGAGAAAACATTTAGCATTTGTTTTTTTGGGATTGGCTAACTTCACTTAGCATTATCTTCTCCAATTCCATCTGTTTATCTGAAAATGCCATCATTTTATTATATTTTATTGCTGAGTAATATTTCATTGTGTATATATGCCACATTTTTTTATCCATTCATCTACTGAAGGGCATCTAGGTTGGTTCCACAGTTTAGCTATTGTGAGTTGTGCTGCTATAAACATGGATGTGGCTGTGTCCCTGTAGCATGTTATTTTTAAGTCCTTTGGGTATAGACTGAGGAGAGGGATAGCTGAGTCAAATGGTGGTTCCAATCCCAATTTTCCAAGAAATCTCCATACTGCTTTCCATATTGGCTGCACCAATTTGCAGTCCTGCCAGCAGTGTATGAGTGCACCTTTTCCCCCACATCCTCGCCAACACTTATTGTTGTTTGTCTTCATAATTTTATTGAAATTAGATCTTGCTACGTTTTTATTTGCTAAGTTATCTTTTGCACCTATCACTAAATTTCCTGAACAGTCCCCTGGAACAGATGGGAAATAGCCCTGTACATTTATACATGTCTGGCGTCCTGTCCCTTTCTTTTTCTCTTGATGAGCATCTTCAGAAGCATGTTTCATTGGTTACAGTCAAGGTGCTTTCTCTCTAAAAAGATCACCATCCCTAGAGAGAGTCCAGTCGCTGTAACTGGAGCTGCTATCCCGGGGCTTCGCTCTCACTTGGTAAATTCCACACTTCTTCCACGTTGGAGTCTTGTGATCTAAATCTCATGTCATCCTTCTTATTGCTTAATTTGTGGTGGAGTGGAGCATCCTGTAGCTTCCTGGGAAAGATAAACAAGAAGGTAATTTTGTAGGCATAGTGAAGGTATCACATATCTATTTTACCCATGTACTTTGCTTATAATTGGGTTAACTACAGAATCTAAGTCTGGCATCAATTTTCTCCAATATTTTTGTGGTTTTGCTATATTGTTTTGTGGGTACTATTGTTGTTAATAAGATTTTTTAAAGACATTGATAATTCTTTTGTAACTGAACATTATTATTATTATTTTTTACTTTGTTGCTTTGAAATATCTGTATATTGTAGAAAGGCTAAATCAATATAATTAATGTGTACTATCTCACATATTTTTAAAGATGAGAATACTTATATCTACTATCTGAGCAATTTTCAAGAATGTAATACATGGTTATTAATTGTATTCACCATGCTGTATCAAAAATGTTCTTATATACTAAATCTTTTCCTTGTATAGTAACTTACTCTTCCATTTCTTTTTAATTTTAGAGGATATCAAGCATAAAATATTGCTCATAAAATATGCTTCTGGGCATGTCACACAAACATATAAGAAATAAACTTGTCAAAGAACACAGGGTAATCTCTGTCCCTTGAGATTGTGTGCTCCGTGTTGGGCATGAGATGTGACCTAAACATTCCTCCAGGGAATGATTTCTCCATACCTCCTCAGAATTAAAGGAATTGTTTTTAAATGCTCTTGTGGTTTTAAGGACATCTGAGGATACTGCTTAAGTGAGTGGGAGGATATGAGTGGTAGTGGCATGTACCTAAATGTCAAAAGTTCTTTTACTTCCCTTTTCAAATCCTTAGCGTGTGGGCAATCAAGGCTTGCATCATGAAGTATTATTTTCCAATACGACTCAATATCCATTTCTTGCTTCTCTTCAGGTTTAAATTGTGGTTTTGGAGTTACTCACGGATTAGTGTAGTATCTGCAACAATTGCTCATAATGGCTGAAGAGCGTTTTGCAATTTTAAACAAAAATACTCTTGAATTTGTGCATGTGTGGGTCTAGACATAACATTGTGAAATGTGATACCAATTATTCATTGGCAACTAGATGGACATTGAGTTGAGGATAGGTTTATTTTTATGCACTATGTAGTAAAATATAATTAACTAAAATCCAGCTTTTTCTAAATAATTTTGATTTCAAGTGTTGGGCATGGTGATGCACACCTGTGATCCCAGCTACTCGGGAGTCTGAGGAATGAAGATGGCAAGTTTGAGACCAGCTTTGACCACTTAGTGAGACCCTGAATTCAATCCCCAGTATCAAAAAATATATATTTTTAAAAAATTTTAAACTGTGATATGATGATTTGAATCTTTCTTTTTATTTAAATAGATCATTTTGAATACTTTGAAAGAAATAAATTTTGAAACACTTTATAAAAATAAAGTCTCTTTTTAAAATTTAAAATTTTTTCTTGGAATTTTATACTTTGATAGAATTACTTTTTATCTTTAAATCTCATCACTGTCAATAGAGTTGGAAGCATATGGAAATATCCATTACTACCACTGTGATTTTGCTACAATAAAGGCAAAGAATATAAAGTTTGTGGAATAGTAATGATTATGAATCATGTATGACTTTATTTCTGAAATAAAAATTGCTAGCCCAACCACAGAACACAGGATTACGGGAATAATAATCATATCCAATCATTTGACTTTCAGTTATTTAAACCCCTAGCTTTACATATGTTTTTCAAATTTGTTGTTGTGAGAGTATATTCATCAAGATAAGAGGAGAGTAAGAATAGTGTTGAAGGATATTTTGGGGAATGGTGTTTTTCTTATGGTGTCTTAGCTTGATTTATAACTTGCAAGTATTTAAACCTATTGGTTCATGGGTAGTGTCACCAAGGACATTTGAGGATCCATTTACAATCCGGCCCTAGGAGACTCCAGGTCCTGGTCAAGTTTAAGCCCAGGATGGAAATCTGCTGAGCGTCTTACCCAGACCCCTGGCTGCTTTCCCACCTTCCTCTGCTACCACTCACCCCTCCTCTAAGCTGGCATGGGAAGCAAAGATTGTACAGGTGTAATGTCAAATTTATGTTCTAATAATCCACAGTTGAGGCAGAGAATAGCAAGACGCTCTCTGCATGTTCTACTACTGGTGGGGAGGTGCATTGTCCCATGAGAAGGGACTAATGAAAATCACTCCTTGAGGGTAGAGCCGACATAGAATTAATTGTTCTCTCTAACAGAATGCCTTCCCACAGGGAGTGTTTCTGGAAAAAGTGAAACTTTTGCAAGACCTGAGGGATAAACAGGATTTGCCCAGAAAAAAGGGCAGGAAGAATCTGTTCTGAGAAAGCTCCTTGGGTTCAGGTAGGAAGATGCACATGTGTACCTGTGTGCATTTGCGCATGTGTGTGAGAGAGGGAGAGGAGGCGGTGGTGGGGGGAGGACTTGAGCTTGGACGAACTGGAGAGTGTGCTAGAGAAGAACAAGGAAGAAGATGGATAAAAAAGGCCCCAACTGGTGCAAGACCTTGGAAAAAACCCATTATTTTCAGGTTTCATTATGAGTCTGTGGAACGGAGAGGATAGGATGCCGTTAGAAAAAAAAGGTGATTTAATGTGTAATTGTGAATTTTTGTAATTACTTCCAATCAAGCAAAACAAAGAGGATGATTAAGACAGCGCCCATTTGTAAGAAATTGGAGTTTGAAGGTCTGGAAGGCTCCAGGGTAAGCAGGAAGCAGAGCACATTACCCACCCCACAGCCAGGCTCTTTTCCTAAAGACATTTTTAAGAGCCAATTTTTTGAGTGTCTTTGCTTAACTATAAAGAAAGCAAAGAGAGGCAGGAAGGGTGAGGGCCAGGAAAATTTGAGATGATTTTTCCCTTGTTATATAATGAAACTTAAAAAAAAAAAAAGGAGATAAGAGCATCAGTCAATCAGCTTCTTTGATTCTGGGCCAAGTCGAAACGTCCTCTGTTCTGTTTGTTCGTTTTTAAAGAGCTTAATGTTAACCAACTGTAATCCATTTAGTTCTCCTTTTGGAAGGACATTTATGCTCATAAGAAAATGCAACACCTGTCAAAGAAAATCTTGTGAAATCGAGAAGATAAGCAGTTTTTATGGAAATGAATACAAAACAGAACCTAGCAAGTTTATCTCCAGTCCTCTCTCCCAGCCCTAAGAATAGTGCTGAAGAATGTTTTGGAGAAAAGAACTGGTCCAAAGCCCACCCTCTTTTGTAAAATACAATAAACACACACCCTGGGGATCGCCCTGTAAGTGTAAAGCGTTGGAATAACAGCAAGGGGCTCCAGAGCTGGCCCTGTTATCAATTAGCTATGTGACTTTGGAGAACCCATGTTTGGAAGACCCAGCACATTTTCTTGCCTCCATTTTCATGTGTGAGGACTGAAAGAGTGGAAGCAGATGATCTCCCAGGTGCACTTCTGGAGTAAGAAATGGAGGGCCAGAGGGAGGTCGGGAGGATTTGTCAAGAGAAGGCTCAGGTGTTAGGTGGGTTCACTGCTGCTACTGGCAGATCATGGCTTCTAAGCCTCATCAGCTGGTGGAGCAAGAAAATATATGTGTGTAAACTAACCCACTCTATACACATGTCCACAAATACTTCCAAATATAACCAGTTTGCAGTGGCAATTTGGGTGTCTGTCTGATTGGATTGAGTAGTACCTAGAGGGCTAGTGGAGCATGACTTCTGGGATGTCTGTGAAGGGATTTCCAGAGAAGATTGACATGAGGGTCAGTGAACTGAGTGGGCAAGACCTGCTTTCAGTATGGGCTGCCCCATCCCATTGGGTGGGGGCCTGGGTGGAAGAAGGAAGCATCAGAAGTGGAAAAACCCCAGCTTTTCTTTCTGGAGTGAGTGCATTTCCCCTGCTGATGTCCTTGGACATCAGACTCCAGCTTCTTCAGCCTTCAGACCCAGGGACTTGCAGCAACTGGCCTTCAGAGGCTAGTTTCAGACCTCAAACGGGATGTCACAATTAGCCTCCATAATTCTAAGGCTTCCAGCTTTTTAGACTGAGGTAGGAGGTATGCTACCCATCTGCCTTCCCAGTTTGCAGACAGCCTATTGTGTCACTTTGTAGCCTCGGAGGTCCTGTGAGCATCTGCTGTATACGAATATTCTATTGGTTCTGCTTCTCTGCGGAACTTGGACCCACACACATCTGTATCTATAGTAAGCTAAACATAACTTCAGACTCCTGCCCTTTTCATTTCCAGGTGGATTATTCCAGCTCATTGCTCTTGCTTATCTGTCATCTCCCACCCAACAGTGAAAACCTACCTCCCACTATCTGAGATCGGTTTCTTTCTTTTTTCTTTTTTGGGTACTGGGGATTGAACTCAGAGGCACTCAGCCACTGAGCCGCATCCCCAGCCCTATTTTGTATTTTATTTAGAGACAGGGTCTCACTGAGTTGCTTAGCACCTCACTTGAGCTGAGGCTGACTTTGAACTCGAGATCCCCCTGCCTCAGGCTCTCAAGCTGTTGGGATTACAGGCAGCTGTGCGCCATCACACCTGGCCTAAGATCTGTTTCTTGAGTTGTTCGAGTCTAGTGTACATGCAGAGTGGAGTCACAATTGCTAACCCACACCTCATGGGAAACAATTCTATCAGCTAGAGTGCAGTGCTTATGTACAATTTTTTTTTTACCTTTGATCTTTCAGACTCCTGTTCCTGTGTTATTTTGGTTAGCATGTTCTTCTTTACGCCCTTAATTGACATTGTTTCATACTTTATCACATTCTGTATTCCATCTTGGGGGTCCTCCAATCTCCTAAATGATTTCAAATTTTTTTTCAAGGATTGAATTTCATTCTTTGTGCTATGAAGTTCTGTGTGTTTTGACAAATTGTATTATGTACTTATCACTGTAGTAGTCTCATACAGAATAATTTTGTGACCCTAAAAAAGTCACCTGTGCTTAACCATTAAGCCTTCTTTCTTCCTCTGACCCCTGCAAACACAGACATTTTTACCATCTTTATTATATTTTGCAGGGTCATATAGATTTTGGGGGGAGGGGGGTGTACCGGGTATTGAATTTAGGGGCACTCAGCCACTGAGCCACTCCTGAGCCCTATTTTGTATTTTATTTAGAAACAGGGTCTGAGTTGCTTAGCACTTTGCTTTTGCTGAGGCTGGCTTAGAACTCGTGATCCTCTTGCCTCAGCCTCCTGAGCTGCTGGGATTACAGGTATGTACTACTGCACCCTGCTAGTTTTAATCACATAGTAATATTGTGTCTTCAGACAGGCTTCTTCACTTAGAAGAATGTGTTTGAGACTTCCATGTATTTCTTGATAGTTCTACTTCTAAAAAAATATATATAACTAAATAATATTCCATTGTATGGATGTATCAGTTTGTGAATTCATTCAGCAATGAATCATATCTTATTTGCTTCCAATTTGGGATGTTTATGAATAAATATACTATAAACAGTCATTTGCAGTCTTTTTGTCTGAGCTAAGTTTTCAAATCACTTGGGTAAATACCTGGGAGTACAATTGCTCTATCTTTTTAGGGGGGAGGGGTAATGGGGACTGAACTCAGAGGCACTCAACCACTGAGCCACATCCCCAGCCTTATTTTGTATTTTATTTACAGACAGGGTCTCCCTGAGTTGTTTAGTGCCTTGCCATTGCTGGTGCTAGCTTTGAACTCACAATTCTCCTGTCTCAGTCTCCGGAGCCATTAGGATTATAGGCATGTGCCACCATGCCTGGCTAATAGCTCTATCCTATGGTAAGAAAATGACAAAGTGTCTTCTCAACTAGCTGTGTTATTTTGCACTTCCATAAAAAATAAATGAAAATACTATTTTTTAAATTGACTGAGAAGTTTAAAAAATGAAAATCTTTGATTTTGCAGGAAAGTTGGTAGCTTCCTTTCGTGAAGTGAAGAAGTACAGGGAAGAAGTATTTGGTGCAGCCATCTAACACCTGAGGGTTGGCGGAAACCACGGAGCTCTACGGGAAGGAAATGGCCTGCATGTGCAGAGAGTGATGGGGCCAGCGGCTGACCAAAGCACGTATCTGGAGGCCTCCATAATTGAGACTGATGGTTGCCATGCAGGACCTTGAGATCCGTGCTTCTCAATTTTCTAATTCTTTGCAGGAGAAGCCAGAAGTACGAATCTGTATATAAATTGTTCTGCTTTTCTGAAAAATGATGAGTTGCACCTATTAGAAGCACATAACTGATAAAGTTGAACCTATTCTTATGTCTCTCAAGCCACCAGCACAATCAAGATAGCAAGCGTAATATCACCTCAACTGCCTCCTTCTTCATCTTGGTAACCCTTGAACCCCTCTTCACCCCACTCCCCCAGGAAACCATTGATCTCCTTTTTGTCACTAGACATTAGTTTGCATTTTATAAAGTTTAATACAAATGGAATCATACACCATGGACTCCTTTTTATCTGCCTTCTTTCCTTGGCACAAATACTCTGAATTTATCTGTGTTGTGCAAACAATAGTTGATTCCTTTTTATAGCTGCAGAGTATTACATCGCATGGATAGACTATCATTTATTTATCCATCTACTGCTCCTCAGTTGCTTCTAGTGTTGGGTCATGACAAAGAAAGCTAATTTGAATATTTATATACATGTTTTTTCACATTTATTTCTTTTGTGGTAATAATCTTAACAATGGCTAGGTCATGTGGTGGATGTATATTTAACTTTTTAAGAAGCTACCATATTTTTTTCCCCCAAAGTAACTGTAGCATTTTAGATTCCCATCAGCAGTGAAGGAGAATTTCAGTTCTTCTAAATTCTTGCAACACTTGGTATGGCCAGTCTAATTTTAACAATTCTAATGGTTGTGGTTTTCATTTGCATTTTCCTAATCACTAGTGATATTGAGCATCTTTTCCTTTTTTCTTTTTCATATCTTTATTGGTGAAGTGTCTGTTCAAATATTTTACCCATATTCTGTTCAGCTTTTTTTTTCTTCTTATTATTGAGTATGGAGTTTAAAAACGAATATATTCTAAATGGATCATTTGTCAAATACATGCTTTGCGAATATTCTATTCCCCTCTGTGATTATACTTTTCATTTTCTTATCAGGGTCTTTGGAAAACTGATTCGTGCCTGAATCTCACTTGATGGAGGCCATTGAATGACAGCCCTGAGAGGTCATGCTGTGGAGGGAAAAGTTGAGTGTCGCAGTTTCCCTGTGGGTGATAAACAGCACATCCTCAAGAGTGACTGCTGGGGGAGAATGAGGACGTGCTTGGGGATCAGTTTACATGTGAAAGGGGGACTCACTCACAGACTGGCTGTTTTTTTTTGGGGGGGGGAATAGCTTTCCCTGAAAGAGCAGTCTCTCTCCCAAACCCTCAAGGCCCTTTCAAAGATGTTAAAATATAGAAAATAAAAATTATAATTAACATGCAGGTTTTTTTTTTTTAAAGAGAGAGTGATGGAGGGAGAGAGAGAGAGAGAGAATTTTTTTAATATTTATTTTTTAGTTTTCAGTGGACACAACATCGTTGTTTTGTATGTGGTGCTGAGGATCGAACCCGGGCCGCACGCACGCCAGACTAGCGCGCTACCGCTTGAGCCACATACCCATCCCAACATGCAGGTTTAAACAATTTAGATGAAGTCCAATTTATTGATTTTATGTAGTTTTTTTTTCAGTTTTATATATTAATTTGAATGCTTGCATCTTCTGGGGGACATCCTGGGTGGCAAACTGTTGCTAGCTTTGGTCAGGTTTAGCTATCAGGGCAGTGTGGCTATCTGTTTCCCCAGGCCATGTGGCAGGCAGCTGGGTCAATGGCAGCCTGTGTTTTCAAAGCTGCTTGCTGTAGCCAGGGTGGGCAATGAGGACCTTGAACCCCAGCTACTGGGGTTCTGCATCCTGGCTGTGGGTTGCTGCTCTAAATGGTGAGGCAAGTGTGTGGAGCTGGATGCTGTTGTTGCCACCCTTGTGGGATGATGTGGTTTCCAGTAGATGACAGTCTTGAGTCTGCACTGAATGTTCCTTAACAGCTGTCTACAGGAGGACCTTCACAAAGCCACTATTGTGTCCAGGAAAAGACACAAGCTCAGAGCAGACCTGAGAAAAATTTGAACTTTCATTTCAAGCTGATCCTGGCATAGAAACCTCTGACAAAAATTAAAAAAAAAAAAAAAAAACAACGAAAAACTGGCAGAGGAGGAGAATCTGATTTCCATAGTGACCCCATTATAGATTCCATTGACAATAAAAATTCACAAAGCATACAGAGTAGCAGGAACGTTCTGTCCATTCAAAGGAACAAACAAATTGACTTAAAATATACTTGAGGAAGTCCAGATATAAGGACATGGTGGACAAAGACTTTAACACAACTGTCTTAAATATGTTTATTTTTTTCTTTAAAAAAATTTTAATTAATTTTTAAAAAATAAATGACAGTGGAATGCATTACAATTCTTATTCCACATATACAGCACAATTTTTCATATCTCTGGTTGTATGTAAAGTATGTTCACACCAATTCATGTCTTCATACATGTACTTTGGATAATGATGTACATCACATTCCACAGTCCTTGCTAAATGAGAGTTAAAAGAGATCATGGACAAAAAAGAGGGAAGGAATGTATGAACAAAACGAGAATATCAATATAGAGCTAGAGATTCACAAAGTATCCACAAAAATGAAATAAAAAGTACCCCACAAGAACTCAAAAGCTGATGTGAACAAGCAAAAGAAAGGGTATATGAACTTAAAGATAGGAAAATTGAAATGATAAAATCTGAAGAACAAAAAGAAAAAATGAAAATAAGTAAATGGAATCTAAGGAAGTGTGGGAGGCCATCAAGCGACCTAAACATTCATTTTGGGAATTCCAGAAAAAAAGGAGAAACTGGCAGAGAGAATATTTGAAGAAATAATGTCTGAATATCCCCTGTCCACTAATTTGATACAAGACATAAATCAATAAATTAAAAAAAATCAATGAACTCCAAGTAGAATAAATATAAAGAGATGCATACCAAGACATATTATAATTAAACTGTCAAAAGACAAAGCCAAAGAAAGAATCTTGAAACCAGCAAGAGGGAGAAATGATTCCTCAAATACAAGAATCTTCAGTAAGATCATCAGGTGAATTCTCAATAGGTATCTTGGCAGTTAGAGGCAGTGGGTTTATATAGTCAAAGGGCTGAGAGGAAAACTCAACCAAGAACTCTACATTTGGAAAAACTGTTCAACAAAAGTGAAGAAGAAATTCCCAGGTGAAGATATTATCAATAAACACATTTGTTATTACTGGACTTGTCTTGCAAGAAATGCTAAGTGAATTCTTAAGATTGGCATTGAGAGAAAAACCAGACAGTAACTTCAAACTATATGAAGGAGTGGGTATCTCCAATAGAAGTAAATTCATGGCCAATTATAAAAACTAGTATTGTTGTAATTTTGTTATGTAAATTAACTTTCCATTTTCCACATGATTTCAAAGACAACTGCATAAAATATTTTTGATCTATGTAATTGGGCACACAATGCATAAAAATATAACCTGTGACATCAATGACAGAAAGGGAGGGGTGAATAAGGTTGTATAGGAGCAGAGTTTGTATGTTATTAAAGTTAAATTGTTACAAATTTCAATTACATTGTTATAACTTTAGAATATTGAATGTATTCCCCATGATAAACACAAAATATCAGGAACTCAAATATCTTACTACCAAAAATCAAAACAAGGCAGTAATGGAAGAAATAAGGGACAAAGAGCTAAAAGCTGAATAGCAAACACATAGAAAAATGACAGAAGTCTCTCCTTATCAGTAATTACTCTAAATGTAAATGGTTTAACTTTTCAATTAATAGGCAGAGAAAGTAGAATGGATTTTGAAAAACCATGACCCAACTATATGCTGTCTACAAAAACCTTACTTTAGATCCAAATGCAGAAATAAATTGAAAATGGAAGGATAAAGAAAGATAATCTATGCAAAGAATAACAAGAAGAGAGCTGGAGTGGTTCTACTAGTATGAGACAAAATAGGTCTAAATTCAAAATTCAAAATTTGTGTCTTTTATATCTAAAAGGACAAAGAAAGATACTACATATTAATAAGAGATTCAATATAGCAATCTGATATTCTGTTTATATACCTAATAATAGAATTTCAGATGATATGAAAACAAAACAAAACAAAATACTATTGCCTATGCTTTTGGTAAAATATCCATCGCTGTTGCCAAACTCAAAGTCAGGAAGTTTTTCTTGTGTGTTTTTTTTTCCCTAAGAATCTTATAGTTTTAGCTCCTATGTTTAAATCTTTCATTTACTCTGGGTTAATTTTTGTATATAATGTAAGATAAGAGTCCAGTTTTATTCTTTTACCCATGAATATTTTGTTTCTCAGCACAATATGTTTTGAAAAGATCATCCTTTCCTCAATTAAGAGTCATGGTGTCCTTGCCAAAAATCAATTGCCTACATATGTGAGGGTTTATTTTTAGACTCTCTATTCTACTACATTAGTCTATGGGTCTATTTTTATGCTAGTACTATACTATTTCATTATAGCTTTGTTGGTAATGTTACTCAAATTTCCTACATACCATCTGATTCGTATACCTGTTTTCCATCAGTTATTGATAGAGGGATACTCAAATCTGTACTCTATGTCTTCTGTCAGTTTTTGCCTCACGAATTTTGAAGCTGTGCATAAATTTGAAGATGTGCATACATTTAGGATTTTTCATTCTCTTGATGAATTGGCCACTTTACCCTTGTGAACAACTTTCTTTATTCTGGTAATTTTTTTTTTTTGCCCTGAAATCTACTTGGATATTAATATAGTCCTCCCTCTTTATTTTAATTGATGTTCATAGAATATAACATTTTCCATTTTAAAATTTTAATCTATTTGTGTCTTTTATATCTAAATTACAGTTCTTGTAGGCAGCATATGGTTAATCAGTTTAAAACAATTCAACCAGCCTCTTATTTGCTTCTAAATGTTCTTTGTTCTCTATTCCTTCTTCTTCAGCCTTTTTCTTGGGTTGAGTATGTTTTGTGATTCATTTTTATTTCTTTTGTTAATTTTTGGTCATATTTTATTGTTGTTATATTTTATTGTTTACTATTGGATTTACAATAAGCATCTTTAGTATATCAGAGTGTACCTTCAAGTCATATTATATCACTTCAAGTTCTGTACAAGAACCTCACATAGTATCATTTAATTCTCTTTTTTTAACCATTATGCTATCGCCATACATTTCAATTATGCTTGTTCCTTTTAATTTTGTTTAAATTTTTTAAAATTGACAAATAAAAAAAATATATATTTATGATATACGTTGTGATGATTTATTATGTGTTTACTTTAAGCTCACAGTCCACTGTCATAGTTTAAAAGTCATAGATATATTTAGATAGTTATCTTCAAATTTACTTAAGTGACAGAAAAAATACATATTTACTTATACAATTGACGTATCTGATGCTCTTTGTTCTGTGTAGGTCCATATTTCTACCTGCTTTAATTTTCTTCTGCTTGAAGTTTTAAAAATATTTCTTATAGCATGGGTCTCCAAGTGATGAATTATCTTGGAGTGTTTGATGAGGACAATTCACAAAAGTGAATTTATTTTTGTTTTTGAAAGATATTTTTGCTGGGTGTTGAATTTTTGATGAGTGATATTTTTATGCCAGTTCTTTAATGAAGTTACCAGTCTGAAATTTTGCCTGTGTTTTTTTCCAAAGTGAAATATACTGTTATCATTTTTTTAGAAGAGTTAAAGATTTACAAAAAAATTAAAAAGTAGTACAGTGAGTTAAAATACCCCACACTTAGTTTTTCCTATTATTTAAATTTTTTAAAAATTTATTTGTTCTACTTTGTTATACATGAGAGCAGAATGCATTTTGTTTCATTATACACAAAAGAGCACAAGTTTTCATTTCTCTGGTTGTACACAGAGTAGAATCACACCATTTGTATCTTCATACATGTACGTAGAGTAATGTGACCATCTCATTCTATCTTTCCTACTCTCATGCCCCCTCCCCTTTGCCCTAACCAAATTTCCTCCCTTCATCCCATGTCCCCCACCCATTATGGATCAACATCCACATATCAGAGAAAACATTCGGCCTTTGGATTTTTGGGTTTGGCTTGTTTCACTTAACATTATATTCTCTAACTCCATCCATTTACCTGCAAATGCCATTATTTTATTCTCTTTTAATGCTGAGTAATATTCCATTGTAGATATATACCACAGTTTCTTTATCCATTCATCTATTGTAGGACATCTAGGTTGGTTCCACAATTTAGCTATTGTGTATTGTGCTGCTATAAACATTGATGTGGCTGTGATATTGTAGTATGCTGTTTTTAAGTCCTTTGGGTATAAACTGAAGAGTGGGATAACTGGGTCAAATGGTGGTTCCATTCCAAGTTTTCTAAGGAATCTCCACACTGCTTTCCAGAGTGGTTGCACCAATTTGCAGTCCCACCAGCAATGTAAGAATGCCTTTACCCCCACATCCTCAAGTTTTTCTTATTATTTTGTTTGTTTATTTTTATGTGGTGCTGAGGATCAAACCCAGTGCCTCACACATGCTAGGCAAGCTCTCTGCCACTGAGCTACAGACCTAGCCCCAGCACCAATTTTTCCTATTATTAATATCTAATGTTGACATAGTACATTTAACACCATTAATGACATAGTACAGATGACACCATTAATGAACTGGTATGAACTGAAACCAATGTTTTAGTCATGTTTTCTTAGTTTTTACCTGATTTTTTGTTTTTGTGTTCTAGGATTTTATCCTATTATGTCATATTATTCTATTTTTATGTTTATTTAGGCTCTTTTGGAATTTAATATTTTTTCATATTTTCCCTGTTTTTGATGACCTTCTTAGCTTTGAGAAGTACTAACCAAAAACTTGTAGAATGCTCCTCAATAGGATCAATACATTTTTCCCATGGTTAGACTGGAGTTTTGTGTTTTTAGGAGGAAGACTATAAGATGCCTTTTTGTCACATCATGTCAAGGACACATATAGGCTACATATTCCTTACCTACAGTGCTTTCATATCCCAGACTTTTTCAGATTTTGAAGTATTTGCATATACATAATGAGATACCTTGGTGATGGGACTCAAGTCTAAACATGAAATTCACTTGTGTTTCATATACACCTAGTACACATAGTCTGAAGATACTCTTATACAATATTTTAAATAATTTTGTGCATAAAACAGTTTCATGGTGTTTTCTGCTTGCGGCATCATATTGACACTCAAAAAGGTTTGGATTTGAGTCTATGAGATGTGTGGATAAAGAAAATGTGATGCGCACATAACAGAAAAAACAGCTTTGCTGGCCAAGATTTGAAAACAAGCTTGTGACTTCTGTAATATCCATAATAATTCAATTAAATGTATTCAACTGATGCTCTTTCCCTTCTGGGTTTATTTTGTGTATATTTTCTATTGTTATGCCTTCAAGTTCTCTACTCTTTTCTTCTGCAATGTCTGATATAACATCTTTAATCCCATACTAACATATTTTACAAACCCTGACATTGTAGCTTTAATCTCAGATCATTGCACATGTCTCTTTTACCTTCCGCATCTCTACAAACTTTAAAATTTTTCTATTTATTAATAAATTTTAAATCATATTAATTGTACAAATTAATGGGCTTCAATGTGACATTTCCATACGTGCATGGTCATGTTTTGATTGTTCTGACACTTCCTACAACCCTCTCCCGCCCTTCTACTCTCCCCATGGCCCTGGGTCCTCTTTCCTAGTTTTATTTAACTTTTTGAACATGCCCATGAACAGAGAATACTGTTATATTTTTTTGTTTATTTTAACATCCCTGTATGCTAGTATTAACATCTCTGTCAGTTCTTGTTAGGATTTTATCGATCGAATTTTCTGCTCATAGGTCATCAGATTTTGGCTTTTTTTGCGTGCCTGGTGATTTTTTATTGGATTCCAGGAATTATAAAATGTACCTTTTTGAATACTAGATATTTTTGTATTTTTTTTGTTTTTGGTATTCACACTTTATTTTTCATTTTTTATTGATGCATTATAGCTGTACATAATGGGGTGTGATTCATTGTTATATATTTGTACAGGCACATAACACGATATGTTTTCTTATAAATATTCCTAACTTTTGCTCAGGGGAACAGCTGAAATACTTGAAGATATTTTGATTTTGGGGGTCCTGCTTTTAATATTTGTTAGGTGGTAGAAGTGTGGTGTCTGGTTTAGGGCTAATTATTTCCCATTACTGAGGCAACATTTCTGAGTACCCTACCCGATTCTCTGTGATTTATGAGGTTTTTCTAGTCTGGCTGTTGGAAATAGGCAATATTCCTGGCTTTAGTGAATGCCGGGCCCTTTTCCATAATTCTTTGGATGGTTCTTTCTCTGGCCTTGTGTTCTGATCCACATCCTGCTGAATACTCCAAAGGGCCCTCTCCCTGTATGACTCTCTTCATTCTGATATTCTGTCCTGTGAATTCTAACCTCCTTGGGCTTTCAACTCCTTTTCCCCAATCCAGGGACTCCTTTGTCCTCCTCTGAGGTTCTTCTTCCTGCTGTGCCATGGCCTGGATAGTCTCTCAAGGCAATATATGGGGACACTGGTAGGGCCAATCTCCTCTGTTCACCATCTTTCAGGGATCACTCTTCTTCATTACCTGTTTTCCAGTTTCTTGAAAACTTCTGCTTCATAAGTTTCTTGTGTTTGTTTTATTTTTGTTTTTGTTTCATCCAGGAGGGTGTATCTGGTCTCTGTTACTATTATTTCTTTGTTACTATAGCTTGGCAAAAATTGAACACCATTTAGTGAATGTTGGCAGATAACACAGGATTTTAAAACGTAGGCTGCCAGCAAACAAAACCCATCTGGAGATGTGTTCAGCCCTGAGGTCATCAGTTTGTGATCTGTGAGGGAGTAGATCACGTGGACAGGATATTTCTTACACAGGTTAGTAGGATCCATGATAGAAGTTGCTATGAGAGCTCCCAAGTGAGGCTCTTAGTCCACACTGGGTTTTGAGGCTTTTTGGACACTTGAGTAAGCCCTGAGGATTGGGTAGATGTTATCTAAAGAGGATGTGGTGAGAGGAGAGAATAGTCAGGGCAAAGGTCCACCAGGAGTAGAGATGGTTAGTGTGGAACCTCAGGGAACAAGGTGGTAACAGTAGTTGGATTTTACCAGAGCATGACTGGCAAGGTAGAGAGGTAGGTGGCGTGGGCAAAGTAGGCAGCCAGCTCCTGGAAACTTTATGGGTCATGCTCAAACAGCCTTCATCTTGCAAGTGAAGGAGAAGTAACAGAGAACTTGTTGAGGTTTGCTTCTGAAACATGGACGTGATATCAGAGAGACCACTCTGGTGGCAATGTGGAGATGCTGGTGAGGAGCAAAGGCTGACTTTAGGGAGACAAGTTGGGAGGTCATTATGTTAGCCCACAGAACTGGGGCTGAGCCATGGTGGGGGGAAAAGTGGACAACCGGGAAGCGTCCTAGTGGTTTAAGATGGAAAATGTCAGGACGTTGTGACTTACTGTGTGTGAGGGAGTGAAGGAGAGGGTGTGGATACGGAATAAGTCCCAGGCCTTTGGCTACAACTGCTACATGAAAAATGCTGGAATGAACTGTTATGAGCTGTTATGGGGGAGGAACAGTTCTGGAGCAGGGAGAGGTCAGGAAACGCCAAACTTGAGGTCGACATGAGGGTGCTTTTTGGGGTCCCGTTTTTTGACTCTTACTCTGTCCCAATCATGCTTTTTGCAGTTAAGCCTGACCTACTTGGTTTGGGTTGGGGAGCAAGAAACATGAGGATTTACTGAGTTAGGAGACTTTGTATCAAAATCAAGACTCCTTTTCACAGAACTCTGCTCATGGACATTTTATTAATGATGTCTGATGATTTGGGAGAGCAGTTTAGGTCTGTGTCTTAGATTGTGCAGATCGTCTATAGCTCTGCTCTAATGTCACCACATATACAGTGGGGGATGCTCCCTGGGACTGGACAGCACATGTCCTAAGCAGCTGAATGTGGTTGTGCATTGTCATCTGAGAAGCAGCTGATCTTGACTTGGATGGACTACTTTCACATTGGGTGACCTTGGCCAAATCACTTAAATGTTATGACCCTCATTTTTCTAGTTTGCCCAAAGTTGCTTGTAAGGATAAAACATGTTACAGATTCTAAAACGTGAGTCAGTTATTATTTTTATCCCATTTAAAATGGATTTCCTAATATTGAGGAAGTTTCATGATAAGCTTTGGATAATATATTTGCATATGTGGCAAAGGTGGCTATGACTGAAATATAACTAAAAGAAATCCCACCAAATCCAAATTCAGAACTTGAGCACAGCAAAGGTCCTGCCATATCTCATTGCTTTCCATTGTTTTCCTTCTTTTCCTCAGCCCCGTGGGTCCTGTATCTTCCTAAACTTCTTAAGGGGCTTGGGCTGGGTATAAAAATGAGAGAAAAAGCTACAGCTATGGTTTTCAACCTTGGATGCACAGCAGAATTACATCAAGGAGCTTTTAAAAAGTACTGATGTCTGAGCAACACCCTAAGTGATCATGATATAGTTGGCCTGGGGAGTCACCTGAGCCTTTGAAGTCTGAATGCTCTGGGGATTCAAATGTGCATCTGGGATTGAAGAAACACTACTTGACCTCTGCATGTTGCTGATTTAAGAGGTGTAAAGTTGGAGGTGTAAAGTGATCAAAGGCAAGAGAGGATTCTTGTCTTCTTTATGTTTTAATATTTGTATTATTTGGGGAGGTGGGGCTGGAATGTAGGTATGAAGATAAGAAGGGTTCTGGAAATGAGCTTTCTAATCTCCAGGCTTTTTGTTGTTTTAAGAGACTGATTATGACAAAACTGTTGAAATGTATTTATGGAATAAATACATAAATAAAAAAATCTCTGTTTTTGGGATGAATAATATTGGCAGGATAATGAATAATATTATCATTTTCTGTTGTAAGGCTGACTAATAGCATTACTATATTAAAAATTGTTGGGTTCAGGAGGAGACAAGAGGTCAGTACATGGAAGAACTAAGGTTGCCAGATGCAGCAAATAAAAATACATAATACACTTAAATTGGAATTTAAGATAAACAAGAGAAACATTTTTAGTACAATGATGTCCCATGAATGATTTGGAACATATATATACTAAAAAACAATTTGTGGTTTGCTTGCCTTAAATTTTAACCTAACTGAATGCTGCATTTCTTTTTCTCCTCTTCCTCCTCCTCCTCCTCCTCCTCCTCCTCCTCCTCCTCCTCCTCCTCCTCCTCCTCCTCCTCCTTCTCCTCCTTCTCCTTCTTCTTTTTTTTTGGCAACCTTAGGGTAAGTCTACTCAGTAAAGCTGGAGAACCTGAAGCAGGTCAGGGTGAGCTGCTCTAGGAATTGAAAGTCCTGTTTTGAGTGTGATTGTAAATGGGCTGCCATTGGCTTCGATTCTTGGGATTAGTCTGGCTTTGAAAGAAAGAGCTAAAAACCAAGTTGCCCACAAAGCTGTTTGAATAATATGCTCTCTTACATCGATATCACACATATGCTTTTCCAAAGTGCTTTCCCAATGCATTCTCTCACCTCATTCTCCAAACCACTGGAAGGTTAGCCCATGTTGGCTATAGTTTGACAGTGGAAAAACAAGGGCTAAAGATACTACTCTGAAGTCCCCAAATGAGTTGGTATTAAACCAAGACATAGGATCTGTATTTTCTCTACTTTTAATCTTTAGTCAGGTTTTTAAAACAGAGGTGCCAAGTGTTGAGACTGTGTGTGTGTGTGTATGTACATGGACTCTCAGCAGTGGGGACAAGAAGCTGTGAATGTGTTAACTTTCTGAAAAAGGGAGGAAGAGGTTGATCTGCTTAATAAGCACCATGGCTGTGAGTTTGACCCAGGCCATGCTCCCCACCCCCACTGCCTGGCTGAAACAGAATGGAGGATCCGTGGCCACCACATCTGGATGGAAAGACAATTCTTTCCATCATGCTCATTTCTATTCTTGCTTCTCCCCTGTTGCGGCCTCTCTTTGCCCCTTAGCTCTTGGTTTTAGTTCCCATATCTGGGTCCACAAATATTCTAGGGACTCGGGCTTCAGGACTGTCATCCTCTAGATGCAACTTGACCTGCTCTCCCTTCCAGTTCTTCCTGTTTCTGCCCTCCCTACTGAGCTCCAGCCCCTGGCTGCTAAGCCTGCTGTTGACTTGGTGACCTGATGTCCTATCCTGGCCAAGGTTTTAGAAAACAATAACAGCAATGACAACCACCACAACAACACGTTGAGCAGTCATCTTGAGCAGTGGCAAAGATCTCCTGCAAAGTGGCCTGGAGTCTATTTCTGTGGTCTGGGTGTTACCTCCACATACCTGGCCTGGATACTATCTCCAACCTTCCCGTCTTTTAGCCTGGAATGCTATACCATGGTCTTCAGCTTGAACACAGGAGTCTCCATGGGTGGCTGGCTCCAAGGGTTGACCCAACATGTTCATGACTCAGGTTCATGAATGTAGGACCCCTGAATTTCTTTATATGGTAAGCTGTCTGTAAATGTCCACTTAACACTTCAGTGTTATCTTCCTCTATCTCAATTCCCCACCACTCTCACCCTGTTCTCTTTCTTCCCTTTTTCTTTCAAATCTTGAGCCATTTGAATGGAAATAAGGAACAATAGGAAAGGCACAGTTCTATCCCTAAAATTTTTTTTAATCTTTTTCAGTTCAAGTTGATTGTGTCACAATGGAGTATCCAGCCACACCTGGAGACGTCCCTAGTAGGAACACATTCTCAACCGATTCAAGTTAAGGATGAAATAAAATGGCTGCTTGAATTAGAAATTTTTATTGACCCTGATACTAAGGAAAAAATAAAGCAAATGAGGTTCAGGAGATGATCATTTGCATACTATAAAGAAGTCCTCCTTGTGTTGAATTTCTGGGTCGCCAGCCTGGGGAGGACCTTGAAGCTAAGGATGATGTACTTGGTCCCATGACAATCAACCCTCTCCATAAATGGGATGAAGAGCTAGATTTTCAGTTGGTTATTTCCACCAGTCCAACCACATTATTCCCTAAGTATTCTATGATTTTGAAAAATTTTAGAAGAAAATGATTCTTCAAAACACAAATTTTCTTTGTAACAAATGACTCTGGAATTAAGCAGACCCCTGGGGTCTCTGGAATGTTAAATGAGGAAGTCTGGACCAAAACCCCAATGTCCCTGGGTTTTTGATAATCTTCGGTTACAATGTGCTTTCTCTTATTTTCTGAATTTTCATTTCACTCTGTGAGGTTGGGATGTTTTAGAACTTCCCACAGGATTAGACAAAATGGGAAGAGAGGGCAGCCTGGGATTTAGGCATTAGTGAGTTTATGGAGAGAACAGTCTTTTTTTTTTTTTTTTCACAAATCATGGTTGTTGGGGGTAAGAGTGATTCTTGGTGTTCCTAAAGTCCTGCCTCTAGGTGGGTAGCTGCCTACTTCCCATAGACCTGAGAGTGGCCCTATGTAAGACTGTAGAGGTTTGCCCCACATATGCTCACTTTCGGTTTTTTGACTTCCGGTACATTTCCTTTCTAGGGAGGGTGACAGGCCCTGTTCTCCCCTCCCAGCATTGTACACTTCCTGGCTGAGATGAGGCATGGAGACTGCAGGTGGCTTGGAGGAGGCCCAGTGGACTCAGGCTCAGCTCTCCAGGTTGCAAAGGGAGGATTCAGCTCTACCCAAGTGGCCGACTAAACCCAGCTCCACTCCAGGGCCCTGGGTGGAGGATCCAGTTCTCCTCTGCTTCTGGGCTTTAGGCAGTGTCTGGAGAACTGCAAGGCTGAGAAAGAGGAAACAGGTGGACAACACGTGCGCTGGAGGAAGCCCAGGGTCAGCAACCCACCCTGGGGCCAGGGGGTGATTGCTCCCTCTGGCGCACCGTGTGTTAATCATCAGATGGCTGAGATGTCAGGCAGCAGAGAGTGGAAAGTTAGAGTCAGGGCTCATTAGATTTGCAGCGAGGAAACCTCTCGAACACGTTAGAGCTCCTTGCTTCAGTCCTTCTCCTCCCCAGCAATAGGTTGGGTGTGGGAAAGAACTGAACATGGTAATTGATGCCAGGAGAATGAGATTGTACTCTTATTTCCAGTGTGCTTTCCTGGAGCCGTGGGACTTGTAGCTTGAAGAGATCATCTGGTCCTTTCCTGGTGACTAATTGGCTTTCCATCATGCTTATTCAACCCTATTAGATTTTATGGAAAAACCAAGAGACCTGTCCAGGGTTGTGGAGCATGTTAAGGTCAGAGGGAACCCTTACCCGGGTAGCAGATGCCAGTCTGCACAGGGCTCCCTCAAAATCCCAGCTCCTAGAAACCTCCTTGATGACAATGATGACCAAAATGAACTTGGGGCAGGGCAAATGTAAATAAGACTTTCAACCATTACCTGGTGTTTTCCTATGGATTTGTTAATTTCAGAGATGAGTTATCTTAGATATATTGTCTTTAGAATTAATAGGCACTTAGATTTCTAAGCCTTTCCCTTTTGCTGCTCTGCCAAGTTTTATTTTATTGTTTTCCATTTAATACTCTACAAACATTGGATATTCTACAGGGTCTACATGTTTGTTGGAGAAGCCAGTGTACTTTAATGGAAACGGACATGGGCAAGGTTGATATGGTCCCAAGGCTCAATGCTTGTCCTGTCTCCACTGTTAAGCACACCTGCAACTGCAGGTGATCTAATTACTTTCTCAGAGTTTATTTTCTTATCTGTGAAATGGGCATTTGCAAGAAGCCCCTCCATGGGTATCTCTGAGGATTGGTGTAATACCTACGTAGCATGACACCTAGCACATCATAGGCCCTCAATAAAAATTATCAAAATTTAAATCTTAAACTGAGTACTTAACATAATTTTCTTCCCCCTACAGGATGTCCTGTTTTCAGCATAGAACTTTTTTTTTTTTTAAATAACCAAATAGGCGTTACTTTGTAAAGCTGAATGTTCTTGTGTGTTGCCTCGTATATTGAATAAGTGGAAACACACATCTGTATTTTCAATTAAATCACCTGGTGTTTATAGCATCTCTAGGGTATACAGAGGACTTTTACATCAGTTTTGGTTAATTTTATATGATCATTAATTTTCACAGCACTCTTATGAGACAAGGATTAGACATATTGTTCATGAATTAATCAAAGTACAGAGAGGTTTAGGCACTTGTCCAACATCACAGAGAAAAAGCAGTCACAGCCAGGAATAGTATCAACATCTCCAGGCTGCAGACTCGATGCAGGCTTGCTCTCAGCTGACCGTGAGCTTGGTATATGTGTTTTTTCTCCCTCTTGCTAGAAGAAGGGAGAGGGTGGCACAGGCGGGTGAGAGGAGGTGAGAGGAGGTGAGAAGGGAACTGGGTCTTGACGTCTGGGGACATCCCAGCCAGTGGAATGAGGTGGGGAGGGGACCTGCAGTAGAGACAGGCATGTGGAACACAGTGTGGTGTCATAGAAAAAGTGAGGTTTTGGAGTCAGAGGGAATTGGGTTCAAAGTGTGAGCGAACTTTAGTCTTGCAAAGTCTCAGAGCTTAAGCAGGTCTCTTGCCTTACCTGGACCTTGGTTTTCTTAGCTGGAAAGTGGGGACAGTGCAACTCCTCTGTGTTCTTGGGACCACTAGGCAGCACAGGGGGATGCTGCTACCAAAGGTGCCGCTGGCACATTCTCAGTCAGTGTTGATTTTAGGTCACTTCCTGCTTCCCCAGGTAGGAGGGAGAGAGGCAGAGAGAGGAAAAAGCTCCCGTGGCTGCTCTAACCTCTCGCCTGGCCAGTTGCTCAATGCTGAGCAAGAAGAATGCTTCCTCCACACATGTGCACGGTCCCTCAGGGCAGGGGCTTGCACACTGGGCTAATGACCAGTTATCTTGCACTTGGGGATATAAAGTGGTGTCAGCCCCTCCCCCTCTCCAAGACCGAGGCCCTCATCTTCCCTCATCCCATGGTGACCGATCCAGCCTTTGGTGGCTTTGCCCATTTCACATGAGACCTTGTGGAAACCTTTGGATTGCACCAAGCTCAGGGGTCCTGATGTGGGGGCAGCGAGGACTTGACAGTCGTTTGCTCCCATTAATCAGATTCATTGTGTGAACATGTCTGAGCTCAAGGACAAAGGGGCCTTGTCTTGCCCCAAGCTCCTTCCTCAGCAGACTTTGAACCCCCATCCTGTCCACCTTGCTGCTAACTACAGTTCTTTCTATATTTGTTGGTCAGTTGCTTTGCCTCTGGATTCTGATTTGTGCTTCAGGGATTTTGTCTGGTAACAAGACAGAGTCATTGTTCCCCATTTTTAAATTCCCAACTTTGGACCTTATATGTGGCCTTGGAGTCTCACTGGACTCCATGATTTCTCTTTAGTAACTTGAAGTGGTCTTGACTCAGGTACCAACATTTGGACGTCTGGCGCTGGATGTTCAGGATTCCTTTATTCGAATTTTAGCTGAGTTCCTGGATCCAGACCTTTTAGAAGTCAAACTCTACCTGACCACCTATCTCTACCCAGCTGGACAGAAATCCCTTGTTGAAATTGCTTCTAGACTCCAACTCAGGAACTCCAGCAGGGATTCTGGTTTAGGAGGTCAGTTAGGGAAGGCGTCCAAGTGGTGGACAGCTAAGGGGCAGCAGAGCCTTCAACCTGCCTGGCACCACAGGTGCTTCTGATGCAGGTGGCTCAAGAGTCACACACTCTGAGCAACACTGGCCCACACTGAAGGTTCTGGAAGTCGGATTTTCATGTAAAAAGAGACAACCTGTCATGTTGGCCAATAGAAATTTAAAGCCACAAGGCTTAAGACCAGTAAGAATGACCTGTTTTAAATCAGAGCTTCTTCGGAGACAGAAAACAATGTAATTTCTTAAGTAGTCTAAATGTTCTCCTCCCTAAGTTTTTCTATCCTAGGTATTTTGCTTGGTTCGATGACTACAGAGGAAACTTGGAGGTGAACTTCAGGCCATGCCTGTTTACATTACTTTAAAATTTAAATTTGCTCAAGTCTCTTTTTATGACTTGTGCCTGGGCTTCCAAAATATAAAGTGTCTTCTCATCAGGTTCTATTGTCTGTCCCCTGTAAGCCTTGCCCTTAATCTCCCCATACTCCCGCCGGCTCCCACCAAACGTTAATAATGTCCTTCTGATAAGTACTTCATGGGCGATCTTTCTCTGAGCTATATTTTTAGAGGGAGAGATGAAAGGAGACTGAAAAATTAAAATCAAGATAAGCTGTCTCTCTCTGGAATGTTCTTAAGAGGATGTGGTCATTTAAAAGCATTCTCCCTCTTCTCTTCAGTGTTTGACATCTGAAGTCATAGCAGATGCTATCACACCTTGCTTTATTAGCATGGCTACAGTCACCTGTTTCAAAAAGCCCAGGAGCATTAACCTGAAATGAAAAGAAAAGTGGCACGAAAGAAAAGATAAAGGGAAACTGGATTTTGGCAGCAGGAGACTCGGGCTCCCCGCCAGGCCCCTGCAGCGACTCTGTTAAGTGGCCCAGTGAATTTATTTTGCAGGGAGATCATTTCCACTATCTGAGTGTGCTGAGGCCGTGGCTGTTCAGGCAGGCTTCAGAAACCCTGTTACATTATATAACTTGAGGCTCTTCCATGAGACCACGGGGAGGTGGTGGGCAGCTGGGGGAGGGTGGGCCGAGAAGATGAGAAGAACTGGCCATCTTTGGCATTCAGCGGGGTTGGCAGAGGAGAGTCAGAGGGTTCAAGAAGGTTGGATTGAGGATGGCGCACACGAATGCCACAGCCGTGGAGCCCGAGGCCACAGGTGTGTGCCGGCAGAGCAGGCTCTCACAGGCTCTTGCAGGTGAGACCAGGTGAAGCAGGGCTGGGAGCAGATGGTGGCTCTGCTGTGGCTGGTAGGAGCCTCACAACATGCCACCCGCCTGGCACTTACCCTTTTATTTTTTGTTAGCGATGAAACATTCTAAAAGATGGATGGGGTGGGGCCAGGTAGGGGAAGTCCCTTTAGGTGGGATGACCTTACAGCCCAGTGTTGCAGAGTGCAGATCTCCAGTGTCCTTGTTCACTGATCCCATGACCCACTTGTCCTGGCTTGGGGGTTGGAGACTCATGCTCTGTGTCTCTGCTGGTTGTCACATGGGGCTTTGGGTTCTGTGAATCTTTATTTCCAGGTGGGCCACTTCCCCTAGGGAGTCTGATAAGTCAAGTGGTCTCAGTTCATCAGGGTGTTACCATAGAAGAAGGGGAACCGAGGAGTGGGTTTCAGCCACAGTGGGACAGCTGGTCATTCTGGCTTCTGAGCACTGGCAAAACTTCACTGGCAGCCAGTGACCTGGCCAATGATCGCTTTGGTCATAAAGCCCAAGAGGGAGTGGGGGAGGAACAAGGTCAGGTGTGAATAGGTTGACCCATCCAGGAAACCCGCTCAAAATATCACTCTGGCTTCATCGTCATATAGAAGGGGCAGCAAATTAGCAACCTGGCACTAAAAATATAAGAAAAGATTGTGAACTCTTATCATTCTGTAAGGGTGAAGGTGGTTACTAATCCTGGACTGTGATTAGCTTGACACTTTGAAAGAGCTGGATAATTCATGTTGTATGAGTTGCCTTGACCTTGAATGTGTGATTTAGTAGGGTTATTGGAATAGGCACATAATCTCTTAAATATTAAAATTGGATGTATACATGAATAGCTGGTAATCAAATATGATGGGAGTTTGCTACTTTGAAAAGGGCTTTTATATTAATACGGATGGTGAGAGCAAGGCATCGCTATTTTTGAATCCTTTAAGGTCAAACTATAATACTTTCATAATAAATAGTTGCTGATGGATTGAAATCCTCCTTCTTGATGATGATTCTTTAAAATTTTATTTTTGTCTTACTACAAAATATAGTGCTTTATAAAAATACCAGAAAAAAAAAACACAACAAAAATCCAAAAGCAAACCCAAACTTAAAATGGCAAGTTACCTTATGAGACAAAGACAATTATTACCAAGATTTTAATATATATATTTCTAGTCTTTTGTACATGCATATGTGTGGGTATATGAATATGTACGTACATATTTTCACAAAAAGGAGATCATATCAAACATTTTACTATATTCTTTTTTCAGTTATATGTATATGTATATAAACCTACTTTTATCCTTTTAAGGATTAAATATTACTTAATAAAATATCATAGTTTCTTTAATCAATATATGGTTGCAAATATAGATTATTTTGATTTGTTTGGTAACAGGTTTTAGTAATAAATATCTCTGCAGTAAACTTGTATGTGTATGTTGTCTTCTACTACATTTCTAGAAGTGAAAATTCTCAAAGAATCTGAAAAGGTTTAAAACAGTGCAGTCTTCAGCCCAATACTCCTCCAAAGGGACTCTTTTGTACATTCACATCAGCTTGTTCAAACACTATACAACTCTGAAAATTATTATTTAAAAGGAAACCTTTTCCAATTAGTGTGGTAAAAGAGTATGTATTTTAAGCTGCTTACATCTGCAATTGCCAGCTGTATTTGTTATTTTATAACTTGCTCTTATTTCCTTGACTGATTTACCTACCAGAATATTTATGCTCAGAGATGATAAAGGCTCTTTTTATGTCTTTTGTGGGTCTTATTATTGTCCCACAACAAAATCTTCTGAAAAGAGAATGACTACCTCAAATTTAGGACATACTGCCATTCAATTACATTAAATAGATATTTACAGAGTATCCGATAGGTAACATGCACTGTTAGACTACAGACATATAATTTTGAAAGACACTGACTTGGCTTTAAAAAGCAAACAGTCTAGTTGAGGGAAGAAAAGGCAATCTAAACTCTAATAGATGCTTGGAAGCATGTAGAATGGGCATCTAATAATGTCTTAGGTAGTCACGGGAGGCTTCTTGGATGAAGAAGTGAGTTTGCTGAATCCTAAAGGACAAATAGTCATTAGCCAGACATGGAAATAGTTGTGTGTATGTGTGCATGTGTGTAGGCAAAGAAATATTTTTGGAAATAAAGGAGGTTTGGAGAGAGGGATTTTGGCTATGTGAAGATTTTGGTGGCTGTCGTACACTGGAGCTGTTATCCTCCAGTTCAATATGTGGGTCTGAATCTTTATAGAATTTTCAGGGGAAATACCAGAGTTTTTAATACACACACAGAAATTGCAGTATAGGAGTAGACAATCCTACCAAAGAAAAGTATATGAAGAAAAAGAAAAGGGCTAGGGCAGGAAGCTGAGGAACCCTGAAGTTCAAGAAATGGAAAGAGGAGGTGAAGATGACGTGGAACATTTAGAGAAAGAAAAAGTGTTGATGTGGAAACCTTTAAAGGAGGTCAGCATGTTTATTATTGCCAAACGGCACAGATTAACCAACAAGACAAGGGATGCGAAGTCACTTTCGGAAGTGAAGGTTTGGTTTTGATTGTTGTTTCTGTTTTTGTTTTTGACCTGGTGATAGGCATTTCAGTGAAGGTGGGTGTCAGAGTGTAAAGGGTTAGAGATCAGATGGGAGTTGAGAAAAGGAAGAAAGTGAATGCAGACCTCTCGCTCTCACTCTCACTCTCTCTCTTTCTCTCCCCCTCTCTCTGGGCTAGAGAGCAAACCCAGGACCTCATGTTGCCTAGGCATCTCTCTAAAGAGGACGGTTGTGAAAAGATGAGGCAGGTAGGGTGGTAGGTGTGTGCTGATGTAGGGAGAGGTTGCTGCTGAGAAGCACTAAGGCTTGAGTCCTGCTGAGGGCGGGCACAATTGGGATCTAGAACTCAGGCACTCCCGTTAGTTCCAGACCAGATTCTGCACCTATTGCACAGAGAACAAGGATGAGGATGGTGTGGGTAGGTATGGCCATGAGGAATTGGGGCATCTTTCTTGTGATAGTTTCTGGTTCGTCTTCTTGGTAGGATGCAAGATTTTCTGCCGGGCGTTAGAAGGGAGGTGGTTGGGAGGGAGGTTTGAGTTGATTGGAGGTTTTGATAGTTGCTATGGAGAATGGAAAAGGGAGTTGGACAGGGATGGAATAGAAGATTCCCAGGCAGCGTGAAGGGTCCTTTTGTGCTCGAAGCTGACAAATTTTAAGTGACACCAAATATGTTCATGGCTTTCTGATTTCTTTTCTCTAGCAGAGAAGGCAGACTCCAGGGATGAGGTTTTTCTAGCTGGGTGTGACGGAAGATGGATGAAGCCAGCTATCCCAGGGCAGAGCCATAGCGTGGTGGGCCTGATTAGCCATGGGTTCAGGGCTGAGCATGGGGGATGTGGTGAGAGAAGGGAGTGGAAGGATCAGGAGAATGCGAGGGTCAAGGGATTGGAGGTCAGTGTGAGCTTAACTGGTGTAGGGCAAATTAATGTGTAGGAGAGCTGGAGAGAAAGGAGTCATGGTCAGAGGGAAGATTTCACATTTGAGATATCAGAATTGTGTCAGCTTCAGAAAAGAGCAGTAGTTAACACATGCAACTGGTATGACACGATCAACGACCAATCCGAGTAACGAGCCAACATAACCATATTGGGGTAGCCCTCCTGATTGCAGAGCGTGGCTCTGCGGTACGTATTGTCATCCTTGTGGTTGAGGAGGGATGAGGAGTTTGAGCCCTGGATGAGTCACTCCTAGGAATACTAAATTTTCCCAGACTTATGGTGTGATTTGGGAATGAAAGGGAAAATGGTGAATTTGAATACTGTCATCATTGATAAACGAGATGTAACTCCTGTTATCATTCCAAGGCTGGTATGAAACAACAGTGATAAAGAAGAAGGGAAAGGGGCGTAGTAAGATGGCCTAGGCCTCAGGGGATCAGAAGTTTTACAGGACAGCGGCAGAACCACAGTGAGGACTAGCACTGGGAGAAACAGGTACTCGGGACTCGGGACTCACTCACCAACCTTGCGCTTTGGAAGACCATTTGGGAGAGTGGCAAAGAACATTGTTCTTTGGAGAACCAGGTTTCAGTTAGGACAAGAAACGGGGGGAATCTTAAGAGACATTGAAGATGGTGTTAGTCAGTTTTCATCGCTGTGAGCAAAATACCTGACAAGAACAACTTGGAGGAGGAAAAGTTTAAATTAGGCTCACAGTTTCAGAGGTCTCAGTACATAGATGGCCAACTTCAATGCTCTGGGCCTGAGGGGAGCATCATGGCAGAAGGTTGTGATGGAGGAGAGCTACTCCGCTCACAACAGGCAGGAAGAGAGGGTGCAGAGGGCTAGGGACTAAACATATAATCCCCAAGGTACATCCCCAGTGGTCTACTTCCTCCAGCCCCACCCCACCTGTCTACAGTTACCAGCCCCAAATTCATTCAATTATTAATCCAGTTGGTTACAGCTCTCGTGATCTAATCACGTCACCTCCTGCATTAACACAGGAGCTTCTGGGGGACCCCTCATTTACAAACCCTAACAAATACACACAGCTGACCCTTCATGTCCTTGGCTTACTCATCTGCAGAGTCAACCAACTAGAAGTTGAAAATATTAATAAAAGAAAAGTTGCATTTGTACTGAAGAGGTACAGACTTTTTCTTGTCATTATTCCCTTAACAATACAGTGTAACAATGGTTTACATAGCATTTTTCTGGTATTGGGTGTTATAAATATGCTAGACATGATCTACAGCATATGGGAGGATATACATATGTTTTATACAAATAATACCTTATTATGTGCAAGAGGTTTGTGCATCCACAGATTTTGGTATCTGGGGAAGGGTGGGGGGTCCTGGAAGCAATCTCTGTTGAATACCAGGAGATAATTGAAGTAGAATGAGCATATTTTGGAAGGAAAAGAACAGTGGAGATGGGATGGACATGAGGCAGTATGGGAAGGTGCCGAGCGCAGAGGGCTAGACGCCTGCATTTTGAATGGAGACTTGGATGACAGGGATACAAGGCATGATGGGATTAGCAAGATGCAAGGTTTCCAAAGTATGAGTCCTTGCAGGCTCGTGATGGATAGGGAATGGGGAGAAGAGGAGCCCAGGCCAGTGTGGAGTGAGCTATGGCCTGGAGAGATTGTGCTTCCAAGAAATCCCAGGACAAGTGAGCAGGCTGATATTGGAATTGATTCTAGGACTTTGACCACATGTTGGAAATAACTCCAGTCTCTTGTGGGACATATACAGTATCTGGTTTTCCTGAAGCAGAAAATACACCTGCACTTAATTGTGCTAGAGTTGAGAACAGCATGCTATCCTCAACTGGAAGCCGCAAATCCCTTAGTACGGAGGGGGAGCAGCGATGCATTTAATTGGCAGGTCAGGATCTGAACCAGCAAGTTCTCAGTGCAGCATGCTCCTGTCAGCCATCAGGTGGTGTCGAGAAGCACATCGATGCTCAGGTGACTCTTACTCAGTAAATGGGCTTCGGTGCATTGCAAAATACAGTGATGTGCATTGCTCTTCGGATTTTGCAGTACTCAGGGTGAGCTTAGGTAATATCTCTCCATGGACTTCAAGTTCCTCCTTTTTGGGGAAAAATAACCTAGGGGCCCTGAGGAATGCAGTTCATAGCAGAACTGAAGCACAAAGAATAACTAGTGAACTGAGGAGTATTATACCTACATGACAAAATAAATAAGTGTAGAAGGAAATGTGATGTAGTCTGATGCACAGATGGTCACATTTTCTCTGTGCTTCAGCTCTCTGGTCTGATGCCTTGTGTAGATTTAGCAAATATCTAAACATGTTTGTTGATGAGTCTTTTGTTGCTCAGATTAGCAGGAGAAAGTAAGGGCAACTGCATATCTTTAACAGGGCTAATGCCAGCAGGAAGTGTAGTTATAGAGTGTTGTTACAAGCTGGCAGATTTAAGGATACCTGAAATTAGTTTCAAGGAACTATATCCAGGATTAATTTCTTTATCCACCATGGCAACATGCCTTCCATATCCTGGCATACTCTGCTATTGCTGCTAGGGCCTCAGATCCTATGGAAGGAAAGGTCATGGATTAAAGGTTGGGGTGGAAATAGTTCATTTCTTCCCTCCCTTCTTCCCTCCCTCCCTCCTTTCCTTCTTCCCTTCCTTCCTCTGCTCATAAATGCTAAGTGCATGTGAGTTGAGCATCAGACATGGATGACTAGGGCTTCCCATTTTGAGAGCAGGCTGCGGTGCCATTTGCTGCATGCTGGGCTGTACTGGGGAAGGCTTCCAGAGGGTGATGTGAGCTTTGGTGAGTGTGAAAAGGAGTTTGGGGAGAAGACTATTCATTAGAAGGAATGATACGTGTAAAGAGTACGTGAACGTGATGAGGCAGAAAAAGTCATGGTGTCTTTGGAGGAATAATAAGATGTTAGCTCCAACAGAACCCAGAGTACATTCTGGAATATATCTATCTATATCTATATCTATATCTATATCTATATCTATATCTATATCTATATCTATATCTATCATCTCTCCAGGGATTGAACTCAGGGGCACTTGACCACTAAGCCACATCCCTAGCCTTATTTTGTATTTTTATGAGAGTCAAGGTCTCACTGAGTTGCTTAGTGCCTCACTAAATTGCTGAGGCTGGCTTTGAACTCACAATCCTCCTGCCTCCGCCTCCTGGGCCGCTGAGATTACAGGCGAGCACCACCACGCCTGGCAAAGAGCACATATTTTGAGTGGCTTACACTTAAAGTCAGGAAGCTTGATTTTTGTCTTTGAAGCAATCAGGAGCTTACTTAGTCAAGGAAGCGAAATAATCAAACTTGCACTTTAGCAACACCCCTGTAGTGGTTTGTAGAGGGCTCTAGAGTTGAGGAACTGATTCAGAGACATTGCTACATTTGGGACCTTGCTACTCAAAGTATCCTGCTTGAACAATAGCATTAGCACCGCCTAGGAGCACATTAGAAATGCAGGCTCTCAGGCATAACAGTCATGTTACCATCATCTCTAGGTGATGTGTACAGCCATTCTGAGAAGTGGTGACTTAAGAGTGCTTCTTTAATCATCCACATCTGATGCTAACCATACAGATGGTTTTTCATGACGTTCATTTGGACACACCAGGAGGAATGACTTGACCTTTTTCTTTTCATACCACAGACTTATAGGCTGTTTGTTCCATGATCTTTGTAACCTCTTTTCAGAAAGGCAGACAGAAAATTCTACTAAAAAATTAATATATTTCAATGCTATGAGAAATTCTACCATTTTGGGCCAAAGCTTTTCAAAATGCCTCAGTCATGGGTTGTTAGTATATGAATGTGTTCAGGGAGGCACATGCCAAGAGACTGGCATCTGCATTCTTTTATTTCTTAAGCTTGGTGATGGGATGCAGGTGTTCATCATGGTATCATTTGCTACTTTTTGTAGAATGCGATATTTTATTATTAAATTTATGATTCAATATGTAGTGATCTACAAAGAGAAAAAGAGCAAGAAAAAAAAAGTCCAGGCAAAAGACTGCCTCAGAACTCACATGGAGGGTGGGAGTGGAATTTACATGTGGTGACAGCACTCATGTTCCTGCTAATGGTAATGTTTGTTCAGTGCTCAGTCAATACTGTTCTGGGGATACCTACTATATGCTAAGCGCTGTTTAAATGTGTTATATGCCACACATTTAATTCTTGGGCACTTTTGGAGGTAAGACCTATTATTTGTCCCTACCTCATAGAGATAGTTTTGCAAATGCAAAATCTAAGGTGTGAAGAGGTCATGCTCTTAGCCCAAAGCAACCGAGTTGCAGGACTAGCATTGAACCCAGGCCACAGAAGTTCCAGGTTTAAGTTTTCTAACACTACCCTGTAGCCTCATGTATTGCTTCTCTATAAGGAAATAATGATAGAAGGATAGGATGAAGGATAGTAATGAAATGAATGTTCTTTTTTTTTTTTCCTTTTCTTGGCCAGGCCAGAGTCAAGCAAATATAATACGTTTTTGGCCTTAAAGTGACAATTGTTCTACTGGGAAATGCTGTTTAGAGCTCGAAATGGAAGATATTGAGAGAAATAAATGTCCCCATTTGAATTTAAACCTTAGGAAGAATCTACTAATTAGAAAAAATGATAGAGGTCTCTCTCGAAAAAATATTGCATCCTAGAAACTCTCCCTTTTCTGTGACTGAGCTTGTAACCACCCTTGGAGGCCCAGCTGTAGTTCTGGTGTGAATTCTTCTCCCACTTTCTGAGATGCCGAGGGTCTATTCTCCAATCTGTGGTGATGAGGCTGCACTGATGCCTCTGGAGCTAATTATGCACTGGGAATGCAGTAAGCCACTCACTGATCGCCTTATGACAGCTCTACAGGGTCATTAGCACTCTTCCCATTTTACAGAGGAAGAAAGTGATGTATTTTGAGATTAAGGAATTCATCTGACATCAAGCAGTTAATAAGTGGCAGAGCCAGAATTTCAGCCCCAGATGTCTGACTGCATGGTGGCTGGGTTGTGGAAACCACAGAGCTGTCTGCTTTCCCTGTCACATGGGGATTCAATTGTCTTTCTCCCGCTTCCTATGCTTTCTAAATAATTTAAAGTATCAAAGGTGCTGATTTTGTGCTAAGGACACACTGGTGAACTAGTATACTTCCCTGTCCCCCAGATGCTTCCAGTCTAGGCAGAGGGTAAAGGGGAAGATCTTCCAGAGAGCAAGAACAGCATAAATAAGCCCTGGGAGGGAGAGAGAGCACCATTCTTCCCAGTGCTGCCTGTGTGGCTGGGAAGTTGAGATCCTTGAACAGAGAAGGTGGAGCTGTGAGGCTGGATTGCTGCATAGCTTGTAGATCATAAAAGCCTCTTCCAACCACGTAAGGGGTATGGGTTTCCTTTGTATCAAGAGGGTAAATGGGAGCCAGTGAAATTTGGAAAATGTTGATTTAAACTGCATTCATTAACCTATGGACACTCAGTGACTTTAAAGAAAACAAATCAGCCAGTGACTTCATGCTAGAAACTCTCATTCAAGAAGTTTTTAAAGAATAACAATGAAAGACGTAGGGGGGAAACCAATAAAACGTAACATTTTATTATCATTTTTATCTTAGAAGGAATTCACCAAAGGCTTCATATTATGCTATGGCATCTTTAATTATAAAAATAAGCAAATAAAATAACTTGCATCTGTCATTACCATGATATGTTTCATAACCTTTATATGCACATGGAGCTTAAAAATGTAATTTAACAATAAATAATGACATATACCAGATATGCTCACTGTTTATTCCAGTACTCAGCCAAAAACCTAAATATCATTTAAATTATAAATACATAATGCAAATATAATGGCACAAAAATGTCTAAAGTGCAACCAAATCACAATAGAGGGATCATGCAAACTGGTCTAGGTCAGCCCCCAGTCACTCTGTGTAGCGAACACAAGACGAAGCTTTGGAAGTACAGAGGCAGAGGAGGTGGGGTGCGGGGGGGGGGAGCAAAAAACTAGCAACGTTGTGAGAACTGCTTCTTTCCGTATGTGTAGATATATGTATTGTGGATACATATATAAATATCACTGTGGGGAGAAAAGGGGGTACCACAGTTTGAAGAGATCACAGGAGAAAAAAAAAAAAGAGAGAGAGAGAGACAGAGAGAGGAAAACTAATAAAAGGAAAAGAAAGAGAGAATCTACCGGACTGAAATAAAAGAGAATTTTGCTAGGAATCCTCATGAACTACTTGTCACTTTGGGGTCCTGGCTTAGTGGGTTTGCAAAATGGACACAACACACACACTTTATTAGCTTTTCTGGTTCTGAGAAGTCAGCCTTGCCTGGGGCGGGCGGTGGGGGCGGGAGGGGGAGAATCTAACTTAGAATATGCTCTACCTGATTTCCAAGAGGCTAAGGCAGTGTCCATTTGTTTGGGGACCTGGGGATGGGACAGTTCTGAGTATAAAAATGCCCTTTACAATCTGACGTCAGCACGCTTGGAGGCTGTGTGGGGACAATGGCGGCAGCGTGGGCGCTGCTGCTGCTGCTGCTGCTGGGTCTGCTACCTTGTTCTTGGTCCTTGAGCAGCACATGACTGGTTTTAAAGGCTTTATGGTAAAGTTGTATTGCTTTTCATTTTTTCTGGAGAGGTACCCTCCCTCCTCCCACCAGGGTCCCTATCACTCGGTTTGGTCAAATCTTGAGTTTGGCCTCGTGAGAGTCAAGCACCAAGAGTTTCTACACCAAGCGAGATTGGAGCGGCCCCTGCAGAACTGCCTCTCCCCCCTCTTCCTCTCTCAACATTGACCTTTGGTGGGCAGTGACGCTCATAAGGGACTGTTGGGTTCAAGGACAGTGACCCTGAGAAACTACTGTTGTTCATAGATAGGCGAATCATTTGGCTTTGGTGGTCGCCATCGTGTAAACATCACGGCAGAAACGATCAAACCACCAGCTCTTTTTCCCTCTTTCTATCTATATTTTTTTCTTTTCTTTTTTTTTTTTTTTCCTTTTTTTAACGATCCTACAGAGATGGTTTAGCTGCCAGGACTACTTTGGCAGGCAGCGTGCTACAGGACAAAAATGTAAGAGGAGTCTATTAAGGCTGGACAGCCCAGGGTTATTTACACCCCCTCAGCCCCAAGTTCCCCGGACTAAAGACCCAAAGGCTGGTTGACTCATCCCTGATTGCTTCAGTGGGAGATCTCCCACCCCAGCATCTTTGCCAGAATGCTAGGCACTGATGAAAGGTGGGGAGTCAAGAACGGCCCCTTCCCAAGGTACAGTTGGCTTTATCACACCAAGTGGTCCAAGCCCGAAGGGATGCTCTTTTTGGTTCCTGAAATTACCAGTTGGATGTGACAGAGCTGTTTCAGGTTAGATCTAAGTCAAGTGTAGCCTCTGGGTTGAGGTGGGCTGGGAGATTAACATCTGACCTGGGGTCCTTCAGATAAACCTGTTGGCTTTTCCTATCTCATATAGGCCCATCTTAAGTTTCGATGTTGAGTTAAAACTACTTCTACCCCCTTAGTTATAAAAAAGGCCACAAGGAGCATTTATGTGGATATCTGGAAGTGAGATAGTTATTCCATTCCCAGGAAAAGAAAAATAAAGCTAAGTTACAAAACTAAATCTATATGCAATAAAGTTATTATATACTGCTTTGTTTAAGCAGAGTCCTCTGGAATTTATGTACAGTACATTAGTTTTCAGCTATTTATATTCCACAGTTAGACCTTAAGATTCTCTGGTTTTAAGACAATTGTTAAAGATACTTTTAAAGCTCTGAGCAGTTACAGTACATAAAGATGTTAGCTTTTTGTTTTTCATTAGATGCAAGAAGATGCAGGCTCAAAGCCTGGTTGGAGAGCCAGGCTCAAGCAATTTGGTAGATGTATCGGAAAGGAAACTAGACATTGGAGGATCGAGACCATAAGACACTAGCTCATTAGAGATCAAGAATTCAAACATGACATTCATATTCGTCCATGGCCAGCACAGATTCATAACACGAATTCCATTTAACATCTTTATGAGCATTTAAGACATGCATTTAAATAAAGTTGTTTCGTATCAGCTAACTCTACTGGGGCAACCATTCTAAAGGGCTCCACATCTCCCAATTACAATGACGGGGCAGTTACATGAACGTTTTGTGTTGGAGGGCAGTTGGAGGGGAGCTGGGAAGAGACGTGGATGGAGGAAGGTGATGGGAGAGGGTATGTTCTGCAGAGAGGCGGGATGGTGGTGTAGATTTGGTGTGTGGGGATGCTCTCATGGCAGAATGTTGGGATATTGATTACAGAAGCCTAGTTTCATGCAATTTTCTTTAAGGGGGGATAGAAAATAGGAACTACTTAAAAATAAAAAGTCAAATCAGGCACAGTACACTCAAAGTTGGTGTGTCAACACCCCTAAAATGATACTAGTTTGGTGAGGTTGTGAACACTTCTCCCTGGTTATGCACTCTCATGGGAAGTGCGTTTGATGTGGGAGGGAGAGTCCCCCTCACCTCGGAGGTTCCTGAGGAGGACTTTCAGCTTCTGCGGCTCACTGGTGCGCCTCCTGTTGAAGTCAGCTCTCGGGTGTGTTTGGGCACAGTGGTCCGTCTGCAGGATGTGGAAGAGGCTGGCCATGTTGGGCCCAATTTTCTCCATCAGGCTATCTCTGATTGAGCTAACGGTGTCTTCGTCACATTCCAGTAGGCTTCGGACAAGTCTGTTGTAGTATCTGCATTGAGAAAGAGAGTGCATGGGACAGTCATTTGTGAGAGTTCAGGTGAGACCCATCCAGGTTATCATCTGGGCTCCTGCTAACATCAGTCCTGATTGGTTAAACCAGGCCAACATAAATAGTTCTTCACCCAACCTGGGTTTTTTGCTTCCAAATTTATGCAGTGTCTAGTTTGACTTCATGAGCTCCCCAGGTTTGCCTTGCCATGTGAGAGGAATTCGTTTTTATGTTTAGAATTCAGGAGATTTAGATGACATTTTGAATAGCAGGCTGAGTGCTCTCTGAAATTTTTAGAAACAGAATTTTAATGCTAAATGGGACCACAGAGACCATTTAGTGGTCAGTTCAACTCTTTCATTTTGTAGAGGTGAAACTAAGATGAGAGAGTCCAAGAGATTTGCCCAAGGACATATAGTGAGTTAATGGCAGAACTGGGACTCAGTTAAACAAAATAAATGTAACAAGGTGAACTGAACAGTCTATGCTTATATTAATAGTTATGGCAAGTGGATTTGTAGTTATTTTGATGCAATGTTCCTTTTTCTTAATGGTGCATGTGCTCAGGCATATGTGCGTTTGAGATCATCTTCTAACTAAACTTCCTAAGGCCCCTGTAATCCTGTGTCTCATGTTTTTTTTTTTTCCTATGACATCTCAGCCAGTCTTGATAAGGGCTTCTATTGACTGATCCCATTTTCAGGTTTCCTTCAAAGGTATCTTGCAGTTGGAAAACCAAACACTAAGCCATGAGGATTTTTAAGAGGAAAGATTAATGGTCCTTAAGATTCTTGCCTCTGTAATTCCATGAAACCTCTCACTGGTCTGGCTCTTGCTGACCTCTTCCTTTTTCCTATGTCTTATAGACATTTGCCCAGCCTTTGATGGTTTCATGATCAGTTTTCCCCTCCGGATTAGACTGAAAACATAGAAAGTGCGATTTGTGTCCTTGTTCTTTGTCTACCTCAGGCCATATTGCCTGCTCACTGTAGATTTTTTAATTTATTTTGTGGTCATTGAGGAAATGGCATTTTAAAGACATAATTCCCTCCAATAAATCATGATTTCCTGAGGAATAAATGATCTGTCAGTATGGTAGATTTTATAAGAAATCTCATGTTTGCTACAAATTACCTTCATCTTTGGAGCCAAATTCCCCAAATGCAGCTAAATTTTATGGCTCAGAAAGGATTAAACCGTGCAGTGTTTAGAGCATAGATACTACTTGTGCTATTCTTTGGGGAGAACTGTGCAGGTGTATTCCAATGTAGGTTAAGATGTGCCTGCTTCCTTCTGAGGTGACAGATGTTCAAACATCAGCTCTGTGTTCACTAACAGGAGACACTGCAGGACTATGTGGGGAGACCTTTCCTTGGAGGGGCTAGAGATCTCTGGGGCCACAGGATCTTCCATGAAAAGAAACCTGTTTATTTTTAACTTGCCTCCCAGAGCGCAGGGTTGCACATCTTTCCAGAAGGACTTAACCCCCAGAGAGGTCCTTGGAGGGATGGACAGTAAATAGAGTGGAATGTGGGTAATGAAGCCAAGAGGTCACCATTCTGTGGGTGAGAGAACCAAGTCAAGGGTGGAAAGGAAAGTGCAGGTCGAGTTAGCAGACGCAATCCTGGCAGGACCCTCCCTCCTGGGGACAATTACATCCAGCTGTGAGCAAAGCTGGGATTCTCTGGCACAGGGGAACATTTTCCAGCGCTTTGGAATTATAAAGCACATGAGTCAAGTAGCCTTTGCTTGGATGGAGAAATGGGGAGAAAACTGGTTTTGGAAAAACTGAGAACAGTTTTGTGCTGATAGCTTCAGCGAGCTATATATACGTTGGTTTCTGGGCATCTCCTAACCCTGGATTACTGTGTCTGTTTCAGAGGGTAATTAGGTTTGGGAGGATAAGGCCCTGGAAAGACTTTATTACTTGGAAGTTAACCCTTCCACTTCCAGAAAGAACTATTCATGCCAGATGAGCCCCCAAATGCACTGGAAACAATGATCTTCCCTTAGAAAGAACAGAAAGCCCTTTGTCTGAACCAAGAAGTCCAAAACCTTAAAGGAAATGAAACTTCGATAGCTACCCTTGTCGTCAGGGCCACAGGTTGCCCGTGGCCCCACCCAGTCTAAATACCTGCTGTCTTTCTCCGAGGTCTCCTACCTTCAGTGTTGCTCTGCTAGCCCAGGTACGACAGCCCAGTGACTGTCCACTCTGCCTGTCACCTTCCTGCTTTCCTGATGGAGTTTTGTTAGCTCAATAGGGCAGGCTGGAGATCAGTGGCTGGTGGTGCCTTAATGTCAGCAGGGTTAGCCCTGTTCCTCTCCATTAAGTCTGAGATATGACATTTACTTCTTGGATGTGCTGGTCAATGAGACACCTCTTTCCCATTGGTCACTAAGTGAGACCGATAATTGAAGAGGTTGTGCCACGAGCAAAAGTGGACTTCGCAACGGTCACATATTTAGCGAGCACCCTCTTGCACCAAGACTTACTGTTTCCATAGCTATTGGGAGGAAATGTCTTTTCTTTTAGGGGAGAATGTATGCAAATTTAATTGCTGACCATTCTGGTGCATATATATTCAATTATGCCTGGTTTTCTATTTTTGGATTGTGGCTATTTCTTGCAAGTTTTTCTGGCTGCCACTTTTGAAGTAGGAATCAAAATAGCTTGGCTCAAGGCCACGTGAATTCTGGGCCCAACTCTTACTCACGAGCTGTGTGACCTTCAGCAGGTCACTCCTGTCTCTGAGCCTCTGATCTTTAATCAGAAAAATAAGGCAGTTAGTCTACATAATGGTCTTTAGCTCTGACATTTTGTATTTCTAGGGATTTCTTCTCCATTGAGCAAAAATAGTGCAGCTCAGGGTTAAGCCCCTCCTTTGCAGGAGGAGCTAGGAGTACTTGAGTAGATTCCTTTCTTTCTCTCCAAGGCCTTTGTGGTGGGCAAAGGGGCTGTACTGCGAAGACCCAGTGAGCCAAGTGTTCTGATATCTCAGCCTGAAAGTTCCTTTGTAAGCATGTTTCTTTCTTCCCACTTTGAAAATTCCATCCCTGACTTTTTTTTTTTTCTCTTGGTAAAGAATACGATCAGATATTCTCCATAGCTACTGTTTCAGCCATGCCTACCCAAATACACATACACTGCCTAGGAACGTTCTGTGTGAGGGTTTATAAATAGTCCTTTGTTTCCCTTGATCAATATTATTCTTCTGTTTCCTGTTCCCTATCCATGCCCCTGAGAGTTGGACGCTTTGTCAGTTTTCCCACTCTGGATCTGGGTTGGTCTAATTGGTTCCCAAGCCCCGCGACCGCCTGGTTGATTCTGCCTGCCTCTCTCATCACTGAAGGCCCCGTTTGCAGATTGAGCCAGGGGACACTTCAACTATCTTTCCTTTTCTAGGTGCCTCTCTGTCATGGGAAACTCCCTTGTTCTGACTCCTGGTCCAGTCACAGGCTTTTGGATTCTTCCAGCCTCAAATCTCATGCTAGATAAGTCACAGGAAGGTGGAATGAACCTGTAACTACTTCCTTTTGCAATTCTGTGCCAACTGGCACCAACTTAGTGTGTGTCTATGGTGGGACAGAGGCTGGGAAAGCAGGATGTCTCAGGAGGGTGAGGAGCTTAAATAGAGCAAGTCGGGCCCAGCCTGGAACCGGAAATCTCTACAGCCCCAAGGAGGAATAATAGTAGCCCACTGCAGCGAAATACTTGGAGAAAGGTAAGGGCTTGTATGGAGGATGGCCTTCCAGAACTGGCCATTTGTTTTCCTTACCCCCTTTCCTTATCCTTAATAGTGAAAAGGGGGAATCAGAAGAGTTTCTTTTTTGACCATTTCCTGAAGGTGTTGAAAGATAAGGCACCTAATAGAAGGAAGATTGTCTGGTTAAGAGCTCTTTCCACGAGTCTCTTCTTGGTTGGGTTGGGACCTTGAGTCTGGTGTATGCATCCTCCTTTCACAGCACCTCTCCCTTCACATGGAAGATGCTGTGTCAGTTGAAATGGTGAGCTCAGATTGTCTCAAAATTGGCTCCATGATGTGTAAACTTGTGACAATGGCATTGCTACTCCCCTACGCCCATCTACTGCATGCACGCATAATTTGTCTCAAGCCACTGCTGGATGAAGAATTCTCCATTTCTTTTCCTTGTGGTGAAGGATGTCGCTAACAAAGAGCCAGTTCTCATCCCTACCCATGCAACAGGAATCTTCCTTAAAACCAAGATTGATATGAGGAGACAAGCCATTTGACCTGAGTGAGGTGGCGCACACCTGTCATCCCAGTGGCTGGGGAGGCTGAGGTAAGAGAATTGCAAGTTCAAAGCCAGCCTCAGCAAAAGCAAGGTACTAAGCAACTCAGTGAGACCCTGTCTCTAAATAAAATACAGAATAGGAGTTGGGATGTGGCTCGGTGTCGAGTGCCCCTTGGCTTCAATTCCCCATACAAGAAAAAAAAAATGGAGAGGCCTGGTGGACTTGATTGCCCTGTTCTGAGACAATTGGTCAGAACACTGGTCCTTGTTTGCTTTCAAGGACCAGACAAATGATTTCTGTAATCTAACATGTGATTCTCAAGGGCACTAACCTAAGACTGAATCAGAAATTTACAGAGTTTTTATGTTAGGGACTTTAGCTTCTTCTTATGGGGGAGAACCTTCTCTGGTCTTCCACTTTCCTATGGGTACATAACTAGCTCTCTTATAAGCCCCTGAAAAACTTGGCTGTTGCCATTTTCTGGAGAAGGGTGGTGGCACTTGGCTAGAAAATTAATCAGATAGGGCTGTAATAGCTCTCAGGGGACCAGAGGAACATAAGGCTGATCTTTGTGAATCTGAGAAGATTTGGCTGAAGAGTCAATGGAACTTTGGGCCTGGGATTCAAGTTTTAGGCTAAGAGTCATCACAGTAGGCTGACCCTGACTGGTCCGCATTGCCGTGTCTCCGTTACCCACCACCAACATGCCTCAGTTCTTGCTGGAAGCCTTTGCAGGCCAACCCACATGAAACCAGGAGGCCAGCCTTTTCATGTGTTAGGATTTCAGCGCTGGCTGGTTAAGGCAGGAGCTTGGTATAGGAAGGTGTGATGCTCAGACATTCTGAGCTCAGTGGCTTTGGTCACGTGAGAGCACTAAGCTGGAGATACACTCTGGGCAACCACTAAACTGCATCCTGGGAAACCCTGGACTAGAGGGATGGGCTAGCATAAAGCCAGCAAGGGCACTCAGGCCATTTTGCTCTTCATTGAGCAAATCTAAATGCCAGGAAAGTAAGATGGCTGATTCTGGGTTAGCCAGTGAAATGTCTGACTGGGCTTGAGACTGATTTGAAATCCATGCGGATTTAGCACAATCTGCATGATGACATTTGACCAAAGTTTTGATACTGGCCAATTATACTGGTTTTGGTTCCAGCCAAATGTGATGTCTCAAAAGGTGGTTTCCAGAAACGTCACCATTTCCTTCAGGGTCATGGCAAGAAATGGACAAAGAAAATGTACCCAGGGATGCTGTAGATGAAGCTTTCTGTTATCTGCATGGGAAGACTTTTCCTATAACAGTGGGGGAAAAAAAACCAAGCTGCTCAAACTGTCACAACCAATCACAAACATATTTTCCCTGCAAAAGCTGGGAAGACGGTAAGCTAAAATAAGAGCATGACTGTGGCAATTTAACCCTCCTTCCTAGTCTGGCTCTGCCAGCCACCCGCCCCTCCTCTCCCTCTGATTCCAAAGAAGTGGACCGAGTTCATACCTGTTGGAGAAGTGATTGGGCAGCTGCACAACCTCAGTGATGGCTTCAGGGTTCCGCTTGGCGACACTGCACACATTCAGCTTGCTGTAGCACTCTTCCTGCACCTCAGCAATCATCCTCTGGAAAGTGGAGCACCTCCGAATGGCCAGGAAGACCTTGGAGGTGACCCCGTTGGCAATGCACTTTAAGCTCTCTTTGACAAATGCTTTTCCCTGTCGAGGAAGGGGGATAGAAGAAAAGGCTTAGCTTGAACTGACAGAAGAGGTCAGGGGGTACAATATGAGAATCTTCAGGGGGCCTGGTTTTTTTTTTTTTGCATTATATCATGACCATCTGCATATCCTTGCCATGAGGAGATTGTATGTCATAGGCAAGAATTTAAAGGAAAAAAACCAAACACCTTTTCCTTAGATAATCTTGAAAATTGAGCTCCACAGAAAGGAAATAAGAGGAAAAAAGAAAGGGATCCATAATCAACCACCCTGCATCTTGACAACTGTCATTCTGTCATACTCCAGTTTTAGATATTCTTGGATGGAGACTTTGGTCATTTGGATGTCAAGCCAGTAAGTCAGGTCATACAGCAAGAAGTTCTTTGTTAGAACATTTTCTTTTCCTCAGAAGAGGGAAGGCTTCTCCGCTCATCCCCCTCCTCTTATAAGCCAGCCTCTGTCAGCTCTTACTGGCACGCCCCAGGGTGGGGGTGGGAGTGTGTAAGACAGAGCCTATTTCCTGACCCAGGCTGTGACTGTGCATGCATGTGTATGTGCATACACACACCCTGAGAATGCAATTATGTCTAGGGAGGCTGGGAAGCAGGGCTGGTTCCCTACAAGACTGGTTCCTCAGAACAATAGTGGACTACTCTGTTAAAGACACTCAGTCAGAGGGAGCAGGGGTCAAGGTCTTATTACCTGAGTGTCAAATTTAGCAGCGCTGTACAAGAAGGATTTACAGATGTCGTACATCCCATCTGTGTCACACGTGGAGTTTTCCAGGCATGCAAAAGCCCCACAGCCAACCTGCAGAGCACTGTTGAGGCAGCGAACCACTTCAGCTGGAAGAGACATCACATTCAGTCAAACAGAGGGATGCTGGGTGGGGTCCAGACAGTGCAGGCAAAGTTCAAGGACAAGGGACCAGAAGAACATATCCCAGAACTCTGTCCTGAGGACCATTAAAGAGGCCCATTTGAAGAGGAGTGGGGTAAGAAGGAGGATGGACAGGCCCTGTTGGCTTCTGAGAGCCAGAGCACTCTAGGGGAATGAGTTCTTCCTTGGAGACGTGCCCACTCCGACTCACCCCCACACACATTTTGGTGACTGAAGCAGGGTTGGGGTCCGGGCAATGCACAGTGCCTTCCAGCAGCTCTGTGGGATCAAAGACCATCGCCTGGCACTTGAAGTGGCTGGTGATGGGTTTAGGAGGTGGGAGGGCCTGGCTTAAAAAAAAATGCACTTTAGGGTAAAAAGCATGGGATTTTAGCCCAAATGGCAGAGAAGAATTTGCCAATAGGCCACTTGAGGGAGACCCTTATGAATTCAGGCTTTTCACTTACCATCATATTGGTGGAAAGGAATCTCATCTGTTCATGTTCATCCCAACCCCCACAGGTTAGTGCTTAGAGGTATGTATGATCTCTCATATTAACCCCCCCCCCTTTTTTTTTTGAGAAACACAGGTGTGGAATAACAAGGCCAAGGCACCCCTTGTGCAAGACTGGAAGAAAACCGCAAAGAGCTTGCATGAGGCTTTCTACATTCTGGATAAGATCTCCCATAAAAGTAATTTCTCTCCCACAGAAGGGGGGTGTTCTGGCAGGCAGCTCGGCAAGAAATGATCTGTAGCCTTCATACCGTAGGATTCTCCTCCGAGATCAAAAGCATGGTTCAGTTAGGCTTCCCCACCCCCTCCCACCACCCGCAGCCTCTGGGATGTTACAAGTCATTTCCCTAATTATATATTTCCACGGGTTCAAATTATAACTTTGCTTTAAGCAGTTTTAATATGCATTAGGGCTGCTATTGTTTTAGGCAAGCTGGAATTGTGAATCAGGCATCTCTATAGCAACTAAATACAAAAGGAAGGGAAGCAAAGCCCTCCTCTCGGCAGGGACCTGCGCTCTTCCAAGGGGAGCACGCTCTGCAGCATTTTGACACCTGCGATCCCATCTAGGCTGACAGTTGGGGGAGACAGGGCTGAAATGGAAGAGCAGAGAGTGGGGCGACAGGGGCGAAGGGGCTGAGGTCTTGATACAGGCTTCCCTACGCCCCCTTTTCCTTCAGAGGCTGGGATCGTACACAATTAACTGCTCTGGGAGTCGGGATGAAAGTGAGACCTTCCCCTTGGAGAAACAGCTGCTTCATTTCACGAATATTCCTTTCCAAGGGGCTTTCTGGCCACGGGCTGCAAGGGCAACTGAATGGAGCCCAAGAGACAGCGAGCTGGCGGAGAGTGAGGGAGTGGTGTTGGGGGTGGGATACGGAGGGTTTTCTCTGAATCCGCTCTGGATTTGTCAGACTGGAGGGCTATGGATCTGAAAATCAGTCTGAAAAGCGAGCATCTCTAGGTTCTCTGAAGAGGTAGAGAAGTCAAGTTTTGGGGGTCTCAAAGGAGGAGGGGAAAGGACAGCATCAGACAAGCTGAGTCTCACCTTAAGACCAGCTTCTGGAAAGTGTAGAGAGTGCTCTGAGGCATGCCAACATTCAAGCCTTTCCCCCGCCCCCTCCCCCCAAGAGGGTACGTGCCAGATTTCAGGCAATCAGGCTAGGCTTATGCAATGAAATACCCTCAGCAGAGCGCCCAGTTCCTTCGTTAGTTGCATGCAATTTATTAAACAAAGGAGCTTCACTTCCTAAGGCTATTGGATTACACTGGCAGTTTATTGCCATGGGGCACGAAGCACATTTATTATCAAGATCAGCCGCTACAGACACAGTTGCAAAAGTGAGAGGCAAATGAGGACAGCTCTTTGGGGGAGAAGCCGGTCCGGGTTTGCGCTTACCTGAGTTCTGAGCTGCCACCCGGGATTTCCTGGGGCTCACAGAGTCATTCTGCTCCGCCTCATGGCTTGCAGCAGCACTGATCACCAGCACCAGAAGCACTGCTGAGTTTTGGAGCATTCTCTGAGAAGTTTCCGCTAAGTTGTTAGGTTTTTTTTTTCCTCCCCCCCTTTCCTCTCTCCCTCTCCCGGCTTGAGTGAAGATGTGGATCTGGATATACTGAAAGCCTAGGTGAGGATTTGATGAGGATTTTTTTTTTTTTTTTTTTTTTTTGTTGCTGCTGATGCTGCTCTTGCGGACCCTGCTGCCAATACTGTCTCTGCTGCTGCTGCTGCTGCTGCTGCTGCTGCTGCGCCGCCTGCTGCAGTTGCTGCTTCTTGCACCTCTGGCTTTTGCAAACTGGGGGCCCAAGAGCTGCACCCAGGGATTTTATAGCGGTTCTTATCGGTCCTCACGATCAGGGACCAATCATATGCCTCAACTGGTCAACTCAGCCAATAGGAGGGCACTCTTATTCAGCTGGAGCTTTTTGACTTCTTAGAAATATTTTCCAGCAAATTAAAAGTACCTGCTGCCAATGTTTTATATGTGTGTGTGGCTGTGTGTGCAGAGATGTGTGAAAAAGCTATTTTCACAGATTAAGGAATGACTTTATATTGATTGAACTAAAGGAAAATCTGTCCAAGTGGTTTTTGAATGGTATTCATCTTTTTTTTTTTTTTTTAAAGGAGTTATTGAGGGCCATGGGAGGTATGGGTATGGTGGGAAGGTGTAGCTCTTTGGATTACAACTTAATCTAAATAGAGCTCCTTTGCTCTAACTTTAACAGGATGTTCTGTTTTTTAAGCTGGGTACAAAACAGTGTCTCCACATCTCTGCACGTTTGTGTTCCCACTTACTATGCATCTGTGATGCGTTTCTGTGACCTGCAAGCATCCTATACTCGGATTCACATCCATGAGCCATCCAGGAAGGATTTGTGAGTGGAAGAGTCTTGGTGGATTGAGATAAGACAGCTCTGAGCTGCAGACCCAGCTCCTTGATTGATTAACTCTATGACCTTGACCCAGTCCTTTCCCCTTGCTCCACCTCTGTTTTCAAACCTGTAAAATGCTGGAGTTGAACTCTGGCTGTTCTTACACCTCCAAAGGGATGTGATTCTACAGTAACACAAATTAAAAGACTCCACCTTTTCAGTCACTAGCTGAATTGCGAACTCCCAGGGTGTCAGTGACCAGAGGCACGCCTGCACACCTCCCACAGCACACTAGACAGAGACCTCATGAATGCCTGGAAATTAATAAGCTGTGGATTCAAGCCCAGGAACTCCACAATCACGTTTGAAACCATAAGCTGGTCAAAGCAAGATGAAACCTGCTGGGTAAACCAGTTCATTTCTTGGGGGGTGGGGAGGAGGCAGGGGGTGGGACTGGGAAGAAGGGGTAGGGAAAGACCAGATTGTGGAGGAGAGAAGACTGATAAACTCCAGACTTAATGGGAAAATTACAGTGGCATCACCAATCAAGCCTACTATAGAAGCTTTCATTTTCTTATAAGTAGGTAACAGCAAGGCTTGTCTGTAACTTGTGAAGGAGGTTACCAACCTTTGAGAGGACTTCTCAGGGTAGGAAGGTGGTCATTAAGGGCTGTGGTGAAGTGAAGGGATTAAACTATAAAACCTTTAAAGGATTTTCAGGAGGGCCATTGGTGATTTGTACAGACTTAGGTAGGATGATCTTACAAAGAAATAGAGCCAGTGGCTTCACTTTAAATCCCCACATCTTCAAATGGAAGTTAAAGAGACCACCAGCTCTACAATCACAAACCGACCAAGAATGAGCTCTGTACACAGGGGGAGTGATTTTGCTGGGTGACTTCCAGGCCACACTTGGTGAAAATGGGTTGTTGGAAAGTGGGGATGCTTGTACGTTTCAGTTTATATCAATTGACAGTGTTGGTATTGCTCAAATACCTTTCAGGCTGAGTGCTGGGGTGAGAGGGGGAATAAAAGAGGTCCAGAAGAAGGTGGATGAAGGATTCTTGACCTTGAGGTGCCTGTAGGCAGGTTGGGAAGATGCCCAGCCTCCCTGACACCTAGAGAGTCAAGATGTCAGGGCCTTGCCTGGCAAAACATGTGCACTGAGAGTTCAAGCTAGAGATGTAGGGAAGGCTTTGTGGGGGAAGGAGGTGAGCTTCTGTGATTGCTTTTTAAGAATTTATGATATTTCACTTTTTAAATAAAATTCTTGTTTGCACAAGCTGCAAGTTTTGTTTTTAATTGCTTTAGGCAGGACAGTATGTATGTGTGGCAATGCCAAGGTTACTCAGTGCAATAGGTCACCCAGCTCACAAGAAGACAGGTGCATATTCTTTCCAAGGGTCCTGACTTCTGTCCATTGGATTCTTCACCACCATGGCCACTGTCACTGTTAAAGGCACTGATGTTTGCTCCTCTTGCTGGACTTTCCCTGGTTGGCCCACTGGCGTGCCAAGGTGATGGTGTACCTCCCATCCTCCTCCTTCTTTTCCCTACTCTCCAATGCTCTCACCAGAACGCAATGTCCTACAAGTATGAGGATGTGTTCTGTATTTTTTTCTGATGCTGATTTATTGTTCCTCCTTGTTTTTCTTGCTTACCATCACATGCCTGGAGATTTGTTGCTCTGCGTGCCAAGCCTTTCGCAATGGCAGGTAAGCTGTCATTTGAAGAAATACAATGGTGGCCAGCCACATGGGTTTGAATATAACTAGAGTGCACGTCAACATGTTGGAGGATGTCAAAACACTTGAGGGTGTCAATATGCTTGAGAAGATCAAGGGAGGGGGTTGAAGTCTAAGTGGTAATGCCCAACCTAAGTTCTTTTCCCAGAAGTCCACAATTGGAGGCTATCTGAACATCCATGATAACTGTATTTCAGTCTTGGACTTTATATGCCAGTCATTAAAGTCTTGGGAGCTCTTGTGGGAATGACTGGCTCCTCTGTAACTTCTCCTGCAGATCTGAGAGAATATGCAGGAGTTGGAATGTCAGATTTCAGAGTCTGAATTTCTCTTGCAAGCAGTAGTGAGTCCCAAGGGCTCTTGAACGGGAATTGTTTTAAATAATGTGTTGAAATTAGCATTTGGGAAAAATCTTTGCATTCATGCACATGATGGTTTGGACAAAGAAAGGAATGGAAGCTTTCCGACTAGTTAGCAATATCGGTTTGTGTTGATTGATGAGGTAACAATGGTGGTTGTAGGTAAGGAAGGAGGAAAATATGAAAAAAAGTTTTAAATAAAATTGACATTATCAGTTAACCTAAGGAATTCCTAAAAAAGAATCTTTTCTCCTGATTTAATGATAAAGGAGATGATATACATCAGACTTTTCCCTCCCCATTTTTTGGTTGCCCTTAACTTGTAGGGACCACCTGGAATCCCAGTGGAGCAGGTACTCTCTGGTGTTCTGCTCAGGTTATAAAGTTACCTAACAAAAGGAACTGACTGTACTTTGGGTGGGTGAGGAGCCTTCCCAAGCCAGGCCTCACCGTTGGAGGTGCCCCCGGGGTGCAGTGGGTGGCAGGGGAGCTAGGTACCCTGTGCCATTGCATCTGAGCAGAGTAAGTGCTAAGTGTGAGCGTGGAGCTGCCAGTACCTCGGGCTGGGTGACGATGCCCTGGCTGTGCCCGTGCAAGGCTGCCAGGAGTTCAGTGAGAAGATTAAGCCAAAAATCTCCAGGGCTTTGTTGGATTTGGCTAGCTTAACGCGAAGCAGTGAATAGCTCTTTACCTTTTTGGTGAGAGGAGCCAAACAGCTTGGTTTCTTGGTAAATGTTCTTTTTGTTAGTGGAGAGCAAGACTCAGCAAGGTGGTCTGACATAGTGACCGGGCTTGGGCCATTTTCTTTGGCAATTCTGGGCCTGTGTGTTTTCTGTTGATGGTTGGACTGTGATTTTCTAAACTCAAGACAAATGTGGGGGTTGGCAGCGGGGGGGCGGTGGGGGGATGAACTGAAAGCTTTTTAAAATTTTTATTTTTCTGTGAAGACACCAGGTTTTCAGTATAGATGGCCTCAAATCCTTGAATGAATCTCTGCCTCTTGCATGCCTTTGATTGCTTTAAACTCTACCAAAGAAAGCAAACAAGGAAATACATTAAGATGGCAAATTCCCTCCATTCCCCACGTGCCCAGAGCATGCCCTAGTTTATGGAGTGTCACTGTGTGACTGGCACTAGGTCAGGTAGTGGTGAGAAATGCAAGAGATGGTTGACCTTTTCCCATGCTTAAGGAATTCCCAAGCTAGTCCTTAAAGGATGCATGTTGAATCTTTTTTGGGGGGAGGGGTGGGGTGAGGAGAATGTAATATGGCCAGTGAATTAGAATAGAGCTCATAGGTTTGAAACAATTAATTAACATTTATGCATGCATGTCTATGTCAGGCATCACTGAAGATGCATCCTATGTGTAATAACAGGAGTGCTCTCTTTCCTTCCCACTGGAGAAGACCAGGACCCATGGCGAAAAATGGCTTGCTTGTGGTCATAGTGTGAACAGTGGGAAAAATCTCCTGAGATTTGCTAATTACAGAAATAGTTCTGGGTTCTTGTGTGGCCACCACAGTAGCAGAGAGAGTATGAATGCTTAGAGCCCTTGTCTTGAGGGGCAAGAAACACACACATACACACACACACACACACACACACACACACACACACGATGACTTAACAGGCTTCAATCAGAACAGGCAAGTTGAAATTAGCCTTCTCTCTTGTTAACATCTGCTTCTCATTGCTTCAGGTATAGGTTGTGATGCTTCTTTATATCCAGGAGGACAAATTCATACTCCTAGGGCAGCTTTCCGATCTCCAGAGATACAGGAGGCTACTGAAGCAAGTGTGAAGAGGTTTTGTGGGTCATCTGATCTGTCCTTTAAAATAGCCCTACGAAAGACCTAAAGTGAAATTACTCCTTTGAGACACATGGGGGCGCTCGAATCAACCAACAATGTGGACACATTTCCTTTAAATTGAAAAAAGGAAAAAAAAAAAAAAAGCAAAAATAAATAAATAAATAAAAACACCCAGTTGTGAATCCTGGCTCTGTTTGCTCATTATTTCATGCCATCAGAGTGCTTCTTAGGGGGACAACACAGGTTTGTAGTCCATACCTGTTACTTAGCTAGTGAGCTTGCAGCCTAGTATGGTTCTCTCTTCTTGGAAGTGTTGCAGTATAGACCATTTTATGTACCATTCTTGTATTGTCTACTAAGGAAATACGTTGCAGGCAAGTTTAAGTGTTCTTCCCTAGTTCTATGGGAGGATATTATCTGTACTCACATTGTTCAGGGAAGCTGAGGGAATAATCAGATAATACACTTGCTGGTGTTTTGAATTCCTTCGTTAAAAAGGGATTTCATTTCAAGGTTAGAGCTAGCATTGCTTCCCATCACCAAAGTAAAGATACATCTTTCCTTCATTCTTTCGTTTGGCATTCTTTCTTCCAGGACTTTGTGGACAAAGGTCAAAGCTGAGTAACTTTTCACACAATTTCTGTCACTTTCTGTGGTTGTCCTACAGTTTGGAAATCTTCCAGAGCATTGTGGGAAGCACACACGAGGCAAACTCATGTAAGGGGGGCCTTCTGCTTCTTGGTCCTGCTCCAAAATGCCTTGGTGAAGAAGGGGTATGCATTCTGTTGGGTGCAGGGGCTGATTTGGGATGCCATAGGGGTTGTGCATGCTGTCACATTGCACATATTTGAGAAGACCTCTTGTCCAGTGGTTAATGCAAATCTGAGGACTGGGGCTTTCTGCTCCCAGCCAAAGGACCCATACATTGGGTGTGCTCCATAAAATCTGTGCCTGGAGTCAACACATACTCTCTGGATGGCTCTGTTGGGAAGGTGAGTATAGTCAAGTCATGGGGGAAGGCAGGACTGCATGAACCTGGAAACAAGGCAGCATCTGCCCTATTGAACAGTAGGATCGATGGATGATGCCAATGAGTTTGTGAAATAAAAATTAAAAACGTCCACTCCAACAACCTGTTCTGATGCATCATGCTGACATATTTAGCCCAAAGCCAGCTTGTCATTTGTAACATGCTGTCCAAATAAAGAAGTGTCTTGCAGCCATTTCTGAGTGCTAGACAAAGCTATTATTACTAGCTTATTGGCTGAAAAAGGGAGACATGGGAAGGAAGCAGCCTTTATTCAAAGTTACCTGGCACGTTAGCCAGACAAGGAGATTATAGACGTCTTGATGTTTAGAAATCTTGCCAAGAAATTTATTGTGGCAATGCAGACGTATTTTATAATCAAGTTGCATTTAATATGTCTTAGGCTAAAGTGCAATTAAGATAAACCAGTTTGTGGCTCTGGATGGGTATCATGAGAGTAACAATATATTCTGATTACTGTATCAGAGTAATAAAGTATCATGCGCAGGATCAGAATTCATACTGCAAGTATTTTATAATGGTAGCAAAAATGGTCACCAAGTTCCATTGTGTTTGCTTTCATGGAATGCAGTTTTTGTCAGCTGTTTGGGAAATGAACTCTCTCAGCCCTTTTAAAAATTAATTGTAAGGAAATTTAGTGGAATAAATGGAAATCCTAGCGCAGAGGAAATGCACTCTGGCCTGCAGGCAAGCATTTTCTTGAACATCTCATTCCACACTCTCTGGTGACAATAATAGGGAAGAGAGAGAGAGAAAAAGTTACAGTTTTGGACAAAGTCACACGATCCTTAAGGGCAAAAATGTCCTCAGGGGAGCCACTGCCACCAAGACAAGGAAATTTAGCTGAAAAAGGTGTGGAATGGTGAATATTGTTCTTTTCATACACCAAATTCTAATTATGTTTTCATGGCTGCCTCTTATATTTGTGCATATGATAATCTCTTCACATAATTGTAGTCAATAGTGTTTTCTCTTGTTAGATTAACAAAGGAAGGGCAGTTGGTTTTGTGTGTGTGTGTGTGTGTGTGTGTGTGTGTGTGTGTGTAGTTACCCTTTTTTTCATTTGCCATTTAAATCACTCACAACAGACTTTGGAATACGGGAAACAATGAGAAATGAGTCACGCTGTTAAAATCAAACATTAGAAGTGAGAAGAGAGTATTTCCTGACATGATATTTAACAGACCTTGAAACATAGATTGATTTGAAAGAAAGTTCAATGTTTTGGGCTTTGCTTCTTTCTCTCTCTCTCTCTCTCTCTCTCTCTCTCTTTCTTTTTCTGCAAAGATAGAGAGATGGGCTGATGGCTTAGACTCGTCTCAGGAACCCAGATCTTTCCACATCACAGGAAAAGATGCATGGACGTGGAGTCATTTCCCTCCAGGCCCCTGTGGTGGCTCTGGTAGGAGCTTTTCATCTCCAGCCAGGCTGAGGCCAAGGAGGATGTGAGGAACGGCCTCGTGTCCACAGTGAGGGAGGTGCTGAGAATTTGTACCTTTTCATGACCCTCGAGTGACTCCTTTCAAACAAATGAAATGTCTTTAGAGGATCTTTAAAAGCCATGGGGTCTCCTTTCAGTCCCTCTCAGCCTCCTCCCCTACTCACTCCTGAAAGTGTCCTCTGTGCCATCCATTTGGAGGCAACCCCTAGGAGCCCCAGCTCCTTTCAGACGCAGTGAATGCAAAGCCACCAGCTGTAAAATAGGTGCCCTGAATGGCTTTTCGCAGGGAGGGGCAGATGTACTGAGAAAGAGCTGTGCTTTACTGCAGGATCCTGTGGCTATTGCCGAAAAGGATTTGTTCTGTGGTGAGGAATCCGAACTGCTTGAGGAAGGTGAGGGTGGAGGGCTCCCAACCCCCTACCACTATTGGGCCAGTTGACTGGGCTTAGCTGTGGCTCTCATGACAGGGCTGGGTTCATACTTTGGTTTCTTATTGGTTAGGATTTTTTCAGCTCCAAGGTGTGTGTGTGTGTGTGTGTGTGTGTGTGTGTGTGTGTGTGAGAGAGAGAGAGAGAGAGAGAGAGAGAGAGGAATGCATACACAAAGTTTAAGGGGATGGTCCTTATCAAAGTAACAGATGTCCTTCCTGAATTCTAGGTTCTCATTCTAATGGAATCCCCGAATCACACAGCACAGCAAATGTATTAAAACGTACCCATATTCCATGGTAAGTATATTTTAAGTAATTTTATGTAAGGTGTTGAACAGCAGTTGACTAGTTGGTATGCTGTTCCATTTTGTAGCTATTTACTTAAATATCTATTGCAAGGTTTTGCAGTTTTCCTTTTGTACGTCTTCCTTTGGAATTAGCAAAATTTCTTCCCAGTTCTCAATTATCTTTAAGTCTTTGAAAAGGTCACAGATGCCGGGCACCATCTTGTAGTGCCTAATGAGTAAGATGGATCCGGTTGTTCACTTCAAGAAGGAGTTATCCCAGAAGAGCCAGAGGCCCATTCATTTAGACCCACATTCCCAGAGAGTGTCCCCATACTCCTCTGAAATGCACCAAGAGCAAGAGTTCCCTATGCTCAAATTCATTCTGGTGTGGGAATGTACCATGAACCTCCGCAAGTGGAAGATCACCTAGAGATCCTGCAAGAAGAAAGCTTTTAAATTATCCAACCCAGTGTTTTCCAAATGCATTTTGTTCCGATAACCTTTTTTTTTTTTTTATGGATAACACTCATTAATGCCCCAAAGAACTAGCATTCCTTGAACTAACTTGGCAAATGCTGGTTTATAGACAGTTAGACTCTAAGCCCACAGGATGTTCCTTGGTCCTGCTTTGGACCAACTTTGATTCCTGCAGCCTCTAGTGCCCTTTCCAAGACTCACACCCATAAATAAACTTACCACCCTCAGGGATTTGAGTGCCGGACATATCCAATTCATGTCACTACTGCCATCTCCTTACAACAGTGTCCTGTCACGGTAGTATGCATTTTATATCCACAAAGGGAATGATTCTCGAGGCCCAGTCTCCTCAACAGTGGGCCTATCTGACTCTAATGAATGTTTTCAATGACATAATAATTGTTTGTATTTATGAGATATGATATGATATTTCCAAACATGTTTATAATGTTTAAGGATCATATCAGTGTAATTAGCATTTCTATCACCTCAAACATGTATCATTTCTGTGTGTTGGGAACAGCTGACGTCTTCTATTTTGAAACCTGAATCATCGTTAATGATAATCACCCTACTGTGCTGTAGAACACTAGAACTTATTCCTCCTATCTAACTATATATATATTTTTATATTTTCCCATTATCTATCTGCTATCCATGCCACCTCTCTGCTATCCTCCCCATCTCTGGCTACCTCTGTTTTACTCCCTCTTTCTGTGAGTAGCTTCTACTATGAGTATGCGTATTTATCTTTCTGGGTCTGGTTTCTTTCCTTTAATATAATGTCTTTCAGTTCCATCTATGTTACAATATAGGACAGGATTTCACTCATTTTTTTACGGCTTAACAATATTCCATTGTATATATATATATGTGTCACTTTTTCTTTCTCTCTCCATCCCTTGATAGACATTTAGGTGGATTCCCTGCCTGGATATTGGGCATAGTGCTACCTAAACATGGGAGTGCAGTGTCTCTTTGACATGCTGAATTCCTTTCCCTTGGATATGCTCCCAGTGCCCGGATTGCTGGGTCACGTGGAACTTCTATTTTTGGCTTTTGTGAGGAAACTCCATATTTCTTGCCATAGTGGTTGAGTTCATGATTCTAACGATTGGTATGCTATAGGAGGAAATTAAAATGCATGTATCCAGAAAGAAGCTTTTTTAGAAATCTCGGATATGCCCAGGCCCCATGCAACGTTCCCTTGCAACATCTCCTATACCTGTCCTCTGCTGCTCTAGGAAAGGAAACAGGAGAGTAAGTTTCTCTTTGAGTCCCGGTAAACTTTAGCTTCAGCTGAACAAAACCTTTTCAAACAGTCTGGGAGAGCCGAGCAGAGAGGAGAAAGGCAAAGACACCCCTGAAAGAGTACCCCTCCTCCTCCAGCTGGGACAGTCCCCTCAGGGCTACCACTGATGCCGGGGCCAGGCCTGCACCCAGAGCTTCAGGGAGGAGTGTTGCTTCCTCTGGAATTTCTTTGCTGGCTGCATCTCCTCATTGTCCCGTCAGCACTGATGACCCAAGCACTGCAGCTGCCCTTCCCTCTGTCCCTCATTGTTCCACTGAAATTGCTTTTGCCTCTTGCTGGCAAAAGGCCCAATCACGGGGGCAGCTCGATGGCTCTTTGGGTGAGTTCCTGAGGGTGTGTGGTTTCTCTTTCTGTGTAAGGAGAGGGACTGGAGAGCTCCAGCCCTGACAGCTGCTCGTTGGAGGGGTCTCAAGTTCTCACTCCTCGGAACCGCTGGCAAAGTTAGAAGCACAATGATGCCTTTCCTCATTCAGATGGACGCCATGGATACCCACCTGGGAGAAGTTACAAAATCGAATAGTTAAGCATTTCCTTTCACAGAAGGGCAACTCTGTGCCACTCGAATAGTTGACTCTCCATGAGTCAGGTCCTTTGTCTGGTCTGTATGGCCTTGTATGATGATAACCTTCCATGTCATATCTGTTTTGGTGGGGGTGATCAGAGGGGACAGAAATGTGTGCTTTAATGCTCTCCGGAAATCCTAGCTATATGAAGTCATGAATAAATTTAAAAGCCAAATTATTGATATGAAAAGGATCATCCATGTGATATTAGTTTTTGCTTTTACACTGTTTCAAAGTCAAGGTAATCAGTATGAATAGGAAGAAAATATGTGTTGTTAAATATTACTTAGGTATTTGACATACTATGAAGGAACAATGACCTTCTTATATACCACTATGTTCATCTCTCTATTAAGATCACCAGTTTGGCTAAGTTGAAATTATGGGGCAGTTGAGCAAATACTTGTGAATGTGTTAAAAATTTGGAGTCAATAATCGCATGACCCTGGGTATGTGTCAGGAAAGTCTTCCTAGAGGAGGTAAAATCTAGTGATAGCTAAAATGCAGTTAGGCAGTGTTGGGCAGGGCTGTTGGGTTGCCCAACTCTTAAGGGTCACCAGCTGTGGTTATGTGGGCTCTGTATCTTCTGCCCTCTGAGTCCAGAGTGGAGATAAGTGAAGTTCTAGTGGTGAGGGACAGATTTCTACTAAGAGGGAACTTCGTGTATGACCATTCTGAGATTGACCCTTGGGAATCCTTCTCTCCCCTGTCTTGTCATATCCCTGCTTCCTTGTCCAGGCCTCAGGAATTCAATCTCTGTCACTATAGATTTTCTCACTTTTTAATTTTTTTTTTTAGAATTTTAGGTAAATGAAATAATACAAGATTTGCCTTTTTTTTCGGGGGGGGGGACTGGCCTTTTCTTTGTTTGAGCATATTTATCAATAGTTCATTCATTCATTCTTCTTGCATTGTATTTAAGAAATATTTGCCAAATTCAAGGTCTTTACGATATTCTCCTATGTTTTCTTTAGGAATTTTATGTTTAGCTCTTAAAGTCAGAAATATTATTGATTTTAAGATAGATTTTTGTATATGATGTAAGGTAAGGGTCAAGGGTGATTATTTATTTACCTTTACATGTGACTATCCAATAGTTACAGCACGATTTTCAGACAAGATTATTCTTTCTCCATTGAATTTCCCTAGCACGCTTGTTGAAAAATCAAGCATGTACATAATGTATGCATGCTTACCTTGTTACTTGCTTATGTCCTTTTATACAGTCTCCTCCTACCTTCATCCCTAACTGATAATGTATCATAGTGTAGAAAATATTCTGCTAGATACAGTGGAGTACAAAGTCTTGTCATTGTTCTAAAATTTAAATGGGGTTACATTGCACATATTACTCTGTAATATGCCTTTTTCCCTTTAAATACATGCCTTGTGAAACTTTTCTTTAAGTAAACATGGATACATCTTATTTTAAACTTTTAAAAAAATAGAATTAATAACAAGGATGGTGGAATGTGATGGACATCATTATACAAAGTACATGTATGAGGACACGAATTGGTTGTCAACATACTTTATATACAGAGATATGAAAAATTGTGGAATATATGTGTAATAAGAAGTGTAATGCAAAAAAAAACCCAAGTACATGTATAAAAACATGAATTGGTGTGAACATACTTTATACAAAGATATGGAAAATTGTGCTCTATATGTCTAATAAGAATTGTGATACATTCCGCTGTCATGTATTTAAAAAATAAAATCAATAAAAAAAGAAAAATAATAGTTAATGTGTTAAATATACAACCAACCTCTAAGTGTAGGATATGTAGTATGTTCCAGGATTTCAATAGTACAAAGTGCATCATTGGAAGTGTCTTGGGTGCATGCCAATATAGTGAAATAACTGGGTCCAAGGGCATGTAAACTTCTATATATGCTGAAGAAGTACCCTCCTTAAAGCCACTTTGCGTAGTTGAAGAGAATGAGCATTTCATCCATATACTCACTCTTAAGGTTTGGGTATAAAGTGTCCCCCAAAAGCTCATGTATGACATAATGCAAGCAAGTTTAGAGGTGAATTGAAAGGGTTATGATAACCTTAACCTAATCAGTGCATTAATTCACTAGTATGGGTTAACTGGGTGACTGTGGGCAGGTAGGGTGTGGCTGGAAGAAGTGGGTCACTGGCGACATGCCTTTGGGGTTAATATTTTGTTCCTGGTGAGAACTCTCTCTGCTTTCTGTTGCCAAGACTTGAGCTGCTTTCCTCTTCCATGCCCTTCTGCTGCGATATTCTGCCTTACCTGGGCCCAGAACTATGGAGTCAGCTGTTTGTGGACTGAGAACTGTGAGTCCGTGGGCCAAAGTAAACTTCTCCTCCTCTATGTTGTTCTTGTCAAGTCTTTTGGTCACAGTGACAGAAAAACTGACTAAATCGCTTGTCAATGTTGTATACCAGCAATTAAAAAAATGATTGTTGAAAACATATCAATGTTTTATTTTCTTAAACTAATTTGTCTTTCAAAGTGAATTTTTTCTTTTATTTATAGTTTGTTTTCATTTTTTATTTCTTTGAACTTTCACCCTTTTTTGGTGAAAAAAAATTTTCACCATATTAATATAAATTGTCAGTGGCATTCCTTTGTAACATTTTATTGGTAGCCGTCATTAAGTCTATTTTTGACTTTTAATATTACTTATATATAATATCTCTAATTTTTTAAAAATCAGACTAAATACTCTTTTTTTTGAGTTTATTTATTTTTATTTTTATTTTTTTTAATTGTTGGTCGTTCAAAACATTACATAGTTCTTAATACATCGTATTTCACAGTTTGATTCAAGTGGGTTATGAACTCCCAATTTTACCCCGTATACAGATTGCTGTATCACATCAGTTACCCTTCCATTTATTGACATAATGCCTTTCTAGTGTCTGATGTATTCTGCTGTCTGTCCTATTCTCTACTATCCTCCCTCCCCTCCCCTCCCCTCCCCTCCCCTCCCCTCCCCTTTTCTATCTCTACCCCTTCTACTGTAAATCATTTCTTCCATTTGTATTGTCTTGTCTTACCCTAAATACTCTTATAAATTTTAATATTACTTATATATAATCTCTCTCTAATTTTTTAAAAATCAGACTAAATACTCTTATAAAAATAAATACTTATTTTTATTCAGTATTTTCAAGGCATCATTTTTAAAAAGGCTTTATTTAAAAAAAATTTTGTTCTTGGATTATTAATTTTTCTTGCTATCTTATTAATTTACTTTTTTGACTTTAAGCATGCTCCTTTGATGTTAGTTTTATAGTCTTTGGAAAATATGTAAACTTTTTTTTGCAATATCATTCAATGTTTTTATTTGTTCTGATTGGTTATACATGACAGTAGAATGCATTTTGATATAGCATACATAAATGGAGTATAACATCTCATTCTTCTGGTAGGTAACCATTTTTGACATGATTAATATGCTACATTCTTTTTTATTTCAATATTTATCTTTTAGTTTTAGGTAGGCACAATATCTTTATTCTTTTTTAAAAATTTTATCTGAGAATCAAACCTAGTGCCTCACGCATGCTAGGTGAGCTCACTACCACTTGAGCCACATCCCCAGCCCTATACTACGTTCCTTTGTGCAACTTTATTAATGTGTAATTTATATAAAATGCAATTATTTTCATTTACCCACCCCTATTCTTTCTGTGATCTTTTTCTCATCTTTTACTTCCATATGTTATAAATCCCATCTTCTGCGTGTATTTTTGCTTTCAACAACTAGTTTGTCCTTTAAATAAATCAGAGAAGAAGAACATATATTTAGTCACTTATTTGCCATTTCTGGCTTTCTCCATGTCCTCAAAGACCCCAATTTCCATCTGCTTTCACTTCCCTTCAGACTGAAGGCTCTTCCTTAGCACTACTAGTAAAGATCCGTTGGCAACAAATCATCGCGGTTTTTGATTTTCTAAAGTATCCTTGTTTCACCCCCATGTTTGAAGGTGAAATATTTCCTGGATATAAAAGTCTTTCTGCACTCCAGTGATGCCCCACTCCGTTAAATTGTGGGCTCCGTTGTTTCTGATGAGAAGCCGCAGCCATTCTTATCTGTGTTCCCCTGTATAGAATTAGTTTTTGTCCCCCACCTCCACCGCCTTCCATCCCCAGCTGATTTTAAGACTTCTTTAGTGCAATATTATAATGATCATCCCCCAAAATAGTTCTCTTCCTATTTGTCCTGCTTAGAGCTTATTGAACTTTTGGGATTTGTAAATCAGAGTCTTGCTTTTTTAAATCAAACCAGGAAAACCTTTAGTTATTATTTATTCACATATTTTTTTCTTCCCCAGTCTTACTTTATTCTCCTGAAATTCTTATTATACATGTTATACCTTTTGATATTTTCCCACCAGTCCCTGGGAATGTATTCACTTTTCTTCCACCTTTTCCCCCTTCTGTCTCATGGGTTGAATAATTTCTACTATTTTGTCTTTGGATAGACTGCCATAGAGGACCCATTCACATGAGGAGAAGTGATACTGGTTGTTAAATGGAGGTGACTCAGATGGGTTGTCAGTTTGGCTGGGATTGTCAAACAGAGCATCTACATGTGGCTCCTGCATGGAGCTTGAACTCTCATGCCATGGCAGCAGAGTGAGTGTTCCGAGAGACACATGAACTACAGGATTTCTTATGGCTTGCCTAAGATGCCCCATAGTGTCATTTCCACTGCACTCTCTTCAACAAAATTTAGATGAGACTATAGGAGGTTGACACAGTCATTTTGAAAAAGAACGGAGATGTCATTGAAGGAAATACATGTAGAAAAAAATACAATGTACCTCAGTTTCTTTAGAGTCATTGCCATCTGGATCATCTTGGTGGTTTTTTTTGGGGTGGGGGGTACCAGGAATTGAACTCAGTGGCATTCAACCACTGAGTTACATCCCCATCCTCATTTTGCATTTTATTTAGAGGCAGGGTCTAACTGAGTTGCTTGGTACCTTGCTGTTGCTGAGACTGGCTTTGAACTTGTGATCCTCCAGCCTCAGCCTTCCCACCCACTGGGATTACAGGCGTGGGTCACTGTGCTTGGCTGGTTTCAGTTTCTATTGATCAATTTTTTCCCCTTTATAATTGGTTCATTTCTTGTTTCTTTGTATGTTTAACTGTCTTGAATTAACATTTAGATTAATGCACTGTAGATACTGTGGATTGTGTTATCTTTCTTGGAAGATTATTGAGGCATATTTTAGTAAGCAGTGAGATTAGTGATTGGTCATTTTTGAACCTGAATAGCCTTGGCTCTACATTTTATTTGGATAGATATACTTCTCAACCCCTCATGAATCCTGGCAGTCCCATATAACAAAAGAGATCTCATGTTCCCCACGACTCCCTTCCATAAATATCTTATTAGTGCATGGTTTTAGGCACTGCTGATTTGGAGGAAGGTCTGGAATAAGTCCTACACTGGGGCATCATCCTTGTTCTTAAGGTAAACTTTGCTGGTAATTCACTCTGGTCTTGGGGAATTAGCAAGAATTCTCCACTTATGACCAGGCCAGATAGATGTCCAGTGTACTGCTCTTGCCTCAACACAACCCAAAACCTAGAATCTCTATTCCATTTTCATTCCCACTGCAGTTTGCTCTCTGGTAAGAATGGAGTGGAACTCTCTTGTGCCGGTACAGTCCAGTCCTCACCCTGGGCTCATCGAGGAACTCAACATAGATTGTTGGAGTCCCCAACTTGGTAATCCTCTTCTTTTATGCTTTGCCTTGTAGAATCAGGTGTTCTGAATTCTGATTTCCACCTCCTAAGTTCAGCAGAACAGGAAAGCTCTGCTCACTTCCTAATTTTTCTTACTCTCAGATATTACAGTTTTATCTTGCCTAGTATCCAATGCCTTGAAGAGTTTCCTCATATATTTTGTACAGTCTTTAAATTGTTTATGGTGAGAAGATGAATGTAATACCAGTTACTCCATCATGGCCAGAAGCACAAATCCAATCATTCTTTTAATTTACGACTTCTCGGTTTTGTGTTATATTTAGAAAAACTGTCTCTGTTCTGAGATTGCAACAAAAAACTATTCAATAATTTTTTTTTCTGGCACTATTTATGGTTTTAATTTTTAAAGAGTTTAATTTCTGATCTAGCTAAAATGATTTTGATGATGTATACTATGAAATATGGAGCCAATTTCATTTTCCCCTCACAATGCTTACTCAGTAGTCCAAAACCATTTATTTGAAAAATCCTTAACTTTTAACAACTTACGTGAAATGACTCATGATTTACTGAATTTTAATTCTTATTTGATGATATTTCTGGACTTCCTAGACCCTTACATTGATCATCTGTTCATGTACTAGTATATCATTGTGTTTTATAAGTTTTTGATGAATTTTAATATGTTATAAAGCTATTTCCTTCTCAGTGATCCTCTTTTTCACATCCCTCTCCATATTTTGGTGTGAACTATAAAGATGAAAAATGGTATTGTTGAAAAATTCTATTGTTATGCATTCAGTTTATACAATTAGTTTAGTATGAACTTTATCTTTGCGTGGTCATTCTATTCAAGAATGCACATGATCTTTTTTACGTGTTCTTTTGCATCTATCAGTAGCACATTTCTTGTTAAATTTTCATTTAGGTACATATTTTAATGGAAGCAATTTTTCCAGTGTATCTTCAAATTGGTGATTGTTTGAGTTAATGAAAGTCTTTGGGAAAACATGCCCATTGATCACTCATTTCTAACCGTGTTTAACAATGCCCTAAGATGATATAGATGTTCCCCTTTTCATGTAGCAATGATATATTTGCAAAATTACAAGGAAATCATAAAGCAATAACTAATATTAATCACAATATGATTCCTACACTTTGGAAAACTGAGCAAATGATACAAATTCTCTTTTAGCTGTGGAGGTCATTGGAATGTGTGGTTGTTTTTACGTCTCCATTCTTGGCTTATGAGATTGCCCTTACTTGGACTATTCTTTCTAAACTTTCCAACTTTTCTTTACGGATAGTTTTCTCCATACTGAGTTGAAGAAGATCCAGCTCTTTAGTGTTCCGGACACCTGGTTCGGCCATTGGGCCTCCCAGCATGGTGATCATGGGCTCCCACCTCCTGGGGTGGGGTCTCGGGAGCTTCTCCCACCTTTCCTTTCATCCATGGAAGATGATACCTGGATGATAACGCTTCTCAGTTGCAGGAAGTCCCTCCCCAGAACTCTGCGTGCCCACACAGACCCCGGAGCAGGTAACAGGATACCACTGGGTCCTGTGGGGGCACTGAGAATGCTTGGCTCCAGCCATATTGCTCCAGGGCCAAGTTCCTTCTCCCTGATGCTAGTGACATTATAGTACAACCTTCCTGAACTCCTGCTGCTATTACCATTGTCCTTTTAGGGTCTGGACTAACTCATGTCCCCATAGGGTGAGGCATCCTGCTGCAGTTGTAGGGGATGATTTTCTCCATGGGCTTGTGGGCCCCGTGTCTCCCCTGCTGCCAGTACCAGGCAGCCTGCTCTCTCCCATGACCCTCTCCCACTTGACCTGGAAGGGCCCCTCCCTTTCTCCTGTGCTTTCCCAAGGATGCGTGTGTTGCTCGAGTTTGGGAAATGGCGCATTGTCTCTGGACAGTCCTGATGAAAATGCCACCATCGTGTTCACTGCTAGTGTCAAAGGTGAATGTAATTCCTTCCAGTGTTCACCAACAACTCCGGAGGGTAGCAGGTGAGCTCGACACCTTCGTCATAGCAAACACATGGAACTTAACACGGACCAGCCGGGTTCTGATGAAAGAAGAGAGGCTGAGGATTTATTTAGCATTTACTCATCCTAAGCACGTGTTCCTGAAGAGAAACAAGTGACGGAAAGGAGGCTGACAGTAGTCTTCTCTCCACTACGTTTCTGCCTTTGTCCGGCTCTAATTTGGCAGGATTGCAAACGGCCCCTTGCTGGTGTGGCTGATCTTAATTCCCTTGTAGCCTCTCCTTTCCCCACATGGTCCTCAGGTGGGCATAGGGGGCCTCAATTTCACTCTCTCCCTTTTCCTCTTCCAGTATCGTGCACGCTGGGAACCTTGACATGCTTCAGTCCCATGGCTTTATGTTTGAGGAAGCTGAGTTCTATTTATCTCAAAGTGGCTTTGCAGGCTCTTTTATCTTGCAGGATAGGACAGTCAGTCACAGGCTCCCTTAAAATCAGTAAGCTCCGGTCTCCCAAAGGTGGCCATGCAGGACAGAAGCCCTTGTGCTGGTCCTCCCCAGGGACCGGAGCATGACTTGACCTCAGCTGCCCACGAGCTTCTTCATATGCAGCTTATCGTTCTTAGGCTTTGAATGTAGCTACAGTGCCCGCGAACCCTTTAGAGGGTGGCATCTTGGGTTTAAGAAGCATGGCACCACGTAGAGACTGATGAGTGGAAAGTGTGCACATCTGAACCATGATGTCGGAAGTGCCCTCAGAAAATGGGGAGGAGCTTGTTACCTTAGATCTCAAGGTGAACATGGCCTTGAGAAGCCTGGCAGCCAGGAGGGCAGCAGCACACTCCTGAAGTGAGAAAGAACCAAAGATTGAAGCCATGACTGGTGGTTTCCGCCGGGCTGTTTCCTTGCTGATCACCGACGGTTGTGAGTTAGATTCTCTTTCAATTATAAATCAGAGATCATTTTCAAAGAATGTACCTATTTATTTACTTGGCATCATACTTTGGGCCGCAATGGCATTTTTAATGGGCTTGTTTATTTTTCACAGGTGCTGTAACTCTCTGGGTTCATGTACGCATGCGTTTTTAAATACCAGGCTAGATTTTGGGAGGAAAGGGTCTATGCCTTCTTTGAACTCTGTATCTCTGGGGTGTAGGATAAAGAGCTTTGGGATGAGTTATTAAGTGAAATTCCATTTGTTAAAAATGTATTCTTCTCATAACTGATGGATTCCTTTACCACTACCCCATTTCAGTTTTTTTGCTTCTATATTTTTGCCAGTGAGGTTGTTTTGCAGCTGTCTTTGAATAATCTTTTAGATTTCAGAGGGAATCAGTACAATTGGGTGAAATAAATCATCAGTCAACTTTCCAGTGGCTTCTATGGCCTAGTACATTTTAAAGATTGCAGACATTATCTTTCTCTGACATTTTGAAAGCTTTATTATCTAGTAGGAAAATTATGACATCAATTTTCCTCTGAGACACACATCAGCCCCAGATTTTAGCTTGGTTCTGTAATGTTCGTGTCTTATGATTTTTGTAGATAATTTGCTACTGTGGTTTGTATTTTCCAATTTCATGCAGAAATTGTTCAAGGGTCTATTTTCTAGCTTCTAAGTTGTATTTTACCATGTGAGTTAAAATGGTTGCTATCATTTTATTTCTTGTTGAAAAGTCACACTTATTCATAGATTTGGGTCTAGATCAGGAATGGCAGATTTCGTCTGGTTTTGCAGGCATGAGGCTCAGCTCGGCCACCCTAGCAGGGAAGCAGGAGCTGTGGTGACAGGTTACGTTCCAATTCCACTGTATTTACACAAATGGGTGCTAAACTGGACTTTTGTCTGTGGGTCATACACAGCTTGCTGATCTCCTGGTGTACAGAACTTTTGAATTTTGCATTTGTGTGATTTTTTGAAGACCTTAATATCTCATTAACTTTTAAAAATATTCCCTGCTCACTACAAAAGAAGTTATGTTCTATATATGTATGGTACCGTTTTGATCTCTTAAATCTTATTCCACATAATTGATATACTATTTTAGCTTTTTTTTTCCTGTCAAGCTTCTTAGTCTTTGACACATTAGGTAATTTCTAACAATTCTAACATTTTTTATTTATGAGGCAAAGGCAAAAAGATTTTTCCAGTTGTACTTAAAAAAAAAAATTCCAGAAGGAAAGTTGATTCTGAACTGGTAACTCAATCCTGCATGGTTAATTTTGATTGGTCTTTGCATTTTTTTTCTTGAATAAGTTATCAACAGTTAGCTACCTGGAGATCTTACACCCCACGTGCCATAAAATCTAAGATGCTGTCATCAATTTTCAGGAAGACTATTACCTTATGTACCACTAAGGAAGAAAACAATTGCTGCTGATTATGATGGTAAGACACCATTGATGGTGAGATACATCCCAATTTAAATCATGTAAAAATGTGCAAATAAAGTGCATCTTAGAGTCAGTCAATCATGGTTAAAAAAAAATCTGGATTTTTGTCTTCTTTTATACGTGGGAAGATCTAACAACCTGGGACCACATTGTCATGTCACAGTAATGAGGCTGCTCCTTTGATGGCTTGGAGCTTTGCATTTTCCACAATTCCCCCCGGCCCACTAATTTATGTAAGTTACCTGCAGGTGTGACTCCTGTTTCTATGGCGATAGATTCAATACTGAGGCATATTCTCCCTTTCTCTGTGGATAGAATGGCTCCTTGAAGCACTGAAGAGGATGCCTGACATCTCATTCGGCTGCATTTCAACTGCAGTGACTTTATAGGCATCCGAAGTTAAGGAATAGATGCTTTAACAAAAGATGGCTGCCTAGTGAAGGAACTCACCTTGAGGTGTCTCCCACAAAGCATGTTTCTGGCTATCTTGGAATAGCAATTTTTGTTCCTATTTCCTGCTACCAAATGATCATGGCTACCAGAAATATTGGGATCCTTTCTCAGAGTACCCCAGTACCTAGGCTGGGATATTTTTTAGATGAAATAAATACATGGATGTGTTTGTGACTACTTGACTCTATTTTTAATGTAAAGGAAAAAAAAAACCTAAAATATTTTGCAGTTCAGTTTAATCCTGAACACCTAGCCATGCCATTTAAATATTCATTGTGAATGCTACCCTTGAGCACCTCTCTAGAATGTTTCATATTTTGGCTATAGATTCTAATCTGTCTGCTATAAATACAGCTCTCTCTAGTTTTTATCACTTACCTGACATATCTTTCTTGTTCTTTGTTATGGTTTGGATGTGAGGTGTCCCCCAAAAGCTATCGTGTGAGATAGTGCAAGAAGGTTCACAGGAGAAATGATTGGGTTGTAAAAGTCTTAACCCAATCAGTGAATTAACCCCTAATGGGATTGACTGAGTTACCAACTGAAGGGGTAGGGTATGGCTGGAGGAGGTGGGCATTGGGGTGTGGTTGTGTTGTATATATTTGTATTTGACAAGTGACAACTCTCTCTCTCTCTCATCATCATCATCATCATCATCATCATGTGAGCCGCTTCCCTCTGCCACACTCTTCTGCCATGATGTCCTGCCTCACCTGGAGCCCTGAGGAGTGGAGCTGGCCTTCTATGGACTAAGACCTCTGAAACTGTGAGCCCTCAAATCAACTTTTCCTCCTCTAAAGTTGTTCTGGTGGGGTCCTTTAGTCACAGCAGCAAAAATGTTAATTAAAAATACCCTTTAATTCTAGAACTTTCATGATCATCTTATTTTAGGTTTGTGCCCAGAATTGATGGAGGGTGGAGAGCACGGTATTCAGTTTTATGCTCTCTCCCAGAAGACAGTGGACCACTGCTTCCTTTCTTCTAGCCATTCATTTCTGTAAGTTATCTTTTCCTATTGGTTTCAAATACTGAAGCCTGGTCTTGCTATCAGGGGAAGTTTGGTTGGGTGTTTCTCAATGCAGCTTTTCTTAGTGGAAATTGCTAATAGAGTCTCATACTACCTTGTCTATCACTCTGGGTTTTTGGTGCAGTATGTACTCATCTTTCTCTACACTCTCAGGAGCAGTTCAGTGGGAATTGAGTAGAGTTGGCTGCCATTTTAACAGGAAGTTCTAGAGATTGTTTTTAATGAGTGATTTCTCCCCAGCTAGAAAGGGAGTCACTCACTGTGGGTTAATGTTCCTGACTTCAATCTTTTTTTTTTTCCCTGTTCAGCATGAATAATTTAGGGCAAAACAATTTTTCTCTTGCTCCGTACCTCCCTTTCAAGAAACATCAATACATTATGACCATTACTTGGGAACAATGCATAGTTTATTTGGGTCTTGTATGTTTGTTATGTGTGTGTTTTTCTAAACAGATGTTGAAGAAAATCTTCAGAAGGTCTTGTGTGAGGCAGAATACTTGAAAGAATGCTTCAGAGCTCAGCCGACTTTAAACAACTTGCTAAATCCATTGTTTGTTAAAGTGGAACAATAGAAAAGAGGAAGTGGTGGAAAGTGGCTTGGTTAATATTAAATGAAATTCATCCCTCTCTCCCACATAAGACATGTCAACCCACAGTGAATTATAAGCTAAATGAAGGTTTGAGAGTTGGTCCAGAAATCTTTGAATCAAACCAAAACCAAACACAGCCCTAATGGCATGAGTTTCATGGTAATGTCCTGGCCAGCTTTCTTTTCTACAGACTGTAAGTTGAGTTTGCAAGAGGTGGGTTCTTTGAGGCAATGTAGGGACTACTCTGCCAATTGGAAAGGAAGACCTTCCGATTCCTAACTATCGCTCTTCTACTTTCGTGCCATCTCTTTTTTTCTGTCTGCCTGTCTCTCTCTCTCTAATTTCCACATATGAGAGTAAAGCATGTAATACTTGGTTTGCTGGGTCTGGCTTACTTCTCTTAACATCATATTCTCCAGTCCCATCCATTTTCCTGTAAATGGCCAAATTTCATTCTTCTTTATGGCTCCATTGAATGTAAATGCCACATTTTTTTATATGCACCATCTACTGTCCATTACCTAGGCTTTTACCACACCTTGACAGTCCAGTAACAGACACGGGCATGCAGGTACATGATTTCTTCAGAACAGGAATGGATACGTAGTTTTAAAGAAGCTAGGTTGGAAAATGTGGACATAGACAAGATGAGAAAAATATTGGTGAGGCGGAGGGAACCTCATTTCCAGCAAAAAGCTATGCTCCATGAAATAATTCAAGGAATTATTTTCATGTAAGCCACATGAGAGAAAGGGCCCTTTTAGGTTGAAGTGGAGCATGAAGATATTCCTGTGATCTTGGACTCTGAGAAGCCACGTCCTTGCTGGGATCCCTGCCTTCCTCCTTGCTTCCAGTTTCATTTCCTTGTTCATCCAACCTGTATAAGTTGCTGGTTTTGTTTATTAAAAACCAAACCTTAGTTTTTATTCATTTGACATATTATATGGTGCCTACTATGTGCTGGGCACTTAGGGTGCTGAGCATGTTTCTCATTTCCTTGAAAACCTCTTCATTTCCCTTTGTTCTGGGTTAAGGTCAAAGTTCCCTTTCAGCTACAGCTCGCACCCCAACAGACACGGGCCAGGGTGACTCCTGAGTCCCTGCCACTGACTGTCCAAGCCCTTCAGGCCTCTGTGCCTTTGTTCACAGATCTTCCTTTGTCTGCAGGGTGCCTCTTCCTCCTCCCTATCAGGGAGAAACCCCACTGTGTCACTCCAGGCTAGCCCACACGTCAGTCCTCTGGGGTGCCTCTTCATCCAGGCTGTGTCAGTGACCTTCCTCGAGTGCCCCATAGCCCATCATCAGCCTCTCTGTTTTCCTCTGCCTCCGTCCTCTGCAGAACATGAGGCCCTGGAAGGCAGACCCTGGGTCTTACTCATCTCTGAATCTGCAATCCTTAGTACAAGAGATTCTGAAGTCTTCACATACCACAAGTGATAAATGTTTACATTTCTATTTGTCAATTAAAAGTAATCAATCCCCCCAAATTTTTGAAGAATGAATGAATGAAAGACCAACGCTAGTCAAAACAGTGGAATACGCTTCTTTTTGGTGTCTTGACTTGCACACAGAGTAGCCGCTGACCTGATGGAGTTTGAAGAGAGGGCTTCCTGATCTCCTAGAGATCTCTCCAACTTCCCTCCGATTCTTCTCTCATTGTTGGAAGTCAGTGGCCTTTATTTTGCTATTTGGAAAAAGATTTCGTGCACAGAGTTCTTTACCACTTTCTACTCACATAATGCAGACAAAGTATTTAACCCCTCTATGTCTCAGTCACCTTATAGAGTGACTCTAATATAAAAGTCAGAAGTCAGTTGTAGGGATTAGATAGTATCATGTACAGGGTGCAGCTCTTTGTAAAGGGACTGCATATTATTTTGTATTTTCGTATTTTTTTAGTGATTAGTAGCATGCCTGACATCTAGCCGACATAGTTTGGATGTCACATATTGCACCTGAGTACACCTGCAAGCCAGTTTTAGGATTGACCCAGGACAAGGTTTGCAAGCAGAGCCCTTAGACATTTTTCCCCTTACCCATCAAGTATCACATGCTTCACATTCTGAGTCTTCACTTCTCCCAGATGAACATTTTTTTCCTTTTCCTATTATTGTACACACCTTTTTTTTTTTTTTTCCTTTTGAGTACTCATTGATGAGTACTGTTGGATCCAGGTAGCTTGGTGATTCTTCTCTCAAGACCTCTAATGACAACACAAACTAGAATGGACCATGGCCAAACAGGCTTCCCAAAGCACAATAGTACACAAAGTTTTTCTACTGGGCTTTGGGGAGGGGCCATGTTGGGGGTCTCACCACCTGCCACCTTCCCCTGACCCGAGGCCACATCTGGTTCTGTGGCTTCTTTCCCCTCCACAGGTTGGCCCACCACTCCTCAGCCCCATAGGATTCATTTGTTTTTCATGTTTATTTGATTTTTGAGAAATTGTCCCTCCTTTCCAGAGCTACAGGGGCAGGAGGGAGTAAATTTTAGGAATGAAAAATTAGTATTCAGGGACAACTTTGGGATGGAGAGAGGTCAGAGCCTAACCTTCCATGTGAGCCCTTGGACACCACAGAAAGGATCCTACAGTGAAACCAGTCACGCGGTTCTGGGCATGTGCCATTCTGCTCAGACCCCCTGCGGTCTCTCAGAGCCAATATCTTTTAAATATGTCTCAGGTGATGGTAGTTAGCAGCACCCCCACCTCATCCCCCCAACTATAGCTGACTAGTTACTTTGAAGAAGGCATCTCCAGAAAAAAGGGAATCTACAAAAAAATGAAAATAGATAGTAGTCGGTGGCAGGGTGTGTTGGCGTTTTGATGGTTTGGACCTGTGACTAAACAGGGTGTAGATGTGGTTGATTCCTTGGTGTGATGTTTCATTTTACATGTCAACTTGAAGGAGCTACAGGGTACCCAGATATTTGATCAAACGGTAGTCTGGGTGTCTCTGTAGGGGCATTTTTGGGTGAGACTGATACTTAAGTAGGTAGACTTTGAGTAGATTGTCCTCCTTATTATGGTCAGGATGAAGGTCTGAATAGAATAAAAGAGCTAGCCTTACCTCAAGTAAGAAAGGATTCCTCCTAACTGCCTTCAAATTGAAACACTGGCTTTATTCTGCCTTTGGACTTGAACTGGACTTTCATCTCTTCCTGGGTGTTGAGTCTGCTGGCCTGTGAGTTACAGCTCTGCTCTCAGGCCTTGAGACTTGGCCCGGAGCTACACCATTGGTTCTCCTGGTTCTTGCCAACCTCTGTAGTTTCATGAGCCAATTCCTTATATCTAACCTCGTTCTTTCTCTCTATATTCTATTGGTTCTGTTGCCCTGGAGAACCCAGACTAATTACCCTGGTCTCTCTGAACAGCCCTGAGAGTAGCCTGGGATCTTGTGATTAGTTAAATGATCAATAAAGATGTAGACTTCACAGAGAAGTTTCTCTGTCAGCTGGTGTGGCCCTGAAGGTGCCTGGTTACTGACTGCCGTCTTGTGTTTCCAGTTTGGCAGGATTAGCATTTCTGGTACTCAAGCATGGCCTGACCCTGAGTCAGATCTTGCCCTGTGTTTTCCAGCAAGGGATTTTCTAGGCCATTAGGGACTCTGGTCAAAGTGATAGACAGGGTCTCTATATAACGATCCTGGCAATACAACACTGGTGTTAGAATAACTTAGCAGGAATCCAACCTGATTTTCTGAAGTGTGGTTTTGCCCCAGTTATACTTCTTGGCATGTGTTTCCTAAACAGCAATAAAATACTGTTTATGTTTATTTTTAAAAAATATTTATTTTTTAGTTATAGGTGGACACAATATCTTTATTTTATCTTATGTAAGGATCAAACCCAGTGCCTCCCACATGCTAGGTGAGCATCTACCTCTGAGCCATAACCCCAGCCCCAGTTTATGGGAATTTTAAATGTAGGAGGTACAGAAACTTTTCTTGACTGCTCATGGTCTGGGACTATGTGTGGAAACATGCACTCTCTGGGTGCCTTTTCACTGAATCATGATGATAAATTTCTAGAATGCACCTAGGGCAGAAAAAAGACCAGTGGAATAGCTCCCAATTTCTACTTCAAGTCAAAGGGTGACCCAGGAAAGCCACTCATTGCTCTTGGCTTCCCACGTCCAAGTGGTCCTAAAGCCAGCAGACTCCATTAAACCTGGAAGCTAGATTTAGACTCCCGTGCCCTGCCCCAGACATGCTGTATCAAAATACACATCTTTGACAAATACTGGTGTGAAGGAAGAAGCATAGAGTTTGGGGGTTGTTGTGTTGTTGTTCTGGGCACCATCTATGTGACTTTGGTCATGTTACAGAAACTCTGAGCCTCAATTTCTCTACCTAAAAACTAGGGATAAAAATATCTATCTACCGAACTGATGGGGTTTTTGTGAGAATGAAATTCATTTAAAATTTCATAAGCATGTTTTGAATTACTTGGGCGTACCTGGCCCCATAGAGATACTGCAGGGTAAAAAGATGACTGGGACATGGTTCCTGTGCTCAGGAATTCAGCCTCTAGTACAGTGAGAAAATATGTATGAATGCAGTTTGTAGCTGCAAAAGGCTACCTAAATGTTAGCTATTATTAGCATTAATGCAGATAATAAGACCAGCTCTACTTATGCTGCATGGTTATCATTAAATTCAAGTGAGATAAAGCATGTCAAAGCCATTTAAAAAGCTGAAAAGTACTGACGTAAGAACTTATTATTAGTATTATTATTGCCATCATTGAGTGAATGATAATTAAGTTTAGTAGGGGAAAACCTAGATTTTAATTATAGGCCACAGAGGATCCTGGAGTTTAAATACCAAACTTGGGACTCTTGAGTAGAACCCACAGGTATTCTCACCTGTTTTTGATTCTGCAGGGGAGCGGCATCGACAATTCACAGGCTGTTAATACTTCTTCCATTTCAGACTATCTGATCCTAGAAGCAGGGGTTTCTTTGCAGTTTGTTGGCGACCCACTGAAATGCATCCACCTGTGAGGTGGAATGTGCTATCTGATGGGCAGCCTGACAATAGTACTACCCTACAGATTAGGATGTGGTCAGGTGGAAAAAGAACAAGTGGATTATGCTCTGTGAAGTCCTCCGTCGGGCGCATGCTCTGGGGCAGACTTCTGCTCTGGGCAGTGCTGTCCATGGAGCCAAAGTCATGGTGCTGAAACCTGAAAGCTCAGAGCAGGCAAAGGAGCTTGGAAATCATCTGGATTTACTCTCTTTTGCAGACACTATGTCTGAGAGTCAATGTGTTGTCCGTCTCTTCCTCCAGACCACGCTGCAAACTGATCAAGCTAATGGAAACAGTGGAACTCGAATACTCGGCTCTCCTGACTCACAATAATGCGTGAGGTTGTTTCTGGCTTTGAGTTAACTTCCGGCTGGAAGACAGGTCCCACAATGGCTGGGATCTGGATCTGTCTACTCTTTTTTCATGGAGCGGGGGGGATATGGTCCCTGCCCTTCTTTCTCCCTAGCGGTAGCTCTCTCACCCACCCTGCTTGTGACATGGTCAGTGTAAATTTTAATGTGCTAGATGGCCATCCCCCTCCCTAACAGGCCTCAAATGCTGCATATTCTTTTGTTACATACCTTGATCTGCTTTGATTTTGAGATAACCATATATGTGTGTCTGCCTTTTGGCTAGATTATAAGGCTCTGGGGCTCTGGAGGGGTTAGCTCCATTGTTGAAATCCAGCTTTGTCCCTTGGTAGATCCTTCTGGATCTTGGACAAGTCACTTTGACATTCTAATTTTTTTTTAATATACACTTTGAGATAAAAGCACCCCTAGCTTACATATGGTGAAAGTAATAGACACATGTGAAGTTGGGATCCACTTTTCCCATCCAGTCCTACTGCTAACTCCATTCTGTGGCTCTCAGGTGCGGGCCACCATCTCCTAACCAGAGCCAGGCTCCTTACTTCCCGTGTGACCCTCATCCGGGTGTGCTTTCAAGACAAAGAAGACCTGAGGTCCCAGGGAGGTAGAGCTTTATGTCATTCACAGGGTCACCTACTGGCCCCTTCCCAGGAGGCTGTCTCACAGATCACCAGCTGTCCTTTCTGATCACCTTCTGTCCCTGTTCTGTAGCTCAGCTCGGCCATCACCCATTCTCTCACTTCCTAGCTCAGTCCCATTTTGTTCTGAAGGATGGTAATGAATTCTTTCAGGAGAAAAATCTTTCCTGCTTCCCTTTGTGCTGATTACTGTTTGTGGGATTGAGACTAACTGGATGATACCTGATGTGGGACTTTTACCTAGGCCTTGGTTTCTTATGCACAGGCATATTATACTACTTCCTGCCGGAAGCTCACAACAGGAAGTGACCTCCTTCCTGATCCCTTGTTTCCCATGCGGCCCACCTAGACTGGATGCAGCTCCAGGAAGGCCTGCCTTGCATTGCTCCAGTTGGCAAAGCCCCTTTGCATCCAGTGGAGATGAGCTGAGTTAGATGACTGATTCTTGAAATTCATGGTGGCTTTTAATTAAATGGGGAGTTTCCCTTTTGCAGAAGACATCTGATTCCTCTGAGAGCATCTCAGCTTGTTTTCTAGGAAAATACCTTTCTAACCTATGTGGGGTAGAAACTGAGTAGAAATTGATCCTTCAGAGCCTGGTGCCCTGGTTTCTAAAGGAGAAAGACACTTTGAAGAACAGAGACAAAAGTCTTTGGAGCTGGGAAGTCAGGGAGAAAGGAGGTAAAGAATGGGGAGAGAAGGACCCAGGAGACAGGAGTGAGCATGATGACAGGATGTTGTGCCCTTGGTGTTATGACTTTCACCCTAGCACCACGATTTCTCCCAAAGAATGGAGGAGCCCCGTGTACCTGGCTCCTTGAGGATATGGTGAAAGGCTGCTTCTGCCCGTGGGTGGTGGAAGGCTAGTCCAGAGATTGCACATCTCTGTGATTTCACAGAGTCTGGATGGAAGAGGAACGTAGGAAACCAATTCTGGACTTCCCCAAACCTTTGCAACTCAAGTCTGATGCAATGTGTGTGGAGGGCAGTAATTCAAGGAAATTAATTCAAGAATGTAAGGGGCAGAAGCCCCCGACTGACCTCTGGGTTAGACTCAAGTGGAGCCTGGCACAGAGTCATGCATTTAAAATAATATCCTGCCAGGATTTTTTGTTTCCTCAGAAAGGGATATGGCAAAATTTCAAAGGGAAACTGTTGATATCAGGAGGCCACTTGGGGTCACCTCATGCAAACTCCCATCTAGCGTGGGCATTAAGTGAACTTTAGGAACTTGGGGTTCTGCTCTTCTCCCCACTCTGTCTTCTCTCTCAATATATACCAGTAGAAGCTTCCTCCAGCCACCTGGCATCTTCCAAATGCCACTTCCCCTTCCACTGAGATCCATGGAGCCAGATTGGCAGATCCTACAACCTGAGACGGGGTCACTGGAGCACAGGGGCCAGCCATGCTCAGCCTTCTCAGCTGCCTCATCAGGAAGAGGAGACTACCAACTAGAAACCTGTGAATGCGTGGAGAATGAACAAGTTGGTTTCCTGCAGTTTCCCCACATGATTCCTTTCCCAAGTCCCCAGGCAGCCTTCTTGTCTCCCTGCAAGGCTGCAGCCAGAAGCAATTACAGTGGCAATACAAGCCCAGAAGATGGGGACCGATATTTTTCAATATGACCGACCCACAGCTGTTCATATATTTGGTTTCTTTTAACATTCTTTCCACTGGCCTTATCCAAAGAAGGAGTTTCTTAAAGTATAACATGGTATACATTAAAATTAATAGTTAAAGTTCTTAAATTAAAGAATGACCTTACATAATTCTTGGGTTAACAAAATCACGACTGCAATAATAGACTACTTGGAAAATAACCAACAGTGAGAATATTGCGTATCAAACTCATGCCAATGTTGTTCTCACGGGAAATGTCGCTGCTCTGAATGCATTCAGAAATAAACAATAAAAATTGAAAAGAATTAAACTGAGAAGTGTTAAGAAGTCAGAATAAAACAGAACTATGGAAAGCAAGAATTTTTTCAAAGATTTATTTTTTCCTCCTGTCTAACCAAAACCGTGTATCCCTTGACAAATATCTCCCCACCCCCACCCCTCATAACCATACTTCTGCTCTCTGCTTCTGAGCTCAGTTGTTTCAGATTCCATACAGAAGTGAGAATATGCAGTATTTTTCAGTGCCTGGTTAATTCACTTAGCATAATGTTCTCCAGATTCATGCAGGATGTAGATGACAGAATTTCCCTCTTTTAAAGAGAGGAATAGTATTCCATGGTATGTATATACACCACATATTTGGCATCCATTCTTCTATTGATGGAAGGTAGACATTTTTGAAAGTCAGTATCAAGTTAAAATATCTGAAGTTATTTTAATGTAATATTATATGTTCTGTGTAATATTAAAACAATGGAGTAATATTTCTAATAGTTCTTTTAATATAATCAGATAGACCAAACTATAATTCACAGAGGTAGCATAAATGCAAATATTAGATATAAATTTAAATTGCCATAGAAAAAGAGGCAATTTAAAGAGCAAAAGTAATGTTATGGACAACGTGATGTTAGTAATCCTAAAAATGCTTTGTAAATGAATGACTTCTTCATACATAGATCACCAAGTTGACCCCAAAGTAGCATAAAACCAACACGGAACACTAGCCATACAGGAAAAAAGGCTCAAAGGACTACTTCTAAAACAAAGATTCTGGCATGTATCATTTACTATGTCTTTCTCTTAAGCCTCTAAAGAAACCCAGAAATCACAAAAGGAAAATCAACAGATTTCATTATATAAAACTTTAAAAATTATGATGACACAAGTTATATATTTCAAAGGCAAATGATAAATGGAGAAGAAATATGTGCAAACGCATATTTAAAAAGGTCTAATATTCTTTGGGTGCCAAAAGTTCTTAGAGATGAATAAGAAAAAAAATCATATTTATCACATAGATTTCAGTTTATTATATGAACTTATCACATGAAACATGTTGTTTTATAATACCAAACCTTCTGGAATAGTCTGGATGTTTGGGGGAGGGGATGACTATAAAAATTGCAAAGGTAGTAATGTTGGGAGTCGCCCTAGCTCAAAAGACTAACTTCCCCATCCCCCAAGAAGAGCCAACCAATGGTGAGCCCTGTTGGCTCACATGATCCTTACCCACCAATCAGACTAGCCCTGCTGGCTCACATGATCCTTACCCACCAATCAGACTAGCCCTGCTGGCTCACATGATCCTCACCCACCAATCAGAAAGCACCCCAGCCAACTGTCAATCCCTTCAACATTAAACTGTTATAACTGTCAAACCACCCCCCCCTTATAAATATGCAGAGCTGTTCCTCAATAAAGGAGGAGCCTTGATTGTTCTTTTAAGTAATACTCAGTGGATCTCAGGCACAAACCTTGGACCCCTCTTCATTCTGCAGTCATCTACTCTGCACACCCAATCCATGAACAGGGCTGTGGGCTCAGCCTCAGGTAAGATTCAGAATCTGGATGCACCTCTCCACCTGCGCAGCTACTCTCTGGTCCAAGCCCCAGCGTCTCTGCCCTCACACCATCGGCGCCTGCCGGTGCCCCTGCCTCCTCCCTCTCCTCCTCCGTGTGTTGTGTGAAGAGATGCTGGAGTGAGGAGTTTAAGGTGTAACACGGGTGCCTTCCTCTGGCTCACAGCTCCTGGTCTCTGCCTTCCCCTTGACTTCCCGTGGTATCTAAGGTCCCGACCTAGGCTTCCAAGATGTTCCTAGATCCAGGACCTGACCGTTGCCACTACCTCATTTTCTGCTATTTCTCCTCTTTCTCTGCCAACACCAGCTTGTTGCTGTTCCTTGAAGACGTACCAAGGCCTTTGAACTTGATGCTCCCTCTGTTTGCCACGCGTCTTCCTCGGCACACATTTCTCTTTCATTTCCTTCGCAGTTTGGTTCAATTTTTGTCCTTCTCAGACCAACCTATTTAAAATAACAACTCCAGTCTGATCCTACCTCCCATGGTGACCCATTCTGAGGAAACAAGTCCCAGCATGGTGTGGAGGCGTGGCTCAGATCATTGCTGGACTCTCTGAATGTCTGGTGAAGGTGGGTTACAATGGTATCCCCCCACCCCGATTTAATTGCTCAAGTGCCAAGTGCTTACCTCAGTGCCTCGTTTCATGGTCACCAAAACTCTTCTTGTTAGTATTGGCCATGTGCCGACCATGAATCTGAGGATGAGAGGTGGGGGAGCCAGGATGTGCACCGTCCCAGGGAGGTGCAGCCCCAGGCTGTACCGCCTCCCAGGACAAGAAGGTTTCTTTGCTTCTCACTGGGCACCAGCTGTCTCTAATCTCATGTTTCACTTTCTCTAAACTTCTTCCTAGAAGTCAGCCCCTGCTGGCTGGCTGCTTGCTCTCCTATCTGTCCCGGGTCTCTTTGTCCCTGACCACCTCCAGTATAAAAACCAGTCTGGCATCCATGGCCTCTCCAGCTCTATGCCTAGTCACCTTGTCCTCATTTGTACAAAAAAAGCCCAAAGGTAGCTTGAGTCATGCCACGCTCTCCTGTGCAGGAAGTCACCTCCCTTTACACCTTCTTTTCAAGCAAATAAGAGATGCCGCTGCAATATTTCAATACTGAGCACACACTTCCAGAGCCACTCCAAGTGCAAATTGAATTAATAAAGTGTGCTGCCCTTTCCATTCATTGGGCCACACAAGGCAATTGGTAGGTGGGGTAGAAGCATGGCCTTTCGCAAATCACCACTTTGTTTCCTTCTCTTAAAATGGGGAAAATATACTTACATTTCAAGGCTATTGTAGGGGTCCAATTATAATATCTATGAATACTTGGCATGTAGTTGACACCCATTACATGAGTTGATTTTGAATCAGACACTGAAGACAGAATATGTAACTTTCCTCATTCTTGCAAGGGTGACTCATTGTACTGGCCTTGAGGAAGTCACTGGAAAAAGAAATCTACATTTCACATCAAAGGAAATGGTTGGATCAAGGTTACATTGCATATTAAAGAAAAAAAACTAGCAAACAAGCAAAACATAGGCAAGCATGGTTAGAAGGCTTCTGTGTGTAATTTCTAGGTCTCATATTTCTAAAGGTGTCTTCTGTGGACTCATTGAGCACTGGGTAACAGATGTGAAGAGTGACAAAGAAATGGACCAAGATGTAGGTGGGGTCAAGTCCCAACCATCCTCCTTAGTTTTGTTCAAGGCATTCATCTTCTTTCAAAATCAGGTATCTTTTTTTTTTTTGTCTTTTAAATGAAAAATATTTAGAAATAAATAACCAAACAGAAGTAGAATAGAAACCTCCAATGGAAGAAATTATATTCCGTTCACATGTGATTATGTCAAAATGAACCCCACTATTGTGTATAGCTGTAACACATGAATAAAAATTTTAAAAAAAGAAAACAAAAAGGAAAAATTCACAGAACGGTTGGGTCAAGAAAGAGAATCTGTATTAATGTGGTTTTGTCTAACAGGACTATGAGAGATAACTGTAATAATTGTACAGTCTTCCTTTCAATTGAAAAAAAAATAACAGTTCTAAGCATGTGTTTTCCCAGTGCTGGGTTGCCAGGCACATGCTGCAGATGGTAAGCAGCTTCTGCTCCTCCACTGAGATAACTGTTATAGGGTAGCTGTGTCTTTATTAGGATTGGGAAGGGCATGACCAAGAAGTGGATCTAGAACTATAACTGACCTCCATAGGCCTTTGCTTGACTTTGATAGAACTGTGACTTATCCACTGGGGCTGAATAATACCTGCCGACCACACATGATCTCTCTTTTTTCCCCCTCTCTAATCCATGTATCTATATCTGTATCTGTAGATACATAGCTCTATATGTATAAACTCATTTCTGTACTTAATATTTTCTCTACTTTTCCTTTTTTGCTGTAAATGATACTTTTATTTATTGTGACTAAGTAGGAATACTCTAGAATGGCTAATAATCACACAAATGAAGATATTCTTCTATCTCTTTATTGTCTCTCTATCTCTGTCTCTTCCTATCTCTCCATATTAGTTGGCTTTCCTTCACTGTGACATAAATAGCTGAGATAATCAACTTATAAGGAGAAAAGTCATAATTTTAGAGGTTTTCATCCATGGTTGTTTAGCCCTGTTGCTTTTGGCAGAGGAAAGCAGAAGAGCTGCTCACCTCATGGTAGCCAGGAAGCAAAGAGAGAGGAGGAACAGGGTCCCAATATTCCCTTTAAGGGCATTTCTCAAATGACTTAAATTCCTTCCACTAGGCCCTACCTCCTGAAAGTTCTACCACCTCCTAATAATTATTCCACAGGCTGGTAACCAATCCTTTAATATATGGCTTTCTGAAGCACACTTAAGATCCAAACTATAGCCCTATCCATTCATTTATCTGTCTAGCAATCTATCCACCCAACTTTTCTTCCACCTATCCACTCAACCCTACCTGCTAGAATTTATCCTTTTTCTTTATCTCTTGCTTGTCTTTGGAACCAACCTGGAATAGAAACTATGGCTTCCATCCAAGAAAGTGCCATTTCACTTGTTCTCAGCCAAGTGGCTGTCTAAATTTGGAGCTCACAAGATCTTGAGCATGTCTTTCAACCTTTGGGTGATTATCTGAACTCAATCCAAACCTTCATGCTTGAAGACTCTGCTATTGTTAATTATGGCCCCTGTTCACTGCTGGTCAGCTACCACACTGTTTTCATTCTGCCTGGGAAATGACCCTGTACAAATTCCCTGGATTGTTTAAAACCAGCTGCATGGCAGAGGCTGGTTGATGATGGGTGAAGTAAAGAAGGTGGATAGAGCTTTCAGCTCAGCCTACCCTGGATCAGAGCCAGAAGAGCCCGGCTTTGCATAAACTCCACTGCACTTCACCTGAAGAACAGCTCTCCCTGACCATTGGTTATGTTATAGTCTGAGCCACAAGAGCCCCATGAGAACTCCAGGCCAGAAATCATAGAGATGGGTGTGGCTGATTATAGGACACACTCCCCTCCCTCTTCATGGCTGGAGCTTTGGTGATTTGAGTTTAGTACATCCCAATTCATTTGGTCCCCTCTACAGTGGATTCTGGTTGGAGACTTAAGAAAGAGCTTTTATTTCACTCTTGGCTTAAAAAAAAAATAAAGGCAGTATGTTCTTTTAAAAGAGAAAACAACAAAACAGGTTTTGCAAGGGCTGGGTTTTCAGCTCTCAGTTTCCCACACTATCTATGAAAGGCCTTATCAAGGGCAGCCAATGGCTATTTAGAGTGAAAAAATAATAATATTTTGTATGACTACTTCCCAGATTATTATGGTCCAACTTAACTGTTTTTGGACTTTATGATGGTGCAAAAGTGTGCCCACACAACTATTTTGCTTTTCGTTTTCAATTCAACAAATTACATGAATTTGATTACAGAATATCTTGTAGGCCTTGTGTGAGATGGTTTTGCTCAACTGTGGGCTAGTATAAATGTTCTGGGCACATTTAAGGCAGTGTAGGCTAAGCTATCATGTTTGGTAGGTTGGGTGTAGTAAATGCATTTCTGGCTATGACATTTTCCGTTTGCAATGGGTTTATTCAGGTGTAACTCCCAAATAAATTGCAACACCTATACTTGTGTAGGGCTTCACACTTGAAAATGTCATTTCGACAGTCACTGATTGCATGCATATTCTCTGCTAGGCAGTGTGCTGGGGCAACAAAAGAGTAAGGTGAGGTCCTTGCTCTCAAAGAGCTTATAGGCTAGTAGAGGGAAGTTGACATTGATGCCACAAATGTGACAACTCCCTGATTGTGCCACCACCTCATGTACCTGTCCAAGGGAGAGAAGGAAAGAGCCAATTCTGTTGTGTTGAGGTAGGGCAGTTAGAAGAGTGGGACAAAATTTGTAGAATATTTGTGGTTAAAGAGACTTTAGATTTTTACGATCCTTTTAAAGACTAAAGAACTTCATTGCAGAGGTGAAGTGATTTGCCTGAGGTCAAATGGCTAGATGGATTTAGTCCTCAGGGCAGCTGTGTCCCTCAAGACAATATCTTGCATCCTCAGGAAGGGACCTGAGCACTTTGACTGGACACTGACTGTGCCTGGGAAGACCCCACTACTCCTCCATACTGCATGAAAGACTAGTTCAAGGCCAACAGGCCTCCAAACCACAGTCTCTGCTTTTCTCATTCTCTTTCCTTGATGATGGGTGTTTTGATGCTTGAGGTCTCTCCAAGAATCAGATGCACTTACTCATATATCACAACAATTTCAATTTTTATAATTTCACCTGGAGTATAGCATATATATATATATATATATATATATATATATATATATATATATATATATATATATAGAAAGTTTCAGGAAGAGTAAGTAATGGTGGACTTTCAGGCATTCAGTACAGATTTGGCAGGGCTGGGGTTGGGTTAGAGTTTTCTGGGTCTCTTCACTAGGCTAAAGACTACTCTGGAGGGCCAGTTTTCGAAGCAGTGAGATTGTTGGGAAAGCCTCTGCTTTGTTGTGGGACCCATTCCTTAGCTCAGGGAGATGATGGGTAATCCCCACTAACGCTCCCGGGTGAAACTAAATGGAGGAGTAACTGGCATTTTGCAAGAGCCTCAGAGAAATGGTGCAATGTCAAGGTCCCACAGTTAACACAGGACATCTGGTGGTCATGCTGCCTAATGGAGCAATGATTTCCTTCTTCCCAGGCTCTGGTTCAATCTGGACACACACAGATGCTGTGAGAAGGCAGAGGCCTGAGAACCAGGCTCTCTTTGTGCATGTGGGATCTACCACTCTAGGCTGTTGGAATTGCCTCAACCTTCTTCTTGGTCTAAAAAAAAAAAAAAAAGCAAAAGGATAAAAGTATCCTCCCCGCACCTCACCCTGCATTTGATAAGCACTTTATGCTATGAGACTGTGTTACTCAAGTCCTGGTTGTGTTTTGGCTCTGTGTGCAGAATATTGGCTCTCAGGAACTTAGGACAGGTGTGCATGTGTGAATGTGTGTGCATGTGTGCATTAATCGATATTTCTCAATACACTGATACAATAAAGTCCCAAGCTTTGATACAGGAATCTGAAGAATGGAATATGGAGTATGGTAAATTTTGATTTCAGGAAATTCTAGATCCTAAATGATTCTAGGCTAAAAATTCTTCAAATTATTTAAGGTCATAGAATCTTTATGTAAAAATTCCCAGAATTGTGGCTACAAATGAATATTTCTGTGGCTAAAAATTAATATAAATTCTTGTGGCTAAGAATGAACATATTAAATAATATAGAATCTATTCATTTTTATCCTGGGTATTTTGTAGCTGTGCCCTAATCAGGGGACAGTTTTGTTTTGTGCAGTCACTAGTGCTAGAAAGGAATCCAGGACGGGATGTAGGTTAGAAATAGAGCAGTAAGATATAAGTGTAAAAAGGAAGTAGATTAGTGTAAAAAATAGGAGGGAGAAGCATATCATAACTGGTTAAGATAAAATATTAGCAACCCATTTTTGCATAAATAAAAATGTTTACTGTCTGTAACACAGTGTGCATGGACACATATTTGAATCCAGCTAGTACAGTAGAATTTCCATTAGATTAGTGTAAAGATCCATGTAAAGGCACTGGCCTCTCGTGATAATCATAGGTCACAGGAAGAAGGGTGGTGTATGGAGGAGAGCCTGGGCTGGGTGCTGAGGTTTCATGCCAACTGCTGCCACTGCCCAGCCTTTCAAGCTTGGGAATCTTACTCCCCATGGTCTCAGATTGCTATTCTGTAAATTGAGAAGTCATGATGTTACCTCAGAGGATCATGGGAATTAAACAAAATCTCAAATTGCTTAGCACATAGCCAGCATTCAACAAATGTCAGAGCCCTCACAATCTTGGAAGACTTACTGGTTATAAAGCATTTGCATGTTGCTATAGTGTTTATGCCCTGCCCCCACCTTGCTCCTGTGTTGAAGTCCTGCCCCTCAGTGTGACCCGGCATTTGGAGATAAGGCCTAGGGAGGGGCTTAGATTTAGATGGGGTCATGAAGGTGAGACCCTCATGAGAGGATTAGTGTCCTTGCAAGAAGAGAAATCAGAGCTCAACCCTCCTCCCCCAGCTTGCTCTGCCAAAGGAGGGCACAGTGAGAAGGTGGCCATCTGCAAGCCAGGAAGACAGTCCTCATAAGGAGTGGAACAGGTCAGCAGCTTGAGATTCTGGACTTGCCAGCCTCCAGACCTGTGAGAATAAATGTATATTATTTAGACCACCCAATCCATGGCATTTCATCAGGGCCGTCATGAGATGTGCGGGATGCTATGTGGTTTTATAACTCCCAAGTCTGGGTGTAGGTAAGGCTGGCTTGATTCCCATTTTGTGGATGGTGAACTGTAAGTCTCAGGGAAGCCACCAAGTCTAACATCACGAGATAGGGTCAGATTTGGAATTGTATTCCAATACTCTACATCTATCACAGCCTTGTTCAATGATACTGTGCAGCCTCTTTGTATAATAATGGGGGCTGTAATGTAGGAACTGGAGATGCTGAGGGCTTGTTTCTAATTTGGCTCCTTAGTTGGGTGACATTAGTTTAGTGCCTTGCAAGAAGAGAAATCAGAGGATCATGGGAATTAAACAAAATCTCAAATTGCTTAGCAAGTTTTGCCCACCTCACCTCCCAGGGAATATTTAGTAATGCAGGAGTAATTTTGGTTGTCTCTGTTTTGGTTGGAGTATAGGTGCTACTAGCATCTACAGCTTAAAAACCAAGGGTACTGCTAACCATCGCTGGCTGCTCAGGATAGCTCTCACAGTTGCGCATCCCTGGGCTATGGCAATACAGTGGAATGCCACGTTCTTCACCGATAGAAGGCACATCTCATGCTATTTGATTTGCACCATGACTGTTGAGTTTGGGGATCTATACCTTGGTGCAGAGTACAGTTAGTATAAAGCAAGAGGAAGAAAATATAACCAGAGTCAGAAATAATAGCCACAAATGCTTAAAAAAATGTTACAGCACCGAAGAGATCATGCAAAAAGAATAGGAGGTATCTAAGATGTAAATCTTTCTCAATCCTATCACCTAATTAAATCATCCTCATACATATTAAAAATCTGAGAAATTTACAACACCTTCCAGATCCTAAGCTTATTAGTAATAATCCTCTGATGCACATGGCTGTGTAATACTAGAGAATTGACAAGACATATTCCAGAACCCTCTTCTTGACTCTGTTATTAGAGAAACAGCCTGAAACTTTGATTAATTGGATCCTTGGCTAATTTGAACCCCTATAATCTTATTCAAAAGAAAAGATAAAAATAGCAAGGAAAAGAAATTCATATGAGAGATTTAATTTGAAGGAAATTTCCAAGGCGTTTGCAAAGTTTGGCACAGATTCTCACCCCTCCTTCAGAAACAGGACCCACCTGGTGTATAATAGAAATGACCCTGGGGGTCTTTAGTGCCTTCCCTGTTCCTATCCCTCACCTGCTATCCCCTCTCCTCTCCTCACCTCTTCTGCTTCTCCTTACATTTTCCCTCCCCTTCTTCTTCTTTCTTTCTTTTTTTTTAGGTATCACGATTAGACTACTGCATTTTTTATGCTGTAGTTTATTACCATTTTCATTTTTTATGATCCTCAATTATCCCAAATTTGGACAATGGGGGCCTCTTCCAGACAGTTCCTGTGCCTTTTTTTTTTTTTTTGAGAGAGAGAGAGAGAGAGAGAGAGAGAGAGAGAGAGAGAGAGAATTTTTAATATTTATTTTTTAGTTTTCAGCGGACACAACATCTCTGTTTGTATGTGGTGCTGAGGATTGAACCCGGGCTGCACGCATGCCAGGCAAGCACGCTATCTCTTGAGCCACCTCCCCAGCCCGTTTCTGTGCCTTTTTGACACTTGCTTTGTAGCACAGGATGTATTTGGATATTCATCTCCCAGGCCTGGAATCAGCATTTCTCATGGACTTTGGCTTCCTATCAGTGGCAAGTGGTATTTAGAGCATCACGTGAGTGTATCATGCTCCATACTGACACAGTCACCTGTGACTTCACGAGAAGTGTATTGCTTGGTGACTTAATCACTGTGTGGCCACCGCAGAGTGTGCAGAGACAAATTAAACTGGCTATGATGTCATTGGCAATATCACATTACAGGAGTGTCTTGCTGTTTTAGTTAGCTTTTCACTGTTGTGACCAATATACCTGACAAGAACAATGTACGGGAGGAGAAGTTTATTTGACTCATGGTTTCAAATGTTTAATCTGTGGTCAGCGAGCTCCATTGCTGTGGACCTGAGGTGAGGCAGAACATCACACCCTTCTGCCGTGATGTTCTGCCGAAGGGGCCCCAGCAAACTCCCAGCTGCCAGCAAACTTCCAGCTGCCTGCTGATGATTGGCTCACAGCGGCCCCAGCAACATCTAGCTGATTGGCTCCTCTGCGGTGATGCTCATTGGGCTGTTTCCCTGCCCTTTCAGACCACGGAGCTGCTCATTGGGGGACTTCTTTGGCTCCGCCCATGCGACCCAGGCAATCGGCCTCAAGAGCAGGAGGATTGTGGGAGTGGGGGAGGCTGTGTGTTTGTGTGAGAGGCTTGTGGGAAGCCGGTGGTGGCAGTTGGGCTCTGAGGGTTTTTCCTGAGGAGCTGTTTTGTTTGGCGTGTGTGGTTCTAAAAATAAAGTTAGTTTCTTTTGACAAGTGGCTTCTGAATTGTGCCCAGCCAGACTGCGGCATTTGGTGGCCCATACGGGGATTGAACCCGTGACCTTGGCGTTATCAGCACCACAGGCCCACAGCAATGGAGGAGAGCAGCTCAGGAGGAGCTCCTGGCAATCAGGAGGAAGAGAGAGAGCTCTGCTCACAGGGACAAAATATAAACCCCAAATGCAGAACCCAATGACCTAGATCCTTTAGCCACACCCTACCTGCCTACAGTCACCACCCAGTTAATCCATATCAGTGAATTATTTCACCTCTGAACTTTCTTGCACTGTTTCACACATGAGCTTTTGGGGAAACCTAATACCTAAACCATAACATATGGTATATGTGGGCCATCATTGATGGAAACATCACCATGCATACCTGACTATATATTCCACTTCCATAGGACACCACACAATTTCCACCCCCCAGCTTCTCTCATTCCATATTTTTGTCTCCCTCCCTTAGAAGAAAGACACTGACTCCCCATGATATTAATGTGCTTACAGGTCTCTCTGTACTGCATCACAAACAGAACGGTTTCAAAACTGCAACACTAATACCACTCATAACAGCAAGCCTAATTCTAAATCTCATCATTTCTTTGCATTTCTTCTTATTACCCAATGTATTCACATTATGTGAAGTCATTATTTTTCTCTGCATGCTTTTTCATTTGATATATGGTTAGAATCATTTTTTCCCTGTTTGCATTCAATTCTAGGGCTTGCTTTTACATCCTTTGTGGTTTATTTTCACTTTTCAAATATGTAAATTCTTAAAAGAGTTTAAAATTTGAAACAATCTAAAGAGAGGGCTGGGGTTGTGGCTCAGCGGTAGAGTGCTCGCCTAACATGTGTGAAGCCTTGGATTTGATCCTCAGTACCACATAGAAATGAATGAAATAAAGATAGTCTATCCACCTACAATTAATAAAGAACATATTTTTTAAAAAAGACAAAGATATATGTAAAGAAATCCCTGCAAAAATTTTCGTTGCTGTTCCCCCTGTGTTCATCCCTGCCATCTTCTACAGGTGATTATTTAATTGACTGACTTATTCTGGCTGTTTTTCCTTTTATAAAAAGTAAACAAATGTATATATAGTTTCATTTTCACATTGCTTCTTCTGGAAAAGCTGTGTGTTCTATAACTTCTTCAAAATTTTATTGTGTAATGTTCAAAGTTCAATCTCTCTCCTCTCTTCTCACCATAATTATACTTTGCCAAGATTCCAGAATTCCCAGTTGGCCATTTTAATGAGGGATGGCACCCAGTTGGAGCTGTGTGGGATCTGACTGCTCCACTGTCCTTTGGAGCTTAGTGTTTCCAGTGGTCCAAGCCTCCAGCTCCTTGTGACCAGTGGATCCCATGTAAAAGCCTGGTTTGACCTTTAACTTTGATGCATCTTTCCATCACCTTGCAAATTCAGGGCTCTCTTGTCATAGGAACTAGTTGAGAGAAAGGTTTGCTAACACATCTTCCAAAGAGGATGTTTTATATACTGTACCTTCTGGCATGATGGTGTTGAAGAATGACATCCATCATATTCTCTTTGAACAAGACTTGGCTTCAAACGAGGCTAAAAGTTTATGTTTGGTTATAAATTTAACAATTGTATAAAATTAGCACCAGGAATATCCTGAATGACAGTTCACCTTCTGTTAGAAAGAATCGGGCTAGGCAGTTCTTGCTGGAAAACTCATTTACAGATTCAGCAAAGTGGATAGGCTAAGTTAATTTTTTTAATTTGGAATCCCATTGCTTAAAAAAAGCAAAATTCTGCTAATTCCTCTTTGCTCCAAATGTATGAGGTATCTCAATTTTCATTTGTGTTCTGCAACAACAGTTTCTCAATGAGGCAATAAAAACCAAAAAAGATCTTTTCCAGGCTCTAAGCACAACTGCACCAGAGGTGGCCAGAGCTGCAGCAGAATGACTTCCAAAAGGGACAGAGTCTCAATGCCTGGGCTGAGGGTCAGGATGGCCATGTTAGGAAGGGGTGGCTTTATTGGGTTGAAAATGCCTCATGAAACATGGCCCTTTCCCCCAAGGGCTCCTGGAGAGGAACTTATATGCACAAAACTCCCTGGAAAGCCCTCTATTGCTACAGTTTCATGGCTGGACTTTGGAATCCTGTCTCCGGCACAGCTCCAGCCCTGTTGGTTCTGCCCTGTCCAAGCAACAGGGTCATGTGCCCACCAGGGCGCTGGATACTCACATGACTCTTAGAGATAAGGACAGCCTGCTGTTTGTCCAAGTCTCTCCTGGTGTTCTGGGTACAGAAGCCACATCCTGCAGCAGTGCCTCTGGAGGTCTGCCAGAGCCACCATATGCCTGTCTCAAAAATGTCTCATCTTGTTCAACAGAGAAGCAGCTAAATGCTGGGTCTTGGGCTGAAAGCATCATGTAATAACATACTCTATTGTCATGAAAGCCAGAGCAGCTTTTGCCCACAGCAGCAGATATCCTGGGGCATCTCCTTTAGCATCTTCTTCCTCCACAAAAGTAGTATCTCTTGGAGCTTCTCAGACATAAAGCATCGGGAAAGAGCTCACTAGGTCTGTCAGGCCTGGTGTACAGAGGCTGCGGATGAGGGAGGGATGGTGACGAGACTCACCCTCTCCATTCCAGATGAGCAGTGCGGTGGCTATTCACAGACGGCGGCTATTCACAGCCGGCATGTTCGCCTCTCCTCCAGTTCTCTCCTTCAGATCCTGGGAAGCCAGAATGGGACTCAAGGACAAAAGGGAGTGGGAAAAAGAGGGAGAGGAACTAAGATGTGTCAAGAGCCACCTGTGTGCTGGGTAATTTAGATGCATTGTGAAAACCTAGGCATAATCCCGGGAGTCAGCAAATCTCTGTATTCTCTGGAAGGGGCAACTGAGGCGCCCTTATGCTGAATGGCGTGACCATAGTCACGCAGAGAGTGAGGGGGGGATCCCAGCCCAGGCTGGAGTCCACTAGTGGGTCAGCCGTGGAGGACCCTACAGAAGTGAAGAGGGAATGGAACAATGGCAGGTGCTGGGAGCAGAGGAATAGAAGCTGCACTCACTCTCCTCCATTCTCTTTCCACCATCACAGGATTAGTGAAGAGGAGAAGGGAAGGGCCAAGTCAAGCACAGCTGAAGGAGGGTGCCGTTTGGAGAATCTGTGAAGAATGTCAAAAGGCATCGATTATTTTCTTTTTCTTCTCAGTGTCCAGGATTCATTTAGCTCAAAAGACTTTGGACTCTTTTTTTATTTGGTGGGAAGGGGGCATACCAAGGATTGAAACTGGGGTGCTTAACCACTGAGCCACATCCCCAGCCCTTTAATTTTTTTTTCTTTTCTTTCAGGACAGGCTTTTGCTGAGTTGCTGAGGCTGACTTTGAACTTGCGATCTTCCTGCCTCAGCCTTCCAAGCTGCTGGGATTACAGGTGTGTGTCACCATGCCTGGTGACTTTTGACTCTTGATAGCCAAGAGTAGCAGTTCTCAAGGCTGGGGTCTTAGGGTTCTTTTACTTCATAAAGATTGTTGAGGAAACTTAAATGGCTGTTCTATGTGTCACATTTATTGATATTTACTAAGGCCAAAAATAAAATACAGAAAAATTTTAAATGTTTATTAGTTTATTCAATAGTAATAATATTATACCCAATGTATGGTGATTTTTTTGTGTGTGTGTATGGTGTTGGGGATGAAACCCTTGTGCATACCATGCAAGTGTCTACCACTGAGCTATACCCCCAGTCCCTTAAACAACCTATTTTAATAAAAAGACCATATTTTCAAAAATAAGATATTTAATGAGTAGACTGACAATTTTTCATCTTTACAAGTCTTACATGTGTGGCTTAATAGAAGACAATAGCAATTTCTCATCTGCTTTTACAGTTGGTCTGCAATAATATATTGTTTTGGTTGACACATATTTGGTAAAAGCTTCACCCAGATAAGTGGTTGGAAAAGGAAGTATTTTAACAGCCTTTTCAGATAGTGGTTATTGGTCTTTGATCCTTCCCCAAAGCTCAACAAGTGCTAGTTTCTAAAAGTGAGTGAAATGTGGGATATAAAACCACATCAATGAATGTTTATGCTCTGTGAAATTGAAGACTATAAGTCTATCGCTTCAAATGCGTCTTCATTCATTCAAGATTTTGTAATTTTCCTGCATTGGTTGTTGGAGTCATGCAAACTTTCCAATTGTTGATAAGTTTTACTTAAAAAGAAATCACATTCTTCCATCATTAACTGCATTAGAAAAGTCACTCTAATATTGACAATCACTTGTCTTTGAGTGACTGACTCACTTTGTTCATTTGCAATAAAACACTGCCAAACACAAATTTAAATAATCGAAGCATTATGGCCAGTCATCTTTTCAAGTATAATGCCACTCTTTTGATATAGCTCAGCTCGTAACTCAGACTCGTAAGTGCATTTCCTTCCGATAACCATTGGGTTCAGTTTGCCACAGAAGCACTTTAGGCATGGTCCCCATTTTGTCACACTGGGTATTAAAAAGTCATGCACTCAGAGGTCAGAATTTAATAATATTATTACTTTTCTCTGCTTTATCAAAGACACTCTCAAGATAAATGGGCATTTTTTTTCCCTTTGCAAATATGTGGTATTGAATATGCCACTAGTAGGATGTGGTGTCACTTCCTTGACTCATGCTAAGTGAGCAGCGGTTTTATCCACGGTTGTTCTTGCACCATCAGTGCAAATGTCAACATAGTTGGTCCAGGATAAAACATGAGATGTTTAAAAATTATTCAGCACTTTGAATATTTCACTACCACTTATGTTTGCTGCCAAGCAATTATATAAAAAATCTTCTTTGATCATTAGCTGGTATCTGATAGCTGATATCAGACAAGTTTAAGCAAAACAACAAGTTTAACCATATCTATGGGCTCGTTTAATTGTAAACAGAAGTATAATTTTGCAGAGGAGATGCTAATTCCATTCTTATATGTGCAGATTCATCTTTAATTTATCAAGGTGCTGTGTTTTTGGGAAGTGTAGGGTGGTATACCAACTTTTCATCTAGTAGGCATTCTGCAAATATCAAGTGTAGGTGATTTGCCAAAGTCTCAGGTGGGTTTTCACCACTTCAACTGACGCTGCACATACTGGGTCTTAAATTGACACCACAGCTTCACTGACAGCCAGATACTGTTCGGCAATGTTGTGCTACATGAGACACAACTAGAAAATTATCTACCATAAGACTGAGAAAAGACAGCTTAGATATATCTTAGCTTCTTATGTATAATTTTGCTAAGTTTATTTGAAGCAGTGTTTTCCTACCATGAGCTACACAACTCTCCAGTATGTCCATATTATCTTTCTCAGTGTTTTAGAAGTTAATGGTCAACTGTGGATGGAAGAAATGTCAATTGTAGAGCCAAGTGTCCACAGGCCTGTCATCTCAGCAACTTGGGAGACTGAGACAGGAGGATCACAAGTTTGAAGACAGCTTCAGCAAATTAACAAGGCCCCCAGCAAGTTAGGGAGGCCCTATCTCAAAAGAAAAAATAAAATTGACTAGGTGATGTAGCTCACTGATAAAGCATCCCTGGGCTAAATACCAGCACCCCACCCCACCCCCCAAAAAGAAAAAAAAGTGTTGATTTTAAATCACTAAACTATCCTAAAATACCCAAAACTGTATATTTAAAATGTTTTTCAAATTTACTTCAAAATGAACTTTTTTAAGTTCTTAAGTAATGTTTGAAACAAATTTGGGAAAAGTTTAAAAAATTAAAAATATTTTTGCAAAGGACAAAAGTTTCATTTTGATAAATAAAATGAGGATGACTTGGGACTTTTAAGTGGCAATTTATTGGATGGAAAAAAAAATCTAACACAGATGGTATAACTAAAGGTGCTCGTAAAATCCCAGATGTCCGGAGAATGAACTCCTCCGAACATCCATGTTATTTCCATCCTTTACCTACAGCCTGGAAACCTTCTGAAACACACAGACGCATTCCCTCCTCATTGTGGAGCATCAGGAAAATAGCTCTCCTCACTCGTCAGAGAATAAGCAAAAGGTTAAGTCTAGTCTTGGTTGTGCTCTGAATATAATTTGGACATCACAGACTCCCTGAGAAAACTGCTGACTCTTTGAGAGATGCCGGGTAAGAGGGAACTGAATAAGGCTCAGAGGAAAGGAAGAAAAAGGTGAACCACTTAAGACCCTGCTTTGATTTTTAAAGGGGAGAGAAACAGGAATGACCTGGAGCTCGCCTTAGCTGAGTGGGCAAACAGAGGAAGCAGCCTTACCCAGGAATGCAGGGTGAATTTATCTAGAGAGTGTCTTTGTGTGTGATCCTCAGCCAACTCTATATAATGGAAGGTCGCTGGCCTGGGTACGTGTCTCATGGAGAGTTGGGAACCCCTCTTAGTTAGTCATGGATCAGTATAAAAGTGAAAGGGGAGAACAAATAGAACAAAATGCATTTGAAAGAATTACTTCCCTCTCCTGAAACTTCACAGGTCTAGTTTGCATCTTTTGCAAACTATAACTTTTAAAAAGATGAATGTTTGTTTCTTCTCTTTTTTTTTTTCTTCTTATCGTGTGCTATGATTGTCCATGCCCATTTGATTGCTTAGGATTTTCTTGCCAGATGGTACAGAATCTGTGTTGACCTAAGTTCCATGAGGTGTCATAAAGGGCTTCCAGGGTCACTCATGCTATCTGGAAAGAAATGGTATTGGAAAGAGCAGGGTCCCTTTTGGCTCCTTCTTCCCCATCAAATCCTAAGTAGATTGATGATTCTACTGCTTTATCTTTAGATTTTATCCTTCCCCCTTTTTCCTTTAGACTTTATCCTTCCCCCTCCAGGCCAGCAGAGGATTTAAGGTAAATTTAAAACAAAACCCAAACCAAAAACAAACCACAATAGAACTCTAGCAACCCAGTCTGTTAGAAATTCCTGTACAGAGAAAATGTTCCTCATCCATGCTATTCAACGAACTATTGAATTGCTGGAAGGCAGCTGGTGCAACTGATCAATTGAATATTTTAATTTAACTTAAATTCAAGCAGCCACATGTGGCTTTCCCTACCGTAGTGGACAGCATCTCTCTAGAAACCACTGGCTCAGACCAATCTTTTGTTTCCTCTTGTCTCTATACTTCTAAATCCCTTTGGTTTGAATAACTCATCTTTCTTCGATAGCAGTTATTATTCATGTTGTTTTCTCTGATGGAATCTCATTTGTTCTTTACATTGCAATTTCAATTTCATCTATTCTGCTAAATTTCCCCAGCCATTAGAAGCAAAATTAATTCTTCGTTACTCTGTATGCGTTCAGTGTCTGATTCATGTTGCTGATAGAGCACTTGCCAACATGTCTTTTTAGTAGTTGTACCATGTTTGTCTGTCCCCTGCACTGTCCAGTACAGATGCCACTCCAATTGTCACAGACTAAATTTAAATTAATTAAAGTGGAATGAAATTCATCAGTGGCTCTTGCCATTTCAGAGATTCAATAGCTGCATATGGCTAGCGGCTGCCAGATTGGAGAGCACAGATGTAGAACATTTCCATCATTGCGGGGAGTTCGAATGGACAGCACAGACTCAATCACCCAGTAGACTGTTCATCTTTGTTTCTCCTGGAGGTTCGAAGAGTTTAGAAGGAACTACACCCTTATCCTATCAGGACATGTCAAAAAGACAAGGGCACACTTAATGCTAATACGTGAAAGGTGGGACCAAAGACCAGTTGATGAATTGAAGAATCAGGATGTTGGGACAAATACCGCAAAACACTGAAGGCTCTTGGGGTGGCAGTAATGAAGGCATGGCCAGGGGTGACATAGTGGAAGAGTTGGCCAAGCAGGGCAATGTCAAAGAATATTATTCAGATAAAGTGTGGGCACAAAAGTTGTGAATACAAGGATTTTCTTGGACAGGTGTCATCTGTGTCTTTGTTGAGCAATAGGAATCTTAGAGTTGTACTGAAGTCATGGCATCCATTGCAGGGAAGAAAGTACTTACTAATTATGAAATAGAATGGGACTAGGTCAGTGAAAATTATGTGTTTTAGATAAAATGCATAAGTCATATGCCACATATACACTGAGACATAGCTGGCCTTTGCATGAATAGTTTCTCCCATCAGCAGGTTCACCGTCTAGAGAGAGAGAAAAGCACATGGACAATGAGCCTGCATCCCATGAAATGCTGATAATAGAAATGAAGGATGGAGCCCGCCAGGAAGTGTGAATCCTGCTGCTCTGCTTCTAATGGCTGCATTCTTCCCAACAGGAATCCACCTGTTCCTTGGTGCTGCACAGGTGTAGAAATATTTGTCAAGGAGAGAGAGGAATGAACGTCCTTTTAACAAACACGGCTTTACTTCTGCTTCTTGTAATCTGAGCCCTATCTCTTCTTTGCTGCTCATTAAGATGCCTCCAAATTCCCAACTCCAGACCATCTTCACCCTTGAATACTTGCACAACTTAACTTTTATCAGTAGGCAGTCACTCAGCCAATGAGTGCCGCCTGCTACTGGCTGCTTTGAAGGAAACATGTAGGTCCTTGTCCTCAAATAGCTTAGGATTTCTGATAGGAAAACAAGAATCATTCACTCACCACCTATTCAATATAGTTACATTAAAATCACATGAATGGTATAGGCATTGTGAGGCCAGTTCATAGGAGGAAAGGAAGCTTTCCAGCTGGTGGGATCCAGCTGTTGGGATTAATCAGTGTAAAGATGCCTAACAGGGGAGGTAGCATCCCCCTATTTTTCTGAGCACTTTACGGCTAAAGTAAGCCATTCCAGGGAGTAAGGAACTTGATCCCAGTAAAAGAGCCTGTGCTTTCCTTTCTAGGAGGTTGTTGGCAAGTGGATTTTGCATTGTAATTCAATGACCAGCAGCTTGACACAACTGTCACAGATTTTTTTTTTTGGGGGGAGGGGGCAAGTGCTTTTCCTGGCTGTGAATTAGGTCCTTTGGGAAGCTGCAGAAATTCTTTAAGGTAACAAAATTACCATTATGGTGTCTAGTTCTTGTATATATTGCAAAAAGTCCCCTTATTAATTATGGGTTCTGGAAAAATATCGATTCTTATAATTTACTTGCAATTCATGGCAATGCAGAGTAAGACCCAAGGTCTTTCTTGGCCTTCATAGTGATGACCTGGAGGATTCTTGGAGATAAACCCCACAAATCATGGGAGTGCCTCTCAGACTCTGCTCCCAGGAGTTCTGGCTCAACCTTGAGAAATTGACCAAATCCCCATCTCAGTGTCACTGGATTTTGGATGGCTCCCGCAGCCAGGTCTTGTTCAAGAGTCTCTGAACTTGGCCTGTCTCACCAGATTCTGTGTGTTTAAGATGTGCACTTGGACTATTTGATATGAATGGACTTAGAGTGTGAGCTAGATTTTGCATATGGGTTCTTCTCACATGCAAATCAACCTTGGCTCTAAAACTGCACTTGCTTGTCAAGCTTTTTGTTTAAGTTTGTTCTAGGGCTACAGTGGGAACGGAAGGAAGGATGAACTCTGCATTATTTTTTACATTTAATGAGTCCTTCAGATTCTGCTTTATTTGGGGGGAGCTTATGGCAACAAGTTCATGTAATTATAGAGGCGAACCCTGAAAAACTTTTAAATTTCTTATACCTGTAATTCTTTTTTTTTAAAATATTTTTTTAGTTTTAGGTGGACACAATATCTTTATTTTATTTTTTATGTACTGCTGAGGATCGAACCCAGTGCCTTGTGCATGCTAGGTGAGCACTCTACCACTGAGCTGCAACCCCAGCTCTACCTATAATTCTTTAATTCATGGTTTTATGAGAATGTCATAAAGGAGTTTATTGAGATTTACCAAATTTACATTAGATGCTAAGTTAACATCTACATGTAATGTAACATGTAGTTACAGTACATGCTAAGTTAACTTAGTATAAAAAAGGTGTACCTACAACCATAAATCATGGAATGTGGTTTTGTTATTAACATCAATCCCTGGCATGAGAATGAAGAAACTCATTCCAAAGTGTGGCAAAGAAAATGGTTTTGCCCTGGCCTTGTATGTATCCTCTCTTTCTTTCTTTATAATTCAATGCCATTTTCTTTTCTAAAGCCCATGATATTTTGGGTCTCATGAGGTCTATCTGGGGACATATATTACCTTGAATTAGGAATTGTATTAAATTCACATCTTGATAAGCAAATATTCAAATTTCAGAAAGTTCAGAGATAATTTTAAAATTTAAATTGAAACTTTCAAATCAGGCATCTTAGTTTAGTTTGAACTTTGGGTTCTGTTGTGCCTAAATCCCATAACCTTGGGCATGCTTTCAACTTCCATATACCTTTTCATTTCTAAAATGGACATAAGAATGGTATCTCCCTTACAGGATAGGAGAGAGGATTAAATGAGACAGCCCCGTGCTTGCATTTGATATGATCTGGATGAAATTGAGCTCTTACTAGTACTGATATTGACCTCCAGTCCTTCCCAACACTGCTGCCTCTGTTGGGTAGCCCCTCTGCTGTGTGCAATACTGAGCCTAGGGCCATTCATTTCTTCCCCATCTCCATCAAATGTCTGCTATAGTTGCCAAGGAATCAGGAGAGAATTTTCTTCCTGTTGCTTTGAGTCCTCTGGCATCTCAGCAGGAGAATCTTCTTATTATTCTTGCTTTCAGTAGAAAGAAGATGTTTTCTGGATCTAGTAATGGAAAGATCCCTTTTTCTCTCATTGTCTCCCTTATACCCACACACTTGGTAGAAGTGCACCCCCAACCTCTCCCCTTGGCATGAAGTAGCCTGGGAGATTTCTTGATTACTTCATTCTGTATGCTGCCTACATTGGCACCGCCCCAACTATTTATTTTTTAAATACAATCATTAATACAATTTTTCTACTGATTTAGTCAACGTTTACTTACTTACTGTTGGGTTTTTGCAAAACCCCTATCTGCCACCAGGAAAACTATGGAGATGCTGAAGCTTGGCTTCCTCCTGTCTCAGGTCGTTTTTTCTGAGTTCGCTCATCTTTTTTCTGCATCTCCCCTCCACAGGTTGCCCTGCCGATTGCCACTAAAATGAAGCTCATTTGGTTTGGCAGGTGAGTCTGAGTTCATCAAAGTCCCTCAAGATGTATCCTGTTGTAATCAAGCAAAGAAGCTGAACTTTACATCCAAGAGTGAACATGTTTTTCTTCTTCTTTTCCAGGAAAAGTTTCTATGAGGAATGAAAGGAAATGACAACCCTAAAATGAATCAAGGACGTAAAGAAGTTGGTGTCTGGTAAGTGTCTTTAGTGTGGTGCTCCATGCGCCCCACCTGCAAGATGCTCCTGATTGAGCATCTTCCAGGGGGAGGCCTGGGAATTGGCTACTGTGCAGGTGATGAACAGCAGAGTCTCAGAGAAGAAAGGATTTTTCCAAGGTGACCCAGCTAGGACCTTAAATGGTAAAATGAGGACTTTAGACACCACACTTCTATGAGAACTCTGGCTGCATTTCCCATTGTACCTGTGGGACAGTGGGCTACATGTTGTTGCAGTTTCCACATCTGCAATAGAAACTGACCAGAGATTGAAAATATGTGGGAAAAAATATGTCTGTGTTGAACATGTAAAATTTTTTTAATTCCCTAAACAATATAGTACAACAGCTATTTACATTGTATTAGGTATTCTATATAATCTAGAGGTGATCTGCAGTATACAGGAGGATGTATATGGGTTATATGCAAATGCTATACCATTTTATATAAGGGACTTGAGAATCCATAGATTTTGGTACCCCCAGGGGTCCTGAAGCCAGGCCCCTGCCCATACTGATGGGCAGCTATACTCACATTGGCTGCAGGGAGGTTGATCTGTGGGCGCTTCCTTAATGCGAGGTCCTGTTTTCTGCTGTCAGCTGTGGGGGTTGAGATGGGAAAGGGTTAACAGGTAGCTTGCACTTCCTTCAAGAACGCTGCTGACTTTTGTACAGTAAAATAATAAAGTTCCAATTTGGGAACGAATTTGCTACTGTGACACTAATACTGCCTCGGGCTATTAGAGGACTAGATGAGCGCAGAGCTTTATGGGCCATCACTGTGGCACTGGAGGGTGATTCAGCATGTCGGGCGCTGGGAGGATAGCTGTTAATTGGAACGGAGAGAAGGAGCGCTGGCTTGGCAGCAAGGATTTAAATGGGCGGATTGTCTGGGGGAGACTCTCTGCTCTCTTGGCTTTGGTTCAGTGTGTGTAGCCAGACAGTCCTGCTCCCAGCTCAACTCTGCTTGAAGTACTTTTCTTTTCTATTCTCATCTCTTCTTTTTCTTCTCCTCCTCCTTCTTCTTTGTCAGTTTGTAACTCAAATTTTTATATGAGCCGGAGAAAAGTGAAAAACAATGGCAATATAGCCAACTTTCATCCCTTGCCCTTGAGAATTCTCTGGAACCCAATTACACTTATTTCCGGGTGCAATCAGCCTTGTCCTGGGCTTTTTCCCTCCTCCCCATGGAGCCGCTGTTGACTGCGAGGGTATCTTCAGAGCACTGCAAGTGTTTATTAGCTAGTGAGAGGAAGGAGCAGGGATCTAGACGCCAAAGACTTAAGTTCAAGGCCTGCTTTTACTACCTGGGTAAATAACTTGATTGCCTAAAGCTTGAGCTTCCTGCCTTGTAAAAGGAGGATTATAAAAACTATATTCATCTAGTAGGTTAGTTTTTTTCTTTTATTATGGTGCTGGGGATTGAACACAGGGCCTTATACGTTGCAAGGCAAGCCCTCTATTAACTGAGCTATACCCCCAGCCCTCTAGTAGGTTAGCTTTTAACCCATGCGTGTAAAAGACTTCTGTGAAACCAAGGAGTAAAAATGAAAACCAAAACAAAAACCCCCAAACCAAAGAAAACACAATATCCTCTCAACATTTATGACATTCAAAAGTCATAACGGCATGAGGCTTTTTAAAAGTTTTTTTTTAATTCCTCTCACAAAGATAGAGTCTGTTCTACGTTGAATTTTGTTAGCATGAGACCTCTGTGTGGCCATCACCCATATTCCACATAGTGTAGACAAGGGGCAGGCAGACGAGTAATGTCACCATCAGGACTTCAATACAACCTTGGGGTAAGTTGCTTCCTCTCTCTGAGATTTAGTGTCTCTAGCTCTAACATTCATGCCAGTCTCACAGGGTTATTCTGATGACTAGTGGCAATGATGCTTTTTTCACACCTCTGCAGAGCCTTGCACATAAAAGGGGACACGTGACTATTTCTTCTACCTTGTTATTTGTATTCTTCTTATCCCCTTCCTCTTTACTAGGTTCAGAAGGAAGGCTCATAAAATAGTCTATGAAAATGATGGGAATAGGTCAAGTTTCCTCTCTCTCTCTCTCTTTCTCTTTTTAAAACTAATACAGTTAATGTACTTTTGATTTTCTACAGTTTACAAAGTCAGATAGCACAGAGTTTTTAACAAACCACAGCTTGCTCTACTCCAGGTGGATTTTAGTAACTCTTTCTTAGGATGGTTATCTCTTGCAAATCATCCTATTTTCTGAGTTTTTCATTTTAGATAGCATCTATTTTATCTTCTTCTCTATATACTCTGTATGAGTTTCCTCCGCTGCTATAACAAATGAGCTTGAAACAACAGGTTTATCTTCACCTAGTTCTGGAGGCCAGGAGGCTAAAAAGCAGTCTCAGGGGCTAAAATCAAAGGAAGGTTAAACGGGTGTTGAAGAATTGAAGAGATAAAGGTGGGACAATGGGACAACACAAAGGGAGTAACTTCTGGGAGCAATGGGTGCACTTAGGACAATAGAGGGAAAGAGTTATTGAGCCCAGGGCTTTGAAGGAGGTGAAGACCAAGACCATGAGGAGGTGCTTCCAGCCAGGGCCTCGCCCTCAAAAGGGGAGCACGGATGTTAGTTCTGGATTCTAGGAAGTAGATAAAGCACCTGAAGCCTGGAGACTCATCAGTTGGCTCAGCTATTGCAGAGATGCTGTTGATGGCAAGAGAAGGCAACAGGAAGACACTTGTCCTTGTTCCCCACCTGGTCCTCCAATCCCCTTCCATGCCACCTAGTAACAGGCTCTCCCAGGGTGCTAGTTAATGAGGGAGAAGGGCAGTTGGCAGAGTCCCACCTGTGGTGTGTTGGGGCCGAGAAACAACAGCTGAGGGACGGGCACAGTCACCTTCCAAATTCTTTGCTGCTTCGAGTAGTTCAAGTTCCACGGAGTTATGAAATTCCACATGGAGAACCTTGGTGTGGCTCTTTCTTTCAGTCATTATGCTGGGCATTTGGTGGATCCTTTAGATCAGGAAACTCTTTTCAATTTTAGGGAAATTCTTGTGTTTTCCACTTTGGTGATTTCACCTTTCTCCATTTTTCTTGGTTTCTCTAAGATGCCCATTATATGTCTCTATAAACTCGTGGTTTGATTATCTAATTTTCTTACCTCTCTGTCTTGCATTTCTTACCTCCTTTCCTTCTTGTTATATGAAATGTAAGATTTTCTCAACTTTCTATTTTAACCATTTTATTTTTTTTTTCAAAGAGAGAGTGAGAGAGGAGAGAGAGAGTGAGAGAGAGAGAGAGAGAGAGAGAGAGAGAGAGAGAGAATTTTCCAACATTTATTTTCTAATTCTCGGCGGACACAACATCTTTGTTGGTATGTGGTGCTGAGGATCGTACCTGGGCCGCATGCACACCAGGCGAGCGCGCTACCGCTTGAGCCACATCCCCAGCCCTTAACCATTTTAATTTTTAAAAAATTTCTATAGTCAATTCTTAAATTCCCAAGATCTCTTTCAGACTCTTTTTTTAAAACTGTACCCTATTTTTGTTTCATAGATACAGATCTAGTCTCATCCTTTCTTTTATCTGTTAAATATGTTTATTTTTTCTTGTACTAAACATATTATCCTTTTTTTCTTTATTTTTTTTCTTTTGGTTTTATCTCTTATGTTATAGGCTTTCCTTAAACCTCAGATACTTACTTGTAGGCCGTCCTTAGGATAAAGCACTCAGAGGCTGAGTGGAACAACTAATGGGTAGGCTGGACTCTTTTGGCAATTGTTTTTGGTACTGGGAATTGAACCCAGGTGTGCTTTACCACTGAGCTCCATCCACAACCCTTTATTATTATTATTATTATTATTATTATTATTATTATTATTATTTTAATTCTAATACAGGTCTTGCTAAGTTGCTGAGGGTCTTTCTAAGTTGCTGAGGTTGGCCTCAAACTCCTGCCTCAGCCTCCTGAGTTATGGGGATTACAGGTGTATGGCACTGTACCTGGACTGGGCTCTTTGATTTCTGGGCCTCTATAGGATGTTTACATAGGAATCTGATCATCTGTTAGGGATCAAACATCAACAATTGTAGGTCTTTGTTTTCCCCCTCTTTCTTGGGTCCATCCTGTTCCTCCAAAAGGAGCTCTTAGTTTCCAGCCTGAGATCTAAAAAGAAATCTGTAAAAGAAAAGTGGTTTCTACTTTTCCAAGTTAGCTAGGCTGAAATGGAGGGCCCTGTGCTGTACAGTAGGTCTTGCTCCTGCTTATATGTGCCTCGTCTCTGTTTCCAGAGCTTCCTTGTCTAATCTGTATAGAAAATAAATCTCTCCTCCTCTGCCAGGGTCGGAGATGGCAACCTATTGGCTGTGCAGTCCCAGGAGGAAAATTTTTGGATTGAACTACTCCTTACCCAGATTTCCAACCAGGTCTTCTCCACCCACCCATCAGGCCACCAGAAGTTCTTGCTGCTCATGGCACTGGCACCAAAACAGGCATGAAGATCAGTGGAAGAGAATAGGAGCACAGAGACAGACCCACATGAATACAGTTATTTCATACTAGACAAAGGTGCCAAAAACATGCTTTTTAGAAAAGATAGCTTTTTAACCAATGGTGCTAGGAAAACTGGACATTCCTATAAAACAGAATGAAATTTAACACCCATCTCTTACTCTGCACAAAAGTCAACTCAAAGTGGATCAAAGACCTAGGAATTGGACCAGAAACCTTGCAACTTCTAGAAGGAGTTGTAGGTCCAACCCACCAACATGTCAGCTCAGGAACTGACTTCTTTAACCAGATTCCTAAAGCACAGGAAGTAAAATAAAAAATCAGTAAGTAAGGTGGCATCAAATTAAAGAGCTTCTTCACAGAAAAGGAAACAAGAAAATGAAGAGAGAGAGCCTACAGAATGGGAGAAAACCCTTGCCACCTATTCCTCAGATAGGGCATTAAAATCCAGGATATACAAAGAACCCAAAAACTTAGTGCCACCCCCATTCTCCAGCAAACAATTCAAACAATAAATGGGCAAAGGAACTGAGCAAACTCTTCTCAAAAGAAGCAATACAAAAGGTCAAGAAATATATAAAAAAATGTACACATCTCTAGCAATTAGATTACATTGAGATTTCATTCCAGTTTCAAAATGGAATTCTCAAGAATACAAGTAACAATAAATGTTGGTGAGGATGTGAGGGAAATGGTGTACTCATAGAGTGCTGGTGGGATTGCAGATTAGTGCAGCACTCTAGAAAGCAATATGGAGATTCTTCCAAAAACTAGAAATGGAACCACCATATGACCCAGCTGTCCCATTCCTCAGTATATATGCAGAAGGTTTAAAATCAGCATAGTACAGTGACACAGCCACATCAGTGTTTATAGCAGCACAATTCATAACAGCCAAGCTATGGAGCTTGGTGCCCTTCAACAGAAGAGTAGATAAAGGAAATGTGGCACATATACACAATGGAGTATTCCTCAACCATAAAGAATGACTTGATGGCATTTTCTGGTAAATGGATGGAACCGGAGACTATCATGCTAAGTAAAATAAGCCAGTCTCCCCAAATCCAGGGTTAAATGTTTGCTCTGATAATAGGAAGTTCATCCAAAATAAGAGGGGTGGCTAAAACGATAGAAGAAAGATCAGTGGAGTAGAAAAAGGGAAATGAAGGGAAGGGAGAAGGGATGGGATGTGGCAAGACAGTGGAGTGAATCTAACTTACCTTTCCTATGTACATATATGATACACCACAGTGAGTCTCAACATCATCTATATCCACAGACACTGATTTAAAAGAAAAAACTATAAATAAATAGCAGAAAGTTCAGTAGAGGAGAGGGAAGGGAACAGGGGGAGGGAGGAGGAGAGGGAAAGGGGAAATACTGGGGACTGAATTAGAACAATTATATTCCATGCTTTTATAATTGTGTCCAAATGAACCCTACTGTTAATTAAAAAGAACCAGTAAAAAATGATCCCTTCTCAATTAAAAAAGAATTCTTGCTACCACTTGATGAGGTTTTCTGAGTGTCCTTCTCCCCCAAGCTGGGAAACGTGAGCCCTTACCTCTTTTTGGCCACTCATATTGCCTTGTCAGTCCCAGAATCACCAGATGTAGTGATATCAGAACGCAGCTCTATATTGATTGGACAGGATGTTGTGGGGAGTGCACTAAGCACTTGTCCTATAATAGTGAGAAGGACTGAGAACATAAACACCCCCAGGGCCTCCTTTGGCTTCTCTTTACATACCCACTAGGGACAGCAGGGTGCCGGCAGGATCTTGACCAATTCTATGCTGGTGCCTAAGTCCTTCCTGCTAAGGAAGCAGATAATGCTCACATCCTCCACGAAGGCTTTCTGACCATCCTCTTTCACACTTCCGTGTTTCTTTCTACCTAACGCTCCATGGTGCCGAGTCCTGAGCTTTCCTGGAACATCTCACATTGCTGTCTGGTGGTGTTCATCTCCAACACCCTCCACCACCATATAGTACTGGGATTGAACCCAGAAGCACTCTACCACTGAGCCACAGCCCCAGTCCTTTTTACGTTTTAATTTTGAGACATTGTCTCTCTAAGTTGCTGAGGTTGGCCTTGAACTTGCAATCCTCCTGCCTCAGCCTCCAGAGTCACTGGGATTACAGGCATGCACCACTATGCCCAGCCTAGTGTCATTCATTTTTTTTTTTTAAGGAGTTTATCTCTTTTGCCCCCATGGATAGTGGGCATGTTGAGGATGGTGGTGACTGAGTTGCACTTGCTCATCTGTCCCTGTTCTTGCAGTGTCTTCATGCTTGTACACATGTTCACACACTCCTGTACACAATCTTCCTGTTACCTTAAATCAGCAGGTGTCGGACGGGAGTGAGTCATTACTGAGGAGATATTAATTTCGTAGGCATGTGTATGGTTGTTCATACTTTCTACGGAGCCTTCCTGTATTTTATGTCATTGCAATTTCAAAACAATCTGGGAGAAAGATGTATTCTCCTTTATCAACAGCTGAAAATAGGCTCAGAGGAGAGACCTGAGACTCAGGGCTTGCTGCCAGCCCTTCCGACAGCCAGATATTTGCCACAGATGATATTCCCTGCCCTCACCACAGGAGGGCTGGCAGGGTGCCCTCTGGGGCCTACTCTGGCCCTCACTATAGGGTGAGGGATAAGGTGAGTACCAGCGGGTCAGGGATGGTGGGTCCCAGGGGTCTGGTGTCCCAGCCCACTTCCTCCCACTTCCTTCTCGTCATCAATATACAAACAGAGTCTTAAAACACGTCTTTGTGGGGAAGGAAGTTCCCAGGCCTAGGAATGTGTGTGGGTACATGTGAGAGAAGCTGAGACAGGTGTCCCTGTCCTCCTCCCCCGGCCCCCGCCAGCACGGCCAGGTGTGATCCCTGTACGGCAGGATGGAAGTCCTGAAAAGCTGGTGGCATCTGATACCCTCCCTATCAGGCTCAGGACCATTTTCTAAAAGCCTTTGCATTCCCTGGGTCAAAAGCTCATTTCCCCTGCCTCAAGAAACATGTGTATTTCAGCAGAAACTTAATCCCTGGGGTTCCAGTTCCTTCACATTTACATCAGTTAAAATGGCATTTCTGAAGAGACATGTGATCCCACCGAAGCCTCTGGAGACTGGGCTCAGTTTGGAATCCTTCTTGTTTCTTGACTTGAAACAACAAAAAAAGGAAGTCACGGTTCTGTTTTTTTTTTTTTTCCTTCAAACTTCTGAGTTAGAAGTCACCAATGTTCAACGTTCCTTCACATTGGCCTGGGTGGAATCTTTTCTCTCCCCATTCTTTGGCCACTCTGCCGGATCACTTTGCATGATAGAAGCAGCTGCCAGCCTCAGCCCAGGACTGTGACCCTGAACTCAAGAGGGTGGGCTCCTGGGGAGAGCTGGGAATCTGAGGAGGTTTTGTTCCAGAAGGATCCAAGAGGTTATCTTCCAATTATCTGCTCACCCTCCTACGGAGAGTGGGATGGACATCCACACAGGAAATGTCTTTCTGAGATCACACAGATAATGAATAGAGATTCTCATTTTTTTCCCCTACATTTACTAATGGATTTATCAATTCAAGAATTTGTTAATATTCCCTTATTACACCCACTTCCCTGATGGGGAAATGAGGCTTTCCAGGATCAGGCACCAGCCTAGGGTTGTACATTTTTGAAGGCGGGAAGGAGGTCAGAGTCCAAGTATGTGATGCCCACATTCATGGTCCTAACCAAGCCTGCATCTTCCTGTAGGGCGTGGAGGGGTGTCTGGGTAAGAACCTGGGTCCCCAATATCTGTCCTGTCACACCTTTTGTGATTTTGACCTTAAGGATTTTTATACCATTGTTAGACTTCAGTAATATATGTTGACTCCTAAAACCTTGAATCCATTTTTGCCTAATTTGGGTGCTCTGAGAACTAATACTAGGTTAAGAAAGAAAGGAGAAAACAAGAAAATGACACTCACTGGCCTGTGCTTGGAGTCCCACATGGTGCTGGATTCTGTTTTGCTGCTTTGCTCATAAAAAGTTCCCCCCTCCCCCATCCCCCCTTTTTTGCAGATAAGGAAACTACAGCTTAAAGAGGTTAAATACTGTGCCTGATCATGGAATGAGTGCTATTTGTAGGGGTCTTTCATTGCGTCATCAACTAGATGGGGAGGATTTGGGGGCGGTGAAATTGGGCGTGTGGACACTGCTGTGTCCTGAAATCAATTGTGAGAGGCGGACCTTCACTAGAACACATGGCACTGAGCACTGGAGGGAAGACACTTTCTTAGCTTTGAGTGATCTTTGTTCACATTGTGATGAGATTTGACTTTACATATGTGTCTTGGGCCTTTAGATCTGTCTGTCCCACCATCAGAGATAAGACAGACACCCTGCCTGGTTCAAGTTCACCCTGAGTTAGAAGTCACCAATGTTCAAGGCTTTCGTCAAAGCTGCTTCTGAGGAGAAGACTGAGCTGATGTCGACAGAGATGGAAGATGATGGAGAGAAACTATGCAGGGGCGAGTGCATGTGAGGAATGAGACCAAGTGCTGATGACAGCGACTAGACCAATAGGCTGCCTCCATCACACTGGGGATGCCACAGGAGCATCCACACCCAGCGAGGTCTCTGTGTCATCAGTGTGACGTTTCAAAACAGCCAAAGGCCAGCCGCCCCTCTCTGCTGGATGGACCAGGAGACTCAGGCCTCACGAAGGAGCAGCCCGTCTCCAGGTGTGCTATCCCATTCCACGCTCCGTGCTTCACGCTGGGTCTATTTTTGTTCTGTATCATGATTTCTGTCCCACTGTCCAATTTTAAAAATGCAACATTGATTCTTTAGATGGCCACACTCACTGAGAATCACCCAGAATGAGTTTGAGCCCTGGAGAAGGGACGCTCAAGAATGTTTTATTTACTTATCTGTCATTCTTATCGGTGGCCTTCTCTCCTGTCTCTGGTTACCTTTTTCACTTAGCTGGACAACTGAGAATTAGATGAAGGATGGAAATAGGTTGGCAGATTGCCTTCGGCTGCCAGACAAGAGCTCTTTCTTTCTGTGGTTTAGTTTCACAAAGGGTTCTGAAGGTACTGGAAGTTTTGTTATAAAGCAGAAGGTTGAATGAAGAGGTCAGTTTGCCTGGCTCCATGGGGCCAGGTTTTGATGTGAGGAACTCACTTAGCCCTCCTGTTGCCTCTTCCTGCACTGGGTACAGTAGATTATCATCATTATTATCTTACTTTTTTTTTTGGAAATAAGTTCAAATGTGCAAAAAATATGCCTTACTTGAGTCAGACCACATGCAGACTAGGTGGCATCAGACACCAGCTCAGGCTCATGTACAGAATCACTCTGCATAGAAAAGAAGCCATTTTCTATTAATTTACAAGGCTTTTATGTGCTTTTCTTATTACAAAAGTATTTCATGCAGAAAATTTGAAAAGAACAGATAAGCACAAATAAATACATAAAAACCACTTGAATCCTTTCACCCAAAGATATCCACTGATAACATTTACTATTATCCTTTGGGCTTTTGAAATACATATTTTATAAGCAATATCATACTGCTCACAAAATTTTTTAATTGCTTTTTTTCCCCTCAGCAATATGTCATAATATCTTTCCATGTTGTAATAGTCTACAATATATTTCATGATTGCATGGTATTTTGTCATATAGGAATCCCATAACTTCTTTAGCACTTCCTTTTTTTTTAGAAATATTTAATTTATAGCCAATATTTTGTTCTTTTAAACATCTCCCTTAAAAGTCTTTGTTGTTAAATTATGAATGTGTGAATTATGGACATTCATAATTTATTCTTCAGGATCAAAGTACAAAAAAATGTAAGGGTTTTGATATTTGTTGCCTACATCACCCCAGAAATTTGAATCAATGTTCGCATCTGCCCATTGAATCATACCCGGGGCAAGAGTAGGTGATCAAGTATTGAAAAATGTTACTCATTTGATAAATTGAAGTCATGTCACATATTCAAATATTCTTAACTTTTACTGAAATTGCATGCAGTTTTTAGTTTTGTACAATAGTCTTCCTGATTTTTTAAACCCATAAGTAGCTCTTGATTTAGAGCTGTGCACATGTGCACATCTGAGTATCTACAACATGAGCTCTGCAGAGAACCTGGCAGGGGTCATGCCTACAGAGGCCTAGAGAGGCCCAGCCCCAAGACTTCTACTTGTCAGAAACCTTTTGGTTGAATTTTCTTTCCTCTCACATTTTTAAAGCTGCATTCGTGGCTGAGCTTGTTATTCTGGTTGCTCCCTCAGGACCACTCTCGATTCCTATCTCGTCTTCTTGTGGCCTGAGCAGCTGCAGGAACACAGGGTGTCAGCAGGCTGCCTGGCTTGCTGGCTTGTGGTTGGGCCCAACCAATGGGTGACAGGAAAGGAAGGGAGATGGGAATTGGAGGCTGCAGAGAGCCCCCTTGGGGCTGGGCTGGAGAGTTTGGGTTTAATTCTATACCTAGTGGAAATCTGTGAAGGGTTTTATGTGGACAGGTGAGATGATGGAAGGCCAAAGTGTCCAGTAAGATAGTTATTTGGATGGCACTGGGTGGCCTTGAGCAAGGCTGAAAATTGAAGACCTTGAACGAGGCACAGATTGCAGCCCCGTGGCTGACCTTGCCAGTGTTGACTGTGAGAGAGGAACAAGGTGAAAATCTGAGTCATGGGACATTTCCAGAGAAAATGGGCGGGTCTTGGGGATGGTCTTTTAGGTGTAAGGATGGGAATAGGAACCCTGCTAGTATATCATGTTCTCACCTTCCACCTGCCCTTCCAGACTGAAAATTCATGTGGATCTTTGCACAAGACCCTTATCTGGTATCTAGTACTAAGTATAGCCTTCTTCATTATCATGTGATTATCAACAAACTGTTTCTGCATTTTCTCTTTTGTTTAAGACCTGGATCTTGGAATATTGTAATTTTGGGAGGAAAACTTAAAATAATCATGGTTATCTTCATTGAGTGCCTCTTCCCCTTTCTCCTCCCCTTTTAAGCACTTACATATTATCTCATGTGACATATTCATTCCAAGCTGGTCAAAGACTGAGAACACTGGGAGGCAGCCCCAGTAGCACGGGCAGCTCAGGCAGGGGCTGCTTCCCGGCAGAGTGGCCTGCTGGGTTTCCTACCCACAGACTCCGTAGCCTTGCCCTCTGGCGACTTTCTTGTCCTCTGAATGTTTTCCTTGAAAACATGATTTCACCTGAGTGTGCATGTGCAGGAGAATTTAATCACCGAGAGGGAGAGGTAGATCTGACTTTCTTCACCATTGGTGTGACTTTCTCTGGGACATTTCTTGGATAGAATGCATTGCATATTCACATGGGAAGTGACTTCAGATATTGTGTAATCCAGTCTCTTCATTTTGCTCACAAGGAACCCAAAGTTCAGAAATCCCCTTTCCCAATCCCTCTGGGCTCATCAAACTGGACAGCTTTCTGTGGATCAGCTCCCTTACTTTTGGGATCACCTCAAGAGGCCTGGTTAGATGTGACAACCTTCATTATGAGCCTTTTGACTCTCCTACCGTTGCAATTCCTCCACGTTCACAGCACCTATACATAGTTTATACGTGTTTTTATTTCTGAGGGTTGATTTGGTGAGAATCAGAGCACACTGGGGGTTTTGTGAGAATACAGGAGACGGTGCTATAGCCATGACTCGTGGGACGAAGAAAAGCAAGATTTTATGGGGAAAGCCACATTAGCTCCTCCCTGTAGCAGGAAGTTTGCAGAATTAACTATTTCTCAATAGGAAATACTGGAGGGCTTAGAGTGCTGTCTACTTTTTCCTGGTTTTCAATGTTCTTCTTTGTATATTTAACCTCTAACTTTTCTGCCATGGCCATTCTACTTTGAAATTCAGAGAAAATCATTTTATATGGACGTACCTATAGCTATATCATAGTTTCTAAAAGAAATCAAATGCCTAAGACCTTGTGGGGAATTTTCAAGAAGGGTGAAAGAGAAATCTAAACAGTATTTTAAAATGTTCTGGGTAAAGTCATCTTGGAAAAACCCTCCCACGTTCAAATGTGTTTGGAGTGGTGCACTTCAGCCCCTTCTTGGACTCTACAATGCCCTTTATGGGATCTGAAACTTTCTGCAGGAAAATGGAACAGAAGAAAACAAAACAAAATTCTGTCTTTAGAATTTTCTTTAGTGCAGTGTTTCCAAACATACTTGACTTGAGATTGCTTTTTGTGTCTCAGTATTCTGACAAGACCAATATTTTGTGAAACATACTTGGGGAGAGCTTCCCTTAAATGAGTTCCACTCAAAGTGCTTTTGTGTTTATTCAAAGCCCTTGGATCTCAGGAGAGGTCTCTTCTCTCCTCTGTTGGTATATTAGGAGTGCCCTTGAGGGAGAAAAGTCCTGAAGCCACTCAGGTCGGGATAGGAGGGGAGATGTCTCCATGGGGAGATATCAGACTGGTGGCCTGAGGCAGGGACTGCCCATGCCATGTGCAGCTGGTAGAGCCTCCTCGTCCCTCTGGGCTGGCTGACTTCTGGAGTCACTGTGCAGGACCCTGCCTGAAGTTACTGGCCCAGCTAGAATGGGGCCACCTTCTCCTGGAGGCCACAGGAGTAGAAACCACAAATACTATGCATCCTTCCTGCCTGGGAAGTACTTGTCCAGGTGCCCCAGGACTGCAGAGGGACACAGCCCCACGATCACCTTCCTGCGCTGTTGATCTAGGTGAGGACATGACACATTCACAACAGATGTCAGAAAGTATGAGATTGTGATTGATCAATTGTGTGTTTTATGAACTGCTAAGGATTTTAAGGTAGTGTGGGCCCCTGAAGAAGTAGAGGATCTAGCAGAGCCTGGAGGGATTAAGAAAGACTCTCCCAGGGTGTGGAAGAAAGGACTTGGAGGACTGAATAGAGCTTGAGAAACTGGAGGTGAGAGAAGGCAGTCAGGCGGGGAAGCTGCTCAGGGAAGGAGTGGGGAGCCATGATGACTGATCATGTTCTCCATGAATTCTTCTTTGATTGCTCCAGGCACTTGGCTGACTGCTGTGTAGGTAAGGTGGAGCAGCCCATGTGTTATCCACAGCTGATGGTTTGCATGTAGGTTTTTTTCAGAACGTATTTTCTCTTGGTGAGTCCTGTGAGCTCCTGGAAGGCAGGAACTACCAGGGTCTTATTTATCTGCTGGCTCATTCTCTCTGCCTATTTGCCCTCAGCACAGAACTCGTTGCTCAGAAACCACTGCTGATGGATGGGTTGGATTCTTGGTAGCACCTGTGTACATCTGCACTATCACAAAGTCATCAGTTACTGTCCATGTTTCACTGGGTGGAAAAGGAAGGAGGAGGACCAGTGCATGCTCCAAGATTGCACAATGTATGGTGGCTCCTCTAGAATTTAACATTCTTTTGAGCCTTGAGAAAGCTCTTATCTATTTGTTTCAGTGTAACCATAAATATTTATTGAGCATTTTCCTCAGTATGGTGAGAGAGAGAGAGAGAGAGAGAGAGAGAGAGAGAGAGAGAGAGAGAGAAAGAGGTAAGACCAGAAGAGGAAGGAGTTTGTACATAGTTGCTAAGGTTGTTATCCTAGCCTCAAGAGGTTTATACTCTGGAAAGAAAAACCAGGCTGAGAACTATCTAAGAAAGTGGTTGCCAGCCTTAGGGGATGCTGGGTAAGCTGAGACCAATTCAGTTACATTTTTCCCCCAAGAAAGATAAGTTGGGGTCTTTTCTGTTACTTTCTGTGGAGCCTATCTTTCTCATTGATGCTGACTAGCCCACCAGGCAGGATGCCCTCACCCCTTCACCCTGGGGCAGAGATGGCAGGTTCTGCAGCTTTGGCAATCCCAGAGCAGACCCTGTACCTCCATGCACAGTCCACCAGATGGTGCAAAACAAGTGAGACACCATCCTCGAGGTCTCTGTAGCTTATCACCCCCAAATTGGACAGCTGAGGGGAGGACTTGATTTCTGGGAATTTTCCACTCTGTGTTTAACCAGAGGAGTATGAAAATGCATACCTGAGACCTAAATAGAAAGTCTGGAGTAGTTTCAGAGATTAAAAACTCGTGTGTGTGTGTGTGTGTGTGTGTGTGTGTGTGTGTATACGCACATGGGCGCACACATGTATGCATATGTGTGCACACGAAAAGTTGTCTTACGTGTAGACAAAACAGAATCATTGCCTGTGTATGATTGGAGGAGTCTAGTCTGGGAGACCTCCTGCCCTCACCCCTAATATTCTCCCACCTCCAAGTCTAAAGTTCCATGCTACAAAATAATACCCTATGGAGAAGTAATAATGTCTAAGTTATTCAGAGCTTTCCATGTGCTTTCCTATGTTATTGCATTAGAACTTCATACAACCTCATGGAGCAATGATGCTGCCTATTCATTTAGATGAGAAGATTCAAGCTCAGAGATGGTAAGACACGTCCCCAGGTTTACACTCTCGATCAGATTAGCTAGGTCAGATGGAGGTCATCAAGAGGTGAATCTTATTTTATTTTTCAGTAGATGGAGTTGAATTTTATTGGTGATTTGAATCCAATTTCTAAAAATGTAGATTGGGAGAGGAAAAAAAAGAGGGAGGGAATCAAGCTATTTACAGAAGAGGGAACAGGCACAGGTAGGTAGGTGGAGGGTCCAGAGACACATTGTGCTTCTCCAGTTTTTTTTTCTTTTCCTTGGAGCTGTTGCGCATATTTGTATTCATGCTAGTAAGAAAAAAAGAGATGCATCGTCACACACACACACACACACACACACACACACACACAGCTATGGTGTTTTGCATCATTTATGGAGATGCCTTCATTCAACTTGCTTGACTTTATTCAACTGGACTCTGGCTGTAGCAGTCAAATATATTAGAAAACCAAACTTGACACAAGAAGTTATAAAAATATAGGCAGAGAAAATGCCTCCCTTCTTAAATCAAGGCTGCACCCATACCCCCATGTGACACAGCATCAGGCCTCACCGCCCTTGCTCACTGGACTTTCTTAGCTGCACAAGCTCTTCCGCCCTTGGTATCCAAACAGCCTGCTGCAAGCAGGGTTCTCTGCCTCTTTCATTCTAGCCTTTGCCTGAGAAGAACCTGTAAGACTATCGTGGCCCTTAAGCCAGCCGAATGACTCACAGATTCCCCAGAATCATTTGTGCTGAATATGTCAGCAAATGGTAATCATCTCTTGAGATGTTGCCTTTGAGTAACACAGAAGTCAAGTTTTATTTTATTCAGAGCTTTAGATGCAATGCAGAACAAAGCACCATACTGTTTTGGGCACTGAGGCTGGTGAAATCTCCAGAGCTCCCTAGACTTGTCGGGAACTGGCACACCATGCCAGACGTCCAGCCTCATAACATTGCCTGCAGAATTTTCTGGTAGGTAACTGGATCTGACCATGTGTATTCCCTTCCTTTTCATTTCAGTCCTTTGGTCTTGTTGAGACCCTCAAGATACCAACATGGGTAACTGCAAAAATCTCTTTATTGATCATTTTGTCTTTGGTCTCCCACTTTCATCCAGAATAATTTTTATGAAACCCAGATTGGATCATTGCACTTTCCTGCTTGATAATTGCCTCCCTATTGCTCATTTTTAAACTATCATTTTATTGAGATATAATTCGTATGTAACAAAATCACCCACTTAAATGGCACGAGTCAATGGTTTTTAGTGAGTTCATAGAGTTGTGATTGTCACCACTGCCTGGACTGAATTGTGTCTCCCCATTCATACACTGAGTTCCCAATTCCTGAAACTGTGACTATATTTGGAGATTGGGTTCATACAAAGGCAAATGAGGTAGTGAGGTCATGTGGATGGGCCCTAATAAGATCAGTATGCTTAAAGGAGAGGAGATCAGGAAATGGCACACAGAGGGACAGCCAGGTGAGGACACAGTGAGAAGGCAGCTGTCCACAAGCCATAGAGAATGTTCCACTCCTTGATCTTTGACTTCGGACTTCCAGGAATGTGCAAGAATAAATTTCTGTTGTTTATGCCACCCCATTTGTAATATTTTACCATAGCAGCCTGAGTAAAATAATAGATCTATAATCTAATTTTGGAACATTTTCATCGCTCTTTCATTCCATTTCTTTTCATTGTTCCCAGGTCTAGGTACCCATTCAACTATTTTCTATCTTACAGATCTGGTTATTTTTGACATCCATTGAGATAAAACTCTACGATTCATGGTCTGTTGTGATACACATCTATCACACAGCATAATGTTCTCGGGTTCACCCACTCTGTACTATGTGTCCATAAGTCATTCCTTTTGATTGCTGAATAAAGTTCCTTTGAATGGGCATACCACATTTATTTGTCCACTCATTAGTTGATGGTATTTAGGTTGCTTTGGGCTATGAATAAATCATCTTTTTTTTTTTTTTTTGATGGAACCCATCATCAACCCTCTCCCATGGAGCCTTACTGCCAGCCCAGAATAAACCTTTGGACATCCATGTACAAAGTTTTTGTGTAGAAATATGTTCTCATTTTGATTGTGTGGAGTGGAATTGCTGGGTCACATGCTGATACATATGTTTAAGAGTTTGAAGAACTGCAGGGTGTTTCCCAAAATGGCGGTACTACTCTTCTTTCTCTACTTTTCATCTACAGATGGGATTTCCAATTTCTCTGCATCCTTGACAATACTATTTTAAATTCCATTTTCAATAATATTTATATTATTTATAATATTGCTATAAATAATATTGCTAGTATTTTGTTGAAAGGTTTTTCATCTATATTCATAAATGATATTGGTTTTTAGTTTTATTTTTGTAATTCCTTTGTTTGATTTCTTTGGTTTTGGTGTCATTGTGTGATACTGGTCTCAAAAACTGAGCTGGGAATTTTTCTTTCCTCTTTTATTGCCTGATTGAGTAGTGGGTAAAAAGTGGTATGCATAATGGTTTTGAGTTGCATTTGTCTACTGGCTAATTTTTATACTATTTTCTATATTTTTCATGTGTTTATTGACCGTTTTGATGTCTTCTTTGGAATAATGCCCATTCAGGTTCTTTGTTCAGTTTTTAGTGGCTTATTTGTTTTTGTTTTGTTTTTTTTTTTTTTGTTATTGAGGATTAAGAGTTTTTTATGTATTTTGGGTATAAGTCTCTTACTTGTACATAATTTGTAAATGTTTCCTCCCATCCTATGGGTTGTCTCTTACTGTCTCATGGTACCTTTTGCAGCACAACAGTTTTCAATCAATAGAGTTAAATCCATCTTTTTCCTTTTAAATTTGTTTTGGCTTAGAGACAGGTGTCCTGCCTTCTAAGAAACCATTATCTTTTCCAAGATCACAAAGATTGACTCTTGTACTTTATTCTAAGAGTTCTCACATTTAGTCTAGGACCCGTTTTGAGTTCGTGCTTCTCTCTGGTGTTTAGTAGCACGTTCCCCTTCACTCTTTGCCTGAGGATATCACCCTTGTCCTTTATTCTATTAATGTTACGTATTAACTGATTGATTTTCAGAAGATAAACCAAACTTTTAGATCCCCATTGCATTGTCTTGGCATTCTTGTTGAAAATAAACCAGCTGGAATGCAAAACTGTCTTTCTGGACTCTCAAATCTATCCCATGGATCCATTTATCTTTTTAGGCCAGTAATACACTGTCCTGGTAAAAGTAAATTTTCTTCTTAGGATAAATCCAACTTGGTAATGGTAGATTAATTCTTTCTACATACTGCTGGGTTTGATTTGCTAGTATTTTGTGGAGAGGTTTTTTCATCTGTATTCATAAATGATATTGGTCTTTAGTTTTATTTTTGTGTTTGTGTTTGATTTCTTTGGTTTTGGTGTCATTGTGATACTGGACTTATAGAATGAGCTGGGAGGTTTTCCTTCCACTTCTATTCCCTGATTAAGTGTGGGATAGGATGCCAGTCTTTTAAAAATGGACTATAGAATTTATCAATGAAGCCATTTGAGTCTGGACTATTCTTTGTGGGAAGTTTTAAATTATTGATCCAATTTTGTGATTGTGCTTTAGGTCCATCCAAATTTTCCTAATCTCCCTGACAATTTCTGTAATTTATGCCCTTCTAAGATTTATCTATTTCATGTAAGTTATCTACTTTAAAAACATATTATTTTCATGTAATTATAAAAATATCATTATATCATAATCATATTATATCACTATTTGTCATAGTATTTATATTATTTTCTTATAATTCCTCTTACTTCTGCAGGGTCTGAAGTGCTTTCTTCCATTTCTGATTTTAATAATTAAGATTTCTCTTTCACATTCAATCTTGCTAAATGTTTGCTAGTCTTGTTTTTATTTTCTGAGAACCAGCTTTTGATTTTGTGAATTCCTTTGTTGTTTTTCTATTCTTGACTTCATTTGTTTCCACTCATATTTATTATTTCCTTCCTTCTCGCTCTGAGTTTAGTTTGCTCCTATTTTGGAGTTTCCCACATATGAAGGCTAGGCTGTTAACTTGAGATATTTCTTTTTAAACACATGTTGTCTTAAAACCATAGATTTTCCTCTAAACACTGCATTAGCTAAATTCCATAGACTTTGATTTGATGTATTTGTTTTCAGTAGTCTCTAAGGACTGCCCTATTTCTCTTATGATATTTTCTCTAATCCATTAGTTATTTAACAGTGGGTTGTTTGAAGTCTATATATTTGTATCTTAAATTTTCTTCAGTTATTGATTCCTAATTCCATCCCATTGTAGTTGAACAGCACACTTTGTAATGATTTCAATCCTTCTAAATTTATTGTGACTTGTTTTATAGACCATCCTAAAAAATATTTCACATGTGCTTAAGAAGCATGTGTATTCTGCTGTTGGTAGAATGTTCTCTCATTGTCCTTTAGGTATAAACCCACTAGAAAGCTTACCACTATTGGGCCATTAAATACCAATAGAGGGGAATATTAAACAGGTATCCGGATGTCACTAAGTTCAGAATTTGAGTAGGAAATTAGAAGAAACATAAAAAGAGGCCGGGTATTATTTTATTTTTTAATTTTTAATTTTTTTAATTGTAGATGGACACAATACTTTTATTTATTTATTTCCATATGGTGTGAGGATGGAACCCAGTGCCTCACACATGCAAGGCAGGCGCTGTACCACTGAGCTACAGCCTCAGTCCCCAGGGTATTACATTAAGAGGAAGACCAAGAGCCCACTGTAATGAAGAAAGCAGTGTGAAGAAATTCAACACCTCGCCAAGGCCAGGGTGTGCTAGGCTGTTCCTTCATAAGCCGGGCTTACTCGCAGGCTCTGGCCCAAGGCGGATGCTGTTCTTTGGTCTGCCAATTGCTGCTCCTGCTGCTGGAGGGGCTGTGGCCACCGCTGCCAGGGGACTTGCCCTCACCATTGCCGTCATCCTGCCAGGCCTCCCTCTTGCCTGCTGCCTTCATCCTTTGGGATCTGTTTATGGGTCTTTTACTGCTAGTTTGCCAGGACTCTTCTCTCACTCTCCCAGATGCTCCTGCCCTTCTCTTTCAAAGACTGCAGGACCGTCTCCGCCTTTGACAGAAAAGGTAAACTCTTCCACCCCTGTCTCCACAACCCTTTCCTATAAAACAACAAACCATCTGACCGTGGCTCACAGACGTGAATTCCCTTGGTCAGCTTTTTCTTTCAGAGCTGTTGGAGCTCAAACAACAGAAGTTCTTTGGATCAAAACCAAATTCCAGTTCTGTGGTACCAGGCACTCACTCACGTGCTCCCTCAGCAGGCCAAGGGGGGCGGAACTCTCCTCCAAGAGCCCTTCTGACTTCCAGAATTCTCAATGGGGGAGTGTGGACCATTTCCGCTCTTGAGGCAGTGGTGCTGACACAGCCAGGGTGTGTTCTCGTCCTTCTCTTCTCCTGTTCCTGTTGTCCTATCTTGAGGAGGAAGATGCCCCTTGCTCCTCCAGGGAGTTTGCTTTATGACTCTGACCTCTCCCCACGTGGTCACCTGAAGTCCCATCCAATGGCCTCTCTCATCAGTGGGGAGACTGTCAGCTGTTGACATGGCAACACATCCTTTTGGAATGTCTAGGTCCTTCCGTGCAGAGCAACATTTCCAAGAAATAAATCTAGCTATTTCAACTGAGTTCTTCAGCTCTGCAGGTAAACTCTTGGGCCGATGCATGGATGACTCACCTCATGCTCTGAAAATCTTAGCATCAGGACATCCAGAGGCCACGGACTTCACTGTCTCTTTTATTCCACAGTCTGTCATTGACTCACTCGACAATCTGTGTACTTTCAAGCCCATGACAGAAGAAGGGAGGAAGAGAAAGGGCACAGACGTAGAGAGAATTAAGGCATTTTAATTTTTGGAAATGAATCTTAGTACTTCACTGTATTATTTTTAAACAAACATGAAAATTCAGAAAACAAAAGTGAGAATGGTAATGGACGATGAGCCAAATATGAACTTTGGGAAAACATACCGTAGGTTGTATAGAAGGGTCCTAAGACAACATTCCACCTTCCAATTAAGGAAGATTTTTTTTTAAATGTGAAAAGCAGTCTTTTTTTTTTCCTTTTAACCTTATTTAGAATTAGCGACATGATTTTCATATTAAACAAACCAACTCTGTGCTAGAAAAACACTAATCCTAATACTTCTGATTGAGGTTCAGTTGGCATTTATTGAAAGCTCATTACACATAAAGATTTATATTTGAGGCTTTCAAGTATATTATCCCATTGAGTTTGCAAGATAATTTTGTAAAATATTCAATATTATTGCCATTTTACAGAGAAGCAAATTGAGGCTTTAGCCAATTAGTGATTTCCCCAAAGTCAATGTAGACTGTGAGATGACATCCTACCTACTGTTCTTGAATTGTTGTAGAACCAGTATGGTCACTGAGACTCCAGCGAAGCCAGAGGGAGTGGCTGACGGGAAAACTGAGCAGAAATCTTTCTCCAGAGGTGGGGGGCACCTGCAAGCAAGCGATTGAGCTGCTGCATAGCATAGGGGGAAACAGAAGCATTCTCCCAGGAGAGTGTGGGCTGCTCAGAGTACCGCAGGGGTACCACCCAGGCCTTAGTGTCCAAAGCCCCTCAGGCAGATGCCAGGGCACTGTGGGGAGGGCACACACCCCTAACCTCACAGAGAACAGCGCTCATAGCTGTAGAAATGCCCCCAGCAGCATGAACTCAACCTTACAACTGCCACGCATCTCTTCCATGACCGCATGGAAGGGGTGTGTGTGTGTGTTTTATCATGGTGAAAAATAAAGATGTAGTAAAACTACAAAGCCTCCAGCAGCTCTTGCGTGAGCCCAGCCTAGGATGATATACCAGGGACAGCTAGCAGAGTTCTGCCATGATTGGCACCAGGGAACTTCCTTGTCTTGCCTGCCTGCAACTTGCCTCAAGAAAGCCTCTCCCCACCACCTCTACGCTCTGCTCCAGACCACACTAATACAGCCGGAGCACAACCCTGCATGGAACTACATGTTTTATTCATGCGTGCTTATGTCTTGGTCTACTGTCTGTGGGGGTACATTCCATTTATTTAAAAATGAGACACTGCTTTAAAAACTGTTGTCTTAGGGAGCATAGGCAGCACTCCATCTCAGGTTAGGGAGAAAATAACTGGTACACAACTGTCTTGGAAAGCAGTTTTGGGGAGTTCCAAGTGAGGATGGTGGCACTGGTATTGAGCCAAAGATCTTCACTGGTCTAGGAGACCCTGATGCCAAGTCTGGCATTCACATACTGCGTGATGTTAAAGAAGAGTTTTCTACAAGTGGATCTATTTCAGAGTGTTCATTTAATAGGTAAGATAAAGTGATATATGATACCCTCAACACAAAATCCAGAAGGTGCTGACGAACAGGTGGGGCTGCAGGTGGCAAAGGGGGAGAAACGGCCCTTCAGGGAAGCTATTGGACCAGGATCCCTTCACTGCTTGATGGTTAGTTTTCTTCCTGTCCTTTTATCAGTTGTGTGGTGCATTAACCACGTATGACATTGATTGCTCCAATAACAGGTGCCCTAGGTTTTCCTTGCCTGATAAACAAGCAGGACTCATAACTTCCTTTCAGGTCCTCCAAGCCCTGGCATTCTGGAGAGTGTACTAGTTCAATGGCCATGACTGCACACTTAGAAAATGTGGAAAGATGGCCATCTGGAAACATCCAGTCTACTGCTGTCTCTGGCTAGAGTCTCTACCACATTTCTTTCTTTTGGATGATCCAGAGGAAGAGAATCCAGTAGGAGAGGAGGAAGATTGCTCAACTGCCCCATCCCCTTGATTTGAGAGGCAGGTGGGAAGAGTTTTAATCCCAATTAAAGTACTCTGATATGTGCAGTTTGTTTAGATGATGCATAATTGACATTTGAGGTTTCATGGTTTACATGTGAGCTCTTGGACTCTGAGCAAGAGGGCACCAGAAGAAGCAGGTTTGTCTCTAGTCTGCTGTGGAGAGGCTTTGGACAGCAACCTAGTTGCAAGAGTGGGCTAGGGAATGGCAGGGTGCACCAGCTGACTGGAGGTTTGTTTGGAGTAGCAGACATGCTGTTTTTACTTAAGAGTATATAAGTTATAAGGTGGCTTGAGGATCATGTTTCTGATTGTGGGTGATGGCCAAGGCCCATCTGCAACTCAGGTGTGCTGAATCTTAAGTGAGATGGGTTGTAGAGGCTAGGACCATTGCTTGTTGAGTGTCATGGACAGACACTGGGGAGAGGGGAAACATGGCTTCCAGTCCTAACTCTGCTGACAGTGTCACTGCCACGCAGCCAGATTCTCCTTTCCTTAGTTATGGGGATGATGCTTAGAACAAGGGAAGTAGTCTGGATCAACATGTTTGCACAGAAAAATAATGTGAGACATTCAGGTAATTTAAAACTTGCTGGAAGTTGCCTTTATAAAATAAAGAGAAACAATTTTAGGGTTTTTTAGTTTGCATATTTACATATTATTTTTCAACAGGAAATTAACCTAAAAATTACTAATGAGATATGAATTGATTATCTTTTATGTCAAATGCTTGGGACCAGATATCGGAATGCTTTGGATTTTAGATATATTTGAATATTGGAATATATATTATGAGGTGCTTTGGTGGATAGTAACTGCATCTAAACTTGAAATTCATTTGTTTCACATGCACCTTACACACATAGCTGGAAGGCAATGTTATCTAATATTTTTAGTGTTTCTGTGTTTTGATCGAGACCTATCACATGAAGTCAGGCATGGAAATCTCCACTTAGGGCTCATAAAGTTCTGGATTTTGGAGAATTTCAAAATTCTGAGTTTTTGATAGAGGATGCTCAATCTGTTTTGAAGAATCTCTAATTTATATCTTGTAAAAACTCTGTCCCACGTATAGTTTGCACTGTGGCACATCTCAATGCCACTAGCTCGGGTTAAGTGTTCAGTGGTTTCAGGTCCCTGCTACATTGGACAGAGTGCTCTAGATGATGTTAAAAGGCCTGCCTAGCTCTACCATCATAGTCCACCCATGGACAGCTTTGCCATTTACTTAGTCATCCTGCTTCTGGGTCTCACCACTCAAGGTCCCATGCATCAACCTGAGCACCCAAGAAGAAATAATTTGTGGTGAGGCGCTGTTACCCCAGATAGGCTAGAGGCCTCCCAGGAACCAAGCAATTAACTCCCTACTTACCTTGGGAAATTGCTTTGAGATCCCGTGTGAAAGCAGGTGATGAGTACAAATGCAAAGTAATTAGTCTCTGAGAATTTCTTCTTACATAGGCATAGACGTAAGTACGGTCTGTGAAGCCTGTTCCTACCCAGAGCCCCAGGAAGCCTAATTAAATATCTCCTGTAAGTGCTCTAAGATGCTCCAGATGAAAGGTGGCCAGTGCCAGCCAAACATCCTCCTGGGCAACATCTGATCGTGCCAGTCCTGGGCTGTACCATTACTGCTGGGACTGACGTCACTCTCTGCAGTTAGCAGAGCAGCTCTTGTGCCTGAGGAAATTCAATGCAATGGGAGCGTTGGGGACCTCACCAGGTGACTCATTAAAAAAAAAAAAAAAGGGGACACCCCCAGACTTGTGCTCCAGGGGCCCTGCCTGGTCATATGTTCTAAGAAGCTAGATCCCATTTTCCCCAAATTGTATTCTTTATCTCCTAATTGAGCTCTCTGCTCCTCAAGCTGAAGTAGCTTAAGGTAGCGGATGAGTCAGAAGCTGCAGTGAGGCTTCATCTGCCTAGGGTGCAGTTCCTCATTTTCTTTGTTGAGTTGGTCTTCAGGATGGCTTGTGAAGACAGTGAAGTTCATCTTTGGCACATGCTTCCTTTCTGTCCAAAGCCTCTGCCCTTTGCAGGGACCTGGCTGTGTTAGTGTTCACCAGAGAAACAGAACCAAGAGGGTCCAAACTTACAATCGTAACCTTGTAAGTTACAATTTTTAGGCTTGCAATTTTCAGGCTTTCTGACGGTGGGAAAGCAATATGCAGTCAGTAGGAACAGTGCTTCACGTTTTCACTTTGCTCTTCTCCTGGGCTAGGCCTGGTGATATGTGCTGTGGTACTCTCCCACCTTACTGGCCAGCGGTAGTGAGCTACAGCTTCTGGTCAGCCAGGAGGTCCCAGGGCACAACAGCCGATACTCTGCAGTGTACCATGTTGCTGAGCTCTGACGTTTGGTAAGTTAGGTTTACCAAGCACATTTTTCATTTATGATATTTTCAACTTTGAGGTGGGTTTGTTGGGATGCAACCCTATGGTAAATCTAGAAGCATCTCTCTCTGTGTATAACATATTTATAAGGAATCAGGTTGTGTGATTATCAAGGTTGAGTGGTTGATCCACTATCTGCCATGTGTAAACTGGAGAACCAGGAAAAAGAGCGGCCAGGGAAGGCAATGGTATAAACCCAGTTTGATTTTGAAGGCTGGACAACCAGGAGCAGTGATATCTGAGGTCAGGAGGAGACAGATGACCCAGGTCAAACAAAGAAAGTGATTTCACTCTTCCTCTACCCTTTTGTTCTACTTGGGTCCCCAATGGATTAAGATTGGATGCCCCCCCCCATTATGAAATTGATTTACTTAGTGTACTGGTTTACATACTTGTCTATCTGAAGACACCTCACAAGCATACCAGATGAAGGGTTTTACCAGCTACCTGGGCATCCCTTAGCTCCATCAAGTTGACACAAATTAATCATCACACCGACCATCTCACAGGCTTTCCCTCTTCTCCTCCTGCTCTGCCATCTCAAAACTCTTTAATCTACAGACTGCATTCTCATAGTTGGTATCTTATAAAAATTTTACCACATTAATTTTTTCAGGTATAAAAACCATATTTGCTTCATTCATGTCTGTATTTTACTCATTTATTAACAGTAATTTAGGCACGGCCTGTGCATCAGTGTGTTTGGTAAGCAATGAACTGGGCTTCAGAGGAGGGATAGGCCTCTTTTGGATGGCTCTTTTGTTTGCTTGTACTTTAGATGCTGATGTTCCTCTGGGTTCCATCCTCCGACCATCATTATCCCCATTTGTTCATGGACTATTCTCCTTGTTCTGCGTGCTCACTCCAGGGCTGGGAAAGTCGTTCACTGCACAATTTCAGGAAGATCCAAGATGGAGTGGAGTTCCATAAAGGTTGGTCCCAATTCCCCTGAGAGTCCCATCTCATCCTTTGCCTGTGACCCCATGTCTGCATCACCAGCCTCCTCCTCACTCTTCAATATCAGGGTTAGAGATCCTTCCCTCCCTCCCTCCCTCCCTTTTATCTTCTCTCTTTTTCCTTCTTCCAACTCCTTTATTTTTGTTGAGCACATAACATTTACTGGTAATAAAGTGTGTCAAAAGCCCTATCATAGTCATCTTGGGTGGTTAGGACAAACATGCCATAGACTGGGTGTGTGTCTTCAACAAGAGAAATGAATTTATCTCAATTCTGGACATTAGAAAGTCGAAGATGTAGGTTCTGGGTGATTCGGCTCTTGGTGAGAGCCTCTTCCTTTATATATAGAGCCATTTATATAGATGGCCACCTTCTCATACATCCTCACATGGCAGAGGGAGAGGAAAACCAAGACAGTTCTCTCTTATGTCTCCTTACGAGGACACCAACCCCATCATGAGGGCTCCAACCGTGTGACATATGTATCTCCCCAGTCCCAAGTCCAAATACCATCCTACTGGGAATAGAGCTTCAACATAGGAACTCTGTGGGGAATGCAAACCTTCTGTCCATAGCAGGCATTAATATTATATGTCTAGCATGGGAACATTTCCACATAGGAATTAGTGTGTATTCTTGATCCAGCTCAAGATATGGAATGTGTTCAGCACCTTAGAGAAAGTCCCCTCATGCCTTTTCTCATTGGTCACCCCCGTCCCCAGAGGTAACCTTTTTAAAAAAACTTTTTGATCATACAGCAGTTTTGCGGAACCTTGAATTTCATATATACAAAAGGCAGGCAGGTAGAAATATAGAGTTTACATTCTTTTTTTTCTGACTTCTTTCACTGAACACAATATTGGAGAAATTTATTCTTGTTGCATATGTCAACATTTAGGCACATATTTTTAGTGGGATATTCTTTTTTACATATGCTGCTGGGGAATCTGATGCCACAGATCCACAACTAAATACATAATTTCAACATTTTAAATACAATTAAGAATCAATTAGGATTAAAATAATTATCACTGGCCATAGAGATTTGCTAGATCATTTAAATGAAGTAATGTATATGAAGCACCCAGCTGTGTTCATGTAAAGTAAAAATGCTATTCAGAGTTAGGAGAAGGGTGATACCCTTACTGGTCCACTTTTATCCTACCTGCTTACCTTTTGTATATATAGGGCCATTTGTATAGATGGCCACTTCTCACCTGTGGGAGATAGGTCCTGAGTCACTTGGTGGTCATGTTATTATCTTTAAAAAGTTTTAGCCTTGAATACCACTAAGAAAAATGATTTTGTGCCTTGGGGATTTAGTAATACCTTGGAAACTACTTACTTGTACCTTTGGACATGAGTTAGTTTCTTGGGAACTAGATATAAAGCTTTGATAGTGCCTTAACCCTTCGGTGTGAAAAAAAATGTTTTTTTTTTCCCTCACCTTTAAAGATGTTTTCTCACCTTTAAATATAGAGTTACATCTTTAATCATAAAATTTTAATATTAAATAGGTAAAGTAGGAGTGCTCCTGTGGCCAGTCTTCATTGCCAAGTTCATGACAGACTCTCGGCATTGCTGGAGTGGTACACAATCCACTTTCAATAGCCTTACAGCTCAGACACAATGTGAATCCATGGTCCTCACCAAAGCTCCATTAAACATCACAAACATCCAGACAAAGGACAGAAGGAAACAAAGTTCTGGGAATTTGGAGTCTAGAGTCAGGGGGCCTCCCACTGTGGAAACAAACACTGGGATCTGGGAAAGCAATGAACTGCAGATGTCCACAGTCAGGAAAGAGCTGCAGGTTGCTCGGGATTCTATAAAGGAAAGATGAACCACTACCTAGGAATGACTGCTCCACAGAGCTCTGATGCCGTCGTTTCCCCCTGAACTCTACTGCTTTAACACACACCTCACCAGACATCAGAGTGGCCCACCTTCCAAGTCCTCCCACACTCAAAATCAACAATTTAGCCCAGTGGGAAACTTACACTATCACATGCTTTAAAACAGACAATAAGGAGGTAAGATTTACTTTGCATGGATGTGCTTCGAAGCCCGTTCTGTGGTTGTCTGCAACATAAAGGATAGTTCCAGGGAATGGAAAGCACTGATCTTTTCTCCACAAAGTCTCCTTTTTCTCAGCCTTTTCATTTCCTGTAAGTGCAGTAAAGAGAACATCAGAGTGACACCATGATGTGGAGGGCGAGGCCTCCGGTGGCCAAGTGCATCCGCTGGCTGCCAGGCTCTGGGGCAGCCATAGATCACCTGGGGAGCAGTGGTTGGTGGGCTGGGCTTGTCCAAGCAGCAGCTGTGAGGATCCTCCCCACAAAGAGGAAGAGCCACCTCTCAGTGAGGGAGTGACAGTGTATGGGCTCGGACCTTTCTGTGCCTCTGTCCTTTCCAAGTTCAAAAAATATCTACCTTACTGGCTACATCATTGCTCATCCTTTGAATATTTCTTTCTTTAAAAAAAAGCTTCTTTTTTTAAAACAAGTTTCAAAATTGCAGAATAGTTGAAAGAACGGTACAGCAAATATCTGTCGACGCTGCCTGCAGATTCACCATTATTAATATTTTGTTATGTATGTTATCATCTATTATCCACCTACCTACCTACCTACCTACCTACCTACCTACCTATCATCTCCTAAACAATTTGAATGTAAGTTGCATACACCAGGTTGTTTTCTCAAAATGCTTTGATATACCTCTCTTAAGTATAAGGACATTTTCCTTCCTATCACAAAGTCATGCTGCTTGAGAAGATAAGCCTAAAACATAAAACATGATGCATGCTTGAAATGGCTAAAGTTCTTCTACTGACTCTGTATGGGGGGCTCTGCTTGAGGGAGCAACACAGATGTGGCTGCTATACCGTTGCCTCTCTCTCTTTACCATGATGAGAGGGTGGTGGCTTGGAGAAGGGAGAACCACACTAAGAGCTTCAGGTTGTGGCTTCATGTGAAGAGGTCCAGGAGGGCCACTGTGTGGTCAGGGAGACACAGTGTGCCTTGAAGTGTGACCAGTACATCAGGGAGTGCATCTCAGTGCTATGTCTTACCAGGGTGTGACCTTGGACTAGGGACTCGCACTCTCAGAGCCTCCTTCGTGCTACAGAGATGGCAACACACACGTACTCCCTAGGACTGACATGAGGACAATGGCTGTGTTTTACTCAGCCGCTTCACTGCCGTGACCAAAATACCGGGAAAAAAACAACGTAGAGGAGGAAAAGTTCACTTGGGGCTCATGGTTTCCGATATCTTTATTTTATGTTTATGTGGTGCTAAGGATCGAACCCAGGGCCTTGAATGTGCTAGGCGAGTGCTCTACTGCTGAACCACAATCCCAGCCCCTTGAACATAAGCACATGAGCTTCTGGGGGACACCTCATATCTAAACCACACCATGGTGACGAGATACAGGGAAGGCAGAGGAGACAGAAATGAGAACAACACCTCTCCATCCGTTTAATGACTTTCTTCTTCCAGTGGATTCCTTCTTTCTCTCTGGCTGTGCAGGAGTCCAGGGATAAGGCAGGAGCAGGGCCACCCCCACCGCATGCAGAAGGTCAGGCTGCTAGGGTACACAAGGGGGGAGATGTGGCCCTTCCTGGCCTGGGGACAGAACTACATCAGATAGCAGGTTAGGAATTACAGGCCACGTAAAGAATCTTCCTCACTCCCTTCTCTTCATGGATCTTCTTGCTGTCTAGCCTGTTCTTGGGATGAGGGATGGAAATAGGGAGAGGAGGGAAGCACTGCCATCGGGTTTTAGATTCTGTTCATTAGTCCTGCTGTTCCTTCAGGACTGTCGTGAGTTTTCAGGGAAGTTCTTATCTCTAGATTAAACTTCCAGCATACGGAGGGGCCTTAATTTTACACAGTAGTTGTTTACCTAAAAGGCAATGTGTAAATTTAAAAAACAAAAGCAAAAAGCCCCTGAATGTTCCTTTGTACCTACTGGGAGTGTGAGGCGCTCCGCGGCCCTCAGCCGACACAGACGATTGCCCTTAACTTACATTAATCTGGCAAAGTCTTTCTTGGACGCTCTCAGAGCGAAAGATATCCTTGTATTTTGTAACAAGGACTCACAGGTGCCAGGCGGGCAGTCCAGGGCAGGCTGTCCAGAGGCAGCTTTGGACAAGCACAGGGTGAGAATGTCAACCTCCCCGCCCCTCCCCCGCAGCTCCCACCTGCCACCCAGGCTTTCCTGCACATGTTTCGGATTCCAAGAATGCTTCCATTGATTAAGTATTCTATTTTTGCTTGCTTCCCCATCCCAGACCTTGAAAATGTTATCTTTAATTTTTTTATTGCTTGAGATCAGGGCTATTTCTGGAAGGTGTGGGGTTCAGGGAAAAGCATTCCTTTTTTTTTTTTTTTTTGCTTTCCTTTCCTCCAGTTCTGCTCTTTTTACACAGGTGGAAGCTGAGGTCACTTTAAGGACATCTGTTGTATGCAGAATCCAAGAAACCCTTGGATTCTGCAGGAACTGGAGTGGGATGGCTCAAGGACCCTGATGGGCTGACCAGTTCCACATGGACGACCTGCTATCTTTTGTAGCAGCGAGTAGAGTAGGAATTTGGAGTGAATCTGTGTGGGGGGAGGACTCTGTAAAGCCAGGGAGGATGGTCGTCTCCCCATGACCCGGGGAAGGAAATGAGCTTTGGAAAACAAACCAGAACTCTGGGGATTCATCGTCAGTCACCTAGAAGTCTAATTGTAACTCCACTTCAGTGATTTGGTACCTAGGCCACTGCCTTCAAGCTATGCTTGGGCTGGTGATTAGAGGAAATGATTGCAGCATACATTGTGGACTTTAAGTCAGGAGACTTGAGAAACCAGATCCTACTGCTTCCCGGCTCTACAAGTCAGCCAACCACTCTGAATCTCAGTTTCTTCATCTAATAAGATGTAGACAGTGATACCTGCCTCCTAGGACTAGCCTTTCAGTGTTCTTGGGAGGACTGAGTGGAATCCTGTAGGCAGAATTCCCAATCCAGTATTTGGCACACAGTGGGGATTTAAAATATCGGGGATTTTGAAGTTCAGAGTGTCCTTCCCTGACAAAGAGATGTTCTCCTGGGCCCTACAATGATTTTCATCTGTCTAGAAGTTAATCTGATTTGGAGAATTCTAGATCAATTCTCCCTTAAAATGGAAATTTTCAGCCATCAGTGGTTGTCCTTTGTGAGATTTTCCTCCTATGCTCTCTTTTGTGAAATAAGGGGGGTTAGCAGAAATCGAGGGCCATGGTTTTGGGAATGATGGGGAGCTTTAATTCCCCTGGTCTGGAGCATTCACTGGGGTCCATGGTGTTAGGGACCTGTCAAAGGTGTGTTGCTGAGACCCCCCTAAGATCTGCATGTCAGACTATCTGGGATTAGGGCTGGAAATCTGCATTTAAAAGTCAAACATCCTTCAGGATTCTTTGGCTTCTTATCAGTCTTCTTACCAAAGAAGACTGATAATAATATCATATATAATATAATAGCTTTCGCTATTCCTGAGGCTGACAGTGGAATTTGGTAATAGATTTTGATTTTTGTGGAAGGCAGCTGGGGAAGGAGAATCAGCCCAGGACAGAGGCAGAGGTGGGAGGGGACGAAGGAGACATTAAGACCACTTTTGCTGATTTTTGCTTGATTTCAGGCCCACTCCTGGCCTCATTAGGAAGAATCACACTTTGGGAAGTGAGAGCAAGCACTTGGGTTTGGCACACATCTGTCAATTAACTTGATTTTCTTCCCCCCTCCATTTAAAAAATGTTACAAGCTTCACATAGAGGCACAATGTTGTACTTGGGGACACACCAGAGAAGGACCAGTAAATACCTTGTCCATGGATTGTACCAGTGGGAACTTTTCTTTTTCCTCTCTGGTAACCTTTTTTTTTTTTTTTAAGCCTAAATTGCATGTTTGCTTAGCAGCACAGGAAACAGGCATGAATGAAGTTATTGCATTTCCTGAATTTAACTCTGCCTTTGTAATACTCTGCCCACATTGAATAAGAAATATGTTTTTCTCCCCGGTGATACATCTGTGATTCCTCTCTCATCTTCACTCCCAAACATCCTTCGAGAGAAGGAAGAGGGAATTTTAGCACCAAGCACAGGGAATTTTCAAACAATTTAGCAGACCACAGTGCAGTTCCTGGAACACAGTGGAAAGTCCAAAATAAATATCCAGGAAGAAAAAAGGAAGTGACTACAAATAACTTACTTTAAGACTGGGGACCCTCCTTTTATTGCCACAATTAAGTCACGTGAATTTTTGGTCTCTGCCACCAAGAGGGGTGTTTCCCATGCACAGATTCTTGGTCCCTGTTTCCTCTCTGAAGAAGAAATGGAAACTATTTGGATGGTCTGAGTAATTCCAGCCCTCAAAGTCATAAGGATTCATTGCTTTCAGGTTCACATCAAAGTCTCAGTGAACTAAAACAGGGCTTAGAGATTCTGTTCCTGTGAGAATGTATTCAGTAAACATTTATTGAGCACCAACTATATGCCGGGCATTGGGCTAAGCAACGACACATAGAAACTACCAAGAAATCACCCCTGCTGTAAGGAGGCTTTCGTCCATCGGAGAAGACACCAAGTGAATGAGAAATGAAGTGGGAACCCAAAGGACAGCCCTGATTTTCTCTGGACTCTTTACATGACAACTCCTAATAAAACCCAACAGAGTGTCAGAATTTACTTATTGCAGTGGGTTGTAGGCTGTCCTCTCAAAATTCATGTCCACCCAGAGTCTCAGAATATGACCTTATTTTAAAAGTATTAGTTTTGCAGATGAAATTAAGCTGAGACGATACCGGATAAGGGTGGGCCCTCAGAAGAGGAGAGGTACAGAGAGTCACCCAGGGAAGAAAGCCAGTGGTAACACAACACAGATGGAGGGATGCCAGGGACTGCCAGCAACCACCTGAAGCCAGGAGAGAGGCAGGGAATGATGCTCCCCAGTGCCAGGAAGAACCGAACCCACTGACACCTTGGTGTCAGACTTTTGGCCCCTACAACTGGGGTAGAACATGCCTGTGTCCTCCTAAGCCACTCAGGTGTTGGCAGCATGTCATGGCTGCTCTAGAAATGATATAGTTGCATTCTGGGAAAATGTCGTGTGTATCTCATTAAATCTCTTAAGAATCATGCAGGTGTTCTTGGTATTTGAAAACTATTGACTCCTGGGGTGAACAGCAGGCAGTTTTATTCTAATCAGGTTATTCTGGCTGGTTCTTCACACTTAAATGCCACTCATTCCCCTGGCCGTGGTCGTCTTCCTTGCCATTCTTATTCTTCCATCTTCTTTCACTCCAGTTATCGCCAATATCCTTTCTAAAAACGCCTTTGCTCCTTATAACACTCACTAGTGACTAGTGACTTTTTTTTTTTTTTTTTTTTTTTTTTGCTAGTGACATTCACTGGGGACACAACTGGCTCTGGTCCAGTTGTGATTCGTTGGCCCCACCTCTCTAACAAAGGTTGGGAGGAGAATGGCTGTGAGAATATATGAGAATTTTAGCCCAATAGACTTCCAGCTGTAAAAATAGGAATGTTAGTGTTGGGAGATGTAAATATAATGAGCTTTTCTATCATCCTGATGGAGAGGCTGAAGCATGTTGGAGGTTTGTCCGACAAACTGGCCGTGGAATTGCTGGCCTTTGCAGAAGTGAGATTGTACCAGAGGTCCTGCTGTCCCCATCCTAACCGCCTCAGGCAGTGTGGTGTGTTCACTGTCCACAGATTTCAGTGGCAGAGGTGCTAGATGTTAAGGGGTTCTCCATCTCCAGCAGGTTGGCTTATCTGGGAAATTTTTAAAATTCTACTTCCCTTCCCTCCCCCCAGCCTCATTATTAAGCAGATGCCAGATGGTGACTTGCAGATTATATTTCAGTTTCTCCATTCACTCAGAAATTTTATGACCTTCGTTTAGTATCCACAGGGAAAAATGTTTCCAAAGCAGCTCAAAAAAATTGTTGAGGGGTTGAATGTCCCCTCAGTAGCTCTCCAGGACAACATTTAGGGATAAAAATATATTTTTAATCTGCTCGTTTTGCTATGCCTTTGGAGGCTACTGTATTTATCATTTGAAAAGAAAAATAAATTAATATGGTCTGACTGATGCCCTCTCTCTCCTTTCACCCTCTCCAATCATGACAGCTTGTGACATTTTTGCTAGAAAAAGAACCCAGGATCACTAATGGGTCAGCCATCTATCCTCCCTGCTTTTACAAACTGCAACCCACACTCTGCCTCTGAGGAAGCAGCTGCCATTCCTAGAGTCATGAAGTGGCAGAAGTGCCCCTTCCCGCCGCTAAGAATGTGCCCCAGTGAAAGACGAGTCTTCTGAGTGGTTCTACCAGTTACCAGAGCTGTCACTTAGGACCAGTCACTTAGAATCTGTGGCCTCAGTTTCCACCTCTGCCACTTCACACGTGTCTCGGGGCTGCTGTGAGGACTAGGGGTGAAGTTTATGAAGCAATGCTCAGCAGAGACAGTGCTCTGTAGTAGAGAATTCTGCTCATTATTTTTAAAAGTCATTATGAAAACTTGCTTGTCTTTGTGCAGAGTCTTGGCCATTATGAAATCTTAAATGGGAGGAAGCTTCCCTTGGGTTTATGAATTTATTTAAGAGGTAAATCATCTTTGAGTTACCTTCAGCCACATTTCGGTGGAGGTTCATTTGCTTATTGATGTTTGTGGATTTTCTTAAGTCCTAGGAAACGAGCCATGAGAAGGTCTCTTTACTTCTGCCCAGTGTCAGCTATCCTGGTGCACCATCTGGGTGGCAGGAAGGAGCAAAAGGCAAGTGTCACACACTGGGCGTAGTTGCTCAAATCCCAAAGGGCTCTGGAATTCATGGGCCCAAAGAGAGCAGTTCACATTAAACTAACAGCAACTGTCACAGTGCTGTCTGACCCCTCTGGGAGAGGCAAACTTTCTGTTCCCCAGGAGTCATGTGTTTTATTTCTGTAGTTGGGTGCTCCGTGGCTTCCTTCCTCCATTTTTGCATACTTTTGATGAGACAAGGCGCCATTTCCTTTCCTGTCTCAGAATTATAACTTGTGCCTTTCTGCTTAAAGGCTGGTGTGTTCTCAGGTCTGCCAAAGTTCTGAACATACCTAAGGTTAGAATGCCATACTTAATGTCTTTCTCAAGAACCCCATTTGGACAAAACACTTGATATCTAATTATCCAAGATTGGGGCCAATGGAGAAGATGGAAGGAGTTATGTAGAATCAAGGGAAGATGAAGCCATCACATCATATCCAGGCACATGGGCTTCCATCTGAACTGCTGACAGAAAGAGTACAGCATTTGAGATCAGAAAACTTGAGTTGTGGGGCTGGAGATGTGGCTCAGCGGTAGCGCGCTCGCCTGGCATGCGTGTTGCCCGGGTTCGATCCTCAGCACCACATACCAATAAAGATGTTGTGTCCGCCGAGAACTAAAAAATAAATATTAAAAAAAAATTCTCTCTCTCTCTCTCTCTCTCTCTCTCTCTCTCCTCTCTCACTCTCTCATAAAAAAAAAAAAAAAAAAAAAAAAAAAAAAAACTTGAGTTGTGTTTCAGTTCTACTTTATCCTGGTGCAGTTGTGTGGGGCAAGTCTTGAACCTCAGTGTCCTTTTCTATAAATGGGGATGATGGGACCTGCTCTCTCTCACAGACTGGCTGTGATGATCAAATGAATCCAAGCTCTGTGCAGATGCCCTGCAAATCACAAAATGCCATATAAATATTATCATCAGTTATAACCGAATCTCATCCCAATTAAAAAGGGGTCTCAGTGCAAGTCTGATTTTGGTCTCCAAGGAAATTGGGTTTAGCTAATGTCTTCATACAGAAGACTAAAAGAAAATGTCCGCATAACTGGAATCACCATTGATGGCAGCTTTTTGTCATTTCTAAATGAATCCAGGAAGAATTTAGCAGCTAAAGCAGTTTTGCTGCTTCATTTGCTTTCAAAACCTCAAGTCATCTGGAAAATTACAGGGCTGGAGTGGCTGAGAGTGTGGAGCCAGGGAGGAAGGCATTGCTGGAGAGCCCCTGGCTGGTCCTGCTGGGTTCTGCAGCACACACCAGAAGTCAGCTATTCCCAGAGACAGAGCCTGGCTGGAGGAACAAACCTGGAGGGGTCTCTCGTTGCTCAATCCCAACAAGCCTAGGGAGGAGGGTAATTTGCCCAAGTCTGCTCAAGGACTTCCTGGTGCAGAGGGGGAAAAAAATCTTTCATGAGTAGGAGGAAGTGGAATGTTTAAACCCACAAGACTGTCTATACTCTGGAACAAGAAGGCAGCATGGGACAGGGAGAGACAAGAGTGTCCTTCCGTTGACTCAGTTCCTTGATCTCCTTCATGGCTGGACGTGAATATATCATTTCTCTAATAGAGCCCTTGAAGGCCTTCAGCCAGCTCGTGGAATCACATAGGAACCACATGTTGAGTGGTTCTCCTTCGTGACATGATGGTGGTGGATTTATGTCAGGACAGTAACCTTGTCTTTCATAGTCTGTCCATGGAAGGATTAATGCCAACATGGTTTTTAGAGTTCAAAATGGTTTCTGTCTCTGGTCTGTGTATTAGAGCACCACAAATGTTCTCAGTCATTAAAGAAGAGAGGAACAAGCCCACCTCTGGATTATGATGACTAGGTAACACATTTCAAATAATAAAAGTGTCATCTTGTCTTCCAAGCGTTTTTTTTTTTTCCTTTCATTTAATCATCACAACAAACTTAGGAAAGAAGTATTGTGGCCCCATTTTTCAGAGGCAAAAACTAAAACTGGCAGCTTCTACAACTAGCTCAGAGACACACACCAGGCCTCAGAGCCAGGGCTTGAACCCAACTCTGTATACCAGTGACATCATATCCCCATGACTAAACAGAGATCAACTGGGACTTGCTCAGTCTTCAGGGCACTGCTGAGGGTGCTGTGCTGTCAGACTCCCCACCTTCAACAGGTTTTTCTTAGAAAAAGAACCCAAATCACTATAGCATGAGCCCTAATGAGATGAGCCTCCGTAGGAGGCATCATATTTGACAGAATTCAGAGCAGGCACTGGCAGGAAACCACTGGTCCTGCTGTACCACTGGGGACAAGCTAACCAGAAGATCTAGAATCAGAAGTTCAGATTAATGGATGGAAAACCATATTCATGGCTAAAGTCAAATAGGGCTACAGTGGATCATGGTTATGAGGCCACATCTAGAACACAAGTTAAATGTTTTGTAATTCAAATTATAATCCAACTAATATCCATGGCACTGATGTAGGAAACTAGCTATCTCTCCTACCCAAGTGTTCTCCAGAAGCTTCAGAGTGTCCCCCATATGTCTGTTCCATGGGATCTTCTTCTCTGGACACATGGTGCCTCACACCACCACCCCACCTGAACTCCACAGATGAGCCGTAGCTCTCCCTCCACAGCAGCAGACCCACTATCTTGGGTGTAGGTCTACTTACAACCCTCCACCCTCTTTTTTTCTGTTTAGATTCTATTTTAATCAGTTCTCAGGGATCTTTAGTCACCTTTAGCTGTCTGAGAAAATTCTGGCCACACAATTCAACTCCAGCATCGTCCTCTCTAGCCAATTTTATATCTGGACTGAAAAAAAAGTTATCCTTTAATCTGCAAATCCCATGATGAGTTCTCACTGTTAACCCCTAGACACAAAAAGAGAAGGAATGCTTCTGCTCTGGAAGGTTTTTACCTTCCCCGGAGAGTCAAGACTGGTGCCCACCCAGAGGACAGTATGCTGGGGAGGCAGCTGGGAGATCAGTTAGCAGTGACTCCAGTCACTCTGCATCGTACTGAACGAAGGAATTGGCCTAGATGATGTCTCACTGCCATTCTGCTCCACTTTCTTTTTATTTCATTAAAACATTAAAAAAAAATGGTGCTAAGCATGTTAACCCACTGGAGAATCAGATATAGATTGGGTATCTCAGGAAAGGGAAGGATCACAGTGAGCTGGGGTTTCCAGGGAAGACTTGATAAATGGAAAGGGACTTACTGGGATATTAAAGGATAATTAGGTTTGGATTTGCAGTGAAGGGAATTTGGTCCATTTCTATCTGGGGTATGAGTTTGGGAAGTTACTCTCTGAAAGTAAGCTTTGAGTTAGACTAGGCAGTGTGGAGGGGTAGATGGGCTAGGTGGATACCATGGATGAATTTGCTGTGTTTCTGCCCCCAGTATGTTTTCCTAAAACACAATTCCTTAAGATTCTTTCCTGTCCTTTAATCAAAACAAGATGTGGCAGCACAATTATGTGTGTGTATGTGTGTGTGTGTATGTGTGTGTGTGTGTGTGTGTGTGTGTGTGTATGTGTGTATGCCTGCATGCATACACATCTCACCACTTCTTGTCCCCAGGTTCTAGGGGAAAGAAGGTTTTATGTGTCTATTAATAATTGCCTGTCATCCTTCCTGGAAACCCCTCCCAATATCCTCAAATCATCCTACAGGTGTCCTCAGATTTTGAGGATACTGTGGTTCACTAATCTTCAGATATGGTTTCCTCATAGAACCACGATTCTCCATAACCACACCCTGGTATGCTAATATTCTTTTCTGGAATCCGACTGTCCTGGAAACTCATCCAATAGAGGTGTGGTGCAAGTAATGTTTCCTGACTTCTAGGATTTGGTCCTAAGAAGATACTTACTTCTGTCCGAATGAATCTCTTGGAATGTCAGAAAACCTTCTTAGAAATTAGCCAAGATGAACAAATGACCACCACTGTGATATCCTGAGGTCAAGAGGTCATGAGAAGCTCCAGTTGTGTTCAGAAGCTCAGGAAGGTGGAATGCTATTTGTAGAGACTAGTCCAAGAGACCTCACAGTGGCAGACAGGTAAGTAAAGGAGCCACCCAGGAAGTGGGTAGCCCGGTCCAGCTGATGCCATGTGCATCAGAAATAAACCCACCAAATCTTCCCCAAATCCCTGACCCACAAAGTCAGATTTAATTGAAATTGAGTGTTTGAATACTGAGATTTGGGGGGTTATTTTAAAGCTGCAACAGATACCTGGAACAAGTACCAACAAGCCCTGATACTGTTCCTAGAAGTTTGTTACATCCGTGCAGAATCCATGACAAATGCAATGGAGATCAAGGGAGGAAAGATCCAGGCCTAACTGCATCCCTCTCAGACACCTGGATTTCATTCATCAATAATGGAAAATTATCAGACATGCCAATTAGGTGAATGGCCTATTTGTATAGAAATTTACCTGAAATCTTGTCTGATGCTTCAGAGACAGAGGAAAAAAAAGGAGATAAGGAAATCAGTTAGGAGGTCCAGAAAGAGGATAAGGAAGGTGTAAAACAGGGACATGGGGACAGAAATAGAGAGAAGGGGATGAGTAAAGAATATTGTGGTGTTATAAACACAATTTGAAAAACTGGGCGTGGGGTCAAGGATGCAGGGAGGAAAGTCAGCGTTGACCCTGAGTTTTTGTGCCTTAGTGACTTGAAAAGATTGGAATCATTAGTTGCTATAGGGACTTGGGAGGTTTGGAGGTGGGGCAGGGGAGGCAGAAGGATGGATGATCATGAATTCAGTGTTGATGGCATGTTAGTTCCCTGTCACTGCCTAACAAACCCTCCCCAAACTTAGTGGCTTCGAAGGGCAAACATGTACTATGTCTCAACATCGGGAATCAGGGAGCAGCTGGGCTGGGTGGATCTGGCTCAGAGTGTCTCGTGAGGTCTGTCAAGCTGTCAGCACAGACTGCTGTTATTTAAAGATTTGACTTCATCCGGGGATCCCCTTCCAAGCTCACTGACAGGGCCACTGGAGGAGGGTGCAGCTTCTGGCCACATAGACTTCTCCATAGGACGGTTCACAGCATGCCTCCCCCAGAGCAAGAAATGCAAGAGGCAGAAAGGGAAAGAGGAGGAGGAGGAGGTTGGACAGGGAGAAGGAGAGGAAGAAGAGAAGAACAGGGACAGAGGGAAGAAAGAGGGGAAGTGAGAGCCTGAGCCCAGAGTGGGCCTTAGTTTTTTACAGTTTAATCGTGGACAAACCAACCCGGCAAGTGACCAAATCCAACCTGCACTTACTTGAGGGAAATGAAACGCCACCTCTCTTGAAGGAACAATGTGTGGACATCTCTTGAAAACCCCCACAGAGGTGGAAAATTTTAGCTTCTGAGAGTCTATCTAGCTGAGGGCAGCCAGGGGACATCAAGAAAGGTACGGACAGAACTTGGGCAGAGATTGGTTTGTGCACCAAGATGGAGGGATTATTCTTTGATTCCTTTAGCAAGTATTCTGTGATCATCTCCAGGGCACCAGGAACTCTGTTGAGTGAGGGGACATCATGGTAAAAATAAGACAATTAACACCCTTATCATTATCAAGCTGAAAGTGAAGAGGAAACTCAGAAAGTATTAGGGGATTATAAGTAGGACATCATGGTACTCTGGCAATGGGACATGGAGAGTCGGGGTGAAGTTTTAGATGAAATCTGAAGGATGCACAAGAATTAACCAGATGAACACAGAGAGGTATGAAGGACACTGGGGATAAAGTTGAAGCCAGAAGAAAACCATGTTCCCGGGGCAACGGGGAGCTGAGGCCATGTCTTCCACCTGACTCAGAATCTGAATCTGAATCTGAAATCAGAATCTGACTGATTTGATTTGGTTAGCATTGTGCATTAAAAAAAAAAAAATGAAGTAGTTGCCAATACTGATTTTTAGTTTCTTTAGGAGTTTGCATCCTCTTGCGGCAGGCCCTGCTGGTGTGAGATGGGGCTGTTGGTTCACTCTCTGGTTGGACATCCACCCTGCCACTCCCTGTTAATGATGGCATCATGGCTACTTGTTCTCTCTTCCGCACTGTGAGAGGGGTTTGATTTGCCCTTTCCTTCTTTCTGCTCTGCCTTTCTGACATCTACGTTTGCAATCCTTGATTTCATGTTTAGATGTTCCATCACAGACTGGGCATGGGGAAGGTGGCAGACTTGGCACAGGGGTCAGGGGGCGGAAGCAATGGACATATAAAGATGACGCACCAGAGAGGACAGCACCTGTGATTCTGCTATCAAGAATGACAGAGACCAAGGCTATGGGATGCCACATGTGTGGTCACATCTCCCAGAAAGAGTGAGTCCTAGGCATCCCCTGAAAGACGATGACAATAAAGTAGTCATGCCCGTCAGCTTTTCAGCACGGTGACCAAAATACCCCACAAGAACCACTTAGAGGAGGAAAAGCTTCGGAGTTCTCAGTCCAAGGTTGGTGGATGCCATTTCTCTGGGCCTGAGATGAGGCAGAACATCAGGGACCAACAGTACAAACCACAAAGCCACACCCCCAGTGACCTACTTTCTGTAGCCACACCTACTCACCTAGAGGTACTACCTACTTAGTCCAAATTATTGATCCATCAAATGGATTAATCTACTGCTGGGGTTAAACTCTGATAATCTAATCATTTCACCTCTGTCCATTCCTGCATTAACAACAGAAGTTTTGGGGGACACCTCATATCCAAACCATGATAGTAGCCAATCGTCTTTGGGAACTTACTGTTATGTCAGGCATTGTTCTAAGCATGTTGCATTCATCATCTCAGTTTATTTTCAAATTGATCTATGAGGAGGTACTAGTGCTATGGTACTGTGGAATTCTTGAGTACTTTTTGCAGATGGGGAAACTGGGCTCTTTGCTTCCAGCTCTATGTTAATGACAACTTCACTCCAGAGTGAAAACTCTGGAATTCTTGTGGCTAAAGCTTCCTTTTTGCTAGACTATGTTTAAAAAGAGAGAAAAAGATCATTGAATTCACAGAAGCAGATAATACGAAGTATAAACACTTTATCAATAAGAATCTTTGGGATATGGTTTGGTTTATGTCTGGGCACTTCCTGAGCATTGGGGTCCCTCTGAAGAACAGTCATGAATCTTTGCTCCTGATTGTGGTAATCACCCTTAGCACTGGTTGCCCCGGTTTCTCCCCAGCAGTATGGTGCCAGCTTTCTCGCTCGTCTTTTTTTTTGCTGAATCAGAGCAGGACTCGGCCTAGAAACCCTCTCTATAGCAACATTTGCCCAACACATGCCTCACACCCCAACCCACAGCTGTGTGGCTGTGGCAGTTTGGACTTCCTGGAAATAGCTGTTTCATAGTTGGAGACATGTTTAAATAATAAAAGTAGGCTGTCATCCCTGGGTTATGGGTGAAGAAAGCTATTTATAGATGAGAAAAAAAACTCCCAATGTGATAACTTACATTATTGTACAAGGACAATGGAAAATTCTTCAGAAGACAGATAGCATAAAAGGGATTTAAAATTAACCTCATCATGTTTTATTCATCAAGACCTTAAGTTGACTTATTTTTTATGAAGGCCATATAATTTTGATTCCTTTTTACTTCTTTTTAAAAAATAAAACAGCAAGCCATTTAAATAATTATTCAAGGTCACACGCTGTGGTCCTACTGGCCTGTCTTGCTTGGAGACCCATGTGTTTTGCTCAATAAGTATTTTATAAAATTTTGGTTTAAGTCCTTTCACCTGGGCCAGTGTACTCCAGTCCTCACAGCCTGCACGACTCGCTATGGAAATTCCCCAGGGTTTCCTGGGCTCCCACCATAACAGAAGAGTGTGGGTCCTGGGGTGTGTCCTCCTCTGCCTGTTGCAGACCAAATCTGTCTTACACACTTGTCTTTGCTCATGCCACACCCACACAATTAGCATATCTTCCTTAGCTCTTTATTTGAATCCAAATCCTGAATATCTCACACACTGTTTCCAAGAACCTGTCTCAGGATATTTTGGCTCATGGCCATCTCTCTCCTTCCTATCTTCTCCACACATGTAGTTCTCAAAATTGGAGAGAGGCACAGGAAATGAGGTGTTCACAACGTGTTAGAATCATATTACAATAATACTTAAGGTCCTTGAGGCCAGGTACCATGACATCTAGCTGAAAATGCAGCTCATTTGGCATAGCATTTCCAATTTATTTAGGTCATTTGTCTTGACACTTCAAATAGTGACTAATTAGACACTGAAAGGAAAGAAAGAAACAGGAAGGAAGGAAGGAAGGAAGGAAGGAAGGAAGGAAGGAAGGAAGGAAGGGGGAGAGAGAAGAAGGGAGGAGGGAGAGAGAAAGTAGAGTGTGGAGAAGGGAGGAATTTAGAATAATACAATTCTAAAGAGAATTATCAAGATTACAATTTGGTTCATTCTCAATGAACACTCATCGATTCTCCTTCATTTAATGAGGACACAGAGACACAGAGAGTTGGGGTGACTACTTTGAAGTTACACTGCCCATTCATGGAAGGCTGGAATTACATTTTTGTCTCTCTTCTTTCCTCTCCCTAAGTGTGTGCATGTCTGTGTGCACAGACACCCACTCTGTACACAGAGGATGCTTTGGAAGCTTTATCTGTAACAATAGCCCATTGATATACCATAAATCTTTTCATGTTGAGGACTCAGGATGAATTGAATGTGTAACATTGGAAATATATGATGAATTTGAATGAGAAATCCAGGGAATCCAGAGAAACATTTAGAATTTTTTTTTAATCCGTAATGATTAAACAAAAGTTGCTGCTTAAATGTGTCAAAGCCCCTCTGCAAATTAGAAAACCGGATTGTTCAGACCATCTCCTTCCCCAGAGTTTACAGAGAGCATTTCAATTTGTTAGCAAATGTGACACCCCAGCCTTTCTGGATCTTGGGAGAAGGGAGAGAGCTCCAGGTGGACGGATGCCCTGGCAGACGGTTTCTCTTGCTTTGCTGCCCTCGGAGTAGCAGGGATTGATATGCAGCTGTTCTCCAGATGCGGCTTTCCCCAGAAGCAGCTGCGTCTCAGCAGGGGCCCTTCCATCAATGTGACAACCTGCTGAGGTTTTGGATCTCCTCCAGACGCAAGGCATGTTGAGGCTATAAAACATTATCATTAGCATTATCTCCATTTTTGTTTTAGAGTCTCAGCTGTGAAAGTTTCTTGTACAGATTTAGGGCCTAATTGTTCTCATTTTTCTTCATAGGTAGTTTTTTTTTCAGACAGCATGGGATCTTCCCTAGGAACTGGATTTCCTAAAAAGAAAGAAAAGAATAGCTGTGACAATGTCCCTTGCTTCTGGCTGGCTGAGAAGACGGAGTTCAGAGAGCAGCCTTCCCCAGCTGCAGTCATGTGTGCTTGGGAGCGAAACAGAATCATCCACCGCTTTCTTTTGCTGAATCACAGGCTTTCTTTTGCTGAATTCTCTGGGAATCAATTTCTCCTTTCTTTTTTTTCTTTTCTCCGCTCCCCTGTCTTTGTTAACACAGATCTTATCTTTCATATCGCCTGGGGGCCAGCTCTTTCCTCATCTTGGGACCTGTGCTCTATTCAACAGGAGCAATATGACATTTTTTGGAGGGGGAGGGTGCAAATAGAAGATTACAAAACTAATATTTCTTTGCCAAGGGAAAAATTTAAAAAAGAATTTCATACTGAGGGTAGAGAAAATTGGTAACATGGAGCTCGAAGGTCTGTGAAAATATTAATCAAAGCAGCAGATAAAATAGTGACCTTGAATAACTTTGCCTGTAGAAATACATCTTATTGGTTTAACTGTAGTCAATTTGTCTTGCAAATCCAGTTCCTCAGTGCGCAGCCTCAGAGTCACACTGAGTTTGGATGGGAGGATTGGAAATACTCTCAGAACTCCACGCTGGTCTCTATAGGCAAGCTATTTATGGCATCAGCAATGAATGTCTCATGCCAGGAGCTGCTGAGAAGGATTTGTTCACACAGGGAGCCCGATAACTGGCCAGAAAAGAGAGGCTTATGCATACTGATATCTAAATTTCCTGCAATGTTTTACAAGTCTGGAATTCGACATTCAGAAGGTTCCTGTCAGTTTCCCCATTTACACAGTGCTGGTCAGGCAGGCCTCTGGAGGGGCTCTGGGGCAGCAGTTCTCTCTGGAGGCTGTGGGCGGGGCTAGGTGAAGTCTTCTTGGTTAGCCTGTCTTCTCTCATGGGTCCAGTCTGTGGGGAAGCAAGATGCACAGGCTGAACAGAGTGCAGAACCTCAAATCAGAGACTCCTGCAACAGCATAAAACAGAATGTGTAGAGAGAGCCTGCTTTAAAATCACACACAGACATTCACACATCTATCATCTATCAAATATGTATTTCAAAAGATTATATGACACAGAGATGTCATTGATTTTATTTGGGTGTGATAGGATTGTGGATGATCTACATTATATATATATATATATATATATATATATCTTAGTATTTTCTGCAATAAATACTAGTTATTTTATCATCAGAAAATCTAAAGGTATGTAACTGATGAATGTTTGAGCCCCCAAATCAGTATTGGATACAATTGGTGTTGAGTCTCAATGAATCTATTGAAATCTAATTTATTCAGGAAATCGCCGTAAATGCCGTACAACTGTCTTAGGCAGAAGCAGTGAAACACAGGTCCACCATCACTCATGAATTCATATCTTGTTTTGGCTAGTTACTTGGCATAGGCAGTTGTCAAACCTCTGAAATCTCTTTAAGATCTGAGCATTTTATTGTATGTTAATTATATGTCAACAAAAGATAAAAAAATTAAAAATCAATATAGGGTGAAATGTATGCATTCAGACACAAATTGAATGCAAATTAAATGAAGTAGTCATAGTTATCATAATAATAATTACTGTAATTATTATTATTCTACAAGTCCAATGACCTAGTCAGATTATTATTGTACAAATTGAATGGCCAGGTCAGAAAAATGTCTGCAGGAAACCAAAAATGTGACTTCAGTGATGCTGATAAAGCCTTTCTTTCCCCGGAAACAAATTCTTGAGGAGCAGTGGCTTATGGGAGACATTAGTGGAACCGAAGGAGGAGCCTGAGCACAACCCTTCGGCTTTCATAACTGAGAGAGTGATAAATGGTAGCAGGGTGGTGTCTGAACATCAGGACGACACAGAGCATTCTACTCCCAGAACCCTGCGGAGCATAAGCAGGAGACAACTTTGCTGGGGCAGGTTTCATTTTATAAGTAATAAAGTGGCCTTCAGATTATAACTTTTTGCTGTCCATGTTTGATACTGAGATATTAATGATGTGAGGGACATTTCAATAATAAGCAACTGTCCTTAACAGTTGAAAAAGCCTGTAACTTATTTCTTAGGCTTTTATTTTTTAAATTTCAATGGTGCAAAGTGAATTGAGAAATTAATCAACTAGGTACCGCTATAAATATCTAGCTAATGAAATGGGCTTAAAAAATAAAATGATTCCAGCTGTTATCTCAATCCTAATTTCCAGTTTTGTGGGCAGATACCTTGTGAGAATAATGATATTTTAAGTTTTTAGTGCATTATAGTTTTAAAGGCATTTCAGGCACATGTTTCCTGTGGATTGTCCTGACAACACGACAGGAAGTCAGGCTAGAGATGACCACTTTTAATTGTTTGAGACATTAAGTTCATCAAGGTTATATGACTTTCCCCCCAAATCCATTGCTAGGAATTGGATTTGACTCCCACTTTTGATTCATATACCAAGTCTGAAAGACTGACAAGTCTAAGTAACCAGAACCCAGTGTCAGTGGTCTGGGAAGCGCCATGCAAGCAAACACTGGGCCTTTCGTCATTGAGTTTGTGTTAGGGTTCAGGCAACCCCTGCTTCAGTGGTCTATGGATAAAATTGAGGTCATTGTAATACTTTAAATATCTCCAGATCATATTAACTCCCTGAGAAAAGAAGCATAAATCCCAATTCTCCACTACCCTCAATGGGGATTCAGAAGGGATTTGGCTTAACTACATAAAATGTCAATATAAAGTGTTAGTTTTTCAGCTCACCTGTTGCTGAAGGAGTCTGGAATTCTCTTTCTTTTTAAAGGGGTCCAAATCTGCTCTGTCTGGCTATAGTCCTCCCTAAGATCCTGAAAGTCTGGGTCACTCTGAGAAGTAGGCAGCAAGCCTGGCTTTCTGTTCTCTTTTCCACAGAAACATCAAAGTGGAATACCTTAGTTCCCTTGTTTCAAGTACTGCTCAAGAAAAAATCGCTCATCTCTGTTAACAGTTCTTCTCTCTACTGGGCTCAGAGTTGGAGCCCAGAGACTGAATGGAGAACTAATCTCTGAAGTCGGAATCCAGGCTTCTCTGAATTCCCCATCTTCCCTCTTTCCCACCTTGGAATACACATGTGCATGTGTGTGCGCTCTCTCTCTCTCTCTCTCTCCCTCTCTCTCTCTCTCTCTCTCTCTCTCTCTCTCTCTCTCTCACACACACACACACACACACACACACTCAAAATCTTTAGCCCAACCCCCTTTGAAAACAGCCTGGTCATCCCACCTCCTCTTCAGCACATAGGTCAGACTGCTCCAAATAACTGACCCCCACTATGGGACAACTCAGGACCCCCGCCTCATTATTCAGTTGCAGCAACAAGATTAAAACACATGAGAAGGTGAGTGCACAATCCTAATAGAATATAGTGAAATGCTAAATGAGCCGCCTGTACTGGGAGCACTGTGGGGCTCAGGGCCAAAGAAGGCCTCATAGGCTGGTGTGGTTGGGAAGCCTGCATGGGAGGACAGAGGTGTGCCGCGTCCTGATGCAGTGGAGGGTTTTGGTAGGAGAGGTCCTGCTTGCATTGATTGTACTTGAGGGGATTTTTAACACATACAACAGGTTCTCTAACTTCCTCTCTTTAATAGAAACCTTAAGGAGGTCAGAATGATTGCCAGATATTTGGTGGAATCGACTGATGAACAAGGCTCCCACCAACTGAGATAAGGAAGGCAGCAGGTTCAAGATGTTTGCAAGGGAAAAAATGGAGAGTTCAATTTTGGACATTTTAAGTTTGGTATCCAAATGGTGATACCCATTAGCCAATTAGATGTATGAGCCTGAAACGCAGAAGAAAGATGGCAGGGTAGGGGGGCAGGGGAGGGAGATAGAGAATTGAAGTTGCTGGGATGAAAACAGCCTCTCAAAGAGGAGGAGATGGAGAGGGGATAGGCACTAGGCTTGAGCTCTGAGTCCAGGGACTCCATAGGACGCCAATTCTGGCATTCTCAGGAATTGTGCCTTTCAGATCCTTGGACTTCCCTTCCTTGCACCCCCACTCCAGCCAGGGGACTGAAGTCCAGTGAGCTACCTTTACAGATTCTGCTGCCTCAGCCAGGCACCACTGCCATCTGCTGGGAGCTCGGGGGCTCCTCCTGTGGACAGTTGCATCCTCTGGGTACCTGGAGTTGCCTCTGGCAGAGCAGTTTTAGTTGGATTGCTTGAGGTCCCAGAGGTGGATGGGCTGGTGACAGTGTGGATGTGGGTGCAGAGGAGTTACCAAAGTCAGCCTGTGCCCTTAAGTTGAGCAACTCCAAATTCTTCCTCCTGGAGCCACCAAGCTCCACCACATCCACAGGACTCCAATTCTAGCCACACACACACTGGAATGGTCTTAGAACTGTCCCTTCTCTGACCCTATCAGCCATGCTTATCTGTTTGACCTTCTCTTCCCTTGGAACTTCTCCCCAGGAGGTTTCTTCATCCCTCATTCAACTAGATGTTTGGCAAGTCTAGCAGATCAGGTTGCCAGACAAGCACAGATAGGCATCAGCCCTTGTAGTGGGACTTTCAGGCACTGACAGGGGCCTACATTCGGACTTTTCCTCCTTCTTATGAGCATGTCTCACATGTTAGTTCCCCTGAAGCTCACTGGTATGGAGCTCCATACAGCTGACTTAGTGCAGCATTTGAAAAGATGGTATCTTCTCATGTATCCTGATGATAGTATCTTCTGGGTATCTTTTCTAAAACCTCTTGATCATTAGCCTCAAGGAAACAAAACTTCATCTGGCACCAGTGAAGACAAGGCACTTGCACAGCAGTTTGATAGCCATTTGATATTTAGCCACTTTTTAGGCAAAAGTATGTAGAAGACTTCTAGATAGTCACTACACTTTTTGAGTGATTTTGAAAAGTTCATGGGAATGTGCATATTAAAATCACACATTCATCTTATTAATTTAAAAATTATGTTCAGGCTTTCTTTACCTTTTGGGTTTCAAAGTTTTTGAAAAGTTTATTAGCATTAGGAATCTTCATATGCTGTAAGGAGTATTTATTTAGCTAGTTTTTGCTTCTAGAAATTGAACACAGGTCCTTATGGTTGCTAAGCTTGTGTTCTACCGCTGAGCTACACTCCAAGCCCAGTGTTTATTTTTGAGCTGGGGCAGGCCCGGAGTGGTCTTGTCCTTGGACCACTTCTCTCACTATAACATATAGATCTGCAGGGATGGGCTGATATCCTGTGGACAGGTATCAGTTCACACAGAATTTATGAAGCATTCAGTGTTTACGGTGACTGATTAGGTGTCTCTGATTCATTTGTGCAATGCCACATCAGTCTATAAATATTTTGGGTATCATTCCCAGTTTTAGATGTCACTGTTAATGTACTGATATGAGAACTTACCTTTTGTGGAATTATTTTATTTACTTACCACATTGGAAAATTATAGCAATCCCCAGAGGTAGGTGGGAAAAATTTCATATTCATTTTTTTTTCCTTTGAAATTTGGAAAACTCAAAATCACAGTGGTTATGCCCCCAACGACACCAGGAACAATATCAATACTGTCTTTTGAACTCAGGGCCCTTAGCCCTAGCAAAGTACCCTTTCCAGCAGCTAACTCCCCTTTTCAAGGTTCTTCTGCCCTTTGGGTCATTGTCTACATGGATTTGGGTTTCTCTTTTGAGTTCCTGTCAAGGAGAAAAAGCAGAAGCCTTTGCTTGTGCCTATTTTTCATTGTTTTTAAAAAGTGATATTTCTCCCTCATACGTGGTTGGGAGGGAATGTCTTATCTAAATTTAAATATGAGGATGTAAACTTATACATCAATGTGGAGGATTGCTGAGGGGGCATCTGGTGGGTGATGACAGGAGTGTGAGGGATGTGAGGTTGTGAGCAGGTGTGTGAGCAGGTGTGATGGAGCCTGGCAATGTCATTTCCTCTCCACAGGGTAATTTACAGTGGGACACTCGACACAGCAGGAAGTGGGGAGTAGATAGTGTAAGAGCAGCTGGAACACCTGGAGAAACCTTACACTTGGAAGAAGTCTTGGATTCAACATCTTTATCACTTTACTACGTGGTATGGTAACTTATCTTTCTTTGGATGTTTATGTGTGTGTGTGTGTGTGTGTGTGTGTGCGCACACACACACGTGCACATGTGCATGTTTTCCTCATTACAAGCCAAACTTCCAGATGGAAGGAATGGGATTTAGCCTCATTTGATCCCTGCTTTATCTGGCTTAGTGCTGGGAACAATGTACGTGTTTAGAACCCATCGTTAGTTGATTGATTCCTTCTGTTTCTGATGGTCAGGGAGACATATAGATTATTGCTCCTCAAGCTGCAATTAAACAAAGAAAGCCTGTGAGCCCCAGTGAGGGAAATCTGTGAACAGTCATTACTTCCCTCCACTCTCTTAAGAGGTCCAGACAGAGGTGATGCCATTTGGATATGCAAGTGGATTTTTCAGGTAAAGTCTAACAAAATAATTTGAGTTAGTATTTGGGAGAGTTTGTCCATAATAGTCCATCTCAAGAGGATTTTGCTTATCTGGCCATAATAATTTTACAGAAATGATGACTTCCCTTAGAGAATTGCCTGATGGTCCATGTCACCCTGGATTTTTGTACTGACTGTTTGCTGGCAGTAGAAACTCGGTAGTAGAAAGGACAAAATGAAGGTGAGGACTCCGCACCAAGAGGATGCTGTGGAAGACTACAAGAATGGTTTCAAATTATTCCTATGCCTTTTTTATCTCTTCCTTGTAATTGACTGTCCAGCTTTTCTCATCATGTCTAGACTCCTATAATCCACTCCTTAAATATGGCTGAACTTAATTTTGCCAGCGGGACATTGGCTAACATGATACAAGCAGAAAATTGAAGAGAGGGTTTTCCTTGAGATTCTGCCCTCTTGTCACTCTTGCAATCTCAGGTCGCCCTGTGAACAAGCCCAGGCTAGCTGTCTACGTGTGAACCATGTGGCCCAATTGCCTCTGTTGTCTCAATCAATAGCCACCTGTTATAGTTTAGCTGTGGTGTCCCTCAAAAGCTCATGTGTGAGACAAGGCAGGAAGGTTCAAAGGAGAAATGATTGGATTGTAAGAGACTTAGCCTGATCAGTGATTTAATCCCCTGATAGGGGTTACCTGGGTGGTAACTGAAATAGTAGGATATGGCTGGAGGAGGTAGGAATTGGGGCGTGGCTTTGGGTATACATTGTATACATTTGTATCTGGAGAGTGGAGTTGCTCTCTCTGCTTCTTGATCACCATGATGTGAGCTGCTTCTCTCTGCCACATACTCTGCCATGATGTTCAACCTCACCTTGACCCCAAGGATTGGAGCCAGCCTTCTATGGACTAAGACCTCTGAAACTGTGAGCCTTCATATAAATTTTTCCTCCTCTATAGTTGTTCTGGTTGGGTCTTTTAATCACAAGATTGAAAAAGCTGACTAAAACATGGGCCAATCTGTCTTCATAACAGAATCCTACATTTGCTCCATGGCCACAAAAGGAATACTAATTGCACTTCCTTAACAAATTCTGCTTTGTGAGAAGTAAAGAAAGGAGAATTATAGTTGATGAATTTTGATTAACACAATGTGAGACTTACTTGTTTCTTTTGGGGTTAAATCAGAACTTCTCTTTTCATTTTGAGTGTTGTTGAGATAGTTATGTAAGAAATAGCCTTTTACCTTGCTATTCTGAAAAGTTTTTTTTCCCCATTTGTCTCATTAAACACTTGAGAAAAAAATCATCTTGTTAGTAATAAAAAACATTACATTAAAAAAAAAAACCAAAAAACCATCCAAGCCCACAAAGCAAAGCCACATTAGCTAACGTGACACAGCTGACTGCAGACATGTAAGTAAGCCCAACTGAACTAGCAGAAGAGCCACCCAGCTGAGCTCAGTTCAAGTTGCCCTTGTGTTGAATTCTGAGCTAAGTGGTATGCTTTAGGCCACTAAGTTCTGAGATGGTTATACAGAAAAAGCCAATGAATACAGTTCTCTTTAAATATTTTTTGAATGAATAAATTGAACAAATGAATGAGTAAATGGATGAATATAAGTAATTATTTTATTTAGTCTTTTCATTCCACAAATAAATAATTTAATTATAAAATAAAAAAATGAAAATCAGTAACTAAAATCAGAATAGTTAAATAACTTGGCTAATGTTAGGCAGAGAGTTTGTGGAAGGGCCAGAATAAACAAACTATCTATTATTTCCTTTGAAAATAATGTCCCATCTTCCTTGAGAGCAGGGATTGTCTCCGTTTCTTTCTGGATCAGCAGGCTTTCTGCATTTTTCTATTGAAAATTGCTCTTTGAATCCATGGTCCATGACCACAGCACATAAGGCAAAATGTAGAACAGCTGTCATGAAGTCAGCCCCTCACCTCTTTCTCCCAGCTAGCCTATTCTCCTGCTTGGAGGCATTTGCTGTCAAAGGTTTTCATTTTTTGTTTTCTTGCTTGGTATACTTTCAGAGTTATGTCATACATTTGCTACAGAGGATGGTGAGTGGAAGGCAGCATTTGTTTCTACAAATCAAAGAAATAAGGCAAAGGTGCCAATATACAGCCCATTCCTGTGCCTCCCTTCCAGCCATCTGGTATACCACCTACAAAAGCCACACTATCTTTGGACACAGGATTGAGATAGAAAATAATCAAAGCTGATCAAAATGCTCAAAGTAAGCATTCTCTCCTGGCTTACTGTGATCTATATCTTCCCTGATCAAATGAAAGAAAACTACAGCATCATGACAACATAGGGGATTCTCTGGACACTGGCCAAGATCCATGTCCTTAATTGTTTTGTCTGGCTTGGAAACAATGGAACTGTGTCTCCAAAGTGTAAGGCTCTGAGAGCTTGCTTTGGTTTGCTACCCTGTAGAGAGAGTTGTGCAAAGAGGATCTTGACACCATGGGGCCTGGGAGCAGGAAGAGACAAAGGAGAATGGGAGGAACAAATTAGGAGCATTTAGGGATGGCGATTTGCAGATATGATAGAGAAATGAAGAGGGTAAAGTATGAAAAAAGGGCTTGGATGTTTTGGGAAGTAGCTATTATGCCATGGACATATAATACAATTCTGTAGAAGCTGGATTGATGAAATTATTAAGTAAAGGAAGGGAAGATGGAGGACTTTAAAATTGAACATAGCAAGTGGAGACTATGAACATGAAGTTTATTTTTGGCTATTCTAAGAGAGGCAGAGATGGGACAGTGGCAGAAAATAATAGGATAAAGTTTTAAGATAAGCTTTTTCTTTTTTTTTAATGACTTTTAATACAGGGAAGTTCAAACATGTTTGAGAATGGGAAGAAGATCTAGAAAAGACCAAAAAAAACTGTGGGAGAGAAGTCTTGAATAAGAGGGACAGAGTCAGTTGTTTTTAATGATTTACATAGAACATATCATTTTTTCAAAGTGCTTCTTTATCTCACAGGTGTTTCTTATTATAAATACACTTGCATGATGTACAAATTTACAGATATGTTTCCTCTTTCGAGTAAGCCAAATATTTTTTATGGGACATTTTAACTTTTTTTTATAATAATAAGAAAAATTTGATTATCTCTTCCTCTCTTCCTTTTCCTTAATACATTCTCCTTTTATAATCGCCTCTCCCTGGCATACTTGACTTTTCAGCACTTGTCCTACTTTTTGCCAGAGGTCATGGAATGTCACCAAGCCTGGACTCTCTTTTGTTTCGACACAGCTCCACCAACTTGTTCTCTGGCCCAGTGTTATTCTGCTTCCCCCAGTTTTTCCACTGTCAAAATTTTACAGCTCACTTCTTTTCTAAATGTATACTTTAGGCAACCACCGTCTTCCTGCTCTAGGGTGATATGGAAGTTCCCTGGCCCTTGGGTGCATCTGATACACACTCTGTAGCCTTTCATTGTGACAGTCTTCACAGGGGACAGGCCAGCTGTCTCTTGGCAAATCAGTCATTGTTCTTCCCACACTACATCTTAGCTATGTGTCATGGGAGCTTCATGGACCCTGGTAGCATTTTTCTGTGTGCCAGGTATTCCTTAAGACAGGAAAACTGACTTCTTTCCACAAGTTTCCCATTGAGGAAAAATCCTTCTTAACATCTCCCTGTACCTGCCCATTCTAATCTGCTCCTTTTGTCCTGCATTGAGGCTTGTCTTTTCTTTGGAGGTGAACTCAAGGTATGGCATGTGACATCTCCCCTAAAGAGAATCAGAGTCTAGGACACAATCAGAAGACCCTTCAGATGCTATAGTCTGGGAATCTCTTGCACCTGGAAGTCAGGAAGGCGGATGGTTTATTTTCTGTACTCTAAGTATCTTGTTCAGTATTCTCTTGTGTCTTCTTTTACTTCTCTCCACCGAGCACTTTTACTGGTAAAATTTTTGCTGGGATAGATACAGTTATGAGAAGGCATAGTGACACTAGGGGAAGGCAGTACACTATCTTGCATGCTGGCTTAGATACCCTGTCCTATCTCTGCTTGCTGGTAAGACAGCCCCAGTGACCGTTCTTAAAGCTTATGCAAAGGCTTAGACATTGCTCTGTGATCAATGCTCTCCTCTTCTTCACCACCTTGCAGTCTATCTGGCTCTGCCACATTGCCCACTTGCATAACAAGATTGAACCTCATCTTTATGTTCTGTCTCTGACAACTTGGAATCCTAACTTGCCCTGAACTGAAAGAAAAGGGAAGAAAAAGAGGAAAAAACCTCCTTCATTGAGAATTCATTCCAGCACGGAGCTTGCCTTCAGGTCCCTTCCCACGCACTGCCTGCAGCTCCTAGCATCCTATCTGCTCAACTCAAATTCTGCGTCCGCCTTGATAAGAGCCGGGGTGTAATCAGCGCAGCCGCAGTTCTCCGGCTCTGATTTCCCCTTGTGGCTTCTGCATTCCTGTTGATAATTAAAGGAAGCTTTCTTGCCGTGCTGAAGGCTATATAAAATAAGTTAATAAGTAATAAAGCAGTTGGAGCTGAGCCAGAAACCTGCGGCCGCTGCTGTGGTTCCCAGCCTGTGGTGTAGTGACGAGGGGGGAGGAAGCTTGGCTCCCAGTCAGCCTTTTGAACTGGATAGCTGAGAGGGTGAACTCACACTCCACTGAAGAATGTGAGAGCCTTGGCCTTGAATGAGGTGGATCATGGGTCTCCTTTCCTGTCTTCCCAACTCACCTTCTCTCCTTTCAAGCCCCAGATTCTTTCATTTTCTTTGTCAATTCACAGCTGACTCCTATTTTCTTCAGTTTAAAGAAATGCAGCGTGGATGTGCCTTCTAAGTTGTAGATCTCTCAAGCCTCCATTTCTTCTCCTCCGTTTCCAGGTTGTACCTGGACACCATGTTACTGATCAGTGCCTTGAAAGAGACTGTTTATTTTGTGGTTGCTGAGTGTCTGCTTTTTGAATTCATCAGGGTTCTCCAGAGAAGCAGAATTAATAGGGAAGATCTGTCAATCATCTGCCTACCTACCTACCTATCTCTAGCTAGATAGATACAGATATGCATATAGTCATCCCTCGTTATCTCTGGAGGATTGGTTCTAAGATGCCTTGTGTCCCCAAATAAGTGAATGTTTAAGTCCCTAAAAATGGGCTGTATTTGTGTAAAAGCTACACAATCCTCCTGTATACTTCAAACCCCTTGCAGATTACTTGCAATACCAAATGCTAGGTGTTATACTCTATTGTTTAGGTAATAATGACAAGGAAAAGATTCCGTACATGTTCAGACAGATGCAATTTTTTTCTCCAGTATATATATTTTTAAAGTTGTAGATGGACACTATACCTTTATTTTATTTATTTTTATGTGGTGCTGAGGATCCAACCCAGGGCCTCACTCATGGAGAGGGGCACTCTACCACTGAGCCACAACCCCAGCCCCTCCAGTATTTTTGATCCAAGATTGGTTGAATCCACAGATTCAGGATTTATTAGAGGGGTGGTATTTATTAAGAAAATTGGTTCATGTGATTTTGGAGTTTGAAAGAGACCCCTCCCAGAGCTGGAGAACCAGAGAAGTCAGTAGCCTGGTTTAATCCAAATCCCAAAGCCTTAGAACCAGGGAAGTTGATGGTGAAACTCGTGGTCTGAGACTGAAGGCCCAAGAGCCTGAGGAAGCACAGGCATAAGTCTCGGAGTCTGGAGGCTGGGGACCTAGGGTTCTCATGTCCTAGGTCAGAGAAAAGGGCACCCACCTTTTAAGAGAAAGAGTGCATCTACTTTCTCTGCATTTTGTGCTCTCTGGGCCCCCCACAGACTGGATGGTGCCCCTGCTCACAAAGGGTGAGGGTGGATCTTCCTCATGTAGACCACTTATTGAATTGCCAGTTTCTTCTAGAAACATCCTCACAGATATACCCAGAAACACTACCATCACCAGCTGTCTGGGTATCGCTTAACCGAGTTAAGTTGGTACCTAAGATTAGCCATTGTACTTAGGCTCTCTTGAAATGGATATAGGTCATTTTCCTGTTCCCAGAGGCTTTTCAAAAGCCCCCTGTAATGAGGCTCAGATTCCATTATAGCCACGGAAACTTCCGGTGCAGTGTTTGGTCCTGGAGGAGTGGGGTGGTGGTGAGCTTGCTTTGATTAGTCACAGATGCCTTGCTTGAATTCCATCCACCCCTGGCACAAAGAGAGGGAATAGTTGAGGCCACTACTCAGGTTATTTGGGTTAAAAAATAAATAAAATCCGTATCCTTAACTTCTCTGTCAAAGAAGGTGATATTGGGTTGTGAACGAGCCAAGATGCCTGTTTCAGTGAGTGTCACCCATGCTTATGACACACGTTGGCTTCATCAGCTACCCATGTGGTTCTTTGCACAGAACAGGCGCAGCACTAGACAGGGCTGGCGGGCAGTTCCAGGAGCACCCCACACTGCTAGAGCCACCCTTCTGTGCCCTCGCAGCCCCTATACCCACTGGCACGAACACACAGCATTAACCAAATTACCTCTCACTCCCAACTGCCCCTTCTGATTCTGAGGATTATTCTGTAATTATCTGCAGCTGGTTCCTGGCCTCCAGCCTTGACTTCCTAAGCTTCCATTTGCATACCTTTCTCTCCATCCATCTCTTGCTATGGACTTCATAGGTACCTTCAAAACCTGACCAGTGACCCCTTTTCCTTCCCGAACACTGAGGTCTCATCTCATAGTTGCTCTGCATAGCCTGTTCTCCCAGAGTTATCTTTGATAGGTTCAGAATTCGTCCTTGATACTCTATCCAAACTTGGCTCCTGACTCCAACTCCTCTTAAAGCCTTTCATGGTGAAAGCTGACTGTAGGGCCAGTGATGAAATAGTTGCCAGCACACATCCATTTGCCGATTCATCCTGAGATCCCAAAGGTGTAATTACGATAACTACCACTGGAATTAATCAACCACATTCCAAAACTGAGCTGCCACGATGCACGGGGGAGTTAAGGATAGGGGCCTTATATTTTTAGCTCTCAAATCTAAGTAGAGGCCTCCACTACTCGACTGCCTTGCAGTCACAAAGGCACCATTCACCGAGGGTGCGATGGAAACGGAGCCTCCTCAATTGTGTTGTGTGACTTGGATGGAAGCTTTGTCCATGTGGACGAACCTTTCCTTCCACGCCAAGATGCAACACTAGATTATAGAGGAGTCAGAACACAGTGATATACTTAGTCACTGCATGTGCCCACTTTACTTCTTTCCACATCACCCCAACACACTTAAAATTGCTGTCCCTATTTTTCCCCATTATTGTTCTTAACTCAAATATTCCCTACCAGTCAGGATCTTTGTTCTGTTTGCATTGGTCAATCCCCTTCCTAACATATACCGAGTCCTGCTTCCCTCTCTGTTGTTCCAGACACATTTCTAGGAAGATTTGCCTTAGTGGATTTCTTTGCGATGGGTATTGGCAAGTTTATGTGGTAGCTACCTTTCCTCAGGTAGCCTTTGGGATTCTTTTCTCTTGAAAGTTTGGGAGATCACAGGTTCTTTTCATTGTCATGAAGATCAGGGGTCAAATTAAGCTACAAAATATATCCTTCCAATGTAGATGTACTGACCTGACCTTGGTGACTACCTTATCTCCACTCATTTATTTGCTGTTCCCTTAAGGAGACTGAATCAGGTTAGCTCCAAGTATATGATTGATCATCAAACATATTAGGTATGCTGTACTTGTTATTTTCTGAGTGATCATTATTAGAATTCAGGAACAAACAAGAGAGCTAGGATCTGATATTATATCAAGGGAGGCAAACATCTCACAATTAGTTACAAAATAGTTCATTATATTTCCTTTAGAGTACCTTGAGAGACAGGTCTATTAGGCTGTGGGAGCAGACTGTAGGGAAACTAACTGGGCTTGAGAGTCTGAGGAGACTTCTCAGAGCTGGGGTTGAAATTTGAACACAGAGTAAGAATTTGTTAGTTAACTAGGTGATGTGATGGTGAAGGAATTGGAGAATGCAGATGAGCTAGCATTTACTGTCTCAGGTGGAGCCTAAGGCATGCAGGAAAATGTCACAGTGAAGAAGCTGAAAGAAGTCTGGAATGACAAACCTATAGAGAGGTTGGGGGAGCATGGCCTACAGGTCAACAGAGGTCAGACCAGGGATAGCTTAGAAATCAGGTCAAAGATACTGCAACAACTCAGCCATGTTAACAGGCAGAAAGTTTATAGGTGATTATTCTGGAAGGAAATAGGACTGGGCAGAGAAATAAATTGAACTATGATACAGTCTGAGCAAACATGTCTCTCTGTCCTACAGGGAAGGCCCCTCAGAGTTGCTGCAAGTTGAGGGGTCACTTCCTCAGTGACCATTTCACCAGTGGCCAAATTCGAACCTCCCTGGGGAAGGGTGTGTGATCTTGGCTGAGGTAGCATTCTTCATCTGATGGTCAGTCCTGGAGAGGAATTTGGCTGAGAGGTTTCATGTGGTGTGTCTGAAGCTGCTGTGGGAAGGTGTGCTTCAGTCCTGCAGAGAGGAGCTTCTGACTACCAGGGCATCCACTAGAGACGTTTGCCTAAGTCCGGTGAGAAATCAGGGCAAGGTTTTCAGCCTGAGAGTAAATATATATATTTGTTTGTTTGTTTGTTTGTTTTTTTGGAAGAGATTGTTTCTGCTGTTGCATGGAGAGTGGATTGGGAAGGTGGCAAGATTGGCTCCAGAGATATCAGTTAGGAAACTACAGGAGGAACTTGGCAGCAGATCACAATAGGTTGGACCAGGTGGTCACAAAGGAGATAGTTACCCAAGTAACAATAGATCAGATATGAGAAAGAGACCTGGCAGTGAATTGATTGGAATGATGGATTCAACGTAACTGCGGAGTTATTGGCTGGAGCTCTGTGAGGACGGTGAGGCCTTTTGCTGAGCTATATAACTGAACAGGAGAATAGCCTTGAGTTCGAGTCAGCCATGCTGAATTTGAGATATTCAATTGAGATATGCAATTCTACAGCTCAGGAAAGATGTCTGGAAAGTAGATGTTCATGTTACCACTGTTGTATTCCATCATGAGGTGGCCTAGAAGAGACTGTGGAATACGGAGAGAATTGAAAAAGAAGCACAGAACAGACCCCATATTTCAAAATGAAGGGAGAGATGAGTTACTACCTAAAACAGAAGACAACTGGAAGATAAGAGAAACCTTAAGACAATGTAACGTCATGGAAAACCAGAGTGACATCGTGATGAAGTGTTTCCGATTCTTCTGTAGCAGGTGTGTTTAAGCACTTTTTATGTTGGAACAAAATGTTAGAGTATACTATGTGGAAATGTGGGTAAAAATGTGCTTTTATATTTCTTTTTTAATTTATTTTTATTTTTATTTTTTATTTCTTACATACATGACAATATTGGAATGTATTAAAATCATAATTATCCATTCACAGCACAATTTTTCTTAACTGTATATAAAGTATGTTCACACCAAATTATGCCATTATACATGAGCTCTCTTATTATTATTATTATTATTTGCATTATGTCATCATACATTTCCTTTTAAGCTAGAACTGCTTCATTCAATCTGTGGTCATTTGTCCTGCCCCCCCCATCTGAAGAATTTAACCCTGACACCCCTTTTCTGTAGTAATACACAAAGCAGTACCTGGTGAGGATCTGCTGAGAGCTGACCGTGTCCCAGCCTCTGTTGTGTGCTCCTGGGAACGTGAAGTCCAAGGCCAGGTCTTGGCTCTCAAGAGGTGGAAAGCATAATTGATAGAATAAGACCTCTGACTTCTGTAGGTGCACCTGAATTGCAAAACAAAAACTCCTCCTGAACAGCAAAGAAGAACAAATATTATGGGCTTGGGTGATCAGGAAAGGCCTAGGTGGGGACACTGGAGTCTGAATGTGGCTTTGAAGTTTGGGTAGGGCCTGAATGGTAGGGAAGCTCCTTCTGGTGAAGGGTAGGAGTCACACACAAGTTTAGAGAGGACAAAATCATACAGTTAGGGAGCTTGATAATTGAGAAATGCATAAATGGGTTGGCTTTGGAATGCTGCATGAAATAACTATTGTATTCACAATTCCTTAAAATTTTTAATTTTATTTTTAACCGATACACAATTGTGCGGGTTTATGGAATACAATGAGATATTTCAGTACATAGTATAATCAAATTTGGGAAATTAACATTCCCATAACCTCCAATATTTATCATTTCTTTGAGTTAGAACATTCAAAAATTCTCTCTTCTAGCTATTTTGCAATACAAAGTTAACTATTGCTAACTAACCCCAACCCTAACCCTAACCCTAACCCTAACCCTAACCCTAACCCTATGCTAGAACTTCCTCTTTCTGTCTAACTGGAAGTTTGAACCTTTAGTCAACCTTTTCAAACTCAGTAACCACCATTATTCTACTCTCCACCTTGATGAGAGCAACTGTTTTAATTCCCACCCTGGAATGAGAACATGCAGGGTTTCTGTGCCTGGCTTAAATACTCTAAATTCTTATACAGTTTTGGGGGCCTTTGAATATCTTGGTATTCAGTTTTTAATATCGCTTGAAGTTCTGAAATTTTCTGATGAAATATTTTTTATTTGCTTTTCTTTTGAATTTTAATTGGTGTGTGCTTTGCTTTGTGGTTTTAAATCTCAGATTGGCTGACTTTGACAATCAAGCCCGGAGGAGGTTTCCTCTGAAATGCAATCCAGTTAACTCCCACATCAGACTTCATTCTTTTATCCCTACCCCACCCAAAGAGATCATAGCTGTGCTTTCACTAATGAATTAGAGATAACAGGTTTAGTAATGGCTAAGAATCCAGATGAGTAATTCTTTGAAGCATCTAAAATCTGTGCTTATATATATTTACAATTGATAGACTGCAGAAAGGAGGAAACATGAACGTGCATTCAGAGTTGTCCCTTGGTGTGTGTGGGGGACTGGTTCCAGGGTCCCCATGGACATTGAAACACCAAAGTCTCATAGATGCTCAAATCCCTTACCTAAAATGGTGCAATATTTTCTTGTAACCCATGTACATCAATCAACTTTTGCAGTTTAAATCAACTCTAGGTGACTTTTAATACCTAATACAATGTAAGCACTGTGGAAATAGTTGTTACTCCATTGTTTGTGGAACAGTGGCAATGAACGTGTCTGTATGTGTTCAGTACACATGCAATTTTTTTCCCTCAACTATTTCTGATCCCTGATTGGTTGAATCTGAGGATAGAGAGGACATCTCTGTGTGAGAATAGCACTAGACCTAGGTTGACAGCATTATTTGTATATAGTTGATTTTTTTTTATTAAATGGTTGGCTACTGTCTGACTGTCTGGTGCTTTTATAAAGTTATGATACTCTTTATAGATCTGTGATCTTCAAACCTAAACTGCTGCGAGCTTATCTCTTCATGGCTGTCATGACTGTGACTACCCTAAAACTGACCAGCGGGAGAGAACAGCTCTGGTAGGCCTCTCCCACCTCCTTCATTGTGCAGTGCACAGCCTGTGCCATACACCACGGCTCTGTAAATGGTGTGTCTGACAGAGGTGTTGGGGCTGTGGTGTTTTGTTAGAAACACGCTGCTTCTCCATAGCCTTGGGATCCGTGCCTACTCTAATATCTGATGGATAGTTTGAATGAATAAAGAATTCCAGGTTGGAATTGATTTTTCTTTTTTTAAAATTAATTAATTTATTTTAATTAGGTATATATGACAGCATAATGTATTTTGATTCATGGTACACAATTGCAGCACAATTTAACATTTCTGTGGTTGTACACGAGTAGCGTTGCACCATATGTGCAGTTATATATGTACCTAGAGTAATGATGTCCATCTCATTCCACCTTTCCTGCCCCCCTGTACTTTACCTACCCTCCCTCCCCTTTGCCCAATCAAAGTTAGTCCATTTTCTCCATGCATTCCCCCATTCCCATTATGGATCAGTATCCACTTATCAGAGAGAACATTTGACATTTGGTTTTTTGGGATTGGCTTACTTCGATTATCATGATATTCTCCAACTCCATCCATTTACCTGCGAATTCCATAATTTTATTCTCTTTTAATGCTGAGTAATATTCCATTGTGTATCTATACCACAATTTCTTTATCCATTCATCTATTGAAGGGCATCTAGGTTGCTTCCACAGTTAGCTATTGTGAATCAAGCTGCTATGAGCATGATTTTTCTCCAAGAATGTGGAAGGCCATGTCCCCTTTTTTTCTATTATGTAGCATTGCTGCTTAAAAGGCTATTATATTTTGACTTCTGACTCTGTGTATGAGCACTTTTAAGTCTTTGGATAGTTTTAAGACCTTCCTCTTTGACACCAATGCTATAAAAGTTTCTAGATACTCAGTTATCCTCTGCTGTGCTGCTTTGTTTTGGTGGAGGACATTGCGCAGTAGCCTGGGAGGTACACTTCTTGACACAATACATGTGTGCAAATTCATTTTAGTCTCTTATTTGATATTTTGTCTGGATATAGAATTCTAGGTAAATGTTACTTTTTGTCTTGGAATTTTGAAAGAATTGATTGATCGCCTTATCACTTACAGACTTGCTGCTAATAAGGCCACGGTCATCGTGATTTCTCTTCCTTAATGTGACTCGTGTGTTCTCTTAGAAAGTGTTTGGTTCTCCTTTTTATCCTGGAGATTCTGACATTTTATAGTAATATGCAAATATATGAATCTTTTTTTTTTTAACTATTTATTATGTTGGACTCTTGGTAGACTATTTCAATCTAGAAACTCATGACTTGTAACTTGGGAAAATTTTGTATTACTAATATATTAGTTAATTCTCTTCCTTGGTATTAAATTATTTGGCTATTCAATATGCTAATCTAATTCTGAAAATTTTACATTTTTTAAGCTTCTGTTATTTTATATTTCCTCATCTATTTTTTACTCTTTAAGATATTTTATCTCCTTTTCCATCTTCCTTACATGGAGTTCTTTATTTTACTCTTGTATTTTTAGTTTCCAAGAATTTTTCTTGTTCTTGGAATGTTCTTTTTAAAAAATAGTATCATGTTCCATTTCATGGACTCAATATCTTTCCTTATCTCTTTGAGGACACTGATAGTGATTTTTTTTTCCTTCTGGAACATTTTCTCCTTTATTATAAATATTAACTCATATTAACTGAACAAGTCAATGGTTTTCACCAGGACATTTCTGGGCATACATCCGTTGTCCTTCAATAATAGGCACCCGTCCTCCTGCCCCCTCTTGACAGGTCTCCCCTTCCCTCATAGTCCCTCCTGTACTTTCAGGTCACCTTCTTTCTTTTCCTCCTTCCACCCTCTCTTCCTCCCTTCCTCCCTTCCTGTTTCCACATACGAGAGATGCAGGACCTGCCTCGCTGTCCCTTGTTTATTTCCCTTAGCATCATGACCTCCAGTTCCATCCATTTTCCTGAAATGACAAGGTTTCATTCTTGAAAGGTCTATTTTTTTATTTAAGAACTTCTTTTGCTTATTTGTTTTGGTTTCCATCCTTCCGTTTTCAGGCTTCCCTCCAATATCTGATGATCCATGGCAGTAATTAATATTTGAGAGAGAAGTTATGAAAGGTGGCCTCTGCCTCAGGCTTCTCCACCAGCTAGTTCACTGATGAGTGACTGGGCTAGGCTGTTTCACTGGGCGGCTCAGTTTAGCCAGAAGGTGGTCCTGTAATCTCCTTCTGCTGTTTTTATTCTAGAAGTCAATTCAAGGATGCAGCTGTGAGTCTCACTGTTCAGGATATAAACCTTTCCACAATCCCTGTGCAGGACCTCAGGGTCCCCAGCTGTGCAATGTCTCTTTGAGACATCCTTCCAAATTGTCTAGGAAACATCTAGTCTTTTCCTGGGCAGGCGGACAGGACAGAGAATGATATTTCCCTGTTATTTTATTTTAGTCTTTGTAGACATAGGAAACCTCTTGGCCTTGCTTTTAATGGAGCCTTAGAAAGGAATTGAAAGCCAAACTTCATTTTTAATCTTCCATATTTAACCTGCACCAAGCGCTCCTCCTCAGAGCCCACTGAGCTCAGGCCCTCCAGACTTCCACATCTCTGCAGCCACAGTGAACTCAACCAAAAGCTGAGGATCCAGGAAATTCTCTCCACCATCTGCAGCCTGCCTCCAGGTGTGGAGGTTTCTAATCCTTAGGGTCATCTCTGGTGGCCCTTTTCAGGGTCACCAAAAGGGCACCTCACCAGGGTTCTGTTTGGATTCCAGAGCAAACAAAATCTGCGGTCTCTTGGCCCGGCCACATGCTGTGACTTCACTCAGCCTGTGGTCTCCTGGAAGACTCTGCTGCCCCCAAGGAGACCCTGAGGACCGCCAGCCCGACCTTGCAGCCCAGGCCTGTGGCCCATCACCTGCAAGCAGCCTCCCTAGCCTCTTGTCTTCCCATTTCCTTCTCTTCTTACCCCTGGACTTTGTCCAAGTCACTCTTCCTACCACTGCCCCTTGCTCACCATCTCTGTTGGAAATACATCATCAATATGTATTTTTTCATCTTTAGTCTCTTCACAGAATTCTGACACCTTCCCTTCACTTCACTTAAGCTGCCCATATTTTCAAACTCATGAGTTCTTTTTTTATGCCCCTCCCTGCCTTTTTTTTTAAATTTGGAAAGCAGATTTTTTTCTTTTTGATATTTTTGCTTGATGTGTAATAAAAAATGCTTTCAAGCAAAATATTTTGCTTATGTCAGCATACTACCAAAGTTCATATTAAAAATTTTATTAACATACAACCTTTGTATTTGATTCACAAATTGAGAAAGAGAAAAGTTGAAGTTTGCATCTGTAATAAATTTATCATTAATACATATGCATATTTTAGCTTTAATAAATATACGTCTATGTATTTCAATTTCTTCTCCTTTAAAAATGAGGCATACTCTTGTTTACAATATTTTAATACATAATGTTAAGCAAAAGTTGTGAACTAATGGACAAATTAAAACACACATGTTTTAGAAACTATTTGAAATTTAACTAAATATTATTCCATCCAAAAAGCACTTACGGTCTGATGTTGGGGATTCCTCCCCTTTCTATCTTATTGGAACCCTGGCTCTTCTGAGGATGCTGTCTGCTTCAGTTGTCTTGAGAAGGGACAGTTACCTGCTCATCTCACAGGGCATGAGGACACCATCAGCCATCGCTCCCTTCCTTTGACAACCTGAACTTTCTAACTGCCTTAATTCCAGGTATTCTTCTTTCCTGGCTGAGGACATTGTCCCCTGGATCACAGACCACTTCCATTTTTCGCAGGACCTGTGCTGTGATGAGTGGCTTGTCCTTGAGTGCAAGGGGAGAGGGGTGTCCCATAAATGGCCTATGCTAGCTTGGACAAGCTCAGCTGAGCATCACCTCGGAAGCCCTTCTGTGCTTTAGCCCTTGCTCTGCACTCACTGCCTGGGGTTTGGGCTGCACTTCAACCTCAGATTTTTCTTTCCTTTCCTTTTTCCCAGTCTGCAAGCCTCCTTTATGACTTGACTTCTTCCCCAATTAGCCTAGACTGCATTTCTCCACCACCCTCAACATTTTATTAGTAATAAGAGAAGATGACATTTATTAAGTTCACTCTGGGCATTAGGAATGTTACTAACCATTTTTCATGGATAGTCATATTTCATTCTTTAAAAAAGCTCCATAGTTAGATGTTGTTATTATACAGTTGAAGAAATTCTGACCAAACAGGGTTGGTTGGATTCCTTGCCTCCAGTGGTGCAGCTGGAACAGTTGCACTGAGTTTCTCTAGAAGCTCTCCTCGGTGAAGCCATGGTGCTAATGCCCCCATCCCTCATCTTGCAGTTGCCCCCGAAGGATTGCAGTTACCCTCTTTGATGATTGCATTTGCCTCTTAGATGGTTCTTGTTATCCACTTTTCTAATCTCATATTGGGGATTCTGAGAGCTGCTAGAGAAAGTTGCCCCCCCCCCCCCACTAGGTGCATGGTGCCCCTATGAAATCATCTTCTTCAAAACCACCTGGGCTCTTCCATGACCTCGGTTTACATGGGTCACGTTAAAAAATTCTTTCTCTTGCTGCAGGGACTATTCTAAACTTTCTGCACAATCTTTATGTCCTCTACTTCTTTGATTCCCACCTCAATAAGTATTAGTCAGGATTATTAGATGTAAACTGTCTTACTGTCCTCCTACACACTGATAGATGGGCTTTATCTGCAACTCCTTTAGTCTCTTTCTCTTCAGCCAAAGGTAGTGATGCTTCTGTCCAGACTAATCCTTCTGTCTGGGCTCTGTACCATGCATTCTCCCATTTAGTCCCAGGGAAGGATTCTATCACCTATTTCTTGCTCTTTCTTCCATACTTTCTGTCTCCTCCTCTCCAATAGCCCCTTTCTCTCATTCTGGTCTATATTCTCCACTAGGAGACTTGAGTTATGTATAGGCCAAGATCCACCAGGAAGCAGATGGTATGCTCAGGATAATTTGAAAAGAACTTAATAAAGAAAATTTTTTGCAAAGCTCTGAGCAGGGTGTAGGGAAACTAATAGCACAGTAGACATGCAGGGCTGAGGGGCAGGAGGTTGGGAGTGGCTACTGAAACTCAGCAAAAGAGTTATGTGGGTAAGATCAGCTCAAGAGGATTCATTAAGGGATGGAGCTAGTCTAAGTTGACTCTGTAGGAAGGCCGCTAAGAAATAAATCCTACAGCTTCCTTCTCTCTATGATTCCTGCCAGAACTTCCTCATGGACCAAACAGAACTAGAAGCCAGAGGACAAAAGAGTCCTTGATATAATTATGGTCCACAGAGTCAGCCTCCTAGGGCACGAAAAAGGTGAACTGGGACCCAAAGTGGGTGGATCCACAGGGACAGACAGAAGACATAAACATTATGTGGAATAATTATTTTCCTGGAATGTCTTCACTCTAATTTTCATAGAAATGTGAATTTTAAAGGAAAATGCCCTCTTGAAATGATTGTCATTATTTTTATATAAATTTGGATGATTACATTTCATTGAGGGAAGGTCCTGATTTCTACAATTCATTGTTAAGTGGCCATTTTCTATATGACTTGAATACCGTAGGTGACAAACAAGTGATTAATTGAACTTGTTTTAGCTTCTGTTAACTTACAAAGGCTCTATTCCATAAAGAAACAAAAGAAAAAAAAAGAAAGAAAAAAATATTCAGGACCCTTTCCTACACACCATTATTACAAAGTAAAAAGGAAAGCAAAGCAGAACACGGTCCGATATCACTGTGGAGAAAGATCAATTTTAAAAGTAAGGAAGTGGTTTCCTACCATGTTTGGCTTTGGCTGCACCACGATCCATGATGGCCTGACTGTATGTGTCCAGGGCAGGACCAGAGGAAGCTTCTCTCTGAGTTTGCTGGCCTTGCACCTGCACAAACACCCTTTGAAAAGATCAGGGTGCCCTTGCATTGAGAGCCGGCCTCATTGCCCTTTCAGCAGAGCTTCCTCTTGCTCCCCTCTGTTGATCCAGCAAGTATCTTTGCTAAAATATTCCTGAAACAGAGCTATCTGAGGCTTCCCTGAAGATCCAGTGTGAAGGGGAGCTAGTGGGTGCTGGCTTTCTGGCGTTGCTGAGTGTCCTGTTTGCTCTGAAGCCCTGACTCCCGGTGTCTGTCTTGAGTCTGTTGAGGTGTACACAGCTGTCTCATGTTCAGGAAGGGCACATCATCACCAATTATTTTGCCCTCATTATGTCCTGAAATGGTGAAATTTTGCCACATGGATCCAAAAATCAACCATGGAGATATATTGATGATTGGTCTGGGGAGAGGGAGATGAGCACATCTTCGTTTTATCATGGAGTTAGGCAAATTTTTCAGAGAATTCCATTGTTTCTAAGAAAATTTGAAACATTCTTATTCATTTTCAGCCTCTATCCCTTCTTTATAATTACACTGGGAAATGTCTCCTGCCATTGGGCATGAAATAGGACAAGTATATTTCTGGTCACCATCCTTTGATACCTAGCCATCTGTTCTGGTCTATAGGCCGGGTGGACTGGACGGTTATTCCATAGCTAAGTGGACTTCAAATGGCAAGGCAATTCCTACAGAAACTTCTCAATACTCTAAGAAGTGATAGCACCTTCTGAGTATGCCACCAGATGAACAGAGGAGCTGCAGCCAGATTAAACGCACAATGGTTAGGGGATTGGAAAAGGCAAGGATGTACTTCTCAACAGGCTCCCTCATATAATTAAAAATTTAACATTGCACATGCACAGAATTTTAAAAAGACTGGTTTCAAATGAGGCTTTTATTCCATCTCATCACTTTAGAGTCATCTTCTCTATGTTCATCCTCTCCATGAATGTTTCCCAAGGACCTTTGAAGTACAGAGTTTTGCTTTAGATTTTGGTTTACAACAGGGAACAACAGGCAAAGCACCTGAATTCAAGGACTTATATTTGAGTGGGGCAGACGTGCTTGCAGCAGAGAACCCAGCAGCAATAAGGCCTGTGAAGAAAACATAAAGCCTATGAGGGGAAGCAGATGACATTTCAACCAGGGTGGTGACAGAAGACCTCTCTGAGGAGGAACCTTGAGTGGAGACCTGAATGGTGTGAGGCAGTTAACCAAGAATCTAAGTGAAGAAAGAATAGGGCACCATTAAACTCTACAATCTGTGTACCAATGCATGTAGAGGGCTTCACAGTTAAGGTAAGTGACACACCACACACAACACACACATACACATACACACAGCTATATTATATATGATCTCTCTCAAAAATATATTGATCTATTCTGTTGAATTTCTTCTGCCTGTTTGAATGACTATATGGTGACCTAGACAGCCATTCAACCCAGATCATGGTGCAATTATATTTGTAGGACTTTTTGATTCACATTCCAGAAGGCTCAAGATGGTAAGAAGCAGGGGCCAGAGACTAAACTTCTTCACCCATCAAGAAATAGGAGACCATTATTTCCTGGGTCTGAGTGGCTGCAATGGTCAAGTTTGAGTGGCTATATGGTCAAGTGCCATGGGATACCTGGGCTTTCCTGGAAGCAGAAAGTGTGCTGGGCTTGCTACTCAGACCTGGCCTTGTTGGCCCTTGTGTTGGCTCAGAGAGAAGCACACAGTGATAGAGTGGGGGAGGTGCGCTATATCTCCAGGGACCAGTTTGACTGGAATGGAGGCTTTGAAGAGAAGAAGAAAGAGAGAGAATATTAGGAATGCAAGTTAAATGGTGGAGGCTCTTAAACTCAGTGCTTCAAGCAAGTGTTTATAGATGAGTAAGCATTAGTTACCTCATCTCTAAAATGGGGATAATAATACGTATCTCAGAGGGTGAGAATGAGATGACATTATACATATAAAATGTTGAGCATTACGTTGGACACAGATTAAGTGCTTAATAAGGAATAACGGCTACTACGAAAATGAAAGTGGTGTTTAAGTATGACTAATGTGGCAACAGCAGTGCGCTGGAGCGCGGACATAGTGGGAGAGGGATCCCAGTTACAAGGTTGTTGAACTGTCCTCTGGAACACAGAGAGCAATGATAAGGCCGGGAAAGAGGGGGCCCACGAGAAATCATGAAGATCCCCTGGGACTATGCTGCAAAGGAGACGGAGGGCATCTGGTTTGCGCCTAGGTGTGGGAGAGAGTAAAGGGCTTCAGAGCAGGCAGTGCGCTGACTAGGAGGGTCACGTGGGAGGATGCAGAGGAGGAGTGGGCTGTGAGTGAGAAGAGGAGTTACAAGGGAGGAAGGAGGTGAGGAGGGTCAAACTAAAGCTGGGAGGTGAAACAGAAAGTGCAGAGGAGATTCACCCTGCAGCAAGGCCTGATCACCAGACAGGGGACAGTACCAAGGGTGAGCTGCTTTGACAGAGGTACAGACTTCAGTTGAGTCCAGGAAATAAGCCCTCTTCCTGCCTTTTCCCTGTCTCCCTTCCTGCCTTCTCCCTGTCTCCCTCCCTTCCTCCCTCCCTTCCTTCCTCCCTCCCTCCCTCCCTCCCTCCCTTCCTTCCTTCCTTCCTTCCTTCCTTCCTTCCTTCCTTCCTTCCTTCCTTCCTTCCTTCGTAGTGAGCTAAGTCCTGGAATTGAAACCAGACATATAAAGTGGAATAAAGGAGACCGATGCTGTCAAGATGTTCACTCTTAAGAGTGAGTTAGAAACAAATACTGGGGGCAAACGTGAGAAGGGGGTAATGATGTGATGAGTTATTTTAGATTGGGAGAACATTACTCAGGTATTGTTTTTCTTCCTGAGGATTCAGGAACTATTAGGCAAAGAAATATCTGAGCATTAATTTTTTTTGTTCTTTTTATGATATGAGTGTATTTTGTTGCAGCCCTCCTTCCTCAGGCAAGAAGTATATGACCTTGGATTGATTTTGATTTCAAGAATGTTGAGTTGACTGAAATGATCCATCCCATAATTAGGACAGGTTACCGAGTTTTATACTCTATTTTTTTCTCTAAGCTAAATGGCCCTGACTCATTCCTTCTCTGATCATCACCAATTAAGTCCCTGGTTCTCAGAGTGAGGTTCTTCTACAGCGCTGTCTCCTGGCAGTTGTTAGGGAGTTAGTTCTTGGACCCATCCCTAACCTACTGCTCAGGTGATCTGGGCTCAGGGCCTCTCAATCTGTTTCACAGGTGGTCCAAGAGATTCTGAGGCAGTCTAAGCCTAAAACTGCTGCTAAGTTGCCTAGCCTGGAGCCCTGCACTGAGTGGGTCCTCGGTGAACATTTGCTGAATCAAATTAGTAACATCTGAGGCTTTTCCCTCTGATCTTCCCCAAGAAGCAGAGGCAGACACATGGAGTGAAGCTCTCTATCAAGTTCTCTAAGAAGTCTGGAGAAGCACAGATTTCTTGCCTTTCCTTATTTTTAAGTTTTAGTTATACATAATAACGGGGTTCATTTTGACACATTCATAAATGCATCCAACATGGTCTTCTCCATTTCAGTTCCCAGTATTTTTTCTTTCCCTCCTCCCCTCCCCTCCTTGATCCTCTTTCTCTATTGGTCTTCCTACTATTTATTCATTTTTAGTTGGTGTATTATTGTTATATACACAATTGGAGGGACTTGTCATGTGTTGGTACATGCACGTAGCATAATGTGGTCAGCTTCATTCCCCATTTCTTCTCCTTCCTTCTCCCCACCCCCACCCCCACCCCCATCCCTGATTGGCTACTCTTCTGATATTCCTTCTATTTTTGTGAGATTCCTCTTTCTTAATTCATTTTTTCCCCTCAAGCTTTTGCATATAAGAGAAAGCATTTGATTTCCCTTTGTAACTTTTATCCAGCAGTTGTCCTTAACTTGCTATTATATGTGTGAGGCCGAGGTCAGAGTCTGGGGACAGCTGCGTCCTGTTCTGACCACACTATAGGGACTGCCTACCGTGAAGAGTCAGGGAGGGGAATGTTCAGTGACTCCTTCAGTATTTGCTTTTTGTTATGCAATTGGAGAAAGAGAATCCTTGTTTCTTTATCCCCGCCTCTTGCCTGGCCACATTATAATATTTGATCTTGCTCATTCATGTTGTCTTCTTGGGAATTCCTGGCTCTTAGTTTCACCCTGACCTCGGCTCTCTGTTCTCTGTGTGCTTCCTTTCCTGTCCCACACTCTACTCTCTCACCCTTTCTCTGTCCTGTCTGCCTTGGTGATTTCCAACACTTCCATGAGTCCAACTTGGATTTCTAAGGGAATTTCTCCCAAACTTACCTGTTATACACAGACAATCATCAGAACACCAAATCTCTATTGCTAAGTGTCCTCTGGAATCTCCATGTGGACATCCTGCTGCTACCTTAAACTTGACCTACCCAAAGCACTCTCATTTCCCACCTTCCTACTTCCTCCTACTTATCCCATTTCCACTGAGGGCTCCATTATCTTTCTGAAATGCCAGAATCATTTCTCCTGGGCAGGATCTGGGGGACATGGGGTGAAGGGATGATAGAGTACTGTCCTCTCTGTTGGTCCATCCTGCTTCTGGATCACCCCTGAACCACTTCTCAGTAGCTTCCTGTTTTTCTCTCCGTGTGAGGGACAAGGAGACTGCAAGAGATTGCCCTTAGCTTTTACTTTCTCATTTAACAAAATCCCCAAATCATTATTAAATTCGTGGGGGAAAATCATCTTTCTCTGCGGTTGTATAATAAAGCTCTGTGGCAGCTTGCTCAGCGTGGGCTGGAGAGCATAAACAAATGGAGGTCATTTTGCCTTCTGGGGGGTTATTTTTAATATCCAAGATTTTTCGATGCCTGCTCATTACCCTTGTTCTTGCTTCAGAGCTCCCCATAGCTAAATCCATGGATGGCTTCCACAAAATATGAATCTCATAAAAGAATGCATAATTTATTCATAGGAGATACCTTCAGATCTTCAATCACAACACAAGTACTAATATTTTAGAAACATTCTGACGTGTGTCACTATCTGGCTTTGGAAATCACAAGGGAACAGCACATCTGATTTCTGCAAGGAGAGAGGAGAGCCGATAATGGCCAGGACTTACTGACATTCAAGAGTGACCTTTTAGAAGAAGCAAAGGAAAGAAGGGAGAGGAATTGATTTTCTTATAAGTTTTTTATACTCATTGTTCAGTAGATTTTGACAACTCTTAGGTAACAGATGAGGAGACTGGGATTTAGAGAGGCTTCATACCTTAGTCAAGGTCATATTTCTGCAAGAACTAGAGATTCTGACTTGAGTTTCTTTAACCCCAGAGCTAGTTTTCTCTATTACACCAGCACTTCCCCAAATGACTGTTGGAGCCCCTGTTCTTTGGAACGAAGCTGATACTCTGTGTGAAAGGTCAAGGGAGGCAGAATGTTCTAACCCAACTCTTTAAAAAAAGTTGACACTTCTCCCTATTCTCCTCCCTGGCAACCATTGATCTCTGCTCTGCTTTTACATTTTCCAGTTGTCACATAAAAAGAAACATGCAGTTTGTAGCCTTTTGGCTTATTCTTCCTTTTTTTTTTTTTTTTTTTTTTAGCTGAACAAAATACATTTGAGATTCATCATGTTGTGCATATTGATAGTTTGTTCCTTTCTTGCTGAAGTATATTCTGTTGCATGGGGGTATTATAGTTGGTTTATCAGTTTGGTGGCTGAAGGATATCTAGGTTGTTTCTTGTTTTGGGTCATCACACATAAAACTGCTATAAATAATCTTATACAGGCTTTGGGAGCAAGCACATATTGTCATTTTTTTTTTTTAGGTGGTATGGGCAGAAGGGCTTGAAAGTGGGTGCAAGTTCCTTTATATCTTCTCCCCTGGTGTTCTATGTTCTCCTGTCTTTGCATTGACAACTTTGTTGAATTCTTTGTGAAGAGTTGTATCTGCCCCAGGTAAGTAGGACTAAGGTTCTGACTCTTCTTGAAGCATCTGTTTCTCCTTAGATTGCTGGTTACCCTAATGGGTTCATGAAAAATTACAAATTTGTTCTTTGTTGGGTTTTGCTGTTGTTGTAGGGGTGAAAACAAAGCCTTTTAAAGTTCCATGTCTCAAGCTGAAACCATCCCAAGCTGCAATTCTCTTTGCTCATTGAAACAAAACAAAATGACAACAAAAACAACAAATACAAGCAACTATAAGCAATGATTTTGAATAAGTCCAAATGATTCCCCAAACCAGTGCAGTTTACTTTCAATATCATTGACAGATGTGTTTCTCCATATGTAAGACATTCTTTGAACGTAATTTTCTTGTCTCTAAACATGGAAGCTTAATCTCCATGGACTCCAGGTTTTTATTTGTTTCTAATATTGTCTGCATGCATGACCTTCAAAAAGAAGCTTCACATCTCCCGGCAATCGGGTTCTCTAATGATTTCATCCCAAAATAAGATTCCTTAGGGCTAACTTTAGTCACATATCACTCTTGTTTCATATGTGCCTGTGCCCTGCATGTGTATGTGTGTGTGGGGGGGGTGATCCGTGTACAGGAGCTAGCATTTTTGTGTCTACTCTTCATTCATGAAAAGAATGTAATTTTGGCAACCATATCGTTTGGCTACATTCTTCTCAATCATTTATTGTTGCTTTCATTATTCACCAACTCCTGATCACTACACCTTTCTAGGCCATGAGGAGACCAGCCTACTGTAAATAGCACATTTGCAGTCATATAAACCATGCTACACTCTAGTCTCTGAGAATTACAGGGAGTAAGTCACCCAAAGGTGCCTATACAAATACACACTTTCCAGACTGAACTCAGCTCTCAGCCCTCCTTTTAGAATTCTTTTATGTACTCCTAACCTCCTCATCCTCCCATTAAATTCAGAAGCCATTCCCAAATGTTAGTTCCCTCCTTAGGATTTTCAGACAGCTGACCAACTGCTGTTGTAGCTGATGCCTCACTGCCCACTGAATAGAGAGTGATAGCCATCCAGTGGCAGTTTTGTAATTCTTTTCCAGGCCACTCAGTGTCCCTATGCCACAGCTGTCTTAACCTCCTCTTTTTTGTTTTATTCAAAGACTTCTTTCTCAATCAAAAATTAATCCTTTTCTCAAAACCAAGTAATCTGAATACAAAATGTAGAATCAGTTGTCAATTTTGACAAAGAAAACCTACTGAGATTTTGATTAAAAATGATCACAAATATAGACTCATTAATTATTAAATTAATCATTATTGGCATTCCTTGGGAATATTTATTGTATGCTGATTAATTTTTTTGATATTAACTCAGGGACCCAGCTTTTTTCATTATTATTTGCATTCTTTTCCTTTTGTTTACTTATAATTTATCTATGTTTCTATATTTAAAGGGAATTTTTCTATAGACAATAGACAAGGCTTGCTTTTTTGGGGGGGTGTGTGTACAGTGGATTGAACTCAGGGGCAATTGACCACTGTGTCACACCCCCAGCCCTTTTTTGTATTTTATTTAGAGACAAGATCTCACTGGGTTGCTTAGTGAGACTTTTGCTGAGGCTGGCTTTGAACTCTCAATCCTCCTAAGCAGCTGGGATTATAGGCATGTGCCACCATGTCGGGCTAGGGCTTGCTTTTTAAAAGACTGAAATTTAAATTAGATATTTTAATATATCTACTCTTTACTATATGATGAATATTTATAGCAATACAATTATTAATATAGTTTGGTTTATATTTACTGTCTTACTATTTGTTTTCTTTTCATTCCATGTGTTATTTGTTCCATTTTCTTGTTTTCTTTCCTTCTTTTGGATTAACTTAACATTGTACACAATTTCAGTGTGTCTTCAGTATTGGGTTTTTTGAAATGCCTTATGTAATTTTTGAGTACTTTCTGGTGTTTACAATATGAGTAATTAACTTATCATAATCTAATTCATGACCTTGCAACATATGTGTCCATTTCTTCCACTCTTTCCTTTGACTTGTACAAAATTTTAATTGAGTCTGATTACGTGGTTCAAGATCATTTCTATTGCGGCCTTTGGAAAACCATAGGCTCATGAAACCAGGGATGCTAAAACATAGACCCAGGCCTGAGATGTTTACTTGAAACTGTGGAACACCTTTTTTTTTTTCCTCTCTTTTTATTCTATATAACATTTTATTTTATTTATTTATTATTTTTTTTAATTAAATGAGGCATAATTATAGTAGGGCAAGGAAATACGTACAGCAAGGTACCCAATGATCAGAACAAATACTAAGTACAAAGTGATTCAAGGAAAGATCAACATTGCTTAAAGTGGTGAAAAGAGCTTCATCAAAGGAATAGAACTCAAGAGAAGGTTCTTCCAAAGGATGTTACTAATTGGACAGGGATGAGCAAGATGACAACACTGGGATGTGGAAGACTGGGTCAGATGAAAATAAACTTGATGGAATGAGATGTTCAGGCTGCCAACAGTGGGATTATAAATTTGAAGAAGTTGGTATAACAGTTTTTTTAAATTAAGCACAATATTTCTTGCAGCACACTCTATCCTATTTTACAGATCTTGCTTTTATAGCTTTGTCCCCTTGCATGGTAATGCTGTTCCATCTTGTTCTTTTGAGATGATGGCGATTTGTTACCCAGCTTTCCAAAAGCAGTGCCACCTTCATAAACTTTGTGTCTAATAACTGTGTTTGTTAATGAATTACCGAAGTGGAGAAGGCAGAGCTGGGAGGCAGAAAATTTAATAAGGAATGGAGAAAGGAATAATGAATCTTGTAGTGAATCACACTTTGGTCTTGAGAAAACTTTACTTGGAAAGGAAGCATAAGTATTTCTTGGTTGCTTTCTCCCTTCTCCAAATCCCTCTTCTCCACCACATAGTAGTTAGACTTACTTCTCTTCTAAATACATTTCTAATTTATCTCTCAGGTCACAACTTGTGCTCCTTCTTAAACCTTAATAATTAATGACCCACTCAGTGAGCTCATTCCATAGTTGTGGGCACCTGGGGGGGTGGTCTCTCCTCTTTGCTGGGATCATTTGAGTGACTGTGCAAGGACTCCACTCCTTCACTATTTCATGATCTTTCCTGAGGGGACAATTGATAAAAAGGATATGGATAGCCAATCAAGCACCTTGTACTGAACAATAATTCACTTTCCAAACATAATTTCAGTACCTACAGTGCCTGTATTTGCAAACTTATCATTGACAGGTTCACAAACATCTTTCTGACAGTCTTAATGTTTTATTTATTTATTTATTTTACTTCCAGTTAAACATCCTCTCCATGGTCTGGAGCTGCTGTAGTACTTGGTGATGTCTCTAGTGAGCATTGATTTTGAACAATGAATGTTTTTCTAAGTGCTGTTTAACACCATTTTCAATGTGAGATCATGCCTAATAATGACCAGTGGACAATTCTATAGCTTAATGTTCTTAGAATTGATGCCATATGGTAAATATAGCTGGAATTTTTTCCTGGGGTCAGGGGATGTGATGGTGCATGATGGTGCAGAAGGCTAACTTAATTTAAACTTAGTCACACAGAAGCATTTCTATACTACAGAACTGCCAATAGTATCTGCTCTTATGCCATAACATTTACCAGTGTTATGAAGCATCAAAAAACCTGTTGCAATTGCTGGCTTTGCCACTCTAGTTAACTATTCTATATTTCAAATCAGATTCATTTTCTGGGTTTCCAAACTTCTTGGGTTTCCATCTTATCTTGCTATGACCCTATCAAATTAGTATTTATTTCTGGTTGTTCCCCTTAATCCTTGAGGTGGGGTGGCAAGCTTGCCTTTATTACAGCAACAAGGAGATGAGTAAGATCTAGTTTTAGCCAATCATAGCTACTTTCATTGCCCTTCACAGTGAATGGTTTAAGCCTGACATGGAATACAGCATTGGATAATGAGACACGAAGGGGAGTCTGTTGAATGATTCTTGGAATGCTTCCCCTCACTGGTAAATATTCACGCTGAAGGAGTTATTTCTCTTTTCTGCTACCCTTTAATGTTTTTTTTTTTTTTTTTTGGGTAACTCCTTCAATAGATGGAACTTCAGAAGCCATCTTGCAATGATGAGAAACAAGCCTAAGGATGAAAGAAAACAGACTGAGGATGTCATGCTGACAATGGGAAAAAAGTCCTGAATCCCTCATGATGATTTTAAGCTACTGAGTTAATAAATTCCTCAGTTCAACTGTAATACTCATGAGATAATAATAACACCAGGTATGCAATTAGGTGGTGTTTATAATCTGCCAAACTTTGAGAGTGGTCAGTTCATTTTTTTCCTTTTTCTCCCTCTTATTATAACAGTAGCATTTTTCAGAGATTGCAAAAAACAATAGAAATGAGAGGAAGAAGCTCATCAAGGCAGGGATGGTGGGAAAGCATTTTGCAACTGTTAGGATATGAATGTTAGCAACCATTTTTGTGTGCATTGGGCTGATTTTCAGTTCATGCATTGCCATTAGAAGTGATCCAATTATTCTAGTCTTTATTATTTTCTTGGGAATAGACATATCTAGTAGAGCAATATGATGATAAAGTTTTCTCCTGACCACAAAATCTTTCACAAAGTCCATTAGACTGGACACGTGAACTCAGTCTTATCTTCTTCAGAGTAAGTTCTTGCCAGAGACACAGCTGAAGAGTTGGTTTATACAGACATTTGTGTCAGAGACCCCACATCTAAACTTGAGTTCCTTTAGAGAAACAGACAAAAATGACATAATAAAGCTCAATGATACACAGAAATTAAAAATTGACTTGCCAAAAGCTTCAATAATGCCAGGAGGTGACAAATGTGAAATAAATAACAATAGCTAAATAATTCAGGCCATCAGCAGATATGTGATTTTGTTTTTGCATGCAGTTCTAGCCAGTCTTCTTGTTCTCCCTTAGTGCTGTCTTCAGGATCTGAGAAAAGTTAGAGAAAGGATCCTAGGTCTGTATCTTCCTCTAGAGTCATGTCTGTCTTGTTCCTCATACTGTCCAATGCTGGAATTTGCTCACACGTTGGAAAATAATCTGATAGAAATGTAAAACCCTCTCTGTGGTAGTCATAAGACCTGGATTCCAGATTCACAGCCACCATAGACTGGCTGTGTAACAATTGTCATATTAGGTAAATGTGTCTAATCCTTTTCAAAATGACTTAATCAAAGCCAGATTGAAATGATTCTAGTATAAGCCATAGCACCCTGCTCTCTGGTAGTAATGAATCAATGAGAATTGACTATCATCCTCACTTGTCTTGTTTGTCAGATTATGCAAACTTAATACTGTTTGCTCACCATAGATTGTGAAGCCTTTGCCCTTCAACTGGTCATACACAGGCATGGCTTGTCAAGATAGGATCTGGATCCCTGGGGCTGTGCAAATCTCTTTGTCCCACATGGACATATGGCGTTGTACTTATTATGCCTAAACTTCCACCAGCTGTGTTTATTGGCTTTGTTGCATTTCGACTTGTTATGGATCCTCCTGCCAGAAACTGTTGAGATGGGTGCAGGATACAGAACAAATGCACAAATGCCATTCATGGATCTGCTAGTGATGGTGAACTCTAGAGCTGATTACCTGCTGCTTGTCATTTTTAGACTTTCTGTTGACTTCAAACATGGCGCCAGATCCAAGCTTCTCTTCTACTTCTCCATGGTTGATTTGTAACCTCTTTTCAAGTGATAATTTGATGATATTCAATTATGATTTCTAGAGAAATGAGACTGCATTGCCACCCTTGAGAAACTTTATGTCAGATCAATATTCTGGATATCTTGCATAAAATCAAACCTGTATGGGCTGGGCTTTTTAGACTTATGAGCAAAGTTTCCCTTGGTGTTTTTCACATGGCTCAAAAAGGGTTTTAGTGTTAAGGTCAGGTCAGTGCATCAGGCTTTGTATTTTTAAGCACTCTGAAAACCTATTACCCAGAAAGAAAGGAGAGAAAACCAAGGTGGAAAGAGCAGGAAGAAGGGTGGGGGCAGTTCAGAGAAAATAGTCCTAGTGAGAAAGTTTGTCCCACAGAAAGTGATAGAGAAGAATTTTCCTTTTAAGAGTTAGCAGATAATATGTCCCAAACTTTTTTCTTTTTATTTATTATGGTCCTGCTGTTAAGTTTGTGAGGCTAGATAAGTTCAAGTGCTGAATTCAAGCATCTAAAGGTCAAGGAAGCACTAAAATGTTCAAGTGTTCAGGAGTCAGAATGCAGGGCTTCTTGGTTTTTTTTCTGTGTTGTTGTTAGTTTTGTAGCTGTTTCTGAGGCTCTATTCCTGATACTCAGTGACACCTGGAAAAGCCATAAAGGTGAAGTGAGGGAATGCATGGGGAGGAAAGAGATCAGATCGTTGCCACAATTATTGTTGGAGCTGGTCAGTGTGTGACCATCTAATGGACAAAGCTCCATGCAAGGATGTCTTCCTGGAACCACAGAATGACAGAGCAGGAGTGACCCTGCCTACCCCTCCTTTTACAGACAGGAAATTTAAGAAAGCTAGGAGATTACTTGCTCAAGACCACCTGAGAAATTAGTGTCAGAGTCACTGGGACATGAGGGAGATAACCTATCAGAGGGTGAAGGCATATGAATTTTGGAATTAAAACAATGAGCTAAAACATGTTTCTGCCACCACCAGATACGTGCTCAGGAATCATTTGCCTAATCTCCTAGCAGCTCGTCTTCCTCACACACAAAATGGGTGTAATACCTATCCCGTGGCTTTCTTTATCTACCCCATAAATTGCATGTGATACTATCTGTAAACAGTGCTAATAAGTACCGTCAATCAATGTCCATTTGGACAAGGCCTAATAAATGCTCAATATGTGTGAGCTACTGACAGTAACTAGCATTTTCATATTTACTCAACTGTGAATTACAGTAAAGATGATGACAAAGTTATAAAGAGCACATGATGTCATTTGTGGCTGGGAGAAGCACATAATTTGATTCAAGAGTCAAAAATTGCTGGATTCAGTGGAGCAGGCCTGTAATCCCAGTGGCTTGGGAGGCTGAGGCAGGATAATTCCAAGTTCAAAGCCAGCCTCAGCAACTTAGGGAGGCTCTAAGTAACGCAGTAAGACTCTGTCTCAAAAAAAATCTTAAAAGGACTGGGGATGTTACTCAGTGGTTAAGTTCCCTAGGTTCAATCCCTGGTACCATTAAATAAATAAATAAATAAATAAATAAATAAATAATGCTTGTATAGCTAAGTAGCCATAGGAGGCAGTAACACAGTAACACAAGGTGGACATCCTGAGTAGTCTTCATGTATGAAAACAGGGCAACTTGGAATATTGCAGCCAAATGCAAGTTTCCCCTCAGGGAGCTTGCTTTCAAGGCTGGGGTCTTTATCACAAGGTTCTAGGAAAAGCAGGTGATGCATATGAGCAATGGAGTGAGAGCATCACAAAACTCCAAACAAACATGGAGGCATCACAGGAAAAAACTGGGCTTTAACTATCTGCTGGAGACCAGGCAGCTTATGGCTGGTCAAATGATAGCCTTTTTATTTCCTTTACTTCTTTTCTCTTCCGTTCTTCTAATCACAGAGGAAGGGATCAACAGTAGACAGGTATGTGAGGATAAAAATGACAGAGAAAGAGAAGCTACTGAAGTTCCTTTCCTTTATCCAAGAAGCTGAGCTCGGGAAGGGGGTGGGGATAAGTCTTACTTCTGATCAAAGTAAGTAATTAAGCTGGGTAATTTTCATTACTGAATGGAGAGTGAGTGTGACTCAAACTCATGATAGATCTTGTTGTTACTGTGAAATGTCTGGAGGGGTCCCTGAGGGGGAAGGGAGTGCCACTGGATCTTTACTCAATGGCAGAGAAAAGCCAGCATCACTAAACTGTTAAAGGGACACTGGGAGATAAAGTTAACTTTTTAAAAATTATCTTTACAAATCCCCTGACTTCCAGGAATCATATAACATTTTGGTCCAACTTGTTATCAACTGCCAACTTATTCCAGCCAGTTTTGTCATGGGAAGTTCTCATGGTAAATCAGCCTATCATTATGTTAAATCATTTTTAAAACTAGGGAGGGAAAGCATATGCACCTCCCTTATGCATTTCTGTGTATGTACATATTTACATACGTACATTCTTGGTACCATTCTCTAGACACTTCTATACTAATTTTGGCAAGGTTCTTTTATAATACATGTATGTTGGGATAAAAAAACAGCCCAGAGAATATCTTAGTTAGTCAAACAATATTACAACATATTTCTAACAATGGAAGGGGAAATGAACTTCCGAGTGGTCTTCTGGAATGACAGGATGAAGATTTCAGTGAACCTACTTGCCCTCTCAATAAAAATATGAGAGCTGGACACGGTGGCTCATGCTTCTAATCTCAGCAACTTGGGAGGCTGAGGTAGGAGGATCACAAAGTTTAGACCAACCTCAGCAACTTAGTGAGGCCCTAAAAAACTTAACAAGACCATGATTTAAATATATATGTGGTCAAATACATATATTTGAATCATGGTCATTTATATATATATATAAATGACAGGGGATGTTGCTCAGTGGTTAAGCATTCCTGAGCTCAATCCTTGGTAACCCCTCCACCCCCCAAAATGGAGAAAAATAACTAAAAACAAACATTAAAGAAATATGGCAATAATTGAAACCATAGATGGAACTGAAAGTTATCTATCCCAAAGCAAGTACCAAAGTCCAGCAAAACAGGGGTTCATGAAACTTTAAGTTGAAGCCATTTCCTTCACCCTCTCATTCCCGGTTCAGCAGATAGGTAGTCAGATATTGGTAGCATTGCAGATAAGGGAGAGATCTGATTGCTTTTGGAGATTTGTTAAAAGCATCATCCCCAGAGTACAGTAAATATTTTGTTTGACCTTGAAATACCTGTGAAATCTCCTTTCTGTGAAACTGTGGCTACTGATGGATTCTCTCTCTCTCTCTCTCTCTCTCTCTCTCTCTCTCTCTCTCTCTCCCTCTCTCCCTCTCTCTCTCTCTCTCTCTCTGTGTGTGTGTGTGTGTGTGTGTGTGTAGGGGGGCCAACCTCAGGACATTACTGAATCAGTAGCAAATTGCTGGCATCATCTCAGCTGCCTAAGGCTGTGATTTCAACTGGGCAAATCAGAGCCTGGCTGGTAATTTAATGAAAATCCTGGAGAACTGGACAGCCATAGGGAACTTAAACAGCCTAGACATGTTTGTGGAGGTCTAAAAGGCTGAACTTGTGCAAACCTGAGCAAATACTCAGTAAAGACCTGGGAAGGGAGAAGGTGCTCGTCACCCACTGCTGGCTGACATTGAACAAGTAGGAAGTAAAAGATTAGGACATTTCATAGATTTCCTGAGGTTCTGAGGATTACCCTCTGCTATATTTTGTACAAAGTTTGTCCCCTAAGGTTCACGAGTTGGAAGCTTAGTCCCCAGTGCAGCAGTGGGGAGAGGGCAGAACCTTTAAATGGTGATATCCAGTGGGAGGTCCTTGTGCCAGTTGAGGGTACTGCCTTTGGGTAGTTTTTATGGGAACTCCTGGTAATTGTAGTTAGAAGACTCTTAACTGAAGCCCAAACCTGGTCCCAACCAGTTCTCTTGCTTCCTGAATGGCAATGCTCCAACCACTGTAATGCACCATGATATAATGCCATCTCCTCTAGGCCCTCACCAGAGACCAGACCAGGGGATGTTTGATCTTGGACTTTGAACTTCCAGAACTGTGAGCTAAATGGATTTTTTTTTTAAAATAAGTAATCTCTTCAAGTATTTAATTATAGTAATAAAAGCTGACTAATGCACCAACTTATACACAGGTCCTATTGACATGAGAGAAAGATTTAAAGACAAGGAACTTAAAGAAACTTTCTGACCAATCATTTGCTGACTACTGAGTTACATGAACCAGGTGTGATTGAGCAATCCTGGCTTAAAAATAGAAATATGAACTTGATCCAAAGCTGACAAACTCTGAGACCACACACACCAGGGAAAACAAATCTAGAAAAAGTGCCAAACATAGCTAACAACAAGAAAAGCAATAGCAATGGTAACAAAATGTGAGGGTTGCAGAAGAACCTGATACCACAGATCTTATAATATATTATAATCTATATAGAAGATTTGGGCTGGCAGAAGAAAAAGTAGTAGACTTGAAGGAAGTTCAGTAGAAATTATCTGGTCTGAGGAACAGAAAGAAAAAGAATAATGAACAGTGTCAGAGAACTGTGTGAAGCCATCAACATACACAGAAAGGGAATCTCTAGGATAAGAGAAAGAGGAAAAGCATTAAAATAATTGAAGAAATAATGACTAAAAAGTTTCAGTTAGTGAAAAATATTAATCCATGCAATAAGAATCTCAATAAACTCCAAGAAGGATAAACGTGAAGCTATCCCTACATAGAGATATCATAATCAAATCAGTAAAATAAAACAGAAAATAAAATATTGAAAGTAGAAAGATAAAAATGATACATTATGTACTTGACATCCTTAATGAGATTCACAGCTGACTTATCAGAAACTATGAAGGCTAGATGTGGAATAATATCTTTCAAATATCAAAAGAAAAGGATGGTGAAACAATAATCCTATATCCAGATAAGTTATTTTTTTAATGATGGAAAATTAAGAAATTTCCAGAGAAGCAGAATGAAGAATTTGCTAAAAGCATAATATCCTATAAGAGATACTCGTGTATATCCTGCAGGTGAAATAAAAGCATTTTAGATAATAACTGAATTTCATATGAAGAAATGACTCCAGTAAAGATAAATGATAGGCATTATGACAGACTGTAAATACACAGTATATATTTTAAACTATTTGCTTTTCTATTGTCTTAAAAAGACAACTATATAGAAAGATTCAAGATGGCCAAGGAGAAGAAGGCTGTGTTTCTAGGCATTCAAGCAGCAGGAGTATTGCTACTCTGCAGGGTGGGTGAAAGAGGGCTTTTACTAAAACTCAGTCTTAGTCTTAGTATCTTAAGGACTCAGTAATTTGCGTACATTATACAAAGAAGAAAGACTACGTTGGAGCCAAGCCAGTTGCGGCAGCAGTGATGGTGGTTCCGCACAGTGGAAGGGAGAACACAGAGAAAATACAATAGACAGGTTTAGTATGGAAAAACCTGAGATCAGAAAACCAGTCTGCTCTTAGCTGATCCAGAGGCTGCGCTATACTGTTGTGCTTGAAAAGTGCCCTGGATTTCCCAACTGGCCATGAAAAGCCGAGGTGGGAGCCATCTTGAGGTGGTATGCTGCAGTTGCTGCTGCAAGAGACAGGAGAGCTGAGCAAATGTGGCTACACTGTCCTGGCAAGTGCAATAGCCTAGGGTACATCTAGAACAGGAGTGAAACAGGGACACAGGATATTTTACCCAGGGGGAATTCAAGTTGGAAAAGTGAAAGGGAGCACAGCTTTCTTCCCCCTTTGAGTCTGGTGGCTTATGTGACCAGCTGAAGCAGGTTGGGAATCTGAACATGTAGGTGTGAATATATTCAGAAACTAAGCCTGGGAATCCTGGAAAGTATGTGTTTGGGCAGCCTGTGGGGGATGAAGTTGACTCTCCACCCCATGAGTAGAATACTTTGGAGGCTCCTGATATCAACTGCCATGTGTTGATCTAATCTATCCAGAGCAGTGACCATCCAGCAAAGTCTGTGAGGGCTGATTAGGCCTAAGCCCCACCTGATGGAACTCAAAAAACTCTGCAGTAGCCCCACCATGGGAGGGCACTGATCTGGTCTGTGCAGACAAAACTCTAACTGACTGTACTTCCCTTCCTATCCTACCTCATACTGGAGAGAAGAGAAGCCAAGAATTGTTTGAACCACCTTCAGTCTTATGCCACTTCAACTGGCAGCTTGGTGAGAAACACAAAGGAGGAAGGGGTTAACAAACCCAGCCCTTGTTCTTGCTTGTAGTACATAGCTCAAGAAGAAATGAAAGAAAAAGGGTCAGTCATAGGCAGTGTCTATCTATCCTCATTGACTATTTGACCACCTTAGTGGAAACAATTCCTTCATTTTTCATTGAGAATCTTTTTTTTTCCTTTTTTTGGTGTGTGCTCTTGCTGTGTTGTACATACATACATATACACATGTTTCATAGACACATGTGCATATATATATTTGTTTCTTTTTACTTCTCAATTTTAGCATTTAAAAAGATAGTTATTTTTCCTTGCCATGTCTTTTGAAGATTAGAGTTTTGGGGTAAAAGTATATTTTGGTTTGTTTTGCACTGATTTTTATTTGTCAGTTTCTCTTTCTCTTTTTTCTTCTAACAGCCAAATTCTATTGTTCTGTCACCCTCCCTTTACTTTTTTATTCCTGTTTTTTCTCCTTTATCCTCCTTCCTTATAATCATCACACACTACATCTCTTCTGCATTCTCTCTGTTCACTTTTTGAAATTATGAACTCTTTTCTACCTTCCTACCACATTTTATTTTTCTTTTAATTAACTGTATTCTTGCTACATTTTCACACTAGTCAATTTATATAATTCCTTCTCCCACCATTAATGCTGTTACAGTTTTTACTGTGATGGATGACATAGTTGACACCTGTTGTTTGCTTTAATGCCAGATATAGTACATGGTTACTTATTGTTTTTGTTGTTGGCAATTGCTGACCCAACCATTTCTTTTTTTTGTTCTTTGGTTTTTTTGGCAATTAACATTGTAGATGTCATAGTAAGAAACAAGTATTTAGTTTAATGCTTCATATTCTTTTCATTAGTGGTTGTTATTGTTCATTTCCCCCTCTTCTCTGAGGTTCCAGGAACCTATGGGAACACTACAAGTTCACAGAGCAGAAACTCTGCTTTATTTCTGCTTCTGAACTAAACTCAACTAAAAGATAGCACACCTTGCTTCACCCTCAAATTAATGACACTCAATCTTCAGTTGTATATTAAAACAAAGAATATAAAAGATCAACCCCCAAACTAACACACAGCTAGGGGCAGGCCCCCAGGTACCATCTCTGGACAGCCATTGCTGTAATGAAAATAGAGAGAAATAACTCAAAGGATGTTGACCACACCTATAAGGGGGCCTCAGTCCAGATCACTCTAGGACACTTTGGCAAGAGAAGACTTCACTGTACAAAGGTCCACACATAGTAGTGAAAAAGAAATCCTTTTCAACAGATACATAAAACCCAACACATGAATACAAGGAATATAAAAAAGTAAGCTAAAAATGTACCTCTTAAAATTTATAATTCACCAGTAAATGACCCCCAAAATATTGAAGTGGATGAAATATCAGATAAGGAATCAAAAGAATAATCATAAAAATGATCAATGAATTCCAAGAGAACACAGAAAAACAACCAAATGAATTAAGGAAGTTAGTATAGAATATGAATGAGAAATTCAATAAGGGGATAGAAATATTGAAAAAGGATCAAACAGAAATCTTGGAAATCAAAGATACAATAAATCAAATAAAATGCTCTGTTGAAAGTTTCTCTAATCGGTTAGACCATGCTGAAGACAGAATGTCAGAGCTGAGAGACAATGTGGCCAACCTTGAACATTCAGACAGTAGTAAAGAAAAAACAAGTAACCATGATCAGAATATACAAGAACTCTGGGACAACATGAAGAGACAAAATTTAAGAGTCATTGGAATTGAGAAGCACTGGGAGATACAAGTTAATGGAATGAATAAACTATTCAGGGAAATAGTAAGAGAAAATTTTCTCATTTTTCAGAATAGGATGGACATCCAGATATAGGAGGCATTCAAAATCCCAAGTGGACAAGATCAAAAAAGAACCTCTCCATGTCACATTATAATTAAAATACCTAGCATAGCAACGATAGAATTTTAAAAAGAAAAACATTAGGTCACATTTAAGGGCAATCAATCAGAATCACCTCTGTTCAAATGCTCAAGCCAGGAGGCTTTTCAACAATGTGTTCAAAGTCCTGGAAGAAAATTACTATCAACCAAGACTGTTATATCCGGCAAAACTATCATTCAAAATTGAAGATGAAATGAAAACCTTCCAATATGAGCAGAAACTAAAAGAATTTATGACTACTAAACTGGCATTATAAAACACTTAAAGAAATACTGCACACAGGAAGAAACAAAAAAACAAACCTCAGAGTTTTCAAAAGAACAAATCATATTTGAAGAGTTAAGCAAATGAGAAACAGGACCAAATTCAGCATTATAAGTAAATCAAAATGGCAGGAATTAATAGACCTCTTTCTATAACAACACTGGCTATAAGTGGTCTCAATTCTCTAATTAAAAGACATAGTCTGAAAGAGTGATTTAAAAATAAGATGCAAATATATGTTGTTAGCAAGAAACACATCTTTCAGGCAAAGACAACATCGGGCTGAAAGTGAAAGGATGGAAATTGATATACCATGCAAATGGAGCCTGAAAACAAGCAGGAGTAGCTACTGCCATACCTGACAAAGCAGATGTCACACCCAAATCAATCAGAAGAGTCAAAGAAGGTCATTTTATTTTGGAAAAGGAAAAAATCCAACAAGAACATATAATAATAATAAATATTAATACCCCAAACATGGGTGCAACTAATTATATAAAATACAACTCAAATAGATTCCCAGTATACAATAACACTGGATGATTTCAGCAAATCTATTTCACATTAAATAGGTCACCCAGACATAAATTCAGTAAAGACAATTTAGACCTGAAAAATACCATAAATCAAATGGACCTAAGAGACATTTATAGAATATTTCATCCAATAGTAGCTGAATATACTTTATCCTCTGCAACTCATGAAACTTTCTCCAAAACAGACTATATTTTAGGCCACAAAGCAAATCTTAGCAAATACAAAAGAAAAAAAAAGACATAATTCCTTTCATCTCATCAGATCATGATAGAATGAAATTATAAGTCAACATGACTGAACCCTACAGAAACTATCTAAAAACATGGAAACTGAACAACATTCTTGAATGATGAATGGGTGATAAAACAAATTAATGGAGGAATAAAAAAATACTAAGACTCAAATGAGACTAGTGATACAACCTACCAAAACTTCTGGGACTATACAGAGGCAGTTCTAAGAGGAAAGTTTATAGATATCAGTGCCTACATATGAAATAAGGAAGATCCCAAATAAACAACATAATGATGCATCTTGAGGCCCTTGAAAAAGAATAACCCAATTACAAACCAGTAGAAGGGAGGAAATAACTACTATCACAGCCCAAATCAACAAACTTGATAATAAAAAAAAAATACACAGGCTTGATGAAACACAGAATTGGTTCTTTGAAAAGATAAGATTGATAGGCCTTTAGCCAAACTAACCAAAAGAAAAGGGGAGAAAAACCAAATTAATAAAATCGTAGGTGAAAAAAGAGAAATCACCACAGACATCTTAGAAATCTGGTAGACCATTAGGGACTATCTTGAAAACTTCAAAAAATTTGAAAAATCTAGAAGAAATAGATACATTTCTAGAAAATTATGCTCTGCCAAAACTAAATCAAAAAGACATAACAAACCTAAACAGATCAATATTGCTTGAGATACAAGCAGAAATAGAAAGGGTCGGAACCCTTCCAATATTCCTGATGCACTTAGTTGCAAAAACACTTGATAAAATATTAGCAAATAGTATTCAACAACATATTAACAAGATTGTACAGCAGGAGGGGGTCCAGCGCCGTCATGGCCACCAGTTGCGTGGCGACGCTCCCGTTACCTGGGCAACCGCAGAGTCTTCTCCGTGAGGGCCTAGACTGACTCTTGGCACCATTTTCAAACTGCTCTAAGGCAGAAGCCGGTGGCCCCGCGCGGAAAGAGCCAGCCAGGGAGACAGTGCAGAAAGAGATGCGGCCGCAAGTGGAGGACGTGGAGGCTGGAGCTGAGGAACTTTATAAGTGAATAAAACTGGTTTTGTAAGACAAGATGACTACAACTGCAGAAAGAAAGTATATTAATATTAGAAAAAGATTGGATCAGTTGGGATACCGCCAGACTCTGACACTGGAGTGTTTACCACTGGTGGAAAAACTTCTCAGAGACTTAGTTCATACCACAGAAAGCCTTCAACAATCAAAATTATCTACTGTGAAAGCTGAAAAGGAAAGTGCCAACTTTGATTTTGTTTTGGAACCCTATAAACTTGAAAATGCAAGATTGAGTAAGGAAAATAATGAATTATTCCTGGAATTAATGATACAGAGAGAGTACTCCGACCAACACATTAAAGAGTTGAAAACTACTTTGAAAAAGTGTGCACGTGAAACCGCTGATCTAAAATTTCTAAATGATCAATATGTTCATAAACTCAGACTTTTGGAGAAAGAAAGCAGAGCTAAGAATGAAAAAATTCAAAAACTTCAAGAAAAGAATTTGCATGCTGTAGCACAAACTCCTGGGGGCAAGAAAAGAAGCATTGCTTTCAGGCGCCAGCGTATGCAAATAGATGAACCGGTCTCTCCCTCTGAAGTTAGTGGTTATCCAGTTCCACAGCCAGATGACCTTTACATTGCAGACCTCCTGGAAGTGGCTGATAAGGGGTGCATTAAATTATTCTTTGTTGGGGGCTGAGGGTGAGGTTTAATGGTAGCATGAGTGCTTAGCATGGGCAAGGCCCTGGATTCAATACCCAGCACCCAAAAACAACAATAAAACTTTTTGTTGGCTTTATTGATCACTGGGTTAACTGTAAGTTTCTTGGTAGGAAGACTTGTCTTGTTAACTGTTATATCCCCTGTAACTAGCACAGAACTTTGCACAGGCACTCAATGAATACTTTCTGAATGAAAATAAAATGTTTTTGCTTGTTTTGGAAAAAAAAAAAAAAGATTGTACAGCCTGACCAAGTTGGTTTTATTCCAGAGATGCAAGGATGGTTTAATAATACATGCAAATTAATAGATGTAATTCATCACATAAATAGAATTAAGGACAAAAATCACTTAGTGATCTCAATAGATACAGAGAAGGTCTTTGACAAAATTCATCATCCATTCATAATTAAAACACTGAAGGAACCAGGGATAGAAGGAACCTACTCGACTTCCCAAAGATGATATTAAAAAACCCAAAGCCAACTTCATAGTAAATGGAGGAAAACTAAAAGCATTTCTTTTAAAATCTGGGACAGGGCAAGGATGTCTACTCTCACCACTCCTATTTAATACAGTGCCAGAAATTCTGGTCAGAGCAATTAGGCAAGAGAAAGAAATAAAAGGGATAAAAATAGAAAAAAAAGAAGTCAATTATCACTATTTGCAGATAGTATGATCTTATACCTAGAAGATCATAAAAAAGAAAAAACAATTCCACCAAAAGACTGCTACAGCTAACAAAAAATTTTGGCAAAATAGCATGTTACATAATCAACATACAAAAATTAATAGCTACCCTATATACCAATGATGAATTTGCTGAGAAAGAAATCAGGAAAACAAGTTGGTTCACAATATCTGCAAACAAAACAAAAACCACCACCAACAACAAAGCCCTATAAGTAAATCTAATCAATAAAGTGAAAGACCTCTACAATGCAAATTACAGAACATTGAAGAAATAAATTGAAGAAGACTTGAAAAGATGGAAATACCTTCCATGTTCATGGACAGGCAGAATTAATATTGTTAAAATGGCCATACTACCAAAAGCAATTTACAGATTCAATGAAATCCTTATCAAAATACCAATGACATTATTTACAGAACTAGGAAAAAACTGTCCTAAAATTCATTTGGGAGAAAAAGAGACCCAGAAGAGCCAAAGCAATTTTAAGCTAAAAAAGCAATGTGAGAGGAATCCAAGTACCTGACTTCAAATTATACTTCGAAGCTATAGTAATAAAAACTTCATGGTACTGGCATCAAAACAGACACATACCCCAGTAGAGCAGAATAGAAGACACAGAGACACACCCACACATATATATTCATCTGATCCTTGACTAGTACCAAAAGTATATATTAGAGAAACGACAGCCTTTAAACAAACACTGCTGGGAAAACTGGTTATTCATATGTAGAAGACTAAAACTAGACCCTAACCTTTCACAGTGCACAAAAATCAACTAAAAATGGATATTATTGCAACTTCTAGAAAAAATACAAGGTCAACAATCTAGCTTTTAGGCATAAGCAACAACTTTCTTAATAGAACACCTATAACTCAGGAAATAATGCCCAAAATTAATAAATAGGAAGACATCAGATTAAAAAGCTTCTAAACAGCAAATTAAACAATTAGGAAATGTGTAGAAAGTACCCACAGAATGGGAGAAAATCTTCACTAATATTTACTCTTCTGAGGATTGATATCTAGAATATATAAAAATCTCAAAGAATTTTACACCAAAAAAATCAGATAACCCAATTAGTAAATGGGCAAATGAATTAAACAGACAGTTCTCTATAAAAGAAATACAAATGGCCAAAAGTTACATGAAAACTTTTCAACATCATTAGAAATTAAGGAAATGCAAATCAAAACTACACAGAGATATCATCACATCTCACATCAGTCAGAATGGCAGTCATAAAGAATAAAAATAATAATAAATGCTAGAAAGGATGTGGAGAAAAAGAAACACTTTTACACTGTTGGTGGGATTGTAAATTAGTACAATTGCTATGGAAATTAGATTGGAGTCTTCTCAAAAGACTGACTAGGCATGGAGCCACCATATGACTACTACTTGTATTGATTCTGAAGAATTGAAGGCATCTTACTACATTGATGCATGTGTAACCTTGTTTCTAGCAGTGCAATTCACAATAGCCAAACTGTGGAACCAGCCTAGGTGTCCACCAATGGATGGATGGATAAAGAAAATGTTGTAAATATACAACAATGGAGTTTTATTCAGCCATAAAGAGGAATGAAATTATAACATTATTAGAAAAAATGGATGGCCCTAGAGAACATCCCGTTAAGCAGAGTAAGTCAAATTTAGAAGGTTAAGGGACATAAGTTCTGTCTCATATGCAGAAGCTAGAGAGGAAAAAGGTAAACAAAGGTCAGAGTGGATTTCCTAAAAATCAAAGGGAGATCAGTAGAGGAAAGGGACCAAGGAGTGAAAGGCAGGGAGAGAGGGGGAAGTGCTGGGGATTGTGGTACTGGCCAAATTGTATTGTTATATTGGGTGGATATATAAATATGTAACAACCAACCCCATCAATATGTACAACTATAGTGCACCAATAAATAATGAGGAAAAAAGCTAAAGAATATTGCCATCAAGTAGGAAAAGAGACAACTACATAAAACAATAATTATAAAAGCATTTATTATAAGTCCAATAATATATTAAATTATAATTTGTAAGACAGAGGTAGCACAGAATGGGAAGATAATGGAAGCAAAGTTTTTGTGTACTTTTCAAATTAAGTTGAATTTGATTATATTGTTTTAAATTATGATGTTAATAGTAAACTCCAGAGCCACCACTAAGATAATATTTTTTAAATTTATTCATTCTTTTTAGTTGCACATGACAGCAGAATCCATTTTGATGAAATTATAAAAGGAAACCATATTCCCATATTATGAATGTAAATGCAAATATCATCAATAGAACGTGAGCAAAGCAAATCCAACAATGTATAGGAAGGATTATATACCACATCCCATCGGGATTTGTTTCAAGAATGGAAGTGTAGTTTAATATCTGAAAAATCAGTCAATACAACATACCATGTTAATAAAATAAAGGTCACCCCCCAACCAAACATCCCAATAAGTGAAGAAAAAGTACTGATAGCTAATACTCTCTCATGATAAAAAACATACATAAAACTAGGAATTGAAGGGAAATTTTGAACCTGATAAAAGGCATCCATGAAGAACACACAGCTAATATCATTCTTAATGGCAAAAGACGTGATATCGTTCTCCTAAGATACGGACCAAGATGAGGATTCCACTTTTGCAATTTCTATTAAATAGTGTATTGGAAATTCTAACCTGGGAAATTAGGCAAGAAAAATAGATGAAAGGCATCCATATTTGAAAGGGAGAAATAATGACTATCTTTATTTGAAGATAATATTGTATATACTTTTGTATATAGATAATAACAAAGAATCCACGATTAGAACTAAGAAAGTTTAGCAAAGTAGCTGTACACTGAAAGGAACAAGAGATTTGTGCACTGAAAATTACACACACTGTTGAAAATAATTAAGGCAGATCTAAATAAAAGGAAATATATTTCTCCAAAGAAAACATGCAAACGGACAACACAAAAGATACTCAATTCCCTTAGCTGTTAGGGAAATGAAAATCAAAAGATGGTAAGATACCATTTCACATCTATGAAGATGGTTAAAACTAAAAAGACAGGAAATAACATGTTCTCAGAGAATGTGGTGAAATCGGAACCTTCATGCGACAGCTGGTAGGAATGTAAAGAGGAAGCTACTTTGCAAAACACTGTGGCAATTCCTCTATTTGCTAAGCATAGAGTTTTCATATGATTTAACAATTCCACTCATGGGTATTTACCCATAGAGTTTTCATAGGTTTCAAAAAAGAAAATATATGTCAACAAAGACATGTATGTTCATAGAAGATTTATTCATAATTATCAAAAAGTTGAAATACCTGAAATATTCATCAACAGAAAAGTTGCTAAACACTATTGATATATTCATACAAGGATTTTTTTTTCAGCCAGAACTAGAAAACACCGGAGTAAGGATGGGGGTGCAGGAATGGAGTATGACTGCAAATGTGTATAAGTTTATTTTCAGATTGTTGAAAGGGTTCTAAATTTAGAATGTGATCATATTGTACAGCTCTTATCTATGTAGTAAAAACTACTAAATTGTATTGTTCAAGAGGCAGGTTTTTTGTTAGGTGAGATATATCTTGATAAATTGTAAAATCTGATCTAGAACACCAATTTCTACAGACAACTCTACCAGTACTGAGCTTTTGCAAAAGGAAATGACTCATTCAATGTTACATAGGTAGGATGTGACGGATTACGTAGACACTAAATCTGTCTAACACAGGAATTATATCCATGGAGAAGCATTGATGGCTTCTCTTGCTTTTACTATTATGTCTAAGCATGTACCTGTAAAGTATGCATATTTTATAATGTATATTCATATCTGTATATATTTTAATATAGGTTCATAATCATCTACTTGTATACACACCAATTTGTATATATTTAAGTATAAGTATAATTCCTAAGTAATAAACATTTTCTACTTTATCAACAGTTTAAGTTATTTGAAATGTACTAAAATATAAATTTAAATAAAAAGTATTATAAGATAAAACAAAAAAAATTATTTAAATAAAGGTATATTTAATTTGTGAATAGTAGTAGACACCTTTTACTCTCATCAAAATATCAATAATAATTATCTTTAATAATACATTCAATGAAAGTGAATTAATATTGTTTTTGAAATTAAATGGAGGTTTTTGAGCCTTGAAATTCTTCTTTTTTTGACCTTGAAAGGGCCTAGGCAAGTACTGGGACATGTTTAACTTGATCTTGACCAGACTTCACCAGGAATAATAAATTGTTTCTAAATCTGCTGAAAATATTGGAACAAATCATAAAATTGGTATGGGGATTCTAATTTTATTTGTTTATTATTTTATTTAATCTGTGCCTTTACTCTTGTACCTTTCTTGTTGCTAAATGTTAATCATCCTGTGAGGCTCAGAATTACCCAAGTCTGAGCTCTGTAAAGTGCATTGAGGGCTTTTGCGGGAAAAATATGCTTTTTTTCTTGCCCTAGTGTTGAGGCTACAATTACAAGTTCAGGTAAGGGTGGGGAAAATGAATAAAAGTCTTTATGATCCCCCTACTCTTTTTCAACAAGGTTGGACAAAACCTGTATGGTATGGGACCAACATAGTTGGTGACTACTTTTTTTTCTTTTTGCCTCTTCGATCATGCTGAAATATGTCAATGGCAGGATGTTCCCAGAACTGATCTTCACTGACATTCTATCTTTTTTGAAGGGACACTATTGAGGCAGGGCTATGAGTGAAGGACCATGTTTTAGTCAGCTTTGTGCTGCTGTGACCAATATATCCAACAAGAACCATTTAGAAAGAAAAAGTTTATTTAGGCTCATGGTTTCAGAGGTTCAGTCCATGGTTGGCCAATTCTACAGCTCTGGTCCTGAGGCAAGGTAAAACATCATGGCAGAGGACACGGTGGAGGAAAGTGCCTAATCCATGACATCTAGGAAGCAGAGAGAGCTCTGTTCACCAGAGACAAAATATAAACCCAGTCCTCTTCCAGCCATACCCTACCTGCCAACAGTCAAAACCCAGTTAATCCATTCAAGTAGATTAATTCACTGATTATGCTACAGTTTACATGATCTAATCATTTCATCTCTGAACGTTCTTAGCATTGTCTCAATTGTAAGCTTTCAGGGGACAGCTTTGGTTCATATCCAAACCATAATAGAACCCCACTCTTTTTCCACAATAAACATGCTTAGGGATTGCAGTCTCCTATATGGCAGACCCTGTGAAAGGGTATTCATTCCACTAACATGTCAACAGTTCAAAACAATTTTCATGTGTCCTATTATTTAACTGCCGCTAGAAATCACCACAAGCTACACAGTAAAAAACATGGCTAAAATGTTAAAAGTCGACCTTAATTTTTTAAAATGAGAATTGCTAAACTTGATTGTCTTCAAAGACTTCAAGGGTGTTACCCACTTGTCAAATGGTATCATAGAAATTGTAATCATAGAAATAATCACAGTTGTTTTCATTGTATCCACTGTGGTAGGCAGAATGATTACTGAGCAAAGAGAACCAAGTGTTGCTGCTATTCGATGCATTATGAGGTACAGGTAGATCAGCAGTACGCTCACTTGAACAATATTCACCTGTGAGGTTTTATTTTTATTTTGTTTTAGAAAAGTTTTAAAATTTTATTTATTTATTTATTCTAATTAATGCAGCAGAATGCATTTTAATTTATTGAATGCAATTGCAGCACCACTTTTCATTTATCAGGTTGTACACAATGTAGTGTTGCACTATATGTGCAGTCATACATGTACCTAGGGTAATGATGTCCATCTCATTCCACCATCTTTCCTTCCCACACACCTCTCCTCCACCTTTGTCCAATCATAGTTTCTTTATTTTTCCTATGCCCCCCAGCCCCCATTATGGATCAGCATCTATTCATCAGAGAGAACATTCAGCCTTTGGTTTTTTGGGATTGACTTACTTCACTTAGCATGATATTCTCCAACGCCATCCATTTACTTGCAAATGCTGTGATTTTATTCTCTTTTAATGTTGAGTAATATTCTGTTGTGTATATGTACCATAGTTTCTTTGTCCATTCATCTATTGAAGGGCATTTACGTTGGTTCCATAGTTTAGCTATTGTGAATTGAGCTGCTATAAACATTGATACGGCTACATTATTATAGTATGCTGATTTTAAGTCGTTTGGATAGAGAATGAGGAGTGGGATAGCTGGGTCAAATGGTGGCTCCATTCCAAGTTTTCTAAGGAATCTCCATACTGCTATCCAGACTGGTTGCACCAATTTGCAGTTTGACCAGCAATGTATGAGTGTGCCTTTTCCCTCACATCCTCAACAAAATTTATCATTGTTTGTATTCTTGATAACTGCCATTCTGACTGGGAAGAGATGAAATCTTAAGAGTAGTTTTGATTTGCATTTTTCTAATTACTCATACATTTGTTGATCAATTGTATATCTTCTTCTGAGAAGTGTCTGTTCATCTCCTTAACCCATTTATTTATTGTTTGTTTTTTTTTGGTGTTAAGTTTTTTGAGTTCTTAATATATTCTGGAAATTAGTGCTCTATCTGATGTGCATGTGGCAAAAATTTGCTCCCAAAATGTAGGCTCTTTTAAGCTTTTTGACTTTTTTTTTTTTTTTTTTTTTTTTTTTTTTTGCTGAGAAGAAGCTTTTAAGTTTGAATCCATCCCATTTGTTGATTCTTGATTTTATTTCTTGAGCTTTAGAAGTTTTGTTAAGGAAGTTGGGACCTAATCCGATGTGATAAATATTGGGGCCTACTTTTTCCTCTATAAGGTGCTGGGTCTCTGGTCTAATTCCTAGGTCCTTGATCCACTTTGAGTTGTGCTTTGTGCATGGTGAGGGATACAGGTTTAGTTTCATTTTGCTGCATATAGATTTCCAGTTTTCTGCACCATTTATTGAATGGTGCTATCTTTTTTCCAAAGTATGTTTTTGGAGCCTTTGTCTAGTATGAGATAGCTGTATTTAAGTGAGTTTGCCTCTTCTATTCTGCACCATTGGACTGCATGTCTATTTTGATGTCAATATCACGCTCTTTTTTGTTACTATATCTTTGTAGTATAGTTTAAGGTCTGGTATTGTGATGCCTCCTATTTTTCTCTTCTTGCTAAGAATTACTTTGGCTATTCTGGGTGTCTTATTTTTCCAAATAAATTTCACGATTACTTTTTATATTTCTATAAGGAATTATGTTGTGATTTTAATTGGAATCACATTGAATCTGTATATTGCTTTGGGTAGTATGGTCATTTTGATAATATTGATTTTGCTTATCCAAGAGCATGGGAAATCTTTCCATCTTCTAAGGTCCTCTTTAATTTCTTTCTTTAGTGTTCTATAGTTTTCATTGTAGAGTTCTTTTGACCCCTTTTGTTTTATTCCCAAGTATTTTTTTGTTGAGGTTATTGTGAATGGGGTGTTTTTCCTAATTTGTCTTTCAGAGGATTCATCACTGATGTACAGAAATGCATTTGATTTATGAGTATTCATTTTATATCCTGCTACTTTGCTGAATTCATTTATTAATTCTAATTTTTTTCTGGTATAGTTTTTTGGATCCTTAAGTATAGAATCCTGTCATCAGCAAGAAATGATAATTTGAATTCTTCTTTTCATATTCATATCCCTTTAATTTCTTTCATCTGTCTAATTGCTCTGGCAAGAGTTTCAAGTACTATGTTGAATAGAAGTGGTGAAAGAGGACATCCCTGTCTTGTTCCAGTTTTTAGAGGGAATGCTTCCAATTTTTCTCCATTTAGAATCATGTTGACCTGGGTTTAGTATAGTTAGCTTTTACAATGTTGATGTATATTCCTATTATCCCCAGTTTTTCTTGTGTTTTTAACAGGAAAGGATGCTGTATTTTGTCAAATGCTTTCTCTTTATAACTGATATAATTATATGATTCTTATCTTTAAATCTATTGATGTGATGAATTACATTTATTGATTTCCATATGTTGAACCAATCTTTCATTCCTGGAATAAACCCCACTTGATCATGGTGCACTATTTTTTTAAAGGATTAAATATTTTTTTCCCATATTTTTATTTATTTTTACATGGTGCTAAGGTTTAAACCCAGTGACTTGCATATGCGAGGCAAGTGCTCTACACTGAACGACAGCCCTAGGCCAATGATGCACTATATTTTATATATTTTTTTATGTGATTTGCCAGAATTTTATTGAGAATTTTTGCATCTATGTTCATCTAGGATATTAGACTGAAATTTTCTTTCTTTGATGTGTCTCTGGCTGATTTTGGTATCAGGATGATATTAGCTTCATAGAATGAGTTTGGAAGGGTTCCCTCCTTTTCTATTTCATGGAATAATTTGAAGAGTATTGGTATTAATTCTTCTTTATAGGTCTTGTAGAATTCAGTTCTGAAGCTCAGGCTTTTCTTGGTTGGTAGGCTTTTGATGGCATCTTTGATTTCCTTGCTTGAAATTGATCTGTTTAAATTGGTATGTCTTCTTGGTTCAGTTTGGTTTGACCATGCGCCTCTAGAAATTTGTTGGTATCTTTGAGGTTTTCTATTTTACTGGAGTATACATTTTCAAAATAGTTTTTAATTGTCTCCTGTATTTCAACAGTGTCTGTTATGATAATACCTTTTTCATTACAAATTTTAGTAATTTGAGTTTTCTCCTTCTCTTCATTAGGTGGCAATGGGTTTGACAATTTTATTTACTTTTTCATGAAACCAGATATTTGCTTTGTCAATTTTTTGAATTGTTTCTTTTGTTTCCATTTAATTGATTTCTGCTCTGATTTTAATTATTTCCTGTCTTCTACTACTTTTGATGTTAGTTCTTTTTTTAGGGTTTGAGATGTAATGTCAGGTCATTTATTTGTTGACTTTTTATTCTTTTAATGAATGAGCTTAATGCAATGAACTCTCCTCTTAGCACTGCCTTCAAAGTGTCCCAGAGATTTTGATAAGTTGTAATGGAGTTCTCATTTACCGGTAAGAATTTATTTTATCTCCTCCCTGATGTCTTCTGTTATCCATGCATCATTCAGTAGCATACTATTTAGTCTCCAGATTTTGGAGTAGCTTCTATTTTTTATTTTATCATTGATTTCTAATTTCATTCCATTACGGTCAGATAAAATGCAGGGTAGTATCTGTACTTTTTGTATGTGCTAAGACTTGCTTTGTGGCATAACATGTGGTCTATTTTGGAGAGGGATCCATGTGTTACTGAGAAGATGATGGATATAATATTCTATATATGTCTTCTAAGTGTAAATTATTAATCATTTTATTGAGTTTTATAGTTTCTTTGTTTAATTTTTGTTTGGAAGATCTATCCAGTGGTGAGAGAGGTGTATTAAAGTAACCCGGTATTATTGTGTTGTGGTCTATTTAGTTCTAGTAGTTGAGAAGGGTTTGTTTGATATACATAGATGCCCCATTGTTTGGGGCATATATATTTATGATTGCTATGTCTTGTTGATGTATGAATCCCTTAAGCAGTATGAAAAGCCCTTCTTTATCCCTTTTCACTAGCTTTAGTGTGAAGTCCACTTTATCTGATATGAGGATGCAAATCCCTGCTTGTTTATGTGATCCAGGTGAGTGGTTTGTTTTTTCCCTACCCTTTCACCTTCAGTCTGTGGATGTCTGTTGAGGGCCACAGCCAAGTCAGGATGATACATGGTATTTTTGCCAGAAGTAGTGGTTGAAGGTGACGCCAGCGAGCCTTTAAGATGATGACTTTTGAGTTCTCTGGAGTTACCCTTGAGCTCTCGCGGGGATTCCTGGAGAGTTCGAGTTGGTTGGTGAAGTTCCGGTGGGGGGAGTTCCTGTTGGTGTGTGGTGTGTCCCAGAGAAAGCGGTGTGGATGGTATTCATGGGAGTTCGGAAATAAAGTTTGTTCCTGCTTGAGTGGCTCGTGATTTGTACCAAGACAGACTGTGGCATCTTTTCCTGTGAGATGAGTCTCTAGAAGGCAGCATATTGTTCAGTCTTTTTTTTTTAAAATTCAATCTATCAGTCTATGTCTTTTAATTGAGGAGTTTAGGCCATTCACTTTCAGGTTATTATTGAAATATGATTTGTATGCCCAGACATTTTGGTTTGACTTGGTTTCTCCTTTGATTGGCCTTTCCTTTAGTGTATTTCCTCCCTTTGCTGATTTTTATTATTGTTTTTCATTTCCTCCTCCTGGAATATTTTAATATATGCTCTGTAGTGTAGGCTTTCTTGCTGTAAATTCTTTTAACAATTGTTTATCATGAAAGGTTTTTATTTTACCATCAAATCTGAAGCTTAATTTTGCTGGCTATAAGATTCTTGGTTAGCATCCATTTTCTTCCAGAGTTTGGTATATGTTGTTCCAGGATATCTTGGCTTTGAAGGTCTGGATTGAAAATCTGCTGAGATCTAAATTGGTCTCTCCCTGTATGTAATCTGATTCCTCTCTCTCATGTCCTTTAAGATTCTATCCTTATTGTCTCAACTAGGCATTTTCATTATAATATGCTTTGGTGTAGATATGTTGTAATTTTGCACATTTGGTGTCTTGTAAGCCTCTTGTGTTTGAATCATTCATTCTTCATATTTTGGAAATTTTCTGATATTATTTCATTGAAGAGATTGTGTATTCCTTTGGTTTGAATCTCTGTGCCTTCCTCTATCCCAAAAAATCTTAGATTTGGTCTTTTGATACTATCCCATAATTCTTGGATGTTCTGTTCATGGTTTCTTACCATCTTCACTATGTGGTCAACTTTATTTTCAAGATTTTATATTTTGTCTTCATTATATTAAGTTCTGTCTTCCACGTGATCTAATCTGTTGGTGATTTTTTTCTATTGAGTTTTTTATCTATTTATTGTTTCCTTAATTTCAAGGATTTCAGATTGTCCCTCGTCCCCACCCCCCGAATCTCTCTTTCTTGAAGCAATCTTTTGCTCTCTTTGCTCTTTGCTCCCTTATCTCTTTATTGGTGTGATCAATGGATGCCTGTATTTGCTCTCATCTCTTTATTGGAGTGACCATTTTTTTGCCTGTATTTGCTTTCTTATGTCATTCTTTAATTTGCATGTCATTTTAATTATGTACATTCGGAACTCCTTCTTTGACATTTCATCAACTGTGCTGTCAATGGATTCTTGGTTTATTTGGGAGGACTTTTTCCCATTTTTTTTTTCATGTTGTCTTTGTGTCTTCCTTCTTTGCAGTGAGGATGTGAGGTATTATAGTTTCTACCTTATAATATTGTAGAGTCCCTGAAGTTTACCTGTACCTCACATTGGTGTTTGGTGTCCAGTCCTGGCTGGTGTCCTAAGATGGATTCTACTGCAACTAGGCCTAGGCTCCAAGGTGGGTCTGTGGGATTGGTCCTGGGCCTGGGTTGGCAGGGGCAGTCCTTTAAAAAGTTTTATTGGATATTGGAAAATTATAATTATATATATTTCTGGGGTACAAAGTGAAGCCATGAAGATGATGATATATATATAGACCATGTGGAGAGACTGGATCAAGCTTATTAATATATCCCTCTTAATGCTTGTCACTATTCCCCTGGTTCCTCTTGACTAACATCTCCCCATTCCTGCTACTCCCAGTCCCTTCATTCCACTCTCTGCTTCTATGGATTTAATTGCTTTATATTCTGCATATGAGTGAGGTCATGCAGCATGTGTCTTTCTGTGCCTGGTTTATTTCACCTAACTTAATATCGTCCAGGTCTGCCATCTTGTTGTAAATGAGATAGCTTTCCTCTTTTTAAGGATTGATTATTATTCCACTGTGAATGTATACCACATTCTCTTTATGCATTCATTGGCCACTTAGGCTGATTTCATGACTTCATAATGGGAATAATGCAGCAGTACTCAGGGGTGCACAGATATCCATTTCACACACTGATTTCAAATCCTTTGGGTTTATACCCAGAAGTGGGGTTGCTGAACCTATGACAAGTGCAGCTTTAGTTTTTGAGGAATCTCCACTCATTTTCTATAATGATTCTATTAATTTACCTCCCCATCAACAGGGCACCAGGGCTCCTTTTCTGCCGGACCCTGTCAACACTTGTTACCTTTCATCTTCCTGAGAGTAGCCATTTTGACAGGTGTGAGGTTATGTTTCATTTTGTGTTTTAATTGGCATTTCCCTAATAATTAGTGACATTGAGCACTCTTCCACATATCTTTTGGCCATTTGTGTGTTTTCTTTTGAGAAATATCTACTCAAATCCTTCACCTATTTTTCAAATTGGGTTATATGCTTTCTTGCTAGTGAGTTGTTTGAGTTATTACATGTTTTGGACATTAACCTCTTGAAAATATGTTCTTTATTTCTGTACTTTGCCTCTTCACTCTGTTGTTTCTTCTGTTGTACTAAAATTTGGTGTAATTTCATTTGTCTATTTTTTTGGTTTTGTTGCCTGAACTTTGGTGTCAAAGTTACCGGCCAGACCAATGTCACATATTTTTTTCTCATGTTTTCTTCTAAGTGGGTTTTATAGTTTTGGGTCTTAATTTTAAGTCTTTAATCCATTTTGAGCTGATGTATGTATATGGTTTGAGATAAGGGTACAGTTTCATTCTTCTTCATGTGGATATACAGTTTTAACAGTTCTTGAAAAGACTGTTCTTTTCTCATTGTATATCATTGACAGCTTTTTCAAGTAGAATTGACCATAAATATGTAGGTTAATTTTGGGGTGTGCATGCTATTCTATTGATCAATATATCTATTTTCATGCCACTACCATGCTGTTTTAAGTTCTACAGTTTTGTAATTAGTTCAAAGCCATCACCTGTCAAGACATGCTACTGTTTGGTGAATGTTTGCATAAATTTAAATTTAAATATATTCTTTAAAAATATTTTTAGTTGTACATGGACACAATACCTTTATTTTGTTTATTTAGTTTTTTTATATGGTGCTGGGGATCGAACTCTATGCCTCACAAATGCTAGGCAAGCCTGTACCACTGAGCCATAACTCTAGCCCCTAAATACATTCTTAAGGAAAGAAAGTTTCAAAAATATGTTTTGGGGCTGGAGATGTGGCTCAGCAGTAGCGCGCTCGCCTGGCATGCGTGCGGCCCGGGTTCGATCCTCAGCACCACATACCAACGAAGATGTTGTGTCCGCCGAGAACTAAAAAATAAATATTAAAAATTCTCTCTCTCTCTCTCTCTCCTCTCTCACTCTCTCTTTAAAAAAAAAAATATGTTTTGTTCAGTGTTGTTTTCAAGCTCTTGGAAGAGTGCCTGACACAAAACAGAAAATTTACAAATATTTGATGACTAAGTAAACGGAATTCTACATAAAAAGGGAGGGGAGATGATAATCTATCACCATAAAATGATCTCCAGGTTTTTAATGTGCATAAGTTCAATAAATGACTTTCACTACAGGTGTAAAATGTCTATAACTTATATTCTGCATGAATTTTAAACAAAAATTTCCAGAGCATCAGGCACAGCACCCTACACGGTAGAGATGATTTTTGTACCAGAAGGTCAGGGGGACCTCTCATACCCTTCTAATTATGAAATTCGAGCACATGGGGAAACCTGTTTACATTGTTTTTCTGCAAGCTGTTCCAGAGTTTCCCTTTGGTGTTTTCTCATGAAGCCGTGGTCCAGATTCCTTTGCAATCTTTCCTTCCGTGGTCTGTCCTTCCTTGTTTTTGATGAAAATGTTCATTTTCACAAATACTTTGTCTTTAAATGAGATATTCTAGTTCAAATGTGTTTTCCCAACTTGTTAACAGCCCCCCATCTTTTTTCTTTCTTTCTTTTCTTTTTTTCTTTCTTATTTTTGAAAAGTGAATAGCATGCACTTTACATTTTGGCGGCAGGCTTCCTGCAGCAGAGAGACCTGGTGGAGCGCATGCCCACAGCTGCTGTCTGGTTGGATCCTCTTAAAGGGAAAGACTGTTGCTAAGGAAACTGCAGCTCTGGGAGGGTTAAACACACAGGGAAACAGCAGGCCAAGAGGCACAGCCAGGCAATGCTTGGGGGAGGTGGCATGAAGCCTCCTGGGAATAGCTGAGCCTTTACTGCTGGTGCACATCAAAGGCTCTGGAGGAGGTGGAGGGAGGACTAAGTATCCAGGACCTTCCTAGAAAATATCTAGCTGGAATTTAAAGAAACCTTAGACTTTGTGTGAAGTGAATTTTGTCCAATGTTACAAACAGGGAAACATAGTGGCTGTGAATATTCCGTTCATATTTAGGAAGTTTGTAGCAGTTTTCCAAATTTAATCACCTTTATTTGCAGTATGCAGTTACCATTAGAACATCACAATGCTCATAAGCATATTTTGATTTATTTTGTAGTTGCTTCCTACATCTGGTAGGATAAAGTGTCCACAGATATAGTCACTTTGGAAATTATGTGATATACTGTTTTCTTTCTTCTTCTTCTTTTTTATTTTATTTATTTATTTTTTTTATTTTTTTAGAAGAGAGAGTGAGAGAGGAGAGAGAGAGAGAGAGAGAGAGAGAGAGAGAGAGAGAGAGAGAGAGAATTTTTAACATTTATTTTTTAGTTCTCGGCGGGCAACATCTTTGTTGGTATGTGGTGCTGAGGATCGAACCCGGGCCGCACGCATGCCAGGCGAGCGCGCTACCGCTGAGCCACATCTCCAGCCCATTCTTCTTCTTTTTTAAATGAATAACTCTTCCCTTCAAATAAATAGTTACATCCTTAAAAATGGTGTTTTACATGTATTTCCTTTTACTTCTTTCTAATACAATGAACTTTGAGTTACTTAAATGAATAAATCAGTTCTACTATGAAATATTAGAAATATTACTTTTAACCTTATACTAAATAAATCAGGAAAAAAACTTCAAAAGCATTTTCTTATTATAAAATAATCCCCTTTTTACACCAGGGAAAGTTAAATTTTTAATATACAATGAATTGGCACAACATCTAACACGGACAGTGTTTGGTCTCTACGTGGCTAGGGCTTGTAGAAAGGTCTACTTGCCTCAGTAAATATTTCCTTCCCTTCTCTCCTCCAAAATAAACCAGTTCACAGCTGGGCTGTCTAGATGGTAACATTATTGAAGCTAGATCATTGCTCAGAGATCAGGTAATAATCTAAGTCTTTCATTGAATATACGGTTATGATTTGGCTCTTCAATGTCCCCAAAGTCCTATGTGCTAAAGATTTGGTCCCCCGACCCTTGGTGCTATTGGGAGGTGGTGGACCTTTGGGACTTGAGGCCTGGTGAGAGGAAGTTAGGTCATTGGGATGTGGTTTCAAGTGATGTGGGACCCTGGCCCCGTCCTCTCTATGCTTCCCAGCTGACATGGGCTGAGCAGGTTGGTTCTACCAGCCATTCCCACCACAATGGTGTGTTTTGTCACAGGCTCCAAAACAGAGCCATCTGACCACGGACCAAAATCCTGAAACTGACAGTCAAAATAAATATTCCTCCTTTTAAGTTGTTTATCTCAGGTATTTTTTCATGGTGACAGAAAGCTGGCAAACACATATGTGATGATATCTAAATGAAACTTCTGTTTCCTTGTTTCTGGGTTAATTTGCAAACACATTTATGAAAAGGTGCCCACAAAATTTCAAGCTCAAATTTCTGTGGCTACCACCAAGTCTAAACTTCTGACTTCGAAACTATCCACCACCTTGTTAGGATCAGCAGGACCCCCAAAGATTTTCATCTCAAGACATATTTTACTAAAACAAACACAATAATAGAGCCCTAGGAACTTCAAAATAGGAAGACATACTTGTGGGTAACAAAACTCAAGTTGAGCAGAAAGGTCAGAAATTGATGAGAATGTGGCAGAAAGGTCAAGAAATCCCTATCTACCACCATATAGATGCCAAGAGAAAGGTGTGTGTGCGTGTGTGTGTGTTAAGGAGTGTAATGGTTAATTTGAATTGTCAACTGATTGGATTAAGAGAAACCATGAATAATGGGCTTATGAGTGTGTCAATGAGGGTGTGTCTAGAAATGATTGGCATATGGGATAACCAATTGAAATGGAGATCCTTCCTAAGTATGGGCAGCATCATCCAATAGGATGATGGCTTGGATGGAATAAATGTTGGAAGAACAAGGAAGCAGCAGAGATGCAAGCTGATTTTTCTTGAATGGGTTCTTGATTGCAGCTGTGATTGTTTGAGGATATCAGACTCTTACTTCTTCACTCTTTGAAAGCAGACTCTGCCAGAGATTCTTCAGAAGACTTTGGTATCTAGGGTGGCACTGTTGATCTCTCTTGTTCTGGGGCTGCAGCCTCTTGGACTTTGAAGCTACTGGTTCCTCAGGCTCTCCAACTTGCAGACAGCCACTGTGGAATATTCACCTTCTGGTCGCATTAGCCAACCTGATAAATCCCCTCTTTATAATTATACTTCCTGTGGATTCTGTTCCTGACTCTACAAGGAGGATGAAGAGAAATTGAAGATGTAAACCTAGATTTGTTGGAACCCAGGATCTAACAGGTTTACCTGGAAGGAACATGTGCTTTGGGAGATAGGCAAGCTTTGAATTTGAACCAAATCCCACTGTGCACTTTGGTGAACTCGGCATACTATCCAGAAACCCCTCTCTAAAACCTGTTTTGAGATTTGAAGCAAGTCACCAGACTCCATCATTTATAAGGTTGGTGTTTGGCTTCACCACATAGATGAAGTAGAATTTTGTGATAAAAGGCTAAGTTTTTGTTTTAAATTGATGCCAAATTTCTAATTAACATTTTCTTGGTGATATTTTTTAAGAGGAACTCTTGAGCTCTTAATGACACTTTTAAGCAGTCTTAAGAAAAGTCAGTCTTAGTAAAAGACAAGCCTCCCAAATGGTGTAAGCTGATTTAAGTTAATTGTGAAAATGGAGATAGAGGAAAAGAAAAGTGGAGTTAGATATCTGAGAACATGTAGATCAATTAAGAAAGATAAGGCAAATTGAAGTGATTCATTCATTCACCTTTCACTTTTGAAAAAAATTATACTTTACTGTATTAAGAACACAGTATAAGATCTACCCACTTAACAAAGTAAATTTATGAAGTGGTGTGGTTGACTATAGGTGCAACGTTGAATGGACGATCTCTAGAATTATTGATCCTGTTCAAATGAAACTTTAGGCTAATCAGTTAGTGACTCCCCATTTTCCTTCCTCCAGCCCCTTACATCCACTGTTCTATTCTTTAGTGTAAAAATTTATTGTTTCAGATACCTTGTGTATGTGCAATTGTGCAGTATTGGTCTTTCTGTGACGGGCTTATTTCATCTTTTCATCATCAGTTACCAAGTCCTGATTGAAGTCCAGGCACTGTGCTAGGCCCTGTGTGAGTAGATAATAGAAATAAAACACAGTCTTTTCCTCAAGGAGCTCACACTTGTGGAATAAGGGTGAGATTAAATTATGATGTAAGTTTCTACAGGGCTTATTTCTTACTTTATGAAATTTACATTAAAAGAAGTATTAGCTATCATTTGTTGTAATTCTTTTAAAGAAGATTAAGAATATTTCTTGATTGGGATTATAAACTGTTATTCAGCTCTACCTGCATGTATAGTGATAAACATCTAAAAAAATGAGCCAATATATATATATATATATATATATATATATATTTATGTAATGAGGTAATAAATCCTACTCTGGCTGTTTTAGTAAGATTTTGCATCATAACTATATATATGAATATATAGTTACTCATATTTTTAAAAAGTTCATATTACATAAGACTTTAGAATCCAATAGTGCTCTCTTATCTGTGATTTGACCTTCCATGCTTTTTGTTCCCTGTGGTCAACCATGTTCTGACTAAATTAATTAACATTCCCCAAACAAATAATTCATAGGTTTCAAATTGCCATTCTAAGTAGTGTGGCCCATCCTGCTTTGTACTAGCCAGGAAGTGAATCATCCCTTGGTTCAACATGTGTGTGTGTGTGTGTGTGTGTGTGTGTGTGTGTGTATGTGTGAGAGAGAGAGAGAGAGAGAGAGAGAGAGAGAGAGAGAGAGAGAGATATTCATATAACTTATATCATAATAATTGTTCTATTTTATTGCTAGTTGTTTTTAATCTCTTACTGTGCCTATTGTATAAGTTAAACTTTATCATAAATATATATAGGAGAAAGCACATGTAAAGAGTTTGACAGTATCTGTAGTTTCAGGGATCCACTGGAGTTCTGAGACTATATCCTCAGCAGATAATTGAGGACTACTATATATAAAACCCTGTCACATCCATTATTCTGCTTGATTTTCATTGTGCCAGTGTTATGATTTAGATGTGTGGTGTTCAGAGGTGAAATGATGGGACATCGAGAGCTGTAACATCACCAGTGGGCTGATCCACTGATACAGATTAACTGGGTGGTAACTAGGCAGGTAGGTCACTGAGGGAGTGCCTTTGGAGTTCACATTTTGTTCCTGTGAACGGAGCCCTCTCTGCTTCCTGGCTATCAGGAATTAAGCAGCTTTCCTCCTCCCTGTCCTTCTGCCATGACGCTCTGCCTCCCCTGGGGCCCAAAGCTGTAGTCATTGGACCATGGACCAAACCTCTGAAACTATGAGCCAAAATAAAGTTTTCCTCCTCTAAGTTGTTCTTATCAGGACTTTTGGTCACAGCGACGCAAAATCTGACTAAAACAGCCAGAGTAGGATTTATTACCTCATTACATAAAGATACAAATTTAACTGTGAGATTCATCTCTGTAGTTGCTTGTATTCATAAATTTTTCTCTTTTATTGCTATTGAGTATTTTCTTGTACTCTATGGAATGAATATGCTTTTGAAATACTTGCTCTTTTTGATGGATGTTTCAGTTATTTCAAGTTTTGGTCTGTTATGAATAAAATTTCTCTGTACATGTTGTGCATAGCACAGTGCACGCTGACACAACTTCTCTTGTGCACACCAATGAGTTCAACAGATGTTTTGAGGGACAGGCATACGTTAGGCTTTAGAAGAAGCTGCCAAGCAGTTTCCTGAAGGGTTTGAACCAGTTCACGTGTCCACTGTTGATGTAAAAGAGTTCTAACTGCTCTGCGTTCTCATCAGCTCATCCTGTTGTCAGTCCTTTGTTGTTTTATGTATTTGGGATGTTTTTGGAGATACCTCATTAAAGCCTTCATTTGTGTTTACCGGAGGAGCACTGACCTTGAACACCTTACGAAATCCACTGGCCAAGCAAAAATTTTTTCTTCCTGTCCAAAATCTTTTGTATAATTTTGATTGTGTTCTTTGCTTTATCTTGATCTATTTGTAGTTCGTTTATGTACTGGAGATATAAGTGCTTTATTAGAATGTGTAATACTAATATCTTCTCTCAGCTTTACCTATTTTTGTCTCTTAATTCTGTGTGTGTGTGTGTGTGTGTATATATATTCCTCATTTTAATGAGTCTTAATTTATACATTTTTCTCATATTTTTATTATTTTCTCTGCCTATATTGGCTTAAGGTTGCAGAGATGTTTTCTTCTAGAAACTACACTGTTTCATATTTAAACTTTATATCTATGACATATATCTAGTTTCCTACTTATTGCAAAGGAAAGTTATTAGGATGGAAAAAATGCCCCATTATTTTTAAAACTTGTTTTTGTTTCTGCTCACCAATAATGCTGGCAGTCTATTTAGATAATCCCATTAATTTTTTTTAACCACTATTAGTTACCAGTGCTGTGTTAACACCAGCAATTGAGCTGTAAACAAGAGAGACAAACATATCTTAGCCACTTATACTTCTATTGTGAGGTTGCCTCAATATTTTCTTGCAATTTTTTCAAGTAGACTATTTGCACTTTCAAAAATAAATGCATGTTCCGGGTGTGGTGGCACATGCCTGTAATCCCAGTTGCTTGGGAGGCTGAGGTAGGAGGATAGCAAGTTCAAAGCCAGCCTCAGCAAATGAGAGGAGCTAAGCAACTCAGTGAGACTCTGTCTCTAAATAAAATACAAAATAGGGCTGGGGATGTGGCTTAGTGGTTGAGTGTCCCTGAGTTCAATCCCCAGTATATAAAAAAATCAATTCTTGTGACTTATACATGTTTTGGTTCTGAATTTTATGTTGTTCAAGTGGATTTTTCTCTCTCACACTTTTACTTATCTCCCCACTTCATTTATGGTTACTTATGTAACCATAAATATTCAGAAACTTAAAATTCTTCCATGTATTGTTCCCTGGATTTTTACCTTCTGGATTTTACCAGGCTTAGTGTCTCATTTTGAACTGTTTCCAGTGATATGAGAAAATCTGAGAAACACTGACTTGAACAAATAGATTTGTCTGGCTATCTCACACAGCTTGGTGAGATGCTGTCTGGGGCAGGTGGCAGGACCTGATTTCATCAGAAAACCCACCCTAGCCCTTTTAATGTTACCTGCCTCATCATCCTTGGTATGTGGTGCTTTTTTTTTTTTTTTACTGCTTGTCCCAGATGGTTTCTAGATAGATGCTTTAGTTGTGTATCTTGGGTTCCTACTTACACAGAAGAAAGAGAGAGAGAGAGAGAGAGAGAGAGAGAGAGAGAGAGAGAGAGAAGGATTTCACCAGCAGGTACATCCTTAGTTAACTTAGTTAACTAATCTAATTAACTAGCATTGTGTCTCAGGAATATAGAAAGGCTGCAAACAGAGTTTTAACTTTTATAATCTCTGTAATAGATAGCAAGGAGGGAAAAGGCTGGAAACTAAAGATGCATAGCATATTTCTCTGCATAGATGTCCAGATGTTTTTGTTTTGTTTTGGAAAAGTGAGGTTCAACCATTATGTGAAGCCATTTCAAAAAAATATTGTGCCAATATTACTTAAAAATAATTTATTACTAAACTGTCTTTGGTGCAAGATAAGGATGCATGTAATATAAACTTGTGAATATACATTAAAATAGAATAGTCCAAATCCATGCACATCATTCTTCATGACAGCCCAGTGAATGTTATTCCTGTTTGAAAAGAAGAAATTAATGTATTAGTTGATGAAGATTTGCTCATTATACTTGAAATGTTACACTTGACAAAAATGTACTATAGTGTTGCAAAGTATGGATTTACAAAATGTAATTTTCTGTGTCCAAACATTCTGGGAAGCTATCATTGGTTTCCTCATCCATCCAGTACACAGTCCTCAGCATCACTCATGCAAGGTGGACTTACTGGTAATACCGCAGTGCTCTTAACCAGCCATGCAAAGCTGCTTTCAGAAAGACACTGGTGATGTGTGTGCGCATTCATAGGCAACTGGTGAATGTTTCGCTGCTTTGTACCTTTTAAACAGCGAGATGAACAGAATTATACCATGTGACAATTAGGTGATGAAAAGCTATCAACTAGTTTTTGAACTGAGGAAACAGGATGTGATGATTATGCAGTAGCCATGATTAAGTACTATGACTCCACACACAGAGGCTCAATTTATGAATGACTTCTGTGGTGGTGTATTAGTCAGGGTTCTCTAGAGGAACAGAATCAACAGGAAGTATGAAATAAAAAGGGGATTTATCAGGTTGGCTTATGCAACCAGAAGCTGGATAGTCCACAGTGGCCTTCTGCAAGCTGCAGAGCTGGGAGAACCAGTAGCTGCACAGTCCAAGAGGCTGAAGCCCCAGAACAAGAGGGATCAACAGTGCTACCTTAGTCCCAGACTGCAGGCTTCTGGAAACTCCCTGGAGAATCACTGGCAGCATCTGCTTTGGAAGAGTGAGGAAGTCTGATATCCTCAGATGATCACAGCAGCAATCAAGAACCCTTTCAAGAAGAATCAGTCTGCATCTGCTGTTGCTTCCTTGTTCTTCCAACTTTATTCCATCCAAGCCGTCATGCTACTGAATGGTGCTGCCTACTCTAAGGGAGGGTCTTCATTTCAGTTGGCTATCCCACATGCCATCATTTCTAGACACACCCTCATTGGCACACCCAGAAGCCTCTTATTCATGGGCATCTATTAATCCAATCAAGTTGATAATTCAAATTAACCATGACAGGTGGATTTCTTGAAAAATGGGCACATTTATTCCTTCTTTCTTATTCTCACGTTAGTCTGTGTTCAGACTCCAGGTGGCCTCGACTCCTCTGCTACAGGTAGGCAGATCTCAGATGAGCCTGTGTGGATATGCTGGATTTCTAGAAACTGAGGCGGTGGTTTCCCTGCTACCCCAGCTCTCTAATGGTACAAGAAAGTCACTGCTTTTCATTTTGTTCTTTGTTTCTATTGCAAAGACAGGAGTGATGACAACCTTAGAAGAATCTTCTTTATTAGAAGAAATCTACTTGTTGGACCTATTCCTTTGATAATTATTTTGATAATTCTGCTGCTTATCACAAGCTGAGGAGAGGAATGAGTGGTTTCTCTTTCTTAACTCATATAATTTTTATCTTTATCTTTTTCCTATTATTTCCAAGAGACTCTCTCAAATTTTAATTTTAGCTCGCAAATATGATTTCTGAAATAATTATGAACTTCTAATTGTCCTAATTATACTTTTAAAATTATGTTCTTAGTTTTGTGTTAAATTTCCAAATAAAAGTTTCTTGATCTCATAATTTTTCATTTAAATTATTGTCTCAATCTGCTCAGAAATTTAATTCTTTCTTGAATTTCCTTAAAAATAAAAATAAAGTTGTTCTGCATATTCTTTTTTTTGAAGCAACTATTTAATGAAAGTAATATTAGTTCTAATTTTTCTCAGTTAAAAATGCAAAATTTTTTTATATTGATTCATCCTGACAGAGGGTCAAAGCTGGTTTAAATGCTTAGTGTAAGAATTTTGGGAGCTATTATATAATTCATATTGGATTCTGTTAGATATCTACTTTGCTGGTATATGCTACAGTTGCAAAGTAGAAAGGGAGCTATAATTTTCAATATTCAAGCAGGAATCTCTCTCTGGGGCAAAGTATTTCTTTAATATGTTTGTTATAGCAGCCTTCTTTTTTTTCAAATATTTTTAAATTATAGATGGATGCAATATCTTTGTTTATTCATTTTTATGTGGTTCTGAGGATCGGACCCAGTGCCTCACACAGGCAAGTGCTCTGCCACTGAGCCACAACCCCACAACCCCAGCCCCGCCCCCCATAGCAGCATTCTTTAAGTGCCAGGACTACTTGTTACAAAATAGCCACATCAACCCCTGATCATATTTAGCAAGAAGCCTATCTATACCTGGGGTAAGCTAGGAGTTTCTTAGGAATAGGAGTTTTGCTTTATCTGGACTCCTCTATTTTTTTTGATACTACTTTAAGACCTTGGAAATGCCAACCTTTGCCCCAAACAGCTTCCTATAAAATGAATTGCTCTGAAGTTAGGGTTACAAAGATATTATGATCACTATCTATTCCACTGACATTTCCAGTGGATGTTGAACTCTGACTTAATTAGTCTGAGATTGGCTAAATGTGTGACATCAGCAAAAGAGTGAAGCAGGAGATACATTCTCCATCCCCACACCCCCACCCTCAAGGACATCAAAGCAGCAATTAGACAGCTTTCTACCATGTGCCCAATGTATAGACCCAAGCTCTGTGGCCATGCCATATGTGCCCATTCTTCAAATACTGGAGCCACTACTGCCTCAGGCTAGCCCTTCCCCAGGCTCTTAAGCCACGCATGCTCTGCATCCAGCTGTACAAGAGACCCTGGCTCTGCCACTGTTCTGTGAGACTTGCACCTCAAGCATTTAAGTCATCATTTTAGTGTGCTACGCTGCACCTCAGGCCATAGTCATCTACATTATCTGTAGTCCAGGCCCCAGATCTATTGCTATTCCATGTGTATCCATACCTTAGCAATTAGAGCTACTGACATAGGGAACTCACTGTGTCCTAGATCCAACTGTGGCTCTGTATGTGCTTGCTCTCCAGAACCTGTATTTGTGGTTGCCATGTGAGTACCTGTACTAGGAAACTGGAGCCACCACTGAGCAGAAGGACCTGTTCCAAGAGCAGCAGTATCTCTGAACATGCCACATCCCAGACCTCGGTGCCATGATTGTTTCACCAGGATCTACACCTCTCTGCTATTATCAAAGTGGCAGTCAGGATCTGCACCCTGAACTCTGGTGCCATCACTGCTCTGGATCCTGTCCCCATGTTCCTTTCATGTGTCCCTGTGCTCCAGACCCAGTCTCTGTGGCTGCTAGGAGGACAGCAGAGCCACTTATACAAGCAAATTCACAACTTCCCTATGGAAAAAACTAGATCAGGAGAATCCTGGACACCTCGATTACCAAACCTCCAATAACTCTTCACCACTGCAGACATACACAGCCTTGGCTACCAAGCAACACGGAACATTTCTGCCAATGTCAACTTCAGCTGACAAAGCTTCATGGAGTGCGCATCACTGTCTCTTTACTGGAGCTATAGCCACTGCAACCTGCCCAGCTAGAGCCCGAACACTCATCCATGGGTAAAGGTCTTTCCCCACTGAAACTAGCCATAAAATAAAAAAGAAGTGACTGGCTTCCTTAAGTGTGCAGACATCAACACAAGTCAACCAGAAACGTGAAAACAAACAAAAACAAAAACGGAGAAATATGTCACCACAGAAGAACACAATAATTTTTAAGCATGTGATCCCAAAGAAATGGAAATTTTATTTAAATTATCTGACAAGTAATTCATGTTGATTGTCTTCAGGAAGCTCAGTGAGCTACAAGAGAACACTAGTAAATGTCTGAAGAACATTCAGGAAAACAATACAAGAAAAAAAATCAGAAGTTCAAGAGAAACAGAAATAATTTGTTGTAAAGCAAATTGAAATGCCATAACTTGTGACTATAATGAGTGAAATTAAAACTGAAGTCAAGAGTGTGAAAAACAGACTCAGTCAAGTAAAAATGATATGTGAACTTAAGGTCCTTTGAAAACAGAGGAAGAAAAAAAAAGAAGAATGAAAATAAATAAAGGAAACTAGGGGGTCTATGGGACATTTTCTAATAGTCATATTATAGAATTTCTGAGGAAGAAGATAAAAAGAAAGGTACAGAGATTTAGTTTAAAGAAATAATGGTTGAAATTTTTCCAGATTTAGGAAAGAGAAACATCCAAGCATATGATGTTGAAATGTCCTCACTCAAGTTCAATCCAAAGGCATTACCACACTGTCAATCACCAATGACAAAGAGGGAAAAAGCAGCTAGAAAAAAAGAGGTTCATCATATACAAGGGACCCCTCATAAGTGCATCTGTGGTTTTCTCGGCAGAAATAAGCGGGGGCAGAGATAACATATTCAAAGTGCCAAAAGTAAAAACTTGTCAACCAAGGATATTTACTGGCAAAACTTTCCTTCCTAAGGAAAGGAGAAATAAAGACTTTCCTAGATATACAAATGTTGAGGGGTTCATCAACACTGAATTTGCTTCATAAGAAATTTTAACAGGAGGTTTTTTCAAGCTGAAATGGAAGGATACTTATTAGTAACATGAACACATTTGAAAGTACAAAATTCATGGGTAAAAGCAAGTACAGAGTCAAATTCAGAATACTCTAAAACTGTAATGGTGGTGCGTAAGTGATTTCCAGCATAAAGATTAAAAGTCAAATCTATTAAAATAACTATGGCTGTGATAATTTGCTAAAGTATACACAATGTAATAAAAAATGTGACATCAAAGAGTGTGGAGAAGGGAGAAGGAATATCATAACATTTGTGCGTGGGATAAAAGTTAGGGTGTTATCAGCTTAAAATGGACTAGTTTAAATAGAAGATGTAATGTGTGAGCCTCAAGAAACTACAAAGACAAAACCTATAAAATATATACAAAAGAGAAGGAATACCATCACAAGAAAAGAAAATCACAAAGTAAGATGGCAAAGGAGGAAGAAAGGGAAAAGATTGGGTCTAGGATGGAAATAGTAAGAACTTTAGCAATAACTGCAATTATTTAGCAATAACTCTTGACTTCTGTTGTTGTGCATGAATTTCATTCTTCAGATTTATGAGACAAGGACTAGAAAAAATTGGCAGTGAGCTGCTGGGGTCTGCCCTGACACTGGAGGGCATAGTCTTCCATTCAGAGCTGTAAGAGGCCACTTGACAGTAACGGCTTTGTTAGCGCTGGTCCTTGGAGCTGGTGCTAACAGGTATCTGGGGCCTTGATTGGCTGCTAACAATAACGAGGCTTTCTCCGCTGTAGAGACCTGCAGCTTATGCAGACCTCACCTGCCCCCAGAAGTGGAGAAACTACAATTTCACTATCTCAAAGAGATATTCACATTTCCGTGCTCACTGCAACATCATTCACAATAGCCAAGATATAAAAACAATTGAGAGAATAAAGAAATTGTGATTAAATAGAATATAGAACAAAACATATGAGTTATATACTAAATATACACAACATATAATACTGTTCTATTATTTAGCCTTAAAATATATGAGAGTTCTGCTATTGGAGACCATATAGATAAACCTGGAAGGCATCACCCACAGTGAAATAAGCCAAAATCAGAAAAGGAAACAATGTATATTGTCACTTATATGTGAAATCTATAAAGCTCTAACTTATGGAAACAATAGAAGGTAGTTATGGGGGTTTAGGAGGTTAGTGGTAACAGACAACTGTTGGTCAAATTGTACAAACTGCAGTTTTAAGATGCATAACTCTGGAGACCTAGTACACAGCATAGTGGATACAGTTAATAACAGATTATATACTTGAAATTTGCAAAGAGAGTTGAGCTTACGTATTTGAACAGGTTAATTGGCTTAATTACAGAAATAATTTTACAATGTAAACATATTAAAACATTAAATTTTGCATCTTGAATATATATAATTATTTGTCAATTATACCTCAATAAAGCTAAAATTAAAGATTGTAAGAAAATATGAGAAGGCCCAACTCTCCCTTTCTTTGCTTTTATTTGGTGTATATACTTTTCTCATTTTCTGTCATCCTAGATTTCCTCTATTTCCAGGTGCCTAGTAGCAATTTGGAAGTGGGTAGAAGAAAGGGTGGTTCTTAATCCTGTGAGCTCAGATTTCGGTCTCAATTCTTCTTTCTTGTTTCTAGGCTAAACCTCAGGATGGAAGCCTCTGTTGGTTCATTTTGTGTTGCCATAACAAAATACCCAAGACTGGGCATTTCATAAGGGAAATACTCTTTGGGTCATGGTTCAGGAGGTTGGGTGGGCAGTCACACCTGGTGAGGTCCTCAAAGTGCCTCCCGAGCACAGCAGATGGCCTCACATGGCAGAAGCACATGTCAGTGCAGTGTCACATGTGGAAGAGACAAACACATGGGGTGGCCTTGTTTTAACACAACCCACCCTCATGGTAACTAATCTAGTCCCTAGAGACCGTACTCCACTCCTGTGAGACAGGTATGAATCCTTCCCAAGGGTGGTGTCCATGAACTAATTACCTCCCACGAGGCCTCATAAAGATTCCACCACCTTTCAATGCACTTACACTGGAGAGAAAGCTTCTAGCACATGCGTACCTCGAGGGGACAAACCATATCCACACCAGCAGGACTTTTTAGGTTACTTGAGGCAGATCGTATTTTCAATTTGTTCAATCATTTTAGAGATTAACAAAGAAGCTTCCTCAGTGTTAGGGATTGCAATCCAAAAGGCCATGGTTTTCAGTCTATCTGCATCTTACTTGCCAATTGACACATGCCTTGCAAGAAGTTCTCTGTTCCCAGATCATCACATTCAAGGAGACAATCCCTAAGCAAAATCAAAATGTTTAATAATCATCAGTAGAAATTCAAGTAGGAAGTGGTATTTACTATGTATTGAAATTCGTAGTGTCCTTTACATTTACCTCATCTTATAATGATAGCTTTCATGGGGTTATAGGTCTGAAAATTCAAATTTTCCTATTGCAAAACCTCCTAAGTTTCGAGAATGCATTATAATGCAAATTTGCTGAGCAATTGTCAGCCTAGAACACTTGCTGTCAGGGAGAATTAGAAATAGCTTCACCCTACCAAATTAAGAAAGGAATTTGGCAATATATTTTGATTGCCTGCCCAATGTTTAATATTACTTGAGGGAATGTCTGCTTTTAATGAAAAATAGATTTGTGGAGTGAAAGAAAATTTTTATTTGCTCCTTTATCAAAAATTGAGGCTATGGATAAAGAATATGGATGCAGTACTGCATATTTTTTCTCGAGTACAACAGATCTTCTCTCAAGTTAACACATTTCATGATAGGAAGCAGCCTTATTTTATTCTGGTAGAATTCATACAAGACTGGCTGTGGGTAAAAGAGTAAAGAGGCCGAAGGATATTTCTAACTGTACTAGAGTACTAAAGAACAGAAAATACCTGTAGTAAATCCTCCTGAGCTTTAGATCCTCTTCTGGAAAGTTAAGATACCATTACCTGTCACAGGAGTGGTAAGAGGATTAAGTGAGATACTATATGCAAACCACCAGTATTATGCTTGCGTGGAAAGTTCAGCGAATGGTACTTTATATCATTATTCATTGCTAAGTGCCAATTTTCTCACTCTATTCCTATAATGCTCAAGAAGAGTAATCAAAAGAAGGAAGTGAAAGGAAGAAATGTAGGAATAACAGAGAAATTGATATTTTAGCTTCAGATGGGTGATAATCCTGGACCTGTGTCTCTGTTTTGGCCACCAGTGTCGGTTCCTTGCTTTCCTCCCATTTCCCCAACTTTTTGGATCAGAACTGTGGTTTGGAGGAGAGATGTTTTTCGGAAGTTGGACTGTTAATATGATTTCAGGAATTTGCGTCAACTCACGAGTTGCCTGCTAGGGTCTCTTTCTCCTCCTCCTCTTCCTCCAGGTCCAAGAGGGCTTCTGTCAGTTCCCTGAGGCTCCAGCATCCAGGGCTGCGTATTTACTCTTCTCCCTGTGGACAAAATCCTCTTTGTCCTCTTTGCTATACATGCACTTATCATCCTTCAGGTCTCAGCTGACAAGTCACTTCCTCCAGGAAGCCCTCTGTGACCTTCAGGTGAGGGCCAGAGCCCCATTTCTGCGCATGCGCATTTGCATTAGAAAAATGTAACAGATTGGACTGCGATGGAAGGTCGTCTGTAGAGCTCACAGTCCCTGATCCCATGATGGTGGAAGCCCCTTCATGTCTGTGGTGCCTGACTCATAGGAGAAACTCAATACATGTCTGTCAAATCCACACACCAGACGTATCTTGCAGAATACAAAGGGAATCGGTGAATGAACTGCTGATCCAATGACATCAGCCTTTATGTGCCCCCTTGTTATTCCTTGCCCTTGCCACACATTTATCATCTCCTTTTCTAGAATCTTGGTTTTAGTGAAATGTAAGACTTTCACAACAAGATCTGAATAAGTTTCACTTTACAATATACATAATGAGAAGTCAGAATAACTTAGCTAGTAAGTCCAAGGTTGGGAGTTAGGAAAACTTCTGTTTAAACCCACCTGGGTGGGAAGTAATCCTCAACTGATTCCCTCACCTACTGAGACTCAGTTTCATGGTCTATAAATTCAGAATGAGATGTATAAGTCATAGGATTTGGTGCTATTTACAGGAGGTGCTTCATGTGTAACTGGCTTATCGAATGCTATGGGCTGAGGAGGGTGTGGGTAGGAAACAACTTGATCTCCCCCCCGCCCTTTTTGTGATGCTGGGGATTGAACTCAGGGCCTTGTGCATGCACAACAAGCACTCTACCAACTGGGCTATACCCCCAGCCCCTTCCCTTTGTTCTTTTAAAGTTGTTCTGTTGACTCCTTCATTTCCCTGCATGAACTTCCAAGCAGGCAGCCAGATCATTCTTACGTGTGAATGTATAGTTTCACTTAAAAAAAAAAAATAACAGAGCAAAATCCATTCTAATTTCCAAACATTAGTTTTCTTTTACTTTTCCCCTGTGCCCAGCTAGGGATAGCCTCAGGAGGAGAAAACCTGATGAGGGAAGGAGGACACAGGGACTTCCTCAGTACCTTCTTATGTCCCTGTGTCCCTCCTCCCCTCATTCGCCTGCTGCTTCTGCTCCTGTGGGGCAGAGCCCACAGACCAGAACACAGGGAAGAGCTTGTTCTTCTTTGCTAGCCTGGCTTTTCCCTTGTACCCATCCCTTTCTATGTTTCAAAGGAAGACCCAGTTCTCTCTCTTGGGCTCTTTTTCTCAGTGGATCTTGCTTCTGGGGATTTTTCCATCTGCTACTGTCTGATGGGGGTCATTTTTCATGGCTGGCTGTTTAGAAGCCCCCTCAGCCCATTTATATGAATTCCAATCAACTTCCTTACTTTTACGAACCTGCCTTTTGCAAAGGGCCCCTTTCAAGTTGACTCACATCTGGGCTGTTTCCAGTGCCCCCATCTCTTCTTATCCTTGGAACTCTAGACGTTTCCAAGGCTACAATCTACATCTCTTTTCAGTAAGCAGAACCAAGATGTGAAGATCTTTTCCTACATAGTAGATAGAGCAGAGGAAGGGATTTTTCTACTTTTGATACAGCATTTTGCTGTATAGTTTATTTATGTGATGACGTTCACTCTAACCAGCCATATCTTTTCTGTCACGCACTAAGAAACTTCTTGCCTTTAGATGTTTTTGGAGTGTGGCGCATACGTCAGTTCTAGGTCCAATGACCTCCAAAATTAGAGGGCACATTCAAGATTTCTGAGACCCAGTCTACTGAGATGAAATGCTTTTCCTAAAGAAGTGATCATGTTCTAACATTTTCTTGTCAATACTAGGCACTGCTGTTTTTTTGGTGCCCTCTGCATGGCCCAGAGTTTGCTAAGCCTGTTTGCTGGACCACCTGCTAGATGGTCCAGTATCTATCTTTAGAATATTGGGTATCCCTCACCCTTTAATTTCAGGTTTAGGGTATCAGCCAAAGTTAACATGATGGGAAAACACCCCACTTGTCATCCTGTTGAACATGTAAAGTTTGCACATAATATAGTTAATTAATGAGTATTTGTAATAATTAGCGTGTCATTAGAGCAAAGCAGAGGTGTCAGCATCAGTCGCGTCATACTGAGTCATTCTCCCTTTCAAGAATGGTAGGAAGATTTAAGAGCTGGCTGTTAAATAAAATGAAGGATTAAAGAGGACGGTGTCTCTTTCTGCCATGATCACCACTCGGCAACTTCCCACTCTCTTAGAAAAACAGAGAGGATTTCCTTTTTTCAGATAAGTTGGGACTTCATGTCATATGCTTTCCCCTTGATTTGGAATCTCCTTCCGTCTAACTCTTTGCCCACTTGCTTAAAAGATTCCTTGTTCTCTAAGACATAGTGCATGCTTCTTTGGATCTGAAATTTTTCTCATTTATTTCTCGGGAGTCTTCCTTTGTTGTAAATAGTACTCCATGCAGATCTTTTTTGAAATTTATCATAATGTACTATATATTCTTGCCTTTATGGGATTTCTATAGAGCAAGAACCATACCTTCTCTTTGTTATCTCAAGGATCTAGAATTTTTAAGGGGATCCACTTTCAATGTGGCTTTCAATGAGCATTTGGAAAATAAATAAGTAAATGTGCCATAACTCAATTGCTTATGTTGGCTTTCTCACATTTGAATGCTTTGCACAAGTTGAAGTACACAAAAGAGCTTAGACTGTAATATAATATTGGTGGAAACTTATGTGTAAGTTTTCCACTGTGATATACATTTATCACCATCCCTGTGTCCTGCCTTTCTCCCTGTGAAGTGCTTCATCTGACCTTCGAATCCATCTGGAAAAATCAACAGGGATTTTCAAGAAGAGAGTCACTATAGGCTTTGCATAATATACTTATTAGGGTGAGGAATTTTCTACATTTGACACATGATTTATAATGGCTTATTTATGTTATGACCTTCAGTAGATCAATGGAAAAAACAAACTTAACATTTACAATGAGCTAGAATGTTGCTGTTTGTAAAAACGTTGTTATATTCATGAACTTAGTTCTTATTACAATACTATGAGGTAGTGGGGTTATCATTCTTATCTGGAGAAAACAGAAGCCCTGGAAAATCTGAAAACTTGAGAAACATCACACAAGGAAGAAGTAATTTATATACTCATCGTTAAAACCAACTCTGCTGACTCATGGTCCCATGTTCATTTCATTATACTACGTTTCAATTTATAAGTTGTATACTTACTAACAATGATTGATATACATGATTTTAATCCAGAAAAGGTTTATTTTTTGAATGTGTTTCTAGGCATCGTTAGCAGGCAGCTAATAGTCAGTGCAAGAAATCATGATGAAATATGCATTTTTTAAAATGTATATCATATTTTCCTATGTAAGTAGTACTTACTACTTTAAAAACTGGTTCCAAGGGCTGGGGTTATGGCTCAGTGATACAGCGCTTGCCTCACATGCATGAGGAACTGGGTTTGATTCTTAGCATCGTATATAAGTAAGTAAATAAAGTCCATTGACAAGTAAAAATATATTTTAAGAAAAAAGTGGTTCAATTTTCTCAACTATTCTCACAATAATCCAAACTCTGATGCTTTTCTTTCTGTTATTATCTTATCCTTATAAATATTCCTAAAATAGCCATAAATCTGAGCATTTTGTGACATTGCAATACAGAAACTTGGTTATGAGCTTCTGAGAAAGCAAGATTATAAATTGCATTGCCATTTATAGATTCTAAACAGGAATATCTTCTCCTTCGGTGATAAAGCTATCATTGATCCATTTAATCACTGGTGAATTGTGATTCCATCCTAGTGCAAGAACAGGGTGTAGACCTGTATGGGGTACCTGTGTAGGGTAACATCAAGTGTCTTATGTTTGAGATTAAAGTTTGTATGAAACAGATATGAATTATAGAAATTTATAGCAGAGAGGGACCGAAGACAGAGGAAACATTCTGAAAGGCTGAGGGAATGTGAGTAGAATCATCACCTCAGGAAATCGGGGAAGACTTCAAAGAAAAGTCACTGAAGCAGGACCCGAATGAGGGTGACAGGCTGGCAGCTGTGTTCTGCCAACCTTTGACATTTGAAAAGTGGAAGAGGCGCCAGGTAGGGTAATCATAATTGCACATTTGATAATCTTGGTCTTCTTCAAAATGCTTCAGAGGTTCCTGTTGTCCTCAGGGAAAAATCAAAACTTCTTAGCATAGCTGAGAAGAACCCATGTCCACCTCTCCTCTCCTCTTCCTTACAATCAGCCCAACGTGCGTGTGCTCTCCCTGGAACACTTCCATACAGGATATTTTATCTGCCAGAAAAGTGCTTCCCCTTTCTTACCTAACTTCTCAAATATGTGTAAACTCTGTTACTTCAGGGAGATCTTTTTATCCCTTTGCAAAACAATAAAATCCCTCTGCTCCATGTCCCTTGACATATGAATTTCTCCTGTTCTGGTGCTTATTACATCTTACTGTAATTAGTTGTTTGTGTATTTTTCCAATTAGACTACATGCTCTAAGGAGCAGAGACAGTGCCTGCCTTGTTGAATCATGTGTCCCCAGCACAGTGTCTAGTTCACAGAGGTTGCTCTTGTGGACCACATATGGAAGGATTCCTAGGGGAGTAGCAAGGAGGTACGTGCTACTTTTTAATTATGAAAATGTTGATAACAAATAAATATTTTAACAGATTATCTGGTATGTCCTTTCTTTTGTAGATTCGAATGACTAAGATTTTTGGTGAGGGGAGTCAAATCCTCTTTGCTTCTGTCCATGGTGCTAATTATTAGTACCTTGCTCTGGAGAGCTCAGATCTGTGGCAGTGGAGGATGGGGAATGTGCTCCCTTTCACCTCTGTCTGAATCCACTGTATGCCCCCTCTTCCTCCTCCTCCTCAGCATAGTCACTGCTGAAGCTCTCAATGACTGGTCACCTACAACATCCCAGTCTCTGTGCTTACCGTTTGACCCATCTTATTTCACTTAATAAGAAATTTCCTGTTGTATGTGATGGTGTAGATGAAGGAATGTCTGACTCGGGAGATTAGGTAACTGGATCAAGATTACACAGTTAAAGACTGACAAATCTGAAGTTGAAACTGAGATCTCTGAGATCTCTGCTGAACGCTGTGGCTGTTCCCGGTGCAGTCATTTCCAAGTTCAATTCCACAGCCCTCTGTACTTCCTGGTACTCCTAGCCAACAGCAGTACCTCCGTACTCTGAAAGCCATGGCATTCTTTCACAGGTCTACCAGACTTCACAGTTTGTAAATCACTTTCACATACTTGATCTCATTTAATGACACCTTGGTGCAAACAGTGTGGTATAGTTCATGGGCCTGCTCACGTCTTATAGAGAAGTAAATTGTAAGTCAGAAGAGACTGTTCTAAGGGCAAACTAGTCTTTGACATATTGTGTTACTTCCATGCACACTTATATAAATATCTTTATCTGCCATTTAACAGAAAAAAGTTACAGTGAAAAGTATTCACTTCATGAACGTTGTCCTTTTCATTCCAATGAAATAACAAAATATATTATTTTTCATTTTCCTCATTCTGAGGCTGCTAGGACCTTACCCAATATCAACTCTCTGGCTTCCAGCAGGTTGGAAAGACGACAGCATGCCAGCTCTGGGAACATGGCAGCCTGTTTGAGTTCCAGGCCTTGGTCCTGCCATACAAGTTGGTTTACGTTTGCCAGGTCCTTTCTCTACCCACCGCCCCCTCAGGATCTGTTTGTTCTGTGGGTCAACATGCTATGAAGCTGCAGTTCTCTAGATTCCCAGGGAACAAAATGAAAGGTCTGGTCACTTCAGAAAGGTCTGGAGTCCTTCAGAGACGTGTGATGGGAGAAGTGTAGAGGGTGTGGAGGTGGACTCCCAGGAACACCACCAGAACACCAGGAGATTCCCAGTCACCTCTGTGCTAGGCTCTGCCTGTCGCTTCCTTCTCGTGTCCACAGAAAACAAGGCAGGGCTCGGAAAGGCCTCTCCAGTGAGGCCTCGTTCCATCAGCTCCAAGGTAAATCTACCTCTACATAAAATCCAAACCACTTGTTTCCTCCAGCTAGTCTTTCCTCTGGTGGCCCATTCAGGGTGTGCTGTGGGTGGGGATTAGCTAGAGTTTCTCTGCTGGTTGCCTCTCCCTACCTGTTCCCTATCAGCAGGCTTGGGGGCCCTTATTCTCCACCTCAAGCCCCCCCAGTGTCACCCTCTCTGCAGAGGCACAGCCTCTCATCTGTGGAATAACTTTCCTCCATGGCCCCATGGCATCTAATGCCATCTGTCCCTCTTTGTCCTTATTCTCACCCAGCCCCAGGTCCTGCTTCTCTTCTCCGTGGCATCAGGCCCTGGTGATCAGGAGTTGACCTTGGATCAAGGAGGCTGAAGATGAGTAAGAAGAAATGTGATTGTCCTTGGTTGGCAGGTCAAGCATCAGAGCTCTTCAGGGTGTCTCTTTTCCCCTCTTTGACTTCTATACAGATGGTGTCAAATGGGCACAGGAGAAGATGTAAGTCCATGGACAGCTGGACTTATGTACCACAGGCACCAGGCTCACGATTACAGGGAAAGAGTCTGACAGGAAAAAGAGAGAACTGAATGGACGGGTGTTGGATGAGGGACTTGCAGTAGAGACTGAGACCAGAGCCCAGTAAATAAACTGGAGCCTGCAGCGAGGGTGAAGGGAGGGCTCTGCAGGTGCTCTGCAGGTGCTCTGCAGTCAGCAGAGGCTGACTGTTATGAAGAAGGTCAGCAAAAGAGTAGTGGGAAACTGGGTCTCCCCTTTGTGACATCAGAAAAGCACAGATACCAAGGAAGATCCAGGCTGGCAAGGAAGAGCAAGACTCCCCTGTGTTCTGGTCCCTAGGCTCTGCCATGGAGGAGCGGAGGCAGCAGGGCAAGTGAGAGGAGGAGGAGGGACAGAGGGACACCGGACAGTACTGAGGAAGTCCCATGTCCTCCTTCCCTCATCATGGTTCTCCACCTGAGGTTATTCCAAGCTGGGAATAGGAAAATGCTCCAAATTAAAAAATGTAATACTAATATTTGGAAATTAGAATGGACTTGGCTTTCTAATACCTGAAAAAAAAGGTTATTATTTGCAGAGAGTGAAGTCAGGCGACAGTGATACACTCATGGAAATGAATGGACCCTATCATCCAAGTTGAAAGGAAAAGGAATTTATATTAGACACTCACTACATTAGCATGGATACTTATATTTTACTTCACTTGGGCCACGAATAGGTAATAATATCACCTCCATTTTTCACATGAGAAAAATCACAATTTGCAATACGATTCTTGAATTCAGCCAGCGAGTGTTATGTTCACTATGGTGACACAGCAATTTTCTTTTATGCTGTGATCATTTTAGATATGATCACTGTCACTATCTTTGAGCTTTCTGAAGTAGCCAGAATTCTTAGAACAAAAAATACAGCCCAGCTGCTCTCTGATGCCTGGAAGCAATTTCCCCCCAAAACAATGCCAAGGAACATTTTTGCTCTGTGAGCTGTAACTGCACTAGCTTCAGCTCCAGGATCAAACATGTCACATGTGTTGCCCTGGGAGAATGCCCATCTCCTCAGTGTTTGGCTTAGTAAAATCTAGAGTCTTAATGATGGGGTCATTTGATTGACCATAGTTAAGATTAACAGACTGGGGATGAGTTCAAGAATTCTGAGCTCTCCCTTATATCCCCTGCCCACTCTGAAAACTGGGTACTAGGAGATGACTCTAGGTCGTCCTTAGAATTCATATATTTGTGAACAAAATTACCAGCTAGTCCACAACCAATATCTATGTGGGCTTTTCCTTAATAGAACTATCAACACTTGCATAATATATTCCCAACATTCACAGGACGAGAGATGATGTCAATCTTGAGGTTTTCCCATCCATTGGTCCATTGCCCTCCTTCTTTATAGATATAACATTCTCAGGGAATTAATGTCACAGATGTCAAAACATTGATCGATTTATTTAGATAGTTTTTCCCTATTGGTGATCAGTCAGACTTCCACTGGGAGAATTATTTTGACAGGAAGCTGAGGAGTTTGCTGAGGATCAAAAGTGCACAGATTATAATACACGTCGCTGTGCGGTAAAGTGTATTTTAATGCTGAAGGGATAACTTGAGAGAAAATTTGGAGCACCAGTAGCTCTGTTCCTGATGTCCACAGAAGTCCTTGGCCTCCAGGCAGCAATTTTGGTGACAGTGCAGGACAGTGGGCAGCAAGAGAGCTCAGTCAGTCCACCAAGGTGTCTTTATTCTCGGAGTATTTTTTTTTCCCTGCCTAGGAGAATGATTTCCTCAGGATTAAAGGAATGACCCAGACCTGTATGGAACCATAAAGCATCCTAATGTAGGTGAGATCTCTCCAAAGAGTCTCTGAACTCTAACGCTTGCTTTTATGATTCCTAAACCCTGGAACCACTACATTCAGCTAGACTCCTTTGTGATTTATTTTTTTTAAAACCCCTGGAAGCTAGACGATAACTTTGTCGTGAGGGAATATTTCCCCCTCTACATTGTATTTGTAAAACTAATCAGGCCAGAAGGTGACTGGTAAATGATATCAGTAGGATTGAAATGACACATGATGGCCCATGTGTCAAAGGCTTGGTCCCCCAGGTTGCACTATGGGGAGGTGGTGGATGTTTTGAGAGGTGGGACCTAGAGGGAGGCCCTCCATTCATCAGGGGCATGCCTTGAAGGGGACTGTGGTGCTCCTCTTTCTCTCTTTGCTTCCTGGCTCATGATGTAAATGGTTCTGCTCCATCACATTCTCCTGTCATGATGTGCTCAAAGAAACAGGGGCCACCTGATCATGGACTGGAATCCTTAAAGCCATGAGCCAAAAGAAAATTTTTCTCTGTAAATTAATTATCTCAGGTATTTTGTTATAGTGACAGAAAGCTGACTAACACAGTAAGTATCTGGGATCAGAGTAAAGAGAGATTAACAGGGTATTTTGTATAATACAAGCTCAACCTCAAGTCATTCTAGCAGTTTGATATTGATCAAAGGTAGGGAATGGGTATAGACATTGACAAGGATATAGGATTGGCCACCAAATGGCTTCCACCTTTGCCTAATATGGTGTCAACAAAGAATCATGACAAATGCTTGCTTCAGTTCTGACTTGGGTAGATATCTAAGGTGAAATAACATATGTATATGACAATAAATATTTATGGTATTGGTAATATTTTTAATTGGAGACATGACAGTATTGGTGTTCAGGTGGTTAAAAGCATTAGGAAGCAGGTAAAAGTTTAGGGAGCAGGGGCCAATTGTGTGGAGGAAACACAGGTGGAGAGTCTGATCAAGAGTCAAAACAGTTTTTAACCCAGCTGGAAGGGATAGGCCTCTAGTAACAGGAGGGATCCTAAGTGCTGGGTAGGGGCTCTAAGATAGATATCCAGTCACATGTATTGATATAACATACCAGGCAGAAGAAGAATCTTTGATTATGCTATGGAAACTATCCAGTGTATTAGCAGCATAACGGATTTATAAATTTCACTTGCTGCTGAGGCAGAAGTTTCTAAAATACTCCTGAAAGAAGGCTTGTTTGTGAAAGGCCTTAGGGCTTAAAATTAGTATCTTTCAAATTTTGTTCCCATAGTACGGACTCCCACCTACCTTCTATTTCCACTTTCTGAATGAATTAAGAATTGAATGGGGAGCAGTGTGAAGAAGAAGAGGCGAGAACGACCCCCGGACCGACCAAAGCCGAGCGCCGCTGCATCCCCGCGTCCAGCGCCTGCGTCCCGCCGCCGTCGCCACCATGCCCAAGAGAAAGGCTGAAGGGGATGCTAAAGGAGATAAAGCCAAGGTGAAAGACGAACCACAGAGAAGATCTGCAAGGTTGTCTGCCAAACCTGCTCCTCCAAAGCCAGAGCCCAAGCCTAAAAAGGCCCCTGCAAAGAAGGGAGAGAAGGTACCCAAAGGGAAAAAGGGAAAAGCTGACACTGGCAAGGATGGGAATAACCCTGCAGAAAATGGAGATGCCAAAACAGACCAGGCACAGAAAGCTGAAGGTGCTGGAGATGCCAAGTGAAGTGTGTGCGTTTTTGATAACTGTGTACTTCTGGTGACTGTACAGTTTGAAATACTATTTTTTATCAAGTTTTATAAAAATGCAGAATTTTGTTTTACTTTTTTTTTTTAAGCTATGTTGTTAGCACACAGAACACTTCATTGTTGTTTTTGGGGGGAAGGAGCATATGTCACTAGTAGAATGTCTCCAAAGCTGGATTGCTGTGGGGGAAGACACCTTTCCCTTCTAGTTTTGAGAGACTTCCTCTTTGTTCCTAAGAGGAAGGGATTCCCTGATGTTGGCACACATAGCCACCTTGGCACAAATGCCTTGTGGTATGGAAAAACTCAAACTCATCTGTATGTCCTCCTGTCCCTCTCTGCCATTGGCATAGACTTAACTCCCCTAAACCTGTTGGGACCTGATTCCCAACAGTTGGTTTTACCAGTGTGTGGGGGCAATCTGGACTTTCCAGTGACGTCATTGAGAATAGTGTCCCTCAGAAGAGCAGCAGTTCCTTTTCTAGATTGTGGATCTTCAGATTAATAATTTTTGCCATTTTCCTTTCATTTCCTGAAAGTCAGGGTCGGCTTGTGAAAAGTTGTTAAACAACATGCTAAATGTGAAATGTCAACCCTCACTCTAAACTTTCCCTATTCAGAGCATCAAATGAAGACTTCATTGGGTTTTATAGTGGCTTTCTGATTTTGGTAGTCCATTCAAGAAGGGAGTTTGAAAGTTGTTGTATACTGTTAACGATTGTCTGCCCATGTCCTGCCTGAAATACCATGATTGTTTATGAAAAGTATCTTTAATAAAGCTGGATACAGTTTGGCTTGGAAAAAAAAAAGAATTGAATGGGGGCTGGGGCATTAGCTCAGTGGTAGAGCGCTTACCTTGCATGTGTGAGGCACTGGGTTCAATCCTCAGCACCACATAAAAATAAATAAAGACACTGTATCCAAGTACAACTAAAAATATATTTAAAAAAAAAGAATTGAATGGTAGTCCTGATGTGGAATGAGTTGCACAGGAGTTCCAAATATCTGCACAAACCCAGTAGAAGATTTTGTGTCATCCAGACACCTTGCTAGAACATGGATTTAGATGTTTTGGCAAACTCTGTTCATACTTTAGTTCTTATGAATTCCAATTTTGGTCATTCTTCATAATTCACCTATATATTACTTAAGTGGTTTGTGATTGTTTTTGTATAGAAAAAAAGGGCATAGAATTGCAAATCATTAACTATATGGTAACAAGAAAGAGTTTGCATTTTTGTACTAGTTTACAACCCCTCAGATGGACTCTGCCAGAAGTCCAGAGGTCACAGTTTGAGCCTCACTGTTACAGATGAACTGATCTGGTCAAAGCAGGTACTGGTATGGTCAGGTCCACCCCAAGAAATCAGGTGCTCCTATGGCTCTGCTAGAAGAAGATTCCCATCATCCACACTCCTCACTTAACACTTACTCATCATTACTGAAGCTTCTGTGATGATTAGTGACCTCTTGTCCTTCAACTCCAGATCTACCCTTCACTGGTCTGACCTATTGATGGCATGATTCTGCAAATGACATTTCCTTTATTCCCTGTTTTCTGACTTCCTGATGGTTTCTGAACAACAAGAAGATGGCACAATACGATGATAGGAAGGACAAGGACAAAGGGGCTATCATTCTGTATTCTGGCTGTTCTTATTAATATAACCCTTATAGTGGCACATCTACCCTGCAGAGACCTTTGTAACTCCCAGACAAGCCTCAGTGCAACTCTTCCGAGGCACCATAGGTGAGTCCTGAGATGGCTGGGGTTGAGTTCTAATTCTACAGATGCTGGCCAACACTTACTCTTTGTTTCCCTAGTCCTGAGGGCAGAAGCTGATTCTGGAAGTTGCTATCTCGGTGGTATTTTGTTGTTTTAACAAAATAATAAGTCTTGAAAGTTCTGAAATAGGGATTTAAGGAATTTAACCCTTTTGCCAATACATTATCTCATCTAGGACGGTATGGTTTCATGTACATGCTTTTTACATTTGCATTTTCCAACTTCATTTATTTTACTGATTTTCACAAAGGTACGCCAAATTATTAGCAACTTTCTTTATAGTAGCAATATGTCCAATTATTTAAGTCCACAGTTCTTATCCCTATGGCTGACCTTAGACTAGGAGATAATGACCGATTACATATCAGTCAAAACTCAAGATTCAGATGGCATTATGGGTTGGATAAGAGGTTTCCCCCCCAAACCCCTGTGTTAATGCAGGAATATTCAGTGGTGAAATGATTGGGTTTTGAGAGCTGTAGCCTAGTCAGTCCATCCTAGTTTGAATGGACTGTGTGTGTGGTGGCTGTAGGCAGTGGAAGGAACATGGCTGGAGAAGAAGGTGGGTCACTGGCTGCATGCTATGGAAGAGTTTCTCTTCCCTGCAGTCCCTTCCTTTCATGCTCCCTATTTTGTGGCCACCATGAGCTCCTCCATCATGCTCCTCCGCCATGATGCTACACTTTATCTAGGGCCTAGAGCAACTGAGTTGGCTGACTCTGGGCTGAACTTCTGAAATTGTGAGCCCAAAGTAAACTTTGCCTTCTTTAAGTGGTTCTTGTCTCGTATTTCAGTAAAAAATATGGAAGTCTTAGACAATTATTTTGTTTCTTCAGTAAATAATCACAAAGCCTGAGGGTAACAGTGCTGAACTCCATCCCGCAGCCCATTGAATCCCAGAAGAGGCCATGGCTCAAGCAAGGCTGGCCAAGGTTCTGTGAAAGATTCAGTAAGAATCCTTAGAAAACATGTCTTTTTTCCTAGTTCTATTGGGCAAATATGGAACAAAGTACACTCTTTGATGGAATGGAGCTGCTTAGAGCAGCTTCAAGATTATCTCTTCCAAGTAGCATCAATGTTTTGAGTTAACTAGGAGGTAATGACCTTTTACAGAACAATAGATTTGCTGAATTCTTATTGCTGTATTCTACCCAAGTTATCTAATAATAAGTTTCAAACTTTAAAAAAAATAGGTTTTATTCATTTTGGTTGTCTTATAGACTATTTAAAATTTTTTTCTTGAGGTATAATTAATACCCAATGAACTGTAAATATGGGAACTTGGTAAATTTCAACATGTAGAAAACCATGACCAGAGTGAAAATAAACTTTTTCTAGAACCTTTACAGCTTGCTAATAATCTCTTATAGTTTGGCTCTTCTATCACTCCCATCCCCCAGTAATCACCTCTCTGCTTTCTGTCATTATACATTAATTTATATTTTCCACTATTTTACACAAATGAAAACATACATTATGTAGAAGATCTGGCTTCTTTCACTTAGACATTTGTTGTGAGAATCACTTATGTTATAATATGTGTCAATAGCTATAATAGCTATAAATGTCTAAGTAGTATTCTATTGTTAAAGGATACCACAATTTATTAATTCAGTTGTTATTGTTATTGGGTTGTTCTAGTTTCCAGTTTCTAACAAACCATCCCAAACAAATAAATCTCCTATGGACATTTGTGTACAACTAAGCTTTTATGTGGAACTGGGGTTTAATTTCTCTAGGGTAGAAACCCAGAAGCGGACATGCTGTCTCATAGCAAGAGTTGAAGTCTGAAAGATTCTATCAGATTTTCTAACAAAATGGTTGTACTATCTTATTTTATCACCAGCAGCACAGGGGAATTCCACTTGCTCCACACATCAGCATCAGCAAACTTTTGTTACAGTGAATTTTTAATGTTAGAAATTCAAGTGCATAGTTTATGGCTTCACATTGCATTGTGATTCTAATTTACACTTCACTGATAATCAGAGATGCTGAACATCTCTTCATGTGCATACTTCTTGCCATCAGTAGATGTTCTTTAGTGGATTATCTATCCAACCCTTTTGCCTGTTCTCTTTGGTATTTGCATTTTCTTATTATTGAGTTGTATAAGTTCTATGCATATTCTAAATTTAAGTTTTTCCATCAGTGATATACTTGCCAATATTTTCCCCAGTCTGTGACTCGCCTTATCATTTTTTAACAATAGGTAACAGAGTAGAAGCTTGCAATTTTGATAAAGCCTAATTTATCCATTATTTCCTTTTATAATTTGGAAACCTTTCCTACCTTAAAGTCACCAACCATTTCTCCACTGTTTTCTTATAGAGGTTTTATAGTGTTAGCCCTTCTATTAGACCAATGGTACTTTTCAAATTAGTTATCATATATGGATTGAAGTAAGAGTCCAGGTTCATTAATTTACATAGGAGTAACCAATTTTTCCAGTACTTGCTTTGCAAAGGCTACTTTCCCCATTGAAGATTATCTTAGCACTTTCATCAAAAATCAGTTGACAATATACAGATTTGTATATTTGTAGGCTCTCTGTTTCTCCCTTCCATTATCTAACTTCGTGCCAATACCACACTGTCTATTTACTGTAGGTGAATGGTAAGTCTTGAAATCAGGCAGTGTAATATCTCCAACTTAGTTCTTTTTCACAATTGTTTTGGCTGTTTTAGGATGTTTGCATTTTCATGTAAATTTTACAATCTACCCAAAAAGTCATCTTCAACTTTTATTGGAATCATGTTGAATTATAGATCAAATTGTGGAGCTCCAAATAGGCCTTTCAACAATTATGACTTATTCTCTGATCGTGGTCCATCTTTATATTAATTCATATCTTCTAAAATTTCTCTGATTAATGTTTTTATTGTAATGAATTACAAATATTTATCAAATTTGTCAATTATTATCCCATACTTTAATGGTATTAGTTGTATTTTAATTGCAGAAGTTTTAAAATTCAAATTTTCAATTACTTATTACCAGGATACAGAAATAAAATGGGTTTTGAAAATCTTCTTGCCCCACAGTTTGCCCCTTTTCATGAATTCTTTATGCATTTATACATATACAATTATGTTGCCTGCAAATAAAGATACTTTTATTTCTTTCCAAATGTGTGCTTTTTATTTCTTTTTCTTGCCTTTTTGCATGTGTTAGGATCTATGATACAATGAAATGTAAAAATAGAATAGATGTACTTGCCCTATTTGTTCCCTTAGAAAGAAGGGGTGAATAGCCTTTAACTATCAGTTATGATCCTAGTTGTAGGTTTTTAAAAGATAATCAATTTAAGAAAGTTTCCTTATCTGGCTGATAAATTTACCATGGATATGTGTTGAATTTGGTGAATGCTTTCTCTACATCTATGGATTGTTCTACTTCTATATAAGGGTTTTCTTATTTCATGTGATAGGATGGTGAATGACATTTGTTGGTTTTTGAATGTTGAGTTAGCCATGCATTCCCAGGACAGATTTCATTTGGTTGTACTGCATGAATCTTCACTATATATTATTGTATCAATTTACTAATATTTATTGAGGATGTTTTACAAATTTTCATGTGAGTTTTTTTTGTGTGTGATTCTCTTTCTTTGTTAGAATGTCTTCATTTTGTTTTAAATTAGAGCATGGCTAACTTCATTGAAGGAGTTGGGAAGTGCTTTCCCTTCTGGAAAAGATTTGTAAGATTGGTATTATGTGTCCTTTAAAAGTTTGGGAGTTTTGCCAAGGTCAGCAAAAACACTTGCATCCATAGTTTTGTATTTATTTTTATTTTTTTGCAGAATGTTTCTGACTATATGCTAAATGTCTTTAATGCCTTTATAGATTAAAGACTCATTTAGTAGACTGACTATTTAAGTTGTCTATTTCTTCTTGGGTAAGGCTGGGCAGTTGTTCCTAAATGTGTGGAACTACTATGTCCACACATCATTTTTTCTGCACTTATTGTCTCTAGTCTTGCAGAGTATGTTAAAATTCTCCGGAGCCCAAAAAAGCAATTAGCTTTATTAGTCCTAAACAAACTTCTTAGTGAAGGCTCTGACTGTGGTACTGAAAGCCTCATCACACAATGTGCCATGAGATTTCTGTTTCCACTGGTTATCTGTTCTCCACGATTTCCTAATAGAAGGACATTATTATATTTTCTTCCTCAAGTCACCAATTTTCTTCTTCCTTTAAAAAAATAATGGATTAAATCACTAGTTTATTTTTCCTTGAGTCTTATTTAAATGTTTTAGAGCTAGCTCTTATTAAACATAAATGCTAATATTCTACTTTTTAAAAAATATTTTGTTAGTTGTATATAAACACAATATCTTTATTTATTTATTTTTATGTGGTTTTGAAGATGGAACCCAGTGCCTCACACATGCCAGGCAAGTGCTCTACCACTGAGCCACAACCCTAGCCCTATTCTACTTTTTTAGGAGTTGGAAAAGTAACCCAGAGGTTACTTTTTTCAGCACTCTTGTGGCATGAGAGAGTTTTCCCTATGGATTCCTAGTTATCCAAAACAGAGGTGTTGGGTTAGTAGGCAAGTGTCAGCAAATAGTTTCAGGACTGGTGTCAGGCAGTGTTTCTTTGTTGTCCATTAGGAGTGGCACAATCCTCCTCCCTCCCCCATTTCGTTTTCTTCTTTGGGACACATTAGGTTAAGTTAGTTCTCCTCCTTCCGAGATACAGAAAGTGGAAAGCCAGCTGTATCAGTCATGACCAAGTTCATTTGAAGACATCAAGATGTTTGAGAAAAACTTCTAAAGGAGAAGGACGTCCAGAGGCTCATGTTTGCAGGGGCATTTGGACTCTTGTGCCATATACATTTGAAGTTGAAAGATAAGCTCAAGATCCTTCTGGACTGGTAGGGAAGACATCTGAATGAAAACGTCTGAATTAATCACTCTGAGAAAAGGAATCTGTTCCACCAAGAGAAGATATGAATTACTGCGGTGCCTCAGATTTATCATTCCTATTGGTATTTAATCTTTAATAGTCTTTGGAAATGTACCTGGAGTGTTATTCTCCACGTCAGGTTTTCACATCAGAGGCACCTGGGGAGAGCAGAAATGGACCAGCAAGAGAAGCGCCAGACCACACTGGGCTGGTGGTGCCACATGGCAGGTGGGGCTAGCCACTGAAGCACAGGGAACACGGAAATCAACTCAAGTGTGAAGAACAGGGCCAGCCCTTCAGAGGGGTTTCACTGATGTCAGGATTGGGTGAGCCAGCGTCAGGGAACTTGGGGCCAGCAGAGGGGAGGTCAGGGTTCAGGAAAGTTGTTTGTGTGTCCACAGGGGGGCCCAGGGGGCGGAAGGATGTACGAATCTGAATAGAGTCTCATTTTACGAGGGTGAGTCTACCTTCAGTGACTATAGCAGATACATTCCCTGTCTAGTTGGAGTTAGGCTTAGAAACCAATGAGGGCTGGGCCTGAGAGTAGGTGAGGCAGACAGAAGTTGACTCTTTGTGCTTGGGTAAAAAATAATTAAGGTCCTATCCTAGCATCTAGTTTTCCTCAAATTCATTATCCTTACTCCCTTGATATTTTCTATTTTTTTCTTGGATTATTTTTTGCTAGTGATAATTTATTGTGAAAAGTCAAACTTCCTTTTGCCCTTTATACAAAAGGACTAACAGATACTAGTAAGCTCTAGGGGCAAACATCTATGATCTAGAGAGAGAGAGAGAGAGAGAGAGAGAGAGAGAGAGAGAGAGAGGAAGAGGAGGAGGGAGGTTTTGATATCAGAGCATGGACATCCAAAACAAGTGGAAGAAACCTTACTGATATATATTTCACATTATATATGTGTGTTTGCACCCACAGACAGGGACAGACAAAATGATATCATTTACATTACTGATACAATTTAAGAAACACATTTTAAGTTAGTCTACTCAAATAGCAAGTATTTATAGTATCAACCTTTAAAATGATCAATTCCTGCCTGCACTTAGCCTGCCTTGCAGAAATCAGTAACTTATTTTCTCATTCAATACTATGTCTAACTACTACATTTTGGATATAGGACAAGGTTCCAGGATTCCCAGGTAAATGACTATTATTGAAGTCTTACAACCAACAGGCAACAAAAGGTTGTGTTCTCTCAGAATCTAGACCTGAAGATCCTCCTTAGTCTGTAACTAAAGCTTTTGCTGCTGTTGCCAGACAACCAGCAGTCTGCTTCCACATGCTGGCCCAGTCCCTTCCAGGGACCAAGAGATGCTATCTCCAAAAAAGAGTCATGTTTGGTTGATTTGAACTCATGATCTTTTCCTGCATGGGGACAGTTCTTTCTTCCTAGGACATGTGTCTTGGTTTCACCCAAAACTAGTCCCAGCCTCTTCTTTCCTGTTGGTTGGAAGCTCCCAGCATGCCACATGATTTTAAACAAGAGCTTGGTTAAAAAAAATGAAAAAAAAATTATTTCTAGACTATGAAAAAAAGAGGAGGATAGGATGTACATATTACTTTTTGATAGTGAAATTCCTCCTACCTATGAATTTTGGGGTGTTTGATTTTTGCATTTGGTATTTTCATTCATCCTTTCAGAGTGAAGAGTAAGATACTCTATGGATAGGTTTCATTCAGAGAAGCATCAGTATAATGATGATTAATGAAAGATTTATAGCAGGACTTAAGCTTATGCAATGGCAGGAGCTGGTGGAGGAACCTATGTACTGCTGATGTGATGATGGTCTCCTAAGAGTGTAATGGACCTGAAAAATTCCCACTCCCCAGTGATGTCACGGTCATCATGACTTTGTGTCACAGCACATTACTCCTGTGTTTGTGGTGGTGGTGTAAACAACTTACTGAACTGACAATTACATAAAAGTATAGCATATAAAGCCATAAACTGTTCATGATAATAAATGTTACTGATTTATGTATTAGTATACCATATATTTTACATGTACTGCACTCTAAAACAATATAAAATGTATTGTGTACTAATACATAAACCAGTAACATTTATTTTCATGTACAGTATATGGTTTTATATGCTATACTTTTATGTGATTGTCACTTCAGTAAGTTGAAAGTTTACTGTCGAACAGTATACTATATTATGCTGATGCCAACCTCATACATTTTTTGTTGACTGTGACTTTGGATTGCATCAAAAGATGTTGGGTGACCTGTACCAACTAGGTTTATGTGAACACACTCTATGATGTCCACATAATGAAAAAACAACTTAACAATGCATTTCTCAAAATGTGTCTGCATTCTTAAGCAGCAAGTAACTGTCTACACAATTATGTTTCCATTAAAATAAGAAATACTGTAATTTATTACAGTCTTCATTTTTACAGGGGGTCACGTAGCCATAGCAGGTGTTCATACCTGTCCAATTCCACTATTCACTTTGCCCTCATCAAGAAATTCTGCAGTTACTACTTTCTTCCTAACAGGGCTATTGTTGAGTCTTTCAGTAGAAGCACACATTCTTTGGTAATAAAATCAACTAGTCTGGCACAAATCAAGGTTTTCTGGATGAGAAATGAATATGGTTTTCACCCATGGATATTTAGAGTTAATGGTCTGAGCAGCCATTCTTATTTCCACCTCTTGATACCCAGAACCATGAACTTGGGCCATAGGAGAAATAGCACCATATGTTGGCTTCAGGTTTAGGGAATATATAATTCCTAGTGAAATTACAAGGTGCTACAGTCCTGGGAGGTGTTATGATCCAGCTGGCACTGTAACTAAGTGCAGGCTCATTGCCACCTTTATGTATTGTTAAATGAGGGCTTTGGTGAGAAGCTATGCTATCGGAAATATCAGGACTCTGAATAAGGCTTTTATAAATTCATGGATGGTGGTTGTTGTAGAAATATTAGAGTGAAGAAGGCAAATCTATGTCCAGAATAAGTATTTATTTATTCTTATGCTGTCCTTCTTTGAGGGAAGTGTCCTATGTAATCACCCCAGCAGTGGGCTTCTAGGTACCTGGCCAGTCCTGGTGGGAAGGCCATAATGGGGTTCTTCTCCTGTTGAAAACTAGGCAGCATTGCTGGATCAACCTTGGAGAGTATACATTTATGTGGCTAAGCACACACATAATCTACATCTTGCTGCCAGAGTCACTTTGTTGGTGAGTCACCGGGCAAGGGCAGTGGTGCTTGGAAAAACAAGGTTGACTGATACCCAAAAAGAACTTTATCCACTCAATTAAGGTGGACTGCTGAAGGCAGTCCCTGGTGAGCCTCCACATATGACACAAGAATCTTTACATCTTCCCACATACCTTTCCCAAGACCCCCTCATGACCAATTTCCCAGTCTTTTTCCTTCCAAGCCCCGATGGTCTACTAAACCATTAATCACTGTCTGTGAATGAGATACTTCTGGCCATCTCTCCATCTGCTTTCAGAATGGGCTTAAATTTCCCCTTTTATTTGATTATGGAGTGCTAACTTTCTGTCTTTGTGTGTCCAACAATCCAAATACATGATGGAAATTCAAGTCATATGGTAACTTAAAAACCCACGATTAAGCATTTATTTTCTACCAAGGCCAGAAAACCTTTCTAAAAACAAACAAACCAACCAACCCAGAAAGCTAATGTTAAAGAATGGCAGTTTTGCTCCAAAATCTTAAAATTCTACAGTGTGAGTCCCCTGGAGTTTCCTGCCAAAAGCTCACCTGTCCAGACAATTCCAGCCCCACCAGATCCACAGGGTCACAGAGCCTGACTGAGGAACGTCTGGGTGAAAGAAGTGGCAGGCTTCACAGCCCTCTCTTTATTTTCACCACTCAGTATGTGGACAAAAGCAGATCTTTAAAATTCAGCAGACTGTGAAATACCTTGTTACGCCTTTAAAAGAAAATAGCTGGTCAGTCTTTCCTTGTTAATGAAATAATCAATCACTTTTTCTGATAACTTGGAGAGTTTTGCTTTTATCATTTTCTGTTTTTTATTTTAATTTAAAATTCACTATTAACTAAAATTCTTAGAGTATAATTACATCACACTTTTTAAAGACACAGAGTAACAATGCAGAGGGCAGTTAGTTCTGTATAGTAATCCAGACTCTGGTCCTGTGGTTAACCAAACCAATTTGTTGAATTACTGCATGAGCAAAGAATAAGCCAATAAATGTATAAGGGAGGAGTGTTCATCTTCTAGAAGCAGGCAGAAGGTTAGGATCAAACTCATGTATGACAGTTCATTACCAACCTTAGGTAACTAAAAAAACGATTGTTTTTCTTTAAAACTGTTATGTTGCATTCTGATATACAATGTATGTATGTAGAGAGAGAGAGAGAGATTTACAGAGACGTAACAATTTAACCACTTATTCCATGTACAGTTTCCTTGTTTTTAATACCTTCTATTGGTGGGAACATTTCACATTTCTCACAATTTTTTTTTTTTTTTTTTTTTTGGTGCTGGGTTTGAACCCAAGGATCTTATGCATGCTAGGCAGGCACTCTACCAACTGAGCTATATCCCCAGCCCTGACACACTTCTTGAACAACATTGGACACATTATTCTTACCTGATGTTCACACTTTGTCAGATTTCCTTAGTTGTTTTTTAAACTAATGCTGTTTTTCTGTTGCAGCCCTCATAGCTCCTTGGACTCTCTTGGCCTTGACAGTTTCTCCAGAGCTCCTTAGTATCTGATGATCTTGAAGGTTTGGAGACGTACCACTTGGGTGTTGGATGGAATTGCCTCAGGTGGAATTTGTCCCACATCTTTTTCATAGATTAGATTGGGGTGATGTGTTCTGGGAGGGAAAGCACAGAGGTAAAATGATGTTCTCATCATGTCATAAAAGGTCACACACTATTGACGTGACTTGTCATGTCGCAGGAGCCTTGGTCCCCTAACTCAGGGAGTGTTTGCCAGGTTTATTTGTTCTAACATTATCCCTCCACTTCCATACTGAGCTCTTGGGAAGGAGGTCACTGTGCAGAGCCCACATATAATTTGTGGGGACTCTTGCTTCTCACTTGAGAGTGAAGTTTCAATTACCTGGGATTCTTCTGCCTGAGGATTTGTCTCTTCCATTTACTTAACTCACTCACTCAATCATTGTTGAAATTGGTATGTATTCATTATAATTTATTTTATATTTTAAGTTATAATTCCAATACTGTATTTTGTTTTTCAATTTCTTCCAGCTTGACTCATTAGGAGCTCTTTTAGTTGGCTTCTGTGTTCCTTCAATATGTCTTAATTATCATCTGATTGTATTGTATTTTAGTAGTTCCTCACTTTCTGTCAGTGAAACATGCTCCAGGCTCATCTTCTATATTTTCTGCCTCATTCCTAGAATCAGACATTTTTCCAAGAAGTCTTGGTATTCAGGGATGGCATTTTTATTGCTGAATGGTACTGGAAGCATTCTTTTATCGGAGAATGGTATTAGAAATCAAAATCTGGGTGCTAGATGCTACTCGGGTGTCAATGCTTCCAGGATCTCTTAGCTGACAAAGGAAGAAAATACATGTGTGTATACTATCCTGACTGTACACATGTACTAATCTTTCTGTACACAACCAACTGCATCTATATTAGGATAAATATGAGAACATAATAACGTCTCCAAGTTTAACCCATACTTGCAAGTCAGCCCTTCTTACCTTGCTTATCTTTAAAAGCTCACTCCAGAATATGAGAAACGGACCTCCTTCTCTGGCCATCCATTTAATCAATTGTTCCGTTCCAGGATATGCATACAGTGGTTCTTGGAATCGCAAGCAGGTGCTTCCTTGGAAAAGGACTTGTCAGCTAGAAGGTAGTGCTTCTGCACTCTCTGCTGCTTCTCTCTTTTAGTTACACAGGTCAGCACGCCCCCCACCCCCCTCCAGTGACATTATTGCACACGTTTTGTGATATACTAGATTCTTTCATCCCAGTCTGCTTTCATCCCAGGATTCTTCCACATCCTAAATGATTTTTAAACATGTTAAGGTTCAGTCTTTGGGCTGTAAAGTCAAGTCAGTTTTGACAAATTCATAGTGTCATCCATCCAGAGTTACAGGATCCCACAGTATGCTTCGCTGCTCTAAAACAGTCCTGTGTACTTCAACTATTCAACTCTCCTTCCTTTCATAAACTCCCAGTAACCACGGCTCTGCTATTTCTACAGTTCTACCTTTTCCAGAATGTTCTTCAAGTGGAAGCATGTGGACATTCAGAATGATTTCTTTCACTTAGCAATATGCACTTAATATGCAGGCTGATCAGTCCAGACCCTACGTCCCAAGCCTTCTTTATTGGGCTCTCAGGTGTTAAGCCATACCATCTCTTTATGTGTGTGTGTGTGTGGGGGGCATTCATTTAAAATAAGCAGGTAAATATCTATGCATGTAACTGTTGCATTATATGGCAAGAACACCACCACCCCTGCTGTTTTTGGTATTGGGGGATTTAATCCAGGGGAGGCTGACCACTCATATGACCACATACATATTCAAAGTTCTTTTTATTTTGAGACAGAGTCTTGCTAAGTTGCTTAAGGCCTTCTTAAGTTGTTGAGGCTGACCTTGAACTTGAGATCTTCTGCCTCAGACTCCCAAGTTACCAGGAGCAAATGCATGGCTTATTTTGCTTTTTAAGAAACCAACAAAACTGTCTTCCAAATTGACTGTATCTCTCTGCATTCTCTTCAACAATTAATGATATTCCCTCTTGCTCCATATATTTGTCAAAAATTGTTATTTTTATTTTATTATATTTTATAAAATAATCTAGCCATTCTAATGGGAATATTTCTTTGATTTACATTTTTAATAAAATATTACATTAGAATCTTTAACGTGTTTATTTACCATCACTGTATCTTATTTAGTGCCCATTTGGATCTTTTGTCCATTCTTTGATTGGGTTGCTTACTTTTAATATTGATTTTAACATTTCTTTGCTTATTTTGGCTACAAGTACTTTATCAGATATGTGCTTTGAAAATATTTTCTTGAGCATGCCCTTGGGGACTATGCTTTGTCACTGGACACTTCCTTTCCCTCCCCCCCCCTCTCTTTCTCTGTCATTCTGCCTCTGTGCCTCTATGAGGTGAGCAGCTCTGTTCCACTACACCCTTCCCACCATGATGCTCTGCCTTACCACAGGCCCAGAGCTATGGAATCATCCAACAATGAACTGAAACCTCTTAAAACATGAGCCAAAATAATTTTTTTCTTCTTTAAATTGTTTTCCTCAGGTATTTTATCACAATGACAAAAATATGACTGACATAATGGGTCACCTTTTTTCATGTGTTAAAACTTAAAAACATCACCAACCTCCAGGACACTTAGATTTCTTCCATGATTTCTGCTAGTAGTTTTATAGTTTCAATATACATTTAGGTTTATGGTCCATTTGAAATAAATTTTTTGAAAGTTATAAGGTATTTGTTTATTTTTTTCTTTTGCTTATCAGTATCCAGTTGTTGCAGTAAACTTCATAAAAAAAAACCCATCTTTTGAGCTTTGAATTGCCTTTGCACTTTTGTCAAAGTTTACTTAACTATACATATCTGGATCTACTTCTGCTCTCTTCATTCTGTTTTCTTTGCTTTATATGTCTATTTTTTCAAAAGTAACACACTGTTTTTATTATTGTAGTTTTATAGTAACTTTTAAAATTGGATAATCCGTGTCCTCGGTCTTTGTTCTTCCTCTTCAGCATTATGTTGGTTATTCCTCATATTTTTGCATTTCCACATAAAGTTTAAATCAGTTTGTCAAAATCTAAATTAGGGCTTTTTATTAAATTTTTTATCTGTTGTTTTTAGTGATACATAACAATAGAATGTATTTTGACTCTTGCACACATGGAGTATAACTTCCCATTTTTGTGGTTGCACATAATGTGGAGTTAGCCTGGTCGCGTATTCCTATATGAACATAGGAAAGTTATGTCCAGTTCATTCTACTGTCTTTCCTATTCCCATCCCCCTTCCCTTCCCTTAATTTCCCTTTGTCTAATCCAACAAAATTCTATTCTTCCCTTCCACCTGCTTATTGTGTGTTAGCAACCACATATCAGAGAGAAGATTCAGTCTTTGTTTTTTTGGGGATTGGTTTATTTCACTTAGCATGAGTCTCCAGTTCCATCCATTTACTGGCAAATAGTTTGATCCTTCTTTATGGCTGAGTCATATTCCATTGTGTGTATGTACCATACTTTCTTTATCCATTCATTTTTTGAAGGATACCTAGGTTGGTTCCATAGTTTAGCTTAAAAGAGAGCTTTCTAGAATTTTATTTAGTATTCTCTAGATCAAATGGAAAAGGACTGTTATCATAATACTATTGGGTCTTTTAGTCCATGAACATAGTATATTTCTCCATTTATTTAGTTCTTCTTCAATGCTCTGTTCCTTTATCCTCTCCCCCCGCCCCCTTTACATTTCAGTTTGGCAAGTTTCTATTGACTTATCTTTAAATTCATTGATTCTTTCTTTCCTCTGCTATATATCAGTATGCTGAGAAGATCATCAAAAGCATTCTTCATTTAGGTTAGAGTTTTTTTGGCATCTACTATTTTCTTTGGTACTTTTTTAGCATTTTTCCTCTTCTTGGCTTATATTATCTATTGATTCTTAAATGCTGTCAGTTTTTCATTATAGTCCTTTACAGCTACTTTATATTTGTGTCTGTTGATCCCCAAATCTTTCATATATAAATTTGATTCTGATGCTTGATTTTTATAACAGACTTTTGTACTAGTTTTTAGTGTATTTTCTTTTTTTTCTTTTTGTGGTTTTTGAAAGCTAAACAATGTGGTAAGAGAAATTGATTTAAAGAGGCATCTGATGTAAACTTTTATGTTATCTGTGTTGAATTTGAATTGTGTTTAATATTTGCTGTGGTTGTAGGTCCAAGAGTCTTCAAATTCCTGTAGTAAATTTGAATTCTTTGTTTTTGTCTTGCTTGACTTCTTTGGGCTTCCCTAAGAAACCCATTTTCCATACAGCCTATGTCTTGGTACTAACTGAGATGTAACCCTCTGCTTTTATAATGGAGACCTGTTGGTGTCCTGGAAGGTATGTGGGAGAGAAAGCATCCTGTAATCCTACGATTAAATCTCAGTACTTTAGCCGGCCTGTCACCTTGGGTTGTGATTTTCACAGGTGTTTCTTAGCTTTTCCAGTTTAGGTTAGACAGAAAAGTTAAAGAGAGGGCTTGAGCCAGAACAATGACCCTCTACTACATGGGATAAGACTCTGGAAAATTCTTTCTTACAGGAGGGTGGGCTTTGCTATGAACAGGCCCTAGGTGTGTTTTATAATGTTTATTCCCAATCACAGCCAGAGTCATCTTTGTTGAATATCCACAGTAAGATTTTTGTGTGTTTTTTGGGGGAAAAATAGGAAAGTGTGACACCCCATAAGACTGCGACCCCCCCAGGATTTTCTTTAGGCTAGTCTACACTTCATCTCCAGGAATTCATCACAATGGCTGTTAAGTGCTCCTCCCAGGCCACAGCTTCACTCAGAGATGGCGCATCAGGGTCTGTTCCCCCAGATCCTGCAGAGGCCGCGTGCCATGAAACCTCTCCTATGTGTCCAGGAAAAGCCATTACTTCTCAGTCCATTCACAGGGACTTACTGCAGGGATGGGAGTGACAGTTCCCCTGCTCTTTATGTGCAGGAGGTGAAATGGGAAGTCCTGGACACATACACTTAATTATGGATTTTGATATCATGAAGTAATGGTGAGAAAACATGATTTTGTTCCTAAGGAATATATCATTTATCACAAGGAATTAGAACCAACAGAGTGTATGATTTTTACTAGATGTTTGACTTGGTTTTATGACTTCAGTGAAAAAGACTGCTTTCCTTTCCCAGTGCTAAGTTCAGCCATTGCCTTTCTTTGAGCGGAAGAACCTATATCCAAGATGGTTTCCAGGTTGTTCAAAAGCTCTTTCTTTTAATTGACTTGGTCCTCTGGCATGGGTTGTAGCGCTAGGAAGGGTTTACAAACTTAGAGGAACTAAGTAAAGTGGCTTTTCCATGGAGTTTATTTATTTTTTATCTTACAAAATTAAATTTCTTGTAAGAGTAAAGGAGAAATAAGCCAGAAGAATTAAAACCTAAAAACTGATCAAAGTTATGATGGGAACAGTTGAAAACTTTTCTCTATGTGGTAAAACATACATCTGTGTCTTTATTAAATTAAATTACTGTCCAGCAGATCATAAAACCACATGATATAATTTCCCTCTACTACAGAACTTCCTGTGACTCAGACATGAACTACCTTGTGTTTAACTAGCACTTTTTTTTCTAATGCAAACCAAGAGCCAAATTAGTTATTAAGCGTCCAAGAAAATGAACAAAATTGTCTTTGCTCTTATTCTCTCTCTTTAAAACCACACATTTACTTGATGTTATTTCTTCTTTCTGTTCAAATAAGAAATTCCTTGCCAATTCTGATAAAAATCCAAACCAATTGGCAGGCATTGATATTTCCTCCCTCCTCTGCATGTCTCATGAAAAATGACCCACCAATATGTCGCCAAGTAATTTACTTCCCTGGACACCATTAGCAACAGCACTGCTTCAAGCAATAGGAGTTGTGCCTGCTTATCAGCCTGTGTAGACGCAGTCCACTTGGAAAATGTTCAGTACTCTTTCTGGGTACAGTAATTCTACTGCTTTTGAAACTTGCTTTAGAAGATCAGATTTCTAGGTGTATGTTGAACAAGACAATAAGGATAAGCTTAATTTTTAAAGTAACTCTTCTCAAAATCTGAAATATAGAATTCTCTCATTTAAGATTCACTGCAAAAGCTGAGCACAGCTGCACACACCTGCAATCTCTGCTATTCAGGAGACTGAGAGTGGAGGATAGCAAGTTCAAGGTTCACTTGGACAACTCAGGGAGACCCTGTTTCAAGATAAAGATGAACAAAAGGGCTGGGGGTGTAGATCAGCCTAGTAACACACAGATGCATAGTTTGATGCCTAGTAACACAGGCATGCATGGAGGATTCACTACAATTTATAAGTTAGGAAGTAGCAGGGCAGAGCCTCAGTAGGCACAGTGTGGTAGGACCACATGAGTTGTTTTGACCATCATAAGCCCACTTTAAAGATGAGAAAACTAACATCTAAAGATTGATCATCTTTTTGTTGGTGCATTATAACCATATATAGTAGTGTCACTCATGATGCCATATTTGTGCATGTGTAGAGCATAATTTGACCCATCTCATCCCTAGATGCCTGGCCTTTCGCTCCCTGCCTCTGTCCTGTGACCCACTTGCTTACTGTGTTATTATTATTAATTAGTGATTTCAATTATACATAAAGCAGGACTTATTGGGGTAGATTCATAGGTGGACACAGCACAATGTGACAGGCTGCCCCCAGGGCTTCCCCGGCCTCCCTCCTCCCTCCCTGCCCTCCCTCTCCCTCCCTTCCTCTACACTGTTGGTCTCTTTTCCATTTTCACGAGATCCCTGTTTTATTCCTTTCCCCTCTCTCCAGCTTCCACATGTGAGAGGAAACATTCAACCCTTGACTTTCTGAGTAAGATTAATTATCTTACCCGAGATTCAGCCCCTAGACAGCAGGAATGATTTCTGCAGCAAGGTCACCTCAGATCATGCCACTGTGCAGGCGGCCAGCAGCCTTCAGTGGCACAGTGTCTCACCTGGGCCAGGCATCTGACGTGTAGGTCCCCGGAACAGGGAATGTGAGGGCTATGCAAAAGCTGCCAATAAAGGCAGATAAGAACCATCAGAGCATCACAGGAAGTAAGACAGGCTCCCTGTGGTGGGAGTGTGACTGCCTGGTTGAGAGAAGTGTGAGAGCCTTCTTGGGCTCTCCCTCCCTCTCCTCTCTTCTCTTCTTTCTTCTGTTTTCCTTTTCTCTACTCTCTCTTCTCTCTTTTGTTTTTTATTTTTACTTTTTGTTTTGGGCTTTTACTGAAAAACCTTGAGTACAGATTGCATTTGGCTCAGTGGGTTGACAGCTGCTCATGTGGCACATTTTGAGCCCCACAGGACAGGTCAGTACATGCTGGCCACTGGGCCAAATCCTGTTGCTCACCTGTTTTTGGGTAGCTCTAGGACCTCAGAATGCTGTTTACATTTTTAAATGGTTAAAATAAAAACATCAAAAGAAGAAACACCAAATGATATAAAGCTTGAATCTAGAATCCATAAATAAAGCTTATTGGAGCAGAGCTGTGATTTCCACTGATTTAAATTCATTATCTCTGGACACCCGGCTCCAGGGGTGGGCTTAGGCCACGTGGCTCCTGAGGTCTACATTAGGTAGACTCTGGCCTTCTCTAAAAAAACTGTGTGGACCTCTCTGTTAGAGGACTAATCCTTGACTAAATTCTTAAAATTTAACAAATACTTAGAATTCAGCCATTATTACCACCCCCACCCCCCGTTTTGGAAATAAGTATTATTATTTATTAAAATGCAGATTTTTTGTAAGAAAAATAAGCTTAATATAATCATTAGGAATAATTGAGACTTTCTTTATTGGATCCCAACATGGCATGGAATAAACAGCCAGGGCAAAGAGATGAAAGAGTTGGGGAGAGTGTAAGGTTTTTCTCTAGGTTGCTGCCAAAAGAAGGGGGGGAGCAGGCGCTGAGGGGTGTGGTGGGCACCAGCTGAAGAACAGGAACACAGTTCACTGTGCCCAAGACACCACAGCTCTTCTATGTACATTTTTTTTAGAGAGAGAGAGAAAGAGAGAGAGAGAGAGAGAGAGAGAGAGAGAGAGATTCTTTAATATTTATTTTTTAGTTTTTGGTGGACACAACATCTTTATTTTATTTTTATGTGGTGCTGAGGATCGAACCCAGCGCCCCGTGCATGCCAGGCGAGTGCGTTACCGCTTGAGCCACATCGCCAGCCCATGTACATTTATAAATTCTAATCTTAATTAACCTACCAGTCAGAGATAAACTATTAACTTTTCTTAAGGAAGAAGTGGAGTCTCAGAGATATTCTCCAAAGCACCTGAGCTGGTTGGTGTGCAGCAATGGTGGGGACAGGAGACCCAGGGTTCTCCAGGTGCCTTGCAGCCTTGATCACATGAGACCTTCTCTTTCCTCAGGACCCACTCTAACCACATTCTTGTGATATTAGCCCGGTTCAATAATAAACTCCTTATCAGTTGGTTGAATTTTGTCTTTTTGCAGGAAGTAGAGGGGATGTAGACCCAGCCCAAACAGTTTAGGCATATTAAATAGTTTCCCTAGGGTAGGGAAGGGAGATGATAACTTGGAAAATCAAACTGAGGGGCTGGGTTGTGGCTCAGTGTAGAGCACCTGCCTAGCACATGTGAGGCACTGGGTTCGATCCTCAGCATCACATAAAAATAAATAAATAAAATAAAGGGTATTGTGTCCATCTGCAACTAAAAAATACATATATAAAAAAAATCAAATTGAGTACTGCCTTTCATCCCTATCCTGATCTACTGGGTTGAATATTACAGAATTTTCCATTGAAGACTAAGATTGAAGTTCAAATTGTTTTTCATAAGATGCAACCTAATATGTTCAAATGCCATCAAATAAATGTAATATCCAAGTTGGACACTTCCAAGAAGGTCTTGTGGAATGTAAAGGGGGTGGAGTAATTCCTTTGGGGTATGTTGCTGGAGGGTGGGTTAGGAAAATCAATACTGGTGTTCACTGTCAGCAGGTGGAAACTGCTATCTTCTGCTTGTTCACTAAGCCACAAGTCTCAGTGACATCGGTTGTACCCATCTTCCCCTGACACAGTGCACCAGGACAATTGCCTTTACTTACCTGGCTGAGACGTCCCACTGAGACGGCTGTCCTGTGGTCGGATGTCAGCGTTGGGTGTCTGTGCCTTCATGTTTTTTTTTTTTTTTTCACATGAAAGATGGAACCTGTTTTCCCACACAATTTTTTTTTTTTTGACCAAAATGCCATGGATCTCACACTGACTTCTTATCTAAAATTAGAAGCAATTAAAATGAATTATAAGGTGTTTCATAACTTTCCTTTAAAAATAGACCTTCCCTCGGTATTTGCAATTCCTTATAACATCCTTTTCCCTTCCTCCCCACTCTGTGTGGGGCCATTTGTTGCTGCAGGTTTTCTCATACCCTACTTCTAATTATTTTCTTCAGTTATTCATTACTTCTGGGCTGCTGCTCCTAGTTTAAATTGTTGTTTTCTTTTTCTTTTCTTGGTTGAAAAAATAATACAACATGTAAGGAAAGTTATCCTTGCAGATGACTCAGTATTTACCAAGCTTTTCTGTGGAGGTTAAAATGCCTCACCTCCTGGCCCAGGAGATGGGGTCAGGAGCAGTGTGGACCATGTGGGTCTTTGGAGAGGAAAAGAGAATTTCTAGATCCCCTCTGGCTGTGGGTGTCCAGGGAGAACCGCTATTGGCAAAGGTGACACAAAGTCCATCTCTGAAGCTGTGCTGCTCACAGCCCAGATGTGTGGCTCAGACTCACCCCAAAGGAGGGGAACCAGCTGTGCTCACATGAAGTTAACCTACTGATAATTTTAACTTCCCCAATTAGACTAAAGTGACAGTTAATGTCCTTCTCTGTGCTCATGATTAAATAGCAAATGTAGGTATTTATGCTGATGATTAAATATGCGGGTAAGATTTTTTTTTTCCTTAAAATGCACAATACAACTAGAAAACAAATTGTATAAATCCCATTGGCTCTTTGTTTGCCTGGACTCACTATTTAAAACACAACAGGCTTTTGGGATATGCATTTTTGCACTTTAAGAAGGTGCTAGTTAATCAAGACAATGCCCTAGCAGGGTGTGGAACTCTCAGTAAATCTCAGAATTTTGTTTCTTTTTCATCTCAAATTTTGTAGTCAGGAAGTAGTAGATAAAAGTAATAGTTAAGGGCAATTTTTGAGGAAAAAAAAGAGGTCATAGAAAATGGGCTGTAAAAGGTCAGCGTGGTAAGGAATCCAACTTCCAATTTTTAAACATCGAAATGATATAAAAACTTATCAAGAAGTAGAAATGCAGGGCTTGGCAGCTTCATCAATTAACCTGCCCTCTAATAAGTGATCTGAGAAGGAACTCAAACCATTACACAAATAGACAAGGACAAGAGCTTTACATTTTATAAGAAACTAGAAATGTTCCAGAAGGAAGCTGGGTTCAGAAAGTTTTGGAGTTTTTTCCCCCAAAAAATATTAAGGGAGACACAGTGTTCAAACTATTCAAACTGATTATTTCACCAATTCATTATGCTACAGATGATATATTTTGGCAGAGACAGGAAGAGAAACACAGCTGAACTCCGCTAACTACTGCAGCGTCAGTTTTCCGTAGTGAGCGCCAGGATGAACTGGCACGCAGATTCCCAAGGGTAAGAGGTAGAAAGGACCCGGGACTCACCTCCCTCCTCAGTGGTAACCAGCAGCAGCTATAAGAAGGGAATTGGAGAGGGAGAAGAACCAGTCAAAATACTGAAGAGGGGAACGTGTGTGTGTGTGTGTGTGTGTGTGTGTGTGTGTGTGTGTCTTACTAGTGAAATGGTGAGAAGACACTAAGATGGAATGAACACGGGAGAGAGCAGTGGGGGAAATCAGACTGAGAACAGGAATCAGAACATGGGTCTTGTGGTTGTCACCTGACCAGATTATGGAACCAAAATCTATATTATAACAAGGTCCTCAGGCAATTCTCAAAAATATGAAACTTTAAGAAGTATCATCAATTATAAAAGTGTGGTTTTTACTCTGGGAGGGTGCTTGGCTGTACACTGGAAGAATGGTGGTGGTGGGGGGGTCTTTGAAAAATAATGATGTCTGAATCCTGCATTTGGAAATTCTGAAATAACTGGTGACAAGTGAAGACTGGGATTTTCAAATGTTCCTGGTAAAGCTAATAATGTGCAGTAAGGGTTAAGGATGGCTGTTCCAAGTAACATATTTGATTTTTCCTTAAAAGGATCCCTCCTGCTACTGTACCGGGAAGACTGTATGAAGCGGAAATGGTCATGATTATAATGGGCACAAATTTAATTTATACCAATAAAAAGTATTTTTAAATTGATTAGGAGTATTAGGAGTTCAAGGCCTATGATGAATAAACATGGCAAGAGTTGACTTCTCTGCCTTGTTCCTCCTCTTGGGAGGAAAAGCTTTCATTTTTCCCAACGTTGAGTATTGTGTTATCTGTGGGCTTTTCAAATATGACTTTTACTATATTTAGGTAAATTCCTTCTGTACCTAATCGCTGAGAGCTTTTATCATGAAAGGATATTGAATTTTGTCAATCTTTCACTCCATCTATTGAGATGACCATGTGATTTTTATCCTTTGTTCTGTGGAAGTGTGTCAATGTGGAGTAGTACATGAACTGATTTGCATATGGTGAATCATTCTTGCATCTCAGGGATACATTCCATTTGGTCACTGGTGTACCATCCTTTTAATGCGCTTTTGAATTTGTCAAACCTTTATTGTATTGCGGTCAATACAATATGGTCTCAGGAATATTAGCCTATGGTTTTCTTTTCTTGCTGTATCTTTGTTTGCCTTTGCTTCAGGGTAATGCTGGCTTCAGAAAATGAATTTGGAAGTATTTTTGCTTCTTACATGTTTTGGAAGAGTTTAAAAAGGTTGAGTGTTACCTCTCTAAATGTCTAGTGGGATCGACCAGTATAGACAGCGGTTACCAGACTTTGTTGAGAGGTTTTTGATCACTGTTTTAATCTATTAATTCAAGCCAGAGCAATTAAACAAGAAAGAGAAATAAAAGGTATCCAAACATGAAAGGAAAAAGTAGAATTATCTGTTCACATAATCTTAAATGTCGTAAACTCAAAGATTCCATACACAAAATGTCATGTCTAATAAACTAATAAAATATGAAAGATATAAAATTAACATACAAAATACATTGCATTTATATACACTAATGACAAATTATCTGAAAAGGAAATTAGAAAAAATGTCATCTATATTACCATTAAAAATAATAAAACACTTTGAAATAAACTTAACTCTGAAGACCAAAGACTTGTATACTTGTATAAAATGTTGCTAAAAGAAATAAGGCAAAATATATGGGGAAATCCCAGTTGTTTCCAATTATTTCAGAATTTCCAAATGTGAGATTCAGACATTATTATTTTTCAAAGACCCCCCCCCCCACTTCCCACCATTCTTCCAATGTACAGCCAACCACCATCCCAGAGTAAAACCCAAACTTTTATAATTGACATTATTACTTTATATACAAAGACATAAAGTTGAGAAGCAGACATATGAACATACGTTAATACTACCCATAGTGTTCTCATATACAATGTAATCCCTATCAAAATGCCAGTGGTCCTGTGATCCTAGCTATTCTGGAGGCTTATCCTTAATCTAAAGTGATAATTATGTGGGAAATTTTATTAATAATTATGGCCATGAACAATAATTTGTCCCCTAATGTATTTTCACAGAATTTTAAAAATGAAATAACAACATGAAATTCTACAATTGTTAAACATTCTAGTAACTGATGGTAGATACAGGCAATACAGCACCATATAAATCTTTTCTAGGAAACCCTTGGTCAATATAATTGAATGATGGAAAGATAAGTGTTCTAAATTAATATTGACATGTAAATATCACTTAGTACTAAGTAAAATACATGTCTCAAGATAATATATGCAATAAGAGTCAGAGATATCTTTTCAGACTAAAAACATAAGTAAATAAAACTGGAAGTTCCAAAGTTTATTAAGTCCTCTTCAAAGTCTTACCTTTTTAAAAATTTTATTTTTTATTTTTTAGGGGGTGGGTGTACCAGGGGTGCTTAACCATTTAGCCACATATGCAGCCCTTTTTCATATTTTATTTAGGGACAGGGTCTTGCTGAGTTGTTCAGGGCCCCGTAAATTGCTGAGTCTGGCTTTAAACTCATGATCCTCCTGCCTCAGCCTCCTGAGCTACATTTTCAAAATATTCTATACTGAATGCATGCAGTGGCCCCTGTTATCCGTGGGGGTATGTTCCAACTCTGGTGGATGTCTGAAACCACAGAGAGCTCCTCCCCTGTGTATACTATGTTTTTTCTTATGCCCTCCAGCTTTGCCACAAAATACAGGATTAATCTGTCCTTCCATATTTTATGCCCTGTGCCTTCTTGGCCTCACTCTTCCTGTGCTGTGGGACCATCATCAAGTTGAGAAAGGGCCCCTTGCACAGAAGCACTGCAGGCCACAGGGTTGATCCAGTAACCAAGGTGACCATGGAAGTGACAGGACAGAGCGAGGAAGCATGTCCTGGGTGGCCACAACAGGAGAGTGTGAGGTTCTGTCCTGCTCTTCTGAATGGCATACAGTTTTAGCCTTATTGCTTCTTTCTGGAATTTTCCATTTAATATTTTCAGTCCATGGTTGACCGTGGGTAACTGAAACTGTGGGAAGTGAAACTACCAGTCAAGGGGAATCATGTGTTCCTTTAAAACAATAACAACGCAAGTTTCAGTTTGGAATACTTGTAAATATAAAATGGCTTCAAAGAGGGTGGAATTCCAGTCAATTCTTTCAATGTATTCTTTACCCAGTTTCTCCTAGCATGGACATCACACTGAAGTGCATTTGTGGAAAACATTAGCATTTGTACATGACCGTTAACTAACCTACCTAATCTATTCAGATTTCAGTAGATTTTCAACTACTATTGGATTCCAAGACCAAAGCTAGGGTACCACATTGTATTTAATGCGTTTCTTGCCTAGAAAAGAAAAGAAACATCTCCAAAAACTTCTTTAAAAAAACAATATTAACAACATGAAACCTCTTAACTGAGGGAAAAAAATTAGCATTTACTATGAAACGGCTCATTTTCAGACTTTCCACTGGACAAAATAAATACATAAAGAGGAAAGATGAGAGGGAACACGACCACTCATTGTCTGGGGTTGTGTTTCATCCTTGAGGCAGACAAGAGAGGCAATGCGGGGGCGTGCAGGTGGGGGGCGGGCTGTCCACAGCACTATTCCACGGAGCCCAGTTGGAAGTGTTCATGTCCCTGTGGGAGGGCCACCTACAGCTACAGGTCTCTGCTTCTGGTTGAAACTATATCAATTATGTATACTTACACATAATTGTAATCCACACAGCAGCTCTAACTGGCTAGTACACCTTATTTATAAATAATTGAAAAATTACTTATTAAATACAGCTTTAGTAGACTTTTGAGCTGCACAGTAGAAAACGAACAAAAAAAATAAAGAGATTTGGTAGTAAAATATTTTGGACTGCCTTTGAGATCAAGAGGTAGACATCAGCAAGATCTTGTTTGAGGGGGATTAAGTTGTGTTGGTCCATTTAATTTCTCTTGCTTGACCCCTGAGAGCAGGAGTAGTCAGTGCAAGACGGTGAGACACAGTCTAAGTTTTAAAAGCAGTTCAGGTTTTTCATAACCAAGTCCTAGTCTATCAATGTTTTTGGTAACCAAAATATGGACTTGCTCCATCTCCGGCAGCATTTCTTTGAAGTATTAAATAATCTTTTGGTTACTTGCTGTGCTCTGTGGTTTTGGATAGTGCCATTGACCTTCTATAGTTGAAGATTTATGTGGATTTACGAAAGAGAGAGGTTTCATCTGGATTTCTTCAGAAACTTCAGTTCATTGTCTCAGCTATGCTGTTTTTCTATCAAGGTTTTTTCAATTAGTAGAGACCCTAGGGAGCTGTCAGAGTGGAATTGGGCTAAGGAGCTGAATATCAGAATGTTTATTGGGCTCTCTTAAGCCTGAAGTGGGTGGTTGGTTGAACTCTTGGACAAACTTATTCTACTGATACCCTGAACCTGCTCTTGTGATGGTACCTAAGCTCTTTATATCCAGGCAGTATGGTTCTGCATAAAGCCTGTGTGATCAACTCCAGAGTCGTTGCGTCTATGAGATAAAGGCTTTTAACCTCATCTTGTCAGGAGGCCTCACTGTGTAAAAGGTTCAGCTGGAGGACGGGGAGCTGGCTGTACGTCTGGCTAGGTCACGTTCATGCTGTGAAGTTTCTGGGTTTTTTTTTATTTCTTTACCTTCAGTGATCTTCCATTTCATTTATATAAAATGGGGATTTTCTAATACCCTCATTGCAGAATTATAAGGATTAAAAGAGGAATAATCATATTTGACATATAACATTTTTTCAAATGAAAGGAAGCTTTAATTATTTTCTCTTTGGGTCCATCTTCCCTGAAAATCAGCCATTGTAGTCATGAAGACAGAATTTTCTTTTCTTTCTTTCTTTTTTCGGTACTGGGCCTTTAACCCAGGGGCACTTAATCACTGAGCCATTTTTATTTTTCATTTTGAGACAGGGTCTTGCTAAGTTGCTTAGGGCCTTAATAAGTTGCACACCCTGACATGGGCTTTGAACTTGCAATCTTCCTACCTCAGCCTCCTGACTGGCTAGGATTATAGGCTTGTGCCTCCATGCCCAGCACAAAGATATGGTTCTTTTTGGTTATCATTTTCTTGTGAGTCAAGGATGGAGTTAAAACTAACAATCAAACAAAAAAGCCTAGTACTTCCTGATAAAGACAAGTGAATTGAGAGTTTTAGTTTAAAATCAAGGAATATCAGAAAGATAGAGATTTATATTCCCATCAAACTAAGTAGTCAGAATCAGACTTTTCTGCAGAAGTTTGGTGCTGATAACTCAGTTTCCAGGGTTGGTTGATCAGTTCTCCCACTAAGGCAGAGATAAATGAATCACAAATGATTCTAGCTATTCTAGGTTGAGTGTCATTGTCCTTAAAATCCATCATTATACCTTCCCCCCGCCCATGTGTATTCCACATCTTCCCTGCCTACCAATTTCTGTAATAAAAACTACAAAACTCAAAAATATTTCCTTTCAAAATATTGCAGGTAGTTTTAATCAAAAGATGAGATGTAAAAACATTAAATCTCAACACACACTAACCCTAATGTGATGTATCTATGAAGCTCTACAAGAATGTAAAAGAGAAAAACAGAGAAAGTATTTAATTGCATTTTATTAGAAGAAAATAATTTGTGCTGCAAATGTTCCTTTTCTTTAAATGAATGTGCTACTTTTTAATATTTGGTATGTCTAAACTCTAGATGGATTGCTTAATAAAACTGTGAATTCTTAAGTTTTATTAGCAAAGATTCTGAATCAGTGGTGCTGGGATGGGGCTCTGGAATATGCCTTTCAAACAAGCATGGAGGTGACCTTCAGGCAGATTTTCTTTATATTTTGTGAGATGACTGGAGAGTGGAATGTTTGTTGGTGCAGAGGCTTTTGGGAAATTCAGTTCTACCTAATTATACAGAATCGTCTGATTGGTGTATGTTACTTTCACCTTCCACAATTCAATCTTAAGGAGTTCAAGATACTCTGAATTCAGTAATGAAGCCAACATAATTTTCAAATTGCTAGGGCATATGGAAATGTTTCAATGACAAAAATGGTATTGTGTAAGACTATAGTGATGCTGCAGAGCTAGCAGGAGGAGTATGTGAGAGCAACACTTCTCTCAGGAAACCTAGATGCTTAACTGACATTAGAGAATGGCATCTTGTAAGTTGAGTCTTGAGGTGAATCTACCTAAAATATCAACCTGGAGACTTGATAAAGGAAAGTGCTATTTAAGGTGTTTTTGGTGGACCTGTGTCCATCCTTGAACTTCTTGTTCAAGATGGTGACAAATCATTACAGAAATGAAGAGACAATTTTCAGAAACCTTAATAGCATTCTGAAAGAGTGATTTGATGTTCACTGAATGTAACCAGCAAAATAACTGAAGAACTGTCAGAGAATAACTATCTTGTATATCATTTCATTTCCGTTTTCTAAATCATTCATCTTGATTGCATTTTATAAGTACCTTTGACCAGGAGGAATGGGAAATCTTAGTGAAACTGTTCTTTCACTACAGTAGGTTGAGAAGTATTGGTCTAGTTTTTCTGTCATAGCTCCCCTTTATTTTCAAATTTCCTCAACATGGCAACTTACAATGACTCAGAAATTGACAATTTCTCCCTCTTCCTGACTCATATGGCAGCTGTTGCCAAGGTTTTTTGTAGTCATATCTAGGCGGTGAAGATGGATGGAGCTGTTTATTACGTGTCTTTCTGTATATCCACCTTGTCTTAGGAAGGGTTCAATGAGGCTGGTCAGGGGCTGAGAAGGCTGAGGTGGAGCGAGGTCTCAGAATTCAGGAGATGTTCCTAGTGTTTGGATGGGGGTTTCTTTCCCCTTTTCCCTACCTCCTACAGAAAGTGTTGATCTTACCTGTTTGATGTTTGGATTCATGTGGACTTCAACTCTGGCTCTTGTTTTAACAGTGCACAAAGCCACTTGTCAGGTGGCACAAAGAAAAAAAAATTTATTCTGAAATTTAAGTATGAATCTTATTATATATTATTTACTAGTAGACTTTTCCTATACACAATTTATAACTCCCATAAATTAAATTTTAGGAAGAGAAACTTTACCTACCAATGATCATGAAAAAGTGTATATTCACTATGTGTATGAATCTCATTTCCCACCTAGTCACTATCCCAGGTAGAAGGTAGGGGGAAGTCCAAGGCTAAGGACAGTATTTTCAGAATTCGTTGGGCTGTTCCTGTTAACCCGCAATGGCTTGGCAGATCTCACTGTCATTCTCCAGGGGATGCGTCTACATAATTCTGCAAATACCATGATGTCTTCTGTTGTTATCAGAACAAATTATCACAAATTTGCTACTGTGAAACAAAAGATAGTTATTCTCTTACAGTTCTTGAGGTCAGGAGTCTGAAATGAGTCTTACAAAACCAAGATGCTAGTAAGGCTGGTTCTCTTTGGAGGGTTCAGAGCAGAGCCCTGCCATCTTTTTTTTTCTTGCCTCATTTAGTCTCTGTGGCTGCTGATGCTCCTTGCCTTGGGGCAGCATCTCTTCAGTCTGTTTCTGCTGTCAGAGTAGGTACTCCTCTTCTTTCTTCGCATGGTGCTTCTTCTCCCTCTCTTTTAAGGACAGTTGTGATTCCATTTAGGGCTCACCTGGAGAATCCAGGAGGTTATTCTCATCTCAACATCATTGAATTTAATCACATCTTCAAATTGCATTTTGCCCCATAAGGTGAAGTACTCCTTTACCAGGATTTGGATGTGGGCATTCAGCCTCTTTCAGGCCTCAAAAAAAAAAAAAAATCCTTTAATTCCCCTTTCTGAATCTCACCCACATTTTTTGAGGTGTCAAAGAAGAGAGATTCAGGATTCAGTCAATTCCACGAGGACCTCTGGAGCTGGGATGACTCTCCGGAGATGTTCTGCCATGGAGCAAATGTCTTGCTTCTCTACACCCCCATGCAGACCAGTAATAAAGGCAGTGTACCCCTGGGAATATATGCCTCCTCCTGAACAAGGTAGCTCTTTTCAATTCAGTTGATGGTAAAGCCCAGTGAGAGACTCCCCTGATGGTCATCAGCCCCCAGCAATCTCAGCAGCTGGGGTGGCGAGCAGTCAGTCCTGGAGGAGCATCTTCCCCTACCCATGAGGCATCATCTGCAGAGCCCTGGTAGACTAGATCTGCTGGAGGAACAGAATCTGCGCATCTCAACTTCCTCTCAGCTGAGAGCTGCAGGTAATTTCAGTTCCAGCAATCAGAGGTGCTCTCAGGGGATTTTCGTTCAGAACTGAGAGAAGTAGGGGAGGGAGGAGATGCTCCCTCTGTGGCACAGGCAGGGACGTTTTTCAATCAGCAACTTTCTAATCTGACTCCTTCTGGGTGACCATTCTGCCATCATGGCAGAGGCAGATGCTGGGAGCTGAGATGTGTTCCAGGAATCATGTTTGCAAGAGTTCTTCCAACCCGATAGTCATTTTTTTAGCCGCTTAATACCTAGTAATGAGTTCTTTCTACTAAATTTAACCGGAAGTTAGATTTTTAAAACTGTATCCCAACCGTATCCTATTGTCCTTGGTTTTGTAGATAAGAAAGTTGAATGGCACCATAGAGCTTGCAAATGGCAGAGCCCAGATTCTACTTTCAAATGCTGTTTTCTTCCCCTCTAGCAAGCTTAGAAAATGTCCATTATGAAGGCAAACAGCTGATGTCCCATGTTCAGAAATCAGACACAGAGCTCTAGAAAGTCACCACCAATTGATAGAAATGCGCATGGCGATAAGACCTAGTCTGAATTTATATCTGACTTACTACCCAAGTACAAGTCTTGCTTCTTCATCTTCTTCTCTTTCCCTCTTTCTTAATGCTTCATGATCTCTTTCAAGTCTAATGCTCTCACAGGTCAGCTGTTCTTCCCCTCCGGAAAGGTGATGTCAACCTCATGTTGCATCCTCACACCAAGGGTTCTGACACTTCAAGGACGACCTTCTAAAGAGGGCAGTGCTTAACCCTAAAGAAGGAACTAGTCAAGGAGTAAGTCTGAATAATTCAAGGGAGGTGTCTGAATCACTTCTGGGGACTGGCATTTCCCCCAGGATAGCACTTTGCATCATTTTGCTCAGTAAATATTTTTTCAATTGAATGCTTTTCTAATTTTTCTGCTAATGGCTGTGTGGGCAAAGGCAGAAGACTTGGATTCAAAACAAAGAGCAGTATTAGGGTTAAAATGATTTCTTCCAGGGACAGCTCCCAGGGTAATATAAATTTAGCTTGGCTGATCTTTTGTGAAGGAAGTAGAGGAGTCTTTATTTATTTTGAAATGCAATAGCCAAGGATTAGGCCTTTGATTTCTCTCCAGATATGGTTGGAAGTCCTGAAAAGGTCTTCTGGGTGCCTTGATCTTGCTGCCCTAACGCGAATCTTCTTGGTGTCTCTCGTGGGTAGCTATAATCTGCCTTTGATCTCTCTCCCTATTTCTGGGTGTGTGTGTTGACATTTATAGTTGTAGATTTGTTTGCTTCCTTCTATTTGCCCATTTGGTCCATTTTCCAGCTGGGGGTCAATACCCAGAAGTGATGACTTTGGTGGCAATGCCACCCACCCCATTCTCAAAGTGAATACATGTGTGTGTTATGTAAACAGGGTGATGTTACCCTCACTGGGGAATTTATACCAAAGCTGTGTGTTTTTTCAGATGTATTAAATAAAATACTCCCCAATTACATTGGTAGTTTAACAATGAGTTGAACCTAAAAATAACCCCATTTAGGTCTCTTCTGATAGGAAAAGGGTAAAAGCTGACATCTGTTGGGCTTTACTTCAGGAGCTGTGATGAGCAATTGAAATCTACAAATTTTATTTCATCTTCATGTTATTTTGTAAGGTGGAGATTATTATTCCAAGGGAGAAGTAATCCAGGGGCACAGAGACCTGAGTCCCCTTTGAGGGACTTCTCAGGGCATCCTCCTCCCTCTTGCAGCTCTAGTGAGCCCCAGACAGCCTGGCTAAAGGTGAGCTGTGAAGGTCTGCTGCCCAGGGATGGTCTTAGGGTTGACCTTCGCTCTTTCACTATGTTAGTGAAAGTTCAGGGAGAAGTAAACCAGGATGAGAAGCCATGGATCCTGGTCCTAACACTGTCACCCACTGCTCTGCAAAGCACTTGATGGAACCTCCTCCTTCTCAAGTGTAGAAGGCGTGATTGGGGCTTAATTATTGCTGATGACCTTTCCAGCTCCCATCACTGCCTCGGAGGGAGAAATGCTCCACAAAACATTTTCTACTGGATTCCTCTTGAAGGTTGAGCAAGAGTTTGCTAGAGGAAGAGGAAAACAGTGGCATTGCTGAGAAGTAAAACAGAAAGCTCACCTCTGTATATTTGGTGCATTGGGACACAGGGTTGAGGAATGGGGAGCAGCTAAGCCTAGTCTGTGAGTGATGTACCCTGGGACGTCCAGAGAGGGAGACGAAGATACAGAGATCATTTGGAAGCCCATTGTGAAGTGCTGTGGATGTATTTGGGTTCTGTCCTGTATGTTGGAAAACAAGAAAATTTATCCTGTGGAAGTCATGGTCAGAGCCATATTTTAGAAGGATTACTCTATATCCAACACTGAAGGTGGACCAGGGCGAGGAGGAGTGATATGGGAAAAACAATAGGTTTTGCAGGTTAATATTCTGGCCCAAAGATGAGGAGGGCTGCTATGGTTTGATTATGATTTGTCTCTTAAAGCCTCATGCATTAGAGTTTTGGTTCCCAGTTTGGTGGCATTAAGAGGTGGAACTTAAAAAGGTGGATTCTAGTGGAAGGTGGTTAGGTCATTAGAAGCACTGGCCTTGGGATGGATTAATACTGGTCTCATGGATGGAGTTAGTTCCCATGAGTATGGGTTGTTATAAAGAGCAAAACTGGCCTTTTCCTGGTCTCTGGTTGCCTATCTCAACTTGTGATCTCTTCTACATGTACTCTCACCATGATTTCTTCTGTCATGAGGCACTCATCAGAATCCAGTCAATACTGGTGCCATGTTCTTGAACAAATGGAATTATGAACTAAATAAACCTGTTTTCTCTATAAATTACCCAAACTCAGATATTCTATTATAGCAACAAAAAAAAACAGACAAATACAAGGGTTTAAAATGAGATTTTAGCAAAAGCAACAGAAATAAGGAATGAGTTTCTAAAGAGATATTTGAGGGACAATAATTTTTCCTATTATATTGATCTGAGTTGTTTTGTATATTTCATTAATTCTAAATTCATAATTTAAAATGTTTAAATGATTTTGAAAATGGGATTGATCTTACTGTTCATTTATTTTGGTTCATTGGGAAAGTATTTTTCTTTCTCAATGCACAAAAATAACGGTGAGTTTAACAACGGTTATGGTGTCTTAGATACAATGATATAAGGCAAATGTCCAATTTTTCCATATTCCTTAAATAAGAATCCTCTAAATTCTTTTAGTCCTGTTAACAAATGTTTTATCTGAAGCAAAGTGAAATGACAAAAGTCCTTTTGGCTCTCTTAGTATACAGAGGATCCAGCTATCTGTTAGCATGCAAGTCCACTCCTTATTAGAGCTATTGGTTTCTAGGTGAAACCAATTATTTTCCTTAAATGAAATACCAAAGCAGTCAGGTTTTCTTTTGAAGATAATCAGCATGGTATAAAAAAGTAATTTGTGAAAAATTCTAATTTTGAGTTCTGCATCAGAAGCACCAGTTGTGTGACCGTAGGCTAGTCATTTAAGCCTCTCTAAGCTCAGTTGCCTCACCAGTTAAATAGAGCTCTAGAATTAATCTCATGAAATTGTGGCAATGCCCAAATCAGATAATATATTCACGTAGATAATGCAAGAAAATTTTCTTTGTTAATTTTTTATGTTAGGTGGGTGCTTCATAAACTTTAGATTACCCTGCAAAACCTAGGTGTTAGGTGCTGGCCTATCAGCCTACTCTGGTGGTGTCCCATGGCTTCCTACCACCTAGTATCTCAGACCTCCAGAGAGGCATCTTGTCCAACCTGTTTTGTGATTTGGCTCAGAAAGCACATTTTGGTGGTGGATGTGGGATTATGAATGTTCTAGAGGGGACAGAGTGCTTTGCCAGGAAGCTTTGCCAATTGAAAGCAAAGTGAAAATTCAGAATTACGGAGATTTAATTTCCTGCTGAATAATTCTCCGCAAGCTGTGTAAACTTCTCTTCACTGAACAAATACTCAGAATAAAATACCTTAGATGCTCTTTTCCTTTTTAATAAGAAAATGTTCATATTATTTGCATGTAGAGCCAAGGGGAAAAGAAGGTCCGGCAATCCCGGGCTGAGTCTGTGTAAATCGTCAAGATCCTTCTGCACCCTTGATCCTTGGAGTTTGAAAGACTGGGTGAGAAGAACCATTTTCAAAGGCTCTTTGTTAGAAAGGGACCCAGAGATTGTCCATGGGCTATGTCCTTGCAGTCTGTTTAATTTTGTGGGTTTTTTTTTCATGAATTAACCTTTTATGGAATGTGTTTTAAAATATTGCTGAGCACCTGTCCTGAGCCAGATGCAATAGATAGCACAGTGGATATGGTCCCTGACTTCCCAGGACATTGTTTAGGAGAAAGAGTTGACCAACAGATGTTCCCACACATAGACGGAAAATCTGCAATAAATGTTTCTTGGTATCAATACACCAGAGAAGTCTCTTTATCTTTAAGAAAGGACATTTGGACTGGGACCTAAAGTGTAAGTTGGAGATGGTCAGCTCTTGAGAGTACAGACGAGTGTTTGGACAGAGGTAGCCTCCAGTGCAAACTCCCTGATGTAAGGAATGGCCAGGTGCTTCTGAGAGACTGAAATGAGAATAGCAGGCAGGACCTAGTGAGAATTAAGAAGAGGGCATAAGTTTTTAAAAAAAGACTTTGCAGATAATCAAACTCTCATGGACCTAATTGCAGTGTGAATCCATTCAAGCAATTAATCAAGGGATTAACCTGATCAGATATATTTACAAAAGTCTCTTTGCCTGCTGTATGGAAACCTGTAGAAGAGCAAGGGGCAGAAGAAGCAAGGGGGCTAATTAGAAAGGTCTTGTAATCTTTCTAGTAAATAATAGTGCTAAGGTGGACTAATGTGGTAGAGGTAATGAGGGATGGTGTGTAATTTTGAGATGTATTTTGAAGTCAGGATCTTTATGACTTGGTTCTGATGTGAGAAATGAGGCAGAGAGAATAAGGCTGAAACTCGGACTTCCAGCTTGGGCAGGAGCATGGTGCATTGTGGTGCTATGCTGCCTGGGGAGGGAGGAGGTCTGAGGGCAGGACTTGAGCTCGGCTTTCTCATACGGAGGGAGCCCGAGCTTCCAGACTTCCCAGCAGACTTGCATAGGGCATGTGATGTGTCTGGAACTTTTCAGCAGAATTCAAGTGTGGAAGCATATATTAGGCAGTTATTTGGATTACTGAGAGCTTTTGTTTTTTCCTTTTTCTCTTTGCTCAACATGTGATCATTGTACATATTTTTGAGGTATAGTGTGATACTCATATATACATAATGCTTAATGATTTTATATGCAATGTGTACTGATTAAATCAGCTTAATTAGCACTTCCATGTCGCCATCTTCTAGTTCCTCGTAAAATATATAAATTGTTATGAACTTGTCATCAGAATTCTGCACTCAGATCGACATTTTTTTAGCTTCCACTTGTGAGAGGGAACATGTGGTGTTTTCCTTTCTGTGTCTGCGTAGTTTTGAAGGACATGGAATAATGTTCTAGAGCATTGTCATCAAAAGGAGTCTGGGCAGGTGCTTTGTCCAACCTCATGTGTTGGGATTGACTGATGGCATCAGATTAGGAGGACACAGGCCATGATCAAGAAGGCCAAACTGGACACTAGTGAGAGCAATTAGCAGGTAGGGGGCAGGCTTCTGCTAAAAAGAAAGCAACTCCACCTCTCCGGTAAAACAGAAGATAAAATTTTGACTAAAAATACATACATCATGTAGCAGGTTCTGCCCATGGCAAATTTAAAAACTTTTTCTAACTTAAACTTCTTAAAAAGTTTCCACTGTTATAAAACTTGTATATGAACATGGGTTCAGGAGTCAAACAGACATACATATATTCCAACAACTGTGTCTTCTATCCTGCTCCTTCCGTCTCCCACTCCTAGGCAGCTTACTGCCTTTTGTTCACCCACCTTTTTCTCTTGGTATCAACACATATGCCTGGAGTACCAGGTTTTATAATGTTAACGCTTGATTTTCATTTTCTTTTTTCAGCTTCAGGCATTATATTTTGAAATTTTCCTATGAAATATGAGAAGGTAGTCATTTTTCAGGGAGTCCCTCTCCCAAACACAAGGCCACTGAGAAGATAAATTCCCAAGGGTTCAGAAGTGGCAAAGAGAGCACATTTTACAAACTCCCTGGTACAGTTAGAATCTCCAACTGTGTCTTGAGGCACAAAATGTAGTTGAGCAGAGCTGAGGACATGGCAGAAACACCACCAGGGAGGAAGCTGGTCACCAGCAGAGGAGAGTGGTACCAGGGTGGCGTGGGGCAGTGAGCCCAGCTACCTGCCCCTTGGAGGGCTTGTCTGCCCTGTGCATTTCCACACTATTTCTCTGAAGCGTTTCTGAGAGTCTAGGGAAGCAGGCAGGGAAATATTATCATGCACATTGTTTTTCTTCAGGGCAGAAACTAAAGTTAACGAAGCCTGAGCGACTAAACCAAGATGAGGAGATAATTGTGGTCACAGTAATGAGAGAAATGATCAACAGCCAATGCAGAGCACCAAATGGACACATAGATAATATTCATGTTTCTAATAATCAGTTAATGAAAATTACATATGTGTAGTTAATAGATAAATATTTTTATATAATTATATAGGTAGATACCGTGTACATATTTCATTTACTTAAAATACCATGTGTGTATGTATGTGAGTATGTGTATACCATATGTATATTGGCACAAATCTGGAAGAAAATCTGCCAAAGTATAATTTAGTTGGGAAGATCTGATCATAACAGCTAAAAAAATGTTTTCCCTTGCCATATTCTATATTTTCAAAACAAACTAAAAAGTCGTGGGCTTTAGTAGGCATTGAAAATAACTTTTTCAGGTTTGGACTCAACATCACAGATGTTACAGCTGTTATTTAGAAATCTACACGAAGAAAATTGTTAGAATTTCTTAGGGCATGGGGGTAATACAAGAGAGGCTGGGTATCATTTTTTTCCACATTTTACAATGTACCCTACCTCATCCTCACTTCATTACATATCTTAAAACTGTAATTTTGGAAAGTATGTTGGCCAATCAATCATGACTGTCCATGAATTAGAAAGCTCATGGAAAGGCTTACCATTCATTGATTCTCTCCAACAGACCTTTAAAGTTTATGTCATTATACCCCTTGCAGAGGGGCATAATGATACTAGCTGAGAAAGAGAAGGACTGATGGGGAAAACTTTGAGGCTGTGAATTAGTCAGGAGAGTGATCATTTTTAGGCAAGGGCATATTTGGGAAAGGGCAAGGAAAGAATTTGAAGATGTTTATTTTCCTTAAACTTGGTTGGAAAAAAATCGATATTCTGAAAAATGCTTAATATATGATTTCTAAGAATGTGGGGCAGTATAGCAAGCATGGTATTGAACAATTAACTTGGTAATTGAAATCATTGTTGAGAATACCAATCCCCTTCCATGTGTAAGGGTGTCTGTGAAAAATGCAAAGGTGATTGGGGGTGTAAATACAAATTATCTAACCCAGCATCCCTGGAGAAAACACAGTACCTCTTAATGTAATAACATGCCACAGAAGGTCAAATTGCAAGTTTCTAGAATAACCATTGGAACAGTTGATTGATGAAAACAACTAAACCTTGCTGCCTGATTCCATAATGAGGATCACACACATTCAAATGGCAGGTCTGGGTTATAAAGCATAACATAGGCCTTGAAGATTTCCAGGTAAATGCTAGGCATGCTTGGTTCTCCACAATATGCTTTTCTCCTGCTGACGAAGAATGCATTACTTGTCTTTTTAAATGGCATATAATTACTTAAAAATGAAGTTTCTCTATGTATATCAATATTCTACCCTCTTTCATGTAAACATTTAATTTGGTGAAGTTGCTTTAAGAATGTCCAAAAGAAAACAATACACTAAAAACAGAATTATCAAAGAATTTATCATTTCATTAATCTAGTATTGGAAGTGAGTCTTCATCTACTTTGAGTCAAAATCCATTGTGATGAGTACTTTGTACTCTGATATATATAAATAAACTGTGCAGTTCCTTCCAGTTCACATCAGAGATCATTGGTGACAGTGGTCAGAAAGCATGTGGCCTGGGACTTCCTGTAAGGGACATGGACACACTGTGACCCTTTTGCAGTCCACATAGACCATGGCTTTTCAACATTTCTGCAGAATAAGTCATCAGACTATAGGAAAATAGGTAGAGAGAGGAATCCTGCTGAAAGAATTGGAACAGAGGACCATTTAAAGTGGAACCAGTCATCAGAGACAGGGGCTTTGAGGGCTGTCCCTGTAACCTCCTGATACAGGTTTCCATGTCACCAGATGAGAGAACATAGCTGTGTTGCATCTAGGGGCATCTGCCTATTATCACAACTGAGCAATCCAAGGGACTTTCTCTTACGAAAATCTTCTATAACACTGTTAGGGGGCAGGGGTGACTCCTGTGTCCTACGGAAGGATGATAGATATAGGCCACCATACAGTCAGGAGCACAACTTTCATCCAGAGTGTTATCTTTGCACCACTGTCTTCCATGGTGAGGAAGCCTTTCTCCCTTTGTGGTGGTTTTTACGATGGTGGCAGAAGTCAAATGGTTGCAGAGAATTAAAATGTCCTCAGCAATTTCTTTCTCAACAGGTTCTTCCAGTCCACAGTTGGTGCAGCCAGTGCTATTTTCAGGGGAAACTGTGTTTGTGCTTTCTTTGGGTTTAATATCCACAGTCTGGCCGATTTCCCTGGCTATTTGCCCCTTCCTTCTTTGCTCTTCCAGCAGAAACAGAGCGGCTTTTCACCTCTGTGACTTCCCAGGGAAGGTGTCCAGCCACACTCCCATAGTGTGTATTTCTTTGCTACAGGACAAGGTTGAAAGCATGCTCACACTCAGGTGCACATACAGTCTGTGTTTCCTCCAGCTGCAGACAGAGGACTCAAGTTCATTTTCTTCTTCTCAATTTTAAAGGACTCTAAAGGAATAATCATTCCTCCAATTGTCCACCATTTTCTGGACCAGCCATATATGATAGCACATATGGATGTATTTGTGGATGTATTTAAGCCTGGTGAGCATAAATGGAGTCTTCTTACCAAGGATGCCTCACACACATTCCTCTCCTCCACCTGCCCCCAAGAATCAGATCCCTGTCTCTAACCCCACACAGCTACTCAACTTGGATTTGACAGTGTTTGTGATGCTGCAGGCTGTGGCTCATTCCATGCCAATTACGATTTCACAATGGACAATTTATATGGAGTCTTAGCATCAGTTAAGAATGGCAGGAGGCCTGAGCAGGTATGAACACATTAGTTTCTCTGAAAGGATCATTTCTGGCAGAACACTGGCAAACCTGAATAATTTAAGGGTGGTTCACTATTTGAACTTCCCGTTGGGAGAGCTGGGTTTGGTGCTATTCTTAAGGGTGCCCAAAGAAATTGAAGAAAGGAAGAAGTACAAAACTGGCAATCTTAAGCAGGAGGTGGAAGTTTGAGTGGTATCATACGAGTTCAATTTCGTTCTTAAAAACTTCCAAATTATTTTTATGACTGATCAACCTTTTAGATACATTTCCTCTTTTTTAATTGTTCTAATTAGTTATACAGGACAATAGAATACATTTTTATATATTATACACAAAGGGAGCACCACTTCTTCCTCTGGCTGTTTATGGTGCAGAGTCACACCGGTAGGGTAATAATACATGTACACAGGGTAATAATGTCATCTCATTCCACTGTCCTTTCCACCCCGCCCCCTCCTCCCTTCCTTTTACTCCCCTCTGCCAATCCAAAGATCCTTCATTCTTCCCTACTGCCCACTACCCATTATGGATCAGCATCTGCTTATCAGAGAAAGCATTTGGCCTTTGGCTTTTTGGGTTTGTCTTATTTCACTTAGCATGATATTATCCAGCTCCAACCATTTACCTGCAAATGCCATAATTTCATTCTTCCTTAAGGCTGAGTAATATTCTATTGTGTATATATACCACATTTTCTTTATCCATCCATTTGTTTAGGGCACCTAAGTTGTTCCATAGCTTAGCTATTGTGAATTGAGCTGCTATAAACATTGATATGGCTGTGTCACTGTAGTATGCTGATTTTAAGACCTTTGGGTGTAAACCAAGGAGTGAGATAGCGGGGTCAAATGGTTTTCCATTCCAAGTTTTCTGAGGAATCTCCACATTTCCTCTTGGTTTAAAAAGTAATACAATTCACTGGCATGTAATCCCAGCATCTTAGGAAGCTGATTCAGGAGGATCACAAGTTCAAAGCCAGCCTCAGAAAAAGCAAGGTTCTAAGCAACTCAGGAGACCTTGTCTCTAAATAAAATACAAAATAGGGCTAGGGATGTGGCTCAGTGGTTGAGTGCCCTGAGTTCATTCCCTGATTAAACCCCCCACCACTATAAAAAAAAAGTAATACAATTCATTTTGGTTTTGGTTTGCATCATGCCAATCATCGTGCATTTTATTTATTTTTTATTAACACATATTAATTGTATATACCAATTGGGTTCAGTGTGATATAATTTACTTTTAAAACATTTGGAAAATACAATAAAACATTAAGAAAATAAGAATAAATTTTAGCCTAATTTTAGAAGTAATCACTGTTAACATTTTGATATATGTACTTGTTGGTATATAGCCACTATATGAAGAAATATTTATATATTTAAGCATATTATATTGCTATATAAATGTACAATTCATTGCACAAAAATATATTCATGGTTTTATAATGTATAATTTCAGTACATTTTATTTAGGATATACTGACATATTACTCTTCTATCATTAATTTTATGGAAAAGTAATATTCTATTTTATGATGTATTCTAAATCAGTATTGGGCATTCAAATAATTTCAAATTTTCATATTATAAAAAATTGTTTAACCTCATTGTAGACTTGTGCTCATTCATGATCCTATTCCTAACCCAGTTGTAGCTCAAAAGACTTTTGTTTTTGCTACATTTTCTTAAGTTTCTTCAGCTTGCTGACTGAAGTCTCTGGATGTCTCAGCCTCCATGATTGCACAAGCCAATTCCTTACCAATCTTGTTTCTTTTCTCTATATACACACATGGGCACACTTGTGTGCACACACACACACTTGCAGATTGCATCCAATTGATTCTGCTTCTCTGGAGAACACTCGCTCCTCAGTTTCCATATTGGGTGACTCCGGACTCCACCTGATAACATCTGGGCTCTTCCCTGATGGGCCACCATAACTGATCAGCTATTCCATAACTTGTGTTTTTGAATTTGGATCATTTTGTATGAAAAACATTTCAATAAATCAATAAGAATTGACATCCATGACCATGACAAAGTGATTTCTGTTTCTACACCAAAGAAAATGTATATCCCCAAGATGTTTTATAGGCATTTTTAGAGCAAGGGATATTTTTAAAGTGAGAAGGAAGACATTCAGAAACGAAATGAGCTTCTTTCTGAAGGCATGTTGTCCTTTTCATAAATTCCAACTGCAGGAGTCGACTGGCTTTGTCACCATCCATTTCTGTTTGCTTGTTGTCAGCTCTCCCAGGGCCCTGGTCTGCATGGGCCGTGATGAGCAGAGTTTCATTCCCAGTTGAAAACCGTTCAATTGTTTTAATTATCTCCATTGCAGCTGTCAAGCAGATCTTTCATCTCTGCAGTGGATCAACTTTCCTTGCATTTGAAATCCTTCAGAATCAAATTTAGTCAGTGCATGAGGAGAATATTGACCTTGGAACACACAGGCACTAATCAAATGTTCAGGGTCATGTGGGGAGAAAGGATGGGCACTTCATGAGGGTTCCGGTGACCGGAGTTGTTGATGTACTTGGAAAAAACCTTGACTGACATCTTGGACTTTTATTGAATATTCATTTTATTGCTCTCCCAGATTGAATTCTAGTTGGGCATGAACCCTCATTTTTCTTCATTATTTTCCACAAGTACAAAGTTATTTTAAGCTGTGAAAGAGTATCAGTCCATTTTCAGTGACTGTAACTGAATACTATAAAATGGATACTTTATAAAGAAGATTAAAATTTGTTTTTGCTTATAATTATGGAGGTCCAAGAATGTGGCATCCACATTTACTTGTTTCTGATGGTCAGGGCATGATAGAGGGCATCACATGACAAGACAGAGCAAGCACACTAGCTCTGATATCTTCTCTTCTAAAAAAGCCATCAATTGCCTGATAAGGGGCATACCCTCATGATCTCATCTAATCCTAATAACTTTCTGTTAGTTAGCTTTCTTTCACTATAATGAAATGCCTATGATAATTCACTTATAAAGAGAAAATGTTTTATTTTGACTCATAGTTTTTGTTATAGATTGGATCTAGAATCTCCCCAAAGTTCAGGTACTGCCACACCAAAGATCCAGCTAACAGTGGATTGAAACTACTGAAACTGTGAGCCAAAATAAATATTTCCTCCTTCAAAGTTGTTTTTCTCAGGTATTTTGTCACAGCAATAAACAACAGTTTTAGCAGTTTCAGTTCATGATAGATTGGCCCATTGCTTTGGGCCTATGACAAGACATTATGGCAAGAATCCATGGTAGAGCAAAATTGCTCACCTCATTTTCCAGGAAGCAAAAGGGAAAGAAGAAGAGGCCAGAGTCCCCAAATCCCCTTCAAGGTTATATCCTCAATGATTTAAGAACTTCCCACTAGGCTGCAGCTCCTGAAGATTTCACCACTTTCCAACTCTGGGACCAAATCTTCAAACTCTGGACATGGGGGGACACTTTTCCAAACCAAAGCACCTCCCAAGGCCCCATCTCCACAGACCATTAACATAGAATTTATGAATTAATTTTTCAATACATAGAATTTGGGGGATATATTCAAATCTTAGCATTCTGCTTGGACCCCAAAATTCATATCTTTGTCATATGTAAAATACATTAATTCCAGTCCAATAGTCCTAAACCTTAACTTGTTCCAGTCCAATCTCCAAAGCCCAAAGCCCAGTGTTTCATCTGAATTAAGAATGGGTAAGATTCAAAAGCATGTCTGAGGCAAATCTACTCTAGCCAATGAGTCTGTGAAAGCAAATAAGTCATCCACTTCTAGAATACATAGGATAGAAATTACCACCCATGAAATAGACAAAAAGACAGAAGTAATAATGATTTCAAAACTCAACAAGGAAAACCACATTAAATCCTGAGTTTCTAGAATAACCTTCCGTGACTCATGTCCTGCTGCATGGACAGATTGATATAGGGCATGGGCATCCAACTCCCCTGTGATTGGCCTGGGTTTAACCCATGCTTCTGTTCTCATGTTTGGGTCTGTGTCTCAGCTCTCCCAGGCTGGCACTGCATGCAGCTCTATAGTGCTGGGTTCTTGGAGGCAGTCCCACCCGAGTGGCTCTATAGTGTTGCCCTTGTAAGGACACTAGGTAGCAGCTTTGGCCTGAAATTTCTGCTGGCCAACTCCCTAAGCTAGGGTTTTGTGTAGTGACTGCTCCTGCAACAAGCCTCTGAGCTCCCAGGTTGACTGAAATATACTTTAACCTTGAGGTGAAGGTCTCTGTGCTGCCACAGCTCTTGCATTCTGCAGGCCTGCAGATTTAGTGTGTCATGTAGACATTGCCAAGATTTACAGCTTGAGGCCTCCAGGGTGTAGACTGAACTGCACCTGGGGCTTCTTGAACCACAGCTGGTGCAGCCGAGGAGCCTTGTGCTGGAATGTGGGGAACAGAGTTCTAGGCCAAAGACTCCTACTTTGATAGGGTGGCCCAGTGTGAGTGGGCTGGGAGGATACCATTGATGCTCAGAACATTGCTGGATGACATTTTGGTTGACAGGGTGTTTTCCTAATTTCTACAATTTTTTTTAGTGTCTGCTATACAGATTATCATATATATCCTTAATTTATCACTGTCTAACCTTGAATTAGTATAACATCTTTTCACCTATAATGTAATATTTTTATAGACATACATTTCCATTTATATTTCTCCCACTGTTTTGCTTACCACCATGTATTTTACCACTATATGTGATAAATCTTATATTATTATTATCAGCTTAGAAGAGTCAATTAACTGCAACAAATCTTTAAGTGAAAAAGAAAATTAGTCTTTTATGTTTTCTTAGATATTGAGCACTCTCAGTGTGCTCTTTATTCTTTCCTGTAGACTTAAAAATTTCTATGATATCATTTCACTTTTGTCTGAATAACTTCATTTAGCATTTTTTCTATGTGGAGTTACAGAAGATAAATGTTGTAAGACTTTATCTTAAAATGACTTTATGTTGTTTTCATTTCTGAATCAATTTCCCCCTAGATGCAGAATTCTAGGCTGACAGTTCTTTTCTTCCAGCACATTCTCTTTCCATCGTTCTGTGGCCTCCATAGTTTCTGAGGCCAAGTCAGCTTTTACTGCTCTTATTTCCCTGTGTGTAATGGGTCCTTCCTATTCCCTTGGCTTCTTTTTCCTTTTATTTTATTTTATTTTTTCCAGTTTCTTGGGATATGCTTTATGTTTATCCTGCTTCGGCTTCCTAGATCAGTAGGATTCTGTTTGGGGACAGTTTTGAAAAACTTTCAGGTAATGTTACTTTAAGGTATTTTTTTTCTCTCTGTTGTCTTTCCTCTTTCCTGTAGGAAAGACAGAGCTATAATTTCTATAATTACAACTAAACACTACTCAACTTCTGATTGACTATTCTTCACTTTTAATTTATTTTTACCGTGATTAAATTTAAAAATTTCCTAATGATTTGTTTTCAGATTCACTATTTTCTCTTCTGTATGTGGTCTATTTCATCCAACAAATAGTTCAGTTGTTATATTTTTTAGTTTTAGGATTTCTGTTTCGTTTTTATTGTTTCAGGGTACGAAATATCATTTCAGTATATGAAATTCTATGTTGTTCCTAAGACTGTGAATCTTTATGCTATTAAGTCCTGTAGATTATTTAACATGTTTATCATTGTTACTTTAAAATTCTTATTTGGTAGCTCAGTCTGAGGCATCTGGAACATTCACCATTCTACTCATATTAACTATTTTTTCCTCTTTGATATAGGTAATGTTTTTGAAAATCTGTAAATACTTTTACCTGAACATTGCACATTATATGAAGTAGAGACCTTGGATTCAGTTATTCAACCTTTCTTGGGCTACTTGGACTCTCATCCCATGCAAGCACTGTTAGGGGTCATCAAAGAATTTGAGGGAAGGTTGCATTCAGATACTATGGCTACTTCCTTCCTGAGACCTCCTACATTAACTTTCAGCTACTCTGGCAACTCCAAATTCCATCTTGTACACCTGAGACCAATAATACTACAAATTTTTTTTTGAGTTCTATCCTTTAAATGCAGTGCAAACAAGGAAATACCTAAAGGAGAGTCAGGAGATAGTAGGGTAAAGGTGATACGCATAAGATGTGTCTTGAGAAGGTACTCACTCTCAGGGTCATGCAGGGGTGAGGCCAGAACTAAGAGCAGGTGCTTCTTATTCTTTCCATCCTCTCTTCCTCAGGTATTCCCAGCCCTTCTCAATATTCTGGTAAAAAGCTATATAGATTAACAAAGAGAAAATAAAATTTCTTCTATCACTATCAAAGAAGACAATAAAGGAGAAAAAAAAGAAACCAAAAGAAACATCTTCATTTACTTATGAAAAACTGTGTGTGTGTGTGTGTGTGTGTGTGTGTGTGTGTGTGTGTGCGCGCGTGTGTATGTCTACCAACAGCAAGAGAACTGAGGGGGAGCCCGCTGCCCAGAGATGTCAGCAGATTTGGGACAAAGGAAAACAGTTGAGTGTTTCCTGTTTAGCACATTGAAGAAGGCTAAAACTTATGGGACTCTAGGGAAAGCAAGGGAGAAGCAAGGTCACCGGCATGGCAGCACTGTGGAAAAGCTACCTGGGCAGAAAGAGGAGGGGGCATGATTAAAATTAGGGTTTTAAAAAAATCTGTGTGATGATTAGTGAGACCCCATACCTGCCTCAGTCCACTGCATGCCTACCTTCCCTGACACTTTGGAAGATGAGAGATTCTTTCTAGGGATAGATCAGGATGCCCTATCTTAGGCCAAAGGTTAAGCATTAAGCATTATACAAAATGTGGAGAGATTCAGAGAAAATACATCTCTGGTGGGATATTCTTGGCCCTCTTTTGCTACTCTTCAGCCAGCTTGTTGGCAGCTGGCCTTGTATCTCTCTTGGCAAGGAACTTCAAGATTCTTCTCTGGGGGAACTGGCTTAAGAGAAACGCCTACAGACACTAACATTTCAGAGTACACTAGCAAAATGGTGAGGACCTGGCCAGATTTATAACCAGAGTGTAAGACTTAACCCCTCTTATCTCAGAAACTAACAAAGCAAATAGGACAAAAATGAATAGAAATCTTGAATTACATAGGAAATAAATCTGATGTTTGAACTCTTGTGTCTAATAAACTGACAATAAGCAAAGATGTACTATTAATAAAATCTGTTGTAGGCCCCAAATTAAAAAAAACTCCATACATTTTCATGAAGCAGAATTGTTCTCTTTTGTACTGGTGCATTATAATTATACATAATAGTGTGATTCATTATGCCAGATTCATAAATTTACACAATTTGTGAGTTTCATCCCCCAGTGCCTTCCCTTTCCCCTCTCTCCTCCCTCCTCATCCACTTGCTCTATTCTACTGATCTCCCTTCTATCATTTATCTTAATTAGTGCATTATGATTGTGTCGTGTATACATATGTGTGTATATATATATATATATATATATATATATATATACATATACTTATGATTCACCGTGGTATATTTGTATATGGTAATAGCATAATTTGGTAGCTTTTGTTCCTTAGTACTTTCCCCTCCCCTCCTCTCCTTACCCCTTCTGAATCTCCTTCCTCTACTCTATTAGTCTCTCTTCTATTTTGGTGAGATCCTCTCTGATTGACTGATTTTTTTTCCTCTCTCTGGCTTTCACATATGAGAAAAAGCAGCCAACACTTAACTTTAAGATCTGGCTTATTTCACTTAGCATGATGTTCTTCATTTCCATCCATTTATTATCAAATGACAAAATTTCATTTTTATTTGTGGCTAAATAATACTCCATTGTGTATATATGCCATATTTTCTTTATCCATTCTTCTGTTGATGGTCACTTAGGCTGGTTCCATAGCTTGGCTATTGTAAATTGTGCAGCTATAAACATCAATACATCTGTATCACTATAGTATGTTGACTTCAGTTCTTTTGGATAAATATCAAGGAGAGTTGGATAGCTGGGTCATATGGTAGCTCCATTCCTAGTCTTTTGAGGAATTTCATACTGCTTTCCAAGTTGATCGTACTAATTTGCAGTCACACCAACAACGTGCATCTTTTTCTCACATCCTCACCAGCAATTATTGCTATTTGTATTCTTGATGAATGCCATTCTGATTGGAATGATTGAAGTGTCAGTGTAGTTTTGATTTGCATTTCTGAGATTGCTAGGGACGTTGAGCATTTTTGCATACATTTTTAGCCATTCATATATCTTCTTTTGAGAAAAGTCTGTTTAGATCATTTGCCCATTTATTGGTTGGGTTATTTTTGGGTTTTGGTGTTAAGTTTTTGAGTTCTTTATATATTCTGAATATTAATCTCCTAGCGGAAGAATAGCTGACAAAGATTTTCTCCCATTCTTTAAGCTCTTTCTTCATATTCCTCTTTCCTTTTTTATGTTGAAGCTTTTTAATTTAATGCCATCTTGCTTACTGATTCTTGGTTTTATTTCTTGCACTTTTGGGGTCTTGTTAATGAAGTGAGCCTGCGCTGATGTGTTGGAATGTTTACCCTATGTTTTATTGTAGCAATTGCAGAGTTTCTGGTCTAATTCCTAGGTCTTTGACCCACTTTGAATTTATTTTTGTGCTCAGTGAAAGATAGGATCCAGTTTCATTCTTCTACATACAGATATCCAGTTTGCCCAGTATCATTTGTTGAAAAGGCTGTCTTTTCTCCAATGCATGTTTTTGGCACCTTTATCAAGATCGCATGACTATATTTATGGGCATTTGTCTTTGTGACTTCTATTCCATTGGTCATGAAGCAAAATTTTTATAGAAAATATTCTTTAGCTTTAATGAAGGATTTAATAAATTACCAATAAAAGCACTTCTTGATTTTAAGGAAAAGAACTTACTAAGACTCTTTTAAACAGTAAAGAAGTTTATCAGAATAAGAATAGGAAGCTTCAGAATTGATTGTAAGCTGTAGAACCAGGCAAGGTGCAAGGACGGCCTTCTCAGGAAGGATGGCCAAGGTCTAGTCTGGGTGTGGCTTCATGCATTATTATTCTTAGATATGTGTTGCCCCTGGACACTGGAGCTGCCCTTACCTCTGCACTTTCTACACCACTTCCCAGCTCTCTACATTTTGGCATATCTCTTTTAACCTTTAAAATCTGAGATAAGAGCATGAACTTGGTAAAGTCTACATCATATGGGCACATATGTTCTGGATATGACAGGCCCATGCCACTGGACCCACCTAGCAGAGGATGACCGAATACTAGGTAGTACCAAGTAATAAATACCACTACTGGCAACACCAACACCAACTGGTGCCATAGGAAAACGAAAAAATGCCCTGTATTATTCAGTTGAACAGAAGAAGAAGAAGAAAACTTTAAAAAGAAATAATGTAACTTAAAGAAGAAATCAATATTAAAATGGTAATCGATTTGAGAAAGAATGAATAGATGATCACAATATCAAAACTAACAAAGTAATAATCCAGGTCAAGTTCTTAATAATATACATATGTTAGAACAAGAAATGGAAGATGAAGCAGATCACTCAACCAGCCAGACCAACAACCACACTTTCAATAAAAGGCAGAAAATCTGAAGACACCAAGAATCAAGGGAGAAACGAAAACATAACTGCGGACCTCCGACGTAAGGCGACCATTGGCTTAAGTTATTGCAAGAAAGAACTACCAAATCTTCAAGGGACACATTGTTCTATTTAAATTATTCAAATAGAGAAAAAAAAGATGTTTCTTCACTCTTTCTACGTGGCTACAAAATCTTTATGAAAATAACTAGAAAAGAATGGCATAAAGAAAACCATAGATCAATTTCACTCATTAAGATAAATATAAAAAAATCTGAATATGGTATTTTCAAATTAAATACAGTAATGGATTAGCAGAATAATCACATTCCAAACATGGCTTCTCCCAGGATTGCAAGAATAATTCAACAATTGGAATCTATTATTCTAAATTAACATATTAATTGAAAAAACAAACCACGTTACAATATCTTCTCAGTAGGTGCCACAAAGGTTTTGATGGCATTTAACGTTCATTGCTGATTTAATTCATCAAGCCAAAAATAGAAAATGCTTCCTCAGGCTGATAAAATCCTGAATCAGAAAATTACAGCACATATCCTCACAATTAGGGAAACTCCAGACACCTCCCCTGGAAAGTCAGTGTGGCTAACACTGTGAGCTGTCTGTTCATTATCATGCCTGTTTCTTCCTTATGAACAAAATGTCAATGCCCTTTCTGGGCGCCAACGCACCTGGTGAAGTGCCTGTTTCCCCAGCTTCCCCTGCTGCGGGAGGAGATCAGGGGATGGAGTTCTGTTCCCTTAGTTATATGGGAAAGTCTCTTGCCTTTTTTGGATGGAAGGAGGCAACAGACAGTCCTCACCTGCCCTTCGTCTGTGTGTCTTGGTTGTAAGAAAGCACCATTTTGCAAGTAAGAAGTAAAGGAAAATCCTAACACGATGAGGGTGATGCACAGCCAGAAAGAGCCTGATGCACTCCTGGCCCTTGTCTTGAGCAGTTGCATCAAAACTAGCAATCTGTGGGCCCCTAATTATGGGAGCCCAGAAGGACAGAAGGCAGGGAAGCCACAATTTACTCAGAGATGATTGCATTTCTAATGGCAACAGGAATAAGACAAGAATGCCCACTATGACCAACACCATTTAACATTTGTTGGATGTTACAGCCAATATGGGAAGATGTGAATAATTAAGTAAGAGTTATAGGCAGTGACGCACATTTTCCCTGGAAATAGAACAATACATGAAAATGAAGAAAGTCAAATATAAAACTGTAAGAATAAAGAATAGTAAAGTGACTGCTTGCAATATCAACAGCTTTCCTAATCTGTATTTATAGCCAGTTAGTAAAAGTAACAGAGTAAATAGTTCCATTCCTAACAGTAGCAGAACTCTGATATACTGAAGAGGAAGTCACACAATCTATATTAAAATAATAGAATAAAGACAGACACACATCACTTCCTGGAGACAATGATTCAATATTGTAAAGATGCCGATTATCGCAAAATTATTTAAACAATTTGGTGGAATACCAAGTTAAAATTTCCAACAGAGTATTTTATTAGTCTTGGTGAGCAGATTTTAAGGTTTCACAAGAAGATAAAAATGGACAAAATGGGCAAGAATATTTGAAATCAACAAATATATGAATATATCCTATCATTATAGGATAATATAATTATTATATATTGTATGTTATTATACATTATATTATATAATACATCATATGTATTTTATTTAGTATAACATTATTATTATATAATAATTATAGCAACATGGTGTTGTCATAGTGTAAATCAATAGTATATAACATAACAACCGATTATAGAAGAAATCAACTGTTTAAAACAGAACTGGATAGAGTCAAGAAATACATCCATGTTCATAGGAAGGTGTGAATGTGCACATGTGTATGTGTGCCTGCTTCTTCTGTCTAGAATGAAGGACGACATGACATTTTGAAGATTCACTATCATTAACGGAAACTTCATAAGGCGAACAACTTCAGTTATGCAAAGGTAAGTACCCCTCGCCCTGGTAGAAAGCTTGCCAAAGTGCTGGTGAGAAATATTAACTTAAAACATGAGAGGAAGACCAGACTTCTGACCCCTGCATTTCATAGTCTGATGTTACAGCTGCTTTAATAACATGACCCAGTGGGAACCATAGAGGGGCTCATGGGAAGAAGGCGCCCTGTGGGATGTCCTCTGGACCGGCCATGGGCTCTCCACAGCAGAGAGCGGGCTGCAGAAGTGGGTGGGGACGAGTCTGGAACCCCTGCAACTCTTCTTTGGCACATGATGTGATTTGTGGAGATGAGGTGAGTGTGTGGGTGTGACTAATGGATCCACAGTCTTGGGGGATGACGTAGCCACTTCTGCAGACTTGGGACATCTGAACCAAGGAGGACATAAACAGCAGTGGACAATGACCTTCAGACTGTGTAAGAATACACATTTAAAAGAAATGCCCTGTGGCAGAATCAAAAGTACTGATGCTGATGAGGCCCAGATGTTCCAGCCTCTTATTCTGACTGGTATCCGGAAGTAGGCTCCAGGAGGAACACCAACCACCCCACCCCTCATTCTGTTATGGTGAAAAGCTGAAGGTGAGGAGCTTCGGAACATACTAGATTTTATAGTGGCAGGGCAGCGAAGAATGATGATTGAAAAAACAAACCAGATATGATTTCCTAATTGATGGGAGATACAGTGGTGCAACTGATGAAATCTATATTTTGCTGTGAAAATTACAAATGGATCATAATATAAATGTATTTTCATAAGCAACTGTTTTCACTCCATATGTATCATAGATGTTTTTCTATATCAGTATACATGACATAATCCATTCTTTTAAAGTATTTTCTAAGATTTTACTGTGGGGATATACAAAATGTATCTCATTTGATCACTGTTGATGAACATGGATTTTTTTTTTTTGGTTTTTGCTCATATAAAATGCAGTAAAGAATATCCTTGCAAATATATCTTTGTACCATTGTGTAATTTTATCTGTAGGATGAATTCCTAGAAATAAAATGGCGGGATCAAAGTGTACATATAAAAACATTTTGAAGCTACTGCCAAACTGCTCTCCAAAAATTTTGTTTCAGTTTGTAGTCGCCAAAATGTTTAGGTGGATCTGTTTCCCTACTGGCAAATGATGGATATTATGAAGCATTCATATCTTTGCCAATCTGATATATGGAAAATTGCATCTTTTTATCACTTTGTTTTGAATTTCTTAAAACATGAGAGGATGAGGATGTTTTCATGTTTGCTGGCCATTTGCATTTCTTTATACATGGGCTATTGGCAATGCTTTTTACATTTTTATAGAGCTGGTGTTACTGCTATTATTTCTAATTTCTTTTTATTTCATTTTCTTGATCTTTTTCATATTTTATTTTTAATCTTTCGGTGTCACTCTGTTGCTTCCTTTGAAAAGAATAATTATTTTTTAATCTGAATAATATCCTTTGTTTTAATAGATAAATGATATTTATTCATGCTCATTATACCTCCTGATCTGTTTGTCTTTCTAGAGCATATTATTTTATTTTCCTTTATTTTATTTATGCATTTTATGTTTTTAAATTTAATTTCGTCTCCTAGTTTCTCTTTGCTTATAGACATTTTATGTTTCTTCTTTTCTTCCTTATTTGGAAACTATATATCTCATGCATATTTTAGTAATAGTTATGCTTAAATATTTAACAGACATGTTTGAATTACCTATTAAAATGAAGAATTGTAATATTAATAGCCTTCCTTTTTTGAACAAGATAAGATTCCTGCCTGTTTTAACCTCTCTCCATGGCTAGCCACACCAAAACATCACTCATGTTTTGATGAAATAATTTGATATTTAGCTTTAAGTTGCTATTATTACTATTGTAACTTTGTCTTATCTTTCCCATTATCCTATTTGAATATTTCTTCCTAACAATAGCTGTCAATTTCACAGACCTTATTAGTAATTGTTTAGGATTATTAAAAGTTTTCCTTGTTTGAACTTATCACTAATTCCGCTATATCATGTCTTCTTTCTTGAAGTGTGGCTCAGATTCAGTTTTGCTTACTTGATGTACTTCTTCAAGGACCTTTTTAGATTCTTTTGAGTTTTTATGTTATCTAAGAATATATTTTCTTTCCCTCATATGGCATAAGGATCAACCTTTTGATTAAAGCTTTTCAATGTCATAATCTTTGATTGGAGTCTCAAGGGGTGAGTTTGAATTCTAGTCTCTATGTGAATGGAGAGAGATGAATTTCTTAAAACATGAGAGGATGGGGATGTTTTCATGTTCAAGGTAAATCTGGTAATACAAGAATGTCCAACTTTGGGCTCTCTTTGGACATTCCAGAAAGAGGGGCCAGCATGGGGAGAAATTTGATGAGATGAATTGCCAGTGGACTTAACTCCAGATGGGAAGCAAGAAGAAAAGGGAGGTATCAAAAAAAAATAAGAGATCAGCCAGGGAGGGAAAATGGAGAAGTAGAAGAAGGACCATAAATAGAATATTTTATCACATCATTTTACAGGTTAGAGAGATGTTGGAATTGGTAAGGTCATCTAATAAAAAGCCAAAATTGTATAAGTGAGAAGCTAAGGTCAAAAGAGGAGCACAAGGAGAGTCTGAGAGATCAAACAGAGACTGAGAAAGATGTAGACATAGAGATAGAGGGAGAGGGAGAGATAGAAATAGAAAGATAGGTTGATTGACAGATTGATAAGGAATTGAGTTTGGCTACTAAGAAGGAAATGATAACTCTAGACAATAGTAGACATGAAAGCTATAGCTCCTCATTGAGGAGTTTAGTTTGAAGGAAAGAGGGATCTCATTGGAAGACAGCCTTTATACAGAAGTAGGGAAATAGCAGTGATTGTCTAGTTTTCCTCAAAATGTAGAAGGTAAATCTGGGAATACGAGAATGTCCAACTTTGGACTCTCTATACAAATCAGTGCTTCCTCTCTTAAACTAAAAGTAGGAATTTATTTTTTCTCTCTCTGATAGTTTGCCCTCCATCCTGGGAAGAAGTACAAATCCTTCTACGTGGAAGACATTCCTCACTGGAGCACTAATTATGGTGGTGTCAGAGGACTGACCACTGATTCATGCCAGGACTGCTGTGACAGGCCTCCTTAGCTTCTCTCTACCGATGGAGGGCATTTATTTCGAGAGCAAAATAATTGCTGAAAGTACAAGATTCTTCTCAATAAAGTTGCTATGACATTCTTTGAATGACCTTGGTTTACCTCTAAGGGAGAAATGTTCATGTAAGAATTCCACGGAGAGACTGGGTTTAACATAGCTCAGATTATCTGTCCTTGGTAGTGGAAAATATTTTCTCTCTTTTTTGGACTCCTGGACTCAGCCCCATGAGCCTTCTCTTAGATGAGGCAAGGACATCAGGCTTAATTACAGCTGGGGTCTCCCCAGCTGCTGACTTAGCTTATCTCAAATTGCTCAGGGATAGAGTCAATGTCACTGAGATGCTCAAGCCATGAGGTCTATCACAAACACTGTGAGTGTTCTACTTGGTCTTATGTTTTGCATTACAAAACAATTAAACTATCTCAAGTAAGCTTTCCCCCTCATTTTCCAAGGAAAACCAAGTGAGGCTAATGATTAGATATCAATTCTAAGAGGTAGGTATTCTGATCTTGATTTTGAGGGCTACTCTCTTCTGGCCCCTGCCCCTGCTCTTCTGGCACAGAGAGAATGTTACCAACACAACACAAAGTGATCTGGAGAGCACTTTCTCCTCTGTCCTGGAGTAACATATCTGGTACCTTCTATCTTTCCAAAGCCACCACCTTTTAAAGCAGTACAAATGCAAATAGGTTCAGTGATTTACAGCTGTCCTCACTCATACAGCTGGAGAAAACTGCTTTGCAACTGAGCCGATTGGCAGATTCTACTTGTAGATGTTTTTTTTTTTTTTTATTTTTCTATGAGCGAGCTATGCTGACCAAGGAAATGCACAGGTGTAATCATTTGTAAATTTGGTAGGAGAAAAGCACTTGACAATGTCACAGTGTCCCAACTCTGGCATCCTGCAAGAGCTGACCCTGTCTCTTTAGAGGGGAATGGGGAATAGAAGAAGGTATCTATTTTTCCCTGAACAAAAACTGGAAGAAAAAAAAAAAAAATATATATATATATATATATATATATATTTGTTTCTTAGTCTGTACTAGGAACAGTATTAAATGCTTTTATTCACCATCAGTCATTACCCTGACACTTGAATTAGTTGATAGTATCCCCAATTCTGTAGATAGAGAAACTGAGACTCTAACATTTTAAGATACTTGCTAAGGCTACAAGGCAGAGAGGGAACCTGATTAATGAACTAATTGACTCCTTTGGAGGGAAGAAGATTTTTGCTGAAGAGTTCAGGCCAGGTGATATTACTCACTTGTCCCAACAGAGATCCATGAAAAGTCAAATAAGTCTCCTCACCTAGAGACCCACACAATATGCACACAGGGGGGGTTCAAATCTTTTTAGAGAAACACCATTTATATTTGACCATAACCACACACATACAGTATAACAGTTTTCAAAACTGGTCTATTTTGTTAGAAAGTGCTGGTTGATGCTCTACTAAGTTAATTTCATGACCAATTACATAGTGAGTTGCCATCCAAAAATCACTCTCTAAACCTCAAAAGTGAACAAGGAAAACATTTAAACCCCACCCTGTCCTAATTTTTCAAATTGGTTTTCAAATCTTTCTCTGATCTCATACTAGTTACTCCTCATTTCAAAACCTAAACTATTCTGTGTTTTTTTTTCCTTAAGTTGCTCTGCTCCTTGTACATCTTTGAATTCATGGGTATATTTGGCAGAAGGTAAGCCCTAGACTTCCCTAAAGAAAGATTAGGATTTGGATTTGACCTCTTAAGCTATATATTAACTCTCAATAAAAGACAGAAGCAATTGACCTGGTTTAGCTCTTTGGATTCCTCCTGTTAGGACCTTAAGCCACATGACATGCTCCAGTCATTTGCTTGAAGACATCATGGACAATGATGCTGATGAACCAAATGCCTGAAAATCTTCTGCATTGATAGGAAGGCTTGAAAGTGGAACAGAAATTAGTAACTTGTGCAGCTTGACTGAGGTACTCCAGGAACTCTCAGTGGGGCCCCAAGGATGTGCAGACCTTCTGGATAAAAGACCTCAGCATTTAGGAATTACACAAATGATGTGGATTGTGAGGCAGAGGGTTCAAGACTTCTCATCTCCTGTTTTGTTTATTATGATTTATGAACAGTCTTTGACATGGGCCTCAACGTCTTGTTTATTTAGTTTGCAAAGTAAGTATAATAATGAACTATGAAGGCAAATTCGAAGGCAGAAACAGTCCTACATAAATATTAGTGTAAATGTAGAACATTCTTGGCTCAATTGGGGCTTGGCCAAAGTTTTACAGCCAACAGGAATTCACAGGCTCATTGCAGATGGCTCCAGGGGCTTCTCATGCCGCTGGTTTGTAGCAGCTCTGTAGGAAGACCCGAAGCAGAGCTTGGGGTGCCTCATGCCTCAGACTCCAGTATGAATCCTTTCTGTTTCTCATGGAATTCCGTCCACCTTATGAGTTCAACAAATAAATGTGTAGTTATAAATGCACTAAGCTTTTAAAAGCAGAGGGAAGAAAAGGGTCTTAACAGGATCAAGGAGGCAAGGGGTGAACTGTAATGGTCAATTTGAATTGTCAACTTGATTGGATTAACAGATGCCAAGGATTAAGGGGATATGGGTGTGTTAGTGAAGGTGTGTCTAGGAAAGACTGGCATGTGGGAGAGCCAACTGAAATGGAGATCCTCCCGAAGCATGGGCAGCACTGGCGAATAGGATGATAGCGTGGATGGAATAAAAATTGGAAGAACAAGGCAGCAGCACCATATGCAAATTCCATCTTCTTGATTAGGTCCTTAATTGCTGCTGTGATCCTCTGAGGATATTGGATTCCCTCGCTTCTTCACTCTTCCAAAGCAGATTCTCCAGAAGCCTTTGGTCTTGGACTAGGGTAGCACCGTTGATCCCTCTTGTTCTGAGGCTTCAGCCTCTTGGACTGCACAGCTACTGGTTCTTCCAGCTCTCCAGCCTGCAGATGGCCACTGTGACTATCCAGCTTCTGGTTGCATAAGCCAACCTAAGAAATCCCCCCTTTATAATTATAATTCCTGTTGATTCTGTTCCTCCAGAGAACCCTGATTAATACATGTGCTTTCTCTAGATTTCAGCTACGGTAGTTGTTCAGTAACTCTATTCATGTATATTAATTTCTATTTCTGCTTTCCCAGATTCTCAAGATTTCTTGTGTCACCATCCTCTCCCTCCATCCAAGTGCTTATGAATCGGTTGGGTGGCTTTACTCACCTTTCACTGTGGATGTCAGGTATCATGCAAGTGCTGCCAGGAGAAAATGGTCCAAACAGTCCCTTCCTGCAAGTCACAGAGAGTCTAGGAGTCATGAAAATAGTTTTATAATTCAAAACGGTATCTGAATGAGTATATATTTAAGAAAAATGTGGAGAAGGAAAACCCAGCCAAACCTCCCAGAGATAATGTGTCCTCTGTTGTTGAGAGCCACGGCCAGGTCAAGATGGTGCCTGGCATTTTGCCAGAAGGGGCGGCTCCTGCTGCCTCGGGTGCCCACTACTGTTGAGTTCTCGCAGAGTTCCCGTTGAGTTCTCGCGGAGTTCGAGTTGAGTTCGCCTGGGTTCTGGAATAAAGTTCGTTCCTGCTTGAATCTACAAGTGGCTTGTGACCTCCTGGTTATTTGTGCCCAGCCAGACTATGGCACTCTGTGGGGGCAGAACTTCAGCAGAGTTGCAAAGCAGGTGACATTGATCTGCTTGCCTCTTTTCCAGGCTTTCTTTCTTTCTTTATTTTAGTTGTAGCTGGAAACAAAATCTTTATTTTATTTATTTATTTATTTACTTACTTTCTTACTTATTTATTTTTATGTGTGCTGAGGATTGAACCCAGTGCCTCCCACGCGCTAGGTGAGTGCTCTACTGCTGAGTCACAACCCCAACCTTTTTCCAGGCTTTTAAAGGGCAGAACAAGACAGGTCCAAGTTGTCATTAGTCTTCCAGGACCAGAACTATAAGGAGAAGGATTCAGTTCTATCACCAATACCAAAAAGAGTTCAGAGAAGAGAGCCCTGTGCTTTCAACTGTGCCGCAGACCAGAACTAAATGCCATGTGACCTCTACTGTTCACAGAGGCGTGGCAGGCTATTCCCAAAGCTACCAGTTTTCTGGTTGGAAGGCTTCCTCCTAATACGGCAAACCATAGAACATCTCTGTTTCCCCTGGACTAGAGGGACTTACCCAGGCATGGATGTCTTCCTCTCATTAACTTCCCACATACTGCCAACCTTACTTTCCTAACCAACCGTCTGTAAATGATGGCTTGCTACTGTACTCTCTTTTGCTGTGTTGCCTTGGAAATAGATTAATATCTAAGTTAGGTAAAAGCTCCATAAAAATTAACTTCTTTTAAACAAAAAAAAATAAATAGGTTGAAAAAATATGCCATATATAGAGGCATTCAAGAATTCTTGAACTTAAATGCCTTTACAGATGACATTTTTAATATATATAATTATATTACATATATTATATATTTACAAATATGATATACAAATGACATAATTATATACTAAATATTAACATTATATATATAAAACATATACATGTTATATATATAAATTATATATATATTATATATATATACACACATACATATAATTTTTAAAACTTTACTCAAAACTTGATGGAATGGGAGACCTGTAGAATGGGTGTCTTTGCTTTGTATATTCCATATCTGAAGCATCTAGATCTAGATCTATAGATATTCAACAATTTTTGTTAAGTGGATTTTCTACACCTTTGAATCTTCAAGAGTCTAGTTTGATCTTCTTCAGGGACATGACAAAATGCAACATGGATTTACAACTGAAATCAATCACACAGTGGAAAGTGATGACACCCTTCATATGTGTCCATCCCCCTGTCAATCCTATACCACTAAAAATGTCTCTGTGGGGAACTCACTGTGATTGCCCTTGCATAAACATGCAATAGGAAGATTTTTTTTCCTTCTATGAGATCCCCTTTTTTTCTCCTTCCTTGTAGAGGAAATATCCTTGTGCCTTCTCCAACCCACAACCCCTCACTTATCCCTGTTTCAGGAAGTTACAGTTCGATCGTGCATATCACAGTGTGAAATCAGGTGGAAAGGGAAAAGAAACAGGAACGTCTAACTACATCTAAAGAAGTATGTGTTCTTTAAGGCAAAATGTCTCCACTTTGGTACTACTGACCAAACTGACAGTTTCCACCAGATAATTCTGTCGTGAGCTGATCACCTCAGGCCTTTACCTACAAGATCCATGCATCTCCCTGTTCTCTCCAGTCCCTCTTATTCCGTTGTTAACAATCAAAAATGTCTCCAGACATTACAAATATGTTCTGAGGAGAGGGACAAAAATATCCTCTTGGTTGGTATTGTGTGGATTCCTCAAGTGTATTTGTCCTCATCAAGATGACTTTCCTGCTAAAGGAATTTCAGGAAATTTCTATAGCTTCAAAAGGTATAGAATTGAAAAGTATTTGTTAGGAAGTCTCTAGAAATGTTTTTAAGATGACAGTTATTTTTCTTTACCTTTTGGAACAGCTGTGGTTCAGAAACTATATGGGAATGGACCTTAACTCCATCTTAACCCCCATAAACCTTGGCCCATTTTTATGTTTGTGAGGTTATATCATGGTCCTACATGGTGTTAGTCAGTTTCATATTGCTGTGATGATACATCTGAGAAAAATCAGCATTTAGGAAGGAAAGACTTATTTTGATTTATGATTTTAGAGATTTCAGTCAATGGTCACTTGGTTTTGTTGCCTCTGGCCCTGTGGTGAGACAGCACATCGTGGTAGGAGAATATGGCAGGGGAGGCTGCTCACCTCATGGCAGCCAGAAAGCAAAAAGAGAAAGAGAAAGAAAAGTGGTCAGGGTCCCAATATCCCTTCCAAGGTCACACCCCCAATGACTTAACTTCCTTCCACTAAGCCCCACTCTTGAAGTTTTTATCACTTCCCATTAATGCCAAAGTCTGGGATCTGAGCCTTTAGCATGTGGCTTTTGGGAGACTGTACAATCCAAACCATAGCACATACTGGATGATAACATCATAATGATGATCTGATTATGGTATTTCATGATAATTATGAGAGCAGCATTAGCAGGTGATTTATATTTACTACCCACTGTGCTAAGTGCTTTATATGAACGAAGTCACTTAATTCTCTCAGCAATACCTTGTGATGGGTAGATGGCAACAACAACTGTACAGAAGATGAAGGACATTGTGTGCCTATTGTCACTATTACTAAAACTTGGCTTCAGAAAAAAATTCTTCCTGAACTGCTCATCTGGGTAGAATACTCTGGGAAATAAAAGGAAATATATCAAACCCTTGCTGTCTTACATCTTAAATATTTGGCTGTATCATTCATTGTTCTGTGTTGTAATTATTTGAGTATGAATCTGTCTTTCTTCACTAGACTCTTAAACCACTTGTGAGTGTCTGGCTGGCTGCTTTTGGTGTATGGAGTGTGTAAAGGAGTGGACAGGGGAAGAAGGAGACACCTCATTGAGGAGTTCAACACAAGGGAAAGAAGTTCTGCTGGCTTGTCATTTCCAGACAATGCATTCTAGACATCAGGACTCTTAAAAAGTACCCTCTTGCACACCTCTTGCAAGGATATGGGTCAGAATCAAAAAGGTGGTCGCCTTTCTGGATTGCCTGTATATGTTAAGCATATCCTTAGATGTTAGCTCATTTTATCTTTGCATGGACCAGATAGGTGAGTCTCATTTCCATCAGTAAGAAGATCAAACAACTAAAGCTCAAAGATGGTATGTAATGTCTTTTCTTTCAGACCAACCAATATTATTGCAGGGGTTTAAGATGCACATTGATCTGAGCTGCACCATTCCCCAGAAAGGTTTGTCCCCTGACCCGACCATGAATGCCCATGAATTGACTGAATATCATTCCTGCCTTTTCTCTGACTGGCTGTGGCATTCTGGTGTCTCATTTCTTCTCATCCTCACCACATGACAATTGCTCATTTGTGCCATGAGGCCCTTTCAGTAAGCATTTAGAAATTCTTAAATAAAAGACCCTACATGAAACAACAAATATGGCAACCCAGCAAACAATTCAAAGAAAGCAACTGGGGCCTCATGTGTCAAGTTTAATCCTTGGAATTCTTTTCTCTCTAGGCAGAGAAAGGGTGGTTACATCTTTCCCCAAACTTCCCAAGAACCACACTCTGAAGAGTTGGGAATTGTATTTAGTTCTACTAAAGGTAAAGGGTTAAGCAAATCACACCAGGACTCTGGCCCAGGGCTCCAAGAAGTCTAGGTACATCAAACCAGATGTTCAGGCCGCTGAGCGATGCCCTCCAGCTGTTCTAGGAAAACATTTTTTAGACGAAGAATGAACATCTTGCTTGTCATCATTGAGCTGCATGCAGCTTCCAACCCAGTGAAGGCTGGCACTACTTTTAATTTGTTTTGCTATTGTTCAACTCTATTCATTCTTGTGGTCGACTTTTATTTGTGTGTGAGGGAGGATTTTAAAAAAAGGGGGGGGGGACATGATTCACCCAGTCTCTCTTTTGGTATTTTCTTGGGGACAGTCTTGATTGAGGACAATTGGGGATTGTCCAATGGCCAGTAGAATCATGAGACTGTTATCTTATTTCCCAATAGGAGGACAAAGCTCATCATTTACTTCCTGTCCCTTTGAAATTGTGAAAGTGAACATTTCTAGCCCTGATTTGGGGGGTATTATCTTCAATTTTGTACAGAATATCATTTTGGTCTTTTATTGTTCCAGAACGCCCTCACCTTCTGCTACTTCATCCTTTATGCTATTTCAGATTTCAGCAGTATTAAGATGCAACAGCTGGAGCACAGTATTAATAAAAAGCAGAAAAAACATCTGAATTCACTTATCCTTTGGACATCTGCCTTTTGCCTTGTGTCTAATCCAGTATGCACGAGTTCTGGGTACCAGGTTGGAGAATAAAATGTCCTAGGACATTGGTGCGTAAAATATTTTCCTTCTTCATGATATCAGAAAAGATGAAATCATTTAACAAGCATCGTTCCCTCTGTCAGCTAGCAACTGTGCAACAGAAATTGGGATAGGCTCCAGACCAGAATGTTTGGTAAAGCCAATGCCCAATCAGATACACGGGGAAGGTGGCCCTCCCACCCTGTCCTCTTTGATGGTTGTTTTGACAATGGAAACATTGTTACCTTAGAAATATGCACCATTGCATAAAAAAGATTTTTTATCTTCGGACCAAAATAAATGCTTTTTGTGGTTATAAATACACTAAAAGAAACCTCAGGAAAACCTGGAGTAAATTAGTCAATTGATGTCAAAATGAGAGTCTGGTATATTTGCCTTCTGTCAGAGTGCGGCTGGGACCTTCTCTCTGCTTAACATGTCCATGTATTTTCATTTCTGGACGTAAGGCATCTTTAGTTTCATCCTTGCACACATGATCTGGTTATTGGTACAGAGAGGATTCTTGTCCCAAGATGATACACGGGGTTGAGGTGTAAGATTGCATTTTAAATCCCACAGTTCTCAGAAAGTGAACCTATGAGTTTCAATAGTGTTACCTTAAAAGAAGTCAGTATCTCTGCTCATAAAAATCTGTTTTATATCAACTTTGGATATTCCCTGTCTCATGTCAGTCCACAAAACCAGACTTGTTCTGGTTTTCAAGACCCAGGAAGCCACCCTTTGTTTAGAAATTGGGTGACATTGAAATTCTTTCCCCATGCCTGAAATTAAGGCTTTGGAAGTTCCTGATGGCCTGACTGGGCCCACGTGGGGCAATTAATAACAGAGGACAAATATATGTAAGGAATGTTTTCTCAAAACAACTTGACTTAAGCCAAAGTTTTCGAGAGACAGGATGGGTACTCGCGTGTCCCTGAGTCCCGCGTCACTTTTTCCTGGTTTGGTGCCCTTTTGCGTGTCTCAATCTGCCTCCCGCTGTTCTTATAGTCTTTATTTAGACCACACTGAAATGTTTGGCCTTTTGGTCAACCTTATGATTTAGACATGCTATAAATGCCCTAAATCTTAAAAGCAATTGATCACGCTATGGGCAATGGTAAATTTCAATAAAAACATAGATTTTTAATATACAAGTGTCCCAGATGAGAACCTGCCTTCTCTTCTTACTTCTTTTAATCTTTTTCTCCTTGAACATTTATGGCTCCACTTTTTCTTTTGTAAGTGGGCTGTCAATGATCACAAGAATCTGAGATATGCCACTCTTTGGCTATGAGTGCTCAGGATAAAAGGATTAAATGTAGTTGTTGGGGTTTCATTGATTGACATTAATATTTGCTAGGGGCTTGACGAAAGTTTACCCCTTTACTAAGCAATACTTTATATCTAGTCCAGTATTTATTATCTTCCCAAACTGGCAATTTACATTGAGGGTGCATTTCTAAAAATAAAAACAAAGATTAGCTCTCAGGGCACAAAAGTGATAAAAATCCCTGTTCTCATAGAGTTTAATCTTCTCATCAGGGAAGACAGGACAGGAAAATCGTCTGCCTGTAGTTTATGGACTAAGATGTACAGAAATGAAATGATTTCCTTGGGTTGTGCATGCTGTGGGGAAAATAGACTAGGCTATGAGGTAAGTTCTTTTATCTTTCTGATCCTCCGTTTTCTCATTTGTAAAAATAAAGGGGTTGATGTCCCCATTCTTTAAGCTCACTCTCAGCTATAGCAGCCCAACCCTGAGAGTCTACTGGAAACATGTGCTCATGGAATACACAAGTGTATACAATCCCAAAGAGATATGCAGTAGGCCCTGGCATACTGGGAGAAGTCAAAGGGGCCAAAGAGAGACGGTCACTAAAAAGTACTGGTGGAGAACTCAGTGCTGGTGATTAGCAGTTCTTCTTCATCCCAGGAAAGGGCTGGTTGGAAGAGAAGCAGGGGACTTGGAGATGGTTAGTACATGGCCAAGCTGACAGTTGGTAGGAGGAGAACAGGCCAAGTTGGTCTGAGAGGCAGGCGCTATGGACTGAGTCTCTGTGTCCTCAATTCAAATGCTGAAGTTCTGACCCACACCGAGAAGGCTCAGGAAACAGGGTCTTTGGGAAATGATTAGGGGGAGATGAGGTCACGAGAAGTAGCTCCCGTGGAAAGGTGGAGCTGTCTCTCCACAGGCACACTGTGAGGAAAAGCTATTTGAGCACACAGGGAGGAGGCAGCTGTGTCCACACCAGGAAGGGAGCCCTCATGAGGAGCTGGATCTGTGGGCATCTTGGCCTTGCACTTCCCAACCTCCAGAAGGGCTAAAGGTACTGTTAAACAGCTGAGCTGACTGATAAGGCAGGTGAAAGGGCTAGGGGCAGCACAGGTACAGAGGGTAAGGGTCAGACTCAGAAGACCTGAACTCAGCCCTGCCTTCCCAGGGCTGTATCTTTAGACTGCCACGGAATGCTCAGTTAACAGACATACTGGGATCTAATTTGGAACGTTGCTGTGGGGATTAGAGATCGTGTATAAATGAACTGAACATGAAATGCACATTTTTTGTTTTGTTTTCTTATGCAAGACATTTTGAAAGGCAAAGGGTTCTGAGAGTGCAACAGAAATCACTGGGACATGACACAGAGTGGTACGAGAGAGAGAAACCAGCCTCTGAATGAAACCTTGGGTAGAATTTATTTTTTCTTTTTCCCTAGCTCTCCATTTACTTGGGAAAAGCACTTCTCTGAAACTCAATTTCTTCTCATGGAAATAGCTCTTCTCCCTTTCTCCACTCTTTCCCCCCCTTCCCTTTTCCCTTCCAATGGCATACAGTGGACACTGCACTGATACCAGTCCCAGTACCACTTGTCCACACAGAAGACTTGATCTGTAAGTGAATAAACCAAACGTCCCCGAGGGGTTCAGCTTCCTGGAAACCAAGTGTAATGGTGTGGAGACGCAGAGTTGGAGTAGCTCATTCCGAAGGAGCATGTGGAGTGGGCAAAGGTGCTGGCCCGGGTGCAGGTCCCATGGAACCTAAGATAGATCCCTACCACCCTGGTGTAGGCTTCAGGGAGCATCAGCATTACTCAGAGGACCTGTGAAGAAAGATTTGCAAGGTGCATTCAGGCAGGATCTGTAGTAGGTCTGGAATGGGATCTGAAAACTGCATTTCTAGAATGTTCCAGTCACATTCATGTGCATCAGATCTGGGGATCTCACTATGCAGTTGATGACCTTAGGAGTCATTGTCATCTAACCCTGCATTTCCCAATTATGTTGAGATAACTGGGGTTGTGTCATGAAGCACTGTAGAGTTTATGAAGCATTAACAACTTTTGATAGGTTGAAACTACTTTGGGGTTTTCTCGACAACAACTTTGCTGCAAATTCTGCTAAGTGTGCTCAAGGGAAGTTATAGCCACATCCCAGGAAGGGTATAACCATAGGCAGAGTTTTAGGCAGGGGAAGGAATGTGCCCACCACATCCCTCAAAATGTCCCAGCCAGTTGTGACAAACAGGTACTGTTGTCTTGTGTTCACCTGATAGAACCAGAAACACAAAATTTATAAGAGATAATGGTTCCTGCCCTCAAGAAGTAAATGAGTCCAACAACAATGGCTGCAGTTTGCTAGAAAATATAAGCAGATGAAGTCACGTGGGTGATTAGAGGGCTCACGGGTGCAAACCCAACTGCAACAGTCAGCAGAGACCTCACAGAAGAAAGTCCACTTAAACTGGGCGTTAAAGACAACAGCTAGCCAATATGCATATTAATAAGACATGTGCAATAGGTTTTATTCTGATGTCAGAGAACTTTACAAAGTTCTGATATGCTTGTGACTATCTTCCAGACACAGTTCTAAGCATCTCACGTGGCCTGGTGGATCAGAGTCCTGCTGTTACCCCCAGGGTAAAGGAGAGACAACTGAAGCAATCAGAGCTTAGAAACATGTCCAGGGTCAGGCCAGCCATAGTGTTGAGCTGACTGGAGTTTCCATGGCCTGGCCCAGAGCCTGTGTGCTCCAACGCTTTAGCATATTGGCCTCTTTGAAAGGGCAAGGAGAGCATGGCTAAGCAGACAGGCTGCATGTGCAGAGTCAAAACTGGGGGGTAATTCTCAGTGTGTTCAGGGAACAGATGGGTAAAACGTGCAAAGGGGGCCTGGGAGGGGCTGGGGCCCGGAAGCTGGCCTGGAGACAGTTGCAGCAGCGTGCAGGTTATGATAAGGGGTTTTAATTTATCTGTAGACAACAAAAAGAAAAGGGAGCAAAGGCAAAGAAGGTGGGGTGGTTAGAGTCTAGAACGTTTTCTCTTCTGCACGGTTTCCGTGAGAGTGTACCCGACTGTGGCTCACAGAGTGAGGGGAAAAATTACAAATGATAGAGGTCAATGATACATTTTCTTTTCAACTTAATCAATTAAGCTTTGATAATATTGATTGTACAGATTAGGTGTAATGCATATGCATGATTTATAAATTAATAGACAGATATTGGTGTGTGCCCTCATTGTTCAGGTTGAGAGTTGTATGAAGATAAAGTCTGGAGACGGGCTGTTTTTAGAGAGGTGGCCTTTGGCTTGTCTGAGGTCACTGACCCATTTTAGAATCTGTTAAAATCTCTGGATCTTTTACCTGGACACTGCACATTTTATGAATTTTTATAAGTTTGAAATACAACAATAAGTTGAAAGAATACACATTTGAAAATAATGTTTGAACTACAGTTTTAGACATGGCACCAAATGCTTGAAGGCAAAATAATGAATGTTTGAATGGTGGTAGAGGAAATTGGGGGTGGTAAAAGAATATAGAAAAAATGAAAGAAATATTTATAAAGCCACCAGAGACGTATTGATAAATCAGGTTTTGTGAGTGGGAGAAGTAGCTATGGTCAACTTTCAAGTTTCTCTGGTTGGCGATGATACTACATCTGATAGGAAAGAGCAGTTGGTGTCTGGGAAGAGGATGACTTAGACTGGGAACATTTTGAGTCTAGGCTTTATTGCCGACCCCGAGAGAGAATGGAGAAAACCAGCAGGGACCCGAGGGTCTGTGATTCTGGGAAGACTGGGTTTGGAGATATGTGTTTGAAGCTATTTGCATGGATGTGATAAAACAATGGTCAGATTACATTATTATGATTATTAAAGCACAGTATTGTCAACAGTATGCACGCCGCAGCACAGCGTCGTTCTGGAATATTTTCGTTTTGCATGATTGTGAGCATACTTATTAAATAGCGGTTTTCCATCCCCCACTGTCCCCAAGCCCTAGCAACCACCATTCTATTTCCGGTTTTGGTGAATTCGACTACATTAGGTAACTCATAGGAGTGGAAATACACAGTGTTTACCTTTCTAACTAGTGTATTTCAGTTAGCATAATGTTCTAAAAGTTCATCCATGGTGTAGTATATAATAGTACACCATTTTCTTTTTCAGAGCTGAATAATATTCTGCCTTTCGGCAACTGTGAATAATGACACAATGAACATGGGAACAGAACTATCTATTTTAAATATTGTCTTGAATTCATTTGGATAAATCCCCAGAACTGAGATTTCTGCATGATAAGGCTAATCTATTTTTAATTTTGTTTGGGGGGTGGGCATCAATAATGTTTTCCATTGTAGCTGCACAATTGTACATTCAATTTTTCTACCACCATTTTTTTATATTGGTCATCCTAACAGGTGTGAGGTGCTATCTCATCATGGTTTTAAATTTGCATTTACCTGATGGTTTGTGATGTTGAGTATCTTTTCAAATACTCATTGGCTATTTTTATGTGGTTTTTTTTTTTTGAGAAGTGTTTATTCAAGTCCTTTGTTCATTTTTACTTGTGTTATTCTAGTTTTTGATCTGAAGTTGTAGGAAGTCTCTTGTATGTTTCAGATACCAAACTGTTATTGGGTATGTGATTGCAAATGTTCTCCTGTTCTGCAGACGGTCTTTTCACTCTGTTGACGGTGTCCTTCTGGGCAGAAGCTTTTCAGTTTGAGGAAGCCCCACTTGTTTGTCTTTGCTGTATTGTCCATGTTTTTGGTGTCATATCTAAGAAGTCGTTGCCAAGACCAATATTATGAACTTACTCCTCCCCATATTTTCTTCTAGAATTTCATAGTTTCTGGTTTCACATTTAAGTCAAGTTCAAGTCGAGTTTTGTGTATGGTGTTGCTTACGAAGTACATTTGCCTCTTTTGTATGTGGCTCTCCTGTTTTCCCAAAACCAGTTGTTGAAGAGACTGTCCTTTCCTCACTGGGCATTCTTAACAGCCTTGTCAGAGGTCTGCTGCCCTATAGCATTTCCAAACTCTGGTCTGGTCTTGTTCCATTGGTCTGCAGTCTCTGTTTACACCGGTGCCACACTGTTCTGATTATCGTAGCAATGCATGTGTTTTACAGTCAGGAAGTGTGTGGTCTCCAGTTTTGTCCTTCTTTTGGGAGATTGTTTGGGCTATTTGGGGTCCTATGTGATTCCATATGAATGTATTAATTTTTTTCTTTTCTTCATTGGTTCTTTTTAGTTATTCATGACAGTAGAATCCATTTGTCATTATTACAAAAGGATGGACTATATCTTGTTCTACTTCAGTCCCAGAACCTCTCCTTCCCCACCACTTCCCAAACCTTGCTCCCTTCCCACTCACTGCTTCCTTTCCTCTATTTTACTAATATCTCTTCCATTTATTCTTCTTTAGAGCTGAGTTATACTCCATTGTGTATATAGACTACATTTATTTATTCATTCACCTATGGAAGGGCACCTAGGTTGGTTCCATAGCTTAGCTATTGTGAATCAAGCTGTTGTAATAATTGATTCAATTGTGTCACTGTAGTATGCTTATTTTAAGTCCTTTAGATATATACCGGGGAGTGGGATAACTGGGTCAAAAGATGGCTCCATTCCTAGTATTTTGAGGAATCTCCATACTGCTTTCCAGAGTGGTTGCACCAATTTGCAGTCCCACCAGAGTGGTTGCACCAATATGAGTGCAACCTTTCCCCCATATTCTTGTCAGGAATGTTAGTCTTATGTTTTTTCTGTTTATGTAAAAAATGCCTCTGGGATTATAATGGACATTGCATTGAATCTGCATTGTGTTTTGGATGAAATCCACATTTTTATAATATTATGTCTTTTAACCAATGAACACAGCATGTCTTTCTACTTGTGTCTTTTTAAAAGTATCTTAACAATATTTTATACTTTTCAGTGTACAAGTCTCTCACCTCCTTAGTTAAGTTTATTCCTAAGGATTTTATTCTTTGTAATACTGTTATCAATGGGTTCATTTTCTTAATTTCCTTCCTAGATCATTCACTATTTGTGCATAGAGACACAAGTGATTATGTATGCTGGTTTTGTATTCTGCAAATTTGCTGAATTTATTTACTTCAGTTTTTTTTCTTTTTGTATATCATCTTTAGTATTTAGTATTTTTTCCAATGGGAAAAAAATCTCCATTTTCACACGACATAACTTTCTGTGTAGGAAATACTAAAGATGATAGACACACAGAAAGTTATGTCGTGTGAAAATGGAGATTTATTTTCCCACTGGAGCATGCTAGGGTAGGTTTTACTGTGGCATAATTGTATAGACATAGAAATGTAATCGGACTGATTTTACTTTCCAACACCCCAACCTTCCCTCTACCCTCCTGGCCCCCTTCCTTTGCCCCAATGGTCTCCCTTCTCCTTTCATGAAATCCCCCTTCCCTTTTCCCCCCTGTTTTTCTGTTTGTTTGTTGGTTTTTCCCCCTCTAGCTTTCACATAAGAAAGAAAACATATGACACTTTTATTTCTGAATCTGAGTATTTTACTCAAAATTTATGGTATTCAGTTCCATCCGTCTTCCTGAAAATGGCATGATTTCATTCTTGATGACTGGATGCTCCATGGTGTATATAGAGCACATTTTCTGTATTCACTCATCTGTTGATGAACACCTAGGATGATTCCATGATTTGACTTTCGTGAATTGTGCTAATAATAAACATGGATATGTATGTATCTAAAGTACACTGACTTCAATTCTTTCGGATAAACTCTAAGAAGTAGTATAGCTCAATCTTATGGTAGCTCTATTTTTAGCTTTTTAAGCATCCTGCATACTGCTTTCCATAGTGGTTGTATCAGTTTACATTCCCATGAACAGACGATAAGAGTTCCTTTTTCTCTGCATTCGAGCTAGCATTTGTTGTTAATTCTTGATTATTGCCATTCTAACTGGAATGAGGTGGAATCTTAGTTTTGATATGATTTGCATTTTGCTGATGGCTCATGATGTTTTACCTGTTTTCCATATGATTTTTGGTCATTCGTGTATCTTCTTTTGAGAAGCGTCTGCTCAGTTCATTTATCCACTTGTTGATTAGGTTATTTTTGTCTCAGTGTTGAGTGGGAAGTTTAGCTGAGGTGTCAGAAGAGTAGCTGATAAAGACTTTCTCTCATTCTCTCAATGGTCTTTCCGCTGTGTTGTTTCCTTTGCTGGGCAGAAGCTTTTTAATTTAGAAAAGACTGCCCATATTCATATGCAGAATAGCTAAAGGAATCCTAAACAAAAAGTGCAATTCTAGAAGTGCCATGATACCTGTTCTTAGGTTATTCTACAAAGCCACAGCAACAAAAACAGCATGGTTCTGACATAAAAATGACATACAGACCAATGGAACATGATGGAAGACACGAGACAAACCCACACAGCTACCGTCATCTGATTCTTGACAACGGTGCCAAAAAAAGAAAAAAAATAAATAACCTTGGAGAAGATAGCCTCTTTATAAATGGTGCTGGGAAAACTGGATATCCATATGGAAAAAGAATGAAACTGCAACCCTGTTTGTACTCTGTAAAAAGTGGACTCAAACAGATCAAAGGTCTATGTATGGGATCAGAAACTGCAACCCTTAGAAGAGGAAGTAAGAGAGATTGGTGCATGCAAAGACTTCCCGAATAGGACCTCCATAACTTGGGTAAAAAGAGCAAGAATCAATACATGGGATACCACATGCAGAGATCATTGTATCTCTTCCTTCCAGATTGGGGTGCCTGTTCTTCTCTTTCCTAAATTCTCTAGCTATGATGCTCAGGACCATGTCAAATGGCAGAGGCCAGAGTGATCTTTATTTTGTTTCTCATCTTTGATGGAAAATTCTGAGTTTGTTCCTCGTTGTGCATGTCATCTGTGAACTTTTCAAATTTGGCCTTTATTATGTTAATTTACTTCTATTTCTTCTTTTTTTTTGAGGTTTTAAAAGTGAAGGGTGTTAAATGTTTTACATGGCCTTTCTGCATCTATTGGGAGGATCATCCTTCGTTTTGCTAATATGGTTTATCATGTTGATTGTTTTCTGTTTGTTGAACCATCCTTGACCTCAAGGATGAATCCCACTTGGCCATGGTGTATGATTTCTTAGTATCCTGCTGAATTCAGTTTGCAGGTGTTTTGTTGGGAATTTTTCCATCTGTTTTCATGAAGGAAGATTGGCCTGTCATTTTCTTTTCTTGAAATATTTTGGAGTTGTTGTCTATCTTTCTTATCTAATCTCATAAATGAGCTTGAAAAGATGTTCCCTCCTCTTCAAATTTTTGGAAGAGCTTGAGAAATATTGGGATTAATTCTTCTTAAATGTTTGGTAGAATTCACCAGGTAATCTACATGGTCACAAAATTTTCTTTTGGGGAGGTTTTGAAATTTGGATTCATTTTCCTTACAAGTTTGTTCTAATTCTTTGATTCAGTCTTGGTGCCTTGTATGTTTCTAGGAATTTACCCATTTCTTCTCAGTTACACAATTTGTTGGTGTGTATTCTTCACAATACTTTCTAATGATCCTTTATGCTCCTGTGTCATCAGTTGTAACATCCCTCTTTCATTTGTAATTTTATCTATTTGAATATTTGCTATTTAGTCCCATATTAGTCTTAATATAGTTAAGGGGTTGTCAATTTTTTTCTTCAAAAAAAATAATTCTTAGTATTGATGATTACTTTTTCTATTATTTTCCATTCTCTGTTTCATTTATTTCTATTCCAATCTTTATTATTTCCTTCTTTGTTGACTTGATTGTAGTTCCTTCAGAGAAAATTTAGGATGTTTATTTGAAATTCTTTCTTCTTTTGTAATTTGTTTATCACTATAAGCACTGTTATTAATACTGTTTTTGCTGCATCCCATAAGCTTGGTGTATTGTGTTTTTATTTTCGTTTGTCTCAAGATATTTTCTAATTTCCTTTTTTGATTTCTCCTCTGATCTACTGGTTGTTCAAGTGTGTTGTTTAGTTTCCACATAGTTGAGACCTTTCCATTTTCCCCCTCTGCTATTGATTTCTAGCTTCATTCCATTGTGGCTGGAAAGATACTTGGTATTATTTCAATCCTAAATTTGTTAGGACTTGTTCTGTGGACTATTTTGTGACTTATCATGGAGAATATTCTGGGTGCCTTAAGAAGAGTTTGCCATTTTTCTGCTCTTCTATGGGATGTCCTGCATACATCTATTAAGATCAATTAGTCTTCAATGTTTCCTTATTGATCTTCTGTCTGGATGTTCCTTCTATTGTCAAAAGTAGAATATTGATATACACTCTTACTGCAGTGCTATTTCTATTAATGTTTTTTTTATATATTTAAGTTCTCTGATGTTGGGTGAATACACATTTATAAGTGCTGCATTTTAGTGAACCCTTATATGTTTAGTTGTCGCTTGTAACAGTTTTTGATTTTTCAGTGTGTTTTGTCTGATAAATGTGTCTATGGCTACTTCTACCCTCTTTTGGTAACTATTTGCATGGAACACTTTTTTCCCCATCTTTTAAACTAAGTCTATATGTGTCCTTAACTCTACAGGAGTTTCTTATAGACAGCACATAGTTGTGTCTCGTGTTTAATCTATTCAGCTACTCTATAACTTTTAACTGGAAATTGAATTCATTTGAATTTAAAATAATTACTGATACAAACAGACTTACTATTGATATTTTGTTAATTGCTTTATGTTGGTCTTGTAGCATTGTTGATGAATTCCTTTTTATTTCATTGATTTGTTGTAATGAGATGCTTTGATTGCTTTCTCCTTTACTTTTTTTGTATCTCCTATAGGTACTATCTTTACAGTTATTATGAGGCTTGCATAAAACATAACTATAATTATGCCATTTATTTCAAGCTGATAAATGTCAATTGCATATAAAACTCTTATGCTTTTACTTTTCCCCATCTGCCACATCCTATATTATTCAAGTCACAAGTCACATTTTTATATTGTATATCCATTTAACATATTGATAGTTATAGAATTTAAAAAATAAAAGTATAAAATACATTTATCAAAATTAAAACTAATTTATGTGTTATTACCACTATGCATTATTTTATTCTGTATTTATCTCTTTATTTACCAGCTAGCTTTATACTTTTATCCTGTGCATCCTTTTGTTTCAGCTTGAAAACCCCCTTTAAATATTTCCTGAAGGGTAGTTTTAGCAGTGTTAAATTTTCTTAGGTTTTTTTCCTCTGTCTTTTTATTTCCCCTTACTTTTGATGAATAGTATTGCGGGGTATAGCAATAACATTCTATTGAAAGAATACACTTTTTTTCAGCATTTTGTATTTATGACCTCAGTTCACTCTGGCCTGCATGTTTATTGATGATCAATATACTGATGTTTTTGTACAGGTCTCTTTTGTACATGATAAGTGATGTCATTTTGCTTCTTTCCCATTTCTCTTGGTTTGTCAATTTGATTAGAATATGTATTGTTGTGAACTCTTGCTTCCTCTTTGTTGGAGTCCTTTGAGCTTCTTGAATGTGGATGCCCATTTCCTTTCCCAGATTTGAGAAGTTTGGGACCATTATTTCTTTAAAAAAAAAAAATTTTGCCACTTTCTCTCTTTTCCAAGACCACCATGGTACATATATTTGTCCCCTTGATAGAGCCCTTTAATTCCCTTAGGCTTTCTTTACTTTTTAATTATTTTTTTTCTGATAGATAGATTTTAATGTGTTTTCAAGTTCACTGATCCTTCTGCTTAATTAAGTGTGCTGTTGAACTTGTGAATTTTTCATTTTGGTCACTGTGCTCTTTGGCTTCAAAATTTGCTTGCTTCTTTTTCATGTTCTCTACTCATGGTTTATATTCTCCTTTTGTTCATAGCATTATTTTTCTGAGCTTGTTAACCATCTTTACAGTGGTTAATTTGAATTCTTTTTCAAATAATTCAGACACCTGTTTTTTAAACATAATTTTATTAGTTCATAATAGTTACACATAATATCAGGATTTCTTTTGACATTTTGGAGATTTATTTTATTCATTTGAATGGGCTACGCTTCTTGTATCTTCACTTGCCTTGAAACTTCGAGTTGAGATCCACACAATTTGAAACCCAGCCACCTTTTTTGAGTCTTTATGAACTGTTGTTTATAGGAAAGGCTCTTCAGCAGTTAGCCTGGCATGAGAATATGGGTCTCTCTCTGTGAACCTCTTCTGTGAACATGAATATTCAGCATGAGAGATTTGCTAGTTCCTTCGTATAGGACCTCATATTCTCTGTTTTCCTCTTGTGTCTGTCTATAGAGGTGGGTAATCTAGGCTTCTACGAAGGAGCCCATCTCCCTTTGCTCCTAGTGACCCATGGGCTTGTGGAGTACACTGGTCTCATCAGTTCTCTAAGTTGGGTGAGACAGAAGTTAAGTCCTTTGGGTGGTGGCCATAAAATCTGGGTTGTTGAATATATATGTTCCATGCTCCCCCCCAAGAAAAAGGCTATCAACTTGTATCAATTTCTACCTGCTTTACCATGTCTCCTCTGGAACAGCAGCAAACCTCCCAGATCTCATTTATTCGTTGTAACCTTGGGCTATCTAGGATAGGATACATCGCTAGCACTCTTCAGACAGAAAAGACAATTTCTTAGTCCCCTTAAAAGTCTGGAACGTTAATACACAACTCCTGCCTATTTTATACTAACCTGGTAAGAGAAACCATGGATAGTGGTTGTGTATCAGCCTAGACTATTGCCTTTGCTCTTACCCTCCCCCAAACTGATACCCTTTGTTGTCATCACCTAGATTCAGGCAAGACAGAAGCTAAGCCCTTGGACAGTCTCCTCAAAAGTTTGAACACTGGATTATGGAGTCATGGGTAGGGACTATCACAAGTGAATGCCATGCATTTTTCTGTCAGTGCATATACCTGCCTGTGGTTCAGGAGTCTCTTCACTGGCTTCTGTAATTTTCCCAAGGAGAATTGATCCGTGTATTGTTCAATCTTTTTCTCTCTGACAGGAAGGAGGGGCCAGGGCTTCCTGTCTACCATCTTGCTGGTGTGTATCAGATGGTAATATAATATTGCTATTTATATTTAGCAAATTTTAGCAGTTATTTCTTAGTACGTATTTAATTAATATTTGATACCACTTATAAACCTAGTTGAAGGTTTTTAAGGTATTTTAAACTGTATTTTTTGTTTTACTGTATTTCACTTCTTAAAGTACTTTAGTTATCTAACAAATATTCTTAAGTGCTTAAGTAGGTCTTGTAACCTAATAAAAGAAACTAACTAAATATCTCCAAAACTTTTAATTTTTATATTAACTTCATGAGATTTTTAGAGCTTGAATCAATATTCAATTATACACTGAAAGTGTGGAATGATAAGACTGATCACCAAATTCTCTTTATATTACATCTAAATATTAAATACTCATCTTTAATATATTAAAGATGATGATAAACCATAAATCAGCCGGGCACAGTGGTGCATGCCTGTAATCCCAGCTGCTTGGGAGGCTGAGGCAGGAGGATCACAAATTCAAAGCCAGCCTCAACAACTTATTGAGACTGTGTCTCTAAATATAAAATTAAAAAGTCTGGACATGTGGATCAGTGATTTAGTGTCCCCGGGTTCAATCCCTGGTATCAAAAAAAAAATTTTTTTTTTTAACTATAAATCCATAGCTCGACTAACAATTGAAAACTGAAACCTACTGTCCCTTCAAGAATTTGAGAGCAGAGATTTATTTTAAATATCTTTCCCTTCCCTCACCAACAAATCTGTAGAATTCCGAGCTGAGCTCAACCTTGGTTAAGTGGGCAGAAGTCAAATATGCTCTTTCCTAGTGATCCGAAATTTGTTTCTGGAATCGTTAGATTGGGCTTTCCTTGAGCTGTGTTTTTCCACCTTTGGGGCTCTAAAAGCAAGCTCCTGTCATGCCAGATTCTCAGACTTCTCTTTTCAGCCCACCAGGGTGGCAGGGGTGGATCGTGTTCTTGTACCTGGCAGTGTGTGCGTGGTGGGAAGGTTCACTCACCTCTTCCACCCACTGTCAGTGGAATGCTTAGATGGTTTCATGTTTTCAAGGTCAGTATTCATCTGCCTGGCTTTTTTTTTTTTTTTTTTTTTTTGGCACTAAATGATGACAGAAGAGTGACCCAGCCTCCCTCTCCTGCCCCCAGTGACATGTGGACGTCTACTCCTCCACCAGATTGAGACAGGAAGAAAAATGCCTCCAGCACCCTTTCCGTCTTCCTCCCACATCCTTTAGATAATCTCACCTTACAGCAAAGCCCCCACTTCATTGTTTTTCTTATTATTTCCCTTTGTATTCCTTCTTCTCTTTAGATTTTTTCCTTCCCTGGTCACAAAGTCTTGGTTGACAGAATCACTATTCCTCAAAACTCAGTTCATCCTCAAATCATTAACCTCATATTCTTTGTTGATAGGAATTATGACAAGAGGAATATTTTAGTTTCATTTCCTTTTCCTTCTGATAGTTTGAACAGACTTTAAGGCAACTGGAAGTCTATCTGATAGACCTAACTTCAGCAGATTCAGACCTGGATCCCTCCTTCTCCTCATATTAATTTTTGTTTCTCCAGGAATTCCTATGGCATCATATATACAGCCTCCATATTTACAAAACTGGAGTCAAATATCCATTTTTATAACCTGTCTATATATCTTATCACATATGAGATTCTCTAAGTGCAGTCAATTTTAATCTCATTTTAAATGAACTTAATCTATCATTTTTCTTTTTAGGATACAAAATTCTAGCAACTAGTTATGGAAGCAATACAATATTTTAAACATGATTTAATTCAGGTTTAACTAATTTTCTAATATTTGTAAGATTGCAATAAAAAAAGATGTTACCAAGGAGTGTAGAAATCAGGTCCTACCTTACTAGAATAAGCACGAGGGGCAGTTAAAGGAGAAGGGGTGCTACCAGACTGTGGCTGACCTATATAGACTCAGGGAGAAAGTCAGAGGGAGGGGAGTGACATTCAGAAAAGCAGAATTACATGGTGTGGCACAGAGTAAGAACTTGAAGATTTAAAAGCGTAAGGAGAGATCTGGAGAAAACTGGCATGCTTGGCTAAATTGGAGTGTTTGAAAAGGATTGATGTAAGATATAGATCTGTATGAGTCTAAGTGGAAGAGGAACAGAATACCAGAGTCGTTGAGGGGCCGACGCCTGGAACACTGAGAGTGAACGTGACTGATGTCTGTGGAAGAGAGGTGTGGCGTGTTGGGGGAACACATGGGTAAAGTACAGCCTGGATTCTGGAGTGGAATATCACCTTGTGCTAAGCCTCCCTGTTTGAAATAGCTCACAAATTGGAGACAAGACTGATGGATGAAAGAGTCTGTTCGGGTTATCTGTGGATGTACTGCCCATAGGCATTTTTATAAACTCACTGTTGTCTTGCAAGCCTCCCCTTTGAAAAATCTGTTGATCTTTTTTTCTCATCCTCATTCTGCTTTCTTGCTGCTCACCTGGAATCTTATGGTGCTTGTACAAAAAAGCTTCTGTCCTGCTGGGCATCTCAAGAGCCAAAGATTAATCTCGCATTAAATCTGGGTTTGGCTTGCATGTAGAGATGAAGAGATGTTCTTGTCCAAGTTTGGCAGTCTCTTAGATGTTAAAGTCCCAATGTTTCAAACTCAGCTCAAAACCCTTTAGTGTGTTTTGAGTTTGACTTTTGGCAAGGCCTGATTTCCTGTTTCTAAGAAAAAAGACTCATGAGAGAGCCTTAGTAAAGCTTCTTGGACATCAAAATAACATTTTGATGAATTAATTATAAATGAATCAGAAACATATGGATTCATTCTCTTGAGACACACATGTTTAAAAAATGGTGTGTGTGTGTGTGTGTGTGTGTGTGTGTGTGTGTGTATGTGTGTGTTGCGGGGGCGGTGGTGCTTCTCAGGGCCAAATGTGTTTTAGGTTTTATCCAATGCAGAATGCTTAGGGGGAAAGAGTGAGAAGGAAGCACTGGGACTTCTGCTTTCTCTGTAAAGAGACCAGGTCATTGATAGCCTTATTTGCTGCCACCTATGGTTGGTCAAGAAGTAGTTCAGCAGGGATGCCTAACCACAATCAGCCAGGTTTTGCAGTTTACCTCCCTGAGTCAACTGTTAGGCTTAGTGGACTGACATTCTAGGCAAAGCAGGGAGATGGAGGGAAGAATTGGTGTTGCTTTCACGTTATTAACAGAGTTCAAATCAGACTAGATGATGAGGGGTGTCTTGTCTTAGGTATCACTTGTGAATCTTCCCATCTTTTATTAAGAATTCCTTTCTCCTCATCTTCTGAAATGCAAAAGAGCTTTCTGGAGATTCTATTTCTTAAAAAAAGTCACCTCACACTCATTAGGATGGCTGTTATCAAAACAAAGCAAAATCCAGAAAATAACAAGGAATTGGAGAGGATGTGGAAAAATTGGAAACCTCATGCACTGTTAATGGGAAGGAAAAATGGTGCAAACACTATGGAAAACAGGACCACATGACCCAGCAATTCCATTCTTTATATATACACAAAATAATTGAAAACAGGGCTTGAAGAGACATTTTTATGCTCTTGTTCATAGCTGTCTTATCCATAGTAGCCAAAAGGTAGAAGCCACCCACATGTACACTAACAGATGGATGGATAAATAAAATGTTTTATGCATACAATGGAATATTAATTAACCTTAAAGGGAAGGAAATTCTGACACATGCTATAACATGGATGAACTTTGAGGACTAACATTACGCTAAGTGAAATAAGCCAGTCACAAAAAGACCAATACCTGATACTACCATTTATACAAGGCATCTAGAGTTGTCAAAAGCATAGAAACAACTATTAAAATGGAAGTTACTCCGGGCTGGGCAAGAGGGAAATGAAGTAATTGTTTGATGGGTATAGTTTCAATTTCACACAATGAAAAGTGTTTTGGAGATTTAACTCACAATATGAATGTGCTTAATGCTACTGAACTATATACTAAAAATTGTTAAGATGGTAAAGTTTATTTAGTGATATTTAACTAGTGGACCTTTATCTGAATTCTGTTGGTAAGAGCTCTCCCAAGAATATATGACTTCTCTAATCCCAGGAATTTTTGTTCGACGTCTCTATGGAACCTAATACCCACACTGGAAGGATCTGGTTTTACCAACGAGTGGATGAATATGTGCACACACCCATGTGTATCTCCTGCCCCAACCCCTCATACTACTAGCTCTGTGACTTTTCCCAACACATTCTCCTGACTTCAAAGGCTGTGCTTGGCATTCATCTTAATGAGCTATCACCAGGAAATTAATTTTGTGCTACAAGGAAGGATCACATTTTGATTTGCCAAGTTCTGCTCGCTGGACAGTGGTTGCATTTATTTCTGCTTATTATCATTCAACTTATGTAAAGTTCTAATGGAATCATCTACATCTGGAGATTAAAGCAGAACAGTGTTTGTGGGTAAGTTTATGAATCACATTCTCACCATCACACAGTATAATTTCAACCTTGGCCTTTCTTTTCACCATGTGTCCAGAAACATGTTCTCTTTATTCAAGAAAAATGGCAAAGCATAGGGTTTATGGATGTGATTGATTTATTCTATACTTCATTCCCAAAAGGATTTGCAGTTGCAAAGAAGGAAGAATGAAAAGAGAAAAATATAAGTTGATATTAGGTTAAGATTAGTATTAAAAAGATATGTAATAGGCACTGTATTATTGCTACAGAGAGACTATAAATTTGGCTCTAAACTTAACTATTAAAGCAGGGAGGAAAATACACATTTAAAACATAAGTTTAAATAAACATACATAAAACATAACTTTTAAAGAAATGGAGTTTTCTCCACTTCACAAAATGGCCTCTTACAATAAGTAACACCTTACAATAGGTAACCTCAGGAAACACCAGAGGTCTTAGACTTTTTTTATTTTATCCTTCATTTTTATTCAACACACTTCTTAAAGAAAAACTCATTTGGTATTACAGAGTGGCTGGGAGGCTTCTGGTCCACCAAGTTGATGACAATGGAGTTGATCCAGTCTAGGCATTATTTAACTTTTTAAGTCACCTGTATCTTTGATTCTCTTTTTCCTCCTTTGTACTCTTTTGGCCCTCCATTTTTCATTCTTTTTCACCCAGAAAGGAAATCAAGGGGACATAAGAGGAAACAATTCAAGTTTTCTTTCTTTCTGTCTTTTTTTTTTTTTTTTAATGTTTGCTTCTCTGATTCATGGTGATTTAACCAGTATTTGATTCTTGCTGTTAACATGTTTCTCTTAAGGCCCCGAGAGCCAAGAGGCTTTGGGCATCTTTTCTCATCCTGATTCAGTGCTGGGTCAGTAGCTTGATAGGGTACAAAAGGCGTCAAATTAGGAGTCCGCTAGGGCCAGCTCTCAGGTGGGACAAGTGAGGGGCCTAGCTGTGCCTCTTTTACACAGGAAGGGTGAGCTAAGACAGACTGTTAGGCCCGTCTCTGTTCTACATTAGCTTGTCTAATCTTTCTGCTCCAAGATGACTCAAGTACATGGAAATATTATCTCTCAATAATCTCTATTTAGTTATCTCTAGTTAGAAAGTACTCGAAGTGAAAGAAGCTCTCTGTGCTTCTGAGTTCCTTGGGGCAGGAGTCCAAGAAGAAATGCCTTGTGCCATGAAGAGGACAGAGGCATTAGCAAGGCCCCAGGGGGAGAGGCTGGGATGTCATCCCAGGCTGAAAATGACTATTATATACACAATAGCATTTGGCAGTCTAGATTGTTTTAGCTTTATTTCCATTCGCTTAAAACAAGTGTGTGTGGGAAGGAGTTTGTGGGAAATGGGGATGGAGGAGATATGATTTATTTTGGGCATTGTGCATTAGTCATTTTTCAACTACGAAGTCACCACCTGAAACAAACATCAGACAGCCATCGACGTCATTCATAAGTAATACATTTTGTTTTAAGGGAGACTTTTATGGATGTGATTAAGCCCTGTTCAACATTCTTTGCCACTGGGGCCGGAAGCATTCTCATTGTGTATTCTCACTTGTGAAATGCCGCAACTCAGGAAACACATGAACTTCAAAAACGCTTCGGACTGGATCCATATATGCTTTGGGAACCGAGGAAGGGAAAGAGAATAATCTGATCACTGGAGCCCTGATTACATGAACATTGACTCATAATTGCCCTGATGATTTCCTTAATTTGCTGTGTCCTTTTTTTTTTTTTTTTTGGAAAGTAGACACTGTTGCTTTTGCATTCGAAAACAACTTATTTTTTTCATTTAACTCTAATATTTCAAATTCTGTCTATGGTAATTTGCTGGTACACTTGGAGCAATCATTATACACACATTTACAGTAATTCTCCACAATGTTGCCTTTGATGGTCTTAATCTAAAACTGGTGGGCAGGATTATTTTTAGTGCGACCTCAGTATTTTGCTCAAAGGAAAGCAGAAGTCTTCATGAAAAGAGCGGACAAATAGTTTTTTCTTAAAGTAAAGCCCTGGGTTAATATAGGCAGCCTTCCTGATCCGTGGGTTCTGTCTCCATGGGTCAACTGACCACAGATTGAAAATATTAAAAAAAAAAAACTTTTGGAGTGTATAGGCCACATATGCAGAGGCTTCCCTTGATCATTATTCCCTAAATGACACAGTATAGCAACTATGTGAACATTCTGTTAGGTATTATAAGTACTCTAGAGATGATCTGAAGTATACAGGAGGCTATGCACAGGTTCTACGCAAATGCTATTCCATTTTATAAAAGAGGCCCATAGATTTTGGTATCTAGGGGGCGGGGCTGGGGTGGGAGTGGGGGTTTCTAGACCCAATTTCCCAGAGACACTGAGGGATGGCTATGTGTACCCAGATCACTCCCTAAATAAGCAGATATCCCTGAGGACAATCTGATAGAATGTAAGCCCTGAGATGGGCTTTTCCTTTCCCCAAGATGGCCATATTGGTTAAATATACCGGACTACATTGACATCCCAAATAATCAAGCCCACATTTCATGTGAATTTGCAAACTAAAGAAAAAAAAAGGAAAGAAAGAAAGAAAAGAAAAAACACTTTAAAATATTTTGAGAAAGACACGGTGGTAAATATGCCATTTTTTTTCTTTTTAAATAAAGAATTAGGGTTGAATTGCCGTTTCATTTAGGCATAAACATTTCTCCTGTGTTCTGAAAGTATCTTTGAATCTGGACTCCACTAACATCTATGTGATGAATTCCCAATATCGCATTTTTGAGACTTTAAAACTGATTCCATTCACAACTTGTTTAATTAAGTCGAAAATACAAAACTTTTCAACATGACTCACCACTCTTGAGTCTGACAGTGCCTGTCATGCAACAAAAATACCAGACCAGAAATGATAGCAAAAACAGTCCTACGAGGTGACATGTATCTAAAAATCAAAAGAAGCCACTTAATATATTTTGTAAGTTTGATACTTTATAAATTTCTTACTGATTTGAAGAACAGCTCCGATTCATATGGAGGACCTGATGTCTTCAAGGTAGTCTTTGACACAGGAAAGGGATAAAATTGGCACCGAACTTTGAGAAGCTTCAGGATTCCTGGTGTTCGTCCTAGGCTTAGTTTTTCCAAGCTTTGTGCATTTACGAAATTAATTAGCTTCTGAATTTTAGAGTTTCAGGCTTTCTGACTGGTTCCTGATGGCAATTTCTCATTGCAGTTGAAGATATAAAAAATCTTGGACTGGTTCATACTTTGAGAATCATTCAAAGATCTTCTAAAAAAATAGTCTTTGACTCTCAACAATCTACTTTTGGGAGACTTTTATTTAATTAAAGTATATCTCATTTTTAAAAAAACTTAGTTTTGGTAAAATATATATACCATAAAATGTACCTTCTTAATCCTTTTTAAGTCTACGCTTCAGAAGCATTAAACATAGTCATTATGCAATCAATCTCCAAAATGCTTTTCATTTTGCAAAACTAAAACTCTGTACCATAAAGAATAACTCTCCATTCTCTCTCCCTCAAGCCCTTGGCAGTCACCAATCTTTCTATTTCTAGGAAGCTGACTACCCTAGTACCTTACATAAAAGGAATCATACAGCATGTGTCTTTTTGTGACTGGTTTATCCATGCTCTATCACATGTCAGAATGCCCTTCTTTGTAAGGTGGAATACTATTCCACATTGCATATGTACCACAATTGCCTATCCATTCATCGGTCAGTAGGCACTTACATTGTTTTCTTTCACCTTTAGGTTATTGTGAATTATCCTGCTGTGAAGATGTGTCATTTTCTAAATAGAAGTTTTATTCTCTACAAATTGGAGAAGAGACAGCTTCTGGGACAGTCAATCTCAAGTATATACGTATTTTTTCCTCATTAGATTATAATTCATAGATAAGCTATTCCTTTGAATGATCAGTATGCCTTCTATTACCTGGTAATAGTATTACTGTGTGACTCACATAAACTATATTGACTTGATACTGACCTTAATATAGTACTTACTTTCAAAGAATAATAATTATGGATAAAATAGATAAGATCCATTTAGATTCCTGATTTTTAAAGTTAAATCAAAACCTATACTTGATTCCCCTTTGGAGTCATGGCCCATTGGAATGATATCCTCCCCCACCTCCACTCATTATCATCTCAATAACTTAGCCATTCATTGTATGAATCTTTATGGAGTCCCTACTGTGTCAGGCAGTTTTCTAGGTGTTCAGCACGTAGTTATGAGCAATACACAATAACCTACATAATACTTATGTTAGACACAAACATACTAGTTTATTGCTATTTACAAAAAACAAGTAAATGATTCCTTCACCCTTAAATAATTTTCCAGTTACAAATAACTCTTACCAAAGAAATAGGTCTAGACAATATGATAGATTATATTTGCTTTGAAGGTACAATATGAAATTCCTGGATAGTTCTGAAAAGAAGAACAAGATGCTCTGGATTTCATGGGTATTGGAACGGAGGGCCAACTGAAGAGTAGACATTTAGGATATATTTTGGAGAAAGTTTTCACATGACTTATTACCACCTTACTCTGTTTCTGCTACCCCATAAGCACCCAGTCACACCACATATTACAAAAGTTTATCAATTAGGATACTTTCAAGTCATAAGGAACACATAGACCAAATCTTACAGGCGCAAACTACTATTTAATCATTCAAACCAGTGAGTATGAATATAATTAAATATGTTTTTTTTGGTCATTTGAATGTTGCTTTAATTTTTCAAATTAATCCCATGTCAGCAGTTTGTTCTCTTTCTTGGTTGTCTTTTTCCATTATCAATTCACAAAAACATTAATCTTTAGGATATTAAGCATTTTGAGTAATATATGATGAGAATGATTTATTTTTCACATTTTTGTGAATGCTTTTAGCTTTCAGATATCTCAAATTTTTACATGGTATAAAATATCATTTTGAATTGTTTCAATTCTTTCATAGAAAAAATAAGAAATATACAATAAACATATATAGGAGAGATTAAATATATGCATACATGCTTTTCTGTTAAAATGGACCATTTGTTTTATTATGATATTATAAAATATACATATAGATAAAAAGTAAACAAAATTATCTTTAATCAAATTATCCTTACTTTGGTATTTGCCATTCTAGGTTTTTAACAATGATATGCTCTACACTGTTTTTCAAATTGTTTGCACCAAGCCATACATGTTAAGCATTTTTATGTTATTTTACAATTTTTGTAAAATTATTTTATTTACTCCATGATTTACCTTTATCTGACTTAGTTTATCCAGACATTCTCTTTTTGATGGACCTCAATATTCTGCTATTGCAAACAATGCTGCTGGGAGGCATTTTTAATGGTATCTTTGTGGACATTCATGGTTATTTCTTTAGCATTCTATTTCTAGCAGAAGTTTGTATCGGGGTATATTTATTTTAGAACCTTCTGGCATGCTGTAGGAAAGTAATTTTGAACTTGGACTGTGGAGTCAGACTGCCTCAGAATTCTGATTCTGCCCTTGTCTAGCTATGAGACTCAAGTGTGCCACAGATTCTCAGTTTGCCATTTTTACTTGTATACCATGTAATGGAATCTGTCTCAAACCTGTTGTGAAGATTTAAATGAACTACTGTGTATACAACAATTTAAAATCATGGCACATAGTGAGAAATTAATCGTTTCTTTCTATTATAAACTGCAAATTGCCCTTCTAAATATTGTGCCTGTTTATGTTAAAATAGACAAAAATTCCTGTTTGCGGAGTTATTGTTTTATTTTTTAAAATCCCATTTGATAATTTAAAATGTATTATGGTTTTAATTTGGATATATTTAGCTTACTATTAAGAATGACTATTTTAAATTCATATATTAAGTGCTTATTTTTTATTCATTTCTTAATTGCTTGCTTAGACATTTTCCAAAGTTTTTCTTGGGGTGTTTGTCTCTTGTTTATGAGTAAGATTTTTTAAAAAGTCATTGAGATTAGCCCGTATACCTTATAGATTGCAAATGCTTTCACCTGTCAACAGTATTCCTTTGATTTTTATGTATTTTGACCGGATTTTTAGATAGTCAAATACAATACAAAAATTTGTGGGGAATGAAATCGTGGTCTAATACTCTTTTATAATAAGGCTTTATTCTATCACCAGTGTGTTCTCGAAATGATCTGAAACTTGTAGGCCTTATAGGAATTAATGTAAAGTCAAAAATAAGATAAAATCTTGAATTTAGAATTTAGTGTTGTTTTTAAAATTAAGGAATATCAATATACTTTAAATATGGCATGAGTGTGTGTGTGTGTGTGTGTGTGTGTGTGAGAGAGAGAGAGAGAGAGAGAGAGAGAGAGAGAGAGAGAGAGAATGTGAATTAGTTGAATCTCCTTGTCGATCTTGGTGAGATTTAGGGCCATACAGTTGGCCTCTGATAGAGCCTTCCAGATGGCAAACTCTGGAGCAGTTCATGAAACAAGATAGACACGTCACCAAAACCAGGGTTGTTTTCCTGTTAAGACCTGCAAGGAGAGTCCATTTCCTTCCCTAGGAAACCAAGACCCAGTTTCCCCAGGGACATACAGGCAGACAGAACAAAGTCCCACCTCTTCTCCACTATTGTGCAGAAGCTCAGCCTGGCAGTGTGAACAAGTCGATTGCTCTGACTCTCCTTGGCTACCGTTTCCTGCCATTTCATCACCCACAGCAAACGCTGGAGGGGAGGGGGGAGAAATTCAAACTTCCTTGTTTTCTATCTGGGTGAGTCTGTTTCCAGCAAAAAAATCTCACTCGTTTAGAGGGAAAAAAAATATGTCCTAGTTCCACCTTTGGAACTTAAAAAAAAGTTCTCTTTATTATACAATAAGGCAAAGGTTCTCCTTAAAGTTAAGGTTATAGAAAGTTTGACAAACTTCATTCATTTTATTTTATTTTTTGTTTGGGTACAGGGATTTAACTCAGGGGCACTTTACCACTGAGCCACATCCCCAAATCTTTTTATTTTTTATTTTGAGACAGGGCCTCTCTTGATTGCTTAGGGCCTCGCTCAGTTGCTGAGGATGACCTAAAACTGACAGTCATTCTGCCTCCGGAAGGAAGTGGAGTTGCTGGGATTGCAGACATGTGCCACCATACCTGGCTCCTTTCATTTTATTTTCAAAATAGTAGCTCCACTATTTACATGTTTGTCTTCAGCTCAAAGCAAAATAATATTCTTGCTTAAATTACTTGCAAACGATTGGTTCATTTTTCCAATTCTATTAATTTAAAATTCACCATTTTGGCATGTCTTTAAAGTATGATATTTATAATATTTAAATTCATACATAAAATTATCTGATTTTGTGTAATTGTGGATGGGAAGTTTTTATCTTCTCTTTCTGAGTCTTGTCCTTTAACATTTTATTGGCTTACTTTTCAATTTGTCTCAAAGAAATATTAAACTTCTTGAAGAAAAGGGAAAAAAAACCTTTTAGGCTTTTCAGAGGGACTTTTCCCCCTAATATTTAAAAATTATGAATAAATTTGATAGGGAACATTGTGTTTATGGTGTTTCCCATCTAGGAATATTATATATATAAAATTAAGGTTTTGTTTTATGTCTGTAAAAGGAAAATCACAAAACTTGTATACTTTTGTGTATTTAGATAATATATTGGTATAAAATTGCTATATATTCTTGGATATATAATATTTTAAAATTTGAATAATCATTGAGGTGTTGCTCCTCTCACACACTTACCCTATCAGGTGGCAGCTGATAAATCGTGACGCTACTGGTTGCTGTACATTTGCTTTTCATCTGGATATATTAACACATTATCCTGGCTAAGATAGCACAGCAGTCTCTAAATTTCAAAACAGGTGATCATATGATCTACAAGTAAGTGGTGCTCTTCTTTCCTTTTCCAATAGAAATTACTGGGTTTTCTAACTTAGCTTGCACTTAAGAAATAGTGTTAAATAACTGGAGTGAAGAGTACTTCATCTCAAAGTTTGCTGATTTATCTAGCTTAAGACATTTTTTCAATGTAAAAAGAAAAATATTTATTGAAGTCAAGAATGAGAATTCATTCTAATTATGAATAAAATGATTATTTAATAAATACTATGAACTTTACACTAAGTACTTAACATGTATAATCCCATGGAATTCAAAAAACCCTACAAATCAGGTACTAGTATAATCCCAGTTTTACCGGCTAGGATATAGTATTTCAGATGTAAAACAAAACTTTAAAAAAAAAAAGTGAGTTTAAAATCCTGTTATTACATAATATTCTATACTCTTTCCTTTGGGGGCATTTATAAACATGATTGTCTCCTTTGACTTGTAATGAATTATAGTAAATAAAATTTATTTAATAATTACCTTTGAATTTCTCCTATTGGTCTTGCTTACTGCTATCTATACAGCATTGGATTTAAGGGAGTTACATTTATTTATGATATATAAAAATTATATACTCATGTGCTAACCCTATATTTGTTTTTGGTTTGATTTTAGAAACAAGAGTTAAAGTACACTTATATTGTGTTCATTTTCCTACTTCCATTTTCTCTGTCTACACTCCAATCTGCACTTTCTACCACATCATTCAAATTTAACTCTACTCATTCTTATTATCAGCCATCTCCATGCTACCTGTCAAATTTGATGGCCAAGATGCTATTTTTCATCATTAATTTCTAGCACCCTTTCAGACAGTAATCAATGCTACTATTTTGATCTTCTGTTTCCATTTGGCTTCTGAATAAGTCTCAGGGTTTCTTTTTACCTTATAGGTTTTCAGTTACCTCTTCTGCCTTGTTTTCTTCTTCTCTTTGTCTGGATGTTAAACATTTCTAAGACTCAATTCTTGGACCTTTGTCATTTGACATTTGTCATTTGTCATTGTCACTTACCTCCTAAAGAATTTTCTTTAACATTTTGTGTAGCTCAGATGTTCTGGCAAAGAACTGTCTTAAGATTTTGCTTGTCTGAAAAGGTTTTGTTCCTTACCTTCATTTCCAAAGTATATTTTTGTTGGGTAGAGAATTTTGGATTGCTTTTAAATTTTTGTTGTAAAAATGTCACTCCTTCATCTTCTGAATTGTACAATTCTCTACTGTTGTATTTATTGTTGTTCCTCTAATATAATGTTTTTTTCACCTTCTGTTTTGCAAAGTTTGTACTTAACATTTGTTTTTTAGCACCTCAGCTATTTGATATCTATCTTGCTTGGGTTTTTCTGAGCTTCATGGATTTATTTTGATATCTTTTATTATTTTTGAAAAATTCTTGGTTATTCTATCTACAAATATATCTTCTGCCCTATTTTTTCCTCTCCTAGGATTTCAATGATATATTAGATCATCATATATTATCCAAGAGGTCTTGGTGGTTTCTTTTGTTCTATGAATCTTTTTCTCCTGTTATTTGAGTTTACATATTTTAAAAAATAGTTTATACTGGCTTACTTTCTAGGTCATAGGTACATTTATTGCTTGTGGCAAATTAAAAGAATTTTTATCTCTGATATTGTAAATATGTGTATTTGTAACATTTCCATTTGAGTCTTTCTCATTTCTTCACTAAAATTTCCCATATTTATATTTTCCATCTTTTATGTTAAAAATGTTGGCATAACAATCATAGTTTTGAAAAACCCCCTCAGTTGATAACCCCAGCGTTTGATTCATGTCTGAGTCTAGTTGTATAGTCCGCTTTAGCTCTTGACAATCAGTTGCTTCTTCCTTGCTCTGTTTGGAGTCTCATGATTTTTGAGTGGTGACTGAGGTAAACTGTGTCTGTGGCTGGAAATGGAAAAGCCTCTCTGGTGTGAAGCATGGACTGGAGCCAGGAGCTGAGCTATCGTGGTGCATTGTTGTTGCTATTATTACTTCTACTCTATCACAGTTCTCAAAATGATCTGCTTTGTCTATTGGTTAAAGTAGGGGCCGAAACACCAGGGTATTGGCAGGTGTTTCTTCTCTACCTCTCATTCCATTTTTAAACATCCCTGCATATCTCAACCACAGAGACGACGCCTCTTGTGCTCTTGCCCTCTCCCAGGAGTAGACTGCTCTTGCTTGTTACTTGGTATTAGGTTCATGGTAGGTGCAGGGGGTCTTCTGTTGTTCTTGTCCAGTCTCAATCTTAACCTTGTTCTCTGTGTTCAAGTCTCAGGTTCAGGGCTTTCTTGGTGCTCCTGTCCACTGTCCATGGCAGAAAGTTTCTGTTTGTATCTGTGGTCAGTTTCTGGAGAGAGATTTCACTGTCCTTTCCCTGTTGGCAGCAGACCTCTATTTAGCATGATGTAGGATCCTCAGCCAGGTCTGGTGTCCTGCCTTTCCTTCACAGGTGGACCACTTTTCCTATGTCTTTCTCCAAGCAGCAATGCCCGCTGCAAGCATCTTTATCTAAGGATGTCAACATGTTTTAGGTTTGGAAAGGTTTCCTGTTTCTTCCCCAAGAGCTACAGATATTTTTTCTTCTACCCATACCCTAAAATCATCCATTCATTCCCTGTCCCTGGAGTAAAAAAAAAAAAAAAAAAAAAAAAAAAAAAAAAAAAAAAAGTTGCTTTCCTCCTCCAGAAGCCCAGGGGTTTGCTTCTGATGAGAGTGTTAAATAAATCAAAGATGACTCCTTTATCTTGGCTCTGTGTCGTTTATTTCTTCACAGCACCATTAATAGCACCATTAGCACAGAGCCAAATTAAATTTTTTGCACACTCAATGGACCAAAAATGTAGTCCATATAAGCATATTTTTAGTTATTTAGAAACTGTTTTGCATACTCCACAACATTATACCCAACATCCATGAGCCCCAGATAAAAACAAGCCCTGGTAAAAGACTCCAGGACGCGGCTGCCCTTTGCAAATCTTTTCCCCCAAGACTGCATCTTGCTGCTTCCTGGCACTGTGTGGACAACTGACAACTGTGACCCTCGCCAATTCTTCTCTCTTGGCCTTGTCTTCTCCATCTAGGTGAGGGTTTTGTGCCATTGTTTCCAGCTAATTTTACGCTGTGCTGGATACCCTCCTACCACATACACATATTCAAACCTATCAAAGTGCCACTCAAATCTCCTTTTTCTGTGATCACCTTTTGCTTAGGTGATCATAGGGTCATGCTTTTCCTTGATCAACTCTGAAATTCCTAAACTCAGTACAAGTGACAATAAGAACTAGGTGATTTGGGTGATGATTACGGAGTTCATATGGAGTTCATTGTACCCAGTCAATAAAACAACCAGCCTTAAATGATTGGAATTCAAAACTTGGAATGCTGATATTTAGATTTAGCATGGCGTTGCTCTGCTATCTCACACTCTATGGTTTCTCCCTGAGCCTCAGCATCCTGACCATGGAGTCCCATGTAGTAGTACCTGACCATGTAGCATTAGTGCAAACTCTCACCATTAGAACTGACTTTGGGGGTCATAGGAACTGAACTGTTCAGCAAGAGGGGTCAGTGCGTTGGTCTGGTGCTCCCTGAGGAGGGTGCTGTATGTGGTATGGCATGTGATCCTGAACAGGAAGATCACTTATGGACCAATTATGGGCCACTTGTGATGACTCTGTAACAGGAGCTCCCTGCAGTCAGGCTAGTGATTTGGGTATTCCAAGAGAAGAGTCTTCACCCCTGGGGACTGCCATAACAGGTACATGAGCCACTGAGGCAGACATCAGATGGAGGCCAGTCTCCTAAGCCTCATTTCTCTTTGAAATACACTCTGGGCTTGACCACTTCTCACCACTTCCTCTGCCATTGCAAGTGGCCAGCACTCCTCCAGAGTAGTCAGTTACACTGTTATGATGCTGTCGTTATAGCCTCTCCCTGGAAGGAGAGCAAGACTCCAACCCTTGGCTGAGCTAGCCAAAGTATTCCTGAAAGTGAAGGAAAACAAGACAATTTATAACCCTGTCTCTTCCAGGGTTATAAACCCTGTCCCTTCTCTGAGGGAGCAGCTGTCCTGCGGAACCAATGCTCCAATCACAGGTCATGTGCTAGGCCCCCTTTATGGCAGTTTCCTACCAGAAGTCCCCTTGCAGAGGAGCTAGAGGCCCAAAGTCCTGGGGGGAGATGACCCAGGGAGAGGACCCTGGGGAGGAGGACTGGCACTCTCCAGATGAAAAGACAGCACCATCTCCCTAGGACAGTGACTGGGATAACTTATCCCTTGCTTAGCAGTAACCACCCACAGAATAATGAAGACAGAAAAGATAGAAGAGAGCCAAGAAGGAGGGAAGCTGATTGCTGGGATAGGAAACGTGCTCTCTCTACCCTGAGAGTCAGCCTAGGAAACAAATGAGAAGGGACTAGCCTGCCTGTCTAGAATGTACCTGGTGGAGGAACACTGACCGCCATGGTGGTGGGAGCAAAAATGACATTCCCAGCAGAGGATCCTACAGAATTTGTGCAGAGGGAGCCTGGGCCCTCTCACACAGACCTTGCTGATGTGAACTTTTATGGCTTGGGGAGCTGTTCAACCTACATTAAGCCACATAACAGCCTGGCAGACTGTCAATGGAAAATGTTAGCTGAGGCCAAGGATCTCCTCCACCAGTTGGGATGTTGGAGTGAGCTTATCAGGCAACAGATGGTGTGTAGTGTGATAACCTGGCAAGTCTCGAGGAATTTGAAATGAGTCCCGAGTCTATCCAGTTGTTTCTCTGGGGCTCTCCTGAAAAATAAAAGTTCTCTTTACTGGCAACGATGGCGAATTCTAAAATGATTCAAGAATCATAAATGCCCTGGATTTAAAAGCTCAGATAACTGTGTCCCATGAATTATCCACAAACATTTAGGAAATGGCCCAAGGACTGGGACTCACATCTGAACCTCACGCCTGGGATTGGCTGAAGGACCCAGGGCCTATGCACTCGCCCACACATCTTGCTGTAGAGGATGCTCCTCAGTTCTCCTTTGTCCTGAGTTTCCTTCCCCTCCTCCTTGCTCTGTCTCTGGCGGTTCCCAGGCTCTGGGGAATTCACCACCTTAGGCAAACTCATCCAAGTGCTGCCCAATGGAGCTGGTCATGAGCTACTACCCGGTGGTGGTCATAACTCTCCTCTATCAGCCCCTAAATCCCCAAACTCACTGCAGGAGAGACAGTATAGGGAGCAAAGCTTTCTGCCCTGCCTGCCCTGCCCAGCAGTCAGCTAGCAACTTCTTCATGCCCAGGTGCCAAGGCCCTAAAGTGGTAGAGGTCACAAAGGTGAATCGTGAGGCAGACCCTGGGAAAATCTCAGGAATGCCAAGGCTTCGTCTGTTTTAAATGATAGCAGGAGATAGAATGAAGTTGCTTTTATTACACACCATGCATTCAGCTTGTTTGATGGCCAGGTTCTCCTTGAAATACACTCTGGGTTTGACCACTTCTCATCATTTCCTCTGCTATTTCTCTAGATGTAAGCACCATGACCTTTTTATTTTTTAAATTACAATCTTAAAAATCTTTATTATTGATCTTGGAACTGGAATCTCCTTGGAATCTAAGGAGTTTGCAGTTGTTGACATCTTAATATTTTCTTTTTTTAATTTTTTTTTCAGTTATACATGACAGTAGAGTATATTTTGGCTTATTTATAAGAACATGGAGTACATTTATTCTAATTAGGATACCAGTCTTGTGGTTGTACATGATGTGGAGTTTAACTGTGTTATTTATATATGTACATAGGAAAATTAGGTTAGATTCATTCCACTGTCTTTCCTAATCCTGTCTCCCTTCCCTTCCCTTCATTCCCTTTTGTTTAATCCAATGAACTTCTATTCTTTAGCAAATGTCACAAGTAATTCTTTTTTGTGGCTAATATTCCATTGTGTATATATATCACATTTTATTGATCTGTACATCTGTTGAGGGCACCTGAGTTGATTCCATAGCTTAGCTATTGTGAATTGAGCTGCTATAATCTAAATGTGACTGCATTGCTGAAGTATGCTGATTTTAAGTCCTTTGGGTATATATTGAGGAATGCAATAACTGGGCCATATTGTGGTTCCATTCCTAGTTTTCTGAGAAATCATCATACTGCTTTCCAAAGTGGTTGCACCATTTTTCAGTCCCACCAAAAAAATATATATTAGTCTATCCCTTTCCCCACATCCTCAACAATATTTATTGTTACTCGAGTGAGATGAAATCTCCATGTATTTTTAATCTGCATTCTCTAATTGCTGGAGATATATATTGACCATTCATATTTCTTCTTCTTTAAAAGTGTCTGTTCAGTTCTTTTGCCCATTTATTTCTTGGGTTATTTGTTTTTTGGCATTGTGTTTTTTTAGTTCTTTATATGTCCTGGAGATCAATGCTGTATTTGAGGTACAGGTGGCAAAGATTTTCTCCCATTCTATAGGCTCTTTTAACTTTTTTTTCTTTCTTTTTTTTTTGGGGGGGGTAGGGTATACCAGGGATTGAACTCAGGGTCACTTGGCTACTGAGTCACATCCCCAGCCCTATTTTGTATTTTATTTAGAGACAGGGTCTCACTGAGCTGTTAGTGCCTTGCTAAGTTGCTGATCAAGAGTACAAACTCTTGATCCTCCTGCCTCAGCCTCCTGAGCTGCTGGGATTTCAGGCATGTGCCTCTGGGCCCAGCCTCTCTTCACGTTTTGATTGTTTCCTTTGCTGTGAAGAAGCTTTTTAATTTGATACAATCCTATTTAATGACTCTCTATTTACTTCTTGCCCTTTGAGAGTCTTGTTGAGGAAGTCAGTGCCTAAGTCTACATGCTGGAGATTTGGGCCTACATTTTCTTCTAGTAGGTATCATGATCTAGAACTAGATCACTAAGCCTTTATTATACTTGAGATGTTTTCTTAACCTGGGGCTATAATCTCATCTCCTTCAAATATCTACATACATACCTGATGAGGAAGTCCCCAAATCTCCTATGTCATACAGTTTATCTTTGGGTGAAAAAAATAAAAAAGTAAATGCCCCTGACATATTCTAAGGAAATAGATTTCTTCTCTGTTATGCTGTGCTATAATTTACTTCTGAATATTCAACTCCTGATGTTAGCTAAGCCATGTATGCTTGTGACTTAATTAATTAAAGCTTAAACCACATTTGTGTCCCTGTCAATGTCAACTGCATGACAGTGACAGTGGTTTAATACTTATTTTCATCCTATAAATATTTCTTCTATGAAATTCCCTCTACTGTTGGTTTTGTGGAATCCATCAATCACTCAGCAGCAAGCAAAACAGAGACATTGTGGAAATCTCCACTACTCCAGTGAGCTGTCAAAAGTTTGAAAATGCTTGAGTAGCTCCAACAGTCTTGTTGATAACTTTTTGTTAATTTTTCCTTTCCTAGAAGCAGACATGGAAAATCTTATTAAAACACTTCTGTAATATTTATTTCCTTGAAAATTGATTAAAGGAAATAATGGTGTTTGGGGTACTCCTTTTCTTCAAAGTTGTCTCTTCCTCATGCTATTTATATCGTATATTGCTCTGCATGAAAGTAATTTACATTGATTTTTATATATGTTTGAAAAACTTCCTTCTCATGAGATTTTAGATTGTAATCCATCCTCATAGAGGAGACATTCAATAAATAGGATATTTTAAAAGAATCTTGAGAGCCTAAGTGGAATTAAATAACTAAAAATATAATTATTATTTTACATAATATTAGGTGTGCTAGTTCTTTAAATTATTAGAATTAGGATAACAATTTGTCTCCATTTTTCAACCAATTACTATTATTTAGATTTTTAACTAAATATTTTTGCCCTCTGTTAACACCATAGTGTTTTCCATGAAGTTAGATACTTCTAGATAATCTACCTAGCATTCTCAAATTGACTATAAATACATTACTCTATTTATTCAACTACTTGAGGGTTTTAATAGTTGTTTTTATAATATAATTAACAGCTTTCACAGTTATTACAAAAGAATTTTCCTCCTACTTTAATATGTACACATATTTACATTTCTTCCAGATGACTGAATTTTTAAACATAAAGCATAATAAATGTTTCACTCTAAGTTATTTCTAGAATGTGACCTTCATCTGATTATGAATATTTTGTTACTAACTAAAAACCTGAATGGCATGCCCATTCATATTATTAAAGTTGTTACTCTGATTAAAAATAATGGTACTAATGCACCATGATCTTGTACAAATTCAGAGGTAATAATTCTTGAATAGAATTTCAACCTTCTACAGAGAAAGTCCTAAGTTATGTCCAGAGTTTGGCAGGATTCCATGGCCAAAGCTTGACTCCAATGCATCCCAACGACCAGATACAGAACTAAGAATGAGAAAACATGCACAACTTTCTTTTACATTAAATTCATAAAAATAGAAAAATTATGTGACATAATTTCAGTCTACACATTGGAAGAGAAGATGTTAGAAGAAGCATCTGGTCATTCTGCAAAGCTTTACTGAGCATCTTCCCTGTCTCAAGCATATTCTACTAAGCAAAGGACATAGAGTCCTGCAGAAAAGACACCAAGACCCCCATTCCAGTAGGACAGACAGTATACAAATAAACAATGTTTTCCATAATGTGTTAGTCATCTTTTTGTGGCCATGACCAAAACACCTGACAAGAACAACTAAGAATAGGAGAAGTTTAATTTGGGTTCATGGTTTCAGAGGTCTCAATCCATGGTTGGCCAACTCCATCACTGTGGGCCTGAGGTGAGGCAGGACATCATGGCGGAAGGGTGTGGTGGAGGAAAGCTGCTTGGTTCATGGCAGCTGAAAAGCAGAGAGGAAGAGCAAGGCTTGAGGGATAAAATATCACTTCCAATGGCATGAACCCAGTGACCCCTTCCTCCATCCATGCCCATCCGCCTACAGGTACCACCCAGAAATCCATTAATCAAATGGATTAATCCACTGATTATGTTATAACTGTCATGATCTGATCATTTCTTCTCTGAACCTTTATACATTGCCTAACAAGAGCTTTTGGGGGAGATACCTCATAGGCAAACCATAACACATCACATAATCAGTTTCTATGACAACAAATAGTGCAATATAAAGAAATAAAAAGTGATTTCAACTTCTATATTAGGTAGTTTTGTTAGAGAAGGTTTCTCAAAGGATCTTTGACAGTTGGTTGAGTCCTAAATAAAATGAGGACATAAATTTTGTGAATGTCGGAAGGAAAAATGTTCTAAGTGGCAAGAACTGAATAATGCCCAAAGTCCTGAGGCGTGAATGTGCTTGACATATTGAACAACTGGAGGGAGACATCTATTTGAATAACTGACGTTTTACAGGTTTCAGTTACAAGGCCTTTTAAAATGTACTGAGTCCCAGAAACCTGTTTTTAACCACCGCTAGGTCAACAAAACAAAGTGTATAAATAACTACCATTAAAAAAAAAAAAAAAGCTACAGCAGATATTTTTCCCATTTTACAGAGGAAGTTAACTCTGTGGGGATGCCAGAGGCAGAGTCATGTTTTGACAGCAAACCAACTGTGCTGGTAGAAGAGAGCAAATGAGTGACACCTTGACGTAAAACTCAGAGGTGGGGGTGAGGTGGGGGGAGGTTATGGCATTTACAGGGTAATTAGAAAATGGCCAAACTGCACCTAAGCGTTTTTGGGGTTTTGAACAAATATATTACTTTGTTGTAGTTTGTAAATTTCAGTAGAATTATAATTCAGTTAGTATATTGCAGTAAATTTCATATTTAATCATATTGTAATAATTTTGTATTTAATCAGCCATTACTTAGGTATGGCTTTCAGGGCCTTGTGAGCAAAGTACTTCCTATCAATGACAGCATATGTTCAAGTGCAAGATCGAACTAAACAAATGGAGTTTAAAAAAAAAAGCAAAAAGGCAACTGTCAGTCTGTCAACTAAAGCAGGGATCTAAGATCACAGGTAGGAGAGGACAGTGCCTCTCCCACCTGACCTTTTACTTCTGTCCATAAAGCTGCTGCTCTTGCTGTTCTTAATCCAGGTCAGGTTAATCAATACTACATCATCATTCTTTCGCCTTTTTCTAGTTTAAATATCTTTTTTCTAGATTTTTTTTTAAAACTGCTTGAAAGGAAAAAGAAGGTTTAAAATACCCTTGAGGTACTTCTCATTTCCTGGCCAGCACCTAAGGGAGCTCAGATGACACCAGTATATCCTAACAGCAAGTAAAAGGCAAAATAAGTTGAAAACTCAACGACTCCTCATAGATCTAGGAGACAACTCAGGACAGGGCAACCTGCAGCCTCTGGAATTGTAGACAAGCAGACAGACAGACACAGGGAATCACAGCTTACAGATGTAGAAACCCACAGCACACAGCACCTTGCAAACAATGCCAGGGTAGGAAAATGCAAATGGTAACTGACAAAGTGCCAAAGGCATAGTGTGGACAAACCTGGGAGTTAAAGACTCCAGGGAACCAGGACACAGAAAGGCACCCAGACTTGCGTGAGCTTCGCTGCAGGACCTCTACCAGCTTCTCATGGCGCACTGTGGGGAGAATTCCCTAGGGTTTCCAACAGGGGATGGGAAAGGGATCCTTCTGAAATGCCCCAGAGCTGTGCTTCACAAAGCCTGCCCTTAGGAGAAGTGAAGGGCACAACGTCTTCCTCAGCGTCTAACTGACCCACAGGAAGGGAAATGCCCCACTCCAGCCCTCTCTTCTCTCCCTGGACCACCCAACAGGGTGGAAAAACCATATTGAAAAGCACCGTGAAGCGCATAGTCCAGTGCCCTGGCTCACAAAAACCTAATCATCAATTTACAGGACACCCCTCACCCCACACTGCACCCCCTCCTAGAAGCCTGCTGACTACATTTCCTTTACCTACAACATTAGGCTCACCTGTTGGCCGAAAATCACAGGACACTCTAAAACTCAGAAACGCAGTTTAAACCACACAAGCATCAGAACCAGCATGGCAGGAGGATGGGGATCAGGAGCTTAAGGCAGGGCTGATTCATATGTGAAAGCGTTGAGGAAACAGGCAGCCAGAGTGGAAGGAGAGACAGGCAAAGTGAGAAGCAGATATCCTGAGAGAGTCAAAAAGAAGTAAAGTTCAACAATGGAAATGAAGAATGCTCATTAATGGATTAGGCATGGCTGAGAAGAGAACCTCCTAGCTTGAGGAGATGGCCATGGAAATCTCCATATTTGAAAAGTAAAGGGGGCAGGGCAGGGAACCAGGACAAAGTGGCACAGAATATCCAAGAACTGGGGATAACTACAAAAGGAGTGATATACACATGATGAATACTACCAGAAGAAAAATAGAGAAAGAACAGAAAGTAATATTTGAGTCAGGCAGAGAGGCACACACCTGTAACCCCGGCAACACGGGAGGCTGAGGCAGAAGGATCACAAGTTCAAAGCCAGCCTGGGCAACTTCAGGAGGCCCTCAAAAACTTAGTGAGACCCTTTCTCAAAATGAAAATAAAACAAAAACGGCTGGGAATGTAACTCAGGGGTAAAATGTCCCTGATCCCATCCCTAGTATTTCCCACAAAGTAACATTTGAAACAATGACTCTGAATATCCTCAAATTAATGTCAGACAAGGAGCCACAGATTCAGAAAGTTCAGAGAACATCTACCAAGATAAATATAAAATAAAACAGACAAAACCCCCAAAAACTCCTCACCTAAATACATCACATTCAAATTGTAGAAATTCAATGATATAGAAAAAGGTCTGAATGAAGCCAGATGAATAAAAAACACTTATAAAGGAGAAAAAATAATAATTACATCTAACTTTTCAAAAACCATGCCAAGTAAGAAGAGAATGACATACTTAAAACATTAAGACCCCCAAACCCCTCAAAGCTTAGAATTCTGTGTTCTGCAACATTATCCCTCAAAACTGAAGAAGTATCTTCTCAGACAAATAGTAAAAGTTCATTGCCAGAAGAATTACCTTTCAAAAAATGTTAAATATAGTTCTTCAGAAAGAAGGAAGATGGTATAGGTAGGAAACCTGGATCTATATAAAGAAAGGAAGGGTATCAGAAGATAAATAAATGAAGAATATGGCAAAGCTTTCTTTAATATACCAGAAAACAGTTATTCAAAATAATAATAGCAATAATGTATTTGATTATATGTTCTTCTCTGTGTCTCTCTGTGTGTTTATGCATGCTTATGTATAGGTGGAATGAATGGCAGCAAGATTTAAGGGATGGGAGAGAAGAGTTAGAAATTTTGTTATGTGCAAGTACTTGTAAAGTACATAAAGCATTATGGTATATTTGAAAGTGGATTTAAATTAGCTAAATGTGTATTGCAATTTCTAAGGCAACTAGTAAATGATGTTTTTAAAAAGGCATATAATTGATATGCTAAGAAATAAAACAAAGTGAAATCCTATAAAATGTTCAAAGTCATAAATGGTAGAAAAAAAAGTCAAAGACAAAAATAAAAAACGGCAACAAATTGAAAACATTAACAAATATGATAAACATGAATCCTACTTTATTGATAATTACATTGAGTGTCAATGGTCTAAATGTACCAATTAAAAGAAGAAATTGAATGAAAAAAAGAAGACCCAATTATATATCGTCTACAAGAAATCCACTTTTCAAAGGACAAATATAGATGAAAAGTAAAATAATAAAGTTGTACTGTGCTAATCAAAAGAAAATTAAAATAAACATGACATTTTTAGAACCAGATTCAGAGCAAGGAAGGATATCAAGGATAAAGAGGGTCACTACCAAAGAACAAAGCTGTCAGTTCTCCAGAAGACATATCAGCTCCTAAAGTGTCTAACAACAGAATGTCAAAATGATGAGCCCAAAACTAATAAAACTGAAGGGAAAAATGGATGAATCCACTTTTATATTTGGAGATGTCATCATTTTTCTATAAGAAATAGATAAGATTCATCAAGCAGAAAATCAGTAAGACACAGTGAAATTTAACAATACTATCAATCACCGGTCTATAATTGACATGAATAATCCACTGCATTCGACAACAGTAGAATTTACTTTCTTCTCAAGGTCACATGGAACATTCAGCAAGACAGACCACATTCTGGGCCCCAAAATATACTTTATAAAGTAATAGAAAGATAACTGGGAAAAATCTCAAAATACTTAGAGGTTAAATACACTTCTAAATAACACATTCCAGTTAATAAATCTCAAGAAAATTTTAAAAATATTTTGAACAAAATGAAAATTAAAAACATCAAAATTTGTATGATGTAGCCAAAACAGTTCCTAAGGGCAAATTTGTAGAATGAAATATACAGAAAAGAAGGTCTAAAATCAATAATGTAAGCTTCCATTTTAGGAGATGAAAAAAAAAAAGAGGAGCAATTAAATTCAAAGGAAGGAGAAGAAAAAATAATAAATATTAGAAGAGAAATCTATGCAATTAAAATAGGATACTAACAGAAAAAAAATCAATAAAACCAAAATCTGTCTCTCCAGAAATAAATTAGATCATACACCTCTAAACAACAAATAAAAAAGAGATGGTGCATTAACTAATGATATCAGATGTGTAAAAGAGGACATCTTTATAGATCTCATAGACATCAAAGAATAATCAACTCTATACCCACAAATTTGATAATCATATGAAATGGACCAATTCTTTGAGAGATAATATTCTAAAACTCACACAGGAAGAAATAAAAAATATCAATAGCCCTATATCTGTCAAAGACATTGAACCAATGATGAGTAACCTTCCAAAACAGAAAGTACTAGACCCAGGTGGTTTTAACCGGTTAATTCTACCAAAACAGTTAATGTAAAATTATCTCGATACTCTACAATCTCTTTGAGAAGATAGAAAGAACACTTCCTAAATTATTCTGTAGGCCCAGGGTTATCTTAATACCAAAATGCAAGAAAAGAAAACAGCAGACTATTCTCGTTCATGGGAATAGTATAAAAATCACCACAAAGTATCAGTGAATCAAATCCAGCAATGTGTTAAAAAAAAAAATCATGCGCCATGATGAAGCGGAATTTATCTGAGGTATGCAGACCTGGATCAATAAATGTAAATCATCATATTAATGAGCGAAAGAATAAAAAAATCACAATTATATCAAAGGCATATAGAAGTATTTGAAAAGATCCAACACCCATTTATAATAATGACTCTCACCAAACTAAAAATAATGGGGAACTTCTACAACTTGATAAAGACCATATACAAAAAAACCCTACATTTAACATCACACTTGTGAGGAATGTGCAGCTTTCCAGTAACATCAACAGCCAGGCAAGGATGTCTCTTTTCACCTTGTAATTGCTTTTCATCATTGAACTGGAAGTCCTCATCAATACAATAAGCCAAGAATAAAAGGCATAGAAATCAGAGAAGAAGAAATAAAATTCTTTGCTTCCTGATGATTTGATTCTATATAAAAGTCCAAAGAACCACAGCTACCACCCCAAAACAATGAAAAGTCATCTCCTGAACTTAATAAGTGATTGAATCCAGATTGCAGGTTACAAGGTTAACATATAAAGGTCAGTTACTTTCCTATATGCCAACAACCAACAACTAGAACTTTAAATTAAAAACACATTATCCAGGCTGGGGTGGTAGCTCAGTGGTACACATGCATGAGGCCCTGGGTTCGGTCCTCAGCACCACATAAAAAAAAAATAAATAAATAAAATTAAGATATTTTAAAAGCACATTATCCTTTAAATTACCATCTAAAAAATAAATACTTAGGTATAAAACTAAAAAATATAGATTAAAACCATATACGAAGAAAACTACAAAAGTATAATGAAAGACATCAAAGAGCTAAGTAAAGAGCCTATCATGTTATTGGCTAGGAAGATTCAATATTGTAAAAGAAGTTCATTGTTCCCAACTTGATCTGTAGATTAAGGGAAATCTAAATCAAAATCTTAGCAAGTTATTTTGTGGACATTAGCAAACTGATTCTAAAGTTTATATGAAGAGGCAAAAGACTGAGAATGACCAGCTCCATATTAAAAGAGGAGAACAAAGTTGGCAACTCATACTATACAACTGTGAGTCTTAGTGTAAAGTGACAGTGGTGAAGACAGTGTAGTGGTGAAATAACAAACCAGTCCAATGGAACAGAAGACTCAGAAAGAGACTAAGATAGAGATTATCAGGTCATCTTTGACAGAAAAGCAAAAGCAATACAATAGAGATAAGACAGTCTTTTCGGTTAATGGTGCTAAAACAACTAGACATACTCATGCAAACAAGTGTATCTAGACAGAGAACTCACACCTGTCACAGAAATTAACTACAATGAATCATAGATGTAAATGTAAAAAGCACAGCTATAAAAGTCCTAGGAGATAGGGTTAGGGAAAATATAGATTCCATCGGGTACTCAGTGACAAAATTTTAAGATATAACACCAAAGGTACAATCTGTGGAAAACTATAAGTGATAATTTGGATTTCATTGAAATTAAAAACCTTTATGCCTTGCAGAAGTTTGAAAATAAAAGTTATAGACTGGAAGAAAATATTTGGGAAAGATACATATAATAAAGGAACTCTATCCAAAATATACATGGAACTCTTAAAATTAAACAATAAGAATTAAAAAAATAATTAAACAAGAATTTAAAAAAAACTTATTTTAAAATGGGCAAAAGACCTGAACAGAAACCTTATTAAAGAATTTATACAAATGGCAAAAGTACATATGAAAAGATGTGCAACATTATATTAAATTAAGGAATTAAATCAAAATAAACAATGTGAAACCTCTACACACCTATCAGAATGGCCCAAGTCCCAGATACTCCAACTGCCAATAAGCAGATGGCATCAAAGGAACTCTCATTCATTGGTAGTTGGAATGTGAAATGATTGGTCACTTTAAATGACATTTTGACAATTTATTAGAAAAGTGAACATACTGTTATCATATGATCCAGTAATCTCCCTCCTTAGTATTTACCCAAAGGAATGGAAACATTATGTCCATATATAAACTGCATACACATATTTATAGTGGCTTTATTTATAATCGCAAAATGTGGATGCAAGCAGAATGTCCTTCGCTTGGTAAATGGATAAACAAACTGTGGGGCTTCTCCCAAATGGAATATTATTCAGTACTAAGTTGAAAAGGGCTACCATCTATGAAACGACATAGGGGAAGCTGAAGGTGTATTGCCAGGTGGAAGAAGCCAAACTGAAAAGGCTATGTAATGTATAATTCCAACGATGTGACATTCTAGAAAAGGCAAAGCGATGACGATAATAGAGATATCAGTGGTTGCCAGTGGGCAGTGAGGAGGAAGAGCTGAACAGGCAGGGCACAGAAGATCTGCAGGGCAAAGAGACTCTTTCTTCTGTGTGATGCCACCATGGTAGACCCATGTCCTCATGCACTTATCAGGATCCAGAGAAGGTATACCACTCAGAGAGGGTAAACTCTGCACTTTGGGGTGATTGATGTTCCAGTGTAGGTTTGACAATGGTGACAAAGGTGCCACTGTGACCAGGAAGTTGTAAGAACGTATTCAGGGGCTACATGAAGACTCTTCCTCTCTTCCTACTTTCTGCTCAGTTTTGCTATGAATCTAAAATTGCTCTTAGAAATGAAGTTTATTTAAAAATAATTGAACAGTAAATTCTCAAAATACTTTTTCAAAACACTTTCTGATGTTTTTGTTGTTGTTGCTGCTGTGATTAATTGCTTTCTATGTCAGCTGCAGACCATACAGGCTGTGTACACTGGGGAAGACCACTGAGTTTTCAGTGAAGGCTCTATGGCTTTCATCTTACTTCCTCCTCTCCACTCCTATCCCAATTCTTAGTGGACTAGAGGTTTTTGTGTATTTGTTTGTTTTGTTTTGTTTTACTGGTAGGCTATCGAATCTAGTCCCAGCCCTTTTGGAGTGTCCAGGTGACTGGCTGCTCAAACCCAAGCTCCACTGCTTGTTTATTGCGTGGCTTTTGTAAATTTACTTACCTACTCTAAGGCTCATTCTTTCCAGATAGAGGATTTCAGGAAAAAGTACATAACATTTTTTTTTTTTTTTTTTTGCTGTTGTGAAACACCAAGCTAATTTTCAGTTCATATTTTAATACGGGCATTGCCACTGAAGGGTAAATTGGTCTTGTTCTGAAAAGTCTATGTAAATCCCTGATCCACGTTCATTGCTTGAACATATTTATATAATATATTATAAAATATATTTTATATATATAATGCATGTTTTATTTTTTAGTTAGATTCATTTACTGATTGCTAAATATTTACTTATTGCACAAAAATTATACTTCTTTTGTGACCCCATAAGATAGAACAAGAAAAAATTTTGCACTTCACAATAGGAAACTCTTTTGTGAGAGTAAGGGTACCCTCTGTGTTCTGAACTTCAGCTTCTTCATTTATCAAACCAGAAAGATGAGACCAATATCAAAGCATGGTGGCAAAGATTAAATGTGATTCAGAATGCCCAGCACTAACTAGAAATCCCTGCTCTTCTCTTTCCTTTCTCTTATCCCAGTGTATTTAGAGAAGAAAGGTCCTATTTTCCTATTTTCACCTTCTGCTTTAATGGATATCTATTCTGGAAAAGCTAAGGCCAATACAAAAATAAAGCACGTAATTGAGAACAGAATTTTGTCAGAAAATTATAAATATTCCACCACCATCCTAATACCTTTCTGTGGGTGGGGGGAGATGGAAGGTGAAAGAGAAAGAGTTAGGAGAGTGGAAAGAAATATAGAGAGACACAACCCTCCCCATCGAGGAAGGAGCAACATTACCTCCTTCAAGTAGGCGTGCATGGGGGTGAATGGCTAAGCAGTCAGAAACAGTGAATGGAGATGTGAAATGGAAAATAGAATTCCCGTGCCAGCTTCCCGAGTCTGCCCCAGAATGAGAGTATTTCCTCCTGTCGAGGGTGAACATGAGTATGTGAAACAACTATCAGGAAGGAATCAGCCTGCCTTGCAGCCAATAAGCCTGAGTTGGAATTATTACATTGTCACTTACCAGATATGTGGCTATCAGCAATCCTACACTTGTGAATCTCAATTTCTTTATCAGTGAAATCAAGAGTCATAGCTGCTTCACAGTGTTACTGAGAGGGGTGAGACAGCGGACATGCATGAAAAGATAAATGCTGACTGCCAATCAGGAGGCTCATGCAAGCCTGTCAGAACACACCAGGGTCTCAGCGGGAGAACATTTCCTTTCCTTGCTACTCTATGCTGCTGCAATGGAAAACCCAATTTTTAGATCAGCACCAATTAGAATAGGATAAATTCACTTATACGAATAGTTGATTGCAAAATATCTATTGTTTTTTGTTTATAATTTCCATGTTAAGAAAAACCTTTTTTTTTTTTTAAGTACAGGAAATTGACCTAGGAGAGCTTTATTACTGGGCCACATCCTCAGCCCTTTTTATTTTTTGAGGCAGGATCTTAAACTTGCAGTGTTCCTGCCTCAGCCTCCTGAGTAAGCTGGGATTACAGGTGTGTGTTACCATGCCTGTCAATAGAAGGTTTATAAGTGCAAACTGATTTGCACGTTTAATCAGGTTTCTAAAGACGAAGTGAATATTAGAAAAGTGCATTCGATCCTAAATTTCCAGGGAATATTATAAAGGCTTAGTTCTATATTCTGTTTCCAATCAGGGATGTTAGGAAGAGCATGTGGTTATCTTCTTGATGTCTATTCTATAGAGTTCCTTGCTCTTAATTTTGTCATTTTAGTATGGCTCTAAAATTGATTTATTTATCATATCCCTTTAAAATATTATTTTCCTTAAAGAGAAGCAGAACAGTTCAAAGTGAAGTGGCATGTTTGTGGTGTACATAACACAGTGTCCCCCTTCTCTGTCTTGGAAGACATGACTAATCAACAAACGGAATCTTGGCCCCAGAATCCTTCACAACCCAGTATTTCAAGCAGACATTACCAATCTACCTCCATTTGGCAAGTAAAATGAAACCTAAATGTCGCCCTGTTTGTAGGGAGATAAATGCATGGGGGAGTTAATAGGATTATTTTACTCTCAACTGTTTAATAAGAGTTCCTAGACAGATCCCACAACCTGTCCAAGATTTACTTTTCACATCTGAAAAGTAGTTAATAGTGGTGGCTTTGTGGTATTCTTTCCCAGAATTTCCTTTCCTGTATGTTCCTAGTTGGCATTGGCCAGAAGAGAGGCTCCTGTGGGAGGTGAGGAGGGAGCAGTGAGGCAGCAGCCACTGTGTAGGTCACACAAGTTGTCACTGTTCTGCTGCTTCACCTGGCTGGCAGGAGGCAGTGGAGGGCCTGCAGTAGCTGACCTTGTCACAGATGCTCTCTCGGCTTCCCCACACCCTGGACCAGGTAGGAGTGTTTAGTTCTGTGACAAGAGCCTGGCTCCTGTGAGATATCCTCATCAACAAGACCAGAGGCAACAAAAATTGATGTGGGTTTCAAGCTGTCCTTCAGCTTCTGTGTCTGGGCTCCCATTCCATCTTCCTCTCACCCGCCCCACATCCACCTTGCCTTCCCAACTGCCCAGCATCAGATGCAAAAGCAAAAACCTGACAGAGACTAGGCCCCGGTCACATAAGATAAAGTCCCTTTACAAAATGCACATCTACCTAGTGATTCTGCTTCTGTGAATGAAAAATCACCTGTCCTAAAATCGTTTCATTTCTCCTTACGTATGGGAGGCCCAATTTAGAATGGCTGGTTGCCCAGATTTTGTAGTTTAGGCAAACCTAGGTTCAGATTTTAGCTCTGAGAGTTGCTATTCATGTGTCTATAGATAAGTCTCAAGCCCCTTTGAGCTGCAGATTTCTTATCTGTAACACAAAGACAATAATATTTACCCCTATTTAAGGTAACTATGAGGCTAAATGAAATTATAGAACACAGCATAATGCCTAAAGCTTAACAGTTTTAACAAAACACTGAATACAGTATTTTAGTCTTATTTCATTTTTAATTAGCAGAGGATGCTAAAATAACAAATCTAAACATCTCTTTGATTAGGTTTGCTGTAAATAAACCACCTGAGGAAAAAATCTAAGTAATGTCATTTACAAAATGTATGTTGCTTTCATATCCATTTTGATTTTTTTCCTTTAAGCTATAATTTAATATTCTGATTTATAGTTTATTATTTAAAACAAATTAGCTGCTTTGCAGTTGGAAGCACAATACTTACTTCTTGATGCCTCTTCCTTCTTATGCTGCCCTAAGTCTGTGTCTGTGTTGTACAATAGAAAGTGCACCCAGAGAACTGCAAGGTCCTGAATTTGCTGTTCCTGCCAGGTGACTTGCAAACAATGTAGCATTACCAGAAACGGCTTCCTTCTCTGTGAAATGAGGATGATACTTCCTGTGGCCACCTGTCTTGAAGGTATACTGCAGGGGTGAAGTGTGAAGAAACACTGGGAACTTCAAATGCTATGCAAATATAATGAGGTCACTATTATGAGAAGTGTTCTCATTAAAGTTCAATCTGAACTGTCCTCGTGCCTCTGTTCAGTTGGGTGATAGCACTATTTATTTTCCATGTCATGACAATGGCTAGGGAAGCCTAAGGTCCAGAGGAAGTCAAGGCTTGCTCCTACTACCCAAAATGATAGCAACAGAGCATAGTATGTACATTGATTCGTCCACCTCTTGGAACATGCAGAGAGAAAGACAGAATCCCCATACGTCCCACCATATTTATTTTATATTGTAGGTGTTCATTTTGCATGAATGTGTAATTGAATGTTAGCACTAAAAACTGTTAACGCACATTTATTTGATACCTGGAATGATCAAAGTACTTGACGAGGTGTGGTAAGATTTCCAAAGATGAATTCAACAACATCTCTGTCCTGAAAGAGTAGTAGACATGGGAGGGGGAGCAGGAATGGATCATGCTGCCCATTCAAAAGCTTTATAATTCACAATGGAGAGCAAATGTCAGCATCCACAGGAAACCCCAGTTTAGATAATCTCTATCTCCTTCTCGCAAAAAGAGTTTTTATATGACTTTTAATTTCCACTACCACATTTATTGAAATTGAAGTAGGTCATTTTTTAACTCAACCCCAACTTAGGCAGTTAAGCCAAGGTTGGATATTTGATCAAAATGACTACAAACAGAACATGAAGGACAAGATGGCTCAGAGGAGGGAGGCTGCTCAGAGGCTGACGAGAGAGGGTAAGTCCTAACACATCTGTTTCTTGATCATATTTGTGTAGAGAAAAATGGCATTCTTGATCAACCTAGGCCATTTAGACAACGACACAAGATAATGTGAGGAAAAGTGACTTTCTTAGAGGAGTTAGCAATATTTTAGAGAGGAAGTCTAGTCTCAGTATTGGGAAATGCCAAGTTTTAGTGGGGACTGTTTCAGATAATTTCTGATTATTCTCAGTTCAAACAACATTTTTGAAGACTTGTCTTCCAGCTTTCAGATCAATATGTGCTTTGCTTCAACTAAACCTAGAGGGCATACAAGTCTCCAGCCGACTGTCTTGCTACGTAGGAAGATCCATTCCAGATCTCTCCAATGTCCCCTTCCCAATCCCTGGGACAGTTTCTTATAAGTGAAGATTCACTTTATCTTCTTTAATTATGGCTTCCGATTTGTTATTGCTCTCTAGAGGAACATTATTGATTGCAGTTTATTGATTTTTTGAAATATTTTATTTCTAATAGTTCACATTCAAAAAGTGAATAAAGAATAAGTGCCCCGTACAGTGGATAACTAAAGTAACTATGTAATCAACCCCCATTTAAAAAAAAAAAGAAACAAAAGAATAAAATATTGTATCACAGAAACTCTTCATACATGATTCTCTTGGATTTTCTATGTAGAAAATCAAATTTCTCACTAGAAAAAATTCATTTCTTGCTATCTTATTATTTGTCATTCTAATTTTGTCAAACTCTATAGGACCTAGATTATTACATGGACTAAAGATTTGGATGTATGTATTTATTTATTTTAATATTTTAAATTTAATAGATAAGAAGCCTAAGTAGGAATTTTGACATACTAGATCTCTCCAGATAGAAACTGGCAGGTGGCATCTCTCCTATGATTACAAAATCCCTTTTAGTACTGTGGATTAGTAGTGACCTGCTTCTAATTTATTTTGGCGTCATTACTCTTCATTAACAATGATAACATTTCTATTCTTTTATACAATAAACATCAATTCAGCAATTAAAAAACAGACTCCCTTATCAAAAATGATAGAACTGGAAAAATAAAACATACACACATGGCTTAAAAATTTACTAATTTTTTTGATAATGGTATAGTAATTAAATAATGATAAGGGCAATAAATGCTTGCAGTTTTCTTGTTAGATGGTATGTAGAGAGAAAGATGATTTATAGCTGGACTGCAAATGCTAGATCTTTATCCGTGGAGCTCCTGGATATCTGGTTTTAGTTTTGGCAAAGATAATGGCAGTGGTATTTATGATGTGCTGCTTAGGATCCAGAACCTCTCTGGTGACTCCAGGGTCAGTTGCTTGCTGATGGTTTGCAACTGGCCTAACCAGTTCCATAACCTGCATTGATTATCTAAAGAGCCACAGAGAGCTTTGGGGGGAATTTCTCCCTGAGTTTCCCTGACCAGATCTTCTGGTTTAAACCAGAGGCTCAGTCAGTCCCTGGTACAGAGATAAGGCCCTGGGAGTTTGTGCTGGGGTTTATGCTGGGGGAATGTGTCTCCAATATACAATGCCTGTGAGGATTTTCTTTCTCCTCCTATCCTATATCCTTTGCCTTTTAATAAAACCTCACAGGAGGAAAATCTATTGGGCCTAGTAAATACTTTTCAAAATACCCTAACCTTTGCTGGGGATGTCGTTTGTTGGTAGAGCACTTGCCCCGCATACATGAAGCTCTAGGTTCAATCCCCAGTACTGCAGGAAAAAAGACCAAAAATAACAACAAAATGCCCCCACTGAGGAGTACCATAGTTAGTGGCCCTGACAGGAGATTTGATAAGACCCTGTTCCCTGTGTAATTTAGATAATGGCAGCTAAGGTACTGTTTAGGAGAAAGGAAGGGGGTGGGGGAAGGAAGTGCTGTTTTCAACTGGCTTCTGACCATCCACTGCTAGGCTGAGGTCACAAAATCATTCCCTTGGCTGATGGGCAGAAAATCAGAGGAGGTAACTGAATAGGCAACAAAAGAAGTCTAAACTGAAGGGAAGACAGCTGGGAGCAGGTGCTTTGGCTGTTCCCTTCTATTCTAGGCTGAGTGAAGATCACAGAGAAGCAGAGTGAAGCTCCTAGAGCCAATATGTTGGGGCCTGTGTCCTCCCCAAGAGGAGGAGGGAGTGACCACAGGGAACTGGGCAGGTGTTTTCCTGGGCTTGAATCTGGCTCTTTACTACTTTTTGAATCCATTTTTTTTTTTAAAGAGAGAGTGAGAGAGAGAGAGGGGGACAGAGAGAGAGAGAATTTTAACATTTATTTATTTTTTCCTTAGTTCTCGGCGGACACAACATCTTTGTTGGTATGTGGTGCTGAGGATCGAACCTGGGCCGCACGCATGCCAGGCGAGCGCGCTACCGCTTGAGCCACATCCCCAGCCCATTTTTGAATCCATTTTGCAGCTCCATTTGCAATTGCTCTTGAAATGGCAACTGAGTTTTGGGGGGTTAAGGGTGACTTCATATTGGTCTTATTCAGAATCCTAAACTGGTTTGCCGCTTTCCCAGAATTGTGGTTGGAGAGTGAACTTCCACTCTTGATGAGTTGTATAAAAATCAAAACTACATGGTTCATGAACTGAAAGAGGGTATTACTCCACTCTCTGAGATTTAAGTGGGAGAGTTCTAGGGCTCCTGAAATGCTGAGTAGCTGGTACTGTCACATGGGTTTGAGCACGATGGACACCCAATATGTCAGGTGATGACTGCCCTTGTGACTTGTAAGGGAGGGATTTCCAAGTCTGTGGGCTCCTGAGTCACCTTCCTACTCGGAGGACAACCTGTTGTAAGAGAAGCCATCTCCTTGCACAGCTCCTCCAAGTGGGGTTTAATGATAGGAAAGGGATTCGAGTTTTCAAAAGAAATGAGACAATCAGCATACAAGGGATGAAATAAACCTGTGGCAATTGAACCAGGCAAAATTTTTATATTTCATGGTTGATTAAGAATGGTATGAAAAAGGAGTAAGTACATGGAGTGGGTACTAAAATGTTAATGAACCGCTATAAAAGATTATGAAAACTCCAACATCGACTCCTCAGAGTATGAAATGACCAAGATGGATTCACTCAATTTGTCCTAGATGTGATGGATTAAAAATGTAAGTACTACACAAGAAAAGTGTCTCAAATGTCTTCAGAGCCTACTCCAGTGGAATAAGTGTAAAGACAGGATTATGATGGAGGAATGGGAAAACTGAATCCCTTGGAAACCCTTCCCAACCTTCCCCAGCCAAAATGGGAAGCCATTTGCATTGGTGTGGATCAAGTGATCTGCAAGTGGTAGAGACACTCTAAACCTGCTAATGAAGTGTTAATGGGCAACACAATTAAATTAGAGGACTCAAGGTGTTGTGAATTGTAAGTATGCTTCAAAGTGGAGATTTGTGAAAGCAAATTGTGCATGGTTGTAGGCCATTTTCTTACTTTTATTGAAACCTACCATTGTAAAGACTGTGAAGTCTGAATGGGGACGGGTCCCTTATCCAAATCACTGGGAAAGGGATTTTCTGGTCTCCTCCTCCTCCTGTTTGAATTAGGCATGCTGGATAGGAAACCTTTAGAATTTCCTGAGCCTATCCAAATTGGTTAATTTAAAACAATATAGGATATCCTAGAAAGCATACAGAAATTGTGGCCTTAATTACAGATCAAATGTGCATTCATATTAGTGTTCACACACTCCTTGTATCATAGGCCAGTATGACCTACAAGCAAAGCCCACAGATCCTGGAGGTCACTGTGGATGGTAGGAACTAAATGATATGATGATGGTCTGGGAAGTTTTTGTGCTGACTGGAGCGCCTGGTGTAAAGGTCTGCTACTGCCACCCAGCGGCAACAGCTAGGATTTTGAACTCAGAGCCATTGGGCTGTCAATGTGATTTGGAGAATGGTCCTTCAATGACCAAAAGACAAAAGGAACATTGGGTTGGGTACCTTGTTATGAAAAATCTTAAGGACCTGAAGGGAGAATTTAAGTGGGAAACGTTGATGTCCATGAAAAACTCTCCTGGTTTCTGAGTGGACTTAGACAAAAGAGTAAAAGTCCTCATCTATACTTGAAGGTCTACAAAACAGCAATCAGCAGCCACAGAGGCATTCAATCAGTGCAGCAAGGGGAAAGATAGATATCCAACTATCTCCCTCAGAGGCTTGAACAGTGAGTGAAAATTTCTGTTTGTCAACAGGAACGTTAGAGATTAAGTACGGCCATGAACCCACTTTAAAGCGATCTGGGCCCACCTATTGCTGGCAGGTTTTGCTGCTTTGTGGGGGACACCAGTGGGTCTTCATGGGGCTAGGTACTCATTTTGAATTCGGACTTGCTTATCTAACAGCAAAGAAAACTCTTCTAATACCACATAAGCCTAAAGAAGAAAATACTACTTGGGAGTTCCTGCTTATCTATTATCTAATAGGCAAAATTTTTATATTTATAATCAAAGAATCAATTTTGTACTCTTCAACCTGTGCTAAAAAGCATCCTGTACTAGGAAGTTTAGTACCTACCCAGAATGGACGAACAACTGGAATGGGCAATCATTTAAGCAGTTGCTTACTAAATTAGAGATGATAATAGACTGAAAGGATATCTCCCAGGATGGACCAAAGGTGTGTGAAAATGTGTGGAAGGAAAGCAGTTTGCCTCTGAGTAGACTGTTTAGATATTGTGGAGAAGATAGAGAAGGGGGCATCTAGCAACTTCTGTCACCTTTTCCTTTTCTAGAATTTTTTTCTCTGCCTGATCCTGCCATGCTAGGGCTTGGGTTGCACTTAAGTGTTTCAGAATATGAATCAATTTCAAAATGACAGTGTCCCTAGATGTCATTAGAGGACGTACCACTTCCTAAGGGAATGAGGAGTTGTTGTTTCTCCTCCCTTGTCTAAGATGGGAGAATTTAAGTGGGAAATGTTGATGCTTTCCTATCGAGTGGAAAAGACTGTCCTAGGAGCTTGCATCTGACCAGTCCTGTTCCATCTGACTGAAATGGACAAAGGGGAAGGCATTGGAAAGACTCACGTTGTTACCACCTCTCTGGGCCAAGTCCTCTGCTGAAATTTGTTGTCCTCCAGGCGTAAAAGGAGAATGTGGGTGAAAATCAATAATGGCTTCAAGGAGAGGAAATTGCCTGGTAACCTAACAGGAGTTAGTAAGTGGATAGTGCTCTGGAGGAAAATCTAGACAAAAAAGGATTCTTCCTTAGATGCACATAAGGGTCCTTGAATCTGAAGGTTTAGGACGGGCTCCAGAAAACTGAAGAGTCATCAACCTGGGTTCATCTGTATGAAGTGTCTCAATGGCATTAGCACCACCCTGTGGAGACATGTTTTGGGTTGTAATATGCAGGGAAGAGTCACAGATCACTGTAATTATTAAACCAGCCTGTTGGGGAAGATGCATAGACATGATGAATAAATGTGTGGCATGTCAATTTATCATAGTATCCAGTGCATATAATCCATGTTTTTGTAACAGAAATCATCAAAATAAAGAATATTTGTCAAACATATACCAATGTCAGATACCAATGTCAGCTAGGAGTGACTTGGTGGACTTATATACCAACTTATGACAGTCTCAGTATCTACAAAGGGAATCTTGGGGAATCTCTTTGGCATATTCAAACTAAAATAAATTAGGAGATGACTATTTTTTTTTTTTTTTCTTTTTTTTTTTTTTATTGGTCGTTCATAACATTACATAGTTCTTAATACATCATATTACACGGTTTGATTCAAGTGGATTATGAACTCCCGCTTTTACCCCGTATACAAATTGCTGTATCACATCAGTTAGGAGATGACTATTGATCATTTGCTATTATCCTCAGGAATCTATCATTTTGCATCCAAAGTATGTACTTAAATTGTTCTCAATAAGTACTTTACAGCAAGAGCCTATTTGGTGGCTAATTTAACATTGGCCAAAACACTTTAAAAGAGACCTGAGTGAAACTTGCAAAGGACAAGGACTCTTAGGACAAGTCAAATTTGTTTTTACTACTGTGTGTGTGTGTGTGTGTGTGTGTGTGTGTGTGTGTGTCTGATAGTGAAGTCAGTTGAACTGAGAGCCTATTACACTCAACCAAATTTTTACCACTGGGAGAAAGACGGACATTACTAAAAATTAGATTCATTGGTAAACCTTGTAGTGTCAAACGCAGTAGACAGCTAGGTTTACAAAGAATCTAGAACAATGGAGATTGGCCTTTATGCACCAGTCCCTGCAACTAAGGGTATGTGGACAAGGTCACTTTATCTGGGAAGGCTGGGGAAGTACTATTGTAATTTTAACTGACTTGTTTTGTAATATTAATATAACTCATAATTGAATTGCTATTTGGTATATTACTTGTATAATTTGTAAAGTTAATTCAATGATTTTTACTAAACCAATGATAATATTGGTATTAATGATCAAACATATTGAGAGACTGAATCTGAAACTCTACAAATGTTCTTCCAGTGGAAGCTGACTGGGCAGAGGAGGAGCCAGGATTTAGTTAATAATGGATTAATAAGTGGTCTGGTTGAATCAATCCATTAATGACTTTCACGAAATTCACATTTCAGTGGCATAAAGAGGTAAATGATTGTTAGGCTTGTGCATGCTTATGAAAAAGTTTGTGCTGGAGTCTTCTGAGATCATTGGTTAACTCAAAAGTTCCTTTATAATGATGGATGCCTACCCCTCTTTGATGATACAGGTAATTAATATGTTGGCAGTTGTTCTCTCCTTTATTCTGAAGGGACATGAAAGACATAAGAGAAGGAACATTCAGAAGCAATTTATACCTACCATGCCTTGACCAAGAGAGAGGGCGGGCTGTGGGGAGAGAGCTACTTGACAGCTGATCTGTAAGTTCTCTTTGTATTTACCTTTGCATATAGATGGATGTCTGGATAGTTTTGACTCTTAACCAAGATAAGATAATGACATCTGTCTGCACTGTTTAGAATCTGAAACATCCCTGGCCAACCCCAAGGTTAGCCTCTTTACTAATGGGTAGGCAACTGGCCTAATAGGTTTGATAAGCCTGGTCTGACTGAAAGAGCCTCTGGGATTTTTACCAGTATTCATCTGAAACCAAGATGCCTAGTACAGATTTTAGTGATTCAAATCGTGGCCTCAGCCTGGTCCTGCTGGGCAGAGAGACTGGTGGGGAGTTTGAGCTACATGATCTCCCTCTGACCTCTGATGCTTACTTACTTGAGTTCTCTTTCTTTGGCTGTGACGTATCATTTGTCTTAATAGTAAAAGCTTCAATTGAGTACACTCTGTGGACTGTGCAAGGAATTACAAATATCCAAATTATATATATATATATAGACACATTTACATGTTTTGTTTGGAAAAGGGTGGATTTATCAAAGCAGTTCTTGTAAAACACATATGATTTGGGTTAATTACTTTTAACAGTAGGTGGACACTAGGGTCACCAGTCAGAGCCAGTAATGCACAGCACCATATGGGTTTGAGATAGGATGAACTCTAGCAACCCCATAAAGCAGGGAAGTAGACTGGCCAAGCAAGGAAAATAAAAATCAACCCCAGGGAAAGCCAAATTATCCTTTAAGTCCTGAGGTCTTTTTTGACTTTTTAAAAATCCACTTTTGAGCCTTCTAATAGTTGCTTTTAAATTTTGTTCAAGGTTTTACGTTTTTAATTAACAGAAGAAAAAAGGCAGATGGTGTCTAATCCATCCTGTGAATCACGGGAAGGCCCACTGAGATCTTTAAAGCATAATTCCAAATGTGTGACTCTACTTACCCCCCAGTGGGTTGCTGTCACCAACCTCCTCATGAGGTCAAGCCTCTCTTCCTGCTCTTGACTGCTCTCTCCTTTGCTCTGTCCTCCTGGACCACAGTGAATTATTCCTGTTCCTGGAAGAGGCCGAGTCCGGCTCCACTGAAGGCTTTTCTCCTTCCAGTCCTTCTCCCTGAAGCACTGTTTGTCCAGGTAGAGTACCACACACCTGGCTTATTCTGACTACTGTAGAGGAACAGAGCTGATGAGATCTTGCCCAACCATGTATAGGATCAAGAAGCCGATGACCAAAGAAACCAAAAGAGGTATTGGGAGATAATCTACAATATATTTCTTATTGGAACTTGTACGCAACCTCTTGAATAAGAATCACAAGTACAAAAAGAATAAAACCAAAACAACACATTTTATTCCATAAAAGTAAGGATTTATGTTAAGTAGATAGAAGATTATAGAAAATATAGACCAAGGGAAGGTGTTTACAATATCTAAAACTGACAAGGGCATCCTATGTAGAAGTCATGAGAAACACTTGTAAATAACAAGAAGAAAGACATGGGCTTTGAAGGAAAACAGGGTAACAGTATGAATAATAGGAAATCTCAAAGAGATGCTCAGCTCATTATAAAAGAAGCACCAATTAAAGCATGCCTGTCCTGTCACCAGGGTTGTGGATCATGATGCTTCAGGCTCAAGATGGGTTAGGAGGGACATCGGTTTGGTTTCCCTTTTCTGTACATCAGGAGAAAATCGTGTTGCTACTCTGCTTCTGACTAGATTCTCAGTGCCTGGCCATGGCTGTTGGCTCTAGCTAGGACTCATTCCTTTCCCATTCATTGTTACATAGTCCAGGTGTGGCCAGTCAGGTTCTTTTAAAGGAAGTCCTAAGAGGACCATCACACACCTCTTCCCTGGCACATTCTTGAATTAATCTCTTGACCCATATAAGGAAGCCAAGATTCTGCCAGAGAATCATTTTTTACCCTCTGTGATGACTCATATGAAAATGGTAGTTAACTTTCTTTCATATGATTTCATGTAAATTATGCCCGGAAGTCATATCTTTTCTCTTTCTCCTTCAGCATTCAGACTGCATGTTCTTTGAGGCTCTGTTGTTTGGTACATACATGTTTAAAATTGTTATATCTTCTTGGAGAATTGATCCCTTTATTGGTAGGTAATACTCCTGTCTATCCATGAAAACTTTTCTTGGTTTGAGGTTTGTTTTGCCTGAAATTAATGTAGTTACTCTAACTTTCTTTTGATTACATTTGCGATTCAACTTATCTGAATCCTTTATACTTAAAACCAACTCACTGTAGTCAACAGATAGTTAACTAAAAAGAAATACCAAACTAACAACCTTTTGTCTTCAATCACTGTGTTTAGAGCATTCATATTTAAAGTAGTTGTTAATATAGCTGAATTAATATCTATGTTTCTTCTTTGCTATACCTCTTTTTTTAAATCCCTTATTTTTTCTGCCTTTGCTAGTTTTAATCAAGCATTTTATATCATTCCATTTTATCCTATTTTAGTATATCAGTTATACTTAAAAGTCTGTAGTATTTTTTTTTCTAGAGTTTGATCCTTATACAGTGGCAAAGAACTGAGCAAAAATGTGTTCTTTGGGTAGCAAGTTGCATGTGTAAATGATGAGTTTCAATATTTAGCTGAGGATGTATATTGAAGTCATGCTCTGGCCTCTCCTTGCTACTAATTGTAAAATGCAAGAGGGCAGCCATAAATTGAAGAATAGAATGTTAATCAGAATTTGAAGATTTTTTTTGAAGAGCATCAGTCTATCCATATTGCACAAAATAGAAAGTGTGCTCTGGAGTGAACACAGAGGGTGTGGCTGAATAACCACTTGCTAAACAGACTAGGCATTTTATGGATCCAATCAATCATCTCAGCAGAAACACTGCCAGTTTGGACTGAAGTGGAGATGGGATGGAATGAAGGAAGACCTCTAGAGATAGAAAACAGGCCTCCAAAGCTGCTCAGCCATGAACACATGTTATTCTCCAAGGAAAGGAAAAAGTGACTCCAAGGGTGATTCAGAAACCATTGGGAACCTCACTGACACCAGGGCCTTAGGTCAACGGTGGAGGGAGCAGGGCCAGTACTTCAGTACTTCCTGAATTCCAAAAGTAACAGCACTATCCTTAATTGTATGGGTGCAAATGTTTATTTCACTTTCATTTCATTTATTTCACTTCATCTCTCTTGCACTGCTAGCTAGGGTGGAACTGCTGGATCATATGATAGGAGGAACTGTCACACTGTTTTCCCTGGAAGCTGTACCATATGGCTCCACACATCTTCGTGCTACCTGCTGTCCATCTTTTCAATCATAGCCACCTCAGTGGTGGCGAAGTGGTAACTTCATTGTGGTTTTGCTCCACATTCCCCACGTGTTGTTAACCGATATAATATCTTTTGTGGGTTTTCTGGTGAAATGTCGATTTAGTTATTTAGTACCCTTTTAATTGGATCATTTGTCCTTTTATCATTGAGTTTTACATTTAAAAAAAATCTATTTTAGATGTGAAGTGCTCAGGTGAGTTGGAATGCAGACCTTGGCTTCCAGGTGTTGGAGAAGCCAATTAAAGCAACAAGTCCAAATTGAAAGAGTTAAGCCTTTAATTACTGACTGAGATGGTAGGATAAACAGGCTAAAACTCGAGAAAGTACCAGCACCCCATGGTTCATTCTTCCTCAAGGAATGATGAACCAGTCAAGGGTCAGATGAATCAGCACAGATGTGGGAGTTGTCTCACTGGTGAAGAAGCTGCAAACAAAAATCTCTTAGTTTTATGGACCCAAGAATGGGGGAAAGAAACATTAGGATATAAAAATAGTGGGTACTGAATCAGAGTGGAAAAAAGCCACTTCAAAGTTTTTCTCTCTTCTTCTGGCCACAAGATCTTAGCCAAAGTGTTGGGAAGAGCCTCTGACCTAACAATGAAAGCTGGGGTTCTGGGAATGCAAATATGCCAAGAGCCTGATTCAGACTAGCCAGAGGGGCCCCACTCTGTCAGAAGCTGTTGTGCGTCGATCATATACCAAATCTAATACTGGGACAAGCACTTTCCCAAGTGAGGCCTGCCAGGGAAGGCTTCGTAACTGTCAATCATATCTGAAATAACACATTCAGGGTTTATATGGAAGCCACACTTCCTAACATGATAGAAGTCCCTTTTCAGGTATATGATTTTGGAAAACTTTTCTCCCATTCTTCACTTTCTTAATTGTGTCCTTTGAAGTACAATTTTTTTTCATTTTTTTTAATATTTATTTTTTAGGTGTAGATGGACACAACACAATGCCTGTTGTTTTTTTTTGTTTGTTTGTTTTGTTTGTTTGTTTTGTTTTTTTAATGTGGTGCTGAGCATGGAACCCGGGTCCTACCCATGCTAGGCGAGCACAATCCCACAATCCCACAATCCCAGCCCTGTTTTTTCATTTTGAGCATAGTCAGTTTATTTTTTTTTCCTGTTTCAGTGTCATATCTAAGAAATCATTGTTTAAGCCAAGGTCACCAAGATTTCCACCTGTGTTTTCTCCTAAACGTTGTATAGTTTTAGTTCCTCCCATTGGTTCTTTGATCCCTTTGGAGTTATTTTTTGTATGTAACGTAAAGCAGGGGTCATCTGTTTTCATTTGGGTATCTGTTTACACCAGCATCCATTTTTTGAGAACAGTATTCTTTCTTCATTCAGTAGTCTTGGTGCTGTTATTGAAAATCGATTGACCTTAAATTTAAGAGCTTGCTTTTGAGCCCTCAATTCTGTATCATTGATCTACAGACGTATCCTGAGTGTATTTTGTGGCACACCAGTTTGCTGGATGAAAAATTTTTAGTCGACGGGTCTTTTTTTTCTTTGAGCACTTTCAGTACATCTTCTCACTGCCCTCTAACTCCGTTGTTCCTAATAAGAAGTCAGCTGTTCATCTTCATGGGACTCCCTCCTTATTTACAGTATTTCCTCCATGTCTTTCAGCATTTTTTCTGTTTGTGTATGGGTTTCTGCATCTTTCCTACTTGGATGTACAGATTTAAGTTTTGTTTTTTTCTTGCATATTTCATGTGTTTCCATCTATTATTTCTTCAAATATCTTTTCTGCTTCTTTCTCATTTTATTAGTGTCAGAATGTGTGTATTGGTACGCTTAAAGATGTCCACATTTCTCTAAGACTGTTAATTTTTTGAAATTTATTTTCCTCTATTTTCTTCAGATTACATATATTGTTGATTTATCTTCACGTCTGCTGATTATTTCCTCTGCTAGTCCAAATCTACCATTGAGATCTTTTAATGAATTTTCTTAGTCTGATGATTGCACATCAACCCCAATATTCTGTCTTGTTCATTTTATAACTCCCCTCTCTTTACCAAATCATCAAAAGTTTATTTTCTGTTGCTATAAGTAAACACCACAGATAGGGTAGTTTATTTTTTAAAAGGTTAGTTTAGTTCATCATTTCAGAAGTTCAAGATTCATAACATCTGCTTGTTGACTGGTAAAGGCCTTCCTGAAGGACCATTGCACTGTGGAGTCACATGGCAAGAGAGTAAGTTTGCTAACTTGGGCATCTCTTCTTCTTCTTCTTCTTCTTCTTCTTCTTCTTCTTCTTCTTCTTCTTCTTCTTCTTCTTCTTCTTCTTCTTCTTCTTCTTCCTCCTCCTCCTCCTCCTCCTCCTCCTCCTCCTCCTCCTTCTTCTTCTTCCTTCTTCTTCTTCTTCTTCTTCTTCTTCTTCTTCTTCTTCTTCTTCTTCTTCTTCTTCTTCTTCTTCTTCTTCTTCTTCTTCTACTAATGCAAATATAAGGATCCCAACATCAAGGCTTCATCTAATTCTAATTATTTTCCAAATGTTCTACCTTGAAACACCATTAACATGAGACTCTTGGAATTGGATTTCAACTTGACTTTTGGAAGGGACAGACACCAAGACCACAGCATCATCTATTTGATGAAACATAGCACTTGTACCCTCTTTTACTTCTTATTAAGTATGGCTCCCTTCAGTTCTTGGATTATATTTATTGTGTCTATTTGGAAGTCTTTTTCTGATAAATCTGGTTCCTCTCTGAGGCTGACTCTTCTGCCTACTTCTGTTCTTATGTATGTGTCATTACTTTTTGTTGAAGACTGAACATTTTAGGTGATAAGGCAATTCTGGGTTCTGACTTACCTTCCCATTTTCTAGTTTGTTTTTGTTGTGTGCTTTTCTACCTGTTTTATGATGTGGGGGGGGTCTGTTTTCTCCCCCCATGTAAACCTTTGGTGTTGCCCATCCAAAAGCAGAGCCTTGGTCTGTACACAGTCACTCTGCAACATAATGGTTTTACTGAGGGCTCTCTTTGTCCTTTTCCCCAATCTCTCTGTTACACTGTCTTCTTTATTTGGTATTGTGCCCTACCTGTTAATCTCCACTAACACCAGTTGATTTTTTTTAATAATTCCCTAGGCATAAATTGCTCAGTGGTCTGGTTCAAATACATTTACTTAGGAGTAGATTTTGAGACTTGTCCTTGAAGTTGGTTCTGGTTCCAGTAAAGCTGTTCTTGACTTTATCTTTCTTTAGATGTCTCCAGTAAACTTGCATGCCTATGGTTTACCTTGTTCTTGATCAGGAGAACCCATCATTGTTAAGAACGGCCTTAAACTTGAACTTCCCCATAATGTTTCAGTCACAGATAGGACCTTTTGAGGTAACTTCAGAACTCTTTTCCTTATAGTCTGTCTCTCTAACTGCTCAGTCTGCAACTGCTCTTTGTGTATTCAGTTGATAGCCTCTGGCCTTCTTGATTTGTCTCTCCTATAACAAAACCTCTGCCCTACTCATAAGCAGTACAGAGTGAGCCAGGCCTCATCTCCATCTCTAGTGCCCGAAGTAGCACCTCTGCTTTGTGAGTGGAGTGTAGGCAGATGAAGGATACTCTAAAATTGACCAAAAATGTAGCCTTTGCAACTTGGTGGTGGAAAGGAGGAGACTTGCAGGAGACCTGCCTGCCCACATAAGAGGAGGTCAACTTTGACCAAGAAATGTAAAGAGGGTCCCCTATCTACTTGACCACACCACCTGGAGTGGAGTGTTTGTTAAACTGAAGTTAGGAGAGAGCTAAGGAACAGGCTGTGTCTCAAATAACACAGACACTTGCTGTTTATAAAGTGTTCTTCATTTGATGCATATCCTCAAAACAATTTCCAGAGATTTTTAAATGGTTATCTAAAAATAGTTTTCTTCAGATTTTTTTTTCTTTTGACCAGAGAGTAGGTTCATTGAGTGCTTTATGAGGTCATTTGAGAAGTCCAGGTTACACCTTTTAAAGTTGGTCCACATTTCTCAGATATTCTGTCCCCCCACCCCATTTTCTCTGTATTTCAGCTTGGAAAGTCATTTTTTTAATTGACCTATTTTTAAACTCACTGATTCTTCCATCGGCATGTCCCATCTACGGGGGAGCCCATCAAAAGCATTCTTCACTTCTTTTACAGTGTTTGAGATTTCTAGCATTTCCTCTTGTTTTTTTCCTTAGAATTTCCATCCCTCTGATTATATTACTCATTTGTTCTTACATGCTATCCACTCTTTTTCCATTAAAGTCTTTAGCACATTAATCATGGTTATTTTTAAATCACAGTCTGATAATTTCAAAATCTCTGCCATATCTGAGTCTAGTCCTGAGACTTACTGTGTCTCTTCAGAGTGTATTTTCTGATACTCTTGACCTGTCCTGCACTTTTATTTGTATCGAAAAATAAGAACTAAGTAGATTTATTGAGAAGTCTATATGGATCTGAGTAGAATTTGGGTTGTGATGAATGTTTGTTGTGTTTAATGTGCTAAAGTCTTCAAATTTCTCTGGTGTCCTTCTTTTGGTCTCCACAGTTGACTTAGACTTTCCTGAGTACTGTTCTTTGGTCATATTTTGAGTCTTTCAGATCAGCTCTAAACAATTGCTACTATCTGAAGCCTTGTTGGTATGATTATAATGCAGAATGGGAGAGGGAAAAAATTCTATAATCATGTAAAGATTTATTTTTTCCCTGGAGAATGGGACTTTCTTATAGAGAACATTTTAGGCATATTTAACAATTGTCGGTCTGGTCTTTCTTTACCAGAGATAAGAGGCAATCTTTCTCAAGTCTTTACCATTGGAACCTGTGGCTGTACTATAGGTAAAGCCCAGGAGAAAGACTAAAAGATGGATGCCATCAGGAGTCTCCCTCCTACAGTCTATCCAAAGCAGTCTTCAGCAGTTTATCAAAAGTTCCATTTAAGCCTACTACAGCTTATAGCTCCAGGGGCTTCTGCTCTGTAGGTCAGCAGATCTCATTGTGATATTTTGGAGTCACTTATCTGATTAGAGTTAGAGGTAGTAATCTTTCCTACAAACCCAGTGTATAAATTTTCCATCAGTATAATGAAATACCTGAGGCAATTAACGTTTAACAATCAGAGGTTTATTTTTACTTCAGTTTCAGAGATTTTAGACCAGGACTAAATGCCTCATTGGTCTGGGCCTCTGTCAAGGCAGCACATCATGGTGACAGTTCATAGTTAGGCAAACCACTGACCTCATGAGTTAGGAAGCACAGCCAGGAAGACATCTGAACCCCACAATTGTCTTCAAGGGCACACCTTCCATGACCGAAGGACTTTCCCCTAGACCCCTCCTCCTACAGGTTCTACCATCTTCTAGCTGCACCACCTGGGGACCGGTCCTTCAACGCGTGGACCTTTAGGGGTAACATTCTTAAACCATAGCTCTCCGTGTTTCTATTGTTCCAAGAAAAGTTGTTGACTTTTACTTTGACTCTTTCTTGTTGTAAAGATGGTGTGTTAGTTGCCCTCTCATCACTGTGACCAGAATACCTGACAAGGACAACTGAAAGGAAGAAAGAATTATTTCAGATCTGGGCTTCAGAGGATGGAGTCCATGGTCAGCTGGTTTCCTTTCCTGAGCCTGAGATGAGGCAGAACATCATGGCCAAAGGGTGTGGTGGAAGAAAGATGCTCAGCTCATGGCAGCTGGGAAAGGGAGAAGGAGAGAGAGAGGAAGAGAGAGAGGACTAGGGACAGATAGAGTCCCAAGGCCATGCCCCAGTGACTTACTTCCTCCAGCCACAACCCCTGCCTGTAGTTTTCACCATCTCTCAGTAAGTGCATCCAGATGATTAACTCATCAGGTGGGTCAATTCAGAGCCCTCCTGACCCAGCTTTCCACCTCTGAACACTGCTGCATTGCCTAACACATAGCTTTGAGGGACATTCTGGATCCAAACCAGAATGGATGCTGAAACACATATCTCAAAGTATAGACTATGAGGATATTCCTAACTGTTTATTCTCTAATTTCCAGGGTAGATGTATTATTCTGTTTAAAGATATCCCCCCATTCAGGTTTGCTTTTCCTTTGGTTTGAGGTGGCTGGTGGTGGAATTTCATGTCACCTCAGGCAATATGGCTGCAATTCAGAACTTGATTCTGAAGTCAAAATAGGGGCTTTTGAATTCTGGCTCTACTTTTTCAGATGTCTTTTAGAAAGGCATTTCACCTTGCTGTTTTAAAATTTCTTCCGTTGTAAAATAAGGTCATAATAGTAACTTTCTCTCAAAGAGAAGATTAGTTACATTACTACATACAAACATCTTAAAACAATGCTTGGTACAAAATAAGTACTTACTAAATATTAATTACTGTGTTACTTATTTTTTCATTGGTGTGACCAAAATAGTTGACAAATAAAGAAGGAAAGATTTATTCTGGCTCACCGTTTCAGCCCCGGATCACCTGGCTCCATTGCTTTGGGGCCAGGTATGGCAGAACAACATGGAGGAAGGGTGTGGCAGAGAAAAGCACCTCAGCTCATGGCAGCCAGAAAGCAGAGAGAAAGAGAGGAAGAGAGAAGGATGGAAGTGGGGGGCAAAAAATACCCTTCCAGGGCAAGTCCCCCTGTGACCTGTTACTTCCAGCTCTGCCTCACTACCTACAGCTTAGACCAACTTCCATTATTTCATTCAGCTATCAATGTATTAATCCTCTGAAGAGGTCAGAACCCTCAAGAACCAGTGACTTCCCCCAAAGCCTCCCCTCTGAACATGGCTGCACTGGGGACCAGTGCATACACATGAGACACTGGGGTGCACTTCAGATCCTAAACCATAACAGCGACTGCTAAGTTTCCCCGAGGTTTGCACATTTCTCTCTTGGTATGAGAGAATTCGTACACTTTTTAAGGTGTCTCATGGCCTCTTGAGAGTTTTGAGACCAAGCTCAGATTGGCATAAGAACTGATATAAGTCACCAAACAATTTCAAGTCATGAGTCCGGGCTATAGCGAAGGGTTTTCTAATTGAGAGACACTCCTTTGTCCCTGACCACATAGGGCAAAAATCCAACAGCTTTGTTTTATTTTGTTGAAATGATTGTGTGTTTGAAGAATTATCTTCATGGATAGTTTATGGATTCTGGAAAACTCCCCCACAAAAACAAGACTCTTTGATCCTCAATTGTTTGTTATTCATTTTAAAAACAAAACAAAATAAAAAAAAAATCACCATCACCACCAACAGGAAACTCCAAAGTAAAAGGTTTAATGAGCTTTGAAGGTCCATCTCTCTCCCTAGAAAACATCTCACTGTTGTGATAAACACAACTGCATTTCCACGGCCAAGAATGTGATCCGGGTCCGTCAACAGAAATGGGATGTCATGTAAAGATTGGTAGGGAGACTCTGTTCTGAGCTAATTGTTTGGTTCCATGTTGACTTTTATTTGTCAGTGCCAAGACTGTCTAAGATCAAATGTGAGGTTTAAAAAAAAAAAGTTCATCTTCAATGGATCCAACTGTCCCTAATGCTTTCCTCACCAGTTTCATCCAACTTTTAAGTCTAGAGCTTTCATTGTCATCATTACCAAAAATGAGTTAGGTGCTCATAAGTTAAATGGAAAAGTATGAGAAATTTATGTTTCATTTAGGAAATGCGACTTTTTACTTATGAACTTCCAGAATGAATGGAGGTTATCCACTCTGAATACAATGGAATTCTAGACCACAGAATGTGAGCAAAAATGAAAAAAATCATTCCTAGACGTAGTTCCTAAGTCATCCTATAACATCTTCCATGTTCTTCCTCCTCCTATGTGTGAAACCAGAGCTGAAGGACTCTAGTAAGATAAAACCCATGATGTGGAGGACACTGGTCTCTGAATCACTTCTTGGCAGAGTGCCACCCAAGAGCAGCCCAAGAAGCACTTGATAAACAAAATCCTCAGAGGACTTGTGTGATCAGGAAATATATTTTATTATGCTACTCTGAATGTTTTATAGTATTTTTGGTCATGTTTTAGAGTTATTATTAACTATTATACAGAGAGAATGAAATCTCAGAGTTGAAATACTTTATTCTAGGTGTCATGTAACTTGGTCTCAACCCTGGAACTAGAAGTGTCTGACCCTTAGCTTGGTATCCTTTTTATTTTTACTATATTTCTTCCCCTATTTAATGTAACTTAGTTATAAAAATGTACATCTGAACATGAGAAGCACTGGGCAGTTAAATATACAGTAATTCCCCTCAATTACTACCTTCTCCAATCAACAACCACGGTTTCTGAATTACAAAATGCTCACTCTTTGGGGTATTTGTTATTACTTATCCCATTATAATTCCTGAAATTTTGAATTTCATGAGGTGTGGCCAAACATTGTGTTCATATATATCTGGACATTAAACAATAATTCAAAGACAATCCATGAGTTACCACTAACTCAGTTTATAAACTAAGTCCATTTTCAGTTCCCAGAGGTCCAATCTCCATTTAGAATAAAACGTATTCACATGAGCTTGTGAATATTTTTAATTCCATTTAATACCCGCTCCATGCCAGTGAGATGAGTTGGACCGTTAAAGGTATCTGATTAACGGAAATGACTTAGGGCCAAAGTAAACTGTCAAAATGAGGCTAAATTTAGCTTTGCAACAAAGCAGATGTAAATCTCAGTGGGTTTCTCACCATCAGCTAAGAAAACAACAAAACATCTGTGTCCCACAGAAGCATTTTGAAAGGTTGACGACAGGGCAAGGTTTGTAACCTGCTTCCTCTAAGCTGCAAGTCTGAGATCAGTTCCAGTAAAAGTTAAAGGTTCCTTGAAGAAGCCTGACCTCTTCAACACTGGGTGCAAAGAGTGTGCCCAAGCAAAACTCTCCAGCTCAAAGGCTCTGGAAATGCAGAGTTATGTGTAAATCACAGCACATGACAGATTGCGGAGAATGTGCTATCACCTCAGATGCTCCAGGGAGTCTATGAAGAATGTCACGGGGAGGGAAAGAAATCTTCTTTCCCAATTCTCTGCACAGTGAAACATTTGCATAAAGTGACTCAATCCACAGCAAGCTGATTGTCTGTTATGAAATCTTACATTCTTCCACAGTGAGGGAGAAGAGAAAATAAAGCCACAGGGAAGGTATTTTTATTTTACAAACAAAAAAAATTACCTCTTTTTTTTTCCCCCCTACAAACTTCTCCTTAGAAGTTGCTGGGACCATGCAGCTGTTAGGAACTATACTTCCGTTGTGACTGTGAGTCTTGGGTGTTGTGTTTTGAGAAACTATTCTTGTTCTGGTTCCTTATTTTTCAATTTAACATTTGTAAAATAATTGCATAAATAGCTTTTAAAAAAATCTTTCCAGAGCTCTCTGCCAAAAGTCTCTGAGCAACCTTTCCCACTGTGGCTCTGTTACAGGTCTTTCTTCAGAGTTGATGAGCCACCCAGTTGCCCTTTGACAGGACCCTGTCCTGCTAAACATTCAGTGGCTTTTGAGATACATTCATTTCACATTATTTTGGCATTTATATAAAAACAAGTATAGCATCTACCACATTGTTTCTATATGGTAATTTTATAACAGAAATATCTATATAGTATCAGGATATTAAATACAAAAAATCTTGCATTGGGCATATTTTAATGTGAGCCTGGGGGCAAGAAATTAGAAAGACTAAATATATAAAGTATTATATATACGTATATGTGTGTGCATAGAGAGAAACATGGTATGTATATATTCATATTTGCATATATGCACAATACATGTGTAGCTTTGCAGCAGGGCAGATGTAAATTTCATATTTATATGTTTTTATATACCCACAACTATTTATATATAGTGTTAATTTCAGCTTTGATACAAGGTACGATAAACATTGAGTTAGGAACATGATAAAAACCTATACTTTTATACTCTATTAAATAAAGTAGACAATATCCTCCTTCGGTTCTCAGAAGATGGGGCAGGCTGTGCTGGCCATCAGGCTGACCGTGGGCTTTGACCTAAAGGGCAGGGGCTCTGGGCTATCAGCTAAGGAAGCGAGCTCAGTTGGGGCAACCAGAAACCCAAAGGAAAGCCACGCCTGTTCTTCCAGGGAAAACAAATGATGAGTGACATGAGGGACTTTCTCCCACGGCCATTGTCTTTTCTTCTTTCCCCTTGTGTGATTATTCAGATATAGGCGGTCCCCAGCTTGTAAGTTCACAAGGTTCACTTACTGAGAGAACTGCTGGCCTCAGAACTTCCCGTCCCACCACACCAGTTCTCTGCTGGTGCCCAGGCTGGCGGCTTCTTCTGCATCCACCCTTCCCCCCTTTCTGCCGTAGACAGTCCCCCCTTCTCTGCCTTCCACCCTGTGGAGCCCACTGACTGCCTCCCTACCATTTGGCCTCAGCTGTTCAGTCAAAGCAGTGGACACAGTTCAGGTGGGGGCAATCATGGTAGTCCCCCTTTGGCCATGGTGACTTGGGCAAGGGGGGGTGGTGGCTTAAGATGAGCCTGGCTCTGTGGAGCTGAGGGGAAATTCCCAGATTTCTCTGGTCTGAAGCTGTGAGGTGGCATATCCATTGCTGTGAGAATCTTCCAGGGTGTGGAGACACCGGCTCATCATGAAGAAAAGCTAGAACTAATCAGCCCAGAGGGACAGAGGCAGAGAGCAAGAGAGGGAGGGCGTCGTCCGGGGGTCCCGGGTTTCTACTGCCTGAGGACCAAAACAACTTTGAATCCCACTTTCCTCAAGGTTTAACTTCTTGAGTAGGTTATCTCCCAGTAGCCTTAAAACAAACAAACAAACAAAATGGATCCACCTTCTCTATATATTTTTCCCCCTTAAGTCTATTTTAATTGTATCTCTGCCTCTTATGATTAAATGTCCTACTTAAAATGGTTTCTTAGCATTGAGTGGTTTCTCAGACTGGTATTGAGGAACTGTCCACAGCGTAAGAAGGCTGACCACTCACTGGCATTGGTCTCGGGTCCTTCTCCTTCCTTATCCTCTTACCTGCTTCTTCCAGCTAGGTTCAGTGAGATCAGGTAACCTGCAGAGAAAAGGTTCAGGCCCAGGATATGGAGTAAAGAATTGCTCCCCTTTTGCTGTAAACCAAAGATGGTAACTGCTTTGAGAAGGGGAGATATGGGCTCACCACATTCTTCCCATTCTCTCTGGGGCCCCCAACCCAAGCGAAGGGCCCATCAGACCTCCAGCACTGTGCTGGCAACTGTTCCTAAGTGTGTGCCTGAAGGGACATGGATAGTAGTAGAAATGACTAAGGGGGTCACAGCTTCAGTCACTGGAGGAAGGCTGTCAGGGCACACTCACTTACTTACTCACTTACTAATTTCTGCTTTTTTGTTTGTAAATAGCTGAGTCATCTCAATACTGGAAAAAAATCTAAAACTATTGCTTAGAATAGCAATGACTTTGTGGTGATGATGGGGATTTGTAATCAACTCTTATTATTAGTTCTGGTTGGATGAGAGTATTCCTCATTTTTCCTTTAAGTATGCCTTGTCCCAGGATGTAGGATGACATTTGTCACACTCTAAAACAACTAATTTATATTTGAGTGTCTAGAGCTAGAACATTCAGGATTGGAGGGGGAATAGAGGTCTCAATACATGTCTTTTCTTGCATTCTGGAACTTGGAATAGAAGAATAGAATCTTCCCTATGGTTCCATTACCATGAACTTATCATCATTTGCATCTGGAGGCTGGTTTTGATTAGGTAGGAGAGTGCTTATGCTGAGTGGCTAAGATAGAGGGATCTGGGTGGCAATGTACTGTGATGTGTAGCAGAATCAAGTGGACCCCCAGCGGTGCACATCCTCAGTCTAAGCTCCCCAAGGTGCCCTCAATCAATCCCCCAGAGGAAAATGCACATGACCAAAACATGACAAGTTCAGAATTCAAGTCACCATGGCTGAAAGACAATGAAATCAGGTCTTCAACAGCACCCGGCAAGAGAGCTGTTAAAAAAGTTTAAAACTGTTCAACACATTTTTTAAAACAGGAATTCAAAACAAAAACATGATGTAAAAAAACACTTGATAATGGAGCTAAAAGAAATTGAGTAGTTTCTAGATGTACAGGTGACTTTTGGAATTAGCCAAAGGGAAGCAGAGAGACAAACTTAAAGATGTTAAGAATCATGATTATAAATTTAGTCACTATCCCTTCAAAAAATAATTTTTCCTTGCACCAACTTAAACAGTTCTGAATACTGCTTGGAAGAATGACTGGAATTATCCTGTCCAGCAGTAATTTGTGGGGCCCAAGTAATAGTACGAATGCAGGTCAACATAACAGATGTCTAAATAGTCCAAAAGTATAAGTTTAGCTAACAGATTTTGTTAAAAAGTTTACATCCCCCTTTCTTGGCAAATATGTCTTTATGACTATACAAAAATGTGTCAGGTAATGACTTGCATATGACTAAAAGTTGGCAGAACATCAAAGATGACTTAATCAAATTATTAGCATGCATGTCTAGATTTTCTGTTGATGGACTGTTACTGGATACATAATGTGCAAAAATATATACAATGTATAGATTCAACAAATTATTGCTCTTTTGTTCATCTGAAAAATTAAATAATTTGGTGTTAATCATAAGATTAAGATATTCACTGTTACACCCTATGCACAATGGAGCCCAGGGAATAAAACTAGATTTGGATAAACCTATCCCAGTGAACTTAATAAAAATAAAACCATCTGAACTTTGCTTCACTGATGGTAAAGTCTGTTAGACAGCTCTCCTTGAGTTATCTCAATCTAATGATTATTTTTGAATAATCATTAGATTTTGAAATGATCTAAGATCTTTACATTTAGGGATGGATATAACCTATCGTTGTTGCAGAAAATGTAAAACATTATATTACATCAAATGAATTGTTATCACTTAATGAGTTACCATTGCTTAAAGTGATTGTAAGAGCAATAAAATCATAAAAAGGACAAGTGTATCCAGATGTACACACACTTAAGAGTAATGCTACGAATTAATCAGAATTCTCCAGAAAATCAGAATCAATAGTTGATATATAAATATAGAGGAGGCTTATTATGGGAATTGGCTCACATGATTATAGAGGGCAAGCAGTTCCACAATGTGCACCTGCTCATTGGAGAATAAGGAAAACAGAGGTAGAATTCCCTTCAAGACCAAAGGCCTGAGAGCCTTGGGAGCCAATACCTAGGAAAGGGAGCTGGTGTTAAGTTCCAAGAACTAGAATCTCTGCTGTCTGATGGCAGAAGATAGATGTCCCTGCTCAAAAAGTGAGTGAATTTGTTCTTCCACCCCCTTGTTGCTCTACTTAGGCCCTCAATGGATCAGCTGATGCCCACCCACATTGAACAGGGAGGGTCTTCTTTACTCAGTCTGCTAATTCAGTGCTACTGTCTTCTGGAAAAACTCTCACAGGACACTCAGAATAATGCTTGGATATCCCGTAGCTCCTTCAAGTCAACACATAAAATTAAGGATTAAACATGAATTGTTTAATATTTTTAAATATTCCTCAGTCACTATGTGCAATGTGGGGTATCTTGAAACCATGCATTGGACTAGGAAGAGAAAAATGGGAATGGATTCAAGGTACTACTTGGAAATGCATTCTGCTGTGCAAGAATCTTCTGCATTCATTCTTTCAGAAAAGAAGGGTTTGACAAGTTAGGGTTTTCTTTTACCTATTGCTCAAATTCTCTCTGCACTAGTAAGCACCATAAATCTCCATAGCATTACAAATTATTTGCTATTTTTTTGAGGTTACAAAAAGAGGTTTTCTTGGGGTCTGAATATGTTAAATCATAGATCAGATACTCACTGTTAAATGTATGAACAACGGAGTCCAGTGTATAAAACTAGATTTAGGAAGCATATCAGAGTGAGCTTCAAGACACTAAATAAGGAGATTCTTTAAACAACCAGAAAGGAAGAACAAATGTTCTACAAAAAGCATGTTCTTGAATATACTTCTGGGAGAAAAATGACAAAGGAAGGCATGATACACAGGAAAGAACACAAAGCAAATAAATTAGTAAAATAAGTAAAGCAACATGAACTGTTTAAAATAAAAATAACAGTAACAGTAATAATAGACTATATTATTAATTTTAATATTCTAATAATTTATTAATAATTTTATTATTAATATAATTGCATTATTAATTTAATTATACATAAAGGTGCAACTATTATATTGGCCAAAAATATGATAGAAATGAAAGGCAGTTAATTGAAAGTAAAGCACTCTGAGGCTCTTAGATGTTTTGCAAGAAAAGAGGAGATATGAGTTAACTTTAGATATTGGGAAATACGTGTTCTACACATTTCGGGAAACTAGCTAGTAATGAAATATAATGTATAAATGTCAAATTAAGTGACCAAAAGTAATGATTAAAAACTGGAAATATAGCAAATAGAAACACAAAAAAATATGATAAATACAAATATGTCAGTAATAGACTAAGCTTACCAGCTTAAAAAGTGTCAAATTCAATGAAAAAAAAAAAAGAATTCCAGTTCTGAAAACATCTAAAATGAAAGTGCACTGAAATGTTAACGTAGAAGCATAAATGAAGTTACATCAGGCAAAACGCCCCAGAAAGTTAGTGAAACCATATGGCCCTATTAACAAAAATATTTGAAGACAAACACACATAAGATCACTTCATAATCAAAAATGAACAGCCTGCCAAGAAGTTCACAACTAATAGTAAAACTTAAAGCTGTATAAAGCAAGAGGTGACAGAGTCATGAGGAGAACTACAAATACATCGTCCTGGGCACAGAATTGGAGTGTGTGCTAAGTAACATTATCAACAAGAAAGAAAAAAAATACATGTGCACAACATGTGTACACACACATATATTCATAATAAATTGCCACTACTCAAGCACTCTTGACAATGTTAAGACAGGCAATTAATTTCATAAGTTTTGATCTAAAATACAAAAAACTAAATTCAGTAATTAAAGAGTACACCGTGTTTTGCTATTTATTTATTTATTTATTCATTTATTCATTTTTGTTAACAGGGGTGGAAGCCAGGGGGTCTCAACCACTGAGCCATATCCCCAGACCTTTTTAAAATTTTTTATTTTGAGACAGGCTCTCACTAAGTTGCTTGGGGCCTTGCTAACTTGCTGATTCTGGCCTCCAACTTCCATCCTTCTTCCTCAGTCTCCTAGAATTATAGACCTGTGCCACCACTCCCAGCTATACTACATCTCCATATTGTTTTGAAGAACTTATGATAATCAGATAAATTTTATTAAGATAAAATAATTTGCTAGAGTTCAACTGGATTCAAAAGTAGCAAAATTAACTGCTAATTACATACCATAATATAAAAGTAAAATAAAAAATATAACAGGAGAAACATTCATTTCCCAATGTCAACTATGGAAAAAAAATCCAAAGTTTTAAGATGTATGCAAATAAAGTCAGCAGGACAAATATAAGAATGATGAATTAATAAATTTAATTGAAGAATATGGTAATAAATAATAGGATTAATGTTGTGATATTCTATTTTAAAAGAAAACACAAAATGTTGTAAAGATGCCAGGCCTATAAGTATTATTATTAATACAATTTCAAAGAGACCTTAAATGAATTTTGGTGAGCCAAGCCTACCATTTATTTGGAAGGAAATATGCTTAAAAATAAGCAGGCCATTTTTTTTTTTAAGAAGGTACATTGGGGAAACATTTTCTTATGAGAAAATGATGCAAGGCAAACAATTAAAATAACATAGCTTTTCATATGAGCAGCGAGAGAGATCAATGGAAAAAATGAGTCCAGAAATAGAGTAATTCTTAAATGGATGTTTAGACATAATGGGATTCCATTATCTAAAATAATAGATGAAATTTAAATATTTTAAATATCTCGATAGAAAGACTAAAATTATAAAAATTTAGATCTCTTTAAGTTATTCATAGATCAGAAATATCTACACTTTGCTTAATTTGACTTTTTATCAAAGAAAGATGATTTTAATAGGTGAATAGCCATACAAGAACAACAAGGAAACCTTTTAAGCAGAGAATTAATAAGGAGGCATAGTGTAAAAATTGACATATTAGCTTATCACATGATGGTGCAGAAATCAACTAAAAATCTTGTTATGTCTAATCATTGCTAAGTACATTGGATACCTCCTGCATGCCCAGACAGGCTTCTCAATCCTTCACAGGACTTCCACCTAAGCCTTCAGCAAATGCATATAGCAGATGCTGTTACTATTCTCATGGAGGAGGAATTGCGGCAAAATTTTGAATGAATATTGAGAAACTGCACTGAATAAACAGTGATGGGATTACTCGTTCAGTTTTTTAAAATATGGATATCTATTTAACTTTATGTCAGAATAAATCTCAGTGCATCAAATGATTCAATGCAAAAGATAAAACCAGGATAAACTTTTGAAAGCATAATCACAAGGTGATGAGGCTTTCCAATGGAGGCAAAGCCAGTTCCTTTTTTAAATTACTGGATGATTTACAGTGAATAATATTAGGATGGTAGCTGAAGATGGAGTCCAGAAGAACTGTTTGTTTTGTAGAAGTGGTGTGTGTGTGTGTGTGTGTGTGTGTGTGTGTGTGTGTGAACATGCACACAGTGTGTGTTAGAATGAAATAAACTTTCTTGAGAGGAAAATCAATAGAGAAAAGTAAGATTTTGGAAAATTCGGGAAACAAAAATATATGAGGAAAAAACAGGCAGTAGGTTTGGGGCTGGGACGAGATTGGTTATGGACAAGAAGATAGCTCACATTCTAAACTGGATGAAGTTTGGGGTTAGGAATTACGCTGGTGTGGTGGCTCCTGTATATAAAGTTGAGTGACTTTTTCTAGCAGTGCTCAGTTATGAGAGGGAAGCACACAGTTGTGGAAGTGACAGAGGACTGTGGGTGATGCAAAGGGAGGGGATAAAGAGGAACCTGGGGCTCCAGTGAGACGTGGCTCAAGGACGTGTAGGTCTCTGGGCTCAGCCTGGGTCAGACTGACAGTTGGTAGAAGGCTGAGAAACGTAGATGGCTGAAAAGTGGAACAGCAGAGGTAATGGAAACAGGAAGAAAGACCCAAGAAATGCGAAGAAATGAAAATACGAACAAACTGGGATTCGGTGGATTGAGGAGGAGAGAAACATCCATCATGCGTCCTATGCTTCCACCTTGGATAATCACGTACATTTATAAATTAGGAACTAGGAAAGAGGGAGTCGGATCAGGAGGAAAAGGATAAATTCAATCATGAACAAACTGATAAGTTCAGTTGCAGGCAAACTGAGTTGAAAGTTCACTTGGTTGTCCAGGTGACCACATTTAAGTCGGTAGTATAAATGTATTAAGGTAGGTCCCTTTATCCTGAGTCTCACTTCTCTGTGGCTACACTTACCAATGGTAAACTGCAGCTGAAAATTCAAAAGTAAACCATTTACACGTTTTACATATGTTATAGCATATTGTTAAAATTGTTATATTTTATTAGTAGCTCTTGTTATTTCTTTCACTGTGCTTAATTTATACCCTAGATATGTATGTATAGGAAAATGCATAGGATCTGTAGTTCAATACCTCGGAATCAGGCATCCTGCGGGTGCTTGGAAGGTCCAGCAATGTCTAATGGGTCTGCTGTGACATAGGTCCAACAGACTTTGGGACAAAAACTCATGTGCATGTGATTTCTTAAAACATGCCTCTAGGGGTAGCAGAAGGTGAACAAGGAAAGGGAAGAAGGAAGTCAGGTAAAGTTTCAGGTAAGTCTCAGCCTCTTCCAAAGCCAAGGGGAACTCTGGGGTATACGGGCAGCACAAATTCTGTCCTGCTCAGAGGAAGCCCAGGGGCTTTACACCCCATGATATCAGGCATCAGTTATGATCTGCCCCAGCTTCCCGGCAATGGAGGCTCTTGACTCGTCCAGGCAGAGTGGCCCCAGTAGCCCTAAGATTGCCTTGTGAAGGCTGCAGGAGCAAGGCCCACAGAACTGCTGGACAGACACCAAGAACAGGAGAGGGAATCCTTGGGGAGCCAGTCAGAACAGGAAGCTTCTGGAGAGGGACCTAGATTTAGAATTTCTCAACCTACTGGGACAAGAAGCAGTTGAGTTCCTGAAGCCAAAGGGTGCAGGAGGTAGAAAGGATCCTTGAGAATCTCTGACATCTAAAGGAAGAAGGCCTTTGAAGAAAGCTGAGAATTGAAAAGCCTGCAGAACGGTGGCCCCTGGAAACCTCCTGGGGGACAATGCTTGTGGCTTTTGCTGTTGGAGCCAAGAGTGAGGGAGCCCCAGAGAGCATTCAACTGAGAGGTACCGAGGCCTCTCCTGGAAGTCCTGTCCTCGCCTGCCTGCTTTCCACGGAGCCCCTTGCCAAAGCCACAGGACCCCTCCAGCTGCGGTGTCTCAGCCTGTCTGAACACGGGGGAGCCTTCAGAGGGCTCAGAGTCTTCCAGACCAAGCCCAGTGTTTCTAATCAGGCAATCTACAAGACATCACTGGAAGCACAGACTTTCCAAAGGGGCAAAGGAAAATCGCCTCCGGGGCTGGAAAGAGCCTTGGGAGATATTTACATAAAACAGTGGCTGAATCAGGCTGGCTGAATCAGACCTTGTGGTCCAAATCCCAAACAGGAAACAAAGCTATAGGAATTAGGGTGACTCAGAAGCCAACCTCACTACCTACTTCCCTGATGGGAAGGAAGAAGACAAAAAGCTGGGAAACTGGACTAGAAGAGGAAATAGGGTGGGGGACTCTTTCTAGCCATCCAGGAAAAAGCCTTCCAAGATGATGAGTCTTTATGACTCCCATTCTCTTTTACCCTCCAGATCCACCTCCCCCACCATTTTCAAGGGCAAAATGTGCCAGCTCTATTATTATTATTTATATTATTTGTTACACCATGAATTATTGCTTAAATAATACATTTATTTTGGAAAGATGTGAAATTCCAAAGATCGTCTTTTAAAAGTCATCCATGTTCTCTGTACAAAAAAAATTATTTTGCATATTTTACATGCACAAAATGATTTGAAATTACATTTTGTTTTATATGTTCACACACTTAAAAATCATGTTATGTCTATAGAATGTGACTTTATACAAAGATCACCATCTATTCAACTGTTTTAACTATTGCATACATTTTGTTCTAGCTTCGCATTTTAAAACTTGGCACAACAAATGCTTGTCTGGCACCAGGTAGGTACCTGGCCTTCTATTGCATGATGTGATCTATGAACAAGTGCACGTTCCAGGCACAGACATTGGTTATATTTGGGGAAAGTTATCACTGGCTGGTAAGGAAGTTATAATATGAGGAAGAGCTGAATCATATCGAGTTATTCTCTGATTTTACAAAAATACTTAAAATCAAAGTACAGACTTAACGTGATCATGGGCATTGAAGCCCTGTGAAATCTCAGAATCCCAGAAGACTATCTCCATCACACCTACAGCCAAAGTTCTTCCTCCCACCATTCCTGAAGTAGGATAAGTGAGAAATTAAAAATATGTTCCTTAACCTAGAAGAAAATACAGTCTAGTTTGGAATACAAGACAAGGAAAGCAAAAGAAAAACATTATTCCTGCCATTCTCTCTACTGCCCCAATAGACAATCCTGATTTTTAAAAAATATCTTTATATCCCAATCTTTAGACTCCATCTACCATGTCTATACTTTGTGTTAATATGATTCCAGGGGCTGGGGTTGTAGCTCAGTGGTACAGCACTTGCCTACCAAGTGTAAGGCACTGGGTTTGATCCTCTGCACCACATGAAAATAAATAAATAAAACAAAGGTATTGTTTTAATTATTAAGAAAAAAAAATTTAAAAAAAGATGATTCCAAATGCTAGTGAACTCAGATTCTATATACTTGCTAAAAAGCTATTTCTTTATTTTTCACCTGTCCATTTCATTTCTTTTTCATTTCTTTTATCTTTACCTCCATATTCCCAGAAACATACTTTTTATTTTCTCTTAATTCTTTCAACTCATAGCTAGTTTTTTTTTTTTTTTTTTTTTTTTTTTACTTTCTGCCATCTAAGTACTAACCAGATCTGACTTTGCTTAGCTTCTGAAATCAGACTACCAGTCCATTCAGGGAAACAAGGGCATAGACCAGCTCTCCTACCTTCTAAAGCACTGGATCCATGAACATTCTAGCATTCTTGTTTTCTTTCACACTGAACATATGAATTTACCTCTGATTTCCAAACTGTTCTTTGTTCACAAAAATCGTCTCAAACAGAGTATATCATGTTCTTTACGAATCCATGCGTTCTCAGCTTCTGTGTTGCGTTAACAGCCGTCCAGAAATCTCTGGATTCCTGCATTATGATTTTCTATGGCTTTATCCATAGGTTCTCTTCCAAGACTTTTTCAGACTCCCTTAATCCAGTCTTTGTGAATTGTCTGCCTTGAATTATTCCTCCTTTGTTATTTTCTAACAGAACCCCGGTTTTATTTGGGCAGCAAAACGTTCAGCCCTAGAGTAAAATTTTGATTGATCTAAACCAGTCATTTCAATTCCATTTTCTCTGCTAATAATTGATCTTGGAATGACCCCTGACTAGTTTTGGCCAATGAAATCGAGATGTTTGCTGGTGGCTTCTGAAGAAGATGATGTCCATACCCTATGTGTGTACACATGTGTTTAGAAACATATTTTCCTTCTACTTCTGCTCTACCCACTTTGGAGCAGTCATGTGACATGATGCTTGAATCTGCAAAAGCCATCCTAACACTTCGGGGAAGGTAGAGAAAGTTTCAAAGATGACAACCCATCCTGGAACTGTGTACTACCAGACTTCTTACAATCCGAGACAACTAACTGCCTTTACATTACTGTTAAGAATCATGCTAATTATAAGCAAAAATATCCTAGCAGACCCACTTCTTAAGTTCCAACACTCACAACTGCTTCTTGAGTGGCCACAGACATTGCCTTGTACTTCAGTCAGACCCACACTGTCCAGCAATGGCACAGAAGAGTCATTACCCATTCTATCCTTCCTCTTTCTTAGCAAAATTAGTGCATGTGTCTTTTTGCTAGTTACTTTGCTTGTCCCTGATCTAGGAAATTGTTCCATCAATCTTTTCTTTCTCCTGGATCTTTCCTCTTTTTATTTGCCTAGGAGGGATTCCCATCTTAAGGTTGCAGGGATAGCCAAACACAGTCACCCAGAACTGTACACATAAGGCCCACAGTGGTTTATTAGTCACCAATACTCACAGTCAGGGGAGAAGGACACCACCTGCCACACACACTCACAGAGGGTAGCACTGGGCATGGCAAACAGCTAGAGGTGTGGCATCAGGCTTTGTAGTGCCAAGGTTAAGTGCCCTCTGGTTCCTATAGGAGTAATGTGATCAACCTGTTTGAATAACTCTATGGATTGAAATCAAATTGAAGCCTGCTACTTGAGGATAAGCAGGAGCTGTCCTGATCCTCTTGATGAGGAGGACTGGGTGATGCTGTAGGCTGGGTATTTATTGAGTGTCCTCAAGGCCTGGGTTAAAGGCTTTGTGGTCAGCCTACAGTGCTCCTGGGAGGTGGTGGGCCCCCTAGGAGGTGGGTCCTAGTGAGAGAAAGTGAGGTCACTGTGGACATGCCTTTGAAGGGGGTTTGGGGACCCTGGCTTCTCCTCTCTGTCTCTGCTTCCTGGCCAACATGAGATGAACCAACTTCTACTGTTCAATAATCATGACTTTAACTTATTTTCTAGTGTTTTCTCTTGTTCTGACTTCATAGTTGCAATATCCTCTGAGATTTCTTTGAAAGTTTGATTACAGGTTTTCTCAAATTTTCTTCTGCTTCTTTCAATAGCTATGTTCCGTAAAATAAATTTAGTTACTGAATATTCCTGCTTACCGATTTTTTATTTTTCTAACTTAGATTTAAATGGTGCTTTTAGATATCCCCTGGGTCCACATTTAAATTGTTAAAACTCTTTGATAGTTGGAAAAATAAGATTTACTCAAGTTCAACTTTGCCAGATCCATATCCAGGAACTTTGAGTGGAAATAGATACTGCGTATAGTATTCCAGGGAGGCAGGTTGACTTCTGTGCTAGAAAGTGCCTTTTGCATGACTGTCATGGCAATCTGAACATGGCCTAGCCAATGCTCCCCCTGGATCACTTCATTAGCAGCAGTTGGAATATTACCCATATTTTACTTAGCTTGTTCTTTACTTTGCAAATCAAAGGAGCAACTTCCGAAGAAAGTCTCTACTTGCCCCAAGAAACCAGTGAATCAACAATAGGCTTTTTGCCCCCAGAGACTTCTCCACTTTTAGTGTTTTATTCTTTGCACTCAAAGATGTTATTGCAATTCCTTTAGGTGGAAAGTGCCATTTTAACACACTTTTTCTGTTATGGGATGAACAGTAAGTTGCTCAGTAATTCCTTCAATCCTACATCACCACAGGTATATTCCCAGTGTCCTTCTTTGATACTATTCAAAGTGTTAGCATGTTGATAGAGCTCTATCTCTATTTCCAGTGTCAATATACATCTCTCCATTATTCTATTATTAGAACTGTTTTTTAAAAGACATTTTGACACAGACAGGAGATGGTTCTCTTCCTTTTATATTGATATTTTAAAAGAATAGCTGGCTTTCTTTCCTTTAATTGTTTATCAATAGTTCATTACTTTATTTTCATTTGTTTATTCTTTTTTTTTTTGGGGGGGGGAGTAAAAAAGTAAAATTTATTCAAATGAGAAGAAAAGATAACTCCTGTAGGGCAAAAGGATACCTGATAGGGGTTGCCCATTATTTTATTTTTAAGCTGAACTAAATTTTAATCAGTTTCTAATAACAAAGTCATTACTTCTGCCTGTGCAGTCAGAATAGGTTTCTGTGCTTTCCTAATATGAGTGGCTTTAAACAGCTGCAATACATCTTTCCTTGGAATTACATGCCCTTTGTGGGTTGGCAAGGGACTCTGCCACACGATGTGTCTTTATGTTCAGTCCCAAATTGAGGAAGATTATCTAAATCTTCAGCCACCATGGGAGAAAAATGAAAAAGGGACATTTGCACTGGCTCTTCAAGGTTTCAATGGAAAATAACACACAACAATTCCAATCACATTTCATTAGCCTAAACAAGTCAGGGAAACACGATCTTTAATGCACCACAGAAGAGAGAGAGAGAGAGCTGGAATATTTATGGGCAATTCTAATAACTACCACATTTCCTATCATTTTTAACCTTTAGCAGTAATGCCAACCCAAACTTCTAAAAATTCCCTCTTTTTTTTTTTCCACAACACAGAATACAAGTGGCCTCTCTTTCCTAGCTCTCTGATTGTTTATCATATTTTCTCCAACTCCTTTTATTTTTACGATGACCTAAGTGTACTTGATCCTTAAATTTCTGTCCTTGTTCATTTTCCATTTTATCTTCTTTCTGTCCTTGAGTGACCCTACTGTCTTATTCAAATATCTGTATGTCTACTCACTCTTTAATCATTCATTTAGCATGTAATTTTCATTGTTCTGTGGGATATAATCCCTACCTTTGAGGAAATCCAAGATTTGTGGGAAAGATGAAGGTCAAACATTTTCAGTAAAATAAGCTGTATGTTTTAACAGATGTGTGCGACATGTAATATTAAAACTTGTTATTCCAATGAGTATGATAATTAGGAAATTTGAAAAATGGCAGTATTCAAAGTTATTCTCATAAATTAAATGGGAAAAGTATTCATGATAGCTCTCAAAACTTATTTGAAATGTTTGACTTTATCACTTTTAGGTAAAATTTGCTTTATGAACATCTACAGGCAAAAACTCTGGAAGGAAACCAACTTGAAGAGGAAGTACCAGGAGAGATGGTAAAATTCCGTGCAGATATTTCCTAGCCGTGAAAACATTTTTCATCAGGTAATTTGAAACTACGGATGTCAACGTTTAGTTTTGTCCTTATTTTCTCTAAATTGATTAGAAATTACATAAACTTGTTCTCAGTTCTAGGAGGTCAAATACTCTTTGATTTTTCTGTTAAGGAGAACTCTATATACATCAGCACCTCCAAAGTATTTATGAAATAAAATGAAACCAATTTACCCACAATCTAGAGACAGCTGGCTTTTTCATCCTAACTATTACCTAGAGGTTAAAAAATATCCATGGTTACAGGAGGCTGGGGAAAGTGGCTTATAGGTGAAGGTGATCAATGTGTACTAAGTTCAACAGGAGAAAGTTTGGGTATGCTAATCCACAGTAGGTTGACTGCAGATAAAAAAGATATACTGTATGTTTCAGAAGGCTAGAAGAATGTGTTTTTAACATTTTCACACAAAAAAAGTGATAAATGTTTGAAAATTTTTAAACTGATTCAAAGATTACACCATGGTGGGCTGGGGTTGTAGCTCTGCAGTACAGTGCTGGCCTAGCATGTGCGAGGCCCTGAGTTTAATCCTCAGCACCACATAAAAATAAATAAATAAATAAAATAAAGGTATATTGTGTCCAACTACAACTAGAAAATAAATACTAAAAAATGATTACACCATGTATGCATGTGTCAAAAAAACTACACATAGTGACTGCGGTTGTAGCTCAGTGGCAGAGCGCTTGCCTGGCACAATGAAGCACTGGGTTCGATCCTCAGCACCACATTAAAAAATAAATAAATAAAATAAAGGCATTGTGTCCATCTACAGCTAAAGAAAAAAAAAACCACGAGTATTTACAATTTTGTTTTTACATCTTTGTTAAAATACATTCAAGAAAAATCTACAGGGTAGATAAAAAAGATAAATAAAAACAGTAGCCAAAAAGTTTTTTTGTTGTTTGAATTTAGATGAAAGATTTGGATCTGCCACTGGCTATGTATGACCAAGTTAGTCTGCTTTGCTGTGGTTTGGTGTTTTAACAAAAAAAGTAGAGTAATAAATTATTTCAAATCATAAAGGGATGGAAATAGGGAACATTTTGTTTTGTAGGGCTTTGGATTTATATGTATTTGAGTTGTCCAAAGAACTGGACATCTTTAAAACTCCTAATCCCCAAAGCCAGATCCTCTGTATATAATATTTTGAGAGTGGGGAAATGATGTAAAATGGTGACAGTAAGTTTATAGGGGTCAATATTCACCATTTCTAGAAGCAGACATCTCACGTTAGCATCCAAATACATACAAAATAGATATTTTCCCATAAAATTCAGTAAATCTCTGGCATTTCTCAAATTCAGTATCATATCAGAAAGTACAAAAGAGAGGAAGAAACAGGCTTTCCATTTCAGGACATGCATAGTCTCTGAATTAATTTTATATTTTCATAAATAAAGATCAGTTAATTGCAAACATTTACAACTGGATGCTTTGGGAAAGTCTTTATAGGCTGGACCTACATTAAGATAATTTGAACTATGAATAAGGCCATATTTAAGCCCCTTTTGTAATTTAAAAACAAGTATGTGTTTGATAAAACCCAGATGACCCTAGAAGATGATCCTGTTGGTTGAATCCTGTTTAGGGACAGTCATTCTTAATCAGAACAGGGGAGTAAATGCCCTCATCTAATTCCATGACAGAAAGCATAGGTTTAAGGCCTGGAACAAACTCAAGACATTTCATTAGCAAGTAGGACCTAAATGACTTTGGAGGCCAAGGCATCTAATCCTAATCATGAAGTACACATCAGTCTTCGCATACGCTGTCACTGGAAACATTCACTGTGGCAATAATTTTAGCTGATGACTAAGCCACAGACCTAATTGTCTATTAAGTGCTCTGTCGTGCTGTTTGTCTACTAAATCGTGTTGACACACTTATTTAACATTATTAAACTCTGGAATAGTATGCTTTTGAATATGTAACAAAGGGTTTAGCTTTTCATGTATAATTCCAATTTGCTTTTTAAACCGTTTTGTCATTTTGGGGCAGAATATGGATAAAAAATGAGTGATTTATATTACAGATTTGAGTAGATAGGCCTTAATAAAAACCAAATGTACCCAAGGATTAAACTATGTGTTTTTTTTTTTTCATAATGTCCTTTTGAAAACGGTATATTCAACCTGACACCTTGAAACTTGACTTATGTAGTTTTCAAAATTCTATTTTAGTTCCCAGCTTGGCTCTGAGAAGTGTGATTTCTTTCCCTAACAGAACTTATGTGAGTCTTTCCGTTTAATATATTTCGGTTTGGAACTCTGACTTCTCACTTATTGTTTGTAAGGAAATGGCCAGGAAAGATCACACATCAGCTTTTCAGAGTAAAAATAATGAATGGGCACTTGAAATGAATAAGCGTTCGTCTTCCCCTCTGTCCCACCAAGGCCACGTGTTTGCCTTGTGCCTCATTTCCCACAACTGGACGCTCCCAGCTGAATAATCAAATCCAACATGCTGAGCTAATTGAAGAAAGGTGCTATAAAAACACAAGGTACTGTTATTATGGTCATTTTCCCAGACCTTGGGCTTCCCCACCCACTTCCTCTCAATTTACAATGACAGGGCCAGCGTGGCCTCTTCCAAGTGGGCACATATCTGACAGCAATGCCTTTGGTGCCCCCAAGTGGTTCCCTTGTGTAGAAGTCACTTGAGCCACAGAGTCTGTTCACAGAAATTCTTTTCCTGAACAGGCCAGTTTAGAGGGGAGAAGATACACACACAATAAAAATGCCTGAGACCTTTAGATAAATATATGTAAGAAGGTATTTCCCTATGGGAACATGTCAGGCAGCATGTTCTGTTATTTAAATGTAACATGAGCTTCTCTTTGGAGTGATAAAGGTACCATAAATATTTTTCTTGCTAACCTAATCACTCAACAAGTTGTTACGACGAATGGTCCCATCCTTAAGCTGGGGCCACATTATAGATTTTTAAGGGGTGTGGAGGTACTTAGCAGGCAGCCAGTCATTTCTAAACGCTTCATACATCTGCATCTTGTCTCAAATCCACCGCTCTCTGGCTGGGTGAGGTCAGACCAGCCATCTGTCCTGACTGACTGAGAATTTCTGAATGCCTAGAAGGAACGCACTGAACCAGTCAGGGATGCTTAAAGTTTATCGGTTGGTTAAACCAGCTGAGCCCATTATATAGAAGAAATATTTGGCCAAACTCCAACATTTAGAACAAGTGACAGTAGAACCACTGGGCTTAGTCTGCTCTGAGGAGGCTGAGTTTTGTCTCTTCGGTTTTTATTTTTCTCCCAAAGACCCTGATATATCTTTAGGGAGCCCTAGAGTTTCCTGGGACATAGTTTAAAAACCACAGCACTAGTTTGTCTCTATTGCATATGTAGGCTCCAGTTTAAAATGCCTTACAATGAGGCATTTTATGAATTTATTTATGGATACTTAAAATTTTTTCTGTTGTTCTTCTATAAGACGTTTTGTTTCTACTTCAATCATCAATGCGTGCACGGTGGCAATGAGGTAGAACAAGTGAACTCCCATAGTTTCTCAGAGTTTGCTTTTGAGGCTATCTAAATCTGCTAATAATTCTATAAATTACACACACTGCTGAGAGTCAGATACTCAGCTTGATGCTGTATTGTGGCAGGACAAATATTCTGATGAGATTATGAAGCCCATACACCCCTAAATCACAACATGCCATTTATAGGAGTGCTGAAATTTATCTGCAAAGTAGTCAGATGAGTTAATGACTGTTTGGAGGAAAGGGAGATTAGTAGGCTTCAGAGAGAGGACAAAGTGACAGCTGATGCTTGAAATGAGCAACTAGGGGTGGACAGAAAGGATCAGAGGTTGATGATCTCATTTTTAAAGTCTGGGGTCAGGACTGAATATACAGAGCCCAGCTTTGTGAGGCTGCATGTTCTGCAAGAAGACCCTAAGCTTTGGAATGAGAGCCCATGGCTTGAGTGTGGTGACACTCCCTCAGTCAATGGAAGGATGCTGTGAGGACACAAACAATATCTGGCACCAACACAACATCTGGCACCCAAACCTGTGAATTTCTTTTCCTCCCTTAAAGGCTGATATGAGGAAAAAATGAATCCACTCTGTTCCCATTTACATATAATTTTTACCACCTAAAAGATTAGGAGATTGCAAGATATTGACTGTGCCAGTAAACAGAGCACACTGTATTTAGAAACATAAAGTTTTACCTTTGAGGAGATAGTTTCCTTTTGGGAGATGGCAGATCATTTATTTTTAATATATAAATACGCAATGCTAAGAATTGTCATAATATATTCAAACACGAATGCAGTAATTATAGGAAAAGTTTCTCACTGTCACATAAGCTCACCTAAGCAACTCTGTGTGCCAACATGATGATCCCCAGATGTCAACTAGCCAAGAAGTGGAGTATGCATTCTCTTGGTAAAGGAACAGGGAAAGTCCACTTCCCCATAATGAAGTTGATTTAAGTGGCTTTCCTCCTCTTATGTTGCCTTTGTTCCTGGTTTTCATTTGGGGCCTGCACTATAAGCTGTTATTGCTATTACAATTCATTATTGTAAACAAAAGAGTGAAGAGTTTATGTGCAAAGAAAAGGATTACTGAAGGAATTTACAGAAATTTTAGAGATGTCACAGAAATAAGCTTGTGGGTTACAAAGACATGAGAATGCTCCAAAGTATAACCCAGTGTGCTTCTGTCCCTGCTGAGATTCAAAAGGTACCTATGACAGATGATGAACACTAATGCCACTGTCACTGTGGCTGTGGGAACCTCGGAGCAGCTGCTGACTCTTACTATGCGTCAATACAATATTAACTTTCCATTACAAGTCAAGGTAGGGTTTCTGATTAGCACTGCATAAACCGTGTGACCACAACTTGAGCTGGGGAGTGTGAGAATGCAAATATCTCCCACTTACATGTCTCTGGGAGGTAGACTTTGCCCCTTCAGAAGAAGGGATCCATAGGTGTAGGAAAGGGTTCTGTGACTGGGCTACAAAAAAACAATGACAAGTACCAGTGGGAGCAGAAGTCCTTTGCCACCTAGTTTCTTTCTCAAAACCTTCTCCACATCTGTCTTATTTTTTGCCTCCAAAAAGTATCTTGCCTCAGTCTGGCTGGGCACAAAATCACGAGCCACTCACAGCTTTGTGGATTCAAACAGCAATTCTTTATTTCCGAACTCACACCGGCACTCTACAAACACGTTCTGGGGAAAATTCACATACTCCACCAGGCTCTAATCAGCAGGATATGCCCTATTCCTCGCAGGGTACATCTTAAGCCTGGAACCGCCTTAAATCCAAAGAGCGGGATACTCCCTAAAACCTGATCCGCCCTAAACCCGGATCCGCCCTGGTCCTTGAGCAAGGTCACCTTACTCAAGCATACATGCAATGTCACTGCAAATGACCTGAGTCTAAGACAAGCCCATTTCCACAATGGAGAGTCCTTCCTCTAAGCAACATGGGGTAGGCTGACAAGAAAATTTGATGTGTCATTCCTACTTGGCAATGGCTCTCAGCAGTATCTTAAGACTAATATATTTTCATATTATTAAGTAGAGTTCAAATTTTCCTTAGAGTAGCTTTACATCAATGAGACAGTTTGAAAAAGGGTACTCACATTTTTCTGATAATTCAGTATTTCCATCCAAGAAATTCCAATCCAAAGGATTCACACATTCATCTATGTAATAGTTTTTATATATCTTCACAAAAAGATACATTTACTAAATTTTGTCTGATAATATGATTTTTCCAAATGAGGTCTATTTTTAAAAAGGCTATTGTCAGTATGTAGAAAAGCTATTCACTTGTAAATTTCTTACACTGAAACATAACACACCTATAGGAAAGTGTGCATATCTTGTGTGAGCTGCAGTCAGCCCATCAGGACTGAGCACCTGGCGGGCTTGCGTCCCTGGTTGGCACTTCTCCCTCAGCCTCTGCCCCCACCTAAGCTCTCTGGCACCCCCCCATCCCCACTCTGCCTTCCTAACGCAGGAGACAGGGCAGCACGTCCTTGGTTCTTCCTTGCTGTGTCATGGGAAATTCTGAAGACTGGGGCGGATGTAGGAGTTTCCTCCCTGCTTCCCACCTTCCTAGGATCACCGTCCTACATTGTCACTGTCCTTCTCTTTTGTGATTTTGGAATATTTCATGAGGAGATTACACATTCTTTCAATATTTAGTAAAATCCGTCTGGGAAGCCATTCCGTCTGGGTTTTTCTTTGTGGAGATTTTTTTTTTTTTTCATTACTGATTCAATATTGACTCACCAGACATCTGTTGAGATTTTGTTTCTTCTTGCATCCGTTTTGATCAGTTGGTGCCTTTCTAGGAATTTGGCCATCTCTTCTTTCTCATTTTTAGGTGCACCATTGTTCATAGTGTCCCCCTGTACTCCTATGACCTTGGCCGTGATGCCCTCATTTTCATTCCCTTCAGTGATTTTTTTTTTTTTTGGGGGGGGGTTACTGGGGATTGAACCCAGGGATGCCTAACCACTGAGCCACATCCCCAGCCCTTTTCATATTTTATTTTAAGACACAGTCTCACCTAGTTGCTTAGGGCCTCACTGCAGTTGGGTTTGAACTTTCGATCTTCCTGCTTCAGCCTCCAGAGCTGTTGGGATTACAGCATGTGCCAACAGCCCCACCCAGCAGACTTCTCTTTTTACATAGTCATGTTATCTAAAGATTTGTCAGTTTTGTGAATATTTTGAAAGAATCAACTTTGGTTTCATTGATGTTCTGTTCTTTACTACATTTAATACCACTCCGTACTTTGTTATCTCCTTCCTTCTGCTTGTGTTGGGTCAGGATGCTCTTGTTTTTACAGTTTCTTAAGGTAGAACATTCGGTTATAGATTTGATATTTCCTGTTTTTAAAGACAGGTGCTCACAACTATAAATTTTTCTAAAATCAATGTTTTAGCTGCTTCCCGTGGAGTTTTGGTATGTTATGTTTTCATTTTCATACATCTCCAATTATTTGGCAATTTTCTCTTGATTTCTTTTTTGGTGTCGAAAATCAGCTCCCTAAAGATGCCTACACGCCTGTCCGGGCCAGCACTGAGCTGTTTTGATTACTGTTACGACCACTTCATAATGGGTTTTGAAGGTATTGCCATGTTTCGGCTTTCTTCTTCTTGCTCAAGATGGCTTTAGCTAGCCTACCTTCCCCGCATCCCTTTGGTGGTTCTATAAATTTTTAAATTGTTTTTCTAGTTCTTTGAAGAATGGCTTGGGGGTTTTGATAGGGAATGCGTTAAGTATGTAGATCACTTTGGGTAGTATGGACATTTTAATAATATTGATTCCTCAATTCTACTTTTTTTAGTTCTCATCAATTTCTTTTATCAATGTTTATGATTTACATTTTATAGGTCTTTTATTTATCTGGTTATCAGATTACTTTCTCTCTCTCTCTCTTTCTTTTTTTTTTTTTTTTTTGGTACTAGGTATTAAGCTTAGGGGCACTCAACCACCAAGCCACAACCCCAGCCCTATTTTGTATTTTATTTAGAAACAGGGTCTCACTAAATTGCTTAGTGCCTCATTTTTGCTGAGGCTGGCTTTGAACTCACGATGCTCAGGCCTGGGATTGCTTTCTTGATTTTTGTTTTAGATCATTCGTTATTGGCTTATGCAACACTACTCATTTTTGTATGTTAATTTTGTATCGTAAAACCCTGCTGAATTCATTTATCTATTATAAGAGCTTTAAGTTGGAATTTTGAGGGTTTTTAGGTTCATCCGTTTATATTAGGTGTCTGTATTTTATTTTTTTTAAATTAGTTTTTAACTGATACATTAAAACATAAAAGTTGTACATGTTAATGGAGCATTACATGTTTATATATATATATATATATATATAATATTAAAATAATTGTAAACATATTTATCTTCTCAAACATACCATTTACTCCTAGATATTTTATTCTTCTTGATGGAAGTACGTTTATTAACTTCATTTTTGTATCATTACTGTTTCCTTTATTTTGTGTTATTTTCCAGTGATATCTCTGGTAATTCACCTGATAAATTAAACACTCTACTTCAGATTAATATTGACTAATTTCAATAGTTGAGGCATGCTTCAGGATGTGGTCTTAGTTCCAGACCACAACAATACAGTGAATATTAACAATAAAGCAAATTATGCTCAATTTTTTTTGTTTCTCAGCATATACAATTATGTTTATGCTATCCTAGAGCATACAATAACATCATGTCCAAAAATGTACACACCTCAATTTAAAATGTTTTATTGCTAAAAATGACTAATGATATTTGGAACCTTTATCAAGTTGAAATATTTTCGCTAGTGGAGGGTCTTGCCTCAGTGTCCATAGCTGCTGCTGAGTGATGAGAGTGGTGGTTGGTGAAAGTTGGGGTCCAAACTTCTGTTAATGTTTGACCTTTTCCCACTTTGCCCCATGTGGTGGATACGAGGCTGCTGGTTTTCACAGCTACTGTGTATTTGTGAGGCTGTGGCTGGGAAATGGAAATTGGATCTAGACACGTTCATGCTCTTACTGAGAGTCAGCCACATTCATGAGTACAACCTATTTGGACTCTGCAAGCCTTAAGATTTGAAGAGTTGAACTTGACTTTTTTGCCAGCGTTCTCCTTGCTGGCTATTATGGAAGTGCTTACGCTGCCGTTCCAGAAGTCAAGTTCCTGGCATGGGTTGTAAAGTGGCAATTTTATTTTTATAAACATTAATCCAGTTTTCCAAGTTGCTGACTCTATCATCTGCAAACAATGTTAATTTCATTTCCTCTCCAATGCTTACATCATTTATTTCTTTTTCTTTATTTTTCCTGGACTCCTAGAAAGTCCAGAAAATGTTGAATGACTGCAATCAGAGGTGGCAGTTCTATTGTATTAGTGAGTTTAATGTCTTTACCTTAGCTTTTATTCTGAAAGAAAAAAAAGGAACTCTATACCCGGTGTTCTGATTTTTAAAAAAGAAATATGACATATTAAGGTGATTCAATGATAATGATTAATTATATTATGAAATAGTTTTCTCCTTGGATCTGAAAACCTAATAAACTTACATTATCAATGAAAATTAACCATATTTTTATTCCTGAGGTGGGTGATATCCTATTCAATTATATTTATTTTATGTTGTACTAAAATATATGCTAATAACATTGACATTTTAAATCATTTTTTTAATTAGTGAATTTGGTTAATGACTTATTATTAATATCATCCTGTGATTTTTTGGAAGGGTTTTTAAAAAAGCCAATTCAATTTTGTTTTCACCTCTGAATTTCTTTCCTTTTTATATGATTAAAGAATTTGATGTATTTACTCTTATTTATACAGATGACTTTTTTGGTCTTATCCATTTATCCTTTTATATATTTTTACTGTTAACTTTTTTTCTGTTAAGTTTCTCTATGTATTTTATTTCTTCCTCACCTTTGTATTAAAGTCAGCAGCTTATTAATTTTCTAACAAAGTAAACATTTTAAGCACATGTCTAAACATGTTTTTCTAACATGTTTAATATAAAAGGCATTATTTAGAATGTATGTTTTGAGTGAAAAGCAATCAAGGGACATTACTTCCTAATAATTCCATGTGTATCTGAAATTATGGTTGATTATAAATATCTATCTCTATATATAATATATGTAATTTTGAATTTTACTTTTTATGACTTCTCTTAGCTTTAAATAGCTGTCTCTTCATAAAAGTTCTTCCAGATGTTTTAATATTTATTTTCTCGAACACTGACATATTTATTTTTATATTTATTTCTTGCCTTATGTCTTTTTTGTTGATTCTCTACCTTTTAAAAAGAATCCTTAATTCATTTCTCCTAATTTGTTTTTGTAATCAAAGAATTTACTGCAATTTTGTCTGAATTTCAAACTTAGGGTTAGTCCCTCTTATTGTCAGAAGATAATCTAGAGCCTACAGTTTTACATTTTATTAGTCAGCAGTCATTGATAAAATACAGAGCAGTATGTTTGCTTAGTCCCACTCTATGAACAAAATACCTTAAAGCGTTGGCTATACGTCAATAACATCAAAATGTTCTCTGTGGTTTTTGGGACAGCCATAACTTTTGCCAGTATTTATTTGGATGTCAGTGCTTCAATGAGCACTCCTATTAGTCTATTCCAAAATTTTTGACACCATTACTCTATTGTCTGTACTTCAGTGTAACTTATGATAATAACTTCTAGTTTAGTTTATATGGTCTGTGAGTATACTTTTGTTCCAATTCTAAGAGATTAAATTTAAATAAGACAACACACTCCCCCTTAAGCTGTCTCACCACATGAAGCTGATACCAGTTACTATAGCTCATTGTCTAACACTCCAGTAGTTTTATAATGTATGATTTTTAACATATTTGTGAGGAAAAAGCCACTTTCAACTAAGCTATGATCAAAAGGCTTCTTTTCATTTAGTTTTTATTTTATATATATTGAAATATACCACTTATCTTTATATAGGTAAATTTAATTATTATTATAATCAAAATAGAGTAAGATTTTGTTTTAATTCTGAATCATAATGTGAACTTTTGTAGATATTTTAAATTGTGAGCTTAGTGTTTGGGATTCAAACTTTGGAAAACTTTGCTGAGGTGAAAACAACACAGATGTTTTTGATCAGATTCATGTGTGGGGACAATGACAGCTTTCCCATGACTCCAACTTAGCCAGCAGCTTTTGCAAGAATTCAGACTACAGCACTTGGTCTGCAGCCTGTTTTAGAATCCCTGTGAACTAAGAATTATTTTTACTTCTGTAAGGATACAAAAACCAAGAAGCAAACAAAAAACAGTATGAAACAGAGAATAAATATGGGATGCACTGAGTAGAGTACTGAATATCTCACCCCTTATGGAAAAGGTTTGGTGGCCTCTTTGTTAAGGTGGTACATATTTGATTGTGTTTATTACCAATAATTACCTGATTTGTGATTAGCTTAAAGGTTTCTTGATTCACTGAATCTTCTGTGACACAATTGAAAGAACAATCAAGGCTTGCTGTTGGAGAAAATGCCTGTTTATTGAGGAACAGCTCTGCATATTTATAGAGCCAGGGGTGGTTTGAGAGTTATGACAGTTTAATGGTTGAAGGGTTTGACAGTCGGCATGGGGTGCTTTTTGATTGGTGGGTAAGGATCATGTGAGCCAGCAGGGCTAGTCTGATTGGTGGGTAAGGATCATGTGAGCCAGCAGGGCTCACCATTGGACAGCTCTTCTTGGGGGATGGGGAAATTAGTCTTTAAAGCTGGGCCACTCCCAACAACAATCATTCCTTGTGGTACTGTAGACCCAAAGAAATAACTAAAATAAAGCTTTTTAAATAGTCACACAGGGACTGGGGTTGTAGGTCATTTGGGAGAGCATTTGCCTTGCATGTGTGAGGCACTGGGTCCAAACCTCAGCACCACATAAACACAAATAAATAAAATAAAGGTATTGTGTCTTTATACAACTAAAAATAAATAAATAGTGAGGTACAAAAACATAATAAATGTTTGTTTTAACAACTTATATCCATTTGAAAAACATAAAAAGTAAAATTTCAAAGAAATAATGGTATTTTCATTTCATTTAAAAATGAGCACATCAGTTTGTAATGAGTTTGTGTGGCTCTTAGTCCTATACAACTTCTTAAAGCCCAGAGTAAGACCGGACATAGTCACCCTCATTTCTTGTTGTACACAGCCTCCTAGTAGCCACAAAGAAAACACCTTTAGCACGGTCACCAAAGAGAGAAATGAATTGGCACCTACTACTAAACTATATCACAAAAATATATCAAGTTTAGAAGAAATAAACTATGAAATAGTAAAAAGAAGAAAAAGAAGAGGAGGAGGAGGAGGAGGAGGAGGAGGAGATAGAGAGTCCCTAACTGTCAACAATTACTTTAAATGTAAATAAATGGATTCATCACATTTTCTAATAAAAAAATAGAGTGGTTGAAATGTGTGTGTGTGTTTTAAGACCTAACAATATACTACCTACAACAAACTGACTTTCTCTTTAAGAACACCAATAAGTTTAAATTAAAGGGATGAGAATATATTCCATAAAAATAGTAACCAAAAGAGAGAAAGTATGACTATTATTTTATATCAGACAAGAAAGACTTTTAGTTCAAATCCATCACAAGAGACAAAGTCACCGTATAATAATTAAGGGTTCAATTCATCAAGAGGATGTAAACCTTGTGTACATATATGTATACAACATTGGATCACCTAAATATGTAAAGTGAGATATCATAAAACCAACAGAGAAATGGAGAGCAATACATTTGTAGTAGCAGAATTCAACACTTCACTCTCAACAATGGACAGATCTCCCAGACTAAAGGAACCGATGAGGAAATTGTAGATTTGAACAACCCTGTAGACCAAATGGACATAAGGGACATATTGGAAGATACTGTCCAATACGATCTTTTGAGCAATCTCTGGAACATATAATAGTGGACCACAGAAAGAGAATTTTACACATGTAAGAAGATTGAAAAGTCTTGTATTTTCTGACCACAATTCTGTTAAACTAGAAATTGGTAAAAGAAGGAAGACTGGAAAATTCACTAGTAAGTGGAAATTAAGCAATATATTTCTGCAACCAATGTCAAAAGAGATCAAAGGGAAGGATTTTAAAATACCTTGAAATCAGTGAAAAAGAAAACATAGCACACCAAAACCTATGGGATTCAGCAAAAGAGGTTCTAGAAGGGAAGTTTGTAGCAATAGATGCTTATGTTAAAAGATATATAGATTGGACTGGGGTTGTGGCTCGGCAGTAGAGCGCTCACCTAGCATGTTGGAGACCCTGGGTTTTATCCTCAGCACCAAATAAAAATAAATAAATAAATAAATAAATAAATAATGAAGGTATTGTGTCTAACTGCAACTAAAAAATAAATACTAGAATAAATAAGTAAATAATACAAAGATTTCACATAAATGACTCCACCAAAAAACTGTTAGAACAAAGAAATGCAGTAAAGTAGCAAAACAGAAAATCAACATGCAAAAATCAGTTGTTTGTATATATTAAAAATGAATTATCCATAAAAGAAATTAAGAAAGCAATAACATTTACAATGGCATAAAAATACTTAAGAAGAAACTTTTATCAAGCAGGTGAAAGATACGCACACTGGAAACTTAAAAACACTTGGTGATAGAAATGTTTTAAAAACACAAATAAATGGAAAGATACCAAGTGTTCATGGATTGAAGCAACTGCTATTGTTCAAATATCCATACTATCTTTTACAGATTGAATGTAATCCCTACCAAGATTCCAACATAAGTTTTTGTAGAAACAAACGTAAGATCCTAAAATCCACCCCCCCACACACACACACCCGCAGACAAACCTGAATAATCCAAGCAATCTTCATTAGGAAGAACAATGCCAATGGCATTACACTTTCTGATTTCAAACTATTTTACAAAGCTACATTAATCAAAATAGTGTGGTCCAGTTCTAGAAACATAAACACTGATAGAACACGATCCAGAAATAGACTTTATTTTAGTCAGCTTTTTGATGCTGTGACTAAAAGACCTGACAAGAAGAACAATTTTAGAAGGAAAAGCTTATTTGGGGAGCCAAGTTTCAGAGGCCTCAGTTCATAGACAGCTGGCTCCATTCCTCAGGGCTGGAGGTGAAGCAGGACATCATAGCAGAAGGGTGTGGTGGAGGAAAGGGCTCAAAGCATGAGGATCAGGGAGCAGACAGATAGCTCTGCTCAACAAAGACAAAATATATGCCCCAAAGGCATGCCTCTAAGGACCCACCTCCTCCAGCCACAACCTACCTACAATTACTACTCAGTTAATTCCTATCAGATGATTAAGGCACTGTTTGGGTTAAGGTTCTCCTAACTCAATCATTTCGCTTCTAAACCTTCTTGTGTTGTCTCTCACACATGTGCTTTTGGGGGACACATGTCTAAACCAGAACAAACCTATGTACCTGTGGTCAACTGATCTTTGACAAGGGCTTTAACAGAACAATGAAATTAGACTCTTCCCACACTTTCCAAAACCATCAACCCAAAATTGTTTAAAGCATTACATTGTACCCTAAAAAGGTATATAATTACTGCCTACCAATATGAAAATTTAAAGTAAAAAAAAATGTATATTTCTAAAAAATCTAAAGACATATATGATATAAAGACACATAATATTTGAAGGTCTGAAACTCTCAGAAGAAACAGGATAAAAGCTCTTGTTACTGGTATTAGCATGTATTTCTTAGATATGACACAAAGTATAGGGAAACAAAGTAAAGTTTATTAGACCCATTTCAAACTAAAAGCTTCTTAATGGCAAAAGCAAAAATAATAACAACAAAAATAAAGGAAATCTGTGGAATGAGAGAAAATTCTTACACTCCTTATATCTCATAAGAGGCTAATATCCAAAATACATTAGAAACTTCTAAAACTCAATAGCAAAATGTAAGTACAAATAAAATGGAGAAAGAATACGAATAGGCATTTTTTTCTAAAAAGACATAGGAATGACCAATAGGTATATGAAATGGTTCTCAACATAACAAAAAAACAGGGAAATACAAGTCAAACCATAAAGAGATATTAACCCACCTCTTTAGGAGAGTTATTATCAAAACGAAAAGATTAACAAATATTGGCAGGGGTGCAGAGGAAAGGGACTCCCTACATATGGATATGCAGACCCATGCTCATACAACTGCTGAAACTCAGGTTTTTAGAGACACTTCTTCAGAGGGGCTACTGACATGGGTCCCGATCACCAAGCTGCCTGTGCAGCCAGCCCACTGGCTCCCTGGAGAGAAAGAAGCAGCAGGGGACTGGGAAGCCAGAGTGATGACCCGTGGGCTAAAGGATAGCACCAAGCAAGGGCTGCAGGGCAGAGCCTCCCTGGCGCCCCTGGCCTGAGGCCTGACAGGCCAATGCTGAGGTGAACCCCAGCCAGCGGACCTGTCACCCTGCAGCAGCCCCGCCTGCACACACGGGGACTCCCACTGCAGAAGCTGGTCCCATACAGGCTGCAGCTTGGGACACCCCACTGAGCATGCTGAACTCAGTGGCTTCAGCCTCCCGAAAGGAAGGATCCAAATGCAAAGCGGGAAGCCTCCTGCCGCAGTCTGGCTGGGCACAAAAAAACCGTGTCACCACAAAAACTTGTAGATTCCAACAGCAACTCTTTATTCCCGAACTCTCACCCGCACTCCACACGCTCGTTCTGGGAAAAATACACTCCCTCCACCAGGCTCTGCAAACCAATTCTCTCAGAACCCGGGGAGAGCTCAACAGGAACTCTAAAGGAGCAGGCGCCTGAGACAGCAGGATCCACCCTAAACCTGGAGCCGCCCTAATCCCTGAGCAGGGTCACCTTTCAAACCCAAATGCCGTGCATCATTCTTACTTGGCTATGGCTCTCAGCATCCTCCCTCCACCATTGGGCAAGTCAGTCTGAAAACCAACGAAGAAGCCAACCCTTGAACTCATCTGTCGGCCTGGTTCTGGTTCCAAAGAGAAGCCAGAGCACAGCTCCACCGATACTCCTCATAGGGACCAGGGAGACGGAGCAAGCTCCTCCAGGTGGCCCCACACAGGCCTCTAGACCAGCCTGCGCTATCTGCTGCTGCCTGGTCTTTTTCAGAGATATTTCTAAAAGGAGTATAGAACTCCAGGGGATAAAGCGGTAGTTTCGTTGGTCCATTTTACTCACCCTTCCAAGGAGTCCCATCTGCGTGGTCCAAAGACGGGAAGTTTCCCCTTCTAACGGCGGTGGGGTCTGTGCAAGGTGCAGGCCTTGGTAGCTGAGAGGCGTTGCAGCTCTTACTGGGGGGCTGTGTCCTCCAGTGCTGCAGCAGACCCCGGCAGCTCAGCGTCAGTTTCTTCTTCTAGACTTGTTCTTGTTAATTCGGAGAATGAAACCCACAGACCAGGATGTGTAAGTGTTAAGAGTAGGACTTACCTGACAAAACAGGAACAGAAAACTCTCACAGCAGAAGACAAGACCACACACTGACCTTCTTCCACCCAAAAACCCTGGTCTAAGGTTTATATAGCACTTGGGTCACGGCTATGGGTCCAAATTTATGTTAATTAGGGTTTGGAAAAGTACTAATTCTATCCGTCCAAACTTAAACCAATCAGGACTTGGAAGAGTAATATAGCTATTGGTTACCCCTGAATCCTATTCAGGTTTGCCTGATTTCCCAGATTTTGGGAAGCAGGAGGTTGAAATCATTGAATTGCGCATGCTCAGTAGATCTGTGGCGTGAGCTGCTGCAGAGGGCATCCCTGCAAAGCGCAGGGGTCTGCTGCAGGGTAATAGGTCACCTCTGCCCTGGCCTGCCTCTCCTCAGGCCCACACCGCCCCCGCAGGCGCCAAGGCAGCCTGCGCTTGAAGCCAGGCTTCAGCCCACCTGGCTCAAAACTGCTCTGGCACCGCTCCCCTGCTGCTTCTCTGTGGGCACCTGTGGGCTTGCTGCAAGGCTTTTGGGCGGGTACCACATCACTGCTCTGGAAAGCAGTAAGGAGATTTCTTATAAGATAAAAAACAGAAATACTGTATGATTTGACCAACCAACTTCTGAGTATATAGCCAGAGGAAGTGAAATCAATATCTCAAAGATATCTGAGTCCTTGTGTCCACTGTAGCATTATTTTCAGTGGTCAGTATGGAAGCAGTTTAACGTCTATCAACAACAATAAAGGTGTAGCCTGTCCTGGTGGCGCAGGTCTGTAACCCCAGAGGCTAGGGAGGTGGAAGCCGGAAGATTGGAAGTTCAAACCAGCGCCAGCAACTTATTGAGGCCCTGTCTCTAAAATATAATAAAGGGCTGAGGATGTGGCTCAGTGGTTAAACGTCCCTGGGTTTAATCCCTGGTACCAAACAAACAACAACATGAATGTACATAGGAAATACACAAACATGGTGATATCATGAGGCACCCACAAAATATATGAGACTCCTCATGTTCATTTTCTTTTTTTTCATAGGTAAAATCCCAGGCTAAGAAGATGTCCCTTGGTACTTGTTCTGCCTTAGGGGAGGGGTGATAGAGGTAAAAAGAAACTGTTGTTTTAACCTTCCTCAATGCTTCCATTTTCATATCTTTGCTTCAGTGAGGTGCTTGTACCTGTCCACTGGACACTTGGACTTCCACAAAGGTACTGTGACCTATGGGTAGTTGGCAAAATCAGTATTTCTATTAGGGATAGCTGAAAACTCTTCTTATATTTCTTTGGTCACAATTTTGTAAATATATTTCATTACATTCCTATTGCTTTAGTATTCAATTGATTTTTAGTGAATAAACCATGTTAAGGAATTTAATAATTGAGAAAATCTTATGTATATTTTCCCGTTTCTGATGCTACTCATTCTTTTGTTAAGATACCACTAGAGAATGAAACTGCCAGGCACAGACCGAATGAATTTATTGGAAATAGATAGAAAATATTATAATTTCAAAAAGGAATTATACAGACATATGAATAAAGTAGAACACTTGATATATAAGACTCTAATAACTTATAATTTGGTAGTAAGATAAAGAGTAACAGAATGGGGATAAGATTTGAATGCACATTTAACTAAGGAAGGTCTTGCAAGCCTGAAATGAACATAAATAGATACTTGACATCATGAGTCACCAACAAAATATCAAGCCAAAAGTATTAGAATCTACATATCCTCCAGTATGGACATAATCAGAAAGTATAGCTAAATTTGATGATATCAAGTACAGGAGATACTGTGGGAAAACACAACATTCTCAAATACTAGTGAAAATATAAAGTAGCAGCAACACTTGAGAATACTTTGGCAATATCTAAGTTACACTTTTGAGAACAACCATGAAATTTAGCAATTTATCGTTACTTACTCCACCTAAATAAAAAAAAAATATGTTCATATATTATCTTGTACACACATGTTCTTAGCAGCTTTATTAATAATACCTTAAACTAGAAATTCAAATGTTAATGTATGAATGAATAAATCATAGTGCATTTACACATTGGAATCCTACTTAAAGATAAAAAGCAAGCTTCCCCACACAGATACTGACATTGATGAATATCATAAACATTTTACTAACTGAAAGAAACCAGATGTGTAAGAATAACTACTGTATGAATCCACTGCTATATTCTATATCAAAAAGTTCATCTCCTACACAAAGCATAGCACTGGTGATGTGGTGGAGACAGAGGAATTGCCTAGACAGGGACGTGAGGCTTCTTGGTGTAACAAACCCAATGTACAACTCCACTGTGGTCGTGATGGTTAATTGGGTGTACATGTTTTTCCAAACTCATCAAGCTGTGTAACTAAAAGAATTGCATTTTTTTCTATGTATATTATATCTCATAGTCTTCATTTACAGAATGAACAATGATGATTTGTTCTCTAAAGGAACATCTAAGCTTAGTCATTCTGGGGAAGGTAGTAGTTTTGATAGGGAACAGACAGACATGAATGGTGGGAATTTGAGGTTAAAGGAATAATTCTATAAACTGGCCCTACTGTACTGACCCCCACGTGCTTTCTTTTTCAAGAAGCAATATATCTGCAGCAGCCTGGCCTCAGTGGACAGGATATGTCATATCTCTCAGCAAACTACTTGTTATCTACAGGAGAAATGCAGGCCCCAAATAATGTCCATAAGAGAAATTCAAGTTACCCTTCAGGGGGGAGACTTTGTGACCTTTTTCACACACCAGGTCCCCATACTCAGGGAGAGAAGGATAATTCCTTCTAACCATAAAATCTGTAAGAATTTACAGTTAAGAATCCAGTTGGAACTGATCAGTATGGGCCAAAGTGACCAGAGTTGTCATGGCAGTGGGGACTTGAAAGTCAGATGCCACCCTGATGTCAGTCAAAGTCAAGAGGTGGACCTGGGCAGAACTCTCTGGAAATGTCTCTGGGATTCTCAATAAAACTGGAGTGCACGCTGTCCCTCTCCCCTCTGAGAGACCCGACGTTCTCCCTTGAGAGTGTGCCCTTTTCCTATCCCTTCAATAAACTTATGCCTCTCACTCTGAGTGACATGTCTGTAATTTTTTTGACTTGATCACAACAATTGGGTTTGAAGGGAGCCTCCATTTCCTGGAAAGCCCCAGCTCTGTATCATTTTAATAACTTTTTCTAATTATTCTTTGAAAATCAGTGTTTTTATTTTCTGTGTCTTCTGGAGTCCAAGTCTAAGTGTAGGATATATTTTTAAAATATTTTCTATTTCATTAATATTTTCCAATTGATTTTCACAGAGAACAAAATTATCTTCCACATATCTTCATTTCTCTCTCTTTCTGTGGTCATTTAATCCTTTTAATTCTTATTTTAAGTAATTGTGCATTCTGCCCTTTTTCTTGACTAGATATAGATGCTTATTTAATTGGTTATAGAATCACATTTTTAGATTGTTTTATTAGTGTTACCTTCTGTTTCCCAGCATATCTTTACTTTTATCTATCGAGTTAACTTTTCATTTCTCTTCAACAGATTTTGTTTTTCCTTTAGTATTTCTGGGTTGTATGCTCCATTCATTTACTTATTTTTCTTTAGTAAAGCTACAAATTTTTCTATATGCTATACTTTGACTGAAGCCCAGAGGTTCTCAAATATAATGTCATCATATCGCTATTTTTTGGATACTGTGAAATTTTGGGTTGACTTCAGGCTACTTAAAATAGAATTCTTTAATTTTTTTTTTTTTAAGAAATAGGAGATTTTGGTTTTCTGGCTTTCTTGGTAGTTTCTAGTTTCTTGAAAGACTCTTTGTCAAAAGGTTTTGCTATCTTACCTTTAGAAAGAACTAAAACAGCTTGTTTCTGAGAATGTTCTCTACCTACTGAGAATGTCCATGTCATGGCATTTCCGGTAATATTTTGGAATTAATTCCAGAACTCCATTCATTTGAATTTTTCAGAAAAATAAAATGTGTGAAACTTAGTATTTTCTAAAACATAAAATAAAGTAGGGATTACTAAATATAGTAAGATAGTGTTTCCTCCTCAACTGGTTCTAAAGTCACTTCCTAAGAAATTCCATGACATTATCTAGGGCAATTGCAGAAGGTCTTTAGCGTAATTAAAGAAGGAGAAAGCTTTTCATGCCTGACACTTCAAAGTCAATAACACTCACATAGAGTTGCAAACTCTGTATTGTTTTTGAAAATCCTCATTTGGTCAACACAGTCTTGTTCAAAATTGACCACATTTGAACGGTCAGTTTGGAAGGGCCTAGCTTTCTCCTACCTTGGCTGTTCCTAAATGATTTGATCACTAGATGGCAGCAAGATGTAGGGAAGGATGCTGGAGCTCTGTCATGTGCTTGTGAAAGTGAAGGTTCTGCAGAAGCAGAGGCGGCTTTGGGCTTCCCTGTTGGTGCTGTCAGCCCCAGTTCCTTCCAGTCACTAGGAACACATTTCATAGCGGATGCTAATGAGCAATGCCCCAGTTTCCTTTTCAAACACCTCAACAGGATTGTTAGCATGCCCTTGGGAATTTCAAACGTTTTTGGTGAGACGTATGAACAATGTACTTTAAAAGTTGATCCCCTCCGCACTTGGACTACCTCTTGTTTGGCTCCCATGAGCTTGTCCTCTATTGATCTGTTTCTGTGGTTACATCATGAGCCCCTGGTGAGGGTATCTGACATCTTAGCATTTTTGTTTGTTTGTTTGCTTATGTCTTACCACCATTCTCGAAAATTTAGTTATAATTGTCTATGAGAGACCAGTCAGAACAATAGAGTTTAGAACTAGTTGGAATATTTTCAAAAAGTATTTTGAAATAAATTCAGATTTTTAGAAAGGTTAAAAGGATAGTACACAAAATTCCACCTATTTTTTTCCTGGTAAGTGTGTTTGACTTGTCTCTGTAGCTAATCCTGGAGGCTGTATCTATTCCTCATGCAGCTAAGTGAACAATAATGACTCCAGAAAATATTTGATCCATAATGGATTTTGTCAGATGGTCTCAGTCACTTGGGTTGCTGTAACAAATACCATAAACTAGATGACCTTTTATCTCGATTCTCAAAGGATTTTCACACACTTACCATTTACTGCAATTTTTCCACAGTCTTGGATGAAGCAGGCATTTGTCTAGGGATTGCACAGATTTTATAGACAATTAAGGTGAAAATTGGTTCCAGATGCCAAAACTTCACCCTCTATCGTTAGAGAGTGGGGAGAGATGCTCTTCTGGTAGATCCCAAGAAAATCTTAGGATTCACTCTTTCTTTTTGGCCTGAATTGGATATTATGACATTTCATCAAATGAACCACACAGAGCAGGAGACAGGATTTGCTGAATAGCTTGAAACTAATCAGGAGCCATTCCTACAGTCAGAAAGGAATCCGTCCCGTCCAAGTCATGTGCGCAAACGATGGCAATGTGGATTCTCTGAGAAGGGAATCTGGGTGGCTTCCTCAGCTTAGTTCCTTGTCAATTGTTATCTCCTCATATTTACTCCGAGTTCATCTTCTCTCTTTGAATTCAGATACCTTCAGTGGAATTTTTAAGAATTGAGTCCTTCTGTAGTGTGAAGGCCCTGTATCGGGAATCTTATCTGGTGTGGTTCTTGGGTGCAACATTTACCAGCCATGGAACTTAGTCACATTAGAAATTCTCTGATTCAAAGTTTCAACAGCAAAAACAATGGATCCTGCAGTCCTAAATTCTTGAGAAACTGAGATAGAAGTAGGATAAAGTCCTAAATTCAGACCATTAGTTCTCAAGAGGGGGGGACTTTGTCCCCTTATGGGTCTCTTGGGAATATATGATGGAGCCATTTTTTGAGTTTGCAGATGAAGAGGGATGTTAGTACTGGCATCTAGAGGATGGAGGCCAGGAATACAACTAACCATTCTATAGTGCCCTGAGCATCCCCTGACAAAAAGTTCTCTCTACTCAAGAGCATTACTGCAGATTATGGGGGAGAAAAAAGAAAACACTTTTCTCTTTGGGGAATTTTTATATTCTAGAATCTATGAGATTTGATGTTTGTCCTTAAGTGTGTGTGTGTGTGTGTGTGTGTGTGTGTGTGTGTGTGCACGTGCATGCCTGTGTGTGTGTGTCCTGTTGAATAATAAGGAAAATAATCATTCATTGGGGTGAGAAAATTTTGAAAGGACTGGACTTGGAATGTTAGTGGCTGCTTTAAGCCCTTTCATAGAAGGAGTTTGAGATATAGACCAACAAACACCTTACCCTTGCTCTGCCACTTGGGAATTTCTAGATCTAGTTCAGACTGTGAAATTATGCTTCTTGGGAGGAGGATTGTATTGTGGGTGAGATGGTGATTCCCAGAGTGTAGGGGAGAGTCACTCAACAGAACTTAGGAGAAACAGCTGTTTGCAATACAAGTACAAATGTTTGTCCTGCTATGTCGTAATTTTTAAAATTTTCCCTAACGCTTCCATAAAATCTGACATAGTCACAGATCTGCAATCAGAAAAGAAAGCAATAGGCTTGCCTATCTCACCCTCTCTGACACATGGCAGCTGACTGCAGAGTTTAGGGACAAGAGTGGTACCCACAGGAAAACAGAGAATAGAAGACTAGGCAAACAAAAAGGATGAGTTCTTTTAATTTAAATTCTTTTGATGAAGGACTTGTAAAGCTAATTTAGTTGTCTAGCCGTTAGATTTTTCTTGCATCGTAAGCTCATTTTCTGCATGATGCTTGGTTCTGTTTGTATATCATTTAATCATCTATTGTCTTCATTCCCAGCACAGTTCCTCCCTGTGCCTGCCCCAGTGTTGGGTGCAATGACTCTTCCAACAGCGGCATCTGGCATTCTTGGTTCTCGCTTGTCTAGCTGGCACTTCTTCTGCTCCTCACCTGGCTCTTGGCTGTCATTTTGTTTGTGGCCTCCCTTTTCCAGGTTATTCATTGAGTCCCTACTCATGTTCATCCTTGGCACATAGGAAAAAAATAACAGCAATGCCCTGCCTGGCCTTATGAGATTGGTGTAAGAGAGGAAGGAATAATGACATTTGTGGACTAGACCAAGATCTGAGAAGTAGTGTGGAAGAAGGAGAATGCCAGGAAAGCATGTTTGTGGAGGTTTATGCGGCATGAGCAGAGAGGAGAGCATAAAGTCCAAAGAACAAAGAGCAGCCTAAGTGGGGTATTCTCTCTTCTGTCTGGCCACCAGATCATCTAGAGAAGTTTCTAAAATGTGGATGCCAGATCTCATCACAGACCTACTCAATGAAAATTATCCAGAGTGGTTCCAAAATGATGTGTTTTGGAAGTGTTTCAGGTGATCCTGGTGATTGTTCAGGTTTAAGGTGCTGGGCTCTGGTGATTTCTGGGGAGGTCACGCATATGGTTTCTGCCATATGCAGGAATAAGCTTCCAGAGCCCCAGAGGTTCCAGACTCACATTCCTGGCACTTGAACTCTGCCTGGGCCCAGCCTAATTTGTATCCATTTGTCCTCCTGCACTCCAGCCTGGAGTCGGGTCCTCACCGCCTCAGCTCCTGGATTTAGATATTGTGCTGACCTCGTGCATCCATCCACCCATTTGGACTGAATCTTACCATATTTCCTTTGGCTTATTCCAGTGGCACAAAAAGAGAAGAGATTAATCTCTTTAATTTGACATGATAAAATATATACATTCATTTTTTTTCCCCATAAAATCTATTCCACAAGGAAGGAGTGGTTTCCAGGCCTGAAAAATCTTCTCACTATTGGCATGTGTGCTTTTTGAATGGCCCCTCTAAGTGGTTTGGCTCATCTCATCGTTTGCAGCTGGGGATTTTTGAGCTACAAGACATTTGTAGCATGGTTTGCAGGAAATTGGCCTAACTATACACAGTGAGGCTTCAGTGTTTAAAAAGGATCTTGTCTCCAATTAGTACATGCATATCTAACCTCTTATTCATAGCATTTTTAAAAAAATTTAAAGATCTGTATTTCTCTGTTTATCATACTTCCCTGGCTCTGTAAAATGCTACTCTTATATTATTAAAAAAACATTAATTTTGCAGTAATGAGACTTTTAAGTACAGTCTTCCCACAGTTCCTTCTATTAGGGAAATCTAATATTATTCTTTACTATTATTTATGCTATAGTAAGTGTAGTGTGCACACGTTTCAGTAAACAAATACAGAGGTTTGGAATTTGAAAAGTAAAAGTGAAAGCTAATCTCAAACCTGGTGAAAAAGGGGCTTGAAGGGCATTTCACGAAGTGAATTCTGAGATGACATGGATATTGCTAATTATGAGTCAGCAAGCAAGACGAGTTTACCCATAGCATCTCAGGGTCACCTCCCTGGACTTTGGTATGAAAAGTAGAAATCTACATCATAGAATATAAATCCAGGATCTTCAGCAGTATTCTATATCTTGTGTAGTATTTGATACTTGATATCTCATGGATTTCTTCCATCATGACCTTGCTCCAATTCCATTTCATGTGCTTTTCGTCTATATGACAACTGAGGTTGCTGAGCTTAAAATTCTCACTCTCACTATCTTCCAAGACTTATTTTGCACCAGCCTGCCATGATTCTCAGTCTCTCTCAGATTCACACAATCTCCTCATCCCCAAGATCTTTGCTCAAGATCTTCCACTCTTCAGAAAGACCTCTTCAATGAAAATCACAGAATACTAAAGAAAGAAACTGAAGAAGACCTTAGAGGATGGAAAGTTATACCATGTTCTTGGATAGGAAGAAATAATATCATCAAAAATGGCCATACTACCAAAATCATTCTACAGATTTAATACAATTAAAATCCCAACAATATTCCTCATAGAAATAAAAAAAGCAATCATGAAATTTATTTTGAAAAATAAGAGGCCCAGAATAGCTACTTTTCTCTTTAGTAAGAAATGAAAAGTAAGAGGCATCATAATCCTAGACTTTAAATCATACTACAGATTTATAGTAACAAAAACAGTATGGTATTGTCACCAAAACAAACCTAGGAATTAGACCAGAGACCTTGTGCCTAATAGAAGAAAAAGTAGGCCCAAATCTTCATCATGTCGGATTAGGCCCCAACTTCCTTAACAAGACTCCTAAAGTGCAAGAAGTAAAATCAAGAACCAATAAATGGGATGGAATCAAACTAAAAAGCTTCTTCATAGCAAAGGAAATAAGCAAGTATGTGAAGAGAGAGCCTACAGAATGGGAAAAAAAATCTTTGCTACATGCACCTCAGATAGAGCACTAATCTCCAGGATATATAAAGAACTAAAAAAAAAAAAAACTAACAACAACAACAAAAAAAACCCCACAAATAATCTAATCAATAAATGGGCAAAGGAACTGAACAGAAATTTCTCAGAAGAAATACAATCAACAAATATATGAAAAAAGTGTTCAACATCTCTAGAAACTAGAGAATGCAAATCAAAACTACACTGAGACTTCATCTCACTTCAGTCAGAATGGCAATCATCAAGAATACAAGTAATAATAAATGTTGATGAGGATGTAGGGGAAAATATACACTCATTAATGGTGGGACTACAATTGTTTCAACCACTATGGAAAGCAGTATAAAGGTTCTTCAGAAAACTTGGAATGGAACCATCATTTGACCCAGTTATCCCACTCCTCAGCATATACCCAAAGGAGTTAAAATCAGCATACTACAGAGCTAAAGCCACGTCAATGTTTGTAGCAGCTCAATTCACTATAGCTAAGCTATGGAACCAACCTAGGGTAACGGATCAAGAAAATGTGGTATATAAACACAATGGAATATGACTCAGCCTTAAAGAAGAATGAAATCATGGCATTTGCTGGTAAATGGATGGAACTGGAGAAAATTATATGAAGCAAAATAAATCAATCCCAAAGAACCAAAGGCTGAATGTTTTCTCTGATATGTGGATGCTGATTCACAATAAGAGGGTCAGGGGATAGCGGTATTTGGGACTGAACAGAGGGGAGTGAAAGGAGGGGAGGGGGCATTAGGGTAGGAATGATAGTAGGATGAATCAGACATAATTATCCTATGTGCATGACCTATGTAACTCTAAATCATGTTCAACCAGACGAATGAGAAGTTATACTCCATTTATGTAAAATGTGTCTGATATATTCTACTGTCATGAATAACTAATTAGAACAAACAAAAAGAAAGAAAGAGGAACCAAATTCCTTTTTTTATTACCGAGTCCTAGTTATCATTTAATACCTGTTAGCATTAGACCTAAACCTAGATTGTTTTTCTCAACCCTCAAGAACAAAATGTTCTTTCCCCAAATTTCTTCAGTATTAGAACCCTTCCTTTTTTTTCAGTCCTCATGTATGCAGTCTGTGCTGTCAGACACCTGCATTTCCATGCTTGCACTGTCTTCTCTCAGCCATGCTGAAAACTAAGCTTGGAGATCAGCACATTTCCCTCCACATTCTCCTGAGCAGACAACTAGCCTCTCACACCATATTCAAGAATGTATTAAATTGATGAATGCATCCAACGCAAGTAGATATAGTGTATGCACAGAATTTCTAACTGATTATTGATAACAGCATTTTTACATATGAAGAAAAACATATTGGTATTTATCCCAGGCAAGTATTTTTTCATTTTTATATTAGTTTTAATAACATGATTTATTTCTTCAGTAAATTTCATCAGCTACTCATTTTTAATGTTTAAACATAATTTTGAAGGTATAAAATGCCAATTCTAGTTAAAAATAGCCCTCGTTGATTGTGCCAGTCCTTGGACTGAATTTTGGAAGGAAAAAAATCAATATTTTTTCCAGTGTTTCTTGTTAAAAGTGTAATAAACACTTCCAGAGCTGTAAAGTACATCACAGTCAAATTTGTTTGCACAGGAGCCAAAAAAAAAATCAAAGAAACATCTGTTAGGTAAGCAGGATGTCAGATGATTAGTTTAAATGACCGCAGGATAAATCTGCATTGAGTTTTCCAGGATATAGAGGTTCCCAGACAAATCTCACTGCAATCAGACAATCGAGGCAATAAGCAGAGCATGTAATTGTGGTCATTTCTCCACATTTCTTCATGCTTACCATAACTGTGTTATTTTCTCCCATTGCTAATACACGTCTGTTCTCTAATATTCCATTACCCAGTTGGAAAGCGATAGAGCACACATTTCCGTGATGGCTCCACAGCATACTGTCTTAGGGCCAATCACCCCAACACATTCTGCTTCAGAGTCATTTTCAACCGTGAAGCCCTTACATACATCTCTAACTTCATACACAGGCAATTACCACGGTGTTATTTTCCAACAGTTTATAACTTCCCTAAATATCCTGAGGGACCAGACAGAAATACAGGCACTTGGCCCTCCCCCACGGGGCTGTCAGAAAGCAGTGCAGCATTTATTTAAGTTGTTTCTCTCTCAGAATTTGACTCTCCAGAATAGAAAAGAAACACATAGTTTTTAATTAAAATGTAATAAGAACTCACAAAAGATCATTTGTAAACAAAAGAAAAAAGTAAATAAAAAAGAAAGAACTTGGAGTTAGGAATGCAGCTCAGTGGTAGAATGTTTTGCTGGTCTGTGTGAGAGGCCCTGGGTCCCATGCCAGAGAAAGCCAGGCTGTTTCATATTCCATTCATCTATAATAAACTGCTATTAATAAATATTTTACTGTATTTCTAGTTTTTCTGGAATATACAAAATATTCTTTTTATATAGAATTGAGATCACACAATATTTTTTACTTTGCTTTAAAATTTGGTGATGCATCTTCTTTATTATACCATGTAATTTATTACATGATTTTCTATGTAAATATTTTAAAATATTTTTTTAATATTTAAATATTTACCATTTAAATATTTTTTTAATATTCCATGATCTTACTATCATTTTAACTAATTTTTAATAATGAATATATATGCTTCCATTCTTACTACAATATTTTTCTTGCTACATCATGATAATTTCCTGTATAATATTCATACTATATAAGATAGAGACATATTTTGTTCCCCTTCACTTTTATACTGAATGTATATTTTTCTTCTAAATTCCAGTAGTATTTCTCAAGCTTGTTTTCCAACTCCCTCTGGGACCCAGTCTAATGCATCTGCCTCCCATAACGCTTCAGTGGATATTATGTCTTTCACCTCTAGACATTTCCTTGTTTGAGCTTTTCTCCTCTTCCAGAAAGACATGGTCTAGCATTTCCTCTCTCCCAGAAAGACATGAGTATAATATTTTCTCAGATAACTTAATAAACAAAAATTAAATATTTGCTAACTTTTTTCTATGTATTCCCATATATCTGTTTTATTGAGGGCTATTTAGTGATGTCTCAGCTCAATTTTCTTTCAATAGCTTAGTCCTTTCATGTGTGGTTCATTTATAGATGACGTCACTGAGGTTAATGATAAGGAGAACAGTTATTACTAAATGTTACTAAATATCTGAGTAGATTTCTGAGCTCTTTCATTAATTTGGCTTATAAATGCAGTATCACAGATGGGTCTCAACCGTCAGAAGCTTCTTATAGAAGAAAGTAAGAAACTGACTCCTTTTTGTTAGAACTTTCTTCCACTTTGGTCTTACTTTAATCTCAAGACATTCAACTGTTTTTTAATTTTTAATTCTAACTTTTGGTAAAGTGCTTTAGTCTGTTTTTGCAGTACTGGGGATCAAACTCAGGGCCTTGTGCACACTATGGTAAGCGCTCTACCACTGAGTTATATCCCAGCTCAGGTAAAGATTGTTTTGGAAAAATCTATTAATGTCTAATTTCTCATTAGCCACACATTTCTGAAGATTTTTTTTTTCTGTTTTGGGGGGAGAAGTTTCAGGGGTGTATTTATGGGAGTGTGTATTCTTCCATAATTTTCAGGATGTAATGGAAGAAATAAAGAAAAGTGGGGAGAGTAGAGGCAGGAGAGAGGCTCTAGTTAGGCTAAATAAGAGACATGCTTTCATGTGGACATCATAGGAATCGTTTAAGATAAACTGGGTGAGAGCAAGAATTGACTGGGCTTAGCAATTGCAAAAAATAATGGAGCAGCAAATACCACCCAACTCACAACCCTCTGGGGAAGACAGGTTTGATGCGTGCAGTTGAAGAGCCTGGGACCCCAAGGCACTGCACCGCTAGTTTTAGCTCATGTCCTACGAACAGCAACAAGAATCTCATCTAGTTTTACTAAAATTCGTTCGGGAAAACCCCACATTACATTTGACATATTACTAAGGTGTACAAAAAGTGTTTCAATTATTAGAAGAATAATGTGTATGTCTTTCTCAGCAACCGAGGAAGCCACCAAATAAAAGCGACCGCATTGCTCACATCTGAGTAATATATTCCCTTACTCAGTGATAAGTCATTCAGTACACTCTGTAGGAGACAGTAGACACTGAGTGAAATACACAGGATCAAGTTAAGAAAATATGACCCAGGGTAAATCATACTTAAAAGAGTAGATAGAATAACCAAGGCATTTGGTTGAATTTGAGTTCTGACACTATATTGTAAGTTGGAATTCAGAAAATGTTCACCAAACCGCTTGAAAATGCTTTCCATCCCTATCCAAGAGATAATAAATAATTTGTGCTTCAAAACAAATTTTTTTTCCATTCCAATTATTACATTAATCTTAAAGGCTGCTGTATGGCAATAAATACATATACAAAATGAGGTATTTTGTTCTTATTTTGATAAAAACGTACAAGTTCTTAGTTTACAGACCATCTTTATCTGCCCATTAAACTTTAAAAATCTTTCTTTTCCTCTGTCTGTGGTGCACAAGTAAATAATGTCATCCACGTTTAGTAAATGGAGCAGAGACTGGGAGGGGCTTGTCTAAACCACCCAGTGAGTAGGTGGCAGTTCCTGGATGACGAGGACTCCCAGGTATTATCATGAGTCTTCTTAGCTGGCATTTGTCTTGTCTGTCCACCCCTGACACACAGGAACATCGAGACACAGGCCCTCTTCAGGTGCTGGGTTCCACCTCTGCTCCTGAGGGCTTTGCAGGGTTCAACCATGCTCTTATTTCTCACAGCTCAATTTAAAGAGTGTCTTGGAATCTCCTGATGGATGCTTGTTTAATATATAAGTCCTGTTTCTAGGACACACTCCAGAATGTCCTCATATGTGATTGTACCTCATGAAGATTATTTAACACATTATTCTTCCTTGGTCTATTATTTCACTTTTCTCTTTTTTATATGGTTCTGAAAAACTAAAGAGAAAGAGGCCAGGCCCAGGCAGAGGAGAGTTGGTATTTATATTGTGCATCAATTATATAACTGGAATAAGCTATAATGAATGAAAGTTTGATAGTTTGATTTTTGTTATGAGGTTTTCCAAATACATATGTACTTACTTGCTGAAAGTTTAGTTGAGTTTTGTTTTTGTTTTTTAACTTGGTACCAAGTGACAGAGCAATGACTGTCATACCATAGATCAAAAAAGTGAGTGCTTAGTTACCTGTATTAACTAGTATTTTGCTGTGTCATCTGGTTATCACCCTTTTGCCCTGGTCCAGATATTCCAGCCAAAGACTAATGTGTGCAATTTTTAAATTTGTCAGCTGTAGTGGTTATAACTGCATTTATTACTTAATTTTATGAGATAAGATCTCATAAAAGATTAGTTTACCTCTGTCAAAAAGTACTTTATATATAGCAAGGTTTAAGGTGATGCAAATGCATTAATTCTTTTTAGGTTCCTAAAAACTAAGGATATGGATGTAAGCCTTCACATACAATGCAAATAAACAAATATATACCAATTATCCACACTGTGATTAACTCAATGGAGTAATCAAGTCTCCTGAGGGCTCTTCAGTCAGATTGAGAATGTCACAACCACTTCTATAACCTGTTGGACTGTTCTGGGAACTTTGTGGGTGTATGAACTCATTGAATTTTCACAATAATTTAATGAGACAACTACCATCATGACCCTCATGAGAAAATTCTGGCAAAGGGAAGTTATACTTAACTAGTATATGAGCTAATAAATACATATGCAGAAAGGTGATGTTAAAACAGTTTACATTAAATGCCTTAAGATTATTGGAGGCATTAAGCCCTACAGGTATTCATGAGAAGAAAGAATCAAAGTCAGATTTGTACAGTCAGGGAATGTGCCTGGTAAGTAGGATCTTGACAGGTATAAACTGTCTTTTCAGCATAAAAGGAACTTACTGAAGCAGAGCTGAATGAGACGATGTGAAGCTCTGCCCTTTATCCCAACCACTGATGTGTGGCATGAGTTCAAAGTCAGCTGGGTGGCAGAGGGCGGATGGGGGATAACAGCAGCCCCTGGTCACCGCATGTACTTCCTATCTACCCTGTTTTTCTTGTTGTTGTTTTTAAAGACTATTGTCTGTTTTGTTGATGATTTCGAGGAAAGCACACACTTCAAACAGGAGTCAAGGTGAAATAGATTCAAGTTAACTATGGGAAAATGGTCTAGAAGAGTCGCTTGTTTTCTTTCCTTTCATTTTCTCTAAGAGTCTACATAAATCTGAGCTAGCTTCTCCCCGTCTTTTTTGAGGAGCTGAGGTTTCTCCTTCAACTAAGTCCACTAGAAATTGTGCAGTTCAGGTGCCAAGTGAACACTGCCGAGTTGGCTCCGTTGTAATCCTAGCTCTTGATGCTGTCGACTCGAACAGCATCAGAAAAGGCAACGCTTGAAACTTCCCAAATCCTTCTCAAACCATTGCTGAACTCTTCCTGTATGACAGCTTGGTCTTCATCCACTTTAAACCAGAAGTCCTTACATTTTTGTTTTCAATTTTTAGTGAGTGGCTTTCTCAGATGAGCTTTAAGAGTAGGCTTTTGCTTCTTTATTTCAGCATTTATGAGTCAGCTCCCAGCATAAAACTCTTCAGCAACACTCAGGAAGAGTTATAATGGTGAAACAAGACATGAGGGCTGTTTACTCAAGAGACAGGAGAAGTTACAAGTGGAATAATACAGCCATCCAAAAAAATAGGTTTTAGGAACCTGTTTATTTTAACCAAGTGAATTTATAGACTGAAAGACTGAGGTCAGTGCCTCTCAAGCCTGGCTGAGTATTTGAACCACTTGGGCAGCTTTTACCAAATATGTAAGTCTGGGTCTCATCCTTGGAGGTCCATACTTAATAAAGCTGGAGGATGTCTGATCATTGATGTTTTTTGAATAACTCTTCAGGTGATTCTGAAATGCAAGGGGTGTGAAAATTACTGACCTTAAAAACTATGTGTATTTCAACTGACCATATGAAATACACAGTGTAATCAAACCTGTATTTTATTTGTGTTTTCACAGAAAGTGCAGATTCATTAATTGATCTTTAAACTTCTTTCAGTTACAATAAATGTAGGTAGAAACTAAACACTTTTAAAACACCAAAACTAGTGTTAGAGCTTTGGTTAGAACACTTAAATCCAGCGTTAGTCAGATCTTCACAGTGATTGAAAGGATTCAGTCTTTAACAGGATCTTTTGCTCAATTCTCCCTGTGGGAATAACTGTTGCAGTAAAGACCACTGGTCTTTTATAAAAATAAGACAGTACAGTATGTACTCCTAAGAGTAAATGTTATAGTTTGGATGTGTGTTGTCCCCAAAAGCTCACATGTGAGACAATGCAGGAATGTTAAGAGGTGGAGTGGAATGGTTGGATTATGAGGGCTGTAACCTAATCAGTGGATTAATCCACTGATAGGGATTAATTTGGTGATAACTGTAGGAATGTGGGGTGTGGCTGGAGGAGGTGGGTCACTAGGGGAATGCTCTGGGGTTTACACTTTGTCCCCTGTGAGAAGAGCTTTCTCTCTGCTTCCTGGCTGTCATGTCCTGAGCTGATTTCCTGGGCCATACCCCACTACCAGGTTCTGCCTCATCCTGGACTCAGAACTATGGAGTCGGCCGACTGTGGGCTGAACCTCTGAAACCATGAGCCAAAATAAACTTTTCTACCTCGAAGTTGTTCTTGTCAGGTATTTTGGTCACAGGAGGGAAAAGCTAACTAAAACAGCAAATATTAGCCCAAGTTCTTAACCAGAGACTCTGGATAGGAATTAGCAAATTCTATGGAAAAAGTTGCCAGTGTTCTTTTATTCATTCCTGTTGAAAGGTGAGAGTGGTAACGTGTGAAGAGTGAACTTAGAATAGCAGGATGGGGTGAAGCCCCATGAGCCCTCCACACTGAAAAAGTACTATAGTTCAAAGCGGTTGGGCCAGGGTGGTTGAAGACCACGGGGGTATAAATCTGTTAGCACGACAGTTGAAAATTGATATGGAGAATGTTTATATAATTCAACATGATGAGGAAGTAGGGTCTTACTCTTTAAAAAATGAAAATGTATATTCTGACATTTTTTATTTCTTATGTTTATTAGATTGTACTATTAATTGAACAAACCTTCAGGGATTAGTCAGAAGTCATCTCTGAAAAGTATAGAACATTGAAAAGGTAGCAGAGGGCAAAACCCTGCTTCCACAGACATATTGGAAACCACAGTGGAGACCTGCACCTGATCCTTTCTACATAGTTTTCTTCTCCCCAATTATTAACACAAATGGACTCCACAGTTTTCTACTCTGTGGATGTCATTGTCACCCGAGGTTGTGATCTCTTCTTCAGCCTCTCCTTCCATTTTATCTGAATCCCTTTTGGCAGTTGTCAGGGTACCTACGAAAATTTCTCTTGAAATTCTCCTCAACTGATGGATATTTACGTAACCTTTGCCAATCCCATTTTCTTTATTTATTATTTTATAATAAAACTGAGCATAATTTATGGGAAAACTGTGCTGTCAACTTTTCCTACTGAAATGTTCCAAAGCCCAACTTAGGAAAATTCACATTGTTTACTTTAGTTGTTGTTGTTGTTGTTGTTGTTGTCAAATATCACTGTAGTAACTACTGCATATGTGCTAATTCTACCCAAATTTTAATGGCAGGTTGTAACCCATTGGCATCCCACAATCCTTTTATTTAACTTTTGTGGCCTCCCTGTTGCATTACTCAGAGTAACTCTTCCCTTCCTTCTCCAGTCCACTCAAATCTCTACTCCTTCCCCATCCCAGCTTCTGTGAGCAGGCAATCTCCTCTGCCCACGAGTCCATTCAGGGGAAGAACCACTGCACCTAGATTTTGATCTTCTCTATTCTCTTTCCTCCTGTCAAGAATCTCTCCTGATGACGCCCTTGAATGAATCCTATCCCCTTCATCTATGAGACATATTATGCCACTGTATGCTCTCTGCCCAGGATCCTCACGCTCACCCTGTTTGTTGACCAGTTGCTTGGCGGTGTATTTAGGTTTCACCATCTTAAAACACCGCCCCCCACTCTGTTTCTATTTTATATTGACATACTCTCTCATTCATGTGTCCTGAGTCATTTAAGTGGTTGGTAGTTCTCACACCCTTTTGATCTGTAACCTCTTCTCATCTCCCTCTACCTCCTTCTCTTAAACCTCATTTTCTGTGACCTCTTGTCTAAATTTGCTAGCCACCATTTTTATCTTCATGGCACTATCTCTGTCTCCATCCTCTGTGATAACGGCTGTCCTCATTCTTGTGTTCTATCTCACACTCTTTCATTGACACGTTTTTCTCCAGTGGCCTCCAAGAAGTTCTGCACTAAATCCATTCCATGGCCATCCTCCCTGTTTATAATGTCTCCCTCAAGGATATCTTCCTTTCCCACAACCTCTGATAGGTATGCGAGTCTCAAATGTGTATGTTCAAGACCAGTCTCTAGGTCTCTTCTTGCATTTTTAATTTTTTGATGGTCACTCACAACAAATGCATCTTTAGAACTGAACGTACTGTTTCCCTAAAGCACATTTTCCAGTATTTTTTATTTCTATTAATCAGCTAACTAATATGGATGCTCCAATCTCACTCAACTGCCCACTCAGCTCTTGTATAATTTTTATGGTTGGTTTCATACTACCTTGTTATTTATTTAACCAGTGTTGACTCCAGAGACATGCCTAAAAATGTGGGCCTGTGAAGAAAACCCAACCTCTTGTTTTGAGTGCTGACACAGTCTACCCTAATGAAATGCCCCAGGTAAACAGATGCCCTCCATTCATTGTGGGAAGAGGACTCACCTGGTTTTCAATACTCACCTGGTTTTCAATACAGCCATTTGCTGAATCGATGTGCTGCTACTGGTCACTACTTATACGAGCAGGCTATGAAATTAGAAATACTTTATAGGAAAATACTTTATGCTGCTGATGGTATATTTTTAGTAGATATTGTATATTATACAATATGAATATGAATAAGACTAATTTAATTTAGTCTTAATTTAAATTAAACTCTTGAAATTTTTTAAATTGATAGTTTGAAATTGAATTTTTTAGATTCACACATGATAAGGAACACTTACCTGGGAAGAAACAGGGACAAAGTGAAGATGTGAGAAAAAGTTTTCCATGATTTTCATTGTCTCTTTTAGTCTACATAGGCAATACAAAGTTTAGAATTCACTGTAAAATGTGTATTACATAAAGTTAAGTCAAATTAGATGAAAGACTGTTAGCATCAAAACTATAAAATTGTGTGTGTGTTAAATAATATTATATTGCAGTACAAAGTACAGTAATGTTGGATCAAATGAATCAGAACAGTTTGGGAAATAATAAATGAGTGCTGTGACAGAGAAAACTCCTTAGTGCCAGGAGAGATGTCTTTCCTTCATCTTTGTACCTTTGCAGAAGGTTGATACATCTTTGTGTGTGTGTGTGTGTATTTATAATTTACTGAGAATCAGTACTACCTTTGCAAGCTTACTTTGTAAGCTAATTGTCAAAAATTAATGTGTCTCTTGTTCTGTGGAAATATAAATGGTAAATTCAGAATAGTACTCCTGCAGAACAGAAATGTCTATGGTTGACATATGTTACCCAAGTATACGGCCCTACAAAAGCATTATGATGAAAATATGCTGCCGATGATATATTTTTAGTAGATATTGTATATTCTACAATGTACAACAAATGGAAGGAATTTATACTTCAAAATATCATGCCCACAAGTCTCTGAAAAAAGCTAAATCCATCAGTCTGTTTCTCTATGCACAAAATTGAAACCATTTCCTAATGGGCTTTTAAGATTGAATAAATGTTCACTAAAAACGTAGAACTGGGGGCTGGGTTTGTGGCTCAGTGGTAGAGTACTTGCCTCGCATGTGTGAGGCCCTGGGTTTGATCCTGAGCACCACATAAAAATAAATAAATAAATATATTATGTCCATCTACAACTAAAAACAAAAAATTAAAAAAAAAAAACATAGAACTGGAACTCCCCTGTTTGATGATTTTACCAGGCTCTCTAATCTCACCTTTTGCTGGAGATCATCAACAGTGCAGAAAGGAGAATTTTAAATGATCTTTTCTGGCTCTGTTAATTTACAGAGGAGAAAAATAGAATGTTTGTATGACTAAGTGGTCACACAGTCATATTGCTCTGAGGCCAAACCCCAAATCTTCAAGTCAAAATCTGCCCCAATTTCCTCACTTCCTCACTGTCTGTAGTGAACTTCTCAAGCTTTGAAAATTACTAAGTAACCACAGATTAAGAAGATGGTGTACTAGGAAATGGGTGAAATGTTCCAAGACCAGGTCCCCAGCCTGGCAGACCTTCCTGACAAAGAAAACAGAGGTAGGCGGCTTGTTGGAGGCAAGACTACATTCTTTCCTGGCTGGTTAGATGGAGGGGGTGACTTGGAGTTACAATAGGGTAGGTGCCTCCTGGTCGCCACTGTATAGCTTGCCTTTAATATTAGGAACCAGTACCTGTTCCAGAACACTGATTTTGCAACTGGATCAACAAGTGGACTTCAAGGGAATAGTACTTCCCACTTGAAAGTTTATGCAGCATTTTGTTTATTTTATTTTTATTTTCTTGTTTTTGTTCTTATCTGGAGTAAAGTCCATAACAGCTTTCCTCAGATTTTTTAAAGGATTTTATGAACCAAAGAAGAGCTTTAGGAGGAGACTTTAGGAGGAAGTGAATCCTGTTATAAAACTGAAGTTGGTACTCGTATCTTTGGTGTTTCTGGTCTCTCTGTAATATTTTGCCTTCATTAGTAATTTCCCATTCCCATAATCCCCTCTCATTTCAGATAGTCAGTGTTATCATCTTTTTCTCTTTCTCCAAAGTGCATCTTCAAGAAGGAAAATTCTGGAAACTGTACACCCAACTGAGCTGTATATGGCTGAAGAGGCAATTGTACACCTGCTCTTCCTGCTGAGTCCAGCTGGGGGTTTGAGGCAGACCAAGCACTTTCTGATTTGGTAATAAGAGGACTCCTCAAAGTGCCTTGGCTCTTGCCATCTCTCTGCTAAACCAACTTTTAATGATTTTGGCTGGAATGTAGTTCTTGTCCTTCATTTGTCCATTTAAACTTCTACACAACACAGAGCTTTGACTGAGGGAGTGAGAGGTGTAGAGAAAGTTTATTTGCCATGCCATTCGGGAGGGGCAGCTCCATGTGGACTGGTTGGTAGTTATTGTAGGAGATCAGGTATGCTCGAATGTGACAAAGGTTTCCTCTCCACATGAGGAAACATCCAAGCAAATAAAAAGATGCTGGAGAAAAAGATTCATCAGTTAAGGTCACAGAAAGAAAGGTGGCAGGCTGAAAGTGGTCAGTCGGGAAGAGTTTAACAAGGGGACTGTTCACAAAGGTGTGGGCAGCGTTTAAGGAAACCAGTGAAGGTTCATACATGCCTCTGTGTTTAGTAAAAATAGAGGAAGTTGATCACTATGTATGACCTGAAGGGGCAAAGGAGAGGAGTCATGGCAAGAATCCAGACAGAGAGATGCTGCCTGCCAAGGGCCTCACAGTAGAAGCTGAGGGTGGGGGTAAAATGAAGAGAGAGAAAGCCCAGCCTGGAGAGGCTTTCCTGTTGGAAAGTAGCCACTGTGATACAGAAAAGGGTCTAGAACAAGCTGAGGTTGTTCAGCCACAGCTGGGGGGAGAAAGGCCAGCCAGCCAAGAGGAGAATCACGGGTGTGTGGCAATACCCAAGTGGGGCTGGGCCAAACTCTGCTGCTCCAGGTCCTAACTCCTCCCTGAAATCAGCATCCACCTTCTTGCCCTTTTCTTGAGGAGGTCTGTCTCTTCTAATCTCTCGGGAAAGTCTACCCTGAGCAAAAGCTTTATCAATGACTTAAGCAATGATAGAAAAAATAGATTTAAAATATGTGTCGTATGAAATTGATGATGGACGGCTGACATATTGGATAACTCAACTTGTAATCATGACGATGGAGTGATCAGTAGTAGACGGCCAGGCACTTTTAGAGATCTGTTAGTAGCATCTGGGAAGTGGGCATCATGGAAATTCCTTCTAGTAATTTGTGTGTTTGCAAATCTTCATGATAAAATGCTGAAGAAATAATCTTGGTAGACTTAAAGCATAGAGTTAAGAACAGCATAACAAAATTCAATAGGGATTCAGTAATATTAAGTTCTTAGAATCAACTATATAAAACCATATTAACTATGATCAATCTAAAAGAGTAATTTTAAAAAGAGTTCAACTGAAATGTATTTTAATTTGTTCATTTCCACATGAAGTGGTCTCTGATTTTTTAAAAAGTTGGAACTAGTGAGTTTCAAAGGGCAACTGAAAAATTTAGGCAAGAGTTAGAAGGAGACTTACTTTTAAAATGAAATATTCATACCATGTATCATGTATTCAAAAACTGTTAAATAAAAGAAGGATTTTTGACATCTTTAGAGGGATGGAGAAGGAAACATGATCTATGAAATAATCTTAATCCCAGCTCATCTCAAACTCAGCAAGATTAGCTCTAAATTTTCACTCTGGAATTTTCTTTTCTTTTCCTTTTTTTCTTCCTGAACCCATTTCTTTCAACTATAAACAGCCGGTTTCATCCAGGGGGTCGGGGGTGGGTGGGAAATTAGCCTGATACTTCTCTTTTCCTCAAAGAATAGTTTTATAAACAATGTCCTCGTGTGGGCTCTCCAATCAACTCTGTTTTGACTGCTCCACTCAGACTGCTCTTGGCAAAGACATCTGTGACCTCATGACCACATCCAAAGCCCACTTTTTACTTGCTAAATAAAAAAGTGGAGGTTTTTATTTAGCAAATAAAAAGTGGAGATTTGGTGCTGCTGGCCACTTGATTTATTTAGAAATTCCCTTCTGTAACACAAGCTCCCCAAGTATCCATCACTCTGAATCAGTTACCTGTTCAAGCTCTCTTTCCCCTTCTTGTACTCACTTTATGAGTGCCCCTAGCATTTGATGAGTTACACTAGGCTGCTCTTCTTTCCTCCATGCCCTAGTAGACTACTAAACAAGGCCAACAGGAGAAGAAAGCTGGTTTTCCTGTTCTTGGAGAAATTTGGGTTTTTGATTTTTTTTTTTTTTTTGGTACCAGGGATTGAACCCAGGGGTGCTTAACCACTGAGCTTCATCTCCAGCCCTTTGTATTTTTTATTTTGAGACAGGGTCTTGCTAAGTTGCTGATACTGGCCTTGAATTTGCAGTCATCCTGCCTGAGCCACTGAGATTCTGGGGTTACAGAGGTGTGCCACCACTCCCAACTTGGAGAATGTATTTCCATACCTGTTTCAATCATTTCTTCCTCTGTTATATCTTAAATGATAGAAAAAAGAATTTGTAACTCTATACAAGGAATGCATCTAAGATATATTCTCTATTAATCAGGGTTCTCCAGAGAAATAAAATCAACTGTGTGTGTGCGCACTTGTGTATGCACACGCGTGTGTGTGTGTATGTGTGTGTGTGCATATGCACATGTATTCAGTAAATGTAGAATCTGCAGGGTAAGCAGGCAGGCTGCAGATCCAGAGTGAAGCTGCACTTCAAGTTCAAAATCAGCTGGTTTGCAGAAGTGTATCTTGCTCAGGGGAGGTCCATTTTACTGTGTTAAGGCCTTTGACTAGTCGGATGAGGCCCACTCATATTATCGAGAGTAATCTGCTGTAATCACTGTCCACTAATTGAAATGCTAACCTTATCTAAAATTACTTTCGAAGAAACACCCAGAATACGATTTGACCAAATATCTAGACTTGGTCAAGTTTATGTATAAAATTGACCACAAGATATTTATATGAAATTCCAAACCTTACTTTCTTCAGACTCTTCTCTCAGTTCTTTTATGTCCATTTGCATTTATTTCCTCTCTTTCTAAGTCATTTTTAGAAATGAATTTATTCTTGACCTGCTAAGCAGATCCATCTGCTAAACAAAATTAATAGACTCTGAATATATGAATGGTTGTCATCCAGACATGTGCACAAATGGTCACAGGTTGACCAGAGTACAGGCTAACAACTTCAAGCAGTTAAAAGTTGAGAAAAAAAATCAGAAAGGATTGCCTATTCTTACATCGTTATTCTCTCAACTTTACTGATTGCCTCATCCACCCCAGAAGCACATGTCACGGAAGCAGACAAGGACAGAACGCAGTAGCAACTGAATAAATATTTGCATGTGGAATTCATGATTGAAGGAGGATCAGTCTCAAAAAACAAACAGAGCATGGAAGTTATGGGTATTAGAAGAAAAAGGAGAAAGGGGTTGTAAGTCTTTTATCTGCTTTGTACTCTGCTCCCACAGATCATGTTCCCTAGCCAAACAACTCTCCTCGTCAGGGGACCAGGCCCAGTTCCTACTTATTCCTGGGTGGTGAGCTTTAGTTCCCTGCCATATGCAGAATCACTGATGGGAACCACTCACATATTACTAGGGGAACAGGAGCCACCTCCTTGGTTGACCCCACAAATCCTGCTTCTCACAGCCCTGGTGATTGACTGAGCAACCTCAGTTTCACCCAATTTGGCATGTGGCCCTTCTCCCCATGCTGCAAGTACATGACACGAACTGTTGTCAACCTCTTCTGTCCGTTGTGTTGGTCAGCTTCTTGTTGCTGTGAGCAAAATACCTGACAAGAACAACTTAGGGGAGGCAAAGTTCATTTGGGCTCACAGTTTCAGAGGTCTCAGTCCATGGTGGGCCAACTCCATTGCTCTGGGCATGAAGTGAGGCAGAACTACATGGCAGAAGGGTGTGGCAGAGTAGAATTTCTCAGCTCATGGTAGCCAGGAAGGAGGAAGGAAGGGAGGGGGGGCGAGAAACAGAGAGAGAGAAGCCAGGGACAAGATATTATCCCCAAGGATACACTCTCATTAACCTGCTTTCTTCCGCCATACCCCATTTCCCCACAGTTACCACCCAGTGGTCCATTCATGAGGTTATATCTCTCATAACCGAATCTTTTCACCTCTGAACTTTGGGACATTGCCTAACACATGAGCTCTTTGGCGATATTTTTAGATCTCAAACACCTGTGCAGAAGATCATCATGTGTTGAGCCTTCCCCATAACACTGGGATGGGAATCCCTCTCTTATCAAAGAGTAGATAGAAACAAATAAAACAGTAAGATATGTCTTTCCCATGTGCAATTCCTCTTCTAACTCAGTGAATAGAATGCCTGAGAGAATAGTTATTCTGGTCCTGGGGGCACAACAGAGTTACAGTGAGGTCCTTCTGGTGTTTCAGAGGTCAAGATAAGGTCTCCCTTTCTGTAACTGATGGTTCTAAGTTGTTATTGTTATTATTAGGATTGGACCCAGGGGCACTTTACCACTGAGCTGCATCCCAAGCCCTTTTAATTTTTTTCTTTGAGACAGGGTTTCTCTAAGTTGCTGAGGCTGGCCTCAAAGTTTTGATCCTCCTACTCAAGTAGCTGAGATTATAAGCAAGTGATACTGTGCTGGGCTCTTAGAAATTATTTTTGAAAGTATTTTGAAGCCCTTGAATAACATAAATATATAGAGAACACAGCACAACAATTATATATATATATATATATATATATATATATATATATATATTTATTTATTTTAATCACAGCCAAAATTATGAATCTTAGGAAACAGCCCATGGTGGGTTCTGAAATCACAATAGAGAATATGACATGGGTACTAGCCCCAGGGATTTTGAAATCTAATTGAAGAAGAGAATCGTTTTTTATGTATGAAATAACAACTCAAGGTACCCTGTGAATTCATTCTTCCTTAGCCATTTACTGGAGACAGTGCTGTGCCTGGGTCAAGTTCGGCAAGAGCCTTCTCAGGTTGGTGGGACCCTTCCCATTCCCAGGATTTCCTTACTGCACCAATACCCAGTATCCCCAATCATAAACCAAGGTGCTACAGTAGATCCTCGTCACTCTTGTCCACTTCATTCTTTGTTGACCACAGTGCTACTTCAGGGAGCCTTCCCTGCCCTGCTGGGGAAGGCCTCTGACCTCTGTCCACACCCGTCATTCACTAGAAGAAGAGGCCGTGATGAACTGGTGACATTGCCTGAAGATCCATGGTAATGATCTTCCTGTCTCCTTCAGATGAGTGACTGATTTTTCCAGTTGTGATCTCAATGTCTGACATACGCTAGGTACTAATGAAATATGTACTGAATTAATGGAGAAAAATGGGTGTAATAATTCAAAAGTGGATATATCCTGTCTCTTCCCTGCAAAGCACAGAGTTATAGAACTTGGGTTGTAGAGGCAAGGAACTATTTATGAGACCAAGTATTTTTCATGTATCCCATGAGATTCTTAATCCTGGTGGTTGAAATGTTCAATAACTATGATAGGCTATAAAATAATGATAAATATTGTAATAACTTAAAAATCCCTATGATTGTTGTTTGATGCTTTTATGATGATGTGAAGGAATTCATTTTCATTGAAATCATTCTAAGATGATGATAATATGCTTCTGAATCCATAAAGTAATATGTAATTTTAGTGGCCTGGATGTGGGGTTTGTAGTAATAAATTGTTCTCAGGGATTTCTCTTTCATAGGAATCTTATCTGTGTACATAAGTCAGCTAATTGAGAAACACTGACATATATGGCTGAGAGCTCAGAAAGTACCTCTGCCACTTTCTATATAAGTGACTTGAGCAGACTGCTTAATCTTCTTAATCTATGTAGTAAAGATGACTTGAGTCTTAATCTTTTGAAATCGTTTATGTTTTTAAACTCCAATTTTTTTCACATGTGAAATGGAGGTAAACAGTATTTATAATACATGAGTGTCCTTAGCATTATATAATGTTATGGTTTGGATGTGAGGTATCCCCCAAAAGCTCACGTGTGAGACAAGGCAGGAAGGTTCAGAGGAGAAACCATTGGGTTGTAAGAGTCTTAATCCAATCAGTGAATTAATCCCCTGATAGGGCTTAACTGAGTGGTAAGTGAGGTGGTAGGGTGTGGCTGACGGTGGGAATTGGGGGTGTGGCTTTGGGGTGTGCATAGTTTGTATCTGGAGAGTGGAGTCTCTGCTTTCTGATCATCATGTGAGCCGCTTCCCTCTGCCAAACTCTTCTGCCATGATGTCCTGCCTCACCTTGAGCCCTGAGGAATGAAGTTGGCTGTCTGTGGACTGGGACCTCTGAAACCAACCGTGAGCCTCCAAATAAACTTCTCCTCCTCTATAATTATGCTGATCGGGTCTTTCAGTCAGTCCTAGCAGCGAGTGTCTAAAACATACAACAAGTATAATGGATTTTGGAGAGTCCCTGGAACTGAATAAGAAGCCCAATTAATCAATTACTTTATCAGTTATGAAGTATGATTTCCATTCTTAGTCTCACTATCACAGGCCCCGAAATATCACCCTCTGTGCTTCAAAGTTTCCTGTTGCTTCCCGGAGACACCCCAGAATCTGGAAAACTCCATGCTCCTGCTGTCATGCATTCTTATTCCAGGATGGTTCCAGCTCCCTGGGATAATGTGAAAATAGAACCCAGGCTGATGGGAAAGGAGAAATTGACATAATAATCAGATTGACTTGGAGATTAATCTTCAGAACCACATATGTTCGTGAGGGAAGAATCATATTCTGAATGACGGTTTGCCAACATAGCTAAAAATTATATATCAGAATATATGTTTAATTATATATATAATATATACTACATGTGCTATATACATGGCACACATATGCATATGTATGTTCTATACACCACACACATATGCCTACGATAAACTGCCGGCACATTTATCATCATACGTGAAAGCAGTTACCTGCAGGTGACCATTGGGCTATAGCAACATACTGGAAATGGGCTTCTTTTGCACAGGGAACAGGGAGAAAAGGGGGAGAGAAACAACGGCTTATGATGAAGGAATCTTGGAAGCAGCCAGGAGGGAAGCAGCCAGCACTTCCGCCTGTGCCTTTGTTGCAGGACCACAGTGGAGGTTGTGCAACACCTTCAGTAAATACTTCCTGCATGGAGACAGTGAGCCAGGGAGTTGCATTCCGTCTCACTCAGGAGGCAGGGAGGGAGCCAGCCGCACAGGTGTGCAGGTGTGAGCAGAGAGCTGCTCCTGGAATCACCCAGCATGCTGCCAGGGAGCCTTCTGGTCCTCACTTTCCTCCTTTCTCCAGCCCCAGGTAGGCAGTAACTCTTTTTTTCAGGTTCTGTGAAGTGCATCAAAGAACTGCTTGCTTTTTATCTGTTCCCAATACCTTTGTTATATAAAATATTTTGAACAGTTGTATTTTTATTCCTCAACCAATTTTGCTAACCAACTGGTCTAATCGTAACCTATCAGTTGGGGGCTGTGAAGACTGAATGCCAAGAAGACAGATGAGAGGTCTCCAACCAACATTTGCAGGTCTGATGTGAGAATATTTAGAAGTGAAAGCTACATTTCCTACAGCATAACTTAAATAAGCAACATGGTCTCTGAGTCAAAGAGGGGGATTGATCAAAACTCATATTGACGTTTTAAGTGTATTAAAGATGCAACAGATTTGCCAGGTTATGGCTGTGTAAAGATTTTGGAAAATCTCTGCTACTATGATTGGGGCTTGGTAGGCTCTTTATGTTCCTTTGGACTGCATATATGAATATTTAGTACTTTTATTACTAGCAATTATAAATATAACTACTAGAAATAAACTGTTCACCAATTTTATGTGTAGAAAGCATTCTGATTTGACTTCACAAAAAGGTGTTGAGGTTAAGTATTAGTTGATGATTCACTTCCATTTTGCTTGTTGTATCAAATGGTTAAGAATTTAAATGTGCAGAAATACTAGTACTTAATGATATGTTACATGGAGCCAGTCTTGCCATTCTGGTAAATTCTCCATTAAGGTATGGATAAATGAGATTTGGAAACACATTCCTCCAGCTTATTTCTATTGCCACAGCTTCAGTCAGCATATTGGACTCTGAGTGTCTAGAGTCTCCCCAGTTAACCTTTTCTGGGGTCTTAGAATGCCTGCTGAGACCTGGGGACGGAATCAATTATCAACAAAAGGTCTGGAGTTAGGAGGGAAAGACGCTTCTCTCCTATGATCTATTCTGCACTAAAAACACTAAAACAAAACCACTAAAACTAAAGTGGTTTTCCAATTTGATTTCCAGACTTGTAAAAAATTTTATTTCATATCCTTAAATAAAGGGATGATGGTAGTCCTTCATGTACTTGACTTAAAATTCCTACTTTTTGAGTCAAAATCCATAGGAATCTTCATTCTTTATCTTTTCCAGAAATGCTATCAGCCACAACTCTTGAGGAACCCACTCAGTCAAACATAAATACTGCGTGAGTTCTAGCTGTGTCCAAGAGGGTAGCCATCAGGCTGATCTACTGACCAAGTCTCATGGCTGACACTGGGTGCCCATGAATATTACAACATTTACAGTGAAATTAGGGACCCCCACTATTTCTGCTCCTCCTGAATGCACTTTCACAAAACAGCACCGAGAGATGCAGTGTCCCTGGAAGTCATGCCCCAGAATGGGACCTCACCCGTAGGACATGGTGGTGGGTGAGAATGAGGACCTGCTCCCTCTCATCTTCCACCCCGAACAGAAAGTTGTCCCACTTCTTTTACCACCTGGTGTATTTTCAAAGGTCTTTCCTGGGTCACTGAAATATTCATGCTACTTTTCTCATGGGGGTTTATTTTTTAGCCTGAATGTAAGAATTTAAGCAATTTTTTCCTCATTTCTTTGTTTCTCTGTCCCCATCATCAATACGATGCATATGTGCCCCTCCATGATGATTATGCCCAGTTCTTAGACACTTGAAATAAAAGAATGAGATGTAAAATAAGACCAGATGCTTGTAATGAGCTTCACAATCCCCTGAGAAAAATGATATGGGATTTCATCATAGGAAAAGAAAACAAAAACACAAATATTTAAAAGGATGTGACAGGCAGTTGAGGGGTGAGGAAGTAAATAAGTTATAACTGACAAAGGAGGAAGTGTTGATGGTATTCCAGGAGAATATCCCGGGGATACACTGATTTTCAAAATTATTTTTTCTCAAACTGTCAGTTCTTTCTTGCCATTATAAGGTGACTGGAAGACAGAAAACAGTGTATACAATGTAATCTCAACAACCAAAATAATATGCCTCCTTAGGATGTGTTTTTCTTAAGGTGTGTACTCATTTTTACTGCTTGAAGTTTAAAATGTCAAGGTGTTTTGAGGAGAAATACAAAAGCTCAGAACTAAAGTCAGTGCCATTACCTAAGTCCAAATTCAGTGCTGATGTCATTGTTCAGTTAAAATGTTTCAAACAGATTTGAACAGAAATAAAAATATCAATATTATGTCTTAATTTTCTAATCTCCAAAATGGCCTGAAATGCTTTAAAAAATAAAGTAACAATCCAGACTAAGGTCTCATATTGCAATTTTTTTGTTATTGTTGTCATATTAATCTTGTAAATAAGTTTTGCTTTTTCTGAAACAATGAACATAGATATATCTCACCAACTCAAACCAAAATAACAATTTTCTTTTTCTTGATCCAGTTTTGCTGGCCAAACTAATCCAACATATGAGTTCTGTGGGAGGGAGAAAGCAAGTATTAAAATAAATTAGTGGAAACATATTGTGTTACACCTTGGATTTGTGTAATCCCTGGATGGCAGTTAGCTGTGTTTGTTCCACAGGCTTCCAAATAATTAACTTGATGTTATTCTGCTGGGAGGAGGCCGAGCTATCTCCTTCTAGCTTGAGGATGAATATTTAGGTCAATTATTTCCCTATATCTGCTGTGCAAATTATTGTGTCTCAGATCTTCATTATTTCAGGGGCCTTCCAACCTTCAGGAAACAAAAGCCTTTCAGGGAAATTTTGTCTGTTTTTGTTAGAGAATTTACTGTGTTGCAAGAGTTTAGAATTACTTGGAAATTCACTTGTTTCATACCAAAAAAAAAAGAAGAGTGAGAAGTTGTTTAAAAAAATCTTTTTTGTTTGTTTTGCTTTGTTTTTGGTTTCCATTTGGAAGTGTTCAAAGAAATTGTTTAATGAACTTGCACATTTTGAGTCCGTGTTTAAGAACCTGTTTGTAGTTTCATGATTGCTTGGGACATGAGGATGCCAAGCCTTAGCAGAAGCCTGGGGCTCAGCATGCACAGCAGAGAAAACTGGTATGGAGTGGACTGACTCCTCTCCCTCTTGCTCCTTCTGAACAGAGTGTGTGTATTACCACCTTCTACTTTTCCGCAAAGAGTCATTTGGGCAGTTATCCCTTTATCCAAAGGGAGCCTGCTCTAATAATTCTTGTTAGAACCATGCGTGTTGCGGATAAAAACCACTTATAGAGATTTTAAGAAGTCACTGAAGTTGCAACATTGGTGAAGTACAGCTTCAGCAATTCAGTGTCAAAGGGATGAACTGCAGCAGGATGCACTGCAGCATGCACGCTGGCCCCATATGGCACACTCATTTTGTGTCACCGAATTAAAGGAGGCAGCAAGGTAGTGTGTCAATATCATCAGTGGATAAGAGTAATCTTCTTACCTGTTGGTTTCTTATTGTTCTGAAATAACTGGGAAAATTGAACTGGATGGAGAGAAAATGGTCATTTAAAATTTCTTTAGATTTGTGTATGTTTGTTTTGAAAAAAGTTTTTGTAACTAATGGTATTATTTCTTGTCCAAAAATCAATTAAAAATAAATTGTACCTAGTGACTGCATCCAAGAAATGAGTAACGGGGGAACCTGGTGATGTTGTTCTCGAAGTGTGACAACATGAAAAGGCTTAATTTGTCACAACTGACTAGAATTTATCCATCCAAATGAACATGGCCCCTTCAAACACATTATAGGGGATTCTGCATTTATTTGCATAAAATTGTAGACTACTTGAATAAGCTGTAAGTACTATTTAATCTGCACCCTTTTCTTCAAACAATTAAAAAACACTTTAACCGAAGCCCAAATTAAGTTATTCTCATGTCAGCACCATGGATCTAAGTGTTTTTTGAAATGCTTATTAAGAGCAAATCTCCCGCCACTTAAAAGAAAAGCTCTTACGTTATTTTAAGACCCCATTTTTGACTCTAAGAGTTCTTAGTGAACTTGATATTTTTTTTTCTAATCTTCCAAGTTAAATGGAAACGGTTCTTGAGTGATCAGGTGAATTAAACCCATCCTAAAATGATGAAAAGTTGACATCACTAGGAATTTGTGAATTTCTGCTCTCATTGTAGAAGAAAATGTTAAGAAATGAATGATTTGTTCTGTGGGAAATCATTTTGGATAAGGGATAGAAGTACAGACCTCCTGGGTGACTGACAGACAAATAACACTCAGAGACTCAGTTACCTTTATTCAAAGGCCAACCGTAGCAGCATGAATTTCTATTGCCAAAGAAGTTTAGTGTGAGTCTTTTAATGAGATGAGCATGTATTGCCTGAAGAGGGCCTCCTGAGAAGAAAAGAAAGCCTTTCTCTTCCAGCCTTAGTTAGGTGTGGGGCTGGGCTGCCGCCTGCTCTGAGGGCTTCTGCTCTCTGCATCCTGGATTGGACCTAAAAGCAACCTACAGCTGTCCAATAGAGCATCTCTTGACATTTCCTCAGGAGTTAGGCCCTGGGCACAAATGGAAAAGAAAGTAGAAAACCAGCCTTAGCTTTGGGCAAGCTCTGAACTTCTCTCTACAAGGACTTCTAGAGGCAACCTGGAGATGAGCATGCAGGATTCAAATAGGTTGTAACCTATCACGTCCCAGTTCCCTCTCTATTCAAATTGTGTTTCTCTAATTTTCATGGTTTTTGAATATTGAAAAAAAAAGTTTCTTTGTATTTTTAATGCCAGCTCAGCCCATTCCATGAACCAACCTTGTAGAAGAGACTTTTCTTTCTGGGACTTAGTTTCAAATATTCCTATTGGCACACCCGAGAGAGAAAACCTTAGAATCCGCCACGGCACACATGGGTTATCTCATTTTCATAACACGTTTCTCCAAGTGCTTCCACTCAATTACTGTGGGGCCAGTTAGCTTCTGAGATCCGGGTGGCATCTGCCTCTTTCCTTTGCCTTGCGCTACTGCTGTGTCTCTGCTCAGGGAGCCACTGAAGGCCTCCAGGAGAGCAGAGGAGGGGGAACGTGCGAAAGAAAGACTGTCACTCAACAGAGACGCAGGCACACTTTTAGTGGGAGACATCTGGAGTTGCAGATTCTAGTAAAGAGTTGGGAGAAAAAAGTATGTTTCAGGCTGTGTCTGTCTCTTGGTACAGCTGACCTGGATCTCACACAGTCTGTGTGACATCATTCACAGGTGACGTAGAAGGATGGCCAGTACTGACCGGCCCACTTTGGTTCCGTCTAGCTAACCTTCTGTTTTCCCCTTTTATTTTTCCTCAGTAAGTGCTACCAAGGAATTCCCGGAGGTAAAAGATTATGAAGTGGTTTATCCCGTAAGACTCCATCCGCTACGGAAAAGAGAGATCAAAACACCAGAGAAGAAGGTACAGCTTCTGAAACATCTCCTAATTTTAATTTAAATTAAAATATGTGTATGTGTATCATATATACATCTCATGCAAATACATCATATATTTATATTTCATGTATAACTGGACTTTATGAAGTTTTTAGCTTTAGGCCTTGGGGGTAAATAACATTAGTATTTATGTTTGTGGTCTTTTTTAAAAAAATCCTTTACACTATGATCCAAAATTTTACTTTTAACCTTATTTTGCAAGTCCAGTTCTAAGGAATACAATTTACCTAATCTTATAATTTATTCTGTGCACTTCCAAAAAATTAGATGCAACTTATTTTATCTATTATGGTTCCTTCTCTCTACCCATCTACACACATATAACCACGGCCGTTAAAACAGGAGAATACTGCAAGTGAATGAGTATTTGTATTTAAATTTGAAAATTATACCTTTTCTAAACAGGCAGCACTGAAATTTGGATAATGCTTACAAATGAAACAACACGTTGTCAGTCAACATTCACTCAACAAACTTTTATTTGTTGTACGAAGAAAGCTAAGGAAAGTCTTGATACACTCAATAATTACCTGCACTCTGAAGTGTTCTTCACTTACACAAGTATTCTAAAATGCAAGTCCCTGGGAGAACATGTGCCCCTACTAGTCAGGGATCCTCACAGTAGTTCTTTCAAAGCAATTTAGGAGAGCAGACCCCAAAACAGACCCTACTTCCAATAATAGGTGTCTATTAAAATTATTTCCACTAAGTTTGGTGGAATCCATGTGTGTTGGATTCTTCTTCAATATGGCTTTCTTCAAATGCTTTCGTGTAGTCTCTTAAAATTATCAGATGCCATTTCTCCCTCAATATTTTGAGAAAAAAAATTTTGGATATAAATAGTTTTCTCTCACAGCTATCAAGCAATTTCTTCATCACTGTAAGAATAAATGTTTTTATTTGGAAATTTTTATTTTGATACAAAATCACAGTCTCATTACAGGTACATGCTAGATGATCAATATTAATCTTAGGAGCTATTGAGTAGATGGAGATGATTAATGAATGCGGCAGATGTTTAGTGTAGATTTATATGACTTGTGAAGTTCACTATTAGGGTGAGTTGCTACACAGGCCTTATGTTTTTCTAATCCATCATGGTAGTGTACAGGATCTAAATTCAGAGGACTAGCTTGTGTTCACATCTTAGCTTTGTGAATTCTCCCCTTGTAAACTCAGATACCCAGAAACCTGAAATCTTTGTCTTAAAGATGATAATGATGGCATGTGTACTGCATGGATGTTTTGAGATTTAATGAATGAAACATTAACTCCATGTTCAAGATTAGATTGACACTGCCTATGGAACCCATTATATCACACTTTTTATGACTAATTTTCAAGGCTTTTTGTGGCTTCACGTCCCAATAATAAGACATCTGTTTTTTCCCCTTCTGCTCCTTAACATGACATGCTTGTTAGTTGCCGCAGCCCGGCTGGCTGGGCAAAATAGCTGGGGGGTGACGAGGAACTTGTGTACATTGATACAGCAGGAGTGGGAGCCATTTATTGTAGGACTGGAGGAGCATATATACATTCCACACAGCTTATCTTAATTAACATAAACTAGATACAGCAGTCAACCAATAAGGAATCTCCACACTTAAATGGCTCACTGGTGTTACTTCACAAACCACTCCCTCTGCAAAATGCCAGGCGCCATCTTGACTTGTTTACAGACTCTAACAATCAGTCACCCTGAAATTGTTTTTTCTTTCCTTAACAATGTACTTATTTCTACCTTTGTGCCTTTTCTTATGGATTTCTTGCTACTTGAGATGTTGATGTTTGAAGAGAGGCCCACCTTGCATTCTTTATGAAGCTGATCCCTTTCCTGAATTTATGCTATAGTCATGGGCAGGGTTACACAATTTAGCTCTTCATTTTTAAACACATATTGATTTTATATGTGTAACATTAGTGTGTGTGCCCTTTTGTGTGTGCTCAACATGTGTTTTGTGCATGCATGTCTGTGTGAACACAGTGCAATATTATTTTTTGTTTGAAGCTGTCCCAGTTGATCAAATAAAGGCATTCCTTTTTTTTTTGACGTGTTCCTGACTCCCCTTACCTTCATCTTCTAACCCCTGTCCTAAGATAAATATTTGTCATATGAATATTTGTTGATTCAAATATATCTTTGCAAAGCACATCAGTTTGGATACAAAGATGTCAGATGATTTATCCATGTAGTAGCCATAATGGCTTGAGCTATTAAAGTAAAAGAGGTAGACATTTGGTATCATGTAGTCTACTGCTAAATAAAAGAAAAATATTGCATGCTAATATTTAAACAGAAATAGCCAAATAAATGTTCATATACACTTATTAATTACTGGTAAATTTTTTTGTATTTTTTGTAGGAAAAATTCGAAATTGAAGTAAAGTATGAAATGACAGTTAATGGAAAAATTGCAGTGCTTTATTTGAAAAAGAACAAGTAAGTACTTTTATATCTGATGTCCTCACCAATAGCAATTAGGGTATGGAAAAGTGCTGTTTGAGTCTGTTCCTTCTTGTGGCTCTCACAAACATTGACTAATCATTTTTTCCTCTTAACTGTCTCAAGAATTTCAGTGAATATTTCTTTCTTTTAAAATAATAGAAATTCATTGGATAAAAGTTTTCTAGTATTTCCATATTTTTATAAGTAAAAAACAATGAATGAGGTGTGAAGAAACATATTTTATCTATTTTATGAAACAGCAGAGGAAAATGTTCCAATGTACTAAGCTCTAATGAAAAAAAAATCCCTCTATATTAGTACAATCTACCATCCTAGCGTTAAAGGATTATATTTCGAAATCTTTTGAAACTCAGAAGACATAGAAATTCAACTCCAGGGCCAAATAAAAAGTCAGAGTCAAGACCAGAGCTGGACTGTCCTCACTCCAGAATTGGTGTTCTTCCCACTGACTTTCCACTCCCTTCCCATGATTCTGTGCATCATGTTGTTCTTTTGTCCCCATTCTCTTCATTTGGTCCATTTGAATTCAACTTTTCTTCTCAAATTTCACTGCCTCTGCTGTTCCCCAGATCTTGCTCATCCTGTAGCTAGACTATTTCAAGAGTAATTTCTCCTAAATCTGTGCTTTCAATCTCTTTCAATCTCCAGATCACTCTCTATAAGACAGCAGAATTTCTTTCCCCCCTAAGACAATAGACTATTACTTTTGCAAAAAAAAAAAAAAAAAAATCGCAATCAATTCAAGTTTGGCAACTGTGTGGTATCATGGAATTGCACCAACTTTGGATTCAGATTTCCTAGCCACAGTTCTTTACATTTTAAACTCTTTATTCTCATCTAAAAATAAGAAGAGTGATATGTATCTCACAGGATTATTCAAAGAATTTAAATTATGCACATTACATTCTAACACAGTGCCTGCTAGAGAGATGCCTCTCTTTAAAAATAGATTCATTATTCACAATAATTCAGAATAAAGATATGATATGGGATCAACCTAAGTCTCCATTGATAAATGAATGGATAAACAAGTTGTGGTATATGTACACATACATATGCAGTGGTGTATCATTTAACCTCAAGGAAAGGTTTTTGCAATAACATGGGTGATATTATGCATAGTGAAATAAGCCAAGCTCAGAAAGATAGATATGTAAAACATAATCTCACTAACTTTGAAATCTAAATGAGCTCAACTCCTAGAAACTAGGAGTACAATGATGGTTAGGAGGGTTGGGGGGGCAGGAAGATGTGGGTCAAAGGTTTCAAGGTTTCAATTGTAATATGAATAAATTCTGGATATCTAATGTGCATGCATAGTGACTATAATTGATGATGATGTGTTTTATACTTGGAATTTCCTAAGAGAGTGGATCTTAAATATTCTCACCACCCATATGTGCATGTGCACACTTAAATGGTAATTGCGTGAGGTAACAGGTGCTGATAAGCTTGATTGTGCTAATCATTTCATAATGTATATCAAACCATCATATTGCATACCTTAAATAGCTTCAACTTTTATTTGTCAATTATACTTCCTCTCTCTATATATACCATATATAAAAATAGTACTGTATATATAGAAGCAATGCATTGCTCATGTCATTCATTTTTATCAAGTTTGACCTCAGTTCTGCTTCTTCCTAAAGTCTCTCCTCAAAGCAGATGAAGTCCCATAAAGCAGCAGGTACTATTCCACATCACTCAAGAATGTCCTTGTCCCTCCCATTCATTCCAATTTAAACAGCTCTTCCATGCTTGGGCTTTTCTTACTGGGGGAAGGACCCAAGAATTTAACACTTTCCTGTGCAACCAGAGAAAACTTTGAGTGCTTGACTGTACAATCAGAAGGAGTAGCCCCTCTATTTTTTATTTTCTTTTTCTCCAGGAATCTCATTGCACCAGGCTACACAGAAACACATTACAATTCCACAGGGAAAGAGATCACTTCTAGCCCTCAAATCATGGTAAGTCAGAGTTTCCTCAATTCGTTCTTAGTAGGAATGTAACCCACACACCTGAATACAGCGTCCCTGCCAGGAAGTGGGACTGAGCCCACAGCCGTGGTACCTTCTTTTCTGTAGTAGTAGCTACTTAAAAGATTTTCCAGTGTTTTTCCATTTACCAAGCACAAAGCCACGGCAACTCGGATCATCTTCTCCAGCTTTGAAGGGAGGTGGCAGGAGTAGGCTGTTTTCTCTAGAGTTTTCTTCGGGGTTATTTCAACAGTGGGGAGTTAAACACCTCTCGTGTCCTGGTGTGTTCCCCAGCCTTCCTGTCGCTCCCTGTGTTAGGGGAGCTCATGGCTGCGGCTTCCTCGAGGGCAGCTGCAGAATTCCGCTCTTGATGCCCTTCCAGAGCCCCACTTTGTTCAGACGAAGCAGCTGACAGCCTGGGATGGTGCTTCCCTTTTGGAGTTCCCTTTTCCATTGAAAGCTTTCAAATATTCCCGATTGCAGCAGTAACATATGGGCCAGTCTCTCATCTGTCCCCAGACCAAGAGGTCCTTCATGGGACACCCACAAGGAAAGATGGTAGAATATTGTGAGAATTCATTTAAATGTGGCGAAACTCTGAATAAATTAAGAAATAAAAATACAACCTGAAAAATGCATCATTTGGGGGAACAGGGGCATGTTAGAAAACATTTAATAAAAATATAATATAATACATTAATAATTTAATGGCACATTTGCCATTAAAGGGAAGAATAAATGTCTACTATTTGGGGGTCTCAGATTTAAAATTTATTGTATATATATACATATATATATATAAATTTATGAGATATACATATTATTTTTCTTCTAAAGAGCATTCCTAATTCAGCAACATCAATCAAACCATCACATTTCTTACCTTAAATATCTCCAATTTGTCACCAATATGAAATCAATACTTTATCAGTATTTATGTATTCTTTAAGGATTTTAATACATAAAAAGGTTTTATTTCATTACTTTTTAATATCATTAAATTAGCTGTTGTTCAGAAGTAGTAGTTTGAAAGCATTATAGGTCCTATTCCAAGATTTCAAATTCAGATTTATCAGGGAATGTAAAACCTGTGACTACTTTCCTTTTCAAAACCCCTTTTCCTTTCCTCTAGGATGACTGTTACTATCAAGGACACATCCTTAATGAGCCAGATTCTGATGCGAGCATCAGCACATGTAGGGGTCTAAAGTAAGACTCTGTGAATGTTTTGGGTGAACCTGTGGTTATAGTGTGTGTGTGTGTAACAAATCTGAAGGTGCTCAAGTACAATTGATTATGCCAGAGTTGGGTGTGAATCTTGAGGGCTCTAAAATTTTGAAACATGAAGGAAATACCGTTTCTTTTTATAGTGCTTTGTAAATTTCACATCTGAATTGCTTTCAGAGTTTGCTTGCTTGTTTGTTTTTAACATGTGGGTTTTGAGTCTCAGTTTTAGAGTCAGAATCTCTCCACCCTCTCTACCCACTATGAATTCCCTCCAGCTGGTTGCACACAGGACTCCAACATCCATTCCTTTCTTTCTGTCTGATAATAGCTCCCCATACCTCTGTCTACAGTAAGACATCTCTTCTGATGCTTAGACTTGATTATCTAATTTCCTCTTCCATATCTCCAGTTGGAAATCTTAAAGAATCTCAATCTCAATGTGCCCTAAACAGAACTAATGATTATCTCACAAATCTGATATTTTCCCTGAGTTCTTTATCTCAGTCAATGGTATAATCAAATTACCAATTGCCCAATCCAGAATCCCAAATTCCTTTAGACTTCTTACTTGTCAACCCTGATTGATTACATCTTTTAAATATTTCCTGATATTCACTATATCTCAGCTGCAACATTCTAGACCACCCAGCTACTGTGCTCCTTTATCCAAACCATTGCAAAAGACATGAGATGTCATCTGCCCACATCCACTCTTGATATCTTCCAGTTCTAGGTACACTTAATCTAGTCTCCTTATTATGTGCTCTTGTACCTTTTCGTCATACTAGTATCAGTTATAATTATATATTTTACTCATTTATCTCTCTCTCTCTCTCTCTCTCACACACACACACACACACACACACACACAGACACACATACACACTCAGTGATAATTTGATACACATCCACTTTTCCCAGTTGAATACAAATTCCTAGAAGGAAAATACAGTGACCAATGCCTAATAAATAATGGGCACTCATTAAATATTATTTGAAGGGATCTTAGCTCAGGCCCCTTCACTACAGGAATTGAGAAGAAATTGATAATATTGACCATATGTTGTTCATTTCTTCTGTTTTGATCTTTAGTATTATCCTATTGGGTCAGTATTATATTTGCATATTGTAGACGAAGAAATTGAAGCTGAATGAATTTACATAATCTTTTCATGGTATCATAGATAATAAGTGACAGACCTAGGATTTTAATGCTTTATCTATAAGACATTGACATCTTCAGAAGAACACTGGATGAGTCAGGAAATGTCCCTCTTAATGCCAGAACTGACATGGTTCACTATATGACATCATAGTAATCCCTTCTCTCTAATAGGTCTTATTTCCATATGGAGAAAATAAGTTTAGGCAATATTTAGAAACTTCTTCAACTGTAACTTTCATTGTATTTTATAGACATGAGATTAAACTGCTTTGGAATTGACTAAGAATTTTTGTGAGGTCCCTTTCTGGAGTGTCTACAGCCATACTCCCCAGTGCAAGAATATCTTATTAACCATCTTGAATTCTCATGCTGTGCAGGGGCTACTTCAGCCAGGGGGACCAAAGGTACTTCATTGAACCTTTAGGCCACACAAATCAGGATGAACAGGAGCACGCACTCTTCAAGTACAACGCCGAGGAAGACAAGGTTAACGGTACCTGTGGCGCGGATGATGTGTCATGGCCACCTGGATTGCAGCAGAATGTGAGCCTGCACGGCACCAGACTGGTTGTACGCACAGTTCTGCACTTTTATTGTGACTCTATAATGCATTGTGTCCTAGGTTCCAGTCTTAGCAGAGCAAATGACTTAAAATTTCAGTCTTTGTTGAAATTAGTAGATGATAGAAACACTAATCATAAAACATTGCTGTGCAATCATGGTTCATTTAACAAGTACTTATGGATCTATTCTCATTATCAACAATATTCATGGGTTAGAAAATAGTAAAATGTAATACCTGCCCCTAGGACCAGGCCAGTCACAATATTTTCTAGAGCTGCAGAAAAGTGTCAAGAGCAATGTTTAACGTTTTGAGATGACAGCCTGCTCCCTTCAAGAATGCATGCAACTCTTCTTCATTCCTGAATTACTTCCACGGGTGCTAGGAATAGAGAATGGAGCAAAATAGACGCAGCCTCTTCTTTCCTCTCTGGAGTTGAGCTTGTAGTCACAGAGAAGAAATCCACACAGCTCTGTGTTTTAAGTTGTGAAGTGGGTGTTAAAATATCTTTGTCGTTTATTGCTTACATTTCCTTCAGGATCTCCTTTGCATCTAATTATCTCTCCTAAATTTCCAGTGAGCTCACTCTGCTGTGGGTTTATGTCATACCAGCACTATCTAAGAAGACAGAAGAACCAGTCCTGGCTGCATGTCACTGTAAATGTCACCCTCGTGGTCCTTGACAGGCCTTTTGTCCTCCTGACTCACCAGCTTGGCAACCATGCAGTGCTGGTCTTGCTTCTTGACCCGAATCTCTCTCTGGCTCTCCTCCCACCTCGCCAGTGCTCCTCCTTCTGAGTTCCTCCCTGTTACCCCCTCTTTGATTGACCTCTAAATATTAGAGGACCTCAATTCCAGCTGCCTTCTTTGCTTCATCTCATGTTCTTCCTGGGTCACCTCCTTCTATCCTAAGCCTTCTTAAAATAAGAACTTTGTGCTCATTGGTAGTAGCTTTGGTTCCAGTTTTGGCCTCTTCCTTAACCAGCAGATTGTTATAATTAACCACCTACCTGATATAGCCTTTTAAATAATGAGTATCACAAACTTAATATGGTAAAGCAGAACTACTGATTTTTAAGCCCCAAACAAAACCTAAGTCTCTCGCCCTCTTCCTGTCTCAACTCTTCCTGCCTCCACTCATCACCAAAGAAGGCCATATCTGGAGATGATTTCTCTTTCCTCAGCCTGTATCTGTCAGCAAGTGCTTCCCAACACATTCCAGATCTTTACTCTCCTGCCTTTTCCCATGGTCCTTTCCCCCCACCATCGCACAATTACCATGGCAACAGAGGCTGACCTTCTGCTCCCATTTCTGCCTTAACAGAATCCACTCTCCAAACACTAGGCCAGATGAATTTCTTATTGTAAATCACATTGCATTCCTTATCTAGTTAAAGCTCATTGACTTCCCATTGATTTAATATAAAAATCAAACCACTGACCATGGGTTCCGGATCCTTGTATGATTAGGGCCCTGTTTCCCTCTCCCAACTCCTACTCTGCACTGCCCACCTATTGCTGATTTTTCTCCATTGTGTTCTGAAAAGCATGAACTTATTTTTCTGTGTTTTAAACCTACCAATCAAATTTACCTTAGAGTCTTTTCACTAATATTTTTTCATTGCTGGAATGATCTTCCTTTTTATCTTTATTTCCCTGGCTTCTCGTTTTTATTAATATGTTTTCTTATAGGCCAACTCTTTAAAGGAGCTTTTTCTAACCATCTATTTTGAAATAAGTATCTAATCACTCAACATCATATCAGCCATTTAGTCTAGCCCATGACGCTAATGATCATCTGATCCGTGTGTGTGTGTCTCTTGTGAGTTCCCTAAGCAGATGAACAAGTCTATTTCCCTGTTGTATTCCTAGTTCCCAGAACCCTGTCAGTGCTACTAAGTGCTACTAAATATTTTGTTCCTGTGGAGAGTGGGAGATAAGTAAAAATCTCATTACATAATACCAAAAAGTCTACCTTGAGTAATTTGTTCTTGGTAATGGAAACTTAATCACCTATTAAAAGATAAGGCCTTTCAGAAAAACAAGCTAATAGACTTTATGTTTTATTATTTAGTAGGAATACTGCATCGGCCACTTTTCAATGTCACAATCCACTATAAAAAGTTTTGTGTTTTCCTTGGAAAGGAAAGAGATTCATCTCTACATGAAGAGAAGAAAAGAGAGCAGGGTATATGCTATGGTGGCTCTGGGCATTGAACCATTGGCATTTGGCAATTGGTATTAACCAAGATAGGAGTAAAGGGTCAGGAGAAAAACAACAACAACAACAACAAAAACCCAGCAAAGATGTCAGAGTCAAAGTTTGTCTATTTCATGACAAGATAATAGGGAAAATTTACTGTTCAAAATACCCAAAGACTTGTTCCAGCCCACTTAAAATTAGTTATGCAATCATTTAAATGGTAAATTTTGGTAAAATGAAGGGATCATACCAGAATATTACTGATGTCCATTCTGTCTTGAACATTCTGAACCTTCTCTCTGCATAATCCTGGTGGTTGAGGTGGAGATAAAATGGTAATACTGTCTCTCTTTGTTCCCAGTGATCACCCAACTTCTTGTAAAAATAACACTTGTCAAGTAAAAGAAAAATTTTCAGAAAAAAGATGGTATCTTAGTAATTGTCCTTATATTTCAGAAGTTGAATGACCAGAAGCTTCAAGAACGTAAGAAATACATAGAATATTATGTGGTCCTGGATAATGGTGAGGTAATCATATCAGATGAACATATCTTTTAAAATCTTCCTTTACATTAATTTATTTGTTATGTGACAGAGTAAATGTCAGGATCAGTTTTGAGGAATCATAAATACTAGTTATAGCTACAAATTACTCTGAGCTTCCAAAATTTGGTATCGGTAATCATGGTGATATATATGGTTTCTCCTTTCAGAAACAGGAGACTGATGCTATATGCATAAATTAAGTTGTTGGCCTTATAATGGCCCTTTCCTGCCGTGTGACAAGCTTCAGACTTAGTTTCCAGTTAAATTCTCTGTCACATCTTCTGTGAAGTAGTTAACATTTGTAAATTAGAATGCCTGAGCCTCAGGGAGCAGTAAGTATAACACTGCAGTGAATGGGGTCTTCAGTAAAAGGCAAATTATTGGTGATAGTCACTACTTATCTTCTTTTAGAAGAATGCATTTTCATGTAGTAGGTTTTCTAAACAAGGGTCCATGTGTTTAATATCAAAAACAAAAGTCTGAGTTAACAAAATATGAGCAAGTTACTTATTGAATTAATTTACTGCTCACATTTTTTTTTTTTTAATCCCTCTGCACAGCCGACTCTGTACCCCTAAGGAAGCCATGAAATTTAACTGGAAATACATTTTGAAAATTCCCAAGAGCTTAGAGAAATAAGGAATCAATTCATTCCTAACGTTAAGTGTTAATATTAATAATGGATCCTTATGATTACTGACAAAGAATGTGTACGGCTACCTTTCTTACCTTCCAATTGTATTAACTTTTAGTAATGCCTATTTCTGTCTTGATTGTTTTTAGTTTAAGAAGTACAATGAAGATCTGGATGAAATAAGGAAGAGGGTATTTGAGATGGCCAATCACATCAACATGGTAGGATATATTTTATTAAATGGATTTTTTTAAAGAGAGTCCCGCTGGGACTTTGCATGACTCATCATGAGCCAGCTCTGAGAGCCAGGGCTGAGGTGTGGTGTCTCACATGTACATGGCTGAAAGATTGAATGACTGAAAATAAACTGAAGGGATGTCAAGGCAGAAGCAAGAAGGCCAGCAGGGGGATCATGACACAATTCTGGGCAAGAGGTGACGGTGGCTTGGGGAAAAGACAGTGAATTTGATGAGAGAGCTGAATTCTTGAGTAGGGGAAAGATAGGTATCCTGATTCGGAAACAAGGGATGTCTTTTATATGTCTAAGTGGAAATGCTGATAGGTAGACCTTATAAGATCCAAGTTCAGAGACAAAGTCTGGGTGGAGTTATATCTTCAAATATATAGATTCCGGAAGGATTATAATTTGGTTGAAATTCTTTTTTGGCTTCTCTTTTAATAACTGAATTCTTTGATGGTTTTTTGACTTTCCAAATAACTTTATGAGGAAAACAAAACATAACTTTGTTCAAATCTCCCGCAGATGTTGCCATGAGAAGTTCTGTCACTGAGAATGTTTAGAAACTATGGTAACAACTTAGGCTTTATATTTAGAGTAAGCATATTGTCTGGGAAACTTAACTCATGACTTCTGAAGTTTATCTCATCTACATTGTGGATGATTTGATTCAGTCCAGGCCTAAGAAGTTAAGGATGACTGTCATAATATGTTCAAGCTACTATCACAAAATGCCACAGACTGGGTAGCTCATAAGCAACAGAAGCTAATTTATCACACTTCTGCAGTCTGGGAAGTTCAAAATTGAAGTGCCTGCAGCGTGGGTACTGGCAAGGCCTACTTTCAGACTCATAGATGGTGCTTTCTTGCTATGTCCACAGCTGGTAGGAGAAGCAAGACAGCTCCCCGAGGCTCATTTTGCAAGGACCCTAAGCCCAATCTAGAGGCAGCCACTTTCACAGCCCACTTACGTCCCACAGGCCCTGCAGTCACTTTGGAAGACAAGACTTCCATGTGTGAATCTGGGGGTGGCAGAGAGGGGCACAAACATTCAGACCCACAGCAATCACTTATCATGGATATAGAACATTTTTTTTTGCAATATGTTCCTTCACTAATGCTCAAATCAGGATTGAGCCAATGTGGCCAATTGTTAAATATTATCACTATAAGAATACTGAAAAACGTAAGAATAAATATACGTAAAGCGAATCCATAGTGGTAAGCTGTTAACACAACATTGTTGCATTTCTTTGGTCACAGCAAAAAAGTTTGTGTCCACAGAGCCTTTGCTCTACAAAAAGGAGTCTGTAAACTCCAAATAGATAAGGTCACCTGTCTTTCTTTTTGAATGGGAATTTTTGCATTTGCAAAAAGACGTGGTAATTTGTGTTTCACAAATATGTTTGGAAAAAGGTTTTTACAGTGCTGTTATGAATGTTTTACAAAATAAAGTTCCTTGGAGGTATCAAAATAAGATAATATCTGATGATAACTCATTGCTTTGCCATTTATTCTCTTTGCTCAGCTTTATAAAAAACTCAATGCTTATGTGGCATTAGTTGGGATAGAAATCTGGACGGACGAGGATAAGATAGTGATAACCCCAAATGCTTCCTCCACCTTGGAAAACTTTTCTAAATGGAGGGGGAGAAGCCTGCTCAGCAGAAAGCACCATGATGTTGCTCAGTTGATCACGTATGTATGGATTTCCTCTTTGCACTCCATGTGGTATTTAACGTCAAAGCTTTTCACAGCCTCACAAAGCAAGGGGCATCTCAGGGTAGAGATAAGAGGAGGGGTTGACACAATGGTAACTAAAAATGTAAAAATCAATCATTGGATCCAGTATTGAATATATTTTATTTTTGACCCAAGCATTTTATTTAAAAGAGGTCAATAATTTGGCAATAATTTATAAGTTTGTTTTTACTGGGTTTATAAAAACAAAGAACCAGTTTAGATAACAAAAAGGATTTAGACTCAATGTTTTAAAAGAACTGATTAGCTTTAGTCTTTACTTCAAAGAACTTATAGAATCAAAGGAAAATTAAGTGTTATATTCTACCTCCACACTTCCAGTATCCTGTTGAAATGATCAACTAAAAACAATAGAGGATATAAATCTAATGGCTATAAATTGCATAAGACCTGAACATATCCTTTTAAAGAAATCAAGATAATGTTGCTGGAAAACTAAAGAGATTTTAGTGGAACCAGACAAAAGGAAGCAGCAATGATTGTCTTGACATTACTGGAGAGTCCACTACCTACAAAAACAGTGAATGTCATGTGAAATTAGTGGACTATATCCTGTCAGAATCAATTAAGGTTTCTGTGCTGGTCAATTGTTACTGCATAACCAATCAAAACTCCTGAGCTTAAAATAAGCCTTCTTAATGTATGTGTTGGATGCCCGGGTTGGTTCATGTGACTAACTTAGACTTCCTCCAGTATGACCATCTCAGGATAGCTCACCTCTACCAAGGAGCACTCCAAGAAGCTCAGGAGGAAAATTAAGGCTTCTTATGGCCTAGCCTCAAAAATCACACAAGTATCACTGCTGGTGTGTTCTCTTGATCAAGAATATATGGTAGAACCAACCCAGATTCAGGGGAAGGCAGTGTGTAGACTGTGAACCCTGTGTGGCTGGCTCAGTGGACAGTCATATTTGGAGAACAGCTGACACATCTTTAATCTAGATAGGTGAGCTCTCGACTCAAGGACAAGCCTAGAGACAGAGCCCACTCTTTGTAGAAAGGATTAGTGATCTCCAGGTTCTTGAGGATAGTAAATAAAAGGGACTTGGACTCTTACCAGACCCATTCCAAAGCAAAATTCCCATGTAGAGTATATTCTCATGTAGAGTTATAGAGTAGAATGATAGAAAATCACTGGCAAAATGATCAATGTGGGTAAAGAAATGGCAATCCAAGTTGAGAGAGATTTCTTGAAGAGAGAATAAATAAGATACAAGCATTGATTAAAGACACAATGAAGAATCTATCTATCCTTCCATTTATAAATGGAAAGCTTTATCATTTGCCAGACACATTAATAAAAGACACCTGTACCTAAGTGTAACCAGGTAAGGATATGAGAGGCCAAATATATTCCACACGGAGGAAAGAAACCAAAAAAGAAATAACTCCAGAACTAGGGAAGGAGTTATTTTTAAAAGTGTAGTTGTGGTGGAATTGAAGCCAGACAAATGTAGAATTAGTCATAATTAACTACAATATAAATTTAAAAGAGAATATAAATGTTAAAAGTCTTTAAAATACATATACCACAAGATATATTTTCAAAATGACAACTATCTGAAATCAGATTGAATATGGGATAAAACCTTCAGGGAGGGAACAGTGAAGGAAGAGTTAAAGTTATTTTCCGTGACAGAATCAGTACTCTTCGTTCTTGATGTTTTGTGGAAAAATAGAGGTTCCATTTTCCAGGTAAATGCATATGCTAGGGGGATTTATATTTGAAAATTTTCTAGGGATAGACAAAGACCAGAGCCTGTAGAGACTGCAAAAGAATATAAACAAAAGAATAAGCATGTTATCTTTACTAATGAATTGGAAAAATTAAAAGAATTTCCCCCCAATTAAAATTACTAAAGATCAAATGGCTCATCCTTGTAAATAAGTGCAATTGGTCCAAACCTCTTTTCAGTGGGACTGATATTTCAATAGCATAAGTAGCTAAAGCAGTGCCAAAGGAAAACTAAAGTAACTAGTTCTAAAAATATAAGAGAAAAATAAAAACTAAGACAAAGTATTGTGGCAATGCAATATCAAAATCAGATATATAGAGAAAAACATTTTTGGGGGGATCAAAAGAAAGATGGACAAAGGCTAAATTTCAAAATGAAAAGTAGAAGAATAAGAACTTGCATATAAAATATTAAAGGTGATTACATTCTAGTGCTTGGATTTCAGGTGATATGAAAGACACTAGAGAGAAAACACCTCATGCAATTTTAAAAGCTGAAGGAAAAATTAAAAGTGATAGTTCACATTATGAATTTCTCTGCTAGCCATTTAAAGTTCTGGATGAACTGTCTATAGAAAACATCACTTAAGATTGTGATTTTCATGTCCATCAATTCCTTCCTTGTAGCTCAACAGAGTTGTCTGGAGCCATGGTGGGCCTTGCCTTCATGTCCTCAACCTGCTCTCCGTATCATTCTGTTGGCATCATTCAGGTCTGTTTCAAGATGAGCTCCTGGTCCTACGATTTGCATTTGCCAAATGCCTCTTTCCTCTGAAACTATGAGGGAAATCACTAACATTAGTCTCCCTTAGTCAACTCTCATGGTAAATAACTTCGGTTGAATGAGAAATGGCGAGCCAACCTTGAATTCCAGGATAAACCAACTTAGTCATAATCTTTAACTTTGATTCAAAATGCTGATATATCCTCAGGGTTGTTGCAGCCATATTTGTGAGGGATGGTAGTGTGTAGTTTTCTTCTTATAATTTGTGTGTGTATATATATATATATATATATATATATATCTTCTTTTTTCTTGTTCTCTGTTATCATAGTAAAGTTAATCACATAGAATGATTTGGAATATGTTCTCAATGCCTAGATTCTCTGGAATTTCAAATTAGAGCTGTTATCATTCCTTTCAAAATGTTTGATACTATTCAGCAGCAAGATTATGTGGCTAAGACAGTTTTGACTACAAATTGACTATCTTCAAAAGATTATTAGGACTATTCAGTCTCTCTCTTTGCTTGAGCAAGCCTTGGTAGTTTTGTCTTTAAAGGAAAGCTGTTCATTTTTTTTTTGTCAGTTGGCAAAGAATTATTCATAATATCCCTTATTGTCTTTTCAACATAGAATTTAAAAGTAATGTCCCTCTCTTATTTATGATATTAACATTGTGTCATCTGGTTTTTTTTGTGGCCAATCTGGGTAGGATTTTATCATTTTATTTATCTTCTCAAATGAGCAACTTTTGGTTTCACCAATGCTGTGATTTTGCTGCAGTTGACTTCATTGATTTCTGTTGCCTTGAACCCTCCCTTCCTTTCCCTGCATTTAGTCTGCTCTTTAATGCAATAAGTCCCTCACTCTCTACTGCTTTAATTGCCTCCAAAATATTTTTTTTATTTTGGGGGGAGGCTCTTCTTTGACTCATATTACAGAAGAGCTATAATATTTTCCACTAATGATTGTTTTTTTGGTTCCAAGGATTGAATTCAGGGGTGCTTAGCCACTGAGCCACATCCCCAGCCCCTTTTTAGTTTGAAACTGTATCTCATTGTGTTGCTTAGGACCTTGTTAGGTTGCTGAGGCTGACTTTGAATTTGTGAACCTCCTTTCTCAGGCTCCCAAGCTGCTGGGATTATAGGGGTGCACTACCGTGCCTGACCCACATTTGATTTTTTTAATGGACTAAAACTTTGCAGAACTTAAATGTTTTCAACTTTTTGAGGTTTGTTCTTAGCCAGTGCTCTATATAAACTTGTTATTCTGCTGTTGTTGAATAGAGTGCTCTGTATTTGTCAATGATGTCAAGTTAATTCTTAGTGTTGTTCAGGTCTTTCAAATCCTAATGAAGAGAGAGGGTATTAAAGTACCTAAGAATAATTACAGATTTTTCTATGTCTTCTTTTAACTTTTTAAGTTTTTTGTTTCATGAATTGTAGAGCTTTATTAGGTATATACATAAGTATAGTTGTCATGTTTTCTTAAAGAATTGACCTCACATCATCATATCATCATCCTGAAATATACATCCCTAAAATATTACTTGTTCTGCCACTGACTTTGCCTGATATCAGTGTAACTATAATTGGGCAGCTCAAGTTTGCATGACAAATCCTTTTCCTTATTTGTATATTTAGCCTACATTTTTCTTTATACTTAGGAAAGGTTTCTGGTGGACAGTAGGTAATTGAATTTTGTCTTTTAACTAACATGAAAATGCTTTGTTTAGCATATTGAGATTATGTATATATATCCTTGGGTTAGAATCTTTTGTCTTTCTAGCTGTTTTCTACTCCACCTAGTCTTTGGTTTATTGCAATTTTTATTGCCATCTTTAAGATTGAGTACTTTCAATAGTAATTTTATTTATCTCCATCTTAAGTTTTTTGTTGACAACTTTATTTGTTTTAATGTTTGCCTGAGACTTATCATACATCTCTGTTTTTCAGTTTACCATTTATAATTTGTGTATATATTTTTTCTTCTTTTTTTCTTGTTCTGTGTTATCATAGTAAAGTTAGTCACATAGAATGATTTGTAATATGTTTTCAATGGCCTAGATTCTCTGGCATTCAGAATAAAATTGGAAGAAAGATGGTTATATGTAGTGATGGGCATTTAGTACCAAAGAGATTTGTGTGTGTGTGTGTGCGCGCGCGCGCGTGCACATGTGTGTAAGAGAGAGAAGGCTGATAATGTTACACTGCTTCTATGTAGTTTAAGAACTTTTAAGAAAATACCTTTAATTTTCCCTCCCATCCACTGCACTATTGCTACCATGTTTAATTTTAAGTCAGCCATGATTCACATGCATTGCTGCTAGCATTGCTATAAACAATCGTCTGTCATTGCAACTTGAAGTAAGAAGAGTTGGCTTTATGTTTACTGCCATCCCATCACATTCCCAGCACTCTTTAGTTTTTTTTGTAAACAATCGACTTTTTATCCAATATTATATATATTTTTCTTTCCAAGGGAACTTTAAAATAAAAGTTTCTTTAATCTAGTGAGTTCTTTCAGTCTTGTTTGTCTGAGAAAGACTTTATCTTGCTTTCATTTTAAATATATTTTCAGACTCATTGGATTCCTGTAACCCCAACTTACTGGTGGAGGTCTAGTTGTTTATGTGCTTTGCCCTGGTTAGTGGAAGGATAACAATATCCCCAGCTCTCTACATCCCAGGTGGAAATGGGACAAAATACTTTGACTATCTATGAATCTGGATTTGTGATAGGTTTCATGGGATGAAAAGTAGTAAAATACACATTGTCTGCTCTGAAAGAGCTCGCCATAAAATTGGAAGAGAGATTGGCCCAGTTATATGTAGTGATGGGCACTTAGTACCAAAGAGATTTGTGTGTGGGGGTGTGTAAGAGAGAGAGAAGCTGGAATGAATCTCTTTGTTCCACTAGACAACAGCAAGAGTTTTAATGAGAAACACATCCTTCAAGTTATAATTCCTTTTGGAAATGAGATTCCATCCCCCCATTCTTATCCTTAGGACCACAGTAGCAATCTTCATAGAGTTGCGGGGACAATGGCCCATGAAATGGGCCACAACCTTGGGATGATTCATGACTCCTATGAATGCAAGTGCCCCTCCACAGTGTGCGTGATGGAGCAAAGAGTAAGGTGAGCCTCTGGAAGTGAGCAGTTCATTTCTGAGTTTGACCCCGGCTGCGCTGCCCTACCCTTTAGGTCTTCAACAATGTATTCAGTTTTTTTAATTTAATAACTACAGTACTCATGGGTACATCTGTGCCACACTACCTTACCCTTCATCTATAAATGATGTTTTTGTCAACTAAAATGTAGTTTCAGTAAATTATCTTTCTGCTCTTGGGGCATCTCATCATTTTATCCTGATGTGCACAAATGTGGCTGCAGAAAGTTATTAGCATTTATCAAAATTCCCATGAATTCAGAATGGTTGGTGGTATGGAAAAGGTTCCTAAAGAAAAGTCTAGTTAAACATGAAGTTTCTCACTCTGGACAATGAAGATAGTCTGTGATGAGATGACATATTCCTGTCTGGCTTTGGGCAACACTTCAGCCAGTCTTATCTTTTAAGCTGTCTCAGACTCTTTTTGACATTCATTTCCTCTTTTTTCATCCCCCAGCTCACTCAAGCCAGGGTTATTTCCCCATGCCCCTTCACAAAATAGGGCGTGTCTTCATGCCAGTTACATAGTTTGATAGGTGTCATAGACATTAATGTGTTTTTAAGCCTCATCTTTATTTGTGGGATGAAGAAATTTATTTGAAAGTTGAAATTTATTTGTCAGTTGAAATTTATTTGAAAGAAAATGAATTCTTAGACATGTACATAAATACGATTTTGCTACCTTTAGGATTTTTGCAACACCGAATGATCTAAGGCTAAATGAGACTATCTGGGTAAGGCAGACATGTTTTTATTGAAAATGGCCAGCGCTATGCTTTGAGATGTGACCATATGTTCTCACTAAGCTAGGGTGTTTATGTCCACCATGGTGGATTAATTCAGGCATGCCAATGACCTCATGATTTAGCAATTGATCAGAGGATTGAATTTGATCTTTAGGGGAGGGTTGTAGATATAATCGTACCCAATATGAGACATGGCACCCCATATGCTAAGCATGATTGTATTCCATTTTCTCTTTTTCTACCTTCACAGCTTCTATATACCTACGGACTTCAGTTCCTGCAGCCGTGTCAACTACTACAAGTTCCTTGAAGAGAAATCACCAAATTGCCTCTTTAATACCCCATTTCCTGCAGATATTATATCTACCCCCATCTGTGGGAACCATTTGATAGAAGTGGGAGAGGACTGCGATTGTGGGACCCCTGAGGTACTACCAAGCCCTTTCTAAAAGGTTCTAGTTTGTTTATCATTGCTAAGAAGAAAAAGTATCGTAGAACACGTGGCATGCTGTAAATCTGTCTGTTTGGGGTCTGGTCACTGGTGGGGATCTGTCAGGCCGGTCTTCCTGACCAGGAGCTGGCATCGCTTAGTAGACCTTGCTAACTTCCCTCTCAGTGCTCCTCCCATCCCTCACCAGCTTGGGCTCTGTGTCCCCATCCCTTCAAGTTTCTCATGTGACTCATTGTGACTCACTTACGGCGTGGCACTGTGACAATGCTGAGAAAGTGTGAGTGGCTGGCTTGCTCCAGGTCAAGAGCTGGTCAGTGGAGAAACTAGGGTCTGAATTTGGGGGTATTCTTTCTGGAGCCAAAGCACCAGTTACATCCTGTCCTGCTTCAGGACTGAGATGCCGCCTTCAGGAGACCTCTCGATCTCACCCTATTCACATGGCAACCATGTTTCTGAATGGGGTCTTTGCCCCCCATCTTATTAACCCTGATAGAAGTAGTGCCTCAACCCTCAGGGTCTGGCTGTGCGCTAGCTCACTAATAAAGTTCCACATTTGTTCCTTCCATGAGCAACAATATTTTTTTCCTAAAAGATGTTCATATTGCAAGTAAGGGCTATAAGGGCTACAGTTTTAATTTACAAATATTATAACTATACAAGTGTCCCTGTTGTCTAGGAATCCAGACAGCTGCAAGGGACATTGCCCAAGGCAGGAGTTTCTCCAGGGCCTGGGGCAGGCAGGCTTCTAATTTCTTGGAACAAGGCAGGGAGAGTGAGACAAAGCATGTGTCTTATAGAGTTAAAAATCAGAGTTGGATAAAGGACTTTAAAGATAGCTTTTTAGTTCATATTCTAGACACTACATTGACTGCTGGATAGGTACACAACTGACAAGTTGAAGTAATTATTTCTACAACTATTTAGATAAATTTTATTTTTTTAAAAAACCTATCCTAACTATACCTTTATTTCTTTGTTTTCCTTCATATTTTACCAAGAAGACTACCTCTTCTTTTTTTTTTTTTTGTGGGGGCAGGGGGGAGTGGTATTGATATGGAAGATTAGGGGAAAATTATTTAAGTTTAAATTTAAAAAAATAATAGAAAAGACATTTAAGTTATAAAAAAGAGATGTAAGTAGAATTCAGATAAATACAAACCACCATTTACTCCATAATCTATTTTTCTAATGTTTGATTTTTGGTTAGGGCTGGCAGTATAGCTCAGAGGTGGTAGAATACTCTTCTTAGCTCTGTAAGGCCCCAAGTTTGAGACCAACACCAAAAAAAAATTTGTTTTACTTTGCTTTTCAAAAAAAAAATATTTTTAAAGTACTGTCTCTCTGATAAATAAATTATATAATTATATGATTTGTGTTGAAATGGGACCAAAAAGTAATCCATCATTTTCATTTGTTTCTGTTCTGTCTTAGGAATGCACCAACATTTGCTGTGATGCTGAAACATGTAAAACCAAAGCAGGGTTTCAATGTGCGACAGGAGAATGCTGTGAAAAGTGCCAAGTAAGATAAACTGGCTCTTTCTATATGAACACCTCAATGATTTTGTTAAGTGAAACAAGCAAAATACTGGTTTCTTTCTGTAAAATTTACCAAATACCACATTTCCAAGTCCTCCCTCAATAATTTACACGCAAGGAAATAATTTTCCAACAATGCAAGGAAAGTGATATGATCTAATTTTGTTTTGGAAGGAATGGAGGCTCAGAACAGAAAACATGAAATATAAAATGGTCACTAGGTACTGTAACGACTGGAAAAATCTTGGAGTAATTATAATTATCAAGTGAAAAAGTTAGGCACAGAAAGAAAAATATCACCTGATCTCATCCACACGTGGAATATGAACAAGGTCAAATATAGACACAGAGAGTAGAGCAGTGGTTACCAGGAGAAGGGAGAGGGGAGATCTGGGGAGAGACTAGGTAAAAGGTACATAGTTTCAGTTACGTAGAATGAATGAAGCTAAAGATTTAATGAGTATCACGATCACTGTAGATAATAACAGTACAGAATGCTGGAAATTTGCTAAGAGATTCTTTGTGTTCTCACCGTGCGCACATGTTAACTATGTAGTAATTATTTCACCCTGTGTACATACTTCAAAACATGCTGTGTACCCTAAATATTACTTACAATTAAAAATAAATTCAAAAATAAGTAATATGGTCACTAGCTAGTGGGTAAATCCCAAACATGACCTGCTACAATGCCACACTAGTTATTCCCATCCTTGCTTTATCTCACGATGTTTGGTTAAAGAGTTTTTAAAAATTTGAATAGTGTAGCAGTGCTCCTATCTTCAATGTTTGAAGCCACTTCAGGATTAAAGTCTTAGAAATAAGACATATTATTTTTATTTGTGGGGCTTTTTGACTTTTATTTTAAGGTGGAGTGTAGTATTTACATGCTGCATATTGTGCTCATTTCTCTGTATATTTTTCCTTCTTGGTTAGATTGGTTCCTAAAGGCAAGAAAACTGATTCACTTCCACCTAGTGTAGATTTTCATCCATTTTAAAGGCACAAGAACTTTTCACAGAATTAATTTTTAGATGACATACCAGGTTATAGAAAGTGTTTGCCATATTTCTTTGTTATTGTCAGAGGGAGAGTACAGTTGAAAGATCAAAAAGAAGTGAATTTGAGAACTTAGTATTCAACAAATGTTTACTAATTGCTATTTGTTAGAGATAAGATAAAAAAATCAGTTTTCTCCTCAAGGAACTTGTTATTTATTCCCTTTGGGAAATCATATACACACATGAACCAGATGAAAAAATAATGCATGATTAGATATATGGCTATATTGATACTATGACATTTTTATGCATATTTTCAGTTACCTTGTAAAGTAGATGTTGAAGAAATGGATTTTCAGTGAGATTAAATCCATTTTCTTATGTTAAGCACCTGGAAATAGGCAAAGAAAAGATTCAAAACCTTATCATCATCTAAATTCATTGGTCTTGCCCACCCTGTATAGAAAACAAGAATAGCAATTTGTACTGAAGAGGTCAGGTAGTCCATCATGAGGAAGAGGGCTTTCAACTTGTCTGGAAAGAAAAATAAAGTATTGATTTTAGATTTAGATGTATGCAAGAAGGGAAAGAATCTACATATGGGGGCAAATTAAGAGCAAACAGGGCACAAGCATCCTTGTACTGCAGCTAAGGAAGGATCTCGAATGCTCTGAGAAGTGGGTTTGATCTGGTAACTGATGTAAGGATGGCCGAGGTTGTTGAGTGCAAAGAGAATGTGCCCAGGCACATACCAGGGAGAAAGCCTGCTCCCCCAGATGCACATAAAGGGAAGAAGTAGTTCTGCGTAGCTTTCTCTGAGGAAGTAAGAGCAAAATTTGCAGTATTAGATTGCAACAGAGTTAAGACATCAAGTAAACTTTTGGTTATTTTTTCCTTCATGATGAATCGTTTCTGAGAAAGAAAGGAATTGAAAAGAAATATCTAAACCTTATAATAAAAGGAATTAAGACTAAGGAAACCTGATGCCTGGGAAAGTCTCAGGTCATGCTGATCTGCTGCTTGTAAAACTATCTTCCTCAATACAAATGATTCAATAAACCTCTGAAGCTGCAGATTTAAGTTTTGAAAATCTCCACGTACATGCATCAAACAAAGAAAGAAATAACTTCCTTCTCTGCATCTGAGATGTGCTTGATTTTTCTTGTGGACTTTTCTCCTCTATGATTCTTTAGGGGTTACACTACAAATTCAAAACATTGATTGCTTAAAAACTTAAGGCGTTGATGGACATCAACAGAACAAGAGCTGGCTTTAAAGTATTCAGAGCAAAAATAAACTGAAGAAAATTATGCCTCTCATTTCCATGCCTCTAAAGGTCAAAAGGAAAAGATTATTTGCATTAATTTGAGGTATTGGGGCAAAGGAGATGAGAAAAAAGCCTTTCTCTACTTTTCCCCCCCCTGCAGCTTAGAAAGGCTGGGACTGTGTGCAGACCTGCAAACAACGAGTGCGACCTGCCGGAGATGTGTGATGGTAAATCCAGTCGCTGCTCCAGTGATAGATTCCGCGTCAATGGCTTCCCTTGCCAAAATGGGCGGGGCTACTGCTTGAATGGGCGGTGCCCTACGCTGCAGCAGCAGTGCACAGAGATGTGGGGCCCAGGTAGGCGACCAACCTCACTCTCTATGCGACGCAGAGAAAGATCTTTTGGATGACAATGTAATCATCAGCAAAGGGCCGTTCTTTTCCATCTTCTTTCAACTGTGTCACACTCAAAACCGTGGATGAGTGTATTTTAAGACTTAACGAGTTTAGAATTGCCAGATTTGGCAAATAAATATAATGATAACCCAGTTAAATTTTAATTTCAGATTAACTACATCTGTGATTTAGTATCACTATGTCCCATGCAGTATTTGAGATACACTGAAATAATAATAATAATAATAATAATAATAAACAGAAAGAAAAGAAAAACTAACTAAAATTCTAATTAAACTGGATATCCAAGGTTTTGTCTGTCAACCCTAAAATGCTTTGCAGACAAGCAAACTTTACAAGTTTGTGGACGCTCGCACGCGGGCGCATAAGGGTGCAATACATACTTGAGTGGCAGGAATATTGGGGAATGTTACCAAAAACAAAGAAATGGCTGGGTTGTGGCTTTGTGGTAGAGTACACTAGATTTGATCCTCAGCACTAAAAAAAAAAAAAAAAAAAAAAAAAAAATCAAACAAATAAATAAATAAATAAAGGTATCGTGTTCATCTAAAACTATTTTTTTTTTTTTAATGTTGAGGCTGGAATGTGGAAGCACAATGAGGAAATGGGAAAACTCTTCAGTGGACACTTTGGTCACTGGAATTTTAGAGATCAGACTCTGGTTAAACCATAATAAAAACTTTCAAAATAAAAGTGGAATCTAAAACTCTCCAAAAACTTTAAAATTTAAATTATATTACATAGCTTGGTTGGAAAGACAATTTTAGATCATATAAGTGATCTCATATGTAAAATCTGAAAAACAGTGGAATTTGTAGAAATAGAGAATAGAAAGATGACTATCAAGGGCTCAGAGAGGAGTCAGAAAGATGCTTAGGTTACAAAATTCTGTTTAAAAAAAAAAGAAGGGTTGATTTTTTTTAAAGCAATTATTTGGATTTCCTGAATATGATCTGCATTGTGTCCATGTATTTAATTTTCATAGCCCTTCCCACCACACTTTCAAATTTCTACTTAAATGACTGAGGAAATTCTTATTCAAAAAGAAAAAATCTACATATTCCTAAAAATATCTGAAAAGGGACATTGCATGCAGAAACATTTCCTAATTCCTGAAAATAAATCAAGACTGAGGAAATAAAAAAGCATTCCTGATGCACAAAATACCCAGAAAATCAAGAAACATCAGAATCCTATGAAAATCTCTAAATAAAAATAAAATAAAATAAAATAAAAATCTATAAATAAAACCTTCTGTGTCCAGCAAGAGACTTAATTTGAAGACCAAATCTTGGTGCCATTATGGTATCAGGAAGTGAGGGATGCGCTGGAATCTGACGTCAGCCATCCTGTCTATATTTCCTGTAGCTGGGTATGCTGCAGTAAAGGTGGAATGAAACTGGTTTTGCTGGCTGACTTCATGCTGCCCTGGCTAACTTGGTTATATGACAAAAACCTTGGGAAAGAAAATCTTTAGTACAGAAGCAAAGCTCTAAGCATCTCCTTTATGGCCTGGTTAAAAAAAAAAAATGTGATAGATGTTACCTACTGCCTAGTTTGACTGACTGTATTATCTGTCTTCACTAAATCCTGTAAACTTCCTAGTATAGGGATACGATCCATCTTCTGTATTTTCAGTACCTCCTACTTGACTCTAGTAAATATTCAAAAGTATCTATTGAATTAATGTTGCCTATTCTTATTTGATAAGAATGGGGAAGACCTTTTACATCTCACATTAAAAACTATTATCAAATACTACAGAAGCAGATTTGGCCCCCAATTCTCAATTTTACAATTTATAATAACAAATTTATCTTAATCTGAAAAATAGCATAACATAGACACATAATAAAAAATCACTTTTGAGCATCAAATCATTTCTACAAATCAATAGAAATTCAAAGTACTAGAAATGTGGTCAAAATGCAAGCAGGCTGTTCATAATGATGAAAAAATACAATAAAAATAAAAATTACTCTAACTCACCACTAGTATGAGAACTATGAATGAAAACAAATTATATTTGTGTCCTGGGAAAGATGTGTCACAGGTATTAATGCTCAGGGTTGGCAAAGATGTGACAACACACCTAACTTCCCTATGTCACTAGTAAAAATAAGGATTAGCACAATCTTTAGAGAGAATGTGGAAAAACACATGACCTTAAAAATATTGTTTTGTACTCCCTAGCAATCATACCAGGAACTATATATTAACAATAATTTTTTCTGCCACCCTTTTTGAAATGATAGTGAATAATATTAAAATATTTCCAAATTCAAAAGTTAAGGATTGGTGAAATAAACTATAGTTTTTAATCTAATGACATTTTTGCAGCTGTAATGCCATAGCATATGTAATGTCTGGAAAGGTACTGACATATTAATTGGGATAAAGCAAGTTAAAATGCAGCCTATGAATGATACTTTCTGTAATCTTAGCAAGAGGAACTCAGAGGTTTGGGATTAGGAATACGATTACTCATACCTAATTATTCTTTTTTTCCGTGTATTTTATTAGTATAATAAGCAAGTAATTTTACTAACATTCAAATAATCATGAAAATATAGTGACAAAACTCATTGTCTTGAATATTGAAACATGGAGTTCATCTATAATGTTTTGAGTTTGCAAAGCAATACAATATGTTTAATAGGTTTTTCTTGAAAATGACACAGTATCCTCAGAGACTTTTGCTTATTTTAACCTTGTTTGTCAGTTGTCAAAGATTTATTCAAAATTTCCCAGTGCCTAAGAAAGAGTCGTTTAGTGATCTTTCATAAGGACAGCCTAGCCCAAGGAAGAACATAGGTCTTCCACTCAGCAGTGGGCGTGAGTTGTTTTTTTCACTTCTCTATGACTTAATATGGTTCTTAGTTTCTTCATTGATCAAATGAGAATGACAATAAGAAAGGCTAGTGTTCTTGGCCACATGCTGCTCACCAGGCACCTTTCTCTGTGGCTGTCATTTACTCACCCCTTTAGCAGATGTCCTCATTTTAGGGATAAGCAAACCCAGGGAGATCAGACACTTGCCTGGGTTCACTCAGTTGCCTCTGTTTTGCTTGGAGCCTGACCTCTTAATCGCAGGTTTGCGCTTGTCTGATCTGTCTGGGGGAGACTGCATGAGACTTTAAACACATTTGCTACTTGCTTGGCACATAGTAGGAGTTTGAACATTAAAATAGAGTCACCATAGCACCATATATTAACAAGGTATTTTATGAAAGTTTTTCTCTTTATTTTTTTTTGGGGTACCAGAGATTGAACTCGGGGGCACTCAACACTGAGTCACATCCCCAGCCCTATTTTGTATTTTATTAGAGTCAGGGTCTCACTGAGTTGCTTGGCGCCCCACCATTGCTGAGGCTGGCTTTGAACTCGTGATCCTCCTGTCTCAGCCTCCCGAGCTGCTGGGATTATAGGCTTGTGCCACCGTGGCTGGTGAAAGTTTTTCTCTTTTATGTGGAAGCTGTGCACAGGAATATTTTCAAAAATATTTTATCCAACTAAACAATTTTAGTCCTACTACTTTCTATTATATTTGAGTATTTATATTTTGGTAGATCTATATTTAATAGATGAATAACCGAAATCAAATACTTTGTTAACTGAGTTTTAAGTTGATTTCCTTATTAAGCTAATTATGACTTTTTAAAATCTTCATTAGAATGTTTATACACTATTTCATGTTTTCTCAAAACTATGAATAACCATAATATTTTCCTCATGAAACTCATATAATATCATACTTCAAAATAAATTTCATCATTGATCTAAAAAAATAAGGTAGCATTTGAATATGGATGCTTGAAAGCTGGTGACAGAAAGTATCTCTTCTGGCTAAGACTCCATACTTACATGGGTTTTTAACCTTCAGCAAATCATTCAAATACTTCTAAAATTTATTAGCTATATTCAATAACAGAAGATTTAAAAGATTATTTTAAATTCTAACCAGATCCTCTGATACCAAACATTGAAATTTGTACTTCTGAGAATGGTCAATAGAATTATGCAAAAATAGTACAGGCTGAGTGTCTCTAATCTGAAAATCTAAAGTCCAAAATGCTCCCAGACCCTAAATTATTTTGACTACCAACAGGATGCCACATCTACCTCACGTGAAAAGTCACAGTCAAAACGTAGGTACACTAAAAATATCATATAAACTTACCTTCAGGATATGTGTATAAGGTATATATGAAACATAAGTGAATTTTCTATTCAGCCGTGGGTCCCATCCCCAAGCTTTCTCATTATGTATATGAAAAATTCCACCCACATCCCAGATTTAAATCCTAAACAGTCTGGTCCCAAGAATTTTAGATAAAGGTTACTCAATATGTACTTTTCATTCTAGTTTTAAATTTCGTTAGTCTTTTGCAGAACTAAATTTCTTGCCTCCCCACTTGCACCCAGGAACCAAGGCTGCAGATGAGTCCTGTTACCACAAGAATGAAGATGGGTCCAAGTATGGATACTGTCACATAGAAAATGACACTCGCATTCCCTGTAAAGCAAAGTAGGTGACCTTGTTTGAACCTTCTGCTCCACAGACTAGGGTAATGGCCCACTTCAGCCCACATTCTGATTTATTCCAGTTAAAGGAAAAGAGAATCCGGAAACAAGCATTTTGACATACTTTCATTGACGACTATGTGCCATGTTTGGGCTAGGTACTGAGTCTCTTTCTGCAGAGGGCACCAAGCACGGTTGTTACAGTAGAATGGAGATTGGAGATCAAATATGCAGGAGTGAACGGTGCTGGTTGGAAATTTGCCAATGAACTTTCCAGTATTCTTTAGCTTCTTTTTAATCTACTGCTTTTCATTAAGAGTCTGGCAGATAGAAATATTCACCTACCTTGAGGAATAACCAATACAGGGCACCAGCAGTTTTATTTATTTAACCATGGAATTACATAAAGAATTGGTAAGAGTCAAGATTGACAATTTGTTTTATTTTTAATATTATATCCTGCAAAAAAAAATTTAGAATATCTCAGCAGATGCAATTGAGATTTTTTCTTTCCTTTTTTTTTTTGATTCTGCAACTTAAAATAGCTTAGAATTCAAATTATACTAAACTCTGTACCAGCTTCGAATTCTGTATACACGAAGTAATTTATAACAAGGGGCTTGAACAAGATCGGTGTTTCCCAGAGTTTTCCTACTGAACACCAATGTTTCTGGATGATGAATATTACCAAACAAAATTGAGTTTGAATACAGGGTCTTCTCTTAGGGGAATCTTGGCCTAAATAACAAATCATGGTGGGGGTCTCTCCTTGACAGGAACCCAGGGCAGATTCAGAAGAGGGAAAATTATGTAAAAAGCAATGTGTGGGAATCAGAGGGTGATAGGTGGTGAGTGAGAAGGAAGTTGGGTAGTTCCATGTTTCCTCTGCACCTGTGCACCCATGTTATCCTGCATAACTGTGTGGATGGACACTGGGTAGTTTCTGCAGCATGAGGCTCAAGTGTCTCACCACCCCACAGCTTGCTCTTCTAGTCACTTCTTAACAGTGGAGAGGCAGCCTGGAGTTCCAATTGCTCATGGCTGGCTGTCCTCATATGGTTCTACCCCATTGATTCATGGAAAACACCCTCTCTCGTTTAGAGGGAATGCATGACTTCATCTATTCTTCATTATACTTTCTGCAGCTACAGGAGACATTGGAAAAAATCTAGTGGAATTGTTTTCAGAATACTTTTTCACAGCCCTCTGAATTTTGTACAAGGAAATTAACTCCAATTTTATTGCCTTTGCCTTTGCTTACTTTTATTGGTGGCAAATGAATGACTTCCTTGAACGTTAAGTAGTTTAATCTGCAAATGCTGGAGACTGTTCTATTCGTAATCCCACTAAAGCCTTAAAAATCAGGGAGGCTCGGTTTTGTATGCACCTAACTCTAGTTGAGAATTAAGGGTTTTATCTGTTAGAATTTTTCTGCTCAAAGTCATAAAACAAGTATATTACTCTCTTAGGTGCCCTCCATGATGTTAGGAATCCATCCTCTGTGTGTCTTCTAGCAGCACCACACTTACATCCTCTGTTCTCAATTACTTCTCTTGATCTGTGAGGGCTTCTCTAGCTATCACATCCCAGTTAGCAGAAAGGAGAAAATGCTGAGAGCTTGGACATATCTTCTTATTTTAGACAATCTCATAGAATCTAGGTTTAAGATTCTGCTTCTTTCCCATTGACTTGAACTTAAGCAACTGGTAAAAATGAGGTCTCCTGGGATCTAGAAAAGGTTCTTATTGGAGCAACAATGTATTTTGCTAATCTCTAGAGTTTCTATTACTGAGGAATGAGGAGAAAAGGCATATAAAGTACAAACTAGTAGTCTCTGCTACAGAGAGAAGCATTAGGTATTAAATATTGATAGCCACTGAGCTGACCTGTGTTTGTATAAAACTACAATCTGAATCCTGCAATAATTGTGGCTTTTTCCTCAGAGACATCATGTGTGGCAAGTTGTTCTGTCAAGGTGGGTCAGGTAATTTGCCCTGGAAAGGATTTATAATATCTTTCCAGACATGTAAACTATTTGATCCTGAAGACACAAGTCAAGGAATAGACATGGTGGCCAATGGAACCAAGTGTGGGAAGAACAAGGCAAGTTGAAATTGTGGATGTCACTCAGAATGTTTTTTGTTGTTTGTTTTGGGGACACTTGGTTTGGTCTGTGCTGTTTTGCTTCTCAGTTTGAATTCATTGTGTTTTGATACAATAGCTATGAATTTGAATTTATTTTACCGATAAGCAATTTAAGATATGAGAATGGTAGAGAACCTAGCAGAGAGCAAGAACAGGAACTGTTGTTAATATTCCCAAACATTGTGGTGAAATTTGAAATAATGATTTACAGGTATGATTTCAGGAAAGGTGTGATATGCATGCCGGCCATACATGGGTAGCTCATGTTTTACTCTCCTAGGTTAAATCTGGAAACCACTGATTTATGTGTGCGATACTATTTTCAGTTAGCAATCTATACATTCATTAAAAGTATAATAATCTCTCAATCTCAGGTAGAGGGACTACTTGACTGAGGCCAACAACATGAACTTTGATAATGAGGTTCATCTCCCATAGAAGATTAGAATAAACCTATGTATTGCATTCATATAGCTATAGGACCTAAGAATTGCCCCGATTTTTTATTGTTGTAAAGCTGATCCTGAAAATATTATCTTATTTCCTAACCTGTTTGAGCTATTAAAACGTGGATTTATTGACAAATGAGTCTAAAATTATCTTTGTGGTTCAGTGTTGGTATTATTTAGTTTTTAAAAATCAGAAAACAAATTCAAAAATATTTTTTAAAAAAAGCATATGGAATTGGCATGGCCCATGAGTCTTGGAGCCAAACATATAAATTTAGAAAGACTTAAATTCTGCAGATTTGAAATGAAATGTTAGTTCTAGATTCTTAAGAGGTCCTAGCATCTAATTTTCCTTCCCAGTATGTTTCTTAAAATACGCGCCATCATCAAGGACAAGAATTCCCAAGTGAAGCAGACAGTCTTTAACTGGATCTTCCAGACTTCAGATGCTGGTCCCTTTAGGTTTTCTAGAAGCTTTTAAAGGCTTTAAGACATCTCACAGTAGCCTGGATAAGTTGCAGTGCTGGGCCTTAAGGGAGGAGGGACACAGACTGAGGCAGAAGTTAGGTATCCCTGGGTTCTCTGCCATTAAGATCATCTTACCATTAGTGTTAGACCCTTAACTTCTCGTATAGTCACTGTTCCTGAGACATAGAGTGATCGGTAGTTTTTAAAAGTAGATCACTGTTTAGGTAAACTTTATCAATCCCATGGGGTTGGCTTAACTAAGGGAAGGGCACAGGCAACCGAGGTCATCTCCATTTCCCTTTCACACCGGCACCTGCAGAGGAAAGAGGAGGATTGTGTATCTTTACCTTCTCCCTTGACAAAGGCATGCCAGGGCCACTTTAGACAGTGCCTGTCAACCTCATCACACACCCTCAACTTTCTCACCTTCTTACAGAGCGGATGTCACTTCAAAGGCCTGTGCTTCTCTCTCTGCACTTGGCTGTACAACATGACTTCTACCCATCAGCCACTTCCCTTTTTTCTTCTCAGTTACAAAATCTCTCCCGTCAGTCATGATCACAGACAGATGATTGGGTTCTGACTTTACAACATTGCTTGTCTTGTGGCTCCTGTCGCACCTTAGCATCAGTTCCCCCACTGCATCAGGCTGCTTTGGGTTAAACTGGACTTCAACAGTCAGGATGTTGATTAATTCAAGCAACCCTAAGTCCAGCACACCACATGGTGGATTTGGTGGTACCCTGGCACCATCAAGGAGCTAGCTCCTTTTCTCCCTGCCCCCTGCTGTCTCCAGAACACTGGCCTGCATGGTCCAGGGCACTGACCACTCTCCAGGCTGGAGTGCGGAGGCAGAAAACACAAGGTTTTCCTTGGGCAGCTTTTCTTAGAAGTGAAGAAATTTTTCTTGGAAGCACATTTCTGGCAGACTTGACATCACCGTTTCTCGCCCATCATTTTATTACCCATTCTTAAACTAATACTTGTCAAGGGACAAGGAATGATTGTGGTTGACTTGTGTTCACCTAAATTCATCCTTTGAAGTAGGGAAGGCCTCAGTCCCCCCAGGAAGCACACGTGGACCCTACATATTAATAAAGTTGGACGTCTGCAGCAAACACCAGCATCTGCTATGTGCGTGTTAAACAATCAAATTAGGAACAGCGACTTCAACACGTTTAGATGTTTTATGTTGAAATCTTCCCACTTGGTTTTCACAGTAGAATGATTTAGTCGAATGGAATCACATGAGGAAGCCCAGAGGTGCAAAATAAATGAGAGCAGAGCTGCTCTAGGGAAAACGGGTCCCAAAGTCTGTTCCTGCAGCACCTCCTAGTGTTCTAAGGCGCTCAGTGTTCAGAAGAAGGCTCAGGCATTCACCTGCCTAATTCTGCATTACGTCCTCCAAAAGCATTTCACAAGTGCCTATTAGGTACTTGGGACTAGGTTTTCAAACTTCATGAATTTTAGTGTTCCAACTCTGGTAGGTGCTCAATGAATGATAGCAACTCTGATAATTCAGAGAGAAATAAGAAAGATATTTTTTTCTATATAAATGATAGTTGTTATAATATGGCATGTATTGGGATATCAGCATGTATTTTCCATAATAATTTTATTTGAAATGGGTACCTGTATTATGTGAAGAGCCTAGTTCAGTGCTATTCATCTTAAATATGGGACTGAAGCTGTAGATTGAGGGAAAGATCCACAGGAATTAAGCAAAGGAAGGAATTTATCGATGAAGGGGGCTTCCCACATGTTTTATCATAAAAAATTTTCAGGTGCTATCTTCATCTTTCAGAAAAATACTGTGATTTCCTTAGTAGGAAGGCAAGTTGGATAACAATAACAGTGACTAACAGAAGACCAGATTCCACACAGTCAACCACTGGCAAAGCTGAAGCCACCAGCATCACATTTTCACGTCCCTTTCAGGTATGCATGAATGCAGAGTGTGTGGACATGGAGAGGACCTACAAGTCGACCAATTGCTCCTCCAAGTGCAAAGGACATGCGGTAAGGGGTAAAAATGAGTGTCCCCGAGCCTGCTGAGTCATAGGTAATTTTAAGTCAGTTGCTTGGAAGCAGAAGGAATGCTTTCGGGGTTCAAGGGTCACAGTTGAGTGTGGCCTACCCCTGGGCAGCTCTGACTCTGAGACTTCTCTTCTGAGGACAACTACTGAGATGCCTGCGATGCACTCAGACCTTACCTGGGCAGGTGAAGGACGGCAGAGGGGAGGAATGATTGTGTTGCAGAGTGGGCTTGTGGTGGAGGAACGGGGCTTGGGAGTGTGTGCTCAGTCTAGTGGGAGACTCACAGCGCCCTTGCCCCTCCAGGTGTGTGACCACGAGCTGCAGTGTCAGTGTGAAGAAGGATGGGCCCCTCCCAACTGCGATGACTCTTCCACCGTCTTCCGTAGGTGACCTGCAGCCTGGGAAACTGCTCTGCTCCTCCAAGCTTTGGTTTTGTATCATGTAGGATTTTGTTGCCTCTTCTCTCTCCTCTTGGAGTTCCTCTTCTATAGTCATAGAATCCATAATATTAATCCTCAAAGCCTTTTTAATGACTATTAAGTCATATTTTCCATAACCTATGTTTTTACTCTTCAGACAAAGAAATCTCAAATTTTATATTTGTATTGTTTTAACACACCAAATTTTCTTGCTTTATGATGACTCCTCTGACCTAGGGGCCGTGACTTGTTGGATAGGTAAAATGACCTCATTAGACTTTCAGAGAATACAGTTTCTGCTATTTTTATAAGTTCAGTGCATCTCTGGCTACACTTCTTGCATTTTAAAGTAACACTTCTCAGAGACTAATACAGCTAAACTATACATCAGTTTTCCATACTTTTACTTTCATCCTTTCTGGATTCTCTTTATATCTGTCTTTTATTAAAAAGAAAAATGCATGCAAATATTTCTCTTTCTTTAGGTTTTAGTCTCATGCTTTGTTTTTTTTTTCTTTTTAGTCTTAATTTTTCTTTTTTCAATGTATCTGGAAAACTGATTTAGTTTAAATTCAATGTAATTACTGATATATTTAGATATAAATCTGTAATTATAGAGTTTCTATTTGTCTTGTTTTTGTTTCTTTTTTTCTGTCTTCTAGACTTATTGAGTATTGTAATCATTCCATTTTTTTTCTTTTTATTAACTTAAAGGTTATGCTTTTCTTTTAGACTCTTTTAGTGTATTTATCCTAAAAAATTCTACTTCGTCTGCTTTTTAAAGTAGATTTTATTTTTAGGGCAGCTTTAGGTTCACATCAAAATTGAACAGAAAGAACAGAGTTCCCTTATACCCCCTGCCTCCTGGTATACAGAGCCACTCCCACTAGAGACATCCAGAACCAGGGTGGTACGTTTGTTATAATCAATGAACTGACACTCACAATTTACAGTGTACACAAGGGGTCTCATTTGATCTTCATTCCTTTCTGAATTTCCTAACTAACTCTCTCCAGGATAATTTTCATGTCTGTCTCTGGATTCCTGCCCGCTCATTAATCTCTACATTTTTCCAGGGTTTTTTTTTTCAATTATTTTTTTTTCAATATTTCCTTCATCATAGGGAGTATTTTATTTGGCTTTTTAAAATTCTTTTTAGTGGGAAGGTTGATCCAAATTTTCTAGACTGCCATTACGAGAATTAAAGAGATTAGATACACTCTTCAATTATTTCCATTTTAAACTGAACACCCAGTTCCTGTTATTATACTCCTCTCCGTCTGTGCCCTGACTTTACCTCCAGACCATGTGCCTTCAAATTAGGGATTTTTGTGAAGCCAACTTCCTCTTTAGTTCCTCTGATATGTTGCTATCTTGAAAATAGAATTACAATTTCATTTTTAGTTTAAATACTTTCTTTTCATTTTCATTGTATCGAACACAAATGCCTACAAACTTTATTTTCTTTGTACTTTACTAAAAAGTAATTTTTATGGAAGGGAAGATGGGGAGACTTGAACTGACATCATCCTCTTACCTAGAATTTTATTTCTGAGGTATCTATTTCCACCTACCTGTATGCTCACAATTGTGAACTTTTCTTGCATTTATATAACAACTAACCTTTTTTTTTCTTTTTCATATTGGGGACGAATGTAGGGGTACTCTACCACTGTGCTACATCCCTGATTCTTTTTATTACTTATATTTGAAACAGAATCTTGCTAAGTTGCTGAGGCTGGCCTGGAACTTGCCATTCTCCAGCCTCAGCCTCAAGAGTAGCTGGGATGACAGGTGTGCACCACTGCACCCAGTTATAATGAGTTACCTTGTGACAGGTCTGCTAATCTCTATAATGACAGCAGTATTCCTTTGCATTCCTCTTCAGATTTGTACCTCCTGATCTCTTGTAGTTTCTGATTATTATAAGAGAAATGAACTCTTGAGGTGGCAGACATTGTAAAAGAGAAAACACCACAAGGACCCAGGAATATTGGTTAAAAGCATTCCCTCATGGGGCCATGTAATTTATTTTATCTCCAATATACAACAAATATCAGAAAAACAGTCGTCTGCAAAAGCTTTCTTACTAATATCTCAGCTCCTTATTTGCTACTGACAAGAATAAGATTTCCAGGTTTCATTTGCTGGTTTCATTCCAAGGTGAAGTTTCAAAAGCATTTCAGTCCCACTCTGACATCCTCTCTACTCTGCATTTTCTTCTAATTGCCAGCCCTTCATTTACCTGTTATCTCACAATCTCCCTTCAAAGAATTCTCAGTGGTATGATGCTTTTTTTTTATCTCATATTAAATGTTTCTTACTGATTTCCTTTTTATACATATTAATGCAATAGTCATGATCAAAGTACACTTTCCTTGTGTTGGCTGTGAGATCTTTTCCAGGGAAAACAGGTTTATTTGGGGAGGGGGAGACGAATTTGTGCACACAGTAAAGCAAGCGGTGTGTAGATGCCGATTCTGCCTGTCCTCTCTGTTGCAGATTTCTCCATTGTGGTTGGAGTGCTGTTCCCAGTGGCCGTCATATTTGTGGTGGTTGCTATAGCAATCCGGCACCAAAATGCCAGAAGAAAGGGGAATAAAGTTCAGAGGTAAGCCTTTTTTCGGCTGGGCCTTAAATGTAGGAGTCTGATCCAAGCTCCCAAATTTAGTTTTGGTTTTCTTCACGTATTCAGAAATACATCTTGGGCCAGAGTTTGGGTATCCCTTTTACTGGGAAATCCTTCATAGCACTAAGTATTTTATTCTTCTATTAATCACTGTATTTATAATTAATAATAACATGGTATTAACTCTCATTATTAAAGGCTGATGCATTTATTATTAGAAGAGCACTGCATCTAGCAATTATTCATCAGTAACTATATGATAAATATTGTGCCAAGCCCTATTATACCCACTATCTCACTTAATCCTGACAGGAGATTCATGATGTTGTTACTGTTATTTCCATCGTATAGATGAGAAGGTGATACCTATCAATCCTGAAAGAGTTGTTGTGACTGAGGTGGAAACCAGTTCAGAGAGGATAAGGAATTTACAGTCTTGCAGAGTAAATAACGGAGCCTTGATATCCATCTAGATCTGTCTGACTTACAAACGTTTTTACAAAGGTTCTTATCCAACAGAATCTTTTTAGCATTTTTAAAAGCTAATTTATTCATCCATAATAATAAATATTAAATGAATAAAGATAATAAAATGACATGATTCAGATTTTTAAAAATTGGTTTTAACACCATTACTAATTCGCTCTGTGGTAAATGAAAAACAAAATTATTAATGTTTCTCAATTTTATATATATATATATATACACACACGCACACATACATACACACACACACAAGAATATTCTGGGGAGCTAGGAAAAACCCAGCCAAGAAGCAGGCCGGACACAGTGGGTTGTCTTCCATCCTTTCCCCGGCATGCTGAAGGAAGAGCTGTCAATTTATACAATGTGTCTTTGCTTTCAGGCCACTATCTCCCACTGACACCGGGCCACACATGCAGAAGAGTAAGCTCCAGATGGTGAAGGCCATTCAGCCCCAAGAGGTGAACTCCAGTTTACACTCTGCTTGCCTCGGCCCCAGTGTGTGACTTTTTCTCACTCTCCTATCCTGACTACATACTTAACACTTTTGCCCTGCAGTGTTTTCTCAAATCTACCCAAATTTTCCTTTTGTTAATGTGAAAGAGAATCCCTAAAATGCAGGGGTTACTTGGTTAGGACTCATGGAAGGCAGAGGGTAACAATGAGAACTGATGTCTCCTTCTGTTTCTTCTGTACTCTGGGTTGATTCCTTGTTCTTTGGGCAAATGTCCCCATAGATAAGGTGATTCATATCTTTGTATGACAATCTATGTAATATGTAATACTCTGGTCATGTTCTACATATCTAGAGATTTTAGTTGATGCTGGTTAATGGTAATAACATTGGTAATCATGTTTTTGGGGATATACTCCTATAAATGCCCCAACTGAGCCACTGGGATTTCCTGTCTGGTCCCTTAGTGTTTGGCTCTGAGCTACCAGGCCTGGAGTGGGTGACTTATTGGAAGCTTACTTAGGAAACCATTGGTTTTATTTAAAAATATGATTGTTTGTTTTGGATGAGTTGGATGAAGCTGCATGTATCTTCTCTGCCTGTGGAAGGCAGTGGGCCTCTGCTTCTCTTGTGAGTTAGTAGCCTCTCTGTACTACCCTGCCCACCCTCGAGGAGATACCAGTGAAAGACACAACCCACTATGCCCAAGTAATTATCCGGAAGAATGTTGAAACTTGTGGAATATAATATAAAATATAAATTCTTCTGCAAAATGTTTTGAAAATGTGAAGTACGAGAATGTGTACCTCTCCATTATATTCCTAAATTTAACCATAAACCTGAACCCCAGGGCTGAGAAATTGATAATGCCTTAGAAGAAGAGTACCAGTCTGCTTCATGAAGCACCATTATTAGTCAGTTTGGGCTGATATAACAAAAATGGCATAAACTGAGTGGCTTAAATAGCATCTATTTGTCATTTTTGTAAAGGATGGAAAGTCCAAGATGGAGATGCTGGCAGATTTGGTGTCTGGAGAGTTTATTTCCTGGCTTGTAGATAGCTGCCTTCTCACTGTCTCCTCACTTGGTGGGGAAAGAGAGATAATTTCTTTGTGTCTTTTCTTGTAAGGGCATTAATCCTATCCTGAGAGCTCTTCTTTCAAAATCTACGTTCTTTCCAAAGGCCCCACCTCCATGCACCATCACATGGGGATTAGGGCTTCGACATAAGAAATTATGGAGAGACACAAACACTAAGTCCATAGTAACCATCTTCCAGTGTCATTGGACTATGCATGAATTATATTTGTGCCCCAACATGAAAGCAACTCATGGGTTTAGAATATTCTCATGGGTAGGGTTATAAATTCTCCATTTCTGAAAATAATTTAAACCTTTTCATTAAGCACAACTGTTTTCAAGACCTTATCTTCAAATTACTTTGTTTTTGTCTTCTTTCTAGCTAATTACAAAGCCTGATTTTCCACCACCACCGATTCCTACCTCTATAACTTCTTCATTCCTTGTAAGTATCAGGTGTTCACTGGTGAGTTTTTTTTTTTTTTAAATGTCTCTTGAGCTTACCTGGAATATGGTGTCTAAATCTTTGGGATTTTTTACTGGATTTTTGCAGGGTAACCTAACACATCCTACCACCTTTGTCCTGGGGTATCTCAAACAGCAAGGCCTATATATTATCTATAAGTTCATATATCATTGGATTTTAATATTGATTGATATTGATTGTAGTTATTGAAAAAGTGATATACTTCTGTTGTATGAGGTAAAATTTAAAGAATCATTTCTATATTTTCATACTAGAGAACATAAAGTTTTATCATTTATGGTACTTACTATCACTTGTAGGTGGAATAATTCTTTTTTTTTAAAGAGAGAGAAAGAGAGAGAGAGAATTTTTTAATATTTATTTTTTAGTTTTTGGTGGACACAACATCTTTGTTGGTATGTGGTGCTGGAGGATCGAACCCAGGCCGCACGCATGCCAGGCGAGTGCGCTACGGCTTGAGCCACATCCTCAGCCCTGGAATAATTCTAATTAGAGGGTTTTTTTTTTTTTGTAGTAGAAGGTAAATGTTTTAGTCAGATTTTTCTCCACTATGACTAAAAGTCCCAACCACACAGTTGTAGGAGGAAGAGTTTATTTGAGGGCTCACTTTTTCGGAGGTCTCCATCCATGGACAGCAGGCTCCATTCCTCAGGGCTTGGGGTGAGGCTGAACATCATAGCAGAGTGTGTGGCAGAGGGAAGCAGCTCACATGGTGATCAGAAGCAGAAAGAGAGAGACTCCACTCTCCACATACAAATATATACCCCATAGCCACACCCCCAATTAACTATCTCCTCCAGCCACACTCCACCTGCCTCCAGTTACTTCTCAATCAATCCCATCAGGGATTAATCCACTGATTAGGATAAGGCTATAACCCAGTCATTTCTCCTCCAAATCTTGCATTGTCTCATGCATGAGCTTTTGGGGGACAGCATATCTAAACCATAACAGTAGAGTATGAAATTAGACCACAAATTGGAATAAAAGTCAGTGTTTGTGAACTAAAAAATGGAATTCATTCAATCATAAAACAGTTTCTGAGCATATTCTGTCATGCCTGGTACTCTTTTGGGGATACTTGAAAAAGGTATGAATTTAAGTTCCTTTCCTCCCGCCCCCCGAAATTTCATATTTTTAGCTGAGAGACAAATCACATATACATGAAGTACTTAATTCTTCACATATTACTTGTGCCAAAGTGAAAGATACTGTGTTAGTTACCTTTTTATCACTGTGACTCAAATACTTAATGAGAATGACTTAGAGGAAGAAAACTTTAATTTGGGCTCATGGTTTCAGAAGACTCATGCTCAGCCGGCTCCATTGCTCTGCGCCTGAGATGAGACAGAACATCATGGCAGAAGGGTGTGGTGGACGAGGCAGCTCAGCTCATGGCAATAGGAAAGCACAGAGGAGGAAAAAGGAGCCAGGAACTAGATATCTTCCTCAAGGGCACACCCCTAATGACCCATCTCCTCCTACCAAGACCCATCCGCCTACAATAACCACCCAGTAGTCCACTCAAATTATTAAGCAAATTATTGCCTAAAAGCCCAACCTCTGAATCTTGCTGCCTTGGGGACCATGTTTCCAACACATGTGCTTTTTAGGGACATGCCAGGTGGAAACCATAACAGATAGGAATGTGAGAACACAGGAGAAAATGAATGGGTTTATAGTGCTTAAGGAAGAGGAGGATCCATTGACTGAGTAGTTGGAATCTGAACTGGCCCCTGACGTTGGGTAGAATTAACGAGTGAAGAAGAGGTAAAGAATATTTTTATGAAGGAAATAATTCTATGAAGATGGGTAAAACATTGCATTTCTAATGACCTACCATTATTTTTGCATCTAATTTAGCACAAAGACTGCTACTGTTTTTAAAGATAAGCAATGTCTTCATCTAACATAAGAGATCCGTGGTCTAATTATTATAATAACGTATCATTCCTTACTAACAAGGGAAAAGTTCCAACCATGTGTTCTTAGAAGAAGTTCACCAAGAACAGTACCTGTTGATTGTCTGGTGGGTGCTAACATGAAAATCTTGCTTCTGAGTGTGGCCACTAACCAAGAAGAAGAAGATGGAAGTATCTGAGCTAGAAAGCTATGGTGACCTCCAATTTCCCCACTTTCTCAGGAATAGTCCCTAAGGACAGTGGGAATGGACTCCATCTCCCAGAGAATAATGACCCACATCCCATAACGTCACCGGGTCACCTCTCCTTTCCATATTATGATAAGTGTCCAGATGACTCTTTGGACCTCAGGATGGTATTTTTCTCTCCTTGTGTTCCTTCCCTCTCTGGTTTCCATTTCTTCACTGTTGGTGTTTCCAATAACCTATCCAATAGGAAGTAGGATATCAGAGCATTGGTTTTAGCTTCTTAATAGTTCCAAGTTACATACATGCATAAAATATCTACATTTGTAGGACAAGTTAATTAACAGTTTTACTTTTTTAGGACTCCAATCCAAAAGTCTGAAGCAGCAACTAAGCAAGAATTAATGGACCTGGGATGAAATGGGAAGTCTTGAAAACCCGGAGAACAGAGAAATACACTTACTTTCTCACTAAGTGCTCCTTACACTAAGGAGGTTAACGTTTCCTGATTCCTGCTATTCCTCTGAAGAGATTCAGTAACATTTTTCAAGAAAGCCTGACTCTTGAGAATATGTGTATCAATTTAAAAAAAATTTTATCCATAGTTTGGAAAGGAAGATGATTGAAAAGAGATATGTATAAACTTTAAGTCTCTCTAGTTAGTTGATTTTTTTCTTATGCACCCCTTCTTTTTATTATCATGCTAACTAATTGCTTGAGTGTCCTTGAACACTTTGATTTGCTCATGTGATGGTAATTAATGTACCTGCTAATGAAAACAAATAAAAATCACAGGGGACTGGAAGGGAAGGGGGAGATGCACATTTATTATTAAATGCATTGTGACTTCTTCATTGTTTTAATACTTAACTTGTCAAATTAAAACCCTCAGTTAAGAAGAAAATTCTGTAAATGTTGTCTCTTGCATGTGGTGTGTCTCCTGCCTACATTGTTTTCTGAAATATTTATTAACTGTGTCATTTGAGGTTTTCTAGAGTTGAGCAAAACCTACCCGATCAAAAAAAATGCGATTGATATTTGGATAATTCAGTTACTAACATGGTAAAATTGAACTTTACTTTCTAAATAGAGAAAGTTTTACTTAAATAAACCAGTAGCATACACCAGCAGTTGCAAACTGGTGACCTGCAGGACATGTTTGGACTATAGATGTCTTTTATTTGGACTGAAAGATGTTGACCACATAGTGTTTTTAAATGTTTTGAATTTATTGCCGACATTTTTTTAAAGTGGGAGATCTTATATAAACATCAAAATTCCAAGCTTCTAAAGTAATCAGTTTGTGAACACTAGAATCACATGGCCCTTAACAGCCACAACTTAGTTGACAGATGGTGGGGCAAATATTGCTGGTTGAATGCCTAATATCCCCCTTCTTCTTTGCTTTCAGAACCCCAGTTTTATGCACTGTTCATTTTTAGAGAAGGTGATCCTAACTATCACCCAGATAAGTTCTTATCACTTGAACTCAATTATAATGATCTTACTTTGCATGCCAGTGGTCAGTCTGGAGAGGAGCATACAACTCTCCTTTTTTGATAGAGGAGGAGTGTTGGGGATTTCTGGGAACTGTGTTCTCATTTTCTCTTTGGGATGGTGGCATCTGCTACTGCTGTAGCTGACCTGTGATTGTGAAGGCCAGGATGATATGCTGAAGAAGACAGAATGAAAGATTCAAAGAAGAAAACCTGGTTTTATTAATGATGCCACAGATTTATAACTTCTGGAGTCACCTCACACTTTATTGGGGCTTCAGGTTATATTTCCAATAAATTTTCTTTATTGTTCGAGGCATCTCGAGTTGGGTTTTTCTCTCACCTGCAAGACAAGTCATCCTGACTAATACAGTGGCCATCTGCTTCACCAGGGTGCCTGCCCTCTCCATCGTCACTGCTCCCCTCTGTTTCTCTTGCCCTTGGCCTGTTTCATCCTTTTCTATCACCTCCCTGCCCGATACAGGCTTTTCTTTTCATGAGGAACTTTGCGCATGAAGAGTCCATATGCTCTTCTCGTATGGGGATCTGGATAAATTCACTCTGGCCTCAAGAGTGAAGCCCAAACATTCAGAACCAATGAAACTCCACATCATGTACAACCTGAAGAGTGAGATCCTAATAAGAATAAGGTGTACTCCATGTATGTATAATAGGTCAAAATACACTCTACTGTCCTGTATAGCTAAGGAGAAGAGGAGGAGGAGGAGGAGGAGGAGGAGGAGGAGGAGGAGGAGGAGGAGGAGTGAAGTTTGATCCCCTGCAAGTGCACAGCCCGCCAAATAACCCTGGTTGGTGTAAACTTCATTTTTATCTGGGCGTTTACACAAGAAAACTTTAAAGCAAACAAACAAACAAACAAACAAAAAACTAGCTGAATCTGCAGTTTGAAGCTTCCGAACATCCTGTCCTGATCCCAGACTAAATCCCCATTTCCTGTAAGGCCACAATCTACTCGTGAGCAGCCTCTGAACTTTGACACTTTTCTTTTTGTTCTTTGTTTTAATACCTGTTCCCAGCCACAGATTAACTTTATCTTTTTTAAAATTGATGAAATGGAAATCTATGAATTTTCAAGTAGCCACCTACTAGGGCCAAAGCTAGAAATAAATCTCAGGGAATGATGTCTGAACTTTCCTGGATGTTCCTAAATGATGCCACCATGTCCTTGGAGCAGAGGCCTGCTAGGTCCCTTTTGGAGATAGGCAACCCCAGCACTTCCTTACCATAAGCTTGCTTGGCAAAGCTACCTAGGGAGCTGATGACAGCTGACAGCCATTCAAACAGTTCAGAGCAGATGCTGATTCAGACAGGGATCTGCAGTTGACTAACTTTGTGAAAATCCCGCTCAATTCACATTGAACCAGCTCAGGTATTACACCAAACCTATTCTCACCGACTATTTTTACCATCTGTATTTGTTTTTCTGAACAGGTTAAATGATGGTTTTATTCAGGTACATTGAGGCACCTGAAGTTTCTCTACACTGCTTATCACCTTACCAAATCATTGCTTTTTTGGGTGAGTTTTGGGAATGCATTTACCTTTGAACAAAATGATGAAGTATACATGAAAAAAAAAAAACAATCAAATTGTAGTTGGTTGCAATCAGAGATATGGAAAAATGTTTTTATTATTATTTATATGAATTCACATTGTTAACAATGACTCCCATATGACAGGTCTGAGGCTGACCTTGGGCCAACAGTGAGAAACTGAGCTACTTGGTTCAGCAGCCTCGAGGAGCTGAATTCAGCCACAACCACTGACTGAACTCAAAGCTGACCCCTTCCTAGATGTGTCTTGAGTGCAGCCTTGTTAGGAACTTGGGGAAGAAGACTGGGATAAACTTTTCCCCTATTCCACCTACAGAAACTGTGGAATAATAAATATGTGTTCTTTCAAACTGCTATGGTTTGGGGGTAATTTGCTATGTATCAACAAAACACTGATACAAAGCAGTAGGATCAAATAATTCAAATACTCCAGATTGATGATTTAGGAAAAATTATCTTATTTACAAGGCTCTCAATATTGCAAAATTTTTTAATTTTCTTTATCTTTCTCTGTTGTTTCATGTGTTTTCTGTTCTTTAGGAGCACCAATTAGCAGCTGGACATCTCTGATAGCTATTCTCATTTCTCACATTTCCTCTCACTTCAGTTGATGTTTCTTTGGTATTTGTGGAGAATTCTTTAAGTTTAACTTCCACATTTCAGAGTTTACATTTTATACTCTCAGTCCTCCCCTTTGCTAATTTTAAGGTATTCTATAACTGTGCTATTTGCATATTCAACCATGAAGCCATCTCAAAACGTCGACTGCTAAAATGATAGAGTGGTGGCCCGTCACGTCCATGTCATTTTCCAGCAGTACTCTGTATTGCAGTTTGGGTTTCTGGGGATGCAGATTTTGAGATGAATTTTAGCAGGCAAAAATTTTATTAGGAAACAGTTTCAGGCATACCATTTGTGTAATGGAATGAAAGAAGCAGGAACGGGAAAAGGAAGAACTTGGGCTTAATGTTTTCCAGTCAGGGCCTTAGAGAATGCCACTGTTTTAGTCAGGGTTTTTAGTGACTATGACCCAAAGACCTGGCAAGAACAATTAGAGGAGAAAAGGTTTATTTGGCTCATGGTTTCAGAGGTCTCAGTTCATAGAGGGCTGACTCCACAGCTCGGGGCCCAACTTGAGGCAGAACATCCTGGCAGAAGGGTATAAAGGGGAAGAGCAGCCCTTTATCCCTAGTGAGCGGAGCTCTTTCTCTGCCCACTAGGGATAAGATACCTACTCCAAAGGCATGTCCCCGGTGACCTACCTCCTCCAGCCACATCCTGCCTGGCTAGTAACCACCCGTCAATCTGAATCAGTAGATTAAGCCTTTGATTAGGTTACAACCCTCATAATCTAGTCATTTTGCCTCTGAATGATCTTGCATTTTCTTACACATGAGCTTTTGGAGGGTACCTCATATCTAAGCCACGATGCCCACCTCATCCCTGAACCTGGGCTGGTACTTCAGAATGGAGCCAAGCTGGGGGCAAAGAGGAAAAGAGTTTATTTCCTCACGTCAGCCCTTCTCAGGTTCAAGATATACTCAAAAGGGATGTGGTCTTGGGAAAGATTTATTTAGTAAAAGTATTTCCAAGCAAGACTTAAGGCTGCCTGTTGGAATCACTAATGACAACTGGGAAATGACTTCTTCCATGTTAATTGGGGATCTGGGCAGCCCAACATAAGGGTCTGCTGCTTCTATTTATTTCCTTTGGATACTATTTTATATGTTGCATGGTTTTCTTGAAAGTTTTCCAGGTTTTTGCTGCACATTGCATATTTTTATCTAGAAAGTTCATTTGAGTTTAAATTTTAATCAGGGCCTGGGGTTGTAGCTCAGTGATAGAGTGCTTGCCTAGCATTAGTTCAAACCTCAGCACGACATAAATAAATAAATGAATAAATAAATAAATGTACTGTGTTCATCTACAACTAAAAATAATATTTAAAAGTTTTTAATTAGTAATTTACAAAAGTGTTCCTACATGAATGACACACCAGCCAGTGTGGTCCAGTTCTCCAGTAGCTGATGACAAATGTAACCTCAAGAATTGTGCTTCCTCTAAAAGGGATAGGTCTTTTTATCCTTTAATTCAAGCCGAGAAAAGTAAAGAGAGTTTCTAAGTGGATCAGTTTATTGTGATGCACACAGAAGTAGCCTATAAGAACAAAGGAATATATACAAAAATATAGGGAAATATAGGTAAAAGAAAGTTGAGCATAGAATGCTAGTAACAAACCAAACACTTTGCATCTACAAAAGAAATTGTCCCCGTAGTCTAGGGAGACCATGCTCATAAAGGTGGCACTCATCCAGTTTGCAATGTCATCAAGTTGCCCAAGATAAAGTCAAAGAATTATCCACTTGGGCAGGGCTTGCAGTAGCCAATGCTTTTTCGTAGTGAATAGAAGTAGTAGTGTCCCAGGGAGATGTGTGTAAATGACAACATGAAGTCTCTGGTATCTCTAGTCCCAGAAGGTGTATTATTTCAGGTTCAAATGGTCAGTTCTAGGGGAACTCCTGGACACCAACTATTGCATTTACATACTGGTGCACAATTAGTGAAGGGTGACTATCAGCCATCCACTTGGTTCAGTTACAGCTTGTGTTTCAAGAGAAAGCTCAAAATGGATTTCATGCAAAGTGCAGCCATATTGATCAGAATTAAAACACCAATGGTTATTGAACAAGAATCATAACCGTGAAACACAAAGCACAACAATAAATATTCTCATTCTTAAGATCCACCTGACTTAACACTCCCATGCCTGCAAGATTCCCACAATGAAAGTCTCGGTGGCTATAGGGCTCCCTTGCCATTGCAGCCACCAAAAATATACTTCCTTGCTGGGACAACCTAGTTATGATGGAGAATCTGCTTTTCAGACACACCTTCCCAGAGCTTTGAATCAGGAGGTTATAACATAAGTCAGGAAACACGGAGAATTGGTGGATACTGCAGTAAGGATGAGTTGGTTAGGAAGCCACAGCAGTTGGGCCAGTTGCTGGCTCAAGTTTTTTTTGGTTGAAAATGGTATTGTCAGTATGAGATGAATGACAGCACAGAGGTGAGACACAAGTTTTGTGTTAGTTATTCTAAATTATTTGAGCTGGAATTCCCGACTGCATAACCACCCACTCTGGATCTCCTGTCCTCTTGCTCAGTCACCTAAATTCTGTTTTTCCCCCTAAATATATCTTACTGTGGTAAAACACACATGAAATTTAGCATTTTAGCCAATTTTCAGTTATCATTCAGTAGCATTCTGTACATTCACTATGTTGTGCAACCACTACAACTATCAATTTCTGGAAAAGAATACCTTTTTGTGTGTGACTAAGTTTTATTTAATACAGGCACTTTAGAGAGTAGTACAACACTCTAAAAATGACCATGCAACCTGAAACCTTGCAAAGTAATCATAATCAAGGGGGGAAATCACAATTATTCTATGACCTCCATTTTTTAAAAATTTTTTTATTAGTGCTTTGTTGTTATACAGCAGTGGGCTTCATTCTGACATAACCATACATGCATGGAATATCTTGCTCAATTCCAGTCTTCTGCACTTCCTCTTTCTCTCCCCTCCTCTTTCACTCTGTTCCCCTCCCTCTGCTCTATTGATCTATTTATTTTTTAATTTTTCTTATTGGTGCTTTATAAATACCCACAAAGGTGAAATTCACTGTGGTGTATCCAGATATACACAGAGCATAATTTTTATGTAACTCAATCATTCCTTCCTTTTCCTGTCCCTCCTCCCTCCCCTTCTATCTCCCTGCTCTACTCCACTGATCTACCTTCTGTTTTCACAGGATCCTGTCCTCCCACCCCCACAGGGATTTTTGTCTTACCTTATTTTGCTCTAGCTTTCACATAGGAGGGGAAACATTAGGCCCTTGAATTTCTGAGTCTGGCTTATTTCATTTAACATGATCTTCTCCAGTTCCATCCATTTATCAGCAAGTGACATACATAATTTCATTCATCTTTATGGCTGAATATATATACATATATATATATATATATTCTTATTCCATTCATCTATTGACCGGCACATGAAATGTGAAATGGTTCCATAACTTGGTTCTTGTTAATTGCACTGCCATAAATAAATGTACCTATAACACTATAGTATGTTAATTTTACTTCTTTTGGATAAACACCAAGGAGTGGAATAGCTGGGTCATATGTTGGTTTCATTCCTTATCTTTTTAGGAGTCTCCATATTGTTTTCCAAAGTTGTTATACTAATTTGCAGTCCCACCAACTATATAAAAGTGAACCTTTTACCCTGCAACCTCTCCAGCTTTTATCTTTATCTATGAATAATAACTTTTTGTTTTTCTTCTACCAATCCCTGGTAGCCTCCATCTACTTTCTGACTCTGTGAATTTGCTTATTCTAGGTGCCTTGTAAAAGTGGAATTATACAATATTTTTATTTTTACATCAGGCATATTTCACTTGGTATAATACTTCAAGGTTCACCTATGTTGCAGTATGTATCTGGATTTTATTCTTTTTTTAAGATTGAGCTAATTCCTTTTTCATATATTTATATTTTCTTCTGTTTATTTCCTCCTTAATACAACTGGAGACAATTTCTGTGGCTGCACAAACTCAATAACTTATAAACATTTTTTTCCTTGTTCATTTTCTAGCTGAAATAATGTTTCTATTTCTTTTTTACTGGCACATAATAATTATACAGAATAGTGGTTTCACTGTGATTTATTATTCATAATGCACATAACATTATTTGATTAATTTCTTATTTTAATTTGCACTTCTTGTACAGCAAACATATTTTTAAGTTGATCATTTCATACACACTATTCCTAGTATTTTGGAAACTCTTTTTCTTTCAGGGTATTTCCGTCTTGCTAATAAGGGCCATTTCCAAGGTTGCTATTGTTGCAATCAACGTAGTGTCTGGGTGGGTTCAATGTTGAAATGCTAGGCGTGCAACCCTGATGGGAATGACAGTTTAAGGAAGTTCAGAAACTTATCTAAGTGCAAACTAAAGTGACACAAATGTGACTACACTTAACAGTCTCCTCCTGATGTCCCAATGACTTTGATGAAAGATGGTTTGAGCCACTTAACTGCAAAAGTTGTTGTATTTCTCACAAGGCCTCAGTCCTCAGGCCAAGTGTTACAATTCAGCAGATAGCAGTTTCTCCTTAAAAGACAACCCCTTTGACCAAATTGGCCTTCTAACCCCTGGAACTGCTGTGACACAGCTCACAGAGACTTGTGTGTCTTTGGGGACATGTAACTGCAATTGACGTGGAATCTGCTGCCAATTCCAGGCAAAACATTTTAGTCTTTCATGCTAATAGCAAAACTGGGTAGATCCAATAAAAAGCTGAAGTCTCAGGCAGGAAACAAGGGAAAACTGAAAAAAGATGTAGTGGAAATACAAAGAGGACAAAGTAAGGATTCATAGGAAAATAAACTTTTGGTGTGGGAGGGTACAATGTGGACAGAAATGAAAGTGTCAGCAATCTTAACTATCTTTTCAATGTTATGCAAGTAATTTAATTTATTTGACTATCTTTTCAGTTCTCCATCTGTAAAATGGAATTAACAACTCATGACTTGCCAGTTTCCACAGAGCATGCTGTAGTTTGGAAGCTGAATGATCCCCAAAATGAACCTTTCTCTTTGGAAGTTGATGATCTCAAGTATTTGTTCTTGTAATGAAAAGCTGAGGAGCATTGAGGAATTTCTAAGAAACATGTAATGAAAGTATGAAAATATAAAGCTAAAGAGAGATGAGAGGGCTATGTCCTTGAACTAGAGAGGTAGATGGTATGCATTTATGGAGGACCCACTGGAGGAGGACTGTCATTGAGTTTGCCACTGACAAAGCCTCTCTCTACTGGCTCCTGTCTTTGAGCAGAAGATAGAGTTGGGGGAAGACTTACTTATTATTTGTGTTTATTTCTTCTGTGACCCTTTATTTTCTTGGACTTTTATTCCCCCTCTGATGTGCGTTTAGCATTTTTCTCCATATCCCTAGTTGGTTTCCTCCTCTTACATTAAGTCTAATCTCACCTAAAGCTTCTGGAACAAATGCTGTTCCAGATTTGAGGCTACCCTATGTGATGCCTCTGAAGGTATATCTTGGTAAAATCAATAAGTGCTGAGTTTGTACAGCTTCTAAGAAGAAAATGATCATGATTATAAGTTTGATGATGTAAAATAATCAGGATAGCCTAAGGTGGTAATAAAAATATTCAGGTGTACATTATGACCTGTATTTGATTATGTGAACTCACTTAATCCTTATGATAATCCTGTGCAACAAATAACTGTCATTATTTTGCACACGAGGAAATTGAGATAAAACTGAAAATAGGTGGTTTTTCTTTGGATCACACAGCTACAAACTGTTGAAGAGGGACCTTTAATCCAAATTCTTAGTTCCTTCCACACTCCACACTGCCTGCTATAAAACTATCTTGTATGAAAAAGCACATGTAATAATATAGTATTCACAGGAAAATTCTATTATTGTGTCTGTAGTAATAATCTCTTTTATATATAATGCTTCTAGTGAAATTTTTCTAGTGGTGCAGTCATATCTCATAACCCATTGACCACTCTTGAAAATCACCCCTCTCCCCCATTTTGTTACTTATGATCAGCCCAATGCCTGGAAAAAATGATAAATACTCAATAAATCAGGTAATAAAATATGTTCCATCAAGATTATGGATTTAGTACATTGTGCAGTTTATGCTTATCTGGTTGTTTTCTTGAGTTCTTTAATAAAAACCATTACAAAGTCTCCATTTACTAAGTAGAGATTGGGGATAAAAAGATTAATGTTTCTCCCTGTTGTCCAGCCTAGTTCTAAGAAATACAGAGTAAAATCAGGACATACAGAGGAAATGTTCATCAGGAGAATCTTGTTTGGGATGTGTCACTTAAATCTTGAGTTACAGACTGTTTATTAGACCTATAAAGGAAAAAGAGAAAACCATCATTCTAGTGAGATAATGTGGCTAAATGCTCTTAATTCTGGAAAAGGGACAAAATGTCTAGGGAACTGTAATCAGAGCATCAAGAGTACAGGGAGTACAACATTTTAATTTATTTTTAATACCCTCTCCATTAAATATACACACACATTTATGCATGCACAAATTTAGGAAATTTAAGAAAGCATAACATAAAAGGACAAGAAACCGTTAAGAAAATCAGAAAACAAGAAATGACAGGATCCTAAAGCCCTGGGTCAGATGAGACACATGAAAGATAAAGTACTTCACCCTGCATGTTTAACCATGAGCTCCAACTTTTGCTCCAAACTACTTAAAAATTAATAAAAAAGCAAACCAACAAGAGAAGTAAACAGGACTGACGTAAGATTCCCAGTGTCCATAAAGTTAGAATAAACACAGCATGACCAAGGACAGTAAAATCACATAAACAAAGCAAAACCACCCGGCCAGAGAAATTTTAATCACTGGATCAGAGGGAGCACAGCTTTTCCTGTTTCTGGGACCTGAAGGAAGTTTTCAGGATGCCTTACTGGGTTCATGGAGAGAACCTGGCTGTACCTTGTGCCTGCACCCACCCAGGAGACCCTGTGCCCTTCATATATGCAGATCATCAGCTGCTTTCTCAACACATATGCTGGTCACACCCATTCAGAAAGTCATCCCAACAGAGAGCAAGGGATAGGCTTGAATTAGGGCACCCTTCCAATCCTTCACCAGTGAATGCGGGAATGGAGTCAGTATTTCCAACTGAAGTGCCTACTATGCATTGGGAAGCCATTATTCATCCATCATTGAACAAGCAGTGCTTTCTCCTGTTTTTAAAGAAAAGGTTTTTTAAAAATCTATGTCATAGTCTATAAATTTGCCATTGAGGGACTTCATGTTTGAAAACAATGATTTTAGTGACATTCTACATCATTGCACATTTATTACAGATGTCTTTATAAACCTCAACTATTTGATTATCTCCCAAAATTACGGAGGATAGATGTAGAAATGCTAAAGTCTAGATGGTAGGAATTCAAAAACATGAAACTAAAGCAATACTTGAGAGAATGGAATCTATTTTTCTATAGACTTATTCCCAGACTTATTGACCTTTATTAGTCATTGAAGCACATATAGGGTGTTACATTTTTCTCCTTACTCCTGTAGTTATTTTTATTTGTAATTCATTAGGTTTAGAGTAAAAGAAATATCAGTCAAGGATTGTCTGGTTATCTTCATTTGCCAGAATTCAATGTTGAAGGTGTTCCGCATGTAATAATGGTTCCCAGCCAAATGGGAACATCAGAATCGACTGTGTAACTTCAACACCACCAGCATTTGGTGCTGTCTGGGTTCTGGATTTGGGCCTTTCTAAGAGATGTGCAGGAGGATCTCATGGTTATTTAATGTGAAATCCCTAATGACATGTTAGGTGGAACATTTTCACATGCTTATTTGTCAGACACCACCTTTAGACAGATCCATTTGCCTTTTATCCTGTGACAACTGGAGATAATGCCACCAATAGGAATTACCTTTGAGTCCTCTAATTTCCCTTTGGGTGGCGAGTCCCCGTGGTTTGACCTGATGACCTCAACCTCTGCAACAGCAAATGTGGGGCTTCGTGCAAAAACATCTCACCACAAAAGCCACAGGAACTGCTGGGTTGAGACTTCCACTTCTTCTCAATGCACCGAGAATGGAGAATGAAGAGAAGAACGATAGTGAGGCTACAAACTTGAGGTTTTATATTACAAGGGGGCTTTTAAGGACCCATTCAACTGGATGATCTAGTTTTAAGTAAATTTAACGGGGGGGGGGGGAACATGAGTAACTTCATCTTCATTTAGAAAGTCAGTACTTTCAAGAGAATTCCTGATGTGGAACACATTTTTGTTTATTTGGTTGGTTTTGCTTTGTTTTGATCCCAGAAGAATTTAAGAGAACTGGAAGTATTCTTTGGGGAATGTGGGAATGGGGGATGGGCTTAATACTACTACAGGTGCATGTTTGACTTAAAATGTGAGGCAGCTTGACAATTTTGTGAGAGGGTAAAGGAGAAATAGAAAATGCTGAACTCACAGTGCTGTGTGTCTACCTGCAGCCCCAGGCACCAGTCCCATGGCACTCGAGAGTGAAGTCAGGGTAGAGCCCTGCCAGGAAAAGGAGCCCAACAGACCCCTGAGGTTGCTTTGCCACCCAATTTCTTTCATCAGTATTTTATAATTATTATTGTAGAATTCTTTCACTTCCTGATTTAATTTATTCCAAGGTATTTTACTATGTTTTTTGGTTTTTGCTGCTATCATGAATGGGATTTCATTGATTATTTCTTTCTCAGAAAGCTCCTTAAATGCTGTCTTAAATGCTAAGGTTTTTGCACATTGATTTGTGTTCTGCAACTTTACTCAACTGACTTATCAGCTGTAATAGACTTTTAGTGAAGTCTTTGGTTTTTTCCTATGTAAAGACTCATATCATCTACAAACTGGGATGATTTGACTTTCCCACTTCCTATTTATTGCCTTTTATTTCTTCCCTTTCTTAACTGCTCTGGTTAAAACTTGCAGAAATAAGCAAGGTGCCGTAGCTTACATGTATAATCCCAGTGGCTCAGGAGGCTGAGGCAGGAGGATCATGCATTCAAAGACACTCCACAACAGCAAGGCACTAAGCAACTCAGTGAGACCCTGTCTCTAAATATATATTTAACAAAAGGGCTGAGAATGAGGCTCATTGGTTAAGTGCCCCTGGGTTTAATCCCTGGTACCAAAAAACAAAAAAAAAAAATGAACAACAACACAACAAAAACCTTGCAGAAATATATCGAACAAGAGCTGTGAGAATGTCTTTGCCCTTGTCTTGCTCTAGATCTTAAAGGAAATGCTTTCAGATTTTTCCCATTTAGTAGACTCTTGGCAATTCGTTTGTCATTTAGTCTGTATTATGTTGGGGTATAATCTTGGATTCATAATTTGTTCAGGAATGAAGGAATGTTGAATTTTATCAAGTGTTTTTTCTGCATCTATTCAGAGGATCATATGCTTTTTATCCCTCCTTCTGTGATGTATTACATTTGTTGATTTGCTAACATGGAACCACCTTTGCATTCCTGGGATAACTCACTCTTGGTCATGGTGAATAATCTTTTTAATATGCTGTTGCATTCAGTTTTCTGGCATTTCACTGGAGACTTTGGGGTCTCTGATCATCAGGGTGTTGGTCTGTAGTTTTCTCTCTTATTCAGTCTTTTGTTGTTTTTTCTTGTGTTGTGGTCTGATTTGGTATCAGGATCATGCTGGCCTCACATACTGATTTGGAAGGATCCTCTCATGTTCATGGATTCAGAAAGCCCATACTATTTAAAATGACAATAGTACACAAAGAAATTTGCAGATTTAATGTAGTCTTCATTAAAATACCAATTGAAAGGAAAGTGACCACAACACTCGAGCAACCAAGAGATCTTTATTGCAGCAGTGCAAAAGAGGAGAAAAAGAGAGAGAGAGAGAGAGAGAGAGAGAGAGAGAGAGAGAGAGAGAGAGAGAAGAAAGAGAGAGCAAGGGAGAGTGAAAGCAAGAGAGGGAGACAGAGAGAGCAAGAGAGAGGGGCCCGGCAGGAGGGAGTTTTATAGCCCAAATCTAATGGGGTCTCTGGGTCTGCAAGCTGCCTTCCTTGTTGGCTGACAATGATTGGATTACACAGTAGTTGCTAAGGGTGTCATCTTCTGCCTTCAGGCAGATGGGGCAGGGGTCAGATGTGGGTTTCTGTTGCATCAGACCAATGGGGGTCGAGTGTTTATCCTTGAGTGGGGTTAAGTGTTCAGACTTGACACAAACAGGTGATAAAGAACCAGCAGAGGGCTTGAGTGGCCAGGTCACCCTGCAGCTTACTTTGTTTGGCATGCCCTGCAGACAGCTCAATTCAGCCTGTCCTGCACCTAACATTCCTCCCTTTTTGTTTTTCTAAGTGACATGGGGACGGTGTAAAATCCTCTGGCTACTCCCTGCTTAATGGTGGGCTGCGTGGGACCTAGGAGGGAAAGTGGAGGAATGTTTGGGGCACAGGTCTGGGAACACCAGGGAAGCCAGAAATAACACCCAGTGGCTATAGTCAGTTTTCTTGGAAGGGGCAAAGTCCATAAAAGTTCCTTGAAGCCAAAGGTTGTCAATGGCATCAAACTATTTCTGAGTGGAGGAGATCTTTGGTATCAGCCATTGGTCCTGTCATAGGGACTCTAGGAAGTATAGGAGGTGGCTTGGTTGAATCCTGTAATGTTAAGGGTGACAGCCCAATTGCAGCCAGTGATAGGGCAATCGCCTTGACCCATAAACTGAGAGTGGGTGGTGTCATCCTGGTGCCATGTCGCTTGGATGTAGAAGCGGCATCTGTGTTTTGAGATAAAAACTTGAGAGAGATTAATGATTAGTAAAAGAAGAGAGTTGGCAAAAAATCTTGAGTTTGGTGGTCATGGTGGAAGTCCAAGACTGGACATTTGGAACAGGTGCCTTTTTAAGGCAGGAGACATGGTACCGGGGGAGTGTCTAAATGCTTGATCACCATTGGGGTAGTAAGTATGACTGTATGGGGTCCCATCCACTGAGGTTCCAATGATTGAGGAGATAGTTCTGAAGTAAGACTGAGTTACCCAGTTGAAGAGGATCCAATCTGGTTTGTGGTTGTGCTGGGATTGAGGCAATGTGTGTGCAGGAAGGCACCTGTCTGTGTGTTCCCTTAGGAGTTTGTGTAGAAGTGTGAGATAGGGCAGGTAGGACACAAGGGGAGGAGGGGTGATTGGAAAGCTTTGGTCGATTAGGAAAGGGCACCCATAGAGTTGCTCAAAGGGGCTAAGGCCTGAGGGGGCCCTTGGGGCTGCCTGATTCAGGTGAGGGTCAGTGGCAGGAGATTGGGTCAGGAGAGCCTGAGTTCAACAGCAAGTTTAGTGAGATGATCCTTGAGAATGCCATTAGGCCTCTCAACCTTACTCGAGGATTGGGGTCAGTGGGGGATGGGGAGCCTTCAAGAGATGCTGAGGCCTTTGGAGACTAGTTGAGAAAAACCTGAGAAGTGAAGGCTGGACCGTTGTCTGACTGGATGGTGGCGGGAAGTTTGAACCTGGGAATGATCCCCTCATTGAGGATGGAGGCAACGGTGTCAGTAATTTCTCTGGATGTAGGGAAGGGATCTATCCAACCTGAAAAAGTATCAACCCAAGTAAGTAGGTAGCGAAGCTTTGTGTGCCTAGGCACGTGAGTGAAGTTGATCTACCAGTCTTTGTCTGGCTGGTGGCTTCTCATCCGATGTGTGGGGAGTTTAGGTTTGATGCTTCCTTGTGGAGATGCTGTAGAGCAGACAGAACAAGCAGATGAACAAGCAGAGTGGACCTGCTGGAGAGTAGTTCTCATTCCTAGGAAGTGAAAGAGGGGTTATAAAATCTGGAAAAGGGGTTAGGGAGGGTTTTAGGTGGGGGCAAAGTCTGGAGCCAGAGGAGTTGGTCATGAATTGTAGGTCTCTGTCTTGGGCATCAGGGGCTGGTAGTCTTAAAGAAATAGTTGATTGACCGGCTGGTTGGTGAATTTGTGTATCTGATCTTGTAGGAACTTCTGTAGGCAATTTAATAGACATGGTCCTATTAGGAGAAGCATAAAGAGGACTAACAGGGGTTTTGTGAAGGGAAGGAGTCAAGGCCATAATTGACTGAACATTCCCCATGGAGACTGTTGGCTGAGTTGCTGTCTCTTCTTTTCTAGCTGTTATTGTCCTTCATTACTCCCAGGAATGTGTTTTAGCTTAACTATTTTTGGTAGCTGTTTAAGATCAAGCTGGTCAAAATTGACTTCGTTTCTATCTATTGTTAAGAGTCAGCCGAGTTCCCATAGGGGTCAACCCTAACCCTAACCCTAACCCTAACCCTAACCCTAACCCTCATGGGGAAACTTGAGAGTAGCTTCTCAGTTCTGCTAGTGCCATTTGCGCTAGGATGGGTCCAGGTCTTGCTTGACCATGTGGCTTCCCTTGGAAGCATCAGGGATGTCTCCTGTCTCCAATGACCCTCTGATGAGAGCCACAGTCAGTCAGAATGGCCCCTGGCATTTTGCCAGAAGTAATGGTTGAGAGGCGAGCCATTAAGATGACCCTGGATTGATTCAATTGTATATTAGACCTTTACTGTCCGCCTAAAGTGCCTGCTACTTTGGAGTCCATTAAGGTGACCCTGGATTGATTCAATTGTATATTAGACCTTTACTGTCCGCCTAAAGTGCCTGCTACTTTGGAGTTCTCGGGAGGATTGCCTGGGGAGTTTGAGTTGGTTGGGGAGAGTTCCCAGGGAGAGTTCTGGTTGGTGTGTGGTGTGTTCCTGGGGCCCGCGTGGGTGGCGGTTGGGGAGAATTCCCAGGAAGTGTGTGTAGAGTGCTGGTGAGAGTTCTGGAATAAAGAGTTGCTGTTTGAACCTACAAGGCTTTGTGGCAGCTTGGTTATTTTGTGCCCAACCAGACTGCGGCAACCCTCCTATTCACAGCAAGTGCACTGATTGGCTTTCCATTCTCCAGTGGTCTCATTAATCTCCCTGATCAGGAGGTTATGTGGCCCAGAGTTGCAAAGCTCTTTAGAGAAGTTCTCTATTCCCTAGATTCAGACTGACTCAGAGGGTAAGAGCCAAATATTGGTTTTCTTGGCCATTTTAATTTAACTTTAAGTCTTGATCTTAAACTTCTAGCAAAGTCAGTTTCACCTTAAATTAAGAGTACTGGGCTTTAGCTGAAGTCTGGCCTACTTTGGAATCATTTTGACATGTAGTAAGGTGGAAGGCAGAGCCTTATCTCAGGTAAGGCAGGGCTCTTTATAAATCTTAGGTAAAGTGTTCTAGTATTGAAGCCGATCTTTGTTTCTTAAATATCATTTTATAAAGTTTACATATATTGTGCTTGATGTCACATGAATACTAGCTAACTCAATATGATGTTACATTTAAATTGTACCCCAGTTTATAGAACTTTATATTAATCTTATTGATAACAGGTCCAGTTATGGAAAATTAAATGATATAAATAAATCTCCAATGTTATTCTTATAAGCCTAAAATTACCATGCAACTTTAGTTTGGAGAACACCAGCTTGATATATATATTTTTAAAGCTTCTATCTTAAAGACTTATATACCTGGAAAATATGAACACATTTAATATACAAAGAAGAGTAATAGCACCACAATTACTATTGATTTTTTAATATTAATCAAGTTTAGCTCTTAAATAACATATTACAATATTGCAAAATAACAATTGTTGTTTAACCATAGTTGAATAATGCTTAATTCCTTCAAGATTACTTGCTCAAAAAACTTACATATATAACCCACTTACACAGACCTTCTTTATCACTTACTTAAACCTATATAGCCAATGTACACAGACCTTCTTTACCACTTGCTTAAACCCTCTTATTTACTTAATCACATAGTCTCTCTTATCCAGAAACACATTTTCCTTCTATTAAATCCAAACTTAGAACCTTCTAAATTCTCTTTCCCATCTGTTAACTCCTTCTTTATTCACACTTTGAAACAATCCTTGTGAATTTCTGAATTTAGGCAAAATATTTCATTTTGATAAGAGATATTTTGTTACTTGCAGTACACATTTAATCACATCTGTTCACTATTTCTGAAAACATAAACAATGTTTAAGTGTATAGAATTATATTGTTGTAGGGATGGACGAGGCAAGGCACCTAAGATAGCACCGAAGGTAGGGAAACAGTTTTATTTGGTTGCAGTCAGATTCAGAGGGCACAGCTTCTGCTGTAATCAATGAATCCACTGAACCCCAAGTTTAGGTAGTTTCAGAATTTTGTACCCAGCATGTAAGGGGAGAGGCTCAGAAGTTCACAGTCTACAGAAGTTCACAAAACGCAGTTGTTTTTTTCTCTGTTCTGGGCAAGTTAACTCTTCAAGGACACCTGGGAAGGGGGGAAGGGGAGAGCTTTTTCTCCCCTTTCTTCCCTCCCCCTGCCAGCTGTTACTGTAAGGGACTGGCGAACGATGGAGGAAGAGACCACCAAGAGACTGCCTCATGCAACAGCAACAGGGGTTTATTGAAGATCCAGTGCGCTGGGGCTCTGTGCTCACTCAAGGAGGGAGAGCAGCCCAGAGCCCCGAGCAGAGGTTAAGCAGTGCTTAAGTACACTTTTTGGGGAGGGCGGGGGCTTTGCATACATCAGAGCAAATCATCATGAGGCGGGGAAAATCAAACAACAACTCTCAAACATGATTAGCACATTCATTGGTGGGAACAGGTTGGGCCGGGGTGATAGGTCAGTCCTAAAGTGGGGTATACATTCAAACTGATTGGTTTAGGCTCTGAGGTGCCTACTTGCTGAGCTGCACCAGGTTGTTAAGCAACTAAGTGGTCAGGGGGGATTTCGACACATATCTAATGGGCAGTCCCGGGAATTGTCTTAACTGCTACAGGAATTTCAGGCTTTGAGTGTAGCTTAGAAACTTTACAATACCTGGTCCTTCACATTTTAACTCAGGCTTTGCAGCTTAGAAGCTTTACAATACCTGGTCCTTTACATTTTAACTTCAGTTTCTTTTATTCTTTCATTACCATGGAGCCCAGTTGGTAACTTCTCTTATCTTAGAAATGTAGTCATCACTGTGAATCCCCTGCTCAAGGACAGAGGCCTTGTTTACATATTTTTGTGAAAAACTAGTAAGGGGATGTCTAGCACCTGAAGTGCTGATTTTTTCCCAGCCAGTGGCCAAGTAAAACAGGGCAACATGAAAAGAGGAAGTTTATCTACATTAAACTATAAGGGACTTTAATTCTTAGTAACCTGTTTTCAGTGATGACAAAGCAACTTTAAAGGCCATTTTTATTACATCTTAGATAGGGGTCTGAGGGCTCTCCTCAACTACTTTGAGCTTTGGGTTAGCTGGTAAGAGGACCTGGTGGGACCAGTTGTGGGCACTGACAGGAGAAGAAAGGAGTGAGTGGGTGGAGGGATACCTCAGTACCTGCTACCTCAGCAAAGGGGCAATGGTTTGAGGAAGGGCAGTGGTTTGGGTTTTTAAGCTAGTCATTGGAGGGGAGAAAGCAGGTTATTGAGGCGGGGGAGACGGTGGAGGGGCTGGGGCAGAAGGTTGAGTGTGAGGACCTGTTGGAGCTGGGCAATAGGGTGGAGGTTCACCAGCAGAGTCAAAAGTAGTGGATGAGTCCGGAGGAGGAGAAGGTTAGGGACTGGTGGTTGTGGGGGTTTGTTTGCAAGCTAGAAAAAATTGTAGAGGTTTACAAGAGGTGCAGAGAGCAGAATTGGATGGGAGCAAGAAGAAAGTTTGGACATAAGGGATGTTTACCCATTTTTTCAAATGCTCACAGTAATTGTAAAGATCCCTTAGAATGGAGGGATTCAGAGACCCAAAAGGGGGCCATTTGCTTTGGTTGTCTAGGGGATAAGTGGGCCAGGCCTGGGTGCCAAGGTCTCGGCTTGGCACAGAATCATGAGCCACCACACACCTTGTAGATTCAAACAGCAATCCTTTATTTCCGAACTCATACCGCCTCCACACAGGTTCAGGGGCAATCTAAAATCTCCCGCACAATTCACCTCCTCCACGAGGCTTTCTCCAAATCCCATTTGAATCTCACGAGAACTCAACGGGAACAAGCAACAGGAACAAGCAACAGGAACACCCTAATCCCAGCAGCAATAATCTTCAACCTCCAACTTCCCTAAAACCCCTATTGTCTTAAACCGGGAACCCCTTAAACTCAAGGAGCGGGAAACTTCCTCAAACCTGATCAGCTCTAAACCCGGATCCGCCCTGGTCCTTGAGCAAGGTCACCTTACTAAAGCATACATGCAATGTCCCATCGAATGTCCTCTAAGCAGCATGGGGTACGCTGGCAAGGAAATTTCGATGCGTCATTCCTACTTGGCAATGGCCCTCAGCACCTGGATGCTGTATTTGATCAGTTTTGGGGGTTTGATGTCTGGTGTCAAGGAGATTTTGAGGTTATCCAAGAGACATTGTAGGGGAGAGCCGACCAGCAGAGAGGACGAATTACCCATGTCGCAAACGCAGTATAAGGGAGAGGGAAGGAGACACAAAGATAGTGTAAAAGAGAAGGAGGAAACTGATTAATAGGCAAAAGGGGCATCCCCACTAGAGCCAAAAGTCAGGAGTGCCTAGTGGCAGGTTGCAGCTGCAGATTGGTCGTCACCAAATCCTGACAGCCGAGGCTCCCATCCTGGACGGTGCGGAGCCATGAGAGACCTTGATTGAGGCCTCTCCTGGAGAGGCTGGAGACTCTCAGGGCTGGAAAGAGGGGAGAGAGAGAGGCAGGGGAAGAGAGAGGAAGGGGAGGGGAAGCGTCTCTCTAGCGGACGAGTCTTGAACGTGCGAGGACTAGGACTTTATGAGCCACCCAGACCGTGAAGGTCTGGGTAGGGTGATGTTCAGTTCTCTGTTATGTGTCCCCGGAGGTTACACAGTCCTCTGAGGGAGACCTACCAAGCCTATGCTGGGAAACTACCAGCTGGGAAGGGAAGGGAATAGTTTTGAACCCAGGAGTCTATTCTGCCCGAGGAAGGAGTCGCTGAGGGCCACGGAGGCCTTGAAAGCTGCGGTGGGGTGCTTTCCTCCCTAAAGGTGGGCAAAGAGGTTTGCTGGACAATCAACGGCCAAATCCTCCCGACACCACCATTGGTTTAGGACTCCAGGAAGGGGAAACTCACCAAACGAAGTTCTGGTGATCGGGAAAATGGGTTCAGGCCATCCGGTGAGTGGCACTTCCAATGGAGGAGGGACCCAAAAGTGGGTTTTAACCCTCTTCCCGGGTTTCGGCACCAATGAAAGGAAAGTGACCACAACACTCAGAGCAACCAAGAGATCTTTATTGCAGCAGTGCAACAGAGGAGAAAAGAGAGAGAGAAAGAGAGAGAGAGAGAGAGAGAGAGAGAGAGAGAGAAGAAAGAGAGAGCAAGGGAGAACAAAAGCAAGGGAGGGAGACAGAGAGAGCAAGAGCAAGAGAGAGGGGCCCGGCAGGAGGGAGTTATTATAGCCTAAATCTAATGGGGTCTCTGGGTCTGCAAGCTGCCTTCCTTGTTGGCTGGCAATGATTGGATCACACAGTAGTTGCTAAGGGTGTCATCTTCTGCCTTCAAGAAGATGGGGCAGGGGTCAGATGTGGGTTCCTGTTGAACCAGACCAGTGGGGTTCGAGTGTTCAGCCTTGAGTTGGGTTAAGTGTTCAGACTTGACGCAAACAGGTGATAAAGGATCAGACAGAGGGCTTGAGTGGCCAGGTCACCCTGCAGCTAACCTTGTTTGGCATGCCCTGCAGACAACTCAATTCAGCCTGTCCTGCACCTAACACCAATGACATTCTTTACAGAAGTAGAAAAAAGTACTAAAATAAATATGGAAACACTAAAGACCCAAAATGGCCAAAGCAATCTTGAACAAAACAAAGTAGGAGGCATCAAAATACCTAATTTCAAGGCATATTACAGAGCTACAGTAATCAAAGCAAGACACTGGTGTCAAAACAGGTACATAAACCAGTGGAACAGGAAATAAACCAAACATCTACAGCCAACTGATTCTAGAGAAAGGCACCAAAGCATACATTGGATAAGCATACATTCGATAAATGATGCTGGGAAAATGATGTATCCACAGGTGGAAGATTGAATCTTGACCCCTACCAGTCACCCTGTGCAACAAAGATACAAATTAAAAATTTAAAATCTTCACACTAGTAGAAGAAGACGTAGGAAAAACACTTTAAGACGTTGGTACAGACAATGATTTTTTGGACGTGACTGTAAAAATAGGAATGAAGGCAAAAATAGACAAATAGGATCATGTTTCACTAAAGCCTTCTGTACAGCAAAGGGAAAAATCATCAGAGTGAATTGACAACCTGCAGAAGGCGGGAGGAGATGTTTACCAAATATTCATTTGAGAAAGGATTAGTATCTAGACTGTATCGGGAACTGAAAAGACTTTCATAGAAAAAAGAAAGTAATCCAATTTAAAAATGGACAAGTGATTTGAATAGGCACTTCACAAAGGAAGAAATATAAATGGCCACCACACACACACACACACACACACACACACACACACACACACACGCTCAAATCTACCTCCAGATCCATGTTTCCTGCAGAACTATCACAATAACCAAGATGTGGCTGAGTAACTGATGGATACAGGGAATCTGCCAGGGATTCCCAGAGGGTCTGGACAAGCCCAGGCTAGAAAATTGATTAGGTAATTCCAATATGCTGATATACCAACCAAATCGGGGGCATGACCTCTGTCTCTAGTGGGTTAAATACAAGCAAGAGATTCCTGGTCAAGGAGAATATTTAGAGCAAGGCTACAGCACTACTTCTCATCTCAAACCACTCACCCAACCCTCAGACCCCTGCCCACTCATGCTCTTGGACTAGGTATTCTCAAGGCAATTGAAGCCATCATGAAGATCATTCACTATAAAATACTTGAGATTCCGTTGTTCTGATACCAAGCACCTCTTTTCCCACCCAGGGACTTAGGAAATGTGCATTAAAGACCTTCTAGGTAACTTAAAGTCAATCACTTAACTTCTCTGAGTCATCTACAATGTAAGAATTATATTCAAAACTATTTATACCTATTGTTATGATGCTTAATTACAAATAATGTGTGCAAGAGTCTTTAAATGCACAAGGGATAGTTGTAACTTTTGTGAATGCTTTAATTTATTTTCTATGTAGTCCATATTTAAACATCTTCCACAAATACTTTATTTCAAAAATACTTTATTACAAAACATTCCAAAATGTTAAGTTTTAAGCTTTATGGGGACAAAATTCTCTGTAATCAGGATGCTGGTCATGATTTCTTAGTTTTATGGTCACAAATTAAGTCCTTTGTTTAGTCAATCCTTGAATATTGTAATCAATAAGGGTTTGTATATGTGACATTTCTCATTTCCTTCAGACACACTGAGTAAACAATTTCTTCACTGTTATTTCTACTGTTTTAATTTATTGAATGATATATAGACATCTAATAAACAACATCTAAATCTCATAGAGTATTTTTTAAACTTCTTTCATGGTGTATATGTTCACTGAATATTTTAAAAAATTTATTATCTTCAAACTGCTGTGTTCCTCAAGAGTACACAGGGACATTTTTATTTGGTCTTTAAAAGAGTTGACAAACTGCAACTCCTATCAACTCACCAAATTGGAAGATGTCTTCTGTAAAATTCAAGCAGAATCCTAGAACTCATTCCAAATTCCTCTGTCTCTCTCACTTAACTATATCCAATCAACCAACAAGTCTGACAGTTTTATGAGCTAAGTATTTCTCAAGTATCCATCTTCCCTTTTAAGGACAATGGCATTTTCCTCTTGTAACTTGGCCCCTGCATATACCATAAACGTTATGCCATATACCTATTACCTTTTTTGTTATGTCGCAATCATGGGAAACATACGGAGTTAACAGACTTTATACTTTTCTACACACCCGTGTCTTGTCTTTTATACTCAACTCTTCTTCTCCTTCTCTAACTAATATTGTTTCACTCTTTCTACCCACCGAGTGATGTCTACCTGAACACCATGCCCAGACCTCAAACACAGGACTTCCCACTTGTGTAGGCTATGTCTATTTGTAGATGTCTTCATTATTAAATTTATTGCAGGAAAATATCAATGGCAGGGATTCTAACATTTTGTAATACACAGAAATGTAGTAGTAACTTCATGTAAACTTAAATAAAGTATGATCCCAATAAATATGCAACTAACCTAGCAAATAATCCTAGTTGTATCATTGATAAACAAAAGTTAATACCAATTAGATACCCTGAAAGCAGTATTATCCACAGTGATAGTTATCAAACATGAGTTAAATAATATCTCGAAAGTTCAGAGAGACATTAATTGTTATCCTAAAACTATACTTCCAACTATGCTATCATTAAAGAATAGGATGAAGGAATACACTCTCGGAAAAATTGTTAAAAACCATAAAAGTACCTATTGCAAGAAAACTTTAATTTACTAAACTTATTAATTAACAAAAGGGATTTATTGAAGAATATGTTTTACAAAGAAGAAAATTATTTGTTTTAAAAAAGGGGTCCTACAAGGACCTTTGAACAAAGAAGTTGGTAAATAGGTGAATAATTCCAAAAACCATCATCTGTATAAAATACATACACACACAAAAAATGATGATTCGTGTTGGGGGTGAAAGTCATGGTAAATCTATAAAAAGGAAAGGATGGGCTGCTTGTAAGTGCTGATCAATTGTAGGTTTTCTTTTTTAGTATTTGATGCTAAATATATTAATTAGTATTATACTTTATTAAAATTGCAATGATAACTGGTAATGAATAAAGTAGAATGCTTATCTTTTAGATCAGGAAAATATTTTTAAAATAGACAGGAAAAAGCTATTAATTCAAAGGAAGGTAGAACTCAAGCACAATAAAGAGAAAGGTGACATCAAAACTTACAATCAGATGCTCAGAAACTTCCAAACGTACCAGTAAAGAGTAAGTTCAGCAGGTAATGAGTATAAGTTTTCAGACTGGGACAATCTTTTAAATGAAAATTTAACTTGGGATTAACTCTCTGAAAAACTCTGGGTCAATATGTTCCAACAAAGTCAAATAACATCACCTATAGGAGTTTATCCCAGAAATCAAAGACATACACTCAACCACACATAACAGATGCATACAATGCAATAAATATTGTATTAAAATATCAATATTTAGTATGAGGAAAATTCTTATGGTAAAGTACTATGCCAAAAATAACAGGTTGCTAAAACCCTTTGTATAATCAAGATTAATTTTCCCTCATTTCTTCTTTTAATTATTGCATTAAAAAAAGAGATGACAATAAATTGTCAAAATGGCAACAGAAGTAATTTATTGTTGTTGGAACAACAATCAGCATTTCCCCCTCAATATATTTTGAATATTTATGACTATGCAAATATCATTTTTCTGAGTGAGAACTCACAATACACTGGAGCCATACTTCATATGCACTATAGAGCTTGATTGATGCTGACCTTTCCAAGATAATTTATTTTTGCACATTTCTTTATAGTTCCATGTGCTGCACATGTGTGTGTGTGTATATAATCACATGGGGACTTTTGTAAGAAACTTAGAGTAGTGGTATTACCAGTTTTTCTTTTTTGTATTAAGAAGAATGAGAATCAGAGAGATTACACTATCCTGGCTGCAAGACTGCTAGGTGATTATATTTTAGCTTCTCAGTTCTTTGTGCCAGTCTCTTGAAATATGTACAGAATATTGATACATATTCTATATTTGTAGATGTGTAAATAACTGTGCAAGTGTTCTCTTGGGTGCCCCTGTCTCAGTTGGCATGTTTCCATCACTCCAGGAGGACCCGAAGCTAGCTGCTACTCAGATGTGTGTGCTTCATGAGCAACAGTCCCCAGACATAAATACCTCTCACAAATGAGGAACATTCTCAAGATCTGACTACCGCAATTTCTTGGCAATTTCCCAACACCATGAGGAAACATTCCCCACTCTCAGAAGAAAAGTTTTGTGTCTTATTTTCTTTCACAGATTCTGATGAGAAGTAGAGGGAGATAAAACCAACATCGGAGGAGACCACATCTTGTCCTCAGCTACTTGTAGTAGCCATCATGTCTCGGCTGCTGCTTTCTGTACTGTGGCTCACGGTTCAAACACAAGGTAAGCACATTATATTGGCATCTTACATAAAACCAGAATTATTTGATGAGTATTTAAAGCACCCTTGTTAAAAAGATTTATGATCCAAAGATCAATACTGTATTCATTTTAGTATATTATTGCCTACCTCTTTCTTTACAAGGAAAAGTGCATCTATTTATGTATTTAAAAATAACTTTTTGAGTGGAGATATTTTTAAATGACTGTGTTAAACATGTACTCTAAATCTTGTCAAACTTTTTAAAAATGATTATATATTTTGATAAATGAAATCCATGTTTGCACAATATTTCCTAAAAATGGAGGAAGCAAGTTTACTTCTTTCTCTGTTTATATTTTTTTTACTAGTAAAGAAATTTTACTGATATCTTCATGAATCAAGACTGTTTTTAAAAAATCTGCATTTTGGGAGATTTTCATAAGAAACATTCTGAAAAAATAGAATGAACAGAGTCAAAAGGACCAGTTTCAGAGATAAAACTCCTTCTCTCTTTGAGGTTAATTATTGAGAAGTCAACTTGATGGCCACCATAGATACCCTTACTATGCCATATATAAATGGAACTCCCTAATGGTCCTCATGGTCGCACTAAAGGTTACTCAATCATCACGTTAAAAGTCAAGTGCTGTGAGCCTGCATGTTTCCGTATATAAACACATTTGAGACAAACCCCATCCTGGGAGAGGTAAAGGACCTACTGAGGACTTGTCTAAGCTGACCACAAAATTATCACTTGCTTAACGGTTCTGTGCCAAGGTTGCCAGCTCAGGGCTGGCTCATAGCTAATCTTCCTGATGTGTTTCTCACATTGTTCAGTCCTAAACACAAAGAAAAGATAAAGTAGAATAATTATTAAACTAATAATTATACTATACATGCATACAGATCATTGAAGTGCTAGAAACTCAGTGTTCATCGTTGACTCTGAATTTATGGTTTGTATAATAGCTTAGCAAGAATGTTCTGAAATTGTATCTCTCATTGAATAATTCTGCTTATTTTGTCATCCTTTTTTTTAAAATATTGCTTTGCTGGTGATTGAACCCAGGGCCTCCTAAAAGCATCATTTTACCACCACTGAGCTCTAACTCAGCCCTTATTTTATTTTCTCCTTTTAGCACACAGTGAATTATTCTCAGGAAAGCATCATGGCAGAAATTTGGGAGCTGTCTAGGAGGGAATTCTTCCTTTACTGTTTCCTACAGGGTCTCCACATCAGCCAGGTGTAGAATTGCTTGGTGTCCCTAAGTCACACCTGTTGTCACAGGGGTTGAGAAACAGGCTTTGAACCCAGACACTAATGTGTAAAATGTGAGCATTAGAAAATAAGACTGATTTTATATGAATAATTGAACAGAAAAGGTAGACTGCCACTTTCCTGGCGTGGTACTAAACAATTTTATGCATTTCATCTCAAGTTTTCTACAAATCTCTTAGATAAGAAGTGGTAAGAAGGCAAAGTGAGGTCATTTAATTGGAATACAAGACAGCCTCTTTTGGTTCCATTTGAATTTTTTTTCCTACTATTTGTAAACAATGGGAAACTATGTGATGTAAATTGAAGTCCATCAAGAAGGAAACTTTGTTTATAAACAATGTTGCTACTTATGAATATTTTCATAAGAAACATTCTGAAAAATAGAATTTGCTGCTTTCAAATTCCTCCAATAGAGGTCTACAAGAACCTTATTTCCTGCAGAATCTGCAGTCTTGAGAGGAAACGCTAATGAGGCAAAGAGCATCAGAGTTGGTCACACAGGGAGTAAAATCACTGCTCCTAGAGTCCCTTCTAAGAATCAGGTTTTACCTGCCAAAGAAACATGTGATTTTTGCAGTGAGTACTCGGTTGTTGTACTGCCCTGAGAGAAAGGGACATAGAAACGGAAAAGCAGAAGTCCCTGAGAGCTTTGGGAGAAAAGATATCACAGTTTTGAAGGGGAGTGTGGAGGAAGAAGGGACTGGATTACAAAAGGAGCAGCAGCCCTCCAGGTTTACAGTTCAAGACCGACTGACGTTCCTGGTCGTGTGGTCCAGAGCTCACACATACAGACATCATCCAAGAAATTCTCATCCTGTTCAGGTTTTCTTAGAGGGGAGTAGGGGAGGCTTTATCATCAAAGCTAAAGTAGGAGAATCAACCTGTTGCTCGTGTTGGCACTCTGGTCTTTCATGCCCTTTCAACAAACCAACCAACCCAATCCAAAGGAAACAAAATAAAAAGCTTTCAGTTTTTATATCAATGTTCTCTCTCTTTCTCCAGCCATGGTCATAATGCAAACTCCTGGAATAAAGCTCTCTGAGGTAGTTTATCCTAAACTACTGCACATTTCACACGAAGGAGGGATGGAAAACAACCACACTAAGAGGCAAGGCAAAGAGGTAAGCCTTAGGATGGACTGGAAGATTCCAGCCACCCAGGACACCAAGAAAGAGCCCCTTCACCACAGTTAACTCTAACACTTCTGGCTTCAAGTCCAGCTTGAAGTGCAGCTAGCTGCCCTTGTCCAGGACAGAGCGTCTGACTTGTACACATGCTTTTATAGTTAAGCAGCAGGAGTTAAAAGGATAAAGATTCCTGGACAGTTCTTCAAATTTGTGGGGGAAAAGGAAAAGATCCTTGGAAGGGCAGCCATTTCTAAAGAGATGTCACTTCTCAGTCTCTCCAACCTGTGTGTGCCCCTCACCACCTCCCCTTTCCCCAGTGGTCACCTTTTTCTCAGACATTGTGCTTAGATTGGAGGATTCAATGTTATCTCTATAGTTTGCAATGATAGCGTTTTGTTTATTAAGGTTATTGACTCTTTGACTAATACATTGTTGAAAATATTCCCCTCAGTTTGTAATTTTCATCTGATTTAATTTTGGTTAGCTTTTTGATTGGTTACCTTTAGTATGTTTGGATTGATTTTAAGGTAAAAATGCATGCCTTCTTATTATCTTATTGGTGATCTATTATGGCACACAGGAAAGCATACTATGTGTATAGATCCATGGATAACTTATTAGTGCAAACAAAAAGACCCCATTTCACATATTAGGGCTAGGTTAATTGGTAAGTTTGATTGCCACCTAACTAAACTTTTAGGAAGTCTGTCTTATTGTGCAAGTTAAGCTTTATTTTAGGTATTTTAAAGGCATAACAGAACTGCATTTAACCTCTATGAATTTATGATTGTTCTCCTGACATAGACTGCATACATCTTTTATATTATTATTTTTAAGTATACTCAGAGATACAGATTGTATGACACTTTTATACCATTAAATATTTTTAGGAAATATATGCACCTGAAGTTCAGTATCAGATTATCTTAAATGGTGAAGAAATCATCCTCCACCTGCAAAAAACCAGGTAAGTTGTGCTTCCAGAAGCCCAAATCCCTGGGTTATATTATGAGAATGTGGAAAACAAGTCTTGGGACTCTGTTCAGCATGGTTGGCACATTGAGCTTGCGATGATATTAATTTGGGTTAATGTTATCGAGAAGGGTCGATGCTTTTCTAGGGAATTATATGCGCAATGTAAAAGAGCTACACATATAAACTACTTTCTTCCTGGAATTTTCCTTAATGTACTGAAAACCTTTGCTACTCAGGTGAGCTTTGATGTGACTTTCCATTGCTTTTGTAAGAACGGTATGTCCAAGGCTGAGTCGGGTGCACAATCTTGAGACAGATTCCAGGAGATGAAACTCCCCTGAGTTCTATAGCAGTCCGTGAAGTTCTTCAGGGGGGCGATGGTTCTTCAGCCACACTTGTGACCCAGAACCCTATAGAAACTTCCTAATGGCTGTGTCCTTGGTGAAAAATAAAAATCCTAAAGTGATCCATTTACAGTAAAGAATTCTCTGATTGGCTTCAGGGGCAGAGTTCCAATGATGGGAAAGGACCAAATGGTCAAACGTCAATGATTCCTCATCATAGACATGTTACTCCCTTAGTGTTGACGGTTATGTCAGGTGAGTCACCTTTGTTGCCACATTGAGTGTGTCATGCAGGTTTTTGCTTCCTCCAGGCATCTCCTGGGTCCAGACTACACCGAAACATATTACTCATCCGCCAGGGAGGAAATCACCAGACACTCTCAGACCATGGTAAGGTCTGCTGCTTCCTGGGATCTGCTCCTTGCTTGGAAAAATGCATAGGTCCATGGATAACTTTAAAAAAAATCAAATGACCTAAAATCAAGGTGCTTATCTGTGACTAGTGAGACAACAGGTAGAAAATCTCCTTCGGCTTTTAGAAGGTAGGAGTGATAGGGGATTTCTGTGTGGTATTTTTAGGAGCCATCATAAGTCCACTTGTCCCTAGATCATTTTGACTATAGGATAGAAATAGTCTATGCTTTAGGTAACTGAAAAATTGTGTCACTGTTTAACTACCTCCTGAAGATATATTCATTTATCATAGGGTGAGTAATGGAATATCAATTATATAATTGATATATTTACATCTGGTTAGAGCACCATCCTATACCAATTCTAGGGCCTAACCTTCAGATGTAGAGAATAACTGTGCAGAGAATCAGAGAAGAGCAGGAAGAACATACAGGTTCATTCCAGAAGTACTGATAAGCTGAGAGAGTTTCTCAGAGCCTTTCTCCATGTACCTTAAATACAATACATATGTCTCTCTTTCTCTCTCTAAAAAAAAAAAAAAAACACATCCAAAAAGAATCCTCCATGCTCAAATATTAATGCCTATGATATGTTAATGTAGTACGTTGTCTAAGTCTTCTATAAGAAAATATTACAAGAGTTTCTTCCCAAGGATGGACACACACACATACATGGAATTTCATATTGTGCAAAAAGACCATTTATTTTGAGCCATAGATTGGTCATTAGCTTTCTAAAATCATTGCATGTTAGTGGCCCCCTACTTTGCTGATGTGAACTATCAATCATATGAATTTGTAATTGTTGACAAATATTCTGGAGTTGAATTCTTTGGAAGGGATTCCACTAATAGATCAATTAAAGTTGCTGAATTTAACCAGTCAGTTTGAGGATCTCAGCTATGGAAGCATAGCCTCTTGAAGATTCTAATGTCTAGAAAACTGGATGCCTGGTTTTGTTAACATATGATGAACAGTGTCTTTGGGGACTCAACACAGGGAACCCAATTCCTAAGGGTCCAAGACCTGAGGTTCTACCAGCAGTAACATAATTCCCTCACCGAGGGGACTGGCCACTTAGAGACAACATTCACTTTCCCCATGAACCCATATAACTGCAAGCACCTCAGATTTGCTTTAGTGCAAATTCATGTCAGGAAAACATCTCAAACATCAAATATAGAGAGTTTCCAGTGTCAGTTTTGGAGAAATTTAGAAAATCCCTGATGTTTTCACTGTTTTTGTTTCTAGGAACTGCTATTTGAACTACCGCACATATTCAAGATGGCGGCTTTCCCCACTACTATAGACCATGTACTTTCAGAGTGTATGCCTATATTTAAAGCATATGTCTTTTTCCACTCCAGAAACACTGTTACTATGAAGGTCACATCCTAAATGAAAAGGATTCTGTTGCCAGCATCAGTACCTGTGATGGGTTGAGGTGAGAAGCACACCAAAAATATTAAATATCAAGCAACATTCTGTTATACAGAATTGAGTCTCACAGGGCATAATGTCTTGTTACTATTTTTGTTGATTTTTTTTCCTTCATCACTAATTGCTGGATATATGTGGTTGAAGTGGAGAATGAAGCATCACCCTTACAATCATTTTGTAACTGATGTCTTAGAAGTCAGGCCCAGCTCTGTTGAAGCAAGAGAGCTATGCTCTAGACCTTGGTGATATCTGGGTCCAGTTCCAAGTTCATCTACCTCATTCTGAAGCCATCATGTCTTCTTCTCTTTAAGATTCTAACCTGCAATTATCACTGCTGGACTTGGTTTTTAAAAATTATTTATTTTTCTAATTTGTTATATATGATGGCAGAATGCAATACAATTCATATTACACATATACAGCACAATTGTTCAACCACAATTTGGTTGTACACAAAGTAGTTTCACACTGTTCGTGTCTTCTTACATGTACTTAGGGTAATGATGTCCATCTCTCGTTCCACCATCTTTCCTAAAAATATAGGATGCTTCATGAATTTGCATGTCATCATTGAGCAGGGGCCATGCTAATCTTCTCTGTATAGTTCCAATTTTAGTGTAGGTGCTGCTGAAGCAAACACTGAACTTAATTTTTTAAAGCATTTGTGTGTATATTTTTGTTTACACTGGTAATTCTTGCCAACTAGGAAACTTTAGAGTAACAAAAAGCACAAATAAAAAAAACAGTAGCCACTACAAAATTTTACCTCTGAACTATCACTATTACTAACATTTTTTCATGTCTGTAGTCTTTTATGCACTTAGAGAAGTATTCTTTTCACACATGATTGAATAATGAAATAAGACACATAATTGCTCTTCCAATATGGTTCATACTTAATAACATGTTCTCACATATCATAAAATACCTTCATAAACACAGTTTCAATGGCATTTTTGTTGGATTCATAATATTCCATAATACGGACTCACTTTCTGTTTCTGAACTAATGGTCTTACCAGAAAGAGAAATTCTTTAAGCTACTGATAATCCCATATGTTACTCTGGCTGGTCTACTAATCCTTCTTTCTCTCCTCTGGAGCTCTTGGTTTCTAAATGTTCTTTTAATCCATTCCCCATTATATCCCTAGGATTTACCAAGAAATAATTGTTAAGTGAATAAACAAACTATGGAAAAATACATACATGAGCTCGTGGTATAAGATCCAAATTTGGGGGGATTGCTTCATTTTAATAATTCTTCAGAATTTTCTGGGTGAACTAACATAGGCTTTATTTAAACATTGACAAATACTGCTTACAATGTAAATTAACAAACGTTAGTTAAAAGGTCTGTGGATGATAACTGTATGTGTGGAATTGGATGGGAAGAGGAATCCATCCTTTCTGAGCAGTGTGTGTGCTGTGTGTGAGGAGATCCTGAAATACAGTCTCTGTGCCTCACAGAGGACACTTCACACACCGTGGCCAACGATACCTGATAAAACCTGGGAAAAACACAGACCGGGGAGAACATGCTGTTTTTACCTACGACCAGGAAGAACTAGACACAGCGAATCACACTTGTGGCACGAGAACTGTTGGCAGGAGACAAGGCCATATTCGAACTTTCAGATCCCTCAAAAACACAGAGGTGAGTGTCGTTTTCTGCTTCATCATCGATATCAATCATCTCAGCTGTGATGTGTGACGTATGACATGTTGTCATTGATTACTTATCCTTCATTTCTTTTCATGATTAAAAAAAATGTCATGTAAGCTTTGGAATCCTTTAGGATAAAGATACTGATTAACAATGTTCTTTTGTTATCTGTAAAGCAAGAAGACATTCTTCAGGCCCAGAAAGTCATCAATCTCTTCTTGGTGCTGGATAACGCCTTTGTAAGTAAGAGATGTTTGTGGTTCCGGGACACCGTGCTCCACTGGAGGCTTAGCCATCAAGCAAAAGCCATGCATTTCTGCTAACAGTGCCTGTTGTGTGCCTGTTTTTCTTGGCTTCTCTACCTACTTTGCAAGCAATAGGTTTTAATCACCTTCCCTTTTAATACCCACCAGACACCATGGATCCTTAATACCAGGGAGCTATTGGCAATCAACCACAAAATAAAAATAACATAATATATAGGTTAAAGATGAAATGACTTTAACCTTTTAGTGTAAAATATAAATATGTTTAATATAGCCTACAAATATAAATTAGTTGCAAAACTATACATAACTTAAAGTGTTAATTATATATACAGAGAAAAATACTGGTATCTACATTTTTACCTAGTAAATATGGCTTCATGTTCAAATATTAATTGATAGTGAATTGATTTCAAAATATTCTAAATTATTAATTTGACATATCTACTTAGAAATGAACAACCATGACATTTTTTGACCCCCACACTCTTACATTTAAGATAGAATTTGTTGAAATAGCCTTTCACAAAACAGTCATAAGTAGCCATGATATGAATAAATGTCAATTATGTTAAAATAGGTAATTTTTTTCTTATAAATGTGAGATCCTGTACCCATTCAGCCACTTCACTTTAATTTCCTTTTTAATTGTACTCTGTGCTTTGCATTTTGCAGTATAAGATGTACCAGGGGAATCTAACTGTGATGAGAAGCTTTTTGTTCGATGTGATGAACCTCCTCAATGTGGTAAGACATCTGGCGTGTGACCCTGTGCTTCCCCACGTGGGCCTGGGGCTCCTGCCACTTCATATAAGCAGTCAAGAGAGTCACCATGCTTTACAGGCAGCAGTTCTGGGGACATTTTAGCAAAGCAAACACCAACCTCAAGGTAAAATCACACACACTACAGCAAAGGCCACCTCTGGTGTTTCTCTTTTTAAAGTGGAAACTCCCCAATTATGGTGCATCTATTTATCCATCATTTGTGGTCAGCAAAAGTTCTAAAACCCTAAAGGAATCTGAACCGTTGTGTCCACAGATTTATAAAACTCTCCATGTTCGTGTGGCCTTGGTGGGTATGGAGATCTGGTCAGAGAGTGATAAGATAAAGGTGGTCCCCAACATTGGCCAAACCTTCAAGAACTTCATGAGTTGGCATCGTTCTAACCTGGGCAAGAAGAAGATCCACGACCATGCGCAGCTCCTCAGGTGGGCACGTTCTGGCCAGGGCAGGTGCACGTGGGCAGAGTGAGAGCCTTGGCAGAGACGTGTGCTCAGTCAGATTTCCCTGATCAGTCCTGAGAAGCCCTGATGTCCTGCCATTAGCAATTCACCTGAAGGATTTCAGAGGCCCCGGTGCAATCTATGTGGTGGGCTCTAGGATGGGAGATGATCAAAGTGGCCATGATACTGCTGTGGGATAGTACAGGCTGCGCTGAGGCCCACGAAAAGGCTAGGCAGCCAGGGAAATCTAGAACAGCAGTGGGAAGAGCTAGTGGTTCCAAAGACAGGCTGTGACAGTGTTTCTGTGCCTTTCACACAGTGGGATTGGCTTCAATAATGGCCGCGTGGGAATGGCCGCCTCCAATTCCCTGTGCTCGGCATCTTCGGTCGCTGTCATTGAGGTTTGTGAACTTACACTAAGGTTGCCTGTGGTTCTGCATCTCTGGGAAGACGTGTAGAATGCTTTGCTCGGAGTGGGCATAGTGAACATTTGCTGAACCAATCAATAAATGTGGACAGGAAACCACTGGCAGATCATTGTGCTGCCGATTCCCTGGACGGTGAAACATCAGCCCACACTCGGGTTGGTATTAAGGAATGCAGCAGAAATGCTGAGACGGAGATGGGAGCCAGGTGCACTCTGTGGCCTGAGACTACTCTAAATTAGTCTTTTAGTATCTGTGACCAAAAGAGAACATCCAGGGAGCAAAGGAGCATGCAGGGGTCCTAAGGTATCAGCAAGGTGACAGTTGTTATAGGACTTTGAGTCCTCATTAGGATACTTCTTAGGACTTTCTGTGGACAATGTAATTACTTTAATAATTGATTACTAAGAACTTAGTGTCTGTTAGTTCAACAAGCACTTATCGAGTACTGACTCCGACCAGATTCATAGGATCCAACCATCTCCCAGGTTTATTCAGCCTCAGGCTATTCTTTTTAAGTGATGAATATTGACAACAACTGAGAAATAACTAATTAAAATAGAAAGTAACAGATGATCTTTCTTTCTTTCTTTCTTTTTCAGGCTAAAAGGAAGAATAGTGTGGCTCTTGTAGGTGTGATGTCACATGAGTTGGGCCATGTTCTCGGGATGCCTGATCTTTCATACACCGTCAAGTGCCCCTCGGGAAGCTGTGTGATGGGTCAATATCTGAGGTAAGACCGTGTCACTCTAAAGTTAATTTTTTTCCCCCTCAATCTTAAATTATTCAGGATGCATTCTGCATTTATTGGATCGGTATTTTTTTGCCCAAAGGCTCTACATCCTGTTAATTCAAACCCCAGACTCTTTAGGCACAATATCACATACCATTCCGTAAGATTTTTAAATACACAAAGAGTTTATAATTAAAGTGACTGTGTCTTAACTTAAAATTACTTTAACTTAAAGTGACAGCATAACTTCTGAAAACATTAGCCTAAGATGATAACTGTATCTTCATATAGCCTGACCCATCGATTAATCAATCCACTTCTATACATTTATGAATTACTTATTAATGTCAATCACTTTGCAAGGACTTGGGATAAAAAAATGAATAAATCATGCCTTGTTCTTGAGATGTTCACAAATAAGGAGAAATATGTCCACAGAATCTTAAAATCTGCAGTTATTTCCCCTTCACTGGGCCATTGTTATTGTCTCTTACACACATTCCTCAGTGTGAGATGAGTGGATGGTAACCAAAGGAGATTTTCATTGCTGTTTTTGTTTAGAAAAGTATTGATTCCACATGAGAAATTAAATTCTTTCACCTCTACATCTGAGTCTATAGAAAAAAATTTCAGTTAGCTCCACTATCCACCAGATATAGTATCATGTAGTCCTTAGCAGTTACTAAACTTGCAATTGCCATCTAGCCAGATGATAGAGTTAGATATGTTAGATTTTCATAATCACTTAACATGAAAAGCCACTGCACTCTATATCGTGCTACTTCTGAGTATTTTTTCTGGTTGCAGTTCAAAATTCCCAAAGGATTTCAGTTCATCCTGCCTCTCATATTTTCAAAAATACCTTTCATCTAAAAAACCAAAGTGCATAATGCAAGCACCTCTACCTGCAAATATAATAACAGAACCTGTGTGTGGGAACCAACTTCTGGAGGTGGGAGAAGACTGTGACTGTGGCTCTCCTAAGGTACGAAACTCTACGAGATCCAAAACAACTTTTAGAGACCTAGCAGGGTAATTCAATTACGCAGCTTTTATTTTTTTCTTTTTTAATGTTTTTTTAGAGATTCTAAAGATAAACTTGATATCAGAGTAAAAAGTAGATTTGCGCTTTGTTTTGCTATTAATTTTAGTTTTCTTTCCAAAAGCATTTCAAATCCCATGATAACATAATGACATTATTGTGTGAAGTTAAGAGACCCACAGGGTTATACAAAATTACATACAAGAGGAAGTGAGGGGAAAGGGAAAAATAATACAAGGGGGAGGAATGAATTACAGTAGTGGGGGTAGAGAGAGAAGAGGGGAGGGGAGGGGAGGGGAGGGGGGATAGTAGAGGATAGGAAAGGCAGCAGAATACAACAGACTTGAGTATGTCAATATGTAAATCAATGGAAGTGTAACTGATGTGATTCTGCAATCTGTATATGGGTAAAAATGAGAGTTCATAACCCACTTGAATCAAAGTGTGAAATATGATATATCAAGTACTATGTAATGTTTTGAACAACCAACAATTAAAAAAAATAAATAAAAAGTGTTAGGTAGTAAATTGCTAACTCTAAGATGTTGTTTATGACCTTTATAGACATATTCATGTAAAGTCCTTGCTTTGCTCTCAAGGTCACTGATATTTCCATAATATTAAATATTGTCTTTGAAAGAAGAGCTGGCTTCAAAGTTTCTCAGGAAACATCTTCTTCATGTGGTGCTTACACAGTTTGAAAGTTTATTCTAAACTATTTTTTCTCTTTTGCTGGATGTGCAATGTTTTCTCTTTATTTAGGTTCTCCTTCATTATTAATTTTGATGCCATCTTAATGACTCATCAAATATTTTTAAATCAATCCTCTGTTTTCTTCTGGGTAGAGAATTGTACCCAAACAAACAATGGAAATATGATTTGTTCTTGTCAATTCTTATTCCTTCATTTTTTTTTTACCTTTCTTGTGCTATTTTTTAGAATTTCCATAAAAACACAGAATGTAAGTCACGCTTGTCTTGTCCTTCATTTTATCAGCTGTCCTTTTACAAGTTGTCACCTAGATTTTCCATATGGTGACCATGCATTGTGCCAGCTGTACTTTTCATAGGTGATAGGTAACTGTTCGGAGATTCAGCAATGGCTGCCGTCGACTAACTGCCGTCGACCACCATAGCAATGTGGTTTCCTCCACTCAGTCTCTCAACAGGATGGATTCCATTGCCCTTTCTGTACAGACAAGCTGTCCTTGCACTTTGGGTGGAGAAAATTCACAGTTGTAATGAAGAGTTGTTACCTGAATAAGCTGGGATTTTACTGACATCACTTTATAGTTTTTGCATTTGTATTCATCTATGAGAATAGTATCTGTGATCCCAATCAGTCAGTCTCATTGCCAGAATTTTGTGGGCTTGGTAAAATGAATTCAGGTTTCAGTTTTTCTCTCTAATTTCAAATGATTTGAGTAGTGTAGAATATTTTAATTAATGTACATGTAATAGCACATGGACCAAACTCATTAAGGAAATGCTTAGATCATTTTTTTTTGGTTATTGAAGAGATAGTTTTCATTATTTATGATATTTTTTCCCCTATCTTTATTTTCCCATGGTCATTTCCACTGGGGTTGGTGTAACAGAACAGTTTAGTTTAAATGGTGAAATTTGATTTCATTGCCATCTTGTACCTAAATCCTCTGCACTTGTTCTGTGGGAACAACACACTGACCCGACTCTCCTGGTCTTGTGTGTACTTTGAAGGAATGCAAGGATCGCTGCTGCGAGGCCAGCACTTGCCAACTGAAACTTGGACCTGAGTGTGGAGAAGAGGCTCCCAACCCTAACACGTGAGGCCTTCTCCTCGGTTGTTACTACATATTTTCTCACTTTTATCTTGGGCTTGAGGAATTTGCTCCATTAAGTGCTATAATACACTAAAACACAACTTATTTTATAGTTTTTTAAATGGCTCAGTTTGGGAGAGAAGAAAAGGTGTTATAAACATTAATATGTAAGGCTGTATGGGTGGGCACAAACGAAATCACAAAAGGGACCACTTCAACATCTGTGAAATTAGGACTGCTGAGGTCTACAGCAGAAACTAGAATTTTCTGATAGATGATGATGAGTTTGATAAAAGCTAAGATGAGGAAAAGAAAAGGGTATTTTTTTTAAAGACTTGATGGATGAGCACATTTTATTCTTGGTTCAGAGTTCATAGTTGTAATTTGCAAGGTAGGCAGAAAGTCAATAGCATTTGAGAACATGATGCAAGACTTGGCAATTTCATGCCTTTTAAAGTGTCTCAATGAGCCAAAATCCAGATATTCATTTTTGTGTTTATAGAATCCCATTGCTTGGAATTTGTTACTTGGTTTTTGCTTCAGTGTAAAATATCTCTGAATACAAAAAAAAAGGAAGCAAGAATAATAAAGATCTTAAAGAGGAAAGACTCAAAACACATCAGATGGCAAGAGTTATATTATTTATTTACCCCCTTTCCATAATTTCTTTTAAAACTTCAACTGCATACAGGAAGCAATTGACTCAAGTGCCATTGACTACCACTTCCTCAGGAAAGAACCAGTGAGGTCAAAAGACAAAGACGGTCCTTCCTTTATTCACCAAGTACCTTTGCATATTACCCTGTGAACTCTAGTTGGTCTGCTCTCCAGGGAATTCTGAAAATTGTGCCTGGACCAGTAGCATAGCATATCAAAAAGGAAGGAGGAGGAGGAGGAGAAGGAGGAGGAGTGACAGAAGGGGGAGGAGAAGGGAGAGGATGGAGGGAGAGGAGGACAGGAAGGAAAAAAGAAAGAAAAGAAAATCCACCCAACTCTTCAGTGGTTTGGAACGACAGGTTGGCCTGCTTTAATTCTACTAAATACTAACTTGAGATTATAAGCTATTTAATTTGTTTTCTCAACTGTCAATTGGAGCAAATGGTATTATACCTCAGCAGAGTATTCAGTTTTATTTACTACAACTTTCTGATTTTAGTTGTTACATAATATTTTATAATTTACAATAACTATGGCTTTGAAACTTTTTTTTCTTTTAATCAGATCCTGAATCAAAGAGTCTACTTCATTGAGAGGTTGCTTTGCCAAGACAAGAATCAAGAACTCTTACCAGGAGTCTTATATATTTTCACCTTTGTACCTAGATGTACATGCAGCTTCCATATTCTGGGTTCCGCATTTGTAGAGTCAATCAACCAGTGATGAAAAATATTTGGAAAAAATAGTTGCACCTATGCTGAGCATATAGACTGGTTGTTCTTGTTGTTATTCCCTAAGCTATACAGAACAAATAGACCTACTGACATAGCATCTATATTGCATGAGGCATGAAAGTCATCTAGAGGTCATTGAAAGTTTATGGGAGAATGTGTGCTGGCTAGATGCAAATACTGTGCCATTTTACATAAGGAACTTTGAGCACCCATGGATTTGGGTGTCCCTGGAGGTCCTGGGATCAGTCTCCAGGGGATTTGTTCTTCTTTTGTGATTCTACTTTGTATGTTTACCCATCCAGTCATCAGATAAACGGATGTACTTGGAGAAGTTTCCTATCTACTTAGACCTAATCTTCAATGCATTTCCAAGGACCATGAAGCTGTGGCTTGGCTTGGCTCTTTGGAGAACAAAAAGAAATTATCCTTTGACCAAGGTACTTCAGAATGTACTATTGAATTATTCAGAGTCAATCCAAAATTGTAAAATTACAAGTGACTTGACCTTAACCTTACTTGTCCTTGACGCATGAAAAAGTCACACCACCTGGGAGGCGGGGGTGCAGGCTCTCGTAGCAGAGAACGGAGGAGAGCTCAGGGGTCTTGTCACTGCTCAGGGTGCACCCTGCTGTACTCTTGTTAGTGTGATGTTTTGCTACTTCATGGGAAGATTAATTAAATATGAACATTTCTTATTTTAGTGAGGTGTAATCCTTCATGCATCTCTTTCACCATCAAATTCAAAGTTTAATTGGAGAGGACCCTTGCTTACATGTCAATGGAGGGTAGAAGGAAGGTTTCATTCATCTATTCATCTAATAAATGGTAGTATCAATAAAAATGCAACTTTTTGAGGTTTTTCTGTATGGTCATTTAAAAAAACGAGCATTTCTGTAGGAGTCAAGGTCTTAGTTATTGCCTTCCTTAAAAAATGTTCTGCCTCAATTGCCTGACACGGTGTAGATCTGGGTGGCTGGAGAGGGCATGGTGTGGGGAAGGCCTTCACAATTCTGCCTATTAGCATCCCTGCCCTGAAAGCTGGTGGGTATTTTGGAGGGAGAGTAGCTCTTAATTCGAAGTGATTTTTATTGTCTTAAGTCCTAAGCCTTTACCTATTAAAATGTCCTCTCAGATGAATTTCAACTTTGAAATAATTCCATATTTTCCATGAAAAGATCCACCCCTCTCCCTTTTTCTCCAGGAAGCTGAATTAGAGATTTGGACAATTTTTAAAGTTTGTGCATGATTGATACATCATCAAATAACCAATTTAAATGAAAATTTTCCATTGAATTTACCAGGGGTCATAAAAATTTTCAGAAAAAAAATGATTCATTACTAAGATAAAGAATTAAACACTATTTCTGGAAACTTCCAGATGACTGACGTGTTGGTAGACCAAACATCTGGATGGTTTGTTTTGCTGATCGGCAGTGTGCATCCAGCCCAACTCTCACACTGCATGCACTTGAACAGCTAGCGATGACTTTTCACGGGGCACAGTTCTTTTTCCAACCACAGCAAAAACAGAACACATCTTGCATCTATTCCTTGCATAAATTTCCAAAGCATTTCACTTCTTTCATCTAGTTTGATAAGGAAATGGATAAGACGTGCAGGCAAAGCATTATTTTATCTTACTGGGGGAGAATCTTGGCCAAAGAGGTTAATAAGTGATTTGCCTAAGGTTCCATAAAAAAACTTATGACAAACATAGAACTCCAATTCAGGTCCTAAGTTCTAATGCTTCATGCTCACCATTTTATCCTCCATTCAGATGGGATTATCGCTAGAGATGGATGACTCCACACACTAAAACACCCAGAAAGAACTTTATTTTTTTCAGACTTACAACGTGTCCTAAATCCCAAGGGAAGCCAGGGTGACGCTGGAAAGTGCCCATGAACTCAGAGCAGGGGTGTCAAGGGATAGTGCTCAGTGATTTGCTTTCTAAAGGTAATGTTGAAATTGCCTAAACTTGCTCCTTGCTCAAATTGCCTGACACTAGAAGCTTATTGTTAAAATGAACAGTACTCATAGTATACACGTGACATTGAAAGTATAATTTATTAGAAGAAAACTGAGTTCACACAAGGATAAAGCAATATACCTTTCTTTGGTAACTGAAAAGCACATTTTTCAATTAGACATTCCATTCTAGAATAGATGTGTTCTTGATGGAAGCTTTTGGATCTATACTGCATACCGAGCATATCACAGACAAGAAAGGCAAAGAGTATTTTTTTCCTCCACCAGAATTTTTATTTGAAGAAAACATGAAATATCTGCACATGAAATATTTCCAGGATAATAATAGAAGGAAGCAAAGGTAACAGGTAATTTTAACCTCTGTACATACACATTGATAACTCTTTTAAACTCTGAAGTACTCTATGTAAAAAAATAAATCAGAAACGTGATTATTGAGGTTTACTTAGAGTGGAGAAAATTATAAAAAAAATAAAGATGAGAGAACAGATTGTGTGATGCATTTGCCTGCGGGGGGAAAAAATCTATATTTGCTTTAGGAAGGAAATCATCTGGAGTCGGTACCCAACAGCGAGAATAAAGCACAGTAACAACCGTGATCACACCAACAAAGTTAACACTTGTAATTTTGACAATTTGCAAACAAATGTTAAGATTCATGAAAATGAAATAATTGACACTCCTATGGAAGAATTCTTTGCAATCCATAAGAGGGCTACTGTGAAAGGCACGTGCTTCGTTAATGAATAAGCCAAGCCAGGCCCAGGACAGACTCCATGTCTCAGTGTGGTACCATTTTGCTGTAGCGGTCTGTTGAATGCCCAGTTAACCCTGAGAAATGAGGGAAAAATAATAGGAGATAATAAGGAAAGGGGTTGGGAGAAACAGAGAGTTGTCTGTGAGAGGAGAGAACTGTGGGGGAGCTCAGATTAGCATGTTTCCCTTATCTACAGAAGTAAGAATATGGTGGGAGGCCCAGGCTGTGACCGGACTTAGGCTCAATCAGCAAATATCAAGGCTCTCGCCACCCCTTCCATGGGCTCAGTTAATTGCTAGAGATGCTCACGGAAACAAGGAGACACATTTACTGGTTTATTTCAGAGGACATTACAAGGGATACAGCTGAGCAGCTAGATGGAAGCGATGCTTAGGGTGAGCTTTGGGGAAGGGTGCAGAACTCCCACTTCCTCTCCAGGCCCAGAGTCTTTCAGGAACTGGAAATCCCACAAATGCTGTCCTTTCTGGTTTTCATTGAGACTTTGACAGGAGGCATGATTGACTGCACCTTTGGCCACTGGTGATCAGTCTTCAGCTCCTCTCACACCCTGGAGGGCGGTGCTGAAAGCGCCACCCTCCAATCACAGGGTTGTTTCCCATGGCAACCAGCTGCCCTCTGGTGGCTCTCCTGAGGCTCCCACCACAGTCACCTCATTAGCGCATAGAACAGTGTTTACCATTTTGGAGATTTCAAGGGTTTTAGAAGCTATTTTTCCAGCAAAGGGGGAAGAGGCCAAATATGTTACTTCTGTTACAGGCCAAGATGTTCTATCTGAAAATCAACACAAACAACCCCTAAGACATTGTAAGCCTCATACATTTCAGACCTTCTGGAAGACCAGTGAGATGGATTTGACCTCATCCCTTTTCAGCAATCCTGGAAAGCCTTGAGTGCTGTCAATTAGAAATGGGTTCCAATATTATCAAACTGGAGCTTTCTTTCTATGGTGGCTTCTGCCTCAATTTCTATGCTCCCCCACTTCTGTCCATTCTTGAGATGTGACATGTTCCTTTTTACTGACCTTTGTCTCGCTGTCTGGACCTTTGCCCTGTCTCAGTGGTGTCACCCTGCCTTCCCGGCCTGCCCCTGACCTTAAGGGCACCACCTCTGTTGCTCAGGTGGGCACACGGCCCTGTCTGGCCGCCCAGCCGCCCAATCAGCTGAATTCAGCAAGGGTTGCCAGTGCTCTTCAGAGTTTCCTTAACCAGTCTCCTGTTGGGCTTCTGAAGTGCTCCCCACTTGGGCTGGTGACTCACCCCCTGCCTCTCTTCTCACATACTGACTGCTCTTCTTACAGAGATGCACCAAAGCTCTCCCAGGTCCACCGTCTTCCTTTGCTGGCATCAGGCCATCACTGAGTCCTCATTTCTGCCAGAACCAAGGCTCCCTGACAGCTGAGCATCTGCTCTTTCCCTAGGGCCGCCTCTAGGAGGATGAGTCTTTCTTTATTTTAGTGTAGACTCCTTCACCCGTGTTTTCCTGCTCATTTCCTGCCTGACTGCCTTCAGGATGACTCCACTGGAGAGGTCCCTCTCTTTACTGCCTTCAGCTGTCTGCATCTTCCTTCTCAGCTCTCTCTGCAGTCACTCCTCCCCATCCTGTTCCTAAAACCCTCACCACAAATCCTCCCCAGCTGCTCTTCTGCTTTCAGTTGTCCCTGGTTGGTTCCCCTGGCCTCTCTCTTCCTCCCTTCCCCTCCTAGAAACCTGCTGAGAAGAACCCTCTGCACAGACAACCAGTGGGAAGGAGAGGAGTTGGGCAGGCAGCAGGGACGTCTGTTCAGGCCCCTTTGAAGACAGCTCGTTTCTGAGTTGCTGCCTGGGTGCACAGGAGCCACACATGTTCTAGAACGTGTGCTTGTTTTTCTCCTGTTAGTCTGCCGCTTGTTACAAGGAGCCCTGGTCAGGAACTCCTGGAAGGTGGAGGAGACAGCTCTTTTCACTCCCCTACATTCCCTACTGGATCGTCCTTTCTTAGCTCCTTGAGAATGTGACTCTGACCTTGGTGCAGTGTTGAGTCTCCTCCACAGCCTTCTCTCTGCCAGGGTTGCTTGCTTTTTCTGACCTCCCTCTTACTTTTTACGGCTGTGGACTCTTTGATCCCCTCTTCCCACTTGAAACCTCTTCTCCTGATATTCCAGGATGCCATGATGACTTTCCTTCTCTTTTTCCCATTTTCACTCTGGGAAATAAATTCTGGACCCTCTAAACTACCTTAAAGGTCAGCTTGACTAGGCCCAGATGAGCACAGCATGTGTCCTGTGCACCTGCTTCCTGAGCTGTGGCCACCAGTACTCCTAGGAACCTGCTCTACATCTCCTCTGCCTGCCTGGTTTATATCTGCAATTCATAAGGGAGTTGCAGTCTGATTATTTTCTCCCCCAAAGAGCCTCATTTTCATGTTTTGGGGAAACCTTGAAACTATTTTTTTCCCCCTCTCTTATTTGGGACCACATGCTTAGTCAACAAACTGTAAGACAGATGCTGAGAGCTGAGTCATGATCTGGAAGAAGAAGCAAATTCAAGCAACTGGAAATAAAAGGGGAGGCAGAAAAGAAATTTTCTCCTTTCTACTGATTAAGCAGAAAAGACTTTTTTTCTAGGCCAATACTGCTCTATTCCAGATGACTCAAAAATGATTCTTCATTTTGAACATTGATTATAAAAATATCAAAGTACTGAAGAGTTACAGCTTTTCAGCTTTACCTCAATCCCACCATCACCTAAATGGGCAGAATTTTGCAATTTGAAATCATATTGATCTGGATTTTGCTATGTTCAGAGGCACAGGATAAAAGGGCAAGAAAAGATAAGCACACAGGAAGAAAGAGTCCCCCTGCTCTGGGAGGGAGGGAAGAAGATACGAAGGGGAGTGGAGACCTTTATCCCAAGTTAGTAAGGACCATGGACAAAAAGCAATGAGAAATCAGGGCAAACGGTAGGTAATAAGGTTCAAGGACAGGTGAAGAGAAGCTGAGAGGGAGACACGAGCATGAAAACTCAGTACTAATCAATTACATTGGAACTAGGCAGTCAGAAGAAACATGCTTCACGCTTCAGATCTGGCCAGGCTGCACGATGACATTTCCATCAAAGATGAGCTGCACACGTGACCTGGGCCCCTAAGCTCATCTGCCGGGTGAGAGCACAGCTGCGCTAGTTCTAAGTACACTGTGAAGCTTGTGCATTGACACAACTGCCTATCTGCGCGTTTCTCAGGAGGCAACGCCATCCTTCAGCCAGCTTGACCCCCTCCCGAGAGAGCGCAGTCCCTGGCTGGGGCTTGCTCACCTTCTCCTGCAGACCCACCTGCTGGAACTCCAGATGGGTTTTGCTTTTTTTCCCTTTATTATTATTTTTAAGGTACACAATCAACAGTATAATAAAACACAATCCTGGAGGCATCTTTCCAAAGTACAGCAGTCTGCTCTTAGGACAGACTTCAGCCCAAAGGACAGGTGACTCTTTCTGTAGGGCGCCTGGTGCGCTTTGCCCTCCTCTTGATTTCCAAGCGGGGAATTCTAACGTATGCATCTTACTACTGACGACTAATCTTTCTTCCTCGATTGTTGATCCCCTTCGTTCCTAAAAATCTTATTATGAGCCATCCCCATAAGTCGTCAGAGAATTTACGGACTAACTTCCCTGTAGGCAGCTCTGTTCCATGGACCCTTTCCATGGGGATGGGAGCCACTTAGCCAGGGACAGGGGAATGCCCCAGGTTCGCCGCCAGGGGCCGCTGTGCCCTCGGCGCGCAGGGAGGGCTTCCCCTTGTTCCGCTGAGCTGCAGGGACTCCTCATCTTTCCCCGCCCTCAAAAGCTCTCTACCGTATCTTTTCTTGCATCAGGGGGGCAAGGCAGTGACCAGTTCAGTGTTCCTGAGCAATGGAGAGGACTCCAGAATGAAGGCGGGTGGGAGACCCTTAGTTCTGGAAGCTGAGCCGGGGCTCATGCCGAGCCAAGGTTTGTGGACTCCAAGTCAACTCGGGCCTTTGTTCACAAAATCTAGGGCTTTGTGCGCCCTCCTGTGGCCACGATGCTTACTGCAGCAGCGCCCTCATCTTCATCCTCTGTTCAATTCTTCATGATGATACAACTGTTCTTATAATTGGATATCAAGATTTTTTCCCCCTGAAATAGCCTTGTAATTAGGTTTGATAACGGAAACCAAAGAAAAGATCTTTTATATTTCATTATGTAGGATGTTCCATTAAGAGGCAAGCACTACCTACCTATGCCCTAAATCAGTGTGGTTGATCAATAATCCCCGTCTAGAGGACTGGTATTTTGTCCCTGGACAGGGGTTCAGAAAGAGAAGACGATGTATTGCCCGGACATATAATAAGAAGGGATGGGCTGGGGATATAGCTCAGTTGGTAGAGTGCTTGCCTCGCATGCATAAGGCCTTGGGTTTGAATCCCCTGAATTCTGTGTGTGTGTGTGTGTGTGTGTGTGTGTGTGTGTGTGAAGAAGGGAGATGGATTAGAGGAGTCAGAGGCTTGTGTTAAAGACCTTGGGGGCGGTTTCTTGCTGCAGGGCCATGGCATGTGGATGGAGACTTCCTCCAGGGTCTGCCTGGTCCTGGCGCTTCCTTGCCCTCGGTCACTCCCTCGGACGTCTGCCCAGCTCTGTCCAGTAGACTTGCATTCGTCAACCCTCCTGAATCTAGTTATTAAGGACATAACTGGCAAGAGGTCACGTTATCTTGTTCTTCCTGAGAATTAAAATTAATACTGGGGGCTAAATTGGAGCAATTTATATTCCATGCTTACATAATCATGTCAAAATGAGCCCCAATGTAATGTGTAAATATAATGTGCTAATGATTTTTTAAAAATCAGTCCAATCGAGGTGTTTCCTATTTTAAGGTTCATTGAATTTTCCTTTCCCCTATAGTAAAGGCAAAGCTAACCAATCATATCCTATGCATTCTCCTCAATCTCAGTCTCAAGCCAAAAATGCAGAATGGCTTCTTGGTTGACTTTTCCTTGGTGGTTTTGTGGGGAGCTGGAGTCCACCTGATTTGTCTCCCAGGTTGAATCTCATGGATACTATCCATAATATTATCTATTATGAGAATCTCATGATACTATCTATTATGGTCTATAGGACTTACACCCTAGACCCAAGTCCCTATTTCATATGTGTATTGCATATATGTCACATCAATATATATTTATACACACACACACACACACACACACACACACACACACACACACACACATATTTGGTGCCCAGGATTCAAACCCAGGGCCTCATGCATGCGAGGCAAGCACTCTACCAACTGAGCTACATCCCCAGCCCATCCCTTCTTTTTATATCAATATTTCTCCCAGGCTAGGGTTTTTTACTTTTTTGTTTTCTTTATTTTTTTTATGTTTTTGTTTTCTTTATGTTTTCTTTATCTCTGCAAGGCTTAAATTTTTCAATTTTGATGAAATCGGATTTATCATTCACCCCCTTTACATTTCTTATTTGCTCTGAACCAACACATCTCCCTTCCCCCTTGGTTGCTCAGATTTTCTCATGTTTTCTTTCAGGACTTATATTCTTTTAGCTTCTACATATAGGTGCATGATACATTTCAGATGAATGTTCACAGTGTGGTGTTTGGTAAAGCTCAGTGTTCATTTTTAACAAATGTAGTCAGTTGTTCTAGCAGCGTTCTTTGAAAAATAGTATCTTGTTCCCATTGAATTACCTTGAAACATTTGTCAAAACAAAACAAAACAAAAAATCAATGAGCAAATGTGTGAGACCCCATTTCTGGCCTCTCTGTGCTGTGCCATTGATTTATGAATCCATCCTGCAACCTTGTTAAATTAGCTTATTGTTCTCCACTGACTTTCCCCCAGTATTGCCACACCAGTGCCCACTCCTAAAGCAGCTTGTGCAGCCAGTGCAGTTACCACCAGCCCTTGCTGGGCCTGGGCCAGGCCTGGGACTCTTGTTGCACACCCTGGCACCCCACTCTTTCCTAATGTCACCATGAGATGACCCTCTGGACCACACACACCACCTCCCACCCAGGTTGACAAGCGTATTGTCCTCTCTTCTCCTTCCTCCAGATCAGAAACATCATCTATATTTTTCTTAGGCATCAATTTTAGCCCAGTGTTTAAGTTCAGAGATCTTCCAGCTGTTATCCGGAGGGGGCGACCTTCGTGCAGAAGACAATAGATCCCAAATTCATTGGTAATTGACAATTTTCAGGATCAAAATTTTTCTGATTTATTTTTTATTACTTATTTATTTGTTTAGGGTAATATTTCTTCCCCTCAGGAGATAAACAGAAGAATAAAAGAAATAATAGATTCGAAGGAAATGTACTTGTGATGGAATATACCAGGGCCCACTTTTAAGATATACATCTTAAAACATCTTTTAAGATATGCAGCTGCTGTCCTGCAAAAGAACACTCACAAATAGAAAGACTTCCTAACCTTAACTAAATGGAGGGCTCGGGATTGAGTATGAGAGCTCCCCTATGCAACCTGGAGTGCTAATTTCCTGTCGTAAAAGAAAAAGAACCCATGCAAACAGGATTTATCCTAAAGGGACAGGAAGAGGGATCCTTCTGTGGACTACTGGCAGGTGAAGATCCTCCTGACCTGTTGGATGTTGATCATCATCCAGAGGTGGGTAGCTGGCTTGTTTTCCCTGCATTAATTGAGTTCCCACTATGGGCCAGGTAGCAAGCCAATCAGCACTGAGAATAGAGAGCAGAGAGAAATCCTTCTTTTCCTCCTAACCACCCCGAAATGCAAGTTGAAGGGAACAGTGCCACCTGTCCAATCAGCGAGTCGCTCAGTGCCCAGTACCATCCACCACTGCAGGCCCTGCTGCCTCCCAATGCTCCACCCCTGTCCCCAGCATCCACCAGCCGGGGCATCGGCACTGGGCAGGGGAGCCTCTGTTGGAGGAAGGCAGAAGTGGGCACAGGACTGCTGGCCAGCCAGGAAGCAGAGGCAGGGGCTGTGGGACTCCCAGAGAACCTCTCAAACAGCAGAAGGTCAGTTGTCTTATTTCTTCCATGAAACACTCCTTCCCATTTTAATTTGGGATACAGCTTGTAGTGTATTTTACACACATGTGCGCGCGCGCGCGCGCACACACACACACACACACACTTTATGAGGCTGGTAGTGTCCCTTTTTTCCTTCAGCGATGGCTAAATCAAGGCTGAAGTCACCAGCATGTTACCTGTGAGCTGCAGCAACGCCCTCAGGACCCTGGGGACACTAACATGTTAGTGGCACCAACAAAGTGTGTTTTCCAGCCCTATTAGGAGGTGACCAGTGCCTTTCTCTTTTGTATTAGCATGCAGCATCCTTCTCATTTATTAGGCAATTGTGACACCTGCTGTCAGAAGTAAAGAACTTTCCCTCCTGTCAGGAAGCAGGTTCTTGAGGAAAAGGCAGAAGAATTGCCAGACCACGGAAACTTCTAGGGAAAGATGAGAAGATCACAGTAAAATTTGCCCTGGTTATTACAAGTCCGGTTTTACCCAGGTGGTGTTTTGTGCTAGAACACTGTAAACAGCCCCAGGCCTCTCTTTACCTCCTGTCCCTGATTTTACCGAGGATACAGTAATAAGCCATTTTGTGACCACTAGATGGACAAACACTTGCATTCATCCACCCAACCTTTGGACTGGACCATAGCATTCTCCCCTAGTTTCTGGCTCCCTCTGTAACAGGCGCACACACACATACACACACACACACACACACACACACACACGTAGTTTTAAGCAACTTGACTGAGTTATAATTTATGCTATTACCTGAAAGTGTAGTTCAATAAACTTTGACAAAACGTAACCACTCTCCCAACCAACCCACGGAACATCTCCATTCCCCATTGCATCTCCGTGTCTCTACCCATTCAGCCTCGGTCTCACCCAGGACCCATGCATCACTGACCCGTTTTCCATTACCATAAATTAAGTTTGTCTTTTCTAGAAGAACAAAGGAAATCATGCAATATGTGCTTTGTGTCCAGCATCTTTCACTCACAAAATGTTGAAGAGATTCATACACTGCTGCAGTTACTATTGCTGAATAAGTAGTTTCTTCAAACTCGTGGCATTAGTCAGTTTCTGTTACTATAACAAATAAATGAGGTGATCACTTGTAAGAAGAAAACGTTGGCTTTGGCTCATGGTTTTGGAGGTTCCAGTCCATGACTGATTGGCCTGATGGCTTTGGACCTGTGGTGGCACACCATGGCAGGAACACGTGGAAAGGAAAACTATCCACTTCTCGTAAAGAAGACAAAGACACCAGGGTCCCACAACACTCCTGGGTCTGCTAGCTTGCAAATTAGTTATTCTTCTCTTTCTAGTTAGTTACGTTTTGGATCTTTCTTCCTTTTTTAATGTATTTACCATGATAAATTTCCCTCTTGTCTGTCTCTGTCTCCCATGAGTTTGGGTATGGGTTTTCCTTTGCATTGGTCTCAGTACATTTTCTGATTGCCTTTGCATTGGTTGTTTTAGAGGGTGGGGCTTAACAGCCATACAATTGTGGGGTTTCCAGTTTACTTTTTGCTATCATTTTTCTAGTTTCATTATATTGTGACATGGGAAGATACTTGGTATGGTTTCAGTTTTGGGTTTTTTTTTGTGTGTGTGTAAGATTTGTTTTCAGGATAAACATGTGGTTTATCTTGAATAATGTTCTGTGTGCACTTGAGAAAAACCCTTATAGAGTGTTGGATGGAGTAATTGGGTGGAGTTTTCTGTATATGCATGTTAGATCCAGTTGGTCTGCGGTGATGTTCAGGCCCTGGGTTTCCTGTTGGTCCCTCGTCATGGAAAGTGGGGTACAGAAGTCTCCTGCTATTACTGTCAAGCTATCCACTTCCATTATGCTTCCTGTATTTACGGGCTCTGGCGCATGATGTTTACAGGCGTCATATTATCCTGCTGGGTGGACCCTTCCACTGTTGTTGCTTGTGTGTGTAAAGGAAGTTTCCTGTGGAAGTCATACAGTTGGACCCTGTTTTGGGTTTTGTTTTGTTATTTATCTATCTATGATTGAGGAATTTATCCCATTTATACCAAAATAATGACGGACTCACTGTTGTCATTTTGGAATCTGTTTTGTCTAATAGATTTTATTCTTAATTGCCTCCCTTACTGCCTGTGTTTGGGTTAAATTGATTTTTCTTTTGTAGTAAAATGTTTTGATTCCTTGTGTATATAATCCACAGTAATTTTCTTTTGTTTTTCCCTGGAGATTACATGTATAATATTCTAAAGCTATAACAGTCTAATTTAAATTAATATCAACTTTATATTTCTTCCTTCCTCTCATGGTATATAATTGATAACACAAGTAATTAGATCATTATACAGAATAAACCCATTACCAGAGACTAATAATTGTTTTATGTTTTTCATTTTAAATCCCATAAATGAATAAAAACTGGAGTAATGAATTAAAATTATAATTCTCATTTACGTGAGAATATTTGGTTATACTAAAAAGTTTGTTAATGTATGGCCTCAATGATTCTTCTTGGAAACATTTTAATTCTATGAATATTTGGAAAATTTTTATGCATTTAATCTGAAAAGATTAATGAGATCTGCAGTTAGTATAGTCAAATATTTAACTTATCACTTGCAAATTTAAATTACCTTCATTTATCCTATATATAACCTTCAACAAAATCCCTCAGTGTAGAACTAGTACAAATAAATATCAGAGCTCGCTGCTTAACTTATGGATCTCTTTCTGTCTTTGTCTTTTTATGTCTATTTCATCTCTTCTTCCAACTTATTATCTTATCTACACGAACCTACTTATTTGTACATAGTTTTTTTTTAAGTTTAAGATAACTCACAGGGGCTGGGGCTGGGGCTCAGTGGTAGAGCGCTCCCCTAGCATGCACGAGGCACTGGTTCGATCCTCACCACCACATAAATGTAAAATAAAGATATTGTGTCCACCTAAAACTTAAGAATAAACATTTTTTTAAAAAAAGATAACTCACAATGGCACGTGATGTGCAAGAATAAAGCATAAATATGAAAGAAGAAGAAAAGTGAACCTTGGGTTTTTAATATTCATTATTATTACTTTTACTCCTAATATGCATAAGAGGTGTCCTGGATGAGAGTGAGGTTAGTTACCAGTATTTTCATAATGACAACACTGCCCCCTTGTGGCAGCTCTTACCCTGGGATGACACACTGACAGCCAGATGGGAAGACCCCCTTTGAGAGGGCCAGACACTCCCTAAGCAGGGATGGGGAGATCTGGGTTTTCTTTGCTTGCATCTAGGAGAAGGCCCAGTGCTTCTTTTACTTTTAACAGAAGAAGGAGGAACAGCCTTTGCTCCTCTCAGACAGAATGAAAAAGACCCTGGATTTTCACTCTAATCTTTTGGGATGTAAAAATACACTCACCGAAGTCTCCAGCTTTGCTAGGCTGGGTTAAGTCTCCAAGGTCCTGGGACTCCTACCTACAGTTAGGCACACTCCTCTGGATTCCCCCAACCACCACCTTATTGTAAATCACCTCCAAGCCTTGCTCTCAGTCCAGGGTATGTAATATGTTTAAATTTTATTCAGAAAGTTCTAAATCTTCAGAAATTTGAAAATAATTTTTATGCATCCCACAGAAATCTAACAGCAAACCCATGAAATCAATACTAACGAGAAAAGTAGATCTAAATACTGCTGGTAAAGTCCTTGAAATTCTCTTTTGGAGTACATCCCAGAAATCCACTAGTTTCTGAGTTAACTGACTCTCTAGGATCAAATGTATCTGCATATAGACCTGTGGATGTACACACAGGAAACAAAGGTGTAAAGCAAATCCACCATTCTTACTCCAAAGGAAAAAAGTGACTACATTGTTTGTTGGTTTTGTTTTGGTTTTGCATCCACTTGGGAAGTTAAAATAAGCTTCATAGAAACAGAGGACCCAAATATTCTGTCTGTAGATTAGAGAGAGCTTCACTGGGTTTACTGAAAAACGCTCTTTCAGTAATTCTACTCTTTGAGAGTGCTTCTTACAGAGCGCGTGGTTGAAGTCAGATTTATTATTATTAGGAACAGAACATTTTAGAGCTAGGAAAAAACTTTCACTACCTAACAACCTTAATGGATTTGGAGCTAATTTTAGAAAAACGGACACACATCGATCCTGGTGCTGATGAGGTTTGTGTTTCTTTAGATATATATGCTCCCATCACCTTTCTGTTTTTCCAGTTACTCAAATGACATTTCTAACTGGTCTGAATCAGAAGTTTCCAAAGGAGAAATGTGTTTGGGTTTAACAAAAAGATTATGTACCTTTGCAAGAGGTCGATGTGGTCTTCTGACCAAACCCGGACCTTGCAGGAGAGATTGAGATGGAACCCTTATGCTTACTTAGGACCTGGGTGGTACTGCAAAGCTATTGGTTTGCTGGTCTGAGAAACCCCAGCAACACCAAACCCACTGCACAGAGGAGGACCCAGGTTCACGAGCGCAGGAGGAAGCACAGTCATCTTTTGGAAGCTTTGGAGGATTTAACATTTAGCTGTGTGTGCGGGCTACAGTAAGCGCTCAGTCAGCGAAAGACGATGTTAGTAAAGGTCACTAATAGGGGTTGTGTTCATTTTGTCGGATCTCAGAGGTGATGTCTAGATTTTCTTGATTTTTCCATAGGGCCATTTTTCTTTTCCTTGCTCTTTTCATTGGCCCGTGTGTGTGTGTGTGTGTGTGTGTGTGTGTGTGTGTGTGTGTTCGCCCGCCCCTCCCCATGGGTGTGTGTGCAGTGCTGTTACAGAGCTCTTTGAGAGGTCTCTACTCCTTCTGCTCTCCAAATTCTCCTTTCAGTTCTTCTTAACTAAAATGTAACATAAGAACCTTCGAGGGACAAAAAATAATAATTCAAGACAGAAATATACTCTTGGGAAAATGATTCCTGCCCTTCTCTGCCATGGCTTCCATGTAATAAAATAGCCAGTTCCAGATGCGGGCGTGTAATTATAGAAGGTCTGCTCTAGAAGGGGATCCTGAAGCAAAGCACTACACGGCTGTCCGTTTCAGTCTGATGCTTATTTCCTTGGAGTTTAACCTGCCTAGCATTAATTTTTTCAACATAAGTTTGAGAATCTCTTTTATTTGTTCTTTTTAGTTATACATGACAGTAGAATGTATTTTCACATATTATACATACATGGAGTGTAACTTCCCGTTCTTGGGGCTGTACATGATGTGGAGTTACTCTGGTCATGTATTCCTATATGAACATAGGAAATGATGTCCAATTCACTCTACTGTATTTTCTATTCCCAACCCTCCTTCCCTTCGTTCCTCCTTGTCTAATCCAATGAACTTCTATTCTTCCCCACCCCATCCTCCTTATTGTGTATTACAGTCCCCACATCAGGAAGAACATCCAGCCTTTGGTTTGAGAGGACTGGCTTATTTCACTTAGCTTGATAATCTCCATTTCCATCCATTTACTGGCAAATGCCACAAATTCATTCTTCTTTATGGTGGAGTAATATTCCAATGTGTATATATACCACATTTTCTGTATCTATTCATCTGTTGAAGGGCACTGAGGTTAGCTCCATAGCTTAGCTATTGTGAATTGAGCTGCTATAAACATTAATGTGGCTGCATCACTGTAGTATGCTGATTTTAAGTCCTTTGGATATATATTGAGGAGTAGGATAACTAGGTCAAATGGTGATTTAATTCCTAGTCTTTTGAGGACTTTCCACACTGCTTTCCAGAGTGGTTGCACTAATTTGCAGTTGCAACAGCAATGTATTGAGTGTACCCTTTTCCCTACACCCTCACCAACATTTATTGTTACTCATCGTCTTGATAATTGCCAATCTGACTGGAGTGAGATGAAATCTCAATGTAGTTGTAATTTGCATTTCTCTGATTGCTGGAGATGTTGAACCTTTTTTCATATATCTTTCTACCTTTGTATTTCTTCTTTTGAGAAGGGTCTGTTCAGTTCCTTTGCCCATTTATTTATTCAATTATTTGTTTTTTTTTTTTTTTTTTTTTTTTTTTTTGCTTTTTGTTGGTGTTTGTTTGTTTGTTTTGGTGTTAAGTTTTCTGAGTTCTTTGTATACCCTGGAAACTAAAGCCTGATGACAAAGGTATTTTCTGTGCTACTCAGCAATGAGAGGATGGAATAGTAGAACCTTATAAACATATTCTCTAAGAGACCTGAGCTTGCATGAAGCTCCACCATTTGCTGATTGTCTTTAAATTTCCCTCTTGAGTCTCGGGTTTTTATTTCTAAAATGTCTCAATAATAGCCATAACACTGATTGTTAAAACTGAATGACTAAGTGCCTTATAGAAGCCAAAGCTCCGAGTATCAGTTTTCTTTCATCCTGGCTGGAGGGGTTAATTCAAACCTGAATCCAATGTGTGCATTCTGACCTAGGGAATCTCTGGGTGCCCAAGTACCCTCCGAAACTCTCCCTGGTGTCAAAGTTAGCAGTGGGGAGTTCCTGGCACAGGCTTGAGGGCCTCCTTGGCCTCTGACCCTTGAGCAGTGAAGTGCTGCCACTCCAGGCACACAGAGATCCAACTGTGCCGGAAGGTACACTTGTGGGTGAGTGCGATCTGCAGGCCCTGAATGGGCAGATCACAGAGATGCCCTTGCTTTCTTTTCTACTTTCAGATGAAAAACATGATGGATGTCCCAGCCATCTCAGATTTTAATATGACCCTGGCTCCCAGCATTTGATAGTCCACAAATAACCAGGGAACTCTGGGGCTTTTAAGCAGTCTTGGGTTTACACTATGGAGACCAGGAGTGGTCCAAATTTTACCAGAAAAATGAAGGTTGCCGTGAACACTTTCAGTCACAGTAACAAGCGAGAGTGATAAAGTTAAGATAAAATAATCAAATTATTGAACTCCCATTTGAGTCTGTATCTGTGAGTATAGCATGCTTGGACTGGTGGTGTTAGACCCTGCACAGGACAGACGGATAGGAGCCACAGATTCTGTCTTCCAGAAGCTTGCACATATTTCCAAAGATAAAGTTTTCAAAGTTTTCCTAATAATTCCTAATTTTACTAATCACTTGCAAATACTTTGGAACAGTCATAGGCAGAGACAATGTGACTTTACAGATATGACTTTAAGATCTAAGCCAACAATTAAACTTAACACCCAGACCTGACTGCGACTAGTCCACACCAAGAGGTAAAGAGAAGAGGGGACCCTCCCTCCAAGCTGCTCACCACACACTGGCTACCGACTGCTGGGCACAGGCGGGCACAGTGTTAGCACTCGGGGAAGAGAGACTGGTGTCATGAAGACCATGGGGCCAGACCATGGAGCTCTGCGTTCTAGAGAGGGACTGACCATATCGTCAAGCTGAAGGAGAAGGGCATGGAGCGAGACTACCCCAAAGCCACCACGGAATAACGAGGGCTTTCTGAGTTCCGCTCAGTCAGCTTTGAAAACGTTGCTTCAGCTGAAACCGTAGGCAGATGAAAGGCGAGTTGTGTGGGAGAACCCACCCAGTGTGACCATCAAGGGGTCAAGGGTGCCAAGAACTGGGCTGATCACCAAAAGGTCATTTGACTAATGGTAAGGTCCCTTCTCCCTTTCCGTGGATGGCTATAAAATAGTTTGCAGATCGCAACTGGACATGTCTTAAGTTGGTCTCAACATGCTGCTAGGAAATCCTCCCCAGGAAGTCAGAGGAGTCTAGAGTCTCAGAAACTCGTTTATGAGACTCGGGTTCTTGAAAATAAAATATAAACTAAAAGGACAATATGGTTCCATGAATAACTTTCACTACAAGTCGCTACTGAGAGTCTACCCATGTGTGAGGGATGGTTCTGGGCATTGGAGATGATGACTTGATAGTAGACAAAAATCTCTGCATAGCATTCCAATACCTGTAGATGGATCATCCCTCCGCAATGGGGAACCCAAGGAAGGCATCCTGGGTGACTTGGTCAGGGTGCAAACATCGTAGGGTGACCTTCCATAAACCAGAGGTGGGTGAGGTTGCTGCTGGAGTGACTCAGTGTACAGGGTCACAGAAGACTCTGTATCATTATTCTAGCACGCTCTAAAATAATGATACAAATATATGACTTGCCAAGTTCAAGGAACGCAGAAATAGCTCCTTGCCGTCACTACAGAGTAAATGTGAGAGTGGAATAGCCTCCTATTATCATTATCAAGCATTAATACTGTACATTAATTATATGGCTACACTTTGATGGGAGTGGCAGTGCAGTAGGCTTTTATACACCAGCATCACCACGAATATATGAGCCATGTGTTGTCACCCTGAAGGGGTGGCTTAGAGAGAATGATGAGAAGGACAGGGATGGTGGTCCGTGTTAACTCTTGGAGAACATTTTGAAAACCACTGAGGTTGCTGGAGCGGGATTTGAACTTCAGAGAGTTAACACGACATGTTTGTAGATGAAGGAAGTTAGACCTGGATTCCTCGCCTGTGGACATTCTCTAGGACGGAGGGGAGGGAAGATGAAGGAGGGACCCTGCCTGCTGCTGTGAGGTCCTTGAGGAGGGGAGAGGCTGGGGCCTCGTGTTGTGGTAGAGATGTTGCTGCTCCCTGAGAGCATGGCCCCTCAGCCACGGTCACTGAAGCAGTCAGAGGATCTGGGCACAGGAAGGTGGCAGACACAGTCGGGAGCTTGCCCTTCTGATGGTCTGTTTCTTCAGTGGATCAGAAGGAGGAGTTCATCACTGATACTAGATACCAGGAGGGGAGTGGGAGGGCGCAGGGGTGAGGGGAGGATGGGACGCTGTTCTGCAGGAAGGTGGGACTTAGGGAAATGTGAACGCCTTCTCCTGGGGCCTGCTCATCCACGCAGGGGATATCAGATCAGACTGCATCTCACGTGCTGTCACCACGAGGACTTCAGTCTCCACTGTGTAAGCCACTTTGCTCTCCCAGAAGCCAGGGGACTCCTTCCTCAAAGCTGTAGTGAAACCGAATGAACTTGAAAGTGAGAAATAACATCCACTCTCTGACGAAATTGATTGCCGTACATATGCTATGAATTCTTTTTTGTTCATTATCTTACTTAATTTACATACTGATCCTGTGTAGAAATCACTATTGTTCCCACTTTACAATGAGGCCACCGAAACTCTAGAAATACTAACTCGTTTAATGTCCTTAGCTAAGGAATGCGATTACTGGGATTTAAGGGTGAAATTGTACCCCCTGCTAATGCTGGGTCTGCCACTCCCCAGGAATAAGATCCTCCCTTCACGTAACAGCCTGACTCGGTTTTTTTAAAAAAACTTCTTGTTGCATTTATTACAGGAGATTTACTGTGCAGGCTAATTAATAAATTCATGATATTCCATTTGCAAAATGGAAACTGTGATAGTGATAAAATGCCCTTGATTTTTCATAATCATATTTTATCTTTTATTTTTTTCAAGTGAAAGTTTTTGCTTATAATAGAGGAACTCTAAGAAAAGGAGGTGGGGAGGAAGTAAAAACATGGAACCGAACACCTTAATATTAAAAAAGACTTTAGACATCAAACATGACAACAATCTCAACTTATAAATAAGGCATCATCGGGGCCCAAAGAAATCAGTAACTTGCCGAAGGAAGCTGAATTACTTACAGGAGAACACAGAGTTCCTGGTTTTGAATGTGGTGTTCTTTTCAGTGCACTTAAAATGTAATTAGTAGGCTGCGATTGACTTCTGAACCTACCAAGAGAATTACAGGTTGACCTCAACTAATGTGGCTTTGAACTACTGTAGAATATTTCTTTAAAGTCAGACAGAAATATCTAATTTTTAACCCCATGTTAGATGTGCAGTTGACAAACACTTCCTCCATTCTGTAGCTTCTCTCTCTACTCTGGTGATTATTTCCTTCGCTGTGCAGAGTTTTTAGATTGACATCATCCCATTAGTCTCTCTTTGCTTCTGTTTTAGGGTCTTATATAAAAAGACCTAAATAGTCTGGAATATTCCCCATTTTCTTCTAGTAGTTTCAGGTCCTATAAGTTATGTCTTTTTTTTTTTTTTTTTTGAGTTGATTTTTTTTTTGTCTGGTGAGAGGGTCTAGTTTCATTCTCTACATACAGATGTGCATCTGCACAGAGGTACAGGCGCTCACTTCCCGGCTTTCTGTTCTGTTGCCTTGCTCCACCTACATAAAATGGTCCACCTATCTTATGCCAATGTGGGATGTTAACACTGCTGTAGCTTTCTGGTATGTTTTGAAGTCAGGTAGTGCAATGCCTCCTGCTTTATTTTATTTTATTTTTTTATGATTGCTTTGGCTATTTTTTTGTTTCCATATGAATTTTTGAATTACTTATTCTAGTCTGTGAACACTATCTTGGGTGTTTTGATAGGGAACGCACTGTGGACCTTTTCTCCTGATTGATTCTTCCTAACATAAATACGGGAGGTCTTTCTACTTCTAAAAAAACTTCTCTTTAACTTCTTTCAACAGTGCTTGTAGTTTTCACTATAGAACTGAAAGACCTAAGCAATCTCATTCTACTTGGGACCTCATTTGACTCTGAAACTTAATCTCTGACCTATTGTAGTCCTAAAGTCAGGAAAATACTACAGAAAAGCTCTGTGGAAACAGTTCTCGGAAAAGCCCAGATGGTGATCACCTAAGATAAGCCAAGATATCCACATATCTGGCATTTGCTGGTAAATGGATGGATCTGGAGACTATCAAGCTAAGTGAAATAAGTCAATTCTCAAAAGTCAAAGGTTGAATGTTTTCTCTGATTTGCAGAAGCTAATCCAAAATAAGGGTGCTGATTTAAAAAAAAAAAAAGGATAAAAGTAAGATTAGATGAGTCGACAAAGGGGAAGAAAAGGAAGAGAGGAGGAATGGGATAGGGAAAGACAGTGGAATGACTCTGACCTGTGTACATATGTGAATATACCACAGTGAATCTCAACATCATGTACAGCCCCAAGACACTAATTTTTAAAAAGTAACCATAAGTAAGTAACAGAAAGATCAGTAGAGTAGAGAGAAGGGGAACAGGGGGTGGGAGGAAGGGAGGGGAAGGGGAAATACTGGGGACTTTTATAATTATGCCATACTTTATTCTATTGTCATATTCTATTGCCATACTTTATTCTATTTTATTCATAGAACTAAGAAGAATGAATAAAAAAAGGAAAGAAAAGAAGGTTTCAAGAGCTTGCTCTTCAAGTTGCCAGCTAGGAGAGTGGAGTGGGGTGAGGAACAGAGAAGAGAAAGCTGAGGAGGGCAGGCCTGAAGAGGTATCTGGGTGGTGAGAGATCTAAGGAGAAAGAGGGCAGAATCTGGGCACGGCAGGAAGCCTCCGGACACGTGCTGTTGAGGATTCTGTAAAGGGTTCACACCAATGGCAGTGAGGATCTGCACAAGTCAAAGTCTCCCTCCTGGTGGACACCAGGATAGGAGTCCACTGAGCACCTTCTGGGAGAGGTTGCTTGGCTAATTCACAGCAGGGGGTGGAGTGGGGCCGAGCAGATGGGAAGGGAACAACACACTCTCATAGTTGCTTAATCTTCTCTGAAATCTGCTTTTGTCTGACATTTAGACTCCAGGGAGTTCCTTTGATATGGAAATCTGTTTCAGGGTTCATTGTTTTATTTAAAAAGCTTTGTATGCTTTAGTGAGCCCATTAATTTAAATACAGAAAGCAGGGACCTGAGAATGAGAATAAATTATAGACTTTTATAAAATGTTTTCTACCATCCCAGGCCAATGACCCAGTGGAGTTCAGAATGGAGGGATAATGTTTTTTCAAAAGATTGATCATGCAGCGATTGTGAGAAAGAAGAATTCTCTGCCTCCATCAATAAAGAGATGTCCTGATATGTAACTTAAAAGAATATGGAGCAAGGCAGAACTTTTCTGATTCTCACTTATTATGTGGCTCAAATAAGTTGCAGAACTTTTTGTGAATTCTGTTAAAGTTATGATTCGCTAAAGAGTTGACCATAACTTGCTCAATGATGTCAGACAAATGGCTGAAAGCCATATTGGTTAACATGAACTATGAATAATTAAGATGCCATGGCTAGTATTCTAAAAATTGATTTATTCTGTTTTCCACGATTTGAGTGTAATAAGGGAGAACCCAAATGTATTTCTCATCATACAACTTAAAATGTTCAACTGTCACTGTGCATGAAGTTGCTAGTTTCTAAGGAGGTTTGTTTAGTGAAGGGCCATCAACTGAGCTGATAGATGGTCAAAAATTCTAGTGGTAGAAACGATCATTAGGTTAAAGTGGTTTCACTGGTATATTCTAAACTTCTGGGAAGAGGGGATATAGTCAGATAATAATCATGATGCAAATTAGTTTAGTAATCCTTTTCCTTAATTCATAGCAAGTGTCTATATGCAAGACCCTGATAGCTTCTTGGTGGTGCAATACCCAAACACAAGGGTTTCCTGGAACTTGCCTTTTCTAGAGCAGACAAATGCTCAAATAATTGGACAAATCAGTGGTTTACAAACCAACCTAAGTTTTCAGAAGGAAAAGTATCTTGTTTCACAAAGAAATATGGCTGTAGACTTGGGGGTTAGGGAGAACTTTCTTGAGATAGTGACCCTAGAACTGAGAACTGAAGGATGGGGAGTGAATTTGGCCACAAGGAGGAGAGGAAAAGACTACAGAATGTGTCCCGTGTCCCTTTAATGGGAGAAAGGGTTGAATTTTGGAGTAAAGACAGACATCCAGAGAGGCTGGAGCTCAGACAGAGAAAAAAAGAATAATAACAGTTGAAAACATGAAAGTACCCACACTGAAGATTCATATTTAAATACTCCTTAAAATATTCAACATTCATCGACTTTTAATATGCAGGAGACATTGCTTTTAAGTGATGCACATGAATTACTTCATTTATTCTTTACAACCGCTACAAATTAGATACTATTGTTTTCCTCATTTTGGGAAGAAAAAAAATCTTAGGTGCAGAAAAATCGGATATTGTCTAAAATCTAGAGGTAGGAAGGTTAAGTGCTGGGAATTGAACCCAGGTGAAGGGGCTCTGAGTGGCTATTTTTATCTACTTTATAATTTCCCTCATAATTATAATAATAATAGTTTATTTTGATGAAGTGCTTTCTCCATACCAGATATCTTTCCAAGTTTGAAAATGTATTAATGTCTTTACTGAATAAAAATCTGTTGGCAACCTGTTGTTCCAGGCACTGATGATATGGTGGTAAACAAAACACAGAACAGACACCATATTGTCCTCCCAGACACTCCTTATATTTTAAGGAGTGGAGGGGTTTGGGGAGGAAGGCGGAAAGTGCTGGGGAGTGGTACTGTGCGCATGCCTGAGTATCTAACAGTAAGTGCCATCAGTATGTGCAACTATAGGGCACCAATAAAAATGTGGGAAAAGCAATAAAATAATACAAAAAATCAAAAGTAAATAAAAAAATAAGTACATTTCTGATGGTGACTAACGCCAATCAACCAAGGGCCCTGCAGTGCCAGCACGGACATGGAAAGGTCTATTTGGCACAATGTGCTTGGAGTAGACCTCAGTTATGAGATGATGTTTGCGCAGAGACCTGAAAGGAGAGAGGAAGCAAGCACGTGACTATCTTCAAGGAGAGTGTCCCTGGCAGAAGGTACAGCAAGCCAAGACCCTTGAAGCGGAATGTGCCTGGCATGCTCCATAAATACGCATGGGCACACAGTAACTGGCTCTGAGTGGAGAGGGAGGGGGATGGTAAGATGTGAAGCCAGAGAACATCAAGATAAACCATGTAGGTCCTGGAGGCTATGACAGGACCGTGGCTAGCACTCTGAGAGGGGAAGCCATTGAAAGGGTCAGAAGAATCACATAAGTGGTGCATCTGGAAGAGGCACAGAGAACACATGGCGAGGGACCAAGAGTAAAACTGTGAGATAAGTGAAGAGGTGATTTCAATAAACTAGGGTAGAGATGATGGTGTCTTGGATCAGCACAGTAGAAGTTAAGTGTGGGAGGTGGTGAGAACCTTGATGTCATTTCAGGATAGAAGCAACTAGATTTGCTGACGAGGGTGCAGCCAACTGTCAGGAAAAGAAGGGATCAAGGATGATTCCTGAATAACCAAGTATGGAGTTGCAATATCCCAGATAGGAAAGTCTGTGAAAATACCAGGTTTGGAGGATGAGAGCAGGATTCAGACTTTGTGCTTGTGTTTGAGATCTCGACTAGACCTTCAAGTGGAGAGGTTCTGAGTCTGAAATTCAGAGACCAGGTTAGATGGAGAATTTGGAGGTCATCATTTTATACAGGAATGTCTAAAGCCAAAAGATGGCAAGAGAACCACCTCCTTTGGTGAGAGAGAAAAGTTTCAAGACTTGAGCCCTGGGAATCTGGAGCATTTAGACACTGTCCTGAGGAGGCGAGTCAAAGAAAGAAGACTAAGACGAGGCAGGAAATAGCATGGAAGAGATGCACTGCTTACAAGGAGCTAAGCTCTTTCCAAAAGATGGAAATGGGCTAGGAGACGTGGTGCTCACCTGTAATCTCAGCTAATTAGGAGGCTGAGGTAGGAGAATCACAAATTCCAGGCCAGCCAAGGAGAATCAGTGAGATATAAAATAAAATAAAGTAAAGTAAAGTAAAATAAAGGGCTGGATACACAGTTCAATGGCAGAGCACTTGCCTCAAACCCCAGAACCTCAAACACAAACAAAAAAAGATACAAATATCAGTTCTATCAAATCCTGCTAAAAGGTAAAGTGAGTGAGTATTGAGAATGGACCACCAAATTTTGCATGGCTCAAATCACTGGTAACACCCACAAGATCTGATTTGTTGAGTAAGATAAACTGACAGGGACTGGAGACCAACTGTGGGCTCATTCATTGAGAAGTTTAATAATTGTTAAAAGAAGCCAAGAATGGATAGTAGCTGGGTAAAAGGGAGAGTGACATTAAAAATAAATAAATAATTTTATTAAAGGATAGAAAAATGTTCACAGTGATGTATGCATATATTAATTGAAATACAGATGAGTCAGGAAATAACCATTGATTTGGGGCTGGAGGAAGGAATAGAAGTGAATACTTAAGTGGTGCATAAACTTTCAAATAAGGGATGGCACATCCATAGAAAACAGGAAGCACACAGACAGACCATCAGGGCACAGGTATTGATTGACAGCAAGGTAGCAGTGGTAATGGAGAAAGTGAGAGCTCTTCTGATGGCTTGTTTCTCAGTGAACGAGCAAGGCAACTAGATAAGAGCAAAGAAGAGAAGATTGAGAGATTTGAGGACAGAAGAAAGAGTGTAAAATAGCCAACTGAAAGAGTGGACAGTGAATGAACCAGGAAATAGAAGATTGTTTGTCGCACAGATTAATTTACTTCTCATGTCAGCCCCATGAGATAAATATTATTATGCCCATTTTATAAAGGAGAGAACAGAAGTATAGAAATATTTCACTTCTTGCCTGAAACCACAAACTTAGTGACATACAATACAGCTTTGGGAACTTTAAAGTCTACTGGGTCTTTCTGCTAGCATCAATGAAAAATTACTGAAGCATTTTTTAACAGGGATTTGACATAATCAAGTTGGTCCTTTGAGAAGATCTCACTTGCTAGACTTTGTCTTAGACTAGGACAAAGACAGAAAAGATAGAGAGAAGGAGATGGGATTTTTTTTGTAGGTCAAATAAACAGCCTTAGTGATGGAAGGATTGTGAGAGATACAAAGATGGTAATGACTTTGAGAGTTGTCATGCTAAATGGAGGGGGATCAGTAGCTGAGACAGAGATTCAGTGGTGGGGGTGGGGGGTAGAACTTTAAGTCCTGCTCATGTGGAGCTTGTGTCTCCCAAATAAGAAAGTTGAATAGAAAGTTGGCTGTAAAAGTTTGTTGTTTAGATGGCTAGAAACATAAAATCTGAGGCATAGAGCAGAAAGATAACCAAACCATATCTGAACACGAGATGGTTTGGGAATGAGCATAATTAGAGGAAAAGAGGGTATAGGATAATACCTGGAGGAACTCCAAACTTAAAGGCTAGATAGAATGGGTATGTTTACCAGTTGCCGGAAAACTAGGAAAAAGGTAAGAAGTCTGTTATGTCAAAGGAGCTAAACATAATATTTTTATATAAAGGGTAGTAAAAGGACAAGTAAGATGAGGAACTAAAATGCCCACTGGATATAGACACAATGAAACCACTAGAGACATTAAGCCACTCATTCAGATCATAATAAAGGTAGATGCCATCCTGAAATGTAGCAGCAGGAGTTGGATATAAGAAAAGAGCCTCAAGTTGGGCGCAGTGGTGCAAACCTGTAAACCCAGCAGCTTGGCAGGCTGAGGCAGAAGGATCATGAGCTGAAGCCAGCCTCCGCAAAAGTGAGGGGCTAAGCAACTCAATGAGACTCTGTGTGTAAATAAAATATAAAATAGGGCTGGGGATATGGCTCAGTGGTCGAGTGCCCTGGAGTTCAATCCCCAGTACTACCTCCACCAAAAAAGAAAAAAAAGTGGCTCAGAAAGTCCTGGTAAGACATAATAGCAGGATTGAGAATTAAGGATAGGATTTTTCCAAAAGGGGAGTTTCAAGCTTGTTTAAATCTCAAAAGGACACTTGCAGTTGGCATGGATTGCTTCAGTTGGTGGGAATACTGGGGAGACATTGCGAGTTGCAGGAGGGACAGAATCCTAAATGCAGACCAAGGGCTGGTACTAGCAGGGGAAGTTCTCCTCTAACACCTCAGGGAAGCCAGACCTTATAAAGAGCTTCACCCCAGTCCTTTGTACACTCGGCTATCCGTATTTTCTTTTTTGTATTAATTTGAAACTACGCTATGTTGAAAGGCAATTCACACCTTTTGTTATATGTTTTGCATACACATCTGGAGTTTCTGTCTTTTATGTGATCTATGACATATACAAATTTTCAATGTTTTTATCTTATTTAGTAAATGTCCCCTTATGGCTTTTACCTGTGGTCATCAACATGGCTGGGCTTCACCTTCTTCAACCAAACTAGATATCATCCTTCAATATGTTTTTTTTTTTTTTCTAAAACATTCCTGTTCTTTTCACTTTTGAAGTTTTAGTAGATCTAGAATCATATTCTGTTAGGCATGAAGTAGGAATCTATGCCAAGCCACCTCCACCACCACCTCAGGGGTTCTTTAATTAGCACACGCTGTCCAGCCCTCAGGTTTTGGCCTCAAGCATTCTAGCAACTTGTGCAACTTGGTCAGGAACACTTCCTTGTGCCAGATCAAAACTGCCCATCTAGCTGTTAGGCTCTGCATCCTTGCGGTAGACCAAGGACGAGGAGCAGGGCACAGCTCTTCTCAGGTGCCGGTGCCCCTCTTCCACCAGGACCGTTCAGAATGCTCCCCAGGTCTATATTTTTGATGATTTTACTCATTTCTCAGGTCAAAGGTATGTCTTACTCTTTTTGTCAGGGTTTTCTGGTTGTACTATGAGGCAATATCTCTTTAGCCACAAAGTTTATAGTAAATAACAAGAACAGTAGCTATGCACAGGTGATTTTGCTGAGAACCGTTAGTGTAGAACTTGGACTAGGTTATGGCTAATCCTGAGGTTTGATGACTCTATGAAATTCCATATCACTCTTAAGCACTCTGACCCATAGTGGATATTCACCAAATACCTATAATAACGCGGGACTGTGCTAGCCATTAGTCACATTGTACATTAGAATGTTTAAATTCAATAGTATCTTCTCCACTTTACAGATAAGGGACATGCGAGTAGCGTTTACAAATCAGAGAGCTACTCATGATCACACGGCTGTTAAACTGGTGAAAACTTGATTTGAATCAGAGCATGTTCCAAAACGTGCATGCCTTCTCCTCTTTATAGCTCTTTAAGGTCCCAGATCACCTCACAGGTGACTATCAATGTGATAGGACCTGAGTAGAGAAGATTGTGTTTATCCTGACGTGGGGCTACCTACAGTTCACTAGCAAGTGAAAGCCTCTCCCTTCACTATAGAGTTAAGACCTCAAGTGTAAATGTTCCTCAAAGACAAAAATTTGGTAATTTACATAGCCACAGGACCTTCCAGTTCAGGCTTTGATAAGAGGCAGAACCAGAGACAGGTCTGGGGAGAGTATCGTGACAAAGATGGCCAGTACAGAACAGGGTGAAACTATGGAAGAAGACGAGGGACGTTTATGTCTTAGACCCCTTTCCAATTTTACTTATATTTTCCTAGTTTGTAAATATCCATCTCAATGTTGTTGGGTATAAAATGAGAAATATGCACAGTCAGTCTCTGTGTGGATGAATGTTGACATCAGCTGGATTTCCCCCCTCATGTTTTTTTTTTTTTTTTTTTTTTTCCTGAAAAAGTGATCCTTGGAGCAGATCTGTACCAACTGGTCCATGTGAAACGGCTTTCTTTGATGCAGAAACGAGACCTTGACTATGCCCATGATCACCATGACGTGCCGGTAGGAGTGTCATTCAGCAAACACAGTTTATTGCTTTCAGAGGAATATGGAAAGCTTCCTCGGGGTCCAGCCAGAAGCAAATAGAAAGAGAGGAGTCTCAGTTCTTGGGAGGACTCCCATTCAGCTTACAGCCTGTGCTCAGGGGTGCACAACCCCTCAATGGGTTAGGAAACAAACATCAGGTTTTAGGGGGCGCCATTAAGCAAGGTGTTCCAGCCACACTTCTCCAAGTTGGTCTAGAGCCACCTCACTTGTTCTGAGCGGGTGCCCATGGAATGTCATCCTGAGAATTTATTTTGTTTTCCCTGAGACCTAGCATGCAGGTTTATTTGCCTTACAGCCAATATATTCTGAAGCAGAATTGGACAATTTTCTTAGGAACAAAAAGTCCTTCTTGCCCTGTACTTAGAAGGATGTTTGTGCAAGTCTTGAACTTTAAAAATATTAAAATATTATTGTCAAAAGAAATGAATGTTTATCATGGAAAATGGATAATAAAAGGGAGCAAGATTCACAATTAGTTTCTTTTCAATCCCACGGTTACGAAAAGTCTTAGATGAATGTTCTTGATGTGTATCATTAAACACTTGCAGTTTGCATTTTAGGTTTTAAATTTGGTGCATGGAAAATATGGACAGGTATTTCACTCCCACAACTATCCCAAGGCATTGAATTGTTTCTCTCCACCACTGCAGCAGCCTGTTTCCCAGGCTCTCACTTATTAGATTTCTCAGTCAAAGGAAGATAATTTTCAACTTTCCAAACTGTCCCATTGATACCTCTGTCTCAGGGCTTGAGACAAAAAGTAACTCTCCCTCCAATCTCATTTGGTAATGATGTCTATTTTTCTCCAATAATTATCTTTATAAATAATTTTTCTCTTGATTTCCAACTCCTTTTTCACCTTCCCGTCATTTGTACTGGTCAAAGGCTGGTATCCAATCAAGGATGCACAACCAGTTTTCTACCACAGTGAGCTCTCCTGGAAACTATTGTCTTAAGCCTTCAATATTAATATTAAAATTTCCATTATGAATATATAGCCTGAATACAGGTGGGAAAGATTCAAGATGAGCCTGGAGCATTTTGTAGTACTAGAAAGTGCCCAAACAAATGAACAACCCCCTTTCCCCCCCAAAAAAAAACACACAAAGCTCCAAACTCACATTGATGAACTCAGGAAATCACTTAAAAAACTCTCAAGGGCCAAAGCTAGGATAATTTGAACAAATAAATAATATGGCCTTGTACTATAACCTGAAGAATAGACTAAGATCTGTGAGTCCATACAGACATAAATAAACCAAGGTGGAAGAATAGGCAAATCTCTCATCTTAGAAGAATTAAATAATTTATGTAGACGTATCTGTTTCCACGAGGTGGAGCATGGTCCCCACCCCTTAAGTGTGGGCTGTGCATTATGATTTCCTTACAGAGAGTACAGTATGGAGGGAAAGAAGAGAGCCATTTCACACAGGGGAGAGGTAGCAAACGCCACCTCAGCCCCGTGATGAAGGCCAACCTCGTGAATGCAAGGTCCTCCTCATAGCAAGGACTCTGGATGTGACAAAATGGCACTTTCTCTGGTGGCTTTCACCCTCATATCCATAACTACAGACTAACCATAAGGGAAAAAAACATCAAAAAATTGAGAGGCATTCTACAAAGTACCTGTTGAGTAGACCTCAAAATTGTCAGTCATTGAAAATTAGGAAAATCTGAGGGTTGAGGAGGCTGAGGAGCCATGACAGATAAACAATGCGGTGCCTGGAAAGGGATTCTTGAAGAGCAAAATGTCATTATGTAAAAACTAAGAGAATCCGAATAAGTTTGGATTTTAAAATAATAAAAACATATCACTCCTGGTTCATTAGTTGTGACAGAAATACCACAGTAATGTAGGATGTTAACAGTAGGGAAGCCTTAGTGCAGAATGTATCTAAGTATGAGGTAATGTCTTCCCAAGTATTTATAAGTCTCAAAAAAAAACCCTAAAATGAAAATCCCATTAATTTCTTAATTAATAAAATTTCACATTCAAATATTCAAATGATACAAAAAGCCCCACTGTGCCATCCTTATGCTCACACATACGCATATATGTTGAAATATGTGACTCGACTGTTCTGGATGGAGCACATTGCTTCTTGCCTGCCCGCCTGTGAATTCCGTCGTGTCTTTATTATAAGTCCTTTTTTTTTTTTTAAGTTAAACTTGCAATCAAAAAAGCCTGAACTGTGCACACCTCACGTCCAACAAATACAAAACTAAGGTCTCCAACACCTCAGAGCCGTCCCTCATCAGATCCTCACCTGGTCATGACAGAGTTAAACAGGATACCCCAAACCCTGGGCTCCTTCCTGACAATCAATGTCTGGTGCATCTGGAGTCTAGCAGGTGCATATCTTTGAGGTTACCTACTCCTCTTTACTCCCCTGCCAAGGCACCTGCTCTGCACCAGCCGCCTTCCAGGGGCTTCCCCCTCCTCAGTGCTGATTTCTCAGACCCATGAAATTCCATGCTGGCCTCCCCTTAAACCCTTTGCTTGTCTGTTCTTAGGAGGAGTCTCAGGCCTTCACCTCTGTGGGCTGTTCTTGTTAATTTTCTTCCTCTACCTCTCCCTCCCACTTGTGCTAAACGTGTCCTTGATTTTTCTAGCAACCTTGAACTTCTCCCTCCGTGTTCCTCCAACCAGCCGGGTTCCTTCCTATCTCAGAATCTTCACAAACGCTGTTTCTTGCCTGTGATGCTGGAATACTGCTGTGGTTCTCCTGTTACAATGCTTATCACACCTGATTCTGTGGCTATCTGGTCACCTTCTTTGCCAATCTAGAGCTTCTGTGAGGCCAGCGGCCTCCACCTTGTACACCACTCTGTCTTCATTATTATCACTGTACTTGAAGCTGCAGCTGTCAAATAAATGGACATTGAGCTCAAAGAAATTTTTACAATGAAGACCGACAACTTAAATTATGAAAAAATTATTATCAATCATAAGAAAATAAAATACTACCAAAGAGAATGGTAAATGGTCATGAAGCAGAAATTCATATTTTAAAAAAACTACAAATAATGAAACACACAAAAGAAAATTACCAATACCAATGGCTATCAAACAGAATATCACAACAAGTTATATTGTTTAAAAAAATTTATTAGTAGTAATATCTATGACTGCAACGTTGCCTACCATCTTTTACTGGTAAGCAGTCAACATACCAGTAATAGATATGAGTGCTGCAAATAATCACATGAAACCAGTATTAATTTTTGGTGAAGTTCTACATTTAGATTTCCTTTCTTTAGGATATTTATCAGTATTTATCAAAAGCCCTACATTTTTTTCCAAGTTGTCAACATTGCAACTCTAAGTACAGTGAACATCCCAAAACAAATTTCTGATAATTGATTCAGATTAAATAAATGATGCATGATGTTTCACTCACATTTTGGGGAGGGGCAGCCTTAAAACACACTCTTGCAAGAGAACATTTGTAAGGGAATGGTCATGATTTCTTAATTGAAAATGGAAACTATAAAACAGCATATACAAAACTGCTAAAAACAAAACCAGAAAACAGAAGATCTATGTGTTTTGGAGGCACTCTGTATGGACATACAGGAATTTGTGTATGGCTGGATGAGGGGAGAATATTTATTGTATTTTATTATTGTTTCATTTCTAGAGAAAAATGTCCTTTGAAAATTTTAATTAAGAATAACTTGGGTGAAATCTTCCTTCTAATACTAGCTCTCTTTAAGTCAAGCACGCCCAGTGTTTGCTCCCTGTAAGGACGGGTAGGAGCTGGGGATCGGTGACCACTCCTGCCCCACACCACCCACTAGCAGCAGGCTCCTGACCAGCATGTGTGGAAGTCACATGACAGATCTTGTTTTTTCAGGAAGCCTATGAAGAAGAATTGTTGTATGAAATAAAACTCAATAGAAAAACCTTAATCCTTCACCTTCTAAGATCAAGGTAAGTTCTAGTGTGATTCCATCACTTATAGATTTAGTCATCTCTGATATCCCAGTTTTTCTAAAACTGCCAGTAAAGTTAATTCTTCAAGTCACTGTTACCTCTGTATTATGTGAATTCTTCCTTTTCAGATATAAAGTCATTGCCTTTCAACGACTTAGAGACAGCTATCAACACTCTTCTGTGGTTTCTAAATAACTCTTTGTTTGGGGCACTTGGAGTTCCTGAGCTTCATAGAGACACTTTAGGAAAAGAGTTGACACATTAGTGCTTTTTGAATCAGTAGAACAAAAGAATTTTGAAACCCATGGTTTTGAAATTGACTTCTAAGTTGTTTAAAATAGATATAGAATCAAGTGTTTTGGAGAGTAAGCTAAGAACTGGGAAGAATTTGAAATCTCTTCTTGAGTCCTTCCCTTTGCTGTTAATTTTCACAGTTTTTCTCTGAACCCTTCCTACATGGGATAGCTGTATCTCAGAGACCTAAACTATAAAAGCCCAGGTTGTTGTCAATTGTCAGTCACTTGGAATGGTGCCACTATTAGAGAACGGAGACTCAGGTCTGTTAGCTAAAACAAACAAACAAAAAATACAGAAAAACGTCCTTCCCATCCTAAATTTCCCACTAGACAAACATGCAGAAAATTCAAGCCTAATAGCATGATCATATTAATAATATTTTCAGATTGCATCTTCTCCACATGAAGGGAGCTAATATTTATTAAGTGATTTCTGTTTATTTTTTATTAAAGTTATTTCTTGAGTCTTACAATATCTATATGAAGTAAGTACATTAAAACAATAGCTTATCATATATAGCACTGAATCCCACTATTAGGTATTATTATAACACACCAATAAAAATATGGAAAAATAATAGCTTACCCAGGGTCACAATGAAGGGGGCTTTATGTTTCTGATTAAAATTTAGAGTCACATTATCAGTTGACTGAAGGTCATTCAGATTCTCTATTTCCCTTTGTGTCAGTTTTAAACTGAGACTTTCATGGAAATATGGGTTTTGCCTAAGTTGCCACACTTGAGGCATAATGTTTCATAATATCCTCTTGCTCTTTTTAAATGTCTATAGTATCTTCAGTGATAATCTTCTTTTAAATTCTGATATCAGTAATTTGAGTGTTTTTTCCCTCTAAGAGAGTTTATCAATTATTGAAAGTGTTAAATATTAAGTAATTAACATGACATTACTTTATAGATATGCCATTGATGCTATTAAGAAGTTTGTTCCAAGTGTTTTGTTTGCATTCATCTAAACATCAATACTGGGATTTACACTGATTTATTGTACCTGTTAAACTATGCTTGCATTCCTGAGATAAAATTTTATTTGCCTATTATTCATTATTTTAAATTATATTGTGGTATTCAACTTACAACTTGTTTATGGTGTTTGAAATGTGTTGAAGTTGACATGAGATGACATTGGTCATATAAAATTAGTAGGAGCCCAGCACTGTGGAGCTTGCCTGTAATTCCAGTGGCTGGGTGGGCTGAATCAGAAGAATCCCAGATCTGATGTCAAATCTGGGCAAATTAGGATACCCTCCCCCCCAAAAAAAATGTTTTTAAATGAGAGCTGGGGATGTGGCTTTTACCAGTAAAGAACCCCAGGGTTTAATCCACAGTTTAATCTATTCATTTTAATAAATAAAATGATTTGGGTAGTGTTTTCTTATCTTACATTTTCTAAAGATATTATTCTTCTAAAATATTTGATAGTACTCACAAGTTTTTCACATAATATTTGTTACCTGATATTATGTGTAGACTTCCTATGTTTACTATTTACATAATACACTATTTTTCATTCACTTTTCACTATGCTTTTGTCTTTACATTTAAAATGTGCATTTTGTAAGATGGCAGTTAGCCGTCGGCTCTTGATATTTAATGAATTCTGTCAAAACCCCCTGATTTTTAATTGGGATGTTTAGTCCATTCATGTTGCACGTTGTCATCGGTAGGGTTGGATTGTAAGTTTTGTTTGTTTGTTTTGCTAATATTTGATCGTGGTCTGGAGGCCGCTCATCACATGGTTGCCTTTATTGCTTAGAGTTTTAGAGTGAATCGTCCTCACTTCCTCTCTGCTCTCTTTTTTAGGGAGTTCCTGTCCTCAAATTACAGTGAGACCTTCTACACCTTGAAAAAAAAAATGCTCGTCCATCATCCTCTAATCACGGTAGCTTACAGAACCTTTCCGCGTCACTTTTCTGAAACTAATCTTTCCTGATGTGATTTCAAAACTCAATTCAAGCCTTACCAATTGCTCCAAAAGGAGCAAACCCTGAATTGCCTCATCTCACTGAATGAGGCCCGAATAGAAAACATGCACCTTTCTCTAAAAAATGATCCCCATAATGTGTCTTTCTTTAATAAATGGACTCTTCTAGAGTCAATATTGTGCTAAGCCTGGAGGAAGGGCAAAGCAGGACCCCAAAGAAGGCTAGAGCATCCTGGTGGGATCTACTTAAGCTAGTGATGGTGGTCTCTTCTTATTTTCCATATGAAACTTTGTTTTAATCACTATTATTCTAGAGGATATAGATTATATTTTTTACTTCACTTTCCTTCCAGAACATACCGTCTGCCACCCTCTAGCCAAGAACAATATAAGTCCTTCTTACCAAAAATATGTTTAAAAAACTTATTTCCTCTATTGGAAGCAAATGCCAACCTCTGGGAGATCTCAGTTATCATATTGAATCGTCTTAAGACACAGAACCAGAGGAAAACTGGGTGACATTCCTTTATGCAGGGGCTGTGGTCATCCTGTGAGGGTGTGAGGTCCCCAGAAGGCTATGCACGTTATCCACAGGCAGGAGCTGAACAGGTGGAAATGGTGGGAAGAGTAGCACCGGACAGGACAGGCTCCCCATGAGCAAAACACCATGAGGAGTTGTGGGGTTGCCAGCAGGATTGAAGCAGAGAGGCCGGAAAGAAGGGCATGAGGGGGGCTGGGAGGAAGGCAGGGTCTTCTTACAGGAAGCATCAAGAGCTTGGCTTGATTTCATAGGCAGCTGGGAAATTGTAATATTCACCCAAGAGGGTCAGCATGGCAAAGATTTTAGGATGAATTGAGGGAATGATATTTACATAGAAAAGGTTTGCATATCTGAAACTGGTGTCATCACCTAGCAGAATATTGAATGTGTGATGAAAGAATCCATACTTGGTTTTACACAAAGTAATGATGTAATTAAGGTTCAGGATCTCTAAAGCAGACTCAAATGTTTCCAAGAAAAAGAGTGTAATTCAGAATGCACAGGAAAATGTGGAACCTAGGAATGAAATACTAACGTGTCTGAAAAGAAAATAATGAGATACTAATATTTACACAATATTGATATTCATACTTACATCAATCCACTCTTCTTCTACGTTAGGAGCACTGCTTTTACCAAGGATCTATTATACATGAATTTGATTCTGCAGCCAGCATCAGCACGTGTAAAGGTCTAAGGTAAGGCAGAGTATTTTCCTCTTTCTTACCCCGCCCCCCTTTTTTTGGTTTCTTTTGGTTCTAGGGATTGAACCTAGCAGTGCTCTACCCCTGAGCTACAGCCCCAACCCTTTTTATTTTTTATTTTGAGACTGGGTCTCATTAAGTTGCTATGGGGCTCACTAAGTTGCTCAGGCTGCACTCAAACTTGTGATCCTCCTGCCTCAGCTTCCCAAGTCACTACAGGCATGCACCACCCCTCACAGCTTCCTATTTCTTTTATAACTTTTCCTATAAATGTTTAAAGACATGTTTTTTACTTGTTTCTTTTTACTAACTCTCTAAATAGAAAACATAATGGATAAAGGGCTATAGTATATTTTTAGCAGTGAGTGTGAGCTCCTGTGATTTATGTTCATTTTGACAAAAAGATGTCTAACACACAACCTTCGCAAGAAGAGATTTGCAATGTATGACCAGAGGATTCAGAGCTGGGGGTGGCCCTGGAAATCTTTTAGTTTGTGCTCTTATGTTAGAGAACAGGACACTACATCAGAGACTTGCTCCTGAACATTCGCTAGAGTAGAACTGAATCCAAAGTCCAATTCTCTTGAATGCTAGTTCTGAGTTCCCACTATACCATGGCACTTTAGTGAGTTAGCATTTACTCAACTGTGTTTACGATCTCTAAAGGGTTGGGGGGGGTGGGTATTGGGAATTGGGAACTCGACCACTGAGCCACATCCCAGCCCTATTTTGTATTTTATTTAGAGACAGGGTCTCACTGAGCTGCTTAGCACCTCACTTTTGCTGAGGCTGGTTTTGAACTCTTGATCCTTCTGCCTCAGCCTTCCAAGTCTCTGGGATTACAGGTGGGCGCCACCACGCCCACAGCTCTATGATCTCTAAAGAGTAAAATGTCAGAGGTAATTCTCTATAGATCTTGGACTCGAGGACAAAGAAAGGCTCAAGGAAAAGAAGGAAGATGAGGGGTCATAGAGGGTGGGACAAGGAGCTTTCCCTTGAGTCGCCCCCCCATGTTCCAGCCTTTTTAAGAAGGAGAACCCCTTTAGTGACAAAATTTCCCCAAAGTAGTTCTGTATCTTCATATATTTATTCTGCACTTAATGCACAGACAAAAGAATGAACAAAATTTCTGCAAAACTTGAAGCCACCAGGGTGGGAATTATTATGGTACCTAGAAATTGGATTGTCAAACTTCTGAAAATCCATGTCAACTGACTTTTAGAAAATGTTCTTAATTCTACCAAAGCCCACATGCTATCTTGCTTCTGTACCGCCAGGAAACCTGGCTTCCTGTTCATGAAGTCTTGACTTTGTAATTTCTCATTTTTCAAAAGATAAAAGTCAGTAAAATGGAACAGGATAGTTATGGACCTTGAATGCATGTGGTGTTCCAATTCCCACAGGGGATTCTTCAGGGTTCGTGATCAAAGGTACCTCATTGAACCAGTGAAATACTCAGATGAGGGGGAGCATTTGGTGTTCAAATACAATGCCAAGGGGCCGTATGCTACCAATTTTACTTGTGCGGAGCTCAATTTTACCAAGAACGCTGCTCCAACGGACTCCTCACACAAGGGAAACTACAAGATGGAAGTGAGTGCTGTGTTTAAGTCCTCTTACCCCAGGGGAAACACACCCATCCCCGACATTTCCTGGTTTCCTGTAGGCTCTGGAGATTATGAGTCAAGCCAGTGAGCACATCGCAATCTGTTTCATCAGTGTCAAGAAAGGGGATGTCTACAGCCCTCTATATCGAAGACGGAAATTTTCAGTGTCTTGAAACCTGTCTTAGACAATGTCTCTCTCCTTGCCTCCCCTGCCACCTGGGGACTGTCAATGACAAGCCCTATTCTCCCTTCCCTCAGGCCAGATGTCCTGATGGTGAAGGATAACTAAGAACAACAACAGGTCTGTTTCTGATGGGATGGTGGCAGAGTCCTTTGGTTTTAGACTTATATAATAACTAGTTGTGTAGAAAACTAGTTCTTATCCCAAAAGAACCAAGAAGATATTTGCAAGAAGAGATTTGCAACATATGACCAGAGGATTCAGAGCTGGGGGTGGCCCTGGAAATCTTTTAGTTTGTGCTCTTATGTTAGAGAACAGGACACTACATCAGAGACCTGCTCCTGAACATTCGCTAGAGTAGAACTGAATCCAAAGTCCAATTCTCTTGAATGCTATATACCATGGCACTTTAGTGATATGAACATGAAAGATCCATGTTTGTTTATCATCTTCTCAGGTCCAAGGTCCAGTGTCTGAAACTTACTGGATGACTAACAGGAGTCTCCTGATAGAATCACTCAGGGAAGAGACAATTCCTTAGCTCATGAAAGAATGAATGACTTAAATCTCTGAACAAGTCCCTTTCATTTGTCCTCAGAGAACATGCCCACTCCTCATTTATGCTGAAATCATAGAAGAACTTCCTGGTATTGGTGTTTTCTAGAAATAAGAGACCTAGATTTAGCGATATTCATCTGTTTCCTTGGAATTGAGACCACTGCCAATTAGGAGTTTGGGAGGCAGGAAAAAATTAGGAGGGACATGGTCAGTTCTGTCATTCAGTCTGGTTGGAGCTCTCACTATATATATATATATTCATGGGTGCTTCCTACATGAACTTGCTTATGAACCATTTAATCTGTACATGAAAGAAAAAGAAAAGGAACCTTAAGTATTAAACATGGGATTCATGATTATATTATAACTCTTGTCTAACCTTAAAGACTAAACAAAGGGTAGTCAAATATGGAATGTTGCTTCAGGATTATTAGATATACTCATTTAATTCACCTTCCAGTGTCAGCAAGATTAATTTTCTTATCTTAAAAATGATAGCTTTTCAGAAATTCACTGTTAAGTTTAAAAATGTTAGCATACTTCATTGAATTGTTCATCAATTTCCAGAGCATCCATGAACAAAAGTATATGGAGCTGTTCGTTGTTGCTGATGATTTTGTGGTAAGTTTCCAGAGGAACGTTTTCGCTTTTCATTCATCCTCATGAAACCACGGATGTGATGGAGCCCAGAGTAGTGGTGCTCTAATCAGAGTGCTATTCTGGTCTCAAACTTCTGTTTTTAACTTCTTCAAAATACATGCATATAAGAGATGATTTAGGTCTTTTGATATTGCAGGGGACTAATCCAAACTAGAACCCTCCTCCCCACTGTGAACATATGGAGATGCTGAGCAGCATATGAAAAGTTGCAGACTTGGCAACACTCTGTTGTGGATCTCAAAAGAAAACATTGAACATTTCCAGATAATAAAAATTAATAAGAAAATCTCCATCAGAAAAGGAAGTCAAACCCAAAGCCTTGGTGACCCGTGACATAGAGAATACAGTTGTGATGAGTGAGGAATTAACCTCCTTACAAGCAAAAGTCTGGCCTTTGGAAAAGAATCCTCCACATAATTCTCAGAGCTAGAAAGGGCTGCCCCATCCCTAAAAAAGAAAAAGCTCCACTGAAACCGTAAAAGATAAAGGAAGTTTGGTTTGCCCATAGGCATGGGAAGGGAAAACATCACCCAAGAGAAACCAGAAATTCTAAGCCTGCACCATGCACAGAGAGGGAGCATGGTAGTTGGTGATTTTGTTTTGTTTTGTTTTTCTTCAGCTGCAGACATATCACACAAAGCTTTCAGCATAAAAACTAACTAGATATCTATCTGGTAAACAACTTGAGCTGAAGTAAAAAATGTCCTATAAAGACACTTTAATAATCCAAGACGAAATGAATCCCATGAGGAAGGGTCAGCCAGCATAGTGAAAAGGAGACTACGACTACCAAGAACTATCAGTTATCCAGTGATACCTTCAAATCATTCTTCATCACGAAAGTATAGGTTTACAGTTATCAGAGAATAAAGAAAGTGAATAGAATAGAAATTACAAAAAAAAGAATTAAATGAGATGGTAAAAAATGGCCAGCTTCCTTGCAAAACTATTCCACATTGATAAAAGGAAAACGCATATATCCTTGAATGAATGAAACAGCAGATTAGACACAGGTGAAGAGAGAATCAGTACACTGGAGGATGGAGGTGACAGGGAAACAACCACTTATTGAGCACAGATAGGTACAGTTGAAAACTATGAGAAAATAGGAGACATTAATGCAGAATAGAAGATTTCAGAGACTGAGTGTGGGTTTCTGGATGACAGACACTCTTTGAGAGGCAATTCTTGAAAATGTTCCAGAAATAAATAGGACTAAATAAATTAGTTAACAATGTAGAAAAAAATACAGAATAGTGAATATGAGGGGGGAACTGTAACAAAATAAACACTTAAATATTAATTAGAACAAAGAGAGGGATTTGCACACTATTTAAGCAAAAAAAAAAGAAGGCTTTTTTTCTTTATAACAGCTCATGATGGATGAAGCACTTTTATTGAGCTTTTATGAAGCTCCTACTATGAAAGCGTGTTGATATGATGTTTTTATTTCCAGTATCGTAGGAATGGTCAACCTCACCATAAACTAAGGAACCGAATTTGGGGCATGGTCAATTTTGTCAACATGGTAAGTTTTGCTGTAGTTTGAGTCAAGCTGAACATACAAAGAACATTCTGGGGTCTGTCTCCATTGGATTCTTATAGTAACCTTGATACAGTGGGAGTCCACATCATAAAAATTCATCAAGTAAAAATGACTGACAAAAATCTATTGAAAAAATTGTAGCAACCGATGACAGCTCTGAGTTTTTGGTTCTCTATATCAATAACATTTAATATTCAAATAAGTTTTAATATTTATCTCTAACAAAATTGATGAAGCAATATACAAAAAGTTTGAAAGCCAATCACATATAAACTGAGTCTCACGTGTCGTATGACCTTGTATGAAAAAATGTCTCTTCAAGCTAAAACTTATTGCCCAAGGTTTGGCACAGAAATTAGGGTAACTATTTCAATAAAATATATTAAGATGACTGCTTTTGGTAGATTTTAATGAATTATAACTCTTAAACAAATTGTGAATTTTATACATCTCTCTTTGCTGCCTTCTCAGACACCCCAGCCCCATTACTAGGATAGAGAGGAACTATGGGAAGATGCTGGAAGGAACAGCTAGTGGCTGTTTATTCAACAGTTGAGGAAACCTTAACTTAGTTATAGTTTTTGACTGCTATGAAAACAACTGCTGCAAACATTTGAATGCATCAGTGTGGGTGAACATAGAACTTCATTTATTTTATGCAGATAACTAAGAGGTGGGAATGCTGGATTATATGTCATGTGTATGCTTCCTTGATTGTTTCCCATGGATTTATATTTTATTTTTAATTTTCATTCAGTTGAAAATGTTTGATGTTCTTTATGGATTCTTTTTGTTTCAGTGCTCATAGCTAGGAAGTTGCTTCATTTGCCAATATTTGGGGATGTTTATGGTTTTTGTTACTGATTTCTAATTTTCATTCCATTAGAATTAGAGACTGTTTTGTCAATTTCAATTCTTTTACATTTGTTGAGTTGTTTGTTTTTTCTTGACCCAGAATCTGATTGTGTTAGTCAGATATTTTTTTACCACTCTGACCAAAATACCTGAAAAGAATAACTTAGAGAAGGAAAGATTTATTTGGCTCAGGATTCAAGTTTATACTGCTTGAATACTGCTTGAATTCTCTGAGCTTCTTGGATCTAGGATTCAGTGTTTCCTATTATTTTTGAAAGTTCTCTTCAAATACTTCTGCTTTATTCTCTCTCAGCTGGCTCCATGTTGGGGGGCCTGAGGTGAGGCAGAACATCATGGCAGAAGAGTATAGTTTAGAAAGTTGCTCGGATCATGGTAGCAAGAAGGAGAGAGAGAAAAAAATTAAGAGAAAGTACTCACAAAGGGCCAAGGACTTTGAGGGTTCATCCCCAGAGACCTACCTACCACTTCCAACTAGGTTCCATCCCCCAGTAGAGTCCATTCAGCTATCAATGAAATAATCCACTTGATGGCTTCATCAGAATGGATTAACCCACTGATTAAATGTATTAATCTACTGATGAAGTCAGAATCTTCATGATCCAAATCCTTCCCAGAGTCCTGCCTCTGGACATTGCTGCCTTGGGGACAATGTCTTCAGCATAAGATTTTGGGGGAACATTCCAGATCTAAACCATAACATTGGGTCTAGCATAGTTAATGTTCAAGAGTACTTGTAAAAAATATTCTGCCATTGGTGGTTAGAGTTCTCCATAAATACCAGTTATGTCAAGTTGATTGACAGTGTTTGTCAAGTTCTCTCATTTCTCACCACCACACTCTTGTCTCTGGAAGAAAGTTACCATGCACAGTTCACACTTCTGGAGAGGGGAGTCATGCTTCCTTTCCTTCAGAGTAGAGAATCTACATCAATTACTGGGAATTCCACACAAGAGGTATTTTCTTTCAACCCATGAAGTTATTTCTTCAATTGTTGTTGAATATCAATAAGGGCCATGGGGCAATATGCTAGTTGATCTGTGTGTCCCTTTGGCATGCCACTATCAAAGTGTGTGAGTGAGTGTGTGTGTGTGTGTATGAGAGAGAGAGAGAGAGAGAGAGAGAGAGAGAGAGAGAGAGAGAGAGAGAGAGAGAGATGGGGGAATGTGTTAGTTTATACTGTTTGAATACTGCTTGACTTCTCTGAGCTTCTTGGATCTATGACTCAGGGTTTCCTATTATTTTTGAAAGTTCTTGACCATGTTCTCTTCAAATATTTCTGCTTTATTCTCTCTCTCTTCTTCTTCTGGTATTTCAGTTATTCATATATTAGAACCTGTGATTTTTCTCTTCTGTTTTTTTCACTTCTTGTCTTTCAATTTGGGTCATTTCTATACAGTCAATAGAATGCTTTCCTTAATTGTGTCTTGCCTTTTCAAGTGCTTATCAAAGTTATTCTTTATCTTCACGACTATAACTTTTCTATCATTTCTGTTCATTCTTTCTTAAAATTTCCACCTCTATGCTGAAATTAAAATCTGTTCAAGAATGTTTTTCACTTGTTTTTTTTTAAATTTCTGAATAACAAATTACTACAAATTTAGTATCATAAAACAACATCCATTTCTTATCTCAACTTTATTTTAGGCCAGTCTAGGTACAACATAACTTGGTTCTCTGCTCACATCTCATAATGCTCAAATCAGGGTGGGGAATGGGGGTTCAGCTCACGTATGTTGTTGGCGGAGTTTAACTTGCTCAGTTGTAGAATTGAAGTTCCCACATCTCATACAAGTGTCACCTTGGCTGTACTTGTTTCTAGAGATCCTGGTCATTCCTTGCTGCCCAGTGCTTCCATGGACCCTTTCACAGTGTGGCAGCTTCTTTAAGCCAGTGAGGGAATTTGGTGGTCTTTTATAAAGGATTAAGTCAGGTACACCCACAGAAACCCTCTTTGGTTTAATTGCCCTGATTTGGGAATTCAAACTACATCTGCAAAATCCTTTTACCTTTGTCATATTATACCCTGATCATAGTAGTGAAATATTCACAGTCCCACCGACATTTAAGGTACTGGGATGTTTGTATCAGAAGACAGGAGTCCTTGGGGCCCTCTTAAGATTCTGAAACCACTTCCATCTTTTCCACTAGATCCTTTACATATTCCTGGTGATAAAGTTAAATTCCCATCCATTTCAACATGCAGGTCATCTGTGTGTCCAGTTCTGTCAACTCTTTGCTCTTGAACAGTGGGTGGGATTTCCTCACCTTCTGGTGTATTCTTCAGTGTTCCATTGGATAGTGGGCACTATGTGAAGATGGGTAAAAATAAGGAAATGGTATTTATACCTGTTCATGATGCACTTCTTCTTCACTAGGTCCTTCACTGTTCAGTGGAATCCTTCCTGTTAGAAATCCTTTTGTTGCTACTCTTAACTGCAGTGCACCAACATTTCAAATCCCACTGGCTCACCTCGTGCTTAGCCTGGGGCCAGGGTTGTTGGAAGGTGTTCGTCCATGTTCTTGCTCCAAGTTCACTTTGCACATTGATGGCCAGTACCCAGATCCCTCCTCAGGCTCCCTTCTGTTCCTCGGTGGTGATCTGTTGATCGATACTTGATGCTGCAAGCCTGGCTGTGGCCTCAGAGCATTCCCTTATCCTGTTCTTTTTCACCCTTAGAAAAGCACTGTGCCAGGGTTACTGGGTGGGCAGTTCTAATGACCATTCTCCTCCTCACAGACGGGAGACCTCAGCTGGGCTCGGGACATTTCCTGCTCTCCTCCAGGGGCAGAAGGTTTTTCTATTTACCCTTTCTTCAGTCACATCAGCCTTTGTCCTTCATTCTAGACATAAAAAAAAATTTTGCTGTGGTTCCCTTGAAGCTTAAGGCTTTTGCTCCTTGGGAGAAAGAGTCTGATAGATTTGGTTAAATTTTGCAAAGTAGCAGCTGCTGGTACCCTTCAGGCCTCTTCCTCTGAGGGTGTCTCCATTCTCCCTCCTGGCCCTCTCTCTTTGTTAAAAAAATTTTAAATTAACTAATTAATCAATTTTAATTAGGTACATATAACAGCAGAGTGTATTTTGGCTCATTGTACACGATTGCAGCACAACTTTTCATTTCTCTGGTTGTACGTGATGTAGCATGGCATCGTAGGTGCAGTCACACATGCACCTAGGCTAGTGATGTCCATCTCATTGCACCATCTTTCCTGTCCCCATGGCCCCTCCCCAACTCCTCCTCCTCTTTGCCCCATCAAAGTTCCTCAATTTTTTCCCATGTCCCCCCCATTCTGAATCAGCATCCACTTATCAGAGAGAACATTCAGCCTTTGGTTTGTGGGGATTGGTTTACTTCACTTTGCATGATATTCTCCAACTCCATCCATTTACCTGAAAATGCCATAATTTTATTCTCTTTTAATGATGAGTAATATTCCATTGTGTATCTATACCACAGTTTCTTGATCCATTCATCTATCGAAGGGCATCTAGGTTGGTTCTATAGTTTAGCTATTGTGAATTGAGCTGCTATAAACATTGATGTGGCTGTGTCCCTGTAGTATGCTGATTTTAAGTTCTTTGGGTATAGACCAAGGAGTGGGATAGCTGGGTCAAATGGTGACTCCATTCCAAGTTTCCTAAGGAATCTCCATACTGCTTTGCAGATTGGTTGCCCCAATTTACAGTCCCATCTGCAGTGTATGAGTGTGACTCCTGTGAACACCAGAGGAGGCTTGTGGAGAGTCTGTTCATGGATGTGGAGTCCCTTGCATCTGTGTCCATATTCTGTCCCCTGCTGGTACCTTAGCAGTTCCATAAAAACCTTGTGAATTACTCTTACCTGCTCACAAGGTACTCAGCCTCTTTTTCCCTCATATTCTGCCATCTGTCCTTGAAGGAGACTGTCTTGCCCTGGATTCCAGCCTAGCTGTAGGCCCTGTTACCTCAGCTCTGTGATGATTTCAAGAGAAATGTACAATTGGTAAGTTCTCGGGGTAGAAGCAACATTCTTTCTGGCCTTGTACTTGTCAGGCAGGAGAACTCCTTCCACATCTTAACTGTGGCTATCAATTGAGAATCCTCCCCATGACTTTTTATAATTGGTAGGAATTATTATGGCTCTGGCATGGACCCCAATTCAAGACTTTAATTCTCTCCTTGGTTTTCGACCTTACAAGTAAGCATACACACAAAATTATTGCTGAATTCTTACTAAAGTTTTACATTTTATATATGAGGCGGAGGTACATTTTATATATGAGGGGGTGGGGGTCACATATTATGTTACAAATAAAGCCAGGAGTCTTAAAAGCCCTTGAGCTTTCCTATCATATCACTTCTTTTTTTTGGGGGGTGGAGGGTGTACCAGGGATCGAACCCAGGGGCAATTAACCACGGAGCCACATCCCCAGCCCTTTTTATTTTTTATTTTGTGACAGGATCTTGCTAAGTTGCTTAGGGACTCACTAAATTACTGAGGCTGGCTTTGAACTTGGGATCCTCTTGCTTCAGCCTCCTGAGCCACTGGGGTTACAGGAGGTTACTGGGGTTACATCACCCCGCCCAGCTTCCACCATTTCACTCCTGATAATTACATTATCTCATAGGATCTCTCTCATTTTATCTTTCTTCATGCCTTCACCTCTTTTATCTCAGAAGTTCCAAGGTTCTTTCTAGATCATGAAGAGAAATTCAACTTTCTAGAACCTTCCAGATATTATTTCAAACCCACCCAAACATCTAAGAGAGAAAACAGGCTTTTGTTGTGTAGGTTCTGTCCTCACCCAACAGGATGCACCTTGGAAGACGAGTGTTTTCCACCTGCCCTTGCATGTGGTTTTATGACATTAAGCACCCCTGGGAAGGGAAACCCTCCACAAAGCTCAGATTAGAAGATTCCCCCTCTGCAGGACCCAGGTCAAAACATTCATCCCACAGTAAAGAGGAAAATTTGGGTCTCAGGCACGAGTGTCAAATTTGAGGTCCTGACTAGATGTCTAAGCTCATGTGAGTTTAAAAGAAGCCTCGTTCTCATGGTTATTATAGGTCATCATGGAGACATGAAATTCAGCATATTCATATCCTACAGGTTAAGAAAAGCAGAAAATCATGCAGGGTCATTGTCATCGTCATGATATGACTCTGAAGTGTTTTAATGACTAGTTCCAGTAACACTGCATGAGTGACCTTTCTATTTCGGTTTTTTATTTACTGTTCCTCGTTCATCTTTCATTCTCTCCTTCAACTGTGAACTGGTGGTCCTGGAAGATCAGGCTGATAGAACACATGTTCCTTTTTCTGAAAAATCTCCATAATAATTGCCTCTCTGTGTCGACTTTTGTCCTGCCATGAGACATCTGTCAGCTAGGTGTTTACAAAGCAGTTTGGAAGAACGGCGTGAGAGCTCAGGGTCTGTGACTATCTCTGCAAGCTTTGAGAAATCCCCAATAAGGTTTCTCAGACAAAAATGAGGTAGTTATAAAAATCAAGCATGAAGATCAAGCATGTCCCAGCTAAGTTTCTGAATACCAATACCGACATTCAGACTGGCTGCAGAGCCAATCCTGGGCCTAAAGTACAGAGAGAAACAAAGAGTGCTCATACCGCCCTGTGCCACTTGTACTGACCATACATTTTCAGGGGATGTATACCTTAGAACTTTAATAACCTCTTTCTTCTAGATGCATTTTGAGAACGGTGCCTGTGAGGCTTATGATAGTTCAAGGAAAATCAGACCCTGTTGGTCAAGATTCTTTGTTGAGAATGGAAATTTCCCCAGTATCTTGAACAATCAAATATTCATTCTGTTTCAATATATCAATTTGTAAAATAAGAGTTGTCTTATTTTCTTAGGTATCTGACAAGTTTACATTGCTTTTTTTTAAAGTATAAAGGAATACAGTTGATGAAGGATTCTTGTAGCAATTTGAATATGTGAAAAATGATTTCTTCTTTGAACAGATTTATAAAACCTTGAATATTCATGTAACGTTGGCTGGCATTGAAATGTGGACAGCTGGAGACAAAATAGAAATAGATTCAAACATTGAAACTACCTTAATGCGTTTTTCCATTTGGCAAGAAACAATCCTTAGAAAAAGGGAGAATTTTGATCATGTTCTGTTACTAAGGTATGTGACCCTTCTTTTCCTACCTACCTTAGGTAGATCATTTAAGAAAAAATAATCAACAAAGAAATCTTTTAGATTAATTGACTTTGGGTAAGATGAAGGGAAAATTACCATTTCTTGCTATATAGAAAACTTCTAAGCAGATTCTTTAATAATCCTTATTTTTTTATATTGATCAATACTACAGAAGAAAAATCTGGTATATTTCCTGGAAAGAGTTGAAAATATCATTAGGTGAGCAAATTGCTTTGAGAATCTGTGTATATTATTTACAAAAATCCAGCACCAACTCCTTCACCCTCTCATGCTTTGAAAACCCAGTATTACATCAAAACATACCCTTCTGGAAAACTCCTTGGTCTCTGGACACTTCTCATCAAAGGGAGGGCATCCAGCCAGTGGCCATTCTGCAAGACCATCTTCTGCACTATATAAATTGACAGACAAATAATCTGATACGTTAAACCAGCCACAGCTTCAATATTTCTAAGTTGAAGTTTGCATTCCTCTAGACTACTCAGTCATAAATTCCCTTTATGATGGAGCCACATTTTGTCGTACTGTTATTCAAAATACCTAGTATGATACTTGTCCCAGAGGGAAATGATAAGGAGTTATGAAATGGAACTTAATGCAACCTTATGTTTAGCATAGTACTGATATACTAAGAAATGTTAAATTGTGAGAAAAATGATTTGAAGTGATGGCATCTTTCAGCACATCTTCGGATGGCCCTACAGTTACAATGTTCAAACAGTACCCATTTTACCTTACTTTATCTAACTGTAAAGTCAGTATTTCTCTAAAGTTCTGCAAACAGCCTGCTGATCTTCTTTCTGGTGTTATTCAGATATTAGCTTGCAGGCTGAATTCGGAAACACAAAGCTTCTAGAGCCTACAAGGAGGGGTCAGGTCTAGTTCTTTGGTAGATTGATGGGCATGAATCAGACCTCCAAGGTAATATGCTCGGTGTTCATACTTGGATGGTCCATAGCATATAGATCCAGGGGCATAGCTGTGCCTGTCTTGGGCTTGAGTATTCATGCACTATTGTGCCCCAAATTATGAAAGTTGAAGAATAGTAAAATATCACCATAAACTTCATAGTGGGCAAGAGAAGTCCCTTAGCTCCCTGTTTGTACATGTATTTAAAAATAATTAATAAATAAGTCCAGAAGTACTTAAATGGCGATAAGTAAGTAAACTTTTACTTTCACAGAATTTCTTGTTTCTCTAGTAGCTTCTCATATCAACAGGAAGTGTGCAGAAGGGGGACTTAGCATGTTGAGTTTCTCATGTGTCTTCCCTTCTACCTTCGCATAGATTTAGAGGTGGCCAGACAGCCTGTGTGGCATTGTCACAGTGTCACTTTTCTCTCAGGGACCATGAGAGAGGTCAGTCTCTATAGGGTCCTTCTCTGGTGCTTCTCTGGTCATTCATGGAATTCTCCCAAGATCTCCAGAGTTCAGGAAGGCCAGAATTCTAAGGTCCTCCAAGATGCCCAAGTACTGATACTTGGAATGGAGGTGCAGAAGCACTTCATTAGGACAGAAAGAAACGGTGCATCTACTTGACCAAAAAAAAAATTAAAGTCCCCAGGGGGTCACCTCACCTGGCCACATTCCTTGGATTTGATCCTGTGATAGTCTAAGTGTTGTCTTCCAACCCATGGTAGCTCTCTTTAAAATTTTCCCACTTTAAAATCTGTTCCTAAATAAAATTGAGGCAGAATTCATATAATATACACATCTGACATTATTTATTAAGCAATTCAGGAATAGAACACTTTTTTTGGGGGGGGGGGTGACAGGGATAACCAGAGATTGAACTCAGGGACACTCAGCCACTGAGCCACCTCCCCATTTCTATTTTGTATTTTATTTAGAGACAGGGTTTCCATGAGTTGCTTAGCACCTTGCTGTGGCTGAGGCTGGCTTTGAACTCTTGATCCTCCTGCCTCAGCCTCCCAAACTGCTGGGATTACAGGCATGCGCCACTGTGCCCAGCTAGGAATAGACCTCTTTTTACATGACTGCTCTTCTAAATGTTTGATTATATCTACCAAATCCTTTCTGAGTTTCATGGTTGATTGAAAGTTTTAAGATTTTTCAATCACAGCTAATTGTCCAAGGTGCTACGTGAGTTCACCACATTACATTTCTCTCCATGAACTGTTTTAAATTTAACTCATTAATTTATTTTTATGTTTTGTAATTTAAGTGGTTTTGTCCATAACTGAATGCACAGTAGACTAGAATCAAGAAAGACTCTGACCTTATTGTCTTTTTTATTGAAAATAACCTATTTTTTTAAAATAACAATTTCAACCTAAAATTGGCTTTTTCAATGCCTCTCATATACCGTATGCTTCAAATGAGCTCAGTATCAACTAAGGTCAATCTCAATGCCAGAACTACAGAAATAATAGGGCTCATTCATGTGTAAAGGCCTGGACATTGTGCTGGTTCAGTGCAATTTGCTCTGTTTTAATTACAGATTTAGATTGAAGAATGTCTTTGTCTTCTGTTTGCAGTGGGAAGTGGCTGTATGCACACGAGCAAGGAATTTCTTATCCAGAGGGCATGTGCCAGCCCTACTATTCCTGCAGTATCGTGAAGGTGGGCTGTGTTTTATCTATGTTATGTTACCTAATCAAAATGTTCAGATTACATTTCTGTAATGTTCTGTGTCCGCTTGAAAGAGACCACGTGTGCATTTGTCATATATTCCCACCAAGACTTGACATAATGAGACTCATACTTCTTTATTAAATGAGAAAAGAAATGTTTTATTAAAAGAAAAAAACCTATTAATGAATGATAAGGGTAATAATGAAGTGGAGTTCCAAGTTCAAAAGACCATCATGTGCAGGTTAACATACAGGGATTAGTAAAGCTCGTCCGAATGTTAAATCCCATTATTTACAAAGACAGGAAACGTTCACAAAACTGGATGGCTGATTCAGCAAGTGAGGATAGTTGATCCTGCATGACAAGGAAGCACATGGAGCACTTAATGTCATACGATGACAGTCTTGCCTTGCATGTTTAGCAGGCACAAGACCTCTGAATGGTGGCTCCCTCATTTATCAGATCTTTTCCCAAGTCTCAAAGAGTCTAGTTAGTGCTGTTCATGTGACTTTTTTCTGAGAGATTATCACAAACATGAGGTTTTGTTTTATTTCCTGCATTCCTTTACCATCCTTGTGCCCATGATGGTCTTTAGACCTCAAACTTTGAAGCTAGTACTTATTAAAAAGACTATATGATGGATTTATATTGTAATTCATAACTACATAGTTAATTGTGATGCCTGTAGATAGATTTGCCTTTGGTATTTCATTCCTGTGAGTATTACATGAGGCTCTGATGGAGAATGTTACTCTTTCAACTACATTTTTACAAATCCGGGAACATTTAAAATTCCATATGAATAAAATGAGCAAATTTAAGGTGCTCCATTAGCTTTATCATAAAATGATAGCCTAGCTCTCTTGGGAAGTTATTTTTTTCACTAATACAGGGATTAAAACATGAACTAGAACTTTGAGCCTAGGTGACGGACAGTTCTGCCACGTGGAGTCTATATTTCTGACCTTCAGGTTTTCCCTTGTAACACAATCTCCATCTGCAACGTTGCATAGCAATTATTGAACAATGAAAGACTACCGATTAAAAACAAGAACATCACATTTGTTTTTATTTGTATCCTTTTTAAAAATCTGGTATAGAGCAGATGAGCAGTAACATTTAGTTTATTGTATAGGACACTTGTCGTAGTCCATGCAGGCCGCTGGAGATGGCAAACCCCACAAACAGGCTGGCTAATAAACATGGGAATGTATTTCTCACGTTTCTGGAAGATGAGACACCCAAGAACAAGGCATCAGCAGATATGGCATCCAGTGAGGGTCCACTTTCTGCCTCAGAATTGGCACTTTCTCTCTGTGTTGTCACACGGTGGAAAGGACAAGAGGACCCTCCTGAGCCTCTTTTATAAGGGCACTGATCTCATTCCCGAGGACTCTGCTGCATGACCTAGTCGCCTCCAACCTCTGGGGTGCGGTCTTTTTAAAGTATGGATTTTGGAGGGACACAAGCATTAGGCCATAGTGACATGAGTCAATAGTTTCTAGCTCTTTGTCAGAATAGCGGTGTGTAAATCCATTAGTGAATATTACTGTGCCTCCCCCCCACACACATATAAAAAAAAGAATGCCAAAATTTAGAGCTAGAGATACTTAAAAACTCATTTTCCCAACTTTTTTTTTTCATATAATTAAAGAAACTGGGGCAGAGGGGAGGGAAGTAATTAAGTCCAAGATCTCTCAAAGACGTGCTCATTAACTAGTAGCTAGAAATCAGGTTTTTCCAACAACCATTTCAAAATGCTATGTACTATTCAGGGTGCTTTCTGTTGGAAATTTCTAATGAACGTTCTTTTTTTCCCCGTCAGGATCTCTTACCTGACATAAACACAATTGCCAGCAGAATAGCCCATCAGTTGGGGCATAATCTTGGCTTGCAACATGACGAGTTCCCGTGCACCTGTTCCTTGGGAAAATGTGTGATGGATACTAGTGGAAGGTGAGGCTCAAATAATGTAGAGAACACATTTAAATATTTTGAGAGTAGTTTGGGGTTAATTCCATCACTTTAGGAATATATATATATATATATATATATATATATATATGTAGGCTTTTCTGTATAATTTTCTGGGAGATCTTTCAAAATCATGCACAGGGAAGAATTTCCCTTTTGGAGTTAAATCTAATCAACTGAGACTCTTTCTAGTGATACACCAGAAAAAAAAATGTGACACATTATTGCACATTGCAAACATATGTGATGGTCAACTGGTACCAATCTCTACCAAGGTGTTAGTGGAGAAATAGTTCCACACACCTTGGTTTGCTTTCCCTGCTAAAAACTAGAGTTTCCTCCTTTACATCTTTCCTCAGGTGTCATTCTCAGCAAAGCCCTTCCTGGCCAACTGCTTCAACTTTTAGTCCTTCTCCATCACATTCATGATTGGCATTTACACCCTCTTACTTATTGTTTTATTTAGTTTTTTCCTTGATACTTACCACTGTCTAAGGCATTCTACCCCTTGCATATTTAGCTCATTTTCTAGGTTACTCCTGAACTAAATCCAAACTCTGTGAAGTCAGAGGTTTTGACTGGTTTGGTCACTTTTTCATTACTGTTGTCTAGAGAAGTCCCACACACATGTTAAGATCACCTTAAATAGTCACAGAAAGAATGTCCAGTGTCCCCTCATTATTCTTGAATCACTTTGTGGTTAGGTGTTCTAGAGCCCCTTCATAGTAATGCACGGTGTACAATTAAAATGATCAGCCACTCCATGCATTCGTTAAATGATGTGAAATGGCTAAAGCACCCAAGCACAGTGGCGGGCATGGTGCAAGAATTCAGTAACTAATCATCTAATTTTACATCATTATCTGGACATTTAGCAACATTTGCAGGGTCCTGACATCCCCGTCTCATGTAATCAAGATTCTAGAAATCCTTCTGTGTTCAATCATTGTGTCAATATTACTGTCAAGAGAATCAGACAAAAGGAAGATAGAATGGAGGTGAATTTCAGTTTTAAAGAGAGTGTGTTAGACTCCAAAGGATGTGTATGATATTTTTAAATAGTTTGTTTCAACAAACATTTAGAGGAAACTACTCTGCACCAGGCTCTGTATTAACTAGTGGTTATTTTCTTTTTAATAAATATGATGTAGCCTTGAGAAGTTTCTAATCTTTCAGGGATGTTAACAAGAATATACAGTTATTATAAGATTGTTTCAAGGACACATTAGAGGGACTATGGGAGCATCACATACAACCAGTCCAAACGGTGGCTTCAGGTAGGATTTGCTTTGGAGGGAATATATAGCCAAGTACTTTCTTGAAATAACATGTGTTAGCAATGTTTCAAGAAAGCATTTTTGGTAATAATGATCCCAATTCCTGCTCTGCTCTCAAACTTAACATTTATATGGATTTGTTCTAAATTCTTTGTAAAACTTTCACAGGTGCTGTACCACAATGATATGATAAATCTTTATTTTTACCCTACCCTATTTCTAGCATTCCTGCACTAAAATTCAGTAAATGCAACCAGAACGAGTATCAGCAATTCCTGAAGGATCATAACCCAACGTGCATGCTCAATATTCCATTTCCTGGCCCGTCAAATGATTTTCCAGCTTGTGGAAACAAGAAGGTGGATGAGGGAGAAGAGTGCGATTGTGGCCCTTTTGAGGTAATTTGCAATTGATGATGACCTGAAATTACCAAGTTTATGCTCAGCTAGAATCTAGATAGGGGTGTAGCCCAATCACATCAACCATCATCTTCCTTGTCCAGCTCTGGACTCTGCCTTTTCCGTTTTTCATTTGGATACAAGATGTTGGGGTGCCTCATTTCAAGGGTACTTGGCAGATCATGCATGGTGCATAGTGGTCTTGCTGGAGTACACAGCATTACGCTTGTCTGCTTTATGTGTTAATTGGCTTGTCTGTGAGAAGGACCTGAAGGTGTCATCAGGTCTGACCTCGCATGCACAGTAGGACATAACGTCCTACAAGATCTCACAGAGTCGATCGGGTTCTATTCAGGGCCTTGGGAGGTTCATCCGTATCACAGCTGGACAGCTCCCCTTATTAGGACACTTTCTTAATAGAGCAGAAAACTTCAAACCTTTCATGTTTTATTTCAGTCTGGAGCATTTAGAAAAAGCCTTTGAGCAAATTTTAAAGTAATTCTTAATCTGCTTTTTCCCAAGAGAGAAACTATTTTCTTCAGAAGCACATCTAATAAGTGCATGTCCTAGACTCAAATTATCAAGTGCATATAAACCACTGCGGGGTGTTGTTAAGGTGTCGAGTCTGGTTTAGCAGTTCTGCAGAGGGGCTGAGCTCTGCAAACTTACTGAGCTGCAAGCTTCTACCCTTGAGCTGGTCTGAGGACTACTTTTACACTGTCTATGCTCAAGGACCGAAGCCAACAGACCCCTTAATCAGAGTGGAGATGGTGACCTGTCTAGAGACATGAACTAATCTTATAATGGCGCATATTAAAGGTGAAGAGGCTCTTAATTTTGGAAACGGATCCTCTTGCCCATGCACATTCTTTGGATGGGTCTTCAGCTTCACCCTACACATGAAGCACTTCACCTGATTAGATGCAGACAATTTCCTTTGCATTTGGTCTGATCAGACAGGGTCCAGGTGATCGTCCTGCTGTTGTTACATAGTGATGTGTTAAAAAAAAAAAAAAAAGAAAGGAAGGAAGGAAGGAAGGAATAAAGAAAGAAAGGAAGGAAGGAAGGAAGGTAGGTCAGCCTGAACTGAAATACTTGGCATCTTGAGAAAAAGGTAAGATCAGAGCTTTAGAAATTATACTACTCACATCAAACTCTAGCATGAGGCAATGGGAGGACCCTTTGAGGAAGAGGGTCCCTGGGAGAATGGCAGGTCACAGACTTGGGGCTCTGAGAGTTCATAACAGTAGGAGGAGAGGAGGTGTGATGAAGTCCAGGCAGCAGCTCCAAACCTTTTTTCCTGTGCCACACGTGACTAAGGATGACACATCTGGGCGTTGCACACAGAGTCGCACAGAAGCACAACCAATGCTCTCTTCACCCAGGAACCGGATCACAACCCGCCTCTGACATTTCACTTTGGTTTTTGCCAGGAGTGCACTAATCCTTGCTGTGACGCACACAAGTGTATACTGAAGCCAGGATTCACGTGTTCAGAAGGACCCTGCTGTGAATCCTGTCAGGTAAAAGCCTGTGCTGGGAGAGACAGTGTTTGTTTCTGTTTTCACTTTAAGTCTATGTAGGACCAAAGAGCTCTCCAGCCAGGGATGACTGTCCCCATCACCAGTTTGTAGACTGGGCCTTGCTAATTCCCCCCAGGGCTTGTTCAGGAAGGCCCAGACGTGGGAGCATCGTGGAGTGCTAGGGTCTGGGGAGGGACAAGCGAGTAAGCAGACACGTGTGTTTTAGGAGTGAAATCACCTGCCCAACCCTGTTCTTACTCCTCTGCAAATCATTGTCAAGCTCTTTAACCTCAGCTGGGAGGGAAACTGGTATTCCAACAGCAGGGAACTATAAAAGGAAGGGATTATCCTTGGATTGCAAAGCAGTAGTGGCTAGTGGTTAGAAAAAGTCTTAGGGAAGAGGACCAGAAATCCACATGGTTCTGCCTAAGGATTTATTGACAATTTTTCAACTCCATTGAAAAGAAATTTGTCACAATGAAAAGAAAATTGCCTTTCTCCCACCTGCAAGGGGCTTCAGAATCAGCGCAAATAAATGCAGATTGAACAGCTGAATGAGAGAATCGGGATGTGCTGTCCTCCAGCTGCGAGAGCCAGCCTATTCCAATTCATATGCAGGGGTCTGAGTTGGTCTACTGGAGCAAGAGAGGAAGAAATAACAAGAGAACTCCTGCCAGTTTCTCTATTTTATGTCCATTCCAATTGTACCCAGGGGGAGTCTAACATCAGATTTCAAAATCACTATTTCGTGATGCTTAAAATTACGTAAAAATCGAGGCTTTATAAATTACAATAATGCTCTGTGGGATGAAGAGGGAAGTTAGGTTCCACACTTAAAGGCATTTTTGCACATGAGAGTCTCTGTTTTTCTTCAACAGATAAAAAAGGCGGGGTCCACATGCAGACCAGCAAAAGATGAATGTGATTACCCAGAAGTATGTACTGGCCACTCACCCGAGTGTCCGAAGGACCAATTCCAAGTCAATGGTTTTCCTTGCAAGAATTCCGAAGGCTACTGCTACATGGGGGAATGTCCCACTCGCAACAATCAGTGCTTGGAATTGTTCAGTGATGGTAAGAGATGGTCACGGTGAAGGCTGACAAGGAGAATAGCCTTGTCACCTCCCTGTTACTATCCTGTAGGTCTTGGGGGCAAGATTGGAGATGATACCGCCTAGCATCTCTTTAGCTATTACCTCCATTATTAGCTGACCTTACCTCCAGTATTAATGGACCTGCTCAGTATTGAGCTGGTGCACGTTTGTTACTGTTTGTATCTCTGTCCTCTTCCTAGAATATTCTCCTGACTCAGTAGAACAGTTTTTGAATGACTTATTTATTTCATTCTCCTGCACCATGACACTATAGGACATGATACAGAAAGTGCAGTTGCATTAGAAAATAAAGTTTTATGATTCACTAATATTCATGCCTTTGTAATTTTACTTTCATCCTATCATTTTGGATCCCAGGAGCAAAAGAGAGCCACAGTATCTGCTACAAGATGAATAAGAAAGGAAATAAATTTGGTTATTGCAAAAGCAAGGACAACACATTTGTTCCCTGTAAAGAGAAGTAAGTGTCCTGTCATGGTGGTGGTGGTGGTGGTGGTGGGAGCAGAAGTGTTTCATAACAGGGTTTTGAAAACTCAGGAGGCTGCTCTTCTGACAGCTGTCAATCTCCTGTGCTCAGAGATCAGGAAGAGAGCGGGCGGAAGAGAGAGTGTGCACTGTTGCTGGTGTGGGCTGATATTCACATACCCCGTCTACTGCCTGACAGTCATGGATTACACAGAGGAAAGACAAACAGGGGCCCAAGGGAGATTAAGATGCTCGGGAAGGAAAGGGAACCAAAGCATGCTGCCCCAAAAAGGGAATGGGGCAAACCGGACGAGAGAGGGCATAATTCAAAAAAAGGCGGGGAGGAGGAAGGAAGTGAAGGCAAGGAGGAGGAAGTTGAAATTAGGAGAGTGGGAGAATTTGGAATGATTTATTTATTTCATCCTCCTGCATCATGACACTATAAGACATACATACTGAAAGTGCAGTTGCATTAGAAACTAAGGTTTTACAATTCACCAATAGTCATGCCTTTGTAATTTTACTTTTATGTGGACAGACCTGCCCCCTTTCTCTTCCCCTCCCTTGCAGTCTCATGGCTGACGTGCTCAATGCAAGAAAGAATAAGAAGGAAACCTCTTTCTGCTCCTTAGAGTCATGCTAATTCAAATCGCTATTAAGGAATAGTCTTCTGTAAACTTGAACGAGTGCTGATTTCTGAGGATCACAGAGGAATGTTAAAAATGCTTTTTGACACTGTATCTACTCATTTCAGTTCCAGGGTCAGGGCTTAGCTGTCTAATGGTTTTCTCAGCCTGTCTTGGTCCCTCTGCCCTGCTGGTGCGCCTACAGTGACCGGGCCACTTGGCTGACAGCCTGATCTCTGAAGCTCTGTTTTTGCTCCCAAGTTTGAGAATAACCCCCCACCCCTTCTCTTCAGAGATGTCAGATGTGGGAAGATATACTGTACCGGGGGACAGAAGTCATCACTTCTTGGAGAAGACAAGATCTATCACATTAAGGCTGCAAAGCAGAACATTACTGTCAAATGTAAAACCATCTTTCTATACCACAATTCTGAGGATATTGGCCTGGTGAATACAGGAACAAAATGTGGAGATGGGATGGTAAGATTAAAACCCTTTGTTTATGAAAGCATCTTTGGTTAACTGCTCAAAAACATCACTGGGACCTGTAATTGGTTCCGGAGGGCCTTATATATGGGAAAGCAGGCAATTTGTCTTTATTATTGAGGAACAGAATAGCAATAATACAGTAATACTCTTTTATTTAATTTTAGTTATACTAAATGGTATGACATTGTTATAAATATGCTTAATTAGTATATTTCAGCAGACATCTAATGAAGTTAGACATAAGATTTTTCTAATTAACGTAACCATAAATAGTCATACATTCATTTACTTGATCTGTCCAACCACGCTTACTGGTGAAGCCTAGGTTGTCAGTAACTATGCTGGACACAGATCGTTTAAAGATGAGTGTATTTGAAAATTTTATACATTCACTTAAACAGATCATTACGATTTAACAAAAGTGCTTTCCTAGTATTAGGATCAGCAGTATGTACTTGGATCTAAAAAGAAGTAGCTGGTTGCTCTTAGAACACATGTGGCATCTTGAATTTCAGCTTTGGCTTGATGAACATTTAAAAGAATTTTTTTATTTATTCTTTTTAGTTATACATGAGAGTAGAATGTATTTTGACATATTATATGTATATGGAGTATAATTTCCCATTCTTGTGGTTGTACATGATGTGGAGTTTGACTGGTGGTGTATTCATATATGAACATAGGAAAGTGATGTCCAATTCATGCTAATGTCTTTCCTATTCCCATCCTCCCTCCATTCCCTTCATTTCCCTTTGTCTAATCCAATGAACTTCTATTCTTCCTTCCCTCAACCTTATTTGTGTGTTAGCATTAGCCTTGGTTTGGGAGATATTGGCTCATTTCACTTAGCATGATAGTCTCCGGTTCCATCCATTGACCAGCAAATACCATAATTTCATTCTTCTTTATGGTTGAGTAGTATTTAATTGTGTGTGTGTGTGTGTGATACACACACACACACACACAATGTCTCACATTTTCTTTATCCATTCATGTGTTGAATAGGTTGGGATGAACATTTTTTAACTCAGAGAAAATGGGACATTTTATTTATTTATTATGTATTTATTATTTAACTTTCACCTTTGACATTATTTTGAATTGATACTTAATAATTGTACATGTCTGTTGGATGCAACATCACATTTTGATACACGGGTGAAACATGTGATGATCAAACCTCAGTAGTTTGTTATCTGTCACTTCAAATGTGATTTCTTTGTGTTAGAGACATTCAAAATCTTTGTTCTGTTTTGAAATAAACAGTAAATTGCTGTGAACTGTAGTCACCATACTGTACCATAGAACACAAGAGCTTATTACTCCTAACTGTAACTTGTACCCATCAGCCAAACTCTTCCTGTCCCCTTCCTCTTCCCTCCCTCCCCAGCCTATGGTGACCACAGTTCTCCTTGTTACTTTCATAAGTAACATTTTTAAAATGAGATCAACATTTTTTGTCTTCCACATATGAATTAGAACATGCAGAATTTAATCTCTTTCTCTACCTGGTTTGTTTCATTTAATATAATATCTCCCAGTTTATCTGTGCTGACATAGATGACAGGATTTCATTCTTTCTTATGGCCAAGTAATATTCCATTGGTGTATACATAAAACATTTTTTATCCATTTATCTGTTGATGGACACTTAGCTTGAGTCCATATCTTGGTGTCATGCAGGGGCTCTGACCCAGAAAAGAGAGTCAGGGTGTGGCAGGTGCAAGAAGATGCAAGACATAGTTAGGATAGTAGATATGCTTTATTCATTGGTGGCTACAGCCTCCAGCCTCCAGCCTCCAGCCTCAGCTTCAGCCCCCAGCCAGTTCCATTTTAGTCCCATTAGCCTATTTACCCTGGAGTCTTTCCCGACGGCCTCTTTTCTATGCAGGCCAAATGAAGAAGGCACACTGCCAACAGGTTACATAAGGGGCTCTCAGGTTAATAATGTTCATGACCTTGAGTCCACACACTGAATCAATGTTTCTGGCCTCAACTAAACATAACATGGCTGGTTCTCAGCCCTGGCTACACACAAAAAAACATAACATAGCCCAGTGGAAGTCTTGGTGAGGGAGCCTAACTACAGCCATTTGAGGCCTGCCACAACCCTTGGCTATTATAAATAATTCTGTAATAAACATGGGAATGCAGAAAAGTCTTTAGGAAGAAATGCCCACATAATATGCAAAGGTGAAAGTGCACAGCATATTCAGATAATTGATCACTTCAAGGTAGCTTGAGCTTCGGGTAGAATGGCCAAAGAAACAGCTGAACAAATAAAATGAGGCCAGATCGGAAAGAGTTTATCATACCACGGTGAAAATGCTAGAATCTGTGCTGTAAACAATAGCCAGCTCATCCAGAATATGTAGAAAGCACAGAATACTTTTTTAAAAAAATATCAACTATTTGAAATTAAATAGTTTCTCTCCAGGGCCTGCTTCCTGTCCCCCTTGACACCATTGCCCACAAATGCTACAGTGACATTTGCAAAAGGTAAAGGAGAAATAAAAATTGGACAGCAAAAATTCAGGATGGAAAGAAAGAGAGTACAAAAATGTAAGGTTTTAATGGTGAATGACCCAGTCCACATGTTTTAGCTGACCTGTTTCCTGCTAAAGCAATTCAATAAATATCAAAATGGTGAAAATTAAGGTAGGTGTATCAAACCCCAAAACCAGAAAAGTTAAGAAATTCAATGAGATAAAGTGCATAAGAAGCATCAAGTCAAAGAAAATGCCAATTTTCAGTTCACTTCAGATTTGCAAAATCCGCTGAGGTGTGAAGCCAATAACTGGCATCCCTTTTACAAAGGGCAGCAGGGACTGAGATAGGGACACTCAATCATGCAAGTGCACTGTGTCCATGCCACCAGAGTCCTGTCCCTTCATGAGAAGTTGAGGACAAATCACCAGTCCTGCTCTTGATAGTTCTTCACCAGCTCACGATGGCAGATTCATTGCCCAACAAATGCCAGTCTATGGTGACATCCCAGTGACATCAAAGAGCTTTTCCTATTATCCCCCCCCCCAACACTGAAATACAGCTTTTAAGCCCAGTGAACTTCAAATGCAGAAAAAAAAACTTTGCATTCTCTTTGTATTTATTTTTACTGGCAAATTTTAATTTGGTGCAGGAAGATGGGGAAAACATAGCATGTTTCCAGGGTCTTTTCCTTCATTACAGGACAGTACCAGGAACATAGAAAAGGAAACAAAAGAAAAGAGGGAAGAGAGAGAGAGAGAAAATGAAGGAGGAACTTAATTAGTGAGAGGGCACAGATGAACTAAGGCAAAACTGTCTTCATAGTTGTCTCCGTATTAGACCCACAGAAAGGACAAAATCAAAACAGCACAGATCTCAGTATCTTCAGTTGGGCTTGAAGAAAGCTCTGCCTGTGTTTTAAGCACTCGGTCCCCAGGCTACATCATGCAGGTAGACAGACAGGCAAAGAGAACAAGTGGCGGGAGACACAGAAGAATTCCAAAACCTGGACAGAGGAAGCCCATCTGAGAAGGCAGAGATGATAGCTGGCCCCCACTCACCACCCCCCACTGTGAAAGGGCTATACGTTGAAAAGAAGTTCTTAAAAAGCTGAATGCTCATAGTTTCGTTTTATAGAAGTTTTATGCTAATAGTCGAAATAAGCAAAGGGTCCAGAGATTGCCCTTCTCCCACCAGAGTGGTACGTTTGTTACAAGTGAGAAATCCAGATAAACACATAATTATCACCCTGTATCCTTACTAGAGTTCACTCTAAGGAAGGTGAAAATGCTGTACATTCTATAGATTTCAATGAATTAGTGACGACACGTAACCTCCATTATGGTCTCATCCAGTCGTAGTTTTGCTGCCCTAAAAAAAATCCCCTCTCTCCCTGCATCTGGAAACCCCGGATCTCTTTTCTTGTTCCCACGGTTTTGTCTTTCCGTAATGCCACACAGCTGGTATCATGCAGTATGTAGCCCCTTCTCCCACTTAGTAATAATCAGTCAAGTTTCCTCCGTGTCCTCTCGTGGTCCTGTCTTGTCCCTTAGCTTGCCAGGCCCACATAACACACCTCTGTTTGGAAGTCCCACAGTCTACTCATTGACCCCTGCTCAAGAACACCCTGGCTCTCCCCAGGTCTGGGCCCTTAGGAACAAAGCTGCTGTGGCTGTCCATGCACAGATCTCTGCATGGTGCAGGCCTTCACGTCTCCAGGGTAAACACCAAGGAGAGCAACTGTGAGGTCATATGGCAAGAACTGTGCAGTCTGGCTAGAGAATACCAAGTGGCCAACCAAGAGGCTGCGTGACTGCATTCCTAGCAGAAGGAGAGGCACCCTCATGAGTAAGAAAACATAGATATATAGACATCACTGATGTTTCTGAGGGGAATAAAAGGAAACTATTTTAGCCAGCTGGGAAATAAATTTAAATTAAACAGTTAAAAATAGGGAAATAGGATATTTAAAAATTAGTTACAAGCAAAAAAGTCTATTCAATTGAGAAAATCCTAGTTATTTATACTTAACATATTTAGTATGAGTTAAAATATGCAGTCCATATAATTGTTTTTAGAAATCTAGAATCTCAATTTATTCGAACTATTCAACATATGATTAACTAAGACTGATAAAATGCTCCAAAAATAAACATGGTTTAACAAGTTTAGATCCTTACAGAAGAAATCAGAAGAAACTCAATGGAAATATAAGAAATCATAGTAAGTATAATTGTGGTATTTTTGGCAAATTAACATTCAAAGAATAAGGATGTAAACATTTTAATAATTAATGAGCTCACATATAACAATACTTGCACATCTAATGCTTTCATCAATCATTGATACAGGATTGTTCCGTCCACCAAAGATTCTTCATGTGGAATTCCACAATAGAAAACAATCATACCAATTGCAACTAAATCACAAATACTGGGATTTATAATCTCCCATGTGATCATGGGAGGTTCCAATGTCACATATATTATAAGTCATTCTAATTTGTGTTTGCTACTTCACGTCCAGGTTTGCAGCAACGGAGAATGTGTGAACACTGAAAAGGCCTACAATTCAACCAACTGCCCCTCTCAATGCGAAGAAAATTCGGTAAGAGCGGATTGTTTCTTACGCTAATGTCTTATCAGCCAGTTATTTACATAAGCCTTGTTCTTGAGCTTGTGTGTGAGTGTGCTATTTTTTTTAATCAAATACATATTTGTGATCCCTTTTTTAATGGATTATAATTAATACAAAGAGCCAAACCAGGTATTATTACATACAGATATTGCTAGTATTATGAGTAAATGCATCATTATCAGATGGGTAATCTAGAAATCCAGTAATTTATATACATATGAAGTTTAAACCTGAGGTTTAAAATCTGACCTATCACAATGTCACATAATTAAATGACTCCATTGTCAGGATTAACCTAAAGCTTTTGAGAAAAACAGCCAAAAGTTATTTTAAAATTCAACTGTGTTTAATTCTAGCACATTATGTGACACTGTTTTCCTAAACCCAGTTAATCAAATCACTTATTAACATTTATTTGAATATGCATCCCATACTTTCAAGTATTGTATATTTTATGTGGATATATATATATATATATACACACACACACACACACATACATACATACATATATAGGAACTGTCATGCAGCCACTTGGTAAGCAGTTTGGTATTCTCTGACCAGGCTGAACATGCTCTGCCATATGACTAGCAGTTGCTCCTCTTGGTGTGTTAGGTGTGTGTGTATGTGTATACACATTATATCCACTTAAATGTTTAATAACATTTAAATAAACTTAGGAGATGAGTAGTGTTCCTATGCCCTTTGTTATAAGTGGAACTAGGCACACTGATGTGTTTTAGGGAAAGATGGAAAGCCTAGATTTAACTCCGAATGTATGACTCCTGGATCTCTTTTACCATTACATGGTGCTCTTTAATGGACTTAACCTTCTGCTACCACTTTTTCCCCATGTCAGTATGATCTCATTATTTCTAAGTTTAGTATCTGGTCTTTGACCATAATGGGTCTAACTCTAGCAGAGACTATTTTTTAAAGATATGAATGCTTTCTGGAAAGACATGGCATGCTGTCCTGTTCACCTGTCTGAATATGTTGATATAATTCTTTTGTGCAAAGATGTTCTACAAAGGTGTTTGCTAGTTGTATTATATTTGCTTACTTTTGTGCAACATTGATTTTGGTATTCAGTTTAATTCATAGATCAATAAGTGTGTGTGCATGAGTGTGTTTGGTGCAGAATTAGTATGAACCAAAATGAGGTTCAAAACATAACTTACGCCAGTCATTTGGTAAAATTGTGATTTTCCAGGTGGATAGCAATGAACTTGAGTGCCAGTGTGAGGAAGGACAGATTCTCACCGACTGGGAAGAAACCTTAAACATTACCAGTGAGCATCCTAGAATATAATCTCTTACATATACCAAAAGCTGCGTAGTGAAAAAGCCATTTCCTTATTTTCCATATTTGCTATATATTTATTATCTTCTACTGGATTTGTATGTTTTTTTTATCTTGTATGTTTGGGAACTCAAATGGAATTTATTACAATCACCCTTTAGAATTAATAAGTCCTCTTCTAGCTAATCTGACTCAGTTCTTGTGAAAACCCCAACACAACAAAGCCTTTTCTGTAGTCAGTTAATAACCAAAGACCAAAACTCTTCTTACCATTGTGGTTCTCTTAAATGTGGTGGAATCTTAGGTGAGTGTCAATTGGCAATACAGATGATAATCCGTGTAATGTTTTGGCTTCTTATTCTGTATAAAGTACCTGGGGGAAGGGGAATTATAAAGTACCTCAGGAAGGAAGAAGTTGGATTTCTAACTGCTCCATTAAATGTTGATACTTCCTCGCCCTAAGGTCGTCGCCCTGATCAAAACCCATGTTTCTTGACGTTGCAGATATCACGATCATGGTCATTGTGCTTGTCCTGGTGATTATTGGTGCTGGAATTATCATGTTATTTATTCGTTACCAAAAATGTATCAAGTCGAAGCAAGTGCAGAGGTACGTCTACAATTTTTGTGAGAAAGGAACCGTGAACAAGAATATATAAGCCTTGTGGTCTCATGAGATATTCAGTGGAGGAAACTGTCTCTTACTGAAAGCATGTAAGATTAGTAGGAAATGAAACTTTTACATGCTATCTCATGTCCATATGTTTATCCCAGTGGTCCCCAAGCTTTGCTGCACACTGAAATCATCTAGGAGTCTTGGAAAAATTACTGATGTTGATTCCTTCCCAATATATTGTGATTTAATTGTTTTACAGGGCAATCCGAGCATAGCATTTAAAATTCTTTTCTAGATGATTTAATATTTACAGCAGTCTTTTCCCATGGCTGTGCCAATGTTCAATTTCCCTCCTGACAGCCCGCCTGGAGATACACGGGGAGTGGAGAACAAAGGATACTTCGGTGATGAGCAGCAGATGAGGACCGAGTCAGTCTTGCCGGACATCCACCCCCTGCATGTAAGGCACTTTCACCTGCCACAGTTAATGAACTGAGAAGCAGAGCTGACCCTAAGCTAAGTGAGGCGAGGCAGGCAAGGAAGCCATGTAACAAGGTCCCATACAGTAAGGCTGTCTGTCTGTCTGTCTGCATGTGCAGACAGCAGTAACCAAGTCACCATTTCCAAGCAGAATAAGCAGACTAAATATAATGTTTATTTTGTGTTCTAACCATGAACATAAACTATATTCTAAGTCATAAAACAAATCTCAATAAACTTAGAAGAATCAAAGTCATGCAAAAGATGTCCTCAAAATAAAACATTAGAAATCACTTACAGAAAGATATTGAAAAAATTCCTAATTAGAAATTAGATAAGAAACCCTAAAGAGGTCATGCATCAACCAAAAGATAATTAGAAAATATATTAAATTAGATGAATATTAAACTCATATCAAAATATGTGGGGAACACTGAAATTGGTCATTAGAAGAAAATTTATAGCTCTAAAGGCTTATGTTATAAAAGAAGAAAGATGTCAGATTAATGATATAAGCCTTTATTTTAAGAAACTGGAAATAGGAAAGCAAATAAGCCCATCAAATGAAGAGAACAAGAGACTTCAGATAAGTCACCAATGAAATAGAAAACAGAAAAATAACAAAGAAAATCAATAAAACCAAGAGTTTTTTAAAAATGTTTTTTCAGTTGTAGATGAGAACAATACCTTTATTTTATTTATTTATTTTTATGTGGTGCTGAGGATAGAACCCAGTGCCTCACATGTGATAGGCAAGCGCTTTGCCACTGAGCCACAACCCCAGCCCCCTAAGAGTTGTTTTTGGGAAGATTAATAATTTTATAAACCTCCAGCCACACTGTTTAAAAAAAAAGAAAAGTCAGCACCGATTATCAATATCAGGAATCAGAATCAGGAGATTCTATATGTATTAAATTAATAATTATAAAAGATGATGAAAAAGCATTATTTTAGTATATTTACAGATGTAATGAAACTTTAAAATGTTCTGAAAGATACAAATTATCAAACCTTATGAAGAAAGAGATAATCTAAATATTCTTATATCTAATAAAGAAAATTGAATCTGCAGTAAAACAGAAGACATGGTCCTCTACAGAAAAATTTTGTGGAATCTCAATAACAGTGAATTTAGTAAGATTTCAAGATCCACAATTAGTGTACCAAAAATTATTGTGATTCCATAGATGAGCAAGAAACAATTCCAAAAACAAAGTGAAATAACAAAATAGCATAAAAATACAAAAAAAAGGTTAAAATGAACAAATGTTGTGCAAGAAAAGCTATAAAATATTAACAAAAAAATAATTTAGTGCCAAAATAAACAGAAATACATGATCATGGATCAGAACACTCACTGTTGTGGGGCTGTCAGTTGTCCCATATTGATCTATAGTTTGAAAACAGCCCAATAAAAATATCAACAGCATATTATTGTAAAACTAATTAGTGAATTAACAGAATAACATGATAAGAAAATCAGTAAACATAGCCTGAGATCCAGTAATTTCTGACATGAATTCACCCAACAGAAATTTATACCTCAGAGAGCATTTACAGCAATCTTCCAACAGCATAGTTTGCAAAAGATTAAAAGAGAAGACATCCCAAAGGTCTACCAACAGTAAAAGGAATCCAAAATTGCAATACATGCATCAATGGGCCACTTCAGGAAAAGGATAGTAGTTGATTGACTGATGTATAACACTTGAATAAATCTCTCAACCAGATTCTGAAGCTAAAGAATCCAAATCCAAAAGCAAACTGTTAGATGATAGATGATATCAAGCTCAAAATCTGGAAAAGCAAACCTGTGGTAATAGAAGTCAGCATAGCGGTTACCATAGGGGAGAGAGGATCTGCAGGGGGGGATTTTAATTTTCTATTTTTAGAGCTACGTGGGGGCTGGTCACAAAGATGGTTCATTTGTGCAAATTCATCTACCTTTACACTTAGTATTTGTGCATTTGTTTGTGTATACTTATACAAAAGCAGAACATTTGTTAAAATACCAGCCTTAGCAATGCATAAAACCTGAGAAAGAAGCTGTCAAATCCCGCAGAAGTTCCTGCAAGTAGCGGCTTGTTTCACGCCCGTAACAGCTGTGTTTTCCAGTGTGTTTGGCTCACTGAAAGCATCATGTGGACAGATTAAGAAGCTATGTGGTCATTCCTTTTTAAAAAACATCAATAACTGATGTAAAAAGGAACATCCTTCCAAAAATCATACTGATGAAACAGTGAAAAGCATCTTAAAAGAGGAAAAGCCTCAAACCTTGGGGCTGAGTATCAACCAACTGTTGCTGCATGTAAATGCCAGTGAGAACACGACACCAGTACTTTAGAACTGCTGTCCAGTCCTGGTTGCTGATGCTCTGTATACACAGATCCAGATGCTTTGGAAGCTTTGTCCAGGTGCAACGCACCTATAAGCCCTGTATCTTTATAGAAGAACAGGCTCCTCTTAACCCCTGTGAGCGCACAAGCCACATTTGGGCAGACATGCTTCTGTTGAATTTCCCTGGAGTGTTCAGAGAGGGACAGCTTTCTTTGTTATATGAAGGTTTGCTATCATCTTTATGCACGTGTATGTTTTATCATGATAACAACAAGAACAACAAAAGTCTTTGTTTTCTTCTGTTATGTACAGAAAATATATTAGAAAAAAAAAATGTAAGCCTATGCTGAAAGTTTCTGTTCTGAAACTACATGAAGCTAATATCAATCTCATATGTTGCCCCCAGGTTGAAATGTTTAAATGAGAAACTGTATGTTACAGTGTTGGGTGTTAATTATATTAATTATTCTGTGCCTCACACGCTGATACCATTACTTTGCTAATTATGGTTTCCTTAAATTCAGATGTAAGTTAAACACGCTCCCAGAGAAGGGAATCCATGATGCATAGTTATAGAAGCCAGCCTGAGATTCAAGCAAAGCAGAATCTGGGGTACCCGAACAGGTGACCCCGTGATGCATAGCTATAGAAGCCAGCCTGAGATTCAAGCAAAGCAGAATCTGGGGGCATATTTGTTACATTTCAAGACTAAAAATTCCTTAAAGAGTTTTGGGGTTAAATGAAAGGCACTAAGAAGAGAAGCTTGATAAATATTTGTTGAAAATCAGGATAAATTCAATTTACTACTAAGGATGCACTGATGATAGACAGGTTTTACCACAGAGTTTGGGCCATCAGATCTCACATTCAGGGCGTTTATGGTACTTGACAAAATTATTTGAATGATGATGATTTAACTCATCTTGTTTGACACCTTAGCTCCCCATTAAAGGCCAGTCCTCTGCAAAATTGTGCTTGGGGGAGGGATCTTTGGTGTGACTTCCTTGTTACATTACTGAGGCTTGATTTTCCCCCTCTGGCATCCAGTGCCTCTCCCAGGTTTTGTCTCTCCTGGGCCACACCTTCTGGTTGTTTTAATGTCTCCTGGGGACTTAACAGAAAACACTTTGCAGAGGGTAGCCTGAGTCAAGCCCCGCTGTATTTTATTTTATTTTTTTATGTTTTTGGTACTGGGTTTTGAAGCCAAGAGCACTTAACCCACAGAGCTGCATTCCAAGCTTTTATTATTATTTTTTAAATTTTGAGTCAGGGTCTCTCTAGGTTGCTGAAGCTGGCTTTGAACCTGTGATCCTCCTTCCTCAGCCTCCCAAGTTGCTGTATAGGCATACACCACCAAGTCCATCACCCATTTTTTTAATAGGAAGTTCTGGAGATTCCAAAAGACCGTCAGGTGCTAAGGAATGTATCTGGCTGTGGAGCCTCAGGATGCAGACCTATTAAGATTAGAGACTAGCAGACCCACCTGGTGCCATACACAGCATGTAAAGGCAATCACTCTAATGTGTGTCTTGGCTTTGTAGACAGGGCTTGGGCTCTTGGATGTAAGACAACCATCCAGGGAAGAATAGTGTTTCCCTGACTTTCAGTATTCCTACATTTACGCGGGATTTATCCCAGGGATGGCCGTGGGCTTGGGAAATAGTCCTGCTTTCGTGAGTACTAATGGCAGGGAAATGGTCTCTCTTTTCTCTAGCGGAGAACTGCAGAAACCTTGGAGAGCCTCCCATCCAGTTTCTCAAGTCCCCATTACATCACCCTGGTATGTCCCTGCCCTTTCTGCTGGTTGTGGTAGCCTGTGTCCATTTCATTAATCATTTGGATGCCAGGTAATCGTCTGTTGGATCTTTGAAAAGGCCAGTCTCACGGCTTTCTGATTCAGGGTGGAACAGGTCAGTCTGGTGTAGAGGCAGACTCCTCAGCTGCGTGGGGATGAGGAGAGGAGCTGGTAAACCCTGGGCAGCCCTGTCTCTGTTTAACATGTTGGCATTTAGATCATCATGAATTCTTGTCAATTAATTTTTACCATATTAACATATTGTTTATTGGGATTATTGATTTTGTTTTTATCCCTTAAATTCTGCTCCTGAGAGGAATGCCTTTCTCACCTCCCCCTAGTCCTGAGACAAAACACAGTGAGGGTTTTCAATGAGGCTTTGGCCAGCTGGAGGGCTTTAGAAAGCTTCTTTAACCAAAGTGGTTAAAAAAAAAAAAAAACAACTTTATAAAATCTCAGAGAATCACCCAAATTGCTAACTTGTACATGCAAAGTTGTTATGTTAGCTGAACAACTCTCAGAACTGGGCCTGAACACATCAAGACTCTCAAATCTATATTTCAAAATGAGCAATGGTCCTTGAGGTTTCTTTAGGGATTGATGACTGTGATCAGAATACTTTTCAGTCTGTGGTTTCACAGGATCCTCAGACCATGCCAAAGGATCTCAGAGGGGGCTAGACAGTATTTCTGGAGCCAAAGGGCAAATGCCCTTGTAGATGTCCAAATACCCGTGGAGCCAGAGCAGGCCTGTCTTTGAAGTAGGTTTGACTAGGATTCTAGTGGCAAAAGTTTCTGAATGAAGGCTCTAGCTTAAAAAAAAAAAAAAAAAAAAAGTTTGAGAATCTCCTTTATTTTTATTTGTTCTTTCTAGTTATACATGACAGTGTGACATTTATACTCCATGTATGTTGATAATATTATACATACATGGAGTGTAACTTCCCATTGCTGTGGTCGTACATGATGTGGAGTGACACTGTGTGTATTCCTATATGAACATGGGAAAGTGATGTCCGATTCATTCTACTCTATTCCCCATTCCCACTCCCTCTCCTTTTCCCTTCATTCCCTTTTGTTTAATCCAGTGAGCTCTTATTCTTCCCTCCCTGCCCCTTATTGTGAGCATCTGCATATCAGAGAGAACATTTGGCCTTTGTTTTGGGGAAGATTGGCTTTTTTCACTTAGCATGATAGTCTCCAGTTTCATCCATTTATCAGGGAATGCCACAATTTAGTTCTTCTCTATGGCTGAGTAACATTCCATTGTGTATATGCACCTCATTTTCTTTACCCTTTCATCTGTGGAAGGCTCCTAGATTGGTCATTGTGAATTGAGCTGCCATAAACATTGACAGGGCTGCATCACTGCAGTAGGCAGATTTTAAGTCCTCTGGATATTTTAAGTCCTTAGGAATGGGGTAACTGATTCAAATGGTAGTTCCATTGCTAGTTTTCTAAGGAATCTCCATACTGCTTTCCAGAGTGCTTGCACAATCTGCAATCCCACCAGCAATGTTATCAGTGGACCTTTTCTCCAAATCCTCGCCAACATGTAACATTACTTGTATTCTTGAAAATTGTCATTCTGACTGGAGTGAGATGAAATCTCGGTGTAGTTTTAATTTGTGTTTCTTTAATTGCTAGAATGTTGAACATTTTTATATATTTGTTGGCCAATCGTATTTCTCTTCTTTGAAGTGTCTATTCAGTTCTTTTACCCATTTATTGACTGAGCTATTTGGTTTCTAGAGTTAAGTTTCTTGAGATTTTTATATATCCTGGAGATTAATGCTCTTTCTAAAGTGCAGGTGGCAAAGATTTTTCTCCTGTTCTATAGGCTTTCTGTTCATGTTTTTAATTGTTTTGTTTTCTTACTATGAAGATTTTTAGTTTGATTCCATCCCATTTATTGATTCTTGATTTTACTTCCTGAATAGTTGGTTCCTAAACCAACATGATGGAAAGTTGGGCCTAAATTTTCTTCCAGTAGGCACGGGGTTTCTGTCTAAGGCCTACATCTTGATCTACTTTGAGTTTTGTGCAGGGTGAGAGATAGGGGTTCAATTTCATTCTGCTACATATGGATTTCTAGTTTTCCCAGCACCATTTGTTGAAGAGGCTATATTTTCTCTAATGTGTGTTTATGGTGCCTTTGTCTAGTATGAGATAACTGTATTTATGTGGATTTATCTCTGTGTCTTCTATTCTGTTCCATTGGTCTACATGGCTGTTTTTATGCCAATACCATTTCATTTTGGTTACCGTAGCTCTATAGAATAATTTAAGATCTGGTATTATGATGCCTCTTGCTTTACTTTTCTCACTAAAGAGAAAAATAGATATTCTGGGCCTCTTATTTTTCCAAATTTATTTCATGATTGCTTTTTTAAAATTTTTATGAAGAATGTCACTGGAATTTTGGTAGGGAATGCATTAATCTGGGTAGCACTCTTGGTAGTGTGGCCACTTTGACAATATTAATTCTGCCTATCCACGCACATGGGGGAAAATCTCTTACCTAACATATTCTAGGAAAAAGCTGCAAGTTTTTACAAGGACTAATGGTTCCAATAAGACTTCATCTAACTAGTACTATCCACTCCCTCTCCATTCCATAGCAATTTACAAACTGTCTTAGATTTTTCATGGAGCAAGAGGAAGTGTTCTGTGTGTGTGTGTATATGCTCATATGTGTGTGTGCCTGAGTGCTCATATCTGGTGCAGTTCCTGATACAACGTAATTTATTGATTACAGAAATCTACAAGTAAAGATCCCAAAGGAGTTGCAGATTCCAATCAAAGTGCCAAAGTGGTAGGTTCCTTTAATGGAGCACCTCCCCTTTTATTTTTCAAATGCTGGGATTCTTTTGTGCTTTTTATCTACTTTGGATTAGGGATGCCCTCTGAACTTACCAAAAGAACAGGATGGTTCTTTTCATCAGTCTGCTGAAATTTCTAATGTAGAATTCTGCCACGCATATTTTGTCCAAGGCTATTAAACTTGACCACAGGAGCAAGCTAAAATTCAAGAGTGCCAGGGTCTTGACACATATTACAAATAACAACAACAATGTTTCTCTCTCAGACTCTTGTGGGCCAGAGTGTACATACCTACAGGTTCTCCAAGTACATTAAGGAATAATAAGAGAAAAGGCTTGTTGTTCTGATGATTGCTTGACTAAAGTTGTTTTTTTTTTCTTACTAAATAAAATATTGGCTGTAGGTGAAGGGTGATTTCACATTTGAATTACTATGTCTGTTTAGGAAAAAATTGTGAAAAAAAGCATGATTTTGGTCAAAGAGAGAGGAAATGACTCTTGTTTGAGAACTGTTTTCCTCCAAACAGTGTTCTTAGAAGGAATTCCGCCCAATACAGAGACCCTGTCCCTGCTGAGAGAGATACAGCAGAACATTTTCTAATGACCATTTCACTCCACAATGACAGGTCTGTAGCCTAGTGAGAAGAGTGGACATGGTCCTTAGGGCAAGCAAACTGTTTGACATCTTGCACTGGAGAACACATTGTTTTCTTTCTTTTCTTGATTGGCTTGTTCATTTTACAAGTGAACAGTTAGCCATGGCTGAGGAGATTGAAAAAAAGTGTGAATCAATGTAGTACAACAGAACCCAGGAAGGCTCTCCTAGTTAGTAGATAGAAATGACTAACTGAAGTACGTGTCTGTGGATCTCCTGGAAAGCCACTTATCTCTGACCATCTGTTTCTGTTTAGACCTTGAAACTTGACATCCAGAATGGCTGCGCCAGCCTGGGCGGAGGATCCGGAATCTAAGATCTTCACCACCATCGCTCCATATTTGTTAAAAGTATTTCAGTACTTTTTCCAATGTTCTTTATCAACCCAGAAAACGTTTTAAGAGAATTTCTTTCTGTTAAAATTTACTTGTAGAATTCACAACGTACAGCATAGGCATATGCTACAGAAAAAAAAAAAAATGTCTATGGCTTTTTGAATGCTCTTTAGCTTAATATGAAAAGGAGAGTCTCTATGCTCCAGCATTAGCCTGCAAAATGTCAATCTGGTTACTTTTTTAAAAAGCCAAAACTTAGAGGATGCTAAATTACAATCCTGAGTCTAAGAAGCAAAATCGCTCATAAGTGGTTAGTTCTTTGGGGGCATAAAAGTACTTGAGTTGGAACTGGTGTCCTGACATCCTTATCACTAAATCTGATCTAAATGAAAGTGTGGCCTGGGGAAATGCCTAGGAGGGCACAGCAGGGTGGCTGGTTCCAATAGTTTATTAAGTGAAGGAGGCAGAAGAATAGTTACCTTGACTGTAGGATAATCCTCAAAATCACAGGGCTGGCAACCGAGGACACAGAAGGCTCCTGGCAGTTCTAAGTTTGTAGATTTGCCTTTCTAGAATTCCTTAAGAGGCTGATGGACAAATTGAGAGGAAACAGCATTTCAGAAAATTAGCTCCGGCCAGCTGGGAGGACATGCCCAGACCACCCGGGAGGGGCCTTCGAGGTCCTTGGGATGACACAGGAGCACCCAGGGTGCAGTTTCTGTACCTGACCTGCAGATGCCAGTCAGTGTTCCAGGGTGCATGCCTCGAATTGGGTTCTCCTCCGTTCTCAACTTTCTCTTTGTGAGCTGTTTGACCTATGGCAGTTGTTTGGTTCATTTGCTAAAATAAAGATCTCAAGTGCGAAGTGAAACTTTTCTGACTCAGTGAAACAAGGCCGTGGGTGAGGATGGCTGCCGGCTGTCCTTGGCTGGTCTCTTGCTGAGCGGACTGGCTTATTTCTCCATCAGGAACCACAGTGACTCAGCACTTGGTCCCTGTCAGCTTTCCATGAGCTTTTATTGTCCTCATCAGAACCTCCACTTAAAAAAGGAATTTCCATGAATGTGTTCTGAGAGCAAGATGCCAATTTAAATATTTTATATAAATTTTTTGGGGGTAAAAACTCTGTATCAGATGCATAGCAGCCTCATTAAAGCCCACAGTGATCCTCTGACGTCACATTTAAGGGACAGCCATGTCTTCACCTTTTCCTGAACATCACCAAGGCAGAAGGGCTGTAATTTTGGGAATATCTTCCGCCCTCCATGAAAGGGTCACCCTCCCAATTTTTTTTTTTTACTATTCCCTTATGTCTTCTAGGAAATTTAATGACTGTTGTCTACTCTTCTAACTCGGGCTCCACATTCAACTAACTACTAAATTCTGATTCCATTTCCCCTCAAATGTCTTCTTCTTTCTCTAATAATGTCTGGTACCCTGTGAGTCATCCTGCCCTGCTGTTTCCTGACTAGAGACTCTCTCTAGATATCTAATCTGCTTCCCTTTTCTTCAGATAAGGGGCCTGCTGACCGGGCAGCCCCTTTTTGATTTTAGGTCGTGTTCCTGAGCTTTGCCATCCTGCTCAGCCCAGGTCTCAGGGCTTTACCAGGCTCCTTTCAAATGCTGCCTCTGCTACCTGCTTGATTTCTGAGGAGTCCTCTCCTTCCAGGACTTTGGAGAGATTAGGGAGCAGTTCTTCCAGCTTCTCCTTACTAGTTGTCCAGCTAAGACAGAGAAGTCCTGCCCCTGGTGGTGGAGCCAGTCATGACGTCATAGGAATATGCATCAGGGGTCCCTGCTCCATCCTTTGGGATGGAGGTGTGTAAAGACTTGGAATTAAGTTATTCTGCTGACCAGATCCCATAGTCAATGTTTTAGGGGCTGAAGATCTCCATAACCTCCAGACCAGCCCCAGGGAGCTCTACTGGATGTCACCTACATACTACAGCTGCATTCCTATATCCAGCCCCAGGATGAGAGCCCTGCAGCCCAGGCCTGATCTCCAGATGCATAAATGATCTGATGCTCTCTGGCTCTTGTCGCCTCTGGGGAATTCAGTTCTCTCCCTTGAACCCAGAATTGCTGATAGGAATACTGCTATGCATGGACTAATCCACTCGACCTGTGGTCTAAGACCCTGAGCTTCACACCTGCCCTCGTGGAATTTTTGCTGCCCTGACCCACTCATAGATTTAGAATCCTTCCTGCTGCTGGAACCTGGCTAAACCAAGCTGGTTCTCTTCTGGGATGCTGGGTTTGGGGCTGTAGTGAGTCATGGCTTCTGTGTCCTGGGCAGAGGCAGAATGATCAGGAAATGAAGAAATCTTAAACTTGGGGCCCAGCAGGTTTTTAACCTGTTGGCCTCTCCAGCATCTTTTAACTAATCTTTTTTAGCACTACATCTTTTTTTTTCCATGTTCTTCAGTGGGACAGATTTGAGTTGAGGAGGAGGAAACTAAATATTTTATAAGCAAAAGTGACAAAGCTTATAAGAAACAAATGGAACTGGGTGTGGTGGCACACAGTAATCCCAATGATTTAGGAGGCTGAAGCAGGAGGATTGAAAGTTCAAGACCAACCTCAAAAATTTAGTGAGCCCCTGGGCGACTTAGTGAGACTGTATCTAAAAACAAACAAACAGGACTGGGGGTGTAGTACAGGATAAAGCACCCCTGGGTTCAATCATCCCTATTACAAAAAAAGGGGGACGGGACAAAGATTCATTTCTGCTAGCTTGAGTTAACCCTAAATCAAAGCTCTCAGCTCTCCACATACTCCTGGGTGGCATGTGCATGGGGCTGGGGACCCAAGAGAGGAGCACACAAGATAAAATCCATGAAAGATCTGAAAACCAGCTACATCATCCCAAAGGTTGAAGTTCCACACACTTCTGGGGTTTAAGCAAAACATCTGCCCAAATCACTTACCACTATACAGAGCAGGTCCAAGGGCAACTCGTAGAAAAGAAGATAAAATATGAACATGAGAATCAAAATCTGAGCAGGCATATCAGTGGCTACACACTGCAGGAAGGGGATTCCTATAGGGGGACATGGGGGCGGGCAATAGATTTTGCAGTATAAGTCAGGCAAGTCACTTAAAAAAAGAAAAATCAGAATCCATTTTTGGTAAATGATTAAATGCTGTTCTGCCGACCTTGACACATTCTCGACTATATTTTGATATAAGTTCTGCCAGGAATATGGCGCTGGTGATCCAAAAAGAAGCGAAGACCTTCACCTCCCTGTGGTGATCACCGGTCCTCACAGTACAGCATCCTGCATTCTCTCATCTCAATCATCTCAGACAGCCACTCTACCTTCTTCTCAAGGCATCTGTCTTGACAATGATTATAGAATTCAAAAACTCACATTGGCTATGCTAAATTTGGAAAGTTACATTCCAAAGAAAGGTATTAATTTCCTTAATACCATGCAAATGTCTGTGTCCCTGACCACCCATCAACAAAGTTCACAGACCCACCACTAGGTGGCCACACAGCTAACTAAATTTCACTTTAACTGCAAAAATGCTCAATGATTCTCTCCCTTTTCCAGACATCGCTGGGCCTTCACAACCTTGACTTTAAATAAACTTACTAAGAAATTTGCTAAACTGCGTTATTGATTATTAAGGATGAAAATATGGGTGGATTTGACTAGAAACCACTTCCTTCTCTGCCAGGAGTGTGGGTCAAATAGACACCAGGGACCACATGCTTAAATGAAAGGGGGTGGGAGGTGTTAGCTGCCCTGACACCTTTGAATAGAGATTTTAAATGGGAGAAGCAATTGCTCTTTACTCTCAGCTCCCAAGTCCAATCCTCTTAATTTTGGAAAGCCAACAGACCCAAATAACCTAATCTCTTGAAACCAAATTGGAGCTCTTGTTTTTGTTTGTTGGGTTTTTTGGTTGTTTGTTTGGTTGGTTGGTTTTGCTTTGTTTTAACTGTATCATTTGTTAATTTATTTCTTCAAAGGCCAGCAAATTGACATGGCCTACTGCTGCCATGTGTGGAAACCTGAACATCCCTCCCCAGCAACGTGTAATGGATAGTAAATGTCAGGGAAAGGCAGCAGACCCCATGAATTATCTGACTTTGTGGTGGACCCTGGATGACCATCGATGCCCACCTACCAATCATTGCCAAAGAATGAGAAATATTGATGAGATTCCCCAGGCTTATTGGAAGCTTCCTGATCACTTTCTAACTGAAGGCCAGCTTTTAGAAAACTCAAGGGCCTTTATCTAAGGAAGTGGCTATCTTGTGGGCTTGACAGGCTCCATTAACATCTTTCTCCAGGAAAAGCTGTAATCATGAGCTACATGTAATGGATATTGATTGCTAAGAAAAGATATATATATAACTTTAAACCTCTGGGGTTTCCAGGGGCTAAAGGTATAGAAAGGGGGTCTTGAGGATTCCAGGAAAGCCATCTGGACAGATACTGTATCGGAGCCGTTGGGAATCTCACATAAGTGAATGCAGAAGACAGGGCACCATGACTTGCTGTAGCCACCCAAGGACAAACACAACTTACTGAGCATACACTGTTGTCAGGCATCACTCTAAACTCTTCCTTTGTATCATTTCATTTAACTGAAAAACAGATCTATGAACTAACTACTATTATTATTCTCATTTTGCAGCTTGAGAAAATAAAGGTCAATGATTTGCCAAGAGAGAGAGAGAGAGAGTTGATTAAGCCTTGTAGTCAGAATCTCAAACCAGGAAGTCTGCCTGCAAAGGTCGTGCCTTTGATTATTATATGCTGTCGGTGTCAGCACAGTTTTGATAGGGAAGAAGAACTCACAAAAACAACCACCCCACTGCCACCGTCACCACCTCATTTAGACGTGTGCAAGTGAGATTAATGTATCTCTCCCCCACTTTCCATCTACCAAGCTTCTCAGCTCTCGCAGCCATAGTCACAGTGCTGTATGGGTTCACAGAGCAAGGAAGAGAAAGCAAAGACAGACAGCTGTCACCACAACCGAGGTTCCAACCACAACTGAGGTGCTGTTGTAGAAGATGTGAAGGGATGTGAGACTCTCAAAATCCACTCACTCCCTGGCAGGCACTTTGCTGTCCTGAAATCTTGTTTTACAGAGACCTCAGGTTCTAAAGGATTCTTTTCCAATGGACAGGCATCACCCTGGATGGTGCCTTGATTCTGCTCTGTGTGCCTGGGCGGACCTGTCTCTGCTCCACTGTGTGGCAACAGGAAGGCAACAGAAAATTGATGCTTAGCAGCCAGTGGATCAGGGGACATCAGGTGCCAGTAAGGAGGGCCCTCCGAATGAACCTTCTTCCTTGCTTTCACAAAATAAAAGATGGAGCCTATGAGTGGTCACTTTGGACACCTAGGGAAAAGGAGAGCATCTTTATAGCACATTGGTGGCCCTGGGACCCACTGAGTCATTTCACATCTGTGAAATATGCAGAGCTCTGTAGCAAGGATTATTCTAGAGAGGAGGAGACTAGGGATAAGAGGTTCTCAAACACACAGCAGGTAAAAGGAGTAGTAGAAATCTGAATGGACCCCAGACCAAGGCCCTGAATTTAACCATTTCCCACTCCAGTTTTGAGCTGACCCATGTAACTGCCGAGTCACAGGGAACACCTGCGAGACCTGAGTCCATATGGGAAAAGGCAGCTTTGATCTTAAAACTAGCTGGCCAGCAGAGAACACTTAGTGGCCCTCTCTGACCCTAGTCCACGCTTTCCCCTTAAAGCAGCAAGTTATCAGTTCTATTTTTCCATCTTCTCCAGGTTCATCAAAGCCATGACTAGAGGGGAGAAAAATTTCAAAGGTCAATTGTCATTCTTAATTGGACTCAAGAGAGAAATCACTGCTCACATTTTGGAAAAATATGAATGGTCTGAGACACGTCTCCAAGTGTTAAAAACAATGCTCATCCATATTTCAACTATTTTTTTCTCACATAATCAGTGTTGGCCTCTTGTTATTAAAGTTTGTGTCAATAAGCCAAGAATGGGGAATAACAATTTGAGTAACGACCTGAGCTTCCAGGTTGTTCTCTCTTCTCCCAGGGTCCCGACTCTGCAGGTTCATCAGAAAAGCGAGAAAGTGGCTCTGGACTAATTTGATTTTCTCTGAAGTGTCTCTGATGTTCTCTCTGCAGAAGGACATAGCGGGTTCAAGATAGCATTACCTGCTCCAGTTTTGGGGTGGGCTGAGAGGAGGGAGGGATGATCTCATAAGCAACCCACTGAGCAAAATCTTATGACTTGATATCCAGGCGCTGCCACGCAATTCAGAAGAGAAATAAATCAATTTCTTCCATCTCGTTAAAGCTGCCCTGGTGGTTTGACAGGTTTCGGTGCTGAAAATATCACCAGCTGGACACTGGGACACTCGATATCCCACCTTCAGAAATGAATTATCAGGTGCAAGCCCAACCAGATGCTGCCCCGGAGTTCACTTCAGTCTTCAAGTGGGAGAACACGGAGGCTCAGAAGCACAAGGGCAGAATCAAATAACAGCATCTCCCGTGTCACAGAACAGCCAGTGATAACTTCTCCATGAGCAGCTCTGGGGTCTCTTCTAAAAAGAAACAAACAAAAGTAGGGACAAAAGCCAAGAAGATTGTAGATTTCAGAGGAGAACAAAATGGTATGAAAATTTAAAATAAAATAATGAGAAGAATGCATTGACACCATTTAGGTTCTGTGTACTTATTCATTTATGTACTTATTCATTTAAGACGGAATACTTGTCGTATGTGGGTATTGTTCTAGGGACGGGAGAATATATACAGGTGCATAAAGCTCCACCCTAGAAACCCAAGCCCCTCCTGGGAAAGCAAAACAGGCTTCTAAAGAGAGGGACACAAAGTGATGGGAGTGAAGGATATAGAAAATGACATCCCCCAGGATAGAGAAATGACCACCACCCCCCAACACCGTCTGACGGGGAGGAAGAGGGAGGAGGAAGACAATCATTAATCCTCTCCCAGTAAAACCTGTCCCAGTAACAATGGGTGGGAGGGGATGGGAGCAAACTTTCATGCCCTCCTGGTTCCATCCCCAACATCTCCTCCAGAAGCAAATCTCCATCCTTCCCAGCCACAGTGGGTCCTGAAGGGAGGAGCTGGATACTGAAATGCTGGGCCCTGGACTTCACCCTTTCCCATTGCCGATGAGTCCTGGAAGGAGAAAAGCAAATATGAGGCTCTGGGTGACAATGGGTCCCAGAGGAGGAAGATAAGCAGCAGGTGCCAGCTGAGTTCTGAGCTTTTCTCTCTTCCTAGTAACAGTAAGTTTCAGACTTTTTACAACTTTTTTCCTGACTGCCCAAACCAACCACTCTGCTTCAGTCCCCAGTGATTAATTCACTCTCATTGTAACCTGTAAAACGCAGAGCTCTCTGTTACAGGCTACCATCTTTCTACCAGAAAGTGAGCCCCCCAGTGCCTGAGACCGATGGACTTCCCAGTGGAATAAAGGAAAACTTGCTGGTCCACTTGTCTGCTCCTGGGTCATCCGTGCATACAGTGAGGAATGGCCCAGAGGTGGGTGCAACGGCCCAAGGGACAGGAAAGGAGGCATACACTGCTTATTGGGGTGGAGAAGGCTTCACATCGGCAGATTCTTATCAGGGTCTTCACAAGTGCCAAAGGTTCCTAAGCCAAGACTCGGCATTCCCAGGAGAGGGAGTGGATCTGAACATTCAGGAATCTGGTAGACTCGCTTGCGGTGGGTAGTTTGGTACCACAGAGGGCGTGAAAGCAGATTGAAGGTAGGCTGTGTGGCTATTCTACGCTGAGGTTGTAGTAAAGGCAGTGGACTTACTAAATGACTTAAATAAGAGCAACGTGGTCAAACTTTTGAGGTTTAAGGGGGAAAGGAACTCTGTTTTGAAGGGTGGATTAGAGGAAGGCTAACGTGCTGTCCTGGTTAGAAGATACCAAACCTTCCAGAGACCAGGGGAGGTAGACACATAGAAGAAGATGGTTCCAGGCGGATCTTTCCTGATTGGATGAGGGGCAGGGATGAGGAGGGAGAGGTGGCTTGTCTTCTAGGTTTCTGATTTACGTGGGTTACATGGTTCCTTCACCAAGAAATTAAATGTGAAAGGAGAAGAAAGTTTGAAGTGAAATGGAGGCTAACTCTGAGGTATTTTTAAACTGAATTTTATGTAAATAAACATCATGAACAAATATAATAATAAAATACATTAGGACATATTATTCATATATATTTTTCCTCCAAAAAAAAAATAAGACCACTTAAAAATATAGGCTCCATTTTACTCAGTTACTATGCCAACAGCTGACTAACTGAAACCCTGGGCCAAGATCACAGGCATAGCGCAGGGTGAATTTCTCAAATACTATTTTAAATTTAAAAGAAATGTATTCCTTTTAGAAGTAATGAAAAAAAAGCCCATTGAAGTTAAGTAACTTGTGGAAAACAACCAAGATATTGATAATTCTAGATATGGTACCCAATTTCCCTAGCTTCTCAGGCAGGGTATGGTCCCTGCCCATCCTCAGACTAGAGTAGAGTATAAGGATACTCCAGAAATTCACCCCAACTCAGAAGATTCCATAACTCTTCCAGTAAGCTCTACTGTAACTGACAGGTGAGCCCCAATAAAATCCTTCAAAGGAGAAAGGCATCCTGTTTGAAAAGACAGAGTGACACTTTCATTCAATTCTATCCAACACGATCTTCTTTGTCTCCGTTCCTGGGAACATTAGATCCAACACTAACCTTTAATATCTTTTGGGCCTCTACCTAAAGTGTTGAATGCATTTAATATTATCATAATAACTGTTGGGCTAGTCTGCCTTTGTTTGTTCTGAGTCGATTTGGTTACATTTTCTCTTGCCAAAGGTCCATACCTTCCTGCTTGTCTACATGCCTGGTCATTTTTCATTAGATGTCACACTTTGTGAATGTCACTCTTGTTGGCACTGGACATTTTTGTATCCCTATAAATGGTTTTGAACTTGGTTCTGAGAAGCAGTGACATTTTTGGGGAAACAATTTGATCCTCTGGGGCCTTGTTATCAGGCAGGACTGGAGCAGGGTTAGTTCAGAGCTGTTTATCCTCCTACAGAGGCAAGACCTTTCTCAGTACTCCGTTGAGTGCCCCAGAAATCGTGAGGCTCCCCATCTTGCTTTGGGGAGCAGATACTATTCACTCCTGGGAACCAGGCACATTTTCCCAGAAGCCTTTGAGTGTTCTCTTCCCAGTCCTAGGTGTTTCCCCACATGTACACACTGACCAGTCCACATCGCAGGTTCCACGGCTGCAGCTCTGTCTTCTGAGATGCTATTTCCTGTGAAATATAACTTCAGTCCCCTACCTGGGCTCTTGCTTCCTTCTTCTTGGGGACTCCATGGGGTTATGCCTGGGTTCTTCTCCTTGGTGCTGTAGTCTGGAAACTCTCCAGGGAGTGAGTTGGGGAAGCCATAGTTCAGCTCCTCATTCACAGTATCTAGGATCACCGACCTTCATCGTCCTTCACGTTTTCTTCCTTGCTTTATGTCCTGTGTGATTTCACAATTTTTCCAAGTGTGGAGGGTAAATCTGGCCTCTGTCATTTAAACTCGTGCCTGGTTGGGGACACAAGAGGAATGAAGCCAAATTGTAACGTCACTCTGTCAAATGGTAAACTAGAAAGCTGAAGATATACCTTCAAAAAATTATGGTGACTTTTTTTTTAACCCTTAAATTTAAAACTTCATGCTGCTCTGGTACGCAAGCAAAGGGAATCCTCAGTCCTGGAACAAGGAGAAACATGGGCCCAGAGACGTGAGGAAACAGAGCTCACTTTTTCATAATTCTAATTTTTTCACAATGATGTTCTCATGAACATGAGGCCACCTTTTAGAAATTGCAAAATAAAATTGGAATTAAGCCATCAAGAGCAAGAATCCATAGAAAAGTAAATAGTAGCCATGTTAAGATTCACAAATATAATCAAATTGGAATTAAAAGGTGCAAAATATAAAATAAGGGCATTTCTTACATTTACAGAGTCACAAGATGACCACAAAGCGGAAATAATAAACAAAAATAACCTGTATGATTAAAAATAGATACAATGTCTTAAGCAAGTTATTGGAGGATAGGCACCAAGGTTTAAGAGATTAAAAAAGAAAAGAAAAGAAAAAAGATTTGAGAAACAAGGATTCACCATAGTAGAAAAGCAAAGGAAATTCTCCCGATATGGGTGGAGGGAGACCCAAGGTGACTGTCACTGAGGGTGCTCTAGGGAGGCTACTTGTATTGCAGCAGGAGGATGTGGAAGTCTGGAAGAGGTTTCTCCAAGAGGAGATAAACCAAAAGGGAATTGTTGGGTTCAAAGTGGTCCCTGCTGTTCTGAGATGCAGTTTCTACTCCCAAGGGAGTGGTGGGTTCTCAGCAGGGGTGACTTTGCCCCTCAAAACCATTTGGTGATGTCTGGAGACATTTTGGGTTGTTGCAACCGGATGACAAGGGATACTGCTGGGATCTAGCAGGATGACATCAGAGATGCTGCTGAACATCCCACAATGCACAGACCACCTCTAGGCCCTGCACCCTTCCCATCAAATCATCATCAGACCCAAGCATCAACAGTGCCAAGATGGAAAACTGGAAAGTCTGAAACAAAAATTGTAAATGGGTTAACTTCAAGGAAAAAGAAAGTATATGGAAAGAGATGTAAATCACATGTGGTAGGCAGTTCAAATATGAGCAATATTTAAAGCAACTGCCAAAACTTTTTTAAAGGTGGTGAGAGAAAAGATGAAAAAAGAATCTTTTTCTTAGTTGGAAAACACTATGTATTCTTTAAACTTAAAATGCACCAATGAAAGTATAAACAACTTATTTAGAAATACGGAGATAGCTGGTATAGAAACAACAAAAACTGTTGAATGTGTAATATGTAACAGTGGGAACCAGGAATGGGAGAGTATGGGGCACAGGTTCCTGCATTACAAACCTTTTAACATTATTTGATATTTAAAACTATATATAATTGGTATTAAAATAATAAAAACCCTCAAACTAATTAAAAATTAGAGTCTGTTCAGGTAAATAGGTAACTCGGACAATTTTGATGACAATTTACTATCTCTATTCCCCAGTTGAAACACCAAAAGATGCAGTTTTTCTAGCCTTCTTCATAGTTTTTCCAATTATTTTAAGTTGGTTTCCCCTAATGGAAAATTAAGACTGGGAAGGTTGAGGGGGGGATGCTTTGTCCCCTTGTCATTGATTCATAGTGCCAGAATGCCAGTGCCAACTTGTGATGGGTTCAGGATGAGCCAGAGAGGATAGGCATAAGGTGCCCTTAAAACTGGACAGAGGGAGCATCGAGAGCCCACATACTGAAATCAATGGGAACTGAAGAGCTAGGCAATTTGGAGAGAATCAGCTATAATCTGTACATTCTTTTTCCTTGAAGTTAACCCATTTACAATTTTTGTTTTAGACTCTCTAGTTTTTTCATCTTGGCACTGTTGATACTTGGGTCTGATGATGATTTGATGGGAAGGGTGCAGGGCCTAGAGGTGGTCCTGTGCATTGTCGGATGTTCAGCAGGATCTCTGATGTCATCCTGCTAGATCCCAGCAGTATCCCTTGTCATCCAGTTGCAACAACCCAAAATGTCTCCAGAGGTCACCAAATGGTTGTGAGGGGTAAAGTCAATGTCTGCCATTAGGTTTGTATGAAATTTCCACATATTTATTTGCATGTGTGAGTGCATCCAGTTTTAGGGGATAGGATAAAAAAAGAACTTAAATCAATCATGTGGTAAGAGGGCTCAGAAGTTGAACAAATATACATACATAGCACACAGTTTGCACAAAGGGTAAACTCTTACTTTGAAAGTCAACTCATGGCCTCTGTAAGCCAACCAACTAAACTGAACAGATTAGATGAGCAGTCTACAGTGATTAAAGCAAAAACATCATTTGTGCAACGATGAGATGGCATTGCTGGATGATAGCATCACTTGTTTTCCATTCACTGGATGAAATATCAGCATCTGGCTTTCAATTAAAGAGTGGAGCAGCCAGGGCTGATTCTTCTGGTAAGGTGAACTTCTTTGCTCTAAGTAGCACTTTTTAAATAAGACTACTAAAGTCAAGGCTTCAATAATAACCCAAGGATTCTTTAAATGATTTACTCTTTTAATTAGATGCAGTGGCTAGAATATCTTGTTCTACATTACAGAACTTGGAGGGTGACAATGCAATTTCCCTTTCTTCACTAACATAATAATTTTTATTAGTTTGGGACTCACAGGATGTCCTTATGTTTAAGAGAATTTGGAAATAGTTTTTAGAATAGTTATGTTGCAATAAGAATTTCAAACTCTACTAAGCTAATGATATTAATATTTGCTTCCATTTGGTTAAAAATATTTCCTTTTTCAACTCAACTATCTCAATGATACATGTTAATGTATTATTTTTTATCCTTAATCACAAAAGGTACAAAATGGTTCATTATGGTGGTGGCTTCTTTATTGTTTGTTTCACTTTTTGTGTTGTTTATAAAGTCAATGATAGCCAAGGAAATTCTAACCTTTTCAGTGGGTCACCAGTGTGTGGTGGGATAGGCCCAATGCCCAAAGGTGCACCTTGGTGCTGATGAGTTGGGGTTGGCTTGGGAGGTGGGAAACAGAGGTGCCCTAGGTTGGGATAAATACATGCAGGGAAAAGGAAATAATCCCATGATAAGCAGCTTGCACACAGACTAGAAGCATGAAGTGAACTCTCTAGTGAGTGTATGAGTTTTAATACTAAGAGCCTTGAGAAATTATTTTCCTGAATCTAAACATTGATTAGTGCAAGGAAGGGAAAATAAAGGAGGTAGGGAGATTATTAAATTCCTCTGTATAATTTTACAATCATTCACTGGTTAAACTCAGTGGGGATTAGTTTTTGAAAATGAGTGATCCGTGATCTGCTGTGTTCCCTTCTCGGAAAATCCTGTGACCTCTGTGAGGCCCTAGAACAGTCAGAACCACAATAAATGATCTTGTACCACAAGGGTGTCCCCTGCTCATCCTCCCACACACAGCAGGTGAATCTTTAACCATACCACTGCCATCTTTTTATGGCATTTCTCAGAAGTTTTATGTGGATAAAATAGCCAGAAGCAGACATGTGCTTCTATTTACATATGACTGAGTTTTATAAAATTCTAGTTTTCAAAGGCAGGTAAGACATCAAGAAACATTTAGTTAGTACCTACTATGTGCTTAGCTCTTAAAAGCATTAAATTTCTATGATAACTATTTTTTAAAAAGTAATTTTTAGGATCCAACCTGGGCACGGAGAGATCAAGTCTCTGACCTCTTCAGCTGCTCGGGCATAGGGAGTCGTAAACTGTCTAAATGCTGTTTGCTCAGGGTCACTAGGCAATGCTGAGCTGACGTGGATCTGGGGCGAACAGTCTGGGCCTCTCAGAATACACACTGAGCCGGGATTGGCTGAATTCAAGCTCCCGTTCGCCTGCTTCCCGCAGACAAACCGCTGTGACTCAGCACTAACGATCCCGCTGAAACAACTGGTCGGCCCTTCTGATCCTACGGAGGTAAATGCCAACCGAGCCTTCATCGGCAGTGGCCACAGGATTGAAACGGGGCTTGGGAGAGACAGTCAGGACCCACCCGTTGCATTGGTCACCCAGCAAAGGGAGTGAACTGTCACCATTTGCATGGGATACCACCATGTTAGAGAACTGACGTCACCAAAACGTAGCGGAGGAGATAACTTCATTGAAACCAGTGGCGTCAGGTGTGTAATCCCCTAGCCTTCCCTCTCCACACTGCGGAGAAACCTTAAGGGCCCCTCCCAGCTCTCCCGTGAGCACGATAGCCAGACCGAGGGAATCAGGAGTGGCTCAGGACTCGCAGCGCGGAACTCCCGGCTACCGCTTACACCAGTGCTGACAACCAGGTCCCCTGCACGAGCTACCGGGGGCATGGCAACCGGAGGGCAATCAAATTCGCTGGGGGTTCTCAGCCCCAAGCTCTACAAAATTAGGGTCTGAGGGAATGGCAAACAGGGAGAGGGTGCCCAATCGTTCATGAAAACAGGGCTCCCGGTAGCAGCAGACCTGGCGTGTAGCCAGTATTGTGGTGAGCGTCACCTGTGAGTGGGGCCTGGCTTGAGGAAAAGTGGGGAATTGACTAGACACAAGAGAAGGCCCTTGGCACTCAGGATTGGAGACCCACCCAGTCTGGGAGGAAGAGCTGATGCACATTGATTGGTTCCCGCCTATTGAGAGGAGAAGCTTGGCCCAGTGGGCACAGATCCACCTACTGGAAGAGAAGTTAATCAAACTCTAAGACTGCATTTATTATTATTTTTTTTTAATTTGGTTTTTTTTCTTTTCATTTTCATTTTTTTGTTGTTGTTGCTTTTTAAATTTTTTAAATTTTTTATTCTATTTTTTTAATTTTAATTCTCTTTTTTTATTATTTTTTTTAAATTTTTTTCTTTTCTATTTTTTCTTTTGTCTTTTCATTTCTTTTCAATTCTCTTATTCCCCCTTCCTTGAATTCAACCTGCTTACTTTCATTCTCTTTAGTGACTTCTTCCCTTCCTTTCTAATACCTTTCCTCCCAAGCATCAAATAAATTTATAGGAGTAAACAGTAACTCAGCAGTCAAACAGAACAAGAAGTAACATGAGCAGCATGAAAAAGCAAGGAAGAAAAGGAGTACAAACAATGCAGGACAGCCTAAATATTCAGGAGGACCTAGAGTCATCAGAAAAATGGTCATATAAGGAACTCAAGGAATACCTTAGACAGATGGAATGGAACCTTAAAGAGGATACGAGACAGCAAATTCAAACAGTGAAAGAATACATTGAAAATGGGTTACATTAACAGATAAAAGAAGAAGTTAAGCATCTTTATCAGGAGATAGAGATTATAAAAAAAATCAAATAATAATTCTAGAAATGAAAGAAACTATAAACCAAATTAAAAACTCAAATGAGAGTATCACTAACAGAGTGGAGAAAGTAGAAGCCAGAACGTCAGATAATGAAGACAAAATATATCATCTTGAAAAGAGTCTAGCCAACTCAGAAAGGCTGGTTAAAAATCATGAGAAAAACATACAAGAGATAAGGGATAACATAAAAAAAACAAATTTAAGAGTCATCGGGATAGAGGAAGGTATAGAGATTCAAACCAAGGGAATGAGTAACCTGCTGAATGAAATAATTACAGAAAAATTTCCAGAAATAAAAAAGGAAATGGATATACAAATTGTAGATGCATACAGGACACCGAGCACACAAAATCACAGTAGACCAACACCAAGACACATTGTTATGAAGATATCCAATATACAGAACAAAGAGAAAATATTAAAAGCTACAAGAGAAGGGAGGCAGATTACATTCAGGGGTAAACCAATAAGGTTAACAACGGATTTTTCATCACAGATGCTGAAAGCAAGAAGATCCTGGAACAACGTATTTCAAACACTGAAAGACAATGGATGCCAATCAAGAATTCTGTATCCAGCAAAATTAAGCTTCAGGTACGACAACAAAATAAAAATCTTTCATGATAAACAAAAGCTATAAGAATTTGCAGCCAGAAAACCAGCATTGCAAAGCGTCTTGAGCAAAACACTACACGAGGAAGAAATGAAAAACAATAACCAAAACCATCAGTGGGAAGTGCCTCGGTAAAGACAGAGGGTGGGGGAAAGCTAATCATGGAGAAACAAACTAAATTAGAAAAAAAAGATAAATAATCAAACATGGCAGGAAGTACAAACCATATATCAATAGTAACTCTAAACATTAATGGCTTAAACTCTCCAATAAAGCGACATAGGCTGATAACAGGGATTAAAAAACAAATCCAACAATATGCTGCCTCCAGGAGACACACCTGATTGGAAAAGACATACACAGGCTGAAGTTGAAAGGTTGGGAAAAAATATACCACGCACACAGTCCTCGTAAACAAGCAGGGGTGGCCATCCTCATATCGAATAAAATCGACTTCAAGACTAAGTTAATCAAAAGGGATAAGGAAGGACATTATATACTGTTAAAAGGAACCATTCACCAACAAGACATAACAATTATCAGTATTTATGCACCAAATAATGGTGCTGCAACGTTCATAAAACAAATTCTCCTCAAGTTCAAGAATCAAATAGACCACAACACAATAATTATCTTCACCTCTCTCACCATTGGACAGATCCTCCAAACAAAAGTTGAATAAAGAAACTATAGAACTCAATATCACAATCAATAACTGACATTTATAGAATATATCAACCATCATCAAATGGATATACTTTTTTCTCAGCAGCACATGGATCCTTCTCAAAAATAGACCATATATTATGCCATAGGGCAACCCTCAGTAAATATAAAGTGGTGGAGATAATACCATGCATTTTATCTGATTATAATGGAATGAAACTGGAAATCAATGATAAAAGAAGAAAGGAAAAATCCTACATCACATGGAAAATGAACAATATGTTACTGAATGATCAATGGGTTACAGAAGACATAAAGGAGGAAATCAAAAAATTCTTAGAGATAAATGAAAATACAGACACAACATATCGGAATCTATGGACACAATGAAAGCAGTTTTAAGAGGGAAATTCATCGCCTGGAGGTCATTCCTCAAAAAAAGGAAAAACCAACAAATAAATGAGTTCACACTTCATCTCAAAGCCCTAGAAAAGGAAGAGCAAAACAACAGCAAATATAGAAGAAGGTAAGAAGTAATTAAAATCAGAGTGGAAATCAACGAAATTTAAACAAAAGAAACTATTGAAAAAATTAACAAAACTAAAAGTTGGTTCTTTGAAAAAATAAATAAGATCGACAGACCCTTAGCCATGCTAACGAAGAGAAGAAGAGAGAGAACTCAAATTACTAACATACGGGATGAAAAAGGCAATATCACAACAGATGCTACAGAAATACAGAAGACAATTAGAAATTATTTTGAAAACCTATATTCCAATAAAATAGAAGATAGTGAAGACATTGATAAATTTCTTAAGACATATGATTTGCCAGACTGAGTCAGGAGGATACACACAATTTGAACAGACCCATATCAATGGATGAAATAGAAGAAGCAATCAAAAGACTACCAACCAAGAAAAGCCCAGGACCGGATGGGTATACAGCGGAGTTTTACAAAACCTTTAAAGAAGAATACCAATACTTTTCAAGTTATTTCAGGAAATAGAAAAAGAGGGAGCTCTGCCAAATTCATTCTATGAGGCCAACATCACCCTGATTCCAAAACCAGACAAAGACACCTCAAAGAAAGAAAACTACAGACCAATATCTCTGATGAACCTAGATGCAAAAATCCTCAATAAAATTCTGGCAAATCGGATACAGAGGCACATCAAAAAAATTGTGCACCATGATCAAGTGGGATTCATCCCTGGGATGTAAGGTTGGTTCAATATACGGAAATCAATAAATGTTATTCACCACATCTGATCCATATGATCATCTCGATAGATGCAGAAAAAGCATTCGACAAAGTACAGCATCCCTTTATGTTCAAAACATTAGAAAAACTAGGGATAACAGGAACTTACCTTGACATTGTAAAAGCTATCTATGCTAAGCCTCAGGCTAGCATCATTCTGAATGGAGAAAAATTGAAGGCATTCCCTCTAAAATCTGGAACAAGACAAGGATGCCCTCTATCACCACTTCTATTCAATATAGTTCTCGAAACACTGGCCAGAGCAATTAGACGAAAGAAATTAAAGGCATAAAAATAGGAAAAGAAGAACTTAAATTACCACTATTTGCGGTTGACATGATTCTATATCTAGAAGACCCAAAACGGTCTACAAAAAAACTACTAGAACTAATAAATGAATTCAGCAAAGTGGCAGGATATAAAATCAACACTCATAAATCAAAGGCATTTGTGTTTATCAGCGACAAAACTTCTGAAAAGGAAATGAGGAAAAACACTCCATTCACAATATCCTCAAAAAAAAATAAAATACATGGGAATCAACCTAACAAAAGATGTGAAAGATTTATACAATAAAAACTACAGAACCCTAAAGAGAGAAGTAGAAGAAGATCTTAGAAGATGGAAAAATATACCCTGTTCATGGATAGGCAGAACTAACATCATCAAAATGGCGATATTACCAAAAGTTCTCTATAGGTTTAATGCAATGCCAATCAAAATCCCAATGGCATTTCTTGTAGAAATAGATGAAGCAATCATGAAATTCATATGGAAAAATAAAAGACCCAGAACAGCAAAAGCAATTCTAAGCAGGAAGTGTGAATCAGGTGGTATAGCGATACCAGATTTCAAACTATATTACAGAGCAATAGTAACAAAAACAGCATGGTACTGGTACCAAAACAGGCGGGTGGACCAATGGTACAGAATAGAGGACACAGAGACTAATCCACAAAGTTACAACTATCTTATATTTGATAAAGGGGCTAAAAGCATGCAATGGAGGAAGGATAGCATCTTCAACAAATGGTGCTGGGAAAACTGGAAATCCATATGCAACAAAATGAAACTGAATCCCTTTCTCTCGCCATGCACAAAAGTTAACTCAAAATGGATCAAGGAGCTTGATATCAAATCAGAGACTCTGCGTCTGATAGAAGAAAAAGTTAGCTCTGATCTACATATTGTGGGATTGGGCTCCAAATGCCTTAATAGGACACCCATAACACAAGAGTTAATAACAAGAATCAACAAATGGGACTTACTTAAACTAAAAAGTTTTTTCTCAGCAAGAGAAACAATAAGAGAGGTAAATCCTACATCCTGGGAACAAATTTTTACTCCTCACACTTCAGACAGAGCCCTAATATCCAGAGTATACAAAGAACTCAAAAAATTAGACAATAAGATAACAAATAACCCAATCAACAAATGGGCCAAGGACCTGAACAGACACTTCTCAGAGGAGGACATACAATCAATCAACATGTACATGAAAAAATGCTCACCATCTCTAGCAGTCAGAGAAATGCAAATCAAAACCACCCTAAGATACCATCTCACTCCAGTAAGATTGGCAGCCATTATGAAGTCAAACAACAAGTGCTGGCAAGGATGTGGGGAAAAGGGGACTCTTGTACATTGCTGGTGGGACTGCAAATTGGTGTGGCCAATTTGGAAAGCAGTATGGAGATTCCTGGGAAATATGGGAATGGAACCACCATTTGACCCAGCTATTGCCCTTCTCGGACTATTCCCTGAAGACCTTAAAAGATCGTACTACAGGGATACTGCCACATCGATGTACATAGCAGCACAATTCACAATAGCTAGACTGTGGAACCAACCCAGATACCCTTCAATAGATGAATGGATAAAAAAAAGTGGCATTTATACACCATGGAGTATTACGCAGCACTAAAAAAATGACAAAATCTTGGAATTTGCAGGGAAATGGATGGCACTAGAGCAGATTATGCTTAGTGAAGCTAGCCAATCCCTAAAAAACAAATACCAAATGTCTTCTTTGATATAATGAGAGCAACTAAGAACAGAGCAGGGAGGAAGAGCAGGAGGAAAAGATTAACATTAAACAGAGACATGAGGTGGGAGGGAAAGGGAGAGAAAAGGGAAATTGCATGGAAATGGAGGGAGACCCTCATTGCTATACAAAATTACATATAAGAAGTTGTGAGGGGAATGGGAAAATAAACAAAGAGAGAAATGAATTACAGTAGATGGGGTAGAGAGAGAAGATGGGAGGGGAGGGGAGGGGGGATAGTAGAGGATAGGAAAGGTAGCAGAATACAACAGTTACTAATAGGGCATTATGTAAAATTGTGGATGTGTAACCGATGTGATTCTGCAATCTGTATTTGGGGTAAAAATGGGAGTTCATAACCCACTTGAATCTAATGTATGAATCTAATGTATGAAATATGATATGTCAAGAGCTTTGTAATGTTTTGAACAACCAATAAAAATAAAAATAAATAAATAAATAAATAAATAAATAAATAAAAACTAAAAAAAATGATTTTTAGCTCTCTACTTAGACTGTGAAAAAATCTACCAATCTACCAATACATAACAGAAAAGAGTACGACACTCAAAACTGGAATTTAGGGCGCATTCCATAAAGTGCTGTGCCGTTCAATATTCCAAGTCTCCACATATTGTGACTTCAAAATAGAAGCAGAAAAGTGAAGCCATTGAAAATGCAGACTCTGCAGTAAAACCCCCCAATTAGAAGCTCCAACTCTGATGCACACTGGAGGGTGTCCTTGGTCACTGCTTGACTTCTCGGGGTCACCTGCCAACATTCGATGGGTGCATGGGTGACATCCCTCATGACACCGGCAGAGATTATTTTCTTTTCTAAATTCCCTTCTTTTATTTCTGAGGGCCCAACGGGGTTCTCACGTGTGTCCATAAATCACAGATGGGCTGCAGTCACCACAATAGGGGCACTTGTCTGTCCACCAGGCTTCGGCTTGCTCATGTCTGCCGCCTCATCCTTCCCACCAGCCCTGTCCACACCCTCTCTGGCTCATTCCTCACTCTCAGTCCCTGGAAGGCCTCTGCAGGAAGCCTCTGTGTGGCCCCCAGATCCCCTTTCTGCCTCGTCTATGAACTGCAGCCGGGCACCGTGTCCCGTGTCCCCCAGGAGCAGCCAGCAGCAGGTGGAGAGGCCGGGGTGCCTGGGCTTCTACTCCTCCCTCCCTGTCCTGCAGGGCTGCGGTGGGAGTGGCTCTGCTTCTCATTGTCAGCCACCCACTCCCCGTCATCTCTCTCTCCCTCTCTCCAGTTGAGTCCCTTCCTTCGCCTCTTCAGGGTCATGGCAATAAGGGCCAGCTGCCATGGATAGCAGGGGGTTCTTTGATGTCCTTTTTGAGTTTCTTAAAACCAGAAATATAAATTTTTATAAATTAGCCAATCTTCCTCCTCTTTTCAGGACACTATCAATTACCCGCATCTGTGACCCTCCGGGGACCCTGACGGCCACAACGTCAAAACTCTATCACCTCTTGCAGAGAGAGTGAGCATATCCATGCTCTTCTATGGGGTGCCCACAAATCTAGGAGCCCCAAACAGACCCACTGATATCCAGCTACGTCTCCTCACAGCAGCTCCACAGAGTCTCCTAAGACTCCATTCCCTACAGTTGGGAAACAGACCAAGTAAGTGGATCAGTGCAATCAAATCAGTCTCTCTGTCCTGCTCACAGGCCCTGGACCCACTCATGACACCCCGCCCATGCAGGAAACACACTGGCTTTGTGTGACTACAGATACAGAGGGACATGGCTGGTGATTGTGGGAGGAGGGAAGCCTGGCTTCAGGGCATTCATTCATCCGAACACAACGTTCTCAACTCCACTAACAGCAAGAGGAGATCCAGAAACTCCATGCACAAAGCTTGGACCCATCAGAAGAGGCTTCATGGAGAAGATAAGAATGACCTGACTTTGATGGATCAAAGGAGTCAGGGGTGTCAGAGTGTGTCTCAGGGAAGCTTCACATTTGCCCAACAGGCAGATATAGGCCCATAAGAGATGGTGGGGTGCGGGTCCCAGGAACTGGATGCAGATGAGGTTGAAAGGCCACTTGATTCAAAAAAAGTCTTAAACATCACATGGAGATATTTAGACGCTAAGTGGTCATCAGTGGGTAAACATTGAAATTATAAAATCAACTTGAAGAGGCAAGCCCAGGGCCCCTGGAAGCAATTCTGCTCTGGCAATTGGTGAATTGAGCGGGAACAGGAATTCTGATAGCACTTTTTTTCAGAACAACCTTATTTGACTTTCAGGATCATGGAGAAACCAACAGAAGCCAAGCCAAGCCAACATTCCATCACAGCACAACTGAGCACCTTTAAATCTTTAGTTCAGGGAGGCTTACAAAGAATTATGGCCCTTTGCTAAAACTCTGCTCACTAGAGGCAATATGACAGATAGATGGGCCTTGGACACAGTTCTGCACTTGGAAACTGCAAAGCTGTCAAAGTCTTCAGAAACTCAACCCAAAGTGGTTGCTACACAGGAAAATTTCCTAATTTCCATTTCTTGAAAAATGAGTAGATAATAATTCTTTAGACCCATGCTACATCTATAATGGGGCATGGTATGATTTGCAGTCTTAAAAAAAAAAGCAAAATATAGAAAAAGGGCAAAGAATTGAAAATGATCAAAAATAGCTATAAAAGAAGTCACTCTCTCATGAAATCCAGTGAGATTAGAAGTTGTAAAGTGGTCTATGCCATCTGATCACCTGAAAAGTCTGCATATGACTTTTTCTTTTTATCTCCATAAACAAGGATAAAAAAAATACAAAATCTTTAAAGGAAAAAAAAAAACTAACAGGTTTTTAAAGGAAAAAAAAAAACTAACATAATCCAAGTTCTGGATTATGTTCTTTGCCCTTCTTGGTTTACTAACAGCATTATCAAGTCCTTGAATGTTACATAGTTTGCTCAGGATCACACAGAATAAGTTTTAACTCAGAACACTTAGTCCAACAATCTATGCCATTTATATGCTACCCACTTGGTATAACTGAGCAAAAGTAGTTTCCTTAAATTTATGCGTGCCGTATTAGTTTATTTTCTGTTGCTATAACAAAATGTTGGATATTTTATAAAGGAAAGTGGTTTATTTAGCTCACAGTTTAAGAGATTCAGGGACATGAAGCTAGAATCTACTTGGCTCTGGTAAGGGCCTTCTGGCTACATCACACCATGGGGGATGGCATTTTGGTGAGAACACAGGATTGAGAGGGGGAGAGCACATGATGAAACAGAAAGCTAGAGAGGTTCAAGGACAAGGCTTGCTTTTTTTTTTTTTTTTTTTGGTACTGGGGATTGAACTCAGGGGCATTCAACCACTGAGCCACATCCCCAACCCTCTTTTGTATTTTATTTAGAGACAGGGTCTTATCATGTTGTTTAGGGCCTTGGCATTGCTGAAGCTGACTTTGAACTTGCAATCCTCCTGTCTCAGCCTCCCAGGCCACTGGGATTACAAGTGCGCACCAGGGCACCTGGCAGGCTGGCTCTTTTTTAAATAACTTTCCCTGAAGGGAACTTGCCATGGTTCACAAAAATTCCATTAATTCCTTCCAAAGACTGCATCCTAACCACCCTGTGTTAGATCCCACTTCTTAAAGGTTTTGCCCCTCAACCTTCCATATGAGGAGCTAAGCTTCCCATGCATTAAGCTTTGGGGATATATTCAAATGTTATCCAAACCACTATGTGTGTTCAACTCAATAGATCAGAGACTCATCAGCAGGGATACTCTAAAGCTGGGCTCCTGCAGGACTATAAAAAATTCTGTACCTTTCTGATCTAAACTGGATATCTAGCTAAACTAAATATACTCTATATCCCTTCCTGACTCTACTAGATTTCCTTATTTTAAAAAATTCCTTGATTGTGTGTATTTGAAAGAAACTCAGATTTGGAGACCATTTATTCACTCGTATTTTATCATCTATTCAATGCAATTTGTTAGTTAAAATTAAAAGAAAAATATAGTGACAATGCTTTATTTAAGAAGTTGAGTGAGAAAATGGGTAAGTGTGCTAAAAATGCTATTGATCCTCTAAAGTTATACATTATATGTTTAATATTATATTTCAATTGTGACCCTGAAAAATATAACACGTTGAAAATGGTAAATTACATTCTGTGAAGGATTTGAACAACCAAGTTTAAAGAACTGGAAATTTATCTAGTCATTGGAGAGTCATTTTATATATTTGAGCAGGAAAATTATTTTAGTGTTCTTAAATTTGTGTAGTTTCCGAGTACAACTTTGAGGTTATCTATACTCCCCATATAGAGTAGAATTAAAGCACAGAATTCAGAATACAGAATTACCTACTTCTGTCCTCTCATTGGATAAGGAAGATGTTCTGGCCCAGAGAGGTGAAAATCACTTATCTGGCTGTGATAGGGCCTGAACAAGGCTTCTTTTTAAACTTAAATTTCTTGATAAATTGACAGTGAACTGAGTGTCTGCTAAGAAATGGATACTTCATATAATCTATGCATATTGACTGTATAAATAATGACTTGACCATGCATGCTACACACTGAGCATAATGAACAAACACACATGGCCCCTGCCCTAGATGACCTTCACGAGATGGAGAAGGCCAAAATGCAGAGCAGTACATTCGTTAATATATTTGAATTCCCATTCAGAAAACGGTGGAGGGGGTTCGTTGCCTCCTTTAAACATTTCTGACTGTTTTGTAGCAACAGGCCAATTTGCTGAGCTGTGGAAATCCCTCTTCTATAAAGAGATTTTACCTCCCTGGTGCAGAGGGGTTCAGGCGGCAAAGGCCACCAGGCCACTTTCCTCGTGTTCCGGTGGGGACACTGGTGCCAGAGAGGCTGATCCCTTGTTAGCTTGCAGTCAGATGCAACCAGACACCTGAACAGCCAGCACCTGTCCCATGCTGTTTCCATGACAACACGCTTTGTTGATATGTTCTAATGCAACTCCCCATTGTCCATGAGGTCACAATGGCCCCATTATGGAGCAGGTTTCAAGAAGACGTCCACCTAGTCATTCAGCACTATTCTAATGTCCCTATGAACATTGATCCCAAACAGAGGAACAGGCATAAAAATACCCAACCATAAAACCACCGAAATAGCTTTCCTCTTTCTGGCACTTTGACTGGAATGGACCAATTATTTGTTTTTTATGTTGAACAATGATTCCTTCAATGATTTACATATAAAACCTTATGAAAACTTGAAGACATTCTGCTGAGCACCTTGCACCTTGCTTAGGTCATCTCATTCAGCCCTCACAAGTGTGTGTGTGTGTGTGTGTATGTGTGTGCACATGCACACATGGGTGGGTGGGATATCTTTATTTTGCAGATTAGTACCCAAGGCTCTGACAGATCATGTCTCTTACCCAACGAGTGCTAAAGCTGAACGTAAACTCCCGTCTTTCTGAATCCAAATCCATGCTCTTTACCCTGCTGCAGGTTACTCATCAAACACTCTTCCTAAATTAAGAAAAGCAGTATTTGTTTTCCTGCAAGATAATCATGTGTGTATGGTTCTAGGTTTACAACTCACAGAGCCATGTGTAAATCGATATGGCATTTTGAATTTGCCAAGTAGTTTGCATTCCTTTTTATTGTTTCTTCAATAAGGAAAATCTTTACAGTGAATTTTGCAAGTCATAGTGGTTTAGGGAAAAAAAAAAAAGCAAAGCAAAGCATCGATGGGCTCTGCCATTCTATGTCCTCAGACAGGGACCAGTTTCGACTTTTAAAGTTTCCTGGATGTTATTAATGCCTTGCATTGACACACCCATTCATATGACTCGAGAATCAGCATAGAATTGTCAGGGCCCTGGAGAACTATTCTCTGAAATATCTGTTCCCTCTGTTAAGGAGTAAAATGAAAAATATTATAAGGGGAGACCTGGGAGTCACAGAAACTAATGCTTGTGATTTGTGGATGCCTCATTACCATCACTGAAATATCAGTGTCTCCATGCAACCTGTAAGGAACCAGGTGGCCTTCAGGCACCTGGTGCGTGTAATATCACAGTACTCCACAGGTTGAAGGGGAGGGAGATTGAAATTGCAGCGGCCAACACACAACTGCTTTTACACTCATTTCCTTGGCTTCACTGATTATGCCACGTGAACATACAACAGCATGGCTGTCAGTCTGGTTCATACAGAATGACTTCTAGTTAGCGCCATCAATTTTCCTGCAACCCCAGCTTCACAGTTCCCAGAACTGAATGCTTGGGAATGTATATTAAGCAAAATTGAGGTACTGCAGGGTTGATCCAAAATGTGGGAGTTAGTCTTCTCATCTACCTCCAGCTACAGAAATAGAGAGGCCGTGGAAACTTATTTTGATCATGAGCAGAATAAAAACAAGAAATGGAACTGTGGCAAAGGAATTGAACCAGCAGGTATGAAGAAGTTGCTAGAACAAATTCTTCTGTACAGCACTGCAGCTGAAATCCAGGGGCCTCCAATCACAGTTGAAGCCGGGTACCCAAAGAACATGAAATTGCTCCTAGCTCTGCTCTGACTCTGAATAACCTTGGACTGAAAGTTTGAACTTGGGAATTTATTTCCACTTCTGCAGTTGGGGCATTTATTTATCTACCTTCTGTCAATATATCTAAGTCCTATTTATTACAACCAGAACACAGAAGTATGTACTTCGTAGAAGTGACTGAGATGAGGTTCATTGAATAAATTAGCATTTGGACTGTTATAACCTTTGTTGTTCACACATTATTAAGAGGCAGCAGAGTATGGTAGATAGTTTGGTACAGAAAAATCTGTGATTGACTCGAGGACACTACTTACACAGATGAAGTCAAGTTCAGGGAACTTTGTGCTTTATTTTCCTCAAAAGCAAATCATAATAACAGTTCCCAGCTCCTGAGGTTGTTATACTGATTAAATGAGCTAATGTAGGTACAGAAGTTAGGGAAGAGCCTTGCACATGGAAAACATTAGTATGTTAGCAAACATTATGATGTTAGTAGAAGCATCCTTGACTCTACAGGGAACTGTTTTATTCTCTTCCTGGAATATTCTGTTAAAGATATGCATGAATGCTGAAAACATCCATGGAAAAGCCGGATGGCAAAGATGAGGAACCCAGAGAAATAATAAACATTTCGTACATTGTTAGAGTCTGTAAACAAGTCTGGATGGAGCCTGGCATTTTGCCAGAGGGAGTGGTTTGTGAAGTAATGCCAGCGAGCCATTAAGTGTGGAGATTCCTTATTGGTTGACTGCTGTATCGAGTTTATGTTAATTAAGATAAGCTGTGTGGAATGTATAAATACCCCTCCTGTCCTACAATAAACGGCTCCCACTCCTGCTGTATCAATCTACACAAGTTGCTCGTCACCCCCCAGTTATTTTGCTGCCTCTGGCCTGTACAGACGGTGGCCTGTACAGGGAGCCTTGGGACACTCGGGGGTAAGTGAAGAAAAAAAAAGCTGCCCATCCGAAGATAGGATGGGAGCAAATCTGCTCGTCCCTAGGCAGATAGGGCGAGAGGAAAAATGGCCATTTTGAGAAAATGGAGAAGATTGATACAGTATGTTTGTGTCTTGTTTTGTCTTGGTGTATTGTATTGTCTTTGTGATGAAAATATGGAAGGGGTGAGAAGTAAATTACTAAGGGAAGGAGGCACCCCAGTGGAACCAAGAATAGTTAGGGCATGTGTTGATGGAAGCCCAGGAACTCTAGTCAGAAAGAAAAAGAAAGTTCAGAAGAAGAAGGATTAATAGGAAAAAAAAAAAAAGTTGCAGCAAAAGGCTATTACTGAATACTTTTCATTACCGGAGGGTATATGAATGGGAGCAGTGGCTGCCACGTGCGCAAGCCGGTCATGGCTCAGCAAGGACTTTCCAAGCAAAGGCAGCGGGCTCTTCCCCGCCCCCCCACCCGGGGAGCAGAACACCACTGCAAGAGCCCAAATCCAAACCTGACCTGGAGGCACAGTCTCGCAGGCTCTTGCTCCCTGTGCCCGGTGGCAGTTTGAGTCCATGACGTTTGAGTCCATGACGCTTCCCAGACTCTCCCCGGGGCCATCTGGGGCTGCTCAGGATGCTGCAGGCGGAAGATGGCCCCCGTCCCTGAAGTTTGATCATTTCCAAGGCCAATAACTAAGCTACAATGGTTCTCCCACACCTGGAAGCTAATGAGTAATGAACACTATTAAGGCTTATTTCAAATGTAAAAAACTTTGAGATAATGTGCTAAATTTTTCAGAAGGTTGTTTTCTTAGCGCCTGCTGGAATACTACAGGATTTTCTTTAGCCAGCATTGCCGGAGTTCCTGCCTTTGTACCAGTGTCGGTGAGGACCAGGGTGGAAAAATTTCCAGTGTTGCTGAGAACCGGAGGAGACTTCTTATCAAGCTAGCTGCCTGCAGAACTTACCTGGACTGTGATTTACCTGGACTGTGAGTTAATTTATTGAGACACTGCTTTACCTGGACTGAGACAAACTGTAATCTACAACAAATTGTAACTCGGTATCTTTGCTAACGGTGTCATTGCTGGTATAATTTTTCCAAGAGCTTCTTGCATGGAGCCATCAATTGGCTTGGTATTGTGGCATTTTGTATCCTCCCCTTCTGCTTGTAGCAGATTATTTATGGTGTTTGTGTAAAAACCACTATGGTCATTATTTAAATTAAACAAAAGGGGGAAATGTTAGGGTCTGTAAACAAGTCAGGATGGAGCCTGGCATTTTGCCAGAGGGAGTGGTTTGTGAAGTAATGCCAGCGAGCCATTAAGTGTGGAGATTCCTTATTGGTTGACTGCTGTATCTAGTTTATGTTAATTAAGATAAGCTGTGTGGAATGTATAAATACCCCTCCCGTCCTACAATAAATGGCTCCCACTCCTGCTGTATCAATCTATACAAGTTGCTTGTTACCCCCCGGTTATTTTGCTGCAGCCGGACTGCGGCAGTCCATGTGCATGTCCCCCACAGCCTGCTCCTGTTTGGGGAGTCTCCTTCATAAAACATGAGTTATTAGTACTTGTTAACTCAGGAATTTGAAAGTGAGAGGCATATTCTTACATTTGTGCAAGGTAAGGGGCAGGCAGGTCACCCGTGCTCCTGTTTGAATTCAGGATTACAGTCGGCTTTCTTTTTTATCACGGTGCTCTAGCAGAGCGTCCATTGTGAGCCTCCCTTTGAGGCAATCATTGCATGCTCCCTCCCCACACGTTCCCACTGCGGAAGCACTGGGGAAGCATCCTTCAGATCCTTTGTTTCACATATAGCTGAGAGGTTTACCTGTCTTCATTTCACATTCCACCGAGTAAAGGAAATTGTTTCCAATGGAATAAAGCAGTAACAGTCTTAAGTTGGTCTTTTAAACCCATGGACATGGGGCCAAAGCACTTGACAACATAGGAGCTGAGTCCGTTTCTACCCTTGCCATCCAGGTCTGAAGGTAACTCTCGAACTATTATTTGAAGTCTTAGCTTTAAAGAGTATACAATAGATAACTTGTGCTCCTGAAAAAGGGCAAAACTAAATGGGAATAGAGGTTATCTCTGGGCAGAAGTAGAAGGGACGGAGAGGAGCCCTGAAAGTGTCTTCCAGGACACAAGGAAGATGACATTATCCTGCAGGCCCTCGGGAAAGCAACCCTCTCACATTTGATATCTGGGCACTTTTCTGAATATATATTGTATTTTCATTAAAACATTAAAAATAAAACCAAAGTCTCTGTCATTAAGGTCCTTGCTACTTAATTCGGGGGCTTCAGGTTAATAAATAATACACATTATTTCCTGTGGTCATCACCCACCTTCGTTCTAGTAATGCTCTCTAGTGGCCGGATGCTCCCAAAATCTACAGCTGGGTCCCCACCATCGCTACCCTCCTGTCAACCAGAGTCGGTGCAGGCCATGACCTGGGCACCTTCTCGCCTGTGAAGGCGTCACCCACAATACCTACCGTTCCTCCTGTCTCTGAAACCTCTGGAGTCCACAGGCCCCTCTCCTCCCTGACGACCCTGGCTCCGCCTGCCACTTTGGGACTTTCTGACCGCAATTGCAGCAGTTGCCCGACTGGCCTTGTGACTGAAGTTTATGCCCATCATAAATAAACCTGCTCAAGCCCAGAAATGTGACCATGCCATTCTTTTGCTCAGAAATGTTCATGTCTAATTGCCAACTGAGTGAAACCAAAGCCCCTGACCCTGACCTTGACCTTCATAGCTGGCTCCACATGTCTCACTAGTGACTTTTGCTGTTCTGTTTCTTACGTCCTGTTCTCTAACGAGACTGGTTGTCTCAGCAATTGCTGTGTAATGTTTTTCATAATGTAATTCATAATGTTTCCTTCCCATGTTCAAAGTCGTTCCTCCACATTATAAAGGTACCTCTCTTCCGTCCAGGGCTTCAAGCTCCTGGAAGATGGTGTTGGTGGCTATTCATGGTTCCTCCTTAGCACCAGCATGTGCCTGCCACGCTGCTCCCGCTAGAGGTATTTGTTCTTTAAGTAAACCCTGCAAAAGTACCACGCATGGGCAGGGTGGCATCTTTCACAGAAAATGAGGTAAGCAAGGAATGTGACCAGGGATGGACAAAGATGCTGTGTTCCATGATAAATCAGGAGCTGCTCCCAGGTGCCACATCTCAGAGTCCAAGATTCTAACAGCATGATGGTTCTGTCAATCCTAGCTGAGACAGTGACAGGAACTCTAGTGACCACATGGCCACACCCAGCATCAGGTAGGCAAGTTTCCCCAAGTGCTGAACATGTTCCACCCGGACTACAGCAGGCAGGCTACAACTCCAGCAAAGGCCAGGTTTCCGCGCTTCCCTGGAGACTTCTTCAGACTGTCACATTGCTTACCTCGGAAGGCGCCGTTGCTAGGCAACCACGAGCTCTTTCAACCACTTAAGTTTTAAGTGCGTTTTATGAAATTTCTCTGCTTGACATCCTTGAATGATGGTGGGGTTTACTAACGAGAAAAACAAGCCTGGAAATGGCCAGTTCATGCACCTGGGGCCCTTAACTCAATCAGCTTCTCGAGGTGGAAATGGGGTGGTCCGGCCCGAGGGGAATAATGAGTAAGCAAGGAAAAGCCACTGCAGTGCCAGGCCCTGGTCCCGGCAGGCTGGGATCCTCAGGGAAGCTTCATAATCGCCTTCAAATGTAGTGACTAGTAATCTCATTATGCTCTTTTAAAACACAGGTTTTCACCAAACAAACAAACAAACAAAAAACAACATTTTTTACCATTTTGTTTTAACAGGGTTTTCAGTTGGAGATTTCTGCATTTAATCTGATTTGTATGGCAATTTAAAGCAGTACAGAGACCTTTTTCTTCCATCTGATTTATGATCTTCCTCTGGAAAACTGCTCTGGGGACCCCCACCCCACCCCGGCCCACTGCTGAACTCCTGTGCTCTGGGTGTCTTTGGCTCCTTCGCTGGGAGTGGAAAGGGAATTGGAATTGACTTCTATAACTGGATTCAGTGCCGCTGTTCCCGTTTCTCTGCAATGCACCACAGAAGCCTCCTCCAAGCAAACCTAGCTCCCCTGCACTGCGCCTCATAATCTAGAATACTTTTCAACACTGGAACTTGGATCATGCATGGAGAAGGGTTCCGTTTTTTTTTTTTCTTCTCAAATGTTTGGAGATGATGAAAGGTTTGTAACTAATTGCCCTCTGAACCACTCTTCTGCCCCATAGGTAAACTCTGAAGTCACGTGATGTGTCACAGAACATTCTGTGGAGGATCTGGGACCGTCACCTAAGACTCATAACTTCAAACCCATCATTTTGTTACTAATGATACTCTAAGTGTCAGAAAATCATAGTCGATGATCTAATGCTAACACCCAAAGTAGCTAATACATTTAGAAGTAATGTTTCATTACATAGGTGCTATTACTTTCCCCTTTTCACTGATGAGGAGACTCAGGCAATGACAGGTTACACAACTTGCCAAACATCACGTGCCTAAGAGAGGGATATGGATCAGTCCTGGGGTATCGGTGACTTTGAAACACCACTACAACAAATGTAGCAGATTTAGGGTCATGAGTAGAAGCAACTACAGCACTGAGAAGCAAGTTCACAAGTTCTTTGGGGACCCATCTTGTGGCCCCAAATTCATTAACACAGAACTAGCCTGCTACAGGCTTCCAGGTTTGGTTTGTGAAGGAAAAGTACTGTAGGCTGTCAGCACTCTGCAGTGAAGAACAGCAGGCTCAAGCCAAGCTAGAAGCTAGCCTCTTCTAGCTCAACTAGAAGAGGGCGCAACCTCTTCTGGGGCGCTGATTGGGATACTTGCTTCCGATCCTGCTATAAATTCCTAATACATCTTTCTGTTTTTCCCCAGTGAGAAAGTTTAAATAAATTTCAATACATGTGATGATCATGATTCCCTGTTTGCTCTGGTCAGCTGTTTTATGTCTGCTGTCCTAGAGTAACTGTTAAAAGTATCCTTTTCACCTTCAACTTCCCAGAATGGATAGTAGATTACATGGTAAGGAGATTAGAGTTTCTGATCTATCAAAGTTTTTAAGTGAAAAAAAAGCCCTAAATTTTGACATATAATTAACTTGATCATAGTAAATTCTAGTTAATTTTATATTGATTAGATTATCGGTTAGCTTGGTTTTTATATCTTTCACCTGTAAAATGATGATGCCAATACAAATCATGCATGTTGATCCTGAGGATTAAATGATGCACCTTCACAGTGTGGCTCAGTAAATGTTTGCTGCATTCCTCATTTCCAGTATCATTTATTCAACATTTAAATGCATGCTGACAGTTGCATTTTCATTGCTATGGAAAATTAGATCCTTTCCAAATTAGATGCATTCCTCAGCAAGCATGATCAGATGTTAAATCACTGCATATCTCCAAATACTCAAAATGCTTCCTTGCAGTGGTTGTTAGTGTAATAAATGTCTGTGGATAGTGGATTTGCCTATTAATTGATCATGTTGAAATATTTAAGCATTAAATGATACAATCGTCTCGTGGAATCAATGTTAATGCTAGAAAGCCACCCAGCTCAACCCAGTCATTTAATAGGAGAGAAAACTGACGCTCAAAAAAGAATAGATCTTACTCTCCTGGGTATAAGCAAGTCCCTCTTGGCAGTTAAAATGCTTCTTTCATGCTCCTTAGCAAGCAATTCTAATAGTTTATATGCATACTGTGCATTGCAGGAAGAAGTTTTTGCATGTATTATCTCTTTTTGATTCTTATATATTTATTTTTTACATAAAAAATAATAATTCCTTCATCAAAGTGTGAATAGTACTGCAGTGGCCTTGAAGTGGACCACGTGTTTTTTAAGAGGGTATGAGCTCTGTATGCAAACACTGCATTGAATATTAAGAAGGCATTGACTCAGTTTAGCTATACAGAAAGTCAGTTCAAGTTCAGGTTTGCAGATATGCTTGCAGATGAGGAACTGAGATATGGGGAGAGGTCTCTGCAGCTTGTAGACTGATCTGCATAGGATCTCAGGCCTGTCATCACACACAGGGAGGCCGGACAGTAAGACACAGAAGTTAATCTGAGGCACACACCAGAGTCCTGCTGGAAGAGACTGGCCTTGCTAAAAAGGGTAGTTGTAGAATTGACCAGGCAGCTATAGCAGAGTGAAACAGGTCTCAATTAAGACTTTTGAAGTGGTCAGTGTTGAGGAATAGGATTGGGTGGGGAAAGAATGGTGTAGGGAAATGCAGGGAGAAGGGGGAAAGATTCTTGGCCATCAGATAAACTGTTGCCATGATTTTATGAAATGTCCTAATTGATCAGAACTCAGGGTTTGGCCTCTCCAGGACATATGATGTGTACTGTCCTGATTAACACCCATCACATTTTATAGTAATTCCTTATTAAACATTAGTCACCTCACTAGAGTGAAAACTATGGGGAGGTAGGAGGATCTCAACCTTGCTCCTCCTCTAACCTAACCTGAACAAGCACACTGTTATTGTTCAATGCATACTTGCTGTCACTAATAGAATAACTGACAAACTGCATAGAACAGGACCTTATTCATGAGTCTAGATGGGATAATAATAAAAAATATTCATAAGGGAGGTAATGAATGGGGCAGAGAAAGCTCTAAGGTGGACTTGATCAAGGTGAGATCCTACATACCAGGCTGAACTCTGGCTGGAATGTGGGCTCACTTCCATATATAAAACCCAAGTCAACCCGGCAGAGAAGGAGACTCCATAGGACCCTTGAAACTCATGCTGGAGTATATGGCTTAACCACCATTCTACCCAGAGAGGAGCCACTACCACTAATATTCCCTGTGCTTGCTCAAATTAGCTCAGAGGACCCAAGTCGGACCACCAGTGGGTAAGCAGTGAGTGGTCATTAAAGCATTGGAGTCCTTGCAGTTTGTCATTTAAAGCATACAGTTCTGGAAGATTCTGCAAACTCTACATATTGGTTTCATATTTAATTGTCATTCAGTGGACAGCGCATATTGATTTTTTTTAAAGTAAAAGCAAGAAATACTTGGAAAGGTTTTGCTCATTTCCATTAACTTTATTAGAACTCTAACAAATCAGCCATCTATTAAGACTAAAGCTTTTTTTGCAGAGAGACCGAGTCCTGCATTAAATTTATTTGGCTGCATTCTCTGCCCTTCTCTAAGAAAGAACAGTATGTGACTTAACTACACTTCCCAGTATGTTTTCCTTTCCAATCTATCCTTTTGTTAATCTCTTTACTTTTATTGTAAATGATTTCACTTAGAAAAGGTAATTTGCTTGTTTGGTGACGAATGAAAGACTTCTGGAAATATCTAAATTATTCAACATGCATTAGGATCTGTTAAGATCTTCTTCATTTTCTCTAAACAGTTTAAGTTAGATTTTAAGGATGATTCAGGCTCAGCTATGAGTCATACTGGGATAAGTGCAGTGTGAGGTGAAGTTGAGATATGGCCAGGTCAAAACCAATGGAACTCACCCCAGTCATTTCACTCTGTATCCTGGGGCTTAGGCAAGGGTACAAAGTAGGATGTGAGCTCAGACAGAGGAAAACATGGAAGAGTGAATGAATTAACCAGCCAAGAAGGGTGTGTGTATTAACTGTAGTAATGAAAAGTAATATCCAAAAAGGTCAAAGCTTACGGCTCATTACTGGTAGGGATAACACAGACCCAGGCCAGTCTGTGGCTCATGACAGGAGATTCCCTGCTGGACAAAGATGGCCCAGCTCTGTCTTAAAGATAGGAAGGTGGCAAAGAACAATGTCTAGATCCTAGTAATGTGAACTACAGTTGAGTTTGACACTCTCTTAACATCATGGAATCAAAAAGTTGAGTAGGAAAAAAAAGTCAGAGAGAACCTGGAGCCTGCACTTAGGGGAAAAGGTGAAGGATGCAGACTTGGAATTCAGAGGCTCAGGATTCATTAGACTGCAGCAGATAGATGACAGCAAATGTAATTCAAGACCCCTTAATTCACAAGTTGGATGCTCTCAATACACTTACTGCTGGGGACTGACTACAGGCGATGAGGGAAGTCAAGACAGAAATGAAGCTTTTCAGAATCTCATGGCAGGAATGAGTCAAGTAGGGGGTGATGCTAGAAATTTCCTCCTAATGCAACATTTTCTTGCTCCATATCCAAGATGAATGAGTCCTGCCCAGCGTGAAGGAGAGACAGTAAAGAGGACAGAAAGAAAGGTGGGTCTGCACATCTGTCTGAAATCCCTAGGATCATTTTTGGAAGTAGGCTCCGTTTCCCCCCATTTTACAGACAAGGAAAGTGAAGCCTCTAGAAATCCAATAATGTATTAAAACTTTCCACACAGATAGAGACAGAGATAGGCTTCAAGTCTAGCTCTTTTCCAAGCTCACTGCATAACGACTCAAGAAACTAAGTCTGTGAAATATGAAGGAGAAAAAAGACCAGCTCTTCTCTTCTGGACTGGATGGTGCTTGTCCCCTTAGGAAGTATGGTCATCTTCTGGCCTTTATTCTGGAGTCTGACTCAAATCATCTTCATATCAGCCAATTTCTGGGTGTTTATTATTTAGGTTCTGAGTGCTGTTAAAAAAAAGTGACACTTAATTTTTGTCCTTACAGGATTTACAAGCTAATTGGTAAAACGGAATAAAAAATATTACCTAACAATACAATCAGGTCACAACTTCATCACAGAATTGTCATGAAACAGTAGAAAAGAACAAATGGGCCAGGGGTGGGGGGAGAGTTGGCAGGTGGCACCAGAATAATGGGAACTGCTATAAATAGAAGAGAAAGGATTTTACTTCTGCCTAGAGGATTAGTGGGACTGGGAAGAAGGGTATTGGAGAAGGTGTTCCTATACTGTAGAAGGACATGATTAACTACAGGAGTCTTCTAATCCCTGGACCCCTCTAGTGCTGGTCTAATCCTTTATCTGTATTCATCATTTTTTTCCACATGTGTAGATTTCTATTTAACTTTCCAACACCTAAACTCAACACTAAGCCCCAGCTTGCTGAACACAGATGGGTAAGGAGATAGATACCATGGAGAAACAGGCTATTTCAGAAGACAGAAGGTTTGGTACACACAGCAAGGCATCGCTAGGGTTATCTTTGCTCTTTTTTCTTGTTTGGACTAGAATTTTTATAGCATTCTAGCATGAAAATTGAGTCATTATGAGTCAGCAAAAAAAGAAAATTGATTTTTTTTTAATGTCACATTGACCATTAGTATTGCTTGTACATTTTGAATGGAAATAAGTGGCATTTGCTTCTTTAATCTAGCCATATGTTCTATGTATATCCCATAGAACAGCTTTATTATCAAGAGTTAGCTACAATTCTGTACTATATAGATTTATACACACAAGGGTTAAAGTATTAGAAACTTATATTAAAGCTACTTGGAAAGTGAACAGCCAATGAAAACCTCTTTTGATGAGGTAATGTTGTTTGCTTGAACTTCATTGGTTGTGTCTAAAATTCCTGTTTCCAGGAGTTGGAGGACAAGTTTCTCTGCAACCAGAAAGAACTGGATATTCTCCAATTGCTTATGTAAGATATTTTATGACCACTCAATAAAAGCAAGTCCATCCTTCATTTGCCAATAGCTTTCTTGAATTATTTCCCTACAACCCTTGAACATAAACTAGACTGCAGGGGTTTCTGTTTGTTCCAAAAGAAAACCTACAGAAGAGATTAAGGAATGCACAGATGAATTTTCTCTAATTATGTTTGTGGGTTTGCCGGGAAGAATACTGAACTCAGAGTTAACACACCTGGTTCCTCATCCAAACTTGGATACAATCACCTCTGCGACCCTGTGCTACTACTCAGTACTTCCAGTTTAGTTTTTTCTCTCTTTCCCTAAGACTTTAAATTTCTTAGCTGACAATGATAATAATTATCAGTCCCACCCACCTCATAGAGTTTCTGCATGCAAGGGCTTAAGTATTTAAATATGAAATGCACAAGAGTTCTGAAAGATATAAATGTCTACCTCAACTTCCAGGGTTGCCTATAATTTTAAGGAAAGATGACATTAATAATGTCTTATTTTTGAGGCAATGTTAGCACCCTTTGCAAGCCTCTTAGCTAGAAGTGATACCTCCATATGTTAAAAAATCCCAGGAGCTGGGAAGGCAGTCTGTGCTTCAGAGCTCAGGAGAAAAATCCAGGCTCTCTGTAGGTAGAGTTCTATCTAAGCCAAAGTGCCATGAGGCTTAATTATCTAATTAGAATAGTGCTCTTATCTTGGTGGAACCTAATAAGGCTGTCCTCAACATTGAAGACTTGAACATCCATCTTCCAGCCCACTAGGCTTTGAAATGAGCTGCCCACATCGCTTTCCAATGTCCAGTCATCTCAGCCCACAAGCCACCGCATGGGCACAGCTGCAGCTCTGAGTCGGCTGCTCTCTTGGCAAGAAGAGAGATGCAGCTTCTTCCTTTTCTAGGAGACTGTGCTAGTTATAGATTGTAACATATTTAAAGGCAAAGCTTTTGATATTCTTACTACCCAACTCCCACTTCCCAAATCACTATCCCTCCCAGCCTAGGACATGGCAATTTCATTTGTCACGTAGCTCAGACAAAACACCTTGGGGTCATTCTTGACTCCTCTTTCTCTGCCCTCAAATCCTGCAGACCTGCCTTCAAAATGCTTCCACAGTCCATTCCACTGCTCACCATTTCTTCTCTCACCACTTTGGCCAAAACTGCTATCATTTTCTTGCTGGGGCATAACAATAACCTCCTAACTACTCTCCCTGCTTATGTCCCTAGCCCTAATGGCCTATGCTTCACACAGCAACCTGAGTGATTCTCCAAGAAAGTAAGTGAGCTCTGCCACTCATCTGCTGCAGGCTCTCAGGTGGCCCAGTCTTACTCAAAGTAAAAGCCAGAGGCTGACAGTGATCCAGCTCAACACCCATCTCTTGCTCACATACTATTGCCCACTTCAAATACTTCAAGCTCAAAAACATCAAGTACACTTTCCCCTGACCGGAACCCCCTAGCTCCAGTTCTTAGGCCGTTGGCCTTGGATTGACAGTTGCTCTATTGGTCTTTGTGGTTCTCAGATAGAATTATACCATCAGTTTTCCTGATTCTCCATCTTGGGATTTCAAAGCTTCCATAATCACTCCCATAATTCGAGCCAAATCCCATAGTAAATCTCTTATCTGGATCTCTATCTATGCTATTTTGATTCTGTTTCTCTGAGGAAACTTGACTAATAATTTAGATATACATATACATAGATATACATATCCTTACATTCATTATAAAACCAAAGCCTCACATATATATGTATGAGCACAAAAGTACTAATGAGACACTAAAAGTGTTGTCTATTATCCTGGCTATAGACACTCAAATGCTAACACATGAATACGTCATTCTCTGAGAACAAATTAAAAAAAAAACAGTTTCATAGGTTGCAATAATAATGAAATATGTTCATCAGCTTCAGATATGTAGAAGTTAAAAAAAAAAGATCTGGAAGAATCAGCTTCCTCTCAAAGTTTTCATTTATGTGCAAAAGGGACATAAAAGAACAATGTGGCAGTCAGTGTTAATGAAAAAAAAATTATTCTGATATTTGTTATAATCATAAGGAAGATTTTTTCAGGACTATTGCAATAAGTGTCAAGAGTATTGACATCAGGGAGAGAGATAACCTACAAATATAAAACACAAAAGACATTTGAGGATTGATAGCTAAGAAGCAGAGTGAGGGAAATGGAGGATAGAAAATCACTAAGAGGAGGTATCCAGGGGAGGGTGATTCTTGCTAAACTGACGTAGCAGGATTCTTGCTGCTACTCGACTGGATAAGCCTAGGACCAGGCCCAAGGACCAGGTCTTGCCTGAAAGAGGACTCAGGGGAGCCTGACTAAAGCTTGGCAAAGGTGAGAAACTTTGTGACATAAAAGAGGTCAAGAGCTTGTCTGAAGCCCATTTGTCTCCAATCATCAAAATTAAACCAGAGAATTTTCCTGGCAGCATTGTTGGCCTGTGTCCCTTTCTGGCTTAGCCTCGAATGCCCTCTCCGTCCTGTTGGCTAGCTGCTCTTGCAGCCCTCTGTTAGGAGCCCAGCGTATCACATCGCAATTAGCATAAGGTTTAAGTTGCTAATTGCGATGTGATACAGCTGGGCTCTAACAGAGGGCTGAAGAGCAGCTAGACAACAGGACGGAGAGGGCATTGAGGCTAAGCAGAAAGGGACACAGGCCAAGGAAGGCTGCACAGGGAAAATTCTTCTGGTTTAGATTTTGATGGAAGGTGACAGGTTTTCTGGTTAGAATGAAACATTGGAATGAAAGATTGGACAGCATCTTTCAAGGCAAAAGTAATAACATTTAGACAGGTACAGAAATATAAAAACAAAAAAATGTAATAAAGCTCACTGAAAAAGGTGGGAAGGAACCGGACCCCACGTTGGGTTCCTGGAGGGACTTGGAAATGGGTAAGGCTGGTGGCCACCTGAAGCCAGACTGTGAAGGACTTAACTCCAAGCCCTTATACTTGGGCTTGACCTTACAGAAGGAGCAGAAAAGGGAATGTCAGATTTATGGTATAGAAAGATTTCTCTGGCACAAGTGGAAGACCAATGTACTAGAAGTTTAACAGCTCAAAGGCAAAAGGGTAGTTTCTAAAGTCTAGGGAGAACAAAATAGGGTTTCAAGGAGGGCTAATGCAGTTGGAAAGGAAAGACGGAGAGAATTCAGATGTCCATTAGCAATCACACGTTCATTATAAGGAAACAGTGGGATTTCATATGGCTCCCAGATAACTGAGTATTTGTGAAGATAGTGGTGGTATTAGAAAGTATGTAGAGTATAGACAAAACAAAGTGAAGTAGGTTCCTTTGGGATATATAGTGATTTGCTTTGAACATGTTGAGCTCAAGGTACTTGAGAGGCTTCCAAGTCTATATGCCCATAAAGCTGGTCTGCACAGGTGGTTGCAGCATATAGAGAGGTAGAAACTGAGAAGGAATTTAGAATCGCTATACAAGGAACAGGAGCTGGAAGCCCTAGAGAAGAAAAGGGTATACAGCAAGAAGATCATGTGAGAAGACAATGAAGGATGGTACCCAGGGTACTCACACGTAAGAGGAAGCATTATGTGTCCAATAAAACAAAAACAAAAACAAAACCCTCATGATTTATGCTAAGCAGCTCCAACTGTTTCTAAGGAAGGTATATCAAGTTAATGAGAAAAGCCTTGTTCAGAAAATATACCAATAAGTTTAGATGAGCAAATTTAATATGTGCAAATCTATTGAATTATTTTACAAATTGGAGACTTGAAATGTTTTTAGATTAAAAAATAGGGGGAAGAGAGTCAAAAGGGAAGGTCAGATGCTTTTTAGCCTACTGTTCAAAGAAACCTTGGTGGCAACTTTTTAGAAAAAGCACAGGCCAAAGAGAGATTTGGAGTAAGTTCAATCTTGCGATTTAAATTCTTCTCCCCAAATGAAAACTTTCAGAAGTCTTCAATTCATCCATGTTTTGTCTGTGGGTTCATTGGTTGGGGGGGGGCGGGGGCAGGAGTGGTCAGTTATCAAAGAGCGATGGTTTCTATTTTTTGGCTATTTAGTGCAGGTAGAAGACAACTTATAAGACAGAGAAGGCTATGAGAGAAGAGGCCTCAAGAACTGACACAAAAATTAGTGTGGGGCCTCCTATGACCCCCAGGGACAGGAGAGTTCCCACTGACTGGTGTGTTACTTGGTGTAGACATTCATAAATGATGCATATGAACAAAACATATTCGTATAATGAGCTTAGATATCTAGCTGTGTGATCCTAGGCAAGTTGCCAGCATTTACCCATATATTGATTCACATATGCCTCTGTATCCATATATCAAATTCAAATTCAAAATGATTGCCTCATTGAGATGCTTAGCATGAACCATCATGTCTGGCTATATATTTAATTGTCTTTTTACATTCATTGCCATGTGAATATGCAAAATGTTGCTTTACTATATGCCCCAAAATAATACAGGAGCACTATATATGTAGTTTTCAAAGCTTTCTATCTCTCTCTGATTTTAGAAAATGTCAATTTTAATTTTATAAATATTTTGAGATAACCCAGTCATGTAAAACAGTTAATGGAAGCTTTTAAATATTTCCATGATATAAAAAAGTAAATCAGAAAGGGTTTCCTATAAAAAGCAACACAGGAAAGCAGATCTTATGTACATTCTTCAGGCAGCTGGTGTCAAATTTTCATGTTGCCCTGTGAATCCCAGAGGACACCTTTATTCATGCCGCAGAGACTGCAGAGATGTGGGTGTGGTTTCTAATACAGAAGCAACTGTCTATGAATATTCATAGACACACGCTAGATAAAGCCCTCTAATGGTTTTCTGGGAACAGTTAAAATAGCAACAGTAAATTTTGAGCTAACCAGATATAAGTAGTTCAGACAAGATGCTGAACCCTGAAAATGAATGTAAACAGCTCTCTTCTCTTGAAGCCTTCATGCCTAAGGGAGTCACCTCTGAATCAGTCTCCTCTGAGATAAGGAGCATGTTACTTGAAATGAATTAGTAAGAAACAAGAAGCACAATTCACAGCTGCAAACAATAGAATCACATTTTCTTAAGACAATGCCTTATAATTGGATATTTCTGGATGTCAGAAAAAATACTCTAAAACTCAGATAACCTCAAACTTTCCTTACATAGTTTTTATTTTAACAAAATTGTGCATTTAATTGGTGTAATGTTTTTCCTATTCATGAGCTGATCTTTGCCCAAATAGGGAAAAATATAAAATTGCATAAAGTCAAAATACATTTAACTTCCCAATCCAAAAATTATAAATACTGCAAAATGAGATAATTACTATCACATAGATAAATTGCTTTATACAAATTTATCTGTGTATACATCTATCTGCCATCTATTTATATGCACATACACATATACATAATATTTTACATATTTAAAGACATTAGTAGATTAACTACATATTGTTTTATCTCTTTCTTTTCAAGTTACATCAAGATAATTTTTTAAATTTATGAAGGATCTCAGAATTCCACAGTATGGATATACTAACACATATTTAAATGTTTAATTATTTTATACTCAGTGATTTCTAGTTTTTGCTATCATACATAAGAATATAATAAATACTATTTTACATAACTCTTTGTGGGGCATCTCTGAGGATTTCTTATAAATAAATCTGTTTATTAATACTAGTCAAAAATGCCTTCAAAAACTTGGCAAATTAAAGTGTTCATGGGCATGGTGCCAGGCTGGGATGACTAGCAGCCATGTCTCCCACCAGGAGAGAATGACAACTTCCAGAAAAGGGACTGAAGCCAACACACAAGAAGCAGAGGTGAGCAGGTAAGAGGGAGAAATGGAGATCGGTTAGGGAGAAATTAAAGAAGACATATTTCAAGTTTGGGTTGGAACACCAGAGAGATACAATGTTTGAAAGCAGAATTCTAGATCAAGAAGCCACAAAAGTAAATATCTTCACTCTTCCCCACCATGCCTTATAAATTGTGGGTACATGAGGAAGACTTCATACTTTCAAAGTCCACGGGCTCATCTGGAGTGGAAGTGCAGTGGATGAGTGTTCCCGTGGCTCCACATCGTCACCAACGTTTGGTGATATCAGTGTTCCGGATTTGGTTATTCTAATAGGCATATTGGGATCCTGAGCATAAAGGGATTTGATAGTGGTCAGACTCTTCCAGAATGATTTCACAATCAAATAATTTATCTGGAGAACGAATTTGAGAATCTGTTGTAGTAATCTAGAAGAGATGTTGCACAACCCTTTAGAAGAAAAAAATCTTCCAACTCCCTTTTCTTGGGTACTAGACTGATCCCCAAGATGATTCCTTTTAGCCAGCATTTCTGCAAACCATTTGTAAAACTGGGCAAAATTTTAAAAATAAGAATTAAATCTTTAAAGTAGATGATGAAAATAACCAACATAGCATAACATAAGATGGTAAGATAAAGTGGTATAAAATAGGCACTGAAGAAACCAAGATGTGATAAAAATCAGATAATGAAAAGTGGAAACAAAGATTAAAGAAAATCTTAGATTTAAAACACAAATCTTAGCTAGCAGAGTAAACTAAATAAAGTCATAAAATATAAGGTATCAATAGCTAAGAGAAGGTAATAAAAATAGCCAGAGTAATAGGGAGGACAGAAATGAGGGGTTAGCGGAGGCTGCTGTGGCCTGTTCCTAAGCTTCATACTGGGTTCTTCTTCCTGGCCGGGAGTTGGTTGGCTGGGATTTCTAGCCTTTGAGGTTCTCTGATAGATGATTTCAGGGGAGCAGAACCTTGAGGTTTGGGCCATAGAAGTCCCTTCTTGCATTTCCCCTAACAAGACCTCCCCTATCATTTCCAAAGTTGACCTCAGCACTCTACACCTCTCCAAACATGATTGATGCAACCATCAATATATATTTAAATACCTGATTTTTAAAATACCAGTTTATTTGGGAAAAGGGAAAGATTAAAATGAAACTTAGCAAAAAGCCCTTGTGTTTACTTTTAGCCATTACTGACTTTTTCAAAGGAAGAACTATTCCACACACGATACCTTCCCAATTTGTAAAACTGGTTTAAATTACTGCTGTGCCAGTCCATTACAAATCTTACTGTTTATTTCATTTCACATACATGACGTTCTTAGAAAGCTGATATTCCTTCTATTATCTATTCTATAAAGTAAGTGGCTCAGACTGGTTTGACTCTCAAAACCTATGAACAGTTTTATGAAGGTTTCTTTTCATTTTTATAAATAAATGCAAACATTTCTTAAATGAAATTGATAGCATGGACATACAAATAATGAACAAACTTTTTCTTATTTGGACTAGTTTGCATTCATTTTATTTGATCAAACTGCAAGGATTATGTCATAAGCATGATTTAAGTTGAGCAAATGTCCTTGAATAAAATTTCACCTTGACTTGAAAAAAATTGAGGAATTTCTGCTCACAAATTTATATTCATTATTTCTCATCATATTCAACACAATTAATAAACCTGATAATATTATAATCATGATTACAAAAAAAGCTTAATCTGCAATATTTGATTATTAGAAAAGTCAAGTTTTTATGACTATTTATTTTCTTCCCTTTTTATTCTCAGTGCTGAAACAGCTTTTTAAGGGCCCAAATCAGTTTTTATAGTATTTAGTTTATGTATCCTTAAATAATAGTCTCTCTCTTTTTCTCTGTCTCTCTGTGTTTCTATCATCATCAGGCATAGATTTTAGGAGTAAATAAATTTTTCACTGAATTAATTAGGAAGCTTTTCATCTTTTTTTCTTTTAACATAGCTTAATTTATTTGTTATAGATATCAAATCTTTTTGGATGTTCAAAATAAAAATGGAGATGAAATTAGAAGTTGGGACAGCAGTATTTTTCTTTTTTTGACAAAAAAAGAGTCACATTTCTTCATATCTATGGTCAAATCATATCTTCTATTTTTTAAACAAAAGAAATCATTAGATTGCATATGTATCTTCTGTCAAGATTTCAAATTAAATAACATTTATTGGTAGAAAGTTATGCATAAATATTATCTACTAAAAATTCATTTGATTTAATTTATTCAGAAGTTTATTGTGTTTTTTTCCCTCTCTTTTTAAAAGAGATCACAAAAGTTTGCTCCAATTGGGAGTCTTTTCAAAAACCAATACTTCATTTTGAGGAGACTTGAGATTAATTTATAAATGATCTTCTCTTACTATTTAAAACTTTTGTTCTAGAATTCTTTCTACTTGAAACATTCTCTCCATCATTACGCTGGGCAATGCTCTATCTCGTCTCCCTTTAGGAGAGTATGTGTTGGATTTGTGTTGTACAAGTTGAGAATGGAGGAACTAATTTTCTGTTGTCTGAATTTCTAGCCATTCACCCAAATATCAATCATTGGTTAATCAATCCTTGCCTACTTGGGAAAGCCACCCAAATATACTTGTACTAGAGATGTCTTCCATCACAATACTTTATAAAATTAATTTCACAATGCACTTGTACATCTTTCACAGATGAGGAAACCGTAGGTAAGACAGATAGCTGTGTCTTCCCCCAATGACTCAGATTATTTAAAAGCATCTGTCTACAGCTCTCTGGAATGAAGCCAAAAACCTGTCAGAGGGGAAAAAGGCCTTGGAACACATCAGTGAGAATAAGCCTGGAACCTTAGCTTCCTTCTTAGAATCCATGTATTCTCCGCTGAGGTTCCACTCAGGCGACCTTCATCGTAGAGCTCCTGCATCACTAAGATTAGAAAGTGGGGAGGGAAACAAGAAATGATGCCCGTCTGTGGTGGTAGATATGTCTATTACCTGCTCTGATCATTGCACACCCGTACCTCTCTTGAAATGCCACGCTGCACCCCACGAATGTGCGCAATTTTACTGTGTATCAATCAAAAATTAAAATGTGCTTTAAAATGCAGAAAGGGAGTTAAATCTAGAAGACTTATTGGGAGCAGTGAGAAATGTCACTGAACTCTGACACTAATGGAAAAAACAAACAGAGCAAGGTACAGACATGGGACAAGAAAGGCAAGAGCTAAAGACCCTTCAATACAGTGGCAGATGATTTTACTCACCTCAAAATGCTATAAAAATTTATTTTTGCGTCATTAGTGATAAGCCAAACTTTATGTGTCAGTTTAAAGTGGCAGGAAATAAAATGTTTCACCTCAACAAGGTGACTTCGATGGAATGCAAAACAATGGCCAGAGCTTTATGCATCCATATACCAAAATGGACTTTTGTCAAATACATCTGGAAGACCCTGGACTAAAAGCTTTCTACTGGTTGGAACAGAGTCAGTTCTGTTGCTGGGCAGTGGGGAGTTAACTCAGTGTGGGCTTGGGCATGTAAACCCCGAATGTCCAGAGGAAAGACTGGACTTGACCAGCTCCTGAGAGATGACCTCTAAGCCCTTGAAACTTCTTGATGAGGGTTCCTTGTATACCTGGAGCCTGGATGCCAACCACTTAATGGACTAGCAGTGTGACCCATGAGGAGCACCTGTTTTCGTTCATGTGGGTCCCTAAGCCATGTTGTATCAGTTGTCCCTGGGGCAGGGGGAGGCAGCTAGAGACTGAATGGTTAAGGTTGGTCATGGAGGCCCTCCATGCCTAAGTGACTGAGCTCCAATAAAAACCCTGGACTCCAAGGCACAGGTGAGCTTCTCTGGTGGCAATACTTCAGACATGGCATCACCACTAGAGAACTGGTGCTGTCTACCTAACCCATTGGGAGAGCACAGCTGGATACTCAGGGCTGGTTTCTTCTAGACACAGCCTGTGCACATCTTTCCTTTGCATATATTCATCTGTAACATTAATAATAAACCTGAATTGTGCACATGATGGCTTTACTGAGTTCCATGAATTTTTCTAGCAAATCATCAAACCTGAAGGTGGCCTTGGGACCCCTGGAAATTACAGAGAATGTGGAAAATCTTCAATAGATTCTTGGTTAATGCTGAGAGAGTAACTGGTACTTAAGCTCGGAAAAGGCTACCAATGAAGTCTGGGATACAGGCAGAGCAATAGCTTGGACACTGGATCTCATGTCTATTACTGTGTGGTCATAGGGGGAGTTGGATGCCAGAATTCTTATACCCAGGAGTATGAAAAACTCGTCTAGCTATGAAAAACCAGGGGACCCAGAGTGGAGTTCGGGGCTGGAAGTAAGAGTGCAAATATTTGGATTTTGCACCTACTGCCTCTCATCTCCGTGTACATGTGCAAATGAATTAACATAAGTGAGCCCTAGCTGTGTCTCCTGTAATGTGGATGTAATAGTAGGTTGTATGAATGTTGTTTTAATGTATGTAAATAGCTAGAAGCAGTATGTAATATTAGTTCAACAAACATGGGTGATCATTATTACCCTGATTACATTGTTTTGTGGGTAAAATTCCAAGGAAGCTATCACAGAATTAATGATGGAGTTATTTAGCTCATCTAGGAAAGAAAAGTCCCTCCATGATTAATAAAACTAGCCTCGTCTTATAAAATACTTCAAATATATTAAAGCAGTATTTTAAAACAAATATAGAAAAATTTTAAAAGTAACTGTGAACAATATTAGCATATAGAGATATGAAGTCTTATCCCACAAGCCTTTCCTCATTCTTCCTTTTGAATATGCATATTGATAATTCATTATTATGTCCTTGTATTGTGGCTTTCTTTCTTTTGTTGAATTATTCTCATAGGATATACTGCCAGGGGTGATATTACTGCTATAAAGGATAATAACATTTTTTATGATTGTGCTATTTATAATCATATTGTTTTGTAACAAATAAATGCCACAGTTCAGTACTAGCTAGACAGTGCGTGCAGTGGTTAGGCCGTAGGGTCCTGAAGTCACTTGTAAGCAGCACCTCTGCTGCTTACAAGTTTGTGACACATCCTTCTCCACTTATGTCCTGAGCATTACTTCTTTTTAGCGTTCCAAGGATGAAAATATTTGGATTATTTGGATGTTGGGAGGATTAAATGGGAAATTTACAAGAAGGTGGTTAGAATCATCCTGGCAATTGATACTCCCCAAAATATGAGTCACTTTTGTTAATGTTAATGTCAGTCATGCAGGATTATGCTCCATGTGCTTCTATTAGGCTAAGCATGAGAATACAAGGATCTAACGCATTTTAAGATATGGCTAAGTATAGATTCATAACCATGAAAATAAGTGTGTGCCAGAGTTCATGGTTTAGGAAGGAAACAGATCTAACCAAGCAGCTTAGGCAGAGGAAATTAATCCTGCCCAGAGGAGTCCAGAAAGGGGTATCTGTGGGTTGGGGAATGACATGGCAAGTAGACCCCACCGTCAATCCTCGGGTGTATATAGGTTTCAGGAACAAAGAGACAGTGAGAATTATGAATCCCAGTAGCAGGAAACTAGACAGTGGGTAGAAGTGGGGAGGGTCAGCATGGCAGCTGGATGCAGGCAGTGCACTATTTCAGAGCATCTGTCTTGAAGCTGTGGTACCCCTCAGACTGTGCAGTGTCTTCCTTCAGGAGCTAAGTGGCTTGCCCTTTTGGGCATGTGGCTGAGACTCCTGCAGAACAGGCTGTCTGCAAGGCCTGCATTTCCAATGAGATCCTCCTGATTTATTTCCTCTGCAGTAATTAAACTTGCCTTCCTTTGCAGCAATGACTTAAAATGCCAGGCGCTCTGGGCCACAGTGAAGGTGTTTGTTCTTGTCACTGTTGGGTGATTCAGGGACAAGTTTAGATGTCTCTTAACCCCTGCTGAGGCCATTTAACAATTTTCCTGCAAAAACCAAGGGGAAAGAGCCCCTCCACTACAATACTGAGGCACACCGCCCAGCCATCCTGTCTATTGAATTGAAGACTGGTGATCAAACTGCAATGATTATGTCATAAGCATCTATTAGTGTACAGACAGGAGATGACCCCACCCTCTCAGGGTGTGCTTGTCCACCCAGGGCAGCCACAGGGGAGCAGGCCTCTGCCAAGCTGTGGGGAAAATAACAATTGGAGGGACATTTTGTGTAAGAAAGTACACAAAACATAGAGACTTCAAGCCGAAAAAGATACACAATAAGCTTTTCAAATATTTTTTTTTTAAAGAATGCTATTAAAGCGAGCATTTCACTTATGAAATCCATGGACATTTAAAGTAAGATTCTGTCTCCCATCTGCAAAGGCGTGAACTCAATGTCTCGCTGAAGAGTGTGCAGGCAAGTTTGAATCAGTGCAGAGAAAGATAAGGGCATCAGCTTTTTTGTCACTGTGATCAAAATATCCAAGAAGAGCAATTTAGAGGAAGAAAAGTTTTATTTTGGCCCATGGTTTCAAAGGTTTAGCCCATGGTGGGCCAATTCCATGGCCCAAGGTGAGGCAGAACATCATGGCAGAATGGATTGGTGCAGGAGGCTGCCAGGAAGTGGAGAGAGGAGGACAGGTGTCACAGGGAAGATGCACCCTTCCAAGGCACACCCCCCAGTGACCCACCACCTCCCGCCACGCCCCACCTGCCTAGAGTCAGTGACCCACCACCTCCAGCCACCCCCACCTGCCCAGTTAGTCCTTTCAAGCCAGGTGGACTGATGAGGTGATGGCCTCACAATCTGATCACTTCACCTCTGAATATTTCTCCATGGATGCAGGAGATTTGTGGGCCACCTCACATCCAAGCCATCACAGAATGAAAGGAAAGACACAGACAGCAGAGTCAGTCTTTGCAAATCATCTCCCAGTCAAGTTCAAAGCCAGGTAAATAGGCCCTTGGGAAGTGGATGTGGTGGAGCAAAACCAGAAGGAGACTGTGAGCAGGAAGGTGTCAGAGATCAGAGCATCAACACTCATAGAGCCCCATCCCTCCTACACTCCCCCATGCTGGGGACTAAGCTAAGCCTGTCATATGCTTTATCTCATTTAAACTTTATGATGGCTGGCCCTGCTAGGTAGGAATTTCCTCATCCCAGGTTTGCCATGGAGGGGCCTGAGGTTCACAGAGTGGACTGGTCAAGGTCATTCATATCAGGAACTGGGTAAAGGCCAGTGGTCATGGCTATAAGTTAACCACTCAGACTTCCAGGTTCCCTCCGAAAGCAGTGAGGAGATGCACGATCAGTTCTACATAAAGACAGGCCTGGAGATGGAGGTAGGAGAGGAGAGGGGGAGACAGGAGGGAAGGCAAGCCAAGTAGCACCATTTAGAGAGCTTTAGGTGACATCTGGGGTTAGGGAGAAGTTGTTTCTCTGCTGAGAGGGGAATCCACTTGGGGGAGAGAAGGAAACTCTAGTGGCCCATCCTAGGCAGTTCAAGAGTTAAAGCAAGGAACAAAAGCAGATATTAAAGACAATTCATTATTTTATATTCCCCAAAGGATGATAGGAATCTGCATAATTATGCAGGACTTATAATCTATAAATATTTACTTGGAAATCTGGAAAATCTCATTAGTGATTAATAGACTGGGTTATTTTAAATTCATGGGCCATGGTCATTAAGAAAGAAGAAATTGTCTCCCTTCATGCATTATATTTTAATTCCAAACAGGAAGACTTATTTAGCAGCCTTTGTTACAAAGCTTATCAACACAGTTGGAAAATGAGATAGCATGAACAAGGGTCACCCCACACTGCTTGAGCCAGCTCTACAAAATAGGACAGATGTATTTCTATAGTCCAAACCACTAGTCAGAGCTTCCAGAGAAGATACCGAAATGGCTCATGCCTCTTTGAGAAAAACAAACAAGAGGTTGCAAACTGATCTATGAGGACTTCAGTTAGAACAAACAACAACAACAACAAAAATCATCAACTTAGCAGTTCCAGGAACAGTTTCCTTCAATTTCTCTCTGATATTATGATTTTATGTCCATAAAATCTGGCCAAGGATTATTACAGTTATGGTTTTCATTTTTTTAAAGGAAAGCAAACACAGTAGCTATTTACAGTTTTCCATGGTAAATGGGACCAGAGAACTGTGACTATGAGAACACAGTTTGCCTGGCTTCAGGATATTTACACGCACACACACACACACACACACACACACACACACAAAAGCATTATGGGGTTTCAGGTCATAAAATAATTTGATGTGTTTCACAAAGGCCAAGTGGATGTTCAGTTCCTTCTAAATCCTATTTTTGAAAATTGTAACCTATAAATAGATTCATCATTTGTGTTGAGTTTTCATAAATCATATTCAAAATAAAACTACATATTTGGAAAGCTTGAGAGCTTTTTGAGATATGGCATATAAGCTGATTTTAAGGTAGGAAAACTGAGAGAAGTTGATATAGATAATTGTTTAGGTATATTTCTTAAGTATAAAAAGAAACAAGACAACTAAAAAAAAAGAAACAAGAAGGCATGAAGTTAGATATTAGAAGAGTATCATGTAGAATTTTTTGAGCAATTTGATTTTTTTGAACATACACCAAAATGTGCACAGATCTTAAAGTGTACAACTCAATGTGCCTTTACAAGATGTGTGTGTCCACGGTACCAGTGACCAGATCAAGAAAGCCAACTTGGCCAGCTCACTTTGGACGCCTTCCAAGAACTATTTTCTCCTGAACAATGATGGTATGAACTGAATAATTTTGTCCTACCTCCCAGTTGGTATGTTGATGCTATCACCCCCAATGTGATGGTCTTTGGATGTGAGGCGGTTGGGAGAGAGCCTGGGTTAGGGTGGGGCCCTCATGATATAAATAGTGCCCTTCTAAGATGAGACACAAAAGTGTCTGCTCTCTCTCTAAAAATGCACCAGGCGTTCATGAAGACAGAGAAAAATGGTAGCCACCTACAAGTGGGGAGAAGAGGACTAGAAATGAACACACCTTGCTGTTACCTTGACCTTGGACTTCTCAGCCTGTGGCACTGTGAGAAATGAATGTCTGTTGGTGAAGCCACCCAGTCTATATTTTGTTACGACAGCCCAAGCCGACTAAGACATTCTGACTTCTGACAGCATAGATTCCTTTTCCTTGGTTTTAAATTTTATATAATTGGAACTATAGCAAAGAAATTCTTTGTTTGGCTTCTTTTCTTTCATGAAATGAAGAATTCATTCATATTAACCAGAGTAAGGAAAGGCTTTTTCTATTTCTAGTTTGTGGAGGGATGTTTTTCTTATGTTTTGCTTTTCTTTTTGTTTGTTTTCCCATGAATAGTGTTAAAATTTCTCAAATTTTCTTGAAACTAAGAAAAAGGCGATGTAATTCCCCATTCCCACTAACAATTTCCTGCTAATAGGGAGAATGACATCAGTTGATTTTCAAATGTTAGCTAACTCTTACATTCCTAGAATAAGACTAGTTTAGACAAGACATAGTCTCTTTTTTCTACATTTTGCTAAATTCGCTCTGCTAAAAATTTGTTAGAATTTTTGCCTCTGTATTTGTAAGATATACTGGATTATAATGTTCTTACTAAATTTGGGGATCAAGGATATCACAAAGTAGTCTATGGCTGCCTTTATTTCAATAACTTGAGTGAATTTTTAAGTATTGGAATCATTTTTTTTTTATTTTGGAAGAATTTACTGATAATGCTATGTGAGTGTGCCTTTGTTATTGTTTTGTGTAGGTGGAATACATTTAGCAATGAGTTCAATTTATTTACCAAATATCAGGCTATAGAAAATTTCCTGAGGCTTTCAGTTTGCATAAGTTGTTCTCTGAAGGACTTCATCTATTTCATCCAAATAATTTTTTTTTGGCAAAATTTCTTCCTAATATCCTCTTATCACTTCAAAGTTTATAGGATATGAGGTGATTCTCATTCTTTTTATTGGTAATTCGTGTTTCCTTTCCCTTCCTTCCTTCCTTTCAGGCTTCATTCTTTCTAGTTATTTATCAATGCTATTAAATTTTTTAAGGGTCAACTTTTGAAAGTTGAAAATTAAAAATTTGCCCCAGAACTGCAATTAAATTTCATAAATTCTTCTTTTTTTAATATTGTATCTTCCCTAGAATTGAATTGAGAATATGCTTTAATTTCAATACTCGTTTCTTCTTTGACCCACAAACTACTTATTGTTCAATTTCCAAAAGGTTGAAGATTTTTGAAATATTATTTTCCTGAGATCAGACATCATACTCTGGAATGATGTTAATTCTTTGAAATTTGATAAAGCTTTCTTTATGGTCTGGCATATGGTGATTTTTAGTAAATGCTTTATGTGTACTTGAAAACCATGTGGATCCTATTGTAATTGGGTGGAGCATTCTCTATAGGTCAACCACTACAAGTTTATTCCTGGTGCTGCTCAGATCTTTTATATCTTTACTGAGTTTTGTCTGTTCGATATGAAGTTTTTAACAGCTTCTATCACTTTGGATTTGCCTATTTCTTCTTTAAATTATGTTGTTGTTATCATTATTATTTTGCTTTACAGATCATGAAGATCCATTATTGAGGACAAACATTTAAAATGTTAATATAGTTTTGACAGATCACTTTGAAATGGACCTCTTCATTTCTAGCAGTTTCTTACCTTATGGGCTATTTTGTTTGATATTTACAAAGCTACCACACCTTTCTTTTACTGTTTGCATGTCAAACACTTGTTTATTTTGATCCATTTATTGCCTTTATATTTAATATGTTTAAATATACATATTTATTCCATTAATATTTAATTTCTTATAGATCTATGCTCATATATAACATTTTAACTTGCTTCCTATTTGATTTACATGTTTTATTTTCCCTTTTTCTCACTACCATATTTTACATTATTGAAACATTGTTTTATTCCATTTTCCCTCTGTTAGCTTAGTTATTCACTATTATGACTCTTGTGTTACTACATAACAGGATAGCAGGCATTTCATTTTTTATTTAGTTTAATACAGCATAAATAACCCCTTCTCTACTTCCCAGTAATGCTCAAACTTACAACATTTTGACTCTATTTACCCCTGTGGTATTCATGTTATTTTTTGTGACACATTTTAATTCTACAGGTTGATTTAAATCCAGAAAACATTTCCAGTCTGCAGTCAATATTTCTTCATAGTTATCTACATAAATCCTCCTTTTTGATGCTCTTCAGTCTTTCTCTTATTTCCATATTTTCATTTGATTCATTGATTCTTTTAAACATTTCTCTGCATTGTTCTTTAGATACAGACCTGCTGGTGATAAATTTACTGAGTTTTATTTTAAATATGTCTTAATTTTTATTCTCATCTTTGAAGGACATATTTTCTGGGTATAAAAGTCTCTGTTGGCAGGTGTTTGTTTATGTTTCAAAGGTTGTCCTTGTACTTCTTCTGACTTCCCTTGGTTCTGTAGAAAAGTCAATGGATCCGTTATTTCCCTCTGATGACTCATGATTTTCCCTTTCCCTTTGATTTTCACTAATTTAACTACAATGTACCCACCAAGTAGATCTTAATTTACACTTATCAATATGACTTTCCCTGAGCTGTCAGAAGCCGTGAGCTGATGTCTTTCTCACACTAGTTTTAGAAACAATTCAAGTATCTTTTCCTTTAAAATATGTCTATTTTCCATCTCAAATACCAGTAGCCAGGAACATGAGTCATAGGTCTCTTGCCTATTTTATTTAACTCATTCTCCTTTCTGTGTGCTCATTTTGGATATTTCTGTTTACTGTTTTTCCTACTCCTTATTCTGTCTTCTGGTTTATTTTATTTGGTATTGAGGTCTTCATTCAGAGATTTTACTTTTTCAGTTAAAAAAAATATCTATTTGATTTTCTACATGGATATTCACTTCATGTTGAAATTCTGCATGTTTCTATTTTTCTTCTTTTTCTCATTTTGTTGAATATAAATAAATAAATATATATATATATATTTATATATTATTTATTTATTTATTTATTTATTTATTTATTGGTACTCTGGATTGAACTCAGGGCCACTTGACCACTGAGTCCCATCCCCAGCCCTTTCTTGTATTTTATTAAAGACAGGGTCTCACTGAGTTTCTTAGAATCTTGCCATTGCTGAGGCTGGCTTTGAACTTGCAATCCTCCTGCCTCAGCCTCCTGAGTCACTGAGATTACAGGCACATACCACTGTGCCCAGCTTTGTTGGACATTTTAATCCTAGTTACTTCGAATACCTTGTCTTCTAACTCTGATAATTTGGATTACTTTTTTCTTTGTTTCTAGGGCCTCTTTTGTGGCTTTAGGCTTGGGCCAATAATTCTCTCTGTTCACATGCATAGCAACTTTTTATTGATTGTCCTATGATGAGTTAAAAAATTGTGGAGACATCAAGTGATGTTGTCTTACGCAGGGAGAAACCCTTCATTTGTGGTATAACATCACTTGTGGTAAGATAAGTGGTAGCAGCAGGGCTACCACTTTAATCTGGCCAGACTGCTCTGGGCCAGCCTGGTGCTGCTGTTTTGTCAAGACTGTCAACTTCTTTTCTGTGCCTGTTCCTAGGGGATGTCCCTTCAGGGCATTCAGTTGAGATCCTTATGATTCATTGCCTCCTCCACAATCAGAAACTACTGGAACTTCTGCTCTGATTTTCAGAGGTTTTCAGCTTGGCTCTTTAACCTCCCGTCTCATACCACAATGAATGTTGACAGTGGCTTTCAGGAGGAGACCAGCTGTGGGGAAAGGCCCTCCACTTTACAATCTTATCACTCCGGCTCCGGCCCATGCCAAACGCTCTGCTGGTTTCTTTGCCTACCTTGGTGGTCCTCTTGCCGAGGTCACTGGATTCTTGGCCTGGAGCTCCACCCAGATCCACAGATATCTCTAGGGAAAAAAGTTGGAACTACGCATCTCTTTGCTCCATCTCATCTCTTCTCTTCAGCTGACTTGTTTTCAGTTCTCATCTCTTGTTTTTAGGTGTAAGTAGTAAGCATTCATTTTCCTGGATAACAGGAGAGTATGGAAAATTCCACTCAGCTTTTCTGAGATTTGGGCTTATTCTGTAGCCTCCTGTCCTGTGCAAATTTGCAGCTCTGCAGATATATTAAAAGGGAAACTAGCTATCTGTTCAAGGACTTTACATCTCAAAATCTGTCACTCAAACCCGTCACGACTCCTGAGATCACTGTTGCTTGTTTGGCACCCAGAAGCAGTTCACAGACTCTGAGCCCAGATTCGTTCCTGGTCTGTGCCCAGAATCAGACGATATCCATGGAGAAAGCGAAAGATCCTGACTTCATCTGCTAGGTGTTCCTGTTCCTCTCCCAAGGATTTTCCCCTGTGTTCCTCATATTTCTGTGGTTCTCTGACACTATTAAATCTATAAAAATTGTATTTTGTGTGACTTCTCTAGTAGGTCTCAATGGGAGCATTGATCTGTAATGAAATTCTTCATCTTATTCCAAAGTTGAAAATCCTTGTAAAATAAATGTCATTCTTCAGTTTTTTTTAACTTCTTCAAATCCAGTGGATTTATTTAGGGCATCTCTTCACAAAGATAAAGATGGGAAAAATAATTTTATTTCAAAGGAAAGGAAGATTCATACACCACAATTTATTGTATCATTGACAAAAATTTGGGGGTGCTTTTAATATAGAACCAAAGGTAAAAGAGACCATTAAAACTCATTTTTCTATAAATGTTGGTACTTGTTCAATGGGGTATCTCTATTTATGACTTCTACATAGGAGGTTTTTTTTTTTTAAAAACTCTTAAATTTTGTGGATGTGTTTTCTAACTGTGCATCAAAGGGTTGGTAAAATCAACTGTCCTGACTTCTCTGTCCCCTACTGCCTCTTCAGTGACAGTCTATACAGGTTAGCCCTGCTCCTGCCCCAGGCTTGTATCCAAACATTCCCTATTCCCTTCTTCTCCAGTGTAATCCATTAAAAAAAAATGTTGATGGTTTTCTGTTTCATAATGTAATTTGAGTCTTAGAGAGGTGTTGGCAGAGGGATTTGACTTTAAATACACACAGGCTTTTGAGAGCAATAGCATGATATCATGACTTAAGTAATTTGATGCCTCTTTACCTCTATAGAACAACACGGCAATAGTGTAGCATTTTCACTCACAAAGTGGTTTTACATGACCTCCCATTTGCATCTCATCAATTTCATAACAAAGTTGCTATTATTATTCCCATTTGAAAACTGGTAATCTGAGAGGTTAATTGATTTTCCCAAAGGACGACAGCTGGAAGAAAAGATACTAGACTGAATGGGACTCAACCTCAGGTCTTCCAATTATAAATTCTGTGCATTTTCATTGACTTCAGTGATTTAGTTCGGATAACTAATATACCAGATATGTGCTAAGAACTTGAAAAACATAACCATTTAAAGTCCTGATATTATATCTGTGGAGTCCATGAACAGTCAGACAATAACTTCCAATTTCCAGAATGTAATAGTAACATGCCATGCGGGTGATGATAAGTGAACATAAAGCATTCACTTTTAAACAACAAAAAAGATGAGTCAGTACACACTTATCTAAAGAATAACACTTGTGCTGAGTTTTATAGGTTACAAAGATTGTGTGTAGAATAGAGGAGGAACAGAAGCAGTAAGGGGTAAGAGAGGTAGCAGTAAGGGGAAAGACGCAGAGGTGTACATCACAAGCGTTTGAATATTCTAAATATAATCTATTTGGGGAATCATTCAGAAAGCAATCATTAACCTATATTCTATTAAAGATTCCTAGAGCTAGAAGGGTTCCCCAGGGTCTGCAGAGTCAATCCACCTGTCAGCTGCCCCACAGCATCTTAATGAGACCAGCCAAGTGGGTCATTTGTTCATTAAATAAAACTTCAAAGTCTTTTCAATACTATTTTCCACTAACTAACAATGTTTCTATTATTTCTTAGTTATTTTAAGAAATGTTCTTTAGAACTTTCATTCTACTTATTTCTGCTTTGGTGTGATTTCTTTTTTCTTTATATCATCACCGACAAGTGAGAACACAAAGAATAATGTGCAATTGCTCCAATTTTTAAACTCACTGTATATTTTACCAGCTATTCTTGAAAAAGTCACTGTAACCTTTGAAGACATCAGTTTCTCTCCAGGTGGTCGTCACAGATTCTCACCTAAATTGTTATGTTAAATGGAAGAACATTTATAAGCTTTTGTTCTGCAGATTTTTCATTCATTTAGCAACAGTTTTCTAGTATAAAAAAATAAATAAAACAATGCAATGGCCATTTCTGTATCACAGGTACTATGTTGAATTGGAATGATTCATCAATCCTAACTGACAAATGTTTATAAAATGTATGCTTCCCAAAGGTAAGTTGTGTATCTTATCTCCTTTCATTGTATTATCACTTTTTTTTTTTTTTTGACAGATTCTGGGTCACAAGCAGACACTGGGTCTGGGTCTGCCTTGCCCTTAGTCACCAGCACTGAGCCAGAAGTAAACCTGGTTTTTAAGGCAGTGATATCCCCATTACTCATGCTCTCTGACTGCTAGCTACCTCTCTCCTCTTTTTATTTTATTATTATTTTCTTTATTTTACTGACTACACTCCAAAAAAATCTCATTATACCTTGCAAGTGCTACAGTGAACAGGCAGGTGTTACCTTCCCGGGAGTTTATGCTGCTGATTAGAGTTCCTGAATCCAGAACCAAATGACAAATGACTTTGATTTCAGGGAGCTCTCCCTTTGTGTCAGTTACCAAATATTCCCTTTTAGAATCTTAGATGCATATTTTTGTCCCTGACACAGAAGTAGGACCTGACCTACTTTCTAAATTTATATTACATTGCACTTTACCCTCACTTCTAAAGACCCAATTTATTTCACTGCTTGCAAGAGGGAAAAAAATGATGTGAACATATATCTGGGTGATTTTTAAGTTAAACTGTTAACAATTCCATCAGTTCAAGGTAAGTCATATAAAACTACTGAAAGAAGAACTGGAGGAAAAAAATTAAAACATTGTAACTTATCATTTAATTGGAAGGGTAAGTATGTTAGAATAGTCCCTGATGTGAAGCTTATTAAAACCACTATCCTCATAGGCTAGTTTGGGAAATAGCTTTCTAGTAAATCATTTCAATCATTGTAGCGAAAATATGGTAGAATGGAAATTGGAATTAAAATATAAAAAAAAAAACCTCAGGGTTCAATTAAGAGGAATTTAAGAACAAAGAAAATAGAAAGACACCCGAAAAGCAATAATACAGGAAAATTCCCAGAGTTGAGCAAATGGGTTTCCAGACTTAAATAGATGGAGTTACAATATGGTACAGGAGGAAAATCCTCAAAACATCCAATGGGAAAAAAAAATTCATGCAGAGCATCTGGAGTTTGAAGGTCATCAAACTTCTAAACCAAAATTTTTTCAAAGAGAGATGGCATATTTGATTTATGATCTTATAAAAAGACTCTGGATGCTGTGTTAATAATGGATTGGAATAAAAACAGGATGATTGGGAAACTGTCACACTCACCCAACAAATATGCAGATGACAGTGAGATTGGAGGCTTGTCTGCAGACCTGAGATAGTCAATAGGACGGTGAAAATAAGGTACCACAAAGACCAAGAGACTTCCCAGGTCCCCAAATCCCTTGGAAAGTCCCTATGCAGTCTCTTTGTGACTCTGAGTGATACACAGATTTTATTTGCAATAAGCATAGTCTGAAGACTTGGAATTCTGTTCATAACAAAGAAAGCTTGACTTTTCTATCCCTGCATCCCATACATTGTTCACTGAGTATACAGAAGACCTTTAGCACCGGTGGATTTCCACTCTCTTTCCTTTTCTCATCCCACATTACCCAACTGCTTTATTCAGCTTCGTGTTGCTGTGACCAAAAGACCTGACAAGAACAACATGGAGGTCTCAGTCCATGGATGGCCAAGTCCATAGCTTGAGCCCAAGATGAGGCAGAACATCATGGTGGAAAGGCATGGCAGAGGACAGCAGCATTCAGCAAGAAAACTAACTTAAAAATGTCTTTTCTAAAGGGCTTCCCGAATCCCCAAAGCTTGGTATTATGTAAATGTTAAGTGTTGCTGCCATTTTCTTTAGTGTCTAACAATGGTTCCTGAAACAATTTTGATTTCCTTCAAATCCTTTTCATGAGGTTACTGTATCCCAAACTGCAGGAAATCCTATTAATCTGTGTTTAGACTTCAAGAAATTTGGGCATGAAGGTACTAAGCTGAATTACTTAGGTCAGGTTGCTCTGTCTCTCCTAGCAATGCCAAAGTTACAATTAGGAACATTAGTGCAATGGAATATTAATCCAAAAATTTGGGATGCTTTTGTAATATGGTTATATTGGACTGAAGTATATATATATATAAAATATAACTATATATATATTTATAATATATATTTTATATAATATATTATCTATAATATATTATATAAATATATATTACTACTGAAGATAAAAGAATTTGCTTTATATATTAGTCACCAAAAAATCTAAAAATTTAACTTAATTTAGGAAGAGGAAAAAAGGATAACTTGATTAGAATTCTGGGATCAGAAAAAACAGAAATATGTTCTGCCTCACATCAGGCCTAGACAATGGAATTGAGTAATAATGAACTGAAACCCTGAAACTTGGAGCCTCAAATAAGCTTTTCTTCCTCTAAGTCATTCTTGCAAGGTATTTTTCTTAACAGCAAAGAAAAGCTGACTAACACAATGTCTTCACCAGAAAAGTCATGGAATTGGAATCAGCTGAAAAGCAATGGATGACTTCTCTATCACTGAGTGTTTGCTGAAACCCACTGAATAGCCACATTGTCCATTTTAAATCTTAAAAAAAAAAGAAAGAGCGAAATTAAGCCTTACATTTTTATAAATCATTTATCCCTGGCCTTGTATGATTTCAACAGAAGCTAGAGGTTGACTTAAAAGGGTGATCTTAAAAGACAGGTTATAATGGGAAATACCAGGGGAACGAAGTTTACATTAACATGCTAATAGTAAAAAAAATATATATATATATATATATTTTCCTAAAGATCATGACCTCTCTTTATATATCAGCATAGCAAAAATCAAGAATAAAATTGGTTTTATTAGAGTCCAACATTCTGGGAAATATCCAAGCTTTTATTGAATACCAGAATCAGATGGGATAATTCCGTTAGTTTTGGTTTACCTTAGGTGAAAAGTGTTTGTTTTGTTAGCCTGAGTGTGCAATAAGAAGTGTTCAGATGCAGAGCAAGAGGCTGATTTGGTTTCTTGAGGGCTGAACATCTTGCCCTAAGTCATACATGCTTAGAACAAAAGCTGGAAACCCAACTCTCTTCTCTCCTCCATGCTATCTTGGATGTGTCCCTGTCCATCTTGGCTGTGACCCTAAAACTGAGGGACCAAGTTCTCCCAAAATTAGAATTGAGGTTCTATTTGATTGGATTCATAGACTTTTCTTAGATCTTCCACTCTGGTCTTCTAATGAGAAATCTAGTTTGTCTGTTTTGGTACTAGGGATCGAACTCAGGGGCACTCAGCCACTGAGCCACATCCCCAGCCCTAGTTTGTATTTTATTTAGAGACAGGGTCTCACTGAGTTGCTTAGTGCCTTGTGTTTGCTGAGGCTGGTTTTTGAAATCAGGATCCTCCTGCCTCAGCCTTCCGAGCCACTAGGATTATAGGCTCACACCACTGCACCTAGCTTGTTTTTTTGTTTTTAACCCCAAGATACTATTAGTGATGGTTTCAAAGAAAATCCCAGCCCATGACATTGGGGGGCTCTGTATTTCAGACCAGAATTCCAGAGCCCCCATGAGCTGAGCCCACCGCTGGGCTGTGACCACTCAAGGGCTCCCTGTCTCTCCCATCCCTAGTCTTGGTCAGAGATAGAGACCTCTTTGGTTTCTATCATTTCTTCATTTTCCACACAGAACTTTAAGACTTGTTTTCACATCATTCAAAAAAATTCAAAATTTGTTCTGTCAACCTCTTGGGAATAGAGAGGTACTCCTTATTATCCAGAGTCATTAACATGAAAATAATATTCAAACCACTTTAACATAATAAAATTACTCTCACATCCTCAGTGTTTTCTAAATCTTTGTATTGTTACCTACTCTGATCTTCAAAACTCTTGGGATAGATATTATCCTCATTTTAAAGAGGGAAATATGGGCCAGGGAGGTAATTTAGAAAATGGCTTACAAAGAAATTTTCCAAATGGCTCAGCTAATAAGTAGCAGAACCAAAATCCAATCTCTTTAATGCAAAGTCAAGGTCTCCTTTATGCAACATAACCTGGGCACAAAGACATCAGCATAGCCCGCCATGTACCCAGTCTCAGAAGTTGTTACTGACCCAGAGGCAACATTACATCATTCTCTTCATAGTCTCCAGTGGCATGGTTGTTTTTTTACCCTTGCATTATACCTAAATTATCCCATCTGTTTTCAAAGCCCTATTGTAGCTGAGCCTAAAGTTCTTTTCAATTGTAAGAATGACTCAAAGCAGAGCTGTTCTGTGTGCTGAGTACTATGAAAAAGCATTTTAACCCCATCCTCCATGACTCTCTTACAACCATATCATTGTAGTCTTCAAGCAGAAAATAGAAAAGACTTAAGCTAAGAGACTGACTGACCAAGATAGACTTCCCTGTGCAATTTCCTGCAATGATTAACATTTGTCTTCATGCAAAACATATTTGCTGAGAAACTTTCTTTCATTTGAAGGCATTCCTAAGTATGTGGTAGACATGGCTAGAGAATGGCGATGTCCTACTGCACCTCCTCTAGCACAAATCCACATCTCAGGTTAGACAGTGTCATTTGTTATGACATTATGGAGGTCTTCATTATGACTGACCTCAAACTTCTACCCCACTTCTTGTGATTTATTAGATCCCCAAGTCCAGGAACTTCTTGTTCTAGCTCTCATGCACAAAGAGCCTAGAGTTTTCATTCCCAACCCTACCATGAGAAAAACTTAAGATAATCTAAAAAAGCAATGGCTTTTCTTGGGCACATCAAAGAATTCAAGAAACAGGTCCAAACACCAACCTCAAACCTGGAAAGACAAAGACATCCATCGAGAGACAGAAACTGTGTTCTGTTCCTTTGGAACAGAAACACCTGGAGCCATGAATTGGTAGGAAAACTCACAATTTTGGTGAATTGCTGAAAGTTAAATGTGGACTCACATGAGAGAGAGAAACCCATGGATAAACTGCAGGATGAGGGCACAGGGTCCCACATTTTCCTGGGCTTTTCCATCTGAAACCACATCAGACTTTCACAGTGAGAATCCAAGAAAGATCCTCTCTTTGACTCCATCAGAGTAAGACAGGCATCAATATCCCTAGAACATTATCCATAAAAATGCCTACCCTCCAAAGCAGAAACCTTAAACTCAATTCTGAAACCGAATTCCTGCGGGAGAAGGAAATTTCTCACCATTATTTTCGGTCTCACCTCAAGGAGGAAAAACATTTGAAAGGAGTCAGGATTTCAGGGAAATGTATTGGGAACTCTGTGGCCAGGAAAGAAAGTTTTGCAGGGGCAAAATGTCATACAACTGGAAAAAGACTCGCAAATGTCACAGACGTGGGCAACACGTCTACTAGACGACGGAGATTCAATCATATTATGGAACGTTCCTCCTAACCAGTGCTTTCCTGTTTAACCAACAGGCTACCAGTATAACAGAACTCCAGCAGAAAGAGATGCTAGACCCAGAGACTGAGAAAATGGGATCCCACAGTTAATAGTGAAGAAAAAAATAAGGTTGCCAGAGACCTTTGAAGCCTTTGGCACCTAGAATAATAGCAAGTATTAAACAACCCAATTTCTAGTTGGATTAACATAACATAAATCTTAAAGGTCCATACCTCAGCCCTTTTCACCCAAGACAACAAATCTGACATCCAGCTGTTACAAGCTGGGGCTTCCAGGAAACAGAGGCAGTTGAAGACCCCTACCCCATCAAACACCAATTATTGTGATCAACTCAGAAATATTTCAGACATGTCACTCAGAATAAGAGGCATGAGTTTATTGAAGTGATAGGAAAAGGGAAAGGGGATACTCTCAAGGGAGAGTGGATCTTCTCAGAGAGGAGCAGGCCAGCATGCCTCTCCTGCACTCCAGTTTTATTGGGGATCCCAGAGAAGATTCCAGAGAGTCCTGCCCAGGTCCACCTCTAGACATTTGACTGACAGCAAGATGATATCAGACTTTCAAATCCCCACTGCCATGACAACTCCAAGTCATTTTGGCCCATGCTCACCCGTTCTAACTGGATTCATAACCATTATTATTATTATTTTTTTTACAGATTTTATGGTTAAGAGGAATTATCCTTATCTCCCAGAGTTTCAGGATCTGATCTGTGAAAAGGGTAACGAGAAAATCTTCTCCTTCAGGGTAACGTAGGTTCCTCCTCTTGACATTATTTGGGGCCTGCATTTCTCCTGCAAGTAACAGGTAGTTTGCTGAGGAATGTGACATATCCTGTCCACTTCAGCTAGTCAGGGTTGCTGATAGATTGCTTCTTGGAAGAGAAAGCATGTAGGGGTCAGCACAGTGGGCCCAATTTATAGAATTATTCCCTTAATCCTGTGTTCTCAGTACTCCCATCTGTCTGTCCCCATCACAACTAAAAATGACAAGGAGCACCGAAGGGCAAGAAAAAACACCAAAGAGAAAAAACAGTCATCAGAACCAGACTCCTTTATGACACCAACGTTGGAATGATCAGGAAAGGCACTTAAAATAACTATGATTTGTACTGAAGGGTTCATCCTTATCCTAAGGGTTTTGTGTTGTAACAAAATACCTTGGGCTGGGAAATTTACAAAAAAAGTCAAATCTAACAAAACTCCTGTCTCCAAATATAATGCTGAAGTAAATCAAGATGTTGTCACCTACGCTGGCGGGTAGGAAGACGGAGACACAGAATGATCTGAGTAGAGAAGATTGCCTTCTGTTACAATCATGATCAAATATCTCTATCTGTGATCACACAATCCAGGAAGCATTTCTATTGCAGGATGCTCCTGTGTTGAAGAAAGGCCCGAGAGCACAGTGGGGTTGGCATCACTGTTGCCTGCCATGTTGGACCCTGCAAAAGTGCCACTGCAGAAATCGCCTGCATTATTCATCTGTTTGATGGTAGCTTCACCATGTGCCACAGATACAGTTTCACAAATTTAATGTTAAGAAATAAAGAAGTCTTAGAAATGGGGCTGGGGATGTGGCTCAAGTGGTAATGCGCTCCTCTGGCATGCGCGGGGTGCTGGGTTCCATCCTCAGCACCACATACAAATAAAATAAAGATGTTGTGTCCACTGAAAACTGAAAAATAAATATTAAAAAATTCTCTCTCTCTTCTCTCTCTCTCTCTCTCTCTCTCTCTCTCTCTCTCTCAAAAAAAAAGTCTTAGAAAGAAAATCCACATAATGTTTTCCACTGTCCTATTCATAGGGCGGTAAGAAATTGTTACAACTAGTGGTAAGATTGAAAGAAGAGTCGGATTCCAAGTCAAAATGGATTTATTTTCTTCAAGCTTTCATCTAAAAATATGTTAAAGGGAAAAATGGTAAGAAGCCAAAAGTGATGATTTACACATTTTACATTAGCAATTTTATATTTGGCATTACCTCTATCAGATAAAAAAAAATACATTTAGGTTTGATATAATGCCTTTGGTATTGATGGCCCATAAAATTACATTGAAAAATGAGCATGTTGTGGTACATACATAAGTGACGGTGAGAGGAACAGGGAAGTCACTATCATTTTACACTGCCTTTTACTGTCTCAGTTCTAAAATCCCTGTTGTAATACATCCATGATTTACATCCATTTTATGTCTATCTTGGAATAAGAACTCCCACCTTACCAACTCAGAATTTTTTCAAGCAAACCCAATAATGTTCACAGATAAATTATATTAGGTATGGATCTATAAGAAAATCATTTCTTTGATTTTTTAAAAATATATGGCCATTGGAGAGATTAGTCGTGTTGAAGATACGGAAATATTTTGCTTAAAAATTGAAGAAATTCACCCTGGCCTTAACAGAAAAAGTAAAAAATTGTGAGAGATTTTCACTATTCTTTCTTGAAATGGAGTTTGATTTAGAAATATTCTGTGCTCAAAGAACTCTGCCTTCTGATGTGGACTGTAAGCCAACAGAACCCTATCTCCTGGAATACCGTCATCCTGGGTGAACCATCCATACACAAGAGTGATGAATCTACAAAGACAGAGAGGTTACAGAACAGGCTGCAGGAATATTTTGTACTAATTTCAAATGAGTCCTTGAATCAAAGGAGAATTAGGTCTGAGGTTTCCTTTCCATATAACCTGGTAGAGAGGGTGTGGTAGAGAGACCTAACTTACCCAGCTGAAATGTCTCTAATATTTCAAATATGTATATTTGAATATATTAATAATACATATTTTGAGATATATAATATTTTGAAGTATATGTTAATATTTTGAGAGATATATTGATAATTAATATTATGCATACCCATATTGGTTTCAGACTATCATCATCTCCTATTTCAGATCAGTCCATGCCTATTAGTTCTCTCAGGCTGCCATAATAAAAGACCTCAGACTGTAGGTTTCAACAATAGAAATGTATGTCCCCAGAGTTTTGGAAATCCAATATTGAAGTGCCGGCAGGGCTGGTTTGTTCTCAGACCTCCCTCCTTAGCTTGTGGATGGTGATAGTCCCTATGCCTTTATGAGGTCTTCCCTCAGTGTTCTCACATGTCTTCCTAAGGACACCAGGCAGACGGAATCAGACCCATACCAATGACCTCATTTTAACTGAGTTACCTCTTTGAAGATCTTATCTTCAAATGCAGCCACATTCTGAAGTCCTGAGGAGTTGGGACTTTTCACAGATGACCGCGGGTGGGGTGCACATAAGCCACCCTTCGCTGAGTGTGTAGGAAACAGTAGATCATTGAAAGTCCTGAGGACCGTGCTCACCAGCTGCCCGCCCGCCCTCTCTGTTTGTCTACCTCTTTATCTTCTCAGTCTCCCCATCCTATGCTTTTCCTGGAGACGGGTTGGAAAACTTTTTGTTTCCCTAAGTAACGACCAATTTTCTTTCCCTTCACCCTCGTCATTTCCTCTGAAGAGCGGGGACTTCTTGCTGAGTTCTGACAGCCACACGATGCCTCTGTCACCCTTGAGGAGGTGCAGCACAGACCTGGACTCAGGGCTCCTGAAGGCCCAGGGATCTCTCCTTTGCTGCTGCCCCTTGCCCCACCCCCATTCCTTTTCTCCAGTGGTCAGTGGGAACCTGGAAATCCCCACCATAAGAATGAGCCTTGTCTCCTGGGGAAGCTGATGACAGAGACTTGTGTCCTTCTGCCGGTGCCATCGACTCAGATTTTTTAAATGATGTTTTGGAGGCACCAGGAGTGTCACCATGCTGGGCCTGGAGAAGGAGATCCCAGTCATGCTTCACCCAAATTTCTTGTTCAGCTGTGTGGGGGTGGGGTGAGGAGGACCAGGATACCTTTTCCCCCCAATGAGAATAAAGGTCAACCGTGTTTAACAAATGCTTTCTGAATTCCAAGACCCACCTTTACTGTCCTCGCTCTTTTTCTGTGCCATCCTGTGGGCTTTGAGTTGTGAAAATCTAGTGAGAGAAGTCAGCAATCTCAACCTTAAAGTGAGGTAGCCCTAACACAGAAGTTGATCACAGAAGTTAAGGGAACATTAAATCTTCACTAGAGACTTAAGATGTGAGTGTTCACCTGTCCACCTATTTCAGTTTTCTTTACTCATAAAAATGATGAATATTTTCAATAAAACCTGCCAGTCATTTGGTACATTGGGTTCCTTAGGCTAAGATGCATGAGAAACTGGAAGGGAACTGGTTTCCATTGTTCTCTCTCTTCCCGCACCAGATGAAGGACCCCAGGAGAAGAGATTTCACACAGTGGAAACACAAAGTACCGAGTACAAGGAGACCTGGATTCCAGACCTGTCCCTGATGCCAACAATCTCTATTTTGAGAAAAATGGCTTCATCTTTAATGCCTGTGTTCCCACATCTAAAATGATAGATTGAATGAAATAAACTCTAAGTTCTCTACTGCTTTTATTCGCTGATGGGAGAATAAGACGTCTTCTAAAGCAGAGACAAGAACAAGGGTAATGGAAGCCTGCAGGTTAAGTGCTCTGCCCTGCCGTGTTTTTAAAAAGCAAGCTAAACATCTGCAGTGCCAAAGCTCTATGGTAGTTTATAAATAAAACATTGTTCCACCATGTGAATAAGAATACAAGTCATCTAAAATTGGCAAGTTAATTTCTCTGTATTGACTCTTCATTTCACACTCTAAAGGGAAATATGCTTATAAAAGTTGATGCTGAAAATAAAGCCAACCATGATTTCACAGGTCTCACTGTCCAAAGAGGGCAAATAACCATGTCATATGTTGGTGAACCCATCTCTAGGCCATGGAGTGAACTCTGTGGGGCTCAACCCATTCTGAGTTCTGGGGATCAATAGGAATGTTTTAAATAGAAGAGAATAATAAAGAGGAGAATATAAGTAGAAATAAGTAGAAAAGAAAGCACAGAATCCACAGTAAGAAGCATCATTCTGTGAAACTATTTTCATATGTAGCATGTGGGCATACACAACATGCATTACTACATGCACAGACAGATGTGTGTACAACAGAGATGACATTTCTGGGTATATGAGACTATTGGGTCATTCTATAAACTTATTTATTCCGAATCCAGGTTTTAAAAATATCATAAAAGTCACTGCTTCAGGGAATCTCAAGTCTTTCCCAGTCTCACATCTGCCCTAAACTGTGGACAAGAAGAGTTCTGACATTGTATGCTTTCTTGCCGCAGCCCTCTCATCTCTCAGTTGTGGCCATTAATGAAGGGGTACCGGATACAGGGGTGATGGGAGATAAAGAAAAGACAAACAGACACAAATAGGGAGAAAAAGCTGGGTGCAGGTGGGTAGCCAAGCCCTGGTGAAGCTTGACTGACTCCAGAGCTAGCTCAGCCAGTTTATTATACAAGTTTCATCAAAAGGTTATTTTTGAGAAAGGTTCAGCCAAGCAAACAATATGAAGGACACAGGACTGGCAAGAAATCAGGGTCCTTTTGTTATGCCCAGAATTCTCTATCCCTGGGAGAAGGTGCTAAACTCAAGGCCTTGACTGATAGAGTCACATGCCTTTGCATGTAGCTCCCTGGCCAGCGTTACCATAGCAACTGGGGCATCTTAAGCAGCACCTTCCCACAGGCAGCTCCCCACACAAACACAGCCACAAGAGTCAGACAGGCCATAATTTAGATGACCACTCACTACACTTTCTGGAGAGAAATTATTATGTGATGGAACACAGCATTTGTGTTATGAAATATTCTAACTTTCATGATACCTCTTGATCTTTGGATTTGTGTCTTTCTGTGAGTTCCTGTTGGAATATATATATATATATATATATATATATATATATATATATATATACACACACACACACACACACACACACACACATGTATATATAAATAGCATATATTTAGTTGAAGATGGATGCATGATTTCATACAGAAATAGTGGTCATGGGCTATTTTGCCTTCTTGGGGAATGATACTGTCCTCTGCTCCTTAAAGAGTCAAGAATGAAGGGTGAGGCAGGGGCAGACCTATTGTTGATACCTTCTAGGGCCTAGGGACAGGGGCACTGAGCAGTGAAAGACAGAGAAGGCTAGAGAATTAAGCTAGGGACAGACACAGGAGTACCCTGTATGACATGCTGTGGAGTTTGGAAATGATGCTTTGGAAGATGAGAATACAGGGCTCGGGGTCACAAAGAGAGGACACAAGGTGTTTAAGAAACACGCAGCTGTTAGCTAGGGTACCAGCAGTGTGGAGGGAGAGGAGGATGGGTGTACCCAAGACTTTCTTAAGAGATGGAAGGCTTGGCCCCCAGATCTCCAATGTATTTTTTTTTCCATTTTTATTATTTTGCCACACACTCAAAGTATCTAAAACTAATTTATTTTTATTTTACGTTTTTAGAGAAAGGAAAAAAAAAAAGGCTTTTCTTTCCTGCCTTGACTTATTGCTAATGTAAGCATTATCTGGTTGCTCAGAGGAAAAAAAAAATCGCAGTCATTGTCTTGCATACAGTGTCCTCTGACCTTCTCTTTGATCAGTTGCCTAGAAATTCAAATCCATTTCTCCTTGTCCTTCATCAGAAAACTCCCTTTCTGCTTGCACTACTCTCCAGCTGGGGAGTTTACTGAGAGAACTTTTCTACTGAATGTCTTGCACCTTCTCACCCTTATCTCTCCCATTTATGCTCTGCCCCTAAATTAATTCTCCTATAACTCCTTTTTTCTATACCTCCTTAGTCATAGACACATGATGGGGTCTTAGTGACAAAGAGGATAAAGTTCAAATGTTTTCTGCTGAAAACCCGCTACGGTTGATTCCCACCTTATCCCTCCTACTTTATTTCTCAAATTCTCTTGAGCAGTTTCATTCATTCAACAAATAATCTCTGAACACCTCCTATATCCCACATATTACTTAAATTTTAGGCAGGAGCCTTTGTAAAAATAATTGAATTTGTTTCAAAGTGTGGCTGGAATCCATCAGAGGTGTTTGCTGTGTTTTCAAATTTTGTCCGTTTGTGCTTTTTAAACAGAAATGGCATGATCTGCCTCTGCTTCGAGTTTTTAAGGCTCACTCTGGAGACTTCGGAGAATGGATTCCCAAGAAACAAGATAGAAGAAGCAGGAGAGCCATCACAGTGTTGGGGAAGGTTCCTGTGTCTTGGACTAAGGGGACAGTGGAGATGCAGAGAAGTTGGTGAGTGCAGGATTTTAACAGGACCTAGCTGATTGGCTACACAGGGAAACGGATAGAAGTGATTCGGTAAGAACTTGGAGTCAAACGTAACTGTCTGCCCCTGAGCAACGTTGATTTCTTCTGAGACTAAATTTATCTATTTAATAAGGTTATTAACATTTGATGAGACCAAACATAGCTGCCCATTTTGACTCTTAGCAACCTTAAAAACCATATACTTATATGTTCAGTGTAATATCAAACTCAGAGAATGATCAGAAGTATTAAATGGAATCAAGTATGCAAAGAAGCCAGATAATACGGACCTTAGTAGACGTCAGTTTCTTCCCCTTTTTTTCCTTCCTTCTACTTCAAGATCCAAATAAAAAAAAATTTTATTGTAGTCTTCTTGGAATAACCAGTGCACAATGATCTCCCTATCCTCAGAACTCTACCTTTATATACCAGATTCTCTAGTGCAACCATCTTCCATATCTGCTTGTTTGAACAAGTGAAGACTGATCAAAAGATTCCACTGGTGTCACAAGGTAAATTAATGATAAACTCGGGACCAACATAATTTTCTGAGCTCTGGGATTCACCACATTGATACTGCTTTGCTACATATTGATTAAGGTAGGTATTTTATTTCTTCAAGTAGATTGTAAGCTTCTAGGTGACAATGAAGGAATCAGTTGTTTCCAACTCAACATTGGCTTGCATCTACCGTGTATTCAGTAAGTATTTCCTAATGTAATTCAAACCAGATATCACCAAAGATTTATAGTAATGAAAGAGAGAAAAAGTAACACTTGAAAAAGAACATGAAGTTTACCATCAAACTCATGCAAAGAAAATGACTAAACACTCTCGAACTGAAGAAGAGATAAGGGAATTATCAGAAAATTTGGGTTAATTAAGGAAAATTTCTCAAAGTAAAAGTTCTCACCATTGCTACTAATGCTACTAGTTCTCTCAAGGCCTTGGGAAAAAATGTTATTTATTAAAAATACAATAAAACAGCAAATAGGACATTGATTCAGAACCAATTGCAAGCATTGGCTCCAACTGGCTATAAGCCTCTGTTAGAGCAGAGGAGGATAACAATGGATCTGAAAGAACCTGTCCAACTGCTTAGTGAGAGGTCTTAATTAGCATCACAGAACTGGAGAAGTCTCATGTTTCAGTTTATTAAGCAATTTGTATTCACACAACAATGCTTTTTCATCAAAGCTGCCTGTAATTCTACACAGGACCAGTTCGACCAATTTAACTCAAGTTAGTAATCCAATCAGATGAGATACCCATGAAATTTATTTGAGTAAATGGATTAGTTTTAGTTTAAAAGCCATGTAACTGTAAGAAGGCAATTAAATGACCAGTATGCAAATACTGTGGGATCATTTGCTTCACCAGTTTAAGGAATGTGAAGAGAAGGATCATGAATAAGGGGGTAGCTAACAACTGTTCTTGAATTTTTCAGTTTATGAAACATTTGGGGTTCCACTGGCTTCCATCAACTTTAGCATAGCTACTATATTTTTCCACTTTGCAGAGAGAAAATTAAAATTCAGAGAACATAGGCAATTTTCTCAAAACCCCAATTCTAGTACACGAGGAAGCTTGGTTTCAGAACTGAGTCTTTTCTGTACAAATACCTTTGCACCCCCCGTGTGGTGGTTTATGAACAATGCTGGTGTTGGAGTCACCTGGAGTTTTGTTAAATGCACGTACCTGCACAAACAAGAGGAACACACCTGGTGGCAGGTGATCTGAGCATGATACTTTGAGATACAGTATCCTGTGTACCATCCTGAAATCCATGAAGGCCTAACCACAACCAGATACATCCCTTCAATAAAAAAACAAACAAACAAACAAAAAACACTTAAGATGTGTTTGAGAAAATGCCTCCAGAATACACCCAAGCACAGATTGAAACCAGCTTTTCAAGAATGGACATGCACAAAAGAAGCCAGTTTGTTCACTCAGAGAGCTTTTGATGTCACAAGCTCAACATGCACAGAACACGATAACTCCCCTCCAAAAGACACGCGCATCCTGTAAAGAGGCATGATGACATCTGCACCTGCTCAAAGGAACCCCCAAAGGTCCCCTCCTCAACACCCAATCCACAAGCAGCTTCTCCCTCTCCCTACCTATAAATCCCTCCACTGCATATCTATTGCTTTGAGCTTTGTTTTCCAGCCACTTGTTTCCTGGCCTATTAACTTTACAGTAAAGGTCTTTGTTGCAAAAACTAGTGCCATTGTATGTGGATTAATAGGAGTTGGGTAGGTGCCAGGTTTTAGGTGTGAAGCCATCTTTTAAGTAAATGTACAAGAAATGATGTATTTGTAGGCATTTTACTCAGCACAAAGACACCAACATGAACATGACTCCACTTAGAGTAAGATGAAGGTTAGCAGGGAAGTGGAGCCAGATGCAAGGTAGCTGCATCACTGTGGTCTTTCTGACTCCAAAAAGCAAGCTGTGTTTCACCACTTCAATGACACTTACACAAAAGTCCCTTCAATCGCACTTGAGGCATAACTAGCCAAGGCTAAGGCCATTGCAAATATTCTGATTAGGAGGAAACCAAAGCACCATCAATAGGGAGCCAGTTTTTAGGAATATGTCAAACTTTATCAGATTTCACTGAATGGGTTTATAAGATAAATGACAGTAGTCACTATAGTGGATAATACAATCAAGTTATTATTGTCAGGTGTATGTGAAGTAAATATGAAAAACAGATTGATCTCCACCTCCTTTTAAAAATATTGGGTATTTGTTTTAGTCAGTTTTGCATTGCTGTGACCAAAAGCCCCAACTAGAACAATACAGAGGAGGAAAAGTTTATTTTGACTCATAGTTTCAGAGGTTCAGTCCATGATTTGCCAACTTCACAGGTCTGGGCTCCAGGTGAGGCAGAACATCATGGCAGAAGGTATGCTAAAATAAAGCTTCTCAATTCATGACAGTCAGGAAGAGTTGCTCCTCCAGCAACAAATATAGACCCCAAAAGAATACCCACAATGACTACTGCCACCAGCCACACCCACTAGCCTACAGTTACCACCCAGCTAATACATTCAAGTGGATCATTTCACCTCTGAACTTTCTGGCATTATCTCATCCATGAACTTTTGGGGGATACCACATCCTTGAACCATAACAGAGTTCCAAGGTTAGGGTGATTTTCCCAGGACTGGGTGGGTTGCTGGGATGTAAGATTTATAGTGTTAAAATAGGGATCCTCCCAGACAAATCAGGACACATTGGTCATTCTAGGAATACCAACACATAGGTCATTTCAAGGAATGCTTTAAAAATTCTTGATTATTTAATCAATTTAAAATTTTAAGAGTATGTTCCCCACAAATCATTTCTGGATAATAGCAGTTAGATTGAAGTGTGCGGTGCAAAAACAGCTTGATAACCATACAGCGAGATGACCCCCAAAGTAGTGGGAATTAGACATTCAGAAATCCAGTTGCATCCAATGAATTTGTGAAGATTGTTCTACTAGCTCTGTGATTGGTGCTAGAGCTTGCAGATTAAAAGATGACCGGGGATGGTCCTGTACTGCAATAATTAACAAGATGTAGCATAGCTGCTAGGAGAAAACATGTTTCCCAAATAATTTCAAGCAGCAGTAGTTCCCGACATGCCCAATGCAGCAATAGGGAAAGAACAGAATGGTGCATAATGAATTTGGGCATAACCCAGCAGGAAGAACCCCTGTGCAGAGCTAAAAATGCACAGGTGATTCCACATCCCAGGAAAGACTAAGCCATGTAATGTTAGAGAAACCCCACAGAAGCATTTCTAATAAAACTATCTGATTGAGAGCATCTCTTTGGATAACAGACCTGCTTCCATTTACTCAGGTAAAGTTACCTATTATTGTCTTTATTTTTTTTCTGTTTTCTTTTTTCATTCTTCTTTTTTGAGAACCAGTTTTCTAGTTATTACAAAATTACTGACTGAGAATCTGACACAGTGGGCATAACAAACAGATCACACACACACACACACACACACACAGAGAACACTAACTAGCCTCTTTGCTTCACTGTCATTACCATGGCCTTTTATGAACGTGCAACTCCATAAATTCTAGGAAAAGGTCACCTTTGTAATTGAACAGATTCTATTTGAACCATAATCTTTTCTTACTTAGATACCAATTTTCTATCCCTTATTTTAAAAACTTCATTTTCTTAACAGCAAACACTGTTATCAGTAACATGTTACAGCTGAAGCTTTTTGAAGTATAATAAAATATTGTGAGAAAAAATATTTTGTAAAGAGGACTAGTGTTCATCCTAGGTTTGGCTCCTCCCTGTGATGATCTGTATTTGGGGGAAGGATGGTGGACCCAGGGCAACATGTCATCAGGTCCTGTTATGTGGGGGCCTGTCCTGTTCTCAAGGAGGGTCCAAGTGGTCAAAGCCACTGTGAGCTCTATTGTCTGTCTGACAAGAATTATCACTGAAGTTTCTAAACAAGTGAGCAAACTGCTGGAAATGCAGAAGTTAACAAACCCAAATCACTCCGTGCTAGCAAATCTCAGAGAAGCATATTTCCCAAGAGAGGTATTTACTTAGCTCAAGTTGAAATACCAAGCACAGTTTTCAAAGGATGGTTGGCTGTAGAAGGAAAGAAGAAAACAATGTTTAAAATGGAATTAGGGAAGATTTGCTTAATCCCCTTGGTTTTTTTCTTTACAGAAAGGACAAGCTTGAACAGACAGAGGATCCAGAATCAAAGCAGGTGTTGGAAACACACAAGGCAGAAAGCAGAGATGGAACTGAGATCCCTGATTAGGCTGCAGGAAGGAACGTGGAGCTCAGGCACGGGCAACCCAGAGGGAATGAGGTGGTGGGGTGTGGAGATGGGCACAGGGAGGTCAAGAACATTCCCATCAACGACTTGAATATCTTATTCTAAAATGAAGCAAGGTTGCATCTAAGAATAGAGAGGGACTTTGGGAGGATTATTAAGATGGCTTGAAGTAACTTCTGAGAAGAAGGGAATTAAAGGCAGAGTGGGCACGCCCAGGCAACTGCTGAAGTCACCGACCACAATTTCCTGAAAGTCTCAATTCCCGCGGCTCAGAGTTGAACAATCCCCACATGTGGACCCACAGAGTGGTTCTTGGTTTGCACTTTATTAAATGCCTAGAGGAGAAGAAGAATGAGAAAAATCAGTTGGTATTTTAAGTGAGAAGCTCTGAGTGCAAAGTTGACTGAAGTGACTGAAGGAAGGCACTGATAGCAAGAGAACGGAGGGTCCCCGAGCCACAGCTGCAAGCATCACAGAAGAAATGATTAGTCCCCATTCACGAAGTATTTCAGCTGAATGCTCCAATTTAAAATTTTGACTTGACTCAGTTGTAGTCCAAGTCAAGGGGATCATCAGGGCTGGGAACCTGTGAAGAGCGGCCAGTCTGGACTGAAGGAAGAGCCCGTGATCATTAAAGTGTTCGTGCTGCCGAATACTCGCAGGGCAGAGAGGGGAGAGCGGAGCTGGGTGTCTGTAGCCGTTTTCAGCCCTGAAGAGCCCTCGAGCAGCCAGTGACAGGAGAGAGGACACCAGCTCGGAGGCACGGAGGGTCCACTAGGAGGAGGGGACAGGGCTGTGAAGTTGAGCTCAGTGGAGCAGGCTGGAGAAAAGGGGGAGGCCTTGGTGTCAGGAAAGAGAACAAATAGAGTGAGGGCTGAGCAACGGGGGCCAGGGGAGTGAAGGGCGATGCATACAACAGGCGCTTGTTTGTGCAGCGACTGAGAATCAGGTGGACTGTGCTTCTGAGGGGAAGTTACGCAGGGCAAAGCTACGGTTGATTGGACTTGACAGCCGATCCCCTCTACTTCTGTGTGCGGGACTGTATCCCAGGGGCTGAACATCTAAAACAACTCCCAGACGCTGTCAGAGCTTAAGATCTGAGTTCCCACAGTGACATGGACTTGAGGAAGTGAGACCACGACCCTGCGTCCGTGACATGGGAGGCAGACTCTCCTAGACACCCATGCTTGGACCAACTGGTCATCGTGTTCTACTGCTGGACACTTTCTACGGGCACCACAAGCCGCAGAACAGCAAAGCATCAATATTTTCCTAATATTTGCATCCAAACGTTCCGTTAAAACCCCTTATTTCTGCTTATTCAGTCCTTTCCATGATCTTATAGGTACCCAATTCCCTGTAGAGAATCCTGTCCATTTAAAATCCTGGAGTGATTCCTACTTCCCATGGTCACAGGTACCACAGAAGTGCACAAGAACAGTCCCCTCTCAGGGTCCTCATGGGTTGTTGAAACTGAACGGAAGGGCTCTGGCTTGGAAAGAGTTCACTTACCTTTAGTTGTGTTCCAAATCATCTCTTGATCCAGCTACAGGAATTTGGCTGTGTATGCTCACTCATGCACAAGTTAGAAATGGCAGCAGTTCTGTTGGAAGGCAGCAGAGAGGAACAGAAAGGAACAAAAGGAACCAGACCCTTCTTTAAATGGACTCCTCCATTTAATTCATCTGTTAATTATGAGTTCTAAGTGGACTCTTGTGCTTTTCCACTTAATCATTTCAATGTTTTTAACTTTTTATATTTATATAGAGTCATAGGAAGCTGCAAAATACACAAGAATATCCATGCACTCAACCCTCAGCCAAAGTTATCCTCTCACATACCATAGCATGTCAAAATCGGCATGTTGATATTGGTGCAATTTCCAGAGCTCGTGGGCTTACTCAGATCATCAGTGGATTTCGCTGTTCATGAACCCCTATTCATGAATGCTGTGTCTTTGCGGTATTTCTACAAGTGTACATCCTAACCAGCACCCAAATCAAGATACTCAACTGTGTCATCATGGAAGACCTTCCCTGTGTTCCCTCTCTCCTCCCCCATCCCTAACCCTGGCAACCACTGTTCTGTTCTCCAGCTTCATTTATTTATTTATTTTGGCATACTGAGGTTTGAACCCTAGTTCAAGAAAGCTAGGCAAGCATTCTACCATTGAGCTCCATCCTTAACCCACTAAATTGCTCAGCCTGTCCTGAAAATTAACAGCCTCCTGCCTCAGTCTCTCAAGTAGCTGAGATTATAGACATGTGCCACCATGCCCATATAGTTCAACTTTATCATCATGTTATCTCACGGTGTTACATACATAGAAACATATCACATGTATCCTTTGAAACAGTCTTTTGTTAATGAAAAATGCTATTTTTTTTTGCATATGTTAGGTAGCAAATAGTGTGTAAAGAGAATGATCTTTTTTTTAAATTATTTTTTTGTAGTTGTAGATGGACAGAATGCCTTTATTTTATTTGTTTATTTTTATGTGGTGCTGAGGATTAAATTCAGTGCCTCACACATGCTAGGCAAGAGCTCTACCACTGAGCCACAGACCCTTATTTGCTTACTTTTATGTGGTGTGAAGAATCAAGCCCAGTGCTTCACACATGCTAGGCAAGTACTCTACCACTGAGCCACAACCCTGGCCCCAAGAGAATGATCTTTAGGACAGCTTTAATGTCTTGCTATAAAAATACCTCCACTAGAAAATATTTTGTCATTTGTAGCTACAGATTTATTTAAAGTTCAGAAATGACTTCAATAGCTCAGCAGATTCTAAAAATGAAAAGATGATCAAAATAATTTTCAAAAAGAAGGTAATCCTGCAGTCAATAAGTGTACAGATCTCTCTGAAGAGACAGGAAGCATGCTCACTCATGTGCTCAGTGTCCACACTTTGAAGCAAATGAAGTTCTCCCAGTTATTAACACAGCCTTCACATTTATGAACCTTGACAGTACTTCTTTTAGAAGACAATTTATTCCACCTACTTTGCTTTTAAAAAAAAATGGTCTAACCCCAATAGAATTCAGCAAATTTTCTATGCATGTGGGCAAAGTTGAAATTAAAATAGAAACCTCAAGGAGGACTCCTGTAACACTAATTTGATTCAGAAAGAGTGATTGGGGGAATACCACTGTGAATTCCCTTATTAGCAGGGGCATTCAAAGGCCAGGGCCTCATCTTTAAAACTCTTTTTCTTCTGTTTAAGCCCTGTATTTTGGGGCAGATCACAAACTCTTTACCCCAACTCTGGAGTCTAAGAGCCCCCCCTTGAAATAAATGACTCCATGTTACTACAAAAGAATTTTAGGCCACTTTCAACTAGGTACAACAGAATGTGTAGTTTAGATGATGAGATATGAATTTTCAAGTAATGAAGAGTTTTGGGGAGGGCGGGAATAGGAAAGATAGTAGAATGGATCGGACATCACTTTCCTATGTTCAGTATGAATACATGATCTGCACCACATCATGTACAATCCCAAGAATAGGGAGTTATACTCCATGTATGTATGATATGTTAAAATAATTCTACTGTAAAGTATATCTAAAAAGAACAAGGGAAAAATAGAAAAATAAAGAATTTCAGGAGTATTTCATAAAACTTCAGGACAGATGTAAGTCCTCAGAGTCCTTCTGTGTTCTAGTGCTCTGTATAACTTTTCTAGAATACCCAAAGCAAAGTGCGGCCAAGTGACTCAAATAGCAGAAACGTGCTTTCTCACGGTTCTGGAGGTTAGAAGTCGGAGATCAAGTGCTGGCGGGCCTGTGAGAGGGGATTAGCTCAGACCTCTGTCCTTGACTGGTGGACGTCCTCTCCACGTTCTCACGGAGTCCCCCTGCTGGGTCCTACCTCTCCCTTCTATAAGGACATCAGTGGTATTAGGTTGGAGCCCAGTCTACTCCAATATGACCTCGCCTTAACTAATAATAATGACCCAATTTCTATTGAGGACACATTCTGATGTCCTGGTGTTAGGATTTGAACATGTGACTTAGGGGAGGGTACGACTCAATCCATAGCAGTGTGCAGGAGATCTGGTTTTAACAAATCAAAGAGTTACTGGGAAGAAGATTTGCCGGTCATACTACAAATTTACTCCATGCTCTACTTCATAGCAGAAGTGTTACCTCTTCTTCTTTATATTGTCACTATTACTAATAAATTTCATTAAGTAGGAAGTGAGCCTTGTAAGACTTGTCGTATAAACTCTTATCTTCTGTGCCTATGTATAGGGCTGGCCCTGGGATCAAATCTTAAAGAATGTTCCTGAAAGAAATAGCTCAGAAGAGAGACCTGGTGTTTGAAAATCAAATGTGTGCTGGGCTTGATGGCGCATGCCTTTAATCTCAGTGGCAGGCTGGGGAGGCTGAGGCAGGAAGATCCCAAGTTCAAAGCCAGCCTCAGCAAAAGCAAAGCACTAAGCAACTCAGTGAAACCTTGTCTCTGAATAAAATACAAAATAGGGCTGGGGATGTGGCTCAATCCCCTGAGTTCAATCCCTGGTTCCCACTCCCTGAAACAAAAGAGAAAGAAAGAAAGAAAATCAAATGTGGTAAATCTCAGTGGGCTCAGCAAGTAAAAAGACCCAGAAAGGTGTCTCTTCATCCCAGCCATCAAATGGCCAACAGGGGGGTGGAGGAAGAGAGGGAGGAATAAACTGGAGTAAAAAGCAAAAAGAATCTCTGCGTGCCTTGGAACCACCCCAGAAAAAAAGTAAAAGAATTCCTATTTCTACCAAGTGTAGAATTCGCTCTAAGAAGTTATCTGTTTACATCAGAATCAAAAATTTCAAAATTTCTCTAGTGAACATGTTGGAAGAATCATCTTTCTACATTAAAAAAAAAACATACGAAAAGAAGCTCTGATTTGTCAAAAAGATGCTTCTATAACAAGAACTGCAACATTTAAGTTCAATAAATTCAGCAATCACCTACTTGCAGCTTAGAAATATTGATTCTCATATTTGACTCACAGTGGGGAGGACTACTACAGAATCCTGCTATAGTAGAAACTGAATTTCTGGATCTCAAAAGAAAGCCAGGTGTGGTCAAGGGCAGTTCACAGGTCCACCCTGTGGTGCAGTTCCTACATCCAGCACCAGCTGGAAGGAAGGTTGACCTTGCATAAGGACGTTCTAAACTTTTTACCTGATATACTTAGCAAAATAAATATGTTATCTTCTTTCCTCGATCATGACAGGACACCCTAAACCAAATCACCCTTTCTGATGAATTAAATATTTAAGAAAACAGAGGGCCTCTTTTTTTTTTTTCTTTCAGCAGGCAGAGCTACCACAAATAAACAATAGAATTCTTAACATTCATTTAATTTGTGCCTTTCTTACTTTTGGAGAACAAATAGTAGAATGAACTTACTTACCACTAATATCAGTAATTTCCAAGGGTTTTTTGTTTGTTTGTTTGGTTGGTTGGTTTTTTAAAGCATGTGAGAATGGCAAGAGTAGTGAATAAAAAGTTAATATAAACAGTAGGATCTTTTATTAGGTCCAGACCTAGCTTCATTTAGCAAGTATTAACATAACAATTGCTCATATTTGCCGAATGTGATCCTGAAGATTATATTCTTCTGCAGAAGTCATTAGTGGAGAAAAATCATCAGCAGTGTAATGAATATCTGGAATTTACTTAATTACCATCCAGTTAAAGTATATTAGCACATCTTTAGATACCATCTAAAGCATTTATAATGCATGAGGCAAAGTTAGGCTAGATTGTCACCAACTTTTATTATTAACTGTAGAGAAGTTGACTAGTGTAAAAATAAGTCAAGAATAAAATTACAAATATATTTTAAAGAAATTCCAATCTTTTTATACTCAACAGCCCTGTTTTATGGTTAGAAACGCATAATTTGAGAAACATAAAATTCTTAGAAATAAACATGTAATTTGACCTGCAAATTACATGTAAGTTTTACTTGATAAAGCTTTTTGTGCCTTGTGGAAACAGAACAAGATGGTGAATGGCTGCGGGTGACCCCTTATTAAAGCAACTGCACATCCATGTGTGTTCCCAGCCTCTGGTCTGTCCCACTGGACTATTATCTGTATTTGTGCCAGTCTCACACCATCGGACTGAATTTACTCATCATAAATCTTCAATCTGATAATGGAATTTTACCCAGGGTGTGATTTTTCAAAATTGCTGTGGCTGTCCTTACCCATTGAATATTCATACAAATTTTATAACTAGGCTGTCAATTTCACCACTGAGATTTTAATTAGAATTCCATCTATTTTATAGATCAGGTTGGGGGACTGGATATCTTTAAGGCATTCTAGTCTATGAAAATGGTTATAATCCATCATTTCATTTAAATATTTTAAAATCTCCAGTGAAGATATCTTCAACTGGTTTCATTAGATGTACTTATGAATATTTGGTACTTTTGAAATCACTATAAATTTTGTCACTAAAATGTAATTTTGTTTATTATTTACATGTAAACATTTTAAAACATTTTACATGGATTCAGATGTAGTGACTTTGATGAATTTACTTGTGAATTCTGTCTTATCAGTGTGTTTTTTCTACATACTAATATCATCTGTGAGTAGAAGTTTATATCATTCTGTTCAAGACTTCATTTTTGCTTCTTTCCCTTGCTGTGTAACAATGAGCAAGATTACTATACAATGTTGAATGAAAGTAGAACTGGACGTCTTAACTCCATCCCAACCCAGGGGGAATCTTTCAATCACTCACTTCATTTACCCTATTTTATAGGGTTTGGTTGGTTGCTATTGTTTTATAAATTAGTTTAAGGATGTATATTTTGGTTTTAATGTATCAATGATTTAAATTGAACCATTAGATTTTTCTTTAGCTACTGCGATGCACCTATGATATTTCTGTTTGCTTTCTATTTAACTTGTTGAAGTACACTGATAAATTTTAAGGATGAATTAATCTTTTTTGTATATTACTAAAGAAAGAATTATTTTCATGAGGGGTATTATACTGTAAGTTTACATGGAAATCAACAAGCTACAGGGTAGTTCATTCTAAACACAATTGATGGATCTCTAGCCAAGATGATCAGGAAGGGAAAGGAGACAAAGTTGTCCACATCAGGTTAAAGGGGGCCATTGCTCAAATTGGTCCAAAAAAAAGTTAAAGGAAGTAATTTATAAAAATTTTTGAAATTTTGGTGAGAGAGAAAAACTCCTGTAAATATATAACTTACCAAATTGAAACAGGAATATGTGGACGGTCTAAATGATCTTGTACCTAGCAAATAGATAATCTATAATTTAAAACCTTTCAACAAAAATCCCTAAGCCCACACTTCAGTAAATAGTTAAGAGAAAGGAATTTAAGGGGAAAGTAAAATGCCAACCTGACCAATGCTTCTAGGGATCAGACAAAGGATTTCCTTCCCTGCTTATTCAATGATGCCATTGTAATTTCAATAGTAAGATCCCAGAGAAGCATTGAAAATAAATAGATGGAAATTTAAGGCTAAGCTCTATGTACTTATTTCTACTTCCTCCACTCACACACACACACACACACACACACACACATTTTTTATGCAAGGGCAGTTTTGAAGTGGTAAAGTTTGAAATGATTGCCATTGAAGGGATAAAGTGAGTATTTCTGGAAAATATGGGGTAATTGGCATGACATTAAATTTCCAACTCAAGGAAGAGGTTTGAGTGTCTAGATGAATCAATTTCCACCTGTTTTTGCTTTGTCACTCCTTGTAGCATGTGGCAACCTAGGAAGCTGAAGAAGGCAGAGTTTGGGGTTGATCCAGGGTTGAGGTAATGCCATATATAACTAGGGGGAGGGCAGAGGAAGGAAGGAAGGAAACATGGGAAGGAGGGAGAGAAGGAAAGAGGGAGGAAAAGAAAGAAGGCAGGTAGGGAGAAATGAAAGACAGGAGCCCAGAGGACCCAGGAGAGATAGGAAAAATAAGTATGTAGATCAGATACTGGGGGTATTAGGAGAAAAAATTATAATGTAGCAATAAGAAGACTGGTAATGAAACCAGAGATTGTCATCCCCCATAGAATGCAATGTTTAAAATATCAGAATGAAAAAATTGCAGTTGACCCATAGCTATGCACATGGGTAGGTGGAGAAAAGTAAAGGTGAAGTTACTAGAATTGAGACGTCATGCAAATTAGTGGCCAGTGTGTGGGATGGGGCATCCCCAGAGCTGTTAGGTACCTGATGGTGGGCTGGAGTAAAGAGAACCACCCGTCTGTCAGTCCACTGTAATATGGGAGTATATGGGGGTCTGGACATTTGCTGGAAGAAGCATGGAGGACAAGTGGTGGCCTCTGGGAGGATTCTTGCTTCTGCCATGGGAGGTGTAGAGAGGGTTTCATATAGAAAATTATTAGACTTTCTCTATGTGATCCTAGGCAATTGAATCAGCTCTACAACAAAGGTGAAGTTTGAAAACATATCCTTGGACTCACCTAGACCTATTGTCTCAGAACCTCCAGGGGAAGAATATAGGAAAACATATCTTTAAAACAAATGTCTCAGTTGATTCTTGTGATCAGATGTAAGTAGGAATTATTGAGAAAAAAATGGATACACAGGGGGAATTTTTTTTTGCGCAGAGAGGAACAAAAGGATTCTCCAGATGGACTGGACTGATCAGGGCATGGTGACCCTCCACGTGAGTGCTCACTCATTCCCAACATTTGTAGCACTTTTGCCGTGTTCCCAGCTCTGTGCTCAGGGTATTGTCCCTGCTCCGGAAGGGCTGGCAGCCTAGATGAGCAGCAGCAGCAGAAAGTGAGGTGCTAGGGTCATGGCAGTTGTTTAAACAACAAGAGTCTTACAGGAGCTCGGAAGGACCGAGTAGCTCTGCACTGGGAGCCAAGAGGAGGCATCTCATAAAGAAGGCCTTTAATTTGAATGTTATAGAAGCAGTATCAATTTGGTACACAGGAATGAGAAGGAAATCACTTCAGGTTGAACTAATGGGAGGATAAGAATGTAATTAGAGTTGGGAGATGTTTTTTAGTCTTTTAATTCAAATTTCATCCTTTTATGGATTGAATTGTCCCTATGCTAACGAAAAAAAAAAATATGTTGAGGTCCTTTCAACCTGTCCCTCAGAATGTGAGCTCATGAGGAGATGGAGTTTACAGAAGCAATGAAGTTAAAATACGGTCATTAGTGTGGGCCCTGAGCCAATGTGGTGGGTGTCCTGAGGAAAATGGGAAATTTGGACAGAGACAAACATGCACGGAGGGGTGACAATGTGGGGACAGGCAAGAAGAGGCGCATCTTCAAGCCAAGGAGACAGTCCTGAAGGATTTCCCTCCCCAACCCTCTGCCCAAAAATGTGGACCCTGATGAATCCTTGAACTCAGACTCCAGCCCCCCAAACTGTGAGAATATTTAAGAGAATAATTTTGAGGTAATAATTTCCAGCCCTTTAAGCCACTTGGTTTGTGGCATTTTATGTTGGCAGCCCCAGTAAGCTGGTACACATTCTGTTTAAACTAAATAAAATAAAATAAAAACACACAATGGAGTTAGAAAAGGCTTCTACTTCTTGGCCTGTCAGCTTCCGTGCCCAGAATCTTAGGTGGTCTGCCTTAGCCCTGTGTTGTTCCATTTCCTTAATAATGCTGAAGGACCAATGGCGTGTTTTAATTTTAAATAAATAAAATGAAAAGAATCACATGACAATTATGAGGCCCCACACTGTCACATTACTTGCAGAGACTAAGTAAGGTATAAACCAAAGTGCATACACATGGCAACCATGTCCCATACACACCCACATTGATTGTGCCATGCTCAGTGCTGCTATTGCTGAATTTAGGAAGATTCACACTGCTCCACTTTCCAATATGTGCTCTGCAAAAGTGCTTGCCTCAGCTGCCTACTAATGTGCAGGCAGCCTCTGATCTCTGGCACTGCAACGGGTGGGCTTTACACCATGTCTTGGCCTTTGGCAGAAATTAAGCAGAACTCAAGTACTTCCTTTTAATTTTAAGCAAGTGAGAAATTAAGAACAACAATAAAGAAATAAACTCCTTCGTGCTTTTCCCCCTATATTACATTATAAAATATCTCCTTTTTGCTTCTCTCCAAGAAGCTACAGCATTCCAGCGTTATTTGCTATTTCATAATTCCTTAAGCATGAACTCCAAAATACCTTAAGAGTAGACATACTTGCTTTGCTCAGGAAGGGGCAAAAAGATGGTGAAAGTGTGCTCAGAGTGGGAGACGGTTTTAATGTTCTTATAAAAAGTGGCAAGAAATGTTGATTCAAGGTAAAAAAAAAAAAAAAAGAAAAGCTGTAGTTATAGATTGTAAAGAATACTGTTGTGAGGCTGAAGGGTTTGGATGGTGTTATTTTATGAGGTATGCCGATGGCTTGGATTGAAGGAGTTGAAGCAAAGGAGGAACATGACCAGATTCGTATTTCATGGTGTTGTAAAGATCCCTCTAATGGCAGGTAACCCGTGGGCACTTCAACCTGCAGGAGACTCACAGGAACCCAGGAGATGGATGAAGGTCTGTGTTATAAGGGTCTCCATGATAAATGGCAAAGGTGAAAGAACGAGAAGCACCCTGGAGGAAGAGCTCATGGGATTTGATCATTGGTTGGCACAGGGCAAAATGGGGCCTCCTCGGGTGCCCAGAAGCTCGAATTGTAGAGTCATACAGACCCAGGTTGAAAGGTTGGTCTCCCTATCCCTGACCTGTGTGAATTTGGATATATCACTTAAACCCTTGGCCTCCGTTTCTTAATCTGGAAAATAACAACAAGTGAGATTGTCTTCAAAACAAAAGAAGACAATACATTAAAGCAGACCACACAGAGCCAAGTACAGAAGTAAAAGTCTGCAAATGTAGTTTCAAATAGGGTAAGTAAGCACTGAAGGACGACTCTGAAATTTTTGACTGGGCATCCTTTCAGCGATATTCTAGAGGAGATTAACACACTGAGCATGATGAAAATTCATGATTTGGTGGTTAGAACCAAATGTAATTTCTAAGACAGATAAATATAATTTACAGAGCATTTTTTTTTTTATTGCTTTTAGTGTCAGTGAACTACAGCAGACTCTCTGGTTGATGATCTCACTCTGGGCAATGTGTCTGGCTTCCTTTGATGAATCGATCCTTGCAGAATTCTAGGAGTAGGCGTTTGACTCGGCAGCCTTGTAAGGGATCCCAGATTAGACTGGCTGGTCACTGTGGGCTCAGGTCAAGCCCTTGTCAGAGCATCCCAGCTGCTCCACAGCAGGAGGCCCTTGGCTCTCCATTAAAGGGGTCTTGGGAAGCTCTGGTAACCATGGTAATAATTATCAGAAGATGCAGCCCATCCCCGCAGTGACCTTCTGACCATCCCTAGTGAAAAACACAACTCCTACCTCCCTGAATGTTTTGAATTAGACACTCATAAGATCTTTCAGTCAAGGGAGAATACCAGGTGCCCATGATAACAGCCGGGGGGATATCAATCACAGCAAGACACAAATGATAAAACGCTGTTCTAACATCATTTGGAGCAAAATGCGGGCCTTTATCTCAAAAGGGCAGCCAACATTTTTCAATGTCTGCATTATTCTTAGATTTGGGATGTCTACTTACAATTTTAAAACGTTTTCTGTATGAAGGAAATACATTTAGTGCTTCTATAAGAGGAAGATGAGAAATAGAGAAAACTTAAAAAATGGCACCATAATGAAAATTAATGGGTCTTCCAGTTCTTCTGCCTAATTCTAAAAAGAAAGAAACTGTTTTGAAAAGAAAAGATCCAAAGCTCCCCAAATTAGAAATGACTTAACCACCATAGCAAGACTTTAGGCAGCCATGTGGATAATTTAAACCTATATTTTGATTTTTTTCTACTGGCCATTTTCTGCTGCGTCCTTCTGCTTGCTGGAAGCCAATACAGCAGTAAAACTGATGAGATTGCCGTAACTGCAGCTACTTTTTTGACATGTTTAAGACCAACAACAAACCAGCTCCATTGTAGCAAAAAGAAGAGTCTTTAAGTTCAGAGAGCTGTATTCAAATGCAGCTTCTGCTGCTATCTCCAAACCAGTTGAAATCCTTCTAGTTTTCAATTTCCTCCTTTATGCCTTTATGAAAAGGCGCAATAGTTACGTGTGTTCAGGTCTAGTGTGACCACTAATTAAAACTATCTAGATAAAATGCCTGGCATTAAGGCAAGTACACAACAAATACTTTTCTCTTTCTCTCTAATTCTGTCTCCAAATTCCAGAAATTAATGAACAGCATATATTTAAAGGTAACATGGAGGAATATGGACACAGGATGGATTCACTTCATTTTTTTTCCTCCCCTTAAGAGAATAAAAAGTTGTCCTTGAGGTTGCATAAAGAAATCCAGTATAAAGAAGCTAGAAGATGACCAAAGTGGGTTTTTTAATCCACTGTGTAGACGGCACGCATCCTCCTTTGGTATGAGATTAGCAAAGTTCAGGGAGAACTTGACCTCGGGGGACACTGAGCCCACTCAGCTGCAGACAGCTCACAGGCCACACAGGAAGTTCCTGGGGTGAATGAAAGTCAAACACAACTCATTTTCCTTTTACACAAGTATTTCTGAAGAACCCAGTAAGAGAGTCCTTGTGAAAAGAAAGAAACTGAAGCTCCAAAAATTAGAAGTGACTTAACAAACACAACAAGTCACCATATGAATATTTTAAAATTTTCATCTGATTTCTCTACTGTGTCCTGCTGTTTGCCGGGTGCCAGAAGAGTGGTAACAGACTTACTAGGTTGTCATATTTGCAACTAGGCTTTTGAGGTTTTAAAGATCTTATATTTCTTCTCACATACAAAGGAGAACGACAAAAACAATTCAAGTTTGCTAGTAAGAAAAAAAAAATGATAAATATGAACACAACCTAAAACCAAGATGAAGATACATCCAAAATCAGAGTCAAGATGAAATCTAACTACGAGTCAACAAGACAGAGTAACTCATATGGAGAGGGAACCCTCCTCAGGACAGAGTAAAAACCAGTACCTCAACATAAAATAAAGATATATACAAAAATGTAAGAGGGCCCCTGCGCTCTGTCTTCCGTTGTCTCCAAATACAGGGCACCCAGTACAAGTTCATGAGACAGTGCCATCACCCCACTCCACTTGGCATACCTCGAGTCTCTGGCCATTCTTATCAGCGGGATGTTCTTAGAGAGAGTCAAAATTACATTCTCTCATATAACCTGTGTTTACTGAGTTTCTAACCCAAACAGTGCTGTGTTGGTAAATATTGAGCAACTATTGTGGGGGAAAAAAATACGGCTGGATATGTGCAAATAACAATTTTAAATACATTTTGACGGTCATAAAGGTGAGTAGCATCATTTTTCAAATAATAATAAAATATGTGATATTCTTTATTATAGCCAGAATGCCACTGATGACCCAGAAGACTCTCCCTGCTTTTCCTTGAACCGTTTTCATACCCATATCCATCCACGTTTGCAACGAACAGGAGAAATCGTGACTTAAATGTATGTCCCGGGTTTTCTTTATATTAATAAAGAGAAAAGCGAAATGTGATGGCTGTGGACAGTCAGTTTAACATCCTCTGCCTTCTTAACATTTTGTCCAACATTTCTCAAGTGTAGTCAGTCAACAAACAGATAAATGCCAAGGGCTGAGGATTCTTCTGGTGTGAGTGTTCCCACCCAGCCTCGTGGTGTCACTGAGAGCAGAGTGGGCAGGCCATCATATAGTCTTTCAACCTTGCAGGCAAGATTTCACATAGGTGTATGAATCCTAGTGACTTCAAGTGCACAGGAAATAGGACAGTGCACTAAGAAAATTACCAATAATAATTACCAATAATCATAATGTGTTTTGAAAATTCGATCTTTAAGATAATTTTATTTATGGTGACATAAATTAATATTTAATGAGAGCTGCACTTAACAACTTGTAAAACTCCTGAAAATTGGATGGTCTGACTTTTAGATGAATGTGAACTGGCTCCAGGTCACCCACTGGATGTGCAAAACACCTCAGTGTTAGCATGGCCACCATCTCTAGGCCACATATGTTCTTGCCGGGAGGACAGAGGTAAACCTGGATGACACTAGGCTAAGTGAAATAAGCTGGGAATAGGAAAACCACAGGATCCCACCTATTGCAGAATCTAAAGAAAGTCACACTCACAGAAGTAGAATAAGATGTATGTTTGGAGGGCATATTGGGGAAATGTTGATCAAAGGATACAAAATTTCAGTTAGGAGGAATAAGTACAAGAGTCATCAACATAAATTAATATCAATGTTTTGTATATTTGAAAAGGGTAGATTTCAAGTATTCTCATCACGAAAAAAAATTAAGTGCATGAGCTAATATGTATGTTAATTAGCCTATAATAAGTCTTACAATACCTCATTAAATATTCACATAAATTCCATAAGATTGATGTTTCCATTTTAAAGAAACACAGAGAGGGTGACTATATAGTCACCAGTATCTTAGTCTATTTTGTGTGGCTGTAACAAAATACCTGAGGCTGGGTACTTTATAAAGGAAGAGTTTTATTGGTTCATAATTCTAGAGGCCTAGGAGCCTGACGCCACCAGCATTTGCCTGCTCTGATGAGGTGCTCTTGGTGAAAATCATGTATGAGAAAGAGAGGTCACATGGTCAGACAGCAGGCAAGGGAACATGGAGAGGGCCCGGCTCACTGCTTCATAACAACTCAGGAGACCCAACCTCCTCCATGACACTAGCTCTGATCCCTTCCAGGGCAGTTCCCCCTCAACCTAATTACCTTCCAGTAGGCCCCACCTCTTAAAGGTCCACCACTCACACCACCAAACATGGCACATATGTGTGCTTCTGGCCCCTGTACCTTTGAACAAGCCATATCGAAATTGTAGCACCCAATATTTTAATTGTGGTTATTTTTGTTTTGAAGAACTGGGGATTGAGCCCAGGGCCTAGTGCATGCTGGGCAAGTGCTCTACCCTAGGGCACCTGGTTTTTAAGATGCAGAGACAACATTTCCCTCAGGCTTGCCTGACTCCAAGATTTGTATTTGCAACAAGTTAGAGAAAATTCTAACTCATCGGTTCCATGTGACAAACACTCTACTCTTGATTACTATGGCCCAATTTAAACAAAAATAGATAGATAGATAGATAGATAGATAGATAGATAAAACAACTTTGGGTGAGGGAGAATAAAAACAACTGTCCACAAAGAAGTTATTGTGCAGCTCACATCATGGCGATGCAGGGGAAGACCCCGAAGCCAACAGTGAGTGTATTAGAAAACAAGTTAACCGTGTGCAAAGGTGGCTTTCCCGTGCTGGTCTCTGCTTCTCTAAATGGGATGCCTATCTCCTACCTGTGACACTGTAAAATGGTGCCTGAGCCAATAAAGATAGCTCAACTCATGGGTTGGGGCAGTAGCTCAGTGGTAGAGCACTTGCCTAGCATGTATGAGGCACTGGGTTCAAACCTCAGCACCATGTAAAAATAAAGACATAAGATTAAGGTGTGCTGTCCATATTCAACTACAAAAAAATATTAAAGAAAAAAGATAGCTCATCTCCATAGACTGACAATTTTATTTAAATACATCTAGGGGGCAATAAAAATAAACTAATGTGGGTCTGATTATGGATTGCAATGCACAATTCATACGGCAGAGGAAAACAGGGAATTCTAAACAATTGTTAATTTTTGGTAGACCTGGTCAAGCTTCTATACCAACACTTTCAAGGTTAGTTATTTCCCTTGGTTGCTATTACCAATAAATTTAAGAAGAAAAATGTGAAAAACTCTATGTCAAGAGAAAACAAGTGCATATACCAGTATATACAACATAATCTCTGGTTTAATGAAAGTGCAAATTTGTACATGATATGTAGAGAGATATACACATATAAAAAGACTTGCTAGCAAAAAAAACAAACAAACAAACAAACAAACAAACAAAAACCTTCAGCAATACACCAAAATGCTAACAGTGGTTGTCTTTTTTGTTGCATATTGCAAGTGCTTATTTTCCTCCCTATGATCCTTCACACTTGAATAATGTTTCTTAAGCATATAGAGTTTTGAATTAAATACCTACTATTTTTGAATGAAGAATATTTATATATGGACTCCCTTCTATTATTCAGAACTGTAGAGAAACTAGTTTCATTAAGTAATAGCTTGGTTATATTAAATAATAAAAAATCATCATTAGATTATATGAGATTTCTCAGGTTTATTCGTCTTCCTTGAAATAAATTATTTAACTTTCCTGAAGCAGTTGAAGTTTGGAGACTGGAAAACTTTTTAATTCTGATTTTTGCTTGTGTGGCTGTATGAAATCCTGCAACTGAATAGTACATCTTCCTTCTGTGGGAAAAAATCAGAGAAACAGCAGACTAGCCTCCAATCAGGTGGAGGCCTCAAGTGCTCAGTCTTTTGGCATGTACTTTGTGCTTCTCCCATTGAGAAATAACTTGAGCTTTATTCACAGGCCACACTCGCCAGCATTCAACAACAAAGACTATTTTAATCAATACCAAGGAACCCAATTTGCTATGGGAGTGCATTAGTACATTAGAGAAAAGAGGGCTCTTTTGAACTTCTGGTTCTGAATCTGTGGTCCAGCAAGGCAGCAGACTGTTTGGATTCCACCATGCACATTGCTCTGGAGAGGGAGGATCCAGCAGGGGAGACTGGAGCCAGTCAGTGTGAGGTACAATCTGCAGAGCACCCTTCTAGGCTGCAAAATACCACAATGGCTTTTCTCCAAATCTCCTCAGCCAGCCCAAGATTTGAAGGCCCTCCTTTCACTGCTATATCTTTAAATATTAAAATTATGTAATCCATCTTTAAAAAAATGTCTTAAAATATTTTGGGGTATGGTGGAGATCAAAAAGTTTAAAGCTGAGCATCAAGAGGCTTGGATCCTATGCCAACTATTTGTTTATGTGACCTTGAAGAAAGTCATTTGATCTTTAGATGCTTCATTTTCATCAGCAATAAAATGAGGCTGATCATGCTTTCACGACCTCATAAGACTCTTGAAAGACTCAATTTACAGGAGATATACTTTGAAGAATGTGAGAGAACCATGCAGCTACAAGGTAACATGGTTTTTTTAAACTGCAAATATCACTTACTTATAGACCAAAGTTTTGCTCGTTTGAAAGAAAAAACAAAGTCGTTTTTTTTTGTTTTGTTTTTGTTTTTTATTTTCTGGGTTTTTTTTCAAATGTATAGCCTCTCCTAAGAAGAAATGAAACAACAGAATAACTTTATTATTTGCCTTTGGACAATTTTTTTTTTTTTTTTTTTTTTTTTACTTTCAGATCCTACTGTATCAAATAGGGTATTTCAACTCTATGAAAGTTTCAAAGTAGAAGACAAATATTTTCTACTTTTTTTGCCTTTATGCAATTAGAGTTGGAAGGTGACCCCTCATGGTCTAAGCAGCCATCTGTTTCCAGATCCCAGTAAAAATGATGCTATTAACAACTCCTTGGGATATAATTTCAAAACAAACAGACTTCAAACCAACACCGTGAGGTTGTTCATTGTCAGAGCTTACTCAGCTTTTCCCCCTGTATCTGCTTAATCTTCCCCAATTGAAGATTCTTTGGGAGCACAGAAAATACCTTATTTACCTTTTTATCCCTCTTTGTTTTATAACATAGAGCTTTATAAGTTGTAGGTACCAATGATTGTTAAATAAATACATAATTACTATTTCTATGCCCGTAGCCATATCAATAACTAGTGCTTATTGAGTATTATGTGCTTTGTCACAATGCTAAACACTTCACAAGACAAGTCTCACTTGATCTCAAGGAGGATGTCATAAGCAAAGTTTAGGATATAGAAAGCACTTAGTAAATGTTGGCTGATCATTCTAATTGTGATTTTTCCTCTTTAATAGATGAAGAAACTAAGTTTGACAGATGACAAACTACCAAAGCCACATGCCCCATATATGGTGAAACAGTGACTGAAACCAGACCTCTCTGATGGTGGACCTTGTACTCAGCCCCTGGACTCTACTGCTTCTTCATGCAAGAGGCAGAGGTGATGGAAATGTTGCTTCAGGGCAAAAGCAGCATCGTGGGCTATGTTACAAGATCGTCTGTCCTTCCCTGTGCTTGGACACATCTTTTGAAGAGTCTGTGGATGGTTTGGACATTTAACTTTGCGCATCCCCATGATCTGACCCAGTTTTCAGTGCCGTCTTCTCTCCCAGCCACTTCCATACCTTGGTCTTCATAATATGCGCTTCAGGATTTCTCACTGAAAACACTGAAATCTCTGTATGAGCTTGTAATACCAATTAATGTGCTAGAATCTTTCTTTGTTCAGTTGAAGAGAGTGCTTTGATATTTTATGAAATATTGTTTAATTTTAAGCTTGATGGAACAAATACCATGGGCTATTTTTTGTTAACTTAATGCAGAGAAACCACAAGGAGAAAGACTCTCTGTAGTTACACTGTTGACTGCTGTCCACAATTTATAGATGTCCTTTTCTATGCATGATACATATGTGTGTAAATAACGTATGAGTGCTGTATGTATATAAACCACATGCACACTGTAGTCAGGACTCACAAGCCATGGGTATCAGATGAATCCTACTTTTCAGGATTCACTCTATGAAATATTATGCTTTTAAATATCTCAAGGAAGTGGTTCTGTAATAACTCTTTGCTTACACATATGATAGTTTACTTACGCAATCTTCCACTGTTAAATTTAGCTTCTATTCAATCATAAACACAATGCTACAAGGAATATCACTGTAGCTAAATATTTACCTATATCATTAACTAGTTCCTTAAAATAACTTGCAGATTTTCGTCTCCTCCAATTTCAGTTTGTCTCAGAAGGAAAAGGGTACCCATTTGTTTTACTCTGTGGATGAGTATACCAAGCCCACATAGCTGATACATGGAGTGGCTTCGATTCCATTCCCAGTCCTTGTGACTTAAGGGTTCCTTCACTTTCCACCATACCATGGGATGCCCTGTCCTATACCAGCATACTAGACAAAAAGCTCTGTACAGTATGCATGCCCAAGATGCATAAGAGAATTTTTCAAATGAGAAAAAGGAGTGGTTATCGTAGTAAAGTTGTAATTTTGATGACGTGGAATTACCTTTGGAATTACCTTGCACTTCAACTTTTAATTTGCAAAGGAGCTCCACAGGCAGTCTCTGTGTTGCAGAGGTCTAGCCAGGAAGCATACGGGCCTTTCTAATGGTCTCTGCAATTTTAAGGTGAAGAAAAATACATCCATCGATTTGGCTCAGCTGCCTCAATTTGGGAGCTGTCCCAGTAATCTCATTATCGTGGTAGGTATGCCTTTATTCCCTCCGCTCCGGAGCTCAGTCTATATAGAGGCAGCAGCTGCATGCTCAGCAAGACCCCAGGTATCAGCTGCTCCTGGGAGCTCCCAACTACCCGCTTTCATTAACACAGGCACAGATGACAGATCACTTTTTCTTGACCCACACATTATTTCCAGTCCATAGATTTTAATTTTTTACTGCCTTATATATCTTTATCTACACTAACACATAATATTTTATCATTTCCAAATTCAGGCTTTATACCCTTTGATTTTTGCAGAGATTAGAATATATCCAAGCAAAACTGTCTTTTGATCTGACTCATGAAGTCACCAGATTGGCCCTCCGAATATTTCATGGATCCAATACAAAGAAAGCTGTAATATGAGAAAGAAGGAAAAAGATTGTACATCTTAATGTCCTTTTTATCACAGCAATTAATTTTTAAATAAGTATAAAATGCTTTTTTGCTTACCGAGAACCTCTTTTTGAGGCTCTTCCATTTTTCTCTTTTCTGCAAGGAAAAAATATGCTTATGTACAGAAATTCTGGCTTGCTGGAGTCTCCGATTCACCCTCACTTGCCATATGCAATGCATAAATTTATAATGTGTTAAGCTTCAAGAACAGCTGACGATGAATTTCAGCTTGCCGACTTAGGTTGAATTCCACCTAGACTCACTGTCCCCTTATATCAGCTCTGCGTGTTGTGAAATGCTTTTATGACTAATCAAATATCTTCTGCTACAAAGATTTTAAGGGCTCTGAGGGAAAATGAAAACCTGTACTAATAAGAACTTGAGAAGTGCTAATGAATTGTTTGTCTCTGTGCCCCTTTCTTTCTTCCTTATCCTTGAAAGGTCAAGAGCTTTCAGAGTGGAGGCTCCCCCCATGCCCAAATTCCATGGCATTCCAGGGACATTGAGCTACAGAGGACTTCCTCAAACACCAAGATTAGTCCTGACATCGTGGTCTTTTGCTTTCTTCTTTCCTAAGCAGACACTGTGTTCAATTTATTTCCATTTGCTTGAGGCAAAATCAAGCATATTTACTCTCTTGCTACTAAAAATTAGGCAGTTTTAAAGGGGGAAGAGATTATCAGATTCAATAACCTCCTTGTACAGAATAAACCAAAGGGAAGCCACACCACACAACTAGATCAAGACAAAGCTGAGGCTAACGTCAAGGTCACCAAAGTACCTTCTACAGTGGCACCCGAGGTCACATTGATCTTCCTCAAATGCCAAAGGATAGGTAGAAAATCTATTGGCCTATTTAAATTACCTTGATGTCTTAAAAAAAAAGAAGGGAACACTGAAAATATCAGGATTAGCAGCCCAGTGGAGAAAGTGTTTTGCTAATTCATTCAAAAATCTGTTACTTCCAAGTAGGTGACATTCTGGAAAAGACAAGTCCATGAAGGCAGAGATCAGGAGCTGCCAGGGCTTGGAGAGATGGAGGAGTAGGGGGAGCACAGAGAATTTTTATAGCAGTGAAACTGTTCTGTATGATACTGTAATGGTGGATACAAGTCATTTTACATTTGTCCAAATCCACAAAATATACAACACCAAGAGTGAGTCTTAAGGTGGACTGTGGGCTTTGAGTGATGGCAGTGTATCAGTGCAGGTCCATCAGGTGTAACTAATGTGCCACTCCGGCGGGAATGTTGGTACTAAGGGTGGGGGGAGGCAATGGGGGGGATGTGGGATGTCTCTGTATCTTCCCGTGAATTGTGCTGGGAACCTAAAACTGCTCTAAACACATCTTTTTAAAAATCCCTTAATAACTAACATGTCAAATCCCATCAAAACCTACTAATCCAAATAAAAATGAAAGGAATCAACCTGCTAATGATATAAATGATAACATAAAAAGACAAGATTCAAGATGATCCTAAACAAACAACCCTTGTGGATTTGAGAGTTTGCCATAAATGATGGAAATGGTTAAGAGTTCACTAAGATGCCAAAAAATAGGTTTATTTTCTAAAAAAAAAAAAAAAAAAAAGAAAGAAAGAAAGAAAAAAAGATTAAAGGAACTTCTTAAAATTACAGGAACATTTCAGGCACTCAAGTAACCAGATGAATAAATAATGTGGGGAGAAAATATGTATCAGCACTGGAAACTAAAAATAAGACTGTCCACATACCATAAAACAAGAAGCCACATTTTGCTAAACACAGTACAAACAGGAGTATATTGAGCAGAGACACATCAAGGACCAACTCAGAGCTGCTCTTCTCAGCAAAGCAATAGAATTTCAAATGTACTAACATAGACATACCAGCAGAACACCGCTAACAAATCCCAATCTGTGAGGGCAAAAGTAGACTTTCAATGTAAAACAGAACACTCAGCTGTGGAGCCAAACTAGATGCCCTTCAGTGGATGAATGGATTTAAAAAAGTGGCATATATACACAATGGAATATTACTCAGAATTAAAAAAGAACAAAACCATGGCTTTTGCAGGTAAATGGATGGCATTGGAGAAAATAATGCTAAGTGAAATTAGCCAATCCCCAAAAAATAAAGGCCGAATGTTTTCTCTGATATAAGGAGGATGACTCATAGTGGGGTAGGGAGGGGGGGCATGGGAGGAATAGATGAATTCTAGATAGGGCAGAGGGGTGGAAGGGAAATGGAGGAGGCAGGGGATTAGCAAGGATGGTGGAATGTGATGGACATCATTATCCAAAGTACATGTATGAAGACATGAATTGGGTGTCAAAATACTTTATATACAAACAGAGGTATGAAAAATTGTGGTATATATGTGTAATGAGAATTGTAATGCATTCTGCTGTCATTTATTTATTTATTTAAATCAATTAAAAAAAAAAAAAAAAAAAACAGAACATTCGGAACCAATGATGCCAGAGGCCCTCAGGTCAGGTTTGCTCTAGCAGACTGCAAATGAAGCCTGGCCTCAGCTCCACCGCTTCCTCTCCCTCTTACCCCAGGCTTGTCAGTTACTCTTCTGTGCCTTTCATTTCCTCACATGCAAATAGTCATGATGACCATACTTATTTCGTAGGTTTGTGGGAAGGAAAGCATCGATGATTTGCATAAAGCTTTTAATCATTGTGTACACATATATGGCGGCCACCATTGTCATTGTCACATCATTCTCACCATCATCACCATCACCATCACGATCTTCACCACCTGAAGGGGCAGGAACAGTGCTTTTTGACACCAGGGAAAGGAAGGAAGCTGGCTAAGGCCTCCTGTGTGGAGACAGGACAGACACTCAGCTCCTGAAAGCTGACTTCTGGTGGCACAGTGACTCAGCACAGTGGGATGCCAACTGCATTCCCCACGCCATACATGCACATCAGGTGCCTTGGCACTTTTCTCAGAAAGTTGGTAACAAAGAAATCGTGATACAGCCAGGCGCAGTGGTACACGCCTGTAATCCCAGCAGCTCAGGAGGCTGAGGCAGGAGACTCACAAGTTCAAAACCAGCTTCAGCAATGGCAAGGTGCTAAGCAACTCAGTGAGACTCTGTCTCTAAATAAAATACAAAAGAAAAAATAGGGCTCAGTGGCTGAGTGCCCTGAGTTCATTCCCCTGTACCCCTCCAAAAAAAAAAAAAAGAAATCATGATATAAATACATATCTACCATTTCTTCCATCTAAGATCTGAGTCAAGATTCTGAAAGCAACTCCAGAAAAGTCCATCTTAGGGCACAGTACCAGACAAGAATGCTCCTCATTCTCTCTAATTATCAAAGATCAGAAACACCAAAACCAACAGGGAACCTGAGGAAGGCTGTTCTACCATCACCCAAAGATGTCAAGCTAATCCTCAGAACTTTTAAATGGGTTTCTGTACATAGCAAAAAAGAAATCTGCCATGTGTGAGTTAAGGATCGGGAGATGAGATTTCCTTGGTCATCAGGTGGACTCCATGCAAGCACCCAAGGCCTGAAGGAGGGAGGCAGGAGGGTTGGAATTAGTAGCAGGAGATGTGATAAAAGAAAGGAGAAAATAAAATGCACAAAGGGGTCACATGTCACTGAATCCGTGTGGTCTTCAGAAGCTGGCAAAGACAAGCAGAAGGATTTTTCCCCTTATATCTGTCAAAAGGAACCAGCCCTCCTAAGTTTATTTTCAATTTAAGCAATGTTTTCAACTTTTGGTAGGTTTATCCGGACAGAATCTCATTGTCATTCAAGACACATCTTGCAAAAATTGCTGAAATTTAACCTATCCTGTAGCCCTAGGTTTCAGATTACCCACTAATACGGTAGAAAGAAAAACAACAATCAACTATCAGAGACTTATAGAATGTAGATCACTCTGCAAGACAGTGGGTCTCATAACTTCGAAAGTAAATGTTATTAAATTAGAAAAGAGGGAACTCTGGCAAAGTACAGAGTCAGGAAAGCCTTCTATAATGTCTAAATTTTAATTGTACTGGGTTTGAAGAATGTAACTATAGAGTTGTTATTGTGGGACAACTGGAGAGTTTTGAATAGGAACAGAGATGGAATGATATTATGTAATTTATTATGTAATTTGTTTTATTTTCAAAGGGAGATAGTTATATCATGGTGATGTGTAAAATGCTTTTATTTTAAAAATATGCATGCAGATGTCTAGGTGGTAAAGTTTGCAACTTCTCTGAAATGATTCAGCCTACACACATATACACACACAATTGTTTTTGCAAACAGATACAACACATAGTAATATATCTGGTCTTGAGAACTGAGTTTATGGTTGGTCCATGTGTTGTTCTTCTATTCAGATTCTGGAAGGCTGTCAGTTTTGAGTTGATATTCTTTTGGAGATTCACATCTTTCTGCCGTCATGGGTATTTTAGTGAGAAATTGGGGGACATCCACCAGAGGCTCATGGCCAGATTTCATTTGAAATGTAAGACTCTGAATCAATGATTTTTAATTAGGGGACATGAACAATGTGCAGCAGAGCTTATTAGAACTCATTAAAACACAATTTTCTTAAACATTACACCATGTTTCTACTTTACTCTGAGCCTCTTCTTGCATTATCACAGGCCATCAGACATGCTAGGAGACAACTCTTATTTCCAGAATTAAGACTAATGCCACTCTACTGCAATTCTCCAAAACTGGGCTTCACAACTGATTTTGACCTATCCTGCGTAGGTCCTTTTCCACTTCTAGAGATAATATCTTGTGTTTCTTAATACCTCTGATTTACATTTTAGAATTCTGATTCAATCAAAGACTCTGAGAAATATAATACATAGTCATGTAAAAGTTATTCCCAGATAGAAAATAGAAGTCAAATGAGTTTTATATGTTTGTTTCTTCTGAGAATTTTCCTTCAGCAACATGAGCATGATCAATATTAAAAATGCCCCATTTGAACCTTGTGGGCTATCCAAACTCATGAATACATGGACACAGTTTAGTGAAATTTTCATCACTTTAGTTAAAATGGGGGCATTTTTTTATAAGCAAATGCTTATAACTCCATCAATGCACAGGATCACTTAAATTTTCTTCTTTGTCATGGAAGGTGAGTCAAAACCCATCATCTCTCTGATACTGAATCCCCCACTCTCATGTGTGCTGGTGTGGGCTTGGCATGTATGAAATTCCATTGTGTGTTCGAGGGATTAGAAAATCATTATCTTTTCTCTTCTATTCACTCATTCAGTTTTCTTAAAATCTTTAAGAGCTACATCCAACTCATTTTAATAGATCTTCAGAAGGGTAATGTGACGGGCCAAGGTGCCTGATGGGAGGGAAAATGCAAAAGAGGAGTGACAGAGGCACACATTTAAATCACAGTGCCCGCTCCAATGCAGGAAGGGATTCTTACTTAAAATCACTTTTTATCAGTTAAATAAATGAACACTTTGTACCTGGTATCATTGAAGTCAATATGAACCTAGGAAAGTTTGCCTTTATGTGTTTTTCCTAAGTAAAGGAAATTTTTGACATTTTTATGCATGTTCCTTTCTTTATATGACTCACATTTTTAAGTATTTAATAAGTGTTAGTAATGTGAGTGGCAAATCCACATGTTTTGTCTCATTTTGTTCTTATAATCTCTTTGTAAAATAGAAATTTTACTTCTCCATTTTACAAATGAAGAACCTGAGACGCAGTGTCCTTCGGGAATTGAATGATAGAGCTGTAATCCATTCTTCCAAGGGTGGCCTGGTGCTCAGTGTCAGAAACCCATGAATCCAGACAGTTAAAAACACAGATGTTTGGAACCTCTATGATGTCCAGTGCTCTATGACAGAGCGAGGAAACCTCAGTTTTCCACCAATAAATTTTCTCATTATAGGCTTCATTGTGTAATAATTTTCTACCTTTTCAATTCTACTTAGGCTGTTTACTTTTTTTTCCCCAATGTTAGCAGTTTTCACAGATTCATGCAAATGAATGGAATTCAGAGTCATGAATTTTGCTATTGCTTTTTTCTCCAGTGATTCTCTTGCTTTTACATCTTGCTGATATTCTCTGCAAATATGCCTTTATAAAGACATGCTGTCTGACTGAATGTTATAGACCTTGTCAACATTGAAAAAGAAAACTCACACCTAGCAGATTGGCTTCTATTTACTTTGGTGTAGCTTTGTTTTCTGTTATAAAATAACCTCCTACCTGCTCCTGGATGAGTGTTCAGGCAGCTCTTAGATTCACATCCATTTTCATGGGACTTACCTCATTTAACATGTCTAGGATGTGTCAGTGACTAATCAAACATGGGATATATTAGTAAGTAAATGGATAAAACTCCTTGTGTTCAGGGAGCTTGCATTCTGGTGGAAAAAACTAAAAGTGACAGCTCAATAAGCCTTATAACAGAAAGAAAATGGTAAGTGCTAAAAAATCAAAAAGCAAGAAAGGAGCACCCAAAGGGAGTCAAAAAAAAAAGTCCCCCAAAAGCTTGTGTATGAAACAATGAAGGTGCAGAGAAAAAATGATTGGGTTACCAGAGCCTTAAACTAATCAGTGAACTAATCCCCCAGTGGGACTAACTGGGGTGTGGCTGGAGGAGGTGAGGCATTGGGGTGTGGCTTTTGGGGTATATATCTTGCATCTGGCAAGTAAAGTCTCTCTCTCTGCTTCCTCATCATCCTGTGATCTGCTTCCCTTCGCCACATTCTTCCGCCATGTTGTTCTTTTCTTATCTGGAGACCTGAGGAATAAAGAAGCCAGCTGTCAATGGACTGAGACCTCTGAAACTGTGGGCCCTCAAATAAACTTTTCCTCCTCTAAAGTCGTTCTGTCTAGTTTTTTTAGTCAAAATTGTGAAAAGGCTGACAAAAAAGGTAGCATGGCCAGAAGCTCTGACTTTGGGCAGCTGAAGACCTAAAGGAAGGAGGAATTAGGAATCGATAGTTACCTTCACCACCTGGAGAGCCGGCAGCCCCAGGAGCCAATGGCCCCACACTTATAACACCATGAGTCCATGTTCCCCAGGAGGGATCAAACCCACAGCCTTGGCCTTACCTGTTCCGTGGGTTGAGGGAGCTCACCTTCCAGGAATGCCCAAGGGACAGGTGCCAACAAGCCTCATGGGTGTGCTAAGGCTATCTGTGCCTTGGAATCGCACCTATCTGATGAAACACAAATTTACTCCAGAATTCTATATTTAATTGTTCATCGACTGCTCCCAGTATATCCAGTTCTCCCCTAAATGTTACAGCTGAAAGTCTCGTGGCTCTAATAAACAATAATCAGGGTCTTTCTGGCTTCACTTTACACACAGCATCTTACATAATCCTCACGACTACTCTCCAAAGTAATTATCTTCTTTTCATTAATAAGTAAAGAGCTCAGATAGATTAAGGAAGCTCCCCAAGTTAAAGTGGCCAGAAAATGCTCAAAAATGGTTTCCCACACAAACTCAGCTTGACTCTAGAGCCTACTGTTCTTCAATGTCAGGATTTATTCAAAAAAGTTGACTGCATTAGATATGGAGGAAAACTTCAGATTAATCTAGTCCATACTTGGGCCCAGACACTGGAATTATTTTTCTGTTGACTTAAAGTCAAGAGCAGTTTGGATTAAATCACATGTACCCATGGCTAGCCTGGCCATCTTTCAACTACATCATGCAAAGTTTAAAAGAGCTACAATATAAAGCCCTAGGAAGAATAACAACATGTCCAATGCCCCCATTACTCCTTGGCTGGGAAGACCATGGCCTTCTGGCAAATATCATATTTTTTCTTTAAAATCCAATGAGGTGTTATTTCATTTGGAATGCCATCGGTGACATGGTAACATACTGTTACTATCTCCTTCCTCCAACTATTGCTGCCTTATCATGACACTTAAATCACACAATAACTTAAAAATCACACAGCTCTGTTCCTCTAAGATTGAGCCTCTTAGGGGAAATCACCATTTCATTCATCTCAGCATCTTAAGTATCTAAAATTAGACATATAGCTAACAAACATATCTGATATATTTAATTCCCATTACCACAGGCAAATTGTGATTAACACAGCCTGCGAAGTTCTATACTAACAGAGGCATACATAGCACTTTAAAGAAGACATGTCCAGCTGGGCACAGTGGCACACAATTATAATCCCAGCAGCTCTGAAGGCTGAGGCAGGAGGATCCCAAGTTCAAAGCCATCCTCAGAACTTAGGGAGGCTCTAAGCAACTTAGGAAGACCCTGTCTCAAAAAATAAAAAGGGATAGGGATGTAGCTCAGTAGTTAAGAGCCCCTGGGTTCAATCCTCTGCCCAAACAAAAAGAAACGAAAGAAAAAGAAAACAAAAGATGTTCATTGCTTTTATTCAATTATTTATTAAGTCAATAATTCAAATGTTTAATAGAGTCACAACAACCTAAAGTTATTTTTAGTGAAACTCAAGTTTTTCTTGAAATTAATTTTGTAGAAACTTCTTTACTTTTCTTAGGTGGGACCCCCTCTTTGTAGCCCTATCTAGTAGCCCTAGAGGTGACAAACCTTTAGAGCTGTGCTCCTAGGCAAAGATGCTGCCTATCAGAAGGCAGAAATTCTCCTTCTTCAGCCTGCTATGTCTGTCCATGAAAGCTATGTCTCTCCCTGCTGCAGAATAGGGTATTTAAAAAACAGAAAAAAAAAAAGATCTATGATCAGAAAATTTGCTTTCAGATCCCAATAAATGAATGTGTACAAACCTCTCCTTTTTTCTTTTACAACATAAAAAGACATGGGTAATGGCTGCTCAGCTGACTTCCTGGCAAGATTGCAAATCAACTGAGCAGGGCTTATAAAAGTGCTGAGTCAGCTGCTAAATACCGGACTGGTCCTAGTTATTGTTATGAAGCCATATTTTATTCCCATGCATGGCGTCTCTCATTCTAACATCAATATCAGTCTTCATTTCGGTATTTCAAAGGATAATAAAAATAAATGCAAATGAAACTTGTTTCATCTCAAACCTTAGAAGAAGTTCCCACATTCATAAACCTTTTCACAGAATTTTATCAGTCCATGACATGGAGAGAAATTATTCTGCAGGAGCAGACATTGGATGAGACAGGAACTTTACAATGGTTGACTTCAGTGACATTCAGTCATGGGACACGGAGTTCTCCTGAGTCCCTGCCTAGGTTATGTCATTTTGGTGAGTGCCCTTGGAGCTGACCATTTCCTTCGAGGGTGTCTGCAGGAAGTTAACAAGTTAGTTAAAAGACCCTGGAACTGCAGTACTGCTAGTGATCCCTGTCACCCCTTCCCCCCATGATCAGCACAGAGGACATCCCACCGGTTCCTCACAAAGACAAGGAAGGCCTAGCAAGCAACTCACAGGGCTCGTGCTTACAGAAAGTTCTGCTCCCCAGGTCAGTGAAGCACGTTCCTACAGGCAATCACAAAAACAGAAAAGGGTCCTCTGTGGGGGCAAAGACTTTCTTCATTTCATATTGAATGAGGTCTAATTTTTACATGCTTTAGCTACCAGTATAGAAATAGCCATAATTGGGAATTGGAATGTTGACTGTAGATCTTGTCTAAGGCACTTAGAGCACAAAGCTTTTAAAAAATTATTCAATTTTCTAAATTGCACCCTGCATTTATGAGATCCCTCCAGGACAAGAAGATTGAATTTTGGACTTCCCATTAGAATACATAAAACCCCAAACAAATAAATCAAGATGGCACTAAAGAATTTAATCCCCCAATGTGATTTTATAAAGATAGATGTTCAGCTCTTTTCCTGAATGTTAACAGAATGGGAGTTGCATTAAAAATTCTCCATCTACAATTTCCCAACCATGGATTTGGGAACATATTGATAAAATTCACTTTTATTATGGCATCTTAAGGTACCTTATTCATGTTTGGATGGTCTGGAGCAAACAGAAAATTAACTCTTTGTGTATCTGTGTCACAATTTTTCCCTTCTCTTCAACCCCTGCTTAAAAGCTGTCTGTCTTCACTCAAGTCTCTAAACAAGTTTTTGGCTTTGTTTTTATTAAGAAAAAGGTATTAAGAATAGCATCCACTGTACATAAGAAGTTAATGTAAGATTCAGGATTAGTGATAGGATATTATATAATGTCAAATGACACTTATTTTATGAAAATAAGAATAACAATAAAGAGTAGGACAATTCAGTGAAAGTGTGTATGTGTATACAGTGTGTATATATACTATAATGTCTTAAAATTTTCATTTGGTAAAATGTCTTACACTAGACAGGACACATTCTTTTTTTTTTAAAGAGAGAGTGAGAGAGAGAGTGTGAGAGAGAAAGAGAAAAATATTTATTTTTTAGTTTTCGGCAGACACAACATCTTTGTTTGTATGTGGTGCTGAGGATCGAACCCGGGCTGCACGCATGCCAGGTGAGAGCGCTACCGCTTGAGCCACATCCCCAGCCCAGGACACATTCTTGAGGACACCAATATTTGCAAATATTTGAAATGCCATGGTGAATCACCAAGGTCAGAAAGATAAAGAAGAACTGATATAGAAAAACAGAATGAGAAGCAAGAGGACCATAGTTTGCTTGAATGTTTGAAGTCATTTGATGGATACAGCAATAATAGAGTTGAAGTCCTGTCAAGGTCAATGTCCTGATAAAAACTAAATGATGCCTAGAAACATCTCTCCTAGAAAACCAGGGACAGGGTTATTGGTCATTTCAATGATATTATAATTAAATACATAGATAGATGATAGATGTCAGACAGATACAAGACATTGATATTTGAATGAAGAAAAAAATACACTCTATTAAGAAGTATCATATAGTTTGGTATTTCCATTTTAGATGAACGACCATGGTTGGCATACTGGTGGGATAGGATTTGAAAAAATGATACAGCTACCACTAATAGTATGCATATTCTTTGATCTTGCTATCTGCAAGGAGGAATGGTAAAAATGGAATTTTATTTCTATTATTATCAACTAATATTTACCAAGAGTCTACTGGTAGATGCCGTCATGAGCAATGTTTCATTTTATCCTCACAAGATCCTTGTGAGAGGGATCATTATCTCTTTCCTCCACCTTATGAATGAGTAAACAGCTCAGACATGATAAATAATTCAGTCCAAGAAAGTGTTAGAGCTCCACTTAGAACTGAAGTATAGCTCTTAGCCTTCCACTTCCTCTCGGCAGCACACACTAACCATTTTTATTCATTTAACTGGCACTTATTAAGTTAGGTGTTGTGGAGAAAGTGATATAGTCCTAGTTAATGGCACGGGTTTAGAGCCAGATGGTCTAGTCTAAAATCCTTGCTTTGTCATTTAGGACCTCTTTAGCCTTGGAAAAGTTACTTATCCTAAGCATTAACTGCCTCATCTATAAAATGAGAATTGCAAATAAAGCCTATTCCAGAAGTTTTGATAATTAAAGAAGGTTTTGTATATAAATCACTTGGCTCCATGCCTAAATCAAAGCAGACATTCAGTAAATGGTAGCTACTGTAATTGTGACAAATGCACCATGGCTTCTGCCCTCAGAAACCATGGATTGAGGAGGGTCGATTAGATGGGCACTGAGTGACTCTTATACATGATGCAAAATGGCATGGTAAGAGTTGAAAGAGTGATACATTCTTGGGCATCATTTTGGAGGAGGCCACATTCTATTAAGTCCCTGAGGAATTGGCTTCTGTAGACTCAGTGGTAAGGCCAGGAAGTGCTTGATTGATAAGCAAAGAGAACAGCCATGCCTCCTGCATGTGCTTAGGAGCCCAGCAGGAGGCAAGACTAGCAAACCTCACAGCCACAGAATCTGCCATTTATTTACAGGAAGTTGTGAAACCTCTGGAGACTGTTAAGAGAGGAGTGGCAGGAATGTGCTAGAACCCTTAAGTAAGGTGTAGGTGCGCAATGTACCCCTGATTGAAAAGGAAAATATGACGATCATGTAGGCCAGCTGAAGGGATATTGAAATAAAAGGAGCAGTAATTGTGTGATCCTGACTGGTGGAAGGTAATGCAGAGGAAAGAAAGATGGATGAGAACAACAGACACAGAAAACAGACAGTATTTAAAAAAACTGGGCACAAGGAGCAAGGGAGAGGAAAAAATCAAAACATGACTGAAATTTCAAATCTGAGTTGAGAGGACAGCAGAGGGAGAGAGAGAGAGAGAGAGAGAGAGAGAGAGAGAGAGAGAGAGAGAGAGAGAGAGAGAGAGAGAGAGAATAGACCACCTTTGCAAAGCAGATGGTGAGCCCTCTTGTGAATGTACTTTTTAAAAGCAGACCTTTGCAACTGGACTGTTACATATAGGAGTTAAGAGGACAATCAGATCTGTGGGACTGCAGCTCAGTCAGGGTGGAACCTGATTTAGGAGCAATCTCCGCAAGACTGAGAAGTGGAATGTATTCTGGTAAATGAAATTGCTGAGGCAGAAAACACAAATATCGTATACAGAGAGGGGGAAAGGGTCATAGAAAAGAGAAAGGAGGAAGGGTCCAGAATGTTAATGAGCATCACAAAGCCAAGAAAGAGGAAGCTGTAAGTAAAATATAAGGTCACCAGTGCAAAATAGAACAGGGCAGCCGACGGTAGAAAGACTCATAAAAGCCTAATACTAACCTTGGAAAAGAAGAACTCATGGGTGCAACCACTTGGGTTATTTTTGACAGTTTCTTATGTCGAATGTGGAGATACTATGTGAACCAGCAATTCTTCCAGGTGTGTACCAAGAAGTGAAAATGCATGTCCACACACGGCATTATTCGCAATGCTCAAGGTCACAAACAACTCAGATGCCCATCAAATGATGAACGGAGGAACAAAACATGCATCACTTCACATTATTATTATATTATTTGTCAATTCAAAGGAATGACGTACTAATATGAGCTAAGGCATGCATCAACCTTGAAAATATTGTGCTAAATGAAAGATAACAATCCACATAAGACCACAGCTTGTGACTCCATTTACATAGACGTGAGTCATTCAGTGAGGCACGTTCTGAGAAATGCATTGCACGGGCAACACAGCAGACACTTGGGCAAACCTAGCTGGTAGAGGTGGGATAACATAGGGTAGCCTTTGCTCCTAGGCTACAACCTTGTACAGAACGTTACTGTGCTGAATGTTGTATGCGGCTGTAACTCAATGGTCAGTACCTAAACCTATCTAAACATAAGAGAGGTACAGTACAAATAAACACCAGGCAGTAGGAGTTTTTTAGCTCCATTATAATCACATGGAATAAGAATTCTTATGTGTATCGTTATTAAACAAAACAATATATTCTTGTAACTTCTTTGAACCAAGTGGTTTAGGCAATTATTGCTTCAAAACTCATTAGTGAACTAATTAATGGTTGTGGGAAATCCTATCATCCCACCCTCATGAGCTTTTGCAAAAGGAATTGATACTTCTGAAATTATAGGACATATACCTCAGTTCCTCAGAAAACTTCCTTCCAAGGTTCCTTCCACCTTCCTTCTCACACTAGAATTTGTCACTCAGAGAAAATAGGATTTTTCAAGCGAATGGTTCAATACCATTCATTTACAATCCTCTGAGCTACCTCATTAGTGTTATAGAACTGAGACACCATAGCTTCAGGGCCCACATTACATAAGATTCTGAGAGAGAGAGAGAGAGAGAGAGAGAGAGAGAGAGAGAGAGAGATAGATAGATAGATTGAAAGAGAGGGAGGAAGGACCCCAGAGAGAAAGAGAATTAGAACCAGACTTCATGGGCATTATATATAAAATAAAATATGTAACTCATATTCCGTGAGTGGTGGGAGTCACTAGAGATTAAGCAGTGGGGTAGGGGTATGAAAATTCAGTTTTCAGGATGGTAATTTGGTTCTGAGGAAAAGAATAAATTTGTATGAGAGTCTCTGTTCAGACCAACCAGGGGAGAAATCTACTGGAGTGAAAGAAAAAGATCTAAAGATGAGGAGTTGTCAAGAGTGTCAGAAGAGCAAAATCCGTGTTCAGGTTCCATCTAAGGGTCCCACAGATTATACTCTAGCCAGGTGTGGTGGCACACACCTGTAATCCCAGCAGTTTGGGAGCTGAGGTAGGAGGATCACAATTTCAGGCCAGCCTCAGCAATTTAATGAGACTCTGTCTCAGAATTTTAAAAAGGGCCAAGGGCTTGGGGTACTCAATGGTAGAATACCCCTGGGTTCAATTCTCAATGGCAAAACAAAAAGTTAAAAATATTGTAAATTTAAGTAAATATTTTATTCTCTTTGACATTTAATCTTTTCATTTGTAAAGAGAGAGGATAGGACAAAAATGGTTTTTAAGTGGATCATTCTTACCTAGTTATCATTTTATTTAAAAATTATATAGATTACATTCTTGTTGATATTCCTGGCCAGAAACTAAAGTCTTTGTGATTGCAAGAGTTCCTTTATTAAGTACTAGACCCCTAAGTGATGTGTTTATTAAGTGATAGATTCCTGAGCAGTTTGCCTTTTATTAATCTCTAGAATTTTTGATGTGCTAAGTAGATCTTTTTGTAACTTACCTGAGAAAAAAAAGCATGTGCACAGACAAAATCTACTAGTCTTTCTTCAAATTATTAAACTTTAATATTTTGATAATCTGAATGAATCTATCATAAAAATTTATAGCTCAAAAGACCTGAAAGCACTCAAGGTAAGTGTGGGTTAATGATGACTGTATCTTCTTGATAGTGTGTAAGAATAATTCCTTGCTAAGATACTGCAGAAACTAATCCAATAGTGTTTTGTGGGCTATTATTCTGCTCAATTCACTCAATGAACTGGAGTCGAAGGTGGCCAACAGAACACTACTTTATTCCTTCTCCAAGCATCCCCTTTCAACCCACCCTATTCCAATCTAGTAAAATCAATCAATTTCAGTCATTAAAAAGGCAAGCCATTTAACAAAATCATCTTCTTCTTGAAAAGTCAGTATATCCTGGTGGGTGCAGTGTAGCAGGTCTGTAATCCCTCAAACTTGTCATGCCGAGACAGGAGGATTGCAAGTTCAAGGCCAGCCTCAGCAACTTGTGAGGCCCTAAACAACTTAGCAAGATCCTGTCTCAGAATAAAAAATAAAAAGGGCTTGGGGATGACCAAGTAGCCCTGGGTTCAATATCTAGTACCAGAAACAAAAGCAAAAAAAAAAAAAAAAAGTAAGAAAATAAGTCAGTATCCTGATTAGTAATGCAACAATAATGTGTAATGTAAAGAACATATAACTAAAGGAATACTAAACTTTTAATGTTTAATAATTTAAGAAATTGAAATATACATAATATTTGACAACATTTCTCATTAATAAATACCAGAATTGTATAAGAATATAACACATAAAATGTTTTAAATTCTAATTTTTCAGCAAAATGAGAAAATATTATAATAACACCACTCACTAATAATGTCTTTCATTTTGGCCACCAATTATATGACCATTCTGATTCTGCCAAATTTTTTATAAATCATCAAATCATCATAGGGACCCTGAAAAGTCACTATTGTAGAAACAAAGGAAACTGACATTCATGGAAAATAATCAACTATTCCCAAAGTAGTGCTAGATATCTAATTATTTCAAAACCATTTAAGTTTAGCAAAGAGACAAAAAATAATCACAAACTATTACTAGATCAAATTACTATTTTCTGAGGTTTTTCTGTGCTTTGTCATCTATCTGGCTACTGGCAAATATAATCAGCAAATAGGCCGCTCAGCCCCTTTCCACTGTAGAACAAGAAAGAAAAATATTATACAATCTTTAAAAATATCTAGTTTTCAAACTTTGACAGAAGTGTGAAGTGTGCAAATGTAAAATTTGAATGAGCAAAGTGATCAGCAATATCAGAATACTCATCTCTCTGAAAAATTGTGTGTGTGCACACACACACAAACACACAGGCGTACACTTTCCGGGGGATGAAACCCCAGAGCCTTAAGCTGATAAACAAGTGCTCTACCCCTGAGCTACATCCCCAACCCTTTGGATTTTCAAAATTTTGAGTTTAATAGTCCCTAAATAGTCCAGGCTGTGCTCTACCTTACAGTCCTACCTCAGGCCTCCAAGTCCCTGGGACTACAATGTGCCACCATATCCAGCTTTTCTGAAGAACTTTTTTTTTTTTTAAATGAAATCTCAACTGTATAGTATTTGGGGGCTTTCTTTTTTCTCTTATAGGTAGATTAGAGAGAAATTTTGTTTTAATGAGAGTGTATTTGTTTTCAGTGGTATAAGTACATATTTTATACCATTTGCAGATGGCAACATTTAAATGAGACCAATCGACTTTAAAAATGTGAACTGTGACAGGTGAGAACATAGTGAATTCATTTGGACTTTCAAAAAGGAGGAAGACCGTTCTCTATTTTAAAAGCCAGAGATATACATGCAGAATCAAAATGTAATGTGCAAACAGCTGTAGGTATGAGATGTTCAGGGAACAAGTAGGGGAATCTAAACACAGGCTTGGTAAAGATGTCAAGAGGATTTGTAATTGAGTGCAGACTAGACAGCAGCATCCTGAGAAATTGACTTCCCAGAGCAGACATGCCTTGCAGTGTCTCTGTGGGTTAATATCAGCAAGGGTCCTAGTGGACACTCAAAGGGTGCATCTGAAGCCCCCTGTCAGTTTCACAAGCAGCATCCAGGATGTGACCATAATATTCATTAATCTACACATGATTTTTTCCACTAGAAAATCCTAAAACTTATCTTAATTCAGCAGATCACACCACTGAATAAGTGACCGAGCTCAAATAGCTGTATGTCTTGGGAATATAAAGAACAACCTGAAGAGCTCAGAAACAGAACCAAATACACATGAAGGCGTTGCTCCTGATGTAGAGCTGGGGACAACAACTCACCACACCAGTGACGCTGATGACACAGCAGTCTTTCCAACTGAAGAAATAAAACTATCTCTCCCCATATTCAAAAAGAGATCCTAGCTTTTCACTACATAAATGTGAATAAGCAAAGATCAAGATTTTACATGATATGGGAAGAGAAAACCTTTACTACATAACTAGATGGGAGGAATTTCTTATGACACAAAAAAACATGAGAAAAAAAGATAAAATTTTTTTATTATTAGTTGTTCAAAACATTACAAAGCTCTTGACATATCATATTTCATACATTTGATTCAAGCGGATTATGAACTCCCATTTTTCCCCATATACAGATTGCAGAATCACATCGGTTACACATCCACTTTTTTACATACTGCCATATTAGTATCTGTTGTGTTCTGCTGCCTTTCCTATCCTCTACTATCCCCCCCTCCCCTCCCCTCCCCTCCCATCTTCTCTCTCTACCCCCTCTACTGTAATTCATTTCTCTCTCTTGTTTTTTTCCCTTTCCCCTCACTTCCTCTTATATGTAATTTTGTATAACAATGAGGGTCTCCTTCCATTGCCATGCAATTTCCCTTCTCTCTCCCTTTCCCTCCCCCCTCTCGTCCCTGTTTAATGGTGATCTTCTTCTCATGCTCTTCCTCCCTGCTCTGTTCTTAGTTGCCCTCCTTATATCAAAGAAGACATTTGGCATTTGTTTTTTAGGGATTGGCTGGCTTCACTTAGCATAATCTGCTCTAATGCCATCCATTTCCCTGCAAATGTCATGATTTTATCATTTTTTAGTGCTGAGTAATACTCCATTGTGTATAAATGCCACATTTTTTTTTTATCTGTTCATCTATGGAAGGGTTTCTAGGTTGGTTCCACAGTCTAGCTATTGTGAATTGTGCTGCTATGAACATCGATGTAGCAGTACCCCTATAGTACGCTCTTTTAAGGTCTTTAGGGAATAGTCTGAGAAGGGCAATAGCTGGGTCGAATGGTGGTTCCATTCCTAGCTTTCCCAGGAATCTCCATACTGCTTTCCAAATTGGCCACACCAATTTGCAGTCCCACCAGCAATGTACAAGTGTACCCTTTTCCCCACATCTCCCTAGCACTTGTTGTTGTTTGACTTCATAATGGCTGCCAATCTTACTGGAGTGAGATGGTATCTTAGGGTGGTTTTGATTTGCATTTCTCTGACTGCTAGAGATGGTGAGCATTTTTTCATGTACTTGTTGATTGATTGTATGTCCTCCTCTGAGAAGTGTCTGTTCAGGTCCTTGGCCCATTTGTTGATTGGGTTATTTGTTATCTTATTGTCTAATTTTTTGAGTTCTTTGTATACTCTGGATATTAGGGCTCTATCTGAAGTGTGAGGAGTAAGATTTGTTCCCAGGGTGTAGGCTCCCTATTTACCTCTCTTATTGTTTCTCTTGCTGAGAAAAAACTTTTTAGTTTGAGTAAGTCCCATTTGTTGATTCTTGTTATTAACTCTTGTGCTATGGGTGTCCTATTAAGGAGTTTGGAGCCTGACCCCACAATATGTAGACTGGAGCCAACTTTTTCTTCTATCAGACGCCGTGTCTCTGATTTGATATCAAGCTCCTTGATCCATTTTGAGTTAACTTTTGTGCATGGCAAGAGAAAGGGATTCAGATTCATTTTGTTGCATATGGATTTCCAGTTTTCCCAGCACCATTTGTTGAAGATGCAAATTTATATGTGAAAGTCTTGACATCCACTGACTCCAAAAAACATTTTCCTAACCAACCGCCTACAATTTTTTAATTATCTAGACATGTTCCCAATAATATGTCATTCCAAGTTAACGCCTATCCAAATTACAATGCTGTGGTTTCTGCTAAAGTTTAGTGATTTAATAAAATCAAATACCCATATACTGAGCATGCACTAATGGTCTCTCAGAAAGTGTGCATTTGCTATAGAATATTGAAGATCAAAACAGAGGGGCAAGGGAACTGAACAAGAATTGATATTGAGGAATCATTTTTTTCTATGACTAATGAACTTTGTAATTCATTTATACTGGAAAAAAAACAGAGGGGCAAAGAAGGAAGAAGGAGAACAAAAAAAACATGAATTATTTTCTCTCTTGCTCTCCCCTCCCTGTCTGTGTTGTCTCCTTGAGAGTTCCAGGATGAGATCACTCTTCCCATACCTTCCTACTTATTGGTTGGCCTTGGGTGGGTCTATCTGTTTCTAAGTCATTAGCTGGAATGCTGGGGTGATATTGAGGGGTGTCAGACCTGTCAATCACAGCAGCCATGTGGGAGGTCCTTAAAGGGCTCCTACAATGTCAGGGTGCCTTTTTTGTTTTTATTTTTATAAGAAAGAAATGTTTTACAAAAAAGATGCTTTTTGATCCTCTTTAAAAATCATCAAACTGCAGTATGACTCCATGGTTTTTCTGGATTTGTTTGGAACTGTCATAAGGGGAAAGAGATTTCACCTGGGGAATTGTTTTCAATGCTTCTAAGGTCTTATAATAAGGCACACACATAGGTTAAACATTTCATTGAAGACAGATGAGTCTGTAGCAACACCCCCACCCTCACACATACTCAGAAAAGCATACTGCCATCTGTATTAGTCATTTTGTAACTTCATATTTTAAAGTTTGTTTGTAATGTTTTCCTAAAGCTATGCAAGTCGGAACTGCATAATTTTTGACTGCCCAGTGAAGAACTTTCAGTAATTATTTCAAACTAATTGATCCAAAGGATATATTTCTGCTATAGATTTTTATAGTTTTACAGTTAAGTTTTCTGCATCAGCACAACAAGAGATCCCAAGAATCTGACAAGGATCTCAAATATCAGAACAATTTGTTGGCACCAGCAAAGGGTAATATTTCTGGTATGGTTTAGCTATTAGGTGTCCCCAAAAGCTTATGTGTGAGACAGTTCAAGAAAGTTTAAAGGTAAAATGAATGGGAAAAATTGCAGCAAAATAACCGGGGGGTGACAAGCAACTTGTGTAGATTGATACAGCAGGAGTGGGAACCATTTATTGTAGGACAGGAGGGGTATATATACATTACACACAGCTTATCTTAATTAACATAAACTAGATACAGCAGTCAACCAATAAGGAATCTCCACACTTAATGGCTTGCTGGTGTTACTTCACAAACCACTCCCTCTGGCAAAATGCCAGGCACCATCTTGACTTGTTTACAGACCCTAACATTATTGGCTTGGTATTGTGACATTTTGTATCCTCCCCTTCTGCTTGTAGCAGATTATTTATGGTATTTGTGTAAAAACCTCTGTGGTCGTTATTTAAATTAAACAAAAGGGGGAAATGTTAGGGTCTGTAAACAAGCAGGAAGAGAAGCCCAGGACAAACCAGCCTGCTCACCTTGACATGGGCTCACAGCCTCCAGGACTATGAGAATAAATCCTGTGGTTTAAGCCACCCACCCCTGGTAATTTGTTATGGCAGTCCTGCAAGCTCACCCCCAACTGAAAGTCGACTTGTGTTTACTCCAGCGTTTTCAGTTTCAACCTCCCTTTTTCTCTCCTCAGCTGCTCAAAACAACCAAGGTTCACCACACCAATGCTTCTCACAATAGGGCCACAGACTTCCCATCTCTGAACTCAATGAGGGCCAGCCACCAAGATAAGACAGTGATCCTCAACCACGAAATGATTCCATATTTTATAATCCTTTCTACCCTGTCCCCAAGTAACATCAAATGGGTTTGGGGGGATATTCCCACTAAGTGGCCACCAGCTGACCATGTTGATGCCCTCATCCATAGACTAAATTCCAACATACACACTGTGTGCACTCATCAGACGTGTGCTCAGAGATACCTACCGAGGCCCAGACATGTCTGGGGCATCTAATAGCAATGGTACCCTTCATAACACAAATGTGCCTTCATAACACAAAAAATCTAGTGAACTAAGCTCTGATATGTGCTTAAAAGTGATTAAGACAAAAGGATTTCATTTCCCAAGGAATTGGTTGGACAACTTAAATATTGGTTTTGGTGGCTAAAATAGGCAAGTTTAATCCAAAGGAAGTTCAGATAAGAAAACATGGCAATAGACCTCAAGTTCACAATATTCTCCAGTTCTGAGTATTTCAGCCCGAACTCTTCAATAACCACTTTTGCTCTGCTCTGGTTCCTGCATTGATTAAATACATTTTATGTATATGTGAATAAGTTTTTTCAGGCTGTTTATGAATTCAAAGACTTTACTGGGATCTAGAAGCCCCAGCCCCAGACACTCCAAGGGCAGGGCTCAAACATCAAATGACTGAACATTTCCCATATCTTCCAGAGGTAGCTACAAATAGTTTCAGTTGACACCATCGAAAAAATTAGAAAGGGACTTTAAGATTCTCACATCCCTGTTTTAAATGCCATCATTAAATATATTGGGAACATGAGTATGGACTATGTCTAAAAGTAGACTGGAGTATCTCCTATTCTCAACTGCTTCTTGGGTCATGTAATTTAAAGCCATAATTGTCTTGGGTCAAATAATTAAGAACAAAGTAGCTGTAGAACAAGGAAAATTTTATTTTTCAGAAACATTTTTAAATCTGTTAATCTATATTCATACAAGTAAGATGTCATATAAATTATTTCCAATCATATTCTATTGCTTGTCTCAATTTTCAAAAGAACAGTATTTTCTTTTTGGATATTAAAATAGTTACTTTATTACAAAGATAATTAACTTGATGAATAGGGTAAAACTTTCACATAAGAACTAAAGGATGGAATAAAGACTATTTAGTCTATACACAGTTTCATCATGTGATTATGGAAATTCCGATTTGTTTATAATTCTGGAAATGCTCTGTGTGAATCCGGTTCTCAGACTTTGCAAAGACCATCTTTTTATAGTATCTCACCAATACAAACTTTAAAATAGTATATATTTTAGCGATGACTTTTAAATGTGAATTGTTATTCACTACCATGGATTAGTTCTGTTACTAGAATTTACTTAAAACAGATTCAATTAAGCGTCAACTTAGGATTTTTTTATAATAGACTTATAAAAAATTAAAGACTCTTCTTCAATTGTAAGCAGCTGGTGCTGGTGCAAGGAAGTGATTTCACTGATGTTTAGCATGCAGGTGTGTCTCACGGCTGGGCTGGTGGTGGTCACATCAACCTATGGGCAGGATGAAGTCTCAGAGAACCGCATTCGCAGAGTCGTAGGGGACTGTCCACCTCTCAGGGCAAATTTAAAGCCATAAGTGTCCTGGGTTAAATAATTTTCAGCCTTTTTTTTACAAAGTCTTTTTGGCACTACATTAAAAAGCCAAAACTAGTACTTTCTTTTCTTTTCTGAGTGCTTGAGACTTAAAAGGTAAATCCCATGTCCCTACCCTAAAAGAGCTTGAAAATCAAATGAATAAAAAGTTGAAACTGAGAAAAAATTAAAAGAAAAGTAAAAGCTGATATATATAGCTACTAGGTATCTTGTCTTCCCTTTTTATTTTTGTAAATTAAGATCAAAGATAAATCAAAAGTTTCTAGCTTAAGTTAGATGAAATCAGATAAGAGGAAAAAGTAGATTATATAGCAAATATTTCTGACATCTGTAATTTCTAAAACCATTAAGAACATTTCTATTAAAATTAATTTAATTTTATTAAAATTTATTTGTAAATTATTTCATTAATATGAAATAATTTGATTTATATTAAATTCTATGTAAATTAAACTAATATTATTAAATTGTATTAAATTCATTTAAATAAAATTTAATAAATTTTAAATAAAAATTAGATCATAGTTTAATATAAATTAAATTTATTAGCTTAATAATGTTAATGAAATAAATTCAAATTAAATAATATTCATTAAAAATAAATTTAAGTTAAATCAATTTTTACTGAATTATCATTTAATTTTTATTAAATTTTATTTAAATTAATTTTATCAAAAATGTTCTTAATGGTTTTAGAAATTACAGGTGTCAGAGAAGTGTTTCTTATATAATCTGCTTTTTCTCTTCTCTGACTTCTCCTAACTTCAGCTAAAAACTTTGATTTATCTTTTACCTTAATTTACAAAAATGAAAAATGTTTTTCTAAGTATTTCAGCTTTTAAAACATTATATGATTTTATTTCTCCTGATTTCTCCTCCCCGCTGTTTTGTGATCAAATGATTTTAAAAATGTGTTTATAAGCATTATTTTAGAGCCCAAAAAATACGTAAACGGTCCCGATATTTAATGACACATCCTTGCAAATTAACTTTTCCATTGAAAATGTGTTCAGTTTGACTTATAAAAATGGTCTTCTTTCTGGACATTAACATCTAGAAAGGTAAATTAATGTAAAGTGATTTTTTTACAGAAATGAAAATAAGTAAAATGGATGGGTGTCATAGTATTTGCATTAAAATTTCTCAGAATTTATCCACAAAACTTCATGATCAGGCCTTCTCACTGTCACTTTCTTTTAGTAGTTGTTCAAGGGTTTTCTTTTCTAAACTCAAGAAGTCACAACTTTGGGCAACATTATATTTTGTTTTTATACACTCTGAATTCTGAGCTATATAGATCTTTTTCTCATGATTGGATTTTTCTTCCTTTCTGTTAATTAAGTGTGTCATTTTATCTTCATAAAATTAAATGTAACAAATACAATCATAAAAAAAAGAGGTTGGAGCTAATGGCTCACTACTGGTGCACTGTACAGTTGCTCACAAAGTGCATTAGAATTGATTATTGTTGAGGATTACGTCATAACATCAAAACAAAATTTTATAAACAAAAAGTGCTACATCAAACAAAACAAATTAGATTTTTTAAGCGCTACAGCAAAAAAAAAAGAAAGAAAGAAAGAAAGAAAGAAAGAAAGAAAGAAAGAAAGAAAGAAAGAGAGAGAGAGAAAGAGGGAAGACAAAATACCTAGTAGCTACATACATCAGCTTTTTTCTTTCTCTTTTTGCCTACAAATACATGACACTTTTTCCAAAAGGTCACTCTCAAAAAGTACTGAGTTATGGCTTCATTAAAGTGCTACAATATCTCTGGCTTCAGAGTCACTTATGGCTTTAAAAGGTCCTTTAGTACAACCCTGGCAGGATGGTCTGGGGACAGTGGCAATGGTGTAAAGGTGGGCATGACATCTGCGAAGGGTTCCAGAGAAGATGCCCAGGTCCACTAGGTCCCAGTCCAGCTAGGTGAGTAAGTGGCTCTGAATTCTGCTGCCTCTTTACCACTTCCCGGCACCTTTGCACCTTGCTTTCTTCTTCTTGGTGAATCTAGAGTTCCATGGCAGGAGCAGAAAGTTTGGGTGGTGCAACAGCTGGATGAGATTCCATTTCCAGAAACTTAATAAAAAGTTCTGAAAAAGAACTCTTCCGCACAGATTGCTGACTTGGTATCAAAGGTGTGCTAGGGACAGATTTGGGTCCTCCTCCAAGCCAACCAGGCATCCACTTGGTAACACCTCCGCAATCTTCTTTCAACAACTGCTCCATTTCCCCCTTTTCAATGTCCAGGATCCTTCCGATTAACCGTAGCACTTCAGGACGTTTACTTTGGGGTGTGCGGAAATGACCGATAAAAAGGTTTCTCAGGAGGCCTTTGTCCACTTTTCCTTCTGTGCTGCTTGTCCTGTTCGTCAATTTCTTTGGTGTATCTCCCAGCATTTCTTGCAGGAGCTCACTTTGTTTTGTGAGTTCTCCAGTCTGTTCTTCCTTGAGGTCTAACTGTCTGGGTGCTGAATCCCACACAACATTTGCTTCATGCTGTAGTAATGATAATGCTTCTCCTTCGACTTTTTCTGCCTTTTCCTTCTGTTCTTTCTTGAACTCAGCAGGACACATAGCAGACTGCGTTCCTCCTTCCTGGGAGAGCGGGAACTGCGGTGCCTTCTCATCCCTCTGTTGGGATTCCATCCTCAACTGTTCCTGCGGGGACTCTACCTGCACGTTGGCTTGATGACTTGTAGTCGAAGATGAAACTAGCTTTTCCTCCAACAGCGTGATTTTCTTTTTCAGTTCAATCTCCCTTTTTTCCACAGCCAAAATTTCCCGGGTGTGGGAATCCTCTGATTCCAAAAGATGGCTGCGTAGTCTCTCTAGCTCCCGGTGTAGGTGTTGAACCTCGTGCTGGAGGGTCCTGTTCTCCATCTGTTTTTGCTTCAGGCACAAGATGACTTGATCTGTCTCTTGCTGAAACATAACAGTCTTCTCCTCCATTGATTCAACAGCAGTGACAAGATGACTGAACTCCCCACACTTGTCCTCTTCTTTTTCTTGCAACAGCTGCTCAAAGGCATGAGCTTTCTCCTTCATAGTCTCCAGCTGCAGGTCTTTTTCTTGCAGCATCAAGGAGAACCTCCTGTTGGTCTCCTGCAATGCTTGACACTCCATTCCCTTTCCTTTGTATGTTTCTGTTATGTTTTCATTTTCCGCTTTGAGTTTAGAAATGTCCATTTCTAAAATGAATATTCGCTCCTGTTCTTTTAGAAGTTTAATCTCAAGTTCTTCTTTGATTCCTTTCACTGACGTCTCATTTTCAGATTTCAATAAGTTGTGTTTTTCACCTCCATTTTCTACAGTAAGGCTTTCTTTAACTTTCGGTTCTCGAAGAACATCGGAATTCTCTGTTTGAGTGTCGTATCTGTCTCCAGGCAACTGAGCTTTCATTTGTCCAATGGTTTTCTGCAAATTCTTAATTTCCTCATCTTTTACTAAAAATAACTGGGCATGCGCAGCATTCATCTGCTCATATTGGTATTTCAATTCATTCATTTCCTTCTTCTGCTCCTGTAATGACTGAAGTAGGCGCATTTTACCCTGTCTTTGATCTTCAATTATCTTCTGCTGATGTTTAATTTCCTTTTCCAGATGATTATTGACGATATTCAGTTGAGATACCTCACATTCTAGTTCTGTGATACTATCCAGGGTTTCAGGCTCAGCCACAAGGACAGCTCTGTGCTGCTGTTCCCTGAGTCTTTCCAATTCTTCTTGCAGATGATTTCCTTCTTCTTTCATGGATTCAATCCTTCTGTCCTTTTCTTCTATGGTTTGCCTTAAAGTTTCATTTTCTCTTAAGACCTGAGAAAACTTATCTAAATTCTTTTGGAGTTCTGAACTTTGTTCTTTGAGTTTGTCAATAAACACTTTTTTCTCACTTATACGTTGTATCAATTGCTCCGGTTCTTCTAAACCAGATGCCAAAAGTTCCTTAGTTTCTTTTTGATCAGCAGCCATTTGCTCAATATTCTTTTTGAGGCTTGCGATTTCAAAATCCTTCTCTTGATTGAGTTGTTTCAATTTCTTGATGACAAGGTCTCCTTCATATCGTTGTTTGGATAGCTCATCTTTTATCAAAATTATGTGCTTTGTCGCTTCCTGGTTCTGAGTGTCCAGTTCTTCCAACTCAGCTATCAGCATTTTCTTTTCATTAATACTTTGATTCAGTTCTTGCTCCTTCGACTCCAAGTTAAGTTTTAAGTTATGGAATTGTACACACAAATTCACGTCTGTTGAAGCTGTACTTTTAATTACTTCATATTCACAGCTCAATGTTGACAGTGATATCTGAAGTTCTTTCATCTCTTGACTCAATAATGACTTCTCTTTTTCTAAAACTTGGACACGCAGATTCAGTTTCAGATTGTCTTCAGCCAGACGGTTATCCCGGTTTAAACCATTCAGTCTCATTATTTCCTTTTCAGCATCGGACAGGGCTTGTTGCAGCCTGAGCACTTCTTCCACCAATGAACTCAGTGGAAGAATTTTTCCCTTTTTGGCCACAGTATCACTCTGCTCCATCACAGAAGCCTGCAATTTACTACATTCCAGTTGCAAGTTCTCACACTGCTCAATTATTTGTCCCTTTTCCACACGGAGCTGCTCTTGTTCTCTGTTCGAGACGTTTCTGTCATTTTCTGCAGAAGATAATTTTTTATTGAGGTCTTTTATTTGATCCTCAAGTTCTTCTATCTCTTTCATCGACTCGGCATTTTCAGTTTGTAGAACCTGAATAGTTTTTTGCATCTCACAGGCTGTAGCCCCTGAGTCACCTTGTTGTGACTGATTTTCAAGTTCTTCAGTTCGTTCTTCGTAGTCACTTAATTCCTCTCGATGCTGGGAACTTTCCTCTGCCAGTTTCTCTTGATGTGCCTTCTGCAAAACTGGCATTTCATGTTGATGATTTTTTATGTCCTGACTTTGGTTTTCTTCAAGTACCTTAATAATATTTTGGAGTTTGCAGATTTCCCTTGGATCAGAATTAAGTGTTCCTTGTGCTTGACTAAAATGCTTCCAGGGGCCGACTTCAGATTCAAGTCTCGAAACTTGGATTGACAAGCTCTTTATTTCATGTTGTGATGAAATGACGTTGCTAAAGTGCATGTCTCCATCAGGAAGAGGTGAAAACTGACGACTGATTCCACAGCTGGATGGAGCCGGTGCAGTGGTTATTGGTATATCACCAGCTCCGGACTGTACTGATTGGGCAGGTGACTGCCATCTCCACAGGTGATCCTGTAGCACCATCTGTCTTGCTTTAGGTTGGCTGGCTTCTGTCCCTCTCCCTTGCAGTTGATGTCGGTAACCTGCAGAGGGAAGCTTTATGGGAAGCCCTGATGCTTCTTTGTGCTTTTCTTCCGGATCAGTACAATCCTTTGTAAGTCTTCCATCCGTTGATGTGAATGGAGATTGGGGAGCTTCAATTTCCTTTCTCCCACAATGAGGTAAACCAGCTTCTACCTCTTCTAAATCGTCCAGAAACGCGTCCCTGGCGAAGCTGGAGATATGGCCGGTGAGGGAAGCCAAGCTGTCCCCCACCTGACCCAAGGAGTGGCCCCAGCCGGAGCTTAGGCCCCCAAACCAGGACGACATCGCTGCAACCTCTGAGCCGCTGCAAAACCCGCTCCTCTCACCATCCACCTCTCACCATCCACCTCTCACCATCCACCTCTCTCCACGGAACGGCCTCGAGCGCGCAGGGTCGATTGTGACCTAAGCCTCGGAATTCGGGGCGCTGAGGGGCTCGCGCCCACGTCGCCTTCTGCCTGGTAACGCAGAGCCCTGGCCTGGGCTTCCACCAGGGACTCGCTGCCAGGGGCGCAGTCACCCCTGGGGGCCTCTGCTCCTTCCCTGGACTTTCCGCTGTCCCCCTTGGGTGACTCCGCCCTCAGCGTTGGTGACCTGCCCCTGCAGGGCGGGCTGCTCCTGCACCTGGACTGGCCGCCCTAACACCCTAGGATTTTCAATGTTCATGAAGAAGCCTTTTAGAGCACTGGGACCTGCAAAGCACCCCTGAAATCATGGTTTCCTACAAATGATTCCAATTTGCTGTCATAAAGAAAGTTGTATTGATCATTCTGACTACAGTCACCAATTCATTCCATACCTTAACATCCCTAACGCTATTGAAAGTCTGTCCTCCATATGCTAACTCACTCTCGTGGCTGTTATCAAAATACTGTGACTCCTTTGGCTCTTGAATGACTTGATTCTGGTGTGTTTTTTTTCCCCCCTACTTTGAAAACATGTTCTATACTCCTGATGGGTTTAATGCTTTAATGGTATTATGTCCAGACATGAATCAAGGTAGCTATAGCAATTTATAGATTATAGTAATTAAAAACTTGCATCTTTATGGGTAAAAAGGTAATTTTTTTAACCTTTTTTTTTCTTTTTTTATTGTTGGTTGTTCAAAATATTACATAGTTCTTGATATATCATATTTCACACTTTGATTCAAGTGGGTTATGAACTCCCATTTTTACCCCGTATACAGATTGCAGAATCACATCAGTTACACTTCCATTGATTTACATATTGCCATACTAGTGTCTGTTGTATTCTGCTGCCTTTCCTATCCTCTACTATCCCCCCTCCCTTCCCCTCCCCTCCCCTCTTCTGTCTCTACCCCCTCTACTGTAATTCATTTCTCCCCCTTGTATTATTTTTCCCTTTCCCCTCACTTCCTCTTGTATGTAATTTTGTATAACCCTGAGGGTCTCCTTCCATTTCCATGCAATTTCCCTTCTCTCTCCCTTTCCCTCCCACCTCTCATCCCTGTTTAATGTTGAACTTCTTCTCATGCTCTTTGTCCCTACTCTGTTCTTAGTTACTCTCCTTCTATCAAAGAAGACATTTGGCATTTGTTTTTTAGGGATTGGCTAGCTTCACTTAGCATAATCTGCTCTAATGCTATCCATTTCCCTCCAAAATATATAACTAATATTATCCCAACATCTTGCTCCTATATTAAATGCATTTTTCATAGTATCCTTTTAGTAAACTTTTTTTTGGAAAAGGGATCATCTCATTTGGATCTACAAAAAAAACTTTTCAGTGTTTGGAGGAATTTCCAGATTGATGATCAAAAGAAAATCAAAGAAGGAAGAGTATTGCCAGCCCAGCAGCTTCTACAGACACCAGTAGGCTTTATACCTCAAGCTAAAGTGAAATACATCCAAGGAAGTTTATGTTGATGAACAGATAAGCTCATATAAATATGTTTTCTCATCTTGGAAAGGCAGGTGACAGCGGCGGTCTAGGATTCCAGAAAACTGCTGACAACCCACAAGCCAAAGGAACAAGTTGGTGTCAGTGTTCTTTAATAAAAATATAAAAAGATTTGCCAAACATGTAACCATTTATTTGTACCATACATTAAATGTCTCAGTGCTAAGAAATATTCCAGAGCAATACAACTTGCTATTTCTTTTTTTGTTGTTGTTGTTTGTTTTTTGTTGTTAATAGACCTTTATTTATATATTTATATGCAGTGCTCAGAATGAACCCAGTGCCTCACATATGCCAGGCAAGTGTGCTACCACTAAGCTACAATCCTAGCCCCATTGCTATTTCAATACAGGAACTTCTATTGAAAGTTTTACCTAGTTCTTATTTAAACTTCTAGAAAAAGGATAAAAATTGATCCTATAATTCAAAACTCCCAAAACTTGTTTTAAAATTCCCCAATTTGATATTACTTTATTATGGATTAATGGACCTCCTAATTCTGGATCAGTTTTAGCAACAATCTGAAGAACCATTGTGAACATCTTCAAGGGTTCTGGATTTGCCATTTTATCAAAGTCTTGATGTCCTCCAGGAATGCCCACCAAATTTCCAGACCGCACAACCAATCTTCTCATCCCAATATCAAGAACTCTGTGTGTTACCTACTTTGTGCCTTGAAGTAAGCAACCTTGAAAACACAGAGTTTAATCACGCTAAATGATATTACTCATGTGATGGGACATAAGAGGCACATAGAGAGCTCATCCTCAACAAAATGCTGCCTATAGGAGACTCATCTGTTAGGAAAAGACATACACAGACTGAAGGTGAAAGGTTGGGAAAAATCATACCCCTCACCTGCACTAGCAAGCAGGGGTTTCCATGCTCATAGCACATAAAGCAGACTTCAAGCCAAAGTTAATCAAAAAGGATAAAGATGGAATTCAAATACTGCTCAAGGGAACCAGACACCAACAAGACATAACAATCATCAATAGATAAGCCCCAAACAATGGTGCAGCTGTGTTCATCAATCAAACTCTTCTCAAGTTCAAGAGTCAAATTGACCACAACACAATAATCATGGGTGACCTCAACACACCTCTCTCACCACTGGATAGATTTTCCAAACAAAAGTTGAATAAAGAAACTACAGATCGCAATATCACAAATAATAACTTGGATTTAACTGACATATGTAGACTATTTCAACTGGATACACTTTCTTGTCATCAGCACATGGATCCTTCTCTAAAATAGACCATATACTATGCCACAAAGCAACTCTTAGCAAATACAAAACCGTAGAGGTACTACTATATATTTTATCAGATCATATGGAATGAAATTGGAAATCAACCACATAATAAAAATAAAAAAGTTTTCATCACATGGAGACTGAACAATATGCTATTGAATGAAAAATGTGTTACAGAAGACATCAAGGAGGAGATTTAAAAATTCTCAGAGGTAAATGAGGTAAATTCTCACAGTCACAACTTATCAAAATCTCTGGGACACTATGAAAGCCATACTAAGAGGAAAACTCATTGCAGGGAGTTCATTCCTTAAAAGAAGAAAACTCAACAAATGAATGACCTCACACTACATCTCAAAGCCCAAGAAACAGAAGAACAAATCAGTAGCAAAACAGTAGAAGGCAAGAAATAATTAAAATCAGAGCATAAATCAATGAAATTGAAACAATCGAAAAAAATTTGACAAAGCCAAAAGTTGGTTCTCTGACAAAATAAATAAAATTGACAGATGCTTAACCACACTAACGAAGAGAAGGAGAGAACAAAATCAAATTACTGACATACGTGATAAAAAAGGCAATATCACAACAGACACTACAGAAATACAGAAGATAATTAGAAATTATTTAGAAACCTTATACTCCAATAAATAGAAGACATTGAAGACATCAAAAAATTTCTTAAATCATATGATCTGCCCAGATTGAGTCAGAAAGATATACAAAATGTAAACAGACCAATATCAAGTGAGGAAACAGAAGAAGCCATCAAAACACTACCAACTAAGAAAAGGCCAGGACCGGATGGATACACAGCTGAGTTCTACAAGACCTTTAAAGAAGAACTAATACCAATACTCTTCAATTTATTTCAGGAAAGAGAAAACGAGGGAGCACTTCCAAACACATTCTATGAGGCCAATATCACCCTGATTCCAAAACCAGACAAAGACACTTCAAAGAAAGAAAATTTCAGACCAATTCTCTAATGAACATAGATGCAAAAATTCTCAATAAAATTCTAGCAAATCGAATACAAAAACATCACAAAGATCATGCACCATGATCAAATGGGATTCATCCTAGGGATACAAGGTTGGTTCAACATACGGAAATCAATAAATGCAATTCACCACATCAGTGGACTCAGAGATAAGAATCCTGTGATCATCACAATAGATGTAGAAAAAGTATTTGACAAAATGCAGCACCCCTTAAGGTTTGAAACACCAGAAAAACTGGGGATAACAGGAACAGATCTCTACATCTTACAGGTTATCTACGCAAAGCCCCAGGCCAACGCCATTCTAAAAGGAGAAAAAATGAAGGCATTCCCTCTAAAATCTGGAACAAGACAGGGATGCCCTCTTTCACCACTTCTATTCAGCATAGTTCTTGAAACACTGGCCAGAGCAATTAGACGAAAAAAATTAAGGGGATATGTATAGGAAAAGAAGAACTTAAAAAAAAGCACTATTTGCTGACAACATGATTCTATAAACCTAGAAGACCCAAATAGGTCCACCAGAAAACTTCTAGAACTAGTAAATGAATTCAGCAAAGTAGAAGGATATAAAATCAACACCCATAAAAAATGGCATTTCTCTATATCCGTGACAAATCCTCTGAGAAGGAAATGAGGAAAACTACCCCATTCACAATATCCTCAAAAAAAAAAAACAATAAAAAATAAGATACTTGGGAATCAACTTAATCTAAGAGGTGAAAGATTGATACAATGAAAACTACAGAACCCTAAAGAAAGAAAGAAGACCTTAGTAGATGGAAGGATCTACCTTGTCCTTGGATAGGCAGAATTAATATTATCAAAATGACCATACTTCCAAAAGCACTATACAGATTTAATGCAATTCCCATCAAAATCCCAATGGTATTCCTCATAGAAATAGAAAAAGCAATCATGAAGTTAATCTGAAAAAATAAGAGATCCAGAATAGCTAAAGCAATCCTAAGCAGGAAGAGTGAAGCAGGTGGTATCGCTATACCAGACCTTCAATGATACTACAGAGCAACAGTAACAAACACAGCCTGGGATTGTCACCAAAACAGGCAGGTTGACCAATAGAAAAGAGGACACAGAGACTAACACACAAAATTACAATTATCTTATATTAGACAAAGGCTCCAAAAACATGCATTGGAGAAAAGATAGCCTCTTCAACATATGGTGCTGGGAAAACTGGAAATCCCTATGCAACAAAATGAAATAAACCCCTATCTCTCACCATGCATAAAACTTAACTCAAAATGGATCAAGGGCCTAGGAATTAAACCAGAGACTCTGTGTCTAATAGAAGAAAAAGTAGGCCCTAATCTCCATCATGTGGGATTAGGCCCCAACTTCCTTAATAAGACTCTTATAGCTCAAGAATTAAAACCAAGAATCAATAAATGGGATGGAATCCAACTAAAAAGTTTCCTTTCAACAAAAGAAACAATCCATGAGGTGAGCAGAGAGCCTACATCCTGGGAGCAAACTTTTACCTCCCACACATCAGATAGAGCACTAATCTCTAAGTTATACAAAGAACTCAAAAAGCTAAACACCAAAAATATAATAATAACCCAATCAACAAATGGGCCAAGGACCTGAACAGACACTTCTCAGAAGAGGATATACAATCAGTCAACAAATATATGAAAAAAAGCTCATCATCTCTAGCAATCGGAGAAATGCAAATCAAAACCACTCTAATGTATCATCTCACTCCAGTCAGAATGGCAGCTATTATGAAGACAAACAACAGTAAGTGTGGGCGGGGATGTGGGGAAAAAGGCACACTCATACATTGCTGGTGGGAGTACAAATTGGTGTGGCCAATATAGAAAGCAGTATGGAGATTCCTTGGAAAACTGGATATAGAACCACCGTTTGACCCAGCTATTCCTCTCCTTGGGCTGTACCCAAAGGACTTCAAAGCAGCATACTACAGGGACACAGCCACATCCATGTTTATAGCAGCACAATCCTCAGTAGCTAAACTGTGGAGCCAACCTAGATGCCCTTCAGTGGATGAATGGATAAAAAAAAAATGTGGCATATATACACAATGGAATATTACTCAGAATTAAAAAAGAACAAAACCATGGCTTTTGCAGGTAAATGGATGGTGTTGGAGAAGATAATGCTAAGTGAAATTAGCCAATCCCCAAAAACCAAATTCCCAATTTTTTCTCTGATATAAGGAGGTTGACTCAACATGGGAGGAGAGCATGGGAGGAATAGATGAATTCTAGATAGCGCAGAGGGGTGGGAGGGAAAGGGAGGGGGCAGGGGATTAGCAAGGATGGTGGAATGTGATGGACATCATTATACAAAGTACATGTATGAAGACGTGAACTGGTTGTCAACATACTTTATATACAAACAAAGATATAAAAATTGTGTTATATATGTTATATATGTATACTAAGAATAGTAATGCAAAAAAAAGAGTACTGTTACCTTTTGGTAGGTAGAGGGAAGTGAAAGGAGGGGAAGGCAGGGGATGTGGGAATAAGAAAGATAGTAGAATGAAACAGACATTATTACCTCATGTATGTATGTGACTGTATGACCGATGTGATTCTACAATATGTATAGTCAGAAAAATCAGAAATTATATCCCATCTATGTATGATATATCAAAGTATATGTGTGCATTCTACTGTCATGTATGACTAATTAAAACAGACAAAAAGTTAAAAGAAAAACTATAAACCTCTGGACGCAGTCTGTCTTGTCTATACTCATCCATGTGTCTACACATGTATCCATATTGAGCTTATGGGACCCAAATGTTTCTATCTGCTCACACAGATACTTTTTCTTCCCCAAGAGTTGCTGTTTGGGAGAAGGACAGAAACATTTTTCTTTCTTTCCATAGTTCTATGGACACCTTGTACATTCTTCCAAGATTGCGGATCTATTACATATGTTTTCCTCATTTCTTCCTAATTCATTATTTATTGAACACATTTCAGATTAGGCACTGTGCTGGGCCTTGGAGGTAAAAACAAAAAATAACCAAAGTTCCACAGCATGCCATACACATGCCAATGAATCATGCCAATATGTATCCTAGAAAAATAAATGTATTATTTTATATGTATATATATATATATATATGTGTGTGTGTGTGTGTGTGTGTGTATCATAGAAGCATATGTAAATCCGGATCTCACTGTAAGCATTCTGAATATTTGGGGGCAGACAAAAAGAAATGTCAGTAGTTGGCTGCTGAGAAGATGAAGACCCGGAAGCTGAAGCCTAAGCAGGGGGGTAGCCCAGGGGTCAGCTACAGCTCCCAGCCCCTGTCACCTGCGACTGGAGAAATAAGGACAGAAAGTCACTCTAATGGTATTGATGATGTACTATTTCCACATATTAATACTTAGATCCAGTGACTATTTCCATAATTGGGAAAAAGGCTTTTGCAGATACAATCACATTGTACTTAAATCAAGGATCTTGAGGTCATCCTGGATTATTCAGGCGTATGCTATATACAGTGGCGATTGTCCTCATAACAGACCAACAAAATTCACAGAGGAGAAGTCCTTGAAATGGAGGCTGAGATGGGAACGTTGCTGCCTCAGCTCAGGAAGGCCCAGAATCCCGAAGAGCTGGAAAAGGCAGGGAAGGATTGTCCCCTAGAGCTGTTGGAGGGAACGTGGCCCCGCTGAGACCTCGATTTTAGACTTCTGCCACCTGAACTGGGTGAGAATAGATCTCTTGTGGCCATTTGGTACAGCAGCCCCAGGAATTAATGTCGTGGTACTACCTGAGCTGGAACCTGAGCACACTTGTCCAGGGGGAGACAGTCGTGGCTAGGAAAGTCATCCAGTGCAGAGAGGAGGGACACCATGGCTCTTGACTGCTATCCCTAAGTCTCTCATTGACTGACATCACAGATCCGCTGCCTTAGGAACCTGGGGCACGGGGTGTGCAGAGGCCAGTCCCTGCCCTACAGAGCAGAACCACAAAGGATAAGGAACGGGTCGGAGGGCCACAGGCTCAGGATGGGCACACTGGGCGCATGCTGGATGAACACAACACAGACCACTAGGATGTTTTCATAGAGAAGACAACAATTATGCTTGATCTCAATGAATGAGCAGAATCCATCAGGGAGTAGAAGAAAGGGCTTGAGTGGGAGGGAGAACCATGAGCAAAGTCAAGTTCAGAGCCCTGTGCAACCTTTCTTCCCTAGCATTGGTGCTTCTGGTCTCCTTATGGAAAACAAATACGAACAGGGAACAATTGCTAGGGGCAGACACCCAATCTCCTTCAGGGTAGTTGGCCTAATAATTGATGCTGGGTCTAAGCTGAGGAATTTGCCATCTTGGGCTCAGGACAGAGAGGAAGGAGGAAATCTCACCAGGGAAGTCAAGTCTTCAACTACACTCTTCAAATCAGTTTAACAGAGAGGGCCATGTTGAGGCTGTATTAGGTGGTGGCTAATCCATGACCAAGGGGTGCTATGATTCTATTTGGCTTTTCACACTGAGTGTATGTGTATTTCACACCTGGTGTTTAAGGAGCCCAGTGGAGGTGAAATGAGAAGCAAGGTTTCCAATCCGTTGCCTGATTCCCCCTAAAGAATTTATTTCTTAGTTCATTTGAGACATTTACAGCTAAATGTCCATCACCCAGTTGAAGAATGTTTCTGAAATTCAAATGAAATATCTAGGCATGTGATCGGTCGTGATAAGTCATGAGGTGGTAATTTTAAACATGGGGTTGGGTGAGCTCATCCACGGAGATAATGGATGATAAGGACGGAGGACAGAGTGCTTCAGGGAACCACCAGCAAGAGACATGTTGCCATGGCTCTAGGACCTTCCACTCTGTCCATGATTCATTGATCTCCTGCAACAACAGGGGTCCTCCCACCTTACCTTAGGCTGAGCCAAAGTTATCAAGAGAAGCTTCATTTAAAAACATGAGATAGCCTTTACTGCAATGCCTATTCTACCAAGCATTAGAGTGGGTCAGAAATGACACTGCAAATTCATCAGAGCTGTGTAACACTTTTTCTTTTTTAAGTCCAACAATTCCACCTGGATTTCAACAGACACAAAAGGAAAAGGTGCTCTCACCTCACTTGGCTTACACCTCCTGCAAATATAACTCGATCTTTAAAAGCTCTACTTTATGTTTCTTGTCTATTTTTATCCTTCAAATCCTCACTCAAACAAAAAATACAGGGATATTTTCTTATTTTAGCTCCTTTTTGAAATGACCTTGAAAGGCTCAAAGAAGATTGTACAATCATTTCTTTACTTGGGATCTGGGTAGGAGAGGAGGAAAGTGCTGGCCTGTCAACCAAACAGCACTGGATGGTTACAGATGAGGGCAGCCCTCCCCAGGGGACAGGCTGTATCCAGGCAGACGCTGGCAGCCCTACTGCCAGAGCCCAGAGGAAGGATGTGCTGCAGATAAAATGCAAAACAACTGGCTTCCGGGCTGCAAGCCTGATCAAGGAGAAAAACTGTACCCTTTACTGGAAGCACACCATCCTCCTCTCCAGCTCTCCAAAGCCTGTCGTTTCTTCAAGAAAAGACCAAATATAGGGCTGGTTTCGGTAAAGGAACACTGTCCTACAGGGGGCCTTTGACCTTTCAAAGCACTGATCAAATTCCACTTCTGAAGATAGAATCGGCTTTAAGGATTTAAAGGTGATAGGATTATTTTTCCCTTCACTGATTTATTTTAAATGATGCTTGTAAAGCATCTCAAGTAAATTTGACTGAGAACACTCCCCCCACCCCCTGGCATTTGGAATGATGAATTTAGCTTCAATATCTAAAATTCTGTAATAACTATGATCTTAAAGACAAAAAAGGACTTTATGGAGCATCTAGTCTAATGTCATCCTCTCCCCCTAGCAGGAAGAAAGTTCTCTTGCAACATTCCTGGAAACTGCATCCTGAGTAAAACAGGGGAAAGGAAGCCCATTAACGATCAAGATAGAAGACAGCTCATCTCTGTCAAAGCTCTAGTTGTCAGAAAACTCATGGCCTGTCTCCCACGCCAGCCCCAGCGTTCTCAGATCCCACCTGTTCTTTCACAAGAGATCTTTTCATCTATTCCAAGAACACTTCTGGTTTTAGAGAAGCATGGCATCCATAGTTGCTCAAGGATTATTCAGGATATGCCATGCTGTGGAATTAACCGAAATCATCCTGTAGTATGGCTCTTGTTCAATAAATGTGAGCATTTCTCTAATAATAATCTCTGAAATTAGAGTATGGATTGCAACTTTAAAGGGACTTTAAAAATTCTCCAGGAGTGTCCATTAAGAGAGGAAGAGAGCAGCCCGGGAGGCCCAGGCAGCAGGATCATGAGTTCAAAGCCAGCTTCAGCAAAAGTTAGATGCTAAGCAGCTCAGTGAGACCCTCTCACTAAATAAAATACCAAATAGGGTTGGGGATGGGGCTCAGGGTCAAGTGCCCCTGAGATCAATCCCTGGTATCCACCCCCCCAATAAAAAGAGGAGAATATTGTGATCCACACTTCTCATATGAAAATATTTTCTCATTCAACAAATGGCAATCGCATAGTAGGTGCTGTTCTAGCTATCCTGGTGGGCGCCAAGAGGCTGGGTAAGACTTCTGCTCAAGTGCCCTCCCTCTGAGAGGGAGGCTCAGGACATCATCTACACATCTTCAGACAGCAGATCCTATGGTCTTCCAACCACGTTACTTACCCGGACTCTCCAGAAATAGAGGGTAATAGCTCCAAGTAGCTGGAGCGTCATGGTCCTGGGCAGTGTGAGGCTAAGTGAGAGACAAAAACCTCCACCTCCACCAGTCCAGTTTTCAGGGACTCACTCTTAAGTAGGAATTTGCAGTCAATAATTACCCCATATGTAATCTGGGATGTAGCTGATGGGTAGAGTGCTTGCCTAGCATGCACAAGGCCCTGGGTTCCACCCCCACCCCCCACCCCCGGGGCCACAGCAAAAAAAAAAAAAAAAATAGAAGACAGAAGCCAAACATAAAAAGAAACCACATCCCCCCCCAAAAAAATGTTCAACAGGAAGGACACAGATAAAAATAGAATAGACTTTAAAAATCCAACATTATATTAGAAAAATTAAAAATCTATTGCATCAGTAGCCTCAGAGATAAAACATATTACCTAAATGAGGTAAAAGTGGGCTGCCCCAAAAATGACTACTAGGATAACAACCATAAGAGATGTTAAGAATTAAAAATGAGAAAAAAAATGTAAACTTGAAGAAATCCCCCAGAAAATACAACCAAAATATAAAGAAATGGGCCGCTCAGCCCCTTTCCACTGTAGAACAAGAAAGAAAAATATTATACAATCTTTAAAAATATCTAGTTTTCAAACTTTGACAGAAGTGTGAAGTGTGCAAATGTAAAATTTGAATGAGCAAAGTGATCAGCAATATCAGAATACTCATCTCTCTGAAAAATTGTGTGTGTGCACACACACACAAACACACAGGCGTACACTTTCCGGGGGATGAAACCCCAGAGCCTTAAGCTGATAAACAAGTGCTCTACCCCTGAGCTGCATCCCCAACCCTTTGGATTTTCAAAATTTTGAGTTTAATAGTCCCTAAATAGTCCAGGCTGTGCTCTACCTTACAGTCCTACCTCAGGCCTCCAAGTCCCTGGGACTACAATGTGCCACCATATCCAGCTTTTCTGAAGAACTTTTTTTTTTTAAATGAAATCTCAACTGTATAGTATTTGGGGGCTTTCTTTTTTCTCTTATAGGTAGATTAGAGAGAAATTTTGTTTTAATGAGAGTGTATTTGTTTTCAGTGGTATAAGTACATATTTTATACCATTTGCAGATGGCAACATTTAAATGAGACCAATCGACTTTAAAAATGTGAACTGTGACAGGTGAGAACATAGTGAATTCATTTGGACTTTCAAAAAGGAGGAAGACCGTTCTCTATTTTAAAAGCCAGAGATATACATGCAGAATCAAAATGTAATGTGCAAACAGCTGTAGGTATGAGATGTTCAGGGAACAAGTAGGGGAATCTAAACACAGGCTTGGTAAAGATGTCAAGAGGATTTGTAATTGAGTGCAGACTAGACAGCAGCATCCTGAGAAATTGACTTCCCAGAGCAGACATGCCTTGCAGTGTCTCTGTGGGTTAATATCAGCAAGGGTCCTAGTGGACACTCAAAGGGTGCATCTGAAGCCCCCTGTCAGTTTCACAAGCAGCATCCAGGATGTGACCATAATATTCATTAATCTACACATGATTTTTTCCACTAGAAAATCCTAAAACTTATCTTAATTCAGCAGATCACACCACTGAATAAGTGACCGAGCTCAAATAGCTGTATGTCTTGGGAATATAAAGAACAACCTGAAGAGCTCAGAAACAGAACCAAATACACATGAAGGCGTTGCTCCTGATGTAGAGCTGGGGACAACAACTCACCACACCAGTGACGCTGATGACACAGCAGTCTTTCCAACTGAAGAAATAAAATTATCTCTCCCCATATTCAAAAAGAGATCCTAGCTTTTCACTACATAAATGTGAATAAGCAAAGATCAAGATTTTACATGATATGGGAAGAGAAAACCTTTACTACATAACTAGATGGGAGGAATTTCTTATGACACAAAAAAACATGAGAAAAAAAGATAAAATTTTTTTATTATTAGTTGTTCAAAACATTACAAAGCTCTTGACATATCATATTTCATACATTTGATTCAAGCGGATTATGAACTCCCATTTTTCCCCATATACAGATTGCAGAATCACATCGGTTACACATCCACTTTTTTACATACTGCCATATTAGTATCTGTTGTGTTCTGCTGCCTTTCCTATCCTCTACTATCCCCCCCCTCCCCTCCCCTCCCCTCCCATCTTCTCTCTCTACCCCCTCTACTGTAATTCATTTCTCTCTCTTGTTTTTTTCCCTTTCCCCTCACTTCCTCTTATATGTAATTTTGTATAACAATGAGGGTCTCCTTCCATTGCCATGCAATTTCCCTTCTCTCTCCCTTTCCCTCCCCCCTCTCGTCCCTGTTTAATGGTGATCTTCTTCTCATGCTCTTCCTCCCTGCTCTGTTCTTAGTTGCCCTCCTTATATCAAAGAAGACATTTGGCATTTGTTTTTTAGGGATTGGCTGGCTTCACTTAGCATAATCTGCTCTAATGCCATCCATTTCCCTGCAAATGTCATGATTTTATCATTTTTTAGTGCTGAGTAATACTCCATTGTGTATAAATGCCACATTTTTTTTTAACTGTTCATCTATGGAAGGGTTTCTAGGTTGGTTCCACAGTCTAGCTATTGTGAATTGTGCTGCTATGAACATCGATGTAGCAGTACCCCTATAGTACGCTCTTTTAAGGTCTTTAGGGAATAGTCTGAGAAGGGCAATAGCTGGGTCAAATGGTGGTTCCATTCCCAGCTTTCCCAGGAATCTCCATACTGCTTTCCAAATTGGCCACACCAATTTGCAGTCCCACCAGCAATGTACAAGTGTACCCTTTTCCCCACATCTCCCTAGCACTTGTTGTTGTTTGACTTCATAATGGCTGCCAATCTTACTGGAGTGAGATGGTATCTTAGGGTGGTTTTGATTTGCATTTCTCTGACTGCTAGAGATGGTGAGCATTTTTTCATGTACTTGTTGATTGATTGTATGTCCTCCTCTGAGAAGTGTCTGATCAGGTCCTTGGCCCATTTGTTGATTGGGTCATTTGATTTCTTCTTGTTTAATTTTTTTGAGTTCTTTGTATACTCTGGATATTAGGGCTCTATCTGAAGTGTGAGGAGTAAGATTTGTTCCCAGGGTGTAGGCTCCCTATTTACCTCTCTTATTGTTTCTCTTGCTGAGAAAAAACTTTTTAGTTTGAGTAAGTCCCATTTGTTGATTCTTGTTATTAACTCTTGTGCTATGGGTGTCCTATTAAGGAGTTTGGAGCCTGACCCCACAATATGTAGACTGGAGCCAACTTTTTCTTCTATCAGACGCCGTGTCTCTGATTTGATATCAAGCTCCTTGATCCATTTTGAGTTAACTTTTGTGCATGGCAAGAGAAAGGGATTCAGATTCATTTTGTTGCATATGGATTTCCAGTTTTCCCAGCACCATTTGTTGAAGATGCAAATTTATATGTGAAAGTCTTGACATCCACTGACTCCAAAAAACATTTTCCTAACCAACCGCCTACAATTTTTTAATTATCTAGACATGTTCCCAATAATATGTCATTCCAAGTTAACGCCTATCCAAATTACAATGCTGTGGTTTCTGCTAAAGTTTAGTGATTTAATAAAATCAAATACCCATATACTGAGCATGCACTAATGGTCTCTCAGAAAGTGTGCATTTGCTATAGAATATTGAAGATCAAAACAGAGGGGCAAGGGAACTGAACAAGAATTGATATTGAGGAATCATTTTTTTCTATGACTAATGAACTTTGTAATTCATTTATACTGGAAAAAAAACAGAGGGGCAAAGAAGGAAGAAGGAGAACAAAAAAACATGAATTATTTTCTCTCTTGCTCTCCCCTCCCTGTCTGTGTTGTCTCCTTGAGAGTTCCAGGATGAGATCACTCTTCCCATACCTTCCTACTTATTGGTTGGCCTTGGGTGGGTCTATCTGTTTCTAAGTCATTAGCTGGAATGCTGGGGTGATATTGAGGGGTGTCAGACCTGTCAATCACAGCAGCCATGTGGGAGGTCCTTAAAGGGCTCCTACAATGTCGGGGTGCCTTTTTTGTTTTTATTTTTATAAGAAAGAAATGTTTTACAAAAAAGATGCTTTTTGATCCTCTTTAAAAATCATCAAACTGCAGTATGACTCCATGGTTTTTCTGGATTTGTTTGGAACTGTCATAAGGGGAAAGAGATTTCACCTGGGGAATTGTTTTCAATGCTTCTAAGGTCTTATAATAAGGCACACACATAGGTTAAACATTTCATTGAAGACAGATGAGTCTGTAGCAACACCCCCACCCTCACACATACTCAGAAAAGCATACTGCCATCTGTATTAGTCATTTTGTAACTTCATATTTTAAAGTTTGTTTGTAATGTTTTCCTAAAGCTATGCAAGTCGGAACTGCATAATTTTTGACTGCCCAGTGAAGAACTTTCAGTAATTATTTCAAACTAATTGATCCAAAGGATATATTTCTGCTATAGATTTTTATAGTTTTACAGTTAAGTTTTCTGCATCAGCACAACAAGAGATCCCAAGAATCTGACAAGGATCTCAAATATCAGAACAATTTGTTGGCACCAGCAAAGGGTAATATTTCTGGTATGGTTTAGCTATTAGGTGTCCCCAAAAGCTTATGTGTGAGACAGTTCAAGAAAGTTTAAAGGTAAAATGAATGGGAAAAATTGCAGCAAAATAACCGGGGGGTGACAAGCAACTTGTGTAGACTGATACAGCAGGAGTGGGAGCCGTTTATTGTAGGACAGGAGGGGTATATATACATTCCATACAGCTTATCTTAATTAACACAAACTAGATACAGCAGTCAACCAATAAGGAATCTCCACACTTAATGGCTCCCTGGTGTTACTTCACAAACCACTCCCTCTGGCAAAATGCCAGGCACCATCTTGACTTGTTTACAGACCCTAACATTATTGGCTTGGTATTGTGACATTTTGTACCCTCCCCTTCTGCTTGTAGCAGATTATTTATGGTATTTGTGTAAAAACCTCTGTGGTCGTTATTTAAATTAAACAAAAGGGGGAAATGTTAGGGTCTGTAAACAAGCAGGAAGAGAAGCCCAGGACAAACCAGCCTGCTCACCTTGACATGGGCTCACAGCCTCCAGGACTATGAGAATAAATCCTGTGGTTTAAGCCACCCACCCCTGGTAATTTGTTATGGCAGTCCTGCAAGCTCACCCCCAACTGAAAGTCGACTTGTGTTTACTCCAGCGTTTTCAGTTTCAACCTCCCTTTTTCTCTCCTCAGCTGCTCAAAACAACCAAGGTTCACCACACCAATGCTTCTCACAATAGGGCCACAGACTTCCCATCTCTGAACTCAATGAGGGCCAGCCACCAAGATAAGACAGTGATCCTCAACCATGAAATGATTCCATATTTTATAATCCTTTCTACCCTGTCCCCAAGTAACATCAAATGGGTTTGGGGGGATATTCCCACTAAGTGGCCACCAGCTGACCATGTTGATGCCCTCATCCATAGACTAAATTCCAACATACACACTGTGTGCACTCATCAGACATGTGCTCAGAGATACCTACCGAGGCCCAGACATGTCTGGGGCATCTAATAGCAATGGTACCCTTCATAACACAAATGTGCCTTCATAACACAAAAAATCTAGTGAACTAAGCTCTGATATGTGCTTAAAAGTGATTAAGACAAAAGGATTTCATTTCCCAAGGAATTGGTTGGACAACTTAAATATTGGTTTTGGTGGCTAAAATAGGCAAGTTTAATCCAAAGGAAGTTCAGATAAGAAAACATGGCAATAGACCTCAAGTTCACAATATTCTCCAGTTCTGAGTATTTCAGCCCGAACTCTTCAATAACCACTTTTGCTCTGCTCTGGTTCCTGCATTGATTAAATACATTTTATGTATATGTGAATAAGTTTTTTCAGGCTGTTTATGAATTCAAAGACTTTACTGGGATCTAGAAGCCCCAGCCCCAGACACTCCAAGGGCAGGGCTCAAACATCAAATGACTGAACATTTCCCATATCTTCCAGAGGTAGCTACAAATAGTTTCAGTTGACACCATCGAAAAAATTAGAAAGGGACTTTAAGATTCTCACATCCCTGTTTTAAATGCCATCATTAAATATATTGGGAACATGAGTATGGACTATGTCTAAAAGTAGACTGGAGTATCTCCTATTCTCAACTGCTTCTTGGGTCATGTAATTTAAAGCCATAATTGTCTTGGGTCAAATAATTAAGAACAAAGTAGCTGTAGAACAAGGAAAATTTTATTTTTCAGAAACATTTTTAAATCTGTTAATCTATATTCATACAAGTAAGATGTCATATAAATTATTTCCAATCATATTCTATTGCTTGTCTCAATTTTCAAAAGAACAGTATTTTCTTTTTGGATATTAAAATAGTTACTTTATTACAAAGATAATTAACTTGATGAATAGGGTAAAACTTTCACATAAGAACTAAAGGATGGAATAAAGACTATTTAGTCTATACACAGTTTCATCATGTGATTATGGAAATTCCGATTTGTTTATAATTCTGGAAATGCTCTGTGTGAATCCGGTTCTCAGACTTTGCAAAGACCATCTTTTTATAGTATCTCACCAATACAAACTTTAAAATAGTATATATTTTAGCGATGACTTTTAAATGTGAATTGTTATTCACTACCATGGATTAGTTCTGTTACTAGAATTTACTTAAAACAGATTCAATTAAGCGTCAACTTAGGATTTTTTTATAATAGACTTATAAAAAATTAAAGACTCTTCTTCAATTGTAAGCAGCTGGTGCTGGTGCAAGGAAGTGATTTCACTGATGTTTAGCATGCAGGTGTGTCTCACGGCTGGGCTGGTGGTGGTCACATCAACCTATGGGCAGGATGAAGTCTCAGAGAACCGCATTCGCAGAGTCGTAGGGGACTGTCCACCTCTAAGGGCAAATTTAAAGCCATAAGTGTCCTGGGTTAAATAATTTTCAGCCTTTTTTTTACAAAGTCTTTTTGGCACTACATTAAAAAGCCAAAACTAGTACTTTCTTTTCTTTTCTGAGTGCTTGAGACTTAAAAGGTAAATCCCATGTCCCTACCCTAAAAGAGCTTGAAAATCAAATGAATAAAAAGTTGAAACTGAGAAAAAATTAAAAGAAAAGTAAAAGCTGACATATATAGCTACTAGGTATCTTGTCTTCCCTTTTTATTTTTGTAAATTAAGATCAAAGATAAATCAAAAGTTTCTAGCTTAAGTTAGATGAAATCAGATAAGAGGAAAAAGTAGATTATATAGCAAATATTTCTGACATCTGTAATTTCTAAAACCATTAAGAACATTTCTATTAAAATTAATTTAATTTTATTAAAATTTATTTGTAAATTATTTCATTAATATGAAATAATTTGATTTATATTAAATTCTATGTAAATTAAACTAATATTATTAAATTGTATTAAATTCATTTAAATAAAATTTAATAAATTTTAAATAAAAATTAGATCATAGTTTAATATAAATTAAATTTATTAGCTTAATAATGTTAATGAAATAAATTCAAATTAAATAATATTCATTAAAAATAAATTTAAGTTAAATCAATTTTTACTGAATTATCATTTAATTTTTATTAAATTTTATTTAAATTAATTTTATCAAAAATGTTCTTAATGGTTTTAGAAATTACAGGTGTCAGAGAAGTGTTTCTTATATAATCTGCTTTTTCTCTTCTCTGACTTCTCCTAACTTCAGCTAAAAACTTTGATTTATCTTTTACCTTAATTTACAAAAATGAAAAATGTTTTTCTAAGTATTTCAGCTTTTAAAACATTATATGATTTTATTTCTCCTGATTTCTCCTCCCCGCTGTTTTGTGATCAAATGATTTTAAAAATGTGTTTATAAGCATTATTTTAGAGCCCAAAAAATACGTAAACGGTCCCGATATTTAATGACACATCCTTGCAAATTAACTTTTCCATTGAAAATGTGTTCAGTTTGACTTATAAAAATGGTCTTCTTTCTGGACATTAACATCTAGAAAGGTAAATTAATGTAAAGTGATTTTTTTACAGAAATGAAAATAAGTAAAATGGATGGGTGTCATAGTATTTGCATTAAAATTTCTCAGAATTTATCCACAAAACTTCATGATCAGGCCTTCTCACTGTCACTTTCTTTTAGTAGTTGTTCAAGGGTTTTCTTTTCTAAACTCAAGAAGTCACAACTTTGGGCAACATTATATTTTGTTTTTATACACTCTGAATTCTGAGCTATATAGATCTTTTTCTCATGATTGGATTTTTCTTCCTTTCTGTTAATTAAGTGTGTCATTTTATCTTCATAAAATTAAATGTAACAAATACAATCATAAAAAAAAGAGGTTGGAGCTAATGGCTCACTACTGGTGCACTGTACAGTTGCTCACAAAGTGCATTAGAATTGATTATTGTTGAGGATTACATCATAACATCAAAACAAAATTTTATAAACAAAAAGTGCTACATCAAACAAAACAAATTAGATTTTTTAAGCGCTACAGCAAAAAAAAAAGAAAGAAAGAAAGAAAGAAAGAAAGAAAGAAAGAAAGAAAGAAGAGAGAGAAAGAGGGAAGACAAAATACCTAGTAGCTACATACATCAGCTTTTTTCTTTCTCTTTTTGCCTACAAATACATGACACTTTTTCCAAAAGGTCACTCTCAAAAAGTACTGAGTTATGGCTTCATTAAAGTGCTACAATATCTCTGGCTTCAGAGTCACTTATGGCTTTAAAAGGTCCTTTAGTACAACCCTGGCAGGATGGTCTGGGGACAGTGGCAATGGTGTAAAGGTGGGCATGACATCTGCGAAGGGTTCCAGAGAAGATGCCCAGGTCCACTAGGTCCCAGTCCAGCTAGGTGAGTAAGTGGCTCTGAATTCTGCTGCCTCTTTACCACTTCCCGGCACCTTTGCACCTTGCTTTCTTCTTCTTGGTGAATCTAGAGTTCCATGGCAGGAGCAGAAAGTTTGGGTGGTGCAACAGCTGGATGAGATTCCATTTCCAGAAACTTAATAAAAAGTTCTGAAAAAGAACTCTTCCGCACAGATTGCTGACTTGGTATCAAAGGTGTGCTAGGGACAGATTTGGGTCCTCCTCCAAGCCAACCAGGCATCCACTTGGTAACACCTCCGCAATCTTCTTTCAACAACTGCTCCATTTCCCCCTTTTCAATGTCCAGGATCCTTCCGATTAACCGTAGCACTTCAGGACGTTTACTTTGGGGTGTGCGGAAATGACCGATAAAAAGGTTTCTCAGGAGGCCTTTGTCCACTTTTCCTTCTGTGCTGCTTGTCCTGTTCGTCAATTTCTTTGGTGTATCTCCCAGCATTTCTTGCAGGAGCTCACTTTGTTTTGTGAGTTCTCCAGTCTGTTCTTCCTTGAGGTCTAACTGTCTGGGTGCTGAATCCCACACAACATTTGCTTCATGCTGTAGTAATGATAATGCTTCTCCTTCGACTTTTTCTGCCTTTTCCTTCTGTTCTTTCTTGAACTCAGCAGGACACATAGCAGACTGCGTTCCTCCTTCCTGGGAGAGCGGGAACTGCGGTGCCTTCTCATCCCTCTGTTGGGATTCCATCCTCAACTGTTCCTGCGGGGACTCTACCTGCACGTTGGCTTGATGACTTGTAGTCGAAGATGAAACTAGCTTTTCCTCCAACAGCGTGATTTTCTTTTTCAGTTCAATCTCCCTTTTTTCCACAGCCAAAATTTCCCGGGTGTGGGAATCCTCTGATTCCAAAAGATGGCTGCGTAGTCTCTCTAGCTCCCGGTGTAGGTGTTGAACCTCGTGCTGGAGGGTCCTGTTCTCCATCTGTTTTTGCTTCAGGCACAAGATGACTTGATCTGTCTCTTGCTGAAACATAACAGTCTTCTCCTCCATTGATTCAACAGCAGTGACAAGATGACTGAACTCCCCACACTTGTCCTCTTCTTTTTCTTGCAACAGCTGCTCAAAGGCATGAGCTTTCTCCTTCATAGTCTCCAGCTGCAGGTCTTTTTCTTGCAGCATCAAGGAGAACCTCCTGTTGGTCTCCTGCAATGCTTGACACTCCATTCCCTTTCCTTTGTATGTTTCTGTTATGTTTTCATTTTCCGCTTTGAGTTTAGAAATGTCCATTTCTAAAATGAATATTCGCTCCTGTTCTTTTAGAAGTTTAATCTCAAGTTCTTCTTTGATTCCTTTCACTGACGTCTCATTTTCAGATTTCAATAAGTTGTGTTTTTCACCTCCATTTTCTACAGTAAGGCTTTCTTTAACTTTCGGTTCTCGAAGAACATCGGAATTCTCTGTTTGAGTGTCGTATCTGTCTCCAGGCAACTGAGCTTTCATTTGTCCAATGGTTTTCTGCAAATTCTTAATTTCCTCATCTTTTACTAAAAATAACTGGGCATGCGCAGCATTCATCTGCTCATATTGGTATTTCAATTCATTCATTTCCTTCTTCTGCTCCTGTAATGACTGAAGTAGGCGCATTTTACCCTGTCTTTGATCTTCAATTATCTTCTGCTGATGTTTAATTTCCTTTTCCAGATGATTATTGACGATATTCAGTTGAGATACCTCACATTCTAGTTCTGTGATACTATCCAGGGTTTCAGGCTCAGCCACAAGGACAGCTCTGTGCTGCTGTTCCCTGAGTCTTTCCAATTCTTCTTGCAGATGATTTCCTTCTTCTTTCATGGATTCAATCCTTCTGTCCTTTTCTTCTATGGTTTGCCTTAAAGTTTCATTTTCTCTTAAGACCTGAGAAAACTTATCTAAATTCTTTTGGAGTTCTGAACTTTGTTCTTTGAGTTTGTCAATAAACACTTTTTTCTCACTTATACGTTGTATCAATTGCTCCGGTTCTTCTAAACCAGATGCCAAAAGTTCCTTAGTTTCTTTTTGATCAGCAGCCATTTGCTCAATATTCTTTTTGAGGCTTGCGATTTCAAAATCCTTCTCTTGATTGAGTTGTTTCAATTTCTTGATGACAAGGTCTCCTTCATATCGTTGTTTGGATAGCTCATCTTTTATCAAAATTATGTGCTTTGTCGCTTCCTGGTTCTGAGTGTCCAGTTCTTCCAACTCAGCTATCAGCATTTTCTTTTCATTAATACTTTGATTCAGTTCTTGCTCCTTCGACTCCAAGTTAAGTTTTAAGTTATGGAATTGTACACACAAATTCACGTCTGTTGAAGCTGTACTTTTAATTACTTCATATTCACAGCTCAATGTTGACAGTGATATCTGAAGTTCTTTCATCTCTTGACTCAATAATGACTTCTCTTTTTCTAAAACTTGGACACGCAGATTCAGTTTCAGATTGTCTTCAGCCAGACGGTTATCCCGGTTTAAACCATTCAGTCTCATTATTTCCTTTTCAGCATCGGACAGGGCTTGTTGCAGCCTGAGCACTTCTTCCACCAATGAACTCAGTGGAAGAATTTTTCCCTTTTTGGCCACAGTATCACTCTGCTCCATCACAGAAGCCTGCAATTTACTACATTCCAGTTGCAAGTTCTCACACTGCTCAATTATTTGTCCCTTTTCCACACGGAGCTGCTCTTGTTCTCTGTTCGAGACGTTTCTGTCATTTTCTGCAGAAGATAATTTTTTATTGAGGTCTTTTATTTGATCCTCAAGTTCTTCTATCTCTTTCATCGACTCGGCATTTTCAGTTTGTAGAACCTGAATAGTTTTTTGCATCTCACAGGCTGTAGCCCCTGAGTCACCTTGTTGTGACTGATTTTCAAGTTCTTCAGTTCGTTCTTCGTAGTCACTTAATTCCTCTCGATGCTGGGAACTTTCCTCTGCCAGTTTCTCTTGATGTGCCTTCTGCAAAACTGGCATTTCATGTTGATGATTTTTTATGTCCTGACTTTGGTTTTCTTCAAGTACCTTAATAATATTTTGGAGTTTGCAGATTTCCCTTGGATCAGAATTAAGTGTTCCTTGTGCTTGACCAATATGCTTCCAGGGGCCGACTTCAGATTCAAGTCTCGAAACTTGGATTGACAAGCTCTTTATTTCATGTTGTGATGAAATGACGTTGCTAAAGTGCATGTCTCCATCAGGAAGAGGTGAAAACTGACGACTGATTCCACAGCTGGATGGAGCCGGTGCAGTGGTTATTGGTATATCACCAGCTCCGGACTGTACTGATTGGGCAGGTGACTGCCATCTCCACAGGTGATCCTGTAGCACCATCTGTCTTGCTTTAGGTTGGCTGGCTTCTGTCCCTCTCCCTTGCAGTTGATGTCGGTAACCTGCAGAGGGAAGCTTTATGGGAAGCCCTGATGCTTCTTCGTGCTTTTCTTCCGGATCAGTACAATCCTTTGTAAGTCTTCCATCCGTTGATGTGAATGGAGATTGGGGAGCTTCAATTTCCTTTCTCCCACAGTGAGGTAAACCAGCTTCTACCTCTTCTAAATCGTCCAGAAACGCGTCCCTGGCGAAGCTGGAGATATGGCCGGTGAGGGAAGCCAAGCTGTCCCCCACCTGACCCAAGGAGTGGCCCCAGCCGGAGCTTAGGCCCCCAAACCAGGACGACATCGCTGCAACCTCTGAGCCGCTGCAAAACCCGCTCCTCTCACCATCCACCTCTCACCATCCACCTCTCACCATCCACCTCTCACCATCCACCTCTCTCCACGGAACGGCCTCGAGCGCGCAGGGTCGATTGTGACCTAAGCCTCGGAATTCGGGGCGCTGCGGGGCTCGCGCCCACGTCGCCTTCTGCCTGGTAACGCAGAGCCCTGGCCTGGGCTTCCACCAGGGACTCGCTGCCAGGGGCGCAGTCACCCCTGGGGGCCTCTGCTCCTTCCCTGGACTTTCCGCTGTCCCCCTTGGGTGACTCCGCCCTCAGCGTTGGTGACCTGCCCCTGCAGGGCGGGCTGCTCCTGCACCTGGACTGGCCGCCCTAACACCCTAGGATTTTCAATGTTCATGAAGAAGCCTTTTAGAGCACTGGGACCTGCAAAGCACCCCTGAAATCATGGTTTCCTACAAATGATTCCAATTTGCTGTCATAAAGAAAGTTGTATTGATCATTCTGACTACAGTCACCAATTCATTCCATACCTTAACATCCCTAACGCTATTGAAAGTCTGTCCTCCATATGCTAACTCACTCTCGTGGCTGTTATCAAAATACTGTGACTCCTTTGGCTCTTGAATGACTTGATTCTGGTGTGTTTTTTTTTCCCCTACTTTGAAAACATGTTCTATACTCCTGATGGGTTTAATGCTTTAATGGTATTATGTCCAGACATGAATCAAGGTAGCTATAGCAATTTATAGATTATAGTAATTAAAAACTTGCATCTTTATGGGTAAAAAGGTAATTTTTTTAACCTTTTTTTTTCTTTTTTTATTGTTGGTTGTTCAAAATATTACATAGTTCTTGATATATCATATTTCACACTTTGATTCAAGTGGGTTATGAACTCCAATTTTTACCCCTTATACAGATTGCAGAATCACATCAGTTACACTTCCATTGATTTACATATTGCCATACTAGTGTCTGTTGTATTCTGCTGCCTTTCCTATCCTCTACTATCCCCCCTCCCTTCCCCTCCCCTCCCCTCTTCTGTCTCTACCCCCTCTACTGTAATTCATTTCTCCCCCTTGTATTATTTTTCCCTTTCCCCTCACTTCCTCTTGTATGTAATTTTGTATAACCCTGAGGGTCTCCTTCCATTTCCATGCAATTTCCCTTCTCTCTCCCTTTCCCTCCCACCTCTCAGCCCTGTTTAATGTTAAACTTCTTCTCATGCTCTTCGTCCCTACTCTGTTCTTAGTTACTCTCCTATCAAAGAAGACATTTGGCATTTGTTTTTTAGGGCTTGGCTAGCTTCACTTAGCATAATCTGCTCTAATGCCATCCATTTCCCTCCAAAATATATAACTAATATTATCCCAACATCTTGCTCCTATATTAAATGCATTTTTCATAGTATCCTTTTAGTAAACTTTTTTTGGAAAAGGGATCATCTCATTTGGATCTACAAAAAAAAACTTTTCAGTGTTTGGAGGAATTTCCAGATTGATGATCAAAAGAAAATCAAAGAAGGAAGAGTATTGCCAGCCCAGCAGCTTCTACAGACACCAATAGGCTTTATACCTCAAGCTAAAGTGAAATACATCCAAGGAAGTTTATGTTGATGAACAGATAAGCTCATATAAATATGTTTTCTCATCTTGGAAAGGCAGGTGACAGCGGCGGTCTAGGATTCCAGAAAACTGCTGACAACCCACAAGCCAAAGGAACAAGTTGGTGTCAGTGTTCTTTAATAAAAATATAAAAAGATTTGCCAAACATGTAACCATTTATTTGTACCATACATTAAATGTCTCAGTGCTAAGAAATATTCCAGAGCACATACAACTTGCTATTTCTTTTTTTGTTGTTGTTGTTTGTTTTTTGTTGTTAATAGACCTTTATTTATATATTTATATGCAGTGCTCAGAATGAACCCAGTGCCTCACATATGCCAGGCAAGTGTGCTACCAGTAAGCTACAATCCTAGCCCCATTGCTATTTCAATACAGGAACTTCTATTGAAAGTTTTACCTAGTTCTTATTTAAACTTCTAGAAAAAGGATAAAAATTGATCCTATAATTCAAAACTCCCAAAACTTGTTTTAAAATTCCCCAATTTGATATTACTTTATTATGGATTAATGGACCTCCTAATTCTGGATCAGTTTTAGCAACAATCTGAAGAACCATTGTGAACATCTTCAAGGGTTCTGGATTTGCCATTTTATCAAAGTCTTGATGTCCTCCAGGAATGCCATCCAAATTTCCAGATTGCACAACCAATCTTCTCATCCCAATATCAAGAACTCTGTGTGTTACCTACTTTGTGCCTTGAAGTAAGCAACCTTGAAAACACAGAGTTTAATCACGCTAAGTGAAATTACTCATGTGATGGGACATAAGAGGCACATAGAGAGCTCATCCTCAACAAAATGCTGCCTACAGAAGACTCACCTGTTAGGAAAAGACATACACAGACTGAAGGTGAAAGGTTGGGAAAAATCATACCCCTCACCTGCACTAGCAAGCAGGGGTTTCCATGCTCATAGCACATAAAGCAGACTTCAAGCCAAAGTTAATCAAAAAGGATAAAGATGGAATTCACATACTGCCCAAGGGAACCAGACACCAACAAGACATAACAAGCATCAATAGATAAGCCCCAAACAATGGTGCCGCTGTGTTCATCAATCAAACTCTTCTCAAGTTCAAGAGTCAAATTGACCACAACACAATAATCATGGGTGACCTTAACACACCTCTCTCACCACTGGATAGATTTTCCAAACAAAAGTTGAATAAAGAAACTACAGATCGCAATATCACAAATAATAACTTGGATTTAACTGACATATGTAGACTATTTCAACTGGATACACTTTCTTGTCATCAGCACATGGATCCTTCTCTAAAATAGACCATATACTATGCCACAAAGCAACTCTTAGCAAATACAAAAACGTAGAGGTACTACTATATTTTTATCAGATCATATGGAATGAAATTGGAAATCAACCGCATAATAAAAATAAAAAAGTTTTCATCACATGGAGACTGAACAATATGCTATTGAATGAAAAATGTGTTACAGAAGACATCAAGGAGGAGATTTAAAAATTCTCAGAGGTAAATGAGGTAAATTCTCACAGTCACAACTTATCAAAATCTCTGGGACACTATGAAAGCCATACTAAGAGGAAAACTCATTGCAGGGAGTTCATTCCTTAAAAGAAGAAAACTCAACAAATGAATGACCTCACACTACATCTCAAAGCCCAAGAAACAGAAGAACAAATCAGTAGCAAAACAGTAGAAGGCAAGAAATAATTAAAATCAGAGCATAAATCAATGAAATTGAAACAATCGAAAAAATTTCACAAAGCCAAAAGTTGGTTCTCTGACAAAATAAATAAAATTGACAGATGCTTAACCACAATAACGAAGAGAAGGAGAGAACAAAATCAAATTACTGACATACGTGATAAAAAAGGCAATATCACAACAGACACTACAGAAATACAGAAGATAATCAGAAATTATTTAGAAACCTTATACTCCAATAAATAGAAGACATTGAAGACATCAAAAAATTTCTTAAATCATATGATCTGCCCAGATTGAGTCAGAAAGATATACACAATGTAAACAGACCAATATCAAGTGAGGAAACAGAAGAAGCCATCAAAACACTACCAACTAAGAAAAGGCCAGGACCGGATGGATACACAGCTGAGTTCTACAAGACCTTTAAAGAAGAACTAATACCAATACTCTACAATTTATTTCAGGAAAGAGAAAACGAGGGAGCACTTCCAAACACATTCTATGAGGCCAATATCACCCTGCTTCCAAAACCAGACAAAGACACTTCAAAGAAAGAAAATTTCAGACCAATTCTCTAATGAACATAGATGCAAAAATTCTCAATAAAATTCTAGCAAATCGAATACAAAAACATCACAAAGATCATGCACCATGATCAAATGGGATTCATCCTAGGGATACAAGGTTGGTTCAACATACGGAAATCAATAAATGCAATTCACCACATCAGTGGACTCAGAGATAAGAATCCTGTGATCATCACAATAGACGTAGAAAAAGTATTTGACAAAATGCAGCACCCCTTAAGGTTTGAAACACCAGAAAAACTGGGGATAACAGGAACAGATCTCCACATCTTACAGGTTATCTACGCAAAGCCCCAGGCCAACGCCATTCTAAAAGGAGAAAAAATGAAGGCATTCCCTCTAAAATCTGGAACAAGACAGGGATGCCCTCTTTCACCACTTCTATTCAGCATAGTTCTTGAAACACTGGCCAGAGCAATTAGACGAAAAAAATTAAGGGGATATGTATAGGAAAAGAAGAACTTAAATTAGCACTATTTGCTGACAACATGATTCTATAAACCTAGAAGACCCAAATAGGTCCACCAGAAAACTTCTAGAACTAGTAAATGAATTCAGCAAAGTAGAAGGTTATAAAATCAACACCCATAAAAAATGGCATTTCTCTATATCCGTGACAAATCCTCTGAGAAGGAAATGAGGAAAACTACCCCATTCACAATATCCTCAAAAAAAAAAAACAATAAAAAATAAGATACTTGGGAATCAACTTAATCTAAGAGGTGAAAGATTGATACAATGAAAACTACAGAACCCTAAAGAAAGAAAGAAGACCTTAGTAGATGGAAGGATCTACCTTGTCCTTGGATAGGCAGAATTAATATTATCAAAATGACCATACTTCCAAAAGCACTATACAGATTTAATGCAATTCCCATCAAAATCCCAATGGTATTCCTCATAGAAATAGAAAAAGCAATCATGAAGTTAATCTGAAAAAATAAGAGATCCAGAATAGCTAAAGCAATCCTAAGCAGGAAGAGTGAAGCAGGTGGTATCGCTATACCAGACCTTCAACGATACTACAGAGCAACAGTAACAAACACAGCCTGGGATTGTCACCAAAACAGGCAGGTTGACCAATAGAAAAGAGGACACAGAGACTAACCCACAAAATTACAATTATCTTATATTAGACAAAGGCTCCAAAAACATGCATTGGAGAAAAGATAGCCTCTTCAACATATGGTGCTGGGAAAACTGGAAATCCCTATGCAACAAAATGAAATAAACCCCTATCTCTCACCATGCATAAAACTTAACTCAAAATGGATCAAGGGCCTAGGAATTAAACCAGAGACTCTGTGTCTAATAGAAGAAAAAGTAGGCCCTAATCTCCATCATGTGGGATTAGGCCCCAACTTCCTTAATAAGACTCTTATAGCTCAAGAATTAAAACCAAGAATCAATAAATGGGATGGAATCCAACTAAAAAGTTTCCTTTCAACAAAAGAAACAATCTATGAGGTGAGCAGAGAGCCTACATCCTGGGAGCAAACTTTTACCTCCCACACATCAGATAGAGCACTAATCTCTAAGTTATACAAAGAACTCAAAAAGCTAAACACCAAAAATATAATAATAACCCAATCAACAAATGGGCCAAGGACCTGAACAGACACTTCTCAGAAGAGGATATACAATCAGTCAACAAATATATGAAAAAAAGCTCATCATCTCTAGCAATCGGAGAAATGCAAATCAAAACCACTCTAATGTATCATCTCACTCCAGTCAGAATGGCAGCTATTATGAAGACAAACAACAGTAAGTGTGGGCAGGAATGTGGGGAAAAAGGCACACTCATACATTGCTGGTGGGAGTACAAATTGGTGTGGCCAATATAGAAAGCAGTATGGAGATTCCTTGGAAAACTGGATATAGAACCACCGTTTGACCCAGCTATTCCTCTCCTTGGGCTGTACCCAAAGGACTTCAAAACAGCATACTACAGGGACACAGCCACATCCATGTTTATAGTAGCACAATCCTCAGTAGCTAAACTGTGGAGCCAACCTAGATGCCCTTCAGTGGATGAATGGATAAAAAAAAATGTGGCATATATACACAATGGAATATTACTCAGAATTAAAAAAGAACAAAACCATGGCTTTTGCAGGTAAATGGATGGTGTTGGAGAAGATAATGCTAAGTGAAATTAGCCAATCCCCAAAAACCAAATTCCCAATTTTTTCTCTGATATAAGGAGGTTGACTCAACATGGGAGGAGAGCATGGGAGGAATAGATGAATTCTAGATAGCGCAGAGGGGTGGGAGGGAAAGGGAGGGGGCAGGGGATTAGCAAGGATGGTGGAATGTGATGGACATCATTATACAAAGTACATATATGAAGACGTGAACTGGTTGTCAACATACTTTATATACAAACAAAGATATAAAAATTGTGTTATATATGTTATATATGTATACTAAGAATAGTAATGCAAAAAAAAGAGTACTGTTACCTTTTGGTAGGTAGAGGGAAGTGAAAGGAGGGGAAGGCAGGGGATGTGGGGATAAGAAAGATAGTAGAATGAAACAGACATTATTACTTCATGTATGTATGTGACTGTATGACCGATGTGATTCTACAATATGTATAGTCAGAAAAATCAGAAATTATATCCCATCTATGTATGATATATCAAAGTATATGTGTGCATTCTACTGTCATGTATGACTAATTAAAACAGACAAAAAGTTAAAAGAAAAACTATAAACCTCTGGACGCAGTCTGTCTTGTCTATACTCATCCATGTGTCTACACATGTATCCATATTGAGCTTATGGGACCCAAATGTTTCTATCTGCTCACACAGATACTTTTTCTTCCCCAAGAGTTGCTGTTTGGGAGAAGGACAGAAACATTTTTTTTTTCTTTCCATAGTTCTATGGACACCTTGTACATTCTTCCAAGATTGTGGATCTATTACATATGTTTTCCTCATTTCTTCCTAATTCATTATTTATTGAACACATTTCAGATTAGGCACTGTGCTGGGCCTTGGAGGTAAAAACAAAGAATAACCAAAGTTCCACAGCATGCCATACACATGCCAATGAATCATGCCAATATGTATCCTAGAAAAATAAATGTATTATTTTATATGTATATATATATATATGTGTGTGTATATATATATATATATATATATATGTGTGTGTGTGTGTGTGTGTGTGTGTGTGTGTATCATAGAAGCATATGTAAATCCGGATCTCACTGTAAGCATTCTGAATATTTGGGGGCAGACAAAAAGAAATGTCAGTAGTTGGCTGCTGAGAAGATGAAGATCTGGAAGCTGAAGCCTAAGCAGGGGGGTAGCCCAGGGGTCAGCTACAGCTCCCAGCCCCTGTCACCTGCGAATGGAGAAATAAGGACAGAAAGTCACTCTAATGGTATTGATGATGTACTATTTCCACATATTAATACTTAGATCCAGTGACTATTTCCATAATTGGGAAAAAGGCTTTTGCAGATACAATCACATTGTACTTAAATCAAGGATCTTGAGGTCATCCTGGATTATTCAGGCGTATGCTATATACAGTGGCGATTGTCCTCATAACAGACCAACAAAATTCACAGAGGAGAAGTCGTTGAAATGGAGGCTGAGATGGGAACGTTGCTGCCTCAGCTCAGGAAGGCCCAGAATCCCGAGGAGCTGGAAAAGGCAGGGAAGGATTGTCCGCTAGAGCTGTTGGAGGGAACGTGGCCCCGCTGAGACCTCGATTTCAGACTTCTGCCACCTGAACTGGGTGAGAATAGATCTCTTGTGGCCATTTGGTACAGCAGCCCCAGGAATTAATGTCGTGGTACTACCTGAGCTGGAACCTGAGCACACTTGTCCAGGGGGAGACAGTCGTGGCTAGGAAAGTCATCCAGTGCAGAGAGGAGGGACACCATGGCTCTTGACTGCTATCCCTAAGTCTCTCATTGACTGACATCACAGATCCGCTGCCTTAGGAACCTGGGGCACGGGGTGTGCAGAGGCCAGTCCCTGCCCTACAGAGCAGAACCACAAAGGATAAGGAACGGGTCGGAGGGCCACAGGCTCAGGATGGGCACACTGGGCGCATGCTGGATGAACACAACACAGACCACTAGGATGTTTTCATAGAGAAGACAACAATTATGCTTGATCTCGATGAATGAGCAGAATCCATCAGGGAGTAGAAGAAAGGGCTTGAGTGGGAGGGAGAACCATGAGCAAAGTCAAGTTCAGAGCCCTGTGCAACCTTTCTTCCCTAGCATTGGTGCTTCTGGTCTCCTTATGGAAAACAAATACGAACAGGGAACAATTGCTAGGGGCAGACACCCAATCTCCTTCAGGGTAGTTGGCCTAATAATTGATGCTGGGTCTAAGCTGAGGAATTTGCCATCTTGGGCTCAGGACAGAGAGGAAGGAGGAAATCTCACCAGGGAAGTCAAGTCTTCAACTACACTCTTCAAATCAGTTTAACAGAGAGGGCCATGTTGAGGCTGTATTAGGTGGTGGCTAATCCATGACCAAGGGGTGCTATGATTCTATTTGGCTTTTCACACTGAGTGTATGTGTATTTCACACCTGGTGTTTAAGGAGCCCAGTGGAGGTGAAATGAGAAGCAAGGTTTCCAATCCGTTGCCTGATTCCCCCTAAAGAATTTATTTCTTAGTTCATTTGAGACATTTACAGCTAAATGTCCATCACCCAGTTGAAGAATGTTTCTGAAATTCAAATGAAATATCTAGGCATGTGATCGGTCGTGATAAGTCATGAGGTGGTAATTTTAAACATGGGGTTGGGTGAGCTCATCCACGGAGATGATGGATGATAAGGATGGAGGACAGAGTGCTTCAGGGAACCACCAGCAAGAGACATGTTGCCATGGCTCTAGGACCTTCCACTCTGTCCATGATTCATTGATCTCCTGCAACAACAGGGGTCCTCCCACCTTACCTTAGGCTGAGCCAAAGTTATCAAGAGAAGCTTCATTTAAAAACATGAGATAGCCTTTACTGCAATGCCTATTCTACCAAGCATTAGAGTGGGTCAGAAATGACACTGCAAATTCATCAGAGCTGTGTAACACTTTTTCTTTTTTAAGTCCAACAATTCCACCTGGATTTCAACAGACACAAAAGGAAAAGGTGCTCTCACCTCACTTGGCTTACACCTCCTGCAAATATAACTCGATCTTTAAAAGCTCTACTTTATGTTTCTTGTCTATTTTTATCCTTCAAATCCTCACTCAAACAAAAAATACAGGGATATTTTCTTATTTTAGCTCCTTTTTGAAATGACCTTGAAAGGCTCAAAGAAGATTGTACAATCATTTCTTTACTTGGGGTCTGGGTAGGAGAGGAGGAAAGTGCTGGCCTGTCAACCAAACAGCACTGGATGGTTACAGATGAGGGCAGCCCTCCCCAGGGGACAGGCTGTATCCAGGCAGATGCTGGCAGCCCTACTGCCAGAGCCCAGAGGAAGGATGTGCTGCAGATAAAATGCAAATCAACTGGCTTCCGGGCTGCAAGCCTGATCAAGGAGAAAAACTGTACCCTTTACTGGAAGCACACCATCCTCCTCTCCAGCTCTCCAAAGCCTGTCGTTTCTTCAAGAAAAGACCAAATACAGGGCTGGTTTCGGTAAAGGAACACTGTCCTACAGGGGGCCTTTGACCTTTCAAAGCACTGATCAAATTCCACTTCTGAAGATAGAATCGGCTTTAAGGATTTAAAGGTGATAGGATTATTTTTCCCTTCACTGATTTATTTTAAATGATGCTTGTAAAGCATCTCAAGTAAATTTGACTGAGAACACTCCCCCCACCCCCTGGCATTTGGAATGATGAATTTAGCTTCAATATCTAAAATTCTGTAATAACTATGATCTTAAAGACAAAAAAGGACTTTATGGAGCATCTAGTCTAATGTCATCCTCTCCCCCTAGCAGGAAGAAAGTTCTCTTGCAACATTCCTGGAAACTGCAGCCTGAGTACAACAGGGGGAAAGGAAACCCATTAATGATCAAGATAGAAGACAGCTCATCTCTGTCAAAGCTCTAGTTGTCAGAAAATTCATGGCCTGTCTCCCACGCCAGCCCCAGCGTTCTCAGATCCCACCTGTTCTTTCACAAGAGATCTTTTCATTTATTCCAAGAACACTTCTGGTTTTAGAGAAGCATGGCATCCGTAGTTGCTCAAGGATTATTCAGGATATGCCATGTTTTGGAATTAACCGAAATCATCCTACAGTATGGCCCTTGTTCAATAAATGTGAACATTTCTCTAATAATAATCTCTGAAATTAGAGTATGGATTGCAACTTTAAAGGGACTTTAAAAATTCTCCAGGAGTGTCCATTAAGAGAGGAAGAGAGCAGCCCGGGAGGCCCAGGCAGCAGGATCATGAGTTCAAAGCCAGCTTCAGCAAAAGTTAGATGCTAAGCAGCTCAGTGAGACCCTGTCTCTAAATAAAATACCAAATAGGGTTGGGGATGGGGTTCAGGGTCAAGTTCCCCTGAGATAAATCCCTGGTATCCACCCCCCCCCAAAAAAAGAGGAGAATATTGTGATCCACACTTCTCATATGAAAATATTTTCTCATTCAACAAATGGCAATCGCATAGCGGACACATAGGCGCTGTTCTAGCCATCCCGGTGGGCGACAAGAGGCTGGGTAAGACTTCTGCTCAAGTGCCCTCCCTCTGAGAGGGAGGCTCAGGACATCATCTACACATCTTCAGACAGCAGATCCTATGGTCTCCCAACCACGTTACTTACCCGGACTCTCCAGAAATAGAGGGTAATAGCTCCAAGTAGCTGGAGCATCATGGTCCTGGGCAGTGTGAGGCTAAGTGAGAGACAAAAACCTCCACCTCCACCAGTCCGGTTTTCAGGGACTCACTCTTAAGTAGGAATTTGCAGTCAATAATTACCCCATATATAATCTGGAATGTAGCTGATGGGTAGAGTGCTTGCCTAGCATGCACAAGGCCCTGGGTTCCACCCCCACCCCCCACCCCCGGGGCCACAGCAAAAAAAAAAAAAAAAAAATAGAAGACAGAAGCCAAACATAAAAAGAAACCACATCCCCCCAAAAAATATCCAACAGGAAGGACACAGATAAAAATAGAATAGACTTTAAAAATCCAACATTATATTAGAAAAATTAAAAATCTATTGCATCAGTAGCCTCAGAGATAAAACATATTACCTAAATGAGGTAAAAGTGGGCTGCTCCAAAAATGACTACTAAGATAACAACCATAAGAGATGTTAAGAATTAAAAATGAGAAAAAATGTAAACTTGAAGAAATCCCCCAGAAAATACAACCAAAATATAAAGAAATAGAAAAAAATCAGAATATTAGGAAACATTTCTAGAGCATCCAGTGCAGACAGTGGCAGGTGTGAAGTCAGCCATGGATGAAGTGAGCGGTTTTCCAAACTGTAGGAGGAGCTTCCAGGAAGGGCCCGTTTCGTGCTCAGCACAGGTGAGCAGTAGCATCACTGTAAAATTCCAGAACACCAAAGACAGGACAGGATTCTAAAGTTTCCCTAGAGGATACAAGTTTCACGCAAAGGATCAAAGAGCAGGTGGTATGAGATTGTCTGTTTGCCACACTGAAGTCACCTTCTTCACCCTGACCTTGGAGAATCACTGATGGAACCGAAATTACAATGCCTACCGTAGAGGGGGTGACCAGCTGCATGCAAGATGGGACCCCCAGAGGGGCAATTCAGTAACGATTGCTTAAGACAAACAAATAACTATCACAATGAAGAAACACAGGGAAGAGGAGAACATTTAGGTAACATGCATGTTGCGTATTACAAATTTTGATATTGGCCAGGAGAAGGAGTGGGTTCAAGCTATCCAGCTGCTTTGGAGGGACCATCCCAACACACCCTGGAATGGGATCATAAGATGCAGAAAAGTGAGTGTGATAAGACCCTTTTTGTTGTTGTCTTGTTGTTTTCCTGCCATTTGCTGAGCCATTGAGTTATTGGCTTTGTTAGTCAACTTTACATTACTGTAACAAACACCTGAGATAAATCAACTTATAAAGAGAAAAACAATTAAGAAATAAATTTGGAGCATCATGTTTAGAGAGAGGGTGGCTGGGGGAATTCAGAATTCATGGAGAGAATTCGTTGTAGTACTGCTTGGGCACAGGGCTGGGTGAGAGAACAGGAATGCTGCTCTAAGTCTCATTTATTAAGTCTTGTAGGACAACCAGGCTCTGAAATATGATGACATTTCCACTGAGCAAAATAAAAACTAAATTATAAAAAAGAGCACTGACCTGCTTTATCACTCTGACCTTGTGTCCCAGGTCACCAAAATTAAGAATAATTCCCTTTGGGGATTATTAAAAGAGCACTTGATACATAAAAGGAACCTCCCTTAAAGTTATTGAAGATATTTAAATTATTTTCATACACCTTCCTTTAAAATCATTTTAATGTCATAAACATGGATCTCATGTCTCAAAATATTTAGTTAAAAATTAGTGTTAATTTCTTATTCTTGTAGGTGAGCTTTTTAGTACAATGTCAACATTTAGGGAAGTTTAAATGAAGAAGCAGGGTCCCGTGACTGCAGGGACTGAGCCTGGTGTGTGGTACATACACACTAAGGCACTATCCATGTACACACATGTAGGCCTACACACATATACACACGTATCTATCACCCTGGATTCTCACCATGGTCTTAGGAAAGCAGTTGCCTTCAGTTTAAAGATGAGGAGTGCCTGGCAAAGGAAGTTATTGAATTCTTGAACATTGCACAGCTGGTTGATCGATGCTCCATGACCCCGTGTTAAACTAGATTCCAAGTCTAATTGTTTCCATTTAAATTCATCAGATTTGTGCAACCTTAATTACAGAATGCAGAAGACCCATCTTTCTGCTTTGAGGAGCTCAGTGGAGTAAAATAAGCAAGCAGCTCTGCAATTTGCTATATAAAAATAAGTAAACTAAATAACCTGTTAATCACCAAAATGACAAAGTCAGTTTATCAGCCAGTGGAGAGATCTTCTTTAAAAAAGAAAAAAAAAATTAGGCCCAATACTGTATTCATAAAGTGACGGTAGGAAGGGAATCGGGGGACATCTGTTTGTAATTCGTTTTCCTGCTTAGAATTTTGCTGCAGGTTCCTTCTGGAACAACACTCTCCCTGACTCATTACAAAGCCCCTGCTTTACTTAGCACGCAGGCCTGACTCTCAGTAATGCAACGTTGTGGTCAGAGATGGGACTGGTCGTCAGAATTGATTGACCAGAGAAGCTGAGGGTGCTGTGTAGATTCTCAATCTGATGGCTGGATTTCTGTCCTGAAAATTAGTATCACTGGGGTCTGTTCAACCCTCATTCAGGACCTCACTACGAATGTCACGTGTTCCCTGAGTCAAGAAGCCCAGGACCTGGGCTTTCGGACTGCCCTCCGGGCCTGGCGTTCAGGGCTTCCTAGTCCAGCTTGACTCTCTGCCCTTCACCGCAGCCGCCCTGGCTCTTGTCATCTGTTCCCCTTTCTGAGTCCCGTGCTGTCTTTCGACCTGGGTGGCCTGTCCTCAAGCCACTCATCCCAGGCTCCTATCCACCCTGATACCTTATATGGGGAAGTGGGGCAGACGGGCCTGGTTTCCTGGATGAGCAGGTCAACTGAGCCACAGCGCCAGGCCAGGATGCACCATGATGTCACGGGAATAGCGTGGGTTGAAGAATGAGACTGACGTGGTGTCTCGGGCTCGAGGGGAATAAGGACGTTTTACTTATCTAGCTTCAGTTTAGTTCCCTCTACGGATGTGAAAGAGAAATCGTAGAACCCTGAGAGACAAATTAGCTAACATCGTTCACTGTCCCTTTATTCCTTCATTCATGTAACTATCCACGTCATTCCCAGGTCTCCAGACTTCACAGGAGGGAAAGATCCAGCCGTCTGCCCCGCAGCCAGCCCAGGCCCCACGACTGGTTCCACTTGTTATACGTGGGGACACATCACAGGAAGTCACTGCTGCCACCTGCCCTGCTGTGAGGGGAGAGCGTAAAAGGTGGGGGACCAGACAGGCATTCTGACCCCTGCCGCTACTCTTCCCACTGAAGAAGCATCTTAGAAGGACAAGTTCTGTCCTTTTTTAACCCTTTTAATTATAAAATATGACATGCATACAGAAAAGTGCATAAAGTGAAAATCCACAATTTAATAAGTTATTTATTGTAAAATAAACCGGTAAAACCACCTCCAATGACAGAAAGAGAACCTGGCCTCCGAAGGGCGCTCCACACACTCTCTCAATCAACGTTCTCGCTTGTGTCCTGGAGTGGCCCCGACCCGACTTGGAAGGTAATCATCTTGCATTTTGCAATAACTCTAATACTTGCAGTGCGCATCTCTAAAGAATGCCACTTAGCCCTGCCTCTTTCTGACCTTTATGTAAATGGAATTATACAGTGTGTATTTTTGGTCTGGCTTCCTTTGTTCGTGATTATATTTTTGAGATTCCTCTGCAAGCTCGTGTGATAGATGGTTAGCAGACATTCATTCATTTTCATTAGTACATCATGTTTCCTTAGATAAAATATTAAAATACACTCATTCCTATTAATGAAAATGTGCTACTGGTTTTTTTTTTCTAATTTGGGCCATTGTGAATAATGCTGCTGAAAATATTTTTACCCATATCTCAGCTCATCCTAACATTCATTAATAGACACACCACACAAAATAAGGAAGTGTGACTCAAAGCTGAAAGAGACTTTGGAAAGGGGGTTTTCAGGCGCTGAAAATCGTTGTCTCGTGTTGCAAATGTATAATCAGTTCCCAGGAGAACACAAAGGTTCTTCTTGCCTTACTGGCCTGCTTTTCCCTTCTGATCTTGTGATCTGGAAAAACCTCTTCATGACAGCTGAGGTCCCTAAAAGCCTTTTTTCCATGGGGTAGCTCATCATACGTGAGTTCTAGAATGGGTGTGCCTCTGCCTGTCAGGAAGAGGACCTTGAGAAAGGATCCTGACCTCGACAAGCTTCTGTTTCCTTTCATGTCAAGTTCAAGAGAGAACAAATCACTATTATTATGTATAAATCATATCATTTGCCAGTCATTTTGCTATCCACGTAGTTAACCAGCTTACCAAGCACTCAGAATACTCATCCCAAGTTTCTGCTTGATCCCCACTATCACTTTAATTTTTCTACTTCCCAATGTTGTTTGGGGGAAATAAGTGAAACAATATGTGCAAAGTGCTTAAACGAGTTGGAATCTAACACACGTTCATTATAATTGACCCTGCTTCATTTGTGAGTGCTTTTCAAATATTTTTGGATGCCAAGTGTGTTTAATGCATATCTGGTTAAAGTAAGTGTCTTCTTGAAGACAATAAGAGACACAATTAATATGGGATCTAAACTAAGTTTGCACTCAAACATAATAACTCTCTCTAAAATGTCTTCAATCCCCTGATTAAAACACAGTGAATTTTAAAAGTAGCTCTTATTTAAATAAGCCCCATGTCCCTGGAAGGAGCTGCTTGGAGCTAAGTGCTACATTGGATCTACATTTAGATTACTAAGAAAAAGAAGGGGGAAAAAAGAAAAAGAAAAAGAAAGATGTGGTGATTTGGGAGGCTACATATAAGATCTATTTTTTCTTCCTATTTCAGGTTTGGAGCTTTAAGCACATTGTTTTACTTTGACAGGAAAATTAAGTATCTTCTGCAACCCTAATTTACAGGGCTTGTCTTGCTTCGGGATTGGGAAGGCACTTGGTTGCATTGATTCCGGCATTTACAATAGGAGGAAGCTGTCACGGAGGAGTGAGAGGCAAGGGCACAGGTGGCTGAGAATAATTAGAGAGCAGCCTTTGCTCCCCACCCCACAAGCCCTGCTGCCTCCCAGCCATTGATGGCCAACAGGATAATGCATCTTGCTAACAAGAGGAGGACTCCTTGGGTATCATGGCAGTTGACTTAAACCCAGAGGAAAAAGATAAGCATGAGGGTCACTGTGTAGGGAAAATATTTATGGAGTATAAACTGCACATAATGCATTGTGCAAGGCAGAAGATCAGCAAGCACAGACTACCTGCAAAGTCATGGAGGATTTTGCCTTTTTCACTCTATAATGTGCAATATGATGCGTATTATAGATCAGGCATCATTATTCTTTTTAAAAAGAGGATTAAGAACATCTAGTCTCCACTGATGGCTTTTCCTACCCAGGCTGCAGTTTCTTAAATCAGGTTTACTTTGCAATCTATCTCCACCACCACCCCCCATCTCGTGCAAATTCAGTGCCTTGAAGGCAGTCCCCTGGGCAGCTATGTCAGTATCTTTAGCTCACGGCTGTCTGCAAGACTGATTCCTGAGGGTGCTGAAACATCACATGATGAGAGGTGGGAGTCTGCAGTGGAGACCGGAGCCAGGAGGGGCAGAGGGGATGCTGTTCCCCAATCTGAGGGAAAAGAGCTCATCAGCAGAATCCATCACTAGGTTGCAGCCATTTCCACCTGGCTGTGTCCCAAGACGGTCCTGGAATCATCACTGCAAGGCCACTTCTAAACCCTGGAACTAGATGCAATAGAATACAACCCCTGGCGGAGGACTGGTCTATGGAGCAGGGTCCATAACATAATGGGGCTGAGCAGATGAGATGTCTCATCTCCTTCTGCCTGTGCTGTGCTTCAGTCATCCAGAGTAAAGCTTAAGGTTGGCTAGAGAATGCTACTAAATCCTCAATATTTCACTAACAAAAACCATGACGATCTGAACTTTATGAAATTAACTATGATACCAATGAAATTTGCTTTTAAATGGAAGGTGTAAAAGAATGATCAAGATGGCCTTATTTTACCAACAGGCAGTGTGCCCTTTCTTAAATTCTTTATAGACTCAAGAATCAAAACATATGGACTTTAACAGGGAAAGACAATTCCCAACAGAAAATAACCACTGGGAAAAAAAATAGCTGAGCAATTTAAGAGAAAACAATCCTGTGTTAGCAGACACTGAACAATCTCAGTACTGCAGCTGTGTCCAGAGGCCAAAAATACACCACTGACTCTGAAGAAATGCCTCATGAGTGATAGCCTGTTTGGAACAAAGAAACATTAGTTTTGTCAAGAGCTACAAGTGCTTAAGTACTTACTATTTGTCAAACAAGATACCATCGGATTTATATGTCCAACAGCTAAGCCTCTCTGCAAGTTTTCAAGGCAAGTATCATCATTCCCATTTTCTAGAGAGCCATCTGAGGACCAGAGAGGTTGTATCCCTTGACCTAAAGTCACACAGCTGAGAGGTGACAGAACTTCATGAAAATCAAATTCTGCCTCACTCCAAATCCAACTTTAATTATGTCCATCAGGCAACTTCTATTTCTCTTTCTCTAGAGGAGAATCCATTCCTTCACTCAGAAATTGCTCAGCATCTGCTCTAGATGCTAAGATTATAGCAATGAGTGAGACAAAGTTCCTACTCACCCAGATCTCACATTCTACACCATCAATCTACAAAGTGTAGAGGAGGGTAGCCGGTGAGCTTCATGGATTACTACTTGGAATAAGGTGGTTAGGAAAGGCTTCTCCAGGGATATGGCCTTGAGCTGGGTACCAGGATAAGGAGGGAGCAAGACAGGTCGACACTGGGGAGGAGAGTCATCCAGGCAAAGGAGGAAGGAAGTGCAAACGTAAAGAAGGAAACTTGTACAGTGGAGGAACAGCAAGACGGGAACTGGGTGAGCAGGAAGAGAGGGGCGGAAAACCAGGTCAGAGTGGGCAGTGGAGACCAGCCTTGCAGAATCGTTAACTACAGAAACAATTGTAGACTCTTTTAAGTGTGGTGGGAAAACAATCCCATATTAGCAGACACTGAACAATCTCAGTACATGCAGCTTATTATCATCAGAGGGTTGAAAGCCCAGGAATGGCATTAATCTTATCTGCATTCAAAAAAAGATTGCCTTAGTTGTCACGAGAAGAACTTTGGGAGTATAGGTTAAGAATGGAAGAAGGAAAAGAACAAGGTGGCTGCCCCAGTAGTCCAGGCCACTTGTAACCATGAGAAATTGGTTGGCAGATGTACAGAAAAAGAAATGTCCAGAAGGACCCCAAGGGGTTGGGACTAGATGCCATTACTGATACTAAGAGGCTGCAGTAAGAGTGAATCTCACAGGGAGAGGTGGGGTAACCAGAGTTCAGATTTGAAGTTGTTAAACAGGAGGATCCTCTTAGACGTCAATCTGGATATGACCAATAAAAAGGCAGACACAGGAATAGAGAGTCCAGGGTGATGGGAGGGTAGAATTAACTACTTCAATGAATGATTTCAAAAAATCACTTTTTATAATCATTTGATACATGCTATCTTGAATTATTCAACATCCTTTTATTATTCACTCGATATATTAATATTAATAATTGCTACCATATATTAAGCACAGGTTATAAGTCAGACATTAAATATTTAAAATGCATGATTTTCTTTATTCTTACCACACATCTTAATGGAAGTTACTATTATTATCTGCTTTTAAGAAACAGAAATTGAGGCACAAAAAACTAATGTCTTTCAACTACTACGTGACGAAACAATGAAATTGAAGACAAAATACACTGCCATGTGACAATAACAAAATGATTGAGCGGGCAGCCTCAAAATTATCTTTCCACAGAAATATTTTTTAATGCAAAAAGTGTCGGGACCATTTTTTTCAGAAATATGGGATATAGTCAAAGTATTAAAATAAAAAACTAAGCGATGCTAAATTAAGAAAAAAATGATAGTTTAAAATGTTCCTGTCATTCAAAGAAATCCCTGTCAAAACACTGGCTGAATTAAACTAAAAGATCAGTGACTTCAGCATCTGCCCAAGATGAGTAATACAGTCTTTAAAAAAATAATTTGTAAAACACACTAAACAAAAAAAAGTACAACCTTCAACAATCAAGAACAATAAGTACAAAGAAAAGGGAAGAGAAATCAGACTTCCAGAGTTATCACATTATACTCCTCAAGTGTTTAGTTTTTAAAAAATTAAATCATGAAAAATACAAAGAATCAGGAAATTATAGTTCATTAAAAGATAAAAATTAATTGACTTACACTACTTCTAAGGAAGCCCAGACATTGAACTTATTAGACAAAGCCTTGAAGTAGACAGATTTAAAAATGCTCAGAGATAAAATAAACAATGAAAACATAACTAAGTGAAAACTATGTATGAGCAAGGTGAGACTGTAACTTAAAAGATAGAAATTACAAAAAGAAAATAAATAAACATTCTGGAGCTCAAAAGTACAATAAATAATTTTTTAAAAATCTACTATAGGAGGCTGGAATGTAGCTCAATTAGTAGTGCTTTCCTCAAATGCACAAGGCCCTGGGTTCCATCCCCAGCAACACACACACACACACACACACACATATACACACACAAAAAAAAATCTACTCTAGGTTTTCAAGAGCATACTGGAGCATGCAGAATAAAGAATCAGAAAACTTGAAAAAAATATCCAGTCTGAAGAGCAGAAAGAAAAAATAAAGACAATGAAATAAAGAACAAAGCTTAACTAAAGTGTAGAACACATAAAGTGGACCACAACATTAATTAATTAACTTTACAGTAGAATGCATTTTCATATATTGTACACAAAAAGAACACAACTCCTCTCTCCTCTGACTGTACGTGGTGGTGCAGAGTCACTCCAGTAGTTTAATCATACATGTGCATAGGGTAATAATGTCTGTCTCATTCTACCATCCTTCCCATCCCCACAGCCCCACCCCTCCCCTCACTCCCTTCTACACAAAGCAAAGTTTCTTCATGTATTTTTGAATTTCCAGGTGATAAGAAGAGAGAAATAAGAGCAATGAATATTACAAGAAGTAAAGGTTAAAAACTCCCAAATTGATGAAAGATATGAATCCACACATACAAGAAACTCAGAACTCCTCATAAGACTAGACAGAGATACGCAAGACACATAATTAAACTGTCACAAACTGGTTGCAAAGAGAGAGATTTCAAAAAAGAGGGGCAGATTTTTGCATATAAGGGATCCTCAATAAGCTTAATAGCCAATTTCTCATCAATAACTATAAATGCTAGAAGGTATTGACATGTATAAATGACATTTTTAAATGCTGAAAAAAATCCTAGCAAATAAGAATTATACATGGAAACACTATCCCTCAAAAATGATAGAGAAGTTAAGACATCATCATATAAACAAAACCCACAATTATCATCATATCCAATGATAAATTTTGAAAACGTTTTCCTTAAGATCAGGAACCCTCTATAATCTCTCCTTTCCAACTGGAAGTTTTAGCCAAACCGATTAGACTACAAAAAGAAATAAAAAGCATCCAAATCGGAAAGAAAGAAGTAAAACTATTTCATTTAAAGATGACATAATACTAATACAGAAAATTACCAAAAGAAAAAAAAACTGCAATAAAACTAAAAACAAGTTCAGCAGATTTTAAGATCTAAGATCAATACCCCAAAATTACTTGTGTTTTTATCCACCAAAAATGAACAATTTGAAACAGAAAAAAATTTAAATTACAATAGCATTTAAAAGAACAAAATATGCAGTAATACTTTTAAATAAGAAGATAGATATATGTACATAATGTCTGAATATTGTAAAGCATTGCTGACAGAAATTAAATAAGACTTAAATAAATGGAAAGACATCTCATGTTAATGAATCACAAAACTTAATATCATCAAGATGTCATAAAACAAAAAGTGATTTATGGATTCAATACAACCTATATCAAAATTTATATGGCATTTTGTACAGAAATAGAAACATCTTTATATCAGATTTCAAGCCAAAACAATCTTGAAAAAGAACAAAATTGGAAGACTCACACTTCTTGATTTCAAAACTTATTATATTGCATAGCATGCTCAGTACCCTGGATTTAATCCCCAGCACTGCAAAATAAGGAGGAGGAGAAGGAAGAGGAGGAGAAAGAAGAAAAGAAAATGTATGTATTACAAAGCTAAAGTAATAAAACTGGTATAAAGATAGACACACAGACCAACAGAATAAAACTGAGAATATAGAAATAAACTCATATCTTCAACAAACTGAATTTTAGCAAGATGTTAAGACCATTCAATGAAGAAATAATAAATAGTCCCTTCAACAATGGTGCTAGAACACCACATAGTCACATGCAAACAACTGAATTTGTGCTCTTATCTCATACTAAACACAACAATTATCTCAGAATGGAACCATCCAATATGAGATTCCCAAACCACAAAACTCTTAGAAGAAAATAGAGGGAAAATTTTCATGATTCTGGATTTGGCAATTAACTCTTAGGTATAACACCAAAAATACAAGCAAAAAAGAAAATAACAATTAGACTTCATCAGAATTTATACATTGAAGGATTTTATCAGGAAAGTTTAAAGTAAGTGTGGGAATATGAAGACAGTGAGAAGAGCAATAAATAAAGGATCTAAATGGAGTTTGGACTCGAACATAATAACTTTCTTTAAAATATCTTCTGTCCCCTGATTAAAGCACAGTAAATTTTAAAAATAGCTCTTATTTAAGTTCATAAAAAGTGAAAAGACATTTGAAAATAAGGAAGAAAATAAGTTAACATCATATAGCTAAAGAGGGTCTAATATCCAGAACATATAAAAAAAAATTCCTACAACTTCACAAGAAAAGAGAACCAAATTTTTTAAATGGACAAAGGATTTGAGTGGACATTTCTCCAAATGACACACAAGCACATGAAAAGATGTTCAACATAATTGGTCACTATGGAAATGCAAACCAGTCACAGTGAGGTGACATTTCACATCACCAAGCTAGCTATAACTAAAAAAACAGAAAATAGCAAGTCACATGCAAACAACTGAAAAACAGAAACTAAAAAAACAGAAAATAGCAAGTATTGATCAGGATGTGGAAAAATCATAGCACCCATGCATTACTGGTAGAAATGCAAAATGGTTTGTTCACTATGGAAAAGAGTTTGGACATTCCCAAAAAATATAAACATAGAATTATATTTAGAGTCCCACAGTTCTACTCCTAAGTATTTACCCAAAACAACTGAAAACAGATACTTAAAATAAGCACAGGTGCATTCATGCACACAACAGCAGTACTAACAATAAGTGAAAAGAGTCCAAATGTTCATGACTGTCAAACTGATAGACAAATTGTGTAAGTGCACATAAAGGACTACTAGCCATAGAAAAGAATGAGGTGCTTGCTAGTAGGATAAGAAACTCCAAAACATGACACTAAGGGAAATGTGGAGAATGGAGGAGCCCCCATCATTGGCTGATCCTGTGGCATCAGCAATAGACAAGCCTGAGAAATATTCCTTGCCAATGTTATCAGCCTTGACTCCACTCTGATGTTAACAGTTATCAGACATCCTGGGTCAATGGGTTTCCTGAGTGCAGCAGTATATCCCTAGTGCTGCAACAGTAGGATAGCTGCAAAAAATGGTTCTAGCTCTGTAACTTCTTAGTGCTTTACTTGAGTCTGTGAAGGAATTTTTTTCTAGATCTTTCTAGTGTTCTCTAAATCATCACCACCCTCCCCTCCCCCAGCTCCCACAATTTCCCACCCACCCTTCACTCTCTCACACAGACATATACACACTCGGTCCTTCTCATCTCCCCTCCCCATTGTGGAGTCCATCCTTTTAGTAGGAAAAAATAAATAAACTGACAAGAAAACAGCAAGACAGAATGTTCTCCTAAGAGGCCATCCCACTGGCCCCCTTCATTGGCCTAAGATCCCACCCATGTGTTAAAAACTTCCATGCATGAAGCCTTTCTGGATTGCTCAACATGTATTGGACTCTCTTTTCCTTGAACCCTGGCAACAGTATGATCTCTAATCTGTCCATCTCTGAACATGCAATGTCTTCCATGATATCCAAAGCAACCTTCTTTTTGTTGTTGCTGTTTCTGGTACTAGGGATTGAACGCAGGAGCACTTAACCACTGAGCCACATCCAGCCCTTTTTAAAATTTTATTTAGGGACTGAATCTCACTAAGTTGCTTAGGGTCTCTGCTGAGGCTGGCTTTGAACTCGAAATCCTCCTGCCTCAGCCTCCCCAGCTTCTGGGATTACAGGCGTGTGCCACTGTACCTGGCTAACATGCACCTTCTTTTGTGCACTACTGTTCTGTCTTCTGAGTGATTTTTTCATCTGTAAAATCTTCACTTGTAAAATCCCTACCTTGCAGAATACTGTAAAAATTAAAGGTAAGGTTCTGTTTTGAAAACACAGCATCTGCCAATCTGCCACAGAGAAGGTGCTAAATAAATAACTCCTCTTCCTTCTTTCTGCTGGATTTCCAGTGATCAGCAGCTCTCCTGGAGAAATGCAAATGTGTCCACAAATAAGTAGGTATTGATTGATTCTGCCCATCTCCTATTCCACCCTTTTCCATTCCCTTTGGAATTACAGCATTTTTCAAAGCTGTGGTGAAAGAACCCATTACTTTTTATGCTCCTACCCTTGATTAATTTCCTCTCAGCTATTGTCCTACCTAATTACATCAGGCCCCTTTCGGCCCATCTCGTTATTAGCTGATTCAAAGGCATGTTTGTTTGCAGAGCCCATTTAAATTTTGACATTACAGGGCTAATTGCTGATGATGTTATTAAAGTAAACAGTTCAGGAAAGCTGCCAATGTGTGTGCTATGAATTCATCACTGGTGAGAGCTCTTACTCCATCAAGCATGTACAGCGTGCATGAAATATTCAGAATGGAAGCCGACTTGCTCACATAGCAGAAAATATCCCTGCAGATCTGCAGCTCAGCACGGAACCGAGGCTGATGACGGGAGCCCAGAAGAATCTATTACAAGGGCCTAGGATGATTTCTATTTGTGGAAAAAGAAGAGAAGAAACTCTCGGCTGGAATTGGAGTGGGACCTCAAATCTAGGAACAGTGAGGCCACTCCAGGGGATGGGTCTTGCTCATTACTGGGGCAAGAATATAATTTGCACATGCACCTCCTGTGTCTCACACCCCTGATAAGTCTGCAATCGACGCCAAGAAGTCAGTTACCCCATTCACCCTCCAATCTCATGAAAAATTGCCAATGTCACTTTGTTCATGGCCAAGCCATATCAATCATAAGCACCACGCACGGAAGATTCCACCAGTGGGCCACCCTCTGCAAGTCCATCTCTCCAGGAATGCAGTACTGACTACTAAGAGAGTGGCACTTTCAAGCACCAAGAGCCATTTTAAAGGTCATACACACACAAGTGCGTACACGCACACACACACACAAACACATATGTGTATAGAAAAATTTATATACACACATATATGGTGTGTGTGTGTGTGTTTGTTTGTGTGTGTGTGTGTGTGTGACAAAGGTACCCACTGCATAAAATCAACTGACATAGCCAGTTAGACCTGTGAGTTGTGATTTCTGCCTTGCTGGAAGCTTTTCCTGCCTTCAACATTGCAATTCCTTACCTGAAGCTTCTGAAAGTCGCAAATGAGAATTTTGCTTCTGAAAGTTTTATTATTTAACTAGAAATAAAGATCTGGCTACAAACTCACCTGAAATAGGTGATCCAGTGACTTATATCCACACCAGAGTTGCAAAACTACCTGATTTGTGTGTCTTCTGCAATCGAGACTCTGCAATGAAAGAGCCAGCATGGAGTTCTCCTCTGCTAGGCAGAGAGAATGCCATAAATTACATTAGAGCATGGCATAGAGCTGCAACAGAAAACAACCCAGACAAAGGCAGATGAGGCTCTAGAAACAACCATTCAATTCAGTTGTTTTAATTTCCACTTTTAACTCTCTAAGACACAGAGGATAACCAACAAATAACTGACTTTAAAGAATTCTGGGTCAAGGTAAAAATGGAGCCCATATATTCAACTTTCCCTGCCTCTCAAATTCCATGAACAAGGATACAATGAATGAAAAAAGATATTGAAATCTGCACCTATGTCAAAACCAGGAAAAAAAAGTGCTATTTACATGTGCTCCATTTCAAGAAATTTCTGCAAGAAATACTGCTGATAAGGCCCAAGGTGCAGGGTCATCTGACCAGCGCTTGGCTCTCTGCTTCATCTCACTTGGATGAAAGGAGGGGCCTGTTTGCAGGAGAAGCAGTAGCTTCAATTGGAGCCCACTATCAGGATTGAACCGGGGGACATGGAGAGCAGATTGAATCGTGATATTGTGACTATCTCTGGAAAACATGTCAGTGCTGACCTCAGAGCAATGGCTGATTTATCCCTTTTCAACCTTGATTTGGGCTGAGCCTTGGGCTAAGGGTGAGTGTGGAGGCAGTGAGAGGGTCAGCCAAGGGCAAAACACAGTCAAGTTGCAAGGAAGAAACAGAGATCAAAATCCATCACTTCACCATATGCAATAACCACCAGAACAGGCAATGAAAACAGAAAGACCTCATTTATCATTGCAATGTAGATCCCAGCAAATTCAAGACTTAAAAGTAGAGAATTGACGAGGATAATTAACTAGACGTACGGATTTCCCCCATATATAAACTAGAGCAAAGAAAAGGAAAAAGGGTAGGGGGATCAGATTTCAAGAAGGCAGAGGGAAGACCAGTGGAGGAAAGAGATTGAGGGGGAGAGGGGAGGAAGGGGAAAGGGGAGGAACTGTGGAATGAATTTGACAAAATTATGTTATGTGCACATGTAAATACACCATGGCGAATCCCACCTTCATGTATATCTATAAAATTATAATTAAATAAATAAAGATAAGGAAGGCCAAGAGAGTAGAGGAAAGAGAATAGGGGGAGGGAGGAGGCACAATGGAATGAAATGGATCAGATTAACCCCCATGCATGTATGATTATGTCAAAATGAACCCCACTATTATAATATAGCCATAATTCACTAATAAAAACTTTTTTAAAAAAGTAGAGAATGGAGACTTCAAACAAAAATAATTCACTGAAGATATAAAATGACTTTTTATGAAGTTCAGTAGAAGAAAATAGAAGTACTTCTATATAATTAATATAATAACAGTTCTTCCAAAATGTCACCCGAAAGGAAGTTTTCTTCACAAGCAAGAGTTATGAATTTGAAAACAAATACAGTTACACACACACACACACACACACATACACACACGACACATATACAGATTCAAACAGTAAATAAATATAATTGTTACAAGTAGATAATTAAAATTTAAAACTTAATACAAAATTACAATACTAAGATATTGGGAGCTACTAAAATCTATAAGGCCTCTCTCTGGCAGATGAAGAATAATACTGACTTGGCTGGGAATGGTGGTGCATGTCGGTAATCCCAGCAGCTCAGGAGGCTGAGGCAGGAGAATCAAAGTTCAGGCCAGCCCAGCAACCTAGCAAGACCCTAAGCAACTTAGCAAGACCCCGTCTCAAAATAAACATTAAAAAGGGGACTGGGGATGTAGCTCAGTGGTAAAGCACCCCGGGATTCCATCCCCTGGTACCAAAAAGAAGGAAGCAATGAAAGAAGGGAGAAAGGGAGGGAGGGAGGGAGGACAGAAAGAAAGAAAGATATTGACTTCATATGAAAAAAATAAGGTCATCCAAACCCTCCAAAAAACCCACTAATTATCCCTAAATATATTAATAAAATATTTAAACATACTATGAGCAAATAATATTAAATCCCACTTTTTAAAATATCAAACGGATTACATGAAAATTTTAATTCATTGGCAAGAATCTGACAAATGGGCACTGTCCTCTGCCGCCTGTGATGATTTCAATGGGAACACCATTTTCACCACCATTTGAAAGCATGCATCAAGATCTTCAAAATGGGTATTCCATTTCTACACTATCCCATGTCTAGGAAATGGTTATAATATAATAATCATGGAGACACCCAAAAATGTAAATAAAGGATGTTAATTGTAGCACTGCTTGTTATTGCAAAAGAATTGAAATAATCTAAATTTTCAACTTTGGGAGCTGTTGAAAATCAAATACTTATTTGGAGTCTTTAAAATGTGTGTCATTAAAAAATATGTTAAAATGTATCATATGAGAAAACAACATTTTAAAATTGTATGTACATTGTGATTTAGTCCTACTAAATATGCTTTTGTTCATCCAGTCACTCACTCATGGCCTCATGAAATTTATGGTTTAGATGAAATTCATATTTCTGAATACACACACACACACACACACACACATTGGAGGGCTAGATCTCAAAATATTAATGGTGATTATCTCAAACTGGATATTTATCTCAGTTTCCTATTTTTCTATGGTAAATTTGTAAAAATGAAAAAGTTATTTAAATGACGCTTAAAAGTAATAGTGAAATGATTAAATTTAGTCAAAATCCCAGTTTCAAAATAGATTCCTAAACAGCACTGTTGAATCCAAACCTTTGCTTTAAAACAAGTTTTCATGGACAGCCCATAACTAAATTAACAAGTTATTTCACTTAATTATTCTGATTAAGACTGTAATTAAAAACTTTGCCTCTTCAAATGAGTATGAATTAAAGGAAGGAGAAATTGATCAAAAAGGACCCTCAGAAATAAATCCTTTCAGGAGCTTATTATTTTCTCCCAGCCATGTCTCTCTTCTCTGTAGTGTGATTGCTCAATACATTAACCAAATGCAAATGTATTTCCCACAAATTCAATGGAGATTCAAGGAATACTTCCCAGGGATATATGCAAATCACAAAAAAAGCTTCCTTTCTAAAATAAAAGCAAGTTGTAGTCACATTTTAACGAGGGGCAGACTATGCCACTGTCAGAGCACTTATTCGAAGATGCTAAAAAGAAGAGAAAATGGCAATCTGTATAATGATCTTTATGTATAAACATTGCTTATGGGCTGAGGTTGTGGCTCAGTGGTAGAGCACTTGCCAAGCATGTGTGAGGCACTGGGTATGATTCTCAGACCACATTTAAATTAATAAATAAATAAAGGTCCATCCACAACTAAAAAAAAATTTTTTTTTGCTTATTCTAGATTACTGTCTCTTGCATTTTCTCCCAAACTACTTAAGTCCTTGTATTTTATATCATTTCCAACACCCTTCCTGCAATCATTTATCTTGCTGTAGTTGGAACACATTTCAAGGAATTCCAAGCACTAGGTTCTAGTTCAGCTCCACCAAAGTTAGGTTCACCCTTGAGCAACTCACTTATCCTTTCTGAGAATTCTTTTAGTGATATTAAATACCATGTGTCATTTCCATGTAGGGTATCAGACTAATTTTCACTCAGGGAATAAATATGAATATGTCTACCAAAACACTGAAACATTTTTTTAAAAAAATTTAATCTGAAAAAGAAAGTTAACAGTACCCCTTTTTAAATAAGAATGTTTCAAAAGAGTAAATGAACATACCCCATATTGTCTATTTCCAAAGCTGTGTATACCTATGTGCAACATGAGGAATACATAGCAGCAATAAGCATCATCCTTGACTTGAAAAGTTGGAGAGAGAAAATAAAGCATAAAAAAGACTGCTAATATATACTCACATGTTACTATATTTTTTGTGAGACATAGCATACCAATACTCCTGAAGGCATATGTTAGCTCCTGTTTTGCAGATTGGGAAACAAAAATGCAAAAAGTGGTACCTGGCATGTGTAAGAACCCAAAATAAAACATCCCCAGGAATAAGGAGACAGAAAATAATTTTCCCATATTTTTATTAGTGCCTTATAATTGTAATAATGGTGGGATTCCTTGTTGCATATTTGTACATGCAGAAAATATTTTAAAATGTAGAATTAATGTGTACCTTTTCCCAATCAGATGGTTACCATTGGATATTCCAGTATGACATTCTAAGATGCTTCTTCCATTCTCTGATTTTCCTTAAATCTACACTATTGGACATTTGTATCTATGTTTCAGCTGGCCACTCATCTAATCCTTTTATTGGTAGAAAGCTGAGTCACATAAGGATATATATTATATATCCTTCATCTCCGTTATCATTCCTTGTCCCTTGCAATTCAAAGATTTTGCAGGAAACCTTGAGAAAAAAAAAAAATCTCTATCTGGTCATTCTTTATTCAACCTTGACAGGCTTCTAGGAAATCAATAAAATGTAAAGAGCATTTCTTTATTCATGCATTAGCTATACTGGAAATAGAAAACTGCTTGTACAGTTGCTTTTATACTCATATATATGTATGTATGCATTGGAGTATTTTATGAGAAACCAGCATCCCAGCTTTTCTCCACAGAGGCCAATGCCATCTAAGTTGGGATGGGTCTCTCCCTCTGTGAGCTTCCGTGTACCATCCCAAGTTTTATAGTGTTTGTATTCACTCTAGGAAAACATGTCTGACACCAGGTAGCATTTGCATACAGGACTTGATTCCTTGAACACCTGCCCTTTTCTCAAACCCTCTCCTATATTGTTTTACCTACATGATCAGCTTTCTCCACCTTGGATCTATCTAATAATCATGACGTACTCCATTTCACTTTCTCCTACAGATGTGCCCCAGCCCTGCCCACTCATGGCCCCACGTTCTACACAGGAGTTCCATGATGGAGGCGTCTGCATTCACTATTAAGCTGGCTCCCTGCTTATGCTATAATTCACCAGAGAGCCTGAAAGAAACCTCCTTTGTTCCATTTCCTTTCCCCCTTTCTCCCAATTTCATCTTCAAATTGCCCACCTCTATTGCTTTGTTCCCATTAACATTTAATTCTCTCTCCTCTCCTCTTCTCAGCCATATTAAAAAAAAAAGGATTCAATTCCATTTCCTCAGATTCTGTTCACCTCTCAATCCATGATAAACCCCAACGCAACCCTGGGCACTATTCTTGACCATGTTGCCATAGCAACCTGGTCATCAATAAATTAAGCAAGCTCACTTTAATCCTTTTCATGACTAATTTATCATCGCTTATCTAAATCTTCAACCATGTCACTGATCTTCAAAAATACATGTAATGTGACTATTTTTAATCACTAAAACCCAGCAATTAACAAAAAATTAATTAACAAAAATTAAAATTAGGAAAATTTAATTTAATTAACCGAAATTAACAAAAAAATCTAAATTTGATCACTGTTGTTCTATTGCTAAGTGGAAAAGTCAGTGAATGTTTGGTTGAGTAATCGGACAAAGGTATGCGTATTTCATAAATTATTTCATAATATTTATTTTTGTCCCATTATTTCAACAAAACACATTGTTGATATTGTGTCCATCTTGATTTTGACATATTTTGTGTTCACTGAGGGTAATGATAAACTAGATAACTTGGAGTCACTGTAGTCTCTCTTTTTTCATGTATTAATTTCAATCTGGGAAAATCTTGTTCTTCTAAGGCAATTAAAAATGTGCCTATTAATAAAATCCTGAAATAACTTCAGATTCAAATGAGTTTTGCATGTCACATTCCTGTAACTTGGGTCTGGATTGTTTCCAGAGGCCCATGCATCCCCAGCTGGGCACCCCAGCTTGGCACTACTGCAGTGGGAGTAGAAGCTTTAAGAGGTAGGGCTTAACAGGAGGTTTGGAGTCATTGGCGGAAGACCCTCCAAGCAGAATGTGGGACCCCAGTACTTTTCTCACTTTCCCATGTCCTGGCCACAAGGTGAGTGGGCACTTCTTCCCTGATGTTCTGCATCACCACAGGCCAAGGCAATGAGGCCAACCAGTCATGAACTACAACCTCCAAAACTGTGAGCAAAACCAACCTTTCCTCTTTAGAAGTTAATTACCTCAAACATTTGTTTTAGTGATGGGAAGCAGACATTCAGACAATATAATGAAAAATTGGGAAAATTATCATTAACACAGAATAGTTTTCAAAATATTTTAATTTCATCATATAAACTCCCACATACCATATTTAGTATTTCTTAAAATAATATCTACATTTATTTTCTAAGTTATTCTTGGTAAAAAGTCTTAATCCTAAGAAATCACATGAAAACAAAACTATCAATATGTTGTTCAGTTTGTTCACATCCCTACTTAAGTGACACAAAACCTTGATCTATAATTTATAGAAAATAGTACCTGTAGAATTTACGTCCAGGATTTTGTATTCAGGAATACATCCTTTATAGACAAGCAAGTGTTTGTGTTTTATTGGAATATCATATAGTATTACATATTTGACAATCTAAGACAAAAAAAAGTTCTCTGAAGTTAAATATAACATGTGCTTGACCAAGAAATTTTCTATTTAGGTAAATCCAGAAATACAATCTCAGAAATGTTGCAAATAATTGAAATTGGAATCGCTGAGGCCATGTCTTGCTAACAAGAAAATTAAGGCATGGGTCATACAAGGCACAAACTATGCTTCTGGATTATGAACCAAAACTCTGATAGGTGGACTTTTTCCTACCGGCCTTGATAGTGTTGTCATAAAATGGGAGGGTGACATAAGCAAGATGATCAAACAGGAGGCCCCCTGCTTCACCACACAGAAAGTTCAACCAGCAACCATCCATAGACAAGAATATCTTGGTGAAAACTTCCAAGCCTGGAAATGAGCCTGAGACACCTGTGTGAGCCATAGAACTGAACAAAAACTGAATTATAAGGGTAAGAGGAAAAGTGTCACTTAGCTCATGCCACTATTCTTCCACTCCAAGGTGGCACAATGCCACAGAGGCAGAACTCCTCTAGGACCCTAAATTCTATAGTGGAGAAAAAGAACTGGAGGCAGACATCTAACTGCACTACCATTCCAGGACACCTCCCAGGAAGCCCACTCTGAGTCATCTCAGAGGAAACACGGAGGACAACTCCCTGACTAGGGATCACCACTAGGGATCACAAAGGAAGGAGGCTGAGCTCACAGTGACCATCATGTGGATCTCGGTAGTAGCTCTGTTTTCCTGCTAGAGTGGTACCTGGTTAGAGGGACCAGCCAATGGTATAGTCCGCTTACAAAGTCAAGCTAGCTACTCCCAGATGCAAAGTGAAAATTTCAACCTGACCTGAATCCCTAATGGGCCAGCCTCCATGGCAGGTCACAGAGCTCATTCCAAGGTCCGCCCAGAGAAGCAGACACTTGCCACGGTGCATTTATGCAGAGCATAAGGGCTGGATATATCAAACTGGTGACCCAAAGAATGGTTCAGCTCAGCTTATAGCTCATCCCAAAGTGCCCACCCAGGAAGGGAGATATTTAGCACTGTACACTTCTGCAGGTCATAGTGACTGTGCCTGTCCGACATGGCAGTCCAAACAGTGGTTGGTTCCAGTCTCATAGTCCACCTGAAGTCCCCACATAAGCAGAGGTAAGCCTCCATCATGCATTTATATAGAATATAATATCTGAACCTATTTGTCCCAAGCAGGAGTCTACCTATCCTTAGATCAGCCTGTAACTCCGGAACCCAAATAGTAGTACCATCTGGGCAGCGAACACACCCTGTGACTCAAAATGATGAGAAGATGGCACTACCCAGAGGTAACAATTCTTGATTGCAAGGCCTAGCCAGTGGTCTCACCAGATAGCAGAGTCCTGCCAGCAGCCCCACCCAATCTCAGAACAAAGGGGACAACCCAACAACCCAGCCAACTAGAGAAGCTTGAGAGCAAGCTCTGCCTGCCCAGGGCCATTCCCAGTTGATCCTACCAGAACCACAGTCTAGACTAAATAGCAAAGGTTTATCCCTGCCCAAGAATACCTATAAAGACCAGAAAAGGTACTCACTCATCTTCTTAAATGTGAAAGTGCTGAGAGCCACAGCCGAGTTGGTATGGCCCCTGGCATTTTGCCAACAGTATTGGTTGACAGGTGAGGCATTACTATCCGCCTCAGCCGCTACTTTGGAGTTCTCCTGGGGATTCCCGGGGATTCCCCGAGAGTTCCCATTGGTTAGGGAAGTGCAGGAGGAGGGATTTCCGGAGGAGATATTTCCGGTGGCTGGTTCCTGGACGAGCCGTGTGGATTCAGGAGAATTCCCGGGGAGCGTGTGTGAAGTGTTTTGTTGCAGTTCAAAAATAAAGTTTGTTCCTGCTTCAGTGGCTCGTGGTTTGTGCCCAGCCAGACTGTGGCATGAAAGGAGTCAAAGATTGTGAAGAATCAGGGAATCATGACATGTCCAAAAGAAATTTTTAAAACTCCAGTAATGGACAATAAAGAATGTAGATCTATGAAATGACTGACAAAAAATTCAGAAAAATCATTTTGAGTATCAGTGAACTATAAGAATTTATGGTAGAAAATGAAATAAAATCTAGAATATGTGCAGGAACTAAAGGGGAAGTTTGACGGCAAAATAGAAATAGTTTTTTAAAAACCAGATAAAAATCCTGCAGTTGAACAATATAATGACTGTATTGAAAAATGTGGTAGAAATATTCAATAGCAGGGTTTTTTTTTTTTTTGAGATGATATGGAAGACAAAACATTTGAAATTATCCAGTCAGAGAAGCAAAAAGAAAAAAAAACAATGCAAAAGAATCAATGAAGCCTACGGAAATTATGGGAAACTCTCAAGAAGCCTAACTTTTGCATATAAGAATTCAAGAAAATGAAAGAAAAAAGAGGCTGGAAAGTATGTTTAAAGATATAATGGCTTAAAACTTTCTAAAGATGCCAACATTCAGGTACAGGAAATACAGAAATTTCCAGTGACATTTAACCCAAGGAGAAGTTTACCAATGCACACAATAATGAAACTATCAAAAAGTCAAATTCAAAGAAAAAAATTACTGAGAGTAAGAGATAAGAAATATTCACATACAAGGGAAGACTGATATAATTATCAACAGATTTCCCAGCAAAAACCCCGTTGTCCAGGAGAAAATAGGATGATACACTCAAAGTGCTGTTGTGATAAACTTGCCAACTAGGAACACTTCCCCCAGGACAGCTGTCCTTCAGAAATTAGCAAGGAACACAAATTCCAAGATGTTATAAATTCGACATTGAAAAATAAAATGTAGAGTTTTTATATGCTATCAAAGCAAGCTGTTACGAGCTAGAAACAGCATTTTATAGGATGCTTTATGTGATCTATAGTAGATGCACAAAACATAGAGAGGTTTTTTTCAAATTCAAAGCATACTAATACAGAAAACTATCAAACCATAAGGAAAGAGAATGAGAGAGAGAGAGAGAGAGAGAGAGAGAGAGAGAGAGAGAGACTACACATCCACCAGAAAATAAATTTCAATATGACAATAGTAATCCCTCACCTATTAATAATTGCATTGGATATTACTGTATTAAATTATTCAATAAAAAGACATAGAGTGGACGAATAGATTTTAAAAAATGAGACCCAACGATATATTGCATACAGGAGACTCACTTTACCTTCAAGGACACACGTAGATTGAGAGTAAAGGAATTGAAAAGATATTCCAAGCAACTGGAAACCAAGAGGGAGCACAGGTAGCAATACTTACTAAAAAAAAAAAAAAAAAAAAAAAAAATCTTCAAGTAAAAAGAGACGCAGAAGGGCATTATTCAATAGTAAGGAGGTCATTTCCACACATGTGTACAAGTTGCAATGTTTAAATCAGGTTAAACATTTATTTGTGATAAAAACATTAAAACTTCCTTCTTCTAGCTTTTTGAAACATAGAGTCCCTTATCATTATTGATAATAATCTCACGTTCTTCTTAATGCACACAGAACATTCCCCAGGATAATTCAAATGTGAGCCCACAAAACAAGTCTGAGCAAATTTATAAGGACTGAAATCACATCAAGTAACTTTTCCGATCACAATGGTATAAAACTAGAAATAAGTAAGAGGAGACATGTTGGACAATTCATAAAATGTGTGGAAATTACACATACTCCTACATAACCAAAAGGTCAAAGAAGAAATCATACAGGAAATAAAATAAATAGCTTGAGACAAGTTAAAATGGAAGCAAGACATTTCAAAATATATGAGATGCAACAAACACAGTTCTAGAGGAGAAATTATAGTAACAAACACCTATACTAAAAAAGAGAAAAGAGCTCAAATAAACCTCCTAACATCATACTTCAAGGAAGCAAAGGACCAACTTTAACTAAGTGAAGAGTGTAGTATTCAGATGTGCTCACTACAAAAAACTGTAAGCATTTGATGTGATGAATATGTTAATTAGCTTGTTTAATTATTCCACTTTGTATACATATGTCACAATATCATTGTGTACCCCATAAATACATACAAATATAATCTGTCAACTTATGGGTTTTTTTTTTTTTGATACTAAGCATTGAACCCAGGGGTGCCTAACCACATCCCCAGCCCCTTATATATTTTATTTTGAGATAGGGTCTTACTAAGTTGTTTAGAGCCTTACTAAGTTGCTGAGGCTGGCCTCAATCTTGAGATCCTTCTGCCTCAGCCTCCTAACAGAGTCTCTGGGATTACAGGTATACACCACCAGGCCCATGATTTTGTATCCACACAACACACATACTTAACAGGTTTGTCCTGAGTGATCAAGAAGAGTGTCCTGAGATAGCAAGAAGGTATCATTTATAGATTTATGATGTGGGATTCTGTAAAGTAGGGGAAATAGGTCAGGTTGCTTTGTGCCCAGGCTGAAGGGCAGTATTCCCAGATGAAATATTGTTATCATCCTCCCCACTTTGCAGATGAGGAAAGCTAGCCATAAAGAAGTGAAACATTGGGCTCAAGATCCCAGATCTGATCAGGGACAGAGCTGAGACATGTCCAGGCAGTCTCACTCCAAATCTGTACTCTTCTATGTGTTTACTCTCTCCAAGAGTATCCATCTAGGTTTCAGGAGGATAAAATGTCAGGATGCCCAATACAATCCAGTAACTCAGAAAAAGTCAAACTAAAATTCAACTGTTACCTTTAGAGACAGACGTTGCACTAACTCTACTCTGAAAATCCGTAATTAAAGAGAAATGATGATGCCTTTATCTTGTCTTTTCCCTTAGAACCTGTTCTTCTGAGTAAACAGTGGCCCTAATCAATGAAGGAAAGTGAAAATAAAAGAAAATAAACAAATGCACTCTTTCTTGTAATCAACCATATTTTAAATACCCGGTTAAAGCCATAGATTGTGGCTTAATCCCCAAAGATGCTTCTTTTCCTTTTTGCTTTGTTTTTCTCTTCTTTCCCTTTTTCTTTTTTGCCACTTCAGAATTTCTCCTTTGCAGATGCTGCATAATATAATAGCAGTGAAATCACTCTAGAGGGAGTCACTCACCCACTTTCCTCAGAAAAACCAAAGTACCCAAGTTGCAAGAAATTAATTTATGCTAATGTCTTAAAACTCTGCCAAAATGTTTCTTCCGATCTCCATTAACATTTAACAATTGGGCCACAATTCAGAGTAATATATCCTGGCTGCATTAAGGTAAATTTTAGTATTTATATCATCATTGAAGGTTCTGCAAGATTTTTTTTTAAAGATTGCTTTTATATCAATCTGTTAATGAAAAGCAAGGTGACCAGAGTGTTATTGGACTGAGCAATGTCTGCTACACAATGAATGTTCACAAGGAGAAAAATGTGTGGAAACTGAAATTGCTGCCATGGTTTTGGTCAAGTTTTCAGACCTGGATAGACATTATTGCTTCAAGACAATTATCCTGAGAGAGCAATTGAGATATTTGGTAAATTATTTCCACAGGCAGGGTTGGGGTGTCATACAGCATCCCCGTCACTGTACTCCTTTCTCTATTCTTGGTACCCTAGCACAGCATTCTCTCAACATGCATTCTAGAAGCATCTATTCCATTTCCATTCCGATTCAGCTGACGTAACTCATATGATTTAACAAACTCCTGTTAAGGATGACAAATCGTAAAAGAATATTCCACTGCTGTTATTTGAAAGGTTGCACAGAATGTTTCAATTCCCTCAAAGCCAAAAGTTTTGAATAGTGCAATTTCAGACATGGTAGCAAATTAAAAGTGGAAGACAGAGAAGAAGGAAAAAAGGGGTGCTGCAGTCTCCTCCACATCACCCCCCTGGGAGTGCCTGCCCAGCAGCAGCGCGTGGGGTTCTCCATGGGTAGAAAGAAGCAGGGGCAGCTCAGTGCGTTTAACAACCTGCATCCACGGCAGCCATTTCTCCTTGTTCCCCTGAATGCTGCAGGGCACAAGCTCCTGGATGACCTATGCACCTGGGGAGTTCTCGAGGGTAATGCTGCAAACAATACCAGCTGAATCTTTGTTTTAAAGATCCTTCCATTGATACAAGATGTTTGGAATAAACCCATCATTTCATTAAGGCTTAAATAGTGACAGTATCTCTTTCTCTTTAAGAAGTGACACCTACAGTCACTGAGCAGCATTCATGGGCTCACAGATGGTTGCATCTGGACGACTTGGAGCAGCTTGTCTAGTTGACCACATTTTTCCAAATTCTCTCTACCTTCCTCCTTTATTTTTCTGATGAGAAAACTGAGAGAAGATAGTGAAGTAAGTCACAGTGACCTAGGAACTCTTATCCACTGCTAGAAAATGAGTGGGAGAAATGATCTCCTTGCTAAGGAAAGGAACTAGAGATGAATGGCTTCAGACCCCCCTGGAGGAGCCAAAGGACTTTGGAAACCAATTCGGAAAATCCAGGGAGATTGTCCCAAGTTCAAGAGCTATAGGTTCAGAGGATCTGTGAGAAGGTTACAGGAGGAGGCTCCAGGGCCTGGATGAGGTAAAGGAATAGAGGGAGCCAACAAGTCTCCCTGTCCCTGTTCCAGACTTGTGCATTCAAAGTTCATCTGGGTCATCCTGGAGACAGGAAAAAAAAGACTTTTTTTTTTTTTTCTCACTACAATTAGCAAAACAGACCAACACCATACCGGCCATGGCCAGGGCTCCAGGACACCTCCTAGTAGGAAAGCAGTCTCTTTCGGTCATGGCAGGGCTTAAAGGAAGGTCCGTAAACTTGCCTGGTCCTAGAATTATCAGGGACCTATTTCAAATACAGACTCCCAGGCTCGTCTCTTGGAGATTCTGGTTTGGCTGACTGGAGGGGCTCCAGGATCTGCAATTTCCACTCTAAGCAATTCTAATGATGAGAGAGGTTGGGGGTGGATAATAAAGTGTGGGCTGTGCTGTGATAAAGCGCTACTCACTGGGCACCTTGGGCAGAGATTTGAGCATTTCAGAAACTCAGTTGCCCTCTTTATAAATCAGATAAGAATTACAGGACTGAACATGAAATTGGATCCTATCAGTAGTCACTAGTCATGTGTATGACTCAGTAACTATTAACATCCCTTTCCTATCTGCTGATTTAAACTTGAGGTTAAATGCACAAGAAAAAGTCCCCAATTATTTAGACGTATGACAAGCTTACTTTAAAACAAACAATATTGAAAATGTCTACTGGGGGCTGGATATGTGGCTCAGCGGTAGCTCGCTCGCCCGGCGTGCGTGCGGCCCGGGTTCGATCCTCAGCACCACATACCAACAAAGATGTTGTGTCCGCCGAGAACTAAAAAATAAATATTAAAAATTCTCTCTCTCTCCCCTCTCTCACTCTCTCTTTAAAAAAAAAAAAAGAAAAGAAAATGTCTACTGGATGATAAACAAGAATTTCTGAGAGTCCAGATGTCAGACTATTTGCTGAGCACAGCTAGCAAAAGGTGAACTAGAAGTGACCCCCCCTTCTAAGTGCACAGAATTTTTAATATAAACAATCTTTCTCTGCCCCTGGACTGTGATCTGCGTATGTGGGTCTCATTTCCTGGCTATATTCTTATTCCACTTGCTGATCACCACAGAGAGGTCTAGCATTCTGCTGGCTGAGGTCTAGCATTCGGGGGTTGTGCATTTATTATGCTCCACCTAGTCCTGGGTTGTGGACTCCTCCAGCATGCAATCCACCACCATGACTCTATGCCTTCCATTCCAGGCTTTCATCCTAAGCAACCATCTCCTGAGGGCAACTTCGGGGTACAGATACTGAGAATTGGGTTGAGTCTAAAACAGTGCTTCACATGCTATGGGCTTTCAATCTCTTATTCCCAAAAGTAGTTACATGGGGCATCTTCCAGATGGGAGATGCTAACTTAAACATAAAATGGGAATTTTTTTTTTCCTCTTCTTTTTTTTTTTTTTTTGGTACTAGGGATTGAACTCAGGGGCAACCACTGAGCCACATCCCCAGCCCTATTTTGTGTTTTATTTAGAGACAGGGCCTCACTGAGTTACTTAGGGTCTCACTTTTGCTAAGGCTGGCTTTGAACTCGTGATCCTTCTGCCTCAGCCTCCTGAGTAGCTGAGATTACAGATGTGCATCACCAGGCCCACCTAAAATGAGAATTTCTACAAGAACAAAATTTTCATATCTCTCTATATAAAGTATATTCATGCCAATTTATGCCTTTATACATTTACTTTTTATATTTCCAGTAAATGGTAAACATGATATTTTCTCCCCTGGTTGGATTCTGAAGACCATGACCAGAGGGGAACAGAGAACAAGGAGAACCAGAAACAGGATGTGCTCAGAACAAGGAATCGAGGAGGGAAGAGGAAGATTTGAAAATGCCCTGCTTTACTGTCTTTCTTTGCAGAGCAGTTGTGTGCTCTTAAACATCTCTTGGAGCTTGGGGACTGACTTTTAGTGACTGTCTGAAGGTAATGGTTGGATGAGATTCACAGAAACAAGACATTAGCAGTCTGTAGTGTGTGTCTCAGCTGAATTTACCTCCTGTGAGAAGATCGGGACGGGAGGGAGTTACATGAGATTCTAATCCCTTGAGATTGGGCTCCAAAGAATTCCCGGCTTGTCCTCTTCTGCAGTTGCCCAAGGACTGAGAAGTGTGTGCATGCAAAAGAAAACACAGTTAATCCTTTAAATGCATTTGCAGAGGTCCCATAGGAAATAGGCCCCTCTGCTGAATCTCGCTCCATGGTTACCAGGCGTTAGAACACATTGGCCTTTGAAGCATTCATTTCTCAAAATCTCTCTTCCATGATGGTCCATTTTCTTAAATTAGCGAGTAAAATATAATAAACCTTGACAGGAAACAGCAGGTCAAAGAAGTCCCATGTACTTTTTAAAGAGCTAAAAAACAAACTCTGATAGGTGAACTCTCCCAGGGAAAGTGAGAAAAGGTGGTGAGATGAGGTGGGGATTTTTTTTTTTTTTTGCAGGTTGGTTTGTTTTTATCAGAGGGCTCTAGCCCTGAGATATGATCTATTATATCTTTGCAATTTTCTTCTCATCGAGTTTCTCCCCTGTTTCTCAACACCTTTTCTAGAATTTTCTGCTATTTATAGACTTCCTATTTACTGTGCTACATAACTGGGAGTTTAACTTAAAATTTGGACAAAAGGAGAGAGAAGCAAGAGAGAATGTAGAAGCAATGAGGAGGAAGGGAGGGTGTCAACATCTGTGACATGCCCAGGACTTTGGGGTATTGTCTGAGGTTTCCGGGCACCGTGATTCTGACATGCTCAGCTGCCCTGACCTATAGGTACCCTGGCTATCACTTCAAAGTTGAGGAAACTGAGGTTCAGAGAGACTGCGACTTAGCCAAAATCACAAAATACAGTAAGGACAAGTGCTGAGATTTTCCCGCTAGATCCAAGTTCTGCTCCTATTTCATTAGGCATGATGGGCTTGTTAACAAGGAGCCTCTGCTCTGTCTTCCAGGCCCAACAGTGACCTTCAGGAGGTCACTCCTCAGGAAAAATGAATGCATCCCAGCCAGGGCATCACTTTGGAAGATTTGAAACCAATCAAGGAAATCAGTCTCCTTCCAATATTCATTTACAGTGTTGGGTTTATGATCCAACCCAGGCCAAAAAAGTATTCAAAAATTTGCTGAGATTTCTGGGAAAGAAATTTCTGGTTTTTTAAAAAAATGAACAAAGACAATATTGTTATTTGATAAGATATTGCTAGCTGGGTGCAGTGGCACATGCCTGTAATCCCAGTGGCTCAGGAGGCTGAGGCAGGAGGATCCCAAATGCACAGCCAACCTCAGCAACTTAGCGAGAGGCCCTGTGCAACTTAGTGATACCCTGTCTCAAAATAAAGTGAAGAATAAAAAGGGGCTAAAAATATATTTTTAATAAAAAATAAAAATGACTCGGTGGTTAAGTGCTGCTGGGTTCAATATCCCCAGTACCAAAAAAAAACAAAACAAAACAAAAAAAAAAAAAAAAAAAAAACACTGTAATGCCTGAAACGGTGGGAATTATATTTTGACCATGAAGCCTCAAGACAGAGAACAAACACATGCAAGCACCTGGGGCCTTGATGATGTCATTAAAGTACTGAACTGACCAACCACAAGGCTGCCTTACCCTGGTCTTATTAAATAGCATGATAAACGCCCAAGACATTTTGAGTTGTGTTATCTATTCCCTGCAAATGAAAGCCTCCTACCAGAAAATAAGCTGCATTGGGAGAGAGAGAACAGATGAAGCACAACTCGGGGGTTGGGGGGGGGGGAGGCAGAGAACACCCTGCCAGTTTATGTGCAATTAAAATGAGATGCAGATGAAGAAGCCACCTGTAGAAGCATGTGTGCAAACACAGAGGACACCAGAGCAGCATCTGAACAGCATCCTGGAGCCAAGTACTCTACAAATCTTACCAGCTCAGCTCTCTCAAGTCTTCAGTCTGAAAATCTCACCGGGCTTATTAAATCTGGCTGCTCACTGGAATCACAGGAAAGGTTTAGAAATATCAAGGTCTGGGCCACCTCTGATTCTGATTTAATGGGTCCTGGGATGATCTTGGGCATTGACAATTTTAGAAATTCCTAAGGTGGCTCTGATAGGCAGGCAAAGTTGAGAGTCACTGTTCCATAAACTTCAGCAGAAAACAAGCAAATGGCATTGTTTCAAGTGACTGATTACCCGGGAGATGGCCTGGGCTTGGCCACATCATGCTGTATACATTTGTATCTCCTTTCCCCAAGAGCATTCCAATTTTTTTTTAAAGAGTAGTAATGCGGTGGAAGCAGAAGCAAAGTCACAAAAGATGAGGGCACTTGGAGTCTGAGAAATGGGCTTCTGGGTGGTAAGGAAGGGCCAGAACATCTGCTTCAATGAGCGGCCTTGTCGGTTACTCGGGGTAGTTGTGGGGTGTCACCAGCTGGCTCTGGGAAACCCTGTGCTTGTGGATAAGACAGAGGTCATTAGTTCTCTACTTTCCTCTTCAGTGCTGTGGGAATCAAATTAAACGGTGCATGCAAGATGTTTTGCAAATGCCAATGCATCACTCAGGTGGGAGGGTGGCACTTTGTGAATGAACAGGTACCATTTAGTGGCTTGCAGACCGTCTCCCATTCATTATTCTTGGCCTGACTCACTTTGCAAAATCTCCAGGTCTCTCAGTCCTTTCCATTCATTAACATCCCTTGGAGAGTTTCTGAGAGGCACCAATTTGCTAAACCTGTCCTCTAGAAACTGACCATCTGGTATGGGGACTGACCATTAGGACTTTTAAAAGGTCCTCTATGGTGTCTAACGGAAGACTGATCATCTCCAAATCCAAGTGCATCTACTTAGTAGTGTTCTGCCAACTTTTTTCCTCCTTAGTATTCCAAAAGCCCTTAGCTCCGACCCCTGTTGGAGACTGTGAGTCAGAGGCTGGCGCAGCTTGGATCCTCAGTTGTCCTGCAGAGAACAGCTCTGGGAGCCAGCCCCAGCCAGCTTGTGGCCTTTCTGACTTCAGCCTCTGAGTCAAAGGAGCTTTCTACTCGGAGTCATCACCCCCTCTAAACGTCCCTGGAGTCAGGTTGCTGCTCACCCTGACCCAGCCTGAGAGGTGTCCTGCTCAGTGTATTCCATTCCCAAGCTCTGCTGAGGCAGCTCTCACCTGGGCCACTCAGCCATGTGGATCCTACCCACTCGCCACCTGCACATCACTTGGACACCATGCCCTTTAGTCCTACCTGCACTGACATTTACTTCCTGAAGAAACACCCCAGGCTCATCAGCTCACAGAGTTAGAGTAAAGAAGGGCCGGCAGGCTGATTCTTACCAATGCAGGGCACTCCAGCCAGCCCCAGGGTACCACCTCTTCATGTGCACTTGATATAGAAGGGACACAGGATGGACAAGTCTTGAAAGTGCTGATGACCCAAGAAATTCTAAGACTGTGGATCCTCTTTTAGGGAAGATGCATCCCAGAGAACCCCGTGGGGGCTTAGGGAAAGACAGAGGACCCTTAACCCATACCACTGAGAGGGGACTCCCCAAAGTCCCCTCATGACTGTGGGCCACCTCTTCTCACTATACTCAGGCACCCTGTGTCTGCCTTGTCATTGTATTTATCAATAGTTTTCTTTTCAATGTAACTATTGATATTCAAATCATTAACTCACTCACCGGAGTATGAACTTGTAAAAAGAACCATCTCCAGAGGGACTGTGACAGTCACTGGCTCTCAGTGAAACTTTGTGAATGGGTGGATGGCAAATAAATACAAGAGGATTTGGAAGAGTGACTGGGTTTCAGAAAGCCACCCAGCAGCCTCTGGCTGAGCGGTCTCTCTGACCACAGCATGCTGTGTTCTCGGACGGCTGGGCCTCTGCTCGCTCTTACCCTGAAGTGACTGGACTTTGCCCAGCCCTGGGCTTCCCCTTGACTCCCCCTGGGATGCCATGACAGCGCTAGCCACTGTCCCGGTGCAGTCTGTCACGGTAACTCCAGCCTCGGGGAAAAGACTTTTGGGGGTTGTTTTGTTTGCTGTTTTATATTTTCCTTCTGTTCACTTGTAACATAATTTGGCTGTAGCTGGTAAAATCACTTTAAGGCTTTGCCATTTCAAGACTAAATCTGGGCATGACATTCAGATCTCCACTGTCATTGCACAGTGGCTGGGAAAACCAGATCCCTGGGGTGACAAGTGGCACATTTAGACATGCTCTCAACAAGCATGATAAGGTAGGATTTCCTAAAATACAGCAATGTTCTATGGCTACCAGGAATTCCTTTGGCAGAGCAAAAAGTCATGTACAATAAACAACCAGCTTTACCAACAGCCCTTTGATAAGGGTGGCCTTTTCCCGTAAGCTGCCCAAACTGCAGTGTTTAAATCTCAAGGAAATCTGGTGACCAAGAGGAGCTGATGCCCTCATTTCTCCACCCCCCTGCCATCACATTTGATTAGTCAAGAAATGGGTCCTGGATGTCCTTCTCCAAGATGTTTCCCAGGATGTATTTTTACTCTGCTCACTTGGTTCACAATCTTAGTAGAAAGAGGCCTCTAAATGGGTCAAAGCAGAAAATGCAGTTCCAAGGTCAAACGTTGATTCAAGTCAAAATTAATTAACATTTGTTCAGCACTTTACTAGGCTTCCAGCTGCTTCTATCCCCATATTTCATTTTAATCCTCAGACAAGTTTAAGACAATATCTATTAGCATATCCTATTGATGAATGAAAACCCTGAGGCTCTGTATGATAAAATATCACACACTTATTTTTAAGAGCAGTCAAAAATTGTATCGGTGGTGAAATCATAAGTACGTATGATGAGAAGGAGACATGGTGTTTGCAGGGTTTCTACAGAATTGTGGAATCCTAGTCATCATGCTTCACATTTTCTTCCCCCCCACAAATATCTGCCGTGTCATGTACTATGTTTATAATTGCTAACAGGGTGTGTTTTACAGAAGATTTTTTTTTTTAAAGTACTCAAAGTTGGGGATGTATTTTAGTGGTGGGGCACCTGCCTAGCATATGTGAGGCTCTGGCTTCCACCCCCAGTACTAACACACACACACACACACACACACACACACACACACACACCTCAGAGGCTGCAACTGTTCACGAGGGCATTGTTGGTGGGCTTCTGCGGCACGATGTTAGATTTTTTTCTACTCAGAAACTCTCTTCTCTGTTCACAAGGACTCTAATTGTAAAGCAGGTTGTGAAGAAACAAAGCAAAGTTATAGAGAAGAAAGAAATGAGAGAGAAAGCATGTCCACGTGGGCAGAGAAGGACTTTTACAGAGGAAATGATTGAAGCCATCACTGGGGTTTCATAGCTGTTCTCTGACTTTCTGCACTAGTTCAGATATGTCCTCAAAGCCCATGCATGGGAACTTAACCCCAAATTCATATGTTGGCAGTATTTGGAGGTGGGGCCTTGGGTTGGTTGTTGGGGTTAAATAAGGTCCAGAGAGTGGGGGCCCCTTATGGCTGGCATGCTCCTACCCTCTCACCAGAAGCCCTTCCCCATGCTGTGACACAACAAGGAACCCTCGCCAGAGGCTGGCACCTTGAATTTAGACTTCCCAGCCTCCAGAACTGTGAAAAAAATAAATTTCTTTTCTTCATAAATTACCCAGTCTGTGGTATTCTGTGATAGTACAGAAAACAGACTAAGACACCTTCCTTAAGTCTCCTCATGCCCTCACTGCTAGATACAAATGATCATCATTGTCAGACTTCCAAATGGAAGTGGTCTTCATTTTCATTCAGGGTCACTGAGTTGCAGTGTTAGTATGTGTCACTCCAAGTGCAAATTCACTTCCAGAGTATATTATGGAATGAAATCTGAGCTCAGAAGTGAGAACTGAGCTGAAGAACGTTTGAAGCGACAGCATCATGTCGGTGGCCGCCGTTGCAGTAATAACTGAACGCTGTTGATTTTTGTGCAGTATGTTTGTTGGGTTTTCCCAAAGGCACTCATTTGCATGACCTGATTTTTGTCAGCCTTCTGAAGTAGACAGGGCATTTTTCAGGTAAGGAAACAGAGACTTTGAAGATCTATGTGACATTTTGCCTTAATTCAGATGGCTCATCCATTCAAAAAGAATTCAAGATGGCTTACGATAAGACCTTTATTTTTTAATCGCAGACATACAAAAAGGAGGAAATAGATAATCCAAAGAGTCAAGCTGACTTCCTTGCTATGAAGTTCAATTATTACCCTGTGTTTCTCCACAGCTGGGACAGAAAGAGAACCAAACAGGGAAATTAGCACATTTCTATTAGTGGAGAGGAGTGGGGGAGGGGAGAAAACACCTCTTTCCCAGAGAAGCAGGGTTTTAACCTGGTTGTAAAACCTAAATGGAACTCTTTATAGGAGACATTGAAAATTGGCAATGACCTTGACAACAGATTTTACAGCAGATTTCACTGCAAATACACCAAAATGAATTCCACATGGCTTTTTGTTTTTAAGCTACAAATTATTTTTTTAAGATACAGGAACTTCTAGTTTCTTTGCATGAACTATATCATTACAGTTTTACAAAAACTCTATGAAGTAGCTTTCCATTACACTTTTGGAAGTTAGACATAATGGAAGCTTCATTAAAGTGGTTAAATAGATCTCCCAACATCACAGTCAATAATTGACAAGTCTTTGGCCTGAAGCTAGGCTGACATCTTAAATTCTGACTGTAAGATAGGAAAATCTAATTACATTAAGACAATTTGGTAAAAATGTAATCTTCCAGAGTTCAGTTGTCTGGCATAAGCCAACAGTGACACTTAGGTCACAGGAGTATATAGGCAGTATGTTATTATGGACAGTTTGTTATTATGTTCTTGAATGATTATTTCATTATTTCTCTTAGCTGGACTCTTTTTTTTTTCTTTTCTTTTCTTTTTTTTTTGTACTGGGGATTGAACCCTGGGGTGCTCTACCTCTGAAATCCATCCCCAGTCTTTTTTTAATTTTTATTTTGAAATAGGGTCTTGCTGAGTTACTGAGGGTATTGCTAAAGTGCTGAAGCTGGCCTCAAACTTGGGATCCTCCTGCCTCATCCTCCCAAGTCACCACCACCATGCCTGGCTCTATATCACAAATGCTTACAGGTTGTGCACTAGCAAAGGCTGCTGGCTGGCCACACTTTAAAAATGTACTGAAGATCCTAGATCTCTCTCGTGGTCCAGCCAGGTACGATCTCCACACATTTACTACATCATAGGTCTTTCCCTGTGGTCAGATCAATCTCCTCCCATCCAGACTCATTCCCCCTGAAGTCAAGGAAAGTGTACCCTGTGTACACCGCATGAATATGCCTGGAGGTCAAGGTAGAATGATACTTTAATCTGAGATAAAGAATTCCCCCTGTGTCTCGTGATTTTCAGGGGACAAGGATTATTAAACATGGGAGAAGCAGCCTCAGAAAGAGCAGGCTTATGTAACAAGTCCTCCAGGGCACCATGCTCTGCTAGAAGTGAGCCGAGGACATGCTCCTCAGGAGAACACCAAGAGGCAAGTTCACAGGGAGATAAATGCCCATTGCCTCAGTGTTCTCTGTTTTTATGTTCCACACAATGGTTTACGTCCTCTAAACCCCGCCATTCAGTCCTCAGCTGCACCCCAGGGGCACTAAGGCTTAATGAGCTCAGCTATGACTCATGCAAATAGTTCTCAGAGCTAAAGGTTTGGCTGGAAAATGCTAGATTCCTTCCACAAAGGTAATATCTTTTGAAAAAAAATATGTAGAATGTAATCAACTGAATCACAGTTGCTTATGATAGGCAAATGCATTCATAATAGCAATATATTCAATTTAGAAGGATTATTGTAGGGATTAAGAATGCACTCTTAGAAGCTGGATAGCCTTTGGCTTAAATACCTTTCCTATCAGTGACCATGAAGTTGGCAGATATTTCTAGCCCTCAGTTTTCTTATCTGTACAATGGGTATAATAGAACCCATAACGTTGAGTTGTTCTGAGGATTCACTGAATTGTTACATTTAAAACAACTAGTAAGCATCTCACACATAGTAAGTATACAATAAATTACAATAATTATAATGCATAAGAAACTGAAGAAAGAACTCAGAGCTATAAAATCAATATAACAATTCTAATTCTCAAGGAGTGAGATTAACAATAACCAAATTACAGAGTAGTTACCTCTTAGTGGCACTCTATCAATTGCTTTTTGCTGTATATAAAAGTATCCCCAAAATTTAATGGTTTAAAGTAACAACCATTTTTTTTTAGTACAACTTTTTACATATTGGAAATTTAAGTTGCACTCCGCTGGGTAGTTCTTCTGGGTTGGGGTCAACTGACTTCAACTAGCTTGCTTCTGTGTTATAATCAGCTAAGGAGTTGCCTAGGATGGATAGTTCACCACTGTCTCTTCTGGGACAGTGAGGATTCCTGAGGCCTTTCTCGCCATGGTCTCTAACAGTCTAGCAGGAAGCCCAGGCTTATAACAAAAATAGGGGGAAACTTCATCAATGAGCTGAATTGGGATGAACATGTATCGACTGAGGGACACTGATTGGAAATTCCCAAGGGGAAAGATGTGCGTGCGGTATAAGATTTATGGTCACCTCTAGCACCAAGCCCTACTTTCCAATAGATAAGTTCAGTGGGTGGGGTGCCTCCTCACCTCCATAGATGACCCCTGTTCCACAGTGCATCAGGCTAGACACAGCAGTCAGCCATTTCCTTGCTTGGTATTTTCAACAGAACCAAACAACCCTTTAAAAACTAGCTGACATTAGCAAAAAATGAGACTCTTCCAACAAAACAATGAAAACCCTGGAAAAACTCTCAGAATCAATGTTTTCTGAACTCTGGAAACAAATCAAAAACTTGGGAACAATCCAGAGTGTATTGTTCAAAAAGCATGTTAGATCTTGGTAAAAATGTTGTTTTGTGGCTTTTTAGTTTATGACAATCCCATCTCTTACTCACCAAATCAGAAGTAACATTGAAAAATCTGAATTTCTATTACCTTTCAGAGATGGACTAGAATGAACTTTATGTGAAAAGAATTAAGATTATTTGTTTTGGCCTTTTAGGTGGCTCCCTGGGAGACAGATCAAAAGGATTATCTTCATCTTGCCTAACTCAGAACTCACCTAGTGCTAAAGCCACTACCTGGGGTGTATTTATAGAAAACATTTATAAGGGATCAGTTTAGTGGCTGCTGCCTCAGGAAATGAATAATACCTAAAGGAAAGGAGACTAACCAAAAAATCCTTTGAAGGAAAGACTTGAGAAAGAGATGTTTGGAGAGCAAGGGTGTTAATGAATCCAGCATATTTTTGGAAATCATGAAAGCAATGTGCACAGATCTGGATCTGTGTGCATGCTTCAGGAAGTCATTTATGTCTGACTAGGTTAATAAGCAGACACTACTTGCCATACATGACGAAACACAAATGTTATAAAACTCGTTCTGAGAAGACACTAAACAAAAAGTCACCAAGGAAGCAACTACAACAGGCAGCATCAAAATGCCCTGGGAGGAGAGAATCTGATTTCCAGAACTGCCATGCTCAATATCTAAAATACAGCTGGGCATGGTAGTGCATGCTTGAAATCCCAACAGCCTGGGAGGCTGAGGCAGGAGGATTACAAGTTCAAGGCCAGCCTCAGCAACGTAGTGAGACCCTGAGTAGCTTTGTGAAACCCTATCTCAAAATAAAAACTAAAAGGTGTGGGGATGTGGCTTAGTGGTTGAACTATCCTGGGTTATAACCCTTGTTACCAAAAAAATTTATATATATATATATATATATATATATATATATATATATATATATACACATACACACACACACACACAATTTGTGACAATAACAGTACAAAATGTAAAGAAATAAAACTATAGCATAAACGATTTTGTTACTGAAGTTAAGTTGGTGTTAATTCATAAAAAGGAACTAAAATTAATATTAAATGTAAATGGAATAAACTCTCCATCTATAAGGCAAAGATTGGCAGAATGGATTGTGGGAGAAAAAAAACCCATGATCCTTCTAAACTACATGTTGTCTGAGACTCATTTTAGATCCAAAAAATATAAACAGATGAAAGTAAAAAGGTGAGAAAAGATGTCCATGTAATCAAAAAAGAGCATGCAAAGTAGGTTTTGAAACCAAAAGAGAAAAAGAAAAACAGTATGTAAGAATAAAAGTCAATCTATCAAGAAGCTTTTAAAAACAATAAAATAGGGGCTAGGGTTGTGGCTCAGTGGTAGAGCTCTTGCCTTGCACATGTGAGGCACTGGTTTTGATCCTCAGCACCAAGTTTAAAAAAATAAATACACAAAATAAAGGTATTGTGTCCATCTACAACTAAAAAAAATTAAATTTAAAAAAAATAAATATATATTTAATTTTTTAAAATTTAATTTTAAAAATTAAATATACAAAACACATAAATCAAACCTGACCAAATGAAGGGGAAAAAAAGTCAGATAATAAAAATAGTTGGAGACCTCAATATCCCATGTTCAGTAATGGGTAGGATAACTAAAATAGAAAATCAAGGATATAAGAGTAGAGAAGCACAAAACTCCATATAAACCTACAGTACATTTCAGCTCATAATAGAAGAAATCACTTTCTTCTCAAATGAATCCGAGGGCTGGGATGTAGCTCAGTTGGTAGAGTGTTTGCCTCTCAAATGAATCAGAAATGTTTTCCAATATACACCACGTTGATTTATAAAACACATTTCATAAATTAAAAAAAGTTTTAAATATACAAAATATTCCACAATGGAATGAAATCGAAGTCAATAACCGAGGCAATTTTAAAAACTCATAATAATGGAATTATGCCTCTTTCTCTTTCTCTGTTTTTTGTTTGTTTGTATTTCTTTTTCAGTCCTGAGGATTGAACCCAGGATGCTTTACCACTGAGTTACATGCCATATCTCCAGTCCATTTTAGTTTTTGAGACAGGGTTTTGCTAAGTTGCTGAGGGTCTCTCTAAGCTGCTAAGGCCAGCCTCCACTCCTGATCCTGTTTGCTTCAGTCTCCCAAGTTGCTGGGATTTGGGGCATGTGCCACCACACCTAGAAGAAAGCTTGCTCTTACAAAGCCAGTGAGTTAAAGATATTACAATAGAATTAGAAAATACTTTTAGATAAATAAAAGCACAAAACCTGGCATACTAAAACTTATGTAAAAGTAGTGTTCAAATCTATGATTTCTAAAGGTCGAAATGAAGGTTGCAAACAAGCAATCTATTCTTCTACTTTAAGAAAGAGTAAAAAGACTAAAGAAGAATGAGCAAAACCCAAAATAAAGTGATAGAAATGAATAAATAATAGAGAAGACATAAATGAAATAGAATAAAATGCAATAGAAAAAGATTAACAGTTGGTTCTTTGGAAAGAATCACAAACTTTTAGCTAAAACGGTTTTCCACAAAAAAGAAAGATGAGTCAAATTTCTAAAATTATTAATGAAAGTAGAGACAGTCCAACCTGCTTGTCAGAAATAAAAACAATTATGAGCTAATAAACAATCAGATTATCTTGTTCTTTTTCAAAATTGCTGAACTATTCAAAACTACAGAAAGGCAATTTCCTAAAATCTGAAAAATCCTCCTTTTTAGTCTAAGTAAGTAAAATTAAAATTACCCTGTCCTAAATGCCCCCTTAAAAGCCCTACATAATAGACCATGAGACCAGTGAGGTCCCTCTGTCCTCTCTTCAAAAATTGGGCACTTGGATAACAGTTCAAACAGATGAAAATCTGCAAGGTCAGAGGGACCTCAATACACACATTCATCTTTATGACATTCCTAGGAAAATATGAATAAATGAAAATTTGAGTAGTTGACTCCTCTGGCATTTTTCATGATAAATCTTCAATATTGGTTTGGAGGTATTGATTGACCTCCAGAAAGATGACTCATCATTGTTATTTGTTAGTAATTTTGTTACAGCATCGGGCAGGCTGTGACTGTTGTCTAAAACACCCCTGGAATAAAACTGTGACTGATTGGGATGCCAGGCAGGACCAACCACCCCTTTAGTATTAGAAAATCTTTTCTTTATCCTGAGTCATGTTTTTATATCTCACAACATGGAGACTTAAACAACTTCTCGTGATTGAAGCCAATTGGGTGGAATTCACAATGCATTGAGACAGGCATTAATTTTTCCTAAATTTTTATTTATTAAAAATGCTGAGACATTCAGCAATCAATAAAGGTAGAATCAATTATCTTTTTATTTCCTTTTATGTTCAGGAAATGAATCAGCCAACACTGCAGTGCAAAGCTGTTCCGCTGTTTTATGAGTTGACTTAGGCAAGCAGTAAAACATCTCAGAGGTAAGTAGAGATGTAAGGTGCCAAACTCTCATTTAAAATGTAGTAAACAAACATCATCACAGCGATTAGCATTTGGGCAGCACCTTACCTTCACCAGCCACCTCCAGGAGCATGGTGTCATCTCATCATAGGACACCATCTTAGACAGGTCTTTCTGTTTGAAAAATCTAAGGGACAGACAGACTGAATGGCTTTAAAAAACAGGGAACTCAGAAAGAAGCAAACACTTGTTTCCAAGCCCAAACCCCTTCCCCATTCTACTGTTCTCACAAATAATTATCATAAATTAGGGTTCCTTGCAAAACATTATCTTTCTTGATGGTTTTTAGTTCTTAGTCATCTAACTTGAGATACTCATACAATTAATTTTGCCACCGGATTATGAATAGCTGGATTTAACTGGACATTTCAAAATCATAAACTTTAGACAACTATAAGGTTCATTAATTCTCTGCTATACCAATTATCCCAAATGCATGAAACCACTTCTAAATTACTCTTACTCAGATCATCCATTTTTCTAAAATACTAAAATTGTTCTTCCTTTCTCTGAACACACTAATCAGAATATGAATGAGTATATGTGTGGGCTTTAAGGAAAATATGAAAGATGTGATATGTCTCATATATGTATATATATATATATCTTTTGTTACTTTCTTCCAACTACATGGATAAGCAAAAGTTCAGGGACAGAAATAAATGACTTATTTAAATGACATCCATAGAAACACATATACAGGTGCAGAATGTTACATATATGTAAGTATGCATATATATATACACACATATATATGAACACACCATATGTACTCATGCACACACTTAGTTCATAGTGAAACTTCCAATGGCAAAAGAACAACAGATACCATTCCAGCCTCCCTCCTGACCCTAACTTCTTGCTCCAACAGTGAGAAATTTGGCTCATATTATACTCAGTATATTTACCCAATTGCCCAGTCATGAAATACACAGAATGTAATTTTAGTATTGCTAACCCATGGCATTTCAAACAAACAAAGCCAGCGATAGCTCAGTATTTGCTTACAGCTAGTTGTCCTCTTTAAGCTAAAGACACAGATTCTAAATACTGCATTTAAAAGCTAATAGAGTTAAATTTCCTCTCCATTCAGTGTGATAACATTATTCATTTGAAACAGACCTATATTCGATTTATTTGGCTCATATTTCATGTTTCTTTTGAGTGTATACGACATTATCATGGCTGTAAAAAAATAAAACTGTCCAAAAAGTATACTTAGAAGTGGGTCCTCCGGGCTACCCCTCGCATCCCACTCCATCCACACCTGTGAGTTGCCAGCCTCTAGTGATCCTTCCTGCCATTGATTTTACAAAAATAATCAGGTACGTGTATAATATTATATTTTCCTTTTTTAATTTTTTATTCTGATTTGTTATAGATGACAGCAGAGTGCCTTACAATATTATACACATGGAGCACAATTTTTCATATCTCTGCTTGTACACAAAGTAGAGTCACACCATTCGTGTCTTCATACATGTACTCAGGGTAATGAGGTCCATGTCATTCTATTTTCCCTTTATTATTAACCCACGATTGGTGTGCTGTAGAAGCTCCTGCACTTGCTTCCCTAGAGGTCATTCTAGCTCTTCCCCTTGGTCATCAGAGTTTCCGAGTAGTCTTCTGGGCAGACATACCATGGCCTATTCAATGGCCTCTCCATGTGTGATGACGAAGGAAGTCCCAATACAGGAAATTAACAACAATCAAAAAATACTGCAATAAATATTGTTGTGCAAATGTATTTTTGCACTGTGGGACACATGTCCTCAGAACAGACTCCTAGAAGCGGTCTTGCTGGGTCAAGTGTGAATGCATACATGCTTTCTAAAACATTCCCCTCCACAAGGTATACCACTTCCCTTTCCCACCAGCCAGGTATGACTGTGCCTCGTTTCCACATCCTCACTAACAGTCTTAGTTCATCTTACAGTTTTGCAGGTCAGAAGTCTGATACTGGGCCTCACCACACTAAAATCAAGGTGTTGCCAGGATCCAAATAACTGGAGGGGACACAGCCTGTGTCGTTGCTTTCTCCTGTGCTAGAGGTCTCTTGCTTTCCTTGGCTCTCTTCCCCCACCTTCCAGGCCAACAATATTACATCTTTCTTTCCCTTCTTCTGCCCTCCTAATTCTCTAACTGGAGCCAGAAAGAAAGAAGATTCTTCACTTTTCAGACTCACATGGGTTCCACCCAATCCAGGATAATCTCAGTGTCTTAAATCAACCACACTACAAAGCCCCTCTCGCCATGCACAGATTCCTGGAGGTTAGAATAGGGACATCTTTGGGGGTCATTGATTTTTCCAACACACATATTTAGCATTCAGCATTGAAGTTTCTCTTTCTGGAGGTTATTTTGACTGTATTTCATCTGTCTTCTCTCTCTGCTCCTTCTTTTAATGGAATCTCTTAAGGTTCCCATTTCCCTCTTCCCATACCCATGGGCTCGGAAGGCCAGGGTACCTCTGCTGCAATTTGGAGTTTATTTTCCTCAAAAGTTATTTGCAGTTCATGGTTTTTCTCTGTCTCCTATTAATGCAATGCTGCAATCATGAGTCATGTGTGATTTTATTGTACTTTTTGTTGAATTTTATGTTTTGGAGCAAGTATGTGTAGAGAGATTTGGCTTCAGTTGGCTGCAAAGGTTGCAGGTTTTATGACTATTAATATATGATTTGTGATATTTCTTGGACCTCTTCTAGGTCTTGGACACTGTTACTGCAAATACATTTGGAAAATGAGAATACTGTATTAACACTGATCACCAAAGACATCAGTGAAGGGTAAAGTTCCAGAGGTATTTTGAAAATTGAAAGGGATAAACTTCTCTTGCATCTAAGCAATGAGAACTAAGTAACAATGTGCCACAGACCCATAGTAAAAAGTCTAGTAGAAGACGAGGACTTCTATTTAATTATATTTGAAATTTAATACCTACTTCTACAAGCTAGCTTTTACCTGCAGCATTATAATCAATAGTGCTTTGTTGCTGGCAAGCATGACTCTTTTAGCTAGTAAAATGGAAATATAAATCTTTAAAATCTCTCATTATCTATGCTTGAACATCTTACTATCTATTTCTATTTTCAAACACTAGTCCAGATCTCTCTAATCACTTTATCTCCTAGAGAGATTTCACTGTCTTATCTAAGTCAAGAAGTGGTCTGTGGGCCAATTTTCATTAGCCAAATGGACAAACTATACAAAAAATCATTAAAGGAACTTCAGGCGAGTTGGGTTTTATAATTTTTTATTAATTGTGTTTTTTAAGTAATGGGTTAAAAATCAAATAACACAAAGGGTTCACCATGAAGAGGTTTCCACCCAACTTTAAACCCTGAGTTTCTCAATTCTCTGTAATTCACAAGCAATTCCCATGACTATCTTATTACCTTTTCAGAACAAGTTCATTCAATGACAATAACACATGCACACATTCCACGTTAGAAGACCCAAATATGAGCAAGTTATTCTAATTTTCATCTTTTCACTTAATTGTATTCCTTATGGTCTTTTTGCATCTGTATGGGCAAATTCATCTCATGTATTCTCACAGCTACATGGTATTACTCTATATTAATACTCCATGATTTATTTAATGCTCTCTTAATTGATGGATTTAGGTAATTAAATATTTTATTTAAATTTTCAGTTATTATGCCCATGTATTCCAAACCAAGTGTTTTATTTTCAAGAAGTAATAGTGAAGACTTAGAGCACAAAATGGAATTGGATTGGCAGATGAATAATAAAAACACGGGGCCCGTTTCCGACATCCGAAGGGTCTGGAAGTCAGCACACCAACCCTTCCACAAGAGACGCAGCTAAACAAGCTCATCAAAGGCAAAATCACGGGGCAAACTGCAACCCGGGAGCCAGGAGGGAGATGGGCAGAGAACAGCTTAACCCTAGCAGAGGCGGCCAGGGCCGGGATCTGATGGAAGAAGTCAAAGGTGAGAAATTGGCAGAGCTTGAAAATGGACCAGCTTGAGCGTTAGAAACTCCTGGAGGTTACAATTTTATGGGAAACTCTGCAGCAGTCCGGCTGCAGCAAAATAACTGGGGGGGGGGGGGGGTGACGAGCAACTTGTGTAATTGATACAGCAGGAGTGGGAGCCCTCTATTGTAGGACAGGAGGGGTATATATACATTCCACACAGCTTACCTTAATTAACATAAACTAGATACAGCAGTCAACCAATAAGGAATCTCCACACTTAATGGCTCGCTGGCGTTACTTCACAAACCACTCCCCCTGGCAAAATGCCAGGCGCCATCCTGACTTGTTTACAGGCCCTAACAAAACTCCTTGTTTTCATGGGTTTTATCTTCAGAAATATGGTAGATTCTCACTCCCAACAGCAAATAAAAGTTCTCCCTTGTCTCTGGAAGGGGAAGGGAAAAGCAGCTGTTTCAAAATACCCCACGATCGTTTTCCATGAGGAAGACCTACTGCCCGGGTTTCTCACCTACCTGGAGATGGTTACCCAAGCCCAGGCACCTCTGGCCTTCCTGTCCCACTTGAAGGTGGGAGGGAGGAGCTCAGAAAGCTTGTGAAGGTCACAGCCCAGGACACAGGCCCAGGGGAAGACCAAGATGAAATCACAGGAGCCTAGACTGCTTTCCTTCCCCACTCTTGCGGCCACAGTAGCCCGCAGCTGAAAAGCTTCAAGATAAAAACTCTACTCAAGAAAGAGTCCTTAGGGACTCAAAGACAAAAGAGGAAATAAGCAAAAAAGACCTCAGGGAAAACGGAAATCTCTATCACCTATAGTGACATCAAACTTTAAATAGGGCTTCACTCTTAGTAGATTAATATAAAAGAACTCTTGACCTCTGCTCTTGCCTCCCACTACATCAGGTCTGTCAATTTTATTTTTAAAGTACAAGGCATGTTAAAGAAACTGAATCAATAGTTAATAATGTTTCAAAAATACTTGAGATGGCTTCATTAGTGAGTCTGAGCAAACATTTAGGGAATGAATGATACCAACTCCCCACAATATATTCCATAAAACAGAGACAGAAGGAACACATCTTAACTCATTCTGGGATGCCACCATTGCCCTCTTACCCAAACCAGACAAGAAAGGAAAACTATCTATAGACTAATGTGGCTCATGAGCATCCAGAAAAAATCCTCAATAAAATATTAGCAAGTTCAATACAACAACGTTTAGAAAAAAAACTGTATATCAAGACCCAGTGGGATTTATTCCAAATATGCAACAATGGTTCAACATTTGAAAGTCAATCAATGCTATTCTATTAACAGACTAAAAAAGAAAAAAAATCATATATCCCTAGATGCAGAAAAGGCATTTGACAAAATCCCACACACATGTAAACTCTCAGCGCACCAGGAATTTGAATAATTTCCTTACCTGATAAAGAAGATTCCTGAGATTCGAATGTTGGTGTCCCCCTCAAATCTGTGCTGAAACTCGATTTCCCAAAGAAACAGTATTAAGAGATGACTTTGGCGAGGTGATTAGGAATGAAATTAGCAAGGCTTGAGATCAAAGAGGGAATCCCTTTGCTCTTCTGTCCCTTCTGCCTCTTGAGGACACAGTGACTCTCCCTTCTAGAGGACACAGCAGCAAGGTGCCGTCTTGGAAGTGGAGAGCAGCTCTCACCAGACAACAATGCCAGTGTCTTGACCTTGGACTCCTTGGCCCCTAGAATTGTAAGAAATAAATTTCTGTTCTACATAAATTAGAAATTTATGGGGTACTTTGTTATAGCATCAAAACTGAACTAAGACACACGACTACAAAAATCCTACACCTAACACCATATTTCGCATCATACTCAAGCTAAAGGCAAGGTTCCTGATGTGCTGAGAGTTTCACTCCTCACCCAGAGCTTCTCTGCCTGGGAGCTTTGTGATGGCTCTAGGAGAGTCCATGCACTCCTGGCCACTGGACGATCCAAAACTGCCAGGATTTGATGATCCAAGGGCATCCTCTAATGAATGAAGGATATAAAAAAAATGGAAAATACTCAGCTTTTTATCCCTCCTGGGACAATTCTCAGGTGTATTCAATTCTTTGAGTTCCCCAAAGGAATTAAATCCCAGTTTATGTAATGCTAAGCCAGACATCAACATATTCTTTATGGCAATGTACAATAAATGTCTGGTGAACTTTAGAAAAAAAACTGCTAAACTATTTTCCCAGGTGATTTTATCACTTTATATTTTCTCCAGGTTTGTAGGAGAATTCTAGTGGCTCTGTATACTTGCTGACAAGACTTGGTACTGAGTCTTTTAAATTTTAGTCATTTTAATAGTCATGTAGGGTTTCCTTCCTAGTCTGATGGAGTTAAGTACCTAACAGTCTAATCTTCCCGGAGTAACCATAAACTCAGAACAACACCCCCCCACACCTCTCTCTCTCTCTCTCTCTCTCTCTCTCTCTCTCTCTCTCTCTCACACACACACACACACACACACACACACACACACAGTACCTGGGGGCTCTACAGAGTGAATAAGAGTGGAAATGTGTTGAAGAAATTCTGTGTCAGAGAAGGGACCTGCGTGAGTTGAGTTTCCCAGGTTTCTCAGTTTTCCACAGTCGGGGTATGGAGTTGCTAAAACTCCAAACACTCACCATATTTCTGACCTGAGCAAGGGAGGGTGAAACCTAGGGACTGCAGTCACTACAGTGTGGGGAGAGGGTTCAAGGGGAGAGATCCAGACAGGGGACTTCTCAAATTGTGCCTGAAGGCTTTCCAGGTCTGACTCCTAAATCACGCCGTCTAAGTCGCTTGAAATTGATACTTAAACAATGGAACTGAGACTTGAACTTTCTTCCACCACAAGTAACAGTGGATTTGCCTTTCGAATCTAAACAGAGTTAATAGGGAACTGAGCCACAACATGAACTCTCTTCAGAGCAATACAACAGTATCCAGGGTTTTCACAGCTTGACATTTGCAATGTGCCAATGTCTTGACTGGCACAGAATCACGAGCCACTCACAGCTTTGTAGATTCAAACAGCAATTCTTTATTCCCGAACTCACACCGGCCTCCACACACGTTCAGGGGAAATCTCCGTTCTGCCCGCCCAATTCACCTACTCCACGAGGCTTTTTTCCAAATCCCATTTGAATCTCACGAGAACTCAACGGGAACAAGCAGCAGGAACACCCTAATCCCAGCAGCAATAATCTTCAACCTCCAACTTCCCTAAAACCCCTATTGTCTTAAACCGGGAACGCCTTAAACTCAAGGAGTGGGAAACTTCCTCAAACCTGATCAGCTCTAAACCCGGATCCGCCCTGGTCTTTGAGCAAGGTCACCTTACTAAAGCATACATGCAATGTCCCATCGAATGTCCTCTAAGCAACATGGGGTACGCTGGCAAGGAAATTTCGATGCATCATTCCTACTTGGCAATGGCCCTCAGCAGCAATGCCCAAAGTTACTCAACCTGAGAGGAGCCAGACCAACAGGATCCATTTATCTAGATGTTGTATTCAACAGACGAGGCCTTCAAAGCAGCCATTATAATGTTGCTAATGAGGAAAACATACTTGTAATGGATGAAAATGATAATAGAAACACTCAGCAGAGAAATAGAAAAGAATTGGGTCTAATTTTTCATAACTGAAAATAAATGAAAATTCCAACAGAATAAGCTCAAGAGTGTAATGAGGCAGAAATCATCAGTGCTGTGACCCCACGCAGGGCTCCAGGCTTCCGGAGTAGGACGCCCGGGTTGGAGCAGGACCCAAAGCCCGAAGTTCCAGTCCATGCAAGACTCGGAGAGCACCTGAGCAGAGTCAGCTATCTACACATCTGCAGGTCACGAAGACTTCCCTTGTCCCACGCAGGTCACTCAGCTGCCACCTACCCACAGCACAACGCCATTGCCCACTCCCCTACCTCCCCAGGCTCCCTCCACCTCACCAAACACTCCAGTGCTGAAAGCAGACCGCCGCCATCTTGACTCAACATCTCGCCATTTAACTGGGACAGTTCCCAGATGGGATCTCCAGCGGCCAGGTAACAGGTTTCCAACCTTACCCCTCCCCAGTGACCATAACCCAATACATAGCTGCCCAACACAGGTGTGCAGTACAACCAGGGAGCCACCCATGGGAGCCCCTGGGTGAGAGTTTCATCACCTGGGAACTGACTGCTAGGGGAGAGGGAGAGACCAGGAACTGGAAATCTCCAGGCCAGAAAGGCGCTCAAGTCATAGGAGCAAGCAGTCCCAAAAAGAGACCCGTGAGGTGCAGTCTCTCTGCAGGGACTGGTGGGTGCCACTCCCTGCACCAGGACCAGTCTTCCCAGCCTGGTTACCTCCACCATCCTGAGGGCAGAGACACCAGCTTACAACAGACGACGCCCCCTACTGGGTGAGAAGAGAAGCAGGAAAGATGCGGATCTCCAAAGCTGGCTACAGCCCTGGCTTCTTCCTTTGAGTTTTTTGTTGTTGTTGTTGTTGGCTGGTTTGTTTTCTCTCTTCTACCCCTCTATCCTCAAACCCTTACATCCTCAACATATGTGAAACCAAGAATTTTGCATAAAATAGGACTTTGAGGAATAAGTCATCTGAATAATATAATATAAAAGTGTCATATATGCCTTTTTTCTTTTCCTTTTTATTCTTTCATTTTTCTTTCCCCCTCCAACTTTTACTGTTTTAACATCTGTATTTTTCTAAATACACATGTGTGCTTGTTTTATGTACCCTATTGTCATCCCATGTACTTGCCTAAGAAGGAAAACTTTAGACCAATATCTCTCATAAACATAAATGCAAAAATTCTCAATAAAATTCTGGCAAATTGAATACAAACACATATCAAAAAGATCATGCACCGGCTGGGGATGTGGCTCAAGCTGTAGCGCGCTGGCCTGGCGTGCGTGCTGCCCGGGTTCGATCCTCAGCACCACATACCAACAAAGATGTTGTGTCCGCTGAGAACTAAAAAAAATAAAATAAATAAATATTTAAAAAATTCTCTCTCTCCCCTCTCACTCTCTCTTTTAAAAAAAAAAAAAAATCATGCACCATGATCAAGTGGGATGCAAGGTTATTTCAACATAAGGAAATCAATAAATGTAATTCATCACATATCAATAGACTCAGAAATAAGAATCATATGATCATTGCAATAGATGCAGAAAAAGCATTTGACAAAATACAGCACCCCTTCATGTTCAAAATACTAGAAAAACTAGGGATAACAGGAACATATCTCAACATTGTAAAGGCTATCTATGCTAAGTCCCAGGCCAACATCATTCTAAATGGAGAAAAATTGAAGGCATTCCCTCTAAAAACTGGAACAAGACAGGGATGCCCTCTTTCACCACTTCTATTTAACATATTCCTTGAAACACTGACCAGAGCAATTAGACAAAAGAAATTATAGAAAAAGAAGAATGTAAATTAGCACTATTTGCTGATAATATGATTCTATACCAAGAAGACCAAAAAGCTCCATCAGAAAACTTCTAGAACTAGTAAATGAATTCAGCGAAGTAGCAGGATATAAAATCAACACCCATAAATCAATGGCATTTCTGTATATCTGTGACAAATCCTCTGAGAAGGAAATGAGGAAAACTACCTTATTCACAATATCCTCAAAAAAAAAAAGAATAAAAAATAAGATACTTGGGAATCAACTTAATGAAAGAGGTGAAAGATCTATACAATGAAAACTACAGAACCCTAAAGAAAGAAATCAAAGAAGACCTTAGAAGATGGAAAGATCTACCTTGCTCTTAGATAGGCAGAATTAATACTATCAAAATGACCATACTTCCAAAAGCACTATACAGATTTAATGCAATTCCCATCAAAATCTGGCATTCCTCATAGAAATAGAAAAAGCAATCATGAAATTCATCTGAAAAAATAAGAGACCCAGGATAGCCAAAGCAATCCTAAGCAGGAAGAGTGAAGCAGGTGGCATCGCTATACCAGACCTTCAAGGATACTACAGAGCAACAGTAACAAAAACAGCCTGGGATTGGCACCAAAACAGGCAGGTAGACCAATGGTACAGAGAAGAGGACACAGAGACTAACACACAAAATTACAATTATCTTATATTAGACAAAGGTGCCAAAAACATGCACTGGAGAAAAGATAGCATCTTCAACAAATGGTGCTGGGAAAACTGGAAGTTAAACCCCTATCTCTTACCATGCACAAAACTCAATTCAAAATGGATCAAGGACTTAGGCATAAAACCAGAGACCCTGCATCTAATAGAAGAAAAAGTAGGCCCTAATCTCCATCATGTGGGATTAGGCCCCAACTTCCTTAGTAAGTCTCCTATGTCGAAAGAATTAAAACCAAGAATCAATAAATGGGATAGACTCAAACTAAAAAGTTTCTTCTCAGCAAAAGGAACAATCTGTGAGGTGAAGAGAGCCTACATCCTGGGAGCAAATCTTTACCACTCGTACATCAGATAGAGCACTAATCTCTAGGGCATATAAAGAACTCAAAGAGCTAAACACAGAAAAAAACAAATAACCCAATCAATAAATGGGTCAAGGACAAGAACAGACACTTCTCAGAAGAGGCTATTCAATCAATCAACAAATATATGAAAAAATGCTCATCATCTCTAGCAATTAGAGAAATGCAAATCAAAACCATTCTAAGATATCATCTCACTCCAGTCAGAATGGCAGCAATTATGGAGACAAACAACAATAAGTGTAGGCGGGAATGTGGGGAAAAAGGCACACTCATACATTACTGGTGAGACTGCAAATTGGTGCAGCCAATTTAGAAAGCAGTATGGAGATTCCTTGGAAAACTGGGAATGGAACCACCATTTGACCCAGCTATTCCTCTCCACGGACTATACCCAAAGGACTTAAAAACAGCATAGTACAGGAACACAGCCACATTCTCGTTTATAGCAGCACAATTAACAATAGCTAAACTGTGGAGCCAACCTAGATGCCCTTCAGTGGATGAATGGATTAAAAATGTGGCATATATACACAATGGAATATTACTCAGCAATAAAAGAGAATAAAATCATGGCATTTGCAGGTAAATGGATGGCGTTGGAGAAGATAATGCTAAGTGAAGTTAGCCAATACCCCAAAAAACAAATGGCGAATATTTTATCTGATATAAGGAGGCTGACTCATAGTGGGATAGGGAGGGAGAGCATAGAGGAATAGATGAATTCTAGATAGGGAAGAGGGGTGGGAAGGAAAGGGAGGGGGCAGGGGATTAGCAAGGATGATGGAATGTGATGGACATCATTATACAAAGTACATGTATGAAGACATGAATTGGTGTGAACATACTTTATATACAAACAGAGGTATGAAAAATTGTTCTATATGTGTAATAAGAATTGTGATGTATTCCACTGTCATGTATTTAAAAAATAAAACCAATAAGACAAGAGCAGGATGAAATGACAGAAGAGACAGTGATTGTAAAGGCCAGTCAGGAAAAACTATTAATTTGAAGGGGAACTGTGAGATAATATTAATGTTTATTATGTATATTATATTAATGATTATTTGGTATCAAATTGGAGTTCCAGGAAGAGAGAACAGGACAACAGGGGAGTGATATGTTTGGCAAAATTCATAAATTTATAGATTTGAGTGAGGTCAGCACACCCCAAACTGAATAAAGACAAACAAAACAAATAGAGTACATTATAATCCAAGTTCATAAAACTAAAGATAGAGTGAATTTTAAAACAGAGAAAAAGGACACATTATACTCATGGGAACACAAATACAAAAAACACTATGGATTCACCAAGACAAATTAAATGGTTGTGTAGTGTTGTTTCAGTACAGATTTAATTTAATTTGCATTCCCTAATGACTGGTATTATTGGACATGTAGTTGTAGGTTTCTTACCTGTTCACATGTTGTTTTCTATAAATTCTGTAAATCTATTTTCCCATTATTATTGAGCTGATGCTCCTATTTTGAGAATTAAGAATTCTTTGTAGATTCTGAACACAAGTCCTTTGTCAATCATATGTGTTAAAATAGGTTCTTCGGGTGTCTGGCTTGCCTTTTCATTTTGTTATGTCTTTTGCAAAAGAAGTTTATAGTTTTTATACATCAAATTTATCAATTTTTTATGGTTTTTATATTTTGTACCCTATATAAGAAATTTGGGCATTGCAAATGCCTATCCTAATGTCAAGATTTTCTTCTGGAATTGTAATATTAATGTTTATGATGAATTATAGGCCATTAGACTAATAATCCATTGAAAGGAAACTTTTGCATGACATTGAAGAAGGGCCGAGGCTCATTTTATCATTTTTATCATTGTTGAAAAGACTCTTCTTTTTCATTGGATCATTTTGCCCTTTTAGTAAAAAGCAACTGGTCATATGATAAGGATTTCATTTTAGATTATTATAGTCTTTTGCTCACTATATCAATCCTTGTGCCAATATCACTGTCTTAATTCTTTTATATGTATAGTAAGGATTGAAATTAAGTAGTGAAATTCTCCAGCATTGTTCTTTTTCAGAATTGTTTTGGGGTATTGTAGAGTTTTAAGATTCAGCTTCAATTTCTACAAAACAAAATATATAAAAGATCAATATTTAAAAGCCTGAAAAAAGGCTTTGATAGTGATGATACTTTGATAGTGATGATACATAGGTAAATTTGGGGAGAATTAAAATGGTAATGATATTGAGTGTTCTGATTCACAAACATGATATCTTTGTCCATTTATTTATATGTTAAAACTTTTACATCTTACAGAAATGTTATTATGTTTATCCTTGATTCATGATTTGTGTGCTGTCATTAAGTTGTACTTTTTCATATAGAATATAATTTTTATATTGAATTTCTATGCTACAACATTTCCAAACCCACTGCTAAGTTTTAATATCTATTTTTATAGATTCCTTAAATTTTTCATCATGCATATTTTGACATTTTCAAAAAAGATAACAGTTCATTTTCTAACTTCATGCCAGTTGTTACTCATTCTGCCTCATTGCGGTAGCTCGGGTTTTCCTTTGGCTCCTTTGCCATATGGAGCATATGAATCATGGCTGTTTTATGTCTTTGTCTGCTGATTTCATATCTGTCATTTTAAGTCTGTTCCCTTTGACTTATTTTTCTCCTGGTTATGGGTCATGTCCTCCCTCATCATAGGGCACCTTTTTCCATGTGGGGACTAGAACAGAAGAGCATAGATTGAGTGGCTTGCACACAACAGATATTAACTCCTCACAGTTGTGGAAGCTGGAAGGTCAGATCAAGGCACCAGTGAGCTCAGAGTCTGGTGAGGGCCACGTCCTGATTCCTAGACAGCATCTCACTGTTCCCGCCTCCCTCCCTGGGCAGGAGGGGGGAGCATCTCTCATAAAGGCACAAATTCCATTTATGAGGCTCTTCCTTCCTGCCTTGCTCACATCTCAGAGGTCTCACCTCCTGATCCCACCACACCAGGTGGGAAGGGTCTCAACATGTGACTCTGGACAAACCCAAACATTCAGCCTATATATAGCATATAGATAGAAATTCTGTGTTGGATGTTGAATACTATGACCTTCATGTTGTTAGGTGCCCAGATGTTACTGCATTCTTCAGGAGTGTTAGAGTTTTCCAGGAAGCAATTAGGCCCTGTGCAGATTAGGTAGAGGATTTCAAGTCTTATCTCTAATCTGCTTTGAGACAGAGCTAGAGAAGCCTTTTTCCTGGGGTTGCTTTAGTCCCATTTCAATGCATCACCAATCGAAGGTCCTGTCCAGTGTCCTGTGCATTTAATGAGGGCCTCCCACTTGCCTGGAGGAGCTCTTCCTACCCCCATGTGAGCTCAGGAGTGATTCACCTCTCAGAAGTTGCTCTTGAATGACCTCTTGGGTTTCACCTTAGACACTTGCAAAGTCTTCAGTCAAAGACCCAGGAGGACCTTGTCCACACTCCTGGGGTTCTTCCTGTGTATCCCTCCCTTATCTCATAAATTCCCTTTCCCTCTCCCTGGATGTGGTCTCTGTGTTTTCTACTGCATGACTAGACACAGTTCAGAAATGATCTCCAGGAAGGATTCCTGGTGGGTTCGCCTCATTCCTTCCCCTTGTTTCTTCTTCTCAGGGGTCACCATCCAGTGCTGTCTGCGGCCCCATCTTTAAGAGCATTGTTTTGCAGTAACTGCAGTTTTCAGGCTGTTGACCTCAGGAGATCAATTCTGTACCAGTTATGGTAGGAACAGAAGGTCACTTTTACCACCTTGGATTATATTAATTGATGTTTTGATTTTAGTAGGTTTGACAGTGTTCCTCTTTAATATATTAAAGTCAGATCATATTTCTATACATCTCAAAGTATTTCAGAATAATTAAAAATATTGAAATTATGATCATGGCTGGTCTAAAAAAAAGTGCCTTCTTGCAATGAACAATATTAACTTTAAAAAAAATCACAGCTTGAAATTTCACAGAGCTGTAATGTCTATCTGAATTTATTAGAATCTGAGGCCTGACAGGTGATTTACTTCTCTTTCCACACTCACATGCTGGCTTGGATGCACCACCTTCTGCAATAAGCTGTACGTTTTCTACTTTCCCTGAGGACAGTATCCACCTACCATCTGCCCCCACGCAGTCATGCAATCTAATGATGGGCTTTTAAATATCCTGAAAACCATTAGCATCACCCACCTTGTCAAACGTCATTATAGAAAAACCATCTATGAAGAATTCTTATCCCAGAAATGATTTGGCTTATCTTTATATGTCAGGAGATCCTGCAGCTGATTTCAGCCAGGTGCTGAAAAAAAAAAGTGATGAGTAAAACCAGAGTCCCTGTTTTCATGGAAATTACAGTCTGATATGATCATCAGATAATGAAATGGGTATCTGGTAGTTAAAATTGTTATAAAGAGAAAGAAAACTGTGGTATAAGGCAACATAACAAAGAGACTCAGCTCAGGCTTAGAAGCTTGGAGAAATCTCAGTGAAGTTGCTGGGGTGGGAAATTTAAACCCACAGTAGGAATTATCTTGACCAAGGAAGGAGGGGTGAGAGGCTCGTTCAGGTAAAGGGAACGCAGTGAACCCAGGGCCTACGTTAACCAGGATCATGACACATTGAAACAACAGGGACAAGGCCAACACGGCCGAGCCAGAGCCTAAGGTTGTGCTGCTGGGACGGCAGAGACCTGGGCCTTTGCGTTAAAGACCTTGGCTTTTATCTTTAAAGAACCAGAAAATTATTTCAGGTTTTTATGCAAGAGAGTGACTTGATCAATTAAAGTTATAAAAAGATTGCCACGATTTTGATATTAGGAAAAGATTGGGGGGAAAATGCAAGAGTCATGGAAAAAGAGTAGTTAAAATGTGACTGCAGTAGTACAGAGAAGAAATTGGGATCACCCAAACTCAAGATTTTAAAATGAAAAGAGAAATCCGTGGTTGGATTCAAAAGGTTTTAGAGATAAAAGCATCAGGAAGGGAGTTATGAATAGATATGAGGATTGAAAACAGAGCAAGGAAAAGAGAATGGCAGCTTGTGGCATTGGCCAGGTAATGATGGCATCCATTGGGAGGGAAAGGATACCAGGGTTTGTGGCATTAGAGGAAAAGAGTGAGTGGGTAGAGCTGCAGGTCCAGTGTGGATGTGCTGAGTCTGGGTCATGCTTGGTACACTGGTTGTAAATGCTGGGTAGATAGTTGGGTATATGGAGCTGGACTCAGTAAATCAATAAAATGATCGTTGTGGGTGATGTCAATGGACATAGCATAGAGCAGGCAGAGGATGCCACAAGGAGAACCCAGGTCCCCTAGTAGACCCTCTTGGCCCTGTTGCTGGGAGTGCCATTGGCAGACTTTTTAGCTGTCAGCCAGTGCAAGAATTGCTTTATCTACACAGATTGTCTCACCCAAGTTCCTCTCGTGTCGGCTTTTAATAAGCAATGAGATGAGGGGATACGAAGGCCAGGGCATCAAACCCCAGCCCAGAAGGCCTCTGAGGGACCACGCCAGCTCCAGAGCTCCCCTGGTGGTTGGCTGAGGCTGCAGTGGGGCTTCCTTGAGTTCCACTTGCCCCATTTCATCCCTGGCTTCCTTTCCTTCCCTTTCTGGGTTATCTATCCCGGTGGCCTTCATAAGACAGACCGCATGCGGAAACCAACCTCAATCAGAGTGGAAGTGGAAATCGATCTAGTCCTGAAACCTAGTCCAAGGTTTTAGGCCCAGATAAAGGAAAATGAATTGAAGAAAACAGAGGCAATATGACCAGAGTAACAGAAATAAAAGTCGGCCTGAATGGATGCCAGAAGACTTGGTAGAGCATGAACTAAAAAATGATACTGAGATGCTGACTCGAGTTTTGCTGAAGCAGTGAGAGCAGTAGAAAGCCAAATTCCAGGAGGGTGAGGAGGGAACAGGATGTCCAGGGAAGGAGACACAGAGAGAAGATGGCTCCCTGGGGAAGTTCACCTGTGAGCGGAAGGGGAGGGAGAACACTGGTAGAAATTGTTGGAGTTCAGTAAGATGGTTCTTGTTCTTAGGACGGTGGTTCATGTTTATTTGTTCATAAAAAGCAGCCAGTTGAAAGGGCGTTGCATTTTTAGAAAACACAGAGAATTAGTTGTCACATTTGGGGAGCTGGAGAACAAACAAGTCAAGGCAGTGAATTAAAACCAAGAGGTAAATGGAATAGAAGGGGCTCACTGAAGTCAGGCAGTGAGGAATGGAGGAAGAGCAGGTTAGGACTCTCCAAAGTCAGTTTGGTCTGTTACCTAGCTTCAGTGTGTATAATAGCGATTAAGGGTCCTGATAAAAATGAAGAATTCAGAACAATTCCCAAAGACTTGGGATGCAGTAGAGCTCAAAGGTTAATGAATCTGCATTAATAGGACTTTCAGATGATTCTGGCACAGATGGTCGTGGACTATTTAAGGAGCACACTTCGGCATTGGAGGTGCAACTCGGGAGTTCTGCAGTGGCTCCAGGGAGCACAGAAAGGGATGATGCATGCGAGTGAGGAAGGAATGTTAACAGGACCTGAAACTCCCCACACTGAAAATCGCCTTTGCTGGGGAAACAATCTCCCTGGGAAAGAGAATGTGAGGCCCAGAGGCCTTGAGGACTGGAAATGGAACGCAGTGAGGAGATGAAGGAAAAGGGACCTTGATCTGCCAAAGAAGTAAACAGGGAGTGTGTAGGGAGGAAACGGGTGACTTTTCATAAGTTTATCACTTAACGTCAAGATGACCTCTGAAAAGTCAAAAACGGCAATGGAGTGACTTTTAAGATCTAAGTTGTTTGTCAATTCTAACTTATGTTGTGGAAGATGATCTCTGACTCTGCAGACCATCTCTAAAACCTGACTTGTCCACAACCGACATAATGGGGAGGGAGAGGGTAATCTGCTCTCTGTAGGTTTCGATGTTGAGACCAGGACCTTCAGGTGGTCCAAGCCGTGATGTGTGTGGGCAGACAGTCGATGCAGCAGGAAGAAGTGCAACCACCAGTTACTCCATGGAGCCAACCAGGTGTGACTGAGAACCACCTTCCTCTCCAACACTGTTAGAAAATTGATGACCAGGTGACATGGTGATCTGTCTACTCAGCAAACATGTCTATAAGTCAATGGTGTCCTGTACAGCCCCGATCCTTGTCCTCCTGGCAGATAGTGAAGAAGATTGGAGTAAAATGAATAATTCTATGAATGTAATTACAGTGCGGTCCTAGAGCAACGAGAGGCACGCCACGGGCGTGCGGCGTTAATCAGAGAAAATGATCTAATGCAGAGAATCAGATCAATTTTCCAGATAATTGAACTGAGGGCTGGAAGACGAGAGTTAAATGGGGTTAATAATGTCCTGTCACAGTGTCATTGAGGGGATTAACTGAAACATTGTGCAAAAGGCCTCAGGCCGTGGCAAATTTCCTTGGTGCTAAAAGGGTGTGAATGAAAAGACACACTGCTTTACCCATGTGTCTTGGAAGATAAGGGAACAGGATCACTGGGTTAGGATGTAGCTAGGTGGTAGAGCCCTTGGTGAGCCTGCTCAAGGCTTTCAGCTGGGTCTCCAGCACAAAAAAACAGAAAGGAAGGCAAGATGGAAGGAAGACGGAGGGAGGGAGGAAGGGGAAGCGTCCACTCTCTATATACACATTTCATGTAAGGTACCCTTCTCAAGCAGTCACCCAATAAGGACCAAGGCACAGAATTCTTTACACTCAAGCCTTGCACAGTTCATGCCACAGAATAGGTCCTCAGTAAACCTTTGTGTAATAAATGAACATCTGCCACTCTTCTCTCATTCATCCTTCCCTTACTCTCAGCTGACTTCTCTTGGGGAGCACAAATGTGTTAAGTGAGTTCCCACTGATACTTTGAGAATTTTTAAATTCCTCTTCACAGAACATTTTCAGCTTAAAAAGATGCAAAGGTAGAAGTATACTCACTTGGGAAATTAATTCATAATTGTAGAATTTGCAGCGTTTCTTCTAAAATGGTTTTGAAATGAGGACTTATTTGGAGGATTTTTTTTTTTATTTAGGAGATTTCAAAATGAGATTGTATTGGAGTATCAGTGACTCAACAGTTCATTTTTTTGTGACGTCACTGTCAAACACAGGTAGAATACCGCTGTATTTCATGCAGTCATTCAGGGAACTGGATCCTCCTATCTGTGGATCTTTCTTGAAATCTTCTCTCTTAAATAACAGGATAGAAAAAAAAAAAGAGATTTGTAGAATTTATAATGGAGATATTTTTAGACACACATTGATTATGTTCCTATTCCGTGAGCCAGAACATTGGTTTCATGGCGGAATGTAACTGCAAAGGGTATTGAAAACAAGTCTAAGTAACTACCCAATACAGAGAAAGGAACAGATATTGATAAATCGTAGAACTCTGGGCTACACTTATACCACCTGCATGTGGCAGCCACTATCATCAGAACACAGGTTTATTGGCTGTTTATTTACTGTTTTTATAAATTTTTTCTTATCACAGTGACAAAAAATGAGAGATTAGCCATAAAATAGCTTAAAGAAGTTTCTGGTTTTTTGTTTGTTTTTGATTTTGGTTTTGTTGGGTTTGGTTTTTTATGTACATTTCTTCCCAGGTCCAGTGAAGAGTCCTAATCTAATAAAATTGACTTTCCAAGGCAAGATATCGTCCCAGGCAAGATCCCTATCAGAAAATGATATCAGGAAGGGAAGTAAGGGAGCCAAACAATCATAGAGCACATGGTATGTGAATGGGCCTCTCCCTCGATTATTTCATCTTTGCAATAGTCCTAGGAAGCATACAACCCTGCTGTCCATGTGGCTCTAAGAGATGGACAAGCAAGAAGGTGCCATGTTTAAAACCAAGGGCCAGGACAAGAGCCGGCCATTCTATTAGGAGACATGGAAGGAGGTGTGAGATGAACCTGAGCCAAAACCTTTTAATGTATAAATCAATATCAATTAAGAAACTGAACACAGACAATGAAGGTTGAGAGTAGGAGATAAAGCCAATTATGAGCACTAGAAAGTACAGAAAGTAAGAGCAATTCAGTGGCAAAGAGCTGAAGGCTCTGGACCATTGCTGCTAATAAGGAAGGTGACTGTCAGGCTTGGGACTGTATTTTCTAGAGTAATATATCTGAGATTGTCAGGCAGATAGTCACCCACCATTTTGCAAATATAGAAATGAAACATCAGAGAGATTGAATAACTTCCCATTATCACCCAAGATTGAAACCCAATACTAACCATTTGAGAACAGATTATAGAAGAGGGACCATGGGGACAGACTCTAAAGTGGCTCCCTGACCCCCATCTCCTAAAGTTCACTACCTCAATCTAATTCCCTTCTCAAGAATATAGGTGGAATCTTGGACTTGCTTCTGGTTGATCCAAGGTGGCAAAATTAAGGGATGCCACAACAGTGATTGTGTCACTTATGTGGAACTGTCTGATGGAAGAATGATCCCGTTTAACCTGTGTAACTTTTAAAAAGAAAGAACCAAGTTGTAGGAGCTCCCATGTAGAAGTCTACATAGGAAGGAATTGTTGGTGGTCACAGGAGCTGAGAAAAGACAGCAAGAAATCAGTGGACTTACCCCTGTAAAACAGATATTGGTGAATCATAGAAGATAAAAATTTTACCATCCACCTGAGTGATCTTGGAAGCAGACTCTTCCCCAATCCAGCCTTCAGTTGAAAACACAGCCCAGCTGCACCATGACTGTAGCCTGGTGAGACCCTGAGCTGAGGACCCAGAGTCCAAACCACAGAGACAGTAGGATAACAAATGTGGGTTTCTCTTTTTAAGCTGTCAAAGTGTGGCAATTTACTCTGCATTGATTAAAAAAAAAAATTGACACAGAGACCTCATTTGTTCCTCTGCCTGGATTATGCAGACCAAGGGCAAGAACTTAAAACACTTAAAATCTAACTGTTCAAGATGAATTTTAAAATGGGCAGCACACACACCAGCTTCAGTGTCAACTCTTGTTTCCCAGCTCTGCAGACAGGGCCCTTCCTGGGTCTGCTCTGCTAACCATCTTTCCACACTGATGCTGTTTTCTTCTTGCCAGACTTATTAGATAAGCTCTCAACTTTATTATCTGTGCCATTTGCTGAAATTCCATCCTGCACTAACTTCATGCCTGATTGGGTTTTAAATGTATAAACATCCTTCTGAACTCCACACAGATGGATCACGAAAAAGAAGACGCTAAAATGAACAGAAATAAGCACAGCGGTCTGATGCAAATTCCTAAGGAGCAGCGCAGCAGGGCGCCTTCTGGCTGCCAACCCCAAACACCCCGAGTTACTGAGCTGAGGAGCAATTGGCTCCACTTCTCTCCCTGTGACCAGAAATATCAGGCCCTTGGAGAGTGAAGATGATATGCTCAGAACCAGCCCAGAGCAGAGCTTTGAACTGCTGGACTCTGCAGCCACCCGGAACCGTTGACAGATGGAGTCGGTGAGGGAGCCAGGTGGGGAGGCTGAGCTGCCATCAAGCTCCCCGCCCATCCGCCTTCCTTCTGTTTCTGTGCCACGTCCCACAGGACCCTGGGACTGAAAGCAGGGGAATCACCTTAGGAATCGCATCTGAATCAGAAAGTACAGCCAGCCTTTGGGCATGGGAGCCAACTGTCCTCTTTGCTTTTCAAAAAAAGAATCAGGTACTTTCCTACAATAGGAGGAGGGGGAGGCCCTAGAGTGTGGAGGAGTGGGCCATATGTTGGCTTTATCCTATAGACTGGATTGAATAGACTCTACGGAAATCTCCATTCCATCCTCACAATAGGGAACTTAAAAAAATTTATATTGCATGTAAGTTTCATTTTCTTTTATTTTGTTAAAAACCCTCTTTAAGAAATTTTAAGGGCAAAACACATTTTTTGACTATAGTGTAATGTGGCACAACAGATCTTTAGAGCTTATTCATCTTGCTTAATTGAAACTGTGTACTCATTGACTGTGAACTTGCTGTCTCCCCTCCTCTGCCTCCAGTCCTTAGCAACCACTACTCCTTTTCTTTGCTCAGAAAAGAGAAGGGGTTTTGGACTAGTCAGTACCATATCATCCACCTGAACCCTCCAATCCCCCACCTCGGCTTTTCTCCTCTTTTACCAGGCATTCCTCTCCCACCCAAATACAAATCTTTATACTTTATTCTTTCCCATGCTTTATACTTTATTCTTGCATCACATCTTTATATTTGCAACAAATGGAAATTCACACACACACACACACACACACACTCACACCTGCCATTTGAAAAATACATATTCTTCTAATGAAAGGGAAAATGAAAAGAGAAGAAAACACAGAAAAGAAAAAAATTCCTAACAACACAAAGAGTATATAAAGAACTGAAGATAGTTCGGGGGCGGGGGATCACCATCATCTGCAAAGCCAATCAGCAAATGTTAATTGAATACACACTATATTCAGGACACTAAGCTAGATGTTAAGAAAATGTAAGTGTGTTTACATTACAGTTTTTTTAAGAAGTTTATAATTTGATTGGGAAGCTCAGACAAAGAGATTAGGATAATCACAGTACAGTATACATGGAATAGTTGCATTACTATTTATTCTGTATGTCGTTTCATAAACCATTTTTACATTTGTGATCTTATCGTTAGATAAAGCTGATGGTGAACCTTTTCCTTATTAAAACTGACAAGATAAATGGGAATGTCAGAGGTGGTGAGATCTGTGGAAGCTCACACAGCAAATAAGTGTTCGAGGTGAATCGTAAGCACAGTTCCTCTGACTCCGAATTCAGTATCCTTTGCACTTTACGGTCTGTTTCTAAATGAGACAAACTATGAGAATGAAAGATGTTGGTGGACAGGAAAAGTCACTGAGAATCACATCAATGAGTTTGGCAGAGGGGTTGTAGAATTTGAATCTGCTCTGAAAAACAGGAAGCCCTGGTGGTCAGGAGAGCAGGAGAAGAGTTACTCTGGGTCAGAAAAATGTTGAGGGCAAAAACTTTGAAGCAAGAGTAAGTATGAATACATTCAAGGCCCTGTGAATATTTATAAGTTACTATCAACTTAAAAAAATAAAGGAATTTAGAAAGTCGGGCCCTCTAGAGCAAAGGACGTTTGGAATAACAAAAGAACTCAATGCAAACTGCGCAGACGGTGAAAATCATACACACCTCCAAGGGGTCGGGACATAGGAGAACCTTCTAAAGACCAAGGAAGGAAGTCCATGCATGCACGCTGCCTGGTCATGGGTTGCAGAAGTCCACTGTTCAATGGTGGACATTGTCCACCTGTTTGAAATACTCTAAGCCCACAGCACTTCCTGTGATGAGCCCTTACAGGTGGCATATGGGACAGCGGGGCGTGTGGAATGCCCAGGGACGACCTGGGATAAGCATGTGCTCTGGTCAGGATGTTGGGTGTCCTCTGAAGGCCCATAGGTTAAAGGCTTGGTCTCTTGGGAGGTCGTGGAACCTTTAGGAGCTAGAGCCCTGTAGAAGGTCATTAGGTTATGACCTTAATAACCTGATTAAGAGGGATTGTAGAACACCTCCTTCTGCTTCTGGCTCTCTTTTGCTCCCAGAAAAGAGGTGAACACTTTTGCTCCATCACATGCTCCGAAAAAGAGAGGCTGCCTTGCCACAGGCCCAAAACAAGGGGCCCGTTGATCATGGTCTGGAACCTACAGAACTGTGAGCCAAAATAAAGCTTTTCACTTTTTTAGGTATTTCATGACAGTGATAGAGGCACCGAATAAGCCGTTATGCGACCGGCATGTACAGTGAGGGCTTCTTTGCGGCCCCTGGCTACATTTCATCAGGATTTGACAGAGACAAATCCATTTTGACATTGACAATTTTCACATTACTGAATGTCACCCTCATTTCACACTTGTATTTTCTGTGTCTAGAAAATGAGAAAACAACTTTTCACTGGGCTCAGGAGGAATAGGCATAGTTTTTCTCCTTGGAGGGAGAGGAGTGGGGGAGGAGGGGTAGACTGGTAGTAGCCATTGTATATGTAGGAGTTGGCAGGTGAGTGTGTTAGCTTGCTGTAAACTGCCCGAGTTGGATCCCATTTCCATAATTAACTAGCTGTGTAATTGCACACAGGTGCCCTGGTTTCCTTAGCTATCCAATGGAGAGTCTAAGAGTGTCTGACTTACATGACTTGTGAGAATCAAATGGGTTATCTCCACTATTGCGCTTATACTGAGAAAGGGCTGAATAAACACTGAGTTGGAATTCACATGAACATCTATATTTTCCTGCAATAACATGTCAAACAATCCAACCTAGAACTATCAAAGCAAGAAGGAGTGAGAGGCAGCCTGAGGGCCCAGATCTGGGTGGGTAGGCAAGCAGTTCTAATAACAGCACCGGGTGCTAGAAACCTCCAGCTGCAGCAGATGAGCTGCTTCACAGCCAAAATGGGTTCTGAGCAAACCAAGTTTTATAGATCTAATTAGAGAGCAGAGTTTTATGGCCCCAAAGAGCCTGAGAGATTCGTGTATATGTGCTTTTCAGGGCAGTCATAAAAATTGACAGTTTTTCTTCAGCATCCAAAGCAGTATTTGGTTCTTCATTTCACTGACACAGTTAGTATCTGGTTTTAAGGGACTAGGTTCTGAACACTTCTGATTCACATGTGACAAAATCAAGAGCACTTTCATGGATTTTGCCATTATCTTAGATCATTTTCTGTTGCTATAACAGAATACCTGAGGCTAGGTAATTGATAATGAAAAGAGGTTTATTTTGGCCAGTTATGCAGGCTGGGAATTCTAAGTACATTGCTCCAATATCTGCTGAACTTCTGATGAAGGCCTCATACTACTTTAGCTCACCATGGAAAGGTAAGCAGGTGCATGTAGAAGAGATAAAACCAGAGGGATAATCACACTTTAAAACAACCTGCTCTCAGGGTTGTTACAAATCCACTCCCAGGAAAGGAAGAGCTCCTCTGCACCCAGGACTGAAACACCTCCTACTAGGACCCCACACCTCCCATTAGGACCCACCTGCCCAACACTACTGCACTGAGGAACCAGGAAAACACATGAATTTTGGAGGACACCTTCAAACCATCGCACCCCTATATGACCTCATTATGACTTATGAACTTAGTGGGATTCTGGAGATCTTTCAACTTCACTCTCATTTCCTGAATAAAATTCAGAGAAGAAAAGTATTTATGCCTGTATGTACGATCATATAAACATGAGAATAAAACGTCATAGTCTGAAGTCTATGCAGTTATTTTTTTCTCTATCCGACCGAAAGATAACTCCAAAAGTCACTACTGCAAATATAAAAGTGGACATACGTTATGGTTTCTCACACAGAGCTCATGTGTGAGAAAATGCAAGAAGGATCAGAGAAGAAATGATTCGGGTATGAGGCGCTTAACCCAATCAGTGAGTCAATCTCCTGATAGAGATTAACTGAGTGCTAACTGAAGGCAGGTGGGGTGTGGCTGGAGGAGGTGGGCATTAGGGGGGTGGCTTTGGGGTAGATATTTGTATCTGGAGAGGGGAGTCTCTCTTTGCTTCCTGGTCATCATGTGAGCTGCATCCCTCTGCCATACTCTTCCACTGTGATGTCCTGCCTCACCTTGAGCCCTGAGGAATGGAGTCAGCTGTCTATGGACTGAGACCTCTGAAACCATGAGCCCCCAAATAAAATTTTCCGTTTTTACAATTGTTCTGGATGGGTCTTTAAGTCATGGCAGCAAAAAAAAAAAAAAAAAAAAAAAAAAAAGCTGGCTAAAACAACATATTTATCTTAATCGCATAGGGGTGATCATCATAAGAAATTCAATTTGAAAACCCAAAGGTTTCTTAGCTCCATGTCAGACTTTGAAAATCTGAAGTTTTTATAATTCAGTTCCGTCAATCCAGTCCTAATGACCAATTACTACATTTCAGGCCCTTTTGGATTGGATGAGAAGAAGATGTGATTATTTATAGTGAGATTTTTTTCACAATTATTTATTTTGAAGTAAAATTTTAATGCCCAGAAAATAATCAAATCACTATTTTGTTGACAAACAAGAACACCTGAATGACATATTTAAATAATAAAAAGTGTCATGGAGAATTTCAGGTAAAATAGAGTGGTATAAGAAAAAATAGATAGTTCTAAGTAAGGAGAATAAAACAGGGCTTTCTTAAATCAATGTTCCAGATTTCTTGACAGTTTTTCAACAGTTAATAATACCCAAGTTAATGAAGTGAGACCACTTTTCAGTATTTGAAAACATCTTGACAGGGTCTAACTTTAGTCCTATTTTTCAAAATTCCCTTGACTTTTCCAGAAACGTAAATCTGGAAACAGGAGAGCAAGAACCCAGTCCTGAGTGGGAATCAAGAAAACTATCAATCATGGTGCAGAAGTTTGGGAGACTTTATGGTTCGTCTTAAAATTTGTGCAGCTTTTTCACATTGATAGGTGTGAAAACAGTATGATATATCTATTTGCTCTAAAGTTTTAAACAGGTCTAAAACATGCTTTTAGTTAAAGTCTTTTCTTTCTTTCATACACATACACGCAGGTACACACACACACATACACACACACACTCCAAATAAAATCAATACTTTTGGAACAACTTGTTTATCTGGTGATTTATAAACTACCTGGCCTTCTATAAATTCTCAAGATTAAGAACTGAGACCTTAGATTTTCCTAGGCTAAGATTAAATCCTTCTCTTTACAACTTCCAACTTTGGGCTTAATGGAACTAATAATGTCCTTAGCAAGGGAGGGATGGTGATACTTCATCTGAAGCTTTAGAAATGCTGGTTCAATTCCCACCCCACTCTGGATGGAGACAACTCCCATCTTAATGCCCATCCAACACTCAGGTAGTACATACTAACTGCATTACCTTTCCCATCTCTGATATATACTTAACCACGCCTGATTCCAGGTCCAGTTGGCCTGAGTTCTGGGAGGATGAGAACGTCACCCTGACTTGGGGTCCACCTTCAACAAGGCTGCTCTAGGAGGACCACCTTATGGGGCAGAATCACACCAATTCAATTAGTCTCAGACTCAAGAAAATGTGAGTAGGTGGTAATCAGAATATGAAACGAAGAAGATTATTCCATTCAAGTAGCATCAATAAGAATAATACACTTAAAAATAAAAATCTTAAAAGGAATTTACAACTAACACACTGAAAAGTACAAAACAGTGCTGAAAGAAAATTTTAAATATCTAAATGAATGGAAAGATGTTCCGTATTCATGGATTGAAATTGTTAATATTAAGGTGACAATATCCACAAAATTGATCAACAAATTAAACTCAATTTCTATCAAAATCCCAGCTAGCTTCTTGAAACTCATCCTAAAATTGATGCGGGTATTTAAGGTACCCAGGATAGTCAAATAATACTGAAAAAGAATCAAATTGGAGAACTCACGTTTCCTGATTTCAAAACTTACAATAAAACAGCAGTTATCAAGATGTAACACAGATACAAAGGTAGACATATAGATTATTGCAACAAAATTGAAAATCTAAAAATAAATAGATTTTTACCTAGGGGGGCCTCAACAATTCATTGGAAGAAAGAATAGTTCTTTCAATAAATAGTCGTAAAATAACCATAAGAGAATGAAGTTAACCCTTAAGCCTATATCATGTACAAAAATTAACTGGAAAAGATCATACAGATCTAAACATAGGAAACAAAATTATTAAATTGTTCCGGAAAACAGGAGCAAATATTTGAGGCTTTGAGCTAAGCAATAGTTTCTTAGATATCAAAGCATGAACCATAAAAGAAAAAATAAATTTGGCTTTATGAAAAAATAAAATCTTTTGTGCTTCAAAAAACTTCAAAAACATGAATGCACTCTTGAGAGAAAGTATTTGCAAACCATATATTCTATAGGGAACTACATCCAGACTATAAAAAGAACTTTTGTAACTCAACAACAAAAGGACAAATAACCTAATTTTAAATCACAAAGAAATTAAATACACATTTCTTTGAAGAAGATATATGAATGACTAATAAGCATATAGAATGTTGCTCAGAAACATTAGTCATTAGGGAAATGCAAATCAAAACCACAATGAGATGTCACTTCACACCCTCTAAGAATTCTAAACTAAGACTACCAACTGTTGATGAGGATACGGAGAAATAAGAACCTTCCAACACTTCGTGTGTGACCATACAATGATAGAGACACTGCAAACTCTTGCATTATTCAAAACGTAGATCCCAGAGTCACCTACAGCACAGAAACTCCACTCTTGATATATACTCAAAAGAAATGAAAGTACACGTACACGCAAGAGCTTGAATGCTCTTAATTGATTGACTTTTTTTCCCTAAGTCAAATATTTGAGATATTAAATAAAAAGCTTTGCATAGTCCTGAAAAAAAAAAACTTGCATGCTCATAGCAGTATTATTCAAAATAGTAAAATAAATAAATAAATAAAAACAACCTTCAAAAACCTATAAGTGATGAATGAATAAATAAAATCCAGCATAACTCCACAGGGCATATTACTCAGCAATAAGAGGAAATGAAGGGCTGGTGTGGGCTGCAACTTGGAAGAATCTTGTAAATGTTGTGCTAAGAAAAAGAATCCAAATGCCAACGGCTGTGATGACACAATTCCATTTATATGAATGCCCAGGAGAAACAGATTAGTGGTTGTGTTGCCAGGTGATAAGAGGAAAAAAGGCATCGGAAGTGGCTGGTTCTTGGATATGGGCTTTCTTGGGGGTGAGGGACTTATTCTAAAATTGAATAATGGTGACAGGTGCACAGCTCTGTGACTAAACAAAAACTGGTGAATTGTGCACTTTCAAAGGGTGCAATTATATCCCATTAAGTGTGAGTTATATTTTGTGAAAGCTTTTATTTTATGAAAAGCATAAAACATCAAAAGAAAGAATGTAATTGAGGATATTATATCTAAAATCTTTAGAAGAGCACTTCCACAAGAATGAAGAGCAAGCCACAGAATAGAAGGGAGTGCTGAATCATGCTTATCTAAAAAATGTCTCCCCTCCAGCCTAGACAAAGAATTCTTAGAAATTAAAGAGGTCACCCGGTAAAACGGGGCCTGATTATACACATACTTCACAGATAGAGGATGCTAAATGAAAAATAAACATAATGAAAGATGTTCAGCTTCTTTGCTCATTGAGAAAGTAAAAAATTAAATTCACAAGGTGATTCTCCTATACGCTCATCAGAATAGCCAAGATGAAGAAGACAGAAACCATTCAAAGGTCAGGATTGGGAGCCACTAAAATTGACATACTGCTAGAGGGTTAAAAAACCATCGAAAGAAAACCACAATGGTGTACTAAAAGTGAAATACACACGCACCAGGACATAGCAATTCTTCTGTTAGGTATATATACAACAGATATTGCACCAAAAAAGAAATGTAAGATATATATATATATATATATATATAAATGGAATGCTATATATCATATAATAGCCGGAAATAACATGATACAATCTATCAACATAAATAAATTATGGAATATTTATTTAGTAGGATGTAAATGAATAAACTGCTACAATGTACAACAACCTGGATAATTCTCACAAACAACGTGTTGAAAGAAGAAGCCCAGTTACCAAAAAGAATATATTCTGTTATTTCCTATCCAAATCAAGTTCAAAATCAGGCAGAACTTTTCAATAGTAATAAAAAATGGAATAGTGTTTACCTTTATGGAAAAGAGCTGGGACTGGAGGGACAGGGAGGGCTTCCTGGGTACGTGGGATGCTGTTGGTCTCTGAAGATACGCTGCATACACTTTATAAAAATTAACCAGGATGTACACCAAAACCTCTGAATTTAACATACATGTTACACTTCAACAAAATATTTGCCTTAAAAATTGTGCAATCATGACCGAATTTACCATGTATCACACATATTTTTAGAAAGCTATACAAGATTTTGTCAAACATTTCTAAATACAGAAATCATTTAGGTCAGTCTCTGAATATATAATAAGAATAATTACTTAATAGTATGTTAACCATTTGAATTAACAATATAAGTCTTCTAAAATCTCTATCCGCCTAGAAATTGAAATTCACTAGAATAAACAACTCTTAGAAATAGTGTAGAAATTAAATTGGCTTTTACAGAAAGTATAGAAAATAACAGAGATCACCCTAAACAGGAAATTCCATGGAAATGCGACCAAAATCGTTATGACAGTAGAATTCATAATTTTGACTTATTTTGTAATTATGAAAGAAAGGACAAAAAGAAATAAACTTTTACTCAAGAATCTATATGAACAGTAAAGAAAGCTGAGCAATCAATAGGTGAGCAACATTTAAAAGAAAAGTAGAAATCATGGAATTTGGAAATTGAACAAAATCAATAAATTAGCCCCCAATCTTTTAAAACTAATAACAACATTTAAAGAGAAAAAAAAAAAAAACCCAGAGAGATAAAGAGAGCGGTTATACGTTCCCTGCCGCCCCTCTTCCCCTGCTGCCCCTTCCCAAGGTGAAGGGCAGCCGTCAGTGATTCAAGCAAGGTTGAGCCACGTCTGCAGAAGTGGTCTCAGGTGGGCATGGGGTCAATTCTTCTTTACAGAGTGATCTGCTGTTTTCTCATAAATGATTCTGCACTGGGTATCTAACAGGGGAAACAGGCCTGCTCTGAATCTGGTTTCCGTCTGTTAGAATTCAAGCCTACGTATTTGAGTCAAAGGTCTCTGAGAGCAGGAATTCACCCAGCTACTGTGGAGGTACTGAGAGAGCAGGGGTGAAACCAGGACCAGGACTCTCAGGAGCAGGGTCTTCTGCACTATTTATCTCTGATTTGGACAAACCACTGTGCCTCCACCCTAGGTTCACCTTAGCTGTGTTCGATGCCTCTCCTCCATGGAAAAATGGGTGAATTGTCACTAGGGAACAAAGTCTGAACCATCACAATGGAACAGTTTATCATCTGCTCGTTGGACAACTTAGCTCATCAGGTTTCCCTGCCCAAATCTATTAAATTTCACCAGTGAGGGACTTTGTTGGAGGCTGTTAATACCTGTTTACAAAGTCCAGCTTGGACAAAATAATCTGCAAAGAGAGAGTACTAAGGATATGCTGTTTATAGAGTTCTCTGAGCATTTTAACTATAAAATATCCCTAAATAGTTCATAAAAATATGACTAATTTCCCATTGAAGAATCCTTTTCACCATATATTTCAACCAATGTGAGGACTCTGGCAAATGTCTTGGTTTCAAATGGGACGTGACTCTATGAAATAGCTCTTCATTCACATAAGGCTCTTTAGGGGACATTTTCCATCATGGTATTCTATGTCTTCTTCATGAAGTGCCACATGGAAAGTTTCTTTTGCAACTTCGCAAAACTCTGTCTTCATTGAGGAAAGGATAGCTGTCTTGTAGGTCTGCCCACTGGATGTTAAGAATTGTGCACCACGGGTATTTATCTATGGAATCACTCTGACTGCACTCAACTCAAAAGTTCCACCACTTACAGCTACGGTACCTTAACAAATTATGCAGCTGCTCTGACCCTCTATTTCCTTCTCTATAAAATGGGGTTAACAATAAATAAATACCTAACTTAGGGGGGTTTGTGAGGTTTCAATAAGGAAAATTACATATACCCTCTAGTCTCAAAACCTGGCACATTGTACTAAAGGTTTTTATATACTTTATTTTAATAATCTCATTTCATATCTGCCTTTTTATTATAAGCTACTTCTAATCTTTAAAATACCACATATAGTAAGCTGACACTTCTTGAATGAGCACTAATCACCAAACACCTCAAACTCTTCACATGTCTTAACCACTTCACTACACTGAATCTCTACAAATAGATAGTCATGAAAAATACTTTTATTGGCTGTGAGACATGTAGCAAAAGATTACCTAAAAAAGAAGACGGAAAATGTGAAATCATGTGGGCAATATAATTCTCAACATCTGATAGACAGAAATCACACAATTTATCTTAAGTTTGTAGTTAATACAAACCAAAAGACATTATCCACATATGTAAAAAAAAAATCAGAAACATTTTCATTCTCTGGTTTTATATGAATGATAATATTATAAAATATGGACATGAATGCAATCACTCTGTGTAAGTAAAGACAATCATATGCACACAAAGCCTCAAAATAAAGTGACAAGGAATTAGAGGAGTTCAGCCAAATTGGAAGATAAAAGCCTAGAAAAAGACATTTCCCAGGCCTCTGTAGAGAGCACAAGAGGCAAAAGCAGGACCAAGGTGAACCGTTTTCATATTTTTGTGAACCTGAAGCCAAGGCATCAATACTCATGGATGCTGACTCCATGTCTAGTGGGGGAATGTACTTGCCCACCTTTGGTTCTATGGTCAGGGGATGAGATATAACATGACTAAATGACTTACACCATAAATATAGCCCTGTGGCATCCATGTTCATGATTTCTTAAAAGACAATACAATTTGTAGCATTCTATCTTATTTTTATCAGCTTGATGGCCTTGGCAGATATACTAGGCACTACATAAGACCTAATTCCATTAAGTGGACATTCATAGTAAAAATAATTTAATCAAAATTACATTGCGTTTCCATATACTGCAGAATGATTTCATTATCTAAACTCTTCGAACTTACAGTGTGTCAAGCGCCACTTCTAAGTCCTTTACATCTATTTACATATATTCACTGTTAATTATAGCAGACATAATCCTATGAAATAGTTACTATAACCATCTTTTATGGATCAGGAGGAACACAGAAAAGTTAAATAACCTTCCCTAACCACACTCCTATCCCGAGTGGAGCTGGCTTTTGGAGCCAGGCAAAGAGGCTAAGTCCACACTCCCTGCTCCCTACCGCCTCGTACACACGAGTGTGCAAGGGAAAATGAGAGCCCGAACAAACGTGAAATCTCACAGCTGCTCCCTCAGTTTTGCATCTGGTGTGTCCTGTCTTCCTTGTTCACTCCTAAGACTAGCTCATGTCTTAAAGCTTATGCAGCATATGCATTGCTTTACCCTCAACTAGAAAGAATCATCCTCTCCTCTGAGTCCCCACGTGGTTTCTATGTTCCTCTCCCTTCAGCCCTTTCCGAGACCTATCATAATTTGGATTTGGCTTTTTCTCTCCTTTATTGCAGAATCTGACTTCCTGTTCCCAATGCTTAGCACAGAGGAATAGCACAAGGAGGAAAGAAGGAAGGACTTGATGCTTCTCTTCTCCCTCTTAAGCATAATTAGTGTTTAATATACACTGTGTTCAGAAGCTTTCTCCATTTCGATGATTTACACATAAAGAGGCCAATTTAGGGCAGTAAATTTGGAACCCATGAATAAAAACATTTTTAAAGTTTTAAACAAATCTGGAGGGAAGAAGAGAACTTAATAAGAGCAAAGAAGTTTTGAGGATACTTAGAAATTGCTTAGACACAGGAAAGAAAGCCAGCTCCCTCCCTCCTCATCCTTGTCCAAAGGAGACACTTAGCTGATTAAAACAGGGCTGGTTCACTTCCAAAGGCTGCACTTTCTATTTATGAACTTTCCTTCTCTCTACAGATTTGAGGTATGGAGATGTTTCATTGCTTCCAATGCCTCGTGTCTTGCAGACAGGCTTCAATTGCAATTAATTTCACCTTTTTGCTGACTACAGCTGTGATCCCTGTACCCTTCACTTGTCTTCCTCTTTTCTTCCAATTGCAGTTTTTACTGACTTGATCAACAAAACCATACAAGATCGCCTCAAGTTGATATTTCCTCTCACCTCACCAACATTGACTATTCTACAAAAATTCTGATGACCTCTACTTCTGAAAATCTTAACCAATGGTGCCAGGAAATGATTTGACTTTTCTCCATGTAAAACGTAGTCATTGCACCATCCCCCAGCTCCCTCCCTCTGGATATTTTTTATGCATCTTCTTAACTTGTTCCCAGTTTTCCCTGTAACTGTATGTTCAAGCAACATTTTCTACTTTGAGAGTTTTTTCAACAGGGTCAAAGGTTTGTTTAGCTTTCCTATAAATGTCATCCAGTTCCTGAGATGAATTGGTTTGGAGGCACCCAGATCCATTACCAGGCTGACCCAGGAGACCCAAGATCCTAGCAACCGAGCCCCGCGCCGGGGAGGCAATACGTAGCCTCTATGTGTTTTATGTAATGAAATGATGAAAGCTATTTAGTTCTGCAGTAGATTTCATCCATTAATCTAATAGTCTTTTTAAAAGGCAGTCCCCAGCTCTGGTCTCCCTGGAATAGAAAAGCTATTTGTACCAACTCAGAATAATTTATTAAAGACTCAAAAAAAATGGAAGTAGATACTCTCTCCTTTATGATGTCCTTTGTTTCCAGTCTTCAGGTCCATTTTTACCCCCGCTATTTCTATTTCACTTTTTTATATATAAAATAAGGGTTCGTTGCAATTTATTTATAAAAAGTATTCACTCTCAGTTTAAATGTGTCCTTAACATGACTTTCACTCTCAGTTTAAATGTGTCCTTAACATGACTTTAAAATAAAGTCTAATGTTTTTCTCATTGTCATACTTCATATTCAAAGGAATTTAAAAAATCTTGGTTTTAGATTTAGGCAGCCTGACATCAGAGTCTAGACATGCCACCAAGTTTCTTAGTGAACTTGATCAAGTACCTTAACCTTACTTTTCTCATCTGTAAAATGGGCACAATAAATGCCTGGTTTTGCAGGCTGTATGAGGACTAAGTTAAATAATGAACACAGAGTCTCTGGTGTAGGGCATTTGCAATGCTCTATAAATGAAAACTGCCAAGGTAGGACATGTGGTTCCTCAGATAATTTTTAAAGCTCTCTCTTCCCACCAAATGCTGCTTTACCATTTCTAAGGGTCATTAGGAAAGAGAGTAGAGAGGATGTGGGGCACTGAATATCAGAGCAACTTGCATATCTGATAGGTACCCAGGTTGCTTTGTTCTAGGATCTGCCCAGGGTGGTCCACGGGCTGCACAGGAGGGCCTCAGGATGAAGAGAGTGGATGGGGAGAGGCAGGCATATGCATTAGCCCTCTCAACTCCCTTTTTTTGGAGTGAGAGGGGTAGAAATTTTTTTCTTTTTTTTTGCTTTAATATGAAGCTAGCCTTAAATGCATGACAATCTCAGTTTCCTAACTTCATTTTCAGCATATTTGGAGTGTTAGAATTACCAACAGCATAGCCATCAAAGTTCTATCCTCTCCCATCTCTGTTGCATATGTTTCTGATACATAGACAGTCTTTCTATCCAGTATGTTCTAAAAACAAACAAAAAATTATATAGTGAAGTGGACCCTCGCCTGATCTTATACTCAGGGACATAGTAGGCAGATGCACTTAGAAGGATTGAGTTTGTGCCTCCCCCTTACTGCACTCTGCTTATAATGTGCTTGTTTGTGCCTTAATCCCCTGCTACATGGAAAGTGCCTTGAAAGCAAGGTTTATTTTTCATTTCTTTGGCCAGCCTGCACAGTCCCTTTACAATACCCTGCATAAACTGGGAATGAATTTTAATAGCTCAGAACCTGGAAGTGAGATGTCAGGCGTGACCAAATTTACATACACTTATAACCATGTTTTCTATTTCTGCTTCACTTAGGGGAAATTGCAGGAGCTCTGAGGTTGCCCTTGTTTTTTCCACTGAATTCCCTGACTTCTACTATGAGGGAAAAAAAAATGAGTTAACCTCTTTAACATTCTAGCACATCTAGGTCAGACAAACCAGATTACCGAAGGGAGCCGTGCATGAACTTAGACTGGTGACACACATCATCTACATCTTGACTTTCTCATCCGAAATAAAAGAATCGCAATGATACCTCCATCACACATTGATAGGAAGCTAATAGGTAAAACACACACACATAAGGGATGCAAGAAATGTGACAGCTTGGGCAGGTCAGAATGGGAAGGAATGTTCAAATTCTCTAGTAAAGAGAGACGTAAAATGAAACAACACTTTAGGTACATTATGTAAAGTCTTGCATTGGCAAGGAGTGTTGAGACAGGAATCTTGTACTTCACCAAGGAGAGGACAAACCGGAGCAGCCAACTGGGGAAACACTGTCAATCCTGTGAAATTGAGTACACACATACATAAATAAGAGTCATCCCAGCCCTGGGGACGTATCTAAGTGATGTGAAATTTTCAGTCAAGTTCACAAAGAAACTGAAATGAGAATTGTTGCAATGCTGCTTCTTATAGTAGGGAGAGGAAGATAAGCTGAGCTATCATCATTAAATAAATTGTAGCGTATCCCTTCTGTAAAATTATTAAGCAACTATTAAAAGGAATGAGCTAGCTGTGCATGTAGCCCATGGTTTATTGTAAGAAAAAGAAACTGACAGGAACACTTTCCATAGGCTGAAAACACATTCAGAACAATACTGAGCATTTTTACAAGGGTGCATACGAATTCAAGGCCACGTCAGAGACCGTGGAACACGTGGCCATGGAGGAATCAGGGATTTAATGGTGGCGGGGAGACAAATTTACAGAGATCCATTAAGCAGACCAGTGATGAAAACAGTAAGGTCATGAACTGAGAGGAGGTGGTAAGTTTAAAATTCTGTACCTGGAGTCCAAAATGGAAAAATGGAAACAAATGTGAATTAAAAGTATATACACGAAGGGACCCTAAGGTTATGTGTGTGTGCTTATATAGCCATGAAATTTTTTCTAGGAATAGACCCAATAAATTCAATTATGGTGACCTTTGGAAAGAAGAACTGAGAATTCACTGGGAGAAGGGGGGAGAGAACCTTTTCATTATATACTTTGTGCATTGTTTTAATTGTCACCATCTGTATAACATCTATCTGAATACTACTTTAGTTTAAATCAGCCACTCATCTCCACTCCTCCAATGTCATCTTCAAGAGTTTATGTTTCCACATTGGTACTGGATCTTCCTACCATGCCCACTTGATTTTTAAGTTTCCACTTAAAAGCCTCCCAGTGAATCCATTTCCTACAAAACAACCTCTAAACCCCTGGTGCAGCAAGAAAGGCTCTTTGCAATCTGCTCGGGATTCTAAACTTGATCTGAACTAAGTCCACCAGCCCCGCACTTTTGGAAAACGAAGCTCCTCCACTGTTTGCACCCTGCCAGGCCCACACTCTATCTTTGCTTGTCCTTGTTCTCACCCTGGACTTCTGTCCCCTGATTTTAGAGCCAGGTGAAATCCTTTCTGTCCATCAAGACCAACAGCAATTCTTCTCCGCCGTGGATTTCTCCTGGCTCTCTGCCTCCCTGACCAGGCATTATTACCACATCTATTTTCCTGTCACATTTTATATAAGATTCAGGAAAGCCTGGCCTCTGCGACCTGGGGTTACTTATTGCCATGTCTCTTTTCCTGACTAGAAATGAGGTGGTTTTTCCTCTAAGTGTTGAAATCTCAGAACTTGGCCGGTGTCTGGTACATGCAGAGTGGATATATAAAAACTATTTGTTGAATTAAATTGGAAATTGCCTTCTCCAGTTACCCCTTTAAATGAACTGTTAAACCACTATTCTGAGCCAAAAAAAAAAAAAAAAGGTGTGTGGGGGGGAACAAAGGTAATCTCCTAAACTAAACTGTTCAAAGACTTTGATGAGGCTCCCATTGCTAGGAAAGAAGATACAGAATCACTTCCTTGCCCTTCTCTAAACACAATTAGTCATCCTGGAAATGTTGAGATCATCTAAAAGGACTCCAAAAGATAGAAAGAATAAGATCTCAGGATTTGAGAAATGACATCCCCGTGAGGTCCCTGGCTCTCCTTTCTATCTGTCATATGTCATATTCTAGGCGCTTGAGAGGTCAGACTTCCAATAGACACAAAGAGAAGGATGAAAACAAGAAGGGAGGAGGAGAAGGAGATGGTGGAGGAGAAGCAGCAGGAGTGGTGACACCCCAAGAAACTCTAGCCAAAGTATGGGGGAAGGAGCCACCCAACAAAACAGATCATTTTGACAATATTCACTCAATGCTGTCCAAAGACTATGCGTGGACACCTGAGCCCATGTCTGTAACACCAGCAGAGACCGAGTATGGAGTCCTCATTGCCAATTCACAACAGCAGGCAGGTCAGGGTGAGCACCTTCTTCCTCTGCTGGAGGTGCCAGTAGCAGCCAGGCAGGGCATCTGATACCCCACTCCCTTCACAGAAGAGCTCTGTCATCTTCTACTAAAATGTGGATGCCCACATTTGTCCCAGAGTGCTACAGAATGGTTGGAAATAGGGGCAAATAAAATGGGCTCCCCTTCTCCTCCTGAGTTATAAAAAAATCTTTGATGATTGAAAATTTTACATAAGACCATCCAATGCGGGTTCGATGTATGTAGAGGGAATACTTACATCAACTGTATTGTAAAAGTGGAAAGGGTCAAGGTATTTAATAAAAGTCTGATGTCTATACTTCACTCAGTGGTAAAACTTCATTCCAGATAAAGTTTACCAATCACATATGTCTACTCTAATATCTAGAGCAACAACTAAGTAAAATATACAAAGGGATATATTAAGAAACATTATAAGTTTGTCAGCATAGATTCTTTTAAAAATTCAAGAAGCATGCTGATCATGGTGGTGCACACCTATAAGCCTAGAGGTTCAGGAGACTGGGGCAGAAGGATTACAAATTCAAGGCCAGGCTCAGCCACTTAGCAAGGCCCTAAGCAACTTATTGAAAGTCTGTCTCAAAATAAAAAAAAATAAAAAGGAATAGGGATGTGAATCAGTGGTTAAATGCAACAATACCAAAAAAAAAAATCCATAATAAAAGAATAGAGAGAACACATAGAAAATGAAGAACAAGATAGAAGAATTAAGCCCTAACATGTCATTAATTACTTTAACTATAAGTGTTTCAAGTGTAGCCATTAAAAGACAGAGATTGTCAGAGTGAATAAAAAGTCAGGTCCTAAGTCTATGCTGTCTATGAGAAACTCACTTCAAAGTCAATGTTACAAGTAGGTTGAAAGTAAAAGGATGAAAACAGATATACCATGTCAGCATTAATGAAAGCATGATAAGCTAGCATAATACCAGGTAATGTAGACTTCAGAACAGATAAAATTACTAAAAGCAAAGAGGGACATTAGAAAATAACATCAGGTGAATCTACCATAGCATTGCTACATGTGCATGTACCAAACAACAGAGCATAAACAAAAACCCACAGAACTGAAAGAAGACTTTGGCTTTTCTGATGAGTAAGGATCAAGCCCAAGAAAGAGTAAGAGAAACCTGCAAACGCATCTCACAAGGTTCTTGACAGTCTTGTGTTAAGTGCAAAATTGCTCTATAGGAATCTGCTAATTTCCTGAATCAGATAAATGAAAAGCAGTTTGCCTAAATTGGGAGACATTCTTTGTAATGATGGGGAAGTGTCCACTTATGCCAGATATTGATACTTGGCAAAGAATGACACTGAATTAATATTTAAAGAGGCGGATGATAAACATTGGAACCTCCAAAGCACTGGTACTTTAAGGAAGGGAAAGGTATGGATGTGGAAATGTTATAAAGACTTCCTTTTTTTTAGCCTGCTCTCAAGAATCTGGATACTTATTCCTTTGATTCACCATCCTCAATATAATCTGGCTACACCAGAAGCTAGCTGTTGTGAAATTGTATTCTTCCTGACTCAGCTTCTCTGGGTGGGCTTTTGACAAAGGTTTTACTTGAGTTGGTTCCTGTTTCTATTGTTCATAAAGTCAACATGAACTTCCACTTCTGAACAATGTGTTGATATCAGAGACCATATTTACCCCCACACACAAAAAAAAAACCAAAAAAAAGTCAAAATATGTAAAACCTGTTTCAAGACACAAGTACGCAGGTACATCAGGTAACAAAGAACAGTGACCATGAGAAATGGGAAAGCAACAGAGATGAACCCTATAATAGCCACTGTTCACTGCCTCGAGAGCCTGCAGGCCACAGCACAGGGGGAAGAATCCCAGCAGAGGCCCACAGATGCCCTGAGTTAAGGAGACAGAGCTAAATCTGAGGAGAGTAAGGCAATTAGAGGTCTCAGGTCAGACCACCAAAAAGGAGACACTATGGAGAGGGAGACGTGGAGATCTGGAGAGGGTTCTGGTGGAATTAATCACCCAACAACATGCATATGAGGAAATTGCCCAAGGCCAAGAGGAAAAAGACATCTGAAAGATTGGAGAAATTAGAAATTAGTGTTACCTGGGGATAGTTTCTGTTCTCACCAGGTAGACTAAAAAATTTTTTGTTCATGGTGCATTTGGAGGAACACTCTACAATTTTGCCTAGTCATGGAATGTGGTGCTATTCTGATCTCACCTAACAAATCTTAAAAGCAAGACTCCAAAGGATTAAGTAATTTACAAGTAACTTAATTGCCCATTAAATCAAAGATAAAGAATATTTATGGTAATATAAAAATAAGCCGCACCCAACAAGAAAAACTTCACAATGTCAACAGCATCCAATCAAAGGCCACCAATCATGTAGGGAAGCAGGAAAGTATGATCCACAATGAGAGAGCGAACAATCCTGTCTTTCCTCATCTCACTTTGCCTGCTTTTCTGTAAAACCAAGGAAATTCACATTCATGGTGCAAAATAAATAATTAAATTGGTGTTTATGAGTTATGACTTCAATGCTTTGTTTTATTTTATGATTATGATCACCTCTTTGGGAAACCATGCTGCAGCCATATACTTCATGACTGATTTTAACAACTTCAGTTGTTCCTGATAACAATATCCCGACACTTCTTCAAGGTCCAATGGTTGCTGTCTATTCAACTCTTCTTCACATTTTAAAAATAAATGCAAACCTGTATTCCATGCCCACACCCCCACACCCGCGTGACTGAAGGTCAAAGTCTTCTTCTTGTCAAGTCCACATCAGAAAATCTCAGCTCTGAGAAGTGAAAATTATACTATGCTTGAATGGTTCTGAGACAGCAGCTTGTTGTATTTGAAGAACCCTCCTAGGTAAGCACAAACCGAACAAGAGGAGCAGCTGAAATTTGCCTGTGGTTATGCTTACCTGGCCCAGCTGCTGAGAATGCCCAAGTGGAAAGCCAATGCTGACCCCGCATTCTGAAGATTGATAGTGTCAATAATCAGATTACCTCCCGCACACATTGTTCCTGCTGAAATAGGCTCTCAGGAATATGTGGAAAGGAAATCCTAGGTACCACATTAGTTGGTGACTTGAAAGTCCTCAGTGACCACTTAATTCTCCTCTCTGACATGAGATGTCAGCTTTTCACCCTCATTCTCTGCATGACCTTGAACAAGTCATGAACTATCTTTGGGTTGGTGTAGATAGAAGCAAAGCTGGAATGGGATCTATTTCCATTAGTCTCTCTCAGAAAGAATAAAATAGGACTGTGCTCAGAGGCTTCCTCTGCCTTTGACAAATGCCTAATGCATTATTGTTCTTGGAACCAACCCCAGCCCACTGCCTTGCAAATGGAGGTGCTCCATCAATACTGCTGGTTTGATGGACTGGTTCCCCCGGAGAAGGTGTCCATGTGGGAAATAGCCCACTAGACACATTCAGCAGAAACTCCACCAAAGGAGCACATGCCAATGCCGTCTCTATTCTGACTCAAGTGAGAAACACCAAGAGCACAAAGTACAGGCACATAGTGTATCAAGAATCCAGGTGGCCCCCACAAAGTATGTTTATCCAGAGACATGGAAGACTGGCAGATACAAATGAAACGCAGAGATCCATTTCCTGGGAGGATTCTAGGACTCCATAAAAGACAGATTGTGCATGGAATGCCCATCAGTTACCTCTACTGAGTGTGCAGGAATCACACCCACTTGGCCTATGGTGGTTTGTCCTGACAGTTCTGTTTTGCCCAGGGAAACATGATACAGAATTTTACTGGACTGAGAGTCTGGGAATTGTTCCATCAACCACAGGCCTCTCTACACAATTCTAATGAACCACTCATAGTTCATTAAACCCTACATATGAAGGGAGCCAAAGGTCTGAACACTTTAAATTTAAAGTTTGAAAGAGATTTCAGAAACCTTCACCTGGGTTGTGAGTTTACCCCATTAGCATTAGAATAGCTTCGGTCACACTAATGATACCTGTATTGCACCACGTTAAGACCTGAACCCATAAATCCCTCTCTTCCCCCTGTGCCTGCCGGTCGACCTTTCTGTCTATCTCTGCCACAATGTTTGTGGCATGAAATGTGACTCATTTCTCAGGATTTTTGCGGTATATTTGTGCATATGCATTTCCAAACATATAAATCGCAAAATTGAATATGGGAGCCAAAACAAGCAGAAATCATTTTATTTGGTTAACTTAGAGCCATCCTTTATCACTTAGCAGATAGGAATTTGGAAATAATGAGAGGGAAGACCCTGCAGGAATAAGAGAGTGGAAAATCAGCATGAAAGTTTTGAGCTTCCTATGTGAAAAGGAGATATTCTAAAAGATGCAGGAGGAAAATGAAAGGAGGAATAGAAGCAAAGACAGATGGATGCCCTTTTGCTTTGTAATCTTCACTAAGATTTAAGGACATTTTGATTTTTGCAAATCTAACATGATTTATGTCACGAAGAGCCAGAGGATCACAGGCTGCCTCGACTTAAGTGGATATCTGGAAAAGATCCTGCATCATCATTTGAGATATGAGCAGATGAGTTAGCCCCTTCGCTAGGAGAGAAGCACCTCCTGACTGTAAATACCGGCTTGCCAGAAACACACAGCATTCTCAGGCTATTCTCCAGGCCACAGAAGGCAAAGGCTGCAGAAATCCGGAGGACTGTTTTAAAGTAGAACAGATGCTTCTTGCCAATAACTATTAAAACCCTCCGGATGGGGGTAGGCCCAGAGGCTGACCTTGTAGTGTAGGAGATAAAGAATACAGTGATGCCATTCAAATGGGGAGAAAACTCTCAGGCAACTTGACTTTGATAAATGATTTGGACCGTGATTCCAAAGTCACAGGACTGTGTTAAGTGGGTGCTGGCAGCAGCATCTAGGGACAAGCGGCATTAATCAATCCAGCCCCAGTCCCCTGCAGACATGATTCACAAGACTGTGCAGTAGCAGACAGGCCTCCCCAATGCTGAGAAAAAGGTACTGCCGGAAGTCGGAGCATCAGCAGGTGCCTGTAAACGTCAACTGAACACCTGCTCTTTGACATACGCTCTGCTAAAGCCTCCACTCCATCCTCTCTACATGCCCTAGATGGACCTTGATTCGTTGGAGCCAGCTGATGTTGTATTATAAGGAGCTCTTCATTGCTGACATCAGTGACATCAAACCACCAACTTGAAATCAGCAGGTGAGACAATTCACACTAGGGAAATCAACAAATGCACCAGCTTTAGGTTTTTTCTGTTTTCCTCCAGAGAGTCAATTATTGAACACTCACCAGCACCTGAGTAGTGATCGGCACCATGATACCTGTCTTTTTATGAATGAGGACATTGGCCCAGAGACATCAGGAAACACCCACCTAACTAACAATGAAGCCCCATCACAGTCTCCAGCCTGCCGATGTCCAAAGCCCATGCCTGCAACCACGTGTGACACATCACTGCCCCAGAAGGTCTCTGGGACATCCTTCTCTGATCACTTGGAATCCATCTCCAAGTCTCTCTGAACTCCAGCCTCCTACAGAGTAAATCGGGTGATTTCTACAGAAAGATCAGTGGTTTCATGGAGTCGCTCTCATCTTCTGTGACCATCCCTCATGTGCATCCCCACCACAACACTTCAAACCCTTTCCAGGGGGAGAGGGACTTAACCATGTTGGCCTCGTTTCAAGTTTCTCCAGCAAATTCGGACCTTCTCAATTCTGACCTTCTCACTCAGAAATCTTGCTCACATCATCCCCACCCTGTACTTTCATCTTTTAGTACCTGGCTCATCTTCTCCTATTCTGAGCCAACTTGTTTTTTTGACTATGACAAAAAAAAAAAAACCAGACATAAGGTACATTAAGTGATTTAGATACTTTAAGGGAGAAACAGGGAGGTTTAAGGACAAGGACATTATTATCTGACTCAGGTACTAAAAGAGTGCCTTGGTTCAGAGTGGATGTTCACAAAATGTCTGTGGAACACATTAATGGCTGGAAGAAAAGGAAGAGTCATGGCTACCAATTAGAAGTCGTTCTTTAAATACAATAGTCCAAGGGTAGCTATTATCCCCTTGGACAAAGGAACCCTATTTTGTACTATGCTGAATGACAAGCAAGAAGAGAATTCATTGAGAGACACTATCATCCATGTTTCTTTCTCTCTCTCTCTCTCTCTCTCTCTCTCTCTCTCTCTCACACACACACACACACACACACACACACACACACACACACATACACATCCATACAGTCGTGTTTGTACCCAATGCTTTGAATCAATTCTTTCCATATTTTATTAAGGAATGGATTACTTACCCTTGAAATTTGAGGGGGGTGCACTACCAGGGATTGAAGCCATGGGTACTTAAGAACTGAGCCACATCCCCAGCCCTTATTTTTTTATTTTTAGAGAGGGTCTCACTAAGTTGCTTACAGCCTCACTAAGTTGCTGAGGCTGGCTTTGAACTTGTGATCCTCCTGCCTCAGCTTCCACAGCCACTGGGATTACAGGGTTTGCACTTCAAGAAACATTAACAGAAAATGGTGACATCACTAGAGAGGAAGAGAGGAATTTTCCATAAGACTGAGGACACACAGGATGCACTGGAAGAGCTGTGGGCACCTGGATGGCAGAGGGGAGAAGAAGGCAGGGAGACCTTTAGGAAAGCCAATGCAGCTTTCCAACCTGCGTAGATCCAGACATGCACCGTACGCAAGTCTTGGGGCCCTAACACAGGCTTCAGGCACCTCGGTATCTAAAGGATGTCCCCTTCCCAAATGCTTGGAAGGACAGGATCCCTTCTTCTCTGCCATCTCCAAGAGCCTGCAGCACTGTGGGACTTTCAAAGACATGGTGCATACTGTGGAATTTGCATTTGGCGGGGCACTGTGGCACACACCTGTAATCCCAGAAACTCTCTTGGGAGGCTGAAGCAGGAGTATCGCAAGTTTGAGGCCAGCCTCAGCAATTCAGCAAGACCCTTAGCAACTTAGACCTGGGGATGTAGCTCAGTGGTTGAGACCTCCTGGGCTCAATCCCTCCAAATACATTTGTTACAGCTGTTTCCTTTTCATGAAATATCACTTTCCATCTTGAATATCCTTTCCAAGGAGTTCTGGGCACAGAGCAATCATTGGATTATGTTGGGCAAATGTTTGAACCACATAAATTTTTCCTCAGTCCTATTTCCCCTTTCCTACTATGAACATCCTGAACACCAAAAGGGTAATTCTTCATCAAGAATTAGATTTCTAATCATAATGTGTTAAATAAATCTTAAATTTTAACTAACATAATAATATTTATGAGATGTTATAGGCTCCAAAGTATTTTTTTACGCAATTGCTTGAAATCCTGCAAAGTCAGGGTGGTGGGGGACTTAATTTCACATTAGATTGACATTCCCCTCTCTGCCACTTAGTATCTTTTTGCCTTCAGGTAAGCCACTTAGCCTCTTTGAACTTGTTTCCTCATCTGTGAAATTAGGTTAATTATTCGGGTTACACTTGGTTCTAGTGAGATTCAAATAAAACATAAACCTATTAGAGAGAAATTGTTTGTCAGCAATAAAGCATATTACAAACACAAGCAATTATTGTGCAGCTTGGAAAAGGTTGTAACTTTTCGAATGCTAATAAGTCCTAGACTCCTGTCTCTGACATTGCTATATTCTGATTCCACATTCAGTAACCACTCCACTGGGTGTTCTCCAAAGCTCCTTTTGTTGCTCCAGTTGATCTTAAATTTTACATATTCCAGAATTCATACTCAACATTCCAAATAGGTTTTAACATAATCTAATAGCTGTCTAGTGCAGAATGGTCACAGAGGCTGTAGGTATTCAATAGATACTCTGGGGCTGGGGATGTGGCTCAAGCGGTAGCACGTTCGCCTGGAATGCGTGCGGCCCGGGTTCGATCCTCAGCACCACAAAGCAACAAAGATGTTGTGTCCGCCGAGAACTAAAAAAAAATAAATATTAAAAATTATCTCTCTCTCTCTCTCTCTCTCTCTCTCCTCCCTCACTCTCTCTTTAAAAAAAAATAGATACTCTGCCTGCTTGACCAATTACCTTAAATTTAATAATGGAATAGAATGCTTATTTCTACCAGTTTTATAATGTAATTCTGTACTAGGAAGAAATATTATGTGGTGAATACCAAGTGAGGATCTAAACTCAGAAAATCCCAGGTATCAAATCAGGCTCTGCTCTATGTTAATTGCATGACCTTGAATAACTTACTTAATAATCTTCATGAACCTTTAGTTCTTTATAAAATGAAGATAAAGAAATTTCATAAAATTCTTGTGAGATCTAAATTCATATTGTAGAAAAAGAGCTAAGCACTAGGCTTAGTATATTTCATGCATTCTAACAAATATTACCCATTTTCATTCATTGATGCTAAGCTTCTGATCCCATGTCTTATTTTTCTGTTATTGAGCTAATTTTATTTCAAGGCTGATGACTTGAAATTATGAAAGCAATATCCATTCCATATGCTAAGAACACAGATCTGCTTAGGGGCAGAAGGGAGATACAAGATTGGGAGAAAATTCCCCCTTGAGTTGGTAGCTAAAGGGATTCATTTCTTTGCAAGGGGCAGGAAAAAAAACATGAAGAAGTCAGCTTTCTCCTAGAAGATCTATGCATCAATAAATGGGATCCTTCCTCTGGTCTTGTTCAATGCAGCCAGAATGCATCAGCAACAGCAGACTCTTGATTAAAAACACACTGGCGTCTAACGAAGAAGTCTTTGTCTCGTTCAGAAACAAAGAGACCCATGAAAGCCTTCACATAGAAATAATTAATGGAGAACACTAAAGTGGCCAGAAGGTTTTTGAAAGAGTGAGTAGGAGGGCTGTGTTTAACTACTAGAGGTGAAAACCAGAAATTTTAAAAACGGCACCCCTGACTGACCTTCAGTAATTGAAAGGACCTTCTGCTTAATTCCTTCTTTGCCACTTCCTCCCAAGGGCCTCCACCTCCAAACCTACAAGGCCAAGAGTAATTTTGTGTTGGAATCCGGGCTGGAAAAAAAAAAATGCTTTCTTGCTGGATTGGTCTTGCCTGCCACAGCGTGAGGGTTGCTTTCATGCCAAGGTTCAGCAAACATCTGAAAAGACAAGTGTATTTTGGAAGAGCTGACATCCCAAGTTATCGGGCCATAAGCTCTTTCCTGTACCAATCTTTGCACAGCATGAGAATAGAATCATCTGATGACTCAAAATAAACTTTTCTAAACACTCTTCCTCATTATAGTCCCCACTGGGGAGCCCTACTCCTCAGCAGCCTGACCTTCTTGTTCAAAGCTGCCAATCAATTCCCTGGCTAAGTGCTGTCTCTCTGGAATTGAGAACAGTGTTAAAATTTCAAGATTGACATTTTTGAACACCTGGTTGAGAAGCTCCTGATGAGATAAAACACTGCAATAACAGAGTGGACTTGTGGATGGACTGAGAACCTTCAGCACTCAGGAGATAGGTGCACAATGTCTTGAAAGGAATAATAGCTTCCCACTCTGGCCAACAGTGCCAACCCAGATATGCACTCTTCTCCTTGTGTTGCTTCTGGACTTGGTGAACCTTTTTCACTCTCCAAAAGTGTTCTGCTCTCCTGCCTTCAGAATCAGACACAGTAGGCAATCCTCAGATGTGGTTGAAATGTTTCCTTTTCAAAACAGAAAATCTTGAATGGTGCAATAAATATTTGAGGAGTTTTAATAAAATTTATGTCATAAAATTATTGAAAGAAGCATATCTGCCTTATGGAGAAAAAAAATAGGGTAGACCCCTAGGAATTCCAGTTCACAAGAATCAAAGGAAGTCCTTGCAGAAACATTGATAAGGAATCCACTCAGACTCTCCGAGCATCAGAAGCAGTTCCCTCCTGGTATGCACTACCTAGAGGGAAAAAGCACAGGTTGCATCGCATTAAAATTGGAGACTAGGAAAACTGACCATGTAACAGGAGCATTTTCTTCCTAAACAGAATAAAAGCACAGATATGTGATATCAAGAGGGTGGAGGAAGGAAAAGTGTAAGCAAGACAGAGTCCAACCCTACAGAACAGTGAGGCAGCTTCTGAGTTGTAAGGCAAGGGCGATGTCCAGCAGGTAAACATAAGCCCGCTCAAAATGAGACAAGCAGGATCCAGCCCCACAGAAAAAGACTGGTTCACATAATATGAGAAAGTTGTGAGCCTTGTTCAACTCTCGGGCATTCAAAATGAGATATCGGGTATTTGAGTTGGAGGCCATTCAAGGAAACTAGCCCATGCCTGCTGTCTGTGATTCAATGACTGAAATCTCAGGGTTTCAATGCACACCACATTCCAAAATTCATATTAGATCCATGGCACTAGCAAACCCGAAGTTTTCTGATGAAACTTGATTCCCCACTTCTGCTGACAGGTGATGCAGGTGGGTGGGATCTCCACAAGTGCAGAACTCTGCAGCCGAAAAGTGTTGCAGCTCTTAAGACTGAGCTAAGCCCTCCAGTGCTGCAGCAGACCCCAGAAGTTCACCTTCAATTCCTTCTTCTTTCTGGGTGCTTGTCATTTGAGGAATCAAATCCACAGACAAGGATGAGTAAGAGTAAGATTTACTGAAGAACAAAAACAGGAACAGAACTCTTGCACTGCGAGAAAGTACCTGATAGCAAATTTTCTCCATCTGAGTGTGCTAATCTAGAGGTTTATATAGCAGTTGGATCACTACCATGGGTTCAGACTTACACTAATGAGGGTCTGAAAGAAGAATGAATGCTATTGTCCAAACTTACACTAATTTGGGTTTGGAGAGGTAGTAATGCTATTGAATGTCAACTCTTGAGTCCTACCCTTCACTGAGGCCTGGCCTACTTCCATTCTCTCACCACAGTTCTGGAAGCGGGAGGTTGGCATCCTTAGGTGGTCCATGCTTGTGGGTTCGGGTGCTGCAGTGCTGCATGGAGCCACCTTCTGCAGTAGGCATCAGCACTGTGCCCAGGCCTGGCTGCAAAGGGTGACAGGTCAGTGCTCCTTGGTTCTTGGCACTTCAGGCCTGCCAGGTTTGCATGGTGGGCTCCACACAGCAGCAGGCGGTGCTTGCAGCCTGCCGTCCAACCCACCCAGCTGCAACCCGCTGCCGCTTCTCAGTGGGGACTAGTAGGCTGGCTCTGTAGCTTGGCAGCTTGAAGCCGAGTCACTAGGGATACTGAGAATTACTGCCCAAAGAATAAAGGGACCTGGGCTAATCAGGCTAAATGATGTTTTCTGGAGAGTGGATTCCAGTTGTACCACCAAACTTGGTTCTCTCTGAGCCTTGTCCTCAGTGAACATGAACTAGCAGTAGCTGCATGTTCTCCCCATCTTCTTTCCCCTGGAACTCATCTCCACTATGTCCTGCCATGGGTTGCTTTATGTTATTTCAAAGAGTTCTGTGAAAGATGTCCACAAGTTGAAGATAACAATGAAGGGACCGAGCATATCTTATTCTCAAAACTGTTATGAAGCTCAAAGGCAATAATCCATGTGTGGATAATCCATACGCCATATGTATGGTGTCTAGCTATGCTGTCTACAATACTACATATGCATAATATGGTGGGCTTAATAAGAATCATAATGACAATGAAATTTTGAAGCATACACATCTTTCTCCCCCTTAGCTGATAACTAAAATGCCTAAAGCACAGAGAACCCAGCATCAGCAATGAAAAGGTAGAGAAAAGTAGCAGACATTTCTGCTAGTTTTGTTGCAAATAATTAACTCAAAAAGTCCATTACAGGGAAAGTGGTATAATGTGCCTCAGGTGGTAGACAGAAATGAAGTTTGCAAAATGTCATGAATGATCACTTATTTGAAGGGAGAAACGAACTAAAGGCCAATGAAGGCTGTGATAAAAATGGGAGCATTCCGCTTAACCTCGCTGTCACTCCTGCTGAACCACAGCACACGGCGATAAAGTCTGCAGGCCATGAGGCTTCTGATGCAGCAGCCTCTAGGAGGGATCTATTCTCAGCTGCACCATTGCCAGTGATGTGCAAGCAAAGCTCCATGCTGGAATCACCTTGGACCATCAAGAAATATTCATGCCTGGGCCCTTTTTTGAGAGATCCTGATTTAACTGGCAGAGCCACATTGGAGACTCATTGAACCTGAACTGCAGGCCAAGATGAATGAACACCTAGACACAGAAGGTTGGCTCCTGGCTCCACAGCTTCATCACAGGAAAGAAACTGCAGCTCATCCATGATCCTGGCTCCCTCTCCAGCGTTGAATGGCTGGTACTGCTGAGAGCCACAGCCGAGTCTGTATGGCCCCTGGCATTTTGCCAACAGTATTGATTGACAGGCAAGGCGTTAATATCCGCCTCTGCCGCTACTTTTGAGTTCTAGCGCTAATTTTGAGTTCTCGCGCTATTTTTAGTTCTCACGGGGATTCCCCGGGAGTTCCCATTGGTTGGCGAAGTGCAGGAGGAGGGTTTTCCCGGATAGTTATTTCCGGCTGGGGGTTGCTGGAGGAGCCTCGTGGCTTTTCGGGAGGATTCCCCAGGAGCGTGTGTGAGGTTTTTTCTTGCAGTAGAAAAAATAAAATTTGTTCCTGCTTTAGTGGCTCGTGATTTGTGCCCAGCCAGACTGCGGCATTTGGCGGCCCGGACGGGGAACGTCTGAAGCTTCGGGGTAAGTGAAATTGCTTACCCCTAAGGGAAGGCAAGAGAATGGGTGACCATTTTAAAAAACAATATGTTCTTGCTTTGATTTGTTTTGGTTTTGTTTCAAGCTGCCTATCCCTAGAATTTTCTCAGGCAGACTGGGAAAAATGGTTGGCTCAAGGTTTGAAGTTGTTTGCCCCTGAGGAAGAGATAGAAATAGACCACAAATGCACATGTCCAGAAAATAGGAAAATTGATACAACGATTTTTTGTTCCATTTTTGTTTCATTCTGTTTCGGTCTTGTTTTGTGTTATCTTTTTGGGTTGCGTTATCTTTGTAACAGATTAGAAATTAGTAAAAAACAAACTGAAAGAGTGTTAAATAAATTGTTAGAGGTTCAAACCATGGAGAAAGACAATTTAGATCAAGCAAAAGAGAAGGTCTCTCAAGCTAGTCAGACAGAGGAAGAAAATTTAAAGGAAGAAAGCTTAGAGGAGAAACAGCTATCAGGGGGGAAGCAACAACAGGAGGCTGCTACTAACACCGATCTATCACCAGAGGGCGTAATTCAGCCAACAGCTCCACCTATGGAGATAGCTGAGTGGCCCTCAACCCCCTCAACCCCCGTAGTTGATAGATGGGATCCTGAGACAGGACCTCAAAGATTAGCATGCCCTGTACTTGAGCAGGCAGGAGGGCAGCGAATTCACCGTGAGTTAGAGTTCAAAACAGTGAAGCAATTAAAGGAGGCTGTAACAACCTATGGTCCTCATGCACCCTTCACTGTAAGCATGGTCGAATCCATTACTAACTTGGACATGACTCCAGCAGATTGGGCTAGCATGTGTAGATCTGTGCTAAATGGAGGACAATATTTGTTATGGAAGGTTGCCAATGAGGAATTTTGCAGGGAGACAGCTAGACGAAATGCAGCAGCCGGTTACCCTCAAAGAAGTCTAGAGATATTGCTAGGAAAAGGACCTTATGAGGGTCAGCGGCAACAAATTCAATATGATCCTGCTGTATATGCACAGATTGCTGCAGACGCAGTTAGGGCATGGAAGACTTTACAAGGACATGGAGATTTACAAGGTCAGCTATCTAAGGTAATACAGAGACCTAATGAACCTTACGCTGACTTTGTAGATAGGCTTACTCAAACAGCCTCCAAAATTTTTGGTGACACAGAACAAGCAATGCCATTTATAAAACAACTGGCTTATGACCAAGCAAATCGTTGCTGCAGAGAGGTCATTAGACCATGGAAACATGAAGATTTAAACACATATATTAAATTATGTAGAGACATTAATGAACAAGGACAAGTCTTGGCAGCAGTACAACAGGCTTTAGATGCCAGGCCAAAAACATGCTACAATTGTGAACAAACAGGACATTTTAAAAGGAGTTGCCCCATAGGAGGAAGGTATAACAAAGTTAGGTATCAAAGGAATAGAACACCAGATATTTGCCCACGATGCCGTAGAGGGAGACACTGGGCTAATGAATGCCGTTCTCAAACCACCATAGAGGGTACTCCATTATCAAAAAATGGACAAGGACCAGGTGGTTACCCACGATATCGTGGAGAAAGGCATCAGGCTCCATTGCCAAAAAACGGACAGGGGGGCCCAATGCTCCGGGGCCCACGACCACAAATGTACGGGGCACTGGAGGAACCCAGAAAAACCATGGAGGAACCCAGCAACCCCATCAGGGTAGTACCCAGGACACATTATCCATCCGATCTCTCATCAGACGAACCAGAGGGAGCGCAGGGTTGGACATCTGCGCCTCCGCCAGAGCAGTACTAACTCCAGAGATGGGAGTTCAAATCATTCCCACAGGAGTAAAAGGACCTCTTCCCCAAGGAACAGTAGGCTTATTGTTAGGACACAGTTCTTCTACGCTAAAAGGACTTATGATAAGTCCCGGGGTAATTGATCCCGATTATGAAGGTGAAATAAAAATTATAGCTAGTTCTCCAAAGGGTATATCAGTAATTTCACCAGGAGATAGAATAGCACAGTTATTAATAATATCCAGCCTACATGATAAATTTTCCAGTACTACTATGGAAAGAGGTTCCAGGGGTTTAGGCTCCACAGGTGTAGATTGGGCTATGCTGTCTTTGAATTTAGATTCTCGCCCAATGCTAAAACTAAATATTCAAGGACATGAATTTAATGGGCTACTGGATACAGGTGCAGACCTTAGCATCATATCTCGTCAAGAATGGCCAAAACATTGGCCATTACAACAAGCCACTCAAACGCTTCGAGGCCTAGGACTGGCAACTAATCCCCATAGAAGTGCAATGGTCTTAGATTGGAAGGATCCTGAAGGATGTGAAGGAACTATACAGCCATATGTATTGGATCATCTTCCCGTAAATTTATGGGGACGAGATGTCTTAGATCAATTAGGTTTGACATTAACAAATAATATCAATCAAAATGCACCCACTATTATGGCTAGACAAGGTTTTAGGAAAGGAAAAAGATTAGAAAAACAAGAACAAGGTATAGCAGCACCAATACAAATAGATCAAAGAATAAATAGACATGGACTGGGTTTTCAGAAGGGGTCACTGAGGCAATAAAAATCACTTGGAAATCAGATAGACCAGTATGGGTTTCTCAGTGGCCCCTGACTAAAGAAAAGATACAAGCAGCCCATGACCTGGTCAAACAACAATTAGCGGAGGGACATATACAACCTTCTGTATCTCCCTATAATACTCCCATTTTTGTCATTAAAAAGAAATCTGGTAAATGGAGATTATTACAAGATTTAAGAGCCATTAATAATGAGATGGTTATTATGGGACCTGCTCAATCAGGGATTCCTCAATTGTCTGCTTTACCAAAAACCTGGTATGTTTTAGCTATAGATATTAAAGATTGTTTCTTTTCAATTCCAATTCATCCTGAGGATAGTCCACATTTTGCATTTACTATCCCTGCACTGAATCATGAAGGTCCTGATCAGAGATATGAATGGAAAGTGCTCCCTCAAGGGATGGCTAACAGCCCAACTATGTGTCAAATTTATGTTAATAAAGCAATCCAGCCACTTAGAAATCAAAATCCTGAACTACAAATATTTCACTATATGGATGATGTATTGTTAGCACACAAAGATAAAAACACATTGTTGGAATGTTATGCCACACTTACAAATTTGTTAAAAAATTATAATCTAGAGATAGCAATAGATAAAGTACAATTAAATTTTCCAATTAATTATTTAGGAGTTCTATTATCCTCAACCATGGTCCGTCCACCTAAAATTCAAATACGAGTAGATCAACTCAAATCACTTAATGACTTTCAAAAGTTGTTGGGAGATATAAATTGGATAAGGCCTTATCTAGGCATACCAACAGGAGAGTTGGGACCTTTATTTGATATCCTAAAAGGTCCATCAGATCCAAATTCACCCCGCATATTAACTCCTGAAGCAAGAAAGGCATTAAAAATTATTGAAACATATATGGAAAATATGCATTTGGACAGAATTGATATAAGTTTGCCTTTATTATTCATTGTAATACCAACAAAAAATATTCCTACAGGAGTATTTTGGCAAGAAGGTCCATTATTGTGGATACATTTATCTTACTCTCCTAACACTATTCTTACTAGGTATCCTGAGGCTGTAGGACAATTAATACTGAAAGGAATAAAAGCAGCAAAGGGAGTGTTTGGAATTTCTCCCAATAAAATTATTACTCCATATACTATGGAGCAAATTGATGAGTTAGCTAATGAGTTAAATACATGGGCAATAATCATGTGTAAATCAAATGTTTCATTTGATAATCATTTACCATCTAATCCTTTGTTGTCTTTTTGGTCTAAGCATCCTATAGTTTTTCCTAAAATGACAAGAAAAACACCTATCGTGAATGCTCCAAATATATTCACTGATGGGTCTAATAATGGTACAGCAGCAGTAGTTACCCCTGATCAAACTTTTACATTTTTAGTTCCCAAACAATCAGCTCAAAAGGTAGAGCTCAATGCAGTTTTACAAGCTTTTGTGATGTTTAAAGATTCTGTATTTAATTTATTTTCTGATAGTCAGTATATAGTTAATGCTATAATATCCCTTGAAGATGCTGGTAGGATTTCCCCTTCCTCTACTGTTTTCTCTTTGTTTTCCACTATACAAAGTCTAATCTGGGATAGAAAAGATCCATTCTTTATAGGACATATCAGGGCACATACAGGATTGCCTGGAGCCCTTAGTTTGGGCAATGATTTAGCAGATAAAACTACACATGATATACATATTTTTTCTACTGTAGAAGAAGCTACAAATTTTCATAAAAGGTTTCATGTTAATGCTAATACTTTACAAAAGCGTTTTAAAATAACTAAGGAACAAGCCAGGCATATAATAAAACAATGTCAAAATTGTGTGACCTTTTTACCACAAGTTAATCTTGGAGTCAATCCTAGAGGACTGATATCTAACCATATTTGGCAGATGGACGTCACACACTTGCCAGAATTTGGAAAATTAAAATATTTACATGTTACAGTTGATACTTCTTCCGGATTTTTGATGGGCTCCCTTCATGCCGGAGAAAAAACTAAAGATGTTATAGCTCATTGCTTACAAAATTTTGCCACTGTGGGTGTTCCTAAACAGTTAAAAACTGATAATGGTCCTGGTTACACTTCTAACTCTTTTAAACAATTTTGCTCATCTTTTGGTATTACTCATATAACAGGAATCCCATACAATCCACAGGGACAAGGCATAGTTGAAAGAGCTCATCAAACTATTAAAACGTACTTATTAAAGCAAAAAGAGGGAATTGGAAAGGGGTATATATCCCCCAAAGATAAACTTAAAATAACCCTTTTTACTCTAAACTTTCTAAATTTGGATTCATCAGGACTTAGTGCTGCGGAAAGACATATGTATCCGAAAAATGTACATAAGCCTAAGGTACTTTGGAAAGATATTCTAACAGGACAATGGAAAGGTCCCGACCCAGTTATTGTCTGGAGTAGGGGTTCCGTTTGTGTGTTCCCACAGGAAGAACAGCAGCCGATTTGGATTCCAGAGAGGTTAACCAAAACAATTTCTACAGAAAAAGAAGATGATTTGACTGAAATCCATAACAGCTGATATCCAGAGCTCCAGCTTGGCTATTCTTACATCTGCGACAGTGATTAACCACGGTGCCTTTTTTCAATATCTATTTTATTATTGCATTTTTCCCACATCATAAAGTTCTATTTTATTTTTTGAGCTCATACAAACCTAGGTTAATGTTTTTCTGATCAGTTTTGTTTTTTGACTGTGTTTTATTTTTTGACTGTGGAGTTTTTAAACATTGCAATGGAGATTTCACCTAGGTAAAGCTACAAGGCCTTTATTATTGTCTTATATGTTGTATGTTATGTGCGCACACTTCTGTTTTGTGTTGTATGTCTGTATGTGTGTATGTCCATATATCTTATATGAGGAGCGCTCATGAATAAATGGATCCGAATTTTTTTTATTCACGTGATTTTAATGGTTTAATTTAGATTGGGTAAACAGCTGTTGAAAATTGTTTTAATATGTGAACAAATAAGGAGGTTAACAGATCTGTTTGTTTGCTTTCACCTTTCCTTCTCATTATATTTAATAATTCTGTTCAGGATAATGTAAATTGTTCAAAAAATTGTTTTCTTAATGCCTGTTGGAATGTTACATAATTTTTTTCCTAGCATCATTGCCAGAATTCCTATCTTCATCCCAGTGCCGGTGAAGACAAAGATAAGACCAAACTACAGCTTCTTCGGTAGCTATCAACAAACTGTATAAACTGATGCATCAGTGAATAATAACTCAACAAGTAATGCTCAATCAAGGAGTAGATTTACTTTGGGAGGAAATGGACATATTGACAGATTCCTCTACTTTGAACTGCTTGCAGAACTTGCCTGGACTATGTATCACTTGTATGCATTGTGAACTATCTGTTGGTGCAGCGAATTGTGGTAATGCTGGCATCTTTGCTGATGGTGTCACTGGTGGTACAATTTTTCAAAGGAGCCCTCAATTGGCTTGGTGTCATGGCATTTTTCATCCTCCTCCCTTCTACTAGTGATGGTCTAAAATTTGGGGGCCAACAGAGGTGAGGCAAAGAACCTCACCCCCCCATTGGCACCAAGGACAAGTTTGGGGGCCAACAGAGGTGAGGCAAAGAACCTCACCCCCCCCACTGGTGCAAAGGCCTATCCACAAGTATGGCTGTATGCTGGACCGGTAGTCAGTGACGGGTATGATCCGATTGCAGTGGTACCAACCTAAGACAGGAGGCTGACGCCTAGAGGTCAATTCATCCGATGACGGGTAAGGACCATATGTTGAATTGGACTACCTAACAGGCACGGTCCCTAAGCCACATTACTTGTTGTTTATTTAAACAGAAGGGGGGAGATGCTGAGAGCCACAGCCGAGTCTGTATGGCCCCTGGCATTTTGCCAACAGTATTGATTGACAGGCAAGGCGTTAATATCCGCCTCTGCCGCTACTTTTGAGTTCTAGCGCTAATTTTGAGTTCTCGCGCTATTTTTAGTTCTCACGGGGATTCCCCGGGAGTTCCCATTGGTTGGCGAAGTGCAGGAGGAGGGTTTTCCCGGATAGTTATTTCCGGCTGGGGGTTGCTGGAGGAGCCTCGTGGCTTTTCGGGAGGATTCCCCAGGAGCGTGTGTGAGGTTTTTTCTTGCAGTAGAAAAAATAAAATTTGTTCCTGCTTTAGTGGCTCGTGATTTGTGCCCAGCCAGACTGCGGCATGGTACAGCCTCAGGTGAAGCAGGATGTGCAAGGATTCCACAACACCCAGGCGGGAGTCCAGCCACCCTGCGTACAGTCCAGCCCCAAGCTGGGGAGGGCCTTCCTGAGCAAAGACCAGTGAGCAGGGCCAAGCCAGCAGGGCTCTGGGAAAAGATCCGCATCACACGTGGAGTGAGAGATAGGGATACGCAAGACAATAAGAAAGAGACTATTCTGAAAAGGGAGAAAGAACATTTCAATGATATCTATTTTGTGTTGTTAAAGTTGCAAGATAATGAGAATTCTTTAAGACACAAATAGGCGAGAAGACACAAAATGAAGTGACACAAAAGAACTTTAAAAAATTCACTGCACGAAAGTGGATAGTATCATTGCCCCAGATCTGTACTCTCCTTAAATATCTGTTTACTTGTGTGAATGATTAAAATGAAGGACATGATACAGGGAAGGGTCATAACCCAGAAGTGAGAGAGCACTCAAAATTATTGATCAAATGTGAAAGCTCAGTTCTCAGAAAGGGAAGGTATCAGAAAATTTGCCATCTAAAGATCTCTAGGGGAAAAAAGTTCTGCCAAAGAGACTCCTAATAAATAATTATAAATGAAATAAAATATTAGACTGTGTTACCATAAATGTGGAAATGGGAACAGAAAATCTGGAAGGAAATTAATCATTTTCTTATTACATAAGGGAGAACCTACACATTGCTCATGTCAGTGTTAAGTAAATGAAAAATGGATGTGTACCTTCTATGTTTCCAAACAAACATAGCACAAACCTTGGTATTTTTAATGGAAGAATAAGAAATCACCAAAAAAAAATGTATTTAAAATGGTGAAAGAAACAAGCCTACACGTATTAGTTATGTTATTCCTCCCAATCCTGTTAAGTGACAAAGTCTCTCAGGCAGGATTATAAATGCATATATGTTTGTGTTTAAAACACAGTGACAATGTTTCTAACAGTAAAGGGATGGGCAAAGACGGGCAAAGCAATTGGGAAAACATGGAAGCAGAGGTGGTCTATGGACATCTAAGCAGGCAGAATTCCAAATACAGGAGCGTTAAGAGACATTAGAGTGCAAAATTCCGATTTTGATAATAAATACAATCTGAAACAAGGATATATATCAGCATAGATATTTATGCACCCAATAGTACAGGCTGGGATCAAAACAAAGATGATTAGAAGCATGTGGAGAAATAGAGGAACTAAAGATGGTAGGGAGCTTTCGAACATCTTGGTGGGGGGGGTGGAGAGAGAGAGAGGAAAAGGAGAAAGAGAATAAAAAAGACAGCAAAGATCCATTCCATTTGTCTCTAAACTAAGATGTTTAACAGAGAAGAAAGAGGCAGCTGCAGCAGCAGAGAGACCAAGGTCAACCACACACAGGAAGGGTGGCGACAGCAGCAACAAAAGAGGACTGGTAACCTAGGGCGGGTCTCCTGCCTTTGCAGTCCTTGTGGGCCACGTCTCTGAGTCGCCTGGACCCCTCTGTTCCTCTCCCGAGGGCAGGCTCTGTGCTTATTCACAGCACCACTTTGTGATCCAAACTAAAAGATTCTCCTTCCTCTCCCTTCTCCCTAACACACCTATGTCAGTGTGGCCTTGGGAAATGAGGTCCGCAGCCACAAAAAAGCCGATCAATGCAACTACTGTGCTGCCTGTTTTGACCTTATTCAGTTTTTTCAGTAAGCTTCTAATGAAATGCCCTCTAGGTCTTAAAAATACTGATTTCCTTCTATACATCTCCACATAAAAAAAAAAACTCAAAATTTATGCAATCATCTTCCTACAGCAACGACACTCAATTATTTAATCAAAACCTTAAAAACAAGCAGTGGGTAGAGCTCAGTGATAGATATTTGCCTCATATGCACAAGGCCCTCGGTTCAATTCCCAACACCTTAAAAAAATTAAATTCCCCTATTGACTAGAATGGGCAGTAATTTTTTATTTATAAAAGAGATAAAGTTATCCGATGACTTTGAGATCCTATTTCAGGTACTTTGGATGTATACACAGAGGTAGAATTGCTGGATCCAGGACACCTTTTGTTTTGTCTTGGTCTGTGTGTTTTTGCACTACTGGGGGCCAGACCCAGAGAGCGCTAGGCAAGTGCTCCCCTGAGCTCCACTCCAGCCTTTGGTGCTTTTATGGATGCATACTTATCTCTAACCTCATCAACTGTTGTAAATACATACAGCTTTTATACATCATCCATGCCTCAATAAAATGGCTTTTAAAAAATCCAACATGTTAAATATCTTAAATCTTAAAATTCAAAATCATCAGCACAGTTTCCTGATATAAAGAATTTGACATTTTAAAAAAAGGCAAAGAGTTGGTTTAACCAATTTTAATGACCTTTTTAACTGGGATTTGGTTAAAATAAAAGCAAACTTTAAGAACGGGGGCTATAGCTCAGTGGTAAAGTATTTGCCTAGCATGCATAAAGCCCAACACCAGGAAAAGTTTTAGAAGAGAATAATAAAACCAAGTCGAAGTACATTTTCTCAAATGAGCAAATCCTTATGGACAGAACAGAACTGGAGCAAGGATATTAGAATACAATTTTTTTCAGTGAATTTTGTACAGTAAATTTTAATGTTCTCCTTATATTTCATATCATCTGATCAATAATCCTATGAAAAAGGTAAGGAAGATACAAACTTATTTTTCTGAAAATAAAAGAAAAGTATTTAAGAACAATTACCTTTTTCCAACAGTTAATATCTTGCAAAATATGGTTCAGCTGGTATGAGTTGCACAATTTGGGGATGTTGGATGGCTGGTGGGTGGCAATAAAAATAGAAAGGGGAGAGAACTGTGATCTGGGAATGCCTTCTCCGTGAGGCAGCAATTGTTAGAACTAATGAAGGCATAGTCAGTACTGCTGTTTAGTATAACCAAAGAATTGGGGCTTAATTCCTCCAGCAATCTGATTACCAAAATGTCTAACTATTTATCAGCTGGCTGTCAGCATCAATGCAGAGGAGTGCAAAGCCAGCATAGGAGAGGGGCCACTTGAACAAAGGGGTGAGCTGTCATGATCGGCAGGAAGGCACCCCGGTAAATTGCATGGTGAATGCCGATTCTGCCAGCACTCCCAGAGACTTGCTTCCTTATTCCTGATTCAGTGTTAGTCCTCACCCTGGGCAGATCATCTGACCCTAATGTCCACGTCACCACATCTTGACTTAGTGTTTTCACAAGTCACAGCCTCTTTCGGTTCAGTTCACGTCTATGTTGAATTTTTCTTTGAGCAAAGAAAGAAAAGTTTTGTTTGAACAACCTGTGTGTCAGAACTCTACTGTCCACTCTGAGAGCTACTGAACTTTGTAGATACTGAGCTCTTGAAAATTGGATTGAATAAACTAAATAATATCATAAGATAATAAAGCAATCATAAGATAATCAATAAGGTAATAGTGAATAAGGTAACCATAATCAATAGGCAATCATAAAAGACATACTGAGTTTTGAAGACTTGGTATAGGACAAATAAATAACGTAAATTATCTCAGAGTTTTTCATATTGATTACTTCTTCAGATATTTTGTATGTATTTGGTTAAATAAAATATATTAATATAAATTTCTCTTTAATGTTTCTAATGTGACTTGGAAATTTTTCAGTGGCCTGAGTGGCAAAAAATAAATCCTAAACTATGTTAGGAATAAACAGCTTGCAGGGAATTAAAGTGTAGCGCAATATGTCTAATCCAAAGCATTAACTGCTGCCACACCTGTGTTATCCGTGATCATTTTAAAGACACATTAAAATTTTGTCATGGCTCAGTTTATTGCAATGATATTAGTTTATACAAGTGGTGGAAAACAATTAGACTGTGTAATTCCTTGGCACATGGAGTACCTTTTCAGAATCATTGGTTGCAAGTAACAGAATCCACCCTGGATATCTTATGCTGAATAGTGATGGATATAAGTTGGCTCACAAAATCACCAGAAGATATGAAGCAACAGACTCCAGGCTACATTTAAAGCATGTCCCCAAACCGAAACATGGATACCTCTGCCAGTAAAATGAGAACTCATGGATGAGCCTGTTCATATTACTCACTTGGAAGCAAAATTCCCTGAGAGACTGACTGTCTGTCAAGCTTAAGTCAAAGCCAGTGTCCCAGCAGCCAAGGAGCTGGGAATATGAGTTCTGATTTCTGTTGGAGATTTGGAATCACATCTTGGGAATCTGGCCTCAAATTGGAAGGGTATCAAAGAAGGATGATTGGCCTCCAATTTGAAAATCATCTATTAGGTGGAATAAATTTCTTTTCTGAAGGACAAGTCTTTTTTCAGATCTTTGTCATTTTTTTTTTTTGTACATAGAATGAACTCTAAAACATTGTGGGAAGGTAAACTGGTACAACCTCACCAAAAATCCCATATTCTGAATGATTCCATTAGTCTGAAGGTTGGGGAAAGGGAAAACTGCCTTGTGGTAAGACATATCAGGAGATTACTTGTGTGCTGAATGAAGATGGCCTGGGGTCAGGGGGTCAGGAGGAGCTTCCTGTGGTGACAGAATGATTCTGACACCCACCAAAGGGATGGCTGCATCTCTGCCTGCGTTTATCAAAATTGCCCAAATTGTATACTTCATGCTCAGTATGTTTTCATGTGTATAAATTTTACTTTGGTGAATAACTTCCAAATATAGAATGGAAGCTTTAGGAGTTTGAGCTTGGTTTTCCAGTTACTAAGACTCTGGATACAGAGCCTTCTTTAAGGTATGAACCCCTGCAACACATGCTCTTTAGGCCTCCTAAGCTTCTGATACTAAGAGGTACATACAGTAAATTGAAAGGCAAGAGAGACACCGATAATAAAAAAAGATGTGAGAGTCATAGATTACAGGCAGCTGCAGCAACACCTCCATAGTCAACCCAGAGGCATGAGAGCACCTGTAACTTTGTTCACGTTCAGCCCCCCAGATGCATCCTTTCCCAGTCTATCTGCCTGGCTTCTCTTCCCACCGGCGTCTTTGTTGGTCCAAATCCACTCAGAAGTAGTCATTCTTGGTTCTGTTACGCAGAGCAAAATGCCCAGGGAGGTCATTAAAAATTCAGGGTCAGTACCAAATTTTCTAGACCCTGTGTGCAGTTTTTCTTTGAATTAAATTTTTAATGGGCTGATGAAAATTGGTGTGGAATCATAGTATTTTCTTTGGTATTTGTCTGAAGTAGATGGGTTAGTACTGAAATCTTTTTGTCCTTCTGAGCTGCTTCTCTCCTTGCCAGTAGACTTTGGTGGGGTCTTCTCTTTCTCCACACCCACTGGCATTCCCGGGTCACCAGTTTCTCCAGCTCTAAGTCTGGGACATAAGGGCAGAAAGGCCATTCGGGCGACTAATCAGTGCATCGTCCTTTCAGTCATGAGTTCTCTCCTCTGTCTGCCACTTCGCTACACCTTCCCAAGTCTTCTCAGATTTGTTTTATATTTAATGTCCAGGGTTTTTAATTGTGTTGAGCAGGAGGACCAGGGAAAATATTGTTCCATTTCCTTAGGGGAAAAAAAGCCTCTTCAATGTGCAACTTATCCTACCATTTATCACTCTAAATTGTAGTGGTTGCTTATCTCTCTCTCTCTCTCTTTCAAGCACTTTTGCCATGATAAAGCCACCTCAAAATGCAGTAATTCAAAACTACAGACACTTATGTGTCCCCTGAGCCTGTGGGTGGTGATCCAGGCTGACAGTTCCTCTGAGCTCAGCAGAGCTCATTCACATGTCTGATGGTTGACCAGCTGTCCACTAGGGTCACTTGGCTCTCTTCTCCTAGGGTCATGGTTTCTTATATTCTTCCTTAGGAGCAAAGATAGAGATTCTGTCGTACTCATCCCTTTTTCCTAGAACCTGAGATGCTAAAAGACACTGAGTAAGTGCTCCATAAATGTTAGTTTGTATGAATGAATGAATGAATGAATGAACGAATGAACAAGTATACTCACCAACCAGCTAGAGATGGGAAGGAGGATCTCTGAGCCTCTAACATCTGTTTCTCTGTAAATTTGGAGATGTGTTACTAGACAGATGCTAGTAATACACTTTGTGTCAAGGACTTTTTTCTACTCAGGAGATTCTAGAAGCATTGTTTTTTTCAATAATTTTGACTATCTACTGAAAACTTTCTCATTCTGCATCCTACTCCCCACCTAAAATAGGTCTCGTCTGTACCAACAGTGAGCATTAAACCTGTTCAGAAATTTCAAAGTGAGCAACATTGCTTCCAAACCTTCAAGACCTCTCTCATTTTCTGTTAGCCTGGCTGCTTGCCTGGAGCGGAAAGGAGCCTTGCTGCTTGTGAGACCTGCAGACCCAAATGTTTCTCCAGCTCTCCAAAGCTCTGTTCTCCCAAGCTGAATCCCCCACCTTGTTCACACAGCATAGGAATGAATCCCCCACTTCTCATGGGTTGACCCTAAGAACACACACCTCGGCCATCCCTAGACATGTCCTTGGGTCTGTAACAAGAAAGATGCAATCTCTCTATAAACCAGTTTTCACAAAATAAAGAAAAAGCATAAAATTACAGCATTCTTTTCTTTTGAATTTGTGTGAAGAAAACTAAAATTTCCTTTAATATGATCACAGACATTTCCAATGATGAGCTGTACACACTTACAGCACAAGCTAGGACATTTTAGAATTCTTCCCTATACTTTTGAAGTCAATTCACCTTGTCCTCCAGCAAAATATCACTCAGTGCTTATGACAAAGTAATTTGTCATCACTCTAGAAACCTTCAATTTTCTTTCCAAATGAAATGGTATGTGGTAAAACAGGCGGAGCAGATTGTGTTAAAAGCTCTTTGAAACAGCTACCAGTTGTAAACACACACACACACACACACACACAACACACACACACACACACACACTGGCTGCAATGTAGTCTTATGGTCTCATGGTTAAATTTCAAGAAATGCCTGGAATGTTGATAGTTATTACAGAGCTGTTTTTTTAAAAGAACCTCATCAGATTGGAGAGAAGTCACCTTATTCAGACTAAAAAGGAAATAAAGCTGGCAGGTTTGATGCTCAAGCAAGGTCAGATGTTTTCTGCTTTCCCTCCTATAAAAGGAATAAAAACAAATAGTAGAAAATCGAGAGAATATGGGAGGAAGATTCCTTGTTTCCTCTTTCTACTTTTACATTTTTAATCTACTTCTAGCCTACCAGTTGGACATAATGAGTGATTTTTTTAAAAACAACTGAAGTACTTATGAAGACCCAGTTAGAGAATCTATAATTGTTGCAAAACTAAACAAAACACATCTATTATGTAGCACTGACCTGCAGGGATTTTCCTTCATTGACTTACCAATAAATGTTTAATGAACAGCTATTATGAATAAGATGTGCTGAATTTGGTAAGGGGAAACAAGAATAAATCAGGGTAATAGGAGTTTGGAACTGCCAGAGAAGACGGAACCATGAAGCTAGATAGATGATGGTAATTGATAGAAGATATAGACATAGATTAGATATAGATAAAGATGGATGGATAGAGAGTGGGGGAGAAAACATATACAAGAGGAAAGAGAAGAACATTTAAGTAATGAGGAACAAATGCTGCTGCTGCGTTGAGGTACAGATTCCACATGGCCACCTGTGGGAAGTTGTGGTTTAGGATCTGGAAGGAGGAAGCCAGATGGAGATAGAAGGAGCAGAAAAGGTGTGGAAATATACAAAGCAGGAAAGTGAGGAAAGGTCTTGGAGAAGGGAAATGGGTGAATTTGGTGGGAGCACAGAGAATGGGAAGGGATTGCAGGAAATATGTTTAGCAACGTCATTCAGGGAACTTGCCTCCCAAGGGTGGAGCATTCTACACAAAAATAGTATCCTCGTAAACACTAGCATTAAAAAAAAGAACATATTCTGCTATAATCCAAATACATTTTTGAGTATAATTCCAAAAAGCAGCACAAGGTTTCCCTCAGGATAATTTGATGATAAATAGATAATTTCCCAATCCTGCCCAAAATTATATAGCCAAGCCAGAGCAAACGACAAAGGCTAAATAAGAAAATAAGTATACACAGCAAATGGATAGGGAAAAGAAGTCAATATTGATCTAAAAGCCAAGAAACTATCTGAAGAATTTCTGGTCCATGCTGTATTTTACCCTGTTATGAAAATTAGAAGAAATAGCACTATAGCTTCCAGAGCTGGGCAGATGTATTTTTTACTGCAGCTTCATTTGTTTTACCAGCAAAACCGGAGCAAAGAGACCATAAACCTTTCCATACAACCCCAATCTTTGGAAGGGTATGTAAATGGAACTATTAAAAAAATGCACACAAAGCTGATCCTTGGCAGTGAATCAAGATCTATCCATTTTGAAATTAAATGGCATGGCCTCTCCAAGAAAGGGAGGTGAGGGGACAATTGAAAGACTGCTGCATTACTCCTGCAACCATAAGCCAGATGGTTTTCAAAGCCAAATGCTCCACACATGAGTAAGTCGCTGCTCTCCGTAAGTTACTTGGGGATCTGCAAAGTGGAACCTGAGCTGCCCACAGCCCTGGGATATGTTCCATGGTACATCAATCTTAGAGTAAAATACTCACCAGTTCATTCTGCATTTTACCTAAAGAAAGAAGCATGGTGACAAAGGCCCTAAATAGCCTGCTTAGAAAAAAAAAAATCATAACATAATCCTGAGCATGCACAGGGAATACAGAATCTCAAATCACGCGTAAAAAGAATCTCCACATTTAGGGAGGTGAGAAACAACAGACCAATAACAGGTGTACATAAAGGAACTGCTCCTAGCAGAGGAAGCTGTGGAAGCAATTCAGGTTTAATACCAGACAGATTCTCAAGCTGAAGTCTATTTATAAAGACACGGGCCTAGGGAACCTGGGCAGTCCTGAACATCTGATTAAAACGTTCTGGTTATTACCACCAACATCCCTGGTGCCTGGTCATGGCTTTCACAACTGATGGCGCAGGAGCTGCTGAGCTGCCAAGGCACGATGCCTTTGGGGACAAGGAACAATGCATTTTCTGTGCTATTTTTAGAGCTGTGTCACAGCTGAAATCTGGTAAAGGACTGAGTGGCAGCTCCTAGGGTTCCTTTGGTAAAACAAATCCACACACGGGACCATCTTCTGAAGAAGCAATTTCACAACTGGGTCTAAAGCCTGTGCTTAGCGCCCAGCTGTCCTTTATTCCTCAAGATACAACACGGCCTCCTCCTGGGAGAGGGGACCTCAGTCCTGTCTCCTCAGAGTTTTCTGCAAGATTCTTTCTTAATGATTTCAAAGGATGTGCTCTCTCTGCCATGGCTGCAACTCTTAGTTACTGTGCATGGAGACTTTTCACACTTTTCCTCTGACAAGGGACAGCAGGCTCCCCGCAAGGCCAGCTCCAGCCTCCTCCTCCTCCTGAGAGCCTGGGCCAAGAACTGGAGGCGGCTCTGGTTTCTTCCAACCCCAAGGCCGACCTCACACCTTGCCTCATTTTTAGAGTGATTGCCGTGGCAATGTCCAGATCCTACATAAGAGGGTAGGGCTGTGCCTTCAGGGCCTCAGAACTCTATCTCAAAATAATAAGGCTTGGGACCATGTTTCTAGGTCAAAGTCATTGGCATCCGTACCTTGTTTATGATCAATGGTTTATTCTCCATGAACAGCATATCTGCCACTATCTTCCTGCTGCCCTACGCACGGAGTCTCAGACGCTCCATGAATGTAGTATTTATGTTCTGTTGTGGACAAGGCCCTGAGGGATGGAGTTACAGAACTGTGAGAAATGCCCCTGTGGTCAAAGCATACATAATCGGTGTGGAAGATCAGACCTGTGCCTTGTGAAATGTAGGGAGCATGGCTTAGTGGGAGGTAAAGGAAAGAGACACAAAACCTAACCTCGGAAAGAGGGAAAGTCAGCATCTGTGTGTCTCGCACAAAGGCCCCAGAAAGTGATCCAGAAAGCACCTGTGCCTCATTTCAGGTTTTAATAGATCAGAGAGAACTAAGGGGTTTTTTTTTTTCTGTATTTCTTCTTCTTTATTTATTTATTTTCCCTATTGGGTAGGGCTAGGTAATGGCAGGAAGTTTAGCAGGGAGTTTCTTGATCTTTTAGAAGGGCCCTTACCAGCTCTCTGGGTCCCAGATGATACCTCCTCTTTAGCCACATTTGACTCTACAGAGTGCAGGAAATGCTGTTTAATGGCACAGTAGAATTTATGGAAATGGAAAACGAGAAATGATCCTCTAACTTGTGTTAGAGTAAATTCCATCTGATCATCATTGCCCAAGAACAAACAGAGAATTCCCTGGGGAAATTTTAAAGGTCTCTTTCTTCTGTTTTTCCAGGTCTCTCCTCTATCCTGTTCTTCCTTCTCGATTCTTTTCAATTAACACTAAATAAACATACTTCCAACACGATAAGAGTCTTTATACAACAGTTCCACTTCAAATATTTGAATATCTGTGATAGAAATTCTTAGTTTTCATTCACCTGGCTTTGTGTGACCTTGATATATGGAAGGAGAGGCTGACGGAGAACTCGGGTGTCGGGACTGTCAGGAGAACCTCTCCTGCATAGATCTGCTGTGCCGAGAGGCGCTTTCCCTGGCTTGGTCATGTCTGCTGGTGAAATGTACCAATGCGTAAGAGAGGGTGGCAAGGGGGAGCCTGGACCATAGCCACCTGCGGTCTGCTCTAGCTGTCACCTAGGCGATCTCTAGCCTCCTCAGTTAAAGCAGATGCTGATTGATGGCTCAATAACTTGCATTTATAACTGGACACAGTTGTGGTAGATGTTTGCTGGATATATTTTGTTAACTCCTTGGTTGAAATGTGTTCTGAAATATTTAGTTACTTTAAAAGAAAAAAAATGACATTTTGGAAGTTAATTTTGTTGTCCTTTTTAAAGTACTTTATCATAAAGGGCATAGTTTTTCTTAGCTGATCACAGCATTTGCCCATAATTTTTTTAAACCACGTTGCTATTCCTCAACATCTACTTTCCTCTTTCTCCCTGAATATTTAATTATTTATGAACTCACACAACTTCGTCTCTTTCTGTGAAAATCCCTGTCTTAAAGAATGCTTTTAGAGTAGGAATAACCACCGCCACGCCTAATGGATTCATTAGCCTCTTAAGATTCATATGGAGCCTGTTCTTATAGAATGCAAGTAAAAGCCAACTAATTGATGCTAGAATTCATAGAAAGAAAGCAAATGTGCCTGTAAGAAGCTTCACTAGTAAGTTGTGAGCTTAGAGGTCACTACTTGAATTCTGTGGGTCCATCAAAACATCCTCCTTCTTTCCAACCTCTAGAAGCAGGAGGCAAGCAGAAATGACATTCAACAGTAAAACAAAATCAGAAGCTTCAAAACTTAATATCTACAAGCTAGTGACTCAAGACTTCTGAGAGGACGACCCAGAGTGTCACAGCCAGTGAGGTGGCAGAAATATCAGGAAGTTACAAGGTCGGTGTAAACCAGCGGGCCAGAGTTCTGCGGAAACAAAACCATAACCAAGAGCCAAAGCAAGAACTCCATCCTTTTTCCTCTCCAGGAACCACCGGGCAGAAATGCCTATTACACTGGAAATACCCTGGAGAAGAGAAGGCTGATGGAGATGTATGGGGTGTCGTTACAGAGTGAGGGAAAGCCCGTAGAAATCCCTGTAGGTAAATGTCCGACTCTTGTGGAAAGCTTCAGGCATAGACCCCACACAGGCATGGGCATCCAGGACTCCTCCATTCCAGCTGGTTCTTCTCTCACACAATGTGGCAAAGTCTATCTTCCAGAGGACACTGAAGGGTTGACCTTGGATATTTAATCGTCTGTTGATATGACAACTCCATGACCTTGTCTGGTTTGGAAAAAAGGCAAAAGGTCAACTCAGGTAACCAAATATGAGTCAGAATTTGGGCAATGTAGATCTTATACATGGCTTTAATTCTGACAGTTGGTGAGATGTTGAGTTACTCTATTTCAGGTTACTGAAAAAATGTGGAATATAATAGTACTCCTGTGGGATGTCTCCTAATATGTGAACACTAATTAACCAAAGATTTGATAGCACTTTGACTTCAAAAAGAATTGGTTTCCTATGTTTAAAAAAAAAAGAGTGTTTAGTAAAACATCTCTGCCTAGACTCTGTTACCAAATACTAAAGATTCTAAGCCCAATACACTGAGACATTAAAAGGAGTATGCACCTCAAAAAGGCCATTTTGGGTACAGTGATTTCTATTCATTTCCATTACTTTGAGAGTAACTATCATGCCCAATTCAACTAATAGAGAAAACCTAACCAAAAAAAATCTTCATTCCCCAAAGCTTTAATATCTTCATTTTGCTTTAGCCTCTCCTTTCCAAAACCATAAATCACAGAACATCTCCATCAACACTAGGGCCAAATTACGTCTCTCCTCTGGCTGCCACCTGGAAGATGGCTCCTCTAAAGACTTCTATTAGCTCTATGCCAAGAGGGGAGTAATTTATGATAGTTAGGCAAGAAAAAAAAACTCAAAAAAGAATCAATTTCTGAGAGTTCCTATGCCACCGTTTGACTCTAACTCTGCTCTGTATTGAACCAGGTAAGCATCCCTGTTCCTACAATAGCAGAACCAACAGCACCCAAGCAGGTTACCCTGCGTGAGCTCATATGAAGATTCAGGTAACCAAATATGGGTCAGAATTTGGGCAACGTACATCTGAAAGTTGCCAACTCTGTGCTGTAGAGGAGCTTTTTCCATCACGTGAGAGTGTGACTTTGAGCTTGTTCCCTTACATCCTAGGTAGGCGGTTCAAGGAATTTTTGCTTACACATGGCCTTGAGAGATCATCAGAATATGAAATCACACTAGGAAGAGGCCTCAGGACCCCACCCCAACCCACCTGTACACAAACCTCTTCTAAAACATCCTGGGGGAAATCATCTTCCAGCTCCCTCCTAACACCCTCATGTGAGAGATCTCACCCCTCAAAAACCAGCCCTGTGGCCCTGCTGGCTTGGAATTGTTTGGTGAAAGGAGCTTTCTTTGTAAAAGGAGTGGAGAGCACTAGACAGTGTGTGGACTCTGCCAAGAGGGGTTTGATTCCTAACCTTGGGTTCATCATTTTTCCTCATTTTTTGTCTAAAACTAAAAAGCTATCATCACTGTGTATCTTGTTGGATTGATAATCATTGTAATTGGGCTGAGCAATCCGAAAAACACATTTCTCCTCTGTTTGCACTTAACTGAAGATGCCTTTGAATCACCAGAGATGTCTATGCTTGCAATACACCTTAAATAATTCATACCAAGAATTTTTTTTTGGGGGGGGGATGGGGGGGGTCTCACTGTTTTCCAGACTGGCCCCAACTTCCTGGGAGTGAGTAATATTCCCACCTCAGCCTCCCGAGTAGCCGGGGCTACAAGCACACCCCACCATGCCCAGCTCATTTAGAGTTGTTGGAGCTTTCTCCGGGATGCTAAAGATGCTGTCTATGGAAATACCAAAGTATAAGACAAGTCATGGAACTAGAAGAAAACAGAACCTTCTCAAGACTGCTGCAAAACTTTTCGGCAACGAATTCTTATTTCTGTTCAATATTTTCTGTATTATCCTTTCTCACTTTGCCTATGAATGTGAATGATTACTTGATTTTTGTGGTTGCAAAAGAATTTGAGGACGAGTTGTAAAGATACTGTGGATTTTGGAAAGCTTTACGAAATCTTTGGGAAAACTTGTCTCCCAATCAGATGTGGCCCACTCATTACCCGATTCTCAGGTGCACCTCTAAAATCTGCTCTGTGGTCCTGCTGTCCAATGCTGTCTTCATTACATTAGTCTAGCCATGAACATAAAAGGCTGCCATTATCTTAACTCTAACTCTTAAAGTAGTTGTGGGGATTTTAGTGAGATAATGTGTGTAAGCTTAATTCACAGGGTGCTTCAGTCATCTCAAGTGGTCCATGATTGATCTTGCCTTTCATCCAGATGTTGACCTCTGAAGATTCTTGTTGAGCAGATTTTGCATTGTGGTGGATCATTATGGATTACTGCAAATACACACGTTAAATCTGTGCTGTTTTGAGTTTAAGGACATTTTGATGCTTCCACTTATTCTATCATCCCAAAGAGCAGTACATGTTCCTCACACCCCTACACTTTAAATCAACCCAATACTTCACACTCAGGAAGGGTCTGGTCTCCCTAGTGTGCATCTGCCAGGTAAATATGATAGAAGGTCTACAATGGCAAGGGACAGAATATCACACTCAAAATAGCTTAACACAGTAAAAAGTATTGCATTTAATCAGAAGCCTTTGGAAGCAGTGGCTGGCCCAATAGTTTCATCACGTGAGAAACTTCACTGAGGTTCTTTAACATTGTTTTGTTTGGGTTCCATCAGCACCTTCGCTCTGCCGCCAGGCCAGCTCCCCACAGGCTGTCAGAAACCCATACAGTTCCAGGAGGAGGAATGTCCACAAGTTTTTCTTGTGCTTTCTGGAGGCAAAGAACTTTTTCCCTGTAGATAGGCCTTTTTCGTCCTTGGCCAGAACTAGACCTCATAAATGACCCTAATCCAATTATCTACCAGAGAAATGGAGTGACCGCTGTCCTTCGGTATCCTTGGGGAGTGGTTCCAGGATCTTCTCTCAGCAACCAAAATGTGAAGATGCACAAGTTCCTTATATAAAGTGACAAAAGTATCTATATGCAGCCCACACTTTAATGTACTTTAAATCGTATCTAGATTACTTAGAATATCCAAGATAACGCAAATGCTATGTAGCTAGTTGTTAGGTTGTATTCTTTAGGGAATAATGACAAGAAAAACGTCTATACATATTCAGTGCTTGTACCATGTATGTGTCTAGTTGACAATTTTATGTAAAACCCCTGAATACAGAAGGCTGATTGTCCTATGATTGAGATGAATGAGAATGCACCTGTAGTTGGAGACAGAGCCATCTTTCCCACGCTCAGGGCTGTGTGCAGCTGTGTGCAGCTGCAGGAACAAACCTGCAGATCTGTCAATAAGGAAAAGGAGAAATAAATAGTGGCATTCAACCAACAGTATCCAGGATACAAGCTAGGAAAAGAGGGTTGGAGTTTTAATGGTTTTTAACCAAATTAATTTTTGTGGTTTGAAAAATGGAGAAATTAAAAGAAGAAGCAAACTTCCTTGCCCTATGCCTCCGATGTTAGGGGGACATTATTTAACTCTTAAAACTATTTCTAAAACTATAATTCCAATGGTGACTTCAACCTGGACATAATCTACAATTCCACCATACTTCTGGATTCATTGTGCTCTATTCTGACACAGACTTAACTCTCAGACCAGGCTTTCCCTGACACCTAAGACCAATACATTGTCTACTTTTTAGCTTTTCTTTTAAGTACTTTTGTAATTTTGAATAAATAAATATTCACCATTATATTTTTTGTAGCAACTCTAAGAAATATTTCTTGATCCTTAATTGTCATGATTGATAATATTTGCATATTTTCCTAGGCTATAACTGACTCCCCTGCATTTGATCATAAAAGCAAAAAGTGAATAACATTTTGTGCATCATTTCTCTGAGTCCTGTTCACTGCAGGACCAGGTAGTTACACCTTTTTAATCCAAAGACACTTATACTTCAGCTATTAAATTTTCTCCTTTAGTATTTATTGTACAATGCCTGATTTCTCTGTATATCCCATTAGTCAAAAGCTTACCCCCAATTCAGTCCTCTGTGTCACTCGTCTTTTCTCTTTACTGTTTGTTTTTTCTTTCTATAGCTAGTACAATTTCCTCAAATTTATATGCCAAAAGTATAAGTAGAATTAATATATTTTTCTAATGTTTTTAATTTTTTAAAAAAAATAAATTTCTTTTTCTAGCTAGTTAACATTTGATGCCTCATCTGATCTTATTTGTAGAAATAATATTTTCTTAATTCTTTCGGAAGGCATTGAACTATTATTCTATGATCGCTCCTATATGATGAATTACTTTAATTTCTGTTAAGGTCGTCTCCCCTCCCTTTAAGTTTTTCTTTACTTCCTTTTTTCTATTATGTTGAAAACTCGCCTCTTGCTGACTGATTGGTCTTGGTATGCGGGTAAGGAATCTATCTTCAGACTTCACTCTAGAGTCGATTGACAGGCAGCCCTAGTGCCCAATACCTCCTTTTCTATATTAAGCAGTTTCACAGTTCAGACTGGCTCTTCTGATAGTTGCAAGGTGACTTATGTAGTTTCTTTAGACAAAAAGCCTTCCTTTTTAAAAAAAAAATATAAACACTCAAATATTTAACATGCTGCCCTTGGAATAGGTAAGCAGAAATGGGAAAGAATTATTTTCTATGAGGATGTCCAAATGTGTCATCAAACTCAACCTGTCATTCTTGCCTCCTTCCTGCCTAATGCATTGGGATCCAGAGAGTCTCTAAAGCAGTGATTCCCAACCACACATCAGAATTGTCTGAGGCTTATTAACACTCAGATGACTGGAGCCCATCGCCAGGGTTTGCAACTCAGCAGAACCAGTGTAAGCCCAAGAGCCACCATTTCTGGCTAATTCATGGCTGACAAAGATGCAGCTGACCCAGGAATCCCCCTGGAGAACCTCTGCTCCAGGGCTCAATTAATGTCCCCTGTTTGGGACCTGGTTTCCTTCACTATCTCATCAACCATCTGCTTCTCCCTTTTTTCAACCTTTCACAGCTTTGCTGAGACCCCATTTCTTTGCATGGTCCACCACCTAAGTCCTGTTAGAGGTGTTATTTTGTTTAGTTTTTGTTTGATCATTTTAATTCTTTACAATCACTTTAACAACTTTTCGAGAAAGAGTATATGAACATAGGCTCTCTGCTTTGCTGAGTGAAAGTCCTTGTCTTCTATTTCCACCTGTCAATATGCCCCAGCAGCAGCCACTCCTTCCTCAGACCTTACGACCTTACTCTTCTGAGCGTTCCTAGCTCCCACTACTAACCATAACCTCAAGTTAACCTAAAAGAAAACTTGATTCTAGTTATACAAATGTCAGGTCTCTGACAATATAGAAAAGGAGGTAGTTTAAGAATAGCAGATACTTTTAGGAACTCAAAAATAAAACAGGGTGTATGCATGTCTGGAGTTCACCAAATCAACTTTTCTTTTATGTCACTCGGAAAGTCTACGTGTCATTGGCTCCTGATGGTGGACTGTGAGCAGAAATCATTAAGTCACCTCTGGAATCCTGGGGTTAAGAAGGAGAAGGACACCCTTTACTCCCTTCTCCCATATGTCAGCTTCATAAAAAGTGCTCTGAGGTCCTCAAGGAGAAAAGATCCACAAGATGGAAGGAAGCTGGATCCTTGAGGGGCTGAGCACTGTTCTTGAGTGTCCTTGCGTGTCCCAGCCTCAGAAAGGTCTGCCTTTACATGACAGCAAGCTGCTTTCCCTTATTAGCAAATTAAGTGATGGAAGAAAGTCCCTCTTGAGCCTCTACACTTTGCCCTGGGTGCAATCTGTTTGGGTCTCTGTTTTATGAAAGCCACAGATCTATGTGGAATTTCACCCTAAGAATGCACTAGACAACTTTTACAATGAAAAATTGCTTAAAATTTAGTTTTATAAATCATAAGGAAATGTTCTTGTTTCATCTCCACTTTGAGTAAATAAGATTTAATATTCAATTATTATGTGTTGAATGAGATCATGAATTTTAAAAAAATTGCTTCCCCAAAACAAAAATATCATTCAAGAGCAATGCAGTAATTATTACTATTCTTAGGAGCAAGTGTGAATCCATGACACTTTTCAATTTCTCTTTGTATTAATTTGTTAATTGAACTTGTAAATTTCGGATTGTTCCTCAATATGCATCTGACTCAAGATGATTGAAGATCTTAAAGTAGCTCAGATGGTAAGTGCGAGTCTCTGTCTTGTAAGAAGCTGAAGTTTTGCATTACTCAACTTTTAAAACACTGAGTTTTAATTAAACATCATCTGCTGTTAACCTGTGGAAATTCTGAGGTTCCAACTACAGTATGTCATAAGTCATCAAATATAATTGAGGACTCTGAAGACCAAATTAAGCTAATCGGGCAGATTTTCGTTTCAGTAATTGAACCTCTGGCTTTGTTCCACACCTACAGCAGCTTCTCCAAAGTGTGAGCTGTTATCCTTCGGCCCAGCTCCAGTGTTAACATCACCCCACCACAGAGCCAGGAGAGAGAAAAATAATGGGAGAGCGCGTCTGTTCTTCCAGAGACATGACACCCAATGGGGTATTTATAAAATATTAGGTTCTACACTTCACCTAACCAACACCTGTTGAACACATATTGTATATCACATGCCAGGAGGTGGCCACGGGGAAAGGATAGGGATAAGGAGATAATTGCATTAGCTTGCAAAAAAAAAAAAAAAAACTCAGTTCCCAGATTTATAAAATAAGTTTTCAAATGCCTGTGCCACAAAGCCTAAAATATTCAAGCTTTCTAATCTGCACTGGAGGGATTTGCAAAGATCCTATAAAAGTTCATCCATTCAGGCTGGGTCCCCTTGTGATTATTTTGACAGGAGCTGGACTGGCATTTACTTTAGTACTGCATACATAGAAAATAAAACTGGTGAGCAAAGAAATACTATTAACACAAACAGAAGGAGGAGAAAGGTCATCTTACTTTTTTTAAAAAAATTAAGGACTTTATTAATATCCACATAGAGAATACCATTAAAGGACTGGAACAAACCAGCCTGCTATGAAACTCAAGCAGGACTGCCTGCATTTCCATTTGACCGCCTTATTAACCTGCTTGTTATTGTCAGTACTTAGAAGTCACATAAGACTGATGATCAGTTAAACCTGACCTTTTATATAACTGGGCTGAATTAACTGTTCCCTAATTATTCCCTTCTCGAAAGTAAGCGATATTTAGTGACTATTCTGTGCACCTGCTCATCACTGGGATGGAATTTAATAGGTGTGCTCCTGACCACAAAAACTCAGATGAAATGTAGAAATTAAAAAGTGACACAGAAATAATTATGTGATTGGTAACAAATGACACTCAATGATATGACCAGGTTCTGTTACAGTCCAGAGGAGACCAAGGTCATTTCCAATTTCAGTTTTCTCCAAACCTTTCTTAGAGGAGTGAAACCTCACCTGGACTTTAGAGACTTTTGGGGTTTCAAGGGACAGTGAGAAACAAGAAATAGGTTTTAGGGCAACAAAATATGATCATAGAAATACACGAAAGCTTAAAGCAGGGTAAGAGCCATTGACTGAGGACAACATGAATTGAGTGTGAGATTCACCAATTGGAGCACCAGGGATGGAAAAAAGAGACTCTAAATCCACCTTTATTGGCAAAATCACGAGTTTTGAAGACAGGCAGACTTGAGTCTGATTTCTACTCTACAATATCAAGTTACAGGACCTTGGACAATTCTTAATTCCCCAGATCTTCTGCTTGACTTCAGAACATGGTGCTGACCAACTGGAAATGCTGGTCTGCGGTGGTGAAAAGGGAATGGATGGTGGGCTGGGGTTGCCACTCAGTGGTAGAACACTTGCCTAGCACATGTGAGGCACTGAGCTTCATCCTCAGCACCACATAAAGATAAATAAACAAAATTTAAAAATTGTTTTAAAAAGGTATCATATGTAAACTCCCTACCAGAGTGGCAGTCGACAATGTCCATGACTTCTTTTCAAAAACGTCTACTATGTATTCATTTTACTAAGTGAGAGATTGACATATATGTTTTCTGATCAAAATTACGATCTGGTATTACTAGCTAAGAAAATGCCAAGGGCCAACCAACCAGCCTCTTCTCGCAGTGGAGAATAAAAGGATAAGGAGCTTTGCCTTGTATCTATTCAACTCAAAGCATGAACTCAACCAACCTTTCCTCTCTTTCTCTCCGTCTCTCTCAAAGGAAGTGGGCAAAGAGCAAGAAAGAAACGCTCTTCCTTTTTAACAGCCCACGTTAAGGATAAGAACGATGTCAGGGGAATAACTTCTAGAAACACTAGAAAAATTGCTACAAATTACCAGTGCAACTTTCTACATTTCGATTTGTTAATCAGTAAAGTGAAGTGAATAAATTTTCCTTACCTAACTGTCATGACTGTTATGAGAACGAACATAGAATGACATTGGTGGAAATGCCTTAAAGGTTCACACACTCCAGTGAGAACCCAACTTGCTCATTCCTCATCATCCACACTACCCTATATTCACTGGGTGTGACCTATGTTCCTCCCTCTACCTCCAACAACTCATGTAGACACATGTCTTGCTTCCCAGAGTTTCTTAGGTATCTGCTTTAAAATAGGCATTGAGTTTCTTTCTCCAGCTTGTTCAGAAATTTGTTTGCCTCTATTAACAGATCACAGGATAGTGTTTGCTGGTTTACCTAGTCATGGAGATTCTGGAAGGCTGCGTGATATAATGAACAATGCACAGGCTTCAGAATTAGGCAGAATGATTGGCGATGTCTGACTTACCAGCACTTACCAGTTATGGTCATTGGGCAACTTAACCTCGCTGAAGGCTGTGTAAAATGGGAAAACATTCTCCTTAGAAGCTGTCAAACCTAGCACCAAGTAAGCGCAGTGTGTCCCATCTCACTAGTATATAAACTGAAAACTCACTTCAACTTCATAACTTTAAATATTGTGGTTAATATTAATTTATGAACCCTAAGTTGCTACAGTGTTACCCGTGGCTGGGTTAGAATGATAGTGAGGAAAGAAGAAGAAAGGAAAAGAAGAAAATGAAGAGGAAGAAGAGGGAGAGAAGGAAGAAAGAGGGGTGGTAAGAAAGCAGAACAGACATCTGACTAGTGTAACGTGGAATCAGACTCCATTGTTCACAATCTTCACTTTGTCTTGTTTTGTACAACCTCAGGGGTATGTGTGCTTCCTTGATATCCAACACAAATCAGATATAAAACTCAGAACCCATACATGATGCCAACGTTGTCAAATCACTCGCTATTTTCATCTCACTAACTACTCCCAAGTCGGAGTTTAATCCGTGTCTGTGCAGAGCTTCTCACTGACTTCACAGAGATGAGGCATGAATTTCAATAGGATTCCATGTACTTTGTGCTCTTTCTTCACCCTGTTAGAACCAAGGTTAACTTTTCTCACGAATAATGAGGTAACTTCAGAAAAAAACACTTTGGCTTTCAGAAGATTATGGCAACATATCTGGCTCATCCGCACAAAAGTGATATCATCTTGGCAAATACAAAAAGTTAAAAAGGTTTGCAAGTTGAAGTGTCACTGTGTCTTTGCCAGGAGCACAGATTTTTTTAATCAATCAGTTTTAACCAAATTTTACCTTGTCATTATTAAAATAACATCTGATCATTGTATTTATGTATCAAATAATAGATTATAATATACAAATATTAATTAATGGTCTATTATTTATCATGTATAGTACTATAATAAGTACTGGTTTTAGCTACTGTAAAAACATCATAAATGTAACCAGGCTAGGGGTCTTACAGTAATCATGGTGGTACAAGCCCCCAGACTGTCTGGTCCAATGTTTGAACCATTTCACCCTCTCAAATATTATTCTTTAAGTTAGTGAGTAGAAGTCCTTTTCTCTCTTTCAAAATTAAAATGTACCATTGAAAAACTGGGGAGTTTATCACTGGAGAGCTTTTAAATATCTCTTAAGTGTGAGGGATCTCTCTCATCCAGCACGGAGGTCCACAGAACAGGGTAGAGGGGAGTGTGGCTGCAGAGTCACTAATCAAGACCTCCCGAGACCAAGCAGGAAGCAGTCTGATTTTATTGCTCAGTTACCATGCATATGTACTCAGGCAGTAGCTAAGCAGATTACAAGCAGCCACCAATACAATTTCTGGCCAACTGTCCTTGCAGCAACCAATCAAGGAGTGGGCCGTGGAACAAGCTCAGGGACTGCAAAACTACATGGCCTCACGCCTAGGGCTGTGCCTACGGGGTAAGAGGTTTGCTGCTCACACACCTAGCATGGGGTAGTGGTTTGCCACTCAGACGCCCTTAATATATGCCCTGCATGCAGTACTCCATGCACTTGTCCCCACAGTTAAGCCCATCTTGTGACAGCTGTGTTCTACAGCCAGCATCTGGCTCTGAGGGATTGCTTTACCCTTCAACCGTTTCCTCAGTAATACCGACCTTTTTCTGACATCACTGCATTTCCCAAGATCATAGTTGTTGAATCATAAACAAAACCATGTCTTCAATTGACTTGCTCTTTCACAACTTAGGTGCCTTTCATTTTTCTTTCTTGTCTTATTGCAAAGGCTAAGACTGACAGCCCAATTTTATGAAAAATGCTAAAAAGTAGTGACAGATATTCTTCCATATCTTAAGAGAAAGCATTCAATCTTTCCCCATTAAGTGTGATATCAGCTGTGGGTTTTTCATGGATGTCCTGCCTCAGGTTGAGGAAACTTTTATGTATTTCTTGTTTTGTGAGCATTTTATTCAAGTTATTGAATTTGGAGAACTTCTTTATCTGTATCAATTGACTTTTTTTCTTTATTCTCTTCAGAGAGTCAATTATACAGTTGATTTTTATTTTCAATATTTTATTTAGAGACAAGATCTCACTGAATTACTTAGGGCCTCACTAATTTTCTGAAGCTGGCTTTGAACTTGTGATCCTCCTACTTCAGCCTCCCAAGTGGCTGGGATTACAGACACACCTGGACATGGTTGATTTTTGAAACTTACATTTCAGGAATGAAATTTACTTAGTCATAATGTGCTACATTTTTAAATAGATTACTGTATTCAACTTTCAAATATTTTATTCCTAGGTTTTTTTTCACCCTTATTGGCCCTTTTTGATTTCTTTTGATCTGTGTTCATGAGATATATATATTGGTCTATATGTTTTTGACATTAACCTTCTCTGATTTAGATGCCTGTATTTAAAGTTTTTAATTTCCCTTCTATTTTTTTTTTTTTTGGAAAGAGTATGTGAAAGATATGTATTGTTTAGTTTGTTTGTTTAAGTTTTGCTGGTTTTCACCAGTGAAATAATCTGAGTTAGAGAATTCTACATGAAGACCTGTGTCATGGTTTGGTTGTGATTTGTCCCTGCCCAAGCGCACTATGATAGTGTCAGGAGGTAGGTCCTTTGCGGGTGATTCAGCCTTTAAGAGGAATTAGTGCCACTCTCCTAAGCCAGGATTAGTTACCACAGAGTGAGTTGTTGTGAAGAAGGTCTCTGCTTCATGTTTCGTCTCTTCTGCACATGCTCATTTCCCTTTCCAACTTCTACCAGGCAATGAATCAACAACACAAGGCACTCGCCAGACAGGTCCCCAATCTTGAACTTCAAGCCACCAGAACAGAAAGCCAAAATAATCCTCTTTTCTTTATAAATCATCCAGTTTCATCTATTCTGTTATAGCAACAGAAAACAAAGGGACAATTGTAATTACAAATTCGGTTTCATTATAAAGTATTATTTGGGGTAATTTATCTCTTTCAAAGAACTTTTTCAATTTTCAGATTCAACTAAGAGCACAATTGGGGATCATATGATAACAGTATGTTTAGGTTTATAAGAAACTGCTGAGCTGGCTTCCAAAGTGGCTAAATCATTTTGCATTCCCACCAGCAAGTAAATGTGTTCTTATTCCTCTATATCTCCATAGTATCTAGTGTTGTCAGTGTTTTGAATTTTAGCCATTCCAAGGATATGAAGTGGTATCCCATTTCTTCTAAATGCATTTCCCCGATGACATGTAATGTGGAACATTTTTTTTTTCAAATTTCTGTGTCATCAATATGTCTTCTTTGGTAAGATATCTGTGAAAGCCTGTTGTCTGGTTTTCAATTGCATTGTTTGTTTTCTTGTTGTTGAGTTTTAAGAGTTCTTTGTATATTTTGGACACTGATCCTTTATCAAATACATGCTCTGCAAATATTTTCTGCCTGTTTGTGGCTTGTTTTATTCTCTGAACATTGCCTTTCACAAAGAAGAAGTTTTTAATTTCTTCTGTGCATCATTCTTTTAAGTTTATTACCCTTAAAAAATCATCACCAAACCCAAATTTACCTAAATTTTCTACTGTTTTATCTACTAAGAATTTTATATTTTGTGTTTTACAAGTAGGTCAATGATCCATTGAAAGGTGTTTTTTTCAACAGTGTAAGGTCAGTCTGTTTTTAGAAGTTTTTTGTTGTTGTTGTTTGATTGTTTTTGGTTTATTTATTTATTTATTTTGCATATGAATTTCTGGTTTCCAGCATCTTTTAGTACTCTTTAAATGCAACTCATAGCAGAGTGGTAATGCACACGTGTTATCCCAGCTACTAGGGAGACTGAGATGGGAGGATAGAAAGTTCAGACAAGCCTGGGCAACTTAGTGAGGTCTATTTCAAAAGAAAAAAAATAAAAGGGCTAGGGATGTTTTTCAGTAGTAAAGCACTTGTCTAGCATGGTGCTAGGCCCTGGGCTCAACCTCACCAATTTTGATATGTTGTATTTTCTTTGTCATTTAGTACAATATATTACCTAAAGTGGATTACTTCCAAATACCTGGAATTTTCCAGATATATTATTATTCCTGAGTCGTAATTGAGTTCTGTCAGAGTGAGAGAACATACTCAGTAGGCTACTGATTGTTTGAACTGATTGAAATGGGATTTACAGACTAGCCTATGTTTCATTATTATGAATGCTTCATGAAAACTTTTTTTTACTCTTATTTTCCATTGTTGAGCGTAATATTCCATAGGTGTCCATTAGGTCAAGTGTGCAATGTTGTTCAAGTGTTCTACAGACTTACGGATTTCCTGTCTGCTAGTTATACTAACTATTTAGAGAGATGCAGTGAAATCTCCAGCTATAGCCAGAGTCCACCTGTTTTCCTTTCAGTAGTGCTGAATTTGGTCATCTCGTTAAAGCCATTATCAGTAATGCACACATCTAGGATCTTTGTCTTACTGATGAATGAACCCTTTTATACAATAAACTGCCTGGCTCTGAAGTTTATCTTGGCTCAGTGTTCACCCCGACTTCCCTGGCACACAGCTTGCATGAAATATCTTTTCCTATGCTTTTTTGTTTAACTTGTTTGTATCATTATAAATGTTTTTCTTCTAGACAACCTATTTTGTGATTTTTCTTTATTTATTATTTCTGCATAATAACTATACAGAATCATGGGCTTCCGTGTGCCATAATCATATATGCTTACAGCACAATTTGACCAACTTTAATCCCCAGTATTTCCCCTTCTCTTCCCTTCTCTCTCTCTCCGGATCCTCTTCCTGTTCTCTTCCAGTAGTCTCTCTTCTACTTTTATGAATTTCCTCACCTTTTTTTTCTTTTTCCTTTTTTCCCCCTCTAGTTTCAATATGTGAGAAAAACACACGTAACACTTGTCTTCCTGAGTCTGATTTATTTCCATTTAACATTATACTCTCCAATTCCATCCATTTTTGTGCAAATGACATATATCCTTCTTCTTTGTGGCTGAATAAAACTCCATTGTGTATATACATACCTCATTTTCTTTATCAGTTTATTCACTGAGGGTCAACTAGTCTGATTCCATAATCTGGCCATTGTGAGTTTTGCTGCCTAATAAACATGGGTATCCATGTATCTCTAATGATGTCTTTAATTCTTTGACTAAATACTCAGAAGTGGTATAGGTAGTTTCTTTTTCTACTTGATCTAGTAAACTCTGCCTTTAAATTTGAGTGTTTTAACCATTCATATTTAATGTAGTTATCAAGATGGTTGAGTATAAATCCACAGGGCTGTTATTTATTTTCTACTATATTTTAATTTGCCACTTAAATTTTTTACAGTGAAAAAACACTAAAAATATGTTTATATTTGTTTATCTATTCAATATTCATTTTCAATGGCTTTCATTCCTTTGTGTAGATACTGGGTTTTGCTAACTTTATATTTTATCATACTAAAGCAATTCTTATATCATGTTTGGTGCCAATCTCCTAACATTAAGTTATTATAGCTTTTATCTGAAAGGATATTTATTTTGTGTGTGTTTGTGTGGTGTGTGTGTGTTTGTGTGTGTGTGTGTGTGTATGTGTATGTTGCTGGGGATTGAACCCAGAACCTTATACATACTCTATCATTGATCTCTGGCCCCAGTGCCTTTTAATTTTTAATTAACTTTAGTTTGAGACAGGTTCTCACTAAGTTGCCCAGGGTGGCCTTGAACATTGACAATTTTCCTTTTGGCACTTAAAGTTCTATTGTCTTTATCTTTTTTTTTTTTTATTTTTGGACACAATTCATACTTCCTTGCACATTAAGTTGCTTTGTTTTGTTTGTTTGAATGCTGAAATTTGTGTTAAGTAAGTATATGGATTTTGTTGTCTTCATTTAAAAGATGTCAATTTTTGTTTTTAAATAAAACCTTTTGAAACTTTTTTACAGTTTGTCAGGATGTACCTAGAATTTATGGTGAGCTTGGCTATACTAGTAAGGCTCGATCCTTCTAAGGCATTTACAGAATGCCTTTGTGTTCTGCAGAGCCTTTTGCTGGATATGTCCTGGGAGGTAGCCCCACTGAGGTTCACCAGAGCTCGAACACGCCGTATGCCTTTGGGAGTTCATAGAACTCACCCCTCCCCTCATGCAGTTACCCAAAAAGTCAGAATTTCAAGAGATCCTCTTTTCACAAATTTAGATACACAAAAAGAACATCTCTTCATTTATTGGGGAAGTGTCAACATTTTTGCCTATGTGTAAACTGTCTACACAAAGTCAACCTTGTGACAGGTGTAACTCAGTCTGAAGACAAAAGCCCGAGGACCATGTGGCCACTGGAGTGAGTCCTGGATCCAAGAGCCAGTGAGCCTGTGGTTCTGGAGCCCAAGGCAGCAGAAGAAAACTGCCCATCTTTCAAGAAGAGATGGATCTTCCTTCTACGCCTCTTCTCCCAGGTCTCCTGCTGACTGGGTGCTGCCCACTCCCAGGGCAGATCTCCCCACCCAGTCCTCAGACTCACAGCCAACTTCCTGTGGAAACACCTCACAGACTTACCCAAAACAATACGTTGCAGGTTCCTGGGTGTTTGAGCTGCCTAACAGAAGCAACTGTCCTTCATACACCTGAAAACACACTCACCCCTTCTCTAGAGTTTGTCTCTGTACCCCCCATACGCAGCCTTTACTTTTCCATGAGAATTTCAGTTTTTAGGATTTCAGAATTCAAGACCTCAACATTAGGAATTTATATCTTTTGTGATTATGATTTTTGTATTTTAGACTCTAGAGATTTTCAACTTTAGAGGATTAGAACCTGTTGGAGTTTCAATATCCAACTTTATGTGGTTTGGAATTGTGTCTTTTAGGATAATGATCTGCACCCATTTTGCATAAATGTCTTCACTTTCCTAGTTGGTCATGGCTGGAGGAAAAGACCAACCAGTGACTTCATCATACTGGCAGGGGTGGTTAGTGTTTGTAACTTAAAAAAAAAAAATACTGTAATTATTATTTTTAAAAAGGTTTTGCTTAGAAGAAAGTAAACTTGGGCTGGGGATGTGGCTCAAGCGGTAGCGCGCTCGCCTGGCATGCGTGCGGCCCGGGTTCGATCCTCAGCACCACATACCAACAAAGATATTGTGTCCGCCGAGAACTAAAAAAAATAAATATTAAAAATTCTCTCCCTCTCTCTCTCTCCTCTCTCAAAAAAAAAAAAAAAAAGAAGAAAGTAAACTTGAGAGCTGGGGTTGTAGCTCAGTGGTGGAGTGCTTGCCTTGCCTGTGTGAGGCACTGGGTTCGATTCTCAGCACCGCATATAAACAAATAAATAAATAAAGGTACATTAATAACTAATGAAAATATTTTTGAAAAAAGAAAAAAGTAAACTTGACTCACTTTCAGTCTTACTCTTTTTAAGATAACCCCATCATCCTAGGTGATATTTTGCTATAAGTATGTTTTAAATTCAGACTGTACCTGCTGTAGCTGGTAAAAAATCCACTTTCTGGTGACATTCTTCACCTGTATGGTTTCTGATGCTTTTATCACAGGATATCACACATAGATCAGTACTCTGTGGACATCTGGCCTCCGTTGTAATCTCGGGGTCCCTCATCCACCCCTATGTTTCTCAAGAAAGATGCAAATGACAAGGCAAGAAAGGTCGTGCCTCTCAGAGGAGCACTGAGCTCAAGCTCAAGGACGCGGGCGAAGCCCTCGTGACGTCCCAAGGGGCTGAGGTCAACAGCGGCCCTTGCCACGCTGGTCAGGCACAGCCTCTGCACCTCCCATTCCTGTGTGTCACCTGTGCTTGGACAGGTGACACAGGGCTGAATACTAGAAGGTGGCAGCCTTGGGAAGGACACACTTGCTCTCTCCATCCTCTCTCTCCTCTCTCGCAAGCTCGTTTTACCTGGGGTCGTGAGTGTTGCTGAAGGAGTAAGTTCTGAGAACACCCAGGAAGAAAGGCAAAGAGTAAAACTCTGCCCCTCCAGGTCATTCAAGCTGACCTAGTAGAGCAAAGAGTCTGTCAATGTGGCTCAGACCACTGAGAAGTCCAGGGTCAGAACCCCTTGCCTTACACTGAGTGAGAGTTTAGACATGAGGTGTCCCCCAAAGCCTCACAGGTGAGACAATGCACCAAAGAGGTGTCATGATTGGGTTGTGAGAGCCTTAACATAACCAGTGCACTAATACCCCTACTGTGGGCAGGTAGGGTGTGGCTGCAGGAGGTGGCTCACTGAAGGTAGGCTTTGGGGGTACATATTTTGTTCTTGGTGAGCAGATCTCTCTCTCTCTCTCTCTCCTCTCTCTCTCTCTCTCTTTCTCTCTCTCCTTCCTGACGGCCATGTCCTGAGCTGCTTTCCTCCATCACCCTCTTCTGCCAAGATGTTCTGTCTCATCTCAGGCCCAAAGCAATGGAGTCAGCCATCTATAGACTGAGACCTCTGAAACCATGAACCTCAAATAAACTTTTCCTCCTTAAAATTATTATTTTCAGGACTTTGGGTCACAGTGGTGGAAAAAAAATTGAGCAAAACACACCGGCAGCGTTTCTGGTTTGGCTTTGTTTTTTTCTATGTGGAAATATATTTCCCTCTCGAATTCTTGGGGAGATGTGATAGGGTGAAGCAGAATTGACTCATTCCTGGGCCCCTTATTCCAATGGAAAAGTACCAGCACCTAACTTCTTAGAGACATTTGTTTTCATTAATTCGTGATTCTAACTGGAAATGAACATTTAAATTAAATCTCTGAACACAAAGTGAAATATTTCATGGGAATTGGTTCCTGGAAGTTGAATTGCCTTATTAAAAAAATATGAACTGATTAGTATCTACATTTTGGTGAAAACATTGACTGATGTACAGATGTATATTCTTAGCTCTACACAAGTTCATCTGCTTTGTCATCTCTTCATCAATATTGATCAGCATCAATAAAAACTTGAACCCAAAATCTTTGCCAAATTCCCAGAAAAATAACATATGTTGTTTAATTTCTATATCTTTGTTTGCTTTTCACGTTTTTTGACATTTGTTTGATTGTCAACATTCGTTCTGTTATAAACTGTCAGTTCATACCTATTGTCTGTTTTTCTTATTAGGATTTTCATCTTCTTTGTCTTCTCAATGATCATCTGTTTTTCATCACAGTTTCTCTACTTCTTATTATTGATTCAGTTTGCCATCACCAAACTCATGAATTAATTCCTTTTTAATGCATTAAAATCCTTCTCTCTGACTATTTTCCCATCAAGGTTGACTGCCAGGTCTATTTATACTTCCATCTTTAACACCTGACCGCTGAGGGATCATGAGATCCTTTGCACAGTGGTAAATATCACATTGTCTAAATAATGTGGTCCTCCAAATCACCTTTTCTCTTCTTGCAATTTGACACCATCCAACTCAAGATGCAGTTCCCCCTTGCATGCCAAGCTCTGAGCCTTGGGAGTCAGGTGGAGAGGGCATCTAGCGGGCAAGGGCACATTCACTTCCCACGCGTTACTTTCCTTTTGCCTTCGAATCAATCCAAGTCCACGTTTTGTTTCCCCTCCCCAGACCTGTCAAAGACAGCTCAGGTGTGGCTCAGGGAATTTCTTGTAAGTAAAATCCTCATAGACCTTTGTCTGTAAGATTATTTAACTGAGTACTTTTCTGAGATGGATTAGAACATGCACCAAAATACACTGATGGAGGAAGTGAGGGAGAAGTCTTGGGGATTCAGCCAGAGAAGTCACCCTCATCCAGACTCCAGATAGCTGCATTTAGCTTGAAGGCTCTGGGTCCCTGCCACCAGGGTGGAGAAGGCAGAGAAGGCAGGTGGAAGAAACAGGAAGGCTAAGGACTCCTTTCACTTGGCTCTAGGCGCCTCAGGATCTTGTTTGGAAACATAAACACATAGCAATACCTAAAATGCCAATCTCTCTGAAGTTTAGTCTTTAAAAGTTAATCTTGCATAACAACAGGATCTTTGTAGACCTCGGAGCACACCCTCCAAGTCAGGCAATATTGTACCGACCCAAGAGTGAGAGAGCACGTGACGGTAAATGCTCTTGCACAGTCAGGTCAAAGACAGCAGAAAGACAGTGTGGCTCGTCCACGTAAAGGGATGGAGAGAGAAAGGTCGGGAGACGGACCGATGCGCACGTACAAGATGAGATTGAGACCAAGAGATCTCCAGCCTGTGATGACTCTCCTTTCATCAAGCACCACTAATCCATTGTCACGGTTCCATTTGTAAATGTTTGTGTCACTGAATTGGTATAAATAGTGCAAAGCAGCAGCATCTTTGATGTACAGACGGATTTTCCTCTGAAGGCACCCTGGATGGTATTCGAGGCCTTCCTGTGTTTATGGAGAATGTTTTGATGTGGTGTTTCTCATAGCTTTATGTTGAGGTTGGGTTTTTTGTATGCTTTTGTGAAGCTGAACTCTCTAAGGTCCAGTGGGTGAAGGGCTAGAAGAGGCTCTCTGCCAGTTAAAACAACTTAGAAGTAATATTATGTTTCCAGTAGAAAATGAGGTGCTTTCTCCAGAAAGAAAAGTACACTTGGTCCCTGAGGGGAATGGGAGTCCTCACCGGCCAGGAAGAAGGGAAGGAGGAGGTGAGGCTAAGAGGATGTGAAAGAGACGGACAGCGGTGAGGATGAGTGAGTGCCTCTTCTAGCCCACACTCTGAACAGGAGTCTGAGCCTCCACCCAAGGCTAGGCATTGGGAGATTTCCCGCTCCCATTTATTCTGTAATGACCTTGCATCCCCTGGAGAGGGGAATGCTGGCCAGCGGGTGCCACAATCAGTGGACACCATATCCCCCCACCATTAGAAAGCAAATGGCCACCCAAATCCATCTGTAATACATCTGCCCTTGGAATGCAAAATATTCTCTGAACATCACCAATGATATTCCTGGTTCCTAGTAAGTGTCCTCCAAGAATCCAGGAGAGATCAGCCCCTGGGCTCAGATCCCCTGTGATCCACCCCAAACAGGTCTGGAGACCATTCCTCCAGGTCCCATCCATCACTAGGCTCCTGGGACTGTGTGTCCTGTTCACTTCCTCCCCCTGAGCAAATCGCTGTGGGCTGCTGCCCTTTAAGGAAACTGCAGCCATAACCTTCCCCCCGCCCCTCCCCCAGGGAGGCAGCAGACAAGCAGGAAGCTGGGAAGCACAGGACAGATTGCATTCAGAGGCAGAGGGAGGGGCAGCCACGCGGGTTTCAGCCCCTGAGATGCCAGCTCCTTGACCTTTGCCTGTGTCCTTTGTTCTCTGCTGCCCCGGTTCAACCTTGTGCTTTTCATGCAGGAGGGTAGGATGTGTGTAGTATGCGCTAAACCATCAACAATGGATATGTAAAGTCTCCCCAAGCCCCATTAGAATTATTAAAAGGAAGGACACACAGGAGCAAGCCAGTCACCTTTCTTATTCCCTTATGGAAAAGTCAAGTTCCTAACAGCTGCAGAGAGCTCCTTCAATGAATTGCACATATGCACAGAGGCCATGTGGATGGGCCTCTCCCTACAGGCCTGTCTGTTCACCTGACCACCTGTCAGGGGGGCAGCAGGTGCACTTTCCAAGAACAGAAGATTCTTGCAGGAACAGCAAGGTGGCTTTGTCAAACCCTGATCTTGTAAACCACTCCGCTGCTGGTAGGGCTTCTCAATTTCTCATCCGGTCTCTGGTTTCAGGAAAAAGGAGAGGAGGGGATGTTATTTCTGCAAATCTAAAAGCTTTTAAAAACTTATTGTAGCCCTGACTTCTAGCAGGGCCCTGGGAGTTTCTGATAAGTTGGTGGGGGACACAGTGACAGATGGTTGGATGCTTAGAAAGACAGCTAACTCCTGACTCCCAAAAGCAGCAGTCGCCAACATTTCAGATATTAAACTTCTTGAGGAGTTTATACTTCCTCTCAGCAGAAGAAATGCCTCCGAGCACTCCACCCTGCCCATACACACCATTTGAGGACCGTCCCCACCAGCACTCTGAGTAAGTCACAGGGGTTCTGTTTCAATGAACCAGAGACGAACTTTGTGCACATTCGAAAAATTAAATAAACTGCATGAATTATTCATTTTTCACCCCCTCTTTAAACTTATGGATGTGATAATATCTTAAGCAACATCCTTCCTAAATTCAAAGCTCTTCATGAGGACCTCTATAGGAGGAATTTCTACTTATTCCTCTGGCCTCTGTGATGGGCCGCTGCCCTAGGTGTGGTCCCCGCTGCCTGCAGCCCCTAGGAGCACAAACAGCTCTCGGGCAGTTGCGGTGCCTGATTATCCCTGGAAAGGGGGATACAAACCCCAGGCCCAGAGTTCATTTATCTCTGAGTCAGACTCACACCAGGAGCCTGAACCCACTCAGCTCTTCTGCCCTGGGATTGAAAAGGCATAACTGGGAGAAACTGAATACGGGCTTTGCAAGCTGAGCTGCTCAATTCAAATCCCGTCTAAAAGCATCAGGGGCAGAAAGAGCATTTATCTTCATCAGTGCTAAAGGTTAATGCACAGGCGTAGGGAGCTCCACCGACAGGAGAAAAGAAGTTCTCATTTCTTCCTGGCTCTTTGCTATGAAAAAATAATCCATCAGCAGAAGCCCAGAGAAGATAATTAAAAAGCGAATGTCGGTCTGTTTCCAAAGCATCTATTTTCTGTTCCCAGCCACATGCCGTTGCCCTTCCTGCAGTGTCCTTGGTCAGAGGATCACCTGAGAGATGACAGGAAGGGACAATGCTGACTCAGAGCCCTGCAGTGGTGGCCTGAACTGCAGGCTGCCTTGTGGGTGGAGCTTCCTGCGACCCATTTGCTCTATCAGACAATGGCAAGTTCCCCGCTGCTATCCACCCTGTGGGTGCTGCACCCACCTCTGAGCAGTTAAAACTCTGCACCCAAGCCTCCGGGGGCGGGGGTGGACAGAGAGGGACCATCAGGCAGCTCTGCTGGGTGATTCTGGAGCCCAGAGCTGCCCAGCCCTTCTGCTGAGTCAAGTACAATGAGCGGGAACAGGAAAATCTGCATGTGTCAGCTCTGTAGAAATAACCAGGACAAGAGGGCCAAAGGGCTGCTCTGCAGTACAGACTCACAGGAGGAGGGTGTGTGTTTTTCCACCTTCCTGCAGGGGACATGCGTTGGAGACAGCAGACACAGGCGAAGGGAAGAGACAAGATGTTCCGATTGGTCCCAGGTGGGGCACGGAGCCAGCCTCGCAGGGCTGTGCCGGTCAGCAGCCTCCGGGCACCCAGCAGCAGCACCTGCAGAGCTGGGCAAGAAGAAGGAGGCTACTGTTTCTTTTTCCCATAGGAAAGTGCTTCTGAACAGGCTTTCCCTTCTGATTATCAGTCAACACGTACCACCCTCCACTCACCACCTGAATCCTTTTTATAGAAGAGACAGAAGTGCAGGAGGGAAATCACCATGCTGAGGGTGCAGGAGGCCAGAGTTCTAGATCTATCTGCCACTAACCTCCCCATAATCAAAAGAAACCAGGTCGCTTCTCGGTGGCTCTATTCTGAGGCAGGAATTATTGGTTGCCAAAAGCAGATCAGCTCCTCCACATCCATCTGGCTGGCAGAACCCCAAATTTGCTGGCTGGTCAACCTCCCCTGAGTTCAAGGAAGATGACTACTTCCACCCCGAGGGGATGAGTGTTGATTATGGTGCTCCCCTTGCCCCTCCTTGCCTTTGGATCTTCTCCATAAGGATAGAATTCATGTCTGGAGCTATGGCAGCCCTGCCGTGACCATGTGGGGAAAGATCATCCATATACCAAAATGGCAAGGCAGGACAGTGGAGAGCATGTTTGTCATGTGAGTTTCCAAACATGCATATTTGAACACATGGTTAAGCCACCAAATTTCCCCCAGGAAGGTCCAGTGATTCACCCTTCCTGATTCAGGCATTCTCAGTTGGGTATTGCGTAACACACACTAAAATAGCATTCTGAACCATGGCCCGTCCCTCCCTCCCTCCCTCCCTCCACATCCCTTTCTCACCCTCTCCTATTCTGACCATTTGGGCAGCAGCAGTGAAGCGAAGGAAGGAAGGACCCTGTCAATCAGTCAGTGTGCCTCATTCTGTGTTAGGTTATTGTCAGGGGCCAATCAGGGACTTTTGAAAAAAGGTAAGAAGGTCCGAGAAAAAGTCGCAAAATGTTACAAATCCCAAGAGGACAAAGAAAATTGGTGTATTATGTGAAAAAGTCATCACAAATCCAAGGCTTCGTTGAAAGGAAATTAGGGTGCCATACAGAGTAAACACAGCACATCTCTGGGTGCCGTGGACCTGAAGGTCAAGCAAGGTCTCGGGAAGAGAGAGCTCATATCACAGCAAGGGCCATGAGGAGCCACCCGCATCCCTGACCCAACAAAGGACACACCGTTGTGCAAGGAGGATGCTGCAGGCAAGAGGGGCTTCCAGGAGGAGGTGCCTCTCCGCGGCCCCCTCAACAGGCACGTCACTGACCACAGACACAGGAAGAATAAACGGTGTTTGGCCGCCGATTTTTATATTCCTCACCTGGGGGAAGTAAAGAGTGGATGTGGGTTTGGAAGTGGTTTAGGGAACCAGTCTAGATCTCAGGACTCTGAACGACCCTTGGAGTGTTTACTTTCCCTCTTTCACCTGCTGGGAATGAATGTTCCAGAACAAACACATCTGTGACCCCCTCAAAGTTTTCTCGAATGCTCAGGGTTGTATTAGTTTTCAGTTGCTGTGTGACAGTTGCCACAGACTCAGCAGAATAACATCCCATACTTTTATTATCTCACCGTGTCTGTGGTCAGGAGTCTCGATACAGCTCAGCTGTGTCCTCTGCACTGGGTCTCACAAGCCTTCAGAGAGTTCCCATCTGAAGGCTCCGCTAGGTAGACACCTGCTTCCCTGTTCTCACGGTTGTTTGCAGCAGTTGGGTTCCTGCAGGTGCAGAATTCATGGCATCTAGCTTCTTCAAAGCTAGCAAGAGCCTGGTGTGTGGAGCACACCTGTGATCCAGTGGCTCGGGAGGTTGAGGCAGGAGGATCTAAAGTTCAAAGCCAGCCTCAGCAACTTAGTGAGGCCCTAAGCAACTCAGTGAGACCCTGTCTCTGAATAAAATAGAAAAAAAGGCTGGGGATGTGGTTCAGTGGTTGATGCCCCTGAGTTCAATCCCAGGTACAAAAAAAAAAAAAAAAAGCTAGCAAGGGTAGGGAGAGACTAGCTCAAATCTGCTAACCAGCCAAAGAATGATGTCAAGAAACAATCATGGAGGGTCATCCCAACCCTTAGCCACACTCTCTTGGTTATAAGCTAGCTACGAGTCTGGCACACACACAGAAATTGGTTACGCAGGCCAGGAACACGAGGAGGCCAGAATTGTGGGTGTCTTTGTAGAGTTTCTCTCTCTCAGGGACCCAGCCTGGTAAATCTGGTGAGTCAAATTGATCATGTTTTATAACTCCTCTTAGGACAAAGACATTTGCAATATTTCCCTCCACTCCTGTTTTTCATTAGCCTAACAAGCGGAAGGGCTGTCAGGGAATGTCAAAAATATGAGATTAAGCAGAATCAGGAGCAAATCACGAAGCAGAGTCCGATAAATCAAAGAGTAAAATTTAAATAATTCACAAAATTGGACTTAACCCAAGTGTTAAAAGGATATGCCTCCCTTCTTTGACCCCAGGGGGGTGGGGATTCCTACAAAAGGTGGGATTCAGGATGTTTCTATTGACTGCAGCCTAGATTGTAGGTGAAAAAGGATTTTGATTGGTGTCATTATGCTTGGGATTGTATTTTCCTCCCTGTTGTTCCCAAAAAGTGAGACAATCCAAGGTGTGTTCGTAAGGAAAATGGCCACGTAGTCCCTCAGCCTCCCTCTGATGAACGTCTTATGCTAGAGGTTCAAAATAAAAGTTTTTGTAGCTTCTACATGATCCAGTCCAACTATGGAAACATAAGGGAATCCGGATCCAAGACAGAAGTGCACATTTCCCCTCTGTCTTCTCCTCCTGGTGCAGCTGAGAGCAATAGAAGAAGCTGAATCAATAACCATGGGACAACAGATGGCGTCCTGACATAGAAGCGGTGGCATCATTTCCCAGGAACTGCTCTTTCCCCTCCAGGGCAGACCGTGGAAGGGTCTTCCACCACCAAAGAGCACGGAATATTCTGTCACAGCAGGACACATAGAATATTCTGTCACAGCAGGACAGCATTCCTGCACACTCTTGGGTTGGCAGAGGTCTTGTGACCACGTTTGAACTCTGGGGGTCACTTCTCCTGGAAGCATTAGTGCCCATGCATGAGACACCACCGTGCTCTTGTCCCTGGGACTCATGGAGCCTTATTCAAGATGTTGGCTGCAGGTCATTCTGGATCCCTGAAACACCACAAGGAGCCGAGCTGCTGACCGGAGGGCCATGCACCATCAACCAGAAGCAGCCAGCATTATTGTATGCCCTGGACCTTCCTTTTTGTTCGCTTGCTTTGGGTTCACACAGGACGACCTGGTGTATTCTAACCGTGGCAGACCTCACGACACCTTGCCTCTAAGACTGTAAGTGGCAGAGTTTCAGAATCTTCATAAAAGTTGTGATCCAGGGCTTCCATTTCCTGTCTGAAACTTGGCACCTGCAAAGCTTTCACCCCTTGAAAAAGAGGCTGTTGGACGGTTTGGTGACATGGCAGGCTAATACAGGCAATCACCAATGACGACATGAAAAATTGGCCCCTATTTATAAATTGCTTACAGGAAAATTCCCCCAGATTTTCATTTTTTAGCTAACATATGGAGAGTGCCTGTTTGGAAAAGAAAAGAAAAAAAAAGTAGTGAGAGGGGAAGACAAAGAAGGGAGCTTTGGCAAAGATAATTTTTCAAAGGTTACAGATTATAGGCCAAGTATGAGGCAAAGCTTTGCTGATGTCCTGCATTAGTAAATCAGAAAACATTATGAAATTTATAGTAGAAATAAGGATAAGAAAAAAATAAAAAAATATGTACAATCACGTCATATTTATTGTCTGAGGCAGTAAAAATATAAGCACTTTTGAAATTTTTGATAAAAGAGCATAACAAAATGGTACCACGTATCGAAGGGAGATGTCCTTCGTATCGCCATTAAATTAAATGTAGGATGAGAAGGAATCATAAGAATAAGAAGAACATTCATAAAAAGAGCTGTGCATAGTATTGAGATGATAATGCCTGAATGGGAATATTACTCAAAGGACACTTTTAAATTAAGAGTAAGTAATGGCAAGATAAAATGTTCTTCTGAATGGGAATGTGGCTCGTAAAGGAAATTAAAAATAAACGAAAACAGAGTTTCAGCTTTTGAATGGGTTGGATTTGGGACCATCCAAAGAAAAAAATATAATAAATTACTAAAAGAAATAAAATACTAAGTACCAAAGAGGCACATGAAAACCCCGGGACCCTAACGCTGTGTGAAAGGTAGGAAGAGGTGACCTTCTAACTGCAGAGGGCTTTGAAACAAGTCCCACAGAACAGGAAGCAGGACCTCTGGCCACACAGAGAGGAGGCCTCCCTGGTCCAATTCCATGAGCACAGAAGTTCCAGGTGATTGAGTTAAAATCCTCTCAGTGTCCACAGATGGAGACTTGGAAGACTTATGCCCTTGACCATCAGGACCAAGGAAGATCACCAACACCAAAACTGACACAAGGAAACCCCGTCCACGGCAAACCCCTCTCCTCATCCTAAGTGAAGGGACTGTGCTGCATAGGTGGAGGAACAGTGAGAAACAGTGTCTGGGTCTCCCGAGAAATCTTGATTGAAAGACTGAAGGGGCTACAGAGATCTTCCTTAGCCGGGTGCTTAACCAGCATTTCAGACAGAAGATGGATTAAGTTCTCCCAGAATGATTTTATATTCAGGCCTGTTAAAGGTACTAATAGACATAAATTCAGGTCTGAGAGTGGCTGAACTCTTTTTCTGAAAAGAAGCCAGAAAAGAGGCCGAGTCAAAAGGAACTCATTGCACATTCCAGGAGGAACCACAGTACAGTGGTCATGAGCCTAGAGTTCAGCCACTCTGAGACCTAAACTCAGTCCTGCTCCTGACTTCTCATCACTGTGCCAACCTTGCCTGACCCTATAGTGTCTCTTGATCTCAATTTTCTTATCTACGAAATGGAGATAATAATAGAGTTGACCTCCGAGGGACGAGTCTGAGGACTAATCGATATAATGCATGTAAAATGTTTAGTTCCTGGCATTCGGTACAAAATCAATACATACTTGCTATTGTTGGAGTTTCAAGTCCTCCCTTGAGGCCTAAGGAATGCCCCAACCTCTTTGCAACACCAGGTCAACCAACGGCAGCACTTGCAGCATGTAGCCAGCTTGGCGTGGTTGACGTTCTGTCCAGAATGTGGAATCCAACCTAGAAGACCCATCGCTGTTCAAGGACCACGCCAAGCGGTCAATGACATGAAGACACGTAGGATCAAATCGTTCAGACACAGCGGAGGTGGCAAAAATCGAGACTCAGGACCAACTCCACGATATGTAGATTTCCTGATGAAATGTCTTGGCACATGTACAAATTTGATAAGCCTGAGATCTTCAGGACACTTGGAATTAAAAATTTTTTAAAAAGGAGAAGTTTGGCCAGACCAAGTGCTCCCCAGCAGAAGTGCACTAAGAGTGTCATGGCACTAACCACCCAAAAACAAGCCCCATGCAAGCTCCTTCCCCCAGGTCTTATGGGAATTCAACATGGAAAACTGTATCAGAGAAGCCAAATTTATTTTTGTTTGTCTTTGAATTAAATCCTCCTTTCATCTCATTGTCTTCCAGAAAGTCATTTATAACTAATACAATTCACTTCATTAGCCTGAGGTACACATATGGTACCCATCTCTCCTAGAGTTCCAATTCACATTCTCTACATAAAACATGACTTTATTAATATAAAGATCCGTGTTGACGGCTTGTCCTGAATGGTCTAAAGGAGATTTGTAGTGAGCATATAAGATGTTGAGATGAATGATTTCTCTTGTCCTGAAATTATGACCAAGACCTAGAGTGGTTGGAAAAGTGTGGGAAGGACCCTACGTTTTAAAGTCCAGATCTGTCAGTGGCGGAACCCAGTCACTCCCCAGCAGAACTGACTGAGAGGCATCAATACGGAGAGGACTTCCCGTCACCAGTGGAAGCAAGACGACCCAGGGGAAGGGACCATTTGCCAGCCTCTTGGGGAGAAAGTTGTTCCTGGAGAGTTGCTCTTCCCTTCTCTCCCTGTGATGGTCAAGGAAGGCGTCATCCTGGGGAATTATTTGAGAAGGAGGTAAGAGTGCCAAAAAGAACAGTACCCATAATACTTTAGATTTTAACCATCTTCCAAAAGCCCATGTGCCAAAGATTTGGTTCCCTGGTGGTGGCACGATTTAAAAGTGTCATTAAGAGGTAGGGCTTAGTGGGAGATCTTCAGGTCATTGGGGGTGCTCCCTGAAATGAGTTGTGGGACCTTGGCCCTTTCCCCTTCCTCTTTTTTTTCTTCTTGTCCATGATAAAATGAGTAGTTTAGGTCTGTGATGCTCTCCCCTCTGCTGCCATCAGGTACCCTCTCCAGAAGCTGAAAAGCCATGGATCTGCACAATAATGGACTGGAGCTTTTAAAAGAAACCTTTTTGTTTTTACAAGTCCTTTCTATAATGTGGAAATAGCACTAGAGTTTCCTGGAGGAGAGGACACCCAGGAAAGTAGCTGGGCTTGAACCCTCTTGCTGATATTTCACTGGGTATTGAGTCTCCTCCAACAAGAACCTCTTTTGGTGTGTGGGGGGGTGGGGATCATGAAGAGGTTGATCCAGAGCTAAATCTCTTGCAATACAGAATTGTGCAAGGGAGAGATCAAATGGGTTCTCTGAAGAATCCCACAAATGCCCCATGAAAGATCCAACATTTGGAAAATCTCTGACTGTTCGGTGATGTGTCTCACTGGTGATGTTTTTAGGCTTCCAATAGCCCTGTTTGGATTTTGGGTGCATATAGAGCACCATGTGAATATATCTCTGACTCCTTGATTGGGTGGCTTGGAGGTTTCAGGTTTTGAGTGAAGCCTAGCAAAAGAAGGTTTGCAGAACGGTCCTCACATCAGTCGGTGTGAGCAGACCCCATGGTTAAGCAAACTCATGACTCTGTGAAGACTCTGGCCGCTGGAGACACATGCACAGATGCCTAGCACCCTGCAGCACAGCAGAGACTACTCTCCCTCTGAAGATCAGGTCGGTCATGCTATTGGCCCTCGTAGAGCCTACACCTCTGACCATGAGTCACAAAATGATCGGCCCATAGAAGCTGTCCATAATAGACATTCAATCTACCAAGTCCTACGTGAGAGGACATGGAGCAGCAACCCACTGAGGAATAAGGTGGTATTTCTGCATCAAGGCTCAGCACACCCAGAAGACAGAAACAGTCATGAGAACAAGCGGCTTGGACTCCCAGGTCACGTTCTGAGGTTGTACAAGTAGTGACCCCTCAACTCACCCAGCTTCCTCGGGTTTCCTGTGACTAAGGGGTGATGGAGAAGAGACCTTGGGCCTCGTCCACTGACGATTGCTGGAACTGTCCTTGTGCCAGCAGGAAATGAACTGCTACGACGTTTCCTCTCCAGCCAAGGGTGACTCTAACTAGCCCTGGTGAAGGGACCCATGCCGTGCGTCAGAGTCACGATCGGTACACTTGGTAGGTCATGTTACATAACAGCTCCTTGCAGTAGCCTGACTGGGTCCTCCATCTCCCAGGAGCAGCATCCTGAGAACAGTGGAATGGCCTGCTAGATGCTCAGCTAACACGTCTATTCAGAACAGCACTCATCAGGGCTGGGGACATCCAGGTGCAGTATATGCATTGACCCAACAGCCAGTATGTTGAACTGTGCTCCTGAGATCTAGAGGACGCCCAGAAACAAAGCGTGGGGATAAGATCCACCCTATCCCTGTCACACAGGCTTTCACCAGAGGACACAGCGAGGGGTTCCCTGATCTGGAAGACATGACCAACATACGGCCCCATTGTGCTCCTCGTGACAACGGACCAGCAGGCAAAGAAGGAAACCACAACTGTTCTTCAGAAAATCCATCCTGATTACCCTAAGGACCTAGGGCTGCTACACAGGGAAGAAAAATGGGTCCCTGGGACAACCTCAGTGCACCTGCACCCACCGTGGATAAACAGCTGTGGAAGCCATGACTCAAGAAGGGCAAGACGGGGAAGGGGCAGAGTCTTCAGACCCTTCCAATTACCAGTTGAGAATAAGGTAAGAGTCAAGGAGGGTGGAGGAGGTCAGTGACAAATACAAATGACATACCAACAGCCACGTAGCCAAGTTGTCTGAGTTTCTTTAAACCTTTTCAAGACTTGGAAACTTGCCATCACCTCAAGCCCCAGGTGAGACCTGCACATCATAAGGGAATGTGCAATATCAAGTTGCCGAGGAGTGGTCTGCGCCTGGGACCCACGTGCCTCTCTGGCTTCCTGGCAGCGTGCAATAGCTTGGATCTGGGATGTCCCCTCCGAAGCTCCTGTGTCCAACAATGCAGCGGAGTTCAGAGGGGAAAGATCAGACCTTGAGAACTCCGGCCTTGTCAGTGGATTCATCCATTTGATGGATTAAGAATTTGAATGGATTACTAGGTGGTGACTGTGGGCAGGTGTTGTGTGGACAGAGAAGCAGCTTTCTGGAGCTGTGGCCTTGGGAACTCTCTCTGTCCCTGATACCTTCTTCTCTTCCTCGCTCTCTCTTCTTGACTATCATGAGCTGTGCATCTTCCCTCCACCAGGCCCTTCAGCCATGATGTCTCCTCATTGGTGCCACCCAGTCATTGACACCTCCCAAACAGTGAGCCAAAGTGAACCTTTCTCGCCAAGTGCTTTGATCACAGCAACACAGAGCTGATGAATGCTCTTGCAGTGTGGCCAGACAAGGAGTTAGATCTGTGCCACTACCACTGCTACCCCCAGATGCAGGAGCCCTGAGTGGAGTTCCAGCCACTGGAAAAGGTCCCTGTGCCAGACTGAACTAACAGAGCCTGTGGCCTCCTCACCAATCAACTGGAGGTGGCCATTGGTGCAATCTAGAAGCATGAGGAAGTGAGCAGGCTTTGATCAGTGAGAGATGGGTACGGAGGGGAGCTGCCAGACAAACTGTGACCCCTCTGGATGGACCATCCTGAGATACAGTTCACTTGTCCTTTCCTGAAAGCCAGCCAGGAGCGACACGTTTTGTGGTCAATTGGATCATGCCTCCCTTCCCCTTTGTTCTCCTTCTTCTCTGCATGATTCATCCTTTTCCCTCCTTTTCCTTCTCTGGCTCTTAACTCCCAATAAGCGGTTGATACATAAGTTTTGCTCTCTTTTCTGGTAACTTGGACCAAGATAAGAATCAGCAAGAAATTTCTACCTCCCAATGCTTCTCCATGGGCTCCAGAAATGGGGAAAAGAGGAGGGTGTGGACAGAGAAGACACCGGTTTGGGCCCTTCAAGTCAGGGAGAGAGCAAGCCAGCCTGCCTTGGGTGCAGGGGGCAGGGGCAGGAAGGACTGAGCTTTGAATCAAGTCTGTGGTTGCATTTTTCGGGAGAACGGAGTAAGTCATAAAAACACTGGGTTGAACATGTCTGGAAAATTTAGAATCTGGCTAAATGTTAATAAGGGACTTAGGTGAGAAGACTGATTCCACACAGCACAATGGAGTTTAGTGATTTGGAGAAATACCCCATTTTTAAATGTGAGCAGCCTGGGGGCTTTGATCAAAGGTACTGCCTCCCGAAGCACCATTGGCTCACCTCTCCAGGTCCATTAGACACATTTACTCCTGTAGAGATGGCTTCATGTCACAGCTTGGGGGCCACAGGCTGGGCTCCTGGGCTCCTCACACTCCACAAATATTCCAAGTTAAATTTGTAGGAAAATAGGTTTTATTGACAGAAGAGAGGAGAAACTTTCTGTTTTAAATTTCCATCTTTGGAGGCTCTGGGACAAGGAGAGCGCTTAAAAGAGAAGAGGGGACAAATGGGGACAAAGGGCAGGAGGTCTGCCAGGCAGGTTTAGTGAGCCTGTGCTAGACGGGCTGGGGCAGGGGCCATCCCCATTCTCAGCTTCCTTGGCATCGTCCCCAGGCCACCTGGGTGGCCTCCAGCCTCCACCCTCAGTAGGAGCGAGCCTGGGGTGCAGAAAAAGAGTCATCAGAAAGTCCCTGTTCATCTCAACCTGTCTCACTTGTACATGTCTCACGTGTACAGTCATGCTAGTCACGTTCCTGGAGTATTTCACTATCCCTAAGGGAAGAGTTATCAGTGACAATTTAGCAAATACACATTGAGCACCCACTATGTCCAGACAATATTCTAGACCCTGGTGATCTATTGTGGAACAGAAGTAGACAGAGTGTTTACTCTTAAAGAACTTACAGCACAGTGAAGGAGATAAATACTAATAAAATAGTCATTCTTTCACAAACACACACACACACACACACACACACACAATTCTAAGAAGTAAAGAGAGAAACGTAGGTGTAAATAGCAGAGGACCCGAAAAAATCAGCAGAACTTTATAGGAAAGCCAACATCTTGATTGAGAACTGAGGGATACACAGACATTCTGTTAAAGGAGGAAAGAAACAGTTCCCAAGCTAAGGGAAGAATGTGTGCAAAAATCCTGTGGTTACTAAGAATTAGTTGGTACTCATAAGAGTAAGATCAACAGGAATGGAAGATATGAAGATAGCCTAAAAACGGAGGGCTAGGAAGAGAAAATGTGTGGCATGTGGACATGCATAGAGGTCAGGCCTTCTCTGGGCTAGAGGAGAGTGGGATAAAGTAATAAGCTAGGCAAGGTGGTGCATGCCTGTAATCCCAGCTACCTGAGAGGCTGAGGCAGGAGGACAGCAAGTTGGAGGGCAGCCTCAGCAACTTAGCAAGGCCCTGAGCAACTTAGCAAGACTCTTCTCAAAATAAAAATAAAAAGGGTGAAGACATGGGTGGCTCAGTGATAAAGCACTTCTGCGTTCAATCCCCAGAACCAAAGTGAATAAGTAAGGAGTTTGGTTTAGACATATTAAAGGTTACAAAACTTTGCTACATTTAGATGCAAAATAGACACAAAGCCATTTGTTTTTTTTAAACAATTTTGTTCACATAATTAATGTGTTTAATTCCATGCTAAACATAGCATGAAAGAAATTAAGCACAGTTGGAAACTCTTGAGGAATGTACTTAAAGTCATCTTCTCTGAAAATTCAATTACTCCAGGCTTAATAACCTTGAATGCCACAAACTCACTTTTTTCTGTTCTTTCTTCTTCCAAAAAAATATTTTTGAACACCTACTATGAGCATGCAACTATCCTAGGTGGTTACAAAAGATCATAATGGCATCTTTCTTCAAGGAACACGTAGCTTTAGAAAGATATTGTGGAATATTAACAATTACAGTATAGAATTATAAGTAATTCATAGGGAGAAGTTGAGAGTTCTATGACAGGACACAACAAGGACACATAAACCAGTGTGTTAATCAGCTTTCTGTGACTGTGACAAAATACCTAAGGCAAACAACTTAAAGAAGGAAAGGTTTACTGTGGTTCACAGTCTCAGGTTTTAGTCCAAGGTCTGTTCACTTGCTTCTGGGCCTGTGGCAGGCAACACATCATAACTGCACATGGTGGAGCAAAGCTGCTTGTCTATGGCAGCCAGGAAGTGAAGGGGAGGTGGGGCAGGGGACCCAGGGTACCCTCCACTGGCACACCCCTCCTCCACTAGGGCCCACCTCCCAAAGGCTCCTCCACCTCCCAACAGGCTGGGCAGTAAGCCTTCAACAGGGAGGTGCTTTGGGGAGCATCAAACTCCAAACCATAGGCCCAGTCTTGCGGGCAGGCCCAGGAAATGCTTCTCAGGAGGTCATAGTCTCTGAGCTAAACCAGGAGAGTAAGAAAGACTCGGCCCAGCAACTGAGAGCCCCAGAAGGGAAGAGAGGCCCACAGAGGGGGAGCTAATGGGAGAAAGAACCAGGCCTCAGGGACTCCACCTAGCCTCCTAAGACCCAGGGGCAGAGTTGGCCAAGAGTCATTGCAAGAGGTAAGGCCACCACATGCCACGTTCTGGAGTCTGGGCCTTTTCCTGGGAGGACAGTCACCAGCTGTTCAGACTGGACACCTGTGGGAAATGTGTCATCTGTGTGGAAGCATCACAGCACGGACTCACACAATCTGAACAGCGTGGGAGGACCACTCCACGCGGCCTCTCCATGGGAGTGAGAAGTAAGATAAACAGAAAATGTGTGAGGCCACTGCTAACAAAACACTCCAATAGTTTTTTAGAGAAGACTTTATTACAAGTGAGAGCACATTTGAAATAATGATAAAAATATAATAAATTCATAATACAGTCACATAGTTATTCAATAACATTATCCAGTGTTACCTACTGTATGTAATTGTGTTGCAATCCTCTCGGGACTGACAACACAATATGCTTATTTACACCAGCATCACCATCTGAGGAGTGCCTTGCTCTATGGTGTTACCGTGACTACACCATCCTTAGGCCATAAGACTTTGACAGCTCCATGGGACCACCCTTGTGTAGGTAGTGCATCGTTGACCAAAACACAGCCCCGCCACACATGGCTCTTCTTGGAAGTGATAAAAGGTGTGGAAGTAGTGATTGGTGATAAAATAATTAGATTTGCATTTTAAGCAAAGCAATCCAGAATCTGTACTAGAAGAAAGGTAGATGGGAATCAGACCAGATGAGGTACCGCTGAACAACACAGGTAAGAGATAAAGTCGACGGATGGGTGGAATCAGAGGTGGATGGTCCAAGAACAACGTGGGAAGCCAGAAACAACTGGATTGGTTAATTCATTAAACAGATGGGGGCGGGGGAAGGAGTCAAAGATTTCCAAGGTAAAAACAAGGGCTTAGGAGCGGAGTGAGTGGTGGGATGGGTTTCTTAGGAAAAGTTTATGGTTTTAGACGTCAAGTTTGGGATAGCTGAGGGACACAAGGTGCAGAGCTTGGACCTTATGAGTCTGGAGCGAGAAAGGGTGAGTAGGAGAAGGGGTAGAAATCAAGGGCACAGGAGGACGGTGATAAGGCTGGAGAGCATGAGGTGGAGCAGGACGCCAGGGGAGCCTGTGGAGGGAGAGAGGAGAAGGAGGCAGAGGTGAAACCAGGAAAAGCAGAGGAGCCAAGAGACAGCCCGGGAGTGACGCCTGCCAAGACTGAATGAGTGAAATGTCTGACTTGGGATGTCACCTACCTCTCACCCCTGAACTGGAGCAGGAAGGAGACACTGGATCAGGTGAGGACCTCCTCCGCTGGGCCACCAGGCTTGCCCTAGTCCTGCCGGCCTGGAGCCCATACAAGGAACAAGGTTTCCGCTCGTTCACATTTTCTAAGGGAATATTTTTATTTTCGTCAACCTCAACAGTGACATCATGATCTTTACATTCCCAGGGAGGCCATCTAATCCCTTTTCTGAGCCATTTGTTATGGCTCTGTAAAAGATTCAAACCCCCCAAGATAACCTTTCTAAGGAAAAATCCTTCCCGTGTTTCTTGGGAGTATCCATTCAGGAAGTTTGGTTTAAGTGCTTTTCATTTCCTTCCTTGGTATTGATTGCTTTGCAGGCAGGAGGGGGATTTGGTTGATTTGTTCTCCATCAAGATCGGGCCACAAAGATTAAAATGTTTACGTCACCTCCAGAAATAATGCTGATGGTTGGCATGGGGCAGGGGGACTCTCTAGAGGAAGCAGTGATAAGGAAAACTGGGGTATCAGCCCGTCTACAAAGCAGTAATGTGTTTGTCAGCCCTTTAAGTGTCTCCTGAATAATTAGGTCCTCATGCCACTTTTTGCAGCAATATACCTGCGATGGAAAATGAACAAAGCCATATAAAATGTCAGATTGGCCGGATTCTCATTTTCCAGCATGCGGAAATAAAAAGTAAGCTGATTCTTCGGTGGTCCTCCAATTTTACATCCCTGAGTCAGGTCAGAGCTATTTTTGAAACACGAAATTGATCAGGTGTTGCCTTGCTTCAAATGCCTTAATGGTTCCTTTAAACCACAGGGTGGGGGCGTAGCCACTTGCTGAGATAATGACAGCAACAACACCAGCTTCAGCAATCGCCAGTGATGCACGCTGCGGACGAGGATTCTGAATTTGTAACCTGAACTGCCTCCTACGTAAACATTTCAAGGACCTGGTGAGAATTTATAGAGGAAGGATCTAAGCTCACTGCTGGGCATATCCCAATAAGCTCAGGGAGGGATGTTCAGCATTGCCAGTCATCAGAGAGATGTACCTCAAAAGCACTGCCATGCCATCTAGCATCTCTTAGGATGGCTCCAGTAAGAAGAAAACTGCACGTCCTGGTGAAGATGGTGAGAAACCGGAACGCTGGTACACCATCGGTGGAAAGGGACAATGTCCCTAGGAGATGGTTGCTCAGTAGGTTAATGCTGGATTACCTTTAGATCCAACAAGCTCACTGCTGGGCATATCCCCCAAGGAACTGAAGCCAGGGTCTCAAAGAGACATTTGTGCACCCTTTGTTTGGAGCAGCCTTATTCACAGTAGCTAAAATGTGGAGGCAACCACTTGCCATTAATGGAGTGGCCAGACAAAACGCAGTGTAAACACGAAATGGAAGATCACTCAGCCTTTAAAAAGAAGGAATCCTGACACATGCTACCCTATGGGTAGACCTGGAGGACATCATGCCAAGAGAAATAAGCTCTTATATGAAGTACTTAGAACAGTCATCCCAGAGGGAGAAAGAGAATGGTGGGTCCAGGGGCTGGAGAGGGGAGAGGGAGGAGCTGTTGGCTCACAGGTAGGGAGTTTGAGTTTTACAGATGAAACAAGTTCTGGAGATGAATGGGAACACTGGTGGTAGCTGTGCTGGATGATGAATGTGTTTGATGCCACTGAGCTGCACCTCAAAAGGGGTTAATATGGGACTAAAAAGGGTTAACAGGGGTTAATATAATTTTATGTTACTTAGCCATAATTTTATTCTTTGATACCAAAGATTGAACCGAGGGGTGCTTAACCACCAAGCCACATCCCCGGACCTTTTTTTTTTTTTTTTTTTTAATATTTTATTTAGGAGCAGGGTCTTGCTGATTTACTTAGTGTCTCGCTGAGTTTCTGAGACTGGATTTGAACTCATGATCCTCTTGCCTCAGCATCTCAAGCCGCTGGGATTATATGGTGTAGCACCGCACCCGGCTCTAACCATGATTTTTAAAGTTGAACAGAAACATTCTATAGGGCTTTTTGGAACCCCATCCTAGGAGTCATGAGTCACTCCACCGTTCAGGCAAGAGCACAGAGGCCCACAGTCAGTCTGTCGGAATCTAAGGCTCTCGGATGCTCCAAGAATGAGCTTCAACAATCCCTCCAGCATCTTCTCCCACTACTGCAGCTGCTGTGTTTATAACTGTACCAACACTCCAGTGTGGCTGGGTTCTTCCCGAAAAATAATAATAAATAAAAGCAACACCAGCCAACACTACCCTGCTTCCCCCTGACTATGTCTTGCCCCCGCTACCTTTTCTTATGCCAAGGGAGGATTCCCTTCTTCTTTATGTTCATGGAGCAGCCATGGAGACCCAAGCACTCTGCTGGCCTTCTCCTCTCCTTTCCACCAGCCAGCCACCCAGAGTTCCCTCTGTACCCTTAGAACAACTGTCTTTGCAAAGTAAGAACCTCATTGACCTAACGTGACAGGCAGAGCCACTGAGGCTTGGTCAAGTCAACTACTCACCTGAAAGGAACAATTGGTGCCTGAGTCCCTATTCTACGCCTGGATTTCCCAGCCTCTTTATCACTGTAATTTGCATAATTATTCTGTGAAAGATGGTGACAAGCGTGTTAAAATCTCCAGCTACTCTTGTCTGCCACTTGATGTCTTGGCATATTTCTACATATAGAGGATTTACTTCATATATATCCTGATTATATATTTTTGAAATATACTATTTGACATATTTGTGGATTATATTTATTTTTTAAAAAAAAAGATTTTTTTATATCCAATTTAATGGCCTTTCTTTGGAAATTGTGATGTTGGTATAGTAACCATTGCATTTTTATTACATTGGGTTGATACATTTTTCTATAATCTTTTTACCTTCAGCCCCTGAGTCAATAAATTTTGTCTATATCTGACAAATAATGTACTTGTGTTTTATTTCTGACCTAGTCTAAGGATCTATGAGCTATCTTTCCTTTTCTTTCCTCACATATGCATCACATATGATTTTGTTAGCAAAGTATTAATACTTTTTAAATATAAGCATCTACTTTTGTCTTTGAATGAGGTCAGGACTAGCCTGGCTGGCGTTTACCCACAAAGGAACAGGGGAAGTTTCTCTAGTTCTCCAAGCTATCCCTTCAGCTGTATTGGAATTCTCCATGCAGTGCCTGGACAGCGGGTAATGTCCACCTGCTTAAATGTTTCTGATCCACGAAGGAGCGGTGTGAAAGAGAGAATGGATGCCAGGGACAGTCCCAGCAATTTTATCTTGCAAGGCTGCTTCTCCATCTTCACTTAAAATACTGTAGCGGGAAGGTTTTAATGTCTTGTTTCTCTTCAACCCAGCCTCCACCTAGGAAGGGATGGAGAGAGAGGGGGCAGGAGGGGAAGTGACAGAGAGTCAAGTTACTTTCTGTGACTTGACTGGTGCCATCAGCAGGGAGCACTGCAGTGTCCCAAAAGGGTCCCTCCGGCTAGAGCCTGAGCTCTGGAATATTCTGGAAGGAGCTGGGTCAGAAGAAATCCCAGAAGTCCTGTGTAGTTTGGCAGCCTCGCCTAGAACCTGGAAGTGCAGCCTGGCTGGGTAGGAAAGCTGCTGCACCCAGAGCAGCTCTTCTCCTCTCTCCCCGCCCCCGCCCCACCCACACCCCCAGCCTTTTCCCTTTCTCCCACGCTCTACCCACAACTCTGTGTTTGGAGTCTGTTTTGACTCCAGGCGACTTTCCAGGGCTTCCCATGGAGGAGAGTGTGAGTTCGACCTCCTCCGGCTGCCTTCACACGGGTCCCCCAGGCTGAGAACCTGCAGACGCTTTTGCACCTTGAGGCAATGAACTGCGCCCCTTCTTACTGCACCACAGGTTCTGGTTGCCTTGCATTTTTACATTTCTTTCCTCATTTCAGACAATTCTGGCAGGAGGAGAGGGAGAGGCTGCTGAATCTTGTGCTCCCATGGCCAGCCTTTCTGGAACCCGCCAGCATGTCCCTTTGACTCAGGGAGCCAATGCCAGATTGAGTAGATCTGACCTGACCGTCCTGCTGACGGAGACGCTGGTCTTCCTGGCCATTGGGAGGGGGGTGTTACGCTGAAGGACAGGGCTGCTGACATGTACTTTTATTTAATAAGTATTTTTGAACTTGATTTAATTGCCCATAGCATCACCCTCTCAGAGAGGCAGGGATCAGAGGCCCCTGAGACGGAACATTTATCACAAGATGTCGGAAATCTGATTAGAATAGAACATGGATTTTTCTCTGGAAACTCTTTTCTGCTTCGCTGGAAGTGGACATCTGTCAGTCTCTTCTCAGGCTTCCCTTTTCTAAGAGCTGTTTATTTTATAGTTTCTTCTGTTTCTCACTTATTAGGATGATCACAACTTCTGAGCTCTTCATGTGCCAAACCAGAAACTAGAAATGTAAACTCGCCTTGTGCTAATATCTGCCCCAGAGCTACCTGACATGTGGAAAGTGGGGGCAGGACAGAGTGGAGCCACCTCCCAGACCAGCGCTTCTCAAGCTGTGGGTGCTGCGGGACTGTCCCCCGAGTCCACCACAGGGCGAGAATTCTGCAAAACACAATAACATGAAGGATCAGAAAAATTTATAAACAGATCTGCAAAATGCAACCTCATTCTTTATTAGTACTACATTCGATAGATGTAATATCTACCCTGTAATATCTAAAAGTTTCTAAAAGATTATTTGCAATTTCTGTAATCATCTCCTTGCTTTTTTCAAATCTGTGTCAATTGTGGGAATAATAAGATTTTTAAATGTGAGTAGATGCAGATGACCTCTCCTCTAGTTCTTATGTCACCCTGAGCTCAAACATTCCAAAATATAGGGGGCTGGGGTTGTGGCTCAGTGGTAGAGCACTTGCCTAGCATGTGTGAGGCACTGGGTTCGATTCTCAGCACCACATAAAAATTAATAAATGACAGCAGAATAAAATAGACATTATTATTGCTGTGGGTATATACATGACTTCATAACCAATGTAATTCTGCAACCTGTACACTCAGAAAAATGAGAAATTATATCCCATCTGATTCAAATGTATGATATGTCAAGATCACTGTACTGTCATGTGTAACTAATTAAAACAAATAAAAAAAGAAAGAAGACAAAGAATTAAAAAATTAATAAATGAAAAAAGTATTGCGCCCATGTACAACTAAAAATATGTTTTTTAAAAAAAAGAACTCCAGAATATATATAGCTGATTCTCACTATTTGTTGAAATGATGGTCTATAAAGTTGTCACCAATACAGAATTAGCAAACACTCAATTATTGCTTTTAGGGGAAATAGAGTTCTTCTATTTATTTATTTATTTATTTAGTGCACCTCTAGTAATAACATTTGAATTTACTGATCGATAAACAACCTTGCTTATTTTAAATATTTAAATAATTTATTAAATATTTTATTATTTAAATAAACAACCTTGTTTATTTTAAAAGACGCCTATTTAACATGTGTTGTTGACTCGCTAATATTGCATCCATGGCGATAGCACTGTATTTCACACCTGAATGAAGCAAACCCGACAGGTATCTGCTCCCCAGAAGGCACGTCCCAGCGTTAGCACATGAGGAACGCAGAACAGCACTTCAGCACTGCAGCTGGGGACCATTTTAAACAAAGGCATCACCAAGAAAAAGCACGAACAGGCAAAAAAATGAAGCCCCAGTTAGGGCTGGAGGAAGAGAAGGGCTTGAGCAGGAGGCCAAGGCCAGGGCCTCTGACCTCAGCTGACAGCACGGCGCTGGGCAGCCCAAAGCTTCCACCTGTCCACACTGGCCGTGAACCACTCTGAGACTCGGCGTTCATCTGAGGATCAATAAATGTTAGTGAAAAAGAAAGTTCACAAATGTGGACTCCACCAGGAATGAGAACTGACGTGTGTGTGTGTGTGTGTGTGTGTGTGAGTGTGTGTGAGTGTGTGTGAGTGGGTGTGTGAGTGTGTGTGTGGTGTGTGTGTGTGTGTGAGTGTGTGTGTGGTGTGCGCACGCGCATGTGTGCTACTCGATATCTCCCCTTGGAAGTCTGAGACTCTCAACCATGTCCAAAACAAAGTTCTAACTGTCCCCCACAAAATCTGTTCCTTCGAGTTTCTTTTCCTCTCACCTCAAACATCTCCACACCTGGGTCATTTTTCACACACCCTGGACGGCTGAATTGCAAAGGCTTCCCTTGCAGCCTACGCCCGATGAAGCAGACAGAATGCTTTTTAGGGAACGTATTACATTTTAGGTTTCCAAAGCACTTTTTTGTTTGTTTTTTCATTTTAATGTTTCTTAACTCAAGGTAAGAATCATCAACAAAAAGGAAGCCCCGGGGTCAGACATGAAATGGTAACTTTTGCATTACAGATCTTAAAATTCAAGGCATCTTAGACGCAAGAAAAGACAGTAGGATGAATGTTGCCACTTCTCTACTCAAAAGCCCCAGTAGCTGCCCCCTTGATCAGCGTATGGCTGGGGCCTCCATGTCCTCCCTGACTCCCCGCCCCTGCTTCTCCAAGTTGACCTGCTAACTGCTCTCCCTCTTGCCCACTGGTCTCCATCCACGCTGGTCTCTCTGGTCCTCAAACAAGACAGCTTTGCTCCTGCTGCCAGGTCTTGGCCCTTGCTGTTCCCCCTTGCTCTCGTGTCCCGTAGCTGTTCCTCACTCCTTGTCTTTCCTCAGGTGCCACCTGGTAGTGACGGCTTCCCTCTGACACTCTTATCTGCTTTATTTCTCAACCCAGGACTTCAAGCTCAGGGACGCGACATAGACATCTATTCCTCCAGTGGCTTGACTACATGCGGTTTCGAATCTGAGCAGTGATTTCCAGAGTGATTCAGAAAAGGTGGACATCGACGACTTAAAATTCTATTGTGGATGAAGCTTTATAAGCTGAGTGCCTCTCTCTCCCAGCTCCTCAAAGCCTATGATTTAGGAAACTGAGTAAAGTTGTGCAGGGAATAGAGAACCACCCCCAGCGCCATAGACAGGCACACTTGAGGGTGCGTTCCGACAGTGCTGGACTTCACTGCACTGGGCATCGCTGTTGCCTGTATGACGAGATATAGTTACTAACTTCATTCCTCATGGCTTCTCCTCTGTCCCCACGCTAAATGAGATGGCTCCTTGTTCATGTTCCTCAACTTGATGCTGAGGGGCCCTCAACTCCTCAGCTACAAGCTTTCTTTCTGTTTCTCCGTTCAGTGGCCCTCAAGCCATCCCTCCTCTCCACTTCTATTAACAATGGCGCCCTCATTAGCAAGCGTCCTCACTGTCTCCCCCACCTGCACTAAGCCCACCTTTACCTTGTCCCTATAAACATCCCCCAGACGATTTCTGTTGAAGTTGGAGTCATTACACATTTGAGCTTTGACCTAAATTATTGCTTGGACAAGGCAATGACTACCATACATTGTGACACTGATTTTGTTGTTGAATTATTCAAATAATTTACCTTTATTTAACTTGCCACCTACTTTACTGTTCTTGGAACACAGGTGGACCTTACCTGTACTGGGCTTTCATTAAATGTGTATTGCTATAAGAATCCTAGCAACTGCTTGAAAGACAAGCTGATTTGGTTAGAATACTAAACGACATTCCATCACATCAAGTTTGTACCACCTGACTTTTTAACTGCTTACTTTGTCTGGTTTCTCCAAATTGTTAACTGGAGAAGAGGCTCACCCAAGGAAATTTTATGTTAAAGCTAGACTTTGTCAAAAAACAACCATGATAGCTCCACTGTGATGAAGTTCTCTCTCAGAGTCATACTGTGGCTATCACCTCTTTGCCACGTTGACATGAGGTAGGAAAACAGTATCAAAAGGATTAAAGGCTTTTTTTGGAGACTAATGATTTCAGAAACCAAAGGCCAAGTAGTTAAAGCAGATGACTCTAAAACACAGGAGATGTTTGTTTATATTCAGTTTTGAATATATGCAAAAGAGAGTAGTTATACTTGGGAATTGTTATGAGTTAACTAAGTATAAGTCATGTCAAACTAATTGCATTTTCTTTTGTGCGCGTGCGTGTGTGTGTGTGTGTGTGTGTGTGTGTGGTGCTGGGGATTGAACCCAGGGCCTTGTGCATGTGAAGCAAGCGCTCTACCAACTGAGCTATATCCCCAGCCCTGCACTTTCACTGAACCTCTACACTGTAAAATTATGGAAATTTCATCAGTAAAATTTAAAAAATATGTCTTTTAATCTGGGCATTCTGGTACCCACCTATAATCCCAGCTACTCAGGAAGCTGAGGCAGAAGAATTGCAAGTTCCAGCCCAGCTTGGGCAACTGAGGAAGACGCTGGCTCAAATTAAAGGTTTTAAAAGGGCTGGTGATGTAGCTCAGGGGTGGAGTGTTTGCCTAACTTTGAAAGGTCCTGGATTCAATTGCTGGTTCTGTGTTAAAAATAAAACAATCAAGCATTGTCATATTCCTTCATGATTTCTTTGTGTAGAAAGCAGAAATACATGCAGTATACTGAAGTTTTATCATATGCATAACTAATTTACTCAGACTCAACACTAGGCAAAAAATAAACAGATTTAATAGTGACAGGTAGACAGAAGTATGCACAACACTTCTTAATGGCCTTACTATCTATCACATATTTGGCTACCTATTTCTGTTTGCAAGTTTATACACAAATTCACACACACACACACACACACACACACACACACATATACACACATATATATATATACACACATATACACAAGAATACATACATAGGGATTTGCATATAATATACATAATATTAATATAATATAAATTTGTAGGCTATATATATTATTGTTATTTCATTTTATTTAAAAACTAGTCAAGAATATTTTAATTACATACAAAATCCTACTACAGTTCATAAAAGGCTCCCATGTCTGTCAGAGGACAATTCTCTCTGCAGCTGGCATTTCCGCATGCTCTCAGCCTCCTGAGCCAAGGCATTTGTCTCTTTGCAGTCAATTTAGCGATGGTCGTATAAGGAGACATTTCAGACTCAAAAAGCCTCACTTCTCTCCCTAAAATAGGTTTGTTCATAAAAACAATGTCTCTGAAGGGGGTGATCGGCATACCCACCCAAAGTCCCTCATCAAGTTGGGAGGGTCCCCCACTGGGTGCTGCCCAGGTATGATGGTCATTGGGCGCAGCACTGCACCTTGGCCTATTCCACATCACCCTCAATGGGATCAAAGAGGCAAAGAGGGCTGGGGCACACTCGAAGCTCATGCTGCCTACTGTGCCAGGGACATAGGCCATTCAGATCTCGAGGGCTTACTGTCTCCTTGCCAACAGAATCTACAGAAGCCTGGCAGCTGCCTGCTGCGTGGGGGTGCCCGGCCACTCGACGATCTGTAGTCAGACCAGCTGTGGAGTATTATTACCTCATCACAGCTAACCAGAACGCGGCTCTTCACTACTCTGCATTTGTCCTGCAACATTTTAGCAAGAACATGAATTATTATTTAAAAAAAAGAAAAATATTAGAGTTAGTGAATGATAAAAAATGAAGATGAGAATTAACATCTGGATAACAAAATCAAAAAGAACTTGGCAGATGAGAAGTGTGGTCCAAAATTAGCAAGGTGAGTATACATAGAACTATAGATAAGTTCTAAACTTTATTTTAAAACATAGCTGCCGGGAACAGAATAAAAGAAGTTCAAATTAGCAAGTCCTATGAATAATAGAAAGATATAAATATCTAGGGGATCTTTATTTCCAAACATAAGAGACTACATTAATCAAGAATTTCTCTCCTGCCAGAAACAATTAGAATATTGGACAAAGCATAGAAAGTGACCATTTTCAGATATTAGACAAGGGACAGAGCATGACCACAACCTGAAAAAAAAAGAGAAAACATTTCCTGCTTAAGGTAATGATAAATGTAGGGGGAGGAAAGGGAAAATGGAGCCCAGGCATCTGTAATTATGAGGACAATGCTTAAGAAGAGGTCATTACAGAGAGCTCTAGAAATCTGCATGAGGATCCTCTAGAGCCTTTGGTTGATAATCATTCTACAAATGTGTGAGGAAAACTCAATGAGGATAGACCAGAGTAACTTTCAAGGGAAAAACTAACAATTTCCAAGGTTACTTAAGCTCACTGTAGCAGGTCTGGATAGATCTTGTTGAACATACAGACTTCTCAGTGTAGATCCTAGAAGGTCCAACCTCACATTTTAAAAACTGGAACTAAATTAGCTCTAGAACAATGACTGTTCCACATTTACCCTAAAAGAGATTTAAAAATAAATCTCAAAAGGATCAAGCTAATGCATGTGTAATTTAACTGCTACAACAAAATAGAAGCCCAATATTCTTTAAAGGAGCACAACAAAATCCAGCACTTAACATAAAATATGCAGAAGCCACTCAAAAATTATTATGTACCCAGAAAGCAGGAAATGTGCTTCACAGTCAATAAAAACAGACCCAGAAATGACATAGATGATGGAATAGGCAGAAGTGAACATTAAAACTGTAGTTATAGTAATTATAAAGATGTTCCATATACTCAATGGTGTAAAAATTATATATAAATATTGTAAGATAAACATGGGAGATGCAGAAAGTTTCAAGTCAAGTCTATATTGATAAAAATAAAAGCTCTAAAATGTAAATACACTAGAAATAATTTGCAAACAATTAAACACTTCCTCGGCTTATACCCAAAGGACTTAAAATCAGCATATTACAGTGATGCAGCCACATCAATGTTCATAACAGATCAACTCACAATAGCTAAACTATGGAACCAACTTAGGTACCCTGAAGCAGATGAATGGACAAAGAAAATGTGATGTCAAATAATAGAGACTATCCAAATGGCAGCACAGTCAGAAAAAAAGACTTTAAAAATGAATATTTTTTGTGATCTGCAGGACAATATCAATTGTTTATATATGTGGGATTACAGTCCTAAAAAAAAGGAGACAAAAAATATTGAAAGAATAGCCAAATTTTTTCTGAATTTGATGAAAACTGTAAACTAACAGTTTCAAGAAGCTCAACAAACCCTGAACAGAAAAAAAAATGTTAACAAAAACATTTAAAAATCATACCAATAATATGAAACTGCTAAATCCCAGTGATGAAGAATACCTTAGAAGAAGGTAGAGGGAGATAAGTTATGTTAGACACTCCAAAAAAAAAAAGAGAGAGAGAGAGAAAACTTAAAAACTTAAAAATGCCACCAAATATTCTGTCAAATACTACAGAAACCAGAAGATAGCCAGTAGTTTTAAAGTTCTAAGAGAAAAAAAAATGTTACCTAGAAACATAAAATATTGATTAACATATTGATGAAATTAAGTACCAGCAAACTTGTAATGTAAGAAATGTTAAGGGAAATATGATTCGGTGGAAATTTTATCTCCATAAAGAAATGAAGAATCCTGAAAATGACATCTATGTGACAAGTAGAAAATACACCTTTCTAACTCGAAATTTTACTCAAAAACTGCTTAAAGTAAAATAATAGCTATGTATTATAAGCTAATAATGAATTGAAGTAAAATGCACAATGTGTTTGGGCTGTTATGTCACCGGGGCTTAAAATTACCTAGATTGAAACTTACTCCGAAGAAGGGGAAAAATCAGGATGGGCTCTTAGGATTGTGCTCACTTAAAATCCGAGAGAACTTTCAGTTCTTAGTTCACAGAGGTCAGGAGGCAGAGTGTGGAGTTTGAGAAGGTGAAGACATGTTGAAACTGAGAGGCAGAGCACCCGAGGGGAATGGGTGGCTTACAGAGAGAGCTCGGAGGTCAGGGGGAGCTCCCAAGTCTGCGCCTGGGTACAGATCTGTGAATGAACAGGTTGAAGAACCACCAGAAGGGAGTCAGGCAGAACAATTCCAGGGAGTCACACAGGGAGGGGAAGCACCTGAAGTCCTGTCACCCCGCGTGGAAAGAGCTGCCAGAGCTGAACTTCGTCTATGTTAAAGAGCACACCCTTCCACCCTGGCAAAGCTTCAGAACAAGGCTCAAAAGCCTCCAGTTGCTTCTAAGCAACTTAACTCTGCTACCTTACAGGAAAATCAAGAGCTCTTACAGAAATGATAAAACCTAGCAACCAATCATGTAAAATCCACAAGGTTCAACAATCAATAAAAAAATTATGAGAAAAGTGAAAATGTAGAATCCATAACTAGGAGAAAATACATCCACAGAGAATTCACAATGACACAGATGGATATAGGGAAACAGAGTAAAGTAGCAATCATACTACCCAAATCTCAGCAATGTCGGCCTGTAGACATAGACTCAATCATTCCAAGTTTACCTAGAAAGGCAAGGGAATTAGAACAGCTGAAACAATTTTGGAAAAGAACAAAGTGCAAAAAAAATAAATCATTCTATTCCATTTCAAGATACCATATAGCTACAGTTATCAAGATTTGTGGTATTTATGAAGCTGTAGACACAAAGAAAAGGAAACACGAAAAGAGAACTCAGACATAGACCATCCAAATATAACCCAGTGCATTTTGACAAAGGAGCAAAAAAGCAAGTCAGCAAGGAAGGGTGGCACTGTCAACAGATGGTGCTGGAGCAGTTGACTATCCATCGCAAAAATAGTAGCCATTGAAACTTCAAATCTCACCTAGATATTAACTCAAAATGAATCTCAGGTGTCAATATAAAACACCAAACTATAAAAAATTTTAGAAGAAAACATGACCAAAAAAAATCTTTGGGAGATAAATTTTTATTAAAAATAAATAAATACTTAGGCATGACATCAGAAGCTTGATCCATGAAAGAGAAACAATCACTAAAACGGACTTCATCCAAATTAACTTTTGCTGTGAGGCAAACCTCGTGAAGATAATGAGGTGACAAGGCGCAGAATCAAAGAGGACCTTTGCAAGCCACATTTCTGACTAAGGACCCACATCTACAATATATTCTTGAAATTTTAAAAACTGAACAGGAAGGGGAAAAAAGCACATTTTGGTTAGAAAATAGGAAGTGGAATTAGACATTTCACTGAGAGAACATGGAGATGGAAAATAAGAACATGAAAGATGTTCGGTTCCATTCATTACAGAAATGCAAATCAAGACTACACAAAGATAAGGCAAAGAATGTGTATACATGTCCTCCTACCCTCCCATGAGCATGGTATAGCCACTCCTCAAAACAACTCGACAGTTTCTTGAAAGTAACTGATAGTAATTACCATGTGATCCAAGAAAATGTGCATTTTCAATAAAGCCTATATGAAACCACCAAAATGCCCTGCAATACGCTAAATAAAACATATAAAATGGCAAAAATGGTAAATTTCATGTTATGTACCTTCTACTATAATAAAAATGAGAAAAAGACATTATTTCAGACAAATTCTGAAAAAAAAATCAACAAAATTGATGCAAGAAAGAAATATTAAAGAAAATCCTTAAGGCAGATGGAAAATATTAACAGTTGGATATTTGGTCTACACAAAGTCATGAGGAGCACTCCCAAAAGTAAACATTTGGGTAAACATAAAAGACTTTTGATCATTTTCAATCTCTGTAAAAGATATCTGACTGTTTAAAATAAAAATATTGGCAGTGTGTTTCATGGTTTAGAGCACATGCAGAAGTCAAATATCTGACAGGAGGGAAGAATGGGATGTATTCTGTTTTACATTTTGTGATGCCATATGTGAAGGGAAATACTGCTCCTGGAATGTTAAACCCTAACTTTGAAATGAAACTAAAGACAAATGCCAAAAAAAAAATTGAACAACAAAATGCAGATTATAAAACAATTCTTTGTTTAAAAAAAAAACTCAATCCAAAAGAAAGAGATGAAGGAACAAACAGTAGATGGGGGAGGTGTGAAGGGGGGATAGACCAAAAAAAAAAAAAGGCAAGATGGTAAATTTAAACTAGGACGTGTCAATAATTACACTAAACATACCTCATTTCAGCTCAGGTCTTCCCAGAAACAGATGCCAAGGTGGGCCCTGGTGCCTCGGAGATGCAATGGGGGAAATGCTCACTGTGTAGCGCAGGGAGACAGCCAAAGGAGGCTGGGGGAGTCTCTTGACCACTGTGTAGTTCGAGCATCTGTGGAAGCAGAGAAAGAAGAAAGGAGAGTTGAATAAGAACATCCTCCGTCTCAGAAGGCCCCAGCCAGCCTAGTGGAAGCTACTGATCAAAGGCTGCCCTTTAAAGGCAGACATTTCCCAGACTTCATAACCCCATCATGCTGGGAATGACCAAGGGAGCACCGTCATGGCAAGCACCGTGTTGTGACTGACATGGAGGCTTGCTTGAAGACACACTGAGCAGTGGTCCATCCTTGCTCTGCACAGGTGCTCACCTCCACCCCCATCCCAGGGTGCCACTGACCTCTTCTCCTTAGGGCCACCTCAGTGAGAGAGACCACAGCCCCTGTTGTCACAGCTGGTCTGAGCCACAGTTGGTACTCATCATCTCCCTCCTCCTCCATCCCTCTAAATTTCTTTCCCCTCAGCTAATGCCTGGGCAGGTCTTGGGACCGCTCCTGGTGGTGTAGACCAAACTTTCATTGTTAAAGATGTGAGTCCATGCTCACAACAGCATCCCCTGGACTTGCTGCACATGTCCGTTCACAGTGACGACTGGACAGAGGAGCACTAAGAGGGGACCACCAGGTACCACAAACACTCCTTCCTACTCCCTGTGTGAAAGCAGATCTGCCCCTCCTTGCTTCAGGGTCAGTCCCTCCTGCCATCTGATTGCTCTTCTCCCACGCTGCTCTGCATGTACCCCAGCAGCACAGATAGGTCACATATTCAATGAGACCTGAGTCCTCTAGCAAGAGCATGCCTGCTTTGGATGCCAACATCTGCAATCTTGGAGATCCCATAGTTGCAGAGGTGAGAAGCACAATCTTGTAGATCCCAATAGAACATTATATTCCATTCCACTTCCTGTAAACTGCTAATAAAATAATAATAATAATAATAATAATAATAATAATAATAATAATTGAAACTATTAGTTTAAAGAGAGAGAGAAATAATCCGGTTGTGTGGCTCTTCTGATGGAAATTTTGGTCAATTTCCATGAGATTCATAATCCTAGCCAAAGATTTCTATGAGGCCAACAAAGCCTTCGCCCCACCATCCGAAGCCAACTGCTACTCATCTCCTGATCACCACTTTGCTCCAGGCGGGCTTCTGGCTTAGGATTTTTGCACTGGCTCTTTCCACTCCCTGACATTCCCTTCCTGTGGGTATCCCCATAGCTAATTCCCCCATCTTCAGGTCATTGCTCTGAACAATACACAGAGCCCCTGCTGTGGTTTGGGTGTGAGGTTTCCCCAAAAGCTCACGTGTGAGACAGTGCAAGAAGGTTCAGAGAAGAAATGATTGGGTTGTAAGACTCTTAACTCAATCAGTGAATTAATCCCCTAATATAGATTAACTGAGTGGTCACTGAAGGTTGGTAAGATGTGGCTGGAGGAGGTGGGACATTGGAGGCATGGCTTGGGGTATATAATGGTATCTGGTAAGTGAAGTCTCTCTCTGCTCTCTGATCATCATGTGAGCTGCTTCCCTTCACCACACTCTTCCACCATGCTGTTCTGCCTCACCTTGAGCCCCAAGGAATGGAGCCAGCCTTCTATGGACCAAGACCTCTGAAACTGTGAGCCCTCAAATAAACTCTTCCTCCTCTACAATTGTTCTGGTTGGGTCTTTTAGTCACAGCAGCAAAAAAGCTGACTAAAACAGCCCTCAAAAAGGAAAACAGCCCAATTATAAAGAAAATGGCAAATGATTTGAATAAGCTTTTCCTAAATTGGAATTCCATATGGCTTCTTTAAAAAAAAAAAAAAGATATGATCAACTAATTAGGTAGGCAATGAAATCCAAACTAAGACCACAATGAAAAACCATTATGTAGCCCTTGGGTTGGCAAAAATTACATTATTTCTGACAGCTACAAGTGTTGGTGAGAAATTGGAACTCTCCCAGAGTCAAAAATGGTGCAAATACTTTAAAAATGTTTCCGTATTATCCAGTAAAGTTGAAAGCATACAGGCCCTGTGGTTGGATCATTCTCCCCTAAATATATACTCTGTAGGAATGCTAGTATGCAGCCAGAAGAGAGCAGCAGCATTCAAAATAGCCCCAAAATGGAAATGATCCAAAGGGCATCAGGGTAGAATCAATACAGATATTATTACGTATGTATATAATATTAAACTGCATGTCCATAAAAATACATAAACTATAAATACACCAACAACACAGATGTCACAAATACTCTATCAAGTGAAAGAAGCAATCGCAAAAGTAAAAGTCTGTGTAATTTTCTTGTGTAAGTTTCGAAAACCAACACCATCCAACTGAACTCCTTAGGGGTCACACTATCAGAAAGATAAATTACCGCGACAGGTAGAGTTGATAAACACATTGCATCTGGTGGGGAGGATTCTGCCCTGGCTAGGGGGACTGGCAACAGCAAGTTTCTCCTTGGTCAGGGTGACTTATGGATGTTTGCTTTGCAATTGTGTTTTAAACTGTACATATGGTTTATACCCTCTTCTGTATGGTATAATATATTCCACAAGGAGAAAAACAAACCGTTCCCAAAAAGGCAAATTAATGGTGGCTCTAAATCCATAGCCATTTTTATGAATGTAAGATGCAGTTACAGAATTAATAAAACACCTTGATTACTTTTTTCTACACATTTCTTGAGGCTTTGGCTTACTTTAAGTACTAATTATCTACTGTGTGTGTTGCTGCCTATGCATTTTAATAGCTATTCACTGATTTAGTCTGACCTTCTGCTTAGTAATTTTGAATAGTCAGCAGGAGGTATTAAATTGCATCAAGACATAATGCATTATGTAATTTTGTAAAAGAAAATATGATGCTAGGGCTTGCAAAGCAAGAAAATGTAAATGAGACCCTTTGGATATAAGACATGCCTTTAATTGGAACAGAAATGTCACACAATTGAAGTACAATGGTCTTGGGAGAGAAAAGATTAAGAACATCTTGCTTTCTTCCCACTTCTATGATTAGCTGAAAACCCTTTCATCATTTTTTCACTGTTGGATTTCAGTTCTGAGCAGGGCTAGTACACAATTTGGCATATTCAATTCAGAAAGAGTGCTGCCAAGGTTATTTCCCAACCACATAGGGTTCAATAGCTTGAGAAATCAACTAAAGGCTAAGTCAGGATTTGAAAGCAGGTTTCTCTAATTTCAGAATTTTTTTGTCCCCCTACTATTCAGATAATCCCCCTGAAAAGGCCCTGGAAGCAGCTCTTCAATCTCCTTCTGAGGCCATATCCAAGTTTCAGAAATCTGATTTGTATGTAATTGCAACCATAGAAGCTGTAATCTTTCATCCTTAAGCAAATCCAAAGCACAAGGGGGTGGAGGGAGCTGAGGCTGTAGCTCGGTGGCAGAGCGCCTGCTTAGCCTGTGAGGCACTGGTTTGATCCTCAGAAGCACGTGAAAAATAAGGTAATAAAAAAAGATATTTTGTATCCCTCTACAACTAAAAAAAATATATTTTTTTAAAAAAAGCACAATAGGAAAAGTAGAAATGGTGTCAACAATAACATTTGTTGAAATATTTCTAAGTATAAATTTTTTAAAAATCCCAGTGTAGTGTGCCACCAGAAAAAGCCCCCTGAGTTGTGGTTCAATGCTTTGTAACTTGTGCAACCAAGGACAAGTCATGCAGCCTCTACACAGAACTCTCCAATAGGAAAGGTGTGATACTGCCTGTCGAGCGAATCTCACATCCAAGGAACCAAGGGAAATGGAGGATATGGAAATGGTTTGTAAATTTCAAATTATCCTGGAAACAAATACTTTACTCGTTTACAAAACTAGAGGGAGAAGATGCTCGGTTTCTGCTCTTCAAAGCCCTCAGACGTTGTATTTCTCCAATGGCCACTCTTCCCAGTTACACACAGCGGCTCGACTCGCCAGGTTTAATTGTGCCCACCCCTTAATTTCCATGGGTAAAATCTGCAACTCCACAGAGACCCACTTTATAGAGTGTGACAAGGCCAAATGAAGAAAAGGAACAATGGTCCCCAAACACTAGACATCTTTGGGTTATTCTGTACGGCCTTCCCAGTGGGAGACAGATGATTGCTAATCTATTCTAAAGCTTAATATAAAGCATGCATTGAGATAAGAGTCCTGCTGACTGTCCACACAGAACATATGCTTTGAAGTTTGCTGTAATGATGTTGAGGGGCTGGCTGCAACCCAGCTCTCTCCAGGTCTTCCTGTATAAGCCCCTTTTCAAGACAGGCCCACCAGCATTAGCAGTTGCAGACCACAGCAACGTAACAAGGCTTTTCCTTGAGCAGAGTAAACTGGACCATATGGGGTCTGAAACCATGCCCTTGGCCTTGTTAACAAAGCTCTAACTGGGTGAGGTCATGGGCCCAGATGGTCACAAGATGTAGAACACTTTGCAGAAGTCACTGTGTACTCACCCAGATCAGAGATGACTTCTGAAAACCGAATCCTTTGATGACATGTGCCGTTTCACCCCTAGGTACTTAGTCTATGGTTCTACGGAAGCAAAAGGAAGGAGACAGATGGTCAGGCTGGAGGGAAGGAAAAAGGGAACAAACATAAAAGGGAGGGAAAAGTGTTTAAAGGTAAAGGTTAGGGTTCTGGCCAAAGCCCAGGAATGTGAAATACAATGGAAATATAAATCTCAAAGTCTGAGAAACTTCAGCGTAGACCTGAGTTGTAGCAGTACAAAGCCTAGCAATCAAAATGAAATATCCCTCCTTCTATAGAACGCATGATCATCAAAACAAAATATCGTGCACAATTGGATTGGTAAATATTCATGAAAGTTCTCCAGCCGTGACGTATGCTTGAAGTACAAGAAAATAATACTAAACCTACAATCACTTGAGAATTCCAGAGTTGAGAGGGATCAGGGGCAAGGCCACCGGCTGGCTGCAGATATTTCCTGCAGCAGGGACAGAGCTCTTTCCAACCCTTGTTACTAAGGAAATTTCAGAGCCCGTCTATAAATAGCTCCCTGCCATTATCCCCAACAGAAACGAGGTTCTGTAACAAACACTGCAGCTCCGCAGGCTGCTGAAGGAAATTCAATTCTAATCATTTCTATCTATTTGGGGGGAAAGTAAGAAAGAAAAGTAAACACCACCGGAAAGAAAATAGAAGAAAAAATGAGAGACAGAGACAGAGTTCAAGACTGCGGTGATGTTTCCCGGGAGTGCTGCTCAAAGTCCTGCAGCTATGGACCAACACTGGTGCAGCTCGCAGGGTGGAACTGGGCAGAACAGCCACGGTGCCCTGGGTTGGCCCCTCATGCCTGCTTTCCATAGGCCCAAGAACAGAGGCTAAATGCAGCCATCTGGCCTCTTTCCTTTTACTGAACAACCCTCGCCCCTTTGCAGAGATTCTTTTGCCCAAGACCTTCTCATAGAATAGATTTTGTCAGTGCTTTTATGTCACTTCTCCCTGAGCTCACCCCTTCTCCCACACCTCTCCATTTCCCCCTCCTTTTCTTTTGAGCTTGTTCCTGCTGAATAATTGAGTAATTTGAGAACAGTAGTTTAGTTTCAATGAATGTAACTTGGGCTGGAGGAAGAAAGTAACAGTGACTCAACTTCCTGGATCCCATTCCAGCAGGCAGTGTTAGCAGGACCCCTGCACAGAGAACCTTCAAACCCAATCTCAGGAAAATGGGTGGAGAAGGAGAAGCTAACTTCCGTGTGCTCCCTATGATCCTGCTTCCTCTGGAGACCTTTGAAACTCTTCCACACATATAGGTGTAGGTGTCTCCAAAGCTGCAGGCCCAGCTCGCTGGGTGTCTGTGCTCTGCTCTTCTCTTCCTCCTTGAAAGATTAGTTTTGCTGTTCCTCCAAATTAACCTGTGAATTCAAGTCAAGAAAGGCCCACTGGGATGGTAAACAGATTCTAAAACTCATCCAGAGGAGTGACTCTGCAAGAAGAGCTCACAGAAATTTTCAAGGAAGAATAATAGGAGGTGGCCTGCCCTGCAAAATATCAAATCATACAGCAGAACAACAGTATTTAAAGTAGTACACTGGCCTAGACAAGCAAATCAATGAGACCGGCTAAAAGATTCATATACGGAACTCTGTGTCCATATTACCTATATATATACAAATTTAAAATGTGACAAGGTAATATTTTAAAGCAATGGAAAAAGTTACTGGACAATTGACTATCTAACTATCAAAGTCAGATTTAAATTACCTACCATTCAGTGTATACAAAAATCAAAAAATAAAAATCTAAAAATCACGATAACAAAACATGGAAGATTGATTTTATAAATATCGGGTGAGGTAGAAGACAAGAGGGTGAAGCAAATAATATACCCCAAAACTTCCAAAATGTATCATGACTGTGCTTGACTGTACAAACTTTAAAATCCTCCACACAGTGAAAACATAGTAAATCAAGAATAAATAATAACCCGGGAGAAAATAACGCAGGAACTCAAACAAAGTGGTAGCGTCTGTCATATAAATCATAAAAATTAATACAAAAATAGTGAGCACAAGAATACAAAAAAAAAAAACACTTTTTAAAAAGCCACTATCAGGGCTGGGGTTGTGGCTCAGCGGTAGAGCACTTGCTTTGCATGTATGAGGCCCTGGGTTCGATCCTCAGCAGTACATAAAAATAAATAAACAAAATAAAGGTATTGTGTCCATCTACAACTAAAAAAATACATTTTAAAAAACCAATATCAACTAGTGTACACCCATATATTTATGTTTTTTACTGAGGAACCTCACAAGAAACCTAGGAATGGGTGTTACTTTATACAAAATTTATTTCCCACTGGCTTAATTAAGGGTTCCCTTTTCCCTCCTCAGTAGATTCTCTTTAATATTCAGACACTTTCACTTATTTACAGTTCCTCTGTCTTTGAAAGGCTGCTCAAGGTCATCTTGATTATCCAACCATGGTCATAACAACATTTGTTAAAAATCACTTCCCCCACACACAAAAAAAAAAGTGAACAGAAAAACTGAGTGTTACCAGAGTGTGGTTTCTTTGAGATTTAAAACAAAACAGAGACAGAGACAAAGACCAAACACTTCTCACAACATGGAGAGAGCTGGGAACACTACTCTAACACCCGGGCTTTAAAGGAGACACCCAGAAGAGCTTGCCTCAGAAGGACCACCCTGTTGAGAGCCACAGCCGTACTATAGAAAGAGGTTCCAGGGGATTAGGCTCCACAGGTGTAGATTGGGCTATGCTTTCTTTAAATTTATATTCTCACCCCATGCTAAAACTAAATATTCAAGGACATGAATTTAATGGGCTACTGGATTCAGGTGCAAAGGCCGAAATTTGGGGGCCAACAGAGGTGAGGCCAAGACCAAGCGCTGCTATATCCACTGGAAAGTCCAAGTTCAGAGGAGAGCACTGTGGAACAGATCCATCCTCATAAAGTGTAAAACCAAACTTACATGAGTTTGAAGTAATGAGACAGTAAGAATTAGTAAGGTTCAGAGGAAAATGGCAATGCTATATGATGTGATATAAATAATATTCAGATTTTTTTAAATAGTAGATATGTGAAAAATAATTTCAAAAATAAATTTTAAAAAGCAGGAAAATCTGATCTGACAAGAAGTGTGCTGTCAATAGTCTAAACCCATGGTAGCCTAGATGTTGGATTAGCAGGAAAAGATTTTAAAGCAGCTATTTAATATGTGTTCACAAAATTAAAGAAAGACATTTTTCAAGTGTTAATGAAAAAATAAGTTCTCAATGGGAGAAAACAAGGTATCTCACAAGAGAAATTCCAAAATATTTAAATCTTAGAACTTTAAAGTACAACAGAATTGAGGAGTTCACTGGGAGAATTCGATAATATATTTGCAATGGCCAGAGAACCAGTGTCCTTTGAGATAGATAAGTAGAAACTACCGAGGCTGAAAAAAAGAAGAAGAAACACTGAAGAAAAATATGAGCCTCAGAGTCCTCTGGGATCATCTCAAACCAACATCCCTCAAACAGGGGTCCAAGAAGGAAATAAGAGCAGTGCTGAATGAGATATAGGAATAACTACTATCTGAAAATTTCCCAGATTTATGAGAAATATGAGCTTCTACCTCCAGCAAGTTCTGGAACTCCAACCAGGGTAAGCAGGGGGAAAAACCTTACATGTGGACACAATATATCACAAACTTGTAAAAGCCAAAAAAGGGGCAGGGGGAATCTTAATAACAAATGGGGTGGGAAAGGGAAAATATATTATAGGCAGGGAAAAGAATATTGTTGAATGTTCACACCAAACACTGAAAACCATGACACATTGGAACAGCATCTTTAAAGTAATGAACACAAAAAATAATCTAGATGGGGTTAAAAAAAATAAAAACAGTGTTTAATACGAAAAGAAATAAAAATGACCAGAAATCCTATAAAAAGATGCTCAAATCTGAAAGTATTCAAAAATATAAATTTGGACTTCAATGAGATACTATTCCATATCTGCTAGATTGGCAAAAAGGAGGAAGCCTGAACCTTCTAATGAGTAGAGAGGGCAGACAGAGAGGGCAGGAGTGAGGGCAATGAGCCCCATAAAGGTCTCTCTAAATGTAAAGGCCACTCCATGAGATTAACCTGTAGAACTTCTCCAAACGCTTCAGCCGACTCTTTTGCTCCACAGTGGCAGGAAAAGGGAGGTGGGATGCACCTGAGCGAAGGCTCCAGACTCAAGGGCTAAAAGGGCACGACCAATTAGAAGGTCATGAGCCGAACCAATAATCTTGGCACTTTTCTAATTTCTGATTAGCATAGGTATTGATCAATTGCCTTGGCATTTTTCCAATACCTGATTAACATAGTTAGAGATCAATATCCCTGCCCAGTAGCTACACAAGACCCTAGACTAATATATTTAAGTGATGACCTCCTATCAGGTTACCTCTCATCAATAGGAGCTCCGTTGCTTTCCTTCTCACTTGAATAAATCCTACTTTTTCACGCTCATTCTGGGGTCTGTGGCTTTCATTCTTCAAATTCAAAGGCCAAGAGCCTGGAAAGAAGTCCCTGGCAGGCAGCTAGAGTCTGCTACAACACTACGCGGGCACAGCCTGCTGCAGAGAGCTACAACACAGTTGATTCCATTTGCCACTGCCAAAATATAATCCTTCCCACTGAGATCAGTTGGTAACACCAGTGGACACCTCTTCCTGTGAAGAGCTGCCTTGGCTGCAGAAAGCTGAGACCCCACCAGCAATCACAACAGCCGAGTTAGAGAACCTGGTTTTGTCTCTAACTCCAGTTTCACTAAGTTGATGCAAGACTACTGCATATATATTAATCACCTTTTAGGGAAGGCCATTTGTCATATTATAAAATTGAATGTGTGGAGATGCTATCTCCCAGGAATTCCACTCTTATCTATAAACCCAATCTTGCTCATTAGCAATAAGAGACACAATCAAAACTTTCATTATAACACTGTTTTTAATAGTGAAAGTAGGAAGCCACACACATTCCTATCAAGAGAGGAAAAAAATGAGTAAATAGTATAATATTCATATAGTGGAATATTATAAAGCATAGAAAATATGTGAACTATAGGTACAGCTACTGAATCTCAGGAATGCACTATGAAATGATAAAAATAAGTCCATGGAAGATTCTATACCATAATGTTTATGAAATTAAGATTTAATAGCTTATAAACAAAAGTTTGTAAAACTACATACTCGTAAGTCAAAACTTACATACTCGTAAGTCAACATGAATCAAAACTGAGCAGTGTAGGGTTTACAGAAATGTATGTACATAATGAAGTTAATCTTTAATAAGCAAAAAAGGTGTATATGGCCATCATTAGTCAAGAAATTCAGAAAATAAGATATTGAAAATTAATTTGTACAAAGTAGTCCTTAATGATTTAACAGTTTTTTTTCTTATTCCCATTTAGGCCATGTAACCTTGTAAGCATGATGCTAACAGATTGCTGTTTGGCAGAATCTTCAGGGGTTCACTATTAATGCATTAGAATGATGCTTAATCAATCATATTATTATAAGTAAATACTCCTGAAGCCTGTAAAAATCGCTCTTCCTAGAGGAGCCACTTAAGCAAAGTGGCAGACTGGGAGGTCCCCTGAATTATACCCATCAGAAGCAATAGTTCTGTGGCCATTAGCAGACAAATGTGTCTTTGTGGTGCCTTAGGAGCCAGGAATATGGTTGTGAAACCCTGGTGGAGCCCAAGACCTAGGAGAGCCATTTTGAAAAAGCAGCCATGCACCTACCTGCCAGCCTCTCTGCCCAGGGTCCCAGCTCCACACCTAGAAATGGCCCATCCCACTGGGCACTGGCTACAGTCCTGCTTGACCCTTGACCTGCTAACAAAACCAACAATCCAGGCACCTGGGATGGGTCACACACACATTGTTCCTCAGTTGATAGACATGACCATCTTGACTCCTTCTGTGGACCCTAAAACAGCCCTAATATTGATTTCAGACCCTCTCAGCTGTGGTCTGAGACCAGTTCTGCCCACACAGGTACCCAGTGCAGCAGTCTGAATCCCCAGGGTGGGTTTACGGACCTTAGTCCTGCAGCAGACCCTGAAATGGCCCTGAAGCTCAGCTCTCCCCTTTCGGCTCATTCTGAAAGCATCCTGCCCACACAGGAACCCAGAGGGAGACATATCTGTAAGCACCACCCCAGGCAGGTCTACTGACCTCCTTCTCACTGTGGACCTTGAAATAGACCAGTACTCCAGGCCCTCTCAGCTGTCCTACCTTCCCAGAGACCCCCAGGGAAACACAACAGGTAACTACCATGCCAGCAAAGAAAACTAATGATCCCCCAAAGATGGAGATTCACAAATGGCCCCCCAAATTTATAAATGATTCTTAAGCAAAGTTTAAAATCTCCATGAGATGCAAGAAAACACAGATAACTAAATGAAATTAAGAAAACAATGACTGAACATATTTAGAAGATTTAAAAAAGAAATAGAAACCATTAAAAAAAAAAAACAGAAGTCCTAGAACTATAGAACACATTGATAGAACTGAAAAAAAAAATTTTAAGATAGTTTCAACAGCAGACTTCATCTTGAAGAAGAAAGAATTAGCAAACTTGAAGACAAGTCATTTGAAAGTAGATCATGAGAGGAACAAAAAAGAAAAATTGAAGAAAGTATAAAAGACCTATGGGACACCATTAAGTATATGAATACATGAGCTAGGGAAGTTACAGAGCAGAAGAGAGAGAAAGAAGAATGATAATTGAAAGAAATACTAGCTGAAAACGTCCTAAATCTTGAAAGGAATTTTAGAAAATCCACAAACACGTGGAAATTAAATAGTCCACCAAAGGACAACAGTGGAAAAAGAATAAATCACAAGAAAATTTAAAAGTATCTTGACACAAGCAAAAATGGAAACAAAAACATCCTAAAATTTGGGATGTAGCCAAAGAAGTGCTAAAATGAAAATTAAAAGCAGTTAATGCCTACATTAAGAAAAAAGAAATATCTCCAATGAACAACCTAACTTCACTCTATAAGCTCCAAGACATCAGAAGGAGAAATAGTTTTCTCACTTTCAATAATGGACAGGACAACCAGACAAAAGATAAATATGAGTAGAATACATTCTTCCCAGGGCACATGGGGGCATTCTCTAGGTCAGGCTATATATTAGGACACAAAACAAGTCTCAGTGGATTTCAAAAGATAGACACCATGAAAAGTAATAACTTCTCCAAAGCTGGATGGATTTAGAAATAAATGACTGAAAGAAAAATGGAAATTTTATTAAAATGTAGAAATTAAACAACATATGCTTAACCAAGCAATAAATCAGAGAAAAAATTCACAAGGGAAATTAGAAAATACTTAAGTGTGAATGAAAATGAAAATACAACTTATCAAAACTTAAAAGATTCAGTGAAAGTAGTACTTGGAGGGATATATATATAGCTGTAGTGACACATTAAAAAATAAATATCTCAAATCAGTAACATAACTTTACACTTTAAGAAAATAACAAAAAAAGAAGAGCAAATTAAGCATGAAAAGAGCAAAAGAAAATAAAAAGTGGAGTAGACATAAACAAAATAAAGACCAGAAAGTCTCATATCAGAGAAAAGCAAAGAAATCAAAAGTTTGTTCTTTGAAAAGGTCAAAGATGTTGACAAACCATTACTAGGCATATAAAAAAGGAAAGAAAAAACATACAAAAAACTAACATCAGAAATGAAAGAGAGATTTTATCACCAACTTTACAAAGATAAAAAGGATTACAAGACAATCAGACAAACAGTTATAAAACAACAAATTAGATCATCAAAAGGACAAGGACAAATTCCCTGAAACATGAAACTATCTAAAGTGACTTGAGAAGAAATAGAAACTCTCAACAGACCTATAACAAGTTATTCAACCTCTTAACAAAATCCTCTGCCAAGAAAGAAAAGTTCTGAACCAGATGGCTTCACCAGTGAAGTCTGCCAAACATTTAATAAACACCAATCCTTCTCAAACTCTTTCAAAATATCAAAGAGAAGGAAATTCTTTCCAATTTATTCAATGAGTTCAGCATTACTCTGACATCTTAAATCTGATAATGATATCACAAGAAAATTATACATATCCCTTATGAATATTGATGTAAGAATCCTCATAAAAAATATTAGCAAATCATATCCAACAGCATATTAAAAGGATTATTCACCACAACCAACTGGAATTTATCCCAAGAATGCAAAATTACAACATTAATGCAACACTAGAAAGTTAATCAATGTAAATATGTCACATTAAAAGAATGAAGGGGAAAAGTCACATCATCATCTCAATTGATGCAGAAAGACACTGTCAACATTCAATACCCTTTCATGAAAATTCTCAGGAAAATGCAAATATGGTGAATATTCCTCAACATGACAAAGAACGTTTGTGAAAATTCCACAGCTAATACCATGCTCAATGGTGAAAAACTGAAAACTTTCTCTCCAAGATCAGAAATGAGACAAGGAAGTCCACTAACAGTGCCACTATTCAAAATTGCACTGGAAGTTCTAGCCAGAGCTACTAGACAAGAAAAATAAATAAAAGGGATACTAATTGGAAAGGGAAAAAGTAAAACTACATCTATACCTAGATGGCATGATCCTACATATAGAAAATCCCAACATACACAAGAAAGTTGTAAGAGCTCACAACACAGTTAAGTCAAGTTACAGGGAACAAAGTCAACACAAACACATCAGTTGTATTTTCACAAACCAGCAAAGAAAAATCCCAGAAGAATGATAAGAAACCAATTTCATTTAGAATAGCAACCAAGAAGAAATATTTACAAATAAATCTAACTATGGAGGTGAAAGTCTTATACACTGGAAATTACAACACATTGCTGAACAAAATCAAAGACCTAAGTTGATGAAAACCCATTCCATCTACTTACAACACATTAACGTGTCAGTGCCAACAAGATGATATACAGACACAACAAGATTCCAGGAGCCCTTTTAGATGATCATATGGGGCTTGAGTAGCAAAACAGTCTTGAAAAGGAAGATGAAGTTGGAGGATTCACCATCCCTAACTTTGAAACTAACTACAAAGTTATAGTAATCAAAACAGTATAGAACTAGCATAAAGATAGACACAGGGACTGATTAATGGAATACAACAGAGGTTCCAGGAATATACCATTACATACATAATCAATGGGTTTTCAACAAGGGTTCCAAGGCCTCAAAGGAAAGGGGACCATCTTTAACAAATGATGCTGTGACAACTGGACATTTACATCCAAAGAATGAACTGAACCATTGATTTATGGTGTATGTAAAAAAGAGTCAAAGACCTAACCAGAGCTAAAACAACAAACCTTCCAGAAGAAAGACTTGGAAAAATTCTTCATGACCTTTAATTTCATGGACATTATCCCAAAGGCACAAGCAACAAAAGAAAAAATAATAAGTAAATTGGATTTTATCAAAATTAAGAAATTTTGTGCATCAAAATACATTATCAAGAAGGTGCAAAGGCAACCTATTGAAGGGGTAAAAATAATCATGTCTCTAATAAGGAATTCATATCTAGACTATATTTAAAAAAAAAAAACTTCTCAAACTCATCAACAAAAACCCGATTCAAAAATAGGCAAAGGATTTAAGTAGACATTTTCTTCAAAGAAGATATGCAAATGGTAATAAGTACATGAAAAGATGCTTAACTTCATGAGTCATTAGGGAAAGGCAAATCAAACTCACAGTAAATTCACTTCACGCCTATACCAAGTGTTGTAATATGAATTTAAGAAACAAACAGGAAATAATAAGTGTTAAAAATTGGAACACTCATGCTTTGCTGATGGGCAAGTCAAATGGTATATCCACTGTGGAAAACAACTTGGGAGTTTCTCAAAATATTAAACAGCAGGGCTGGGGTTGTAGCTCAGCGGTAGAGTTCTCACCTAGCATGTGTGAGGCCCTGGGTTTGATCCTCAGCACCACATAAAAATAAATTAATAAAAAATAGGTATTGTGTCCAACTACAATAAAAAGTAGAATATTTTTTAAAAGGATTAAATAGCACTTCCAAATGCCCCAACAAACCCACTAAGCATAAATCTAAAAGAACTGAAAGCAAGACCATGAACAAATATTTCTACACCAATGTTTATGACAGCATTATTCACAATAACCAAAAGGGAAGATCAACCCAAGGATTCATCAGCACATGAATGCACAAACAATATGTGGTATGTAAATACAATGGAATATTGTAGAAAGGGATGGAATTTTGATATATGCTGAAAACATTATGCTTAGTTAAGTAAGTTAGATACAGGGGGCAAACATTTGTGTGGGTCTGTTCATAGGAGGTACCTAGAGTTGGCAAATTTATAGAGAAAGGAAATAGAAAGGAGATGTCTGTCACTGTGACCAAGAACTGAAGTAATCAACTTATAAGGAGGAGAGTCTGATTCTGGCTCTCAGTTTGGGATTCTCCATCCTGTGGTCAGTTGGTTGTGTTGCTTTTGCCCCTGTGATAAGGCAGCACATCATGATAGGAGCATGCCGCAGAGGAACCTCATGGCAGCCAACAAGTAAGAGAGATAGGCACGTTTCAAGGTCCAACAGCCCCTTCAAAGACACATCCCCAGCCTCACCTCCTAAAAGGCCCACCACCCCCCAAGAGTGCCAAAGGTGCTGACCAATCCTTCAACACATGGGCCTTTGACGGAAATTCAAATCCAAACTGTAGCAGGAGGCTACCAGTGACCAGGCAAAGGAGGAGAGGGGAAATTTATTGTTTTAGGAAGCTGCTTTGGGTCAGGATTATAAATACCAGGGCTTATGAAAAGTTTTGGGTATAGGTGATGTTGACGGTCACACAGCACAGTGAGTGTGTTTGGTGTCCCTGAATTAGACACCCATGGATGATAAAATGACCAACATTATAGTAAGTATTCATTACTCAGCTTTCGTGTCACTGTGGCCAAAGTGCCTATAAAGAACAACCTGGAAGAGGGAGTTTATTTAGGGCTCACACTTTCAGAGGTCTCAGTCCGCAGACAGCCCTCCCTCTCCTCTGCTCTGAGCCCAGGTGAGGCAGAGCAGCTAGCAGAAGAGCCCAGCAGAGGAGACCTGCTAGGCTCAGGGAGAGGTCAGAAGCAGAGGGAAAGAAGGGGCCTCGGGGCCATGCACCCTTTAAGGCCACATCCCAGTGACCCGCTTCCTCCAGCCACACCCCAGCTGCCTACAGTTACCACCCGGCCAATTCCATTCAATCTAGGATGGACGGACGAGGTGACAGCTCTCACAAGCCAGTCAGCTCACCCCTGAACACTCCTGCATTTACCCAGGAGGCTTCTGGGGACACTTCACACATAAACCATAGCAGGATATTGTACCACACTTTTAAAATCTGAGTAGGAAGGAAGACATTCAGTAGAAATGACACTAGAAGCAACTTGTTGCGAAGGCTGATAAATTCCAGCAGGCCCCGTCCTCCTAAACCAACAGCGCAGTATCTTAACAAGGAAGGGATTCAAAGAAATTCAAGGGTCATTTGGGTTACAGCTCTATTTGTTTAAACTGTCACAAACATAATGGGCTTCAATAGTTTGTCTCTACCGAATATTTATAATCCTGGCCCAAGGCAGCTTCATAAAACAAAGACTGAGTCATAGGCTATTTGACAGATAACACCAAGAATAATAGCTGGAGTAGTGGTCATAATAATGAAATTCAAGGGATACAAATATACAATGATGTAATTTTAAACCTGAAAAACTGACCTTGGCATTTATATTTAGTCTAGACATTTTTCCAGTGGTAAAACTGAGTCAAAAATTTCCATGCTCTGTTGAAAGTCATATAGCTATTGTTTTTATGAGAGCTATGTTCCCTGACTCCTAATTCAAAGGCTTCTCCACTTGGCCACACTAATGTATTTTTTTTTAATTTATCCAGATGCGATAAATATGACCGTTTTGAGAATTAAGCACCATATGGTCATTTGATAATTTAAAATACATAAACTAAAAGTGTCAAATGACAAGTAAAAATTAGTTGAAATTAAACTGTGCTAAATTTCAAAGAGCCCAGCTCATCCATGCAGGCATATTGGGATCAGATAAAAAGCTTCAACAGACATGACCTCCCCGTTCCAGGAACTCATTTGCCCACCCACTTTCTGGTCATCTCTGACTCCTGCTGTTCCTTGTTTTCCAATTTCCTGATTCATCAATTGACCCCTCCCCATTTTGACTGTATAGATTGCTTTTCTAGCCCCTAGGATTAGAAACGAAATATTGGCTTACCTCAACATACTTTTCTCCACCCACCCATGTCGGACAATGAGATTCTATGGCTTGTTCTAATTTATGTGTCACTTCTTATCTGTGTGGCTGGTGGACAAATAAACCAAACAAGTAAATCACATTATGATCATAAATATTGGGTAGAGTTGAACTGTCAAAGCTACCTGGGACTAATCACCCCCTTCCTAAGAATTGTCATAATAAGTTGTTTAGTGTTGGAAGAGACCCTAATGGGCACCTAATTTTAAAAGACAATGTTCAAATCTGCTCTGCATCTTCTATAATAATGCAATAGCCCAGCCCTACCTTCCTACCTTTATCTTGTAACTAGGTTGGCTATTTCTGGGGGTTAGAAAATACTCTTATATTTAATGATCCATATCTCCTTCTAACATCTGTCCATTGGTGTTAGTTGTGCCCTGGGATCAAATCAATGTTCCTGTTCCATCTTGCACATGACATCTAATGTTTTCCAAGACTTCCATGAATCCCCCTCTGCGTCTGCTATGCCCCATTCTAAGATAAGGGGCAAAGGAAATGCCTTCAGTAGTTGAGAAAATGACTTTTCTTGAATTCTTTACTGCTCCGGTCAGTCTCTCAAAACATCCAGTTTCTCCATGTTCCTTCTCAAAAGTCATGTACGGAAACAGATACCGCCCTCCCTGGTGTTGCCTGTCGCTGCGGTGGGGAGCAGGCTGAGGTTGCCCGAGTCTGAGATCTAAGTCCCTGATCCCACTTGCAGTTCTCTGTCTGCATGAGGCTGCCCCAGCATCTCACTGGCTTTATGCCTTCATCCTTCTGCAGAGCTGGTGGTGTGTCCTATTCCCTACAGATGCAATTTGCCCCACAGGGATGGGCTTCTCCCTCCTTTCATGGAACTCCAGTGTTCCAGTGGGTGTCCCTAACCTTTCTTCTTTGTGGAAGGAAGAGGCTAACTCCAGTACTTCAAAGAAACCCAACTGAGAAATAGTTGTCATGCCTTCGGGGCGGTAGAACTAACTCACAAAAAGCATACACACAGCTCGTTATTGTCTACCACAAAAACACCAGCACACCTTACTTCTTGGAGGCCTCTGAAAGTTTCACTGTTTTATGATTGCCAGTCATACTCCAGGGTTTTTCCAAAGCTGGAGCCTGCTTAGAGTGCCCACACTGATCCTCATCCACACCTGTCAGTCCTGGCTACCCACCAAGATTGCCTGTGGAGTTTCTTGAACATACAGATGGCACCTCTCCCAAGCACGACTCTATGGGTCTTTGCTGTTGCTATTGCTGTGGTTGAGGTAGTCGCTTCCAAGCTCACAGGTGAATTAATCTGCAGCCAGAACTAAGAACACTGTTCAAGGTTCTGAAGTCGTGGGCAATCTTTCATTTGTCAGGTGATAAGAGCAAGTTGATTAAGGAATATGAGCTTCGTTTTCTCATCTACAAAATCAAATAACATCTGTCCTACAGGGCTGCTAATTCATTATCAGAAGAACATTCTTCACAATATTTTACATAAAATTAGTATTTAATTGGTAGCTGCTTTTTCGAAAATCCTACCACACAAATAAATGCCCACTTGCCCTGTCTAGTCTGCCTTAAACACCATCCTCACTTAAACATGGAGTGAAGGGCTGCAAACTCCAGGTATTAATAATACCTCATATCCTCTCAATTATAGTGTTTTTCATATATTTGGATTACAAAGATTTTGTTTAAAAAAAAAGAATCCCATGAGACTTTCAAGTCCAAAAAGTATTCCTGAAATTTTTAGGCCTGACAAATATTTCTAAGAAACATTCAAACGTATTTGTCTGTAATCATTACAAAGAAACAGTATGAGATTATGTAAAGTGAGCAACATAAAAATCATTACCTACAATATCCTTCACTTAGGGAACCAAACAAAAGCTACAGGATGGTTTTTATATTAAAATGAAACCTGCAAGTTCTGCTCGACATTGCTAATATTTTGGATGGTTTTTCTTTTTGTTTCTTTGCCAGAAAGACTCAAAGAAGAGGGGGTAAATCTCAATATTCTAATTGCAAATCCATCACATAAATTATTGGCAGATTCGCTTTTGTTGGATGAGATAATGTAATTTTCAAAACTCCCAAATGAGCTAATGTGATTATACTCAGTTCCCATTAGCCACGGGTCACTCAGGGCCAAGCCCCTGCCCCTGACCTGCCACAGGCTAGGATCGATAATGGTGGAAGGGATGTCAGCTGCTCAATTATGAAAGTATCCTCGTCATCAGATTGTGCACAGAAAGGCAAAGCTGTGTCCACGCTGCTTTCTCATCATTTACAGAATGTCCACAGGGATGAACATTAACATCCAAAGACAGCAAAACTCTACTACTCATGCTAGAAAAACCTCCAAGTCCAACTCCCTTTTGTACACATGAGAAAGCTGGGGTCCTGCAAGGGAGACCACCAAGCTTAGGGTCCCTAGTGAGCATGGGGCAGGTCCAGACTGTAGAAGGATCTTTCCACCCTCCATGCCACTTCAGATGACCTTCTAGCAAGAATGCACTTGAGTCCAGTCATCGGGGGGCAGGGGCATTTGAAGACACACCCGACACTGAATGTAAATGAGTATGGCCATTATGGAAAGCAGGGTGGAGACATCTCAGAAAGTTACAAACAGAAGTGTATGATCCAGAAATCTCACTCACTACTGGACATATGTCCAAAGAAAATTAAATCCAAAAGTTGAAGCAACATCTGCAGTCTCCCAATCACCACGGCACTCTTCACAGAAGCCAAGACATGGCATCAAACTAAGACCATCAGTGGACGAATGCACAATAAGGCATGGCATATGCACACAGTGGAGTACAGCTCATAGAAAATGAGATCCTGTCATTTGTGACAGCATGGATGAATGAGGAGGGCGTTATGTTAAGTGAAGCCAGCCAGGTGCCAAAAAACAATACTGCATGTTCTCAGTCATGTGAAATCCAAAACCCAACCTTGTAGGGAGGAGAATGGCAGTTACTAGAGGCCAGGGTGGTTGTGAGAAGAAAGGGGGAATGGGGAGGTATTGGTAAAAAGGATATATAATTATAATTTGATAGGAGGAACAAGTTCAAGAAATCTATTGTACAGCATGGTGACTAGCCTGGTGACTATAGTTAACAATGATCTGGTTTTTGTTTTTTTGTTTTTTGGGTGGTTTTTTTTTTTTTTTTGAGACAGGGTCTTGCTAAGTTGCTGAGGCTGCTCTCAAACTTGTGATCCTCCTACCTTGGCCTCCCAAATAGCTGGAATTACAGGCATTAGCCACCACACTTGGCCTGACGTTATATTCTTGAAAAATGCAAAGAGAGTAGATGTTTAGCATTCTCATCACAAAAATGATGACAATGTGAGATAGCACAATTGTTAAATCAGCTAGTCTTAACCATTGCATGATGCACATGTACTTCAAAGCTTCATGTTGTACTAATAAATACATAGAATATTTCGTATCTGTCAGATTACAGAACTTTGACAATTATAATGTACCAATAAAAGCAAAGAAGAAGGAAGAGGAGGTGGCTTTGAAATACACTGTGGATCTTAAAGATGAATCTCTTCTATCTCCTTCACTCATCCAACAAAAAGTAGAATTATAAGCAATTTCAAATTATTTGCAACTGTTTTCTAGTGATTAGTATGCACCTCTAGTAATTAATATGCACCTCTCTTCTCTCTTTCTCTCTCTCCCACCGCCTCTCCCTGAATTACTTAAACACTCTGAAATATTGTTCTTTCTTGGGTCTCTTCTAAACCAAGATGGACCAGCACCTCCTTCCTTGAATCCCAGGACTGTGAATTAAAGGAGTCTGTCCAAATATGAAGGTTACAAATGTCTTTGCATTGACAGGTTACACAGGGACAAGCCCCCCTCCCTGTGTGTGCTGAACACCTCACCTGCTCACACAGCCATGGACTAGCACTCCCAACACCAAACTAGCTTCTTTCATGGGTCCTCTCCCACCACCTTCTCTGTCCTCCTCCCATGGTCCTCCCTCTCCTAGTCCCTCCATATCTCTTTGTGTGAATGCTTCTCTACCTCTTTGTCCTTGGTTTAGCCAATACTCATGCCTCAAAGTCAATTTCATATCTAATTCATGGTGAATGTTACTTGAGAAATAAATACAAAATTAATGTGTTAAAACTTGAATTTAAGAACCTGAGTAAAAATTGATCAAAGAATCTTATATTCTGGATGAATTACTATCCCCCAAAGTTGTTCAAAGTTATTGGACTTTTAGAGGAAATAACGGCCACTAAAGAAAATCCCCAGTGGCAGTAAGCCAGGGAGAGTAACATCTGATTGATGGGTCAAATACTGGTACTAAGTCTTAAATCTAAAGGAATTGATTCTGATTAAATTAATCTAATGAAATGAAAGTGGAAAAATGGAAATGGTTCAACTTCTTTTTTAAAAACCATTACTCAAGGCATGAAGTTGATTTAATAAAATTTGTTCTGGAAACCGATGTCTTAAATGTCATCTATGGCATAATGGTAATTACAATGTTTGTATTAAAATGTTTGCGTCAAAATATTCTGCACTTCATGAGCAGTAATGGTGAAAATAAAGTTCAATCTTGTCTAATAGTAACTCCACAGCATCGGTTGGGTAGATAATATCATTATCTTCAATAGTAAGGATATTCAACTCTTTAAAGTACTACAAACATGATACGCTCAAGAACTGGGTGTCCCAACTCTGAATAAAGGACTTGTCGTAACCAAAACATACAGGTAGGTCCAAGGTTTGTAATATGTAACCTAGTCCCAAGAATCTCCTGTGGCTCTTGAAAAGTAAAACATAGGACTGGATATTGGTCAAAGGGTGCACAATCTCAGGAATAAGTTTGAGAGATCTGTTGTGCAGCATGGTGACTACAATTCATGACAAAGAATCATGTTCATAAAAATTGCTGCAAGAGAAAAATTCAGGTTTTCCCACCACAAAAACAAACTCTAAGTACATGTGGCGCTATATATGTTAATTAGTTCAATTTGGCTGTTCCACAGTATGTACATATTTCAAAACATCATATTATATGTCCATGATAAGTATATACCATATTCTTCTGATGACTAAGTAAATAAAGTGTTTTAAAATTTAAAAAAAAAAATCAAGCAAAATTTATAATCATTCCACTAAATTGTGGCTAAGTTATAAAGGTAGTATGCCAGTATCTCAGAATCCCCCGGGCTCTTCACTAAGTTATTGAAAGTACATCATCCCAAATCCTTGATCAAAGCAAGGAAACTAAACACTGACCTGCATCACGAGGAGCTGTGGAGAGAACAGTTAGTTCATTGTGGTCTGCTTTAACTGAGGCTGCTGTGGAAATGGCAATCGCAAGTAGATGGATAGGGGATTCACATGGGAGGGGGAGTGTGTGTGTGTGTGTGTGTGCGTGTGTGTGTGTGCGTGTGTGTGTGTGATGCATAGTGTATGCAGCTGGCCTACACACAGTTCCGTATAAACACACATGATTTCCGATGGGAGCAAGCCCACCAAGGTGGTTCCCAGCAGGGGCTGCGGCACACAACAGGTTCCTCGATGAAAAAGCTCTGAGCAGAGGGAAGGGAGGGAGCTCCGGTGACACTGAGTGACTAGAAAACGGAAGGCAAAGTGGGCGACTTGCTCCAGACCGAAGGGAACAGGATGAGTCTCAGAGAGCAACTTGCTGATGATGATTTTTCCCTCCGTCTTTACAAACTTGAAGCCTAACGTAGAAGCAGCTGCTTTATCCTAAGTTAAAAGTGCATCTGGAGAACTTCCCACTCCATTGTACAAGGGATCCGGTAGCCACCAAGTCAGAGATAATGGAAACCTTGTACATCTGCAGATAAATGGCTCAGATTGGGGAGCAGAGGGCACCACGCAGCCACCAGTGGCCCCAGGCGACTGTCAAGGTTGGGAGGTTCGTCTCCGGCTGCCCTTGTCCCTGCCTTTATCAGAGTTCCTTTCATTTGCTGCCCAGCATGTTCCTGTTCTCAGCCTGTTCCTATGGCCACCCTGGGGTTTAATTTCTGGTTTTGTGTGTTAAAAGTGGACATTTTCCTGTCCGTGCATTCAGGAGGAAGTGCACCAATGCCTGCAATTTACTCTGAAATGCTTCAAACAAAACAAGATTCCTGGGGACTGGACAGTGTGGGATAAAGCCAGACCAGCAATGTGGTCGTGGTGGTATCTGGGGCAGGTGACAGGCGCGCACACTCGGCCCTGTGCATGGAGCCTTTTATAATAAGAAACTGAAAGAACGGTGGGCATGTGGCTCAGCTCCGGCCAGCGGAAACCTCCTCACTTTTGCTCCCTTTTGACATGAATCTTGTGGTCTTTGGCAGCCTGGCTGCCGTTGGTAGTGACAAGATGTTAGGGGCTCATCTTATATATTTCCTGTCCTGACCCAGAAATAGATTAATACAATTGGAAACGGGATTCCAAGACAACAATCTTAATGCCAGGAGATACTCATTGGGACTAGTCTGGTCATGTTTTATGACCTTTTAGAGGACAGAGCAAAGATAGAGATAGGTAGAGACAGGCAGAGGCAGAAACATGGCGGCAAAAAAGGATAAGATTTTTCAAATGTATACCTCAGGTATTTTCCTTACCCTTTCCTATTTGCTTCTGTATTTTCCTTCTCCCACAAATAAATGGTTCTCAAGGCACAAAAGATGACAGAATTCGAGAACCCCTTTGCTCTATCCCAGCTGATACAAACCAGTTTCAGGAAAATGATACTAACACAATGAATTCCGGTTGCCAAAACCAATTAAAAGTTTTGCAGATGCCCTTCCCATTCTCCCCCCCATTTTTTTAACATTGTACTTGACCAGCCTCACCAGAGCAGATGGCCATCCTGCATCCTCTCTTTATTTCAACCCCCTTTACAATTAGCTCTAAAGGTGACGATAAGTTGTATGCTCATCATCTGTCCTAATGTTGATGTCTCCCTAGTCCTTTCATCTGGAACATTCTCTAGTAGATTTTTTAGGGAAAAGTTCATGGAAACAACATCCCTTTGTTTCTCATCTGTCAATTACAGAGGTGCTCTTCATAATTGAAGGTTAGTCCTGCTGGATATGGAATCCTTAGCTCCCATTTTTTATTCCTTCAATGAATATATTCTGGCTTAAGATTGAAAAGCCTAGCAATAATCTCATTTTCCCCTTAATTATCACATATCCTTCTGCCGAAATCTCCAACGGATTTTTTGTTGTTGCTGTTTTCCTTTAAAGGGCTGTAATCTTACTGGAGTCTGTCTTGCTGTCGGTCATTCCCCATCTGTTCTGAAATAGGTGACATTTCTTTCAGTGGTGACATGAATAAAAACCCAGTGGATTGAGGTCCATAAAGGTGTTTTCAAAATCAGGGACTTATGATGGCATTTGAAAATAAATGTTTTACCTTTGAAAAAAAAATCAGAAAAGCAGATCTTAAAGGGAAACAGTTAAGTATTTTATTCTCATTTTTTTATATGAACCTTAAGCAACCAAATAGTAGGTGAAGGAAAGATTTATTCATAAAAGTATTTCCAGCTCATAAATGGAAGGAGTTTGAAGTAGAACATCACCATTTTGCATGTGAGGAGGCTTATTATGGATTCCACCTGAATCTTTTGGTTGCCCTTGAGGATGACTGCATATAATTTAATAAGTGTGGTCACCAGCTGTCTTGAGTGATTTGTTATTGATGTGAGTGAGGCAGGACAAGATGATTGTGGGTGATAGAATACATTAGCTTCCTTGCTGGAGGCTGAGCTGTCCAAAATAACCTTCCAATCTTTCTGAAGCCCCATGCAGAGGGCATTTGAACTTAGAGATGGTCCCACAAAGGCAGCACTCCATCATGTCAAACAAGCATCTTGAATACGGATTTCCTACAATGGTGTTGAGATGAACAGACAAAAGCAACAAAAATGGCATAAACATTTTTTTAAAAAATCATGCACACTGTGGATAATAATGGCTAGAATTTCCGAGTTACGATGTGCAGCTCTGGGCTAATCTCCTTTGATTCTCCTAACAAAACTTGGAGGCATATACAGTAATTTTCCCAATTTAAAAATCAATTGTGAATTTGTCCTGCATTCTGACCTGTCCCTGAGACTTTCACACTTTTTAGAGGATGACAATTTATTGATAGAGTTATACTGAGAATCAGAGGAGTCTAGATACATCTTCCATCGTTACACGTGCAACAGACTTGGCAATAAGGGAAACAGGGAGGTGTAGAGGAATCACCTTCCACGGCCACCGTGTCTGACAGGTGTCAGGGGACAGTTCACAATTCTCCTTCCTGAGAAACACCTGAGTATCACAAAGAGGAGGGGGAGCTACCTCACCTCCCTAGATTGAAGAGAGATGGGGAAAGCGATTTAAATTTGCCTCATAAACTCACAGAATCAACTCCCTTGGAACTAAGGTGGACCCAGAAACAGTCTCAACACCCCGGAGGAGAAGACTGTTGGCCACAGGGTGTTGACTGCGGGCGTTGCCTGTGGCCCAGGTCCTCCAGCAAAACCCACCCCCTCGTCCTTAAGAGAAGCCACCGCTCTCCGGCAATGGACAGCCCAGCACAAATAATAACAATGTCCACCAGACTAGCTCTGGAACCCAAAGAGAAGCCGTCCTGATTAGAACAGATCCCAGAAAAGAATGCACCTTTTCTCACGTAAAGATGAACAGGTGCAGGGCAGTGAAGCCTGAAAAATAAAGAAACCCGGGAGGGAAAGAGGAAGACCCAGCAGAGAGGCAGAGAAGGAAGGCTGCTGGGAACATTTCCCCTGCAAATACCTCAGTGTGCCTCCCGGGAGCAAACCAGGACCCGAGGAAAAGCAGAGAGGAAAGATGATGGGCCTCCTGGAGACCACGGGAACCCCAGAAGCCCTGCACAGAAGGGGGAGCAGGCGGCACTGGGAGCAGCGAAGAGCAGAATCTGTTTTCTGCTGTCGATGACAAATGTGAGAAACTCTACCAAGAGCAGAGGAAGATGTGTTTTAAAAGCCATTGGAAAGAAGACCGGTGGGAGGAACAGCCCGTGATTTCAAATAGGGTCCTCGGCCTTTCACTAGAGACCAGAATCCACATGACAGAACAGGAAGCAGCTGTGACAGACACGTTTTCGTGTGCTGAAGACCCACACCTGCAAAGTCAGGGGACACACATTAAGAAAAGAACATTGACATTTAGATTGACCTCAGTGACCTTTTTTTTTTTCCACTTCAAGGATAAAGAAAAAAATAATGGTACAAACACCATCATCCAGGCAGCTAGAGGAAAAAATCAGGCAGGCCTCTCATTTTCCTCTAATTGACAAAGAGCAGGTTACTAATGTCTTTAGGGTGGTGGGTGAAAAATAATACCATGACCCAGGAATTGCCACACCAGCCACTTTGTCGTTTAGACATAAAAGCATCAGAAGAGCACCGTCTACGCCAGGACTCAGGAAATCACCTCCAAATATGATTTTTATGGAAAAAAATAAAAGAACAATCCACAAAAGAATGGAGAAAAGCCAACATAAATAACTAAAGCCCAGGAAATAGAGACTATAATAAGGACTGACAGTGAGCACTAAAAATGGCAAAATGTAGAATTAAATTAAAAACATATGAATAAGTTTCATTGTGTGTATCATCAAAAGAATTTGAAGCAAATATTTGACCTTGTGTAACATTGTTTTTAAAAGCAATTTTAAAGTGATAATAAGAAATCAATCAAAATTCCCCAATTTTTCTGACATGAACAAAATGAGAGGGGGGGAAAAAAGGAGATAGTAAAAGCTTACTGACTTTTATAATCCAAAAAAAAAAAAATTCTTCTATTAATATAGCTTATATTATTCTTCAGAAAAAGTAACTACAAAATAGATACAGCTATTTATGAAACAGCTCTTTGAAATTTAAAATACGATACCTAAAATAGAAAACTCAATATTAAGACTGGAAAATAACTTATCTTAGTCCATTTATGTTGCTATAATTGAATACCACAGGCTGGATAATTTATAAAGAACAGAGGTTTATTTAGCTCATGACTCTGGAGACTGGGAAGTTCAAGACCATCGTGCTTGGCTCCCGGTGAGGGGTCTCCTTGCCACATGATAACATGGCAGAGAGCATCACATGGTGAGAAGGAGCAAGTGTGCCAGAGAGCTCACTCTAGTAACTATGGCATTCCTGGGGTACACATAGCATATTAGTCCAGAGACACACCCCTCCATTCCCAAGAGTAAAGCCCTCCTGGACCACTCCTCTCGGAAAGGTCTTCTGCATTCAGCCCATAGGAAGAATCAAGAAGATCCACGGAACACAGAGTGGAGACACACAGATGTACAAGGTGAGAGAAGCCTTAAGGGACACAGAGGCCAAACTTCTAGGAAGGCAAAAGTATCTGAAGAGACAGAGAAGAGGAGGGAATTGAATTTCCTGGTTCTGAAGAAAGACATGAAACTGAGAAAGACAGAAAAGAAGACCTTGAGAACTCCAGAGGAGACCTGAGAACCGCCGAGCTGAACCAATTATCCTAAAGCTGAGAGAGAAAAGGAGTTTACCTACGAAGAATGGCAAATCCAGCTAAATGTAAGTATGAACCACCAGGCAACCAGGGGGCGATGCTCACCTCAGGCTGGAAGAAAAGCATGTCCAATTTCATGTATTCTATATGCCCCACAAATAAGAAACTGAGCAGGAGAGTCTTTTCAAAAATTCAGTAACTAAAACACGGCATGATGGTGAAATGGGAGGAAATATCCATGACCACGGCACTGGAATCATTGAAAGATTTCATATATTGTATGTTGGCTTTAAACTTTTAGAACCAAGTAGAGATAAAATGCAGAGGTACTCACTGGGACTTGTTATGGACTGAAGTGTGCCCTGCCCGTCCCCCCCACCCCAATTCATGTTAAATCCCCAACCCCCTGGGACCTCAGAACATGACTGCACTTGGACATCAGGCCTTTTCAAAGGTGGCTAAGTTAAAATGAGTCTTTCAGGCAGATCCTCCACCAATCTGGCTGACATCCATGTAAAAAGAGTAAAGTTGGACACAGAGACACCAGGGATATGGGTGCTCAGAAAAAAAAAGTCCCTAGGAAAAAGCAGTCCTCTGCTAGCCACCACGGGACACACAGAAGATGTCCAGCACAATGCAATGAACAAGGGCACAGTGGAGGGGTTCAAGGTGACGCCTGTTCTGAAGGGAGACAGATGCGGAATGACCAAGCAGCCAGATTTCTATGTAGAAAGGGGCTTGCAGTTTTAAATAGATGTGCTCAGGTGGGGCTCATTGAGAATTTATGGAAGCAGATATTTGAAAAGATGATATTTAGGGCCAAAGTATTCTGAGGAGCTGGGCATGGCAGTGCATGCCTGTAATCACAGCAGCTTGGGAGGCTGAGGTAGGAGGATCACAAGTTCAAAGACAGCCTCAACAACTTAGCCAGCCCCTAAGCAACTCAGCAAGATAACCAAATAAAAATAATAAATAAATCTCAAAATAAAAAATAAAAAGCCTGGGGATGTGGCTCAGTGGTTAAGCACCCCTGGGTTCAATTCCCCAGTATCAAATAAATAAATAAATAAATATTCTGAAGAACAGAAACAGCCAGTGCAAATGTCCAGAGGCAAGAAATATATAGTACAGGGAATTCCAAAACTAGCAAAAACTGTCCTTCAACTTCAGCATGTTAAAGTTTCGTTTTGTTCACTCAACAGGTGTTCAGGGAGTACCAGTGATGTGGCTGCTGTTCTTCTAGGTGTGGAGGTCCCCAGATGTTATCACGAGAAATCAGATGAGTTTCCTTGCAGAGTACATTCTGGACAGACATTCAAGAGCCAAGTTATCAGGGAGGTAGTGATTTTGGAACAAGACATGTTCTTTAAAGACAGGAAAGTGAGGCCACTTGAGAAAGGGAAGTGGGAAGGCAGAGGCTGATTCATATGGAGAGGCCCAAGGTGTTTTTTTTTTTTTAAATAAATGACACTGACCTGCCCCTAAATGAAGAGGCAACCAAAGGAAGACCTAAGGAAGAACATTCTAGACACACAGACATACAGATCTGGAGTGAGCACTTGCAAATTACAAAGAAGACTGGTTCAGGTCTTTTAGTTTAAACCAGAAGAAATAATAGAAGTGGCTGTCATGAGAAGCTGCACCATTGAGAAGGAGCAGTGATGGAAGAAACTTTTTTTTTTTTTTTTTTTTTTACTGTTTTTCATGACTCTATTTGATGAAAACAAAAACTCCTGGAATATTTTAACCTGAATAACACCATCAAAACATGCAAAGCAAAAACAAGGTAGAATAAACAGTACCGGGGCATTGGGAGTCTTTCCCTCCTCTCTGTCCTTAAATTGAATTAGGAGGTACCCTTATGAGAAAATAAGCCCTTCATTGTCTCTCACCAGGTGTTTCCGACATAGAAACATAGTCAAGTTATTTGATTATTTATGTTGAGAAAATAAAAATGATATGATCCCTAGCCTTGAATCATAGAATTTTGAAACATTCATAAGCTTATATAATTTTAGATGCATCAATTTCTAAGTCCTATTGTTAAGGGCTGTAAACAAGTCAGGATGGCGCCTGGCATTTTGCCAGAGGGAGTGGTTTGTGAAGTAACGCCAGCGAGCCATTAAGTGTGGAGATTCCTTATTGGCTGACTGCTGTATCTAGATTATGTTAATTAAGATAAGCTGTGTGGAATGTATATATACCCCTCCTGTCCTACCATAAACGGCTCCTACTCCTGCTGTATCAATGTACACAAGTTGCTCGTCACCCCCTGGTTAGTTTGCTGCAGCCGGACTACAGGATTCTTCCCGTGTGAGACTCTTGTCTGTTTGTTGGGTCTGGTTTGTTTTGGGGGTTGGCGGGGGGGGGGGGGGGGGGGGGGCGGGTGTTTGTTTTGTTTGTTTTGCTGGTTTGGTTTGGGTTTGATTAGGGTTTGGATTTGGGTTATTTCCGGGGGTGGAGGGGTTGGTTATTTGCTCTGTTTTGTGGTGGGGCTGGGGATGGATCCCAGGTCCCTGGGCAAGCTCAGCAGGTGCTCTCCCACTGACCCACACACCCCAGGCCCACAGGGCCCTTTGGATGTCCAACTACCACCCAAATTCACTGCTGTGCTGCAGCCCCACCCAAAAGTTTTCCACACTGTGCTGTTCCCCTCTACTGTGTCCTTGTCCCTGCTACTCTTTCAGGCTGGGATGTCCTTTTATCCCCCTGACACTGAGCCTTGTGGCATGAAGGAACCCAGGTTAGAAGGAATGTTCAGCCACTAAAGAAGGAAGAAAAGCTGGAATCCATGATGCAGAGATATGTCCCCCATGCTAACCAGGGACAAGCCCCACAGTATCCTTGAGAGCTATCATTATTTAGAATCCGCATCATAAGCTACTAAGAGCAGAGAAGTCCATGAGATTGCTTTCCAGTGTCAGGAAATTGAGGGATACTCTTCATGGTCATGCAAGAAAGCATCATGTGTGGGGAAGGTAGACATGGTAGGAAAGTCTGAAGCAAGTAGCTAGGGACGAGGGCGTGGGGCGGGGACAATATAAGGAACTATATTACCTCCACTGAAAGAAAAACTAGGCCAGTGATTGCTTCTGAGATCTGCACAATAGGCCCACATCTTTGAAATGGAGAAAGAGCTTAAAAATAGAGACATCGCCCAAGAGTCAAGGGCCTCGTTAGGCTGCTGTTCACATGACATAATGACCTCAGAACTAGGAAGTGCTCAAGTTTCATGTAACGCCTTCAGTGATGGGTTAATAATTAATGGAAAGATACTATCTGAATACACATTTTAAAAGGCAACAGATGCTTTAAAAGGGTATTATTTTCTGCACCGAAGATAAAGTCTGACTTAAAAATTGATATATTAAATGTCACCTTGAAAGAGTAAGGACAGCTGCACAGGCGAATAAATTCAGTCATGATCCAAACAATTGGAGACAGAAATGAACAGAGACCACAAACAAAACCCAGAAATGACAGGAGGGTGGGAGGGGGCACACGCAACAGTAATTGACTGAAATGCAAAAATAATTCATTCCCAAGAACTTTTAAAAATAAAACTGCTCCTAGAATACAGGTAATTTATGGTCATTAAAAGAAAAAAAAAAAACAAATTAACAAAGGTAGGAAATTAGAGTCACAAATAATCGTGAGTCAACAATTATACCTATTAACATTTTGATAATTCTCTTCTTCCACACATATTTCTGTGCATATATACGCCCCAAGGTATATTATGTACTAAACTTAGAACTTGATAGTCTGATTTTCACATTAGGAAATGTCATGAACATTTCCTCTGCATTAATTATTTTTCTAAAGTGTGTATTGTGACTACAGTAGTCAATTAAATTGTTTAAAACATTACCAATTCTCATGCATTTAGAGTATTGACTGTGTCTTGCTATATTGTTAAGCGTCATAACAAATGTACTCATAGCTCAGTTTTGCATATTTCCACAATAATGTCACTAAGCCAATGTCTCTCAAGTCATACTGAGTATAATTAAATCCCCCGCACCACTCCTCCCCCTGAAAATGATTCTATAATCAAATAAACTCAAAGAACTTTTATTATCATCTTCCTGAGGTTTACAATGTATATTAGGACATTTAAAATTGTTCTGTCACTTAAAAGCTTTATTTAAGCCAGAATTTTGCAAGTTGTTTAAATCATAGAAAATTCTCCATAGTCGTGTGCAACCATTGAGATGGGTCAGAAACATATCTTCTGCATAAAATGGCTAGGTCAAAGTGCAAGGAGCTTTCCAGGCTCGTGTTATCTATCACTAAGAATCTTCTAAAATGGATCGTTGGTGTAGAAGACCACCTCTTCCCCTAATGACAGCAATGAGCATTAGTGGTCTGCCTTTTCCAAGTTGATAGGTATCAAAGTGTAACGTTCAGATTCACATTTTCTGTTTATTAGTGAGTGGACCTTTGTCCCACATTTATTGAATAAATAAATGTGTTTGTTTGTGTAAGCTGTTTATTCATGACCTTTGCCTATTTTTTCTATTATGGTGATCATCTTTCCCATTATTATAAAGAAATATCTGAATCCCAGAGGCTCAGAAGGCTGAGGCAGGAGGATCATGATTTCAAAGCCAGCCTCAGCAAAAGCAAGGCTCTAAGGAACTCAGTGAGACATTCTCTGTAAATAAAATAAAAAATAGGGCTGGGGGAATGTAGTTCCATGCCCCTGAGTTCAATCCCCAATAGCCCCCCCCCAAAAAAAAGAAATATCTGCCTATAGATAATATTAATAACGTTTTATTATGTATTTCAAATATTGTCTCAGATTGCTATATTTTAATTATTTTATGATGTTTTTCATTTTTAGTTATTTATTTTTCTGCAAAAAAAAAAACTAGCAAAATCTTATGTGTAATTTCTGCCTTACTATGTCCTAGTTGAAGGTTTTTCCCACTTGAAAATCATATAAACTTTAACCAGTGCAAACTAGAAATATTTCAGCAAGGAAATCAAGTACAAGAGCAATATTCCCCAATCAATATATTTCCTGTAAAAAGATCCTATTTACCATAAAAGAAGCAAACAGTGGAAGGCTTCTAGGAATAAAGCTTATATTCAAGAACTTTTTGGAAAATGCTATAAAACTTTATGGAAGGAATAAAATGAGGCCAGAATGAGTGGAGAGACATGTGATGTTATTGGATAGAACGACTCAATATCATAAAGATATCAAACTTTCCAAGTTAATCTATAAAGTTAATTCAATTACAATAAAAATCTCAAGAATTTTTAATAGAATTTGACAAGCTAATTCTAAAAGTACTATGAAAAAGTAAATGTGTAAGAACAGCCAAGATAATTATGAAAAAGGAGAACAAGATAAAATGATTCATCCTACCAAATAATAAGATGAATTATAATGTTATGGAAATTAATTCATGAAACTAGACAAATAAATCCTTGACATAAAATAAAGAGCCCAGAAACAAGCTTATATATTTATGTACATTAGTATAAATGTGGCATTTCAAGTTCTAGAGAAGAATTAGCTATTAACTAAGTAGTGTTGATACAAGTGATTATCTATTTAATGAAGGTAGGTATATCTTTTGCACAAAACAAAAAACTGAAATCATTAGAAAAGCAATATGTTTTCCAACTAAGATAGGAAATGTCTTCTTAAACTAGAGATAACAGACAGGGTTTATCAATTAAAATTGCTAAATTTGGCCACATCAAATCCGAATATGTCCAACAAATGATTTCATGAAAAAGACAAAAATTATATGTTATGGTTTAAATACAAGGTGTTCCCCCCAAGAGCTGATGTGTGAGACAAGATGTTCAAGGATGGACTGATTAGATTATGAAAGTTGTAACTTAGTGGATTAATTCAATGATATGGATTAATTTGGTGGTAAATGTGGGCAGAGTGTGGTTGGGTAAGTGGGCAGATGGGCATAGCAAAGAAAAGCTACTCACCTCCTAGCAGCTGGAAAGCAGGGAGAGAGAAGAGCCAGGGGAATAAGATACAATCCCCCAGGATAATCCTCCCACCCATGACCCACTCCTCCAGCCCCACCCCATCTGCCTACAGTTACCATCACCACAGCAATCCTTTCAAATCATTAACCCACCAAAAGGATGAACCCACTGATCCAGTTATAGCTCTCGTAAACCAATCATTTCACCTCTGAGCATTAACACAAGAGCTTTTGGGGTGCACTTCATGCCCAAACCATAACAGTGGGGTTTGATCCACAGCCTCAATACCGCAAGCATTTACATCCTTATTAGATTTGGAAGAAAACAGCAAGGCAGTGACAGGATTCCTTCTGCTTCCACTGTTTCTTCTGCAAAGCTCAGTTGTGGGAGAAACTCAGTTTTCCCATAGTGCTGGTCACTAAGGTCCCAATGTCGAAGCCCTGGACTCATGCATGTTGAGAGCCAGTCTGCAGGCCCCTGTGCAGCCCCTTGAATGAATTATATCAAAATCCGTGTGCTCAGGAGCCCATCATTGTAGAGACGGCTTCCCCCTCTCTCCTGGAGACAGCAATGGCTTCCTTATGCCCAGCTTGCTAACCTTTCTGGTACCCTGACCATAAAAGAGGCAGCAGCCGCCTTACCCACTCCTCAGAGTTGTTCCTGGATCAATTCCTGGAAGCTCTCCTGAAAGCCACCACCCCCCAGCCCTCCTGTAATTTTAAGAATACCTCTCCTATGAAATGCCCTCAGGGTAAAAATGGCTCTAGTGGTTTCTGTTATCTGCAAGAGAACTGCATTAAAAATAATTTGGCTGGAGGGAAGTTTCCAGGGAACAGATCAACAAGGATAGGAACCTGGAACTGTCTCCTGCTTCTTGGGTTTGAAGGCTCTGAAGCCTGGGTTACAAACAGTGGCATTTTCTGAGCTTCTTGAAGTCAGGATGCAGGCAAAGCAAATCAGATACCAGAGCACAGTAAAACTGCTTCCCAGAACACTGGGATCGTAGGGGTGAGCTAACTATTTCTAATGTGCTGAGAAATGAGAGATCCTGGGGTTGAAATTCTCTACTTCAGGCACAGCAAGAAACCAGGCGCTTCCTGTGGTTCCTTTAACATAGACAACTTTTAGCTCTGTACATAGTTACGTTAGCTAGTAACTAAACCACGTCTATACCTGCAGTTGTGAGGAGCAGCACAGGGAGGTTCACAGCCTCTGGGCTGTGAGAATGGAGACTGATGGGAAGAGAGGACTGCTGAGACCTGAAAGGGTGACGCTAGGAGATGGGTCCCCAAACCTGCAGCCCCACCTCCTTGCCAGCAGGACTCAACCATCGGTCCTCTTTCTAAAGAGACTGACCCTGACTTGCTTCCAGCAGCAAAATCATGTCACCTGAAAGACTTACCATTTCAGAAAAATGACAATTTTGGTTATGCCTCAGCCCTACCACCTCTCAGTACTTCTACCTCTGTTGTAAGAATTGATCTTAGTTTTCCTTAGGATCCTAATTACAAGGTCAAACCAGAAAGAAAAAGGCTGATTCACTAAAATAACTACAAATTTCTGCAAATTGGTGTTGGAAAACAATTCAAGGAACTCATATGGGAATGGATTCTGCCTGTTTGAGCTCAGGAACAGAGGAAACACAATTTGCTTCAGGAATTTATCATCATGGGTGACATGCAATGCTTTGGCTTTCATAGCTGAGAATGATTCTAAGTGTTCCATAGCTTTCAATGGGACCGACTGTAAATAGTGGCCCACACCAAATAAAGGTGAAGTACCAGAAGCTAGTTCAATATTTAGGAAGGTACGCGTGGACGATCAGCACACCCTCCACTAGCAACTCTCCCCAGTGAACATTCCTTCACCAAGACATTGAACAATATCCTGTGGAAGGAAAGGTAAGCCCAGGCCAGCAGTGGAGATAGCAGATACTGCCATTGGCATGGGATGCTTGACTTCAATGATGATAATGGGACCAGCAGCTGTCAGGGACAGCATTTCCTCATGAGGACAAAGTGGGAACCATTGTTATAGCCACCAAAATATCAGAAGGATTAAACTAGTAATAAAAATATTTTTGACTCATAGGAATCTTTACAGATGGCTAATGAATTCAAAGCCCTTGGAACTAAAATAGATACATACATGCATCCTCGAGGTCTTACATGATCCATAAAACCCAAAGGACCTTAGGTCAGTTGGTGAGAGGCCTGTCCTGAGTCATGGTGGTAGGGAGTCACAGCCAAACTCTAATTACTCCACCAGATTTGATTCACGAAGCACACCATCCTGAACAAAGATATCTTGGTACTGATCTGGAGAGCTCTAACACAGTTCACTGAAGCCAAGTCAACTAGCTCAATGACTCGAAGAACTAGGTTTAAGGAAAGCAGTTAATAGAGCAAGTGAAAAAATATTTTTAATAAATGTAATGGACAGTTTCATATTTGGGAGAATAGGAAACCCGTGAAAGTCACAAGAGATCTTGGAAATTTAAAATATGGTTTTCAAACTTTTAAAACTGCATAAATTTAAAAAAAAGAAAAACTATGTAATTGGACTGAACTACATAATGGACACAAGTAGAGAGTAAATGGGTCGGGTGATTGAACTGAGGACTACTCTCAGAAGAAAACAAAAATAGCCACTATAGATTAAATGTGAAGAAAAGATCAAATGACACAGAAGAGAGACCTGGAATTCCCAGAGTTCATCTAAACAAAAGTCCAAAATAGAAAAATAGATATATTCGAAGAGATCAGACAATTAAATATCTACTACAAGAAAAATTCTCAGCACTGAAAAAGCAGACTCTTTATTTCAAAGAATGAGAATTTAAAAAAAAAAACTCACACCTTATAATTAGATAAATCATAATAACATTTCAAGGCCCCAAAATAAAGGAAAAAATAAAACCTCTCCAAAGGTGGGAGAGACAAACAGATGAGTTCACCACTGAGAAACAAGAAACTTCATGAGCTAATTGGCAGAATTGAATGCCAGAAAGCATGGAGGAATTGTGTCATTGTTTAAGGAAAACTCTGTGCTAACTAGAATCTTAGCCACAAACTAAGTCAAGTAGGAAAGAATAGTAAGGGTTATTGCAGATTTCAGTAGACTCAAAAAGTTGATCACTTACTGACCATCCCTGAAATAAATATGTAGGATATACTCCAGCAAAAAATAAAAAAACAGAAAGAATGAAAGAAAGTCATTTAAAAAAAAAAAAGAAGAAGAGAAGATATATTGGTCTGTTAAAAAAGGAATAGCAAATAAAACAGTCAACTCTACAGTTAAGTCGAAATGATTTTGATGCAGAGCAAGGACATAAATAATATCCTGAACAAACAATAATAATTATAATCCTGAGAAGTTTAATCTGGTAGAAATGAATAAGAAAGGCCTGGAGAAGGAGAGATGGCCTCCAAGGAAAGCAAATGCTCAGAGCTTTCCCAAGTGTCGGGGTACACATCGTCGCTCCAGGAGAAGCCAGGCCTGAAGTTGAGTAGGGGATGCACCTGCTAAGGACCTTTGATGTCGTATTTGTCCCTGGGGCCTTCGTGGCCATTTATAGCATCTCCAAATTATATTCTTATTGATTCCAGCCTTCGGCAAAGCCTTTGGAAGCCATAGTGTGATCTCAGTGATGCTCAGGGGAGCTGGTACCACTTTATGCCCTCTGCATGGCTGAGGGTGAGAAAGTCAGAGGCAGGGAGACAGGGGGAGGGGAGAAGGAGGCAACCAGAGGTTCAGAAGCAGCATGTGCACAAGGCGTGAAGATCAGATGTCTTAAGAGATTTGCTGCAGGACACAGAGCTAAAGAAATAACCAGATTTGGGGAGGGACTGATTTCCTGCAAGTGGGTGGGGATTTACACTGAGGGGGAAGAAAGGTACAAATAGGAAGTATCATCTATTTTGTGGCCTCAGAATGGTAATGCAGAGGACTTATGGGCTACAGTGAGAAATTTTATCCTAGCCCCAGCTTAATTATTCAGGAAGCCACAATGCCACTGAGATTAGAAGATGCTCTCAGAAAAGTTAAACTATCATTTCTGCACTCTGTGGCTCAATTAGGGACACCATTAAGCCAGGTGAAAGCAGGTCTCATCAATACGAGGCTGCCGATGAGACCCCAAGCATCTTGGACCCATATAAATCTAATTATATGCAGACAACATGGGTAGCACCGGACTCTCTGCTGCCCACTGAAGAAAGGGCATGTTGAATGCTGCTGAGGCACCAAACTGAATCAGAAAGCAAATGGCCAAAAGCTAGAGAAAGGAAGAGTCATAAGGCTCTATAGTCTAGGCACTTGTTCCTTGGCAAAATAGAAGCCCAGAAAATTAGACTCGTTTTCCTAAAGCCTGACAGCTAGCAAGTAAGAAACAATCAATAGTAAGTAAAATGTTTACTCCATTGTTAGACCTATAAAAAGAACGGGTGATTCTGTCACCAAAGTGAACAAAAATCTAATGGATTCACCATCTTCTCTCTCTCTCTCTCTCTCTCTCTCTCTCTCTCTCTCTCTCTCTCTCTCTCTCCTCCTCCTCCTCCTCCTCCTCCTCCTCCTCCTCTCCCTCTCCCTCTTCTCTCTCTTTCTCCCTCTCCCTCTCCTCTCTCTCTCTCCCCTCCATCTGTCTCTCTCTGTCTCTCTCTAGATAGATACATATTAGATTTTTATCTTATGTTCTTTGCTGGAATTTTTAGATATGAGGCTTTCTACAGTTACTTGGTGTTGTTCTAGGAATTGACGGAATGCTCTTAATTTTACCGTCTCATGTATCATATGATGACTTGGAGACAGTGAATTCACATTTCCCACGTTGTACCTTTACTGTCATATATTTTACTTTCCATAAGTTAAAAACACCACCATCAATTGTTCATTCCCATTCTCTGCTCTAAATTGTCAATTCTATCATAATTAAATTAAGAAACAAGGACATTCATGCATATGGACCCACATATTTACCATTTTGGTTGCTCTTTCTCCCTTCATGTAGGTCTCGATATCCTCTGGTATCATTTTCCCTTTTTTTTTTTTTTTAACATTTCTTTGGTGAAAGCCTCTGGTAACAAATTCCCTCAGGTTTTATTTATTTGAAAATGTCTTTATTTTACCTTCAATTTGCAAAAAAAAAAAATATTTTTGAATATAGAATATAAAATCAGCATTTTCTGTCTTCCAGCACTTTGAAGTGCTATCTCATAGCTTTCTGGCTTGAACTGTTTGTAATAAGGATTTAATGGGAAATTTTACCACTGTCCCTCTATAAAAACATATTTAATTATTTCCTCCAGTTGCTTTTAAGGTTTTCTCATTATCTTTGGTTTTCAGATTACTGTGCTGTACCTTGTTTTGGATATTTTGTTTGCTCTCCTTTGTCTTAAAATACAGAAGTTTTTAAGTCATTATTTCTTTTTTTTTCCCCTGAATCATCTCTCCTGCTGAGATAAAATTCTGTTTTATCTTGATGTTGTCTCCCTTGATCTTGGTTACTTGTTTCCTTGTCTTTCAGAGTAACATTCTCCGTTTAATATAAAGGAAAAGATCTCTGTGGTGATCTCAGGAAATGTTTAACGAGGATCCACGGGCCGTGGGGCGCTGTCCGTGGTGCTGAAGATGCTGAGGACGAAATCTGAAAAGGTGGCTTTGCTCATGGATAAAATTAAGAGAATAATAAATCAATAAATTAAAAACAAAAATGCTAATTCATAATAAATGCTGTGGTGAAGAGTGAAAGAGAAGATGAGGTAGATAGTAACTCGTTGGCTACTTTATATGGGATGATTGAAGAAAACCACTCTGAAGAAACAGCAATTGAGCTAAAACCTAACAAGGTAACCACTGGGCAGCCAAGGAAAGATTATCCTGAGGAGAGTATTGTGTATTCAGAGATATTAAAGCAGGAAAAATAAATTTACTCCCATCCAATAGCTCAAAATCCCCCTGGTTCCTGGGACCAACCCAGGGGGGATTTGAACTAGCATGATAGCACCAGAGATTGCAGGGATGGAATGGGATCAGGCTGGGACTTAAGGGAACTGAGAAAGATAAATTGAAGACTCTTACGTTATCTTAGTCATTTACACCATTTGAAAGTCCGTTCTACGTCTTGCCGGAGGGAAAGTGGCTTTCAAGCCTATGGAATGTTTCTACAATTATTTGGTAAGTAACTTTGTCTAAGTTGTCTTTTGAAATTCCACGCACTTGCCTTTCACAGGCCCTCAGCTCACTAGAAATACTCCAGACCAAGCATGGTTTTTCAATAAAGCAACTTCTTTTTTCTGGTCTCTGAAACCGGGATATCATGCCCTCCATTTGTCTACCAGGCATCAAAAGTAAGAATGCAAAGTCAAGTTGAGCCTGATAAAAGGAGGCCACATTGAAGTCAGACCACCATGAAGGCTCAATTTATCCAGCACCATGAAGGAGTGAGTGATTCTGGGCAGGTGTTCTTTGCAGCTATAACTGAACTAGACAGCCACAACATCTCAAAGAAAGTCCTTTTTTGGGTTAGACTCACTACTTGATGGTCTCGTTAAACAGAGCGTGAACTTTAGAGTCACACTGATGCAAATGTGAATGATAGCTCTTCACTGGGTGTCCACGGACAAGAAGCTTGATTTCTCTAAACCTCTGTCTCCTCGCTTACGAAGGAAATGATACATCCACTTTGTGTGTCTGTTATGGAAATTAAATGAACTAATTTATAAAGAATCTGCACATATGGGCTGGGGCTGGGGCTTAGCAGTAGAGCACTCGCCTGGCATGCGTGAGGCACTGGGTTCAATCCTCAGCACCACATAAAAATAAAAGAAACGTATTGTGTCCACCTATAACTAAAAAATAAATGTTTAAAAAAATAGAATCTGCATTAAAATTTCCATACCCCATGATGGCCAATGACCATTTTGTAATGTCTTCTCTGAATTAGAAACACTCTCTATCAAGTTTTAAGCCATATACTGCACAGCAAAGAAACAACTAAGATTATGAAGAGAGAACCTACAGAATGAGAGAAAAATCTTTGCTAGTTGCTCTTCTGACAGGACTAGTGCCTACAATATATAAAGAACTCAAAAAACTTAACACCAAAAAAATAACCAGTTAATAAATAGACAAATGAATTAAACAGAAACTTCTCAAAAGAAGAAATCCAAATGGACAACACATATATGAACAAAATGTTCGACATCATTAGCAACTTGGGAAATGAAAAAGTCAAAGCTAGGCTGAGATTTCATCTCACAATGTCAGTATGGCAGTCATCAAGAATACAAATAATAATACATGCTGGAGAGGATATAAAGAAAAAGGAACGCTTTTACACTGTTGGTGGGATTGTAAATTAGTACAACCACTACGGAAATCATTATGGACGTTCCTCAAAAGACTTGGAATGGAAACACCATATGACCCAACTATACCATTCCTCTGAATTTATCCCAAAGAATTATACTATAGTGATACATACATACCCACATTTACGGCAGCACAATTTGCACGAGCCAAGTGATGGAACCATCCTAGGTGGCCATCAACAGTTGAATGGATAAAGAATACATGGCATATATACTCCATGGAGTTTTATTCAGCCATAAAGAAGAATGAAGTTATGTTATTTGCAGGGAAATGGATAGAATTTGAGACCATTATATTAAGTGAAATAAATCAAACACAGAAGGTCAAAGATAATGTTTTCTCATATGTGGAAGATAGAGAAGAAAAAGGCGGGGGGAATGGAGTAGACCCCATGAAAATCAAAGAGAGATCCATACAATAGAGGAGAGGGACAGGGGAAGGCAGAGGGAAAGGAAAGGGAAACTAGAGGGGAATGACATTGGCCAAATTATATTGTCATATTGTGTGCATGTACAGATATGAAACAACAAATGATACCATTATGCACAACTCTAATTCACCAGTTTAAAATGTGAAATAAAGTTATAGACACTATAAATTCCTTGGCTAGAATACTATGCAATGGAGAAATCTTTCTGTAAACAGATGTTATGCTAAAGCAAATCACAGAAAAGACCCCCACAGTATTCTTGGTTGGAAAATCCACACCTGCTGTGGTCGGAATTCATATTCATATGCTGAAATTCTAACTCCCAAAGTGAAATTAGCGGGGGTGTGGTGGGGGGAGAAGTGCTTAGGTTGAAAGGGCACACCCTCATGATTGAGACCATACCCTGATTAGGGAAACCCCAGAGACCTCACTACCCCCTTCCACCATGAAAGCACCGCAAGAAGGTGCCACCTATGAACCAGGAAACACACCCATCAAACACCAGGTCTGTCAGCTCTTGATCTAAGACTGCTCAGCCTCCAAGAACTTTGAGAAATGAATTTGTGTTGTTTTACAAGGTACTAAATATACAATATTTTGTTAGAACAACCCGAATGGATTAAGACGACATCTTAATAAGAACAATGATTGCCTTATTTATTCTCCAGCCTAAGATGTGTTGCTGATTTCACATTAATGTTTTCAAGTGCTAACAGCACCTCGCAGTGAAAGAAGAGAGTAAATTTGGGATATTTCCAACGATGAAGTTCTGCAACTCATTTATTCCCTTTCAACTTCTCACAGTTGGTATTCAATGAAAATAAGCATCACATATTGACATGACCAGTGAAATAGACTGATCAGAAGCAACAGGGTGGGGGAAATGGGGACAGTAGTGACAGTTACTGAAGGCAGGACACAAGCCACTAGATATGCTACAAAATTTCAACCCTTCCACCACCCCTAAGGAATTGCAGATGAAGACTCGGTTATATCTAGGGTTGGGTACTGTGCCTGAGGTCACACAGCTGTGACCAGGCAGAACCAGGATTTGGACCCAAATCTGCGTCCCAAGCCTGGTTGATTCCCAGTACACGGAGAGAAAGCATTACCCATCCCAGGCAGTTTCACCAGATAAGCAAGAACCTCACGGATGGTATGAATCAAGGCTTCGAAATGAACGGAAGCTGAGTATTTATTTTGTAGAGATTCCTTTCTATTTTGTGTTGCCTGGTCTTTCTCTTCTGTTGCAAGGTTCACCTGGTATTATGGCCCCAGCTCCTCCTCCTGACCTCTGCCACCTGGGCTCACTGAGCCTCTCCTCCAGATGGGGAGACCCTCAGCTCCCAGACCCCCTAACATCACTTCCCCTTTTCCCCACACCCAGTCTTGTCAAAGCCAGTGGGCTTGACATTCTTACCCCAAGTGTCTTCTTTCCCTGCCTTCCCCATGCGACACTCAGCTCTGACTTAAACCTACAGCCAAGACAGAGAGGCAGCTTTTCAAACAACTAGGGAAGAAGGAGGGCACCTTTTCCACATGAAATTCTCAGTGAAAAAGCAACGCAAAGGCGCCAGGGAACAAAAGATGCTTTCTTTTTGTCAAAACCCTTAAACACTGATAAATGACATTCTAGGGGTCGTGGTGACCTTGTGACATCTGAAACACCATTATGTATTTAATTTGAACTGTTGGAGGCCCTACCTCCCTCCAGGAAAATCCTGAGACCCATTACCCATCAACCTTCTTTCTGACAAAGGTAAGATTCATTTTCCTGGAAGCTCTACCTCTTATTATCATCATGTGCTCATTATAAAATTACCCAGGGCTTATCCAGAGAATTTTTAATTGGGGTAAAGCTACTGAGTGCCTCTTTAGACTCATAGATCACAGTTTTATCCGGCAAATACTCTGACTCACAATTGTTAAAGGAGGGGAAAAAAGAAGAATTTAGTGTCTTTAATAATTTCTACAGATAATACAATTCAGAAGATTTTATACCCCTTTAGAGAAGACACTGAACGCTAACACTGCGTCTTCCCCTGGTAAGACTTTATATTGGAATCATCACTTTTAATTTTCCAAAGTGCTTCCATATTCATTATACGATTTTATGTTCAAAATCATAAAATAGGAGGGAAAGTAACATTGTCCTTATTTTCTAGATTAGACAGATGAGAGGAGGGGCCCTAGGTGACAGCTTGAAGCTCACAGGGCTGGTCAACAGCAGAGCTCAGCTAGATCCTTCTCATAACATCTGGAACTATTTGATCTCCTTGACTACTTGTCATTCTCACCTTTGATTCTGTTTATATAAAAGGGAAGCACTCAATGAATATTTATTGACCCTCCATTATCTGACAGGTAAAGGTCTAGGAGGCAGAGCTACCTTTGGAAGACGGATCATCTGACACTGACGTGATATAACTAGCATACTTCCTGGCTAGTGGGGCAAGAAAGACCAACAAAGTCAATAAATAAATCAGAACAGAAGATAATACTAAGCCCTCTGCCCAGAGTGACATGCTGGCAAATGACAGGGGACCATCGTGTCTGGTGGTCAGCATACCATCATCCTCAGGATCCCTGCCTCACTTATCATCCACGTCCCATCTGTCGCCATGCCCCACAGGATCGGCATCTTCATATCCCACTGATACCTGTGTCTCCTGAAGTCCCACCAATGCTCCTGGCTCCAGACTTGAGCCTCTACTGGGTGGATGGATCCTCCAAACCATGCCCAGCTGGTCTCCTTTCCTCCAGCCTCCCTCTCTTTCGATATATTTTGCCCACAGCGATGAAATTCATTTTTGTAAGACTCCTGTTGAACAAAAGAAAGAAAAGATTTTTTTCCAGCATTTGAAATTCCACCAGGTCTGATCCAAACTTCTCTTTTAAATTTATTTCATTTCCAGCAAATGAAACCATCACTCCTCCTTAGGCCACACTTGCACTTTCCTTCTTCTGCACTTACAAGTCTCATCCCCTCCCAGCCAGCTTCTAAAACCTCCCTCTTTTCTGGTACTAGTGCTAAAGACGCCATGAATGAAGGAACAAATGCATGAAGAAACATTTAGTAGAATTTATTTTAACATATTATACATAAATGGAGTGTAACTTCCCATTTTTGTGGCTGTACATGATGTGGAGTGACACCGGTCATGTATGAATATATATGAACATAGGAAAGTTATGTCAGATTCACCCCTCCCCCCATTCCCCTCTGTCCAATGGGGTGAACCTCCACTCCTCCCTACCCCCACCATTGTGATTCAGCATCCACATATCAGAGAGAACATTTGGCCTTTGTTTGGGGAGGTTGGCTTATTTCACTTAGCATGATAGCCTCCAGTTCCATCCATTTACTGGCCAATGCCATAATTTCATTCTTCTTTATGGCTAAGTAATAGTCCATTGTGTATAAATACCACATTTTCATTATCCACTCATCTGTTGAAGGGCACTTAGGTTGGTTCCATAGCTTGGCTATTGTGAATTGAGCTGCTATGAACATTGAAGTGGCTGTGTCATTATAGTATGCTATTTTAAGTCCTTTGGGTACATGCTGAGGAGTGGGGAAAGAGGGTCAAATGGCGGTTTCATTCCAAATTTTCTGAGGAATCTCCATAAGGCTTTCCAGAGTGGTTGTACAATTTGCAGTCCTTCCTGTGAAATATGAGTGTACCTTTTCCCCCACATCCTCACCAACATTTATTGCTACTTGTATTCTTGATAAATGAAATCTCAGTGTAGTTTTAATTTGCATTTCTCTAATTGCCCGTGGTATTGAACATTTTTTCATGTATTTGTTGATGGATATTATTTCTTCTTCTTTGAAGTATCTGTAACAGAGATGCCTGTGTCCCCTGGTCTGCTCTTGTCATTCAATTAGACTTTCACCAGACAGCATTCTTTTGTCTTTGATATTGCCCTTGGTCTCTCCTAGTGAGTATGACCTTCCCCTGCTCCACCACTAGCATCTAGGCTAATTTGGTTTTGTGATGCCCCTTGTGAACCTCAGCTTGTAGGCTGGAGACCTCTGCTGCTCTGCCTTCCTGTGCCCAGGTGCCAAAACCATTCACTGGCCAGCTGCTGGCACCTGCCCTCTAGGAGTAGGCTCTGAGTTCAGACCTTTCCTGGAAAGGCTTTGGAATTCCCACAAAACTCTAATAGGTCTCTGTATTCATGTCTGTTAGAATCTCCTGGTATATATATATATTTTCCTTTTAAGGTTCAGCAAAAAACTGCTTTCAAAAGCGCATGAATGAAAGGAACAAGGCAGCACGATGCAGTTTCTACAAGAAATCAATAGCTACTAAAAATACCCACATGAAACACCCTGAACGAAGCAGCTATAGTTTCAGAAGCCCTTGGGTAGCACGCCAGGCTTTGGCTATCAGACCTCACGGGATAGTTCCCAAAACAGAAAGGTATCTTGCAAACCATGGCTTTGCTTAAATGATGTTCTGAAGCTAATAGCACTTAGATCTTCTTCTCCCAGCTAGGTTTACACTAAGATCTGCATAACACTGTATTCAACTATGGAGAAAACTCAAGAGAAAACTCAAAAGGAAACCTTAGGAAACAAGATGACTGAGAAAATGACCACACCTGGTGGCCACAAGTGGCTGTGGAATACCACCAGGGGTGGGGACTCTCCAGGAGAAAGAGACAGCGATGGCAGATCCATGTGGACTCGGGGACAGGGCATAGGGTCGGGCTGATTGCCCTCCTGGTTTTCATGGTAACAAGGAGTTGACCACCCAGGTAACTACAGATTCACTGGATCTTCTATTTGGTTCCACCATAAATCCTTCCATTCTCCTAATTCATCTCCTCATTAAGTCTCTACCGTGGCTGTTTCAAAACCTATCCGCTCTCATGGAACAGTCTCATCAGATATCCATCCCCTCCATTCTCAGTATCCATCTTCCACTCCACTGAGAAAACAGAAGCCCTTGGACAGGAAGGCCCTCCTCACCCGCACGCTGACCAGCCACCAGCAGCCTCCAGCCCCACCCACTTCTTCCTAGCGCATCTTAATGCAGGAGTGCTCCTTTCCTAGCATTCCTCCCTCCACCTCCCTCCACCTGCACATCTCCTCTCTCCCCTTTATCAAGCATCCTTCAGTCTCTCCCTCTCTTGGCTTCTTCCTGTCGACATGCAGGAAACATGCTCGGATCTCACACATACTGCATAAATGAATAAATAAATAACCTCTTCAGTCCTCTCTTCACAAACTTCTTTAAAAAGGCCCCCTACACTCTGCTTCACACTTGCCCTCCATTCACCTGTTATCTCACTGAAATCCGCTCTTTCTGTAAGGCTCGACTGACTCTCCTGATGTGAAGGATTGCCCTGGGACTGATTCTCAGCCTACACATTCCTCTCGAAGGACCTCCAGCAATCTCCTCACTTCAGTTATCCCCACCTGCTGACGGCCACAGGTCTACACGTCCCCTCTAGACTCCAGACCTGCTTATCCCTCTACTTCCTGGACACAGAATCGCCGCTCCCACACATCCAGGGCCAAACTCAGCACCTCCTCTCAGCCCCACTCCATTTCCCCCTCAAACTGGCTGTTTTGCTACTCTTTGCTCTCAAACAGCACCACACACACTTTTATTGCCCAAGCAATAAAACAGGGTCATCTTCGCCGTCTTTCTTCCTCTCTTATTAACTTCATTGCCATGTACCACCACCAAGTCTTGTGAATCCAGCTCCCTAGTTTACATAGAAACTACCCAAGTAACACAGTGTGATACTTCAACCAGGATCTTCCACAGGATTCCAGAAACAAACACTTTACAACTCTGAAAGGAAATGTAAGAATATACACAAAAATTGGATCCATAAAGATCTAGAAAGAAGGGACTGGGGTTGTGGCTCAGTGGTAGAGCACTCACCTAGCATGCAGGAGGCACTGGGTTCGATCCTCATGCCACATAAAAATAAAATAAAAGATTGTGTCCACCTAAAATATTCTTTTAAAAAAAAGATCTATTTGTATTATCTTGTCTTATGTATTAAGAACTATGTAATGTTATGAACGACCAATAAAAAAAATAAATAAAAAAAAATAAAGTGGGTTTTAAGAGGCTCAAAAAAAAAGATCTAGAAAGCAGACTTGTACCATAAGAAATACTAAGGGATGTTTTTCAGTCTAAAAGCAAATAATAACACAGAAATATAAATGTCTAGTTTATATTTATAGCTTGAAATGTCTAGTTAAATAGACAAGACTATTTTCCTGTGACAGTACTTGCTCTCCATCAAAGTACCCCAGTGGACTGAAGCCATGGGTCATGTCAAGCCCTGTACACACTGATACCTTGGAAAACGAAACTTCAGGGAAGGGGGTTACTTACTGTCTCACAGCTCCCTGGCTTACCCTGTTATAGACGTCCATATTTATTTCTCAGAATCTTACCTTATCCACTTGTAAAATGAAAAAAAATATATAGTAGTCTACTTCATAGGATTCTTTGAAGACAAAATGATAATAGCATATAGAAAGTACCCAATAAATACTTATTATTCCTATTATTGAAGGTCAAGAGTTAACTTGAAATTATCCATTGATTTTTAAATTCTTCTTACCTGAATTATATTATTGTGAGTAGAAATTGTTACATTATTGCTCTAGAAATTAATACAATTCTTGGGTTTTCATAATCTACTTTGAGTTACTATTGTAGATGTTCACATAAAATGTATAAACTTGGCGATTATGAGGTCCACCTATTCTTTTTCCCCCACCCTCCATTCTGTTCTTTTCCTACATGTTAAATCTAAATACATTATAAAATTAGCAAGATGATATTATAATCTTGATTTAAAGAGTCATAAATCCTTGTTATACATTACAAATATACATGTGCAATCAATTAATCACAACTGAATTGCTGGGTCAAAGGGTTGGTACATTTTACATTTTGATAGATATTGGAAAATAATCATTCAATGATTTTGTCAGCTCTTATCTACAAAAACATATGAAAGTACATAGACTCTGTCATGTGAATTTACTATTATGATTTACAAGTATTTGGGGGTATTTTGTAGTATGTTCAAATGTACTGATCTTTCCTTTTTTTATTTTCCTTACAAACATTAATCAGAAAATGTTAAAAAATAAATAAGTACCCACTTATCTTTCCTTATTATATTTTTACGGTTTCATTTTTCACAGTAATTTCTTTAATTCACATTGGTGCATTTAATGTCAGTTTAATGTAAGTCAGGCGATTCTGTTGCAATCATTTTTCTCAATTATACGCTTAAAAAATGTATTCCTTCCCCTTGGGTTTGCAAGTTTTCTCTATTATACAAGAGTGATAATTGGTGTGAACACCAGATGCTAGTCATTCAAAATGGGGGTCTGGTTCCGTGGGTCTCCTATAAAAGGATCAACAAGAGGAAGACAAAGTCCCACTTGATGACAGCTAAGCAGGCACTCTGCAGTCCACCTCTCAAATGCAGGGCTTTTCTGATGAGCTGCCCTGAGGCCTGCGGCTTAGCTGAAGAACTAAACAAGGCTTCCACCTTCCTCTCTTCATCTAAAATAACTGAAATGCACATCGAGTCCATGTGCCCAACTGACCAAGGCAAGTCCGAGAGGCCCTACAACACAGTGCAAAGTTTGACAAAGGTGACAAACAGAGTGTGTGAAGTGTCACAAGACCATACTCGCTGGCAAGTGACGGCTGAGCCCTGGAGGAAGGCAGAGAGCAGGCAGGGGTCAACCCAGACACAGGGATAGTGAAGGAACGTGCAACTGTACCCAGCAGACGTCACCATGAAGCCCTCCAGGACTGCTTAGAAACCCCTGGGTTCTCACAGAATTGTTTGGGAGCTGGGGATTGGTCCTGTGGGAGCAGTTGGGTGTTAAAGTCATCCACGTCGGCCTTAAGACTGTTCTCGAGCCTGTTAAACACCAGACAAGCTCTGATTCATGTGTGACCACAGAGCCTTTTTCAAAATATGGATTAATGTCCTATGGAAAAACGTTCCAAGGTACAAAAGTTTGGGAAGTTCTGCTGTGGAGCTTGACCTTCAACTATGACATTTCTGGCTTGAAAAACTTGTATCCACACACTGGAGCTCCAGCCTGCGGGCTTGCCCAGAGGACAGCTGGGGGCACCAAACATGTGGACAGGCCTGCTCCCTGCCCCACTGGCACACTGCCCCTGATGGCACTTGGGCTGGTCTACCTTTAGGACATCTTTTTTCCAGGGGGCTCCTAGGAGTCACAGAGCAGGCGCACTGCAAACCCAGGCAAGCTTCCTTGCAGAGGTCCAAACAGGAGCCCTGGACTGATCGGGAGAACTGGGCAGCAAGCTTCTCTACAGTCCTTTGTGGTTCCAAGTTATGTTCCCTGTTTTAATGTGACCCTGACTTTCCATTTTCCCCTTTTATTTTCCTGACATTCCTGTTTCCTTGCTGAGTCTATCACTGTTTTATGGAGTGGTTTCTTTGTTTTGTTTTGTTTTGTTTTGTTGCAGCTTGACCAAAACCTTCACAGATCAGGTGGCTAGGGATCCAGGACTACAGGACTTTATTTCGTCTATTTGTTGAATTAATTCATCTTTTTGTTCATTTATTCCTTTGTACAATAAAAGAGATTCGGTTCCTTCTCACCTACTGAGAACTTTGCTAATGAAACTGATATTTAAATACCCACCTCTCCTATAGGTGTTCAGGAGAGATTTAAAATGGAAAGTGAATTACTGAAGAAATGTATGATCCAGTGCTGAGGGGTTCAGATGCCATCCCTCTCAGGAAGGTTAGCATGAACAATATTTTTAAGGAACAACATTAATAGATACAAGGCAGTTTATGGAAGAGATTCTGAAGACCAAATGTTCTCAAAACCCCTGGGATGTGACCTCCATCCAGTAGTTTCCTTAACCTCCTTTTAAAGGCTAACGCTCTGGCTCAATTCTCAAATTCTTTGTTAAACAGAATATTTCCTTCCTTTTTTTCTCTAATCCAGAAAACTAATTATATCATACAGCTTGTGAATCACACTTGTGCCCACTGATGGGAAATGAGAAAAAATAACAGCTTTGCCAAATTAGAAGAGTGTATGTATGCACAGAAATTCACAAATTACAGTGATTATTCTGAACATCTGATTCCAGAGGGAATCACATCCAAGCAAGAGGAAGAAAGATGAGAATCCAAGAGCAAGTCCTGGGGGCTCCAAAGCACATGTGGAACTGCCTGAACCCCATCTCCATTGCCACCCATGGTTCCCTGTCCTTGGGCATTTGCCAGACAGTACAAGAGCCTCAGGGATCCTCCCTTCCTTGTTGCAAGTGGAACTCATTCTCTAGAGAAAACTCAGTGTGAAAATTGTAGCATCACATCACCCCCCACTTAAAACTCTCCAGGGGCTTCCTACTGCATTTACACTAATATATAGGCTCATTACCATCACCTAAAAAGTCCCTTAAGGGGAAGGTCCAGCTTACTCCTCTGACCACATCCTATAATACAGTTTTTCACTCTGTCTGATGTGTTCCTCAAACTAAATAACAATCTCCTGTATTTGTCAAAACTTGCAGAAATGTACGAGGTACATTTTCCTCCATGTAAATTACATTTTAATTTTTTTAAATGAAATGGTCACTGTGTAGACCAATAAGTGACTGAGATTTTTAGTGTATAAAACATATTCAAAATAATAGCAAAAAAATCTTAGGGCACAACTACTATTTGAAGCTCCATATTTGTGCTTTCTTTTCTTAGCAAGAGAACTCTGACTTCATTCATGGTCCTTGGATGCCAATTAGATGTAAGCAACAAATGTCAGACAGGAGCTCCCAACTCAGCCTTCTTTGTCTTCTGCATGTCCTCCTCCCAGGCACTTGGAATCAGGCACTACAGGAGACGCTCCAGAAACCACGTGGGACCTGAAGGAAAGAGATTGAGAATCACAGAGTCCTTGACCTTGGCATTTGGAGTCATAGAAACAACTGCAAGGATCCTCTTTTGGGCCTCTTTTTAAAAGATTGAACCCTAATTTGTTTAAGACACTGGAACAAAGGCGTCTTTTAGACAGACAATTCCCAACTAACGTAAATACAATGTAAATATAGAGCTAACCAAATATATATGGAACATTGTGGAGAAAGGGGTAGAGTTAATAAATATAAAAAGATACAAGTGAATGGAGAGAAATTCCAATGAAAACACCTGATCTTTTGATCATTGAAACTACACATTAATGCAATTGCAATCAAAATGCCAATAAGCTTTTCCAAACACTTAAATTCATATGGCAGAATAATGAGCTCAAAAGGGCCGACTACCCAAGGCACAGTGGTGTAATTCTGCCCAGTGACTCGGGAGGCTGAGGCTGGAGGATCACAAATTCAGGACAGCCTGGGTAATTTAGTGAGACCCTGTTCCAAATAAAAAATTAAAAGGTCTGGGGTGTGGCTCAGTGGTAGAGCATCTCTGGGTTCAATCCCCAGTATAAAAAAAAAAAAAGCAAACAAAAGAAAAATTTTGGTGATGGAACTTGACTAACCAGAGATCAGGTCTGAATAAAGAAAAGTATAATACTTAAAATGATTGACAGGCAAATGTATCATTAAACCAGAGTAAAGTATCTAGAAACTGAAGGTTGTTCACCAAAGCGAAGGCATTACATCATGCTGTGAGAGGGGTTATCTTTGTGGATTAGATGCCCTTCTTCACACCATAAGCCAACAATTGCAGATTTATTTGAGATATAAATGTAAAGAAAAATTTTTAAAACTTCTATAGGAAAATATCTTTATGTTCTTTGGATAGAAAATTATTTCTTAGTTGCATCATAAAAATACAGCTATAAAGGAAAAGTAAAAGTAAAGATAACCCCATAAAAACCAAATTGCATTAGAATAATTGCAGTCACCAGAGCCAAGTGGCAATATTTGCAACATGTGCAAGTACTCAATGATAGTCAGTTATTATTTAGAGCAATATGAACCCAGGGATAGTTATTTCATTTTATGGATTATAACCCATTACCATCATTATTATTTTTTAAACTTTATTTATTTATTTTTATGTGGTGCTGAGGATAGAACCCAATGCCTCACATGTGCTAGGCAAGTGCTCTACCCTGAGACACAACCCCAGCTCCCATCATTATTATTTTATTGCTCAAATTGTCCCAGATGTTACCAGCAGGAGCCCCTTCAGGGTGGCTTTATGACTGTCACGGTGTTGGGCACTTCCTTTCTTGTTGTCACCTGGCTTCTCTCCTTGCAGAAATGACATTTAGCTATCTCCATGTTCGGTGTATCGGCATGATTCTTAACAAGAAAAGGAGCAACCTAACCATCCTTCAGTTGAATAAAAAACAGCATACAAAGGGCATGAGCTGGATCTGCTAGCATCAACAACCAGGGTTAATCTCATACCATGAAATTAAGTTTAAAAAGCCACAGAATGATATATGCAGTGTATTTTCACCCAATCAAATAAGAGCCCCCAACAGTGGTGCACACTATGATGAATACACACACATGTGCTGACAATGGCCTCTGGTAGCCACGAGCTGGCCTGCCACTCACTGCCAGTTCTGTTCGTCTTCACAGGCCACCAGTGCCAAACAAGGCCATTCCATGACCAGAGCGGACCAAAACAAAACACGGTGGGCACAACCACTCCGTCATTAGATCAGAACATGAACAAGGATGTGCACATTTTCCAAACCACAAAAATGGCCACATATCCTTCTATCCCGGCTCAGACGAATGACTGTTGTTTCTTTACAAAATTACAACTTTAGGGTGGCTCTAGGCTTCCCTCCTTCTAGATGAGATCTGCTGAGAGAGCTCACCACAGAATCACGCCCACCTCAGACGGCACCACCCTGCAGGGGAGCCTGAGCTCTGCACGGCCACGGGGTGCCCAGCCGCCCAGGCTTCTCCACGGTGGGCGGCCCACGGCAAGGGTGTTTCTGGTGTTTGCTGGAAGGGGGGCATTGATAAAGGTAAAAAGGCACAGGAAGGAGACCCCCTAACTTCAGGACAGTACCCACAGCTGAAGAAAACAGGAGGAAGGTCTGAGGCCAAGAGAAACGGGGACATTAGTTATATTTCAACATTTTTTGAATGAGGGAAGACTAAATGACATATGACAAGCCATGGCATCTGTATATACATTCCATGGAAGGAACGGAGTCATCTCTTTTATTAGTTTCTTGGCCTCAGTTTTATTATTTTAATTCTGGTAAAATGCACATGATATAAAATTCATCACTTTAATGACTTGGAAGTGTGCAGTTCAGTGTCACCCCACACAGTCGTGTGGTCACCGTCTCCTCACCATCCACAACACGCTTCGTCTCACAAAACTGAAACTCACCTCTCCATTCCCCACTCCCAGCCCCTGGAAGCCTCCATTATTCTCCTGTCTGTCTCTGAGTTTGAGTGCCTCAGACAAGTGGAATCACACAGTATTTGTCCTGTTTTTTCTATGGTTGAAATGTGTCATTATTTAAATAAAGATTTCCAGAGAAAGAGAGAAAGGCCTCCCCCAGCCACACCCTTTCGGTCCACCCATGGAGGGTGTGCTCAGGCCCACCCCCTGACGGCTGCTGCATCTTACCTTCCACCAATGCTATGATTAGCCGTGAGCAGGTGAATCTTGCCCACTAGAAGCCCCTGCCCTTGACAAGGAGATGAGGACTTATTCACTCTTCACCTCTAACACCCCAACACAGTATGTTACTGAGTGTGTGTTGAATAAATGATGTTCTGTAGATATGGTTGAAGAAATGAATGAACTAATTACTCTATTGACTGACTTCTTGTGTTTTGACATCAACCTCACCTTAATGACAACAAAAACATGGTGAAACATACCATTCAAGTTTCAATTCCATTTTTACTTACTTGGCTGCTTTCAGAGTAACTTTGACTATTCTTGAAGATTCTGTGCACAATGAAGGGTCTCTTCTCTGCATAGACAAGCATTCACATGACCCGTCTCCCTTCTCCACAGCCTCATCTCAATGCATCAAGCATTTAAGACTTTAAGTAATCTTCAGGCAGCTGTAATTGAAGAGATTTCATGGCTGTTGAAGCTGTGCCAATATCCCCATTACTGTAGCCATAACTCAGGCAAAGCACAGACAGGAAGGCCTTCATGGAGAGGGGTCTGAACGCTCACAATTCTAAGTCAGCTACTTCCTTTATGACTCCAAGCCTGTCGCTATTCAGGATGCCAGGAAAAAGAACTTATCATAATAATGGATTAGAAACTCAAACTCAGGAGAACATGCTAAATAAATGAAACAAAACAATTAAATTATCTCTGACTAATTAAACTAATCAATAAAAATGAACCCAAATCTAGTTTGTGTCTGAAACCCAGGGAGATACACCCTGACAACAGAATGACCACAGGCTGAACAGAGAAGAGCTGAGCCTGTGTCCCCGTCTTGACTCTGACCAATGGCATGACCTTGATCGTTCCTGGAACCTTGCAGACATCTGCTGTCCTCAAACAGCAAATGATATTATCTACCTTAGAAGCATGTTAGAGGATTAAACAAGAAAAGGTAAGGTCAAGGTTTTTCATACATTGAAACTTACTCTGCAGATAAGATAAAAAATTTGTTATGAAGAATTCATCAGAGAAATAGCTAAAGAAATCATGGAAATTGAAATCATAGTTTTACATATTTAGAACATTGACTTCTATGGAAAAGCACTTTTACCTCAGTTTTCTGTGCTCCTCTAGATGGTCAGGAGGGGGGGAAAAGTGACATTGTGCCCTAAAGTTATAAAAACACCAAAATGACATCAAGACGGGCTAACAAGGCTATATTCAGAATTCCCCGGCTCCCGACATGTTCCGCACCCGACTACTGCCTGTCTTTGGTCCCCTTTTTCCCACTGACCTTGGTGACTATCTCAAACCTTCTCCCTTCTCTTTGACCAACCACCACCCCTGAAAATGTCCCTGATCTCAGCAGTTCACCCTCAACTCCAGCCTCACAGAGAACTCTGGAGCCACCGAAGCACAGTTCTGGAGAGCTGCCCATCTTTTGCTTCAAGACCTGCTGCCTATCTCCCTCCGTTCCCCTCCTGAACACTGCTGAAGCCAGCTTCCGTTTTCCTGGTTCTGGTCCAGTCTGTCTACGTCCTGGAACCCATTTGCTGTCTTTGATTTAGAGCCTTCTAGCCCCTCGCCTCTGCCAGTTTCTCCATGGTCATGCTCACTGGGCTGACGTATGTCCCCTTTCAATTGATCACAGCCCTGTATCTTCTCACCTTCTCTCAGCCCCACTTCTGAAAAGCGATGTCTGCCTTCACTGTCTGTCTTCACCTCTCACCCACCTCACGGCTCACCAAAACTTGGCTTCCACCCTGACAGCCCAGCAAACCACCGAGGTTGCCAGTGACATCGCAGAGCTATGCTTTGAGCCTCAGTTTAGCTGGGACTCAGCAGCCCTGTGTGGGGTTCGCCACCTTCTTCTCTTCTCTTTTGGGGCCCATCCCATCCCTGCCTTTCTGAGTAGTTTTTTGGTTTATCCTGTCTTACATCTAGAAGTTGGAGTTGACCAAAATTCCCTCCTAGGCTGCTTCTCCTCTCCATCCTTGGTCCCTCACAAAAGCAGCCACTCTGAGGCTGCACTCACTGTTCACCAACGACGTCTCTAGACCACACCTGGTCCCCGACTGCAGCTCTCCACTGGAGGAGTCTACAGAGGCATGCACTGAACTGCAGTTTGGGGTGTCCGATGTTTAGTAGAAAATAGGAAAGGAGGAGAGAGGAGGGATTCAAGGAAAGAGCTGAACTTCATCCAGTTCCCCCTGGTCACCTCAGCAGGGAGCTCTGGAGCTAGCACTGCCTGTCAGAGTCCCACCACACTCAGTCACCTGACGTGGGCTGCACTTGGCAAGCATGTCCTCTGCCACTCAGGCAGACCCTGAGGCTGTTAACCCCTGGTGACGTTGCTGTCTGCCTTCTCCATAGCTGGATAGCAAGTCCCTTCCTGAAAGAGGGTCTCCGTGGGCACAGTTCCCCATAAACTATGATGTCTCCCCAGCATCTCAGCAGTACAGCAGGGGAAGTGGGTTGAGAGGCAGGGAAGAAAAGTCCCTGGGGAATGAACACAACCAAGTAATGCTATATGCCTGTATGACTAGGTCACAATGAAGCCTACCTTTATGTATGATTGCAATGCACCAATTAAAAATATATTAAGAGAAGGGAGGTCAGTAGACTAGAAAATGTGGATCACGGGGAGGGAGGAGTAGAGGGAAAGGGGAAGTACTAGGGATGGAAATGGCGAAATTGAATCTTGTAAACTTTAGGCAGATAAGATATTTGAAGGGTCTGAGTAACCTGCAAGGTTCCCAGGAGGACAAGATAATCAGACTGAATCAGGCTAAAAGCCAGGGACTACCCAGATCCCACTGTGGGACTGCTCCAGGGAGAGGTGCTACCACCGTCCTCGGTACAGATGCCAGAGCTAGAGCTTGGCTGCCTCTGGAAACCGGGTGGGGCTCCCAACTCTGCGTCCAGGTGAGGGCAGCCTGGAGCTTCACAAGATGCCTGGGTGAGCCAAGGTCACAGACCACACCCCAATCAGAAGGGCTTCTGGAGAAGCCAGAGCCTGACTCCACCTTTGACAAAGCAGATTCCAAAGTAGGGCACATTCTCCAGCACAGGAAGGCTATCCAGTGGTGCCCAGTGGCTGGTAAGAATGACGGATGTCCACCACAGAGGCCAAACAGAACCCGGATCTCCTTGCCCCAGGCGAGCTCCACCCTAGGAGTCACCCCTGATTCCTCCCCGTTTCTTCTCCACGTCCAACCTGCCATCACCACATCCACCTCTGAAATGACTCGAGTTGGTGGGACATTTGCCTCACACGCACAAGGCCCTGCATTCCATCCCCAGCCTGGACCTTGTCCACAGCAGCCCCCAAGCTGGTGCCTCCACTGCTACTCTGGTCCCAACCACAGCCCCGTCTTGCTCACTTCCTTCCTAGGCCCCAGGCCTTCCCACAGAGTGCCCTTTCTGTCTAGTCTCAGTTCAAATGCTACCTCTTCTGAGAAGTCCTCCGATGGTCCCGCTCTTCTGTTTTTAACAGCACTGACCATTGTGCCATGTTAACTCACTTCTGTGTGGCTGGCCGGCTCTCACCATTGGCTGGTGAGGTCACCCATGTTACCTGCCTGTGCCCTGAGAGCACCTGACGGAGCAGAGGCTGGGTCTGTGTGGCCTGAGACAACGGATCAACTGATGGCAGCCACTGAGGACCTCACACCCAGGAAGGACACCACCACTCAGCTCTGTGGTGGTCGACAGGGTTCCCCTGAAGTACCGACACCTGCACTCAGCCTTCAGCCACGGCAAGATGTGGGCTTTCGATCATCTATCAAGAGGTGCAGGAAGGAAAGCATGACAGGTGAAGACAGAGGAGGTGGAACTGGCCCAGACGCTCCATGGGCAGCTCAGGGAGGAGGCCCAAGGTTCTCAGACCAGAGGCAGCAGAGAGGAGCCCAGCGGTGGCCAGGGTTAGCTTACCGTGGGCGCAGGCCCTGTCCTACAGGAACACGCACCCCACCAGGGCCAGCTGTGGGAGGAGTTCCGTGGCACTCCTGGGATGGCATCTCATCATGCCGGGATCTGGAGCTGATGGTCACGCCACCAGGATAGACCCTTCCAGAGCCGAGAGACTCAGGATCAAGAAACCAGGGCAGGGACTCCAGAAACCCAGGGTCAGGTTGGGAAGCACAGAGTCAGAAGTGTCAGGCCCACAAGGAGGCAGGTGCCCAGGTCAGAGGGACTGCCACAGTGATGTCACCTTACCCACATGACAGAGATGTCACCTTACCCACTGCCCGCTCAGGATCACCTTCTTGCCCTTGAAGCCCAGGCCCCTGAGCTTTCACCGGAGGAAGCAGCACTACACATTAGCAAATGGAGGAAGCTGTCGCCTTCCGTGTTAATTCAGCTGGTGGCTGGAGGGAGTCTCCCCCTCAATCTCAGGCTCATCTTCCAAGAGCACCTAATGACTACAGTGGCCTGTTAAAAAGGCAAGGCAACCAATTTGCAAATGTTACTACGTTTCTGCATAGTCAGCAAAGTTTTATAAGTTGGATAAAATCCAAAGCCTTTTCTCAGGAAGCTGGGGGATGGATTTATTAAGGACACATCAACCTTCAGAATGCTTACTCAGAACCATCACAGTGGATTCCCTGTTGAACTGATGGGCCAGTTACCTGCATGTGGATTTTCTCCTCTGGGTTTTCTGTAGTGTTCCTTGGTCTTGGAACAGGTCACTACAGCCACACTGCCTACCAGTGGTCCCTTCCTCTGCATATGCTGAGAAATTGCAAACTGGAGTTCATAGCAGTCTGAACCAAACAGCAGGCCATTAGCATCTGATCTGTGTCTGTGAGGGAATAGGGTGCCCGTAAGTCCTTGTTTCCTGTTTCAGGGGTGTTCTGTAGTACCACCATGGGGACTGTGCTGGGGAAGACTCACCCTGTGGAGTTGGCAAGGCTCTACTTGCAGAGGGAGGTCAACAATAGAGACTCAAAGAGGTTGCTCAGGGCAGGCCAAGAACATAAATCTGCTTCCCTCAGACATGACATATACCTTGCATGTATCAAAGCTCACAAATTTAGCAAGGAAAAAGGAAGAACAGAATAAAAAATATTACAAGTCACTTCACCAAAAAAAATATGCAAATGGCAAATAAACATGATCGTGGTTTGTTGGTGCTGATGTAGCAAATTACCTAAGACAGGTTGACTTGTTATAAACAAAGGAAATTCACTTCTCACAGTTCAGAGGTTGGTAAATCCAAGCTGAAGGTGCTGGCAGATTCTGTATCTAGAGAGGGTCTGCTTTCTGGTTCATGATGGTGTCTTCTTACTGTGCCTTTGTGGTGGAAGGGAGCAAATGAGCTTCCTCTGGGCTATTTTATGTGATCAGGAGCCCTTATGATCGAATCACCTTTCAAAGACCCAACCTCCTAACTATACCACAATGCTGATTAGGTTTTGACATTTGAATTTTGGGAAGACACAAACATCATAGTGCATAAGAAAATATTCTCCACATTATATGCCACAAGGAAAATGCAAATGAGACGATAACGATATTCTGCTACATGTCCATTGGATGGTGTTGGAACTCTAACACCATCAAATGCTGATGCACATGTGGAGCCACAGGAACTCTTACTCATTGCTTGTAGGGATGCAAAATGGTACAGCCACAGTGGAAGATATTTTGGAGGTTTTCTTACAAAAACTAAACCCTAGGAACCAGCAATCACTCTCCTTGGTAGTTCCCTAGAGGAGCTGGAAATGTGTCCAAACAAAACCCTGCACAAGGTATTCACAGCAGCTTTACTCATATCTGCCAACGCTTAGAAGCAACCAAGACCTCTGCAGAAGGGGAAGAGATGAACACACACTAGGGCATCCAGACCACAGACCAGTACTCAGTGCTGAAAGGAAATGATCTCTCAAGCCACAAAAGACAGCAGGAATCTTCAGTGAAAGAAGCCAGTCTGGGGCTGGGGTTGTGGCTCAGTAGTAGAGAGTGCCTAGCACATGTGAGTCACTGGGCTCCATCCTCAGCACTACCTAAATAAAATAAAGTTATAGGAAAAAGAAAAAGAAACCAGTCTAAAAAGGTTTAAAACTATATGATTCTAACTAAATGAGATTCTTAAAAAGACAAAACTATGGAAACAAGAAAAAGATCAAGATAGCCTGGGATTCCAGGGCAGGGGTTAGGAGTAGGGGTAGCACAGAGAATGTCCAGGGCAGTGAAACTATGCTACGATGCCACTAAAATCTGGGATCCACATCAGTCTATGCTTGTCCAAACCCACAGAATGCACAACAACAGGCGTGCACTCCCTGTGAACTGTGGGATTGGAGTGATGCTGATGTATCAATGCAGGTCTGTTATTCACAGCAAATATCTCCTAACCAGTGGGTTCTGGGTGCAAAGGATTGCACTCCTATGGTGCCTCCCACTGAGAGAGCAGCGTCTGGTTGTCCTTAGTTGTTATGGTCCCAATACCTGACTCTGGGGACATGTAGGACCCTGGAGGTGAACTCCACGGTGGAGCCTTGGAGCGGTCCAGAGAGCACGTCAATCGCCTCTCATGTCAAGTCAGAATCCCAGGCTGGGGGCCGGAGAGACAATGAAGATCGGTGACAATGAAGATCGCACAACTAAGATGTTCTTCCCAGAGGCAAAGTTATTAAAGTTTGATGTCAACTCGGGCGGGGGCAAGTGATGCTATTTCGTGAGTCAGGAACAAATCACCACCTCCCACAGGATGATAGGCCTTTCCCCCGGAGATGAGAAAGACAATCATGGAAAGACACACACCAGCCGAGTGGGCGAGAAAAATGACTCAGGTATTGTATTTTCTGTGTTTCATCAAGAAATGCATCATTCTGCAGATGGGGCCGACTCGGTGGTGTTAGGAAAAGCAAACTTCGAAGGTCTACAATGGCGACAGCTGGGTCTGTCCAGGGCTGGCCAGGGTGGGGCGTGGCGAGCATGTCACCCCTACCCTCACCCAGGTCCTTCATAGACGGTGCGTTTTCCCACTGTATTAATAAGCAAATGGCAGGTGAAGTGATTAACTGGAGATCTCATAGTTGACGCTCTTTCCACTGAACTATCCTTACTGGGGACAGTGCTCAGAGGCTGGTGGAATAGATTAAGAATCAAATCTTCAGCAGCTCAGCTCTCCTTCACCAGTCCCCGCTCAGCAGGTGGCCGAGGCTCTAGGAGACAGGGACATTGTACACTATCTACAAGAGGAAGAACAGACAGGAACGACTTAAGGATGACAAGTTAAGCACGTTAAACAGTAAAATCTCGAAGCACTATAACCAGAAATGGCATTTTAGAATGACTACAGGAAATCAGAGTCTAAAGAAAATGTGCACAATTAGGAATAGATTCCTTCAGACCCTTTAGCAGGGACTCTTCCTGGGAAAATTAGGAGTTCGCCCCTCCCACGGCATCAGTGGGTCACTGTCAACCGGGAAGCCCCACCTGCTGAGAAGAACCAACCTCTCCAGCCACATGAGGCAAATCCAGCGGCCGACATAACACAGGGCACCTTGGGAGGAAGCTTCCTTCAGAACTGAGTGACAGAGAAAGATGGAGCCCTGAGCAATTTCAAACCAGACAGTCACCCCTCTCTGCAACCACCCACGCTCAGACCTGAACGAGCCAAGGACAATGGGGACACAGAGGAGGAGGCTGCAGAACATAGACCACCGGGAGGAGGAACGTGTTCCCGGGAGGCCCTGGGCAGACCTGCTTGAGCATAATCATGAATTATGTAAAGTGTGCTGTTCTGTCTGCTGACATCCATCGACGTTGCTTGTGAAATACGTATTTTTACTTAAAGGTAACAGAGGAGTACGTGGATGCGGTCTTTGTTCCAGGTGTTCGTCCCCAGGGATCAACTCCTGCCATCTCCCACTGGAGAATGGGGAGCCTCCAGGGCAGACGCTCAGCCTCCAGCCCAGGTGGGCCCCTCCTGGTGGTGTGCAACTTTCTCTTTTATTCCTGTCTCTGCCTTCACGCCCTTCCCTCTCTTCTGCAGGGACTCACTGAAGTGACTTTGATAGATCTTCTTAAATATGTATGTGTTGTAGTAAAAATATAACTTTAGGTGTATATGTGTATATGTGTGCTCAGTTTGCATAAATACTGTGCTTTATAGCTGACTCTGCTCTTTTCCCCTACCAGCCCTGTGTTTTATGACCCAGGCAGCTGGATGCAATGATTCCACCACCTTCAGATCTGCACGGGACTCCACAGAGCTCCCCCTCCACTTCTCCACCCACTGGGGAGATGGGCTTCCACACACATCTTCATGTGGACTCCCCCACAAACCTACAAGTTTCTCTGCAGTAAACACCCAGGAGTGGTTTTGGGATCTTAAAGTACATGGTACCCACTTTCCCTGGGTCTTGGACCCCAGCAACCTCTAAGGACTGCCTCAGATGGTTGCTCCTTCCCTGCGTCCCCGTCCACTCTTCATGCACAACTGACCATTTTTATCCAACTGATATACGTTGAGTCCTATCTTGTCAATTCAGTCTGCAGTGAACCAACTATTGACAATGTAAGACATCTCCCCAGGCCTGTAGCCAGCTCATCCTTGGTTTTCTATGAATTGTTTTGTTTTCTTTGAATCATTCATTTTTCTAGAGGTTCCTGTATGTTTCTTACTGATTTGTCTAGAGCTCTTTTATATTCTAGACATCAACGCCCTGGATATGCAAAGTTTTAAGCATCACAAACATCTTCCTCTCCCAGTCTGTCACATGCCCATTGCTTAACTTAACCTATGGAGTCTCTGAAATCTTTCTAAGGTTTTGAATTTAAAAAAAAAAAAAAACTTTAATACCATCACACTTGAGAGCAAGTCGACTCCCTACAATGACGGTCATGATTTGGTACTGCACCGGGTAGGCTGATGACTATTCTAGAGTGTGGTTCTAGCTAAACATCTTCCTGTGTGACTACCACACTTCAGAAACCTTCACTCCAGTTATTTTAGGGTTCATGGTTGCCTGCCTTCACTTCCCTGAGACAAACCATCTTGAAGCCACAGATAAATTAAGCCCTTGGATTATCGGCCACCTCATCTAAACTGTGGAAGCAACCTAGATGCCCTTCAATAGATAAATGGATCAAGAAAATGTGGTATATATACACACAATGGAATATTACTCAGCATTAAAAGAGAATAAAATTATGGCATTTGCAGGTAAATGGATGGAGTTGGAGAATATCATGCTAAGTGAAGTAAGCCAATCCCAAAAAACCAAAGGCCAAATGCTCTCTCTGATAAATAGATGTTGATTCATAACTGGGGGCGGGCATGGGAACTTTGATGGGGCAAAGAGGAGGTTGGGGAGGTCCATGGGGGCAGGAAAGATGGTGAGATGAGATGGACATCATTACCTTAGGTACATGTATGACAGTACATATGGTGTGACACTACATTGTGTACAACCAGAGAAATGAAAAGTTGTGCTGCAATTGTGTAGAATGAATCAAAATGCAATCTGCTGTCATATGTACCTAATTAAATTAATGAATGAATGAAAAGAAACTGAGAGCTGAGTTTCTCACCATCTCATCCTAACCCCCCTGCTACAATGGGAAGCCCCCAGGTCAGGTGGCTCATGCTTATTCTGCAGGCTTTTTGTTTTTCTTGATGATGTCTTGATGTCTTTCTTGATGTGCGCCCTCACCTGTCACCAGAATGTCTTTGCCAGAGTTCTCATCTTGTCACTCCCCACTTCATAAATGTTGTAGATGCTGGACACTCTAAAGCCAATTCCCTGCAGCTTCCCATTCACTTCCTTGATCCAGCAAAGGCCCCATCTGTTACAGGTGGATACCACATGTGCATGACTCAACATACACGTTTTTAACCACTGTGTTATTCTATCTTCTCTTAGACCGTTTTCTTCTGCTGTAACAAAATACCCGAGACTTGGTAAGTTAAAAACAATAAAAGTTTATCTCACTGTTCTGGAGGCTGGGAAGTCCAGCAGCATGGTTTCGGCATGTGGCCAGAGCCTTTGTGCTGGGTGCAGAGCCCCGTGACCTGTCACCTCTCAAAGGTCCCACCTCTCAACTCTGTTATGATGGCCATGATGCTTCCACGTGCATCATGGAAGGGACATTCAAACCCAGGTCCTCCCCATGGAGGCCAACCTGAATCACTCCAAAGATGAAACAGCACTTACCTCAGGTCTGCCCTGGGGACTGGCCATCGTACTTGGAGAGGACACGTGTCGGCTGTGATGGACGACACCAGGCTGCAGGGGCCGTCACTCACGGTCAGCGACAACGCGGTGTTCTGCCACTTTCTTTCATCACAAAGGAGTTGCCCTGGGTTTTGGGCAACACGGCTTCACACGCTGGCCTGCACCTGGCGCTGTCCACAGCTTTTATTCTGGAGAAGAGAAGAGCTCTGGAGGTGGCCCGCCACTCAGAGCCGGCCCTTCACATTGTCCTGGGAAGCAGGAACAGTCTCTCAGAACGCCAACAGTAGACAAGGCCACTCTGTGACCAGGAGGAGTGGCCTCACAAGACCCCCTCGTCATCATGTCTGAACACAGGTGGAGAACACTGCCCAAGTCACAGAACCCCAGGCGTCCCCTTTCCTGGCTAACAGGAGTGGCCGTTGTCGCTTTAGTCCGCCCGACTCTCCACAGGAATTACACACCCGTCTCTGCCTCCTGAGGCCTTCCCCCAAATCCTACCATAAAGTCTTCACGGTGTGTGCTGTCCCTCACCACCAGGAGTAAGCAAACTTATTCAACCTCGGGTGTGCGCCCCGTGCCCTTTAGCTGGGAGACATGGCAAATCCCGTCAAACCCATGAAGCAACCTAAGGTGTGATGATCAAAACGTAGTCTCTAGAATTCTGACTTTACAACCCGTGAGTTAGCTTTTTGGCTGTGAAAATGTTACTTAATTTCTTTAAATCTCATATTTTTAGCCACAGGTTAGAAAAAAACTAAGATGACTCAAACAGTCCAGGCAAGTATATCTCGTGTTGTTTACATAAGCAGGACTTCCATGAACAGTCAAGCAGGCTGTGCACTACACAATTCCAAATGACATTCACATGGACCTAGAATTGTTCCTACAGCAGCCCAGTTATGGAATATCTATGTCAAGTGCTTGGCATCATATCAGCCGCACTCTCACAATCCAACAAATAGTACCTGTAATTGCCAAATGTGCTTAAGTTTGTAATAGAGTGAGCATTAACCTCAGGATCAATGTTGCCCTTCTCACTGACCAGTAGCTGCCTGCCTGATGAGAGCAGGTCAGGAAAGCCGATGTGAAAACCGTTCCAGAAATACCACCCACTCTGCAGAACCCAGTGGGCTGTGACATACCTGGGTGGCAGCATCTCAGACCCCATGTGCTTTGTCCTTGGAGACGGCAGGCCTGGGAACAGCAGCAACCCTACAACCTCTCTGCCTTACAGGGCTCTCTCTCCCTCCTCATTTCTCGTGGAATTCACAGAACCTTGTTGAGATGCGTACTTGGGGAGTGCAATCAGGATGGATATTTTACAGACAATGAGTTTGTCCAGGAAGGCCCCACGGTTCACCCAAACACACTCGTCAGTGGGTGGAGACAGTGATACTAACCAGGACCCCCAGCCCCAACCCAGCATTTGGTCCAACACCACCCAGGCTCAGTACTGAGAAATCTGCTCGAACGAAGGTGCCAAGCATGTGAGACGTTCTACCAAAATTAGGAGAGGGCCCCTGGTAATGGCAGGGCCCCCAGTGCCACTCTGTGACACCCACACACCCCAGGAGGCATCTCGTGGCCTGGTCTTCACTCTGTAGGATGAGCTGGATAAGTCACCCCCCAGCTGTGACCCACAAAAGTTTGTCCACGCCGCATGGAACAAAATCACCCAAATGGTCATTAGGGCCATCACCTGCAGCATCCTCTTTGCACAAGGTATTGGTTTTATCTTCCCTGGCTAACCTATTAAGAGGAGATATTTTTTCAAATGCTTCTCTGATTTCCCAAATTTCTTCCAGACCACACAACCCGGAGAGGTGCACAGGAAAGCTCATGCGTGGAGCCCCTGCCGCAGAGAAGGTTGGGCAACAAAAGCGGTCAAGGAAGGTCTCATTTAATTCCCTCGAGAACCCCAGGGGTGAGGTGACTTCTCTCATGTGATGGGCAGGGAACGGAAGCTCAGAAATGGTAAGAAACCTGACCAACACCTCTCAATGTCCACAGAGGAGTTGGGAATCTCGAGACAGGACTGTGTTTCTAGAACCTCCAGCTAATTTCCATTTACCACATTACCTCCCAATGATGTGAGGATCTAAATGGTGTCAAGTTCATCGGGAAGAGAGTACTGGCAGCTGAAAATGGGCTACCTCTTCCTCTTCCAGATACCTCTTCCTTCCAAAGGTGGCTCTCCTTTCCAGCAGACTTCAGGCCCTTTTTTGGAAATGAATGAGGGATGAGATCACCAACCAGCCAGCTGGAAATTGCAGAGAGAGACCCCAAGCCAGGGCCCCTGAGCTCACTGCTCCTGGGTTTTTGACGGTCAGAGCCTGTGTGGGATACTCAGCATCATTGTTCCAAGCTGCTCCACTTGGAGGTAGTTTGTCCCGGGCAGTAGGTACCTCCTACAGGGGCCGTGGGGAGAAGCAGGCTAATGAGCCGCAGCCTGACAAGGACTCTGCCACGGACCCGGGAGCCACGGTGGGGGAGGACCTCCACAAAGGAGAGCATCCCCAGCTCACAGGCATCTTGGATCTGCATTCCTTGAAGCCCAGCCCGTTTCTCAGGAGAAAGAACAGATGGAGTGTCATGAGAGTAATATATTCAAAGGTGGAGAAAAGAGGAGAGAAAGCTCATCTGGGAGTCAGGAACCATGGCTGGCCTCTAATGAATCTCATGACTCCAAAAAACTCCTGACGATGGGAAGGCAGCCTGCCTGGAACACTCGTGTTGTGGTTCCATCTCAATCTCCAGACCCCTTAGATATTTCTTATTTTTATTGCGGTTCTATTTAGTCAAGCCGCTATTGGACCTAAAGCCATCCACAATAGGTCCTGGTTTAATTTGTCAGGGTCTTAAAAAGAATAATTCTATTTGAGATTCCATTTGTGAGTCCCATGATGGATTCTATTTGTAATCGCCAAAGGCAGCCAGACGCAACGGAGACCCCATAAAAAGCTCTTGCCACGTGTCCACGGTCGTGAGTGTTTCTTTCTTCGTATCCACATCGAAGTGCGGGACCCTATCTGACTTTACCAAAGATAACATCACCACAGATCCATCTCTCAGAGGAGAGGGGTTAGCAACCTGGAGTATCTGAACAGTATAAATTTGCATCAGTAAAACGTCTGCCTAGAAGTTATTGATTTTCTCTTCCCTGAATAGCCTATTAAAAGGAAACGGTCTTTTTTCTAATGCTTTCCAGAGGAAGGACAGGAAATCATTACTGGTGGGGACTGTTGTTTTATGGGTCCTTGGAATGGGAGCCTTAAGTACGTGAAATGCGGAAAAGAAGGATGTGCCCGTCTGCAGACCCCTGCGGGGAGGGGGCTCTCATTCATCGACCCTCCTCTGGTTTATCAGGTAATGCCAGGTGATGAGTCCTGGGCGTGCCGAGAACCATCCTTAAAGGCTCCTCCTCCTGCAGGTAGTTTTTACCGTGTGGTGCTGGGTTCCATTCCTCCTCCTCCTCACTGCACTCCTCCCCCACCCTACCCACAAGTGTACTTCCTCCCGCCTGCCACGGGCTCTCCCGGGGTTCCTGCTCTCCAGGCACGCAAGGTGGCACAGCTGGGACCAGCTGCTGCATGACAGTCACCAGGGTGAAGCCAGGCGCCCAGCAGGCATGATGGGGAAACCTGAGCTGCAAAGACCGCTGGGCTGGGCAAAGCACATTATCCAAAGGCTTGGCACACTCGGAAGAGCCTGTGCCTGACCTGCTACAAAAAAATTGCCTCAGTTGCACAACCACTGTGGAAGGCGGTATGGAGACTGCTGAGAAAACACGGAATGGAACCACCATTTGACCAGCCATCCTCAGTTTATACCCAAAGGACTTAAAATCAGCATAGAGTGACGCAGCCACATCAATGTTTCTAGCAGCTCAATTCACAATAGCCAAGCTATGGAACCAGCCTAGGTGCCCTTCAACAGAGGAATGGATAAAGGAAATGAATGAAATTATGGCATTTGCCAGTAAATGGATGGAACAGGAGAATATCATGCTAAGCAAAATAAACCAGTCCCAAAAAATCAAAGGCCGAATGTTTTCTCTGATATGCAGATGCTAATTCACAGTAAGGGGGATGGCTAGGGAAGAATAGAGGTTCTTTAGGTAGAGGGGAGAGGAGGGAGGGGAGGGGTAAGGATAGTCATTACCCTATGTACATACATGACTGTGTGACCAATGTGATTCTGCATCATGTACAACCAGAAGCACGAGAAAGTGTACTCCATCTATGTATGATGACCAAAGTGCTTTCTATTGTCATGTATAACTAATTAGAACAAATAAGTAAATCAATAAGTTTAATAAATAATTGCCTCAGGACATGTTTGAAGCTTCGACTGTGAAAACCCAGTGTCCATGAGAACAAAAGCGCCTGTGCTCTCTTGAGCATCTCCCAGTCCCCACGACTCCAGGAGGTGAGTGACCACTCCCAATGTACCAGTGATGGCTCTGACTTTCCCTTGGCCACGCTCATGAGTCGCAGAGCTGGCCTTTGTCCAAGTGCAGCCAACTCCAAAGCCCTTGCTCCAGGCCGACGACCTCCTGCGAAGTCACGCTTGACTTGTTCTGCTTGCTCACAGGAGCATCTGCCTCCTTCCGAGCCCTGAGACCTGCGGGCGAGTGTCAGCCGGGTCTGTGGCGTCCTCTCACACACTTGAAGCACCGCCAAAGGGAGAAGATGTGCTTCGGTGCTTAATGCCAAAGAGTGTCGGGACTGTGCTAGTCCACAGAAAGAGGGACCAGGCGGATGCAGGATGGACCACAAACCAGTCGTCACCCAAGTAAAGAACTAATACAAATTGGGGCAGGGCCACAGAGACAGGTATGGAAGGCCTGAGGGGCCACTTCAGGGTCTTATGGGAAAGAGCCGGGTGGATAACCAGGAAAGCTGGGAGGAGGGCAGCAGACCAAGGCACTGGACAGCTGGTGGAGGTCCATATGGCCCACGTGTCAGGAGCAAGAATGGCAGGCGTCGAGGTAGAGGAGGATCACTGAGGTCGGGTGGCACACTTATTATATGGGCAGGTGAAATGGGAAGCCAGGGAGAAGTCCTGGGCACTTACAGTGTACATTGTTAAAAGCTCACCAAGGGTATTATAGTAGGACAAGAGCAGAGGTCATCAGGGAGACAACTGGTGAGGAACAAGAGACCTACAAGATGGCGTTCTGGGTGGAGGGGGATGTGGGAAAGGTCCCAGCAGGCAGTGGGTGTATCCTGGAGATAGCCCACTTTGTTAGGTGATGTGGCAGGAGGGGAAATGCGTTCGTTTCCTGGGGTAGTCATGACAAATCCATCACAGTCTTGGTAGCTTTAAACAACAGAAAGTCATTTTCCTACGGATCTGGAGGCAGAAGTCCAAACTCCAGGTGCTGGGGTGGCCAGGCTCCACCTGAAGGGCGGAGGGGAAAGATCCTTCCCTCCTGTTCCACGCTCTTGGGGATCCAGCAGTGCTAGGACCGAAGGTGCCTCACTCGGGTCATGCCGCCACCTTCCTGGGGCCCTCTTCCCTAGGCCCTTCTGTGTCTTCAAGTCCTAAGCTCCCTCTCTTTTCCCTTACAAAGATGCCCATCAATGGATTTAAGGACACCTCCCATCCATTTTGACCTCGTCTTGACTGATTAATTTTTTAAAAACAAATGGGAATTTATTTGGCTGGGATGATTCCATTCCAGCACCTTGGAAACCGAAGCTCAACTCAATGTCAACAAGAAAAGGAGGGTTGTAAGCCTGACCAACCAGAAACTGCGTAACTGACCTTCAACTGGGGACTTCTGTATTTTCTTTGTTTTGCTTCCAAGAGCACCTCATAGTGGTGTCCCCCCATGTCCCCTCATGGAGCTGAGCCTCTTACTACCCAATTAATGAAGCTTTGAATACTCAAACTCATTAAAATCAGAATGTGCCTAAGTTTCCCTTTGAATCAATATCTCAGCAAAGATCCTGTTTCCAAACAAGGTCACATTCCTAGGTTCCAAGGACTGTGACTTGGACAAGTCCCTTGGGGGAGGACCCACTACAGGAAGTAAAGATGTCAAATATGGCTTCCTCGTTTCCATCAGAAGTAACTTGGTTGAGGGAGGACCTCGCCTTATCAAGTTAGGAAGAGAGGAGGACAAACAGAGTCTGACTTAGGGATATTACATCTGGAATACCAATGAGCACAAATCAAATTTGCAGTTGCCATTAAGGTGCTAAGCAAAGACTCGTGCAGGCTAGAGATATATATTTAAATTCAAGGAACCAATGAGCTTGCTTAAGGAGATAGATTCTTATGCAATATTCTGCAGCAGTATATATTTTAATGACATCAGAAAACATTTCTTAATGCCATAAGGAAACATCTTTTGCTGTATGAAAGAAGAAATGTACAGTACTGTACATATTGTTTGTGGTCAATATATGTTACAGATACAATACATGTGAATATAAATATGCAAACAAGTTAATGTGATATTTAAGAAGAAAGGAAATTGACAAATATGGTTAGAAGCTAACTCATGGCCACTTTTGTCTTCCTCACATTTTTTAGAATTTTCCAAATTTCCTGCTGATGAGGTTTTTTAAATAAAAATTGTTTTCAAGACAAGCAGAAATTAAATATGGCTGCAATGTAGGATGTGGAAAAAGAGAAGACTGAGAAAAAGGAAGCTAAGTGGTTATTATTGAGCCTGGTCTAAATTACCAAACAGGGCAATTTATCTTCTATCCTGTGTGCCAAAGAGAATGCTAAAGGACCGTGGGGGGGAAATGTGGAAGTGAAATTATCCTACAAGGGAACTTAGTTAGAGCCATTTTTCTGACTGAAGAAGTAATACATCCTCATTATAGGGGGAAAAAAAGGACTTACAGGAAATTACAGATTCACTGTTAACATATTTTAGTATTTCCTTTCAATACTCTATCTGTGTCTACTTTGCACAGATTATATTACATTTTAAACCGTTTCCTTTTCTAAATATACTATAATATAAAAAAAAAAAAATCTTTCACCATAAGTTTGAAAACTCCCCAAAACATGATTTTATTGAATAATAACTGACCATGCCATGGAGATTGCATAGTTTACTTACCTATGGGTGGATGTATTTTGGTATTTTCGTTTTTAAATCAATTACACAAACACCTCTGTCTACACATGTCTAGGAGAGCCTTCGTGAAGCACCAGGTTGGAGAGACAGTGCACTAAATGCTAAGGACACAAAGATGAGCCTGCTAAGGTCCCTGCCCTCTAGTAAAAGAGGAAGGACTAAAACTCAAGTCTCCATCTCTGCATGTCCCTTTGAATCACCTCCTGGTCTTGGTGAGGTGACGGCTTAACAGGGGGAGGGACAAGGAGCAGTCACCTTGGGGTGGGGATCCAGCTGCCAAGGGAGGGGTGTGCACGCGGCCTGGGGGCTGCTGCAAGCGAGGGACTCCGCAAGTGCGGATAAGGGACTCAGCAAGAGCAGCGGCTGGGAGGAGGGGCCTGAGCCCGGGAGCCGGTCGGGGTTTCTGCCTTTGTCTAGGCTGAAGGGCGCGAGGTCGGAGCCGGAGAGGAAGTGGGAGGGAAAAGCAGCTTTTCAAAGGGAGAAGTGAAGGAGCGAGAGCCCAGTGGTTTCTGTGCACGTGTCAGGGCTCCCCAACTGGACACAGCACCTGCCAGAAGGGACTCGGTGCCTGTGATCCCGGGGCGTGCACCGCCTGCGCTCAGCTCTAGCAGAGATGGACTGAAAGGGCAGGTGCGGTGGCTGCATAAAGTAAAAAGAGCAATGTTTTTTTGTTTGCTTTTTTTTTTTTAATTTGGTTGGTTTGGTTTTTTACAGGAGGAATGGATAGAGCGAGAACCAGAGAGAGCCAGCGCGCGCTCTCTTACCACTGAGGTGCGGGCCAGAGAAGGGGAAATCACTGCCTTCTCCCCCTTTCTCGGCCCGGCCGGCCATATGCAGTAATCACATCTGCGCAGTAGAGGGCACTCTTTGCATATTTAAATCTTCACCTCCCTGATGCTGAGCTAAACTGGCGAACTGGCCAAGCGAACTGTAGAAATATTTTCAGAGCCTGGCATTGCAGTTAAGTCCCATTATCTCACATTCCGGGCTGCTGGATCCCCTGGGGCTGGCATGGTCCAGCAAACTCTATCGCTAGCTCCTCTGACTGTAGCCAGCCATCCCCAACCTTGGGCCTGCCTCTGCAGATGCTGAAGCCCTGTGCCAGCCAGCTGCCAGCCCTCAACTGCTGTCGGGAGCATTCTCTCTCAAAGATAAACTGAGCTTTCTAGATCACAGGTTAAAACTCATTGTCTAGGCCTAGGCAAGTGCCTGGCCCGTGTTGGACATAAACCAATAATGTTGTGTGAATGACTGAGTCAGACAAGTCTTTTGAAAGGCTTTGGTGTCCAGAAGGCCTTGATAACCTCTCTTTACTTTTGGAGGTTTGTCCCTGAAGCTGGGTCTTCCCATGGAGTCATTCTGTGGTTCCTTCTGCCCCTGACCAAGGGCACCTTCCCTCCGAATCCTCGCTTCCCCAGCTCTTAGCTCTACCTGCTTCATAAACGGCTGCTGGTGCCAACGAAGTCAATTTGAGGATTAACCAAAGAGGTTACATTCCATTCCCACAATCTGAGTATTTTTGTGGTACAGTAGATAGGCAGTTAACAGAACAATCTAGAAACATTTTTTTTTCCAAATAAAAATCTCTGTCCCACACTTCTTCCGCTTAACCCCTCCAATACCCTAACAAAGGCAATATCTGTGATACATCAGGGGAGTGAGAGTCGTGGAGAATACTCTTTAGAAGTTCTGCAAGTGAGTCTGATGGGCACAGGTTCTCTCTCTCTCTCTCTCTCTCTCTCTCTCTCTCTCTCTCTCTCACACACACACACACACACACACACACACACACACACATACGTGTGCACCTTAACCCTATCCCTGGCATACTGAGAGCCATTCCTATAAACCATTGGCTTCACACCTTGGATGCACACCAAAATCACCCAGGGAGATTTTTTAAATTTTACTGATGTTCAAACCGAATTAAATCAGAATCTTAGGCAAATTAAATCAGAAGCTCTCAGAGAGTGAGGCTTGGGCCTGGGGATTTTACTAAGCAGCCAAGACTGAGAAGCACCGTGATAGACACTTAGAGAAACCACGACCGTAGGAGTCTGCACAGGCCCTGGCCACAGAGAGAGCAGCACAGAATCTCCACTGTCTGACGGGGCCCAGAATGCAGCATGGCAGGGACAGCCCCGGCCCCAGGTAGGATGGTCCGAGATCCATCACTGTGCTGACCTCGGGGCCTTGACCCTTCACTGTGGTGTACAAGGCTCAGTCCATTCTCTATAAAACAGGAAAGATCATATCCCAGAGATGCTGAAGGGACCAAATAAAATAAACTGAGTAAATAATTGAGGGGCTGAAAAAGGATGGTTACAAGGAATGACCAGATAAATATTTTAAATAGTTTTTTTTAGCTTTTTTCAAAAATTATTTCAGCTAAGCACAGTGGCATGTGCCTGTTATCCCAGCAGCTCAGGAGGCTGAGGTGGGAGGATCACAAGTTCAAAACCAGCCTCAACAACTTAGCAAGACCCTAAGCAACTCAGTGAGACCCTGTCTTTAATTAAAATACAAAAAGGGGACTGGGGCTGTAGCTCAGTGGCAGAGCACTTGCCTCGCATGTGTAAAGCACTGGGTTCCATCCTTAGCACCACATAAAAATAAACAAATAAAATAAAGGCATTCTGTCCATCTATAACTACAAAAAAATTTTTTTAATATAAAAGGGGCTGGAGATGTGGCTCCATGGTTAAGTGCTCCTGGGTTCAATCCCCAGTACCAAAAAAAATATATATATATATGTATATATATATACATACAGTATTTCAGTCCTGAAGTTGACTAATAGGTGTGGCGACATGTGTCAGAAGTTCCCCATTTTCTAGGGTTTTGAGTTTACTGCCAGGATCCCAAAGGATCCTGTCTCCGTCTTGCCACTGTTTCGTCCCATTATTTACATCATCACCAACCCTCTTGCTCCGTCATGTTTGCCAAGAAGGAGGCCTTCAAGCTCAGTGAACTTCATTGTCCTCACTGCAGGCTTTTGACTCCCTTATTGCCGTGAAAAACCTCAGATGTCACCAGTGATCCACTCAGACAACTGCTTCCAAGTCAGACCTGTCCTGGACCTCACAGGCTAGGCCATCTGGGGACAGCAAGTCACGTGCCGAGTTGCCAGCTTCAGAAATGCAGCCTGGGACAGCTTTGCCTTGGAGCCCAGGGGCTGCTTTGCTAACACAGCCAGGCCTGCAGACGCCCTCGGGGGTCACACGGGGTTTCATGTCTAAATCGTGGCTGCTCATGGGAAACGTCCTTTGACCCTGGCTTTCCTTAATAGCCAGAGAAATAAAATTTGTGAACTATGGAGTTGACGGAGAAGACAGAGGCCGTTGGTTAGAGTCTGAATTACAAGTCAAGAGAAAGCTTGGTGTGACTGGAGCTAGCCACAGTGCAAAGGGACCCCACAATGGAGCAAGTGACCCTGCATCTCAACCCCAAATCCCAACACACACTCTACCTGCAAGGAAGGAGGAGCAATGAAGGATTAAGAATTGCTTAGTGGACGCTGTAGACCGTCTGTGTCCCCTGATGTCCACATGGTGAAATCCTCACCCCCAAGGTGAGGGTCTGGGAGATGGGTAGGTCCTGAATGTGGGGCCCCTGTGAGTCGGGTTAGTGTCCTTATCAAAGAGGCCACAGACAGCTCCTCCCCTGGTCCACCATGGGAGGACACAGCTAGAAGGCTCTGCAGGTGAACCAGAAAGTGGGTGCTCACAAGATACAGAGTCTGCAGGTGTCTTGACCATGAGCTTCTCAGCCTCCAGAACCGTGAGGGGTGAATTTCAGTTATTTGTAAAGTCCCCAATCTATAGCACTTTGTTTTAGCACCCCACGACAGTTGGGATGGGACAGATGAAAGTGAAGATGTTGTCACCCATTGTTTAGACTTCAGTCTTGTGATTTGGAAGTCTGGTTTGCCTTTTTTTTTTTTTTTTTTTTTTAACCTCCAGTTGGAGAAATGTAGTGAGTCAGAGCCAACCAACTTTCCAATGTAATAATTAAATCAAAGAGAGTAAGTCCATTTGGAAAACAGAATAAGCCCTTTCTTTGAAATCAAATTAAGTCTGCTATTAAAATTAAGATATAAGACAGGCCTATAAAGAAGACCCAACTTAATTCCAAGAAATAATCAGCAAGAAAATAAAAAGTTACAACTCGACGGAAGGAATTGACAAGATTCAAATGAAAGCGGATCTATTTGACACAAAGACGCATGATGCGGATCCACAGTGGAGACTGTCTGCCTGGACCAGGCATCTCCCTCTCCCATGGGAGTGAGCCTCTGAGGTCAAGGGTATCCTGCCAGCTCTACAGCCTTGACGGTTCCCAGGAGGACGTCCTCTGCTTGAGCTGCAGGCGGGAGTCCCCCGGTGAAGACTGTGTAAGGCCCCACCCAACTCTGCCTTCAAGGGCCCAGCGATGGGTCAGGGGGGGTTCAGTTTCTGGTGGGGGAAGCTTCTTGGCCATTTTCTCAGCTGACTTTAAGTGTGGGGTGAGAGAGAAATAAGCATGAGCCAGGAAATCTGGATTCCACAGTGGGTTCAGACACTAAGAAGCAAAGTGACGTTGAGAGGACTGGAACTTTGTCATGCCCCATTTCCTTGTCTGTGAAATTAGGCTGAATCATGTATATTGGGACCCCTTCCATCTCTCACTTTTCACTATTCTGCCTTTTTATCAATTCAGAGGTGTCTTCCTTTAGTGAGTCTGATGGGGAAGGATGTGAAAGGGCCTCTAAAGCCCTGGGAGTGAGTCAAGTTCCTGGATGAACTATTTTCTAGGTGAATGACCTTGAATAGATCATTGACCTTTTCCACTCCCCCATGTATAAACCAAGACCAGATGATCCTGAAAATAAATATAAATAAATATATATATTTTCCCCCAAGTGCAAAAAGATACCAGGTTGATAATCATCAAAGCTGCCCACCGCCTCCTTAGGGTCCAACATTCTTCTTCAGCTGTATTCCAGGAGGAGCAGAGGCATGAATAGGACAGGTCAGGCTGACACCCAGCAGAGCAGGGGCTTTCCCCAGGCAACAACAGAGTCAGCAGATGTCAATCATCCAGGCTTCTGAATGAGGAGACCTGAAGTGGGCAGGTGGTTCTCCACCCTGGTTGACCCAGAGGCTGCCACCACCTGGAACAGTGGAGAGCTGTCCTCATCCTCAGTGAAGTCCAGGAGGAAAACTTACCCAGGCGAAGACAGAGTTAGAGCGCAAGTTTCATGTTAGGAAACCTAAGATGTGAATCATGGAGACCGGTGCTTGGATTTCAAGCCAGGGTGATTGGCAGAGTGATGGTGAGACTAACGGAGAAGGAAGACTGAGAGGGACGACCAAGAGCTTAGTGTCCAGGGTTTGAGCGTCACAGATCAGCAGAGCACCCTGAGGGGTCTCACGCAGTTGGAGGTGAAAATAAAGCACTGAGGGTCCATATATCTATAAAGATGTGAACACTTTTTCACGAAAAGTTTAACATTTTGCACTTACCACCTTAAGCCAATAAAAGTAGGTTTTGAACTAATAAAATATGTACCACAAAGTCCCCCAGATGAGTGCCCTCTATGTCCAGGTATGCCCAGGTACAGGGATGTATTTTATGACATCAGTGTGTTCCTCTCTCTCACTCAACTCCCTAACCCCTGGGCCACCTGGAAAGGAGAAGTGGAAGTGCATAGCCGTGTAGTCTTTGGGGTTCATTGAAATTAAGTGCTTTTTAAGGTTTTTCATGCAGTGGGAACTCCCAATGTTTAAGTCGCATCATTGCTAAAATCATTTCCAAAATGACTCATCAGTTTTGTCTTGACCATCTTTTCTTCTCTCCTTAAACCTGTGAGTTGCCCTTCACCGGGGTCCTGCAGTGATTCAAATGTTGGGTTTGGACTGTGGGGTTTTTTGCTTGGGCCCCTGGGTATAGAGGTCAAAACGCATCCAGCATAGGTCTTTTCCAACCCAGAGACCTAGGAAAACGTCATAATCCTAGGAGAAGCAACCTGTGAAGCTGCCCACCAGATGGCAAGAACACACCTGGCATCACACCTGAGCATCACCCTCGTCACCCTCATTGGGGAGAGCATTCTTAGCCAAGGGTCTCATCACACAATGGTAGAAGTAGAAAGGCAGGTGACTTCGTCAGGAGAGGAAGGAGCTCCTCTGGTAAGTGAATGCGCCAGGGTTGCCGTTCACAGCCCAGCACAATCTCAAACTCGCCTCCCTGGCCCACGCTCCCAGCCACACGGCCCCATTCACACACGCTCACCCTCTCCAGTGCTCACAGCGTTGGATTCCAACAGAAGGACTTAGGGGGCTGAGCTCCAGGCACACAGGAAGACCCCGGGGAAACCCACTTGTGTTTTTCTGTCATGCTGACCCTAGAGACCTACCCAGATTGGTGAACTACCGTGAAAGACGGAGCCAGGAAGAGCGCACTGGGATCCCGCACCAGCCCTGTGATTTAAAGCTGTGACACACATCTTGAAACCTCAGTTTTCAAATCTGGAGAATGAGAACAACACTGCCCTGACCATGTCAATTGGAGCAGGAAGTGGATGCGCACACAGTGTCCCAATCCCAATCCACCTTCCTGTGTACCTGCTCTCAGGCTCAGAGGCCCCACCTGACAACCTCGCAATGTGTGTCGCCACTGTCACTTCAGAATGGAGGCTGGGTCTCACTTCTGATCTGATAACGACCACGATGTCTAGTTTCTTATAAGAGAAAGAGGGGTAGCCACTGCTTTGACTGCAGGAAGGCTCTCTACTTCATTGCTCTTATAATCTGAGTTAAGCTTTTATTTATATTCAAAAAAAACTGTGTGACAATATTGAGATCCTGCTGGATGCATTTTGAACTCTCCACCCTGGGGCCTAAGGGAAAAACCCACAGCCCAAGCCCACATTTGAATCATTGCAGGACCCCACCACCCCACCACCATCTCGTCAAGGGCAACTCACAGGTTTGAGTGAATGAAGAAAAGTTGATCAAGATGAAATTGACAAGTCCTTTTGGAAATGATTTGAGCAATGATGTGGCTTAAATTACAAATAACCAAGGATCAGGGAGAAAACTTGTCTTTAGTGACCTGATTGAGCCAGGATAAGAAAGGGTATAAGGCACTAGAAAAATTGAAGAAATGTTTAATTTGGAGAGCTACAACTTATCCCAAAAGATGGTGAACGATTATCAAAAGTAGAACCAAAGGAAATAATTCTCTGATAAGAGGATTATTAGGATAAACTGAATAGAAAATAATAAAATAAGTAACAACTCAGAGTGTTTCTGGATCTTTCCTTGGATTCCAGGGAGCAATGTATACCAAGAGATAGATAATACTACCTTTTTTAGTGGCTTTTTATTTACCCACCCAAGAAAACATTTAATTTTAACTCAGATATGAAGCCTCCTCTTGACAGCATGTTTTAGAGCAAAGTTAATTTCCATCTACCAAGAACCAATTTTGTTGTCATTGGGTCTAGATTCCGTGAACTTGTCAAAGAACGTGTCCTTCCTCGGACTCTACCATTTTCTTCCATTGATGTTTTTGGAGCAATGCCAACAAGGGCAAACAAGAAGCAGGGCCTAGAAATGGTTCCAATCCCCACTCACCCAGTACTTTGAAATACTGTTTAATCAACCCCTGCCTCTCTCTCCAAGGTAGGGTTCCAACACTCACAGATAGGGCTTGCAAACACATTGTCAGTGACAAGGAATCTGAGTGCTTCCAAAGCACTTTGGATATAAATGCTTAATTAAGAAAAATGACATGTGACACAGTTGCTATTTTTACCACCTAACGAGAACCCACGCACATTTTTCTAAAATAACTGAGTTACAAGCCAAGAAGAAATCACCCCAGATATTGAGGACTGCACTTTGAATTCAGAGATCATACATAATCTGAACTCATTTCAACTGTCCTTGCCATCCAGGAATGGACAGGTACCTTGAAAGATACCAATAAGTCTGTAAGGTCTCCCCCCCCAAAACCTCCTCTCCAACCAGAATTTCAAACTTCCCACAATTATTCCCAGCAAACACTAGCAGTCGGCAAAGGACTTGCCTCCCTTTTCACCCTGTCTATGCAAATCAGCATAAAGCAGATTCAATGCATGATTTAAGCTGAAGCCCAGCAGCAAGTAAAATCAAAAGGGCAATCAATGAAATTGATGAGTGCCTGTAAAGCCCCGCATGTGGTTCACATGGCACCCCAAGAAAAGGATTTTCCTTTGGGATCGAAAAGGTCAGAATCAACTCTTCTCTACATATTGATTGGAAGAGATAAATAAAAGGGAGAGGCAGTTTTCACTTTTTTCTCACCTTACTTTCCAGTTTACCATAAGATCACCAAACATTATTTTCCCACGACTGTGCATATAAAATGCTGAGATGCATAATCATGCTATCACTGTTCTCAATTACAATGGGCTCCATAAAGTTAATGTTGCTGCATCCCGTCTGCATAAACAGGGGGAGTAGCAGTATTGTGGAGAGAAGCCCAGGGCTCCCTGGCCGCTGGTTATCATTGGTGCAAACTGAAGTCCTGGATTCCTGGCTCCGGCAAGCAGGCTCTTGGACTCTGCTGGACCTGTGCTCTGGGCTTTGGGAAGGAGTTCCCAGGTGAGTGTTGTAGTAGACCAGGAGGACAAAAATCTAAACTTGAGTAGCCAAATTGCCAAAATAGCCAGGAAAATACAAAGGTCAAAACCCTCTCTCCCTGAGTCTAGGGGATGGAAAGAGTCTGACGCTCTCTCCGATTCCATTTATTTCTGTATAGACATACATATCTGTTCACAAAGCATCTACGTTACCTGCTATTGTTCAACACACTGTTGGAGGAAGATGGGAGGGTAAATTCACATTAAGAAACGATTTTGCCTTTAAGAAGCCCAAAGTCCTATTGTAGGGACACGATTTATTCACATGCTCAACAAAAAGTAAGAGGAACCAGAATAATCACTAAACATTTATACCTGGTTCTGAGCGACTTAAAGAAGAGGAGGGTCGAGGCCATTAAGTCCTCCTGAGGAGGCAGAAATGCAGCTGTGGCCTAGTGGACAGATTTGGGGTAGCTGGTGAGTCATGGATGAGAACAGGATGCCCCACAGTATCAGAGTTCCAAGCGTGGTGGCCTCTGGCCCAGTCTATTCATTAATGGCTCCCTTCTGAATCTCAGTGTGGTGGGGAGCACCCTGCTTCACATCAGATACATGCATTTCCAACCCCAGCTCTGCCACTGTGAGCCCTTTGAACTTGGTTAAATGTGAAATATCTTTACAGCTTTATTTTCTTTTGCATTAAAAGAGTATCGACCTGGTAGGGCTATTGAGATAATAAAATAAGGTATACACACTGCCAGCTCATGGAAGAAATACAAATATTAGTTGACTTTCACTTTAGAAACACATTAACAGTCACATTAGTAGGAAGTACTAGTTTTTATTCACTCAGATCTATTCTTTTCTTCTATAGCAATAGAAGTATGGTTGGGCCCAGGCTTCCTAGCCAGACAGTGCACCTACTCGCTTGTCGGGCATCTACTTGATCCATGTGATTTTGTTCCTGCCAGTGGCAGATAAGCAAAAATGATGTGTGTCTCTTCCAAGCCTGGACTTGAAAATAATCCATGAGTGTTTTTCTCTTCCTGCTTTTTGTAGCTTAAAACCCATTTCTGGCCATTGGTTGAGGTCATGGCCTTAATATACACCCAAGAAACAAGCTTCAAGGAACCTAGAACTCCAAAATGACAACATAAAACAAAACAGACCACGTAAGTCCCAGGATCAGTACCAAAAGAGGGATAAGCATCTTAGTTTTCTTAGACACTATGCTCTTGGGCCTCTTTTACATCACCTTGGCTTTACCACCTAACTACTGCAAAATTTCATGTACTCCCTGAAAAAGTAGTTTCATTTTGATAGAGCAGATATTATCCCCACGGGGCAGATGAACAAACTCAAGCCAAGGGCAGTCCAAGGTCACCCGACTTGCAGATAGCCTCCTGTTCACTGGTACCCAGAGCCTTAGTCTTTGAGTTCAATAACTTTGTCATTTCTTATTTCTGAGCCTGTGAACAGAATTGTTCAGATTTAGGTGTTGGTGGAAGTTTGACAGGGTTGGATTTTACATTTCAAATATAGAACCATGATCCTAGATTTTAAATTGTGCTTCACATCACAAGCGGTTTTCATAATTATTGCTATTACACATGTTTCCACTATAAGATTGCAAGGAGCCATGGAAGCTGTAATTGCGACACAGAGTTCTGGAATCCGGGGCAGAAATGTTTGGCATTGGGGGTAATTTACACCCATAATGTAATTAAAAAGGAGGCAATTTGCATTCAGATTGGCACATTACAGTATATTTTTTCTGATTATAAAAATTAAAAAAAAAAAAAACAAGCCCTAACAAGCAATGGGAGGTTTCTGAGTGCTCTGACAATTAGTATTTTAGACAAGTGACATTGGGAAAGAGGACTTTGTAATCCTTTTCTGGAGTCTTAGCACTTTGCCAAGAAAATAATAAGCTGTCTGTCCAATATTTTAATACGAAGCATGCTGTGATAAATAACTATTTGCACCCGCACGCTATTTTTGCTGAAAAGTATTTATAATTTCTGATTCTCACCTACTGACAGGATCTGCCTATACATAAAAGATTTGAAAGGCATAAACCTAAGCACTTGAAACAGAAAGAATCCAAGTGTTATATTAACAAGGAAGTTAGGGTTTAGGGTTATCAAAAAAAAGATTCATAGATTACACAGAACCCCTGTGTGTGGTGAAATGAACACCAGACATGGGATGGAGACCTTTTCACTACCCAGAATTCCTCAGCCACTTCTTTTAGATCTCTGTGTCTAAGTTTCCTGCCTCCTCAAAAAAAGTGTATCATCTCACTCGACTGAAAGGAATAAATAAAATGTTTAGGAAAAACAGTATACAGTAGGAGCTCAATAAACATCGTAAAAGCCTAAATAGGGAGAAAGAGAAAATTTAATAGTAGCTACCATTTATTGAACTTTATAAAAAGGTACTAGGATTGTCCCCACCACATAACAGAAGAGGAAACTGATGAACAGAAGCAATTAGTGACCTTGTCACCTGGGGAACGTAGCCAAGGTGGCAATGGAATTCAGTGTCTGTGTAGTTAGGACCCAGCTTACTGTCTAGTCCCTTAAGAGGCTTCTTCTCCTGTATCCACGCGGGTGGAATTTCTGCTTTGTGCTTTGCCGGATACATCACTGGTGGCACTGAAATAAAAGAATGTTATCTCAATTCAAGGATAGATGTGGATTCACAAGAGTTACATGTTCTCTTTACTCTAAGTCTCCAGTACTTCCGCAAAGAGGAAGAATTGAAATAAAAAAAAGAAAACAAAATTGGAGTCACCTGCCCTGTGCAGTGCATCAGAGAGGCTCCTACAACCTGATCCCCTTCTCTTTCTTCCTATGTCCGTGTGCAAAAAAACACATCCAGACAGAAAGGGGAGAGGTGTCCTATTAAATTAATTCACATACTCAGCCAAAAGGAAAAATGATTTTTGTTTTTTGTTATCTTGTCATTGAAGTAATTGCCTAAAATTCCAACTGAATGGGTCTATAATTACCCTCATTCTAAGATTTTTACTCTTACCTGGAGAGCTGAAGCATGTCAGTTTGCTTCTTTTGCACCCTGGGCATATTCTTGCCTCTCTGACAAGTCTCACAACTTCAAGAAAGAGTTGGGTCCCTGGCCAGAGGGCACCTATCAGTTTCCCTGGCAGCCAGCTGGTCTCTGCTTCCCCTCCAGGGTGGACTCAAGTCCTTTCCCTTGTCAGTCTTGGCTCTGTCTTTCTTCTGTGCTGAGCTCCTTGTCACCCCCCAGCCCTGCTGAGGCAACCCACTCCCTCCATATTCTACTTGCTTGCATCTCTTCGAGCACATTGAACGTGCGGTAAGCCTCCCTCCTTCCTACCATGCTCAAGACTCACCTGACATGGCACCACCCCCAGACAGTAGTCCCAGGGGCTCTTCTACCCTTGCCAACAGAGGGATCTGTGGTCCAGGCGGGGTGCTCCTATGACACCCTTTGTCTCTCTTTAGCTAACTATGCCTTCACTGCCTTCATCCCGGCCAGGATCTGTCTCCCACAGGGCTCCTTACTGCCCAGCACAGTGCCTGAGACTGCTGGAAGAAAGTCTTAGGAGGAAAAATGTAGAACTTTATCCGCACAGCAAATACTCACGGGCCCTCAGTATCAGAAGAACAATGTGCGAAATACAAATTCATACGTAGGGTATGGCTTGGTGTCTGCCATTTTGAATTTTATAGGAAGTCAGCGAGCTGGGACGCTAGGTGAATGAGCTGCAGTGTTGAGACCTAACTGGACCACAAGCAGTGAGCTCCAGGGACCGAGAAATGGAATTCAAACCTGGAAAAAAAATAGGAAGGGTTTGGATAAATGGAGTTTCCTAGGACCAGATGGTGGGAGCGCAAACAAGATGGACAAACCAGAAAGAGAAGCCTCCCTGTGATGGGATGGGATGGGATTGGGATTTTCAACAAACACATGAAGGCCTGAGGTTGTCGCAGCCTGCCTTGTGCATGAAGGCCCTTGAGCACCCTGTCCACTCTCAAAAGCCAAGGGTGCGTCAGATTTCCTGGGCACATGGAGCATGGCAGAGGAGGGGTCACGTGCACCATCAGGAGGAAGAGAAACCCTAATAAGCCATATGGATTGAGTCACAGTGGCTCAGGAAGCCATTTCATCATTAGGCAGCCAGGCCCTAATAATTTTATGTCATCCAAACCGAGGAGCTGATTGCCACCGTGACTTCTTTTCAAGGACAACTTTGGCTCAAGAAAAATGAGAAACAGTTCTCTTCCTTGACCCCATCTGATAATGCAGAAACCAAAGCTGACTTATACAGATGAAAATGAGGGCGAGTCAGAACACTTTATCCCATAAATAACAAAAATGGATTAAGGCCGACTTGTCTCTAAGCAACCCATAAAAACCGTCACATAACCCTGATTTTAGTATATAAAATAGATGACCAATACGTTCACTTAAAATTATTCATGGCTGTCTCTTCACTGTTTCCATATATCTTAAAAGCTGCTTCTTTGCCAACCATCCCATTTTAAACTTTTACTAATGAAGACTGTGGGCCAAGCTCTCTCTATGGCCAAGAGTCAAATGCTTATTATTACATCTCTCAAAGTAGGTTCAAATAGTTTGACATCTACCAAAAAGAAATATATATATATATATATATATATATATATATATATATATATATGATTAAAAGATTTCATTTGAATTTGAATGTATACAAATGTGTATAAATACATTAGTAAATAAATGATATAACACATTAACGTAGCACAAACTAAAACTTTCTAAAAACTGAGTCAAAAGTGCATGTGAATTTCAATAATAAATAGATACCAGATAAAACAATAGGTGCATGATCAGGGATGTTATCCACAGAGCACGAACTAAAATGAATGAATAGATGCTCTTCAAAATTACAAAGAAAGTTAACTTAGGATAAAATATAACAAAGACAAGTAACTCCAAGTTTTTGTTTTTAATGTCTTTAATAAAGTTATAAATCACAAAACAATTTTCATCTGAGAAGATATCAAAATGTTTTATTTTTATTAAACTAGGGAAAAAACCACAAATGCATAGTGTGCTTTGGGTCTTCTTAACATAACCTGACAGTTAAACAATGAGCTTTACATAGAGATTTTTTAAAAAAAAATATTTATTTTTCAGTTTTCGATGGACACAACATCTTTATTTTATTTTTATGTGGTGCTGAGGATCGAACCCAGAGCCCCGAGCATGCCAGGCAAGCGTGTTACCGCTTGAGCCACATCCCCAGCCCCTACATAGAGGATGGACAGCATGGCCCTCTGATGACCACGGTGAGGCTCTCCCTCTAAGGTCGAATTCAATTCCTCAAGTCCCAACTTCATTCCACCATCTCTCAGCTGTGTGTATACTTAACCTCTCTGTGCCTCTGTGCTCAATTCCTTTTTTTCTACAAAATGGGACTAGTAATAGTGTTATCTCAAAGAGTCATGATGATTAGACGAGATAATCCAGCCAAGTCCTGGCACAGTGCCCAGCATAAAATAAGCACTTAATAAATTCAGTTATTAATTGAACTATATTGTTAATATCACCATTTATCTGTCTCTTCTCAATGTATTTAATGCAGATTGAAACTGGATTTGACACCCTACCAAAGAATTTCTTTTTTTATAACATTAGCACTAATGTCAGAAAGTCTGAATTCTAGTTCTAATCCATCCCTTACCAGATTGTGGCCTTGGACAAATCCTCCAATCAATTTAATCAACTATAAAATGAGAGTAATAATTTGCCCTCTACCCTGTCTACCCTCAGTGCTCAGGCCAGACAAGAATAACGTTGTTTTGTTTTGTTTTACTTCTTGGATGTAAAATCATTGTTCACATGTAAAAGTCTCATGGTGTCAATGATGATGGCGGCTTTGGGGTTCAGGGTATCATTAACGGTAAAGGAATAGAGTACTTGGGCCTGCCTGGGCCACGCTACAAGTTACTACCTCCCACGGCTACACACTGCGGGCCACATACCAGCCAGCAGCTTCCTAATGATGTCCATCTCAAAAGACCAGGAAAAAGGCAGACAGAGAAGGAGAAAAATTAGTATCAGACCAAATTAGGCTTTCCTGATTTTTTATTATTATTTTCTATAATTTTATTTTTCTTCATCTAAAGGGTCTTTAAAAATCTTCCCTTACAGGAAAAAAAAAAAAAAAAAGCAAGGTAAATACCTGGCTAGAACCCAGGTCTCGTGGCATACAGTACATACTTTCTCCTAAAAATAGCAAATTACATACTCAGATGCATATAGTTTACAAAACAGAGCATGGAATCATATAAACAGAAAGATTCCATCTAGATTTACATTACAGAGGAAAAAGACAACTAAAGAAAGTACCTACATCTCTGTCTCCCGGCATTTTGTCAATTTCTACCTTCAGCATACACATATATTCATTTTAACCACAAAACTAAATAAAGTATTCTAAAAGATGTGATGCAGTTAGCAATCTAAGGGACAAGAGCAGATGATGATGGTGAGCCCATGGATCATGAAAATATTGCTTTTCAGAATTGCCAAGATTGTGAAAAGAAGATCCCATCCGGGAAAGTAAGATTCATTCATTAGGTGAGACTTTTTGACTTTACATCCCTGGGTTTAGCTGTCTTCAGAAATTTGATCCATAGATAACAGATCCTTGATCTGCTATCGTTGTTCAAAGCTCATTTTAATTATAGGTTTCTAAACAAATAATTATGCCTCTTGCTATGTCTCAGGCATTGGTAAGGTTGGAATAAAAAAATGCTGTATCTAAAACATGGCTGCACTGGTGCAAAGTTACACGCAATGCAGAGTTTTAAAAATTCAAGTGCACAGCATCAAGATCTGCCACTAGAGGAAACGCCAAGGTGATTAACAACACGCTGAAAATTAATGCTGCAGTACCCTTTAAAAGACATCCACTGAACTTTATTTTCAATATCCTCTTTAACAAGGCTCTATTACTTTTTAAAATTCCAAGTCTTCCTCCTCTGGCTTTCACAGAACTGATTCACCGTGGCAGAGTAAAACAAGAACTCAACAAGCTCTGTTAAAGCCAAGAACTACATCTTTCCACATAAAATATGAAATTTCCAGAGAGAGAATTTCAACACTGATTCCGTTATTATTTGGAACACAAAAAGATTGAATGCCTTAAGTTTTTTTTAAAAAAAAAAAAAAAAACAACTTCAATCAACTTTCTAAACTCAGTAGCTAAGGGAAAAATAAGACAATATTCAATGCATAAAATGTTTAGCAAGAGAAACAGACCCTACTTCGGTGGCTTAATGTCAGAAAAGGGACACTGGTCAGATGGATTTGTTTTAATTAAAAACAATAGGGACATAAATACATGCTCCAATTTTCCTGATAAGAAACAGCCTTTCTCCCCTGAGGATATTTTTATTTTGTTTTAAACATCTGAAACAAAACAACAAAGTTAAATTGGCTTTTAAAGTTTGACATCCCAAGCCTCAAGTAGAAAAGTATAACAGTTTCCTTTTCCCTTATGTTCTAGTTCCAACGGACTCAGTTCCTAGCCTCCTACATCAACAACCCCTTAAATAATCAACAAAGGACAATTTATAAATAATTATTCATCATGAGTTCTAGAATCAGATCCCAGGCCAAAGGTTCAGAGGCAAGATATCACAGGAGGCTGGGCAGAAGTACAGAGAGCCTCATCTTGGACAGATTCAGCCTACGGATTTAACAGTAGAGACTGCTTTCCGGAGCCTCATGCTTGCTGCCGGGTCCCTACATCCTATCCTCCATTTCTATGCAGCCAAAAGATATTTTTTAAAAGAAGAAATATAAAGAAATAGGGAAAGAAGAGAGAAAAATGCTTAACTATTTTATCTTTGTTTTGGCCCAACAAAAAACACCCTTATGCAAAAAGTATGTTCCATTATCATTAAACAGACCCTAAAACGACTCACAATATTAACTTCAAGTTAACAGTTGCACTTTACCTACAGAAAAAAGGTAGAGATTGGAACATGCTTTGTATTTCTCTATGGGAAGTGATTTGAAACAGACTGTATCTTATGAAACAACAAAGCAGAGACAATTTCATTAAAACTCTTACATCTAAATCATGTGTAACTTCCCTGTTTAGAGTAAATTACAAAGTACTACAGTAAACTCAATTCTGTCAATGCAGCATGGTGAAGTTCGACGCAGAATTTCCATGCTTATTTTCTCTCTCATTAATATTTTAATAAGATTCCGTAGACTTTTTGTCATTGGGTTTTTATAAAAAATAAAAAGTGCAAAAACATTTCTATGAAAAATATTAAGGTGGTGCATGTACTTCAAAAATAAGAGACAAAATGGGAAGAACGTTATAGCTTGTGGTAAAGAAGTTTTGACACTAACTTACCACTGGGAATAACCTTCAAATCACCTTCAGGAGAAATGTTAAAGCGAAAGGGTCTAATTTAAAATGAAACATTTTTCACACGTAGCATAAGAGCTTTCATTTTTCTTAAGTGGGAACAGTTTCTCCTTAATAAAGTGACTGTTACAATCCCCTGCATTATCCTGCACAGCCCAGACTGAACCGTACTTCAGGTGACATTGAAGTACAATTTTAAGCTTAGAGGCACTAGATTTAGCCTAAGTAATTGGCTCTGATTTTGTTTGTACGCATCTCTCTCTCCTCCCTCTGTAACCAGTTGGAAGCTTAACAATTTTTTGAGCTAGTTTAGATACAAGGCAAAACAGGCTAATTGTGAAATTAGACATGTGTTTCCTTGTAAATGTCTCTCTGCAGAGTCATCTCATTGCCAAAGCCCTAAAGAAAACTAACAGCTGAAGCCTGCCCGGCAACCATGTGCTTCCGTTGTAGAAAGCGCTTTCAGAGAATGTACAACAAGAAACTGCCAGGGCTTTATATATTTTAATAAAAGCAGGAAGCAATACATAACTAAAGTATAATTTCTGCATAATTAGCATGTAGTATTCGCTAGATAGCATCCTGCTGAGTCCAACGCTGAGATCCAGGACTTTACAGAGGCAAGGAGAGACAAGGAGTCTTTTCCTTTGTTTGTCCATATGAAAATCTTGAATTTATAACATTCACAAGTCAGTCCCCCTACTCTGTCACTTGTCTTAACACCTTGAGGCACAGGCCCTCCTTGCCTGAGAGATAACCAACACTCAGCATCTGGGAGCAGCCTTCCCCCTCACAGCCTGCAGTACTGTGGTACCACGTTAATGAAGCAGACCTAACTCCCTAAATTCATTCCTTCTTTTTAAAGTCTCGCTTTCTTTTTAACACAAATGGGCCAAGAGAGTATATAAAAATTTAAAAAATAAAACTTCTGTAAACCTAAACCTTTTCTGATTACTTACTTATTCATGCAACCCTGTCATTTAATAAAATAGGGACTCTAGCAAAGACGTTGTGAAAAGCTTATTTAAGTCTGGAGTCTGCTTTATAAGCAGTGGGTCTCTTCTCACCTATAACAAGCATTTCACACTTGGTCACTTGTGCTGTAGCCCCCACCCATCATTAATCTGGTATTCTGCCCTTCACTTTGCTTTGCTTTGTTCTGAACTTTTTTATCCTGAATCACCCCCAAAGCATTATGCAAAATAAAGGCACATTTTGACAGTTAGAAATGCACCAGAGAGGAGAAAGTCTGGTAGAGTCCTTGTTTAAATAAACATGTTTTAAGATATGGAAAATCCATACCAAACCATTCACTAAAATCTATATGGAGGAATATATGACATTTTAAATGGAAGGGGGAAAAAATACCTGGGTTTATTCAAGGTTATGATGAGTTTATTTGGCAACTTTTAAAATTAAAATTAATTCAGATGCCCTTTCAATCATTGCAGTTACACATAAGAAGTATTGGATTGAAAGATGAAAAGGCAATTGTTTGTGTTCAAACTTAACATAAACTATATATATATATATATTTTTTTTACTTTTCATCTCAGCAGATTTCAAGCTCCCCTTTCCAAGGTGTGTGAGTATGTATACATATACACACACATATATGACCTTCAAGTTTCAGGCCTCGTATCTCCTGATTTCCTGCATCATCATATGTTAGAAAATTCAAAGTGGGCTCTTCAAGTGTATATATTTCTTTTAACTGACTTTAATGAATTTTGGTTGTTCTCAAAATCTGCAATCTGTTCATTGTGCCAACCCTGCATTGCAGAGAAGTCTTAGCGTGGGATTCCAGCTTGGCTCCTGCAAACAGAGTCACTACACACAGGCTTTAATTGTATTTACTCGGGAGAGAGGAGGGGGAAGGGAGCTCCCCCCCACCTGCCAACCTGACAATCAAGGCCTGACCAGAAGCCCACCCGCCAGCAGGATTTCTGGCGCGGGGCCTGGGCGCTGTCCTTGGTGCTGCCGGCGCCATGAGTGCACAAGCGCCTTACCTTCTGCCCCTGCGGAAGTGCGGACGTCCCCCAAACGTGAAGCGGAATGTAGCGCCATATCCCACTTTTAATACAAGTCACTACCCCGGCCTGTCTTCTTTGTCCCCTTCCTGGAGCCTTCAGGGAGACCATTCCTCAAGGTCTTTTTTCCTTGTAGACACAACTCTGCGCTCATCTCCGGCTGCCTTAAGACCAGGAGTGGGGGAAGGGGAGGGAGGCCAGGGGAGATGAGCATGGGGGAGGGGAGGGAGGGGATCTGGGGGGAGGGGAGGGAGGGGACGGGGAAGAAGAAAAGATTGAAAGAAAAAGGTCCCGGGGGAGTAAGGGGCTCAGAGAGTAGGGCGGGGTGAGTGAAACTGACCAAGGATCGAAGTAAAAGGAGAAGGGGGCCCACAAAGACGCAAGGAGTGATGAAGTACCAAAGAGGAGTTAAAGCAAAAAGTAACGGAAAGGGGGCAAAGAAGAGAAAAGCGAGGGGCTAAAGAGGTGGAGAGCAAGAGGGTCCGAGGAAGAGCTGCCCAGAGGGCGGGAGTTACTAGACAAAGAAACGGCTTTGGGTGGATAGTCTCACCAAGGTGAAAAATGTAATCTGAAGGTGAAAAATGGAGAGAAGGGGCCTGCGGGGTCACCAGTGGTCTAGACCAAAAGGGAAGCTGGGAGAGGGCCCGGGACGCGGGCAGCAAAGTGCGGGGTCCGCTGCGGCGCTGGCCCACGTGGAGCCGGCGCTGAATCACTGTCAAGCCGGCTTCCCCCTTCCCCCCGGCCGGGTGCCCGCAGTCCCCGCCTCCTCGGCCGCCGCCTCCACGGGGCGGGGCCCTGGCCCGGGACCAGCTCCGCGGCTATATATGGGCTGCGGCGAGGCCAGCAGAGCGCTGTGACAGCCACACACCCCAAGGCCTCCAAGATGAGCTACACGTTGGACTCGCTGGGCAACCCGTCCGCCTACCGGCGGGTAACCGACACCCGCTCCAGCTTCAGCCGAGTCAGCGGCTCCCCGTCCAGCGGCTTCCGCTCGCAGTCTTGGTCCCGGGGCTCGCCCAGCACCGTGTCCTCCTCCTACAAGCGCAGCGCGCTCGCCCCGCGCCTCACCTACAGCTCGGCTATGCTCAGCTCGGCGGAGAGCAGCCTCGACTTCAGCCAGTCCTCGTCCCTGCTCAACGGCGGTTCCGGGGGCGACTACAAGCTGTCCCGCTCCAACGAGAAGGAGCAACTGCAGGGGCTGAACGACCGCTTCGCTGGCTACATCGAGAAAGTGCACTACTTGGAGCAGCAGAACAAGGAGATCGAGGCAGAGATCCAGGCACTGCGGCAGAAGCAGGCCTCGCACGCCCAGCTGGGCGACGCGTACGACCAGGAGATCCGCGAGCTGCGCGCCACACTCGAGATGGTGAACCACGAGAAGGCTCAGGTACAGCTGGATTCTGACCACCTAGAGGAAGACATCCACCGGCTCAAAGAGCGCTTTGAGGAGGAGGCAAGGCTGCGCGACGACACCGAGGCGGCCATCCGCGCGCTGCGCAAAGACATCGAGGAGTCGTCGATGGTCAAGGTAGAGCTGGACAAGAAGGTGCAGTCTCTGCAGGATGAGGTGGCCTTCCTGCGGAGCAATCATGAAGAGGAGGTGGCAGACCTGCTGGCCCAGATCCAGGCGTCGCACATCACCGTGGAGCGCAAAGACTACCTGAAGACAGACATCTCGACGGCGCTGAAGGAGATCCGCTCTCAGCTCGAGTGCCACTCTGATCAGAACATGCACCAGGCCGAAGAGTGGTTTAAATGTCGCTACGCCAAGCTCACCGAGGCGGCCGAGCAGAACAAGGAGGCCATCCGCTCCGCCAAGGAAGAGATCGCCGAGTACCGGCGCCAGCTGCAGTCCAAGAGCATCGAGCTGGAGTCTGTGCGCGGCACCAAGGAGTCCCTGGAGCGGCAGCTCAGCGATATAGAGGAGCGCCACAATCACGACCTCAGCAGCTACCAGGTAGGAACCGCGGCTGCGCAGGCAGCCTGCGCCAGCGCCAGCGCCGCGCGCCCCCGATATTTGGGCGCGCGCCCGGGCGCCCTCTCTGTCGCGCTCCCTGGTGGCCGCTCGCCAGTGCGCACGAGCGGCGCACACCCAAGTTAGCGGTGGTCTAGCGTCCTCGCCCCACTCCTCCACCCAGCTGTTTGGAAAGTCCCGACCTTTTACAAAAACGTGCTGCTTTTCCTCAATCGCTCTAGTTTTCTAGCACTTTTCAAGTAGGGGCACTTTCGGGTAGTTGATAAATAAGAAACTTATTAGCATGACTCATTATACAGAAACGCATGTATTCTCTACTTTTCTGGCAGTGATCCCAAGAGCTCTCAAAATTGAATTCAGCCCAAATGGGGAGTGAGGAATAGGTCCGCTAAAGAGATTCCACACGTGTATTTGTTCCCTTTGAGACGTGTCTTATTGTCATATCGATTTTGTTTGTTGGAGAAAGGGGGCAGAGCAATGTCTGAGAGGTGTGCAGAGCTTCAGGGAGATTGGGGTCGGGTGGGAAGGGGACAGCAAGTGACTTCTGAAGAGTCGCTGCTTAGAAGGATGAATCCATAGAGACTCTTTGTCTGTTTCAGGATACCATCCAGCAGCTGGAAAATGAGCTTCGGGGAACAAAGTGGGAAATGGCTCGTCATTTGCGGGAATACCAGGATCTCCTCAACGTCAAGATGGCCCTGGATATCGAGATCGCTGCGTACAGGTAGGGGCTTGCTGCCCACGTGGGCAGAACCCTAGCCGCACTGCGGAGGCCATTCAGGCAGAACCTGCAGCACTTAAGTTAAAGCAGGCAGGTTGCGGGAGTCTCCTTGCTTAATTAAGAATTCCTTGAGAATTGCAAATGTGGTTTTATCACTTTTTAATCCAGCTTTTAAAAACATGGATATAAATTGAAATGAAGTGTTTTGAATTTTGCTTGAAAGGGCGTCACTACCAATTGATTTCAATATCTGTGCATACATTTTTGTTTTAGTGACAAATATTTTTGATTGCTTAAAGCACAAGTGGTGGTTTCAGCTTTTCAAATCTGTAATGTCAAGGACAAATACCAGGACATTCTATTTTTCTGTTTCTCTATTACAGCTTACTATTGCCATCATCTGGCTGAGGATAGATTGATATATTAGAATATAGATACATTTATTTTTACAAATGTAGATATATTATATTTGTGCTAGACTATATGGTTTAGATTATATATCTATATACACACACATAGATATATATCATGTATTATATTTACTACATATATCTAGATCTAGCATTACATATGAGAACAGGAACTCCTAATTGATGACTAAATTTGAAGTACAAAATACTTGATTAAACAGTTTTTCCTACTACCAGTAGGTAATTATAAAATGATATGAATAAACTGCACTCTCTTTTCAAGGAAGTTAAATCATTATATTTATTTAGACAATTATGATAAAAATTGCAAACCAACTTATAAATTGATACATCCATATTAGCACATAGCTATAATTTGATATAGCTTTACTTCTAAAATGTGCTTAATAGTTTTGTGAAATATTGTGAACAATATATGTGTTTTAAAACAATGAGTACATATCCTGAGAGTCCAAATGCTCATGAAGGTCACTAATGGTTGGGTTTTGTTTGGGGGGTGGTGGGGATTGGCTGCTAAGGAACTTTGTAGCATATTCATATTGCACCAAATGAACTGCTGCTGCAGACCAAGGCTTTGGCGGCTGGGTGTGGTGAGTGGACGACTGGGAGTGGTTAGTTACTGCAGCAGGCAACCGGCTGGCAGTTCAGAAGAATCTGTCTCTTGATGACAGAGTATAACAGTGAAATGACAGCAGGCCCTACACTGGCTCGATGGAATCTTTTCCTTATGTGACTCTGTTTATTCAAAAGCAGCTACTACATTACCCATAATTAGTGAGGCTCAGAAGGCCGATGAGATTTTCAGTATGTCTTGTCTTCTCTGATTGTCTCCTTAGAAAACTCCTGGAGGGAGAAGAGACCAGATTCAGCACGTTTGCCGGCAGCATCACTGGGCCTCTGTACACGCACCGGCAGCCCTCAGTCACAATATCCAGTAAGATTCAGAAAACCAAAGTGGAGGCTCCCAAGCTGAAGGTCCAGCACAAGTTCGTGGAGGAGATCATCGAGGAAACCAAAGTGGAGGATGAGAAGTCGGAAATGGAAGACGCCCTGGCGGCCATCGCAGAGGAACTGGCAGTTTCCGCGAAGGAAGAGGAGAAGGAAGAAGAGGCGGAAGAAAAGGAAGAGGAACAGGAAGCCGAAGAAGAAGCCGCCCCTGCCAAAAAGTCTCCAGTGAAGGCTGCAGCCCCTGAAATCAAAGGAGAGGAAGAGGGGGAGAAGGAGGAGGAGGAAGAGGAGGAGGAGGAGGAGGGTGCCAAGTCCGACCAAGCTGAAGAGGGAGGGTCTGAGAAGGAAGGCTCTAGCGAAAAAGACGAAGGTGAGCAGGAGGAGGAGGGGGAGACGGAGGCAGAAGCTGAAGGGGAGGAAGCCGAGGCCAAGGAGGAAAAGGCTGAAGAAGCGGGTGCCAAGGAGGAGCTGGGAAAGCCAGAGAAGGCCAAGTCCCCGGCGCCCAAGTCTCCAGTGGAAGAGGCGAAGCCAAAGGCCGAAGCCGAAGTGGGGAAAGAGGAAGACCAGAAAAAGGTGGCCAGGGAGGCCCCCAAGGAGGAGAAGGTGGAGAAGAAGGAGGAGAAGCCAAAAGATGTGCCAGAGAAGAAGAAGGCCGAGTCCCCAGGGAAGGAGAAGGCCGAGTCCCCAACCAAGGAGAAGGCTGAGTCCCCAGCCAAGGAGAAGGCTGAGTCCCCAGCCAAGGAGAAGGCTGAGTCCCCAGCAAAGGAGAAGGCTGAGTCCCCAACCAAGGAGAAGGCTGAGTCCCCAGCCAAGGAGAAGGCTGAGTCCCCAGCCAAGGAGAAGGCTGAGTCCCCAGCCAAGGAGAAGGCTGAGTCCCCAGCAAAGGAGAAGGCTGAGTCCCCAGCAAAGGAGAAGGCTGAGTCCCCAGCCAAGGAGAAGGCCCCAGAGGAGGTGGTCGGCAAAACCCCAAAGGTGAGCTTGGAGAAAGATGCCAAAGAAGAGAAGCCTCAGCAGGAGAAGGAGAAGGAGAAGGTAGAGGAGGGAGGGAGTGAGGGGGAAGGGGGCGACCAGGGTGCAAAGGAATCCAGGAAGGAAGACATAGCGGTCAATGGGGAGGTGGAAGGGAAAGAGGAAGAGCAGGAAACCAAGGAGAAGGGCAGTGGGAGGGAAGAGGAGAAAGGCGTGGTCACTAACGGGCTAGACGTGAGCCCCACGGATGACAAGAAGGGGGACGACAGAAGTGAGGAGAAAGTGGTGGTGACCAAGAAGGTAGAAAAGATCACCAGTGAGATGGGCGATGGTGCTACCAAATACATCACTAAATCTGTCACCGTCACTCAAAAGGTCGAGGAGCATGAGGAGACCTTTGAGGAGAAACTAGTGTCAACTAAAAAGGTAGAAAAAGTCACTTCACACGCCATAGTCAAGGAAGTCACCCAGAGTGACTAAGGTTTGAGTCCATTGCAAAAAGGTTAAGCCATACGACAATTTCAAAATGCATGTGATTGACAGCTTCCAAACAGAACGGGTTCTCCCATGGGGGCTCCAGACATTGTATTTTACTTTGTGCAATATGAGGGAACTGCATGCAAGCTCAGGGTGCTCCCTCCTCAGTCTTTGGGGGATTCAAATGCATGATATTGTATGTACCTGGGGAATTTGCCAATTTCCCAAGCTGTTGGAAGGGGGGCGCTCAGGGGGGGGATGTCTTGAGATGTATTATGCAAAGTACCAACTGAGCCAAAAATAATAAATGAAACACAGAACTCTCTTAGCCTTAAGAAAGCTATATATGAATAATTATGTTTACCTCACTGGTGCATTTAAAATGGACTTTTGTTCATGGGAGAACCTCGCTGACATGCACAGTTTGCAACCTTATGTTGATCGATGTTAAACGTCACAGCAGTACTTGCTCAATAAAGGTCATATTGGAAACAAAGTCGATTGCTTGACGTTGTGTCATTTCACAGTGAAATCTCTGCAACCTGAAGCTTTCTTTCCCTGAAATAGATTATGGGTGGGAATTGTGAGGGAACTGGACTTCTTACCACCATTTCCCTGAGAGTGTCTACTTGGAAGACAATGGCTGAAGGTGTTTTCGGGTGTCCAAATCTTTATTTAACCCAAGCCTCATTCTAAAAATTTTAAAACTCTATTCCTGCAATAGAAATAAAAACACTCGATTTAAAAAAAAAAAAAAGAGGTTTGGTGGGATAGAAGTCTCCATGTTTCCATCTCCAGACAGAACTCAGAGAACTTCAGATGGGAGGAGCAATAACAGGGTTTTTCCTTGTGCCTTGGGGGTTAGTCACAGACCAAGGGTACTGTGGCATTAGCTCTGTCCAGAAGGAATAAGGCTAAAATCTCTAACACACCTCACAGGACATAGCCACGCCCCAGGGTCATGCTCACACATGCACACACCTGAATCTCTGGTTCTTGATTTGGCCTGTAGAGAGTTGTATTTCTATTGTTTTACTAATGGGGGAAAAACAATGTCAAAAGTAAATAAAGCACCCTCCTTGAGAAAAGAAAGACAAAATTCTCTGACACAGGCAATAAGTGTTTTTAGACCACAGAAATCCTGCATTCCCTTTTCAAAATGTATTTGCTTTAAAACTTCACAAGTGTTAATATATTAATTAGGATATTGCCTTTTGCAAATGCTAATTTTTATTATTAATAAGATCAGCCCAATGATATAATCCTTAACATGCTTTTTAGTGATCTATCGAGATATTCCAATTTTAAAGCCTAAAAGTAGCCAGGAACATCACTGTTAATGGCAGTTTTTGCCGTGATGACTCCTAGTCATTTAACCATTCACAAATAATACAATTTTTTCTATATCTACATAACACCTGTACAATTATTTTTTTGTGTATTTTTTAAAATGACTCCTTTTATATTAAAGCGCTAATTTTTCTGAAGTAATAATGTCCATGATACCCAAGGTAAAACAGGATTATTTAAATATAATCAGGAAAAGGGACCCTGTGTCGGATTAAAAAATAAAAAAGGGCATATTGGAAGGATAGCAGGTAAGTTCTATAATGAGAAGATCAGCAGCGGGAGCAGGTGCTGAGAAGGAACAGCCTCCCAGAGATAAAGGACACTGGAATAATCACATATGGGTCTAATTGAACTCAAACTTCAGTGTTGCTTCATTGAAATTTTAGGAACAGAGTGTCATATATTTGTCTCCCATGTTGAGCACCAAAAGGAGGAACACCTTGATTGACAGTCTCACCCAAACTGACTCCAATGATGGAGAAGCAAGTTTCTCCCCAAAAGGTCGGGAACTGTTATCAGAAATGAGAGCAGGGACTGTACATGGTCTGTATACATTTTTTTTAAATATCTACTAAACATACAAATATTATTATAAAAATCCCCTCTTGCTCCTAAAATCATCTCACTAAATGAGAATACTTGTGCTAGTCCCTGGAACATAAACACCCCCCACACATACCCTTTTGCAGCATATACTGTTTAAAAAATGGTAAGATCAATCAACATAACTCTCAAAGCCAAAAAATAGAGACTTATCTCATCAGCACTAACTTTGTCAGCTCTTTTTTCCCCTAAGAATACTTCTGTGTATTCTAAAAGACAAAATCATTATTCTGAACTCTTTAAAAATAATAGAACAACATTCTTTTGATGTCATGCAAATATTTCCAAATAAACCCAATTGCCTGCTTGGTTAATGAAGTCAACAGATGTTACTAAGGACTGGGGTCTAGAAATAACAATGGTCTTCTTTTCCGGAATTACTTATTCTGTTGTCAATGCCAACTGTTACACTATTATTTAAAGAGAAAGCAATTTGAAATTCATGTTTCCAAATAGATTCAGTGATGACAGGAAGAACCGGCATTTAAGCTAAGCCCAAATCAGGAAATTAGAGTACCCTCTCTCTGACTGCAGTCAATATCTGGCTTCAATGCCATTAAGCCATTGAAAATTAGAATGTCTACTTTGCCAGTAGATTGCTTTAAAGATACTATTTCATTTTATATAATGTGAAATATCTCAAAGCTATTTTTTTTCTCAAATTTTAAATATAAGGAAACAAAAAAAATTTAAATCTTTCTCTGGGTCACACACACAGTAGATGATGGACCTGGGATTTTACACAGAGTACATACTCCTAGCCCCTATACTCTGCTGCCCGTCCAGCACGTCTGAGTGCCACCTCACTTTTTACAGATGTTCAGTTGTGGTCATTTCTTTTTTTTGTCAGACTGAAAGAAAGTAAACAGAATCATGCCTTCAATATGTCATTTGTTTAAATATATCTTTAGTTGTTGATGGGCCTTTATTTTACTCATTTTTTATATGCAGTGCTGAGAATTAAACCCAGTGCCTCACACATGGTAGGCAAGTGCTCTACCACTGAGCCACAACGCCAGCCCTCAATATTTAATTTAACATCCATCTATCTTTTCACGGTGGTCTATGGCACTGTGAGAATAAATACTTGGATACAAAATATGCAGTGATTCCTTCTACCACACAGTTTGCAATGCACAAAAATGTGGCAAACACTTTTCTTACAGTAACTTTTATATTCAATTTTTTAAAAAAAGGAAAAGTGCTATTTCTAGTGCATTTCTTTCTATTGCCAGTCAGTGCAGAGACAGTATTAAAACATGAGGATATTCATTTCCACAACAAATAGGTTGGTTGTTCCAGTTTGGAACAAGTTCCTTTTTTCTTAGTGGTTTATATAATTTACCCAAAGGAAAACAGGAGCTATTTTTAAGTGAATTGTTTTTTAGGTCTACACAAAATTTCTCCCTTTCCAGGGCCCCTCTAGAGGAGTAGAACTTGGACAAAAGTATTGGACTAGAGTTCAAGTCCCGATCCTAGATGGTGAAGCTGTGTATCTTTTTCTCATCTGTGAAGTGTGACTGCTGAGGCAATTCAGGAAGATGACATCCATGATAGTACCTAGCACTGTCACAGGCATACAGTCGGTGCTCAAAAGCATTTGGTGAACAAATTCAATTTTAAATTGGATCAAAGCTATAGGTACAGACTTTAATTAGAACATAAGAAAGGAATTGTTCCTTTAATTTCCTTACTTGTGATTTCAATACAAATTCTAATTACAATGTTTATAAAGTGATGGACATATCTGTGGAGGTAGATAGAACATGACTATCTGAAACTAAAAGGAAGTTATCCTCTTTTTCCTGCAAGTTTCTTTCTAATCAGGGTTGTTGAGTTGTCTCTGAATTGGACTTCTGAAGGGCTTAAGTCAAATTGCAAATGTAGAACTCATCAAGTCTGACAAACAGCAGGTATCACTAAATAGAAAATTCTCACTGCCATCGTCGTCATGATTACTACTAGTTAAAAATCGGAAATGAATACAGTCACGTTAGCTTTATTAGATTGCTGTGTCTATAAGAGATGCACACCAAAACTCAGCTTTAAAGAGGTTCAAGAAGTGGAGGAATTAGATATCTTTGCACTAAACTTTACTTTCTATATGCACATAGAATCACAGCATCCTTGAGGTTGGATCAGCTTCTAATATTTAACCCACTTTTCTCATGTCCACAAGGTAGATTCCTAACCCACAGTTGAAGATCCACAGGGACAGGGCCGCACTTTGTGGCAAGCTATCCCGACCAGCAGCTCTGACCGTTTGCAAGGTCTTCTGTTGGCTGCTCTAATCTCTGACCCCACCTACCTTTCACCCACGGGTGCAAGTTCTGGGGAATCCCAGAATTCCTCTTCCCTACTCCCCCGGAATGGATATTCGGAGAGATGAAGACCTGGGCCCAAATCCAAACAACTCCTAACAGTAATGCCAATTGTATTTACTACCTACCAAGAGGTTTTAGCACTTTCTCTATAATGAATCATTGCATCCTCATAACAAATATATATGTTATTATTTTCATCATTATTCTCTGCAAAAGTTTGGGCAAAAGGAACCCAGGTCCTTCTTATATCACACCCATGCCTTTTCTCCTATATATTTTATAGACTAAGAACAGCAAGTATATATAATTATTCTTGCTCATGCTTGGAATGCAGCTTCTACCTGTTGGGCCTAGACTGTCCTAAATGGTCCCTATTCTCCAGTTTTTAGTTTGTGGAGAAATTAACTGACTTTCAGGACGTACTACTCTAAAACATTGTTACATAAGTGGCAGAAATATCACAGTCAACAATCGGTTCCCCTGGGTGACCGTGCAGGTTCCATTATCCTGTGCCTGCGTATGTAACATTATTTTGTGGAATCCTCTTTACCAGAAATAATATATTAAGATTCCAGTTAGTGCCTGAGGCATTACATGTCTCTCTCTCTCTCTCTCTCTCTCTCTCTCTCTCTCTCTCTCTCTCTCTCTCCCATCTCTCTTCATTTCTCAGACTCCTAAGGAGGCAATGAGCTACTAGATAAACACTTTTCTATTTGTTAGTCACCTGCAATGCAGAACTGGTTCCACAGTAGCATGTATCTGTCATCTTTGACCAACACTTTGTTCCTTAACGATGGTGACAAGGGAAGTATCTAGGTTGGATCTAAATAATGGACTATCAAATGAAATTATTTCCATGCATCAGCAATTAGAAAACATAAAAGCATGCCTTGAATGCAACATGTCAGAAATTTGGACAAATTTAGATATGTCATTTCAGTGTGTCACCCACTGTCATCTGTTACTCTCGTAATTTGAGATTAAATTTCCCCTGCTAGGCATTGCTGATTACCAAGCTTAGTAACCACCAGGTCCCTGTGAAAGCAGTTAACTATGTCCACCCACTGAGTTCAGTCCCTTGGCAGATTAGGATGAGCATTACAATTAGCAGGAAATCATGTGGGCACGACATTTGGAGAGCTGAGGCCCATCTCCATTCTTCATCAGTCACCCAAGAAATATGCCACCCAATCTCTCAGAAGAAGAAGAAGCAAACTGCTTTGCCAATATTTTGCCAGGGATATGCTCAGAGAATCTTCTCCAGAAAGCAAATCCAGAGATACCAAGAACAAAGGCAAAGAAGAAAAAGTAAATTAATTCATCCAAAGTAGCTGCTTCTTCCTCCCATTTGTTAAAAAGACATGAATGAGATCTTACTGGAAAGAAAAGAAGACTGGTTAAAGAATGAGAATGGTGAATGGCATTAAGAGCTTGTACCTTGCCTATATTAACACCCTATAACTCCATATGTCATCTAGAAAAAAAATGTATATATGTGCATATGCAAAATCCACTGCCAATTAACACTCCATCCATGGCAGGGTTCACCATGCCATTCCTGAGACATTCCATGACACTGGCAGGGAAGACCCACAACCCTTTCCGTCAGTACCAATACCCACCCCTCTTGGCTCTCCAAGACAGCAGCAGCACAAACCTCCAGCTTGTCTGTACAAAGGCCGAGTCTGAAATGTCACATGGGTAAACTCTTGGGGTACCACGGCCTCTATTTCATATTATTTCCTTGGTTCTTCCCTCCAAATCTGTGCAAGCAATCAAAACAATCCTGAAAGAACAATACAGCTTTTAAAAAGATAGATTTTGGTGTCCAATTAGGCCTTGGTATCAAGAGAAGGGATCTCAACTACTCCATATCTCACTCTCTAGAAAAATTATATATTCCAGATTCAAAGAGGCCCAAAGTGCAGAGCCACCAACCAAGGCAGAGACCCCCCAGGGGTGTGGGGTAGGCTATTCCAGATCTGAATCAATACAAGGGCATCTGACCAGCCTAGAAAAGAGACCATGATAGAAAATGGATATAAGGGCAGCAGGTGATCAGAACAGGACTGAGTGATGGGAAGCCCAGCAGGAACAATTCAAACTCCAGTTCTTACCCACTCAAAACCAGGGCTCAATGAGGAATTTTAGAACAAACTCCTGCCAAGAAAACCAGTTTCTTGCCGAAACCAACAGCACTTCCTTACTCTGGGCTTTTCTCCTTTAGTATTGGATGTGAGCAAGTCATACATGGTCACCCAAGAGGCGAGTGAGACCAGACCAATGCTCTGTGCCCAAAGAGTCAGCGGCGGCAGGAAGGGGGCCGACTGCAGAAAGCTGGTCATGTGAGTCTGCCACAATAGTGATGTCCTCCTGTAGAGCAAAGCCATCGAAACATCTAAGGCTCACTCTCCAGTTTAGAAAGTCGCGTCAGATGCGCCATCCCGTTTAAGTCTCACGATATGTAGGACAGATATTGAGATCTCTCTTTCCAACCTGCAGAAACAGAAGTTGAGCCATGTGATTTATCTACACCAGAGGAAAGTCACCAGTAGGCCCTGCTACACGTCTCACTCTAGGATCCTTTGTAAAGGAAAAGATGTTTTACTCTTTAAATTCTAAGCATAACAAATATTCATTGTAAAATACTGGTGTTATATAATATGGACCCACATTCCTGCCTCCCCAGATTACTATGATATTTCAGAGTATTTCCTTCCGACCTTTTTCTATGGTCAAATTGGATATGGCGGTGATCATTTTGAAAATTTCATTGGTAACTCATTTTTTTTCCAATAACAATGGATTATAAATCCTTCCCCGCTCTATTTCAAATTGCTCACCTGGACTTCATTTCACAAGGCACTTAGCGGATCCCACCATCCAAAAACCTCCCTGACATCTAGGGTCACAGTAACCTATTTATTCCAGTTGGATCAACAGCTTCAAAATTATGTACTGTAACTTCTAAAATGTTTAGATTATAAAAATAAGTATGCCTAATTGGTAATAATGATATTTACTGTGACAATGATCCTTGCACATGGCCCTTTGTTAAAGACCTCATTACAATGCACAATCAATAGAGATTTGTTGAGATCCAACTTATGCAGGAGCCATGCAGCTGTAGAAGTGAGTGGTTTGGTATTGATCTATCTCACTGACATCTGACTCAGCCTGTGCAATCTGGGGTGGGATTATTTTTGTTTCAAAAATTGGCACTGGGAAAATACATATCAATGGCAAAGGTCAAGATATAGGTGACAGAGAGCTGAGAAAAAATTCAAAATAGAAAGCAATTTGAGAGATGAAGGAAAGATCAGGAGAGGGACTAACAGAGAGGCTGGAGGAAAAAAAAAAAAACTGACAATGTAGCTTGGTGAGAAAAGCAGGCCCAAGCAATAGTGAAAAGGTTCACACACCTCATGAGAGTCCTTGGGCATGTCTTTCAGAGATGCTCAAGATCATGAGGTCAAAGGGACATTATTATCATCATACCTAATATCTGCTACATATTTATTAAATGCCATTAACCAGACTACAAACTTCACATGGAATATTTTGTATAATTTTATCATTGTAACCCACGAGACTAAAAGTATAAGATCTCTTCTAACAACTAAGAAAAATAATATTAGAGTATTTAAATGAAACATCCAGTGTCCCAGAATGAGAAGGTACCAGAACAGCCTCCAGCCAATTGCCTCTGGCATAAGCTGTTGAGCCTGTTCTCTGCATTCCTAAAAGGGACGTGGGGCTTAGTCCCGCCCTGGGATCTTTCCATTCATTTTATAACGTTTTGCCAATATTGGAAAATCTTTGGTGATGGGTCTCCTGTTGATCAAGACATCCCATTCCATTTCTGAACAGCTCTGGATTCATTCATTCATTCATCAAGTATCAGTAAATACTGATCTTTTATGAAACAGGCATAGCTCCAGAACTTGGAGTGGACAAACGAAGTCCCTGCGCTTTTGTGGACTTCATATTCTATAGCAGCAAGTAGGGAAAAACAAAAAGGGAAAGATAAAAGATTCAAAAGGAGATCACTACTTTGAAAAAAAAAATCAAGCCGGACTAGACACAGTGGTGCATGCTTATATCCCTAGCTACTTGGAAGGCCGAGGCCCAGGGGTAGGAACATCACAGGATCACAGGCATTTAAGACCAACTGGGCCCATTGCAAGACCCCTACCTAGAAGGAAAGAAAGGGAGGGAAGAAAGGGAGGAAAAGGTGGGGTAAAGAGGTTAGATTTGCATATAACCTCCGAGCATCTTCCCCACATACTTTAAGTCACCTCCAGATTACTTATAAAATCCAACACAATGTAAAAGATAAATAGTTGTTAGACTATATTATTTAAAAAATAATGGCAAGGAAAACAGTCTACCCATGTTCAGCACAAACACACTTTATAAAATAGTTGTGATCCTCCCTTGGTTGAATTCACAGATGCAAAACCCACAGATACAGCGAGTTAACTGTCCATAAGGTATTATGGCGATATCTGTGACAGGTACACAGCTATATATGCGAGAATCCATTTCAGGCAGAAATTACAAGCACAAGCTGTAGGCAAAAACATTCTGCTCGGCATGTTTGCAGAATAAGGAGGCCTGGTTGGCAGGAACAGAAGGGATGAGCAGGAGGTCAGACGCCAGCGTCAGGTGAGGCTTTATCAAGAGGGGCCTTGTAGACCACAGTAAGTACAGCTTTCGGAAGGGTTTGAGCAGAGGAGTGGCGCTGACAGTTGTGAAGGAATCACTCTATGTCTAAGACAGAGAGAGCTGAGGCCAAGAGGGCCAGGTTCAAGGCGACGAAATCATCTAGGTAAGGGATTTGGCACCAGGACCAAAATGGTAGCCCAATCCTGGGCCACTGAGCACGTTTTGAAAGGGGACCCCATGTGCTGCTGGGGAACTGAGGGGAAAACACAAAAGAGAAGCCAAAGCTGACTCGAGAGTGCCCGGCCTGGGAAGACCAACCGTTGGAGTGTCCACTATTGATACCAAAACCCCAGGGAAGCTTCAGGGGAGGTTTAGGGCAGAGGGAGGGAAACTGGGATGCTGGGTTTGCCACCTGAAGTTGATTGCCATGAGACATCAAAGTGGAGATGGCATCTCAAGGAAAACCAAGTGCCATCAGTCCTGTGCTCTTTGTTTGACCCTTAAAAATGTGTGTCCCCCCCACCCCCTGACCTCTCAGCACTGTGAGAAAGAACTGCTTCCAAACAGGAGGCTGGTGATTTTTATGATCATTGAAATTAAAACCTCAACCGTGAAGAATGAAAATTGAACAGATGGGGAAATTGGTCCCCATATGGATAGTGGGATGGGGACAGAGGAAAAAACAAGCCAGAGACACAAAATGAAATTGTTGGTGGAAGCCATGCAATGTGGCATGGAGATGAGGGTGAGCAGGGCCCCTGTTTAAGTCTTTCAAAGTAATTTTCCTTTTATTTTGATACTTCACAATCAGGTTGTTCCCAGCCAGAGAGATCCACCTTTATTCCCCAGAAATTATGACTCATAATTTCTCTAAGAAAAATGGCTGGCTTTAGTCCCCCGCTCTTTAAATCCCATGCTACAACAGATGAGGTTCACAACGCTCAGAGGTTTCCTGATTTTTACACTCATCCCGAGCCAGTAAGTGACCCTACTTTGAAGTAGTGGAGCTACTTCAGGAATTAGCTACCAAATGGGCAGTAATCAAGCCCAGGAAGAGAGAGAGAAAATGAGAGAGGGAGAAAGGAACTCATGTTAAATGGTATAGACTTGATCATTGTTGCACCGATGCTGTTGGAACCTAACAAATATTCTTCACTAACCTACACAGTATGTTGTCATCCTGGCCACCAAAAAAGATCGGGAATAATAATAACCTCATTTGCTGGCCACCATGAGATGAGCAACTATGCTTACCACAAGCTCCCACCATGATGTGTTGGCTCAACACAGGCCCCCAAAATGGCAGGGCCAACTGATCATAAATGGAAACCTCTGAAACTATGATCCAAAATAAACTTTTTCATTTCTCTAAGTTGACTATCTCAAGGATTTTGTTACAGTGACAGAAAGCTGACCAATGCAATATTTCAGATCAAAAACTTTGGAATCGTTCTTGACTTCACACACTTTCCCACATCCAATCTTCCATCAGTTCCACTGTCTCCACCTTCAAGATACATGCAGGCACGTACACCAAATCAACCGGCCATCCCCACCACAGCAACTGGCCATCTCTTCTCACCTCCATTTCTGCAACAGCCTCTTAACTGGTCTTCCAGCCCTCCACAGTTATCCCTACAGCTCATCTCCTTGACACAGCAGCCAGAGCGATCTTTCTAAAACACAAGTCAAGTCACATCCCTGGGTGGCTAGAAACTCCCCAAAGGCTTCCCAGGACTTTACCCCTTACATACAAGTACACACGTGGCTTTCCCTAGCACCGCTTGCATTCTCGGCCCAAATGCCACCAACCAACGTGCATTCTCACCCAACCTTCATCCCATTCATCCAACTTCATTTTTTATTATCACCTATATCATATGACATAGTATAAGCTTTAAAAAAATCACCAGCCTCTATGAAAATGGGAGATTTGTGTTGTAAATGCTGTGTCTCGAGGGCCTCGGGAAAGTATCAAGTTCTTAACAGGTACTCAGAAAGTCTCTGATGAATTAATCAACAACTCACGAAAAAAGAAATGAAATGGTGGTATAAACTTCCTGGAATCCTTTACAAGTAGATCTGACCTACACTGGGTTCCCAAATCTGGCATTCAGCTGCAGAAAAAGCATCATATCAATGCTGAGGGAAACTGGCCAGCATGGGGGCTCCCAGCACCGAATCCTCTGAGCATCAGACTTCTTCCTCTGCTTGAGCCTCTGAGGGTCCTGGGCTTCTGACTGCAGGGTCTCTGGCCAGACTCAGGAGTTCCCTGGGATTGATGAAGGGTCTAGGGCAATTTCTACCGCATGTTTTCTAACCAACACTGCCCCAACCCGGAAAGGGGCAGAGAAAGTATTACACAGATGGATGTTACTTGAAGAGATTGAGGCCTGCTTTATGACAAATATCAGCAATGCACACCTTAAAGAATGGAAACTTGAAGTCACAGGGTCAGGGTGTTCAGGAAGGTAATTTTTCCTCTGGGTTCTGTCCTGCCCTTTCCATTAATTTACAACTCTCCCTGACAGGAGCCTGTGCACAGAACATCACAAAAGGAGGGGCCAAATGGCCTTACCACAATGGGCCTCCAAATGGAAGAGGAGCGATGGCCCTAGAGACTCTACAAAAGCTTTTTATCAAACCATCAGGGAGAGTGAGCAGGATGTTTAGAAGACAGCGACATGAGATGAACCTTTCCTCTTCTTGCCACTGGTTTATAATACAAAGGGAGAAGCTGAGGCTCTGTGTGCCTCCCTTCTGTTGTAGGCTGCAGCCTCCAGCCTCCCGGGAACCATCCGCTCCCGCAGCAGGCGAGCGCGTGCCCGCGGCCCGCCTCCCCCATCCCTGCCGCAGAGTGGCGCAGCGCCGGAGTCGAGCTTTTTCCTGTTAGAATCGGACTATGGAGTGGCCGGCGCCCCGCCCAGAACTGAGAGAAAGGGCACTTCCCCAAATGACGGGGACGTCCACCTTGCCCGGTTGGATCCTGGGGTCTGGAGAGACACCTGGATCCCTCCTGAGCAGAGCGAGTGGCAGAAGTTTCCCGAGAGGACCCTTCCCCTCGCGCTCCCCCACCCCATCCCTCCCTCCCAGGGCGGTGGCCGTTTGGTTCCAGCAGGGGACCTGCAGCGGGCGCAGCGCCGCAGCTGACCGCTCTGCCGCATCCTCCCTCCCGCGCCGCCACCCGGAGAAAGATCCAGCAAATGAGGGTTTCCGGCGCCTCCCCCTTCCCCTCTCTGAACCATCCCTTGTAGCTGGGCTTTCAGAATCTGTGTCGCTCAGCCAACTTAAAAATATTTCAAAACTCTTGGAACTTTATCACTTTGAGGAGGGGGGGGTGTCTTAGTTAAAGTTATCGGAGGGTGCGGTGGCGGCAGTTTGCGCCTAAGTTGGGGATGGGGGAGATGGCTCACTGTAGAGGGCTGTGGGCGGCACCCACAGGTAGTCCCCAGAGAGCACCCTCGGGCTTCACCCAGCGGACAGGTTTTTACTCTCTCACCTGCAGCCTGGGTCTTATCCCACCCCAGCAACACACACACACACACACACACACACACACACACACACACACACACACAGGTTTTTACTCTCTCACCTGCAGCCTGGGTCTTATCCCACCCCAGCAACACACACACACAAACACACACACACACACACACACACACACACACACACACACACACACACACCTGCCCTTGTAGGATGGAAACAAAGAGAACAGCTGTGACCAGTGACGGGGGAGGTGGGATGGGAGGGGGGATGGGGTGGCGCCCAGGACGAACGCACTGTGCAGAAACACGGGGGCGTCACGTGGGGATCGTTGCAATCAGGAGCGGGGAAAAATCTAACTTGTGATTTTTTGTTTATTCAAGTCTTTCATCTTGGTTAGCTCCATAAATCTCACAAGTTAGATTTCCTTAAATTACTTTTGAAATCTATTCGATGATGCAAAACTCCAGTGTAGTCCCGAAACACCCTCCGGTGGGCTCGGTCCAGTTGGGAACACGCCCAGCTCCTCCCAGCGGCGCCGCAGCGCCGCGCTCAGGAGTCCCCGGGAAATGCGGGCCCAGGTCCTCCCCTTTCCACCCGCATCTTCCCCGATCTCCTCCAGGGAAGGTGGTGCATTGAACTCTCACCTCGATTTGTCCTCTGGTTTCAACCTAATTCTCTGTCTTCAACCGTGTGAATGATTTGTAGCTCACAGGTGAGATTCTCTCCAACATGTAACCCTTGTGCGTGAATGTAGGAGGGGGAACCGGGAAAGAAGAAGCCAGAGATTCTCTCGTGTGTGTGTGTGTGTGTGTGTGTGTGTGTGTGTGTGTGTGTGTGTTTAATTAAAAGGTGGTGTTCTCCAGTGAATAAATAATTAGAGAGAAACTAACAAGTCAGAATGAGAAGATCATTTCCTTTTCTCAAACAGAGGTAGGTAGTTTTCAATGTAGGGTTTCAGTCTCTACTAGTGGGATAGAGAATAAAAACAGCACATTAGTTCTGCTTCATCAAAGCTTCCTGGTCATTTTTATGGACATATCAGGAAATGGCCTAATATAGGAAATTATAAAGATGTGGGGAGGTTATAAATTGAAAGAATGACATTTAACTAATATCAGTGGGAGTGTTGGTCATCAATACACAAATGAAAATTCTTAAATATTGTTGAGAAACTTAAGCCCCATCTACACTATTTTTTTTAAGAAATTTGTTTCATGTTAAGGCAACTTGTAATCAGCATACTTTTTTATTTAGTAGAAGTTTCCCACTTAAATTCATGTTTAAACTTAAAATGTATATATATGAGGTATATGATATAGGTGTGAATACATATCATACATATCATGTATTATATATTATATATCATATATTTATGTATATATGTAGATTAAGATACCAACTAGGATGGCTTTCACCACCCAACAAATGATAATCATAAAATTTTATCTTTCTGTCACACTTTACCCTAAGTCATCTATTAGCTGCTATCATACTTATCCCCAATTAACAACTAGAGTAGTACATACTTCTTATCGAATGAGTTGCTGCAGGAATACAAAGGCTTTAAATTGTAGGTATCAATCTTCATAGAAAATATATATGGGGAGACATTTCAGGAGCTATTCAAATGCACATGTTACCCTTTGAACACATAATTCCACTAGGGAAAAGACTAAAGGCATATTTCAACAAAACAGCAAATATGAAGGTATTTATTGGATGAAGACATTTATTGCCAAACATGTTCTTGAATTAGAATACAAGATGCAATAAGGGTGAGTACACTGATGAGAACAGACTGAAAAAACGTTTGAATCTGGAATTGTTTCAGACTCTTTGCAATGAATGCTTGTTCTTCATGAAAGAAACGATCACATGTGAACTACCTTTTAGCAACCTCTAGTGATCTTCACCTCTTGATGTTTATGCCATTGTGCCCACCTACCCACCTACTTCCACACACACAGAATCAGGCAGGCTAATCTCTGTCCCCAGTAGAAGACTATGCTGGTGTCATGTGTGATTCGATGTTAGGTCATGAACCACTGCATTTGTGGTCTTGGCAGCCTTACTTTGGTGGAGGCCAACTGCTGTGTTGTAGGATGTCAACCAGCTCTGTGGAACGACCCACATGGAGAGGAAGTTGCCAGTCAAATGGAAGATCCAACTCTAAAAGGATCCTGCAGCCCTGATCAGGCCTTCAGAGCAGTTATCTCAGTCAACGTCTGACTGCAACCTCACAAGAGACCAAGAGTCAGAACATCCCTACTGAGCCATTCCCAAAAGCCAGATCTGCAGAACTAAGGAAGCTTTGGAGTGATTTACTATGCAGCAACAGATAACTAGTGCATACTGCATCCTGAGTTGATATAATATTATGTAGTGAACAAAACATAAGGTACTGTTTACAACTTTCCCTCTGTGCATTCATGTTGTAAGAAATTAACTCAAAAATTTCCTGAGTTGCACCATGCCATGCTGTCTCTATTGCCACTGCCTATTCCAATTCACCATTCCTCTTTCCTTACCTGACTGAAATCACATTTTGGTTAGTCTTTCTACTTTGATTCTAGCTTTCCTAGCCCATTCTCCAGACAGGAGTCAGAGTGGTTTTTATAAAGCATAAATTAGATCATATTACCTTTCCTACTTCACTTTTTCAAAAGTTCCCAATTACAGAAGGAATAGAATCCCAACTCCTTGATCTAAAAGCCCTTGCCTGCCTTTTCCAGCCCTTTCTCCTACTGTCTGTCTCATCACTAATATTCAATAATGTGCTTGGGGTTTAGAGAAACCAGGCTTTGTGCTTGCCCTTCCCCCCACTTGGAGCCCTCCTTCTCCACATCCTCATCTGTTTGGCTCAAACTAAAGGTCACCTACTTATCAACCTGTTCACTTATTGCCTGATTGCCTGTTTAACATACACACACACACACACACACACATACACACTCCAGTTTTTTTTCTTTTTCTTTTTTTTTTTTTTTTTTTGGAGGGGGGATACCAGGAATTGAACTCAGGGGCACTCGACCACTGAGCCACATCCCTAGCTCTATTTTGTATTTTATTTAGAGACAGGGTCTCATTGAGTTGCTTAGTACCTCTCCATTGCTGAGGCTGGCTTTGAACTTGCAATCCCCCTGCCTCAGCTTCCTAAGCTGCTAGAATTACAGGTATGCACCACCACACCTAGATTCTAGTTTCTATATTAAAAGGAATAGGAAGCTCTTGAGGGGTTTTAGTCAAGGAGATGCCCTGATAGAAATTTACTTTTCCAAATACTAGTCTACCAAGGCATGTGATTGAAGGAGAACCAAAGTAAACACTGAGAGGATTGTTAGGACAGTGGCGGCCTACATAGAGAGGTGGAGATGGGTTCAGGATATGTGGCAGGGAAATCAGTCGGCTTAGCCATCAACTAGACTGGCTTGAGGAGAGGAAATGGGAGGTCTGATGTCACGTGGAGGGGTCTGGTTTACAGAGCTGGATGACTGAGGAGTGTGGTCCCTGAGGAGCCGAGGAGGATAGTGAACCAAGACTGGAGTTGGGGAAGCAGAGGGGAATCCGGATACCAGCCACAGTACCAAATTTGGTGGAAATTTTTAAAAAGACTTCGAACTCATTTAATTTAAGGTTTTTCAATATTTTATTATGGCACACAGGGAGAGTATGGGACAATGGATTTACTTCGACCAAGTGTTTCTCAAACCAACCAGCAGTTTCCATTTGGCTAGTTGTTTCACATGTAGTTTGCACCTGTCTGAGAATTACCTCATGCATCATCCCACCAGCATCAGTGTGAAGAGCTTGGTTTCTGAGGAGACTCCTAATCTTTACCCAGGCTGAAGTGCAGAGATCCTCCTTGGTCCCATCCGTATCATGGTAGATAAAGAAATATCTTACCTATTTGCTTAGTCACATATGTTTGACTAGATACAGTGCAAAGAGATCAAATAACGTTAAATGTAGACCACTTTGGTTTCAAGTGAAATCCATAAAGTTCAAAGGCCTAAAAAAACAGATATTGAACAAAATTGGCTGACAAAGCAATTGCTCAAAAACAGAAGCAGAGCAGCAAATAGTCAATAATTTTCATTTCTATTCCACACCAAATGCAAAGCGCAAGAGCCTCCATAACATCATGGTGCATGTGGATAGATGGGGTGTCCATTCAATGAAACATCCAACCAGGTAAAGTATCACTGGAATCCAAGTATTTCCCAATTAAGACATGCAGAACAACTCAATGTGACACACAGGTATATTATCTCCCCCCTAAGTGACTGATAATAATTTCATTACTGATGTCTGTAGTTTTTAAAGGGTTAAAACTGTGTGGCATTAAATGCTGCCTATTTGAGGCAATAGGAGGAAGCTAACAACACACTGAATCATGAGCTCAGGATTTCAGGCAACATGTTTCCAGTGGCAAGTGACCTTTGGTATTCTTTCTTCTCCCTAAATTACATGCTAATGTAAAAAAAAAAAAAAAAAAAAAAAAATTCCTCTTATCTATATCACATGCTCAGGCTTCAACTTCTGACCATGTTAATTAGACTAAAAATGTCAATAATGATGAATATGTAGAATTTCTATAATGCCCATATGGTGTTATTACATACTAGTTTACAGTAAAAGATATACTTGACACATAATTTCAGAATTGTCTCCTAGAAAGCCATTCTTCACATAATATAGTACACCTATGGGGGCAAAGTATATCGTTACTTATGGACTCTCTTACTTACTCATGTTCATTACCAATAAAATTTTTGAAGGAAGAGATTTTATGAATAGTCATGACCTAATTATAACATTAACAATTTCCAATTAAAGAAGAAAAAAAATTTTAGTTGTTAAAATTTTGATTTTACCAAAGAAATTGTAGCTCAATAGTCCACTTGTTTCTGGTTTATATTGGTGCCATCTTTAAGGTATTTTAATTAAGTCAACAACCACAGCAAGAAATATGTCATTCAATGTAACTTTATTTACTATTTATTGCACATAACTCAAGGTCTTTAATTTCTAACCACCAAAGGTTCAAAGGACTATTTTTCCACGAAGTTTAACATTGACATTAGTGAATTCATTTATTTGTGTTGTGATTTTATTGTAAACATCTGAATGATTCACATTGCCATAGATCCTGAACTCATAAGCGTGGACCATGCACAGGCTGGTAGCAAGCCAGAAAGCCACTCTGCAAGCAAACGGATACTCTGCATAAGGAGAAAATTCATAGCACAACATTGAATGTCCAACCTAAGTCATCTCAGAATTATACGTATATTGACTTCTTAATTCATATGGGGTCTGGAACTCAACTGGTTGGTTGGTGATGAGGTTGACCTGATTTCGGGAGAAATTTTCCTGGAATAATGAGGGAAAGGGGGCTCAATCTTTCTTCTTGGTTGCTTGCTCCTCCCCAGCACCTTCTTCTTTCTTCTCCTCCTCTTCAGCTTCTTTGGTTTCTTCTCCTTCTTCACCTTCACCTCCTCCTTCTTCTTCCTCTTTAGCTTCTTCAGATTCTTCCTTGGCAGCTTTAACACAAAAAGAAAATTTACAAAATCCAAAGCCAGGTTAAGTCCTGTCCAACATTTCTGCACAGGTAGGTTTTGGCAGTTATTCTGCATTATTCTCAGAATGCGTACCCCAAATCTCTCGGTTCCACTTTCCCAATGGACCATTCTCGGAAGGCTTGCCACAAGCCATTTGCCAGGGAGCACATATTTAAATGGATTACTTCCAGGTAGTGGAAGTAATCTAAGCCTAAGCTCAGTATTATGAGGTGTCTGGCATTCATTTTGGTTCAGATTTCAAAATCACCTACGAATGGACACTCTCCTACACGGGACACAGAGCTTGCACAGGGCCTAACAAATACCCACACCCACTTTGCACCTAAAGTTGCAGGGGTTTGTCTCTATCATACCTTCTTCCTCTTCGGCTCCCTCCTCTTCCTCACCCTCTTCCTTTTCCTTCTCCTCCTCTTCAGCTTCCCCTTCAGAGGGCGGCTCGTCCTTGGCTTCCTCGGCCTTGGCAGCCTCGATGGTCTCCTCCACCTCGATCTGCTCTTCCTGGACGTGGCTGGTGTAGTAAGAGGGGAAGGAGCGGGCGGACATCAAGTAGGAGCTGGTCTGCAGACCTCCGTAGGCAGATCGGCCAAAGACCTGGGAGCTTTGGGAGTAGCCGCTGGTTAAGCTGCCCACGCTGGTGAAACTGAGCCGGGTCTCCTCGCCTTCCAAGAGTTTCCTGCGGAGGCAGATAAAGGGTGGGGTCAAAAAAAACACCCCCAAAATAACCATTAATGTTTTGAAGGATTTGCTCCAAATCCATCACACATCATTTCTCCCAAAGGCCACCCTCAAAGACAAATGCAAGAAGCAGGGTTGACCATCAACAAGACGTATTGACTAGGGATTCTGTGACTGAGACAAAACAAAGCAAAAAAGCCCGGAATAGTCCTATTAAATTTAAAACATGTCAAAAAGCTAAGAACAGGACTTATTATTACAGGGTTAAATTCTTATGTATTTGTCTGAATACCTTTTTGGAAGAAGCCCCAAAATATAATTATTTCAAAGGAGTATTCTTGAAGGTTTCTGATTAGACATAATTTTAATTGTAATCTGATTTTCTTCCAAGGCTTAATGGGCCGCCTTTACCCCCCTGATTTTACCTGTAAGCTGCAATCTCAATATCCAAAGCCATCTTCACGTTGAGGAGGTCTTGGTATTCTTTTAGGTAGCGGGCCATTTCGCTCTTGGTGGTTCTCAGTTCGTTTTCTAATTTGTTGATTGTGTCCTGTTGGAGATTTTAAAAAATCCAAGCATAACTCCCTTCTGCGTTTATTCTGGAATATATTTGCAAAGGCCTAGTTTCTGTTAAGATCAAAGTGCACGCTTTCTATAAAATCTCCCCTAAAACTGCATGGTTTTAAATATATATATGTATATCCTGCTTCTGAGAATCATGAGAAGAAAAAAAATAACTAATGGAAAAAAAAAAGTCCTTTAAAAAATGTCTTTAGTTAATAGAGTCTAATGATCATCATTAGATCTCCAAAAAGCCACATTGCTAGAACAACTTTGTTTCTCATTAACTTTTCTTTAGTCAGGTCATAATCAGGAAAATGAATTCATTGCTTTAAAGGGGAAAGAACTAGCTAGATTTTTTTTTTTAAATGACTTTATCTAAAACACTTTCTATGTATCTGTATTTCTACTCCTCGGAAGATGGAGAAGCTTTAAAAAGAAATGGTTTAATACGAACATCACTAAGTACCTAAAATACTGTTAACTGATTCCTATATACCAGTTAAAAGGAGAGAGAGGTTGGTAAAAATTAGTCCTAAAGCATGCAGATTCCTAACTAATGAGAAGCTATTCGCCATGTTTATTAACCAATAGGTGCTGAAAGTAATGTAATTAATGCAGATCTGTAAAGACCGGATGTCACCGCTGGCTGGAGGCAACGCCCAACTTCCACCTCTTCCCCTCCCCCAGTCTGCCCGCTCCCATGGCTGGGCAGCTTTCCTGCGGAACACAGATTCAACTGCATCAAGCACTCGCCCAGACTGCAGTCACGCCCCACCCCACCCCACCCCACCCCCTCCCCACCCTTACCAGTCTCCAAGAAGCCAAGTTCTACCTCTAATAGTGGCAAGCAGAGGCCTCGCCCTTTTGTACACTTTGTGGGCTCACGCTCAACTCCCCCCCCCCCGCCGGGTTTCGCAGTCCCCACACCCCAGGTGGGTTTTGGAAGGTGTGGTACCTGCATAGCACTGATGTCGGCGTTCTGCTTGTCCTCTAGCTCCTGCAGCTGCTTCTCAAGGGCTTCGTTCATACCCCGGCACGCTTCGATCTCCAGGGTCTTGGCCTTGAGCAAGCGACGGCTCTCGGACACCTCGTCCTTGGCAGCGCGCACCGCGTCGGTGTTCTTGGCTGCGCTCTCGGTCAGCACCGTGAAGCGACTCTTGAACCACTCTTCGGCATTCTGCATGTTCTTGGCGGCCAGCTTCTCATATTGCGCGCGGATGTCCTTGAGCGCGGCGGAGAGGTCGGGCTTGGAGGACACGTCCATCTCCACCGAGATCTGTGCATACTGGATCTGCGCCTGCAGCTCGGCGATCTCCTCTTCGTGCACTTTTTTCAGAAAAGCGATTTCGTCCATCAGGCTGTCGATACGCTTTTCGAGCTCAGCGCGGGCCAGCGCCGCCTCGTCTGCGCCTTTGCGCGCCTCCATCAGCCGGCCCTCGGCGTCCTCGCGGCTCAGCACCTCCTCTTCGTAGCGCGCCTGCAGGTTGCGCAGAGTCTCCTCCAGCCCTTCGCGCTCGCCCTGGAGCGCCTGCTTCTCGTTGGTAGCGTCTTCCGCCGCCAGACGCAGGTCGCGAATCTCCTGCTCGTACAGCGCCCGGAAGCGGGACGGCTCGGAGTGCTTCTGGCGCAGCACCAGCAGCTCGGCCTCCAGCACCTTGTTCTGCTGCTCCAGCTCGTGCACGCGCTCGATGAAGCTGGCAAAGCGGTCGTTGAGGTCCTGGAGCTGCGCCTTCTCCTGAGTGCGGATGGACTTGAGGTCGTTGCTGATGGCGGCTACCTGGCTCAGGTCTAGGTTCTCCAGGCTGTGCATCAAGGAGCCGGAACTGGACGAGTAGCTGCGGCGCACGGAGAGCGAGGAGGAGACCGGGGCCGAGTAGCTGGAGTAAGCGGAGCGCGCGGTGCTGTAGCCGCTGCGCACGCCGGAGATGTGCACTCGGGGAGTCTCCACATAGCGCCGCTTGTAGGAGGTCGAGTAGTACGGTTCGTAGCTAAAGGAACTCATGCTGGCGGCCAGAGCCCCCCGGCCCGCGGCGGAGATGGGGGCCTGGAGAGGAGGAAGGACGGGGGAGAAAGGGAAAGGGAAGGATGGATGGCTGTGTGCGGCTCGGCGCTGGTCTGCACCCGTATTTATACGCCGGGAGGATTGTGACGCAGCCTGCGATCGATCACGGCGCGCCGGCCAGTGGGGGCAGAGCGCTGCAGCAGCCAAGGGGTGGATTCTGCGCAAAAGAGAAGGCGGGGGCGAGCGACCGGCAGCTGCGAAGCTGCGGCTTTCTTTCTTTCCGCTTTCCTCGGAGGCTCTGTCTTTTCTCTGAGACCCCATAGACCCCCTACTCATTTCCTTTCTCTTCCTCCCTTCACCCAGCCTCGTCTTGCTTATTATACTTGGATCCCGTATCACTCGGGTTTTTAAGTGTCCCCAATAACAGGTTCTGTTTCCCTACTGTCATCTTAGTTTTTCATACCCGGTATGCTACCCTGACCCCCAACTCGTCCCTTACCCACTAGGGACCCCCCTTAGTAACCCTCCACCCCCTTGGGGTTTATGGGAATGTTGCAATGCCTCTAGAACATTTGAGATTCAGATAATAGGCAAAGGTTGCAGGGATGCGGCATTTAGGGTGGGAAGTTTTACATTTCTTTGTAGCTGTTTCTGGCATTTTCTTTACTTCATCTTTGTTTCTCCTAGTTCTTTTTCTTTAACGCGCGGCTTCTCAGCATAGGGAACCTGCCCCCAAACACACACACACACACACACACACACACACTCACTCACACACACACACACACAGAGACGCACACGTGCACGCAAGTAAACCGCAGCACTGCAGGTGTTCTTTTTAGCATTTCTAACTTTAGAGCAATTAATCAACCGGTTAGTGTTCCTAGATTTTTCTCATTTCTTCTCGGGGTATGAAGCCTTGAATGCTTTTTGCGTGTTGAAGTGTGTAGGTGGAGGAGAGCCGGGAGGAGTTTGAAACTAACCAGGCATAAACCGACTTGCTAGTCAGCGGTGCGCCTTGCAACCGGGGAATTTAAGGCTGTCTCTTTGTTCACCCAGCTAAATCCCTGCTGGATACCACCACCTCCATTGCATTAGAAGTTTCCTCCCCTCTTTTTGCAGTTGTGCGGCTCCCAACCTGATGATTTCCACAAGCCCTGCAGGTGTCTGGTTTTCAGCAAAACACTGCTGCGCGGGTGTGGTGGCTGGCGGAGAGGACTCAGTATCTAGACATCTAGTGCTGGGACGGACAGAAAATAGCCGCATGAGTCCTCCTCGATTCCCTACAATAAATAGGTAACAGATGCAGTCAGGAATCCATGGATTTCCTCCAGGAAGCACCCAGATCCCTGAAAGAGGGGGCACGCCCTAATTGCAGGTGGATACAGCCCTGCAGTAGACAGAGCATTTTCACGCACGCATTGAATCCCTCCAGTTTCATAAAGAGATTGCAGAAATTTTCAAAAGATACCCAAGATTTATTTTTCTAAGCAAGCATTTAGTTTTTGGTGTGTGTGTGTGTGTGTGTGTGTGTGCTGTAGCATCTGATGCGAACTTACTGATGTGTTTTTTAAAGAGGCGCACCAAGGCGAAACGTGTTTTCAGACCCGCAAAGTGAAATCGCTTTCACGGTGACCCTCGGAGAGCGAAATACTTGGAGCAGCGCCACAGTTTGAGGAAAGGATGGGCAAGGCTTATCCTCAGAGGTCCTTTCCGACCTTAAAAATTAAGAAAGAGTAATAAAACTGATTCTGATACCTCAGCCTCTTCGTGGTAGAGGGAAGGACTGCAGCAGAGAACTTTCACTGTCGTCTGGAAGGATGCAAATTTAGAAACGGCCAATATGGGTGGTTGAATCTATCAAGACTTGGTGAGCTCCGTCTCCCCAGCGCACACCTTCCACGATCTCAAGACTAAGGTCACCAGGCTATCGTGAACCCTGGCCCTGGCAGACGCTAGGGTACTTACTCTGAAGATTTTTCATAGCCTGAATATCTTTGGTCTCCTCCATAAGCTGTTCAACAGAAGGAAATCCTTCCTTCTGTCAGGAGAGAGGAGCGGCGAAGCCAGAGCCTGGATAAGCCATATAGTGTTCCGCGCCCCATTACCCATATGTGGATGAAAGGTGGCCGAATGGATGTTTTAACCTGCTCCATGTAAATCACACAGTTTCACACTCCGAGCAGGAGTCTGCAGTACACCACACCCTTGGGTATTCATGGATTCATTTCCTTTGTGCCAGCTCCTTTCCCCAGGAGTGTCAGGTCACCCTCAGAGATCTTAAGTCCATCAGCATTTTTTTTCCCACAGCTCCTAGCGAAAGCCCTTGACTGCAGAGAGGGCTGCCCAGAAAGGACTGGGGCGGCCGATGCTGCAGAGAGAAGAAACTGGTGGAGTACCTGCTGCCGGCCTTGGGGTAGCTGAGAAAGGAGCATAGAGGAGTGGGGAAGGGTGAGACCCGCAGAGCCCAGGGGCCCTTTCCTTTGTGGAGCCTGGCCAATAGAGTGGGAGGAGGGGCATGCCCGCCATCTTTATGAATGTAGATCTCGGGTGTTTTTAAAGGGCTCCTGGTGGAGACACCTGATCTGCACTGTAGTCTTGCATGGGGTGGGCACTGATCCTGAGCCCAGCCTGGGTCTGGGTTTTGGTTACCCTACCTCAGCCTCCTCCTGGTAGGTGCCTGTCTCTTTTTAAATATTCTGTCCAGTCATCCTCCTTTTAAAATTCTCTTTCCAGCATTTTGCTCTGAAAACCTATGTGGCACTTGATCTGTGTGTCACAGGGACGTGAAGTGAGCAACTTTAGAAAATGCTTTAAAAAAAAAAAAGTGACTTTTCTGTCCCCTTATGATAGATGCTTCCACATCAGTGTTGTTTATGTAGTGTCATTGTCTCTTTAGAAGACTTTTAAGTCTCCTTACATATGTGTATTTGTTCTCCATGAAGCATATTCTTTATAAATATGAACTCAACTGAGGGCTGCCAACAAGACACACTCCTGGGAGATAAAAATTATTCAAAAAAATAAATAAATAAATATAGAGGGCTGGGGTTGTGATGTGGCTCAGCGGTGGAGCAGTCGCCTAGCACGTGCAAGGCCCTGGGTTCGATCCTAAGCACCACATAAAAATAAATAGGTAAATAAAGGTATTATGCCAACTACAATTAAAAAATAAATGTTTAATAAATAAATATAGAAATCTGTGGATGAGACCAATTGATAAAATTCCTACTGGTCTGGTTAGACTCAATATCTCTATATTCTTCTAAAGGACCATGTGAGGCCATGTGGTTGAAAAGCAAAATACATTCACCTTACTGAAGCCCTTCATATTTAACTCTTTTAGAACCACTGAGAATATTTTACTTCTTTTCTAGTTCCAATAGACTTCAAAAACTTCAGATGAGTAGACCTGGTGAGTGACAGCGTTTCAGCTCATTATCCTAAAACCCTTTGTCACAAAGAGGTTCTGAATTGGCATTTGTTTAAAAAGCTTAGCTGTAGGCTGAAGTTTTTATAGGGCAAAGCCTGCAGAAAACTTCAATCTGGAGGTCAGGAGGGCCAAGTTCTCCTGCCAAGAGTGATCTGTGGGGATAGTCCTAGATCAGAACAGAAGATGGGTCTCAACCCACAGCACCATAGTTACACCCATGCCATCAAGGTCAGGCTCAGCAGATCAGTGCAGGAAGGGATGAAGGAAATAAATGTGGATACCTACCATGTGACAGGCATTTGCTATTATTTCATAATGACAAAATCCCTTTGAGATAGTTATTCAGAGGGCACAGCAAAGTCTAGAGAGGTTAAGTAACTTACCAAGTCACAGCTACTGCAAGCCTAATCTCCACCTGCTTTTCACACCAATGATGCTCTGCTCATCCACGTTTGCCACCTCCTCCCTGTCTCTATGGAATTTCGTAATTTGCATGCCGCAGTCTCCAGAAACTAATGTGCACGTAATAAACCTCTCCTCTTTAGGGGACAGTACCAGTAGGGACTGGTCTGTAGTCTTAATGCATATGTTCCATTTAAATAGACAAAATGTGGCAATAAACCCGTTATTATAGGTTTCCAAACGTCCTGATATAAAATAAAATGAATGCCACCAGTACAACATGATGTGTAACTGGAGATGGGACCTTTTTGTTGTTGTTGATGTGATGTTGTAACTTCTTAGACACAACTCTCAACATCAGCTTACAAAACACCTTTCTAGTAATTAATGTGCTAAAATGCAAGTTGGCTGATCCAAACTCTTTAAAATGGCCACATCATGACTAACCCCATTTTTCTAATTAAGGTATCTTCATTTTCCATCTTCGTGAATGGGTATTCTTTGAAAAAGTGTCATTACAATTTGCTATCAGGAATAAAAAAGAAAGGCAGGCACTCAGTGTCTCCTTATTGGAGTTTGTCCTGCTTTCCACAGATCTCATAACTCTTTCAGAAGTACTGGGAATAAAATCAACAAGAATGTATAGTGTGTTGAAGCCACAGGTAACTTTCCTCTCTATTTTCTTTTTTCCAATGTATTTCTTTGTCTAATAAGTGCATCACAGGATTGTCCATGAATCCCCCTATGTCTTGGTAAATATGTTTAAAAGAAGACTTTCCTCATTTGAATATAAAACGTGTGTCACTTTACAGCCCCCCATTTTGAAAGTGATGCACCACAAAGTGTGCTATGCAGCTAGATAAAATTTACATTGTCGCAGAGGCAGAAAAAAATGTCACTCGAATAAATTAAAGATGAGAAGCACATTTGCATTCAGAACAGGCACACTATTAGAAATGACAGGAACTTACTGCTGTCCAAGCAGAAGTGATGGCAATAGGTTTTGACCCCCAAATGCTCACTCCACAGAACCAGCCAAGGCACTGGGTTTCCTCCCCAGAGGCCTGCTTCGCGTGCCTGGCCCTCCGTCACCAGTCAGAGGGTCTCTAGGGACAGCCGTTTCAGGCAGGTCACAATGATATCGGTCAGAGTCAACAATACTAACCCTGTTTGCTCAGTTGTGCTTTTCTGACTACAAGGAAATACATGCTGCTTCTGCAATTTGGGTACTAATTGACCACAGAAATATTCCAGGCAGCACCTGGATTTCTTTGCTGACCTTTACAGTGATTTAATAAATCAATCGGAGGCACGTGAGGTTTAATATTTGCAAAGGTAGAAGGTAAGCATTTCCGCCTGCAAGAGACAAAGCCCTGAGGTTGGCTCTTCCACAGCCACGCTGGAGCCCGTCCAGGGCAGCAGCTCTCTCCCTCGCCAGCACCTCACTGCTGCATGAATGCAGCAAATGCTGCAGAAGTGCAAATGGGCGGATCCCTGGATTCCTACAGTGCAGCGAGCAGGCTTCTGGAACAGGATGTGTAACGTGGGTGGTTGGTAAGTTGAACGTTACCAGTCTGTCCAGATTAGAAAAGTGAACCTTGCTTGTGTCTGAATGGCTTATTGATTGGTTACATACCTCATTAACTCATTCACCCATTGAGTCACCAAATGTCCACCGAACACTAAACAAGGTGCAGAATTCTGTAAAAGTACCACGGGGCGTGCAGAGAGTTCCAGCACAGTCCTGGTCTCCACAGGGTTTCAATAAAAAGAAACCAAGTACTGATGCAGACAACATAATGAGTCTCAAACAAATGCTATGCTCCTACTGAGAGAAAGAAATCTTAGATAAAGGATACTTTCTATATAATTCCATTTATATGAAATTCTAGAAGAGACAAGACTCTGGTGGAAAAAAAAATCAGAGCCATGATTACTTCACAAGGCAGGGCGAAAGATGACAGGGGGAACTTTCTGGGGTGGTGGAGTTGTTCTGTGCTGGAGAAGATTGGATTATGCTGGTGTTTGTATTGGTGGAGATGAGGCAATGTGCCAGGGTTTATGCATTCCATTGAATTTAAGTTTGGCATCAAAGGCAAAAAAGCTACATTTTCTTTATTTTATTTTATCATAAAATTTTATGCTTATAAAATCATATAAATAGAAAAAAATTAAAAATAAATATAAAGGCATAATATGTAAATATGTAGCAAATGATTTTTAAAACAACTAAGCAGACAAAACCCATGCACATGAAATTTCAAAGAACTATGCCCAAGTTAAATTCTACAAGGCAAAACCCTTTATCGAAAGGAAGAGAAGAATGGGAGGAGCAGTAATTGCTATGATTTTGAAAAAGAGATGACTGTGGACTTGAATTGACATTTCTGCAGCTGATTGTCTTACTAGATGCTTTGCGGGTTTTGTATGAGAGTCTTTTGGCTACTCTGTGAAGTGGAGGTCTCATTGTTGTTGTAAAGATGGGTAGATATAGTCTTTCTATTAAGTCCCTCCTCATACTGCATTAATGTTTTTTAGCAATCTTACATTGCTGCCTCATATTGAATTTGTGTCAGCTTTAAAAACATTAAAAGTTATTTATATTTTGGCCTTAAAAAACCTGATATAACTCTTATTTATTTTCTTTAAATGTAATCTTTATTACAAGTATTTCTTGATCCATTATGCAAAACTTGCTGAAATAGTTTTTAAACTTTCCAACTTTAGGTCATATTTAGTAATGAACAAGTGAATATGCTAATTTTTTATCTTAATGTCATTAGAAATGTATTTTGTGTACTGTGTTTTACAGAATACTGAGATCAGAAAGTAATTCAGATGTTTTTATCAGGTCTTCTCCCTGCTCCTTTATCTTTGGCAGGACTTAACCTCTGTCTACTTTGGCTACCACTTCTGTACAGAGATTTATTGCTTGCTATCCACCACCCCCCCACCCCCCCCCCACACACACACAGAAAGTCATTGGACAATCCTTCTAAAAGGAGCAGAAATTTCTAGGGAGACAGAGGCATTGGTGCTCAAAAATAAGCTTTGTTTTCTTGCCTTTAATTTCTTATTAAACTTACATTTCTTCCCCCACGCAATTCAACAGCATCCTTGCATCACAGAGACAATAGCTATTTCAGTGTGGAGCTGAAGTGTCCTGTGGCTCCCCACAGCAGTCCTGTGAGGCAGATGCAGATTCTGCAGGTGTTACTGTCCTCACTGTGTGAGAAGGATGCTGAGAGGGCTGGGGAGGTCAAGGACTGGAGCCCAAACCCTGTCTCCTATAAGCAAAGAAGCCAGAGCTACAACCCAGTCCCCTGTCATCGAATTCACTGGGGATTTTCCTTCTAAATCTTACTGTTTCCTAAGTATATATAGGTACCGAGCTTCTCCATGGTGCAGCTTCAGAAAAGCAGGGAAACCTTGGTGGTCCCTCACTCTCTGATGATACCTGATTAGATCAGAGCCATTTTAGCGTCTGTCACTGTTAAAAGGCCAGTGTGAATGGAGAGGCTGGTATAGACCTATAGACCCGCGCCTTATGCCTAAGATTGAATGTGCAGCTGATAGTGATGAGAGGGGAAGGAACCTGAGGCCCTCAAACAGTAAGCATGGGGTAAGAAGGGAAAAGGACAATGAACCCCAGGACAAGTGGAGGCTCAGAGAATAAGCTTGGAGGTAGCAGAGATGGAAGCAAAATGTCATCTGTAAACTTGGTGTGTGCCACGCCTATAGTGAAGGCCTCTGCTTCTGTCGGACAGTTTGGGAAATAATCCACATTAATTTCCACCAATGAATCCTAGGACGTCAGATGTTTTTAAATCAGGAGAAGCCCTAAAGCTGTATTTGGGGGCCTTCCCCCACCTGACTTTTAAACAAAAGAAATTCTGTGTATTTACAGGTCCTAGTCTGAGCTCCTTCTCAATTCTTGTACATTCCAGGAAGATACTGAACATTTGGGAAAATCTCAGAGGGAGAGGAAATAGATAGGGGAGAAGCAAAACAGTATAGAACTCACATGGCAGGTAATCAACCTGAAGAGGACTGATGGGAATGAAATCATATTCCTATAACTAAGGGGACAAGGGAAAGGGGAGTTTGCATTTGTTAGGTATAATTATGTGTAATAATGTTACACATGTCATGCACTGTGCAAAGCATTTACTTGGATAATTTTCATTTAATCATCTCAAAATTTCAATGAGTTGGCTATTAAAATCATCCTCATTTTAAAGATGTGGTAATTAAGGTTTAGATGAGTGTCTAAACAACATGCCTAAGGAGCTCTGCTATGTTATTTCATCCTCACAGAACCCTACAGAGGTAAGAATTATTTTCATTCTACAATGAGGAAAATGAGATTCAGAGAATTTAAGAATATTGATCAAGGTCATACAGCTGAACCAAGATCTATCTGAAATCTGACACTTACTGCTGTGTCCAAAATGTTCTTGGGAGTTGATATACAAATATATACAAATATAAATCTCACTTCTTTTTTCCTACAAAGTCTAAAGTTGTAAACTGATGAAAAAAAAAGTTTCAGTAATCAAGTCAAGAATGCCTTAAGACTCATTCACGTGAAATAATTCACCAGTAGTCATTTAGACAAACCATCACTGACTCAAACCAAGTAATCAATGATGTGTTTTATTAGCAACCTCCAAAAATAGATATCCATCGCTGAAATCATTTTTAAGAACCAAATTGTATCAGAGCATAAATTTTCCCAGATACAGGATTTATACCATTCTGTTAACTAGCAATTCCTTTTATTATTGTATTATCTGGAATAAAAAAAAAAATAGAGCACCAAAAAAGATTCCCTGCACCTTCAATATCACTTTGTCCTACAAATTTAATAAACTGGGCTACAAATCACATTAGAAAAACAGATGCACTTTTAAAGAAGCCTTGGGTCTTTCAATTTGCAAAGTGGATTTTTCCTACATATGCCAGAAAAGTTTTTGCACATTACACTGATTAATATTGGCCTTAGAAGTTATCCAAATTAAAATTGCCTTCCAAATTGTTTCCAAAATGAAATTTAGAAGGATTACTTAAGTCAGTCCCCTAGCTCAGCTCTGCTATGAAATACGAAGATGGGTGGGAGCTGAAGGAAGCCAAGGCTCAGCTCCATGTAAAACTGAGAGCTGTCAGTGCAGAAGGATGTTCCAAAAAGGAGGCCACACAGTTCAGAAGGAATCTTACTCCAGCTCGGAGCTGACCTTGACCCTAGATAGCCTCTCTGCAGGTTGCTTAGCTAATTCTATATTCTCTGATTAAAATGTACTAAAAAAAGGTGACAAGTACTGAATAAGCCAGGACCAAGGAGCACATCCCTGATCACAAGAATGATTTGTGATCATCACCATGACCTCAAATGAGTGTTTGAAAGCATAGCATTAATCCAAAGGCTGAGACTAGCTAAAACCTTAGTGCTGATGTGAGTCAAAGATAGACAATGAGCAGGACCCAGCAGAATGGGATCGTCAAGGACAGAAAGGAAAGGTTTCTAACTGAAGTCTTTGGGGACCTTGTATTTGCTTATTTGCATTAAAATTGTCCTTCCTACCACACAGCTGGATAATTGTCAACATTTTCTTAGTTGAATTGGTTCCCATTCCCATAACACAATAAAATTCATTTTCCTGCTTTTGATTTTTTTCTTTTTGTTGGTTGATTATATGCTCTGGCCTCGGGTTAAGTATTGAAACAGAGTGTGAATTTAGGTCCTTTTGCCTTTCTTACCGAATCCCAGCCTGAGGAATTGAAGATTCTCTCCCCAGTTTCTTTAAGTCTTTGGTTCTTTATCACATTCTGAAATTTGCATGTTGCTGACTTCCCTTTGAAGAAAGGAAACTAAGAACATGTCCAGGCACTAGCAGACCTTGGAGTGTGGGGATTAGAGAGAGGACAGCAAACAATCCCCCAGTGCCACCATGGATACACATCCTAAATGGTGTGTGGAGTCTGCTGTGACTTCAAAAAAGACAAAAAAAAAGTCATCTTTCAGCCAAATGCAGAGTCATCTTTTCCTGACAGCTTTATTCTAGAGACCTGATCTTGCTCAGATGAATTTGAAAGTCTATATAGTTTGAGAAACAAAGTGAAGAAGAAAAATGGTGATGGGTTTGGGACCCAGACATGGGATCCTGGATCTACCGCCACTCACCAAGCGCACCTGCCCCTGAGGGGCGCACCTTCTCCTGAGAAGATGGCAGGACTTTCCCAGGGGTCCTCAGGCGTGGCCCAGGGGCCATGTGCAGACCTTCATAAAACCAATCTGCTTTCTACCTGGTGTGCATTCTCCTTTCCCACCCCCATCACAGGAGGAATAAGCTTTTTTTGATAATGAGGTTTTGATTTTGACAAAGATGCATTTAAATCACATGAAGAGATAGTTTGTTTTTTTCTAGGATCGTATTCATAAAAATGTATTTTAGTTCAAAGTATTTCTATTCCTGAGTATAATGAGTCAAATTGAGTGCCTTTAATTGAAAAAATGATTTAATAAGAATGGGTAAAGCCTCTTTTAGTTTACTTGCCAGAATGAGATAGGTAAGTTACTGTAATCATCCAGAGATAAATCTGTATGCAAGATAGGTGCTTTCAATTTTTTAAATAAAATTAAAGGAATTAATTCATTAGCTGATTAATCAATTAATTAGTTGATAGATCATTTAAAAACTTTATAATAGTGATATGTGATTTCAAATTTGGAAAGATTTCAAGTAGTGAGTGGTATTGATTGTTAGGGTCTATAAACAAGTCAAGATGGCGCCTGGCATTTTGCTGAGGGAGTGGTTTGTGAAGTAACGCCAGCAAGCCATTAAGTGTGGAGATTCCTTATTGGTTGACTGCTGTATCTAGTTTATGTTAATTAGATAAGCTGTGAGTAATGTATATATACCCCTCCTGTCCTACAATAAACGGTTCCCACTCCTGCTGTATCAATGTTCACAAGTTGCTCATCACCCCCCGGTTATTTTGCTGCAGCCGGACTGCGGCAATTGATAAACATATAAAACAACAAAAACTTCTTTTTCTGTACATTTACATACTTGTATTTATATACTTCCTGGTGTACTTTTATATATATATATATATATATATATATATATATATATGCTCAGTTAGGTAAACAAGATCTCTCAGCAATTTTATATTTAAATGCATGTGTGTGTATATTTTGAAAGGAAGAAATAAAAAGTTTTATAAATCATTCTAGCAAAAAGTGATTTCATTAACAAATGCATGGATTAACTAGGAAAACCATCGAAAATAAAAGCTCATTCTTTAGCTCAATGATTGTTCATTAAAATTTAAGTGATTGTGTGTTAAATAGTGTGCATAATCATAAGTCAGTCCAAAAAAATTTTGTAATACTTAGATATTTATGGCTGCATGAAGTAAACCATTTAATATATCATTCTTTTATTGCTAAAGTAATGGAATTACAAAAAAGATTTGCAAGCATAAAATATGTTGTGTTAGGGATAAAATAAAGTAAGAAAATATAATGGAAATAAAAGTTCAAGGAGAAAAAATGAATATAAAATTAGTGAAAGTTAAGTATGTTTTTGTTGGATGCAGAGAGGTAACAAGTTGACATTTTATTTGGGTTTCATTTGATGGATTGGATATTTTCACAATTTTATTTTAAAATGCCTATATTGAAAATGCCCTTGAAATTGCATCTGTTGCAATTATTTAAACCTTATTATGATGAAAAAAAAATTTAGATATGAATTTTAAATCAAATGAAGAGTTATGTAGATTTCCCAAATTCTTCTAAGGTACACGTGAGCAAAATGTTTGAAGAATACCGACTTGTGCAAAATATTTGAATGGACCATTCCCCAAAGAAGTTACAGGAATGGCCAATAAGCACCTGAAAAGATGCTTCACATCACTAGTCACTTGCAAAATGAAAATCAAAACCACAGTGAGATGTGACTTCACATCCATTAGAATGACCATAATAAAAAAAGAGACAGATATTAACAAGTGTCAGCAAAGATGTGGAGAAACTGGAAACTTGAGACATTACTGATGAGAATGTAAACAGGGGCCTGGGGATATAGCTCAGTTGGAAGAATATTTGCCTCGCATGCACAAGACCCCAAGTTCAATCCCCAGCACGAGAGAGAGAGAGAGAGAGAGAGAGAGAGAGAGAGAGAGAGAGAGAGAGAGAGAGAATGTAAACAGTGCAGAAAACCCTCTCCAAGGCATCCACCCATGAGAAACACATGCACAAAGACTTTCATATGATGGACTAGGGATATGGCTCAGTTGGTAGAGTGCTTGCCTCACATGCACAAGGCCCTGGGTTCAACCCCCAGCACCACCACAAAAAGAAAAACAAAAGTCTTACACATGAATGTTCACAGTAGCCTTATTTTTTTAAATATTTTATTTGTTTGTTTATTCTTTTTTGTTGTACTGGGGATTGAACCCAAGATGTTCTACCATTAAGCAATATTCCCAGCCCTTTTTTATTTTATTTTTAGACAGGGTCACTATAAATTGCTGAGGCTGGCTTTGAACTTGTGATCCTCCTACCTTGGCCTCCCCAGTAGCTGGGATTACAGGTATGAGCCATTGAGCCTGGCAGCTATATTATCCTCAACAGCCATGATGTAGAACCAAGTAAAATGTCCCTGCCCTGATGGTAAAACCAAGTGTGGGTAGAACAATACTATCTAGCCTTAAAAAGGAATATTTACTGACAACAGGTTACAACATGGATGAACCTTGAAAACATCACGTTAAGTGAAAGTGGATTTTTATTATGCTAAGAAAACCCACAAATTGTAGGAACCTATTTATATAAAGTATCCCAAATAAGCAAATCTATAGAGGCAGAAGGTAGATAGATGAATGTTGGCCTGAGACTGAAGGGTCGGGAGGGCAGTGTAAAGTGACTGAAAAGTATGAGGCTTCTTTTTGCACTGAAGAAAATGTTTTAAAATTAGATTATTCTGATGGTTGCACAACCGCATAAAAATACTCAAAACCACTGAATTTGATATTTTAAGTGGGTGGATTTTATCATATGTAATTTATATCTCCAAAAAACTGTAAAAATATCACAGATGCAATCCATACATACTAGTTAACAAGAATAAATGGATGTTCTTCCATTGGTTTAACTACCTTCCAAGGAGGCAGAAAAGAGATGAGACCGTGGGGGAGCAGGGGAAGGATGATGGTATTTATCCCTCCCTGGCAACTGGACATCCAGCTGACCGTGAATGACACTCAGCCACAGGCAGGGTGGCCCCACAAACCACTGAGCCCCATGGGTACACATGCTGTATGACCAGGGTCAAGAATTCCACTCCCTGAAACCAGTTGTCTGTTCTCTGGGCAGAGCTAAAAATAGCCAGAGGAAGCTCCGCATCATTCCCTGTGATGGAATTTCTTTCTGTTGCCCTTCGTAAGTAGAATAGGCCGGAGCTCCTCTCAGTTTATCAATGATCAAGGAAAGGTCCCTGGTTAGGATGTGAGAGGGGAAATGGGCCAGCCATCAACACTCCACTTTTCTGGCTACCAACATGCTTGCTTTCATGAACATCCCAACTGAAAAGAAAAGACTAAAGTCAAAAAAAAAGAAAGAAAAAAGGAAGAAAAGAAAAAAGAAAAGACAAACGTCATCATTTTTAATTTCAGTTCAGAATGTTTTGAGCATTCTCTTCCCAAATATGTGCCTTTCTAGCTGAACAGTAAAATGAAGATGTATTGGGGCACTACAGAAGCAGTCCATGGCTTCTGGACGGTTGTCCCTCATCACATGAGACATGGTTGTTGTATCACATCAGATCTGTAAGCCACACCAGGAAAACACTTTCTTTTTACTTTATAATCACATCGTGTTTTTCTTTGTGTCACTCAGTTTTATCTTATTTTAAATTTTCTTTTATTCTAATTTGTTATATATGACAGCAGAATGCATTACAATTCTTATTACACATATAGAGCACAATTCTTCATATCTCTGGTTGTACAAAAAGTATATTCGCACCAATTCGTGTCTTCATACATGTACTTTGGATAATAATGATCATCACATTCCACCATCATTTCTAACCCCCTGTCCCCTCTCTTCCCCTCCCTACCCGACTCTGAATCAGCCTCTTTATATCACAGAAAACATTCTGCATTTGTATTTTGGGGGATTGGCTAAACTTCACTTAGCATGATCTTCTCCAACTCCATCCAGTTACCTGCAAATGTCATGATTCTATTATCTTTTATTGCTGAGTAAAATTCCGTGTGTGTGTGTGTGTGTGTGTGTGTGTGATGTTTTTTTTATCCATTCATCAACTGAAGGGCATCTAGTTTGGTTCCACAGTTTAGCTATTGTGAATTGAGCTGCTATAAACATTGATGTGGCTGTGTCCCTGTATGTGTCCCTGTGGCATGGGGTCTTGGGATATAGCTCACTTGGTAGAGTGTTTGCCTTGCATGCACAAGGCCCTGGGTTCAACCCTAGCACCACACACACACACACAAGAAAAAAGAAAAAACAGTTTTATCTTGATAAGTTTCAAAATAATGGATTCATCACATATTGTAGAGTCATTTCAGGAAACAAAATTTCCACCAATATTTGGAGAGTATTTATTTCACATCTGTAAATAATATATTTTGCCCCTGTCCTCCATTTGCCAACATGAGGCTGCTGTGGTGAGTGAGGATGTGTCAAGCTGGGGAGGTAGCTCAGTGGCAGAGTACCTCTCTAACATGCACCAAGTCCTGGGTTCAGTCCCTGGTACTGCAAAAATGAACTGCAAACAATAAATGAGGCCACGTCTCTTTATTAAAACTCCACCCTTACACCCTTGCAGGGTATTACACTGTTCAGTTCCTCAGTTGATGCATTTGTGTTTGAATAATATAATTAAATTTCTTGACTCAGCAAATGCAGACAATGACATTCTTCACTCTTTGATATGAGAATAGCAATTTTTTTTTTAGTCGTAGATGGACACAATATCTTTGTTTTGTTTATTTAATTTGTTTATGTGGTGCTGGGGATTGAACCCAGTGAGTGTCTCACGCATGCTAGGCAAGTGCTCTACCACTGAGCCACAACCCCGGCCCCTGAGAATATCAACTTTAATTCCCTTCTCTTTCTCTCTTGCTTATCACCTTTCCTGCCCCAATTTCCCTAACTCAGCTTCTACTTTTACATCATTAAAGTTGGTGGCAGTGTGTCCTGGTTGACGCCCACTAGCCTTCAATGTGTGGTCTACGTTGACTTTAAAAGTCAAACACCAGCCATTGGCATTTATGTTGTTATAACTAAAGAAACGTTGCTCATTGTAGATGCAAGAACTATGTTACGATTAGATTTCTTTCTTAAATATCTCTTTTTGTTTTCTTTGAGCTTCCATCGTTTTTCCTGTTTTCCTTCAGCCCTGGCCTGTACTAACCCTCTGTGGTCCATTCTCCTCCTCCTGTTCCCTTAGCTCAGAGCCTGGAGCCTCACCCCCTGCTCCTGTAGACTGACTGAGCTCCAGGGCAGCTGCACCCAGCAGGAGGGGATTCCCTTTCCTCTTTGTCTCATCCTCCTTCACACATTTTCCTCTTTTTCTGTTTGCTGCTTTGTTTCCTAAAACATGGCCTCAGTTATTTTGTCAAAACTCAGAGAAGTTAAACTTTCTGAATATTTTTTTACACAAGAAAACTACCTTTAGAGTGTCCAGGGACTTTTTTGTATTTTCTAATTGATTCATGAAATTTATTCTGTTTATTCTAACAAATTAGTAGAAGATGTGTGTGGTGTGTGTGTTTGTGTGTGTGTGTGTGTGTGTGTGTGTGTGGTGTGTGTGTGTGTGTATTTTTTTTCCAGCGCTGCAGATGGAACCCAGTGCCTTTCACATGGGAGGCAAGTGCTTTATCACTAAGCTATACGCCCAGCCCCATTATATAATTTCTAACCCCTTTCTCAATCTTTCTCTGTTACCATAGCATTCCTGCCTCCTAATACCATAGCGTCTTGTTTTACGGGGATGATGTCTGAGGGCATCATGGCTCCTATGACAAAAGCTAGGTGGCTTATAGAACTACTGCTCTAGAGTAAGTGGCTTATCAACAACAGAAACTTCTTTCTCACAGTTCTGGTGAAGTCCAAGGTCACAGGGCCACAGATCAGCATGTGGTGTGGGCTCTCTTTGTAGACAGCTGCCTTTCTTGCTGTGTCTAACAGATTGGACAGAACTGAAGGTGCGCTCCCAGGGTTCTCTTAAACAGGGCACTCACCCCACTCCTGGGGCTGCATCCTGATGACCTAATCACCTCTCTAGGTTCCTGCCTCCTAATACCATCCATTTGAGGTGAGGATTTCAGCATATTAATTTTAGTGGGGAGACATAAACATTCAGCTCCCTGCAGATGGCACAGTCTCAAAGTTCTCTTCGTGTAGTAATGGGGTTAAGAAGGAAGTTGACTCTGTCCACTGAATTGTGTGTTTCCTCCAGAGTCAGATTTCCCATTTCCTTGGCTTTTCTCCATCACAGGCTCTATTCAGAGCTCTGCTGATCCACGTGGTTGACTTATACTTAAGACTGTCACCCTGGAAAAGACACCCCATGGGCCTGGGTGGGGTCAGCTGTGTGACATTCCCAGGAGAGGATGAGAGCTGGCCTCTCTAAGTCACCTCCCACCACCACCATTTTTTGATTTTGTAGAATATTATTATCAATCATTTCAAATATTTTCTGTCATCTTGATTCATTTTTTGACCCAAACATTATTTAGAAGTGATATCTTGAAATTTCTGAGCATCTGAGTGTTTTCATTTAGTTTTTGGCCATTAATTTCTTTTTGGGTGTATGGGGAGTGGGATACTGGGGACTGAACTCAGGAGCATTCGACCACTGAGCCACACCCCCAGCCTTTTTTGTATTTTATTTAGAGACAGGGTCTCACTGAGTCACTTAGCGCCTCGCTTTTTGTTTTTTGCTGAGGCTGGCTTTGAACTCACAATTCTCCTGCCTCAGCCTCCCAAGCCACTGGGATTACAGACCCACACCACCCCACCCGGCTTGGCCATTAACTTCTTTTTAAAATTTTTTTATTTGTTCTAAGTAGTTATACATGACAGTAGAGTGCATTTTGACACGTTGTACACAAATGGAGCACAACCTTTCTTTCCTCTGGCTGTTCTGGTGCAGAGTCACACTAGTAGTATATCATACATGGATATAGGGTGGTAATGTCCATCTCTGTCCACCGTCCTTCCCATCTCCACACCTGCTCCCCTCCTCTCACTCACCTCTGCACAATTCAAAGGTCTTTCATTCTCTCCCTACCCCCACGATTATGGATCAACATTCAGCCCTCGATTTTTTGGGATTGGCTTATTTCACTTAGCATGGTATCCTCCAGCTCCATCCATTTACCGGCAAATGCCATAATTTCATTCTTCTTTAAGGCTGAGTAATATTCCATTGTGTGTATATATCACATTTTCTTTATCCATTCATCTGTTGAAGGGCATCTAGGTTGGTTCCATAGTTTAGCTTTGTGAATTGAACTGCTATAAACATTGACATGGCTGCATCACTGTAGTATGCTGATATTAAGCCCTTTGGGGATGAACTGAGAAGTGAGATAGCTGGGTCAAGTGCTGGTTCCATTCCAGATTTTCTGAGGAATCTCCATACTGCTTTCCAGAGTAGTTGCACCAATTTCCATTCCCACCAGCAATGTACGAGTGTACCTTTTTCCCTACATCCTCACCAACACTTATTATTGCTTGTATTCTTGATAATGTAGCCATTAACTCCTAACATTGCGGTTGGAGGATACTGTCTGGATTTACCTCTCTCTCTCCCTCTCTCTCTCTATCCATCTATTTTCTGTGGGTTATGTTCTTTGTTAAGAATTGCCTTATGACCTAGTACTCAATATTATAAATGTTCCATTGGTTCCTGAAGTCTTTTCTCTGTTTGGTGGGTAAATTCTGATCATATCCATTAGACCACACTTGGAAATTGGATTTTTAAAAGTTAAATCAATAAGTAAAAGACAGATGTTAAGGATGTGACCTTTGGTTTCTTTTTTACAGCTCCTCAACTTTTGCTTATGTTTTATCTCAGTAAGTGCCTGTAAGTTATAAAATTGTTGAATCTTCTTGGCAGTTGCTCTTTTCCTTATGTGCTTATGACCTTTACTCCTGACTAATTTCTTGTACACAGCATGCATCTGCATTTTGTTCTTTTTATCTACCCTGATCATCAAGTGTTTTCAGCTTCAAGGTGATTTGTAGTAGATGTGGAATTGTTTCTACCATCTTGTTTTATTCTTCTCTTTGCCCTGCTTTTCTATGTTTCCCGCCCCCTACTTTCATTTAGATTGACTGAGTTTTATTTTGTTCCTTTTTTTTCCTGTTTTGAAAATATTAAAAATATTTCTATCACTTAGTGGCTTAATAGGAAGCTGAGTTAGTGCAGACTGATTGGTGCTGCCCATCGATGCCCTCCTTCCACCTCTCTCAGGAAACTACAAGATTCCTCTTTGAAGATTCCCAGGGGGTCACTTGTGAACAGAAAGGACCCTGGATTTCAAGTTAAATCCTGCCATTTTCATCTCAGTTCCACAACATAACTAACTGTATTGAACAATCATTTTCCCTAGTTTTAATTTTCTTATATGTAAGCAGAGTCAAGTGTGTGTATCTCATAGCTATGCTGGGAAGGTTCAGTAAATCGAGTACGTAAACTATTTCTCACCTTGACAACAACAGTAAACGACTGTATTTGTCAGTTTCTCTGTGGGTTTTTATTTTATTTTTACTTCTTTTCAAAGTCTTAATCTTCAGTCCCTGCTCTATGTTTTGGTTTCTTTGTGGCTAAGAGCATATCATGGTTTACTTTGTGGGCTACCTGTCATTCTTTGCTTTAGTTATAAGGAATGAGCACTGATTTCCAGGCTATCCTCTTCTAAAGTGGAACCCAGATAAGCTCAGAACAATTAATTGATGCTCTCATATTCCAAACTGGACTGCTAGCATTTCCCAGCTTTCCCTCTGCTTGCTAAATTTTTCTGGGACTTAAATAGATATAATTGTCCTGCTGCGTTGAAAAGTCAGGACACTGAAAAAAAAATCAAAGGAAAGATTCATTTCACAGTTGACTTATTTGTTTAGTTCAACTTGGTTACTGAAAGGAAGCAGAAAAAAATTTTAAAGCATGCTTATTAAATGAATTGAGAACAATTTAATTCAAGTAAGCACCAATTAGCTAATTGCAAACCCCATGCTGAAGCATTAGAGAATCGTAGCTTCTGGGCAAACTTGAAAGACTGAGTTGGATTTTGGAATCAGAGGCCCAGATTCTCTTAAGTCCACACTAGATTATCCACATACTGAATGTAGAATTTTGATTGAGGGTCTGGATACTCTCCAGGAAGCACTGGACAGAGATGCTGTGGCTTGAATCTATTGGATGATGATGATTTGATTTGATTTTGAATTTTTGTTTTTGTTTTTGTGTTGGGGCTCTTGCTGTGTTGCCCAGCCTGACCTTCAACTCAAGTGATCTTTCTGCCTCGCCCACTTTTGTAGCTGGAACTATACACCCAGTGCTTGTATTGATTTTTATAGTTCTCCATTTGTTTATATGAGATACTATTTATCAAAAACTAGTGAAGTATTTGGATTTTTTTAAAAAGACACTTTCTACACCTTATAACGCACCTTTAACATTGATTTCTGAAAGACAAACTTGTTGCAAAATGAGCAAAAGGACAAGACCAGCATCTAGTGGTGAAGGCCGTGAACTGCAGGGTGAATTCAGGAGACAGGGGCTGGCCATGTGTTAGCCCCTTCTAGAGGCAAAGCATTTGCCTTCAAAAACCAGCATTCCTGCACCGTCATCCCAAAATTACTAGCAGTGGAATTCCACGTATCTGGTAAATAGGGGCGATATTTAGAGGATAGATTAGGGTGGGTTTTAGTGCCCCTTTATTTACTAGATAAAAGCAAATGATTATAGAGATGATTTTTAAAAGCGCTCCAGGGTGAAAGTTACTATCCCAGCTTTTTTTTTTTTTAAGTCATCAATGGACGTTCATTTTATTTATTTATATATGGTGCTGAGAATTGAATCCAGTGCCTCACACATGCTAGGCAAGTGCTCTACCACTGAGCCACAACCCCAGACCAAAATGTTACCTTTGTGTGTGTGTGTGTGTGTGTGTGTGTGCGCGCGCGTGTGTGTTTTGCTGGGGATTGAACCCAGGAGGGTAGGAGACACACTGATTTAAAAATATTGTTGTCTTTTACTGATGCTACCAGCATGGAGCAGAATCACTAACTCGTTAAATATTTTTAAAGTAAAAATTAACTTCCAATAGGGGTGGTCATTTACATATTTTGGTTTTAGAACAAGACCACTTTAGCACATAAAATTATTTTTCCCTGAATCCATAATGAGAGCACAACACTCCACAGTCGCAGCGTAAGGTCTAAGGGCGGTGTCCAGCAAGGCCAATGCCGTCTTCAGGAAGTGTCCTAGTTTAGACCATGCTCCAGGAAGAAATCGGGGCTGTTTTAAACACAAGGCTCTTCTCATCGGTACCACTGGCTTGGGATCTCCTGCTTCAGTTACTCCAGGGCAGAGGAGCTGTGACCAGCCATTGTATGGTTTGTCATCATTTCTCTAAAAATTTTCTTTATTTTATTTGATGTTAAAATGAACGCCAGAACTCAGGACGACCCAACAGAAGAGCCAGTGAGAGGCGTCGTGAATCCGTTCTGTAATTGAGAATAAGCAGTGCTGAAAACGGATGCTCCTGGTCCTCTGGCCCCCACAGACCCCCATCTAAAGGTCTCTCTGCCTCAGTGTCTCCCCACTCCTGCCCTCCACCCACTGCTGTGCAAGGCTCTATGGAGCCCAGACCTGCCAATCCAGCAGCCCCTGCTCAGACAGTCCTGAGCATCCAGTGCCTGCAGCAGACCCCAGCCCTGAGCTGCCCCAAGCCTTCGTGCACCTCACCCTGGCTGAGCTGGACCTTGCTCCTTACTCTTCCTGCTCAGAGCCATTCCCTTTCCCCACACCGCCCTTCCCCATCCTTCAATGCTAATTCCCTCCCTCCTCTCCTATGAACTGCTGTAACTCATCTCTCCCGGCCTGCTATCATATCCTAAAGTAATTTCCCTATCTGACTCATTTTCTTTTATACCTTGTTAAGGGGGATTATATAGTTGCTTTTCATTTCTGAAGCCGTCACCAAGCCTGATACTAACTAGCAGTTGAGCAAAGTTGAATCAAGGAGCAAAATATCCTTTTACAAATGTGCAGAGGTCTAGGGACATTAATTTTTGAAGCCTTTTACAGAGCACATGGCGCCTTTTAAAGCTTTGTCGTATGAAGCCCGTCAGAGTGCTTCGTCCTCTTTATTGGTGAATGAATGGTGTCTTGCTCTCCTCCATTCTTGATGCATTAACTCCACCTCCTCTCCAAGTTAAAACAGCAATAAGAGCTAAACTAGACAGACATGGGAGAAACTGTTGGTGCCTGGCATGAATTAAGGATGCTGGGGTGGGGGGAAGAATCTGCAGTGCAGATGGGCGGCCTCCCTGCACTAGTAAGTTCAGCACACTCTGGTGAGCTGGGAAGAGGCAGGACTCAACAAGGACAGCCAAATTCTACCCCTTGGGATAACAGCTACCATGGATTGGGCCTCACAAGAGCTGGTACTGGGCTGTCTTGTGCTACAATAGGTACTTCGGTGACCACAATAGGTACTTCGGGGATCACGGTCAAGGTCCAGGAAATAGGTGTTTTGGACATTCAATGACTTGGTTCAGTGCACAGCCGGTGGCTTCGAAGTTAGGTCTGACTGCTTTAAAAGTCCATGGTCTTAATCTGTGTCCTCTTAGTCTTCCCAAAAAAAGCACTGGACAGAGTCAAAAACACCTGCAAGTAAGCCCAACTGTCACTAGCGCGATGTGGAAAGGTCACGTCACTCCTTAGCTAGAAAATGTTTTCTGGGGTGTCTATCTCATGCGCAGGTCAATAAAGATCCTGGTATGAAAAACGCCTGCTGTATATTCACTGGACCAAGCATTTGAAATGAAGAATTTGAACTCACAGTCCCTGTCCTTAAAGAGTGAACAGTCTGGAGAAGGAGGGATATGAATGGACACCAACCATTTGTGCAGCAGATGCTGTGCTAGAGTGAGCCCCGAGGCAATGGCGGTCACCAGGCAGCTGCTGCAACTTGAGGGCGGGAAGGGGGTGGCGGGAAGGCAGTCTTCCCCCCACTTGCTGCTGATTATGATTATCATGAGTCATTTCATCCCAGTGGCCACCCTACGGGTGGCTTTTCTTCACATCCCCGTTGAACAGATGGGAAACCTGATGTAGACTGAGGTCAAGGTGATTGCTCAAGGTCACAAAGGCAGAACTCCCATTGTAGCCACCACACTCCTGCAGCTTTGCCTTTCAGAAGAATCCTGGAACAACTGAGTCGGGGCCAATGCCTATCCAGGGTCAGACCAGTAGGAAAGGTATTTGGAGAAAAAGGAATTGCATGAGCAAAGGAAGGGAGGTTACAGTCAGGTGGATTTGAGGCAGTTTTGGGGGGTGGGGGGCACATACAGAGATACCCAGACACCTGGCTGAGAAAGCCTTCATATAGTAGTCTTTTTAAAATAGTTTTAACTCATAATAATGAAATGTTTTTACGGAATGCATTGTGATGTTTCAGTATATGTAGATATTTATCATTTCTTTGTGCTGGGAACTTTTAAAATCCTCTCTTCCAGCTGTTTTGAAATGTACAGTGAATTTTTGTTAAACCACAGTCTTATAAAATATTCTTTTATGTTGAAGAGCACATGGTAGTTGCACCTCTCCATGGGGAACAGCATGACATTTCAATACAGTATGTAATGTGCTACGATCAGGATGACGTAGTCGGCAGATCTATCCCTTCAGATATCCGTCACTTTCTCAAGTTGGGATCACTGAAAATCTCTTCTGATAATTTGAAATACACAGTAAATTGTTATCAACTCTAATCTTAAAGCTATCAACTTCATACTTCTCTACGGACCATTTAGAGTGTTTCTAGTTCTCAAAAAGAAACTCGATTAATCAAAGGACTCTGGCACTTACTTTTGATAGATTATAATCCAATGCACTTTGCTCAAAAAAAAAAAAAAGGATTCCAGAATCCCCGAAGAGAAGAGAATTAGCAAGAATCCTGGTATATTTCTCTCCTTAAGTGCCTTAAAACATTAAAGCTGTCACTTGAACTAATTATGGTATGAAAGATCAGTTGGAACCAAACACACAGCTTCCAGAATTGCAGGTATAGGAATAAAATGAAATGTTGGATCACTGAAGCATTTATTTTGGAAAAAGAATTTTGACAGTTTTCTCTGTTAATGCACTTTCCCACTCCGGTGCCAAGCTGGGAGAGCCAAACTCCTGACCCTCAGTCTGGGGCTTTTCAGGGCAGGCCTTCAGCCTGCTGATGAGAACGTCGCTTCTGAGGCAGCCATCCAGACTCAAGGTTGGCTTCTCCCACTTGCCCTTGTGTGACTTAGATCACGTCAGGTCACCTTACCACATAAGACCTTGGTTCCAGGTCCATAAATAGGGCTGACCATCAAGCCTACTTCAGAGGGGACTGGGCTAGCAATAGGGTCCATCACATCCAGCATGGTACCTGGCACACTGTACGGGGTGACCAACAATGAACATAATTATGACCTTGACACCAAATTACCTCAGTTACGATTTGAATTTCCAAACCCCACAGAACAAACACATCATGACTGTGCAGTATCAGCTTTATCGAAAAAGCACCCTCAAAAAATAATCCTATCCCCAATTTCCATTAAAAAGTATTTCTCCAAACCCGGTGCCATGGTACACACCTGTAATCTCAGCGGCTCAGGAGGCTGAGGCAGGAGGATCACCAGTTCAGGCAACTTAGACAGGCCCTAAGCAACTCAGTGAGACCTTGGCTCTAATTGAAATACAGAAAAATGGCTAGATGTGTTGCTGAGGGCCATTGCCAAGTAGGAATGACACATCAAAATTTCCTTGCCAGCATACCCCATGTTAAATGGAAATTTGCTGTGACCTTGCATGTGTCTTTGAGAAAGGTGACCCTGCTCAAGGACCAGGGTGGATCCAGGATTAGGGTGTATCCTGCAGGTTTTAGGAAGTATCCGGGTTTAGGATAATTTGGGTTTAAGGCGTTCCCGGTTTAAGACAATCTGGGTTTTAGGGAAGTTCCAGGTTGAAGGTTATTCCTGCTGGGAATGGGGCGTTCCTGCTGCCTGAGTTCCCGTTGAGTTCTCATGGAATTGAGAAAGTATTTTGGGACGTGAATTGGCGGGCAGAACTTGGATTTCCCCAGAACATGTGTAGACGGTCGGTGTGAGTTCGGGAATAAAGAATTGCTGTTTGAATCTACAAGATGTGTGGTGGCTCGTGATTCTGTGCCCAGCCAAGACATTGGCATTTGGTGGTCCGAATTTCAGTCAGCATGATGTCTTCACAGTTCACACATACTGCAGCATGTTCCACAACTTTCTTACTTTTTAAGGCTAAATTATAATCTGTTGTGTGTATAGATCAGGTTCTGTTTACTCATTCAGCCTTCGATGGACACATGGGTGGTCCATCTTTGGTCTGTGGTGAATCATGCCACCATGAACATGGTTGTGTAAATGTCTGTCTGCTTTCCTGATCTCAGTTCTTCTTGGTGTCTACCCAGAAGTAGAAGTGCTGGAAGTGCCCTGCACAGAGGTCAAGGGGCACAGAGGTCAGAGGGCATCACCTACCAGCGAGACCACTGCTGCTCCCTGGGCCATCAGAGACCCCCTATGAAAATGAGAGAGACGGCCTCACTACTGTGTAAGGGTTCCTTCTGGGGCTCAAGAGCTGTGAGACCTTGTGTTAGTCAGCTTTTCATTGCTGTGACCAGAATACCTGACAAGAACAACTGAGAGGAGTAAAAGTTTATTTCAGCTCATGGTTTCAGAGGTTCAATCCTTTGTGTGCTGGGCCCAAGAAGAGACAGGACATCATGGTGGAAGCTTGTGGCAGACGAAAGCTGTTCTACCCATGGCAGCCAGGAAGCAGAGAGAGGGGGAGAAGGGACTGTGGGGAAGACGCACCCTTCCAAGGCATGCCCCCAGGTCCACCTCCTCCAGCCACGCCCACCTGCCTACAGCTACCCCCAGCCAGTCCACTCAAACTGGAGTGGACTGATTGGTTCCAGCTGTCACGATCCAATTGCCGCAGTCTGGCTGGGCACAAAATAACTGGGAGGTCACGAGCCACTTGTAGGTTCAAACAGGAACTACTTTATTGCCAGAACCCCATGGGAACTCTCCAGAACTCCACAGAAACTCCTTGAGAACCAACGGGAACTCAATGGGAACTCCGCGAGAACTCAAAAGTAGCGGGCACCCGAGGTAGCAGGAGCTGCCTTATGGCTGGACAGCAGAGGTTTATATACACAACTGAATACACCGCTTGTTTCAATTTAGCATCATCCAGTTACAGCAATCAGTCCTTATCTTAATAATTATACACAGCTTAACTTAATTATCATCATCTTAATGGCTGGCTGGCGTTACTTCTCAACCACTCCTTCTGGCAAAATGCCAGGTGCCATCTTGACTTGGTTGTGGCTCTCAACATCAATTATTTCACCTGCGAATATTCCTGCATCAATGAACACAGGCACTTTGGGGAGACACTTCACACCCAAACCACAACAGACATCAATATGGGATCTTCTCCACTTTGTAGGAAAAACTGCATTTTGAAAGAGAACTCTAAAGATCAGTAAACTTTAAAAATATCAGGGGTTATTTTTGAATACAAATTAATAATGTTTTAAAGTGCACTTCGGAACCTAAAAAACAACTGAAATGACTCGACCTTGCGACCTAGAAATAATCGTCATTAACATTTTAATATGCATCCCTCCTGTCTTTACTCCATGTGTGCAATTCTTTCACTTGTAGCTTCCTTTTTATCATGTATACAGTCTTTCCCTATTATTAAGGATTTACACCTCACTGAACAGTAGAGCATTCTGTTATAAAGACATGCATACGCATTCATATATCCTAGTTTAGTTCACCAATAAACCCTTTCCACACCCTCTCACGTCAGCTCCCAGGCTGGGAAATTATCACAGTTCTTTAACCTCGTTTGCATGAGTTAACTTCCTAACTGTCCCTCTGCCACATGGATGTGGCAAAACTCTAGCCCTGGACAGACCCCGACTTTTCCCTCTCAAGCGCCCACTCACTGCTTGGCTCTGGAGACGGCTGGACCACCATGCACGGTTCCCTTCCTCATGGGGCACTCACTCCACCCAGAAAACCTAAGGTGGTGCACTTGGCCTCACATTCTCCAGTGGCTAAAAATTCATAGTTTAATTTTGACTTTAAATTTTTCCTCTCATGTTCTAGCCATTTCCCTCCCTTTCAGGTAGTCTGAGTTCCAAGGATTCATTTATTAACTAACATGTACGTGTGAATCACCTCCCAGAAGGTAGGTTCTGTTCAGACCCTGAAAACACATCAGGGAACAAAACAAAGTCCCTTCCCCCATCGAGCTGTCAATCTAGATTTTGGAGTTCTAGAATTTGAAGAGATGAAACATAAACAAACCAGCATATGACTCATCACATACCACCTGACAGCAATAAACCCAAAACGCAGGGATCGGTGGTGGTAACTTCCAAAAAGAAAGGCCAGGCAAGGGATGCAGGAAGACCTCTCCTGGGGTTTTCCTTGAGCAGAAACCTCAATGCAGGAGGAGCCAGCCCTGAATGCCCTGCTCAAATACACCCATTCCTTCCCCAGGGCCCTCTCAGCCCCTGCTCGGGATCTTTTATGAGATGCTTTAAAATTCCCAGAAGCTTCAACCAAAGTCAGTGGTGCCCCACGCCCAGGAGAGTTTTCTGCTCTGCCGGATTCTGCTCTATTCCTTTTCGGGAATCCCTTCCTCTCCCTCCAAGATGCAGTGCCGATGGCTGTTCCTCTCCTGATCCACTCCTCCCCGGCTCACTGCGTCCTGAGACCCTCCCTCTCCCGGCTCTCACCACAGCTGGCTGCCCTGGCTCTCCGCCTGCCTCTCTCACCACACTGTCTCCTGAGATCTCACCTCACCACGCTTTCATACCCTCTGTGACCCACAAGTCCAAAATGCACGTCCCAGGTCCCCACTTCTCTTTTGGGTGCGAGATGGCTTTATGTCTGTGGTCAGAGTTCCCCAAGCTTCTAGCTCTGCAATTCAAGTCTTGGGTCTTGGGTGGTTTTTCTGTTTGTTTGCCCTGTGTCATGAGAGAGCATTGGATTTTGTCAAATTTGTTTACGGAGATGACCAACATGGGTTTTGTCCTTGATCCTGTTCCCATGGTGTTTTATAGTGATTGATTTGTATGTGTGAAGACAATTCCGCATTTCTGGGATAAATCCTCCTTGGTTCTGGCGTAGGATCCTTTTCTGGATCCATTTTGCTAAGTATTTTATTGAGAACTGTTTACACGTATGTCCATAGGAGATATTGATCTGTAGCATCTTCTTTTTTCCTCTCGGCTTTATTGAGGTAGAAGGAATGGATAAGAACTGCATAGATTCCAGTAGAGCCACGTGATCATTTGATAAGCAGATCCACTGAGAAGTGATAAATGACGTCCGTCACCACACAGTCACCATGGCTGTGGGGCGAGGACATCTACAGCACTCATCTTGCTGCCCTCCTCCTCCTGTCCTTCCCACCTCAGGTCACAGACCTGGTGGGCAGCTCAACTTCCATCCCATTGGATGTCACTGCCTCTTTACCTGAGCAAGTGTCTCAGCCCAAATGACACCTATCCCAGAAGATTCCTCTGGCCACTCCATCAAAAGCAAGTTCCCTTGACCCCTGTTAGTTCCTCCAGCCAAACTCCATTTCCTGCATGGAGTTACTGGAATTCACAGTCAGTCCTCTGTCCATGGCTTTCCCAGGGCTGACCTCCTCTATCAGGAGAGGGATCCCCAAGATTTGGTCACCCTAGATCAGGCCGCCTGGCTTGAGGCCTGGCACCCAGGACTCACTCGGGAAATCTGACACCAGAAGAATCAGTCCTTCTGATACCAGAAATACTAACGTGAGGCTCTGTGGACTCCCTGACCCACCTACCAGGGCACGACATTAGTGGTCCCCTTTGCCCTTTACCTGCAAAACTTAAAAGAGAAAACTAGAGTCACACACAAGAAATCACCTCCTCTGTGGTGGGGCTGAGTGGAGAGGAAGGAGGATTTGGAGCCTAGGTAACACGGCAGGAGCAGGCAAGGTCCCTGGAGCTATGGGGACTTGAAAAGTGCAGAGGGACCACAATGCACAGGTATTAAAAACACATGGAAAAAGAAATTGCAGAGGGCCAAGCCTGTCAGAGGCCTTCCTGTGGTGGGGTGGATCCATCTCCCTGTTCTGGCTTCTGCCACGCTTTCATTAACTATTTTTAATCCACAAACTAACCTGGTGAACACTAAAGGGATGATCTCAGGTACAGCATCTCACAGGTGGCACCATCTCTGCGAGGGGCTGATCTAGAACGTGCATCCTTTCTGCTGTGCACTTAGCGTCTGGACTGTATCTTAAGGAAGCTGCAATCATTCCGCCTTTCTGCTCTGACGTCCTTTTCTCCTTCCTCTGGTGGCACGAGAGTGGAAAGTTCACCATCCCAAGAGAGTAAGAGGGCCTCGTGTTCCTGTAGCTCTCCTCTAGGGGGATGGCAAACTGTGCCACATGTGCAAAACCACAGACTCCTCTTCACATCTCTGCCAGAATTAGGTGAGCTGCCTGGGCTCGCTCAGAGCACAATGCCTCGGCCCAGATGCCGTTTCTAGCACTCAAACAGCACAGGACCAGCCGCAAGTGACCTAACAAACCTGTGCCTTAGTTTCTTTGTCCATAAAAACCATAAGATTCCTAACCATGAGGTGGGGAAGAGCACTCATCTCCTTGGTTACGACACCAAAATAAAACCCACATTTCACTAGTCAATATTTAGTGCTTGCCATGTGCCATGCAGTGTGCAAAATATTCTATCAATTATTGTGTTTGTTGTTCTGAAAGCTGAATCAGTTTATTACAAAGGTTTCCCTTACCGCAGTGGTAAGGATGGGTTCAGTCCACCACGGAGGTCTCTTCCAGGAGGCCACTGTTGGCTTGACAAGTACTACAGATGAGGGAATGAATGAATGCAGGATCATCCTTAGAATTAATCCTTGCCCCCTTCCATAATTGTTTCACTTAAAATGTTACAGATCTGGAATTTTTAAAGAATGAAAGGTTTAGATGGTTTTTTTTTTCCCTACTTGTAAGGTCTGTTGCCACACTGTTTTCTAGAAGAGTAGGACCAGTTTACACTATGAGAATCGGTGACAAACTCTCAGATTGACCTTTATCCTTAGATAGGTAGATTGCTCTTAATTTTTCCCAGTTTGATTTAAAATTATATTTTAATTATAAAGGAATATATCCGTGAGTATGGTACTTATTCACTAGCAAGATCTATTTCTTTTTATGAACTGTCCTTGACTTGAGCAAACACGGTCACTCAGCTACTCAGCATTCTCCCTTCTTGTCTAGCAACTCTAATCCTGTTGGAGGAAGTGTGTGCCCCACTGAAAGGACATTACAAAGCCATCTTTGTAAATAGGGACCCTCAGGTGACACAGTCTGAAAAGACATACTCTTGGAATTTATAGAATAAGGCCTGTAGGAAAGGTCCTGAAAGAGCAGACGGACGCTCAGCTGCATGTGTGCCTTTGTCTTTCTTCATCTTCCAGCTCATAACATAGACTACTGGAGAGGCAGCAGCCTCCTTGTGACCATGAGGGAAAGGTCAAGCAACTGCAGAAAACTCAGTTCAGGAGTCTCTAGCTGTTGAAACAACCACCTAATATCAGACTTGTCATTAGGAGAGAAAATAAAGCCTTATCTTGTTTATCATGTATTGGGATGTCTGCTAATGCAGCAGAATTTAATAGCTACAATGTCCTTTGTTAGTTACTATTTAGGTTTTCGTTTTCTTTCACTAATGTGTCAGACTTGTTTCATATTTAGTTTTTTAAGATAATGCTTCACAACTTCATGTCCATAAGGTGGGGGGCAAATTTTGATTTAGGTTGTTGTTCACTTTCAACTTTACTGAAGCTGATTTTTCAATGCATCGTTCTTCTTTTTTTATCTCTGCTTTGAAGCTTAAACGGTCCTTCTGCCTCCTTATAGCCCATAAATATTGCACCTATATTTTCTTGTAGAGTTTTTTGTTTCCTTTATTTAATTTTTAAAATATATCTAAAATGTCTTTTTTTTTTCAATGAAGGAGCACATGATTAGCCAGTTATCCCAACACCATTCGTTAACTTGTCCGTTCTTTCCTGAACTGATTCAAACCCCCACTTTTATTCTACACCAAAACATTATATCCAGTGGAGTCTGTGTTGTGTTTTTATTTGTTCTCTCATATTGGACTCCACTCCCTGACATGGTAAGTCCCCAGCATGATCTTCCTTTTCTAGAAGGTTTTTAGTGCTTCTCGGTGTTACTCTTCTGGTTGAATTTCAGAAACGTTTCATCCAGTGAAAAGCGTTTGGTTGGCTCGGGACAGTGTCTTACCACCCTTATCACTTATTTCTGGTAGCATAAACATATTTCACCATCAGAGAGTCCTCTGCAGCACGACCCAAGGAAAGAGCCAGACAGACAGGAACTGGACCCATCAGCCTTGGGTGTCCTCGTCCCTGGGATCCAGCACGACGCTGACAGATCGGAGCCAGTCTGGAGGTGGGATATTTTCACCTTCTAAGTGAATGAGTGTCAGAGTGAAAAAGAGGAAAAGGTGGTACTGCAGGCTGCTGGCCAGAGGCCATTTTTAGGAAGAAGTGTTAGGAATAAAAGCGTTGATGGCTGAAGGGAAGAACACTCTGAAGGGCTTCATCCTAGCGGGGTTGTGGGACCAAAGGAGAGTGGAAGACCAGGGCAAAAGCTGGGTTTCAGAGCATCTGTCCAACAAGGCCCCAGAGGAGCAGGGCACAGGGAATCCAGCTCCTGACAGGCTTTAAAAACCCTGTGCTCCAAGGGGCTGAGGGAGTCATTTTGGAAGGTCAGAACAGAAATGAGGTGGGAAGTCAAAGCCTCACTGGAATTCCATTAGTTAACAAGGTGACAGAAAGAGCCGGGCCTATCTTTACATCGGGGGACCGCGCCAGTGCCCAGGGATGAGATAGAGCCAGGAAAGGATGGAGAGATTCTGGATACCCCAAGACCAGGGACAGGAGCTCCTGGACCACGAAAGGGCTCCTACCATGATGCCCGGGAGCAACCTGGGCCAAGGAGGATGTGGCATGTTAACTGGTACCAAGGGCCTGTCCTACGGCGGCAAACCACATTAGTGGGTGGTGGGGAGCTACTTCTAGGGCATCTGCCTTGGAGTCCATGCATGGGCCATGAGACTTGGGCATATTCAGCATGAAGGTCCACTATCTACAAAGTAAATGCTCAAGACACTACTGAGAAAAATGGAAACCCTCTGTGCCGCACGTGTGGACCACGGTAAGCTCGGGTCTTCTGGCTCGATTCATGGAGCGGAGGCTCAGGCTCCCACAGCAGCGTGGCTTACAGAGCGTCTGGGATCAAACACCAGGTGCTCGCTAATCACTGGGGTGTCAGTGTCCCGACTGTGAGCCTCAGACACCAGGCCAGAGGTCACCGAGCTCCAAGGACTGCATTTTCCGTCAGTTATTTTTGATGATATGCTAGGGACTGGGTCAAGTCAAAATCCTCCTGAGCGCCACGGGAATGACACTTGATGTCATTATATGAGACCAGGCCAAAGGCCCCAAGTTACATAGGCCTATAAGAGAAGGCACAGGAATGTGCAATGAAGAAAATAAGTACCATGACTTTAAAAATTCTTCACTCAAATAATCACAGTTTATTCTGATAGATTTTTCTTTAAATGTATGCATCTTATGATCAATTAGAGACATTCACCTGGTTGAGTCTATTCTTTCTATCATCTATCTATCTATGGTATTTTCACTTCACATCAAAATCATTAAAAGGGGCTTATTAGAATTAAAATTCAGCATATGCAGATATCATTGAACTGAATTACATAGACTCTCTTACAGATGGTTGGATAATATAGACCTTAACCAATTTCGACACTACTACCCTGGAAAGTAGTAATAAGCCTGGATAGATCACTGGCGTGGCAAGAAGGTGGCCCCCAGAAAAATTGATAGATCACCGCTGTCTGGGTACATCTGGAAATAGCTTTTTGAGTCTAAAAATAATGGGCCACATTAGCTAATGCAGATCAGTTATTTGGCTAAATTAAGCTTCAGCTACTATCAAGAGACTCATGGCAAAATGGGATTTTTTTAAGTAATAATAATAGTGCCTTATGAATTATTCATGGGTAATTATATTCGAGCCCCTGCTGTTTCCATCCATCCACATGATATTGAAACTGAGGTTGAGGAAAGAAGGAGGGGACACATATTCCCATTTGTTCATCAAAGATAGCGTTTTTTTCTAGGCTGCAAATCCTGAGGGTGGTTCTAAGGAAAGGCTATGACTCAAGATTCTTATGTGCTCTCTAAGGCTGTGTTTTGTGGAGAAGGCGTCCATCGTGTGCACTTGGCTACATTTTCTGACATTCTGTGATGTCACAAGTCTTTCTTTAAATTCACAGCCAAAGGGGCAAGCAGAGCAAATGAAGCAGGAAGCAAGGAAACCAAGCGCATCTCATCTCGGCACTGTTAGTTAAGACTCCAGAGCCCTGGGGCAGCTGGTTGTGTGTGCTGTTGCTGAAACCACGCTGCTGCTCGTTCTCTCAGAAGAGGCTCAGGACAGAGGAAATACAAATCCCCAGACCTGCCCAGTGAACAAACTTCACAGGCCTTCTCGTCTAGAAAGCCCCGTATTAAAAATCCAGAACACATAAATATACCCTCCCACACCCCAGTACCTAAAGACCAACATAAGACCAAGCAGCCCGCTCTCTGACTCAAAACCACCTGGAGTCCCAAGTTGGCTCAGTGTCACACACAAACACCTAATAAAAACTTAGTGGATGATCAGGGTGCATTCCCAGGGACTCTTTAAAATTTACCATCAGTTGAGGTTTGGGGGGAAGTGACAAGGTAGCTAGGGGCAGTTCAAAGTCACACCAGTCTAATGCAGAAAAAAAATTAAACTTATAAAAGTTCTACTGCCTCTAGAAAATGACTGTTAAGCTATGTGCGGTGATATAGAGGTCTGTAATCCCAGCAGCTCAGGAGGCTGAGGCAGGAGGATCACGAGTTCAAAGCCAGCCTCAGCAACTTAGTGAGACCCTGTGAGACTCACTAAGCAACTCAGTGAGACCCTGTCACTAAATAAAATACAAAATAGTGCTGGAGACGTGGCTCAGTGGTCGAGTGCTCCTGAATTCAATACCCAGTAAAATAAAATTACTGTTAACATCTTGGCATATGCCCCTTCCAGACTTTTCAATACATGCATATATATTTATATAAAATTTTATCTAAACTGGGAACATTCTCTATGTAATGTTTCATCTTGGTTTTTAATTTAATGTTATATATGTGAAAAATATATTTTCAAGTCATTAAATATCCATGACTGATTTGAAAGGCTGCTTAATATTCTTTCATACATATGAATCATCATGTATCTAACTTGTCTCATCTTTTTGGACATAAAAATAGGTTCCCGATTTCTTACGACTATAAATAATAAGGCAGCAAATGCACTACACATTTATTTTTGGTTTCACTTTGTACTATTCTCTTAGGACACATCCCTAGACTTATTTTGTTCAGCGCATATGAACAATTTGGAAGATTGTGCTCTTTCCAGCACAGCATAGAAAACACCCAAATCCTCACTGGCATTGAGCACAACCATTACTTAAACTGGTATTATAAGATAGGACAAAGTACAAATTGTCACTATTTAATTTGTGGGTGTCTGATTATGATGAACTAAACAGTTGTGTGTGTGATATGTTTGTTTCTTGGACATTGTATTTTTTTTTAATTTGGACATTCATGTCATTTTTCTCTTTTGAATTGTTGGTTAATGTCTTATCAATTTCTTTTTTTTTCTTTTTTTTAAGAGAGAGAGAGAGAGAATTTTAATATTTATTTTTTAGTTTTCGGCGGACACAACATCTTTGTATGTGGTACTGAGGATCGAACCCAGGCCACACGCATGCCAGGCGAGCGCGCTACCGCTTGAGCCACCTCCCCAGCCCCTCTTATCAATTTCTAATCAACTCTTTATCATATTCGTGGTAATAACTAACGGGCAGATATTTTCTTTTTGTAATTATATTAATGCTTTTACATGCAGAATTCCTGCCTCATGATGAGATAAGTAAGATACATCTCTGCTGTTACTTAGTAAAATAAGTGCTCTCGCTCGCTCTCTCTCTCTCTCCCCAAATCTAGTATTTTTTTGTATCACTCTTGCTTTACTTGCTAACATCTAGCTGTCATTTCAAATGAGCCAGGACTCAGTTTCCCCACTCTGAAGAAAGCTGTTGGAAATGTCCTCCTCTCCCTGTGTCTGTGGTTTAATGGGATCCATCTGCTGCCTCCCAGGGTGTGCACACACACACATACTCCCAGAGTTCTCCCCGTTGGTAGCTTCTGGGAGTTGCTAGGTGTGTTCGTTGTATGGAGACCATCTAGGGCCAAGATCCAATCATCCGATGCAGGACACAACCATCCCTTCTCTTGTGTGGTTGGTTGAAGAGATGATAGAATGAGAGATCATTTTTATTCTTTTTGAAAACTAAGAGATTAAAGGAAATCTCAATTATTCAAACCTAGAACTGGTTTTCCAAGAGAACACTGAAAGAAAGAATAGATGTTTAGATTTGAGTTTCAAGAACCTTTGTATTTGAACCCTTTGTTTCAATAGAGGATTTCAAGTAGGTGACCTCATCTCTTTAAGCTTTGTTGCCTCATTTATCAAACCCAGGCACTTTTTTGCTGCAATGGCTGAAGGAGGTCATGTTCCTACTGTGGTGCCTCAATAAATAGGTGCCCAATAAATGTCCGTAGAATTTGAATTTAAGGGAAGGTGAATAGAAGTCAGGGAAACGATGAAGCTTTGAATTCCCACCCATAACAGATGAAGGCTCTCTGTTCCTAAGTGCATTTGAAGGTCCTTCCCTGGAGTCTGATTTACTGCCAGCAACTGTCACAAGAACTGGGGAACTGGAATAATGGTGTGTTTGACAAATGACTTGAAACATTTTGAAAAAGAAAATTCTTAGAGAAATAAAGTCCAGTGTTAAAAAACAGGAATGGCATCTCCTACCAATAGTCACAGAAGAACAATAAAAGTCAAGGCTTCTGAGGGCTCATCCAGTACCAGACCTGCACCAAGCAAGCACCAAGGTCCTCTCACCCTCCCCACAGCCTGTGCGGGGTCAGGACTGCAAGGAACAGGGCTGTGGATGAGAAGATGGAGCCCTGCCAACCTCAAACAACCAGAAGTGATAGAATGGGGACTCTGTCATCCCAGCCTGTGTCTGGCACCCATGCTCACAGCCACACAAATACTAGGCACCCTGGAAGAGTGAGCATATCTTACCTGAAATGCTTGGGACCAGAAATGTTTCATATATTAGATTGTATGGGAGGGACTTCAGATTTATAGAAATAATGAAGTATCTTGAGGATATCTCATTAAACTCCTTAATTAACATCTTTTTATGTATTCTTCCATTTTAGGGTATATTTATGAAAATGGAAGAATATTAAAAAAAATCTTGTTGTTTAAATACTTGCTCTTCTCTTTGTGCTATTTCTACTGCTGCAGAATTTTTATTTCTTAACAGTCTTTCATGATTGGTTATATTTATGCCCTTGTCTAAATACAAAATTCATTTATGTTTTATCTATGCCCTAGACACATGATTTTATAGAATACGTTAAATAATTTCGTGCATGTAATGAAGTTTCATGGTGTGGGATGGTTTACTTGTGGTGTCATGTCCGTACATGAAAAATTTGGATTTGGGATTTGGGATTCTGGGTTTTGGATTCTGGGGCTCAGGGTGCTCAACCTGTATATCTTGTCATCAGATGACAGCAGATAATTGGTCCTAGGTTCTATGAGCTGCTCCTTTGCAGGATTATTTCCAAGGTATTACAGAAGGAATTTCTGCATCCCCAATACCTTCTCCATTTCCTCTTAGGACTCAGAATACTGCGTATTCCAGAATCCAAACCTTTCATTTCAAACTCACCTGTCTTAGAATGCCATTGTCCTGTTGGCACGTCTATTTCAATGAGGTTCCCATTAAGGTGTGAGTGATGAATATCAGATTCTCTCCTCAAAAGAAGCTGTGACTGGATGAGAGGAAAAGTGTATGAGGGAAGAATGAGGCAAGAGAAGAGGAGACAGGGGGAGTCAAGGAACTCCAAAATTAAAACTCTGAGCACACCACAGGCTTACTCAGAACGGTCCTGAATAGAATATCACAATTTTTTTAGAATGCATTAGAACCGAATTGGCAATTTGCTGTTTATGAATTAATAGGAAAGAGAAGATCTATTTCAACTTTTCTTGAATGGCTTTTGTTTTTTTCTCTTCATTAAGAGTAGGGCTATCTAAAATCCTTCATTAAACTCCTTGATTAAAATCTCCTTTTGGTTTTTGGTACTGAGGATTGAACTCAGGGGCACTTGACCACTGAGCCACAGCCACAGCCTTATTTTTGTATTTTATTTAGAGACAGGGTCTCCCTGAGTTGCTTAGAGCCTCAATGATGCTGAGGCTGACTTTGAACTTGTGATCCTCCTGCCTCGGCCTTCCAAGCCACTGGGATTACAGGCAAGTACCAGGGTTCCTAGCTTCTCTGGTTTCTTAAAAGAAAAGGTAGCAACACATTAGTCATACTGTCATGGCTTCCTGTATCCTTTTTAAAATTGAAACAGTATAGATCTTTTTGTCTCTGCAGTTCCCTAAAGTTTTTTATTTAACAGAGATTATATGATTACTTATATCATTGTAACATCCATTATGCACTGTGAAAACTAGTTTCTAATGACTTTCAAATGTTGTTAGTATGTTTTGTAGATAAAGGTCTCAAACAAAAACACAAGAAATTATAAACAATTATTTTTCCAATCTCATTTTTTGGAATTCTATTAATTCATAGACTTTATAGCATTAAAACACACACACACAAACACACACACAAACACACACAAAAGCAGCATTTTTACTAAAAATAGAAGTGTACATTAAAAAGATTCTTTTTTTTAATTTGAATACTTGCTCTTCTTCTTTGTGCTGTTCCTAGTGCTGCATCATTTTGGTCCCTTAATATTCCTTCTGGAAATTCCCATGATTGGTTATATTGAGACCCTCCTTCTATAGTTGAAAACACAAAATCATCAACTGGCTTTATATTTAACCCTGACTCTAGGCAAAATCAAATGTGAACGACCTTGACGGCTGTATTAAACATTAAGCTTGGTTTATATGTTTCTGTCCTCCCATATATAACCTGTGAATTATAAAACACAGAATTATGGTAAAATGCAAGACCTCTTTCAGGAACAAATATATTCTCTTGGCAGAGGACTGACATCATAAGACCCACAGGGACCAGAAGAGCAATGGCTATGGGATAAAGGCTGGCGAGTTACTGGCAAGATGTCTTTATGATTATTATGGAAAAAGAGAGGAAACTAAGCCGTGATCAGGTGCCTGTGTTTATTAAATTATGTACATGCTTCTAGTTCCTTTGGATTCCATTAAGCTGCATGGCCGACAGAAGCTTAGCATTATTGCTCATAAAAGCCAGACTCACTAACACAACTAAGAGATGGCTGAGGATAAGGCAAATTGCTGAGGAAAAAGTCAGCACTACAATTTAAAACTCAAACCCCAGTGCATTTTCCTGTCTGTCCACTGCAGCTGCCCTGCATACTGCCACCTCCCCCCAACACCCACTGCCGCGGGTTCGGTTCCAAGTCTCCAAGAAGCAACTGCATTAGTGGCAATGCCTCTTTTGCTTAGCTCACCACCTTCAAACTGACAAGTGACTGCTCATTTATGAAGAGAGCTTGAAGATGGATTAAAATGTCAGACTCTCGGACAGTTTAAATTGAGAGCTAGCGGTGTTTTCCTGAGTGCGAAGAAGCTCTCGGTAGAACAATTCCTCTCCCTCCCCTGCTCCAAGAGACAGTGACAAGGAGGGAGATGGAGTGGCTGAAGGACTGTAAACAATACATCTCAGCGTGTGTAAGGCAACCGTGGGAGCAGCACACAGGCCTGCAGTAAGGAGGCTCCGCGTCTGTCTTCCAGCCAGACTGCACGTTCAGCCGAATGCTGCTCCCCATACCCTCTGGCCTCTCCACCTTCCTGCCAGCCCAAGAGCCCCCATGTGCCCACCAGATCCCAAGAGACTACACAACAGCATTTTTTACCACCCACTTCTCCATGCAACTCTTTGCTTCCTCAAAGCATTTCCAGTTGATTAACTTAACCTGCAATACTCAAAGGATTCACATTAGATATTAACGCATTAGTAGATCAGTACTTCCAAAGGTGTGTGTGTGTGTGTGTGTGTGTGTGAGAGAGAGAGAGAGAGAGAGAGAGAGAGAGAGAGAGAGAGAGAAACAGAGACACACACAGAGAGAAGAATATCCCTACACATAATTTTAAAAAGACACACTGAATGGTAACAAAAGACACAGCACAGAGAATCAGGATTCTTGGGTTCTCAAGTTGAGCAGACCCCTTAACTTATGTGTCAGCTTCCCATCTGAAAAAGGAGACAGTTCTCCAAGGGTAGGGTCCTCAGGGATATTTCAGGCCCATGGGAGAACTGTGCAAAGCAAGGAGGCCTTCTGCAGTGCCCTTGTCCTCACCATGTAATATTGGCAAATGACTTGCATGCCTGCCTGTGACCTGGGGCCTGGTCTTGCTTGAGCTGTATATATATTTGGGGGTGAGATGTGAACTTAATTGTGCTCTCCTCAAATAGCTCATCTTGATCTGCACTGCAGCAGGAGAAAAGCAGACACCTGGCATATCTCAGAGTTGTACCAGGGAGCATCCAAAAGAGATCTGAGGTTGTTCTGGCCATTAACAGATCAAGCCTAAGTTCACCCCTGCCAGAGACATTATCTCATCGGCAGGTCTGGCCAGAGGCAGAAGTCAGGTCTCATTAAAAGTCTCTGAAGCGCTGAGTTTCTGCTTTGTCACTGACACCATTCAGTTTATGGTTCTGCTATGTCATTAGGCAACCTTTTTGTAGACACAGAAAAGAAGAGGCTGCAGTTAACCAATTCAAGACAAAAAAAGAAAGAAAGGAATGATAGAACCTCAGAATGTCCAGTTAGTAATAGAAAAGGAAAAGAGTTGTTCTAAAAAAGGGCTCAAAGATGTGTGTTGGAAGGGAATGCCAGGTGCTGTAAAAATGAATTGATTGAATGATGACCCTTTCTCCACTGGGCACAGGCTGAAAGTGACAATACAAAGAGTTAGAAGACATATTGGGGGAGTTATGGGATCTCCCCTAAGAGGAATGAAGACCACTTATTAAGAATTAGTGGGAATGTGGATATGGATAGGAAAAAAAGTTAATAATTTTTTCTATAAATTTTTGCCAGTCCTGGAGATAAATGTGTAAGCAATATGGGCTAGAAAATAGTACAATTTAGAAGGAAGTAACAATTATTTATTTATATATAACCTTTTTAAAATTATCTGGGCTTAACAACTTTCAGCTTAACAACTACACGGGAAACACAGACCATCAACGCATGCCTCCATGATCTTTCTTCTGACAAACGTGTCAGTTCTCTTCTTCCGTGAATCAGTGCAGGTGCGCAAAGAAAGTTCTGCAAGGTGCACTGTCGCCCGCTTTCTTTGCAAGGACGCACCCCGCAACCGCGATCAAGTCCTCCCTGCGTTGAGTGCTATGCCTGCTCCGACAGCGCCCCTGCTGGTGAGATGGCACAGAGCGCTCAAAGGGGGACTGCGAGTGTCAGAGCCGGGACCAGCCTCCTAGGGCGTCGCCTTCAGTTTGTTCTCTGAGGATTAGGATAATTGCTCTGTATAATGGAGCAGGTGTGCAGGAGGTCTTTGTTTTACACTGTGGAGGGCCCCTACGCTGGCATCCAAGCCTTCTCCTCGTTCGTAGAAGTGGTGGGGGGCGGGGGAGGAGCTACCCCTGCAACACTCTGCAGGCAAAAGTTCAATATTACTGCAACCTTCCAGTATAAAGCTGAGATGAGGCGGGTGGGAGGGACAGCGAGCCCGAGGGCACTGCAGAGGGATGAAGGGCAATCTTGGACAGCAGGAACATCTGTATTTTCCACCCCACTGTGACCGGGAGTTGCAGGGTGGGGCGCGCCTGCATGGATGCCTTGGATCTGCTAGAATTAGGGGCGCAGCGTGCGGAATACCGGAAGCTGCACCAGAGCGGGAGGCACGCAGGGCCACCGAGAGGGCCTTTCCTTGGTCAAAACAGACAGAGGGGCGTGGGGTGGGGTGGGGGAGTAGTTAGTTTGACATTCCCAAACTCCAAGCGCCCTGGAGCTGGGGCTCGGGGCGTGCCCACACCCTCCCGCAGTCCCTGCCGCAGGAGGATGCTGAGTCATTCCTTCCCCGAGCTGCGGCCACCCCCATCGCGCGATGCGGTTGTCGCGTTAGCCAGGGCGCAGCGCCCCCTTGTCTTCCGTCACCAGGAGCGCAGGCGTCCCAGCCAGCGGCCTGGGAGGCTGGGGGGTGTACAGGAGCCCCCGGAAAATGCGCGGCACTTGACGCAGGGCCGAGTTTTTCTGGGGAATAAATAGAACTTTCATCCTGTTCTAAAGAGGGCAGCTTGGAGGGAGCAGTTATTTTGTTTACTTTTGGGGAAATGGTGACGCAGAAAGGGGAAGGAGCTTCCCGAGGCCCGAGTCTCCCGTGTGCCTTGCACTAACCTTATTGTATTAGGCTTTTGTATTTTAACTTTGAGACTCTCCGCGGCCTTCCATCCTTCTCCTGACGATTTGCTGAAAGTTATCTCCCCTGCCCGTTTTTAAATTTACTTCTGCGATTCCTCCACCTCTGTCTTTCCCCAGTTCCTTTCTCTTCAACCGCTCCTTTCTCCCCACAACCCATCACCACGGGGGTTGAGGCACTTGGTTTTTGCCGCAGGCGACATGCGAATAATGTGTGCTACTTTGCTCAAAATGCTGCAGCAACCTGCCCGGAATCCTGCTGGGTAGTACCCAGTTCACCGGCACGCGCACACTCTCGGGACACACACACACACACACACACACACACACACACACACACACACACACCATACACACCTCTTTCTCAGTAGTGGTTTGGCTTTTAAGGATCCTTGTGGGGGTTTGGGGGTGGGGGTTTTGTTTTCTTACCAGGGATTGATCCCAGGGGCGCTTAACAGTGAGCCACATCCCCGACCCTTTTTTAATATTTTATTTTGAGACAGGGTCTCGCTAAATTGCTCAGGGCCTCGCCAAGTTGCGGATGCTGCCTTTGAACCTGCGACCTCTTGCCTCTCCCAAGCCGCCGGGATTACAGGCGTGGGCCACTGCGCGCCCGCCTGGAGTTGGCCGCTCCCCAAGGCAGAATAGGGGACGGACAACTTGGGGTGGGAGGAAGCGCTCCTGCAGGGTCTTCTAATGACATCAATTACCTTCTCAATACTAGGGATCCTGCGGCCCGGAGCCAGGCCGAGGACCAGGGTGACGCTGCCCTTTTTGAGTAGGGTGTGACAGAAAGAAAAAACGCACAAACAGAAAAGTCTGATGTGCACGGAGGATGTGCACTTTTCTCTTTCAAAGACTCTAAACTGCCGTCCCTTGCGGATTTTAAGCCCAGGACCGCGCGGAACGCAAGAGTGGGCTGATGGGCAGGAGGTGGTGCTGGGGAGGGGGGGACCGCCCACGCCTTTCCAGTCTCCGGCCCCATTTCTCCGTTTTACACTTGGGTCTAATTGGTCCAGGCTTCCAGGCTGCCGAGTCTTGGCACCAGTTTCCGCCGGAGGATTAAACCCGGATGGGGATTAATAACCTGTCCTCCCAGCCCGGTGGAATAAGATCCACTCTCGGTTGAAAGCTCTTCTCCCGGTTCTAGCAAACGGCCCAAGTTTCTGCTTTTCTTATTATACTTTGACAATTGACTGGATTTTCCCCGTGGGTTTTCACATCCCTCTGACACACTGCATTATTTACTTTGGAATTGTAGAGGGGACAGCTACTCTATTCGCTGTGGTTGGTTGCCTTATCTTTGTTCTTGAGAGATTACGTGGCCTTGTTCCATAATACATGAAGGTTTTATTGGAGAGCAGCATCACCCGCCTCTGCCAGCCACTGACAGATAAAATTAAATAAAGAGCCAGGCTGTATTTTCCAGCCACTTGCTTATTCATGTTATCATACACTAATGAACGTCTGACTGTCTTTCCTGGGCTGGGTGTTTTTAACCCCCATACCCCTTGGCAAAGGGTGATTTTCTTCATCTTTATACAGACTGTTAAAATCTGGATTTGAAAATCTGGATTCGAAAGCCTTTTCCATAAAGAGTAAAGGACTTGGAGGTTAAAGAAATCAGGGTAATTCAGAATTATTTAGAACATGAGCATGAAGATTCAAATGTTTTAGGCTGGGTGTAGTTGGAAATGAGTAGAGACTAGAGGCTGAAAGTGCAGACTGAAATCTTCTGGTCTGGGTCAGACCCTGACTCTGCAGTTTACCCTCTGCTAGAAATGACCTAAGGTTCCTAAACCTTAATCTGTCAATGGGGCATAGCTCCACAGCCTTGCAAGACCACTGTGCTTAGCACGGAGGCAGCCGAAGGTGCTTCATCAATTGCAGCCATCGTAAATATTAAGATTAAAGAAGGGTGACTGAGAAGTTGTGTTTAACTAACAACACTTGTATGTCCACTCCTGGCTTCTCCAGGAGCAGACTGATTAGATTCAGTCTAGGAAAAGTATACAGTAATATACTAGTTCTCTATCCTCGACATTTCACATAAGTAGGAAATTTGAACCAAGAACAGACTTTAAAAAGTAGGCAGCAAAATGTGTATGTGAACCTGTAAATTGCATCTAGGGGAGGGTCCCGCTCTTTGGTAAGGTCCTCTGATGCCTGTAAAACAGCTCTGAAACTGTACAGATCTGCCCAATTTCAAGACTTCACCCTGGATTTCTTTGAGCTAGCATAAATTATTTAAACTCTCAAAGCCTCAGGTTTTTCATTTATTCAAAATGGGGATTAATAATGCCATCTCTTCAACAATGCAGAAAGAATGAAATTATCTCACACATGTGACTATGCTTAACAATCTGCCTGACACACCACTGCATCTCCATAAACGGGTGTTTATGGAGATTTCTGTCTTTCCTTTGTCACAGTGAGAACTGACTGTTGATTATTTTGTACGTAAGCTGGCAACCAACCATTGTTCTTCCATAGAAGAAACCATCCACTCGTATTAATATTAATGTGATTTTCTGTTGTTAGGAAGTGTAATCCTAAAACCTCAGAGCTCCGAGGGCATGTGGACTTTGTCCTGAGTCACCCAGGAAACAAAAGGCAGTGTGCGGAGCCTTTTACTAAGACCTAAAGGGGCTGTATCTGTCGCTGCATGCAGGAGGTGTTAGAGGGTGCTTTTGCAAATGGGCTGTGAACTGCAGATGTCCCTGGGAGAGAAAGTAGAAAATGATTAGCAGATTCCCGAGAGGCTCTGGCTTCTTTGAAGAGGAGAGGACACACTGAGCTAGGAGTTGGAGAAGAAATGAGAAATTGAGCCACAGACTCTGAAAGATATCAGGTGCCAAGAGGTTGACGAGGTTTTGAGAAGAACTGAGGGGTTTATACTTCTAGTTGCGATGAAGTAGCTGCCCCTAGACTCGTCCTCCAGCTGTAAAATCTATGAAAATGGATGAAACTGTTTGAGTTAACCGTTTGCAGGCAGTGGACAGCAGGCAACCCAGGACTGTCATTCCTGAGAGAGAAAAACTTATTAGGTGTACCCCCCAAAATCACCCAGCTCCCTGCCAGGAGACAGTTTCCTAATCACAGCAGAGAGAGCTGAGGTCCAAGCAGGGTCTGGAAGTTGGGCTGAACAGATAGAGAACCGAGTTTAGCAAAGGTGAGACAAATAGCTACACCTATAGGGTAGGGCTTTGGCAAGAAGGAAGCTGTGCCAAGAGGGCTATCCCAAAACAATCTGGGGGTTCCTCCCGTGACCTTGACTGGAGATAAGGCTGTAAATGAGCAGGAAAACAGGATCTGGAGCCCACCCAATAGCAGTCACCATGGCAATAAAAAAGAACAGATAAGCCAGGTGCCATGGTGCACACCTGTAATCCCAGTGGTTTGGGAGGCTGAGGCAGGAGGATCATGAATTGAAAGTCAACCTCAGCAAAATCGAGGCACTAAGCAACTCAGTGAGACCTTGCCTCTAAATAAAATACAAAATAGGGCTGGGGATGTGCAGTCATTGTGTGCCCCAGAGTTCAATCCCCAGTACACCCACCCGCCCCCCCCAAAAAAAAACCCAGAACCGGTACTATGGATTGCTGCAATGCTGGGGAAAGTTCAGTGCCTAGAAATTGGGGTTGTATTCCAAAAGAGAAGAGACATCTCAGGAACACTCTATTAGCACCTCTGGAATCCAGCCAAGACACAAGAAAGGCTTTGACTCAGCAGATAAGAGCCTCGTCTGGAGCAGGGTTCACCAAACTTTTTCTATGAAGAGAAATATAGCCAATATTTTTGACTCTGCCGGTCATATGATCTGTATTATAACACTCAACCCTGCCATTATGGCACAAAATCAGCCCACATAGAGTAGGTAAATGAATAAAGTGTTTATGTCCTAATACAACTTTATTTTTAAAAATATGGAGTAGGCAGGGCAGGTGTGAGGGTGAACACATGCTCTTGAGTCAGATGCCTTCCAGACCCTCAGCAACAAAGCTCAGCACAGCGGAGGCAGAATCTGGAGACTGAGCCTGAATCATGAAGGTAGAGGGGCTTGGGAAGTGCCTAGGGCTTCCCACAGATTCAAACAAAGAACAAAACTAGGATTACATAATTTTTTTTTATTGTTGGTCGTTCAAAACGTTACATAGTTCTTAATACATCATATTTCACAGTTTGATTCAAGTGGGTTATGAACTCCCAATTTTACCCCGTATACAGATTGCTGTATCACATCAGTTACCCTTCCATTTATTGACATAATGCCTTTCTAGTGTCTGATGTATTCTGCTGTCTGTCCTATTCTCTACTATCCCCCCTCCCCTCCTCTCCCCTCCCCTCCCCTTTTCTCTCTCTACCCCTTCTACTGTAAATCATTTCTTCCATTTGTATTGTCTTGTCTTACCCCTCCTTTCCTCTTATATGTCATTTTTTATAACCCTGAGGATCGCCTTCTATTTCCATGCGATTTCCCTTCTCACTTCCTTTCCCTCCCACCTCTCAACCCTGTTAATGTAAATCTTCTTCTCAAGCTCTCCGTCCCTACCCTGTCCTTGTTTCCTCCCCTTATATCAAAGGAGTCATTTGGCATTTGTTTTTTAAAGATTGACTAGCTTCACTTAGCATAATCTGCTCTAATGCCATCCATTTCCCTAGGATTACATAAATTCAACCTGATTAACTGGTAGCTGAACTACCTGCAGAGCAGGAATTAACACTCTTCCAAAGAAGATAGCATTCAGAATCCTACAGCACACGTTTCAGAATAGTGGTATCCAATGAAACAGCACTAGACAAAAAAGGGAGCAGGAAAGGATGATCCAGAGTTAAGAAAAATAACAGTCAGTAGTAACCACCCTGAAGTGGCTCAAATATGGTGCTCAGCAGAAAAAGATTTTTAAACCAGTTGCAATAAATATGTTCAAATAATTGAATGAAATTTTGTTCAAAGCATGGCCTAATGGACAAAGAAATAGGAAATCTCAGCAGATATGAAAATTGTATTTAAAAAAAAAAAGAAAAGAACTAAATTAAATTCCTAGAATTAAAAAGTATAATAACTAAAATAAAAATTCACTAACGGGCTTAATATCTGATGAGAGATGGCAATCTCTATAAGACAGACTCAACGCACTTGAGGGCAGATTAGCTGATAATTATTTAATCAAACTCAAGGAACTGTGGGACTGTACTAAGAGTGTGATTGAGTTTCAGGAAGAGAAGAGGGAAAGATTGGGCACAAAATAATTAGAAAAAATAATGACAAATCTGGTGAAAAACATTACAGATCCAAGAAGCTTGGCAAATCTTAAACAGGGTAAATATTTTTAAACATCACACGTAGGCCTACATATTAGAGCCAAATTGCTGAAAATCAAAGTTGAAGAGAAAGTCTTGAAGCAGCCAAGGAAGACGTGTTTCATACATTGAAACAAGAACAATGGGGATCACTGATTTATTACCAGAAGACAATGAATGGAAAGATCCATTAAAAGAGTCTACAGGGGTTGAGCTGAGAGGGTTTCTGGGATGAGCAAGTCTCTGATGGTTTTTAACATCCACTATTTGAATCAGGATCTGAGCCCATCCCTGCAGGGATGACGTTGCAGTCAGCGACATAAACCTCCATCCCCACACATCTCTTTCTGGGTGGCTCACTGGGAAAGGGTAGGCTTCCATTCTGCCTGGATGGCCTCCAGCACCCTCCCTGATTCTTTGTTTTGGAAGCCTTTCTTCAGATGGGGGGACACGTGTCTGCTCTCTAAAGTGGGGAAATGTTGCACTTACCAGGAACACCTGAGTGGGGACAAGGGCCTGCTGGGTAGAAGGCTTCCTCACCCAGGGCTGTTAGGGACAGTATTGAAGGACATGACCTATCTGCTCTCAAGGAGCACGCGCTCATTCAGAAAGGCAGGCAAATGTGAACGAGAAGAAGACCCACTTTCTAAGATGGCACACAAGAGCTACAGGCGGTCAGCAGAGGGTCGCCCTGGAGAAGAGACTGGACATGAGTGGAGAACAGGGAGAGGCCAGGACATTCAGACCTGAGGGCAGATGTAGGTAGAGTGACCTGTGGACTTGGGAGATTTGTGCACCTGCTGAACTGATGCACAGACTTCCCCAGGGCTGCTCATGTTTCTGGAAGGAGGTAACAGATTTTGCATAATGTTCTCAAAGGGGCCTTTGTCAACCTGAAAGTCAGAATCAGTAGTGTAGGCTCCAAGGTACCACCATCAGCTTTCTCATGGTCTCCTAGAAAGACACCTTGGGTTCTTTTAGTTTGTTTTTCATCACCTGTAAATAATTCCAAGGAAAATAATTTCGACCCTGGGGAGAGGGCCAAGGTCAGCAGAGGAGAAGACTTGGGCACAGACAGGTCCTTTAACATTTCAAGGACACCCAAAGAGATGGCTGTTTCTGGAATCAGGGCACCTGATCTCCCATGGGGACCCAGGTCCCCTGACCTTGGAAATGTCAGCTCTGGAGCATGAACGTGAATGAAGGTGACCTCTGTTTTCCCTTCATCCTCCCTCTCTGGGAGCTTGCAGAGGACTATGCTGGTCTACAGCCATTGGTCCTTCCAAGAAGCTGATTTAATTAATACTGTCCCACTGTGTCCCTCCCTGTGCCACACAACCCCCCCCCCAATACAATTCCAAGTTTATTCCATTGCTGGGAGCACTGTGGGATACTGAGACCACATTTCAAGAACATTATCTATCACCCAGAACCTCAAAGCCTTTTTTTCTTTAACTTTAGATCAAAGCAGAGAGAAACTGATTTATAAATTTCTTAGCCAAATTGGAGGTGTCCTTTTGAGCTGGGAAACTGATTGCTTGGATGTTGACTTTTATGGTGAAAACGAGGCCGGATTCATTAATATCGGCCCAATCTTCCTTCCGGCGGCACTCAGGAATGAATCATGATGACCCCATAACAATGACTCATCACCTGAGAGAAAAGACTAAATCATGATTCTGTGAACAGTTTGCTTCACTAGGAATCTGACAGGAGGGTTCTGGTGCTAGTTTAGAGACCCGCACAGGCCACGTGGGTGGGCTTTGCAGAGCTTTGAAATTTTCTTAAAACCAAGGAAAGCAGGACGACTCCCCCTCCTCTGCCTCCGTCTGGGAGAATCTTGAGACAGCAAGCGCAAGTCCTCACAAACCCTCTCAGGACTGCAGAAACAGACTTCACAGGAGAATAGTTGGGGAGGGAGCAGGAGCCTTGGCAATGAGGGGCCACTCTGAGACCCCCGGGATGCCCTGGGAGCCTAACCTTCCACCCCGAAGCCATCCCAAGAATATTGTGATCCTGGGGTTTTCTATATTGTCGGCTGCTATTGAACAAAGGGAAGAATTTGATGACAAGCAAGGACAGCGCACGCTGTTCCTGTTTAAAGTTCCCAGAGGTGTTGGGTGCAAAACGGAAGCCGCTTGCTGCAGAGGGCTGCCCAGGGGCTCTGCGGTGCTCACAGGGGCTGTCTGCTTCTGATGTAGTTAGCCGAGTGATAAAGGGATTCTGCCTGGCATCTTTGATTAGTTCTCCTCGGGAAAGGGACATACATTATTCTTAATTGCTGAGTTATGAGTCTGTTCTAATTAAAGTCTGTTACTGAGGGGAAGATGGCATCCGGGGAAGGAAGGGTGGACCACCTGCCTGAAGGAATGTCTCTTGACCTGAACTTGCTTCCAGCCGTGAAACAGCACGGCCAGGGCTTCTCCCTCCATCCGGCACTGGCCATCTTCCCATCGTGGACCCATCTCACCCAGCTGGCTCCTGGCTGTCGGCTCTCCTGCCCACATCCAGGTCCCATTCTGTCTTCCTGTAGGGCTGAACCCAAACTCTGAAAAGGAGACAGCATTCCCCAAACCTAGAAATAGCAGATTGGCTTCATTTTTAAGCCTTCAGGTCCCTAAAATAAAAAGAAAAAAAAAATGAAGGAGAGAGAGTTACATGGCCACATTAGGTTTCCCAGCTGGGCCCGGGAAGGAATTTGCTTGGCTTCAGCTGAAAACCTTTAGAGCCCCTGGAATCAAAAGACCCAGACGTTGTTGACAAGGTCTCAGGAGAAAGCCAACCCTGCAGGTTTGGCAGGGATGGGGGTTTTCTAGGTTTACAGGGGAACTTGAGAGACATAGACTCTTCATCTCCCAGCATTATATTATGCACTTTCAGGCAGCTCTACGAACCACTCAGCTCTATGCCGGTTCCTAGAAGAATGATTCGGCAGAAATCCTGTCTCGCCGCCGACTCAGGTGCCTCAGGGAAAGAAACTCCACCTTGAACATTGCTTATATCCAAACCGGGCAGTGAAGTTCTGTGTGCAGGTAGATGTTGATGCCTCCGTAGTGACTCTGGACCTTCTTCCTAGTGCTCACTGTCCCAAACCGCACACCACACCTTGCATGACATCATGACAAAGAATTTATCATCAGTCTTCTAGTCTGTCCTTCACAGTGTCCCCTCTTACCATCAGATAAGTGTAGAAGTGGGTACAGGACAGAGCACATGCATTCAGCAGCAGCCCAACTCAGCTGAGACAGAGGTGAAGACCTTCTGCTCAGAGCCCTTACTTGTACTAAGACATAAATAACTGGCATTAGGTTTCCTCCAAGTAAGCACATGAATCTATGCCATCTTCCTGGTGTGAGGACATTCTCTGCAGGAGTTCAGTCGTGGTAAATATATCAGTGCAGAAATCTGACCTCTAGGAGGACCACAGCCTCTCTGGACAGGATCTGCCTACCACTTCTGGGCAACAGGGTTAGTATTTGAGGTGGCAGGTAGGACCTGTGCCTTCTCATGTATTTGGGTGAGTAACTGAGCCAGCTCGGGGGTGGTAGGATGATGAAGTGAGAAATAAAAGATTCTTGGCTACACTGAAGACTTGATCGGGGAGTGAAAACCCTTCACAAGTATCTCTTGGAGCTACAGCCACATATATTCCTTGAAGTGTCCATTTTTCCCCCACAAAGTTTTGTTGGTTTGGTTTGTTGAGGAATGAACCGAGATGAAGATGAGGAGTCATGGCACGTTGTACTGGAAAATTGGGAGACCTGGAGCAGACCTAAACTCCAACTCTTGTTTTAATCTTATAAAAGATCATGAAATTCTAAAAGTGCACATGAATCAAGTTTCAAATTCTATATGATGGGTGAATAAGGTTGTGCATTATACTATTTCCTTCATTAGATTCTCAGGCATGGCTTAGCAGTGCAAGAACTCTGGAACATTAGCAAATTCAGCGAAAAAGTAACTACATGGAGAAAAAGATTTCCCCTAAGTAAGGGCATGTGCATTTTTAATGTCACTCGGTCACTCTTCGAGTCTCTCTTATATCACGTCGGCCTGTTTGCTTTAGCACATGTATCTCTCCCCCCCCCGCCCCAAGAAATCAAATTAAACCTGTAGTTTGTTTTTTTTTCCTGAAACACTGGGGTCTTTACTTTTTTAAATTTGTTTTACTTAGTTACACATGACAGCACAGTGATCTTGACATATCTTACATTTGAATCAGATGGGATATAATTCCTCATTTTTCTGAGTATACAAAACCTGTAGTTTTTTATTCCAAGACCAACATTTTAGGGTAACTTACTCCCATTCAAAATTCTTAAAACTTTACACCCAACTCAGAAATCATTTAATAGGGATGAAGTTTTGGCTTCGATTTGGCTGTCCCAAGGAGATTTCCAGAAGGAGCCAAAATGTAGGAGCAGAAGGGTTTCCTTTTGTGAGGAAGCCACCTGCTCTTTCTGTTGGTGTAGGTGACCTGTGGGAATGGGACCCGCCGTGTCAGGTAGCGTGGACTCCATAGGCAAGAGAGAGCCTAGAGCTGAGGCAGGAGCTCCTCATCCTGTTTTGTCACCCCACCCCCAGGACCTCCACTCACTGTCTCAGTCTGGGACCACAGAGAACGACTCCTGGCTCCTGGCTGCCTTGCGCAGGGAGAGCACAGGGGGCTGTCTGTCTCGCAGGCAGGAGACAACCAGCCTCTCCCAGCTCTGTCCAGAGAACCGCACTCAGGGAAAGAGGGCAGATCATCAGACACTTGGACAAAGGAGTTTATGTGCACCCCACAAGGACTAACCACTGTGGTATAACTAAAGCGCTGAATGCATACTACCCTGTGGCTGAGGAGGTCTTTCAGGTCTCACCATCTAGACATAAGAACTCAGATGCTGTCCAAGGACAACAGAGGAGCCAGGTGTGTGGAAACCAGGTGGCCCTGACGGGTTTTCTGGAGCGGGTGCTAGAACAGTTGCAGGTTCCACAGGTCTTGGGGAGCTCTACCAAATATGGGGTGGAGAAGACAGCAGGCTGTCCCAACACAAATGCCAGGGTGCACTGCATCCTAGAGATGCAGCCTTGCCATTAGTGGGTTCTTCTCCAAACAGGTCAAGAAAGGAAGAAGTCCAGGTGTGACCCAGTAGCATCCACAGCAAGTCACATGGAAAAGACTAAAATGAAACTCTCCGTGTGGCCTTGAGCAAGTCAATTCATCTCTCTAAATCAATTTTCTCTCCATTTCTTTATCTACAAGAGGATTGTCCACACTACATTGGTAATCTTATAAATCCACATTTGTGGAATTTAGAGTCATAAAACTGTGAATATTGTGGAAGTATATGTTTTGTATAAGATGGAAAAATCCGTAAGTTACACATCATCCAAAAGGCTAAGTAATAAATAACCAGAGACAGCTGCTGTATTAGTTAGATAGGGCTGCTATAACAAAGGAGCACAACTGAGTGGCTTAAACATCAGAAATGTAGAGTCTCACAGTCCCGCAGGCCAAGAATGTGAGAATGAGGTATTGGCAGCGGGGTCAGTTGCTTCCTGATGGGCTGTGTCTTTCCCAAGCCTCTTCCCAAGCCCAGTAGCATTCCTTGGTTTATGGCATCATAACATCTCTGCTTCATCTTCAACATGGCACTTTCCCAAAGGGTGTGTCGGTATCTGAATTTGACCAACTTTCCCATTTTTTCTAAGACACTAGTCATATTGGATTGGGGGCCCACCTCCATGATGTTCTCATCTTAACAAACGTAACGTGCTTTCCAAACACGGTCCCATTCGGAGGTACTAGGGGGTTAGGACTTCAACGTACGTATTTGGGTGGAGTACAGTTCAACCCATGACCCCTGTATGCAGGTTTAGCACAGAGGCACTGAAGCCCAGCAGCCAAACGACCCCTTCTGGCTGCTATCACTGAAGCAGGTGGTACAAAAGAAATCACTCAATTTTCTAAGCTTCAATTTCCTCTTTCATAAAACAAGAGGCAGTGAATAAATATGTGCCCCAAACTTAAAATAAGCACATTGTGGTGGTAGAAAGTTGTAGGTGTTCAAGAACTGATAACTATCATTACAGTTGTCCAGCAGTGGAGGACCAAATTGCTCTAGGGCCTGACCAAGCCATCACAGCCCAGCCTGCTCTGGTTCCCCTAGCCACCCTGACCTCGTTTCTTACTCCCCACCCCAGAGCTCTCTCCACTCTCCTGCTCCTCAGCAGGCCCCTGTTCTTTCCACGTGAACTGGCTCCTGGGTTGCTGTCAGGTCCGGGTCACTGATTTTATTTTCCCCTGCCCACCCTGGAAAACCAACATGCCCCCCAACCTCCATGCTTCCCAAAGGCTTTCCCCTGCTTTATTCTTCTCCTTAGTACTTAGCACATTCTCATGTTCTGTCACAAGTTGGATTGTATCCCACCAAAATTCTCATGGTCAAGTCTAACTCCCAGTACCCCAGAATGTGAACTCAATTGGAAATGATCATTGCAGATACAACTCACGACGATGAGTGCATCGTGGAATAGGATGGATTGCCAACCCAGTATGACTGGCATCCTTCTAGAAAGGGGGTATTTGGACATGGAGACACACTCACAGGTGTTCACAGAACATCATGTGAAGATGAGATAAGATCTACGCTTCCTCAAGTCCAAAGAATGCCAATGAGCCCCAGAAGCTAGGGAGAGGCATGAGCAGATTCCCCCCACCCCCCAGCCCTCAGAGAGAACGAGCTTTGCCCACACCTCGGTCTCAGACTTCCTCCTCCAGAACTAAGACTGTATTTACGCCCCTCGGCTTGTGATGTTATTACTGCGGCTGCCTAAGTCTGTGCTACTGTAGCAAAATACCACAGAACGCAGGGCTTAAACAACAGAAATTCATTTTATCCCAGTTCTAGAAACTAGGAAGCCCTAGATCAAGGTGCTGGCAAAGTTGGTATTTGGTGAGGGTCCCATTCATCATAGATGGCTGTATCTATGTGTCCTCACATGATGAAAGAGCAGAAGAAAATGAATCCATTCCCTCTAGAGGGTTAGTATAATCTCTAAATTCATCCATGAGGGCTCACGATCATGACTTAAAATCACCTCATAAAGACCTACCGGGTCATCCTATTCCATTGGCCACTAAGGTTCAACTTATGAATTTGTGGGGATACATTCAGATCTTAGTGGCACCTCTGGAAAACAACACATAGACTATGTATTTACTTGTTTGTTGTCTTTCTCCCCTGGCTAAAATGTAAGCCTATGAGTTCCAGGTCTTCAAGGAAGTAAAGAACATATGGTTGATGAGTTTCTTTTCTTTTACTTTTTTTTTTTGGCTGATGAGTTGCTAGAGTTCACTTCTTAAGGTCATCCCTGACAAGGCTCAGAAATAGCTTAGTACAAAAAAGAATAAGCAGAACTTCATTAAAGGATGGAATCCAAATTCCCAATGAGGAAATAAATATGCTTTAGGCCCATACAACATATTGGAGAAATCTGGTTCAACAGGGAAGGACAGAAAAGCTTCATCCTCCCTAAAACCCACGCCTTAGAAAGACGGAGGCTTCCTGCAGGGGAGGAGCAGACTGCTGCTCCAGGTCACAAAACCAAGGTGAGAAGGTAAGGAGAAGAAGCAGGTGGAGCTGAGGGCTCAGTGTGTCTTTGATGGTGCAGGACAGACGTCCTCCTGGGTCAGGAGCAGTGTTCCACCACGATGCCGTTCCCTCACCACGGGGCTGTTGGCATTTTAAGCAACTCAAATGGTTTAACAACCATGACCTCCATCCACAAAGTGCTTTCCGTCATTCTGACAGCCAAAAGTGCCCTCTCCCTTGCCCTCCCCACCAGTGTGCATTTCCACCTCCTTCTTGCTGTTGAGAACCACTGGACCAGCTCATAGAGATGTGTTTGCTGTGACAGACATTTGCTGTCAGGCTGGGGAAGGAAACAGCAAAAGCCAACTAGAAAAATAAACAACACCTCTGGTGGGATTGAAGGTCAGGGCATACCCAATCCTAACTCCTAGAACGTGGAGCTAGTTTGTTTAAATATCTTCTGCTTCAAGTTAGGTCAAGATTAGTTCCAGAAACTGGGGGCGGGGGGGGGGGTAGAAATTAGTTCCAGAAACTGGGATAGAAGAGAACTTATAAGTGACCAGGTAGGGAAGGAAAAGGACCAGGCACAGGTGGGGCAGGCAGAAAGAGAAGCTAGAAGGCCGGTCCCTCCTTTCCTTTTACTCGGTTGCACCAGCAAGGATAGAGAAGATTGTCTTGTTCCTATGCCCCGTGGGGTGACCCCGCTCCTGCCTACCCTCTCTACCCTCACCCCTTTCTCCTATTCATCCAGAAGAGGCTAGATCATTATTTTTTTTTTTAAAAAAAAAGGGGGGGGTGTGGGACAAGTCACAAGAGGTCTGATGGCTGGGTGGATATTCCCACCTCCTTTGAGTGGAGGGGGTTCAGCTCATCTCTGTGCGAGTCTTTGATGTGTTTCGGCTGCAGTGGGCAGAACTAGGATCTTCTCCCATCATCTCCGGAGCCACTGATGTTGAGGATGAAAAATGTCTCCTCTCCCTTCTTAGGGTCTCCATCTGAGCCTAAGAACCAAACTGACATAAGACAGGTCAACAGCAAAGCTACGAGTTTAGTATCTTTTTTGACATGTACAGTGGAAACATAAAGACCCCCAAACAGGACTAGAACAGAAAGCTTAGGGGACCCATTGATAGATACACATCTGAGCAAAGAATAACTCATGAATCGGGCAGCACTCGGAACCAGAGAGCTCCGCTCTACGACTGTGGGCTGTGAATTTTAGGGACAGGAAAGGAGGCAAAATGCAGGGAAGAGCTTGGTTGGTGACAGCTATGTTCACCTCATTTGGAGAGGGTCTGGGCCGTGGCTGCCTGTCCTTGTCTGACATTGGGCGGCTTGTTTCACTCTAAGTTAGGTTTGTCGCTCATGGGCTAAGTTAGCTTGTGATTTGTCACACAGGAACTTGAGGTCCAGAGACAGCCTCAAGGCAAATTTAACAACTTTTAGGCAAAGAAAGAAAATTTGTGAATAAAGGACAAGGCAGAGGTGGTTGAGGTGGGGGGCACCAAATTGTGGGGAAGAATCAAGGAACTTGATGTGGGGCGGGGGACCTGGTGGAAATTCAGTGTGTCTGTACAAACCCACTGCCGTGCTGACTTCCAGCCTCAGAGGGTAAGGAAGGATCTTCTTCTCTTCCTGGTTCAGAAAGGGCACCTTTCTGATGGGAAAACTTTTGACATGTTTTTAGGCAAAAGGGGAAGATCAAAGAACCCCTCCTGCATCTGCTCTCTCTCAAGTGCCTCCAGCTCCAAATGATCCATATTGATGGTCCTCGGCTTCACAATAGTTCCCTGACGATTTCTCGACTTTAATGGCAATGTGGAAGTGTACCCATGCCACCATCTGATTTCCCACTTCGAGTGCAGTAGTCCGTAATTACACAAGACACTTGGTACTTGGCTATGAGCGGTTTAGTGTGAGGTGGTTGTGCCCAGCTGTAGGCTAGTGTAAACGCTCTCACATTAGCCCCTGGAGGTAGGCGAGGCTCAGAGAGGGTGGCCACTGGCTGAGTATGAACGTACTTTCCACCTACAATGAGTTTTCCAGGATGTGGTCCCTTCCTAAGCCAAGGATCATCTGTGCCAATGTGGCATATTCTGGGATGGCCTGCACTAAAGTCCCTCACTGACCAGCTCATGGGCGGCTAACTAACAATCTTCCAAGGGTGTGGCCCTAAAGCAGTGGCACCTCATGATAAGCCCCGAGAGCAGCGGCTGAGATGCAGACACCAAGAACTTGACTGAAGGGAGAAGTCAGACCTGAGGTTGAAACCAAGGCAGCAGCGTAAGCACAAGGCCATTCTGTTGTGGCTCACCCAAGCTCAAGGCTTCGAGGGGAGGTGGATAGATCTGCCCTCAGTAAAGGAGCAGCACAGAACAGGAAAGGCCAACAATTCTAGGCTACTGATCAGGTTTGGATTTGGAATGTCCCCCATCTCTGCCCTGGGTTCGATTCTCAGCACCGCATTAAAAAAAAAAAAAAAAAAAGAGAGATAAATAAAGGTAATGTGTCCATCCACAACTAAAAAATATTTTTTTTAAAAAAAAAGTCTTCATAGAAATAATAATGCAAAAAAAAAAGAAAAACAGAGGGTCTTTGGGGGCATTGCTCAGATGCAAAGGTGCTTCAGCAGTACATGCGAGGAGCCCCCTTAGCAAGTGACACAGGACTGTTTCTCGCAGTAGATTTCCATTTAATATTCCCGATCAGTACCAGCTACTGTGCCACAGGCATCCATGGGTTATTCCTCACCACCTTGTCTTTTTATTCAAAGCCGCATAATGAGTGGGAAAAGCAGAACATAAAATTCTTCCATCGCTCCCTGGGGCAATGACTGTGCATTTGTGTCGGTGTTTTATGACGGCAAGACAGGCCCTTCAGTAATTCCTGTTCTCTCTTTAAAGGAATCTTAAAGTCTAATATGCATTTACCAGAATTTCAGTGAAAATTTGAGACCAAAAGCCTGTTCATCTTTCTGGACAGGACGTAATGACACGTGGGTAGGTAGCCCACACTTGGAGCAGTGATGGCTTTCAGGGCAGACCCTCTTCCTCAGCCAAGAGTCCCTGGTTTCTGAATGAGGTAGGAATGGAATGGTGATCGGGCAGAGAGGGCCTGAGTTTCATCAGCCTTTCCCATTTACATGTCAATTAAAGGGGAATTTAGAGTAGAGGACAAAAATGTTTTTTTCTTAGGTTTTATGAGAAGTGCAAAATAGCTACTGGTATTCTTTTTTCTTTTTCTTTTCATAAGGTCATCATAGAAATTAGGTGTTGCTCTACCAAGAACCATTAAAACTTCTGAACAAAAGAAGGGAAGAAGGAAAGAAAGACCACCCAAAGGTTTGGTTCCCTCTGGTTCCTCTTCCACTCCCCCTCCTCCCTAGACGAAGCTCTCTTTGGTAGGGTGCCTGGGCAGGTTGGTGTCTGTCCCTCTGGAAGGGGGTGTGGGGGGAGCCTGGGGCTCTGAAGGAGAGGCTCTGAGTGCCAGGGGTCCCTGCCACAGTAGTGGCGGGTGCACTCCCTGCCCTGGGTCCTCAGCCCATCTTTACGTGAAGGAGTTAGTTGAGAATCTCTTTCCCTCCGAGTGTTCTGGGATCACACTGTCTCTCCCATTTATGCAGCTAGTGGCTTTTACACACACACACACACACACACACACACACACACACACACACTCTGCCCTGACACGCTTCCTATGAAGAGGAGAGAGAGGACCTGATTTATCTTGGCATTAGAACCACAAGGGGCTGGCCGTCTGTGGTCGCAGCCTGCAGCTGCTGGGTCTCTCTGGCCCCTCGGATCCCCAGCCCTGACTGCGGAGCCGGCGTGACTCAGGCATTTCTGCGGCACTCTCTTCTGGCTGCAGGCCGCTGCTGCAGTCCTCGGAAGCAATAAACACTTGTAACTGGTTGTAAGGCACATGGGCCACTACCTCTGCAGGAGCCAGCCACCTCCCCGCTTATGTAAATGAGCTCATTGCCAGGCTAATTACTCTACAAGGAATTGAATAAACCAGTCTTAAAAAAAAAATTTACTGGCATGGAGGAAGGGCCAGGCTCCCTTGCCCTCTCAGGTTGCACCATTTGTAAAGGGTAGCCTTGGAGCTGGATGAAACTTTGGCAGCTAACACTCCCCCCCACCAACCTCCCCCAACATACCCATTTTACAGATGAGAAAACAGAAGCTCCGAGTGACAATGTGACTTCCTTGCTCCAGACCTACTCCTGGCTAGGCTAGAAGCCAAGATGGCTGGATTCTCACTTTCTTTTTCTTTTCTTTCTCTTGGTTCACGTTTATGGGTACAAGTTGATGTTCAATACACAGAGACCTGGTGCATCGGCCCATCAATCATATGCATCATCTCATGCATTTTTCATTTCTTTGTGATGAGAACATTCAGAAACCTCTCTTCCAATGATTCTGAGGTCTGTGCTTTCATTGTGCTGTGAGTCTGCATAGCAAATGTGTCCTGCGCCTGGGATGTGGTCCCTGAGGGAGGACAGGAGGATGAAGGACAAAGGCTTGCAGAAATGGTGACCAAGCGAGGCTTCTGCACAGTGACCGTGCGTTGACATCCATGGCTCCCGGGGTGCAATTCCTGCAGTGCTGTAGACACATTCTGAAGCGACCTATCTGCAGGCTTTTAGCTGCCTTATGACTGGCTAATTAGCATTCGCGTCTCAGTTTCCATAGATCTAGAATATTCTCACGGAAGTATTGAAAATAATTTTTAAAAAATAATTTGTATAGAAACTCGGGCACACAGAGATGATGAATATCGGTTTCTTCCCCTTCATTCTTTGTAACTTTCCTGCCCCTCCCTTCATTCAGAAAGAGATGGGTGATAGACTAGTGAAGTATTTTTTTTTTCTACTATAGAAAAGTTAAAAAAAATTGCGTGGGCATGTATCCGAGACCTTGTGGGGTTCCCCAGAACTGCTGCTGACATGTAGGACAGACTTCTGTTTGTGCCCCAACTCCCTAAGCTGGTAAGCTGAATTCCTAACCCCAAGGTAGAGGTGTTAGAGAATGAAGTTTCAGGGAGGTGACTGGGGTGGTAAGGGTGGAGCCTTTAGGAATGGGACCAGTGACCTTGTAAAAGACAGTCTGCGGAGCTCTCTAGTCTTCTTTCTGTCGTGTGAGGATACAAGGAAGGAGAAGGCAGCCATCTGCAACCTGGAAGAAAGCCCTCACCAGAACCCAGCCATGCTGGCCCCCTGATCTTGGACTTCCAGTATCCAGAACTGTAAGAAATAAGTTTCTTAGACCAAGTCACTCAGCCTTTGGTGTTCTGCTACAGCAGCTCAAATTGACTAGGACACTTTCCATGCCAAAACGCAGCACTGCTATCTATGAAATCAAGAGGATTTATGAACTCCCACACATTGCGAGGTGTCTTTATCTGGAATTACCATCAGCATCATCAATGTAAACATTATCATAAAGAACATTTGTTAAATCCCTAGCTGTACCTGGATATAGACAGAGAACCATACAGAAATATTAGAATTGTTGCCCAAAATATCCTGAAGAGACATAGTTGGTGTCTTAGTCCTTTTCTGTCACTATAACAGAATTCCTGAGTTTGGATCATTTATAAAGAAAAGAAGTGTATTTAGCTCATGGTTCCAGAGGCTGGGAAATTTCTTATTAGAGAGTGGTATCTGGCAATGGCATCGTGCTAGGTCCCTGTACCTAGAGAATCTGTGTGACATGGGGGGGTCCCGGGCTTGCTTTATAATAATTTGCTTCTACAAGAACTAACCCACTCTGTAGGAAAAGATCTTAATCCAGTCACAAGGGCAGAGTCCACATGACCCGACCTCAGGTAGTTTGCTACAGCAATGGAGAACGGGCTGACGGTTGGTCTTCAGCTTGTCAACTCTCGACATCACTCCCAAGGACTTTCATTTTCTCGACCTAGGGGCTGATCTTTGGATCTTATCAATGTTTAAACTGGAAGTGGGAAGGCTTCAATTTCAGATAATTTTGAATCAGATGATTCAGCCCCAGCAGGTCCCCAGAATTTAAATGAAATTATGAAACTATGATCTTTCTGCCCTCCATCCCCCCATCGTGGTTGCTTTCTTTGCCAAATGCAGGGTGTGCACGTGGGGGTGGCACATGCCTGTGGGATGGGAGGTGGAAGGGATTTGGGGAGCGAGTCCTTGGATTCTGCATGGGACTCTTCCAAAGACCAGCCCACCCAGTGAGTCCTCACCACCAGCCAAGGCGCGGGTGTATTCTCCCAGTCCACGCAGAGGCTGCCCAGCCCCGCCTGACCCACCTGCTCTCACCCTGGCCGGACCAGGCATCCACTCCTGAGATGGGAACGCCCTGAGGAGGGTCCACCTCCTCCGGACAGCACTTCCTCGAGTCTTCTTTGCCTTCACTCTTCTTCCTAGATCCACAGGAAACGAGGGCTTTCCTTTCTTTCTTTTTGTGTTGTTACCTCTGGAATAAAGAGTTCTCACATCCGTTATCCTGCCTGGAAACAGACCCGCCTTCCATCTTTACTCTAAAGACATAAAATCGTCTCTGTGTCTCGGAGGAAGGTGGAGACACTCCACATCTGGCTCCCCCCACCCGGCCCTCCTCAGGCACCAGTGACTCCTCTTGGTGGTCTGTGCTTCGGGCTCTGACATCACCTGCTGCATTTCTTGCTGAGATGAGTCACTGAAGTTGAACGCCTGGAGGTGTTGTGGGGCAGGTCGCTCAGAAAACACACCAAGTCCCAGTTTTGTCTAAATTAAAGAGTTTATTTAGCCGGCCGGGGACTGCCCCCCACGGGACCCACAACTGCCTCTGCACGGAGCAGCCCTGAGCCTGAGCATTTCAGGATATTTTAAGACAAAAACCACATCCGGGTTGATGCAGCTGCAAGCAAGCAGGTCCAGAAGCTGGACTGGGGGGTTAACGGGACAATGCAGTGGGCACACTGGTGTTTCCCACAGGACTTTCCAGGTTGGCATAGCAGCAAGCCAGCAGAAAGGAAGTGGGTCAAATGACCCCAGGTGAGTACAAGTTAGACAATGGTTACTAACGTATGGACAGTCAATCTCTGATACATTGCCCAAGAAATATGGAAAGTGAAGAGAACGACTTTACATTGTGTAAGAATTGCTATTTTGTGTTGCCAAGTGTGTTATAGTAGGTAACTATGAATGGGCCCAGAGGTGGGGCTTTCCCATGGGAGAAGCATTTCTTACATGATATGGAGTCTGTCTGGTCATTGCCCATACAGCCTGGCCCATAACAGAGGCAGGGACGGGGTTCTGGAACGTTCCAGGCTGAGAGAGTGACGGCTGCCTGCAGCACGCACCTCGTTCTTGCTCCTCACCACGCTCAGGCTGAGGATGCCGTGGACCACGCAGGCCACAGCATTCCACAAAAAGTGGATTGAAGCCAAGTCCAGGAAATAGACCACCAAAATGATCATCTTCAAAAGTGCTTCTCTGTAGTTCAGTGTGGAAGGATGGGTAAGAAACAACAGGATCACTGTGACCAGTCACACAGGCTTTGGTAGTTCCTATGTCGGTTGTGTATATGGTCTAGATTATTTAGATTTTATTTCATATTATAGGTAATCTTTTTTTACCTACATAGAATTATGTTTGAGAAAATTCTGTCTGGGCTTGGTGACGCACACCTGTAATCCCAGCGACTTTGAGGGCTGAGGCAGGAGGCTCTTGAGTTCAAATCCAGCCCAGCAAAAGTGAGATGCTAGGCCACTCGTGGAGACCCTGTCTCTAAATAAAACACACAAAAAATAGGGCTGGGGATGTGGTTCAGTGGCTGAGTGCCCCTGAGTCCAATCCCTGGTACTCCCTCCTCACCCCCAAAAAAGAAAAGAAGACTCTATATTATTTTTAAGAAAGATGCCAGAACCAATCTGGTAGGCACAAATGACATGTGGTTATTATCCTGTCACTGGTGGAAGCAAATAGCTCTAAGCAGGAATTGCTCTTGGTGGATGCAGGCAGATAATAATAGCTCCCGCATATTTAGCCACTTAACCACCTGCCAGGTACTATACTGAGTACTTTAATATAGTACCTTGGATACCCACAAAACATTGCCAGGTTGGTAGGTTTTTATCACCACTTTACATTTAAGGGATCCAGCTAGAGGCTAAATAATTCATACATTCAATAAATATTTATGGAGCATTTGCTGTCTGCAGCAACAGGACTGGACGCTTAGTCTCGACGAGGAAGACAAACTGATAATCTAATGGGATTGTTAACATCATTTCTTCCCATTTTAAGCTTTGTGCTCCCTGAAAAATAAACAGCAGCCATCGAAACACAGACCAAAATGTCAGCAATAGTATTGATAAATCCTGTTTGGATCCTTCACCCCTGGTCACTGCCGCGCTGGACAAGGTCGGGCCTGCCGGCCTGCCTGCCTCTCTCCCTTCAGGGATATGCCCTTCTCCTGGGGCACAGAGAGTCCAGGATGCTGCTCCTGCCAGCAAAACAGCATCAGAAAGGAGGAATCGGCAGAGTAAAGCCACATGTGCCCTGTTCCTTCTCCCAAATGTTCCACATGAAGAATCACCGTGTGAGAAGGCATGTAGAGGGAGGCACGGGGTGGTCCCAGTAGACGCACCTGCACTGGAAACAGGAGGTCAGAGGAAAAGATCCCCCGAGCAAAACCTAGTGTGGGAGACAGATTTTTTTTAAAAAAAATATATGTAATTGCATTTCATTTATTCAGATTTTTATTTGCTCTGTGAAACAGATGCAAGGGTGCTACAAGAGGGTGTAATAAGAGAACTTTCCATGACTTTCCAAGGAAGCAACATGAATGTAAGGGAGTTAGCTAGGTAAAAAGCAGGAAAGTGCCCCAGGTGGAAGGGAATGCATGTGCCAAGGTCCTGGGGCAGGAAGTAATGTGTAGCATGTGGAGCCAAAGGGGGGGGGTGCAGCACAAGGAAAGAGGGACAGTGTTAGAAGAGACGGCAGAAATGGACAAGGCACATCAAATAGGGCCTTGTGGGATGTGAAGGGCTTTGAATTTTATATTAAGGGCCATGGAAAGTCATTACAATGTTAGAAGCAGAAAACTGACGTCGTCCGAGTGGTGAGCACACCTCCACCTCCACCTGAGGGGCAGAGCTTCAGGTTTCCTTTGCAGCCAGGTGTTAATGCTTGTACCATCCAATTGTTCTTACCAAACTCACAAGGGAGCTGAGTGCTCGGAGGATTTTCAGTGTCATGATAGAGTGGTGTCCTAAGTGGATGAAAGTATGTCCTGGAACTTGCGTGGATTCGTTTTCATTTAATAGACTGGCCTTCGAGCTGCTGTTTCATTTATTCATGACTTTCCTTTTTAAACTTTAATTCAGCCAAGCACGCGAGACGCCAAAGCATATTATGCTTCCCAGCCCGGGATGCAGCCATTCTGCTAACAACATGCAATCCATCAACCTCCCGCACACACGAGGCCTCTGGGCCTGAGCCTTGGCCACCGCTCTCCCGACTTCTCGTGCAAATGTTTCCTCCAGGCAAAAGTGCCCTCCTCTGGGGAATTGCCTGGGCACGTAGCCGGGCCTCTTTTTTTAAAAAGATGAAATTCAAAAATGTGGGTAATGCCGACAGGATTCTTCCCCACCTGGAAAAACCCATCAGTGGATAATCGTCTGGTCTTCATGGAACACAACTGGATGCCGTGGGCAATTTGGAGGCGGAGTGTACATTGTAAGTTTTGCCTTGATCTTGTTCCATTCTTGCTCAGGGAGAAAACAGGGGTGCCCTCACAGGTGACCCAGAGCGCAGGGTGTGTGTGGCACTTGAAAAATGAATTCCCGTGTTCCAATACAGCAGGGGCTCAGAGGAGGGGGCCACCGCGTGGTCAACAGACGGTCCCCGAGGGGCCTGGTGCGGTGAGCTGGATTTGATGAACAGGAAGGTGGCAGGAGCCTGTGGGGGGAGCCAGCTTTCCAATGAGAGGGATGGCAGGCGGGGGGCTCAGAAGAGCCAAGGCTTGGGCGGGAATGTGGTCACTTGAACAAGGAGCAGAGAGTAAATGGTAAGGGGCTTCTTTTTTCCTTTTTTTTCTTTCAATTATATTTTCATGTATGAACATAGGAAGTGATGTCCGATTCATTCCACTGTCTTTTCCGTTCCCATCCGCCTTCCTTCCCTCCATTGCCCCTGTCCCATCAGGTGAACCTCCACTCCTTCCTCCCTGCTACCTATTGGGAGTCCACATCTGCATATCAGAGAGGATACTTGGCCTTTGGGTTTGGGGGATTGGCTTATTTCACTTAGCATGATAGTCTCCAGTCCCATCCATTTACTGGCTAATGCCATAATTTCATTCTTCTTTAAGGCTGAGTAATATGCCATTGTGTGTATATACCACATGTTCTTTATCCATTCATCTGTTGAAGGGCACCTAGGTTGGCTCCATAGCTTAGCTATTGTGAATTGAGCTACTATGAATATTGATGTGGGTGTGTCACTATAGTACGCTGTTTTTAAGTCCTTGGGGCATATACCGAGGAGTGGGAAAACTGGGCCTGTTCCAAGTTTTCTGAGGAATCTCCATACTGCTTTCCAGAGTGGTTGCGCCAATCAGCAGTCCCACCAGCAACATATGAGTGTACCTTTTTCCCCACATGGTAAGGGGTCTTCTGGCCAGATTACAGAAGACTGTCTATCTCAGGATATGACTAGACTAATCAGCAAATCAGCTTTACTTGCAGGGTTGTTAAAGTGGAAGAGGATTTAAAGATGGTGACGGCAAATCTCACTTTTTAAAATCAGAAAACTAAAACCCAAGATGTTTTAGTTTATAATTTGTTGATCATTTATATTCCATCTGCTTCCCAAAAGCTTTTATATGATACTGGGGGGGGGGGTTAACTAACCAGGGACATTTTACCACTGAGCCACATCCCCAGTACTACTTTTTTTATTTTTTATTTGGAGACAAGTTCTCACTAAGTTGCTCAGGACCTTACTAATTGCTGAGGCTAGCCTCAAGCTTGCAATCCTCCTGCCTCAGCCTCCCAAGTTGCTGAGATTGCAGTCGTGCACCTGAGCGCCTGGCTCCCAAAAGCTTTTGAGATAATTTCCAGTTATCACACTCCAGGACTTTGAGTACCGTACTCCAGGCAGAAAGATGCTTTCACAATAAGCTCAGAACCTCATCAAATGTGGAGTACGGTTGTAAATGCCAGTTGTTGACTTGATCTAAAGCTTTTAATATGTGGTTTTTGGGTTTTTTTCACCTTTAAGTTAGCTGCAAAAAAAAAAAAAAAAAAAAGAGAGAGAGAGAGATCTTCCACCAAAGCACACTCTAGTGCTTCTCTTACTCATGATGAGTCACGAAGCTACCGTGAGCGAGCTCCTGGGCTGGGAATTACTAGACGCTCTTGGCATTGGCTGACCTAGGAAAGCCACCCACCACAGCCACATTGCTCCTTCCTGATGCCTGCCAGTCATCCCCAGGGTTCCATCCTTTGCTGCCTACTCTTCCAAGCCTACTCCCCCACGCTTCCTGTTGAGTCAGTACTCTCCAGTGACTTTCTGCAGACTTATCAGAGTAGGCTTCGGTGCACTCGCTGTGGCTCTGACTCAGACGTCATTCAACGTAGCCCAATCACTAAGCTCAAGTGGATAACTTGATAATTTGGGGCAAGTGTACAACCATCATTCTGACCCATATTTTTGTCACCCCAATAAGGTCCCTTCCCAGCCCCTCCTCAGTTTATCTTCCTTCCACCCAAGGCGACGGGGATTCCGATTCTAACCCCCACAGCCTCATTCTGATGGCTCTCACCTGGGGATGGAAGCGTAGCACCGAGAGCTGGACTCTTCTTCTACCATTCAGTGTCACGTTTCTGAGACCTGTCCGTGATGCTGTAGGTATCAGTAGTTTCTTCTTTTTATTGTTGAGTAGTGGTCGACATAGAAAATACACCACCCTTTGTTGATTTTCCTGTTGATGCATATTTACATGGTGCCGTTTCATGGACACCTCTACCATTTCCTTTGAATGAAGACGTGGGGGTGAGTTTCTTGTTCATAGATGATATTGTGTATATTCATTGTGTATATTGATATTGTGTATATTCTTGTTCATAGGTGATATTGTGATATTCCATATATATTTATATACACATACGTGTGTGTGTGTGTACATATATATATGGCAGTTTTTAGAAACTGACAATTTTCCGAAATGGCTCTACTAATACGGGTCTCATTAGGAAAATGGAACCCTCTCAGGGGCTCACTGTTGTCATCAAACTTTATATTGCCAGCCTCTTTAATTTCAGCCATTTCAAACGTGTTAGTTTTCAAAGTTTGAAAAGTGCTGGTTTTCACTGACTTTTGCCTGATGCTTCGTGGTGCTCGATGATCGACACCTGCTCACATGCTTCATAGACTTCAAACGTCTTTATCTGTGGGTCGTTTCTTCCTTGGTCATTTTTATGCTGGGTTTACTGTCTTTTGATTTGTAGGAATTCTTTATGTATTCTTAACACAAGAACTTTGACTTATACGTGTATTTCACCATTTCTCTTCATTTTTTGGCTTGTCATTTGACTATCTTGAAACTGTCTTTTTAAAATATTTTTAATTGTAGATGGACACCATGCCTTTGTTTTATTCACTTATTTTTATGTGGTGCTGAGGATTGGACCCGGTGCGTCACGTGGGCTAGGCAAGCGCTCTACCACTGAGCCACAACCCCAGCCTGACATTGTCTTTCAACAAGCATAACTTTCCAAACTTTGATGAAGTTTGTCAATTATTTTCCTCTTAGACTTAGTGCTTTCTGTATCCTAGTGGTAATCTCTACTCCTCCAAGATCATAAAGACATTCTTCTATGTTCTCTGTTAAAAAACTTTATAACTTTAATTTTTACTTTTAGGTCTAGGAGCCATGTTAAATTAACTTTTATACATGCCTGTGAGGGATGGGTCATGGTAATTCATATGGTTATTTAGTCCTGGTACCATTTACTGAAATTCATTTACCCACTTAATTTCTACGTCTTTGACAAAATTCAATTGGTGGTAGTAAGCTTTGGAATCTGGTAAATATGTCCTCTGAGGGATTCTTCTTCGAGACGGTTCTGGCTAGTCTAAATTCTCTGCATTTCTATATGCATTTTGAATTCAGCTTACAGAAGCTTTTCCATAAAAACCAGTCTAGTGGACCTTTAATTGCAATAGCATTGCATCTATAAATCACTTTGATAAAAACTGACACCTTAGCAATCTGAGCTTTCTGGGCAATGATTCTGATATATCTCTCCATTTATTCATTACATCTTCTTTAATGTCTCTCAGCAGTATTTTGTACTTACACATCTTTGTCTTATTCCCAGACAGTGGGGGAATTTTTTGATGCTATTGGAAATTGTTTTTTAAGTTTCATTTTCCAACTTTCCTTACTAATATACAGAACTAATAACAGACTTTACAGTACCAAGGTATCTCCCTCCACATCAGTAAATTTGCTTACTAGTTCAAGTAGTTCATGGATTAGTCTGGATTTCCCAGCGCACAGGCAGGCCAACTCCACGTTGAGGGGGTTTTAGTCCCTGTTCAGCCTTGTCCCCTCTGCTTTTCAAGGGGAACTCCCCCCTGGCGAGACCTCTCAGTACAATATTGAATAGAGTCAGTGAGAATGAAGGTGATTTCTCCAGATCTTAGAGGAAAGCATTAAGCATCTCACCATCACTAAAAATGGTATCAACTGTGGGTTTTTAATAGATATTCATTTGTCTTTCTTTCTTTTTTTTTTTTTTTTGTACTGGGAATTTAACACGGGGGCACTCAACCATTGAGCCATATCCCCAGCATTTTTTTATATTTTATTTAGAGACAGTATCTCACTGAGTTGCTTAGGGCCTCATTAAGTTGCTGAGACTGGCTGATGGCCTTGAACTCACAATCTTCCTGCCTCAGCCTTCCAAGACACTGGGACTATAGGGGTGAACCACCACACCTGGCTTAATAGATATTTTTTATTGGATTAGTTAAATTTCCTTCTCTTCCCTGTTGGTAAGAATTTTAACCATGGACAGCTGCTGGATTTTATCAACTGATTTGCATACATTGGCATGATAGTATGTTAGTGCAATAAAGTACATTGATTGACTTACAAATTAAACCAAATTTCATTCCTGAGATTAAACCCCATATGCTATTAGGTATATTGTGTGTGTATGTGTGTGTGTGTGTGTGTGTGTGTGTGTGTGTGTGTATTATTGCTGAATTTGACTTACTAAAATTTTATTTTTAATATTTATATTTAACTATATTCATGAGAGATACTGGCCTATACTTCTCTTGTAGTTTCTTTGTCAGGTTTTGGTATCACGATTGTGCTGCCCTCATAAAATGTTTTGGGAAATGCTCTCTCTTCTTCTAGCCTCCGAGGTAGTTCATGTACAATTGTTGGCACTGTATTGTTGAATGTTTGTTTTGTTTTGTTTTTATAATCCATCAGGAAACACATTGGGACCTGACATTTCTCTGTGAAGTTTTTAATTACATTATTTTATTTACTAGACAGAGAATGATTTAGATTTTCTATTTCTTTTTGAGTAAGTTTCAGAAAGTTAGTTATGTAAAGAAATTTTACATTTTACTCTGTTACTGAATTTATTGATATTAGTTCATAACAGCTTCTTTTTTTATTATCCTGTGCCCATAGAATTTGTAGTACTGTTCTTTTGCTGTTGATGTTGTTACTGACATTACTATCTTGTGTTTTCTCTCTTTTTTCCTAGTCTAGGGGCTCATACATTTTACTAAAATTTCCAAGTAATCAACTTTTGCTTTATTGATTTTTTAAAAGTTGTTTGCCAATTTTACATTTCACTAACTTCTTTTCTTCCTCTTTTTCCTTTGGGTGAACTTATGGTGTATATATATATATATACATATATATATATATGTATATATATATATATATTTTTTTTTTTTGTATATTTACTTTCAACTCATATGTCTGCGTTACAGTTTGGATCTTAAATGTCGCTCAAGGCTCTCATGCTACAGGCCTGGTCACCAGCCTGGATGCTTGGAAGGTGGTGAAACCTTTAAGAGGCGGAGCCTAGTGGGAGGTAGTTAGGTCCCTGGGGGTGTGGCCTTGAAGGAGATATTGGAACTCCAGCTCTTTCTCTCTCTTTCTTTCTCTTTTCTCCACCCCGTGCTCCCCACCATGATGTTGTGTCTCCTCAGGCCCAGAGCGACAGAGCCAGCTGACCATTGCCTGATACCTCTGAATGTGTGAGCCAAAACAAACTTTCCCTTCTTTCAAATCATTTACCTCAGATAATTTGTCACAGTAACAGACTGTTAACCATCTTCGTATTCTTATATGTTATTAATGAACTCTCTTTCCTCAAAGCCTTGAGATACCAGGATTATCTCTTAATGTTATCCAAAAGTCCCTGTAAATGAGGATGCCTGTCCTTTTTACTTGCTCTGAGTACCTGTGCAATCTCCTAAGGGCAATATTGGTTAATAATTACATTAAAAGGAAGGGAGGTTAAAACTCAGTTGTATTTTAAAACACCGAGACCATGATTGGGTTGCTGCTTGCTCTGCGGTGTCCTCCTAGCAAAGGGCCCACTTCCTGCCTGCAGATCTGTGGAGCTCGCAGTACTTGCCAGTTGTTCCAGCATTTCCCGGGCAGGGCTGGGAGTGAGTCCCATGACTCTCCGCCTGTGTGATGTGTTTAGGCCCCATGGACCAGCACCCTGACTTGCCTCAACCATGACTGCAGTTTTAGTCAGGCTTTTCATCACTGTGACCAAAAGACCTGGCAAGAACAACATAGAGGGGGGACAGTTTATCTGGGGCTCATGGTTTCACAGGCCTCAGTCCAGAGTTTCTGTCTATGAAGGAACAGTGAGTCCATTGCCCTGGGCCCAAAGTGAGGCCAAACATCAGGGCAGAAGCAGCTCAGGACAGGGCCACAGGAAGCAGACAGACAGAGAGCTCCACTTACCAGGGACAAAATATAATCCCCAAAGGCATGTCCCTAGTGACCCCCCTCTCCAACCACACCCTACCTGCCTACAGTACCACCCAGTTAATTCACACCAGTGCATTAATCTGCTGACTAGATTTCAGCACTCACAAACTAATCATTTCACCTCTGAAAATTCTTGCATGTCTCACACCTGAACTTTTGGGGGACACCTCATATCCAAATCATGACAGCACCTAATCAGCGCAGATCTACACCTCATAAATACTCCCACTCTCTACGCACACTCCTGTTTTCTTCTGGTTTCAGCATGGTTATTGAGGACGTGACGTACCTCCCCTGTCAAGTTCCAGCACTTGGAGCCACGGCTCCTATTTGCACTAGAGAAGAGCTTTCTCACACGCCCCATGGGCCTGCTGACTGTGTCCTGGTCACGGGCACTTTCTGCAGCTGGGGATCCCAGACACATTCCGACACCGTTGCTCAGTTGTCATCTCTGTGAAATGCATTATTGATGAGTGTCTCCATCCCTGAGTTTTAAATATTTGGAAAGCATCTAGAATGCATGAAGACAGGCTAAGCAAATAAGAGCGTGTCCCACGGCTCCCAGTCCTGGGCTGGATGGGCTGGGAGGAATGTTTGCTTTCACTTATTTGGCTTCCAGAGTTCTGCTTTCTTTATGAAGTAATCTTGGCATTTCTGTTTATGTGGCAAATAATTTACTGATGAGGACATGCAAGGTGATGTGAAGAGCAGATTTGTAGAGGGTTTTGCTATGCGGCTTTGAAGAAGAAAAGAAAGAGGCTGATCGGAACCCAGGAACACTCTTTTGATTTGGAAAGAATGACAGCAGATCCAACACATGTACAAGAAGGGATGCTATGGTCGGGGTGGAACTTTCCAGGATGTTTGGATGTGGTTCAATGCACCATCCTCAAGAGTGGGGCGAGGGCCACACCCAGGGTGCCAGCGTTTGGGAACTGGAGGCGTGTGCACAGGAAGCTGCTGTGGGAGAGGAAGATGTGGCTGGTGTCCTGAGATCAGCTTCCTCTTCAGCTTGGTGAGAGCAGAGGTGAGGCAGGACCTACCCACCCTCGACACCAGCACGCGGTCAGGGGCTGCTCAGTTAAGTTTGCTGTTTGCTCCTTGGATTCTTGGAGTGAGACAGCTCCTAGCACAAAGTCTTGCTGCATCCCAGAACCTACTTCCTATTCTCTGCTCTTTTCTGCTGAGCTCTTCTAAAAGAGTATCTCTCGGGAGCTGGGGATGTGGCTCAAGAGGTAGCGCGCTCGCCTGACATGCGTGGGGCGCTGGGTTCCATCCTCAGCACCACATACAAATAAAATCAAGATGTTGTGTCCACTGAAAACTAAAAAATAAATATTAAAAAATTCTTTAAAAAAAAAAAAAGAGTATCTCTCCAGCTGGGCGCAGTGACCCAGGCCTATAATCCCAGCAGCTGGGGGAAAGGGGAGCTGAGGCAGGAGAATCGCCAGTTCAAAGCCAGCCTCAGCAACAGTGAGGCGCTAAGCAACTCAGTGAGACCCTGATTCTGAATAAAATACAAAATAGGGCTGGGATGTGGCTCACTGGTTAGGTGCCCCTGAGTTCAATCCCAGTACCCTACCACCACCACCACCACCACTCCTGGCAAAACAAGAGTATCTTTCCGTGTCCCTACGAGCTGTAAGCCAACCCCATATTACCCTGCCCCTGTTTTCGGCTCCCATTACCATCTCATCCCGGCAGGAGCTTCTCTATAGACCACCTGCCCTTGAATTAGCATCAGTGTTCTGGCAGCTGATGCCTGAGCCTTAGTCTAGCCTCAGACAGTACCCATTTGCACACAGTGTGGGAATGATAATGAACTGCCCATCGGCTGAGACTGTGGCCAGAAAAGACACAGGACAGTGCCGAGCTGGGCAGGCCCAAGGTGGCACAGCTTTGCAAGGATATAATCAGTGTTGTTGAGCACCTGTGCTTCCAGCAGTCTATCAGTTTGGGCCAATTTGTAAATATTTTAGAGTTTGGGGGCCACAGGGTCTCTGTCACTGCTAATCAACCCTGCCATGGTGGAGAGAAAGCAGCCACACACAAAATACAACAAATGGACTTGACCGTGTTCCCGTGAAACTTTATTTACCAACACAGGTGTCGGCTCAGACACGGTGTCAATGCATGTTCGAGCTTTGCTGCCTTGACCTCCTATGAAACAGGATGATAAGGCCCACTGCCCAGATTGGCCAAGGGACTGACGTGTGAGACCTTCTGCACAACACTGTGGCACATGGGACATGTACAGGTGGTAGTTGTCACAACCAATTGTCCTGGTGACATGATTGTTGTCATTGCCAGGCCCAGAAGAAGCCACTCCACCAACTTCTCTACTGGCTGGAGCATCTGCCTCCTCCTACTTCAGGAGTCCGGTGCCCTCCCTTTCTGGCCAGCTCTGATCTCAGGCCAGATAATGTCTTGGTTAAAAAACAGCCAGAAATACGCCCTCCTTGGACAGTATCAGGAAGCCTGGCGAGGCAGCGAGACGCCCTCAGGGGGCTGTAAAGACTCTGACACTCCATCTGCTCATTGGTGATACACTTACTGACCGTCTGGATTCCTAGAATCTGGAGCCCCCAGCCTGAGCTGGTCCCCACTGTTCCCTAGAGAGTTGGCCTCGCTGGACTTACAAGAGTGTTCCCTAAGTTTCTGTGCACTCCTGTCTTTCACTGAGCTGTGCATACCTAGATTTCCTGAGGTGGTCTGGGCCAAGGCTGGCCTGTGTGGACCCACCGCCTGGAGGTGCCGTCTACTGTCCTCAGGAGGGCTCACAGGCTGCCTAGTGGGACTCTCTTCCCTCAACCTCACTGCTGCTGTGGCCCAAACCTCTCCCCCTCGCCTCCATTTTCCCACTTGGACAGAAGGCCTGCTACCTTGAGCCTGAGGGTTTTGTGTGTAGGCCACACCGGCACAGAAGCTTGACGAGATGCCCAAATGCAGTCACCAACTCATGGCACTAAGGGACCAGTCTCTTGACCCCACCCCCGGGGCCCAGAGGGAAGGTTGGGGGTGCTCATTCCTTGGGACATTCTTCTTCAACTCTTCCTCAGGAGGAGCCGGGAGGAAGCCAAACAGGATTTCCTGGAAGGTAACGATGCCAAAAATAGAATCCACAACCACCCCTTTAACTAGCCATCGGGGATCAAACCCAGGGGTTCTCAACCACTGAGCCACATCCCTGGCCCTTTTTATTTTTGATTTTGAGACGGGGTCTCACTCAGTCACTCAGGGCCTCACTAAGTTGCTGAGGCTGGCTTTGAACCTGTGATCCTCGTCTGCGCCATGATGCCCAGCAATTACCCTTCAGCCAACTCGTGCTCACAGAAGGAAGCTGCTGCAGGCAGTGAGAGGCTAACTCTCCATATGAAGGAGGTTCTCAGCTGGGAAAGGTTTTCGTCACAAAGACAACTTCTGGGATACTCATGTGGCTCCTCCTCTAGGTCTCATGGAAAATGGGCTCAGTCTTCCTTTCCAGGACCAAAGCCTCAGTTTCACGGGGTTACAAATGTGTAGTTGGTACTCATAGGGTCCTGGATGATGATGATCGCAATCACAGGAATGTGTACCTAAAAACTAGATTTTTAATAGACTCCTTTGCACTAAAACATTTCATTCTCCAACTCCAGGATTCCCTGATAACAAACCTGCCTGGCAAGACAAATCCTAATCAGAGGAGCGGACTGCACCAAGGGATGACCCCCAGAGGATGAGGTTGAGATGGGAACCTCCGAGGGAAGGAGGCTCCCTCCACAGACTGGGCACCCCTGATCCCCTCACTTCCACGCCCGTCAGACTCTGCCTTCCCGTTACCGTCACCCCAGAAGCACAGCCCACCTGGTCTCAGCGCAGCCACGTGACTGGTCACAAGCAGCAGTGGCTATTGCTGTGGCTGCGTGTAGGGGGGTGACATGACAAGGCCAGACACAGGTCCCCTCCTGTGGAGCTCAGAGCACAAGCGAGAGAGAGAACACAAGCAAGACATCCTGCAACCGGGGCTGGTGACAGAGATGGACTTCACCACCAGAACCCGCTTCAGAGAAACACAACGTGGTGAAATGTGAAAAAGAAGAATTCTTAACCAGGCCCTCCCTTCTCCAGAGACGATCACTGTCAATGACTGGCATATGTCCCTCCTCTCAAGATACACCTGTGTAAGGCTTGAGCTTTTCCAGTTCTCTTTTTTCCATTTCCAAATTTTAATCGACACATGATGACCGTACAGATTTTTGAAGGATACATGTAGACATCATGTAACGACCAAATCAGGGTGATTCCATTTCCTCAAAGATTTATCTTTTTTTGCATGTAAGAACATGCAAAAATCCTCTTTTCTGGCTATACTATTGTTAAGGAGGGTGTACTGACCCTATTCCTCTAACTGTGGCTTGCTCTGACCACCCTCTCCTCATGCTGTGTGGGGTCTAGAAGAACTGGTCTCTTAGAAGTAGAAAGTTTCTGGTGATTACCAGAATGAGGGGGTGGGGTCGGGGAGGGGAAGTAGATAGAGATTGGTCCACAAGTTAAAAATTACCCTAGAAAATGGAGAATATCACGCTAAATACAATAAGTCAAACTCAGAAACTCAGAGGTCAAATGTTCTCTAACATGCAGAAGCTAGAGTAAAATAGAGGGAAGGAGAGGAAAAAATAAAGATAAAAAGAAGATCAGTAACATACAAGAAGGAGATCAAGAGGTAGAGTGGAGGGATGGGTAAGGGAAGCAATGCAGAATGGATTCTCGAAAATCATGATACGTGTATGTATAAACACATGACAGAGAACCTCACCTTTATGCATAAGTAGAAAGAACCAATCAAATATAAATTAATACATGAGCAAAAGGAGATCTAACAGAGTAGAGGAAGGTGAGTAGGAGAGGAGAAGGAGGAGGGAAACTGATCAGGGATCATGAACTCAAATCAAATTCCATGCATGAATGAGTTTGTCAGGATGAACCCAAATACTATGTGTAATTATAAAGCTTTAATTTAAAAATTACCTTAGATAGGAGAAATAAATTCTGGTGTTTTTGCACACTATAGTAAGTATAGTTAACAAACTTGTGTTATATATACTTGTGTGTTTAGTTTGTTTTCATGGGTTGCGGGGGTCCCCACTACATAATATTCCCTAGAGGCTTTTTACTAAGTGTACGTTGGGAATCTGGCCACAGTGGAGCACACCTGAAATCCCAGCAACTTAGGAGGCTGAGCACGAGAATCACAAGATCAAGGACAGCCTCAGCAACTTAGCAAGACCTTGTCTCAAAATAATAAAAAATTTAAAAAAGGTCTGGGGATGTAGCTCGGCGGTTCAATTTCCAGTACCAAATATATATATATATATGTATGAGAGAGTGTGTCAGGTGCAAAATTCAAAGTATTTAACAATCTGCATAGCGCATAGTCCAATCGGTGTGCAGGAACAGGTTCTTATAAACATAGCAGAAACTAACTTCCTTCTAGATGAGGCAGTATGACACAACAGTGACATCTACAACTTTGAAGTCAGAGATCTTTTAGGTCTTCATTTGAAAAATTTAAAAAATTGTTTCATAACTTACATATCACAACTTCTTTCCACCTCATAATCTGCATCTGGACCTAATGTTCTAAGACACACACACACACACACACACACACACACACGTATTATATCTTTAAAAGATTACAAACTTCCTGTAATGTTTAGTACAAAGCACTTTCCTTGGAGATAGAGTCGGAGCTTTCCTCACGTGAGTCTCAGCCACAGTGTCCAGAGCAGATATCCAGGTCACACATATTCCAAGAATGGGCATTCTAATTCATCCAGCCAGCTTCACATTCATGTCCATGACACCGTGTCAGTTCAGTTATTTTCCACTCTGAGTGACGCATTGGAAGTCTGAGTGAGAGCTACTCTTTGCTCTCAAGGAAGCCAGTCTAGGGGACAGACAGATGTACACCAGGAGGCCTTCAGTACATGGATGAGGGGACCCGATTCAGCCCACGAGGATGCTTGTATTGCACTATGAGACATGAGGTGAGAAGTTTTAGCAAAATATAGATGTTACGGAGTGGAAGACAATGTGGTTTTAGAGACACTAAGCTCTTGAAGACAAAATAAGAACACCAGTGTCTTAAAAACCATTTTATGCTGAGCAGAACTCAGTTTGGCAACACCACATATTCTGGTCTCTGAAATATTATTCTTTTCTTAAAGAGAAAAATGATCTGGTGTTTAATGTGTCACTTCTAGGAAGAGAGCCAGGGTTTAATTTACCTTTTCATTGAGATTTATATCCTCCCTCTGATGTCTCAAGGCAAAAAAAAAAACCATTGGGCAGTGGTTCACTCCATCATTAACACTCAGATACTAAAGTTCTGCCCACCATAATTGCACCTGAAAGTGATGGAAGAGGTATTTTGATCCCGACAGTTTATTTATGAGAATCTCTTCCAGGAATTATTTAGAGGTGAAAGGGAATGAAATATTGGTTGACACACTTTTCAAATTACAGCACAGAGAACTGAGCACAGTGCCGAATTATATCAATAGACAGAATCGATCAATGAGTCAATCTTTGATTCATTCACCCAACAATTTATTCAATCAATAGTGTTTGTTAAATTCAGGAACAGTAAATCAATGAGGGAGTGATCGAGCATATCTTATTTGCCAAGATTGTGCTGAGCTCTGGGGGCAATGCAGGGACTCAATGGAAGAATCCTTGCTACGAGAAATTTACAACTAAAACGAGAGAACAATTAATGATTAATTCATGGAAGCAACGATAGATTGAGTGGGGAGAAGGTTTTACAGAAGAAGCCGTATGTGACAGACCTTAGATGACAACTGGAACTTGACCGGGACAGCTGTGATTGTATAGGTGAGGGCCATGTCACCCAACGTGGGGACAGAACTGAGCAGAGGGAGTGACTGGGGAGCAAGGCCACTGGACTAGGCCAGGTGACGTCCTGGAGGAAGAGAGATCAATGGTGGTGGAATGTCAACGGATGGCCTTGAACATCAGCCGGAGCAGCTTCCACACGAGGCAGGGGACGAATAATCTACCTGCGTCCTTCCCTATAGAAATGGCATCCAACTGCACGTGTTTCAGGTGGATCTGAGAAAAAGAGGCAAGAACATGTTAGGCCAGCACCAGGAAGTGTCAGCAAGCTGGGCGAGTGGAGGGAGGTGGAGGGCGAAATCGGGACCATTGGGAAGGGACAGGATGGCTACAGCTATTTTAAAAGAAAAATAAGATTGTGTCATAGGAAGTTTTAGGTTATTAAATCTTAGTTATTTGCCAAATGGCATTGATACTAACAGGCAGGGTGGGGAGGAAGAGCTGAGATCTGTGGGGAAGAAAGGCAGTGGGGAGTCGGGAGACATGGGGACAGCAGCCCATAGGTTCTTGGAGGTGAGAACTGGGTCTCAGGTAAGACAAATGACTTGGGGTGTCAGCCTTTCACCGAGGGCCTGCTACAGCCCGGTGTCCCACAGGCCACCTGCTGAGGCGACCCGACGGCTGCAGGTGCCCCTAGAGACGCAACTTGGGTATCTTGGAATCAGTGGAGTAGTGACGGCAGCTGAAGTCATTACCCACAGGAAAAGAACCAAGAGCCCCTTCAGGAGATCGAGGAGCAGTCAGCGCAGCCCTTCAAGATCCGAGAGTGAAATGTACCTGGAGCTCAGGTGGGTAGAGCTCCAGAGAGCCAGGGCAAGAGGCGTGGGAGGCACGGGAACCCGGAGCACCCGATAGTGTCAGGTTCAGCTGACGGTGCAAGGTGACTGGGAGCCGAGAACAGGCTACGTGAATTATAACGTGCCAGCAGCGTCCTCCCCAAGAGCTGCTTTAATAGATTATTAGGACTGGAACCCCCAGGTGCCAGGGGTGACAGTTCAAGAACCAGACAGAGGAGAGACACGCGTGTTCTGCAATGTAAAGCATGACACCAGGTGTAGACGAACCTGGGAGCCCAGAGGCTCCCCCAATTCACATATTGAAACCTAGTCACCAAGGCAGTAGTGCTGAGCAGTGGGGCCTATGGGAGATGATTAGGTCATGTGAGTGGCCCTAGCGTCCTGCAAAAGAGACTCAAGACTCAGGGGAGCTTGTTTGCCCCATCCACCACGTGAGGAGCAGCAGAAAGGCAGCGTCTATGAGGAACCACCTTCCCAGACACGGAATCTGTCTGCATCTTGACCTGGGGCTTCCCAGATGCTTGGACTGTGGGCACTTGTAGGCCACCAGCCACCCAGCTGAAGGTGTCTTGTCTTAATAATCTAGGGTGGTACTCAGAGTCTGCACATGCAGGCTCCAGAATCTGAAACCAATAGCAGGAATTCTAAAACCTGAACAAGCATGGCTTAGCTGTTTTCAGGATAGTTCCAGGGCTCCAACAAATGTGTCTGATGATCTGGACCAAAACAACCTCACCAAAGAGGTCAGAGCAATTTTCACGACATGAGTCCCTGCTTATCTGGTGTGACCAACTGTTTGTTTTCGACAGCGGCTGCTGGAGTGGTGTGAAAGCCTGCACTTGAAATCAACCCACGCAGCTCCACTGAAAGTCTTTAATTAAGGCTAACAAAGTGGCTTCATCCAAAGACCAACTCTCAGCGGAGGCTGCCGAGCAGGTGGGAGTAAGAAAGACTGAGAATCTTCAGGAAAGTGCAGTTTCCACCAGCAACTTTTGCCTTGAGCATTCCAGGGGCTGTGGTAGCAGGGAGCCTGCCATCTCCCATCTTCTGTTAAATGATATCTAGATGCATTAGAACCAAGACACTAAAATCTTTATCCTTTACATGTAATTTTAGTTGAGGCACATGCAGAAAAAAACTATGCTACAAATGCAAAACAGTCTAAAGATAGGGAAGGGCCAGGGCCAAGGAAAGAAGAGAAATTATAGAAGAGAAATTGAGGAGGTATCAGGAGTGACGGGGGTCGGGTGGAGTAGAGAGACAGACAGGAGGAAGAGGGCACACAGACCTAGACACAGGACAGAGACGGAGAGAAATGGAAGTTTCTCTCCCTTTCCAACTTTTTCTCCCTGACCTCGTCTTCTTTTATTTTTTCTTTTCTGTTCTCACTGGATTTGGCAGTCTGGAATCTACAGGGCATGTACCAAAATGTCTGCCAGTGATTCAGAGATTTGAAGACCTTCTTAAGTCTCAGACGACACCAAACTTACATGCCAGCTGCATTAAGGATTCCTCTCGTCAGTGACTAAAATCAGCTTGAATCTTAAACATCTAAAACTTGTACTTTTCGTAGATAGCAGAGAAGCTAGAAATTTCACCATATCTATGGTCCCTTATGCAACATGAGCTTTTTTTTCAAAGCCAGTCCAGATTCTCCCTTTAAATTTCAGTCTTGGTCCTTGAAAATCCCTGGGCTCCCACATCCATCTAGCAGCTCTGTGCAATATTTATTTAACCTTCAAGCCTAGGACTGTGCAGTAAATGGGCAACTTCTAACCATACTAAAAGCTTACAGCACTCATTGATGACCCTTTTAGTTTTTAATTCAGTGTCACAAAAGCAATTCAAGCCAGGGAATGCAACAAATTTAAAACTACGGCTTGTCTTGCTATCTCAATATAAATTATTTATACTCTTTCATCCTGGCGACAGCGAGAAGGAGCAGCAAATGAATCAGCACTTTTCTTTGCAAAGCTGTGCTGAGAATACAAAGCATCCGTACTGCAGGGGTGAGAAAGAAAGGTATAGATTCTTTACCATGATGCTTACTTTAAAGCCACAGATTGATCTACCCATTTCTGGTACTACCTTTTAAAATGACCAGACCACAGTCCAGGAATAGAATCCTGATTAGCTAGCGGTATGTGCGAGGCAGCTCAACTCTTCCATTGCTTCAAGAAACAAAGTGATTCCCCTGTGAGGCATCGGATCAAGAAGTTCCCCAAGGGTGTCCTCTCCCCTGGTGGTGCCATCTGCATGTCCTGTGGGGCTTTGCCTCTTGTGCAAATGCTTACCATCTCTACGATCTAGTCTCCTTATCCATATGTTATTTACCAAGGTAAATGAGGATAGTAGAATGCAGGGAAAACTAAAAAATGTCCAGCAGGCTTCAGAAGAAATGAAGTATTTATTATGGATGGTTGGAGTCTGGCTTATTTGCATAGGAGAACCTTACTCTGGGGGCTATAATAATTTTTAACAAGTTTTCTGGGTTCCCAAATATGAATTTCTTTTGAATCCTGTAGGGATCAATCTGGAAGTCCTGAGGGATGTTCCCTAGTATTGGCAGGACAAAGTAGAAAGTTCACCTTAGCCTAATAGGAGTCTAAGGACATAGATCTCATAGAGGCAAGAAAGTCCTTGCTTTAGAAGTCATAATTGTTTGGACCTTCTCATAATATTTGGAGTCTTTGTATTATGTAAAATCAGTTGGTGAGCATGAAGCTGCTGTTGGGATTCATTGTGTGTCTGATAGCATTTACTCAAGAATTCTTTCCATGACTCATTCAATCTGTATCACAGATACTTCTGGGAGGATGCAAAGAAGTTCAAGGAGACCTGGCCCCACGTAATGTGGAAAGATGCTTAGAGAGGGGATTATGAACCACTGTGCCATGAAGCTCTGAGCACAGGCCCAGTGAGGGGCAGGGGAGGGCTGTCACTTGATTTTTAAAGTGTTGTATCATTTTCTTTCCAGTTCTCAAAATAATAAAGTTCTTTATTTAAAAAACTTGAAAAATACAGAATGACATACACACACACACACACACACACACACATACACACACACAAAAGGTTAAAGACCATTTCTACCTCGTGACAACACCTCATTTATTGGAAATCTTTTTTTTCCCAATGTAGTTGTATATGGAGGCTTAAGTCTGAAGCCAGAGACCAGGAGACATACCCTTTCATTCTGTATGCAGCAGATGGAGTCCAGCCCCGGGAACTGGGAGCCTGGGAGACCAGGACATTAAGAACAATCTGCTCTGTACCTTTTAGGCCAGACATTTAACCAGTTTGTCCTCAGTCTCCTCTCCTCTTCATTCAAGGGAGTGGATGAGCTCTCTATGGTCGCTGCCATTTCTCTGAGATTAAAATTCCTACTAATAGGAATTTTAGATTGGTCCAAAAGATGAAGGTTGGTCCACTTCAATGTCAAAGCCACATTGTCCAGGTACAATGGAACTTATCATTCCATAATCCATACGCCAGACACTTGAAGTGCACAGACACTCTGCATAAGAGACGACAGACTGTGCTTTATTTAACAGTTTCTCCAGAACTTCAAGATTCTCTGTAAATAGCAACCTGGGGAAAGTGCTGCTTAATATAGAAATGAACTACTTTGATGTATAGACGGGTTAACTCCTAACCAGGGCTCCTCTGAACTGCACTGTGAACAAAAGCCACTGTTGCAAGCGCAGTCTCTCCCTGCCTCTCTCTGACAAACTCCCCCCCACCCCACCCACTGCAGTATTTTTTGCTGCCTGCCATTAGCATTCGGTCTCCACCCTTCTGCAGGCTGGCCGCTCACACACCGCTAGGGCCACTTTGAAATTTCAGTTTGTTAAGGGGAATTGACTTTGACCTAGAAGGTGATAGACCACTGGAGGTTTTAGCTAATAGCATGTATCACCCCATGTCTTGTTCTTGCAGATGGTAAGTAATGAAAGCAAGGGTGAATGTCCATGACCAAATTCCTGTTGGTCTTTCTTTCAGCCCCTGGGGCTATGAGGACCCACAGAAGGCTACGGGTTTGTAAGACAAGGGATCATGTCCCAGGCCTGCATCTGGCCTTTAGCTTTGGGTTCCTACAAGCTTATGCTTTATGATCCATAAGTCCCCTTTATTTTCAGTACTTACAAAGCAGAATTCATGAAAGAGACTTGGATGTCAATAAGCCTGGATCTGAGCAGCAGGAAGCCATGTGAATATACGCTATTTGACCAGGCACTGAGTTTCTTGGGAAACAGTGGTCTAATCTGGCTGCCTGTAATTTAGTCGTCTACCCAGTGGATCCCAGCGGCTGCGGAAAAGCGCCTGAGGAGGTTTTCCAGTTACAAACGCAGATGGTGTCTCTCTGAGCTCAGCTGAATCTGGAGACCCCGGAGGGGGACTCTGATCTTCCGCAGAAACATGATTTTTGACAATTAATTTCTCCAAAAAATGCAAGTGTTTTTTTCCCCCTCAGTCTAATGGGATTTCCTGTCGTTTACAATCCTTGCTTTGAAGGATAGCCCACTTTCTAAGTATGCAGTTATAGGTCTAATTTATTATGCCAGTATTAATCTGATCGTCTCTCTAACAATTTTTTAAAAGGTACTCAGATGCTTTTTAGGGCCTTTTGAATATGTATGATTTAAAGGGTAATTATGTTAATCCAGGCCAATGGGTCGCCTCCCCACATTTGATTGACAATATGGGAGCCTAACTGGAGATGGGCTATTGGATTAGTTCTTTGTGCAGAAATAAGGAAAGGAGACAGAGAAGATGTGCTGTGGCCTGACACATTAGAAGCTACATGTGAGGGGCCTTCTGTGAAGACCCATCCAGCTGTCTTCCTGCAGAGCTTGGAGAGCCCCTGTCCTACATGTGGTGAGCTGGCGCCCCCTACAGGGGGAACCCAGGCCTGCTTTACATGGGTCAGTTCAACTCTAAACCCAAGCCACCTCCACTCCGCACTCCTCTGACTCAGAGATGATTTCACTACTGTGCAGCTCATATTTTTCTTCCCTGTTTCTGACCATCCTAAGTGAAGGTAATGAAACTTGTCCAGTGACAGGCTGCCGTTCTCAGGCGATCGATATCTCCGGGCAGAATTAGGCTAATGGACTTGAACAAATCAATTGGCTCCATCATGGTGAAACACAGCATCATCCCCAGCCTGCTGGTAAAGTTCTCCTCCTGGAAAGTCTGTCTGCAGGCAGTACCGAGTGCCCTCGGGGCTTGAGGCATGTAGCGTCAATGGCCCTGAAGACATTTCACAGGGAAGACCCCCGGGGACTTCCACAGTCCTCAAGGGTTTGCAGTAGCAAACTCACATCCATCTTCTGCTTCAGGCAGGGCCTGGGGTACCTGCTTCAGGTGAAGCTCAGCTGCCCACCCAAGCCTGTGATAAGTCGTGAGAGGATGTGCGGCTGTAGAGATTCCTAGCATTTCTGGAGAGAGGGGCAACTCTGTATTGCTTAGAAGCTTTGAGAATGCAGAGGTTAAGGGGACATGCTGACCATGTAGTCCTCTGTTGAAAGAGAGAATTTCAGTGACCAGAAGAGAGAGTAGGAGAGTGGAACATGGGGCCAGGGCAGAGGTGAGGTACCAGAAGCTCAGAGACCCGCTGACTGGGCTGCTAGATCAACCAGGACACCAGGGACTGTGCAGAATCAAGGACGAGAACCCACCTTCATTTTTAGAGCAGTTTTACATTTAGAGCAAAATCGAACAGAAGGTTTGGAGATTTGACTGCAGTCCCTTGCCCTACATACACAGGACAACTGAAGGATCTACACTGACACATTGTTGCCACCCAAAATTCATGCTCACATTAAGGTTTGCTCTTGGTGTATGTTCTGTGTGTTTGGACAAACAGCAGGACCTCTGTCCACCACTGCAGGATCACATGGTAGCTTCACTGTCCTAAAAATCCTCTGGGTTCTGCCTGTTCATCCCTCCTCCCTCCTGACCCCATAACTGCTGTTCTTTTTACTGTCTCCCTAGTTGTGCCTTTTCCAGACTCTCATTTGGTTGAAAGGACCACCTGTCACCTTTTCAGAGTGACTTCTTTCACTCCATCTCCTTCTGTCTTTTTATGGCTTGATAGCTGCGGCAGCGGCAATACCGGGGACTGAGCCCAGGGGCTCTCTACCACTGAGCCTCAGCACCAGTTTTTGTTTTTTGTTTTTTTCTTTTTTTCAGACAGACCTCACTATATTGCCCAGGCTGGCCTTAAACTTGCAATCCTCCTGCTTTAACCTCTCTAGCTGCTGAGATTATAGCTCCTTTCTTTCTAGTACCAGATAATACTGCATTGTCAGGAAGTACGGCAGCGTGCTTATTCAGCTACTGAAGGACATTTGGCTGCTCCAAGCTCTGGCAATTATGAATAAAGCTGCTATCCACACCCAGGTGCAGGTCTCTGTGTGGACTCCTTGGAGACCCGGCTTCACTTGACTCCCAGCTGAGTTCCCTCTGCATGGTCACGTGGATTTCCTCCTACATCAGTCTCCCTGTGGAATCCCATGAATTACAATTTCTCTCTCTGCTGGCTCAATGGCGTCTCAGGATCAATAGCTGTCAAGGGGGAAAAGAAAAAAATTCAACCATCCTTGCTGGATCCTTTATTTTACACAAATGAAAACCAGCCTAAAGAGGTTGGCTTGCCCAAGGGGCAGAGCCTGTAGCCAGACCTCTGACTCCACAGCTGAGGCCTGTCCCCATACCCTGCTGTGACCCAGCCTTTGAGAATGGGGTCACAGTGCCTTCTTCTTTGGGGCTTTCCATATACACTAGAGTTACCATGTGGGATGGAGCCAGTGAGTTCCATGGAGCTGGGCGGGGGGGAAGGGCTAGCCCCCCAGGACCTACGTTGCTGGTGGAAATTCTCCAGGTTACACTTTTCCTGAATGATCCTGTAGAGGAGCCTCATTTTGTTAATCTGGAGGCAGACAGGACAAAGACCTGGATTCCTGGTTCATGACTGGGGAATCTGAAAGTGACCCAGCAGATCCAAGGCCAGTCTTCCACCTGTGTTGCACAGGGCAACACCGCTCCTTCCTGAAGGTGCAGAGAGCTCACACCCTGTCCTCTCGGCATGATCCCTAAAGGTGGGCATTTCTATAGAGGAGCCACAGCTCTATAAGGGCCCTACCTGTCCCCCGTCTGCCTGGCTAAGTAGAGAAACGTGTGGCCTAAGATGCTATTCAAGAACCCTACCCATGATACTGAGAGAATTTGTGTCTGGGTCTTTCTTCATTGGAATATAAAACCCCAAACCACAAAACAGTGTCTTAGTCCATTTTCCATTGCTATAATAGACCACCACTGAGACTAGGTGGTTAATTTTATAAAAGGAAGTTTATTTGGACTGACAGTTCTGTAGAACAGGAAGGTGCAGGCATCTGCTTGCCTTCTGCTGAGGGTCGAAAGCTGTTCCATGCAGGGTGGGAAAGCAGAAAAGGAAGCAGGTGTATGCAAATGAGTGGCAGGGGACAAATAAACTGACCCACTTGATAGATGTTTAATGTGTTCTGGCAGGAGCTACATTAATCCCCCCGTAAGTGTGCCCACCCCATGACCTAATCGCTTCCTGCAGGTCCCACCACCTCTCAGTATCACTCATGACATTGGTACTCAGCATTCAAGATGGATTTTGGAGGAAACAAGCCATGACAAAAGTCTACCAGTAAATATTTGCTAAATGGCATGCATGTGTAATGCAGAAACAGCTCAAGTGCTGACTGCCAGAGATTGAAACTGAAATGCAATTCTTTTACAAGTTTGCTTCTGCCAGCTCTGCCTTTTTCCGAATGGGCTATTATAGCTATCTCATCTGGAATGTTTAACCTATTTCAATAAGTAGCTTGACTGTGCTAGGCCCTCAGGCTGTCATCCTGGAAAGCCAGTGTGTAGATCTCATGATAAACAGGGAGGGAAACCACTTAAGGCATTAGTAGATTCCTGGAAGAAAATATTTAGCATGAAGACTTGGTAAAAAAAAATAATAATAATAATCATAGGATGATGCTCAGTGTCTGTACCGCCAATTTAGATAAATAAAAAGGTATTGGCAAGCGTGATGATATGGAAAGGTTTCTCCCGGCTACCTCCCATCATGGACTCTTAATTCGAAAGGACGGGAAGTGGTAGATGAGGAGAAAGCACTAAGAGAGGTAATGAAGCGGGAGGCCAGAAAGTAGGAAGAGAGGGCGGTAGAGTTATAACAGTTGCAGGAGTGAGTCAGCTGTTTGCTTGAACAATCTCATCGATGCTGTTGCAGTAGAAGCCTAATTCTCAGCACAGCCGGACTCGGCACACTTCGTAGGCGTGTGTGTGTGTGTGTGTGCGCGCGCGTGCTCGCATTCATGCTTGCACAGATGAGCACATGTGTGCAAAGGTATCAGGAGAATTGCAGCAGCAATCAATGAACTTATTGTATTAAAAGTTTAATCCTCACAATGACTCATCTCTTCCAAAAGAAGCTTCTCTTTATGATCGATAGGTAGCCTGCTCCTGTCAGCTAATACACATCTTGTCCACAGGGGGAGAAGGTAAAGAGATGTTGTCTGAGGAAGGATGTAACAATAGCTCTTTCGTGATTACAGGCAGAGAGAGTCAGGAATAGGCTCTCAGCCAGGCAGAGGCAGCAGAAGGAAAACACAAATCCCGGAGCACTGCTCACCAGAAGGCCTGTCACTCCACACTCTGCTGCTGGCCGCCTCTATGACCTAGAGCAAGTTATTTCACCTTTGCCAGCCTCAGTTTCCTCATCTAAGAAGTAAAGAGTTATACCGCCCCATTTTACCCCTCCAGACACATGATCTTAGCAGCCATGGTGCATTTCCTCTAAAAAATTTTGACTAGTTTTCTAATAGAATATGATAACTACATAATCAGTTATAGCATTCACTCACCATTTGTTCCTACACCAATTTATCATATACCAGACCCGGCAATGACACCCCATTGCAGCCTCCTTGAAAGCAAGCTCACTTCTGTATTTCCTACTACCTAATACACTGTCACTGTTCCATAATATCAGTTGGGTTGAGTTGAATGGTGTCCTTCAGTCAAGGTCAAAGTTTAGACATTCTATATTACTGCAATGATATCTTGTATTAGAAATAGCACAGGTCACCGAATATGGTAGCACTCACCTGTAATCCCAGCGCCTTGGGAAACTAAGGCAGGAGAATCGGGAGTTCAAAGCCAGCCTCAGCAACAGCGAGTTACTAAGAAACTCAGAGAGACCCTGTCTCTAAATAAAATCCAAAATAAGGCTGGGGCTGGGGCTCAGTGGTCCAGTGCCAGTATAAAAAATAAAGAAAGAAAGAAAGAAAGAGCGAGCACAGGTCAGCCAGGTGTGGTGGCACACACCTATCCACATGCCTATAATCCCAGCTACTCAGGAGGTGGGGCAGGAGGAGGAGGTAGGAGGATCACAAGTTTGATGTCAGCTGGGCAGTTATTGAGACCCTGTCTCAAAATAAAATAAAAGGGCTAAAGATGTAGAGCACTTGCCTAGACTGCGTGAGACTCTCAGTTTTAATCCCCAGCATCACTAAAAAAAATTGCCGCAGTCTGGCTGGGCACAAAATCACGAGCCACTCACAGCCTTGTAGATTCAAACAGCAATTCTTTATTCCCCAACTCACACCGGCACTCTACACACGTTCTAGGGAAATCCACGTTCTGAATCCCAGGAGCACTCAACGCGCCTGGGGCAGCAGGATACCCCTATTCCCAGCAGGGTACACCTTAAACCTGGAACCGCCCTAAACCCAAGGAGCAGGATACTCCCTAAAACCTGATCTGCCCTAAACCGATCCGCCCTGGTCCTTGAGCAAGGTCACCTTACTCAAACATACATGCAATGTCACTGCAAATGACCTGGATCCAAAGGCAAGCCCATTCATTCCTACTTGGCAATGGCCCTCAGCAAAAAATAATAAGAAGAAAAATGGCACAGATTTGGAGCCAGACAGGCCAGAGTTCAAACCCCAACTTTGTCAATAACCAGCCTGGACAGGTTACTTAGCTCCTGTGGTGTCCAGGAAGAGAAGCCAGATCCCAGGGTTCGGCTCCTCAGCTTCCTGTCTATTCTAGGGATAAGCCTCTCTGTGTGGATCACGCTGTTCACCTCAGAGCTCACAGGACGGGAAGTCTCATCCTGCACGTGGTAGAGAACGTGCATGGAACCCACGGCCGGCGAATGGCTTGCAGCAGTAAAGCCAGGGAATTGCAACCAGAGCTAGGCCAGAGCTAGGCTGCAGACCGCCCTTCCCAGGCTGGGCCAGAGGTGGCTGAACAACAGCCTGTTTGGTAGGTGGTGGGGCTGAAGCCAGAGGCATTGTCCCGGGTTGACTCTTTCACTAGGGGCCAGTGGGGGTGGGGGGAGTTTTCTTTGGTGGTGCTGGGGATTGAACCCAGGGCCTTGTGCACACTAGGCAAGCACTCTACCCACTGAGCTATGTCCCAGCCCCACTGTGTGGACTTTTTAAAACATAACAATCGTAGCAGTGGGTATTGTGTGTGCATCCTTGGTAACTTCCCGCGGTCTTCATGATAATCAGTCCTGATCTCCCAAGAGTAGAAACGTAGAACTCCACAAGGGGTGTGGTCTAGACCCCTCCTTCTGACACCTCAGATATTCTGGTCCTTGGGGCCTTTCTCCCTAATCACCAGTCTTGGACAGGTTGGTGGAAACCCCCCACATTCCACCTAAACTACATACTGACGACAGACTCAATAAATATACAGGTACCCAATCCACTAACTTTGGGGGAAATAAAGCAGATGGCCTTTGTTTTTATCCATTTTTTTCATAAAATTTTCTTGACAAACTTTGTAACTTGATTTTCATTTTCTTTCAAGGTAAATGTCAGCTAAACCTTCCCCCCACACACACACACACTGTGCACCGACACGTGGTGCTCCTCACTTCCAATGTCCTGTGACAGTTATCCTCAGAGAGGGAGGACTTCCTGGGAGTCACATGCCTCAGGACCCAGCAGAAGAAATAACTGGTTCTGCCTGGAAAGGTCCGGAACCTGTTCCTGAGAAGTGGGTAGAACTTCACTTTCAGCACAAGAACCCTCAGCTCCAGGTCAAGGCTCAACCATCAACAAGACAGAGTGACGGGCCAGGGGAAAGCCCCCATCTCGGTGGGACTCTGGATGCCCCAGACTCTAGCAAAGTCGGCTCTTCTCATTTTTGCTGCCAGTTACCCGACTTCCGGTCATTTCCCTCCCCTGTGTGGCAGCCCTGGAGGGTCAGGAAGCTGAAGTCCTGTCTCCAGGAAGACCCAAGCCCCGGGCCCTGCACAGTTCATCGGAACCCCTTTCCATCACGCAGAGGTCTTCCTGACTCCAGAAATGTCAGGCAGTTCTGGTTTTTATTGACCCGAGGGGACACTGCAAAGGAACCACCCCAGTTTCAGGTCCCCCCGACCACATCCACCACCCCCCTTTGACACAAAATCCTGTACTCTGAAGAGGCAGGACGACATTTCCATTGTCTGCCAGCATCAATCTTTCTGCTTTGAGTGTTTTGAACCTAAAATAAGAATTTATTTAAATTCCAAAGAATTTATTTAAATCCTGGTGCATTTAAATTCTGAAGATGCAGGATTTGAAGGTTATTCATATTTTATATTATAGAGCAAAACCTTGAACCCTATTATAGGTCCAGAGTTGGAGACTTTAAGTGGTATATGAGCATTTATGCTTTCTTTTTCCTTTTTTCCTGGGAGGGGAAAACTAGTCAACATGCTGCAATATTTTCCTGGAGTTCTGGGTCTGTAGTCCTCCCTCAGCTTCTTAAGTAGCATCTTATTTCCTGGCAAAGAATCTTTTTATTAGAAACATTTTTCTATAGTGGCATATCAGTGCTGCTTAAATTTCCTTAAAAGGTTTCAACGTCCATCCTTGTGATACAATTAATGGAATTCCATTTAGTCTTTCTTCCTTATCTACCCCCTCTTTTTTCTTTAAATATCCAGTTCCAATGGATGACTTCCACAGTTTCTAAGGCTTTCTCAAATGCAGGACATCTCATGATGCAAGCAAAAGGTCTCCTTTCCATCCAACGTCCCAAGTCACTTGTATTTGATTAAAAATACTCTGGGAACCTACTTTCTTTCCATTAATAATGGAAATGTTTGCCTCCTAGTTTAATCCTGATGTTGAGTTCCTGATCCCCCCTTCCCCAGGGCCTCAAGATGATGACGTGCTTAGTTTATGAGTGCCCCCCCCCACCAGCTCACCGGGCCAGAGCCCTCCAGTGAAAGAGGCCGCTGTGACATACGATAGAAAACTCTGGCCCAGAAATTAAAGGATCTATCATCTAGTCTCCCAATTGTAGAACTTGCACAAGCTGCAGAACCTCGGAGCCTGAAGGGTCCCTCCACACACATTTTTTTAGTGCTGGGGATTGAACCCAGGGCTCCCCAGCCCTGAATTTCTTCATCTGAGAAAGAGGGATAAAGAGGCATCCTTGGAGGTTGTTAACATTTGAAAAGATGACTCAGCAAAAGTACCTAATGTGATTCTACCACACAGTAGGTGGTCAGAGCCTGGATGGGTGCTATATTTTAGGATTCCTGTCTAGACCACTGCAGTAATTTCCTAACTGATTGGTCTTGAAGCCTCTTTAATCAATCCTGCTTTCCAGTGCCAGGTTAATTCTCTTAAAAGCATCATTTCTGTTACATCACCCTGTTGGCTTAAGAACATACATAAGAAAAATGTGAAAATCCTCAGTCTGCTGCTCAGGGTCCTCTGTGACCTTGTGACTACAGGAGTCTGCCCCCAGCCTCTCCAGCCTTTCCCCCTCCTCTTTCCTCCCTCCCCTGCCCCTCCCCAGCCTCTGGCCCTGCCCTGGACCCTCCTCCCCTAACTCTCCTCCCTTTTCCATCTTGGGAGATTTCACAAACCCCTGCAGCCAGTTCTGTCCCAATGCGGTCCCTTTACTCTCTGTCCCTCTAGCCTCTCCCACATAGACCATAGCACACAGGTATTTTCTGGGGTGTATATGGGTACACTTGGTCCACATATTCAGTAGTGCATATTTTCTATATTTGCATATATTCAATTTATTAATATAAACTTAGTATGACACCTGTAACTCTTTGCTTGCCTTTATTGGTGAATATTCTATCACTTCCAGTGAGTCATAAGCTGTCTGAGAACAAGAGCTATTGACCGTCTACATATACTTCTAAAATATAGGTCCCTACCCTTTATTATGTTTTTGTCACACTGAGGAGGGGGAAATCTCATTGAGTGGGGAGGAAAAAGTGAGGTATTTCACTTCCATCATGGAGGAAAAGGAGAGCGCAGGGTATGCTTGCATTGCTAGTGTTCACACAGTGCTCAGAGTGACCACATGAACGAGCAAATACATGAATGAATGAATGAACGAATAAATGAATGAACAAATGAATGATATAAAATTGGAATAAAAACAAGTTGATACTCTTATTAGCAAACAAATCAGACTTGCATGGTACCATCTGAGGATAGCATAAGGATTCATTCCCTCTCTCCAGAATATCCTCCCCTAGACTTGCCTCCTTTGAACTTGCTCATCCTTCAGGAACTATCAAAAGTTCTGGGTTAGTTCTGTTGTTAAACCTAACTTATGCATAAAATTCTTTCCTTCTTGACATGACATAGTACTTGAATTTCTCCTGGCATCTACTCTCTTCTACCTCAAAGACTACTTACTTGTTTGGAGACAGAATCACATAGTAGTTAAGTAGACTCTGGTCTGGTGCCAGGCTGCCTGAGTTTGTATCCCAATTTGGCACTTACAGGCTGCGTGATCTTGAATGAGTTACTTAACCTTTCTGTGCTCTACTTACTTCACCAGCAAAGTGGAAATGATATTAATACCTATTATGGCGTTCTTGCAAGGAATTAATAATGAGTAAATGTCATTACAAGGAGTTAATGTCATCCTTCAAGCAGGCCTCCTGCACTGTAGCTGTGGATCTGTCAGGCATCATCAGAGGGCTGGAGCCTGGGTCACCTTAGTCTGCAAACTCCCTTCTTCCAGGATCTGAGCTCACTGTACTCTTGGAGGGAGGCAGCAAGTGGCCCCTGTCAATCAAGCTCTGCCCTGGGGAAGGACACTTCAAACCCTGATCCTGGGAGACGGGGCCACATCCCATTTCTGAGCTCCTCAATGTGCCAGTCCTTCTTTACACTTCTCACCTCAATGTGCTCTTCCTCTGCCTCGAATTTCGACCCCTGCCTTTCTTACCTGGTCTGTGTCTGTGAAAGCATATGCAGCAGTCCCCTCCTCGTCCATGGCTTCATTTTCTGTCATTTCAGTTGCCTGTGGTCACCTGCAGTCTAAAAACATGAAATGGAAAATTCCATAAGTCAATGACTCCTAAGTTTTAAATTGCACATCATTCTGAGTAGCATGACGACTCTCATGTCATCCTGCTCCACCCCACCCAGGATGTGGACCAACCCTTCATGCAGTGTATCCACCCTGCGTACACTACCCATCAGTCGGTCACTTAGTCACCATCTGAGTTAGCAGATCAACTGCTTTAGTAACCTCAGTGTTAGTGTTCAACTAACCCTAGTTTAATTAATAATGGGCTAACCTGGCAAGAGTAGTTGACATTGACAATTCAGATATACCAAAAAGAGTTCATAAAATGCTTCCTTTAAGTGAAAAAGTGAAAGTTCATCATAGAAATGTATGTGTAGGGAAAAAAAAAATATGATTAGACGGCTCAGCACTCCGGGAGGTTTTGGGCATCACTGGAGGTCTTGGAAGGTAGAGATTTACACTTTGCTTATGTAATGGCAAAAACACAAACTTCCACTGCCTCACATCTCGTTTCCTATGCTCATCTCACGCCAGCAAAGGTAGAGCATCTTTTTTCTTCTCCGTGGTTGCACTGTATCAAATTATTCCACCGTCATTTGTTCAATCAATCCCATAATGAGGACTAAAAAATGATCTCCAGGCTTTTGTGTCCTTTACAATAGGAACACCACCTGGAAGACCAGCCTCCCTCCCCTATAAGATCACTCTCTGCTGCTTCCCTGAGAATAGGTCTATGGACTATTGGGAGCCCAGGGGCAGGTGAGAAGGACGTGCAGGGCCCCGATGGGAAGAGTCCTGAGCAGGGAGAGCACTTGCAGGCAGGGCGTCAAGAAGGCCAGGCTCTCACCACCTCCCACAGACAACTGTACCCGGACCCGGTGATCACCAGTGCAGGCTGTAAAGCCCTGAAGTTTCCAGAAAAGTCAAAAAGGGTTGATTATGTAGCCGGAGACATGGGGGGCATTTCACCCTTAAATTAAGGCTGAGTTTCCAGCAGTCTGCCAGGTGGGAGAAATCTAAGAAACGTCACCTGCCAACACCACTTCTCCAGACTACACAGTGGACAGCCCTGCAGGCTGGGCTCCTCCTAAGATCCCCTTTGATGCGGTGGACACCGGGGCTTTGATGCACCAGGGTCTTCCCACCTGCAACCGAAAGGGAGCTTACTGGAGGGAATTCGGTGCTGTGCCTTTAACAGGGCGTGGCAGCCCGCCTGCTGCAGTCTCTACCGCAGTAAGCTCAGTGCAGCACAGTCCCAGGCTGTCCCAAGGCCTCCCCAGCACCTGGGCTCAGGGGTGCTGCCCCTTCCAGTGAGCCACTAGCAGAGCCATGAGCTGAGCTTTGGTTTTGCCATGAGCTCCCGGTATCCACACAGTAACCCAGGGGGAAGAACAGCACAAATTCTCCTTTCCTTAAACAGGGCTCCAGGGGTAAAATAATTCATCCAAAGCCAAGTGCTTACGGGGGAACAGGTAATTTCTCAGGCTTCCATCAGAGAGGCTTTCCGAGATACACAGCATTGAGCTTCTATAGAACGTTCTCGCTCAAGCCCTAAATGCAAATGAAGTGCTTTTTAAATTTTTTTCTGTTTTCACACTTCCAAAAGATTTTCTGCTCTGATTTTTCTGTTCTGCAAGGATTTACTTAACCTTGCTGTAGCAAAATCCTCACAAATTTACAGCAATGTGACTCTTGTTGAGATCGGAAGACACATGAGCCTTTTAGAAATGGATTTTTGTTGATGGTCACTGTGAGGCACAGTCCCTGTGAATCCATGTGCCCAGAGGGTTTGCCTGTATCATCTCATCTTCCTTGCATTCTTTGCATAGGATTCCTCCCTCTCCAAGAGTCTGCTGTTACATAAAGACACAGAAAGCATAGCACCAATTAAGTGTCTTTCCTCGCCTCTCTCAACACCTTCCAGTTGTACTCACAAAGACAAGAAGCCCAATTAGGCCATTTAAAATAGCAGGTCTCTATGAGAGTCCCCTGTAGGCTACTGTATATTACTTTACTGCATCTAACACCCTGAGAGAAATGTCCCAAAAAGGAAACAGAGATACTCGTATGTCCCTGTTCCTATTGGATCATAGCTTGTCAAGCTCACTCATCACAGGAAAGCAGACTATTCCAGCTCCTCTGGGATGCTCTAACATATATCTCCCGCCCACTTAATAGGAGAGAAGCAAAGCATCCACTGAAAGGGAAGTGGGCAGAGTCCCACAGACTTTCACTTTATGGGAGCACTTGTCAGCAGAAAATCGACTCCACAGTAGCCAATTACAGCGTCCTTAGAATAGGAGCCAAAAGAATGAGGCGACCTGACACGTTTGCACATATGCACAGTGTTTGCACAAATGTCACGAATGTCTTTTTCTTGAGTTTACTCTTTGGAGGCGCCTGCCACCTTGTGGTCAAATCACGCCACTGCAAAGTACAAGGCAGGGGCTTGCCAATCCTCCTTAGACCCAGAGCTTTCAAAGGTGTGTTGATCTCCTCCTCCTCCAAGCCCACCTGCCCAGGAAGTAGAAGGCATTGTTAGTGTGTTTTTTCAAGTCTGTTGAGGAAATATCATTGACTCCTTCTGACTTTCAGAAAATCCTATTTAGGTTTTTATCTCTGTCATTAAAGAGATGTTGACAAGTCTAACCTTGACAGTTCCAAGTACCTAGGTGAAGGCTGAGCAAGTCAAGGTTATGTCTTACGCCCTTCTAAAAGGGACTGAAAAGAAAATATTGGCAGACTCCCCTAGGCTTCTGTGTAATGTTACACGTTGACAGAAATACACAGGAAGCAAAGAGACTTATGTCTTGGCAGGCACAGTGTTATCCCAGACACACCAGCTGGACAGCTTGCTGAAGGACTGTTCTGCTTTAACTTAGAGGCAATTGTGCATCCGGTCATGTGCTATTAGACAGGATCAATAGTGACAATTAGTGACATGACAAAGGCCATATCCATGCTAAGAATATTAAATTTTTGTTGCAAAAGTAACAAATACCCAAAGTAAAAATCCTGCGGTTTGTTGTCTTTGGAGCTATTTGCCCTGTGTCTCTGGAATCAGTGGGCTCACATTCTTTTCTGCCCCATTCCTCCCCTGCCCCCCCAAAAAAAAATTACCATGGATTTAGGGTGAGGATGCAGGCCGACAGGTAGGAAAGGGACAGGCTGCTGGAAATTCCGTGTCCTGGACCCTGTGAAGATGGTTTCAGACCCATCCTTGCCTTTCACATCCCAGAACCCCAAAGAGGTTGACTCTGCCTTTGTGGAAAGGGAAGTGGAGACTCTGAGTAGGTGCTTCACACAGCTAATGAGAGAAAGAGGTGGGTCTGAGCGACAGACCAGGCAGCTGGCCCTGCTCATGGGTCTCAACAGCCGTACAGTGATGAGCCCCGACACTCATGCGGTAGAAGTCGAAAAGCTCAGACATGCTCAAAAATGCATCTCCTCTCCTCAAAGTACATGTGCGGGAATTCACAAGCTAACCATGGGTGCTTGGCTAACTGGGGGACATGCTGGCTCTCAGGGGTTGGTCAGTGACTCCCTCTGTCCCTGGAAGAGCTGGCCCCAGCTTTGAGATGACGCATGGTTTAGGTGTAAGTTACAGGATGCGGACTTCACTAGTCCTTTTAGGCACCATGACACCCAGAACTGTCCCAGTCAGTGGAAACGCTTGATTTTGAATACTGTGAGACATCCTAGGAGGTATGTGTGTGGTTGGTGGTCAGCAGCCAGAGCTACAGCTATACCCCCAAACCACCCGACACGTCAATCCTTGGACACCGTGTTCACAAACACTGTGCACTGGATCTTGGTCAAAACAGACACCCCAGCCCCGGAGAAGGAGAGCGAGGCCAGCCAGACGGCCAAACCGGGCCCCAGGGTGATGTTCAGTGGGGGTCCCTGACTTTCCCGGTGGCTCTGCTGGTGGGGGGGAAGTGGAAGAAGTGGTCAGCTTCCACAAGCACTTGAACTTCATCTTAAAATGCAGCTCAGGTTAAAGACACCTGGAATCTATTGGCCACTAGACAGGATGACACTGTCGTAGGGCATGAATCAGGTTATCTGAAGGTTGCGATGGACAAGGAAAGACACTCTCCTGCTGACAGAGAGCTCCTGCCAGTTCTGCAGTGATGGAGACAGCCAAGCAGCCAGTGTCCCCAACCACCCCCGCCCCACAGGGCCATGCAGGGGGGAGTGAGGTGGAGGCCGGAGACACACAGACCTTCACCCTCAGGAGTCCTTGGTGGCCACAGCCGGATCCTTTTCCCACTCCTATTTCGCTGCTTCTTCCTGCTGTGGGGTGGAGAGGGAGGACAGCGGAACACGGGGTCTCCAGTCTCTGCAGCTTCCTGGGACCAAGTGAGGAGGGGACCCCGGCATCGGCCTCTGCCCAGGCTCCTCCTGTGCAGCACTAGGTTGGAGGTTAAGGGACTGAAACTGAATCAGGCCAGACTCAGATTCTGGGTGGAGAAGGAGCATGGCACCCCTCCGTGGGTGCTGCTGCTGAGTGGGAGCTTCCACCAGTTGGGGTGTCAGCCGGGGACACCAGAAAGAGCTGACCTGGAGGCCGTAGGTCCCAGATTGGAAAGGAGGGGAGGGGGAGACGCCCTCCACTGGCTAGGAGCACTGCAAGAATGTCCCAAGGGACCGGCCCCCTGGAGCCCACTCCAGAGTAAAGGGCCTTGGATCATGAGCCCGTCCTTGACCTTGGCTTGCTGGCTGGTTTCTCTCTCTCGTGGGCAGCGGGCAGCGTAGTGAGGCCGTCAGACCCCAAGGCGGCGCAACCCGGAATACCGTCAGTGCTCGGTTGCACATGACGGCTTGTATTATTTCTATGTTTCTGTTTTTGTTTTTGTTTTTCACATCTATATTTGAGGAAGTAAAACTGAAAAGGTAGTTTGAGTCCCTTTCACAGGCTTGAGTATTTGGGAATATTCAACTGAGTCTCGAATTTTCTTCTGAGGTTGATATGAAGCCACTGACGGCCTTTGATAGGGACAGTCATTAAAAATATTAACGAGGGACACATGGAATGAAAAGGATGGCATTACAGACAGAAAGATCCATAGGACTTGTTTCTGTGAAGGTCCCGGTGTCTGCTCAAACTTGTACATGTATGGGCACAATTACATTTTTATGGGGATAAAAAGGATTCAAAAACTTCAATGGAAACTTAAAGTAACCTACGAGGACAATAAAGTTTGAAGACCATCAGATAAAATCCCAGAATGGACTGGAGGCGGGGGAAACAGGGGAACGGGATCGAGAAAAATGTTTTGGGGGTAAATTAACAGGACTTGGACACTGATTATTTACAGTCAACAAAGGAATGAGTCAAAGGTAATGAACGTATTTCAGATTTGACTGTCTCATAGTCAGTTGTCCAAAATAGAAAAAAAAAAAAAAAAGGAAAGTGAGTCGGGAACCTATTCAGCTGTGATGATAAGGAAATATTCAAATGGAAACCTTTCATTGTGTGGGTGTCTTAGTCCACTTTCTGTTGCTATAACAAAACACCTGAGATTGGGTAACTTATAAAGCAGCTGGATACTGCAGACGGGTCCATGTGGATGGCAAGGTGTGTGCTGCAGATAGTCTGCAGTCTCAGAAGCGATGACTCGCCAGCAAAGCCAGTTGGCAATAGCACAGAAATCAAAATGGATGCAGAGTGGTCAAAAGGAAGGCAAAAATTCTTTTCCAGGACTTAGAGCTTTACTGTCAGGAGGTAAGTTGCTGCACAGATTTCATGCGGGGAGCCGAATCTGCCAGAAGAATAAATTCCCAGAACCTGACAATGCTTTGCAGGGCCTGGGGAACACCAGACGGAGCCGTTTTGCACCCAGACGCGGGTACTCCAGCTCACTTACACAATCGACAACCGTCCTGATTTATGTCTGCGTCCAACCACTGAATTTGCCTCACTCAGTCCTGCTTGTCTCCCCCAGAAGATGTTCAGCTGCATGTTCCCACTCTTGCTCCAAAAGCCCAAGCTCACTTTCTCTCCGTGGAAAAACTCATCCTGTCTAACTCGACCTGCATTTCCTGATTTGCAGATCTATTCTGCACCTCGACTATGATTTCTTGACTCATGTTACTAGGAAGTTGTTGGTGCTCTCTGGAGTTTCTGTTTGCTCCAGAATTCACCCAAATCCTTCCTCACCTCCCTTCACAGCTGACAGGTGCATGCCTAACCCTGGGTCTGGCTGGATGAAGCCACCTGTGTGCTCTGCATCTAATCCCAGGCAGCAGGACGGGTTGCCAGACTGCAGCAGCTAGGCCGGCACTGGGTCCTAATTTGCATTCTGTTTGAGCACATTCACTGTGCTAACTTCAAAATGCCCCATTTAAGAATCAAAAGAACAAAATTTTTTTTGCAGTCTGCCGCAATTTTTTCCAGGCCAAGCATTCACTGAAAAAAAAAGTACAAGGAAAGACTTTAAATCACCTCCAAGAGGAAGGAAGAGAAATCCTTTGCTTCTCATATCCAAAACACTCGTGTGTCTCTGAAGAGCAGGGTGGGGAAGAGGCTGGTGGGTCCGTGCCTCCCCCTGTCCTCCGCCTCTCATTCTCTCTCCATTGCCCACTACTGGCTACTGCGATAGGAAGCGACTTACTTCCAGATGATTCCTGAAAATAGAACGAAAGAGGCAAAAGACTCATTCCCAGAAACCAGGGATCTCGGGACTCCTCATTCATCTCCATCCTTACCAAGTATCCACCTTCCCTGTGCCCACCCGGGTTGCACAAATTCGCTCTACCATCTGTCTTCACAGGAATCCTTTTTTTCTCAGAGGAGTTTCGTTTGTTTTGAGAATCGTCTGCAGGACAGAAGCCCTGCTCTGTGACAGCTCATTGCATGACCTAAAGCCCTACCTGCCCTGGGTCATGCAGACAGGGTCAAAGCTTCAGCTCAGAGAAGTGCTTCCCGCTCCCTCATCTTCATCTGGGGGGGTGGGGTGTCTTGAATGGCTGCATGAAAAGGTTTGATTTCCTGCATCAGTGCCTGCCTGAGAGGGAGCTGGGAATGGCACCGTGAGTCAGCATGCGGAGGAGGCAGGAGCTCAGCAGGGGCCTGCGCACATCCAGTGCACAATCTCACAGTGACACCTAGAGCTGACTGAAAGACCAGCTAGCCCCGTCAAGGGTGCCAGCGCCGTGTTAACACTTGGAATGACACAACTCACTGGTCACTGTAAAGGAATCGTGGTCCACAACCTCAGTATGCGGCAAGTCCTGCCTTCTCCCCCTCCATCCAAAACAATCTGTTGAGCTGTGCTGGCCCATGAGGTTGCCAGAATATTCCACCTCAGTCGTGATGTGGTTCCTGCTGTACCACCTCACGCCCCGTGTGTCAGACAGTCCCAGGAAACCTTAAAGAGGACAGGAAGCTTGGGAAAGAGCTGTCCATCTCCAGCTCCTGCAGGTCACTTCTGATTTGTCCAGTGTCCACAACCTAGAACAGGAGGGACTGAATCCACCATCAGCTAAGTAAATTCTTTTTGTAAAATATTTATTTTTTAGTTATAGGTGGACACAATATCTTTTTATTTTTATGTGGTGCTGAAGATGGAACCCAGTGTCTCACACATGGCAGGCCAGCGCTCTACCTCCAAGCTGTGACCCCAGCCCCTGAGTGGATTCTTATTTGCCCTAAGTCTGTGTTTCTTTTTCTGTAAAATAATTAGCTGGACCTCTTTACAAAAATGAAGCAGGAGAGGAGAAGCTTAGGCCTGGTGTGGAACGGTGCCCACAGGGACTTTCCTTCCCAATGTCCCCTGGTCCCCTGTGATGTCCAATGCCCGACACGCGCATGTGCATTTGGTCCCCAGCTCTCTGTGTTGGTGCCCCGGAGGAGAAGTCACCTCGTGTCCTCTTGAAGCGGTCGAGTGTTGGAGTTCCAGGACACCGGCGCTCCGCACAGCCACAGCATTCCTAATAACGACGATCCAAGAAAATGGCCTTGAGAGCACAGGTGGCCTGGGGACTAGGAAGACCAGGGTCCCAAATGACTGCGGAGACAAATCTGTGATTATTTCCACGACTGGTGATGCAGTCGGGATCCCAGGGAGCTTCCCTCACCTAGAAAACGGGGTTCTTCCGCGGGGGCCGGGCGTCTCAATCAATCCCTGAGGCACCTGCAGCCGGCTCAGCAGGGTACCCAGGAAAGGGCTCATTCATCTCCATCAGAGCCGCTTCCTAGTTTTCTTTCTCGGACATTCCCAGGGTGTTCTTTGACACAGCGAGTCATTTTGCAAACCCAGGAAACAATAAAAATGACATATAATATCAAAACAGAGGCTGCCAGGGGCGGGGGGTGGGGGCTTTCCGTCCACACCCACCTGTCCCTGAGTTTCCTCTCTACAGAAAGAAATGGTTTTGTACCTACAAGAATCGGGCCAGAGAGATGATTAGAAATCTGCCGTGCATGGCACTAAGGCTGACCCCCGGTGCCCGTGGCTATTCAATCAGCATCTCGCATGTGCTGGACGCTAGGTTTGGCGATTGCTGCGGGAGTTTTTCATTAATGCTGAAGGGCTGTGCTTCCTGTCCCTAAAGATCAGTGACAGGAGAGCCACGCTAGGGAACAGTGCTGGGCGCTTGATTGGCTAAGCCCTCACTGGGCGCTGTTCATGCACCAAGAACCCGGGCAGCGCCTCTGTGCACAAGTCCTGAGGAAGCAAGTCGGAGCTGCAGTCTGTGGTCTGTGGGCAACAGGGACGTGGTTTTCTGTGGTTGCCGAGGCAACCGCCACAGACCTACAGTCGGATTTTAACAGGTGAATGGACCCTCCTGCCGTGGTTCATGTGGAGATGGGAGTGACAAGTTGGGTATATTGTACTTCTATGTTTTCCTTATTTCTCCTGAAAATAGAGAATTTGTTTGCTGCAAAAGCTAATATGTCAAAGTTTCCACCTCGGATGCCAAAGAAAAAGCTATAAAAGGAAATAATGTAATCCAATATTTGAATAAGGTTAATGACAACCTTCAGAAGAAGTCACCGTTAATATGCATAATTAACAAAAAGTGTGGCAATAAGAAATCAACCTAGATAATCAGAAAAGGAAAATACCCCGTCACTCCTCAGGGAGCAGAAGGGAGCTGCTCCATGTGCATTCAGCAACCAGGGCTGCCACACTGCTGACACAGTCTTTATTCCTCCCCATCCGCAAACTTGGCGATTATTTAGGAAGTCGGTAATTCTCTCTCTCTCTCTCTCTCTCTCTCTCTCTCTCTCTACCTCTCCCTCTCTCACTCTCTCTTTAAAAAAATAAATAAATAAAAATTAATTAATTAATTAATAATATAAAAACATGACTTCTCTTTCATTAAGAAGCCAGGTTGGCATTCCTGAGCAGATATGATGGCTCCACAATCATGAGGGGCCACACTATTTCTATCATGTCTCCGCCATCCTCAACTTTTTGGCTTTTGTCTCTTATCCCAAGATAGCTGCTCTGAATCCTGCCATCACCACCATCCCAATTGCATACCAACCAGCAGAAACAGGAGAGGGGAATTTAAAATATGCTCCTTTCTTTGAGGACATGATAGAGAGATTTTTCACACCATTTTCTTCAGAATGTAGTTAGTGTTTTCATCTGTACAGAGGAGGTTTGAAATCAGACTTTATTCTGGGTAGCTCTGTGCACAGTGACCATTCAGAGATCTACTGTCAAGGGAAGAGGGTGAGAGCGGGTACTAGGGAACAACCAGTAGTCTTCCTGGTCTGAGGACTTATGTGATTTTGGAACACAAGGGCTTAGAATTGTGGTTTTCTTAGATACTTGTTAATCATATTTCCTGCTAATAAAGTCCCCTGTTTAGAGAAGGAAATCAACTCTGTTTTCCAATGTGTATTTTGTAGCCCATTAAGTCTGTGGCATGAATATCACAAGGTAGATTAGAGAAAGAACAGGACACTGGGGTCAGATAAGCTTGGGACACACAACTCCATCCTTTTCTGGAGATACCCAGCTGTGTTCTCCATCTCTAGACTGAGAAAGCAGTTAACTTTGTTTAATTCAGTGTCCCCCAAACTTATTTGAATGAAGATATTTTTTGTTCAAGTCAAAAATCCCACAGACTTAATGTGCTTAATGGGGGCAAGCAGTGACTAACCCACTATCCACAGCAAGTTGAAAGATTTTCCCCCCATATACTGGTACTGCCTATCTTCACCTGTTTCCAATTAGTTTTTACTCTTTGCCACTCAAAATATTTTTGATAAATAGCCCATTTTGATGATTCATTAGAGGGTGGACACAATTTCACATGATAGTACAGGGGCTGCCCTGTCGGACCCCCGTTAGTGTTTGTACGCATTGCATACCAAGACACGTTCTCTTTTTTTCTCCCAATGTGCCAGAAATAGCAATATTTGACAAAATTCAGAGTGCAAGTCTGGGGGTATAATTCAGTGGTAGAGTACTTGCCTGGTATGTGTGAGGCCCTGGGTTCAACCCCCAGCACTGTATTAAAAAAAAAAAAATCAGAGTGCATGAACTTGGTCCTCTTGGCAATTACTCCTATTAAACGGTTTCATTACTGTAAAATGCTTGGGCGAAGGCTTTCTATTTGTATAAAACAATTAGATGTTCTTTATTTGCTACCAGGGATTGAACCCAGGGGTACTTAACCACTGAACCACATAACAGTCACCCACACCCACTTTTTTTTTTTTTTTTATTTTGAGAAAGGGTCTCACTAGGTTGCCTATAGTTTCACTAGATTGCTGAGGCTGGCTTTGAACCTGCAATCCCCCTGCCTCCCTCCCTAGCCGCTGGGATGACAGGTGTGCACCACCACTCCGGGCGGAGGTAACAGAATTATGAGGTAGGCTCCATCGGTTGCCTTTTTTGATCTCTGTTTCTGAGGGATCTCACACTCGCCCACAGCTTCAGTGCGTATCTATACCAGTGAAGTGAAGCCCGTGGTTCCAGTTCAGACCTCCCTTTTACTCCCTTTTCCAGCTCAGACACCCTGTTAGTCAGTGTTCTCTGGAGAAACAGAACCAGCTGAGAATGCCTGTCTATGGATTCATCAGGAAATCGGCTCCTCCACTCACAGAGGCCGAGAAGTGCAGGATGGAGAGCCCTGGGCAGTAACTGAGCCCAAGACACCTCAGGCCTCAGAACTTGGGGGACCAAGGGCACCTTCTCCAGCCTGAGCACAAATCCACCCTTCAGAGGTGGCTGAGGCCCGTCACAGAGGCCAAAGGCTGAAGAAGCCAGAGTCTGAAGCCCAAGGCCCTCTTTCCTGTCCTATCCAGGCCCCCGGTGATTGGATGGAGCCCACCCACACCGAGGAATCCTTCCTCACTCAGTTTGTCGGCCCACGTGCCAGCCTTCTCTGGAAACACCCTCACAGACACACCCAGAAGTAACAGTTCACCAGCTCTGGAGGCCCCCCTCCATCCAGGCAAGTCGACACCCACAACTCACCTTCTCAGTCCAGCCACTTCCTCCAGCCATGAACTTGAACGTCATCCAAGACCCATCCCGAAGCTCTGCTTGACACTCCCAAGGTCAGGTGCTCTTCTCTCCTGCTTGAACTATACAACAGCTTCTCTTTTGAGCTGTTTATACTTATCGCCCCCCTCCAATGCAACTTACCCTCCAGTGCATCTTATTTTAATAGTTGTCAATTGTCTATGATAGCAATTCTCAAATTTAGCAATGTAATATCTCCCTGTAGGTGAAAAAGAACACACGTGTATGAGTTACCCATTGCTGCTGTAACAAATTACCACAAACCTGGTGGCTTAAGACAGTACTACTTGTGATCTCCCTGATCTGGAGATCGGAAGCCTGTTACTGGATCTCCTGGGGCTAACATGGCAGAGTCAGCAGGGCTGTGCTCCTTCTGGAGAGTTGAGGGGAGATACACTTCTTCCCCTTTTCCGGTTTCTGGAGGACCACGTTCCTTGGCTCGCGGCCCCTTCATCTGTTGGCTTCCTCCAGCTTCACATCCAGCCATGGCCAGTCTTTCTTGTCCTGCATCCCTCTGCTTCTCTGCCTGCCTCTTTCACTTGCAGGGACCCCTGGGTCCACCTGCCTGTCGACCCATCTCAAGTCCCTTTTGTCATGCATACTCATTCACTCAGGGCACCACCACCCGGAGCCACAGACTGAGTGGCCTGAAAGACAGAAACGAGTCTCCTCACAGGTCTGAAGACGGGTCATCCAAGATCAAGGTGTTGGCAGGTGTGGTTTCTCCTGAGAGTCCTTCTGGAATTGTGGACAGTGACTTCCTGCCGTGTGCGTACATGTGTCTCTGTCTTTATAAGGACCCCAGTCACCTTGGATTAGGGCTCACCCTGATGGCCTCATTTTAACTCAGTCACCCCTCGGAAGACCTCATCTCCAAGGACAGTTACATTCCCAGGCACTAGGGGTTTGGAACTCCAACATGTGGATGTAGGGGAACCCACCCCACAGGGTAAGCTGACAACCAGACCCCTTTACTTCTTTCCACCTCATTCCCTGATCAGCTTGCACTTGGTCCCGTGTTCCAGGACGGCTGCCCTTGCACAGAGAAAAGATCCCCCACGTGCTTAGGCCAAAGACAGGGATCTGCAAATACAGATGAGAAGTTGGTACAGAATGAGCTGAATGGCTGCGTTAGCAGTTCTCCACTGTACCCGATACCATCTTCCTGTTACACTTTAGCTTTTCTCCAAAAGTACAACACCCTTCTCCATCCCAAATGCACATCCACTGCCTAGAAACTCTTAACTACAGAAATATTTGACGAACGGCTGTAGACAGGGCAGAATAATCATAGTCCACAAACACGAGGCACCCTAATAATTAGAGACTAAGGCTAGAAAGGGTCAATCTTATAGAAATAATAGGAATTCACACAAATAAACAAAATTAGCTATTTGTAAGTATTTTTAATTTGTCAATTCCATTAAATGATACTGTATAAATGTGGCTAGAGATACAAGCAGGATGCCCACATATCTTCAAAATGCCAAGGGCACCTGCCTCAAGTCTCATCAAAAAGAGACAGAGAGCCAAGTACGGTGGCACACGCCTGTAATCCCAGTGACTTGGGAGGCTGAGGCAGAAGGATGGCAAGTTCAAAACCAGTCTCAGCAACTTAGTGAGGCCCTAAACAACTTAGGGAGACCCTGTCACAGAATAAAGATAAAAAGGGCTGGGGGTGTGGCTCAGTGGTTAAGTGCCCCTGGGTTCAATCCTTGGTACCAAAAAAAAAAAAAGACATGGATAAGACATCACAGGGAGTGAGAGTGAGCGGCGTGGGGAGCTCAGGCATGCTAGCAAGGTTCCTCCTAGATTGGGGTGTTATACTGGATGGACGGAGCTTGGTTTGTAAACTTACATTTGTGATCTGCGTTCTTTTCAATAAAACATTTTAGAAAGAGACAAAGCAGAAAGAGAGAGAGATACCCTTGAAAGCCACAAAAATGTCCAACAACCGAGGGCGGACTTCCAATAAGAAACGTCATTGGTCGCTGGCAGGGAATATAAACACACAATGATTGGGTAATAAAAAAAAAAAGTTTTAGGATGTATCCAGGTCTCTGTAGAAAAACAGACTTGCAGACCGCGTGGTCTGGCTGGAGTGGGACCTCTGAGCAGGAGCCAGGAGGACTCCCACCGTCCTCACAAGCCCCGTGTCCCTCAGCTCCCTCTGATCAGCTGCTGTGCTTCCCTGCTGGCCCCAGAGTCCTGACTTCCCTGGGCACTTGGCACCTGGTTGCAGCCAGTGCTGGGGGCCACCTCCATCCTTGGGCAGAGCAGGTCCACCATCCCTCACCCAAATCTCTGGAGTCAGATGTGCAAACACACCTGCAACTCTACGTATATGTGGTACATTAATGATGTGACTCCACCCTGTGACCCTGGGGCAACACGGTGAAACTCCACAGAGCCATTTATGAGTCCTTACACGAAGATGAAAGGAGACTTTAAATATGTCACATCTGCTCAGGAAAGTTTGCTCCCTACTAAGTGCAAAGCAAACAAGCAAATAACTGCGTGAGGCGACGGAAATGTTCATTAGCTTAATGGCGGTAATCATTTCACAAGGTGTGCATATATCAAACATCACATTGTACACCTGAAAGAAAAGCACCCAGTTCCCGCTCAGGAAGGAGAATCTGGGACAACATGGAGTTTAATTGCCAGGTCTTCGTTGTGTGCAGAACTGTATCTCTGCAGATCGTCCGCCGCCTGGCTGGAAGGAGGCCCTGAAATGGAGAGAGGCTGTAGAAGGGAAGTGGGTCTGAGAGGAGGGCATGGCCAGGCAGTCCTGTGGTGGAGGTGGGTGGCCCTGCACAGTGGACTGCCTTGTGCTGGCCAGGAGCAGCCCCCAGAAAGAGGCCTGGGCTAAGCTTAGCATCAGCAGTGATGTCCATCTTGGTGTTGGTTTGGGCTTGGTCTTGTACTGCTGAGGACTGAACCCTGCCCCTGAGCTACTGCCCCAGTCCCTCTCCTTTTAGGTTGTTCTTTTGTCACAGTGTGTTTGGGTTTGAGTCTTTTCTGTCAGTCATTCCCTTTAGCTACCTTTTTGCTAAGGCTTGTTAACCTCTTTGGACAAGAGCACTTAATTCACAAAGAGAATAAATACTGCAGGGAAAGAAAACGCTGAGATGGAACAAGAGGTGACGGAGGGTCAGAGAGCCCGGGACAGCCTGTCCTATTTGTTGGGTACAGCAGGCAGCCAACATCTTGCATATTAAAAGGAAAGGCAGACTCCAATTTAGGAGGGAGGAATTTTAAAAAAATGTGAATAACAACTTGGCACCCCAACAATGTAGGTGAGAGCACATAATCTGAAGGAGAGGCACAAGCTTTGCCACTCCTTCCTGGGAGACTCGGGACAGGTGGTGGAAGACCCTCCGCAAGGATCAGACCAAGTGACCAAGATGGGCTGCCACTCTTGCCTTCACCTCCTCGCAGCTCTGTAACCTGACAGAGTCCTTGAAAACTCTAAGCCTGCTTCCTCCTCTAATAAGCAAATATCCTTATTCCAGCTTCACCCAATGCTTGCAAAAACTAAAGCTCCTAATGAAAAGCTTTGAGCAGATATTCAATAAATGGTCATTATCATTTATACACAAATGGGGAAGACTGGAAATTGGTATATCCTTTAGTGTTTATGAAATGCAAATCTCTTTGTGGACAATGTCATTCTAGAACATCGCAGAGAACGGACTCATAATTTAAACATAAAGCTGTACTGTCCCGATGAAGTCTCTGAGAGAAAGAACATTTCAAACCTATCGGGGTCCCAAAATGTACAGATCCAATGTGCCAAGTTTGGGTGGCCGTGTAACTAGGTGGTGACTCCCACAGGCTGGTTTTGGCAATGAAATGAGGCACAGGATGTTGGAAAGCAATTCAGCAACATGACCCAGCATTTCCACCCGCTGTGCATCTTCCAGGAAGTCTCATCCGGGCAACCAGGAGCCCGTGGGAGGATCCTCACAGCAGCAATTTCAAACAGGAAACCAAACAAACCTCTGAAATCACCAGATGTCCACAAAAAGGATAAATAAATTCAGCAGTAGACAAAAACGTGCAATACTGTTCAGAGGTTAAAATGAAGAAACCACAAGAAAAGCAAGTTGCAGAAGGCTATGAACAGTAAAATACTACTTAGAATTGTTTATAGTAGCCAAGGGAATGGTGCATTGTTTAAAAAAATTAGTCTTTAGTTAAAATAGAAAAATATAGGGGTTGGGGGTTGTGGCTCAGCAGTAGAACGCTCGCCTGGCACGTGCGAGGCACTGGATTGGATCCTCAGCACTATAAAAATAAGTAAATAAGATAAAGGTATTGTGTCCAACTACAACTAAAAAAAAAAAATTCAAAAAAATAGGAAAATATATGCAGTGCTGATCCATGAGGGAGATCCAGTTATTCTTCCTTTCATTAAATGCCATCTGAAATAAATTTAGCAAAAAAAAAAATAAATTAAGCAAAAGTAAAAGCTGGGTGTTGGGTATATTGTTTTCCATATTATTCTCTCTACTGTTTTGAAATTAGAAATAGTTCATATTGAACAAAATCAGGGTCTTGAGGTTTCTATAGAAGAATGTGGTCACCTGAAATCTAACTCTCTTCACACACCATCCAAAACTTATGCAGAGGTACTAGCAGGAAAGACAGAAGGCCACTCATGACCAATGCCCACAGCCAAACCAGGGGGTGGAGAATATTAAAAATCTCATGTAGTTGGGGAATGAACATCCCAAACCAGTAAGACAGCTGCAGCGTGCAGTCAAGTGGAAGAGTCAGAGGGAGACACATGGCAAATGATACAGAGGCCCACCTGAGAGAGCCAGGAAGATCGATGACCAAGCTCATGCAAACCGTGAAGGAATTAAATAAGCTAGCGGGATACAAAATAAACATTCAGCAATCAATAGGTTTCTTATTTACAATCAATAAATAATTAGCAGAGGCGATAAAAACGAAAACATCATTTGGGGCTGCAAGAAAACAAAAATTCTTAGAAATAAGCCAAACAAAAAGATTTGCAAAAGGGACCCAAGGAAAACTTCCAAAGCACCTAAGTGCATTTGGATGAAGAAAAAGACGTTTCTTACTCTCAGGATGAGAACATCAGAAATATCAACCCTCCACCGGTTAGTAGAAAATGTAACACGAACCCAGAAAAAATGAGAATGTTTCCCAGACAAGTGCATTCTAGAGCCCATGGGAAAAGACACGCAGGCAGGAAAGTCAGGAAGCAACTGAAAAAGAAGAACAAGGACAGGGCCCCTTTCCCAAGATTGTGAAACACAGCACAAGGCCTCTTGTAGCTGAGTGGTGGACACGGGGACAGAAAGACAGTCACGGGAGCAGGACAGGAAATCCAGGGACATGCTCCAAGTACATGCGAAAACCTAGTTTTCCATCATGATGCATCTTAAACCACTGGAGAGAAGATGAACTCTTTACTAATTAAATGATTTTAGAAAGACAACAGAAAAAAGACACAACTGCACTGTGTCTCATGCCGTGAAACAGAATGACCCTCAAATGAGTCAAAGGTATGAATGAATGTTAAAGAAAAGGGAGTTCAGGAACTCTCAGAAATACAAAAAGTTCCCTAACGTGGGTGCAGGGACAGCCTTTCTCTCTGGGACCCCTGACTCTCATTCGGATTTAACCATCATCTATCTGCAAGAGAGCAGAAAGCCCAGAGAGGCTTCGTCTTCACCACAGCCTCCTCTTCATGCAGGACTCTGACCCCTGGTCATTGTGCTCAGTCCTGGAAATCATGGCCTCCTTTGTAAAACCTGGCGCTCAGGGGACATTTGCTTAAAAGAAATTTTTAGACAGCCAAAAGCAGGCCACGCTTTCCCCAATTTAGCCACTTCTGTCTGAGTTTAGAAGGATGAATTTTTTTCCTTTCACTAAAGTGTCATTTAATAAGATGGGCGAGATGATCCCTAGAAAATAAATTATTAATGAGAACTTTTTCTTCTAAAAGGAAATTAAATGAATAGCAAGTAGTCCTGCTATTAGGTCTTAAATGACTTTAATTTCTTAACACCAAGAAGAAAGAAAATAATCAGTGTTGCAAAGTGTGATTTCTGATAACAGTAATGATAAAGATTGTATTTGCAATCTTATTATTCAGTGAGAAGGTTACCACGCAATTTATCAGAGTGTGGGCTGAGGATTATGAAGTTCCTTTTACACACAAATGATAAAATGTGTTGCCATGGAGAAGGATTGGTCAAAACAGGATAATGCTCTGGTTTTCTTGAAGGGTATCGAAGCAACAATTATCTGGTACAGAGGAAGCAACTTCATTCTCATAGTTCATGAATCTTCTGGGGGAAAAAAATGTAAAGAATAGGTAAAAACCAAAAATTCTAAAACTCTCTTCTCAAACTTGCACGTGGATATCAACTGGAAAGTTTTTAAATATACCAGATCCAGAGTCCCATCTCTAGAACCCCTGGTTTCATCTGATGGAGTGCCATCAGGGAACTGGGATTCTCAAAGCTCCCTGAGGTGATTCTAATGAGTATCACAAGTTGGAGAAATTTATTCAGGATAGTGCCACATGCTTCTGTCCAAAGACACTGGTAACAGTGAACCATCTGATCACAGATGTATATCTCAATATTAATGGATGCTTTGTTTTACATTTAATTGTATTGGTGAATCTAAAGACAGGTGAAGGAATAGAAATATTTACAAGTACAAAAAAAAATTTTAATACTACACTTAAACATACTAAATATACTTTATGTAAAATTAGATGTTTACCTATTATATAGTACCTATTAGTACATTAACATAATACAATAATAGAAATATAGGGCTGGGGTCATGGCTCAATGACAGTGTTGCCACTTATGTGTGAGACACTGGGTTCGATTCTCATCATGGTATTTAAATAAATGAATAAAATAAAGGTCCATCAACAACTATATTTTAAAAATATAATATAAATATAAAATAACCAGAACCCCAGAGTTTATAAGTATTTGTATCCAATTAAAAATAATTAGAACTATGTTAATACATAATGAAAAACAAATTTTGCCTCCAGAGACCATCTGTTGTTTGTCATTTTGAAGAAAATAATTGCCTCCCCTGTAAAATCAGGCCATGACCAGGTACAACAGGTGGTTCCCATACCAGAGATTTGGTTTCCATTCAAATCTGAATTATTTAACTTCACTGCATTTCATGAAATCAAACTATTACATAGATGCTGGCAAATGACTCCGGATATGTTTGATCACAAAGAACATCAAATTTAAATCAATAATCACTGGTAAGAAAACAGCTCACTGGTCCATTCATGAAGGGTTTCTTGAACGCTTGCTTTGTGAATGCAAAGCAATGAGCTTTGTGAAAAGCTATGTGTAAAGTTTTACTACTTAAAGAGAATGTGAAGCATTTGCTCAGGATGGCTGAGAGATCCATTATGTCTGCCAAATTACCCATTATACATTTTTTTTAAATAATTGTTTAGTTGTAGATGGGCACAATACCTTTTTTATTATTATTTATTTTTAGTGGTGCTGAGGATGGAACCCAATGCCTCATACATGCGAGGCAAGCGCTCTGCCGCTGAGCCACAACCCCAGCCCTCCAATACACTTTTTAATGTATGTTTGAATTATTTCATTTAAGAAAAGTGGAAGAGAGCGTGGATTCCAAATTGAAGAAATTACAATGAAGGACATAAAATGAAAGAGCTAGGTGAGCATCGACAGCGGAAGCGACGGTGGCAGGCGCGGGCCACGGCACTGTTTCTCCTTCTCTGGGCAGTTCTGGGCAGGAGTTGGGAGGAGCTTCCTAGACAGGCAGTTGGGAGCCCAGGTGCTGTCACTCATGGTTCTGCCATCTCCTGCAGCCTCTTGACCCGTCGCCGGATCCTCAGTGTCCCCCTGGCATTCCAGGAAGCCGAGGGGAAGACTGCATGGGGAATTATCATGAGACTCAGGACTCACATGGGTCATTTCTATCATTTCCAGCCACATGGCCACCTCTCAGTGGGGACTGGGAGATGCTCTTTCCAGGCAGAACAGGGAAGGGTTGGGTGAGCATCCAGCTGGTCTTTGTCCGTGATGGTATAAGAGAGGGCAGAAGAAGCTCCTCCGCAGCTCAGAGGGAAGAAATGCAGCTTTTGGCAAAAGCGATTAGGGAAAGCGTGATGGGAAAGGTGACCTCTGAGTCAGCCCTTGAAAGACTTGTAGGATTCGGGATTGGAGAAATTTGGGGATGGGGGTAAGAACTAGGAAGAAAGACAGGGAGGTGGAGAATATGGAATCAATGCAAAGACTAGAGAGCAAAAATGGAAGAGAGCCCACAGGCAGGCTGGGCTGCCACTCAGCTACACGCAGGACGGCTTTGCCAAGCACTCCGAGAACAGAATACTCCCCAGCTAGTTATAGAAAGACAGTGCTCCTGTCCCCTGGATGTCCACATCACCATCCCCCTGCCACCTGAGCCACCCGGACTTCCCCAGTGTCCAGTAACTAGGGAGCAGCTTCTGACCCAGCAGGTGCCTGCAGGACCCTCCTCCAGCACCGGGGTCCTGTCGGTTTTGATTGACAGGTGCCTAGATTTGACTGACCATTACACACTCTGAACATCATCTCTGAACACAGAGTAGAGAGAAGAGCTCACACCAGGATTCAGAGAAGTGGGTTGGAGCTTGTTCGTGGGTGTCCTCAAATGCCACACCATCAAGTCTGGATTCTATTCATTAAGAGGAGGAGGATGCTCATCACGGATTTTTTTTTTTTTTTGAGTAGGCAAGTAATATGATCAAAGCCCTGTTTAGAAAGATGATTCTGACAGCAGCTAATTTAGGATGATGTGGAGCGAGAGGAAGAAGAAGGATTAAATGATCTTTGTAAATGAATGACACCATATTATTAAAACAGAAGTGGCTCTATCTAATTAGTTATTATAGTTATTAAGATAAAGGAAATATTGCCAACAAACTGGATCAGGCCTGACTGTATTGCTCTGCTCCAATTATCCATGTCTGGGGCCACGGTTGCCTTTACTCCATCTGGGTCCAAGGGCTCTGGTGCCAGGATTTGCAGAGCATCACTGGATAACAGACCCTGTACGCTCCCTCACTTATCCCCGTAAGGGCAAAAAGCTTGCTTGTTCTGCCTGGTCCTTCAGAGAAATACTAGGACTTCCCATCCCTTAGGTTCCTACTAAGGGAATCCTATGACTGTCCTAGGGTATAGAAGAAAACCAACTTGCTGGCTCTATCTTTGCCAGCCCCGCTCAGATGGACATGATTCCCACTGTTTTCTTTCTAGTTTTTAGACTGCTCATCTTTGACTTAAAAATCAAAGAATGGATTGTTCTTACTGTCAGTACACAACACTGCCCACTGAGATGATCGTCCTCTCGTTCATCCTGGATTGGGCTCTTCCCCTCTGCCTCTTTCCATTCAGGCTCTTGAAATGAATGCATATTTCATGGCCCCACTTGGGCCCCATGACCCTCTCCATCCTGTCCCCATGGAGTTGGGGTACACCCAACTTCTCAGAACATAGGTTCATTCACCGACATGGAAGCTTTCCAAATTCCACCCTTTAGGTTTGCAGAGGTTCCATTATGGAAGCATGATGGAGTGAGTCATGGGCAATTGGTGATTAGCTCAATCTCCAACCCTCTTACCCTCTGTGGAGGTTTGGGGTGAGGCCGAAGGTTCCAATCGTCTAATCCTTCCATGGTCTAGAAATGCAACCAGTTCCCATTCTGAAGCTCTCTAGGAACCCACAAAGGGCCTCAATTAAAAAAAGAAAAAAAAAAGATGCTCCTATCACCCAGGAAAATCCCAAGAAATTTAGGTGCCATGTACCAGGAACTATAGACTAAGACCAAATACATATTTATCACTCTCCTAACATAAAATAGCATAGGAAAATCATCTCTCCTTTATTGTTTATGAATGTGTACTGAAGTCACAGCTGTGCTAACTTTAAAAAACCTATGTCTGGATATAGCAGGGTCCAGAGAAGGAAACCAGAAACCACATCAGGCTTTTCAAATAGTGTTGAAAGGCTGAGGCAGCTCAGTTACTAGTAACTTCAAGATGCAGCTCCAACCCTAGGGCTGGGGAACTAGAGTGAAGAGGAATACCCACACTTAGAAGCAAGGAGGCAGGTTGGCTGGGTTTCTGTTTGGCCAGTGCGTAGACATAAGAGGAGCCCCAAGCAGCTGTGTGGAGACTTCTGAGTGGTGGACACCACACGGCAGGCTCAGGAAGTGCTGACAAGGGCTGAGACACTGGCATGTGCTTCTGGGGCGATGCTAAGGGGAGCCAGAAGCAGGAAGTCCCCTGCTGGAGCTCCATTTGGTGCCATGTCACCATGTAATGGGACACCAGCACAGAACAAGGGACATCTGGCTGTCCAGGACACGGAGTTTGTAGAGCCCCAGCCTTAGGCAGGACAGCACCTCAAGGCACACTAACACCCAACATAGGCCGCCCTCCTCTCGGGCGTGGAGGATTGGCGGCTCCACTTGGCCCATTGGTCCTACTGCAAGTACAGGGAGGGGAGGGCACAGAGGAGAATGGCCAACAGCCTTCCATAGTCACCGCTAGGCCTGAGCTTTCATTTGCAGTTTTAGATTATGATTTTTGTTGTTGTGTTTTTTTTCAAACCTTGAGAAGTCAGTTTGTATATAAATCTGTGTTTGGACTCACATTTTCTTATGTCCTTGTTAGTGATGGTAATGTACATTTTTTTCAGGCCATGAAACTAAATATGCAATTTTGCCACACTGAAAAGATTTAGGGAAAATATGCAATTTCCATTACTATATTAGAATATCAGACATAATGCTATTTTGTAGAACTCTGTTTCATAAATATGCAGACCTTTCAAAATCTACCCTTTATTTCAAAGACCGTTCTGATACAAAGACTTTGAAGCATATAAAAACCCATGATAAATCTACATTCATTCTCTTTCAAAAGAGTTCATTTCTTGGGCTGGGGGTGGTAGCTCAGTGACAGAGCACTTGCCTAGCTTGTGTGAGGCACTGGGTTCGATTCTCAGCACCATATATCAATCAATAAATAAAATTTTAAAATTCATCAACAATAAAAATATTTTTTTTAAAAAAAGAGTTGATTTATGTGACTAAAAAAAATGAAAAACCAATGGTAACTATTTGCCCAAATTGGAAAAAGAAAGAGACTGAGTCCAAGAGTCCAAATTCTGGTTACTTTCATTTTGGTTCATGAAATAGTGCTTCTCAAAACTGTTCTTATATCAATGCCTTGATTCGTGGAAGGAAAGTTACTTAAAGTGTCGAATCTTACGGCTCTGACAGAATTCTTTGGATTTGATGAGAAAGGAGACGTCCCTGGGCTCAGTCCACCCAGCTGTTCTTCATACTTCACTTACACAGCCCTGTGACATACCTCAGTCCTCTAGTTCCAGTATTTATAATTACCTCCTAGAGACTGAAAGGTCACGCACAATAGACAAGTTCATAAATTCTGCTCAGCGGAGAAGCCTTATAAATCATGGTATCTTTTTTTGGAAACCGGTATTAATAGCCATCATGATGGGCATGCATTTTAAAAGCCTCCTTGACTGCTGTTAGTAATTCGAGAAAATGGGAATTTAAGAAAGAAACCCCTAAAATAGAGAAATCTCAGAAGAAGCATCAGCAAAAAGACAACGTAAATACATGTTGTCCTTCCAGACGGTCACCATGGAGGGGAACTCATCAGCCACTGCCATTATACACGAATTTAGGAGAACATTCTGAGTCTTGTTTTTAACTACTTCAAGAAACCTACAAAAAAAAAAAATCAGTTTAACCAAGGCCTTGTTGTTTTTATGACCAAAGACCATTTATATCACTCAGTGTGCTGCCTGATTTGGTTCCAAGTGACTTTTGAGTGTTTTCAGCTTTTAACAGTCATCTTTAAAAATGTATATATCTGTTGAGAATGTTCCTAAAAAAAAAAAAATGGGATTCTTTACTGATAACAATTCCCAAACAAAAGTTCCAATGTACTTTCTATCTTGGGTATAATCCAAGTGTTGGCTTCCAATGTTTCTTTATTAAAAGAAAAAAGCCATTGGAATATTCTGATTCTGAGTATCTTCTTCAAAAAAAATTGCTCACAGTGTTTTATATATCACAAAGGTTGGCTGTGTCCTTAAGGAACTAAAAACACTCCAACTATCTTCCCCAGCACTGTACTTTCATTACTTAATTATTATTTTCATTTAAACGGGGTGTTCCTTCAGGATGAGTCTTCCAATGATCTTACCACATCCAGTTACACTCCGGAAGGTTCTTAATGATAATGGCTTACAGACTTAGGAAAATGTTTGTTACTGTTAAGTGAGCACTGGAATGCAATCAGAGATAGCAACGGAATAGCTTCTCAACGAGTTAAGTGTCTGCACAGAGACCAATGGGCCAACAGAGGAAGATGCTCCCTAAAAGCAGATCCTGGGTGGTGGGAGCCTGGGATGGTGGGAACCTAATTCTCGCCCTATGAATTAGCTGGAATGCACCACTTAAATAACAGGAAGTTACTTTCTCACAGTAATGAGGCTGGAAAGGCCAAGATCAAGCTTTGGGCAGGGTTCAGTTTCTGCTGAGGGGTCTCTTCCTGGCCCACACATGGCCTCTGTCCTCACATGGCCCTTCCTGGAGTAGGTGCGGAGAGAGCGGGCTGCAGTCTTCCTCTTCATACAGGAGCACCAGCTCTATCAGATTAGGATCTCACCCTGTGACCCCATTGCACCTTTGCACCACCTCACAGACTGACCCACTGAGTCAAGTGCTACGTAATTGCTTTTCAGTCAGCCTGGGGTCCATGAGATCATGTCACCTAGTGATGTGGTGGTCATCTTAGCTGATATCTGAACAACCACGAAATTGCCTAAGGTTGCCTTTTCCAGAATGGATTCCCATTGTTACGTGACACACGATCCCATGGTCTCATGGGAAGTTAGGGTTTCAACATGCGAATTTTGAGGCAACATGGACTTTCAGGACACCACACCCCTACTTCTGAGCACTGGTGAGGTCAAGTCAAGGGTACGAGTTCCATCCAAGTTATTGGATGAAAAGGAGAAAGAGCAGAACAAAAACGGGGCTCTGAGAAGAAATCTAAGGACATACACGAAAATCAGTGAGGAGATTTGAAGAAACTGAGTTCAAGTTCACTCCTAGTTGAATGTTGAGTACAGTTAGAAGGAAAATCCACCAAGCGCGGGAAGTGTAAAGCACCAATGTTCACCAACACCCACACCACTCTCCCCTGGAGGGTTCCATGAGTTCTTACCACAACCATGGTGCCCAGTGCCCACAGCCCCGTGCTGTCACCTCCCTAGCAGCTGAACCAGTCTCCACGTCTCTTGCCCCAGTGGGTGACCGTCCACCTTGTTCCGGCTTCCCAGCTCCCTGATGCACCTTCTGCTACGTTACAAAAGTTAAGCCCATTTTGGAAACAACTTGCAGGGGATATTCTGAGCTCCCTGGCTCCTCCAGATCAGTGCTCAAGACCTGCCTTAGCAGCTGCATTCTCCCTCCCGCACCACTCATACAGGTGACTGATCTTTTGGGGACTTCGTTCTGTTGAATTGGGTTTGGGATTTTGACCTGTTATCATCTAACTCCCTCCCTGTGGTTGAGTAATCTCCCCGTGTTACTCTTGGGCGGTGGTGGGATGCCATCTGACCCTGGAAGCCCCACAGTTGGATGGTTGTTCTCCTGGGCCCTGGCAGCCATAGTTTGGGCATAAGACTGGGTCACTGCCATGGTCTCCCAGTAGGACTTGCTCTGGATTAAGGGATGCAAAGAATCAAGGGCCACCAAAGAAATGTCTTTGGTAGTTGGGTCAGCAGCAGCCTGAAAATGGCCTTGAGCTTCCTCAAGTTGGTTGAAGCAGAGCTGAGCCAAGGACCCCTCTCGGCAGGAGAAGTAGGGGTGCCAGCCAGCTTCTCCCGGGGGCTCTTTTGGTTACAGCACACATTCTGCCTCCTCCAGCCCCTCATCCTATCTGAACTGTCTGATGCCCTTCTAATAAATTCCACTCTACTTAACTAACGAGAGGGACGCCTGTCTTCAACTGAACCTCAATTGCACACCACTTCTGGCGCTGAGAGTTGGAATGGAAGTGAAATTCTAAGCCAGAAGAATAACTGAGAACCGAGCACAACGGCCCTCATGCAGTAAGAAAGCTGCATGCACACTTTATTTGAAACCGATTAAAATATAAACGCAAAATGATCCACAAGCAGCTCTTTTTCTTTTGTCCCTGAGGTTTTGTGAAGGTCAGAGGGACTTCGCAGCAGTTTTTCAATCGCAGACTTAAAAACACTCCCTGAAGCTGGTTAAGAAAGGAATATCTTTTTGATTTGCTTGGCCAGTTCTTTAAGCCAGCTCTCTGCAGTGAATCACAAAGGCCAAGCAACTTTAAAACCATTACAGATTGCTTCTAGAGTGCAAAACTTCGCCAAGTTTTGAGAGTAATTTATTCACAGCCCGATGTGTTCCATCAAGTAGAAGCCCAAGGGTCTCTTTCATATTCAGCATGTCAGGGACAAATGAGCTTTGGCGGATCCAGAAAACAAAGACTTTTGGGAAACCATTTTAGGGGGAACATTCAGAACTTTCTATCACCACAGGGCCTAATTTGCTTCTCTATCAAATTTCAGCAATCCCAACTTTGGGAGTTTTGGAACACCTGCTGGTGAAGCGGTCCAACTTCCTCTTACTGAACCAAAAAGTAGATAAGAGATATTTGGTATTGAGAGTCGGGTAATCAGAAAGCTGAGGGGAAAAGAAGAGATGTGTTGCTCTCATAAATAAGCCCACACAAAACAGCATGAGGCATCTACATTTTCACACCAACTAATTAAACTTCTTGCTTCCTACCTCATTAGACTGATTTCATCTGTGCTGAACATACACAAAGACAGTCAACAGGACCAGGACTGTGACAAGACAGAATATGAGGCTAGTATTATTGCCAACTTGTTAGAGGGGCCTCTCTTTTTCTAGCAAAGATTGCAAAATGCTGGTTGGACATATCGAAGGATTTCCTGCCTAACTTAGCCACCAACCAGATGAAGGGGTCAGACCCCAAGGCCGAGGTAGCAAGGACGGCACTGCAGGCGGCGAGGTGGTCACAGTGGATAAGCAAAGCCCATGGCTTGGATTATAAACATCAATGACTGGTTCAGAACCTCTTCCCAGGGACCCAGGTGCCTTTAGTCATGTTTGCCTTTAGTCATGGGTTTTGCTTCTGGTTTATTTTGTATAATAACAATTAAAAACGAGGCAGCTTCCCAGGGGACTTCTGGATGCCCGTTGTAGCTGGGATATCTGATACTGGGTATCTGATGCATCTCATTCTCTTTGCTATTTCTCCTCTGCTTTCTTTGTTCCTTTTTTCCTAATGCCTGAAAGGAAAGTTCCCACCAGATAACCTGAGGGCAATCGCAGTCCTTGGGATCTGCTCTCAATCCTGACTGTGTTCTGGTTCCTGCCTCTGGGTGGGCATTTGTCACAGCCAGAAGTGCATAAAGAGGTTCTGGAGGGAACAAGACTGTGAGGCAGAATCAGTGTCTCCTTGGGGGTGGTCAGAATTCGCCCCCCTGTGGGCAGGGTCCACTGGAGGGGGCAGCATCACCGTGCACACTATTGACTGGGCTTTGATGGGACACTATTGAAGGGGCAGCAGGGACACAGAACCAGTGGACAAGCCCAGGCAGGGCTGTCAGAGAGTCGGCCCTGGTTCCAGGTCAGGGCCAAGAGGGGGAAGGCTGACCAGCCAGACACTGGAGGGGAGCACAGGGAACCTGGAAAGAGGTCACAGCTTTGGGGGGTGAAAAGCAGGCTGAGTCCAGGTCATTGAAAGTGTTCTGTTCACAAGTCCAAGAGGAAAGAAGCAAGGCCACGACCTGAATGGGAGACTGGAAGAGACCAAGAAGAACCCCACTGTGAGCTTCGTGGTGCGTCACCAAAAGACCCAACAAGAACAATTCAGAGAAGGAAAAGCTGATTTTGGCTCATGGTTTCAGAGGTCCAGTCCCTGGTCGGCTGAGTCCATAGCTCCAGGCCTGAGGTGAGGCAGACATCATGGTGGAAGGGCCTGGTAGAGCCAAGTAGCTCAGTTCATGCCAACCAGGAAGCCGAGAAAGAACTCCACTCACCGGGGACAAAATATAAACCCCCAAGGCATGCCCTCGGTGACCCACCTCCTCCAACCACAGCCTACCTGCCTCCAGTTACCACCATGCAAGTGGATGCAGTGCACTGAGGAGGTGACCACTCTCATAATCTAACCATGTCACCTCTGAACATCCTTGAATCACCTCACACACGAACTTTGGGGACACCTCATATCCAAACCTTAACATTCACCCCCTGTTGGTGGGCCTAATACCACACTGGAGTCCACTCTCAATCCAACGTGGCTCCAGGACCCTGGGGAAGATGCTCCCACCCTGGGCACCAGCCCTACAGGGCCTGGTGATGATCTGGCCTCCGCAGAGAGTGTGGGTAGAGGACGATCTGAAACATATGGCTTTATGGAGACTTGGCCTGAGAGCTCAGCACAACAGGAAGAAAATATTTTCAAGAAGCAAGAGCTATCGACAAATGCTGCTATTCCATAGACAGGAGCTCTTGGACTTAGGATAAGGTTCTGTCCTCATAAACCCACTGGAAGCTGAAAATGCATTTACTACACCTAACTTTTCAACACCATAGCTTAGCCACAAGGCACACTGCAGAGCGCCAGTTGTTTACCCTGGTGATTGCCTCGCTGACTGGGAGCTGTGTTCATAGCTGCTACCAGCATCATGTGAGAGGATAGATAGGATTTTATGTCACTAGTCCAGGAAAAAGATCAAGATCCAAATTTTGAAGTCCCGTTAACTGCTAATGCATATCACTTTTGTACTACTGTATAAAAATATCTTTAAGTGAAACCAACATCAATTGAGGACCATCTTACTAGTTTGGGGGGCTTGGTTTGTTCAATTGCTTATTGGTTTATTTTTTCTTTTTGTAACACAGAGTATAAGACTACATTAGGCAGAATTCTAAGTATCAAGTAACAGAAATCAAAACTGACTGATTTATAGAGTAAATTATTAAAAAGATATTGGGGGTGGGTGGGAGGGAAGAATAGCAGTTCCCTGGATTAGAGAAAGGGGAATGAAGGGAAGGGAGGGGGACAGGAATAGGAAAGACAGCAGAATGAATCGGACATCATTTTCCGATGTTCATATATGGATATATGACCAGTGTAACCCCACATCATGAACAACCACAAGAATGGGAAGTTAGCTGTACTCCATTCATGTATAATTTGTCAAAATACATTCCACCATCATGTACAAGTAAAAAGAACAAATAAAAAATTTTTAAATTAGGTATTGGGGGGCTGGTGTGTAACCCAGTGGGAGAGCACTGACCTAGTGTGCTTGAGGCTTTGGGTTCAAACCCAACACCACAAAAGAGGGGGACTTATAGTTCACAGAGTCACAAAATCATCTGGGGAGCTAGACTAGAACAGCACCCAGCATCACACAGCAGAACTGGCTCCCAACTTCAAACTAGCAGTCCCCTGCCACCTTCACCCCGCCCACAACTGCAGCTGTGGGATTTGGACCCAGCCCTCAGCCACCAGGACCTTGGGGACACGGTAGTGCTACAGCTGCTCTCGCCCCCAGAATTCTCTGAGGTCCTCTCTTCTCTGCAGTCCTCTCTGCAGTCCTCTCTTCTCTGCAGTCCTCTCTGCAGTCCTCTCTTCTCTGCAGTCCTCTCTGTAGTCCTCTCTGCAGTCCTCTCTTCTCTGCAGTCCTCTCTGTAGTCCTCTCTGCAGTCCTCTCTTCTCTGCAGTCCTCTCTTCTCTGCAATCCTCTCTTCTCTGCAGTCCTCTCTGCAGCCCTCTCTGCAGTCCTCTCTTCTCTGCAGCCCTCTCTGCAGTCCTCTCTGCAGTCCTCTCTTCTCTGCAGTCCTCTCTGCAGTCCTCTCTTCTCTGCAGCCCTCTCTGCAGTCCTCTCTTCTCTGCAGTCCTCTCTGCAGTCCTCTCTTCTCTGCAGTCCTCTCTTCTCTGCAGTCCTCTCTGCAGTCCTCTCTTCTCTGCAGTCTTCTCTGCAGTCCTCTCTTCTCTGCAGTCCTCTCTGCAGTCCTCTCTTCGTGTGTCCAGCTCCTGGTTAGAGTGAGGGGTGATGTGTGAGGTTGGCAAAGTCTCATTGGAATGACGGAGACCTCACAGCAGGGAGGGTGGGAAAGTGAACCCTTGGCTGCTTTAGCTTCCATGATGGCAGGCAGGGCATCATGGCCAGGGAGCTCTCCTCACTGGAGACAGTGAAACAGGACTCAACTGATGGGCACAGAGGGAAGGGCTGACATCCACCCCAGACGCCTGTCCCATGGACAACAGTTGGACGGGAGCGAGACCCCTGAGGGGTTGACAGTGCTGGGCCACTGGTTTCATGGTGAACCCTGTGTCCAGCTGTCTTTTGGGTCTTCTCCGTGTCCAGGTCCTCTTGGGCTCATCTGTCAACTCTCCTGAGCAGCTCCTCCCTCTGACTCTAGAACCTGCCTTTGCCTTGTTTTCTTGGTTGCTCAAAACATTTCCGACCCTCCGATTCTGGCTTCTCCTGCTGCCTGGTGACCCTATACTTGCCAAAAGTCCCAACACCTCCTGAATGATGAGTGTACGTTCTGCAGGGACAAAGTGTTCTGTTGCACCTTAGGATTGGAGCTCTCTGGGTGATGGAGTCTTCATGGATGGAACTGCACAGTATGTGATTCATTCCAAACCCTGCATTAGCTAGCTATGCTGCGTCATCCCAGACCCATTTCTGCTGACTTGCAATTCAAGGCTCCCAACCAACCATCCCTCTCAGCATATCTGAATTTTCAATAACTGAATTAAAACATTACTTTAGAATATTTGTCTTTTGACTTTTACATAATTGCCATAAGCCTGACAAGAAGCTTGATGGAAAGAGGAGTAGCCAGATCAGCACCGTGCCATAAATTCCTGTGTTCCCTGACACAGCCCCTCATTTGTCAAGTCTGCAGGCAAAGCCTCAGCTGCCCTTTGGCGACATTCCTGCCACCATGAAATGCTACTGATACACCCCATAAGGCTGTTCACGGAAACCGAATATTTGCAGTCTTGCCGCAAAGCAAAGTGCTGAGTAATAGCCTGGGAAGCGTGGGCGATGACGGTGCTAGCAAGGGTCTCCACCAAGGATCGATGTGGTGTCTGGGGTGCAAGGCAGCAGGGTTGCCTTCTCAAGAGACCCAGAAGCAAGCAAGTGGCTGGGCGCCTGGGAGTGAGCAGAAATGGAGGATGAGCCCAGTGAAAGAGAGACACTTGATGTCGGATCAGAAGTGCTGAAAGACATCTTTAGGGGGATTCCACATAGCACTCTTCTTCATCCACCCCGACCACAACAAGACTCTGCACTGTGAACTTCAACTTGTGAGTCTGTTCTCAAGCAGCTCCTTTGGAAGATAAGGAATCTGTTATATGTACACAACAGGGAATAAGGGAATATTGTTTAGCCATAAAAGAGAGAGAGACAGAGACAGAGACAGAGACAGAGAGAGCCATCCTGTCATTTGCAGCAACATGGATGGGCACAGAAGATATCTCCTTCTTGTTAAGTGACATAAGCCAGGTACGGAAAGACAAATACCACATGTCACTCCTTTATGGAAGCTAAAAAAGTGGATCTCATACAAGAGGGTAGAACAGAGATACTTGAGATTGGGGAGGGTGGGAGAGAATGGGGGTAGAGAGTTTAGATAACAGGGATCCAGACAGTCAGAGGAGAGGAATTCCTTGTGGTCCTCGATAGGAGAAGAGGGTGACTATAGACTACACCTATTTTTATATATTTCAAAATATCTAGGAATGAGAGTCTGACGTTTCTTAATACAAAGAAATGATAAATGTTTGAGGAGTAGAAATGCTAATTACCCTGATTCGATCATTACACGTTGCAAACCTGTAACAAAGTACTGTATAAATATGCAGTTATTGTATGTTGATTAAAAATGAAATAAAATAAATTTTAAAAGGAAATCCGCCTGGTGTGACCCTCCACTCCCACTCACACTCGGCAGCCCACGGACTCTCAGACCTGTTCTTCCATCCCAATCTCAGGGCAGCTGGGCAGGGAGCTGAGATAAAGCCACAAGAAATAGAAGTACAGACACAGGGTCCCCCCTTTCCCGAGATGCCACAGAAGGTCAGCAATGTGGAGCGGGGACCCCAGTGCCCACTCCCCAGAGTCTCCCCACCTCGTCATTACAGGTAAAGCACACTCTGTCCTGCGAAGGGTCCAGAGAGTGCAGCTCGCCTTCCGAGCAGACACTGTCTCTTTTCAGCCCCTCAGCATCTCTCTTTCCTGTGGGGACCACTTCTTCCCTATTTCTGATGGTTCCCTTCTCAAGGCTGGGCTCAGAGACCCGCTGCTGGGCCATCACCTCCTGCCTACACGGTGTATCCCGAGACAGTGGCACATGTGGAGACCTCTGTTCACCCTGAAGAGGGGCTCGTTTCTGCCCTGGAGATCCCCAAACGTCCCCGCTGCTGTCCTTCTTGAGGCTGGAAATTCACATGTTGCTTCCGTTAGCTGGCCTGCCAACCTGCCTCATCCAACGTCGTTATTGACCTTCATCAGTTGCAGTGGGGGAGGAAAGCCTTGGTCTTTAAGTCCTAGAAAGGCAAACAAGCACACCTTAGTTTCTAGGAAGCATATCTAAAGTTACTTTTCCATCAGGCAGGATGACAGTTTTTAGAATTTGTTGGAGCGTGCAAACATGGCCTGGCACCATAATAAGGCGGGTTCCACAGCGTCTGCAGAGAAGCCTCCGGGGTGGTTCAGGGAGCTGCATGCTTCTCCCAGGGCCACCTGTGGAAGGGCAGGCACTCAGTAGCTTTGTTGTCCCTACCCTGTAGATCTAAGCAGGTTTTTGAGCTAGAACAACCAGCAACTCAAGGAACAGAGCTAACTATTTTGCTGGGCTCTTCCAAGTGCATATCAGGCTCTCTGATGTTCGCCCAGTGCCTCTGCCCCACCCGCCCCTGGAAATCTTCCCCTTCTTCCCAGTGCCAGCCTCAGGCAAAACTACAACCCAGGGGAATGCACTTGTTTCCTCCAAGCTCTGCCCCTCACAGGGGCACTTCCCGCCCTCACATCATGGCTTCTTTCCAGCAGAGGAGACAATATCTGTTATTTATTCTGCATCACACATTTAGAGTCACCTGTGCAGGTTCCAGCACACTCACCTTTGGCATCAGCCAGCAGGTGAAGGGAACATTCCAGGAATGGTGCAGGCCAAAGGTTAGACACCGCCGCCCCCCTCATCCGGATGAGGCCGGTGCTGTTCAGAGCTGCTCCGAGAACACAGCACCTGTGTGAAGCATCATCTCTTCATGTTCAAAGACACCAACCTCCAAAAGGAAAAAGACCAGGAAATTATGAGGCTCTCTCTAGTTACCCTGGGGTTTCCGAAAACATTAGATGACTTTGATGGTTTAATCCTTAATTCTAAAGTTTTAAAGTTGGCTTCAGTGATTATAACTTAGAATAACAAACCAGGCTGGAGATCTGTTAGGTTGCCTGGTAAGCTTCTTGGTGGCCCCAGGAAAATATATCCACTTCTTAATCTCCAGGGCCAGTAACATCATCTTCTGTGACAGAAGATGCAAATCAAGCTAAGGATCTTGAAAGGAGGCGTTTATGCTGATCATCTGGGTGCACCCCAAATGCAATCATATGCATCCTTACAAGAGAGGGTTGGAAGGAGTTTGAGACAGACAAACACAGAAACCCACATTGCCTCTTGTGGTGTGACCACAGCCAGTGAGTGCCTACAGCCAACAGAAGCCAGAAGAGGCAAAGGTGCAGATCTTCCTAGAGGGCTTCCCAGGAAGTGCATCCAACCCACACCTTGACTTCAGACTTCACCTCCAGAGCAGAGAAAGAGTAAACTGAAATTGTGCCCAGTCCTACTTAGTGTATTTGTTATAGCAGTGCCAGGAGACCCCCAGGGAGTAAGGATGCTTTGGTAAGTAGATGATAATTATTAGAGAAAAATAATGCCATAAGATAAAATTTTGCTGATACAATTGTTGTATCAATTATCTTGGAACTATATATACATAAAAATCTTAAAATTTTTATAAGTCTATGGAGGCTGCTTAACTTTCTGCGTACCTGCTAAAAGGCAAAAGAATGAACTCAAATATCACATGGTCAGCATGACCTAATCCTAAAGATACTGGGGAAAATTACCCAAATCTAGGGCTACTGTCAGAAAATTATTGTCAGAATCTGGATTTTTCTTTTAACCTAAATTTGAAATATCTGTATTTTCAAAGCTAAACCTTTGACTCTTCACTAAGCTTGAGTAAATGGAACAGGTTCAAGAATACTAAAAATTAAAATAAGACATAGAAATACACAATTTTTATCACATGGAATATAAAATATATACTGTTTTCTATCCACACTAAATATGTGCTATTTATAAGAGACATAATTAAAATAAAATGGCATATAGATGTTAAAAGTAGATCAGTTAAAATATACACAGATACACACAAATCACACACCAGGCAATTCACCAACAGACAACTGATGTTGTTCCAATGGTTAAAAGTAAAATAGACTTTATTGAGAAGAAAAAAAAAATATTACTTAACAATTCAAAAAAATTCATCACAAAGATTTAACAACTCGAATCATATATAGCTAATTCTATATGTATGCTCCAAATATACAAAATAATACTTCTCAAGGTTACACGTAGAAAACGGTAAGTGCAAAATTTGCATTTGGAGGTTTTAACACAATTCTCTCAGTAATTAATAGATCTGGCAGACCAAAGATCACTAATCACAGAGCTGAACAGCACCCTGAGCAAGCTTTCTCTTAGTGACATGAATAGAAAACTCAAGGCAGCAATTAGATATTATAAAACCTTCCAGGGATGGGGATGTGCACAAACACCAACCAAGGGTCGGGCTAGCTTTGTACACCAAAGTCCTCTGACCACAATACCATGACACGAGGAGAAATAGATAAAGGATGGCTCCCACGTGTGTCTATTTAGAAACTAAAGAACATTCTTCCAAATAATTCACTAGTAATTGGAGAAATGAAATGGAATTTTAAAATAAAAATACATCTGAAAGCTGTGATATGAAGTTTAAGCAACCTTAGAGGCCAACATGCACACTAAATGCCCATTTTGAAAAGAAAAACGATTGCAATGATGAACTAAACATCAAATTTCGAAAATGTCTTCAGTGTAAATCCTCAGGAAGCAGAAAAAGTACTAAAGATAACACAAGAAATCAATTAAAGGAACAACAAGAAGGATATACAAGAAAAGCTGATACTTTGAAAAGACAAAAAAAAAATAGTGATTATTAACAGAAAAGCTAGGAAGGGTGAGATTTTACAAATGAAAACAAAATAGGAATACAGGTAAAATAGGGATTTTTTTTAATTATAAATAATAGTATGGCCAGGTGCGGTGGCACACTCCTGTAATCCCAGTAATTAGGGAGGCTGAGGCAAGAGGATTGCGAGTTCAAAGCCAGCCTCAGCAACTTATCGAGGTTCTAAGCCAACTCCGTGAGACCCTGTCTCAAACCAAAACATAAAAAGGGCTGGGGATGTGACCAGTGGGTAAGTGCCCCTGGGTTCAATCTCCATACTAAAAAGTTAATTAACTAATTAATTAATTAATAATATGAAATTTAATGCCATTAAATTTGAATGAAGATGACATTTATAGTTTCTTAGAATTTATAATATAAATCCTAAGTAACATCAAAGGAAATATATATGAATATTTGATCACTTTAGAATGGAAAAGGATTTTATAATCATGATGCCAGGGACAAATTTATCATGAAAGAGATGAATTGAAAGAATAAGCTGAAAAATATAAACACTAAAAATTGCCCTTTAATTTTTAAAAAAATAAAAAATATATTTTAAATTTAAAAAAATGAAAATAATGTTCAATAAATATAGACAAATGTTATTACATTAAATATTCTTTCCAACACACAGAAAGATAAGTATCCTGGTAGAAAATAGAAAAAGTAGGTAATTGTTAGGTCCTTAGGCCAAAGTAATTCCATTTTGAAAATCAGCACCTGCCCACCCAGGTATGACCTCCGCCTAAGCCCACCCCAAAAGAATCCCTTAACTACAAAACCACAGCAAAGATGCCAAGTAACAATCACAGAACCAGAGGGTTATTTTTAAACTACTCCATTGTACTTGATTGTATGGTTAAGAAGATTTTTCTAGCAAGGTAGCAGCCTGGCAGAGATTCTCTGTCAATAAACCTTCACTTGAACTCAGAGATGTGTCTCTAGTGGATATTTGTGCCAGCTACCCTGACAATGATCACATAATGTAAGAAAGTAGAAAACAAATAGCCATTGAATATATTCATATTTTTAAATCAATCCTTGGCACACTAGTAACCCAAAAAGTAAAAACAAACAAATATTGAGAAACAGTCTCCCCCCAACTCAAATATAAACTGACAGATTTTTTTTTTCTTTGCTGTATTGCTGGGGATTGAACCCAGGGCCTTGTGCATAAGGAAGGACTACAACTGAGCTTTATCCTCAACCCCAGGTTCTCCTTTTTTAAAAAGAAACGTGTAGGAATTGATAGAAAGGTACCTTGTCCTGAAATGCTGGGAGGAGCTTACCATAACCTATTTCTTTGATACTGATTTGAAAATAAATAGGAAACACTTAAAATATGTACATTCCTTAGATTTAGCTACTCTGGTTTGTGATTTACCACATGAAAAGAGCCAGGGACTTGCAGGAAGTCTTACTTCTAGGGGCATTCATGCATATAAAAGAGAAGTTTGGTAACTAAATAGCTAACAACGGGGAAAATAAAAAATAAAATAAGCTTTGCAACCATTAAAAATGATGCTCGCTGTAATGGCACAAAGACAAATAGACCAACAGAGCCAAAAAGAGAGTCCAGAAATGGACCCAGAGCACGCAGCCGCATGGTTTTCTAAATGACACCAGTGAAAATCAGGGAGAAGGGGAAGATCTTTTCAAAAATGGTGAAGGAGCAATTAGGTCCTGCTGGTGTGGTGGTTTGGTTAGGAGGTGTCCCCCAGAAGCTCCGGTTAATGCAGGAATGTGAAATGACTGGATCCGGAGGCTGTCACCTAATCACCCATCCCAGTTTGAATGGACTGACTGGGTGGTAACTGTGGGCAGGTGGGGTTTGGTGGAGAGATGGGCTGCTGTGGGGGTTCCTGGAAGGGTTCACCTGCCCTGCAGTCCCCCCCACCCCACTTCCTCTCTCTGCTTCCTGACACTGCCTCACGCTGAGAGTTCCCCCCACTGGCCCTCCTTCCATGATGTGCTGCCTCACCTTGGGCCCAGGGCAATGGATTCAGCCAACTATGGAGCGAAACCCCTGAGACCATGAGCCCCCAGTAAAATTTTCCTCTTCTAAGTTGTTCTTGTCAAGTATTTGAATGAAAAAGCTGACTAATGCATGTGGAAAAATGAATCTTGACCTCTAGCTAACACCATACACAATGAAACCATTGACCTCTAGCTAATACCATACACGAATATTAATTTGTGGTAAATCATAGACCTAAATGTAAAAGGAGAAACTATTGAGCTTCTGGAAGAAAATATAGAGAGCTTAATAGCCTTAGAATAGATAAAACTCACATAAGCAGAACACTTAAAAGTTTGAAGAAAATGAATTGATAAATTGGATTTTATTAAAGTTAAAAACTTCTGTTCATCAAAAGAGATAACTTCAACAATCTGCACCAGCAGTGAACAGGAAGAGAGCTCGGCACCTTTACCCATCATAAGAACTACAGTGGAGCCCTCACTTACCCCAGCAACTGCAGACTGAGAAATCCCAGCCTCTGAAGGAGTATGGAAAACTCGGAATCTCCTACACCACTTGGGAGGGTGTCGATTGCTTCCACCACCTTGGAAAATGATCCAGCTCCTAAGCCTAAGCATGTACCTAACCTGAGATACGTTGCTTAGTACCCAAGGGAAGTAAGAAAGGTTCATAGGACAATGTTCACAGTGACTTCATTCATAATAGTTCTACAACTGGAAACATCCAAGCATCTGTCAACAGGAGAATGGATATAAGAAATCAGGGTGCATTTACAAAGCAGAACACTCCACAGCAACAGCAAAGAAGAGTCACTGATACCGCAACAATATGTGTGATGCTTTTAAATTAGGTTGTGTGAAAAAAAGCAGATCCAGCCAGGCCTGGTGGCATGTGCCTGTACTTCTACCTACTGGGGAGACTGAGCAGGAGGGTGGCAAGTTCAAGCCTAGTCTGGGCAACTGAGCAAGACCTTGTCTTATACTAAAATGAAGGGTTGGGAGTGTAGCTCAGGGGTTAAGCATTTGCCTGGTGTGTGCAAGGCCCAGTACTCAAAAAAAAAAAAAAAAAGGCACATACAAAAGAGTACTTTTAAAAATGTCCATCCATGCAAAGTTCAAAAGCAGGCAAAAATAATCTTTGCTGACTAAAGACCAAATGGAGGTTCCTGGTGATGAAGATGTTGAACGAGAAGGAATCTGTGAGGTGATTAGGGAGGGAGTAGTGAATGTACACGTATGTAAATGTTAATTGAGCTATACATTTAATACAGGTACAATTTAATGTATATAAGTTATGCCTTAAAATATTTTTAAGAAATGCCATGAAAGGGTATGTCATAATATGGGGAAATGTTAACCCTCTGTTAAAAAAAAAAGTTTTATACTTTAATTTGTTCCTTCACAGACATTTATTAGGAATCTACTAAATGCCAGACATTGATGTAGGATACAGAGAACAATAACAAATAAAATAGAGAACATCTCTGACCCTGAGCAACTTACACTCCAGCATAATGTGGTGTGTGTGTTGTGTGTGTGTGTGTTGGTGTTTGTTGTGTGTGTGTTGTGTGCATGTGAGTGTGTGTACACTCATTTTGTCAATATATGTTTAAAATAAGCAGAGAAAACGAGAATGGAAATTTTTAACAGTGTTTTGGGGAATGCATGTAATTTTTATTATCTTCACTATGCTTTTATCATTTTCTATAATGAGCTCATACTCTTTTTTCATAATCAGAAAAAAAAATGATTAACAAAACTGAATGCAGACGCACGGTTTCTCAGTGGAGGGAAAGGGCAGTGTGCCCCCTGGGACCCGTCACCAGTGAGCTCCCACAGCTGTGCCACACCTGGAGAATCTGCATGGGATTGGAATGAATCTCTTCCAGGCAAGCCATGCAAAAAGTTCTTCTAAGAAAGCGAGGAGAACAAAAAAGTGGCCAGGAAAAACTTTTTAATTGGCATCACAACAGGGTCTCTGTAGGGATTATTTGCTAAGCCAGGACTTTCCATTGAACATTAGGTCATTAAATCTGAGCCAGGAAGTCTGGAGGAACTGCAACGGAAGGTTTGTCCAGTCTGCAAAGTTCTGCGCTTCCCTCTGCCGTCGGCTGGCAGAGCACACAGGTAAAATCACACGGCCCGATTTCCCATCTTTAAAATGGAAAGAATCGTCTGTATATGACAGCTCTTCCATGGCTTCCCACCAGGCTCCCACTGACCCCAATTTTATCCTGAATTCAAAAGATCCACAGTGAGATGCATACACCCACCTCCCCAAGTAAGCACCCTGTACTGCTTGCTTAAACCTCTTTGTGTGACACAACCTGATTGCCAAACTCCTGTGGAGTTATCATATGTGAATATGTTTGAAAGGAGGTTTAGTTAGACTTTCACAATCTGCGATTAATCAGACAATTAGATACAGAACAATGGAGTAAAAAGTTAACTTGGGAGTGTTACTTTTTGCTATGTGTGCGGCAGCATTCCCCACGCCTCAGCACGTGAAGGCGGTCAGCGGTGGGAATCTGCTCCACATGGCAAGCCCTTTCTTACAGCGCTAGTAATGTGTTCTGTGAAAGAATTGAAGGTAGTGTTTATGTAAATTATGATGTATATAGATACACAAAATATATTCATATAGGAATGACTGGACCATGAGGTGCCCAGATATTTGTTCAGATATTATTCTGGGACCATCTGTCTGTAAGGATGTTTCTGGATGAGATTAACAGTTGAATCAGTAGATTGCCCTCTCTAGTGTGGGTGGGCCTCATCTAATCAGATGAAGGCCTACCTTGAACTGAATAAGACGGAATAAGAGGAAACCCCTGTCTGATTACCTTCAGTTACTGTCTTTTAACTCGAAATGAAACACTGGCTCTTTCTGTGTTTCAAATCTGACCGCTTTCAGGCCAAAACTACACCAGTGGCGCTCCTAGGTCTCCAGCTTGTCGACTGCACATTTGGGGATGTGTCTCCTCTGAGGAACCCTGACTGATGCATGTCTTGGTACTGAGGGTGGTTCTAGGGGAACATAATTTTAAGGATGAGTTCTCTGAATTGATTCTTGGGTTTCCAAAACAGTCTTTCTAATTTGATTTATTTAAAGACACTAATTACCTATTTTCAGTAGTAAAGAGAGCATTGATCGTCTGTGAAATGATCTGACAATAACAACACACAAAATGTCACCAGTGGATATTTCTAATCAAACACTTACAAGAAGCACCAGGGTGGGTGACTTTGTCTATGGCAGTTTCGAACACGTCTGGCAAATTAACGTAATGAGATTGTCTGGCTTCACCTAATATCATAGGATCAAATGGGAAAAGAAAAAGATAAGATCAGAGATTTGAATGCTTAGCTTAAAAACCACACAAATTGGGAGGGAAAGGGAGAGAAAAGGGAAATTGCATGGAAATGGAAGGAGACCCTCATTGCTATACAAAATTACATATAAGAGGTTGTGAGGGGAATGGGAAAATAAACAAGGAGAGAAATGAATTACAGTAGATGGGGTAGAGAGAGAAGATGGGAGGGGAGGGGAGGGGGGATAGTAGAGGATAGGAAAGGTAGCAGAATACAACAGTTACTAATAGGGCATTATGTAAAAATGTGGATGTGTAACCGACGTGATTCTGCAATTTGCATTTGGGGTAAAAATGGGAGTTCATAATCCACTTGAATCTAATGTATGAAATATGATATGTCAAGAGCTTTGTAATGTTTTGAACAACCAATTAAAAAAATTACTTTGGAAACTGTAAAACACACACACACACACACACACACACACACAAATTATCTGAAGACTTCTCTGTGTGCCTGAAGGATATCTGTATCTCCGTAGCTGCAGGCTGAGGTTGCTGACAATTAGATTCTTATCCTGTGACTGGCAGAATGACAACACAAACTGAACTTCCCGTCTCTGAGGGTCTCTTCTGTTAAAGTGACAGCATTGGCTGAGAGGGCGTGGAAAGGTGCAGGAAGACCCTAATGAAACTGGGCACCATAAGCTCCTAAATTGGATAAGTCTTCATTCCCAGTAGAGGAGGCTCACAATAGAGTCAGCCTCGCAGCCTTCCCACCCTTGTCTGAGTGGACTGGCTCTGAATTTGCCTGAGGAAGCTGAGATGACCTCTCCTGAGGCACTTGCTGTGCAAGACAAGGCCCAGGTCCCTGGGGCCCACCCACACCACTCCCCTTTACCTCCAGACCCGTAACCAGCACCAAGTCCTCCCGAGCCCCTAGAGATGAGATACAAATAGACCCAGGAGGAAGGGTGCTGCACTCCAAAAGAATGACTCGAGTTTCTAACTTGTACAAACAGAAATCTGGGGAACGTGTGTGAGAATGGGTATTAAGGGTGTGAGATGATGGCGAAAGGAACATAAAGACGCATGGAGACCAGACCCAGGTCACACTTACAGTTGCAGCCCAGGGATTAGAAAGGACGCTAGCAGTTTGGTTGGCTGGCTGGAACATGGACCCAAGGTGAATTGGAAATGCGAGAACCGTGTCTTGGATTAATGTAGGAGAAGGGCTCCAAAGACTTAGAGAAATTGGAATGTGAGAGTGGAGTCGTCATGGGGGAGCACTCGCCTACACTGGACAGGGCCAGAAGACACACCAGTCACCCAGCAGTGACAAACACATCCCGGAAGAGGTATGGTTGGTGGCTCTTCTCTGTAGGCCGTATTTTGCAATGAGTTCTGGGATCAATGAATGGAGAAACCTACATGCACTGGGAGGAACTGGGTCCCAGGGAGGAAGAGGCCACACAGGGGCACGGAACTGACGGAAACAAGGCGGGTGTGGATACCATCCTGGACAGCAGAGGCAAAGCCGCTCTCAGAATGCCTGGTCTGACTCCTGCATGGTGAGTTGACTGTGGTGTTCCTAAAAGTGAAATATATATGAACCTAGTCAATTCTCATTTGATTTCTGTGAGTGAAAAAGTCAGGTCCACAGCCACATCCATGTTTATAGCAGCACAATTCACAATGGCTAAGCTGTAGAACCCACCTAGATGCCCTTCAGTAGATGACTGGATAAAGAGAATGTGGCATCTATACACAATGGAATATTACTCAAGAATAAAAGAGAATAACATCATGACATTTTCAGGTAAATGGATGGAGCTGGAGAATATTCTACTAAATGAAGTTAGCCAATCCCAATAAACCACAGGCTAAATGTTTTCTCTGATTTAAGAGGCTGATTCATAATGGGGTGGGGTGGTGCCATGGGAGGATTAGATAAACTTTACATAGGGCAAAGGGGAAAAGGGAGGAAGGGGGTATGGGGGGAGAAAAGACAGTGGGATGAGATGGACATCATTACCCTAAGTACATGTATGAAGACACAAATGATGTGACCCTGTGTACAACCAGAGATATGAAAAATTGTGCTCTACATGTGTGATATGAATTATAATGCATTCTGCTATCGCATAGAACAAATTAAAATTTTTTAAAAATGAAAAAAAAAAAAAGTCCAAGGTCAAGGGTAGAAAAGTCTACCTTGAATTAAAGACAGACTTCAGCTAGTTCACAGTCCTAGAATTCCTTGAATAGAGGGCAGACTAGGACCCCTTAAAAAAGGACTCCATTGAACTACTAAAATTCATCCTGGAACATCTTTCTCCCAGTCTTCCCCAAGAGACCTCTGGCTTTTCCAGGGTCACTAGGCACTGGGGCAAGGATTTAACCAGACCTTCCAGGGAAGACCGGAAACACACTCTGAACTACTCCAGGACATCTAGGACAGTGGGAGGGCCTCACCCAATCCATTGGAGGCCTGAGTAGGATCAAAAGGGCTCAGCAGGAAGGAACCAACCCCTGTGGGACTGCCTTTGGACTTGAATTGGAACATTGTCTCTTCCTGGGTCTTGAGTTTGCTGGCTTTTTACAGACACTACAGCATGGACTTTCCTGGGTGCCCAGATGACTGACCACAGACAATGGGACTGAGCCTCCGTAACTGAGTGACCCAAGTCCTTATAATAAATCATATATACATATATATGTACAGACACACACATACATACATATGTGTGTGTGTCTGCATACATATATGTGTGTATGTGTGTGTGTGTGTGTATATAGTATGTATGTGTATATATATCCTATTGGTTTATTTCTCTGCAGAATGCTAAAAGACATACATATGTATGTTTATGTATATATGTATATATATATATATATATATATATATATGTGTGTGTGTGTGTTTGTGTATGTGTATAAATATATATATATAAATGTGTACATATCCGTGGTTTGTACATAATACCAACAAAGAATTTTTAAGTTATTATAGGGACTTGAAATCTCTGTCTCTGGGACTGACAAATATAAGTAATGCTTTTTTGCAATGCATTCACTTGGCAGGTTTTAATCCTGTAACTGCTAGCATGACTATAATTAGCTATGTGAATGTACTACAAAACCTAATAATTATAAACAAATTCCATGAGAACGATTGTAGATAGTTCTCTCCAGGAAATAAATCAGAAAAATAAGACTGTTGTGAAAATCTTTCTGTGATTACCTTTATTAACATTCCTCTGCTGGCTCCTCATCTCCCTGAACTCTAAACACTGGGACATCCAGAGCTCTGTCCTTGGATAATTTTCTTCCAGCTATGCTTACTCCCTATGGAACTGCATCTAGTCTCATAGGCTTAACTGCCACCCTTTTGCTGTCCAAAGTTTACATCCCCCATGCAGAGATCCCCTTAGACTTTAAGTACACGTGCATGTCCCCATTTGTAAGTGTGATCGACATTTCAAAATCATCAGGTTTAAAACTGAGTTCCTGCTGGTGCGTGCCTACAATCCCAGCTACTCAGGAGGTTGAGGCAGGAGGATCACAAGTTCAACGCCAGTTTGGGCAACTGAGGGAGATCTCGTCTCAACATAAAATAAAAAGGACTTGGGGATATCGCTCAGTGCTAGAGCAGTTAGCATGTGTGAGGCCGTGTTCAAACCCCAGCACCACAAAAGAACAAAAACAAACCTGAGCACCTGATATTTCCCCCACCTCCTCATCCTTTTCTGCCACCGGCAATCCCAATCTCCCAGTTTTCTGTTTTTCTTAATATCCTACCTGTCAGCAGATGCCATCAACTCTCCTTACAAAATACACGCAGAGTCTTATGACATCTGCTGCTTCAACCCTGGTCCTGGCCAGCAATCCCTCTTTCCTGGACTATTGCAATATCCTTCTAACGGGTTTGCTTATTTTTTCTCTTGATGCCATTCAGGCTACTCTCGTGAGAACAGCTAGCAGAAACACTGTCTGAATATAAATCAGATCCCGTTATTCGTCTGCCCAAATCTCCAGTGCCTCTGTGTTCAGGGAAAAGGCAGAATCCATCAAAAACTTACAAGTCTATGTTAGTTGGTGACCTCTGAAAGGCGCATGTCAAGATGGGATTGAAAGTGCCAGACATCAACCAGGAGGCGACCTCCAAGCTGTAAGCACTCTTTTCCTCTCAGACACATTAAATAAACAACAAGAAATTGAATAAAATAACTTGATAGGAGTTCTTGAACTTGAAGATCGACAGCAACTAAACAAATACCAAGTCAAGAAAAAGCTACCTTCAAAACAGTAGGGAAATGTTATGGTTTTAAACTCACCCTTGCTTCACCCTCTTCCCAGTGTGGCAACAGTTTGGAGGGAAAAGTTGCCTGGCCCCCAGCCTCTTCCCATGAACCAAATTTGCCCCTTTTTAACCTATCCGTACTGTCAAAGCGATGGTTCCTTCCTGTTGCCTTACTCAGAGCTCAGACAATCCAAAGAAGCTCAGATCTCAGACAGGATTAAGCCTTGGAAGCAATGGGTCTGGTTGGTGAAAACCACAGCAATCCCTAGACACACAGACTCCTAGGGCAAGAGACCCCTGACTGAGGAATACAGGGGTAAGGGAGGCCCCGAGAAGCAGGAGTGAGAGTCAAGCCAAGCACACCATTGGAAGGCAGCCATGCCCAGGGGTAAAGAGGGGAGTGTGGGCACATCCACAGGCCCCAGCAGGACGGGCCACTGTGCTGGGCCTGTCAGTGAAAGTCTTCTCCTAAATGGAGCCACTCTGCAAAGGCAGGTGGAGGCAACTGCTCCCTCAAATGCCCAGTTTTCAACAAAAAGTCCCAAGGCATAAAAAGAAACAGGAAAACGTGGCCCATTCAAAGGAATCAATAACTTCTAGAAACCCTGAAGAAGCAGGACAAACTTGTCAAAGGCTTTAAAACAACTGTCTTCGATGCACATAAATACCTCAAGGAAAACATGGACAAAGAATTAAAGGAAATTGGGGAAATAAATGAACAAAATGAGAACGTAAAGAGGAACTATTAAAAGAAACAGACAGTTATTCTGGAGTTCAAAAGTATAATAACTGAATTGAAAAGTGCATTGGAGAGGGGCTGGGGATGTGGCTCAAGCCGTAGCGAGCTCGCCTGGCATGCGTGCGGCCCGGGTTCGATCCTCAGCACCACATACCAACAAAGATGTTGTGTTTAGCCGAGAACTAAAAAATAAATATTAAAAAAAAAAAAGAAAAGAAAAGTGCATTGGAGAGATTTGACAGCTGACTCAAACAGGCAGGAAAAAAAAATCTGTGAAATTCAACATGGGTCAATTGAGATTGCCATGTCTGATGAGTAAAAAGGGAAAAAAAAATCAAAAAGTAAATAGAACCTGAGTGATTTGTGGGACAACATCCAGAGGATCAATGTGTGCATTGTGGGAGACCCTAAGGAGGAAAGAGGGAGACAGAGAGCTCAGTCAATGAAGTCATGACTGAAAATGTTCTAAAGAGCCAAGATAAAAGCCAGAGTTGAGAAACAGGGAAACAGCTGAGTTTGACAGACAGATAGTGAAATGGAAAGAGAGGAAGAGGGCAGGAAAAACCAGAGGGGCGACAGTCAGGAGCTGCGAGACACACCAACAGTTCAGATTCTAAACATGATGATAAATCACTTAAGACTCTGAGATAGCATGACAAAATTTAATTTCATTTAAATTTTTTAAAATACACATTGCTGGATTTAGATTCCACATATCTGCATTTAAAGCAAGATTGGCTTGAAATTTTATTTTATTTTTTCTTACTGTCTTTGAATGGTTTTGTCATCAAGGTTATATTAGTATTGCAAAATGAATTCGAGAGAATTTCTTCATCTTAAAACATTTGGTTTAAGACTGGAAATATCTGCTCCTTGAATAATTTATAAATACTGATGTTTACTATAAATACTGATGTATACTATAAATACTGATGTCGAATCCTGATGTTGATTTCTGCACAGATTGGTGTTTCAATTTGTTTAGGTGTCACGTTTCTTTATGCGTTCTAGTTGCTCAGGTGAATTTGGCAGGTTATATTTTTCTAAAAGCATACCTATTTTTTTTTTTTGGATTTACAATATATATTTACATAGTCTTGCACTTCTGATCAACCTAGAAAAAAAGGATACCCGAAACAACTGTTAATTATTGGCAAAGTCCATGAATCAGAGTCTTTCACAGCTTGGACGTCAGGCAAGCTGAAACCAAGATGAGCATCCAGGCTGACCAGTGCAAGGCCCTGGGAGAACTTCCAGGCAGAGCTACAGGGTGGGGCACACCCTGTGGAGCATGGAGGGCTCCCAGAGTTTAGAAAGCAGAGTGCATCCAGAGAGACCTAGGTGGCTGGAATCTGTGGGCCGAGTACCAGAGAGGAGGCAGCAGAGGCTTGACTAGCCGAGTCCAGATCTGCATAATACATGAGAAAACCACCCCACACCAAGGAAAGAACAGCCTGAAATGAATAATGGGAACGGTATGCAGAGCTCACCCAGAGCCCGGAGAAGAACCAGCTAGATAGGAAAACCTCGTAACTCATGGAACATTCGTCAGAACACTCAGAAGAATGCTTCCAAAGGGAGAATAATTTGCTCCAGTTTAAACATTGGTCTGGTCTTACCTAATAAATCGTAAAAGCAAGAACAACAACAAAAATAAAAAAATGTTCTATGTAACTTCATCGTGTATAAGAATAAAACAGGGATTTTTATATCCAGCATGAAATTAGATAAAACTCACAATGTTTCGTATCCAGTCAAAATGCACCAAGTAAGCAAAGAAACAAAAAATATGGCCCAGAATAAGAAGAAAACCAGTCAACCTAAACCAATCCATAATTGTTGCAGTGTTAGAATTAGCAGGTAAGACATGAGAACGGTTATTGGAACTGCACGCTATATGTAGAAAAAGAGAAATGAAAAAACATACTAAGTAGAGATATGTAAGGAAAAAAAAAATATCCAAAACAATCATGTCAAATGTCAACATTTTGCAAACATCAAAGAAAGTAATGAACCTCTAGCCCAGTGTTCCTCCTCTGGAGACTATGTTGACCTCCAGAGACAAAGTCTGGAGATGTCGCTAATTGTGACAATTCAGAGTGGTGCTGGCATCTAGTGGGCAGAAGCCAGGGTGCTGCTAATCATCCTACCATATACGGGAAAGCGCCCGTGTCAAAGAACATTCCAGTTCACTAATGGTCCAATAATGCAGATCTTGAAAAAACTGCTCTAATCAGACTGTTGGCGGGTGGGGGAGAGAAGAGACAGTTATTCAAATCAACAATATCACGTGGCATCTTGTAAATTTTATATACATTGAAAGTACAGCAGAGCTGGGGCTCAGGGGCTGGGAATGCCCTTCAGCAGTAAAGCCCTGGCCTGGCATGTGTGAGACCCTGGGTTCAATCCTCAGTACTGGAGGGAGAAAAGTTATGAGTAACTATACATCAATATGTTTAAAAATCTGGACAAAGTTGACAAATTTACTGAAAGACACAAATTACAAAATTCATTGAAGAAAAAAAGATCACCCAAATTATTTTACAGAAACCGAATTTATATATTTTAAAGTCTCACAAAGAATACTTTAGACACAGGTGGCAGAATTCTATCAAATATTTAAAAAAGAAATAATATTAATTCTACAAAAATACTTTTAGAAAGTTAAAGAAGAGGAACTATACCCAAATCTGGCCTACGAAGCCAGCATTAACCAAACCAAACAATGATATTAGTTAAACATACACAGACGCACACACATTCAGCCCAATATCACCCATGAACAAAGACACAAAATTTTCTAATAAGATTTTAGTAAACCAAATGGAGTAGTGCTGAGGGCCATTGCCAAGTAGGAATGACGCATCGATATTTCCTTGCCAGCGTACCCCATGTTAAATGGACTTGCCTTGGACATTGCATGTGTCTTTGAGAAAGGTGACCCTGCTCAAGGACCAGGGTGGATCCAGGATTGGGGTGTATCCTGCAGGTTTTAGGAAGTATCCGGGTTTAAGACAATTTGGGTTTAGGGCGAGTTTAGGGCATTCCCGGTTTAAAATAATCCGGGTTTAGGGAAGTTGCAGGTTGAAGGTTATTCCTGCTGGGAGTAGGGCATGCCTGCTGCCTGAGTTCCCGCTGTGTTCTTGTGAGATTCAAATGGAATTTGGAAAAAAGCCTCGTGGAGTAGGTGAATTGGGCTGGCAGAACTTGGATTTCCCCAGAACGTATTTGTAGAGGCCGGTGTGAGTTCGGGAATAAAGGATTGCTGTTTGAATCTACAAGGTGTGTGGTGGCTCGTGATTCTGTGCCAAGCCGAGACATTGGCAGAGTAGTATATGAGAATGAGACTATGTCATGACCATGAGAAATTTATCCCAGCAACATAAATTTGATGTAACACATAAAATCAGTGATTGCACTGGGGATGTAGCTCAGGAGTAGAGTGCTTGCCTAACATGCATGAGGCTGTGTTCAACCTCCCAGCACTGCAACAATATAAACGATTGTTACATTGTGTGCATGTAAAAATATGTAACAATGAATCTCACTATTAGGTATAATTATAATGCATTTATAATTTTTTTTAAAAAACAATCAATAAAAATTATTAACGTACTTCACATAAACAAACTAGAAAAAAAACTGGTGATTATTTCAATCCAACGATCATTCCTGAATTAAAACAAAACAAAACAAAATCTGTCAGTATATTGAGACCATAAGAAACTTCTTCAGTTCGTGCTTGCTAAGAGGCATCTATGAAAATGTGCAGCTAACATATATTTAAGAGTGAGCCTTTTCCTCAGATTAATCTCCATTGCTTTCTGTGTTAGGGCATTGATTCTTCCTTCCCCTCCATTCTGCTATTGAGCCTATTCTCTGAATTCTTTTTTCCCTCTTGGGTACTAAACTATGTCCTCAGGCTCCCTGCCCCCTTTTAAAAAGTATTTTCTTTTGAGAAAGGGTCTTGCTAACTTGCTGAGGCTGGCCTCAAACTGGGTGTTATGGTTTGGATGTGAGGTGTCCCCAAAAGCTCACGTGAGACAATGCAGGAAGGTTCAGAGAAGAAGTGATTGGGTTGTAAGAGTCTTAACCTAATCCGTGAATTAATCCCTGTCAGGGATTAACTGAGTGGGAGGGTGTGGTTGGAGGAGTGGGAGGTGAGGCGTGGCGTTGGGGTATATATTTGCATCTGGCCAGTGGAGTCTCTCTCTCTCTCTGCTTCCTGGTCACCATGTGAGCTGCTTCCCTCTGCCACACTCTTCAGTCATGATGGTCTGGTTCACCTCAAGCCCCGAGAAATGGAGTTGGCCTTCTATGGACTGAGACCTCTAAAACTGTGAGCCCTCAAATAAACTTTTCCTTCTCTTCAATTGTTCAGGTTGGGTCTTTTCGTCACAGCAGCGAAAAAGCTGACTAACCACCTGGTATCCTCCTGCCTCAGCCTCCTGCGTAGGTGGGTTTACAGATGTGCACCACCACACCCGGCCAGTGTTTGTTGTTGTTGTTGTTTTCAGTGTTTTCATTCTGAAGTTTTCAATGGCTGCTGTCACCTGTCTTCTATTGTTTGCTGAGATCTTCTGTTTTTCATTTGTTTCAAGGGTACTCCATTTACACATTGTGTCATTTCACGCGTTCATCAGATAGTTCTATCACTCTGTCATCTCACTTCTGACCTCAATCATCTTTTCTTCTTTCAGTTTGAGATCTTTCTGGTCCTAAATATAATAAAGGTGTCCTGTTAAAACCAGGATGCTTTAGGTGCTACCTTAGGAGACTCTGGATCTTGTTAAGACTCTGTTTTAACTAGCTTCCTCTGACCCCACGGCCTGCGGGGGATGGGGGGCAGTGGAAGAGGGGAGGCCACCTTGTCCCTGCCAGGGGGTGGAATCCCAGGCCCTCATTCAGCCCCTGTGAGCCAGAATGGGGCTCTCTGCTCTCTATTTAGAGTGCGACAGGAGTTAATGGGCTCCCTCAGTCGCTCCATCCTCTAACCCAGGCTGAACAGAGAGTGGTGGCCGCCTTGCCTTGTTTCTGCAGTGGTGGGGGTTGAACCCAGGGCCTCGGCATGCTCAGGCAAACTCTACCACTGAGCTACACCCCAATCCCTTCGATAGATAATTTGCAAATATTTTTTCCCGTTCTGTGAGTTGCCTTTTCACTTTGCTGATGGTATCTTTGGATGCTGTAAGGTTTTAAATTTTTATGAAGTCCCATTTCTTTTTCATGTTTTTACTAGTATTCATGTCATATCTAAAAAAATTGCTTAACTCAAAGTCACAAATACACACTACTCAATTTTCTAACAGTGTTTAGCTCTCATATTTGAGTTTATGATCCATTTTGAGTTCATTCTTATATATAGTTTGAGGTGGGGGTCCAAGTTCATTCTCTCTCTCTCTCTCTCTCTTTATTTTATTTTATTTTATTTTTTTTTGGTACTAGGGATTGAACTCAAGAGCACTCGACCACAGAGCCACATCTCTAGAGACAGGGTCTCACTGAGTTCTTGGCACCTCATCGTTGCTGAGGCTGGCTTTGAACTTGTGATCCTCCTGCCTCAGCCTCCCGAGCTGCTGGAATTACAGGCGTGCACCAATACACCTGGCTCCAAATTCATTCTTTTACATGTGGCTATCCAGTTGTCCCCACACAGTTTGTTGTATTCCTTTCCACTATAGATATTTGTCTATCTTCATACCACTCCCACACACTGTCTTGTTTATTGTATCGTTCTATTAAGTTTTCAGATCAGAAAGAATGAACCTTTCAACTTTGTACTTTTTCAAGATTTTTTTTTTTTTTACTATTCTGGATTCCTTACACTTCTATATAAATTTTAGAATCAGCATGTCAATTTCTGCAAAATACAAGTATTTAAACAAGTCCCTCTGTCCTCTGCATTTTCCTATAAGTTGGCATTTGGAGCTGTTGACTTGATCAGAGTCAGATTTGAGATTTTTGGCTAAATTTCTCTCAATAGGGAAGGACCCCTGTGATAAAATTTCCTCAGTTGGGCTGGGGGGGATAGCTCAGTGCTTGCCTCGCATGCATAAGGCCCTGGGTTCAATCCCCAGCACCAAAAAAAAAAAAAAAAGTTTCCTCAGTCAATATAATGCTTCAGTACTATCTAATAATAGAGGAGAGAATTTCAATTAAGAGAGGCTTAAGTAACATGTTTTTTAAAAAAAGGACAGAACTAAACTTTACTGTTTAGGGATTGCACAACTGAGTGGTAGAACTATAAAGCAAAGCAAGGAGGAACTTTTATGTAAGCTAGAAAACAGGTTACCTCTTGCAGAAGGTAGAGGCTGGTGCTGAGATGGGACATGGATGGTATTCTGGGGGCTGGATACCCCAGGCTGGGTGGTCTCTCAGCACACATTTTTCTTAACCACAATTCTGAGGCTGGAAATCCAAGATGGTGCCACCAGAGGGCTGATTTCTCTTGAGCATTCTCTGTGTGGCTGGTGCAGTCTTTCCTCCATGTGTGATCCTCCCTGGTGTCTTCGCTCTGTTTTATAGGGGCCCGAGTCATGTCAGATCATGGCCTCAGCCCTACAGGCTCATGGAAACCTACTCTCCAGACACAGCGGCTCTGGGGGTCAGGGCTCGACAGGCAAATATGCAGGCCCCAGTCTGTAACTGGGGCTGGCCAAGTTCTATCCACGATCTGGGTGGTGGTTATAAGAGTGCACCATACCATAATGATTTCTTATGGTTTACGTGGCTTGTGAATATTTTAAAATTTTAAAAATATGCTCGGGATGGTGATAACTTTTGAGGAGAGGGGCACAGAAATTTTGAAGCCATGATTGCATCCCCCCCCTTTTTATCTAAATTGGTAGTTACATGGATGTGTGTAAAAATGTGCTATAATATACATCTTTTTTTCTTTTTTTACTCTCCCATGTTTGTCTTGCTTCAATAATAAAGGTTATTTTAAAAATTAAAGAAAGAAAGCACAGGAGAGTCTCCCTTAGCCTCTGATTTCATTTACCCTGCATGTTTTATTTCAGGAAATGCTGCTTTCTGGTATCCTCTGTGTCATGGGAGAAATACATAATTTCATCCTCGATTTGGAAAGAGTGCAGAGGCTGTTACATTATTTAGCTGGCGCTGTGTGGAAGTGGTGCTTAAGGAGAGACTCTTGGTGCCAGAAATTTCTTTGCAATCTATCATGCTAGAGGCCCGTTGATTTGTGTTTTAAACGTTGCCTAATGCCTTTGGTGGTATTTGAATTCTTATTGTAAACTGTGAAAGCTATCTGCAGGGAATCCAGACCTTTCCTGTCTCTCCTTTCCTCCGTTGTTGGAGATAACATCATAGTATGTGGAGAGAGGACCCAGTTATTTCCAAATCCATAGATTCGTTGGGGCTGGGCGATGTCAAATCAGCACCTGAATAAATAAAACATGAGCCCATTAGTGCAGCTTATGTGACCTGTCAGCATCATTAGGCTCTGCTGTGCACAGGAAGCCAGCTGGGATCAGGCCTTTCATAACGATGGCGTGTCTCTCTCCAGAGGGCCTAGCAAACCTAGGCTTTGCTTTTTGAATAAGCATTCTGGTGTTTTCTTTCCAGGAAAGGGACTCGCTTTATTTTCAGATTGCTGTAATTCAAACCCTGTCCTCCTAGGGGTCCTCCCACATGCTGTGAATGGAAGCACCCAACCAGATTCCATAGAAACTCAGCTCCACCAACCCAGCTTATCTAATGACCACGGAGAAGCAGAATATTCACCAGGCCTTACATAGCTGACACTGATAATCTCTGCAAGGACCCCCAGCTTGATAGAACAAACTTGTTAACTTTGCAACTCAAACTCACATAAGATATGTTAATGTTAAATTGGGAGGGGGGGTACTGGGGATTGAACCCAGGACCTCACACATGCTGGGCAAGCATGCTACATTGAGATGTACCCCCCAATCTCCTGTGAATGTTAAGAGTGTAATGTTTAGGAACATCAACCTGGACCTAAACTACCCAGATCCAAATCTCAGCGTTGTCACTTAGTAGCTGGGCACACTTGGGCAGGTTACTAAACCTTTCTGGACCTCAGTTTACTCATCTATAAATGTGGACCATGTTAATAACTATTACCCAGGCTCAGATGAGAATTAAATGGCAAAATGTATTTAGCACTTGGAACAATGAGTACTGCTGGGATTATGGTTAGTAGTAGCAGCAGTAGCTGTGTGAGCTTGCACATGTAACTTAAGCACCCTGTGCTTTCAATTTGGCTGATCCAGTCTTTCCTCTAGTACTTACTTTACAGGATTGTTATGCATATTGAATTAGTTAATCCACTGCCCAGCACATAGTAAATAGTCTGTGAAAGTTAACTATTTGGTCTTTTCTATTTTCTCACCTACAGCAATGTAAATAGGAAGGTGCACTGAATTTAATTTCTACAATTTGTTCACCAAATTTCAGGAAAAAAAATCTTGTTTTTTTAAAATTTCACTATTATGTTTTACAGAGTGAAACAGAAATGACTTTCAATAATAAGAAATTTGGAAAAGGGAAAAAATAAGATTCATAATCTCATTGTTATGGTTTGGATGTGAGGTGTCTCCCCATGGATTGGGTTTAAGAGTCCGGCAAGTAGAGTGAGTCTCTCTCTCTCTCTCTCTCTCTCTCTCCTTCCTGATCACACATTAGCACCTCCCTCTGTCACAGTCTTCTGCCACATTGCTCCTGCTCACCTGAAGCCCTGAGGAATGCAGCCCCCTGTCTATGGATTGAGCCTCTGAAACCGAGAGCACTCCAATAAGCCCTTCCTCCTCTACAGCTGTTCTGGTTGGGTCCTTTAACCACAGCAGTGAAAAAGCCGACTGACACACTCATTAGGCAATTATATGCATTTTACAAATTTTCTGTTATTCTCTCCAGTCCCTTCTGTACTGTGCACAAAATCAGAACAGGGTAAAAGGAGGTGGTTGTTTGAATTCCTTTTAGAGGGAAACCATCTCACTTTAGCAAAAATCCTGAATGACATCACTGGCAATGGAAAGCAAAACTGTCAGGGCATTAGCAATAGTCAAAAACACAGAAAGAAAGGGGATCCGCTCTGCTACAGTAGTGAAGACGCACACAGCAAGCAACGGAGAGAGGAAGGCAGAGGGAAGGGTTAAAATGCAGCGAAGTGCTCCAGGGTCAAAGAAACCAAGTCTGGTGTTGAAGCCCGATCATCCTGTAATCCCGCTTCTGGGGGTTCATCTAGAAGAACTGCAGCCAGGACCTCAAGAGGTACGCATGCCCGTGTTCACTGCAGCATCCTTTACAACAGAGGTGATGCAGAAACAACCCACATGTCCATCCACAGATGGATGCATAAAGACAACGTGCTTTCTACATCCAATAGAATATTATTCAGTCTCAAAAAAGAGGGAAATAGTGCCATTGGCAACAACAGGAAGGGTCCTGGAAGACATCACGGTAAGAGGGGGAAGTCAGTCTCAGAAGGACAGATGTGGCACAATTCCATGACAGGAGTGACCTGAAACAAACTGACAGAAGCAGAGAACAGCAAGGTGGGGCCGGGGATGGAGGCAGGGGAGTGGGGAGTTGTTCCATGGGTGTGAAGTCAGTTATATATGCACCTTCTCTGATCAGGTGGGAAACGTTCCAGATCTTTCCACGCAGCTTCCCTAAGTGTTCCAAAGCTTATTGTAAATATGACTGAAAGCAGCCTGTAATACCCACAATGCAACCAAAATGCTTTCTGGTTTTGAAATCTCCTCTGCCAGAAAAACTAGTCCATCGTTGTTCAGTTCAGCCTTCCACAAAGGCGAAGAGCACCAAGGCAAGGCACCGGGCATCTTTGCCACAGTGGTACAGGGGCCACTGCTAGTCCAGTTTCCAATAAAGTCCTCGTTTGCATTGGAGACAAGTGCCCCAGACTCATCTTCAGTGCCTCACCACAATCACCTGTGACACTCCGCTCACAGCATTCTGGGCATTCTGGGCCTTTTCTCTCCTGCCCCTCCAAACCCTTCCGAACTCTTTCTTTTAACCAGTTCCAAAACTGCATCCACATTTTCAACTCTAGTTACAGATATGGCCCTGCTCCTTCGTGTCGGTTTTCTGTCACTCTAACAAAACACCGGACACGGACTAACTTTATAAAGTAAAGAAGTTTGTTTAGGTCACAGTTTTAGAGGCTAAAACTTCAAACAACACAGACAGACTGACAAGGTCCCCATGACAGATGGCAGGAGGTACCACATCTCAAATTAGGAAGCAGAGACGGGTGGATGAGTGAGGCTCACCCCTTTTATAACAGCCCTTCCATAAGAACCATCTGAATCCTCCAGGGCAGTGCCTGCAAAGACCCCAAAACCTCCCAATCTTAAAGGTACCTCCAGCTCCCAATTGCCCCATTTTGGGGGCTAAGCCTTCAACACATGGACCCTTGACTGACAAACCACACCCAAACCGTAGCAGAGGTAGATCTCATGTTAAGTGATCTTAACACACACACACACACTCACATACATACACACATACATGCAAAGGGACAGGAGAAAACTTTTAGAGGTTTCTTATCTTGATTGTGGTGATATTATATGCAGGTTACAAATTTATCAGATTATTTACTTAAGCCCATAAGTATAGGGTTTTTTAAATCAATCACAGCACAATAAAGCTATGTGATAAGTCTGATATAACTTCAATCACTTGTAACATAAAACCCCATCCATCACGCAAGAGTTGTCTATCATTACCAAAACTGTGACTGTGCATGTGTTTAGGTGGTTTCATGAAGCATGGAGACAGACGGAGTCCCACACTCAGACCAGTGTGGTGCAGAAGAGAGAGCACACCTGGGCATCACAGAGGCTAAGGGTTAACAAGTTTCCTTTAACCACTTCTTGAATAATGGGGCTCCTAGGCTCTGAGGACACAGCTACAAGTCTATATTTCCAACTCTTGCCGCAAGCATCCACAAGAAAAGTCCTGAACAAAAGTTCAGGGGAGAGGAAATGGTAGTTGCTACTTTTGGCCAAGACTATGAAGCCTTCCATGCATCGCGCACAAGCCTGTGAATCAACCCAAATCCTGGACTTGGAGCCAGATGCAATGGTTTGTCTCCCTGGGGAGGAGGCAGGGTCTCCTTTACCAGGAGAAAGCAGTTTGTGAAACCCCCAGGAACGCCAAATGGGCGGTACTCTCTGCAGAACTAGGGCCCAGAAAGGACAACAAAGAAGACATTTCTTCCTGGAGAGCAGAACCGGAATCCCATCTCAAGTCACGGAACTGCTAAAGCACGGGCATCCGTCGTTCCTGTCTGTCCCATCCCGTCATTGCTGGGGACCACAGCCTGCTGTGGGTTCCCCATTCTTGACTTTTCCAAATAAGGATTTCTATTGAAGTTGTTCTCACTCCAGTTTGCCATTCAAGAGGGGACACAGACCAGGAGAGGCCACATCCAAACAGGATGAAGGAGAATGCCTATCCACATAAAATCCTAGCCACTAGACTGGATGAGCTTTTGAGAAACTGAACTCAGTTGTGGAGGTGAGTATGGGCTGTGCATTGGAAAGGAGGGGCATGTTAACATTCAGGGATCCAGAAAAATCCACAGTGGTGGTCTGCTGATAGTTCCCCGACCAAATCCTGTTCCCCTTCTTCCACAGTAATACTGAGGCTGGATTCATGACAGCCAGCTGAAATCCCATTCCCCAGCCTCCCTTATAGCCAAGGACGGCCATGAGATGTGACTAGGATTGATATGTCTCACTTTCAGATCATGTCCTCAAAAAAGAGTGAGTGTGCACTATTTGTCCTTTTCCCAATGCTTGGAAAGTTTCAAGAACTTCCATTTACCAGGGCTTACTGGTCCTGGATTTTACATCTTTAAAACAGTGTCCCCAGGCTGTCTGTGCTAAAGGACAATCTCTCATGGACACTTTTGAAGAATGCCACAAAATTAGTGGTATGAAATCATAAAATGAATACAAAAATAACACAAACCCTAAATATTTTAATAGATACACTAGTAATAAAATAATACTTCCATAAATATAATAAAAAGCGGAAAATTATAAAAACTGGGCACATTACATTTATTCAAAAACATGAAAGACTTATTCACTAAAAATAATAAAACATTGCTGAGAGAAATTGAAGAAGACCTGAGTAAATGGGAAAACATAACATGTTCAAGTATTGAAAACTCAATATTCTCAGTCCTCCCCAAATTGACATATAGAGCCAATGCGATCTCAATCTCCTGCAGGGCATTTTTGTTGAAATTGAGAGACTCGTTCTAAAATAGAAATGGAAATTCCTGCAAACTTAAAGTATAAAAGTCATTTTTAAAACTAGAAAGCTGGAGGAAACTATCAGATTTCAAGATGTACTGTAAAGCTTCAGTAATTAAGATAATTGATGAAAGAAGCAGCAGAAAGATCAATGGAACAAAACAATAAATCCAGAAATAACCCTGTTTACATATGGTCATTTCATTTTCTACAAATCGGCAATTCAATGGGAAATTGGTGATTTAATGGGAAAGGGACAATACTTTTCACAAACAGAGCTGGAACAACTGGATATCTATGTGGGAAAAAAAGCTCATTAATCCTCACCTCAAACTATCACAGAAATGAGAAATGTATTGCACCCTAAATGACAAAAAAAAAAAAGTGCCAAAATTTGTAATTAGAACATGGGAGAAAATCTTTATAACATTGAGGGAGGCAAAGTTGTCTTAAATGGAGTCAAACTACAAAGAGTAACATTTTTTTTTCTTTTCAAAAGTCATCATTAAGAAAATTTAACTGGGTGTGATGGTGCATGCTTGTAATACTAACCATGCAGGAAGCTGAGGCAAGCTCAAGGTCAGTCTCGGCAACTTAGCAATACCCTGTCTCAAAATAAAAAAATAAAGGAGGATTGAGGATGTCCGCAGTGGTAAAGCACTCCTGAGTTCCATCCCTGGTACTGTCCCCCCCCCCCAAAAAAAAGCAAAAGAAAACTGAAAGACAAGGAGATTCATGCCATATATCTGATAAGACTTGTATCAAGATATAACTACTCTGACAACTTAATTACAAAGCCACAAGCACATTTTGAAAACGGTTTGATTTGAACTGACTCTTCTTTGAAGAAGCCACATAAATGGTGACAAACACCTGAGAGTCACTCACTGTCCTCAGTCATCTGGGATATGCAAACTAAAACCACAGTGAGGTCCAACTAGGCCCAGTGAAATGGCTTTTTTTTTTTTTTTTAAATGTCACACCTGGACTAGGACAGTGGTAGGATTCAAACTAGAGGCCCTGGTGTCCTGGAAAGAGCAGGTCCCATTAGAATCCAGGGAGCCTCCTGGGACACACTCTTCCTAGGGAGAAAAACGTGGGACAGTTTGGTGTTATCCGGAAACTTCTCTGTTCTCAGAGGGGAGGATCTTATTAAAGTCTCTAAACCCTAAAGAAAACTAAAGTGGTGAGAAAAATGAAAACATTAGTTCATATATTAGATGCTGGGAGGAAGTGATTCTAAAGTCCATATATGTAAATAAGGAAGCAAGAAGGGCCAGGACATTTTTGAAACCAAAGAAAGAAACCTAAAATTGCCCTATTAAATAAATGATATTAACATCACAATAATTAAAGTATGTGTGACATGAATAAGCTGATCAGTAGAACAGAACTGAAACCCAGCCATAAATCAAATGCATATGGGTATTTAGTATGCGATAAGGTTAGATAGCATATCAATCAATAGAACTCAGACAGTAGGTAGAGATTTGGAGAGTGAAAAGCTACATATGGGTCATATTGCACATACCACATTAAACCTCAAATGCATGAAATTGTAAAATAAATAAATAAAAATATAAAAGCATTAAAAGAAAATATGGGTGAAGTCTTTTAAAATCTTAAGAGTTGGGAAGATTCCCGCCACCCCCGCCCAAGGAAAACTCAAAACTCAAAGCCATAAAAGAATATCCTGCTAAATTAAAAATAAAAACCTTCCTGATTAAATTACAAAAATCAAAGTCAAAGAAAAATGAAGATTTTGGAAAAATATAGACATGTTTTTCACAGAAAACGATGAACTTTCCCTAGTATATAAAAAGCACCTAGAGTCAGGCATGGTGGTGCACACCTGTAATCCCAGGGAGGCAGGAGCATCATAAGTTCAAGGCCAGCCTCAAAGACTTAGCAAGACTCTATCTGAAAATAAAAAATAAAAAGGGCTGGAGATGTAGCTCAGAGGTGCAGCACCCCGAGCTCAATTCCTGGTACCAAAAAAAAAAAAAAAAAGAATCATTTTGGACTTCCAGTCAATGGAACCACAGAATAATATATTCATAGTGCCTTTTTTTTTTAAGAGAGAATTTTTTTTAATATTTATTTTTTAGTTTTCGGCAGACACAACATCTTTGTTGGTAGGTGGTGCTGAGGATCGAACCCGGGCCACACGCATGCCAGGCGAGTGCGCTACCGCTTGAGCCACATCCCCAGCCCATATTCATAGTGTTTTAAGCTACTACATTTGTGGTAATTTGATTCAACCTCAAGAGGAAACCAATACATTATGCACATATTATTTGTACTCCTTTTAAAAATTGAAAGAAACAGAAACAACCAGAAATCAGCCTGTCTTATAATAAGAGGAAGAAGGCAGAAATGGAATGAGGTCCCACCTTTGTCCTTGGTGAAGACAGGGAAAGACATGATCTCCTTTGAATTGCTTCAGACACTTTAGCCAGGGATATGCAAACTAAAACCACAGTGAGGTCCAACTCAGCCACACTTCAGACAATCCCTTGTGGGATTTCAAGTCTCCTGTTTCGCACACACTTTTGTCCTGAACGTCTTTCCGTATGGAAGAACGTCCTGCCATCCCAGTCACCTGCAGTAGTCATCAGAAGCCAAGTCATGTTCATGCATCTAGGCCCCACCACTACCACCTGTCCCTTCTTGGCCACTGATTTAGAATTCCACGTAGTGGTCGGTCAGAAGGATTGGAAAGAGGTTATGGGACAGCTTCTAGCAGATGTGTGACCTAGCTAGGCGGTTCAGGCCACCCACGTTTTATCACAGCTTCATTCCACCATTCCTCGGGTAGAGGGCTCCTTGGTTTTCCCACTGACCGAATGTTATATTTTAGAACATGTGCCCAGCAGCGGAACTTCTATGCTGTCACTAACCTACACTGACTGGGTGATGATTGATTGTTGTGTCGCTGGGGATTGAATCCAGGGACGTTTTAATACTAACCGACACCCCTGGCCCTTTCTATATTTTATTTTGAGTCAGGTTCTTGCTAAGTTTTCCCAGGCTGTCTTTGAACTTGGGATCTCCCTGCCTCAGCCTCCCGGGTTGCCGAAGCCAAGTGCCAATGATTCGGCTTGGCACAGAATCATGAGCCACCACACAGCTCTGTAGGTTCAAACAGCAATTCTTTATTCCCGATCTCACACCAGCCTCCACACACGTTCAGGGGCAGTCTCTTTCTGCCGCCCACTTTACCTACTCCACGAGGCTTTTTCCAAAATCCCATTTGAATCTCACGAGAACTCAACGGGAACAAGCAACAGGAACACCCTAATCCCAGCAGCAATAATCTTCAACCTCAACTTCCCTAAAACCCATATTCTTAAACCGGGAAACGCCTTAAACCGGGAACACCCTAAGCCCAAGGACCGGGATACTTCCTCAAACCTGCAGGATACTTCCTCAAACCTGGATCCACCCTCGATCACCTTGAGCAGGGTCATCTTTCTCAAACACACAAGCAAGGTCGCAGCAAATTTCCAAGGCAAGTCCATTTAACATGGGGTACACTGGCAAGGATTACGATGCGTCAATACCTACTTGGTAATGGCCCTCAGCATCTCCCCCCTTCTGATTAATTAAACAACAAGCAATGTGGCTTAGGACTGTGCCTGGTAGGTTGTCCAATTCAACATGTGGTTCTTACCCGTCATGGGAGAGCTGACCTTTGGGCGTCAACTTCCTGTCTTAGGTTGAATCCACTGCAACCAGATCAACCCGTCACTGACTACCGGTCCAGCATTCAGCCATGCTTGTGGATAGGCCTAAGCACCAGTGGGGGGGTGAGGTTCTTGCCTCACCTCTGTTGGCCCCCAAATTTTAGACCATCACTAGTAGAAGGGAGGAAGACACAGAAATGCCAAGACACCAAGCCAATTGACGGCTCCTTTGGAAAAATTGCGTCACTGGTGACACCATCAGCAAAGATGCCAGTGTTACCACAATTAACATGGGGTGCGCTGGCAAGGAAATTGCATCACTGGTGACACCATCAGCAAAAATATGCCAGCAGTACCACAATTCGCTGCACCAGACGATAGTTCACAATGCATGCAACTGATATATAGTCCAGGCAAGTTCTGCAGGCAGTTCAAAGTGGAAGAGTCTATCAATATGTCCATTTCCTCCCAAAGTAAATCAAGTCCTTGATTGAGCATTACTTGTTGAGTTATATTCATTGATGCATCAGTTTATACAGTTTACTGTGATCATAGAAGCTGTAGTTTGGTTTTCTTAGTCTTCACAGGCACTGGGATGGAGATGGGAATTCTGGCAATGATGTTAAAGAGACATTATCCTGAACAGAATTATTAAATATAATGAAAAGGAAAAGTGAAAGTAAACAAACAGATCTGTTAATCACTTTTAAAAACAATAGTAAGCAAACAGATCTGTTAACCACCTTTGAAAACAATCATTAACAGCTGTTTACCTAATTTAGATTAAACCACTTAAATCACGTGAATAAAAAAAAATTCGGATCCATTATATCATGAGCGCTCCTCAAATAAAAATATGTACATACACACATACAGACATACAACACAAAACAGTGCACACATAACATACAACATATAAGACAATAATAAGTAAAGGCCTTGTAGCTATACCTAGGTGAAATCTCCATTGCAATGTTTAAAAACTCCACAGTCAAAAAATAAAACACAGTCAAAAAACAAAACTGATCAGAAAAACATTAACTTAGGTTTGTATGAGCTCAAAAAATAAAATAGAACTTTATGATGTGGGAAAAATGCAATTATAAAATAGATATTGAAAAAAGGCACCGTGGTTAATCACTGTCACAGATGTAAGTATAGCCAAGCTGGAGCTCTGGATATCAGCTGTTATGGATTTCAGTCAAATTATCTTCTTTTTCTGTAGAAATTGCTTTAGTTAGTGTCTCTGGAATCCAAATCAGCTGTTGTTCTCCCTGTAGAAACACAAAAACAGACCCCCGACTCCAGACAAACACTGGGTCAGAAGCTTTCCATTGTCCTGTTAGAATATCTTTCCAAAGTACCTTAGGCTTATGTACATTTTTTGGATACATGTCTTTCCGCAGCATTAAGTCCTGATGAATCCAAATTTAAAAAGTTTAGAGTAAAAAAGGGTTATTTTAAGTTTATCTTTGGGGGATATATACCCCTTTAAGATCCTTTTAAATTTAAGTCTTTCAAAAGCATTCTGCCTTAGTTTTTAGAATTACTTTAGTCCTTTTAATTTTTAGATGTGGTTATAAACCATAGTTGTCTTAGCCTTCTGCATTTTCTATCTGAAATATCTTTGACATTTTCAACCATTTTTTATCTTATTACTATCTTCTACTTTTCTTCTAAGGTTTTTATATTTACCCTTAGTTGCTTTTTTCTCTCCTAGTTTTCTTTTGTTTCCTATTTTGTGGGTTTAAAATTTTTGTCTTTCTACATCTTATTGTCTTCCTATATCTTTTTTTAATCTTTCTACATCTTCTCTCTCTTATTACCTTTCTGTACTTCTGTTTTTGAAGTTTTCCACTTCAAATTTTTAATCTTCTTTATCTATCTTCCCATTTTCATGTTTTTTTTCCCTCCATCATGAAGGCATCTTAACCACCTTCAATTTAACCTTTTAAAGCCTTTTGCAACTTATTTAGACATTTTACAACTTTTTACTTTACCACATAAAGATTATCTCATCTCCCTCTTTTTGGTTTAATAAGTACATTTTAATAGTTTGACGAGTAAAGCAATCCTTTTTCCGCCATGAAGGTATCTCGACCACCTTCAATTTAACCTTTTAAAGCCTTCAATTATCATCTATACTGTACTTTTAAATGTACTTTTTCACCCCTACCGCTTTATTCTCTAAAACGAGGCTTGGATTCTGTTTAAATCACTTAAATGTTAGTTTACATGGCTGCCCTTCAACCAAAGGCTCTTTTATACTCCATTAAGAAGCTTTGTTTCAATCTGCAATGTACAAATACCTTTTTTCTTCTTTCTTCCTTTCCCAAGCTTTTAAAGTAAGTCTAGTTTCCTCAAAATCTTTTTAAATGGCATTTGACAACTTTTACTTTACCACACAGAGATTATCTCATCTAGAAACATTTTTCCTTTAACCTTTTATATTAAAATATATTTCCACATCTTGAATCTTATTTATATCTCTTTTTTAACCATTAACCCTTTTTATAACTTCACATTCTGAAACAACCCTTATAAAATTTCTGATTCAGATAAATTACTCCACTTTAATAAGATGAAATACTTTCATGTTTTCTAAGGTACTATTATACTGTAATTGAAACCCAACTGAAACTTCTTATACTCTATGTATATAAATTACACATGATAGAATCTTAACACTTAGTAATCTTGTTTCAGCAAAGACACAGACCAAAGCAATATTAAACCTTTTTCCATTCACCAATTTATGAAAACACACATAATGTTTAAATATATTACCTTATGGAACTTAATAAGTAAAGAGTACTTGATTTTATATTTAATGGTTAATATTTTAACACTTTAGCTTTGTAAATTAATCAGATGTCTGTAAAAAACCAAGATCTTAGACAAGTATAGTAAACAGAACTAGCCATCTCTTTCTTATTGAAGAAAAATACAGGATACCATGATGGCCCCATTGATATACTTAATAACTCGTCTCTAAAAAGCCATGGGCTACATTTTTGTATCCTATCAACATATGTCCTAGCTGTTCTTGGTCTCACTGGGGTGCCTCCTTCCTCTAACAATTTCTCTTCCTTGGAGGCGAACAACTTCAAACCTTGAGTCAACCATTTTCCCCAGTTTGCCTGAGAAAGTTCTAGGAACAGGCAACTTGAAATAAAAACAAAATAAATCACAACAAGAACACATTGTTTTTTGAAATGGTCACCCATTTTTTTGCTCTCCTTCGGGAGGGAGCAAATTCACTTACCCCCAAGCTTCAGACATCCCCGTACGGGCCACCAAATGCCAAATGCCAAGTGCCAATGATTCGGCTTGGCACAGAATCATGAGCCACCACACAGCTCTGTAGGTTCAAACAGCAATTCTTTATTCCCGATCTCACACCAGCCTCCACACACGTTCAGGGGCAGTCTCTTTCTGCCGCCCACTTTACCTACTCCACGAGGCTTTTTCCAAAATCCCATTTGAATCTCACGAGAACTCAACGGGAACAAGCAACAGGAACACCCTAATCCCAGCAGCAATAATCTTCAACCTCAACTTCCCTAAAACCCATATTCTTAAACCGGGAAACGCCTTAAACCGGGAACACCCTAAGCCCAAGGACCAGGATACTTCCTCAAACCTGCAGGATACTTCCTCAAACCTGGATCCACCCTCGATCACCTTGAGCAGGGTCATCTTTCTCAAACACACAAGCAAGGTCGCAGCAAATTTCCAAGGCAAGTCCATTTAACATGGGGTACACTGGCAAGGATTACGATGCGTCAATACCTACTTGGTAATGGCCCTCAGCACCGGGTAGCTGGGATTATAGGCCTATGCCACCACCTGGGGCTTGACTTTTAACAGGGTATTATTATTATTAACAGTTCTCTTTTTACAGGGTATTATCTTATGGTTGATGTGTGGTTGACATACCAGGGTAAAACACTCACCCCGCAAACATTCTTGCTAGTTAATAAATTATGGGTGACCATTCCTAGACTCATTGTTACTACAAAACCCAGGGAAGGCCGGAGGATTTTCCATTAAGTAGGACAGAGAGAATTTACTCTGAGGCCCCTTAAGGAGATCTTGTAGGGAAACTTGCTTTCCCCAGAGTCACAAAGAGCAAGTAAGTAACTCACGAGTGGAAACAGAACTTTATTAGAAATACGATTCCATGATGGTCATTAAAACTAATGTGGTTAATATTAATATTTATATTATACTTTTAAAAAATGCATAATGACTCTCATTAAATCCTCACCAAAAACACTATAAAGTCTATTCTTTACACGAGGACAGATTACACAGACTTCATAAGGAAGAAAATCCTGTCACTTACTACAACATAGACAAACCTCAAACATTATGCTAAGTCAAATATGCCTGCAACCAAAGAACAAATCCTACAGGATTCTACTCATATGAGGTAGTCAAAAGCATAGAAACAGAAAATAGAAAGTTGGTTGCCAAGGGCTAGACAAAAGGTGAGAAGAAATTATTTTTAACAAGTGTAGAGTTCCAGTTTTTCAAGACGAAAAAGTTCTAGAGATCAATTGTACAACAATGTGAATATACTTAGCACTATTGAAAGATACACTTAAACATGTTTAAGATGGTAAATTAAATGTTGTGGGTTTTACCACACTTTTTTAAAAAGAAAAGAATTCACACACACACACACACACACACACACACACACACACAGAAGAAATGGTGTTTTTCATGCAAGAAGCCAGATGCTGACCTAGGAATGAATTGCAATGCTTTGGAGACCAATCTAAGCCATGTGCTGAAACTGGGAAACTCAGCTGTCGTTCCTGGGTACAACACATTCAATCAGATTGGAACCCAGAACCTGAAGTTTTCAACTATTTATAGCTGGGTTGAATTAAGTGCTGTCCATGCTGAATCTGGAGAAGGGGAGGGTTAGGCGAGGAGACCACTCAACTGGCCGAGTGCTTTTACATCCAAGGCGCTGGCTAAGTCCCTCCCAGTTGGACTGACTGGTCCCTGCCATTTCTGGTGCTGACTTACTTGCTCTCAGAGATGTTCTCCTAGGAAGTCACACACTGTCTTGGGGTCCCTGACTTCTTGCCTCTAATCTGACCCAACACCAAATGGCCAACTATTTGCAGTGCTCCTGCGTCCACGCCGGGTCTGCATCTCCATTCTGCTCTCCCAATAATCAGTTACTGGCTGCCCTTGCCTGATTTTTCCATCCTCTCTGCTTGGATTTGCTCCCTGCCCCAGTCTCCTTCCTGTTTGTCCTCTTTGCCCTCTTGACTCCAGCGATTGCTGGACTTTTTCCAGCTGCTTCATCCCTTCTCTGTTTTGTGGTTTCAGATCTTGATACAAAATACAATTACATTTAGCAAGAAACCCTGGGAATCATTAGAACATCGCTAAGAATTCTTACCATCTGTATACATAGCCCACAAAACCTCGACAGCGAAACATTTTTACAAGATAAAGAAAAACGAGTCATTCTTGTCCCCCTCTCCGTGATACCGATACAAATGTGCATCATCTTCAGTCTGAAGGAGCACCTTTCAGGAAAAATCAGATCCACTTCCCATCTGGAAATATGGAAGTAACACTTAGGACTGTCCGCATGCAAATGAGCCCAATAGCACTTGAAGTCGGGGAACTTACATTGGGGTATGAAACCACCCCAAATACCCTGCAGATCCTCTTCTTGGATCTGATAATATTTTCTAATAATTCATTCCACTCGATGAATCATTTTGAAGGTAGCAAACTGAGGTCGAAAGGACAATGTATTTTGTGAAACTCTCCAAAAAAGGTGATCCCAATACAAAGGATCATGGCTTAGCCAGGAAGAATATGGGCCTTGAGGTTGGATTATGACCAGACAGTCCAAGTTCTGACTCACCACTACATGTCCACAGACTCTCCATCTTTTCTGTTCATCTATATAATGTAGATAAAAGTACTACCTACCTAGTAGAGTTGCTACCACAATTAAATGAGAGGATCTATGTAAAGCTCTTAGCACATAGAAAGATTTGGATACATGGAACTAATGACAGCAAAATAAAACTCTCAGTTCCTGTTATGAAAGGGCAGGTTTTAAAAGAATATTGGATATTCAAAACAAATCAGCTATTGGATAGCTGCAATTCACACTTACAGCAGCAGGTGGCACTAACACCATGTCTAGCTAGTACTGCGTTGAAACTGATTTTTTGGTTGTTGTTGTTGGGGGGGTTGTTTTGTTTTAAGCATGTCTTTTTAGCTTTATTTTCCAGGAATAGCAACATTTTCCTCATGATCTTTTTATTTTTGTTTTTCCTTCATAGTTCATAAGCTATTTTCAGTTGTATACGGCAAATCGCTGCTATTTAAAAATGCAGACACAAATTGCCGTGGACTGATTCACGAAATTCCTAAATTTATTTTGAGGTTTGGCCCTCTCTGTGATTCATTCTCTAAATCAGATAATGTGGTTCTACTGTGGGTCACTGAAACAAGGATATTCTACATCTGTGGTCTTCTCTGATCCTTGGAAAGGTCAGGCCCCTTTTGTGGGGTGCCATAGGAAATGCATTTATTAGAGGGAATGTTGGAAAAAAAGACTGAGCACTGAAAGTGCCCAGGGTGTAGAAATCATCCCCATTTTCTGGACGGGTTTTACGCTGGTGGTTAATTTAGCAGCCATTGGAGTTACATTTTCCAATTCTGTTTTTTCTTGCTCTCACCGGGACCTTCCAATATTTGATTTCCTATGCTGCCTCTTTTGCAGCTGATGATGGTTCCTTCTCTGACCCGCCTGGGAAGCCACAGATGTTCCCTCAGGTTGAGTTCTGGACTGTAGTGCAGCCAAGACTTCCTTGGGCTACTCTTTTTTAGAAACTCTGTAAAAGTGTGAACCTGATTGTGATGTGTGAAACATGCACTGGAAGTCGACTTTAGGCACAAACCGGCTCCGTGCAAAACGAACCTGTGCAACCTCTGCAGGCTCTCTTGCAACCAGACCTCTGTGGTTTGTGCACAAGGGTGATGCTGACAGAGATCACAACACCCCCCTGACCACAGGGCTGGGCTGTCAGCTCACACTGGGCAGGAGGTGAAGGGTGAAGTCCTGCAAGAACCTTATATGGAGGTCACTGGCAGCATTGAGAGAAGAATTCAAAATGACACCTTATAGCCCGCTGCAAGGCTCCCCACCCAAGGGAGTGCCCCATTGACGAGCAAAGGGCAAAGAATAGCTATGCTTGACCTGTGTGAACCCTCCCATGACAAACTGAAGTAAAACAGCTTGAAAGTTAGATTCCCTTCTATATTGAAACACGGATGCTTTCAAGGAGGGTACAAAATTTGCAAAAAATGAAAGATCATGGGTTACAACATAGTAGCAGCTTTGATGAAAGGGTCCCGGTATATTTTTTCCTCTATGATGTCCCCTTACATGTACCTCAAAACAAATGAAGATGCTGGGCATGGTGACTCATGCCTGTGATGCTAGGGACTTGGAGGCTGAGGCAGGGGAATAGCAAATTTGAGGCCTGAGCAACTTAGTGAGACCTGTCTCAAAATAAAACATAAAAAGGGCTATGGATGTAGCTCAGTGTGGTAGAGAACCCTTGGGTTTAAGCCCTACTGCCAAAAAAGAAAAAGAGAGTTAAATTATTATCTTAGTCCTTTTTTTTTTCTGCTGCTATAACAGAATACCACAGGTTGGTTATTTCACAAAGAAAAGAAATGTATTTCTCACAGTTGCAGAGGCTGGAAAGTTCAAGAGCATCTGGATAAAAAAACAACTGGCAAGGAGATCTGTGCTACCCTATAACACAGCGGTAGGGCAAGCAAGCACAGGAGCAGAAAGGGAAGCTGGTGGGACCGTCCTCACATCAGGAACCCACTCTCTCCAAGACGGCTTTCATCCATTTATTTATTCATTTATTTATTTGGTACTGGGGATTGAACTCAGGGGCACTTGATCACTGAGCCCCATCCCCAGCCCTATATTTGTATTTTATTTAGAGACAGGGTCTCACTGAGTTGCTTAGTGTCTCGCTGTTGCTGAGGCTGGCTTTGAACCTGCGATCCTCCTGTCTCGGCCTCCTGAGCTGCTGGGATTACAGCACAGCCCTCATGAACTAATCACCTCTTACAGGTCCTACATCTTGTTTTGCTATGATGGCAGTTACATTTCAATGTGAGCTTTGAAGGGGACTTTCAAACCATAGAATACATTTTGTGATAAAAATGTATTAAAAAATATTTGTTGTTGATTATGTAATCCAGGTATATCAGCAGCAAATAAGGAAAATTAGGTCTCTTCCAATTTGTGTTTCTCACTCCCTTACATTGTGCAGAATGGTCTTTGAGTACCACTCTAGCTGTGCTGCCAGAGGACATTCATTTTATTTCTTGCCTCCTCCCTTCTACCCCTTATTTCTCCCAGTACCTGGGATTGAACCCAGGCTCTTGCACATGCTAGGGAAGCACTTTATCACCAAGCCACATCCAAGGCCCTTTCTATCTATCTATCTATCTATCTATCTATCTATCTATCTATCTATCTATCTATTGGTACTGGGGATTTAATCCAGGGACACTGAGCTATATCCCCATCCCTTTTTATTTATTTATTTTATTTTGAGACAGGATCTCACTAAGTTGTTGAGGCTGGTTTTGAACTCGTGATCCTCCTGCCTCAGCCTCCCAAGTTGCTGGGGTGACAGGCATGCTCCATAACCACCAGCTCCTTTCCTACTTCTTACTGATGGGGATACATAGCATTTCTCATTTAAGTACCGGCACCATACTTAAATTTCTCATAGATCCTTTTTCTATGTGAGTAGGCAGAGCCCCCCCTCATAGTTTACTAAAGGTTTGGAACAAAAATGAGTTAATTTTATCAAATGCTGCATTAGTCAGCTTTCCACTACTGGAACAAGTACCCCAGATAATCAGCTTGTAAGAGGAGAGATTTACTTTGGCTCACAGTTCAGAGGATTCAGTCCATGGTTGGCTGACCCCTTGCTTTTGGGCCTGGGGTGAGGCTGCAGGTCATGGCAAGGAACACCTGGTGGAGCAGAGTTGCTCACCACAGGCATCCCAGGAGGTAGATCTGCTGTGTGCTGTGTTTGTTGTTGTTTTTGTTGTTGTTGTTTGTTTATTTGTTTGTTTTTGGTTTTTCATTTGTTTGTTTTGTTTTTGTTTTATTTTGTTTTTTGGCTCGTGGTTCCAGAGGTCCAGCCCAGGATGGGCTGACCCCATTGCTCTGGGACCAAGGTGAGCAGCACATGGGGAGTGAGGGGTGGTGGAGAGGCCTGCTCCATTCACAGTGGCCAGGAAGCAGAGAGAGAAGGGGGAAGGGGTCCCAGGGAAGATGAACCCTTCCAGGGCACACCGCCAGTGACCCGCCCATCTCCTCCAGTCATGCCCCATCTGTCCACGGTTATCACCCCGTCAGTCCATTTAAACTAGGATGGACTGACGAGGTGACAGCTCTTCAATCTAGTCACGTCACCTCTGAACATTCCTGAACTAACACAGGAGCTTTTGAGGGACACTTCATATTGCAAACCATGATGCCTGCATCGCCCAGTCCCCTTTGAGAGCATGTCCTCAATGACCCAAGGGCTGCCACTAGGTCTCACCTCTTGAACATTCCACCACCTGCCAATAACACCAGGCTGGGGAGCAAGCCTTTGACACACAGACCTTTGGGAGACATTCCAGGTATGAACCACAGCAAATGCCTTTGGCACACCTATCCAGAGGATCACTTCATCTTTCTCCACTGACCTCCTGTTGAGATCAAGTCTGTTGATACATTTCCTGCTATGGCCACCACTGCACTTTTAAAATAAAATCCACTTAGTCATTCTGTATTACTCTTTCATAGGGTGCTTAATGAGATCCACAGATATTTTATTTTGCATCTCTCCTTTGAGTTGTAATTGTAAAAATAGAAGGTTCTATTTATATTTTTGTTGTATATTTTAATGTGTTTTACTGCCAGGGTTAGGCCAGTTTCATGCAATAAATTACAAAGTATTCCATCTCTTTCTGTGGAATTGTTTTTATTCTATTCAATTGACCCACTTCTAGAATATAAAAGAGTATTTGCTTGTATAACTAGGCCTGGCCTATTGTTCAGATGTAATATTTTGCATTTAATTTCTTCCATGTTATTTAATCAGTTCAGTTTTTTATTTTTGGCTTCAATCTTGTTCATTTATATTTTCCTAGTGAATTCTGTCTTTCATTGCAGTGTTTACAGTTTATTTTGTAAAACTACATCACAGACTTACGTAAATTTGCTTCTCTGTATCTAGAGTTCTATATCCTCTCTTGTTCCTTATTTTGCACATTTATATTTTCCTTTTATTCTTGATTCAATTCATCTAGAAGTCTATCCATTTTTTTTTCTGCTACTTAATAGGGTTTACAGCAGATTGAGTAAAATAGATGGCCATTTGAATTTCCTTTTGTTCACGTTCTATGTAGGCGGAGTTCTCTGTCTTTATACACCATCCTGAAGAATCCTAACATTTGTACCCAGACAACAAATTACCACAAAGATTTTACAAATAAAAGGACGGAGTTCAAGAGATGCTTTTTGGGGCAAATCACAGGAGAAATCGAAATAAAATTTCTAGGATCAGTCAGGGCATGTTTGGCACTTGTGTGGGCCAAGTCCAAAAGTTAACATATACAGACATTAATAAATCGATCACTTCTCAATGGAGTTTGCAGCCAGGAAGAACCTAGGTGAGTTTGTTCGAAGAGACTTTTTGCATATGTGTGGCATAAGTTATTCTGGAAAACTAACCCTGAGGCACAATATTATGGGAGGGAAGGACTTAAGTAAGAGTAGTAAAATGACTAAGAAACCATGTAAGTAATGTTCCCCAGGCTCCGTCCCTCAGCAATTACTCAGCTGAGCCAGGTAATTGTTGCAAAATATTTAAAGATAGCTGGTTATCATGAAAAAATAAATTCAGGAATATTGCCCAAATTCTGTTGGAAGGCAACTCTCTCTCAGATGGAGCCAGTCCTTGAGATTAAAGATTATACCAAAAAAAATACTTTATTAACATTGCCTTCATTTTAATATTAAAGATAAGTTGTTAAACTGTCATTTTAAAATTTTTATTTATCTAATTTTTATTTTTTGGAACTGGAGACTGAATGGAGAGGCACATTCCCAGCACTTTTAGTTTTTATTTGAAGTCAAGGTCTTGCTAAGTTGCAGAGGCTGTCCTTGAACTTGTGATCCTCTTGCCTCAGTCTCCTGAGTTGCTGCCATTATAGGGTGCACTGTCACCCCTGGTTTTGCAGTCACATAGTTGTTTGGTTCAAAGAATGCCTTTCAGAACATCCAAATTCAAACTCCAACCATTCACTTGAGCAGTCCTTAAAGCTTTTATTGTGGCTATTAAAAAATGTACACTAAATGTAATTTCTCCCTAAAAGATAAAAGAAAATGGCATTCAAAAATATGAATTCTGAGGACAAGGACCAGCTAAAGACCTCCAATAGCTGTTCTGATCTCAATGAGCTAATTAAGCTTCTGTCTTAGTAAGTTTTTACATCTGCGACCAAAATACCCAACAAAAAACAACATAAAGGAGGAAAAGTTTATTTGGGGCTCATGGTTTCAGAGGTCTCAGTCTCTACAGGACTAACTCCATTGCTCTGGGATCAATATGAAAGCACTTCACCCAGAAAAGATGTGCTCCTCCAGCCATGCCCCCAAAGATCCAAGTCCTCTGGCCAATCCCCACCTGCCTACAGTCACCACCTTGTCATCCATTCAGACTAGGATGGCTGATTAGGTTATAACTCTCATAATTTGATCATTTCACCTCCGAATATTCCTGCATTGACAGGAGATTTTGGGAGACACCTCATATCCAAACTATAATATTCCTCCCACGGTCCCCTAAAGCTCACGTCCATCTAATGATGTAAAATGCATTTATTCCATCTCCAAAAGTCCCATAATCTTAATAGATTGAACACTGCCCCCTCTGAGATCAAAAAAAAAAAATTCTTGCTGTGAGCAAATCAAAAGCAAGTTACACGTATCCAATATTAGTGGCAGAGAGTGAGCATTTCCATTCCAAAAGGGAGGAGTAGGGACTTGGAAAGAATGGATGGGGCTAAAGCAGACTGTAAACCCAGGTGGCCAAACAGATCCTCTAACTTCACATAGAGCATCTCAGATACACTGCAGGAAGATATGCTCTCCAAAGGATGTGGACAGCCCTTCCCCTTGGGCCTTGTGGTTGTGGTGCACATGACTTCTCCTTTAGCTGGTCTCTCTCCACAGCCGGCAGCTTTTCTTGGCAGTCAGTCCATGTTACTCTTAATTCATGGGGTCTATAGTCCAGCTTTGGCTTCACCTTCTCAGCTTCATGCATCACCTGCTCAGGGCCAGCCTGTAAGCGCTCTGAACCTGCTGTGCTTTGCCTGGGTTTCCAGGTGTTCCTTTGACATTTTAGTGAAAGCCTCCAGGACTCCTTAACTTTAGCATCCTTTATTCCTGCAGAACCAGCGTGATGTGGATGATGCCAAGGTCTGCTCCCAATTCTTGCAATACCTGGGTCTCCTGGAATCATAAGTGCAGCAGGCTCTGAGAACCTTTGTGGTTCAACATGGTGAAATAATGTCCTAGGCCCCTCTGTGCAAGCAGGGATCCCCCATGATCTCCTGTTAAAGGAACTTTATTTTTAACATGCTTGAGCCTACAGTGGATGTTGTCTTGAAAATTTCTGATGCATCTTTTCTATGGTTTCTGTGTGAAATACTTAGCATCTCTTGAGAGATTGTAATCTCTTCAGCAAGTCCAACTTCCTTGGCCCCAGCTTTACAGGAACTTTTATGGTCAAACTGCAAGTTTTTTTAATTCTTTAGCTCTGTCTTCTGTTCCCATTTCTAACAGTGAACCTGGCACACCCATGCTGCTGACTGAATGTTGTGCTGCCTTAAATCTTCCTAAGTTGGATTAATAAGTCCATTACTTTTAAATTCAGCCTCACACAAAGTCTCAGGACGTGAGAAAAAATGTAGCCAAGTTCTTGACCAGAATAGAACATGAGTGGCCTCTAGTCCAGATCCAAAAGGAGTCCTCATTTCCCTTGAAACCTCACGAGCACAGAGAACGTTCCTATTGGCATCCTAGTCGGTTGAGCTCCCACCAGAATCACCCAGTAACCTCAGCTTCCAACATGCCAAAGCTTTTCCCACTGGTATCTCTAAACTTTTCAAAATTCCTCTCCCAAACCAGCTCCAAAGTCTTCTGGACTACATGGTTGACCACAGCAATGACCCCACTCTCAGGATCAATTTCTGGTTTTGTTAACTTGTGTATCCCCATGACCAACACACCCAGGAAGGACAGCTAAGAGGAGAAAAAGGTTATTTGGGGCTCCCAGAGACAGTTTCCCATCTGGTCCTGGTTCTGTGATTTTGAAACCCACACCTCTCCTCCAGCCATGGTGATCTCTGGAAGGTCCTGGGCTGTGTTTCTCAGCGCTCTCAGGTGAATCTGGCTATTTGTTCTTCTTATGGGCTGACCTTCACCAGGTGGCATTCTTCAGCAAGGCTCCCTGTCATTCCTGCTGAGAATCCCATGAGAAGGCCACCTCCCCTCTTTAGAAGTCGACTAGTCCGATGACCACCAGAGCAGTCCGGTGTGGGCTACTGGCTCCCAGGGGTTCAGTTAATTTTTTATGCATAGTTCCCATCACTCAGGACAGAGTTCAGAGAATTCCCCAAAACAGATTCGCTGCTTCAGCAGTGCCCATCCTCCCATCCTCTGACTTCTAAGACAAATTTTTCTATTTGGGATTCTTCTCTCACAGTGACTTCTCCTCCAAGAGCTTCTCCCGAGCCCTGAGGCAGACAGACTTCAGTGGGAAAGCTCCCAGGTGCCTCTTCCTTCAACCTGCTCCCTTTCCTGGAGGCCCCAGCCTTCCCGCCCGCCTAGAGAAGACCGTCCTGGTTTAGAGCACGTGGAGGAGTTAGCAAACTGACGCACCAGGGTCACCTCCAGTCTCCTCCTCGGTTTTTGTAGAGTCTGAAAGTTATAAATGTCTTTCACATTCATAAATGATTGGGGAAGGAAATCAAAGACTATTTCATGATATGAAACTTACGTGAAATTCAAATTTCATGTCTACAAATAAACTTTTATTGGAACACAGCCACACTCATTCATTTACATATCATCTACAGCTCTGGTCTCCCTCCCCCATACATGGTGTGTGTGTGTGTGTGTGTGTGTGTGTGTGTGTGTCTGTCTGTCTGTCTGCCTGCCTCCCTTTCCAGTAAAACTCCATGGACCTCTGGTTTCCAGCACAGCTCCTGGAGTTAGGTAGCCTGGGTTTTGGATTTAGTTTTACCACTAATCACCTTTTTGAGCAATTTCTTAACATCTTCTAAGCTACAATTTTCACATGTGTAAGGTGGGAATGATAAGAGTAATTTTTATTTCATTAGGTGGTATGAGGAGTGAATAAGTCAGGGCAAAGTTGGTCGATGCACATTGGTTATTATTGTTACCCTATAGCTGGCCACTGAAGAATGAAATTGTTCTGGTATTAAATAAAAACTCTAGATTGTTTTCTTAACTGACCACCAAGTGATAGGAAGAAAAATCTGCTGAATATGATACGTATCTAAACTAATTATCTAGTCTTTGTGTCACTATGACCAAAGAACTCTGAACGAAACTTCACTCTTGTCACAAATAAAGGTCAAGTTAGGCAAATACCTTCCTGCTCCTGCTGGTAGCCCTGAAACCTCAGCAAGCAAGTGATTTTCTTTGGTTATTTCATTTTGAAAGGCTGAATACAGTTTTCAGTATTTTTCATGTTCTCCTATGGTCATTGTTTATGTGAATGTATGATTTTCTATAATTATATTGTGGCATATACAGTTTAATTATTTTCACTTAAGCTTAAGCCATAATTTTTCCTTATTGCTTCTCAGTTTTTATTCTTATCTCTTGTTTCAAACTGTTTGATGAAATATTTTAAATGTATATAGGTATCTTTCAAGATCTAAGATCTAGCAGAGTAGCTGACTGTGGTCCTACAACTTGGGAGGCTGAGGCAGGAGGAACGTAGTTTAAAGACAGCAATTTAGTGAAACCCTGAACAACTTATAGAAACCCTGTCTCAAAAAGAGCTGGGGATATGGCTCAGTGGTTAAGCACCCCTGGGTTCAATTCTTGGTGCCAAAAAGAAAAAAAAATCTAAGATCTACATATAATAGAGTTTTTTTTAATTTAAATAATCAAGTAGTTTTGATTCTATGTCACCTGACTGTGGATCTGATTTTCAACAAATTAATAACTTCTTTTTGTTCATGTCATTAACCTCTCTCCATGGCAATCTCAGCTAATTTAGACATCTGTAATAAAGAGCATTCTAGAAACAAAACTAAAAGTGTTTTTGCTGAGTTTGTGAAAAGGGTGAAAGTGCTGACCAAGCATAAATGTTCCCATGACCAGTGAGGAGAGGAACCGCATTAGAACACTGACCAACTTCTCCTCATCCATCAGAGAAACTGGACCCCCAAAGTCACACGGCAGAACCAAGGACAGACCCAAAGGCACTCTCCACCACATCACTGGGGGTATAGAGTGGAGAGTCATGCAAGGATATCTAGGGTATATGAGAAAGTGTTTCTGGGGCTGGAAAGACCCGTTCCTTTGGCCCACCCAGCACACGGGTCCCAAATCCCAGTGCATCGCCTGCTCCTGGGTCACAGAGGAAACCATGCTGCTCCAAAGCATTTGCTCTCAGAAGCCTGCAGAGCCGCTCAGAAGCAATTACAATTTATTTACCTTTGTTATTATTATTTTTTTTAGTTCCAGGGACCATTCCCTCATGTATAGGTTCAGAGAATGATGCTCCTTTATCTGGGGTGGAGGTTGGAGATACTTAGATAGGTTCTCATTGAGAAGCCGCCAGTCAGCCAGACTTGGCAAAACCCAGCCTGGGTTCAGTGGAGGGAAGCGAAGCTCTGGCCTTTACACCCCTGCTACCCGTTCTCTTAGGAATTGTCAGGGATAATCACATATTCAGGTCAAACCAGCCTCCAAATGCATGTCTCCTCATTTCTTTCTCCACGGCCCCTTCACACACAGAGTGAGCCAGTACTCATGTGTGTACAGTGTGTTTGTAGTTGTTTGGGCTTTGGAATGTGAGGGTCCTGGTTGTGGATTAAGCTGATTGCTTCTTCTGAAAAGATATCAGAGGAAAAAGAAAAGGATATTTCTGGGAAGCCTGCTGTCATTCCACCTACCCATCTGGCTGACTCTCTAATTTTAAGCCTCATTTTTATAAAAAGACTTTGAATAGCTCCGCTTTTATGATTTAAATGGACTTTCAAACTGGGATTGAACCATCTGATATAACAAAGTGGGTGGACTTAGTCTTCAGAGAGAAAAGAATAAACATACTGAAAGCTGTAATTAAAATTTTCCGCTTTCCCCAAGTCTCTTAAGGCAATTATTGTCAGACTCGAAATCTCCAGTGCCCAAATTCAAACCTCTAGTTTGGAAAAAAAAAAAAAAAGCTACAGTGTGGGGTGAGGCAGTTGATATTGTTTTGGTAGAAATCAAGTTCCACTGGTTAAATGTATTATTCACATTGATGTATATGAATTTAAAAAAATATGTTCATGGCTAGAGGCCACAGCAGGTGGGTCCTATGGTCCAGGGCAAAGGGATTCAGCTCCTAATGGTCCATGTGGAGCAGTATCTGGGGAAGGTGGTATAAAGGGTGAAAACAAGATAGAGATCTCAGAAGGGGAAATAGAAAAAATAAAAAGGGTAACTCTATTCTCTATTTTTTCAAACATTGAACCACAGCACCTTCCTTCACTGATCCTCTCTCACACTCCGGGGGACACCGCCACGGTTCTGTATATCCAGTGAGAGGCTGGGATCTGAAAAATATACAAGCACGTCTCTTTTGGTCACATGTTCCAGGAACATGAGCTGATGGAGCATTCTGAGGGGGCCAGCTCCCCCTGGGAAGCCCCGGTCTGCTCACACTGCCCTCTCTTTGGTTCTCCCTCAGTGTACATCATCCTGACCACTGACGTGGCCTTCCAGCTACGCGGGTTCCTTTGGCCCTTTACACTCCACAGCAGGCAAGTTAAATCATGTCCCCAGTTGGCTCAAGACCCTAGGAAAGTCTCTCGTGGTACTTGTGGGACATAGCAACATATGAAGTCCTCCTTCATCCGATTACCTGCCTCTGGAACCAAATCTCTCCTGGCCTCCTAGTCCTCACTACCCAGGATTCCTTGCTGGCTTTGGACCCTGTCAAACATACTCAATGGCCCTTGCATTTTGCTGGTCTTGCAGTCCAGAACCCTGGCCCCCATCCTCACTTCCTCCAGGCCTGTCCCTGGGCTCATCAGAGACACCTTGCGGGGGCAGTCTCTCTACACAAACAGCACTGTCATTCGCACTGTCCTTGTGCTCTGGGCTTCTCTCTACTGGCTTGACTTATTTGGTGAGTGTCTATTCGTTCTTGTCTTACTGGTTCCTTCTCCCGGGTAAGCTCTGTGAAGACAGAGATTTTACTTTATCCATTACAGTGCTTCCATTCTTGGAACAATACCTGACACCCAGCAGGAACTTGGCTAATATTTGTGGGAAGAAGAAAGAAGAAATTACCTAACCTGAGGAATTCAGTTCATCATGTCATTGATGGACTAAGAGAAATTATTTTGGGGGAAGATGGGGCATTCCTTCTGGTTCTCAAGTCTAAAGTGACAGAAGCATTTCTTAAGTTGATCATTAGATGTTGTGAACAGATAATGCATTTATTTGGTTGACAGGAAAAAATAACTCCTAGAGTTTACTTTCCAAGGAGGAAAAATGAGATTATTTTTTATTTTTTAAATTTCAGGCCTGGCGACACACACACAGACACACACACACACACACACACCAAAAAAAAATCACCAAAGTGCACTAATTCTCCGCTCATATGTAAATATCCTCTACTACCTGTTTTTCTTCCTATTTGGAGCACTAAATAGGCAAGAAAATCTCTACAGACTCCAAGGACAATATAATTTCTTGCAAGAGGTATTTTCTCAGACTGTGAAATTACTGGCTATTCACTCTGTTCCCAACTTTCCTTCTAAGTGTGAGGCAGCAAAGGTACAGCCAGGACAACTACCCCATCTTCTCATTCTCCAGATCTCTCCAGGGGGCAGTGGAAGGGAGCCAGAGAGGGCGCCACCTGCAGCCTAAGGCCTTTCCAATGCGCAGTCCTTGCTTTTGGATCCTCACCGATAAAATAGGAGAGAAGGAAGACGGCACAGGGCGGTGCCCGGGCCTCTTTCCCTCAGGGGTGCTCTCGGGGCCGCTAGCCAGTTGGAAAAGGGAGTCTTGGGAGGACTTTTCTCCTGAGCGTGAAAATCTGCATTCCTTCAGCTGGGGAGGAGTCCCCATGTTTTCGGATACTGGATTTCCAAATTAGGGCTTTTAACATAATTTCCCCACAGAGGATCCCCTAGGAAACGACTTGATACTTCTAAAGCGCCCTTCTCCCTTGCACCAGTTCCCTATTTACCAGAAGCCAAAAGTCCTGCTTTCAAAGCTGCACCCGGTGGCTCCAGAACGCGTCTGCGCTGGAGCCGGGCTTCCGGCTCTTGTGTCGAAGTTCTGGGGTGAGCTCCGGAGCGCACTACTCATTCATTCAACAAATATTTACTGAACGCCCCAGAGTGCAGGCGTTGGCGGTGTCCCGCAGGCGAGAAGAAACTCTCTAGCTCCTTCTTCCGCGACTCCCGCGCGCAGGGGAGCGCAGCCCGCACCCCGCGCCCGCTGCCCGGGTGTGCCCGGCGCCTCCAGCCCCCGGACGCCGGCGGCTGGGAAGCTGCCCCGCGGGATCCAGCCTCCAAGGCTTCCTCCGGGTGGGGAGGCGGGGAAAAGGGCAGACCACTAAAAGGAAAGAGCTAGACCCCAGTCCGCCCTGGGAAGCGGCTTCGGCGAGCGCGCTAGGCGGAGCCGCAGCCAGCCGGCCTCTCGGGCGCGGGCGGGAGAGGCGGCGCCCGCGGCTCCGGGCTCGGAGGCGGCCCCGGCGGGCGGAGGGCGCGGCCGGCGGGAGGGGCCGGGGCGGCGCTGGGAGGGGCGCGCACGGCGGCGCGGCCGCCGGCCCTGCAGGTGACCGCGGGTGGCGCGGTGCGGGCGCGAGCCGGGGCGGCGCTGCGGGGAGACGGCCGGCGCGGAGTCGGGGCGAAGTTTGCCGAACATGGCGGAAGAGCCCGGGGCGCGCAGGAACGCGCGGCGGCGGCCGGCGCTGGAGGAGCTGTAGCCGCCGCCGCCGCCGTCTCCAGGCGAGGTCGCCGCCATGGCCCGCTGGATCCCGACCAAGAGACAGAAGTACGGGGTTGGTGAGTGCGTGCCCCACCCCGCCCCCGCCAAGTTCGCCCGGAGCGGCGGGACCAAGCTCGCGCAAAGTTGGGCCGCCTGGCGCCGGCGCGGGCGGACCGGGACCCTGCTCCGGCTGCCCTGGCTCCGGCCGCTGCAGCCTGGGGGTGGGAGGGGATCGCAGTGGGGGAACTCGCTCCGGGTTTCGGGAACCCGAGTGGCAAAAAATACAGTTGGGCTTCGGGACGGTGGTCCCCAAGCTGCAGCACGTTGCGGGTAGGAACGTCCAGGCGAGGCAGCCGCGGGTGGCCCACTGGGGCCCGCAGCTCTGCCGCTCGCGCCCTGCGTCCGGTCCTGAGTCGCTCCTGCAGTAGGTAGCCCTCCCAGAGCGACGCTGGGGACGGGTGCTCGCGGTGCCAGAGCCTTCCGGCTCCCTCCTGCACTTTCCTTCTCGAAGTGAGGAGTTGGGGTGGGAAGCCGCCCCAGGACCCTAGTCCTGATAACAGTTGTAGGCGGAATGGGAAGCTGAAAGTTGCGGTATGGAGGTGACGGAGGGACAGGAAGTGTGGCGTGGGAAGGGGTGGCCGGGGCTGGGGCTGCGGACGCTTGTCCCTTGCGAGCTTGGGGAGAGAGGTGTGAGATGCACTTCCGAACCCCGAGATTCCCCACAGGGTACCCTGAGCACTTTGCATCGGGTCTGCGGGACCGGGCTTGTGTTGGCGCGTGGCTTTAGTGACTGCGGTGTGGGACAGCCGCTGGTCGCCCGGGGATCCCCTGTGTTGTTGGCGTGGCTCCGAAACAGTGGATGCGCCCTGCCTTGACCCAGGTGGAAAACCGCGATGTTTTCACTTTTCATCCAGGAGCGAGGTGGTTGAGGTCTGGTGGGAGGCTGCTGCCATCAGCCGGGCGATTAGCAGGGCAGTTGGACCTGGGAGGGAGCCTCTCCTAGAAACTGTTGTGTGTGTGGAGAATTTATCACTTCCTCCTGTTCATTCATTCGTCCTGTTGGGAATTGAATCTTACGCCACTCTCTTCTCACCTCCTGGTTATGGGGGGACAGTCCCCAAGGTTTTATCCTGTGCTTTGGCAGCCAACTCAGTTTCACAGACACTTAACATCTCTAGATGTCTCCGTGGCCATGAGTCAGGTTTTTTTTTTTTTTTTTTAATTTTCTCATATTTACCATATCCTTAGATTGATCCAGAGTGAGGCGTGTGTATTATTATCCCTCTTTTTCAAAAAGTTTTTTTTTTTTTTCCTTTAAGTTACTTTTGGAATCTTTGCTCTCTCTCATGGCTACAGCTCAGAAAGGAGTAGGGATATTTCTTTTGCCCCAAATCACCAGGTCAGGGTTCAGTCCTGAGGCTTCATAGGAGACTGGGACTCCTCACCAGGTACAGAAGTCTGTAATTATGGAAGTGAAATGCTCAAAAATAGCTGGAGGATTGGATGTGAGTAACATGCCCCGGGCCCTGGGTTCTATCTCCAGCCTCAAGGGGTGGGGCCAGGGGAAAAAATGAAATCAATTAATTTGAGTATTATGGAGTACTAATTGCTGAATGAAATCATTTTCAGCAGTGCCTAATCACTGATTACTAATTACACAAATGTTATCAATTCTAATTTTGCTTAACTAGGTTAAAAGCTGTTTCCAAAAAATTAAGACTTAATGCAAACATGTTCCAAAAATGTGGTTTTTATTGCCATAGTCACAGGAGCAAGTATGATGTTTTCTTTTTAATTCCTTAATCCTCCCCACCCCCCATGTTCTGGAGTCAGTTTGGTGTTACTTATCATCAGTCAAGAAAAATATTTGGATTGCACTGGGTACTAACTAGCGTAAGCAGATTGCCCCAGGAGGTAATTTGGGACATTTACTTCACTAGACTTAATAGATTCTGGCTGGTGTGAATTTGAGAAAAGAACCCACAGTTAGAACTCATTAACTGAAGTGTTGACGCCATTGTTTGAAGTTGCATTGTTGTTGGATTCCCTGGCTGCTGGGAAGGCTTCCGTGGCCTACAGGATGGTCTGAGGAGCCAGGCTTTCCGAGTTCCCAGAGTTGGGGTTCCACCTCTTCACATTATCTGACTGCTGCTTTCATTACCCCCTGGTGCAGCAGTATGCCATGAGAGTCCCTCCTTTGGACTTTGCTCCCATCATGCTTGTCCCCTGCAGAGAGTTCTTTCCTGATTCTGCATCCCACAGTCCGCTCTCACTGCCTCCTTCAAATTTGCTTTTTGCCACATCTTCCCAAACCTTCGTCACAGTCCCTGTATTGTGCTATAACTTAGTGTGCTGCTTAGCCTCTAATGCTCATCAGTGATGCAGAAGGTTGTGGTCTTGTATCCTTGTCACCCAGGAGGTGTGCCAGGTGTGTGTAGCCTCCTCCTTATTCACGGTGTCTCTTCCCGCTGAGTTCCGAACATATGAAATGGAAAATTCCAGAGAGCACATTCACTTAAATTTTATGACTCTGTTTTATTGTAAGTTATTGTTGATCTCTTACTGTGCCTAACTTATAAATTAAACTTTATCATAGGTATGTATCATAGGGAAGAACAGTACACAAAGTGTTCAGGACCAGTGTCACATCTGCTGGTGGGGGTATGGTTCATGGGTGAAGGAAATCATAGGCTGGGCCTCTTGAGACCTGGCCATGACTGAGAGCTAGCCCTGCTGTAGCTGGGCGTGGCAGAGGAGTCTGCAGGGCTGTGCATGAGGGCAGAGCTTTGGTCTGCATTCCGATTGTGTCCAGTGAAGCTAGTGGTCTTCACTATCTAGCTTTCTTTTGGTGCTTGCTTGCCTTTTCCTGACATGGCCTAGAGTTTTCTATAGGGACTGTAGTGCAGTGGGTCTGGGAGTTCTTCTTAGTCCTTGAATGTAATACATTTGACTCTAACTCTAGTATTTAGTGGGCTTAAGTGGCCCATGTGTGTTTGCTGTGTTATCAAGTAAGAGTATCATAGACTTGATTCTTGGAACTTAGAGTACTCTGGTGCTCCAGTGTGAGGTGCTTAGTGCTAAGTGCTTAGAACAAGTGCACTTTCCTGGGGCCAGGTGACATTTTCTCCTCCTCCTTGCTTCCTTTTTATTTCCTTTTTCTTTTACCTTCCTCTCCCGCTCTCTTTCTCTCTTTGACATATATAAAGGTATAAAATTCTGTATGAATTTTAAGCAGATATTAGTGACAAATATGCAAATTGGTTTTTGAATTATTGAAGCATATTTGAAGTCCGCTTCCAGACAAACCATTATGTCAAGAACAGCCACAGGTTATGTTGGTTATGGATTTTTTGCAAAGTAGTACACTATTTTATTTTAATTTTTATTAGTTGTTGATGGATCTTTACTTTATTATTTATTTATATGTGGTGCTGTGAATTGAACTCAGTAAAACCTCACACATATTAGGCAAGTGCTCTACCACTGAGCCACAACCCCAGCCCCAAAAGTAATACATTATTGCATGCTGGGATTTCCAGTATCTCTTTCTACAGTGTGAGAAAAGGTAATTTGGGGAAATATTTGCTTTCAGTGTTAGCCCTTTGATGGTTTAGTTGTGCTTGCCCCAATTAGTCCAAAAGCATATTTGCGTGTAGAGTAGATCCTCGCATGCTGATTGAAGACAAGCCCAACTCTTGGGGGTCTTTGTTAATGCATCCAGGTATGGTGATGCTGCTCATCCGATTCTTCCTCTCTGTGGACATCAAATTTCTCCTGCTCTAGCTGGGGTGTGACAGTGACCTGGGAGGAAGGTTCTTAGAGTGACTCATCCAGTTTCCTTTGAAGGAGAGGAACTTGGTACCAGAAGAGGTACAGTGAATTGCTTCACACAGGGAGTGCTTGCCTTTTGGGGAACATGCACCACTTTGGCAAAGCAGTGAAACCAGTAGGCCCTTAGAATGATATTTCTAAATGCATCAAGTAAAGTACATATGATTCAAAGAGAGACCCATTGTATTGAAATAAGGTTGTCAAGTTCCTTTTCAAATTTTTAGATATTATGTGTGCTTTTTATTATTAATGCATTAAATAGTGAGATCCAGGTAATAGCTACTATAATTTTGAATCAGTGATGAGCTCATATGATTCCAAGATATCTGCAGTTACCGTGATACCGGTGGTTTCTGTTGGTGGCAGTGTCACAGGCACTCCTAGATCAACTGTGGCTTCCTGCTTGCGGTCAGAAGTGAGGTAAATGCTGAGTGTCAGAAAGCAGGAGGGTAACTTTCATTCCCAGTCAAATCCTTAGACCCTCTGAATTTGAGCTCAGATGATGTTAGTCATCTTTTTGTTGCTGGGACTGGAATACCCGACCAGAACTACTTAGAGGAGTAAAATTTGTTTTGGTTGCATAGGGTCAGAGTTTCAGTCTGGGGTGGGCTAACTCCATGGCTCTTAGCCCAGCTGAGACAGAATGTCATGGCGGAAGGCGTGGCAGAGGAGGCTCCTGAGCTCAGGCATTTGGGGTGGGGGGAGAGAAGAAAGGAGAGGAGGAGGGAGGAGCCCAGGGGCAAAATGTATAATCCCAAGGCACACCCCATGCGTCTACAGTTACCTCTACAGTGACCTCGCAGTGATCCATTCAAACTACTAACCCATCAAATGGATCAATCCACAGGTGATGTTGCAACTCTCAGTCATTTAACAACTTTGCCTTGTGCAGTAACATGGGAGCTTTTGGGGGCATACCTCCCATCCAACCCAGATTAGGAATCTTTGGCTGATGATCACAGGGCTAATTAGTTACAGAATCACGTGAGCAGCAGTGACAGTAGTGACACTTGTCCTTTACCTCTCTACCTGTGACACGATGCTAGACATTACGTAGTTGTATTCACCTGAGAAAGTCCCTGCCCTCGTGCACTCATGTTCTGAGAACACTGAGGCTAAGGAAAAAGGACTGGAAAATCAATATTCACGGAGAACTTACTTTGTGAGGTACTGATCCAAACTTTCCTGAACAAGTTCTTTCTGAATCCTTTATTTCATTATGGTCCAGGGCCACGAAGGGATCTTGGAGATATTTTCAGAGGGTTCATGCGATGAAAAGTTGTTGCATTATACTGCTGAGATGTCATTGGCCTGTTGTCATTCTCTCTTAAGTGAACGTGGACTTTCCCAGTGGTGATGTGACGTATACAGTTGGCACCAGCTGGACACAGAGGTAGGTAGGAGGAGCTGGCTGTCCCCTGAGAAGCCAGATGCTAAAGTGATACACAGACATGCAAAACAATGCCACGCTTCCAAGTGTTTTTGTTTGGAAAAATAATTTCATTTATGGAAGGCCTGTGTGGTTGCTGATGTGTATGGGATTGTGGTGATGTTAAATCAGTATGTTTTAAAAGTGTCAATTTGGATTCCATAGGGAAACTAGCCATAGGTATAACCCACACGGACGAAAGCTCTTTGGGGGTCCTCAGTGACTTGAAGGGCATACAGGGCCTGAGACCCCACGTTTGAGCACTGCAGCTTCACATGTTGCTTCATGAAGTCATCCTGGTAGTGCTGGGACATGCTGCTGTCCCCTTTTCCAGATGGGAAAACAAGGTCCCCAGAAGATGAATTTCTCACCCATAACCATGTAATCTCCTAAACCAAAGTCGGCTGCATGTTGTGTTCCCAAGCTCCAGCTGTTCGTCTGCCACCTGATCCTTCCCGTGTCCAGGTGCCATTGTGGAGCACCTCCTTGGCGAGGGCCATACCCACTTGCCATCTGCAACCTTTTCTTCTCTTTTCCACTGAAGCAGTCTTTGAAAAAGAACACCTTGCGTCATTCCCGTCACTCACCATAGAAAGGAGCAACCGTGCACATAAAGGCAACAAAAAGAACAGAGTGTGGGATTCTGGCTGGACACCGTCACCTGTCAAGGCCAGAAGGATCCTGCTTGTCTTCACTGGAGAGCGGGGAGGCTGGTGCACAGCTGAGCCTTCTCTTTGTTAGCCTATGAGTTCTCCTTATTTGTGGTGGTGATGTCCTAGGAGGTCACAGCAAATACTGATTGAGTACACTAGGCCCTTTCCTCCTTGGTTTTGCTTTTCTCAGTCCTAGTTACCTGTGATCGACAGTAGTCTGAAAGAATTACATGGGAAATCCCAGGATAAGCCGTTCATAGGTTTTATTTGTTTATTTGATGCTAGAGATTGACCCAGGGCCTTGAGCAGGCTCAGCCTAGACTTTACCACCAAGCTATAACCCAGCCCACAGTTCGTAAGTTTTAAATTGTGCGCTGTTCCGAGTGGCGTGATGAAATCTCTCACCTCTTTGCTCTGTCATGCCCAGGCCATGAGCCATCCCCTTGTCCAGATTCCAAGCTTTATATGCTACCCACCTGTTGTCTCTTTAGTAGCCATCTCACTTTTCAGACTGACTGCCACAGTATGACAGGGCTTTTGATCAGGTAACCTTTATTTTACTTAATGGCTCCGCAGTGCCAGGGCAGTGGCATCAGGAATTTTATTACAGTGTATTGTTATGGATGTTCTATTTTATTATTGCTTTTTGTGGTTAATATCTTACCACGCCTGATTTTTAAATTTTGTCATAGGATATACATACGTCCAGGAAAGAACAGGGTGTAGGCAGGGTTCAGTGCATTCCTCAGTTCCCCAGGGAGGAGGAGAACTCCTGTCTTGAGCCATTGGTTCTCATGGAAGCGTGCGGTTAGGTCCTGTGTGCCTCTGGTCACCGTGTTTGTATCAGCTGACCAACACGTCACCTTATTTAATGTGTTTCTTTTAGAGATACTTTATATCGAGTTGATTTGCCAGAACTGAACTCACAGCCAGCAGGGCTGTAACTGGTCTCTGAAGAAAGCGTGTCCGATGTACGCGGTTTATCCACCCATGCCTTCCTGTGCTCTGGAAGGTCAACCCTTCGGCTCTGCTCTCCAGGGCTGTTCTCCAAAGATCACAAGAAAAGCACCACAGCCATAGGTAGACCTCGAAAAGGACGTTGAGCTGAAACAGGAAGGCAGGGTGTCACCCTGTTCGCTGGGAACCTGCCCATTATTTTTTTATTGTTCTGCCCTGGTCTGCCAGTATTGACTTTGGGGTTACCAGTAAACTTTGGTGAGTAGACACATTCATAAATACGGAGTCTTCAGATAGTGAGGATCCACTGTAGTTAGACATGAAGACAATCAGCTGGGCACCGTGGTGCACGCCTGTCGTCCCTAGCAACCTGGGAGGTCAGGTGGAGGCTTGAGCCCAGGGTTCGAGACCAGCCTGGGCAACAGAGCCAGATGCTGTTTCAAGGGGTGTGTGTGTACGGGGGGGGGGGGGGAGAATTGAAAGTGGAAATCACTTTGTGTGTGTGTGTGGGGGGCTGCGTGTCTTCATGTTTGTGCTGTTGACAGATTTGGTGCAGTTTGTCTTTTCCTTCTTGAAGTGCTTTCTCTCGCTTTCTGACCCCACCTCTCCATGGTTTCCTCCCTGGTCCCCACCTCCCTGCCCTCCTGCCTCGTCAGATGTCCCAACATGGACCACCCTGGGCTGGATTGATTCTGCATTGCCTTTATCCACCTGCTGCTGAGCAACCTCACCCTCTGACTTGGACTTTGGGATTCTGCGTCCCTAGAGTCTTCCAGTCCTGGTGTCCCAGCCGGACAGGACCTCTCCGGGCTCTCGGAGGGGCAGCCCCTCCTTTCCACGTGCAGAACAGGAGTCTGACCCTCCCTGACTCCGACTCCAGACCTGCACCTGCCCCAGTTCTCCCATGTCCGTCCAGTGGCTCCCGCCACCCCCTGGGAATCGCCCCACGTTCCATCTGTCATCCAGGGCCTCTTTCCTGCCTCTGAAATGTGTCCCCAAAGCCCCACTTCACACTGTCTCTGTTGACTGCGTCTCCTGCCCAGAGCCGCTGCCTGGCCTCTTGGCCATCTCCCTTACTCTCCTCTGTCCGTCACTCTGCAGACAGTGGCCAGGGGAGCCTGTCCCAGATGAAACCTGGTGTTGACACCTCCCTGGTTGGGCTCCTGTGTATTTCCCTGGCAGCTAGGACATCCGCCTCCCTTTCCCTCCCTCCATTCCACCCACACTAGCTTAACGTCCACTGCTGGTCTTGCTCAGGGCCAGGGCACCTGCCCCTCCCTCTGTGGAATGCACACACCTTACTGCGTCCATCTCTCTTCGATTATCCAGGTCTTCCTTCAAATAACCTGTCCTTGGACTCTTCTCTGAGGCCCCAGCTCATTGGCACCTCCCCGCAGGCTGGCACCTCCCTGCAGGCTGGCACCTGGGTGTCCCGCCCTCTCCCTCTCTGCTGGTGTTGACTGTCTGTCTCTCCCACTGGAAAGTAAAGCTGTGAGGTCAGAACTCTTTTTGGTCAGCATGCCCAAGCCCCAGGAATAGCCCCTGGCTCCCAGTTGGCCCAGTGGCCACGTGCTGGGTGCATCAGAGAAGCCTCAGCGCCTTGTCCACATCAGCCTGTCTTGCCCACCAGTGGAGGGTCTTGACCACGCTTTGGAGAAGACCGCCCTGTGTGTGCTTCCCAGGAGAGAGGAGAAGGGCATTAGGAAAAGGGACATTGGAACAGGAGAGCAGTGGATTTCACAAACCACACAAGCAAAAGCGTGTGTGAGTGAGGGGTGGAGAGGACCTGAAATGGTGAAGGTTGCATTCATTATTAGGTGGGACCAGCAGCGGGCCTGGTCCAGCCCTCTCCACTCATGGGGGTGTTATGGAGGACAAGGCATTACAGAATGGCTATTGAGCGCCTGCTGCGGAAGGCATGGCCTAAGGAAGAAACAGCACATGGAGATTCATTTACCTCCTGTTACCAAAAAGGACTTATGTAGGATGCTTTTTTTTTTGTACTGGGGATTGAGCCCAGGGGCACTTAGATGCTGAGCCATATTCCCAGCCTTTTTTTATATTTTTATTTTGAGACAGGGACTCACTAGACTCACTAAGTTGTTTAGGGTCTCGCTAAGTTACTGAGGCTGGCCTTGAACTTGCGATCCTCTGGCCTCAGCCTCCCAAGCCTCTGGAAATATAGGCGTGTGCCACCACCGTGCCCGGCCACTTGTGATGCTTTATAACAAGAACGCAGGTACTGCACACCGGGTCATTAAGGGGCAAAGGTAAGATCCTGTGGAACACAGAGCGGAAGAAATGTGATTCAGAGCCCCTCTAAGATGGTGCTGAGAAGTCGTCATGCATGAAACTTAATTTGCCAAAATTTTTGTGGTGGTCAAATTTTTCATGCTACTTGTTAATGGAGAACTTAAATTGATTTGCGATTTCCTCTCATCAAATTTTAAGGGTTTGAAGGTAAGGAATCAGATCTCACTGTAATGAGTTTTCCTATAAAGCAGAATGCTTCCCAACGTGGCCTGTTCCCAGCAATATTCTATATAGTGACGTAAGTGTTGCCTCCTGCATGGAGGAGATTTTTAGTCCTTCAAAAGATTTTTTAAAAAGGACTCATCCAGGACTTTGAGATGAGTCGTAATGGACTTGACCCGGATCACTGGGGTCCCAGAATGTGCCTGAGGTCACCCAGTTTGTTCTTTACTCATTATTTCGAAAAAGGGAAAAATAGTTTTCTCCTCCATCTAAAAGGTGAGCATCCCCCATGGCAGGTCCGGATGCTCAAGGGCATGATTCTTTAGGGATCCTGTGACCTTGACTGACCTTGGCATTCTTGGGGTTTCTATTGTTAAGCTTTAAGAAATGCTTTTTTGAGAGATCCTTTTCAGGCAGATGTGGGTGAGCGAGGGGAAGCGGCCGATGAGCGTGTGGATGGTATTTTTCCAGGCGATGCTGGGGCCGTGTCCTCCGGGAGCCTGGGCTGGCAGTCGGGGCTCCCTCCAACAATGGTCTGAATTGCTGGCAGCTCCTTTCCGAGCTGGAGACAAAAGTGGGCTTTGTGTGTCCCCAAGCTGCGCGCCGTCACATAGCCTGTGGTCCATCATCCCCCTGCCCCGACGGCTCCATCTTCTCTCACGTCCACACCCATCCTAGCTGGACCCCTGCCTCCCTCCCTGAGGAGCCTGGTGTGACAACAATGGAGGGAAGGAGGACAGCTCTTTGCTGACTCAGCCAAGGTGACTAAGGACACATCCTGGGCCCAGCCGCCCCCTGCAGACCTGGGGCAAGGTGTGTTCTGCCCTGTACCTGGACTTTGTGAGCTGGAACCGCGGGGCTCTCTTGCCCTGGGCCTTCCTGCCAGAGATGAGCTTTAAGGCCAAGACATCCGACTGTTATAGAAACCCCACAGTTTGGCCCTTTTATGTCGAGCACCGTAAAATCTTCAGAGCCTGCAGACACCAGCTCTTGGCTGACACCCTCATTTTATAGAGGGGAAAAAAGGCCCCAGAGGCCTAAAGTGACTGATCCAGAATCCCCCTGCTGGTAGCAGGTTTTTGTTTTGACTTGTCTGGTAGCTGCCTTGGGAGAGAGGCAAAAGAGAGAGGAAAAAGTGGCCCGGTCTTCTCTCTCCCCCCACCCCGTCCTCTCTCTCTCCTCCCCAGGTGAAGGTTGGTTATGAATGGGATCCGGCTGTTAAGGCACCTTCCTCTTTTGGAGGGTTCTGGGAAGGAAGGGCATCTCAGGAGGTTTGGGTCTGTAAAGTGGGGGACACCTGTGGTCCGTGCTCTGGCCACCGACTTCTGACGTGGTCAGGCCTTCCTGCTGTGGACCCAGGACCTCGGGGTCCGTCCACGGCACCGTGGTAGTGACCTGACACCAGTCACAACATTTAACAAGTAACGGGACATTCTCAGCACCTCCAGGCGTGTGTGCAGGGCCGAGGGAAGCGAGTACTGATTGATGATCGAGGAGGATCATAATGACCTGGGAGTCCAAGAGCCTGAATATTTTGTTAGATCTGAATCTTGAATGAACCGATGATGCCATTTGGATCAGGCACCTCATGCTCCCTTGATTCGGCTTCCCCTGGTCCAGTCTTTGGGATGGGAACAGACAGCTGTGTCCACAGCAGGGAGTTGAGGCCCCATCTCATGAAGAGACACCGCTCTTCTCCTGGAGCAAACCCTTCCTGAAACAGGGACGGGGTCTGTTTACCTGATATCAGAGGCACTCCTCTGGGCTTTGGGCTTCTTCAGAACAGGAACCAATAGCAGCTTGTCCTTGCTCTTTACTGTGGTTCGCCGAGAAGGCCTGTCTGTCACAGCATGACAGTCTGATTTGTTTTACAGTCTTGTTCTCCATCTGGCAGGACTCCGAGAACTTCCGTGAACTTTGATGGTTACGTGTTTTTTTCTGAATCAACGATGCAGGCAACGTACTCACACGTTTGTTGTCTCAAGAAAAAAAAAAGATCCTGAGGTTAAAAAATATTGGGAAGTTAGTATAGTGTTGTATCTGGTAACACTGCTGTCTCTGGAATCTGATGGTTTGAAAAATCCAATTGTAATAGTAATGGTTAAAATTGAAAATGCCTATAGCATTTGACTTAGAAATTATTTAGTTTATCCCATCTGTGTGTTCCTGTAAGGAATAATGATAGGGATAAACTTCATTATATTGTTCATTATAGCAATTGCTCAATTTGGAGTGGTCTTAGTAATTTATGGCATATACCTACAATGGAGTACCATATAGCCACGAAAAGGAATCAAACTCAGTGATGTGCCATGTCCGATAATGACGACCCCTAGCATGCAGTGGTTAAAGGAGAATCTTTTCAAACCATAGTATTGGGTACAGCCCTCGTCCATGTTGAACAAAATGTAGCTTGACCCTACTTAAGGCCATGTGAAAGTGGATTCCAGATGTGTAGAAGGTGAACGTGTAGGATCTGAGAGGAAAGCGAGGGGAGTCTATCTTCATGACTTGGGAACAGGCACAGATTTCTTAAGGGGACACAGAACCCATGACCTTTAAAAGAAAAAGATTACACTGGGTCGTTTTAAAATCAAGATCTTCCGTTCACCAAGAAACACTCTTAAAAGACAAGGCAACCCACGGGGTGGAAGGAGGCATTCCCAATGCACACTCTTGACCAAGACCTTCTGTTGAGAATGTATAAAGAACTCTGCATCAGAAGAAAAAATCAGTAACCTGATAGAAACACAGATAATAGAAAGGAATAAGCACTTCACAACAAAAATGAGACCCCGGTGTCTAATAAACCTGTGGAAGGTGCCCATCTCCAGTGGTCACCAGGAAGAGGCACACACAGTGACAAGCACACACAGCCCCACCAAACTGGCCAATCGAAATCCAGCAGGACAAAGCAAAACCAAAACAGAAAGGACTTGGGGGGCCAGGGGACTCGGATACACCCGTGGGAATGTAACTTGGTGACCCGTTTTGGAAAGCCAACCGCGGAGCAGTTCCTGGTGAAGTTGGGCAATCATGGCCCAACACTTCCCCATTTCGGGAAGTCAGAATTCTTTGATGCAAGAATGTTCTAATAGACGGGTCAAACTAGCCCCAAATCAGAAACCAGAGGCGTGCCCATCAAGAGTGAGGGGGTAGAGAGTGCCGTAGGGCAAGGAGATCGCGTGCTTGCGTGGTCACACCGGAGGACGGGTGGCAAGCAGAAGGCGGCTGACACCGGGAATGCGCTGCATTAGTGCACCGTGTTCACCCCTGTGCGGGGCGGACCAGCCCGAGCTCTCAGAAGTCGGGTGGTGGTGTCCCCTGATGTAGAGGTGTGGATGTTCTGGTGAGCAGGACTTCAAGGCATTTGTATTACTGTTCCTTGATCTGGGTACTGGTGAAGTGGGTGTATTCCAAATGTTTGTGGAAATTTAGTGAGATGTGTCTATTAAACCTAAATAGAAGGTTTAGAACAAGGTATTCTACATAACGCCTGGCTGTGGACCGTTTCCAGGATATATTGGAGTAAAACAGCAAGAAGCCAAACGTATATTGCCGCAGTCTGGCTGGGCACAAATCACCGAGCCGCCACGAAGCACTTGTAGGTTCAAAACAGCAACTCTTTATTGCCAAACTCCCCCAGCACTCCACACGCTCCCGGGAACACTCTCACCCTCCACCGGGGTCCACTCGCACTCCCCCTCGGAACCCCACGAGAACTCCATGGGGGCAGCAAGAGCCGCCCTGTTGCCCACAGTAAAGGTCAAAATAGACAGCTGGCGTCACCTCGCAACCACTCCCTTCTGGCAATATGCCATGCGTCATCCTGACTCGGCTGTGGCCCTCAACAGTATATGTAGTTTTGATTCATTAAAAAAGTGTTTTTGACCAGCAGCTGAGGAGCCTGAGGCAGGAGGATCACAAGTTCAAAGCCAGCCTCAGCGACTTAGCGAGGCCCTAAACAACTTAGTGAGACCCTGTCTCTCAATAAAAATATAAAAAGGCTGGGGATGTGGCTCAGTGGTTAAATGCCCCTGGGCTCAATCCTTGGTACCAAAAAAAAAAAAAAAGTGTTTTTGTGATGCCCAGTATGTATGAGCCACTGTTTTAGGCACTGGATTTGACAGCCAGAAGTGTACCTCTGCATCTGTGAATGCTGAAAGCACACACAGGAGAGTCCGTTGATTGTTTCTTGGAAGGGAGTTGGTGGTCTGGGGTCAGAAGTAGAAAGGAGAGTTGTTATGGAGTTTTGTGCAGTGCGAGTGGATTAACCAGTTCAAATAAGTTTAGCTTAACAATCCTGTTATTATTAATGTGATCTGTGACCGGAGGAAGCGTCCGTTGCCACCCCTGCCGGAGAGACCCAGCAACTGAAATGTCACACAGGCTGACCTGGGCACACAGGTCTTCTGTGCCATCTTCCGGCTCTGATTCCTGTACACACTGGCTAAAAAGTAGCTTGACAAGTGTTCCCGGAATCCTTGGTGGCCATTTATAATCTAAGACACTTTGTGTTCTTCCAGTCAATTAATTACTTACGACACACTCAGTCTCTCTGTTTATAATCTAAAAAAATGCAGGACTTTGCCTCAGGTAAGGGAAGATGGAGTTCTCACGTTCACGTTAGTCTTGCAATTTTAAAGCCTGCAGAATCCCATCTCATTCATTCTGGTTTTACTGTGTCGGTGGGTGTCGGGATCTGAGTTCTGTTTCACGGTAGAGAAACCTTTTGACCCAGCGTGTGACTTCTCTTTAAAGATGACCCAGTACGGGGGGGGGGGGGGGGGGAGTGTCGTATTTTGAGAGGCAGCGGGTGTTCAACACTTGCTCTAGTATTCTGTAAGAGGGAGTATTTCAGTAACAAAACGGAGCATTCCTCTAAAAGCTTCTCTTAGTCTGGCGGTGTCACTAGTAGACACTGTCTGGGTCCAAGGACGAGGGAGCCACGGCGTTGACTGGCCCGGTGCCACGTGTCAAGCTGACATCACCACCGTGGCCACGACCCTTGGCTCTGCAGGCACAGCACCTTGCAGCCACGTCAGGCTGAGGTCAGCATTGCCACGGTGGATGCAGGAACCACCTGCTGCCCAGTGAAGCTTGAAGAGAAGCTGCTGGTGGCTAGCATTTTTGAAACCTTTTATGACTCTTTGACTCTGTGAGGTCACAGGAGGCTCTGCGCCAAGGGAGAAGGTAGGATGAGATGAGCGCACTTCCTGGTGCGGCGGGCAGCTGGCCATCGCTCTCTGGAGTTTGCTAGGCAGCAGCTGTCTGACGGTCCCCTCCCCGGCAATCGGTGCCCTTGTTTGCGGAGCAGGGCTGATTACTAAGCAGTTAATATTGCTCGTCTCTGAACCTGTCCTCAAAGGTCCAGCCTAGATCCCGACGTAGTTCTCATTTTAAAGCCTCCAGGCTAGGTATGGCCCATCTTGCGAAAATCTTCCTGGAAAATGTTTGAAAATCCAAGGGGTCTCTGGGCAGTGTGACTTTTGCTCACTGTCCCGTGCTTTTTGGTACTCACTGACTCAGGGCAGGCTGGGATGAAGAATGAATGAATGAGTAACTGGATGAACTCCCAGTGACTAACAGGGATGATGGAGTCACACCATCCTGGGTGTGAGTCCCCCCCTCCTCTGGCCAACCTGCCTTAGTGCTCTGAGGCAGTCCCCATCTGCTGAGTACCTCCTGTGTGGTTGTGAGGGTTGGGTAGGAGAAATAATGTAGAAGACACACAGGAAGAGTAGGCAGGGCTGCTTAGTGGCTGGCTTCCTTCTCTTGGGCTTGGGAAGGTTCCAGAAAATAAGTCTCCAGCCTCATGAACTCATAAACGTTTGTGACCAGGAATCCTAGGTTATTTATGGTGCTGCCACCTAGATGATCACAGAATCTGAAGATCGAATCCATCAAGGACCAAATCTGCAGTATTATCAAGCTTGCCTGTGAGCCTGTCCCCAGGAAGACGGAGTCCAAGGGTTGTCTGTATATAGAAGACCCTGGAACACTTTTCCAGGATATCCTCCTGTGCCTTGGGAGGGGTTGGCATCCAGTTCGTCTCTGGCAGTCTCAGCACCGCACTGAAGACTGTTTTCAGATTGCTCGATGGCTCCAGGGAGGTCTACCCGGACGCTCTCACATTCAGAGATGGCTGGAGTCCGTGGAAGAATTCTTTTCATGTCTAAGCTCTGATCTAAGCCAAGAGTCTTGGAAATTCAGCATCTGCCTCATATTTTCTCTCCTGAATTAGATGTGGACCTGCCTGCTCAATTTGAATTATGACAACTTATTTCTAAAGCAGATAGTTCACTCCGCGAAGCAAATCATCAGCCCCATTGCTTTCTCCTTTGGTGGCGGTTTGATTCTGACAATGCAGTGACATGGGGATCGATTCTAGATAGGGAAAGACAGAGCCCCTCATCTGGTGTCCAAAAGACTAAACGTTTTAGATGGTGCAGGGGCGTGACTGGGGAGGCTGAGGCAGGAGGATCACCAGTTCAAAGACAGCCTCGGCAAGGCCTTAACCTTCTCAGTGAGACCCTGTTTCAAAATAAAAAAATAAAAAGGACTGGGTAAGTGTCTGAGTGGTTAAGTGCCCCTGGGTTCAATCCTTGTGCAAAAAAAAAACCCAAAAAACTAAAAATTTTAAAGACCAGAGAGGACACGCAGACATGTGGATTTTTGTTTTCATTTGCTCTTTTTTCCCCCCTTCTTAACTTTTGGTTTGATTTCTTTTAGTTCCCAGGGGCCCAAATTCCATGTTGGGAAGCATTTACTAACAGTTTTGAAGCCTCAGGAAAAATGTAGCATCTGTGTTCCTGAAACCGCTCCTATCAAGAAACGACAGATGGAGGAAATAGAAATATCTAGAATGTGACCGTGTTCCGCTGAGCACACGCGCCTTTATCTTCGTGAGTTTATCTGCAGCCTCGAGTGGCAGGGTTTTATCCTTGGCAAGATTAGAGGATTTGGGGTTATTTTTTCCCCCTGCCGAAGGAGTCACTGAGAGTTCCACGTTTGTTCTCAGTTCTGAGTAAAGTTTAGGAATCATCCATCTCATAAAAGCACATTCTTCTATATCCTGGGGCACTTACGGTTGTGGGGAACGAGGGGAGTGAAAGTAACCTGGAGGTACTGACATCAGGATGAGGGACCTGGGCTTGTTTTCCGTTCTCCATTACAGATGCAGTCCGGGGGCCCAACTCGCTTTGTTTCTTTATCCGTAAAACATAGACACCATTTTCTACTGCCTTTTAGGTTCTCAGAGTATGAACAATTTTCATTTTTTGAAAATTTCTGCAAATTAATTAAGCTGTGCTAGGAAGGCCACATTCATGGACACCCCCCCCCCCCCCAAAATAAATCCAGATCTGGAGCTGACGTGAAGTTCAACTTTCTGAAGACTTCATGTGTGTAGAAAAAGCTTTGGTGCTAAGAAGCCCATTCCTTCAAGGCCGAATTTTCCTGACTTGCTGCCTCTAATCCCATAGCATCTCTTCTGACTTCTGGCAGAGAGTGGACACTCTTCAGACTGGTTACGTGACCCGGGGCGCAAAGAAGTAATTTTCTCTACTGGAGACTGACCTTGTGATCTCGTTCAACTGGCTTCCAGTTCTGAGATTTCCCTAAAACTCTCAGGAATCTTTCCCAAAGTATTTAAGGGGAGGGTAAAAATGTTCGTACCGTGGATTGAACCTGGGGCGCTTAACCACTGTGCCACATCCCCAGCCCTTTTTTTATATTTTATTTTGAAACAGGATCTTGCTAAGTTGCTTAGGGCCTCGCCAAGTTGCTGAGGCTGGCTTTAAAGTCACGATCCTCCTGCCTCAGCCTCCGGAGCTGCTGGGATTACACGTACCATGGTGCCCAGCTCTTTTTAAGTGTCAGGATGAACTTCTTTGTCATGGTGAGACAATGCAGACAGGTTCAGAGGAGAAATAACAGGGTTGTGAGGGTCTCAACCTTGAGCCCTGAGAGATGGAGCCTGCTGTCTACGGATTAAGACCTCTGCAACCGTGAGCCCTCAAATCAACTCTTCCTCCTCCTCTACAGTGGTGCTGGTCGCGTCTTTTAATCACAGCCGCAAAATAGCTGGCTAAAACATTAAAAGAAAATCTTTCGAGGACTCTCAACAAGTAAAAGCAGGTCACTCTGTGGAAACCTAGCGGGTGCGTGAAAACTGGATTCCTTGTGGGTCGAACAAGGCGCCCGTTCTTGCTCCCTGAGCTTACTGTGCCTTAACTTCCAATCACATTTCCGACACACTGTTCCTCAGAATGAACTCTGAAACACCAAATTCTTGGCTGACGCGAGCGGTGGCTTCGCGAGGGGCCCTTTGCACCCAGTCTGGCCGCCATTCCAGGCCATTTTCTTTCCCAGTTGAAACACCTTCAAAGTGCCTTTCCACCCCCAGATGCGACCCCTCCCCATGGGCACGTCCGTGCACAGATGGAAAGGAAAGGAAAGGTGAGAATTAAAGGGGAGCCATTACAATAAAGGGATTGATCATACAGAAGGAGTATTTGGCCCACGGCAAGGAAGAGCCAAGGGTCTGTCACAGCCAGATGCTTGAGTCATCGCCGACCACCAGGGGCACGAGCCAGGGCAGAGTGGCCAGTGGGAGTGGGGATCGCCTCGTCCTGGACAGCGGTCACTTCAGCCAGCAGCAGTTCCCTGGCGTTGGTGCCTCTGTCATTCCCTTTAGCGGTCCCTTCCCACCCTCTAAGTGAGTTCTAAGACTTTCTAGGGCACATTTGACGGTGAGGGTGTGGAAACCGCACAGCTTGTGCTGTATGGAGAGACACAGACCGAACCTACAGGTTTCCTGGTGGAAAATGGGCGGCTTTTGTCTTCCCGCCACCTCTGCCGCGTGGATTTCTCAGACTTCTCGAGTGGCCCTGGGCCATTGGTTTCACGCCCCCAAATTCCTACGCTCAAGCCTTGGCCCCTGGTGTGATGGCATTTGGGGGGAAACTGGGAGGTAATTAGGTTTAGCTGAGGTCATGAGGGTGGCCCTTGTAAGAGATTCGGGCCTTTATAGGAAGAGACACAGCACAGGGCTTGCCGTCTCTGTCATGTGAGGACACAGAGAGAAGGTGGCCGTGCACAGCCCAGGAAGAGGCCCTCACCAGAAGCTGACTGAGCCGGCAGCCCGATCTTGGACTTCCAGCCTCCAGAACAGTGAGAAGCCGTGCTGTTTTGTCCAGCAGGCTGCGCTGACTGATACACATGGGGGCTGATTTGAGTTGTGGCTGTCAGGTCAGTACTTCGATCCCTGGTTTTCGCCTTCCTTCTAGATCCCATCTGGATCCCAGGCACAGACCTTTCGTGGCCATCTGGCCCGAGGTGCTCCTGCTGCTGCTGCAGCAGTCAGGGCTCAGTCACTCAGGCCTGGAGTCACAGGGGTCGGAGCAGGGAGAGAGGCGTGACCAGAGTCTCGTAGACGGAGAGCGTCTGTGCTCCTTGAGCACGTACTTGGCAGGTGTCCAGCTGAGGTGTCTGCTCAGCCCTTGGAAGATGCAGAGCAGCAGGCATCGTGAGGTCCTGGGGTGTTCATCATGAAGCCAAGGGCCCCGGAGTCTGAAGCCATCACCTGCTGTCGGGGAAGGAAGGCTGAGTGTGAAAGGCTGGTGGGAGGGTACAGGGGGTATGGGAGCTGAGGGGAGCAGCCTGTGGCAGCTGAGGAACTGAGGAGTTTCAGGAAGAGCCTGGACTTTGTCGCAGTGGGCATTCGATTTGGGAAGGCTGGGGGATGGCTCGGCGTGGTGAGGGCTGGCTCCGTGGCAGGCATTTGTGCCAAGAGGATAATGAGGACGTGAGCTGTTCTGCTGGAGCACAGGGTGGGTGAAGGGGAGGGAAATGGGGCAGATGGTGTTAGATGATGGGGAAACTTGTTAACCTTGACCTTTTTAATTTTCCTTCCTCTTTAACCACCAGTGCTGTCGGGATGTTCTGGTAAATTTACTCCTGGTGGTGATGGCAGCGGGGGTGGTAAAACAACGTCCAAGTGTGTGGCATTTGCCAACATCTGTGGTGCAGATACTCCCACTGTGGCTGATCTCAGAACTCACGGTGGATTAACAAGCAGCTCGTGGAATTCCTGAGCAGTTAGCAGTTGGCCCTCAGAACTCAGGGCAAGCATGTGATCGCAAAGCCCGGGCTAGATCCCCAACAACACGCAGCTCCCGTACCTGTCTGCCCACGGCCTCTGCAGAGGACAGAGGGAGGGCCTTGCTGGCCTCACCTGCCTCCCCGTGAGATGCCAGCAGCAATGTTGACAGCCCCTCCCACCCACAGAGGCCATTCCAGAGCCTGGACAGAACATGTGGTTTGGCACCGAGACATAGGTGATCGGTTGGATTCCCTGTCCTGGGAGCGTGGACGAAGGCACACCCAGCTGGGTCTCCCTATAGGGACGGAGGGTGGCCGGAAGCCGCGTGAGAGTGGAGCAGAGTTTTGGGCAAAATGGAGTCACGTGGCTGTCAAAGCTGCAAAAGGAGAACCGTAAGGACACTGAGCTGATGGCGGGAGGGGGCAGATGGGGCGAGAGACCCCCTGCAGCCCGCGGCAGGGGCTCCTCCCCAGGGCCACCTCTGTTCTGAGCTTCCCGGTTCCAGGTCTCAAAATCGCCCCTTTCCTGGGGTGACTCAGGGAGTCTGCCCCCTTGGGAGAAGCTCCTGTGACTCTGAGCCCCTCACAGAGCTTGCCTTGGACACCGCGGCTCCCCTTGTCCATGGGGGTGCAGCCCACAGCCCCCAGGAGGCCTGGAAACTCAGCCCTGTGTACCATGTTTTACCACATGTGTGTGCGTGTGCACGTGTGTGCATGTACACACACATATACACACCTACCGAAAAAGTGTGATTTATAAATTTGGCACAGTCTGCGATTAACCACAACTAATTACAAAATAGAGCAATCATACTGTATCATAATAAAACTTATTCTGAACTGATGGATTGTTCATTTCTGGAATTTTCTTTTTATTTATTCATTAATTTTTTTGGACACCAGGGATTGAACCCTGGGGCACTCAACCACTGAGCCACATCCCCAGCCCTATTTTGTATTTTTCTTAGAGACAGCAGCTCACTGAGCTGCTTAGCGCCTCACAGTTACTGAGGCTGGCTTTGAACTCGTGATCCTCCTGCCTCGGCCTCCAGAGCTGCTGGGATCGCAGGTGTGGGCCACCGCCCCTGGCAAGGAATTTTCCACTTAATATTTTCAGACTGTGGTTCCCTGAAATCTGGGGAGGTGAAGCTGCGGGTGAGGGGACGAGGTATGGAGAATTTTCTTAAGAGGAGGGGACCGTCCAGTGCTTCTGGCTGAGGTTCAGATATGCCCTGCCCTTTGTCTCTCTGCCCTCCCTCCCTGCGCTCTTCCCAAAGGCCGTGAATATGGTTTTCTCGTTCTCTTTCATCCCAGCATAGCTGGTTGGGAATCCGTGCTCTGTGTGTGTGTGTGTGTGTGTGTGCGTGTGTGTGTGTGTGTGTGTGTGTCGGGGGGTCATATTTTGTTGGCATTTACCATTGTAGGAAACCAAGACAAAATAGGAGCCGCGAGGAGCAGGGCAGGAAAATGAGTTCTTTATTTGCTGCGGGCGCCTGGTAAGGAGGGCCTGTGAGACGCCCTTTAGGGACTGCGCTGGTAGGAACGGCCATGGCCGGAGGCCTGGGCTAATGCGGTCTGCACCCGTCTGGTGTTCTCTCCACACGCAGATTTGTGAATGATTAAATTGTTGGGAAGGGGAATGTCATGCTCGGCTGCTTTGACTGAGGCTTAGTTGTGGGCATGGCGAAGCAGCTACTCTGGGAGTTCAGGGGTCCCCAGGGGCAGGCTGGCCACTTGGATCCTCGCTGTCAGGCAAGGGACGCAGTAGGGCGGGTTTGGAAGGAGGAGGCGTTGTAGGGATCAGGAATCGTGGATACTGCTTGGAACCTGTCCCTGTTTGGCATGTGACCTGCAGGTTGCTTCTTTTTTCAGCTATCTTGAAGGAAGTTGCCAAGAGGATTTTCACTTTTTGTTTAAGGAATAAACCACTTTTAGAATATAATGAAAGCTATGGAAAGCTATCTTTCCACAAAAAAATCATGAACATGTAGGCAGATGTCACTTGTCATGCGATTTTAGGAAACTCTGGGGACTAATGGAACACTCTGGAATTAGTTGATACCTGGGATTTTTTTGTGATCTGACTTTAGATCCTGGAAGGACAGTCAACAGGCTCCATTCCTTTCTCTGTAAGAGACGCTGCCCCCTTTCCAGCCCTGCAGACGGAGGGCACAGGTGGCAAGGGAGGCTGGTCCGTGTCCTCAGAGACTCCGACCTCTTGGGGGGTGCGTCCTAAGTGGGAAGATTCAGACAGCAAATTAAAAGTGTGTGTAACGTGTCAGCAAAACGGGCTGTGAAAATACTCGTCAGCCGTGGTGAGGCTGTGGAGAGCGGTGGGGTGTCAGACCCGTGTGACCTTCCAGAAGAGACGTGAATGAGAGCCACAGCCCCGGGAATCTGGAGGTGGAATGTTCTAGTCGGCGGGCTTGGCCGGTTAGGGCACCGTGAGAATCTGGAGAGGGCAGGGGGAGGGGAGAAGGGGTGGAAGGGGAGGTACTGGCAGAGTTGAGGTGATGGCAGTTTTGTGTCACTGGAGAATCAGTTGGGCATCCTGGGATGACATCGAAGAGCAGTGGCCATTCAGCCAGCCATCCATTCATTTGATAAGCTCGATCCTTAGCCACCAAGTGCAAGATAGTGAGCTGGTCATTTAAGAACGTGGTCTTCCAGCCTGGAGCCTGGTTGTGCACCTGGACAGATCTCTAGAGGGAAGGAGTCTGAGCCCTCACCAAGACCAGCCTCCAGGGCACTGGGCCCAGGCCTCTCTCTTCTGTTTTGTTTCAGAAACTCCCCTGGGGATTCTGATACACAGTGGCTGGACCTGCTCTTAGGAGTCCATTGGATATAAGATATCCTGACTTTCAGGGAGCTTAAGTGGAGAAGAGGGGGAAGAGGAAGCCGGAGTGACTTGGTGCACACAGAGAATACCCAGTGTTTCATAAGACGGGCACAAATAATGTCAATCAGGTTTCAGAGAAGGAAGTGGGTACTTTCCACTGGAAAGGTCAGGGAAGGTCCCCAAGGATCACCCCAAGGTCCCCCCCAGTGGCATCATCCACGAAGAGGGCTGATATTAGAACCTGCCGCAGGGTTGTAAGGACAGATGCCTGGGGGCCATTCCACACACAGCCTGGCACTCAGGTGGCAAGTGCTCAATAAAATGTGTGTCGTCATCCAGTCGGGCTCTAAAGAATGGCTGTCGTTTCCGAAATACAAAGTGCTGTCTGTCGTTTATCACGCAGTAAAGATTTTAAATGAAGCATCCGTGTAAAGACTCATTCAGATGTAATAGCCAGGTTTAAGAAATAACTAGTCTCTTAGCTTTGTGAAGTCTTCATTGACAAGAGGGTCAAGGTTTTCCAAATCCAAGTCCATCTGTGTGTAACCTTGTCCAGGGGACGTTTTTTTCCTGACATAGGTTGGTGTTGAGTCCCACAGATTCGGAATCTCCTTCTATTTATTTTTTCAGTTATTGGACCAGCTTTTAAGGACCCACTGTGGGCGGAGCAGTTGGCAGGTTTTGTGCTGAGACCTGGGGAGCTTAAGTGCAGGTGGGGGATCTAAGAAGCACAGAGGAGAGTCAGATGAGGTTGAGTCTTCATCATGGAGGTGCCACCCAGGAAGAAGACTGGCTGTACCCCTGCTCACCACATCTGGACTGGATCCCATTGCCGTTGGAAAGTGTTTTGAAAGGAGATATCCAGATGTGCCACGTGACTGTGCCCGATGCCTTGCGCGTCATGAGAGTGTCTGCCTGACTTTGTTTAGGTCAGGACTCGCCAGCAACAGTTTTGAAAACCCCTTTGGGGGAACCCAGAGAAAGGAAGTTCAGTGTGATCGGGGGGGGGGGGGGGGGCGCTGACACCACCCTCTGTCCTCCTCAGCCACCCAGATATGCCCGGGAGAGTTCAGGCATTAGGGTTTGCTTTTGTTCAATTGGCCCCTGGAGTTTGACTTCCAAAACCCTGAATAAGGATGGATCTGCTGTTGAAGAGCATTTCCCCTGGTGGATTAAAGGGTGATTTCTCCATTCCCAGAAAGAGGCCCAGTCCATCTGTGCCTGAGCCTTGGGGCTTGCCCACTGTGGCGGTGGGTGGGCGAGTTGTGAAAGGTCCCCTGCCTGGGCCCTGGAGGAGTGCAGGGCTGTGGGTGGGAATGAAAGAGGAAAGTTACACCCCAGGGCTCAGTGGGAGCCTAATCAAGAAAGAAGTTTCCTGTGGATCAGGCCCAGACCCACAGGGCTGGCGGGCGGGCGGGGGAGGCCTTTGTGTTTCCGGCCTGAAGTGAACTGGTGATGTGGGCAGCCAGGACGGGCGGGCGCAGTCCCCTCCCCAGGTCTCTGGTGGCCCCGGCTCTCCTCACCTGGACAGTTTTGTTTCACTCCAGCCAGGAGCCGCCTGAAAACAGGCATGCACGCAGCGGAACAAAGCTGTCATCTCCAGCCCCAGCCCCTCTGGCTGGTGAAGTGATTTGTGACTGTCCCTTGGTGTCGGCCTCTGTCAGTGCCTCTGTCCTGAAGGCTTTCAGAGAGACACCAGAAACTGGAGACTCTCTTCCTTGACTCCTTTTCCTCTCGTCTGGGGGTCTGGAGCGTCCCTTTCTCCCATCAGGACTTAATTAGCGGCGTCTCTGGGGAAGGATGAACTTTCTCTGTGAATACCTCCTGCCCCCCAGGAGAAGCAGCCGTGCCCATGCACATCCAGAATCGCAGTTACCCTGGTCCTGACATCACGGACACGTTCATTCTGGAAAGTGTCTGCAGTGAAGCCAGACAGTTTCCCGCTTCCCTCTGCGACCGAGGCAAAGCTGGGTGCGGGTGCTGTAGCTGGGAAGGGACCCCGGGGCCTCACACATGGTGAGCACCTGTCCTGCCTCTGAGCTTTGCCCAAAGCAGTGTCTGGACGGTTCGGAAAGGGTGGAGAGGCTGAGCCTGAGCAACAAACCAGCTGCCAGGATCTCTTCTCTCCCTCCTGCCCCTCGGCTTTGAGGGAACGGATTCTTCACTGGGCTTGTCCCTCTTTTGACATGGACCTTGGGAATTCTGCTCTCTTTCTCAGTTTGGTGTACACAGGGCATAGAAAGACAGGCCGGGATACCATGTCGGGTGTGGGGTGGCATCAGGGCAAGGGCTCCAGGGCATTGAGGCGGGGTTTCCATCTGGGAGCGTCTCTGATGGAGGGGACTGGCATTTTCACACCTGAACGTAGGTTGTGTCCAGTCCAGGACAGAAGTTCCTGCTCGTCCTCAGTTTCCCTTTCTGCCGTTTCCGTCACCCATAGTCAACCATGGTCTTAAAATATTGAGTGGAAAACTCCATAAATAAATAAATAATGATACTACTGCTTTAATAAGTAATAATAGTGACAATAAATTTTAAATTACTTGCTCCTCTGTGTAGGGTGATGAAATCTTGTGCATTCCACTTCATCCTGTCTGGGAGGTGAGTCATCCCTTTGTCCAGTGGGTCCACACCGTATATGGTACCCTCCTGTTAGCTAGTCAGTAGTCATTCTTAGTTATCAGATTGACAGTTTCCGGATCACAGCACTTTGTTCAAGGATCCTTATTTGTCTTAATGGCTCCAAAACACAAGAATAGTGGTGCTGGCAATTCAGATATGCCACACAAAAGCCATGAAGTACTTCCTTGAAGTGAAAAATTGAAAGTGCTTGATGTTTCTATAGAATTTGGTACTACTTTCAGTTCCGAAACTGCATCCATTGGGGATCCTGAAATATATCCTAAGGGGGACTTTTCAGCACCAACTTTCATGTCATTGTTTATCTCATTAATGTGCCTTTGGATGACATGCATCTCTGATTATGGTCTGCATGAGAAAAGTACCCCACTGTAGGATTCTGTCACTAGCAATTCCACCCTCCATGTCCCCAACCGTCTGTGCTTTCTCAGTGTGAAACCTGATGGGGAAACAGTGTGCTGGGTTGTGACTTATGTTGCAAACCCTGTGTGTCACAGGTAAAGGCATGGAACGGAGGACCAGGGTTGGTGTTCTTACCCAGCTTTGTTTTTTTGTTTTCAGTGGTCATTTCCACACCTGAACATAGGTTGTGGGTATCAGTTTCCTTCCTCCAGTAGCGAGCTGTGAACTAGGATGAAAGACTTCACATCAGCTTGGCGGGGTATACATTTGGCGCTGTATGTGCGGTTTTTATATCCAAGTATTCAGCCAACGGCAGCTGGCCAATGTGGTTAGGCCTGCCATGGTTGCGTCTGTACTGAACATGAACAGACTTTTTGGGGCCATTATTCCCTTAACAATTATTGATGTACATTTTTACTGTACAAGGTATTTTAAATGACCTGGATGATTTAAAGGATACAGGATGTTCACAGGTTATATGCAAAAAGTGAGAGATTTGAGCATCCTGACATTTTGCTACCCTCAGGGTCCTGGAACCCATTCCCCATGGGTGACTTTCCCCCTGTATGAGCAGAGCAGTCTCTTGAAGAATACAGTCTGACCTGTGTCTAGGGATGAGGGGAAGACGTGCCAATCATCCAGCGGGGAATCCTGGCCTCTTTAGGAGAGAGAGTCATCCTGTCCACCACTGGGATATGGTTATACAGACCAGGGAATAGCCTCACAAAGAGCTCGGCTGACTCTTTGTGTGTCTTTGAAAAGCGTGGGGGAATTGGGTGACCAGTTTGATTTCAGCTTTAAAACGTGGATAAGGTAGAGTGACCCTGCCGTCTACACACTCCGTGGGAACAGAGCTCCTTTGAGCTAGTCAGCCTCCCTGTGTGTGCACAGGGGTGGAGAAGTACCTTTTGTCCCCTGTCCTGGATCCTGGAAGGTTGGGGCAAGCAGAGAGCAGTGCTTCAAGTACAGGAATCCCTTCCTCCATGCCTGGGAGCCCCAGCACCCAGCCCATCTATCACCAGGTGCAGAGTCAGGGCTCCATGGCCACCTGTATGCTGTGTGGTGGCATCATTGTGAAGGAGGGACAGCACCCCTGGGCAGGGCAGTGCAGGAGAGAGGAACTGTTCACCAGGAGGGCAGTGGACATTTGCAACCTACTCAATCTCTTGGCCTTGATGCTGTTTCTGGTAGTAACACATGTCTGGCCACAAACATGCGTCCCTGAAACACATTTTTTTTTAAATCATAAAAAAAGACCAATTATTTCTGCAATGTGGTGTGTTTGTAAAAAAATGTACATATATAATTGAAAGTGACAGCTACTTTGATATTCCTTCCTCCGATTTGGATAGAGAAAAAGGTCATTGAAACTTTTCTATTAGGTAATTAAAAATAGTCCATCCTAGGTTTTTGTTTTTTTTTTCCTTAATCTTTTTAAACTCTGGAAATAGGCACACAATTTCATATCATTGGAAGTGGATTTTGACAACTATCTGGTTTGCGCAAGTAACTCTATTGACCTCTGCTGCCTCATTGTTGAACATCTTAAAAAGGAGAATTTAATGTTAGAGGTTTGAGTGAATCTAGTTTCCTGCATTTGCTGCTCCTGGGACTTCCGCAGTGTGGTGAGCTTGTAAGAGAGTTCAAGGTTCTTCTTTGCCATCTGATAACGCCTGGAATGCTAGACCCAGGCCCACAGTATCATCCTTCAGTGCCGTGATTGGGTTATGGGAGCCGTAACCACATCATTAGCCTTATAAGGTGAAGGCATGGCTAGAGGAAGTCGGTCACTGGGAGTGTGCCCTTGGGGATTATATTTTGTCCCTGGATCCTCCCTCCTCTGGCTTCTCTTCTGCCAGGATGAGAAGGCTTTCCTGTGCCACACCCTTCCACCGGGATGTTTCACCTGGCCTCAGGGCCAGAGCCATAGTCAGCTGATCCTAGGCTGAACCTCAAAAGCCATGAGCTCAGAAGGAACTTTTCTTCCTCTAAGTTGTTCTGAACAGGTGTTTTGGTCTCAGGAACGGGAAGCTGACGAACACAGAGAACTGGTACTGGGAGGGGACCATGGCTGTGATATACCTGACCAGAAGCCTTTGGAACTGGTTTGCTGGGGGAGTTTGGAAGAGTTTGGAGATGCAGGTTGGAGAAGCCTTCGAATGTGATCAGCAGAGTTTAATGGGCAGTGCTGGTGGGGACTCAGAACACCAACGATCCGGGAGGAATGTGGCAGTCAAGACTGTGTTCACGGGGGTCTGGACAGGAACAAGCCCTCCTGGGAATTGGCTTAGCATCCACATGTGTTCCATTCTGGCAAAGAACTTGCCTACATTTTGTCCGTGTCCTGAGATTTTTCTGTGAGGCTGAATTTAAAAGCGATGGATTTATTAATCTGATGGGGGACCTTTTCAGGCAGTGGCGTGGGTATTGCGGCCCTGTAGCCAGGTTCACTGTGGGAATCAGGAGCAGACACGGAAAAAGTTCTGAAAAGCTTGCATTGTGGCTAGAAAATGACATGGAAAACTGGGGCCCCGTAAGGTGTGGTTGCTGCAGAGATCACCACCCTAAAGAGAAACAGAGAGACCATAGGGGACCCTCGGGAATCAGGAGACCACACCCTAGGCGGGCTCGTGGCTGTAAAAGTGAAAACTCATTTGAGAGACCTTGGGGTGCCCTGTTAGAAAGTCGTCTGATCGGGGGATTTGGCTCATTGTGCTCAGCTGCTCAGGCATTCAGAGGCCACCGCTGCCAAGGTCCCCAAAGAGGCCCAAGCTGGTGGCAGACCTTGGCATCACCCACGTGGTGCTGGGTTGGCAAGAATACAGGATGCTGGAGTTAGGGGGTCATGGGGCTTCCACCGGGTTTTCCCAGGAAAGCCTGGGAAGTCAGGCAGAATGTAGCAGGGCCACAATCCCTGTGGGCACCTCCTGACAGGGCGGAGCCTGGGCTGTTTACAATGAAGCCAAAGCTGGGATGGAGACCCCAGGAACTAGGAGACGCCAGGATGTGGGGCAGGTGCTGGGGAAAGCTGCTGCCTGTGGACAGAGTCGGCCTGAGAGGCCACGTAGGCTGCACCTGGTGAGGTCAGAGTGGCAGGCCGTCCAAGCCCCTTGGAAATCCCATCCCAGCACCATAGGCCCTAGATGCCCTAGCTGGCAACTTGTTTGCCAGCTGGGTTTTGGCCCCATGTCTTTTTTTTAATACCCTTATTTCTCCCTTGCAGAATTCTTTCTGTGCCATTGTCCACTGGCCATAGGAGATTTGTTCTTGGTCCTAACAGGGCCTTACCATGTCTCAGAGAGCCTTTAGACTTGGACTCAGGGGCATGCTGCGTTGTTCAGGCCGTGGGGGCTCTTGCAGAGGGACCGAATGCATTTTCCATGGTGAGACGGACATGAGCTTTTGGAGGCCAGGGGCAGAATGTCCTGGTTTGGATCTGAGGTGTCTCCTGAGAGCTTGTGTGACCGGCAACACAGGAGGATTAGAGGGAGAATGGTTAGAGTATGGGAGCTGTGGCCTCGTGGATGTCTTGATAATTGGATGGTCTGCCGGGTGGTAACTTCGGGCAGGTGGGATTTTATCTTGTGCATACCCACCCCCCTCCCTTCCCAGCTACCATGCCGCTGAGCTGCCTTCCTCGGCCCCTCCTTCCACCATGATGTTCCGCTTGACCTCTGGCCCAGCAGTGGTCCACTGACCACGGACTGAATCTCTGGAACCGGGAGCCAGAAGTCACGTTTCCTCCTATGAGTTGTTGAGTATTCTGGTCACAGTGACAAAATGTTGACTAACACAGAGAGCCAATTTTCGAGGTGTATCACTTGGCATTAATCTGACATCGGATCCCATAATGAGGAAAAATGTTTTTAGAAATTCTCTTTCACCACCTAGGAGGACTCAGTGGCGTGCTCAGCAGCTCGTCTCTGACATTCGCAGTCTTGGTCTTGTAGCCACCGTAACCACAGATGTCCAAAATGCTTAAGCCCAGAGGGTTTCTTGTTTTAAGATTTTGAATTTTTGGATTGGGGGTATCAAGCTGTGCTAATGTTTTTTGTTCTTGTTTTTATTTATATTTTTTGGTATCAGGGATTGAACCCAGGGACACTCGAACACTGAGCCACATCCCAGCCCTATTTTGTATTTTATTTAGAGACAGGGTCTCACTGAGTTGCTTAGCACCTCGCCATTGCTGAGGCTGGCTTTGAATTCATTATCCTCCTGCCTCAGCCTCCCCAGCAGCTTGGATAGGTGTACACCATAGCACCATAGCACCCGGCGTGTGCTAATGTTATACTTCTTTGTTATAATTGCTTTCTGGAGAAATAGTGCTACTCTTCCGGTGACCATAAAGAAATAGGCTTAAATAAATTTATTTCAAATAAATCTTAACTACATACATTAGAAGGTCAGTGTGTTAATTTAAGAGGATATAGGTAAATGTATTGCAGATGGCGTACAGTAGGACCAGCATCATGGGAGTGGCACATGGACAGATGGGTCCTGGGAGGACCTGACCTAGGCAGTTAGCATCTCTGGAACTTGTTTGACAATGGACTTGGTGGTTTCCTTTTCTGTGACAGTGATACTCGAAGTGTCTGTGACTTGGTGACCGGGACTCTCACGCCTCTGTTGACAGGGATGGAGGGCAGGCACCCGCAGCTTGGTGTCATGCAGGCTGATTGTCATGAGGCTGCTTTGCAGGGCAGGTGGTGGCTGCAGACAGAATGGTGGTGGCTGCAGAGTGTGCCCCGGCCTGCTGACCCAGGTGCATGCAGCCAGGGCCCCTGTGTGCCCATGGTTCTGTTGAGCACTGCCCGGCCTCCGCAGTGCCTCCCTGTGAAGTTCGAGCTTGCCATGATCCAGGGAAGGCTGGATTGGTCCAAGGGGGTGTCACTGATCCAACCTGAGTGGTGGCTCTGGTGACAATCCTTGTTCCTCACTGGCAGGACCTTTTATTCCTTGCACGGTGGCAGTGCTGAAGGTCCTCTGGGAGGTCATGGTGGGTGGCAAGGCCTCGAAGCCTGGGTGACTGCAGTAATGGTCATTTTTATCACAACACAGGCATATGGGTCCAAAAATCCAAAGAGTCCTAAAAGGCTAACAGTGTTTTCTTTCCCCTCCATCTCACCCAAGGCTACTTCACACCTCTGTGCCCCCTTTTCTAAATCGGCTTTCGCATAGATGATTCTACATAGGCTCATCTTGCTGTCTCTTTCTTGGTGCATCCGTTTCAGCTAGCAGTCTGTTTTCTGTGGCTGTAACAGAATACCTGAGATTAGGGAATGCACGAAGAACAGATTATTTCTTTACTCTTTCTTCCTTCTTTTTTTGGGGGGGGATTGAACCCAGGGACGCTTGACCCCTGAGTCACATCCCCAGCCCTATTTATTGGTTTGTTTTTGACACAGGGCTTTGCTAAATTGCTGAAGCTGGTCGTAAACTTTCAGTCCTCCCGCCTCAGCCTCTCAGGTCACTGGGATTACAGGTGCGCTCCACCTCGCCCAGCCAGGGATTATTTCTTACTGTCCTAGAGGCCGGGAAGCAGGGCCTCTGTGCTGCATCATCCCGTGGCAGAAGGTGAAGGGCAAGAGGGTGAGAGCAAGAACACAGAAACCCTCTTGCAGTGCCGGGCCCACTCCTGTGACATTCCATTGGTGAGGCTGCCCCCCACCTGGTAGGCCCCTCCTGTTAGGCCCCCAGTTTCCAACTTGGGGAACATTCCAACTGCTGCAGGTGTTATCTGTTGGTGGTGGGCATTCGGTCTTTCACGTGTCCGTTTCTGCCCCTTTGTGTTCACAGATGGTTTGTTAATTCACCTTCAGTGTTCACACGGCTGTTACTATTCAGGTATTCTCAGCTGAATGAAATGTGGATTCCAACTCCATTCCCTCCTGTATAGTCCTTTCTTCCTGGAGTCAGTAATTGCTTCGTTTCCATGTCTTCCAAACAGCCCGTCAGATAACCTGTCAATTGCAGGTTTTTTCTTTAAATCCCTGTCTTGGAGCATTATCTGTTTTTTTTTTTTTTTCTTTTTTTTCTGTCCAGCATGGTGGTTCCTTCTATCTGGCCATGGCTGTCATCTAAGACCCCCTGTCCCCATTACCTTGGGACCTCCCTGTGCCTGTGTCCAGTGTTGGATTCTGTCTTTCTCCCGTTGGTTCACTCCCTGTTTCTTCTGGATCGCATCCTGCCATCACTTCTTGAGGAGAGGTCATGTCTGGAAATATCTTGATTCCACTTTTCCGCTTGGTTGACGGTTGACTGGGTGTAGGACTCTGGGTTGAAAAGGAAGTCCCTGTACAATGGTGTACTGCAGTGTCCACCGTCGTTTTGAGATGTCCACAGTCACTCTTGACTGTCTTCTTTAAATGAGACTTGGGTTTCCTTTCTGGGAGGATCTGGAATCTTCCCTTCATGTCTCTGTTCTGAAACTTCACAATGGCACGCCTTGGCGTGAGTCACCTTTCAGTCATTTCTGCTAGACGTCCCATTGTCTGTGGAAAGTATGTTTCTGGCTTGGAAATTTCCTTGTGTCAGTGTCAGGATACTTCCTTCTTCGCCATCCTGTGTGTTCTTTCTTTCTTATCCACTCTTTTTGAGACTTCATGTTGAAATCCTCTTCTTTCTAAAGGAATGTTTCTGAGATGCGACGTTACTGGATTAAAGAGTAAGAATGTTCCGACATCGGATGGAAGCTTTTCAAAGCTTTGGCCACTCTGGCCACATCTTACATTCTGGTTGCTCCACCTTGGTCACCGTGGCTGTTAGCCAAGGGCTACTCGAGGGCTTCGCTGACACTCTTGCTTGCCCTCCTGGTCCTCACAGCAGCCCTGCAAGGAATGCACAGTGGTGGCTAGGACAAGGGGCATCTGCCCAGGATCCCAGAACTAGCGGGTGACCGAGCTGGGATTCACATCCAGACCCACCTGATGGCTGGTCACCCTGGTCCTATCACTGCCCAAGCCCTGGCTACCCTTAGGCTGCTTTCCAGGGCTCTTCCTCATGGTCTCCCGGGAGAAGCAGCCCTGTCCTGTCTCCCTCCCTCAGAGAGCAGGAGAACTGGCTCCTCGCTGGCCCTCGCTCTTTCTGAGGACACGCTGTGTTCCTGCGGGTCCGCTCTGCACCATTACCCATCGGGAGTGAGCTCTGCGAGGCCCTGGCACCTGGATCGTGCTTCCGTTCGGATTCTGGGGTGGAGACAGATTTTTCCTTCTCTGAATAATCCCAGTATTCTTTCAGAGGACGTGGGAGAGGCTCACCGCAGCCTCAGGTCTCAGCCCCATCACTGTGACCAGTTCCCCAGCCTTCCAAACAGTAGCATAACTTGGTGGCTCGTCTGTCTAACCCACGTGGGGGACATGGTAGCTCTCTTAGGGGACAGGTGGCCGAGTCTGCACCTGTCTCAGGCAGTTCGTCATTTTCTCAGTGTAAATAAAGGCGTGACGTGTCCCCGGGGCGTAATGCAGAGGATCTCCCCGGCTGCCTGTTCAGATCAGACGAAGCCCGGGAACCCTAGTGGTCGCCGTTGACGCGGAGCTGGTGCTCACTGGATGGAGTCCTTCTCCCCAACTTCCCTTCCTCCACCTGATTCTGGCGCCCAGCAGAGGCCCTGGCTCCCTGGGACCTGCTTCTCTTAGCCAGCACGCGGCTCCCGACAGCTCAGGAGGCATCAGGGAAGGCTGGGGTCACCAGGTCGCCTGGGGAAATGCCCACCTCCCACCGACAGGAAGGAGGAGCTGTGAGGAGATTGGCCAACAAGTGCCGTCCACACTGGGCGCCCTTGTCACCTACCTGCCTGGCACCGGGCTCTCTGTGTGGCGCACTCCGGTGGCCTCTCCCCCTGCCCGGGTGCTGCTCCCCCAGGCTCCTGCTGTGGGTTTCCGTTGGTAGCGCTGGAACCCGGGAGTTGGTTACTCAGTGGGTCCTTCCTCCACCAGCAGCTCCCACGGGCCAAGGTTCTGGGTCTTAGGCCTTTGAACAAAGTGGATGTGCCGAAATGTTTCATGACAAGGAAATGAACAAGGGAAGGACTTCCAGTATAGATAACAAAGAGGCTCAAAAAAAAAAAAAAAAAAAGATCTAAGGATGAAAGAGAAGAGTGGGTTGCTTTTACTCTGCACCGTGGCACATGCCTGTGGCCTGGAGGCTGAGGCAGGAGGATCACAAATTCAAAGCCAGCCTCAGCAACTTAGCAAGGCCCTAAGCAACTTAAGTAAAATACGCAAAATGCAAAAAAAAAAAAAAAAAAAAATCCCCTCTGGGTAGACGATTGTTTAGGTTTGTCAGAATCTTTCTGAGGTTAGATTTCCATTAGGTACGGAGGCCCTGAACCTCACAGATGAAGTGTTGGATTCGTGTCTTGTCAAACAGAGCCCCATCGTATCTGAAGCTCCCTGTCCATCCTGTTACCTGCCCTTCCCCAGCATTATTGTGTACAGCATGTGTCCCCTTCCAACTTTTTGAGTGTCCTTTCCTGCTCTCCAGGAACTGACATTCGCAAGGAGGCTGCACTCGGTTACTGTTTGGTGAGGGAGTGATCGAGGCCTGCTCGCCGTTAGCACTTTCCACGTTTCCCACATTCCTACTGTGTCCCTGAGTTCTTCGTCTTCTTGGTCATAGTCGTGTGTGCACAAATCCCTTTTCACCCTGGACATCTATATAATCATAAGAAAAAGCAAGGACGTGTGCCACTTAGAATCCTCGTTCCCTTGTAGTCTGAAAAGGTACAAATGAAGTCAGAACAAATCTGCCTTCAACTAAGGGAGACAAAGTTTCACTTACACTAGGTTGAGGGAAGCTGGACGGGGCTTGAGGGCCCAGCTGGAGGCTCTTCTTCATATAAATATACATGTGTGCTAGTCAGCTTTCTGTCACTGTGACAAAACACCTGACATAATCAACTTGTAAGGAGGAAATCCTTACATGATTTCACAGGTTTCGGTCCATTGGTTGGCTTTGTTGTTTCTGAGCCTGTGGCGAGGCAGAACATGATGGCGGGGAACATGTGGTACAGCTGAGCTGCTTACCTCAGGGTAGGTAGGAAGCAAAGAGAGAGAAGAGGTGGCTGGGGTCCTAGGACCCCCTTCAAGGACACACACCAATGCCCTAACTTCCCACTAGGCCCACTGCCTCCCAGGAGTCCACAGGCTGGAGACCAGGCCTTTAATACATGAGCCTTTGGAGACACTTTAGATCCCAACTATAGCAGGGCACATAAAGAAAAAGTCATGGTCTTTATTGTAACTACCCTGACTCCTCAGGCAACTGATGTTAAGAAGGTTGGTGTCCTGCAGTGTAACGATCAAAACCCCAGACAACCCAGTTAACAAATGGGCAAAGGACTTGAGCAGACATTTCCTATGTCCTTGGCCACCCATCATATGGAAGGGTGCTCAGCACCACTAATCCTGCGCAGATGGAAACTACCTGGGGGATCCCCTCACATCCACTGGAGTGGGTACTATCAACCCAAAACCAGAAAACAAGTGATGGCAAGGATGTGAGAGAAATCAGAGCCCCTGTGCACTGTTGGTGGGAATGTGAAGTGCTGCAGCCCCATGAAAACAGTATGGAGCCCCCCCCCCAGGCTAAAAATAGCATTACTGTGTGACGAAGCAGCTCTTCTTCTGGGTGCAGGAGAGTGAAATCTAGAGGAGATATTTGCACACCTGTGTTCATAGCAGCATTATTTACAATCACCACTCACATGCCTATCAACGGATGGAGGAACAAAGTAGAAATCCTATATATAATGGATTATGATTCAGCTTTGAAGAGGAAGGGAATTTATTTATTTATTTATTTATTTTTGGTACCGGGGATTGAACTCAAGGGCACTTGACCACTGAGCCCCATCCCAGTCCTATTTTGTATTTTTATTTAGAGACAGGGTCTCACTGAGTTGCTTAGCACCTTGCTTTTGCTGAGGCTGGCTTTGAACTCTCGATCCTCCTGCCTCAGCTCCCCAGCTGCTGGGATCACAGGTGTGCGCCATCGCACCTGGCGAGGAAGGGAATTCTGACACATGCAGCAACACGGATGACCCTCGATGCCGACATGTGAGTGAAGTAAGCCCATCACAAAGACAAAGACCAGGTGATTCCACCCACCTGAGGCACCTAGAGTGGGCAGATTCATGGGGAAAACGGAGGAAGGGTCCTTGTCAGGGCTTGGGGGGAGAGGGGAACAGGAAGTGGGTGTTTCATGGGCACAGAAGTACAATTTACAAGATGAAGAAAGTTCTGGAAATGGGATGCCCAGTAATGTGAACGTACCTCCCTACTCAGCTACACTTAAGAATGGTCCCATGGTGAATTGTATGTGTCTTTACCACAATTAAAATGAAGGAAAATGTAAAAATCTAGAAAGAGGGTAGCAGGCATCGTCCACGCCTGTCTCGGTGAGCGTGCAAGCCCACCGTGTGTCCAGGCTGCTTTTTGCTTTCTGTCTGCCTCAGTTTATTTTCAAGGATCACATTGCATACATTACTCAGCAGTCCCACCCACTCCCCGCCCCTTAGTCCTCTTAGCAGCCTACCAGGGACACCTTTTCAGGTCAGTGACCAGGAGCCTGACTCACCTTCTTAGGGAGGGTGCTTACCCAGGCGTGTGTGCACTGTGATAGATTCCATTTCCTTTTTCTGAGCCCTCAGGTTATTTCCAGTTTTTGTTGCCAAACAAAGCTGCAATAAATGGGCTCTTTTTTTTTTTTTTTTTTTTTTTTTTTTTTGCATTTCCTTAGATGCTCTGAATCTTCTGAGTTCCAAAAGTATTTGCTAGGTCTGATTATTGCAGTTCACATGGACACCAGTGCCTTGTGACAGGCCTGCTGGAGACCTCCTCTCCGGGGCCAGGTACGGCACACGGCACCTGCTCCTGAAGCAGCACTTGCTGTGATTTTTCATATTTGTGGTCATGAAGTTAAGTCTCTTTTTAAAATTATTAGTTGCAATCAGGAGCAGGGGTGCATGCCTGGAATTTCAGCGGCTCGGGAGGCTGAGGCCTGAAGATCACAACTTTTCAGCAATTTTAGTGAGGCCCTAAGCAACTTAGTGAGACCCTGTCTCAAAATAAAAAAAAAATATATAAAAGGGCTGGGGATGTGGCTCAGTGGTAAAAGGCCCCTGGGTTTAATCTGTGGTTTCCAAAAAAGAAAAGAAAAAATCAGTTGCTTGCATGTTTTTTGTGTATTAAGGGTGAGTCAAGAATCTGTTTTTCTTTTCTTCCCTCCTCCCACTTGGGTAAATAGCTAATTATGCCAGGGTTTTTCTCATTAAACTAAAATGCCATAATTATATGTATTTGGATACCTTTCTAGACTCTTGGATTCTGCTGTTTTTATTTTTTGTTTGTTTTCTATTTCTGTGGCAAGTGTTTGTTTTGAATATACAGAAACTTTGTAGAGGTTTAATGTCTCTCAAAAGGAAAATTCCTTGCCTCCTTCCCTTTTCAAACTTTCTTGGCAGTTTGCAGATATTTTCTTTCCTTGTGAACTTTTAAACAGTTTTGTTCAGTTATTTTAAAGAATCCGGTTGAGATTCTGATCATCTTTCCATGTACCACATTTAAGCTGGGGTGCAGATGTGTTTGTGCAACTCCAGTTGTTAAAGAAATCATCTGTGCTCATCGTTTTCAACCAAATAATCAGTAGATCTTGTTTTTCTCAAGGATTCTGAATACATAGTGACTACGATGTGAGCTTGAGGACATCTTTCTGTGCATTTGAACACTTTATTAAACAAAATGGAGCATTCTGTATACTAGAGCCTATATTTTCTCACTTAGAATAGAATGATGGACATCTTATCAGTAACTCCAAAAAGGTTGTATCTGTAGGTCTAGAGCAGATAAGGACCCTCAGATAAGGGTGGAAAGTAGACAAGTCTGTTGTCTGGAGAGCCTGGGTTACATCTGGGAGGAAATCAGGATGGGCCTTGAAGCGGCTGCTGTTCTGTTTCTTGGCCTGGGTGGAGGTTACCTGCCTACGACCATTTCCTTCACTCACCAGCTGCGAGCCTGTGATTCTGTCTCCGGGGCTTCCCTGTGCTGCTCATTCTGAAGTGCAAGGTGTGTTTCCAGAAGGCCCGTGCCAAGGTCAGGTCAAGGTGTCCACTAAGTGCCGCCCTCCACTACCTTCCCACCTGTGGGTGCTGCCATGCTTCAAATATCTTGCTGATTAATTTCCACTTTGTTGTATTGGTGATAATGGACATTTTTAAAAAATATTTTTTTAGTTGTTGATGGACCTTTATTTATTTTTATGCCGTGCTGAGGGCCGAACCCAGTGCCTCACACATAAGAGGCAAGTGCTCTGCCCCTGAGCCCCAGCCCCAGACCCAGGCAATGCACATTTTTAACACATCTGCAGGCATTTCTATTTCTCCTGTGATTGTGTTCTTAGCTCATTTTCCTCTTGAGTAAAAGCTTTTCCTTTTATTATCTTGTCACATTTTTCTGTCATTTCCCTTGTGATGAATTTTCCTGTCATTTGTGGCCTTTTGTCCTGTGGACATTTTCATCCTTATAGTCCAGACCTTCAGTCTTTCTGTCGTTCAACCTGGCCATCAGCTAAGAAAAGTTAAAAACCATTGTTCTGTAGGTTTCTTTTTAAATTTGAGCACTTGTGTGATTTTTTCTTTAACATTAAAAACCTCATCCAGGGCTGGGGATGTGGCTCAAGTGGTAGCCCGCTCCCCTGGCATGCGTGCAGCCCGGGTTCGATCCTCAGCACCACATACCAACAAAGATGTTGTGTCCGCCGAGAACTAAAAAATAAATATTAAAATTCTCTCTCTCTCTCTCTCTCTCTCTCTCTCTCTCTCTCTTAAAAAAAAAAAAAATATCCAATCCGGATTGTCTTTCTCCCATGATGTGAAGACACATCCAACCTTCTTCCCCCTCTACCCAGTGAAGCCATTATGTGGACACCTTTTGTTGACAGGTGATTCCAGGCCACTTTGTGAACTCAGGCACTCAGTCGGTCACGTGGCCCCATCACAGTCAGGACGCGGGCACTTTGCTCAGCCCTGGGGTTCCTTCCCCGGGTCCCCTGGTAATCTGCCCCTTCCACTCTTGTCCTCAGCAGCCACCACCCTGTCCTCCCTGAAGTTTGGCCTTTTCTAGGGTGACGCATGCATGGAACCACACAGTGTGCCCGTGACCTTTGAGCCGGCCACTCATTCATGCCTGTGTATCTGTCATGGTGCTTCTAGTTGCTGAGTCGAATTCCGTTGTATGGAGGTACCACAGCTCCTTCATTCATCCTCTCTCTGGGGGAATTTGGGGTTGTTTCCAATTCTTGGCAATTACGAATAAAGCCTCTTTATGCAGAGAATGGCCAGAGTCCACAGAGCCAGAGATAAAAAACAAAAGTGAAATCGGAAAGCTCGGAAAAGAGCGAGCAGGAGTGAGATGGCAGACACGAGGTTCAGATGTTTGCAATAACAAGACGTTGGCAGGGAATGAGGGGGAGATGGCGCTACGCTTAGGCAGCTGGCTTTACCCTTCCCTCGGTGTCTTCCAAGGGCCACAGAACGGTCAATAGAAGACCCTTGGAATCAGCCCTCTTCATCATGAGGCTGTGCCAATCCCCACCATGACATTCCTGCCAGTGACGTCCGGATGGGACAGGGTACCATAGCTCTCTGAAGATTCATTGAGAGGAAGAGAAGTTTCAGACTGGGCTGGGGTGGTGGCTCAGGGCAGAGCAGTTGCCTAGCACGTGTGAGGCACTGAGTTTGATTCTCAGCACCGCATATAAATAAATAAAATACAGGTCCATCAATGACTAAAAAAAAAAAAAAGTCTTGGATTGATAGATAAAACTCCTCTTTTGAGTGCTGAGCATCCCTCTTCGGGAGGCCCAGTGTGAGGAAGTCTGTGGCACATGGACCTTGCCAGATGTGAGCCCCTGGCTGGGTGCGGTCACACCTCTGCACGGAGCCCCAGGGGGAACCTGGGCAGGTCACCTCACGAGCAGGCTGTGCTGATTAAGCTCCAAATTATGTGCACCAGGCTGAACATGGTCCTCCACTGAAGGCTGAGATGATCCAGCCTCCTCGTGGTCGAGTTAGCCTTCTGTGAACTTAGTTTATGGAGAGAATTGGGTCACATGGAGGAACGTAGCAAGGGCCACTCAAACAGGGGGATTCCAAAAAAACAAAAATTCAGGAATGAGCTCTGGAAGTTCTTAAGTCACGTGCATTGGTGGAAAATAGGAGTTATTGGGAGATGTTGAAGCCGGATAATAAGCCTTCAGATGTGGCAGGAGTGTGCAGAGTAGTGTGATGCTCCCGTGAGAGCTCAAACTTCCCTGTTAAGTGTTGGAAATGTTATTTCCTCTGCACAACAGCCCCGTGGTGTCATTATCTCATACATGCAGGGAGACGGGAGGCAGGACAATCCAAAGGCAGGAATCTTGAACTTTAGGTGAGGAAGGCTAATCCATGGTGTCAGGAGTGGAGATACAGAGTGACAAGTCTGAGGTGAACCTAGCGTCAAGTGTGAGTGACTAAAAGCTGAGCCCTGGACATGTGAGACCCATCTTTAGTCTTCTCCTTACCTGCACAGTCCTATGCCTGGATATTCTGAGCAATTTCCTGTGGGGCAGGAGGATGGGCTGGGGGTGAGTGGCGGGTGAGGGTGCACATGCCCTGTGCATGACTCTAACAGCATGTGCCACCTACAGGTGGGACCAGGTCTCCTCTGTCGAGGTTCACAGGTGGCTGCAGGAGTTAGGACCCTCGCACTTCCCTCGGGGGGCCGGTGCACTTCAGTAGGTCGCTGCTTACCAACCGCTCACTGTCTGAGTTACCCTGAAGAGAGGTCTGCTAATGTGCAAGACCAGCAAATCCAGGTTCCATTACTTTCAGTGTGAGTTTTTTGGGAGGGTGGGGATACCGGGGATTGAACTCTGGGGCACTCGACCCCTGAGCCACATCCCAGCCCTATTTTGTATTTTATTTAGAGACAGGTCTCACTGAGTTGCTTAGCGCCTCACTTTTGCTGAGGCTGGCTTTGAACTTGAGATCTCCTGCCTCAGCCTTCCGAGCCGCTGGGATTTTAGGTGTGCACCACCGTGCCTGGCTTCAGTGTGGTTTTAATTTTTTTTTTTTTTTTTTTTTTTTTGAGGCTGACACTTTGGTTTTATTGTTGTCCTGTGTTGGGCTGGGTACAGAAATGCCCCGGCCACCACTGGCCTCCCAGGAGGAACAGGCAGCAAAGGTGGTGCCCCATGGCTCTTGGCTGCTGATTTGGGCTTCAGGGTTCATACAAGGAGCACAGCAGGCTCCACTTCTCAGCCTGAAGTACAGACTCTGATTCACGGTCAGACTTCACCAGGAAGGAGAGCTGGTCTGAGCAGAAGGAACTTGAAGAAGCAAATGCTACTCTAGGCTTGGTCTTCCTCCTGCTTCCTGGTACCCCCAGATGGGCTGTTGAAGCAGTGCTGCCGGCAGCGGGGTTAGTGCCCTGACCAGGCGGGCAGGAGAGCCTGCTCCCTGCCGGAACATCTTGCTAGGTCTGTTGGCGAGGTCACTGAGCAGCTGGCAGGGAGTGATCAGTTTTCTGTAGGCAGCCTTGTACTTCTGGAGCTGGTCCAGTATCTCCGGGCACCATATAGATCCACAAAATGGAAGTGCTTTCCAAGACAAGGGGGCAAAACCAAGGCCAAAGACTGCACGGGTATCTCCCTCGCAGGTGTGGCCAAGATCCCTTCCTGCAGGAAGATGCTGTCTCATTCATAAGTCTTGTCACCACATCTTTATCAGAGGAGACCTCAGGCTTAGCAGGCAGCCTCAGACTTGCCAAAATACTGTTCATTCAGACTCTTGTTCTTCAAACCCTCCTGATAGATGTAAAAGCCCTTCCCAGATTTGCGACCCGGGAAGCCCTTAGACACCCTCTGTTTCAGCAGTCTAGGTTTCCACCTCCAAACCACTCCCCAAGGACTTCGCCTGCGTCTTCTGTCATGTGTGTCACTAGGTCCACGCTAACTCGTCTGCCAGGCAGGGTGGCAGCACCCACAGGAAAGCCCAAGCCTGCAGTCAGGGAATCTGGCTTCTTAGGGTCAACCCCTCCTGTAGGATTCTCATGCCTACAGACCACAAAATACCTGGTGGTGCGGAAGCCAGGCCCTTCTTTAGCCACAAGGATGACCTTCCCCTGCTTGAGACCAGCTGCTGTGGTGGAACAGTTGTGTCCTTGGATGTTTTCTTGGTTGTGATGATGTCTGGTAGCTGCACAGGAGAGAAGTAGCGCATGCCAACCACCTTCTCAGGTCTGTCGGACAGCCGCAGTTTCACTGCTTGGGAAAGCAGATGTGTAAGCGGTAAACAAACAGTGATCTCTCATCACCGCCTCTGTTTCCTTTACCACTTTAACACCGAGGTCCTCCACAGCGGCTTCGTTCACCAGGTCGGCCTTTCTAAAACCCTGGTCACCAAGCTGCCCGTCCACGTGGCTGAGGATGAAATGCCTTTCGAATGACATCACAGCTTTGTACTTCACTTTGTCACCAGCTGCTGTGGTGTGTTTAAGAAGGGCCTTCAGCCCCTTATCCATGGAGACTTGGATGATGCCAGCTCCTATCAGCCCTGCACCAAGAAGAGGGAGATGCTTAACGTCCTTCTGTGGAGCTCCAAATTTATTTATTTTTATTGTTAAAAAATATTTTTAGTTGTAGATGGACACAATACCTTTATTTTATTTATTCACTTCCATGCAGTGCTGAGGATCGAACCCAGTGCCTCCCACTTGCTAGGCAAGCGCTCTAGCACTGAGCTACAGCCCCAGGCCCTTCAAATTTATTTTTCTTTCAAAGGACTTGACCATGATCGAATCCCATCAAGGTCTGCAATTCTTTGGTCGCTGCCAGCTCTCCAGATCTCTGTGATTCAGCAGGATAACCAGCATCATTCCCTGCTGAGTCCAGTCTTAACATCGATTATTTTCAGAGGGGCAGGATAAAGGCCTTGGTCTGCTTTTGCACTTTTTCTTCCATTGTTTCGTCAATCTGCTGTCTGACAGATGCCATGGTCTTGGTCTCAGTTTTCCCTCCAATCCCTTGTCTCTCCTTGGAGAGATCCCATCATCCAGTCCACTGACAAGAGTAGCTGCAGCGTTTTCTAGGGATCCAGCTGTCTGTTCCTCTGGAGGGTTTGCTCCTGCTCCCAGGGGTTCCACCAGTTGGCCAACGAGTGCCATTTTCTTGGCTCTTTTTGATACCAGTCAGCATGATGTCAAATGCAGCAGGCACATCTACATTTTGGGCAGCCTTTGGTGCCTCCTCCTCCTGGTAGGATCCCCAGCAAGGCTTCAGAGACACGCAACACTGTCGGTTTATCTTTTATTGCTATTCTGTGTTGGCAAGCCGTGCCGATCTTGAGCCCCCTTCCCCATCAGGATCCACCCATGGCAGCCACAGCAGGTCTTGGGGACTTGTCAGGCTTCTCAGACATCCTCGGTTCTTCCTGAGATATTTGCATTGCTCCTTGTGGGGTCTTACAGAAGGCTTACCTGTTGATATCAGCACCTGCAACAGAGCAGCCTGGCTCTGATGAGATCCCCTGATGAGATGAGGTGGCCCTTTTGGTTTGTTTGATCGCACGCCCAGATTTCATTCATTACTTCCATGAACTCTGATTGACTTCTTGGCTTCAAAGTGCATTTGCCTTTGAATTGGGTGAGTCAATAGGAATAACTGACACACTCCCTTTGACTCCATAGTTAACCTGGCTTCCAGACAGCAAAGCAGAGGACCCTGAAAAGTTGCTGTCAGATGTCTCCTGGGAGGACCTCGGTGGGACCCTGAAGGCATTGCAGCTGGGGCTTCCAGTGGTCAGGGAGGCCACCATCTTGAGCAGGAGAGGATGAAAGTACAGAACGCTTCTTGTTTTTGATTTTTAAATACCAGAAAACAAGCAAGTCTAAATCTCTTCTGGGAAACATGTTATTTTCCCGTTAACATTTAGATTGTATTTTGAGTTAGGGGGTCGTATTTTATGAAGTGCACTTTTCTTTTAGGAGCATTTATGCCTAAAATACTTTATTGCTTTGGGGCAACTTGAAAGGCAGGTTGAAATTACAAAACGTTTCTGCTCTACTATATTCTCAAATATAGATGAAGATGGAATCCCTTTCAGGTGATATATTTGTATCTGTAAACGTACATGAAGGTGGAATCCCTTTTCAAAAGAAAGTTGTGTTCACTTTGCATCTTAAAATGTAAAATGACTGTATCATGAAGTACCGTCAGTGGAATTTAGATTTTTTTTCCATTTCTTCTAAAATTAAATCATAGAAATAATGTATTTACCTTTCTTCCAATTAGATGAGGAAATGAGATTGAAGAGGATTTTCTGTATCTGTGCATTGAATTGACTCCAACTAATTGTATCTCAAAAAGAAATTTTATTTGGTTGCTAAAAGCATATAGAAGAAGGAAAATGTATCACTAGGCCAGCTCCTCACGTGGGCATAGACCTGCTGTTTGCTTGCTTGTTTATTTGATTTCTTGCTCCTTTATTTTTATTTCTTCATTGTTTAGAAGGATAATTCAGTACAGGGTGAAGTTCACTTATGTGGCCCTTGAAAAAAATATTTCTCAATCCTGCCTCTAGAACTAACTGTAGGATCTTAAGCAAGCCACTGTCTTTCTAGAGCTAGAATTTCCATCAAAGTCTTCCAGTTTTAAAGGTCTCTAAAATTAAGAAGAAGAAGAAAAGGTTTTGTGGCACTCACTGATGTTCTGTGATACTAACAGGCGTTGGTGTGGACTGTGATTAAAACCAAGTCTGCAGACCTGGTTTGGAGCCTCAGCTCCATCTCCGTGGAAATAAAGGTAGTTAACATACAGCCAGGGTCAAGTTCTTTACCTTGGTATTCCGTCATCCTCACAAGAGCCCTGCTTGTGAGATGCTATAATTACACCTGTTTTACAGGTAGGAAATTGAGGCACCCAGAAGTAAAATTACCTCCAATAAGAATCGCTAAGTATAGGGTCAGTTTGGACATAGGCAGTCCGAGGCCGGAGCTGGTGTGATTAACGGTTGTGCGGCACTGAAGACCTCTTAATTTCTCAGAGATTACGTTTCTTCTCTATAAAATTGAGAACCTCATTAGTTTTATCATCTTTTCAGGTTTATATGAGGCTGCAAGATAGGAAAGCCAAGGATTTGGAAGCAGAGTCAGTAGCACTTGGGAACTTGCTATAGGGGCAGGTCCTCTGGCCCCATTCCCAGCCTGCTGAATCAGAAACTCTGAGGTTAGGATCCAGAAACCTGTGTTTCCACACACCCTCCAGGTGACTGACGCATGCTAAAATATATGGACCACAGGAATAATATGTATGACGGTGGCTCAACCTGCAGAAAGCCATGTCAAAGAGGTGGGTTTTTTGGTCCTTTTGGGGATATGTTGCTCATTTTTATGTTTCTTCTCACTTGGTTCTTACAGCTTGTTGTATTGGTAGGTACGATACCAGCCTCACTTGATTGATGAGGAAGCTGAAGCCTAAAAGATTAAATCATTTGCCCGACTGTCCGGGATGATATTTTTGGCCAAGCTGCAACAGAGTGTCTTCAGTGGTGTGACTGTAATTCTGTCTCACTGTGGTCTGTCACTTTTCAACTTCACACACCCACCCACCCCTGGGTGTCCATTTCCGCACTTACGAAACAAGAGTTGACCAAGTGGTTTCCTGATTCTCTGGCTTTCTCCCCGGCCGTGGCTCTCACTTAAAGTTGTGTTTTTTTCTAGATTCCACAACAGTTTCTGACTTGGGTCTTCAGACTGTCTCGTCCTCAGTTATGGTTTCTGTTCATAATTTGGGTGCAGAGAACTCTTAGATCTGACCACTTTAGTCTTAGATCTGCTTGGTCTTTGTTTCAGGAGAACATGGGCCAGGAGCCACCTGACGCTGTGCGTGGTTTGGTTGGAGGAAGCCTTTTGGGCTGATGGGTTTTGTCTGTCATGGTACAAACTCTAGTTGTCCTCAGATCTTTTTTTTTTTTTTTCTCCTCTTTTACTTTTCCTATTTTGCTCAACAAGAAAGAGGTTAATGGAGGAGAATAGAGACTAACAGGGCCAGAGGCGTGCTTAACACTTGAATGCTACCTCCGGTGTCCTCTGCAGACTCTGAGGGTACTGTAGTGAGCACACGGCTGAGGGCGTCCTGGGTATTCTGAATGATACCCTGATCCTCTGTTCTCGGTGGAATCACTGCAGAAATGCTTGAAGAGCAGCAAGGAAATGGTTAAAATATCAGAATACCCCCTGAACCAGGTACAGCTTTTAAAGGGGTGGTCTGTGCTCTGCGCTCAGCTGCCCGCATTGAAATGGCTTTGCTGCCCTCACTGTCCAGCCAACCCACCCCTTGGCAGGACCTTGGAGGCTGGCTTGCCCTTTGACCTCTGCAGTCCTCCCTGATCCGTGGTTGACACGCAGTGATTTCCACCGGCTTATTGATGAGGGTGATGGTGACCGTCTTTGAGGATGGAGGTGCTAACGTGAGAAGCTGGACAGGGAAGAAAGGGGAAGAGGCGGGGGAAGCCGCGGCCTGTTATTCAGGGCCTACCAGGTGTTAGTCACAGTCTGAGGGGCTCTGCACCAATTCTCATGTTTGGGCTCCACAAAACCATGTGAAGAATTCTTGTGGGCTCCATTTTTTTTTTTTCTAATAGGGAAACTGGGTGGGGGGAACCTCCCCATGTTTATAGACTGTAGACTTTTTTGTTCTGCAATTTTGGATTGCCTTGTTTCATCTTTCCTTCTTGAAACATTTTGTGTAAATTCAGTCTCATGTTAATTTGAACGAGATGACTTTTAAAGAATCAGTTGGCACCACTGAGCCAGTCATTAAATCATATTTGAATTTATATCTGAGAAATCTCTCTCCAATTCAACATATTTATTCCACAAATATATATATAATCCTTAAGAAGTGAATTTCTAATTAGTAACCAACTACTCGATCATGAAACCCCAGTTCTCAGAAGTGGTGTAGAAAGTGAAGATCACCGTTAGACCCCGTTGTGTGGAGTACAGTGGGTGAGAAGTGGAGCTGGTATCCTGACCTGGTAGCCCCTGGCCTGGATAGATCTGAGCGGGATGGATGTGGTCATCTCATTGCAGAAAGACCAGTTTGGAACCTGATCCTGTTGATCAGCCCAAAGCCCCAGGTTTTTACTTGTGGTGTAAACCTACTGTTGAATTTGTGTGTCTAGTCCTCGTAGTAGATCACCGTCAAAGAGCAGAAAGATAATAAAAATCTCTTGGCCTTCTGGAGTAGCCTTGTGTGTAGCCAGGGTGAAGATCAAAGGTGTCCGTAGCTTCTGTAAAACTAAGGGCTGAAACTAGACAGATCAAGATGATAATGAAAAAGAACAAGTTTGATCATCATTTGGATATTCCAAATAGCATACAACTCAAATGGGGGCCCCATTCTGTATTTGCTGGAACCTTCTTTTGTAAATTCTGTCAGATGACAAATTAAAAAAAAAATCAAACATTTTACTCATTCTTCAGGGGGTTATAATTTGGGGATTCATGGAAGAACCAAAGATAGATTTATTAATAGTAACACATAAGCTTTTCATGGTCAAAACTGATCCTGTTTGCGGTCAGTACGTCTGTGCTATGGACTGCTTATTGCATAATCCCAAGGCTTCAATATTTCTTTTTTTTTTTTTTTCTTCTTCCATTAAGCCTTTTTTTTTTTTTTTTTTTTTAAAAAAAAGCCAAATCAAGTATTTGGTAAAATGCAAACTGTTTTACATTGTAGACATACTGTCTTGTCTATTTGGCTCTGCAGAATTACACTTTGCTGATATAAACAGTAAGCTGCTCGGGGAAGAATTCCAGCAATTTGTCTTTCCCAACCTTGCACACAACAGACAGCGAGGCAATTTATATACAGCGACTCCCTGTTCTTGTTTAATTTCCTCAGACAAAACAGGAGATTGCGCTGGTGCCTGCCAGTTCAAAGCTGCACAGCGTGTTTGTCTGGCCTGCATTGTCACCTCATGAATCAGGACTCTAGAGCCACAGGGCCTTCCAAGTTTTCCGGTCCAGACCCTGTTGCAGATGAGAACTGAGGTCCAGAAGGACTGCTCACTGACCGTCACACAGCGTGTGAGTGGTCGGGTCTGGGGTTGTGTGGTGTTTAACCCAAGGTTTTCCTTCCTCCACCTTCTCTGTGGGTTATTCGAGTTCTAGGGTGAAGACTTGGCCTGCAAAGTGCCATAACTATATTCCTGCTCTCAGAATCACACCAGCTGATAATGTGATCACCAGTCACGGAATTGTAGGATAAGAGTGTGTCTGGCAGCTCTGAGTCTCATTTAAAGGGAGAAATCTAGGCTCTTCCCTTTGTCCCTCAGCTCTCCTGGGCACACCTTCACCTTTATGGGCCGTCCTGGTCCAGGGGGGTGTGTGGACCAACCTCAGGGCCCAGCTCCTGGCTTCCTGGCTGAACGATGATGTGGGCCTCCTGACACTTACTGTGATGTGGCGGAAAGTGAAACCTCCAAGTGCACTGGAAATCTGAGGGATATTCAGGGAAGGGGTGTGCAGGGTGCTGGTTGGACTTCTGCCCAGAGACCTGACCGGGTGGCACAGTTGTCCACGGTGGCCAGCGCTCCCCTCGGAAAGGCTTTGTGGAAGGGCTGTGCTCTCTACATGCATCTCTGAAGGCTGAGGTAGGAAAGGCACCCTTAGAATTTTCTTGTCTGATAATCAGTAAGCAGCCAGAGAGGTGTCTTGATGTCCCCTTCCTGAGTGGTGGGAAACCGCAGCTGCCTCCTTGGAGGAAAGCAGAAGTGTGTCTTGAATTTGGGGAAGAAGTGGTGAGCCACTGAACTGTTTGGCAAGTTTGACGGAAGGCAGAAGCATATTCATTTTTAAAACTGTGCTCCTTGGAGCTCTGAGTCTTGGATCATGACTCCCTGGAGTCAAGATCGTGCCTGGGGTGCTGCTGTCTTTGGAGGGAGCCTGTGAACGTGTCACCAGGTCCCCATTGGAGAGGGGTTTGCCTTCTAGTTGGTGGCAAACCCAAACTGTGCTGGAAGGGAAAACGGCCCAGGGACATCCAAGAAGAAAGAGTGCATTCTGGGTAACAGGGCCACTAGCTGTTTGTAGGAGGTGAGATTGGACGGTGGTGACAGAGGCAGGCTGTGGGTCCACCCCAAGTCCAGCGTAGAATTTAGGAGAAAAGAGGGGAACTTGGCAAATGGGTGGGTGACAGCACCGGATTGTCAGGTGCCCCTGCACACCGGTACCCGTGCCCCTCGCAGCCCCTAGGTGCAGCCTCAGAGCTCTTCTACTTTCCTGATGACTAAGAACCAGGAAGGTATGAAGCTGGTCATTGCACAAGACGCGCGACACAGTGGCCTCCCTCTTCCTGTTTCCATCTGAGAGGGCGCTGGTGGAAGGGACCGTTCAGTGAAAGGCGGTACCCTGGGCCTAGGGGGACCCAAGATGGGAAGTCCAGTTTCTGAAGAAGACCTGCCCCATACCCAGTGGGCCAAACGTCGGAGTGAACTAGCCGTCAGAGGAAGCAGCTGAACTTGAGTGCCACCGCAGCCCTGGCCTGGGGACCCACACACACGGAGTCCAGGACCCGCTCCTCCTCCCCCCGGATTCTGTGCAGTTCTCCTGACCTGCTTCACCAGCTGGTCCTTGCTTTGAATTCACGTAGTTTGTCCAGGCTTCTGTCCTGGAGCCACAGAACACTCGTTGGGGGACTCCGTCTATAAAGGAGAGGCCACTGGAAAGAGGTGACTGCAGACGCCCTCACCTTCCATTCACTGGCAGATTGTGCGGAAACCAGGCTCAGGAGCAGGCGCTCTGCAGCTTGGGAAGCCACTGGGACAGGGACACCTTTGTTTCCTAGTTATAAGGGGTGCCCTGTGGGACATTCAGATGGATCCAGTGACCTTCCTTGTGTGCTCATTGAACCTGACTTACATTGGTGGGTCAATGGCTAGAGCTGAGTCTCTGAGTGATTCTTCTTCTTTGGAAGGATCTAGATCACTCATCAGTAGATTGAAGGCAAAAAATAGATCTACTTTAAAAGAAAAATAGCAGCACTTCATTGAAGTATAATATATACACTATAAAAATCCATGCATTTTAAATATACAAAATTCAGTGATTTTTTTTTTTAGTACATTTACGGAGTTGTATAACCACCACCACAATCTAGTTCAGGATGGGTTTTTCAGTCGGCAGCTTCATTTGACCAATGATCTACTCTAATGTCTGAAGATCAGCCCATTCTGAATATTGCAAATTAATGCAACCATCCAATACGTGGTCTTTGGGATCTGGCTGTTTTGACTGAGCGTAGTTTCTGAGGTTCATGCTTGCGTGTCGCGTGTCTCTATAGCACTCTTTTTGATTACCGAGTAGTCATCTGTTGCATGGATTTACTGTCGGCCTTCTATCTATGGCTTCTGTACCCAAGACTTCAGTCAACCACAGATCAAAAATATTTGGGAAAAAAAAATTGTATCTGTCCTGGACACGTGTAGACATTTTTTTTCTTGGTTTTTATTCCCAGCCAATATTTACCTAGAATTTGCATGTTTTGTTTTGATCCTGTAAGTAATCTGGAGGTGACCAAGTGTGCAGGAGGAAGTGCTCAGGTTCGTGGTATCTAAGGGACCTGAGGTGCGGTGGAATCCATCCGTCATGGACACCAGGGACAGGTGCATCCAGCCATAGGCTGATGACTGGTTGCTGCCTCTTGCTATTGTGACTACTGCTGCTGTCTTGTTTCCTGTGGCTCCTGTGACAAATTACTACCCACTTGGCGGCCTAAAGCAACAGGAATTTATTATCTCACAGCTCTGGAATCCAGAATTCTGAAATCAAGGTGTGGACAGGTCTGTGCTTCCTCGGAGACTCTTGGAAGATTCCCTTGGTTGCTTCTTCCGTCTTCCAGTGGTTGCCTGCAAGCCTAGATGTGAGGTCACGTCACTCCAGTCCCTGCCGCCATCTTCCTGTCAGTTCCTCTTTGAGTAGAGATACCTGTGATTGCATTCAGGGCCTGCCCTGAGACCTGGGGGAAGCTGCTGCTCCCAAAATCCTTAACACAGTCGCCTTCTGGTACACACGTCGGGCAGACACACACGTTCCAGGTATCGGCTGCGGATCTCCTTTTGGGCAACCACTTCTGGTCCACCACAGGAGCTGTGAACATTCACCTAAGGTTTCTATGGAGACCTATGGTTTCATTTCTCTTTGTAGATAACCTGGGAGTGGAATTGCTGGTTTGTTTGGTAAAAAATAAGTTGAACTTTTAAGAAACTGCCAAACTGGTTTTGCAGTGGCCCTCTTTTGCATTCTTACTGGCTACATGGAGAGTTCTCGTTTCTCCACATTCTTGCCAAGAGTCTGGTCTTTTTTTAAACTTTTTTATTACAGCCATTCTAGTAGGTGTGAAGTGATATCTGACTGTGGTTTGAATTTGCATTTCCCCAGTGAATAATTGCGATGAATATCTCCTCATGTGCTTACTAGTCACCCAAGTGTCATCTTTGGTAGAATATCTATGCAAAACTCTTATCCGTCTAACTATTGGCTGTGGCCTTTGTCTGTCATGAGTGAGGCTCTGGTTTTTCACTACCTGGTCCAGCCATTGCCAGTCCTAAGAACGGTGATGACTGAGGTTGGATTGATCAGAGGGCTGGGGCGATCCTGCTGCCCACATGTCCAGGCTGGGGCAAGGCACCATCCCTCTGTTGTCCCTTGCATCATTTCTTACTGGAGATCCTCAGATACAGCCTTTTGGCTGGAAAATACTACGTCAGGGAAGCCAAGAGGCAGCTGCCCTGTCTCCTGGTGATAATAGGCTCCGGATATTTCAGGCTGGCTGTCGTCTGAGGAACAAGGGAGGTGACCTACCGAGCCCCATGATGTATCCTCATTGTCACCTGGTATTTTCTTTCACCATGCTCATTCCTAGTTTCCTGTCGGAGTTGTTTCTGTGATTCTACATTCAATACCTTTCCAGCACTAGATTGCTACATTCCCTTGAAACAGGGGGCCACATCTTTGTTTTGTCACTCGGTCACCACAGTATGTGAGAGGTGTAGTAGGCTACCGATAGGTAAATTCATTGGATAGTGGAAATGGAGCTCCTTCTCTGCTCTGATGGGTGGTTGGCACAAAATCACTTCATGGCGGGTTTCGTTGGTTGAGTGAATAATTCATTTAGTGGCCTGCCTTCTAACTGTTCCCCCTTCTTCTCTTTCCCAGCGATCTATAACTACAACGCTTCTCAAGATGTGGAGCTCTCCCTGCAGATCGGCGACACCGTCCACATCCTGGAGATGTACGAGGGTAAGTGGGATGGGCTTCTGCCAGGGGCGAAGGAAGAAATATTCTGGAAGTTACTCATTGATATGGCTCTTACACTCGGCATGCTGGGCCGCCCGGCCAGTGCCAGGGAAACTCCAGGACTCACTCAGGCGATGAGCTCTGTGCTGAGGGTCGTCTGAACCCAGACAGCCCAGTGCCTGGGCGCAGACGTGCCAGACACCAGAGTCGAGGCCCTGGGTGTGTAAGGGACACCACTCTTAGGTCCCACCGGTGGCTGCCCGAGGGTCTGCCTCAGAGCAGCTGTTGGGTTGGTGTGGCTGGAAGGAAGCCCTGCAGATGAAGAGCTCTTTCTGCCCAGCACTAAGCGTTGCCAGGTTGTGGGGAAACGAGGGAGAGGCTTTCTAAGTGGCTGAGATTCTTTCAGAAAATTAGGTCAGGACTAGAGCAGACGTCCTGCCCCTGTATTTCCTCCAAGTAGGTCAGGCCTGGGCGGTGGTTCTGGTTAACCTCTCGTTCGTTCTGCAGGACAGGACTTAGAACGAACTCGCTGTTGGTCTGCAGAGCACAGGTCATGCCTGTGCCCGCTCTGGGCTGTGGTTTCGACTCAGCTTTGCTAAATCCAGGGCCCCCTCCACATATCTTCCAGTTTTTTTTTTTTTTTTTTGGTAAATTTTAATTTTTTGCCATTTTTTTTAGGTTTACAGAAACATTGGTTGGAAATACAGAGGGTTCCTATATGCTCTCTGATGCCCACATGCAAGGGTTCCTCTATTAATAGCAGCTTGTGTTGGTGTGGCACATGTCACAATCCATGAGCTGTTTTCAACAATTTATTCTTTTTTTTTTTAAGCTGTAGATGGACACATTTATTGATTTTTATGTGGTGCTGAGGATCCAATCCAGTGCCTCACACTGGCTAGGCAAGCTCTACCTCTGAGCCAAAGCTGCAGGCCCACGTATTCACATGTCTAATCCCAACCCCTGGAGCAACCAAAGGGTATCCTGGCCACTGCAGCCGAGGTTCAGAGCAAAGAAAACCCTTTAGGGACCAGTTATTCCCGGTGAAGGCTGAGGTAGGAAGGACGCAGGAAGCTGGGCGGCCCTGTAAATGCTCTTTGGGAAGAATGGCAGAGGTGCCATCTAGAATCCCACACAGGTACGAGGCCAGGAGGAAGGGTTCAGCCATCACAGAGCTTAGTCACCCACCTGGTTGCACAGAGGTGCTGTTGCCGCTGCTGCCTGCTTCAGATGGCGGCTGAGGGTTGGTCCTTTCCCTTCCACAAAACTCAGCGCAGTCGCCTATCTCCCAGGGGCAGGGAGAGGACGGATAGGGCTGTGTGGACTCTTCCCATCTCATTCTCTCACTCTGCCTTATTCTTCCATTCCAGGCCTGGCCAAACATCAGCCTTAGTCATCAAGATGCTTGTGACGCTTGTGACAATTGACTTAGCTTCTCAGGACTTCCTCCCTTACAGAAACCATGGCCCCGTCAGCCCCACTAGGCCGTATCTCTTTCTCAGGGGTCAGATTAGTAGACCACGTCGTCTCTATGAACACACGTTTCTATCTGCAGTGAGGGGCACGGGTGAAATTCCGTGACTCTTCCTCGTGGGCTGGGGACAGTGCATGCTTAAGGATCTCTGGGTGCAAAGCTCTACCTCGTACATTTAGGTTCCAATTTCTTTAGGCATTTTTTTAAAGTTATGTGTGCTAACCCTCCCCCTGCTTCTCTGATAAGACTGTGTTCACTCTTAGACTGTGATTGTGGTTTGTGCTTCTACAGTGATGTCAGCTGTTTGCTTAGTGTATTCTGAAACCTGTTTTTAGGTGTCTACCCCCAAATTGAGAACATGAGCCCACATCATGATTTAAAACTTTTTTTTTTAGTTATAGGTGGACACAATATCTTTATTTTATTTTTATGTGGTGCTGAGGATCAAACCCAATCCAGGGCCCCCACACATGCCAGGCAAGTGCTCTACGACTGAGCTATACCCCCAGCCCCTCTCAATTTTTTTTTTCTCTTGTACCAGGGATTGAACTCGGGGGCACTCAACCACTGAGCCACATCCCCAGCCCTGCTTCGTATTTTATTTAGAGACAGGGTCTCATGGAGTTGCTTAGTGCCTTGCCGTTGCTGAGGCTGGCTTTGAACTTGCGAGCCTCCTGCCTCAGCCTCCTGAGTCGCTGAGATTACAGGCGTGTGCCACGGTGCCCGGCTCCCTCATGATTTTTTATTACATTAAACAATCCCAACTTTTAATTTCTGCTTGTTAAACCTTTCCTCGTCGTCTTCATCTCTGCTGTGCCTTATGTCTCACTTTGTTTTGTTTGAAACATTCAGCTAACTCATCGGTAGGCCCAGGTCTCTAATTTTTGTTCCCTTGGCCCCACAAGGTCAGGAGGAAGCACTCAGCAACACTCCCAGCCACGCAGAGATCTTTTCTTAAGCCAGCCGATGCTCCAAGAGGGAAGTAGCCACCAAAGATTGGGCTGGATGGTCTTTTTGGGTTTTAGCCTTTTGCAGATCTTAATCTGGAAACCTCCATTGCTGTGTTAGCTTGTGTGTGTGTGTGTGTGTGTGTGTGTGTGTGTGTGTACATGGCATGTCTTGTGTCAAACTCTCCAAATTGTCCTGTGGAATGTGTCAGGGACGAATGGAGCGATAATGTTGATAAGAAATAAAGCTGATAATGTCTTTAAAATACAGTCTTTAGATTCTTTTTCCATTTTTATGTGACCATTGGGATTTTTTTTAGAATAGTTAGTTAAAACATTTTGTGCCCTGGGGGTGTGTACTAATTGCACTTTTTAAGTGTGCACACCTACTTCCCAAGTAGTCTCACAAGTGACCATTCCTAAAGGCAGCCCTTCTGTGGACCAGGCTAAGGTGGTCACTGAAACTTAGTTAAGTAGGTAGGTTCAGTATCCTTTATCCGAAATGCTAGAGACCAGAAGTGTTTCAGATTTTTTTGGATTTTGGGATACTTGCATATACATGAGGTCTCTCAGGGATGGGACTCAAGTCTAAATGCAAACTTATTTTTTTGCATATCTTTATGTACATACCTGAATGTAACTTTATGTAATATCTTAAATAATTCTGTAATAGCATGTGATTTTTCCACTGTGGCATTACATCACTCTTTTTAAAAAAAAATTTTACAATTGTTTTAATTAGTTATACATGACAATAGAATGCATTTATGCACTTTGATATATCATATATACAGATGGGATATATTTCTCATTTTCTGAGTGAATCTGTTGCAGAATCATATTGATCATGTAGTCACATATATACACACAGTAATAATATCTGTTTCATTCTACTATCTTTCCTATCCCCGCATCCCCTCCCCTCCCCTCCTATCACTTCCCTCTACCTAATCTAAGGTAATGCTATTCTTCTCTAGTGCCCACTGCCTTATTGGGAATTAGAGAAAACATTCAGCCTTTGGTTTTGTGGGATTGTATTATTTTGCTTAGCATGATATTCTCCAACTCCCACCATTTACTGGCAAATATCATAATTTCACTCTTCTTTAAAGCTGAGTAATATTCCGATATATACCACATTTTCATTATCCATTCATCTATTAAGGGACACCTCGGTTGTTTCCGTAGTCTAGCTATTCTGAATTGAGCTGCTACAAACATTGATGTGGCTACATCACTATAGTATGCTGATTTTAAGTCCTTTGGGTGTAAACCAAGGGGTGGAATAGCTGGATCAAAAGGTAGTTCCATTCCCAGTTTTCTGCAGAATCTCCATACTGCTTTCCGTAGTGGTGGAACTAATTTGCAGTCCCATCAGCAATGTATGAATGTACCCTTTTCACCACATCCTTGCCAACATTTATTGTTGCCTCTATTCTTTTTTTTAATTTTTAAAAAATTTGTTAATAGAGTTTTATTTTGTTTATATGCAGTGCTGAGAATTGAACCCAGTGCCTCACACATGCCAGGCAAGTGTGCTATGGCTGAGCCAAAGCCGAAGCCCTGTTGCCTGTATTCTTGATGATTGCCTCTGACAGGAGTGAGGTGTAATCTTAGAGCAGTTTTGATTTGCATTTCTCTAATTGCTAGAGATGTTGCACACTTTTTTATATATTTGTTGATCAGTTGTATTTATTCTTCCGTGAAGTATCTATTCAGTTCTTTAGCCCTTCTTGATTGGGTTAGTTGTTTTTTTGGTGTTAAGTTTGTTGAGTTTTTATATATCCTAGAGATTAATGCTTTATCAGAGGTGCAAGTGGTAAGAGATTTTTTTTCCAATCTGTAGGCTCTCTCTTCACATTATTGTTTCCTTTGCTGAGAAGAAGCTTCTTAATTTGAATCCATCCCATTTTTTGATTCTTATTTTACTTCTTGTATTTTAGGGGTCTTGTTAAGGAAGTCAGATCCTAGACTGACGTGGTGAAGATTTGAGCCTGTGTTTTCTTCTATTAGGTGCAGGGTCTCTGTTCTAGTGCCTAAGTCTTTGATCCACTTTGAGTTGGTTTTTGTGCAGGGTGAGAAATAGAGGTTTAATTTCATTTTGCTACATATGGATTTCCAGTTTTGCCAGCACCATTTGTTGAATAGGCTATCTTTTGTCCAGTGAATGTTTTTGGCACCCTTGATTAGTATGAGATAACCATCCTTATGTGGGTTTGTCCCTGTGTCCTCTACTCTGTACCATGGGTCTACAAGTCTATTTTGGTGCCTATGCAATGCCATTTTTTGTTACTATAGCTCTGTAGTATAGTTTAAGGTCTGCTATTGTGATGCCTCCTACTTCCCTTTTAGGAATTTTAATAGGAATTGCATTAAATCTGTATAATACTTTTGGTAGTATGGCCATTTTGACATACTACTACATAATTTATTAATTCTGCCTATCCAGGAGCATGGGAGATCTTTTCATCTTCTGAGGTTTTCTTCAATTTCTTTCTTTAGTGTTCTTCATTGCAGAAGTCCTTCACCTGTTTTGTTTGTTAGATTGAGTCCCAGGTATTTTTTTTTTTCAAGCTATTGAGAATGGAGTAGTTTTCCTAATTTTTTTCAGTGGATTCATCACTGATGTATAGGAATGAATTTGATTTATGGGTGTTGATTTTATATCCTGCTACTTTGCTGAATTCGTTTATTAGTTCTAGAAGTTTTCTGTTGGAAGTTTTTGCATCTTCTAGATATAGAGTCATGTCATCAGCAAATAGTGATGGTTTGAGTTCTTCTTTACCTATTTATATCCCTTTAATTTCTTTCTTTTGTCTAATTGCTCTGGATAGAGTTTCAAGGACGATGTTGAGTAGACGTGGTAAAAGAGGACATCCTTGTCTTATTCCAGTTTTTATCAGGAATGCTTTCAATTTTCTCCATTTAGAATGATGCTGGCCTTGGGTTTAGCTTTTAGAATGGTGAGGCATGTTCCTACTATCCCTAGTTTTTCTAGTGTTTTGAACATGAAGGTGTGATGTGTTTTGTCAAATGCTTTTTCTGCATCTATTGAGATGATCACTTGATTCTTGTTTTTAAGTCTATTAATATGATTAATTATGTTTATTGATTTCCATATATTGAACCAACCCTGCATTCCTGAGATAAACCCCATTGATCGAGGTGCATTATCTTTTAAATATGTCTTGGTAAGCTTTGCCAGAATTTTATTGAAATTTTTTGCATCTATGTTCATCAGGGATATTGGTCTAAAGTTTTTATTTTCCTTGATGTGCCTTTGTCTGGTTTTGGTATCAGGGTAATATTAGCCTCATAGAATGAGTTTGGAAAGGTGCCCGCCTTTTCTATTTCATGGAATACTTTGAGGAGTATTGGTGCTAATTCTTCTTTGAAAGTCTGTGGAACTTGGCTGAGAATCCATCTGGCCCTGGGCTTTTCTTGGTTGGTAGGCTTTTGATGACATTTTCTATTTTATTACTTGAAATTGATCTGTTTAAAGCATGTATGAGCTCCTTATTCAGTTGGATAGGTCATATGTCTCTAGAAATTTGTTGATATCTTTGATATTTTCTTAGAGTATAAATTTTTAACACAGTTTCTAGTTATCTTCTGTATTTCAGATGTGTTCGTTGTGATATTTCCTTTTTCATCTTGTATTTTAGTAATTTGAGTTTTCTCTCTTTTTCCATTCGTTAGCATGGCCAGGGTTTTATCTATTTTATTTATTTTTTCAAAGAGCCTACTTTTTTTTGGTCAATTTTTTCAGTTGTTTGTTTTGTTTTGATTTCATTGATTTCATCTCTGATTTTAATTATTTCCTGTCTTCTGTTTTTGGTGTTGATTTGTTCTTGTTTTTCTAGGGCTTTGAGATGTAGTGTCAGGTCATTTATTTGTTGACTTTTTACTCTTTTAATGAATGCACTCAATACAATAAACTCTCCTCTTATTACTGCTTTCAGAGTGGGACAGAGATTTGGATATGTTGTATCAGTGTTCTCATTTACCTCTAAGAATTTTTAAATTTTATCCTTGATTTCTTCTACTCCATTCAACATTCAATTGTGTATTATTTAGTCTCCATTTGTAACAGTAGCTTTTATTTTTTATTTTATAATTTGATTTCTATTTTCATTTCATTGTCGTCTGATAGAATGGTTTTTTTTTTTTTTGTATTGAGTAAGAGTTGTTTTGTGGCATTAGATTCATCACTTTTAAAGTTCTGGATTTAGGAGCATTTTGAACATGGGATTTGGGGATTAAGAGTGTGCAACCTGTACCAAACAGAAGTCAGGCACAGTGTGCTTGCAGGAAGTGCTGGCCTAGCTGACACTCATGCAGATCCTGGTTAGCTGTCAATCTTGCACCTTCAATACAGTTATCCAGATGCTGGAGATCCTGCCATCTAGAAGCTAATTTTCATACTAATTACCACCGTCAAATATTTTCTGTGTCAGGCATAGAATGCTTTCATTCAAAGAAGGACATCTTTAATATAAAAGTGGACTCGTGTCAAGCTGTGAATGGGGAGATTGAGAACATAAGCCCACATCATGATTTTTTCCAAGATCAGAGACCACCAAGTAGCATGTCGGCTTTGCAGAGAGATTATTATATTGGATCCAATTTCTCGATAGTGTTTATTTTATGGGATTACTTTTTTTTAAAAGAATGCTTGCCTCGCCAGATGCCCAGGGGTGGGTTCTTGTGTCTGCGAAGTACTTGGAGTTCTTGGCTGGGGTCTGGAATTTCTTTATGACTTCAGGCAGCTCAGGACGGAGTGCTCTGCAAACATTAAACACGTGGAAATGCTGAGTAATGACTTGTGTTCAGCCTCTCCTTTCCTGGCCCATCCTTCCTTCAAAGCAAATACACGAAGTGGAGGTGCCCGCTGTACAGCCTGCCTGAATGGACGGCTCACGCTGGCACCAGATCTGGGCCCCGGGGGCTTCCTGTGTGAGTGAAGCTGGGCTCTCCCTCTGCACTGCCGCCCCACCCCGCCTTTAAGATCTGCATACCAGACCTGTGTGTGCTTTTCCGGCCTGGACATGAGTTCCACCCGACATAAGAAATAGCTTTCTGCCCACAACCACAACAGAATACTACTGGGAGCTCTCCCCGGCTATTTCCTGCCTTGTGGCTGAATGAGTGATCCCCCGAGGGTGGCAGCTCTTCAGTTACTTACCTGCCGTAGGTCCTGACATCCAGCAGGTGCTCAGCCAAACTCTGTAGCATCTGAGTGAAGAGGAACCAGGAGCCCACAGCCATCCAGGCGGAGTCAGGGGCTGGGGTCACCCCCACAAAACCCTGGATGTTCCTAGGTGAAGCTCTGTTCCTTTCCATGAAGGACATACAGGAGGCACTGTGAAGGCCTTGGTCATTGCTAACATTTTGTTTTTTAATTATTATTTTTATTTCATTTATTTTGTTTTCTTTTCCAACAAAAGGCTTGATAATCGTCTTTTTGAGGTGCTATAATAGGAACCCTGCACTGGGTCACACAGTACCATAAGGTGTCTCACTTAAGGAGAGGGATTGTCACGTTCTCTTGTCCTGTGACACTCAGCCTGGTAGCTTGGAAATTCCCCCGTCTTTTGGTTCTTCCTTTTTTGCTCATTATTTCTGTCTAGGTCAGCCATGCCCAAGGGTCATCATCCAAGTGAAAGAACAACCAAGAAACAAACAGATAAGAAATAAAATCGATTTAAAAAATCAGTTCTTAATAGCCCACGTAAAAGTCTCCTGGAGGCCGAGCTGCCATAGGGCCCTCCACGTCTCTGTGACTTTCATTTGCTTCTGTTGTTGCACAAGTGAAGATGATTGAAAGTTTGTGCTAATTTCATTCCATCTCTACCAGCCAGTCACAGAAACAACCGCCTTTCCAAACATGAATGGCCCAACAGCTTAGATTTTATGACAGGTGCTGCCTGCAGATGTCTTGGCATCAGCCCTGAAAGCAGGTCAGGCCGTGTGGCGTTGCGTTGAGTGGCCCTGGTCACTTCCCACATCTTTATTTGACCTTTACCTTAAGTACAGCTTGTGAAGCCACCACTGCTGGGGACATGTGTTTCCGAGATGTGTTTTTCAGAGGATGTGTGTGGCAGTAGGAGTGTGTTTCTGAGAAACATTAATTAAAAACTAGGGCCAGTGAGATATCTCTTCTCAGATTTAATCAATAAAAAAAAAAGGAGAACATTTTCTTCTAAATTTCTCCCCTTGAGATAAATTTGAATATGCTTCTAAAATCCATCTTGAAAATGTGCACTATTCAGGTCCAGGCCTGTGTGGAGTCTCCCCGGGCAGAATGGAGGTTTCTTTCCTGAGTGGGACCTTCATTCAGTTATTCCATCTTGAAGTGGGTACTTGGAGTTAACCCGTCTGAGCAGCTGCCCGTGGACCTAAGGAAGCAAGCTCAGCCTGAAGGGAGAAAAAAAGAAGAAAAAAAATGTCCCTGTGCACATCAGCGTCCCACTAATGTTGGTCTTCAGGGATCCCGGTTGAATCCTGGGAAGGGAGGAAGAGTAAAATGTGTCCACCTACGGCTGTCTTTATGCCTCCGATTACTGGGCCATGGACGTTATTTGGTGTGTGACTTTATTATACAGAATGCCTTAGGTATCCTTGTTGTAAAACACGGCACATCCCATCAGACCATCGTGGGACTGATAACTCTCAGTTAAGGATTCGTCTTAGGACACGCTGACAAAGTTCAAGGTGGAGAACAAATGGGCATATATAGTCCTTGTGCTTCAATGAGGAGAGAAGTTTAAATGTATACTTCCATTTTTATAGTAATATAAGAGTAACTTAATACCTTTTTAAAAGAGTATAATGATAAATCAATCCCAAGAGTTAACTAAATAGAAGATGTTCCCGCTCGTGGATAGGGACACGATAATGTTGTCAGTTCTTTCCAACTTGAGTTTGGACCTGACATGCAGCTTTTCAGGGTGGGTAAGGCTCTCTTGGATAGCTGTTTGCCAGCACACAAATGTGTATGAATTGAGGTGAGCTCCTTCTGAACCTACCTTCTCCCAGGGCCCTTCTGCACAAGCTTGTGGCTCTGGCCGGGTGGTCTTGTCACTGCCCCTGAACACAATCAGAGATTCGGGCTGACACTCTTGCACTCCTTGAGGACCCTCAGGGCCTGGCAAGTTCCTATAAAACCAGACCTGTTTAACTACAGCTTGCTTGCAGAACTGATCTCTCCCTCGCTCAGGTGTCCCGCACTCTCATGCCGGGGACAAAGCCAATAGAAAAACGATGATCTGGGGCTGGGGATGTGGCTCAAGCAGTAGCGCGCTCACCTGGCATGCGTGCGGCCCGGGTTCGATCCTCAGCACCACATACAAACAAAGATGTTGTGTCTGCTGAGAACTAAAATAAATAAATAAAAATAAATAAATAAATTCTCTCTCTCTCTCTCTCTCTCTCTCTCTCTCTCTAAAAAAAAAAAAAAAAAAAAAAAAAGATGATCCGCCAATTGGCTGTCACTGCTGATAAAGCACGCGCTGTGTGCTGTCACTGCAGCTTTCTTGAGCTGGTTGGGTGAGTTAGAGAAGTGCATCACGGAAGAGGGAAGCGAGACTGTCGGCTAAAAATTAGGGCCAACCCTGGCGGGATTCCTTTGCTCTAAAAGGAAAGGTAGAAAGCCTCTTCCAGGAAATACTAAGGGTGTTGGCACTGACCAGCCCTCTCTCTCCCAGGATGCATTTCTCACTGAGCTTCAGGGTGCGCCTGCAAAGGCACACGCGGTCCTTCCCTGGTTTTGCGGTGGGTGTTTGGGTGGCCACCTGTCTGTCCTGCTCACTGTGACGAGTCCCTGCTCCGCCCCAGCCCCCACCTGGACCAGACTCCTCCGCTTGTCTGAGGACAGTCCTCTCTGGTTGAAAATAGAAATCTCTGGCTTTTATTCCCGTGTATTGTAGGCAACCAGAAGAAACCTTCTTGGCAGTTTTAGCATTTTTTGTAAGGTACCAAAATCAAAAAAAGTTTTTGTGGAAGGAAATTTAAGCGATCAAAGCGGTCATTACTTAAAGTTGACAGGGAAGATTCTTTCCTGACATTCTGGCCTCCCGGGCAGGATCTCTGGCCCATCCACCTCTAACCCACAGGCCATGGGAATCCCAGGGGAAAGAAGGGCCCCTCCGACCTGCACCTAGAGTTGTGTCTAGGTGCAGATCTTGTCACACAGTCCTCGAGAGAGTCTGCTCTGTGCTTGCCACTGGATCAAGGGGACCTTGGCTTCCTCATTAATATAGTTAACAAACATTTATTGAGTACCTGCTGTGTGCCAGGCTCTGCAAAGCACAGGTCTTATATTCAAGTTTTCAAAATCCAAAAGGTGGAAACCACATCTCTTTCCTTTCCACTCAGGGGGTGTGCTTGTGCATGCGCATTTCATGCTCCTAGGGCTTGCTAGCCAGGTGCACCTCACTCCCGGGGGCAGTGCCTGGAGAGTTCGCTGTCCCTCCAGTGTGGCTGGGGAGGCAGCTTTGTGTAAGAGAAAGAGCCTGAGCTGGCAGGGAAAGACCTGTGTATATTCCCAGCTCGGATGAGTCCCCAGCTGATTTGGGGAGAGGTATTTCCCACGTTCCTTTCTTGAAGTAAGGGTGTTTGATTTCACCGAGTTCAAGGTTCTAACATCAGTTCTATCTGAATATCTCAAAGGCACAAAGTTGAGCTACGATCGTTAGCCTGGGAGACCGATGCCCTTCACGAAAAGGTACAAAAGAATACAATCCTCTTTTGCCATCTTGGCCTCCTTTGGCTTACTCTGAAAAGCCCCGTGAAGTGGTCCTCGGGTCGGCCGTGTGGGCGGTGCCAAGCCCCAGGCTCTGGAAGGGCCTGTCCACTGCCCACTCTAAGGAGGGGTTCTGACTGATCTGTCCTGCCAGGGTGTGCACCCAGCTGTCCCTGCTCCTGGCTTCTCCTGAGGGACAAGGGCTTCTGCTCCAGGCAGAGCTCACTGGGGACAGGAGGCAGCCTCTGGCCATGGAAACCTGATGGGTTTACCTGACACTGGGGATGAAACCTTTGACTTTGGCCTAATTATTTGTCTTTTATCCAGCAAGCAACTAAACCCCGGGAAGCTTGAAGGAAAAACAACAGGATTTAGCACCTGCTCCTCCTCGGGGAACCCTTCCCCCACAGGCACAGTGGGGGCCCTGGAAACAGCAGCTCCCTCTGCTTTGGGCCTTTAATTCTTCGCAGGGTAAATGTGATTTGTTGATCTTTTATATGTTTATGTAGGGAAAACCAAATTTATCTCCTGGCGGAAAAAATGGGAGGGATCTTATAGAATAGTCCATTATTGACACATCTGAATGATGCTTTCGTTGTTGACAACGTCTTCGGCACCCCTCCCCACCATCATGGCTTTGGACTCTGGCGCATATTCATAACCCTCCCCTTTGTGTGCCAGTATCTCCGGGCAGCTCCATTAAAGGGCCTTTTGTATTCCGTTGGTTGTGTATGGCTCTCTTTCCTTCCTCCTTGAAGACAATGCCTGGCGCACTGGTGTTCAGTGAGTGACCGGTTGTGTACTCATGCAGATCACCAGCTCTGGTGTCCCTCCTTGGAGAGGATTTTCTGACCTGCTTTCTAGAGTAGCTCTGTCCTTTATGTGGTACTCTTGTGTCCCTTCTTAATAGCCCTGGATGAGATTGTCTTACCCCCACCCCCACCCCGCCCGCCCCTTGGCTTACGTGTTTATGTATTTATTTCTTTTCATTTCAAAGTAAGCTTCAGGACTTGGAGACCTTGTGTCTTGCTCTCCTGGCATCTGTAATCATTTGTGGATGAGTGGATCGTGGCTCTGTGGTTGGACTTTTGGAAGGAGCAGTTGGACCACAGCATGAGCAATGGAGATGAATCACATCTTGGGGGGAAGACAAGACAAAGCAACAGAGTCGTTCTTTGATTTCTTTTTTTCTTTGAGATGATCACTTTATAATGTTTACTTGGCAGGCTAAATGTTCACACTTTTTTAAAAAAATTGCAGTAAATTGATATTGCAATGAAATGCATTCATCTCTGGTGAGCCATTTAGTGAGTTTCTTCCAATGCAGCCAGTGGACCTGGCGCCTGTCACGATGCAGAACGTTTCCCTCACTCCAGAAAATCTCCCAGTGCTTGGTGCTTTCCTCCCCGAAGTTCCCATCTCGGTGAACCACCACGGTTCTGACTTCCATCATCGTGAGTAGTTCACCTGCGCGCCACCTTCATGTCCCTGGGACTACACCTGCCTCTTGTGTTTGGGTTCCTCTCCTCTCCAGGCTGGATTCAGGCTCATCCATGACATGGGCGGGTAGTTCCTCTGCTTTGCCAGGTTCGGCCCTTGGAGGAATCAGTTTCTTTACCCAAAGTCCCACTGATGTGCATCTCAGTGGGGGCCAGTTTTGGGCTATTGACAGTAAAGCATTGATACACGTTGCTGCAAAACACTGCTTTTGACGTATGTTTTCATTTATTATAAGAGTGGACATTGCTAGGTCAGGGTATGTGGGTGTTAATAGGAAACTACATCAGAGAGGACCATTTGCTCCACATCCTACCAGGGCTTGGCACCCAGTGTGTGTATGGTAGTGTCTCGTTGTGTCTTTTTTTAGTTATAATTTATAATGAGCAGAAGCCCTGGGTTTGATCCCAGCACTGTAAAAAGACAGAAAGAAAGAATTTTTTTTTCCGGTTTTCAAATTCTCAAACACCTTTGTCTTCAGCCCCACCCGGTCCTCAGCCCTTGGCAAGTACTGATCTGTTTTCTGTCCTTGTGATTTTTGCCTTTGCCTGGCTTACCAGCACTTATCAGCTATCTTTTTCTTAATTTTTAGTTTAATCTGTCATAAAGAAAAGCAATCTGAAAATCCGGATCGTTTCTACAAAGTGTGTCGTGAGAAGCAGCCATTCTTTCCTGATTCTCATTTCTGAGGAGTGCCAGCCCTCTCCACTCTTTCATCCACACGCCTCTTCATCTCTGAATATCTGTGCGTTTAGGACTTGGTATTTCCCTTGTCAGTTTCATGTGTTGACTTCTTACTATGAAAGGATCTAACTCTCCTTCATGCCACCAAACTTCTTGTCCCTAATGTCAGTAACTCAGTGGAGATGCAGTGCCAGAGATGTCCTGTCCGCCCATTAGTGTCAGCAAAGCTGAGTGCCCGCCATTCAGGGCTCTTCACAGCAAGACCACGAGCAGCTCCTGCGGACTGCAGATTTATCCTGCCTCTCTCCATCTCTGCCCCCTTCCACTGCCCCCTCCCACCCGTCCTCCCTGGTCTGGCCTCCCACCATCCCTCCTCGCCTAGCAGCCAGTGTGCTCTAGAAGCATCCGGCACGTTGACCTTTAAACCCTCCAGTGCTTCCCGTTGTCCCCGGAGTCAAACCCAGGCCCTGCCTGGAGTGCGTGGAATCCCCTGGAATCCTGGCTGCACCTAGGATCCTAGCACCCCGGGGCACCTTTTAAGAAGCCCTAAGCCTGGGTCCTGGACATGGCCTCTGTATTCTAAGTTTCCCCGGGAGTCCAGTGGGAGCCCAGGGCTGAGGGCCCAGCCCCACTGCCCTCTCTGTTCGGCCTCCTGCCTGCCTCCTGTCTCACGGCTGTGGCTGTGGCAAGCACTTCCGTCTCGTCTTTGAACCCCAAGCTTAGGCTTGACGCACCTTTCTCACAGAACTTGTTTCTGTCTGGAAGTTTCTCTCCCTGGATATTTTCATGGCTGGATCCTTTTAGCTTCTGAGTGATCTCTCTTAGATGGCCTTACCTCAGGGATGTCCCTTGTCACCAGCCACGTCTCCAGCCATCCTCAGCTGTTACTCCCCTTGAGCACTCCTTCCTCTGAGCACCGACGTGATCTCGGATCACCCTGCGTCTGTGTCTGTTTTTACACTGGACTGGAATCCACACGGTCACCTTGCTCTCCTCCACACCGCGCTCCTTGGATCAGTGTTTAGTAAGTTACCTGTTGAGTGACAGCAGGAGCCTGGTAAGGTATCCCTAGGCAGAAGCCAGAACCTGCGGTGGCCCCAGGGACACTTGGTAGGTGAGGTGAAATGAGAAGATGGTAGAGTCTGGACTGATGGGGATGAGAAGAAACCAGGAAAAGTAAGTTCTTGTGACAGTGGAACCAGGCATTTTGATATTTTCGAATCAGAGAAGGGACAGTTCCAGGAGAACAGAAATGATCTGTGATCCTGCTGGAAGAACTGCCCTGAGCATAGACTCACTTGGCTGTCACGATGGTTGGGGTAAACTTCCTTTTGAGATTGTCCTTTCACCTAAACGCAGGTGTACTCACCTTCTATACTCACCTTCCCCTTCATCTTAATAACGTAATAATTTAAGAAAGCATCTGGGGCCTGGTGGGGAGGGGAGCTCGATGGCAGAGCCCTTGCCTAGCCTGTGTGAGACCCTGGGTTCCATCCCCAGCGCTGCATAAAAATCAAGCATCGGAGGTTCTACCCGTCCCTTGGCGCTGCCTGTTCATTACAGCCGTTGTTGATAGGCACTCTCTGCCTCTTTGCCTCATGACACAGCTCAAAGCCTAATAGCTTACTGTATGTAATTATGATGATCTGACATTCATATTTGGAATTAACTGGAAAATGGGGCTCTTGCTTGTATTTCCGTTCAGGTTTGTCTTGTGAAAGCAGCAGACACACTTGTGAGCTATTATCCCGTCCTTTGCAGTTATTAGCAATGGAGTTTGTGGAGCAAGAGTATGATTAAAACCCCAGAGACAGACGTGTTCTCCTACTGCCGATGCCAAGGAAAATGAGTGTTTGCTTTTGAAATCCCAGCATGATTATTTTGTGCACCGTGATTCTGGAGAAAAAGCAAGGACGTTAAAGTTTTTCAAAAATGACAGGTTTAAGAAACATAATTCTGTGATGATTGGCTGTGCAGAATACTGCTTACAGAAGTGGCAGATAAATTCTTCCTGAAAGTGGATCCAAGTCTAAATTGTGACATCTTCGCTTTATAGGGCCTCTTAGAAGCTGAGAACTGCTTGAACAAGACTAAACAGTAGTTTCTCAGCACGGGCCCTGGCTCTGCCTTGACCCGGGGAGAAGTTGAAGCCAATCACTTGTCCAAAACCATTTTCAAAATGTTCAACATCTCCAGCAATTAGAGAAATGCAAATTAAAAACTGGAGTGATTCCTTCTCATTCCAGTCAGAATGGCAGTTATCAAGAACACAAATAACAATAAATGTTGGTAAGAATGTGGGGAAAACGGTACACTCATACATTGCTGGTAGGACTGCAAATTGGTGCAATCACTCTGGAAAGTAGTATGGAGATTCCTCAGACAACTTGGAATGGAACCACCATTTGACCCAGTTATCCCACTCCTCAGTATATATCCAAAGGAATTAAAAATCATCATACTGTAGTGAGGTGGCCACATTAATATTTATAGCAGCTCAATTCACAATAGCTAAGCTATGAAACCAACCTAGGTACCCTTCAACAGATGAATGGATAAAGAAAATGTGGTCTGTATACACAATGGAATATTAATCAGCCATAAAGAAGAATGATGTTGTGACATTTTTCAGTAAATGGATGGACTTGGAGATTAACAAGCTAAGTGAAATGAGCCAGTCCCCAAAAGCCAAAGGCTGAATGTTTTCGTTGATATGTGGAAGCTAACCCACAATATGGTGGGGGGTGGGGAGAGGAGAAGAATAGAAGTTCAGTAGATTAGACAAAGGGGAATGCAGGGACAGGAGGGGGGATAGGAAAAGGAAAGACAGTGGAATGAATCTGAAAACTTTTTCCTGTGTACATACAGGTATACACCATGTGATTCCCACCATTGTGTACATCTATAAGAATGGGGTCCCAACTAGAATAAGATATGTATCAATTATAAGATATATAATTGTATACAATTACATCAGAATGAATTCTACTGTCCTGTATAACTAAAAAGAACCAATAAAGGGCTGGGGATGTGGCTCAAGCGGTAGCGCGCTCGCCTGGCATGCGTGCGGCCCGGGTTCGATCCTCTGCACCACATACAAACAAAGATGTTGTGTCCACCGAGAACTAAAAAAAAATAAATATTAAAAAAATTCTCTCTCTCTCTCCTCTCTCTCTCTCTCTTAAAAAAAAAAAAAAGAACCAATAAAAAATTAAAAACCCATTTTCATCTTTTAGCAGAACCAACTGAGTGCGTGTGGGTGGGTACAGACCCTGGAACCCTGGGTGGGGGGAGCGTTCAGCTTGGTCTTTCATTACTCGATTTCCTGCACGTTGGCATCCTAAATTGGGGATGGTGTTTCTGGTTCAGTATCTTTTTCTAACCCCATGCCTTGATGTAGGCCACAGTTCTACAGCAGAGCACCCCACTCCTCCCTGCAAAACATAGCAAAGTCTTTTAAATTCTTGACTACAGTTGACAAGTTAAACTGTGTAAAAAATATTATCACATCTGTGCCCAAAGAAGGTAAATTCAGTTTTCTACTTACAACACAGCATAGATTAGGTGACTATTTTCTGGTTGCTTTCATATAGACACCAACCCCGGAGCCTTCTAGAACCTACTGGCAGATGCCTGAAGGACTCATCACCCATTGCATCTGCTCCCTGTCTGTGTCTGGTACTTTATATTGTGCACTACTTGTGACAGGGTTCCCTTGGGCCAGGTGACCACATCGATGCCTCAGTTGATGCCAATGGGCTGGGGAACATTATTCCAGGCAATTCCCACACTACGTGTTCAGGGAGGTTTTGATATAAGATATTTGCCTGTGGACAGATTAAAATGTATACCCCCTCTATAAGGTATAGGATGGGAAAATATCTGCAGGTATGTCTGTCTTTATTGGAATTTTAAAAAGGAAATTAAAGTCTTTTTCTAAATCACCAGTAAATTTTTTTTTATTAAGGAGGGTGTTTATAGCATTACCCAAAATTGCATGAAATGTTTTATTATTTGTTGGAGATATTTTGGGGGTGGTAGGGGTCAAATATCTATAAAGTTTGCTACAACTCAAAATTGACCCAGAATATTGATTCTTAACCTGGGAATGCAGAAGAATGAGAGAACCCAAGTGAAAATTATTTAAAAAGATGTATTTTAGTAGTATAAGGTGACAAGGTATTTCATTGTGTACAGAATTTGTATATATAATGGAAGTGATTTTCATACAAAAACATGTACTGAATGACCATAGGTACCAGGTATTATGGGTCTGGACTGCTGTGTAGATAAGGGGCTTGGGCCTATGAATTTCCAGTCCTCGAGTTATCAAGAGAATACAGCTCTGAAGCAGATCTGGATTTTTACTGTATGGCTAACGTAACTGTTCCTGTCCTATAATGTTGTCCACTCATTATCTCTTGGGTTCTCCTTTTAGCATGTGAACTTCATGTGCTAACAGAAGAATGATAACTACTGACATCTTTATGTTATCCAGTAAACATAATAAGATTTTGTGTTCTCTTTTACCCCAACAGGTTGGTACCGAGGCTACACCCTCCAGAATAAATCTAAAAAGGTACGGCCTATTGTTGAATTGTTTATGTCTTTTGAACTGTCTGCAATCTGTGTTCTCTGGTCTCCTTATCTGCTCTCTCTGGACCTAGTTTGCTTGCTTTTTGAGGCCTTTCTTTTGATCTAAAAGTAATTTCTCTGACCTCAGTGCTCAAGAATAATAGTGTAAATCTCATGGGCTGTGTTTCCCACCATCGGAAGCAAGGAGGAGGCCCTGGCTGGCCTCTGGCTCCCTGCCCCTCAAGCTGAGCAGGCTGGTGATGCAGAACAGTGCCCCAGGGGCACTTTCAAGTCTCAGTCCCCCAACCGAAGGGCCTCCCTGTGGCCACTTGATTCTTTTCTTCATTGTCCGATAGACAATTTTCAAGTCTGAGCCTCACTATCCCAATAAGACATGATGAAATCAATACAGTGAATTCTAAACCAACATTTTACAAAAACAGGAAGTTGAAAAACAGGGAAGAAAATGGGGTGCTGTGGTAAATATTGTCTCATGAAACTCTTGTCCTAGGTGTGTGTCCTGTTTTTCATGCATTGTTAATGTAGGTATTTGATGTGCAGAACTGGTCCACCATAAAAGTTCATCTCCTACTATTCATCCTGGGCAGAATTTGAAAAATACCCATCTAGACGGTTTCTTTTCCCAGTGTCAGAGCTACTCATTGTCAAGCTAATAAAACTGCCAGTTGTGTTAATACCCCCCTTGGTTTATTTTAGATCCCGTCAGCTCTGTGCCTTTGGTACGGCTTGCTGGGACAACATGCCATCTCAGCACTTTGTTTTGAAAGAGCAAAGTTGGTCGGGCCTTATTATATCACCATTAGCTCAGGAGCCAGATAGCGAAATAGGGAAGGGGAGAGAGAAAAAGTTCTGAGTTTATCAAGAGGGAAGAAGAAAAGAAACAGGAAAAAGCAAACAGAAAACCTCCACAGTTCTCATTCCTTAGACACAGCATGCAGTAGTCCCGTGCAGGTGGGCAGATGTTGAGCTCCCAAAGAGCTCGGAGAAGGTGACTCTCCAAAGAGCTCAGGACCCCAGAACACCTTCCTACCAGGTAGAGGCTCTGAAAAACGTTGATTCTTCAGTCACACTTGGTGTTTGCGTGTGCGCGCGCGCGCGCGCACACACACACACACACACACACACACACACACAAATGCACACACACAGTTTGCTTTGACAACTTAATAATGTAACCAAACAAAGGTGACATCTACTTTGGCAGCTCCCTAGTGTGGAGCCTTCTGTCTCTCTCCAAACCCGGATGCTGAATTTTTCTACCTGCTGTTAGATTCTCATGTCTTCATTGGAAGATGAATTATTTTCATATACTCTCCTGTTGACCCCAGTGTCTCCGAAGGAGGCAGGTGCTGGAGTGAATTAAACCATGAGGTTTAAGGTCTAGACTAGGACTCAGGTGCGGGACTTGGAGGCAGGTTACCTGGCCAGCAGCCACTACTGCTTAGTTTGGGTTCAGCCCTGCAGGTGTTTGCACAAAAGGAGTTAATGAAACTTTGATGTTCTGAGTTTATTGAAGGGCAAAAATATGGAGGTCACTTAATTCCCAATCTTCTATTTTGTAAGTTAATTTTTAAAAATATAGAAGAGCTGGGACATAGCTCCGAGGTACAGCCCTGGGTTCAATCCCCAGCCCTGCAAAACAAATAAGCAAGCCAACAAAAATTCTCAGATAAATTCACATGAAATGTCAAGAGCAAACAGAAGTCTTGATTTTTAGCTGGTGAATACACACGTGTTGACCAAGGTCCCAGACTGACAGTCTTCCTTTTCAGAGTCTGTAAGGCTGTGTCACAGCAGAGAAGTGCTTGGTTTCTGAGACCTTCTGTGATTTCCTGATAAACCCAAACCCACCTAGCTGCAGTGCCCTGAGGTCGTCTTTGATGGACAGATGTCCCCCTAGGATGTAAATAAGTTTCAGATGTGCTTTAAATTTTTTTTTTTTTTTTTTTGGTATTCATTCAATAGTTCCTAAAACCCTTGTTTAAGCTTAAAACATCACATTTCAGAAGAAATAGTTCAGGAAGCGCTTCTCTTTGTTCTTTTTTTTTTTTTTTTTTAAGAACTTTGTGACATCCCGATGTGATGGCCCCAGGTTAAAGCACCTTTCCTGTGGAGAGATCCAAGGAGAACGGATGGCAGGCCAAGCCCCAGCTCCTGAACACGCTCAGCTTTCCATAGCATTTCATTAGAGTCCAACCCATCAGCAGCAGCGCGCTCTTGAGCTGTGCCCGCCTTCCTGTTGGGGAAGAGCTGCCTGAGGGCCTGTGGTCTTAATGGACATTCTCGGGGCCATTTATAATCAGACCTGGTCATTTAGAGTGGTGATGGGAGGAGCCAGTGGTTTTGTGAATTGAAGAAGCCAAGAGCTCTGTAGAACTGGTTATTGATCCCGCAGGATTGTGGAGGGTGAATAAAGGCAACATCTAGACACCATTAGTTGTTTTTTTTTTTTTTTTTTTTTTTTTTTTTTTAATTGAGTTGGCTACATTAAGCAAGGAAAAGCAGGATTGAGAGACAGGCTATAAATCAGACATATATGACCCAAGTTTGCTCTGGCTTTTTTAGTGTGTGTGTCATCAGAAAAGCTCCATAAGCAAATTAAGGGGCTGTACATGGTCAATGCCACCATGGCACCATGAAGCCTTCAAATGACAGGTTGGTAAGAGGAGAGAATGGGTTTTCTCTCAGTCTGAACATCATGTCCGAACTCGGGCTGGTGATTGGCTTAGGTATCACAAACCATCTCTGCTTATAAATCAGAACACTTCTGCCTTGGTGCTCTCCCCTTTGGGAGGACAGAGCCGTCACCAGATTGAATACATGAAGATTTTAACTGGCTTTTTGCCTTCTTGATTGAAAGAGTCCCTGCAAGGAGATTCCTTTGGACTAGCAGTGTTACTTTTTTGGGATGCTGCAGAGCAAACCCAGGGCCTCACCCAAGCTAAGTTCTACCACTGAGCTATACCCCCAGCCACAGCAATGGCACATCTTGAAACTTCTACTCTGTAGTTACTACTGTTAAGCAGTTTATCTCTTCCCAAAGCATTCCACCACCCTACACCCCATGCTTTTTAAATGAGTTCTGGACTTTTTGGGGTGTGTGTGTGTGTGTGTGTGTGTGGTTAAAATGCATGAAATTTCACACCTTTGCTGATTTTCAGTGTGCAATGCAGTGACATTTAGGTACATTCACGTTGTCATGCTTCCGTGACCACCATCCACACACAGAGCATTTTCACCTTCCCAACTGAAGCTCTGTACATGTGAAGCACTAGCTCCTCAGACCCCTCCCTCAGCCCCTGGGACCTGGTTCTACTTTGAGTCTAGCTGCTGCAGGTTTCTCATTTGGGACCCTCTGTGACTGGCTTGGTATCACGTCCTCAAGGTGAGATCCAGAGAGCAAGTCCAGGTCTCAGCTCAGCAGACAGAAGAAACACCCACAATCCCTGAGGCATCCTGGGGACAGAGGTGGAGCTTTGGCGTTCCATAAATCAGGACCCAAGCTAACTACACACACATTAAATGTTTAGGTTTAATTGCTTGGTCATTTTTCCAAAATTGCTCGCAGTTGGTACGTGTAAAGAAAGAGATGAAGTCGCCCAGTCTGTGTGTCCTTGGTCTTATCAGTCATGGGCCTGGAGCAGCACATGACCCGGCTGCCCCTCGCATAAAGCCAGGCCACGGCCTGCACTTTCTCCTGGTCCTGTCTGCCTGGCTGGGAGAGGGTGGGCCCTTGGGCGTCTGCCTGGAGCAGATGCAGGATCCACTCCGTCATCACCAACGCTGGAAGCCGCTTAATCCGAGATGTTCTTGCTGTTTCCTGTTTTACTGGCAGAGGATGAAAAGGGAGAAAGGAGAATATTGTGCAGACAAATATAGTAGTGACGCTGGACCCAGGAGCAGCCCTGGGTGTACGTGGGACCCGAACCACCGTCCTCCGGGCAGCGCCCCTGACATGGAGTGTCCACGGAGCTCACTCCAGCTCTTCTGGGAGCTGAGCCAAGGTGTCCCCCGGCAAGCTCTCCTCTTCCCTGGTCTGGCCTGGCACGGAAGCTGCCCTGTGCCCAGCAGTGCCTTCTCCAGATGGCATTTTCTCTCTTGGCCGAGGGAGCGTATTGCACTGTGAAAGAGGAGCTCTTAGAATTTGAGAAAACCCTTGGGAACGAGGTGCTTCCTTTTGGTAGACCGCATCCATCCTCGGTCCTCTAGTTTCTACTCAGCAGTCAATGACCTTCCCCTTGGTCCTCCTGGGCCTTAGTGTCCCCAGTGGGCAGTGTCACAGTACTGACATAGAATTGCCTTTTACGGTGCAGAAGGGAGGGCATTGAAGGTTGGGAAGTGCAGGGAATAACCAGATAACTGGTGTCCCTGGTTTGGGATGCATTTGGTTTAAGTGAAAGTACTCAGAGGATTGGCTTCAGGAAGTCAGTCACTTTAGGAGCCCAGGAGCTGGTCCCACAGAGCTGTCTGACTCACTCACTCCGAGGGCTCCTTTCACGAGAACCATCTCGTGCGTGTTGGCTATGAAGGGGGTTTTTTGAGGCTCGCTGGTAAACTCCTTGCCACCATGGGAGCTCTGAGCTGACAGGGACCAGTCTGCCTCTGGGTTTATGAAACGTGAGTCCTGTGCTCTCTGAGCCCAGATCTTAACTTCTGCCTTTTCAATGTTCCATCCTGTCACTGTGGCTGACATCCTACAAACCCGAGCAGAACACTTCCTGTCCTCATGGTGTCCCCCGTCATTCCTGCAACCCTTCGTGCGTTGGACCTTGGACTGAGGTTTTTTGATGGTCTTAATCACGACCCTTCTTCTCTCCGTAGGGTATTTTTCCTGAAACCTATATCCACCTGAAAGAGGCCACTGTGGAAGACCGAGGGTAAGTTCCAGTTCAGGAAGACACCTAGAAAGGACGAAGATGTGAGATGATCGTGACAGGGTGCCTTGCACACTCACATTACTCCCATCTGCTTGGCTCCACTTGTCCTCTGAGAGGGACAGGATTAGAACACTTCCCTGATATAATTCCTTGCTGTGTCTTCATGGTTCCTCCCTTGCATCTTGCTGATGACAGGGAGCTGTCATCCACTGAGGGCCTGTGCCCCTCCTTGTATTGACTTCCCGCTCACTGTCTGTGTGTGTGCACGTGCTCCTGCACGAACCTGTGGGGCTCTTCAGCTGAATCTGAGAAGTTCCCAGTCTGAAATCTTGCAGGGGAGAGGAGTAAGCGGCAGTCTGTATGGATCAGCTCTGAAGCAGGGACACATCCCTGAGCCTACTGTGTACCTGGGTTTTTCACTGCACACTGGGGACAGCCGTCCAGCTCTGCAGGGGTTGCTCGTGGGCCTGATGTGAGATTCCAGTGACTGATAGGTGTGACTGTGCTCTGCACATCACATCTGCTGAGGTTCATCTTTTCCCATTTCTTGCCCGTCTCTTTTGTACTGAAAAGTACGACCTTTGTGACACCCAAGAAGATGATATTCAGCCCAACCGGGAAAGAAGCAGGGAGCTCTTGAGTCTCCAGGCAGGAGGGTTAAGGAGACAGTCAGAAGTGGGCCTGGAATCCATGGCTGGCAGGGGAGGAGGGGGCTGGGACTCAGAGTCATGCAGCCTCAGAGCCAGAAAGAACTTTCTCCATCCTAAGCTCAGCGCCCTCATCTGAAGACAACTTCACACAACTCTTTGATGGCGGAACCGGGACCAATAGCCAGGTGTCCTGCCCTCTTGGAGAATCATCTTTCCAGTGGGCCATTCCTGGGCAGACTCCAGATGTCATTGGCCACATTGGTGGAAAGGCAGAGTAGGAGGCCCGTTGTACCCAACAGGGCTGCCAGGTGAAATCTGCAACTCACATGCTCAGCTTATGATGGGGTTAGGTCCCCATAAACCTGTTGCAAGCTGAAAATGTTGTAAGTCGAAAATGCATCTCAGACATCTAACCTGCATGTCTCAGTCTGCCTTCTCCCATTAGCCTGAGTTGGGAAAAATCATCTAGCACAAAGGCTTATAATAAAGTGTTGACCGTATGGATATGCATTCAAACCTTTATAAAGCTGTGAAATAGGAAGTGGAACCTCATGAGCCGGGGCCCTCTGTGATTCCCATAGTGAGTGTGCCCCAGGTGTTTCACGAGTCCTATTTATCTTGAAACACTTCCTTCACTCTGTCTGGAGTTGGCTCACATTTGTTTGCTGGCAATTGCTCTTTCTTTAGCTAATGATAGAAATACTGGAGGGTATTTATGTTAGGATTTTTTTGTGTTTTCCATGCTGTGAAGCAGCAGGTGAGAAGCGGGTGCTGCCCCAGTCCCTGCTGGTAGGAGGTGGGTGAGATCACAGGCCCCAGGATGTTCAGGCCAGGCACACTCTCTTCCTGTCCTCCCTGGTGGAACCAGTGAACATAATGTTTTTTCACTTACATTTCTGAGAATCACTGAAGCCATCATGAGGCCATATGGGGGGTGGGGTAGAGGCTGCAGAACCTGAGCTCAGGTGGGGGACTGTGCTGTTCTGAAATGCTTCCTTTGTCTCAGATGAGGGTAAGTGTCCTACACGACACACACCCCCCTCCACGAGAAGGTTTTGCCGATTTCAAGCCGGAGCGTCCCCATTCCTATCTTGCGCTTGGGGAATGTCGTCTGGAAAAGCACTTCCGATCACCCCACAGTAAAAGGAGCGTCTGTTTGGTTCTCAGGCAGAACGAGACCGTGATTCCGGGGGAGCTCCCGCTGGTGCAGGAGCTCACGTGCACTCTGCGGGAATGGGCTGTCATCTGGCGCAATCTCTACGTGGTGAGTGTCCCCCCAGGGCTGGGGCGTAGCAGTGGCCATTCCTGGGCCCTCAGCCTGTCTGTCGGTCCTGCTCCAGAGGCGTCCTCTGCAAGGTGTGGGCTTCCGAGCAGCTGTCTGTGTGGAGGGAGATCCCTCTTTCCTGGACCACACAGTGTGTGGCTGGCAACCTGTCGACTCTCGTTTCCCTGGAATTGGGTCATTGATATGGGATCGTGGAGGGAAGTAGGTGTAATCATTAATTAATTCAGTCTTTTCTCAGCTGCAAACATGCCAATTGTGAAAGCAATAATGATAGTAATAACTGCAGACGCTTACCTAATCCCTCCTCCGTGCCCGAAACCACTGCGGAGCCTTACAACACTCTGTAAAGTAGGTGCAATTACAGTTATTAACCCACCAGTAAGGAGCCCGCGGGGTCACTGAGCCTCTCCGCCTGCACCGTGAATACAAAGGCATAAGTGTTTCAGTGCTCAGCCACCTGAGGGTGACCTTCCTAACCACCTGACCTTACAGACTCCGCACTGTTCCTCTGTGGGAAGGGCAGAATGCTGCTGTCTGTGCTGGTTCAGTGGGAAATTACACAGGGACCCGCACAGCCTCTGTGATAGACCATGATCATAAAATGCCCGTGGGTTTGCAGTCGGGGCTGCTGTGACGAGGATGTGGTTCGTCCCCCTGAGACTCATGTTGGAGTTTCGTTCCCACTGTGAGGCATTAAGTGGGAGGGGCCTTTGGGAAGTGATTAGGATTCAGTAAGGTCATCAGTGTGGGGCCCCTTGATTGAATAGTGACGGCTTTGTGAGACCAGGGCCGGGAGTGGTAGCGGGACTGGTGGCTCATGCCTATAATCCCAGCGGCTTGGGAGGCTGAGGCAAGTAGATTGTGAGTTCAAAGCCAGCCTCAGTAACAGTGAGGCGCTAAGTAACTCAGTGAGACCCTGTCTCTAAATAAAACACAAAATAGGGTTGGGGATGTGGTCCCGTGGTCGAGTGCCTCCAAGTTCAATCCCCTGGTACCCCCCCACCCCCCAAAAAAAAAAAAAAACAGGATAGAGATGAGAAAGTAATTAATCACTTATGTGTTCCTTGTCTCTTACCATGTGATGCTTTGATCCATCTTGGCACTCTGCCATCACCAGATTTACCCCTCTGCCTTGGAGCAGAACTGTAGCCAACATAGACCTCTTTTCTTTATAACATATCCAATCTGTGGTATTTTGATACTAGCAACAGAAAACTAGATTTACTGGGACAAGGACCCAGTAAATCTAGCAGGGAATATTGCCAGACTGAAAGCAGCTATATTGCAATTGGCCAAGGATGTTCAAGGTCCATTAGCAGCATGCCTAGCTCATCTCCAGTTCAGGAAGCTGTTCTTCAGTGATGGAATCCACAAAGACTCCTCCCTCCCTTCCTCCCTCCCTGCCTCCCTCTCTTCCTTCCTTCCTTACTGTGGACTGAATCCAGAGCCTCTTGCATGCTAGGCAAGTGCTGTACCACTGAGCTACACCCCCTGCCCTTTCAGTTTTGAGACGGGGTCTCACTAACATGCTCAGGCTGGTCTAGAACTTGCCCTCCTCCTGGCTCAGCCTCCCAAGTCCCTGGGATTACAGGTGTGCACCTCTGCACCTGGCCTACACAGACTTTTCTAAAGTTACCTCTTTCCTGAATGTCTGTTGGTGAGTACCACTTGGTCTCACCTCTGCAGACAGCCTGCAGCTTCCCTGGCTAATCAGGACGTCACATGATGAATTCCCACATGAACGAGTTCAGTGAGGTCATGGACGAGGGAGGATGGCCCAGGAGTTACTCTCTTTTCTTCCTGTGACTTTGTTTTTATTCAGGTTCTTGTCCTCGGGTCTTTTGTTGATTCTGCATTTTAACTTTCAAAGGCCAGTGATGCACACCAGTAATCCCAGAGACTCAGGAGGCTGAGGAGGAGGATTGCAAGTTTGAGCCCAGCCTGGGCAATTTAGTGAGATCCTGTTGTAAAATAGAAGAGTTGGGGATTCAGCTTGGTGGGAGAGCATCCCTGGGTTTAATCCCCAGCACCGCCACGCCCCCCTATACCCCAGCCAGCCTTACTAAGTCACTGAGAGCCCCATCCTAGGCCCTCTGTGCCAACAGCAGTAACCACCCCACATGGTAGTGTAAGTTCCAAGAGATCCTGTAAGACACTTCATTTCCATTCAGTGCCGTCACTTCCCATGACAGATTACAGCAGTAGAAATCACCAACCCCTTCCGTGGAAAAACATAATGTTCCTCTGTCTGCCCAACCTTCAAAGCCTCATTTAAACCCTTTCTTCTCCATAATGTGTCTTCAGAACACACTGATCCCTAACGTTTCCCTCTGGGCTATCAGAGTACTCTGTGCTGCATGGGGTCTGGCCCTTGGGGGATGCAGCCTCTGATCTCTCTCTGGCCAGTTTAGGAGAGTGCTCACTCTCACTTCCTAAATCATCAGCTCTGGGAGATTGGAGATGCTGCTGTTAGCCCCATGGCCTGCATTGATCATCTGGCACTTACAGAAAGCACTCTCTGGCCCTGGTTAATTGATCAGTTCGTGGCTCTAAGTGGATGAGGAATTGCATCCATGTGCCTTGGTTCCTTAGCATGCTCTTTCTGGAAGTGGGTGAGTGGCGAAACATATTGCATAAGAATAGGTGCATATCCCTGCATTGTCTGTTTCCTGTTACTGTCATGAAACACTTGAAGCAGGTAACTTATCAAGAAAAGAGGTGTATGTAGCTCACAGTTCTGAAGGTTCAAGGGCCTGAGGCCAGCATCAACTTTGGACTTGTGAGGACCTCATGGCAGATGGCCTCCCAGTGGTGGGAGCTTGTGTGACAAAGGGAGTGTCCACATGGCAAGACAGGAAACCAGAGCACAGGGAGGGGCCTCATTCTTTTTATAGCAAGTCCCTTGAGATCACTGACTGGGTCTCACAGAACGACCTCAGTGCCTGCCGGGGCGATACTCTCAGTGACCTCACACGAGGCCCCACCTCCTGGAGGTGCTACCCTATGGGGCGGGGGCGGGGGTTCCAGAACATGAACCTTGGAAGACAAACTCAGACCATACTTCAGCAAACCCTAGTCACCCCTGATCTCCAGATCCAGACTGCTACAGAACCTGAAACTCTGTGGGCACCCACATGACGCCCTGAATGGGAAGTTCCACGCCTGAGCTCCTGTGGGAACCTTTGTGTCATGCACAACACTTTTAAAAAATCATCTTTTTTTTTTTTTCTAAAGAGAGAGAATTTTTTTTTAATATTTATTTTTCAGTTTTCAGCAGACACAACATCTTTGTTGGTATGTGGTGCCGAGGATCGAACCCGGGCCGCACGCATGCCAGGCGAGCGCGCTACCGCTTGAGCCACATCCCCAGCCCTCTATTATATCATCTTTAGGCTGGGTGTAAAAGGCAGATGGGAGGCATAAACAAATCTCATGTGTTGACTTGGCTGCCAGCCCCCAAGTTACCCCATTTATGTATATGCAAATATCCCCCAATCCAAAAGCAACTGGAACCTCTCTGGTCGCAGGCATTTCTGGTAAGGGGCAGTCAGCCAGTGCTGGAAAGGAGGGGCCTTGGTTTAAGACGTCGGGGAAGAGTGGAGAGTACGAATGAAGGGAGCCTTTCTTTCTCGCTGAAGTGTGTCACCGTAGTGCTCTTTTCCGTGTCCTTTATAGACCCACGGATGTTCATGCCAGGTGTGTGTTAAATGGAACCCAGAAGTAGGGGTGAGGCTCAGGGGTTGAGCACTTGCCTAGCTTGGACGAGGCCCTGGGTTTGATCCCCAGCCCTAAAAAATCAATAAATATGGGCTGGGGTTGTGGCTCAGGGGGAGAGCGCCTGCCTAGCATTCGAGAGGCACTGGGTTCCATCCTCAGCACCCCTTAAAATATTGTGTCCACCTATAACTAAAGAACAAATATTTCTAAAAATTAAATAAATAAATAACGCGAGCCCCCTCCTTCTCCGAGGGCAGCATGTGGCATATCTTAATTTGGATGTATCTGATAAAAATTTATTGGGTTATTTGGGAATATTTTAAGATGACTGACAGCCGCCTCTGATTGACATGAAGACGTAGTTGATGCGCTGAGTCAGCAGGGCTGAGTGATCTTCTGCTTGTGATGGTGCCTGCTTCTCCGTTAGGGAAGAATCCGCTTGACATGGCTTGTTACTAACTGTGACTTCCTTTCTTCCAGCCCCTTACCAACATGGACAGTTTACTTCAGGCAGAATTTCTGAACTTCTTTCTCAAAAAAATTCACAAGTCAACTTAACCAATCTCAAATATCATATTTCTACTGGGGAAAAAAAAACACAAAAAAGGAAACTGAATCTCCAGTTTCCTTGTCACCCCGCCCCATAGATTTTTATTAGTGCTTTGTTTTCTGCTCTGTGCCAGAGTTCCTTGAGTCCAGGTAAAGAGGAATACAGATCTTACTGCTACACCTTCAGAGGGGAATCAGGTTTCTCTTCTATTGGCCCCTTCAAATTACGAGACCAGGCATTCGCTTGATGTCTTTAGTAACTCCTGTGATGCCTTATAAACCACTTATGAATAAGTTTCCTGGTTCTGTTCTGTGCCGTCTACATTTTCTGGACCCAGGGTCTTCTCTGAGGGAAATGCAATCCACTCACCAGATTGAGCCCAGCTGCGTAGATACTGATACTGATTCTAGCAAGGAAGGGCGTTCGTCTGGTGTGATAGGTTTTCTGTAGCCCCACGGTGATTTCATAGAATCTATGTTTTGCGAATTTACTGTGAAATAGTCATCAATGTGTCCTAAGTGGGCGGGGCCTACGCTGCAGGAGGGGCACTCCCTGTGCTAATAAGAGGGGAACCCCCTGCCCGGAAAGAGGAGGGAAAGGCTCCCGGCCCTCCCTGGCAGTGTTATTGCCTTCTGTGGAATTACCTTGGTGGGAGGGTTTGGCCTTGTGCCGGTGGCCCAGAAAGCAGGGCTGGGTTTCTTCTGCAGGCCCTGTCCTGAGAAGCCCTGTGGTCATGAGCAAGTCACTCGAGGTCTGCAAGCCTCTGCTGGATTCCTGCCCCCACGGCCAAGCTCCTTCTTGACCCAGAGCTGCCAGACCTGGGAGCCATGATGGCTGTGAAACCCTTGTGCAGACCGGCCCCAAGGACTCTGCGCATGGGGGGCCGCCGCTGGAGACCTCAGCTGTGCGTCTTCCCTCTGGGCAGCCTCGGTCCGTGGCTTCCCTCTTGCTTGGCTGCTGCTGCCGCTGCTGCTGGGGCCCCAGAAACTCCCTTCCCTGTGCCGCCCTTATCCAAGGCCACTTTGTCTCCCGTCATCGGTTTAGGCAGAATGACCTTGAGAACTTAGCAGCAGGCTGTTTTCCACCAGAGACCGTGATCCTTCCTGCGTTAGGCTGGCGTCCAGGAGGCGTGGGTCCTGCTGGCATCCAGGCTGCAGATTCGCCGCCGCCTGCCTGATGAGCTCGGCCTGCACAGCGGCCCCTGGGTGGGAGCCCGTCCCTGGGTGTTGGTGGATCTGGAAAGGAGGGAATATCCTGATCAATGAGGTCACCCGCCAAGTGCCAAGACGGGCCAGACAGGCCCACTAGCTCTGAAGTTCTGGCTCCCTCCTTCCCTGGGTCTGTACGTCTATATTCAGAAAAAATAACAAACCCAGTAATAGTCACTGAAAACAAACAAGCCGGAGCAGAAAGGACTTGGACTCGGGAGGCACTAGCTAATCCTGTGGCCTGAAAACAGTTCCTTGACCTCTTCAGCTTTATTTTCCTTTCCTGAAGTAGGGATTTCATAGAATATATGCTTTGCAGATTTACTGTGAGGACTCGGCGGGAATAATCTGTGTCAAACTCTGTGGCCGACACATGCCAGCCCTGACTGTCCCCTTACGAAGCTGCTCCTTGAAAGAGCCGGTTGAGCTTGTATTTAGGAGAGCTCCGCATGCCCTGGCCTTCGCCCTGAGGTCACTTAAGGGTGCATTGCCCACCCGGCTCTGGTCCCTGCCTCACCTTCCACTCCTGTATTGCTCAGCTACTCGGGGTCAGTGGGTTTGAGGTCTTCTACCCACAGTTCTCAAGGATGAAGAAGGATCAGAATGCCAGGACTCGGCCCCAGGAGTTAACGGCCGCGTGGAAAGACAGGAGACTATTGCAAAACTCTGAACAGGGGCACATTTGATGTCACACATGTCAAATGCACAAGCACATGAGGAGTGAGGTCCCTCAGTTGGCCAGGTGGTCAGTCGCTGGGGAGGATCAGTGGAGTCCAGCATCTCCGGCAGGCTTGAAGCCCCTGCCCTTGGGAATGGATCTCCGGACAGTGCCTTGAGTTTTACAGATGAGCTTACCCCAGAGGGCATGGTTTGCCCAAGGTCACAAAGCAAGTTAATGACAGAATCAGAGTGAGAAGCCAAGCCCCCATCTGTTTCCTCAAGCACTTTGTGCCTCAAATCATAAAATCCACGTGGAACAGGAGAGTTTGGTGAGCAGAGCTGACGTGGCTTCTGTTGCACATGGAGATCGGGAGCAGCCGAGGAAAGGCTTTTGGCGGTGGTCTCATGCTTGGAGAAAAGGAGAGAAGAATCCCTGTTTTCTAACACTCAGAATCAATGCCGGTGTCTGAATGGCCTCAGAATTTCTGTGCCACTTCGTGGACAACAAAAGGCAGAGCTGTTTAATCTTGTGAATTTAATTTTCAGATTTTTTTTTAAAAAAGATAAACAACTGGAATAGGAATATAAAAAGTGAGACCTCAGATATCTGCAAGCGGAAAAGCAGAAGAAATGCTAAGCAAATGCAGGAATGTCTCCACCGTCTAGGAGAAAGATAACCAAGGTTTTATTTTGTGTAGCCATTCCTCACGCAAAACCACAGTGCCATTTTTAAATTTGAGTCATCAGAATTTGTCTTGGAGGTCTTACTGTCTCCTAGGATTGTGTGGAGTTTTGCAAAAAGGGTCAAAGAAATTATTATCTCACATGACAATGGCTGATACTGCCGAAAAGACTACAGTAATGGAGGCTACATAGCAGAGAAGGCACTCTGGGCCTTCTCAGGATGCAGGCGTGGGCTGCATAGGATTTAGAAAACAGGGCAGGAAGGAAGGTGAATTAGTCCATTTTCTGTTGCTATAACATAATACTCGAGGCTGGGTACTTTATAAAGAGAAGAGGTTTATTTTGCTCACAGAAAGTCCGAGATTGGTCAACTGCATCTGCTTGGCCTCTGTTGAGAGTCCCCCTGACGGTGTTACATAATGGTGGCTTGCATCAGGACAGGAGGGCGTGCAAGGGGACGTGAACACAGGGTGAGAAGGAAGAGTGACTCAGGGGCCGGGCTTGCTCTTTTTATAACCACTTGCTCTATCAAGAGCCAACTCACAGCCAGGAATGGTGCCTGTATTCCCAGCGACCTGGGAGGCCCAGGCAGGAAGATTGCAAGTTCAAAGCCAGCCTCAGCAATTTAGCAAGACCCTGTCTCAAAATTTAAAAATAAATAAATGAATAGAAGAGGGCTGGGGACATAGCTTGGTGGTAGAGTGCTCCTGGGTTAAATCCCCAGTATAAAAATAGAGAGAAAATAAAAAATAAAAAAAAATAAATAAATGAAAACCTTCCAGGAGTGCGGCACTGATCCCTCGGGAAGGCACTGCCAGGGACCTAATGGCCTCATGACCCCTCCTTTTAGTGGTCCTAGACCTTCCCCCAAACCACTGCACCGGGGGACCAAGCCAGGAGACTCCTGAGGACAAAGCGCAGCAGGGGCAAGAGGAGGAAGGTCACAGAGAGCTGCTCTGTCTACTGGGGACCCTGGGCTTTCTCTCTGCCTGTCCTCCTGCGTCCCCCGCGCCAGGGAGGTGTCAGGGGCCAGCGATCACACGGAACCTCTTGCTGGAACATGTCAGGGGCCAGTGATCACAGGGAACCTCTTGCTGGAACAGTCTGGGGAATGTGGCAGCAAAGCCATTTCCTTGCAGTGAGTGGGGAGGCTGCTTCCCCGGGCGCTCAGCTTGTCTGTTCAGGGCTGATGTGACCGGCAGTCATCCACTTGCCATCAGCAGCGTCTGATGTCACCGGGGCTGAGAACTGGTGAACATGTGCCCCCAAGTGTGCCACCCCAGGATTCGCCAGCTTTGGAGTCCTTTCCTTCCCACGCTGCCACAAGTCACATCGTAATTAAAACCAGGAAACATTAAAAAATCATAACAATAAGTAGACAAGTGGATTGTAGGAAAGAAAAGAAGAAGAAGAAAGGATGCCCTTTCTGCCTAACTGTTTTGAAAATCTTCTAGATTGAATCTCTCACCCCTTTTTCCAGTTGGGAAACCAGTGAAACGGAAACGTTTTATATAGGATTGGATAAAAAAAAAAAAAAAAAAAAGTGCAGGTTTTACCTTTGCTCATAAAACAGAATGTGTGCCTGTCTCTTTTTCTGCTTCTCTAAGGACTGACTTAGGAGGAAGTAAATCCGAAACAAGGCTTAAAGCACGAACACAGGGCAGTTTCCAGTTGTCCACGGGCTTCGCCTCTCGTTGAAGATCCACAGTTACCAGAGCAGATGGCCGTGGCAGATAACCGGTGCTTCCTCCCGCGCCCGAGTGTTCCCATGAACTCTGAACTGAACAAGGGTTGGCCTCACACTCTGCTGACCTCATGGCCCCTTGCAGGCTGCGGGTTCTCCCTCCACGTTTACTGTTTGTTCAGAAGGCCCCTGCGTGTCTTCGGCCCAGGAGGGCACGTCCCCCGGAGCATTGCAGAAGAGGTCCTTGCCGCAGAGCCACAGCAACGCCCCAGTGTGTGCGCACAGGCCCTGGGGGCACGGCAGATTGTGGTTTTCTGTGACTCCAGAAGTCCACGGTCGTACCTCCTTATGGTGACTTTCACCCGAGAGTAAGAAGATGGCGGTTTCCTAGAGTACGTGGGCTGAGCAGAGTCCCCCAGGTGCTGCCATATGTCAAAGTGATCCACAAAATGGTTTTCCTCATCCCTCTATATAAGTGGTCTCCCCTGGGTACCCTACATCATGTTGCCCTATGTATGTTCTTACTTCTTTCTTATTTGTAATGGTGTTTCTATTTTCTTTCTGACACCTTTCATCGTTCTAACGTTGTCTTGTGTGTGTATGGATAGAGCATAATGTCTTGTATAATATTTTCTGTATGCTTATTTATTGCTCTCGTTCCCTCTCTAGAATGTTAGATTCCTGGGCGCAAAACTTTGTTTCCAGCACACAGCACGTGCTCATTGTTGGCTGATTTAAAAAATATATATATACATACATATATATATGTATGTATATATATAAGTACATACATATGTGTATATATACATATATATTTTAAGTATGTCTGTATGTATATGTAGCATATATATGTATATATAGATATATACCACGTACAGTGTTGCACACCTGAAATCGTAGAGACTCTGGAGGCAGAGGCAGGAGGATCACGTTTGAGGCTCGCCTCAGCAAGTTAGCAAGACCCTATCTCAAAAATATAAAAAAAAAAAAACAAAGGACTAGGGATGTGATCAGTTGGTTGTAAGTTCACTTAGATCAGTTTTACTAAGTTATTAGAAGAGCCCTAAATAACAGTTTCATATCTGAATAATCTAACAATTTTCCTGGAAAATAAAGATTTAAAAGTCATGTTTATCATTTTAGTTTCAAATATCCCTGACCCTGAAACCCCATGTATTTCTCCATTCATGATTCTGTCCTCCAGGACATTTTTTAGAACGCCTTCTCAGTGCTGGCCTCTGGGGACAAAACTGACATGCTCCTCCTGTGGTCGGGGCTCATCCTCCACAGAGCGCTCACGAGGGATAGGCCAGGCCATCGGGTGCTGGGTGCTGGGTGCTGGGATGCTGGTAAATTCCGGCCACAGCGGAGACATGAGTTGGGGCTTTAAGGGAGAGCTTCTGAGTGGCAGCTGAAGTCCCCATGGCAGTTGGTGGAGGTGCCCAGTGTGGGTGAGCAGGGGCTGGGGCCGGGTGGGAGGAGCAGCAGGGGAAATGCGTAGGAGAGGGGCCAGCGGAGCCGCTGGGAGAAACCCACAGAGGTTGGTGGGAAATGCCCGCGGGCATGTGGATGAGAGTCACAGTGTGAGAGGACATTCCCTGGGCTTGGAGGTGTCTGGGGGAAGTCCCTGGAGGGTTTTAAGCAGGAAAGACATGATAGGAATTTTAGGGTGTGTGGGTTTTGATGTACTTGGAATTGAGGACCAGCCAGCCATCCCACAAATTGCTTATCCACCTTCCTTTTTCTGCCAGTACTGAGAATTGAACCAGATGCTCTGCCACTCGGCTGCATCCCCAGGTCTTTTTATGTTTTGAGACAGGTTCTCACTAAGCTGCTGAAGCTGGCCTCAAACCTGCAATGCTCCTACCTCAGCCTCCCGAGGGCTGGAATTATAAGCATGAGCCACCATGTCCCTTAGCACTTTGCCACTTTTCAAGTTGCAGTGAACAGAGGGAGCCCCGGGCGATGCCATTCCCTCCCAGCGCACAGTGTATGCTGCAGCACAGTGAGCTGGCTAAGTAACACCTCCCCAGGAAGCCATCAGAGACCTCCCTCTCCAGCGCACCATTTCTTTTTCCAAGACCTTTTCTCCACCTCTTTTTCCCATCTTAGAACAACAAGGTCACGCTCTTCCGCCAGCTGCAGCAGATGACCTACAGCCTGATCGAGTGGCGCTCCCAGATCCTGTCTGGGACACTTCCCAAGGACGAACTGGCAGAGCTCAAGAAGAAGGTCACAGCCAAAATCGATCATGGGAACAGGTAAACTGAGGGTGCCCTTCACTGGAGACCTGAAAATGACCCACAGCTTCATGCTGAGGATACTCACTGTTCCTGAAGAACATCTCTAAAAAAATTTTAAAAATTTCAAATGGCAGAGTAATTGTACATAGGTGTGGGGAACAGTGTGGTATTTGAACACGTATATACAATTTTGTGATGGTTTGATCAGCATAATGGGCACATCTACTCTTTATTTTGGCTGGGGGGGGTGGTGGGCGGGTACCAGGAATCGAACCCAGAGCCACTTAATCGCTGGGCCCCATTTCCAGCCTTTTTTATTATTTATTTTGAGACAGGATCTCCCTAAGTTGTCTAGGGTCTCGCTAAGTTGCTGAGGCTAGCTTTGAACCTGGGATGTTCCTGCCTCAGCCTCCAGAGCCTCTGGGATTACAGGTGTGGACCTCCACACCCAGCCATGTCCCCTACCTTAAACAGTGATCGTTTCTTTGTTTGGGGGACATTCAGAGTTCTCTAGTGGCTCTTGGGAATATCCATACCGTTCCTTGCTGCCAGCCATGGTCACCCTGCGGTGCTGTAAAGCACTACAAGTTTTTCCTCCTATCTGACCGCCCCCCTGTGTCTCTCCTCACCCCCACTCCCACCCTCCCCAGCCTCACCACAAACTTTTGATCTATGAGTGACCAGAGAATGACGCTTCCTACTCTCTTGGTATCTTGGAAAACAGTTAATTTCATGGAACATTTTTTCATGGTCGCCTTGCGGTCCAGACACCGTGTTGGCCCTGCCTTCATGGCGCTGACACCTAAATAGAAAGCCCGGAGCTTGGGATGAGGCTGCTCTGCTGCCCCAGAAGCTGAAAGGGACTAAACACTGGGGCTGGCCCTCAGAGAGGCCTGTGCCTGTGGATGCTAGGTCAGGCTCCTTCTGTTCCTTTCCTTCTTCCCCCGGTTGGGACCCTGGCCTACAGTGTAGGAAAGCTGGATCTCCAGAGCAGCGAGAGGTGTTTCCAGCCAGCGATTACGTCTGCAGTCGCCTCTGAAGGGCCGGTCACTTTATTGATCTTCTGATTAGTTCAGGGAGTAGGTCCCAGCTGTCACTGCCTTTTGGGAAATGAGAAGTTCAGTCAGTTTATCCCAGTGGGTAGTGGCCTGGCATTCACGCCTCCCAGATAGCCCCTTCCAAAAGGTGGCAGTGGGTCTCTAGTTAGCTTTTTGGGGGATTCGTATGGCATTGCATTCCGTTTTCCAAGTTTCTTCAACTTGTGAATACGTGATTTTCTTTTCCCAATACCTTTAATTAATTTCTCTAGCCTCAGGTCTTTTTTTTTTTGGAGGGATACTGGGGGTTGAATGCAGGGCCCTCAACCATTGAACCACATCCCCATCCCTATTTTGTATTTCATTTAGAGACAGAGTCTCACTGAGTTGCTTAGCACCTTGCTTTTCCTGAGGCTGGCTTTGAACTCACGATCCTCCTATCTTAGCCTCCTAAGCCACCAAGATTATAGGCTTCACAGACCTACTAAAATACAGCTTATTACCCTACCCATTTGTCAGCTGTATTCAGAAATAGCTGGAGTCAACATAACATGCACATCCAGTCAGTATTTAGGAAGCACCTCCTTTGTACCCATTATATCTGAAGCCCTTATGAAGTCATGGCTATTATTCCCATTTTATGGATAAAGAAGCAGACCATGAACCGGGTGTGGTAGTGCAGGCCTGTAATCCCAGTGACTGGGCTGAGGCAGGAGGATCTCATGTTTGAGACCAGGTGTGGCAATTTTTCAAGGCCCTGTCTCAAGATAAAAAATAAAAAGGGCTGGGGATATGGTTGAGTGGTAACGTGCCCCTGGGTTCAATCCCCAGTACCAAAAAAGAAAAAAAGAAAAGAGACCCTGTGAGCAGAAGTGGTTCTTTCAAAATCACACAGATAGTAGAAGGGAGAGCTTCATTGGAACCCAGCCCTCCTGACTCCCTGTCCCAGGGTCCTGCTGATACGTGGGTTAGTTGGCTGCGCTCTCTGTCATTTAGTGTCAGAGGACTTTGTAGAAAGCCAGCCAAGCTGGGAAAAGGCATCTGTTTTAGTCAGCTTTCTCCCTGCTGTGGATAAAGGACCCAAACAGAACAACTACAAAGGAGGGAAAGTTTATTTGAGGACTCACAGCTTCAGAGGACTCGGTCCATAGACAGCAGGCTCCGTTCCTTGGGCTCAAGGTGAGGCTGAACATCGCGGCAGAAGAGTGTGGCCCAGGGAAGCAGCTCACGTGAGGATCAGAGAGCTGAGCGACAAACTCCACGCAACAGATAAAAAACAGATGCCCCAAAGGCACATCCCCAGTGCCCACCTCCTCTGGCCACACCTGACCCTCCTTCAGTGACCTTCCAGAGATTAACTCACTGATTGGGTTAAGATTCCTTTTTTTTTTTTATAGTATTCAGATTTCATGTTTCTAATCAGATTTTTTTTTAAAGAGAGAGAGAGAGAATTTTTTCACATTTGTTTTTTAGTTTTCGGCGGACAGAACATCTTTGTTGGTATGTGGTGCTGAGGATCGAACCCAGGCCGCACGCATGCCAGGCGAGCGCGCTACCGCTTGAGCCACATCCCCAGCCCTGGGTTAAGATTCTCGCAACCCTATCATTTCTCCTCTGAACCTCCTTGCACTGTCTCACACGTGAGCTTTAGGGGACCCCTCACATCCACACCACAGTGGTGTCTCTCCATGCACACATGCAGCCTCTGTCTCCGGCTCTTCCCCCAGTGCTTCGGCCTGGAGTCCCCTCAGTCTCTGGCCCAGGATGTCAGTGCCCCGCAGGTGGTGGCACACGCCTGCTTTCCCATCCCAGCCCTTGAAGGCAGCTCGGGAAATGGAGCTGATCTGACAGTTGCACCCGGTCCCAGTGTGAGCAGCCAGCAAGGCCCTCCTTCGTGAGTCTGGGTGGCCCCTAGGTCTGGCTGTGGTTGAAAGGAACCTGCCAGATCGGATCAGTGGATGGAGGCGCTGTGAAACAGCGAGGGGGAATTCAGGCATGTTCCTTTCTTCCCAGAGACTTGGCACTTCAGTGTTATCCTGAGTGTTCTTGATGTTTAGACATCCCCGCTCCCAAGTTTCTGGGGCCTGGCATGCTCACGGGGCATTCCAATAGCAGTATCCTGTGACTGCCAGACTCCAGCTTCTTGGAATAAGCAAAATTATTTCTACTTTTGTGTGCCTGTTGGGCACCAAGGCTTGGCAGGAGCGATTCTGTGGCCCTGGTCTTCCCAGGCAGCAGCCAGAGCTGCAACTTAATACAGCCAGGTCTTCCCCTGCCAGCTGCCGCGATAGAGCTGACATTTATGGGGTGCCGTGTGAGGGACTGTATTAGGTACTTTGCATGCATCGTCTCATGGACTTCTCCGAGAACTTGGAAGGGTTGGAAACATTTCTAGATGAAACAACCCAGGCTTTGCAAGATTCAGGGGTCACAGTGGTAGCAAGTATTAAAGCGATGCTTCAGACCCTAGACGAAAGGACTCCAGAGCCTGTGTTCTTTGGATGGTCATGAGACCAACAACCAGGGCTTTCTTTATGGACCTCCTGTGAAACTGTCTTGAATTCAGTGAGGAAATCAGGGCAGGCCCTCAGATCATTGTGCCTGGGTCTTTCCTAGTCGCTGTGCCAAATCACAGAAGGCCAGGGCAGAGAGGCTCTGGGGAGAGGACTGAGAGTCCTCTGGGTTCTTTTATGAGGGCTCTTCCCCGGACAGTCTGCCCTGGCGGGAGAGTAACTGCCTGGCCGCTCTCTTCTCTCCAGGATGCTGGGGTTAGATCTGGTGGTGCGAGACGACAACGGGAACATCCTGGATCCAGATGAAACCAGCACCGTTGCCCTCTTCAAGGCCCACGAAGTGGCCTCAAAAAGGATCGAGGAAAAGATCCAAGAAGAAAAGGTACACATTTCCTGCAGTGGGAAGATTTCGGCTGCCGGGATTCCATTTTTGCTTTGGTTGTTGAACGAGAGGAAGGAAGTCACTGACAGCAGAAGTAGAAACGTCTAGGCAGTCGTTTGCCTTCTCATGATAAAGGGGAAATGCTGGAAAGAACCGGCCCACTCTATATGTTCTGTTAAGGAAAGACTGCAGAGCTGTGTGTATTCTAAGTGGAAAAAGCAAGGTGCAGGATGGTGTAGACAACATGCTGTCATTTCTGTTTCAAAAAAGAATATACGGGGGGAAAAAAAGACACGCTTTTGTGTGCAGAGAGCAACCCTGAAATGATAGACAAGAAATTGCTCGTGAAAGGATGCCTCTGGATGATGAGGTTGCAGGGAGACTTTATTGTGTAACCTTTCTGTGTTTGGTGCATACGTTCCTATTTTTTTTTTTTTAACATTTTTTTTTTTTTTAGTTGTCCATGGACTTTTATTTTATGTGGTGCTGAGAATTGAACCCAGGGCCTCACGCATACTAGACAAGCGCTCTACCACTGAGCCACAACCCCAGCCCCCTATTTTTGAAAGTAACAAATAACATTGAAAAATGAAGTGGAAGATTTTGAAAGTAATAACTGAACATTAAAGAAAAATTACCAAGCTGTAGAAAAACAGATGAGAAAAAGAGTCACCCACATCGTTACTACCCCAATCTGATCTTATTGGCATTTTGGTGTATTTTCCAGTGTTTCTGTTTTAATGAGTACAGATTTGTCTTGATCTTCCTTAGTTTATAGCTTTTATTTCTTTACCGCGTCATGATGATAGTTAACTGTGTTTCTGCATCCAGTGGCATCCACACCCAGGGTGAAGCCTCTCTCTTGTCAGCATTTTGGCAGCTGTGACTAAAGAATCTGAGTAGCACAAGTGTAGAGGAGAAAACCTTTATTTGAGGGCTCACAGTTTCAGAGGTCTTAGTCCCTAGAAGGCTGGCTCCATTTTTTGTTTCAAAATGAGTGATTTCCATAAAGAGGGTTAACAGATCAGGGGTTTTTTCCCCCTGTTTTTGAGCTTTATCCAGCAGTCTTGATTAAGAGGTAAAACCTTCCTGAATCCACTAAAACCAGGAATCATCGACTGCAGGCAAAGTTTATTAAATTGCTTGTGTTCAAGGCCCTGATCGTGACACTGAATCGTCCATTGATGTTTATTCCTTGCTCCTCTGTGGGTTGGGTCACTGGTCCGCTTACGTCCACTTTCTTCTCAGTGACCGCTCCTGCAGGGTGTGGCTCTGTTTGATGCTGACGTGCAGGATGATATCTTTGCCAGCGTTTCCCATTAGCCCAAACCAAGGCATTTCCATGTCTTCCCCAGTCCATCCTGCAGAACCTGGACGTGCGGGGCCAGGCGGTCTTCAGCGCCGTCCACACTTACGGCCTGTATGTGAACTTCAAGAACTTCGTCTGCAACATCGGGGAGGACGCAGAGCTGTTCATGGCCCTCTACGACCCAGACCAGTCCACTTTCATCAGGTAGCAAAGACCCAGATCCCCTGCCGTTGACACTGCAAGGTGCCCGTTTTCAGAAGGGGAGGCGGGAACCAATGGGAGAGGATTTCCAGGCAGTAGGGAGGAAAGTCCGTTGGTCTCCGAGGCTTTCTGCTATTGCTGCTTGAACAGGGCGATCTCAGCCCTGCACGGGATGCAGGGGCCACTTGAAGCCAGTCAGGACAGAGGTGAGAACAAAGAGTCCAGGAGACCGCAGCGGAGGAGCAAGAGAGGGATGAACAGAGGGTTGTTAGGGCCCTGAAACCAGCCTGTGTGATCCAGTCGTGGTGGACGCATGTCATGGTACTTTTGTTCAAACCCTTAGAATGCTCAAGACCAAGGGTGAACGCGGATGGCCCCTGTGGCCTGTGGGGGGTGGTGCTGCGTTGGTGCAGGTTGGTCCGTTGTCACAGATCACTCTGGTGGGGGTCGTGGAGTAGGGAGGCCGTGTGTGCCTGGGACAGAGGATCTGTGGCAACTCGGTCCTTTCAGCTCAACCTCCCTCCGTGTGAACCCAGAGCCGCTCTGCGAAGTCTCTGAGAATGTTCTCCACCCAGGCCTTGGGGAATGACGCTGGGCCTCTTCAGCCCTGGAGTGGTGCTCTCCTGGGCTCCTGAGGAAGTGCAGGCCTATCTTCAAGAAGGCAGTTCAAAGCAGAGACTGATGAGATGTTGACTTAAAAAAACAGTATTTGCCTGTGGTGATACGGATGACAAGGGGCAGATTGGAATGACTGTAATAAAACTAAATTCTTGACTCAGCAAGGCAGAGAGTTCTTTGCAAAGAATGGGAAATGGAAAGAAGGCCCCAGAAAGTAGAGTCTCACAAAGTCTGCCGTGCCTGTGCCGTCCGCTGTCTGCATGAGTGTGCCCTGTGAGGTGCAGCGGGGAGACCCACCCCCCACCTGGCCACTGTCACGCCTGCCTGTTGAATTACACTGAGTGTCTCTGCTCCTTCCTTTTACCTTGAAACTAGCACTAACAACATCCTTCATTCCCCAGGTGCCTTCTCATTAAGAATAATTTTCTTTTTCTTTTTTTTTTTTTTGGGCCAGTGAAAACTATTTAATTCGTTGGGGCAGTAATGGGATGCCCAAGGAAATTGAGAAGCTCAATAACCTTCAAGCAGTGTTTACTGTAAGTTTGCCTTCTGTTTAAAATCCTCTTCTTTGTCATTAAGATATTAGTGGATACACAGGGTGGAGATATGGAAAACACAACAGATAAAAAGAAGAGTCATCCTAATCCTCCTAGCAGAAATAACTTAGTTGTTTATTCAGCAACTATTTATTGAGCACCAAGTAGATGTCAGGCATGGATTTGGACACTGAGTTACATCCCTGAACAAATTGTGTGGGGGGGCAGATGGCTATGAACAAATCAGGGGGCAAAAATTCTTGTTCTCAAGCAGCATCCTCCTGAGGAGAAGGCAGATAAGAAGCAATTGTTACATAAGTGACCAAATTATATAGAATGTTACAAGTGCTGCATGCTTCCAGGTATTGGGGTCATCTTGCTGGGAGAGGCTGTGTTTCGGGGGATTGGGCGTGGCTCAGTGGTAGAGCAGGTGCTCAGCATGCTCCATGCCTTGGGTTTGGTCTCCAGCACCAAAAATAAATCGGTAGGTTGGTCAGGGGCCACCGTGAGGAGACCCTTGAGGAAGAACCTGAAGTGACCGAGCCTGAGAGCTGTGCAGACAGCAGGGCCATGGGGTGGGAGCTGTCCGACCTCTTACAGTGTCATGGTCCCTCAGAAGCAGGATGGAGACCTTTTCGGGGTGTGTTTCCTTCCCCTCCAAAGTGCTGCTTGATGTAGCTCAGGGCAAAGAAAAGCGATGGGCTACATTTGGGGACATGGTAACTCGCTTCCCCTTGAGTTAGGAACTTTCTGGGCTTCTTTTGCTGTTTATGACCTCGGTGTTTAAAGTATGCTGTGCGGCCACCGTCCAGTGCTCTGAGACACCTTGGTGGGCAGGGACTGTCAGGTGCTCCCTTCAGTCCTCCTCCAGCAAACCCACGTTTTATCTCCTCATTCTCTCAGTGCTCCTAGGGCAAGAGGGCCCCAGTTACAGCACCAAAAGGAGGACAGGAAGCATCTGTGGTCCCTGTACAGGCCACTGTTGTACTTCCTGTTAAGTCTTCTCTCTACACAGGCAGGGGCTGGTTGCCATCCCTGGCCGACCCCTCTGGATCTTCACCACCCAGCAAAGCAGGCAGCAAAGATCCGGGAACTCTTCCCCAAACCTCCTAGTATTTCCTTGGTTCAGAGAAATGTGGGGGTTTTTTCCTAAAATCAAAAGGCATTTATCAGCCTAGATGCACTTTTTTTAAGTTTGAAAAAGAATTATTGAATCTTTGGTGCCATCTTAGAAGAGCTGTAGTCCACCCTCCTTTACCCCCCTCCCCTGACACACCTGTAGTTAGGATCACCTAGTGTGTACATTTCATGTCCTGACTTTTCAATTAAAGAGAAGGTGGAAATCATCTCCTGCTGTTGGTTTACAAAGACTTCATTTATTGCATATTTAATAATATACATATATATGTGCCATGGTTTATGTAACCGGTCACCTGGAGTCTGGACTCTTAGTTAATAGAACTCACAGATCCTGGAGTAGGAATTCAGGATGGATGTTAGTGGTGTGGACTCCTGTCTTAGTGACCCAAGGTAACTGGGTTGCAGGGGATGGATTTGGAAAAGTAGTTCTTGGTTCAGTAAAGAGGTGTTGTGCTGCTGTTTCATAGAAAGACTTTGAGGTGTAGTTAAATTATTTCTGATGTGAAGTGAATAAGGTCTGTGAGCTCAATCTGGGTACTTGCCTGTCCTTGTGAACGCGAATGGGAGAGAGCCTCACCACATGGAGCAGAGCCCCCCACCCCACCCCAGCCACACCTAGGGGCCTGTGTGGAACTTGCCTGCCAGGCCTGTTTCGAAGACAGGATGAAATGTCACAAACTTGTGTGGGTACTCAATAAATGTCAATGTCATAAGAGTTTTTATTTCATTTAACACTGAAATGTATCCTGTACTGAGACAGGCGCTAAAAGGATATATACCCATAGCAACAAGTGTCCTCATTTCTAAATATCCTGCTTGATTCACTAAACTAGGGATTTTAAATTGACTATTATCTCTTTTAGAAATTTTCTTCCTGTTATTCTTTCTTTCATTTATTTACTTTTGTGTTCCTAAGGATTGAGTCCAGGGCCTCATGCATGCTAGGCAAGTGCTTGACCACTGAGCTACATCCTCAGCCCTTTTTTCTTTTTATTTTGAGACAATGCTGAGGCTGGCCTTAAACTTGCAATCCTCCTGTCTCAGCCTCCTGAGCCTCTGGGTTTGTAGGTGTGTGCCACTGTACCCGGCTCTGTTTCAGAAATTTGAAGTAGGAACTGGGGAAGAAAAAAGGTGTTGTTTAATAAATATAAAATCATTTTGTCTGATGCCATCATTGCTCTCAGATGATCATGGGGCAGGGAGGAGTCATTCTGGTATTTCAGCATTGAGAAATATGCTCTGCACAGTCTCCATTGTAGAGTGGAAAGAAAATTCTCTCGAAGGTGGCAGTGACCAGCCTGACCCCCTCCCTCTGTGTTCTTTGTCTGCTGCCAGGACCTCAGCAGCACAGACCTCATCCGGCCTCGCATCAGCCTGGTGTGCCAGATAGTCCGGGTGGGCCACATGGAGCTGAAGGAGGGCAAGAGGCACACCTGTGGACTCCGGAGACCTTTTGGAGTAGCAGGTACAAGAAAGGCCCAGAGACCTGTGTGCAATGGTCCAGCGACTGCGGGCTGCAGTGTGGCAGATCTGCAAAAAGTTAGGGGTGGAACTGGCATAGGACACAGCAGCCAGAGAACTGAAAGTCCCGGAGCGCCCAGTACACTCACATTCGTAGGAGCACCGTTCACAGTCTCCAAAAGGTGGAGCAACCCAAGTGTCCATGAGGATTGATGGGCAAGGGAAATGAGGTGGATGCATTGGAGGCAATCTCCCTCAGCCTCATGAAGGAAGGCCAATCTGACCCATAATGCGCAGGCATGAACCTTGAGAACAGTGTGCCGGGGGACATGAGCCAGACACACAGGGGAAAATACTGTGCGATTCCATCTACATGAGGTGCCTAGAGGAGTCGGATTCATAGTGACAGTAGAAAGAAGGGAGGGGGAGGAGGGAGCTGTTGAATGGCTATGATTTCAATTTTGAAAGATGGAGAAGTTCTGGATGCCTGGTGGTGATGTTGCCGCCCCTGCGTGGATGTGTAAAAATGGTTATGATAGTAAATTTTATTTTATGTGTATTTTGCCAGAATTTAAAAAAAAAATGTAGATGTTGATGGACCTTTATTTTCTTTGTTTATTTATATGGGGGGCTGAGAATCGAACCCAGTGCCTCACACATGATAGGCAAGTGCTCTGCCACTGAGCCACCACCCCAACCCCGATTTTACCACAATTTTAAAAACTGAAAAAGACAGAGGAAAGGTGGAAGACAGACAGGCTGGCCAGAAAGCCAGTCCAGATGGGGAAGGATGGATGATGTCACAGTCAGTGTCACTTACACAGCCGTTGGCACCTGGGACTGCCAGCTCTCGATTGTGGGATTCTGGGTCCTCAGCCCACCCACCCACCCCTGCCCCATCCTGTGTTTCCTGCTGTGTGCCCAGCACAGTGTCTCATACAGCAGAATCAGATCCGTCTATTGGAATCCTTCCTGCCCATGCCAATGTATTGATTTCCTTCCTTTTTTATGGTGTTGGGACGTGAACCCAGGGCCTCGTGTTTGCTAGTGTTCTATCACTGAACTATACCCCCACCCTAGTAATTTTTTTTGTGTGTGCAATTTTTACAAGGTTTCATTAAGAGCTGTCAACAGGTTGAATGTGACCCCTGCTTCCTACACTGGCTTAGCTGAAGTTTCCCAAGGCTTCCATACTGTGTTGTCTGAGTTGCTCTACAGACAGCATTTCTTCCTGCTCCTTAGTTCTTTGTAGAATTATCTCAGACCCTAGAACTTCGTTTTATCTCCAAACAGGTTATCTGGGGAGTAGATGGTGAACACAGAGTTTATGGCCAAACTAACTATTGACCAAGGCGTCACCTCTTGCCAAGGGCCCTGTCTGTCAGCAGCTTCACATCGGCCCACTTATTGATTACTTATTAATAATTGAGGCAGCTGGGCTAAATGGTTACCTGACTTGGCCCTGCAGTCCCTGTTGGGTTCACCGCTTGACTTTACTACTTAAAACTGAGTAACTCAAGGGAAAATTTCTAACCTTTCTGGCCCTTAGTTTCCTCATTTCTCTTTCTTTTTTATTTACTTTTTATTTTATTTTTTATTTTTTGCACTGGGGATTGAACCCAGGGATGCTGTACCACTGAGGTACATCCCCAGCCTTTTTAATTTTTATTTTGAGATAGGGTCTTTCTAAGTTGCTGAAGCTGGTGGACTTGTGATCCTTTTGCCTCAGCCTCCCAAGTGAGTGACTGGGATTACAGGTGTGTGCCCCCATGCCTGGCTAGAATTCCTCAATTCTCAAAGTAGGGCTGTATCTGTAGAAGCGAGATAACCTGGCAACCAGCCCAGAACAGAGCTAAGGACTCTTCTTTGGGGAAGGAACAGGTCACTGTTGGGTCTGTTGTGATGCTCCTGCCCAGGTTTCTGAAGGAACCTGGATGAGAATCTGTCAAAGAGACATATTCTTGATCCCTACAAGTCTTGAGTTTCTCTCTGGTCTTTTCATTTTTGTGACAGTCCTGACCAAAAAAAAAAAAAAAAAATGTATTCCCTGTGACTTTGAATGCAAGCTTGCTAAAAATTCACACCTCAGGTCATCCATGTTGTGGAGATTTTAAAAGGGTTGGTCCACAGGGTGGATCTGAGAAAATGGAGACCTCTTCCTGAGCAGCCTCAGGCCTGGCTTCTCTGCTGGGCTGGGCACCCTGGGAAGGTATCACTGGCTCAGAAGGAAAAGGAGCATCCGTTGATCTCTTTCTTCCCGTGTTCTGTGTCGGCTGATACTGCCCCTTTCCATGGCGACTTAGCGAGGCAGGGAGTGATTATTTCTCTAATTAAGTTCCTCTCCTTCCTAGTGATGGATATTACCGACATCATACACGGGAAAGTGGACGATGAGGAGAAGCAGCACTTCATTCCGTTTCAGCAGTAAGTACTTTGGCATATCCTGGGTGACTTGAGGCCTGGATCAGCTATTCCAATGCGGTGTGAACACAGAACCAGGGACAGGTAGCCTTTTGTCATTTAGGGAGGGAGACCGCTGCAGCTGGAAGGTTGTTAGCTAGTAGATCCGCAGAAGGCTTTATTGGGAGTTGGACTCTAAGACAGTAAATGGGACATTTCCTGATTGCCTACACCTAACCAAAGGAATATGAAATCAAGAGTAAAGTGTACATCTGTAAGTGTACATCTGCCAGAGAAGGTGCATTTAAGTGTCAGAAATGCTAACACGTGTCCGCACCCTGTTATGTGGAGCAGTGGAGTCACATTGGACAGAGGGAGCTTCTCAAACTGTCTCATGCATAGGAATCCCTGGGACTCTTCTTACAAGGCAAAATTGGATCCAGGAGGTCTGAGGTCTGCATCTGACAAGCTTCCAGGGGATGCCCACGGCCCTGGTCCAGGGACCACGCTTTGAGTAGCCAGGGTTTAGGAGGTAAGAGAGTGAAGGCTGACTAGCCCCTAGGTTAGTGTTACTGTACACAGGGAAGCCAGCCTGGGACCTCAGGAAAGGATTCCCCCAGAGCTGGCAGGCCACTGGGGAGCTGTTAGTGAGCATATCCGAGTCCTGCTGCTGAAATGACAAGTGTGGCCTGAGCATTGGGACTGGTCTGACAGTCAGGCTCCTCTCACCACCCCCACCCTGTGTAGATGGTGGTGGCCTAGGGGAACCCAGGAAGTTTCTGGAAATGACTCCTCCCATAGCCAGGAACTTGCATCTGTCTCCACAGAATTCCAGAAAGCAGTTCAAGGACATTTGTGATAATAACTCTTGATTTACATATCATATCGCCAATGAGGGGAGAAAGATAAATTATGTTAAAGAAACATTATTTTGGAGAAAATTAGCTGATCACTTAAGAAACATTAAATTAGAGCCCAGTCACACACCCTATTTCAATATAAATCACAGATAATTAAACCTATCATTTGTAACAACTAAATCCTTCAATACTATAGGAAGAAGTCTTATGTAACAGTGATATAGAAAGGTCATTTTAAGTCACACACCAAAAGTGTGACTGAAAAAAGAAAATTGATGGGTTTATCCAGCCTCCAAATTGAAACAACTTCTACACAAGAAAAGAAAATGTTTACAATATGTATTAGAGAGAGAGAGAGTATCCATAATGTATAGAGAGGGCTGGCGTTGTGGCTCAGTGGTAGATCACTTGCCTAGCATGTGTGAGGCACTGGGTTCAATTCTCAGCACCCCATAAATAAATGAATAAAATGAAGGTCCATCAACAACTAAATAAAAATGTTTTTAAAAAGACTTAAAAATTTTAAAAAATAATTAAAGTTAGTAAGCACATATAGAAGAAACAGACACAAGAAAATTCACTGAGGATCCATGAAGTGCAAAAGAAACAAGGTTTAATGTTGGGTTTGACCATATTTAAAAAATATTCAGTGTTGTTAAGAACCCAGTTTGTTTGGGCACAAGGAAATACATATTGCTTACAGGCATGTGAATTGTCATTTTTCCTTTTTTTGGGGGGGGGGATGTACTGGGGATTGAATTCAATGGCACTCAGCACTGAGCCCCATCCCCAGCCCTATTTTGTATTTGATTTAGAGACAGGGTCTCATTGAGTTGCTTAGCGCCTTGCTAAATTGCTGAGTCTGGCTTTGAACTCAAAATCCTCCTGCCTCAGCCTCCCAAGCTGCTGAAATTACAGGCGTGCGCCACTATGCTGGACTTTTTAAATGTAAATTGTTAAAAGCCTTAAAATTTAGATATTGCAAAGAATATCCTTCATAATTAATAATGGTTATTTACCTTGGTTTAACTATTTATGGTTTCACCCTTTTTGTTTGCTTCCTAGTTTTTTCACAATAAATATATGTTAAATGTGAGTTTATTATTTAAAATATAAGGATCCTAATCTTTCCATTTCAAGTTCAGTTCTTTGGGGCTGTTCTAAGTGTCTTGATGCAGATTGCCCCCAGTAAACAGTACTCTCCTCTTTCATCCAGAGGCTGCTGCTAATTATTTTTAAAATACCCACTAACCTGGTACCCTCAGGGACACAGACCTTCCATGGATAGGCTGAGGTGCAGACTTTAGGTAAGATAGTGCTGATATTAGTTAGAACTTACGTCCGTGAGCGCTCTTCCTGAAACACATGCAGAGGCGTGCATTGCTTGACTCTTGGAAAGGGTGTGTTCTGAGGTGCGAGCCAGCAGTTCCATCATTACACCCACCTTAGAGAACATGCTCACACAAACTCAGATGACCCCGACGTCACCAGCTGATATATTCTTATGGGCCGCCGTCACATAGGCAGTCTCTCATGAACCAAAATGTCATAATGTGGGTACATGACACTCAAACATAAATATGTATGTATTGTATATAAATACATTTAAATAAGTATGTTAAATAATTATATTGTTTAATACAGTGTTAATGTATTACTTTGTTATACTTATGAATATATTTAATATGTTAACCAAATGGCTTGGATGAATATAAATATAAAATGTTGCAGGTGCATTACACATATATGTCTTTGCTGTCCCTGAATGCTGCCTCTGCTGTACATACTTATATAATCTTACATGTGCATTGTGTGTATATTTACTATTGTTATAAATATGAATCTACATGTTAGGAGCAGCATTCATGCGTATGAAGATGTCTGAATATTTATGTTCATTGCTGTGGTGGGGTCCTCCTTTGGTCACGTGCCTCCCTGCTGGGTTCTGAGCCAGCGGCCATGTAGCAGTGGTGGGCCCCCTGAAGTTGTCCCCATTGAGAATAACACCTGTTCTGAGTCCCCAAGGAACCAGCCCTAATTTGATTACTGCTCACAGTCACTGTGAAGTGTTCACATTTGCAGTGGTGGCCTCTGGTATTTAACACCTGCGATTTATGGCAAGAGCTTTTGTAACCTGCTGTGGTGTTTGAGCCTGGAAGGTTCTGGTAGCTCTAGGGAGAGTCATTTGAAGGAAACAGCTTGGATTCCAGCAGTCCCAGGTTCCAGACACATGTTTGCTTTATTAGCAGGGTACAGGGCTCTCTGCAAGGACAGCTGGCCTGGGAGGCAGAGGAGAGGAGAGGCTGTTTAGCAGTGCCAGGCTGATAAGCAGACACTGATAGCGCCTTCCAGAGAATGGGCCATTGGGTCCTTTGACCTCCCTCTAGAGCCTCAGCCTGATGAGATCATGCCCTGGGGTTTGTTTGCAGGGCCCCTCCCATTGCGGTCCTTAGTGTGGTTTGTCATCATGTGGGAATCAAGCACACCTTCCAGGTGCCATACACAGGGACCTCTTCTGTACACGGGGTGGTGGGGGTAGGCGGGGCCTCAGAAGGCACCTGAACCAAGCCCCTTTCCCCACAGAGGAGGAAGCTGAGCGCCGTCAGGTAGAAGCAGGACCTAAGCCAGGTCTCCTGCCCCTCTCACCAGTGTGAGATCTGCAGTTCCATCCTAGCAGCCACCTCAGGAAGACCTCTGAGCACTGCCTCTGATCTTAGTTAACAACATTTTTGTTTAACAGTTTTGTTTTTTTCTTGGGTTTGCCTCAAGTCATTTCCAAGATGAATTTAATTTTTAAGAAAAATATAGGAAAGATAATGTCAAAGACAGAATTATAATAACTTCTTTTAATATCTATTTTATTTCATTTTTAGCACTAAGGATTGAGCCCAGGGCCTCATGCATGCTAGGCAAGTGCTTTACCACTGAGCTATGTCCCCAACCTTATTTTAATTATCTTTACCGGCTTTATTTTCTGTTCTGGGATTGGGCAGCACCTCATTCCACAAAACGGAATAATTGTCCGGATGAGCTGAGCCCAGGAGTTGATCATATAGACAGAAAAGAGCTGAACAAAGCAGAAACAAAACAACAAGAGGATTGGTCATTTCAAAGTTACTTCCCTACAAGTCAGGGGCAGCAGGACAGGACAGTAGGAAAAAAATGATTGACCAGTTTAACATTGTTACTTTAGTAGTATCTCGAAAGGTACCTTAGGACCTTTATGGTGGAAAAGATTAAGGCAGAGAGTGCTTCATGGGGCTGAATGAAACGGGCCTGTTTGGGAAAAATGCTGTTTTCTCTTTCTCTCTCTCCTTCACCCCACCCCCACCAGATTTCTGGAAGGTCACACGTGCAGCTTGGTTTCAGCTCCGTGAACTTTCAGCTTGGAACTTTACCATGAGTGATGCTGTTTTGACTTCCAGCCAGATCTGGGGTCCTACAGGAGCTTACTCCACAAGCGTGGCTTCCTGTGATTTGTATTTAACACAGAGTCCTCTGGTTGGGTTGGGGGTCTATGTTTCCCTGAGACCCACCGTGATCTCGTGATACGAGGTTGTGCCAGGGGACCCTCTGTTCTTCCCTCTCCTCCTCACCACGTCTGTCTTTCCCAGAATTGCAATGGAGACCTATATTCGGCAGAGGCAGCTCATAATGTCACCCTTGATGACATCGCATGTGACTGGAGAGAACGAGCCACTCACTTCAGTCCTGAATAAAGTGATAGCGGCAAAGGAAGTGAATCACAAAGGACAAGGTACAGCACCCCGTTCTGGGCGGAGTGGGGACTTTGGCCAGGGTGGGAGAGGCTTTCAGAGCTGGGCCTTGGACTCCTGCCCTTTCACTATCTCTGATACAAAACAGCCTCTGCTGGGGACCACCCACCTCAGGCATGTAATACCCAAGAGCAGGAGCACGCACCCGTGTGAGTGAGATCACAGCTGAATTTGGAAATCCTGTGAAGCACATTTTTATCCCATGAGACTTTTCTTCCACCCTACGTTCCCAGTGTTGATGCTCTGTGAGTGCACCCAGAAAAAGAGAATCAGAAATAACTAGGTTTTGCCCCTGGATAAGTTTATTCCATGCCATCTTCTAAAACGGAAAGGAGAAGTACAAATCAATATGTATTCATGTAACATAATATAATAATATATCATTTTACATATCACCATCAAATATCATGAAGCTTTCTTGGGTACTTTTAGTACCTCCATGTCTTATTCTGTTGACAGAACTTTAATAAGTTAGAGAAGTTCTGCTTATGGAAACTCATTTTAAACTCATATTGAAAAGACCCCCGTTTCCCTGTCCAAGGAGAATCACACGAAACACTGGCTGCAATAAGCAAGAGGTGATTTATTGGGACACAGGCGCCTGCGGGTGCCCAGCAGAACCTCAGCCGGAGCTTTGGTGAGCTGGCACACCGGGCTTGGGGATACAGAGATTTTTATAGGGTAAAGGGGCAGTTTTCACGTGGGGGAAGCAATAGGTTTCTTAATAGTTAATTTTAAACCCAGCATATAGGCTACCTAAAGGGCAAAGTTGTTTTTCACTTTATGTTATGGAAAAAAAACATAAAAGCTACATGTTTGCACTCTGGTCCTCTTGTTCCTGCTTATTCAGGCATGCCTTGGGACCTAACTAATTATCTGAAAAACACCTCTGGTGCCTGCGTAGGTTTGTGACATGCCTCGGTGGTTTTGCAACTAGGCCTGAGGTTGTTGGGCTGGGGTCTTTCAATATAAGGAAAAAATACCTGAAATTTTAAAGTTAAGATTCCAAGATGGGGACCCTAATTGTGTAATAGTAAAGATTGAGTCACTTTTTTTTTAATCACCCTAGAATTGTCTTCTGAAATAGAAGCAGATATATTTAGTTTCTTATGTATTCACCATATTCTGAGTGGGAAAGATAGGTAAACTATAAATAAAAAATCTGAAAACAAATAGCTAAATGTATGTGGTATTTTGGAGCGCTTAATCTAAGGATTCTTACATTAAATAGATTGCTGTGTATGTATGATTTCCTTTTTCTTTGAAAACTAGAAGTACCATTTCCTTTTTTTGCTGGTGAAGAATAGAACAAGCACTTTTCAAATGTTTTCAGGTTCTGCACAAATATGTTTGCAGCTGCATAATATTCCAGTGCTTAAAAAAAAAAAAAGTTTCAGCAAATTTAAAGATCTTAATTGGCTTCATTTTCTCTTCTGGAATTGTGCAACACTTCATTCCGTAAGTGTTCTGGTGGTTTGAACAGGAGAGATTGGCATTACAGACAAAGTCTTAAGAAAACACAAAAACAAAGAGCAATCCGTCATTTCAAACTTACTTCCTTGTCAATAGGACAATAAATGACTTGCTCTCCTCAGGTTACTTCTGGTTACTTTTTGTGTAAAGATTAAAACACCGGGAGCTTCATTATCATGCTGTCTGAAACTGGCCTGTTGGGGAGATTCGAGGTTATCTCCACTCCTGATTTCCCGGATGGTCAGAGAGCACATGAGTTTCATTTTGAGGATGTGTACTTTCACATGGGTGATGCCATTGGTTTTTAGCATGGTGTGTTGGGGCCCTGTGCGGGAGCTCAGTCCAGAAGGATGGCCTCCTGTCGTTTTGATTTAACAAATTGAAGGAAATTAAATCCCCTAGGTAAACACCTAAGTGCTTTCTAATTTACCATAGTAAATTTAAATTCTTCTGCTAGGATGAGCTTTAGACTGAAGCTTTTTATGTATTTAGGACTGCCTCCCCAAGAAAATTCCCCAAAGTAGGATTTAGGGTCCAATGGGGAGACACACTTAACCAGAGACATAATGTAGCCAGATGGCCAGCCAGAGGTTTCCCCCAGGGGTCCTGCTTGCTCTCCAGGCTGGAGGGGGCCGGCCCCCTGCCATGCACTTGGCTGCGCTGTCCCAAAAATTGAGACCTAAAAATCGGCACCTACTTGAAAGGTGAAAAGTAGCCTCCCCTTGTTCTGTGGCCTGTTTACTTATTTATTTACTTTTGAGAGGGGGGGTCTCTCTAGGTTACCTGTCTCGGCCCCCTGAGTAGCTGGAATCACCTGCCTGGCCACTGCTCCCAGCTGCCTTGCTCTTTAGTTGGGGCTCGAGGGCGAATCTCTACCCTTCATCCATATTTATGAGTTTTCTGAAGTTTCCCATCTCAATTTTATGAGATCCTTATATAATGAAAGTAATAAGCTTTGTCTTATTTGAGACACACTTTTGCAACTTCTAGTTTGCTAAATATTTATAAACTTCTCATTCTTCTCTCTGAATTGTCTGTTCATTTCCTGTTTACTTGTGTAGGGGACATTTTTTTTTTTTTCCTGCGAAGGGGATTGAACCCAAAGACGTTTAACCACTGAGCCACATCCCCAGCCCTCTTTTATTTTTTATTTTGAAGCAGGGTGTCACTAAGTTGCTTAGGCCATGCTAAATTGTTGAGGCTGGCTTTGAACTTGCAGTCCTCCTGCCTCAACCTCCGGAGTCACTGGAATTACCGGTGTGTGCCACCATGCCCAGCACTTGTGAGGATCTTTACTTTCTTATAATGACGATGAATTCAAATATCTTATCATTTTGTAGTATATTTCTTAGAGTTTTATGCTTATGAAAGCTTTTAGTTTGTATGTGGATAACTCTTTTGCTTTTGTAATTTGTGTCTCTTTTTTAACAGAGTTCATTCTCAGAGATGGCGTAACTACACATTTACTCTTTTAATTTCTTGACTTTTTTCCTATTTGCTTCTTTGTCATCTAAGGAACTTGTTTTGTATGAATGTCTGATGCAAGAAGTTAAATTGATTCTGCTATAAGTAGCAAGAAATTGATCCCAGCATATTTATGGAATTGCTGTGTGTCTGTCCGTGTGTGTCCCCTCCCCCCCTTTATCTGGAGAGTGGAGAGGCCTTTTGTCATGCACTAAACTGCCTTTTACTACAGTACTTAATCTGTTTCCAGCTTCATATAGTATTGTAGCTTTACAACATATTTTGGTATCAGCTTGGACTGCCTTTATTTCTTTTCTCCCACCCATGTAAGGATCTGTTCCTATTGCTATCAAATTCTCAAAGAAATCCTATTGTGATTTTGATGGGAGTGTCATTAAAATTGTAAATTAGCTGGGGGAGAATTTGCATCTTTACAATAAGGTCTCTGTTATTATTATGCAACTCTTGCTTTTCTCAACATTTCTGTGTGTGTGTGTGTGTGTGTGTGTGTGTGTGTTAGTTATATAGGTCATCCAGAAAACTGAAAGTCTATCTTTTCTTTTCTTAAAGGGCTTTGGGTGTCCTTGAAGCTATTGCCAGGTGACCTTTCTCAGGTTCAGAAGAATTTTTCACACTTGGTGGATAGATCAACCGCCATAGCCAGAAAAATGGGCTTTCCTGAGATAATCCTTCCCGGTAAGCACTGGGCTCCACCATCTATGTCCTCTTCACTGTGAGAACTTGCTCCAACAGGACACAGGAGGCCATTGGGGTCCACAAGACTCAGTTACTCGCCTGCAATGGCCCCAGGATGGTGGAGGTACACAGCTCCAGCACCCTGGAAAGCTACACCATAAGCAAGACCCAAAAAATGCTCTTACTGGAACTCAAAGCTCTCTCCCTCTGTTCTGCACAGACCCTGGCAGATGCTTCCCTAGCTAGACTTCAGACAGGAGTGGACACGGCCCAGGGCTCCCCCTGCAGGAGGCTAACTGGACATGTTGGCATGTTCCCCGGCGCTGGCTCCATTTCCTTAAGCCCCTACTGTGTTCTGGCTCTGCCCTTTTCTGTGGGGACAGGAGCATAGACATTCATCCTTGGCATCTTCACTGGTACCTTGAGCTCCTGTAGTCCAGGGCTGGTGCTCTTCTGCTGCGTTTCTCGGGGAGGGGGCCTCATCCATGCAGCCGCCCGGTTGAAAAGCTGAAATCCCCCTTTGCAACTCACAGAGTTAGTGAGGAAGACCTGCCATTTTTTCCTTGAAAGACCTCTAATCCATTCCTTCGTTCATTTCCGTCACCTCCACCAGGCTGGACCCGGGGTTTCTGCCCTGGACAGCTGTGTAACTTCCCTGAGCGGCTCTTCCTGCTGACTCTCCCCCTCCCCAACCTGTGGCATAGACGAGTGTTCACCTGAGCTCACCCCACTTCCTCTCACTCCTCCTTGCTGATAGCATTGCACAGACTTCCATTTATGTGCAAGATGAAGATGCAGATTCTTAATTTGTCCTGCTGGCCTGTGCGGGGAAGGGATTTGACTTTTGTCAGTCTCTGAAGCCTCGTCTCACCCCGTACCTCTCCCACCTCTGCCCTTTCCACCAACTCCTCTCTCAGCCCAAGATATCAACTTGAAGGAAAGACCCCCACAGCATCCAGACAAGGTCATTGCCCACATTTTTAACCTAACCATGCATTATTTTACCTTTGGGAGACCTGAGATGCATCATTGGGTAATTTCACTTTGTGCGGACATCATAAAGTGCATTTACACTGCCTAAAAGACTGTGACGTCACTAGACTATGTGATCTCGTGGGACCACTGTTATGCATGTGCTTCACTGTTATCGGAAATGATGTTCAGGTCCTGACCGTTTTTGACATATGACAAATGGAGTTGCTGCGTCAATTACGGCTCTTGGCACACACTGTCAGGTTCTCTGTTGGCAGAGTATGTCCATTAGGATGTCAGGTTGGAATGTTGGAGCAGTCCCCTTTTCTTCCCTCCCAGCCACTGTGGGCAGTATCATCTTTTTAACCCCCAAAGGGAAAATTGATAAAAATGACACCTGTTCCAAATATGCAGCCCAATTTTCTTTCTTGTCGTGCTATCAGGTTTTAGTTTTTTTTTTTTTTTTTTTTTTTAAACATTGGGGGCCGTTTGATGTCATGCAGATTTTGGAGTCATATTTTTTTAAATCCTGAGTCCTCTCATCTGGGAATTTGAAATGCCTTTCATGTATTCCAGGTGTCTGTGGGAGCCACACATGTATTAATTAATTAATTTTAAATTTGTCATTATTTATGTGAAAATATCACACTCTCCAAATAACGATATGAAAAAACCACCTTGTCACTGTATCCTAACAAAATATACATGTGCTCATTGTTAGTCAACAATTACCACCCAGTGGAGTGAGGAATCACTATTGGAAAGACATGTTGGTAGAGAGAGCAATAAGCTGAGAAACACGTGTGGAAGTCTGCTGAGAGCACCGTTGGTTGTAATCCAAGCATTTCTTTCGTATCTTATTCCATCCTCCGAACCTTTGAAATGACTTCTCTCAGCAACACTCACAGGGTGGGTTGTCCCCTTGCAGGAGATGTTCGGAATGACATCTATATCACCCTGATCCACGGGGAGTTTGACAAAGGGAAAAAGAAGACGCCTAAGAACGTGGAGGTGACCATGTCTGTGTTTGATGAGGAGGGCAACCTGTTGGAGGTAGGTGTCACGGAGTCCTCCCGCTTCACACCCAGCGCTGTACAGTGGCGGTGGACTTGCCCGCCTCATTGTAGTTATTCTCCACATCAGGGTGGATTGCATGTTTCCTAAGGGAAGGAAATAAAATCTGATTATCATTGACCGGTTTTACTAGTGAACCTGCTTAGACTCTTAATTTGATTTTTCTCCTATGCGAAGAAATAGCTCCAGCCACTGAGGGTTTTAGGAAGGAAACCGATGTCCAAGTGGTTCACCAAGCCAAGTCACTCTGTGTCAGAGGGACAGGCAGAATGCACTGGGCCATGGGGTGGGAGGTTTTTTTTAATTTTCCTATTATTGATTGAGCCCTTGTGCCGCCTGAGTTCATTCCAAGTACACACCTTCCCTTGTTGGTCATCTCATAGCTTTGCTGACCCACTGAGGCCAGGTTCTCCAGAACAAGGTGGTTCATTACTAGGAAGAGACACAGCCCTGAATTTGAGCGATCATGCTGAACCATTACACCAAGTCCCTAAAGCAGAATGCAGACCCCAGAGAGAGACCATTCTCCTCAGACGGCAGAGCGTCCACACGTGAGACCTGCATCCTCGTCCCTGTCACCAGGCCTCTGTTCCCTGAGAGAGGAGAGAGAGAGGAGAATGTGTGCCTCAGGAGGGAAGAGAGAACAGAAATCTCAGGACGGAGGAAGAGTCACACATTTGGTGTTTAGTCCTGAGCTACTTCCAGGTTTATATGTTAGACCTTCAGTGGAGTAGTAGAAATTCAGTCTGGCTCTGCTTATCAGCCCCCAGACGAGCTTACAGATGCCAGTTAAGGGCATATGCTGGGCATGAGGGCTCCTGCATGGTGTGTGGGAAGCTCTTTCCTAGACCATAGTATCCTCTCCTAATTTTTCCTTTCCATCCAAAGAAAGCCATTCATCCGGGTGCTGGCTATGAAGGCATTTCAGAATACAAATCAGTGGTCTATTACCAGGTCAAGCAGCCCTGTTGGTATGAGACTGTCAAGGTGAGCATCTGCCATTTGCAAGACTTTTTATCTGTTAAACCTCCCTTAGATTCCTGTCTGCTCTTTAACCTCCGAATCATTTCTAACCTTTCCTGAAGTTTTAGATAAGTTGCCTGTGGGGTGCAGTGAGAAATGAATTGGTAGTCCTAATTCTGACTCAGAACCTCTATCTTCAATAAAAATTCAGCCCTCTTAAATAACAGTCTCATTCATAAATATAGAGAAATTTGAATAGAGAAACTTGTGGTTGTCACGATGCAATCAGCTTGCCAAGATGGTCCAAAACTAAGCGGAAATTTTCACACTCTGCAAGCAGTTTCCTAACATGTTTTTCTTCTTGGCTTCTACCCAAGCTTTCTGGGCCTCTTTTCAATTTAAATATGGGTCTTACAAAATTCCAACGTGGTTTTCAAGTCAGGCATCTCCTGTGGGTCCCACAGAGGCTTCGGCAACTAAGCAAGCAGACTTTGTAAAGCCCTCTTCCTGATGAGGAGACTGAGACTCGAAGAAATTAAGTGACACCCAGGATCCTAGAGCTCCTTCTGTCAGAGCTAGCTCTGGAGCTGCCTCTTGAGATGTCGTGGGTCCTTTCCGATTGTCAGGGCCATATGAGCTCTTCATAGAAAACTAAAAAGAAAGTGGCACAAAACCCAGAAAGATTGCACTCGTATCTCAAGAGAGAAGCAACTAGTGTCAACTCTCATCTAGTTCATGTTGGAATAACATTGCTCCTAAAAGTTTTATGTTGTGCTTTTTTTTTGTACCAGGAATTGAACCCAGGAGCACTTAACCACTGAGCCACACCCCAGCCCCTTTTTTTGTATTTTATTTAGAGACAGGGTCTTGTTGAGTTGCTTAGGGCTTTGCTAAGTTGCTGAGGCTGGGTTTGAACTTGTGATCCTCCTGACTCAGCCTCCCAAGCTGCTGGGATTACTGGTGTGTGTCACCATGCCCATCTAGGTTGTGCCTTTTAAAGGTAGCTATCTCAGGCATTCTGAGTTCTCCAGAGACAATTTTTGGATGTTTATATAATGCTCCATTGTATGGTCATGCCAGAATTTATCAAACTATTCACCACGTATTCCTGCCCTTTCCACATGGCTTTTCTCCTGTCCCCTCTGTGTATAAAGAACAGAAACCTTCCTTGCCTCCATGCTTTATCTTTTCCTTCTGTTATGGTCCCTGATTACTACCATCTTAGTGGACACCTTGCAGTCAGAAAAGTCCTATCTAGACCTCAAAATACCACTTGGGAGTATTTGCTATTTCATATTGGAGTAAATGCTAGAAATCCTTCATAGCTCCATGCTCTGAATCTACGATCAACAGCAAGATGAACTTCTCCTAAGATTCTCGTGGTTTGACAATAGTTCGGTCTCCTGTGAATAAAACCTTGTAGCAAGTCTCACTCTAGGCATGCTTGCTGTTGCAAGATGGTGGCTGTGCTAGGTACCCCGATTTGATCATTCCACGAGGCCTATGTGAATCAAAACATCATGCTATACCCCACATATATGTTCATTATGTCAAATAAAAATAAATTCATTAAAATGGAGCCTCCTACTGGGCTGGGTTTGTAGCTCAGAGGGAGAGCGCTTGCCTACTGTGTGTGAGGCATTGGGTTTGATCCTCAGCACCACATAAAAAAATAAATATTAAAAAAAAAAATGGAGCCTCCTTCTGTAAAATGAGCCTCAGAGGCCAAGAGCTAGGCGTCTGTAAACCGTAAACTCCTTGCCGTCTTGCAGGTGTTCATCGCCATAGAGGAGGTGACACGCTGTCACATAAGATTCACCTTCCGACACAGGTCATCTCAGGAATGTAAGTATTAGGAGGGCTGAGACATATTTCCATTTAAAAAAAGAAAAAAAATGGACTCTTCCTTCACAGTGCTTTTGTGGATCAGGAGAATAAGCTACTTAGAAACTAGATCTTGGGCAACTTTATTTCAGAATTCATTGGTGCGAAGGAAGGGCTTCCAAAAATCTTTATTATCACCGTCTCTCAGAATCCCTCCCCGGCCTGTGTCATGGAAGATGCTAAGAGATGCCACGTGGCAAAAGGGTTCCACTGTGAGGCAGGTGTCGGAGATGCTGCACGTTATATTTCCCTCTGAGACCTTCTCAGTGGGGGATCTCCAAGCTCACCACCAACGAGGTCTCTGTGAGCAGGCATATGCGAAGCTCTATTTGCACACTGCCTTGCTGAGTGCCCACGGTCATCTGATGACACTTCCTGCTTTTATGCACATTAATACCACAGGGCATAAGGCACAGCAAGGCCAGGTCCTGGCTAGGATGGGACAGAGCTGCACTGGGGCCGAGGCATCCACTGCAGATGCACAGAGCCAGATCCCAAATGTGAGAACTGTTTTATTCCAGGTTGTGGAGGGGCCCTGAGAGGTGGCCTGTGGTGGGGGTTGGGGGTTTTGTTTTGGGGTGTGCTCATCATAGGTTTATCCATGACACCCAGCATTGGAATGGGCCGAAAACCATCAGCCGGTAGAGGGGTGGTGTAGTCATGCAGTGTGTCACTGCTCAGCCACCCCTGTCCCTGCAGACCCTAGAGCCGTGCCTCTGATGAGAGCAGGCCACAAGGTCCCAGCCACAGAGGTCAGGGCGGGTTAGCAGCGAGCCCAGAGGCTGGCCCAGTGCCCGGCCTCCTCAGGACGCTAGACCTTCCCCCCCAGATGCCACAGGACACACCTAGGCTGTGTGTTGGGGAGGGTGGACAGGCAGAGGCCTCAGGCAGCAGCATCCACCCTCACAGCCTCGGGTTCAGAACAGCAGAAGTGAGATGCTCGAGAAGGGTCTGAGCAGGGCAGGCGGGGGCTGGGGTTGGATTGGATTGGGGGCACCTCCCTCTGGCTGGGTATAGAGACGGTATTGGGCGGAGGAGGACTAGAGAGACAGACCCATTAGGAAGAGAGCCATTTAGGATGTGACCTTGATGTGGATCGGTAGCCACTTCCACGTTCTGATTTGGGTGACTCAGTGGATGCTGATCTCGTTTATTAGGGAATATAGGCAGAGCCCGTACTTGGGGGGTGCCAGGTGACTTCAGTTGGAGGTCTGGGAGACACACAGGGCTACCTCCTTGCTGACTGGTGTTGACCACAGTGGCTGAGCAGCACACCCCGGGGCAAGCGTGAAATTAACCAGCCCAGTTCTCACCGCTGGTGTCTTTCCCCACTGCTCAGACACGTATTTCTGTCTTTCCAGCCAGAGATAAATCAGAGCGCGCTTTTGGGGTGTCCTTTGTGAAACTGATGAACCCAGACGGCACCACCCTGCAGGACGGGAGGCACGACCTGGTGGTATACAAGGTACTGACGGAATAAGCTCCAGACGGCTGGATTGAAACTGGCCTTTTAGACCCCTTTCAGATTGATGTGTGCAAACATCAGCCACCTCTCCAGAGCCATGTGTGTTTGCCCCTTAAAACGTCTAGAAAGGCAGAGGGGCCCCTGATGGTCCCACCGTGTGGCTTCTCAAGCCTTTCTGGAGACAGTGAGTGGCACTGCTGTTGAGTCCTGGAAGAGTGTCTTACCCTCAGGCAGAGATCATGCCATGGCTCAAGGAGCCAAGGGGCCGGTTCCCTCCTCAGCATCATCTTGCACCGCACACAGACAGTGTGTTGTTGGCTCTGGTTGGAGTGTGAGCACGGTGGGATGTGGTTTCCATGTCACCATAAATGATTCCCTGCTGGCTGGGTCTTGCTTCCTTCCCTGAGAGCTTTGCTCCCGTTCTTCCCCTCTAATGCTGGTGAGCTCTCATATCTACTGGTCCCAGGATTTGGAGTAGACACTGGTCAATCTCACATATGCAACAACATCTGGGCGGTTGTACCGTTGACAACTCTTTTGAGTTGTATCTGATGAATATTTTCCATAACATTTTGCTCATTTGTAAATAGCTTAAAAGGCATAGCAAGCTCTCCATCAATCCATTAAAGTAAAATGTGACCACTTATAGATTCAAGAAAGTGGAGTGCAACCTTAATCTGCAATATATGTATTTATTTCTGGCAGAGACTAGGATATTCTGGTTTCTAGTTCACAACTTCCTCCATGGAAAGATATGACAGTGTCAGGGTGGAGGGGATCGGGAGTATGATTTGGTAAAGCCTGCATCTCACACTGGAAGTACGCTGTGCTCCTGAACAACTTTTCTATTGCCTGTGAGAGACGTTACCTGTTTGGTGTTTCTAACCTGCTCTCTTTTCAGGGGGACAACAAGAAAATGGAAGATGCTAAGTTCTACCTGACCCTGCCTGGGACCAAGGTAGAGATGGAGGAGAAAGAGCTCCAAGCATCCAAAAACCTGGCGGCCTTTACCGCAAGCAAGGAGAGCACAAAGGACAGTTTTCAGATCGCCACCCTGATTTGCTCCACAAAACTCACCCAGAACGGTAGGTGTGGTGACCACGTGGACACCGCCAAGCCCACCACCCGGTCCTCCTGGGCCTCCTGGCTAGACACCAGGTGCTGTACCACTTGGGGCCAGGTCTTCCAGGGAGGGATCTGGACAATTGGATTCCGCTCTCTGCTCTTCCAGTGCTGTTCTGGGGGGCGCTGATCAGATTGCAGAGCTTTCTGAGGTTTCGTGGTCCATCTTTAAAATAGAATGAAAGGCATTTCAGTTTTTTTGTTTTTTTTTTAATGTTGTAAAACCTATAAGTATGTTCGCAGAGGCTGTAAATCTGCAAGTCTTGTGTTTCCTGCCTTCCAGGCAGCGACTCTAATAATGTGTTGTAGGTAGTGTGTGCCCAGGAGATGTTCGATGAGGGAGGATGCTGGCAAGAGCTTCATCAGACTCGTGCCCAGGCAGCAATGGCAGAGAGCAGCGTTTCCTGTTAGAGTTCCTCTTTTCCTCATGTATTCGCCCCTTTCCTGTTTTTTCCAAGAAGTCAGGAATTTTCTGCAAAATCAGCTGATTGGTCTAAATGGGGCTTCATTTGGTCTCTCCTTCCAGTCTCTGATATCAGTTGTGGCTTTGTATATAATGTGGCTTTTGGTAGCCAATGACAGCTACTCATTTCACCTATGCCACATGAATGGCGTCCCACTGAACATAGTGAGTCAAGGACTGGCTGCCCAGGGGCCCTGCTTTAGAAATCCTATATCCCCTGTGCTGTGGAGAGGATTTGAGCAAAGGACCTGGCAGGAACTCTGCCTTACAGAAGTGCAAAGATAGACCAAACAGTTTAGATAATCTGGTACAAAGATCCAATCTTGGCTGGTCCTAGGAGGGTGGATATTGAGTTTGTTTTGATGAATCATGGCCGGCTGGAGGATAGGGATGGTATTTCAGCTTGGGCAAGTGGCTTCACAGAGTGAAGTTCAAGTCTCCATATGGAAAAGCAAAAACTCATCAAAAATTAAGCCAGAAAACATCCTGAAATTTATAGAAGACATGGCAGAATTATACCAGCCACATAACCCTCATTATAGAAATGATTAAAATAACAGCTGGTAGGGGTTCAAAGGCGCAGTATTTTTCTTAAAATATTTATTTTTTAGTTGTAGTTGGACACAGTGCCTTTATTTTATTTACTTATTTTTATGTGGTGCTGAGGATTGAACCCAGGGCCTTCCACATGCAAGCGCGCTACCGCTGAGCCACAACCCCAGCCCCAAAAGATGCAGTATTTACAGAAGATAAATTTGACTCCTTGCAAATGAACCTCTGTAACAATGAAAGCTGTGCACAAGAGTGACTTACATCTGAGGATGGTTCCCCCTATCCATAGCAGGGAAATCATGCAAACAACACAAGTGTCCAATAGTTGGGATCAGTTTAAATATTATAATGTAATTGATGAAATTTACACAGCTGCTAAATTTGGGTTTCAAAACATAGTTGAGGATGTGGCAGACTTTTTAACACTATGTCCATGATCCCAGTTCTGTTTAACTGTGTGAGAACACTTTAAGCCAGATCTCCTGGTTCACTTCCCTGCTCTGCCACTTACTGACTAGCTGTTATGTCTGGGGCAAGTGGCCTGATTTCCCCATGTTTAATAACGAGAGTGTTGACAGCACAGATTGAGTATCCCATACCCGGAGTACTTGGGGCCAGAAGTATTTTAAATTCCAATTGTTTCTGGATTTTGGAACATTTGCCTGTGCATAATCGGGAATCCTGGGGATAGGACTCCAGTCTAAACAGAAATTCACTTGCTTCATCGTTCCTTTGTCAGCCTTCATTATTGCCGTTGTGGTTACATGGACACAGGAGAAGAACAAAAGAAAAGAACTCCAAAAGTTTGGAGAATTCTTCATTTTTAACTTCTTTCTGGTATTTTCCAAATATTTAACTGCATAATGTCAGAATATTGTGGGTTTTTTTTTTTTTGCATGGTAATAAACTGTATAAATCACTAATGCACTTAACTATCAAGGAATGTTCAAGAGGGACAGGGCCAGTGTTTGTTGAGTTTCTAGTGGGTTGGATCAGCCTTTCCAGACTAGACCTCAGAAGGCAAAAGTAAAACAAACAAAAACTCCTACAAAAAACCAGGAAGGAGTGTGTGAAATTAACTTGTAATAAAATACAAAAGGATGAACATGTTGTTACAATGCTGTTGTCCCCAAGCCAGAAGCAAGGAAAGCTTATTGATGGGTAGCGTGCCTCAGTTTCAGTGCTGGGTTTGCTGGTATCTGCTTCACCCCATTTTCTTCACCCCATTGTTTGAAACCTGGGCTGCCTGGATATGGTAGCCATTAGCCACATGTCCCTTGCAAAATTTAAGTTAATTAAAATGAAAGAATGGAGAATGAGGAGGCCAGTGGATACAAAATTTCACTCAGGAGGAACAAGCTCAGGGGCTGTATTTTAGCTCATGGTGATGCTAGACAATGATGCCTGCTTCAGAATTGCTGGGAGTGGAGTTTCAGTGTTTCTATCACAAAAACAGTGTGAAGTCTCTGTGTGTCAGTGAACTTGACTTAGCCATTCCGCCGTCAATACACATATCCAAACATCAGGTTGAGCACCACAAATAGATAGAATTTTTATCAATTTAAAAAATTTCTAATTTAAATAACAATCAGTTAAATTAAATTATGATTTAATCCCTTAGTTGCATTGGTCACATCTCAAGTGCAGCTGGTGACTTGCAGAGGGGACAGCACAGATGAACATTTCCAGCATTGAGGAATGCTCCCTTGGACCACACAGTTTGATTAACTTTTTCATCTCCAAAAATACTCACTTCCACAGGGGAAGAGAAACATCTTCCCCTTGGGTCTGAAAAGGGACGCTTCATCCTAGAGGGGAGTGAGGGAGAAGGGACCGAGTGAGAAAGATGGCCCCTCATTGTGAGCCTCAGAGAAGTCAGGGCAGGTGACTGACAGTTACGGATTGCTCCTGCGTTTGCTTTCTCCTGATTTGATGGAAATGATAAAGAACCAATGTAATTTATGCAGAGGAAGCAAGGGCTGAAAACATGCCCAGGCCGTCCACCGTGAGGGAGCTCGGTGAGCAACGTGGACAGCCGTTCTCCTCTCGCACAGAGAGCACGGGCTTTTCTCCTTAGCTGAGGATGTCTTTCGTGCAAGAGGTTCAAAGCTGCTGGCGCTGATCACAGACAGATCTTGTCCACTCTTACTGATTGATTGATGTGATTCCTTTTTACACAGCTAGAGCAGACGGAGGGGTATGGGCACACTTGGTGCTTGGTCCAGATGGAGGTGAAGGTAGACAGTGTCACCGAAAGGGGAGGAGGAGCTCTGGCCTTTGCAGTGTGAGGCCCCGCAGGTGACTCCCATGTATCCTATCCTGCACACCCTGGGACATGCAAGCATTGGTATTGCCATAATCATCTCCAGTTTGGGGCTGGGGATGTGGCTCAAGTGGTAGCGTGCTCGCCTGGCATGCTCGAGGCACTGGGTTCGATCCTCAGCACCACATAAAAATAAAATAAAGATGTGTGTCCACCTAAAACTAAAAAATAAACATTTAAAAAAAATAAAAATAATCATCCCCAGTTTATTGATCAGAAAATCAAAACTTAAAAAAAATTATGCATATATGGAGTATAGCTTCCCATTCTTGTGGTGGTACAGGAGGAGGAGTTTCACTGGTGCTGCGTTCATACACAAACCTAGGAAAGTTATGTCCAGTTCATTGAACTGTTTTTTTCTATTCCCATCTCCCGCCCTTCCCCTCATTCTCCTTTTTCTAATCCAGTGAACTTCTGTTCTCCCCACCGCACCCCCACCTTATTGTGTATTAGCATCACATACAGAGACAACATTTGACCTTTGTTTTTTTTAGGACTGGCTTATTTCAGTTAGCGTCATGGTCTCCAGTTTCATTCATTTATTTGCAAAAGCCATCATCATTTCATTTATCTTAGTGACTGAGTAATATACCACAGTTTCTTTATCCATTCATCTGTTGATGGGCGCCTAGGTTGGTTCCATAGCTTAGCTATTGTGAATTTTTTTTTTTCTTTTTTTTTTTTATTGTTGGTCGTTCAAAACATTACATAGTTCCTCATACATCATATTTCACAGTTTGATTCAAATGAGTTATGAACTCCCAATTTTATCCCGTATACAGATTGCTGTATCACATCAGTTACCCTTCCATTGATTGACATATTGCCTTTCTAGTGTCTGATGTATTCTGCTGTCTGTATTATTCACTACTATCCCCCCTCCCCTCCCCTCCCCTCCCCTTTTCTCTCTCTACCCCTTCTACTGTAAATCACTTCTTCCATTTGAATTATCTTGTCTTACCCCTCCTTTCCTCTTATATGTCATTTTGTATAACCCTGAGGATCGCCTTCCCTTTCCATGCGATTCCCTTTCTCGTTTCCTTTCCCTCCCACCTCTCAACCCTGTTAATGAAAATCTTCGTCTCAAGCTCTTCATCCCTACCCTGTCCTTGTTTCCTCCCCTTATATCAGAGGAGTCATTTGGTATTTGTTTTTTAAAGATTGACTAGCTTCACTTAGCATAATCTGCTCTAATGCCATCCATTTCCCTCCAAATTCTATGATTTTGTCATTTTTAAATGCAGAGTAATACTCCATTGTGTATAAATGCCACATTTTTTTAATCCATTCATCTATTGAAGGGCATCTAGGCTGATTCCACAATCTTGCTATCGTGAATTGTGCTGCTATGAACATCGATGTAGCAGTGTCCCTGTAGCATGCTCTTATTAGGTCTTTAGGGAATAGACCGAGAAGGGGAATAGCTGGGTCAAATGGTGGTTCCATTCCCAGCTTTCCAAGAAATCTCCATACTGCTTTCCAAATTGGCTGCACCAATTTGCAGTCCCACCAGCAATGAACAAGAGTGCCCTTTTCCCCACATCCTCTCCAGCACTTATTGTTGTTTGACTTCCTAATGGCTGCCAATCTTACTGGAGTGAGATGGTATCTTAGGGTAGTTTTGATTTGCATTTCTCTGACTGCTAGCGATGGTGAGCATTTTTTCATGTACTTATTGATTGATTGTATGTCCTCTTCTGAGAAGTGTCTGTTCAGGTCCTTTGCCCATTTATTGATTGGGTTACTTGTTGTCTTATTGTCTAATTTTTTGAGTTCTTTATATATTCTGGTTATTAGGGCTCTATCTGAAGTGTGTGGAGTAAAGATTTGTTCCCAGGATGTAGGCTCCCTGTTTATCTCTCTTATTGTTTCTTTTGCTGAGAAAAAACTTTTTAGTTTGAGTAAGTCCCATTTGTTGATTCTATTTGTTAACTCTAGCGCTATGGGTGTCCTATTGAGGAATTTGGAGCCTGCTCCCACAGTATGTAGATCATAACCAACTTTTTCTTCTATCAGATGCCGTGTCTCTGATTTAATATCAAGCTCCTTGATCCATTTTGAGTTAACTTTTGTGCAAGGCGAGAGATAGGGATTCAGATTCATTTTGATGCAAATGGATTTCCAGTTTTCCCAGCACCATTTGTTGAAGATGCTATCCTTCCTCCATTGCATGCTTTTAGCCCCTTTATCAAATATAAGATAGTTGTAGTTTTGTGGATTGGTTACTGTGTCCTCTATTCTGTACCAAGCTATTGTGAATTGAGTTGCTATGAATATGGGTGTGGCCATGTTACTGTCGTATGCTGATAGAAAAATCAAATTTTGAAATGGGAAAAATATTTTTGCCTGAGTTTATAGGTGATGGGCTTAGACCTTTAAAACAGATTTTTATAGCTCCAAAGTTTATGTTTTCTCTTTGTATTCTTTTTTTTTTTTTTCTTTTTAAAATTATGAGGTCTCAGGCTGGGGCTGGAGCTCAGCAGGTTCCATTCTTAACATCACATAAAATAAATAAAGGACTATCGACAATTAAAAAAAATAAAAATAAAATTATGTGGTCTCTAATTCTCTCCCAAACTTATTACTACCCTGAATTTGGGGACTGTCATACCCTTGCTTTTCTTTATAATTTATTAAGTTTATATCATGAAAATTCATCTGGTTTAGTTTCACACATTTTTTTTTCAGTTCATGTAAATCTAATTGCTCTTACGACTCTGCTTGTTGGTTTATTTCTTTGAAGAATTCTGGGGAAGGAAGGATGGCAGAGTAGCAAGAATGTGGATTTTGGAATCATATAAACCTGATATTAAAATGCCATTTCTCCCACCCCCTTAGCATTGTGTGGCCTGAGGCAAGTAATTCAGTGTCATAAAGCCTCAGTTTTCTCATCTAAAAAATGGAAAAAAATGAAATCTCTACAGTGCAGTTGTGATGTTAAAGTGAGTTAGTGCCTATGTATAAATTCCTCCCTCTGAATCCTCCCAGACAAGGTAGTAATAAGGGAAAATTAGACAAAGACAGCAAATTACAGGTGGGATGTGCTTTTTAAGTTGACTTTTTATGACTGTGATGTTGTTATTTGAGGAGTGTGAGTTCCGGTCAGATGTCCTCTTGTGGTTTTTTTATATTAGCAGTTGTTTCTTTCCCATTGAAGGATGAAAGGATCACAAGATTTCCTCTGACTTAAAAGACAGAGCTGAATCAACATATCGGGCGTTTCTTGACTTAGCCATGATTAAGAGCAGCTATCTTTTCTAGAGAGCTCTGTAGCTGTGTCCTGAAATGGCCTGGGTTGCTCCTTCTAATGCTGATGTTTGTGATTCCTCTTCCCAGTTGACCTGTTAGGCCTGTTGAACTGGCGTTCCAACTCCCACAACATAAAGCACAACCTAAAGAAGTTGATGGAGGTGGATGGAGGAGAGATTGTTAAGGTAGGTTTCTGTCTTCAGCTGGAAACATAGCTGCTGTGTCATTAGTTCCTCATTTTAAACCCAGCCAGTCATTATAGATGTACAACTTGTTTTCTGCATTGCTAAGTAACTGTGCCAATTTTAAAGAAAAGGTGATTTTTAACCCCATTCCATTGAAACCTAATAGACCCCAAATTTCTGCAGTGTGGAGCTGAATGAAAGCACCCAGATAACCTCTGTTTCTCTCGTCTTCAGTTTTTGCAAGATACACTGGATGCACTTTTTAACATAATGATGGAAATGTCAGACAACGAAACATATGACTTCCTGGTGTTCGATGCCCTGGTAAGCAGTTCAACGTACCCACTAGTACTTATTCCTGGAATGGGGTAGTATTTCCCTATGAGAAGTAATTGCTATGAACATCCTCCTGCATAAACATGTTTATACATCTCTCTGATTATTTCTTTAGGCTGAATTTCCAGAAGTAAAATTAGAAACAAGTAGCTTACATTCCAGGCTTTTATTTCTTTGTTTTCTAATAAATCTCACGTTTTGACCTGCCTTCGCTTTCTCACCAGGAAAAACGAAGGATTTAATTCAGTTAGAAATCAGGAAACATTTTAACTCACTTTGCCATCGTCGTCTGACAGTCTAAAACCAGGGGATGCCCTTAACAAGGAAGGCCATCACTGTGTGGCTGTGCATCCTGTATGTCCATGCCTGGGAGGCTGTCATTAGATACAGCACACAGCCCAGCAGACACCTGACTTTGTCATACAGGGTACTTAAATGCACAGCCTGTCCTAAGAACTGAAATCAGAACAGGGACAGGAGATAACCAGAATCTGGGAAGGACAGGGTGTCAGTGGAGGGGAAGAAGCAGACGTGTCCAAACCAAGCTTCGTTTCCTTGTTGCTGGGGGTAAAGTTCATGGTGGGGTTTTACCTGATGTTGCCACTGAGGAGGAAGGTCAGTTGCAGCTGTGGGTCATTTGACAGCTTGGAAAAATTCATCAGTTTAACAAATGATCAGTGCATCAAAGCTAAGGATGTAAGATAAAGAGAGGAGACGCGGTATCGCCAAGGCGAAGCTGGTCAGGGTCAGGTTTATGGGAAAGAGAAACTCTGGGTAGGGTTTCCATGGAACAAGCTCTAGAGATAAGCCCTGTGGGGTGGGCAGCTGGCTGTGGCATGGATGGAAGTCCCAAGTGCCTTTACTTTGAACACCTTTGTTCTGTGTGGGGGCAGTGTGGTTGGTTGTCACTGTGCACCTTATAGTCATCTACATAACATACCGTGGGCAAGTGAGGAGGCAGACCTCGGGTGGAGTTCAGATGATCGGGGACACTCACGCTGTACTCAGAAAGATGTTGGGGTATTTCATCAGCTGCCAACTTGGCTGAGTTTATAAAACCCCTTTCTGCATCCTCCTTCCTCGTCCCCTGACTGGTGTTACCTGTGTAAAGACTGCCCTCCCTTTGAGACAGCCCCTCCTGGGAACAGGGATGCCAGCTGGTTCTGGTGCAGTCATAGCACTTAGCACTGTGCCGATGTGTGATGGCCTCTCCGTGTTAAATAAATGTTAACCTCCCAGACTTGGCCTCAGCTCCGGGATTGGACAGCAGGAATGCTGCGGAAATGAGAAAGCAAAGGCACCAGGTGTTGCGTTCCAGCTTGTTGGTGGAAAGCCTGGGCTGCGCAGGGCTGCTAATGACCTTGTTCACCTTCGGCAGGTGTTTATTATTTCGCTGATAGGAGACATCAAGTTCCAGCATTTCAACCCTGTACTTGAGACCTACATATACAAGCACTTCAGTGCCACTTTGGCATACGTGTGAGTACGGCTGGAGGGAACCGCGTGGTGTTGGGCTGTTGGGTTTGTTCTCTGAAGGCTGGATTTTGGTGAAGCGAGAGGAACCTGCCTTTAGTAAATGTGTCTGTGAATGCAGAACTTGTCCCCAGGCCTCCTGGTGGAGAGCGGGGGCTGTTTAAGCATCACCCCTGGAAAAGGTGTCAGGCCCAAGCTTCCTTCTGGTTAAGGAAGAACGTCCATGGAGGAGTTGAAGGACAGGTGACCAGACTCAGCCCCAGAGGAGCTGACACAAGATCCACAAGAGGCACGAAGGGGTCCAGACAGGGATTTAAGCAGAAACAAGTCTGATAGAAGAGGAGATCCTTCTTCCTGTTGGGGTTGACTAAGGGAGCAGCTGACATTCACCCTGTGCTTCTCCCAGGAGTACTCAGCTCATGATGGCCTTGTATGTGGCCTGTCACCTGCTACTTCCTTGAGTTCTAGTTATTGTGCAAAGCAATGCGATGAATAGCAACAGGGTTGTAGCCAGATTGGTGAACAATATTTTGGACAGTGGCTCATGCCAGATCATGTCAGTTGCTACTGACTGATGTATCAGGTCAGATCTTCGAATCTGGTGTTTTCTAAGCCAAGCAAGCATGAAGGCAGAGAAACACAGGTTGAATGAAGGAAGTGTCCTATAACATAGTTACCAGTTAATGTGATGGTTATGAACCCCCCAGATTGGGGAGGTGTAGACACACGACAGTAGTGTTCTTTCACCCAGTGGTTTTGCCTTCCAAGTCCTCGTTATGAGTGAGGACTGCTATCAGTAGATCCTCATCACACTGAGCCACGTAAGACCTTCCAGGTAGTCGTAATCTGGGCTTATTTGCAATACTTGATTGATTCTGTGTGCTTCCCTTGGGTTTTGTGCTAGTTCTAGGAAATGTCAGATATTCCCAGAAGGAAGGCCCAAAATATCAGCCTCCTAAAAAGCCTGAGTTAGCCCAGGATCAAGACCTTTTATAGTCCAAAGACTCCAGAAGAATAGGAAGAGCAATTTAAAATCCCAGATGAGTTTTGTGATGGATGAGGAGTCAGATTGAACTCCACTCCCCAGGCACAGAAGTTTCCGTCTGGCACCGTATTTATGGCTCTCCAAGGATTGGGACAGAGATTAAAATAGCGCCTTAATTTGAAGCCTTTCTACTTTCTCATTTCTAGATTTTCTTTTTTAATCCCACAAAAGGGAAGAAATCTTCCAGTATCTCTAAGCCAGAGGGAAGATCCAAACTTCTGCAGCAGATGAGGAAACTAAATTGCAAAGGTGTTAGTTTGCCTGTCCAGGGCATCCTCCAGAGGACATGGCGGGAGTGACAGTTTAACTTGGAAGGAGTCACTGCTTCCCACTATGCCACCTCCCCTTGCCAGCCTCCGAGCACCCTGTTGCCAGCCAACTTCATTTTTCTTTCCTGTTCTTTTCAGGAAACTCTCCAAGGTCCTGAACTTCTATGTGGCTAATGCCGACGACTCCAGCAAGACGGAGCTGCTGTTCGCTGCTCTGAAAGCCTTGAAGTACTTGTTCAGGTTCATCATCCAGTCTCGAGTGCTCTACTTGAGGTAATGGTCACCTCTCTCTCCACGTTGGTCCCCTTACTGCTACACTCGCCTCCGGCTCTGTGACCCTTCAGATCACCAAACTGCCAAATTTCCAAACTTCAGAGCTGCAGGTGGCGGTGGATCGTGAGACCATTGGAGAAGGTCCATGTGAATTCCCTTTGCATCAGCACAACCCTGAGGTAGTAGTGGCAGCAGCCCTCGGGGAGGCAGTGGCTGAGTGCGCCCCTTGCCGGAAGCCTTTCCTGGGGATGGTGTCTCTAAGGAGGCAGGTTCCTGGGGCAAGGAAGCTTGGGTTTTATTCCAGGGGTGGTGGGAGGCATTGGGGAACTTCAGTTAGAGAAGTAATAGAATCCTGCTTATGTTTCAAATGATCATCTCTTCTGCTCTGTGGAAACGGATTATGGAAGGCTGAGAGCGAGAGTGAGCGAGCACCTTTGCAGTGCAGGTGTGAGACGCTGCGTCTCTACCCTAGCTGCAGGCTGAGGGGGTGGACTGGTGTGGGCGGAGTCTCGACTTGCTGGTGGATTTGATGGGACAGTGAGAGGGAGGGAAGGACCCCAGATAACCTCAAGGTTTGGGTGGGCAGTGGTGCTATTTGCTGATACTTGGAATGCTGAGAGCCCAGCGGGAAGATCCGGAGAGTTCTGTTTTGAGATACTCTGGGGACTAACTTGCAAATAAAGTTCTTTTCTAGTTCTGCCAAGTGGGTGAATGGAGAATTACCAACTACCCTCTGATTGGATCATTTTCTCAGGGGAGGTCATACTCCTTGGAGACCCTATAAGTCTCCCTTATCCAAAATGGTTGGGATCAGAAGTGTTTCAGATTTCAGATTTTTTAGGATTTTAGAATTTTTGCATATGCATAACTGAGCTATCTTGGGAATAAGATCCAAGTGTAAACATGAAATTCATCTACATCTCATAGCCCTGATACACACAGCCTGAGGGTGATTCCATAGAGTATTTTTAGTGCACCTGCATTTTGACTGCAGCCCATCACGTGAGGTGAGGTGTGAGAATCTGTCTAATGACATCCTGTTGGCGCTCAAAAGGTTTTGGATTTTGAATCTTCAGATTGGGGTGCTCAGTATGTAGGGGTGCATGAAGGAGACTAGTTTAAATATATTCGTGTGTGCATGCATGTGTCGAAGCATGTGCTTAAAATTCAGAACCCACCATTCCTACTCCGGAGTAGTCAGTCGTTGGTGAGGTTGCCACCCAGCGTAGAAGCACATGCACCACCGTTTGGGACTTTAGTGTTTTCAGGACGATTGGTCAAAGACCTCTCCATTTCTACTCAGGAGAAAGAGCCAACTCTTGAGTTGATGGACAGATCTGGTAAAGACAGGAGGATACTTTCCTCAAAGCGAGGGTGTGTCCGTGAGGTTGGAGGCCCTCGTGGTAGAGCAGGTCAGCATCGGTGTGGGCAGTGTGGTGGACCGAGTGGACCTAACTGGTTTTGTAGGCCTGCTGGGCTCAGACCTGTCTGGCTTGAGGAGCTTCTTAATCCAGTTGGTTTTTGAGACCACACATCCATTGTCTGAAACCTCAGCTTTTAGGGTCAAGGCGTGGTAAGGTGAGACAGGGTAATGAGGGGAGACGTGCAGAGGAAGGAGGAGGAGAGAACGTGGCCGGCAAGGGAACTTTGCTTGGGGTCCCCTGCCTGCTGGACATGGTACGAATGAGCTGAGGAGACAGGAATGCAGGGCTCACCTGCTACATCAGGCACAGTGACTTCCTGCTGTCCCTTCGCCTAGGAAATGCCCACAAACCACCAGCATGGACTCTGTCCCCAAGCTTGGGGCCCTCCAGACAGCATCCTGGGATCTTTACCCACTGGCGAATCCTCGCTGACCAACTAGAAAGCCTTGTGTCAGGGCTTTATTTAAAACTTACTACCCTGCCCTTGTTCAGGTGGTACTGTCTTTCCAGTCCGAAGAGGGCTTACTCCTGGTCCCTTGGAAACCATCTTAGGGTGACTCATAAGAAGTCTTTCTGCATAATTTGGGGTGATGACCATGGAGGCGCTGACCTCCACTTGGTTTTTGAGGCCATGCATCTATTTTAAAATTTCTCTTAAAGATGGAAAAATCTGACTGCTTGTCTCTTTTTTCCCGTTTAGATTTTATGGTCAGAGCGAAGATGGAGATGAATTTAATAACTCAATCCGACAGTTGTTTCTCTCTTTCAATATGCTCATGGACAGGCCTCTGGAGGAAGCTGTCAAGATCAAGGTCAGTATGGTGTCTACATAGGTAACCCTCCAGGCCATCAGCGTAGAGGGTCAGGACAGCATGGAACCGACCCTGGTGGGAGAGGAAGGAAATCAGTCTTGGGTTAGTAGTAGTTAAAGTAAAGGAAAACCTGCCCATTTCAACTTCAGTTACTTTTATATTTTCAAATGTCAGTTTGCCAAAGACAAGCTGCCTGCTTAGACAATCCCTTGACTGGCAGTCACAACCTCTGTTTGACCCTGATTTCAGCACACAGATCCTAATGCTGTTACAGGTGACAGTTTTCTATCCTTAGCTGCCCCATTGCTCCCCAAAGTGCAAAGTCACCATTATCTTCATCAGCAACAGGTTGTTTTTTTTTTTTAAATTTAATGTCAAATACATAATCCTTGAAGATTCCAATTTGAACTTTATTATTCATTCCTTATTCTTGATGGTAACTTTGTGCTGGAGACTTCAAGAATTTAACTACTTTCTTTGGTAGAAAAATGAATCCCAAATGGACGGTGCCCACTGGTTGTGAAGACAAGGGCGCTACCTCCTGCATTTCCAGGAGAAAGACTTGCGGAGGTCACGATGAGCTCCATCAGCTTTCCCCTCCTGGCAAGGGCATCTGTGTCCAGTGCCTATCCGAAATCCAAGTGCAGCCCTTTCTTCCTGGGATCAAACCATAAATTCTGGGCTGGGGATGCAGCCTGGTGGTTGAAAGCCTGCCTAATACGCACAAGAGCCTGGGGTTCAGTCCCCAGCAACGGCGGTGGGCAGGGGGCAGTGAATTCTGTATTGGTCTTACTTGGCCACTGAATTTGCCCTTGGTGTTTTCTTACAGGGGGCAGCTTTGAAGTACCTCCCTAGCATAATCAACGATGTCAAACTTGTGTTCGATCCCATTGAGCTCAGGTAAATAACAAAAAGCCATGAGTTTCTTGTCTGTGACAGAGAAGCAGCCCCCTGCTTGGCCGGGGCCTGAACTCCTGCACCTACTTTTCTTTTTCTCACAAGTATTAACAGAGCACCTTTCTCACTCATTTCTGTGGAAGATGTGAAAGAACACACCAAGCCTGCTCCAGAGAGAGGTTTGCACTCTCTTTGGAGAAGCAAGACATGCAGACATGGAATTAACTCTAAGAGAAAGTACATAATAAGGTGCTTCCAGCCCTGTAACTAGCAACCCAGGAGTGCAGAGTCGTGTTGCAGAAGAGATTGGAGGGGCGTTAGCCAGAAAAGGTGTTTTGCAAAAGCTGAGCGTGGAGGCAGGCCTGGAAGCTGCTGGTAGAAGTAGAGGTGCTTGGGTGCTGTGGGCAGAGTCAGCTCCAAAGCAGGGCTCTCTAGGGAGCGGGATGCAGGCCCTGGAGACAGCCCTGGGTCTCTAGGGGGGGTTTCCAGTGCAATTCTCCAGCCCATCTCTTGGAGTAGAGGAGATGTTTGTGATGCTGCCTGTCACTTGGCAGAGCGAGAACTGATGCTGTGGCTTCTCTTGCAGCGTGCTCTTCTGCAAGTTCATTCAGAGCATCCCTGACAACCAGCTGGTTCGGCAGAAGCTCACCTGCATGACCAAGATGGTGGAGAGTGGTCTCTTCCAGCAGTCCGGTGGGTCTCCACCCAGCCCGCCCCCTCCTGAGGACCAGTCTCACACCTGCCGCAGTCACACTTACCTTTTTTTTTTTTATGTCAGTAATGTCCCTGGCAGTTTGTGGTTCTTAAGTGTATCTCTGGGAGGCCAGTTTTAAGAAGCTGAAGTTAGTTTGGTATTCCTAGCCGTTACTAAAAGAGCCCAGTTGTGTCTAATCTTTAATTAGAGCAAATCAGCAAAGGATGTGTTCATTAGAAACCTTTGTCCTCAAAAGAGGAAACCCAGAAAATGACAGGTAAGCAGGAAAGGCGAGGGTTCCTGTAAAGGAATTCATTCTTGACCTGTACGTGGTACATCAAGGCACAAGCCAGGGGCAGGGCAGGCAGCAGGTGGCTCTGGGCCAGATCCCACTAGTCCTGGCTCAGGAGAGGGATGGTGTGGTTCTCTTCTCAGTGGGGTTCAGTGATGTCGTGTTAGTGTTCGTAGCTGGGACTTGACTATGGTGGAAGCATTTCCACCCCAGAGATTGGCCAATGGGGCTTTTTTTTTTTTTTTTAAGATGGGGAAGCTGGATGACTGGCATCCCACTGGGAATGGGCACAGAGGGGAGACACTCCTTTCACTGATACAGTGCTTCTCCTAAGTACAGTGGAGTAGGTAGCCAGCTCATGTGACTCTGTGCTCGTATCCCAGGCTGATAGGAGGAGGGGACCCGGGACCTGTCCTTCCTTATAAACCCAGGACTCGCTGGAGTGGGCAGCTGTGGGGACTTCTTTTGAAGCTGCCACAAGATCAGGGAGTCCCCTCATGTTAGGTATGTCTACTGCCTGTCCAGCAGCCTCCTCAGACATCAGGAAAGTTGAGTGGAGTGTTGGTAGGAGAATCCTCTGGGCTTGTCCCCGGCTGGTTATGGACCTCGGCATAAACGAGGGACTTTCTCTCCGTCTCAGCTTCTGTTTCAGTGGAAGGAACGGCTCGAATTGGATGACATCAGTAGCCTCTTTTGGCTCTGATATTTTCCGACCCCATTATTTTGTGCTTGGAAATTTCAAATGTTTTTAGGACATGATTGGAGGCAGAGCTGATGTCTTCAGAAATCTTGTGAATGTTCTCGAGTAAAAACCGAAGTATCACTAAGCTTCCTGATGGACTGTCACAAGCTCTGCTTCTAAGGATGCTGAAAAGATAACTGAGACAATAAAGGCGGGTGTTTGAGTGCAAGAGGAAGCCGGTCACTAGACAGTCACTAGAAGGACGTAGGCTCACAGCTAACAGTCACTGCTGTAGTGTCATAATCATGTGTTATCATAATGTGTTATCATAATATTGTCTTCCCTCGAGGGTCATTATGAAGACCCTAGAGAGAAGACAGTAAGTAATATCCTACTTTCGATAAGCCATATGCCTGCAAAGACATGAGTGGAATGTTCTAGAAATGTAGTAGGAAAGCTCAGTGTTTAGGAATTTTATAGTCGATTTTTAAAAGGCTGTCTGACTTGCTTAGTTTTTATTGGTTCCATACGACTTAGCTTTCATGTGTCAAGCTGCCATTTAAAAAGCCAGAGGGCTGGGGCCGCAGCTCCGTGGTAGAGTGTGTGCTTAGTGTAGTTCAGTCGGCTCCACCAAGTAAAGTAACAGACGAGTGACAAGTAAGCCTGGAGAGATTGGTAAGTAATTTAGGCAGGTGCAAAATCCTCGCCTTTCCCTCTGACAGGGGTATTTCGTGGGTCTAGTCCTGGCACAAGGCTGAAGTTCCATGCCTAAAGTCTGTGCTCCTCAGTGCCCTGGAGGGACTCCATTCCTGCAGGCTGGTCCCAAGAGCTCTGGGGACAAGCAGAGAGATCTGCGGTGATGGCAGCTGAGAGGGGGCATTTCCTCGTGTGAGCTGCTATGTTTTCTCCCTCAGAGTGCAGAGACGTGCTACTGCCACTGCTGACGGACCAGCTCAGCGGCCAGCTAGATGACCACTCGAGCAAGCCTGACCATGAGGCCAGCTCGCAGCTTCTGAGCAGCATCCTGGAGGTGCTGGACAGGAAGGATGTGGTGAGTGCGGGCATCCCTAACATGATGGCACATGCCTCCGCTGGCCCTTTGCACCAGACAGTTCTGGTGGTTTAGAACTGGGCATTGGGCCCAGGGGTGCCCATTTTAGAGGTGCCTAGAGAAACCAGAGCTTTCTATACAAATCTAGGTCCAGGCGAGAAATGCCACTGGCTGGTCTCCAGCTTGCCCTGTCGGCCCACCCTGAGATCCCTGCAGGAGGGGTTAGGAAAACAACCGAGGCCCTCAGAGGGAGATGCACACTCAGGAGGGGGCCAGGATAGAACAAGCACAGCCCAGGATCCCAGCCCAGATCAGCTCCGGGGGCAGGGTGCTGGCTGGGCACAGTCCTCCAGCCAGTTCCGTGAGGCCCGCGTAGGCCTGTGGGCTGCGCCATGGCCAGGAGATGGGAAACCCAGGCAGGTTCAGCCTCACGGCCTGAGGGCTGGGGCTGGGGGTGGGGGAAAGATCACAGAAAAAACACGATTTCCACTGGGCTCCAGAGAGAGCCACGGTGTCAGAGAGAAGATAGAAACAGAAGTTCTCAGGAGCAGGGATTTCTACAATAGTGTAGGCATGAGATGGAGGACAGAGCTTCCTACAGAGAAATGAATTCTCAGCGGGTCTTGGCAGAAATTAACAGAGTTGTTGAGAGCTCCTGCAGGGATCTCAGGGTGGATGTGTTACTTAATTCAATTGCAGTGATCACAGTCTCCCAATGTATAGCTATATCAACTATATATATATATGAAGACATACAGTCACCTGTTCAGTATTTTTTGAAATAGTGAAATGTTAACAAGCAGGAAAATCCATAGTGGTGATTTAGTTATTTAAGCATTCAGCCGGAGTTTTCAAATATCTGTCAGGAAGGAAACATGGATAAGGTCCACAAGGTCAAGTTGAACACAGGTAGTTTGGAGCTGGGTGAGTGTCACATCAAACCAGAGATGAGGAATGAAGGAAAGAGGAGGATGCGTAGTTATCTGGCACGTCGTGTGCATGCACACAACCAATCCTGGGTAGCAACCTTATTATCCACCTTGTGCAGCTATGAAAACTAAAGCTAGGCCAAATCGAATAGTGGCTCCGTCGCACGGGACAGAATGTTGAATCCTTGTACTGGTCTTCTCAGTCTCCCAACAGCATTCCACAGACTGGGTGCCTTAAATGACAAAAGTGTATTTTCTCGAAGCTCTGGAGGCTGAAGGTCTGGGCCAGGGTGTGGGCACCGTGACGTTCTGAGAGGGGTGGCTGTCTTCTCCTTGCAAGCACATGTGGCTTTTCCTCAGTGGGTGCACACACACAGAAAGAGCTTGTGTGAGTGAGTGAGCGGGGTCATTAGGACCCCACCCTCCTGTCCTCCTGTGGCCTGAATTTCCTCCCAGAGAGCCCATCTCCAAGCACCATGGGATATTCAGGCTTCAAGAGGGACACAAAAATTCACCTCCTAACAGACCTCTTGCTTGCCTTTCTTTGGGTTTTTGCCCGATGCAGAAGGTGTTAAGAAGTCTGTACCTTTGCCTCTCCCTGCCCACCTGTGTCTGATTGTCCTGGGCAGTGCTCTGCTCAGCCTCAGAACCAGTACCTCGGGCTTCCTTGAATCGTTCTGCCACAGAGAGAGCTGTCAGAATGCACGGTAACCATCAGGGTTTTGAGGGGGAGCACCCGTCCCTGCGTGTCCACGCTCTTCTTTTAACTGATCATTTTCAGTTGATTTGCTCTTGTAAAGTCATGTATTGTTCTGTGACTCCATTTCCCCTTTTGGAGAAGAGATTGCTTTTTAGGGAAAAGAGGAGTCCTGTGACTGAGGTCCCCTTGAGAAGGCAAACCTGAGTCGGCAGAACTGGGGTCACACCTGTGTTTTACCCTCAGGGTCCCACGGCCATGCACATTCAGCTGATCATGGAGCGGCTGCTGCGGAGGATCAACAGGACCGTGATCGGGATGAGCCGACAGTCTCCCCACATCGTGAGTGTTTCTCCTGTGGACCACCCCACGGCCACTGCTGCTTCTCTGTGTCCTGCCTGCCTAGGGGACCAGTGGCTTCAGACAAAGTTCACCTGGCCCCGTGTGTCATGGCTGATTGGTTATAACTCTGAGCAGTGGTCACTTCTGACATGGATTTTCTATTCCTTGTTCAGTTGTTTTCCCTCCAGGGAACCCCAAGCAGCTTTTATTTCCAGTAAAAAGACGATGCTTTAAAAAAACTTGTGTTAAGTGTCCTTTTCAAAAGGCACTAGCCTCTTAGGTTCCATCTACTGGGCCCAAATGGATGTCAATAAAAAAAGCATAAATGAGACCAGAGATCATTATTGAAAGGCCCAGTCAGATCAGCATTAAAATAAAGCATCATCTTTTCACTCTATTAAAAGCTAGGGTTAGATTTTAATTAGAGGTCATAGGTAAAGAACTCTCTCAAATTGCTTTTGTAAGTAAAAAATATTCATTTATTAAGAATCTATAAGCCTCTGGGCATCGTGGCTTACGCTTATAATCTCAGAAGCTTCTGGGTCTGAGGCAGGAGGATCATAAGTTTGAGGCCAGCCTGGACAACAAGGCCCTATCATAAAAAATAAAAAGGGATAGGGATGTAGTTCAGTGGTAGATTGCCCCTGGGTTCAATCCCAGTGCCAAAAAAGAAAAAAAAAGAATCTATAAGCGGAGCATTCTTCTGGACACTGTGATGTATGTGTGAGCAACTTGTACCTAGAAGTAATGATTATGGCTAAATAAACCAACCACAGAGTGTCTCTTAGGAGGAGACAGGGCTTGGAGAAAGACACGGAGCACAACAAAGGAAGAGTGAGGAAGCAGGGATTCAAATAACATGACAAAGAACTGCTTCCCTGAGAAGGTAGAACTTCAGCCCAAAACTTTGAAGGTGGTGAAGGAGTAGCCAAAAGTGTCTCCCTGGGAAGGGCCTTCAAGAAGGGCCGAGCCAGGGCAGAATCCCTAAGACGTGCCTTGCAAGAGTCAAACGGGGGTGGAGAGGTGACCCAGGCAAGAAGAAAGAGCAGTGAGTGAGGCAATTAAAACTGAAGCTTCTCCAAAACACTGTGAAGGGATTCAGTCCTTGTAGGAAAGGATTGGTCTGTGGCTGGGCTAATCCTGGCTCTCTGGTCTGAGATCATGTGATCGCAGGGTTCCTATAGAAAGGAACAGGGAGACTGCAGATGTGCGCAGGTAAAACCAAGGCTCTCACCTCAGAGGTAAGAATAGGATTGTTGGCCAAGAAACTGTCATTTCCCAATAGAGGGAGTGAGGGCTTGGCACAGCGGTGACCCCTGTCACTCTGGGCTCTGAGGGGAGGATCACACGCTAGAGGCCAGCCACAGCAATTTAGCAAGACCCTGTCTCAAAATAAAATGGGCTGGAGATGGAGCTCAGCAGTAGAGTGCCCAGGATTTAATCCCCTGTGCTGGGTAGGAAAACAACAACAACAACACATACACACACACATTCCACACCACACAATGAGTGAAGAAATCTACAAGTCTGTGAGTTTCTCTTTACTTTGGGGCCCTAATGATGCAATTAATTACTTAATCAAAAACAAAATGCATGCTTAACTAATCTGTCTCTTCCTGTACTGTTAAAAGGTAAAAATAACACCCAGAGCTGGGCGTGGTGGTGCTGCCTATATTCCCAGCGGCTCTAGAGGCTAAGGCAGGAGGATTGAAAGTTCAAAGCCAGCCTCAGTAATTTAGTGAGACACAATCTTTAAAAGGGCTGGGGATGTGCCTCAGTGGTTAAGTCCCATGAGTTCAATCCCTGGTACCAAATAATATAAGAAGAAGAAGAAGAAGAAAACAAGTTGAATCATTTATGTGCTTAAAAGGAAGTTGAGCCGGGTAAGGTGGTGTACACCTGTAATCCCAGCAGCTTGGGAGGCTGAAGCAGGAGGATCATGAGTTCAAAGCCAGCCTCAACAATGGTAAGGCCCTAAGCAATTCAGTGAGACCCTGTTGCTAAATAAAATACAAAATAGGGCTGAGGATACATGGCTCAGTGGTTGAGTGCCCCGAGTTCAATCCCCAGTACAAAAATTGGGGTGAGTTTTGGTTTTGGGTTTTTAACCAGTTGCATAGACTCTACTGGTGGAGCATCCCAAATCCAAAAATCCAAATTCCAGTGGGATCCAAGATCTCAAATTCCTGGGAACATTTCAGATTTTCAAACGAGGAATGCTCAACCTGTCCCTCTCTCTTTCTTATTAGTCTTCCTGCATAATCAGATTTGTTTAACTGATCTAAGTATTTCCAACATTTCTCCATGGACTTCTGTGCTACAACCCAGTCCCGGCAAGAAACTGAAAGTCCCATAGGTATTTCAACTAGTCGTTGAGCTAGCCGAGATCTTGAATCGGTGTCCCTTGAGCTTCAGGATGCTACCGGCTGTAGGTGCTGGTGGGGGCCTGAGCCCTTCCATTTCTCCAGCTCTACCTGGAAGGAGGTAGCATGAAGGAGAAATCTCAAACCAAGAAGAAGCAGCATGTTTCCGGCTCAGTAGGGTCAGAGGTCCTGGGGCTGGGAAAACCAGAGTCCGGGTGGTCCTCATCTTGTTGGTTCATCTGGTGGTCTGAGGAGCCTGGGATTGTCCTTTCTTCTTCCTCCAGGGCAGCTTTGTGGCTTGCATGATTGCCATCCTGCGGCAGATGGACGACGCCCACTACAGCCACTACATCAGCACCTTCAAGACCAGGCAGGACATCACTGTAAGTTGTCCTCACCGCCTCCTGGCAACTCGAGACCTCTGAGATTTGGTATGATTAAATAAACAGATAAGTAACTGATACCGAGCATCACCAGACCAGGGTCCTCCTCCCTCCCGCCTCCAGGGCTCTGAAAAGCACCGTTGATTCTTGCTCTCTGTCCTTGGTGGAGTTGCAGAAGGGGGTGGGACATGCACCGAGCGTCCTCACAATCTGCCTGAGCCTCTTGGACTTACTTAGAGAGAGCCCTCGGGTTTGAATTCTGGCTACTCACCATGATTGTATAGTGGTCAACACCTGTGAAGAGTGGCTACTTATAATAACAATTTTAATATTTTGGGATATAAAATAAACCAACAAAAATATTTTAGTGTTTTTTTTTTTTTTTTTCAAATTTTCTTCAGAAAGCAGGTAGGACATTCTGAATTCATGGCCTGACTCCATGCTTCCGTAGGAAGAAGCCAGGCATCTCTCCTCTGGGTGAGATGATGGAGAACTCTTCCCCTGCCCCTCTCCCTCCCAGCGGCTAACTGCCACCCTCCTGGTGCCTTCTGGGTAATTCCCAAGGAACGCGTTGGCAGTGGGGTGCAGCTGGAGGTCTTGGGATTCTTGCCGTCTGAAGAGCTGAGCGTAGACCGTGTCGGATGCAGATAACTGGCATCTCCAGTTGATCCATTTTCCATTTTCATCACAAACCAAGAAATCATGTTTATTGAACCAAATAATAATAATAACAGAATGGTCAGTAAATGGGGAGAAGCATTGATCACGTTATGGTGAAAAAAAAAATGGTAAACTCATGAAAAATTCCAGAACTGAGGATGGATAGGCCTGACTCGTTATTGTACCAGAAGATCAAATCAAGTGCAGCAAGACGAGGCTGGGCTGTGCCCTAGCACCTGCCTAGCGTGTCTGAGGCTGTGGGTTCAACTTCCAGCAGAGCAAAAAAATAAAACAAAAACACAGCAAGTTCCTGCCAGAATCATTCCTGTTGGTGTGCCACTGACATCAAGAGCAGAGGAAACTAGCAGATTAACCAGTGTCTTAGAAAAATGTCTTCAGAAATAGCTGGGCATGGGGGTGCACGCCTGTCATCCTAAAGGTTGGGAGGCTAAGACAAGAGGATTGCAAATTCCAAGTCAGCCTCGGCAACTCAGTGAGACCCTGTCTCCACCTAAAGTACAGGAAAGGGCTGGGGATGGGGCTCAGTGGTCAAGTGCCTCTGGGTTCAGCCACCAGTGCCTCTCAAGCACCACATCCCTACTGCAGTGCAGTGTGCTTCAAAGGTGGGACCTGTGGGTTAGTGCCCGAGAATGCAAACTGGATTTTCATTTCAGGGATCCCAGTGCAGAAGGTCTAAATGGGTCCAATGGAAGTGCTTTCAAAACTTGATAGCTTTGCCTTTTAGTCTTGTTGCTTTTTTTTTTTTTTAATTCCTTTTTGCTCACAACTGCCTTTGGATGAGAAGAGCTCTGTGCTTTACTTAGTTATTAGTTCTTCCAGTTATCCTGAGCAACCGTTACCAGCTCCTTGTAGGAGCCATGAAGGACTTTTCTTCCAGGCTACACGTGAGAACCTCTGTGCAGCTGGAAGGCTCGCACTGCTGCTTGGTACAGTGCTTCTGATCTGTTCTAACCAGGGCAAGGAAGAATTGAACTCCCATCTGTCCAAAGTTCCCACTTCCTCACAGTTGTTGGTTCATTTTTAAGTAGGAGAGCTATTTCCAGCAGCACGTGCCAGATGAGGACTAAAGAGAAACAAGAGCTGGAAACGTGGGGTCCGCGAGCCCCGGGTCCCTGCAGCTCTCCTGCTTCCTGGTCCTCTGGTCTCGGGCAGGTCATTTAATGTGTCAGCCTCAGGCGCACCACTTGTAGAACGTGGACCACCTTTCTGTCCTTGTTTTCCTTATAGAATCACGCAGTGCAAAAATCGCCTCATATGGTAGCCTGCTCGGAGAACGTGTCATTGTCCCTCTGTCCTGTAGGACAGCGGTGACCTGGGACGAGGAAGGACTGGTGCTGATGAGGTTCTTCTGTCCACGCGCCGGAGGAGCGGCGGTGAAGGAGCCGTCCTCCCCAGCTGTCCCTCCTTCTTCTCCGCAGGACTTCCTCATGGAGACCTTTATCATGTTCAAGGATCTGATCGGGAAGAACGTCTATGCCAAAGACTGGGTGGTGATGAATATGACGCAGAGCAGGTGAGGACCTGGGGCCCACCCAGGCTCTGCCCCCTCTGCCGTGGGGGCTCCGGGAAGGGCTGGTCCGTCTCTGTGCTTGGTCCCATCTTCCTGCTCCTGTGACCCTGACGTCCGTGCCAGGAGCTCCACTTCACCTGGGCTGCAGGGTTGCCCCATTCAGGGTCTCTGCTGTCTTTGGTGGGGACCGGTCTCCTTGTCATTCTCCTAGCGATCCTTTGCCTCTGCTGCTCCCTCCATGTCAGTGTCCTCCCCACGACCTCTCAACCTCCCTCCATCCCCTAAGACCATTACCCCCAGCGCAGGCCTTTCTGGCCTGGATATTGTCTTCTCTTCCTTGGATGCTGGGAACCCCCTTTGAAGCCCTCTCATGGGATTTGTTTCATGTTCTCTGTTGGATCAGGGCTCACGTTAGATGTTTAAGATTCCTCCTTGGTGTTGTGACCCTTGGAAGACTGGAAACTGTGTATTTGACATAGCACCCAAGTGAGTGCCTTGCAGATGCTGGCCTACAACAGATACTGGTTGAATAGAAGTAGATGAAGGGGATATATATGTATATTATAGTAAAAGAACTTCAGATGTTTCTTAATGAGCTAATTAAGACAAATCACTTTATGATTATTATTATTAACCATATGTGGTCCTGATGTCTGATTAGGAAAAAAACCCTTCCCAACTCTGCAGAGTAGAGGGAAAGCAGCACCAGAAGCCCTAGACTCTAAAAGAGAAGCATTTCTGGGCATGGTAATGCACACCTGTAATTCTGGCAACTTGGGAGGCTGAGATAGGAGGATCACAAGTTGGAGGCCAACCTCAGCAGCTTAATGAGACCCTGCCTCAAAATAAAAAATAATGGGGATATGGCTCAGTGGTAAAATATCCCTGGGTTCAATCCCCGTATCATAAATAATAAAGACATAGAAGCATCACTGTGGAGTATGAATTGCCCACACAGGGGGCCCATGCCCGCTGTGTGTCACCTCAGCTAGCTGAGACTCGGCCAGTCAGTTGGGAAAACTGAACTTTACAGACTCTGCCCTTTTGTAGCCCCAGAGGACACTGGCAGATCAGATGGCCTTTTCTTGCCAGTCTGGGATGGTGTGGCTTTATTTTAACGTGGAGGGCAAAGTGTCCGAGGGTGGAGTCAACCTCCTAGTCTGGTGCTTTCTTCCCCAGGGTGTTCCTCCGCGCCATCAATCAGTTCACAGAAGTCCTCACCAGACTCTTCATGGATCAGGCCAGCTTTGAGCTTCAGGTGAGCGCCCGACCTGCTGGAAGTCCCTGGAAGTCTCAGCCACAGCAACAGAACTGTTGCGGCTAGGAAAGGGCCACCTCCGGTTCCCTCATCGTCACTGGGGAAGGGTTCTGTGGTTCTCTCTTTTCCTGAGGGGCACACTCCTGTCACATGGTCCTCCAGCTGCAATAAGATGGAGCTTTTTCTTTCTGGAAAAGCAACATACACAAAAAAGAAAGGTAAAGAAGTCATACTGAGAAAATGCAGCTACCCCAAAACAAGAAGGTTGGGCTGGGGCTGTAGCTCAGTGGCAGAGCACTTGCCTGGCATGTGTGAGGCGCTGGGTTCAATCCTCGGCATCACATATAAATAAATAAATAAAGTAAAGGTCCAAAGACAACTAAAAAATATTTTTAAAATAAATAAACAAACAAACAAATAAATAAGAAAGTAAAAAAATATATACGCAGTAATCTCCCTTTCCTGTGGGGGATATATTCTACAGCCACCAGGGGATGCCTGAAGCCACAGAGTCCCGAGTCCTATAGATAACCATGTGTATGATAAAATTTGATTTACAAAATAGGCACAGTAAGAGATCAACAAAGATAATAGTAAATGCAACAATTGTAATGAGATACTGTAATACAAATGTGGTTTTTCTTTCTTGAAAGAGTCGAGATAAATATTAATATTTTTGGACCTCGGTTAGTCGAGGGGAACTGAAACCTCAGAAAACAAAATCAGGGACAAGGGGACGACTGCAGGCTTGGCCTTCCCTGTTAACATCGTGGTGTGATCCTCTATGTACAGGCACAAATGTACAGAAGCATGTGGTTGCAAAAATGTGCTTAGACAACTCCACACCTCAAGTGGTTCTGTCCTAGGCAGCAGGTCAATGGGCACTATTCTGGTGTTGCTTTTTATGTATACGTGCGCTATTTGGAAAGTCCACAGTAGTTGTAAAGCCTTCTTTCCTTCTTCCAACCAACATCAAGAGTATTTACCTGTTCTCATCCCTGGCAAAGGCTTACCAAGTCCCAGCTCTTGTAGAGTCTGTGTTCCAGACTGTGTTCTGTTGGTGATGTGATTTTTCTGTGTCTTGTGCCTTTTTGTATCAGTAGCATTTTGAGCGTGGAAAGTCGTAAGGATACACACACAGGCATCTACATCTATATAAGTCGACACATATGTGCGTGTGTGTGTGTGTATATACGTATCGCCTTACGTTTATATTTACGCACATACACACCCACCAAAACAGACTCGCACTGTGCCGTGCTCTGGGACCTGTTAATTTGTTTTCTTTACTTCTTTACTTCATCATTTTTTGAATGATGTTAACTATTTTCGCAGTAGTTTTCACAGCTGAGTGCAGTCCACTACATGGCCGGTTAATGATTATTTAACCAAATTCTTGCTGAGAACACGTAGGTTGTTTCCATCTTCTGTTATGTTAAACAGCACTGTGGTGACCTTCCTTGTTTTAAATACTTTTAACTCTCCATAGTTCTTTGGTCAGGAAGAAGTCCTGAAAGTATTTGCGAGTTCAAATGTTTGGCACCATTTTAGGGCTTTTGATACGTGTTGCCAAACCCCCTACTATAAATAGGTGTACTTCTTGGCAGTACTTTTTCCCTATCCCAGGAGCAAAGAAGAACGTAAAAGTTTGAATTGGCAATGGTGGGGTGTGGGGGGGGGGAGGAGAGCTTAATATTAACTCTTAATACTTTTACGACGGAATCAAACCCAAGAGAGAACTAAAGTCCTGTGGATCTTACTTTTTCATGAGTCCCTGGTTAGTGACTTTCTGCCACGTGTCTATTTTAGTATGACCCACACTAAAGTTATTTTCTGTTTCTTTGTGCTCACATCATGTTGAACAGCTCTGGAACAATTACTTCCATTTGGCGGTAGCGTTTCTCACCCATGAGTCCCTTCAGCTGGAAACCTTCTCACAAGCCAAGCGCCACAAAATTGTAAAAAAGTAAGTGACCTTGCAAACTTGGCGATTTGGGGAAAGGCGATTCTTCTGTGCACATTCGGAGCTGTACTTTGGGTGCTGCAGGAATACAGTGTTCAGTGACGACCCGTAGTAGTCGCTAAGGGTAGTGATGGTGAGGTAGGTCTTAGTCACTTGATAACTCAGATTCCCTCGGGTCACTTTTTTTTTTCTCACATTCCCATCAATCATCTGCCTGGAAAGGTGCCCTGTGTCCTCCCGGGCCCCGGAACAGCTGCCATCTGCTGGCAGTTCATCTGAATTGCAGGTGCAGTGCCTCCTTCCACTTCACAAGGGAATCCCTTTGGCACAGTCAGTCACCTACTGTCACTTCGGCAGAGAAGCCAAGAAGCCAACAGCCTGAAATTCCAGATTTCTGGCTTGGAATTTAGAATGGACTCAGGTCCAGGAATGTGGGAGATTTAGGGACGGGTTTCACTGTCTTCATCTCTGGTCTGTTTCGAGTTAATTTAGATGCTGGAAAGGCAAAGCAGTGTATAAGAGTGACTTGAGAAATTTTTTATTTAAACTTGAAATTTTATATCCATTTCCCCTAGTTGGAGTATCCAGGGTTTTAGGCAAATTATTTAACATTTTTATATTTCTGTTTCCTTCCTAAAACAACTGAGGTTGGTAGTGACTGTGTTTTGGTGGTTGCTTTTGTTTTTGGTGGTACCGAGGATGGAACCCAAGGGCATTCTACCTCTGAGCCACATCCCCAGCCCTTTCTTTTTAAATTTTTGAAAATTTGAGACAGGCTCTCACTTGCTGAGATTGACCTCAAACTTGTGATCCTCCTGTCTCAGCTCCCAAGCTGCTGGGATTACAGACATGTGCCACCATATCCAACAGGACTGTGCTTTAATATACAAAAATAGAAGACGGACGTGGTGACTCATGCCTGTAATCACAGTGACTCAGGAGCTGAGGCGGGAGGATCACAACTTTAAGGCCAGCCTGGGCAACTTAGCAAGACACTGTCACAAATTAAAAAATAAAAATAGCTAAGGGTGCAACTTAGTGGTAGAACACCCCTGGGTTCCATCCCTAGTTCGTGCACACACATGTATACACACACACATACACACACATACACGTACACACACACACACACACACACACACACACACCAAAAAGAAAGAAGAAAGAAAACAATTACAGTATGACCTGTTCTGTAGATTTCCCCAAAGGGAAACACTTACTGCCTCCATCCCTTGGTCACTTGCTTTAGAATGTCTTAAGTAACAATGTAACTTCTTTAAGGGATGGATTTGGTTTGGGTTCAGTGACTGTAAGTGAAGTTACTTGATTGCAAGTCTGATAAGAAAAAAAAGGTTACTTAGGATTAATGATTCTGGTTCTGGTCAAAAAAAAAAGTATGACAGTGAATAGAAACCATGTAAAAACGTGTGTGTATAAGGGCAAAGAGAAAATTTGGGGAATAAAACCAGTTATATTAAAGTTATAGAAATGTGAGGATTTGTTTCAAGCTTTCTTAAAGTAGGATCAGCAGAAGTATTAAACAATAGGAATAGTGATACTTCTGTCTGTTAAATCCCAAATCTCGATGACATAGGCTCATCTAACTTTAATAATAAAATAAGGTCAAGCATTTTGTTAGATGGAATAGTTACGATTTTTTAAATGTGATTTAAAAAAAAAATAGTGGCTTCTTACTAGGATCAAAATGACCAAATTTATATCATGTACCAATGTGTGTTGCAGTGAGCTTCATTCCTATGTTCCATGACTACAATGCACCACTGAAAAAAGGAAGAAAATATGCTAGTTTATGAAGGCATTTACAATGAAAGAATTTGAATAAAAAATGTTGGGGCAATCGAAGTGTCACTAAAATAGTCTAGAGCAGCGACCACAGGATGGTTTGTGAGCCTGAGTGTTCCCAGGAGATATCACGACCTGCCCCATTTCCGAGTTCCAGCCCCCAGCCTCTGATGTGGTAGGTGGGGTGGGGCAGCCTCAGGCGTAAGAATTCTTCAAAGATGACCAGGAGCATGGGCTTGGCCTCCATCCAGGAATCACCTAATCACCCCAGAGTCACTGCCTAGACCAGTGTTTCCCCGCTCCTCCTCAGTGTCTGCTGGTGAGCTGTATGACTATCTGCACCATCTGTATGAAAGCAGTAAGCTCTGGGGTTTTTTCCCCCAAGGACAGGTTTTCCCCCTTCCTGGGCTCTATTGCCCTGAGAATGCCGCTTCCCAGGGTGAGAACTTTGAAGAGCATGCTAATACAGGTGTACATTGCCCCTCAGTATGAGTTGGCAAGCCCCTGTCACATGCCTGTGGAAGCCAGCCCTCAGTCCTCTTCCTCTTTATTAGTTTATGTTGAGTGTTTGTTATTCTTTCCCCTGAAATCAGTTTGTTCATCTCACTTTTTTTTTGTACCAGGGATTGAACCCAGAGGTGCTTAACCACTGAGCCACACACCCCACCCTTTTTTGTGTGGGAGGGTGGTACTGGGGATTGAACTCAGGGCACTCCACCACTGAGCCACCTCCCCAGCCCTTTTTTGTATTTTATTTAGAGACAGGGTCTCACTCAGCTGCTTAGCACCTTGCTTTTGCTGAGGCTGGCTTTGAACTCACAATCCTCCTGCCTCAGCCTCCTGAACCTCTGGCATTACAGGCGTGCACCCCTGCGCCCGGCTCATCTCACCTTCTTAGTTATTTTTCAGCACTTACATTTGGTTCCTTCTGGTCATCAGTCCTCTGCCCTCCATGGGGCTCACTTCTCTTTTGAGGCTGATTTTGATACTGCCCTCCTCTCTTACAGTGTCAATGTCTCATGTGTGACCCAAAGGAGCTCAGGCTGATTTTATTCCCCTCACCATTAAACACATAGTCCTCTGTGTCTGTGAGTTCTGCATCCCCCAACAAAGGGATCAAGAATATTTGTGGGGAAAATCACACCTATATTGAACATGTATTTCTTGTCTTCATTCCCCAAGCCATCCACTGTAACCAGTATTTGCACAGCATTTACCTGGTATGAGATCTTACTAGTAATATGGAGACACTTTGAAGTATGCAGGAGGATGTGTGTAGTTGTATGCAAATACTGTGCTCTTCTATATAAGGAGCCTGAGCACCTGCAGATTGGGGAGTCTGACGGGTCCTTGATCCAGTGCCCCCTAGAGACTCAGGAGTGACTTTCTTGCATGCAACCCGTTTCTCCTGCAACTCCTCCTCTCCATTTATGATCTTCTTCCTAGATATGGGGACATGAGAAAGGAAATCGGCTTTAGAATCCGGGACATGTGGTATAACCTGGGTGAGTGTCTGACCTTGAATGGGCCCCAGCACAGCTCCATTGTGATAAGCACCCAAGTGGATTAATTCAAATGGTCCTGAGATGTACCGTGTGCCTGGAGGTGAAAGCTCACCTGTGGCTTTTACACCCTCACCTCAGCTGGGACATGAACCCTCTGTTCCTATGGCATCCACAGTTTATCAGTATTTCATCCCTCACTTCTGCACCCAGGTGCCTTACCCACATGCACTCTTTCTTTTCTTATGGGCCCGATAGAGGAAGATTATAACATTTGACTTAATAGCAAAGTGATTGTTTCATATCCTCATTTACCTTCATTTCAGGTCCCCACAAAATCAAGTTCATCCCATCTATGGTGGGTCCCATTCTGGAAGTCACCCTGACCCCCGAAGTGGAGCTGCGAAAAGCCACCATCCCCATTTTCTTTGATATGATGCAGTGTGAGTTCAATTTCAGTGGAAATGGCAATTTCCATATGGTAAGGAGTGGTGGATGGCAATTTTACTAATGCACTAAAATCAGCTCTTACTTATTTTCTTTCTATATGGAAAAGCCATAGCCTGAGTAATAAAAATCAGCGTTGATCTAAAAATTCCTTTTACATTTCATTGTGTCAAGTGATTGGAGATGTAATCCAACATTCCAGCCCAGAGCCTAGAAGGGCTCTCTTGACTCCTGTCCTAGAGCAGCCGCCTCTCCTCCTGTCCTAGAGCGGCCTGCCTCTCCTCCTGTCCTAGAGTGGCCTGCCTCTCCTCCTGTCCTAGAGCAGCCGCCTCTCCTCCTGTCCAAGAGCAGCCGCCTCTCCTCCTGTCCTAGAGTGGCCTGCCTCTCCTCCTGTCCTAGAGCAGCCCCCTCTCCTCCTGTCCTAGAGCAGCCGCCTCTCCTCCTGTCCTAGAGCAGCCGCCTCTCCTCCTGTCCTAGAGCAGCCCCCTCTCCTCCTGTCCTAGAGCAGCCGCCTCTCCTCCTGTCCTAGAGCAGCCGCCTCTCCTCCTGTCCTAGAGCAGCCGCCTCTCCTCCTGTCCTAGAGCAGCCGCCTCTCCTCCTGTCCTAGAGCAGCCGCCTCTCCTCCTGTCCTAGAGCAGGTGCCTCTCCTCCTGTCCTAGAGCAGCCGCCTCTCCTCCTGTCCTAGAGCAGCCGCCTCTCCTCCTGTCCTAGAGCAGCCCCCTCTCCTCCTGTCCTAGAGCAGCCTGCCTCTCCTCCTGTCCTAGAGCAGCCGCCTCTCCTCCTGTCCTAGAGCAGCCGCCTCTCCTCCTGTCCTAGAGCAGGTGCCTCTCCTCCTGTCCTAGAGCAGGTGCCTCTCCTCCTGTCCTAGAGCAGCCCCCTCTCCTCCTGTCCTAGAGCAGCCGCCTCTCCTCCTGTCCTAGAGCAGCCGCCTCTCCTCCTGTCCTAGAGCAGCCGCCTCTCCTCCTGTCCTAGAGCGGCCTGCCTCTCCTCCTGTCCTAGAGCAGCCGCCTCTCCTCCTGTCCTAGAGCAGGTGCCTCTCCTCCTGTCCTAGAGCAGGTGCCTCTCCTCCTGTCCTAGAGTGGCCTGCCTCTCCTCCTGTCCTAGAGCAGCCCCCTCTCCTCCTGTCCTAGAGCAGCCGCCTCTCCTCCTGTCCTAGAGCAGCCACCTCTCCTCCTGTCCTAGAGCAGCCGCCTCTCCTCCTGTCCTAGAGCAGCCCCCTCTCCTCCTGTCCTAGAGCAGCCCCCTCTCCTCCTGTCCTAGAGCAGCCCCCTCTCCTCCTGTCCTAGAGCAGGTGCCTCTCCTCCTGTCCTAGAGCAGCCCCCTCTCCTCCTGTCCTAGAACAGGTGCCTCTCCTCCTGTCCTAGAGCAGCCCGCCTCTCCTCCTGTCCTAGAGCAGGTGCCTCTCCTCCTGTCCTAGAGCAGGTGCCTCTCCTCCTGTCCTAGAGCAGGTGCCTCTCCTCCTGTCCTAGAGCAGCCCCCTCTCCTCCTGTCCTAGAGCAGCCGCCTCTCCTCCTGTCCTAGAGCAGGTGCCTCTCCTCCTGTCCTAGAGCAGCCCCCTCTCCTCCTGTCCTAGAGCAGCCCCCTCTCCTCCTGTCCTAGAGCAGCCCCCTCTCCTCCTGTCCTAGAGCAGCCGCCTCTCCTCCTGTCCTAGAGCAGCCGCCTCTCCTCCTGTCCTAGAGCAGCCGCCTCTCCTCCTGTCCTAGAGCGGCCCCCTCTCCTCCTGTCCTAGAGCAGCCCCCTCTCCTCCTGTCCTAGAGCAGCCGCCTCTCCTCCTGTCCTAGAGCAGGTGCCTCTCCTCCTGTCCTAGAGCGGCCCCCTCTCCTCCTGTCCTAGAGCAGGTGCCTCTCCTCCTGTCCTAGAGCAGCCGCCTCTCCTCCTGTCCTAGAGCAGCCCGCCTCTCCTCCTGTCCTAGAGCAGGTGCCTCTCCTCCTGTCCAAGAGCAGCCGCCTCTCCTCCTGTCCTAGAGCAGGTGCCTCTCCTCCTGTCCTAGAGCAGCCCCCTCTCCTCCTGTCCTAGAGCAGGTGCCTCTCCTCCTGTCCTAGAGCAGCCCCCTCTCCTCCTGTCCTAGAGTGGCCTGCCTCTCCTCCTGTCCTAGAGCAGCCCCCTCTCCTCCTGTCCTAGAGCAGCCGCCTCTCCTCCTGTCCTAGAGCAGCTGCCTCTCCTCCTGTCCTAGAGCAGGTGCCTCTCCTCCTGTCCTAGAGCAGCCCCCTCTCCTCCTGTCCTAGAGCAGGTGCCTCTCCTCCTGTCCTAGAGCAGGTGCCTCTCCTCCTGTCCTAGAGCAGCCCCCTCTCCTCCTGTCCTAGAGCAGCCGCCTCTCCTCCTGTCCTAGAGCAGGTGCCTCTCCTCCTGTCCTAGAGCGGCCCCCTCTCCTCCTGTCCTAGAACAGGTGCCTCTCCTCCTGTCCTAGAGCAGCCCGCCTCTCCTCCTGTCCTAGAGCAGGTGCCTCTCCTCCTGTCCTAGAGCAGGTGCCTCTCCTCCTGTCCTAGAGCGGCCTGCCTCTCCTCCTGTCCTAGAGCAGGTGCCTCTCCTCCTGTCCTAGAGCAGCCCCCTCTCCTCCTGTCCTAGAGTGGCCTGCCTCTCCTCCTGTCCTAGAGCAGCCCCCTCTCCTCCTGTCCTAGAGCAGGTGCCTCTCCTCCTGTCCTAGAGCAGCTGCCTCTCCTCCTGTCCTAGAGCAGGTGCCTCTCCTCCTGTCCTAGAGCAGCCCCCTCTCCTCCTGTCCTAGAGCAGGTGCCTCTCCTCCTGTCCTAGAGCAGGTGCCTCTCCTCCTGTCCTAGAGCAGCCCCCTCTCCTCCTGTCCTAGAGCAGCCGCCTCTCCTCCTGTCCTAGAGCAGGTGCCTCTCCTCCTGTCCTAGAGCGGCCCCCTCTCCTCCTGTCCTAGAGCAGGTGCCTCTCCTCCTGTCCTAGAGCAGCCCGCCTCTCCTCCTGTCCTAGAGCAGGTGCCTCTCCTCCTGTCCTAGAGCAGCCCCCTCTCCTCCTGTCCTAGAGCAGGTGCCTCTCCTCCTGTCCTAGAGCAGCCCCCTCTCCTCCTGTCCTAGAGCAGGTGCCTCTCCTCCTGTCCTAGAGCAGCCCCCTCTCCTCCTGTCCTAGAGCAGGTGCCTCTCCTCCTGTCCTAGAGCAGCCCCCTCTCCTCCTGTCCTAGAGCAGGTGCCTCTCCTCCTGTCCTAGAGCAGGTGCCTCTCCTCCTGTCCTAGAGCAGCCCCCTCTCCTCCTGTCCTAAAGCACTCTGCCTCTGGGGAATGAAAAGTTGACTTCCTGCCTTTCAGACCTGTCTCTTGCAGTGTAACTGAGAATAATGCAGAGGACACAACCTGCCTGTCCTGCCTATCATGGGACAGCTGAGGGGAGAGGCAGGGGACCCAGCCCTGCTCTGTTGTCTGTGGCTGTGAGAACTTGAGATGGCTGGTGTATATAGTCTACACCTCAATTTCCTTTTCTACAGTGTATTAACTTGAAAAGGAGATTTTTGCATCTACAGAGCTCAGCAAAAGCAGTCCCATTAGCAAGATTCATAGCCCGGCCTGAAATCTCAGTGGCTTGGGAGGCTGAGGCAGGAGGATTGTGAGTTCAAAGCCAGCCTCATCAATGGTGAGGCTCTGAGCAACTCAGTGAGACCCTGTCTCTGAATAAAATACAAAATAGGGCTGGGGATGTGTCTCCGTGGTCAAGTGCCCCTGAGTTCAGTCCCCAGTACCAAAAACCAAATTAAAAAAAAAGATAAGAAACAAAAAAGAAAATTAGAATCATAATGCTTTTTTAGATGCATAGTTGTAACAGAAAATAGCATTTCAGATTTTGGAGTGGGGGGAGGGCAAGTGTAAAGCAATGGACAAAGTAGTATTGGACTTCCCTGGTGCAGTGTTCATGAAGGGCTGGAATGGGATCCTCTCCTGTCCACGTCGTAAGCAATCCACAGTTCAGTAAAAGGGTTGGGCCAGATCTAGGAAGATGAGCCAGGTATCTCACGAGGTCTCTCCGAAGGATGTAACCTTCTGCTGTGAATTCCAACTCTGCTTGCAGTTTGAGAATGAGTTGATCACCAAGCTGGATCAAGAGGTAGAAGGTGGCCGAGGAGATGAACAATACAAGGTTCTATTGGAGAAACTGTGAGTATCTCCGAGACGGGACCTCAGGTTGGTGGCACCATTTGACAGCGGGGAAGGGCAGGGTCTCTGCGGCATGCAGTGCAGGCAAGCAGTCTCAGAATCTCTGGGTCACACACTCCCCAGTGGTCCTTGGTGAGTTGACAGATTGGATGGCACCCACCGGTGACACTGTCCATCTCGTGTGAGTCAATGCCTGTGTTGTCCTGACCAGCCTCGAGCTGGAGAACAGAGCAGATCGGAGAGAGGAGGAGATGCACGTAGCTGTGGCTCTTTGCCAGAGTTTGTATTTCTGAACCTCAGCAGAAATGTTAGCACCTCTAATTATGGCTTTAAAACAACCAGTTAAAGGAAAAACATTTCAAGGTCCACTTGATACCTCATGCCCCACAAGTGACCTTTAGGAACAAAGCAGTTGCCTCGCCTGGTGCCCCATACCTGTAATCCCAGTGACTTGAGAGGCTGAGGCAGGAGGATTGAAATTCAAGGCCAGCCTCAGCAACTAGGCGAGGCCCTTAGTAACTTACCAAGACCCTGTCTCAAAAAAAGAAAAAAAAAAAAACTGAGGATGTGGCTCAGTAGTTAAGTGCCCCTGGAACATCCCCAAATGCTCAGTTACCCCAGAACAAAGCAATTATAACTGCAGCCAGCAGGTCTTTCCACTGCCCCATCCCCTGTCTCACTCAGCACATCCATTCCTTCATCAGAATGCACCTCCACACTCATGTCACCTCTTGCTTTCTTTATTCTTTCTCCTTTATAAAGAATATTAAAAAGGCCGGGTGCAGAAACACATAGCTGAAATCCCAGCAGCCAGGGAGGCTGAGGCAGGAGGATCACAAGTTCAAGGCCAGCCTCAGCAACTTAGCTAGGCCCTAAGCCACTTAGGGAGACCCTGACTCTAAATAAAAAACAAGCCGGGCACTGTGGCACATGCCTGTAATCCCAGTGGCTGGGGATGTGGCTCAGAGGTTGAGTGCTCCTTGGGTTTAATTCTCAGTACCAGAAAATTAAAAAAAAAAAAAAAAAAAAAAAAGAAGAAGAAGAAGAAAAAGAGTGTATATGTGGTTAAAACCCCACCAAAGTGGGCATTAGAGAGAATGAGCCTCAAATCCTATTTTCACTACCTACTAGGAGTTCAACTTTGGGCCCAGTGATCAAAACAACCAACACCTCCTTTTTCTATGTCCAAAAACAGTATTTTTTTTAAGTATTGTTAGGATTAAATGAGACATAATTGAGACACTGCCCAGCATAGCATCTATTGTAGGTCAGACAGTGCCCAGCATAGCATCTATTATAGGTCAGGCTTTAAAGCGCTGGCTGCTTGCTCTGTTGTTATTACTTACAGATCCTCCCACCGTTCAGGGCTGGGCCACTGACTGGATTGGTCCTGTCCTCTGCACTTCCTAACACTGACCGGCAGTGCTGCCTCCTAGGTTCTCCTGTAGGCCCTTTGGGTTCTCCCTGGGTGATGGGAGTTTTGTGGATGAGGCTGAGCTTGGGGATGGGCTCTCCCAACTCTTTTCTTCTTTTTTTTAAAGATTCCCTAAGCAACCAACACACTGAATACTCAGAAGTACCATGGAATTGATAGACAGCCTAGATTTAAGGAACAAGAAGTCTTTCTTGGTTTATTCTTCATGGTGATAAGCCCTCTTGGTGATCTCTTTCCTGTTTCCATTAGCTCTCTCTGACCTTCAAGCCTCCTGACTTATGACTTAGGCAATTTTGATCTCATGAATTAAGTTGAGAAGTTATACATGCATAGAAACATACAGTAGTTCCACATGATAAACTAAAAAACTCATTAAGGAAAAAAAAATAACTCCTAACGCTGTCTTTTCATGTAAAGATTATATTTTGTTTTCTTTGTCCTCTCTGGGTAAGTAGCTCAGGGAAATATTACTTCCAATTCTGCAGTGCCCAGAATAATCCTAAAGTCTGAACTAATTCTTGGAACCCATTTTCTCTCCTTTTCTCCCTTTTTCCTAATTTTCTTTTCAATTTCTAATCTAAGAAGTGCCAGAACTTTGTTCTACCTGGGCCCAAAGGGAAAGGTTTAGACCCCAAGTTTTGCCCAGTCGGATTTACAGCTCTGCATTCCTGTCTGAAAGTAACGCTCCTGTTGGAAGTGCCGCGTGCTTGTTAGGATGAAGTGCGACACCTCCTCTGAGCTGGAGTCAATCCACGGCTTTCCAGGATGTCATGAGGTGCCAGGTGTTAGGAAGAAGGAAGACACAGGAAAGATGGTCTCAGACACCTTCATGAGTCACTAGACCCCATACAAGAGCCTTGTGGGCAAAGGTTCCGTTTCTGCAACATCAACGGAAAAAACCACAGACACAAACTGACCTTCAACGGAGGATATTGTGGGCTGGGTTCTAGGTGATGGGGGTAGCTGAACTAAGTCCTGAAGAAAATGTAGAGCCTGAGTAAACAGTCACAGCCCAAGCAAGGCCACCAAGACAGGATGGAGCTCCCCGGGGGGTGGGCGTCCCCTTCACCAGCATCCTGGGTCATCTGGCCTATTGCCACCTAGTGCTAGGACCGTGGTGAGGGTTCACAAATGACACTAGAGTGACAAGAGTGGAATGAGGGCATTTGTCTCTGACTCTACCCCTCTAGGCTCCTAGAACATTGCCGGAAACACAAATACCTCTCCAGCTCTGGCGAGGTCTTTGCCCTCCTGGTCAGCAGCCTCCTAGAGAACCTGCTGGACTACAGAACCATCGTCATGCACGACGAGAGCAAGGAGAACCGCATGAGCTGCACCGTCAACGTCCTGGTAGGCACCCGCCCCGGAGCAGGAGGCACCCTGGGCCGCCTGTAGGGTGCTGGTATCCTGCGAAGTCTGGTGGGTGTAGCCGGCTCGGGTTCGGACTCAGAGATACTGGCAGCCACAGACCTTGGGGGATGCGTTTGGAAAGAGGGGTGGGAAATGCAGCACGAGCACCCAGTTCTTCCCACAGACCCTCCTTGGCCTGGTTCCCTGAGTCCCTCACCTGTGCTGGCTTTACTGTTGGAATTATCTGACCCAGACTGAAACCGGGTGCCAGGAAGAGGGTTAGGGTTAGTAAGTGAAAACCTCAGGCGGCCGAGCTCTTGGCCTGGCCTTCGTCCCTGTCATCTGTACCTGGCAGCACAGTCCTCCGAGGTCAAGTTCACCTTGTGTTCCTGTGCTTACTCTAAACTAAGACCTGAGAAAGCAGATGATCAGGGTAGCCTCAGGGTGCGCTGCCATCTGGTCCCTGAGGCGCCTTCTCACGTTTCTCAGGAGCAGGATCCTCAAAAAGTGCCTTGGCTTTTGCTTTATAATGGGTCGCTTCGTGGTCTCGAGGGGGAGTTTGTGAAAGGGCACCGTGAGCTTTCTGGAAAGCGGGGACACTGTTGGAAAGCGGGGATCGTGCCCAGGCTTCGGGGCAGACTCCCCCCTTTCCCCGGCTCTTGACACTGCTGTGTGTCACCCTGTTTTTTTTTTTGTTTGTTTGTTTGCTTTGGTAGAATTTTTACAAAGAAAAGAAGAGAGAGGACATATACATAAGGTAAGCCTTCGCGATTGTGTCGGGGCCTTGTGATCGCGATTGTGTCGGGGCCTTGTGATCGTTCCTTCAATAAGCAAACGCTGGGCCAGCTGTCTTGCTACCTTTGCCCCCAGAAAATGAACTCTTTAAATAGAGTCACAAAAGATTACACAGGAAGGCGTGTACTAGTAGGGGCGTGTCAGGGTTCAGGCAGAGACTTCCAGCCATCGTAATCAGGCTCACAGGGGCTGGCGGGGATTCTAAGCCTGGGGTCCCTGAGCACCTGGACATAAAATCACCTTGTGCATAAACTGTATGCATTTCGGGGGGGTACCAGAGATTAAACCCGGGGGCGCCCAACTACTGAGTCACATCCTCAGCCCTTTTTTTAATATTTTACTTAGAGACAGGGTCTCACTGAGTTGCTGAGTGCCTTGCCAAGGTGCTGAGGCTGGCTTGGACTTGCAATCCTCCTGCCTCAGCCTCTTGAGCTGTGGGACTGTATGCATGTTCTTGAGGAGGGAGTTCAAAGCTTTCGCTGGCGTCCTGAAGTGGGGGACTAAGACCTTAAGAAAAATTTAAGCCCCATTGCCTTAAAGGAAGAGTGGAAGGTGGAAGAGATGGAGCAAGGCAGGGAGCAGCACAGTGAGCAGCAGGCTCTGCCTGAGAGAGGGGAAGTGTCTGTATAATGGGGGAGGGGGAGCAGGCACACAGGCCCGGGCTGCTTAGGAACAAGCCACTGCAGGACCACCACCCAGGGGACTGGCATGCCTCCCACCTCTCTTTCTTACCAGATACCTGTACAAGCTCCGAGATTTGCACCGAGACTGCGAGAACTACACAGAAGCTGCCTACACCCTTCTCTTGCACGCCGAGCTTCTGCAGGTACGTGGGTCAGCAGAGCTGGTCTACACGGGGTGTGAAGGTGGCATGCCTTCCGTCCCTTGGGACCAAATTCTATGTGCTTCACGGTTTTAGCAGGAGAGAACGCTATCCATGGGATATCCTTGATCTAAGATATTTTCACACCTTCTGGGTGGGCATAGCCACTTTTCAGACCCACGGTGGGAAAGTGTCAGTTATCCGTTATGTGAAAATCCTTAGGAAGCAGAGCCTCACTTGGAGGCCTCTGGTCATGGGCATTCTAATCAAAGAAATAAAACCCAAGTTCACTTACTGGTAAAGAGGTTTGTAAAACGGGAGAGGAGTGGGTTGCGCGTGAATAAAGTGCCATAGAAGAACTTCCCTATTTGTACTCTGTCCCTAATCACAGTTGTATTGTGGCGCGTTAGAGCTGCGTCTGTACGTCAGGAATCCCAGAGAGCTGGGTCCCCCCGACCTTCCTCTAACTCGGGATTCATGTCAGAACTGCTCTCTTGGTCTTCGTCTCTGAGCGACTGATGACAAGTCGGACTCAGTGTGTCCACGACAGAAGTCTCTCCTTCCCTCTCGGCCCCTTGGCAGCCCTTCCTGCCGTGCCTCTCCTCCCCATCTCTGCATGGCGAGGCCGTCTGTTGAGTTGCTCGGAGGCATCCTTCATTCCCCCCTTTCAGTCACTGCCCTCTACTTCTCCAGGAGCAGACCTCGTGGCCCCTCTGTGCAGAGCGTGCCTTTCACCTGTGAGCGGTTCTCCGTCCCCCGTGCTGCTGCCCTGGTCCAGGCCACCAGCGCCTCTCACTTGAGCGCCATAGTGGCCTTCCGTTAGATCTCTTGGCCTCCATTCTTATCCCCAGCCATTAATTTCCTTCTACTATTCAATTTTGTTTTATACTAAGGTAACACACCTACGTGGTTCTAAGCTACTAAGCGTAGGAATTCCCTGCCGCAGCCCTTCCCAAGGAGCTTCCCTGTTCACAGTCGGGGTCTGGGTACTCCAGGCGGTGGGGGATGTGGACTGGGTTTTACCAGGTGATCCAAAAGAAACAGCAGTGTCTGCCAGGCGCCCGACACACACCCCTATTCCCAGCAACTCAGATGCTAAGGCAGGAGGATCAGAGGTTTGAGGCCATCCTCAGAAAGTTAGCAAGACCCCGTCTCAAACTTAAAAAATAAAAAGGACTAGGGATGTGATTTCAGTGGTCAAGGGCCCCTGGGTTCCATCCCCAGAATCATAACTAAACAAACGAAAAGTGCAAAAGAGAAAGAAAAGATCCCCCAGGTCTGTAACTCCCGGTCTTTTCACTTGGCCTGCTCAGAATGACCACCTCTGGGTCCTGGTGTGGGTAGGAGGTTGGGATGCCGCTTTTCTTGCCCTACAGGTAGTTACTCAGTGGAGATGGCATTTAGGAAGCACAGTCCACATCCTCCTGGGCATGCGATCCCAGTGTCACCACAGGCTGAGTGCCTGCGTCTTCGGTTCCTGTCCTAGCACCACAGATTTAGTGACTCATTCTTTAGAATGTGGTTTATCCTCTGGGAGCTACTCTTTATTGCTTTCTAGTTTTTCTTCCTCTTCCTTCCTGTTTATTTTTACATTTGAATGCTGGAATCCCAAAATTTAAAAATGACTTCAGTGAGAATTTGCATGTTTATGAAACAAGAGTTTTGTCACCCAGAAGCGTGGTGCGACTTCCCCTTTGATGCAATCTGCTGGGGTGGGCTTCGAGGGCGGGTCCCAGTTCCCCACACAGGCGCCTTGACTCCGGGTGGCTGTGTCTATTGGCGTTTATTTTTGATTGGGTCTTTTCTTCCATTATCTCCTTGAGTGTTTTTACCTTTGTATCCAAAATTATTTATTTTCAAATTATTGATTTTCTTTTTAATCCAACTACTTTTTCTCCTGCCGTGGGTGGAGGGCTCTCAGCAGGCAGGCTTGTGTCGTGAGGAATACAGCCATAATGTTTGCACATGGTGATGCTCTTCCCTCCTCCTGCCCATCTTACACTCACTTGTTTCCTACATCTGATTGTGTTAATTATGCCGTCAGCGCAGTCGTCGCGTTGGTGAGCCATTCTGCTCGGTTCCTTACTTTCCTGGGAATGCCGCGAGTGTTTGTCCATTTGGTGTGACACTTGTTTGGGAGCTGGCATATGGGCACGTGTATGTGTAATTTTTTGTGTTCAGTAAATAATTTAAAATACAATATGGACGGGTCCATGTCTGTGCGCGCGTGTGCATTTTCCTATTTTTTTGGTGGGGGGGGGCCTGGAAACCCTTGCACTGATCTCTTGATAGGTGAATCTGTCACATTTACCCCTCGTGTGGCCTTTGTTCCTTTTCAGTGGTCCGACAAGCCCTGCGTGCCCCATTTGCTTCAGAGGGACAGTTACTTTGTTTATACCCAGCAAGAGCTGAAAGAGAAGCTGTACCAGGAAATCATATCCTATTTCGACAAAGGCAAAGTAAGTCTTGGGTTATTTGTTTCTGTACCTGTGCAAAGAGAAATGGCTGTCTTGGATGAATTTGCAATGGTGATCGCTTCCACTCGGCACAGAGAACACAGGATGGAGGAGCCAGTTCCCCTTTCGACCCTTGCTCTTTTGATACCAGCCAGGAGTTTGTGGGTCCCCAGGCCATCTACAGTGCTGATTAACTGGCTAGAAATGTCGGGGTTCCCGTGGCCCCCTCGATCATTTACTGGAATAACAACAGAGCTCTGGAAAGTGCTGTTAACAATTACAGTTTTATTATAAAAGATACAAAGCGGAACCAACCAAGTGAAGAGTAAGGTGTGGAAAGGTCCCAAACTAGTGCCCCTGTGTCCACCCATATTCCCTCTACCCCCCACCCTGCCCCAGGAACTCAGGGCACGTCACCTTCCCAGCAAATCCACGTGTCCTTCAGGCACAGGGGTGCGCGCCTGTGGTCCTAGCTCTTCGGGAGGCTGAGCAAGAGGATCACTTGGCCCTAGAAGTTTGAGGTCAGTCTAGGCAACGTAGTGAGACCCTGTCTGAAAAACGAATGATGTAGCTGGGCACGGTGGGGCACGCCTGTCATCTCAGGGCTCGGGAGGCGGAAGCAGGAAGATGGTGAGTTCAGAGCCAGCCTCAGCTACTTAGTGAGGCCTTAAGCAACTCAGCAAGACCCTGTCTCAAAATAAAAAGGGCTGGAGAAGTGGCTCAGTAGTTTAGCATCCCTGGGTTCATCCCTGGTACCAAAAAAAAAAAGATGTGTTCACCAGGTAGGAGGCTCACCTGTGCTCAGTGTGCAGAACTTTCTATCACGTACACGGCTGACTCCGTTTTTGCCTGCATGCTTGGACTCCATCTCCAGCCCCCATCAGCTCCCTGGAGTTAGCACCAGAAACATGTGGCTCAGACCTCCACCCCTCTGATCGCATGGTTGGTCTCTGGCAGGCTGTTCCCATTCTGACACTACGCAGGGGAGTACGTAGCATTGGGTGGCGAGAAGAGAGACCTTGGTAGGACTCCCTGACTCCGCGGCTGCTGACTGGCTTCCTGCACTGCATCCAGCTGACCTGGGCTGCTTTCCACATGGCGCATTGCGCAGTCTTTTCGGTGATCCAGGCCCTGAAACTTGAGAGGGGTTAATTTGGCAAATGGAGACTTTACAAGATTTAGGGTCACAGTGTTTTGCCCTGGCTGCACGTGCATTCCTCCAGCAGCCAGAACTGATGGCGCAAAGCACCTCCTTAGCAAGAATGAAGCAGGAAGTGACCAGACGCTCCCTGCAGGAGACAGTCTCTGCAGCCAGGGGGATGGGAAGGCCCAACCTGGGGTGCTCGCTCCGGCACTGAACATGTGCACCAGCATGAATCTCTCTTTCACCTCTTTCAGTAGGTGGTTTGGGGTAGAAATAGGAAATTAATGCCGTACATGGAACGACTGTGCCAGACTCCACAACACAGCACTGTTAACCTCTTCTCAAACAATCTCCTGCACACACAGACACGACCCCCAACAGATACACACGCCCCAGATGAGAGTCCCACACCCGCCTCCTTTCTCCTCCAGCAGCACTTCCGGGCCATCAGGTCCATCCAGTCCAAGCTGTGGAAATGGCTTCTCTCTCCCTTCAATTGTCTTCGGTTCTTTGCTCTTTAAACTCAGCACGGGCCCCGTATGGGGACACATCTTCTGTCAAAGAGAAGTGCAGAAGATGCCTCTTGGCAGAGCTTTCAAGATATGCAAGTGGAGCATCTTTAATCAAAAATACAAAACACGGGCGCAGTGGGACATGCCAGTAATCCCAGCGGCTCAGGAGGCTGGGGAAGGAGGATGGCGAGTTCAAAACCTGCCTCAGCAACAGCAAGGCGCTAAGCAACTCAGTGAGACCCTGTCTCTAAATAAAATACAAAATAGGGCTGGGGAGGTGGCTCAGTGCTCCAGTGCCCCTGAGTTCAATCCCTAGTACCAAAAAACCAAAGATAAATATAAAATGCTCTGAAATCTCCAACTGCTGAGCACCAACAGATTTTAGAGCATTTGGATTAGGGATGCAGAATCAGTGTAGTCTGTTCAAATATCCAAAATCTGAAGCCATTCTGGTCTCACCTATTTGAAAAAGGGATGCACACCCTTTAGTAACTGTTTCAGTCAGCCTTTTTTGCTGCTGTGACTGAAGCATCTGACCAGAACAATTTTAGAGAAGAAAAGTTGATTTGAGGGCTCGTGGTTTCAGAGGTCTTAGTCCCTGGAAGGCCGGCTCTGTTCCTCAGGGCTTGAGGGAGGCTGAACTCATGGCGGAAGAGGGTGGCGGAGGGAAGCAGCTCACATCATGGTGATCCGGAAGCAGAGAGACTCCACTTTCCAGATACAAATATGTACCCCAAAGCCCCAATTCCCACCTCCTCCAGCCACACCCTATCACTTCAGTGACCACTCAGTTAATCCCTATCAGCGGATTAAATCACTGATTGTGTTAAGACTCTCACAACCCGATCATTTCTCCTCTAACCTTCTTGCGCTGCCTCACCTGTGCGCTTTGGGGGGACAGCTCACATCCAAACCGTAACAAGTAACCTATGATGTCAGGAAAGAAGGTTGAATCCAAACACGTTGTCAACGCCCCTGGCTGCACACTCCACACTAGTGACTCTCCAGGGACCTGAGCGGCTGGCTCAGTGGCTGCACTGTCCTCTGTATCTCACTTGCTTTCCTTTTTCCAAAGATGTGGGAGAAGGCCATCAAACTGAGCAAAGAGTTGGCTGAGACCTACGAGAGCAAAGTGTTTGACTATGAGGGCCTCGGCAGCCTCCTGGTGAGTCTGGGCTGTTGGGGCTGCTGAGATCAGCATTGGAGACAATATTTTTGCAAGTTGAAAAAAGTAGGGATCAGAGGAAAGGTGTGATCAAAGGCTTTGATGTCGGTTCTCCAGATTATCCTCCCTGGAGGGTCCAGGACTAGGGAATAGGGCTGACCCCAAGGGGAGGTCAAGGGAAGGGTGACCTGGTGCAGCCTTGCCCCTGCCCCCCAGGGTCCCTTCCCACTGCTCTTTGTTTCTCAGGGACCCTCCCTGTTCCTGGCTCCCCTCTGCTCTGACATCCAGCTGCTTTCACACATCCTGTTCATCAGAAAGAGCTTATTTTGTAATCCACACCCGGAGGCCCTGCTAAATGAGGGAACCACCCACCCTTGGGCTGGGTTTATTTCTCCGTGGGTGCCCTCCCTGTGCACATCTCAGCTGCGAGAGAGTCTGCCAGGTCCCGATTCTGTCCTGCCTGCTTCCTTCTCCCAGATGTCACTGGAGCGCTCAACCTGGGCAGTTCCCTGAACCAGTGTGGCACACCTGGCTGTAGGCACAGTTCGGCTATTTAAAAACTATAAAGCAAAACAAAAATGGCCAGCTAAGGCACAGGGGCACATGCCTATAACCTCAGCAGCTTGGGAGGCAGAGGCAGGAGGACCGTGAGTTCAAAGCCAGCCTCAGCAATTTAGCAAAGCCCTCAGCAAGTCAGCAAGACCCTGTCTCTAAATATAAAGGGCTGGGGATGTGGCTCAGTGGCTAAACACTCCTGAGTTCAATCCCTTACCAAAAAGAAAAACAGCCTTCAGGATGACCACTGGTGGGCAAGCACAGTGCTGTGCAGGGTAACTTTTAGGAGAGTCACAAAAATGTCAGGTCACCATTGTCACGGATGGTTCTTTATTTGAGGAGTTGGTTTGTTAAGAACACTTTGTAAAAAATAAAACTACACCAGCTTCTTCCATCACAGACCTGAGATTCACTTAATAGTTTCCTGAGCCAAATTGACCTGAGATGAGGTAACACGTTGCCCTCCTACAAAAACCTGACTCTGGCAGACCCTCACACAGGTCCATTACAGAGGCCCCCACTGTGGGGTGGGGTTTAGGGTCACCCCCCAGGTCCCCCGCCTGTGGACAAGGGAAGAATCGATCGTAAGCCACTGAGAAGGGTGGCCCAGGTATTGAGAAGCAGGGCATCCTCTTCTGGCTTTCTTGGGTCTGAACCTGAGTGTCCCCTTCCCTCTCCTGCGTGTCTGGTTAAGTGCACCCCAGAATGTCACCTTGGGCGCGGCCCCAAGGCCACACACACCCCCCTGACCCCAGAGAAGAATCCCCCTTCTGCCCACGGAGACCTTCTTGTCTCTTGCATCATGTGGGAAAACACAGCCAATAGGCTGGTTTCTTGTGTTTTGGGTTTTTAAGTTCTGCTCGCTGTGCCCCTGTCACCATCCACGGGAACGTCTGGTTTTATTTTCCAGAAAAAAAGAGCCTCCTTCTATGAGAACATCATGAAGGCCATGAGACCGCAGCCGGAGTACTTCGCCGTGGGCTACTACGGCCAGGGCTTCCCTTCCTTCCTGCGGGTGAGGCGCCTGGGGGTGGTCTCGGGAGAGTGGTTTCTTTTCCAGATGGCAGTGGCTCTCAGCAGCTGCTGACCCTCGCCCCGCTGTGGGAGGTCGGGCCGGGCCGGGCGGAACCGCTTCCTGAGCGGCCTCTTCCCCCCACACCCCCACACCCTGTGTTCTGGCGGCTTGGCAGGATGCCTTTCCTCCCGTGGAATGGGAAAGGGGAAAACCAGACGGGAGAGTGCGGCTTCGTGTGCCTGACTGTTGATCGGATTTCTAACCAGAGCTGCTTTAAAAAAAGCCAGTTTCCCAAAAACAACTCCAGGAAAGCTTCCCGGGAATGAAAATGGTTCTGTTGTAACGGTGACAAGGACCGTATTTTTGTTCCTTCTCAAACATATCTATGGTGAGATAGTGGCTTCAAAAAACAAAAACTCGCATGTCCTGCCAGAGGAGAGCTTCGCTTAGACTTGAGTTTGTTGAGACATATATCATGTCATCCTGTGATTAAAAAAAGAAAAAAGTGACCTAAAGAAGTGATGTACATCCTAACAGAGCTTAGTCCCTGGGCTTGCAGTCTGTGCCAGGTGCGTGTGGGTCTAGTAATACCCTGCTGTTCCCGTCGTCAGCTGTCCTGGGTCTTACAGCTGATGGGGAAGGTGTTTAACGATCACACAGTGAAGGTAAAATTTAAACTGTAAATGAAAAGAAGCATCCTGTTCAGTAGGAGCCTGTCACCAGGGGTATTACCTACAGGAAATGGAAACCAGTCTCTTCACAAAGATCGTAAGGGGGCGGGTTGCAGACCCCAGTGCCTGCCAACTGGTGGAGAGATAAACCTGGCCTGTCTGCTTGGTGGAATACTACTCAGTGGTGAAAAGGAACAGGATGCTGAGACAGAACCACATGGATCAATCTCAGATGCATGGTGCAAAGGGAAAGGAGTTAGGCATCAAAGGCTCCAGGCTCTGACTTTTATTTATATGATGTTCCTGCTAAGATATCACTTTCTGTTGGGGAAACAGATCCATGGTTGTCTCGTGGCTGGAGGAGCTTTGGCTTAAAGGGCCTGGGGAAATAAATATCTGGTGCTGATGGAACTGTTCTCTATCCTGATTGTGGTCATGGTGGCCTTTATCAAGATTCATAGTTCTATATGAAAACAGGGTCTATTTATCCTGTGTCAGTCATGCATTGATTTTTTTTTTGGAGAGTCAGAAGGGACTTGCCAGGGAATTTCTGCCTCAGCTGCAATCTGAAAGGTGAGCAGGGAATCAAGGAGGCACCGGTGAGAGGACCGGCAGAGGGAACAGCAGGCCAGAACCCGGGACAGCCCAGGAATAACCACCCGAGCAGTGGGCACAGGGAGCAGGTGAGGCAGGAGGGGTCCTCAGGGTCTTGGGGGCACAGAGGCTGTGTTGTCCGCATCCCAGGAGCAGAGAGGGTGACTGCAGATTTTTCACATCAGAAAGGAGTTAGTATGGCCTTGGTACGGAGAATGAGTGGGACATGTGTGCCAACAAGCCACTAAAACGCCATCGCAGATGTCGGGCAAGAGAGGACAGGTTGGAATAGGGAGGTGGTGATGGAGGCTTTGAAGACAAGTGCAGAGAATGCGGTGATGCACCTGAAGTTCCAGGATGATTGACGGGTTGTGCGGGGGATGAGGGGCGCGTAGCAAGGGTGATTCCTAGGTTTCCGGCCTGTGTAACTGGAGGAGGAGGAGAACCAGTCACTGGGACAGCAGGGCTGGGAAAGGACAGAGCCATGTGTCAGAGAATGAACCAGTCATTGAATCAATATTTGTCAAATTCCTGCTGTGTGCCTCACTCTAACGCAGGGATGGGGGCAGAGCCCCGAACAAACCAGAATCCTGGACGTACTCTAGCCTGGAGGGACAGAAATTAGGATGAATCAGTAAAACATCGAGTGTGTCATGGCCCAGAACACTGCCTTGTGTGGGGCAGACTCAGTGTCACGGAGAACGGGGTAGGGGAAGAGATGGGCAGGTGTTGGGGGTGAAGTGGCCACTTTAGAGAAAACAGGAAAGACTTCAGTAAGAAAATGACATTTGAGCAAAAGCCTGAGAAAAGTGTAAGAACCAGCCGCGTAGCTCTGGTTGGTGAATGAATGCACTTCCTTTCTTCACTGAGAACGTCAGCAGCGTGCCTGGTGGCCTAGTGGACTTAAACCAGGAGGCAGGCTACTCCTGTCTGCCCGTCTGTGCCATTTGCTGGTTGACTCTCCACTTGTCATGTTTAATGATTTCCCTGTCTCTTGACCTGCAGAATAAAATCTTCATCTACCGGGGGAAGGAGTACGAGAGGCGGGAAGACTTCAGCTTGAGGCTCCTGACCCAGTTCCCCAATGCAGAGAAGATGACCAGCACCACACCCCCGGGAGAAGACATCAAGATGTCCCCGAAGCAGTGCATCCTTGCTGTGGGGAAAGTGTCTCAGGGCTCTTAAACCCTGGGACAGACAGGTGCAGCTAAGCCAAAGAAGCCAAGGGTGCAGTCCCTTCTGTGCAGTGGATATGTCCCATGTCCTCAGACCACTCACTGAAGCATTCTGCCTCAGGCTCCCATTTGATGTAAAGTCTGTGCGGCTCTAAGACCCTTAGGGAGGAGTGATAAGCAACCTGGGGTATGCCATAGCCCGATGGGGATCTTGAAGGGGGCATGATTTCCTGTTCTGGGTTCAGTATTCTGTTAGAGACTGAAATGATACACAGTCATTCTTCATGACCCTTAGGGAAACTGATCCCAGGACACGCTCCCAGCACCCCTTCCCACCATGGATACCCCCAAAGTCAGATGCCCAAGTCCCTTGTAAGGGGTAGGATTTACATAGAACCTGTACACCTCCTCCTCTGTGCTTTAAATCTTTTCTGGATGACTTAGAATCCCAAATACTATGTAAAACAGTTGTTGGCACTATTGTTTAGAGAATAGGGACCCCTAAAAAGACATCTGTACACTTCACCAAAGACAGAATTAAAATATATGCATAGATAGATATAGATTTATTTACGATTGAACCCAGGGGTACTCTATCACTGAGCTACATCTCCAGTCCTTTTTTGATTTTTTTTATGTTGAGACAAGGTCTTGCTAAGTTGCCAAGGCTAAATCCCAAACTTGCAATCCTCCTGCCTCAGCCTCATGAGTTGCTTGGATGTATAGGTATGTGCCACCACACCTGGCTTAAAAAAATATTTTTGCTCCAAGTTTGATTGAATCCTTGGATGCACACCCCGTGGGTATGGAGGGCCAGCAGTGTTTGCACTGGGGAGAAACTGATTCTAAGACTCATCTTTAAATCAGAGAAGGCACACCTGTACCCCTGGCGGGTTTGGAGGCCTGACCTCACCTCCTCCCAGTTGTGTGATCTTGGGTCGTAACCTCCCTCATCCTCCGTCTTCCTCTGCTGAAGGAGCATGGTGACATCCAGCTAGTAGGGTGGTTGTGTACGTTGTAGATAAACTCAGAACACCTGGTACATTCCAAGGCAGGGTGTTCAGCCAGCAGGTGGTTTCCAAAAACAAGCACTTCCTGTTGCCCGGATCTGAAGTCTGGCGATTTCCAAGGGATCCTTATCCAGAAGAAATGATGTAAAACCACTTCTAACCACCTCTTTCCTGGCATTTGCTCTCGCAGCTGCTTGCCAGGTATCCCACCACAGGCAGTGTCCTGGGAGAAATGACGTTGGTGATACAGAGGGGCGCCCCCTGTTCAGTGTGGCGCGGGCCTGGGGGTACAGGGAATGGTCCACGCCCACGCTGTGTCCGGCTGTATTGGGGCACGGGGCCTCACTGTGGCTCTCCTGCGAGGCCAGCCTCTCCGCTTTCCTTAACGCGCTCCTCAGACATGCAGTGCTTCACCGTGAAGCCGGTGATGAGCCTGCCGCCCAGCTACAAGGACAAGCCCGTTCCAGAGCAGATCTTAAAGTAAGTGGCTCTTTTTAATTTAAAAACAAAACACCAACAACAAAAACCTTACATTTTATTTGGGGTCCATTAAAGCAAAGCCTTAAACTCATTAAAGTTTGGAAGACCTGTGCCTGATCTCATTTGTCTTCCAAACTCTCGTGATCAGGAGTTTCATTTTAGGCGTCAGATCTCTTAGCTCTTTTGTCCACTCAGAAGCATCACTGAGGACCGACTGGCAGGACCTCTCAGTGATTCAGGGCCCACCCCGGTCTCTTGAGGTCCATAGGCCTGTCACAGAGGCACGTGAATGAGATTCCGCATTACCTTTTGAAAGTGTGAGCTACAAAACAAACTCCTAAATAATGAACGTGAGAATTGCAGGAAATCCACGCAGCCTCGGCCTTTGGCGTGGCCCCAATCTGCAGGGAGATAGTTGAGTGGGAGCCTCTCGGGGGTCGCCAGGTCTGTGGAAGTCGGACAGGAGCAGGCTGTGAGGTCACTCTGTCCAGCGAGGTCACTCTGTCCTTTCCCAGCTACTACAGGGCCAACGAAGTGCAGCAGTTCAGATATTCCCGGCCGTTCCGGAAAGGAGAAAAGGATCCAGACAACGAATTTGCTGTGAGTCCACCCCTTTGCCCTTCCAAAGTGGGGAAAAACGGGCATCCGGACTGGGGGCCTTCACCTCATCCACACACGCAGCCGAAATGGTGACGCCCCCTGGGGACGGAGGCTTCGCCTGCCGATCACCTAGACCACAGGCTGTGGACCTGATGGGAAATTGTGACTGAGGGTCACACCTTGCTGGACCTCTGGTCTCCAGCTTTAGAAGGGATGGCCCCAGTGGACAATCGCCCTCAGCCTCAAACACCAAAATCCTTAAATTTGAGAGAAAATCTGGCCCCTTGGCTAGGAGGCACGTTCCTGGCCCGGGGGCTTCCGCCTGGCCCGGGAGCTGACGGGGTCTCCTCTTTTCCTCCTTGCACTAGACCATGTGGATCGAGCGGACCACGTACACCACCGCCTATAGCTTCCCCGGGATTCTCAAGTGGTTTGAAGTCAAACAGATTTCCACAGTGAGTCATCTGGAACTGGCACCCAGAAATAAAAACTTTCTGTCTGCAAACATAATCCTAGCCTTTGTGGCCTTCCCCTGCCTCCTCCCCGGCCTGGCCAGCCTCCTCTGGCCAACTTTGTTTTTCGAAAGAGAAATAAAAGCCACGTTTATGTGATGGGCCTGCTTTGTAGAGCCCTCAAGGTCACTCACCGTGAATGACTCTTTTATGGACAGAGGCGTGTCCTCTCCCCTGTGATCCCGCCGTGCCCAGCACATTTTTAGAATGCCTCTAGGAGGTCTGGCCTGGGAACACAACCTCTCCCAGAGCCTCTCCTTCTGCTCTCAGCTCCTGCCCTTCCTCACCCCCCACCGCTGCCCGTTGTACCTTCTCACTGTGTATCACTTTGTTTCTAGACTCCCTACTATTGCCCTGTTTCTGGTCCCCAGTCCACCTCTGTGGTTGCCACTGAACAAAGCCACTTGCTGGCCTCACTACCTGGGCTGTCCCTTTCCCCCTGCTTCAGCCTGGGAGTGTCATCAGTTCCAGCGAGGCCACCGGACCATTTGTTCTCATGCTCACGCCGCTGTGGCCCCTCGTGCCCACAGTGGAGAGCCAGACTCCTCCTCTAGGTGCACAAGGCCTCGACTCTGCTCTTCCGCCTCCGTCCACCTCTGTCCACCTTCTGCCTGCTCCTAAGAAATCTAAGCGGAGAACTCCACGCTCTTTCAGTTTTCCGTGACACCAGGTTATTTTATCTGCCTGACCTAACTCCCACTGAGGCTCACTGTAGGCCCCTGTTCTGTCAAACGCTCAACCAGGTTCCTGGGCCCCGTCACACCCTGGTCATATTCTTTTTCTCCCCCCCCTCCCTCTCCCCCTTTCTTTTTTCCTGTTGTTGGTTTTGCAGTATTGGGGTTGGGCCCAGGGGCGCTCTACCACTGAGCTACACCCTCAGTGTTTTTTTGTTTTTTTTTTTAATTTTGAGACAGAATCTTGCTAAATTGTCCAGGCTGGCTTCAAAAGTCCTTCCTCAGGGTTACAGGCCTGAGCCTGGGCATATTTCTAATTTGTCAAATCTGCCTGTCCCAAGTCCCCATTAAAACCATAAGCTCCTGCCAGCCATGAATTATGGTTGGTGTTCAGAATCTGTAGGTTCCACACCTACAGATTAGACCAGTCGTGGATTTAACCGACCACTGATGGCAGGCTGTGGAGTCCAAGATGGCTTATCTGTACTGAACACAGACTTTCCTTGTTGTTATTCCTACATTACAGTCTAACAACTATTTTTTTTATTTTTTTTATTTTTTCTTTTCTTTTTTTTTTTTTTTTTTTTTTTGGTGCTGAGGATCGAACCTAACAACTATTTTGTAGCTTTTACATCATATCAGGCCTTACAAGATGATTTCAAGCATATGGGAGGATGTTCATAGGTTATTTGCATATTCTGTACCATTTCACATTGGAGACTTGAGCTTCTGCAGGTTTTGATGCCCTCAGTGTCCTGGAACCACCCCCCACAGTGTATTAATTTGTTTTATTTCTAGACTCCCTACTATTGCCCTGTTCCTAGTCCCCAGTTCACCTCTGTAGTTGCCACTGAGCAAAGCCACTTGCTGGCCTCACTACTGTCCCTGGTAGTGAGAGACAACTATGTACCTTAATCACTTTTGTAGCCATGGTGCATAGCATAGCACTTGGCACCAAGGAGAGATTGAGGAAACATTTCTTGGGCTTGGGTGTAGCTCAGTGGCAGAGTTCCTGCCTAGCATGCACAAGGCCCTGGGTTCAATCCCAGCCCCACAAAAGAATAAAAAACAAGTATTAGTTGCCTAAGTCTGAGCTGAAGTTCAGTGTGCTCTCTAACACTAGTGATAGATCCTTATTCTTCAAGTGTGGATGGTTTCTGGACAGAGACATTTGGACTGATGTCTGGAGTAGGAGGTCATCTCACTGACAGTGGTAAAATGAAGGGGAGGAGTTTTCTGAAATCCTTGAAGATGTTTCCATAGGGAGCACTCTCTGAATCTGTATTGTTTCTGATTCTGTTTTCATCCCAAACTCAGATGAATTCTAATACATCCTGCTGTTCCGAGTTCTTCGGCTGTAGAATCTGTGCTGCAGTTTCTCTCTGTGGTCTGAATATGAGGCTTCTGACGCCACTTGCCTCAAAATCACTTGTCTTTTCTCAGAGCGGAGGCATCAGGGGGCATTTTAGGTGGTCCAGAGTGTCTCAAGCCTGCTCTTCTGCTGTCCTTGGTCTCAAAAATCTCTGAGGAGGCTTTGCCTGAGAAAATTCTTGCTATGACTTGAATTTTTTTACATTTTTTTTACATTTTCTGTAGATACTGTGCACAAGGAATCATCACTGCCGGGGCCCCAGTGTTCGAGTCAATCATTCCACCTTCCAGGGGACTTTAAATAGCTTATTTTGTCTCTTGCCAACACTGGCAGAGAAGTGCACTGTCCTGTAGCTGGTGGGAGCTGGCACCTCTTGAGGGGAGTTCAGCCTGTTCAGTCCTTGCTCTGGAGCTCACAGGTGTCCGTCTCCCTCCACTCTTCCCAGGAGGAAATCAGCCCCTTGGAGAATGCCATCGAAACCATGGAGCTGACCAATGAGAGAATCAGCAACTGCGTGCAGCAGCATGCCTGGGACCGGTCCCTCTCCGTGCACCCGCTCTCCATGCTGCTCAATGGCATCGTGGACCCAGCCGTCATGGGGGGATTCTCCAACTATGAGAAGGTGGGCGGGGTCCCGGAATCTCACAGGGCTCACAGGCCTCCCTCTGTGCCACTCTGCACTTGGCGAATTTGTTACTTGTAACATCTCTGACGTCTCACTCTCCCCTCTATGAATGGGCCTATGAAATGGGCAAAAGGATCATCCCTGACCTCCCACCTCCCGGATACCAGCAGCAGCCGTCAGGGATAGGCCACCTCCCCATAGAGTGTCACTGAAAGACGCCCCACCGGCATGCCTCTGGTCGGTGCACCTGCCGTTCTCTCTTATTTGGGAGGTAGACAGCGAACAGGTGTCTTCTTTTCCCTGTGCTCTACTCTGCAGCTAGGAACGGTTCAGCACCAAGGATAAACTCTAGTTTGCTCGGGTTCTGCTTCAATGATAATTTCCACTGTTATGATGGAAGTTAATACAAAAATAGAGTCCAAAATGCAGTATGTTTTTAATACCATAATGCTTGCAGTGTGTACTCTTTCTGGTACTAGTTTTCCTGTGTTATTATTATTTTTTTTTTAAAGAGAGAATGAGAGAGGAGAGAGAGAGAGAGAATTTTTATTTTCTAGTTCTCGGCGGACACAACATCCTTGTTGGTATGTGGTGCTGAGGATCGAACCCGGGCCGCACGCATGCCAGGCGAGCGCGCTACCACCTGAGCCACATCCCCAGCCCCTGTGTTATTTTTATACAGTGTCCCTAAACCACATTTTTTTCTTTTCTTAAATTTCAGTGTGGGGATTGAACCAAGGCCCTCTGCCATGGACTTATCTCTCAGCACTTTTTTTTTTTTTGGTTGTTTGTTTGTTTTGATACTAGGGATTGAACTTAGGGGCCTTAACCACTGAACCACATCCTCAGCTCTTTTAATTTATTATTGAGACAGGGTCTTGCTAAATCTCTTAGGGCTTCGCTAAGTTGCTCAGGTTGGCCTTGAACTTGGGATCCTTCTGCCTCAGCCTCCCAAGTGCCTGGGGTTATAAGCATGTGCCATTGTGGCCCACAAATATTTATATGCCAATATTTGTGAATGAGATACAGTTTCATATGAAATATTTTCATTGTTACAGACTTCTAATTAAAATGGAAAAAAAAAGCAAAGATATGTGAACAAATAAGTAGATTTCAGGATCTTTGACTTAAAAATACTAGTAATTCATTGTTAATTAATGTGTAACTTTGTAAATTTCTAAAATAAGAGAAAGCTGAACCCATTAATTACCTGGGTATGGTGGGACATGCCTATAATCCCAGTGACTTGGGAACTTAAAGAGGAAAACCTCGAGTTTGAGGCCAGTCTCAGCAATTTAGTGAAACTTCATCTCAAAAAATATAAGGGATTAGGATGAAGATAAGTGGCAGAGCATCCCTGGGCCCAATTCCCAGTGTCCAGAAAGTAAAAAACCATTAATCATCATGACCTCTGGTCCTCAATTGGGAAACTCATCACAACATACTTGGTAGTGGTGACCCATCCAAACCAGAGCTTTATACATGGCTGAGGGACCAGAATGCAGGAGGCGTTGGCTGTCACCAGCCCTTTCTTTTGCAAGGCTGGGCTCTGCTGAGAAATGACTTTCAGGGCACACTGCTCTGGGGGTGCTTTGGGGCCCAACAGATGCTTTGGGAGTCTCAGTGCATTTTATCGATTGTCAAAACTTTGTTTCAACTTTCAAAAATTGAAACTTCTTGCACTTGAAAGGTAAGAGTGGGTGAGAACTTCAACGCTACTTTCCTGTTTTTATTGATGTTCCCTCCAAACACAACGCTGGCTGCAGGGAGCGACGTTGGGGACGTTCCCTCATGCCTCCCCCTGGTGCTTGGGCTGCTTGTACGGACATTTCTCTGTTTTATGACTTTGCTAGGGCTGCGGTCCCAAAGATCCACATACAGGTGGCTTAAAACAACCCAGGTGTGTCCTCTCACTGTTCTGGAGGCCAGGAGTCTGAAAGCAGAGTGTCTGCAGGGTTGGTTCTTCCTGCAGGCTGTGCAGGAGGACATGGCCCATGCCTACCCCTAGCTTCTGGTGGTTTGCTGGCTGTACCTTGGCCTGCAGAGGTGTCTTCTCCTTATGACTCCTTCCGTGCACTCTCCCTGTGTGCAAATGTCTCCAAATTTCACCTTATGAGCACCCCAGTCATATCAGATCTAGGCCCACTCAGCTGCAAGTATAATGGTCTCAATGAATTATATCAGCAACAGCCCCGTTGCCAAGCAGGGTCACATTCTGAGGTGCCAAAGGTTAGGACTTCAACATGAACAGGGCGGGGGCACTGGCAAGATGCAATTCACCCCTAACATCTGTCTACAGAGTTGGCTTCTATTCCATTTTCCACATAGAACGGGTCACTTTCATGTTTATACCATAGTTTTCAAGAGCTCCTGGGTCTTGTTTAAGGGTGGTATGGCTTTCCCAGGAGCAGAAGAAAGGAGTGAGTAAGGTTGGTGTTTGAAAGCACTTTCAGGGGGCTGGGGATGTGGCTCAAGCGGTAGCGCGCTTGCCTGGCATGCGTGCGGCCTGGGTTCGGTCCTCAGCACCACATACCAACAAAGATGTTGTGTCCACCGAAAACTAAAAAATAAATATTGAAAATTCTCTCTCTATCTCTCTCCCCTCTCTCTCTCTCTCTCTCTCTCTCTCTCTCTCTCTCTCTCTCTCTCTCTCCCCTCTCTCACTCTCTCTTTAAAAAAAAAAAAAAAGAAAGAAAGAAAGAAAGAAAGCCCTTTCAGTAACGAAGGTTAAGGTCCCAGGAGAATATATATATGATTCTTGCTAGAAATGTTCACTACAGACTTCTTTTTCTCTTTCCTAATGAATCCTGTCTTTAAGATGCAAGGCCTGAGTTTGGGATTTCAGTTTGGTTTTTATTTTCCTATCACAGGGCCTTAGCTGGCCTGAGTGTTCATTGATGAACATGGTAGTGATATGAAATAAGAAGAGCAACCAGCATTTAATAGCCTCAGAATGTCTTCCTATCTATGCCTTTTGCATACTTGATAAGTGAAGAGTACAGATGCTAGCTTTCACTTAGCATAGGGAAGAAATGTCACACAGCCAGTATTAAGTGCAAGAGCATAGAAGCTGTCAGCCACATCTCCAGCCTGTTAAAGTTCTACTTTTCTCCTTGTGATATCTACACAATTTGATGATTCATTTTTAGATATTGTCATTTGGACTTTCTTTGGAGAAGTTCTTTTAATGACATTTTGCTTTGCTGATAATTCTTGTGATCGGTGAATGTGCACAGAAGTGTATGCATGCACGCTTATGCTCATGCACACATGGGTGTGGTGATTGCTGAGAACATACTCTTGCTGGGAATTGGCATGATTTCAGAGAAATCGCAGAAGAGCACATACTTTTTTTTATGTGGTGCCAAGGATTGAACCCAGTGCCTCACACCTGCTAGGCAAGCGCTCTACCACTGAGCCACAGCCTCAGCCCGAGCACATACTTTTAAAAACTATTTTCCACCGTGGGATAAGGACCATCCCAGGAAAGGAAGGAACTTTTAGTTAGAAATTCCTGGTTTATCAGAACAGATGTTGTTCACCTTCCCAGGCTTTCTGCCTGTTAAGGTCAAGTGCACAGAAAGGAGTGTGTTCTAATTCATGCTTGTATGCTTTGCTTTTAGGCTTTTTTTACCGAAAAATACTTACAGGAGCATCCTGAAGACCAGGAGAAGGTAGAGCTGCTAAAGCGACTAATAGCATTACAGGTATGCACAGGGGCCAGCTGTGTATGGGGGCTGGGTGTGCACAGCAGGGCCCGCAGCTGGGTGGCTACAGTGCTTGACCCAGGCTGCTCTCCTAAACTTCACTCTTCAAGGCCACTTCCTGTGTTGCTTTTTCTTTTTTCTCCTTTCTCTTTTGGAAGCACAACCTATCGGTATGTATGTTTGGCAGCGAGACCGAGGAATGGCATTTAGTTTAACTGCATAGTGTTGGCAGGGCACTTCCTAGAGCTGAGATCAAAGGCCATAAGTTGGTTCCCTGGGTGCACATCTACCTGAGAGAAGTTGGCCCTTTTGTCTATTCTCATTGCTTTAGTAGGCAATGGAAGAAAATGCAGCCATCAAGTTCAGGCAAAAGCCAAAACCCATCTGTTACCATCCACAGAAGCGCACCAGGGCTCAGTGGGATCTGCCTTGCCGCCAGCCCTTCCAGCATAGGGCCTGCCTTTGTCCTTGGTGTAAAGACTTCCCACATTGTCCACTGGAATAGTCCAGTTCACAAGCCCCCACCTGGAAAGTGTCATTGTCATTCAGTAGTGCCAAGTCCACCAGTCAGCCAGTCCATCCCACCCTACCCTTCCCCGACCTCCAAATCTAAATTATCCCTCTTCTTCCTAAATCATGTTTCATTCCTTTTATGCCTTTCCTTCCAGATGCCTCTGCTCACAGAAGGGATCCGCATCCATGGGGAGAAGCTGACAGAGCAGCTCAAGCCACTGCATGATCGGTTGTCCTCCTGCTTCCGGGAGCTCAAGGAGAAAGTAGAAAAGCTCTATGGGGTCATAACACTGGTAGGCTTTGTCTAAACCTCCCTGAGCTTTGTCCCGTCCCTGGTGCCTTTTATGACATCGATCAGGTTTTCAGATGCCAAGTGAGTTGTAACAGCTTAGGTGGCCAGAGAGCATGTTCTGCTTTTGATGACCTTGAACTGTCCTTGTGCTGGGTAGACGTTCTCAGACTTGAAGGACCCTCAAACTACGGGAAGGCTTGTGAAAACAGGTTGTTGGTCCTGATCCCCAGAATTACTGATGGACCTTCATGGGACCCAAGTGTTTACATTTCTAACAAGTTCCCAGGTGACGCAGGGGCTTCCAGGCAGAGCACAGCAGTTAAACAACTGCTCAGCTCACAGTCGAGGTCTCCTGAGCTTAGGCACTGGCTGTTCCTGTCCCATCTGGCCCAGTTCTTTTAGTTGTTCCAAATGTTCCTATTTTCATGAAAAGTTTACAGCTTGCACACCTTTGAAGTGGAGAAGGAATAGAAAAGTGTCTCTTAGAGTGCATGCAGTTGATCACATGATGCCTTTGCCAGGTGTAACCCATACCTCACAGCTGCGGTTTTCTTTTTCCTCCTGAGGAGCTGGTAGAAGGGTGCACGTGCTGACCTTTTGTCTCCACTGGTGACGGTGTGAGTGGTTCTAGTTCATTTCTCTGCTCTTTTGTCCTTGAGTTCATCCTGGATTTTTTTTTTTTTTTGGAACCAGGGATTGAACCCAGGGGCACTTAACAACTGAACCACATCCCCATTTCTTTTTTTTTTTTTCTTTTGTTTAAAGAGAGAGTGAGAGAGCAGAGAGAGAGAGAGAGAGAGAGAGAGAGTTTTTTAATATTTATTTTTTTTTTAGTTCTCGGGGGACACAACATCTTGTTGGTATGTGGTGCTGAGGATCGAACCCGGGCCGCACGCATGCCAGGCGAGCGCTACCGCTTGAGCCACATCCCCAGCCCACATCCCCATTTCTTTTTAAAAAAAAAAATTTATTTAGAGGCAGAGTCTTGCTAAGTTGCTGAGGCTGGCTTTGAACTCGTGATCCTCCTGCCTCAGCCTGCTGAGCCACAGGGATTACAGGTGTGCACCACCGTGTCTGCTGTGGTCTTATTCTTAAACCTCTGGTTTCTGATCCATTCCTCAGATGGAAGCTCCTCATCCATCTCCACTAGTCCCCCAAGAGTGTCCCTTTGGCTGTCTCTTTCTCATGGGAGTGCTCGATCCTGCCTTCTTCCTATGAATTTGCCTCCTCCCCTGCTGCTAGTTCGGAGTTCCTGCTAGGAACATGTGTCTTTTGCACACAAGTTCCCAGATGGCAGACTAAGCTTTGACTTACCAAGCTTTGTCATCATTAGAAACAGGCCAGTATCAGCAGGTGCATTTAACCTGGTGTCATATGGGGGTAAGCCTACTGGTGACATTTCTCAGGAAAGTAGATCAGTGTTCCTTAACTTACCAGGTTAAACTTGACGTCTACAGCCTCCCACACAGCAGGGTGGCCACACCAGATCACACTGAGTCCCAGGTTAGCTCACCCTGAGTGGGCATGTGTCTTCCAGCCACCCAACTTGACGGAGAGGAAGCAGAGCCGCACGGGATCCTTGGTGCTGCCTTACATCATGTCTTCCACTCTGCGGAGGCTGTCCGTGACCTCTGTGACCTCCTCTGTGATCTCCACTTCTTCCAACTCCTCGGATAATGCACCTTCCCGGCCAGGATCTGATGGGTAAGGGCTGAGTGGGCCTTTGACCCCCTGGAGGGTGGGGGATGCCTCATCGTGCTTGACTTTGGTCCCCAGAGTAGGACTCTGTGCAGACGCATTAATCCTCCAAGAAAGGTAATTCAGGCAGCACGGTCGTTAGCCTTTCTGTCATCCTCAGTAGGAATGTCATTATTAATGACGGTGACTGTCACCAAAAATGAAAAATGGGGGGAAAAATGGTCTCATGATTCTTCCACCCTATTATATACAGTTACTTGCCTAATTTTCATCATTTCAATTTTTTAAAAACAATTTAAAAATTTTTACTGTATGAATTGACAATATAATCACACAGTATGAAATCCCAATGGTAGAAAAGAGCATATTATGAAAAATCTCCCTTCAGTGCCTGGCTCCCAGTCACCAATCTGACTGACACTAATGTTCCCAGTGTCTTCCAGAGCCCTGTGTGGGTATACAAGCAATACCTAAATACATACTCTTCTCCATGCTTCTTTTTTTTTTTTTTTTTTTTTTTGTACAGATGGTAGTGTTCTCTTCACCTTGGTGTTTCTCATTTAACATCTTGAAAATTGTTCCATTTCAGAACACAGAGAGCTGCCTCTTACACTGTGTTTATCTGCAGACATCTTGCCATGTGTCTGTACCATATCTGTTCCACCACCGATAGACGTCTAGTTGGTTTCAGTCTTTCCCTCTCACTGCAGTGTGGCAGTGAATATCAAATTGGAAGTTATTTTCCGTGTAGGCAAGTTGTATTAGACAGCTTTTCAACTATAGTGGAATCCCCGAGGTGACTAGGTGACTGTCTTTATAAAGAAAAGAGGTTTATCTAGCTCAAAATTTTGGAGGCTAAAAGTCTAATAGTGTAGCAAAGCTCTGGGAAAGGCCTGTGTGGGAAGAAAGACCTCGTGGGGAGGCGGGAGGCAGAGGGAGAGGGAGGGGCCGGGCTTGCACTTCCATTTATAACAGCCCTTTCCCAAGAGCTCAGCTTCACAGAAGCTCAAGAACCGCCATCATCCCTTTTGAGGGAGGGTCCCCAGGACCTCCCACTAGACCCCACCTCTTAAAGCCTCCACCACCTCCAGGTACTGCCACCCTGGGACCAACAACCTGGGCCCTCCGGGGACAGTCAAGCCATATCCAAATCATAGCCAAGTCTATCAACATGAGAACCTGCCATAAGGGAGAGAGACATCTTTGCCAGAGATACACATTTACAGCGTTGAAAGTTACCCCTAAGTGGACTTCCCTAGCACTCGGCCAGCTGCCGCCCCACCAGCAACCTGCCTGGCTGCCCTGCCCTCACCACCACACTGTGCTGTCTTCTTGATTTGTGCCAATCTGATAGAGGAAGAAGGTTATCTCGTATAGTATTTTCTGTTTTGTGTTGTTTTTCTTTCCTCTGTGTGGTGTAAAGTGGAGGCCCGTCTCTTTTGTTCAGGAGCCATTGGTATTTATTGTCTGTAAACGATGGTCCAGGACTTTCTATCCATTTTCGGTTGGATGGTCAGCTTGGATTGTTGGCCTTTGTAACAAGTTGAGCTGTTTTCTCCCAATTACTTCTTTGTGTTTTGACTTCAGTTTTTTCCTTTTAATTTCTTATTGAAATATACATATATTTTATATATACATATAATATATATATATTAATTTCAGAGTTTTAAATTGTCAGGGTCCGGCGGAGCGTCGGAGAAAGAGACCACACAAGAGACTGGCTCCATGCAATTGGCAAAAGGGGATTTATTGAACCAGCATGCTGGGGCTCAAGGCTCCCTCAGGAAGGGAGAGCAGCCCAGAGCCCAGAGCAGAGGTCAAGCAGAGCTTAAGTACACTTTCTGGAGAGGGCGGTGGGCTTTGCATACATCAGAACAAATCATCATGAGGCACGGGAAAATTGAACAACAACTCTGAGATGGGATTAGTACATTCATTGGCGGGAACAATCTGGGCAGGGGTGATTGGTCATTCCTAAGCAGGGTACAAATTTAAACTGATTGGTTTTGGAGCCTAGAGCTTACGTGCCAAGCTACTTCGAGCCCTTAGCTATTAAACAACCAGGGAATCAATGGAGATGTTTACTGGGCAGTTCCAGCATTGTCCTAACAGCTACAGAGATTACAGGTTCCAGGGGTAGCAGAGGAATTTTAACAATACCTAGTCTTTACTTTTTAGCCCAGGCCTTGCCATTTAGAAGCTTTACAATGCCCAATCTTTTACACTTTAACTCAAGCTTTTGCAGCTTAGAATCAGCTTAGAAATTTTACCTTTACAAAATCACAATTAAAAGCCTTTTCCACTCTAAGATAACCAAAAGAGTCACTGGTTGTTTGCGTTGACTTTTAGAGTTTTGCTGTTCTCCGTTAAGTCCATGATTCTTTGGGATTTGTAAGCTGTCGAGTATGGAACCAGCTTTTTTCCCACAGGTGGTTACCCATTTCTCCCCATAACATTTAGGGAGCAAACCATCTTTTTTCTGCTCACTTGAAATGTCAGTTTTATCACAAACGAGATTTCTGTATGTTCCTCCATCTCTTTGGGGGCCCTGCCCTCATTTCCTTCACGGGCTTGTCTATTCGTGCCTTGGCACTGTGTGGTTTCAGTTACCATAGATTTAAAATGTTTTTGATTGGGCTGGGGTTGTGACTCAGTGTAGAGCATTTGCTTAGCACGTGTGAGGCCCTGGGTTTGATTCTCAGCACCACATATAAGTAAATAAAGTAAAGGTCCACCAAGAACTAAAAAAAAAAAAAAAAAAAAATTAAAAAGAAAATGTTTTGATTTCTAATATTCTTTATCAGAATTTATCTAACTAGTTTTTCTCATTGCTCACTTTTGGATTCACTGGTCTAGAATGTTATTGCATTTTGTGGGGGGCACTTGGTAAGTTAATTGACTGATTTTGGAAAGTTTGATGGCTTTTAAAGGTTGAGTCTTCCATGCCAAAAACATGGGCTGCCTTTCCATGTGTTCAAATTTAAAATGTTCAAAAAGGAGTTGTTTATGGTTGCATCTTTCTACATCAGGTTACTACTTTTACACATTTGGGGGTTGTGTGTGTTAGAGATTGAATCAGGGGCACTTAACCACTGGGCCACATCCCCAGCCATTTTTAGTTTTTATTTTAGGGCCTCAGTAAGTTGCTGAGGCTGACTTTGAGTTTTCGATCCTCCTGCCTCAGCCTCCCAAGTGGTTGGGATGACAGGTGTACATTTACCACATCCAGTTTATACAATATTTGACTAATTAAAAAATTAATATGTGTACAGATATAAATTATTTAAAATACTAGAAACTTTTAAAAATGCTTTACATCTTCATTACTCAGCAATAACTACTATTAAAAGTTTAGTTATTTGAAAATGAATATACATATTTTATACCAATGAAAAACTGTTTAGTGGCCTAGTGCTTCATTTAATATAAATGGTGAGTATTTACACATCATTAATTATTCAAGATAGTGTTAACTCACCCCTCATAAATTATTAATTCTGCATTATGATAATTGCATCCTAAAAGTAACCTGCCTGAATGGCACCCTACCTGTAAGTCAAATATTTAGTATTTCCTAAATTATTTATGCATTCTTTTTCATTGACATAGATATCTTCACATGTCCCCAATTATAGCGCAGTCAGAGTTTGGTACTTCACTTTTCTTTCTTTTTATTTTCCATGCTGATGTGTCATCTTTAAATCTTTTTATTATTTTTTTATGGTGATATGCCATCACATCGTATGAATGTGTCATAGTTGATCCTTCTCTTACTATTAAATATTTAAGCTGTATCATTATTTCTAAATGTTAACTCATATATATCATTATAAATTTGAATGGGAAATATTTACCTTGTATCAGTGTAAAACATTTTTAAGAATTTATAGCAAGCATGTTCTTTTATGTGGCTTTGCAGTTGTTTATTTAGAATCCATTTTTAGAAGTCATACATAGGGCTGGAGATGTGGCTCAGCGGTAGCGCGCTCGCCTGGCATGCGTGTGGCCCGGGTTCGATCCTCAGCACCACATACCAACAAAGATGTTGTGTCCGCCGAGAACTAAAAAATAAATATTAAAAAAAACTCTCTCTCTCTCTCTCTCCTCTCTCACTCTCTCTTTAAAAAAAAAAAAAAAAAAAAAAAAAAAAAAAGAAGTCATACATAACTTTGTCAGGGGATGAACATCTTCTTGATGGTTCTTGGTATCAGATGTCAGTATTTAATGCCATATGCCCTCTGTGAATGATCACATTATTTTTAATCCCTAGAATTGATAGATATTAAACAATACCTGATTCATGTGTTTGTTTCTCACAATTTTTTCATGCCTTAAAGAGATACTGCACACTATCTGAAAAGCAGGGATGTTCTGTTCTGTTCAGGAAGACTCTTGTCTTAAACTGTGTCTCATTTTAAAAAAGAGAAGTTTAGAGGCAGCTATTAGAGGTACAGTGTGTGCCATGGTTTCCTGGGTCCTCCACGTGCGGGCCCGGGTGAGGTGGGTTATTCCTCTGCCCACATTCCCCGCTGGGTTAGAAGTAGCAATAATACTTCCTAACGTTTATCCAGAATGTTCCTTACAGGCAGCTCACACCAGTGGACACTCGTGACCCCACTTTTCCTAATACCCATGACATGTTGCAGTATTAACCTTGATGGTGATTTTGCCTTCTGTGAAGGTGGCGCTGTTTTGTTGGGGGGGGGGGATGCCAGTGGGCCACGCTGCAGGCACAGGGGGTACCTGCTCAGGGCACGAGGAAAGCAAGAGGCTGAAATGCCTGGAAGGAAATGAGCACTCAGTGTTGGTGAGGGGCCAGGCTCCCAGTGCCGAGCAGGTGCTGAGAGCCATAGCCTAGTGGGAATGACACATGGCATTTGTGCCAGAAGGGAGTGGTTGAGAGGGTTACCAGCAGCCATTGAGATGATGATGGTTATGTTAAGCTGTGTATTCAATTGTATATTAGACCCCTGCTGAAGGGCCTTGTGGGTGGCTTTGCAGGAGTTTGGGCAATAAAGGAGTTCCTGTTTTGAATCTACAAGTGGCGACTTGGTTATTTGGTGCCCAGCCAGACTGCGGTAAGCAGGCCTGCGGGTCTGAAGGGCAGCCCGGTGGCCGTAGCTAACAGAGCTCTAGTGCATGTTGAAATTCCCGAGGGGGGAGGTCAGTGCGCGCACCCACAGAGGTGGGTATGTCAGTGTGTTGTGCTCGAATTCGGGACCACCAGAGACCCAAGATTGTTGCGAGCTAGCTGAGTCCTCCACGCGCACACACAGCAACTGGTGACACTGAGAGGCCCCGAGCCCAGGGTTTGCAGCAGTTTTATACATTCTTTGGAGAAGGCAGGAACCCCCACATACATCATAGCATCTCTTAGCAAATCATCACACAACCCTTGTTCCGAGCTTTTGTGACACTCAGTGGAGTAGGTATTATTTTTATCTCCATTTTACAGATAAGAAACTGAGGTGTGGAAGGTCATGTGTCCAAGGTCACTCAGTTCATTGTAGGTAGGATTTGAACCCAGGCTCTCTGGCTCTGGAGTGGGTCTTCTTACCACTACATGGAGTTGGCTACTTACCTTCTACTTCATAGATCCTTTCTTTGCCTATGCATTTAATGAGGCCTTCTCTTCCTGGGATAAGTATTCATTAGTACTTTGTCCATTTATTTGATGATTTCATTCCTATACCTATTTTTTTTTTTTTGTACCAGGCATTGAACTCAGGAATTCTTAACCACTGAACCGCTGCCCCAGTCTTTTTTTGTATTTTATTTGGAGACAGGATCTCACTGAGTTGCTTAGGGCCTCACTCAATTGCTAAGGCTGTCTTTGAACTCAGGATCCTCCTGCCTCAGCCTCCCGAGCTGCTGGGATGACAGGCGTGAGCCACTGTGCCAGGCCTCATTCCTGTACCTTTTAAGATGAGATGTTTGTTCAGTTGGCAGTTGAAATTTCAGATCTAGAACCTGCACATGAAAGTCTGGGTGAAGATTAGGCTCAGGAGCTGGTAACCCTTGGTCCTTTTGGAGTGAATTTCAACAATTAGCATTCTGCCCTATTTGTCCTTGTTCCTGGCTGATAGGTCAGTCCTGGAGCCGCTCTTTGAGCGCAGGGCCTCATCAGGTGCCAGAGTGGAAGATCTGCCCCTCAAAGAGGACAGCGAGAACCGAATCGGCAAGTTCAAGAGAAAAGACTGGAATCTGAGCAAGTCCCAAGTCATTGCAGAGAAACACCCAGAGCCCGATCTAATGGTAAAAAAATTGCATCTATAGATGTTTATATATATTTTGAAGCACAAGGAGGTGTGTCATTGCCTGCCCTGCAGCCAGGCACATCCCGTTGGCTCCAGAGCAGTGAGTCACCAGCTAGAAGCCTGGCTGCAGCTTGTCTCTCCAACAGCCTGTGGCTGTGCAGATCACAGATGGTGGCAAGAAAAGCGTGTGCAGAGAGTTTCAGTCTCTAAGTCAACGCTGGCGCAAGATCTTGTACCCACGACGTAAACATGTGGGTTGCTGCTCGGAGTTGTGGTTCTCACCACTGTGTTCCATGAGTCAGTCCAAACATGGTCGTTTCTTCTAAATTAAAAAAAAAAAAAAAATCATTTTTCTTCCATGAGCCACATCAAGTTGTTGTGTGGCAAAGACCAGCTTTCCCTGAGAATCAGCGTGGCTTATTTCCAACTTAGATGACACAGTCCGACTGTGGTCAGGATCAAGCCAGTGGCCAGGCAGGAGGTGACCTGTGGTGCGGTGACTCCCCGTGAGGATCCCTGCCGTGGTGCCTGCCACGTGACAGTGGGTCCTGGAATCAAGCCCTTTTTTAAATTTTTGCTCAGCAGCTCAGCATTCTTCACTGGGACAATGTTTTTCTGTGTTTTCCTCCATGATTCTTAGAGTCCAGCCAGAAAAGTGCAGAGGCCAAAGAGTCTCCAGCTGGTGGACAGCCGCTTAACGCCATTCCATGCTTCCTCACCCCCTCAGTCGACGCCTCTGAGCCCACCTCCTCTCACTCCTAAGGCCACCAGGACCCTAAGTAAGTTTTCCTGTGTCTCAAGAATCCTTTTAGGTGGGAAATGGGGTATATTTATGAATCTGGATCATTTTTACTCAAACCACTACAAAGTCTGTGAGATCACTGTAAAACTGATGCAATTCAGTGGTTGTGGGTACAACCACTGAGGGGGAATCACACAACCACTGAAAGTCCAAAATCCCTTTTCCTATTGCAAAGTTTGAAGTAAGGTAAATTCAGACTAGGACCAAACAGGAAGCAAGTAACTTAGGAACCGACCACTGCATGGTTAGACCTGTTCAGGGAAAAGAAGGGGACCCATTCCACAAACTCGACAAGGAGACCCAGCCTTGAAGAGCATCACAAGGTGCCTACAGGCATAATGGAGGATAAGTCTACCGCTGCCAGGAGGGACAGTGGCCAACCAGGAGTTCGACTTGATTTGGTAGGGTTTCCCGGAGGACCTGGACCTTTCCCTAAGAACTTGGACTATATCAGAGAATAGAGTAACACCCCAAATTCCTGGAAATAGTCTTATCTTCAGCTTAATGGCAAAATGCCCTGAAAAAAAAAAAAGGGAGGGAGATTTTTCGCTCCAGAACTACTTCTGACAAACGAAGGGTGCTCCCTTTGTCCCGAGGGCAAGGGATTGTCTTCATTCTGTCCACAGAAACCACAGAAAATGGTGGCAGCAAATCTGATGGGCCAGGCTGGTCTGGGAGTCCGTGGTGGGCATTATTTCTCTGAGATGCCTCCATAGATCCTTCTCTGATCAAATGTCTCCTCTGTTGGTTTCCAGGCTCCCCGTCTTTGCAGACAGATGGGCTGGTGACTGCTGTTCCCCCTCCCCCTCCCCCCAAAAGCAAGCCCTACGAAAGCAGCCCGAGGACCTCCACCGAGGTAGGGAGCCCGCGCCTGACAACGCGGTCACAGCACCACTCAGCACCACTCGCGGGAAGACAGCAGGGGGTTGATTCTCCAAGCGTTCCAGTTAGGTTTCCCATCTGTGTGTCCCTGTGGCCATCTGGGTTCCTTCCTGAGACCACAGAGATGGGAAGGAAAGACGTACCAGTGGACCTTTTCATAAAACTGAGGCGGAAGAGATCCCTGCCCCCCATACTGGGGCCAGGGGACCCTCACCCTGGGCCAGGGGACGAGATCAGTGAGCTCTCCTTCACTTCTGAGTGACAGCCAGCCCTTGTAGAGTGGCCTGATGAACTTCCTTCTTTCAGGTTTGCTGGAGGGCTTTGTGGGTGGATGCCCGGCACCCAGTGCTGGGGAGTGTGTATGTGGAGGGCGAGAGATCAGCTCCAGGGGAACCAGGAGGACAAATGGGCTCAGTTCCCTTGTCACCTTGCGGAGGCTGTGCAGATAAACACACAACAGTTCAAAACTGAAGCAGAAGGTGGGGGACGTGGAGCGGGGAGGACTGAGGAGAGCCAGAAGGCTCATTCCCGTTTTCCCGTGTCTGCCGCAGGTCGCACCCCCACTGCCTGTCCGAAGAGAAGCCAAAGCCCCGCCCCCACCGCCTCCAAAAGCGCGGAAATCTGGCCTCCTTTCCTCTGAGCCTGGATCCCAGTGAGGACCTCGCCCCCTCCTTGCATCTCTGAGTGCCTTGGACAGCGGCTGCCTGAGAACTGGCCTTTGGGAGTGGGTGTCCTCGTTACCAGGGGCTCCCTGCCAGTTGGTGATCAGAGATGATGCTCACCAGCCCCAAACCGGTTTGTTCTCTCCAAGCTTCTCTTTGATAGCTGTTTGGAGCCGTGCAACCCTCCAGCCCACACGGAATTCCAAGGATTGGCCATGTCCCATGCATTTCTCAAGGAGAGTGCTCCTCCACCGTGACTGCCGAGACCCTGGGGTCTGCAGAAGCCGGGCCAGTCCCACGGCTTCAGCACCTGTGCTCTGGACAGATGGGTTTCTGGCTTTGCTTCTGAAAAGCTGCATTTGAGACTTGGTTCTTTCTCTCACCTTTGCACACCTATCCCATCCAGCGTCAGGGAAGAGACAGCTGTCAATACACTGTAGCAGCCAGCATAACCCTGTCTTTTCTAACGTCTACTGTGTTTCCTTTGAGGAGAGAACACACATTTTTAATGGAGATTGGCTGCTTTCAGGTGTGAATGGCTGTTATCGCTGAAAAACCATGAACTCGCCTTTGGCTTCACTGGATGGGTTCACTGGCCGATGGCCCTCTGCGCGGCAGCCGCTCCGCCTTACTATGGATCCCTCTGAAGCTCTTTTGCACAGTTTCTTGTCCTTCCTCGGAGCTCAGTTCCCTGGCTGTGAGGGACCTGGGAGCCTGGGTTCGACAGCTTCTTTGCCAGCTCCCATTCGGATGCCCCACGTCCCCTGTCCACTTCCTGATTTTACCCTGGAGAGTACAGTGCAATATTTCCCTTTGATTATTTATTCCTTTTGATCATGGGATTAATTTGATTACTTGCTAGTGGTACTAACGTCAGTACTTCTTTTCCGAACAAAAAAATGGGGTGACTTAGATAACCAGATATCACATAAGTTACAGACGTTTTGAGCTGGAAGGGTTTTAAAAGTCACACAAGGAGACTCTCGCTTTGTAGATAAGGAAACTGAGGCTACACCCAGAAAGTGGTACTACAGATTCCTACTAATGACCCAGCTTGCTAACATGGGCTGGGCCCGGAGACCACTCAGAGCTGGAGGGCACCCCCACCCAAGTCCTCAGCACCTCGCCTCCGCTGGAACGGTATTTGAAGTGTCCCAGGTATTTCACACCATTTGGGTGTCGAAAGCAATGCAGAGAACTTCTTGATTGTGACTCTGAAGGTCAACGTGGCAGGGAGACTCCAGGGGTCTCTTCCATGACCAGGCCCAGAGTCCCATTCTCTAAGGCCGAGAGAGAGAAGGAGCCTGCAGCGGGAGACTCCGTGTGCCTCTGTGATCCGGTGATGCTCTCCCCACTGCCTTGTGAGGAGAGAAGTGCAGGCTCCCCTCGCAGCCAAGGAAGCAAAAGCCTCCGTGACCATGGCAGTGGGTGACCCCAGAACGAGTGTGCCTCTTCGGAGTGCCTGGCCATCGGAGTTCTTCACTCCGACCCGGGAGCTTCTAAGTGGAATCGTGGAAACAACATGGACTTGGGAATCAAACCCATTTGGTCATAGTTCCCAGCCACGTCACCTGTTCACTTTGCAAGCTCCAAAAGGTGTTTGATTTTCTGAACTTTCTTTTCTTGCTTTTAAAAATGGGGACAGTGCCTCGCACACAGGTTATTCGGGGGCTCAGGGGCGAGGGGACATGTGAAGGAGGAGGTACTTGTGTGATGGTGCTTTCTTCTTCTGTCAAGCCTGAGTGAGATCTGGAACTCTCCCAGGGCATTACTGATACTCGGTTTTTCTGAAGGTAATTCGGGTTGTGAGTGCGTGCGCCTTAGTTCTGTACACACAGCCCTCCTCCAAAAGCTGCCTTCTCTTCCAGAGTCAGGTATGACCAGAGAAGATGTGAGTGAGAGTGGAAGAGGGGTTAAGAGGAAAGAATCAGGCTGTGCAGAGGAAGGAAGGCACCTAGCCGACTTCCTGGAGGGGACTGTAGGCCTCACCCTATCTTTCCGTCTGCCATTGAAGTCCAAACATACAAACACAGACTTGGGAGGCTGAGGCAGGAGGATCACAAGTTCAAAGCCAGCCTCAGCAAAAGCGAGGCGCTAAGCAACTCAGTGAGACCCTGTCTCTAGATAAAATACAAAAAAAACGGCTGGGGATGTGGCTCAGGAGTCAAGTGCCCCTGAGTTCAATACCCAGTACCTGCCCCCCCCCCAAAAAAAAAACCCACAAGCCTCCAGCCTGCCCTCCAGCAGAAGCAGTGAGTTTCCGGTCTGGTCTCTGGGCAGGGTGAGGGAGATGTGACCACTGGTGTCCAGGTGGTGTCTCTCTCTTTTGTATAGAACATCTATTTTCCATGTGGATGAGGATAAGAGTCTTCGGCTCTTCAAACACAGAGGATCCCAGGTGGTGTGGCAGAGACTGGCTTGCAGAGGACATTGGAAGGGTTGTTTCCTTGGGAAGCCCTGGGATAGGCCAAGGTCCCATGACAGGAAGTCATAAATAATGTCTGTCCTGAGGTCAAAGAGGAAGCATGCCGAGGAGCACCTGATGACTATGGTAAATGTAGGAGAGCTGAGCCACAGAGAGAAGAGGGAAGGGACTGGTCCTTGTTTTTTTCCCAGAAACCTTAGCAAGACATTGAAATTAGCCCCCAAATTGCCACAGCCTTTGTGAATACTGGTTTATGGCTTGTGTTGTTATTTATTTATCTCTCCCTCCTGGTCTATGCTGGTGTCTTGCTTGGAGATGCTTTTTTCAAAGCAGTGTTGCATTCAGCACCTACGAAGTTGCTCTCGAAGGCCAGACCCACTATTAGCCCCTCAGGATTTAGCATTGGAACGTATTTGGTGGAAACAGCCCAGAATACAAAAGCAGTTCCCTCTGGGTGCTGCAGGATTGCAAAGTCAGGGTGAAATTGAAACCCTAAATAGAGCTGCTGGGCATGGGTTGCTCACCTCCTCCACCACCTCCACGTGGCTCCGTGATGACAGTCATCTCCTCCTGCCAGGGAAACCCCCTATAAACCACAGCCACAATGCAAGTCCCAAGATGAAGCCAGGAGCCAAGCAGGATAGGAGGTGACCCACCTTGGTCAACTTTCCAACCTGGAAGAGTCTCTCCCCTCTAGTTGGCCTCCAGATTGTGGGACGATTCAATTGAAAATGACATACAGTTCAGGGCACAAATCCTGGGAGTGTGGATGGATGGATTTCGAGATAGCTGCCCACCCACCGTGTCAACACCTCCAGATTCACACGTCACTTTCCCACTTCCCAGAAGGTACCCGTAGCACCATTTTGTGAATGGCATTTAGAAGGTCCTCTAAGCTCGTGCCTTCCTTCCTCACCCTTCTCAGGTGTAATGAAAAGGGGAGAAAACCCCCACCATCAACACAGTGTAAGACTACAGAGATGAGATCCATTTTAACAAGTCAATTTATAGGCACTTCCTAAGCCTCAGTTTCCTCATCTGTAAAATAAACTGATATTTACATAGTAGAGTCGGCATGATTTTTTTTCAAATCCCTTCCAGCCTAGCTTCTTTTATTTTAAGTGTGTCAGAAGGAAAATTCCTCACCAACTCACATGCACAAGGTCCTGGGTTCGATCCTCAGCACCACCAAAAAAAAAAAAAAAAAAAAGGGAACATTCTTACTAAGGCTTTTAGGTCCATGCACTGGAATCCCCAATTTTTATCCCACATTGGTGCTTTGACGCACCTATACCTTAGCTATTAAGATCAAAATATTGGCAGATATTAAAATAACGACTCTTGCACATATTTTTGAAATATTGACCTAAGTCACTGTAATTCTTTTCAATAGCCTGTAAATGATGTCATTTCTGCACTGTCCTTAAGACTCTGCCAACCTGGCCCACCATGTCTAGACTTCCAGTTCATTTGAAGAACCATGCTTCTCTGTGTCCTTGGGTAAAAATCAGTTCCTTAGAGGCTTTCACTCTCCTGTCAGTTATTCAAATTAGAAAAAGTCAAGTTTCTCCCTGGGTGGGTTCAGAGCCCTCCATTTTAATCCACAAGAGGAACGAGTTTTCCTTTCATGTTCATGATTGCAGGCGGATTCTTCTGATCCAGCCAAAGCTGGTCTTGTGTGCATGCTGCCAAAGTCATCTATGAATCATTTTTTGGGGAGTCATTCATCCAAACCATTACAGCTACTCCTTTGACATGACTTTGTACCTAGCTAGGTTTTGAACATGGACAGTGAGGAAGATGTGCGTTGGTAGAAGAATTTTGTTCAGATTTGCTGTTATTTATTTTTTAAATTAAACATGGAGATGTATTTTAATGTTCATTATGTGTTTAGTTTGTTATGACTTTTATTAATGAAATGAAATCGTGAACTTGGAATTTTTCCTTCCTGACATCTCTTTGAAGACACATCACGCCCCGCCCGGGCTCCCTCTGGCTGGTGTATTGTGGGTCCTCTTGGTTGAAACGTGTTTCTTGGGGTCCTGGAATCATCTGTGCCCAGAAGTAATAAAAACTTCAGACCATTTGGTTATCCTCACGCCTCCTGTCCACGCCTTTGGCACCTGACCTGACGGTTTTCTGGTGGCAGTTTATTTGATGTACGTAGGTTTAATTTCCTTCCTCATTCATCACGGGTAATTTGGCAGAGGTAAAGAGAGAAATGGAGAAGTTTAGAAAGACTGTCTCATGCTCTCAGGGGAAGGATAGGAACTGGTTCTCAGCCTAGGGGGAAGGTTCTTTATTACCTGGGAAGAGACCCCAGCCCAGCCCAGTCCCATCAGCATTTTTGAGGGCGGGGAGTGGAACCCAGGCTCATATTTCATTCAGAGTTCCCATTTGTTCCAACACTAGGCCAAGGTTGAGAAATTGGTAGTTGGGCGTGTTTTGTAAAATCCATGCAGGTGGCGGATCAGGATGGAGGGAGGGAGGTCCCATTGCAGCTGGAGAGACTTGTGTATGTGTTTGAAGAAAGTTCCCCAATGCTTTCACACATTTGCAGTCTATTACTTTGTAAAAGCAAAGCAGTAATTCTCCACTGTCTGTGCACAGACGAATCACTCATTTGCTGATTAAAAATGCATGTTTTTTTTGTTTTTGTTTTTTTTTTGGTGGTGCTAGGGGATTGAACCCAGGGCCTTATGCATGCACTGCAAGCACTGTACCCACTGAGCTACATCCCCAGCTCAACCCCATCCCCTTAAGAAATTCTACTTTAAAGTATCTTCCACTATCAGAATCACTAAGTGTTGTCAGCTCACACAAGGATTCTGTTTTTTTTTTTTTCTCCAGTTATCGCTAGGGGGTGTTAAAGCTTTTAAAACTTTGGAAATGACCTATCTATTTTCAAGCCAATCCTTTTGCTACTTGATCATTTAAAGTCACATACATTGGATAACTTATCACATTAAATGTGTGCTTTGATGTTTCCCCACCCTTTATTTTAAGAGGCTTATTTTGATATATTGATGAGCGAGTTCTTCAGATTCAGGAACATGTTTGACATATGAGTAAAGGGCTGTGTTTTTTTGTTTTTTGGTTTGTTTGTTAACTGGGGATTGAACCTGAGGGTTCTTAACCACTGAGCCACATCCCCAGCCCTTGTTTATATTTTATTTAGGCACGGGTCTTGCTGAATTGCTTGGGGCCTTGCTATATTGCTGAGGCTGGCCTTGAACTTGTGATCCCTCTGCCTCAGCTTCCTAAGCCACTGGGATTACAGGTGTATGCCACGTGACGGCACAGAGGGGCTATTTTCGCTCTCCTCCTTCCCCTTGGTCATTGGGAATCAAGTGGACCCAAGAGGCTCACGTAAACTGCAAACCACCATTGCCACCAGGAGGCAGTAACACCAGCACCAAGCAGACGGATGAGCATCTCTCCCCTCAGGGAGGCCTGCAGCTGGCTCCAAAGAGATTGCCCCAGAGAAGAAGAGGGACAGAGGACACCTGATGCTTCAAGCAGGACACATACATGAAGTGGGAGTGGGACTTTTTGGAAAATGTGTTCATTAATGTAAAGATTGTAAATTATCTGGTTTTTGTAAAAGCAGTTACTGAGTGATTGGCAGATGGAAGCCTGTCATCCTGACCTATATCTATTGATTAATAAAATAATGCAGTTATGCTTTTGTTCCATAAAGCAGATGGTGGACACGTCATTACCGAATTTTACTGAAGTGGGAGTGAAGAAGTTTTAGAGATTCTTCCCATGGAGGCCCTTGGGAAGTCCAGCTTTGTGCAGTCACAAATATTTTATTAAAAAGGGAGGGTCTGCTCCCCCAGTGGGATGCTTCTGACCTTTGTTGAATTTCTTAGCACAGGTGTCCCTCTTTTTTGAAGGTGGAGGGACAGGGAGTTAGAAACAGGCTTCATTTGTCTGATTAAAAGAGGCAAAAGGGCCTAGAACTTTCCCATGTTCGTTTGTTGCTCAGACTTGATCTGAAAATTGAGTTTTTCAGATGGTCCCGTAGCCATCTCGAAGTTAGGACAATAAATGAACATATTGGGGTCACAGGGTCTCAGGGAGAACTGGCCACTGGTAGAAGTAAGCCGGACACCTGAGCTCCAGTCACCTGTTTTAGCAAAATAACCAGCATCCAAGGACTGAGCTTCACTGGCTGCTCGTCCCCATCCAGTACAGGAGCAGTGGATGTGGAACCAGGCACAACCGAGGGGCTCACCTGAGCTCTGAACCTAAGTGAAGACAGTAGCATCTATTTACCACCGATTGTTTAGTGAAAATATCAGTGCACCGACCCAGCACAGAGCCCACCTTTGGTCTTTGGGTGGCGTGAGTAGTGGTGAAGTCGTGGGGCCAGGGACAGGAAACACCAGGATGCCTTCTTGAGCAAAATATCAAAAAGAATCAAGCAGATAAACATTTATTTTTAGGCATGAGTCCCTTCTGTGTTTGGAATGTGGTTTGTCCCCAAAGATTTGTGTGCTGGAAGCTTGGTCCCTAAGGTCAAGGTCGAGGTAGCCCCACCATCAGAAGGCACTCAGGCCTGCCTCACAAGCATTCAATCTTGTGGGGCTGAAGTAATGGCCGTGAGAGTGGATTGGTGTCAGATGAGGTCAGCCCCCATTTGGCCTCTTCCACACACCTGTCCACTTTTGCACCTGTTCCTTCCGTGTGATTCCATCCACCATGTGAAGACACCATGAAGCCCTCTCCCGAGGAGGCCTCCAGAGCTTGGACTAATCAGCCTTCCACACTGAGCCCAAATAAGCCTCTCTTCCTTAACACGTACCAGTCTCGGTTGTTTTGTTATAGCAACAGAAAACAAATTAAGACAGTCCCAGCCTTCAGTTGTGCACTGCTTGGACAGATCATACGGAGCGAAAAGGAACACTGGACCAAGAGTCCTGTGAGGCCCCCTCTTTCCCTCCGGCCTCACCTTCAGAGGAGGTAGGTACAATACAGGGAGGGAACTTCTTTCCAAGTGGCAGGACGCCTGAGCCAGGGCTCTATCTTAACTTCTGTAGAGAATGGTCAAGATGGGATTGCAACCCTATGGAATGTGAACCAGCTTTTTCTGGCCTGGGCCAATATGCAGCCATCCTCCTCGTGCATGCAGAGGAGACAAATGTGACCATCAGAAAGGTCCCTTTAGTCCACAATAGACATTATGGCCTCTCCTTTCCCATCTGCCACCAGTTCACACATGGAGGGATCCTTCAGAAGGAGCAAAGTCCCTCCCCACCTGAGCTCAGAGTGAGAGAAAGACTTTGCACTTACACCATTTTATTCCCAACACAACACTTTATTGTGAAATACGTGCAGCTTGGTGTAAGAATTTCTGAAATTCACACGATTTACAGATAGGGAATGGGTCACAAATTTCAATGTCAAGGTTTGTCCATCCTTCTGGCCTAGTAGATTTAAATCTTCTTCCGCCCAGGTTCCTCTTCAATCAGACCTTCCTGGAAAATGTAATAAATAGATCAAGGTCCTGCTGTGCACTTAACTTCATTACATTAAAAAAGGAGGGAAGTCCCATTCATCATCAGGTACAGAAAGTGCTAGGTAGGAAGGATAGATTGTTTAAGCCGCTTGGTAAACCATCTAATAATAGGTTAAGGATTCGATATATGGAAGAAGACGAAAGAAAGGTCTCATCATTCAGTTGTCTATTAAACCAGCCTTGGCTTCAATTCCTTCATAATGTCATATTTGGGGAATTTAACAGCTTGCTTTTTTTTTTTTAGCATATGCATGATTTCTTTAAAGAAAGAAAGGAAATAAAAACGAGCACCCACTTTTTTTCTCTGTCCCGTGGGTATGGAAGTTGCAGTCACTGGAGAAAATTGAAAATATAGCTTATTTTCATTTATGATTTTTTGGACTTTCCCAGGCTCCAATTGAAAATGAACCATGTTTTCTGACTGTGCAAGTAAGCGGTCCATGGAGCTCAGAGAATGCTCACATTGAATTAAAGTTTTGATTTCTGCATTTAACTTGTTTTATACTTTTTTTTTTTCAAACCATGTTACATTAGTAGACTGCCACTTGGGTAGGGGGGGCGGAATTTGGTCTTTGTAGAGAACTGGAAATAAAATCTGTGGCTCTGAGCAGTAAGTTTTTGAGTTTGAATTATTTTAATCCAAAGGGGGAATTAAATTTAGAATACCATTTTTAGTGCCCACATTTTGTAGGGCCCTGGAAAATCATCCCAGAACAATTGCTAAATCAAATGGCATGTAGAGATCAGCACAGAGAAGAATATTTGAGGGGGTTGATGAATGTGCTTGGAGAATTCAAGTATGGCAATGGGAAGACATTCTTATGGATCCTCCCAAAGGCTGGAGCCAGGATTAGCAGATAAAGCTCATAGAAGGATTTCAACTCAACTAAAGGGGGGACAAAAGGTCCAGCCATGAGTCTAATCACTGAGTGGGAACGTCATGAAATAGTGAGGTCCAAGGCACAGGTGGGGTCCTGGCAGGAGGCAGGTCCCACAGCGGGCAAGTGTGGTCATTAAGTGGTACCCAAGGGCCAGTCCATCTGAGAAGCTCCATGTTAGGATCACTGTAACTCACCAGAATTCCTCTCAGGTCCCTGATGGGGGACCATGGCTGGTGGATGGTGCATTCCAAGGTTTGGGGTTCCACCAGCTGATCAACTTCTTTGGCTACCTGAAGAAATAATATGACCCATGGAGATGGAGATGAGAAAACAAAATGGCATTCTCCGTTGCCACCAGAAATTGCGAGTGAAGTCTAGTGGCTGTGGGGCTCAGTGGGAGGCTGGAATAACTTCAGGATTAGGAAGGGGACTTGATGGGCGTGAGGCATTTTTATAGTTGGAGTGGAGGTCTGGAGACTGCGCAGATAAGAGGAGACCGTGTTCTCTCCTTAGAGATGATGAGACTGAAGAACTGGGAATCTCATGAAGAGACAGCCCAAGTATTTATAGTTGTGAACAGGAATGTTTTTTATTTTCTAGTTTTTAATGTGTCATAGTTTAATGAGATTTGGCTCACATATAATATATGGAGGGAGAAGAGACTTCAGATCCTGGGGTCTCTTTATCTTTGTTATTTCTCAAAAACAACAACAACAACAAAAAACAAAAACAAAAACAAAAATGGTATTTCTTTTCAGTGAAAACTGAATGATTTTGAGTTTTTCCAGTTACATTTCCCATTCACAGCCCTATGATATTTTTTGGATTAATGAACTATAATCCTCACCCATCCCTGAGAAGTCACATTTTATAAACAAAAAGAAAGAAAGAAAAAAGACCCCATGGTAATGCTGGTGCTAGTGTGTCATCTCCTCTGTATGAAATTAAATCCAGCATGTTCTCTACCCCATTGCCTTGTCTTAAATTTGCTAACTCCCACTTCCTTGCTTAAATGCTTCTATGCGTGAAAAGAAATCTAGAGCATACCTCCTCCATAAGGACACCTATTTACACATTTTGAAATATACTACTGATCTAATATTGTAGATTTAGATGAAAGAGAAAAAAAATAAGCAGAAATTTTAAGACTATCTTTCCCAAATGCAAAGAATCACCTGTTAGAGACCCTGGATTTCCCCCAGTTATTTCTAATTCCCGTGGACCTGCACTCACGGAGAGCATGACTGATGTACTGCATGGTTGTATTCCCCCGGTGTTTGCTGTGCTCTGTTTCATCAGCACCTGACTGAACTGAATGTATTGGACTTGACCTTTGTAAGAGTCCTTTCCTCCTGACCTAGCCAGGGTGGAGTACAACCTAGTGCCACACTGGATCTTTTATTTAGTTAAGTTGAACCAAATAAGCTAAGTCTTATCAAAATAAGTCTTATTTTGAAGCCGAGAGAGAGAGAGAGAGAGAGAGAGAGAGAGAGAGAGAGAGAGAAAGAAACTCACCTCTTGAAAAGAATCAAACTTTGAGAGAGAGAGAGAGAGAGAGAGAGAGAGAGAGAGAAACTCACCTCTTGAAAAGAATCCAACAAACTTTCTGCATTTCTCTTTCCTCCAGGGCGCAATCCATAGGACCAATGCTGGCTGGAACAGCCCTGCACACACAGGGTCAGCAGGAGGAGTCCAGCCAGGAGTCTGGGAGTGGGCTCCATTCTAAGGAACTTCAAAGCACAATCAAAACAGACCCAGACTGAACTCTCAGTGAAAACAGACCACAAAGAACTCTGGATGACAAGACCCACATCTATATCTCCAACCTGTGGCAAGTGTAAGTTACACTCCTGATTTCACACACAGACCTCTGTTTGACTGTTTTGAGTTTCCTAGCCACTGGGGACCAAAATCAGAATGTTAAGCTCACACATTCAGTATTTTTTTGTGCCAAAGGAGTCATGATTGTTTTGATTGCTTGTTTGGATATCTAAAACCCAAGACCTCCTCCCTGATCAAAGTGTCTTTTCACCTTCCCATTTCCCCATTTTCCGGTTGGTTTCAACTCTTCCATTTAAAAGAATTGCGCCACCTGCTCCACTCTGCTGCACAGCCCCTGCTAGGTGTCTCTGGCTGAAGGTGCTGGACTGCAAATGGCTACACTATGGGATTGATGCACTTTTCTGACTCTTCTCTCTAATCTTTGAAGCATTTCTGCTGTGAGAGACCAGCTGGGAGAGCAAGAAAGGACTCAACCCACTTGGAAGTGGTGAGTCGCAGAGCCAACGCTTTCCTTTCCAAGGAAGCCTGTATTTAGCTGATGAAATGTGTCTTCAGACTCACTTTCATTTGATGGGGGAAGAGGCTAAAGTCCAAGGGGCACAGTTCATTGGGTCTTGGGTGTCCTAAAGGCCCAATCTCCGCAGCTGGCCGTGATCAGGTCAGTGAAGGACAAGCCTGCTTTATACACCGTCTGGCCTGGACTAAACCTTTGGGGTGGAAAGTGCCCCAAGGACACATGATAGCATGCAAGCTGAGACTAACACCACAGACTTCAGCGTTACAAGTACAAAGCATTTTACCTGTTTGGAGGCAAAGTGTCAAAAGGATCCCAAGCTGCCTTCGAGGCGTGTTGAGTTCTGTGACTTTTCTACTCACCTCGCTTCCTTTTTATATGAAACTTTTCCAGGACATCGAAATTGTCCCCACTGGTAAATTGTGCTGCCCATGGAGTTTAGTGTTTTTTAATAGTAATTTTTTTTTTAATCCTCACATAAAGCCCTTTAATGGTGTATGTAATTGGAACACCCGCTGGCTGGCATAGCCGTTAAATACACTTAAGTCTGGCCATTAAAACCTCAGCTAAAATTTTTATCGCTGAGGTCACCATCCACAGAGATTAAAATCCAGCTAGGCTGGAGTCCCTTGAGGAAACTGACAGACCTGTCAAGGGTTCAAGGAAAAGAGATGTCTTAGAGTAAGCTAAACCAAATGCACGTACAGAAACTTCCACCCAGGAGGCTACGCCATAAATATAGATAATTGAGTCAGGTCACTGGGGCTAGTCTCAGCTTTTAGATGGCCTACTTGTAAAAGGAAGGATTTAAACCACATAATCCTAAAGTTACTTTCATTTTTAAAAATCTGATTTATTAATAAGTGGTTATTGGGGCTGGGATTGTGGCTCAGTGGTAGAGTGCTTGCCTAGCATATGCAAAGCCTTGGGTTTGATCCTCAGCAGCACATAAAAATAAATAAATAAAATAAAGATATTGTGTCCAACTACAACTAAAAAAAAAAAAAAAAAGTCGTTATTGGCACTACGTCAAGTCTATTTAGGATTCTGTAAATGGGAAATTCCCCAGCCTTCTACCCACCAGAGCCCCTCCTTGACTATTGTTATTTTATTTTTATTGTTTTGGTACCAAGGATTCAACTCAGGGGGTCTTAACCACTGAGCCACATCCCTAGCTCTTTTTATTTTTTTATTTTGAGACAGGGTCTCACTAAGTTGTTTAGGATCTTGCTAAGTTGCGGAGACTGGTCTCAAACTTGCGATCCTCCTGTCTCAGCCCCCCAAGCCACTCACTGGGATTACAGGTGTACACTATTATGTCCAACCCTCCTTGACTATTCTTGAAAGCCTTTCAAAACATCAAAAAAGTAAGAAAAACTCTAATAGTTAGACTACATTAAGAGCAAGTCCATATTGGGCAGACTTAGGTGGACAGATCAACTCATTTTAGAAGTTGATAGAGGGCTGGAGATGTGGCTCAAGCGGTAGCGCGCTCGCCTGGCATGCGTGCGGCCCGGGTTCGATCCTCAGCACCACATACCAACAAAGATGTTGTGTCCGCCGAGAACTAGAAAATAAATATTAAAAATTCTCTTTCTCTCTCTCTCTCTCTCCTCTCACTCTCTCTTTGAAAAAAAAAAAAAAAGAAGTTGATAGAGTCAAAATGTGCAAATCACTGTGCTGAGCATGTTATGCTCGAATTCGGAACCCCCAAAAGACCACCAGAGACCAAGATCGATGTAAACAGCAAAGAGGTGTTTATTGCGAGCTGGCTCGGTCCTCCATGTGCACACAGCAGCTGGTGACGCTGAGAGGCCCCGAGCCCAGGGTTTGCAGCAGTTTTATACATTCTTTGGAGAAGGCAGGGACCCCCCACATACATCATAGCATCTCTTAGCAAATTACCACACACCAAGGAAAATCAAATAACAACTCTAAAACATGATTAGTGTATCAAGTGGTGGGAGAGAATCTGGAAAGAATTATTGGTTAGTTCAAGGGGTTGACTTAAAATTGATTGGTTTAAATCGTGAGGATGTCCCAAGCAGGTACGTGCCAAACTGCAGGGCTTCTAGTTTAGATACTGTTCACCACACCTAGGTGGGGGCCATCTGGAATCAGGTATTTCGATATCTTGGCCTATCTTAGGTGATCACCATCTGGGCTTTTCCGAGAACTGTTTCCACAGAGCTTTTCTGCAGTATTTTCCTGACTTTAGGACTACAGTAGGTCAGAGGTTAAGTTTCAGAGCAAAATGAGGCCCCAAGCAGAATGAGGTTGCTTAGGTCTTTAATTCCCCCATTTCCTTTTTTTTTTGGGGGGGGAGGGTGGTACCTTGGAAGCCAATCATGGGTTCCTCTGAGTGAGCTTATAGGGTTCAGTTCTATTATTTCTGTCTAGGGGCTGATATTGGGCCCTCAACACCATTAACTGGACTGTATTGATCCTTTCCTTTACAAAGGCTGCAAACTTATTTATAATATAGGGTCCTACTATTAGGGCAAGCAAAATTACAAGTAAGGGTCCAACCAAAGCTGAAATTAAAGTTGTGAGCCAGGGGAATAGTCCGCTTCTCCAATCCTTCCTGTACTCTGGCTATTGATTGTCTGATTACCCCGACATTCTTCCCCTAGCGCTGCACAAAGTCCTCATTGTTGTAAAAAGACTAAATCTAATCCCCTTCGATTTTGAAGCACAGCTTCTGCAAGGGATGCATGTGATTCCTCCAAATGTTTCACCTGTCTCTGTAGTTCTTGGATGTCCTCATCTATGGCTTCCCTCAAACTGGAAAAATAGGAGCACTGTTCAATCAGGGCCGTTGTTCCAGTCCCCACTCCGACTGCTCCTAACAGGGTTCCTACAGTTAATATGGCTACAGCTACTTCTCTCTTTACCTTCCTTAGTAATTCCTTACTTTCTAATCTGAGTATCACTTCTTCTTCAGAGTGGTAAATCAATCTGGGTAGAGGTTGAACCATGGTTGAGCACAGCCGTGTGAGCACAGGGGGTAAGGCCTGTGTCACATGCCCACCAACTGTTTTCTGATGGTAATAGATAAGTCATTTGGGTGGGTAGAGGGGAAGTCGGATGGCATAAATGCTGCAGAGAGGGTGGTGGGTTTCCCACACAGCTGCCTTTTCCAATAACCTTCTCTAAGCTAAGTCCAGATTCCACTGGTTCCCAATGTCCTGTACTTTGCTAGTCAGTGTATAACTTCCTGGGAGAGCTATCCCCTCATAAAGGAGGAGTTGCATATCTTAACACATCCAACAGGACTCTTGTCACTTGGGGTCGGGTTTTGTTTACAACATCATAAGTTTTTAGCAGTAGTTTCCACAAGGGAGCTCCCAAGGTGTTCTCCTCTGAAATGCCGGGCACAACTAGGTGGGGCAGTTCAGGTGGAGAGTTTAGGTCCCTTTCCTCCGGGACCCTCTGGGTAGTCTTAGGTATTTGGGTACTTTCAGGCATAATGGGGATGTTAGCTGGTGGTGATGGGGCCAGGGCTTTTTTAGGTCCCACCACAGTGGGTACAATTTGGGTCTTTAAAACCTTGAGAGTGAAAATGGGTCCTTCACCACTGCTTCCTATCCGGTAAAGTCTTATTCCCCAGAATTTTCCTTGTTCCCATCCTTGTGCCGCTTTTCCTTTTGAGGTGAATCTGACTTGTATCCAGAAGTTCTGATTATGTGGTCTGGAGTATTTTACTAAGTCACTTTTGGTGACCTCCCAGGCTCCAGACCCTCCCACACTAGTCTCACGTCCCCATTGCTTGCAATAATATTCTGCAGAACTCCCACATTCTGGGGGGTGGGACTCTCCGGGGCCTATGTACCAGGTGTCCATTTTACAGGGAGGACCCTTTCAGCCATCAGAGCTCAGGTACCTCTTTCTCATATAATGGATGGGTGTGTCCGAGCCTTTTTGTTTTGTTTGTTTCCACGACCCCTCAGCCAACTGGCAAAGATCGAACTCTAAGTCTGGGAACCATATCTGGGGTCCTTCCTGAGTCGCCAAGACTATGTTATGTCCTGTTGCTGGATTCTGGATTACCCAGGTCCACTTATATGGAAAATGGGCGTTATTACAAAGAACAGTACTAATGTAAGCAAGAATGAGCAGCCAGCCTAATAAGAGCATCCTAACTAGGGTTCAAACGCCTTATCTTAAGTTTAAGAAAATTGTTCTTATGGCGAGTAACTTGCCACTTGGAGTTCAATCCGGAATGAAGTCGCTCCTCACAGAGGATGGGTCCGCTGGCTTTGCATGAGAGGAGTGGATCCAGGTGGCGAGTCCTTCAACCTTGAGAGCGGTGGGTGTCCTAAGGATCACGACGTAGGGTCCCTTCCAGCGAGGTCGCAGTGAGTCCTGTCGATGTCTCGTGATGTAGACCCAGTCTCCGGGATGGAAGCTGTGCGGCTGAGGAGGGGGTCCTGTCTCGTACAGAGCTTTGAGGTGGGGCCACACGTCCTGGTGGGCTTGTTGCAGGGCTTTTAGGGAACGTAAGAGGTCAGAGTCATCAAATTCTACAGGCAGGTGTTCAGACAAGCAGGGGATTATGGGGGGGGGGGTATGCCAAACATAATTTCAAAGGGAGTGGCTCCTAATTTATAAGGGGAATTTCGTACCCTACACAGGGCATAGGGAAGGAGGGCTACCCAGTCTCCACCAGTCTCCATGGTCAATTTGGCTAGGGTCTCTTTTAGAGTTCTATTCATTCTCTCTATTTGTCCTGTACTTTGGGGTCTGTAAGCACAATGCAATTTCCAATCTGCCCCAAGAATAGACATGAGTCCCTGACTTACCTTAGGCCTTATCCGACCCTACCAAGACTGGGAAGCCGTACCTGGGTAAGATGTCTTCCAGCAACTTTTTAACTACTGCTTGAGCCGTCTCATGCTTGGTTGGAAATGCTTCCACCCATCCTGAAAGGGTATCTATAAAAGCTAGAAGGTACTTAGATCCATATTCGCCAGGTTTTACCTCAGTGAAGACTACTTCCCGATAGGCTCCTGGGCTGTCTCCTCTTACTCGATTCCCAGGGTTGGTTGTGCTGTGGCCCGCATTCGTCAGCTGGCAGGCCTTCCAGGTAGCAATAATCTGCTGGATCTTGGAATTTGCATTTTTAATCTTTATCTTAGCATGCCTTAGTAGGTCCTGCATCTTTCTCTCACCCATGTGGGCGGAGTGGTGCATTTTTTGTAAAATTCTGCTGCCTAATTTTTCAGGTATTATCATATGACATCGGGAGTCTCCCACCATCCATTAAGGCACTGAGTCATAGGCAGTTCTTTAATCCACTCTAAGTCCTCCGTGGAATATAGTGGCATTTCTGGTAGGCTTCGGGGCCCCGGGTCAGGCAGGTTGGCTATCATCACAGTCTCTTTGCGTGGCTATTCCCCGAGCGGTTCTATCAGCCAGATTGTTCCCTCTAGACACCATGTCCTTAGGTTTCTGATGTCCTGGACAGTGGACAATGGCCAATTTCTTAGGTAACCATAGGGTGGTAATGAGGGCCAATATCTCTTCTTTATTTTTTATAGTCTTTCCCTCGGCTGTCAGTAGCCCTCTTTCCTTATAGATGGCGCCATGTATGTGGGCCATGGCAAAAGCACACTGGCTGTCAATGTAAACAGTCAGCTTTTTGTCTTTTCCCAGCATTAGTGCTGGGGTCAAGGCTATCAGTTCAGCTCTCTGGGCTGATGTTCCCATTGGGAGGGGCTGAGCCCATACCACTTCAGTCTCTGTTACCACTGCCACGCCCCGCATACCTCTGACCTCGCTGCTCCCATCTGTAAACCAGATAAGCGGGCAATGGCTGGTCCTTGAGGTCTTCTCTGATGCCATGGACCTGCGCTAGGATCTGTGCAGTCATGCAAGGGAGCCTCCAAGTCAGGGTTGGGTAGCAGGGTGGCGGGATTGAGAGCTGAGATTACTTAGGTCTTTCAGTGTAGGCTGGTCTCAAAAACTCCTGAGCTCAAATAATCCTTCCTCCTCAGCCTCCTGAGTGCTAGGATTACAGATACGTGCCACTGTGGGGCTACATCATACAAATTTTCACCCAAGTGGCAAGTATGACCTTGGGTATGTTATTCAGATAAGCACTTAAAAAAAGAAATAGAACTATTATTCTTTATTACATTCATTTAAATACATGATTGCCTTCCCCTAATTTACCTCTGGTCTACAACTCATGATAGTCAAGAATTCTCTCATTTAATCATCTCTTTAATGAATGACCCCTTGGCTTCTAGGCAGCACTAAGTATAGGTTTGAATGAATGGAATCAATCATTATCAATGAAAGCCAGAACCTTTTAACCAGATTAGGCCTAATGCTTTCCCTATTTTTACTTCAAAGATGTTTTATCTGATATAGAATTAAACTTAAGGTAAAATAGGCTGTAAAGCTTGTTAAATAGTATCTAAGGCATGAGAGAGTTAAAAAAACGACAACTAGTTATTTGTGAAATTTTAGAACTGGGATTGGCAGCTCTTTGGGTAGGATGCCCAGTGTCCTATGGAATAATTTCACTGGTAAGGATTTCGAGTGAAGAGAAATGGTGTTTTGCCCAGTATACTGCTCGGCTTGCCCAGTTGCCTCTGTGGACCCAAGGGTGGAGAAGGGGATCAACTTTGAAGTATAACTGCAAACAGAAATTTTAAAACAAAACATCAGGACTTGATTCTTATCTTCATAATTTCATTTAGATATCCTAACACACTATTCTAACAGGAAGAGTGGAATTTTGACCCACTGTATTAAAGATAAGGGGAACGGTTATGTTTGAACAATGCCGTTTTAAATTGTGCAGCTGATTTCCTATTTGCTGAGACATGCTTCTGTGTCACTGAAGCAAAAAGCATGGCCTTTGGTTAGGACTAAGGAGATGGAAGTACAGACTTCTGAGCCCTGTTGTCAGGTGAAGCACCCACCTCTGAGGATCACTGGGTTTCTCATGGGTTATTTCTACCAGTTGGTATGAAATTTTTGGAAATATGCTTTGCGATGTTTAAGATGAGCACAGCAACACGATCTATGAAGCTATTCAGTGCTGCATGTCTTTTAAGTCTGCATCAGTCTTCTCTTAGATCCAACAGATCTCAAGGGCAAAAGCCAAACTTATCTTGTCTTACTTTCTGCAGCACCAAGCAGTCTATCAAACCACTATGGAATCAATGAGTTTCTGATGTTTTAGTGATAGTTTGAATCTTTTCACAATTCCACGATTAGGTCAGCTGATCAAGGAGTGGAGTTTAATAAATTAGGTTAAATATTAAACATGGAATTTATAGTTGTCATACTTCTGTCCTAAATTTGAAAGAATGGCTTTAGCGGGAAAACTGCTTCATTTTCAACATGAAAACACCTCAAAACTATTATAATTTCATAATCTTGCTGAATGACAGATGGGAAAAAAAACCTCTGCCCTAATGTAAAATCTCAGCAGGAAGAACTCAAGGGTAACTCTGGCTGACAGTCTAATCCAATTGTGAAAGGCTGGCAGAGAACTAATCCTCAGATATAGTGTTTTCTACTCAAATAATGTAACCAGTTTTTCTTGTACTGGTGAATATTTAACTTTAAATATATTATCCTGCTTGGGGATTTAATAAAATTCTAGGGTTTTTTTTTCACATATTAAAGACCATTAGAATTGACCTGAGGACAGATTTACAGTATAAACAACAGGTTCATAAAATAGAGAAAAGTTATATACTGATTTGTAATGGAAACCTTCATAAGAACAACTTGACGCTTCCTATTAAAATTTCCTTGAAACTAGTTGAAGGAACTAGACTACATCAGAGTATAACACATGTTGCTTTAGACAATTACTCAGAGAGAGCACTGAATTTAATTAGCTAATCTAACCACAGAGAATTGAATTTTATCAATGTAGCTAATGTAAGTATAGAGAACTGACTTTATCAATATAGAGTCTAACCAATTTTAAGTTTAAAACCTGACCCTAACTCTCCCCCAGCACTGCATTTTTAGCTATGTACAGATATGTTTCATCAATGAAGTTAATGGAAGTTTTACTATTCTGAAACTTTCTTCCTCTTTGGAATGCTCTTCTTGTCAGGCAAAAATGTTTGGGGGCATACTGTTTACTCAACAAAACTAACTGGTAATGTTCACCAGTTAAAGAGTAACACAACCTGAATAAGTTATTGGAAGGCAGTTTTTTCTTTTGTTCAGAACTAATAGTTTTTCCCCACATTGTTAGCATGGTGGATTTTGAAGGGCAGATCATAAAAGAATGAATTTAATGGCACTTTCAAAGAGACTACCCAATAGCAAGTATTGTGTTGTATTTTCTTTTTCATCTAGACCTTCAGGGCTGGTTGTCAACCCATATTGAAGAAAAGGTAAACAGAAGTGTTGATTTTCCAAAGCAAGAGAAGAAAGGCTTTTTCTTTGTTTTATATCATTTATTAATGCAGTATACATTAGATCCCAAGCCTGCAGTTTCTGAAAACACCATGTTTAGATCTTTCAGAACCTTCTGCAGTTTTAGGTTTGTCTACAGAGGTACCCTTAAGTGAATGAACAACATTCTATAATTATTGAAAATATAGTATAGAGTGAAATGATTTAAATATTATTTAGGCACATATTGATTATGAAAATAGAATCTCTCAATACAATACTTATCTGTCTTGGTAAAAATAATAAAGCAAAGAAAATAATTCATTTCTAAAGTTGCTTTCCTTCACCTGTAAAGGTCTGATCTCCTCCCACTGTGCATATGTGCCCTTTACTGCTAAGGAAAGCTGTGCATATGGAGATATAGAAGAGGAAGCTATGGAAACACTGAAATATGTCCTTCTCCCAAAGGAGACAGAAGTGGTTTTTAATGATTCATTGCCTAAAATTGATGAGTAAGCACGATTCAGAACCCATTTGGACACAGCTTATATCCCTGCTCTAGGGCAGATATAAGGACACTGGGGTATTGGGAGGGAAGTAAAGGCCCTGACTGCTATGGCAGAAAGAAAAGGACTCAGGAAAATTGGGTTACAATTTGAAAACCAAAGACACACAACAGCAAATATAAGTAAAAGAACCACAGGTGCTGACTGATTAATATCTTAGGCCATCCAAATGCCCTTATTTTTATTTATTAGTTTCTTTTGATGGTTTAATCAAATAGCCAGTTTAAATATCCTCGTTTCCCACTGTAAGATTTTAGCTGCAATTATATTATATTGCCTTCTAAAAAGTTATTTTGTCCTTTTAATTTGTATTTTATACTCTTAATTGCAGCAGTTTGGGATTTGATACCTATTTTTAAGCTGGCCCAATTTAAACCATTTGACATTTTATTTAAGTGGCTATTAAAGATGAACCTTGGTTTTTTGGTTTTGAAATATCATCCTATGCTTATATATTGATTGTATCTGAGAAAATTAGGTTAGTAGTATAAATAGAAAGAACCTCCTGGTCTGATGTTGAGTGGAACTTGCCTAGAATAAACTTCTGAGGAATGCTCATTCAAAAGTTGTAACTGTAGGCAAATTCATCCTTCAACTGGAGAGTTCCAATAAATCTTCAATATAATAAAGATGTACAACGATATCTTTCCTCTCTGCCTCAATAGGAACAACAGGCTATTTCTCTAATTTAGCTATTGTTTTGTTCTAAAAGTAAACATTATAAAAATAAACCTGAAAAGAGAGCCTTAGGGAGTATGACCTCACCATATTCATACAGTGTGACAGGTACATAAAGAGGGGAGGCATTGCTAAAGCTATTCATAAACCTGAACAACCTTTCCAAACTTTTCATAAAGTTTAACAATTTAAATATCCATACTGCATCTAGGTATTCAATAAATATAGTTGCATATGTTGTGCTTTTCATAAATTAAATTTCTCAAATGCATCTTAATCCAAGATGGATTTCCACATCATGCCTATTTAAAAGCAAATAAAATAGACACTATATTCCTGGTCCTAAGACCAAGCATATCTCCCTACCCCATTCAAAAGGCAGCAATATAATCTAAGTTTCCCTACAACTATTAAATGAGTGCTTTTCTGTTAAAATCAGAATATGGAAAAAATTCAATTTCTCCCTTATGCACTGCTGAGAACAAGCATAATCCTCTAAACTTTTTTTTTTTTTTAATTCCTTTACAGTGTTATTTTTTCTAGATAACTGAGAGAGTGGAGAAAGAAAATGATTAGGAGAACATTTTTCATCTCAGACATCTTCTTCCAGTCCCTGAGATTCTCATCTGACACTCTGGGACATGTGTAGTGGTGTCAACATCTCTTCAAATATAGCCCCCTTCACATTGGAACCTCTGAGGTTGGCTTCCTGAAGGTCACACCCAGACAGATCACAGTTCTGTAAGACAAAATAAGATTCATGTAACACCTATGGAGATCTAGGGCCTTATGTGTTTCTTTCACAAAGATTTCTAGGCATATTAGGACAGTGTTCCTACATAACAAAACAGTTTCTGGAACACTCCTGACCATGTATCTTAAAGTCAGATCTTCTATCTGCAGTGTTATTCCTGGGTGATGCTCAAGTTGACCACCACAAGTATGTACAATCAAGGTTAAAGAGGAAGCAGGTAAATAAAATCAAGAATGAATTCCAATATAATAACTATTATCTATTTTTACCACATCCCAAAATAACAATAAGGAAAGACATGAGATGGGGGAAGACTATTTAGAAAAAATATTGAGATTTTTACTTAATAATTAAACTGTATAGTAGATTTTTCCATTTTGTAGTCCTGATGTTTTTATAGTAGGAAACTGCCTTTTTTAAAACCCCAAATATATGTGTATAATTCAATGAGTTTAGGTAGATATATACAGTGGCATAACCACCACAACTGGAAGCTGTTTGTTAATTTCTCAAGATAAGGGAAAGATGAGACAGATTCTGGTAAAGTCTCTAAGGGATGGTGAGAGAAGGGTGACTACATAGAGCCTCTTAAGAAGCCAAATGTTCACAGCTGCCCCTTAATGGTCAACTGGATCAGTCTTTGCAATCAGCTGGAGGGAGAAAGGCTTTTGCTGCTTAACCACACTGACTACATGAGAGCTGAAACCAAGGAAAAAAACCTATGACCTTAAGTGACAATAACAAATAACTATGCTCATAATAGGATTATATTGTTAACCTGAGGCTGGTTCTTCTTGCCTTTAAGTTTAAATGGCTCTCAATTTCAGAGAGCTATCAAGATCAAGGCAAAAACATCCATTACAAAATCAGCAGCAAGCTAAATTTTCACCTACTGTCTTCTACAATCCTGTCTGTACCAGATTTGCTTGTATAAAACTATATTATTTAATATGATAGCCATGAGCCATTTGTGGCTATTTAAATATAAATGAGTTAAAATTAAGTAAAATTTGAAAATCAATTTCTCAGTTGAGAATAGCTGCAGTGCCCAGCAGTTCTATGTGGCTATGTGGCAACTGTACTGAACAGCATGGATCTGAAACACACCCGCATGCAGAGTGTGTGACCAGACAGCGCTGTTGCAGATGCATCAACATCCACGAAGTCTACTGCTACATTTGCAAGTCACAAATAGAATATAATTCTTATGAAAAAGTTAACTGGACAAGATTAAAATCTTTAGCTGAGATTCAAAAAGGGTATGATGCCAATTTAAAAATAGGCTTTTCCTGGGCTATGGCTGCAGCTCAGTGGTGGAGCACTCGCCTAGCATAAGTAAATCACTGAGTTCAATCCTTAGTAACACATAAAATATAAGAAATAAAATAAAGGTAGTTAAAAAAATAAAATAGGCTTTTCCTGAATCTGCTTTCAAACGTGGATATCATTTAAATTTCCCAAGTCATTCAAGAATAATCTGGCCTATAAAAGTGTTCGGAATTAAAGTTAATGAAAACACAGTAGTTAGATTAATAAAAGACTATTGAACTTAAAGATCCAAGAAAAAGATGAGATGAAATAAATGGAGACTGAATGTCAGAAGAGTCTTCACACCTGGAACTAGATCTAAGCCTCAGGTGATGGACTTGCTCTGGAATTGAAATGTTTGAACAAGCCATTGAAAGGAAAATATCCCTCTCACTGCCCCAGCATGTTACTGGGCATTTTACCAGCCAACTACTTCCCTAATAACTTCAATAAGTTTTACCTGAGATACTCAGTAATTAAGATTACTCAAACACCAGGCATTGGTGAACTTACCTCTAAATCAGTTCCTGCCAGAGTAGCTCCTCTGAGGTTACAGTTCTTCAACTTTGCATTTTTTAAGGTAGCAACTCTCAGGTTAATTCCTGTCATCTGACTTCCTTCCATATCTACACCTTTCAGATTAGCACCTACAGTGAACATATTTGGAGAGCAGTTTAACTTTAAAAATATGTCTAGGGGCTGGGGATGTGGCTGGGGCTGGGGATGTGGCTCAAGCGGTAGCGCGCTCGCCTGGCATGCGTGCAGCCCAGGTTCGATCCTCAGCACCACATACCAACAAAGATGTTGTGTCCGCCAAGAACTAAAAAATAAATATTAAAAATTCTCTCTCTCTCCCTCTCTCCTCTCTCACTCTCTCTTTAAAAAAAAAATATGTCTAACTATCTACCTTCAACAAACTGCAAGATGATTAGAGGATAAATGAGGATGATCTTCTTATACTTTTGGAAATGAACCTCAAGTGTCATTCTCAACTGGCTTACACATGTGAAGAATTCAATGCTAGCAGCTTGTTTGCTTACAGCATGAATTAAAATGTTTCATAGGTATTTCTGAGGGGAGAAATCAATCTTACAGGGGACACAATATTTTTTTAAATTTTTATGTGGTGCTGAGGATCCAACACAGTGCCTCATGCATGCTAGGCGAGTGTTCTACCACTGAGGCACAACCCCAGCCCAAGCAATCAGTCTTATCTTAGGTGGTTAGCACTTTTATGCCACCATAAATTGTTCATGACGTGGAAGATAAAAATGTGTTTCCTAAAAGTACAAGTGAACAACATGCCCAATTCACAAACCCAACAAAGCAATAATGAATTATTAAAAACTGACAAAAAAAATTTGGCGTTTTGCAAACTGAAATTCTTCCTGTTGGTCAATATAAGAGTATTTAATTCTACTTGAGGGTTAAGATGTTGATATTTAATTGTCCAACTCGAAGCCTCATTAACTATTTGAGACTTTATCTCTGAGTCCTCAAGTTTGGTTTTCATATGACCAAGACCAAGGAAGCAACTGACCCTTTGCAATCTCTCCAACAGCAGATAAAACCTGTCCCCTACTGCCACTCTTTTCTTAGCAATGATTTCCTGGAGCTTTTTACTTCCTGGTCTGCTTTCACCCTGGAACAGACATTTACAGATAAGATCTCACCTTCTAAATTGGCTTTAAGACCAGAGGGATCCTCAAAATTACACAGTTTCAGGGATGCACCTTCTGCATTAGAACAAAGCATCTTGACTCCCTGGAGATTTGCACACTGCAAAGAAAAAAGTCCTGGTTTTTAAGGTTCATGATTTTATTCCCATTGGTGTAAACAGTAAAAGAAAAAAACTAGGAAGGGGGGGGCGGGAAGCTCAATTCAATACATTTGCAATTATTTTTGTTTACTATGAAGACTCTTTTAATGAAACACAATAAGAATTGAGGATGTTTTAAAGAAACATTTCTTTTAGAAGAATTGTTTTAAAAGAGAAACATGCCAAATAAACAGTAGCATGCTCACTTCACATGGAAAAGGGTTTAAATAAAGAACCCACGAAGTCAGAACTGTTACACTCTATTCCTATTTGTATCAACAGCCTTGAGCATGACCATATGACTAAATGTATGACTAAGAAGGCAGAAATTTAGGAGGGGTATGGATTTTCTCTTATCACTGTAGAAATCAAGAAATGAACTTCTTGATTGTTCAAGAGGCTACTACTACTTTCATTTCAAAGGTCAGAATACAAATGCCATCAATTAAAGGGATTAATTAGCAACAACACACCAACAAGTCACCACTCTGGTCTTTCTGTACAAACCATGGCTGCAAGACACTGCCAGCTCCAGCACTCACACCACAATGCACAATGCAGTGAGTGCAGAGAGCAAAAAGTTAAAAAATAAACATCTGAATTTTAAATTGTAAATTCGTCTTAAAGAGTTCATGCCATTAGCTCAGAACTCTAGGAACTACTAGATAAGCCAGGAAGCTCATCTACAAAGTTGATGTTAACATGAGACCTTCACAAATTATAATTATCAAAATGGAAGCTGAATGTGGAACTGTTTGAAAAACTGTAAGGCAAAAGCTGGGTGTAGATCAGAATGCATGCCTGTAGTCCCAGCAGCTTGAGAGAGTGAGGCAGGAGGATTCCAAGTTCAAAGTCAGCCTCAGCAAAAGCGTGGGGTGCTAAGCAACTCAGTGAGACCTGTCTCTCAACAAAACAGGGCTGGGGATGTGGCTCAGTGGTCAAGTGCCCCTGAATTCAATCCCAAGTAAATTGCTGAGGCTGGCCTTGAACTTGTGCTCCCCTTACCACAGCCTCCCAAGTTACTGGGGTTTTAGCTCTAGCCACCATCTGGCCAAAAATACAGTTTTGATAGATTTAGGATACTATATTGAGATCAGGATCTAATTCATTTTTATTGTTTGCTAAACCTTTCAGATCTATGTACATAAAGGATATCAAACTTATGAAAACAACCCATTCCACTTTTAGAGTGAGCCTTCAGCTTTATACATCAACATAGTAAATGATCTGTCTACTATTTAAAAAGCTCCAATAAGACACAGATAGAACTCCTGTTCTTTGAGATTGCTCAGTAGCCTAAAATTTTAATTTTCCTCATAACCAAAAATGATTCTTACATCAAGCACTGATCCGGAAAGATCAGCTCGTTCAAGATTAGCACAGCAGAGATTTGCATGTGCAAGGTTGCAGCGGCTTAAGTTGGCCATTTTGAAATTAATGTATCGAAGGTCCAAACGAGAAAGATCAGCACCACTGAAGTTTAAACCCTGAAATTAAAAAGCACAAACTGTCATAATGCTTAAGCCATCTGTTTGTATTGAATATAATTACTAGAGCTAACCACCAACTCTTTTAGAAGCAATTGGTGGTTCAGTCACTTGGAATTTATTACAAAGCATGAACAAATGAAACTTGGATACATGAAGTATGTATATGTCCTTAATGAGTTCCTTGTAAAAGAAGTTTTATCTATATGTGAATTAGGATATGGCCTGACTATACTTCCTTTATGTGCCGGACATCCTTCTTAGTCATGTATCTGCTGGTAAGTTATTTTAGTTCAACTTGATTATTTGTAACTAAATTATTTTATTAATTCAAGAATTCAAGACAGTTTTATTAAGAAAAAATGGGCATTGTGATTTTCAAAATCTATAATGCTACAATACACTAAAGTCAAAGTGTCTGCCACAGACCAGCCATACGTAGCAACTGTGCCAATAACTTGTTAAAACTTGCTGCATTTTCCATGTTTACTCAAGAACAACTACATAAGGCATAATTAGACAATAAGAAAACTACTGCATCTCTTTTTTGCTAATCATTTTAAAATTAAATCAAGGCTATGACCCATAATTGCATTTCATTCTTGCATAATAAAGGAAAATAAGCAAAACAAAACAAAAATGAACCACAGAATGTAAAATTTTATTCACAAACTAGATAATACAAATAAGACATGTTAAAATCTACTTTAATTACCTGGCAACGTAATTCTGACTTGGTTGGAGTTGCTAGCAGAAATCGAACAAATTCCTTTCGGGATATTGGTGAATGATCCTCAGGTGGTTGGGAGTTCTTGAAACAGGTATTAAAAAATTAGTGGGGCCTTTTGGGCAATACCTACAATAAATGTAATGCTAGCCACGGTAAAAAGAACCTCACCTTTATCGCTACTTCTAGGTGTTCAATCAGTGAGTCAATACCAAAAAATCTGGCTTCTTCTAATACACCTATCAGAACAAAGGATGTGACTTTTATGATCACAATTCATTTTGATATTTATAGAATTCTTTGTTACATTCTCATGATGAGACTGAAATTCAACAAGTAGAGTGTTAGTGAATAGTAGACAAGTAACTAAAGTTTAGAATGTACACATAGAATACTGAAAAATATTTCTGAAACAGATTTTTCTGTGAAAGAAAATAGAAAATAAATCACAACAAAGCCTTCCATATTTCAGTTATTTCTTTTTTTTTATTTCTGATAATTGCTTTAAGTGGGTCACAAACAAGAAATGTTAACACTACCTATTCCTACAAGAGTTGACTTAGTGATTTCATTATGAACATAATAAAAAATGATCAGTTCGCTTAACTCCTTTTTAATGGAGTGAATCTGATTAGGCTTTCCACAATATATTTAACTTAATCAAAAAATGAATGTGAATGAAGTTTAAATCAGTTTCACAATGAAAGTCAAAAGTATAATTGAGGGGGCTGTGGCTGTCTGTGGCTGTGCTCAGCAGTAACCTAGCATGTGTGAGGCACTGGATTCGATTCTCAGCATCACATATAAATAAAAAAAGTAAAGGTCTATCAACAACTAAAAAAATAAAAACTAAAAATAAAGTCTAATTCAGAAATTTTTTTACACCAAAATAAAAATTTTAAAGATATTTCTAAATGGCAAAAGGAATTTCACCTATCACTTGCTTTAATTAATTTGGTTAAAAAAAAAAAAAAAAGGAAACTATTCAGACATCCTTTAGGTATCTTGATATGCTTCCTGTTTCTCTTCAGAGTATGCAGGAGGAAATCTGGACTCACTCTCTTTCAAATAAAGACTCAGAGAGTCAGTTGGCTGAGTCCACTTGTTTTAAAAAACCACTAGGGACTCAGAAATGACAAAGAAAGAAAGAGACATAATACTTCCCCTAAAACAATTCTATAATTGTAAAGAAAACAGTAAGCAGTTACTTGGGAAGAAGAAAATGATCTTTTCTAGTGAAACCAAATTTCATCTCCAGTAATCCAATTGCAAAATAAAGGTCATTGATGGCCAGTATACCACTCAGGGAATTCCCTGACACCTGCTCTCCTGTCCATGACAGGCCGGCTTCCCTCTCCAGCTTCCTCCTGCAGACAACAGAGTATTTGCCCCTGGGAGAAGCCCACCTTAAAGAAGTTCTAGTGGGCCTTGTTATCAGTTTGCCAAGATCATCTGGGCAAATCAGAACCTCTCAGGGAATGTGGTATGTATGTATTTCTAATTCGACATTTAGAATTACTCATGAAAACTTCCAGAACGCCTTATAAATAAAAAACCTATACATGTAGCCTTGAGAAAAGGGAGTGATATTCAGTATATTTTCTGTTAGTACCAATTAAACTTGGATTTGAATTCCAACTCTGCCTCTCACTACATTTTTTTTAAGTTGTAGATGGACACAATATCTTTATTTATTTACCTTTACGTGGATTTGAGGATGGAACCCAGCACTTTACCCGTGCTAGGTGAGTGCTCTACCACTGAGCTATGACCCCAGCCCACCTCACTACCTTTTGGTTTCAAGAAAATTACTACAGATTATTTTTAAATCATTTACTTACTTAGGAGAACCTGTAGGCAATGTTCAAGAGAAACTAAACTAATTAAAAACAACATTTTATAAAATGAATCTAGTAGAAAGCTGATTGCTGAACAAGTAAATAAATATGAGAAATGATTGGAAAATACGAGAAAGGAAAACAAGCAAATCTTGGCAATAGATTGTAGAAATCTAAGATAGAATGCTATTTTTCTAATCTGAGAGGATACAAAATGCTATCAATCAATAATATAAGGGAAAAATTAAAATGAGAGGAATGAGAGCTCACAGGAAAGCTGAAGTTATGTTTAAAATGAACCCAGGGAAGTAGCCATCAGAGAGAAAAGCTGCAGAATGATGCAGGTATCAAAAAGAAAAAGACTTATATAATATGGATCATTGGCTATGTTTATAACGATGTCTGCAGAATGAATATAACAACAACAAATCAAGTTGGAAAACATTTAAAGCAACATTTGGTAATTTATTATTATTATTTTTTTGGTACTAGGGATTGAACCAGAGGGGTTCTACCATTGAACTATATCCATAGACCTTTTCGTTTTGAGACAGTGTCTAAGTTGCTGAGGCTGACTTTGAACTTGCAACCTTCCTAATTCAGCCTCCCAAATTGCTGGGATTATAGATGTGTACCATCCTACCCGATAGTTATAAAAAAATTTTTTAAGCAAGAACAGTTTACTTCAGAACAATTATGGACAGAGTGTACAATATATCATTTTGTTGCAATGGGTTCATTTTAAAGTGAATATTATAAAGTTTAATATAGAAACATTGAAAGTCACTGAGTGTTTGGAATTATACTACAGAGATTATAAACCAGCAGTCCTCATGCTGATTCTGATGCATTGAGCATGTAGCATTTCAAAAATCAGATAATTTGACATAAAATTTTAGATTTTATTCCAGTGTTTCTTTAAAAAAATCAAGGCTCTGGCACCCTAAGTCCACATTCATATATGGTAAAAATTTGCTAAAGCTAAACTGCCACACTTCCTAAGTACTAACATCAGGCCAAATTCAGTCACTGGAGGGTGCTATGATTTAGATGGTGATGACCCTAAAAGTCTGTATGTAAAGGCTTGTTCCTAAGGTGGCAGAATTGGAGTAACTGTGGACCTTTATGAGAGAGCCTAATGAGAGAGCCTTAGGTCACTAGGGGCAGGTCCTCAAAGGGGATTGCGGGATTGTGGGAAACCACTCCAGTCTCTCTCTCTCTCTCTGCTAGGTTTGAGATGTGACTATTTGCTCCTACATATGTTCCAGGAGGATGTACCACCAACTGCCACCCTTACCAGAGGACAAAGCAACGTGGCCCACCTGATCTTAGATGTTGAACCTCCAAAACTTTGAGCTAAATTAACTTTTCCTAGGTTATCTGCATCAGGTATGTTGTTACAGTAACATAAAACTTATTGATAGAAAGGCCTATAAGCTTTCAAATATGCAATCACTACTTTAAAAGTAGTGATTATTATAAGATCAACAAAATACATTGTCTATATCATTTTCATGAACCTTCACAAAATTTTTGTAATGTAGAAAGGCTGAAAGAATTTTAATCCCATTTTTCAAAAGGGACTCAGACTTTCCCCCAAGTTAATTTTAGAATTTAAAATTAAAATATATGGATTAGACATACCTATATAAACAAACACTACAGACCTGAAAGACTATCTATGCCAGTACCTATTTCTGTAACTATAAATATTCATATATGTGAAAACTTACAGTTGAAAATGTAGAAAAGATATATTTCACTCTATGAAAATAGACATTACTAATGGAAAACAAAATAAAAATCTCAATCTTAAAGAATGTGAGGAATTATGCTGACTACTCACCCAATAAGTTAATGCCATCATTTACAATAAGCTGTCCATGACGCAAGTAGTTCAAAATGGGTTCAAAGTACTCAGGACTTCGGTCGATTAAGAAAGCTCCTCTATGATCTTGCTTATTTCCCCAGACACCTGTGTTAGCATTATAATGAAGAAAGCCCCCCATAAGCAAACAATAAAGTTAAAATTCATGGAAGAAAAATGATATAATATACCAGCAAGTTTTACTCCAATGAAAATTGTTGATACCACTAAAAGTACAGAAGGCCAGCAGTTATAAGGTCAACACATACAAATAGAACAACAAAATGTGAAAACAATGTGTTATACTCACCTTTGTCCTTGAACATGTGGGCCAGCATACTGTCAGGTTCTTTATTCACTAAAGTGCTCCTAAGAAGTCAGGGAAAAAAATTGATTTCTCCATGTGTCTTTATAAACAAACATATTTAAGTCAAGAGCATACTTGATTTCAGCTGTTCTCTCAAAAAGATGCATGCTATAACCTGGGAGGAGTAATGCTGGGAAACAAAAACGTGCAATAAGTTGCCATTTATTAAACTCCCTTCCAATCTGGTACTTCCTCTGATTTAAATATGGTTTTAGTTTGTTTCAATTTACATGCTATCTAATCTTCTAGCAAGATATTATATCACAATATTCTAGATGTTCTACACTTAGATTTTTCTGATCTCTTCAATATAAGTAGTTGTAGTCCTACAGATTTTAATGCTATCAGTTTTAATTTGCATTGCACTGATATCTAAAAAGCATGTTCTAAAACACTGAATTGATGCTTTTAATGCTTTCTCTGGAATGATATATGTACTATGTTCTACTTTTTTCTTCAAAATAAGTTCTAGAAAAAGATTCTATATCAAATTAGATTATCTTTTAAGGGAATCAGCAAATTGAAGGAAAAAACAAATAGTACATTCAGTCCCTTTCACTCTCTCAATTGTGAGCAAATGTGCGCGCGCGAGACACACACACACACACACACACACACACACACACACACACCCCACCTACCGTGTAGTTGTAAAGTACCGCCCTCCAACATTTAATGTTAGCCAGTCTGTGTGCGATCCTAATAATCCTTCAGGTGGCTTAGAATCTGTCTGAGGATCTAGAGATGATGTAGAAAATAACAATAATATTAAGACTGGGGATTCTGGATGATGACGATGGTATAACTTTTCAAATTAAATCTACCATTAAAGTATACCAGAGTTCCTAGGTCAGCAAAACCCTAACCCATAGGCAGCACTAAAACAAAAGTAGGTGATGAAGTATTCTAACCAGTATGTACAGCTCTAAGGACAGCATGTTATCAGTGTCTGTGAAGGAAAAAGTAGAGAGAAGCGACAGGGTACACTATGAACCCAAGACTCCCAAAGTGAACCAGAGGTGCTGGCTGCGCAACTCAAAGTGGGACAGGCGATGCAAGTAGTTTGCGGTGAGACCTGAAAGGGCCGGGAATTATGTCTCAAAACCAAAGCTCCCTTCTAAGGACACAGGCTCACATGACAACAAGATGCAGGGGAAGAATTTAAGCTGAATAAAACAAAGACAACAGAAACCAAAGAAAGAGCAGCCCACTAAAGTTACGAAGGCCTAATAGACCAGAACATATGTAGAAAATGAGTCCCATATTTTTTAACACTTCACAAAACAAGAGAAAAGGGAAGTCTAGAGCTAAATAAGAAAAACTTTGTTATGTCAGCTCTCCCTTCTTAAGTTAAGGACAACTAATTTCATGTAAAAATGAGCAATAGGTAAGGATGAGATCAGATCCAAACAAGAGTATTAAAGAAAGAATCATATTCCTAAAGATAAAACATGCCAAAAAGAAAGACTTATGATAGATAAAAACTCTAACCTAATATTCTAAAACATACTAATAGAAATAAATAAAAGTATGAAATAACAACACAGAATTATAACATTCAGAAAGGAGGTAAGGAACTAAGGAGTGAATTAGAAATAAAGGAAAAACCCTTTCAGAAAAGACTAAATTAGAAGAAACACAAAGTAAATAAATACAAAAGATAATGTCTTTAGGGGGAAAAAAGGTAAAAAGAAATAGCTTTAAAATAAGAAAAAAAGAAAGAGGTGGAAGGGTTTATAACAGAAAGCTTCAGATACAAAAGACAAGTATAGAAGATCCAATGTACACAAAAAATTTTCTTCTGAAAGAAGAAAATCAAAGCAAGAAGACAAAATGCATAAAGTTCAAGAACACTTTTCTCAGATTAAAACTATACACACTCGACACCACATATTAAAAGGACTGCATACCTGAGAAAAATCAACCCAGAACCACCCAGAAGGCCATGAAATATTCTATTAAAATACTATAAAGAAGGAAAAATCCTCTGGTGATCTAGTAAAAATAATTACTTAAGGAAGATTGGTTTTTTTGATTCCAAAACTTTGTGCCAGAATGAAACTGAGTAACACATTTAAGGTATTCAAATAAAGATGTAAAGCAAGGATTCTTCAATAGCTTCACTAAGATACAAATGACACAAAAGCAGCTATAGAAGCTTGAAGTTTATAATTTGATAAACTCTTATATGATTCTACATCTCACTTTCAAATTCAGAAGCACTCAGGGTATTAAATAAAGTACTCATTAAGGAATATTTACTTTACTTAAGCTTTAGGCTTTTTATTTTGAGGTCTTCATCTGTGTATACTGTCTTCCAAATCAAAAGTAGGTAGGTGTATGTGCCTCTGTGTGGCTCATGTCACATTTTGACTGATTTAATTTAATCGGTAGTGAAGGACTGTCAAGCAATATATGCTGACAAAGATGTGACACAACACTCAAGAGAAATTTTGACAACTACAATGAAAAAGAAAATCTTAAAACACTTGTAATTTCTAAAATCAAAATTACCCTACTATGTCACCGTTATCAAATATGTACAAGTCCAGGGCACTTGAAAGGCAGGTAAATGATGAAGTATCCATACTAAAATATGATCATAAGGATGAACATTAATATATATTACATACCCAAAAGCGGAATCAAAGAATGTGAAGATCTGAGTATAGCCACAACATTCTTCTTAATTTTAAGCTTTACAGTTCTTGGTAAAATATTTACCATTTCATCTGTTTTTATTTTGGCAGACAAAATTGGCTTTTAAGAAAATCACTTACCAATAAATGGCTCTCCTTCACACACAAACAAAACATCATCATCCCTGGGGAAATCAAAATTTAAAAAGCTACCATCAAAATCTAGAAATAACAATAATTATCTGTTGACTAAGGAACTATTCCTTGAAATTCTATCAAAGACAGGTTTTGCTATCAATCTACCCTGAGAAAAAGCTAAGTTTTGAGTGCTTTGGTTAATTCCCTAACTTAAATGTCTCTGGTTTTAAATTCAAATGAGATCCTGTTCATGGAAGTTTTTTGAAATAGAAAAAAAGCAAAACTAAACTAATCCCATTACACAAGTTGTGAATCTGGCTTTCTTATTAACTGAAGAATGTACTCTTATGCTCAAAGGATATGATTAAAGTCATAGTCAATTTCTTCTTTTTTAACTTTAATTCTTTACCCCTAAATAAATTATTAGAATTCTCTCCCAAATCATTATTAGCTGCTGTGTGCTTTGCAAATAAAAATACATTTTCATATTAAATCCAGGAAAAATACATTTGAAGTCACTGCTATAACCACTCACCCACTACACACCCAAACACAAATGATCACATATAACCTAAAACTGTAGACTATCAGTGTATATCCTCCTCTCCTGCCATCCATCCCACCATTAGTATAAATAAATGATCAGAGACCCTACTATGAACCAGAAACCAGTAAACAGCTAGCTCTGAAGGCTTCAGTAATATTCTTTGAATTACAGACATTACAGGACATTATAGAACACATTGGTTTTTTTCAGAATTTGTGTTTGAAAATTAGATTGACATATAGACCATTCAATGATGTTCCTCAATTTTCTACTGAAATGAAAGATAGGCTGGGAGAGAGATGTTGAAAAACGAAGAAATTCTCCTAATGTGCTTGTATATTATAGTTTTAGCAAGTGTTATAAAATTAGGTCTGTGATATTTATAAAATTCAAAGCATTCTTAGGAAATAAATTTAGCAATAAGCAGTTGCATATAAAAGAGATCAATTTGATTTTTAAAACTAAAAACTGCATGTCTTATTGGGTTTTATCTCAAGTACCACAAAGAAGACATTCTCATACTCATATATGAACTATGCAGAAAGACTATCAACATGCTGAAATATACTAAAGAGTCAATATTAGACAATCACTTGCCAAATCCTGTCTTCATCACCAAATCCTGTAGTGATGAAGATATAGCTTAAGGGAAACAGCACAGCACCAAGAAGCTGAGGGCCCGTGTTGACAGATTATTAAAAGGTGTAGGTTACCTGATCAAAGCAATATCATCAATCAGTCCACCTTTCCCATTATACACACTGGTGGCTTTTATGCCGAGTTTACTGCTGGCCACAGAAAGCAAATCAGATAAAGTTCCATATACAGCAACCACCTGTAAACACACCAGATTAATTTGAACAACTTATACAATTAATTTCATCACCCACAAATTACAAACCATCACACTATAAATTGGACTAAAAGTATCAGATTATCATATAAAAGGATATTTCAAGGGGTTCTTAATAGCGTCCCTTTCTCTTTTATGACTCATGAATTTACTCAGTGCTTCACACTGTAGAAAACCAAAATTAGAGAATACAGAATCGCCACTGACCAAAAACAATCTATAGTCTTAAATACAGTGCTGTTCCAGTTCCAAAGGTAGAATTGTGCTTAAATATAGATTCTGACATTGTCTAGCTGTCACCTTGAGACAAATTCTACATTTCTGTTGCTTTAACTGATAATGAAAAAAATAGTAACATCTCACAAAGTTGAAACTGAAGTGAGCTCATGAATATAAGGGCTTAGCAAAGTGGCTGTGACTATGCACCTCAAGTCTTTCGTGTTCTGATATTATTCCTTTTTATAGGAATGACTCATTTTTAGAGTAGGAATAACTTAGTAGTTTATTATGTCCTTTAATATATCAATTATCATAGGAAAGGTAACAATTTCCCACTTTTCAGCTCTTCAATAACTATTTATATTCATTGCTTTGTAAAAGCCACATTTTGGCATCTAACATTCTGAATACAACAGCTGGATAACAACTACTGTCTTTAAACAAGACAGCTGCCACTGCTTAAGCAGGGGCCTGGGAATCCCTTCATGTAAATAAATCCTGTGCTCTGGTCACCATTGTAAACCTGGTTTTTGATTAGTTCCTAATCACTGAGCCACATGGTTGTAGTGTTACCAGACAAGGACCTCTGAAGTTAGGAATGAAAAACAGGTGAGGTGCTGAACACAGAACACAAGCACCTGACTGGCTTTCCATGAACATATACAAATGTAAAAAAATGCCACATGAAATGAGGACCCATGATGTTCCTGCCCACCAGGGACTGGAGCAGACAAGTTTAGTTAAATAAATGGATAGCGAGGCATGGAGGGAGGTGCTCCCTAACAAAGCAGCGTGCAATCTTGCAAAAGCAGAGCACTCAGATTCCAGCTCTTTTCTCTTGGACCTGGATGTGGGCTGGAAGAGAGCTACAAGGAGGGGTACTTGGGAAAGGGCTGAAGGCAAGCACAATCGCAAGGAGATGAGGCCGACTATAAAAAAACAATGCACAACCCAAGTGTCCATAGATGACAGAATAACCAAAATGTGGTATATCATACATGTAATGGAATATTATTCAGCTAAAAGGAAATGAAATTCTGATGTGTGCCACAGCAAGAATGAGGCCTGAAAACATTATGCTAGATGAAATAGGCCAGATACATAAAAGGACAAATATGATGCCACTTATATAAAGGTACAACAGGCAAAATCACAGGAACAAAAAGTAGACTAGAAGTCACCACAGCAGAAATGGGAATGGAGAATTATTGATATGCCTAATTTCTGCTTGGGATAATGAAAAGTTCTGGAAATAAACAGTGATGGTCACAGACACTGTGAATGTTACTTACTCAACACTAATTAATTATATACTTAAAAATGTTTAACATGGAAAACTCTTATACTTTACCATGATGGAAAAAATAATGTAAAGCCCTTGGTAGAGTATCTTACACACAGAAGGCATGTCATAAATAACTGAAGCCTAAATAAAATGTCCCCTAATTTTGTATCATCGTTCTCCTCTGCAATAGAGCCTATTATTGCATATTCTGGGGAGAAAAGGAAGACAATATAGTACATATGGCATTATGTACAGCAAATCTGGTTGTGCCAAGGCAAAGAACGTGAAGAGAAAGAACAAAGCAAGAGGTTGCCAAAGCAGATGCACAATGATTTTATATCAAGATATTATTAGGGGAGGGTAGGGGGCTCCTCTCCAACATCCAACATTCTGGTCATGGTTGCTAGAATTTTCTAAGTCTTCTCTTCTTCCTCTTATTTACCTCTGCATTTTATATATTTCTACATAGCTTTCTTTTGCCTGATATTCCCTCCTTGCCCTAATGTTAACTTCCTCTCTCAGCATTTTCTTTGCTTCTATTGGTCACACTATAAATGGATCCAAGATTAATGCATCTGTCTATATTAAACATCTGTACTTAAGTATTAGAGCTTAAGATTTTGACTTATTTTTCTAATTAAATTAAATTGTTGTCCATGTGAGCTTCCTGTGATCTGATTCTAATAAAAAATAAAGGCCATTTGCTATATTCTAATGCTGCACTTTTTAATACAAAAGCCTTAGGCTACACAGGAATATTAAAATGTTGATTCATTAAGGTGAATTAAAATCTAAAAATGCAGTTCATTCCTTCCTAAGCATATTTCAAGTGCTTTACTACTACTATAATGGCTACTGTCACCATGTTAAGCATGACAGTATGAAATACTTCCATCACAGAAGTTCTGTTGGACAGTGCTAAAGACTAGAATTTAAAAAAAAGAACAAAGTAACATCTATTTTAATTCTATTAGGTTTTTCTCATGAAATAGCAACTGACAGTAACAAATTGAGGAGTGGTGTGTTACTATCTTTTGTTTCTTCCCCATAAAGTCAAATCTGACTCTGTGATAGAAAAACCCACATATATTGTTTGATAAGGACTAGTCTCAAGCTAATCAAAAGCTCCATAGGTATTCCCTTGCAAGTTGGAAAACTGTTAAGGAGTTAAGGTAAGAACTGAGTTCAACTTTTATCACATAATCAATTCTAAAACAGAATTAAACATAATTATTTTACCAATTATTTTCTGACTTTATATATAAAGTTTCAATGAAGTAGTTCAAATTTGTAAAAGTTGCTATTAATTTTGTGAATACAGGTAAACAAATGTTACCAGGTAAAGTAGTTGAGTACATTCCCAGAGCAAATCTAATCTCTGAAATCAAAATAAGTTGCTACCAGTTTAAATAGAAGAACAGGTTTAGTCAAATGTTACATTACTTGATTTAAGGTAGGTCTCTGACAAGTGTTTCTTGAATGTTGAGTGAAATTCCATTACTATCAAAGTGTTGAACTAGAACACACCTTTTTTGTATGTGTCAGTTATTTTTCTTTAGTGGCATTAAGTTGCAAAACAAAGCATACAATGTTAGTGTAATTTTAGAGTTATATTTTTACAACTATTAAAGGTAGGTATCTATGAATAAAGGAATTTTGGCTTATTTTGGTGAGATTGTTTTTCTCCAAATTTGTTACAATGAACCTGTATCACTGATACGGAAAGGGGAAAACATTTTATTTTAATGTCTCCAATGCTCTAGACACTAGTTTTACAAATAAGATGATTTTAGTAGTTGACAGTCTGGCAGTTGACAACTTCTTTTAAGTGGAATAACCAAAGGGTTGTCAATTAGAGGAAACAAAATAAATATGAAGAGCCTTACAATTCCATAAATTGTAAAACTTTCCATAACTTGGTATAACTATAATTGTTTTTCACTTGGAAGTCTATACTTGGGATTTGTTTTTCAACTAGAATCATTCATGCATTCTGACACCAGAGTTAGATGACATATCTAAGATCAAGAAGGGAAGTATTAAAAATTGAAAATTCTGATAATACCAAGTGTTGGAGTAGATTTGAATCAATGGTAATGTGCATGCATTCTAAATAAAAAGGAAGTACATTGTAATACCAACAATATTAAATATTAAGAATATTACTAAAATTAACAGGTAATTGGATTTTTAAACATATATCAACATACAAAAGTGATACACAAGAATGGGGTTTTTAAGTTACTAGAGATCAAACGGAGCAGTACGTGTACATTTCTTTATATAATAACTGTGTTAGGAAAAAGCAATGGAAATCTTGTATATCAAGGATGTAACTGCTAACAGATATATATAGGCTGAATATCCCTTATCCAAAATACGTGAGACCAGAAGTGGTTTAGATTTTTTATTTTTAAAAAATATTTTATTTATCTGTTTATTTGAATTTTGGAATATTTGCATAGATTTTAAGGTTTCACTAATCTGAAAATGTGAAATCTGAAATGTTTCAAATTTTAGATAGGAATGCTCAATTTGTACTTATCTTATTTTAGTATTCATACTAAGCCAAAGAGAAGCCAAGCACTCAAAAAAATGATCATGCTTATAAAGATTATTTGCTTCCAGAGTATAATATTCCTCATCATGAACCATGTCACCGACTGGCTCCTTAAATACTTTAGACACTAAGAATCATTCTTGTGGAATAGAGTAAATTGAGAAGTATGTTAATTCAACTTTATGATGACCATATTACTCTACTATTTAGACTTAATCCTTTCTAAATTTCAGATCCCATGACAAGTGAAAGTTATCTACCAGTTTGGAAAGTAAATTGTACACCATGACTAGCTGCCCTGGCTAAATATAATTTTCCTTTAAAAACCACTTTCAGGGCTAGGGACATAGCTCAGTTGGTAGAGTGCTTGCCTCTCATGCACAAAGCCTTGGGTTCAATCATCAGCACCATAAAAAAACAAAAACCACTTTCAAATTGCAACATTTAAAAATTAAAACCTGCACATGTTTAAAGTTTTTTCTTATACCCCAAAATGTAATATACATAATACACAATTAATTAAATTCATGCATGATTCTCAACCAAAGCACCAATTATAATTCAAAACTAAAATGCAGAACTCAATTTACTCTAACTACACTTTTTGCAGTTATAAAATAAAAATGATTTTGTTCTAAAATGATGACATATCTAACTCTAAGATCAAGAAGGGGAATATTAAAATTGAAAATTCTAGTGCCAGGCACAGTAGCACACTCCTGTAATTTCAGTGGCTTGGGAGGCCGAGACAGGTGGATCGTGAGTTCAAAGCCAGCCTCAGCAATGACAAGGCGCTAAGCATCTCAGTGAGACCGTCTCTAAATAAAATACAAAACAGAGCTGGAGATGTGGCTCAGTGGTTGAGTGCCCCCGAGTACCCAATCCCCAGTACCTCCCAAAACAAAAATAAAATAAAAATTCTGATAATACCAAGTGTTGGAGTGGATGTGAATCCATGGTAGAATGCATGCATTACTGATGGGAATACAAATGACCACAATGATTGAAAACAACTTGGTATTTTTTTTTTTAAACTTAACATTTGCATACCTCAATACCTGGTAATTACAACTTCACATATACACTACAGCATTAGAGTAGTAGTTCTAAGCGGCAGGATCTGGACACCTGTAATGTTATAAATTTCTGAAGATCTGATGAAACAAATACTTAACCCAACCCCATATCTTCAGGGGATGGAGTCTGGCAATATGTTTTATCATGCCCTCCTGGAGATTCTGATGCACGGCACTACTGCCCCAGAAAATGTTTGCTTATGTGCAGCAGGAGACAAATACAGGAATATTCAGGGCAGCATTGCTAAGAGTAAAACACAAAGACCAAAACCAAACAACCATTGATGGGAGAGTAGAAAAATTATGGTACTCTTTTAAAATATAATAAATTTCAATAAAGCAGTGCAAATGAATATATCACTCATATACTATCACTCATAGAAGATTACACATAGAATGTCAGAAATATATTGAATGAAAACATCCAGTTGCAAAAGACTTCATGAAGATATCAACTTGAGATACAATATATCTAAAAGCTGACAACAAAAAATATATAGTTTCCGTATATATGTGGCAAAAAATACTAATTTAAAAAAAAATAAAATACAGCCAAGAGTAATACAAAATTCATGAAAATGTCTGCCTTTATGGGAAAGGCAGGGGAATCGGGAAGAGGATGAGCACATCAAGTTGTTGGTCATACACTAGTTCTTGGGTTGTAATGGCAGGTTATGACATTTGTTATATTTTCTTTTTAACCATGTGTATATTAATATTCTTTATTGCATCCCTTTGTATATATAAATATATCATGAAATGTTTAAGCTTCAAGAGTAATTCTCACAAAATTCTTATTCATGTTTAGATTTTCAGAGGTAAATGTTCACATATATTTTTACCTTTCCTGAGCTCTAATAGTATAAAGGGTTCTCAAATCTGGATATATAATAACCTCAATGTATTTTGACCTAATACCAAAGCCAGAAGAAAACAGTTATTTCCTGAACCAACAAAGTAAACATCAGTACAGAATGCAGATGTTCCTATGCCTACTATGTCTTCAGTGTTTGGCATGATGGTTCATACTCAAAAGGTATTCTGGTGTTATCTGAAAGAATGAAGGACTCCAGTATACCAAAGGATCATGATTTGCACAATTTATTCTGAAGTATTTGAAATTTTCAGAAAAAGTATTTTGTGTTCAAGATGTGCATGAATGTAGAATGAACATCAGTTTGATCAGAAGTCACATACTACAGTATTCAGATGTCTGAATCTTCATAACAATTTCCATAATGGTAACTCTTAAGGGGAATATTAAAGAGAACAATGGGTATTCTAAAGCATTTGGAGAAAAAGATGAAAGGTGCAAACATAACTTTTGAGTGATTTAAAGAAGACAATTTTTTAAAAACCCATAATTTAAAGATCCCAATTTTTAAAAACTATGAACTTCAAATATTTTTTATTCTGCAATCCATTGGTGGAACATTTTTGGGCATGTGGTCTAACATTTGTATATTTATTTACAAACTATATATTATTGTCAGAACATGTTTTCCCAAATAATCCCTGAAATAATATTTAGCATTAAAGTAAGACTCTATTAAATACAAGGTTGACATTACATATTTAAAAAAAAAAAAAAAAAGGAAAAAACAACAACAACAAAAACCCCTGAGGCTACTTGTCTTCATGTGATGGAAAATATTTTTAAATGTCTTCCTAATTAGAATGACCTCATACCATCACTAATATTTTAAAAATAACATACACCAAAAGACAGGTTGATTGTTAATACCAATTATTAAACCTGACTCCAATAGTCTTTTTTAAAACTTCGAACTTTTTGACTTCTGAAATCCAAAGAGAATTTATGCTAGAAGACGTAGCAACTCTGCCATTTTCTTCTTGTTTACTTGTGCATGCATAATTAATATTTCCTTCAGTTTGCAGTTTCTGTGGAGGAATCTTTTAAAATCACTTGGCAATTTGGTGAGGATCAATGTATTTAATACTACATGATATAAATGGCACTCATAATCTTCCTTATCATGTATGTCAGAGCAAACCCATAAGTGAAGACATGTCTAGCTACAGGTCTTTCCACAAGGGAAGGCCTTTACTTTTTGCAGAAAACTTGAGATCAGGTGATGTGCTAAGTGTCTGAAGGCCTCTGTTAGTTTTTCCAGATAATAAAAAAATTTTTTTTATTAAGTAAAAAAAATATAATAGGTGTATTTCTTCCTAAATGCCAATGGATCATCTTGTACACCCTGTGGTATACAATCCCACTCAGGAAACCAGTGTTAGAGAATGCAGAGTCCTCTCTTCAACATCAGAAACATTCATCAGTTACACTTACATTTATTTATACACAGAAAACCTGTGATGAGGCTATGGTGAATTACTCTGTGAAGAACTGTGTGCCTGCCCACACCCAGCTCCATGGCCACAGCCCCACAACTGCTATACCAGCTATAAGATGAAAACTTACTTGAAATAAGAGATTATACTTATGACCAGGAAATAAAAATAAAAACTAAGTAAATAAGTACATGTAAGTGAAATAGATATTCCTATTGGTAGATGGAAAACTCTTATTTCAGTAGCACTTGGTTTCAGCATGTTCTAAATGAACATTTGTGTCATGTTCATGACAATCTCATTAGTCACTACATACACACACAAATGCAGGTTATTATGCATTATTCTGTTCTTTTGTCAAATAAGAGCCAAAATAGTATTTTGTTGTTATTAATCAGCTGAAGGAAGAATGAAGGAAGAAGAAACATGATAACTTTGGAGAATATGTTCTGTAGTTAATAGGACTGCAGCATTGTTTCATTTTAATATAAAATCAAACTAGTATCCTATTTATATTTTTAAATCATCCTATTTAAATCAAATTAGTATTTTTCCTATTTGGATTTTTATGATCTTTTTAACGTAAACATTTATCTGTGATTATTTGAGTTGCCTTTCTCCCAACAGTTTGAGATTCTTTGATAAAATATTTTTAAAGTAAAAAAAAAATTTAAACCCCCAAATCTATGCTAGTCAAAACTATGATAGCTTTAAAATAACAATATAAAAAGATCAACTTAATTCTGATAACCAAAAAATTTAATGGATTCAAAGAAGATTTAGAACTTAGCTAAACATCTATGACTCAGTTTAAAAACTTTGTCTTTCATAGACTAACACCAGAGATAGTGGATAAAACAGTAAGAGGTTTGCCTTTGAGGGCGTATTACAATTATCACTTTGGTTCTATCTTTCAATAACAACATAGATTTCAGATTAGGAATGTTACCTAACTACAAAACAGGTTTAAGGAAAGTTAAGTTGTGAAGCACATTTTTGAGGTTTGGGAATTCAGGAACTTGACTTTACGCCAATGCTGTTTTGTATGAGTATTAAATCTTCAAGACCAGAACACAAAATTATAGTCAATAAACCCCACACTGTGGTTCAGAACATGTTTACTCAAAACTGCAGAGTAAGTGGAAAAAACATTTTTTTTATGTGCCTGGCCAGTTGTGCCATTTTAAAAATTATTGTTTTCAGAATGCTCAGGAATCAAAGTATACTGGGAATGAATAGAATGAGGCCAATTTACTTTTACCTCCAGTCTAAAGACTCAGTGGCTTCTGGGTGTCACTCAGCCACACAACAAACGCCTGCCTTGAACAGTCAAAATTTTCCAAAGAAGCTGAACAACTTTCATGGGTGGGGCAGGAGACTGAGAAGGAACAGGACTCATTCTGGCTTGCTCCAGCACTGGGAAAATATTTAGCACCACACCCTCAACAAAGGCCCCACACAGCCAAGGCTGTCAAATCAACTCTTGTGGGTCTGTTGTCACCGTTTTCGGAGGAATCAAAATTAGGCGAAATAATAAAACGTGCACAGAAGTTTGTTACCGCAGCGGGGCTCAGGTAATTGGGGCACTAAAAGAGCCAGAGCAAAACCAACGTGAAGACGTCCCTGTTTTTAAATCCTCTACCCGACCTAGGATTCACCCCCGCTTCCACCGGTAGTTTAATTCTTTTTACCTGGCCAGTCGGACACGCCTTTGTTGGCACTGCCACTTTCCTGGGCAGCATTACTCAGCACCCAGGTGGACAGAGGCGCCGGCTCTGGCCAGGCGAGGGGGCTGCGGGGTCTCAGGGGGCGAGGTGGGAGAGGACCTCGGCCCTGGGCGCGCCCCGCTCCCTCCTCCTCCAGGACCCCTACCCTGGACTCCAGGACCGCGGAGAGGCAGCCGGGTCGGCGCGGGTCCCGGGCAGCCGAGGCGCGGGGCGGGCTGGGGCTCGCAGCCGGGGTTGGCGGAGGCCGCGGGGACCCGACGCGCCCCGGCGCACGCCCACCTCCAGCTCCCAACCCTCGCCCAAGTTCAGCCCTGCCTGCGCCCGGCGCGCACTCGGCGCCTCGCCCCCGCGGCCAGGCGGCCGCGCCTCCTCCCGACCCCTTACCTTTCCGTTCTTGGGGCTGCCGTTAAGGAACAGGGTCACCCGCCTCATCGCGCTGCCCCCGCCGGGTCCTGAGTGAGCCGCCACCCTCCCACCTGGCCCTCCGCCCACCTTTTTCTCCTCCCGCCCTTCCCCTCCCTCCACCCACTCGGGCTCTCCTCCCTTCGCCACCTTCCTTCTCTGGCGGACACACCACACACACGCACTCTCAGTCCCACACCCCAGGGTTGGCCGGCCCTCCTTCCCACCCCGCCCCTAGGCGCCTCAGCCTGCCAGGGGCCCTTCCCCCACAGCTCCGAGACCGACACGGAGCTTCGCCAATCAAACCGCGGCGCCGGCCAGCTCTTAGCCAATCAGAGTCCTGCACTGGGTGGACTCTAACTCACCCACTCGGGGCGGAGGAAGGGAACAGAGGCTGAAGGCTACTAGACGGAAAGGGATATTAGCCAATCAGAGCCTAAACTACAGCCGAACGGCGGCTCTACGCGTTATTGAGCAAGCGCACGCTCAATTCTAGTTGGCACTTATCTGCATACGGAGGCGGGGCTGGAGGAAGAAGGTGGAGTGCTAGAAGAGACCCGCGCACAAAGCTCCTCCCACTCGCTCAACCCACGGAGGAAACGGCTGCAGTCAGGATTGGCTGATTGGGTAAAAGAGCCAGTCCGTCGTTCTGTCAGGATTGGTCTAAGGATTCTTTTCGAAGTTTGCGGCATCCAATCGAAAGGTTGGGTTCCGGAGCTAAACGGCTAAATGGTTACTCCGCGAGCTTCTCACAAAAAAATAGTGCCCGGGACTCGGGAAAGCAGTTAGTCAGCTTGATCGGGGGCGTGCCTGTAGCTAGTGGTGGCTACTCTCCGGTCCTAGGGGCCCTCACCTGTGCCTGACGGCCAGAGAAAGGCCTAGGAGAGTCCGGGTGGCGCACGGCACGTGCCGGCGCCGCGGCGTACGGATTGCGGAGGCTACATCGGCCTCGAGGGGGCGGGGCCGCAATTTGAATCTGGCGGCGGGCGGCTGTGGAGCGGTGGGCTGGCAGGGGACCGCTAGGTGTGGTGTGGGACGCGGGGCGCAGCGCGGTGGACAGACGTGGCGAGCAGCCCCCTGAAGAGCTAGGGTCCACAGAGGTGGCGAGCAGCCCCCGGAAGAGCTAGGGTCCACAGAGGGAGACAGGCGCCACTCTGGTCCGCTGCGGTGCTCTCAGAGCAAACCCGGGCGCTGGGCGCTTGGAGGTGGGCGTGAGAGGTAGGCCCGCCTCAGGGTTCTGGCTTCGGGATGGGTTGGCAGTGCTCCTTCCCCGGGGTGTCTCTCGGAATTGCTGGACTTAGCACTTCGCACGGGGACGCGGAAGGTGACCCACTTACGACTTGCTCCGGGTCACCCGGGGTGGTCTTTAGAAGGAGTTTTCCGGGGCCCCTCCAGACCTGCTCACTTAGAATTTCGGGAAATGCACACAGCTGCCTCTTTATCGCGGATACACAGATGATTCACATATCCAGAAAGATTGAGGGGTCTGCTTTGTTTCAAGCTGAACAGCAGTAACTCAGTTTCTTTCTCTCTCAACAGCTCTTTTTATGGCAGCTATATATATATAAAAAAATAAAATATTTAGAATTACGGGTTAGCTCCCTCTCATAGGAAGTTACCATACTTCCCAGTTGAAAGTGAATTGTGTATATCAGCGACATACTGACGTGTAATTGTAATTTGGAGCAAAAATGATCCAAGAAGAAAACATTACAGTATCTATTTTTGTGTAAGCAATTGCTTATGTACACATAGGAATGTCAGAGTGCAAGGTGGTGCTAGCCCAGACACAAAGATTAAAATTATTGTGTGAAGATTGGTGGTGGTTTTAAGTGTTGTGCCATTATACCTCAAAAAAATCTATTCATGCTGATATAAATTGTATTGGCATTCAATCCTGAATAAGGATTTTAGTCTAGCCACATTAATTTTGGTGGTGGATTATTTTTTGTTTCTTTAAATTTTGTCTTCTAGATGGATACTAATTCAAAAAACAAGGAGCCTTCTGAAATCAAAGAGTCTGCAATTAATAACGCTGGTATATGGTGATCTGTTGCCTCTTCATGAAATTTAAGGTTTAGGTATTTATCTTGATAATGATGTTTATGCCCTACAACATCTTGTCCATTTCAGAAAATGCTGCTTTCATTTTGGGAACTGGAAAGCTTGTGATTCCTCAGAAGCATGCAGCAGGAATGACTCCTGATCTTTGCACACCAGATACTTTTAAATCATCTTTGAACTTTTCCACAGCAACCGTAGAACAATTGGGAATTACACCTGAAAGCTCTGTTAAGAACTCTTCAGGTAAGAAAAGTTGTCATTCTATTGTACTGCTTTTCAGATATAAAAATCACATTGGTATAATTAGTTTTGTTGTTTCTCTCCATCTTATTACAATAGGTGTCTAAGTTCATTGACTCTGCAAACTTGGTTATTCAGGTTTTTTTTTTTTTTTTTTCCTTTTTAATTTTTTGTACTGAGGATTGAACCCAGGGACTCTGCAACTGAGCTACATCCCAGCTCTTTTTATTTTTTGAGACAGGGTCTCACAAAGATTGAGGCTGGCCTCGAAATCCTCTTGCTTCAGACTCCTGGGTTTCTGGGATTATAGGCTTGCAGCATGGCCTGGGTGACTTCAGTGTACATGCCCAACTCATCTAGCATGGCAGATGGGGGCAATAAGGTCTTGGAGCACCCAGCTTGATGATGATCCTAAATCAGGTGTGTTCCATGCCCATCTTGGAAAACTGTGTGAATCACTTTTTGACCCAACAAAGGGGATCTAAGAGGGTGTATAATAGGAATAGTCGTTCGTTAATGTTTATGTATAGCAAAAATAAGTGGAAGTTGAGGATCGATTCAAAAAAATAACATTAATAGATTGGCAGTGCCTCTTTTAAAAATCACAAACAGAAAATTGACTTGGGCTGGTGTTCAAGCAGTAGAAATGAAATTCACCAGTGAAGTCTGGCTTCGGTGGACAAGAAAGAAATATGGGAATAGAATTGGATTAGAGAATGACATTTAGAAATGGAGGATAGCAGGAGACTGGAGAGACCAATTGTTATCTAGAAGTATGAGATGAATGAGACAAGGCTGAAGTGGCACCTGTTCTGTGTTCTTTTTTGTTTGTTTTTGTTGTTGTTGTTCTGTGTTCATCACTCTTGGGTCTGGGGTTGTGGCTCAGTGGTAGAATGCTTGACTGGCACATGTGAGGCACTGGGTTCCATCCTTAGCACCACATAAAAGTAAATCAAATAAAGGTATTGTGTCTGTCTACAACTAAAAAATATTTTAAAAAAGAAAAAAGGAACGTTACTCTTAGGACTGTAAAACACTAGATCTGTTTTGTACTCAGGCAAAAGGGCAAAATTTAGGGTAGTGTGCTGAAGGTAAGCAGGTATCTCAGAAAAAAAATTACCTTGAAAAATTAAGAGCAAAAGAGCATAGTAGTGGTCTCTACCCTCAAAACCTGCTGCTGTTATCCACAGGGATGTATTCAAAGACTCCCAGTGGATTTCTGAAACTGAAGATAGAACTTAACCCTGTATGTGCTTGTTTTTTCCTTCCTGTACATGCGTATCAGTGGGAAAGTTTAACTTGTAAATTAGGTAGAGTAAAAGCCTAAAAACAACTAAGAACAGAAAAATTATAACTTTATTGTAGTAAGTCATATGAAGTTGTTCTGTTTCTCTAAACATCTTATTGTGCTTTTCATTTAAAGGAAGCACTTTGCAACTTCTTTTTGGTATGTTTGAATTTCCAACATCACTACTCTTGAGCTTCAGGCCATGATTAAGTATAATAATGTTTACATGAACACAAATACTATCAGACCATCTAAATAGCCCATGTGATTACTAAGTGACTTAATGTGTGGGTATGCTGGACATGCCTGACAAAGGGGTGTTTCATATCCTAGATAGGATGGAGTTGGAGAACTTGAGATTTCATCTGTTATACAATGCAATTTAAAATTTATGCATTGTTTATTTCTGGAATTTTCTATTTAATATTTTCCAACTGGGTGACCCTAGGTAACTGAAATCATGGGTAAAGGGGGACTGCTATTCAGGTGCTTAGGTAATCTTTCTGACATTGTGGATAAAACTAATTCAAAAAAAGGAGGAGTTCTTAGTCAAAAGAAAGCCATTACCCACCTCTGTATGCAGGAAATACGGAACAAAAATAACACTACTAGATGAAATGTGTTATTGTATCTTGCGACAACTTTCATAGATGCCTTCTATGTGCCAGGCACTATTTTAGGAGCATGGACTAAATGAGTGGACAAAATAAAGATTTCTACCCAATTGATGATGGTTAGAATTACTTTGCCAATAATTCTCTACTTAGTATTGTGTAGCATGTCATGTTTTCTCTCTCAGGCTGGTACATCACCAGCTTTGGACATGATTACTAATGATTGCTGTGTTTTGTTCCAATTTATAAGAGAATTTCATTACAAAAAAGTCTCGTCGACGTTCTTCAATTGGCACCCGGGGCTCTCCTGAAACAAACCATCTGATTCGTTTCATTGCTCAGCAGAGGATTTTAAAGAATGCTAAGAGAACATCTTTGGCACAGGATTCTTCCTTTCAGGTATGGTTTTCTTGTACATTCTTTCATGAATTCTGCTAGGAAAATATTTTGGTTTATTATGAAATTTTGGATTTGTAGTGTGTTTTCTGTGTCTTGCAGAGAATTTGCAGTTAACATAAATGATAATGTTAAACATGGATAAGAGTTAGGTGGCCTTGGATTGAAATGGTTTTCTTTCCAGAGGAGCTTTCTATTTATTTTACTAACATTTTTCAGTTTGTCTATTTTTCTAGCATGAGATGAGGCACTGTTTTATTGTTTTCCAACTTTTTTCTTTCCTGCTTTAAAAATCTTTAAAAACATTTTTTTTTGTTGTTGTCCTTTTTAGTTATACATGATGGTAGAACGTATTTTGACATTATATGTACTTATATAACTTCCCATTTTTTTAATATTTATTTTTTTAGTTTTAGGTGGATACAATATCTTTATTTCTCATTTACGTGGTGCTGAGGATCAAACTCAGTGCCTCATGCATGTGTAGGTGAGAACTCTACCACTGAGCCACAATCTTAGCCCCATATTACTTCCCATTCTTGTGGTTGAACATGATGCGGAGTTACATTGTTCCTGTATTCACATATGAACATAAGAAAGTTATGTCCAATTTATTATACTGTCTTTCCTGTTCCTACCCCTCTCCCTTCATTCCCCTTTGACTAATCCAATGACTTTCTATTCTTCTACTTTCCCTCACCCCATTGTGTGTTAGCATCCACACATCAGAGAGAACATTCAACCTTTGGTTTGGGGGGACTGACTTATTTCACTTAGCATGATAGTCTCCAGTTCCATCCATTTACTAGCAAGCCATAATTTCATTCTTCTTTATGGCTGAGTAATATTCCATTGTGTGTATACATATATATACATTTTCTTTATCCTTTAATTTGTTGAAGGGCACCTAGGTTGGTTCCACAGTTTAGCTTTCGTGAGTTGAGAGCTGCTTTAAACATTGATGTGGCTGCATCACTGTAGTATACTGATTTTAAGTCCTTTGGATATAAACCAAGGAGTGGGATAGCTGCATCAAATGCTGATTTCATTTCAAGTTTTCTGAAGAATATCCATAGTGCAACCAATTTGCAGTCTCACCAGAGAAATGCAAATCAAAACTACTCTAAGATTTCATCTCACTCCAGTCAGAATGGCAATTATCAAGCACATAAGCAACAATACGTGTTGATGAGGATGTGTGGAAAAGGTATGCCCATGCAAGATTTTTTAACAGTATGCCCCAGTCATTTGGAAAGTATTGATTCACTATATTATCTTCCAAATACTGATGCATTTTATTAAGCGATAGTAAAATACTTCATAAATATTCCTACTGATCCATTGAAGTATCTCTCAGAAAGTTGTCAGGCTTAATAGTAGTGGATACATGGTTTCTAAAATTCTAATTTATTCTTACAAATGCAAATTTTCTCATTGGTAAGAATTATTTGTTTGAGGCAGATTCGTAAATGGATGGAGCTGGAGAGTATTCATGCTAAACAAAGTAAGCTAATCCCCAAAACCCAAATGTTTTCTCTGATATGTGGATGCTAATTCACAAGGGAGAGGGGGCTAGGGAAGAATAGAGTTACTTTGGATTAGGCTGAAGGAAAGGGAGGGGGCGGGGGGGGGTGTAAGAAGAATAGTAGAAAGAATTGGACATTATTACCCTCTGTGCATATATACTACACGGCCGGTGTGATTGTACATGTAGAAGAATGAGAAGTTATACTCCATTTACATATGGTGTTTTAAAGTGCATTCTACTGCCATGTGTAACTAATTAGAACAAAAAAAATTTTTTTTGAAACTTGCATGGTTAAAAGATAACCTCTATACTGCAAAGTAGATTGGATTTTAACATAACAGAATATGAAACATTAATTGATAGAATTTTGTGTGTGACGTTGTGATTAACTTTTAACAAATCTTATGAGTTTTATTGAGTAAAGAAGATTGACAATTCTGAAAAGGCTGTTAAAATACTTCTAATAGACGTAACCAACATACATAGCTCAGAGTACTTTATAATTTTTAAGAGTAGGAAACCGTGTTGAGGTCTGCTGTTACAGTAGATACAAGCATGGAGTCTAAAGCTTTATTGCTTGGGTTTTATCCTTGCTTTGTTAGTAATTAGTTGTGACTTTTGACAAATTACTTAAATTCTCTGTTCCCAAGTTTAAATCAGGTGATAATAATAGCAAGGACTTTCTGAGGATTAATAAATAAATGTGATGTACTTACAGCATTTCCTAGAATATGCATGGAATGGTTGATTTTGCTATAGTTATTACTACTGAAAATAACTATAGCAAAACAGTTGGTATAGTACAGTGCTTCACCTACCTAACCTAATGCTTTCCCGTTTCTCCCTCCAGTGCCATCAGGTACAATTTTTGTTTAAATTAGGGTTTGGTATGCATTACTTAAATGTACACATTTTCCAGAAACTGTTCTGTACAATGCAGTGGTTTTCTTTCTTCCACAACTTTTGTTTTCCCAGAGTTAATAAGTACTTTTTTTTCCCTTTTAATCTACTACATATCTCATTTCCTTACTTGACAAAAACTGTGAACCTTAAGAGTCTGTCAGTCTTCTTTTCTTCTTAGAGTCTTGCCCTTTTCGTCCTGTCTGGCTTGGTTGCCATCTAGGCTTGCTGGGCAGATACCATTCTGTAGCTTCTTATACCATCCCTAGTAATTACCTTTTCTACTTCCATTTGGATCCCATTTCCTTGGTCTCCTTTTTCTTAATTTACTACCTCATTTTTTCTGGAATTGCCACATATTTGATAGATTTATTCTACTAACACATTACATTGTTTTTCTTGGTACAGGAATCTAGGTTGAAATATTTTCCATCATTGTATTTTGGCTTACAGAGTTGAATAGCTCTGATCATTCATTTATTCAACAAATATTTTGATGGCTGACTTTTCATGTTTCTTTTTATGATGGAATATCTTTTGTTGTGGATTGTTTTGTTGAGGTTTTCTTCCTTGCCTTGCAAGATCTCTTTTTCATCAGGTTCTTTTTTTTTTTTTTTTTGCACGCTGTATTTTAGATTGTCTTATTCTCAGCACTTTAAATGTCTGTTAATCTTCAGATGTTTGTATTTAAGACTCAGGCACTTTGAATAACTGCTTGGGAATTCAAGGTGCACAGACAGGGCTTGCTAACTAGTGAATTTCTATGTAAGACAAACAAGGCCACTTTTTCCCTGGGGAAACGAATGTAATCTATGAATCTTCTCTCTGGCTGATCTGCTTTCCTGAGAAGAATTCCTGGTGGTATAAACCTGAGTCCTAGAGCTCTAAAAGTTAATGTGGGAATATCACTATTCATTGAAGAGCCTTGGTCAGCTCTGTTTTCAGTATAGGCATTAACCCTGTCCCTCAGCTGCTCCTGGAGTCCTATATATCCCTGTACCCTCAAGAACACAATGGCCTAGTCTTATTTATGGTGAGATCTGTGGGTTCCAATGCTCCTAATGTAGTTCTAACATACCTCCAGTTTTCAGTCCATCCATTGGCCCTGGTTTGGGAAGCATCTGATGCTCTGGAGGTCTGTAGCAGGTTGATTGGTTTCTTGCTTTGCCTGGTCTAAGACAGTTTCTATTTGTCTGCTGTTGCTTTTTCTCTCATTTTTCCTTAAGAGTATACATATGCATGTATTTATATGTACAATTATAAGCAGCTCCCCCCAAAACATATCATGATTGTGTGCTCATTTAAAAAATTACTTGAGATGTACATTTTTAGTTTACACCATTGTTAAAAGTGTTTTGTTTGTGTGTGGGGGTGGGGTATGCATGCATATGTGCATGCTGAGAGTTAAACCCAGGGCCTGACAAATGCTGAACATTGAGCTACATCCCCAGCCTACAGGCTTTTTTTGTTATTAAAAAATATATAAATGGGGGCTAGAGATATGTCTCACTTGGTAGAGTGTCTGCATTGCATGTACCAAGGCTATGGGTTCAATTCCCAGCACCACTGAAAAAAGAAGATAGTAGGAAAAAATATATAAATAAATAAATAAAATAAGTACTGGTGAAAGTAGTTTTTAGAAAAGTAAACCGTAATTCTTGGTTTTGTTTTTTTATTTTTATTTTTTTAGTTGTAGATGGACACAATAACTTTATTTATTTCTTTTTAATGTGGTGCTGAGGATCGAACTCAGTGCCTCACACATGCTGGGCGAGCACTCTACCACTGAGCTATGCCCCCAGCCCCAACTATATATCTTTAAGAGTGATAGTTTTAAAATTTTTGATAATGCTTATAATTTTATAACTGATATTTTATATTTCTTAGATTTGGAGTAAACAATTTTTAGTATGAAGAATATTTTTTCTTTAATTCTTTGTTTTTGTGTGTGGTGCAAGGTTTGAACCCAGGGCTTTGCACATGCCGGGCATGTACTCTAACATTATACTACACCCCAGAGACAGCAAGGTGGTTCAGGATTTTTGTTTCTGTTTTGCAGTGCTGGGCCTGAACTCAGGACCTCACACATGCTAGGCTAGTGTTTTACTAGTAAGCTACATTTAACTAAGCTAAGTTTATTTAAATTGAAAGTTTTCTGAACAAATCAGTGACGTCTTTGACCCTCTGATCTGTGCCTTTACTGTAAATACACTTAGTAGCTCTTATGTCAGTTCTTTTCATCCTCTGCTCCCTTCCTTGCTCAAGACATTTTTGAATTAATGAATAAAATAATTCTTAAAAGTCACATGTTCTAACTTACCATAATAGTCTGTAAATTCACTACTAGAATTAAGTTTTTATAAAGTCTACAGGCCTGTGTGTTTAAAGAATTCATCCCTTATTTCTCCACCTCTGCCCCATTTTAGAAAGAAAACACTTCAAAGGAGAAGTTGAACAGAGTGGCTCTCTGTCTTTCTTCCTCTGCTGTTGTTTTTCTGAAATTTTCAACAGTCACATGGATGATCCATCTTACGTTCTGGCTGTCTCAGGTGTTTTACTTCTATAAATTCAAAGATCTCTTTTCTCTGTTTTATCTCAGTAGTTCCTCTGTGTCGCCACTTGCTGGTATCATCAAAGTCTGTCTCACTCTTACTGATATTTCATCCTTCCAGTTCACCTCAGTAGTAATTTGTTGCGTTGAAACTTTCGGCCATTGGCCTCACCACATATTCCCTTTGCATACTCACTTTATATTCTCTCATCCCTTACCCAGTTTGAATTCCATGGTCCAAGAGTATAAAGTTGAATATTTGTGCACATACTTTAAAAATCAAATAATGCTATAGGGTGTTTTTTTTTTTTTTTTTGAGGGGTGGGGGGCTGATTGCTGGGATTGAACCCAGGGGCACTTGGCCACTGAGCCACATCCCCAGACCTATTTTGTATTTTATTTAGAGCAGGGTCTTACCGAGTTGCTTAGCACCTTGCTGTTGCTGAGACTGGCTTTGAACTCGTAATCCTCCTGTCTCAGCTTCCCAAGCCACCTGCGTTATTTATTTTCATAAAAGCAGTGTATAGCCGCCTCCCCTCACCCTATTTTTCCTTTTCCAGGGATTTCAGCTTTTGAAGCTGATCTTGTTAGCATTTGTTTCCATATTAGGTGGTTGTTCTGCTACTACCTACATTCTCTCTTTTAGGCATTTACCACCGACATCCCAAAATGGATTATGAAGACTTAGCTCTCTTCTTCCTAAGACCTTTTATAACATACTTCCCATTCTCTCCAGCTTCCCAGTAGATTGGTTATGTCAGTGTTCACATGCTTATATCATTATGATCATGTATGTTGTTCTGAGCTGAGTCGTCTTCTGCAGTTATTGTCTCTTCCTCTCCTTTGGGCCACTTCCCAGACTTCCTGGCTCCTGTCTACTTTCAGTGGCCCCATCTCAGCAGAACTCCTTGACCAATTTGCTGCTCTGGCTAGATTCATTCCTTCTGCTGTTCTCTCTGATCCTGCCAGCTACTTTATTTGGCTTTATTTCCCCCTCTCTGTTAAGACAACTCTTGTCATCTCTCTTCAAAAATGGCTCGTACCTTGACAACTCCGAAGATTAAATTTTAGCCTTGCTCACCCTTTCAACAGTTCTGGATATATTTGACTTCCTTGAGACACTTTTTCAATTGGTTTGTGGGATACCACCTAACCTGATTTTCTTCCAGTTTCACTGGTCAATTCTGTATTTCATTTGCTAATTCCTCCTCTTCCAGGTTTTCCCTCAAAAATGCTAGTGTGTATAGGCCTCTTCTTTGTCTCCTTCTCTTTGATTTGAGAATCATCTCTACACTGATGAGTCTGAAATGTCTGTCTTCAGCCCCAAAGTCCTGGATAACAGCAGCCCACTATTCAGTTGCTCCCTTGTGGGTTTTTTTTGGGGGGGGGATCGGGGGTGTTACCAGGGATTGAACTTGGGGGCACTTGACCACTGAGCCATATTCCCAGCCCTAGCTTTTGCATTTTATTTAGAGACAGGGTCTCACTGAGTTGTTTAGCTCCTCGATTTTTCCTGAAGCTGCCTTTGAACTCAGCAACCTGTCTCAGCCTCCTGAGCTGCTGGGATTAAAGGCATGCACCACTGCACCTGGTGCTCCCTTGGAGTTTTTGTTGTTATTGTTGTTGTTGTCATTGTTGTTGTAGTTGGGCACAATACCTTTATTTATTTATTGTTTTATGTGGTGCTGAGGATCAAACCCAGGCCTAGAACATTCTAGGCAAACGCTCTACTGCTGAACCACTACCCCAGCCAAGCTCCCTTGGGTTTTGAAAAATATTTCCAGCATAACCGAGCCAAAACCCAGCTGTTGATACCCACCCTCCAGCAGATCCTCTAGCCCACTCTCCCATTTCAGGAAAAGCCATCATCATCTAGTTGCTCAGGCCTCAGGTCTTTTAATCTTTCTTGATTCCTGTCTTCCTTAGTCCCATCTCCAAGTTATCACTACTTTTTGGCTGCAATTCAAAAGCCTACCTATAATTCTTCACATCCTCACAGCTATAACTCTACTTTAGTGACTCTAGCCAGTGTCACCAACTGCTTCCTCCTACCTGGTCTCCTTTTTCCTTTATCCCTAATCTATCTATCATTACACAGATCAAAGAGGTATATTTAAAATATAAATGAGATCCTTGACTCTGCTCCTTAAAACTTTGCCATGGCTTTCTGTTATGCCTTGATTTAAATCCTGAAGGCTTCTGGTCCCTCTTGATCTGAGCCCTGCAAGCCCTCTCTTGTTTGCTTCCAGTCAATGGGCTTTCATTTTGCCCCATCCTATTTCCACCAAGAGCCTCTGCTCACTTCTCCTAATTCTTGCAGAACACCTTCTTCCCCTGCACCACTTTCCCATTACTGTGGTTTCATCTCAGGTGTTCAGCACTTTAGTGACTTGGCCATATTCATATTTTATATTTTCCAAAATCTCTTGTCCTCAAACTTACTTTAATATGTTTTCAGAATTTCACTCTAGAATGTAATTCCTCCCACATCTTAAGCTCCTAGAACAGGTTCTGGTTCACAGAAAGGAATGTTGGCTGATTGACATGATTGAGAAGACAAAAGTGGCAAAAAGCTGTACGTTTTGACTGTTTCATTTACTTAGTACATGAACCTTGTTCTCTTCCTCCAGCAGGAAAACAACATTGCAAGTAGGAAAACTTAGTTTGTATTAAGCTGCATTTCAAAGTGCTCCAAGTTGCTAGAACATTACATCAACCCTATCATGTTCAAATATGAGTACACACAAAGCACATTAAAAGCAATTCATATGCCATTGAGATAATCTTGTCCCATCACTCCTAGAGACAAGTGACCCATAGACTTTTTGAATAATATGTGTTCTTTATGTCATAAAGGTTTACATCATCAAGTGTATTTGAATTTAAAATGTTCTGCTTTTATGTAATAGACTTGCTTTATGAATGTACTAGGGATAGAATCAAATGTATGAACAGATCATCCAACATGACTTGAAGATTTTAACTGTTTATTTCCCTCCATATGATATCTTAAGGGAAGGTAATGTCTTTCTTTTACTTTTGCATTTTGATGTGAATTTTTGAATTGCTACAAGCTCCTATCAGTGGAAATATGTTAGTCCAAGTAATAAAGGAAGGAAAAACAAAACACCAAAAATCCTGCAGAGAGAACTTACCACTAACTTACTATTGATATTGACAGAACTCTTAAATTTTATATCACCTGTCATGTGGCACTTCTGTACCTGCTAGTGTGAATTCATTTTATTAGTATTTGCTTGGCGCCCTGTCAGAAAGGGTTTCCAGAGAGCTCCTGGGCATGCCCCATCTAGGTTTGTATGTTAAGTGAGTGTCTGGCTTTCATTCCTAAGTTCCATAAGATCAGGAAAAGGTAGCCAGGGAGAGCTCTTTGGCTCTATGAGGAGGGATGTCAGGAGCCAGTGTGGAACTTCTGTGCTTGTTCTGACTTCCCCTGGCAGGGGACTTTTGCAGACTGAGGATGAGTAAAGAGACCAGCTTGGATTGAAGGTGTGCTGAGATGAAACATGTGACAAGGCATCACACAGATGACTTGCAGTTTTAGCACAACTTTTGATGAAATTTCCAAATAAGTAGGACCCTCCAGCTCCTTCTTCCTTGCCCCATCTCTGGGATTCAGTATGGTGTTTTTCTGTTGTTTTGTTTTTGTGTTGGGTACCAAGGTGTGAAAGAAAGCACTTAAGGGCCTTGGAATCCTTTAAAGAGTTGTTAATCCCATATAACTGGGAATGCATTTTATGTGGACTCCTTTCTAAAGCATTTCCACCTATTCCAAGCTTCTCTTAACATGATTCATGGGCTCATTACTCAGTATTAGCACATAGCTACACATCTATCCATACCACTTAGCTATTCCTCTTCCCTGAGGTTTTGCTTAAAACTGGGTAAAACAGAGGGGAAATTAAAATGATTGTAGTATACCACATATTCAGATAGAAAATGCAGACTTCCAGGTAGAAGAAGCTTTGCTATACCAATTCTTTACGTCTGATCTTCAAAAGGCCTTTGTGTATTTAGTTTTAGATTCAGTGATTATAGGCCTAGAATAAACTAAGCTTGATTGATAATACTCTGTTTTTTGTACTATAACAGGGCAGCCCTGGACTGTATCAAAATGTTAGCTCATTAAGAGAGCGGATATCTGCTTTCCAGACAGTTTTTCACTCCATAAAGGAAGATGGGAAAATGATTGATTGTCCAGAATTCTCAGGAGTGAGAGGAGGATTTGAGACAACAGGTTTGAGTGAGTATCAAGAATTCATTCTGCATTCTGACTTCTGTGTTGATAAAGACAAGTTTCTAAGATATAAAGAAGATTTATTTTCACTGTGAGAAAACAGTCTTTGCAGAGTTCCATTGTATCTTTAAATGGAGCCTAACATTTAAAATTGGGACATATCACACAGAAATCTGGATTTCTGGTTTCTTTTGAAAAAAATCTAATATCAAGCATTCCTGAACCTTTATTTTCACATCATTGCAATTGAGTTCTAAGTTTTAAATAGAGCTTATTAGCTCATATCAGCTTTAGAATAGGATATGTGGCAAATTTGAGTTTATAAACCTTGATTTTTTAATAGGATTATTCTTTTAGTTTTGCAAACATTTATGTGAATACCAAATACCCAACTGTGAGGTTAACCACATATATGTCCAATCTGATATCTTAATGATCTGCTATGTTCTTTGCTGTATAATTCATTTGGTTATTTTTTAGTCATTTTTTGTTTTTCCAAATACAAAGCACTTGAAATACCAGAATTCGACAAAATCTTGGACTTACTGTAATCAGTATAACTATTCCTTTAGTACTTCACATGCCTAGGTTTCAAATGATTCTCTTTTTTTTAATTTTTAATTTTTTTTAAGAAAATATGCTTTTTGCTTTATTAGACTTTTTTTTTTTTTTTTTTTTTTAGAATTTAAAAATATGGAACGCTTCATGAATTTGTGTGTCATCCTTGCACTGGGGCCATGCTAATCTTCTCTGTATCGTTCCAATTTTAGTATATGTGCTGCCAAAGCGAGCACAAATGATTCTCTTTTGACTTCTTGTTTTAGTCCGCTTTTTTGCTGCTGTGACTAAAAGACCTGATAAGAATAATTTTAGAAGAGGAAAAGTTTATTTGGGGGCTCACAGTTTCAGATGTCTTAGTCCATAGATAGCTGACTCCATTCCTCTGGGATTGAGATGAGGCTGAACATCATGGCAGAATATGTGGCAGAGGGATGCAGTGCACATGATGATCAGGAAGCAGGGAGAGACTCTACTCATCAGATACAAAATATATATTCCCCAAAGCCACGCCCTAGTTCCCACCTCCTCTAGCCATACCCTACCTGCCTTCAGTTACCACTTAGACCCATCAGGAGATTAATTCACTGATTGGGTTAAAGCTCTCATCACAATCATTTCTCCTCTGAACCTTCTAGCATGCTTTCTCACATGAGCATTTGGGGGACACCTCACATACAATCCATAACACTGCTTAAACCATCTTCAAGTACATTTCAGTACTTTCTGTGTGCAGTCTACTATTAACTCAGCATGTCTGATTCATTCACCTCTGCATTGCATGACCCATTCAGATGTCCTAATTTGTATTTGTAGTTTTTAAAATATCTATTATTTGGATTTTTATCTGGGTTTTAAAATTTATTTTATTTGTATCATTATTATAATTCTGCTGACTTTGAATTATCAAGGGTTAGGGCTTCTTTTTTTGTATCAAGAAAGAACTGAGGCACATTACAGTTGCATTTTTTCACAAAAGTCACAATAAAAACACAGCAGTATTAGAACATAACCACATCCTTTAAAATGTTCAAAATAAAAGGCTTAATGGTAAATTTAGAAAGAGTGAGACACCCTATTAGAAATGCACATGTATTTTAGTGTATCATTCTAAAAATCCCATAATTCTAATTAAATTTATTATCTTTTTAGTAGTCATGTTTTCTTGCCTGTCAACTCAATCTTCTTTTTTAGTAAAAAGGTTAAAGATGTAAAAAAAAATTATTTCTTTTCATTGATAATTTAAACACTGAATTTTCCCCCAATTTTTATAGTGTACAAAATTTTAAAATAGTGTAGGAAAAAAATGTTGATTCCTGTGTCATTTTGTGTGTGTAGCCAACATGGAAGGTCTTGGTGAATGTCAGCAGTCTGGGTTCTCTGAAAAGTTACCATGCAAACGTCGGAGAATATCCTTGCAGAGCAGCTCTGATGACAACCTCAGCAATGTCGAAAGGGGAGTGATGGATCTTCAGATCCTTAGTATGGATGTGGATGGCATGTGTGCTGATGAAGCTTCTGTAGATCTTCCTGAGGTAATTCATTTATTTTACACACACAAATGGAGCTCTGGTTTCATGCCTGGATGGTTTAAGACTGTCAAGGCCTTATTTCAATGTTAATGCTTTCTTGTGACATGTAGATGCTAGGGTTTTAAGTTGTGTTTGGTGTTTCCTTCATGTTACTTATTTTTTTTTTTTTTTTTTTTTTTTTTTTTTTTTAGCTACACATGACATTACAATGATCTTGGAAATTCATACATTTGACTCAATTGGGGTATAATTTCTCATTTTTCTGACTACAGATTGCAGAATCACATTGGTCATACAGTCTCCTATATACATATAGCATGTTACTTCTAATGTCATTTACTAAAAACAGTTTTGTGGGGTTTGGTGTTGTTTTGCTTTGTTCTTAGTACTGGGCTTTAAATCCAGAGGCACTCTACTACTGAGTGGTTTTCCCAGCCCTTTTTATTTTTTATTTTAATATAGGATCAATCTAAGTTGCTTGGGCCTCACTAAGTTGCTAAAGGTGGCCTTGAACCTGTGGTCTTCCTGCCTCAGCCTCCTGAGGTACTAGGATTACAGATGTGCACCACCAAGACCTGGCTAGAAATAGTTTTGATAGATATGTTGATCTTCTACAAAGGACTTTATGAAAAGCTTAAGTTCTGTGTCATCTGCATGATATGTTATTCTAGATGGTCATGGTTTGATGGTCTTAGACTTGCTTTCAAGCAGCTTATTGTCGAGGAAAGTAGAATCTAAACGGACAGATAATTTAAACATCAATTACACTGCAGTTGCATGTAGGGTGATCTCTGGGAGGTGCTGCTTAGGTCTAAGGTCTTGCACTTGTTGCGCCTGACTGGGTTAATACTGGCTGGGAATCTAGGTGCCCTTTAGCAATTCCTCCTTGTTTCAAGTACATCAGGGACTTTTGTGGCTTATAACTACCTAGCTAGTGAAATTCTCCAAGAACAATAACCAATATGAATTTTACTAAAACAGGAGAAAAATCATACTCTTGAAGATCTGCTGACCGTTATGCAAGAGGTAACAGGGAGCCAGTGTCGTAGCTTTTCTTGCTTTACATTCCTTGTTCTGGTGTGATTCAGTAGGTTCTCATTTGCTTTGAGAGAGGGGCATCTAACTGTTAAACAGCCGGAACTTTTTTCTGCACCTTCCCTGTCACTTAGATTTGTATATAACAGGTATAATATATCTCTCATACTCACTAGAGATTCTTCAATTTCTAATAGGTTTCATTTGTGTCCCAGAGTTGTCCATAATCTTTGCTCACTCTGCTTTATTCTGGCTAGAGTTACATGATACGACAGAAGCCATAATGATTTTTTCTTATCAGAACTTTGATTCATTGGATATTTAACACAATATAGAAATGGTTTCTGAATTAGTATGAATATATATTCTGTCCTAGCCATTAATGTTTCTTTCATTCTAGCTGTTTATCTTTTGGTATTTGATTATTACATAACACTTTAAGACATTCCTCTTTGAAGGTAGCAATTTCAATAAGACATTCCTCTTTGAAGGTAGCAACATAAATATATCCTTTAAACTTTTTCTAGGGGATTGAAAATTTATTTTGTGAGATGTTTAGGATACAATTAAGATAAATACTCCTCTGTTAGATTCCTGTTCACTTTGAGTTTGTTTGTTAGATAATAAGGTGACTGAACACCAAATTTCCAGGTAATCCATGATGCCTACTAAAATCTGCATCAAGTTTCAGTTATACTACACGTAATAAAATATAATGCTTCTTTACTTTTTACCTGTTTTCTCTAAGAAATCATCTGAACTTGGTTTAACCCAGCCTGGATATATAGCAAAAGCATCTTCTACCTGTTTAGTGGGCCCAGAGGCTTCAAACGGTAAGTAGGGAATTTTCTTTAGTATTTTTGCTGGTTACCCCATTCCATGGATATGTTTTATTTATGTACTTATACACTAAAGCTTCAGAAGACTAACATGATTCCATACTTTTTAGGAGCTTTCATGATTTCATACTTTTTAGGAGCTCTCAAACTAGTAGGAATGTGTTGGAATTATTAGAATATGAGCAATTTATTTTTTAAACTGCTGTCTTAATTGGTCAAGTATTTCTAAGCTAATAGAATGTAGTATAAAGAGTAGGGGCTACTAATATATTAAGTCTGTTTTGTTAGAGTAGCACTATATGTAAATTTTGCTACTTATTTCTCTTTTTAAGGATACAAAAAGTCTTCATAGGATGCAGAAGTTATTTATCCTTTCCCAAAATTCGTTTTCTCATATTCAGTGAGAGTTGCTACAACAGTTTCAGGCTTGCCTGCCTGTTTTTTATTTGTTTTTGTTTTTTAAAAGTAAAATTCCGGTGGGACATAGTTGTATCTTGCTTTTTTATTCATTCTGATAATTTCCACCATTTAGTTGCAGTATATATTTATATCCACTATTTTATCATATATTTTCTAGTTTTTTGTTCCTCTCTGTTCTGCCACCTTTAGGTTTATTTGACTTTGACTTTAGAATTCCATTCTAATTTCTTGCCTTTTACCTAGGTTGCATCCTTTTTTATTATTGTTCTAGGACTATAACATAACATTTTTTGCTTCTCACAGTCTTCTTACAATTAATATTGTACAACTTCACATAGAATATAGAAATTTAACAGTTGTACAGCTTGAATCCTATCCCCCACCATGGCTTTTTAGTTCTTTTTTTAAAAAAAATATTTATTTTTGATTAATGGAAGGTATGTTATTTACTACTTTGAATAAAATGAAGCCAGAGGGGTCAATAAGTGAAGCTCTTCGTGAAGGCCAGTGTTTTTACCCCTATTAAAATATTAACATGTCCCCATTCCATGGCTGCTTCACTAATCAATTCTTAAATATATTAATTTAGTTTTCAGGCTAAGTGCTTTCCCAAGTCTTGTCCAGGCAAATAAGATAAAACACTGGGTAATACACACATCAAATAATGGTCATGGTCAGTGTTAACTTTTTTGCAAGCAGGGACTATGGGAAAGGACTGTCCTGAGCACGAAAAGAAAGTTGCATTCAAGGACACACCAAGACTTTGCATCTTTCCAGCTTGAGAAACCTCTGCACTATTAAGTCTTATCAATTCATATTATCTCTGAGAATCTGTATAGTCAGCAAAGTTCTCTTCAACAAGTGAATCTCAAGGTTCACAAATGATTGACACACAAATGATCTTTTCTGGACTGACTGTATCCTTCACTTTTGTTACAGTTATTCATATTTCCTTGTTTGTAAAACTAGATTTTCTATTTTGCCGGAGAGAAGGCTGGTAAATTTGTTGGGGGGCCAGAGCAGCGGGTACAGGTTGAGAATCAATGAGTCAATGATTGATTCATCTTTCTTTAACCAGCAGGAATCATCCAGTTGGGAGAGCAGTGACAATTAAATCATAAATCTAAACTGTCGTGTGTGTGTGTGTGTGTGTGTGTGTGTGTGTAGTTGTTTTTTTAGAATTTGCTAATTAGTTATATATAACAGTAGAATGTATTCTGATACATTGTATACAAATAGAGAGCAACTTCTCCCTTTTGCTGAATATGGTGTAAAGTCACACCAGTAGGGTAATCATACATGTATGTAGGATAATGATGTCCGTCTCACACCCCTGTTCTTCCCATTCTCACTTCCTCTCCTCTCGTTCCCCTCTACACAATCCAGAGTTCCTTCATTTTTAGCCACCCATCCACCCCCAATATGGATTAGCATCTGCTTATCAGAGAAAACATTTGGCCTTTGGTTTTTTGGGTTTGCCTTATTTCACTTTAGCATGATAATCTCTAGCTCCATCCGTTTACCTGCAAACACCATAATTTCATTCTTCTCTAAGGCTGAGTAATATTCCATTGTGTATATGTACCACATTTTCTTTATCCATTCATCTGTTGAAGGTCATCTAGGTTGGTGCCATAGTTTAGCTATCATAAATTGAGCCGCTTTATAAGCATGGATGTGGCTGTGTCACTGTAGTGTGCTGATTTTAAGTCCTATGGGTAAAAACCGAGTAATGGGATAGCTGGGTCAAATGGTAGTTTGTAAGGAAAACAAAAAGAGACAGAAGCAAGGTGCAGAGGCAAAGCAAAGGCTGCTTGCCTGAGCTGCTAGCTTTATTTATAGCAATAGGTTACTTTAGGTCATTGGCATCCTTAGTACATATTGTTCATTGAATCACTAGGCTGGTTACGGACCTAGCAACATTATGCTGTTTATTCCTCAGTTATGTACTAAGTTGCAATGTGCAATTTTAGGAGCTTTGTGAAGCTCTCAAGAAAGTCCACTGGATAAAGTTATTCTTAGGTGGGCAGGTTTAGGCTCAGTGAAACATTGTAGTTGACTAACAAGAGAATTCCTTTATTCCCAGGAGCTGAGTGTCTGAGAGCAAGGTCAAGGCTGATAAGACTCTAGCCCAGAGCCTCCTCATGAAGGATGTTACCATAGCAGCTAGGCAATGCACATGTATTATCATACTACTTCCAGGGAAAAACTGCTGAATATTCTAAGTATGGAAAACAGAGCACCTGTTACCCGCCAGGAGTGAACACTGCCTTAAACATTTCCACAGCCAGAATCCTTACAGTGGTTCCATTCTAAGTTTTCTGAGGAATCTCCATACTGCCTTCTAGAGTCCTTGCACCAATTTGCAGTCCCACCAGCAATGTATGAGTATACCTTTCCTCCCACATCCTTGCCAACATTTATTGTTACTTGTCTTCTTGATAATTGTCATTCTGACTAGAGTGAGATGAAATTTTAGAGTAGTTTTAATTTGCATTTCTCTAATCGCTAGAGATGAAGAACATTTTTTCACATGTTCGTTGATTGATTATATTTCTTCTGTGAAGAAGAAATTTATTTATTGATTGGGTTATTAACCCATTTATTGATGGGGCTACTTGTTTTTTTGTTTTGTTTTTTGGTGCTAAGTGTTTTGATTTCTTTATACGTCCTAGAGATTAATGCAATCAGAGGTGCATATGGTAGAAATTTTCTCCCAATCTGTAGGCTCTCTCCTCACATTATTTGTTGTTTCCTTTGCTGATAAAAATCTTTTTAATTTGAATCCATTCCATTTATTGATTCTTGATTTTTATTTCTTGTGCTTTAGGAGTCTGGTTAAGGAAGTTAGTTTCTAAGCTGACATGGTAGAGATTTGGTCATAATTTTTCCTCTATTAGGCACAGGGTCTCTGTTCTAGTGCCCAAGTCTTTGATCCACTTTGAGTTGATTTTTGTGCAGGGTGAGAAATAGGTAATTAATTTCATTTTGCTACATATGGATTTCCAATTTTGCCAGCACCATTTGTTGAATAGGTTATCTTTTCTCCAATGTATGTTTTTGGTGCCTTTGTCTAGTAGGAGATAACTTTATTCATGTGGGTTTATCTCTGTGTTTTCTGTGTGTACCATTGGTCTACATGTCTATTTTGGTGCCAATACCATGCTGTTTTTGTTTCTATAGCTCTGTAGTACAGTTTATAAGGTCTGATATTGTGATGCCTCCTCCTTCACTCTTCTTGCTAAGGATTGCTTTGGCTATTCTGGGTCTCTTCTTTTTCCAAATAAATTTCATGATTGTTTTTTCTATTTCTATGAGGAATGCTATTGGGATTTTAATTGGATTGCATTAAATCTATATAAAGCCATTTCATAGATTGGTAGTATGGCCATTTTGACAATATTAATCTAAGAACATGTGAGATCTTTCCATATTCTAAAGTCTTCTTCAGATTCTTTAGTGTTCTGTAGTTTTCGTTATAGGGGTCTTTTTCCTTTATTGTTAGATTTAGTCCCAAGTATTTTCTTTCTTTCTTTCTTTCTTTCTTTCTTTCTTTCTTTCTTTCTTTCTTTCTTTCTTTCTTTCTTTCTTTCTTTCTTTTTTTTTCCTATTGTGAATGGGTGTAGTTTTTCCTAACTTCTCTTGAAGTAGATTCATCACTGATGTATAGAAATGCATTTGATGTCTGAGAATTGATTTTATATCCTGCTGCTTTGCTTAATTGATTTATTAGCTCTAGGAGTTTTCTGGTGGATTTTTTTTGATCTTGTAAATATAGAATCATCTCATCAGCAAACTCAGTTTTACTTCTTCTTTTCCTAGTTGTATCCCTTTAATTTCTTTTGTCTAATTACTCTGGCTAGAGTTTTCAGGACTATGCTGAATAGAAGTGGTGAAAGAGGGCATCCCTGCCTTGTTCCAGTTTTTAAAGGGAATGCTTTCAATTTTTTTCCATTTACAATGATGTTGGCCTTGGGCTTAGCACAGATAGCATTTACAGTGTTGATATGTTCCTACTATTCCTAGTTTTTCTAGTGTTTTTTTGGCAAACACTTTAAGTCTCTTGATGTGATGAATTAGGTTTATTGATTATTATATGTTGAACCAACCTTGCATCTCTAGAATGAATCCCACTTGATTATAATACATTATCTTTTTAGTATGTTTTTGTAAGTGATTTGCCAGAATTTTATTGAGAATTTTTGCATCTATGTTCATCAGGGATGTTGGTCTGACTTTTTTTTTTTTTTTCCCATGTGAGTTTGTCTGGTTTGGGTTTCAGGGTGATATTAGCCTCATAAAATGAGTTTGGAAGGATTCCCTCCTTTTCTATTTCATGGAATACTTTGAGGAATATTGGTGTTAATTCTTTGAAAGTCTTGTAGAACTGAGAAACCCTTAGTTACACTAATGAAGAGAAAGAACACCCAAATTACTAAAATCCATGATAAAAAAGAAAACATCATGATGGATTCTACTGAAATACAGAAGGTAATTAGACACTATTTTGGAAATTTATACTCCAATAAAATAGAAGATCTCAAAGATATCCACAAATTTCTAGACCCATATGAACTACCCGAACTGAATGCAAGAGGACATACACAATTTAAACAGAACAGTTTTGAGCAGTGGGATAGAAGAAGCCATCAAAGCCTACTAACTAAGAAAAGCCCAGGACCACAGGAATTCTCCAGCCATCTCCAATGGCTGTGTTTGAATGTGGAGCTGTGAGCTAGGTCAGAGTGCCACAGTGATCTGGGCTTTCTGGAACTGGGAAATTTCACTCAGTGGTTCCTGGAAGAGCAGCTTCCCTTCCTTAATGATTCCAACATTGCCCATCCTTCAAAAATGGCTCCCAACACAGTAACATGTTATTAAGTCTCCAAGTGTTGGAGTAGCTTCTATTTTTTATTTTATCATTGATTTCTAGTTTAATTCCATTACAGTCTGAAGAATGTAGGGTAGTATTTCTATTTTTTTTTTTGTATATGCTAAGAGTTGCTTTGTGGCATAACTTATGGTCCATTTTTTGGAAAAGGATCCATGTGCTGCTGAGAAGAAAGTGAATTTGCTCAATGATGGATGAAATATTCTATATGTCTGTTAAGTCTAAATTATTGATTGTATTATTTAGTTCTATAGATTCCTTGCTTAGTTTTTGTTTGGACGAACTATCCAGTGGTGAGAGAGGTATGTTAAAGTCACTCAGAATTATTGTGTTGTGGTCTCTTTGATTCTTGAAATCAAGAAGAGTTTGTTTGATGTATGTAGATGCTCCATTGTTTGGGCCATGGATACGATTGTTGTATCTTGTTGATGTATGATTCCCTTAAGCAGTATGAAATGTCCTTCTTTATCCCTTCTGACTAACTTTGGCTTGAAGTTCACTTTATCTGATATGAGGATGGAGACCCCCACTTGTTTGCGCAGTTCACGTGAGTGGTATTTTTTTTTTTTTTTAATCATCCTTTCACCTTCATACTGTGGATGTCTTTTTTCTAGGAGATGAGTCTCTCCTAGACAGCATATTTTTGGGTCTTTTATTTTTTTTAATCCCAGTCTGTCAGCTGATGAATTTAGGGCATAACATTCAGGGTTAGTATGGAAATATGCTTTAAATTCCTGGTCATTTTAGTTTATTTTTGATTTTTTAATTTGACTTTGCTGATTTTCTTGTTTACCACAGAAGATTTTTATTTGATCTTCAAGTCTAAAGCTAAGTTTTGCTGGATATAAAATTCTCGGTTGATATCCATTTATATATGTTATTCCAGGACCTCCTGGCATTGAGGGTCTGGGTTGAGAAATTAGCTGATATCCAAATTGGTTTATTTTTTAATTTATTTTTCTTCACAGCCTTTAAAATTCTGTTCTTATTCTGTGTGTTAGTAATTCTCATTATAATGTGCCTCGGTGCAGGGCTGCTGTAATTTTGTACATTTGGGGTCCTGTAAGCCTCTTACAGTTGATTTTCCATTTCATTCTTTAGATTTGGGAGATTTTCTGATGTCATTGAAAAGATTGTGCATTACTTTGGTTTGTATCTCCATGCCTTTGTCTATTCCAATAAATCTTAAGTTTGGACTTTTCCTGTTATCACATGTTTCTTGGACGTTCTGTTCATGGTTTCTTGCCATCTTTACGGAATGGTCAACTTTATTTTCAAGCATATATTTTGTCTTCATTGCCTGAGATTCTGTCTTCTAAGTGGTCTAGTGTATTCATGATGCTTTCTATTGAATTTATTATTTGATTTATTGATTCCTTTATTTCGAGGATTTCAGCTTGTTTCCCCGCCCCCCCCCATCTCTTACTCTATTGAAGTGATCTTTCACTTCCAGTATTTTCTCTTTGATTTCACTCCTTATACTATCCTTTACTTTGCAGATTAAATTATCTATGTACATTCTAAATTTCTCTGATATTTCTTATACTGTGTTGTCTATGGATTCTATTGTTGGAACATCTTTTTGTTTGAGGTTTGTTTGAGGCACTTTGTTCCCTTGTTTTTTCAAGTTGTTTGTGCATTTTCCCATCTAGAAGTGTGGATCTGAGGCAGTACAGTTTCTCCCCTGAAGTCCAATTATAGTGTCCCTGAAGGCTTCCAGTACCCCACTTTTAAGGGAGAGACCAATAATAACAGCACCCAATGCAAACAATATACAACCTTAAATAGCTCCTATTTTGGCCATCTCCGGTTTTGTTGCAATAAACAGAAATGATGTATTCAGTTATTCAGTTATTGTCTATAGTATGAACAGTAAGTTTGCTAAAAGGGTTTACGATTTCAAATGATGGACAAACGGGAGAGAGGATGTGATATTTATGAGGGAGAAGAAGAGAAAATAGAGATAAAAAGTTATAGTAAGAGCAAAGGAGGAATTAACAGAGGTTGGCTGTTAACATGAGAGAAGTGAGGAAAAAAAATCTAGTGAGACAGATAAGTGAGGGAGAAAATATATACAAATAAAAACAAAATGTAAAAATATAACAATAGGGGCTGGAGTTGTGGCTCAGTGGTAGAGTGCTCGCCTAGCATACATGGGGCACTGGAATTGATCCTCAGCACCACATAAAAATAAAATAAAGATATGGTGTCCACCTAAAACTAAAGAGAAAATTAAAAAAAAATATTTTTTAAAATATAAGAATATACAATTACACTGTAATATCCTATTCAGACATCCCACTCCTCAATAAACTGATACATGAAAAACATTTGGATTCAGAGATGTGATGGGGGGGAGGAAAAAAGGAAAGTCTGTATGGAAAACTGACCAATTGCTTTTGTTGGCTTTTAAAAATTTTCTCAGCTTTTCTTTTCTGATAGATGGGGTTGTCTGAAGTTTGATGGTAGCTCCAGTCCAGTGGGTGCTGAGCGGGTTGGCTGGTCAAGCTGGGAGCAAGATGCCCTCTCCCCCTCTTTACATCTTCCCACTTGTCACCAGCCCCTTCTCTCCCTTACACTTCAGGACTCACTGAGCTGGAGAAAGCCCGGTTTTCTCCAGTTCCAACCCGGGAATTGGGCCTAGTCTCTGACTATCCATGGGCTTGCCAGGCCCATGCTGGCCCACATAGTCTCAGCTGCAATCTGATGAAGCTGGGCTCCAGATTCCCCAGGCTGTGCCCTGCTGCATTCCCAAGATCTCAGTGATGTTCCAGCTTGCAGAGAGACCACCAGGGGTGTGCTCACACAAAGGAGCAACCATGCAAAGAGGCAGCCAGATGGCGGCCACTAGCACACCCAGCAAGAAGACCTCAGGTGCAAGGAGACCTGCATGTACCCTGACAGTATATCTCCAAGTCTTGGCCGATGTCCCCAGACTGAGGCAGCTGCACCCCCAGATGGTGGTGGGGCAGTGGAAAACCTGCAGAGCCTTTGGCCCTGGACTCCCAGGCCCTAGCTAGTGTCCCAAGATGGTAGCAGCAGTGTGTAACCAAACCTGCAGGTTGCCTGACAATGGACTTCCAGGCAGCAACAGGCATTGAGCCCTGTATGTGGACAGTCTGCAGGCAGCAGGCAAAAGGTAGGCAAACAGCAGCAAGGAATGCAGCCTCCCTCTAGTTCACCATCTTGGATCCCTCCTGCTTCGTTCTTTGTACTGGAAGTGTCATATAATACATATACTTTACTGTAGCTCCATAGCTGTTACAATTTTTGGTTTTAAGTATTTAAATAATAGGGGAGCTAGCCTTTTATATTTGCCTAGTATATACCGTTTCTGCTCTTCTTCATCCTTTCCTAAAGATTAAGTTTCCTCTGGAATTTTCTCTTACCCTGAAAAAGAACTTCTTTAGCATTTTTTGTAGAGAGCATGTGCTCTGACTTTTAATTTTAATCCCATGATAGATGGATGGATAGATGGAAGCCTGCCTGGTCACTAAGGGCAGCCTGCCGCACAGGCACTTTTACATTCAAACAGGAACTCCTTTATTGCCCGAACTCCCATGATCTGGACCCAAGCGGCCCTTCCTGGAACACCCCCAACCGGAAATCCCTCCTCCAGAACTTCACCAACCAACTGGAACTCCTAGGAATCCCGTGAGAACTCCAAAGTAGCGGGTGCCTGAGGCAGACAGCAGGGGTCTATATACAACTGAATACGCAGCTTAACTTAACCATTATCATCTCAGTGGCTCGCTGGTGTCACCTCTCAACCACTCCCTTCTGGCAAAAATGTCGAGTGTCTTCCCGACTTGGCTGTGGCCCTCAACAGCAGCCAGTTTATGAGCTTGTCACTATGATGACATAAGGCGCTCTTGCTTCCTGACCAATTCTCTTTGCTTTATTGTCATGTGACTTTGCTTAGGAGTGACATAGTCCTTAAAAATACTTATAAATAGTTTTATAATATCTATAAATAGTATAGATAATAAAAATCATCATTTTACCAGTCACCTTACTCTACCTTCTGTCTGATACATGATGAGTATCAAAATTTCACTTGAGCATCCCAGTAAGCTGCCCAAAAGTTCTTCAATGAGACAGGGAAAAGTGGGTCTACTATTGCAGTGGGGCCTTATTATGAGTTACACTGTCTGGCTGTTTGGTGGCTTCCCAAGAGGTCATGTTTCAGACAGTGTACCTCCAGGAAGAGTAAAACAATCCTGTAAAATGGAATTGAAAGTCCTTTGTTAAGGGGGCACCTGGACAGGAGGCCTGCATACCTTTGATCTCTGCCTTCAGTACAGTCAGTCTCTGCCCCATCTGTACCGCTGCAGAAATTCAGAATAATTATGCTGCTGGTAGCCTCATGTGTCTCGCGGCACTGCTTGTCTGACCTTGCTGTTAGTCACTTCACACTCTTTCTCTTTCCCTTCGTGCTTCCAAGTCTTTCCCTCCTGCCTTTTTTTTTAACCTATAATTTATTTCTCATAAAGAAAAATAATTTTTTTGTTTGTAAATAAGTCTCAGATTTTTCCTTTATAGGAGAATTCTTACGTGTAAGTAACTAGAATAAAATTCAGATTTACCTGGGTCCTTGTACTTACCAATGCAGAATCCACAGATGTGACACATTGACTTGGTTTGATAACCTTACCTGCTTCTCATTTCCACCTCTCTTGCATATTGCCTCTGATTATCAGCAGTAAAATTGCTCATTACTCAATGGTTTGCTTAGGTTAGTTTTGTAATGCAGGTAATAGGTATTATGAGCCGAGGTAGACTAGCAGTGTATGGCTCATTTGTGGTGCTGTTTTCCAGCCTCTGACCTGGATTTCTATGGTGGCCAACATCTCTTGCTTGCTTTTTTCCCCTTATTCATCAGTTTTGAATTACAAACTGACTGATGGCCACTTCTCTGTCTTCTTTTTATAAGTCCAAATTAAATCCCAGATGCTCCTCCCTGAACAGGATGTATAAGGTTTGAATTTCTTCATAGCATGCTATTGTCTTTGCAATACATCAAATATTTTTGGTCTAGAACAAGGAGATTTGGACATCTCACAATCACATGTTCATCTTGAAGAATGCAAGGTTCCTGATTATGTAGAGGGCACAGAATCAAGTGATGCTGTTTTAATTGACATACTGACAGCAGGGGCAAGCTCAGACACAGTCCCCGAGGCCAAGTCATCAGCTGCCACTGTGTGCAAGAGGGACATTCCATCCACTGACTCCTTTGTACTTCGTTCTGTATTGAAGAAACCTTCTGGCAACCTTTTTGCAGAGAACTTACAGGTAAGAAGAGAATCATATTTCCTATAGCAAATGAATAAGAATTCATTTTTCTTCAAAGCAATACCTCTGAAATGTCATGTATCATAGTAATGAAAAGGAAATGTAGTGTGTCAGTCTGTTACCTATCTATCCAAAATATTTGGTCTTAAAAAATAAGTCTTACAACCAAACTGTTAGGTCGGTGGTGGCGACTTAGTGGCAACTTAGTGGCAACTTAGAACAAAGCAGCCCACGTTGGAAAAGAGCATCAATCAGACGCAGGCAGAAACACCTGTCAATCAGCCAGATCTCCTGACTAACGCCTGTCAATCCACAGGACCCCCTGGCCAATCCTGGAGTTCAGCCAACTCCCCTGACCAACTTCAAGGGGGCAAGGGACCCTAGAAACACCTTTTCCTGTCCCAAGCCCTTCCCTTCCTGCTGTAAGCCCCATAAAAGTCCAGTCCGGTCGAATTTCCTCGTGGTTTCTCCTCAGACCCTTCTCCTGTCCCCTCTGTGGGTCTGATCAAGTTCCCCCTGGGAGTGATATCTCAATAAAGCCTCCCCCGCCTGATCTGACACAAACTTTTTCTTTTTTCTTTTTCTTTTTTTGGTTCAGTATTTCTTTATTACACAAATTACTGCAGTGAATGTTTCTATACATATCTCCATAGATATTCATATGATAATTTCTAGAACCCAGATCCTTGCACTGTCACCTTGGAGCTTGAGGAAATGCACTATCTCAGGTCCTACATTAGACCCTCTCTTTATTCAAGAAACCCAGGTGATTCATGGGTGTTTTAATCTCAAACTTTTTTCTCTAAGCTTAGTTGGTATGAGAAAAGAGGAAGCTGGTGGGAAATAGGTGGCATTCATTGAGGAGTGTCTCTGGACAATTCTGGTATCTTTATAGTGGTACACTCCAGGACAGGTGTGAGCCCCATTTGGCAAGCAGGTTAGGCTTAAGGATTGTTCAGTGAACCCAGGTGAGAATGATGTTAAAATCTGTGTCAGGTTGCTCAGGGAGGCTCAGGAGTCAGTGTCTGTTGCCAAATTCAGACTCAGAAATGTAATAACTGAGCAAATTATTTAACCTTTTCTTGTCCTGGTTTTCTACCTATAAAGGATATTAGTAATTCCCGTATCTGGTAATTTTAGCATTCAGTATATTGATAATTATATTTATAATATATTGATGCTGATATTAAGTTAGCACTAGTGCCTGGCACATCAGAAATACAAATTTTTTTTTTCCAATGCACATGCATTTTAACACACAGCTATGCTGACAGATTTATTTTTAAAGCCAAAATGAAGTGATTACCTTTCGTCTTCATGGTCAGTTGCTATTTTAAGTGTTTTATCATCTTTTTGATTGAAGAACTGATTTAGATCTCTAGTACAGCACTGTTTATTTATATCTTTAGGTTAACTTCTCAGATAACGCCTTAATGATGTGTATAATTGTTTTTAAAAATATTATATAATGAACATCAGGTCCTGCCATTAGGATGATAGGAAGGCATGATTGTGTAGAGGATCTTTTTACTAAGTTGGCCCAAGTTGCTTGGCTTACAAAATTCAAGTTATTTGCTAACTTTTATGGTTGTTTTAATTAAAAATAAATCTAAAGGTAACCATGAATTCTGTGTGTATGTTAACTTTCTTCACAGTTTTGTTATGTACATTTGCCTGGTCAGGAAAGAGAACTGATTTGAGACATAGCAGGTTTAAGGAGGTTCATCTGGGGCAGAATTATTCTTGGCACGTGCTGCTCTTGGGATGGATGTAGTGGAGAAAAGGAAAAGCTCTCAAGAACAGTGAGTAGGTTGAGGCTGTACAAGTAGGTGGTGACTCAGAGGGGACTTTGATCCAGTCCACAGGCCGAACTCTCTATCCTAGAAAGTCAAGGAGCCCTGTGTTCCCCTTGTCTTTCTGCAGAGTTCACAATATCCTCCTTTACAACTTGCCTCTCTGTAATCTTTATTTGGATAAACATGGACAAAAGCTGCCTTCTTTCGTGTAATGAAGGCAAGAAATTTGAGCATTTATGGAAGGTGCAATTCTCATGTTTAAAGATAAACACATCCGGTTAACTCATTTACCTGTTTAGTTTTTTTTTTTTTCTTGTTTTAGTGCAATTCTTAACACTTTGGACTCTTTGTCTACTCTGTCTTGTCCTATACCAGATGCAGCACACTATAATTGTAGCCACTCACATTTTCCTTAATTTTATTTTCTAGGTTAAAGATGGAATGATTTAACTCACACTTATGGATTTCTGTTCTTAAATTTTGGCTTAAAATACTATGTGCCAAAATAATATGTAGAGAACCCATTTTTCCTTTGTATCTAACATCATGATGTTTTAGAACAATTATGAAAATTAAGATAATCTTTAGTACTATAAAGATTATCTTTATAAGTACTATACTGTCTGCCCTTGACAGGAAAACGTCAAAATTAACATTCTTTTTTCTTAATTTATATATTTATTTCCTCAGTAATTTTATATCATTTTAAGGGTACAGTTCTTACTCGTGTTGATTAAATTTATTCTCAAATATTACATTTTTATGTCATTTTTACAATGACTGCTCACGTCAAAATTGCCATTCTTTTTTTTTTTTTTAATCTTTATTTTACTTATTTGTCTTTATGTGGTGCTGAGGATCGAACTCCAGTGTCTCACCTATGCTAGGTGAGCACTCTACCACTGAACCACAATTCCAGTACCCTAAAATTGCCATTCTTAATAACTACATGTACATTTCTTTATAGAGAATCACTCATTGATTATCATTTTTGTTTAGGAGCACCATGACAACCACTGTGATGATTTGATTGATCCAGGCTTAATCTCAAATCTTTCCAACTGTTGCGAAGAACAAAAAGCAGGTAAAAAATTCCTATTTACTTTTAAGCCTGAGGGCATCATTTTTCTTGTTAACAAAATCTAATATATCCCATTTTCAGTGATCCACTAATGCTTTGATGCTCCTGAAATTATGTAGGAATGAAAGATGTTTGGGAGGGATTGAATTTCTTTGGAGAGCCTTAGAATTGGTCTGAGGCTGAGTGTATAGTTCAGTAGTAGCTGGCCCAATATGGGGAGGCCCTAGGTTCTGTCCCCAGCACTGCAAGAGAATTTTTTTTAAATGTTTGTCTATTTCACCTATGTTCATTTTATTTAATGGTAGAATTATAAAGAATATATATATGTATGTTCTTTTATATATACACGTGTATGTGTGTATGAATGTGTATATGTGCATGTGTGTGTGTGTGTTGAGGGGGTGCTACTGGGGATTGAACTCAGGGCCACTGAGCCACATCCCCAGCCCTATTTTGCATTTTATTTAGAGACAGGGTCTCTGAGTTGCTTAATGCCTCACTTTTGCTAAGGCTGGCTTTCACCTCGCAATCCTCTTGCGTCCCGAGCCACTGGAATTACAAGCGTATGCCACTGTGCCCAGCAAAAACTTTATATTTAATTTTATAAACTATTAAGATATTTATGCAAAATTATACTTGAAAATCTGTGCCATATTCTCTTTGCCATTTTGGATTTGCTTTATAAACCATCTTTTATTCAAATAATAATTTGAATTAGGGCTAAATTTTTTAACATATTCCTATTTATTATTTGTAGAAGATCAAGAAAGTCTTAAAACACCGGCCTTTTTAAATGTGAGGAAGAGGAAGAGAGTTACTTTTGGAGAGGATCTAAGCCCAGAAGTGTTTGATGAGTCTTTGCCAGCAAACACTCCATTGCGTAAAGGAGGAACACCTGTCCGACCAAAGAATTTGAGTAGTGTTAGTCCTCTGCTACTTGAGCAATCACCAGTTCCTGAGCAATTTCCTCAACCAAATTTTGAGGACAAGGGGGAGAATCTTGTAAGTGTGATGAGTGCAGAACAAGCTTGTTGGATTTTCTTCAGGTCATACCTGTTTTGTGTGGGCAGTAGCTATGCTTTGAATCATGAGGTAGACTAAATGAAGTGCCACCGTTTTTTTAAATCTAGTTTCTATGTAGATTTTTTTTCCTGTTTTGCCCTCTTACAAACAATACTTCCATGATTCCTTGTACATAGCATATTTCATGGGACTTAACTGCTGTAAGATGTACCATTGTTTTATGTCTCACTAAGAGAAAGTGCTGAAAATTAAAAACACCATGAATTATAAGATGTACTCAGATTTTTATAGATACTGGAATATGAAAGAAGACCATTTTAAAATTAAAACACTGCAAAAATTCCTGTATTTTTAAAACTGAAAAAATTCATGCAAAAAATTAGTAAGCCTTTAATCAGGCTAATGAAAAAAGGAAGAAAAATTGCCAATATTAGGAAGAAAAGAAATGACAGCTCTATATCTTAACATATTAAAGGGTAAATAATGGAATTGTTATGGTTTAATTATGAGGCGTTCCCAAAAACTCATAAATGAGATAATACAAGTAAGTTTAGAGGTGAAATGACTGGGTTATGAGAGCCTTAAACTAAACTGTAGGCCAGCAGGGTGTGGCTGGAGGAGATAGGTCTCTGGGTGCATGCCTTTAGGGCATATATTTTGTCCCTGAGGAACAGGGCTTTCTCTCTGCTTCTTTGTTGCCTTGTCTGAGCTGCTTTCCTCCCCTGTGCCTTTCCACTCTGATGGTCAGCCTCATCTTGGGCCCAAAACAATGGAGTCTACTTTCTGTAGCCTGAGATCTTTGAAACTGAACCCCAAATAAACCTTTTCCTTCTCTGAAATTGTTCTTATCAGGTCTTTTGGTTGCAGCAATGAAAAAGCTGACCAAAACAGGAAAAGCTGTTTGATCATCTCAGTAGATGCGAAAAAAACATTTGACAAAATCCAGCATTCATTTTTGAGGAAAAAAGAAAGAGTTAGAGCAAGCTGATTTTAAAAAGGATATTTCTTCAAATTGACCAATTTTATCTATGAAGTCCATGGTCTGTGAACACCGTGGAAATTAATGTGTTTATATTGCCACTTTATCCTTGAAGTTCCAGGAATAATATTGTAATGTTAGTTTTTATGTATTATTAGGTTTTCTTACTTTGCAGGCTTTAAATAAAAGTTTTTGTGTTTGTTTGTTTTTTGATGGTACTGGGCATTGAACCCAGGGCCTTTACATATAAAATTTAGTGCTCTGCCAATAAGGTACTGTCCCCAGCCCTTTTTAAATTTTGAGACAGGTTCTTTCTAAGTTTTCCAAACTCGCCTCAAATTTGAGATCTCCTGCCTCAACCTCCTGAGTAGTTGGAGTTACATGAGGGCTTCACCATGCCTGGAATGATGTGAATTTTTGTTTTTTGTTTTTTGTTTTTTTTTTGAGAGGGGGGAGAGAGAGAGAGTGTTTTTTGTGTTTTTTTTTTAATATTTATTTTTCAGTTTTCGGTGGACACAACTTCTTTATTTTATTTTTATGTGGTGGCTGAGGATGGAACCCAGCACCCCGCGCATGCCAGGCGAGCACGTTACCGCTTGAGCCACTTCCCCAGCCCCATGTGAAATTTTTAATAAACCAAAAAGTAACTTATCAATGAATCATTAAGCAACTTTCACTTTTTAATAGAAATTTTGGTGGATTATAATTACTAACCATGGTTTCATTATAAAAATGATTGTTCAGTGTTATAAAGAACATGTATTTTTAAATCTAATATCGTTGACTTCTCTTTAATCTTATTGCTTATTATAATCTTATTACAATTCCTCTTACCCAAATAAGACATTTTTCTTTTGGGCACATTATTTATATATTAACTGAATTTAAAGATATCTAATTTCTACAATTCCCCCCTCCCTGCCCCCACTTTGTTTAGGAAAACATAGAACCACTTCAGGTATCATTTGGAGTTCTGAATCCTTCCGTTTCTGAGAATCTCTCAGGTATGACTTATATTTGTTACAGCAATTTATGCTTGGTTTTAAAAAACTACCACTGTAGTTTTAAAAAGTTTATGGGAAGTTGCTTATCTATCCCTTTCCATTCTAAGTCCTATAATCACCCACATTTAACTTTCTGTGATGGAAGTTAAATCTTGAAAATCCTTTTTTGAAGTGCTATTGGACTCTCAATTCTTAAGTATCAACAGTAAGCGCCTATCATATTTTGCACAACTGGAATGATTTGAATTGTAAGATAAGGGTTATTCTTAAAGATCGAAAATGTTTCATCAATATTAGCATGGCATTTTTGGCACATGTACTTCCAAGGACCTTATCTTTTATTAAGGCAGCAGAGATTGCTCCCAGCTCTTACAAACCAGGTATTGGTTGGTAAATGTTATAGATTGGGCTCTTGGAGTGAGAACGATTACTCAGCCTTTACTTCCCTGGTTGCAATCCTTTAATGGGTTCTTGTTGACACCAGCCATCTAATGAGCACAGAATCCAAGCCATATATTATTAAGTTTGTGCTAACTTTTGAGCTGTATGTAGTCTAATCACTTTCCAAAGTCTTAACTCTTAAATTCATTATAGTATTTTTATAGTACTTTTTTATAAAACAAATCAAATCAAAATTTTTCTTTTAATTAAGCAAGATATATTCATGGTTATCTTAATGCTATTATAATTTCCTTCTACAAAATATAGTTTGGAATAAATGGATATCTATGAAAATAGCATGCATTTATCATAATATGTGGTATTGTGGTGTAATTTAGTCTGTTAGCATGATAATATGTTAAGCATTCACCACAGAAAGTGATGATATTCAGAAGCTTAAAGTGTTCTGAATTTTTAGATCTCAAAAATTATTCCTCTTGGTAATTGTTTACGTCTAAATATGATATTAAAAGTGAGTGTATCTAAAAGACTGTTCAGTATTTCCCAAAGCTGGCTCATGTTATCATTTTGTGTTAGCAACTTGATTTTGTTTGTGTCTTACTTATCAGGCACTGATACCTTTAGTTCTTCAAATAACCATGAGAAAGTATCCTCCCGTAAAATTGGTAGACTAACACGGACTTCTGGCAGAAGAAGTGTAAGTGTTTATATTAAATCTTACAATATATTTTTTCTATATTCATGATCAAATGGTAATGGGTAAAATCTTACTTTAATGAGTATTATTAAAAATTAAATCTTAATCTACCTAGCATGTAATCCAGAGTAGTAATGTTTATTGATTTGATTTTAAATTCTGTTAGAAGAAAAATTTACTAAAATAAGGTTATCTTGGCACTTACGTGGCATTTGGCAGTTGTCTCAAATTGTTAATGTGAGAGGTAATCCCTTTGAAATTTTTAAGAACTGTGTAATTTTATGAATTTCATTGAGGTGAATGTGGAGGAGATTAGCTTGTAATTAACAGAGCTGGAAAATTACAAAAGCACAACTCCTCCTTAAACTGCACTTCAATTTAACACTGAGTTTCAACTGGAAGTTATAAGCATAATGCTCATTGAATGCAAGTCTTTTTCTATTATGTTAAATTAGATTAAATTGGATTTTTGCTTATATCATATTGTATAAACATATGTTTTAATGTCATAGAACTTTTAAGTGATAAACCCATAATTCAAACATAGAATCTTACAGTTCACAATTTTCTTTCTTGTAACCCAACAATAGTTAAGTGCTAAATTGTAGGTTCTCCATAAATATTTGATGAATAAATAAATCTTCAATTTCCTTATTTGAATTTTGGTTAAAATGCCACTAGTGGAATTTGTGAATTAAGAAGAAATGGGATGTAAAATGATAGGAGCATCATGGGAAAAAGAATAATAGAGCTTTACATTAAAAATGTGACTGCTTGGGCTTTATGGGATCCCTGCTTTAAATTTTTCTTACAGCAATTGATCAGTTTTGCAGAGGAGAACGTTTGCAACTTACATAATGCAGAAACTAAGTCATGTAAGGAAAAGAAAATTAATAGGAGGAAGTCTCAAGAAACGAAGTACAGAAACAGGGCACTTCCTAAAAAGAATCGGGTACGTATGTTTTTTTAAAGATGTAGTGTATTTTAAAGAAGTAGTGTATTTATTTGTTTTGTATGATAAGGAAAATATGGAAACAATATTTTTCCAGTTAACATTGGACCAAGATTATTAAAATCATGTTATTCTAGTGTAGAACCATCCATAAGAGGTTGTATACTCAACTATGAACTACCTGAGAGATATTTTTGCTTCTGTTTCATTTTGTGTTATATATATCTTGCATAATAAATAATCTTTGAGTCTACTTTAACCCCTCTATTGGGAATTCTATTTTCCCCCCTTAAAATTTATTTTTATTTTTATTTTTTTGGTTTTAGGTGGACACAAAATCTTTATTTTACTTTTATGTGGTGCTGAGGATCGAACCCAGTTCCCCGCGCATGCCAGGCGAGCGCGATACCGCTTGAGCCACATCCCCAGCCCCTTAAAATTTTTAATGGATAGGAAATGTTATAAAATAACTGCCAGGTCACATAAATTCACATTGTTTTTTTTCCTGTTAGTTATCCCAGATTATACACACTATTGGTTGATGCCATCTGCGTGGGTGTTTTCGTCTGTTGTTGAGTGTGTCCTGAGTATGAGCCACGGGCCCATGTACATGGTCCAGAAAAGAAGGCGACTGTTTGGCAGGCTTCAGATCTGCTTTTCTTTTAGGCCTGGGCTCCAGTCTTGGTCTTAAATGATAGGGTTCTGTAGGAGACATTGATCTGTTTTCACTTAGGTGGCATTTGGCAGTTGTCCCAGCTCAGGTTGCATCCAACCCAGTTTGTCCAGTGCATACTCGTTGAACTGTGCCTGTTGTTTGCTATGGTGACAAGTAACTGTCACAGATCGTTGGATGAGGATTCTGTGGAAGCCTGTGCACTGTGGAGCTTTATCTGTCTTGGCGCATTTTCAGCCCCACCAGTGTGCACTGCTGTGTTCTTCCCAGCATGATGGCAGTGGCCTGACGCTTGAGGAGGCACCTTCAGCTCCTGACTTCTCAAACTCCCAACTGGCCAGGAGGGCCACATGACACCTGTGCATTCCCTGATTACTCAGACAGGGATGAATGCACTATCTGCTATTTGTTAGACTTCTCTTCTAGTCACAGGGTCAATTCTCATAGAAATTTCTAAATTTAAGTTTCTAAACTTAGAAATTTGATCTCAGTCTTCCTCAGTACTTCAGTCATCCCAAATGCCTTCTACTATCCATGCACATGGCTGATCTAATTCCTCAACTCTAGTCCTTTATCCTCTCCACATTGGGGATTTGGACTGCACTTCTCTGAAGTCACTGGCTTCCTCTGCTGCACTTCAACTTGTTACTACCTTATACCTTACTGTTTCTAAAAATACTCTCTTGCATACCTCCTTCTCTGACTCCAACTCCTGTCTTTTCCCCTTCCTCATTCCCTTTCCTATGTATCTGTTCTACTAATGATCATCTGACCCCCCTCTTTATTCTCTAATTTTCAGATACCTATGATTTCACATTTCCCTCTTCTTCCTGAACTTCTTGAACCATTTTCAACAATTCTTGTCAGTTATCTCAATTCTGTATCCTTTTCAGCATCATTTCAGCTCTGGATTTATTATTCCCTCTAGAGAAACACATGCACACAGGTGTTGGGGGCAGGTACTACTACAAATCAGTATTTCAACTATCGTCTGAAGTGGTACATTCACATTGGTGAAGTTGCTGCAAATTGCCTCTTAAATGTCATTATTCTTCCAAGGTATTTAATAGTTTACTAAAAAATCCATACATGCTTTTTAGTCTTTTCCTTGCTTGATATAATTGGACACTCCTTTACAATCTCTGTTAGAGGTTGATTTTTTTTCTGAACCCATCCTTAACTATTTATATTCCTTAGAATTCTCTTTGTCCTTATAAATTGTTTATTTTCTAGCTGGGTGGTTCTGTATGCAGCATGGTCCAAACACCCAATCTGCCTGGTCCATAAATATATGTTCAATTACCTTCTAGACATATCTTCCCAAATCATCTTGTAAACATTTTATAATCAACAGTTCTAAAATAAACTCATCAGTTTTACATCCCCCCCCACACACACCCACACACAAAGCTATGAATTTCTCTCTTTTTCCTCCACTCTTGGTTGAATGGCATAAATACCTTTGAATCATCAAATTCAGAGGAAATTATAAATTTTCCTGGTTTGTTTGCTTTTAATAAACTATTGAAAGATCCTCTTGCTGAAAACAATACACAGAAATTGAAAAACTTGCATACAATTCACTGTATTATAAATTGATTTCCTTCATATCTGTACTTTTTAAAAATAGTTTCAAATCATGTGCATTTATTCATATCAAATCATTGGCCAGAAGGTTCAAGGAGGATTGTGCATGAGATTGCACCAACCCTTTTGAGCACCCTGCTGAATTAATCTATCATAAAAAGAGTACACTTAGAATAGAAATTAGAACTTTAAAAAATATTTTTTAAAAAAAGTAGTAACGAGAAGAGGAAGGGGTATTAAGCAACAGATGACAGCCTTCAATGAATTTCTAGAAGACAAAGCAGATGGGAACATATTGACAGAAGAGGTGGAAACATTTGCAGTTCAGAATGTGCTAGGAGAGAACTAGAGGGATGTGGGAACTAGCCCGCTATGGGGATCCCAAGAGACTCTGGGCTCAGAATTGGCAGGTATAGTGGATGGTGAGAATGAGAAGTGGTATTTAAAAAAAAAAAAAAGATTAATTGAAGTTCTATATATGGAATAGTTTGCACCAGTAGGCATGCCACCCCCTCTTCCACCCTGATACTCAGAACAGATGTTGTCATCTAGGTTATGACATTTGGAAAGTCCCACAATCTTGACAGCAGCTCTTATCCTAAAGCAAAGCCTGATAATTGATACCACCATATTGCCATGCCCCCTATCCTATACAGGGTTCCTAGGTAGTTTCCATGTAGGAAAGAGACTGTGCTAGAAAGTATGGAAACCCATACTAATTTACCCATTTGTTTCTTAAAAATCAGATTATTGGGTGGAACCAATAGCATGAAAGAGATAAATCAATACTAGGGAGTTTCTCTGACCCCAGAGATATAGGTTATTCAGGGAATGAAAGCAATCCATACAAATAAATCGATAGATTGTTATACTTGGATTTCAGAGAAAAAAATTGCATAAAACTAAGAAAGGGATGCTTTAAAAAAGGAACAGAAAAGTAATTGTGAAAATAGAAAATTTTGGAGGTTGTGGATGGCTCCAAGACAGTGCTGCTGGCCTAGATGTGAGGTATCCCCTCAAGGTTACTGTCTGTGTAGGAATATTCAGAGGTAAAATGATTAGATTATGAGAGCCATAACCTAATTGACCCATTCTAGTTTGAATAGACTGGGCGATACTTGTATGCAGGTGGGGCATGACTGGAGGAAGCGTGTTATGGGGGCATGCCCTGAAAAGGTGCATATTCCTTGCAGCCCTTTCCCTTTTTCCCTCTCTCTGCTCCCTGACCCCACCACCAGCTAAATAGTTTTCCTCTGCTGGGCTTTTCTTCCATGATGTGCTGCTTAACTTTGAGCCCAGAGCAATGGAGTTAGCCATCTATGGACAAATCTCTGAAACCATGAGCCCCAAAGAAACTCTTCCTCTCTAAGTTGTTCTTGACAGGTATTTTGATCACAGCAGTAAAGATCTGACTAAAACATATATATTTTTTGTACTTGGATTTCAGAAAAAAATCAATCTCGATAAAACTAAGAAAAGGATGCTATGAAAAAGGAACAGAGAAAAAAATAATTACAAAAATAGAAAAATTTGGAGGTTGTGAATGGCTTTAAGATAGTGCTGCTAGCCAGCATCTGTCCAGTGGCTCTCACAGTTGAATACCCCACTCAGCCCCTCTCAGCCAGTGGCCCTCAATAAGGGATCTAGGCCCTTGCACCTCCAATCGGTCACAGCCTCCCCTATAGATCACCTATGCTGAGGCAGAGATGATGAACTGGCAAGTGGCTGATGCCACTAGTTTAAGAGCAGAGCCAGAAGCATTGTGTATGATGGTCTTGATTCAGGTAAACTCTGCTGCTTTGTCCTAATAGATCTGAATGCTCCCAGCAGGAAGGATCTGAAATGAGAGAATGACACCATTTTTTCATGGTCAACAGAAAGTGCAGTGCCATCAGCAGTGGCAGAGCCCTCTAAGATTATGTGGGCTCTGTGCCTTCTAATTGCACAGAGTGAGCTCCACTGCTGTATCTGACTGGTTCACAGCAGGACAAGCTACTGACAAAGTACAAGCCCCTTCTCAGCAATTGATCTAGAGACCATCATGGCGAATTCAAGATGGCAGCTTTTCATAGAAAAGTTGGGGCTGGGTTCCCCAGTGTTCAGCAAATGTTACCAGTCCAGATGCCCCTAGGCTATGTGAGCAGCTGTCCAGGAAGCAGGAGAAACCCAGAGATTTAAACGGTCCAGTAGCCCCACATGGTGTCCTCGAGTTCAGTGGTATATGTGCGTTTCTCCTTTTAGGCTCCTGTTTGCAGACATGAGACCCAAGCTGTATCAGATAGTACTTTAGGGTCACTTCCTACTGTCTGAACTTTCTAATTCTAAATAGTCATGTGTTCACATTTGAACTCCATTTGGGTGATATTTGGGTACTGTTAGGGTCATCATATTGCTAATGTAAGAATAGCAACCTAGAAATTAAAGAAGAAAATATCTGGCTAAAAAGACAATATCAAAAGGAATATAGCAGGGTATCAGGTAATCTTTGGGAGGTTTGAAAAGAAAGATAAGGCTTTTCGTAACCTCTGCCATTGTGATCCTGAGGCTAGACTTGCACAGTGGCATCTTCCAAGATGTGTTTGTGGTGTTGTCTCTCACCAACATGACCAGAGGCTTGTGTTTCAGCTAAACCCCATCATGGTTTTTCCTTTAAAGAGTAATTCTAGAAAAACAACAGGCAGATTGACTCTGATACTGATGAGGCCTGGCCATCTAGACGTGCAGCAGTGTGGGTTGACAGGCTGTCAGGAATTCTTATACCTATGCCTGTTAAATTGATCACTCTTCATTTCAAAAGTCAGTTTGAAGTTACTTAATGTTGTGTTAATTCTGTTTGCCTTAGAGTTGAATAAAAAAGAAAGAGAATTGAATGATTCATATATAAAATTTAGTAGGCAGACTAAAGAAAAAATGTTAAATCTCCTAAAAGTAGAGCAAAAGACAAACTAGACTGATCATAAGAGATAAGGAAGACCAGTCTTGGAGACTTTAAAAGGTCTCAGAAAGAGAAGGGAGAAAATAGAGTGGAAGAAATCAGCCAAATTAAAAGATCTAACAGAACTGGAAAAAGGAGTTTTCACACTAAAAGAGTTTGCTGAATGCCTGACACAATTAAACAAAAAGGCCAGGATTTCAACATGTCACTGTGAAACTAAATGATAAAGAATAATGAGAAAAGTGAAGTTTTCCTACAAAGAAAGAGAATTTAAATGGCATCAAGTTTAGCAGAAGCCAGAATGCTGAAAGGTCATTCAGCAGGACATCTGAAGCTTAGTGGAAACTTCATTTCAGCTCCGTGTTCTATTGCCAGGCAAACTTTCAGTGAAGTGTGATAGAAAAATCAAGACATTGAGACATTCAAGGACTCTGAAAATTATTCTCCTCCTTTTAGGTGTTACTGTAGGAGATATTCTAGCAAATTGAGGAGCTAGCTTAAGAAATCAGGACACAGTGGCTGTAGCAATAAAGAAGAGCAGCTCAAAGGAAATCACTGACTGTTCCGCCAGTCCAGAAGAGCAGCCAGACCAAATGTGAGCAGGAGTAAAGAGTTATTTCAGAAGATCTCTGAATAGAAAAAGAAAACTTGTGGTTGAGAAGTGGAAGGAGTGTTGCCCAAATAAGAAATGATAGTTATATGCCATTTTAAATAAAAGTCTGACAAATTTTGGAGCATATGTGAAGCATACTTGAGTTAGATTTCAAGCAATAATGGAGTACAAGGAAAGATAAGTTGTAAAGTGCTAGGAACTCTCTCACAAGGAGTCCATAGGAAAAGAAAGGAACACAGGTAGAAGAGTGGCAAATGCTTATAGTCTGTAGCAGTATAGATTCCTTTCTACTAAGGAGGAAGCTTGAACAGTTTGGTTGTTGTACAGTACAGTATGAATGTTCATGAGATTATGATGAGGGGGAAGGTAGAAGGTAGAGGTTTTAGCCCTGACAGTCTAGTGGGTGAGAGTGCAGGCTGTGCAGCTGGAACCCTGGTTCTAAGCCTGGCTTCACCACTCCCACCAGTGAAATGGGAGGCAAGATTCTTGTCTCTGGTTTGTAAAGCAGTGGTGGCAATGGCACATTTTTTGAAGCTCATTTTCAGTGTTAATAATGCATGTGCCAAAATGTGAGACTATAGTAAGCACTGTGGGTGTTAGAATTGTCATCTTATAAATTCAGGATTCAGGATAACGTGTTAAAGTTAGTGCAAGAAAGAAGTTCAAATTTAACCAATAGAACCAAAACTAACAGGAAAAATTCATCATTTTTCAATACAGGAAGTCAACAGATAACTAAAATTATTAAATTAGAAGTAGCCTTAGAATCCTAAAGAGTGAATTTCTTTACAACCTAGAAATGGAAAGGCTTCCAAAATATAACTCAGAAATCGGAAGTTTTGAGAGCAAAGATTGGTAAATGCGACTTTTTTTGAACCAAATAACATGGAACCTGCATGGGGGGATGAAACTTTTGCAAGAAAAGTTGAAGGACAATCTTGAAAAAAGTATTTGCAACTCATATCAAACACAGACAGCCCCAGAGGGGACTGGCCACAAGAACTTTACTAGTACCAGTGAATAGTGGACACCATGGGTAGAGAATTGTGTGCTTCGTCGTTCTAAGCTTGCCTATACAATTTTGATTGGTTACTGTGTACCTGAAATATTTTTATTTCATTTATTTTTTTTTGAGATGGCTTCTTGCTCATCATCTAAAAAGAAAGGGTTAATATCACTAATATTTAAAGAGCTTCTGAGTTGTTGAGACAGTGAATGACTTTTACAGAAAAATCTTGGATACCAAAACAAATTACAAAATTGAATGATAATGAGCTTTAAACATGCAAAGTATTCAGATTTGCTCACAACAGAACTTCAACTCTAACATGCATTCAAGTTTCTATTTCTCACTTTTTAGATTTGAAAAGTGTATACATTAACCACATACTCTGCTATTGAGGCTGTGGGTCAAACAGGCACACTCTACGGGGCGGGGGGGTGGAATTTGGCAGCCTCTGTCCAAATTTAATTTTTATTTGCCTTTTGACCTAGCACTTTAGACTTCACTGTGAGAAAAAAGTTAAAATTCAAACTAAATGTTAGACTTAGTTTGAATTGTAAATACCATAATGAATTCATTTTGGGTTTTTTTCCATTTAAAAGATTTTCTGAGCTTTGTCCACTGGCAAGACTTGGAATGAATGAGCATTCCTGGTCTCTGTATTGTCTTTCCTAAGTACTAGTTAAAAGATACTAGGGTCCAGAGATGAAAGAACTGCTTTCAGATTTACAACAGCAAGTGAAGAAGGTGAGCCTGGTGTGTACCAGAATGGAAAGAAGGATGCTAAAAACCATTGAGGTCTTGTTGAAGGACATAAAAACATTGTGAAGTTGCTTCCAGTGATCAGATATAAGACTGTCAGAAACAATGATTAAAACTTATTGAAATACAAACATGACAAAATAACATAAGTTCATAATAATATTTTAAAGGATTAATGGCCACCTTGGAAGCTTACTAGAATATCAGCTCACTTTTTATTTGAAAATGAAAATAAAGTTTGGGTTCTATTTCAGGTGAATAGTTGATGAGGGGAAAGTTCTTTATAGAGAATTTTTAGCTAATAGGAATGTTCATTCCAATTTCTGAAATCATTAGGTAAAAGATTCAATCAGCAAAGGAAACATTCAACAAACTACAGAGGGTAACCTATGATTAAAAACAGCTCAATAGTGAGAAAACATGCCAGTTAAACAACAAATTAAAGACCTGAATGGACATTCCTCAAAAAATTAAAAGTATTCAACAGATAGATGGAAAAATATTCAGCATCACCAGTGATCAAGCAGATGGAAATCAAAACCAAAATGAGATATCACCTCGTACCTACTGGAAATGGTTACTATAAAAAAGGTAACAAGTGCTGGTAAGAATGTGGAGAAAGGGGAACCCATGTGCACTGCTAGTGAGAATCTAAATTAGCACAACCATTACATGAACTGGAGGTCTCCAAAAAATAAAGAAAAAAAGGAACTACCATATGATCCAGCAGTCCCACCTTCAGGGATGTATCCAAAGGAAATTAAATCAGTGTGTCAAAATACTTCTATGTTCACTGAAATGTTTTGCACAAAGGCCAAGCTGTGGGACTAAATGTCCATAGGAAGGTCAATGGATGAAGAAAATGTGGTGTCCGTACACAGTGGAACGCTAGTCAATCATAAAAGTGGAATCAGGACATTTACAGCATCATAGATGAACCTGAAGGACGTTATGCTAAGTGAAAGCAGCCTGACACAAAAAGCAACTGCATTATCTCACTTGCATCTTGGAATCTAAAATAAGTCAGACTTATATAAACAGTAGAATGGTAGCTGCCAAGGGACTGATGGGCTGAGGAGGATTGGACAACATAGTGACTACAGTAAATAGTGTTTCCTTGAAAATTGCTAAGATTACAACCTAGATGTTATCAACACAAACACACATGCGATGATCAATATGTTAGTAGCTTAATCTGATCTTTGTATAATGTATGCATAAATCCAAACATCACATTGTATACCTAATCCATGTAATTTTTGTCAGTTATATAAGTTATATTTTGATTTGTCAAACAGAACCTAATCAAGCATCTAGATCTAATTCCCAGTTTATAGTATATACAGGGGATAGAGGAGCAAAAAGGTGCACTGATTGCAGTTAAGCAAATCCACAGCATAGCTGATTCTGTAGGACTGTTTCCTCAGTTTACTCACCAAATAAATAGCAAGGAGAAAAAGAAGGTATCAAAGTAAGAGAGACTTGAATAGGTATATCAACTGAATAAAAATGTGTGGAGACTTCACTGGGATCCTAAGTTAAATAATTGTAAGAAGGCATTTGTGGGACATTTGGAATTTTGAATTCTGAGGCGATGTTAGGGAAAATTGCTGTCCCTATGGTTTTTGTGTTATAATTATTTTTTTTAAATTTTGATATCATTTTAGAAAAAGGCAGAGGTCCCAAGGACCCTTTACCCAGTTCTTCATAACGGTGACATCCTTCAAAACCATAGTAAAATATCACAACCAGGACATTAACATGTCAAGATACAGAACATTTCTACTGCTGCAAAGATCTGCCTGTTGCCTTTTTTGTATCCACTCCCCTCCCCAATAACTCTGCTCAAACTTCACCATCCATCAATCTTGTCTTCATTTCTATAATTTTGTCATTTTGGGATTATTGTATAAGTGGTCTCATGTCCTATAACTTTGGGATTAGCATTTTTCATTCAGCATGTTCTTGGAAATTTGTCTAGGTTATATGTATTGGTAGTTCCTTTTTATCACTGATTTGTATTTCTTACTGATTTTTAAAGAAAATTTTTATCTCTTAGATTGCAAGATTTTCAGATGAAATGATTTGCTTTTAAATACTCTGGATGCAGGGGATTATAAATAAACCATGATTTCTGTATTAGTAATTGTTGAAATTAGTTGAGTGTGTAGGTTTCAGTATACTATTCTCTTTACATTTGGGTGTTTGAGATTTTGTATTATAAAAAGGGATAAATACAGCAATATGAGGTCCTAATTTGTTGAGAGGGGGCTGGCCACAAGAACTAAAACTAGAACCAGGAATAGTGAACACCATGGGTAGAGAATTGTGTGTTTCATCATTCCAAACTTGCCTATACAATTTGATTGGTTACTGTGTACCTGAAATATTTTATTTTATTTAGTTTTTTTAAGATGGTATCTTTCTATGTTACCCATGCTGGCTTCCATCTCCAGGGCTCAAGTAACCCACCTGTCTCAACATCCCAAGTACTAGGACTACAGCCATGCCTAGCTATTTTAAAATAATTTTTAAAAAACTAGTCTCTGAAAATTATTTTGTCTTAATTATGCAAATAAAGCAATAAAATACTTCTGTTTCATGACCTCCTTCACTATATGAGAAGAATCTGATTTTGGGGAAAATTGGACTGCTTTGGGGGCAATACCTCCAGTTATCTTTTGTCTGCCCCCAGTAACCAACCTGTTTCTGGATCATGTGGCTTCCTAAGAATTCCATTCTGATGTGGCTTCTTTCATTGATTACATTATGAGTAAAGCAGGGTAAATTGAAATTTTGATCAATTTCTAGCCTTCGCTGATGAAGTCTTTTCATTGGTAAGATCAGCATTGCTGGATGTATTTTCAGGACAGACTTGAGATGCTTTGGTTATTATTTTTTGGTGGTGTGTGTACTATTATTATTAGTTCATGACCATATAAACAAATTTAGTCTTTCAGTCACATTTAGCAAATTGGTAAGCTTGAGGGTACTTCGTTTTTCTATGATATTTCATTGATTCATTTGTATTTGAGTACCTACCACATGCAAGACACTGTTGTAGTGTTTGACCAATCTAACATAAAAAAAGATTCCCAAAATTATGCTAGGTTATTTTTTTTCCTTCTGCAGTGCTGGCAATTATACCTAGGTCATTGCACATACTAGGCAAATTCTCCATCACTGAGCCACATCTCCAGACTGGATTCTTTTTTCTTACTATAAATGAGAAACTCTTCTGGAGTTTATAACCTGGTGACACTGACCATAGTGTATTAACCTACCATGTAGGGCCAATGCCCCCCTATAAAACATAGCATACTTTGATACTAAAAAATATGTGAGGTAGTGGGTAAGATGATTAGTTTGATTTAGCCATTACACATGTATACTATGTACACCATAAATAAGTATAATTTGTCAATAAAAAATGTTTTTTTGGTCCTGGGGATTGAACCCAGGGATGCTCAACCACTGAGCCACATCCCCAGCCCTTTTTTATTTTTTTATGTTGAAATAGGGTCTCACTAAGTTGTTCAGAATCTCACTAATTACTGAGGCTGACTTTGAACTTGTGGTCCTCCTGCCTCAGCATCCTGAGCCGCTGAGGTTGCAGTCATGCACCACCACACCTGGCAGTCAAAATGTGTTTTAAAGTATTTTTCCCCATATCAATTTTCAAAGTAACAGGAAGGAATTGGAATAAGAAGAATAGCTAACATAACTCTTTGTTCAGGCCAAGCCCCGTGTTAACCATTTCAGTTGCAGACTCATGTAATACTTGCTACAACTTAGTATGGTGTGTGCTGATGTGATTCCCATTCTGCACAGGAGGGAGGAGCAGGTGCAGAGTTGAGTTTTCTTGCGGGAGATCATAAACAGTTAAGTGGCAGAATCAGAATTTGAACCCAGTCTATCTCACACCAGAGGCCAATTGTCTCTTGTAGCTGCTCCTCAGTGAGTCTCACCTTGAGATATTTCTTTTCTCATGGCTTCCACACCCATTACTAAGGCAGCATTTCCCCAGGTCAATGGAATGTCAACAGTTATTTCATGCAAAAGATATGTATTGATAAAATATTGAGCTCAGCATTTTCCGTATGTGTATAAAGATTATTTATATTGAGAACTCAGTTTTATATTAAGTGTGTACAATATATCAACCAGAGTAACATTCTTGTAGAGTTCTAAAATTATTTTTCCATGGAATGTTGTGTTTTATTATTTTTACGAGATGTCTCAAGGAACACACAGTTCCATGCCATTTCAGTACTCTTGAGTCTTCATCCACTCGTTCATACTATTAATGTCACCTAAATCATATATGCTGTCACCCAAATGAGCTTTTTTCACTATAACCCAAAGTACCATGCAGGGAGCCTTCCTTGCTTTGATTCATCGCATGTGAGGACTCTTTGCTGTGTTGGCTTCTGCTGTTTCTATGCCCTGGCTATGTACTGTATGTGCAACCCCAGATCTGCTGTGCCACCTCACTTTGAGTCCCTGTTTATGCCATTTCTCAGTTGCAGAGAGGACACTCAGAATTAGATGTAATTCTGCCGTCCAGAAATTTAAGTGGTGTGTTTAAGTTTTCTGAAACAACATAGCTTAAAAAATCAGTGATTGCCAAATCTTTTCCCCCATCATGTTCATTAGAATCTAACTCTCTCTCTTTTTTTTTTTTTTGCCCTGGAGATTAAACCCAGGGTCTTGGCCTCATGTCTGCTAGGCAGTTGCTTTATTATCAAGCTAAAAACCCAGCCTCTCCAATTTCTTCATTTTTATCTTGATTAATTTGTTTATTGAGTCAGTTCATTTATCTTTGTGTGATCTTCAGATTCTTTGTACATAACGTATTGTTTCTTCTCCCAGCTAGGTCCCATAGCATTTCAGTAAATAGCCTCACGCTAGTTAATCTTATCCCATTAAGTCCCAAGTTTTCAAATCTGTGACTATTACATTTAAATTTATATAAGTGCATTAAAATAGGTTGGCAACTGGGGCTGGGAATGTGGCTCAAGCGGTGGCGCGCTCGCCTGGCATGCGTGCGGCCCGGGTTCGATCCTCAGCACCACATACAAACAAAGATGTTGTGTCCCCCGAAAACTAAATATTAAAACTAAATATTAAAAAAATTCTCTCTCTCTAAAAAAAAAAAAGGTTGGCAATAAAATATACTAAATAAAATATATTAAGTATATAATTATTATAGTATTAACAAAATATATTAATACCATAATTATATCCTTACAATATATGTGTAATATAATTATATATTTAAGTTTTTATAGGTGTGCTTCTGGGACAATGGGTTAAGTCATCAAGACTCCATCCTAGTTATAAATATCTCATGTCTTAGGTCTGTCCAACTCTGTATCATCTAATCTCTCTTTTTCACTTATCCAGTACTTATTTTGGCAAATGCTTTGTAGAAATAGAGAAAGTTACAGTACAATCTGTTGAGTGCTGCATCATATTATATCTGACTTTGCCTAAGTTACCTTACTGCCTACCCATGACTTATGCCTAAAATTTTAAATGGAATAACTGATCATGATAAGTTTTTCTATAAAAATTATCTTTAAAAAAAAAAATCACTGTAGGCCCCAGTCACTGAGCCGCCAGCAACAACTCCGCAGCCTCCCCTTTGAGTCCCTTCACCTGCCTTCTCCTGTGTAGCTGCCTTCCACAGACCACTGCCTCCGAGGGAAAGGGAATTGTACCCTGTCTGCTATCCAGAGCCTCTACTCTTTGTACCCTTTTGCTGATGCAAGAAGGGTGACGACTGGCTTCCTGCTGGCACTGAGGATTATATTCATATGAGTTCACCAGAGAAATGGCAAGAAGACCCTGATAAAAGCAAACTAGTGAAGGTGTTTGAGAAAAAAAATTTGCCTGCAATGGTACTGCACTTGAGCATCCAGAGTATGGAGACATAATTTAGCTGCAGGGCGACCAGCACAAGAACGTGTGCCTGTTCCTGGCAGAGACTGGACTAAGGATGATCAGTTCGTGGACTTTTAAGTGCTGTGGCTCACTGAAGCTTAAGTGAGGATTTTCTTACAATGAGTAGAATTGTCCTTCTGTCCCTTATCACCAGTTTGAAAACCTCACAGCTTGTATAATGTAACCATTTGGGGGCTACTTTTAACTTGAACTAGTGTAACTTCTTCATGCAATAAACTGAAAAGAGCCATACTATCTAGTCTTGAAGTCCCTCATTTATATCAGTCAAGCAGTAGGCATCTGGTAGTGTCCAGCCTGAAACAAAACAATGTGATCGTTCAGCAAAGCCCAGAGCCCCAGGATCATGTATGGCTGTGTCTGGCCAGAATTTCCTCTGCTCTCCCTTAGTAGATAAGAGTATCATGACCTTAACCCTGGTGAATCAGAAGGGGATGGGGTAAGCAGCAACATCTCTTTGCCACTAGAGGGAGCCTTTGTTAATAGAAAGAGGTGCTGGTGTCCCAAACCTGCCCAAGTGGGCAGAACTTGAGGCCACCTTCCCTCCAGTGAGGTGATAAGACATCCATCAGGGTTGCCGCCAAGATCTTTCTAACCAGACATATTCTAACTAAGGGATGTCCAAAACAATGGAATGTGTGGCCAGCCTAAGAGCAGTTAGACTTTTGACAAGGGATCAAATACCTAGTTGGCCTTGGAGCTTGCAGCCTATTAGCAATGGCTGTTTAGTGCCACATGAAGTGATACACTGGTTTTTGATTTTCATTTTCCCTTCCAGTTTTAATGTTATGAAATGTATTTAAACCCTTGTTTAAATAAAACCTGTTTTCTTGGGTCAGGGGGAATCACTGTAGGGCTGTCTGTGGGTGTATAATTCGGTGGTAGAGCACTTTCTTAGCATGAATGAGGCTTTGAATTCAATCCCAGCACTGGGGGGAGGGGGGGGGCGGAAATCTGTGAATGATAATTAGAGATGTTTTAGAAGTTACAAGATCAAAATTGTGCATTGTGCTACATCTTTCTCATAGTATTTTTAACATATCTTCTTAGGTTTCACAAAGTTGCACAAAGAAAAAAGGGAAGTGGGTGAAAAGAGTTCAGAAGTCTTTATATGGGGAAAGAGAAATGGCTTCCAAAAAGCCCCTCCTAAGTCCTATTGCTGAGCTGCCTGAGGTCTGCGAGATGACACCTTTGGTTCCAGGCGTCCGGAGGATGTGTTCAGGTATCCTGCTTTATCCTCTTAGTTCTGTATATGCCATCTCTTTACCCTCTTTGTTCTATTTCATCCTTTCTTCCCTATTTCCCATTCAATAAACAGTGCGTAAATAAAAGTAGCATTATTTTCCCATTACAAAGAGAATTTTAAGAAAAGGAAGCTGTAGTTTGTAACTTTTTGAGATGGCTTGGGCTAGTGTCCGAATCTGATGGGAGCTCTGTGTCCTATCTGTAAATTCCAGCCAGACTTGCATATAATTTCAGGGGAAATAATTTCTATTTTTTTCATCATTTTGCTTATTAATGCATTTTGTTAAAATAAATTCTATTGGTTGTGCAGTCCATCCCTTAAGCTCATGGCTCAGTAAAAGATATATGAGTTGAAGCAAAAACTTAAAAAAATCAAAAACAAAACAAAACAAAAAAAATCTTGCCTCATGAAGTTTCATTAGAATGGGTGCTATTAAGCATCTTCTAGAAATATTTTTTATAAACAGAGCTTGAGCCCCTTGAAGGTTTTTGTTTATAAGTGAAGATCAAATCAATTAATATCCTAGTTAAATTAAAAAATGGGTAGACATTACATCTGATTTTTAATGTTTAAGTTTTAAATCCTGGCTAAATCATGCTGAAGATGACATGTGTCCATTTGATGTGGTTTTTTTTTGTTGTTGTTTAATAGAATCATTTTTAAAATAGCTGCCTTTGCCAATCATCCTGTTTACAGCCTGCCTCCTATTTGCGGTATGCTGTATAGGATTTACAATTCCTAGGATTTGAGAATGAAGCAAGCATGTGGACTCTTAGTTTCTACATGCTTCTCAGCCTGAGGATAGAGCAAGAATTTAAATGAACGACCAACCTGTCACTTTTCATGTGGGACACCTTGTTACAGGAGGTCTGTCACCCATATCTTTCTTAATGTGGCCTAATGCTACTTATGTTCTAAGAAATCATCATGCTATCTGCATTTTGAGGAAAATTCTTTGAATACTTGAAGCATTTTTTAACCAATAGTGTTACCCACTCAAAGTTCAAGACAACTTCCTCTCTCCCTCCCTCCCTCCCTTCTTTTCTTGCTTCTTTCTTTCCTTCCTCTCTATCCTTTTCATCTGTCTTTCATTTTCCCTCCACCTCTTTTCCTTCCTCCCTGTCTCCTACCTTCTTTTCTAGTATGCTGAATTTTATGAAAAATACAAAAATACCGATTATTTTAAAGCTGTAAAAGCCCAAGTGACATATTCACTGATTGGCATTGAGTGGACCTTGACCTATGTTAATCTCTTAACTTTACATGACAGGATTTTAAATACCCTAGTCATGGATATATTTTCAGATTGAAACATTGTTTTTTAGATTTATATATCTTCAATTTTTATTTTGTTTAAAAATTTTTATACTCATTTGACTAGCCAATTGAAAACACTGTTTTCTGAGATTACAGTATAAATAGTACTGAGATTTAGAACAGAGCTTAGCCTGAGTTCATTAGGATATGTTACGTACCTCATACTTGATGATAACATTTTTTACCTATAAAGTGTCTGAAACTCGTGAAAGGCTGCGTGCAGCACACGTTGGTGGAGGATGCAGTTGAGTCAAAGGTTGAGGAATAAAGGTTAGATGTAAAGCAAACATGGTTCTGAAAGTACAGGGCACTTTGTATAATTTTTTATCAGAGAATATGAGAGCTTTGTGCCCTTTTAGTTACTGAGTCCTCAAATCCCCAAGATTTTTCCAAATTCATCTCTTTCATTGTAAATTTGTCCCTAGCATCATGAAATACAGGGACGTAGATAGAATAAGTTTTAGAAGCGTAATGTTGCCCATTTTTAGTAATTTATTTTCAGGGAGATGGGAAATGTGGTAGCCTCATGCTAATGGACCTTGTAGTGTGGGAAGTGTGTTAGAATAGAGGAAGCAATTTAAGGTACCACTCATTTTCATAGTCAGAGGTTGTGTGCTTTATTAATTCATGCGTTGAATAGCTGTTTTCTTAACCTGAGGACTGGGGAACAGCTAAGAAAGGAGGAGGAGAATGACAAATGGGGACAAGTGTAGTGTAGCATTTGTAGATTTTATAATTTTTGAAAACTTAAACGTCATGTTAATAGGACACAGTCATTCATTCGATAAAGCACCTGTTTAATAAACTTGAGGTTCCACTGTTACTTTTTAATTAGATTTAAACATATTTATGTGCCCCTAGATGGTTGCAACTCAAATGGTAAACTGGAAGAAAAGACACCTCCTAAAATTCGAGTTAAAAAAAACATTCTTTGGCCTCAGAACCCCAAAGATTTGCACGTGCAGCAAGGCCTTGGTGAATCTGATGTGTATGGACTCTGCCGCTCTTACATAAAAACCTCCACGTTGCCTGGCAGTGTTACTTCTGAGGAAGACCCCAATACAAATACCATGGACACCAAAGACAACGGGAACATTCCAAAAGCAGAAAATACGTTGGAAAGTGAAAATGAATCAAAAACTGAGACTAAGACTGAGACCGAGGACAGTCAAGCTTCTTGTGCTTCTGTGATGGGAGAACACATTGTGTCAGATCACCCGAAACCTGATTTTATCCTTCAGTGCCAGGAATCTGCTGCTGCTGGTCAGAATGCAGAAAAGCTCTGTCAAACCTTGAAAATTTCAGAAGATATTAGGTATGAGAAACAAGAAGACTTAGTAGTTGCTGCCGAGGGGAAACTGCAGGGCAGCCCTTTCATGTGTGAGTCACACAAAGAATTAAATTGTTTAGAAGATGTTCTAATTGGAAATATAAAAGAAGCTAAGTGCAACAGTGATAATGTGGGAAGAAAATCCCCAGAAAATAGCATTATGAGTTGCAGAGAAAAGAAACATAGAAGACGCTCAATGTGTTATTCTGATGGTCAGAATCTACATTTGGAACAAAACGGGAATCACGAACCTTCCTACAGTGTGGGAAGCTCTTTAGAAATTAGTTTAGAACAAATCTTTCAGAGACAAAATGGTAAAACCAAAGTGCGACGAAGCTCAAGGTTCCAAAAAACTTCGGAACGTGAAGGGCTTGTGTGGATATCACCTCCATGTCCTCCCACTTCCCAAAAATCAAGGAGGAGAACAATAAGTACTTTTGACTGCAGAAGCCTGGGAAATATGTCCCCCATAAAAGAAGCTCTGTCTTCCAGACAAAACCCCCGTGTGGTGGTTGCTGCCTCAGGTGAAGAGAGCAGCCAGGATCTGGCTGCTGAGTGTTCAAGCCTACCTGAGCAGAGGAGGAGGAGGAGGAGGAGCTTCTGTGCACCCACATTCTCCAGCAAGGCACAGTGTCACTCAGCCCAACCTCTGCAGGAGAAGAGCCTTTCCCAAGAGGGGAGGAAGCCCCTAGCCCACCTCCCAAGGGGTGGAGACAGGCAAAGTAAAACAGTGTCACTCAGCCCAACCTCTGCAGGAGAAGAGCCTTTCCCAAGAGGGGAGGAAGCCCCTAGCCCACCTCCCAAGGGGTGGAGACAGGCAAAGTAAAACAGGATGCAGCCCTTCCCCAGCAGCATCTGCAATGGATGAGGTAGCTGTCCCTGCTCAGGAGCATCTTCTCTTCCAGTTCCATCCTTTGTTTAGCTTCAGTGCCTCAAAAGTTTCAGATCAATAAAATCACTTGATTTGAACTGACTTTTAAGTAGAAATAAGTGCATTTCTGCATCATTCAAAAAAAAAAAAATTCTGTTAAGTATGTTCTCCCCCAAAATGGTAAATGCTGTTATTGGTATTTTGCTAAAAGGATTGTTTTTAGACCCAACAGTATGAGAGTACTTACTTACCACTGAAGGTGTAGACTCTGTTGTCAAAAGCAACCTTTAGGTTGATCCTTATATCACAGTTTATTTTTTGCAAAAGACAAATGTATAGAAGTGTGGAACTTTATGAAGATGGAAGTAATACAAGCTTGAAGGCTTAAAGTGGGGTGATAAGTGTTTTATGATATGACAAAAAAAGTGCTTAAATATTTTAACAATTAGGAAAATGGAAATTATGAAGCTTGTTTTCTCTTTGGGTTCAATTTAAGAGAAGCTTTGAAGACTTGCCTTATCTGTTTCAAATGAAATTTTTACTTTAATAGTTAAAATCAAATTCTAAATGTGAATTTTTAGAAATTTTCAATAGCCAGAATTTTATAAATCCATCTTTATAAATGAATATATAATTTAAAAATAACATCAATATGAAAGCATTCTTTTCTTCAAACAAGATTGCTCTTTTAAAGACTGGATTCCCTAATGATTTGAATAAGTCACAGGTAGTTTGGCATTTAATTCATGGTTTGTGGTAAAAAAAATGTTTGAAAGGTACAAACTTACTAGGAAAGTAGTTTACTAACATAATACATGGTGGTAGGTCAGTGATTTGTATTGGCACAGCATTTTCCAGCAGTTCAAACTTTTTATTTCGTAATTTCCAGTACTATCACTTGTCTCAGCTTCTTTAGGTACCTTTCATAATATTTCCTGCCGGCTGTTTTGGTGACAGCAGTTTGAAAATCTAAATTACTATATATCTGGAATTTGTGAATGCACATAAATCATTGTATCATTAAACAATTGTCTCTGAAATCCTTTAAATCATTAAGCTCTCCCTTGCCATAATAGCAGAAACATGTTAACAAATAGGGCTCCCTATAAATAACACAACAGGGAAGAAAGCTCCTGCTGAGCAGCCCATTTCCCCCTTGTAGATGGAGACTATTTGTTACCTCCTTGGCACCGGCAGGTCTGGAACTCCTGCTGCTAAAGATGAATGTATTTTACATTAACACTCAAGTGATCCCCAATTTCTTCTGCTCAAGGGTGGATTGTTTAAAAATTTCTTTTATCTTTACATGTAAATTATTTATGGACCTTTTCCTTTCCCATTTATGATTTGATGTGGTTACCAAATCAGTTCCCTTGAAAACAACCAAAAAAGAAAGAACAACAAAAACTAATTAACTTCATATGAAGCTTTTTGATTTTGGTAATTAAAAAAAATAAAAAAATAATAAACTTTTCAGACACCTAAATATTAGAGGACTTTGAATTTCAAAAACAACTTTTGTATTTCCCCTTGTTCAATACGAAGGTGAAAAGCTAATGATCGTGACTTGCCACTAGTTCTAATTTATTATGCCGACTCAACCATATTTGAATTTTTAAAACTTCACATTTAAAAACAAATTCTCAAAAAGTGCTAATGAGGTTGGATAAAGTATTTTGATCTGTGATTTTGGCTTGGGTTTTTCTAAAGTAAACTTGTTCTCACTTTCTAACTCCTACAGGTAAAAATATAGACGCATTTTTACAAGTTCTGTTGGTTTTAAAATGTTTCATTGATAAATATTTTGATATTTATGAATAGTTTATCTACCTAAAGTCTCTGTATCAGATTTGTAAAAATTTCTGTATTTCATCAAGGCTTCCTATTTTCTTTTTTTCTTTTCATTAGTGGTGAAATCAAAAAGTTGACTTCAAAATAGTTTTTCCTTGGCTCGCCTTTTTTTTGCTGCAGGAACTCACCCTGCATGTTTGATCCTTTAGCTCCTCTGCCTCTGTTCCTGCAGATTCTTAAGTGTTCCAGGAGATGGCAGCATGGTATCTGAAGTCCCCCCCCTACTGTCTGAAACCTACAAGCCCGGGCAACTCCTATTTGCTGTTGCCGGTGGTGCCTCCCCTTATTTTTTAATCGCAGAAATAATAGGTGTCTATTGAACAAGGCAGAGAACTGTACAAAGCTTTGAAGCAGAAGTATTGACAACTGTCTTCCTTTCCCTCCACCCTGACAGACGTCAGTGTAGCTGCACCTTCCTGTCGAAGCTCTCTGTGTGCAAACACTGACAGCTGCCAGGGGTCTTCCAGAACTTTCTTCCATGCACAGGGAGTACGATTTTGTTGTTTGCTAACCAGGATCATGATGTGCCATTCTGCAACTCGACTTTTGTTGGTCAACAAAATACCATGAGAGTCCTTCAGTCTTGCTGTGAGCAGAGCTAGATCTTTTCAATTAAGCCTTGCATAGAATTGCATATTTTTACTATCTGTAATTCAGGTAGCCATCTCCTTAGTAATGAATGGGAGTTGTCTCCAGCTTTTGCCACTGAAAATGTGGCACATGGGGCTTGTGGAAATGTAAAAGAAATTCCTCAAAATTAAAGTAAAATGGTTAATTGACTTCTCTTCCTGATCTTAACTGGCAAGCTGCCCCTTACGTTTTCCCATCCTTGCCTTCTTTCTCTTGTTTTCTTCTGCCACTTACAGCCACTCTGCCTCTGTTTTCTCTCACTGCCCCACTTTCAACTGGGGTGCCAGAATTGAGAAGGAGGCTTAGAACTGCTGTAATTAGGAGGCAGTGATTGATCATGCCTGGTTCATGCTGGAGAATGAAAGAGCTATTTTTTAAAAGTCTAGCCTACTGAGGTAAAATAAGTTACAGTAAAGTTACTCTTTTTGAGCAGTTTGAATTTTGGCAAATTTATAGTCCTGTGACCACTGCAGCAGTCAGTGATAGAACATTTCCACTACCTGAGTCCGTCCCCTCTCCCCGAACCCATTCCTTCCTTGTTGATTTCTGTCGTTATATTTCTCTTTTCCAGAATGTCATAAAAGTGGAATCATACTGTATATAACTTTTCATGTCTGCTTTTTTTGAGATTCATTTATGCTGCCTGTAGTCGATACCTATTTGTTGCTGAGTAGTATTCCAGTTTATTGATGTACCACCACTCTGGAAATTTGGATTGTGTTTTTTAGGTAATATGAATAAAGCTGCTATAAATGTTCACGTGTGGTTCTTTTTTTATATCTTAGATAAATACTTAAGAGATGGGGCTCGTTTATCTTAGGTCAATACTTAGGAGACGGGGCTCTTGGACTGGATGGTTGAAATAGTTTACCTTTCTAAGGAATTGGTGTACTTTCTCATTTTGTACTCCTACCACCAGCTGTTTGTTTTCCAGTGACTGATCATGATGAACATCTTTTCCTACGCTTGTTTGCAATCCTTATCATCTATGTTGTCTGTTCAAACCTTTTGCCCATGTTACTTGGTGTTATTGTTTATTATTGAGTTGAAAGATTACTGAGTATTTGGATACAAGGGCTTTACTGGGGTTGGTTTTTTTTTTTTTTTTGGTCCAAATTTTTTTATTTTGGTGCATTATATTTTAATGGTTGCTTTTTTAAAAAAATATTTTTTTTATAGATGGACCCTGTACCTTAATTTTATTTATTTTCATGTGGTGCCTCACACTTGCTAGGCGAGCTCTGTACCACTGAGCCCACAACCCCAGCCTCTAATGGTTGCTTTTTGTGTCCTGAGAAATCTTTGCCTAACTTGAAGGTACAAAGATTTTCTATTTTCTTCTAGAAATTTTATAGTTTCATTTATCATTTAAGTCTTAGGTCTCCTTTGAGTTAATCTTTGCATGTTGTGTAAGGCAAGGGTGGGGTTTTGTGTGTGTGTTTTTAGTGGAAGTCATCCAGTGCCGTTTGTTGAAAAGCTTACCCATTCCTCATTGAATTATGTTGGGACTTTTGTTGAAATCATTTGGCCTTATATGTGTGGTCTGTTTCTGGTCTTTATTCCACTGATCTATATGTCTGACGAGTGTTAGACCATGTTTAAAGTTCTTTGTTGGGGACAGTAGAGGCAAAAGGTCAACCATTTCTTTCTGGGACCTTCAATTATACCCAGACCTGCATGTACTACCTTTAGGGGACAAGAAGCCAGGTTAGTCATAAAAAGTCCTCATTAATAAGGTAAGGAGACCAGTTTTCCTGGCATGGCTGTGCATTCATCCCAGTCTTCTGTAAACTAATTTACTGTGGTTCGTGATTTAAAATCGTGGCCCAGAGTCCCTGTAAGAGTCAGTTGTCCAGAAGTAATTCTCTCTTTGGATGCTGAACTTTGGCTAGAAGAAATAAAGGGAAATTAAAATAAGTTCCAAAAGATTAAATTATCTAATAGAACTAGTTCATTTGTGTTCATAAGTTGAGTTTTTGTTATAGTTTGGTTTAGTATGAGAACGGCTCCTCTCCATTCTCAAGTGAATTTAGCATTTGTGAATCATTTCTTAACATGGGAAAATTTCCCTACACCAAGTCATTCCAGGTGGGCAGATTATAGATTTATTAATACCTCTGTCAGGCACTTATTTGACAACTATGCCAGACATTCATTTCTAAATGTGATCATTGTCTTCTGAAGCTCAGTTTTCTTCAGGGAGGCAGAACAGCAGTCTAGGGCATGGTTGTAAAGAAGTCCACTGGCGAGGCGTCTCGGAGCCACCCGTGGAAGCTCCAAAAGGCACGTGTGTTCCTGATGTCCCTTTGTTAACCACTCCTGGACCTGGTTGTTACAGGTTGGCTTCATCTCATGCAAGTTTTAAAATCATTTTTGCTTCCTTTGTATTCTTAGTGTGAATACATCTGGATGGAGCATACATCTGAAACTAGACTGCACACAGTGGATTGTACGGAACAAAATTTTAAAGTGATCTCACATGGTTATTCAACTCTCTGTTCTACCAAGTCCGTCTGTAGAGTATGTGAAGGATTTGCCTCAGGGTTTGAAATCCTAGATTGAGGGTGTGGGGTGGGATTAAAATTCATGTAACAAATAATTGTACATTAAAAAAAAGGGGGTTTGGTCTTAAATTTGAGAATCACTGCATAGCCTTGATTTGGCCCTAAAATTGTACCATGGCCTGACAATTTCAAGCTATCTGATATTCTGGTGTTTATTTTTGTACATCATTCAGTGTTGTCTGTTAGAAACTGAGATACAGACTACAAATAACAAGATGGCCCTAAAGGAGAAGTTGACTGATCACTGCCATTCACCGCATACATGTTTTTATTTCACATCTTCAACCAAGATCATACTTAGCCTGATTATGACCTGAAGGATTTATTGGAAAGATTTTTGGAGGTTTGGATGAAGTTGGGATTCAAGTATTTTTTGAAACTGCTTTTATATTTGTTAAGTATTCTATCACACACGAAAAGGGGGAAATAAGTGAGCAGGCACATTAAAGAAAAATGCAGGCTTGCCTTTTACCACAAAATTTCCGACAATTGGTGGGAGAGCTAACTTTGAAGTTTTTGTTATAGTTTGGTTTAGTATAAAAACTGTCCCTCTCCATACTCAAGTGAACTTAGCATTTTTTTCTCATTTATTCAAAGTGTACAAAATGGCTAAATTGCTTAAGTTTACATGCTGTGCTACAAGTGGTCTGCAGGGATGCAAACAATTGGCATTTGGGGTTAGAAGAAAATTCAAATTATATAAACTTTAAAAAGTTCCAAATCCTTGTGTACGTGTGTGAATTTTTAATCTCTGAAATTTTAAAGGTAACTGTTAGATCTATTTACTACAGCTAATTTTATTTTCATGGCCTTATTCACCCACTTATTCATTCCACTTTAGTAATGTTTTGTAATTTTAAATATAGTGATTTGGTAGTGGTCTTTATGTTTTTGCCATTTAAAACCAAACCGCTAGAAGTGTTCTGTTATCCTGGATGCCAAGCAAGGAAATAAATGTCAATTTTTTTTCTCTGTTTCACATCAAATAACCACTAAATAGCATCAGGTGTTTGCAAAAATATTCTTCTAAATGTCTGCTGCTAACAGTGGAATAATTTTTTTCAGTATAAAATTAATGTCAGGCAGTTGAAAAGTTATAGAGAAAATGGGCAAAAGAAGATTTTGATTCAATTACATTTGTAGTTTAGATGCCAGGGACTTAAATGTAAAGCATAAGATTTTATGTACGATTTTATAAACATTTGAGCAAATACAATGTGTCTCCTTTTTAATTGTTCATAACAGCAATAATCCAAGGCAACCAATCTTTGTCTTTTCTTGTTTTGAGTATAAATTGGGAATGAAGATTTTTAAATATTCCCTAACTCAGACCTGAAAAACCTGGTGTTAGTCTTGGGTGATTTCCAGTGACCCTCTGCCTCCCTTCTTCCTGCCCCCTGTGTAGATTTGGAACCGGGCAGCCATTTTTGTTTTTGGAAGGGAAAGGAGACAGATATAATGAATGACTTTTATTGTGCAATATTTCAAACTCTCTTGAATGCATTCGAATGGGATGGAAACTGCTCTGCCCTGTGTCACAGCCAAGAAAAACAAAACATATTCCCTAAACCTGGATGTGTGTTTCAAACTGGCAGTAGAGTTCAGCTCTCAAACAAGAATTTAGTTTGACAATTTTTAGCCCTTGTTCAACTGAATATTAGGGTAGGTCACAGCCAAAGCAAATACCATGGGGAAAAATTAATGTACATATTTACAGCTTGCAGGTGGCATTTTTTCTTAAATGTTGGAGATTTGTCTTAAGGAATTGCATTTGTGGTAATACTTTTAAATAGACTACTTTTTTTGTGCTAATATTTTTAAAATGAGCTCTGATAATAGTAACTCCAAATGTAAATAAATTCTACAGAAGTCCCCAAAGAGTGATAAATGCTTGAATTTAAGTATTTAAACATTTAGAGACCACTAAGAATCTGAGAATTTTAGGAATATCAGAGCCAGCAAGTATGCCCGAAACCCCCTTGACAGCAGCCTTCTCTGCCCCCCAAAGAACCCACTCTAAGAAGCATCAATGGCCCCTTTGTAAGGCAGCCTCCAGCATTGTTTACCAAGTCCCGCCTTCCCCACTTTAGTTGTTAAGTATTCCCCCTTTGGATCTGTGAAGAGAAAGTAATCTGTGCCATCAAGATAATCCATCTTGTACATGGTGCTTTCTGACCCTCACAAAATATATTATTAATCACAATAATAACTTTGAATTTGTGATTACCTGCGACCAACAGGCTCTTGGTTTGTGTCTTAAGATACAATGGCAGCAAATGTGTAAGTCAGACGATCCGAGTCTCACAGGGTAGCAAAGATTTCAGCCCACTTTTCAGGTCTTGCCTTTGAAATATAAAATCCTTTCATCAGATGTTTTGCTGAATAATATCAGACAGAAGCATTGCCTGTAGATGCAAAGATTTCTACTTCCCAGGCGCTTAAAGCCCAACGTAGTCCTGTGAATAGCCTAAGTGGCATTTTAAGGAGTGGATGTTTAGGTTTTGCAATTTGCCCTGAGTGGGTGAATGGATATGGTAGAAGCCCACTGTGCCTGGGCTGTCAAGAGGCCAGAGAAATGTGATTTAAAAGGAGGGGGACAGGGCACTAGAAATTTCTTGGGGGGGGTGGTGAAGCAAGCTTTTGTTTTTGAAAGTGTCCTTTAGGTTGTTGGTATTCAAATTTGAATGTGGTGGGTGCATAGAGTTAAATTTGCATTTGAGTAACAGGAACATTTAGCACTCTGGTTTATTCAAATTCATTTTTCTTATTTTTTTAAACTCTCAGAATTGAACAGTTCCTTTTTAACCTAAGTAAACTAATTTTTAGATATAAAAATAATTGTCCAATCAAATCCAATTAGAACCTCTTAGATAATTCCCACTGTGGCTTCCTTTCCCCTTGGAGAAACAATGCATCTTCCCTTTAAATAAATAATCTAGGCCCACCCACTTATAGCCCTTGATCAAGACCTTGTCCTCCCTTTTTTTTTATTAAAAAAAAAAAAAAAGATTTTGCAACCCTCACTAGAGGTGCGGCAGTGTATGGTTCCTCTGGTGACACAGCAAGGTGCAACATGGGTTCTGGGAAGTGACTGGCCCCTCAGAGAGGACAGTGTGCAGCCTGATGCTCAGCTGGTGGATTATTTCATGAGCTCTGTCCACACCTCTATCTTCCAGCACCTGGTGCTTCAGGAAGGCAGGCCACCGGGCACTGGCTGGCTGTTGCTCTAAATGTTGAGGAGTCATTGAAATCAATAGCTTCAGCAGAATCATCCAGAATTTCTCAAAAGTAATCAAAGGTCGTGAATTAGCTGAATGCCGAGTTCTGATTTACCATTTCTTTTCTAATATATTTGTGGGGGGCTGGAGCAGAGAAGAACCCAGAAAGAGCTCTGCTTCTGAGTCAAGACTGCTGCTGCTTGCAGGTGCCAGCACCTCAAATACTCAGCGTTCTCCATTTGTCCCTAAAACCTGTGCCCAGGGTCCCACAGCTGTCCTGTAAATGCCCCCGTGGATTTCTATTCTGTATTTCTCCCAGGAAAGAAAACAGTCCTGTCGGCTCCCCTACACTGTGGAAGCCAGTGGCCTTTTTGACATTTTCCTGTCTTCCCTTCTGTTCTGCCATCCACTTGCAAAGAGCTGTTACTACCAGGCCAAAAGCTGTAACAATATTAAGATGTTTTCCTCAACCTTGTCCCCAGAAAGATACTCTGTTTCCAAAAGATTGTTCTCCCCTGGGCATTACATCATGAATTGATTCAGTTCTTGGAGTAAGAAATTGAACAAAATATAATAGATTACCTCCTGGGGAAACATACTTGGGTTGTTAAGTATTCCCCCCAGAAAACTGAGAAACTGCTTATATATTACTCCTTGGTCCACATTTAACCTTTCCCTTTATTGCAGCTGAGCAGGGAGCTTTTTTCCTGTAAAGGTTTGTTTTAGTGAGGGTCAGAACATTTTGGTGAGGAGTATAAGTACTCTTGGTGTCTGCCCTGCTGCACTTGCTCAGCTCCACGGGCAGAGTGTACCAGACCCTGCCACAGGTGAGACAGTGGCCAGCGAGGGTGTCCCCCCCGTCAGGAGCCTTGCAGCAGGCTGAGCGCAGGAAGCGGGCGCTGGCCGGAGGTGGACCTGGATGGGTTTAATTTTCCTCAGGGAGTGTTTGGCCCCTGGGGCATCGTGCCCAACAGAGAAGAAGGCAGCACTTGTGCAGCATTTGGAAGGCATCACCGTGGTCACGTGGAGTGCGACTGGCACGCAGCATCCAAGCCGGAGAAGAGGATCGGGTTTCCTCTTTCTTGGGAACCGGTTCTCGGAGAAGGATGTTAATGATTGATGAAATAACTCCCGTCCAATAAATAGTGCAGCAAGAAATGTGGGAGCTATTTTCCTTTCCAAGTTCACAAGTTGGAGTGGAAAAGGGACAGGGGAGCGTGGGCCGCGCACCTCTGCTGGCCCCAGATGGTGGTGACTTGGACGTGGAGCGGACGGGAGGGCTGCTGAACCTGAGGGGCTGGTCATGACGGGCACCTTTCATCGCCCCATGCCCAGCTGGTCACTGGAAGCTTGTCACGTCCAGAGCCCAGTTAACAGATCGTAGGACCATGAAGCGACTTGGCTGGCTCTGTTGGCAGGATCGCTGCAAATGGCCTGGGTAGGGCCAGTTACTTTTTCTGAGCACGTCAGCGAATCTCAATTATTGTCTCATAAATCTCTAATCAGGAGATTAGCAAGGCCTCCCCAGGGCACTGCAATATATTCCTTTATCCCAGTGAAAGCCTTTCCACGGCTGCCCCCGAGCCCCCGGCTGAGCCTCCGGGGTTCACTCCATCTCTGAGGTGTGCACCCGAGGAACTGGCCAGAGCCCCCGGAGGACTGTGGTCAGGAGAGAGGCAGCCCATGGAGGAGATGGTGAAGGGCACATGGAGCCTCTATGTCGCAACTTCCTGTGAATGTCTTTAATTATTTCAAAATACAAAGTGTAAAAAAGTCAAGTGCCTGAAGTGACCATGCCGAAAGTCTGCCCATCTCTGTGACCTCCTCTGTGCACGGAGATCCGGGCCACGTCCACTGTGTGTGGCTGCGTGCAAACTGACCCACGCAGATGTGCCTCTTGTGTTGTCAGCCCGCATCCTACATCTTGTTCCAGGTGACCCCTCCCTCCACAGAGGGTCACTGAAAGCAAAGGGCTCCGCTGTGTTCTCCATCTTCAGTGCCACAGCCGTAACCAGTGCTCCCACGTGCCCTCACTCGAGGTGATCGCGTTGTTAGGCCCGTGTGGCGGATCGGGAAGCTGAGACTCGCAGAGCTGGGGTGACTCGCCTCCGATCGCACGGAGCAGCGACCCACTCACTCTCCTCTGAGGCAGAAGCTGGGGGATGCTGAAAGCAGCAGAGGAAGGCGATTTTCCTCTAGGACAGACTCGCCAAGGTAACCAGGATGCCCTCTTGCTCAGGAGCTGTGACACAGTGGCCCACACTCCGTCTCAGGGTCCTCTTCTGGCTTCCAGGCTCTGTCCCCAGCCACAGCTTCCTCCTGCCTTCCTCCACAGGAAATCAGCCCCGTGGGCAGACCGTCCACTGCTGCAGGGCCTGCCGCGCTCCTGGCTCCTGGCTCCTGGCTGAGGGTTCTCTTTATCAAGATGTGGGGAGGTTCCCTGTGTGAGCTACACCAGCTTCGCTCAACCTTTACTCCATCTGGTCAAAACTCTCAGTGCACAGCCCCTGTCTTGGAAAAAGACAGGGTCCGTGTACTGGCCCAATCTCCTGGTCACAGAGCATGGCCTGCTCCCCCCCCACCCACCATGATGCTTCTGTGCCACCTAGGATGCGCTGTCACCTACCCATCCATTTGTTGACTGGAAACGGAAGCAACCCAGCAACCAGCTCACGGGTGGGCACAGAAAATTCCTAGTCACGGAAATCAGATACATCAATCTTTTCACCATCCAAAATGTGTCGTCCACCTGCAGTTCAGCAGGAGGGGTCAGGGGTGCAGTGTCAGCCAAGGGCAGAGGAAGACTGCCAGGAGGCTCCTGCTAGAGTCTGGCAAAGGCCGTTTCCACCAGGAAGCTTGCCCTGGCCTCGGGACAGTATGTGTGTGTGTGTGGGCGGGGGGGGGTTGACTTGAAGAGCCACCCCTATGCTGTTGTGCACCCCAAGTCCAAGAAGCCATGTGTCTGAGCTCTGGACAGCTGTGGCCATTTCTTTTGGGAGGTCCAAGGGGGTGAAACTGGCTCAGACCTGGGCTGGAAGCTGGAGCAGGTTCTGTTTGAGGGCTTAGGGCAGCAAGTGCCAAAAGCAATGTTTGTTAAGTGATAATTGATTGCCAGGCCGTGAGTGGAGCATCATTTTAGTTGGCACGCCTGCCTCAACCGAGAGGCTTGTTAAAGTGAAGGGGCCCCTCTAGCTCTTTTGCTGGCTCCTATAGAAGTTTGGGGAGAAAATGGGACTTCCTTTCTAAGGGGTTTGGACTGCAGATTTGGGGAAAGCTACCCTCCTTTGTCTACCAACTTCTCCAAAGGGCATGTAGGAAATCATCCTTTTAAAAATCTCCCTTGCACTTTATATTACCCCCATTTCTCCCAACATTTCTCTGTACGAACATCGTCACCATACAATGTCAAGGGCTGCCGTCGCGGCTCGGTGGTAGAGCGCTCCCCTAGCAACGTGCAAGGCTGTGGGTTCCATCCTCAGCACCACATAAAAATAAATAAAATTAAGATCGAAAAAAAATACCATGTCAATTTTAAAGTTTTACGATATTTTGTGCTTGTAGTTGAAAACTCCAACAGACTTGGCAAGTGTATACAACCAGAGTAACTGAGATGAAAAAAAAAAAAACAAAAAACTCAGTGACCATTTTTTCAAGCCTGTTCACAGAAGAGCAAATGGATGGGCAGAGAGTTGGGGTAATTTGCCCAAGGTCACACAGCTTCTAAGGGCAAGGCTGGGACCCAATCTCCTAATCACAGAGCATGGCCTGCCACCGCCCCCCGCCCCAGGATGCCCAGCTTTTTGTTGACTGGAAACAGAAGCCATCCACAACCAGCTCCCTGGTGGGCACAGAGGACACAGCGAATGAATCAATGCTGTTTGAGAGGCTGAGGGTTATGCCGCCGCCCGTGATGTGCCTGCAGGGGGCGCTGCGACGGTCTTTCTGTTTCCACAGCATGTGATCCAAGTGCGCGTGAGGGCCTTGGACAGTCATGGGGGTGGGGGCGCTGGGTACAGAGTCTCACTCAATCATTCCAGTATTTTCAAGGCGTTTCCACTGTGAACGGTTGCAGTATTTTTCCCTTACAATATTGCGAGGGTTGAATTATGCAGCGATAATGTATGTCAAGTTCCTTGTTTAGTGTTTGGCATGTGAGAGGGACTCAGTGAAAGAACAGCTACTTTTTATTGTGGCATATTTTATACTTAAAAGTTACAGAGTTAGGACAAATCTTTACTATGATTCCCCAACATTAGGGTTTTACTTTATTTGCTTTCTCTTTTTCTCTGGGTAGATCTAGATTTCTCTGTGTGTGTGTGTGTGTGTCTGTGTTTAATTACTTTAATTTCAGACAGTATGCCCCTTTATCTCTAAAATACTTGAGCATTTATTTCCTAAAAATATGAGATGACTTATTAAGGCAATAACTTATTTTTTTAAAATATGTTTTTGAGTTATAGATGGACACAATACCTTTGTTTTATTTATTTATGTTTATGTGGTGCCAAGGATGGAACCCAGGGCCTCATACATGCTAGGCAAGCGCTCTACCACTGAGCTACAGCCCCGGGCCCAAGGCAATGACTTATTTAAGGAGAGCAGTGGAAGTACCCTAAATACTTGCTCGGCTCATGGTCCACTGAGCTTCTAGTGAGCACATAGCATATGCCAGGCACAATATTAGAAGCTTTGAAAAGATATCTCATTGAATTCTCTCGGTAGCATTGCAAGGCAGATTGATAAGCTCTGTTTTGCAAATCACAGTTATTTAGACTCATGAAAAGTCAGTACATTGCCAAAAGGACCTTAGTAAGTGGTGGAACTGAGATTTGAACCCAGTACTTGGGACTCTGATCCCTGTATTCTTTCCAAAGCAGCACTGTAGTGCAAACACTGTAGTGCTTTGGTGGTTGTTTTCTGTGGTGCTGGATATGGAACCCGGGGCCTTGTGCGTGCTAGGCAATCGCTCTACCATTGACCGACACCTCCTGCCCCCAAATGGGGCTCTCTGTTGCCTAATAAATTGACCATCTTATTCTGTTATAAAAATGAGAGGCTATTAAAAAAAAAAACAACACAGGAAGCGACTCCGGGGGGCCCCTGGCCAGCGTGTGCCATCTCCGTGGCCTGAGTGGCAGGGCATTTGCTTCCACAGTTCTCATTCTGATGAGCTCTCCAGAGCTTCATTTCAAAATGACTGTAATCCTTCTGCACGGTTTTGTCGCTGGCTGGAAACCAACCTTTTTATCTTCGGATACCTTTAGTCTAGTTTACTTTTGGAAGGAAGGTTTGTTTTCCCAGGGAGTGCGGACGGTATCGTTAACATTTGGGATGGTTAGACTTCGCCTTAGGACCTGAAGATGTCATCCTTTGGCAATGCCTCTCGCTCTGCCTAGAGATTCCAGCAACGAGAGCTGTCGGTCTGTCCTCTCGTTTCCCAGCTACATGTAGCTGATGGGCCTGGCCCTATCCTCTTTCACTCAAACTTAGAGAACAACCAAAGCAACATAATTCATTGGGACGATATGTCCTGGAGGGAGTTTGAGTCCTGAGGAATCTGGCAGGACCCTTTGGAACTAGTATCAATTCTGCTTGAATAAAATTCTATGCTTGCATCAGCAGTCCTGACTATCAGTTGCATGAAAATTCAACGGGAAAAGAATCTTGATAATTCACAGGCCGTGCACTTTAATGAAGAATTCCAAGTAGCTTGGGAACCTCCCATGGCTGTGGATTGGCCAAGTTGAGAAAGAACATCTGGGGATTTTGTGCTCCTCTGCCTGTGGAGATTGGAAGCGGGGAAACTGTTCTGTGTAGAGGCTCCGGCCTGGGGATCTGGGGTCCGACTCACCTGGATTTGGACCCCAGCTCCACCACCTAGCTGTGTGACCCTGAGCAAGTCAATCCCAAATTCATTATCCAGAACAACAGCGAATTCTGCTTTCAAGTCCGTTTGTGTGAGACTCAAGTCACAGAAGCCAGGACCCAAATCCTTAGGAAGTTCCCCCACAGTGGTAGGTAATTATAGCAATGAACTTGAATGAGGCAGAAATGGATCCCCCTCTGTTCTTCTCCCTTCTCTTCTCGGCTCCCTTTCTCTTCTTCTTCCCACACCCTCCTCACTCCCTCAGTCCTGCTCTGGATGAGAGCTAGGAGAGAACATTCCGTTCTTGGCACTCTAACGACAAGGAATCCATGGCATTAAGGACCCTGAAGAGAAGCCCTGATTTCGTAAAGGCTTAATAAAAGTCAACCATCAAACACAAGCTGCTCCCCCCTGAATCGTTACACTCCGCTGTGGCCCAACATCTGGGCAGAGGGGCCCGCCCGAGTTCACTCGGGCCTCCCGGAGACCCAGCTCCCCGGGCCGCGGCTCCGTCTCTGTTTATGCCTCATTAGGAACACCAGCCATCATTCCAGGACTTTTTGCTGGAGCTGCCACTAACTACGTGGGTGAATTATTTCCCAACTTTGAACTTCGGTTTTTAAAATGGAACAAGTCAGATGAGACTTGCTGTAATGGATGGAAGTCGTTGAAAACACCACTCAGAGTTAATGCTTCATCCTAGATCCTGTGTCGCTTCCTGGGTATCCGTCTCGGCTGACGGCAGCTCCTCAGTGCCCAGGCAGTGTCTCACTTCGTAGGAAAGAGCTCAGGACTTGGAAGGAGAGGCCCCGGCTCTGCTACCTGCTAGCCCACAGGGCCTTCCGTGGGTCCCCATTCCTCAGCCCGCCAAGTTGCTCCCGTGTAAGTGGGGAGGAGGCACCTGAAGTATTGGGTGGTTCCACGGATGCTTGTCAGTAAAGCATGCAGCCTTTAGGAGGTTCAAAACAGATATTCAGTATTTCATTATTACTATGTCAGTGTCCAGGGGGCCCCACTGTGCAGTATCCAACAAGATTTTGTTGAAACCCATCTTCTAATATTTTTGCTTTTATTGATTTAAAAATCACTGAAGAAGAGGAAGGCAGGTATAGAATCAAATGTGATTTCATTTCCAGTGCAAGAATGTTACCCATGGACCATGTTTAGGAACTAGGAAAGGCTTTGAGAGATGCAATCTAAACAATATTGACGTTTATACTCTCAAGGTGCCTTAGGGTTTATGTGGCAAGAATAAACATCCAAATTAAACCTGGGATGAGATACTCTTGCTCTCAGGGGGATTCATTCTGTTAGGTTCCTTTGCATGGTTCTTCTTCAATTTGCATAGATAATTTTTAAAAATTGTTTTCTAATTATAGAAACAATAGTAGAGAAGATAGGAAAGGTGGAAAACAAGTTGAATTAATCAGGGATCTCTGGAGAAACAGAACCAATAGGTGTTCGTGCGTGTGTGTGTGTGTGTGTGTGTGTGTGTGTACATGCATGCGCATATGTGAAGAGATTTAGCATAAGGTTTTTGCAATTAATGAAAGCCAAGCAGTCCCAACATCTGCATTCAGTAAGCTGGAGACCCAGAAGTGACAATGATATATGTTCAGTCTGAGATCAAAGGCAGGAGAAGACCAATATCCCAGCTCAAAGATGATCAGGTAGAGAAATTCCCTCTTCCGCAGGATGTTTTTCCTAGCATACCTTCAACTGATTGGACGAGGCCCATCCACAGTGGGGTGGTCAGTTTTCTTTACTACATCCACCGTCTATCTGTTCATATGTCAATCTTACCCTCAAACACCCTCACAGACGTACCCAGAATAATGTTCCAGCAAACCTGCTGGCATCCCAGGGCCTACTCAGATTGAACACACGTTCACCATCACACTAGGGCTACTATTTGGGACATGCAGGAAAGAAGACAGAACTAACTCTGCCTCCAAAGATAATTTTGGCACATTTCTTCCAAGTCTTTCTTCTCTCTTTTGATGTAGCACATACTTTTTTTTAAAAATCAGTCATTCTATTTTATTGGAGATTCCACATTGTCCCCTTTCTTATTGGGAAAGTCGAGAAGACTTTCACTGTGCCTCTGATTTGCCACTTACAGAAGGATGACTAGAGAGCCACCGTTATTACAACCGAGTAAAATTGGACATGGCCCACAGCCCTGTCTCTCTCTGCGGAGAGAGAGGAGCATTTTTCTTCCATTTTGTAACTGGGACAACTGAGTTCAGGGGGTGGGGGGTGTGAGGAGGGTGGTCCTAGCAATTTTCAGGAGACACCAGGAAATCCCAAAGGCGGGAGGTGCTTAGTGCCCTGATTTGATTATCTCACATTGCACACATGTATCAAATTGGCATAATGCACCTTACAAAAATGTGCAAATCCTGTGTCTCGATATAAAAACAGAGTAGGTGTGGAAACACGCCCAGAAACCCAGCTGCCGTCTCCCCGAGTCCAGCCCTGAAGGTGTTAACAGCCCACCTCCTCTTGCCTGTGTCCCATGGCCAGAGGTGTGAGTGACTAGGGAAACCCCCAATAAATTAGGGGTGGCAGCCTCTCTGGGGAGGGAGAGGTGGCTCGTTCAGCGTTTTAAGCCTTTGAGCTGGTGTCCTTTGTCGCTGATGGATTTATTGACTATTTTTGCAGGGGGCAGGGGGATTTGAAATCTAACATAAGCGCTTCCTGAGATGTCAGTACTGCAATGTTCGTGGTCTGAACAAGGATGTAATTCATATCTGCAGGTGCTTACTCTAGTATCAAATACTGCAATAGCATCATGCCTGTGGAATCCCGGGTCCCGGGGGTCCCATCTGTATCCTGATATGCCCACGTCCTCTCCCAGGCGTGTTTGCCTTTCTGAAGGAGCTCTCATTTCCTTCAATAGGATATGTTTTATTTCATCCCTTTTCCTGCATTTACTCATATTAATGTCACCGCATTCGCTGGTAATAGCTGGGCCTGGAAGTAACCCACACGGCCACGTAGGCTGGCCTGAAACGCCACGCCTGGGACGCATTACTAAGAAAGAATGCAAGGGACACGGAGAAAGGAACACTGCCTTCTAGGAGCTCTACCTACAGGCAGCCGGTGGGGGAGGCTGGAGGGGCACCTGGGGGGAACTCAGGGCAGGGGCCAGGAAGGAAACTTTGGGGTTTGGGATACTTCTCCAGCTGGGAGGTTCTTGGTCGAGTGACAGATACATAGCAATGGAAACATCCCTTTGGATTTGTGTTCCTTTTATTCCTGTGTTGAAGCATAAGTGGATGTTCACAATTGGCTAAAGCAGGGGTTGTCTAAAAGTTAGGACTCTGGCCCGGGCACAGTGGGTGCACACCTGTAATTCCAGCACTTGGGAGGCTGAGGCAGGAGGATGGTGAGTTCAAAGCCAGCCTCAGCAAGGGTGAGGTGCTAAGCAACTCAGTGAGACCCTGTCTCTAAATAAAATACAAAATAGGGCTGGGGATGTGGCTCAGTGGTCAAGTGCCCCTGAGATCAATCCCCAGGACTCCCTCCACCCACCCACAGTTAGGACTCCTAGGTTTTCAGGAATGCACAGGGTGGTGCAATGCCTTCTTCTGGGCAAGGTTTGCTCTCCTCCTCCTCCCCCCTTCTCCCCTCTCCTCCCCTCCTTTCCTCCTTCTCTCTCTGTCTCTCTGTCTACACACACACACACACACACACACACACACACACACACACTTCTTTGCTTATTTATCTGACATCTGGGCTCATGCTGGTAAGGCAGGGGAAGGAAAACCTTCTCTGGGTCTCGGGACAGTTCTTTTAGTTTCTCTTGCTTTCTAACCCCCCCCCCCACCACCACACACATTTTCACCTGTAAAATGAAGCAAGCAATCTGCTTGCTACTTATGTCACTTAAAAGCACACAGAGAAAACACGTTTCTTGGAATGTTACCGGATATCATATGCTATAAGCACCTATAAAAGGACTAAAGGTCATGTTCAAAGGCATTTATTTAGAACACAAAATGACTGTTCCTGGAAACTGTTTGACAATGTGGGATGCAGGTAATTATCCCATGCCTCTAGTATTAGTATGCTGATAGGTTTATAGATAGTTTAATAGGATCGGTTCACTTGTGCATATATCTGTTCAACTCCTATTTTATGTGCTAGTGTAGATTTTGGCTAGAGGGACTCTTGTCTCGCATTGGGAGCTGGGGGGAGGTCTTAGGGGAAGAGGAAGACGTGGAATCCCTGTGAAGGTGTGGGCTGTTAAGATTGAGGCCGTTTGTAAGTCAGGGAACACAATATGTGGTGTGCTCTAGTGTATATCACCTATAATATATGTGCATTGTGTTGCATTACGTATGTGCGTGTGTCATGGACATGACGTGATATAGCCTGTGCTCCCTGGGGCTTGCCGTGGGTGGGCAGCTTCCCATCTCAGGCTGCTGGGTTAGAGAGATTTCCTTTCTTGCATGCCCTGCTGTGGAGTTGGCTGGGAAAGGACAAGTGCAGACACCGAAAACTCCAGCTCTGACAAAGAATTCATCCTGGGTTCTTGGAAGATTCAGGGGAAATTCTCATCTAAAAGATGGGGGTTTGAAGGAATTTTAGGACAAATATTTCTCAATTGTGGGAAGATCTGTTCAGTGAAATCTTGGTTTTTGCAAACTTATAGATCCTGTTCTTGGAAAAGAGATATTTCCAATCCACCAGAGACTCTCAGCAGACAAGTCATTCTGCAGAAGAATGGTCAGGTTGTTCTCTGTGTGGGCAAAGTTCTCACCGCAGATCATTTTCTTCTTTAGTCAATATGTTTTTCTATGTATGAATTTAGACAGTCCACTAAAACCCATGGCTGGTTCTTGATAAAGCCATTGCTCAGTCGACCACCAGGAGCCAGCCTCAGGGCCAGCTGGCGGAGGGAACGTGGGGTCAAACCAGACTGGGCCCTCCACACTCAGCCCGTGAGGCTGTTGTGGTTAGGATCTGCAATGTTCCCCAAAAGCTCATGTGTGGACAGCATGGTCCCCCATTTGGCAAGGCTCAGAGGTGGGGCTTTTAGGCAATGACCGGATCCCAGGGTGCTGACCTCACCAGTGGATTAATCCATTTGGTAGGTAGAGTGCCTCGAGGCTTGATGGGCTGTGGGGAGGTGGGACCTCACGGGGGAAGGGGTCACTGGGAGCAGGCCCTGGAGAGGTCTCTCTTTCCAGGGCCTCCCCCTGCTTCCCAGCTGCCATGAGCTGAGCAGCCCCCCCCCCCGCCCTTCCCCAGCATGCTCCCACCTCAGAGCCCACAGAGACCGTGGATTGAACCTCTGAAACCATGAGCCAAATATTGAATCTTCCCTCCTCTCGGCTGTTCTTGTCGGGTATTTCGGTTCTACCCAAGAAGAGCTGAGCAACACAGGGATGTCCGGCCAAGCTGAAGACGGCAGCTCTCAGAAGTGCACATGGCAGGGCACCTGCTCCCACAGGCAGGAGGGACTCGGGCTGAGACACCCCATGGCCAGGAGGCTGCCTTCTCCCCGGGAGTGAAAATCCTTACTGTTAATCAGTCAGCAAGGGCCCAGATCTAAGAGTGTGAAAGAAGGACTGGGTGGTCCTGGGGTGCTCAGGAGATGGGGTACCGAGGACCTGCCATTCCCTGGGAAGGAGGGAGGCTAGAACACACCTCTGATGCTTCCGATTTCACCTTGACATCTGCTTCCTGCACCATGGAACTCCGATGGGTATACTCCTGATGCAGTTCCGACTACTGAAACCTTTCCCCGAGATGTGGTTCTCCTTTTGGACTCCATTCCTTTCCTCCACGGCCATTTCCCTGTGTGCCTGACTAGCCCAGGTCCACTATCTAGTGCAAAAAATAGAGAGTTGCTTTGCACTTGTTATCCATAGTAAAGGCAGCCAACGTGTGTCAGTCAGTGTGTCTGTTCTACCCGGGAGGCAGCTGAGCCCTGGGAAATCCTGCAATTTGTTTGAGGTTGCAACACAAGTATTAGATCCCAATTTGTTCCTTCCACACTATATTTCCCCCAGACATTTTCCATTTAAAAGTTAGATAATCATTCATTTGACTAGCATCTTTTTAAGAACTACTGTATGCCAGGCATTTTGAAAAGCACTGGGAATATAAATGTCAGTCCTTCTGATTCACAAAGATTGTGGTCTGTCTCAATAAGATATAATAAAGTGGAATCTTTAAATAAACAGTAAAACGTAGAGTGCCAACAGTTAATGCTGGGGTAGCTGGAGAGAGGAAGTGGACAAGCTAAGGCTTTTAAGGATCTAGGGAATTTGAGTAGAGAGAGAAGGATAAAAATTTCAGACTGTAGTGTCAAGTTGAGCTAAATATAGACAGTTGGGAACTGGCCTGGTGTTTAGTCTGTTTTCTGTTGCTATAACAAAATGCCTGAGGCTGGGTTCTTTGTGGAAAGAAGTTTGTTTTGGTTCATGTTTTTGCAGACCAAAATCCAAGATTAGGCACTCATAGCTGGGGCCTCTGGTTAGGGCCTTCTGGCTGCCTCATAACATGGCGGATGGCCATAAGTAGGACCACCCACGAGAGGTCATACCATGAGAGAGGAAGCAGGAGACAGGGAGGAACCAGGCTCATTCTTTTACAATAACCTGCTCTCTGGGAAGGAGCCATCCTAGGATAACCATATTTATCGCTTCTGAGTGTGGTGCCCCCATGACCTAATTATCTTCCTTAAAAGGCCTTGCCACCCCAATGCTATTACACTGGGGACCAAGTTCCAGCACAGGAACCATGGGGGCGACAAACTGTATCCAAGCCTCAGCACCGGGTATGTCTGGAGGATCTGCAGAGAAATGTCTCATCAGAACAGAGTCATTTGGGGGTAATGGAGTGAGCCTACCCAGATGAAGGACGGTCTCAAATGCCCATGGGCAGTGAGAGGACCTTCTTAACCAGGGAGTGATGCAGTGAGTGCTGCCTCAGGAGACCCAGGCCAAAGCTCAGGTCCAATGCTGCCCGAACACAGCATCCAATGACCGAGGGAGTCATTTCCCTGGACGAAGGCGTGCCCTTAGTTTAATTGATTCCTAAAGGACTTTTTTATGTGTTAAGGGGATTGTTCAACTCCTCAGGCATTTCAGCTGATGATGTGTTTTCCTCGGGTTTCTCACTGCTGTGACCAGAGGACCGGACAAGAATGAGTTTAGAGGAGGAAAAGGTTGTTGGGGGCTCATGGCTTCAGGGGTCTCAGTTCATGGATGGTGACTCCATTGCTCTGGCCCCAGATGAGGCAGAACATCAGGCAGAGAAAGCTCCTCAGGACCTGGCACCAGGAAGGAGAGAGAGAGAGAGAGAGAGAGAGAGAGAGAGAGAGAGAGAGAGGAGAGAGAGAGAGAGAGAGAGAGAGAGAGAGAGAGACAGAGAGAGAGAGAGAGAGAGAGAGACAGAGAGAGAGAGAGACAGAGAGAGAGAGACAGAGAGAGAGAGACAGAGAGAGAGAGAGCACTTTGCTCACAAGAGCAAAATATAAACCCCAAAGGATGCTCCCAGGGACCTACTTCCTCCAGCCACAGCCTCCCTGCTTCAGGTACCACCAATTAATGCCAATCAGGGGATCAATGCACTGATTAGGTTGAAACTCTCGTCACCAGATCACATCACCTCTCAACTTTCTTGCATCGCCTCCCACGTGAGCTTCAGGGGGGACACCTCGTGTCTAAACCACAGCATGACACTGCGTAAGATGTGTTTCCCTCTTTTTCTCCTCCGCCCTCTTCTTGGAGGCCTTGAGTCTAAGTAATGGGAGGAGATGTTGGTGCTATGCCTTGAGCCAGAAGACGACACGCCAATCAAGGTGAGTAGGTAAAGTTGGCGGGAGGTTGATCCTCACCGTACATCAAGGGTCTGATCGTGCTTTAGAGACTCTGGGTCAGATGCAGGGAGGACCTCATTCTGATGGCAATGTCAGAGCTGTCAAAAAGAAATGAGACCTTGGGGTAAACTTCAGGCCGGGGGACAGAAGGGAGGCTGGGCAGAGAGCAAAGCCCTCATTAGAGTAGGGGGGATTGGAGGCACCGAAAAAGAGAGAGGAAGAGACAGACAGACGGAGATGGAGAAATAGAGCAAGAGATGACCCTTTTGTCGGGATTCTCTCCAAGTAGTTCATATTTTTTGTGGTGGTTGTAAAAGGTATCGCTTTTCAATTTCATCCTCTGATTGTTCATTGCTGCTGATAAAAGTGCGATTGATTTTCGCGTACGAATGTTTTCATTCTGAAACTTAGCCAGGATAATTCGTTCGTTCTAGTAGTTCTGTGGTATTCCTTCGGTAGCTGTTTCACGGTGGGTGCTTAAAAAATAGCTCTGTGTCTCCGTCTATTCCGTTCTGTCTTTCCTTAGCAGGTTGCCTACATGCACCACGGATACAAAAACCTAATTTGCTCCTCCACTGATGCGACCATCTGTGTCATTTTGGGGTCAGATCCGATTGTCGTTGTTGTTTCTCTCCTCAACATGTGTGGTAGACGTCCTGCCTGGTGACTTTTGACTGGATGTCAGGCGTGGTGAGCTGTACGTCTCTTGGTGCTAGATATTTTTGCATTCCAACAAGTAGCGCTGAGCTCTGTTCTGGGGCACAGTTAAGATCCTCCAAGCAGGGTGACCCTCTGGGTCTTGCTTTCAGCCTGTTGAGATGAGACGGGCGCTGTGTTTATTCTAAGAGTCATCTTCCTCCAGTAGTGAGGCGAGACCCTTTTCAGAGAGATTTTCTCTCCTGGCGTTTGGAGCAGGCTCCACTCCTGCTAATCTGTGGATCCTGTGGATCTCTTCCACGCCTCTGGTCCTTTGCTCACAGCATTCCCCTGAGCACTTCCTGGGGACTGGCAGGTCCCCAGAGCTCTCTGTGTGCAGCCTCTGCTCTCTGGAATTCTCCCTGTGAACCCCGCGGCCTGGCTTCCCCAGGCTGGGGGCTCTGCCCGGACCCCCTGGGACACTGTGCGACCTACTACACATCAACACTTCCCCCGGGGGGCTAAGGGGCCTCAGCCTGAGCTCAGACGAGGCATGTCCCTTGGTTTCCCTTCACCCAGAGGTTGCCCACCACCCTTTGTCTTCCTGCCTCCTGCCGGGTACTTTGGTTGTTTCCTGCATGAGGGCAAATCTCCCTCCTGTCACTGTGCTTAGCCTCTGGGGGGTGCACACCCCGACTCTCAAGGCCTGGGCCTCAGTGCCACCCCCTTTGTGTGGGTGCAGACCAGTTGTGTGGCTGCTGACTCGGATGCAGGTGAGCAGTGGCGTTCTGAGCTGCATGGTGACTTCACAACCCTGAGACAGGGGAGGGGAGGCCCAGCTGGAGGCCAGCTCTGGCCTCTGTCTTCTTTCTTACTGCGAGGCCCGGTACAGTCGGCCACCAGAGGGGCCAACGAAGGAAGCCCACCATGGCGACGGTCATGCGGGCATCTGCACCTGCTGCTCCTGCAGGCTTCGGCCTGTAGCTGTGTTTCTGGGGCCCGAAAGCCTTGATCTCAGTGCCCTTACAAAAGTCTCTGTCAGAGCCAGGAGCGCTCTGGTGGTGGGACTGACGTGGTGAGAATTCTGCAGCAAAATGGAGTTCAGTTCCTAGGGAGCCTCTCTTTATTTTCTTTGTTCGACTAAAACCTCAAGTAAAAGAAGGGAGTGTCGTGGGAATAATTAGCCACCACGGGTGGTATGAATCCAGAGAGGAAAATAAATTCATCAGCTTTAAAGCAACTCATTTAAAACCGTGAGTGTGGTTTATTTGACCTGCATTTGGGAACAAATATTAATGAAGAAGTAAAAGCGGCTCACGGCTTTCCCAGTCTCTCTCATTTCCCTCTAGATGTCTTGGATAGAAACTAATTATCAATGCTCTTGATTTAATTTGGAAAAAAGATTGGATGAAGGTTTTTCTGAAGTCCCACGTCCATGTTCGTGGCCCAGGAGAGGGCAAAGCAAGGCCTGGTCCTGTCTCCGCGGCTGCTCCAGCCGCGCGGGCCAAGGAGTCCACTTTAGAAAATAAGAAGAACTACTTTCATGATGGTGACTATTATTTTTTAAATAAAGAATTTCTGGTGGAAATGCAGCAAGACCAGAGGAGATTTTCCCAATGCTCAACCTGCTTTTATTAACCTGTTAAGCAGATACCGCAAAACTTTCATTAATTGAAACACAGCTAAATTGAACTCTTTTTTTTTTTCCTCCCTCATTTACTTTTAGAAATAAACTACTGAAAGGCAGGAAAGCAAGGTGCCTTTAGAAACTTATGTTAAAATATTTAGGATCGTTTTATTTAGGATCCTTTACATGTATATCCCCAAACGTACACTTTCTGTATTTTATCTGCAGTGTACTCTCAATCATTGATATTCTCCAGAGCTATTCCTTCCGTTCCTTCTCTCTCTGTCTCTTTTTGGTGTTGGTAGTTTAAGATGGGGATTAAGAGTGTGGGCTCTGGTTGGGCGAGGTGATACACACCTGTAATCCCAGTGGCTCGGGAGGCTGAGACAGGAGGATTGGGAGTTCAAAGCCAGCCTCAGCAACTTAGTGAGGCACTAAGAACTCGGTGAGACCCTGTCTTTAAATAAAATACAGCTGGGAATATGGCTTAGTGGTTGAGTGCCCCTGAGTTCAATTCCTGGCACCAAAAAAAAAAAAAAAAAAAAAAAGTGTGGGCTCTGGGTTTGACTCCTAGCACCATCTTCTATAAGTTTTGCAATACCATCTGCAGAATGGGAAAAATGTTTGTACCTATTCACTGGATTGTTTGTTTATTTTGCATTACTGGGGACTGAACCCAGGGGTGCTCAAACAACTGAACTAAATCTGCAGCCCTTTGTATTTTTTAAAAATTTTTTCATTTTGTGACAGGGTCTAGTTAAGTTGCTTAGAGCCTAGCAACATTGCTGAAGCTGGCCTCAAACTTTCGATCGATCCTCCTGCCTCAGCCTCCCAAATGCTAAGATTACAGGTGGGCACCACCACACCTGGCTCATAGAATTGTTTAGATTTACCGAGTTAATGGCGTGTCAAGTGCTGGAGCCGTGATTAGCATGGAAGAAAGGTTCAGTAAGTGCTTGCAGTTACTTTCTACATGGTATCCATGGGTAGCACTTTTCTTCCTCTGTATTCATAGCTTTGACTTCCTCCACGCGCCCCCCCCCCCCATATATTTTATTGGTGCCTTATAATTGTACACACGAGTTGGAGTCCTTGTTACATATTCATACATGCACAAAATAGAACAATATGATTTGACCAGCATCGTTCTCCAGTATTTCCCTCCTCTCCCCCCGGGTTTCCTTCCTCACTGATCTCCCTTGGATTTTCATGACAGCTTCACTTCATCTTCACACTAATATCGAGAGCACCCAGGGAGACATAGAAAAATGTGCGTATGTGCTCACAATAACGGTTCTTTGTCCCATGGTGTAGTCACCAGATGGTCCTGTCTTTCCATTGATGTCCATGGAGTATGTCACAGTATGATTTCCAAGTGGTCAGCTAAATATGGGGGGGGGTCCCCCGTCTTCTTAAATTCCACCACCACAGGACAGCATCGTGCTGCCCCGGAGCCCGTGTCCACGCTTTCGACCATCGTCTTCCTCTGGTGAGGTCAGCATCTGTCATCAGCAGACGAGGGCTTTGCAGGTGAAACCCCCCCCTGGGGGCCAGGATGCCCAAGACCGAGTGTCCGGGGACCGTGTCTCTTCCTCTTTTAGAAAGCTCACCACCAGGAAGCCCCTGCCCCCCTCCCTGGTCAGCGCTCTCAGCTGTGGCCCTGTACCCTCTGCCTGGCCACCTCCCACAGACCTCCCTCCGGCCTTCTTTCTGCTGGTCCCCAGGAAACTCACTTCCTGCCTCCTCAGACGTTCCCTCCAGCACCAGGCCGTGTCCTCAGGACACCGAGGCCTCCTTGGGCCCTTCTCTCGGGGCCGATCCTCGTTCTCTGACTCCACGCTGCCTGGAGGTGGGGAGGAAACCCCTCCTCACCTCCATTTTGCCACACATCTCTGCCCCCTGTTACTGTCACTCTCTGTCCTTCTAACAAAAGTCCTTCCTTCGGTGGAGTCACCAGCTTGGGCTTCTGCTCCTGCTTTTCACCTGGAGAACGGCTGTTGTCTCTGCTCCTCACTGGCCCTTGGCTCCCTAGTGCCACCTGGGGCCACATCATAACCCACAACCGGTCCAGCCCTGGGACAGCGGGGACAACCCCACCATCCGCTGGACCCTCTGAATTTTCCAGTTCTCTGGCGCAATCACTCCTACGCTGCATGACTTGGCCATGTGGTCCCCTGTCCTTACTGTCCGTCAGTCCCTTGAAGCCTAGCTCCTCCCCTCCAGTCCAGCTTCGACTTCTTGGTTCAGTGTTTCCATATTTCTCTTTTCACCAGTTAAACTCCTTGCTCTCATTACCTTTAGCTGCGGTTGTTGTTATGTCCACCCTGGATCACTTGGCTTGGTCTTCGTGTCTTCCTCTTGCCTAAATGTGGACTCCTGTGTTGCCAAAGAAAATCGCATTATCACACCAACCGGCAGACTCTAAATTCACACTTTTCAACCTTAACTGGGTCTTCGTAGTCTCTGAATTGATGGTTTCCGAGCCTCTCCTCCTTCTCAGTGGCCTGCAGCCTTCCACACTTCAGGCCTCCAGAGTTGCTCTGCCCTGGTCTCCTTCTGCTCCCACACCTGGGCAGCCCCCCGGCCTCTTTGCTGAATCTTGAGGACAGCCGTGGTCAGTTTGTCAACATGATAAACCATAGTCCTGCTTTTTCCAGTCGAGCACTGACCTAGGCATCGCTGTGAGGGCATTCTGCAGGTGTGACGACAGCCTCTAACCATCTGACTTCAGTAAAAAGGATTATTGCAGATCATCTTGGGCCCCAATTCAATCACCGGAAGCGCCTTCAGAACTTACCTGTGGGCTAACTTGTGTTCGTTCTGAGCCCTTTCAGTTGGTCCTTCCTGATGGTCTGCCCTATAGATTTGGGACTTGCCTAGCCAACCTTCATGATCGCATCATCCACTTCCTCAAAGATCCCTTTAGCGGCTCCACAGAAGCCACAGATAGAGCTAGGATTATTTGAGAAAGACCTGTGGTCTGATGGGGTGGATTTCCAGGACATTATAGGAGACGCACAAGGTTTTTGACTGTTTTACTGGCACAAACACTGTCAGGTCGGACAAAATGAAAGAGAGCCACAGGACTCCTAAAATTCTACAAGAAAAACACAGGCTGGGGAAACTAGTTGGCCACAGACACATACCACCTGTTATGGTTTGGATGTGAGGTGTCCCCAAAAGCTCACGCATGAGACGATGCAAGGTTTGGAGGAGAAATGATTGGGGTGTAGCCTTAACCCAGTCACTGAATTAATCCCTGATGGGAGTGACTGAGTGGTGACTGGAGGCAGGTGGGGTGTGGCTGGAGGAGCTGGTTCATTGGGGGCATAGCTTTGGGGTACATATTCTGCATCGGGAGAGTGGAGTCTCTGGGCTTCCTGATCATCATGTGAGCTGCTTCCCCCACACACTCTTCTGCCATGTTGTCCTGCCTCACCTGGAGCCCCAAGGAACGGAGCCTGCTGTCCAAGGACTGAGACCTCTAAACTGTGAGCCTCCAAATAAATTTTTTCCTTCTCTACAATTGTTCTGTTTGGGTCTTTAAGTCACAGCAGGGAAAAAGGAAAGGTGACCAGAAGGCTCCCGAGAGGTCCGGAGAGGTCCCAGCCACAAACGACCCGGGCCTTGAGATGAACGGCAGATTCCTCACTGGAGTTCAGGATCGTTTAGGTGCAGCGAATCTTTTGTCCCTTTTGGGGTGGGAACGTCTGCCGCTGGGTTGTGCCTTCCCAGTGTTTCCTTGTTTCCTAGGTCCACAGTGAAGAGGAATTTTGCCCCAGGATTGAGCATGTTCAGAATCTCACTTGATCTCTACTCCCTCTAGATGCTTTAGATGATGGAATTTGAGGTTTTTTTTTTTTTTTTTTTTTTTTTTTTTTTTTTTTTTTTTTACTTTAACCCTGTGAACTTATAAGAGAATAAACTATCGTGCTGTTTTAAAGCCCAGAATTCACGCTAACTTGTTACAGCAGCAATAGGAAACTTATAAAATGCCCTAGCCTTCCTCTTCCTCTTTAGGTTCTCTGTCCCCAGATACCGCCCTGGCCAACTCCGTCATGGTACTCCAGCCCGCTAATACTCATCCAATGCCTGCTAATTCTCAAGGCCTACATTTGCCTCTTTACTTGAAATGGCAGCCTGCTTCTATGTCCTTCCCACCCGGCAGCCCTCTGCATTTCCCTTGCCCTGATCTCTTTTCTCATGTGCGTGTTATACTGTATAATTCATTATGCTCTTCTATGACTTATTTGTTCAATTCATTGTACATTATCCGTCTGGCTGTACTGAAATAAGAACTGCACAGTGGCACGGTTCTTTGTGTGATTTGACCACAGTGTCTGGTACAAAGCAATTGCTCAATAAATGTTTTTTTTTTTTTTTTGAATGAACAAAGCCTCCTACCCAGCCACCTCACTCCTCATCCTCAGCATCGATCTCACTTCCAGTCTCTCTCTCACACACACAGAAGCCATCAGAAAGGGCACCATTTATTTTTTTGTCATTATATCTATTCACTATCATCATCTTTTCTCACTTGCACGGGAGAATAAGAACTTTCTATCCTCCTCCAAGTGAATTCCTCCACCACTGTGCTGGCTTCGGCCACACCTACTTGTTTGAGATGACCAAATATAAATTGTCCCCATTTTGTATCATCATTCCTTATCCCTCTCTTCTCTTGGCATCTCCCCATCGGTGTTGAAGTGTGCTCCAGTCTCTCCCAACTTAAAGATGAGGTTGTCCCCTCTGAAAGCCTGCTGCCCTGCTTCTGCTGAGGGCCAAGTATCCTGATCCATCACTACATCTCCACCTCCTAGGACCACCCTGTGCTCCGCCCACGGCCATCCGGCCCCCACCCATAGTTCTTTGCTGAACCGCCCTGTGCCAGGGTATAGGCTCATCTCTGGTGACATTCAGGAGACGCTCCTCAGCCCCGGTCTGGGGAACTCCTGGCAGCACGCTGGCCACGTCCTCTCTCTGGGGACAGCCTCTTGCTTTCCACAGAAACCACCCTCCAGCCCTCTGCTGCTTCTCTCTCTGGGCTCAGTGACCTCCTCTTCCTGTTCCTGGAACACGGCCTTTCTGCCTGGCCTCGTCTACTTGTCTTCATCCCACCCGTTCGGTGAAGCCTGTGGGTTCGAGAACCATCTCTCAGTCAACTGCTCATCATCACACCTGTGCCAGCTGCTGTCTTAGGTGCTATGGTCACTGCAAGGAGACAGATGGGCACAGCCTCGGGGTTTCTGTTGGGGTGTGAGGCGGAAATGAAGAAACCATTTAAAAGCTAAGATCCTTAGAGTGCAGTGCCATTAAGACTCACTCAGGTGTGTAGGGAGGCGACTTCTGTAGTTGTTTTTAACGGTTCTGAAGATTGAACCCAGGGCTTCACACAAGCTAGGCAAGTGGGGTACCACTGAGCCACACCCCCAGCTGGAAGCTGACTTTGGGCCGAGGGTCAGAGAAGATCTCTTGGAGGACGTGGCCTTCGAGTTGAGCAGGGGCGCAATGACCTGAAGCTCGAGAGTGCAGAATTCAAGGAAGCACCAAAATCTCAGTAACTGAGTACAGTTTCAACGCCATAGTTAAAAAAAAAAAATCAAGGCCCCAAACATTAAAAGTTTAAGTAAAAAAGGTAAGGTGAAGCTAACTAAAAATATTTTAAGATCATCACTTAGACAGGAGATGTTATATACTATATATAATTATATTCATATAATTGAAAATGAGATAAGCAAACAAGATGATCATGAAAATATTATTCAAGAGTTTGTTTCTTTTGAAGCCAGGAAAGTAAGAGAACAACAAATTCTGGTTTGGGTATAGATAAAATATTTAAATATTTAATATAGATACAATATCTAAACCTAAAATAATTATGGAAGTTTTAAAAACACTTTTCAATTTTCAGTACCTTTTCATCTACTTGAATGTCCTGGAAAAATATCAACCACATCAAACAAACACGCAAGTGCACCTGGGGGACACGTGGGGGACATGTTTTTCCTTTTGCCTCAGGCCCCTGCTTGGTCCTGTACAGTGCTGGCTCTGAGACCTGAAGGACGAGAAGGAGCCAGTCACGTGGTCCCAACTGGAAAAAGCACTCTAGGCAGAGGGGGCCGCCTGGGGGGGGGGCACCAGGGGAAGGAGCCTGGTGTGGTCAGGAGCTGGGCGATGACCTACCAGGGTGAACCGAAGGAGAAGCTTCCTGAGCTTAGGCCAGGGACAGGCGGAGGCCAGAACCTGAAGAGCAGAGGAGGAAGTGTGGATTCTTTTATTTTTTTTTTAACTTAGGGAGTTAGAGAAAAGTTTTAAGCAGCAGAGCGAGGTGATTTGATTGACATTTGTAAAATATTCAATTTGCTGTTAGATGGGGAACGGGCTGTCCACTCATTGCTGAATCTGGAAACCTCCTTCGCACTGGTCCCAAACCCAGCCACCATTGACTCCTTCTGAACCCACTCCCAACTCAGGCCATCTCCTCTTCCCTTCCCCCCCCCCCCCCCCCCCCGCCCACTGCCACCAGTCCACCCCATGCCTTCTCTTCCATGTCGCTGCACAGGGTTTCCACTTGTGTATCCTCCGTGCTTGCCTCTCCTATCTTTTCTTCATTCTGCAACTTTTTTTTATAAATTTGATTTGATTTGATCTTTTTTTATAAATTTGATTTTTATTTGTCCTTTTTAGGTATGCACGACAGTAGAGTATATTTTGACATATCATACCTACGTGGAGTATAACTTATTTTAATCAGGATCCCGTTCTTGTGGTTGTACTCGATGTGGAGTTTCACGGGTCAGTGATCATATATAAACACAGGAAAGTCATGTCTGATTCATTCCACTGTCTTTCCTGCTCCCATCCCCCCATCCCCCTTTGTCTAATGTAATGAACTTCTATTCTTCCCTCCCCCTATTATATGTTAGCATCTGCATTTCAGAGAGAACATTCTGCTTTTGGTATTTGGGACTTATTTCACTTAGCATGATAGCCTCTAGTTTCATCCATTTACTGGCAAATGCCATCATTTCATTATTCTTTATGGCTGTGTAATAATGTAGTGTGTGTGTGTGTGTGTGTCACACTTTCTTTACCCATTCATCTTTTGAAGGGCACCTAGGTTGGTTCCATAGCGTAGCTATTATGAGTTGAACTACTATGAACACTGATGTGGCTGTGTCACTATCGTAGGCTGATCTTAAGTCCTTTGGGTATAAACCGAGGAGTGGGATGACTGGGTCAATGGTGGCTCCATTCCCGGTTTTCTGAGGAATCTCCATACTGCTGTTCAGATGGTTGCACCAATTTGCAGTCCCACGGGGAATGTGTGAGTGTACCTTTTCCCCCACATCCTTGCCAACATTTATTGCTACTTGTATTCTTGATAACTGCTATTCTGACTGGAGTGAGATAAAAATCTCAGTGTAGTTTTAATTTGCATTTCTCTAATTGCTAGAGATGATGAACATTAAATAGTCTTTAAAAAATAATTTAAAATCATATCCCTTTTGACGTAGAACTCTTTGGTGGTTTTTCTCTCAGGATAGAGAGCTTCCCTACCCGTCGAGAAGACCTTTGTTCGTCTCACCTCATTTCCCTGCACACCCTACACTCCTCTCTATTTGGACCTTACCTGAGTCACCAGCCCTCCACTGATGTGGCTCTCACCCTACACAATTCTATCTACCTTCTCTTCTCTTTTCTCATGGTTCTATTTGTGTTTTAGTTTTCACTGGCCTCTTGAAAGCCCTTCGCAAGCTCAAACCCAGCCTTGTGGTTTCTTGGCCTCCTCTGTCACTTATCACACAACATCATGGCAATTATGGCCACAGCACTTCCTTGCCTGCAAAGCCACTCCTCTGTAGGCTGCACGGGCAGGGAGCATTTCTTACTTGGGATCCATCCCAAGCATCTCTCCAGAGTTTTCTACTCAAATTCTGATGGGAGAGAAAGGCTGACCCAGCTAGTTACCTGTGGGTGGAACAATTCATGTCAGACCGCCCCACTGGTTGGGGACCAACCTATAGATTGGCCAACTTGGATCAGGACCATCTTTGGATCTGGTCCTGTTAAAGACGATCTCTCACTCCAGGACCATCTTCCAACACTTGGGGATGGATGGAGACTTCCCTCACTTTAGGTGCTGAAGTTCCCTTAAAAAGAGCTGGTGTGACATAGCGAGAGAAATGGTGGCTTTGGAACAGGGAATTGAACTTGACTAGCCAGTCCACCTTGTGTTATTCCTTAGCACTCACTTTTAACAGATTTGGTTGGATCAGGTTGCCCCCGTTCCATTGAGAGCACACGCAATGAGTGACGTTCACCTCCAATCTGCCTCAGAGGAGGCTGTCTGTCTGCAGCCAACGGGACGGGTTTGCTGGGTTTGCATTGGTCTCTGGTCCTCGCAGTCTCCATGATTTTACTTAACTGAGGAAACACACACACGTAAGGCAATGGATGTAGGAAAAGGCCCTCTTGGGATTTACTTCCTTCCCTTCAAGAGGTGGCAGCCTAAGTGGCAGGACTTGGAGTGTTCTGGAGCCTCCTGGTTCACTCACGTATCAGATATCGCTGGAAAAGGTATCGGTGAATCTTCCAGACAACTGAGTGCATTTTGCTTTAAACAGCAAAACTCAACAACAGAACATTAAAACAGCTGAGAATATTTCTAGAAAGTATTTGATAATTTTCTGCTTTCGATAACTAAAACTACTGGCATTTATTTATCTGGTAGCCTCTGTGTCTTTCCCATGAGTGTCGGTCATTGTTCTGGGCCCCCAGGGCCTAAGGAGCTGGGGAGAGCTGTGTGCTCCAGTGCTAAGTGGCCTTGTCTGTTGACTTCTATTAGTTTTGTATCCAGTCTTTAGAGACTGTCTCCCTCCAACGTCTCTTCTGTGCTGTCTCCTCCTGCTTAGATGCACTTCATTCAATCTCTCGTTGACTGAGGATCCAGAACAGCACAGGCTGGGAGAGGTGGCCTTGAGGACTGCTCTTGTCCCCGAGAGTTAGAGACATTTCCTCTGGACTTCCTCACCTACTTTCACCTTGTGTCTTAGGTCCTGGGCCAGTCCCATATGACCTACGAGATGGTACTTTGAAATACTGAAATCCAGAGAGTCAACTCCTAGACTTGAAAGGTTCTCCTATGGTCACCTGGTTTCACCTCCCATCACGTATTTTAGGTTCTCTCCAAAACATGCTCTGAGACTAGCTGACTATTCAGATTCTGTATCTTGGCTTGTTTCCTTATCTGTTAAAGGGAATTCCTTCCAGATGAATATTGTAGGTTTTGAGGAAATTATTCTAGGGATGATAATGATTACAAATAAAATAATCATACCTTCTCGTCTGAGGGTCATTGACTAAACCAGATCGTCCTCCTTCAGGTGAAAGGTGTGATTTTGGACAGAGATGCTACTGTGCTGACAGGGTCCTTAACTGGGAAGAATGGACCCAAGGTGCGGAACAGAGTCCGGGAGTCACTGTGGGGTTGCTGGGCCAGAGTGAAGGGCCCAGGGACGAAGGAAGCCCAGGAGTAGAATTGTCACAGGCTGACCCCAGAAAATGGAGGCGCCTACCTCACAACCTTCACTACCACCCCTTTCTCCTCAGTTCCCTTTCTCATCCCAGGATCAACCAGAGCCAGTCGGTCATTGGTGTGGGCTGTAGTGCCTGAGCAAGCAAGGCCCCCTCCACTAGGCTTGGCCACAGTGTCTTGGAGAGGTTCCCATCTGTGAAGAGGAAGGCTGGGGAGAGAACCTGACTCTGTCATCCAAAGTCTGATAACAGGACAGGACTGAAGTCATATTTCACAGAACCCCAGGGAACGAGGGTGGGGACATGGATTGTTACAGATAATGAGGAAAATTTTGGAGACCCCAGCAGATACTTACCAGCTGTATCTTCAAAGAAGAATTAATCTTGGTCTCCCCCAATTTTCCTCTGTCCGGCCTTGCAAGCTTAAAAGAGGCCATATATCTTCCCTGCAGTATATCCCCAGGATAGTAGATGAGGAGAATGAAGACCCAATAGCTCCAGCGGAATCAGATCTGGAGTCCCAGCATGGCAAGTTGGGGACTTCGAGGGCCTTGAAGATTTGCTGGTTTGGAACCAGCTGCCTCGTGCATTCTAACTGTGACCTCACAGGTAACAGTGTCTTTCTGAGCACTTCTACTAAGATGATGGATTCAGAATGTCCCAAGTAGTTCTAGCCAGTCTTGGACAGTTCTAGTTGTTAGAGATTCTGACCAATCTGGTTTCCTGTCGCTTTCCTGTATATGGGTTCTGGCTTTGTCTCAGAATAACTGCAATCCTTCTTCACACACTAGACCTAAAATTTCGGGATGACTATTATGATCTTTTCAAAGCTAACAATTCAAACTTGTCAATTTTTGTCTTATTTAATTGGTTCCAGACCTCTTAACTCGCTAGCCACTCTTGTCCAGAGAAACTTCAATTTATTGCTACCTCCCCACATGGTACCCAGCGTGGTCTAATCGGCACCAGGGAGAAGAAGATCTGTTCCCTCGTGATAGACTCATGTCTCTCATGGCAGAGTGTATGATCTCATTGGATTTGGGTTCATGATCAGCTAAACACGAGTTCTCGCTCTTCCAGTGTCTGCATTACTGACCTTTGAACCCATCCAGCTCTGTCATCTTAGTTGCAGAGTTAAGGGGCTGAGACCCTTAGATGACATCAGAGATCAAGGAGAGTGTGGGATACAGGGCATCTTTGGTGTGAGAAGATGTTCCCTGAGGATGGACGCTCTCTTTGGGCCCATCACAAGGCAAATTGCAAGAAAGGCCCAAGAAAGGTTCTTCTCCAGGAAGGGGAACAAAATGCTGGGGGCTGTAACTGTGGTTTGATATTTGGAAATTTCTCTCTGGCTGCCAGGGCGTGAAGAAAATGGACCAAGGAGTCATCCTGGGGGTCAGTCCTTATAAGAGCCAAGGGATGACGTAAGAGGTGCCTGTTATATTGACCACAAAGCAGAACAGGTCATGAAGGGACCAGAAGGCAACTGGTTGCTGGTGGTCTGGTCGTGGAAATGGGGGGAGCTGGGTCTTTAACCCCCTCCCCTGGAAGGCTTCCCTGGTTTCTCCATCTGCTCTTTCAAGTTGCGGAGGGGAGTGTATCCATGTGGACTGGGGCAGGTCCTCGTGTTGCAGATTTATGTGTTGGCCCGTTGTCTCAGACTGCCTGAGCAGATCTGGGATCTGAAATCTGTTATCTATCCCTCCTAGTTCCCTGTCATCTGCTGATTTAATAAACACACCATCGTTGTCCTCATCTAAGTCCCAGCAAATGTTTAGCAGAAGAGGCCAAGGACTGATAGTTCTATGGCACGATAGAAAACCCTCCCTCGGGCTGACAGTCACCTATTAATCATGACTCCGAGGTGAGCCGTCCAAGCACTTGTTAGCCATCTGACGATGTCACCACTTAGCTCACTTTTCTAAATTTTGTGCAGAAGAATCGAATGTGGGACTCTCCGATGACTTGCTGATATGTAGTTTATTGCATGTCTTATAATTCTCTGTGCCAAAATCAGATCGGAGGTTAGACTGGTGTGAATTTATTATCTTAGGGAACCCATCTGGACTCGGTGAAGATGGCGTCCCTTTAAACTACGTCTACCAAGCTTTCCCATAAAGCCCCCTTAGACATGGGTCAAGAGATCATCCTTCATCTCGCTGATCTTTCATTTGTAGAATGTTTTTCTACCCTTTCTTGGAAATTGGGAAATGTTTAATTAATCCTCCTCAGCCCACTGAGGCCTCTTCTCTCTCGTGGTTGGGAAAGCCTCCACAGCGATATTCAGCTTTTGTCGTCTCTAAAGACCCTCGTGGTATGATTTGTTTAGACCTGGAGACTTGACCTCATTGAGAGTCATGGAAATTAATTTAGGCTTTTCTCTTAGGACGTTTGTGTTATCTTTTCTAGCATGAAGCCCCATCGCTCGCCTTAAGATAAGAGAGGAGGAGGAAAATAAACTGGAACCGAGTAGCTCCACTTCCATGGTGAATTAATATTCAACCTTGGCCCTCAGCACTTCTTTATGGTTGCCCTTGGTACGCTTTTAAAAGCCATCCCTCTTTAAAAAAAGAAAAGAAAGGAAAAGGCTGGGGATGCAGCTCAGTGCCAGAGCGGCCTGGGATTCCATCCTCAGTGCCAGAAAACAAAAACAAAAAAAGACAAAAGACAAAAATCATGGTTATCATGGGTGCTTTTCTGGACTAAAACCCAGAAAATTGCTTATGCAGTTTTTACAGGTGTCTGATATGATGTGAGTTTTTACTTTCTTTTAATGTCTGGAATTGTTGGAACTTACTCCAGAACCACCTCATCACCGGGAGACATAGCTCTGTTTAGCTCCTGATGTTGGAGAGCGGAATGCGCCACCCTCTGTGTAGAAGAAAGAGCCTTCCTGCAACTTGCTCAGGCCGCGGTGAGTGGGCCTCCATTCTTTAACAGAATCACATAAGCCCAGCGGCCACTCTGCTGCCCAACACAGTCGTGGAGGGCACTCTGTCAGGAAGGCCTGAAACTGTCTAAGAAGGAGACCCTTCCTTTCTCTTGTTTTTGGCATTTTTCTTCTTAAAATCCCGACATTCAGGATTTGCTGCCCTTAACCGCCTTGTCCTCCTCTTCACCTCAGCCCCTCTGTCCTGCCTCAGCGCCTCATGTTCTTTGGTAGGAGTTTCTCCTGTTCTCGGTCGGCACTGCCCCGGGTGATAGCCATCAGCTGCATGTGGCCATTTAAATTTAAACAATTAATATAGAATAGAATGAAAAATCCAGGTCCTCAGGCACTCTAGTGGCCTTTCAAGTGCTCAGTGGCCCCGTGGTTAGGGGCTCCCATGGGGACCTGGCGGATACTGAGCATTTGCATTGGTGTGGCGAGTTCTGTGGGATGGCACTGGTCTAGGTGGTCCCCAAGTCCCGGGAGCTCCTCTCCAGGAGGAAGGATGGACTCATTTGGCACAGAGTTGGCCCTTTCCGACTGTCCTGGCAGGCCGTTGTCTTTTGTGCCTCTGACACTTGTCCCTTTGGCTTCATTGCTGAGGGTTCCCGAGGCGGTCACTTTTAAGACAGTGCACGTGTTTGGTCTAGGCCCTCCTGGGACGGGTTCCTTTGTTACCTCAAGGAAGCACAGTCTGCAGACCAGTGTGAGCTCATGCTCCTCAGATCCTACTGGGGGGCGCGAGCTGACGGTTCCTCTCTGAATGTTGACACTCGCAGCATGCTGCTTGAAGAAATTAATGAGGAGAGATCTCAGCCCAGGAAAAGCTCTCACAATATCAAAAAAGAGTGCGATGGAGTTAGAGAGGGAGAGTCCACACACCTATGAATTTCTCTGGCTGCCTTTTTATTTCCCGACTTCCATGTCAGAGAAAGACTCAGAGGTGGGAGGAATGCAGTTCCCAAAAGGAGGAGGGGGAAGGAAGGAAGAAGATGAGAAAGAAGGTGGAAAAGGGATCTTATCAGAGGGACTCCAGCATTTCCAACCCAGGAAGGACTGTGGAGTCCGTTTGGGACCATTTCTTTCTTTTTTTTTTTTTTTAATTTATTTTTTTAGTTCTCGGCGGACACAACATCTCTGTTTGTATGTGGTGCTGAGGATGGAACCCGGGCTGCACGCATGCCAGGCGAGCATGCTACTGCTTGAGCCACATCCCCAGCCCACATACGACCATTTCATCTGGCATTTAATGCAAATCTGCTGGGGTGGGGGGAGAATGAAGAAACTGAAGTTGCATTTAGGTTAAGCGGGTTGTCTCAGGTTACAGAATCAAGGCCAGGACTAGAAGCCACCCACCTATCCAGGAGTCCCTGCGGGTGCTTCCCTGGCTTCCAGGGTGGCTGAGGAGGAGGGAGAAGGAAGAGGGGGCCAGGGAGGGAGGAGGAGAGTAAAACTGTCTGTCAGCTGCCTCCCCTGTGGCTTTCTTTCCTTTGAGCAGAAGAATGATGGCAGGGCTTCAGGACTCAGTGGGCACCGCAGGGTCTTCCCCATCTCCACCCAAGCTCCCCTGGGCAGGAGAGGGAGCGGCTACCCGCGGCCAAGCCACCTGCGCTAACTCGCCCCAACAGGCTGCATTCCCCTCAGTGACCATGTGGCCCTCGTGAGCTTGGTCCACATCCAAACTGCTTTCTGAAACATCTTGACATTCCTAAAATTTCTGCCACCCTGTATATAAAAACATGTCGACTCAGACTTTGACAAGGATCTTAAACAGAACTCTCAAGCGGCTGTGGCCCCCCGCCGGGTCCTAGACAGCCAACAACCTGAGCAGGACTTTTGAAAACATTTCACATTCCCTTTTCTTCTAGAAAGCTCTCCAGGTCAAGCACTCTGGCATTGGAGTGTGCAGCTGGAGGTCACCCAGGTCCGATGTCACATGCCAGCGGCTGCTGCGTTCCAGCGGGGAGGGTGCTCATCCCCCTGGGTGCGGTTTAGAGAGCTACAGTAACACATGAGGAGGAGGTCTTTGTGACGGGGACCACGGTGCCCGGGGGACACCTCGTGACCCATGTGTGCCGATCACCTGTGGCTCTGAGTGACTCCTCTGGATCTGAATCCTAACGCCCTCACTTTCTAGCTGTGTGATCTCCAGGCCAGTTACTAGATTTCTTTATATCTTAGTTTTCTTATCTGCAACATGGGGACACGAACGGGGACCACCCTTAAAGACGCGAGGACAAATTGAGATGATGCGCGTACAGTGCCGAACACGGACCCGGCACCTGATCACCATTCGCTCTCCTTATTATTTCCTAATGTAGTGTGACTTCTTTACGTATGCCTCCATGTCCTCGGGGGCACCTCGCAAGCTGGCTTAAAGTCCTGGATCAGCACGTCCGCCTAGGGCAGTCTTGGCACCATGTTTGCGATAAGTGTCCTCCCTCCAGCACAGCCTCGGCCGGGCCCAGCGAGGCGAGCATCGGGTTTTATGGGTCTGACGAAGATGTTTGAAATATTGTAGGAGACTGTCAAAGAATACTTACACCCACTCGGAAAGAGGGCCGTTCTTAATTTTCATCTTTCCTGCAAGTCAGAAAGATATATACTCTCCAAATCATGGCAGTTTCCTCGTCCTGAAGTTATGGCAGCTTGGTGATACAATAAACAGCACCCTGTCAGAAGGCCCGCATAAAACATGGCCTGACATTTCTTTAAAAGTAAAAAGAAACACGGCTGCGGCAGATGACCTTTCCTCCGAGGGCACAGCTGTTTTGTGTGGTTGGAGGGACCCGTGGTTTCCTACTTAGGGGCTGCGATATACGACTGGCTTTTCACAAAGTGTTTCCATGAGAAATTACAGTAGGTTCCAAAGGGGAGCGCCGGTTCCTCTGTGTGCACACGCACAGGGCGGGCAGAATCGGTGGCCTCTTGATGTTTTCCAAATGACACCATGGTGGATACTCAGGGCTGGAACATTCTCGGTTGTGTGAAGAGTGAGCGGTCTCCCACTTGCTGGGGGAGCTTAATTATGCACCTCCTGTTAGATGGGTGGGTGAGCGCCCTGGAGGACCCCCGTGCGTACGAGGGGCCGCTCCCCCTGCAGTGCTTCTGTGCATCAGGGCTGGGAGTGTGCATCTGGGGAAAATGTGACAGAGTCACTTTGTTAGAGACAGTGGGTGGTTTTCACTTTATCTAAAGCTGTTTACTTCCCTTCTCGGTGCGATTTGTGCAACACGTTAAAGTGGTTGTGAAAATGTATTCCGCCTGAAGAAGAGAATCTCTCATTAGGTAGAGATATTTGCTTCTTTTGAATATTGGCTGCAAATATTCCAATGTTGACCATCTGAATATTTTTGATATTTGCTGAGTATTTGCTGGCTCTCCAAATCATCTTTAACATGTATTTGTGTGCTTCATAATGAAATTAAAAAGGACTGTGACGTCTCTGTTTGATTTTTTGATGGAGTTCCCCTGAACATCAAGAGTAACGGAAAACATTCCCATGAAGGCCCTGCACCCCTCCCTGCAACCGCTGTCCTCTAAATTAGAATAATAAGCCCTTTGAGAGGGGGGTTTGGCAGCTTCTCCACAGGATGGGGTGGAGTGTGGCCAATTACCGAGGGGCGGCCGTAGTGCCCGTGTAGAAGCGTGCTCTTGTTGCCCAGGTCCAAGCCCTGCCGCTGACCCGCCAACAACTGGGCATGGAGTGCGCGTCCCAGCATGACGGGGTTTGCTCTAATTTATCTCTGGTCTCTCACCTCGTCCCCTGTGCGACCAAAGCTGGGCATATGCAGAATGGCTGGCTTGGTTGAGAAGTACGAGCTGTGGCCTGAAACAGTTGACTTATTGGTAATTAGACCACACTGGTATTGAACCCCTGACCTCAGCCTCATTAGAGCTGCATTCGGGCCAACTGAGTTGACCAGAAACAGATTCAGAACAGTGAGTGATAGAGAGGTCTTGGCGTAGGGTCAAAGGCCTATTTACACTTCGCCATGGTGTAAGTGGATTCTTACTCTCCCATGTTAAAGGAGCAGCAGCAGATGACGTGGCCTAATGGTCAGGGCACCCCCCTGCTTGCTGCCCATACACGGCTCACACAGCCCGACTGTGCTGGGCAGCTCCCACCGACCTTGCCCAGGATCTCCCTGTAGCACAAGGGTTAATCAAAGGAGAGGCAAGGTTCTCCCAGGACTTCCCCTCCCCCCAGTGGCTAATGGCTAATAGTAACAAAAACACCAGGATTAAAGTCCATTACTTGAGAAAGAGTTCCTTTGAAATGACACTCTTTGATTTAAAAACTTCCAAATCTGCAGCTGAAGCCCATGGTTAATCATTACTTTGACCCTTTGCTTTTAAGGAGATCTAAAAACCGGTGACAGGTTCTCATTCTATGTAGAAAGGAGATGGCTTTCCCAGGAGGACAGCGGGATAAACGGAGAGGCAGGAGGCAGAATGGAGGGTTCTGTGTGCCCATCCAGGAGGCTGACTCAAAACAGGGCCCAATTTCCCCGGAAAGTGACGCTAGCCCTGCAAGTCACTGGAAAGAGAAGACGTTCAACAAAGGGAGATTTCTGCTTCAGTCCACGCCCAAAGCCCAGATTGGAATGGAAAACTAAAACTGCATTTCTAAACGGTAATTTATTTTTAACAATCTAGGAAAACCTCTGTAGGTGTGCATGAAAGTACAAAAACCGAAGAAAAAGACGGAGTGATTTGAAGCCCTAAAAATTGATCATGAAAATTTAAGTATATATATCAAATACTAAATGACATTAAAAGGCAAACTGAGGGGGGGGGCAGTATTTTTGGTGCCAGTGGAAGAGTTAACCCCAAGATGTTAATAAATACATAGGGAAGGGTTCATCAGAGGCGTTTAGGATTCCACAAGAAAATGATGAACTTAATAGAAAAATATCAAGTTACATAAGAAGAAACATAAATGGCCTGTAAATACATGAAATATTATTTAAGGTCCCTGTTAAATGTTAAATATTGCACATTTTAAACAACTGAAAGTTAATCTTTCTTCCAAAAAAATTGGCAAAGATGAAAATGAAATACTGGCAGCGTTACAGGGAAATTAGCATTTTTTGTTCTGCTTGTGGTTGTGTGAGTTGCCGTGACTTTTTTAAGAGGGTTATTTGTCAATGCAGAAGAAAAGTCTTATAAATTTTACCCAGAAACTCTACTTTGTAGGCATGAATCTGAAAAAAACTAATCATGGATATGTGCAAGGATTTTGCTGTTAGAATGTTTACCAAAGCATTTTTATAATTAAATCCCTTACCACAGAGAATGGGTTACCATGTCAGGCTGTTTGGTATTTGATGGAACTTCATGTAACCATAACACGTACGAGACATACTTCATAGTTTGGAAAAGCTTTCCCTATTATCTTATAAAGAGAAAAAAGGAGCTTTTTAATTATGATGTTATCAATTACATATGTGTAGAATAAGCTGGTAGGAAAAATATATATTGTAGATATTAAAATTTTCAAAAGGTCTTCTCTAGGTGAAGGAATTAAAGACATTTTAAAAACATCTTCGGCTCAGAGTTTTTTTTTTTTTTTTTTTAAACAATGAATTATATTATTTGGAAAACAAAAGCTAAAGCAGTGTTTTTTTGTTTGTTTGTTTCCAATATCATAGCTGTGAGAGTTTAATCATAGAGATGAAATGAAATAAGGTATAAAACAGTTCCTAACAGAGCACTAGAAAACCAAAGGGCCTTGGTACAAAAGATTTGAACTTGAATCTAAGACTGACTCCGGAGTTCAAGGACTTGTGGCATTCTCTAGCAAAGGGTGACTTCCCTAGTAGGCGTACTCACGGGCAAATGCCGGTGGTCAGGTGGTTCCTGGAGGTGGGTGTTTGGAGTTAGTGGGAGACTTTTCCTGACGTCTGTGTTGTTGCAGTGCCACCGCTGCAGGACACCATGACAGTTCCCTTTTTGTGGCAATAAGGGGTAGAAGATTAGCGGATGAAGAAGGAGTAAGGGAGTGGGCACCATGCTGCCACTGTTGGGCTTTGTCTCTGTGCATTGCAAAATCCCCTCCTGAGATGCCACGTTGGGGAATTTGTGAGGGGGTTGGATATCTGGTGAAGCAGGTAGGGTGGACAAATCCCGCAAAACATGGCTTAATACTGTTAACGTAACTTCCCTTTCAACCTCGGGTTAAGTGTCTGGGGAAAATGTGTGACATACACGAATGTTACTTTCTATGATTGATTCAGCTGGCGACGGCTTGGTCCTAATGAAACAAAGGCCAAGGCAATTGGCTCTGTCCACATGGGAGCTGTTAGTGTCTCATGGCTCCCAATCTGAGGTGACACCCTTCACCCCTGCACATGGTGGGGATTGGGTGAGAGTGTGGCTCCAATTTAGTGCTTTTCCAACACCCATGCCTTCCCCTCTAACACAATGCCACTGCTCTGAGTACACTGCTAGCCAGACTAGTTACATGACAGTCCAATCAATGACATTGTCTCCAGAGCCACACTGTACTCCAAAAGCAAAGGCCACTCCACAGGTTTCCAGTCATTTCAATTGATACAGGTGGTTGTATGGATAGATTTTCCCAAATACAGCTTGAAATAAACCAGGACCAGGTCACCTGGGTTCCTGAGAGTTTGACGAGGATCTTCCACAAGATGAGCCTCAGCCCCTTTTTCCACCTCCTGAGTAGTTGGTGATTATGGCCATGTGCATTTTGAAAGAAATCTAGTTTGGAACCTTTCCTTGGATCCCTGGAATCCCCACCTGGAGGATCCATCGTTTCTGAGCCTTTCGTTCTGAGCTCCATCCTATGAACCACTTAGAATTACTCCCATGCCCTTTCCTTCTCTGGGTGGTTGTGAGTCGTGGATGTTCACCTCAAGCCAGCCTTGTGCACGGGCTTGCATGCCTGGGAGAGGTATCAAGGTTGCTGACAGAATCTAGTGAAACCCGGAAGGGATCAGAGTCTCAGAAATCCCGTAGAAGTCCCCTGGGACACAGCCCCCCCAGTTGTCCCCACTCTCTTTCCTTCTTCTGTCTTCATCTTGGCTTTATTCTTCAGAAAGACTCCCCTGCCGAGTACCAGCATCCCCAAATGCACTTGGCAAACACCACAGGATGCACCTTCTCCAGAATCTTTATAGTAATGCAAGAAAAGGACTCTCCTCTGTCTAACTCTTGGAACAAATGCTGTTCACTGAGGGATTAAAGTACTAAGATTGACCTGCCCAAGGGTGGCCATGTGTCTACCCTGGTAGCTTGGGTGTGCATGCTGGGGAGGGGGGAGCAGGGAAATTGTACAAACAAACAACAAAAGTGTAGAGGCAAAGAATAATAGTTACTGTAGCTCTCCTTGACCCTCCAGTTCTGAGACAAAGGAACCCCAGACTCTTCCAAAGGAGTTTAGAGGAGAAAAGAAGTCTCTTCCCAACAAATTAAATTTGGGATTTAATTTTTACATTGTCACAAGAAGTATCATCTAGGAACCTCTTCAATATGAGGAAGCTGACAGAGTGAATTGTTCAAGATGCCCACTTGGTGGGTAATTGGACCAAAAGCCAAGCCTCCTAATCCCACATGGATGATTTTTCTCTTTTTGGCCTGGCTTTTACAGATTTGCTATCAAAGTCATTACTGACATTAATAGTTGGACTTGCAAGCAGTGGATGAGATGTTTTAAGGATGGTCTTCAAACCCGTTGCTGCGCTAACCTTCTTCCCCTGCTCGGCCTGCGGGTACATCTGCCTTTAGGGACGACAGTGAGGCTGGTCAGCTACGGACCTGGGACTCACAGAGCAAATCCTCCTTGTTTTGACCATGCAGGCTTTCTGGGGCCTGTGCCCCGGCATCTGGTCAGAGGAAAGGAAGGGAGAGATCCAAGCTCTAGCCCAGTCTGGGGCTCTGCTTCCACTTCAGATGCAGAGAGCAACAAGAGACTATCGCTTCCATCCTGACAATGAGCAAAACCGGGCAATCTTCAGAACCATGACTTTTTTAGGGGCATCCATTGAGGATCAGAGGTCATGAGGCTACTGAGCTGAATTCTGGGGTGGGAGGGGTAGAGAACCTTCCAGGGACCTATAGGATGCACCAACTGTTGGGCTTTGGCAGAGCATGGGAAGAACAGGTGGAAACCATGAGCGACTACCATCTTGGCAGATTCTCACAGACCAAGTGCAGGCTAAGGTTCCTTGTTAGTTGTCTGACTCTTTACACTGTGCTGGGACTGAGCAGGGTAGGGGCTTTTAAAAAGTGGTCAGTCTGGTTTTGATCCTGTTCCTTCTAGAGTACTAGGAGGTGGGTGCCTTGATTATCTAGTGCTGTGTAAAAAAAAGCACCCCAAAGCCCGGCAGCCTAAAACAAACACGTGCTGTTCTCTGGTTTCTGTGAGTTGGGCCTCCTCACACGGCTTAGCAGGGGCCTCTGGCTCAAGCCGCACATGTAGCCATCAAGGCACAGTCTGTGGCTGAAGCCCCCTCCATGCCCACCACACACAGGGCTGCCAGCCACAGAGAGCAACAAGAGTCAGAATGCAGAGTCAGAATCAATCAGGTCTGAAATTACCCACTCTGCTGCCCCACGGTCTTCTCCTCCTGGTAGCTTATGGAGATGCTAGGCCCTTATCATGGATGGCGTCTTTTTCGGTGTACAGTTTGATGATTTTTAGTGTTTTTATAGGGCCCTCTCCAGAGGGCAGCTTGCAGTGTGGCAGCTGGCATGGAGCGATCCAGAAAGCCCCCGCTGTTACCTAGTCTCAGGGTGGCATCCCATACGTGGCTGTGTTCTGGCCATTAGAAGCGGGTCTCTAGGTGCCTAGTGGGTCTCTAGGTGCCACCAGCACACCCACGGGAAGGGTTACACAGGGCACACACTTGGGGGCAGGGTCTCTGGGGCCTTAGGGACTGCCTGCCACTGTGGGGAAGGCCCCCTGGGGACCCAGCCCTATCACCCCTCAGGGCCGTGGGGGAACGGGGGGGGGGGGGGAGGAGTGCTTCTGTGCAAGGATCGGAGCCTTGACGGAGCAGCCTGAGCCGGCCACCATCAAGGATGTGAGACGTAGTGTTAGCACAGAAGGACCGCGCAGTAAGAGTGACCAAAGGGACGGAAACAGACGTCTGTTGCACATGGTGTGCGCGTCATTGAATTCCCCAAACACACCTGCGTTAAACGTCTCAGCCCCAGCTTACAGGTGAAAAAATCAAGGCCCAGAATGGTTGAGTATCCTTCTTAAGATCATATAGGTATCGTGATGGTGGCACAGCTCTATGAAAACACTAAAGATCATCAAGTTGTACACCTATAAAGACGTTATCCATGATAAGGGCATAGCATCTCCATAAGCTACCAGGAGGAGAAGACCGTGGGGCAGCAGAGTGGGTAATTGCAGACCTGATTGATCCTGACTCTGCAACCGTCTGCTCAGACTGCCATGAGAAAACTCACTGAGGAGACGGCGTCTGAGGTCAAGGGGTCGGCAGGCTGGTTTCTGTGAGGCCTCTACCCTTGGCTGATGATGGAGGCCTTCTCCACCTTGGCCTCACACCGTCTTCCCTCGGTGTGTGTCTGTGTCCTAATCTCTTCTTATAAGGACTCCTGTCCTACCGGATCCAGGCCCACCCTACTGGTTTCATTTGAACTTTGCCACCTCTTAAAGACTGGCTCTTCCACTGTGGTCACAGTCTGAGGTACTAGGGGTTAGAACTTTCAGTCCACAGCAGACTTCAAAGCCGAGGCTCTTTTATGTACTCTATTTTAGACAATTAGAAGTCTGTTGTGCTTTCCATGAGACCTACTGATAAACATCAACATATAAAAAAAGGACTCTTAGCCTGGCTGTATTAGTGGAGTATGTGCTTTTATTCTGGTAGAACCATACTGGGAAAAGTTCTTATTCTCACAGAAAAGTATTTGCAAATGGTAACAGTTTAAAATAAATAGCTTGTCTTGCACTCTCTGGATACTCTTCAAATACATTGATGCAGAGTCCAAGAGAGAAAGAGTTGGATTAAAAAAAAAAAAAACAACTTAGGTTGAATTACTACCAATATTTAACATCTGTTAGCATTCTTTATCACTAAGAGATAAGCGGAGTAAAGAGCATCCAAAAGTGTACGATAAATGGCGGTGCGATTTGTATTGTGATGTTATCATGGGTCTCGTCATCTCTCTTCTGGGCGCCACACAACTGACACGCGCAGGGACAGAGGATGTCTCCTTGGCCTGTGGGTGGCTACCTCTTCTTCCCTGGCCTTCCGTCTGTGTCACAGAGAACCATCAGCTCACGCTGAAACACTGTCCACCTACAATGTTACAGGAAGAGTCTTGCAATGGCCCAGGTTTGCCAAAACAAGTGCAAAAACAAATAATCAAAAAACAGAGGTTAACTTTTTGGTGTCCTAGTGAGCAAAATTTTGACATGTATGACCTTTGATAGTGTATCTAACTTTTTCTTAAAGGCCAAATTAATTTTTAAAGATACCTAATGCTTGCGGAGCCCCCCTACAACCTCAACTCCAGGTGGTACAGGCTGAAACTACCTGCAGTGTGTCTGGGGTGCCCCAAGCCCTCCGCGCCTTGGACTACTGGCCAGAGCAGCCGACTGGTGGATAGCCAGGCAGACCCAGGTCCCTTGGCTTGTACCAGCTGTGGGAACCAGAACATGGGAGACCCTCTGAAGGAGTGGCCAGGGTGTGCTTGGCGGGAAAGTGCAGGACAATTAGAACTGAACAGTTACCTGGGCTAACTAACCCACAGACTGAGAGGGTGATGGAGAACCCCTCTTATCTGCCCTTCAGATCAAGCATAAGCCTCAGCATTCCCAGGAAGAATGAGTGTCACTTAAAACTGCTGTTTTGTCTGCTTCCTCCCTCAATTAGAGAAGCTTTGTGGCACTGAGACCAAATGAGTCAATAAAGAGGGCTTATTTACCATTTGGCACTCACAGGAGCCGGCTCTGCCCACTCTCTCCCTGGTTCTCATTTATTCCCTCTCCATAGCCTTCTTCCCCATCTTTTAAACCAATTAAGGGGACTGTAGATTTGGCCCGAGTGTCACAAAAGCTGTTCTTTTGGAGTATTGAGTTTTTTAGTCAACAAGGAGAGGCCCGCCAAGATCCCTTTATCTCAAAGACAAACAAAGGCAGCTAATGAGGGAGGCTGGGAGGACCCGGGGAAGGAGAGGGGACATTTCTGGAAGCTTTAGCAATTCTTTGGAGGAGATAACGTGATTTTATGCAGACTGGATTTTATGCCCTGGATCTTTTCAGCCAAGAAGCTCACTACCATGCAGCCATAGGTCCACTGGATGGCGACAGAGAGCCACCGATTCCCGCGTCCTTGCCCTCCTTGTGGCTGAAGTTGAAAATCCCCTGCTCATTCAGAGAAACAATACCAAGAGTTCTGCCCAAGAGGTGTCTATTCCTGGCTGTTTAGAACTCCCCTTCTCACCCTTTTACCCTTATCCCGTGTCTTCGCTTCCAACTGTGGCCACATTTGTAGCTTTCAATGATGAGGAACATAAGTTTGCATACATACAACTGGTATCTATGGGTTCCCCATCCTCAGGGTCAACAACTGTGGGTGGAAAATCTTTGAAAAATAACTGTCTTTGTACTGAATACGTCATTATTCCCTAAATAATATGGTTATAGTATTTATATAGCACTAACAGTGTATTAAGAATTATAAATACGCTAGATAGAATTTAACATATTTGGGAAGATGTACTCAGGTTATATGCAAATACCGTGGCATTTTATGTAAAGGACATGAGCATCCGCACCGATTTGGGTGTCAAGGGATCCTGACACCAGTCTCCCTGGGATAGCAAGGGACCACTGCTGTCTCTCTTGTTTTAATCTCCCGTGGAAACTGGCACACAACATTTTGCCTTCTTTATTTTAGGCAAGGAATGTGTTGCTCTTTGAAAAAGATCTTTTTAAATTGAGAAGAACTAAGTAGCCACCCTTGCTGGGTATGAAATCGTTTGTCCAAAGGCCTCCGTCAGACTCTGGGACTTAACCGTTGGTGTTGTTCTAAAGATAGATTCCCGAGGAGTAGTTGGAGCACGATGGAGAACAGGGATGTCTTTCAGCCACATGGCAAATTTGAAAGAGCCAGACGTCTTTTTGACTTTGCATTCAGCCTGGGCAGTGTAGGTGCTGCCAGCTTGCCTGACGTTGGAAAGGCGAAAGGGGGAAAGGGAATTAAAGAAGGAAGAGAGGAGAGGAGAGGGAGAGAGGAGCGGAGGGATGATGGGCCGTCCTCATGATGCGAGTTGCCCTCCAATGCTTGAAAGACAACCCTAGTTGGAACCTCTGCCTCATGTCCCCGCCATCTATGCAGGTTGTGTGTAGGACACAGCAAGAGCCAGATTCGGACCACGGGAAGTCAAGAGGGCCACGGGCTGCTGGGTGGGGTCCCCTGGCTGGCTGGCTGGGGTCCCCTGGCTGTTGGATGTGCAGCCTGAGAAGCCCCTGCCTGGGGCTTGGCATGGGAAAGCAGGACACTCACACCAGGGTCTGCTCCACAGAGAACTTGAGCAGGATTTCACCAGGTCCCCTGGGATCCTGACACCAGGCCACCCTGTGTCACCTGCTGATCCACTGCCACCTGGAGCTGCGTGGGAGGGAGGGGCGTGGGGCCAGCTGCAAAGGACAGCATGGCGGGGAGGCATCCTAGGGAGCCAGAGCGGAGCAGAGTGGCTGGCCTGGGCTTGAGCTGTGAAGGCGGTGGCAGGGACATTCACGTGTCAGTGTCCCCATCAGCTGGGCAGGGCCAGAAGTCAAAGTCAAGGAAGGGGACGTCGTTGGAGTAGAAGTGAATGTAACCTCACTGAATCAAATAATGTCACTTGGTGTTTACCTAGCCTTCCATAAGTGGGGAAAAAGGCACACTCACACATGCTGGTGGGACTGCAAATTGGTGCAGCCAATATGGGAAGCAGTATGGAGATTCCTTGGAAAACTGGGAATGGAACCACCATCTGACCCAGCTATCCCACTCCTCGGTCTATACCAAAGGACTTAAAAACAGTACAGGGACACAGCCACATCCATGTTTATAGCGGCACAATTCACAATAGCTAAACTGTGGAACCAACCTAGATGCTCTTCAGTGGATGAATGGATAAAAAAAATGTGGCATCTATACACAATGGAATATTACTCACAATAAATGAGAATAAAATCATGGCATTTGCAGTAAATGGATGGCGTTGGAGAAGATAATGCTAAGTGAAGGTAGCCAATCCCAAAAAACCAAATGCCAAATGTTTTCTCTGATATAAGGAGGTTGATTCATAGTGGGGTAGGGAGGGGGATCATGGGAGGGACAGATAAACTCTAGATAGGGCAGAGGGGTGGGAGGGGAAGGGAGGGGACACAGGGTTAGAAGTGATGATGGAATGTGATGGACATTATTATCCAAAGTGCATGTATGGAGACACGAATTGGGGACACTGCCACTTTGTATACAACCAGATATATGAAAAATGGTTCTCTATATGTGTGATAAAAATTGTAATGCATTCCGCTGTCATATATAAAAAAAAATTTAAAAAAAAAGAAGAGAGGAGGGAGGGAAGGGAGGGGCACAGGGGTGGGAATGATGGTGGAATGAGATGGACATCATTATCCTAAGTACGTGTATGAAGACATGAATGGTGTGAAAATACTTTGTGTACAATCAGTGACTTGAAAAATTGTGCTCTATATGTGTAATGAAATGAATTGTATTCTGCCATCATGTATAACAAATCAGAATAAATAATTTAATAATAATCAAAAAATAAAAATAATAATAATAATAAAAAAGAAGCAAAAGAGGGACATTCTTGGCTTAGAGCATGCTGAAGAGACAGGAGTGGACACACCTCTGGAGAGACGACAGAATTCACTGCTGCTTTTGGATGAAATAGGAAATCGTGTGTTTAAAAGCCACGTACCGATTTATTTGGCTGAAGCAGTTCAGATTTGCTGACTGGGTTGTGGTGGAGTCACTGATTTAAACTGTGTTTCCTGGGCCATTTGAGGTTTCTGACTTGACCATCCAATGATTTTTGTTTGCTTCAACACTCAGCAAAAATAATACTCTATATTTGTAGAAGACTTAACAAGTTCTAGAGCACAGCACAGCTGTTTGATTTACACAGCAATTATGCTGAAGGGAGGGTACTATTAGCATTCTTGCTTCACCAAGTGCAGATGTTTTGGCCCAGAAAGAGCAGGGTGACACTTCAAAGTCACCTGTAAGGTGTTCAAAGAGTGGGCAGAAGTCAGGTTTCTCGTCCCCAGTCTCACGTTCATTTTACTTTTGAGCTTGATGGTTGTTTTTAATTTATTTACTTTACAGGATATCTTCTTCATGCTTATAAGCTGATTTATTAAGTGTTTCTTACTTTGATTTTATTTTTTTAGCTTCATAGTGATTCTTGACTCCCCTTATCAGGTGACCCAAGGGTGACATGAGAAGACGTGTCATAGTGTCCCCTTACCGTCCTTGGCTGCAGGTGTGGCAGGGTACAGTCAGGGAATGGGGAGACCTTAGGGCAGGAGGGGAGATGGAGCACTGTGGCCCAGTCTGCCTTCCCAGAGCTGCCGAGAGCCCCTTGACACTGTCTTGGCCAGTACTCACCCCCTTCCTTCTAGGACACTGGTTTCATGTGTGTGTGAGAGGCAGATTATTTATCTTAAAGTGACTCCATCATAAGCTGAAATCATCCTTCTTGAGCAGTGGAGTGTGATTTCTCAAAGCCCAGGACGTTCTGCCTGGTGCTTCGGAGGAGTCCGTTTTGAAGACAAGCACGTACCCAGCGTTTCGACCCTGAGGGATGCGATGGGTCCCTTTTGATAATTCTCAGCCTGATGAGTCTGGGAAGTCGCCTGAGCCATGGAATGGCGTCGGTAGGGGTGGAGGGGTTCTTAAGCTCTCCTCCAAGTCAGCCACTTTTTGGTGGCTTTCCTTGTTCTCAATCACCCAGATTGATTCGCAGCGGGACTGAGAACCGGCCCCCGCGGAACCTCCAGCAGCAAGACTTCATTAGACTCTCCCTCGTTTAATCTTCTCATGCAAAATATTCTCACACTGGGTCCCCTGGCAAACGCCCCGAACAAGTTTCATTTCAATCATATTGCTTTGTATTTCTGTGACCTCTATATCTAAGGAGCTTAAAAACACTTATGGCCCATGCTTCATTACTCAGTTTAACCAAAAGGAAAGCCGGCCCACTTCATATTAACAGATTCAAGCTCTCCCTTTGGGGACATTTAATAATCACAGCACTCTGACAGTAGGGCACTGTTCTCTTCCTAGGAGCTCAGAGCCATTTAGACAATGAGACGAAGAACAGATAAAACAAGCGCTCCACCTAAGGTAGCCCCCTACCATGGGAGCAGCGTGGACATCAGAGGCAGAACTTGAGAGTTCCGTGCACACTGACTGCAAGTCTGAAGAGGGGGAGTTAACGGGAGGAAGGGAAAGTGACTTCCTTTATTGTTCCTTGTCACAAATCTGAGGTCTGTCTCCTTTCCTCCCCCGCCACCCCCGCCCCCGCCCCTCTCTCTCTCTTCCTTTCCGTGGAAAGGCAGAGTCTCCCACCCCTGCCTCTGTTTCCAGAGGTGAGGCCGTGTTCTTTATCTTTACTTTCTGGCTGGCTCTCCAAGACGTTGACAGACACAGAGCAGGACGCCATCTCTGGTCAAGTCCCAATTAACCCAGGGCTCAGGGGTGATGATGTGGGGGATGCTGCTGTGGAGTGGGCCCTTCCCATCTCAATGCTCACTAGGTCTGCAGAGCCTGGTGGGCCCTCCCTTGGGGGAGTCTGGCTCTCTGAGAACCGTCTCTGAGTTCTCAGGCCTGCAGAGGTAGAAAGGTTCACCCACCCATGTCCTAGTGTCCAGATGTTAGCCCTGGATTGTGTTTTCACCAGACCCTGGAGGACCCCTCTGTGCGTTGACATTCGCCTGTCCCTCAGCTCCACTTCTTTTGTCCCTTAAACCTGTTCTTCCAGAATCCTGGCCTGGTGACTCCTCAGTCACAAGGGTGCACCCTGCTCCTTGGAGAGCCACAGTCCCTGCACACTGCCAGTCCACATTTTCTGTCCTTGGAATCTCTCTTGACACTCCTCCTAGGAAAACTCAGGGTGCAGTTTGGGAGAGGCAGAACTTCCGACTGCCCTTTCTTTCTCCATGTCTTTTTAAACTGCCCTCCAAGACCTGATCTCACACCCCGGCCCCCTGTAGCTGCGCATCTCCTGTAGTTGTTCAGGTTGGGGGACATAGTAAGTTCTCAGTGTCTAACACTCTAATGCTCCCAAGAGAAACCTGTTTTTCCTAGTTCCATTAAAAAACGTGAACTGGTGCCTCAAACGGAGACCAGCACAGACCTCCTCAGGGCGGCACAGAATAACTGGCTACTCTCAGAATCTCGTTTTTCTTGCTCCACAGAATCTGATTGAAGCTGAAGGGAAATAGAAGCTGAAGGATCTGCCATCTAGAGACTCCAGGCTTCTCTGAGCAAATATTCCATAGTGGGGGACCTCTGGCTTCTTGGCATAGATACGGCAACTTGAACTTGGCCCCCATCAGGGTGCATATGCTGTTCCAAGTCAGGATCGCACACAGCAACCGACCATACTGTGCACGGGGAAAATATTTATGGGACAATAAATGTGAGCGAAGCATGTTTGTGTTCTGTGCCTCACTGGCGATGGAACATGCAGATCGACTGATTTCCTCCATCCCCCTGGGAGGAGCTGTGGTCCATGCCCTCTGGGACCTGCCTTAGAGGGCTGGCCCTTCAAGCCCAGGACAAGAGATGGGGCTGGGGCAAGGGGAAGCCCTCAACTGATTTAGGACTCAGGCTTTGGGAAGAGCGCAGGGCTGGGCGGTGCTGCTGTGTGTGACCCAGCTGGACCATGACTTCAAATTCCCCCTGTCTAAGTGGAGTATCTTTGCTACTTGGGATAGGGATTATCCTGTGAAACAAGCTTTCCGTAGACCTCTGCAAGCACAAAGAAGAAAGTGAACATGATAGGACCAATGCTGTCGGCAAATAGAAGCAGGGGAAATCGCCCTGGGACAATAAACTTCTCTGTTTGGGACGTCAATCTCACTGGGAATTCTCAGACAAATCATTCAGAAAATACACTCAACCACGCCACAGTATTAGATACCATGTGATCATTCCAACATGACTGCAACGAACTGAATAGTTATTGCTCCTTTATTTTTAAATAGCCCATAGGCAGAACAATAAAAAAAAAAATCTCAAGAAACAAATTCCAAAGGTTAGATTTTAGAAATCCCGCTGTTAGTAACTGTCACACAAGTGTCTTAGCAGAGGGGCAGATAACTGTAGTCAAAGAAATATTAGTATCCAAGGATAATTTGCGCACTTGTCAGTATAAATTTTTAAATGAAACAGAAAGCCGGGGCTGCGTTTCTTTTCGTTAAAGCAGCCTCCTGTGCTTCCCCGGCCTGCTCGCTATTGTTATGTGGCGGGTAGATTTCACATTCCTTCTGCATTATTGTAACAGACAAGTCTAAGACACTGTCTAATGTTAATTCTACACACTGCTGCCAATTATAATCAGAGCTAGTCAAAATAAACAAATTAAACAAATAAACATGTCAAAACATCTCTGATTTAGGGAAAATAAGCCAAGTCTGAACTCTTGCAGTGTTTCGGCATAAATGATGGGCTGTGGGTTGTAAAACGCTCCATAACATTTTTTCACCTTTGCTAGGGGGAAGGTGGGTCAGTTTAGAATTACGGCCCAGCTCAACTTTGAGAAAGGGGTCTGCGACGGAGACCAAATCAAACCCAAATGTTGCTGGCTTCACCTCGGGCAGTAATGATCTGCCGCATGCTCTAAATGCCTTACAAAGAAAGAAGGAAAGAAAGAAAAAAGCAGTTGATTCTTTGCTGACGTGATGCCAGAACCTCTAAATCACTGGAGAGGTTTGATGGCAACGCAGGTGAGCGCAGACCCCAGGCGGATGCACATTTCCATCTGAAACAAACTGTCACCGTGACATTTCCCAATCAGCACGTTGAAAATACCCGGCAATTAAGTTAGAAAGCTCTGTTGGCTTCAAGAGGGAGTATGAGACATGACTGTGCTACTCCAGTAGAAAATCTTGGCTAGAGGTAAGCGCAAATGATGAGGGGTCTGGGGTCAAAGGTATGTGCGTGAGTGTGTGTGTGTGTGTGTGTGTGTGTGTGTGTGTGTGGTATGTTAACCTATAAAAATATGGAGAGAGGTTAGGGGAGAAGGCTGTCATTCTGGCAGGTGGTTCTTGTAAAAAGGTGATCTCTCGAAGTTCAAGAAATTTTAAAATTATCTACCTGGGCAGCAAGCCATGGAGCAAGGGACAGGTACCCGCTCCTGGGCATTCTTCTTTCAACCAGTACCAACCCAGTGCCAACTCTCTGCCAGGCACCAGGCAACCAGGAGGGGGGCCATGCTGTCAAGGACCTCCTTGTTCCCCATTGGGAAGTTGCAAGGTGGAGCTGGGGACAGGCCCGTTGGGGATGGGCAGTGCAGGGAGAGTGGCCCCCAGGAGTCTTGCGGTTCCAACTGCACCTCTCACCGAGGGAGTGGAATTCTGCTCCATGCCCCTCGGTTCCAACTGCACCTCTCACCGAGGGAGTGGAATTCTGCTCCATGCCCAGAGAGGGGCTTTGCAAAGGATGGAGAGGGTGGCATCCCTACCTCCAGAAGGCGGAGGACTGGGTTCCTCCTCGGTCTCCCCTGGCTGTTATTTTTAACGTGCGCTGCGCTTGGAAGGGACCGGGGTGGGGGTGGAACGCACTGTGCCTTTGAAAGGCTGTTTTCCGAGGACAGTATATAGAATCTCGGTTATTAACAACCTCTCACAAGACAGTTATTTTTGGAGTGGCCTCTTAGGAGGCAACCTCTTGGAAGTGAACTCATTTATTTTGCGTCTCACTGTCCTGCCATTTCCTGCAGAGAGAGGGGAAAAGCGAAACCACATGTTTTGAGGAGCGAATGGAGGAAATCCCTCCGAAGACAAATGACGACTCCTCTCCCCTGGCAATTAGTCAAACCTGGGCTGCAGGCCAGCCCAGGTGTTCCCGACTGTGTATAAATTTGCCAAAGAACAATGAAAATAGCAGCTGATTGTGCTGACAGATTCTTCTGGTAATTTCCTGTTGTTTGGCATCTTCAGGTTACTTTCCCACAATTATAGCTGCTGATGAAGATGGGGGGTGGGGGGGCCCTTCGAAGCAATTTTCTGACTCTCCCCTTGCCCCTTTCTGTCATCCTACCAACAAGCAGCCTCTTAGCCCCAACTTAAAAGAAACGAAACAATCAAAATCTGAAGCCGAGTTAGAAAAACATTTCAGAGAAGTGGACCTTTTTTTTTTCCTCTACACCCCCCTTGCCCAGATGTTTGAATTTAATCCCCTTGCAAAATACATATTTTAATGAGTCTGAATTTAAAAGAGGAAGAAAAAAAAATGATTTGCACCTGTGTCCTATAGAGTTTCTTGGCAACCGTGAGCTGGGTTTCGGGTTCCTTCTGATTTTCCAACTTACAAGTTGGAAGGGATCCTTGTGTTGTCCACTAGTATCTCATCTCAGGGAAGCTGGGTCAGTTGGTGCTGCCACTGAGAGAGACTGGACTCCGATTGTGCCCTGGCCAGAGCTTGGGCTCACTTGGATGTGGTCCCTTGTGGACGGGAGCGCCTTTGCTCAGTTACGGCTCCCCATTCCTTCTTTGGTTTAAGAAAATCGGAGCTACTATTACGCGTGGGTGGACGTCGTACTTGCACCCAGAGCATTTGGGGGTGAAGTGGAAATGAGGGGAATTGCACAATTTTCTCAAATCTCCACATGATCCAATCTGTCAGGAAGCTGTGCATACTTTCCCGGTTACAGCAACTATGTAAAAGTTGTTTTTTTTTTCTTTTTTTCTGGAGGGGGTGGGAAGCCGGAGCTGTTGCTGAGAAGCTGCCAAGGGACGGGTTTCTTTCTCTCGGCTTCTCCCTTCCCTGGCCCCTCAACCCCCAGAGGAGAGAGCCAATGCTCTCTGCAATGTGGGTTTGCAAAAGAGCTGCTGAGGATATATTAGACGGCAGCATAATGTATTGAACTTTTCTAAACAGGGTTCTGCGTCCCCTATTAATCAGGACTTCTAGTCAGGAGAATTGCAAAAGAAATAAAAAAATTCCAGGATAATCCACAGCCTTTGAGAGGAGGGCAAATCTCAGAACCTGTCACATCTAAAAAATGTTTTTGAGATTGGCCTTGACTAACTGGTCGGTCTCCTCAGTTCTGCACACATTTTTCGTAGAAGACTGTATTTCTTTCTGTGTTTAGGTGAGAAATGTGGAAAAAAAAAACCTCATCGAACATACGTGAAGTCTGAAAGCAACTGGAAGATATTTTTCTAGATCCCCTGGACCACTTAAGAATAACAACGAAACATCCAGGTGATGGTAGGATTGGAGAAAGTTTTAAATGACACAGGACATAGAAATGTGCTGGTTATTTGTAAGCTGTCAATCACCCTCCCACCCTCATACACATACTCCATTAGCATATGCTTGGGGGTGTTGATAAAAGAACTAATTACAGTTCTAGAAAAATGCCTTTAATTTATGTCATTTGTTATGCACTTCATCAAGAAAGCCATTCATTCATTCATTTTTAATTAATTAATTTATTCATTAATTTACTTACCATTTGTTGAACACCCTCCATGTGCTGAACTGTTCAAAGAAGTTTTTGTTTTTTTTTTTTTTAAATTTCTACTGTTGACCACAATCGTATCTGCTCTCTCCCTTTGCAAAGCCCTACCCACCTGAAGTCTAGTAGGACCTTCTCCCTGCCATCTTCCTTATTTTGTATTCTGGTTCTTATTAATCTTAATTTTCTCCAACGACCATAGCACACATTCATTCATTGAAACACAATGAAGGAACGCTTAAAACATGCGTTGTTCTGGGAAGAGAATGTTCAGCTAATGAGGACGGCCCCCTAGCCTGTTGGATCTTATAGTGGGGCACAGCCAGTTAAATAGACACTAATAGTACCTGTGCTAGATGCTGTGAGCAGGGACTAGGAGGCTGTGGGAACAGAGAAGGGAGGCTTGAAGCTGAGACTGGAAGGAGGAGCAGTAGTCCCCGGATGGGCTGTGTGTGTAGCTGGCCCAGGCAGGGGACTGCAGAACGGAGCGTGAGAGAGGGGAACCCTGAGAAAGGCCTGCTGTCCGTCCTGGGGGAGCTGGGAGTGATGTCCCACCCCCAAGGGCTCTGAGGACAGTGCACACTTCCAGGCACACATGGGAGACCCGGGAGGAAGGATACTGGCAAGAAACGAGACCCCCGAGGTGAGCAGAGGCCCCGTCCCGCATGGCCACTGACACTGTTGGTGGGCGGGCAGTGTGGACATGGGCTGGAGGTGGAGCTGTTGCAATGTTTGAGGCAAGGAAGTGGCGTAGTTGGGTTTGTGTTTGGAAAAAGAGAACTCTGCCCCCATGTGGACAGCAGATTGGGTGGGGCAGTGCAAGTGAAGGTGGTCGTGAATGGAAATCATCTCCTTTGGTCTCAGTGAGAGATGCTCCCCACCCCACCCTGCCCTGGGGATACCAAAACCCAGGATGCTCCAGCCCCTTACTTGACAGGTGTAGCATTTGCAGGTAACCTACATACCTCCTCCGACCACTTTAAGGCATCTCTAGATTATTTAGCATCCCTAACACCTGCAAATGCGTTGTAAGTAGTTATTGTGCTCCATTATTTAGGAAATCAGGACAGGAAAGAAAAGTTTGTACCTGTTCAGTGTAGACGGGACCCTGCGGATGCGGAGGGATGCCTGTCTTCTCTTCCGCTGGCCCATCACCAGAGGGCACTAGCCTTTTCTCTTTAGGTCACAAGCATCCTGAAACCAGGAGCCATTTTTACCTTCCTGTGCACAGGTGACACAGATCCATGCACAGTAAACACTGGCAGTAGTTGGATTTTATTTTCAGTGTTTAAAACCTGACAGCATTGCACTAGCCCTTTAGAGGGGCATGCCCGGAGGGAGTCTTTTCTGGGTGAGTCCCATAAAAGCAATAGCTGTACCTCAGTCTACCAAGACAAAGACCCATGCTTTGCCTTTCTGCCTTCTTACTTCTCAAGAGACAAAAGTTGTGATTTTATGTGCCACATGTAGGTCCCAACATGAAGTCAATGAACGCTTGCCAAGAGGCCAGGCAAATTCCAACGGAGGGAAAGTTGGGCTGGAAGAGCCTCGGTGTTGTTTGCAAGGCCACGGAGGTAGGGACTGGTGGTTAATTTCCCTGTACTTCCCCGGAAAAGTGGCTCCCCTCTACCACCCACCAGGCGCATTCCTCCATGTCCACTGGGGGATCTGACCCCGTTAGCACTTGATATTTATGACCAACATTTGCCAGTGATTATATTAGCAGTCAAATGATTATAATTCTAAATGCAATTGTGTATGTGCTCTCGTCAGGGGGAGGTCTGGTTAGGGCAGCGTGTATTCTTGAAGCAAATCTATGGTCTCTTTTAAATTGTGATTCCCACCATACCAAATCGGACCTTTTGCTAATGTACTTCTTAAAGACCGCAGAGTCAGAGAGTATAGTAGCTGGAAGGGGCATTATACAGGTGAGGAAATTGAAGCCCAGAAAGAATAGGTGTTGGTCTGGGGCCACACAGAGATAATAGAGCTGGAGCAAAAACGGACTCCCCGTCAGGGCTCTCCCATGGAGCCCCGGGGTCTGTGTGTCCTGCCTTCCCACAGGCTCCTCTGAAAGCAGCCTCAGGTTCTGTGTTTATCCAGGGTTTCATCTTTCTCCACTTCTTTGCCGTCTCCTTAGGCACCTGAGGCCGCTGGTGTCCCTGGATGGTTGCAGGTGACAGATATTCCTTGGCTTTCCCTCCTGCGTCACTGGACCTGGAACTCAGACCCTGGGAGCCCTACCTTCAGGTGCAATCCTCATGCCACCCTCTAGCTCCCTGGCCACCTCCTCTGCACTCTCTCCAGGTCATTTGCAGTAACTCCTCTGTCCTTACAGGTCATCAGAGGTATTCTCAATCTTCATTCGTTAATTTGTCACATTCACAAGGATAATGATAGCCGAATACAGACTATAGTCAACATTTTTCTTTAGATCAACTAATTTTTTTAACTTAAATTCTTTTCAAATTTAGAGCATTGCCATAAATGGGAAGCCTGTTTCGTTGGCCAGCAGAGACGGTAACTATTTAAGAAAACATAGAGTGTTGTTAAATTCTAGCTAAATTCACAGGCACGCTAGAGTCTCTAAGGTTGAACTCCTCTTTCTTTTGTTAAAAAGAAAAAAATAATAAGGTGATTAACAAATGGTGGAGTGGTTGCAATGGCTGACTCTTCCTTTGACCTAATCAGAATTACTAAAAGTTAACTGAGAAATTATATATATATATATATATATATATATATATATATATATATATATATATATATATTATCATGAATCCGGGCTTTTAAATTGCTCAAGTACTACCTAAAATCTTCTCACCCATGGTCCCACCCTTGGGTTCATCTTGACCCACAGAGTTAAGTTGGTATTTGGAAGAGTCCTGGGTAATGTGTTATTCCAAAGATGCTCTAGCCTGCAGTGTAACATGATCTTCATGGGCACTTCCCTTTCTGCGTCCCTCTTCTTTGCTCCTTCCCCAGAGCCCTCTGAACCCTGTTGGGTATGTGGCCACCATCTTGGTTTAGAGCTTCAGTTGTGCTGGTGTCAAGTGTGACAACCTGGTCCATCAATCTAGGGTTAAGTGTTCCTGATCAGCAGGCAGTATATTTTGGATGAGGGGAAGAAGTGTCCAAGGCTGTAAATATTCCCATACCCAGACTCATTTTCTGATACAAAACCAAAGAATTAGACATTCCTTCTCTCCTTTTCTATGGTAGACTTTTGTTGAGGTTCCGCTATGTGCTGAGCACTGAGACGAAAGATGTATCCAATGTTACTGTTTGCTTCCAGGAGTTGAAGGTTTCCTGTTTGGCAGACAGGGTGGTTCTGGGCTGGACTGCTCTGAAAAAGGTTTGGAGAGTGGTTTATATTTTGAATGGCAAGAGGCAAATGGCTTCGCTTAGATCCAGTGAGTTCAACCTGGTTTTTCTCATTCTGCCCCTTTCTAGCACTCTAGCAGGTGATACTGACATGACTGCACCACCTCCCTCCATCTCCTCTTCCTTCTTCTTCCCTTTCTCCCCTCCCCCTTTCTTCCTTCTTCCTTCCTTCCTCTTTCTCTCTCTTCCTTCTTTGCTCCTTCTTCCTCCTCCTCCCTCATAGTCTCCATGAAGGGCGCCCCCCAGGGTTGTGAAGGACATGGTAAGTGTAGTTGTACGCGATGACCTTCAGGAGGGAAGTATGAATGCCAGAATCTTCCAGCGGAAGCCTGTGAAAGCCTTTACTGACTTCGGTCTACCAATCACCGACTTGGCACCTTCCCACTCTCAGGGCTGTTCTGGAAGTACAGGGAAGCAAATTTGGCACAAGATGCACTCTTGGACCCCAGGAGGCTTGTACTCGGGCAACAGGCAGCACAGAATGAGGAAGAGTAAATGTCTGGACTCAACGTGCCGCTGTGCCATCTCTGAACAGTGTGACACTGGACAGACTGCTCAGCCTTCCTGGGCCCCAGTCCCACCTGGGAAATGGGAATAGGAATAGAACCACCTTAGAGGACAGTGGTGAAAATTAGGAGATAAAACACTTCTGGGCACAGCATGGACGCCCAATAAAGGCTAGCTCCTTATTGTTAAGAGAATACTTTCAATGTGAAAAGGATCATTCTAAGGGGTTTGATCAGCCACCCCGTACCAGGGTGGTATGGATGGTAAGCCCAGTGCTAAAGGAATTCAAATCAAGGACAAGATTGGCAAGGACTGGACTGGGGGAAAAATTGTCCTAATAATGGTCATAATGTCCCCACAATGGTGGCGTGCTTTTTTCTACCACAGTTTGCAAGATAGTACTCCATTTATAGTTTTGAAAAATACGAGGAGTCCTGACCAGAACAAGAAAAATCAGACTACAGGCTTCTCAGTCTTGCTGAACCTTGTATTGCTCTTGCTGGGTGCAGGCCGATGGCTTCCGGTGTTGCTGTGGAAGGACTGGATTGGGTTCCAGCCCCGTGAAGTCTGGGGAGCTTCTTTTAATAAGAACAACTTAATATTGCAACGATGTAGGAAGGCTTTCTCATCCCTTCAGGATACTCCTCACCTCGCACTCTGAGTTGGAAGACTCTTCTGATGACTTGGGATGAGTAGATGGAGTTATTTTCCCTAGGAGAGCTAACGTGAATAGTCTTAGAATTGTGTAAATTCAATCAGCATTTGTTTTCTCTTTGCATTCTCCAAGTGCCGGACACCTTCTTGTAATAGACACCTTCATGACCATTATTACATTTAATCCTCAAAATAGTGGCATGAGGTAGGTGCCCTCTCTTATCTAAAAGACAAGAGAGCTGAAAAGAGGCTGAGTAACTTTCCCAAGATCACCAAGGTAGCGTACATTAGGAAACCAGAGTTCAACCTGGTTTTTCTCATTCTGCCCCTTTCTAGCACTCAAGCATGTGATACTGACATGACTGCACCACCTCCCTCCATCTCCTCTTCCTTCTTCTTCCCTTTCTCCCCTCCCCCTTTCCTCCTCCTTCCTTCCTTCCTCTTTCTCTCTCTTCCTTCTTTGCTCCTTCCTCCTCCTCCCTTCTCTCTGTAACCTCTCCCCCCACCACTTTCCTTCCTCCCTCTCTTCCTTCCTTATAATTTTCTTTTGTAGAATATTGTTTCCCAGCAATGAATAACAAGTGCAGGATAACGTAAAAGGGACTTGGGGTCAGGACAATCCAGTTTTTAGTCTTGACCATTCCTCTAAACCTGGAGCATAGAAAGGAGCCCTCCGTCCTTGCAGGAGCTGGGCTTGGGAGGTGCTCAGTACACCTTCCTGATTGGGTGCTCCTCCACCGAGAAAGTTCCCGTGCTCAGCTTCGTCACCCTGGAGAGCTCTGTGCCCACAGCTGCACCGAGTGGTGCTGTCAAAATCTGAAGACAGCTCAGCCTGACACCAAAGCCTTCTTCTTCGTCATCATCATCATCATCATCATCATCATTATGATTCTGAATTAGACTTTAGCCTTGGTCAGAACTTGCCGTACAGGAGATAGGAACAAGGAGAGTCACAGGACCATTTGCAAAAATGGGGGCTGCTTATCACTTGGGGTCTGAGCATCCCCTCCTCCACTGGAAGCTGATCCAAACGATGGACCGAATGTGAAGATCAGTGAGAACATGGCAGAACAGAGGTCCCCAGGAGCCCAGGTGCCAGCCAGAGCCCGGGCACTCAGCCTGGCTGGCTGGCCGGTCACACTGCGCTCTCCCTCCCTGACCTCTGTCTTCGCTCATAAGGGCACAACGCTGTTTCCTCTCCATCCTGAGTGACTGGCCTGTGGGCTGCTAGGAAGCCAACATGTTCCAGGCTCCCCTGTTAATGGCAGGGGATTAGAAGGGAATGGAGCCAGCCTGCCACCGTAAAGGAGGCTATTGGAACTGAGGGTGAGCGCGGAAGGCAGCGGCGTTTCTTGCTTGTTTATTGACTCTGGTGCTCGCCACCAGTCTCTAAACTGGAGCTTGCCTCTGTTGTGCTGGCTATAAAATGGGAGATGCCGGTAGCACTCATCTCTTAACACTCAGAGGTGATGAGAGGTTGATTACTTTATGTCTCCAAGTTCTTCAGGCTCCAGGGATGGGACCAGAAATCGGGTTTCCTTGCCCACCTTATCAGAGTCCTCTCTGCTTTCTGAGGCTCCAGTGTTAGAAGAGTGTTGGGAGAAGAGAAGCAGAAGAGAAAAAGGAGAATGAGAAAGAAAAAGGATGGGTTAGGAGGTTTTCAGAAACGTTTTGCATTCCCTTAGATCAGTGGCGCAGGCCTGTGATCCCAGAGGCTTGGGAGGCTGAGGCAGGAGGATGGCGAGTTCACAGCCAGCCTCAGCAAAAGCGAGATGCTAAGCAACTCAGTGAGACCCTGTCTCTAAATAAAATACAAAATAGGGCTAGGGATGTGGCTCAGTGGTTAAGTGCCCCTGAGTTCAATCCCCGGTACCAAAAAAAAAAAAAAAAAAAAAAAAAGCATCCAAAGAAGACAGTCTTGTTTGTGGATTTCTACTCTAGAATTCCTGGGTGAAAGGAATTCTTGGGCCAGAGGTGACAGTCACTGGAGATTTTCCACTGCGAGCCCTCCATGACGGGGCAAGCCATGCTCTGACTTCTCCAGAGCTTCTCTAGAGCTTTCGCCCCGTGCCCAGGTGCTGGGTGCCATTTCTGTCCTTCCTCCTGCCACTGAACTTCCTGTTGCTCTTCCATTTCTGGCCAGACCATAGTTATGGAGCCTCACGGGAAGGGAGGCACGTTCACTCCAAGGGTCTTTGGGCACAGTTTGAGCTTGTTCCATGGGGACGGTTTTTCCCTCCGGGACAAATCTCCTGCCAGGGACTCCTGAAGCCCAGGCTCATCTGTCCCCTGCCACCTACATTTGTCCCCCGTTTTCTAGCAGCTGATGTAGACTGAGGCAGAAAACAGAACTGGACACATTCTCTTTTCTAATCAGAGGGGAACATCTTGATTTGTAAGTTTAACAGATTTTCAGACAAAATCAATAGCCTTTCCATCACTGGGCCCTAAAAAAATCTCTTATTTTTCTCCGTACACAAAAGACTCTGGTAAACTCTTGCTTTATGTTAAGAGTATCAGACAATCCACTTGGATTCCTGTCCTTGATTCTGTTTTTCTTTTTAAATATATATTCTAGTTGTAGATGCACACAATATCTTTATTGCATTGATTTATTTTTATGTGGTTTTGAGAGGATGGAACCCAGAGCCTCACGTGTGCTAGGCAAGCTCGTTCTGCCACTGAGCTACGATCCCAGCCCCTTGATTCTGTCTTACCAAGGTGCTAAGTATCTTCTGCATGAAGGAGCGATGGCAAAATAATCTCACATCTTCATCTGTGCCTTAAAAGACTGGAGTTTTCATATGGCTGGGTTTAATGATGAAGAACATCCCCTTGATGTCCCTCTGTGCCTCCACAGGTGGCACACTAAAGGGACAAATGAGTGTGGTGTGGGACAGGCAGGGAGGCGGGACCCCACGGCCGACCCAGTGCAACATCCCTAGGTTCTAGCACGAAGTAGGGCTGCTTGTGGAGACCTAGGGAGTAAAAGGGTTTTCTCTGCCGCAGAAGGACAGGTTTATAAAACTGCTTTATTTATCTATGAAAAGTGACTCAGAAGCTTCAAGATCCTGCCGTGTGAAGTCCAAGTGGGCTCACTCACAAGGTCCAGGGTAGGACAAGGTCCTCTCGCCCGAGGCTTTGTAGGCAAGGGCTGGCTAAGAGCGTCTGTGCTCTGGGGCTGCCAGAGAAAGAAGCGCTTGACCTCTGGTGTTTGTTTTGCAACTCACCACGAACAAGAGGGAGATTCTGAAATGTGTGCTTCAGGGTGCCATGACGAAACCACGTTGGGAAACCTGTTCCATTGGAGGGCAGAAAGCCTTTCCTTTTGATTATTAAAAAGAAAGAAAGAAAGAGAGAGAGAGAGAGAGAGAGAGAGGGAGAGGGAGAGGGAGAGGGAGAGGGAGAGGGAGAGGGAGAGGGAGAGGGAGAGGGAGAGGGAGAGGGAGAGGGAGAGGGAGAGGGAGAGGGAGAGAAAGAAAGAAAGAAAGAGAAGAAAGAAAGGAGGAAACACTTCCCTGATGTCATATATAGGCCAGGTACTGGCTTTCTGCCTCCTTACCTGAAGGAGCCGGCCGATCCTGGGGAGGAACTCAGTCTGTGCCGTGGGTTAAACCAGATCTTCAGCGAGGCTACAGGTAAAAAGTGAGCGCGGGGGGATGCGGAGACCTACCTGGACAGTGGAGAATGCACCCCAAGCAGGGCTGTCGTGCCAAATCAGCCTGGTACATTTCTTTTATAGGAGAGATTTAATTAGAAGGGAAGGATTTAAGGTGATTTAGGAAGAAACATTTTAATGGAAACTAAAGAAAATACATTAAGAATGGATGAAATGACCAAGAATGGTTAAGGAATAGTGAAAAAGGAGCCAAACTATATCTAGGTATTGATCACTTTGTAAGTTACTTTGCATTTACTATCTTAAAAACATCATATTTTCAATTATGGCTGCATAGATCAGCCCTAGTAATAAAGGCAAAGCAGGATTCTGGAGTGAACGAGTGTGCTAGTATTTTCATGTCATGTGAAACCGGCTTATAGTAAATCTGTTGTTCATATTATGGGATAATAATCAGAGCCCCCTTTTATATGGCAGCACCCACCCTGATGGCAGGTGTGTTAATCAGCTCTCTGTTGCTAGAACAAAATACCTGAGATAACTAATTTATAAATAAAAAAGGTTTATTTTGGCTCTTGGTTTCAGAGCCCATCATCTGGCAGATCCATTGCTTTTGAGCCCCTGGTGGGAGCGCCGGATGCCAGGGTGGAACACGTGGGTGAGCAAGCTACTTACAGGAAGCAAAAGAAGAGGAAGGAGCTGGGTCCCATAATTCCCCTCAAAGGTGTCCCCAACCGCCTCCTAACAGCACCCTCCTGGGGACCGAGCCTTCAGTGATGGGCCTGTGGGGGACATTCGACGTCCAACCTATGACAACAGGCAGCACACCTAGGAGGAAATAAGTGGCCTCTTAAAACCCAAACCCACGCTGAGGCTTAGATGGCAGTGTCACAGGCCCAGGCCGGGCTCCTTGCCCTGAGGAGGTCTGCCAGGACAGTTGGGGTCGGAGGTACAGGAGAGAGCTGGAGGACCTGGGCATCTCCCTGGGGACTCGGGAGCGCCTGGGCTGGGTCCGCTGGCCTGGGGTGAGCAGAGGCTCCCATCGGCCTCACCAGAGACGCCTCCCGCCTTGGTGTGCGGCGCGGAGCCCTGAGCCCGGGTGGAGGAAGGTGAAGTAATTAGCGATGGGCGCTTCCCCAGCGTTTCCAGGGAGCTGAGCGCTGGCACCCGGGACCCAGGTTAATGCAGTTTTACCTCCTGCTCCACAGAGCGGCTCCACCCCGCCTCCGAAGTGCTCGGTGCTCTGACAGACAATAGACAACCACACCTCAGGAGAGACCCAGGTAATAGACCTCATTTAGGAAAAAATGAGGGGGGCCCCCGCTCTCTCTGAAGTGTTGGTGTGGGTCCCAGCCCAGGGTCACAGTCCCCGTTCTTCCTTCCAATGGTTCCTAATGGGATGTGCACTAATGACACGAGGACAAGGGCACAGGCCCACTTATGTTCCTTAGAGGCTTCAGGAGCCCAGAAGACAATACTCCCCCTGAAGGGATCATGCCTTTTGGGGAGCCCCTGGATTCAGGTCAGTTATTGTAAAAGAGCCCAGAGAGGCCGATGCCGTAGAGAAGGTCAGGCGTTGGATTGTGTAACTGTGCACAGTGAGTGCAGCTTGAGACGGGACGTCCCCAAATCTTGGGTTCTGTTTCTAACCCTCTCTTGACTTTATGGAATGACCTTGTGCTGGACGTCGACACTGCTGCGCCCCAGCTGCTCCAGGAGGTTATGAGTAAAGGCTAATAAAGCACCATCACAGCATCCTAAAAACGTCAAGTGGATGCCCCTTGGGCCCCCCCATAACTATTCTCATCTGCAAAATGGAGCTGATAACTGTGCACCCTGCCTTCTCTGCACAGATGTTAGGGAGCTGGGCTAGAGAACATCTGTGCAGCAGTTTCAGATTTTGGAACATGGGAACAATAAATGACCATAACAGCTATTTATCATGCAAGAGGAGATGACGATATATTCTATATTTCAAGACCCACTTCTCTCATCTTCTTGAAAATAGTTTTGCTTGTGACCGAGGCCATCAGCTGAAACGTAAGTGTACAAAATGCAGAGCCACGGAGGGACCAGGACCTAGAACGAGGCTGTCCGGTAGAAAAGTCACTATGAAAGGAGGTGGGGGTGCACATTCACGAGCTGAAAATATTATTTTGTAAGAGTGAGAGAATGCTGTGGAGTCCGACGCAGGGTGGAGTGAGGGGTGGCAGGTGCTGAGGATCGGGGGCCTCGTCTGGACCGTGACTTGAGTCAGTCCTGCTGGGTACGGACTTAGGCATGACCCGCCGAGGAGGTCTTATGAAGATGAAAATTACATCCTGAGTAAATATCACAGAACTCAACAAAGGTTATATCCTAGAGGACCAGGGAAAAGATCTGTGTAGACCAACTGGGTAGTGCTTTGATTCAACACATGCGTGTGCATGTGTGCGTGCGTGTATGTTGCACACGCATCTAAGGAGAAGCAAAACAATCACTTTCAAAGACAAGTGAACATGTGCAGGTAGCCCATGCTGAAAGTGGTCTAATCAATCATTTCTTCCCTGGGGTCTGTGTCTCATTTATTTAGTCTTCAAATATATGCAAAGCAAAAATATCTCTATTTAATGGACTCGATTCAGTGCCTTTTGCACCCAAGGCATTGAGCTGGAGGTGCTCTCTGGCTCCCAGGAGCCGGCGACTTAGAAGGGGACTTGAGACTCTTCCATAATCTGCTCATCCTCCAGGTAAATTAAAACCTTCTCCACCCTTCCTCCTGCCTCCCACCCACCTGGTCAGAAGGCCTACGTCTCGCTCCTGGGTTCCCTTCCCTCCCTCCCTAGAACCTTCCGGAGCTCCTCCAATACAGGTCCTCCTGTCACCTGCCGTCCACAGGTAAGAACAGGCCTGTCTCCGGCTGCCCCGTCCCTGCCCTGCCATTGCTTCTCACTGCCACACGGTGCCACTGTTGAATGCTGGCATGGGCCAGATTGGCTTTTTGGGGAGGGTGAATCCCAGCTGGTCCCTTCCTGAGAGTTGCCTCTGTGGCCTGCGGTCCTCACTGGGTTTCTGGCAGCCCCAGCCGCAGGCAGTGACCGGCCCTTCAGGATGGGCACACACACGGTCCTCCTCACCCTGGAGCTGTGCTGGGGAGGGCCGGGAGTCAGTGCCTTGCTGGGCTCCACGGAGCTTCCTTGGAGCCCCAGAAAGAACAAGGCTTCCTACCAGTCTGTCCACTCACTGGCTGCCCCCTGGACAGGCTCCTTGCATCTAGGATGTCCCTAGACGTCAGATACAGAAAACAATGGCTTTCCTTCACTTTTGAGGAAAAAGCCTTCTCTATGTCAGGATTGAGTCACCCCCCCCCAAAAAAAGAATGAGTAGGAATAATCTCCAGGGCTCCTCCTGCTCACAGTGAGAAGCAAAACGCAGGCGCCTTCAGCAGCACACGCTGTTAGGCATAGAAAGAAGTGGTTTGGGCAGATGCAGTCACCCATGGGAACACTGCAGGGTGTTGGGGACACAAACCACAGAAGATGGACATAATGGGAGAGGCCTCTGTGCAGACCCTTGATGTGCAAAGGAGTTTGACAAGTGGATGTGATAGGGAGGGGTACTAGAAATCAATGCACACTTGGTGAGCAGGGGTGGGGTGTGGTAGTGGCCATGGGGAATTTTGTGCACTGGGGGCATGAAGTGGGAAAGAAGAATTGAGGGCTGGGGCTTGTAATTCTCTGCTGAAGAATGCAGTAGTTCCCCCTTACCCTGCTGTGTTCCAAGGCCACCAGTAGAAGCTTGAAAATGCACATAGTACCAAATCCTATATATGCTCTTTTCCCTATAAGCCCTGAAGTATTGGCACATAGTACCATAATTAATCTATCCTTCTGTGTTTTATTCTTTGGAGGTTTCTTTTTTTTACACACTACTCTTGTGCTTGAGGACTATTATTACATAAAATTAAGGTTACTCAGACACAGGAATTGTAACATCATGGCAGTTGATCTGATAAATTAGACAGCTACTGAGTGTCTAATGGGAAGGTAGCTTATACAGCATGGATACATTGGATGAAGGGAGAATTTGCATCCTAGATAGGAGGCAACAGGATGGCATGAGATTTTACCACACTATTCAGAATATTCATACTTTAAAACTTATGTATTTGTTTATTTTTGAGATTTTCCACTTAATATTTCTAGACTAGTTAACTGAAGGTGGGTGACCCTATGGATAAAGACAGACTACAGTGCAAACTAAAGACCTGTACATTAGTGTGTTTTCATGTTTCCTTATTTCTTGATCTTCTCAAATCAAGAACAAATCATTCCAGGAACAAAAGAAACTAGAAAGTTAAAATTGAGCTTTCTTAATGTAGCCAAATCCTACATCATTATTCAAAAAAAAAAAAAAACAAAAACAAAAACAAAAAAAACCAAAATTTCCAAAAGAAAACAGTCAAACTTGTAGATTTAGTTAAAGTGAAAAAGAATGGTTGGGGAATTTCAATCAGCTACTGAATTAACAAGTCTACGTTTTTCCATTTTCAAACCACTTTTGAGTTATGTAAACAGTCAATACTTTACCACTATGTCCTTGGACAGAATCCTTTTAGTTTTCAGAAAGAGACATTTAGAAGAAAATGACACAAAAATTTTCTCCCTCAACGCCTTGTTGAAGTTTCTCCAGGGACTTAAAGTGGATGATTTGTAAATTCCTTTAGTCTTAAAATAAAAGGCATTTTCATAAAAGAAGAGGTGATGGCCACAGACAGGGACGGTTACACACACTGATACCTACTCAGGAGGGAAAATAGTCCCCGGTAAAATGTCATTTAATCTCTTCTTCACGGCGCTCAGCTGTCTTACATTCAAAAGCATCCTGAGAGGAGGCTGGCATCCGTAAGGACAAATAAAAGCTCTTTCGCAGCATTTGAAAAGAGTCACAGGAATCAGGAGTTTCTCAGGGACAGAAGGGCCATCTTGTTCTGGACAGCTGGGCAAACTTTTCAGGACCCTCGTCCCCCTCCCCCAGCATCTCATTGGCTCCTCACAGTGTCCCACGGAAAGAGTCAGGACAAGGATTCTTCCTTCTGCCCACAGCTCCCAAAACCATGGCGTTGAGCAGCAGCAGAAGTGGCTCCGCGTCCCAGCCAGGAGAAGGCAGAGCCCGGAACATCTGGAGCCCAGGTCTGTCCACTAAACCTGGGCGGATTCGTCCTGCTGTTCCCAGTGGTCCTTCCAGACTGTGGCCCTACTGGACTGGAACATTTCCTGAGGGTGGGCTTGTATCTTGACCATCTTTTTATCCTTCCCCAGTCCCCGCCATGTAACAGGTGTTCGTTAAGTGTTAATTAAATCAGTGCTCTAAATCCTGAAACCTAGATGGCTCTAAATCAGATTCTCAAAGCTTTCTGGGCCCTCACCCATTTTTGTTAAAAAAGAAAAAAGAAAAAAAAAATAGAAAGAAAAACCTTTAATTTCTTAATCTGGCAATTATTATTATTCAGACACAACTATTGAGGGCCAAGTGGGAGCGGAGGGTGACTGGTAGGACAAGCAGCCATAATGGATGGATCTAGAATATTGTTCCGTCTCTTGTTTACAGGCGTCTGTTCCTTCCGGCTCATGGGTTTTAAAATGACCTTTCCTAGCAAGATCTGGAAATGAATAGTCTTTCTTTTCTTCTGCCAGGTCCTGTGTTTCCTGAAGTCAGTTGTCATGTGTCCTTTGACAAATGGGCTGCGGGAGGGCTGCCCTTACCTGGAAGAATCCTCTCCTGTGTTTTCTTACCCTCACCCACAGGACTGCCTTTGACTCTTTGCAAAACTGGAAATAAATAAGACCCGTCCCTAAATAACTGTGAAGTGGGCAATTATTTGGCAGGATGCATCTTTTTTCTTTCTTTCTTTCTTTCTTTCTTTCTTTCTTTCTTTCTTTCTTTCTTTCTTTCTTTCTTTCTTTCTTTCTTTCTTTCTCTTTTCTCTTTTCTTTTCTTTTTTTTAGCAGTTGTCCTGATGGTGAGATAAGCTGTGAGGGGTTAGCAGGACCCCAGGAGGCTGAGCCTGGGTTAGCAACAGTCACGAGCCCCTGTGAGACCCTAATGAGAAACCCTATTCCCTGCCCCAGTCTGAAACCAAGCATCAACACAGACCCTAGAGGATCCACATTAATTTTCTCATTTTTAGTAGCACTTATTGTGCATATTATAGGAAATCTGGAAAGAGCAGAGAGAAGAAAACATTTACAGAAGCCTCACCACCTCAAAGGACCTCCTTAGATACCTTTTGCTCTCCGCCCCCTCCCGCTCCCCAGGCACAGCTATTGGAGGATTCCATGGGTGGTCGTCACCATGCTGTATAAATGACTGCGTAAACTACTGTTGGAGGCCTGCGTCTGGAGATGGAGTCACAAACAAAACCAAGTCCTTGCCCTCCCTGCTCCGGGTGCATAATTCTGGGGGCTTCTCTTGAGACAGATTCCTAGGAAGGACTGTAGGTGGCCAAAAGGGCATGTTTAAAGGGAGTGAGAAACTGAAGCTGCTAGGGTGCAGGGAAGCAGAGTTTTCTTTTGAAAAATCATATATACATACATATATATATTTAATATTATATACAACAGAGATTTATATATATACTAATTGACATGTAATAATTGTACCTATTTGTGGTACACCGTTTGATATTTCAATAAGCATGTGATGATCAGAGCAGGGTAGTTAGCACCTCACACGTATTATCATTTCTTTGTATTGGGAATATTCAAAGTCCTCTCTCCTCGCTATTTGGCAATATAGAGTTACTTGATGCCAACCGTGGATGCCTACTGTACTATAGGACATCGGAAGGAGTGCAGGGGTCCAGCTGCACTCCTGTACCCACAGGCCATCCTCTGTCCACCCCCCTCCTCCCCACCCTTCCTGGCTTCTGGTAACCATTCTTCTATTCTCTACTTCTGTGAGATCAGGGAGCTTCCTTTTGAGACCCCTCCCTTCCACTTAATTTCTCATCCCATTGGCTTATTTGTGGTTTCGGGCAACAAGCGTGCAGGGACGCCTCTGGAAAGCCTCGCGGAGCATGACCTGGGGTGGCTGCTGGAACAGGAGTGGCTTGGCTAGGGCAGCCCCAGGTGTGCAGAGCTGGGCTGGGGTCAAATCTCCCGAGGTGAGGTTGGCTTGGCTGGTCAGAGTGCTCAGGAGCCCTGCAGGCCTTGCGCGGGGCTTGACTGTGAGAATCAAGTATCTGACCTTGGGCGCTCTTGACTATGAGAATCCCAGTGACTCTCCTGTTTCTTTGGTTCAGTCACCAAAAGAATCTGATTCCCTCAACTACCTCACGCCATGGTCAACGGAGGCCTTTTATCCTCTGTCCTTGTTCTCATATGTTTACAGCCTGGAAGGGAAGCCTCACCTTGAACAGTCATAAACAGGTACGCTTATTTCTCTAAGCCAGCATCCCACTGGAGGGCTGCAGACACCTGTAACGGGCAACTTTCCCAGAGCCTTTGGTGAGTGGGCTGGATCTGCCCGAGGTCCTCACGGTGAGCTCTGTTTTGAAGTGTGACGGGGAATTCACAGGTGCAGGTGACGTCGGGGGAGGTTCCAGGCAGGACCAACAGCAAGAGTGCAGACCCTGAGGAAGCAGGAGGTCAACCAGGGCGGCCACCAAGCTCAGCTGGCTCATCCGGAGGCAACGTGCAGACCAGGAGAGTGGAGTGACGCACTTGCTCCCATTTTAGGTTGAAAGTCCTAGGCACTGGGAACCCCCGTCGTCCTGGGCAAACTGGGAAAGTCGGTCACCGTGAAGGGACTCTGCCTAGAACCAACCCGACTTCTAAGCACTGAAGGGTTTGGTAAGCATTGTCCTGCTCTGACCGGATCTCTCTTCGGGAATAAATGCTTTGAGAAGAAGGCGGTGCGGTTGGTCACCCATTTTTCCATATAAACCACCTATGTAAGTCTAAGCTTTGCCAGTTGGTGTCTAGCCAGCGAGACCTGGAAAGTAACAGGAGCAAGAAAGATGATTCTGGCACCAGAGGAAAAAGCAAGGGTGTGAGGAGATGAGCTGCCTTTCCCCATTACCTCATCTGCCTGAGCCTCACGGTCTCCACTCTTATCCCAGCACAAGAACAGTAACGACACCTGTGCAGGTGACCACCCGCCGGGGTGCTGGGCCTGCGGCAAGTGTGGTCACCGTCTCACAGCTCTCTTTCTGCTCTCGGCTCCTGAGACATCCTCTCTTCCAAGTTGTCTTGGGATCTCTGTGTGATAAGCAAGTCACAGGGGGAACAGAGACAATGGTGATCTTCCCACAGACCTATCTTGCATTAAGCTGCAAAGAGTAGGGTCCCGGGACCTGTATGGTACGGGACTCATGAAGCGAGCTCTCAAATATTGTCTTCTTAGATCCCTATAAAAATTCAAGGAAAAGAACAGTAACCAACATTTATCAGACCCAACTGAGGGACAGGTTCCATTCAAACTGTGACATGAATCATGTCATTTAATCCTCACCATAACCCAAAGAGGCAGTATGGATACTGTGCCATGTCATATAGTTATGAAATGTTGCAGCCCGGAGTTGGATGTGGTCACAATGGTGCTGGAACCAGCCATGGCTGGGTGGAGGCCTTTATCACGAAGGACCCAGCGCACCTGGGCCTCTCAGGAAGACCGAGTATTAATGGATGGTCTGGGCTACAGAAAACTCAGGGTCCCAGCATTAGCGGGGGAGTCCAATGTTCCCATTGACCCTTGGCATAGGATGACACGAGCCATTTGTTTTATATAAAGCAGCCAGCTGCCTCGTGTAAGGGGCATCCATCCACGGGTTGTTGGAAGACAAAGTGAGGATGGAAGGTCCTGGAAGGTAAGGGGTGGGGAACAAGCCTCACGTTTGGAGCTGGGACATCAGAGACCCAAAGACGGGAGAGCAAGGCAAGGCTAGCCTCTGGCCACACAGCAGAAGCTGTGCCCCAGGATAGGGGCCAGAGAACTTGAGGAGGAGCCTGGGGGTGGGGTAAGTGACCAGCTGCTCTGTGGCCTGTCCTGGGTTTAGTTCAGCTGGATCAGCTGCCCTTGGCTGACCAGCAAATGAGGGAGACCTCTCAGTGGAGCTGTGTGTGACTAACGAGCTTGATTCTGGAAATGTGTAGTCCATAAGCACCTCAGAGGGACTGTGTTCCTGGGTTCGCAGGAGATGGAGAGGGAGGAGGGGATTACTCTAGGTAAAAGGATCAGAGCCATCAATTCCAAGTTCCCCTATTTTTCTTAATTCTTTGACGCCTTAGTACTTTAACCTGAGAATTTGCAGATCAGCTCTTCCTACCTAATGACCCCCCTCACTGTCCCACCACATTTGGCTTCCCCACCACATAAAGCTCCCTGTCACCTTTCCAGGCCGAGCATTGGGTGGGTGCTGAGGTGGCCCCTCTTTGATATTAGCCTAACTAAATTTAATTAAGGAAATAAACTTTGAGGAAGAGGAGAATTTGTTTTGTGACAAACTCTCTGAACTCTGTAATCCCGTACCTACAGTTTAGAGGCTAACCGCTCCTAATGAATTGTGGAGCCCATTTCCATAGAAGATTGGGAGTGGGGGACGTAGCCATTTGGGGAGTTCCCACAGGTAACTGTTTGGCCCACTTTCTCCGGCTGTCTTCCGGTTTCTGACTTCCATTAATAGAAGATGCGTATGTGAATGATGCCAACCTCTGCTCGGGTTTTGTAGCTTGGATCTGGTAGCACTTTTTAGGTGAACTCAATCTCCTTCCCCCATGCAGTTAACTTATTTGTCCAAAGTGATCTCCCCAAAGCTGCGCTTGGGGTCACAGACTCCTGGTCCTTAGGACTTTGGAGAGCATCTGATCACCTCTGGGAGACTTCCAGCAAGGGCCCCAGGGATGCTCTCTGGGAGCTAAAGCCTCCTCTTTTAGGGAGATGCCCCTTGAGACACTTTGCCATTTGTTTTTCTTTTACTTTCTTTTTGGAAAGGAACCTGAGTGAAGTTTTCTGCGTCCCTCCGCAGTGCCGTGTACCTCACATGGCGGGCAAGAAGGTGCCAGCACGGGAACCTTAGCTGAAAACACACGTGAAGGTGACCGTCTGCCTGTGCTGTGGAACGCAGCTCAGAAGGCACACCTACAGCCGTGCGTCCACCATCGCGGAGTCAGGGGGGACACGCCTCGGCCCTGGCACCGGGATAAAGAATTGTCGGGGTTTGCTTTTCTGCTTTTCATCCCTTGACGGAATCGTGTTGGTGCTTTTCCTCTTGGTTAAACCCCTTGACTTCTCCCTGCGTGCCTCACAGGGCAGCGAGTTGCAGGCACTGCAGGGGCCTTGGCCTCCCTCTCCCCGCACAAGTCTGAGTACAATTCAGGGTTTTATTCTCTCTTTTTAAACTAGTGTTGTGTGGTCCTGAGACAGAGTGAACCGTTCAACTAATAAATTCCTGAGACCCGTCTGCTCAGAGGTGAGGCCTCCGCCTCTCACATGTGTCTCCAAGCTTGACCTGTTGAGCTCTGGGCCACATTGTAGCTGAGCCTTTTCATATTAATACCAATTTATCATTATTCCACTTAAATGCTCTTTTTTTTTTTTGTCAGAGAGAAAGAGACAGAAAACATCTGCATATTGAGTAATATTAGCTACAGTTGGTGTCTCAAGTGAGAATCAATCTGACAGCCCCATTTATTATATCGGGTAGGCTTTATTATGGAGACTCTCGCATTTGAACTTTCACTCTGCAAGATATGAAAGAGTCTCTGATGTATTCATATCTCGATTTAAAAAAAACAACATTTTGAAATACAGGAGAGATAGCCACCCTAGGTAACATTTCAGTTGTGATAAGAGAGGCCAAATGTTAGCCAGATTTAAAACAATTACAACCATAAAGACAGGTAGGAGTGTGACTAGTTATTAAGCCTGAAGGTTCCTATGTACAGCTCTGCTCTTTTGTTCTCTGACAGAGACAGCATTCAGGTGTTTGCTTTCCATGTGTTGTATCTAAGGCTTCACCTGTCTTAGGCTAATACCTTAGGCTAATAGCTCAGGTCTTTTGCAGAGTGATGTCATGATCCATTTGCTTTCGGGTAGAGCTGGCAGTGGATGTTAAAGGATGCCCTTGTTAAAAACACACCAAATTGCCACCACTACCACCACCAAAACCTCCAGACTACTCTTTCCATCTATTTGGAAATCTGCCATCTGAGGCTGAGTGAGGTGCTTTGTTGTTATGACAAATGTTCAAAGGCTTGGCTTATCTGGCCACTTGGTTCATTGTAAGTCAATTAGGACTTGAATTATAACAAATCAGGGGCGACTGTGCTGGTGTCGGTGTTACATGTGTTTCCTGGACAGCAGCGATGTTAGTCACCATTGTTTCTACATTCCTACTTGATAAAGAGTAAGGCAGACTGTTTCCCCAGCTCCACGGAGTTGGATGGATTGCAGGTGCTCTCGGTGGCCTTGAACCCTGGGACAGAGTTCCTTCTCTGAGGCCCCCCAACCAGCCAAAGGGCGCACTTGGTGTTTTTTCCTTGCCTTCCCTCTTCACTTGTATTATTTCTCAAATGAGTCTTAGTGCTCAACACCAGGAAACAGGAAATAAAACAGGGCTCCCATTCAGTAGGCTGGTGGTCAGCTTGCAATTGTTTATGGAAATCTGTGAAAGTCCATTCTGTTTATTTTTATATGTCAATATGTCTTAACATTTCCCATGTGAGCAATTTTTTTTAAGCAACCCATTTGCCTGCTCTAGCCTTGATTTTTTAAAGCACTCTAGAGCTACAGCTCTCATATTTCCATGTCAATTAAAATAAAAATGTGTAGAGAACGTTTATGAGCATCCCAATACTCACAGGCCTTGTCTGTTGCAAAATAGAATGTGTGGGGTTTTCCCCCCCTGCTCCTTTGCAAGTCTCTGCCAGATTTTTCTGGGTCCTCTATCACCTTTCCTTACCTCCCTGTGACTTATCTATTCTCAATCTCCATGTCCTTTATTCCTTTGTTTGTATTTTTTTCTGGGCTTAGGGCACCTTCCCCTCCCCATCTGCTACCTTCCTTGACATGTTAATTGAAGAGCTTTCATTTTATTATTTTTTTCCAGTTAAAATACACTAACCCACAACACACACACACACACACACACACACACACACACACAATTCAGGACGTCTCTCAACCGAGAAGAGAGATACAATGCATATCAAAGTTAACTATTAAGGTGGAAAGTGATAAATGTGAAAAAGATCAAAGCCAAGTGCTTTGTGGGTTAAAAGATGGAGAGATAACTTCTAAATGGAGAGAGACTTCCCATAGATAATGTAAGCTTTTATTCTTAGAATTAAAAAATTACATCACATTTCAAGTGAGGTCAGTAAGATGGAAGAGCAGGATGCTTCAGGCACCAGTTCTCTCACAGAGACACCAACTTAACAACAAATAAGGGACATAGAGGTGAACAGCTCAAGTCCTGATGCGCCACACATGGGATTCTGGAGATGAGTTTAAGTCTTACCACTCTGACAGACATAAAACCAAGGAGGGATTCCAGATCAAGGAGTAGCAAAGCTAAAAGCATTTTCAAGTTTGTCTGTCTCCCTACCCCATCTGACCTAGGGACAAGCAGCTGAGAGGAAAATCTCCCATGCCAGAGATCTTCTCTTTGGACAGAAACGAAAAAGGAGACTCTATGTTTGATATTCTGGATAGTCTGGGGATTGCATAAGGGATTGGTGTCTGTTTCACTAAACTCAAAGGGTAACAGGACTGGCAGCCTAGTTTGGAAGTCACTGAAAACAGTTATGATCATAGTGGCACATTTGAGCTGCAGTTCCAAAGGCAGATGCTAGAGGGAGGAAGGGAGTACAGGCTACTGAGAAGAAGCAGAGACAAACTGCTAAGGGAATTTGAGAGAATTTAAAGCACATGCCCATGCCTAGAGAAGACACATAATCAGAAAGGGTTTGAGAAGTCCTATAATCTGCAGCTGGTTAACTCAGGTAAAGTCTTCCTTTGAGTGAAGCCAGTCTATAAATGCCTGAGTTTCAACATAACCATCTACAGTAACAAATCACGAGACACACAAGGAAACAGGGAAACATGGCCCAATCAAAAGACAAAACTACAACTACAGAACCTTACTCTAAAGAAATACAGATCTATGAACTATCTGACACAGAATTTAAGGTAACTATCATAAAGATGCTCAATGAGTTAAAGGAGAACCCAAATAAATGAGATTTATAAATGATATATTCCAACAGAAAGAAAGTATATAAAGGGGAAGGACCAAAAAGAAATTCTGGAGTTAAGAAATATAATAACAAACTAAAAATGTAACTTAAAAGTTTCAACAGAAACTTTTAAATGGAAGAAAGAATCCATGAATTTTAAAGATGGTGAACTAAATTGTTAGGGTCTGTAAACAAGTCAGGATGATGCCTGGCAAATGTTAGAGTCTGTAAACAAGTCTGGATGGTGCCTGGCATTTTGCCAGAGGGAGTGGTTTGTGAAGTAACACCAGCGAGCCATTAAGTGTGGAGATTCCTTATTGGTTGACTGCTGTATCTAGTTTATGTTAATTAAGATAAGCTGTGTGGAATGTATAAATACCCCTCCTGTCCTACAATAAACGGCTCCCACTCCTGCTGTATCAATCAAGTTCCTCGTCACCCCCCCCCAGTTATTTTGCTGCAGCCGGCCTGCAGCACTAAATCATTACATCAGGGAGAAAAAAAGAAAAGAAAATGAAGAAAATAAATAACTCTCAAGGAATTTATGGAGTACTATCAAACAGTTCAATGAACACATTAAGGAAGTTACAGAAAGAGAAAGGAAGAGACTAGAAGAGAAGAGAAAAGAAGGGAGGGAGGAGAGATGGAGAGATAGATAGATAGATAGATAGATAGATAGATAGATAGATAGATAGATATTGAGCACGCTTGGGGAATTTATTTGAAGAAACAATGGACAGAAATTCCTCAAGTTGGAGGAAAATTTGGACATATAAATTCAAGAAGCTTAAAGATGCCATTGTGAATGAATTGAAAGTGACTCACACCTGGACACATCATAATAAAAATTTCAAAATTCTTAAAACAGAGTATCTTAAAAGGAGCAAGAGAAAAGCAACTCATTATGTACAATAAGATTTCTAGTGGATTTCTCAACAGAAACCTTGATGGCCAGAGGGAGCAGAGTGTTATACTCAAAGTGTTGAAAGCAAAACAAAACAAAGAAAACCTGCCAACCAAGAATATTACATGTATCAGAAATAAAGGAGTAATTAAGGCTTTTCTAGGCAAACAAAAAAATGAATGAATTTTTTTACCACAAGACCTGCTCAGGAAGAAATGCTAAAGGAAATCCATCAAGGTGCAAGTAAAAGATGCTGGACAATAGAACAATAGAAATATGAAATTCTTTAGAAAAGGCAAATACATGGACAAATATAGTAAACTGTATTATTGTAATTTTGGTGTATGCATTCATTGTTAATTCAGAATTTAGCTGACAAAACAAAAAATGTATAAATACAAATTAATTACAATACATAAAGATTGTATCAATATAAATTATGAGGTGGCACACATGGGAGTGGATTTTTGCATGCTATCAAAATTAAATTGTTATCAGTTCAAAATAGAATGTCATGATTTTAAGATGTTCGATATAATTGCAACAGGAACCATAAAAAAATTATCCATAGAATCTACCTTGTTTTATTGTTCTCTGCTTTATTGAACTTCACCATTTTTTCCCAATAACCTGTACTCACGTCATGTATCTGTGTCATATTTTGGTAATTTTCACAATATTTTAAACTTTTAATTATTATCATGTATTTTATGATAATCTATGATCAGCGACCTTTGATGTCACTACTGTAGTCATTTGGGGGTGCCACAAATTGTGCCCACAGAAGATGACACACGTAGTGAATGTGGGTGTTCCGACTGCTCCACCATCCGGCCATCCCCCTGTCTCTGTCCTCTCCAAGAGCCCCTCTTCTCCTGCAGCACACAGCAATACTTGAAGGAGGCCACTGCACAGACCTATAATGGCAGTTAAGTGTCCAAGTGAAAGGAAGAGCGGCCCGTCTCACTTCAAATCAAGGGCTAGACATGGTTAAGCTAGTGAAGGGTGAGTGAAAAGCCGAGATAGGGCTCTTGTCCTGACAGTTTGCCCAATTGTGAAAGCAAAGGAAAGATCTTGAAGGAAACTTCAAGTGGTACCCCAGCAGCCCTCAGGGATAAGAGAAGCAGCCGAATTGCAGACCTGGAGGGAGTTTCAGTGGTATAGAGACCAAACCAGCCGCGACTTTCCCTCAGACCAGAGCCCAATCCAGGACACGGGTCTAGCTCTGGCCACTTGTATGAAGGCTGAGAGACGAGACGAAGCTTCAGAAGAAAAGTGTGAAGGTTTCATAACATGGAAGGGCAAGGTGAAGCCACAACTGATCTTTCTCCCTCCCTCCTTCCCTCCCTCTATTTTCTCCTCCCTCCCTCCCTCCCTCCCTCCCTCCCTCCCTTCCTTCCTTCCTTCTTTCCTGCCTCTTTCTTGAGCTGGGGTCAAACCCAGGGCCCCATGCATACTAGCCAAGCATTCTACCACTAGGCTATATCCCCACCCTTTGAAAACAATTAAAAAATGTTTTTTTGAGACAGTCTTGCTAAGTTGCCAAAGCTGACCTTAAACTTACGATCCTCTTGCCTCAGCGTTTTCATTGCTGTGACCAAAAGAACTGACAAGAACAATTTGGAGGAGGAAAAGTTTATTTGGGGCTCATGGTTTCAGAGGTCTCAGTCCACATATGGCTAGCTCCATTGCTGTGGGCCTGAGGGTGAGGCAGAAGGATGTGACAGAGGAAGGCAGCTCAGGGCATGGCAGTCAGGAAGCAAAGAGAAAGAGCTCTGCTCACCAGATAAAAAATATAAATCCCAAAGGCATGTCCCCAGTGGTCTCCTTCTAGCTACAGTTACTGCCCAGTTAATCCATGTTGGTAGGTTAACACACTGATTATGTTCAGATTCTTCTAACCCAGTCATTTCACCTCTAGATTTTCTTGCATTGCCTCACATGTGAAATGTTGGGGGACACCTCCTATCTAAACCACAACATTCAGCTTTCTGAGAAGCTGGGATTACAGGTGTGTGCCACCACACCTTGTGAGAAAGTAGTTTCTCGAGATGAAATCTACTATTACTAAAGGGATACCATAGATATTATTGATGAGATGGAAACTACTCCTGGTTGAAATGAAGACATAAGATTTAGAATATTATAGAAACTTGGCTGATAGTTCCTGGTAGTGTTCAGGAGAACTGACTTTAACTTAGAAAGAATTTCCACTGTGGGTGAAGTCAATCCATGTGAAAAACTTCATTATAGTCTTCTTTTATGAAATTGACAGGGCCACCTCAATCTTTGGCAACTAGGACCCTGAATGTCAGCAGCTCTGACATCAAGGAAGGTCTGCCACCAGCAGAAAGACCACAGCTCACAAAGGCTCAGATGATGGGTAGCATTTTTGGGCAATGAAATGTTCTTAAATTAAACTATAGACATTGCTTTTTTAAAAAGACAATGCTATTTCACACCTAATAAACTACAGTGTAGTGTAAACATGACTTGACTTGCATTGGGAAATTTAAGAAATTCAGGTGACTTGTTTTATTGTGATACTCGCTTTATTACAAAGTTCTGGAAGTGAACCCTCGATCTCCCTGAGGTATGCTGCTATATGTGAAAGGAAATGAGAAAGGAATAAAGTCATGTTACCACAAAAGTCAACAGAACACGAAGAGAAGTAGTAAGAGAGGAAAGGGGGGACCAAGGCCCCAGGACACAGAGAGGGCCATCAACAAAATGGCAAATGTGTACATGGATTACACTTTCTCATCAAAGACACAGACTGGTTGAATGGATTACAGAAAAAAAAAAGCAAGATCCAAGTGTAAAATATCTATAGGAAACTCACTGTAGATTTAAGTAAACTCAAGCTGAAAGTAGAAGGGTGGAAAAAGACGGTTGCATGCAAATGGTAACCAAAAAGAGCTGGAGGGACTATACTAGGATCAGACCAAATAGACTTGTCAGTCAAAAATTGTTGTAATACACTGCTGGAGGGACTGCTAATTGGTGCAGCCAATATGAAAGCAGTATGGAGATTCCTTGGAAAATTGGGAATGGAACCACCATTTGACCCAGCTAACCCTCTCCTCGGTCTATACCCAAAGGACTTAAAAACAGCATACTACAGGGACACAGCCACATCCATGTTTATAGCAGCACAATTCACAATAACTAAACTGTGGAACCAACCTAGATGCCCTTCAGTGATGAATGGATAAAACAAAGTGGCATATATACACAATGGAATATTACTTAGCAATAAAAGAGAATAAAATCATGGCATTTGCAGATAAATGGGTGGAGTTATAGAAGTTAATGCTAAGTGAAGTTAGCCAATCCCAAAAAAACAAATGCCGAATTTTTTTTTCTGATATAGGGAGGCTGATTCATAGTGGGAGAGGGAAGGGAGAGCATGGGAGGAATAGATGAACTCTAGATAGGGGAGATGGGTGGGAGGGAAAGGGAGTGGGTATGGGGTTAGCAAGGATGGTGGGATGTGATGGACATCATTATCCAAAGCACATGTATGGAGACAGGAATTGGTGTGAACATACTTCGTATACAACCAGAGATATGAAAAATTTGTGTTCTATGTGTGTAATATGAATTGTAATGCATTCTGCTGTCATACATAAATAAAATAAAATTGTTGCAATATACCAAAAGAAAAAAAAAGAAAAGAAAAAAAAAAACAAACCCAGGACATTATGTAAGGATAAAAGGGTCAATTCATCAAGAATATGTAACAATTACCAGTGTTTATTCACAAAGCATGAGAGATTCTCTATGTGTGAAGCAAATTTTGATGCACTTGAAGGGAGAAATGGACAGCAATAGCAGGAGACCTCAACAGCTCATTTCAATAATGCACCGGTAAACCAAACAGAAGATGAGTTAAAAGAGGATTTGAACAATACTGATGAATTGTACCTAATAGAACACTCCACCCAACAAAAGCAGAAGATACATTTTTCTCAAGATCACGGGGAATATTCTTTAAGATGTACTACGTATCAGGCCACAAGACACATCTCAATACCTTTAAAAGAGACTGCAAGCAGACAAAGTATCTTTTCAAGTTACTGTAGGATAAAACTAAAATTAAAAGGAAAAATGGAAAATTCATGACCATGTAGAAATTAAACAACACACTTTAAATAATCAAACATTAACAATGAATGACTGCAAAAGGAAAATTCAAAAACAATTCCATTTACAATAGCACCAATGAGAGTAAAATGAGAGCCTAAACAAAGTGGTAAAAGATTTATATGCTAAAAACTACAAAACATGGTTGACAGAATTAAAAAATACATATGTAAGTGTAAAGACATCCATGTTCATGGATTAGAAGACTGTATTTTGCTAAGATGCCAATACTATCAAAATTATCTACAGATTTAACAAAAATCCTTATAAAAATCCCAGTGATAGAAAACACAATCCTATAATATATACAGAATTGCAACAGATCCCAAGCAGCAAAAAAAGTTTTTGAAAAAGGACAAAGTTCATATTTCCTGAATTCAAAGCATATACAAAGCCACGGTAATCAAAACAGTGCAGTGCTGACATAAAGACAAATATATAGAACAATGAAACAGAGTAGAATCCTGTAATAAAATTCACATAAATGGCTGAGATCATTTACGGGGCACATTTCTTCAACTAGTGTTGGAGAAACAGAATATCCACATGCAAAAGAATAAAGTTGAATGTACATCAGACACAAAAATGGACTCAAAATAGACGAGAGACTTAATTATAAGACCCACAACTGGAAAACTCCTGCAAGAAAACATTCATGACATTCAATTTGACAAGGATCTTTTGGATATGATATCAAAGACACAGGCCAAAAAAGCAAAAATAGCAAAAAAAAAAAAAAAAAAGAAAGAAAAAAGAAAAAGAAAAAAAAGTGGGATGGTAGCAAATGGAAAACCTGTTCGTCAAAGGACACACCCTGAAGAGTGGAAAAGCCACACGTAGGACAGGAGAAAACATTTGCCGAATTATTTGTCTGATAAAGGGTTAATATCCACAATATAAAAGGATAATTCAACAACAAAAAAGGTGAGTTAAAAGAGGATTTGAACAAAACTGATGGATTGTTAAAAACTGAAAGAAGCATTTGAAAATAGCATCTTTCCAAAGATGAAATACAAAAGACTGACAAATGTATAGATATATGCCCAGTGTCACCAATTGTCAGAGAAATGAAAATAAAACATGATATCGCCTCATACCATTAGGATGGTTACTATTTTAAAAACCCAGAAAATAACAAATGTTGGTAGGGCTATGGAGAAGCTGGAACCTTATGTATTGTCGGTGGGGCTGTGAAATGTTCAACTGCTGTGGGGGGCTGCATGGTGTTCCTTAGATTTTGATGTGACGCAGCGACCCCGCTTCTGGGCATATCACCCAAAGAATTGAAACTGAGTCTTGAAGAAATACTTTCACACCGATGCCCACAGAGGTGGAAGCAATCCAAAATCCATTGATGGACCCATAGATAAACAAGTGTGGTATAGACATACCATGCAATGATCAGGAGGCTTGAAATGGAAGGAATTCCTATCATGTGCTACACCGCGGTGCATTCTGAGGACATTGCTAAATGAAATAAGCTGGTCACAAAGGAACAAGTACTGTTTTATTCCACTTAAAATGAGGAATGGGACACAATCTAATTCATAGATAGGAAGTAGAATGATAGTTACCAGGGGCTTGGGGAGCGGGACAAGAGTGTTGTTGAATGGGTCGACTCTCAGTTCTGTGAGATGAAAAAGTTCTAGAGGTCTGTTTCACACCAACGGTCACAACAGTGGAAATACACTTGACACTGCTGAACTGTGATTTTTTTTTCCACAATAAAAATTACTTTTAAAACCCACAAGTTCACACAGATTACAAACGTCTTGGAAACACTGGGCTGGTAGATTGTTTTGAGGTGGTCCAATATCAAAAGCAAAAGTGGTTATCCTACACAGGGAGAGTCCACCTGCAGGTTGAGTGTAACTTTGGAACCAATGATCCTGAGTTGAGTTCCCTTTGCTCCTGCTCACCCGGCACAGTCTGGGGCGGACGACTTAACTTCCCTGATTCTCAGTTGTTTCATCTTGCAGTGGAAATAATAAAGAAGCATTCAAGGTGTCATGAAGGTGCAGGAGTGGATTCAGAGCTCGCAATGGGCCCTTGGTGAAGTGTTAGCTGGTGGTACAGAGAGGCACCTGGTTTCTGGCAGTGCGGAGATGGTGGTCCAAGTTCAGGGGTGATGGTGGTTCAAGTTTGGGGTGAGAGGTAAGTCAGGCAAACTGAGAACTGCAGAAAGTTCTCAGAAGGAAGCAGCTGGACTTGAGTTCTGCCTGCTGACTGGGCTGGAGGGCTTCCTGGAAGAGTTGGCATTCATGGCCTCTCACCCTCCTGCCTTAAGTCTATGCCTCTCCCTTCTCCAGGCGTTGGGACCCTATTCCCTAGAAGGTGCCCCATGTTTCCCCACTTCTGAGACTTTGCTCAAGAGATTCTCTATCTTGGCTGCTCTTTCCATCTCTTCCTGTTGAAATATCCCAAAGAATGTGTCCTCCAGGGAGTCCTTACGATGTCTCTAGGCAGAAAGGTCACTTCCCTCCTCTGGACTCTCGAGCGGCCTCCCTGCACAGCTCCTGTGCCCTGGCTACCTCTGGACAGGTCTTTCCTCTTGACGGAGGGCTGCCAACGTCCTTGTCTACTTCTGTGTCTTTCTCAGCACCTACAGCCTGTACGCAGGAAGGTTCTGCTGAGCAAATGGTTGGCAAATGAGCAAGCAAGAGGGTACCATGTCCAAAAAGGTTGTCTCAGGGCTTCTTTGGTGAGAAATTAAATGGTGCTATTCATATTGCTCAACACCTTGAAGTCTCTCCTCTCTGATTTATATGCATTTCCCCCCGCTGTGTTGCTGGTCCCTAATCCCGAGTGTGCATCAGAAATCTCTTCTGAAACACGAAGAGTACATTTGACCCCTGGTACGCTCAGGGGACTGGTTCCAGTACTCCCTGCAGATACCAAGATACACAGATGCTCAAGTCCCTTATATGCAATGGTGTGGTATTTGCATAGAACCTACATGCATCCTCTTGTACACTTTAAATCATCTTTAGATATCAAATACAATATAAATGCTGTGAGGGTAGTTGTTAACACTGCATCATTTAGGGGATTGTGCCAAAAAAAAAAAAAAAAGGCTTCCCTTGTTTAGTACAGATGCAACATTTTTTTTTTCCAGAATATTTTTGATCAGCTGATGTTTGAATCCATGGATAAAGAACTCACAGATGTGGAGGGTCCACTGTATACAGATGTTCTGGAACTGTCCCCAAGATCCAGTTCAGTAACTCTGCGGTAGAGCCCAGACATTTGTAGTTTTCTTTTGAGCTTCAAAGTTACTTTGAAAATATGTCTAAAGAAAGGTAATTATGGACACTGGTATTGTAAAGAATTTCAGATATGGGTTAATGCATGTTTCCTGGAACATAATCGGAAAAGGAAAACCTACCACTCTTCTGTTCTTGTTATTGAGACACAGCACTAGTCCTATTTTCAGGAGAAATGTTACATGTGTCAGCCCATACATCAACAATGAGGGTGAAGTTTGAGCAAAATGAGTCAGTCAGGATGAGAAATGAGTCGGCATGGACAATAATGTGGAGAGGTCGCGGGAAGGTGGGAAGGCACCAGAGACCATTTGTTTTTGCCAACATAAAAATTGCATAGATTTTTCTATCATTTTCCTTTTTTTACCCTTAGTATAGTGAGAACGAAGAGCAGCATAAACAAGTCATGGGAGAGAACAAACACCCACACACTCAGGCACACTCTCTCAAAAACACACAGGTACACACTTATACACACTCCCTCTCACACACATCTCTCACGCACACATACACACAGACACCTATGTACACACTCTCATGCAAACACACACACACTCTCACACTCGCATGTACACACACTTGAACATATGCTTAGGCACACCCATGCACACCGTGCACTCTCTGTCTCACACACACTCACACACCTGAGCTACAGAGCCAAATGCAGAACAGTAAGTCACATGGGCTCAACTGAGAAATTTGCTTCAGGGTAATGACTCAATAATAGATAAAGTAAATCAGACCAGACTTAGAGTAAAAAGAAAAAGCAAAAAGCAAAAATAAAAACCGGGAGACTGTACTTGCAATCTAAAACTAAGATGTTTCTAGAAGCTGCATCCTGAGTCCACTGTTCTCACGTGAAGGTTAACTGTGGGTGACAGTGTTCACCCATGACACTTGGCCAAGGGCAGCCCCCCTCACCCTCCTGGGCCCTGCCAGGCAGAGGCTGGCTGAGGAGAAAGTGGGTTGACAAACAGAGACAGAAAGAGGAAAATGGCCGTGGGGGCTCAGAAGTGGGGACTTTCTCTCCCAAGGTGGTGCTTCCAGTCTTACTCTATCATTGTTTTTAATAGAATCTGTGATTTTACACTGTCCCCGAATACATGGAATCATGGCTTTATTTCATGATCATATCATTCCTTTCCCTGATTTTTTCTAAAGTCATAAACACTTTTTGAGTGTGGTGCCGTCTTGTGTTGGAGGTTAGAAGACGCACCCCTGTCCTCCTCTCCACCTTCCTGCTCATTCCGGATGCCACTTCCCTCTTCCAAACAAACCCTTCTTTTTCCCTATCCCTCCCTTGGAATCACAGAGGGCTGGATCCCAGAGCAGGGAGAGGCCGGCCATCCTCAGCTGGCAGATGAGTTAGAATGACAGGACAGAGGCCCCGAGACAGGAGGGACTCGGTTTCTGTGAGAAACAGGGGTTTCCCAGAAGGGGGCCTTACAGTTGGCAGAGCTAATGGTGTCCCCGGGGAAGCAAAGGAAGTCGTGCAGGTGGGGGAGGAAGTGGGTCCTCATTCCCCAGCCTGTTCTCTGGAGATCAAGGGGAATGGTGTCCTGTTTAGGAAGTTATTTGGCATCTCAGCAAAACACCCAGAGAAGCGGCCAACTCACATCAGCAAATGCCACATCTCCAAGAAAGTGGGTGAGCAAATGTATTCTTCACCCTCAGGGGCTAAGGGAACGGATTTGAGGTTTGGAACATGGCAACATATGAACTGGAAGCATCCTCAGAATCACCTACTCTTATCCCTTATGTCCCAGGCCGGGAAACTCAGCCTAAGACCATGTAACTCACAGGGTCCAGATCTCTCCCTCTAAAGTGCTCTTCTGTGCCGGGCAGCCAGGACATATTTGGCTGTATCTGTGGGCATCGTGGGATCATTGTTCAGAAGTTGACTTATCTTCTGTTCCGTTCTGCTTCATAAGCGCTGGTATGGAAATTTCTCTTTCTTTCGGTGTACAGGTGTCTACAGCAGCATACTTCGCAGTAGCCAAGAGGTAGGAACAACCCCAGCATCCATCCACTGTTGGGCAAAATGTGGAATACCACGGAGTGTCAGTCAGCCTTCCAGAGGAAAGAAGCTTGCCGACACACGTGGCAGCTTGGAGGGTCTGGGTGAAATGCGACAGACGGCAAGGACAATTATCATGGAACTCAACTTGCAGGAGGAGACTCTTTGAGCCACCAACTCACAGACAGGAAGGAGAACAGAGCTTTGCTAGGCTGGGGGAGGCTGGAGAGGAAGCTGTCGTTTAACGGGTACAAAAGTTCTGATGGGGTGATGAAAATTTCCAGAACGGACGGGTGAGGATCATCCACAGTGCCAATAATGCTGAAGCGAGTTATTTAAAAATGTTAAGTGGTAAATTCTGTGCTGAATGTATTTTACTATGATTAGAAAAAAAAATGGAAAATAAAAACAAAAACCTTTTGGTCTTTCTTCATCACAAACCAGTTGTGGTTCCAATAGGCAGCCGTTTGGGAAAGTCGGGTGGGGAGATCACCAGAACTGATTGGAGCACTCACAGAGACTTTACCACATGGTAGATGTGGAGCGAATCCTTGTTCCTAAGGCCTTGCACTGTTGGAGGATACCCCAGCAGTCAACAAGCACTAACAACGCACTGAGCTCCTATGATGCACCGCACCGGATGCCCACAGAAGAGGGTGGGGTGGCAGAGCAGGAGGGAGTGCAGGCTTACAGGCAGGTTGTCCCAGCGCCATTTCTGTCTTCACCAGGGATGAGCTTTTTGACTCTTGCCTGGATCACTGGCCCGCTCTGTATTTGATTTCCTCCTGTAGGAAACCTAGGTGCTGTTAGCATTCTCTTTGTGGCTTGCCATGCACATGAAGCCGGCCAGCACTCTAAAGCCTCTGGAATAGGGCCTGGTGCATGAGTTGTTGCTATTTTGATTACATGTTATGAGAGAGATGGAATTATGAAGGAGCTGTGCTCTCAAGGAATTTGTTTCTTATTGAGGAAAATCAGACTAAGACCGAGAAAGTGTTAGCGAACACCATGAGATGGCATTTCATGAGCGGGCGACAGTAAGAAGCAGCACACAGCACCGGCACTTCCTAAAGGACCTCTGTGCTACATGGGCTTCGAGGAAGCCTTCGTGACAGGGGATTTGAAGTCAGAGGGTGTCGGGGAGAGTCTTAGGCCGACGCATGGGCTCCAATGTGAGGGGGTTTTAAAGAGTCATGCCGCCGTGTAGTCCCTCGGGACAGCCTTGGCAAGGGGGACCCACGCAGGCGGGAGTGGGTACACTGCAGCTGAGGAAGGAGACCTCCCGTGACTGCCGTGTTGGGAGCATTTGGTGGGGCGAGAAGCTCCGTGGGATGACCGTCTGCTTGTTCTGGTGTTTGGATGATGTCGCTGGATGCTGGAGATCCCTACAGCCCTAGGGAACCTGGCGGTAAGAGATGTGCCTTCCCTCACTGGCCCCCAGTTGACAGTGTGGCCCTACCACATGCAACTCCGGGCTCCGATGTATCTACCTGGAGACTGAAGAGCTGAGCTGGGGGCTCCACCGTTGTGCCCCTGTGTCTAATAGGAGGTCAGTGACTTGCTCACCTGGCTATCCCGGCCTCCCCTACTGCAAGAATGAGGGGCTTGAGCAGGTGTCCCGTCCCATTTTTCTTTCCCCCTAAATACAATCCCTCTGAAGTATGATAGAGGAAGAAGGGTACAGATGAGATAACTTTGACATTTTTAGTTTTTCAAAAACAGGATGAAACAGACTTGCCCCTTTCTCCTCTGAGTAATCACCCTTTCTTCCTACATGGGGCAGCAGACCCAAATAGATATTTTATATTTCTCTCATCCTATGGTTTCACCCAGCGGTTGGAGTTTTCCCCATCTTTGTTTGGAACCTGAGATGCCAGGAGATCCTCTGGGCTTACCATGTGGTCCCCCACGATCCAAGCCCAGGGCAGGTGCCCAGCAGTGTATCTCAGCGGGGTGGATCGGGATGTAAAGAACAGGGATACCGTGTCGCTACTTCACCGTTGGGGAAACCGAGGCGGGAATGGGAGCGTTGGCTAGGCGGTGCACAAAATCGAGGCCAGGATGGCGAGCAGGATTGAAGATTTCCTCTGCAGCCCCGTTAACCACGTGACGACGATGACAGTCGCGTGTGCTCAGGCTCTGCCAGGGCCACCAGATGGGTTTGGAAGCCAAGAGGAGGAGAGAGGCATTTTCCTCTCCACATGGAATCGGCATTTACCGCCATTTGCTTACAACAAGAAACATTAAACAATTTTCCACATTTCCTCTAAATGAATGGGACTCGGCAGGAACACCCTAAAGGGAAGCGTTTGAGAAATCGGTGGCAGAGGAATTTAACGATGAGGAGCGAGAGCCAGTTCATTCTGTTTGCTTATTAATAGGTTCTGTGTCGCCAGCTCCAGGGGGAACGGCCTCTTGAAGAGCTGGCAGGGAAAAGCATTCAAGGGCTCTGCTTGATGAAAATAGGGAATAGTGGGAAAGGAGAGGAAGGGAAATAACTTCAGAAGAGATTGGAAAGCTTGTCCTCGGGAATGAGAACAAGCTGCTGCTAATTTGACTAAGTCACTGCTCGGGCTGGTTCAGGGCTGAGCTTTGGGCTGGGCCCGGCTTGTGTGCCGGGGTGGTCTGTGCTGCATCTCATTCTTTAACACAAGGCTGCTTTTGAAATCGAGTGCGTTTCAAGAGACCTGCTAAGGACGGGGTGGTCAGGGAGGTGCTTGACATTGACTGTGGGTTGATAAATAGTGAGAAGCATGTGTCTGTCTAGGTGAGTCATTGTCTAGCAGCAATACACAGCAACATCTCCCTCCTCGAGGAACGTTCATTTGGTCAACAAGTAGTTTCTTATGTCCCTGCTGTTGGGGACACAAAGCCATTGAGTTGTGCACCTTGTTCTCAAAGGTGAGGAAGAAGGAAAATAAACCATGGAGCCAAGCGAGCATCCTACAGCATCTTAAGGAGGGTGTGTCCCACCCGGGCTGGGTCGGCTGGAGAGGGTGGGCACCAAAGTCTGCCTGGAGGCTGGGGCTCCTAAGGAGAATTAGAAGTCAGTTGGCAGTTTTTTATTCGCTAACAAAAGGTACACATTGTAAGTACCTGGGATGCCCTGAAATTGTCCACAAATCTGTGTTATGCACATCCGCCATTCTCTGGAGAGGGTAGGAAAGTTTCCTCAGATTCTTACAGGCCGAAGACCTTCTCTTTCTCCGATTAATTATTTAGATTAATTGCATCGTACTTGTGAATATTGCGCCCACATGTAACTGATGGGCATAAGGTCATGCATCGCTCAATGACAGGGCCCTGTTCTGAGAAATGTGTCTTCAGAGGATTTCATCGTCCTGGGGACATCCTAGCGTGTGCTTACACAGACTACGTTGGCTGCAATGTCACTGGGTGATGTGATCTTATGGGGCCACCCTTGTATATGGTCCATGGTTAACCAACATGTCCATGACCCATAACTGTACATGAGTGTATGCATTTGTATGGACGTATGTGTGTGTGGAACTATAGCAAATGTTGGTGTAGGTAAATCTTTGTGCACACAAAGTCTGCTGAGATACACATGAGTTATTTTCTTCAAGTCTTTGAAGAGTTACTGATTCAAAGAATGTGGATGTTTTAAAAACTTGGGCTGCGTAGTGTCAGAATTTTTCTCCAAAGCTCTGCAGGCTTATCAGTGGAGGGGGCATGACATTTCCCAAACTCTTGCCAATGCTATTTTTATTGCTTTTTAATTCAGAAATATTTTAAGTATAAAGTGGTATGGGGAAAAAAAGACATCTGTGGACATATTTGCCCAGATTAATAAATTGTAACAATTGCCATGCTGTTTCTGGTCTTTTAATAAAGAAATGAAGTGCATGTGTCAGATATTGCAGAAGCTCACACCCCATTTCTCCATGGTAGTCATTTCCTTCCCTCCCCAACAGTTTATAAAAGTACTTTTGCCACTCAGAGGTGAGGCAGAACATCATGGCAATAGACGATAATATTTGCTTTTTAAAAATATATAAATATATGAGTCCCACACACTTATAATCCCTTCTACTCAGAAGGCTGGGGCAGAAGGATCACAAGTTCAAGGCCAGCCCAGGCAACTTAGACCCTGAACCAAGATAAAAAATGAAAAGATGGAGATGTAGCCCAGTATTAGGGTGTTTTGACGTGAGGTGTCCCCCAAGAGCTCAAGTGTGGAGCTCATGTGTGTGAGACAATGCAAGAAGGTTTAGAGGTGAAATGTTTGGATTATGAGTGTATTAACCCCCTGGTAGGGATGAACTGAGTGGTGACTATAGGCATGAAGGGTGTGGTGGAGGAGGAGGGTCATTGGGGGCATGCCTTTGGGGTATATATTTTGTGTGCTGAGCTTAGTCTCTCTCTGATTTCTTGTGGTTTTTTTTTGGGGGGGGGCGATACTGGGGATTAAACCCAGGGGCACTTGACCACTGAGCCACATCCCCAGCCCTATTTTGTTTTATTTAGAGACAGGGTCTCACTGAGTTGCTTAGAGAGCCCCGCTAAATTGTTGAGGCTGCCTTTGAACTTGGGACCCTCCTGCCTCAGCCTCCCGAGCTGCTGGGATTACAGGCGTGTGCCACGGCCCCCGGCCAGTCTCTCTCTGATTTCTGGCTCTGTGTCTCCAGCTGCTTCCCTCCACCACCGCTTTCTGCCATGATGATCTGCCTCACCCCAGGCCCCAGGAATGGAGCCAGCTGTCTCTGAATGGAGACCTCTGAAACGGTGAGCCCCTGGAGGGGCCTTTCCTCCTTTAAAATTGTTCTTTTCAGGTTTTTTGGTTGCAGCCCATGAAAAAGCTGATTAAAACACCCCGAAATACAAATCCCCAGTAACATATACACACACACTGAGATGATATCATTCTGAATATAGTGTATTGTAATTAAATATTGATTTGCAACCATCCATATGTGATGTGTGTGTGTGTGTGTGTGTGTATGTGTGATGTGTGTGTGTGTGTGTGTGTGTGTATGTGTGATGTGTGTGTGTGTGTGTGTGTGTGTGTGTGTGTATTTCTTTTCCTTCTTTCCTACCATTCTTTAATCGTTTTTTTTAATTAGTATGCTCTTAACCTCCACTGGCTTAGAAGTTACATAGATAATCTATTTCTACTCTTTTGGCAGCTACCCTTAAAATATTTCAGCAGCTTTGTTGAGACATATTTCAGATGCTCTACCCCTCACCCATGTGATGTGGATTTTGCAACGGGTTTTAATCACATCCACAGAGTGGTGTGGCCATCACCACAATCTATTTCCAACGTTTATCACCCCCCAAGGAAGCCTCATAACCATTATCAGTTGCTCTCTGTTCTCCCTTCCCCACTACCCTCGGAAACTACTCATCTACTTTCTGTCTCCACAGATTTGTCTATTCTGGACATTTCATCAAATGGCACCATACAGTAAGAGTTCTTTTGTGACTGGCTTCTAATGTTTTTAAGATTCCTGCAGGTTGTACCCTGTATCTCTATTTTGTGGCTTTGTACGGTTGAATAGTGATCCGTTACATGGATAGACCATATTAATTTATCCATTCATCAGCTGGTGAACATTTGGGTTGTCTCCACTTTTTGACATTATGAATGATGATGCGAAGAACATTTGTGTACAAGTTTTTATGTGAACATATGTTTTCAAGTTCTTTGAGCGTGTACCGATAAGTGCAATTTCTGGGGGGTGTGGTGAGTCAACATTGAGCTTATTTAGGGGAGCTGCGAAACTTTTCCAAAGTGGCAGCGACAGTTTACATTCCCACCAACTCTGTATGAGGCTTCCAATTTCCCCGCCTCTTCACTGACACTTGTGATTATCTTTTATTCTTTTTAGTAGTCATCCTAATGGGGGTGAAGTGATATCTGTTGTGGTTTTACTTTGCATTTCCCTAACATCCAATGATGTTTAGCATATTTTATGTGATATTTGGGTCATTTCTATCTTTGGCAAAATGTCTGCTCAGACCCTTTGCTTGCTTTTTTTAATTGCATAATTTTTCTTCCTATGACTAAGTTGTATGAGTTCTGAAGAGCTCCTGGACACAAGTCCAGATCAGATACTTGACTTGCAAATATTTTACCCCCTTCTGTGAGTAGTCTTTTGCTTTCTTGATGGTAACATTTGTAGCACAAAAGTTTTTAATTTTGGTCCAGACCAATTTATCTTTTTTTCCCCCTTTGTTACTTGTGTTTTTGGTGTCCTATCTAAGGAATATTTGTGCAAGCCAGCTCACCTAGAGTTACTCCTGTTGTTTTTTTTTCTAAGAGTTTTCTGGTTTTAGCTCTCAACATTTATGCCTCATGTCCACTCTGAGTTAATTTTTGTGTTGGTTGTAAGTCATGGTCCAACTCATTCTTTTCCATGTGGATATCCAGTGGATGCAACATCAACACTTGAATTTGTAAAATGCACATTTGACATACAAAAAAATTCAAGTTTATTACTATATCTGCTTTTCTTCAAAACAACCAGGACTCATGGACGGCTTTGGCTATGATCGTCCGTGCCTCTTCAGTGGTCCCGAGGCTCCACCTGGCTCTCAAGCCTCCCAGCATTATTGTGGACATCACAGTTCTCACGTCCGTAATGTGAGTGCCTACTTAGTGTCTTTGCTCAGCATTGCTTTGGCCTCTTACTTCTTCCTCTGAGGTTCCTCCTCCGTCTTAATGAAATACACCCATTAGTGTCTATTATGTCCAAGTAAAATAGTGGTAAACACTGAATCTTTGCCTAAAAAAAATACCTATAGCTGGCCTTCCCTCCATATGAATCTGTAATTGGGAAGCTCACTTTGGGGACATTCCATTGTCTTCTGGCTTCTCATATTGCCCTGGAAAGGTGGGTCCAATCTTTCTTTTAGATTGCTTTCAACAATTTTTTTTAAAACCTCAGAACCAAAGCACTATGCAGATTTAATGCAATTCCAATAAAAATCCCAATGGCATTCCTCATAGAAATAGAAAAAAACAATCATAAAATTTATCTGGAAAAATAAGAGACCCAGAATAGATAAAGCAATCCTGAGCAGGAAGAGTGAAGCAGGTGGCATCACTATACCAGACCTTCAACTATACTACAGAGCATTAGTAACAAAAACAGCATGGTATTGGCACCAAAACAGGCAGGTAGACCAATGGTACAGAGGACACAGAGACTAACCCACAAAATTACAATGATCTTATATTAGACAAATGCCACAGTCCGGCTGCAGCAAAATAACTGGGAGGGGGTGACGAACAACTTGTGTAGATTGATACAGCAGGAGTGGGAGCCGTTTATTGTAGGACGGGAGGGGTATTTATACATTCCACACAGCTTATCTTAATTAACATAAACTCGATACAGCAGTCAACCAATAAGGAATCTCCACACTTAATGGCTCGCTGGCGTTACTTCACAAACCACTCCCTCTGGCAAAATGCCAGGCGCCATCCTGACTTGTTTATAGACCCTAACATTTTTCCCTTTTGTTTAATTTAAATAACGACCATAGTGGTTTTTACACAAACACCACAAACAATCTGCTACAAGCAGTAGGGGAGGATACAAAATGCCACAATACCAAGCCAATTGATGGCTCCATGCAAGAAGCCCTTGGAAAAATTATACCAGCAATGACATCGTTTGCAAAGATACCGAGTTACAATTTGTTGTAGATTACAGTTTGTTGTCTCAGTCCAGGTAAAGCAGTGTCTCAATAGATTAACTCACAGTCCAGGTAAATCACAGTCCAGGTAAGTTCTGCAGGCAGCTAGCTTAAATCACAGTCCAGGTAAGTTCTGCAGGCAGCTAGCTTGATCCGAAGTCTCTTCTGGTTCTCAGCCAAAGTCTCGTCTGGTTTTCAGCAACACTGGAAATTCTTCCACCCTCGTTTTCACCGGCACTGGGATGAAGGCAGGAACTCCAGCAATGATATTAAAGAAAATCCTGTAGTATTCAGCAGGCACTAAGAAAACAAACTTCTGGAAAATGTAGTACATTATCTCAAGGTTTTTTACATTTGAAATAGGCCTTAATGGCGCTCATTACTCATTAGCTTCCAGGTGTGGGAGAACCATTGTAGCTTAGTTATTGGCATTGGAAATGACCGAACATCAGGGAAGCGGGTAGCGTCTTCTGCCAGCTGTAGTGTCCCAGGCAGCCCCAGATGGCCCCGGGGAGTGTCCGGGTCTCAAACTGCTTCTGGGCACAGGGAGCAAGAGCCTGTGAGTCCGTGCCTCCGGGTCAGGTCTAGATTTGGGCTCTTGCAGTGGCGTCCTGCTCCCCAGGGCAGAGGGGTGGAAGAGCCTGGTGCCGCCTTGGAAAGTCCTTGCTGCACCATGACCGGCTCGAGTAAGAGGCAGCCGAGAAGCCAATTCACGCACCCTCCCCTCCGGTAACGAAAAGTATTCAGTAATAGCCTTTTGCTGCAACTTTTTTTCCTGTTAATCCTTCTTCTTCTGAATTTTCTTTTTCTTTCTGACTAGAGTTCCTGGGCTTCCATCAACACATGCCCTAACTGCTCTTGGTTCCACTGGGGTGCCTCCTTCCCTTACTAATTTACTTCTCACCCCTTCCATATTCTCATCACAAAGACAATACAATACACCAAGACAAAACAAGACACAAACATACTGTATCAATCTTCTCCATTTTCTCAAAATGGCCATTTTTCCTCTCGCCCTATCTAGGGACGAGCAGATTGCTCCCGTCCTATCTATGGACGGGCAGCTTTTTTTTTGTCACTTACCCCTGAGTGTCCCAAGGCTCCCCGTAACGGGCCACCATCTGCCGCAGTCCGGCTGCAGCAAAATAACCGGGGGTGGGGGGTGGGGGTGGGTGGGTGACGAACAACTTGTGTAGATTGATACAGCAGGAGTGGGAGCCGTTTATTGTAGGACGGGAGGGGTATATATACATTCCACACAGCTTATCTAATTAACATAAACTAGATACAGCAGTCAACCAATAAGGAAGCTCTACACTTAATGGCTCGCTGGTGTTACTTCACAAACCACTCCCTCTGGCAAAATGCCAGGCGCCATCCAGACTTGTTTACAGACTCTAACATTTGCCAGGTGCCACCCTGACTTGTTTATAGACCCTAACAGACAAAGTTGCCAAAAACATGCACTGGAGAAGAGATAGCCTCTTCAACAAATGGGGCTGGGAAAACTGGAAATTCATATGCAACAAAATGAAATTAAACCCCTATCTCTCACCATGTCCAAAACTCCACTCAAAGTGGATCAAGGACCTAGCAATTAAACCAGAGACTCTGTGTCTAATAGAAGGAAAAAGTAGGCCCTAATCTCCATCATGTGGGATTAGGCCCCAACTTCCTTAATAAGACTCCTATAGCACAAGAATTAAAACCAAGAATCAATAAATACGATGGACTCAAACTACAAAGTTTCTTCTCAGCAAAAGAAACAATCTGTGAGGTGAAGAGAGCCTACATCTTGGGAGCAAATCTTTACCCCTCACACATCAGATAGAGCACAATCTCTAGAGTATATAAAGAATTCAAAAAGTTAAACACCAAAAATCAAATAACCCAATCAATAAATGGGGCAAGGACCTGAACAGACACTTCTCAGAAAAGGATCTATAATCAATCAACAAATATATAAAGAAATGTTCATCATCTCTAGCAATCAGAGAAATGCAAATCAAAACCACTCTAAGATATCATCTCACTCCGGTCATTTTATTCATAATGTGCAATGTTTATTTTTTAAATTTTTTTTAAAGAGAGAGAGAGAGAGAGAATTTTAATATTTATTTTTTAGTTTTTCGGCGGACACAACATCTTTGTTTGTATGTGGTGCTGAGGATCGAACCCGGGCCGCATGCATGCCAGGCGAGCTCACTACTGCCTGAGCCACATCCCCAGCCCCAATGTGCAATGTTTATAGCAGCACAATTCACAATAACTAAACTGTGGAACCAACCTAGATGCCCTTCAGTAGATGAATGGATAAAAAAAATGTGGCATCTATACACAATGGAACATTACTCAGCATTAAAAGAGATTTAAATCATGGCATTTGCAGGTAAATGGATGGAGTTGGAGAAGATAATGCTAAGTGAAGTTAGCCAATCCCCCCCAAAACAAATGCCAAATGTTTTCTCTGACAAGGAGGCTGACTCATAGTGGGTTAGGGAGGGGGAGCATGGGAGGGGTAGACAAACTCTAGATAGGGCAGAGGGGTGGGAGGGGAAGGGAGGGGGCAGGGAGTTAGCAAGGATGGTGGAATGTGATGGACATCATTATCCAAAGTACATGTATGAAGACTTGAATTGGTTGTCAACATACTTTATATACAGAGATATGACAAATTTGCGCTCTATATGCGTGATATGAATTGTAATGCATTCCTCTGTCATTTATTTAAAAATAAATCAATAAAAAAAAGAAACTTAGTCTTTGCTTTTCAAATGTTTCTGAGTGGTTTTAAAAGCCAGTTTCATTGTGTGTATTTTGAAATGTGCTTAAAAATACTGTGGTCTAATAATTTGTAAATTGTGGTGACATTTATTGTATATGTGGAATATTTTCTGGTTCCTATAGAAATGTATCCACTATAAAAAGTGGGCAGAAATGTAAGGCTTTTATAAACATTTCTACATCTTAAAAAAAAAACAAACAGAAAACCTCTGTACCAGGGCTGGGGTTGTGGCTCAGGGGTAGAGCGCTAGCCTAGTACGTGTGAGGCACTGGGTTTGATCCTCAGCACCACATAAAAATAAAAGTATTGTGCCCATCTACAACATATGTATGTGTGTGTGTGTATATATATATATATATATATATATATATATATATATATATATATATATATATCTCTGACAACAGCAATAACAAACCTCTGTACCACTGCTGGGATTACAGGTGTGCGCCACTGCGCTGTGTTGAGAGCCACAGCCAAAGGGGCCACAGCAAACTTCCAGATGCCAGCAAACTTCCAGCTGCCGGCTGATGATTGGCTCACAGCAGCCCCAGCAACATCTAGCTGATTGGCTCCTCTGCGGTGATGCTCATTGGGCTGTTTCCCTGCCCTTTCAGACCACGGAGCTGCTCATTGGGGGACTTCTTTGGCTCCGCCCACGCAACCCAGCCAATCGGCCTCAAGAGCAGGAGGATTGTGGGAGGTGGAGAGGCTGGTGTGGGGGAGAGGCTTGTGGGAAGCCGGTGGTGGCAGTTGGGCTCTGAGGGTTTTTCCTGAGGAGCTGTTTTGTTTGGCATTTGTAGTTCTAAAAATAAAGTTAGTTTCTTTTGACAAGTGGCTCCTGAATTGTGCCCAGCCAGACTGTGGCAGCGCTGGCCACACTCACTTTTGATGTCCCTTTCCCCCCAATCCTGCACTCCCTTCTCCTCTCTCTGTTGTAGAAAAGCTCGTTGAAAGGTTGTCTGTGGTTGCCAACTTCAGAGACTGTTCTCCACTCTTTTTCTGTGCACATTCTAATCAGAAGGCCACCAAGGACCTCCGCGTGGTTACATGGAGTAGGCCAGTCCTAAGTGCCCATTAGCCTCTTACCTGCCCGTCAGCAGCACCCAGCCCAGTTAGCCACACTCTCCCTGATCCCGAACCTCCTGTCACTGGGCTTTCAGGACACCGCACGCTCCTGCTTTCCTCCTACCTTCTCAGTCTATTCAGCTGCCCTCCATCATCTTCTTAACCCGTTAACGTTGGAGTGTCGGGTGCACCGTACGTGGATACCCTGTCTGATCTTTCTGTATTCACTCCTTGTGATCTCATCTAGACTCACAGTTGTAAGTGTTTTCTACAGAAATATTTGCAAACCATATATATGAATATGCAAGAGAGATGATGTATGGATTGGGAAACCAAAGACATTTATTAGCTGTCCCTTTACAGAAAAAATCTGTCATTCCACTGGTGTATGCTATAGTGATAATCCCCAAATTTGCATATGGGACCTCCCCTCTGTCCTGAGTTCCAGTTGACTCCACTGCTCACGAGACCAACTTATCACAGTGGATGGTGATGTGATCCTTCCAATTGTCTGGGCCCCAAACCCGACCTCGTGGCTGATCCTCTTTCATTTACCCTGTACCTTCAGTCTTGGCAAACCACGTGAAGCTCTGAGTTCCACCACTGTTCCCTCCTTTTCCCTGACTGAGCCTCCATCGTCTCTCCCTTGGTTCTTACAACAGCTGCCACCTGGTCTCCTTGGGCCCCCTTCTGTCCATTCTCTGCCCTCCGGATCATGTCATTCCTTCACTCAAAACCCTCAAATGACTCTCCGTCTTGTCCCAGGTGAGCGCCCAGCCCTACAGTGGCCACGAGTCCTCCACAGTCTGACCCCTTCCCCTTATTCCCTCTGCCATAGTCCAGTGGCCTCCTGCTGCTCCTCAGACACATCAGGCCAACTCCTGACTCATGGTTTTGCTGTCTGAGCCACTCTGCTCATGACAGCTGCATGCGCTACTCCTGATGGCCTTTGGTCTTACTCATAATTTACTTATTTGGCATTATCTGAACCTGCCTATTTGAAGTTCCAGCCTCCCGAGTAATTCCTATCCTGTCCCCTGCTTAATTTTCTCCACAGCAGTGACCGCCCCTGATGCACTGGTAGGTTCTAAGGGATTTTATCCCTTTTGTCCATTGCTTTTTCCTTCATACCAAAATCAGTGCAAGAAACTGTGATTCCAGCGGCTCGGGAGGCTGAGACAGGAGGATTCCCAGTTCAAAGCCAGCCTCAGCAATGACGAGGTGCTGAGCAACTCAGTGAGACCTTGCCTCTAAATAATACACAAAACAGGGCTGGGGATGTGGCTCAGTGGCCGAGGGCTCCTGAGTTCAATCCCTGGTACCAAAAAAAAAAAAAAAAAAAAAAAGAAATATGGTAAAGCTTCATCAATATTTGAAGTACAATTAATATTTGCTAGAAACTTCTCAATCATTTTTCCTTTAAATATTGCTTCTCCCCTTGCTCCCTAATTCCTTTCCTTGGAACTCCTATTAAATGTGTGTTGGACTTTCTCACCTACTTTCCCCTCTCTTAGCCACTGTTGTATTTTCCGTTCCTTTAACTCCCCACACTTCCTGTACTGGGGGGTCCTGGGCAGCTACCTCAGGACTCTCCTCCGACCTTTGGATACTCTTTTTTTTTTTTAAATCTAGGACTCATCTGCTGCTTAATTTATTCTTTGAGGTTTTATCCCAATGAGTATAGTTTTTATGTTTTTTAGAAGTTCTATTTTACTTCTTTTTTCAAGTCTATCTACTTTTTGTAATGTCCTTTTCTCCCAATATTGTTTTCATATCTTCTTTAATCATTTTGACAATTTAAAACACACCCCGTTGATATTCTTCAGTTGAAAGAGCTTCTTTTATCTGGAATTTGGGGAGATGGCACATGTCCGACTTTCTTAAGCTTATGACGGTTGCTTATTGAAGACTGCTTTCCCTTGTGGTTTGTAATATTTTTGGAAGCTCATCTCCGTGAGCATTTAAAGAAAACATAGTAGGAACCATATATGCTGGGAAAAAAAAAAAAAAAGATTGTGCTACTTTTGCACTCCATGCCTGGGTCTCTGGCCCAGACTTGGGTTTTCCCCTTCTTGTTATCAGAGATAAAAATGACTTCTCTTCCCTGAGTTGTTAAGTCTCTGAGTCTTCTGTTTACCCAAGTGTTTGATCTTCAGGGCTCCTGGAATGGTGGGAGTCATAGCAGAAGTCTGTTTTGTACTGTGACTCAGCGCTTAGGTCTGTATTCTTCTTGGAGTCCCCCCGACCTGACCCTCCACCTTCCTCAGCCCTGAAGAATCAGCTTCTCAGCTTCTTGTTTTATTTGTCTTGCCTGGAAATTCCTTGAAAATAGCCATCTGTAATTTTTTCATTTATTAAAATACAATTTTTTACATTAAATTTTTTAGCTCAACTGAAATTTATTTTGGTGCACAGTGACAGGTTGATATCAAATACAACTCTCGTCTCAAGTGTTCTACCAACTGTCCAAATGAAATTTGTTAAGTCATTTGTTCAGATTCCACTTTTACCTTTATCAGCTCTTATGCAGACAGGATGAGGTCCAGGCTTCCTGTCTGGCCTTAGTGATCTGTCCTTCTCCCTGGGAGTGGCAGACTTTTTAAAATACTGTATCTTTCCAATACATTTTAATACTTGGTAAATTTAAGCTAACATCTAATCAGATTTTTTCTTGTCTACTGGCAAATGTTTATTCTTTTCAATGAAGAGATAATTATTGTATTGAGCCACAAAAAAGTGCTTGAGAGTTGATGGGAATGAACTGCACTTATAATTAATTTAAAGATAGTGGGCTCTTTATGATAATGAGCTATCTCATGAAGTGTGTTTTTCCATTTGATAATTTTTTTCCATTATAAGTCAATAAAGGTTTTAATTCTTCATACAGCATTTCTTATATAAAATTCATTATGACTAATTTTTGTTTTTTTAAATGACTTTTAAAACTTCTAAATTGTGGTTTTAAGATATCCATAACATGAAGCGCACCATCCTAGCCGTTTTTAAGTGTGCAGTTCAGTGGTGTAAATAAGCACATGTGCAAGTCTGTGTGACCAACCTCCAGAACACTTCCACTTGCAAAATTGAAGCTCTGTACCCATTAAATATCAACTCCTCATTTCCTCCTCATTCCAGTCTCTGCTTCTATGAATGTGACAGCTAAAAGTACTTTATAGACGTGTCATCAGCCAGAATCCATCTTTCTGTGGCTAGTCATACCATTTAGCAGAAAATCTTCAAGGTTCATTAGTGTTGAAGTGTGTGTGTTATGGTTTGGACGTGAGGTGTCCCCCAAAAGCTCACATGTGAGACAATGCGAGGAGCTTTGGAGGAGAAATGAGAGGGTCATGAAAATTTTAACCCACTCAGTGAATTAATCACCTCATGGGCTTAATTGAATGGTAACTGAAGGCAGGTGGGGTGTGGCTGGAGGAGGTGGGCATTGGGGACGTGGTCTTGGGGTATATATTTGTATCTGGCAAGTGGAGATCTCTCTCTCTCTCTCTCTGCTTTCTGATCACGTGAGCTGCTTCCCTCTGCCACACAATCTGCCATGATATTCTGCCTCACCTTGAGTCCTGAGGAATGGAGCTGGCTGTTTATGGACTGAGACCTCTGAAACCGTGAGCTCCCAAATAAACTTTTCCTCCTCGACAGTTGTTCTGGCCAGGTCCTTTAGTCACAGCAGTGAAAAAAAGCTGATAAGAACAATGGGCTACAATTTATTTTAATGAAAATATAATGAAAGAATATATTCCCTTGTGTATATATGCTGCAATTTTGCTTGTCTGTTCATGCACCCATCCATGGTCCTACAGTTGTTTCTATCTCTTGATATTGTAAATAATGCTACTATGAACACGGATATGAAAATATCTCCTTGACTTGATTTGGAGGTATATACCAGAAGTGGAATTGCTGGGTCACATGGTAATTCCATGACTATGAGTGGTTCATATTGTTATTAGTAGGATTTTCTTTGCATCGTATTTTGTAATTGATTTTTGATGACATAAAGGAAAATCTTGCTAGATTTTGTGTATCTTTTCTATGTTTTTCCCCCAACCAGTGTTTCTCAAGCTCGGATACAAATTAGAGGCATCTGGGAGCTTTTGTAACATACACAAAGCTAGGTCTCACTCAAGATCAATTATATCAGAATTTCTGGGTGAGTCCCAGGTGTTGATAGATTTGGAAAACTTTCCAAGTGATTCTAAAGAGAAGTAAAATTGAGGACTTGTCTACACCAACTTACTGAAGTCTTATTAGACTCTTAGACTCAATTATTGTCCAGTTGATCCACATGGATGTTCTAGGCAGCGATATCACCAGGAAATAATGACAATTCCCTATTTTTTAATATTTACATTTCTCATTAATGTGCCTTTGACTTACTGAATTGACCACAACCTCCTGAACAATGCTAAATACATCTCTGTTCTGTTTCTGATTTTTTAAATGCTTTTGCTTTAAGAAAAAAATTAAACGCTATTATCAAAGAGATTTTTTCTTAATGTGCATTTCTTGAGAAGGATAGGAAAACAGGGATGATTTGAAGAGTTGATATATCACCTATGCCTGTATCTTTGGAAATTTTGGAATGTATTTTCCTAAAGCAAGTACAGGTAGTATTTTAAAGAAATTCAAATTACAAATGTATTCACGTTACTATTAATTTGGTAAAATTTACCACGGTGTGTTGACTTATTCTTCCTTCCTTAGTTTTTGTGATATTTATCACAGAGCTTATCTCCTTTGCACAATTGATGCTCTGAAGCATATTATTGGGTTTGCTATTATGGAAACTGTGGGTCAGGTCTGCTTTATGAAGTTTTGGTCGGCTTCCCCTCCATGGGAACCTATGACCCCCTGAACTGATGGAGCCCATGTGGCCCTGCTCCTGGAAGACACTGGCACCTTGTTTATTCTTGGCTCTGCTCTTACTTAAAGAGCATTTTTGCTGGGACTTGACCTAGGATGCAATCTGTTACTACTTTTCTGCATATTTTCTTACTAGACATTTTCTGGGAGTTGTTATATCTGCATGGCTGTCAAACAAATATTGGGTAGGAGTGTGTGACAGGGGAATGGTGCTCTGCCAAGACTCAAAGACAACAGTCGTCTGATGGAGGGCCCGCTTCTGCATTTTTTTGAGTCTTACAGCTTCTGGGTCTCTGAGTCAGGAGACATGTTAAGGGAAGGCTGGACTTTCTTCCTCCTCATCTCTCTATTTCTCTCCTTTCCTGTCTCCCTCTTCTAATCCTTTCTACCTTTAAAAAACCTTCTTTTAAAAGCTAAGACTGAAACCCATTAAATAGTCATATTTTAACAAAACTCCATTTGTCTGTAGGTTCCAGGATGCTTTCTGGATTTTGACATTATTTTGTCTGGTAGCTTTTCTTTCTTCTGCTTGTGAATTTTCATCTGCCCCCATGCCCCAACCCTTGGGTTTCTCTACAGGTATTTCAGAGGGAGATTGGAAGAGATTGGATTAAGGTTCAGATTCAGATGCCAGTTTAAACCAGAAGTCTATCATTTCACCTTCTTTGTGCATTTTAATCAGGAGAGTGATGTGCAGATGTGGATTAAAGGGGAGATTAGAAATGACGCCTGGAGATGAGTAAGGAGGCTAGGAAAGCTTGAACTTTTGGAGAACTCTTTAATTCAGTATAAAATGAGGGACTAATCAGAACATAATCGAATATATCCAACCTCATGAAGCAGGATAGGAGATTTGAGCTTCAACCTTAGTTCTAACTAATCCTCACCATCTGTGCAAACTTGTACAACTCTTTTGACTTCTATAAGTGTTGGAGTACTTATGAAGGTTAATTTTGCCTCAACTTGACCAGGCTAAAGGATTCCCAGATAGCTGGTAAAATACTATTTCTGGGCATGTCTGTGAGGGGGTTTCTAGAAGATAACAGCATTAGAATTAGTAGAGTGAATGAAGAAGATCCATCTTCCCCAACATGGGTGGGCATCATCCCATCCACTGAGGGACCAGATGGAACAAAAGGACTGAAGGCTAAGAATTCTGCTGGTCCATGTGCAAAAGTGAGTGGTGGAGGTGCTGGCGGGCTTAGGAGAAGGTTGGGTTAGGGTGGGGAGAGCAGGGTTGCCCTCTGGCTCCTGATGGGCAGTAATGAGAGTCACATCTGCTTTTCCTGCTAAGATGGACAAAATGGTATGCCTCTAGAAGAAGTGAAGGAGAGATCATATTTGAATTTTAAAAAAGTTTAGTCTGGCATATTATTATTATCTGTGTGAGCAATCTTTGCAATGATTTATCTGAATTTTCCTATGTAAAGCACAGCCTTCTTAGGCAGAGCTATATAGTTATATAGCTGTCGTTATGCCTCGGTGAGGTTAAGTAAAGTGGACGAGGGAGACAGAAGGAGAATGGACAGACTTCAGATTCTGTCTATATTCATGTGACTCCCCAACACTGATTTTTCTCCCAGAGCTGAGCTGCCTTCACTTCAGGGTCCTGCAGGTGTGGTTGTGTGGTCGATAGAAGAATCAAGGAAATCTGATCTGCTTTGTGGGCTGGTCAGAAATCGTGAGCTTCTGAGGTCAGTGACTGTGTTTTATCAACTTTCGAAACCCAACGACTGGCACAATTACTGGCCCATAGAGTAGACACACTATAAATATAGTTAAGTGGAGTTGAATTACACACAGAGCCTCGCGGGGCTCTGGGCCCGCTCTCTCGCTTCCTCCACACTCCGTCTGCACTGGTCCTGGGGTCGGACCGGCTCTCCCCTCCAGGTGCTGGCCAGGGAAGGGTAGGGACCTGAAGTATTTGCTTACAAGTTAATTTGGAGATCAGCAAGGCTGAGTCTTCGCACTGAGGGGGACCAGGGTGATGCCTTCAGGCTGGCGTTTTAAAACCCCACAATCAAGTTCATTAACAGGAATGAAACAGAGGAGAGGAGCAGCCGGAGAGGCCCTTTTAATGTGGGGTGAGCACAGCTCGCCCTCCTCTCTGTTTCTCTCCCTCTCTGTCTTTTCATTCTTTTCTTCTCCCAATGAAGGCTGCTGATCCTCTGGGTTTTGTTTACCCCTGTGAACCGTGACATGATTGCGTTCCTGAATAATAGCCACTAATGGTAGGGAAAAAGACCTTTGAAAAAGGCCTAATTTAAAGCAGGTTGGTATAAAACGGCAGATCTTGAATTCTAAGATGGAAATGGCTCGGTGCAGAACCTAAGTTCCCCGAGGACGCACCGTGTGTGTTTCCAGTGTACCGTGGGGGTGGGGTGGGGTGGCTTGGTCCAGCCCAGGTATCCCCAGGAGGTCTGCTGAGTTGCACTGAAGAAACAAATGGCGACAGCAGCTGGTGCTGACCGCTATGGAGGTCTCCTTGCTGTTCCCCAAGGTCAGCTTAGGTTTGGCATGGCAGAATGGAGAGGCCTGACAAAGAGCACCCCACGGTTCCTCAACCAAGACGGATCCGTGGAGGGGACACCAGCAAAGCAAATGCCGAGCCAAGGCCAGGCCTGGGCTGGTGGGGTGAGAGGGAAGGTGAGCCAGACCCTGCCTGGCTGCTGCACACTGTGACATGCCTCTAATAGGCAAAATAAAATCGTAGTCACCGCTGCAAAAGACTTCTGCTGCAATTTATTAATCAGGGTCTGGGGAGATGGATGACACTGAATGATTATGTAGCATTAGGCTAAGCCCCCGGTCCTTTGGCAGAGTGGCTCTCTGGATGGGGTACAGATGCTCACATCTGCTTTTGTTAGAGACCGAAACTCCTGCGTCCTGGTGTGAAGTTAATGAAGGCCCTGCATTATACCCCACATTCCTTTAGCAGAGCAAACCCTATCTGGCCAACCTGGAAATCCAATGAGTTAATTAAGGGAGAATTGTCTATGATTTCCTCTTCCATTATAACCGCGCCCTCCGCCCTTCCCCACCCCCACACGGCCTGGGTCCCCCTCCTCCCTGCAAACCTAAGCAGCGCAACTGCCTCTTGCCCCATGTGCCAGAATGATTAATGGAGGGGCTCCAATGAGGTCAATTAGCTGGGGTCGGCCTGAAGCTGAAAGGTGGAGTGTGTTTCTTTATTGAACACTGCATTCACACTCCAAACGGCGACCTGCGCGGGGTGATTTATTACGAGGGCAGTCCTCTGATCACTCACCTTCGGTGCTTGTACCTGGGTTTTGAAAACCGGGCTTTCACTGTCAATTAACGCCGGACAAGGAGATCCATTCAAAATCTGAAATGCATAGCTAATAGTGGATGGGGGTAGGGGCGGCAGAGGGGAGCGGCTGGGCTGGAGGCGGAGGCCGGGACGTGGCTCTGCCACCCTCAGGACACCGGAGCCATGGACCAGCTGGGCAGTCGCACATCAGGACTTCGTTTGAGGACTAAAATGCTTTGGGTGTGAAAGCAAGTTACCCTGTTGAACAACCCGATCTCCGAGGGCTGGCTTGGTCAGCTCCAAAAGGCACATCTTTCCACTCAGTTTGGCAGCCATGGGAGGACTGCAGGAAAAATGGAACAGGGTCTGGGTCTTCCTAAAAAAAAAAAAAAAAATGCTGATTTCTTGCCTGGGCCTCTAAAGTGAGTCACTTGCTTTTGGGGTTTTTCGAAGAAGCACCATCCACATCTCTGTGTACTACAATGGGCTCACGTTTGGATTCAAAGTACCAGGGCAGGAGCGGGACTTTCCAGGGATGGTCAAGGCTACTTAGTGGCCGAAGCATGTTTTCTCCTGCTACCAATCTCAGGACCCTGGGACCACAGTCACGGTGGGGTCTCATCACTGGGAACGTCTGCAGAACAGCCAATGAGTAGGGATGAGTTGGACCACATCCCTTGGTCTGCCCATTCTCTGGAAGTTTCCTCCCCTAGTATTAGTGTAGATTACCCCCATCTCCAGGAGAGTGTCCCCTGACTGGAGAATCAACTGGAAACTCTTCTCTTCCCTTTATTTTTCTCTTTAGCTTCATTACCATCTGACGTACTCTGCTTTTGTTTGGTCGTGTTGTTTGAACCCGTGTGTCTGCTCATTGACTGCATCCACTGTGAGAGCGAAAGCTCCCCAGGAGTAGAAAGTTTGGGTCCTTTTGTTCCTCAGTGTGCCCCCAAATAAAGGAACAGATGTGGGAAGCCTCTGTCTGCCCTGCAAACATTTCTCCAAAGACTGTGTGTTTTACTGATTCTGCAGACTGCCTTCATTTACCCTTTAAAACTGTTTCATTCAATATTTAATTCTAATTTGTTAGCTTTGGCTGTAAGTGACAGTGCTAATGTAATAATAATTTTAAAGTGTTTTATATTTTATTACAGCTCCCCATGCCTATCGAAGTACTGCTGAGCAGGTCACCTATCTAAACCCCATAAAATGGGACAATAACTCCTGCCTGGTAATAATCCACTTTGTGTGGGTTGACTGAGATAAGGTTTTGCATCTAGCACACAGTAGGTACTTAACACTAACTCTTATTTTGCAGCTGAGCATCAGAACAATCATCCCCATAACACACACAGGATAATAAATGACTCACATTTATCATCACAGCTACTCACATTTATTCACATAACTAGGGTCATGTTATGTTTGGGAAAATGACTTTCCCAAAGTAACACAATAAATCCCTGAAGGAGATGGATCCAAGCCATAGCCTTTATAACTTTATATTTCTTGGCCACAGATGGAAACACCTACACCTGTTTATTTATGTATTTAGAAATAGAGAAGTTACACCAATAGAAATAAGCTGTATTCCATCTTGAGAACTACAGCCAGGCTGCATCAATATCAGGGAAAGAGGCGATTTTAAGAAGATCAAGGCCGGTGTGGTGGTGCACGCCTGTCATCCCAGCAGCTTGGGAGGCTGAGACAGGAGGATCACAAGTTCAAAGTCAACCTTAGTAAAACCGAGGCTCTGAGCAACTCAGTGAGACCCTGTCTCTAAATAAAATACAAAACAGGGCTGGAATGTGGCTCAGTGTTTGAGTGCCCCTGAGTTTAATCCCCAGTACCAAAAAAATGAAGAAAAAGATCAGGGTCCCCAATGTTTTCCCCTTGGGAAAGAAAAGGCACTTTCACATTCCCAGGGCATGACTATTGGCAAAGCCACGGGTGTCTCCTCCTCGTTCACATTCACTCCTTTCTGTCCTCCTCTTGACAGACAGCCCACTGAGAATGATAAGAAAATTTTGAATTTTCTGATTTACAGAAATAATTATTTGCAAACCTCAGTATGCATGAATATATTTCTGTTCCCATGTCCCCCGTGGACCACAAGCCACAGACGGTGTCCCAAGAGCACATTTGGGAACATGGTCGAGGCGGGCACGACCCCTTTCCTGGGCTTGCAGGCCATGGGCACCTTGGATTTCTCCCTGCCGCTGCTGGGAGGAAGGGGCAGCGCGTGGTGAGTGCGCTCCTCTCCTGGCTTTTAACAGTGGTGTCTCTCCATTGACTTCAAAGGAGCCAACTGCTATAATGAGGAAATAAAAAGAATTAGACCAACCTTTCCCCAAATCTGTCCTGGTTTCTCTGCCCTTTCTCCCTCAGGAGAAACTTAATGACAGACATCTGAGTTTGGAAAGATGTTTGGGTTGTTTTTTTCTTTCCCAATCACAGACTTGCTCCTGGGGAACGTTTCTGGAAGCGTTATCTAACTTCACTTGAAATGTACGAGTCAGTGGGACTTCCCTGGATCTCTCTTGGGAGGCCATTCTGCCAGCTTGAAGGTCTCTCATGATCAGCAGACAGTAGCTCCCTCTGTTCAGAATTAGCTTAGAAATGGGGAACATGGGGCTGGTGTTCTGTGTCCCTGGTGTGTTGAGCACTTGGGAACACAGCCGGCAAGGTCCTGTGGCAGGCAGCTTCTTCCCATGGAGTGTCTTGAAGCAAGCGCCGCATCTGGAGTCAGGGATTGGGGCCTGAGTGCAGTTCTACCCCGACCTTTGAGTTCATGTCTTTGAACACACTGTCTTCAGTCTCCTTCAATGTTAATTGAGATAGAGGAGGCCCTCTTATCAGCTGGGGATACATAACAATGCTCTTAGCAGATGCCTAAAACTGCAAATATATCCTCTTTTTTTTCCCTATACATAAATATTTATAATAATATCAGTTAGGGACAGTATAAGATCAACAACAAAAACAAATAATAAATTAGAAAAAAAATTGTGACAACATGCTATAATAAAAATTATGTGAATATTTGTAGTCTCTCTTCCTTTGTGCTTTAGATGTCAGCAAACTTAGCATATGATAATTTTTTCTTTCCTTATTAAATTGAGAACTTTTACCTTTTTGCTTAAGAGAGGTACTTTATGGATTCCGTTTGGCATATCTGAACTGTGAGTATCACTACTCTTGCCCTTGGAGTCATTATTAAATAAAATAGGGGTTACTTGCATACAACCACTTTGTGTGATACCATGACAGTCAATCTAATAATGGAGTGACTAACAGGTGGGTCGTGTATACAATATGGATACTCTGGACAAAGGGATGATTCACATTCTGTAAGGGATGGTGTAGGACAGTGTGAGATTCCCTCATGCTACTTTGAATGGCCTGCAATTTAAAATTGAAAATGTCTTTTTTTCTGAGACTTTCCATTAGTATTTTCAGACCACAGTTGGCCATGGTAGTTGGAACCATGGAGAGCAAAACTATGGATAAGAGGGCTACTGCTCTACCCATTTGTAGGAGTGTTAGGAGAAGTGAGTGCCTCGTACATGGAAAAGCATCTTGATCGTGCTGTGGAACATCAGTGCAGGGGTCTGGGGAGAGGATCTGCTCACCTCCACTAATTTATGAACCTCAAGATGAATGACTCTGGAAGAGAAGGACAGGAGGGTCTGTGGTGAAGAAGCTGGGGCTGCTGAGACCAGGATATGCTGGGCCTGGGTTCTGGTGACGTGGCCTGGGTTCCCTCGGCTGGGCTTGTGTTATCCAGAGTGGAAGCGTCACATCAGTAGGCCACGCGAAGGGGCTGTGGGTAGAGGGTGGAAATCGGTCACCAGGTTTTGTGCCCGTCAGCAGCCGCTGCTGGAAGGTGAGTGTGAACAGCCTGGGCCTGTGTTTGAGACTTTCCCTTAGAAGGCCAGCGGCTTGGGTAGAGGCGACAGTTCGAGTTGGAGTGGGCAGCTACATGAAAATTGTCCAAGGCTCAACAACAGGGCCACACCACAGAATGTCCTGGTCAGCGAGGGCCACCCCAGGCCTCTTCTCCCACAGCATTGGGAGGGATTCTTACAGTGGGGAGGCCGGGTTGGCCTCTTCCCACCAGGTAGAGTGTAAGAGGAAATGGAACCCGGTTAGGGGCTCCAGGGAGGAGGCTGAGAGAACAGAGCCACAGTGAAGGCCAGGCAAGGCGGAAGAGCAGACTCCTGAGGCACAGAGTGAGGCGTTTGTTAGTGGTAAGAGATGGGATTTGTCACGTGCAAGGGTGCCCAGGCAGGGAGGGGACCATGCAGGCACTGGGGGCTCACAGAGGACTCGAAGTCGGATTGGAAAGGGGTGTTTCTCTTGCTTTGGTCACTTTCTTCCCCATCTCTCTGTCCTTCCCCTTACCTCCCATGCTGCAGGGTCAGGGCCAACTTCTGTTTGTAAAGTGCCCTTGTCCTCGCAAAGCCAAGTGATAACCAAGATGGTGTTGGTGACAGCTTTCCTCCACTGGTGTCTGCAGGTAGTTAGGTTAAAAAAAAAAAAAAAGGAGAAATGTCGGGTTAGTCCAGTTGGGCACACTTGCTGGATTTCTCAGACCTGTGCAGACGCTACTTCAAAGGTGGTCTCTCATGTGGGCTCCTTGTGGGCAGGGCCTTTGTCTTATTCTCTGTGACAGGGTGCCCCAAATAGGCCCTGGCATATAGTAGGTGATTAATGAATAAATCAATGTAAAAGTAAAATTTCTCAAAATTATTAGATTACAAAGCTTTTTTCCAGTAAAGTCCTATTGAACTAATGCTTCCTAGATCACACTTCTGTATAAATGCCTGGTAGAATGGGGATGTGAAAAGATCCTTAAAGTCTCTAATCAGATTCCAAGAGACTTTAGGATCAAATTTGGTCCAGTTTACTCTACCAGGGTGTAAGGATATGAGGAATTTGGGGCTAAGCCCTTAGCTATTGTTGATGGAATATGCTAGAAGGAAATCTTGCATATTCCTGGATGAGGCCGCCACCAGGGCGGAAGCCCAATGGAGTATAGGGAGGTGCTAATCCCACAGGGCAAATAACTAAGAACTTGTTTCTCCATTTCTTCTGAGTTTTATTAAGATATTATAAGAGATCCTGATAGAAACCTCTGCAGGGATGACATAACTCACACAAGTACTTGTGCTGACATTCGCTGTTAAACAGGCTTTCCCAATCTCTTCTGGCAAAATAGGCAAAGAGCCAAGGCTGGGACCCACCTCCGAATGTCTATGTGTGTGTTGGGGCCCCACAGCTCCCTGTTGGTCTGCTGGGGCACAGAAGTCACCACTGCTCTGAAGGCAGAGTGCCCTGGGTTTGTCACAGACATCTAGACTGTGGGATGCCCCACAGAACAGAGTGGGTGGCCGAATACTTTCCCAAACATGACCTTTGAGCCTGAAAACAATCCCATGAGCTGGGCAGGGCAGAGATTCCTATTTCCATTTAGCAGCAAGGGAAACTGAGGCTCTGAGCTACCCAAGTTCATCCAGCTGGTCAAAGTGGCAAGATTGGGTTTTAAAGATGTGGCTCCTGTGGCTGTGGACTAACTGGGCTCACAAGGTGAGAGGGCACATCTGTACAGGTGTCTATAGTTCATCTTCTAAAAGTCAGAGCAGAGAGAAAACTGTAATAAATGAGGTTGCAGACAGAGAAATAGCCCACAATGATATTGAAAAGCAATCCTATTAAAAATTGGGACAAATTCTCTACCCAATTTTGTAAGATGAAATATGATGATTGTAGATTAAAAGTGAACCAGTCTTAGAATAAAAGCCCACACCAGCAATGAAGAGGAAAATTCAGTGCTCATTATGGGATTGATCATAGATTGCTTCTTTCCTAATTTAAATCTCACTCTTTGAAATGAAAAATTAGAAGTATGTTGTGGGAGAAGTGGACTAAGAGTCAGGAGACTTGGGTTTTCAACCCAGCTCTGTGGCTAATTAGCTGTGTGACCTTGCCAAGTGACTTAACATCTCTGCACCTCTGTTTCTTCATTTGAAGAAGGAAGGGATGCATCCAATAATCTCCAAGGTCTTTTTCAGTGCTAAAAGGCTATGCATTTAATGGCTAAAGAGCTCTTTAAGAGAACATGTTTGGTGTCTAGAAATGTACATTTTTATTTTTACTGTCATCACAAGCACCTATTGTGGGCCTATTTGCATGTCATTATGCACATGAACATACACAGCTCCTGGGAGCATGGTTGCTGCTCCGACCGACACATGCCTTGGCCTCCCTCCTGACTCCAGTTCCTCCTGGTTTTTGTTATTTGGGGACTGGAGTCTTGACCACAACCACAGGCCTGCAGCAGGAGGGCCTACTCCTTTCCCATGGCTGGGCTCTTTCCTGGCAAAAGGCCTGTTGGTCAGTCATCTCTTCCTACCTGAGCAGACTTCCTTCCACTCATGGCTCCTGGTCCTTGTTCTCACCCTTCCCCTCTAACTTGCTTCTTGAAGTTCCTGAGCTTGCAACACTATTTTGACAAAAATCTTGTTGTCCTAGGTGGCATCTACAAATGAGGACGGCCAGGAGCAGTCAGACAGGAAGGACCCAATGAAGGTCTACAGGAGCCCGTGGCCTTGATCTTATCAGGGAATAGGACTTGCCGAGTGCTTGTAGAACACCAGCCAGCTTCTGCAGCCTTAGCGGCCCATTGTTTTACCACCTCTGTACTGAGTGGCCACCAGCCCCCTCCCTTGTGCCTCCACCCTTCCTTCCAGATCACCTCAAGTCTCATCTCCTCAGACTGCCAGGTTCATGAGCCAAAGCAGCTTCCCCTCAGCAATGGCATCCCACCTCCTGCACAGAGCCCAATTCACTCCTGCTTCTTCAGATCTCAGCAAAACATCCTCCTCCTCCAGGAAGCCCTCACTGACCACCCAACTAGACCAGATCCCACTGCTCAGACAGTCTTAACTCCCTGGGATTTCCTTCCATCTCACTCAGTGGGTGGTAATACACAATTACCACTGACTCTCCCACTCGGAGGTAGGATCTGACCTTCTCCTCACCACCGTCTTCCCCAAGGTCTGACAATATGCCCCGGCGTACTCACTATACCTCACACAGTCCCTTGGATTTTTACATCAATACTAACGACTCACCAGAAGGTCTCTTCAGCCAGGCTGCCACCTCCTTGAAGGCAAAACAGTCTCGTCTTGTAACTTCAGCGTCTCCAGGTCTCCAGCACCAATCTGAACAAACAGATCTGCTGGAGGGTTCAGCTTTAGGAGTGCTGTGTGGTCCTGGTGTGAATTCAGACCTGTGCGCTGGGAAGGGACTTCCTTCCAGACTTCTGGTATAGGAGACAAGTTACCCATGGAAAGTGACAGGAGAGAGAAAAAGGGAACAATTTCATCCAGGCAGAAAGCTACGGGAGGTCCTCAAAACGGGACATGCCCGGAGGCAGTGCTGGGGCGTGGGGCTGGTGGGAAACAGTGTGATGGGGGCTGTCAGGCGATTTCATCCTGCGCTGAGCACTCCTGACCGGTGGACGGTGGTCATCCTTCAGGAGTCCCGTGTATCCAACTCTTGCCACGGTTCTGGGTTCCGGGCTTCCATTCCTTTTTGGATCTGGACCAAATAACTAAGACTCTTCTGTTATCTCTTTTCTATGCAAAAGATGGGGATGGGGCCGGGCTAGAGACGGGTACAAATAGCTCCCTTCAACTCTCGGCAGGGCTGATGGAGCATCCTCTGGGAGAAGAGACGTGAAAAACTCCACGAAATGAAACATGTATTTAAATGCAGGAGGTAAGTCTTAAACCGACACTTGCCCAGCTGCGGTTGTCCACCTTTAGCACCTTCCATAGGAACTGTGGCGACCCAGAGGACCACAGGATGTGATGACTGAATTCCGGAGGGTGGCCTGACCCGGCCTGTGCTGGTTGGCAGTCTCTGGGACAGTTGTCTCCTTTGGGGAGGAGGAAGCCAGTGAGGGCTGGGAGCTGGCCGAGCCTCCAGAGGGGGAGGCCTTGGCGTGACCAAGACTGCTCGTGATTCCTTGTCAGTGACAGAGGATTTAGTAGCCCTGCGCGTGAACTGCCCCCAGCTGAAAATCAATGCTGGACAAAGCGGTGGGCTCTGTGGAATGGAAAGAGCAGGGTGGACAGGGGACGAGGCCACCAACGCGTTCTAAAGCATCCGCTCTCCACATTTGTCCACGTGTTTGTGGGAAGCCCTAAGCCAGGGAGTTAAACGGGAGGGTCTGGAGTCGGGCAGATGGGAGTTCGAATCTTGGCTCTACCCGGGAGCCGGGGAAGTTCCTTTCCCTTGTGCCTCGGTTTCCTCCTCTGCAGGGGGATAAAGTCCCCACGGCCAATGATGATTGTGAGGATCAAAAGAAGCCTAGGTCGGTGTTCCCTAACTGTTAGCTGGGACAGTCGCTGGGCAGTGGCGGGGGTGGTCACACTTCCCCTGGGGATGCCCTGGCCCAGTGGGAGGGGCCTCCGCAGAGCCCGCTGATTGGTCGGCTGCGTGGGCCAGCGCAGGACTGCACCCCTCCCAGCCCAAGGCTTGTGGGGGCTTTTTGCTGCTCAGGTTCTTCATCACGCCCTGTCTCATTTCCTGAGTCATCAGCTGATGCGGATGGGCCCCCAGCCCTCACACCCAGGCGGGCTCCAGCCACTTTATTTATTTATTTATTTTTTATTGTTGGTCGTTCAAAACATTACACAGTTCTTAATATATCATATTTCACAGTTTGATTCAAGTGGGTTATGAACTCCCATTTTACCCCGTATACAGATTGCTGTATCACATCAGTTACACATCCACTGAGTTACATATTGCCATTCTAGTGTCTGATGTATTCTGCTGTCTATCCTATTCTCTACTATCCCCCCTCCCCTCCTCTCCCCTCCCCTCTTCTCTCTCTACCCCCTCTACTGTAAATCATTTCTTCCACTTGTATTATTCTTCGCTTACCCCTCCTTTCCTCTTATATGTAATTTTGTATAACCCTGAGGATCAACTTCCATTTTCATGCAATTTCCCTTCTCTCTCCCTTTCCCTCCCACCTCTCATCCCTGTTTAATGTTAATCTTCTTCTCCTGCTCTTCGTCCCTACCCTGTCCTTGTTGACTCCCCTTATATCAATGAAGTCATTTGGCATTTGTTTTTTAAGGATTGGCTAGCTTCACTTAGCATAATCTGCTCTAATGCCATCCATTTCCCTCCAAATTCTATGATTTTGTCGTTTCTTAATGCAGAGTAATACTCCATTGTGTATAAATGCCACATTTTTTTTTATCCATTCATCTATTGAAGGGCATCTAGGTTGGTTCCACAGTCTTGCTATCCTGAATTGTGCGCTCCAGCCACTTTAATTCTGCCCGGGAGTGAGCCATTACACCAGCGTCCCCACGTGCTCTTTATTGAATGGGAGGCGGCTGCGCCCCCGCCCGCCCATTCCGCGGCTGCCCCACCCCAACACCCACTTCTCCCTTGTGTGGTGCTCTCCGGCACCCCCCGGCTCCACTATTTTGGGGGACCATCCCCCTCCCCTGGTTTCTCCCCAATTCCTTCCTGCCACGTGCGTCCTGATTTTTTTCAAGAGGCCCCTCTGGGTTGAAGTCCTGGCATAAAAAGGCAGAATTCGACCTGGAGTGGTTACCAAGCTGTCGATTCTGACGGTGTGGGTGGAAAGGCTCTCACACTCTCGTCTCCTGTCTCTTACAAAAAATTTACCCACCTCCTCTTTCAAATAAAAAAAAAGAGAGAGAGAGAGAGAGAGAGAGAGAGAGAGAGAGAGAGAGCACGCGCTCGAGAGCGAGCAGGAGAGAATTTGACATTATTGTATAATTTAAAATTGCACAGCCTAGAGCCCACAAAACCGAGCATGTAATTACACACTTACTAGAGGTAACAGCAGTGCTGATAATTATTCTTTACACAGGAGAGACCCTGCTGATATCCCACAGTCAGAAAGTGGGAACTACAATATCTTTAATACCATCCGCAGAGACCCTCATAAGCAGAAGAGAAGCATGAGAAGACTCACAGGGTCCACAGCAATATCTTCATCGCGCCCGAATGTCAGGGGCTTTAGCACAACAGAAATCAATAGTTTCTAGTACATTTTTTTTTTCCGTACATTTTTTTTTTTTTTTATGACCCAACCTGAGAAAGTACAGGGAAGACAGGGGTATGGCACAGTAGGAAACAAAACCACCTTTACCCAAGGCCTGTCTGTTTAGGCGGTCATGCAACGTCAGTTTATGAGAGGCTGTTCTTCCTCAGAGCAGCAAAACAGTGCAGCAGAAGAGAGATCCTGGCCCTTTTCCCCATGGCCTCTGATTAAGGTAGCACCTTGCTCATTATTGGCTATAAAGTCATGCCATATTAAATCTTGAAAGAGAGGAGATAGATACATGGGCACTTCTTTCTAGGCACTTGGGCATTTCTTCTCTTTTCTCCCCTTGAGACAGAAAATGAATTGGTTAAAAAAAAAAAAGAACAAGCATTAAAGTCAGAGAAAAATTTAAGCAATAGTCAGTGAACTCAATACAGTGAGATGAAGGGTTTTCAGGTAAAGAAACCAAAGAACAATTTTAATACTCTACATGCTTTCAAAAGGAGACTGTTTGCTTTTTGCATCCCTCCACGGATCACATACGCTGCAACCAATGTTTGCCTGGTTTTATTCCATAACCATAGTCAAATTCCTAAGCATGTAGTTTGGTCTTGAAAAATGTGTCTTGGTTGCTTGCAGGTTGTGCTGACATTCTGACCTGATAATGAGCGCTATTTTAGTTGAGCTAATAAACCATTTTAATTGGGTCCACTGTTCAGTACGAATGGCGGTCCTTCTTTGCTTGATGTCTAGAGGAGAGCCCGCCAACCGACTGCTTCTTTACTGGGTGTCAGGCTTAAATGGACAGATGTTAGCCTGGATGAATGTTAGCCATTTAGACTCATGCTCTGGGGCTGTGCAGTATCCTCCTGTCCTGAAGAAGAAAAAACTGGGACTCAAATAGGTGAACTTAGCCAAGGTCACATGACTCTGAAAGATAGAAGAGCTAAGACTTAATTCAAAACTAGCAACTTTGGTCAGGATGATCTGTATCTAGAGCCCAAAGAAAGCTGTTGGGTGATCTGAAAAGAGGGAGTTAGGGGACAGACAGATGCTTACAACAGCAATAAGAAGGACATTAGTGTGAGAAGGTAAAACCCGGGCCTAAGCATCTGAGTTGAGCTCGGTTGTGTCCACTGGAGGTCTTCTGGTTTCAGGTGTGCAGGGCCACTGTGTTAGACAGGAGTTCCATTGCACACACTCCAGTTGTATTTTTTTTCCTTGGTAAGATCTGGGTGGAATGGGGGCCATGAAGTCCCTGGCCCTGTTAACTTAAGGGGATGGATTAGCAGACTCAGGGCCAGGGATTGACATTATAAGGAGGGCTCGCCACCAGCAGCCACAGAACCCTTGCTCTGGACCTCTTGGGACAGCTGGCTCTGGATCATCTGTGACCCTGCTGATATTCAGAAGCAGACAGGGAAACTGGTCCACGTACTCAGCAGGACCAACCCTGAGCACGTTTGTGAATCAATCAGCTTGTGTCTTTTGGTCCTTATCTCTGCTTTCAACTACTTGAGCAACCCTCACCCCCACTCAATTCTGTGACCCAAGAGCCTGGATGAAAAGCTATGGTGGGATCCATCTCACAGCTGCGTTTTTACTGGAATAAAAAAGGGACCCTGGAGAGAACCCAAGGTTTCTATACCTGTGGAGGGAGAAGGGGGCATGATAGTGTGATCAATGAGGGGTCAGCAGAATCTGTCCAACATTCTTAACTCTAGTGGCCGGTGAAGGTTATCCACTGAGCTCTTTGTAAACCAATCCCTGGGTACATGTCAGTGCACAGGCTCCTCAACTACGAATCCTAAGAGCCCACGGTGAGAGTCTTGGAGCCCAGAAGTCCAGCAGGGCAGGGAGCTTGACCCCTGCAAACGGAGCAGTTCTGGAGGCAGCTGCGCCTGAGGCTCTCGCTGTTGGCATCTCGACTCTTTGGTACTTTTTGCCCAAACAGGCGGTGACCTCGGGAGCTGGGGTGGCAGGAGTGAAAGGAAGAAACCAAAAGTTCCTGTTGGAAAACCCAAGCTAGGAATGTCTTCAGGTCCCTTGGGGAGAGCTAACTGAGGACAAGGCTTTTTAGGATCCCAGTTTAGGTTAAGGACCCCCACACACAAATCCTTCCTCTGAACCACATCCACAAATACCCATGAGGGTTAGTTACCAGGTCCAGAGCACAGGTTCTGCGCTCAGGTAGAGGGATGGGGATCTGAGCTCCAGCTGGGCTGTTTATCAGTAGTTCAACTTTGGGCAAGTTGTTCTCTCTGGACTCAGTTTCTTTACTCATATAATGGGAATGAAATGCCCTGCTTTGGGGCTACTCTAGGGAATAATATGATAATGTGTGATTATACCTAGTAATAGTTTCACTTCTTCCTCCATTTTCTGCTCTTCCCTCCCCTTCCCCAAATTCCAAGGTGTCAAAATTCAGGGGGAGGTCCGGAGCCCTGTGAAACACCACTAGGATGAGCCTCTACTTCAGGGGCCACCAGAGATTGTGACTTGCATGGAGGACCCAATAGAAGTCCCCACTGGCATTCCTACTTTATTTCTGAACCCGCAGGCAAACTGAAGCCATCCTAATTGAGAGAGAGGGTGTAGGAATTTTGAAATACGTTCAAAGAGATGAAGCTGCCAATACCTCTTTCCTGACACGGAGATAGAAATGAGCTAGGAGGCGAGGGCAGGGAGCCAGGTTAGCTCAGAATCATTCTTCCCTGTTGTTGCCAGTGCCACTGGCACCCAAAGCCCGAGAGGTGCCGGTGCCCTTGGCTTTGCTCCCTTTTCACACTCATGCAGGAAGCTGGGGCTCCTCAGGGTCCCTTTCTGATTTCTTGTGCTTCTCCCAGGGTGGTGGGCAGTTGGGGAGTGGTGGGCAGCTGGGGAGCTCCGCAGAGCCCTGGCCTTTGCAGGTCTCAGGTCTTTTCATCCTCTGTCCACTGCCCGCCCCACCTCCCCCGCAACCTTCCCTCCTTTGTGCAAATCTGTTTTCACTGCAGGAGTGCATGCTGCCTCTTCCAGCTACAACACTGCTTGCTAATTTAACGATTCATCTTTAATGAGGCCCCCTGCCAATGTTTAAATAGCATTCAGAACAAAGAGGAGGCAGTGTTTCCCAACAGCTGCTTCTGCTGCGTCCTCAGAGCTCATCTCTCCAGAAAATCAAGAAAAATGTATGGGTGGAGGTCCACGATGGGGAAACCCACGGTTCTCCTAGACGGGGATGCTGTCTCTCCATCTGTGGATGGATCGAGAGGGAGAGGATACTGCCTGGGTTTCGCCAGGGATGGCAGATGGGAGCGTCCTGATGTTTTATTGGCATCCGGAAGGGCTAGTCTAGGGAGCCTTCTCTTATGGGGTTTGGGTTCCATTTCAGAAATGTTTGGGAAACCCAGGGGGCAGAGGACAGAGGGCAGCATCCCAGAGGTCCACCTCTTCTCTCTGCCACCCGCTAGCTGTGGGAGTGGGTGGCTCACTCCAGCTCTCTGCCCAGGCGTTACGTGATAGGTAAAATGAAGAGAGTTGCCCTCCACTCTGGAGATGCGCCAGCGAGCCCAGGGCAGCGGTCGGCCACTGCTCCACCTGCCGTCACTTCTTTTTCAAGTTTTGGATTTTCAGGGACCCTAAAGAGTGGGCAGAGACTGCAGGACCTTGGGCCTATGTTTGAGGACGGTTGTTTCAGGGGCCCTAGACGGCATCGATCCCACATCAGCGTCCTTCTCTGAGAGACAAAATGAGGTGGCATCTGACACAGAGCAAGTGCCGTGCAGAAGTTCCCTGGGTATTTCTTTATTTCCAAAAAGAAAGGTTGAAAATAACAGAGAAAAACAGTAACAAATCGAGCCCACCAAAACTGGAAGGAATTTTAATCTTAAATCCTTCATTTTAATAAGTTAATGACCTCTAAACTAGAAAAATGGTAGAATGGATTCGAGATCATCCAAGCGATGGCTCTTTGGAAGGGGGAAAGATAAACCCTGGAACAACTTGAATGAAGGAAAAAAAAAAAGTAACATTAGGCTTGAGGTGGGAGCTAGCACACGTAAAGAAAGCTCTTGATTATTGGTGAAGGATGGTGTGACTGTCCTGAGTGATGTGGGGAGAGAGCAAAGGTAGGCAAAGAAGAGAGTGGGAGGGCCAAGGAGGCCAGGCCCTGCCCCTCCCAATGCCCACCTGGTGGTGAAATTCTTTCTTGAATTCTATCTAAAGCTTTTTTCTCTCTTTCAGCATTAGCCGTTTTGAAGTTGGTAATTAAGAGAGCATTACTGACATAGTTGTGAAAATGGCAAGTTATGAGATAGCTTGTTTAGCATGACCTTGTTTTTTTTTTTTTTATGGAAAGTAGATGTAAATGTCTACAAAACAGAGCCTGAAAGTAAATGCCCGAGAAATCACCACAGTGGTTATATTTGGGTATTGGGGGTCACAGGGCATCTTACTTTTTGGTTTTTGCTTGTGTAATTAATTATGCTGTGTTACTAGGTAAAGAGGGCTGTTTGGTCTACCGGAGTGGATTTGTGGGGTTTAGCCAATCAGATGAGCTGCAGAGCTGAGTTATCTCATTGGTCCTGGGAGAAGGGACTTGGTGTACACCAGGAGGGGAGCTTGGCTGCAGAAGACTGGAGTGTTCTGGATGGAGACCAGAGGGTGATGTCAACGGCGTGAGAGGCTGAAGCACCAATTCCAAAGATTTGAGGGATGAGAGAAGAAGCAGGCAAATCCAGGGATCATTAAGATATCCTGCTACAAGGTGGGAGGGACCTTTGTGTCTGATCACTTAACTGTCAGGAATCACTTGGTTGCAAGGAGTGGAAATTCCTTCCAGCTTAAAGATTATAAAGAAAATTTCATAAAAGGAACCTGAGACATCTGGTTGACCTAACTATATACTGCAGCCTGCTTCTCTCTCTCTCTCTCTCTCTCCCCCCTCCCTCTCCCTTTCTCTCCCCCCCATCTCCTCCCTTCTCTCTGCTCTTCTCTGTGCAGCTCAGTAAACCCCCAAACTTCTCTCTGATGAAACCAGAGAGAGCCATTTCCATGTCAATGCGCCTGTAGACTCAGGGATGGTGGGAACGTACATCTTTCCTTCTCTTTTGTGAATCGGCAGAAAGCTGCTCAGCAGATACACATTTGTTCTGAGTGACAAATGGGACAGTGTGGGGAAGTACTTTATGGAGGAAGGAGTACATAACCATAAGGTACGATGCGCTAGAGGCAGTGGTGCTTGCGATCCTCTTCAAGGCCTGTTCCTGGAGTAGCTCTCAGGCAGGCCAGTGGCCCAGCCGAAACCAACTGTGCCAACCCAGCTGCTGGCTCAGGAATCAGAGGACAACGTGCCTCTCCCCATGCCTGGCAGATAGAGCTTCTTAAACTTTGCTACGTCCTTGAAGAGGGCCCTGAGGGAGGGTACACAAAAAAGAAGTGGTGCTCACAGTGTCGCCCTGGAGGTGTTTAATGAGGAGAATCTTCCAGCAGTTCAACCTCAGTGGGACCACAGTCCATCAGGAAATCCTACGTCAGGCCTCACCGCACACCTTCTCTGCGTTTATTTAACTTTTTTCATCTTTTCCCATCATCCCATTCCTTTTACGTCTAGAGACTACAGCGATAAGTACCCCTCTCTGGCGCCTGACCTTCTATTGATATGGCTCATACCTGGTATTTTCTATACTGACTTGCAACGTGATTGCACCCTTCCTTGGGCTGTTAGAAGATCCTACCTTGTTTTTCTCCTGAATTGCTTTACTATTCTAATCGTGCAATATGACCTCAGTCCTTTCAGAAGTACGCTTAGGTAGAAACAAATTCCTTCTTAAATAGCTGTTCCACCACAGCTTGCTCAGTGGCATTTAGGAACAGCCCTTGTTCATCCGGGCCATCAGCTTTCACTTTTAGGACTCTGTTTCCAATAATTTCCTTTCATAAGACATTGATTCAACAAAAATTTGTTAAACATTCACAGATGCCAGGTCTCTGGTGTTGTTTGCTTGTTTGCTCTGAGATTGCTAAGGTGCTGTCCCTGTGTTCAGGGAGCTAGGAGCAAAGAGGAAGGACAGAGGAACCCTCTGCCACTTGCTTCCATTCAGCAGTGGACGGTCTGGTAGGGTGGCTTACGTCCAGTCCGCTCTTCATGGGTCTTTTTATGAGGCAGAGTCTAGAAAGCTTCAAATGCACCCTCTGGACTCCCTAGCCTCCAGGAGTGATGCTCTGGCTACAGCTGTGGCCAGTGAGACCCGAGCAGCAACGAGGTTCTTATTTTCTTCCTTCCCAGGGGGAATGTGGGCAGGGGCATGCAACCATCTTGGAGGCTGAAAGAGAGAGAGAGGGGAAGAGCTTGCTTTCCCTGACCCCCTGGGGCACACAACAAGCCTGGGCTGCATGCCCCGACAGGTTGTTTTGCAAGGGAGATAAACCCTTACCATCTAAGCCACTGTTTCTTAGATTTATGGAGCTCACAGACAAAAGCCATCCCAACTCATGCATCTGCTGACTCCCAAGAGCCTCAGTCGGAGCCTCTTGCTTCCTTGAGCATCAGCTCACTGAGCCCATACAGCAGGATCTGCACTGAAGGAGACAGTCCCAACCCCTCCAGGCATGGACTAGTCAACCATAGCTACGAGAAAACCTTTCATCAACAGAAAATCACATGACAGCATTTGCTAGGTGGACTACGGACCAGGGACGAGCGCCATTTCATTCACTATCAGCGGGCGCCTAGCAGGTTTCTTTCTCACTAACCCATCTCCACTTTCCATTTCACTCCTGCCCCCCCTTACCCCGAGCTTCCAGCAGAAGCTGTGCCATTTAATCCCAGGGCCTGGGCCTCTCCCTTCTCCCACTCCTCTGCAACATGGCCACGTCACCTGCTCTTATCTACTCTCCCTCTTTCAGGGCTCCTCAGCTTTTGGAAGGAGCCCTTTGCTAGTCCTGAGTTGTGCGTCCCGTTTGTGGTCTCCTGGTAGTGGCATGATGGCTCTACTCACACTGTCACACAGCTATAAGAAGGGGCCAATGCTTCATGTGGACCCTGTGTCGTGAGACAGAGCGAAGGAGTAGTGACGGCTCTCTGGGTTGGGAGTGCTGGGCTGCAGAGAGCACTGCAAAAGATTTCATATCTACTGGAGATGGAGAGGGGAGGGAAAGGTTTATTTTCCAGGCAGAGAAGAGAAGAAACAAATCGTAGGTGGAAGAGATGAAGCATCCAATTGGTGTTGGGTGGTGTGGTTGGGGAACGCGGACTGGTCTGTCTCAGATGGGGCGAGGGCATGTTGTGAGCCTCCCTGAGCACTGGAAAGGGAGAGCTAGCCCAGAGTCGAAGCCATGGAGAGGCTCTGAAGGTTTTTGCAGATGAGTCACAACCAGTCAAGTCCCAGGGAAGAGCACGAGACACGGCACTAAGCAGGGGAGACACGAAAGGAACCATATTTAATTAGTGACCAGGTGCCTACAGCACTTCTCTCTTTAAATTCGTAAATTAATTTTCTTCTTACAGAAAACCTCAGAAGTAGATATGATTCTCCCAGTTTATAGCTGGATGTAGAAAGATCTCGCAGGTAGCTAAGGGCATTGTCTACAATAGAAATAACTGGGGGCTCGGGTCAGGCCAGGAGCTCGGAGCATGGAGAAGGGACGGTGAGGTTGGGAGAGAGTCAACAGATGCAGCTGGTGGTAAGAGAAGAAGAGCAGGGAGGGAGCCGAGGACAGTGACAGAATCAGCAGGACAGAGACGTTGTATAAACCAGAGGGACTTGAACGGATGGTGGGGCATCAAATCAGGCAGCTTAGATGGGGTGAGGGCGCCGTGCTCCAGCACTTCAGGTAGGTCGAGGAAGAGCAAGAGTGGCAGAAATTTCATGAAGGGTGTGTGTGGCCTTGTTTTCAGGAAGTCTGATGGCCCACAAGGAGAGACCCTGTGGGACCTTAAGTGTGTCTTTGAGGCATGCTTTAAGGTTGAAGAATGGTCCTTGGATGGCTGGGAGACTTGCTCTTGCTCAGAAGTTGAAGGAATGGGAGTGAGTAGAGGGGGAGAGACCTCAGATACAACAGGGAGGACAGACTAGGGATCCCTGCTACTTGTTATCATGTAGACAATGCTCTTATCTTCAGCCCCTCCCCTGGGGAAGGTGGAGCCAATCTGTTTTGAAAGAGGGACAAGCTGGGGCCAAGAGAAACCAAAGGGCATTACCCCAGAGGACAGGAGTATCACATGAACTCGGGATGCCTGAAAACACACTGGTATTTTTTTTGCACACTCACCGCCTGATTTAAATTCTCCTCCACAATGACCCTGTGAGGTGGGTGGAACTGGTGGTGGTCTCCTCATTCTGTTGCTGGGCAGACAGAGCCTGGGGGGGGGGGGGGTGAGTGACTTCCATGATGCCACATAGCTGAGGCCTCCTCCTTGGCCACGCCACTTCCTCCTGCTCTCCTGGCGGACAGGGCTGTGGCTGGTCATCGGTGCTCCCCCGTCTCCTCTCCTTGAAACACGTGGGCCGGAGCGGCCTTCCCATTGGACTAGGCTCGGCCACCTGACTTGCTTCACACAGTGAGCTGACCTGCACTTCTCCACGTTGTCCTCTCTCCTGTCACCCGGGCAATCTTGGAAGAGAGACAGCCACCAGATGGAAGCTGCCGGAATGTCGAGTTGACGTGGGAGGGTGGCTGCTTGGAAAGCTGCCTGAGCCTGGAGCAGGGTTTGAGTGACTGGGAAAGGAACCCGAGAGCCGCGGATTACAGGATTGTTACAGCAGCAAGGTCCAGTCTGTACGGTCGAAGGCCGGTGAAACCTTCCTAAAGAATGAAATAAAATCTCCCTTTGTCAGAGACAGCCCTACCCAGAACCTTCCCAGAATAATTAGGAAAGAAACATCACAAAGTCCCCCTGGTAGTTAAAATGCCATCAGGACTTTTTTTTAAGGCTGTGCTGGATGGTGAGCTTTCATTATGAGGTTCAGTTGTGGGCTTGAGGAGAGATTGTTTTTACAGATGTTCAGGGTGTGTGATGAGGAAATGGCCTTTTGGAGGGGTTCAGGTTGATGGGGCCTCTGGGGACCCCCTCTGACTACACGCACAGAGGAAGTAGGGAGGGGTCTGAGAGGCACAAAAGGACACAGTGGAGTTGGAGGAAGACCATGAAGGGGGGCAGCTGAGGCAACGTATCTGAACAAGATTTGGAGTCCCAGAGACTCGGGTTCGAGTCCTGGCTCTGCTGCTCAGTCACGGAATCATTTCCTTTCTCTGGGTCTTAGCATAGTGCTCTAGGAAGTGGGAGTGATGACACTTGCCTTATAGGTTTGTGGTGAGTTTACCTGGATCCCATAAGTCACAGCCATGGTTATTTCTGTAGTTGTCATTGTTAATACCTCCCAATGGGGACCTGGTGGTCCTGTTCTTTACTCTTCCTCCTGTGGCTTCTTGGGTTCAGGGAAGGCGCTTGCTGCCTGTTCTTCTGAGATGCGTGTGTTGAAGCCCCAGTCAGTGGATGGCATCTGGAGATGAGGCCTCTGGGAGATGATCAGCTGAGATCGGGAGGTGAGGCCCCCCTGAGGGGATAAGGGACTTTGGAAAGTGCAGTTTGGGGCTGAAGGTGACTTTCTTTTAGAAGTCACACTGGAGTCTTCAAAGCTGAAAATAGACAGGGTGAGGCTGGTGAGAGGAGAATGGATGCTGACTGCTTAGAGCTGGTTTCAGGTGCGGTTCACCTGGGGAGATGAGTCCTTCTGCACTGCCAGGCCCAGCTGGCCAGTAATACTGACTAGGACCGAGGCCAGGATTATCTGAAAGTCGGCGGGTAAGGTCTCCCGGCTGACATAGCTCTTAGGAAGCCCAGCAAAACACCGGGCCTTGGCATTGGGACCTCCCTGAGGGGCCAAGGGAGCCCCCGATACATCCAGGGAGCAATGGTCTGGGGGGCTTCCTTTCCAGAGCCCCCACTGTGTACCCGGTCACTTTGAGAGATTTTTCCTCCCGCTTGGCAGTTTGTCCAGTTCTAAAACGAGACACTGGAAGGTTTCCTTTAGTACCGATTTCCCCAACTTTAATTATTCCCGTACGATTTTTTTTCTTTAACCTGGCTCGTGATCTCTATAAAATACCTACCCTGACATTTACTTCGTAATTCCTTAAAATCGACTCATTTTATCAGCACCCACTTTAGTTTAGATCGAAGCAGTCAATGCCCACCACATCGGCGTGTGCGTGTCTTTTCTCACACACAGCACAATGAGTCGGTGACTCACACGTTGTAAAGGACGTTCTTCTGTGAGTCACCTGACATCACCATGGGTGAACGCCAGGCCTCCTTGGGTCACCTTTCAGGATCCTCTGGGGAGAAAGGGGCACCCTCCCCATGCAGTGGGGATGAGGGACAGGCACGGGCAGGGATGCTGGAGCTCCAGCCCCATGGGTGGCCTCCATCTTGGTTTGGGCTCCGTCTCAGCACGGCCATCTGCTCTGAATGAGCAGCCTTTTGTGAAAAGCTGTGGGGGGATCAGCCTGGCGGATGGGCTGGAGCTGTGCCCAGAATGCCCAGATGTACATTTGCCCCAAAAGACGGGGCACAGCTGGGGTTCACGGTCTCCCCGGAGGTTGGGTTTTCCTGGTGCAGCCCAACCCTGCCTCCCACTCTCCCGCAGTGCGGTGGGAGAGGGCCCAGAGCGGCCCTGAGAGCTCCCTCACCGCCGGCAGCCTGCCATTTGCTGCCACTGGGGACAGGAGATTGCTTCCATGGAAACAGAACCAGGGATTGTATTTCCAGAAACGTCTCAATCTAATTTGTGTGGAGCTGGGTTGTGTGTGTGGGTGTCTGTGTGCTCCTGGGTGGTGTGTTTCTGTCACAGAAGGTGGGGGGTGAGGAGCGGGAAGAGAGAATTTGCATAGAACCCCCATTTCCCTCGATTCCCAGGGACTCGATCATTTCAGGTGAGTGTTGGGCATCACGGAGGCAGAATCCTATTAGGGGGCTGGGTGAGGAAGTAGTCACCATTGTGTTTGGTCACGGTGATCAGAGATATTTGAATTCTGCCTTGATCTTGCCAGTTCTCATTCTTATAGGAGGTATGTGCCTAGGGAGGTAAAGAAAGGCAGAGGCAGAGTATTTCTGCTTAGGATTGCCTCCAAACCCTAATGAAGGACCCCAGTACTTAAGTGGAGTCTCCCTTTTCTCTATTTTAGGCAGGGCAGTGTAGCCTTCGGAAAAAAAAATGATGTGAACTGTTATTTTTCAATTTCCACATCTGAGTCTTGGATTTTAAATTTGCAAAGGATCAATTGGACTCTCAGCAGAAAGAGCCAAAGAGGCAGAGAGTTAGGTACTTCTGTGTTGGGAGTGAACCTGGCCTGTGCTGCCCTCCAGGTCTTTCTGACCCAAAACAGAGAGAGAGAGAGAGAGAGATATTGAGAGTCCAGTGGGCAGCTCAGGGACTCCATCACCCTGGCCTAGAGGAGGGGGAGTGAGAGAAGAAACTGAATGGACCTTGAACCTGGGACCCCTCCCTGCACTGCTGCAGGAGGTTAAGGTACAACCTTTGTGTGTCTGGTGACCTTTTGTTCCATTAGAGGCTCCACCCCATAGGACAGTAGTCCAGTAGAATGTTCTGGAATTGAAACAATCCAGACTGGGATCTCTCCTCCTTGAAGATGCAATGTCTTGGTTCCTCCAAAGGAAGGGAGAAGTCGAGACAGGAGAAGAGAGGTCTCCAACAGCCTCCTTCCCACCCAACTCAGGAGAGAGAGATGCAGAACCTTGGCCATAGAGCGAATGACGCCTGCCGACTCTCCTTCTTCTTTCTTATTATGACAATGACTTTGGGTTTGACCAGCGCGTAAAGGTTAGTCGTGGTGCCTCTGTGTTTCCTCGGGTCCTAAAATGTAACCCCAGCTGACTGGGAGGAGATGCCTGGGACTCTTCCTGGAGCCCTGGTTCTACATTTAGGAGAACTGTCAACGCCCACAACCTAAAGTGCAGTGGGGTGAGAGTCTTGTCTATAGTCACCTGTCACCTAGTAAGACTGCAGCCTGGTCCTCTGCAGAGAGCAGATCTCTCGGCAATGAGCCAAGCCAGTGGAGAGCCTTGGGTGCTTGGCAAACAGTTGTCGAATGACGGCCTAGTTGCATTTCCTTATTGTCTCCGAGGGTTAGAGTTCCTTTCAGAATCAGAGAGATTTGGACCTTGTCACAGTGCCAACCCCTTTTCATTCTGGATTATCACAATATCCTCCAAGAGAAACGCATCGCCAGCGGCCCTGATACCGCCTCACAGGTCCTGTTTCTCCTTTCTCATCTCCACACCTGGGTTCCGGTTGTCCTCTTCCCTGGGCACGTCCTTCTTCCTCTTCACCCTTCAAGCCGTGCTCTCTGCCCAGCTCCCCTCAGCACTCGCGGGTACTTGACTTCCTGACCCGGAGGTCCCGGCTCATCTCTGTGCCTGGAGCTTTGGATTTCTGCTCTTTCCCTTTGGCACTTAACACTTGCTGGATCATGTCATCTTTTGCCTTGTGAGTGTCGCTCTCCTCACTAGATTATAAATAGGGGCTCTGTCTTTACAGTCTCTGGCTCTTTCTTCATGTTGAAACAAATGATTCACAGAGAGTGGGGCTCAATTCATATTTTGGAATTAAGAAATCGATCTTGGGACGCGTCTTCCCAGGGAAAACAAGGGCCACAGTTAAATCAGTCTCTAAGCAGCGTGAGGACCCCAGGGATACTGTCACGAAGTGGTAGGCCCTGGTCCACGGTAGGTCCCGAAGAGACATTTTTCTCCTCTCTCTACTTCTGATCAGCTTTGACTTACCATGACTCATAGACAAATCAGTTATTAACTCTGGTGGGGGAAATGATGGTCTTCCCTTCCTTATTTTACTGTGGTTTTGGGGAGGACTCGGAAGACTTGTTTGGTTTCGTGATCTCTGTACATTGCATTTCCTGTCTTTTCAGCACTACGGTTCTTTAATTCTATTTTCACCTCCCCGCCCAGCAGTGTGACAGGGCATGCGTTTACTTCTAAAATTAAACACACTTCCATTTTGTTTCAGGAATTTCAGCACATCCCCACGCGTCTCTGGAGACCCTAGGGACGGCGCTGGGCCCCAGACTCCAGCTCTCACCGTGTCACATCATCCATCCTGCAATCCCAGCTCCATCGAGCTGCCTGCTTGTATCCTGTCTGCGCTCCCCATTGGCACTGCCCGCCTGGCGCTCACCCAGGCTGGTCTGACACTTGCTGCTGAGGCTGGGGAGGGACCCAGGCAGGCTTCCAATTCTCTCATGAGCTGGGTGCTGCCTGCAGCCAGCTCACTGTGAAGCCCTGTTCTAGAGGCTTCAGAGGACCCCAGCTTGGTGGGGCGGGGCACGGAGCCATGGGAAGTGCATAAGCAAAAAGCGCTGTCCAGAGTAAATTAGCTCCTGGCATCCCATCCTGCTGATAGAAGCTCTCGATCCTTTCTTCCCCTCTCAAGTACCACTTAAGTCTCTGCTGGCTTCCTGCAAACAATGGCACCGAATGTTCATTTGTTTGCTTGGAGCGGAGGGCTCCCCCCCACTTCCAGAGGCTTCCAGTGCTCAGCTGTCCTCCTCCCAGAGGCCTGCCCCCCTTGGCTTTAGTGTCTTCTGTGCTTAATTGCAAATTATTGATTTGAAGGGAATTAATTTTTAGCTCTTGCCAGATTCAGTCGCTCCTGGGTTGGACTCCTCAGCAGGACACCCTGGGGATCCCAGCTGGGGACCGGGGGGGGGGGGGGGGGGGAGGGACCATGGCTCATCAGTAGCTGTGCTGGGCCAAGGCCACATGCGTCGACTCACAGGCTGATCAGTGCTGGGGCTGAGATGGTCTCGCCAGTGTGCTGTTTCCACAGAGAGGAAACTGAGGCCTGGAGGTGGCCAAAGCGTCAAGCCAGAGTGGAGCGCCGACTCCCAGCTGGGCACCGGTATGGCAGCAATTCCTCGACACACGCAGACTCGTCTAATCCTCGCGAGAAAGCCTAAGAGGGAACGGTTTTGTCCCAGTGTGTGTATGACTGAGTCCTTGGGGTGATGCTGCAGCCCGTGCACCCCCCCAGGAGATGCTGATGTCGCGGTCCAAGACCACACACTGAGAAGCAGGGTCAGCACAGGGTCCTTGGCTTGGCCAGCACACGGTGATCAGGGGGTTTACCAAGTTACCCATGTTTGGGGACAATCTCCAGAAATTCTGATGCAATTGTTGTGAAGCTCCCTGGACATTCCTAGGGGGCTCTTACCTTCGGCACGTCACTTTCATGAAGGAATACCTTCCAACGGAGCCCAAAATAATTTTTTTTTTCCTGAGCACCTGTTTAAAATGAAATAAATAATTACGTGCGTTGCCAAAATCTATGCATCACAAAGCCCGGACGAGACAGGTGATGCTCTTAATCCCTGGGAGGGGTGGGTGGATTCCGGCCCCTCGTTTTCCATCAGGGTTGGCACCGCTGTGCCCTCTCTATTCATGAGGCTTAATGATGGCTTAAAGAGCATCATTCCCTTGTGCCTTGTGGGGCCACTGCCAACACAGCCTGGGGAGGGGGTGCTGGGTTCATTGTGGGATTTGAGAGGTGGGGCTTTTGGAGAGCAAGCAGGGAGAGTTACAGTGGGAGCCAGCTGTCACTGAACAGAGGAAGGCACCCTGGAACTCGGAATCGGGAGTTTAGTCCACAAGCTGTAAGGTGGCTTCCTTAATCCGATTCATGGGTCTTAAATTTGCAGTCACAGATAGAACTTTCCTCCTTTACGACCGAGCTGGGCTTCGCTCTTAAGCTCTCTCTTTTGTCCACAGTAAAAATTTACCTAATTACTTTCAGATAAACGCAATCACTTCCAGATTCTTTTTCCTCCCTCAGTGTCTTTGGTGTAAATACCAACGGATTCAGGCTCCTTTCCCTCCCCTTTTTCTTCTAACAGTGAGGCTGGGTGATGGGCAGGCTCAGGGACTGGCAGCAAGTGTGCCTGGGCCCAGCTGTGCACCCGCAGGGCGTGGTCCAGCGCTGCCCCTGGAGTCTCCCTTCCTGCAGGTGTGCTCCATCACGCCCTCCTCTGTGAGGTTCTGCAAGGCTGCAGCCACTCCAGAGCAGTCCAGACGTCCCTGACACACAGCGCTTCCCTTTAGGAGTTTCCAGGGAACGACAGTACTGCACGGTCAGTAGAAACTGAACATCAACGTTTGAACTCCGATACCTGAGCTTGGGGTATGCAGAGCTCTCCCGGGACCCAGGCTCGCAGGCAGCCACGCATTCTCGAAGATGAACAGGCCTGTGTGTCGTGAGCACGGCGCACCATAAGTTAGGAAAGTTTCACTTTCCTACTGGTGTTGGGTTTTTCGGGACACAACCCCACGGCGAGTGGAGGAGTGTCCATTCGTAGGTAGCATTCTCTGTGTCCTGGGCTCCATTATGAATACTCCGTGTCTGAACTTATTTACTCCTAAGAGATGGCTGTTATTATCATTCCCCATTTTGCAGATGAGGTCACTGAAGCACAGAGAGGGAAATTAACTTTCTCAAGATCACATGGTGGAGCTGTAAGCCAACGTGTTGCTCTGACTCCAAGACACACACTCTTACCAAGCTTACTGTATTTTGAAATCACAGGTGTCCAGGGGGAGCACTGCACGAACGAAAAGACTGGGTTGGATATTATCTTGATACCTTTTGACTCTGATTTTCACTCCTAAAAACTGTGTAAGCCAATAGAAACCTCCCCGCACCGGGTTCTTATACCAGTAGGACTCTAGATCTGCTCAGACCCGAGACACATGCCAGTCTTACGCTGATTACATCTTCTCTGAGGATCAGCTGTCTTCTTTACCTCTGTAGCTCTCTAATGCCTGACACCCAGGCTGAGCATCCCTCATGCCAGAGTCTGGAGTCTGAAATACTACAACATGCCAAACTGTTTGAGAGCCAACGCCATGCCACAAGTGGTGAATTCCACGGCTGACCTCACGTGACAGGGTTGCCGTCAAAACGCAGGTGCATTAAAAATATCACACAAAACTACCTTCAGGCTATGTGTGTAGGAATGTATGAGACATAAATGAATTTTGTGCTTAGACTTGAGTCCCATTCCCAAGATATCTCATTACAGACAATATATGCAAATATTCCAAGATTGAAAAAAAAAATCAGAGATTCTAAACACTTCTGGTCTAAAGCATTTCAGATAAAGGTCACTCAACCTGTATTACCTGTACTGGAGCTGCACAGCAGACCCTTAGGAATTTGAACAACGCTGAGTTGCAGAGTAGCCCCAAACCGAGTTTTCATAATGGAGGAAGAAGGAAGAGCAGGGGAAGGGGAGAGGCCAACTGCACAGGAGCACTCTGGGTCCAAGTTCAGGGCTTTCCCCAAGCAGGACTCGTGTAAGGCTCAGTAGTGTGGAAGCAGATCCTTGTGGGAGCACATTTTCCATCTCAGTTATAGCCATGGCCAGCGCACCCCCAACCAGCCTGCTCCAACCCTTTCAACTTCCCGAAGCAAGAGCAAGGAGGCTCTGTACCCACCAAGTTCTGAGCAGGAATTCATTCTACTGGGGTTCTCCGTGTCCCCAGTCCCTCCCTGCCACAATTAACACCTCGGGGAGAGAATTTAAAATCAAGTGCTTCTTTTTCAATTACCACTTGGAAAACTGTGTAATAAAACACCACGGCACGCCTGCTTGCTCTTTTTGAAAGTCTAATTAATTCACTTGCGGAGGTTGCGTCTTGCTTGTCTCTGTGTCACTTGCTCATTTAAAAAGGTGCTAAGGCTTGGAATCTGTGGGTTACCACTTGAACGAATCCATTTTCACGTTCCCTGTTTGCAGGCTGACGGGAGAGTGTTACAGGCTGAGACAGTTCGGAAGCCGAGGCACAGCACGCGTGTCCCCTGACCCAAGCTCGCCCATTGACATGAGGAGCACGGGAGGCCTGGGTGTAGGCTGGGTTTAGCCACTGGAAGGTCATGTGACCTTCAGCAGTCGCTGCACGTCAGGCGCCTGAGCCTCAGTTTCTTCACCTGTAAAATCCTTCTCCAACTCTAATAGTCAGCTCCACCTCCAGCCATCCATTCGTTCCCTAAAAATACTGTTATCTTTAACTAATCGAAACTAACTGGAATCAATGCCTTTGATTTCTATTGAGCTGCTTGACAAAATTTTTGTTGGTGTGGGTTGTTTTGAGGGCGCTGGGCCGTGAACCAAGGGCCCTGTGCATGCTGAGCATGAGCTTTGCCACTGAACCTTACCCTGGGCTCCTGACAAACTTTGTGAAGGAACATATTCTAAGGATATTCCCATCTTCCAAAAGACAATGTCCAGACGGCAGTAGGATTCTAGGTTCTTACTAGTCTCTCATGGTCCAAGGGGGGTATTTCAGACCCTCTACTGGGACTAGCAAGATTTGCCGCCAGGAGACTGGGAATGCGTTGGTCCCATTGAATCCCATTTGGGTTTGTTGGTGGAAGCAAGATCCAGCAGGGTCCTTAGCAATCTCCTGGAGCAGGTTACGAATGAGTTTGCTACCCAGTTCCAACTTTTATCTGCTGTTAGGGCTGCTGGGACTGACTGGGCTGAGCTGCTGACTGCCTGGGAGTGAGACCCGTGACATAGAGAAGGTGAGGCTCCTCTACCCCACCGTCACCAAGACAGGGTGTTGAGTGTCACGTTGGCAGGATTATGGGGCAAAGGAGCAATAGTAGGAAAAGTGTAAGTATTGGCTAGAACCAATGATGCTCCACATCTCTTTCTTTGTCTTGGAATTAACATTCTTTATCTAGAAGTCATGAGGTACAGATAGCAGACATAGAGCCATTCAGAAGATTCTCAGCTTCTCTCCCACTGATATTTGTGGGTCACAGAGAGACCATTGCCTTAAGGAGAGGAGGGCCACACGGTTTCTGCTGTATCAAGAGGTGCTTGCAGAAGGGGGACAGCTGGAGACCACGCTCACTGCCAAGGCTGGGGCTCTCTAGGTGGACTTGAAACCCAATCTCCAGTCAAGTGTCCTTTGGTCTTTCTGTTCCTATGTCCTTTGACCGTTTCAAAGTACTGATTTCAGGTGGCTGGGTCCTGATGAAGCTCTTCCCATCCTAGTGTGACTTATACAGCTGTAAGAGTAATATTGTGAATGATTAAACAACACTATTTTCTTCTTTGTGGTGCTGGGGATGGACCCAGGACCTAGCATGCTAGGAAAGTGTTGCACCACGGAGCGACACCCTTGCTGTGAGCCCCCAACAGTGACTTTCACTTCTAAGTCACTTTCTTCCCTTGGCCCATTACTGTGAAGAGGGTGTCACTAGGAAAGGAGATGGCAGAGTCAAATGCTGGCCTTTGTCATGTAAAATAGACCTTTCTGAAGCCCTTCAAGAGCCAATAGTCTTTTTTTCCCCCTTTGAATGAACAATGGTTTTTTTTTTTTTTTTTGAGAGAAATACAGGTTTTTGTATCCAAACAGAATAGAAACTCCAAAGAACTCAGCATAAAATTTATCTAACACAGCAGTTTAAAAATTTCTTGGTGTCAGGATTCTCTTATGCTCTTAAAAACTTATTGAAAACCTCAGAGATTTTTGGGGGTGGGGGTGGTAGAAGTTCTTTAGAGTACATAAACTTGTATGGATTAGAAATTTAAAATGATAAATATTTAAAATGATAACCATTAAAAATAAAATGGCAAAAAGAAAACAAAAGTATACTTTCTTCTTAAAATATTTTCTTCTTTGTCTAAGCCAGGGACAACTTTGGAATTTCTAAACAATAATTTATTGAACAATAATAAAATCGCAGACATATAGCAGATAGAACCAATGGTAAATGGTAAGAATTCCACTGGAGGGAGAAAAAAGTTCATCTCTGAAAACACTCTTGTTTCACACTCTGAACTTATGACCTGGGAAAACTTTTATAATACTCCAGAATATAAAAGTATATATTCCATATAACATCCATGCAATATCATAGGTCATGTATCTACTGGAAACATCTATTCGCTCTAGGGAAAATGTGAGTGGAAAAAAGCAAATATCATCTTTGTATCATTATAACAAGAGTTTTGCCTTGCAGACTGCCTCAGTCAGTTTTGTGTTGCTATAACAGAGTATCTGGAGGGTGGATAGTTTATAGTGAACTCATAGTTTACAGATTTTTAATTTTTTTTCCCACAGTTCTGGAGACTGGGAAGCCCAAGGCCAGGGCACTGCACCTGGGGAGGGGCTTCTTGCTACATCATCACATGGCAGAAGGTGGAAGGGCAAAAGGGCAAAGGGGGCCCCCCCCAGACTCACTATTTTTGATGATAATGATCCCATTCATGAGGGTGGAGCCCTCTGGTCTCCTCACCTCCTCGGTGTCCCACCTCTTAATACTGTGACGATAACAATAAATTTTTGGAAAGGACAAACTTTTGAAGGGTAGCACAGACCTCTTGAGAGTCTCAGAAGCCCTGGGGCTGCACTTTGAGAACTGTGATTTATATATTGGGAAATCTTATGGGCATTTATGTGTTCTCTTTGGCAGGATCTGGTGTCGTCCTGGTTTATGCTTGTGTTGTAAATATTGTAATTACAAGCAACCTAAAAATTATATGAACATATTATTTACAAACTACAAGCTAAGAGTATTGGCTTAGCAGATTTTCCTTCATGAAGGAAATCAATTATTTTAAATTAATTAATTAGTTAATTAATTTATTTATTATTGGTGCATGATAATGATACATAATAGGAGGAGTCATGATGCCATGTCCATACAGGCCCACAATTTGCTGTATCAAGAAGTGCTTGCAGTAGGGGGACAGCTGGAGACCACACTCACTGCCAAGGCTGGGGCTCTCTATGGGGACTTGAAACCAAATACTCATTCCCAGTATCTTCCCTTTCATCCTCCTCCTGCGCTCTGATCCAGGTGATCTTCTCTACTGATCTCACTTCTGTTTTTACTCTTTTATTTAGTGCTTCTCTCATTATATATATAAGTGAAATTCATTAAGACATGTTTGTTCATGGACACAGCATAATGCAATAGATCTTAAAAGGGGATTTTCTGCAGAAGAATTGAGACGAAACTAAATCCCTGATATGACTTCTGGAAGAAAAAAAACCCCAATGGCCTCATTCTGGATGAGCTCCATTGGTGTGAGGAAGAGATGACTTTAAGCATGCAAGTTGTTAAGGGTTCAGAGTTTCACTTGGGGAAGATGGAAGAGTTCTGGAGGTAGTTGGTGGTGATGTCTGCACAATCGGGTGAAGGTACTTAGCACTGCTGAATGCATGACAGATGGCCACCCGGTCAATTCTATGTTATGTATTACCACAATGAACAAGATGCACATACGTGTAGGGATTGCTCTGGAAGATTGTTTATGAAGAAGCACAGGAAGAGAAGAATGGGCCATCAGTTGCTGAGGAAGGAAAATGGCCCTGTGATGAGTGAATGGAACCAGAGGACCCTTTGTCTCATTGAGAGGACTTTGTCTGTGTTGGACCTGGACCACAGAAGCTGAAAGTCTTTCTGGGAGCACCAACTGCAGCTACAGACACTCTGGGTCTAGAGGCTGCCCCAGAAAGTCCAGGTGGATGAAGTACATCTCCAGGGATAACGGAGGAGCCCCGAGCAGAGACTGTGCCAGACGAGTTGCACACGTGGCCAGTCTGGAATGGGCCCTCGCTGTAGTTTGGATGTGGAATGTCCCCCGGAGGCTCATATAGTGAGACTTGGTCCCCAGTGCAGCAATGTTCAGCCCTCGAGCTTTGGAGAAGTAACCGGATCATGAGAGCTCCACTGTTGGCTGAATGGAGGCGGCGCCGGCTGTTGGGGGGGAGGCCCACTCGGAGGAAGTAGGTCACTGGGGTGTGCCCTGGAAGGTATTTCTCGTCCCTGGCCCCTTCCTCTCCGACTGCTTTCTGGTTGTCGTGAGATGAGCCGCCTCCCTTCACCACGCCCTTGCGCCATGATGTTTCCTCCTTGGGGCCAGTGGACCATGGACTGACACCTCTGAAACTGTGAGCCCCAGTCAATCTTTTCTCCTTTAGGCTGTTTTTCCCAGATATTTGTCAGGTCAATGAAAAGCTGATTAAAGATGCACTATCCAATAGAAAGACGTCATAAGGCAATTTAACTTTTACATCTTCTCTTAGCCACATGAAAGAAAGTAAAAACCAACAGGTCAAATTAATATTAATATTTCAATCTTTATTATAATAAAATATTATCTCAACATATAATAAATATTCAAGAATGATTAGTGAGCTATTTAGTATTCTTTCTTTAAATATCTTTATTTTGTTTATTTATTTTTATATGGTGCTGAGGATCAAACCCAGGGTCTCTCACGTGCAAGACGAGCACTCTACCACTGAGCCACAACCCCAGCCCCATATATTTTGTATTCTTATTTGTACTAAGTCTTAGAGATCCGGTGCGTATTTTGTATTTATAGCATATCCCAATTCGCAGTAGCACATTTCAGTAGTTCATGAGCCACATGTAGCTAGTGATTGATGTATTGGACAACGCAGAAGTAGAGTTTAAACCAGAAAGATCGGAATCAAAGAAAACACACGAATTTGACAGGATTTTCTTGCACACAATTAGATTGCATTTTTACCTGAGTGAAAGTGATGTACATTTCTGCTAAGAGTGGAAACATTTAATTGCCATTTTAAATCACTAGAAGTCTCTCACTCACCCATTTGGTAAGTCTGGAAGCACATTTTGAGGAGAAGCCCTCATCAGATTGAGTTTCTGAGTGACTAGGATGAGCACAGCTTGTTGTATGGGTAATGGAAGCAAGAAAAAGAAATTGTTTTCTGAGATATTTGTTACTGTAGCAGCACTTACTTTATCCTGACTGATACATGTGATTAAATTATACACATGCTCCTCACTTTATGAAGAGGTTATGTTCTGACAAATGTATCATAAATTGAAAATGTCCTAAATCAAAAATGAATCTAATGCACTTAACTTACTAAATGCCTTGTGTAGCAACAGAGCAATAGAGTGTTGATTATTTCTTCGGGTGAGTGAGTGATTCACTGGGAGCTGCTTCCACTGCTGCTATCTAGCATCTGTAGCAAGTGTCATAGTGTATATTGTTAACCTGGGAGAAGGTCGAATTTGAAATATGTTTTCTAGAGAAAATGAATGCATATCACTTGTTCATCACTGTAAAGTCACAAATTCTAAGTCAAACCACCATAAGTCAGGGATTCCCCTGTATTTTGACTAAACTTCAAAATATAATCTTGTGACTAAAGTATGTGTCTTATATTCTAAATATTTGCAATAATTTTAGTTGAAGCTATGGGAAAGCTCTAAGAATCCATTTGCCTGGATATATGAATGAATCACATGAAGGGAAATATTTCCCAAACAAGTAGAATTAATATGATTTTAAAGATCAGCTTCAGAAAAGGATTTTACCCTCCAGTGTCTGTTGAGAGATACAATTTTAATCCTGTCATAGTAATCCCAGTAAATGATTTTATCTTCACGTGTTAATCATAGACTATTAAAGAAAAAAATCTGGCAATGTGATTGTTTTCCTCTAGATTTTTGACACATTTTCCACTTATTTTGGAAACTGATGTTTTAAACATCAAGAGTTCTCGAGTCATGGATAATGGCTGAATGTTCCCCTCTAGCTAAAATATTGGAAATAGCAAAGCCCAACTTTTACCGGTCTTCTCAGAATTTTTAACTTGCCAGCACTAGTCTTTCATGGAACATATATGGGCTAATGTATGTTTATTTAAAGTATTTTTTATATAGAGAGAAGCTTAACATTGCAAGTATTTGTCATGAACCACAATTAGAATTTTTCATGATGAGAACAAAAAAACTCTCGATTCCTCTAACCCTCCCTCCCAGAGGTCACACTTTTGAATTATCTATCTCATTTTCTTTGAAACTCCCTCTGCACGAGTCTGCCTCTTAGAGCACTGAATTGTCTTCAATTTTTTTTTCCTTGGGATTCAGATGGGGACTAAGAAATTAGTGCATTTCTGAAAAGTTTGCTTTCTTTATATGGACTACCTTTTTCAATTTATTGAGTGTGTTTTCAAGTTCTTACTAAGTAGACAAGATTGTGCTTGGTGTGGTGAAGGAGTATTGGGAGAGAAGATGCATTACCTATCCTTAAAGACTTGGTCTGGCACTGCTACAGCTGGCATCAGAAATGTCCCCGAAAGCTTGTGTTGAAGGCTTGGTCCCCAACACGACCTTGTTGAGAGGTGGGGCCTTTGGAAGGCGATGGGCTCATGAGGACTCCAACCTCATCAAAGGATCAGTCCATTCGTGGATTGATCCACAACTCAACGATCTGTTGGAAGCTGGGGAAACTTCAGTTGGAGGAAGTGGTCACTGGGCAGAGGCATGACCTTGAAGGGTATATGGGGACCTGGCTCCTTCCTTTCTTTGTCCCTGGGCACCACCAGGGATATAGTTCTGCTCCGTCACACTTGCCCGCCATGATGTTCCACAGGCCCAAAGTGACGAGGCCAAGTGACCATGGACCAGAACCTCTGACACCATGAGCCAAACCCAACCTTTCCTCCCTGATGTCCATTTTTCTCATTCTTTTTGCCCTAGCAATGGAGCCGACTGAAACAGGCCACAGATGCCAAATGGCCAAATGGCTAATAAAGTAGCAAAAGAACAGAGTGACCAATGGAAGGTAGAGCTTGGGAACCAGGAGAGTGCGGAACACGGAGCACTGGCCTCAGAGTCCAGAGGGTGGAGAGTCGGCCCTCACTCTCCAGGTGGCATGATGGTACCTTTGTGTAAACTATGCTAAGTGCCTTCACCTAAGATCTCAGTCAATCCTCTCGATGACACTATTCTCATCCTCATTTAACACAGGGGACATCGACGTTCCAAAGGCTTTGTGGATACTTACATTCAAACACCTCGTTACAAGGCATAGACATAAAATGAGCTTGGGATCTCTTTCCATTTTCTTTTCTTTTTTTTTTTTTTTGCGGTGCTCACAGTTGCTCTGTGACTTTGGGGAAGCCATGGAGCCGGCTGCGTCTCAGCAGTGTGTGGGTGAAATGAGGGGTGTGGCTGACCTCAGTACTTCCTCCAGTGAGCAACGGGGAACACTTCCTAGTTGTGCAGGGCATGAATCAGTGACACAAATGCTGGGAAAATACCAATTTTAATATAACGTTAAATTAGATAAATTTAAAGAATTTTTGATAATTTCTTAATTATTAAGAAACTACACCAATTTGTTTCTTACTTATAATTTTACTAGTTGTGGATTGATTTCATGCATTTCTATTATATTGTGTTTATATATTATTAAGATAGTTAGTAATATCTTAATTGTCATAATATTTTGAAAACCCCTCAGACATCTTAATATGCTAATGAAAATTACTAACCAAGAGAGACTGTCACACATGGAGAGTTCTGATTTCTTCTCCCACCGGTTTTGGGGGAGGAAAAACTTTTTTTTTTTTTAACTGGGGATTGAACCCAGGGGCACTAAACCACTGAGCCACACCCCCAGTCCTTTTTATTTTTTTTGTTTTGAGACAGGCTCTCGCTAAGTTGCTTAGGGCCTCACTAAGTTGCTGAGGCTGGCCTCGAGTTCGTGATCCTCCTGCCTCAACCTCCCAAGTTGCTGGATTACACAGGCTGTACCACCACCTCTGGCGCACAAAACAGGTTATAGGACTAGAGAGTCTTGCTTTTAAGAAATATTGAACCCAGTTATTTTTAAGTTCCTTGCATACATCGAATTTTATGAGCCTACGGAGTAAGTGGTGTTTTGAGTCGGAGCAGCAGATGGGGTGATAGAGGACAGCCTCCTCAGGAGTGGGGTGTGGCCAGTGTGAGGGGTGGGAGAAGGTGTTCCAGGTGTGGAGACCACCAGCAGCAGATGCCGGGGATGTCTGCCTCAGGAGAAGGTGTTCGGTGAGGAGTTCGAGGACAGGCCGGCACCACCGGAGCTCGGGGTGGGAGAGGAGCAAGAGAGACCTCGGAGGCCAAGTCCGTGGGGACCTTGGTGTGGAACAGGTGTGTGACCCAGGTGGGCTGGAGCCACTGGGACAGGTCTCTCCGTATTCCTAGTACTGTGTCCTTCCAGGACCCCACTGATACCCTGACCCATGGCAGGCTGCTAGGCCCCGTGACTCCCGTGACAGTGACAGTGAGCCCAGGTGCCATGTGGCAGTGTCCCAGTCAGGGGCTCTCTCTGGAGGGTGCGTCTCAGGACCAGGTGAAGGGGGACAGAGCTTCAGCCCGCTGGCCTCTGGCGGGCGCACTGAACGAGGTGAAGTGGAGCGGGTGCTGCATGACTCTGGAAAAGATTTCCTTTCCTCTTAAAAGGCAGCCACACTGGGGGTCCTGGGGAAGCCCTGGTGCCACTGTGAGGCAACCTGAGTCACGGAGATCAGCTCCGTCCACACTGGAGAGAGGCAAGGAGACTGGACCCTTAGTGTCCTGAGCCCTCCCAGCCAGCTCCTGGACTCCTCTTCTACAAACCCCGGGTCTCCTGGTCTAAAGCAGCACAAGTTGGGTTTCCTGTTCCCGGTGTGGAAAGCGTCCCCCTTAACTCACAAATTTATTCTAAATTCTTGTGATAATTAACATTAATTGTACAGATTAATGGGTTTCACTGCGATATTTACAGACATGCCTACATCGTGTCTTGAGCCTGGGCTTGGTCAAGTTCTGTCCTTGCTTGCCTCCCCCACCATCCCCTTCCTCTTCCCTAAAGGCCCGCTTCTACTTTTTGGACCCACTCCTCCTCCTCCTTCTCTTTCTTTCCTTCTCTTTCTCTTCCTCCTCCTCCTCCTTCTTTTCTTCTTATTCTCCTTCTCTTTCTTGTTCTTCTTCTCCTCCTCCTCTCCTCCTCCTCCCTTCCTCCTCCTCTCCTTCTTCCTTCCTCCTCCTCTTCCTCCTCCTCTTCCTCCTCCTCTTCCTCCTCCTCCTCCTCCCCTTCCTCCTCCTCCTTTTCCCCTTCCTCCTCCTTTTGTCTTATGATACCTGTCTTTTTTTTGTCTGGCTTATTTCATTTCTAGCTCCATCCATTTTCCTGCGGATGACATGATTTCATTCTTCTTTATGGCTGAATAATACTCCATTGTGCACGAATACCATATTGTAGTTTTCCATTCTCCTGTTGACAGGCACCTGAGCTGAGTCTGCACCCTCACTGTGTGAATGGTACTGTAATAAACACAGGCATGCAGCTATTTCTTTTGTTTGCTGACTTCATTTCCTTCTGATGTATTGGGACAATGAGATCATATGGCAGTTCTATTTTTAGTTTTTTTTTTTTTTGAGAAATTTCCATACTGTTTCCCACAGTGGTTGTATGAATTTGCATTCCCACAGTATATAAGAGTTCCTTTTTCTCCACATCCTCACCAGCGTTTATTATTTTTTGTTTTTTGATAATAGTCATTCTGACTGGGGTGACATGGAATCTCAGTGTGGTTTTGATTTGCATTCTCCTGATGGCTAAAAATATTAAGCATTTTTTTAATATATTAACTGGCCATTTACACTTCTTTTTAGAAATGTCTGTTCAGATCACTTTCCCATTTTTGGATTGGATCACTTGTACTTTTATTAAGTTTTTTGAGTTATTAATGTATTCTGGATGTGTTATTCAGATAACACAACAATGAGAACTTCAAGGTTGAGAGGTAATACCGAGGCAGGAGATCCAAGGAGACATAGACCTGTATACTTACAGAGACCAGATGGGAGCTCCTGAGAAGTCCTGTAGTCACCCTTTGCAGAGAGGCCACAGAGCCGTGGAAGATGAACCTTCCATGGTACAGGGCAAGAGTGAAGGCAGATTGGGGTGGGTGACCTACTTCTAGAACTCAGGCTAGATATTTGCATAAAGCTTCAGTTTCCTCCTACCCAAGGGGAATGATAAGAGTGGCTACCTCTTGGCTTTGTTGTAAAAATTAAATGTCATAATTCTTATGAAGTCTAGACTTTGCCCTGTGTCAAGAACTTCATAAATGCTCATAAAATGTTAGCTTTATTATCTTCATTATTATCCCTACCACTGACAGCACAGTGTTTATTCCTGCATAATGAATTTCCCTCATGTGACCGTTCATTGATTCGTGACTCTGTGATTCGATCGGGGTCTGTGGGGATGACCCGTCTCTGTTCCATGATGTCAGCTGGAGTAGACTGGAGGATTCTCTTCCAAGATGGCATACTTCCCTGACTGGCAAGTTGGTGCTGGATCCCGGTGGGTGCTTGGCTGGGGGCCTCAGTTCCTCTGTGTGAATTCCTCCATGAGGCTGCTTTGGCTTCCTCCCAGGGTGATGGATGAGTGTTGTGGAGACGTGAAGCAGAAGCTGTCAAACATTCTACTCCCAGGCACAGCATCACCTCTGGCCAAGCAGCCATAAGGCCATCGAGATCCTGGGGGGGGGGGGCATAGACCTCAGCCCTCAGTCAGGAGGACTTGTAGCCATCTGTCCTCTCCCCTGTAATAGAATCAAGAGGACGGCGGGATGGACACGCCCTTTCCATCAGGAGGCAGAGATAAAGCCGAAGTCTATTAAGTTCCAGAAAATCAAAGCTTTATAACATTCATTTAAAAGGAACTCTGCCCTAAGATTTTATTCCTAAAGTTTAAAGTTGATCCAAAGTTGAAGTCAATTACTACTATTTTTTTTTTTTTAATATTGAACAAAACAGCTTAGAGATCTGAAGGAATGCTTTACATAGGACCAGAGACCTTTAGGTCTGAAAGGATCTGAGAGACTCTCACTCAGGCCTTTGTGTCCTCGCTGGGTGCAGAGCACCCCTGGCAGGCGGGTTAGTTGGGAGCCCAGCAACTGAGGGCTGGGCAGTACTTTCAGCTGAGCATCGTCTGTGTCTATATATAGTCACATTATTAGCACAGCGTCCTAGTCCTTCTTGGGTCACCCTCTCCTGCTTGTTTTGGAGAGAGGGAGATCAGTGAAAAGTCTTTTCTCAAATGAAGACATCAACCCTAGCTGAATTTATCTGAAGGTGTCAGCCGAAGCGCCCTCCACTCTGCTCCTCGCCAGCGAGCCTCTGTGTGAAGCGCACTTCAAAGGTGGCTGGCAGGTCTGACGGAGGCTGGCACTTGCTAGGCGGGTTTGTCAGATCCCAGCATTTGGCATCCGGATAGGTAACTGCCCTGTGCTTGGGGCTGGCTTTCTAGCCAGGGTGACACTGAGGTGCAGTCTTGGTGACTGTTATTGAAAGAACACTGTATTGGCAGGCAGCGGGGACACCATGGCTGGGATCTGAGGCTCAGCCTGGGCTCTCTCTGGGTCCTTGGACCACCCACATCACCACTTCCATAAAAGTGCTTGAAGGTTCTCCTCCGTTTTATTCTTCCCAGAGATCCTGCTTTGGACAGACTCAAGAGTAAGCCTAATGTCAAGGAGAGCACGGTGCCAAGACGGGGTGGATCCCAAAGAGTCCTTCTGTGGACAGTCTATAGGAAATAAGTGGCTTTGTTTTAGCTGTGGTGACAAAGTCTGGCAGATCCACTCTCGGGCTAATGACAAGCATCCGCGCATCTCCTGAGGCAGTTTGGGACTTTGTTATTTTTCAAATAATGCTGTGCTGCTGACTCATGCTCACTGGGTGCCCCACTCTGACCCCCAGATATTCACAGCCATAATCAAGCTCCACGTTATTATTAATAATCAGAGCCTATGAAATTATGCTGCACTCTGGCTTGTTATCAAGTCCTGGAAGTATGCAAATAGATTAATCAACCAGCTCCCACGCTCGAAACCCTGAATGGAACTTAAAGTGTGGTGGAAGTATTTGCCCTGGCTCTTAGTTGTCTCCTCCAATCAAGCCTGAGGTGTGTTTTCCTCCTAACTTTTAATTGCATGACCTCTGAGAACCTAATTTCCAGAAAACCCATTTATTATTTTAATGCTCATTTGGCATTATTATTTTCCCAAAGCAATCTTTTTGTCTCTGAATCTCTTAGGAGAGTTGAGAAGCAAGCCAAGAAAAGCTTCATTTTCTCTTCCTGGCCCTCAAAGGAAGCAGAAATGCAACATTAAAAAAATCTTCTACTTGGGGCTGGTGGGGAGGGAGCAAGAAAGGAAGGGAGGGAGGAGAGAAAGAGAGAGAGAGAGATTGCAAGGCACTTGCTTTAGTCCCAGATGGAAAGCAATCCAGCAAATTGCCTTTAAACAGCAGTGTCCCTGCAAATAGGGCACTCTAGCTGTTTCGTGTCACTTGAAAGCATCTCGTTGATATTTTTATAGATTTTATGATACATTCTAAAGCATGCGTCAGAAGCAGCCACTTGGAGCTCTGGCAGTAATGAACATTGTTACACTCACAGTCTGAGGAGTCTTTACTTCAAAGGGAGGCGTTGAGCTGATCTTTCATCTTCTCAGCTGTTGCTTGCTAGCTCCCTTTAAATCCTGTTTGAACTCAAAACCCCACATTTCCTGGTTTGAGTGAGGAATTCCCCCGACACTTCTAATCTTCTCACTTGGAAGCTACTAAACTGTGATTGAATGATGCCATTAACAAGGAGGAGGTAAATACATTTAAACGCGCAGCCTTAGCCTGGGCTCAAATAATAAATGACAGAGGTGTTGTCAGGACTCTTGCTTGTCTACAGACACAGGGTGAGGGAGGGAGAAAGAAAAAAACAAGTGAGGAATGAATGAATGAATATTGTAAGCAGGCGGTTTTGTTTTATGGAATGACAAAGCATCTCATGCCCCTCTGAGTGGAATGACAGGAAGAGGAAAGATGAGACCATACTGCAGCCTTGCAAAAAGGGAAACTGGTTTTCTACGAGATCCATTCGTAACTCAGCCTTTGGTCGACCTTATTTTTGGGTACTTTCCACTAAGAACCATTTACCTGCACTGGCTAACTTCACCCACTGATTCCACAGCATGACTTATTTTCTCCCATTACTGCAAATCTTCCTTACCCTGTGTCTACTTAAATGTAAACATCAATAAATTAATACAAAATACAGTTGAAAATTTAGTTCCTCATTTGCGCTGGTCTCACTCGAGTGCCTTAGATGGGCCAGTGGCTATTGTATTGCATAGTTCAGATACAGAACAATCCTACCATCTCAGATAGAGCTGCTCCAAAGACCTATCAAGTTCTCCTTGTTCTTCCCTAATTATGGGTTCATCATAATCCTTAGTTTGACATATTTTCATCATTGATCCATGCATAAACCAATATTTATTTATTCATTAATTTCCATTTCACAAGAAACACCTGTGAAACAGAAATGCAAAATTAAAGTCAGGACCTTTAAGATGACCTGCATATAATCCTGTGTCCCCCACCTTGTCCTGTCTGCTGCCCCCTGACTTGACATTTCCATCATCGTGGCTCACGTATACTCATGAGAGTGTGTGTGCATATGTACATGTATGTGCATATGTGTGTACTCATATACATAACATTTTTTTTTTGACTTTATATCCTGCTAAATGCAACCTGGGAAGACTTTGGAAACCTATCATAATGTTGTGTGTAGCAGTAGTTTATTTTTCTAGATATACAATATACTATTCGCTGTGGGAACACACCTCAATGTATTCATCTACTCTCTTGTGGATGAGTTTTTGGATTCCTACAGGGTTCTGTTATTATCGACAGTGTTTCTGTGAACATTCATGTGTGTGTGTGTGTGTGTGTATGAATGTTCACACACACACACACACACACACACACACACACACACATTTCTTGCTATATATGTGCAAGAGCTCCTCCTGGGGTATACCGAAGAGTAGAGCTATTTGTCATAAGATACGTGAATGTTGAAATTCAGGAGATAATGATAAACTGTTTTCCAAAGTGGTTTTGTCAGTTCACTCCCATGAGCAGTGTGAAGGAGACCCCGAGCTTCCACATCTTTTCAGGGCTGGTTTTGTCATTTTTAATCAATTAGGTGGGTGTCAAGTGCTGTCTCCCTGGGGCCTTGACTTGTATTCTAGACCACTAACGCTGCTGAACACATCTTCAAGTGTCTAAGGTTGCATCCTATTCTGAAAGGCCTGTTCATGTCTTTTACCCATTTTTATATCAAATCAATCTTTTCTTATGGATTTATAGGCATTCTTTATATGGTCTTGATACTATTCCTTTGTCTGTGTGTGCATAGCAAATATCTTCTCCCAGTTTTTATGATCATTTCCTTTATGATGGTTTTGGATAAATACAATTTGTTAGTTTTAATACACATAAATTGATTAGCCTTTAAAAATAAATTTTAAAAGTAGATTTTCTTTTTTAATGTCTTATCTAAAAATTTTTGTCAATATTTAAAAGACATTTTCTTTTGGTTTTGGCTAAAGGTTTAAAGCTGTTCTTGCATATAAATCCTCAATTCTTCCGTAGCAGTTGATATTTGGCCATGAAGGGAGAGAGGTTCCATTTGGTGTCTATTTACACTTAGATAACTTTTACCCCTCAGTTCCGTTTATTGCACAAGTCAGTTTTCTTTACGGATCAGACGCTGCATATTTTTCAAAATCCAAAGTTCTATGCATCCATGGTACTGTTTCTGGTCCCTCTAGACTATTCCATTAGTGAATTTGTCTATGCTGTCACTGATACCATGCAGTGTTAATTACTATAATTTCATGATAAATCCTGATACACAAATAAAGCATGTGCACTTCTCATAATTCTTACTCAGAAGTGTCCTGGTGATTTGTGACCTTCTATTGTTAATATACTTTCATAATATTATCAAAACCAACCAAAAAAAATCCACAATCCAACTGCTTTGTCGTTTTAATTGGAATTGCATTGAATCCACAGTTTAATTTGGGAACAATAATTTTTAGAGCAGATCTCCCGAACAACACACCATCTCTTTATTTATTTTTGTAGTATCTCTCTTGCATATATTTTGCATATATTTAATTATCATTAGTTGTTGATTATTTAATTCTTCTGAGAATATTGTAAACAATCCCTTTGCTTTATATTCTCTAGTTGTTTGCTATAGTTATCTAGGAACACAAGTAATCTTTGAATATATAGAAATGTATATATTTAAAAACATAAACACATACAAGTATCTATTTACCAGCCAATTTTAAGCACCTCTGTTATTTTAAATAAAATTTCTATAAATTATTTTGGGTTTAAAAAAATTATCACATAATCTGTAAATCATGACATTCTTGCTTCTCCCCCTTCAATCCTTCTGCCTCCAGTTTCTCCTCGGGCCGTATTATCCAATATTATGTAGGAGAGGACAAAATTGCTCTGATTTTTAAAGAAATAATTAGCATTCCCAAATTTAGGGTGATGTTTACTCTGGGGCATTTTAAAAATAAATCTCTTATCAAAAAGTAGTATTATTGGGCTGGGGATGCGGCTCAAGCGGTAGTGCGCTCGCCTGGCATGCTCGAGGTGCTGGGTTCGTCCTCAGCACCACATAAAATAAAGATGTTGTGTCCACCGAAAACTAAAAAATAAATATTAAAAAAATTCTCTCTCTCTCTCTCTCTCTCTCTCTCAAAAAAAAAAGTAGTATTATTTTAGTTTACTAAAAGTCTTTGTTATGGGCTGGTATTGAATTTCATTGAGTAGCTATCATAATAATATATTTTCATTCAGCATCTATCATGTTTTTAACCTTCTAATGAATAAAGAATTATATTAAGGATTTTTTTATTATTGAACTCACCTGTTTTGGTGTGATACACCCTATTTGGTTACATTATATAATTTCCTATCTATGCTGTTGAATTCAGTTTTTCATTTGTATTTACAGGTGAAGTAAGCCAGGTATTCTGGTTTCTCAGTATATATTATCCTGAGTATGCAATGAAAACTATGCTGTCCTCATAGACTAATAGGAGAAATATTCTTTTTACTATCCTTTTACTGTTCAAACCAGTTTGACTATATTTGGGATTGTGTTTCTTGAAAATTTTGTAGAATTTACCTTTAAAATTACCTGGATCTTCTACTGTTATTGTGGATGATTTTAATCTATAATCTATAAGTTCTATATATGTGTCAATAAATTAATAATCTATATATTCTTCAATAAATGTAGAATTTTCAACTTCTTATTTCTTCTTGAAGTCAATTCTGATTAGTTAGATTTTTCTATAAAAATTGCTCATTTTGTGTAAGTTTTAAAATGTGGGCATCAGGTGCTGATACCATCCTTTCTTCTATCTGTGGTGATGGTCTCTTTTGCAATTGGTAATTTTGTTTATTTATACTCCTCTTATTTTCCTGAAAAGCTTTGTCAAACACTTGTCTCATTTTTAGTTTCAAAGGATCAACTTTTGACTTTGTTGCTGCTCTGATTTTTTTGTGTGTGTGTGCATCTATTTCATTAATTTCTACTCTTTATCACTTCCTACTTCTTCAAATTTATTCTTTGATCATTTACATAACTTCTGAAGTGAACATTTAGGCAACGAACTTTTGAGCTTTCTTCATTTCTAATAAAGTTACTTAAGGCTACAAAGTTCTCTTGAAGCATACTTTTGATGAAATTTCTGTAAAATTTCAACTTGACTTAACCTACATGAAGCTCCCTGATACCAGTTCCTAGCACGTAGTGAATCAGTCAACTCCTTCCCTCCCTCCCTCTTCTCTTACTTCTTTACCTCCTTCCCTGTAAGATCAGCAAGATTCCAGGGTTAGTTTTTCTTCTTATAGATACTGAAAATCATTTCTATGTAAAAGCTGCAAGAATAGGCTGACTTGGCTGGTTTTCTTCTCTCTTGGTCTTTATTTTTCCTTGGGTACATGCCCCACTACATCTTCTCCTGAATGGAGGGAATGAGAGTCTAGTAGTAGCTGAACGATTCTGTCTCCCTACCCCCACTTTGCCCCCTCCCCATATTTAGTGTCACAGACTCCTTCATCTTGACCATGGAGATGTCATTTGGCTGCATATGAAATTGCTGGACCAACCCTTCAAGTTGCTGAACCTGGATTCCTAGCAGTTTATCTCATTTACTTAAGAAAGACTTACCTGTTGAAGGATCAAGTTCACTGATTTCGTTGTATTTTAAGCTACTGATTTTCTTCTACTAGGAGGACTCTTGCCCACACTCTCATCTAAGTCAATGAGGTGAAGCAGTTTTGGCCTTGAGCCATTAACACTTTGATATCTTCATATCTCTGTGGAGCTGCCAGTGGCAGGGACAATCCTTAGCTTCCACAGTGGCGCAAATAGTTGTATCAAAACTGCAAGGTGCCTGCAAATATGGTTATACTTTCTGGTTCCAAATGGAGAAATGTCTTTAATCCTGCTTGTTCTTTCACCATTACCATTCCATGAGCTTCCAACACCGAGCCTTTCTCATAGTATAAAAAGCATTAATTTAGGCAACTAGAATTAAATATGGATCCATAATTGAGCAAGGAGCAGGAAAGATGCCCATTGGCTTCCATAGTTACTCTGGTTCCACTGTGAGGAGTTTATAGCAATGTGGGTTGTCCATCAAGAACCCTGAACATAGCTTGAATTAAAATGACACATGTTCTTCCAAAGCAGTATTTATACTGTGTCAGAAATATTCCCCATAAACTCGGCCGATATTTTCCTTCAGTGGAAACCTACACCATTCTTGATGAAAAATACCAATGCCTCAGAAGCATCTACTCATTCTTTAAAATTCCACTGCTCTACCTCTGAAGTCTCAAGATGTGCTAATAACAATCTGCTTTCGTTCAATATACCCATCAGCAAGTGAGCCTGGCCTTCTGGACCTGGCCAACTTATCAGTTCCCAAGGCCCAGAGATGAGCCATTGTACTCTACTCCTGGGCATCGGGCTTCACTGCAAGTCCCAAAGTTATTTCTGGAAGAGATGGGGTAGAGTAGAAACAGGGCCACACCCCAAATATCCATATCTAGTAACTACAAAACTCAAAGCACAAGATCCCCTACAAAAAGTAAGCCCCGCGGCTGATTTCCATGGCGATCCAGCGAGCCCTCCTGGTAGGGAAGGACAGCGTGCCCACACTTAGACCCTGGGCCTTCAGAAAACACCTTTGCCTTTCCTTCTGTTCACACACCCCAGATGGAGCCAGGCTGGGTCCCCCTCTTCAGGGTTTGCTCCGTTGTGCCTTCTACCAAGGATCCCTGCCCAGAAGTCATCACTGGGCTGAATGACAAGTCTCACTGTTACCTGCCTCCACTTTTGTTCTGTTAGCACCCTGCCCCCTTAATTCTGGGGATGCTGGCTGCTTCCTTCAGTTATTAAAGAAGTTCTAGGGTCTGGTTAAAAAAAAAAAAGACTCAAGTCTTAGAACCTCAGCATTTCCTTTTACTCTTTCAATTTTCAATACCTATGTAGTTTTCAATACCAATTTTTATACCTTGTTTGGTTCCATTTTCTTCTTCTTCTTCTTCTTCTTTTTTTTTTTTTTTTTGGAACTGGGGGTCGAACCCAGGGCTTTGCGAATGCAAGGCAGACGCTTTGCCACTGAGCTACACCCCAGCCCTGGTTCCGTTTTCTTGACTGGGTGCTGACTACAAAACCCCTCAGAGTTCTAGCTGTATTACACTCGTCTGAGCTAACCTAATTTAGGTAATCAATGGGTTTAATGAATCTAGCGTAGGCTATTTGCTTCATTTATCATAAAATTATTGATTCAATAACTAAAAATCTGTACATATCTTCAATTATTTCCTTAAGGCAAGTTCCCTAGTAGGAGGAAGTATTGATTCAAAGGTTAAAGTTCTTATTAAGTTTCATGAAATCGTCCTCCAAAAAGTATAAATATGCAATTTCGCTAAGAGGATGCAAGTTCTATTTTTTTATAGTCTCAATAATCCCAGCGATTTCATTTAAAAACAAGAAATAGAAACTATTTCAATGTGAATGGCTGAAAGATTGCGTTTTGATAGATTGTTTTTGAAATTGCATGATTTCCTGTCCAGTTATGGTATTTCCCTACAGAATTCCTACCTAAAAGTCATCTTTTATGTATGTTCCCCTTAAAGACTGTTCTTTACAAGTAGTTGGTAAAGCATGTTCTTGAAATTTCTTCTTAAGTTTATTCTCATCTTCTTAAGTTTATTCTTACCATTTTGGATCAGATATTTTTTTTTAAATAAAAAGCTTTTCGTTGTTTTTTCTGCAAATTAAAAAAAGAAATACATATTCATTGTAGAAAATCTGAAAGAAGTGATAAGTTAAAGAAAAAACACCTTTAATCTCAGCACTAAGAGATAATCCCAAGGGAATTCCCCCGTGAGTCTCTTTCTAGAACATTTCCATATGTGCACAGGACACACACTTGTATTCCCCACACAACTGTTGTGCGAGCTACAAAAAAGATTTGTGATTGTCCTGGTCTCACTTAAAATACATACCCAATTTTTTTCTACAGTTAAAAAGTATTCAATAACATTCTTAGAACAGTGAAGGCTGTTTTGTTTCATCAATTTGCAATTGCTCATGTTTCCGAATTTGTGCTATTATAAACAATATTGTGATTAATATTTCTTTAACAAAAATCTTGGCACACATTCGTAATAATTTCTTCAGGAAAAAAATCCTGAAAATTAAATGGCTGGCTATAGGGTATATTATACATTTAAACTTAAATATACAGTCTTGCAAAATTGACATTGATATACAGATTATAGAAAGTTCAACCAAATTTATATTTACATAAGAATAATCAGTTCCCTGTACCATTCTCAGTTATTGGATACTTTCCTTAAAGAAAAGAATTGAAGGTTCATAGCATGAGAGTATAAGGTTCTCATTACAATTTATTGGTTACAAAGAAGGCTGAAGATTTTTAATAATGGTATTTATTGTTTATCTTTCCTTTCTGTGAACCTGTATTTCATGTCTTTTATCTATTTTTATGTTAGGTTCTTTTCTTTTTCTCTATTATTCAAAAAGAAGTTCTTGTGCTCTAAGGACATGAATCCCATATCCATCATGTATGTTAGAAAAAAATGTCTTATATGGCTATTTTATTTTATCATTCAGAAATTTTACACTTTTAACAGTTGAGATCCATTAATTTTTCCTTTATGTTTTTTTGTATTATGTGTCATCCTTAAAACATCTTCTAATTAAAAGATTAAGTTAATATATATGTTTTCTTTTAGTTTTAAAATTTCAAATTACTTATCTTGGGAAATGGTACAAAGGAATCCAAGTTGGTGACCAAATTGCTCCAACTTATTGAATAACACAGGTTTTCCTCACTGATTTGAAAGACCTCTTCTGAACACTTGATTAAATGCTGCAAATTAAGCACACGTCAGTCTGCCTCTTCATGAAAACCCAATAAGAATGACAATAAAAGCATAAAAAAACTTTAGCATGAACAACAACAAAAATAGACATCATTAAACAAACAGGTAAAAAGAACTCAAAGGAGGCTGCGGCAAGGTAGGAAGCAGAAGAAAAGTTCCAACAAAATGAAAGTGATATCCTTGGGCTGGGGATGTGGCTCAAGCGGTAGCACGCTCCCCAGGCATGCGGGTGGTGCTGGGTTCGACCTCAGCACCACATACAAATAAAATAAAGATGCTGTGTCCACCGAAAACTAGAAAATAAATATTGAAAAATTCTCTCTCTCTCTCTCTCTCTCTCTCTCAAAAAAAAAAAAATAATAATAAAAGTGGTATCCTCAGGAAAAGAAGTTAAGACAGTGCATCCTGAAAGGGGGATGGATCCGTAGGCGTGAGTGTGCGTGTGTGTGCGTGAGTGTGCGTGTGTGCGTGTGTGTGTGTGTGTGTGTGTGTGTGTGTGTTCTTAGTCCACGGGGTGAAGGCAGCAGCAAGTCAACGCTGACCGCTTGCTGGGGCTTGGATGAGTGTCCCCAGAGGCCCAGGTGTTAAAGCTGTGGCCAGTAGTGTGGGGAGATCTTTGGACCTGGTGGAACCTTTAGAAGGGGAAGACATTAGGGCACTGGGAGCCCACCCTCACCCTGGAAGGGGATGGCAAGGCCCTGCCCCACCTTTCTCTGTGCTTCCCAGTTGCCGTGAGGGAGCAGGTCCTCAGTGATGTGCTCCTGCCATGCTGCCCGGCCTCACCACAGACCCAAAGGCAAGGAGGCCAACTGTCCGTGGACTGAAACCTCCAGCACTGTGAGCCCAAACAGACCTCCCCCTCCCCCTCCTCCCCTCCCCCTCCCCCTCCTCCCCTCCCCCTCCCCTCCTCCCCTCCCCCTTCCCGTTTTTCATCTTTGGTCCCTTGGCTCATCTTTCCCCATCTTTATCATAAGCAATTCCACTCTGCATTTCTTCTCCTGCTTCAAAAACCAGGAATAAAATATCTATTCTTTGGTATGGTTTTAAAAATAGAGGAAGAAAAGACAAAGAAAGTCCCAAGATGGTGATTTCAAGTTTTTTTGCGTGGCCATCTTCGTCCTCAGTGTAGGCTCAGAGCTCCTGAGTCCTGCCAGAGCCCTGGGGCAGGAAGAGGAGATGAGCAGCACTCACTCCTGGTTCCCAGGCAGAGAGGCTCCCGGGTTCAGGTGCAGGGAGCAGCCGCAGATGGCTCAGGCCATTACTCACCACCCTGAGGCAGCTTTTGCAGCCCAGCCCCATTGTTCCTGGAGACAAAGTGCTTAGATCAAGCCTGTGACAAAGGGATTCTCTCTGAGCACTAATTAGCCTCTGAGTAATTTCTAATCTAACTCCAATTTCAACCATATGTATACACAGATGCAGTTGACTCTACACTCTCTCCTTTCCGTCATCCTTACATCTCTCTGCCACCTGTCTGTATTCCTTTACCCTTTTTATTCTATTCAGCAATTTTTTCAAACCAAATATCTTTAGTATCAACCTGGCCCTTCAAGGCTGACTACTGTTGGAATCCTGAATATTCTCCCACACCACGATGTGGGGGGGTTCAGGGATCCATCACTAAGTTTGGATTTGGAATGTCCCCCAAAGACTCCTGTGTTGAACACTTGGTCACAGGGTAGAAAGGTTCAGAGGAGCTTTGGGGAAGTGACTGGATCAGGACGGCTCTGACATCACCAGTGGGTTGACTGAGTGGGGAGAGGCGGTGGACACTGTGGGAAGCAGGGCCAACTAGAATGCAGTGAGTCCCTTGGGGGTGTGCCCTTGGGAACTATGTTGTTCCTGGCCCCTTCCCCCGCCCCCTGCTTAAAGGATGCTGTGAGCTGAGCAGCTTCTGCCCACCATGCCCGTTCACCTGCCTCACCTCAGGCCGGGGGGTCATGGAGTTGGCCTACCCATGGACTGAGACCCCTGAAACCATGAGCCAAAATAAGTTTTTCTTCCTCTAAGTTGATTTTTCTCAGGCATTTTGTCACAGTGACAGAAAGTTAACTCACACAGTATTAAAACTCAGCCTCCCTCTTTCTAGAATGAAAAGACCCACAGGTTCAGGTTCAACTTAGGCAGATGCTGCAGGAACCCGCTGACTGTAATACCACAATTATTTATTTTGAATATGTTTTTAAAATTTTATTTATTTTATTTGGTGCTGAGGATCGAACCCAGTGCCTTATGCATGCAAGACAAGTGCTCAACCACTAAGCTACACCCCAGCCCCCTGAATATTATTTTAATTTGCTTTAGAAATATTTCTCCATGGTTAACCACAAAAACACTCTGGTGCTTCATTGCTTTAGTTAAAGGCTGCCCCAGGCCTTCCAAGGGATCTTCCTCTCCTTTGATCTTCTTCTTTTTGATATCAGAGGCCTTCCTGGGTCCTGGAATTCCAGAGATGACTGCACTTGGCCTTCAATCTGACTCAGCTGTCATGGGATTGTCACATTTCTTTGGAAGTTTCTGATTCTTCTTTTCATCTATTCATTGTTTGAGGCTCATTTTTTTTTCCCTTTTATTTTTCCCATTTCCTAAAATTCATTTCTCCAGTGGCACTGGTCATGTCAACCTCCATCTCTTCCCAGTTGGCATGAATTCCAAGGAGACAGTGGAGTGTCCCTTAGACTCTCTCGGATTCCACATCCACCGCTGATTAAGTCCAGCGTGACCATCTTCTCTGTCAGGAGGCTGCCTGGGACCTCCCAAGGGATGTCCCTGGAGTCCTGTAGCCCAAGGTTAAAGCGGGGTAACTCTGTTTCTCAACCTTGCTAGACCTCAGAGTCCTCATGTTTAAACACGGAGAGAGTGACACCTATCTCGTAACAATATTGTGAGGACTGGGGTCATTCCATAAATTACCTGGCAGGCGATAGGTATACAGTAAGTGAACATTACTTTTATTTTGCATGAAATTCAAATCCAGTTTTTCTACTTGCTAGAACTTTTTTTTTTAAAGGCTGTATACCATTCTTGAGTTTCAATTTCCTTATCTGTAAAATGGCACAAAAGTCCATCTTGTTGGATTCCAAGAACAACGATAGCAATTACATAAGACAATTATACATGCTCCCCACGCATGTTCTTACTCTTACACCTTCTGAATGACAACATACTCTGAACTCCTTTCCTGACTGTTTTTTTGAACAGAATAAAACTTCCGATAAGTATTATACTTGGTTGAAGGCTTTGCTGTAGCTCAGCAGAGCATTTGTTTGGATACCTTGGGAGAGCAGCATCCATTTCCTCCTCCTGATTAATAGAAATAAGTTTTCATGAAAGTCTTCTGCTATTCTCTTTCTACGGGGTGTGGATGTCCTGTAGCCCTAGGGTATGATTCAAATAGGAGGGGGAAGGAGTGAGAAGAACAACTTAACTGAAGGTGACATTTCCAGATAGATGTAAAACAAGAGTTAGAGACTATCCCATTATAATAAAGGAGCTTGTAGGCATTTGAATGAAGTCATTTTTTTTTACAGTCAATTAGAAAACAAATTTGATCTTCATTAATTTTTTTTCAAGAACTTCGAAAATGCTAAATAAAAGGAAACCAATAAATTGGGGAACATACCACTCTCACCAGAGCATAAACAGAGATGTTTTGCTTCTCACAGGGCTTTGAAGAAATATGGTCTTAGAATGTAGATTGTTGGGCTGGGAACAGAGCTTGGCGGCAGACCAGTTGCCTAGCCCAGTGTGCAAGGGCCTGGGTTTAATTTTCAGTAGACACACACACACACACACACACACACGCGCAAAATGAGATGGCAAAATTTGTAATTCTGCAGGAAGGCTTTCATATCTGATGAGAAGGAGGGTGTGGGCTTTGATGTCCTGCAGGCTCTGCTTGGAATCCGAGCTTTGCCATTTTTTATCACCAATGCATTACCCCCTTAACACCTCAGTTTACGTGGATGCTAACAAAGGGCACTCTAGTTCTTCCCTTCAGATAGTTTTTGGTAGGAACAAAGAACATAACCAATGTATGTAAAAGCAATTAGCACGAGGCCTTGCATAAAACAGATAATAAACATGGTGCCCCTCTCTTCTTCCTATAGGTCTGTCCAACAGTGTGAACTTGATAATCATAGATGATCAATACAAGTAAATAATGGGACCTGTTGGAAGAATGTACCCGTGGAATTAATCTCATTTTCACTAGTATAAATCAATTTGAAGAAGCATCTGCTCTGGAGAGGAGCAGAAATGCCTGAATTGTTTTAATGCATGGTATAACGCGATTTTAATTTGGATGAGCAAGATGAGGCTCCTGCCTGTGTGGTGACTGGTATTGATAAAAATCACTACTACCACTTGCTGACTTGGTCTGAGCCCAGAGTTCGCCTTTTAAGGAAGGTACTATGTGCATCTCACGGATAAGGAAACTGAGGCACAGAGTTGCGAGGAGGCTTCCTCAAGGGCACACAGCTAACGAGGAGCAGAATCAAGATTTGAAAACAGCTCCTCCCTTTCTGTAGTTGAGGTTTTGTAGGCGCAAGGACAGGGACAGACCGTTGCTCTAGACGTGCATGTTATTTTGCTCACAATACAACTGAGTCCATGATGACTTTTTTAAATTCTAATTTTCATATATTCTCCAGAAGGCATCAGCAATCTGGGAGGAAGTTCATTTGAGTCTTGACCGGTGTTGGTGTGTAACTGTTTACACACCAAGTCTATCTGGATAAATGCCTGGAGTGTTCTACCTTTGGACATGAGAGTCTATCACTAAGGGACATATTTACTGTCAGGGAGGTCAGAGATGCACTTTTTTTCTTTCAGAGTTTTGACACTTGCAGGGGGAAGTGAACCAGCATTCAAAATATACCAGCAGCATGACAGGAACTGTAAGGAGGGACACAAATACATCCCTCACTTAATATGACACTGGGTGACACAAACCTCATTATCTCCATCTTATGGTTGAGAAATGGAGGCTTTGGGAGGTCCAGTAGCCCATGACAAGTAAGACACAGCTGGGTTTGGAACCATGAAAATGTGCTTGCCTTGAAGAGCTCCTTCCCCATGATGCTAGTGAAGCAAAGTGTTTTAGTTCTTCGCTCTAATTTTTTACTTACCTTGACAAGGAAACATTAATCGCTCCTCCCGCTGGTGCCTTGGTCCATGCCAGGGTGGTGCTGTCTCTCAATTAAGTGGTGTGCGGATTGAGAAATGCACGCAGCAGCAGCATCTTCAGCAGAACCCTCGGGCGGCAGGCTGCGGGGGGGATGGGGCAGGGAGTGGAGAGGGTGGGCAGCCGTAATGGAAAATGATGCGGCATCGTGGAAATTTAGATATGGAAATGATTTTTAATCAAGTTCAACAAGGGCAGCCTCTCTCCAGGTGTCACCAAGACGCAATCAATAACCGACGTTCCCAGCCCTCCTGTCTCCAGTGTGATTTTATTGAACACAGGTTTAATTGACCTGAAAAACAAACCTACTTGTTTGGAAAGTTGTATGCACGGCCAGCAGAATGAACTTTCCTTGGCGCCTGTCGTGGGTGGGAGTGCTGGACTGGTTTACACCACCATTTCTGACAGTGGGAAGCTGTCAGAGCCCCACGTGGTAAATGCCTTGGAAGCCTCCGTGTGGGGGTCCATGTTGAGAATGGGCAAAAGCATAAAATGAGGTAAGGATTACTTTTTACTGGACTCGGTCATTCCAGAAATGGAATTGGATTGAATACATGGAAGGACCCCTTTGGTCCTTTTGCTCAAGAGGACCAAAGCGGTGCAAAGGGTACCTGGCAGGTACAGTGCAGTCTGACGTCCCTTGACATTACACGACCCAGGAGGACCCTGCCTCAAGGCAGCGTGGAGCCCAGGCAGCACACAGTGTCCACCTGCCTCAGAGTCATCATCGGTCGGATGATAACGAGTGGTGCTTTCGTCAGAATGGTACGCAGACTTGGGGACGTGAGCAACCCAAGGGAATTTGGGCAATGCCTTCTCACCAATCAGATTCTTCTCTTACGAACCTCATAATACCTTGGTGGCCTGAAAAACCTCCCTTGAGGCCTGAATTTCTTCTCTGAACAGTGAAAGGGTGGAGCTAGGTGATTGCTGACATTTTTCCCCACCCTAATGCTGAATAACTGTGCTTCCACCAATGTCCTGGGAGAAAGGCAGCCTTGAGTCTGGGAACACTCTCAGGCTCAGCGAGCTGCTTTGGGAACCAGCCAGAGACCTGAGTCAGGAGGCCTGGACCCTTTGGCCACATCCTTGTCATCTCTAAACCTAAATGGCTTTCTCCACTAAATAAGGAGAACCACAAGCCACCACACAGAGACCTTGGAAGGACTTCGTTAGATGTGTGTGTGTGGAACTACTTTTACACTACAAAATCCTACAAATGTTAAACATTTTTGATTATTGTGTAGGACAGCCCACTTATCCATTTCTCCCCAACACAGAGTTTTTAGAACCCAGATTTTAAAATGAATGTAGTTTCTATTAGTCACGAACGTTCATAGTCTAGAAGGTCAGCTGTCTCTCTAGGGCTCATGCAGCACATGGTCCGTACGTTTCTCTTTGGTCACTGGTGTCCTACTCCCCAAAGGCAACCATTTTTAGCCTAGCTTTGTTTTTTTAATGTATTTACCTCCATATATTTAAATAGCTGCCCATAGCACCATTTCTTGATTTTTTTTTAAATTTAGGTATTATATGATCTACCAGTTATGAAAGATGAGATTTAAGTATATAAATCCTTGTCACAGCTAAGCCTCTTTTCCTCTCTAGCTCAAGTATTCGTTTCTCCTGGATTCCGCATTCTTTTTAATGTGTACTTGCTACATTTTCTATGGTATTATCAATGGTTCTTCCTCAAATTCTTTCAGTATGTTTTGATGCATTAAAAAACTTTTTACCAATTTTATCTTCTTGGGGACTGTCACTGCTGGTGACTTCTCATCTCTTCGATCTTGACTTTGTTGGTTGTCAGTCGACTGCATGATCTTAGCCTGGTGTTATCCTTAGTCATACCTTGGGGATTTCTTTTATTCTTTTCATATCAAATACCCCATTTCTTAGGCCCCACATCTAGATCCTTAATGGTTTATTCTCTGCTAGTTAAAGTGAAGCACCTCGTCTAGCAGCATCCTGTGAATGTGTGTACTTTGAGAACTTAGATCTCTGAAAACATGGTCTACCCTTGTGCTCTGTTAATGGCTGATGTTGTATGACACTTGCACTGGAAATCATTTTCCTTATAATTTTAGTACTGTTGGTCCAGCAGTACTGTTAAAATGTCTGAGGCCATTTGGATCCTTTGCATATCCCTGATTTTTCTTTCTAGAAGCTTTTAAGATCTCCTCTTTTGCTCAGTGTTGTGAAATCTTATGGCAACGTGCCTGGGTCTATTTTAGTTTACTGTGGGAGTGCTGGCATAAGCTAGATGGCCTTCATGTTCTCCTTCAAACCTGACATTCTGCAGAACTCTTCTTGTAGCTTTTTTAACGTGGTAGTTTCGAGTTCCTCTTCCACAGTGCTAGACACACTTTTCTGTAACAAGCCCGAGATGACACTGTTGGAGAGTTAATTGTGTATATCCATAGCATATAGCAAAACAGGCCCCGTCTGGAAACTCAACTGATTTTTGTTGTATAAATGAAAACAAAAATTACTTGTGATCTTCAGGCAACATGGATGTAGGATCAATACGTGTAATATGGATATGAAAAATTAAAGATAGAATTTTAATGACTTCTTAGAAAATATACACCTGTTAGAGATTTCATAATTTGCTATAAATTGTGCAACTTTTGGTAGTGATTGACTTCCTTACCAGCCTGGACAGATGCTGGGCTACTATCAGGGATGGCTTGGAACTCACAAGGAGAGAAAAATAGCTTGAGCTTCCTAAGGTTTCTAAAGACCTTTAAAAGCCCATAGTTGGTTATCATGGAGGTGTTTGTAATCAAGGGAAGAGAACTGCTTTGGAGACATACCCTCCTTTGACATTTGAAGGTCCCCAAACAAGAATTTAATCAGAGGTCCCAAATAGATATTTCAAAATATTTAAAATTTATAACTTAAGATTTGAAAATAGGAAACACAATATGCTCTAGCCAACTGCCTTCCCAGAGGTGCTATTTGCACTTAGGATTCTGGAACTCCTTGGTATTCTGTGAAGATCAGCCTTTGGCCACCAGCTTCTCTCTCTCATCCTCTTCCTTCATCCAGGTCGGTTGGGTCGTGTGGCACCCAAGGGGCCTGCACAGGCATAGATACATGGACATGCTAACCTCATGGCTTAGCCCTGTTCCCAGGCCCTGCAGACAGCTGCCCCCACTCCCTACCCCCAGCAAAGGGTGAGCACGTGAGCGGCTGGGCCAGCCCTTGGGAGGACAGTCTTGGGTCAGAGGCCTGTGCAGCCCTAGGAGTGGATCAGGAGCCATTTGGGAAGGGCATTGAGAGCACCATGGAGAGCAATCCAGAGAGGGGACAAGTCCCCAGCTGTCAAGCGTGTTCCGTTGGCCTGGCAGACTCCCCCGCAGGAAGAGGGCCAGAAAGGGGAGCTGTGAGTTCAGGCTGCAGCAGAGCGTCGTCCTGACCGAGACGCCTACAGACTAAGTCATACCTGGCGTGACCCTTTGGTCCCTTGATGGCAAATCTGGGAAGGAAACAGGTTGTTGGGAGCGATTCCTTTAACTATGTACCAAACTCCATTAACCAAACAAGAAGGAACTGACCAAGTTTGGCGCTTCCTCTGTTTATTTTTAAAAAGTCATGGAACATCAGGTTTCTTGATAGCTTACGCTGGTTCAGCCTACATCATGAATCAGAATTTAAATGTCCTGTGGTTTGAAGTGAGGTCTAAGCTGACGTTCTCCTTCCCCTTTATGAAACCTTAGAGGCTCACAAACCCAGATTTAGACTGGGTGGTTTGGATATTAAAAACCCATTCCTTTACCTGGGTTTTATGTTACCACTTCAAATTCTCCGACTCAAGAAATAAGTGATATGGTGAGAAAACTTGGGCCACAAAGACTGTCTACCCAGGGCTCTGGGAAGGACCCTCAGTAAGAATTTGGAAGCTCAAGAGATCGTCTCTTAATGTATTGACCAATGAACCTGGAAGAAGCTAAATTCTGGATCCTAAAGAACTTCATAAATAACTGATATATATTTTAAGTTAGTGCCCTTTCTTTCCCACCCCCACCCCACCCTACCCCACCTTCAACTGCTTTTGTCTTGTTTCAGTATCTACAAAGCACCTGCGATCATCTTCCTTTATTCTGGTCTTTTTGCTAGGCTCTGGGAATGCAAGGGAAAGTGAGCCCAAATCAGCAAGTCTTGGGGTGATTTTCAAATAGGCATTGTCCTTTCGGTGCATAGGGTTGGGTTGTTGGTTAACAGATAGTATTCTCCCTCTCTGAACCTCTTCTCCAATCTCCATCCCCTACGTGGAGATGAGATCAATCACTGAAGTCCAGCTCACTGGTGGAGGTGATGGGTTGGGGAGGTTCCATCTGTGGGGCCAGGTGTTGGAAACACGGGCAGCTGAAGCACAGCCTGTGTTTTTAATGCTCCTTCTTGGTCTCTCTAGCAGTTCAGATCTTGGATTGGGTCTTAGAAGCAGCCTGACTTGTTGCTGTGGTTTGAACTGGGTCTCTCCTGAGGATCAGCTCTCTTACCTTCTCTGGCACACCCGTTCCCTAGTCAGCTCTGCTCTCCCATCCACATCCACCTCCTGAACTGACTTGTTCCCCTCTGTCCTAGCCACTCCAGTGGGGCAACCCAATTGCCCAGGTCTGAACCTGAGGCAGGACACTACCTATCTCTAGGTTAGAATAAGGAAATACTTTCACCTCTCAATTCATCTCATGCCTATCGATTCTTATTGCTTTCTCCATCGTTGTCTTTGTGTAAAATTTGACTGTTACCCTTGGGAGAAGTTTCTAGAAAGCGCTAAGGCTGTATTTTTATTTTTATTTTTTTCCAAAAGCAGATGCAGCAGAACTGACATATTGCCATGGGTGTTGGGTTTGGGTGGAATTTCCCTGAAGCCAAGTGCTCCTGGTGCTGCTGCCCTGACGGCCTTTAAGAATGACTTCTTTGGGTGGTGCCTTAGAGTCCTTCATGGCGGCTTCTAAGCAATGAGAATTCCTTGAAAGAAGAAAATCAAACACGGTGAGTGTTCCAGGACAGTTACATACATATATTTAAAGCATAATATTACCCAGCCTCGTATTTTAACTTTCCCACAAAATTTGGCTCAGCAAGACTTTTCAATTTGAAAAAAAAAAAAAAAAGTCCATCCACAAAGGCACCAACTCTTCAACCACAGATAAAAATATTAAAAAGACTGTCCAGAGTTCTCATTCTGGTTACCATATAGATGAATGCAGTGACCAATTTCACTCCTGCCAAAACAAGATGAAATCACCAGAGAAAAGAAAATCACACTTTTATTTCATGTCCCTAAAGAGCCGTGGACACGAAGAAATGGAGGAGAAGGAAACTGGAGGAGGGAGCTCCTCCAAGGGGAACGAGGAATGGAGAAGGCCCACACCTGCAGGGAGGTGAAGCTGTGGGTAAGGACAGGGAGGGAGCCTGCCTGGGCAAGGGCAGCCCGATGGACTCGACACTTGGAGGCTGGTGTCAACAGAGACGACCCTGGAAGTTCCCGCACGTAGAAATAATCCTCTCTTCCACATGACTGAGTGGTCATGCTGGTAGAGAAGGTGGAAAGAAGGTTACAGGGAGAAGGAGCTCTCAAGGTTTGAAATCTCATGATCTTGAAGCTTCATGTCCTAGAGACTCTGCCTACAAGTGTCACCAGCTCACAGCGTCAACTTGAGGTCACGGAGATTGGCAGCTTCAAAGGCGTATGGTCCCTCGGTCTCACTACCTCTCACTCACGTGTGTTTGTTTGTTTTGGGGGTTGATAAATGGGGACCTATTAGATGTTCTTACGTGGTCAGAGGCTAGAGAGTCCCACGTGGCCGTCTGCAGGCTGGAAGGCTGGGGAAACCGTAGCTGCTCAGTCCAAGACCCCAGAGCCTCAGCACAGGAAGGATCAACATTGCAGTCCCAGTCTGAGGCTGGAGGCCTGGGAACTCCCTAGAGAGTCGCTGGTGACAGTCCGCGTTGGAAGAGTGAAGCACCTGCAGTCTGAAATCCACAGGTGCTGGCAGCAGCAAAGGGGACATCCCTTCAAGAAGAAATGAGGCTCATCTGCTGAGGCATCGCTTTGCTTTTCCTTCCTTTGGGACCCAGCCTATAGGACAGTGTACCAATATTCAGGACAGGGCTCCCCACTCAGTTTGCGGTCCCAGGGGCAGGTGCCAATCGTCTCTGGAAACCCCTCACAGACACATCCAGAAGTCCTTTTCCTAGGTGTCTCAGTCCAATCAAGCCAACATCCAGATTAACCATCACATCCCTTGTCAATTTGATACCCAAAGATTTCTTTCTTTTTTTAAATTAATTTTTATAATTTATATATGACAGTGGAATGCATTATAATTCTTATTACACATATATAACACAATTTTTCATATCTGGTTGTATACATAGTATATTCATACTAATTCATGTCTTCATACATGTACTTTGGATGATAATGTCCATCACATTCCACCATCATTTCTAACCCCCTGGCCCCTCCTTTTCCCTCCCACCCCTCTGCCCTATCTAGAGTTCATCTATTCCTCCCATGCTCCCCATCCTGACCCCACTATGAGTCAGTCACCTTATATAAGAGAAAATATTAGGCATTTGGCTTTTTGGGGATTGGCTAACTTCACTTAGCATTATCTTCTCTAACTCCATTCATTACCTGCAAATGCCATGCTTTTATTCTCTTTTATTGCTGAGTAATATTCCATTGTGTATAAATGCCACATTTTTTAATCTATTCATCTATTGAAGGGCATCTAGGTTGGTTCCACAGTTTAGCTATTTGTGAATTGTGCTGCTATAAACATTGAAGTGGCTGTGTCCCTGTAGTATGCTGTTTTTAAGTCCTTTGGGTATAGACTGAGGAGAGGGATAGCTGGGTCAAATGGTGGTTCCATTTCCAAGCTTCCAAGGAATCTCCATACTGCTTTCCATATTGGCTGCACCAATTTGCAGTCCCACCAGCAGTGTATGAGTGTACCTTTTCCCCCACATCCTCACCAACACTTATTGTTGTTTGTGTTCTTAATAGCTGCCATTCTGACTGGAGTGAGATGATATCTTAGAGTAGTTTTGATCTGCATTTCTCTAACTGCTAGTGATAAACATTTTTTTCCACATATTTTTTGATTGATTGTATACCCTCTTCTGAGAAGTGTCTGTTCAGGTCCTTGGCCCATTTATTGATTGGGTCATTAAGACATGCTTAGTCTCCAAATAAAACACATAATTCCACTAACTTAATACAGCCATCATGAATACAACCAAAAATGCACTAGTTTCTTCCCCAGATTAAGGCAACATTTTGAGTGATAGTTACTCTTCTCCTAACGTCCCATAGCTTAAATACTACAATGCAGATTTAATAATCAAGTATACTTCTCTCAGTATTATGTCACACAATAAAGGCATAAAAGAGGTAAGAAAACAAAGATATCTGCTTACTATATGTGTACATATGCATAGACATTCTTAATAAGAGAGGAGAGAAATACTCATGAACAATCACAATCTTTGTTCCTATAGCAGGTCACAGGGCTGTAGTTAGTACTTACAACTATCTCCTTGTACTGCCCATTACACTGTGTTCCCTCTGCCTTCAGCAAGCACTTCAGTAGGTCCATGGTATTTGCTGGAGGGGGACTCACATCTTCATGTCTGAAGGTTCTAGGTCATTGTCATCCTGCCTGGATTGGGGTGCTGTGGTTTCCCACTGACCTCCATAACTGGACATGGAGACACCCTAAGGGATCTCCCGCACTCTAGGCACTCCCCTCCTTACCTCCACTGTGGAGTAATAATTCAATTTCCCCTTGGTAATCTGGATCAATCACCCTGCCAATACCTAAGTCCCTTCTTCAGGCAGGAGAAGCCCAAACTGGCCAGGGGGAAGGTTTAATTTTCACTTCAAAGGAATCATGGTTGTGTCTCCTAGTAGAAGCATTCCTTTCTCCAGAACTAACACTTCCAGACTAGCAAAGCAGAAGGCTACAGGGACAGGAAGCAAAAATTTTGCTAGTGGGTCACCAGGGGTAGCAGCCAGTGCTGTTCCCCCCCACCTTGATTCCCGGACCCTGTGAGCCCTGGATGTGGAGGAAACCCTCTCGGTTATGAAATCTAGCAGTCTTACAGGGTTTGGCCCCGTGCACATTCCTGGAGGAGGAGGCCTGAACCTATCTTCAAAGTGTTTGGAGGAAGGAGTAAAAGAACTGTGATGAACCCCAACTACAACCAACACTATTTGACTGGATTTCTGACGCATTTAAAATTTCTGCTCCAGCAAGATACAGGAGTGAGGGGCTGGTCTGAAAAGCAGAGAGCCGTCTCTGTGGATCCCTCATGTTCAAACCCAGGGAAGTTGAATCTGCCACCTGCCCCCAGACGGTCCAACTCCTGAGTGGATCACATGGGTCGGCCCCGCAGCCGAGTGGCACACACTCGTTTTCTTCAGACTCTACTGTTCCTTTAGAGCCAGTGTCCAGCATTCAATAAAAAATTACGAGACAGGCAGCAAAGCGGGGAAATGTGACAGATTTTGAGAAAGTGAATAGCCACAAACCCAGTCATCCAGATGTTGGAATTACCCAAATCCTTAAAATGGTTATTATGAAAGATGTTAAAACTCTTTTTTTTTGATACATTGAAATATATTTTACTTCTCCAGACTTTATAAACCCCATAATATATTGTCAATGATTTTTCCTTAAAATAGTAAATTATATTTTAAAGAATTGTAAAAGGAAAAATTTTTCTTTTATATTAAAGACATATGTTAAACATTTCACAGAAAAAGAGGAACTCAATGGCTGAAGAGATGGAGACATTTATGGAGAAATTCAGAACAAGTTAAAAAACAACAACAACAACAACAACAAAAAAAAAACAGAACCCAATGGAAATCCCAGAATTGAGGAGGGAAGAGTCTGAAACAGAAATGTTACTAGATAAGAGAAATAGCAGATCCAACAAAACAGAAGAGACAATGAACTTGAAGAGAGGTAAGTTAAAATCACCAAACTAAATAAAGGATAGCAAAAAAAAAAAAAAAAAAAATGAAGTTTAAAAAAATAAAGGGACCTCAGGGATTGTGAGGCACTATCAAGTAACCAAACCTGGGTGTCTGGAGAACTAGAAGCAGGGGAAGAGAAAATAAGGCAGAAAATCAATTGAGGATATTTTCCACATTTGAATAAAAAGAGGCAACCCACAAACCCAGAGAGTTTGATGAAGCCAAGCAGGAGAAATGCACAGAAAACCCCCAGAGATCACAGGACAGCTGAAGACCAAAGAGAGAGAAAATCACAAAAATCCAGGGAGAAAAGGCCTTTACCTGTGGAGGGACCAGGCCCACATGGAGGGCCGTGGAATGGCCCCTGGAAAGGGCTGAAAGTGGAGACTCCTGTCTATATTTCAGGCCTCAGGGAAATTGAACCAGTGGCAAATTTGCATATGGAGGACGATATGAATCACACTTGCAATCGTACATATGTGCTGGAATCTAAAAGACATTTTTTTTTCCTTAAAAATTTAAGATTCATTTTTTAAAAAACGGCTTACATTTAAAGGAAACACTAACAAGATGTTACGGGTTTGTAAAGTGTGAAAGGAAAGAAACACATGGCAACACTAGCCAAAAGAAAGAAGGTGTATATTACACATCATAAAGTTACAGAATTCTTATAAGAAAAGCAGAATATAATTAACTCCAAGCGATGGTGGCAAGTTCAGGATGTAAATTGTGATATCTAAAGTAATCACTATGAAGATATGTACGTACACACATACCTACAAAGGCCTAGAGCTAGGAAGCCAGAGGAAGAGAGAGAAAGGAATACTAAAACATGCCCAATTAACCCAAAAGAAGACACAAAAGGATAAGAAAGGGAATAAGAAACAGAAGGGGCGAATAAAATAAATTAGAACAACTGTGGAATAAAACCGAACCATATTGATAATTACATTAAATAAAACATTCCAATTAAAAGAGAAATGTTGTCAGACTGGTGAAAGAAGCAAGACCCAACTATATGTTGTTTCCACACGAGACAGTTTAAATATAAAGACACAGAACGGTTGAAAGAAAACATTTACCATACAAATGCTCAGAATAAGAAAGCCGGCCTGAGCATCGGAGAAAATATACTTAAAGACAGACCAGGAGTACGTAGTGCCAGAGATGAAAGGGCTATTTTATAGAGAGAAGAGAGGACCCTCGCACAGATACACAGACACAACAATAACCATCCAACTGTATACTTTTAATCCTGCGCAGTGAAATTGTATACCTAAATGAGTGAGTTGTGTGGTCTATAACATATTTCAACAAAACTGCTAAACATGCGGAAGAAAAGTGACCTGGAAGTCTACCAAAGCTTCTTGAGTCGCGCCTGATGCCACACTTTTATTGGTTCAGGAATTTTTTCTGATACAGCCATGAAATGGGTTGGATTAAACTGCTTAAAGGCCCTAATCTGGGAAAAGGCTCGCTCTAGGCATCAGTCGGTCAGAGAGCAGTGGTCTGACGTGTGTCTGTTCAACTCTGCATCTACTCGTTCATTTCTTTATCTAGGTTATATTCATAAGGTGCTTAAAGTATAACTTGGTTCACACAGCCTCATGCTCACCTTTATGTTTAAAATAGGACAAAACATGTTCACCTTTACATTTTTTTAACTTAATCTGATTTAATTTTTAAAATTCTTAGCATAGGAGAAAATGTTTAATGGCCATAATTTACTCTCAGCCTAATACACCTATTTCTGAGCATGGTGGCTTTGCCACCCGTCCTTTCCAGAGGTGAGTTCATTTCTCAGTGCCTGGGATAGAGGCTGGCCCACCGAGGATGCCAGGTGTGGAAATCAGCTGGGCTTCTGGAGAGTGACAAGCCCCGTGGAAGAGAATCAGAGCCTTCCAGCCGCCGACCCTTGGTCTGAATCAAGCCTTATGAATGACCCAAGACTGAACCAGCAGAGCAGATGCCCCGACAAACCACGGAATTGTGAGAGTTAAAAACTGTTGTTTGAAGACAGAATTTTGGAGTGCTTCGTTACACAGCAAATGTTCAATGAACGAGAAAGGGCCACCGGGAAGTGCACTGTGGTGGCAGACTTTGGGACTAGTGGCAGATGGAGGGGACAAGGAGTGGGAAGATACAGATTCCGAAGACTGACAGGGGGCAGGATTGTTCCACTGGAGGCTGAGGCAGACCAAGTTATAGAATGGTGGAAAGATAAGCAAGATTGTCACCTGTGGCAATTTGAAAGCTGGAAAATGTATTGAATTGGCGCGTGGATGTAGACGAGTATCTCTCTGAACAGGATGTTGGAAGTGCTATTCATGATAGGGGGCAGGAGATGATACGTGTGCCCAGGAAGGAACTGTTTGGTTTACAAGGAGAAGTTAAAAGACATGTCATTAGGCTCAGGATGTATTAACTTAGAAAATCATAGTACTTCTTGTTTCCATGAAAGATTTTCTGCCTAGAATTTCTGGGGGTGTAGAGCAGGGATGGAGCATTTGCCTTGCATGCACAAGGTGCTGGGGTCCATCTCAGTCCCTGGCCAGCGTGAAGGCGGGGGTGGGTGATTCTCCTAGTTTTCAAAATAGGAAACAGCTTCAGGGTTAAGATTAAAGGAAGGGTGTGATAGGCTTTAAGAGTTCAGAACTATTTAAAGTAGTGCCTGGAAGATCCTTGTCTGTCCCAAAGGAATTTTAGGGACCCCAAGGGTCTTGTCCCACAGCAGCCCCACACATGGCCTCCAAATAGAGAGAAGAATTAAGGATTTTAGATATAAACCGAGGAGTGGGATAGCTGAGCCATATGGTACTTCCATTCCAAGTTTTCTAAGGAATCTCCACACTGCTTTCCACATTGGCTGCACCAATTTGCAGTCCCATCAGCAATGTATGAGTGTGCCTTTTTCCCCACGTGTTCACCAACATTTATTGTTGTATGTATTCTTGATAATTGTCATTCTGACTGGGCTGAGATGAAATCCTAGTTTTGATTTGCATTTCTCTAATTGCTAAAGATGCTGGACATTTTTTCATATATTTGTTGATTGATTATATTTCTTATTCTGTGAAGTGTCTGTTTAGTTCCTTTGCCTGTTTATTGATTAGGTTATTTATTTATTTATTTTTTCGGGTTAAGTTTTTGAGTTATTTATATATCCTGGAGATTAATGCTCTATCTGAGGTGCATGTGGTATACTACAGTGATGAAGTCCAATCAATGTTTATAGCAGCTCAATTTGCATTAGCTAAACTATGGAACCAACCTATGTGCCCTTCAACAGATGAATGGATAAAAAATGTGATATATATATATATATATCACGAAATATTACTCAGCCTTAAAGAAGAATGAAATTATGGCATTTGCCAGTAAATGGATGGAACTGGAGAATATCATGCTAAGTGAAACAAGCCAACCTCCCCAAACCAAAAGCTGAGTGTTTTCTCTGATATGTGCATGCTAATTCACAATGTTGGCAGGGAGGGGAGAGCTAGGGAAGAATAGAGTTACTTTAGATTTGGTAGAGGAGAGGGAAGGGAAGGGAAGGGGTAGGGGAGGAGGAAGGGTAGTAGAATAGACCAGACATTGTTACCTTATGTACAGATATAAATATATGACTGGTGTGATTCTACATCATGTACAACCAAAAGAATGAGAAAGTGTACTCCATTGTATATGATGTATCAAAGTGCATTCTACTGTCATGTATAACTAATAGAAACAAATAAAATAATTTTTAAAAAGAATCAAGGACGTGACTTTGGGAGCATTTGATAAATCCCAATTATATTCATAGGAAAGCCACGGGATTTTTTTTTAACAGTTGTACTGTAAGAAATGCCACAAGCTCAGACTATAAGGGAGAGCATGAGAGGTGGCCTCCTGGCATAACTACAAATAAACTGGACCAGATGTATAAGGCAAGTCTTTTCAGTCATTGGCCAAGGAGTAGCCCAAGGCTGTGACCCTTGACAGATGACCAGCTCGGGAGGAGAGCTCCACAGTCCCAGGGCGTGTCCACGTGGTGCACTTTGCTAAGCAGGGTGCGGGGTGCAGTCCAAGCAGGGCACAGAAGTCGTGCCCAGTGGAGGAGAGGTAGAAGGAGCTAGAATTCTCAGGGTAGGATGCTGGAGAGAGCTGGGCAGAGGAGGACCCCAGAAGTCTGCATGGGATTCTGGGGGTGTCTATGGATGAGCACTGGGATACACACAGGCAGATGGGACTCCTCATGACCTCACATAGAGCAGTGGCTGTGGAAGTGAGAGTGGAAAGAAGGTTCCAGGTTTCCTCAATACAGGGAAACACTGTGGTTCCCTGAAGAGAAGACTTTGTTAACATAGTGGGAGTTCTGCTGAGGCATCAGAGAGACTCCACTCGGGAATATTCCACCTGCTGCTCCTTCCACGTCCTGAAACTGTTCTCTCTGATCCTGCACAAACATCCTTCTTCTGTCTCTCCAGGTCATTCTTCTCCAACCTCTTTATGATCATTCTTTCTCTTGCTCCCTAAACAAATGGAATTCTTGGCACTTCTGTCTTCCCCCTCTACATCCATTTCCTGGGCAATCTCCTTTTAACCCTCTGACCTGCCATTTCTATATGGAAATTGAACTGTACAGCTTCACACCCTCTCCTCCAATGCCACCGTTTCAGCTGCTTTTATGCCGATAAACCTGTTCTTTGAAGCTCGTTTATGGCAACTAGAGAACTTTATTGACCTGTGTGCCTCCAGAGCCCAGCACACTGTCAAATGCAGTGGCAGCATTAGAGCTGGCCTGGATTTGAGGGATATTTGTGGTGCTGGGGTGCTCAGCAGGAAGCGTGAAGGATGGCCTCTGGTTTATTCTTTGGGTTCCAGCAGAGATGATGGCCAGTAATTAAGATGGGGAGTGGACAGAAACCAGGACATGGAAGAGGAGAAGGAAAGAGGGGAGTTAGCCCAATGGGTGCACAGTGAGTTAGGATCCCAGCTGTGTACTGAGATATCCCGACCTCGAGGACGGATTAGTCTTGCTCACCTGGCCTGGTCCCTCCGTGCTCCTCCTGTGGGTACAGCTATTCACATACAGATGTCCCTCAGTATCCTCAGGGAACTGGCTCCAGCACTCCAGTGGACACCCAAATCTGCAAGTGCTCAAGTCTCTTACAGAAAACAGCTTGGTTATATATAACATTTCTGTATCCTCCCCATACTTTAAATGATCTCTAGATCATGTATGACACCTAACACAATATATTGCTATATATATGATAGTTATACTATGTTGTTTATTTCTATTATTTTTAAAAAAACATTTTGATCCACAGTTGGTTTAATCTGCTGAAGAGAAACCATGAATCTGGAGGGTCCCTTGCATGTATTTTGACACACAAACAAAACAACTCTTTCAGATGCTGGAGATTGTGTTTCAATCCCTTCAAGTAACTGGCCTCTCGTGTGACATATAATAAATGTTTCATGAATAATTATAAAACCAAAGAGTATATCAGAAATGAATGAGTAATTGAAGGCACAAAGGAATGAATGGAGGAATGGCTGAGAATAACTCTTCTCCAGTTATTTTTACATGGAGACCCTTCAGTCAGTTCTCAATAACTGTGCCAAATGTGCCAACGCTGAATTAAGCATGTGTTAATAAGAATAAGGGGCCAAGATACTCAGCTTGTTTGAATGACTATCAAAACTAGGCCCATGGCTTGGAGTGTGTGGCTGTTGGTCCCAGTTTGAACTCCTGTGCCAATTAGTAGAAGGGAGTAATAATAGAAGCCAAGTGAAGTGCTTATACTTCACCAGGCTCACTGTATATAAATTATTAATACTCCCTGATACCACATTTCCTTTGAATATATTTGAATGTGAATTCATTGGTGGAAGCAGACAATAAACTTATATTTCCATTGCTCCAGTGTAATCTAAATAACTTACATATTATGTATTCCTGATTGTAAAATGAGTATGTGTTCATTGTAGAAAATCTGTAAAGCGCATGTGAAGATGAAATTAAAATTATCCATAAGGTCCCCTCTATAAGAGAAATCGGTTAATGTTTTGGTTAAATTCTTTTAGAATTTTTTTTCTCATGGGTAATAGCTTATTTTAACTTGCTTTCTTTCTCCTAACATCTTTAGAATATTTTCTGTGTCAGTACTGTTAATAAAATATAGCTTTAGATGACCATTCTGATACTCCATCATACCACAAATCATGGAGTTGATCTGTAATTTTGGCCATGGACTCGTTTCGCACATAACTCTATGTAACTCTGGTGCACATCCTTGTACCCAGAGGGCTAGGACCTCTCTTGTATCTTGGTGAATTCTCATCATGGAATTGCTGAGTCCAAGGATGCTCACGATGTTGTGGATTTTCGCACAGAATGCTGTAACTTGGTGGAAGGAGCTGTATTTTCTTTGGTTGTTGCTTTGTTTTTAAGGAATTCACACTCCCATCAATGTTGTATGAAATTTTTCTACTTCCCCATATCCTCTTCACCACTGTAATAGGTAAAACGTAATACATCATGATTATTTATTTAGATTTATCTGAGTATTTGTTTGCTAAATTTCCTTCTACTTTACAAGCCCTATCATTGGCAGGTTATACCCTTTGTCCCTTTTTGTATTGACATTTTAAGAGCTATGTATAAAGATACTGATTTTCTACCCTAGAGTACAATATTTCCCCAGTGTTCGTATGCCTGTGAACTTCATGTTTTTTTACATATAGAGCTCTTTCACTTTATGTTGTCAGAAATATCATTCTTTACCTTCTGAGTCCTGCCTGTGTGTGATACAGATTCATACATTTCCCCCTATTTTTCTAAAATTTCATTTTAAATATTTTAACCTTTTGATCAACCTGTAGTTTATACTTTCAGTGTTATAAGATCATGACTTTATTTTTTTTCTCCAAATAATTAGGTCACTCTCCTAATTCTATTACTGAATAATTCCTTCTTTGAACAATTTAAAACCCAACATTTATCATATGTTAAATTCTTAAGTGCATTGTCTGAACCAGACCCTTATTTTGCTTCATTTTTCTGTTTATCTGAGAGGATATTTTTCATTATGGTGAAATCATAATGTGTATAAATATTTACTTACATAATTCCACCCTTATTCTCCTTTTCAGAAGATTTATTGACTCTTCTCAGTTATTTATTTTTCCAGATAAACTATAAAAAAATAATTTATTCAAGTTCCAAAAAAGTCCTTTTAGGATTTATTGGAATATCATTAACATTCATAAATTAAATATTGGCCGATGACGGCAGAAACATGATTTAACTCCAACTTTTCTTTAGTTGGTTTACTTTTACATTCAACAATTTTAAAAAAATCATATTTATGTCTAGGAATCTCATTTTGTTTCTTCTATCATGGTTGGAATCTTAATTCATTATATTTTCTAACAGAGAATTGCTAGTCAAATATATATTTATGGGGATGCTATTTTACCCTTGAGCATGGTAAGCCTCTGTATTCAAATCCTCCATTATGTTCTATGAGTTGTGAAATTTGTCAATGTAAGTTATGTGCATGCTCAATACTTTATAAAATTTGTTGCAAATGATAGTTTATTTTCTAATTTATTTTTGATTGGTATTGCTGTCAGAGAAGAATGTTATAGAAGCACATGGCTGAACTCTTGTTCATCTGCACAGCTCCTTTTTAGCTGTCTTGTGTAGATGATCAGGAAATAATGATAGTTTTGATCTTTCCCCTCCAAGTTTTCAACCTTTGATGTGCAAAGCTGCTAAAAGTAGCAGTTATGGAGAAAATGCTCGTTTTATTCCTGGTCTCATAGGGAATGTGTTCCTAAGAATCTTCATTGCGTGTACTGTTAGCATTGGGTTTTATCAAGTGAAGGAAACTCCCTTTTATCACCAGTTTCCTAACAGGCTTTTTAAAAAACATAAAAAAATGTATTTTAATTAACTTTATGTGTTTAACTTTAACCCTGCATCTACCCTCAATGTGGCAAATCACACTGATAGATTTTCTGATGTTAAATCACTCTTGTTTCCTAGGATAAATCTTATTGATCAGGACACACAGATTGGGTCTAATTAGCTAATATTTTCCTTAGAATTTGTGCATGAGGGTGCATATGTGAAATCGTTTATAACTTCCTTCTCTCTTTCCTGATGCTATACCCTGTTTATTTTGTTAATATTAGCTAGAATTTTAATTCTGGGTTGTAATGGATCTTTGGTAAATCTACAGTCCTCCTTTTATATTACTCTTCTGAATTTCTTCCTTTTCTTGCTGGAATGATTTTTCAAGAGTGTTTCCAGAGAGCTCATTTCCCCCCTGTCTTTATTGGTGCACTGTACTCATACCTAATGGTGGGATTCCTCGTTATGAATCCGTACGTGCCCATGATCTTGCTATACAACTGGCCAGTGTCGCTCCTCGGCATCCCCCTTTCCCTCTCCCGTCCTTTCCTTTACCCTATTGACCTCCTTCCGTTTTGATGAGATCCCTCCTCACCTTCCTTTTCCCTTTGTCTCTCAGAGAGGTATTTGAGGCAAACCCTTTTATGCATACAATATCTTCATGCTCATATTTGAAAGGCTGTCTCTGTCAATATAAAATTCTGGGCTTTACAATAATTTCTTTCAACATTTTGAAAATCTCTCTTGTGCCACCTGCCCTTGGTGGGCAATTTCGCAGTCTGAAGCCAAACTCGTTCTGGTTTCCTCATAGGTGACTGCTTCTTCTTCTTTTTTTTTTTTTCTGAAAGCTTTTGGAAACACCTCTTTGGTTTCGATGATTTTCAGTTTTCATAATTGGAGACGTGGGTGTTCAGTGGTGGGGAGATTTAGTATACTCTGCATGCCTTTTTAATTTTGAAAGTTATATTTTTTTTGAAATCTGGAAATTTTAGTTATTTAACTCTTTCGAAGGTGCTTTTGGTTTTTTGCCTTTTTCTTTCCTTCTGGCATTTCTGAATATAAAGTTTTGGGTTTTTTTTTAACTAGTTTTCTTGATGTCTTCTGGAGGTGCTCATTAATCTGGTCCTCTTAAAATAATTATGTTTTCATTCAGGCTAATAACTGAGTTTTTCAGTCTTATTTTTCATACTTGAATATGACCAGATAATTTCTTCATGACTCCTTCCCCCTTCAGCATCAAAAGGGTCCCTCTTTCATGTTCTGAGCCACCTCCCTTATCTCAGTGGCGATATTTAACAAATGCGTTTATTTTGAATTCTTGCTCCGTTCCTGCGCCCTCTCCTTGTTGGTCCTAGCTGTCCCAGTCTGGTCTTTCTTGTGAGCCTTGTGAGGAGGTCTTGGTATTGTCTTTGGCAACCTGAGGTCTCCTTGGGGCTTTGATCATACTGGTTCATGATGCAACCCCAGGGGAGGGATGAGAGCCCAGGCCCCAGTTTGTAGCCCCTTCTGCTAAGAAGAGCTTCTCTGTCTTTGCCTGGTTCTGCCTTTTCGGGAGCTGGAACCCTCTGGCTATTAATATGTGGGTGGGAGGCAGGGGAAGAACACTCAGAACAAGGCCCAGGGGTGAACAGTGCTCCATTCCAGAAAGACGGGTCCACTAACTAGAGTTTAACCTCTTTGTTTGTATCAGCCTGCTTTTCAATACTGTAACAAAATACCCCAGGCAGGCATTTCTTCAAAATCTCTTTTGAAGAAGAGAGATTTACTTAGCTCACCATGTTGGATGTTCCAGGGCACAGGACTGGCATCAGCGTGGCTCTGGGAAGCCCTCACAGTGGATGGCATCACAACATGGCGGACTGCATTGTGGTGACTGTGCCTGCGGAAGCACCAGGTCACACACCAGGCAGCCAGACAGGAGGCCAGTCAGTGATTCAGGTTGGATTGGACTTTTCTGTCTCCCTCTGGTAAGAGCTAGCTTAATCCCCTCCAAAGGCAGGGCTCTGAGGATCTGCCTTAGGCTTCACCTCTTAAGGTCCCACCACCTAACTGAGCACCAGGCTTCCGACTACCGAACCTTTGGGGACTAATTCAAACCCGATCTTAGCAGGAGAGCTCCTGTGCAAAGGCTGGTTTTCAACAGATGCCCCTGGATTTGATGTTAACGACGACATTCTGCTGTGCAACAATGAAGATTCTAGCCTCGTTCAAAAGTAAAAAATCAGCACATTGAAAAGCCCTACCTTGTCCTACCCAGCCCTCTTTTCCCACTGAGCCTCTTACTCACAGGGACCCAAGTTACCTACCACTGCCCGAGCTCCAGTGCTGCAGTCTGGCTGCAGCAAAATAACGGGGGGGGGGGGGGGGGGGGGGGGGGGGGGGGGGGGGTGACGAATAACTTCTGTAGGTTGATACAGCAGGAATAGGAGCCTTTTATTGTAGGACAACAGAGCTATTTATACATTTTGCACAGCTTATCTTAATTAGCATAAACTAGATACATCAGTCAACCAATAAGGAATCTCCACACTTAATGGCTCACTTTTGTTACTTCTCAAACCACTCCCTCTGACATTTTGCCAGGCACCATCCAGACTTGTTTACGAACTCTAACATTTCTCTGGCAAAATACCAGGTGTTATTTTTGACTTATTTACAGACCTTAACACTCCAGCACATTGATTGATTTGTTCCTTGGTCTGTGTGCCCCTCGGACTCACCGCCTCTTCCTGGCTGGTCACGTGCTCTGCAGGGAAACTGGGCATGTCACGGCTTTGGCCAGCAGGCTGGGTGGTGGCTTGTCTCTTCTTTGTCTCCAGGCTCTGTGTGCTTTCTTTGGCCTTTTCTAGCCCAGAAAACATCTGGTAACAACTCCAGGAGGCCCCGGAATCGGCCCCACAGTACATTTTATGCTCCAGTTTCTTAGGTGTTCAATGCTACAGTGAAACACTCTCCCTCGTCTCCTCCCATTCGAGATGAGGAATTTAATGTATAAATCCCCCCTTCTCTTTAACTTCTTGATTGGTCTAGATGATGAGGGATTTTAGATCCGGATCATGGTTCTCGATTTATTATTTAAATAGTCAGTTCACCTCTTCAATGGGAAAGGCTCCGATGTAATGGGACAGGAAAGGCCACCTTTTCCTCCACTTCCCACGTGGAGCACTGGTGATCCTAAAGAAGAGGAGGGCATGCTGAGGGCTTTCAGTTTCCTCCCACCTCAACGGCAATTTCAAAAAATAAGAAAAAAAAAAAAAAAGAAAGAGGGAGGAGGGAAGGGGAGAGAATAAAGAAAAGTGGCATAGCTGCACGGGTGATCTTCTAATACTTGCCTTTGCTTCAGAGCAGCTTTTGACTTACATCCTAGTTGCAAATGGCTTACCCAATGGACATTGTACACACTCATGAGTATACAGAGGGATTTAAGTGTCAAGTATTTATAGGCATTGGGTTTTAGCAGAAAACAAAACCTAGATGGTCCACACCGTGATGGGCTTTAGGGTCTAGTTAAACAAACTGGACCATCTGGGCTTCTTCAAGCTCACCTTCCACACATGCCGCTCTGTCTTCCATATCTGTGGGTCCACACAGCAGTGGTTGTCAAGGGCACTTATGGCCATGATGTTGCCAAATCAAATAGACTTTTAACTATATTTGGTAACATGAGAATTGACTGCCCATCTTTCTTTTTTTTATTTTTTATTTGTTTTAATTAGTTATACATGACAGCAGAATGCATTTATGCACTTGGATATCAAACATGGATGGGATATAATTTCTCATTTTTCTGAGTGTACATGTTGCAGAATCATATTGGTCATGTCACATATATACATACAGTAATGACGTCTGTTTCATTCTACTATCTTTCCTATCCCCACATCCCCTCCACTCCCCTCCCATCACTCCCATCTACCTAATCAAAGGTAATGCTATTCTTCCTTAGTGCCCTCCACCTTACTGTGAATTAGCATCCACATATTAGAGAAAACATTTGGCCTTTGGTTTTGTGGGATTGGCTTATTTCACTTAACACAATATTCTCTAACTTCAAACATTAACTGGCAAATGCCTTAATTTCTCTCTTCTTTAAAGCTGAATAATATTCCATTGAGTATATATACCACATTGTATTTACCCATTCATCTATTGAAGGACACCTAGATTAGTTCCATAGTCTAGCTATTGTGAATTGAGCTGCTATAAACATTGATGTGACTGCATCACTATAGTATGCTGACTTTAGTCCTTTGGGTATAAACTGAGGAGTGTGATAGCTGGGTAAAATGGTGGTTCCATTCCAAGTTTTCTGAGGAATCTCCACACTGCTTTCCATAGTGATTGCACCAATTTGCAGTCCCACCAGCAGTGTTTGAGTGTGCATTTTTCCTTATATCCTCACCAACATTTATTGTTGCCTGTATTCTTGATGATTGACATTCTGACAGGAATGAGATAAAATTTTAGAGTAGTTTTGATTTGCATTTCTCTAATTGCTAGAGATGTTGTACACATTTTCATATATTTTTTGATCAGTTGTATTTCTTCTTCTGTGATATATCTGTTCAGTTCCTTAGCCTATTTATTGATTAGGTTATTTGTTTTTTTGGTAAGTTTTTTGAGTTCTTTATATGTCCTAGATATTATCAGAGGTGCATGTGGTAGAGATTTTCTTCCAATCTGTAGGCTCTCTCCTCACGTTATTGTTTCCTTTGCTGAGAAAAAGCTTTTTAATTTGAATCCATCCCATTTATTGATTCTTGATTTTACTTCTTGCACTTTAGGAGTCTTGTTAAGAAAGTCAGATCCTAGGCCAACGTGGTAAAGATGATTTGGGCCCATTTTTCCTCTATTAGGTGCAGGGTCTCTGTTCTAGTGCCTACTCTTTGATCCACTTTGAGTTGATTTTTATGCAGGGTGAGAGATAGAGGTTTAATTCCCCTTTGCTACATATGGATTTCCAGGTTTGCCAGCACCATTTGTCGAATAAGCTATCTTCTCTCCAGTGAATGTTTTGGGCACCCTTGTCTAGTATGACATAACTGTATTTATGTGGGTTTGTCTCTGTGTCCTGTACTCTGTACCATGGGTTTGCAAGTCTATTTTGGTGCCAATACCATGCTGTTACTATACATTTTTGTTACTATAGCTCTGTAGTATAGTTTAAGGTCTGTTAAGACACGTTCTCTCTTTGTTTTGATAAGACCAAATTCTGATTTCCCTCTTAGTTTATGGCTACTCCTCTACTATCTGACAGGTAAATACTGGAGTTAGGAGGCTGATTCCTGAGTCTTCTTTTCGTCAATATTCTCTCCTTTTCAAATCTTATCTGGTCTCATAGCTTCAAATAATGTATAGTGAGGATTCTCAAAATTAATTTTCAGCTTTAAACTCTCTGCTAGGCTCCAAACTCGTAGGTCTAATTTCCTAATATCACCGTGTAGATATATAATAAACATCTTAACATGTCTGAAACAAACCACAAGTTGTCACCCATCAAACCGTTCCATCCCAATTGTTTTCCTTAGCTCAGTAAATAATTCTGCCATCTAGTTGCTAAGCCAAAAATCTAGGAAGGAATCTCGTATAACTCTTCCTCATCTTCAACATCTAATTCATCAGATCATCTGCCATATAGTTGCATCCTTCTACTTTTCCCATTCCCACTGGCACTATGGAGGCCGAAGCTACCATCATCTCCTGTTTGGACCACAGCGAGAGATCCCACGGCTCTCCCTGCTTTCACGGATGCCTCCCATGAAGATTCTCCCGTCTTCTCTCCGTGGCAGGCAAAGTGACCTTTCCAGCATAGGAGCCATCGTTCTTCTTTAGACCCTCAGTGATCCTGCCCACGTGGGCTGCTTCACCTCCCTCACCCTATCCCCTTCTCCACGGGTCCTTTTCTCTTCTGCAGCTACAACAAGGTGTATTCTGCCTTAGTCTCTTGTATCTACTGTTCCCTCTGCGTGGAAGTGTCCTTCTCCGACTCTTGGCAAGGATCTTCATGCACACATGGCACACAAAGATGTTTTCTGTGATCACAGTGAGTAAAGTGTTCTGAAGATTGCTTAGTCCCATTAATATTTTCTTCTTTTCCTTTATAATACTATAAAAATTGTCTTTTTAGTTTACTGTTTACCTTCACCCATTAGAAAGTAAGTTCATAAGGTTTGAAACTTTGAATAGAATCATGGTGGCATTACAATTTGTTGTCTAAATCGAGACAAATTTTTTTTTGTGCTGTAATACACTGATGGCTGGGATAGAAGCCTAGCATCTCTACAAAGGGACTACTCAGGAGAGTTGAGATGTGTGGTTGATCTGCCTAAAGCACAAACGTGTTAGCCTTCAATAAGGAGCTGTTAAAATCGATCGCAGGATGGCATACCGCTAAGTGAAACAAGCCAGCATGAAAAGGCTGAATACTGCATAATTTATATGTGATTCTGGAAAAAATAAAACTATAGAGAGGGTAGGCAGAGCTGTGGTTGGTAGGGTTTTGGGGAATGGGAGGCACTGAGTAGATGAAGCACGGGGGAGTATTGGACACTGAAACTAACCTGTGTAATAATGTAACAGTGAGTACATGGCATTCTTAAAACCTGTAGAATTTTACAGTACAAACAGTAAACTTTAATATATTTAAGTTTTTTTCTAAAAAAAAAAAATCACTTAGGAGGTCAGGGGATTGCAGAATGGAATGCAGATTATGCCAAAAGAGTTTAACTGTATGACAAATATATAAGATTATCTCTATGAAGGACGTGGGCAAGAAGGAGCTGACCCAGGTCACTTTGGAAATGAGTGGAGATTGTGAGAGGAAAGCCGAGGGGTGCACATAAGCAATGCACTCTGGTCCAGTTGGTTTCCACACTGTGCTGTACTGCGACTGGACAGTCAGTGCCAATGCTGGGCAAACAGCGTGAGCCGGGTTCCCACTGTGAATGGGAAAGGTACAGGTTAGCAAGCAGAGAAAGGAAACTAGAATGATCCATGCAGGATTGACTTAGAAACATCAGCATGAACTCACATCTAGTTCAACAGAGATGCAAACGCATGTAGAAATGTTTACCGATATGTCTATCAGTACAGGTTAGTACATCACATGTATTTCCTTGCTGTGAGCTAAGAGAGCACTCCAGGGTCTGGGTGACCCCACTCAGCACTCAGATCATGGTTCCTAATAGTGTCTCCTAATAGTGTCTTGAGTGAAAAGAATCAGAGCTCTTTGGAGAAATCATACTTTTAGGGTTGGGGCATGGAATCCACAAGAGGAGACTGGAATATTGAGTAGCTCCATAAAGTACTAAAACACACACACACACACACACAGAATTAGGGGCATAGCAAAGGATCATAGGAGCCAACCTGAAAGCTTCATATGGCCCAAACCAGAAGAATTGGAGCAACAAAATCCATAACGCCATATTCAGTTATAAAGCTAAAACGTAAGATAAATATTCATACTGTTATAAAGGATTGACAAAGTCAACAAATGGGGACTCAGAGGCAATCCTCACATGCGGAATATTTTCAAAGCATTTATGTAGATACCCACCATTCCAGGAGAGGGGGCATACTCCTTATTCCCTAAGTGGGGGCTCCACAGTGGTGACTTTTTCCAGAGTCGGGATGGAAAGAGGGAAATAGCTTTCCAATGAAGAAACAGGACAAAGGCTATTTCAGCCAGATGACCCGAGGTCAAAATCAATAGTGGCAAGTGATGTAGAGAGCAGCAAGCCTTGAGAAGATGTAACGAGAACCCTCCTCCAATCTACCAGGAGAGAGCAACACACACACACACACACACACACACACACACACACACACACACCACACTTTCCAGAACACCTGACCAAGGCTCCTTAAAGCTGTCAAAGTCAAGAAGATCAAGGGAATTCTGAGAGCCACCCACAGCCCAGAGGAGCCTAAGGAGACAGGAGGACCAACGGGGAGATGACCCCCTGGAGGGGACCCCAGCACAGGAAAACAACATTAGATAACAATGAAGGAACCTGCCTGAATGTGCAGATGCCTCAAGCGCTCGAGGACCACGGCAAGGGAGGCCTGACTTGGCTGGTGGGGTGCAGGGAGAGGGTCCCCGAGGAAGCCACCAAGGCCCGTATGGTAGGAGTCAGTGAGCACAAGGGGCTTCTGAGCTGGGAACAAGCTGAAGAATGTTCTAGGCCAAGGGGTGTCCTGTGAGAGGACCCAGAAGCAGGGAAAGAGGGTCGTCCTGAAGAGAAGTCCATGAGTCCACGGTCCCATCAGTCACCCCACGTTCCTTCACAATGGCTCCTGCGGGGATCATGATCTTCCCACTTCACAGAGGAGGAAACCGAGACCTGAGAGGAGCTGTGGTTTCCAAGGGCACACCACCAGGAGCCGTTAAAATAGAACTGAGACCCAGGCCCAGCAGACTGGGAGGCCCGCATCCTGCCCTCCATGCTAGCTTCCATTAGCCTCTACAACTAGGCCACGGTGGAGCACCTCCTCACCTCTAAAAAGGAACAGAACTGAGCTGTGGGGAGCCACATGCAGATCAGTGCAGGCGCTGGGACGGCTGGGACGGCAACCATGAGCTCTAAGTCGCTCTCACAAGAAGCATCTTCTTACTTGCCAGGAACCAGAGCCCTGTGAACCCAGAGGTCAAATTCCAACCTATGAACCCAAGGGAAATTATGCATCATGAAAATATGGCTTGGGAGCTGGAACTCAAAAAAAAAAAAAAAAAAGGAAAAAAAAAAGCCCTGTTAAGGAAATGAGAATTAGAAATTAGCACAGTGGGAAGTTAGCTGGGGTTGGAGGCTGCACTGAGGTGGTGGGAGACGGGCAAGCTGAAGGGTTCAGAATCAACCTGGAAGGGGAGCCGGAAGAGTCAAGAGCAGCCCAGTGTTGTTGGTGGGTTTTGTTCCACCTCCTGCTCCCTTCTCCTCCAACACCACTGCAAATGAGCACCTAAAAACGCCAAAAAGAATAGTCCAGACCTAGCCCCCACCTAAAGGAGCCTGGCTAACCCCCAGGTCTGGGAGTGGAGCGGTATTTGAAGGAGTGTGGTTGGTGGGAGAAGGAGACCTGAGACAGAAAGTGAGCTCGAGTGTTGAACAGAAGCAACGTGGCGCTTAAAATGCCAAAGAGCTGGTGCTGTGATTTGGGTAGGGTTCACGTGTTGGAGACTTGGTCCTCAGATGATGGGACCTTCGAGAGGTGGGGCCTAGTAGGAGTTGGGGAGTTGGTTAGGTCATCGGGGATGCTGTCCTCAGAGGGAATTGATGTCGTTCTTGGTTGGTTCTCATGAGAGAGTTGTTACACAAGAGCGAGCATGACCTCTGAATCTCTCTCTGGCTTCCTGTCTCATCCTGTCATCTCTTCCTCTCTCATGCAGTCCCATGGAGTGACACATTATGTGACGCAGCCAAGAGAACCTTTGCCAGAGCCATTGCCATGTTATATGGACCTTCGACCCCCAAAGCTATAAACCAAACTTTTCTTTACCCATTTTCCTGCTCAGGTATTTTGTTATAGCAACAGCAAATGGACTAATACAGGTGGCCAAAACATTTGCTGAGAACACTCCTACCAATGTCAAAAAGCATAGAGGGGATTGAATCGTTGGCAGTCTGTTGTAATGGGTCTTCAAGGCTGGGGATAAGTATACTAATAAAAAGGGATGGTATAATACGGTCAAAGGAATGTGAATGTTGGAAGAACAAGGAAAAGCTGGAAATCTGTTTTTCCCAGTTCCTAGGTAAAGCCTTTGCACAAATGACCTCTCTGCTCAACTCTGTGACACCCTGTACCTCTTGAGCCCTCCTAGTCAGCCTCTAGCATTAAGTATGATTTGTCCTGGGTCCCACCCACCTAGAGGATGGCCTTTCCAGAGGTTGACCTGTTGTTTGTGTGGTCGTTTGGTGGATGGCCAGCGTTTCCTCTAGGGTGAATTAGATTTGGGGGATGCAGGTTTGGGGCCCGCCTACCATCTCCTAATTACTCAGCTAGAAAGGCTGTTTTACCACACAGATGGAGTCAGGCATGTTGTTCTCTTTCCAAGCAAACTTGAATCAAAGGGAGGTGTGGTGGAGATTCAGAACTTTGAAGCTGGAAGCAATTGACATTTGGATCCTGGAGGAGGAAGGGGAAGTATTTGTGGTTGGGTGTTTACATTGGCTCAGATAACAGGGCTCCAACAGTTGGGTCTTACTTTCTCATCACCACGCCTTCTGCATCAGCCCCACTGAGCTGGCTAAGTAGGGTCCTAGGGACATTCCTCACCAGCTGACCTTTGTCCGGCTGTTTCTAACACAAGCACCATTAGCAGTCCTGTAACTCAGGATATTAAATGTTGGGGAGTGGGGGTGGGGTGGGAGTTCACCAGGTCAGCTTGCAGCTCTCATTCAGAGTATCGCATACTGTTAGTTGTTTGCCAAGAAGATCTGTACAAGATGGTGGCACAACTCTGAATTTTTAATACAGAAAGTGGCTCCTTGGGGGGAATGTATGCAATATGTATGTTAAATATTATTAAATTTTTAATGAGAGAACATACCAGAAGAGAACACTTTGAATGAATACCACAAACCTGAGTGTGCTTTGCTCACTGAAGGCAAGCTGCATCTTGGCACCGTCCTGATCCCATCGCTGAACGCACTTACGGTTGGAACTCGTCTTTGGAAGTGCTCTTGGGGGACTTGGCATAGTCCTTCGCATATCATCAATGGTGAGTCTTTATTCTTGGAAGATGCTTTTGATTTGAGGAAAAAAAGCCAAAATTCATAATGACTTCAACCTAGAATGGTAGGTGATTTGATAGAGAATTGTTTTTAGTAAAAATAATTATACCATTTTTCCTCCCCTCTAGTATCATCTTTCTGACTGACATCATGGAGTAAGACTTTTCGTTTTGGAAAGGCTAGGAAAAATAGCGTAAGGCATTCCAAAAGAACTTCACGCTGAATGCTGTTTGGACAATCTAAACTCAGTTCTGAATTTGGAGTATCAATATCATCTATTCAGGGACTATTTAAAAAGAATGGTATTTCAAGCCAATAAAATTAGTAATCCTAACATTTGTGCAGTGCTTTTAACTTTTCAGAGAGCCTTTGGCACCTATATTTAGTGGTTACCAAGTTTCAATGAGGCAATATTTAATCACAGAGATTTTTAACTCCTTCAGGTACTAAAAAAAAGGGAGGGCTTAAACTGATATTTTGGATACACTTTTGATGCACTGACCGGTTGAAAACTTAATTACATGCATATGTAAAATTATGTATTTTACATATGTAGTCACACATATGTGTGTATATTCACACTTTATGGTAAAGTGGTTAAGAACCTGGGTTTAAGAGCCTGCCTGTCTGGGTTCCAGTCTTGTTTCATCATTTACTTACTCCAGTTGGGTAATTCTTGGAACATTAGTGCTATAAGGTCTTAGATATTTTCCAAAGACCATGTGTTGAATGTTTAGATCCCAGCCTGTGGAACTGTTGGGAGATGGTGATGCCTTTAAGAGGCGGGGCCTCATGAGAGGAAGTTAGGTTGTAGGGGTGTGGCCTTGAAGGGCATATCAGGACCCTGCCCCCTGCCCTTTCTCTCTTGGCTTCCTGGCTGCCATGAGGTAAGCTGCTTCCTCCACCATGGGTGTCCACCCTGATGTCTTCACCAGAGGTCCAAAGGCAACAGGGCTGAGCAAACAGAGGCTAAAACTTCTGAAACCATGAGCCAAGATGTTCCTACTTATAAGTTGATTATTTCAAGTATTTATTACACTAATGGGAAATTGACTAACACACTCAATTATTTTTTTTAATAGGAATAATAGTACCAGCTGTCTTTGGGGTTTTTTTTTTTTTTTAGTATCAAATGAATTTAAGGTATATACCATGCACATAATAAACACTCTGTGAGTGTCAATTATACTGTGATTAGTTTTGTTACTTCCCAACTACAGGTCAGGTATATTCTAAATCTCAGTGTTTTTTGATTGTGAGAAATAAACATTCTCAAAGAATAAAGTATCAGCATTTAAAACTTTCTAAAACTTCCTGTACACAAGTTAGGTCAGAACTGCATCTGTTTTCCTTTCCAGTCATTCTAGTGAACAATATTCGCTCAGTTTTAGAATACCATGCTTAAATTGAAATCTGTAAATCTCCATTGTTATCTGACCATGTCTGAGAAAGTATAAAATTTAAAACCTACCAAGTCTTTAAAAATTATCATAAAGGTAATGCAGAAAATTAAGATTACACAGGCATTCTAAAGTGTTTTCATTTAGAACCAAAGTAAATGGTTGCAAATTCCTTTTCCAGAGAATATTCTAGAAAACTTCAGAGGATGTTTTTAGTTGTGAAGATAAATGAAAGTATCTTCCTCAACTAATGATGTTAATTTCAGATTTAGATGCTTTCATTTAAATACTTGGATCTAAATTACTTCCTTTTGTTTCTTACTCAAAAATAATATACTAATACCTTATGCTTGAGGACAATGTTTAATTTATCTGGGTGATCTTTGGCCAAGTTATTCCATCACTCTAGCTTTAAATTTCCCCCTCAATGGAGAGGTTAGTAAACATAGTTACCATCAGCCTGGGAAAGAAGATGTGAGAGTATCATGAATACCCTGCAGTCTTTGAATGGGTGTCTTTGTTGGGAGCTAATTTATTTTGAAAAATAAGAAAAGACACATTGAAAATATTTAGCACAAGGCCTGGCAGGTTCAAGCTTTCAGTAAGGATGAGCTGTTAATATTAATGCTATTGTCATTATTTTACTCTGAAGATAATGATTATTATTATCTTCAAGATTTCATTCAGATAAGAGTTTACTGTCCCTCCAGCCCCAGCAAGTGATTGCTCACAGGACATTCTATTTAACTATATGTGCATAACCCAGGAGCTTAAGAAGGTATGCAGACACAATATTTGTCTTCTTGTAACTGACATTTTGCTTAGCATCTTCTCAAAGTTTATACATGTTTTAACATGTGTTAGAAATTTTTTAAGGCTGAATAATATTCCATGCTCTGTGTGTACACACACACACACACAAAAAAAAAAACATTTTTTTTTATCCATTTGGCTGCTAATAATGAACATTTGGATTGTTTTTACCTTTTGGCTGTTGTGAATAATGCTGTTATGAACCTGGGTTACAAATATCTTTTTGAGACCTTGCTTTGGATTCTTTTGCATTTGGATCCAGAAATGGAATTGCCAGATCACATGATAACTCTATATTTAACTTCTTAAGGAATCATACTAGTATTTTTCCATTGCGATTACAACATTTTACATTCCCACTAATAATGTGTGAAGGTTCTAGTTTCTCCATGTTCTTAACACTATTTTCTGGGTTTTTGTTGTTGTTGTTGTTGTTTTGTTTTTTGTGGTACCAGGGATTGAACTCAGGGGCACTCGACCACTAAGCCATGTCCCCAAACCCATTTTGCATTTTATTTAGAGACAGGGTCCCACTGAATTGCTTAGCACCTTGCTTTTGCTGGGGCTGGCTTTGAACTCATGATCTTCCTGTCTCAGCCTCCCGAGCCGCGGGGATTACAGGCGTGCACCACCATGCCCAGATTATTTTCTGTTTTTATTGTAACCATATTGATAAGTGTGAGGTGCTATCTCACTATCCTTCTGATTTTTTCTTCCTTAATGATTAATGGTGGTGTATATCTTTTCATGTGCTTATTGGCAGCTTGGATCTCATCTTTACAAAGATGTGTCTTCAAATTCCCTGTCCATGATTACAGAGAGTTATTCTGTATTTGTTGTCAGGTTGTGGGAGCTCTTCACATATTCCAGATATTAACCTTTAACAGATAGGTGTATGATTTGCAAACATTTTGTTCCTTCCTGTGCATCCTTGGCCTTTCTCTCTTGGTGGTGCCCTTGACAAACAAGTTTTTTCTGTGTAGTCCCAGGTATCTGTTTTTGCTTTTGTTCTGTGCTTTGTATCATATCCAAGAAATCATTGTCAAATCCAGTGTCATATTCATGAGTCGGAAGACTTTACATTGTTAAGATGTCAACACTATCAAAGTGATCTGGGGATTCAGCACAATTTCTTTCAAAATCCCAGAAGTACAAAACTAGAAAAAAAAATATATCTTAAAACTTATATGGAATCTCAAGGGACTTCAAATATCAAAAACTTTTTGAAAAGAACTTTTATATTTTCTTCTAGGATTTTTCCCAGTTTGAGCTCTTACATTTAGTCCATTTTCCGTTTGGTGCAACTTTTGCATGTGACTATTCTGTTTGGTCAACACCATGTGTTAAATAGATTGTCCTTTTTCTAGTGAGTGGTCTTGGCACCTTTTAAAAAAATTATTTAACATATGCATTTGAGAGCTTATTTCTGACTAGCTGTTCTGTCACATTGATCTATAGGTTTACTCTCCTGGTATGTCACACTATTTTGATTCTGTAGTTTGTAGTATTCTTTAGGAAGTATTGAGTCCTCTAAATTTGTTCTTTTCTAAAAAAAAAAAAATTGTGCATTTAAATACCCTTGAGATTCTGTATGAATTTGTGAAAATCTTTCTTAAGTTTTGCTATGTAAATACTGCTGAGATTTTGATAGAGATTGTGTTCAATCTGTAGATCCCTTTAGTAGTACTGACATCTTCATAATGTAAAATCTTCTGATTCATAAATATGATTTTTTCATTTCCTCATAACTTTTGTAATTGCCTTTCAATAATGTTTTATAGTTTTCAGTGTGTAAATCTTTGAACTCCTCAGTTGGGTGTATTCCTAGGAATTTTATCCTTTTTGATATTTTTGTATATGGAGTTCTTATTTTCCTTTGAAATTGCTCATTGTTGATGTGTGGAAACACAAGTGATTTTTTTCTGTGTTGGTTTTATATCTTGCAACTTTGCTGAATTTGTTTATTCTAATTTGTGTGTGTGTATGTGTGTGCGTGTGTGCAAGTGCGCATTCTTTAAGGTTTTCTATGTATAAAATCACATTGCCTATGAACAGAGGAAATTTTGGTTCTTCCTTTCCAACTTGGATGCTTTTTATTTATTTTTCTTGCTCAACTGCTGTAGCTGGGACTTCCAGTACTCTGTGTAATAGAGGTGCAAAGGTGAACATCCTTGTCTTGTTTCCAATATTAGAGGAAAAACTTAGGTTTTCACACCAGGTGTGATTTTATCTGTAAGCTTTTCATACATGACCTTGTTATGTTGAAATAGTGTCATTCTATCCAGTTTATTCAGTGTTTTAATCAGAAACAGTTGTCAAACTTTATCAAAGAGACTTTTTTTTGCAGTGAAGATGATCTTGTATTTTCCCTCATTGTGTTAATGTGGTATATTACGCGGGTTGATTGGTATGTTAGATTATCCTTGTATTCCAGAAGAAAATCTTATTCAGTCATGGTGAGTAATACTTTTTAATGTTTTGCAGAATTTTCTTTGCTAGTGTTTTGTTAAGGTTTTCTTCAACCGATATTCGTCAGGGATATTGGTTTGCATTTTCTTTTTTGAACTGTATCTGATTTTTGTTATCATCATAATGCTGGTCTCCTGGAATGGCTTTGGAAGAGCTCCTTTCTCTTCAAGTTTTTGGAAGAATTTGGGGAAAACTGGTGTTAATTCTGCATGAAATGGATAGTAAAATTCACCAATGACACCATCTGGTCCCGGGCCTTTCAGTGTTTTTCATTAGTGCATGATAGTCGTACATCACTGTGACATAGCCATACCTGCATGGAATGTAATTTGCTCCTCTTTTGTCCCCCCTTTTGACTCTCCTCCTTCCCTCTGTTCCTATTCCTCTACTCGATCTGGTCTTCCTTTTAATTACTTAGAGATTTAAAACAAACAATGCTTTACAGATGTACATGAAGGTGAGATTCACTGTGGTACATGGGTACACGTACATAGTGTCATTGGTCCATTTCATTCTGCAGTCCCTTCCTTTCCCCGTCTCTCCTCTACCCCACCCTAACCCCTTCCTGACTCCACTGATCTCCCTTTTATTTTCATGGGATTCTCCCTGCCACACTTTCCCCCTTATTTTGCTCTAGCTTCCACAGACAAGAGAAAATATCTGACCCTGGAGTCTGGTCTATTGCCCTTAGCACGATGCTCTCCACTTACATCCATTTTCGAGCAAATGTCAAAATTTCATGCTTCTTTATGACTAAAACTCCACTGTGCACATCTCTCTCTCTCTCACATTTTCTTAATCCATTCCTCTATTGATGGGCAACTGGGCTGGTTCCCTAACTTGGCTGTTGTGAATGGCACGGCTATAAACAGTGCTGAGCTTGTTTCACGAAGGTATGTTGATTTTAGTTCTTTTGGATAAATACCCAGACGTGGGAGAGCCAGGTCATGGGATATTCCCATTTTTAGTCTTTTGAGGAATCTCCATACTGCTTTCCAAAGTGGTTGTACTGATTTACAGTCCCACCAACAACGTATGAGTGCCCCCACCAACAAGTCCTCACAAATATTCATGTTTGTATTCTTGATACTGCCATTCTAACTGGAGCAAGATAAAATCTCAGTGTAATTTTGATTGGCATTCGCTGATTGATAAGGATGTTGAACACCTTATCATGTATTGGTTGGCCATTTGTGTTTCTTCTTTTGGAAAATGTCTGTCTAGTTCTTTTGCCCATTTATTGATTGGGTTATTTGTGGGGTTTTTTTTTGGTATTGAGTTTTTTAAGTTCTTTATGAATTTTGGATATTAATCTCCTGTCAGAGGAGTAACTGGCAGGTTAATTCTTGGGAAAGCGGCTTCCTGATAAAGCCCTCCCCACCTCCAGTTTCTTTCTCCCTCCCTCTTAGGTGTTTTCTTGACCTTTTTCCTCCTGCCACGTGAAGATGCAGCAGGAGGGTCCTACCATATGTGAGCCCCTCGACCTTGGGCTTCCCAATATCCAGAGCTGTAAGGCCTCAATCTCATAAAAATGGACCTGGTCTCAGGTATTCTGTTATAGCAGCATAAAACAGAAGAAGACAGGGCCAGACACTGCATTTTTTTTTTCTCTCTGGCCTTTCCGAAGCATCCTCGTTGAGAGAAGATGGAGGAGAAATGAGCTCCCTACTGTGATCGCAGGAGACCAGAGGGAAACATGTGTGTCAATAAGTCTTTCCTTTATTTCATTCTTCTCATTTTTATTCAACTACCTAGAGACCCACATTCTCATTTGAGGTCCTTCCTAGAGGGAAGCCAACACAGCGGATGACAGGCAACGCCGGCTAGCAATTTTTATTTTTTCTTCAAAGCAGGTTAGCAGGTTCAAATAAAACACATTGAAGAGGAATTACATGAAACTGAAAAGGAAACTGTGAAGTGCAAGCTGATATTTTTAGAAGTTTGTATAATGACAGGTCAGATTCCTGAGGATTAGCCAAAGTGGCAAATCTCACACCACTTATTCAAAAGGAGGGCAAAAGATACAGCAGGCAATTATAGTTTAGCAGCAATTGTGTGTGGGTGACGGTGGGGGGGGGGGCGGGATCGACTCTTCTTGAACTTCTTAAGGGAACAGCTTGGAAAGTGTAATTTGAATATAGATGGCCAACCAGAAGGGGTTCTGCAGGGAGGGGAGGAGAGGGGAGAGGGAAGGCCAGGGTTGCCAGGGCTTCGTTATTTTCATATTTGAAAGCCCTGTATAGTTTGAAAGGAGGATTGCCAGAGGGGACCAGGAAAATTAGTGGTTGTTTGATTCGGGATCAATTTTCAGATCTGCCCGGTTTATAATTGTGCGACTCTCGCTGTCATCACTCCGGTGATTCAGGCTCCAGATGTTCAGGGTTGGAACGTCCCCAGGGCTCCCCACCTCCCTGGCAGGCCCCGGAGCCTTTCTTTCTTCCCCCCACAAACATTTTTCCTCGGGACTTACTTATTAATATCCGAAAGACCTACAAGTGGGCGGTGGGAATAAAAAGGGACGGAAACAAAGCACTTAAAAAACGCAGGACGCAGGCTCACTGCCCGTGGCCTTGGAAGAAGTGGTGCCGATCCAGGCCACGTGTGTGTGCCATGAGTGTCAAGGCCCTGTCCCTTTCCAGGGTGGGTTTTGGGGAGGACAGAGTGCTGGGCTTCCAGGGACCGAGGAAGACGAGGGCATGAAAGGCAGGAGGGAGAGCAGATGACAAATGTGACTGTGGCCTTCAGAAGAACCCGCTCTCTCTGGGCCTGGTTGATCACCTCTACTTTGGAATAATGGCAGAGCTTCCGAGCTGGACAGGATCATGTAGGCCAGCTCTTTTTCCAATGGGGTTTCACCAATTCCTAGGACCCCGTAACATAATCTTAGTAGTCTATGAATTCTTTTTTTTTAGTATATTTTTTGGGTCATAGATGGACATGATACATTTATTTTATTTATTTATTTTTATGTGATGCTGAGGATCAAACCCAGGGCCTCACACATGCTAGGCAAGCACTCTACCACTGAGCCACAACCCCAGCCCCTGTAATTTCTTTATAAAAATTTAGAATTTGTATTCTTATTTTTTTAATATATATGCATTTTAGTTGTAGATGGACACAATCTCTTTATTTTTATTTATTTGTTTTTGTATGGTGCTGAGGATCGAACCCAGAGCTTCATGCGTGCAAGGCAAGTGCTTTACCACTGAGCTACAAACTCAGCCCCATGTATTCTTATTTTGATGCTGATAAAATTACATTATCAGAATATTCAGGGCGTCTAGATGAGGATCAGAGCTGTGTGATCCTGGGACTGTGTTGATACTGTTTGAGGGGGCACGGTCCACTGTCAGTAGGCCGAGGGTCCTCATGTCACAGTGACAGCTACCAACCCTGATCCTCTTAGTTTTCACATGCAGTTCTTTACCATTCATAAATGCATGACTTATTTTTCCAATGATAATTTACAATTCAAAGACATTTTCATGGGTGATGATGTTTATTTCTCAAGACTTTTTTTTTTTTAAATAAATGAAGACTTTGATTTGGTGTCATGAAAATGATGTACTCCAACAGATGGCCAAAAGAACAAGAGTCCGGCTTAATAGATAAATTACACATTTCGTAAAGTTATGATTAAATATTGTCAGGCATGCTGTATGAATTCAAGTTTCCAGTAATTTTAAAAGAGAAAAGTGATAGGAAAATGTAGTCATCCCATAACACACAGAAGTACAGACATACCAAACTGCAAAGAAACTGGGTTGCAGCCTTCAGCACCCTATCCACAGTGGGAATAGCAATTTAGCTTCTGCCAAACAATATTATTTGTTATTTTCAATTAGTGAATTTTACTGCTTTTTTGAGTTTTGTTTCTATCCACTTAAGTGAGTATGACTTTATAACTGCTTGATACTTATAAGGAGTTATACCCAGTTTTATGTTTGTACAAAACATAATAAAAATGTGTTAAGTCAATGCTGTGGGTCTGCCAAGATTTTTTTTTCCCCCCATTAAAAGGAGTCTGACTATAACTTACCCTGGAGCAACACTAATCTAATCCACCGCTTTCGTTTCTAGAAATCATTCTCTTGTGTTTGTTCCCATGTTGGAACCGCCATAGTCTTTCCAGAGAAGACCCAACCATCTTGTCCACCTTCACCCGGGCCACTCTAGTCCACTCATGTTCCTACATCCACCGTAGCACAAGTTCTGCTCGTGTTTCAAGGACAGCCTGTCAAAGAAGGCTTCTCCTCTGTGACAGCCTCCTTCTCTTTTGATGCACAAGCTGTTCCTTCTTTCTCTCAGTACCTGAGAATTTTCCCATCTCACCTAACACTTTCCACCAAGGATCTCAATTTGAGCTTCTCAAAGGTGCGGACTGCCTGTATTTCATCCTCTATTTTAGTCCACGGACTTAATAAATATTTGTTAAATAAATTTGTTATTTTATGCCAAAATAACACATCCTAATAAAACCAGTCATCCGACCATGATTTCTCAGACACAGTCTCTGTTATCCTTGCAAGATATCCAAGAGACCTTTATTAAGCTGCTAGAATTATAATTATTATTTTAAACCAAATAAGAGCAAGAGAGGGATAGAACAGAAAACAGGGGGAAATTTTGCCAGCAAGACATCATAAAGATCTTTGGAATTTACAGGCAGAAGTGGGCAGGAAGCTGTCTCTAGGGTCAGCTTTTGACCTTTCCATTTGTGTTTGAGGAGAAGGGTTGGGAGTTAATTCTTGTTTGAATCTGGCCTTGCGATTGGTTGCAGATGGAAAGACTTCTCTCTGCAGGAAATGATGCCATCACATTGAGAAGTTGTTTTTTTGGACTGGCAAATGGAAAATGTTCTTAATGAAAACACAGAATAATCAGTCTGAGCATGGGGGAGAAGCACTGGGAGGAAAATGAGAAAGAATCCATATTAAATAGATGTGCCTACCAGCATACTGATGAGAAGGGGGATTTAGAGGTTATTGTAGGGGGAAAAATTCTTCAAGTTATTATCCTAATGCTACTCTGCAGCTTAAAAAGTGAATATAGGGAATGTGTCACAAATGGAAGGAAAATGCCAATCAATGACCTCAAGCTAGAAGTGTGGTTGTCACTTTCCCTGGCCTTAATAGAGTCAAATGTTCTGGGCAATTACTCAGCCTAATCCTGACATTGACTTTTACTTGTGCAAATTTTTGTTTAGAAAACATGGTCGCCACGTGATGGGTCAGTTGTTAACAGTACCATAATGGCTCCCAATTACAAAGCCCTGATAGGGGGTTTTAAGTAGCTCCTTGAATCTTTCCTATCACACTTTAAGGTAGGTACCAATATTGTCCCCATTTTATGCAGGAAACGGAGTCAGCAGGTGGTTAAGAGAGATGGCGGGATCCCATGGCCTGTGGGTGATGGAATCTGTGTTCAGCCCCACACGCCTGACTCCAGAAGCCTGCGTCCAGCTGTGTGCTGTACTGGGGCTTCCGTTCCTCCTTAGTGGGAAGAGCAGGAGCTTTGGAATCAGACCAGGCCACACAGAATCCCTGAATGTTGGCTCTTGAGGTGTGACACACTATTCAATGTTTCTGAGCCTCTGTTTTATTACATACAAAGTAAAAATAATAATATTCAACTCAGGGGATTTTTATGTGGATTGAATGAGCCAATGTATGTTTGTTTGTTCTTGGGATGGTACCCAGAGGAAGTGAATGATTTCCTCACACCTACACCATCCTGGCTTTAGGAATCATTAGAAACGGGCCGTAAGGTTTTTGCGATGAGATATGATGTAGGAGACAAGAGTCTGATTTCTGGGCTAGTGTCCCCCAGGATGTGTGTCTCGGGGGTTGAGGGGTGTATGAGGATGCCCAGAGGCTCTTTCCCTGCCCTTGGGTGCTCTCAACAAGGGGATATGTCCTAGGAAAGTGAGGACATGAGACTGAAACCGCTTCCCATTAATCCTTTATGTTTTCTGCAAATAGGGTACAACACCTCCACAGCATGCATAAATTCAGCTGTAATCCGATGGTGGTTGGCTCAGGTCCTTTGTCCAACCTATAGTCTCAAACAGGCCAGAGTTCTTGTCTTCTTGGGAGAGGGCATGAATAGACTGGAGGATGAGGCAGCACTGGACTTGGTAAGCAACCCCAGGTCAGGGTAGGGGGTGCATGCCTGGGACCCTGTTCCCTCAGCCAAACACCTGTATCCACCAAGGAACAGACACTGGGAGGTTCGTGGAATCCTTTCCACCATCCTAGAAACTTTAGGGTAGGCAGACCAAGAATCATCTCAACTAATATTTAAGCCAGAGTATGCAACTATCATTTGGTGGCCTCAAATCACAGCCTGGACCCCCCCAGATTTACATTGCATAGCCAGACTCTGCGCGGAATGCCGCTAGGCAATGTGTGGAGAGTTCACCGGTCCTTTCATCAACCTTGGACTACGGAGAGACTCCAGGCTACACAACTCTACACAACTGAATCTGTATGGACATCACTTACCATGTGGCTGGGGGCTTTAATGAATATGTTGAGTGTCTGCCATTTGGGGACATAGGCTAAATGCCAAGAACTCAGAAACAAACACAGTTCCCACCTTCTAGGAACTCATGGCTCCGCAGGGAGAGAGTGAAGCACACAAGCGATTATGATGTGGCAAAAGCTGTCACGGTGGAGAGCCAGGACCACTTTTGGACTGCAGGGGAGACATGGGAGGGGCTATGGGAGCACCTTCCCATGGAGCCGCAGAAGGGTCATAGGGCACTTCCAGTGGAGGGAGAAGCTCGTGCCCGGCCTGGAGGCTCAGAGATGGTTCTAGAAAGTCAAGAATAGAAGCACGTGCCTGAGATGTGAGACAAGACAAGGGAGGGCTGAGTCATAGAGGGACCCCAATGCCCTCATCAGGCACTTAAACTGTGCAGTACATGATTAACTCTTTACCTTTTCTGTGGACTTTTTGGTCTTTTTCTGTGGAAAAATGTGGAACAACACACACAATTTCCATTTTGCATTCATCTTGGAGCAGGGTTGTAGACTCTTGGCTGCTAGTCCTATGTGGATCCTGAGTTCCAAACCTCCATTCAGCAGCAGGAGAGAACAGTGAAATATTTTAAGTTGGGCAGCACTACATCCATCAAATAACTGAACAGGCAAACGCTGGAGACAGCGTCAGGGTGGGTGGTTTGGAAGAATGCAGCCTGACGGTATGGAAGAGGGGACCCCAGTGAGGAGCCTGTCCCAACGGTTTCAATGGAACAATGGTGTTGCTCAAACGCCTTCTTCTCCACTTTTGTTAGGTGATGGATGAGATGATGGATAAGATGCAAAACCCACCTGTTGGACTAGCATCTTCTGCCTCACCGTCCTTCATCCTTTCTGGTGAGGAACCCAAGGCCATAAGCCCAGCGGTAAGGAAGGCGAGGTGAAGGTAAGAAGAGAAGCCACGATCTACAGGCGGTGTTCCCTTTCCTAGGGACAAATGTCACACCCTGACCTCTGGAAGTTCACCTCTGAGAATGCGTTCCCAGGGCACCACCTCTTTATCTGTCACCCCCCCCCCCCCCCCGTGGTTCTCACCTGAAGAAGAGGCAGGTGGCAGGTCCCTCCTGGATCTTCTGCACCTTGGCGAGGGGCCCGGTGATGTGGAGAGGGGAGAGTGCATTAGTCTAGCAGTGGAACAGGGATTGAAGGATCTCAGGTAATCCCGACTCTTCCTGCGAGACCCTGGGAAAGGGTCTCCGTGCTGTTCTTCCTTCATCTAGGAAATGGGGGTCAATAAAAATGCTAACCTGTGTAGAAGGAGGACCAGGGAGAGGGTTATGGAGCCCTTGGTGAGTGCCGCGCGATTTTTCCCCCCTTCGAAAAATCACCCAGCAGTGATGGATGGTTGTGCTCACGGACAGAAACAGCAGAATTATAGCCAACCTTGACTTTCTGGCAGGCTTTTGATTTTTCCCATCAGAAAAAGCCCTCCCAGAAGCTCTGAGGAGCCAGGGAGCTCTGCATCCCTTTCTCGATGCCTTCTGCAACCGGGCTGTGGCGTGAGAGCCACGGTGTGAGAATCCGAGCCGGGGGAAGTTGGCAATGAGAACAGGGGCCACGCCAGGACACCTCACCAGGACAGCTGCCTGCAGAGCCTGGGCGGGCTGCAGGGTCCATGCCTGCTTGTTTGTTTCAAGGTGCTTTCCTTTATTTATTCTTCCAGTGCTGGGGGCTGCACTCAGGGTCTTGCCTGTGCTAGGCAAGCACGCTGTGGCTGAGCCCTACCCGCAGCACAACTGAATCTTATTGAAGTCGAGACAGTGTGTGACACTTGCTGTCACCCCAATAAGTGGCCCAAAGCTGCTCAGAATGGCTTAGGTCCCCCGCAGTCACGTTGCAAGAACAGATACACCCGCCCACCCAATTCTAAGCCTGCTGCTTTTTCTTTAGGATCAGGCTTACACCTGGATGATGTGGACGTGGTGAGCCCTGTTGGGATGTGAAGCACCCCACATTCCCTTCAGACTCCCAAGTGCCTGCTCCACAGAGGGCTGCCTTGCTGGGCTTGGGGTTTTTCAAGAGACAGGTTTGTTGCCATCTCTGTGGGTTGCTCTGGAATGCAAGAGGAGGGTGGCTACAGGTAACAGATTATTTTTAATTCTGCCTTGTTATTTGGAACTGATTTCCCATATGTTGTTGTTGTTCAATTCCTTGCATGAATTTTTTTTTCAAATATTTGTAACATATGTCATATCTATATGCAGATTTTAAATTATGGATGCCTTCATCCAATCACTTTTGAAGGGGGGGAAAATCCAAGTCTAATACTCTCGAGCAGGACCACAGTCTCCTGGGCTCCGGATATCGTTCAGGTAGACACATCTGGTGAAATGCATCACATCAAATTAGTATCAAGGGTATTCAGACTCTGAGACTACAGGCGGACAATCCCTTCTAATGTACTGCTTTTTAGATTGTTGGGGAAACTTGAATCCCAATTCTCCTGTGGAATGAGTGATACTAACATGCCTGTTCAAATGCTCAAAGTGAAGATCAAAGCCACAGTGTCCAAATTGGCTTTGCAAACACAGCAGCCCCTTGCTTCCCCCTGGGGATACTGCGCTAATTTTATCAACCCTCCCTGGCTCTTCTGCTATTAAATAGCAATAAATAAATGGTTTTCCAGGGTTTGCCGGTGGCTTATTTGCCTGACAAACAAGCTCATTTCCTTTTAAGTGTGAGGTTTTAGTCCAACTAATAGAATTAATCTATTTTTAATGAAAATGCGAATGGCTTTTACTTAGAAATCCACCTACCCACCTCCCTCTCTCTGCACCGGGTCCCACCCCCAGCATCTCTCTGAACACAAACATCCAGCCATGAATATTTCAATACATCTCGGGCTTCCAGATCAATATAGGCAACTCTCAAGCCCTATTGATTTTCAGAGGTTTGACTCGCCAGGGTGATAAAATATTTCTCGATTTATGAAACCCGAGTTAAAGAGGCTCTGCTGCCCTTCAACTCTCACCAGATATCTTTGTCTCCTTTTCCTTCCTCCTCCCCGATTCCTCCTGCTCCCTCTCTCTCCTTCCTCGCCCTGTCTCCTCCCCTAACCCCCCATGCAGCCCTGGGATGGAGATTTATGACTAAGCAATAAGTCCTGAGGAGCCAGGCCCCACGTCCCCATGGGGTCCACTTCAGGTTGGAGGGAGAAGAGGCCCAGGGAGGAGGGCAGGCCCTGCCCAGCCTGGCCCCATCTATGTGCCTGTAGAGACCCTGCCAGCTTCCCTCCTGTCTCTCTGATTCATTTATCAGCACGGCGGCTCCTCCTCCCGCACACCTCTGAAGATGTAATCCCAGAAGGCCACCCTAGCAACATACGAGGAATTCCCCACTGAGGCGCAGGAGCTGAGCTGCTCCATATGGGTAGGAAATAAGCTAATTATACAGTCAGCCATGTCCAATGCCAGGATGGATGTCATTATAAGTTTATCCAGCCTCGTTACAGAGCAGTAAGACCGAAATCTTGGAAAATTTGACCAAAGCTTGGGTGGTGGATCCGCTGCCATGTGTAGGTATTAGGTGTGTGGAGATCTGGGTTCAGATCCTTCTAGCTAGCTCGGGGACGTTGGTCACGTCAAATCCCTACCCTTCCTGTTTTATGTTTAAGCCTTATGTTTCCTTGTTGGTTATATAGATGCATTCATTTAACCAGTTAGCAATCTTTGAATTCGATCAATGTGCCAGAGACGGGGATAGAGAGTGAACAAGACAAGTACTGGTCCCTGGTCTCATAAAGCCTCCTGTCCGCCTAGGACTGGCCAGGCACGTAGGAATAACTGAACAGGCAAACGCTGTGCTCCCACACTGTGTGCCTGTAGCTGTGCTCCCACACTGTGTGCCTGTAGCTCCCGCAACGTCTGCTTTATAGAGCTGTGACAGCACCATGTTGATACTCGGGCCTCTTGCTAGAATGCACCTTGCTTTTTGGTGTGGTTGGTTCCCAGAACTTAGGAGATGCTTGCTCACTGGATATTAGCTGAAGAAACTGGCTCTTTGCATTTTGTGTCCCGCCCAGCTTCAATGAGGGCTGAGCAAGGAAAGCCGCCTGTGTGGAGCCTCTGGGGATGCACATCAGTAGTCACGGATCCTGCCTTCATCGGTCTTCGTCCCATCTTTGGGAAGGAAAAGCATCTACAAAAGGACTTACAGAGAGCAAGTCACAGGGTATCTGGCAACTGTCGCCTCCCCTGGAAAGGAAAGTTAGACAGGACCCCAAAGACCCAGCACCAAAAACAGACAGAGGGACAAAATCTTGAAGCACCATTAGATGTTGAAGGAAATTGTGGTAGGACACGTGGGTGAGGAGTCTGCAGGGGGCCACGTTTTGCGTTTGAACCCGTTGGTGGAAATTGGGTTTGCTGCCCCATAGAGGCAAGAGCCTGTCACCTCAGTTTGGACCTCATCTACAGACTGAGTACCTCCGATTCGAAAAGACGCACGGGCCCCTTCCAGCACTGACGTTGTTGGTTTTAAGCAGTGTGACTTCTGTGAGCTCTGAGATAAGCGCCCTCCTTTTTCTCCACCACACCTCTGAAAGTCACACGGTGAGGACTTCGCTGCACCAGGGGGCCCTCTCTGGAGCTGGCGATGTACACGAACGACCCTCTTTGCTTTCTCCCACATGTATCCTGCCGCCATAGTAAGTTTCCTTAACTGTCTCCACTAAACTGGGAGCTCTCTGAAGACAGGAACTGATTGTTTGTCTTCTCCTTTTTATTTATTTATTTATTTTTTGAGATTAATCTTGAACTTATTAATTTTTAGTTACATCCTGTTTTAAAACATCTATTATCTCATGACACTCGTTGAAGCTACAGAAATCGAAATGAAATTGGTTTGTTGAAATGGTAAGTAAAATAAGTCTGGACCATTTCATTAGTGCATCTTAATTGTGCAGAACAATGGTGTCCTGTGGCATCTTCGTACACGCAAATAACGCACTTTTTCACCCTCACTGTCACGTTTCTCAGGCTGCCTTCCCAGTACAAAGTGGCACACAGTGAGTTCTGATTGATGCCTATTTGAACGAGGTGGAGGTTCCTGGAAGAAGCGCTCTGCTTATCATGTCGTATTAATCAATTTTAGTCCAGGTATCCTTCGTCTGGGGATGTGTAGGGTTTACAGAATTGACTGGCCATGGGGCTGCAGCCACAGAGGAGGAGGGACTGCAGAGGGGAGCAGACGGTTTGCGGGGCTGATGGGACTCCAGCATCTCTGCTTTGCTCTGAATGTAATCAAAGACCTTCCTGGGAGACAACCCAGGGATGGGCATGTGGACCACGAGGCAGAGCACACAGGTGTTGCTCCCCAGCTCTGGAAGGGTCGGGACTAGCAGCGGGGACCGGGGTGTGGGACGGCATGGACTGCGTGGCTCGTCTCTCTGTGTCTCATTCTGTACCACCTCACATCCTTCCGCAGACAAAGTACTGTAGTCCTCAGGGTAGGGATCAAGATTCCCCCTGTGGTGGGTTCAGCCTGACTGGTCCACTTTGAGGTCACAATGGCTGGCTTTGCAAGTTGCGCTTGTAGCAGGGAGAGGCACCTGATAAGCCCTTAACATCGCCTCAACTCTATTCAGTCATTTTCCACAGGGCTAGGGGTTATTTTAATTAAAAAAAAAAAAAAAACTGAATGCAAGTTTTATTAAAAGATTAGAAGCACATCTGCACAGGAAGGGTGGACCTTGGCAAGCTTTGGGCCCCTCCCCACCCCCTCGTGGGGTCAGCAGCACAGGGCCAGGGGCTTCTCCAGGTCTCGCAGTCTGTGGCCTGGAGCTCTGGCTGCTTAAGGGGTGGGGAAGCCTCTCACGGGCCTCCAGCTTCAGTCCCCGGCTGTCCTGACCTCATTTTTGAGAAGGAGTAAGGGAGACTGTTATGAGTTAAATTTTCAAGAGTTGTTGTTCTCTCGCTCAGTGGGATGCTTACACCCACCCACTGGTGTAGGATGCTTACCCCCAGTGGCATGTCCTCCGTGGTCAATAGCCCTTATCCCAAACAGGACATGCCCTGGAAGTACCGCCAGCCCTCTGTATCCACACGTCCACGGATTCAATCAACCACAAAATGAAAATGTTTAGAAAACATGTAATATCTGTAGGAAGATGTACAGGCTTTGTGTCATTAGTCCTTAAATAATTCAGTATGCCAACTGTGCGCATAGCATTTACACATTTTATTAGCTATGTAAGTAATCTAGAGGTAATTTAATGCACATAGGAAGATTGTGTGGGTTCTATGCAAAGGCTACACCAGTTACATATGGAATCTGAGCATCTTCAGGTTTGGGTACCCATGGGGTGGTCCTTAAGCCAACCACCACTTATACTGAGGGACAGCTGTACATCACATATACACATTTGGATGATTTTTTTCTTTTTTGCTAAATTCTGAAAGTGTATGTAGGATGGTCTGATGTGAAATGTAGCCATATAAAGCTTGTGAAATTTACTTTGGGGGACTTCAGGAGGACTTCAAAGCAGGGATAGCTGTCCTCCAAAGCAACTGAACCTGATTCACCTGAGACACCTCTGTGGCTTCTGATCTGCACCTTATGACCGACCCCATGGAAAGAGAGGAAAGAACAGTTTCAAACTTGAGCCCCTCCAAATTAGCCGTCTCCAGGCAGGTGCTCTGAATGGACTTGCTGCCGATTGGCTTCCTCCCAGGGTGAGCAGCTCTGTCTTGTAAAGCCAGGGCTTTGTTTGCCTGACAGCTGATTCTCCCAGCTGATGCTGATGCTGGGTTGGGGTGAGGACAGCCAGCATCAATTTCTGTTTCTCCAGCACAGCAGAACCACTTTTGCGACTGTCGTCACTGTATTGAGTTGTTCTCTAATAAATAAATATTAATCAACCATCTCTCCATACCCCAAACAACATTAAACTTCAACTCTAAAAGGTGATCTATCATGAGTTAGAATGTTAGGGCTAAGAGGCACTTTGGACATCACCTGGTCAAACCCTCTTACTTCCATAGTGAAGAATCTCAGGCCCAGGTTGGCGAAGTGATTTGCTCGAGGTCACATAATTAGCCAACAGTAAAACTAAACAGTGAAATCACACAGAGGGTCAGCACTCCGGCTTCCAGTTGAGTTCTCTTTCCGTTGTTCCAAATATCGCACTTTCTCCAGACATGAAAATACTACTAATAAAAGATTCTGACTCATTTGGTCCCTTTCCCCCAAAAAAACAGGGTGCTCATGAAGTATAACACAAACTGAGAAGTTGAAAGCGATTTCTCCTTGGGGATTTATGATTGGACAATTGTCTGCTCTCCTCTCCTTCCCTACCATGTGAGATGTCCTTCCCCACGACATCCATGCCTCATCCGCCTGCCCCGAGTGGCCAGAGGAGCCTGAGCAAGGGAACACTGTTCCAGCAGAGCCGTGCTCTGACTCCGTCCCTGGGCTCCTCTCCTCCCACTGAGAACACAGGCCGCTCGGACTTCTCCTCTGTCCTGCAGCCTGAGCTGGAGCAGCCCTGTGCAGGACCACCCACAGACCCAGACTCGGGAAGGAGGTTTGCTGTTGGGAACCGTGAGATTTGGAGAGTTGCTTATTGTTGAAGCACAGGTGAGCGCCTTCACAGAGACCTTCCTTAGATATTCATATCCTGACCTCACTTTTCATAAGTCAGATGGCAATCTATTTATCAGATGAGAAAATTGCATCTCAGTCAGATTAAATGCTTTTGATAAGATCACCCTGGAACAACAGAGAGGCTCAGTCTAAGTTAAAATCCATATCTCCTTCCTGAATTTGAGAATTCAGTTTCCCTGTGATGTTTAAGTATGAGATTCTTATTGCTTTTGAGGTTGAAAACAAACCAAAGCAATTTGGTTTTGCCTATCTCTTCTCCGTCAATCACCTATGTTCTGTGCATCTATATTCTCTATCAATCATCTATTTGTATCCATACATCTGTTCTATCTGATCTATCTTATTCTATTATATATCTATCATCTATCTTCTTCTATCCATCCACCCACCTGTCCATCCAACTCTGCATTTGTTTGGGCTGCAAGGGTATTGTCTGAAAGTCCCTTTATGTTCACTGTTGTGGGTTGACATTTTAGTGACTTAAAAAAATCAGCTGAGTTGATAATGTTCAGGTTGTTGTGTCTGCATCTGATTATGCTTGTTTCCAGATTCAAGCAGTTGCTAATGAAACAGTTGCTGTTTTGTTGACAGAACATTAATTACTTGATCTTAGGACTCAGTAATTGCACAAGCCCCTTCTGTATACATTACTAATTACATTAGCAATTATATGGCATTTTAAAGACAAAGAAATGACTGAAGCAATTGCAGTGTCACAGGTAACCTGCTGTTAGATTTCAATCACATTCCCAGTATCTCCATGATGTGCCGTAGCTAGTCCTGGCAGATCTCAGGACATTGACTTGAAGAAATGGCCTAAGACTTCTTGCCTGTGAGTCCCCTGCCCAGCTGGAAGTCTAGTGCATTGGTAGACATCATGTGCAAAGTCTTGCTACCTTGTAAGCTAGATTTTCTTTCTTAGGAGACTTGAAGGAATTGGACAGGAAAAATGTCTTTATTCAACAAATATTTACTGAGTACCACTATTGCATGGACCTAGTCCAGAACTCCAAGAAGTTGATAATCTTTTGGAGGAGATGGATGTTAAGCAATAGAAATAGAAAGAAGCTTCTAACGGTCTGGGTAGTGCTCCTTAGCAACTGCCACTCAGGACCCTGCAGTCTCAGACTTAACCTCAGTACAATTATTTCCTGCTTCCACTCAGGCCAGGGGTGACTCTGGGATCAGGGCTCTCCCAGGGCAGGCTTCATGGTTCTCGACGCCTTAGTTCATGGTCGGGACCTTGCAGGAGATTTCAGGACCAGGGCTGGAAGGAGGAGGTGGCACTGACCTGAATTCCATCAGCCTCCTTCCTGTCTGCAGGGGAGGCTGGAGACTGGGGGGCAGTGAGGTCTGCCCTGAGCCTGCCACGCCATGTCATTACCCGGGGTGACTGTGGTATCGAGGGGACCAGGGTGGCACAATGGGGTGTGATATGAGCAGTCACCAATGTCACCCAACGCCCATCCCCTCTTCTCCCAAGAGCCCGGTTGCCTGGTGGAAACCAGCCTCCTCACTGTGTGTTGCTGTCATTCAAAGTCCCCTGCCACTGAACCCTGCCCCATCAAGTGATCTGAGCGAGGCCAATTAGCTTCTCTCCCTGGGCAGAGCCTTTACAGACTGACCCAAAGAAAAAAGTTTGATTTGCTACCATGAAAGTGCCATCAACAGGCCATCAGTTCTGGTCCTTTGGGTCCCTGGATCCCAGCCCCTGACCTCCCTGAGTCCATTTCTCAGCTTTCCCTTTGACTCTCTACGTGACCTCGTGTCATCCCAATTATTTCTTTTTCTTCCTATGTTAACCAATTGGCCTGCAGCCAAAGAACCCTAATTGATACAGGGGTGTAATTTAGATTAATAGGTTTCCAAAAGGTCTCCTTGAGGAAGTAGCATTTTGTGGACAAATGAAGCAAAAGTTGAAATTAACTAGGCAAAGAATGGGAAAACCATCTATGCAAAGGCCCTGAGGTAGAAAAGGCTGGTACCGTTTGAGTATCATAAAGCCTGCCCAGGTTGAGTGGGTGGAATGAAAGAGAAAAGACAGGAGATGAGGCTGGACAGGTGGGAAGTCACGGAGTCCAGCACTTCATAAGCCATGATTAGGATTCTGGATTTTATCCTAAGTGCAAGGGGAAGCTACCGAAGGTCCTGAGAGGGAAAGAGACGTCATCCAACTTACACTGTTAAAAAGCCACCCGAGCTGCCCTGTGGCCGATAGGGAGGAAGGATCGAGAGTGGAAGTGGGAGGAGAACCCGGAATCCTTCTGGTTGTGGACGGGGGACAGTGGTCTTGATGCCTGGCAGCGAAAGTGGAGAGAGAAAGTCAGACCGCACTATGGACGGGGATGAAATCAACAGGCGTTAGTGCTGAGTAAGTTCGTGGAGGCTAGGAAACGGCCACCAAGAGTGACCCCGGGCTTCTAGAGGTCATATTCACTGAGCTACACAAAGGAGAAATAGGTGAGGGGGAGAGGCTAAGAATTTTTTTTTTTTTTGAATGTTAAATTTGAGATCAACTTGGAAACTTTGAGTGGTCGTATCAAATGTCCACACAGTAGCCCCCTAGCCCCAGGGAAGACTTCCCCAGACTCTGGGGGTGCCAGAAAACACAGATAGTAGTGAACCCTAAATGAAGTAAGGCTTTCCTAGGCAGGCACACCTTTGATAAAGTTTAATTTATGAATTAGGCATAGTAAGATATCAACAACAATCACATGAATAACTAAATAGAACAATTACAACACTGTACTGTAACAGAAGCTGGGGGAATGTGGTCTTTTCTCTGTCTCTCTCAAAATATTCGGTTGTGGTGCACTCCTCCTCACTGACCAGGTGACTGTAGTGTGGGAACCTCGGATGAGGGGACCCTGCACACAGATCTGGTGTGCAGAAAGGACGCCTTGGTTAGATTTCCAGGTGGAGGAATTGTGGGGGTAGATATGGTGTTTGAAGCCAAGGAAACGCAGAGACAGAATCTCTCTGCAGCCTTCGAGCTCGGTGTCTCCTGTGCCAGCCAGTGACAGGCACCCACATCCCATCTTCCGGGGTGCACATGCTCCAAGGCCTCGCCATGCAGCTGGCCCACCGGCCCTGCCCTGCTCACCCAGGACATCATTAGAGTGGCTTCCCGATTCCCTAAAAGAATGGGAAAACTTGGTCCAAGCCTCACTCCCGAGTCATTTCCCTCACCTCACGAGCCCTTGCCTTATCTTCTGTCCAGTCTCCAGGTCATTCCTGGGGGCCTGGCTGAGCCCGCCTACTCAGAGAAGCTCCCTGGGTTTGCTCCAGCCTCTGAGAAAGGGCATGAGGCCCCTGGGCCCCTTCATGGTGCCCTGGGCACAGGCCACTGGCGTAACTGCACTCTCTTGAGTGGCAGGAGTGGGTGAACCAGCACTGCAGGCAGCAGAGGGTGGCCCTGGGAGGCCAGCCTGGTGACCTGAAACCGGAGCCATTCCCCAGACGGTGTGAAAGGTCCTCCTGCCCTCTCACCTCGCATCCGCCCTGGGCCGTCTTCCTCTCTGTGCTGAGAACAAGTATGTGAGAAAGACGGGGGAATTTGAACTGGATCGCGCTGACATTTCGGCCTTGGTCTGTGCTTACACATATGGGTTGGATCAGATGAGATAATTTATGCAAAAGCACTTTGAAATTTTCCGAGGACTTTCCCTGGCGTGGCTTGCTGTCGCTGTTACTGTTACACAGGAGGGGCTTCCTCTTGGACATGGCAGCAGGTTGGATGGAAAGGAGGTGGCAGGCGGACAGATGTATGGAGAGCTTGCTTGCTTGGGCAGCCGGTCCCCGGCACCAAGGAGACCACGTGCTCTCCATTTCCGGGACAGCCTGGATTTTATGTAATTTTTTTTCTTTACAACAAAAGTGATCTGTTGAATTCTTAGTGGAATTTAATTATTAGAAGGCTCTGTGAAACTTTTCTCAAAAATAAATTCATATGTCATAACCCTTGAATCAAATGTATGAAAGATGATATGTCAAGAGCTTTGTAATGTTTTGAACAACCAATAAAAAAAATAAAACCTTAAAAAAAAAGAAAAGACTTTTGTGATGAATTCATTAGGCCTTATTTTTCTTAACGAGTTGGTTGAAACACCCCCTTCATTTCCATGGGTCACCTTTTGTCCTGGAGAGTCTTTGCTGAGTCTTGCCATCCAAGCGTTTGTATCCATCTCTTCCATGGTGGCTCATAGCTTCATAACTACATTGTTTATTGTTTTCCTCTTATACTTGAACCAGAGGTTTGATGTGTCTTGGAAACTGTGAGGAGCTTGGCACTTTCACACACTTTTTCTTTTTTTCTTAATGGAAACTTATCTTCCAAACAATGTTATGGGAATGAAATAGCTATGCAAAAACATCTAGCAGAGAATGAGGACATTGGATCTCATAGATGCCACCTCCTATTAATTAACATTTATTAATTAATATTTCATCCAAATTAATATTTCTCCTCTGATGTGGGGCAAAAGGTATACTCATATGTTGCTGGTGGGACTAAAAATTGGTGTGACCACTCTGGAAAACAGTATGGAGATTTCTCAGAAAACTTGAAATGGAACCACCATTTGACCCAGTTATCCTACTCCTTGGTATGTAACCCAAGGATTTAAAATCAGCAGACTATAGTGACACGGCCACATCAATGTCGATAGCAGCTCAATTCACAATAGCTAAACTATGGAAGCAAACTAGGTGCCCTTCAACAGATGAACGGATAAAGAAAATGTGCTACAGGTACATAATGATTTCTTACTCAGCCATAAAGAAGAATGAAATTATGGCATTTGCTAGTAAATGGATGGAACTGGAGACTATCATGCTAAATGAAATAAGCCGATCCCTTAAAATCAAAGGACAAAAATTCTCTCTGATATGCAGATGCTAACACAAATTAGGGGGTGGGAGGGAAGAATGGAAGTTCATTGGATTAGACAAAGGGAATGAAAGGAAGAGAGGGAAGGGAATTAGGAAAGACAGTAGAATGAATCGGACATCACTTTCCTCTGTTAATATATGAATCCATGACCAGTGAAACTCCACATCAGGTACAACCACAAGAATGGGGTCCTAATTAGAATAAGCTGTATTCTGCAGATCACTGCCGCCCGGAGGTCTCTTCTCTGGGCACGGCGGCATCGGTAACCTCTGATGTGAATTCTGATGCTACCTCGGTGGTCACTGCTGCTGAACTGGAGGTCTCCTGTCCACCAGTGGCTGCCTGCACTGCTACTGCTACTGCTATTGCTTCTGCTACTGCACTGCTACTGTGACCCGCTGCCTGCTGCCAACCTCCACCGCCGCCGCTGCAGGGGAGACTCCAGGTTTGGTTGCATGTGGCTGCACCCATTTTGGGACATCTGTTAGGGCCTGGGGCCCAGGTGCCAGCAGGTGGGTCACCACAAGAGCCTCTGTCTGGGGACTTCAGCTGGGACCTGCAGTTCCAGTGTGGGGGTGACTGCAGGTTTGGAGGAACCTAGGGTTTTCCTGCGGAGAGTGCTGGTGGCCCTTGTCTTGTTGCTGCACCTCGGGGTTGCTCCTCTGTATGAGTGTGTCCCTGGGGGTCTCTGTGCAATAGGAGCAGCATTGAGATCTTGGGACTGCAGCGTGGCTGAGCCTGGGGTATCTGGAGCCCAGATAGGTGGGATAGAGACTGGGTTTGCAAGGGCTCATATGGGTTTGGTGATCCCGAGAGACGTCAGAGACAGGGCTGAGAAACTGTTGAACACTGACAGAGACAGTTGGACTTTCCAGCAATATTTATTTTATTTTTTGATTCACTACTCTCTCTCTCTCATATTTGGAACAGGATTTTTTTAGGCATCAGTGTGTGGAGGATAATGATAGATGAATGGTGTTTTGCATTTTTGTTAGATTCTTATGTCTTTAATTTTTTTTTCTTTGTTTGTATTCTTCCTCTCTCTTGTCTATTTTCTTTCCAACTTTTCTCCAACCAACAGCCAATCTCTGTCGGCTCCTTTTCCACTCTTCCTGTGAATTTTTACTTCTAGCTTCTCTCTTCCTCTCTCACGAATACTGCATAGTACATACCTCTGTTCTCTCATCCACCATTGGAAATTGTAAATCTTTTTGCAAATATTCTGTCTGTACTATAGATAGTTATTGAACTCATCGTTTTGGTTTAATATTAATTCTGCCTACCCAGGAGCATGGGAGGTCTTTCCATCTTCTGAGGTTTTCTTCAGTTTCTTTCTTTAGTATTCTGTAGTTTTCATTGTGGTGGCCTTTCACCTCTTTTGTTAGATTGATTCCCAGTTTTTTTTTTTTTTTTTTGAGGCTGTTGTGAATGGAGTCGTTTCCCTAATTTCTCTTTCAGTGGATTCATCACTAAAGTATAGGAATACATTTGATTTGTGGGTGTTGATTTTATATCCTGCTACTTTGCTGAATTCATTTATTAGTTCTAAAAGTGTTCTGGTGGAATTTTTTTGATCTTCTAGGTATAGAATCATGTCATCAGCAAGTAGTGATAGTCTGAGTTCTTCTTTACCTATTTGTATCCCTGTAATTTATTCCTTTTGTCTAATTGCTCTGGCTAGAGTTTCAAGAACTATGTTAAATAGAAGTGGTGAAAGAGGACATCCTTGTCTTGTTCCAGTTTTTAGAGAGAATGCTTTCAATTTTTCTCCATTTAGAATGATGCTGGCCTCGGGTTTCACATAGATAGTTTTTATAATGTTGAGGCATGTTCCTACTATCCTAGTTTTTCTAGTGTTTTCAACACGAAGGTGTAATAACTAACATTCAAGGGTCATTTTTTTCTAAAAAAACAAAAACAAACCAACAAACAAATCCCACAGAACAAAAAAATACTAAAATCCTATTATCCAATCCATTAAACCCCAAGTCTCCTAAAATTAAAGAAGGGTTGAGAAGTGCAAGTCATTTTGAAAAGAAATTCAACAGTCTGGCCTAACCAGGAAAATGTTTGGAAAGAAACATCCAAGAAAGGACTGTCACGTTCTGACTTTGATGATAGTCTAGGCGACTTCAAAGACCAGTGCAGTTCCTTGTTCAGTGTTCGGGTGGGCTCAGGGAACCCCTCCCTGTTCACTTTTCAGAAATAAACTAGTTTCTACCAAAACCCTCCTGCAAGGCATTGGGCTTGCCTGGTTCCAGCCCCACGAGCTCTGTGCGGTGTGGACTGAACACAGGGGACCCGCAGGAGAGCATCCTGAAGGGTGGGAGGAGATGGAGCGAGGGTTTTTGCCTTGGTAACACGTGCTGGGAAGTGGACGGGATGTTTCCACCTTCGCTGCCTCATTCACTCACCACAGCGCAGCCAAGAAAGAGGCAGGTAACGTGGCTCTGGTTTTGCCAGTGAGGAATCTGAGACTTGGAAGGTAACCGCTTACCCATGGTTATCAGCCAGTGAAGAAAACCGAGGAACGGAGCACCGGCCTCAGGTCCCCAGGCTGAGCACAGGTACACCTGCCATTGCCCCTTGCTAACTCGAAGGTCACCAGCTGAGGGTGAGTGTCGGGAAAGATTTAGAGATTTTATTGACATCTTGAGTTTTCCAGGAGGTATCCAAATAAGCATCGGCCTGGACTTCAAAAAAGAAAATGTAAATTTGAGAGAGAATCAGACATTAAAAAGTATGAAAAGTCAAGATCAGAACCAGGGTACAATTGGGCACAACCACCATAGATAAGGGCAATCAAAACTCATCATCCCAAACCAGACACTTTTAAGAACAAAATGTAGTTGTGCTAATAACGACAGTGACACAATGTCTTTTGGAAACTAGAGCAAATAGGCATTCTCTCTATAGAAGGAAATCTGCCAATATCTGAAAATTAAAAATGCACATTTTTATTCACACATGTCTGGGAACGTATCCTGTAAATATGCTGTAGGGATCCTACGAGGATATGCACGTTATGTGCAAATGACAAATTTATTAAATATTAGCTATATGATGAATATACTAGCAAAAATAAAAGCAACTTATATGCCAACAAATAGGAAAAAATGGTCCAATAAAATATTTGCATTAAAAATGGAATACAGATGATATAGAATATCTCCAAGATGTAAATAGATTTTTTTGTTTGTTCGTTTTGTTTTTTAACAAAGCAAGGTACAAAACAGCATGTAGCATATGTTACATTTCTGAAAGAGAGAAGAATAGGTCATACGTGTATATGTATGAACCACCTCTGGGAAAATACACAAGAAATTGGGAATATTGATTACTTCCCAAGAAGAAAATTGGTTGGCTTTGGGTAGTTGTCAGAAAGAAATTTTTATTTTACCCCTTTGATTATCTTACGTTTTGAATCATGTTAAAATATTACCCCATGGAGACTATGTCTTAGTGGTAGGACAACATTAGTTCTAGAGTGAAGGCTCTTCTAGATTGTTCTTTACAAACTTCAAACAAATCCACAAAAGATCAAGTGGATCAGCAAGTAATCTAACTGCCTTTCAAAACAAAAATCAACACTCTTTAAAGGAAGAAAACAAAATTCAAACACTCGACGATGCTATGTTTACAATAATTAGGATCCAATTTTAAAACTTTGTAGGCATACTCAGAAGCAGGAATATAAGATCCATAACCATGAGAAAAATCAGTCATTAAAAAAATACCAGCAATTATAGAGGTTAGCAATTATGGGGTTAGCAGAAAGAATCTTAAAATAGCTGCTATAAATAATATATTCAAGAATTTAGTGAATAACATGATTATAGCAGGAAAGAAAAGAGAAAATACAAAAAAGAGTCAATTAGAAATTTTAGAACTTAAAAATACATTATCTCCAATGATCAAATAACTGGGCTCAGTAAGATATTATGTACAATACAAGAACATATCAGTGTACTTGAAGACATAGTAATAGAAATCGTTGAGAGAAAAGGTTGAAAAAATGAACAGGACTAAGTGGTCTGTGGAACAGTATAAAATAAAACATGTAATTTGAGTCCCTGAAAACTACAAAATGTTGCTGAGGAAGTTTTTAAAATATCTAAATAATTTGAGGAGTAGGCAAAGTTTGTTTAAGATGTTAAGATGTTCACCCTTCCCAAATGAACAGGTTCAACACAGTCAAAAATCTCAGAACGCTTTTTGGTAGAAGTTGGCATGCTGATTCTAAAATTTATATGGAAATACAAAGTTTTAAAATAGTGAATTTTTTTAAAAAAGAGTGAAATTAAAAGGCTGATTTTAAGACTTGCTATAAAGCTTAGTAATTAATAGTATGGCATTGTGTATGTGACTCAGTGGTTGAGTGCTCCTGAGTTCAATCCTGGGTACCCCTCCCCGCAAAAAGAGTGTAAACATAGATTGACGAAACAGAATTAATGAAATAGGTCCACCAAATATAGGATCAGTTGACTTTGACACACATGTCAAGGTAACTCAGTGGAAAAAGAACAGTCTTTCCAGTGAATGGTGCCGGAACAATTGAAATTCAGACAAGAAAAAAAAAATTGAACCTCTACCCTTATTTCAGGCCCAACATACAAAACTTGAAATAAATCATAACTTAAACATAAAATCTAAAACTTTAAAATTCTATTTAAAAAAAGAAAATCTTTGAAAAAAAGATGTATTAAGATATATAAAGTACTATCCATGAAAATTTTAAGGATTGATAAATTGAACTTAAAATGTCATGCTTTATTTTTTTTAATATTTATTTTCTAGTTTTTGGCGGACACAACATCTTTGTTTGTATGTGGTGCTGAGGATCGAACCCGGGCCGCACGCATGCCAGGCGAGCGCGCTACCGGTTGAGCCACATCCCCAGCCCAAATGTCATGCTTTAAATGACATTTCAGTTGGATGTCCATAGGCCAAGAAAGAAAGACCCTAGACGTAAACTTTTTACAAATATTAGCTCAAAATAGATCATAGACCTAAAAGTAAAATAGAAAACTATAAAATTTTTAAGAGAAAATCTTTAGTACCTATAGTTAGGTGAAGAATTCTTAAGTGGATGGAAAGTTTGGCATGTGTACAACCACTGAATGAGAAATTATATTCCATCTATGTATGCTGTATCACAGTGCATTCTACCATCATGTATAACTAATTAGAACAAATTTTTAAAAATATGTAAAGAATAACCATTTTGGTTGAATCTGTTATAGTGAAATTTTAGGTAATTGGTATGCTCAAATTTAGTAGGAAAGACCAAATGCAAAGTGTTAGTACCCATTTCTGCTCTATCAGAAGGTAGAATCTAAATTTAATCATATCATCTGAAACATTTAATCTTATCCATGTTTATTTCAGTCATTAGGTTGAGTATGCAGTGGTATTACATTGTGGTTTTAATTACATTCCCTGATGACTAATGAGACTGAGAATTTTTCTATGTTAATAGCCATTGAAATGAATTTTCATTGGAAGTGCTTGTTCAAATCCCTTAGATTATATCTTGTACTATATCTTTATTGATTTGAATTTTTTCCAAATATAAGATTTTTTTAAATTGTGTTATAAATGTCTCTCCCCATTCTGGGAAGAAAAAAAAAGAATTCTTAGACTTGATACCAAAAATACAACCCAAGAAAGAAAAATTAAAATTTTTGTGCTGCAAAGACTCTACTAAAAAAATGAAAAGATAAGTACAGACAGGAGAAAATGTTTGCAAACCACATGTGCAACAGAGGAGTACTAGCTAGAATACATAAAGAACTCTCAGAACTCAAAAGTTAAAAAATAACACAATTAGGAAATGAGCAAGAAACATGAAGAGACACCTCACGGAAGATGGAATGTAGATGGTGAATAACTACATAAAAGAAACTCAACCTCATTAGTAAATATGGAAATGCCAATTAGAACCACAATGAGAATTGCTACATGCTCATCATAATAGCTAAAATAAAAAGTAATGACAACTGTTGGCAAGTTTATGGAGAAACTGATTTTCTCATATATTACTAGTGGGAGTGCAAAATGGTTCAGACACTTTGGAAAATGGTTTGGCAGTCTCTTATAATACTAAACATATGATTACCATATAATCCGACAATTGCATTCCTGGGCATTTATCCCAGAGAAATGAAAACTTGTGTGAGTTTTTTTTTTTTTAAACCCTGAACATGAATTTTCATGGCAGCATTATTCAAAATCACCCCAAATTGGAAACAAACCACATGTCTTTTAATGAGGGAATGTTTAAACAAACTGGTATAGAGTACTACTCAGCATTAAAAATTAGCAAACTCTTGATGTATGCAACCGCTTGAATGAATCTCAGGAGAATTATGCTGAATGGAAAAAACATCCCCAAAGATTACATACTGGGATTTCATTTATATAACGTTCCTGAAACGACAGACCTATAGAGATGGAGAAGAGATTAGTCATTGCCAAGGTGTGAGGACAAGGTGTGGGAAGAGGGAGGCTGATGGGTGGAGGGGGTCTTAAGAGAATAACACAGGGATTCTTCTGTTCTGCATCGTGCCTGTGGTGGCAAGTACCCAACCTATACACCAGAGAAAACCACCTGGAACTAGATGGAGGTGCATGAAAAGAGAAATCTGAGTAGAGTGGTGGATTATATCTGTGCCAGTTTTCTGGTCCTGACATTGTCTGTGGTTTTCCAAGGCGTTAGCCCTGATGGAAACTGGGTAAAGGGTTCACAGTCTCTCTCTCTCTGTTATTTCTTACAATGGCGTGTGATCAACAACTATAAATAAAGTCTATAATAAAAGATATTTCATCAAGAAAATGAAAAGGCAAGCCACAGACTAGGAGAAATTATTTTTAATGATGTCATCTGACAATGTATCCAGAATATATAAAAACTTTTAAAACTCAGTCATAGAGAGATAATCACCCAGCTAAAAAACATGTAACTGACTTGAACAAACACTTCGCAAAAGAAGATGAACAAAGAGGTAATAAGGGCTTTTTGAAAGATGTTAAATGTTATTAATCATCAGGAAAATACAAATCAAAATTACTATGAGATAAACCATACATCCATTAGAAGAATTAAATAAGAAATTCTGACAATATTAAGTGTTGGTAAGGAGGGACTAGAATCTCATTTACTGTTGGTGTGTGTAAAAGTTTATAACTACTTTAGAAAACAATTTGTTATTTTTCATAAAATTAAAGATGCATTTACTAGATGATTCAGCAATTCTATTCCTAGATATTTTACCCAAGATAAATTAAAATATAAGTCCTCAAAAAGTATGTGAAGGGCCAAGGATATAGCTCAGTTGGTAGAGTCTCACATGCACAAGGCTCTGGGTTCAATGCCCAGAACCACAAAAAAAAAAAAAAAAAAGAAAAAGTCTTTGAATATTATGGAAGCTTTATTTATAACAGCCAATATTTGAGAAAACAAATATTGACAGGTGCATAGGTAAATAAATTGTAGTATATTCATAAAATGGAATACTACTCTTCATTAAAAAAGAATGAGCTACTGATAGAAGAATCTGGATGAATCTCAAAATCATGTTTGATGAAAAAATAGACCCACCTAAAAAATTTATTATATACTATGTAATTAGGTTTATTATATAAAAAATTATTATATACCATTTATATGAAACTCTGGAAGAAGCAAACTAATTATAGAGTCAGAAGACAGATCAGCAGTCACCTTCACTTGGGGGACCTTGACTGCAGGGTCGTGAGCGTGTGCTTGGAGATGATGGGAACATTCTATGCACCTGGATTGGTTGGTGTGGATTCACCAACATGTATCACACTGCACTTCAAATGGGTGTGTTTTATTGTATAAGTCATAATTAATCAAAATAAATTTTATAAGTAAAAAAAGAAGTCTGAAAAAGTACAGAGAGCCTGCGCCATATAAAGTCTGTGAACAGAGAACGGGCTGGGGGTGCCCTCCTAGGCTGCCCATTGGAAGCTCAAAGAAAAAGGCAACGAGAGAAAAATCACAGACGTCAGAGACAGAAGGTTCCAGAAACCCAGCACCATCATTATCCTGAAGAAGAGGACAAACGGAAACGCAGCAACAATTTAAACCAGGATAGGAGGAAAGGGAGTTGATGGACAGGTAGACGTACGCAGGATATCGTAAATGACAGAATACAGGTGACCTCTCAGTGTTGGAGGAAAAGAACTCATGGAGCACACAGTCAAAGGCAGAAAACTGAACACCGTAAGGTTCAAAAGACAGAAAATGGCGTCTCCGACATGAGACCCAGCGAATCATGGATAACAATAGACACAAGTGGGTCAATCTTCCTCCTAAGAGAAAAATAGTTTGGACTTCTAAAACAATGACAATTTAAAAGCCCCAAAATTTTAATTTTTCTTACATTTTTAACTGAAATGACCAAAATAATAGAGGCCAAAGGAAAACTTCACCATTCCTAGATGTTAGGGAAAGAAACTGTTCAAACTCCTTAAACTTCGAAGAATTCACGAATTTGTCCAGAGTCCGCATGACGATAGAGTGGGTCTGTTCTAGTAAAACGACAGAGGTCTTCTGGATTAGGAACTGCCTGCTGAGTGACATTTGTCAGCACTGCCCTCCCGGTCCTTGGCGTGCTGGTTAACAACAACAACAAAGGGCAAAAGGCTGGAAGGTTCGGTAATGTACTAATATTGAACTAATGGATGCCTTTCTACCTTAAAAAAACTTCTTCTTCATTTTCAAAGTGCTGAGTTATGAATATATATGCTGGAATCCTAGCCCACCAGGTAGGTGATGCTGGTAGAAGGCGGGGCCTCGGGAGGTGATGAGGTCGGGGTGTGGAGCCTCAGGGGTGGGATTAGTGTCCTTGTGGAAGAGGCCAAGGGAGACCCTCACCTCCCACCCTGTCAAGACACAGCAGGCACGAACCAGGAATGGACTCTGACCAGACGTTCAGTCTGTGGGCACCTTGGTCTTGGTCTTCCTGGCCTCTATGACTGTGAGAAAGAAATGTCTGCTCTTTAAAAGCCATCAGAGCGTGGCATTTCAAAAACTAAGAGACACCTCAACTCAGAAATTGTACTGTAAGGGTCCGGCGAAGCGTCGGAGAAAGAGACCACCAAGAGACCACTCATGCAATTGGCAGAAGGGGATTTATTGAACCAGCATGCTGGGGCTCCATGCCCACTCAAGAAAGGAGAGCAGCCCAGAGCAGAGGTCAAGCAGTGCTTAAGTACACTTTTTGGGGAGGGCAGGGGCTTTGCATACATCAGAACAAATCGTCATGAGGCGTGGGAAAATTGAACAACAACTCTGAGACATGATTAGTACATTCATTGGCGGGAACAGATTGGACAGGGGTGATTGGTCACTTCTAAGCGGGGTACACATTTAAACTGATTGGTTTGGGGGCCTGGATGCCTACGTGCTGGGCTACTCAGAGCCCTTAGTTATTAAACAGCCAGAGGATCAGGAGGAATATTTACTGGGCAGTTTGGGTATTGTCCTAACAGAGGAATTTAACAATACCTGGTCCTTCACTTTTTAACTCAGGCCCTGCAGCTTGGAAACTTTACAATGCCCGGTCTTTTACACTTTAACTCAGGCTTTGCAGTTTAGAAACAGCTTAGAAATTTTACCCTTACAGTACAGACCACCTCTAAAAGGATCCCCAGAAAAAACAGAGATGAATGACAAAGTAATAATGTGAAAAAGTAATAACATGAAGATTCTCATTGCTTAGGAACTGGAATTAGAAAGGACTATTCAATAATGCTTGGGAATCTTAAAATTACTATATCAATTCCCTGTTTCAGCAAAAAAAAAAAAATGATCACATTCAATGAAATAGAAAGATGATTTGAAAGGATCCTGATGTCACACACAGAACTGAAAGAAGAGATGAACAGGGAACTCTCAAGAAAGTTGAGCCAACTGTACATGCTGCTACCCTGCATAGGTGCGGACTTGGTAGACAGCAAAAGTTACCACACTCCACAGATAAGCGAATCACAGGTGGAGACCACAGGGTGGGAGTCAGGTCTGTAATTAGAGAAATTCAATGCCACTAAGTTCATTTCTAATAAACAGATGAATAAACTTCGGTCAGAAAGGGAAACATCACCACCATGCCATCCCCAAAAGAGTTGTAAGAAAGAAGCAATGAGTGACATTTTAATAGTGTTTAGTCCTAAACCCAAGAGCAGATTCTTTTGGAAAAGAAACAAATTAATAAAAGTCTAACAAAAAAAATACTCAATTAGTTGGCCAGAAAAATAAACATAAACTGTGTGTAATTCTGTGCTAATAAGTTTGAAGTTCTCAATGCAGCAGTCCTTTATGTTGTCAAGTTTTATAAAATTGACACAAGATGAGATAAAAAGCCTTCATTAATCAATAATAATGAGTAAAACAGAAAAGCCTGTTAAAGAATCATCTCCAAAAAGGCTCCAAGCCCAGAAGTTTTTATGATCAAGCGTTCAAACTTTTTCAAGAAAAATAATTCTCTCCTGTTATGTAAGCAAGAAAAATGATAAAATTATTCCAATTTTTCTTACGATGTTTTGTGTCTCTCAAGAGCACAAGCTGAGGGCTGCTAAAAACTAATCTTATGTTTGGCTTGACTAGCAAATCAAACCCGGCAGCAGCTCACTTGAACAAACAGAGCAAAATCAGGCACAGAAAAATGGAAAATCTATTGATACGATTCAACATCTGTATAAATGAAAGGAGAGTGAGTCACATGATTAGCAGACAAGTTTGCCAAAATGCATGTGGCAAGTTTCAATCTCATTACCGATTTTTAATAACAACTTTACACAGAAACTTCTTAGCCACAAAGAGTGGAAGACCTCCTTAACCAGATGAAGAGCATTTAGGTCAAACTAGCCACTGTCACCTCTGACGGGGAGACCCAGATATTAAAGTCAGACCTCGCCATGGGAACTTGCCATCGTCCCAACTTTTAAATATTTTCCTGGCACTCCTAGTCAACAATACATCAGCAGAAAGTAATATGAAGTGTAAATATTGGAAAGAGGAGAAGAATTGTTTGCCTCAGAGGCGACACGAATAATATCCTCGATGGGCCTGGATGTGGGAAAGCGGACACTCCTTCTTTTCAGCTTTTTGCCCTGGCTCTTTGCTCCCTGAGGTGATGAACACATTGCCTTCTAGCTGCCCGCGGAAAGGAAAAAAAGGAAAAGGGGAGGCGCTAAGAAGGGAAAGAAACTTGGGAACAACTCAGAATCACCAGGGGTCTTTACAGAATGAGTGTGCGCACACCCGCCTACACTCACCTAAGTGGCAGACAGACACTGAGAATGCACGTCTAAATGTTAACTGGGCTTCTTTCTGAATGACAAAATCACAATCGCGATTTTTCATGCTTTTCTGTCATTTCTAGATTTGGTGCAGTGGAAAAGAGATGCTATTTGTCAAAAGCTGAAGACAGACAAGGGCAGGAAAGCCGTCTCAATTACACTGGAGATGAGCGGAGGAGATCTGGGGGGAAGCGGTGGGTCCCTGCGCTGATTTTAAACATTGTCACCACCGAGTTGAAACTTCTGGCTTTGGAACGAGGAGGCCTGTGCTCCTCTCTGACTGCCTGCTCATCACGTGCTGACTCTCGGAGCCTGTGCTTCCTCCTCTGCCCACTCCTCGGGTCCCTGCATGCAACAGACCTTAGGCTCCTCGACCAACCACACAGCCCGGTGCCCAGGACCTTGGTGATCATGTCATTTTGTATTCATTCGTCTTCTCCCTCTGCATCCTGGAAAATCTCCTAAGGTTAAACCATTACTTAATTTCATATGATGTGTCCAATCACAGAAGCTTTATTGGTGGGAAAATGGCTATTTTCAGACCATTTATCTAAAAAAGTGGACTTCAGCAAATTCTGGCTGCCAGACCCAAACAGGTAGGCCCCTGGCCTGGGTCAAGGACCCTCCACGGTGGCTGCCGCTAGCTTCACCTGAACCTGCCGTGCCCAGGCAGGCATGGTCGTTTTCAAAGCATCGGTGGGCAGAACGGTGCCTGCAGCTTCGCACAGGCCCAGGGGTGAGCCTCGCACAGAGCCACGGAGCACAAAGGCAGGGGTCAGGAGGGCTGGGTCCAACGTCCCAAACGCCATTCTTCTTTGTGTTGCTTCTGATCTTGTCTGGAACTGAGGGAGAGGGCTGGGGAGGGATTAAGAATTGGGTTGGAGTCCCATGGCTTGCTGGCCGGTCAGGAGTTCACCCCAATTTGGCCCTAGACTTGTGAAGACATAAGCTCTGATTAACATTTTAGACTTCAGGACCCCAATTGTGGCTTAATCCACAGATTTTCCTCCTTCTTCCAAACATTGCTGGGCCTCTGGCAAGACTGAATACTAGACTCTGAAAAAGCAATTTTGCTCAGATAACTGCTCTGGTGGCCGGGGATTTCTTGTGGTTCTAAATTTTGTGGAAGAGGAGGCTGATACGATAATAATCTTATGGGTTCGATTGACTCTTTGAACTCTTAAAAATAAAAGGGTGGGGGGCTGGTGAGAGGCGGTGAAGGAGACACACCCATTCCCATGGAAGGCAGCCCAGGCTGCAGCTGCTCAGGTCACCGGGCCAAGTCCTCCTGGTGGAGACTAAGCAGGACTAGAAATTGGGGGTGGGGGAATTTTTGGACATGAATTTCTTTACATCTCAAGTCACAGGGAAAATAAAAACTTGAATTGGACTTTAATTTCTTTGGACTTTTACTTCTCCGTGTGAAGAAAACGTTGGACTTGTGATTCTTTTGGACTTCAACTTCTCTGGACTTTCCTTAGAAGGGGATTTAATTTTTGGACTTCAGTATCTCCCTTGGAATTTCCAGAGGGGAGGGAAGTTTTTGTTCACATTCTGGTCTCCTCCTCCATGTTGCTGGGATTATACTCAGTATTTTATACTGTTATTTAACCACACTGCAGAACTCCTGAAAAGAATCGTATTAGACCCCGTGGCTGGGCCTTTTGAGGAGAAAGAAGAACAGAAAAAGGAGTGAATTTGTACGTCAGTTAGTTAATAGACTCTTTGGATCCATTCAGAGTCTGAATTCTAAGCTGTCCACCTTGGGTCGCAGAAGGAAAGGGTTCGCCTCTGGAGAGAGGAGCTGTGGCTGTTGTTTGGGGACTGGCCTGCTACCTAGGAAGAAGCATTGGAATGCTTCAAGAATGGCTTCAACTTCAACTTGGATGGGCTGCCCCAGGGGCTGCGGGAGTGTGTCTCCTGTTTCTGTGGGGAGTGGGTCTGGGGGGGAATATTGACAGGCTCATTGCACCCCTCAGCCATGCCTCCAGCAGGCTTCATCAGCAATAAAGCTGACCCATTTAGTTCACTGGCTCCTGTTGTCTGCTCCACTAGGTGCCAAACTTGGGCAAGAACAGGGGGTGATTTGTAGAGTGTTCTTTAAGCTGCATCTTTACAGGTTGAATAAGAAGTCCTCCACCGTAGAGTGGCATGTTTAGGAGTTAGCTAGATGGTGGACACGAACATATTTTGTAAATTGCTCATCTTTACCTGATTTGGTCAATTACGGTTGTTAGCGGGAGTTGTTCTGAGATCATCCTCCTCCAACGAGGCTCACTGTGGTGGGTCGTGGCAGGAATAGCTACTGCTTACTAACTCCCGTGCTGGGCGCACAGGAGAATCTCTCACTGTGAGCATTGCTTGCTTTATCCACCTCACAGCTGTGTTTGGAATGTTGGGAAGAACACGAAGTTCAAAGGAGAATGTGATGGTGCATGCCCGATAGAAGGTTCTGGATGTCGTTACATAGCCATTTTTAGAAATCCAGAAAAACGTTCACACTGGTGATTGGTGTTGCCTGGTGCAGGAAGAGTTGCAGACAGCGGCTGCTACGCTGCCTTCCTCCTCAAGGTTGGAAGGGGGCACAGGGTCACCCACTTCCTCTCTTCTCAGTTGATATCTGTGTGTGTGTCAACTTCCCATTAGCTATTCTGTCGACACCCGTGCAGCCCCAGCTGCCCAGTGAACCCTGTCCCCCACGCAGAGATAATGAGGCAGTGCTACTTATATAACCTGGTCTGATTAGAGTCTCGGATCTTTGCACCTCCACAGCTGTGTGTTGTCACCAATGGACATTTTTAACTCGTCTGCCAATTCCCAGGTCGCCCAAATAAGTGGCTGAAGGAGTGGCTGCTGTTCCATCGTTTATTAGGGTGGAATTTAGGTCCTGATCAACCCTAATGCTGAAAATTAGCTCCGAGGACACTGCGGCTGCGGTTCCCGGTCTCTGGCTGATAGGAACAAGCAGAAGGTATTCAGGTGGGTTTTTCCTTTCTTTCTTTCTTTTTTTTTAATCCTGCAGCCAGTTCAGCACACAAATTACTTCGGAGCTATTTTTAAAAATGTAATAGGACCAATACTTAGGAGAGCCAGGTGCAGTGTGAGGAGGATCAGAAAGCATCTATTACGGCTCTGCATCCGCTCTCCCTTAAAGCCTCAGACGATATTGAAAAAGCTTCCCTCGATCTTCCCAGTGGCTTAGCCACGTCGATGGAATCCTCCTCCGGGTGCCCTGAGACCTGCGGTGGGTGGAGGAGTCATCTTGGCACGGAGTCACTTTGGAATTAGCCTTCTGATATTGGCAAAGGCTTCTCAGACTGAGTGACACCCAGAGGTGTCCCCAAGACTACAGGTGTGCGGTCTGCTCGCAAAACCTGGGCCCCCGAGCGCCCATCTGAGTTCTCCAGAGGAAGGGAGTGTTCCTTGGTGGTGTGTTCAAGTGTCCCACACCCATTCCAGACCCCAAAAAAACAAGCAAAAGAAGAAAGAAAGAAAGACTTCTCAAATGCATTCTAGAACTTTCCTCCTTGCCCTGACATCATGGAGTCCACTCTGTCTTGGGCCCCTCTCCTCTTCCCTTGGGTTCCTTCACGCACACTCCTTGGAAGTTGCGATTCATGAAGCCTCCTTGACCTTTTCTCTTTTTTTATTTTTTCAACTAAATGATGGACAGATCCAGAAGAGTGTCCTGTGTTCCCGGCTGAGAAGCTGGGGGAAGAGGAGGAGGCCACTGCCCTCACCACCTAGTGAACCCTCCCTCCCTTTCTTTCTTTCTTTCTTTCTTTCTTTCTTTCTTTCTTTCTTTCTTTCATCTATCTTTCTCCCTCCCTCCCTCCCTCCCTCCCTTCCTTCCTTCCTTCCTTCTGCATTACAATTCTTATACACCACTGCACCGTGATTCATCATCTCTCTGATGATATATAAGGTATGTTGACACCACATTCACATCTTCATACATGTATTTTGCCTTTTTTCTTAAAAAGTATTCTATTAAGATAGAGTAGAGGGTCTCCTTTCACCCCCCCTTCACTTCTGTCCCCTGGTCGGGAAAAGTCTTCTCTCCTTTCTCTCCCCAGCCCTTGCTCATTTTGGCCATGTCTTTCCCAAACGTTTCCAGGTTCTCTCGGTCCTTCCTTCACCTCCAAGGCCCAGCTTGAAGCTAACACAGGGAAAACCATCTTATTTTAAAAGATTTAAAATTTAAAAAAAAAATAACATCTTGCTTATGTTATTTTAAAGTGCAAGTGGGAAATCAGGGGAATTAGAGGCAGGGTCAGGTTCTGGCCGTGTCACCGGCTGGCTTGGAGATCTTGGCCATGTCCCCAACCTGTGTCAGCCTCAGCTGAGTCACTTGTAAAGTATGGAAGGGGACAGCCCATCCCAGGCTCGGTCGGAGTGTTGAGGACTCAGTATAGAAAGCCCCTCACGCTGACTTCTTTTTTTATAGTGAAAAATGTTAAGTACCCAAAGTCTATTGTCTTTTCTGTGTGTGAATGAAGACAGAAGCAGCCCACGGTTTTCAGGGCCCACGGCACCTCGTCCTTCACCTTTCCCAGGGGGCCTGGCCTGCCCTTCCCGGGGATCCCGTCTTCCTTGGCGTCTCTTCTCTGCAAACTCAACAGCCCCCACCCACCTCCAGGTTTTTCAGTCACCCCCAGGTGGGCCAGGGAAACACAGGTACAGAGGACAGACGGCCAGAGTGACAGGAGAGAGACCCAGGGAAACCAGGTGGGGCAGGATGAGGGGTCTGAACATTCAACCCCCCCCATATATATCATCCCCAGGTGGAGCGCAGGCAGGCAGCCCTGGTCTGTGCAGCGTTGGTCAGCTGCTGCCCTCTGTGGTGCAGGAATGCGTGTGACCAGGCCCTGTCCAGGCAGCTCCAGGTTGTCCCCAGGAGCATGCCCCGCCCCCCTCGCTGGTTTACTCTGGGCCATGGACTCTTGTCTGAAAGAGTTCACAAAAGCACCTGGAGTGGTTTTAAGCCCCCAAGCATCACGTGGGCAAGAGAAGAGGCGCTAACAGCTGCAGCCACACCCCATGGTGGCTTCTGATGGGAAGTCCTGCTTTGTCTTCACCTCGACTCTCTTGGCGAGTGCAGGCAAGAGGGTGGTCCTTGCTCAGGTGGTCCAGATTCACTTTTCCAGGTCACGGGGTCCCTCTCCTGTGGGTCTGGGTCACCTCCTTGTCCACCCTGGGTCACACCTAAGTGCTTTTCCCAAGCCTTGGCTAACCTACTTGCTAATGCCTCTGTCTGAGCCCAAGTTTCGGGCCCAGTCGTTGGAGCAGCTTGGTCAACCCCCTGGGCTGCACAATGCCTGCTCACCCCAACAAGAGGGGAAGGTTCTTCTGTCCCCTTGACCCGAGTGTTCCATCCCGGGTGGTGCTGGAAGCTCGGCTCTCTGCCCAGCTGGCCTTGGGCCACGTGAGGGGACAGATGCCCTGTTTTCCATTCTGTAGGACAAAACGGGTTTCATATAAAACCTGGCTGCCCAGTGCCCGGGAGCAGGACATCCCGGCGCCGTCTCTACCAACGTGCGTTCTGACTGGGGCCCACTCGACTCTCGCTGTTGTCCTCTGTATCCCCATCACGTGTGGACTCGCTGAGTGTCCAGGGGCAGAACCTGGCTGGCATCTTCCCCTGAGCTAGAAGAGGAAGGGGATGTCCAGAGTCCCCGAGGGTGGGCCTGGGCCCCACCCCTGTCCTTCGTGCAGCCTCAAGACACCGAGTAGGGGAAGGAGGGGGGGACCCAAAACAGGCCCCATGCTCCCCCCGCCCCCACTCTGCGCCTTGGACATTCTTCTGCTTGGATTTACGTCTTCATATGTCCTTTCGCCTTTTTCCTTAAAAATTCCTTTATCAAGGTGCAGTAGAGACACACAGTAAGAGGAACACATTTAAAGCGAACCCTTCGATGAGCTCTGACCGATGTTGACCCCTGACACCGTCGCCAAGACGCCACGCGTCACCCTGCACGTTTCCACGCCCCTTTGGGATTTCCCCTTCATCTCCGGCAACCACAGGTCTGCTCTCTGTCGTCACAGGTAAGTGTTCAGGCTCTAGAGTCTTATCGAAATGGAACTACACAGCTTGTAGTTTCATCCTGAAAAACAATTTTTTCAGGTGTAATTTATCTACAGTGAAATTCATTTGTTTTAAATGCATGTATGTTTCAGAGTCCTCTAGAGAAACAGAACCAAGTGTGTGTGTGTGTGTGTGTGTGTGTGTGTGTGTGTGTGTGTGTATGGAAAGAGAGAGGGACAAAGATTGGTTTACTTTAAGCATTTGGCTCATAGAGTTGTAGGGGCTGCCTAGTCTGCAGTTGGTAGGGCAGACCAGCAGGCTGGAAACTCAGGCAGGAGTTGTTGTTGCTCTTTGGGCTTTTTTTCACCTGATTGGGTGAGGCCCACCCACGGCAGGAGGGTCGTCCCATTCATTCACGGAACAGGGGTTGTAGTTGCTCACTCTGTCTATGGAGTGAGCTCTGCTCTGAGCACGATCAGCTCCTGGGTCTGATTCAAGATCACTGAGCTCCACGGACACGTCCTGAGTCCTGTTCTGTGTTCCACGTGCCCCTCGAGGTCACCTCGTGTCATTCTCACCCCTACTCTGGGAGGAGAGGAGGCCTCGGAGAGGCCAAGAGCTGATGCCACCTGTCCAGAGGTGACCCGAGGTTTAAAATGGTTCTGATCTGGGTGTGTGTTCACTGGGTCCCCCAGGGTGCTGGAAGCTTGGTCAGTGTGGTGGTTTGGGAAAGTGGTGGGAACTTTTTAAGGCGGGGCCTAGTGGGAGGTAATTAGGTCTTTGGGGAGTCACTCTTGAGAGAGAGATTAATGGAGTTCTCGCAAGATCCTGATTAGTTTCTGCAAGAGTTAGTTATTAAAAGAGCAAGACACTCCCTGAATCCCTGTCACCTCCTCCACATGTGCTCCCACCATTGTGATGCCATCTGGATTGACAGCTAGACAGACGGGGCTGCTCAATCTTGGGCTTTCAGCCTCCAGAACGGTGAGCTACATAAACCTCTTTTCTCTATAAAGTATCCAGCCTCAGACATTTTGAAATAGCAACAGAAAATGGACAAATACATAACTAAGTCCTTCCACTGCAGCCCAACTGCCCGTTTTAGACATGACCTGCCCTATGTTCTTTAAAGTGCCTGATAGAGCATCGCGTGCACATGACAGAGCCCTGCAAGGACGAAGGGACCTTGAGAAGGTCCTGCATGCAGGGGCCTTGGCTGGGATATGGAAATCATAGGCAGGTTCTTTTGGCATTTCCCCTCATGCTTCAGAAAGGACACTCAAAAAAAAAAAAAAAAAAAAACCGCACTAGGATTTCTGCAGTTTTCTTTGTTGCTATTGTTGGAGTCTCTGGCTTTTAGAAAACTAGGTTAGAACATGTTGCAGAAAGCTTTCTTCCCTGGCTTATTCCCTGTTGCCTTTCTCTTGCCAATGCCGTCCTTAATAGGCAGAGAGCAGCCTGGTGTTTCTGGAGGGCCGCCTGGGCTCCCCCGCCCACCTCCTCCAGCTGCTGCCTCTGCTGCGGGCTCCTGCTCCTGCTCCTGACCGTCCTGATGGATGTCAAGGTGAGGCCTGGCCACGTTCTCCTGTCATGTCCTGGGTGTGGGTGCCATCAATCATGTATCCTGAGTTCTCACAAAGGAGCAGCCCTGTCTACACTGCCCGCATCAAAACATGTCCTACAGCATAGGATCTTGGTGATCCTTCCTCTTTCTCTTTGACGCCTCCTTCCTGTGCCTAAGTCCTCCGTGCATTGATTTAACAGGACTTTTCTGCAGCACGGTGTTCAGTCCTGGGCCGGCCTGGATGGCGCTGCTAGGAAATCCTTCCACTCTTTGTTCATCAAACACACACCCTATTCTCTCTCCATTTTATCTCGTCTTGCGCTCCAGGAAATTCTGACTTTCAAAAATTAACAAGAGAGGAAGAAGAAGGAGGAGAAGAGGAGGAGGAGAAGAAAAGACAGACAAATAGGAAAGATGTCAACGAATAGGAGAGCTACCTCTGGAATTTGGCCATAGGCTCATAAACTTGGGGCCCAAGACTAACACGATACAATTTAACACAGAACAAAAAATTGAGCCGGCTGCATGAGCTTTTCCTCGGGTTGCTGGTCTACCATCAGTGGGCCAACCCTGCTAAGCTTCAAGAAAGGCCCGGTCTTGTAAGAGGCTTATTATACACAAAAGTATCTCTCTGATTTTCCTGCAAAGCCAGGACAAAGTTTCCCAGAAGAGCCGGTAGATTTCTGCACTCGCCTCTCTGACATTCACTGAATTCAGGGATGTGATGGATTCTTGTTCCTCCCCGAAATGTGCAGCGGTAAGGACAATGGAGCTAAGAGTCAGTTGCTTTGAGTTTCAAAATTAAGAAAGTGAAGGCACCAGCCTGGATAACTTCTGTGACATGTGCCGGGGGAATCTGTATGTCCTGGATTTTCCCGAATAATTCCAATTTCCAATTTCAACAATTCCAATTGTCAGGTCACAGTTGTGGTTGTTGGCTTCCAAAATAAGGCCACCTTGATTATAGGTGAGCCTGTGCAGCGGAGGGTCACTGAAGTCACCAATTTTTCTTGGATGGTGTCAAACACAACTGAGCCCCACCAAACTGTGCTCCGTGAGTCAGTCATATTATTGAGATGATACAGTGCAGTTACCAGGTGGTTCTGCGAATAATTAGGAACACATTTCTATATTTCAGAGGACCAAGGCAAGGAAAACATCACCAGGAAAATTTTACATGTGGGGACGATTATTCAACAGGCCTTTGGCTGGGATTTGTGGATAGGAACATAATTCAGAGGCAAAAATGAAATACTGGAGTAATACATGGAGATTTCTTTTATTGAAGCAGAATTACAGAACACAGGAATTAGCATTCAGCCAAGTCTTGATGATTCAAGGAATAATGACCCCTCTGTAGATTACCAAGCCTTCTCCTGTCCCCTCTCCTTACCATAATCTAGTATTTCTCAAGTTTGGGTAATATATTTGGAAATTAAAAATTTACAATTCCTAAAAAAAATAAGAAATAAAATTCTTAAAAGGTCATGGTATTCCTTAAATTATTTATATTAGAATCGCGCTAAACTTTGCACAATGCTAAAATTTAAGATTAAGTTCTCAGGCTTTTATGGATCTTTGTTTAATAAAAGTTTTTCACAGAGTAAAAAAAGAATAAAGACCACAAAAAAAACAATAAATTCATCATTAACGATGTTGATTTACAGCAATGGGTGATGTTTTACTGGAAGTGCAAGGGACTTTTCAGTGTGCCCAGGAGAAGAGAGGAACCCAGCCCTGGAGATGGGTCCGGGAGAGCCCCAACTCCCAACTCCTCCTCCACAGAACATGGTACCCCTCACCCGGGGGTGGTTTATGAACCCTGGCTCGAGACAGGAGCTCTGCTTCGATCTTCGCGAAATTGACCTTCCATTTCTGTGTCCCAAGACTTACCCAAGGGCAAGGAGATGTTCTGAAACAAAAATGGATCAGGTATGTTCTCGTGGGTGAAATTGTTGCTAGAGGGAACTCAGGGTCATTTGTGGATCAGATGACCCCGGGGCTCCTTCCACTGGTTTCTATGGCCCTGGGTATTAGAGAACTAGCTGTGCTACTGTCTTTCCAGAAATGCTGCCTCCTGCACAGCAGGGCAGGTAGACATGTGCCTCCCCAAAGACCCCCACCCAGACTTTTGAGTGACAGGGCCCCTCTCCTAGGACGGCCTTCCACGGTAAGGAGCCCTTTGAAGCCGCCGCCAACTCCTCCTGCAGCGTGGGGCAGACGGCGCCATTGCACACGCAGTACTCTTGTCTTCTAAGTGTTTCCCAACATGGACTAATTCATGATCTTCTTCCCTGGGCTGCCAGGGAGGGGTGGTGAGGAACGAGGGACACATGGCTTTCCAGAACAGCACGTGTTAATTTTCTTCCCAGGAGAAGGGAGGAGAGACAAGACTGTACCGAGCTGAACACTTGCTGTGTCTGCCACTTTGACATTCGTCATTTTATCTAAACCTCACCACAATCTTGGCAGGAAAGGAACCTTGGCATAATGGTCTTCTTATCTCCATTTTTTTTTTTTTTTACAGATGGGGAAGTTGCAGCTCAGAAAGATGATTTTCTGATGATCCTACAGTGACAGGGAGAGAGGGAGAGGAGGTGGGATCAGAACCCAGGCCTTCAGGCCTCCGTTGTGCGGCTCCACAGCGCAGAGGATGGGGATGGTTAGCATTGCCACGATCTTCGTGATTAACACTATTCTTGGCAACCGGCCTCATAAATATTGAATGACCCTGATATTTCAATTGTACATGGCCCCAATCTGTGAGGCACTTGAGTTCCATGCAGCTATTTGACTCTTGTTGAGTCCAGAAATGGTGAATATTTGGATTTGAGGCTCAAAGTCGCTTTGGGTTCATTCTTGTCTTAAAAGCAATTTTTCATGGGTTCAAACTCTTGGACTTAGAAAAATCTGGAACTGAATACAATGCTTGCGTTGTCCTCAAAAGTCAGAGCCATGACACACCAGATGTTCTAGTCGATGATTAAAAAAAAAAAAAAAAAGTCATTAACTTTTAATGGGAGAAAACATAGACTGATGTGAGGACATATTGTTTATTCTTTTGTATCAGCACTTATTGAAAAAACAGGGAGTACGGCTTCTCCTGTGTATGCAACTCCCTTCCAAGCACACAGTGTACTTAGGAACTAGTTCCTGGGATGGCATCCATTGTTCTACTCTAATTGTCACTGAACCAAAGGGTACCCAAGGTCAAACAGTGGTCCCACAAACCAACTTGAGCAAATCCTGGGCCCCGGCTGCTCCCTGTCTCGGCACCTGTCCGATAAGTAGCCGTGGCCCTTCAGAGGCAGATGTTCATGGACCCAAAGGCAGGACCAGGGCTGAAACTCTGCATCTTTGAAGATGACGAACCAGTGAAGCCTGAGTGGCATTGATTATTCCATTCTGTGCTAGCAAGGAGACAGCTGGGGACACATTAGAGTCTGTGAAACTCTGGAAGCCATGTTGAAGACATTGTGGTTGAATTGGCTGAGCGTCACATGTAGGAATTCTGCATGCTCATTCAACTGTTTTTTATGGAGTGCTTATTCATGTCAAGTCCTAGTCTCATGATCTGGGACCACAGCAGTGAATTAAGAGGCTCCCCCCAACACACACTCCCCAATTCAGCCCTCATTGAAATGACATTCTCTAAAGTACAGACATTTTTTCTCTTAATCCTAATAACTGTGTGTATGTGTGTGTAGTTGTGACAGGCACATGCACATATACACATAATGTACTTGTTTTGCATTTAAAAGACGAAGAATCAATGCAGTCATTCATTAAAGATTACATAGCCAAGGACGGCAGAACTTGAATTTAAATCCAGATCTAGGAATCCTAGCTATTTTCATCCTTCCACACTGAATTCTGTCCATAAAATATGTAAAGAATTAGGGATCTATTGTAGGGGAATAACCGAGAACCACCTCCTACTACCAGGGCTCTGATAGTTCAGGCACCATTTTAACAGATTTCTTAAGAGTCAGACAATGGATCCGTTTTTCCTTACTCTTCATTAGACCAAATCCCATGAGGACAATCTCTTTTGTTTGTTTTTGCAGGAGCTGCTAATATCTTTTTTTTTAATATTCATTTTTAAGTTGGACACAATACCTTTATTTTATTTATTTATTTTTATGTGAGGCTGAGGATTGAACCCAGGGAGGGCCTTGCACATGGGAGGCGAGCGCTCTATCGCTGAGCCCTAGCCCAGCCCCATGTATCTTATTTCTTGTATTTGGCAGAATCCAAGAGAGAGGGTGGGGAATGCAGCCACTGCACCGGACCCAGAGCTGGCTATCTATAAGGTCAAAAGTGAGTTGGTGAGTGGTGGGAGAATAGAGAGGCACACAGAACTGTGGATCTGGCTGCTTTTCTTGAATTACTGCCGTGCACTGCAGAGTGCATGAAGCTACCCAGACCAACAAGCCATCATAAGACCCTTTCTGCCGATTCCCTCTCGAATCACTCAAGAAGATGAAGAAATGAGAAAGAAGGGCATGAGCCTCATCTTGAGGAAACCAGGAAACCAGCTGCCAATCCTGTGCCGGTGAGAGGGCTGGCAAGGGCAGTGGGAAGCGGATGGGCGTGTGGGAAGGCTGAGATGACACAGCAGACAAGTCGCTGGGATGCCAGGGGCCACCCTGAGGGACAGCCCGGGGTCTCTGGTTGGAAACACGTAGAGCGAGCACGCCGTCTGCCTGCAGCCACGTCTAGACCCCATTTGGCAGAGGGAAGAAGCGCCGTCGCGGAGCCGATTGAGGGCAGGACCCAAGAAGGCCGCACAGGTAGGAAGCGGTGAGCCGGTGAGGAAGAGCTGTCACCGTGAGCCGCCGCACAGACACTGGCCTGTTTTTCCAAAGAGGCAACATCTAAAAGAAGTCTCTCCCTCTCTCTCACACACCCACACGTACACACACATACCACTGAAATAAGAATCCCTGCTAAGCTGGAACATCACCTAGACCCTCCCCTCTTGTGTTCCTGGACAACAGCTGGTTCAACGAAAGAAAGAAATTGAAGAGGACCTTAGAAGATGGAAAGATCTCCGTGTTCTTAGGCAGAGTTAATATTATCAAAGTGGCCATCCAACCAAAATCACTATAAGGATTTGATGCAATTCCTATTGAAATTCCAATGATGCTCTTCATGGAAATAGAAAAAGCCGTCATGAAATTAATTTGGAAAAATAAGAGGCCCTGAATAGCCAAAGCAATCCTTAGCCATAAAAGTGACACAGAAGGCATCACTATACCAGACCTTGACTGTACTACAGAGCTACAGTAACAAGAATGACATGGAATTGGCACCAAAACAGACACATAGACCAATGGTACAGAATAGAAGACACAGAGGCAAACCCACCTGAATACAGTCATCTCCTTCTAGACAAAGGCACCATAAATATACATTGGAGAAAAGACAGCCTCTTCAACACATGGTGCTGGGAAAACTGGAAATCCATATGTAACAAAAGGAAATTAAGCCCCTATCTCTCACCCTGCACAAACTCAACTCAAAGTGGATCAAGGACCTAGGAATTAAACCAGAGACTCTGTACCTACTAGAAGAAAAAGTAGGCCCTAATCTACATGATGTCGGCTTAGGAACCACATTCCTTAACAAGACTCTAAAGTGCAAGAAGTAAAATCAAGAATCTGTAAGTGGAATGGTATCAACTAAAAATCTTCCTCACAGCAAAGGAAGCAATCAAGGACATGAAGAGAGAGCCTGCAGAATGGGAGCAGATCTTTGCCACCTGCAGCTCACAAGGAGCATTCATCTCCAGGATATATAAAGAATTCAGAAAACTTGACACCAAAAAGACAAATAACACAATCAATAAATGTGCAAAGGAACTGAACAGGCACTTCACAGAAGAAGAAATATGATCGGTCAACCAATAGATGAAAAAAATATTTAACATCTCTAGCAAATTAGAGAAATGCAAATTGAAACTACACTGAGATTTTCTCTCACTCCGTCAGAAAGGCAAAGGTACACTCATATATTGCTGGTAGGACTGAAAAGGTACACTCATATATTGCTGGTAGGACTGGAAAGCAGTATGGATATTCCTCAGGAAACTTGGAATGGAACCACCATTGGACTCAGTTATCCCACTCCTCAGGACTTAAAATCAACATATTATAGTGATGTGGCCACGTCAGTGTTCTTAGCAGCTCAATTCACAATAGTTAAACTATGGAACCAAACGAGGTGCCATTCAACAGGTGAATGGATAAAGAAAATTTTACACACACACACACACACCAATGGAATGTTACTCAGCCATAAAGAAGAATGAAATTATGACATTTGCCAGTAAATGGATAGAACTGGAAACTATCATGCTAAGTGAAATAAGCCGATCCCCTAAAACCAAAGGCTGAATGTTCTCCCTGGTATGCAGATGCTCATAAGGGTGTGAGAGGGAAGAACAGAAGCTCATTGGTTTAGACAAAGGAGAGTGAGGGGAAGAGGGGGAATGGGAATAGGAGAGACAGTAGAATGAGTGGGACATCACTTTTCTATGTTCATATATGAATATGTGGTCAGTGAAACTCCACATCATGTATAACCACAAGAATGGGATCCCAGTTAGAATAAGTTATACTCCATGTATGTACAGTATGTTTACAGCTATTTCATTTTTTAATTATTTTTAATTTGTTCTTTTAGTTTTACATGACAGTAGCGGGTACATACTGTACCCAGTGGTGGAGCGTTCCCTCGCATGCATGGGGCGCTGGGTTCCATCCTCGGCACCACATGAACAAATAAAATAAAGGCTTGGTATCCATCTACAGCTAAAAGTTTTTTTTAAAAAAAACAGCACTTCGAAGATGAGGTAGATGCCAACGGGGAGAGGAACCACCAGAGCCCCTCCCAAGAACCAGAATGAAGGACCAGAGGATGTATTTTGATGTTATGATTAAAGAAAACTTTCCAGAAATGAAAAAAGACTTCAGTCTATACGGTGAAAGGGGATGTGGTATCCCAGGGTCAATGGAGAGGAGGGGATGGGGCGACAGAGAACAATCAACACCGAGCAATGTCCAGGGGAGGTTTCTGTGCTTCCAATGCAGAGAAGAGTCCTTTGGGCCAGCAGACAAGAAAGAAGCACATCACGTGTGAGCAGAGTGACCCTGGGAGAGTCCCAGCTGACAAAACAATCTATTGTATCCTTCTTCACTCTCAAAACCAGCACGATTTGTACCATAAATTCTAGGATGGCCTTAGGTGTATAAGAGGAATACTAGAAGGGAGGGAGGAAGGTGGGGCATGGCTTCAGACATCTCCATAGCAACACGAATACTAGGTGACAGCAAAACGCAGAAAACAAACCAACCACACTCCTACAAGTTCCTCAAAGCAAGTGTAAGCCCAGACATTCTACACTCAGCCAAACAGATATTGAAATAGAAATAGAGCAATTAGCTGGGTGTGGGCCCCACACACATGTAATACACCAGGGATTCTGGAGGCTGAGGCCTGAGGATCTCACATTGGAGGCCAGCCTGGGCAGTTAGCTCGTGAGACCCCATGTCCAAATAAAGCATAAAAGGGGCTGGGGATGTAGCTCAGCGGTACATCCAGGATGTGTAGCCCCTGGGTTCAGTCCCTAATATTAAAAAAAAAAAAAGAGATTGAGAGAGTATGCAATCAATTTTTATATGCATAAGCCAAGGAATATAATTCTCCTTAATCCTATTTGAAAAACTAATGAGAAATAATCTCTTCATAAAACCAAGAAAGGAACTGACAAATGGTAGCAGGTTTGTCCCAATTTAAAATCATTGTGTACTTCCTTCCCTATCAGCCTGGTCTCCTTTGTGCTTGTGGCTTGGGTTCAGGATATCACAAAATCTATCTAATCTATAAATTAGGAGTGATTCTAGATGTGATCCTCCTGCCTCGGCCTCCCGAGTCACTGGGATTACAGGCGTGTGCCACCACACACAGCCCAGGATGTCTCTTCAATCCTCCTCCTACTTTCCATCTCTGTGGCCCGTCCATAATTCAGGAGGGAGACATTCCTGTCTAGGCTACCGCAATAGTCCCCCAAGGACAGAAGAAATTGGTGTGATAGCTGAGCTGACCAATCAGAAGCCATTCATCCTAGTGGTTCAGCACACGGGCTAATCCACTTTCCATCCCTGCCTCCATACCCACTACTCTGATCCATGACCCACATTGGAGTTCCTGAGATTCTTCTCCAGCACCAAGTGGACAGAGTCACTCCTGGACCCGAGTTGCTTTAGTAGCCTTCCCTTGTCTGCAGAGCAGTCCTATGGAGAAAGTCTAGACTCCTTGGCCTGGTAAACCAGGTGCTTTGGAACTTAGTCTCCATTAATTCTTGAAGTTCTGAGTTTCAGCACCTTCCCACGAGGGCCCCACAGCCACTCAGAACCTCTTGGTGCCGGTGCATGGACCGTAAGCCCTTTGAGATTCAAGTGGGTGGTTGACAAGTTATCTAGAACCGGAATGGCCCGATGGACTCCTTCCTAAGAGGCTCAGTTCTGGTTCTGGAATTAGATCTCAGCAAGGGAACCCACATGGGATAAGTTCCAAAGCCAAGGGGCCAAGCCACCTGCCCCAGGGCTGAGCCAGAGCGGGCGGCTTCCCCTGTTTAGTAAGCAGCAGTCACATTACACTGTAGACAAACTTCACAATATGTTTGATGAGTTGACTGACAACGAGGTCCCTAAGAAGTCATTCTGAGAGTGATGCCATTTGAGACAGATTAGGGACAGCTGCCCTGGGGGTTGGCACCAAGCCTGCTCGCTCACTCCTCTCCAGGGGCTGCAGAGAGCTCAGGCACCGGGCTCAGGTTTGTACTCAGTGCTGAGATGGTGCAGTCCCTGCGCCGCTGGGCCTCCTGTGTAAAGGGGCAGAACCGAGGGAGAACCAAACAAATGGTGCAGATGATGACCAGGACACGGACATCCAGCTACAGAGACCAAGGAGGTCAGCAAAAGCCCCCCTGGGAAGCCGACCCTGGACCAGGCCTGAAGGGGGACAGCCCACCAGGCCCAAAGGGGACACCTACCAGCCCTGCCCATCTCCAGGGAGAGGAGCCAGTCTTCAGGGAGGAGCGAAAGCCCAGGGCTTCCTCAGTCCCCGTTTGGAAACAGCTCGTCCTACTTACCTAAGGAAGGTGATGTGTGTGGTCTGAAGGTCTCTGTAGCCTCGTGGGGAGAAATGAGCCGATCCATTTAAATTTGTGAATATTCTGGTTGAAAATCACATTGAGGATCAAATGACTCCAAGTGTGTCTTGTGCCGTTCCCTTTACACATCCCTGCTCTGGTGGTCCTTCCCACCTGGGACAGTCACTGCCAACCTCTGCCACAAGATACCCCGTCCTTTGGGTGGCCCTGTGCAGCCCAGCCTCCCCCATGGACACCCTCTGACCACCGCAGCCCTCTGTGATGGCCTCAGCCCCTGTGTCTTCCCATCGAGCTGTCCCCTATGCATCCCTTCCTTCCGTGGGCACCTGCTGCGCCCCTTTTCTAAATTTGAGAACAGTCAACAAGTCCCCTCCAGTTCTCCACCCATGTCTAATGGATCAGCTTAGAGCATGTGTTCAGCAGCTTTAAGTAGATGGCCCTGGTGGCTTAAGAACTTCAAGAGCCATCATCCAACAGAGCAAATGGGGTCTTTGGAGTTCAGGGGTTTTTGTGGAAGAATTTGATCAGATGAATCTAGATAAATACAGAGAATTGACAAAGTCGTTCAAAAGCTCTCCTCCAGGTAAGCACCACAGTGCACTTTCCACATAGATAAAAGTTGTAATGAAATTTCCTCAACTCAAGGAAAATTCAAGAACCCCGCTCCCCGCAAGTCAAGAACAAATCCAAAACTAAATTTCTCTTAAATAAACAAAACTAAACAAAAAGGAAACAAAGCCAAAGTCCAATTTTTACAGTACAAAAATTTTATTTTTTTTGTTAGGATAATTTAAAGTTTAAAACTGAAGTAGACATATTCATTTTACAAACAAGATATTCTTTCATAAGTAAGACCATTAAAAACAGTAAACAAAAAAGCCGTCTTTACAAAAAGCTCTGTGCATAGCAACTTTATGCTGTATATAACTGACAAAGCAAAACAATAAAGTGAAACTATACAGTTTGAAAATGAGGCCGTACTGTACAAAAGGTAGAGAAGATAATGGCTGTTAAACCATGCATATTGAAATGTGCAAAGAAAAACTGGGAAGAATTTCGATGCTCTAACAAAAACATGAGATAAATAAGGAAGTAAATTGTCCCTTTAAATGAAAAAAAAATCGTACACAGCTCCTCTCACCAAGATAGGTTAGAATTTTGTAGTTACCTATAGAAATACTCATATTCCAAGTGGCACAAAAATAACCTGGGACCGGATGATTCAATAACAATAATGAAGGAGGACAGTGTAGCTCTGTTTTTAATTTATTAGTACACTAAAAATAATCCTTACACACATTTGTACAATTAAATAGACCTGTTGCTGCCAAGGTTCTAGCTGAATGGTCAAGGATGTCAGGTATTTAGTTACACATTTTTCCGTGTAAAGCTACCAACAATTCTACAATCATTTTGAAGACAGTACTGTACTCATCTTCATGCAGGAGCAAGATTCACAGGTTCTAAAAGCAATGCTACTTAAAAAAAACATTTCCTTATGTTGGATTGGCTCAAATCCAGGTCTGAACATGCTTAAATTTGTTCTGCCTTCACTTTTAGATGGTAATGTTTGTCTTCCACACATTCTTCCCCTTCCCTCGAATTTTTCGCTGGGGAGTGTTTTCTCCTATGTTTCCGTGTGTTTTGGCGCTTGGAGCCCTGACTGCGAGGGCCTGTCAGCAGCAGTTATAAGCATGCCACATGTCCAAAACCTTGGATTCTCAATGTGCATAGAAAAAAGTATAGGTTATATTGGATAATTCCAGAGTGAGCTAAAGGCAAACAAGACGTCGGGGGCTGGGCATGTGGGGGCATGAATCAGTGGGGCAAAGAGGTCATCTAAAAATTGGCTCAGATATCCTAAGGGTGTTTTTCCATGATAGCTGCATCAATTCCTAATGTTAGAGCCTCAACCAAGAACCCACAATTAAGTCTGTGTATAGATGCTACTGTGGTGCCAGGGAGTCAAAAAGAGAACCCCAAGCAGAAAAGATGATACAGCATTGTCAGCAATCCAAGCACACCTGGACGCATCTCCAGGCCCACTCGGGCTTTCCAGAACCTACCTCTTTTAGCAGCTACTGCAAGGTTTCCTCCCTAAGAGCTAGTCACAGAACTACAAAGAGCCCATCCAGGGCAGAGTCACTGCACTGTTTAGAACACGGGTGGCCCTGATCTCCGAATCTCCCAAGAATCCCGATTTCCATGGCTTTGGACATCAGGAGAGAGGCTCAGGGGCGTTCCCATTTCTCTTCCACATCTCATCCCACTCTCATCTGAAAACAGTGTCAAGTGGATTACATATTCTTTTCAAGAGAGTTTAATAACGTAAAAGAGGACATCTGCAGACAGAGTCAAGGACATGGCCACTCTTAGACTGATCCTGAGAGTTCAAGAGAGAGTCATCATCTCCAAACTCTGTTTCTGAATTTCTGTGGGGCTTCATGCCTCTGTGCTGAGTGTCAGGCCACCAAAGAGGAGGAAGTGTGTGGCTCTGGGGACGAAGAATTCCAAAGGGGCCCTCGGTTAGCAGAGTCTGTGGCTTTGGCTCTTCTTGAAGGTGAGACATTCCTTCCCTTGGGATGCTCCAAGAGAGATGAGAACAGGGGATTCTCTCCATTGTTCAGGGGAGCATGTTAGAAGCTCAGATGGATTTTAAGAAACTATTCACAAAAGGGTGAATACCAAAAGGGATGTGTAGACCACTTAAGGGAGCAGATGGAGCTGGGAATGGCAGGAAGCGCGGGAGTGTGTGTGTAGTGCATGGACTCGAGTCTTGGTTTTTGCAGTGGGTGATTCTGTAGGGATCCATGTAAGTTACATGTTCTTGCCATGGGTCAATAAAATGATGGAAAAAGACGGAGATGCAGGCTGGGGGTAAGAGTCTAGGAAGTAACTGTAGTGATAATCACACACTTTTAAAACTTGTTACTACATGTCTGCATCATCTTCATTTTACATCAGAAAGAGAAACTCTTCTCTCTTCCAGAAAAAAAAAAAAAGGTCTTGATTTCTACCTCTACTTACAATAAGTTACACGTTTATTTATTTAAATAATTGTAAGACATTTTAAAATTTTTTCCCTTTTTTTGTTTTTTTTTTAAAGAGATTAAACTATAAGCAAACACACATACATTTCATCATTCAATTCAGGTTTCATTTTAAGAAAGTCTTCCATGCTGGTACCCTGTTTTGTTCAATTTTTTTTTCTGCATAAACTAAATTGGTATCTGAAAGGCTTCATAGAAAATAGAAACTTTCAACATTTTTTTTTCCTACAAAGAAAAACAAATAGTATCCAAAATATTAAGCATGAATCGTTTTGCCAATTTTTTTTTCTTAAATATTTTACAAACATAGGAAGGTGGTTTTCATAATGTTCATAACAAAGAATTGCATTTCTGCTCTTAGCACTGACTACGTCAATGACATCTTTTGTCCTGGTCCCCAAGAGGGTCAGTTTGTGTAGCTACCATCAGAGCTACAGGAGACACGTGAGACCAAGTAAGATGGTGGTTCCTTGCATTCCCAAATCTGTCCATCACGTCCAGGGGGGAGACAACGCTCCCCAAAGAGCTCAGAGTGCTTTCCTCGTTATTGGTCCATCAGGGTAAGTAGTTTTGTGCTATGAGAAAGCAGTTCTTCCTCCTCTTTACATGGGGGGCACGACAAGTCCCGTCATGGCTGCAAGGAGAGAGTGGCACAGGAATGAGACTGGCAGGCTTTTATGAGAAAGCTTATCTGCACAGAGAGCGAGCAGAGGCTGGGAATGACAGAGTCTGACGCCAACCAGGGAGCTGGTGCCCTCGGCTGGTATGTGAACCCGTTTTCTCCAGGTTTGGGCTAACAGAAGCCTGAAGGGATCACTGTGGAGTCTATCTTATGGGGCCAAGTGTCACATTTTGCTTTATATTACTGGGTAGTATAAATGAGATGCTAAACATGTAAACCAAAATGCAATATAGGTGAGCTATATTTTTTATTATTAGACTAAAATAATTTCCAGATGATACTGCTCCAAATTCCCTCAGTGGGAAACTCCAGCTGTTGAGCCTGTTGACTTATCAGGCATGACTTACAGCAGAGCCAGCTTTCTATCCATCCTGCATGTCTTAGGGTGGGGGATGTAGCTTTATAGCTATTCTAGCCTATGCCCGTTTAGTGCTTTGATTGTTTGTCTGTTTGTTCCTTAAGGAGCTCATTTTCCTTTGGTGCTCACTGCTGATGTGTGACTCCATTCACTTCTGGATGCAGGTGACTGGAATAGAAGACTTAATTTAGTTCCTAACTCAGGGGTACCCCAGTCCCCACTCCTCATGCCCTGTCCAAGTGCAAAATCCAGGGCCTCCTCCATCTAGCCTAGAGGATGCGACCGACGCCTGTCTGGGTGGAATCAAGTCCCAGGTTTCCCCTTGACCTGGGAAATAAAGTGGCACAAGCAAGATGTTAAAAAAAAAAAAAATCACCAGGGAAACCTATTCCTCTGGTTTTGGCTTTGACATGACAAGTCTTAAATTAGCACATTCTTGGAAAATGGCAGAATAGGTTTCCCTGTAACCAAACTTCTAAGTGTAATCTAGTATTTGATTCTGTGGTTTCTCCCATGTACATGACATCTAGGGGACAGCAAATTGCATAGGAGCATTTGCTGAGCGGTGCCTACTAAGCTGATGGGGGAGATGATGGACAAAATGTTTTTCTTCTTGCCCAATCTGCCAACTCTCTCTTTTATTTTTCCTCTCCTTCCCCCTCTCTCTCTCTTTCTCTGGCTCACCTCCTGCTGCCCCTTTGCTCCATCCCGGCTAGTCCTCTCAGGCAAAATTGTCAGCCGTCTATTTCCCTGCCCATACAGGCTTTATTGAATGTTTGTGAGATCTGGATTAAGGTCTTACACAGCTAGCAAAGCCTTAATTATTTTTGCCTGTATTACTATATATTGAATCGATGTAACTTTTCAATAAAGGCGGTTCAATTCTGGACACTCCCCGATGATTTGGGGATATAGCAACTCGAGTAATTATCCCAGAGTGTAGGCGGGTTCTTTTTTTTTTCCTCCTGGAGGGAACTGGAAAATGAATCAGACACACAGTGTATAATATTATCCTGACAATCTATACTTATCAACTGTAAATGCCTGATAAATAAGGCAGAATGGGAACAAGAAGTGCGCGTGGAGAGCTCTCTGGCAGTAGGATTCCGACTCACATTCTCACCTTTCTCTTTCTTTTTCATTTAAAACTTCTCAGCCCCTTCCTTTTCTTGGGGTCTTAGAGAGGGACCAAAGGAGCGTTTGAAAGGGGGCCAAGGCCCTTCTTGCTAGCCCTGCATCCAACTCTGGATCTTGGCTAGATGGAGACCTTGGCTTTTTAAGGAAGAGAGAATCTGGAGAAGCAGCGAGCATTTTCACTGGTGGGGAGAGAGGCTGTTGGCTGTGCTGACGTCCATCTCCTCTTCACCTTTGGCATTTCGTGAGAAAGCAATAATCTCCCTTTGGTCCAAGTGGCAAGTAGATACGAGTGAAAGGTGAAGGGCAAAGAGGAATTTCATCACGACTACCCTGGGCAGACAGGGACTGTCAGCGCCTAGGCTCTGGAGTCCCAACCTCTGTGTTCAAGTCACCCATCACTGGTCCTGTGACCTCGGCAAGCTACTTCACTGAAAATGATGATCATGGTGTGACTTGAAGGAGGTAATTTATGCAGGGCACTCCGTCAGCCCCTCCTACTCAGCACAAGTCATAGGGAGTGTTGACAGCAGCGCCTCTGTTGACAATTAAGATATGTCACCTCACCATTGTCTAGAGAAGAGCCCCTCAAAGGTACCTTGGCCCACATTTCTCTCTCTCCTGTCTCTGAAAAGATGGAGACCCCAGCTTAAGAGGCCCTGAGGTTCCAGGATTTGTTCATACAGTGCCCATGGACGGTGCATTCAAGGTCAGCTTGGTCTCCTGCCTCTCCATACCAACAGGTACCTGTGGTGCTGGATACTGGGCCTCCATTCACCTGGTCCAGAATGGGGGTGAGCCAGAGGCAGCCACGCACTCATCCCATCATTCATACTCTTGAAGGTACTCCTCAGAATTCACTTTCGCTTCTCCTGACTGCAGGTTCTCATAGTTCTTTGTAATTGATTTTAAGGCAACAACCTTTAATTGACAGGTACTTTTTCCTTCTCCCTCTCTTCCTCCTCCTCCTTTTTCTTTTTCAGGTTCAAATCACCAGGGAATTGGGAGGAAGCTATCGGATGCCAAAGAGATCTGGGACTTCAAAGAGATTCTAAAGCAACGGAGCCAAAACCTAGAACTGTGCCTAAGCCTAGCCAGCTAGCTAAGTTGTCTCCCTACAGAAATAACCCAAACGTGGAGCTCGGCCACTCTCCCAGGAGGAGCCTTCTGACCCCGGTGACAGGCAGTGTGTGGCCCTGGGCCCTGCTGGGGCTGCTCCTGCCCTGCAGGTGAGTCTCCCTGGGTAGAACAGACCAGATGGAGATTGGCCACAGCCAACTCTATGCACCAAACTCAGCACACGCGTGAGAGGAGGTGGGGGAGGCTTGCAAGTGGGGACCTCTTGACACTTTTTCCCTTTGGGTAAGGCTGAGCACATTTGCTGAATTGCAAATTCAGGGAAAGCAGGGAAGGGCTGTGACCTTCCTGTCTCCCTCCCATGCCAATGTGGAGGAAAGACTGTGCTCACTCTTGGCCTCTCTTGTCCTTCCCATTCTGGGTTTTCCCCCACTCGGTTGAAAGTCTGTAAAGAAAGCCCGAGAACTCAGAGGGCTTCATCTCTGAAGTGGTTGTGGGGAGGGGGAAGATTCAGCAATAGTTTTGTCTCCATCTGGAGATGCAGCCATCGTGGACTAGGTCCGGCACAGCCCCCCATGACAGGGTGCAGACCACAGCCTTTGAAGAGAGTCGGGGCAGGTGGGGACACTTAGCTACAGCCCGAGCTATTTCTCTAAGGCTTAGACACATGGGAGAAAACAAAACAAAGATATTTCCATAAAATAAATTCCAATGTGCCAACTACCCCCATGTTGGGTGGCACGGGGTCCCAGCTGCTTGGTCTAGCTACATGTGCAGGATTTTCAGTTCAGGTTCTGGTTTTGAATTTCTCTGTCAAGACCCTTGAGTCGGAGGACACATCATCCTCGAGAGCCTTAGGATGGGACAGGAACCTCAATTACCTCTCAACTCCCTTCCCAGCCAATGATGGAGAAGGAGCCTCACTGTGTCCCTACAGGACTGGGACCCACATGCTTTTATGCAGCCCCAGAAGCTGCCATCTCCTGTGTGGGTCAGCGCACCCCAGGTCCCCACTGAGCTCTGGTGGCCTCAAGACTTGGACGCTCAAGGGGTTAACTGAACGTCACTCTCTGGTTTCATCTGCCTGTCCTGAATGTTGTCATGTCAAGACAGGAGGAACTGCCTGAAAACTACGGTGACCCATTGCGCACAGCAGTTTCCAATTTGCTTCTTGCTATCGGCTGCCTCCTACTCGCGATGGGATGATTGGATTCTCATGTACTCATCGCATTTGTGTTACGTCACGTCATATTATGTTTTAGGACATTGCTCAAAAGTGGGTTTGACAGGTGAGATTAATTTTTGTTCTTAGAAACAGTGTGTCTTTAACTCTTTCTTCCCTACACCACCCCTGATCGGCAGGCACCTGCTATCAATTTGGCTAGCATGTAACCAGCACTCCCGGAGCTTCCTGGTTGTTCCTGATGGATCCTTCCACGTGTGCCGCTAGAATATTTGTGCGCTGCAGATGGCAAGCCACTTAGGGAGGATGCAATCCCTGCATGGCATCAGGCCCTTCCAGACATACTGCAACAGCTCACGGACAGTAGTGCTAGAGATTCCAGACCCTCTTAGGCTATAGGTGTGGTTCTCAGTGAACTGTGCAACCTGCAGTTTGCTGACTTCTCTGCCTTCCCCCCACCACCCACACCTTGCTTTTACCTGGAGTACCAGCGCAGTTGCACAAGCTGTTCATGACTCGTGACGAAAACACCAAAGCACCTCTCTACAGGTGAACAGCTGGAGCTAGGAAGGTTTGCTCTCACTTTCAGGCATGGCGGCACCTGTGTGGTGCACACACCTAAAGACGAACCCTCACTCACCTCTGAATCCATTTCCATTGCCACTGGAGCAGGCGGGCGAAGGGGAGCCTTGGGGCCTGATGACAGGGGCAAAGGCACTCTTCTGTTTGACAGCAGGAAAAACTGAAGAGGAAAATGGGAGGATGGAGGACGTGCTGGAGGATCCCACGGTGGGACTCGATGACATGACTGAAAGCAAACGCACAACCCTCGTTAGAAAGAGGACTCGTCCAGAGAGTGAGTCCTTCCATACATGCATCCTGCACACTCCTGTTGAGAAATTATGAACTTCCAGGCATTGTTCTGGATTCCAAGGATGAAAAAACAAGTTGAATGTGACAACACTCCCCCGTAGCCAGTGAGAGGAACAGCCACATGTAACGACCACTATGGTCATGATCCCGTTAAAGGGACACCCACGATGATCCTGAGATGCCGACGGCAGGTGCTTTCTGCATGGGAGGTGAGGGAGGGTGTTACGGTTTAGATATGAGGTGTCCCCCAGAAGCTCGTGTGTGAAACAAAGCAAGAATTTTCAGAGGTGAAATTATTAGATGATACGAGCTGTGACCTACTCAAAGAATCAATCCACTGATATGGTTTAATGTAGGAGGTAGGGTGTGGCTGCAGGAAGTGGGTCACTGGGGGCGGGCCTTTGGGGTTTACATTTTTCCCAGCTCTCTCTGCTTCCTGGTTGCCATGTCTTGAGCTGCTCTCCTCCACCACACCCTTGGGCCTTGATGATCTGCCTCAGCTCAGGCTGAGAGCAATGCAGCCGGCTGACCGTGTTCTGTACCTCGGAAACCATGGGCCAAAATAAACCTTTCCTCCTCTACGTTGTTCTTTTCAGGTTGATCCGTCATGGCCACCCAAAAGCTGACTAACACAGAAGATGTCACAGGAGACGACGTTGTGACAGCTTTTCATTCATGAACAGAAACTTGGCAAGAGAAGACTAAGACCATGACACCTAAAAAAATCATCAAATCTACCCAGCCTTGGAGACCTCTCCTTCTCCTCAGAAAGGAGCCTGGTCTGAGAGCTCCAAGCCTCCCTGGCCACTCCCAGGGCCCCAGGGGCTAGATGTTGGGGTTCACGTCTTCTTGAGAGTGCCATCTCTGTGGGCGACTTCCTCATTAAATGTAAGAGTTTATTAACATTTAGAAGATTGCCTCTCTCTCTCTCTCCCTGGTCTCCTAGCTCTCCTGGGAAATAAGGCTACGAGTCAGCCTCCCCTGACATAAAGTTTAGAAAAAAACACCAATATTAACAATATTAACATGAAAATGACTCAAGGGAAGCCGAAAGCTAAGAGTTATAATTTCAAAGAAAAAGAAAGGCAATTTACACCGTGAAGTACCCACCTCTTAATGTCAGACACTCCACCAATTTGCGCCATACAAGAAGATATTTTTACTTACTATGTTCCAGTTGCTAAAAAAAGGGGTAGAGTTCACAAGGGTTAAAAAAAAAAAGCAAGGTGACTTGAAGGTCAAACATTCTGACATCCAGTGGTAGACTCTACCCCATTTTCCCTCTCTATAAATTATGCTTCACACTAAGTTCACTCGATTGCATATTTAAAACAATTGTAGAAGAAACCTCTAGTATGGTGTCTTTTATAGCAGACACCATGCTAGAGGTTTCTTCTACAATTTTAAATCAAACTCATTTTTTTTAAAAAAAGCTTTCTCTAAAAATCTCTTATCCTTAGGTAACCCTGATTTAGAGCTATGGAGAAGGAAGTATCTGAGTATATCTTTTTATTTTATTTTGTGTGGTACTGGGGAATGAACCCAGGGCCTTGGGTATGCAAGGCAAGCGCTCTAGCAAGCACTCTACCAACTGAGCTATATCCCCAGCCCTATCTGTCTCTTTTCAAATAATAGAAATAAAAAGAAAAAAAACTGGACAGGATAACAGAGTTCTGGAAGAAGCTCACCTAATACTTGACAATGTAAATGCATAAGAGAGGATGTTGGATTATGCATGGAAGTAGGTATTAGTCATAATTCCAAGCAAGAGCTCCTTGGGTTTAGCATCAATAAGATAGAAAAACAAACAAACAAACAACAACAAAAACCCCACAATTATCCTCTTTCTTTAAGATGTGGAATTAGAGGCCAAAGAAAAGCTGAGGCTCAGGAGGCCCCAATTCTGTCTGCAGTCAGCATGCCTGATGCACCAAAATGGCACCTTGGTTTCTGCATCCTCAATAGCGGAAGTTCCTTTCTTTCCCTGAGACAGAGCAGTTTCCTCCCACAAGAGCTGGGTATTTACATGCACTCCATCCCACTTCCACCCAGCACTCGTCTCATTCTTACAAATGCTTTTTACCTCGTAACCGATCTCAGCCTAAAATGTGATTGCCTCCTATATGATTGCCTCCAGTGGAAGAGAATATACCACACACTTTTCTAAATGACTTAGAATGAACTGTTGCAGAGTTGAATAAGCACAGGACATTTTAAATACTTTTTATAAAACTTTTGTAAAAATGCCAAAGACCATCCAAATTAATTTAAAATTTAATAGAACTATAACAGAAAATCCTAAAAGGAAATTTAATTTTTATTTTTCAGTAAGCATGATTTCTATGCTGATATGTTTCAACAACAACATTGTAAGAGTCAGAAAGGTTTGCGAAGTTTTCAGAAAATTTTGTTAAGTAGGAAGGAGAATACTGACCTTAGATATTAAAAACTATGATGAATCTACATCAGTTGAGTCAGTGTTAGACTAACAAAGAAAGGTAGACCAACAGTTGGGGCAAAATAGAGTCTAAAAACAGGCATGGCTGTGTATTAGAATTGATAACTTCATACAGGTGACGTTTCTTAGTACATAGTTGGGAAATGAAAGCATGGAAATACTAAACATTGGGAGACCAAGTTTAGAGTACTTCCTCTTGCTCAACACCAAAATTAACCTAAGGCAATCAGAGGTGTTCGTAAAAATAAAATCATAAAATGCTAGAAAAATTAGGAGGGTTATATATAATTTGCATATCTTTTCAACTGGCAAATCTAGCCACATAATGAAAAATGTCTGTAAACACACACACACACACACACACACACACAGAGCAAAAGACAAGAAAAGTATTCATGTCTTTGATAGTTAATACCTTTTTTATGAATTACTTAGAAAAAGAAAAGCACCCTAATAGAAAAGCTGGCAGAAAACACAAAAAGGAGAATGGAAAAGACCAGGAGGGCTATACGGCAACACTGAGATGGATTAGTAATAAAATGCTTATTAAAAACACTAACGAGATGTTATTTTCCACTTATTAAGTGGATAAAGATTAAGAAAAAATTAACAGGGCAGGGAAACACACACTTTCTCTTTTCTGAGGGGAGAAACCTCTCTGAAGGGACTTTGGCAATACTTAGCAAAGTATTTTCAAATGTGCACATCCTTTGACCCACTAATTTAATCTCTAGAAATGAATCCCAAGGAGATAATCACGAATGTGCCAAAAAAAAATAGATCCCAGGGCATTTTTATTATAATGAAAAATTGGAAGATAACTTAAATAAGTGACCCACAGTAGGGTAAATTATTTGAAGTCCATGCTTCAGAATGAAAACTTTAAGACTAATATTGGTGAAGAATATTTAACAGATTATAATAAAAAAGAAAAAAGTGAATTATAATAACATATACAGCAAACCCACTTTTATTTTTTTAAAAAAATATTGCAAAAGTCTAGAGGGATATGATGTCCATCCAGTTTCAATGATAGTGTCTCCAGCTGACAAGATTGGGAATATTCTTAAAATATTCCTTTTTACTTGTCCAAATTCTCCATTTCTACAATGAACATGTATTATTTCTGATGTAGGTGAAACTAGTTAAAGCTACTGAAACCTTAAAATGGAAAATCTCTGTTTCATAGATAAGAAGTAATACAGTCCTTTGCAGTAGGGATTAGTAATAGCTCTCCTGAATGATGGTAATTTTCTTCTTTAAGACCTTACTGCTTACACACAAAGTTGTCTGTTAACCTCTTTTGATACAAAAGAAAGAAAAAAAAAGAGAGAGAGAAATGGAGTACTAAAACCTCAAATTCCCAAGAAGAACATAATGGTCATAAGAAACTTTTTTAAAGCAAACATCACTTCTAATATTTGTACTCCATTCTCAGGACCGAGGTCTGCATTCCTGACTGATTTTATGAAGGCCAACTCCGTATGAGTGACTTTGGTGATTTGGCCACCTTTCCCCAGCCTCCTTCCATTGATGGGATGGCAGAATCTCATTAGTCATGCATGGGAGCAAACACTTCAACTTTCAAAATGTGTCTGTCCACAACTGGGAAGGTGGACTTTAAAAGTTATCAATGGTATCCCTGCATAGAAATGGAGAGGTGGTTTCGCTTTTCTTCTCTTCATCTTTATGAGCTTTTCAAAATGTCTATAATGAGAACGTTACTGTTATAATAGGATTTTTTCTTCTTTTCTAAAGAAACATGATAGAAACATCAAAATATTAAAAGAGGTCTTTTCTTAGGGTGAAAGTATGCTTTCTTTTAAAAACTATCTGCACATGTTCTACATTTAATATTTTATGACAGAAAATGCCTTAATATTTATTTCTGATAATATAAAAAATATTGAAGACTAGGGCACAGTGTAGGGCTCTCAGTGAGGTAGGAATCTCTGAGGACAGGTTGGACTCCTGCCTGGGTGGATTCTGTCCCACACTTTGGATTGGCTTGTTGGCTATTCTGCTTTGGAAGAAATGGTCCCCTGGGTGTTGCAGACTTGCTAAGTAAATCAATCTTTGGGGACACCAGACCTACCATTTTAGGAAAGTTGATCACACATACTTCCAAGAGAGAATTTCTCAGGACATCTCTCTCTCTGGAAAGAGGCCAAGCTAAAGTCAAGCAGTTCTGGCCCAGAAATCCATGTGAATGTGGGGAGTTCGGGAAAAACTACTTTTCTTCTCCCAAGGATTGATTGGCTTGCAGGGCCTCAGCTGGAACCCCCCGGGCACAGAGCCTCCTTCGCATCGAGCCATTGAGTTTGCTGGCGCTAAGGGGTCTGTCAGCATTTCATTATAACCCCCTATTGTCAGGGGTTTCGAATTCAGCCATAAAAACTTCCACTGAGCTGGAACTTGGCACACACTGCTACCGCCAGGAAGTGAAGTTTGTATGTAAAATTGAAAAAACATCTGTTTGGCCATTTTTGAAGTAGTGTGAAGGCAAACGCAGGAAGGAGGCAGAGTTCTGAGTCTGATTCTCTGCACCGGCTGTAACGCAAGTCGAACTTGACCAAGAGGCTTGATGCCATTTCTTTTTTTAAGGTCTCTGGCAAGTGACTGCCCCACAGCATGGTCCAGCCCCATCGGGCATCAGGCTTGTTTAAAAAAATTAAATGAGAAATCACAGGATCGTGTTTTCAGACACAAGCAACTGAATTGATGAAATGTTTTCCCTGGGTTTTTTTTTTTTTTTCTCCCTCTTTCCCAGAGAGGGGAAGACCTCAAGGCAGGGGCTACTGTGATGAACTCCATCGGGCATTTGATATTTTTGCAGTAGAGGAATTTGGAATTTGATGGTAGCGAATTCACTCTTTGGAATCCCACTCCCAGTCTGCAACTCCTGGAGACCCTTTCTCCAGATTCAAAGGTGCAAGTCATCACTCTAGTGCCTCGGGCATTTTCCTTCATCTGTCCCCTCCCTGCTCCTCCTGTCTCCTTCCCGCTGCCTGCCCACCACCACACTACGCCCTGCATTGTTAGCTGGCCATTTTTATCCACAAAAAACAACTTACTTCGTGTGGCTCACCCTAATGCATACATGAATGATCCAACCGTATGGGATTTCCATTTTGAGATCAAAAACGGTCCACTAGAAGGAATTTTGTGTGGTTCAACTTGATAACACAAGTTGGGGTGGTGGCTCAGGGGTAGAGAGGTCACCCAGCACGTTCGAGGCCCTGGGTTCCATCCCCAGCACCACATAAAAATGAATACAGGTAGGGTGTCCAACTAAAATATTAAAAAAATATGTGTGGACACAAAAGCTTCTGCCAATAGTATTCCTCTCTGCACTTCAGTATTTTGTAAATTCAGAATCAAACTAATGGTTCCCTTGCGTGGACTCTAGGCCATCAATGGTGGTCCTCGGAGTTATCTAATTTTGCTAAACATTCTTTTTTTCTTTTATCCCAGTTTCTTTTTCTTTTACTTATTTATTTTTTCTTTTCTTTTTTTTTTTTTTTTTTTTTTGTGGCACTGAGGACTGAACCCAGGGTCTTGCGCATACTTTGCCACTGAGCTGCATTTCCAGCTCCAGCTCTATCTCGGTTTCTTACTAGTTTCTACTTTTATCCATTTATTATTATGACTCCCCCAAACATTTGGGGAACAAGGTAAGGTCCCGATAAGTAAGGAAACCAATCCATCCATACTCCAGTGGCTTAGATGATCTAATAAATCTCGGCCATCTCGAGAGACACGACCTGGAGCTCCTGTCTGCGGTAACAAAATTTTAGCTAAAAGAAGTGACCTCTGCCACCCTCTGCTGTTGGGTGCTCTGTCCTCGTTAGGCAGCATGGAGTATCGTGTGCAGGGATGGAACACACAACCCAGAAATAACTCATGAGTGTCCCCTGGGAACCAAAGGCCCAGAGGCTACAAGAGGCAGCCCCGAGAGGTGCCGCTTCCTGAGCTGGGGTGGACATGGCTGTGCTCTGTCCTTGACACGTCCCTGTTCCTGGCACCAGGGAACCCTTCATTCTGGGTGAAAAGAGGGCGAGCTACTGGGCTTGCGACAACCCCCAGCACGGCAATCACTCAGACTCTCCAAGTCTGTGTGGCCCTGGCCTAATGTATTCCCTAAGTAGGTTTGAAAAACATACCCTCTCCGGCTCCTGGGACCATTGTGCAAGGTCCCAACTTAGCTCCCAAAGCAACCCAGTGAGTTTTCACAACTTCCCAGAGGGTCGGCTTCGCTGCCAGACCCTAGATTAAGATGAAGAGGTTCTGTCTCAATACACCACGCTGTTGCCCACAGTCAACTTCCACCTCTCTGGAGGTGTCTCATGGAGGAAGAGCCACCTCACACAGGAAAAGCAGACCACCATGTGGCAAAATAACTTGAAACCATGGATCCCATGCCCCAATTATTGCCCTGCTGTACCCTAGCCGTGTGATCTTGAGTAAGCAGGCTAACTGCTGGGCACTCCAATTCCTTACCTATCATACGGAGGTAACATCCACCTGGAAAATTGTCCTGAAGATGAGATAAAAATATCGCCTCTCAAAGTGACTAATGAGGAAGGCGCATATTGTTATCCGAAATGGACTCTTAATTCCTCCTTCCTGTGGACCTACGTCACACAGACGCAGTCTCTGTCATTGTTTCGCCTCTTTCTTTCCCCAGAAGGCCTGGAGTGACCCAGCTGGTCACAGTCCAGCTCAGGGAAACCAAAGGCCAGCAGGACACTTCATCAGGAAGTGGGTGACTCCCCCCGTGAGACAGTCAGATGAAGGGTGCAGCCTTCCCCACAAAGACAGAGGCCCGGAGAGCAGGACGGATGACGAGGGGACTTACTTCCATAAGGGGAGCCTGTGGGCGAGCCGTTCAGGAATCCTGGAGACCCTGGGACGCCCAGGTTGGCCATGGGGACGTTGCTGTAGCCATTCATACTGTTGCTGGAGGTACTGTAGTTGGACTGCTGAGGCGTGGAGCTGGAGGAGTATCCCCTCGGGGAGATGCTGCTTGTGTTGCGGATGTATCCTTGACAACAAAGGAAGAGGCCGGGTCAATCAACCAGTCTACACCGTAGCGCCCAGCGTGGCCAGCACAGGTCCACGATGGCCCCAGGCCTCCGACTGTCCCCAAGCTGCTCCTGGGCAGCAGGGGAAGTGGAAGTTTATTTTCAGCTCTTCTTTTTGAATTCACATATAATTGTACACATTTCAGGGGACAGTGTGACATTTTGACATATTATATAATGCACAATGACCAAATCAGGGTAACTGGCATACCTGCCACCTCAAATAGTTATCATTTATTTGTGTTAGCATCATTCAAAATTCTCTCTTCCAGCTATTTTGAAACATACAAAAAACCCGTGTTAACTCTAGTCACCCAACTGTTCTATACTAGAACGTATTCCTCTCTTCTATCTGGGTTTTGGTACCTGATGACCAAGTCCTCATCCTCTTATCCCTCCATCTCTTCCCCATCCTACACAAGGCCATGCCCCTCTTACCCCCTCCCTCTTGTTTCAGGTCTGCAGCTGGCATCTCCAGCCCCTGCCGAGGAGCCGTGAACTGGTATCACTGAGAAGAGCCTTTGGGGTTCGAGTTGGGCAGATGCTATGTGCTATGACCATATCTTGAGGATTTATATATAAGAAGGCCTAGAGAATAAATCATCTAGTAACTTTGCTAACCTACTGTTTCTCAATTTAATACACCATAGCACCTTTTGGAGATGGGAGAAAGGCACCCTAATAATACATCACACCTGGGGCCGTTCGTATTCTGCAGCACATGGTTCCAGCAAGGTTAGCTAAAGGTGGTTACCATGCCCTATGTGGGGTTAGGGATCAGGTTCATTCAAAAAGCATTGATGCATTCATCCAAACGGGCTGTTTTGGCCACAGGACTCTGAGGCATCAGCAACTAAATGTGGCACATTCCATCCTGAGAGGGAAGTGGGGAGGGGCACTGAGCCTTCCCTATGCTTCTGAAGCCCTGGCACAGAGACATCACTCAGGCACAGAGACATCACTCAGCCTGTTTTGAAATGAAACACTTGGGATAATAGTCTCAAACTATCTAGAAAACAACCCAAATTTTTCATCAAATAAAAGAATAAAAACTGATACATAGTCCATGAGTCCCAGGTCTAAAAAAGAAAAAAAAGAAAATGAAGAACTACTACCTTGTTTCTCCTCTTTTCCTAAGAATTCACTCTGGGCAAAAGAATAAGGCATTTTCTTCCAATGGATGAATAAAATTAGAAATAAAACTCTCCAGCTTACAGGTGTCATTAGGGACAATTACTCTTAAAAAATAATTTATGATAGTTTAGCCTTTTAATAATCAAACCAACTTCACTGAAAAAATCTTTACCTGATATACTTTGCACATAAAAGTACAGTTGACAATAAGTTTGTAGCTATTTAAGGTAAAGTACTGCAGAAGTTACCCAATAAAACCAACTCATTCACTCTTGGTTACTAAAAAGAGAGTTGGGCATAATAAATGATAATGGGGACAATCAGCCTCTTTTCATTATTCCACCTGATTATCATAATAGCAGAAGTGTAAATGGTATTCAATCAATATCTGTAAACCTCATTTCCATATGCCTAAACCATTCTAAATTTATAGTAGTCAATCTTCTTCTTAAATATTTCCAGGCAAAGGGATTCTACCGGGTACATAGAAGCTCAGAATCTAACAGTATACCACCTAAATTTTTGAAATAATCCAGTGTATGTTAGTTCTGCTTATCTGGGGCCACACTGAAGAATAGTTTAGGACTCAAGCTCTACCTCCTTCTACTCCAGCAGAACCAACCTTTTAAACATAGAAGACATATTTGAATTCTGACTCTGAGAAAGCTGGTACCTTGGTTATTTCCTTGTGTGGACTCTGAGATGCTGACCCCAAGCTGGCTGCCATAAGAATTGATTCCCATCATGCCGCTGTGAGCTGGGGAGCTGGAGAGAGCTGGAATCTGGCTGGGATTCCTGGGGACACTGTAGAGAGCTTCGGCAATGTCTGCAGCTCGCTTCAGAATGATGTCCTGCAAAATGGCAGGTCAGGGTGAGCATTGGGTGCAGCAAAGAGTCAAGCTGGACAGAGCAGAAGCTGTGGGCTCCTCACCTGGTTATTGTGGGGGGTGCCGTAGAGAGCCTCCACGAGATCTGCAGCTCTTTTCAACAGCATTTCCTGGAAAAGGAAAGAAAGGCTGGGTGTTAGGGTGTGCATCTAAAGTCTCCCCCAAAGATCCCCGTGTTGCAGTCTTGGTCCCTAAATGCGGCAATATTCAGAGGCAGGATTTAGGGAAGAATTTGGCCATGAGGGCTCTGACTTCATCAGTAGATTAATCAATCCATTAATGGATTAATAATTTGGTGACATTAGTGGAAGATGGCGGAAACGTCAGGTGGTGGGACCTGGTTCAAGGAAGCCGGTCACTGGAGCATGCCATGAACCTACCCCTTCTTCTCTCTCTGTGTCTATCTGTCTGTCTCTCTCCCTCTCTCCCTCTCCCTGCTTCCCTGTGCCTTCCTCCACCATAGTCTTCTGCCATGATGTTCTTTCTATCTCACTTCAGGCCCAGAGCAATGGAACCAGTTAACCATGAGCCAAAGTAAATCTTTCTTCCTTTAAATTGTTTATGTAAAGTATTTTGGTCACAGTGATGAAAATCTAACTAACACAGTGGGAGTACCATCAAAAGCAAAACCCCAAATGGCAAAAAAAAAAAAAAGAAAATTACAGATAAAAATAAAAAGTCCACACATCCCCCCAAACGTAAATAATTAGCCAAGAGGTCGAATATAATCCTAGATCATAAATATGTACCTGCATGAAATTCACCATTAAAGGTCGTGCTACCCCAACAAAGCACAATCAACCACACATTGAGGGTGAGGTTGGTTAAAATTAACGTCATGGGAATTCTATTAGAAACTTCTTGCAGACCCCTGTACGAAAAAAGTCTGGTAACCTAATTAACCAAATATTCCTAAGATGATTGATGGACCTGAGTTTAGCAGCCTGCCAAGGAGTTGTCCAAAGTACTGAAATTATCTTGGCAGTGCCTTCTGCAAAATTCTCTCCTAATAAAGATGAATTCTTTCAATAATATTCCCCCCTGTTCAGTTTAACCAGAGAGAATTAGTAATCATGAATCCCTGTCCTCTCATTTTGTCTTTTCCACCTCCTGTTCTTTACGGCCTTTTAAATTGCTATTAACCTACTTTCCAGATATCATCTAATTTAATGGTGGGGCTGGGGATTTTTCCAGGAGGAAAATAAAGTAGAAGCAACTAGTGCTTGAATTTTACTCACAGTACAGAATAGAGAACATGGCATTTCATAATGTGTGTGTTTAAAAGACAAATATAAATGCAAAAATTTAATAGTTTCTCATTCGTTGAATGACAACTAATAAGTTGGTGTATTTTTTTAAACGAAGAAAGCTAACATCATGGGCCAGATGTAAAATGTAGTTTCCATAAGTAAGTTCATTTAAAAATGATGCATTTCACAGAAGTTTTGTATAGAGACACTTTTATCTTCATTAAGTTCTTATGCGCACAATTGGCCATCAATGAATACTTGATTGTGAATTGATGGGCACCTGCAATTACAGGCAAATAAAATCATTTAAATACAAACAAGTGCAAGCTTAAACTTTTAAGCAATTATGCAAATATTTATTTTTGTGAAGTTGGCAGTGTTTTATAAAGCGAGTATTCTTGTAGCATATCTGTTTTATAGGCCCAAATCTTCATATTTCATATATCCTCCGAGATTAAACAGAATATATTTCATCTTAGTAGGAATTTTATGTTCATCTAATATCTGAAGCTTAGCTAATTGCAAGGCCTAATTAATTTTAATGGGACTTAAATGGCTGGATCTGACAAAACTTGCTGAAACTGTACAGAAGGTTTTCATACATCAATTTCCAAATCTTACCTTAGCCAACCTCTCAGGATCTCCAGGATGCCTGGGGATGACTTTCTGCAGCCTCTGGAAGCCGTAGTCTATGGTGGGTTCATTCAGTGCTGAAAGACAAAAATCCTCTTTGAGTCTGCGTCCAGGCCCCAAAGCAAGTCTTCCACAGGTAAGAAAAAGGCTCTGATCCTGTCTAAGAGTTGATGCAACCATTTAAGGGTCCACTGACATCAGTTAATTCACACATAAATTTAGAATTCATAGTAATTTTATGTTTTCCCATTCGAATAACATTTCAAGATTTCAGGATTATTATAATCATCTTGCCATTTCTGCCTTCTCACTCTCAAATATCAAAATATTCAACAACCAAATGTATTGGAATTTCTTGTGAAGGTAATAAATTACCTTTATTCTATTTCCCTTCTCTTCTTCCTCTCTTCTCTTTCCCTAGTATGCCTTTCCATCTATTTATTCTTCTAAGTATCAGGTTTTCTTAATCAGTCTCTTAAATATTTGCATTCCTACATACATAAACCTTCTACGATCTTGTCCTCATAACTTTGTTCTTATGAAAAATGCACTTTCACAATTTGCAATTATAGTTAGTTATCCATACTTTTTTTTAAAACACCAGGCTCCCTCACTACACAATAAGGTCCAGGGGAACAGAGCTCATTCTGTTCCACTCTGTGGTCGTGGACAGCCTGGTTCGCAGGGAGTATGGGTCATTATAAAACGAGTGAGTGAATGAATGACACACTTCACCACTTTCCCTACTGTAAAGCATTTTTTAAAAATATTTAGTTTTTAGTTGTAGTTTGACATAATACCTTTATTTTATTTATGTATTATTTTATGTGGTGCTGAGGATTGAACCCAGGGCCTCGCACGTGCTAGGTGAACGCTCTACTGCTGAGCCACAACCCAGCCCCTGGAAAGCATTGTTTTCAGAGTTAATTCATTTATTCTTTCTTCTTCGTCTTCCCTTCCTTTATTTTTAAAGTTTTTTGTTCAAATTTTATGGCTTTAAAAATATTGCTTGATCAAAGAAAAAGACACAAAGAATAAAATAATAATTGCCTGCCTGCCTGTCAAACAACAATGAACACAGCAAGGTGTGTTTCTTTAATCTTTCTATTTGCATATGTGTTTTATGAACATCTGTTGCTATTTTTCTATCAAAACTATACTTTTTTAAAAGAAATCATGAACAATTTTACACATATAGTAAAAATAAAATCCTCCATTAACCCACCGTTTAAGAGATGATCAGGATGAACATTTTTTACTCATATCCTTCCAGATTTAAACACACACACACACTTAAAATTATTCAGATATACTATTGACACTGTTATATAACCTACTTCATTCCATTTAACAATACTGTACAACCATAAACTTCCTCCAGATTATTACATATTCTTTTTATAGCATTATTTAAAAACCTTGCATATTTTTCCATGACATGTTCTATAATTTATTTAAATGACTTCCTAATGTTGGGTATTTAATGTGATCCTAATTTCTCACTATTATAAAAATCAGAGTAATAATTATCTTTTGTGCATAACTTTAATTACTTCAATTGGGAAATGCCGAGAATTAGAATTACTGGACCAAAAATCATGATTGATATTTAAGGCCTGGCACACGTACTGTGCAATCACTCCTCAGAAGGACACATGGATTCACGCTTTCTCCAGCAACACACACAATCATCTCAACTTCGGCTTGTTCATTCCCCACTGAGGTCAATGAGTATTTTCTTATATTTGCAGATCATTTTAATTTTGCTCTCTTGGATGTCTTAATACTTTCTGCACTCTTTTCTATTGGGAATATCTTCTGACTTGTAAAAAAATATGTTACTATATATTAAGATTTTTAACACTTTGTCATCATGCTGCATTATCACATTATGTACAGAGAGACCACCCTGACATCCTGACTGCAGCAGGGTCCATGAAACACACACACACACACACACAGGCTCCTGCTCAGAAACCACATAACAATGTTCAATCAATCAGAGGCCCCATGTACAATAGTATATACACACAGCCTAGGTGTGGAGGGCTGGACCGCCGGCGTTTGTGTGAGCATGTTTTGCAATGCTTACTTAACCACCAAAATTGCCTAACGATGTGGCCCACTGTGAAGTGATGTGTGAATCATACATACAATTCCCCTAATTCTTAGGAAATTTTTTTTTTTAAAAATTCAGTTGCATTGAACCTACAGCTAGAGAAAACAATTAGTTGATTTTATATGAATGCCCCATCTTCTCCCTGAGGTCCCCCTGGAGAATGTGTGGTGTTCATGACCCTGGTGTGGAGCTTTCTGGTTTTCATTTTTGTTTTCTACCTATCTCACTTTTTTCTGTTTTCATCATGAATATGATTATGACTGCATTATGTTTTTTAAGAGTTTTTCTAGTATCTAGGAACTCTCTTTATGGATCTGCGCAGTCAGTGCGTGTGAGCGTAGATTGTGGCCACGCGTAGTCATTAAGAGTATCAGCTTTAGAATCCAGGAAGATGTGGGTCTCAGTTCTGCCTCCACGGCTGGCTTCTGTAGGCTTCTACTTAAAGTCCCTCTCATGGCTGGCTGTCAACATCACTGCAACAGTTTATTAAGCACCCAGTGCAGTGCTTGCTATATGGAAGATCTTAGCCAAACAGAGCTGTCTATCCTTCTGTAGCTGCTCCCCTGACCCAGCTCTCTTCCTGCTCTTAGTCTTTGCTTTCCCAACATCTCCCTGTAGGATGGTCACCCTTCCTTCTGATAGGTAAGTCTATCCCATTTAGCTCTCTTGCTCCCATTCTCATCTCAATCAAAATCCTCAAAGAAGGACAATAGATAATTCCTGCTTGTTTCCCTCTAGATGGGAAAGACACCAACATCTCACCACCAAGTATGGTGCTGGTTCTTTGAGGTGGATACTCTTTACCAAGCTTCAATCAGTGTTTCATCAGGACTTGCTCCAATTTTAGAAAATTACAATTGGGGGAATTTTCTCCTATGACCAGTTTATATTGTATTTTTAAAGGAATCTTCCAATATTTCACAATTAAACATGAACTCCTGGATGTTCATAGAATATTCTTAGTATAATATGAATTTAATTTGTTGGCATTTTCCTGTGATTACCAGAGTGAGGATTAAATCAGTCACGGACCTAAGAATAGTGCCCAGCACATGCTGAGCCCCTTGGGTACCCATAATCATTGCTGTCATTAGGGATTCATGTGTCGTATGAATAACTGGGATCAGGAACACTCTTCTGCCCAACTTGGGAGTTTTGAATAAATTGAGAAGTTCTCTATGTTTCGGGTTGTGCTATATAAAACTCATAGTATGAGGAATATCTCTCGGCTTAAAGTTGAAAGGAAACTTACTGAAATTGTTCTTGTCAAGGTCGCCAACAACATCTTAACCAAACCGAAGGGAACTTTTCCATCCTTATTTTAATCTGACATTAGCCTGGTTCACTGCTCACACCCTCTCCTTCTGGAACTGTTTCCATCCATCCTTGGTTCCTTCCGGAACTCTCCCTCCTCTGCTTTCTGCCTACCTCTCTTCCCAGGGCATCCCAGCGTGCTTTCAGGATCGTATCTTTGCCCGCTTTGTAGATGTTGATGCTCTTCGAGGTTCCTGACGAGGCCATCTTCTGCCTTGCTACACCTTCTCCTGCTCAACTTCAGCCATTCCCCTAGAATCCCAGGTCAAGCTGTGTGTGAAGGCCACAAATCTTCATCCCTGTTCCAGATGATGTGCTGGGGATTCAGCCTCGTGTAGCCAGCGGTTGGCTGGAGGCATCCACCAGGATGTCCCTTAGATTTCTCCCCAGCTGGACCCCCAAGCTCTCGAGATTCCCAGTGATGGCAACATCAGCCACCTGATGGCCAATCAGAAATCTTGGACTCATTCTTTATTTTCAACTTCATTTGGATTTTCCTAGAAAGACATCCATTTCCTCAAGATGTTAAATACATTGCTGTAGATTTGTTGTGGGTTTTGTTCTAAATTTAAACTCCTATCATTTTATCTCCCCTTTTGGTTGTCATTTTCCAAATAGTCATATTTCTAGTCTTCCTTTCATTTCAAGAAGAGTGTTCTAGAGAGTTGGGTAAGAGATTGCGGTTGTTGATTCTAGCTGACGGTACTGGGCTTTAGGAATCTACCTTTTGGAAATTGAATGTTTTTGTGGATGAATACGTGTGTCTTGTTGGTATCCCACAGGTAATGCTTTAATGTTTTATTTCATAAAGTTTTTGATCATGTTATTTAATGCGTCCTACCCATTTTTGCTAGAACAAAGTTGTCTTTCCACCATGTCCCTGCGTTTGTATTGCTGCTCTTTCCTAGGAGGAGAATCAGGAGTCCAGCTTGCCCTCGGGCTCCAACACAGCCCTGTCGGTACACGGCAGCACAAGGGCACAACATTCTGGCATCTCAATGACACCAGCCTAGCTTTGAGCATGAAACCCACATTTCCCTCATTTTTATGTTTTTCTGAAAATATCCCCTGAGGACCTTGGTGGGGTGGGAGGCAAATTAAATGTCTGCCCTAACCATACCATCTTACCCAGAAACACATGCGAGAATAGCTGTATGCACACTTAAAATCATTCTGTGAACTTTATTTTCTACTTAGCACCATACTATCAGTCATTTCAGAAGCCTTTTTTCTTTAAAAACAGTATTTTGGAGGCTATAATATGCAATAACTAAAATTCTAATGACCACTGTTAGAATACACTGGAGGCTTACTGTTTCGGACATCCGGCTACCCATGGCACACCTATTCATTCTTTAAATCCTCATTGCAATCCCCGGCCTGGGTTTCATCTCAGTGTTAAATTCAGCTCCAGGTGGGGTCGGAAGCCCAGCTTCTCTGACCCCGAAGCCTGCACCCTTCGCTTTCTTGCTGTGGAACTGGAGACACTCCTCCCATCCCTCTCGGTGCTTCCTCCCCAGTTTCGAGACAAGGGCTGCAGACATGGAGTATGGAACCCCCCGGGGTCACCTGACTTCTCAGTCACTGAGAGTGGAAAAAGGCCCCACTTGGTATCAGTCAGCAAAACAAACAGCTGTCCCGTGCTACAGGACGAACTGAGTTGGTGACAAAATCCTCCAAGCCAGTTATCACCTCATCTTTTGTGAACCATGTACTATTTGGCTATCCAATGCAAGGATTTCCTTGGATGGATCAAACTGAAAAAGTTCTAGCTATGGGTTTGCTCCTGATGTGCCAGACACAGGTGACAGGAAGATCCCAGGAAGGAAGTCTAGCCTCCACTCTCTCCATTACCCCTCTGTCCCCTCGTTCCCATCTGCATGGTCACCCACCCCCCGCAGGGACACACTGCCTCCCCCTGGACTATGGTGCTCCACCCATGGCCCTCCCGCCACTCACCTTCTTGCTTGGTTCTTTTTGCTCTTTCTAGGGGAATTCTCAGATGCTGGGCCCCAAGCAGTACACAGAGGTGGAAAGTAGCCGACAGTTGCTCTTTCAGAGAATTTATCACATGTGCTGTCCACTAACAGAATGGAAACCCCCAGGACAGAAGGGTCCTTTCTGGCTTATCGTTCCTGCCCTCCCCTCCCCATCTCCTCACCCCCAGGAAGAGCAGAGTATCTCGACCACACGGGGTGAGGACTTCATGCTTTAAATGGAATAAGTAGATCAGACACAATTGTCTATTTTTTTTATGCTGACAATTTTGACAGGTCCCTGCCACCAGACGTCCTAGGTGCAAATGGTGGGAAGGGTCATGTGTGTATCCAAATGAGAGAGCGCAGTGAAACACAACATTGTCATCTGAATGGACAGGGAGCAAACACACACATACACACACACACACACACACACACACACAATCTCATTTAACCAAGCGCACATCTGAAGTAACAACCACAAAGTCAAAATGACTCAGGCTCTGTGGAGTCAACACCAAACCAAAAGAGGAAACACCACTTTCAGCAGCCTTTACAACATCCAGGTTGGTTTGACGACTCTCATTTGGGTTCCAAACTAGCTTCCCACTGACCAGTTGTCTCTGCATCCTCTAGATTGAGCCTCCGTTGAATCGCTGCTTCCCTGCCACATGTCCTCTGCCCAGGTCCCTGGGTGTTTCCTGCCTTCTCAGGCCTGGTGCAAGCCAAGCAAACCTCAATTAGCTAATGAGGTGCCCAAGACCAGCACCAAGAGGGTCTCCAAGGGCCAGCCAGGTCATTAACCGCCACCACCGTGTTAATTTACAGCCTTGCCTACCACATGGCAGGTGGGATGTTGTGAAGCTCTGCCAACCCTCTGGCTGACAGAGACAGAGAAGTGCTGGCAACGCAAAAATAGAGTAAATTAAAAATACGCTTCAATCTATAGGCTCTATTTGTCTATGTCTTTCTTTAGTAATATAACATTAAGGTAAAAGGTCATATCCCCCACTGAAATATAATTTATATTTACCTTTTATTAAATAATTATGGCTTGGCATGAAGTTAAATATTACAGAAGCTAATCAAGGGGGAATTCAATAGAGAAAACTCAGACATGAGAATTTCGTCTTTGCTATACATAGAACATCTTAATCCTCCACTGGGAGTCATTTGAGTTTGCTCAAGGAGTTTAATAATACACATTTCAACTGCCACAGAATCTAAATCCCATTTGGATCAGCCTTGAAAAACTTTCATCAATACCTTGAGATTTCATAATATTTCTCCTGAGAGCCTGGATCGTACATGTCATTTCTCATTTTGATTGAGAGTATAATATACGAGGTTACTTACATATCTTGGGCCCAACAAATAGATATAAACTATAAGCAATGTGTGAAAGGTTTCCTTTTTTGAGTAAATATTATTTAACTAAAAATATCTACTGGGAACCACTTATTTAAAAAACAAAAAATCTGGCAGGTGCTCAATATTAATTTTCCCAAAGGATTGATGAAACATAAATTCTATATTTTTATTTTCTTTCTTTAAGGGAAGTACAAGAACAAAGCCACCTTACCCCAGCTATGCTTCTATTTCTGTTTCCCAAAACTATCAGGATGCCAGGCTAATGCTGCAAGGAGGCCCTGTGCTGGAGTGCTGGTCAACCCTCCATGATAAAGCATCAACATGGCGGGTGTCATTTTTGCCTGTGACCAGCGGGGAGCACAGACCACAAACATGGCAAAATTATATTTGGAATTTGAGAGGAAAAGTCAGTGGGGTGAAGGGAGGCCTCAGTCCTCCATCCAGCTGCCATTCTGGAGATGTTGGTGGAACACATCCATATTTGCTCACCAGCAAATCTTCACTTGGGTCCTAGGATCACCATGAGGTCTACGGATGGCCATCAAGAGACCAGCAGAAGTAGAAATTCCAATCCCAGCTGTGTGATTGTGCATGTGCATTCATTGGGTCACATGTCCAGAGTGGATGGTCCACCAAGACAGACAGCCCACAGAACCAGAGGACCCTGGAGTCCCAACTCTAAATCACCACTTCTTTCAAGAATAAACAATTGAAAGAAATCTTTTGGTTTTATAAAAAGCAAAGCCAATATAAGCAAAAAAAAAAAAAATCTATGGAATTTGATTGCCAGATTAACAGCAGATCAGAAGAGGGACCTGGCTAAGCATAGGATACCTCCCATGGGGCTTCAGTCAGGAGATGCTCTCTGTTGCCAAGGCAGGAAGGCACAGAGCCACCCAGCTCTAAGGTTAGTTTAGAAGCACATGACTTCAGAATCCTTCAATCCCTTCAATCTCTCTCTCTCCCCTCCTGTTCCCAATCTCTTCGTCCAATCGTCTACCTCCACCCCACTCCTAACAGGTCCAAAAGTCAAAGGCTATATCCCTTATCTGAAATGCTTGGGACCAGAAGCTACAGCTGGCTGTTCTTGGGATTTGCCTTAAATCCTGGCACTGACCAAGGATTCCAGGTTCACCCTGCCACGCAGGGGGCTCGGTTCCCTTCAAAGACAAGTAGTTGGACTACATCGTCTCCAGACCCCTTGCAAACTCTCGCATTTTATGATTCTAAGGCTATTACTTATTTTGAGTGATGAAATTCTTCTCTGAGAAGTCGAGGTGGGTGGGGTTCAAGTCATAGGCTATTGAGTGGCCCTTAACTGTGACAACGTGGAACTCTCTCACCAATCCATTTGTTTCAATGTAGCCCAAGTCTGGTAGAGCCAAAGAGAAAATAAGAGGAATAGAGATAAGGCGGGAACACGTTATTCAGAGATGGCACCTGCCTTTGTGGACACAGAACAAGAATACGAGGCGAGAATCAACAGTGCACAAGCCAAAGATTAGACTGAAGCCTCTGATATTTAATTTTAAATGAAATATTAATTTAATATTTAATTACGCTTTGGTTTCAGGAAACACTGCAGCCGCAAGACAGATTGTTTGAAGAAGGGAGTAATATACATGGTTAAGGAGACAACTGTAAAAATTAAAGATAAATTTCAAGGGTAAATCTAAATGCCACAATGGAGCAGTTATGAGCCCACGCCTGCTCTCTGTAATGTGCATTTAGAATATTATAGCCGGGAGCACCGGTCCATTAAGGGGCTGGGATGTCTCCAGTGACGCAACGCTTCCTACTCTGGGGCCAACTATGGGATGTCATTCCTCAGACTCCGCTAAAGGATGGATGGGGATTTCGATGCAGGTCGGGCATAGGCAACTTCACAAAAGTGCAGGAGCCCACGAGGGCTGTTGCTCCAACCTGTTTCCAGGGTGAACAGGGAACGATTAAACCCAGGGCCAGTTTTTGATGTCTGAATTGGGGATGTTTAACTAAGAACCAGGTTCATTTCTTCAATAGGATTCTTTTTTTGGGGGGGGGGGCGGTGCATGCGTGCAGATGATGCTATTAAAAAAGAAGAAGAAATGCAAATCGGATGAGCTATTAACATTTGAAATCCAGTCTGCACATCTGTGCAGAGCAGCTTTATGGAGGGAAGACCCCAGGCCTCGTGCAGAGCCTTCGGGAAGACACTATCTGGGGTGTGATTTGAAAGTTTGTGGCAAAATCCAGGCTTCTAGGTTCTCCCCCCAGCTGCTGCCTCTTCCTGTTGATGAACACCAGTTCTCCCAAATGATGAGCAGGGTATTTAATCAACATATTTGATTTTTGCTGGAGTAAAAGGGAAGACGTATTTGGGGGCAGAGGGTATTGCCACCATTTCTCTGGTTTCCCAGTGTGTCCCATCCAGTCCAGCTGGCTTCCTTCACCTCTGAATTCCACTGCACACCTCCAAAAGCATCTGCAGGCACCGGTGGCAGCTGGGGCCCATCCTCTCTTGACCCCTCTTGGCTTTCCCTTGACCCCCATCTGCAGGGTCCACATTCCTTGGCCTTCTCTGTTTCCTGCAGAGCCCTGAGTTCTAATCTAGATCGCAACATGAAGGGCATGATGTGGGAGTTCTTTCAACAAGAACCCACCTTTCCCAAGAAGACACGGAGAAAGGCCACCCAACAGTGACCAGGGAGGAGCCACCTGGGCTCTGAAGACCTGCTGTATAAGCATCTCCTTCCAGTGCCGGCCACAGTGAATTCTGCTTAGAGTTTTGTATCTATACATACAATTAGCTTTGCAAACCTCTCCACCTTCCTCTTCCCAGTTAGCTAAATATATCTCCATTCTTTAGGGTAGAAAAATGGTGCAAGGAAGAGTTACGTGATTTTCCCCCAGAGCTGGGATGAAAATCCGAGTCTCTCCATTCCGTCCCTGCCTCTCTACCACCTGGTGCCAAGTTCACAGGAGTAATAAGCCTGTCATGCCTTCATCTTCTGCAAACTCAGTTATTTGTGGACAGGAACGTGGCCATCACTTCCAAGGAATCCAAAGCCCTTCACAGGCTCTGAGTCACCATGTCACACTGAGAGTGTGGCCTGTAGAAAACCTAGGCAGAGGTAAGCCTTCTTCTGAGACCCCTTCATACTCTCGGGCTATCCCCTGTTTCCTGTGCCCTTCTTCAGAGTAACAGCCAGAGAGACAAGTAAAACCACCAGGTGAGACCAAAGAGGTGGCCCCATTATCAAGCTGCACAGAATCAGTAAGTCATACAGGTTAGTGCTGAAGGGCAGGACTTTGTACTAGGACAGCTTGGAGTGAGCCTAGCTTGGTGGCCATATGCAGGTGACTTAATTTGCCTATGTGACAGATTTCTCATCTATGAAGTTGAGGTACTAATAAAACTGTCATCGTCATGGGAAAGGTGGTGATTGTCAGAGCTCCCAGGAAGAGCCTGTCCCTGTGTGCTCAGCAGACGACAGATGTGATTCTTGAATTTCTATCATCTTTAATTTTCTTTTTTGACTGCTTCTATCTGATGATAGAACTTAAGGGAAACTTGTTAATCCACATTGAATGGGTAGCCCAGATTCTGCAAAGAGCCACAGGAACAACAGTGGAAAGCTAAGCTCACCTCCCCCCAGGGCCTCCACCCCCTGCCTGAGCTCGGGCATCAGCCAGGATTGTTTCCACAATTACAGACAACAGCCATTCCTCCCACGAATGCCATGCTCCGGACTCGTCTCCCTGTGGACTCCCTGCCGCCCTAAATGAAGCCAGCCAGAGCCACCGGCACCGGCCGTCGCAGTAGACCCGCTGCACAGGCCTTGCTTTTCTCCACTGCTGACTCTCAGGGGAAATGTCTGCCAGGAGAGCAGAGGAGGGATCTCTTCCGCTAAGCCTAGGCTGCCACATGGCCTCTGGGTCTCAAACCAGACGGAGGCAATTGGACTTTCCTGACGAGCCTCGGTCTCATGTGGCTCTCTCAATTCTGCAGCAGCAAGCTGCAAGTTAGCAAACCAGGGGTGGAGGAAACGGACCCGAAACGCCACATGTGTGAGGAGGACGTGTTGTTTTCCAGAGCCCCGACGGGGTGTGTGCTGTGCTTGGCAGCAGCCACCACGGGAGCTGATGACTGCATTTTGGCTAATTACACCAGATACATCTAATAGGCGTGGGCTCATTATGGTGGTGCCTCCTTGAATACAGAACCACCAACAGCTGCAGGTGGACCACCGGGTGTGCGTGTAGAGGGGAGGACTGAAGGAGGAGAGGTTCATGGGGAAACAGCCCAGACTCATAAGGAGACCAGTCTCTCCCACATGTCAGAGAGTCTCTGCAGCAGCCTCATGAGCAGAACTCAGGTCTCCCAGATTCATTTCTTTGTGGAAAATACAGATTCTCAGACCTTCCCAGAAGGGCCTGATTGGTCACATCTGGAGTGGCGCCAAGCACTATTCTCACGGTCAGCCCCATTAGGGAAACACCTGCAGGTAGCAGCCTAATTACCACCTGAGCTTTCCAGACAAGAGGTCAGGTGACTTGACGGAAGGACACACAATTGCCCCAGAGCAGCCTCCAAGAGCAGCTCTTCTGCTCCCCAGGCCCATCCTCTTGGACGGCTCCTACCCAGAGGGCTCAGCCTGCCCCCACCAAGGTTTGCTAGGTTGCCAGGTTTTCCTTTCCTCTGGGATCCGATGGGTCTTTGCACCTCACCGTTGGAGTTGAGTTTTCGTCTAGGCCTGCAGGGACCTCGGAGCACCCATCCTGCCATGACGCACCTGCACAGGAGTAGAACTCTCTCCTCTCCGGTTCCCTGCCAAGTCCCTGCCTTTCCACCATCAGACGGAGACGAAGTGAGCTTTCATGGTGGTACTGCCCATTCATTGGGAGAAACAAGGACCACCCACCCATTTCCTGTGGGGCCTGGGACCTTCATGGATGGCATTGGCTTCTGGTCTCCATGAGCAGGAGTTGAATTTGGCCAGCAACCTTAGGAGGACGTTTCTCGGTGAGTGACCAGCCTCCTGTGCCATCCTGGGCGGTGTCTGCACGCCTGGCCTCTTCTCAGTCCCTGGCCTCCGCACCCTAACTGTCCCCTCCGGCCTCCCCACTCCAAGGCATCTTCTGCAAGAAGCTTCTCTGGCTGCCTGGCTGGGCGGACATCTGAAAGATCGTTTGCTGGTGTGTGCACCTTTGGTCTTTAAACAGGTGTGATGTTAATTCTTATTAAATTTTATTCTTTCATGTTTAACTAAAATCATTTACTTTTGTGAAAAAATAATGGACACAATAAGCAACATGAAAATAAGTTCAACTCTGACTCTCAGAAACCGCCCTGCCAACTCAGTGGCCCCAGAGCGCCTTCTGTACCATTGTTCCTTTTTCATATCTAAAAAAAAAAAAGGTTCGTCCTATGCATTCTGTTTTAAAGCTTTTTAAAGAACATACATCACACCTGTCTCTCCTGTAAGTATCCGTCTATGGTATCATTTTTAATGTTTAAAAAGTGTAAAGATGTTTCGTTATTTACTTAATGATTCCCCTAACGGACACTAAAGATGTTTTTAATATTTTCACTGCTATAAATAGTGTTCCAAAGAACAGCCTTGAGCAAATTCAATTATTTTCTAAGTATGTCTTGCTCAAAGTAGAACTTTGGGGTTAAAGGGCACACGTATTTTTAAGGCTGGTACCATCGGGGCCCTCTTCTCTCACCATCTACCCTCCTACCGTGGGGCGTTAGAATCTCCACCTTTTTCTAATTTTGCCAACGTGGATATTTTTTCATTTGTTTAAGAAATAGCTTTGTTAACTCCATAAAGAAAAATTTGTGGTACTCTTAAGAGTTGCCTTCATTTGCATCTGTTAGATGATTAATGTGGTTGGACTTTTTAAAATGTTTATTGCTTCACTGGACTCCTGAAATAACATATATAGCAACTGATGCCACTTGCTAGCTTTCTGTGTGGGTATTTGCTTTTTTCCTCCTTAGTTTGCAAGAAATACAGCGTTCACCTCTTTATCATAATGCATAACGTGGCAGGCATAAAAGAAATTTTGACTGAACACATGAATGAATCCTTTTATGTGTGGCACAATATATCCTACAGAGGAGACACATTCCCAGTTCATTCTATCTTTTGACTTCATGCCTGGCTACTTTCACATGAGGAATTTTCTTTTTCTGTAACCCCATCTTTTCTGCATGGTATCTGTCTTTGGGGTCAAGGCGGGCAAGGCTCAACGTCATAATGATGTTGTGGATGATAATCTTTTGAAATATCTGTATTTTTAATTGAATTATTTCATTTGAGTCTATTTCAGTTTGTCATGTGAAACGAGAAATCTTTTTCTCTTAACTACGTCTTCACTGGTTGGCCTGACATGTTCGTTAAACATTCTCTGTTTTCCACGTGGACCCGAGATGGCTCCCCACGAGGCTGATATTTCGGTATTTCTCCACTCAACACGTGCAAAACCAGTTTGTTTTCAGATTTTCTCTTCTGTGGCGTGACGTTTCTGTTTCTGCAGAGCCCCATGTTCTTTTAATTATCGAACCTTAAAATAGGTTTGAATGTCCAGTAGGGCACGGCGCTCTCATTTTTCACCATCAAGTGTTCGATTTTAACACCTTTCCAGGTGAACTTCGTGGAGTCTCCCCAAACGTCCTGTTGGTATTCTGATGGGTGCTGTGTGGAATTCGTCCATAATCGACATCTTTACCATATTAAACCTTCCCACCTCTCCGCCAGCTGGAAGTATTCTGTCCTTCCTCTGAACTCCCTTAGCACTTTCTACCTTTAAAAAAAAAGTCACTTTCTGAACTATACCCACCCAATTTTTCAACCCTGAAACCTGAGCGTCGCCCCCTCCCCTCCCCTCCCCAACTTTCACCCCATCCCATCCATCATCCCCATCAGTGCAACCGCCTCAATTCCACCCACTTCTGCCTGTCCCCACATCAGCACGCTGGCTCAAGCCACCATCATTTCTGGTCTGAGCCAACGCACTGGCCTCCGACTGACCTCTCTGCATCCACATTGGCTTTTGAGCCATTCTAGCACCGTGGCCACAACAACCTCTGCAAGGGCAAATCCGATCGCAGCGATATTCCCACAGCTGCCCGTGGCACTTAGGGAAGAGCTGAGCAAAGGACCTGGATGCATTGTGGCCCCTATATCCCCCTTCTGGCTTGTACCCAACTTCTCTCTAATTCCTTCTTTCTGCCTTGATCACAGTGGTCATCAAATATATGGTACACTCTCTCCTACCCTGGGGCCTTTGCACATGCTGTCCCTCTGTCTGCACTGTTCTAAGTTCTCCCCAACACCTCAGTTTAAGACTTGATTCCCTCAGTACATACTCCTAGAATCCTATACAGGTCATTTTTAGAACTCATCACCATTTCAATTCCTTGTTTAAGTCAGTTTCCATGAAAATACCAAGGACAACAATAAAGGCACTTCTGGTAATAAACATTTTTTTAATAGCAATCTATGGCTCCCTCAACCGCCTCTCTATCCTGAATGTTTTATGTGAACAGATGTGCTAGACCTGGCTACCAGCTCTAGGGAGAAGGTGGTTCAATTTTCAGAAACTTTGTGAGCAGGCCAATGTCACACAATAGTTTGAATTCAGTAAATGCTACAAAGCAAAACTTTTGAACCCCTCTTTTTTCCTGTTAAGCCTTTACCATCCTGCCACCATTTCCATGCATGGTATCAATCAGTCTTCTCAGCTTGGGGAAGTAGGTGGTCCGCTTTATAAGATGGGGAAAAGAATTATTTAGAAGGCGAGCGACGCTATGAGTCCAGGCCCCTAACCCGGGGCCGAGAGCAGCCCAGGGTCTAGGAAGGCAGGACTCTGCAGGTCTTGGCTTCAACCCTGGCCTTGCAACCTCGGGGGGTTCTTGTTAGAAGCCCTTCCTTCGGGGCTCTCCTACCTCGCCCACCATGGCTCCTCTACTATCTGCACCAAGCTTGTTCCCACTTCCCAGTCTGTGATCCTGGAAGGGAAGGGCCTTGCAGATCCGAGGACTACCAGGTAAGGTTCCAGCCAACACCAGTGAATCCAACAGAGAACAGCCGGCAGAGCTGCTGGAGGTGGGCGGGGGGAGTCTAGGGGAGGGGGCTGGAGAGGAGGCAGAGAGGAGAGGAGGGAGGGCGTGGGTTTCCACGGCTGGCCCAGTCCTGGGATTCAGGTCTCTGCTCATCAGAGGCTCCCACCTGTCCTACCCAAGGCCCTTTTCCTTCCCTCTGAAATCACGTGATTTGTTTTCTTTCCATCTGTCTCTCCGTCTAGAAGGTAAGGTGGGGCACTAGACTTCACTAGGATTTCCCAGGATAAGTGTGCCATACATACCACCCTGGAGGAGTGGAGGAAAGGTGTCCCTTTGGGAGGTAGGACACTAACTTTTTAAACTGCCATTGCAATAGAAGAGATGAGCCAGGCGTTCATTTCCAAAACCACCAGCCATGACCATCCCTAGACCAGGCCGAAGTTGCTGAAGTAAAATACACATTTAGAATTGAGTCCACACTTTCCCCATTCAGTGACAAGCCCTCTTCTCACACCACTGGAAAGACCTAGAGAAAACCAACATAGTTTCAAAGAGGGACGCCGGGCACCAGAGCCAAGGGGAGCTGGAGGCCAGTCTCCCCGATGCGGCTCCGTCACCTACCTGTGTAGATGAACCTTCCCGGGGCTCCTTTGCAGAACTGTTTGGATTTATAAGATAATGTCACTTCCACTACTCCGGGGATGTGCCGGGGAGGCGTCTGCACCCGGATGGCATGAGGGGTTATGAGCTGAGGAAGGAACGGGAAGGGACAGGAGAGAGCCGTTAGACAAGCCATCGCCAAGGAACCCCCGCGGTCCCCCTTACTGATCCGGCCATCTGTTTGCTGTGTGTTCTGTTGTTTTTCTGGCTAGAACACCAGCCATACCCAACTGAGAAAATTGGGGAATCACAGAAATAAAGGAAAAAAGAAAGAAAGAAAGAAAAAGAGCATTGCATAACCCAGAGACATCCAGCAGTAATATTTGGTGTGTTTCCGGTACATTTCTGTGGACGTGAGTCACAGAATTAGATTATGCCTAGGCAGAGACCCGTTGTCCTGATTTTTCTCCCAAAGAGCATTATGGCAAGCGCATATCTCTGCTCCTAGATCAGCAGAAGTTTTTTCAGACCATGATTTTCAATGGTGGAAAAATATTCTACTATTACTCTTATTACTTCTACCATGCTCTTTTAATCTACTATGTGGCCTCTTTCTGATTTTTCGCAATTTTACCCAGTACTGCAATGGATGTTTGCCATTTTAACAATGTCCCTGCAAGGAGCATGACTTCAGGCCTTCTTATCCTTCATGCCCTGCTCATCCTGTTTCCCCAGATAAAAACCACCTTTGGGGGCTCAGTGGTAGAGCACTTGCCCAGCATATGTGAGGCACTGGGTTCGATCTCAGCACCACATAAAAATAAAATAAAATAAAGGTATGTGTCCATCTACCACTAAAATAAATATCTATATTTTAAACAGATCTTTGGGCCAAAGGAGGGGAGGGAAGCTGACTGCCTACCTCGCTCCACACCAGCATGGTGCCGAACACCACTTGGAGACCATCGAAGAAGTTGTCGCCAATGATGATGACCATGGCCCCTCCTGTGGTCCAGCCTTCGCTTGGGCTGATGGCTTTGATGCAGGGGGTCGCTGAGAGGATAGGAAAGAAAAAGTTAGCCCTATCCTCGGGGGTGGGAGTCGGGAGTTTGGGGAACGGCTGTCCTGGGAAGCTGTTGGCCATTCCATGAAGTTCAAGTTGAGCTTTCTTGACCTGCCGTCCTCCCCTAATTGGTGGTTGGTTGGCACCAGGTCATTAAGGCCTAATGAGCTGACCATGATGTATGAAAAAGCGGAACACTTGGCTAATTGTGCAAAGGGTGTTTTGAAAACTCTGTTGTTTTTGCCCATATTTTTATAAGCTGATCACACTAGAAAAGTGTAAATCCCTTTTCTCTCCCCACCTCCTCTGCCCCACGATGTTAAAATTTACAAGGCCCATTAATGCGCTGGGCGGAGAAGGAGAAAGCAAGCTCTATCCTAGCGGAAGGGTTTTTTTTTTTTTTTTTTTCAACTCAAGAGACAATTTCTAATCAGTCTCCTAACTTGTGGGAAGGATTTTCCTCCCTTTGTCCATATGTCTGAGGTCCCTGGACGTCACATCCCAACAGGAACCCAATATGGTTTTCAGGCTATAACTAAAGTCGATCCATCACTCCATTGCCAAAGTTGACAGGGTCAAAGGTGGAGGAGAACTTTGGCAGGACTCCAAAAACATGAGCCCCCTTTGAACAGCCAGTCAATCACATCCAATCAGTCAAAAGAAACCCGAGGGGCTCCCAGCTCTGAACTCGGGGGTTTTCTTCTCTCCTTTCAGTGCCCACTGTGGGAGCATTAACACCACTCCAAATTCTTTACTGATTCAATCATTTTCTTTCAGTTCATTAATTCCTATTTAAAATGATACAAGATACATTTTAAGGGCCGGGTTGGGGGTGGGGACCGGTGGGCAGCGTCTAGCAAAACATCACCTTCTAATAGTAGCCTAATCTGGTTACTCGTTCTAGATCAGAAGGTCTCCCCACACCACCAGCCGGGGAGTCCAGAAGGAAGGGGAAGGAGCGAGATGGAATTTACTTAGGTTTGTCAGTTGCGTTCATCGATACACTTTAATTTTTTGGACAAGTTGAAGTTTAACAGTGACCAGTATTTCTAATTACTTTAATGCACTTGGAAAACTACCCAGAGCAGCCCACGATTTCTTCTTGTCCAAGCAAACAAAAATCAATTAGTGTCAGTTTCATTCTGCACATTGTTTTGTTTTGCTCACAATCTGTTTAAGGGCACATCTGACACTTATTCATACACGTCTGGCACTGTAATGTTCCTGTTTAACTAAGATGTCATAGGCCTACATTTGCCTGAAATGCCCGTCTAGCAAAAAGAAAACAGAGCAGAATGGGAGAGGCCGGGGGCAGCTGGGGGGCCGGCCCCACCCGGGGCAGGCTGTGTTTACAGCTTCCCTTACAAACCCACACTGCTCAGTGGACTTTCCCCACTCTAACTGCCACATGTAAATTGGAAATTCAAACCAGAAAAATCAGTGGAGGACTTTGCTCGTCTGCCATGCTCAGCTGCAGCCCTACCCACCTTCGGAGGGGTCAAGCCGCCTGGCCCTCCGTCCGTGCTTGGAGTTGTTGTGCACGAACATGTTGTCGGAAACGGCCAGCACGTGTCCGTCCACGTTCACCGTGGTCGACAGCACCACCTGCAGGGTCAGCATCAAAGGTGGGTGAGTTTGGCGTCAAATCACACGCGCTTCAGAGTTCTGTTTGGGCACACTTCCTTGTGATACAGGGGACAGGGTAGGACTCGGGATGGACCATGTTCTTCCCAATTCAACAGGTGCTCCTCTTCCCATGATTTAGAAGAAGCCGATGGAAAGATGGGGCAGCCTCCCTGTGTTGTCGTGCATTCCTATCCAAACCCTGCCTGGGTCGCCAAGTGGGAACACGGGCCCTCTGCCCACGAGTTCCAAGAGCCCAGTTCTCTGTGGAAGGCCCAGATCATCCTTCTGAGAAGAGCCTTCAACTGCATCCTCACAAGGTGCGGGCTGGGTGTGACCCAGAGGTGGGCAGGAACCACCAGCTGGAAGGTCACTTCTCCAAGCTGGGGAAGGGGCTGTTGCACTTCAAAGATACCCTGACATCGTGCTGGGCATCGGGATGCTGGCCGGCCATTGTCTGTGGCACCCACCCACCAGGGAAGAGCAGCCAAGTCTTAAAACTGTTGATGAGAAGATGAGGGTCTCAGAATGGAGCATTGAGGACAGCAGGACGTTTTGTATCTAGCTGGAGGAAGGGGAAGAGGTGGGTGTGGAGTCCTGGATGAGCCTGGGTTTGGAGTCCCAACTAAATCCAAGTCCCAGGCTGCTGCTCTCTGACATGAAACCGTGGACAAATTACTGAACCCTTTTGAATCTCAATGTTTTTCATCCATAAAACACAAACAACGCCGCCTATCTTACAGGGCCAAATGAGATAAAAGGAGGAAAAAATGAGATAATACATTGAAACTGTTCAGCACAGCGCTCTGTACGTGCCAAGTGAGGATGAGGCCCTGTGCTAGCTGCCCCGCCCCTGCCTCCTGTGACCAGTCTGAGGCCACAGGACACTTTCCCCGGAGATTTTCCCAGGGTCTATCCTCTGGGCAAGGTTCTAGAAAGGGGCACAAGGGGGCTGGGGACCAGCAGTTAAGAGCACGGCCCCCACCTTCAGAGAGCCACTTTCAGGCTGGAGAAAGACACTAACCCATGAAATAGGGAGCAGAAGGTATTGAATTGAGGTCCACAGGGTGCAGCGCAGATCTAAGTGGGAGAAGTTCAAAGTGGCCAGGGCTAGCAGGGTGAGGCAGAGGAGGGTGACCCTCCACACTCACCCCACCCAGGAAGCTGAGTGGGCCAGAATGCAAGACGGCTTCTCAGCTCATGTCACTTTTGCATGGTAATTTTTTTTTTTTTGAGAAGGAACTTGGTATATCCAAATTCATGCAAATGTATAGCCCTTTTGATGACCAGCATTGAATAGGTACATAATGACAAGCCATGTTTCAAAATCATCCCTCCTTCCCGCACCCCAAATGAGATTTGTCCATCTTCTACTTGTAATTGTTCTGCCAACCCTTTCCTACTTCCCAGATGAAGAAGGAGTGGAGGGGCTTGACCTGGCCTTACCTCTTAATATGAAAGAATTAGATGGCATTAAAAAAAAACTTTTTATTATGAATAATTCCAAACAAAATAGACTAGCATCATGAATCCCTAGGACCCACCATCCAGCTCCAAGAGTTATCAAAACAGCTCTGATCTCATTTCGTCTACACCACTGCCCACGCCTCACCAACTAGTCCATAAAAGATGATGACGACCACAGATTTGGGTTTGCTCTTTTCAGACAAAATTAACACGTTGTGGAATGCATGGAACTGAGCTGTAGAACTGACAGTTGACACGACTCTCACCATGTGGAATATGCCATTTCTACCCCCCACCCCGGAAATTTACCTTGTGTCCATTTGCAGTCGATCCTAACCCCAGTTTTCACAAAGCAACACTTTTCTGATTTTTTTGGGGGGGGGCCATGGAGTTTTACATGGTATCTTTGAACATTTTTATATTTATAATGTAATAGGATTGAGAGAATCCCCAGGACCCATGAGTCCACAAATCATGCCTCACTCCGCGGGCCTGAGGGAGCACATGTGAGGTTTTACATGGACAAGAGTGGGTTTCCATCATTCAACTCAACAGGCATTCGCTGGGCTTCCTACTGCACGCCAGGTATTACGACAGGCCCTGGGGAGTCAAAGAACAGACTCCAAAGAACCTCAGTTGTCACTCAGAAAATTATCACCCATATAATTGCTCGCCATTCGGGGACGTAGCCCGTCTCGCTCAGGGTCTGTTTTCAATTGTGTCTGTGGTAACGTGGGAGCATCTGGGAAAAGTCCTTCTAGATAGTTCCTATCCTGTGAAGGCAACCATCAGAGACACCCACCCTGGGTGGCAGGCGCACCCAGGCACAAGGTCTTATCAGAGAGACCTCAGCCCAGTCAAGGGAGGAATGGGACCTCATGGCCCCCTGGTTCAGGTGAACACCTGGGTGCGTGCTTACCCTCTGGAAATAACAGGATAAAGAGGGGGAAAGAGGAATTGGACCACTCTTGCAAATCGTGTGTGCAAGTGGGTCTTCAAAGGCACGGCTCTCGGTGCTGGAAAACAGCTCAGAAATCCCCCAACAAGGATGACAGGGGGCTCCAGGCCTTCACCACCACGAAGCTGTCCTGGACACGCTGAGGGAAACCCCAGCTCTGCCCGAGGATGAGGCGGATGTAAGGAGACCACTTTAATCCATTCCACAAGCTCCTTGTCAGACCGCCCGGTAATGCTCCCGCCACGGAATATGGGGCTTTCCCGAGCCAGCAGATTTCATCATTGTCCATTTGGGTGGAGTGAGACCCAGTTCCAAAGTGAACATTTCCCGAATGACATACCCTGGCGGTTCAGATGCACTTCATTATTTTCTATTAACAATGGAAATAAATTTTAATCTCTTGCTGGCTAGTGCCGGCCTCTCGTGACAGCAAGGGAATTAGCCTGAATTATTTCAGTGTCTGCAAAATTTATTACAAGATTTTAAATTACGTCCAAATGTATGTGCGTGAGTGCGTGTGTGTGTGTGTGTGTGTGTGTGTATAGATATGAGGCAAGTTCCAGTTTTTCATATTCTAAATATCTTAGGCTGTGAGGTACCTAGAAAAGCCTGCTACTAAACTGAATTTGCAAAATGTAGTGGACTTAATCCACAAACTCCGCCACATGAAACCAGGCCTGCTGGGCCGCTGCTGCTTCTCTACATGGGGACTCACACTTAAACACTGATTTTACACACATTCCCTCGACTTCTGGAAGACTGGATAACATTACGGAGGCGAAGATACATTTGGTTTAGTCAAAGCTTCGAGTTTAACTTCCTTCACCGTTTTCTGATGAACGATGACAACACTGATATTATTCTATTCGGAGAAGTTAAAATTTCTGAATGTTTTAAGACGAAAGGAAGTGGAATGTGCATTCCAACATCATCTCACTCCCAGGCCTTCCCCTTCCCCAAGCCAACTTCTTTCCCCTAGTGAGTATTTCCTGGGTCACGAAGGCTGACCCTTTCCATCTGGAATCAATCCGTCAACCCCTGACAACTTCCTGAAACACCTCACTCCATTTCCTGTTCCCTCCCCCTTCTCGCTTTCCCCCTGGTTTGCTTCACTCTTCAAAACTGCAGGCCACAGCAGCTTAATGTTAGAGGGTCAGGCACAGTTAGACTCCAAAACACTACACAAGGACACCTTTGACCTTCAAAAATCTTTACATCTTAGCTAAACAAATCAAGGTCAACATTTCTTACCATTACCTTGTTAACTATTTGTATGCATCTTTGCCAACGGTCCTGGGATCATGTAGCCATCAATACCACTTGTTCTTCTACGATCAAAAACTGATCTGTTTTAAAAGTAGCAAATTTAGTAGGGACAAAAGGTGTCATTCGAAGGTACCTGAAGCTAAAAATCCCCAGCATCGTAGCAAACATATGGAGAGTATTCCATCCAGAAGAACTTTCCTGCCTCATCCATGCCTCCTGTCACCTCACCCTGATACCTCATCTCCTCGAAGCCTGTCCCAGTCTCCTGGTGCTGCCATTCTGCTGGCGTAGCCCTAAAGAATGCCAATTAGGAATACAGATGTCCATAATTTGTGAGGGATGGACCCTGGGTTTTGCTGCTAACACTAGTGACAAGTTTCATTTACTCCTCAGCCTTGATACATCTGTATTGTAGCTCCGAGCTCTCATGGCAAGTCCCCTGGACGTGCAGACCAGCTCCTTGTAGCTGTTGGGTCTCCTCAACAGAAACATTTCCATTCAACACAAAAGCTACAAGCAATTCATTCACAGTGACACCTTCCAGCCAAGTTTCCAGGAGGGCGGAGTTGGAATCAACCGAAAGAGCCTGCATGTTTTTAAGTGAAAGTGGTTTTTTGCTTTTTGCCATTTCTTATTTTGTTGGACTGTGATCTCTCATCCTGGGGAGAGGCCAGCTCAGTGACCACAGACCAAGTGGAGAGTGGCGGTGGGAGGTTTCGTTTTGAGTCACCCAACTATCAGGCAGTGTTTTGCAGAAAGAGAAACACAGATAAAAAAACTTGTCCCTCCCCTGGAAAAATACAAGGAAGTTTTCAGGAGACTCTATGAGCACGTTAGCAGTTGGCAAAAAAGCACTCGCGAAAACTGATTGGCTTTCTCAAATTCTATTTTTCTTTTCGTTACCCAGACGTTCTCCCATGTCTCTCTAATAATTTACACAAAGCAGGAGCTGAGTTGTAAAGAGCTCTCTCCTGTCCATAAAAGGCCACTGTGGGAGTAGCCCTTCGTGGACACATCCGTGAACCTGCCTGTGTGGCTCACTTTCCAACTGAGGAGCAGTTGGCTTGGTATCAGAATGATCTCGGATGGGATGGGGACTTTTCCCACCTTGGGGTTATTCTGATGTCTTGCTCTGAGATGTCCTTGGCTTGGGGAACACCACACGGTGTGGTGGCTTTTATTTATCCTTCTCAAAGTTCGAAGGATCTGATTTAGGGGAGTCCGAGGAGTGGCCAGCTCAGGCCCTCCTCCAGCCAGCCCGTCTCGGCTCACGCCCAGGTGTTCCTACAGACTCCCCAGTCTCACACGAGGAGGGTAAGGAAGTCAGGATGAAGAATGTGTGGGATGACTAGGTGACCTGCCCTCTGAAACAGATGACACTTCCATCGTCTGGAGTCAGGGGAATGACACTAGCTAGAGACCTCCCCCTGTGCTCCGAGCTCCTGCTCTGAACCACACCAAATTCTGCCATCCATCAGAGGCAGGTTCCTGCCCCTTCAGCGAGGGCTGTCCACCCCTCAGCTCCATGTGGGGCCTCAGGAAAGCTATTCCACGTAGCATTTATGGCCCACTCGATGTCGAAGACTCTCTGATACCCCACTTACGAACATGCGTACACCTAGCTAAATAAAATGGTCTCGAAAATTCCTGCTATATTGCCAAGTATGGAAAAAAATTCTTTATGACATTGTACATCTGGAAATGGAATTAAATTCATGATGTGCTTTTCCCTTATAACTGTTCAGTTGCTTATATATGTTATTTCAGCTTTCCCAAGGCATAACTGTTATGTGGGATTTTATTTTCCACCTGTGGAAGGAGGAGAGACATAGAGACCATTAAAGCCACAGAGAAAATCAAGACAGACTTCTGGCTATCATGGGCCACCTCGCTGGGAGTCCACAGGGTGAGGAGAAACAGACGGTGGGCTTTTTATACACTGGCTCATCGCACAGCTGACCAGGAGAATCCAATGACACGAGTTTGTCTAAGCCTCCATTCATTCGACCCGGGCTAATCACAAACAAATTGGCTACTGCCATTGGTTTCTCCTCACCACTTTATTCTTGGCACACATCAGATTTTCGAACCAGATTTAAAGCCCAGATTCTTCTTTGTTACTGGACTCCAGAGTCTCCAAAATCACCTTTAAACACCTACCCCACAAGCATAAATTTTGTTATTTAAAAAAAAAAAAAAAAGGAATTCCCAGAGTTCTTAGCGCTAGCTGCTGTTTCCCATTCCCCAGGGCTAAACTGCCTGTTCAGTCAAGGATCCAGGCCCAAACAGGAGAACACAGAGTTGGTCTCCATGGAGACAGGCGCGGGGCATTCTGGGATAGTTGGTACCAAGGGAGGGGAACCTGAGAAGGTGGGTCACCAGGCAGCACTGCGTCCCCCTCACTCATCAGGGATTTATGGAGTCCGCAGGCCCGGTGCTGCCTGCGGTGGAAGTTTATAGAAAACATCGTGGCTGCCTCCAGGAGTTGACTGTGGAGCTGATGGAGCAGAACCACACCAGGCACAATCAGAAAATATCACTGCACGGTAATAGATCACGGAGGACTGGACCCTGTGGCCACTGGATGCTCTCGGGGGGCCCAAGGCAAGAGGAAGCAACCTGAACTACAGAGCGGCCACAGACATTTTCACGGAGGAAGCGGGAATGGAGATGGACCTCGAAGAGATGAAAAAACAAAAAAAAATCAAGTGCACAACTCCAGGCAATGGAGACGGTGATTCTGGAATTTCTAAAAGGAGATTCCAGTCAACGTAAGTGGAGCCGTAGGCCCCAGAGCTTTCTGCTGGGATATGTTGGCCAATTCGGCTTTGGGGTCAGGAGGGAACACTAAAAGAGCTGGCTTTGTAAAATCCAGCTGGATCTGGATGGAAATAAAGCTCTTCATGTGCCCGGGGAGCCTGGTGGTCCTTCACCAGCCTCACCTCGGAGACACCATCACTCGCCACTTCTGCCCCACCTCCGTTTCTTCCATGAGACTCTTTGCTTTTCCCATCTGAGATGTATGCCCACCCGGAGGGATGTTAGGGCCAAGGGCCGTATTTTACTAGCAGACGTTAGGGGAGCCCCGGGGGAGCCGTCCAGCACAGTTGATGCAGTTGTCTGGCTCCATCATCTTTCACCAGGGAGCCCCTGAATCACCTGCCCACCATCAAAAATCAGAAGCCCCTCTGAGCAGCCGAGGAACCCATGCACTCACACGGCAGGACCAAGAAAGCTCTGTGTTCCAGAAAGTTCTGTATCTGGTTGCACTGGCATGGGTTCAAAGGTAGGTTTTAGTGTTCTTATTGGAGTCCCCTAAAATAGTGGAGCATTCTGGCATGTTTCCACCTAACTGCAAGTCTGCCTCGCCATTTCCTGAAAGTTGCTTGGGCTGCTACCCGTTTTCACGTCTCCCCCTTCTCTCCCACAAAGAACTCAAAACACATTTCCTATGTGAGTCAATCAAAATGTGTATCCCCCTGATTCTTTTCCACACTGGAGACAGTGAAATCCAGGCATGAGGAGACAAAGGGTCATTCCATCAGAGAAATCTTGAAGGAATCCACAGCAAGCCTTCCCCCAGCTTAAAGCATCAAACAGAGTGAAAGACACTTAGACCCTCAGAGTTTTCTTCTGCCTCCAAGTAGATAATCATCGTGTTACTTTTTTTTTTTTAACTTGGACTATCTGGTTTGTTTTACCAGCAGATAATGGACTCACCTGTTGATCAGAGAGGCCATAAGTCAAGTGATTTTCATTATGTGCTTTAAAACTGCTGCTCAGTAGCACAACAACTTTCAAATGGTGGGTGAGATCACAGAGCGTCTGGGCAGCTCCCAAACCGAAAGATTTGAACTGAAGAAACCTGCAGGCAGCAGCTGGAGCTGTATTAAATTCTTGCCATTTGGAGTTCATTTAAACTCTCGTTTCCCTCTTCAGTGGGTGTGAGAGAAACATTCAACATTTTTTATTTAAGGAAAATAGATGGTGGTGCCATTAAAAAGTTTTATATAAGAGCTGGGGGTTTAAAAAAAAAAATCATAAGGGGTTGTTGGATGGATCTTGGCCCCAGGCCAAGACATGAGTAGCCGTGCCCTTTGCTCTTGTATCGTTTAGTAAAACAGACTAATGGCTAACGCCCAGCTGTGTGCACTAGGTGTCTTTGTCACAGACGTTAATTTCCCCATCCTTCTTGTGCAGCGCAGGCACCCAGCGCGGCGGAGTGCAGGCTTGAGGCAGCCTGGACCGTCCAGCTACCCGGGGGCTGTCAGTCCTTACAGGGCAGATCAAGTGAGACCAGTCCCTTTCTCTCCAATACCATACATTCCTTCCCACTTCCTCCTGGGTCTGGTGGACCTGCCAGGCATGTCCCTGCCCCAAGCACCCACCCTGCCCTCTGCCCTGGGGAGTCCTCCAAGATGCCCCTCCAGAGGCCCTCTCTGGTATGCATGAATCCAGGGGCCACCATCGGGCACTAGCAATCTCTCCCCACCTGGTCCCCCCAAACGACGTTCCTATCATTAGAAATACAAAATGACTGGGAGGGGCTGGGGATGTGGCTCAAGCGGTAGCATGCTTGCCTGGCATGCGTGTGGCCCGGGTTCGATCCTCAGACCACATACAAACAAAGATGTTGTGTCCACTGAAAACTAAAAAATAAATATTAAAAAAAAATGACTTGGAGGTTGGACGTGTATCAAGGTCTTCAATGCCAAAATGATCTCATGCACAAGGTGGTTCTGCCCTTGGGAAGGGAAACATCGCCCTCAGCCCTCTACGGTGATCATTGCCTTTTACAAACTTAGCCTTTTTGAAGCCACAGGTTAAAACTCGGTACCCAAGTCTTTAGACAGTCCAGTCCCCAGGAAAAAGTCTGACATTGTAGATGATGCTTCAGAAGTGCTGAACACCTCACAAGAGCAGCCACACTTGCTATTATGGTAATGGTGCTGTCCACTAACTCCCCATCACCTACCCTTGACCACTGCTAGGTTCCAAGGGGCTCCACACAGGTAACTGTGCTGAGGTCCACTGTCTACAGGCAAGGTCCTGGAGGACCACTGAGAAGCCGACCTCTGCTGTGCAGATCCCTCAGGTGTTCTGGGTTCCATGTCTCTCCTCCAGGAGACGAGCCTTTGCAGGTGAGAATTTTATCTGGGTTGCTTCTGCTGTGTCTCCAGCACCTCACACAGTGCCAGGCACATGGAATGTCTTTAGCAACACTGGGTAGCAGGACGCATAATGGAATGGCACATCTCGAGTTTTAACCTGGACACCTGCCTGCTTATCAATGCAAGAGTTAGCAAGAGTGAGCCCTAAATTATTGTGTGTTTCTACTGTTTTTGTTTTTGTTTTTTAGAATTTGAATGTGGGAAATGATGATATATTTGAGTCACTTTTTGGGCTTGATTTTCTCCTGGACTTTATAATGGCCACTCTCACATGGCAGTGAAATAAAGAATGGGGTTTGTTACGCCTTAACAGAGTGGTCAAAGCAGCCAGGCGGGTTGGTGCACAATAGTAATCCCAGCAGCTTGGGAGGCTGAGGGAGGAGAATCTCAAGTTCAAGGCCAGCCTCAACAACTTAGCGAGACTCTGTCTCCAAATATAATATCAAAAAGGGCTGAGAATGTGACTCAGCAGTTGAGCACCCCTGGGTTCATTCCGTAACACCAAATAAATAAATAAATAAATAAATCAGGGAGGTCATCTTACATTGGGCACATATTTTGCTTTCTTTCCTTCACTGAGCTGTTAATCGAGGTGTTTCTCTTCATTGCCTGATTTCAAGGAAGGCAGAAGTAATTTTCTATATACATGGGAATCCAGAAAACTTGAATTGTCCCTTCCTTCTTTTTTTCTTCCCCTCTCCTCTTAAAAATAAGTAAAGCATACCAATCACCTTCGAGAAGGACACAGAATACTGGAGAGACAACCCCTGGTGGCCTGACAGCGTGACACAGGAGAGGACTGAGGAGAATGGGTGCTGGTACAAAGGAGCCAGCGGTGCTGCTGGAAGCCAGGAAATACCAGGGATGTGACGGGCAGCTGTGGTCCTGGGGGAGGCTCCAGTTAGAGGGGGTTCTCAGGCAGAGGAGTAAGCACATAAGAAGGTCCTGAGAGCATGGATGGTAGTGGCAGGCACAAGCAGTGGACCTCTGGGAGCGTCAGAGATGGGCCTGGTGGAAGAGTCTCCTGGTAAGAAGATCCCCAGCTGTGCCTTTCAAAACCTGAGCTGTGTGTCCTTGGCTAGTCGACATCCATGACATGCTTTAGAAGACGACTTGGCATTAAAGCCGAGGGCAGGTTGACAAGGAAGGAGGAGAGGACCCACCACGGTTTCTGGGGAGAGAGATGGATTTAACAGACACTTCGGAGGAGGGAGCAAGGCTTCAACCATGAAACAGGGAGAAATGAATCAGGGGTAAGAATTGAGTTGTTTAATGTGTGCTCATTAGTCTTGGGAGGGAAGATGCCCAGGAGAGAGGCCGAGCTGTAGATCTGCAGCTCCGAGAAGGAGGAAATCGGAGGCTAGGGATGCAGGGATCAACTGGGAGCAGATGGCACTGAAAGCCCAGAGTGCCCTCACCAGAGCGTCGGAGTGGGTGGACCGTCACCAAGGGTCAACTCTCATGAAGGATGCCCACGTGGGGCGGGATGGATTTCTTGACGTCAGGAACCCATGGAACCCTAAGAGATGTTTCAAGAGGTCTGGGAAACCACTGAAACTTTAAGCAAAACTTTCTTCAAATGCAGTTTCTCGTGGGGATAGAGATTACAGCTTTTACCAGCTTCTCAGAGGGATTTGGACCAGAAAAGGGTTAAGACCCGTGGTGTCTCAGTAAGTATTTTGTTATGTCCTGTCCTACTTAGAATGTCAACTGAATTAAAGAGGATTGGTTCAGTCTCCAGAATAAGCTTGGTATGATTTTGGTCTCATCTGATTATTTTTGAGAAAACAGTCCAGGTTTACCTGTGTTCCTGATGTAGAGTTCATGATTTTGTTAGAAGGGCCTGGGTTCCTATTCTGTTTTGAACAAATCATCACCAAAGAATCCTTGATATTAAACCCATGTTTGATCATGTAATAAAAGTAACGAATCGAAGTTTGCCGACATGGTTAAAAACCATTTTAACTTTCGTCATTGTGAATGAGATACATATGCCAGGAATTCCTAAAATGTACCGTCCCTTTTTGATTACTCTCCCCACCACCATGAGTGCCTACTGTCTCTGGCTTTGCTTCATGTTTGTAATTTGATCCAAGTTTCTTAATTGACCGTCATAGCACATAGAAAAGCCTCCTCCATAATAGCTTTCTCCATGTCAAAGAGCTCTCACCGAAAGCTATGTTCTTAAGAGAATCTGAGTACAACAGAAAAATTGCCAATTCTTTTATGCACCAAAGGACACTGAAGACATGAAAAGGTGACCCATAGAATGGGAGAAAATATCTGCAAAATACATATCTGATAAGCACACAATATTCCTGATACACAAAGAACTCTATAATTCAACTACAATGGGAAAAAGTAACCCAATTGAAAAGTCGGCAAAGGACTGGATAGATATTTCTCCAGATAAGACTCACCTATGAATGGTAAGTACAGGAAAAGAGGCTCAGCACCTTTAGGCAACAGGAATAGATAGAGCCAGAGTAAGACAAAAACCACTGTATACCCACAAGATGGCTAGATCTTATGAAAATCAGAAAGTAAGTGTGTCGGGGAGTTAGGAAATTGGTACGTTACTGGTGGGAATGTAAAATGGAAAGGCCACTGCGAAATGCAGTTTGGTCGTTCCTCAAGAAGTTAGAGTTACCATATGATCCAGAAATTCTACTCTTCGCCATAATCCCGAGAGAACGACAACATATGTTCACGAACACAACTGGTGCACAAAAACCCACAGAAGCATTATTTAAAATCACCCCAAAGTGGAAACAATGCAAGTGTTCATTAACTAAATAGTGAATAAATAAAAGATGATGTATCCAGGCAATGGAATATCATCCCACCGTAAAAAGAAATGGAGTATTGAATTCTCGTGCGTGAACCTGGAGAACTTATGCTAAGAGAGAAGCCAAGTGCAAAAGGGCACCTACTGTAGGATTTCATCCACATGAAATTTCCAGAATAGACAAATCCACGGAGAACAGAAGTAGAATTAGGAAGCCCGGGATAACTTTCTGAGGTTATGAAAATGTGCTGGAATCCAATGGTGGAGATGGTGGCATGACACTGTGAATGTCCTAAAAGTCCCTGAACTTTAAGGTGGCTAAAATGGTGAATCGTCTGTTGTACGAATTTGACCTCAAGGTCACAAAATGCCTGACAAAATTGATTTTCGCTTTCACCTAGAAATAACACAATCTACAAACTTTGTTTTGACAGTCCCCCCCCATCCTTGCAGAAGTCAAAGATGCTCAGATGGGATGAAAATCCCTCATCGCGTTGAGGCAGCAACATTTATTCTAAGCCAGAGAAAAACTCAGGCACGAGGAAGACCTGACTTAGTGAAGAACTGGGGAAGTGAATTTCAGGTGAGCATGCATCAGCTTTGTGAATGTGCTTCTAAAATTGGGGGGAAATAAAACATCAAGGGATTCTATTAGAAGCTCTTCCCATGTAGAAGCATCTTCTCAAACTTAAAGCCCCTGGAGAGTGGGGGTGGGGAATAGGGTAGAATCAGAATCCAAGCCTCCTCCTCCTTTTCCTCGCCCGTGTGTCTTCCAGAAACGGAGCTGAGCTTGGGTCAATCAGGCTCTTGGGGATGTCTGTAAACCTCCCTCTTCCTTGGACTAAATTTATTTCACTCCGTATTTGGATCAGTGAGTTCAGTGAGGTTTCTACTGGGGATGACATTCATTCCTGCTGGGTCCCCAAGAAGGCTGATTTGTAGTTCTGTGTCTTTGGGTCATACTGCAGGGGAAGACTGCATGATAAGATGGGGGGCCTTGACATTTTTCAGGGAGCCTGGCAATAATGTTAAATATTATAACCATACCAAAAAAAAATATGTCCTGGTCACAGCAAAAATGCTTGATCACCATGCAAGGGAAAGAATGAATAAAAGGAATTGTTTTCAAAGTAACTCTCTCTGGCTTGTGCACGCCCACCTCCCTATACCTTTTCTTCTGTGTTTCACTTTGCAGGGCTGGGGAGGGGAGCCAGGCCTCCGTGCGAGGCAAGTGCACTGTCCCCGAGCTACGACCCACCACCCTGTTCACTCTCCTGAGGCTCTGTTCCCAAGCGCCTCTCTGACTGTGGCCATGCCTCAGAAGCTCTCTAAGGGACAGGTGGGACCAGACACGTGACTTGTGGGATCCTGGACAAGATGAACTGCTCGTTGTTCAAACTTATTAAGAATTTCAAGAAGTGTGTGATAGCGAAGCACAGACCCAGCAGCTACCACGTGCCACGTGTCCGTGGTCTGGTGGAGATCCGATGACAGATCCTCCCAGCTCTGCCGCCTTCTTATGGGATCAGGGGTAAGTTGCCTAGCCTTCCGGAGCCACCCTGCCCTCTCCTGAAGCATGGGGCTCATCATCCACCCTCATTCCTCACTTTGCTGCAAGGATTTCCCCAGGTCTTAAGCTTGCATCCCATTGTCCAGCCCAGTTCTCATTTGCCCGTGGAGAAGGGGGTACCATGTACTTAGCGTGGGCACGAACGGCACCAAAGCCATTTGGAGAATTAAATGTGGGTCCTTCGCAGTGTAAGGAAGGGGGCTGGAGCAGGGCGGCCCTTGCTCCCAGCAGCAACCCGTGCTCTTTGCTTTGCTCTGTGTTTTTATTAGCTCGTCTCAGTACATCAGTGGCAAGGGTGATGAAACCGGTGGCAGATTTAACTGCCAGGCAGCTGGGTCACCGTCCCGTGGGTCTTGTTGTCATGCTGCGGTCTTAAAGTGACCACGGCTGTTTGGACTGCTGCTTTCCAACAGGCTTGGAGACAGACCACTGAATAGTTAATGGGTGGGAGAGGAAGGCAGGGGCTGTTGCTTGCAGAAAGCACAGAGAAGCAGCTTTGAAAAATCCCAAGGTGGCTGAATATCAAGAACACGGTTCCTGCTGTGGGCAGCTGTGTGTGCAAGGGGCAGCCTGAGGGCTTAAAAATCAAATCTCCAGCAACGGGTTGGTGCCTCTCCCCGTGGGGATTTGGCAATGGAGGCCGAAAACCTAAACACTACAAAACGAGGGACCCCTGCATACTAGCAGAGGAGAGTTATCATTTACAGTTACCTTTTGTATTGCTCACAGTATCAGTGAGTAATGGTTTGGGGGGGGGGAGTAGGCAGGAGAGAGAAAACTGGATGACTTATTTAACAGGCGAGATCTTACCTGAAACCTTCTCATGTCCCTTGGGTTTCCTGCTGTTTTCAAACAATTCTGATTGCACTTGAGGAAAAATTTTAAAAAGAATCTGTGAAGAGAAAGCAATGTGTTACATTTTTCAGTAAACATTTTTTAAGGGAGACTCTATCTGCATTCTATTAGATTTGATTTGAAAAAAAGCGATTGTGTTTCAGGTCTGGGGAATTTCAACCAGTCCTGCCCAGAGAGGAACATGGCTGACCCTCTGCAATTTGCAAATTTGGATGTTTTCAATCCAAGCCCGGCACCCCCTTCTCCATTACTGTGGGGGATTGTTAAGTGCTTCCCAAGCTGGGCTCTGGTTTGTACAAGGGCTGGAGCTTCCACAGCACTCCTTGTGCAAAAAAAAAAAAAAAAAAAAAAAAAAAAGGCTTCCAACGCAGCAGTGACCCCTGCTGTACAGAAAATCGTACTGGGGGAGGGGGTGGTAAAAATGGCAGGATGTGGTCCAGAATCCCAGGGTTCCTTATGCATTTGGCTCTCTACTGGCACAGACACCTACCAGCTCACCCTTGAAAGTGGCCTGATATTTTCAAACCGATGCATACAAAATCAGAAAATGACCTGGGAACAGCCAAAGACGAAGTTGGCTGGGCAGGTTTGCACTGGGGAGTTTATGGTTAATGACAAGTGGGACTGTCCTTTCAGACCGTCGATGGATTCTCAGAAAAAAAAATACAAAGACATAGACTCACTGTCTGAGGTTATCATTTGTAAAACATATTTTCGAAGCCAATATTATTTTAAATGATCTGCAAAATTTCAAAACTGGGTATCTCGGATCAGGCAACGACATCGACCAAGAAAAAAGGCAAAAGTGTCCTCTGCAGCAATTCACCTGGCTCCTATTTGAAATTTTGTTTCAAAATACAGTAAGTTTTTTCATTTATTTCACTGGCAGAGTCCTTTTCCTTAAAAAAAAAAAAAAAAAATCCAGCTTTGCCGCACTCAAGTCCCAGGTGAGTGAGGCCTATTTCCCTTTCTGTTACTATGACAACGAAATTTTACCGCAGTCCCAAAGTCCCTCCAGAACTCTCACATCCATGCCTTGAATTAGAACTTTAAAGGAAACGATATACATTTTCCCTGGGATTTACCAACAAAAAATAAGTAGAAATCAACAATGCTTCCCCAAAAAATTCTATTTTAAAGCATCCATCAGTGAAACGCTCTCGTGGTGACCCTCTGCTTATTTTTATTGTTTTAACCATCACACAAAAGAATTAGAGAGCGCTCCAATTAACTGTATGTATCACTTGGAAAAAAAAAAAAAAAGAAAGAAAGAAAGAAAACCCTGATGAGAAGATAAACAGTAAACAGTGAAGGAAGGAGAAGGGGAATGGACTGTTTAGAGCCTGTTCTGAAGCTGAGGCCCTTTGACTCTTGTTTGCTAAAAACATTTGGCAACACACTCACTCCTGTCTGGATCTGGGGACAGGGCTGGGTGTGAACTGGGAAGTCACAGCTAACTATCTTTTCGTTATCTTCTAGCATCTGCTTTTCTCTTCTCCTTGGTTTAGAGGGTGTGTGGGAGGTCAGGCGTGGCTTCCCCTGCCGAAGGTGTCTGGGTCTGGATCAGAGATGCATCCAGAAGGATGAGGGTGGTTGGCGTGGCTTGTGCCGCGTGTGTCAATTCACAACCTGCCACAGCTCCGGGAAGTGCAGGGAAAGGTCTGCCTGCAGTAGCTGGAGCGCTCAGCAAGGAGAGCCGCTTTGATATAAGTAAAGATGGAGCAGAAATCAAACATGTTCTTTTTAGAAGGAGGAATATTTGCTATTTGGACACTCATGTCAGCCATTGCGGCCACTTAACAACCTCGGAGATGTCCTGCCGACGTGCTGAAAACTGGCCATTTCTGACTGCAAGTCTTTCCAAACAATAGCCCCCAACCACATCTTATCTGCACCCCCCCCAACACCCCCGACAGCGATTTATATCTTTCTCTTACCTAAGCCAAACTGAGTGCTTGTCCACATTTACTCCTTGATTTTTGGAAAGCTCTGCTCGGGTTGGACTGCTTAGAATGCATTCTGTGTACCACACTTCCCGGCCTCCCCCCGTCCTGCCCCGAAACGTATCTGGCGAAAACATTAATGTTCACGAAGGCATTATGATGTGAATGGTGTGGTAGGTGGGAAAGTGCAAAAGAGATAAATGTTTACATAAAATCAAATTGATTTAGGGAAACACGGAGCCTGGTGAAAGGCTTTATTCATTTTAAATTAGGACCCTTAACAGTTATTTGGATGAAAAACACCCCGTTACTCTTTCGCTTGTCTGGGGGCTGAGTCTGGAACCTACACAGACCCCTGTCCAGCAAAGACCTAGCATTTGGTTCACAAAGGGGGAAGGGTGGTGGAAAGGAGGAGAGAGAGAGAGAGAGAGAGAAGAGAAAAGAAGAGAAGAGAAGAGACAGAGGGTCTGAGAGGGGGAGATTATATAATAGCATAACCTTCAATGACTACTTCTAAATGGCCAGCATCAGAAATTATGGTCTGGATTTTTTAATAAGTAGATCTAAAAATTAATTAAAAGAAATTCTGGGCTTACTGACACGTCTGATTTTTCTCCAGCCCTCTCCTCTCTCCTCTCCCAAGCACTGTGCTCAGGGCCTTGGTACCAAACGCTCTACTATCCATACCATCTACTAGCCACAGGGTAACTTGCAAGGAACAACTGCTCTCCGAATCCCCTGGGTCTCCAGCTCTCCACAGCCAGAGTTGCCTGGAAAATATCAGCTCTCTCCACTCAGCCACGGAAAACCAAAATGAATTACAAGATTCAGACCAAATGTGCAGATTCTCATCGGGATGGGAGTTATTTCCACTTTCTCCAAACAATGGTGACAACATAAATACTACGACCACTTAGTAGGCTACAGTTCGCAAGGCTTCTGATTGCATTCCTTCAGAGGGAGCCCTAACAGGGATCAGTTTATCCTTGTTTTATGGACCGGGAGGAATGACGAGATGGGGTCAAAATGTGAACTCAAACCCTCAGATTTCAATCAGGTCCCCAGGTCACTGAGGCAGTATCATATACCAAAAGGCATTTCTTCTCTCCACAAATATGTATTCAAGCTTGCTAGGCTTGACCCGCCACCAGCTAATGATGTAACCAAGTTACCTCCCATCTAGGGGCCTCAGTTTCATCAACTGTGAAAAGAAAGGTTTAACTGGATTAACTCTAGGGTTCCCCCAGCATCCATATTTTATGATTGCAAAGAAAAAGGGGCAGAATCAACAGCTCTCCAGAAAGGGGTATTTGGAGGAAGAACCCACTGAAGACAAAAAGACCAAGCTGGTAGGTGTGTGGTGGGTAGCAGCAAAGGGGTCCTAAAACATAGGTCAAACCCATCAAGACTGTGAAAGAAAAACAAGGGAGGTGGCTGGTTGGTGGAAAATATGGTCTGGGGGTGATCTCTTGGCTGGGGCTGGCAGTGCCCAGAGCTGGATGGCAGGTGGCTGGGCAAGATGCACCAGATGCTCAGGATCCTTTTCTGTGCTCTGAGGCAGGGGAAGGTCCTGGGGGAAGACTGCATCTCTGTCCCTGCTCACCACCCCATGTGGTCTGCAGCTGGAGGCCAGGGGGTCACGGAGGACAGGAAAGATGACTTGCTGAACATCGAGTGCAGCCCCTTTATCCTCAGGGAATACATTCCGAGACCCCCACGGACACTTGAAACCCTAGATGGAACCAAACCCATGTCCCTTCCTGTAGATCCGAACCCAGGATAGCGAGGAATTCGTGAATGAGGCACAGTGAGGGATTTACAAAGATATCTATAGTAAAATAAAATGATTACAACAGTGGGCTGTAAGAAAGGTATCTTAAATTTATGAACTGTTTATTTCTAGAATCTTCCATTGGGTATTTTCAGATCCCAGCTGACGATGGGTAATGGAAACCTTGAAAGGGAAGCCCTGGAGGAGGGACTCTGCGCTCACCTGATTCTCACAATAACCCTAGGAACTGTGAGGTGTCCTGCCGTGGGGACAACAGAGACCTCAGAATTTAGGGATCTGCAGTGACCACAGACCCCATCAGCGGTGGACCCAGGATTGGAACCTGGATCTTTCTGGCAATCACCTCCGCCCGACTTTCTCTGTTCCCTGCTCCGAGGGCAGGGATGGTTGCCCAGCTCTGAACATATTTAAAACCCCTGAATTGTACATTTGAACAGTGGGCTCTATGGTATGTGAGTTCTGGCTCAGTAGAGCCACTAAAATTTTTTTTTTTTCAAAAAGTGATCTTAAAAGGTAGGAGGGGGGAGTGAAGGAAAACAAAACAAATTTGGGGGTGGAGAGAAATGAAGGATTCTGGCTCTTTAGAGAATAAGATCATCAAAGAGGAAAACACCAGGTCAAAGACAGTCATGAAAGAGAACTTGCTTAATATTGAAAATCGAATTTATTTACTTACTCATTTAACCAACACATATTAAGTGTGTTCTGCATGCCACAAGGGTTCAGACACAGGCACAAAGCTCAACCTGGTGGAACACATGATCACACCAGTCAAAATGTGCTTCTGTGAGTCTGAGATGAATCTGGTGACCCTGGGTGTGGGTCTGAGTGAGATCCCAGCAGATCACGTAGTGCCCAAGAAATCTCTTCTGCTGTCCTCCGGATCTCTGCCATGACAGAGTGCTCTACACTGTTCAAGAACATAATGAAACTCAGGTGGCTTAGGCTAGTCCTGCACCCATCTTACAGAGAAACTGAGTTTCCAACTATACATGCAGTTCAGGTGCAGAGTTGAGGTCCAGTTCTGGGGACACACAGACCAGAAACCACAGGAAGCACAACTGCTTAATATTCTAGGAAGACTCTGGAACTTCGACCAATGGTGTGGCTATCAAGAAACCCAGCACCCTATGGCTCAGGGTTTATGGAAGAGACCATCCAACTTGCCTCCCACTTGAAGCCCACAATCTAATCCCTTCTTAAAAATTTTAATACAAAAAATATCTTCAGGCAAGCACAGTGGAAGGTACCAAAATTTCTTTTAAGAAAAAGACCAGACAGGGATGTGTATGGAAGAAATGTGAACCAGGGAGCACTGGCCACAGCTAGCAGAACGCAGAGGCTCACTCCATGTAAAATAAAGTGTGACACCCTTCACTTTGAAACTTAGTTCCTTATTCCCATCAAAACAAACCAACAAATAATCACTTACTTTTCCTATCCTGGAAACAACTTCGGCTATGACCAGGCCACACTTTACACAGAACCCTCACATGCTCCCCAGGCCGAGAGCGTGACACAGTCCTGGTCCTCTTTATCAGCCATATTGGTCACATCATCAGGCTGGATCTCTAAGGCTGAGCCAAGTATCCAGTTAAGTAGCCTCGCAAGCCCTGTGGGTACCTAAAGGTCCCTGTCCATTGATTTGTGAGGAAGATACCTTTTATCTGGATTAGCTGCTAAACCTCCAGTTTTAGAGTGCAACAAATTAAAATACAATTGACTTTTTCTGTACTTCTGAAAAGGAGCTAGCCCTTTTCCTTAAAGCGCTCTTCTATCATTTCAGCCACCAGATGGAGGGACAGGCTGGATCACAGGGTGGCACTGGAAAGGAAGGGGGCACTTGCCTTTCTTCTCTCCCAGGATCTCCCTATAAACTCACATCCTTTGGGGGATTCGGTGAGCTCTGCTCAGGTGAGAAGCCATGCTGGATGGACACAGCCCCCTGCTGCATTCCCCAGCCTGCACTTGGTCCTCGTGACCACTACCTGGCTTTCTATGGTGGGAGGAACTCCCGAGGATTGGTTCCCACTTATGACCAGTGAAAAACACAACCAAAATGTCCCAGCTTTAGTCGAGGTCTTCCCGGTGGCCTCCTCCTTGAACCTTCCAACAACAGAAGAAACACACTTTCTTTCCCCCAAAACCCTTGTACAGAATCCATCCCAGGCAGCACTGTGTCAGGAAAAGGGCAGTCGTGAGCCCTGCCTTGGCCTGAAGAGGAGGAACCTTGAAAGATCTGCCGAGGATCGAAGGTGTCCACCCAGGCTAGAAAGAACACTGAAGCCTGAGGGTCTTGCAAAGACTCTGACTTGGGGCCCCCTGAATGAGGAGACTTTGGGGTTCCAGCTCCAATGGGCTCTTGCTGCCTCCTAAAATAATTTTGCAAGAGACTGAGTGCTGGCTCAGGAGATCTGCTTGGCAAGATGGCACAGGTTGGCACAAAGTCCCAAGAAGAGAGAAGATGTTCAAAAGTTTTCATTGACTGGCTTCCGTAGGCTGAGATAAATACCTAAGGACTTGAGCATCAGTTGTGGTATCCATAGATACCGGGGATGACTACACTCATTTTTTAAATGAGTACCTACTTTACTTATTTAAATAACCCCATAAGCCATAAATATCAAATATGTGATCGGAGAGGTATAAATTCTTTAATTTTGTCATATAGTCCTAAGAAAGGGACATATTATATAAAACTTATTCACCCGAATGACTTCAATGAAAGTGCATTTCAGATGCGAAAATTCTAAGTGTATGGAAATTTTTTAAGCAACACATTTTCTTACTTCCACCGACACTCAACCTCCCCAGCGTCTCTTGACTAAAAGACTATGGAGATCATTATAAAAATTAGTAAAAGCCTGTATTCAACGGACTCGCATTATTTGCCATGAACAATTTCACCTGATCCCCCAACCCTGGGAGTGGGTGTATTCCCATCCCCATTTTATGGAGGTCATCAAGATTAGGGGACGTGCCAGATGGTAAAGCTTGTCCGATCTTAGCAAGATGTCACTGTGGCTGTAGCCTGGCCATGCTTCCCTGTAAGAAAAAGGCGTGGTGCCTGGCCAGGCAGCGGTTGGTTTCGGGGGACAAGTGCCTCCCCATCTCCATGCTGACCATGCCACTTCCTTCCTCTTACTCTGGAAACAAGTGCAGAGTCCTTCTTCAGGTGGCCGAACAAAACAAGGAAACCAAATTGTCCACCGCTCCACGTAAAGACAGCCTGCTCCAGACATTCCGTGACTGCTTTGGACTGGGCAGAGGACAGTCAGCAAGTCATTCAGATGCTCAGAAAACAGACTTCCCAAGAACCCAAAGGCTCCAAAGGTGGTGCAGCCCTCTCCAAAAACCCGAAAAGATTGCCCCAGAAGATGAGGAAGAGCCAAGGCCACTGGGCCACCAGGACACTAAGGGGAAGAGCCAGAAATCAAATATGCAACATGAGAGGTTGAATTAAACCTTGGAAAACATTTTTCTGAGATTCAAGTTACCAAAACTAAAATTTGAAAGCATTACCCAAAGGGACAGGAGCCTCTTCTATGATGAAGATGCTTAAATAGAACAGGAAGCTAATTCCTTTGGCAGCAGATAATTTCAGTTTTATATGTGGCAGCTAACATGGAGTCCCTCTCAAGCCATTTCTTTGTGATTTTGAGACTTTTGATATTATTATTATTATTATTATTTTACTATTATTAAACATTTGTTATACAAATTAGGGACCTTCCAAGGCCAGAAGTGAGAACTACTTACCCATGTAGGGTTCGGGTAAATGCCTGGCACATAGTAAATTAGCATTTTCACCTGTCTCTGGACGTGCTGATGTCCCCCTTGCCTGTACTGAGTCTCTCTTCCACTGTATTTTAAAAAACCACCCAGCTTCCAAACAAAATCATTCCAGAGGGGATTGCCACAAATTCAAATCTGGTTCTTTCTGCACTGGTTATCTCTCCAATATTGATATGTTCTCTAAGAAGTCCCCTAATTGTTAAGGAGAAGTGTTAAAAGGAAAACACACACACACACACACACACGTCATTAGTTCATTCTATCAGATTGCATGGAAAACCTCCACCACCAAAAGATAGGGGGCGTGGTCAAAGTCCTCAGTAAACTCTGGTCAACACAAGAATTCAGAGCTGTGCATACACAATCCGCCGATTCGATTCGTAATAACTGGCAACAGGCCCCATGGAATCATTTCCTATCGACATTCACTCCAATGACAAGCTCCGGGAAGTGGCACTTGAGTTTGGCAATAGATCCTTCTTTCTGAACACGCTGCCTCCTGAGCAGGATCTGCTGTATTCATTTAGGCACCAGGAGGGAGCGGCTTCCCCCACTGTGTAAATCTGACTCGGTATCGATAGACTTCATTTCAGAGCCATTTCCTGATTTCTTCTGAAGTGATTGTCTCCCCTAGCCCCAGCGGCAAGCAACTGACTGCAAACCGCCGCTGAGCTGCGCAGGCAAGGGGGCCACTTGGACTCTCAGCTTGCTTCCAATCAGTAACACACGCCAGTTTCTCAGGACCAGGGCTTCTGTATCACTTTTTTTGTTTGGGTTTGTTTTTTTTCCTTCTATATTCAGACACATCTTCACTCTCCCGAATTCCATTACTTGGCACCATGAGGCTCACAGGGGGAAAAAAAAAAATCTCTAAGGAAAAGCCCTTGTTTTTGCCTTCAGATGAAAAATCTGACAGCATTAATGAAAATAATAATTGAAGTCTTTGGGCCTGCATGGGAATGGGACATCACCCTAAGAGCATGCTTGTCATCCTCATTGTTCTCATAACGTGTCTTTGGAGGGTTCTGGACAATGTGCACAGTTTCATCTTTTCCTTTTATATATATATTTTTTTTTCAAATCCACATTCTCTCCTTCACCCTATCCCTTTCCTCTCCTTTCTCACCCGGAAAAGAAAGAATAGAGTAAAAGAGTAAAACTGAATGTGATTTTTACAGACTTCCTTCAGAAAAAATCTTTCAGTGAGACTTCAGAAGGCAAATACAAGTCTATTTGCCTTCCTAGTACCCTGACTCCTCCGGTGAAGGAGAGAAATGAAGTTATTAGCCCGCCATCAGCTTCATGGGTCCTTGCTGTCCTGGCCGGCCCTGTCCCTCCCACGCCCCTCCCCCTCCGGCTCTGCCCTCCCAGCGAAGCTCCTCTATGCTAGGCTGAGCAGTGAACACCAATTACACCAAGAGCCCTCTGCCGCTGCCTGGTCCGCTGGTTTTACTGTTTTGCCAGATGGTTGAGGCCAATGTGTAAAACTCTCTACCCTACCATTAATTCGTAACTCGGTAATAACTTTCCCACGACTCCGGGAAATTGAAATGAAGTGCAAATGTGAATATTTGGAAAGGGAATCAAGGTTGGACAGCTATTTTCCACCTGCCAGAATAGATACTGGTGATGCGAAAAGATGCCCGTTTCCCCGGGTTGGAATGTGCCTTTCCCAGAAGCAAGACTGGATGACGAAATATACAACGCTGGAGAGAGGGAGCAAAGAAGCTCAGAGTTTGGGCTCCTCGTGCCATCACCCTCTCTCTGCGGTTTGCAGTTTGTAGCTATTGCACCTATGAGTTCACTCACTAATGACCTTGAGCTCAGCATCGATGTAACATTATATTCTTATGACAGATTCATAGATTAGCAAATATGAGTGCATTCTCTTGCTAAGACAGGACACCGTCCAATGTTTGTTAGCATCATTAAACTAAAACTGACTTTTCACCTGCTCCCATACCATATGCAGCTGCAAATTTTTAAATTAAACTATGAAGCCATGCATAAATTTACATATATTACAGACTAGCCTCTCCATTTAACATGCAAATGTACTCCAATGTTTCAGAACACCTTCTGTCGCTAATTAATTTGCTGAATTATAATTAGACTAATCCTGCATAATTAATAAGCACAGATTTTTTTTTAATTTGTAAGCAGCTTGAGGAGATCATTCACTTCCTTCTATAAACTGCTAAGTAAGTGTTAAAAAAAATCTGGAAAGAACATGTGTGAAAAGGTATGTTTGATGTCGCATACAAACTCAAACTAGCGTGGAGGATACAGAAGTCAGTATTGATAAAGGTACATATTTGAAGCCAACATTCAAACAATCAAAAAAATCGCATCCCGAGGATGGGGACTAATTCTCCCTTTGTCTCCTTGTGTACAGTGTTTTATTCTTTGCCGTCTATCCGTCGGATCTTCCAAGATCACAGAGGCGGGAAAGGATTAAAGTAACCGTATGTTGTATTAGGAGAGATAATGATATTAACACTCCACTGTATATCAAAACACTCTGTGCATGCTGGGTGCTTATAAGCCCCTTTGATGGTATTTGGAATCATTTTCATTTTGGCTGCCAAAAACACCAGAGATCCATCTAGTGGAAACAATTAAGTTCCATTAGTACTGTATCCATTCGGTAATGATTACAATGAAGGGTCTCTCTTTAATGCTGGAGAGTTTAGTCTCAAAGAAAAATAGGCATCTGTGCACTTGAAAATGGGAAACTGTAGAGTTTTGACAACCAAGAAGGAAGCTTAATTTTGACCCCCCCCCCAAATAAGCTGGGATCAGGAGAGCTCAGGGTGTGGGTAGAAGGCTTGTTAGAAAATTCACTGCAGGGCAGCAAGGTGGACGGACAAGGCAAGACTGACCAATCGTCAGGCAGTTAGTCGAGAGACTCCAGGGAGGTAACGTGGGAAGTGCATGGGCTGCAAGGGGAAGTTAGCAAACCTTCAGAGAGAAGAGGCTGTAATTTTAGAGAAAACACAGGCAGGACTCTGCGGTCCTTCCATTTGTGAAGTCACTAACATCAACGACCAAAAGATTGTTAGGCCAGAATGATAGACTCCCCTGAAATGTGCCTGGCTTTCTATCACTGCAATTTAGCTTTTTTATAGTGAGGTTTTAAGTCGGAATTTTTTCCATAGAATAGAAAAACTGCTTTCCCAGGGTCATTACCAAATACACCTTCCCACGACCAACCAGCTGAGATTATATATATATATATATATATATTTTTTTTTTTTTTAACAGACCTAGGAGATAAGCTAACTTGAGAGCTAAGAAGAAAGGGAAGATGCACACCAGCCCCCCGGAGGTTCCTGGCTAAAGCTGGGAGCAAATGCCCAGCCTGATCTGAAGTCTGTCTTCCTAAGAGACATAGACTGCAGAGGACTTGGCTCCATACCTGGAAGGAGAACAGGGGATGGCTGCCTCCTGTGGTCCCAGCAACAACTGCCTCAAGGGCAAAATATATTTTGGAAACACCTGAAAAAGGCTGTAATAATGTTTCTTTTTAAGCTCAGCAGCATTATTCCTTGGGTAGTTTGGAAACATAAGACACGTGGACAATTTTTCTCGACCAAACCATAGACCTTGCCATCAGTCCGTCTGAGAAGATTAAACAGCTCAAGATAAAATTTTTTTAAGTCTAAAAATAAGGAGCTTTCTGTGCCTTTAGTGGCTCCTTGGAAGGATCATAACAATAGCTGGAATCATAATACTAAGAAGAGGCAAGAATTACTTTGTTTCAAAAGACACGGGAATGGCTGTGGACATGGTAGTAATGACTTCAGATTTCAGGGAAAATCATTTGAATGTGTTGTATTTCTTCCAGATTTCTCACATCCCATTCTGAATGGTTATAATGGGAAACCCGGTTTCTCTATAGTCAGGGCCCATGAGCGGGACTGTTTTTCTAAAGCAAAAAAAAAAAAAAAAGTGGTTAATGGTGAGACTCACAAGGTAGGCCGGATGGAGGGTCTCCCTGCTTCTCCAGTGAAATGCTGGCCTCGCACTCCTGGAACTCACCGGAGCAGAGCTTAGGGCCGGGAAGAGCCAGGTGGTCACCCAGCCGTCCCACCTACCGAAAGGCAAGAAGTTCTACTTTGTGTTTCTTCATCTTTGCGCAGCCCAAATTACATACTTGGAGCAGAGAGTCAAGAGGAAGCAATTGGGACCATGTATAGTTAGCTTTTGAGCCATTTCTGACAAGTTATCATGGAGAAAGAGAAACGGTGATGTTTAAACGCTGGGATATAGAACAGTTCACAAAGCCGCACATTTGGTTAATGGAGTTTTTTTTTTTTTTTTTTCCCCTAATATACACATTCCGGGAAACTTCTCTACTTTTATTTTTTGGCAGGAGGAGGATTTTCCTCCACGAGCACCACTTCTAGTTGACTCCAGTGACTCATTCTCTCTCCCTCCTCCTTTCTCTCCTCTCCTCTCTCTGTCCCGAATTCCCAAATTCAGGGTGACATGTTGGGCTTTTGGATACTACCTAAAACTTGGGACAGGGGGAAGTAAGTTGGGAAAGGGGAGATCGAAGAAGAAAACCCCAGATAATTACAGTCAATCCCGATTCCATCCGACAAATATAATGACCTGCCTCCACTTTCGCTACAGAGACCCAGATCCACAGTTAATGTGACCTTTGTGCCAAAAAAAAAAAAAAAAGAAAAAAGGAATGTGTACCCTGACAGGTAGCAGGTGGCACATACGGAATTATCATTGGCCATTAAGACCAGGTCAGGTATCACATCAGCCACCTTCTTACTGCACTTGCCGAACCCACATAAAAATATAAAACCAGTATTTCAATATTCTGTCACTCCTTTAGCAAAACAGACTTTTTTCTATTACTCAGAGTTAGCTGGCTTTCATGAGAATGTTTTTAGCTTTTTTTTTTTTTCCTTAAAGAAGAACTGAACCTAGATGATATAAAAGAGAAACTGGGACAAAAATCAGGTCAAGAATTTGATACAGAAAGCATTCAGATAAGGCTGGTAATATTCTAGAGCATTGTCAGGTGAGCAGATGATGATCGCATCCGTCTCCTCTCAGCCTGAGCACCTCTTCACCAGGCCACAGGAATCGGTCTTTATTTTCAGTTGTCTTTTTCTCATTCAAACTACACTGATTCTAAAGCATCTAGTAACTCTGTGGGAAGCACCAACGATTGTGTAGATTCTCAAATCTTAGTATGGAAAGTGCTGACTTTCTCGGCAATGACACGAGAGAAGTTTCTGTTTCTTCATGGTCCGTCACAACCTCTGCCCTTTGTACTGAAGTTGGTTGTGGCAGAGGCCAGTGCCCACTCCGTTTTCACTTTGCTTGCAAGTCCATGACCAGAATGGCTTCTTCCATTTTCTCTTTAAATAGACAAAAAGTCTCATGTGAGCCTCAGAGCCTGGTGCAGACTGGAGCACTCGTCACTGGGGTCAGAAGCAGCCTTGGGCACCTCTTCCGGGCCCCCTGTACATTTCTAATGTTTCTTTCCTTACATGTCCATGTGCTCAGAAGAGTGCTGGATTACTAGACCAACGTGCAACGGGGCCATCTTATTTCAAAATAGAAGGCCAGGCATGAACTCTCCCTTCCCATTTGAGCTACTGAGCTTCTTCACCCCAGCTTCAAACAAAGGCTAAATGTGAATGGGCTGATTCACCGGACACTCATAAATCAGCCCCAATTTGCCTAAAACAAGAACCTGAGTTTGTGTTAACGTTTCAAAAGTCCTTGGTGGAGCCTAGCCCAAACTCTGGCTTTCCAAATAACTCCCAAACAGATGAGAATTTTCTTTTCTTTTCTTTTAATATTTTTAAGTTGTAGATGGACACAATAGCTTTATTTATTTATCTTTATGTGGTGCTGAGGATCAAGCCCAGGGCCTCACACAGGCTGGGCAAGTGCTCTACCACTGAGCCCCAGCCCCAGCCTGAGGTTTTCTTTTTTAATCTGGTTTTATGCTCTACCTGGCTTTACAAATCTCGACCACTTCTGAAGCTCATTCTAGTTACTCATTCCTACCCTTCATTATCAAGGTCTGTTCTTAAGCCCAGTGCAGCAGAATACCTCTCTGTAGTCTGCTCACTGGAGACCAGGTATCTCGATACGCCAACAGAAACAACAACCATAACACCTTTGTTAACCAAAAGAACGTGGGAATATCGGATATCGACACAGACCCTGAACATTCAAACAGTTCAGTCACCATTTCCTTTGCCAGAAAGGATATTTTGGAGTTAACACACACATACACAAATATATATCATAAAGATGGTAACACAAAAATATAAAGTTCCACCTAGTCCCCCAAACTCAGTTACGACTTTCTCTACCATTTGGTTTTCTCACCCTCCAAACTGCCTTTGAAAGCAGTGCTGATAAGCCAAAGGAACCATCTCAAGGTTTTTTGGAGTCAGGCAGGGAATTAAATAAGCGACTAAAATTTTAATTAACATCAGTGGGTGGGCGGGCAGGGGAAGGACTAGATAATCAACACACCCAATATCCAATAATCTGCAAAAGCCAGAGACCTGGTTTTATCCACAAGAGCCTTCCCGGCCCTGGAGTTTGGAGCGGGATTCGTGGTTTATCTCTATGCAGCAGATAATGGAATACAACCATCAAAGGAACAAAAATGACTTTCCTCGGGAGTCAGCAGCTGACCTGGAAGTCAAACATCTCGGCCCTTCCCTCTGAGGCCGCAGAGCTTGCTCTGCTTTCTCAGGGAGCAAGCGGACGGGGTCTGCAAGCCTGGGAAAGAGAAGCCACCACTCCCTGGGGAAGACGCATGGAAGAGCTGGCTTGGCCAGGCTGGGAGGCCACAGCAGACTTGGACACCAGGGACCTGACACCAGCTCTCCCCACATGCCCATCAGCAGGCCTGCCCCTCTAGAACACCTCCGCCCAGCAGCACCACCAGGAAGACCATTGCACCTCAAGGCGGAGAGTCAGAAGCCAAGGCTGCTCCCTTGCTCCCCACAGGCTCCTGCCTTAAGGGGGTTGGAGCTGAAACTCAGGCTCAGAGGGACAGGGAGAGCTGGAGAAACCGCACTGGACACACGGCTCGGCAGATGACCCCCGTCTAAAGTTCCTAAAATGAGTGAATAAGGAAAGATGCCCACACCCTCAGTACCCACCTGGTCACCGTAAAAAAAAAAAAAAATGGTCATGCCGGTTGTCCACTGAGCCAAAGGTATTCTGGTCTCTGCTTGTTAACTGAGGTCCCGGGTGAGGCAAAAAGGGGCGGCGCGTTTTCATTTGAGTTTGATATGATTCAACTGAGACGCCCAGTGAGGTCTCGTCCCCGCCATTCACGACCTGTCTTCATCTCCGCCATCCTGTTAGAAGTGCACTGTGACCAGACGCTGGCCACGACTCTAACAAAGCCCGGCACGGTGACTCTTATGTCACACTTTTCTCCAAAGTGACGAAGCCGTTCGTGGCTCCATTTCGTTCCTAGCGCCACTGTCAGCGCTGAGTGTTTACGCGCCTCCTAAGGAGATGACTCACTGCAAAGGGAAGATGGATGTCATCTGCTTTTCATGTGATCTACAAAATCAATCTCCCATGCCTGGGTTAATGCCAATAATGCAATGTAGGAGGCAGCGCGACCTGCAGGAGAAAGCCTGGGGGCCCCGTGTCGCGGGCCCTCACCCCGGGTTCTCCACAGAACTGTCACCTCCCCGCGTCTCCCTCCCGGGCTCTTGCCCCTCCCGCACCTTCCCTCCCAAATCTCCCCTATAAAATTGGATAATCTCTGAGAGATGCAAGGAGAACCTTCTAGAACTTTCTGGTGACATAGCAGGTATCGTCCACTTCCCTACCGCAGATTCAGCCTTCCACCCGGGGGGCCCTGGTTATTTCCAGAGGATGAACTCTGCGGAGGGAGAGGGCGTGGAGAGCAATGAAGCCTCCACGTGAAGGAGGGACGGATGCTCCCAGGTCGGGGTGAAGCGTGGAGCTGAGCACATCCAGAAGGGGTCTGTGCTCCGTATTCAGCCGTGAAACGAACGGGGGGCTTTGTGTTGGGTGTCTGAAACATGGCTCAGAACACTCAATCAATTTAATGTCAATAATTGCCAGATAGACGCTGGATTAAATGAACCAACGCAGATAGTTTTGTTCACAAAGAAAACAGGGCCAAATGGCTTTTATGAGCATGACTGATCCCAAGTTCTGGGGTTCGGGAATCAGATGTCTCCGCCTGAATCTTGACTCTCGAGTCAGTCGATGGGCAGGAGCTCTTCCGTGCCTGTAGCGCACAGGCTGGGTTTCAGTACAGCCAAGTGACACCTGAAGAGCCGCTCTCCATCACAACTGTACGCACCGGGGCTCAGAGACCCCCAGGCCCACGGAAAGCCAGGGGCTCGCTCTGCAGTTCGAGGCTGAGGGTTCCCCCTGGGAGACACCTGCTTTGGCCTTGGGGGGACACTCCGTGGTTCCAGGATTCAGTCCTGCTTCCTCACCTGACCAGCAGCCCAGGACCTGGTCATCTTCGATTGTTCTGGTTCCAGGGCCCCACGGCTCCTAGAGCTAGAGGGTTGGTGGTGTTCTCGCCTCAGCCCCGAGAGCACTTCCCCTGTAGGAAATTCTGACAGGTCTCCTCCCCTTGGAACAATCTGAAACGTTAGACTTCTGTCGAGTTTCACTCTTAAACAGCCTGTGAGTTCAGGATCTCTCGCAGACTCTCAGAACTCAGAAAGGATTTTTTTCTTCTCCAAAAAACCAAGGGTGCACAAAATGACCTGAGGGGGGTCGTTGGGGTGACGTGGGGGTGGCCCCCGGGGAGTTGTCGGGGTCCTGGGCTCCACCAAGACCGCGAGGCCCTTCACAGCGCAGCGGGCAGACGTGCAGCAGTGTCACCGAGCACTCAGAACTTCGCAAGGGCCTCGGGATGTTCCCCTCTGGGGCCTCCAACTCCTCATTCCCAAGTCCCCCCACCCCACCATTATGTCACTTCATCCCATCCTGTGAGCCCACGGCGCCCGCTGCCCTCTGCAGTGTGTGCATGAGCGTGCGTGTGCGTGTGCGTGCGTGTAAGTGCATGTGCACGGCACCTGCCAGAAACACAGAACAGCTCCTGGGACCCGGTCACCGGCAGCCACACCTCTGGATGGTGTCCTTTGGGGGCTGGTGGGGGCCTCAGGGCAGAGCAGCTGCTTCTGGGTCACTCGGGGCTGAGGGTCCCAAGTCCCATCCTAGCCAACCGAGAGGACAGGGACAAGTGTCAGCTTCTCATTCCCCAGGCAGAGGAGGGTCCGGAAGCCCTCAGAGCCCGCGCGGGGAAGGCATCTGCCAGGGGAGGGTGACGACCCCTGAACTTGGGTTTGGGAACTCAGACTCCAGTTATAAATGGTCCTGACGCACACCTGACAGGCACAGCTGGCAGGCACAGGTGTCAGCCAGCTCCTTGGAAGTCCCCCCGAATCTTTCTGCACAGGCTGTACTGGCCTTTGCTCGTGTGTGTGTGTGTGTGTGTGTGTGTGTGTGTGTGTGTGTGTTGCCGACTGTGACGGCTCTCCTACTTTCCCAATTTACGCAAGGGCAGACCCTGCTTCAGCTCCCCCATGTCTGAAGAGTCTCCTCCGAGGGGTCAGGAGAGCTGGCAGCCCTTCTACGGTGAGGGCTCTTGTCCCCAGGAGCCAGGGGGCCACAGTGCCCTGCGTAAACAGGACTTCCTCATCCTCTTCATGCTCTGCTTTCTCTCCAGCCTGGATGACAAACCCAGGTTTCTTGTGTCCTCTGGGCCTGACAAAGGCAGGCTGCTTCAGCCGTGGTGCCCTGGGCACCCCTTGCCAAAGGAAGGTATTTCGGAAACATCCCTCCTCCCACCCCCACCCTTGCTTTCTCTTCTGCCCAAGTCGACTAAGACATGATCAGCAGTCTGCTGGGACAGGATGGGGATCCAGGCTCTCGGATCAGCCCTGTGAGGCAGAGAAGACCCACGTCCTGGGCTGACATGGGTCTTGCTACCTCCGTGTCACACACCCCTTCCTCTCTCTGCCTGGCCTTCTCTGATTCAGAGCATGCTGGCGAGAGCTCTCTGTCACTCCGCAAGCCTGCGTGGTCTCCGGGATCCTCACTGAGTCTTCCAGTGGTCCACTTGTCCAAGTGCAGACATACAGACCGACCTCTGAGTCGTTCCAGATTCCCAGCCTGTTTCCTAAGGGATCTTACCACCGCTAGACCCCCAAAGACACCGATGACTTGTAAGCAGAGTTTGAGGGGCACATTGTAGGTTCGACTCATCTCCTATGGAATGATCTGGATTCTCCAAACTTCCCTGAAAATCAATCCTCTCCCTGGGATGAACAGGGATGTCCTTTTGATATTTAGGGCCCAGCAAGAAGATTCAGAAGTTCTGGAATTCAGGAACCAGAAGACAGTATCAGGGCTGTGGTGTGTCAGCTCAGCCGGGCCACGGCACCCAGCTGTTTAATCCAGCTCTCTAGGTGCTGCTCTCAAGGGATTCGTCCACGTGGTCAGCATCAACACTCACTTGACTTTAGGTTCAGAGATGATGTTCAAGAATGTGGGTGGGCCTCATCCAGTCAAAGGCCTGACAAGCAGCAACCAAGGTTTCCTAGAGAAAAATGAAATCTGCCCCCAAAATGAAGCATCACCTCCTGCAGAGTTTCTGGTCTATCTTACAGATCTCAGATACCAGTCCCCAGCCGGCCCCACAACGAGCCAGCTCCTTATTAGTTCCGCTTCCCTGGAAACCCCTGATACGAGGACAACTGGGAATTTCTGCTCTAGAAGGACCTTCCACCACTCTAGAAAGTTGAAGACACACAAAAAAACAAGGATACAAAAGTGCGGGCACCTTCCTGCCAGGGTGGCCCCTCCTGCAGAGAGTGTGGAGTGCCTCAAACCTCAGGACCGTCCTACCTGGGAGAAGAGGAGGCGGGGGTCAGGGTGTCCCTGTGGCCTCACGAGACTCGCTCTGACCTCTCAGGCCGAGATGCTCTCCAGCCGAGATGCTCTCCAGCCGAGCGAGTTGGCATGATGATGCTACTTTAGCCCACCTGGCCCACTGTGTCAAGGGGCGTGTTCTTTTTTTTTTCCCCAACTTTTCTAGAAGGGTTTCGTGACTCTAAGAGAAAACCTTGTCAAGAATAGAACCTGGCCTCCGATGCCCCAGGAAAAGCCCAGAAGGTGTTCATGCCACTGGGTGAAAGCAGACCCACAGGCCCTCTGCCCATTGGAAGGGGCAAGCGCTGTCCTGTCCTCTTGACCTTGACCTGCAGCCAAACTTCCAGAAACAGCTTCCTCAGTGATGGAGGGAAGTCGGCCGAGTCTGGTCGGGGTGAGCGCTTTGCTTTCCCATCGATCCCAGCTAACGGGCTCCTGGGACACTGGCCTGCTCTCCTGGGCTCTTGGGCATCTAGATGTCATGCTGCAAGATCCTCGCAGAAGCCCACTCTTCAGAGCTGAAGTCTTGTCGGGTTCCGTGTGACAGCAGCATGAGCCTCCCAGGACGTCACCTCAGCTGCCACCCAACTGCCCCCCTGGGAGGCGGAGGGTGGAAAAGGACCAGAGGACATCCTTCACCACCAGGAAGGTGACCAGGCCTGGCCAGCCTGGGGACAGACCAGGAAATGCACCCCACTTTCCAAGGCACACCTGCCACAGGGAAGCCCCGACCGTGCAGAATGTCTGTGGGGATGAAATCAACTAACTCTCCTGTCCTCAGCGCCACCGGGCGCCTCCACACCAACACTCAATAGTAACTGTTGGGATTTAATCATCACGGTCAGGTCAGAAAGATCTGCAGAGAGCGTCCAGTTGAAAGTCCCATCGCTAATCTTTGCGGAGTGTTGACCAGTGGTCTGCTCATGTTCATCCACCAATGCTCACCAGATCTCCTGAGCTAGGGGCGTTCACGGTTCTAGTTCATGCTGAAGGGGAAATGGGGGTTAAGAGAGGTTAAGGAACTTGCACGAGGTCACACAGCCATGGCCTGGCAGAGCCAGGACATGCTCAGACCACGAGGCTCCAGCTGGCGGGTTAACCGCTGCATTAAGCCAAGCCTGTTAAATTTTCTTCCTGAATTGTTTTCTTCCCAGGGCCTTACGTCAGGGTGTAGCCACTCAGCACTCGGTACAGTGCATAGGGAGAGCATTTACTCAACACGGCTCTGCGCTGAGGCCTTCTCAGAGCCCTTCTTCTGCTTTGTAAGGCAGGGCCTTCTCTTCCTACATCGGTCACGTGGGCCTTCACCCCTCTCTATTGGGCCGTCTTTTCTACTTTGCTCTTGAAACCTCCAAAGTCCATCCACCACACAGCACACACCCAGGGTCCTCAGGCCTGGTCCTCTGGCCCACAGCCATCGCTGCAAGGATATCCACGCACTTGGAAGGGGCCTCACAGCTTTGCGCGCTCTCTCTCTCTCTCTTTTTCTCTCTCTCTCTCTCTCTCTCTCTCTCACACACACACACACACACACACACTCTCCACCCTGCCAGGAAGTGCCAGCGCACGCAGGTCCAGCTATCCAGTGGGAAAGCCCCGGAGTCCTGGCCGAGAGGCCCGTGAGGGACCAGGTCTTGGGGCTGAACCTTGGAGGGAAGGGAAAGAAGTAAGGGGAGGGGCTGGGAGGGCCCCACAGAGCCACAGGACGCTGGGGGTTGGTGTGACGCAGGCCCCCGGGGCTCCCGCACGGAGAGCTCAGTCTCCAGTGGGCCGTGGAGAGGGGCCCAAGGGGGGAGGGGGCTGGGGAGAGGTCCTCACACCAGTGGGGCCATGTCCTTGGAGGGACCCAGGTCAGTGGGGGTGTACCCATGGAAGGGACCCAGGTCAGTGGGGACCATGTCCTTGGAGGGACCCAGGTCAGTGGGGACCATGTCCTTGGAGGGACCCAGGTCAGTGGGGGCCATGCCCTTGGAGGGACCCAGGTCAGTGGGGCCATGTCCTTGGAGGGACCCAGGTCAGTGGGGGTGTACCCATGGAAGGGACCCAGGTCAGTGGGGACCATGTCCTTGGAGGGACCCAGGTCAGTGGGGGTCATGTCCTTGGAGGGACCCAGGTCAATGGGGGTCATGTCCTTGGAGGGACCCAGGTCAGTGGGGGCCATGCCCTTGGAGGGACCCAGGTCAGTGGGGGTGTACCCATGGAAGGGACCCAGGTCAGTGGGGACCATGTCCTTGGAGGGACCCAGGTCAGTGGGGGTCATGTCCTTGGAGGGACCCAGGTCAATGGGGGTCATGTCCTTGGAGGGACCCAGGTCAGTGGGGCCATGTCCTTGGAGGGACCCAGGTCAGTGGGGCCATGTCCTTGGAGGGACCCAGGTCAGTGGGGGTCATGTCCTTGGAGGGCCCCAGGTCAATGGGGGTCATGTCCTTGGAAGGGCCCCAGGTCAGTGGGGACCATGTCCTTGGAGGGACCCAGGTCAATGGGGGTCATGTCCTTGGAGGGCCCCAGGTCAGTGGGGACCATGTCCTTGGAGGGACCCAGGTCAGTGGGGGTCATGTCCTTGGAGGGACCCAGGTCAGTGGGGGTCATGTCCTTGGAGGGACCCAGGTCAGTGGGGGTCATGTCCTTGGAGGGACCCAGGTCAGTGGGGACCATGCTCTTGGAGGGACCCAGGTCAGTGGGGGCCATGTCCTTGGAGGGACCCAGGTCATCTTCCTGGGCCCCAGGTTGGTTCTGAGAGTTGTCAGAGGAGCAAGGCTGCCCTGCCCTGCCCTGCCCAGTCTCTCCAGCTCCCCGTCTCATGTGGGATCTCTCCCTCTCACCTGAGTTCGCACCACGATCGATGCCATTTGCTGTAAGGTGACACAGCCACAGGGGCCTCACCAAAGCCAAGCAGATGTTAGCACATGTCTCGAACCCCCAGACTGCAAGCCAAATAAACCTCTTTTTAAATAAAGTCCTCAGCCTCTGGTATTTTGTTATAGCAACAGAACAGAAAAGGGACGAATACAGGGGATACTGACTTCAAGGTGGCTGAGATAGGAGAGAGAGAGACAAGGAAATAGTGAGAAAGAAAAATCTTGTGCAATAAATTCTCTTTAATTACCTTAATGTTCTTTGAAGGATTCGTAGGAAACCAAGAATGACTCTGAATTACTTTTGGCTACAGAAACGTTTGGCTGTGGCATCGTGCTGAGGTAGGGAACACATGTGAACTTTTGGTTTTATTCAGATTATGTCTCCAAGGCTCATCCACGACCACGCAACCTTCCCAACTGTTATCACTTGATTGGAATAGAATCTTGCGATGGCTGATCTTGTCTCAAGTCGTATAGAACAAACAGTTCAGGGAGGCCTGAACTGGAGCCCATTACTTCATGGCTGTGTGACTTTAGGGAAGTTGCTGAACCTCTCTGACGTCTCACAAATATTATCTGCCTAGGAGAAGACTTAAGATAATCGACGGGAAAGTGTGCCGGGAACCAGAAAGTGCTACATAAAATGCTACCACTGCTCAGTGCCTGGCAGGGACTCGTGAAAATCTTTCTGATTGATTGATTCATTAACTCTGTGCAGCTTCCTTAAAAGTTTGCTCATCTAGCTGAGAAAGCGATGTCTCTGTAAGTCGAGCAACAGGCAAGAAAGTCCCGAGGCTTCATAGCAGCCTCGTCTGAGGGGTTTGAAGAGGATACTGTATTTGAAAACAAACCTCCTTCTGTGGTTCTTTGACTTTGACTTTGGGATGACGAGGTCTGTCTGCAGCCATGAGTGTCATTTTGGCTGACTGCACGTCTGAGGACAGAAGACCCTGGATCCCCAGACCCTAAGTGAAGGGGTCAAGGGTGCCAGCCCCCAGGGACCCGTCTGGACATCCAGCAGCCATTTCTGAAAACACACAGGCTTGGACTGAGCCTGAAGTCCATGGGCCCGCCCCACCCTGGCCGAGGCCACTGGGCGGCCCACGAAGGTGTTCAGGAAGCACCCCAGAGGTGCCACAGCCCCGCAGACCCCAAGGTGACTTCAAGCCTAACCAGAGTTGAAGCGAATGAAACTTCCAACTCAATTTTTATTGCCATTCTCCCCACTGTCGGCCGACATTTCCAATTTCCATTTCCCTGCCTCGGCCCATTTTGCCATAGAAACTTGGATGTTTTCATTGAACTGCCGCCAGGGGACTGGAGGGACACACTATAAATTTGGAAAAATAAATAAATGCTTCAGAACTTCCACTTGAAAACCACAGCTAAAAATGAAATCGAATCTGACCCACCCCTTTTCTTTTCAATGGTGGGAACGGACCGGGTCGGCCTCGATGTGTTGTTTTTTTTTTAAGCCCATGTTAAATTTTACATAAGCACCTTGGAGACCAACCCTCGGCTGGTGCAGAGCATCGGTGGGACCCGGGACTCACACGGCGGGTTGGGACAACATCACCGGAGGTGCCCTCCCTCGCCTGCACCCCGTGTTCTTTAATAAACACGTGCGCTTAAAAAATAAAGAGGGAAGAAAAATTGGTTTATGGGCATAGAGAGAATAATTCACTCCAAATGGCCCCTTTGATGAATGGGGACAAAAGAATAAAATTTGTCACCCAGCTAATATTACCATCAATATTTTGTCCAGCTACATTCTTTCCAATTTAAAAACAGTTCAATATCCCTTTTACCTTCAAGTAGCAGCACTTAATAAACAGTGATGGATGGTTTTTATTTTTGTTCGCATTTGAGTCTTCCCTGCTTCTGTTACAAGGGGACTGTTTTGCTTGGGGGAAATGTAGATCTGCCGTCTTTCTTACATTGACATGCATCCCTCAAGGAAAGACGGCCATATTTAATTCATAACCCCCATCGGCTACACAAACATACAACTTCCCATCAATTAGGCAACACAGAGATGTTGTTAAAAATCAATGAGCTTATTATTAAATATATTTTTTTCATGTAGCAATAATAGTTATTGCTGCGCTCTTGTTATTATTGCCATGTCAGCTGTTTAGACGGTTTTCAGAGAGTGTGATTGGCTTTGATCTTGCTAGCAAGGCATTCTATGAAAGGAGGGATCCCAGGGAAGCCAGTCTCTCCTCTGCCATGTTTAGAAGCCACCAAGAGAAGGGGGGAGATGTATGCCATAGTGGAACAAACCTCGGACGGGGGTGCAGAAGACCTAGGTTCTAAGCCAGGCTCTGCACCTAGCTAGCTGTGTGACCTTGGGTAAGTCCCTTCTCCATTCTGGGCCTTAGTCAGGGTTATCCTACGTGATCTCTGAGGACCCTTCCGTTCCAAATTTCGGGCTTCCTTAATAATCTGTTTGCCTAGCAAAGGAAACAGGTAGAAATAAATGGATGCCATTCAGCATCTCTCAATTGTTCCTTTTCAAAAGACTCTGAGATAGATAGATATATTTAAGTGGGGGGGGGGGAGGATCAGAGCAGGAGAACGCTACTGAATCTGCAGCAGACGTTCAAATTGATCCAAAAACCAAATATGCCCATATTTGTGTTTTCATCCTCACTGCGTGTTTATTAGAAATAATTTTGATATTTTGACACATGCCACTACTGTGGGAGCCGCCTGCCTACAAACAGAGATGTTAAAACCGTGCCAGCACATGCAAAGGTTAAAAACAACATTGCACCAATTTTGGCAACTACATCATGTGCTGTCTGGCCGCAGCTGATCTGAACCGAGTCCCCCGTAATTACAGGAGAAGGTGGAACAGGTTTGCTGCTAATTGGAAAATTCTGCAAATGGCAGCTCCGAAGTAAATTGACAGTCGTTAGAATATTAGCAAAATGAGAGCACTGATTAGTGAGAAGCTCAGAGGCAGACTTTTTTTTTTTACTGCTGGAATCTACTGGCAAATTGATAATAAAAGCTGAACTTAATAATAACAGCTGTTATTTGACCTGGTAATATTTTTTTTAATCTGTTGCTGTTCCCAGACCAATAACACATAAAGAAGGTCTGTATCCACTGTTGCAAAATTATTTTGAATCCCAAAAGGTATATTCCGACTCAGGGAAAGCAAACTGCGCTTAAAGGGGCAGCGTCGACAGCCACGCTCAGGTGGAAGTGCCCTCCTTTGAAAAGCCCTGTGCTACTCGGGGATCTCCACCTTCCAGCAGGTCTGGTCCGCAAGCCCGAGTGCCATGGGTCCGTTCCAGAGTGGGGCCTGGATTCTATTTCCAGTTTGCTTGAAGGCTGTGACTGGTAAAAATGTGAACGTTCACTTATTTTTTTTTTTTTTCATTTTTTGAAAAGGACAGGGAGGAATGTAGGGCGTCGCCAGACCTGAGCTTTTTATCAGCACTTAGCTGTTCATACTTACTATTTTCCCGTCACCACCAGCAGAAAACTACAGATGGAAAGGGGTTGGGAATGAACATGTAAATTAGAAATGCTGCCGTGAATCTACAGAGAAGGGACTCTGACTTCACCAGGTTTGCTGCCACATTATGGGGACATATCTGAATATGCCCAAAGACTTCCATGGTGGTGTCCTCTGTGGTGAGTCTAAACTGGAAAAACCTTTCTGCTCCTATTTCAGTGTAATCAAAAGTGTAATCAAAAATGCACAGGACTATTGGATCAGTAATTCTGTTTCAAGAGTTTGTCCCAAAGAGCCAAGCCATGGAGAAGCCCAAAGATTTACCCACCAGAGATGTTCCTGCAGCATCACTTATAACAGGGAAAATAGTGGAAACCATATTTGTCCTGAAATGGGTAATCATGGATAGACAAAGGACTACGACGGAGCTATTTAAATTATGCTGTAGAATAATACCAAATAACACTGAAAGATAGTCTGGTATGTTTTTTTTTTTTTTAAAAAAAAATCAAAACAGTAACCCTAGGCTCACCACTCCTTTTTTAAACTATAGAGAAAAGAGTGAAGACTGCAGCAGTGGTAACCAAGGGGACCGGTGGGTGAATGAGTCATTTTCATTTTATTTGGCTTATATGTTTTCCTATTTATTTATTATTTATTCATTGGTAAATAAGGATTGAATCCAGGAGCACTTTGCTTCTGAGCTATATCCCTAGCCCTTTTTAAAAAATTTGAGACAGAGTCTTCATTAGGTTGCTCAGGCTGACCTCAAAGTTGTGATCCTCCTGCCTCAGCCTCCCAAGTAGCTGGGATTACAAGTGGGCACCATCGGGCTCAGTATTTGCTCACATTTTCTACATTTTCCATAACTGCCATGCCTTGTTTCAGTCGGGGGGTGAGGGGAGATATATATATATATATATATATATATATATATATATATATATATATGTGTGTGTGTGTGTGTGTGTGTGTGTGTGTGTGTAATTTTTAGAAATTAAAAAAAATCTGTTGAGGGTTCTGTTCTCTGAAGTGAAACATTCAGTCTGTGGCAATGGGAACATCAGTGCTCTGAATGGCAGGTTGGCTTCTCTGACCCTGGACTTGTGTGATATAAAGGGCAGGGAAATGGCTGGCTGAGTGCAAATCTTCCACTCCAGGTGGAAAACCAGCCTGCAGAGGATGGCCAAGTCTCTCTCTCTCTCTCTCTCTCTCTCTCTCTCTCTCTCTCTCACACACACACACACACACACACACATACACGCATGCACCAACCCTCCTTCTAATAACCTGTTTTCTGAAAACACAGGCCAGCAGCACTTCCGACCCTTGGAGATCCGGATTTCCTCTGTGGACTTTTGGCTTCAGACTCTGATAACTTTGCCGTTTTTTTTTTTTTTTGCCCTGATGATGATCCAACAGAACCCCATTTATTCTGAAGCAGTGCAGGAGGGAGCCCCTGCAGCTTGCCGGTTTTGCCTATCCCCCAGTCAGCTGCAGCTGAAGCAATTCCAAACCCAGCCCACAGCCTCACAAAACAGACCCTGCCCACATCCTCCAGCAAGCCGGGCTCACTCCCGCCTCGATGAGGTCATGCTGCACAGGCCCGGTGGACGGAGCTCTGCATCCTTCACGGAAGTAACAGGATGGTGGCAACTGAGCTTGCAGGGCCCTCGCTGTACTTGAGCGTCAGCCAAGGAGCTGAGTGGGGCTGCAGCCTTTCAGAGCTGACCTCCGAGTGCGCGAGCATTTGCAGGGACCGCGAGGGATGCATTGCATGTTCCATCAGGTCTGCTTTTTTTTTTTTTTTTCAAATCCTTATTAATATCTTACGGCACCATTGCCAAAAACATAAAATTCCAAAGGTAAATCCCCCAAGCCCTAGCACAGCCAGAACTCATACAGTCAGGCTGTGCTCGGGGACCATAAACAGCCACAGTTGCTTCTAGCACCGAGGACAAAGCCCACCCCATTAGCTTCAGCCACAGGACCACGCCACTCTCAAGCTGCTTCTGCCAGGAGCGTGGGTGGGCAGCGGGCAGGATCCCAATGCGACAACTAGACTCAATTGACTGTAACCCAGGGTTGTTTTTTTTTTTTTTAAGTGGCTTTTTTGGACGGTGGTACACAGGTCCCCCATCCTTCATTCCTTCTAACAGTTGTGCATCAGGAAAACAAAGCAACTAGGAGGGGGAGGTGGGGTGTCGCTGCAGCCAGTTTGTGCCAAATACAGTTAAGGGTGGAGAGGGAGGTGGGATTGGAAAGGGGGGAAAAATCAAGTCACTTTCAATCAAATGTCACACCTTTAAATAGTGGTTAAATCTCTGCATTATGCAGCTCATCCCTTTACAACATGGGGTTCCCTTAGAGAATTCCCTGTTTACACTGGGAATTCCTCCAGGGCCGCATCAATAAAGCTGAACAGATGTCAGGGTGGAATGCCAGCGGCAGTGGCTGTTGTCAGGGGTACTGGGGCGGCAGGCGCTGAACAATGAGAGACGGCATCTGCTACACAAAGCCCTTGCGCGTGGGTCAGGTTCTGCCAGTGTGTAGAGATTCCACCCTACCCTTTGTCTGGGCACATTGCCTTTCTTGTTTCTCGATGACAAGGGTTGACACATGTCACCCGGCCCTATCAGGAGTGTTATTTGTTTGCCACTTGCATATGCACCCGTGTTCCTGACCTCTCCTGCATCTCCGCTGAACGCATCTAGCAAAACAAATTCTCCAGCCCTGCCCCAATCTACAATTTCATTATGCACTTTGAGTCGAAAGTGGGATGTAGATGTCCTTCTTTTTAATTAAAAACATGATTGATGAGACTTAACTGACAGTAGGAAATGCAATTTAAATATTCCTTAAAGAGGCACTAACCCCGTTTTGTGTGCGAGACTTGCGCACCCTTCCAAAGTTGCAACCAGCCGGGGAAAGGAAATTAAAATAAAAGCTTCGTCCAAGTCCATCCGGCTGCTGCGGAAGGCGGGTAACATTAGACAGCAATTGCAGCTGCAAAACCAGAAACTTGTGCATGTTGGGAGCTCCTGCGAGGTGTTGCTCTGTTACGGGAACGTTCGGTGCGACGAAGGGAGCAGACAGTGCGGAAAAGTCACGCGGCCACGAAATCCAAATTTGCTGCATGTTTAGGTGGCAATCCGCATCTAAAGGACCTCGTGGTACCAATACTCTCCACTTCCCCAGCCGACAAAAGTGGGTTTTCCCTTCACTGTCGTGATCCTGAATTTCTTGTCCTTGGCTCCCCAAACTTTTAAAAATATGCACCATAAGGAGAATCCTCAGGGCCTCGACGGGGGGCGTGGGCTGCACCTCTAAGGCAGAAAGGAAAGCTCTCGCCCCTTCTCAGATTCACTCCCTCCCTGACGGCTAAGTCATCAGGGGATGCTGATGGAACCTTGCATATAGGAATGCACACCCCACCCGAACCCCAAAACCCCCAGCCAGGGCCGAGGTCAGCTTCCCTCATGGCCAGGCCTTCCCACTGGTGCGTTCAGTGTAGAAATAACAGATGAAGTTGCATCCTGATCTCCACCAAAATAGCACAACCTAAATATCAATAACAAGAGCAGCTTCCGATTTATTTTGAAAAGAGCGCCGCACTCTTCTCCATAGTATGGTTTACATGAGGGTTTTTGTTTGGGTTGGCCATGGAAATAGTTATTCTCTGAGAAACAGAAACTTTGAATTAAAAAAAAGAAATTTTCTAAATGTACGTATAAGAATAGCCTCGTGTTGCATTCCCTGGGGGCTTGCTAAGGGTATAATCTTCATGGTTTTTTTGTTTTTTTTTTTTTTTGAGTCTAAAGATTTTACTCTAGGATTTAGAAAGCCCTTAAAGAGCACTAGATACCACACAGTGTAGTTCTTTTCCACTTAATGCCTAATTAAAGACTGTTAAAAAGAAAAGATTTTATTGAAATTCTTGGATTAGAGGAAAGGGGGTTACACTTGGAGTTGATTTTTTGGTAAGTGTTTAACTAGCAAAGGTCAATTAGGACTGTAGCACTGAGATGTAGAATAACAAATTCTGGTCCATTGATTAATGAGATGTCAGAAGATATAAGAACTCACCTTTGGGAGAAATGTATTAAAAATGAAATATTTTGCAAAGCCAATGAAGTATTCCTTCTAACTTAGCGTCTTAATGTGAGAGGAAGCTGTGGATGTTTGTCCATGGATCCCGACAAATAGAAAATTCACGCTCCCGAATCTCCCCAAAACACCACCAAAATGTCACCCAAGTTTCAGTTTCCTGCAAGTGGCCCCTCACACCCACCAAAGCGAACCATGTCTCTAAAATAGAGACCAGAACCTTCAGGAATCTCTCTCTTCTTTCCTGTTACTCTTTCTTCCCTCTGCGTTAGGCATTCAGAATAAGTTAGAGAACAGCTCATTTTAAGATTCTGGAGTTGAAATGACTAGAAGAAGGCCTTGTAAAAGGTCCTCTGTGGAAAGATGGATTCGCCCCTCCCGATCAGCTTCACTGTGGACATGGGGGATGGCCCATGGTTGTCCTTCCCTATTGGACTCCACCGGTGAGCCCACAGACCTTCCTGTTTGTGGCATAGATGTTCTTTGTCACAATAAAGCCACCGTATATTGTGTTTATATATGTCCTTCAGGCATGTCACAACAGTTTGGCATTCGGAGCTGCTCCACCACTGTGTACATTAAATAGTCATGTAGTTACATTAAACAGTGGGGAGTTCACACTTCCCAGCCACGCCGTGTTTTAAAACAGATGTGGGCTGTCTGTTGTCAGACACCAGCGCAAAGGCTCGGGAGCCTCTTGGTGGGAACACCACCTCCAAATGACTCGGGGGGGGGGGTCCCCAAACTCCTCCCCGAAGTCCCCCTGCACCCCCACACTAGAGGGTGTGGTTGAGAGCGACTGGGAGAAAGGAAGGAAAAACAGGGAGGGGGGAGCCACAACTTTTATGTCTTACAGCACAGAGATCTGAAAAAAAAAAAAAGAATTCAGAATTCGGAATAGTTTGTGGCATGGAATATTTTGAGCGGGGTGGGCTCGCCGGGGTATCGTGGGATTTACTGACAGGAGAATTTTTGACAGTTGATGGACAGATGAATTCCGTCATGGAAGCGTTAGTCGAAAGCGGCAAGGCCAGATGGAAACTCACAGCTTGTCTTTAATATTAATTTTCTTTTTTTTTTCAAGAGATCAGAATTCCCTAATTCCCTAAAATGTTTCAATGCATCTTGAGGTATTATTTTTCCGATGCTTTTCTCCACCTCCTCTTAGTAAGAGTGTTCCCTTTGTGTTCATGTTATTTTTCCTCCCTTACTTTGAAAAAATAAAAGCCTAGTTTTTTTTTTCTTTCTTTCTTCCTTTTTTTTTTTTTTTTTTTTGGCTCTACTTGGACAGCTGTTAAAATTTTTCCTTCATTTACAGCAAAGATAAAAGACAAATGCCCAACCTAGTTAAATACTCACCAAATCTAAATCTAGATATGAGAAATGCAGTGGCCACTACTGTGACTTTGAGCCTCGGTCACCTCTGGGGATGATAAGGTCTGCTGGGTGGCTGAATGAAAGGCACAAGTCCCCAAGCTTTCAGACGGATCATCATTTTAGGGTGGCTCTCTTCCTGACAGTAAATTAAGTTATCCACCTGGCTCAGGGACAGGAGACCCAAAGCCCCAAGTTCTAGTCTTGGCTGTGCCTCGCCAGCTGACTGGTAGTGCAAGGCCACCGAGAGGTCTGGGCTGGACTCCCTCCCTAGCAAAATATGGTTGGTGTTGGGAGGCAGACAGTGAGTCCTACAAGGTCTTCACACCTCCCCTTAGGACCCCGAGAGTACTTCTAAGTGACCAGCTGACTATCACATCAAGATGTCAGGGACAGCTGCTCTCCATCCGCTCACCGCTGAGCTTCCCAAGGACCCAGCCACCCCCCCCCCCATGGACTCCTAGGAAGCGGGACCATTTCCCACCTTTTGATTAGCCTTACCTTTTTTCTGGTGCTCCACAAGAACATAACTACGGTGCATTTTTCTGTGGTTGCAACCTCACTCTTAAGACAAAAATGTAAAAAGAAAAAAGAAAACCCAGCCCTAACCAAAGATGACATTCCACCTACTGACCAGAAGAACCCAAGCTTTTTTTTTTTTTTTTTTTTTTTCTGTTCAGGGATCTTTTTTTCTTACTTCTTTCTCTGACATGACTGGGTTGGTTCAGGTTGAGGGCTTTACTTTAAAATTCAGTGATATTTCTCCAATGTCTGTGTGTTTTCTATTTTCCTGACATTGTTTCAAGTTTAATATAAAAAGATTCACCTGCGACAGCTTTCCCCAGTTTCCTCACGCATCCCTTTGGTGACCTGTTGGATCCTAGGGTGTGAATTATAGGCACATGTGAGCCAGAAAAATCTTTTACAATTACTAATGAAAATACTTAGCTACCCAGCAGCTCAGGAGGCTGAGGCAGGAGGTTGGTGAGTTCAAAGCCAGCCTCAGCATGGGCAAGGCCCTAAGCAACTCAGTGACACCCTGTCTCTAAATAAATACAAAATAGGACTGGGGATGTGGCTCAGGGGTCAAGCGCCCCTGAGTTAAATCCCTGGTATCCTGCCTCCCAGAAAAAGAAAGAAAGAAAATACTTGTTGGTAAAGTGAAACAGGAACTTCCCTACGTGAGGTGACAGCCCACTTGCATGTGGCTCGGGAGGGTTAGCCTACAGCCTTGAAACCCAAGAGCAGCAAGTTCTCATCACACTCTGATGGTCCCGCCACATGCCCAGGGACCAGCCACTTAGCCCCTGTTCTTTCTCCTTGTCGGTGAAGCAGGGAGAAGATGATGAGCCTAGAGCAGAGAGGTGTTTGAGATGGAACTCGTGTGAATTACGTGGTTCTGATTCCAAAGGACAGACAAAAGCAGCAGCAGTGGGTATTTACCAAGGAGCAGGTCTGGCTCCACGTGTGGAAGGCCCGCAGGACTGCAGGAGGCCCACACTGCCCCAAATCCAGGACACTACCGCCGTGGGTGTGATAACTACCTGGGCGTCAAGGATGCCCAAAAGAGAACTTCCGTAGGTCAGACTAGATGACATTGAAGCCCCTTCTAGCAATTAAATCTATAAAAACTATGCCCTGTGTATCAAGCACTGTATGCAACACAGTTTCTATATGGACATTTACAAACACACACATGAACATATGGAACATGTGTCTAGGGCGACAGATATGTGCAGAGCCCACCTATGAGGGTTAGAAGAGATATGTAGCCTGCCAACAGGGCGTTTTACAAAAGTACTCAGAAACCTCATCGTGAAAGAACAGGCGATTAAAACTGGAAGAGACCTCGGGGGAAAACATCTGGGCAGCCCTGCATTCACTCCCTTGAAGCTGGTGGCAGAGTCGGGGTTAGCAATGACTTATATTTGCAGAGCATTTTACAAATTAATTTTTCATATCCCTCTTTTGAGACCCACAGCAAGCTCCGGGCCACACGTGTTCCTGATGCAGACACCGAGGGCAGCAAGGGCAGGGCTGGACTTGAGGGTGGCCTCCAGCTTTCTCCCACAGATCTCTGCAGGTTTCTCCCGCGGTCTCCGTGATTCCCCGCATCCCATCCCAGGAAGGCGCGGTGCCGTTAGTCCTAGGCACTCGGTGGTTACCAGAGAGGGAGAGAAGCTCCTGTGATCCTTTCCCTCCCTCCTCCATTTTACCCAAAAGGAAACCAAAGCTGGGAGAAGTTGTCCTTTTGTCCGTCCATCCAAACCGAAAGCCTTGATTTCTAGCAGATCCTCAAAGACCTGAAAATAGGCAACCCGCCCACCTCGCCAGGCAAGCAATGATTTAAACCAGGTGAGTGCAAGAATGACTTCATTCATCGTGCTCTCCAGAGCCTCGCCGGGGAAGGCATGTGGAGTATGTATAGAGCAGGGACCTCCAGCCACCAGCAGCCCCCACGCTCACCGTGGACCAGTAAACGTTTGCTAGCTATTTGCAGGACTGACGGCAGGGCTTATTTTTCCCCTGTGCCAAACAACTTCATCCTAAAGGAGATATTCCACTCTGGCAAGATTTAGTAACAATTATAAGGATCCTTTATTTCGATATGGCACTCCAAGACATTTTTTCATGCAGTATTTCATGAGCTGGCATGTGACACCAAACCTCATGGGTGCCCAGAGTGGAGGTTACCCCACTGAAGTCCTAGGGCTCCCCACCACACCTTTCCACGGCTACCATGCTGGATGGCCACCCCTGTCCCTGCAGCACCGCTGCTCCCCTCCTTTCTGCTCACCTTTCCCATTAGACGGTATTTGGGGAATGAGGCAAGCAGAAGCAAGGTTCTTCTGGGAAAAACAGGGGCCGTGGAAACCATGATCCCTCATCCTGGGACCCTGGTCTGTGCCCTACTCCATGGAAGAGCATGAAAGACGCCCAGATACCCAGACGGTCAGAGCCCACTATCCGTGTCCACCCCTGCTGGCTGATCCTCCTTCTCATTCTCACCAATATTACTGATGGCACCCAGAGCATTTGTTAAAATGCAGCGTGGGAGTCGGAAGCGAACACTTCTCGTTCTAAAGATGGCCCCGGGTTCTAGTCTGTTTTACTCCACACTGTGGCTAAACCACAGATCTCTTGTTCACCAGTCCTGGAGCACCTGGTACTTGCCCCTCACTGTCCTGAGGCTAGAAGGCAAAAGTTTCTCTCCTGTGCCTAAGGCACCCACCAGTCGGCAGGGAACAGGAACACAGGAGAGGAAACTGCAAAGTGATCTCAAGACCCCAGACAGAGGGGAACCCAGAATGTGCTGGAAACACTTAAGAGAGCAACAGACCCACCTTTAACACAGAAGGGCTCTCAGAGCACACCTTCCAGCTTGAAAACAGAAATTCTCATGAAGCCTTCTTCTGGTGGAATTTGGTTGGTTAGACCCTAAACTGAGCCGGGACCCTTCTTTGATGAATGTACAATTGAGTTGCCTCCAGCACAGGGCGAGGCCCGTGGTCAGCCTCCTTCTGCAGGGTGAGCAGAGCCCAGGAGAAGGGGAACGTCCCCAGAGCAGCTCAGAACTGGACAGAACCACATGGTGGTGTTTGACCTTAACTGCTGTGTGTCTGTTTGGACACATTCACAATTCATTTTAAAACTGGTAACAAAACACATTTTCAACTTGGAAAACCGGTCCCTAAAACGCATTCCAAGTGGGCCCACGGTAGCCCCAGGTCCTGGAACAGAGCAGGTTCTTGTGTGCGCTACTCGGCTGTCACTCTGGACACTTGCTGGGGTAACAGACACCAGGCGATGTCACACGACAAACACCTTGCCTCTCATCTGTTAATGGACCCATGTTTCAGTCTTGGGAAATACAGAAGGATCCTTCTAGGCGTTGACTGGGTCCTGTGCCTGATGTGAGCATAGACTTATATACACTGAAAACATATTTATAATGTATGTACATAATGTCTGATATGGGATATATAGAACGCTTATTGTGGATGCCGTAAGTGTTGGTTGGGATGCCATTAGTGTTGGTTGGGTTAATAAATTCATCAATACAGTCATGAATGGTGGCAGCTCCTTCACCAACACCTTGGATTTGAGGCAGCAGCTCTGACATAAAAGATTTTAAAACTGTCTCCTCCCTTTGCCTTCTTTCTTGTCTTCTCACAATGGCCCCAAGACTCTATCCTGAATTCCTCTTCCTCTTCCAGGGCTAGCTGTTACCTGGAAGTTCCTGGGTCCCTTAATGGTGGACTCCAGCAGGAGAGAAGTTGACATCGGCTCCTGTGCAGGGTGCAGCTGTGTGACAAAGGCATGCAGCGCTCCCTCCTCTACCCCTTGCTGGGAGCCACACTCCTCCAGCACTTAGGCTTTCCATAGTCTTTTAAGTCATTAGCAAATGGACGCAAGGTCCCCGTGGAGCCCGTCCCCCCTTAGTGAGGCTCCATGGAGAGTAACTGATGTTTGAGGTCACCCAGGGCAGAGTACATACCCAGCCCCTCCTCAGGCTGCTTCAGAGATAATGTACGTGGCAAAGTCGTTCTTGAAATGGCAACAGACTGTTGTGCCTCGACGGAAGCTTCAGTTGGAGATGCTACTCCCCTCCTTCCCTGGCTGATGAGGTGAGGAGCTGGGCGGCAGAGCTAAGCTGCTGGGAAAGCTGGACCACCCTCCGTCCTGCCCACGCACCATCCCCACACACCACCCTCACGCAGACCAGCTCACGGGTGCTCAGGAAGCTTGGCCGAGCCCGTGGCTCTCCAGCCTGAGCACCTGGCTCGGTTCTGTAGGGTCTGGATCAACAAACCGCCCAACGTTTGTTTCTTCTATGGAATAAAATTGTCAAACTAGAAAAGACCTCCAAGACCACCTGGTGGGAAGAGCCCCTTTAAAATGGAGACAATCTGACTCTGAGTTCTGACTTCCTAGTCCAGGTTGCCGGCACAGAGCCTTCCATGTGAAGGCCCTTCAAAAACTCGACAGGGACCAGGTCAGCTTCAGAGCCTCTCTCCGGGGCTCGATGACAACTCCCCGTCCTTTAAAACATGAACTGTGGGGTTGAGCCAGGGAGCTAGACAACCCCAGAGAAACCCAGCTCTTCCCAGTACAATTCCCCACTGAGACATCCAAAGACCATGACGGGGCCTTCTTTCCATCTAGGGCGTTCTTCTCCTATTTCCTGTTGCTTGTTGGAATTAAACAGAGCAGAATAAGATAACACAGAGTCCCCATGACTGCCCTGATATCTTGACGCCTCACAAATGTCCCTTCCAGCTTTCAGCCAGAGGAAAAAAATTCTAGAAGACACATGGCACCCATCACATCCTGAAAGCCATTCCTGTGGCCCCTAAGAAAAAGATGATCTGAAAAGATGAGCCTAAAAAATGAGGAAATCTCCATTTTAAAATATTCATGTCCTTATCCTTCTACACTTTTTATGCTGAGCACTTGCTATTAGTTTGGCTCATGCGGGGTATTGCATTGGGGGGGGGGGAGTATGGAAGACTGTGTCCGGGCCTCCATTAGCTTGCCTGATGTGTCACAGCTAGTTCCGTTGCTCATGGGTCTCAGTCTTCCTGCTTCCCAGAAAAGACTAGACGTGTTCACAGGCAGCAGTCCAAAGCAGACGGTTGGAATCCCTAGTATCTAGCAGGGGACTTTGTTCATGGTTGGCCCTCAACAAAACAGATGGTGACTCAGTTACTAAGAGCACTGCGATGCCCAGCGAAGGAGCAGGTGGTATTCTAACAAAAGCTAGTTCCGTAGGATAGGGGACAGTACTCAGGCCTGCTCTCAGAACAGGTTTGGGGCCTCGGGTTCCTCAAAAGTAAAACCAAGCCATGAACTGGATTTGAAGGCCACCAGTTTGATTCCTGTCCTGATTCTGTGTGACAATCCTTTAAGGACATGAAAATTACTGTATTGCTCTCCCACCCCAGACTCTTCTGCTCCGAGCTTCCCCAGACCCCGAAACCTGGACCCTACTGTCTGGCTTCCTGGCCTGATTCCAGTGGCTCCCTTTGACTCAGGCCAGTTTGCCACTAGACATCTGCTGTGGCCCCAAAGCTAGACCCATACCTATGTCTTATTTCCCATGAGCTCCTACGAGGCGCCAACTCCCTGGTCTATATTTATATGGCAGTTCAGACCAGAAATTTCTAACGTGTCTTCCCCCCTACCATTCCATGGGTTGCTGACTTCGGGGGCAGCTGGACTCAGGGACCCAAGCAAAGATTCCACCCTCTTCTGTGTTTTTCCTTGTGTTCTTCTCTGCTCTTTCCTAAATGCAGCTTCTTGCGTCACCTGGTTAGGAGAGCAGAAAGTTTGCCCAGGGTCACTTGATATTGAAGGTCTCTAGTCCCAAATACCAACACCCAGACGGCCTTAGATACAATCGACTGCCTCCTTCCTCATCACTGCCCCTTTGGTTTCCGTGGTTTGGTTTGGGGTGGACAGGGAGGGCCTGTGGGGTTTGTTTCTGATAGTGCCATCCTTGGAGAGCCCTGCACCATGGGTCCGTGACTGGAATTATGCAGAAAAGATGGAGAGCTAGAGGGAGGGTCATTCTGATTCTCGAGCTGTTGATTCTATTTTAATTTTTGAGACAGGGCTCCCCAAGTTGCCCAGGCTGGCCTCCAACTCGTGCTCCTCCTGCCCCGCCTCATGCGGTGATTGCAGCGCGCCCCGGCGCTCCCAGCTCTGTTAAATTTTTAATGCAGCTGGAAAGTAACTAAGTTGATGGGGGAAAGGGAGATCACATTCCCAGGGCTACAGAAGGAGTCAGAACTCCTAAGCCTCCTAAAAGAGCCTTTCTTTCCTTGCAAAGGTGGGCGAGCCGGTGACTATTACTAAAGAAAGCTGGAGCATGTCGTCAGCAGGAGCAAGGGGTTGCACCTGGAGGGACTGTCCAGGTTGGCGGACAGCTGCTGCCTCAGTGGTCTGCGGATCACAGCACCCGCAAGCCCTCCCAGGCTAAAGCCTCCTCCACCTCCATCTGGCATGGTGCGGAAGGCCACCATCAGAATTAAACGTTTCTGATAAGCAATGCTTCTAGAAGCTCCTGTCACAGTGAACCTACTTAGAAAGCCCTAGACTCCTAAGCTTAAGGTCATCATCGTGTTTGGAAGGATGTGATACTGAGAAAGTCCCTTCAGGAGCACGGAAATGTGAGCACCAAGGGGAACAGGCCGAGGAGTGTGTGTGTGTGTGTGTGTGTGTGAGAGAGAGAGAGAGAGAGAGAGAGAGAGAGAGAGAGAGAGAGAGCCCAGTGTGAACCCCTGGGGACAAGGGCTGGACCTCGTGTACCACTGGGCCACCAGTGCCTAGCCTGGCTTTGCACCTTACCTAAATACACCTGCTGAGAGAGAAGTGGCTGGGGAAAATGCAAAGCACCAAAGACATCCTGGCTCCCTGACAGTCATCTGTCACGGTGGGTGAGGGACAACGGCCACCACTGGAAAAGATCCAGCCTTGTGAAATCCACAGAGACGGTGTGGTCTCCACCGTTCTCTGCTCCCACCCTCTGTGTTATCCAGACCAACTCCCTGGCGGCACCCTGGCGGTGGTCTGGATGTGGTTTGAATGTGCCCCCAAAGGTTTCATGTTGACATTTAAACCCAATCGTGAGGTATTAACAGTATGGGGGGAAAAAAAACTATCTATGGTGTTAGAGAAGGGCCTTTGGGAGGTAATGAGGATTAGATAAGGCCATCAGGGTGGAACCCCAGACTGAATGAACACTGGTGGCTTCATAAGAAGAGAGAACTAGACCCTGTCTCTCACTGTGTGTGTCCTGTACCACCGTGGAACTCTGCCAGCAAGAAGGCCATTGCCAGAGGCAGCCCTAAACCTTGAACCAGAGCTATGAGCCCAAATAAACTTCTTTTCTTGATAAGGTTACCCAGCCACAGATATTTAGTTATACTAATGAAAAATGGACCAATACCACCCTCTGTGTCCCCCTGTCCACTAAGGGAGAAACCCAGAAGATCCCTCAGGCTTGGCTCTCTGCCTCAGATTCACATCCAAACCAAAATGCTCTCCAAGGTCGTCCTCTGCTCCTCCACCACAGCTGCTGCCTTTGTCAAGCCCTGATGGTCTGGATTACCGCGGAGTTCCCTGAGTCCTTGTCCTGCCTCCGGCTGTGTCCTCCGTGCCCAACCCAGGTTCACACTCTGGTCCCAGTCGACCAGCCACAAACCAAGGGAAAGTCCTGAATTCCTGCTCATCCACACCCAGCACCAGAATAAAGTACACACCTCTGGGCTTGGCCCGTGGGTCCCCGAGTAATCTGGCCCCTGCCTCCCTCTGCAGCCCCAGCGCCCCCTGCCCTCGAGGGAGCCCTCCTGGAGGTTCTGCATCATGGCTTCCCTCCCTTCTCTTTGCACCTGCTTGGTCCCTTCAACTGGATGCTGGTCCCTCCTCCCTGCCAGGTAATGCTCTTCCTCCATCCCAAGCATCCTCCACCAGGGAAGTGATCGGTGATTCTGGGGTTTCCCGGGCAGAGTTGGATGCCCCTCCTCTGAATGTGGAATGGACTTGGGTAATCACTCCTGTGCTCCTTGTCACCTCTGGTCTCCTCGTCTGCTTCCCCAGGTGGAGAGCAGAAGTCCGAGGCACAGAACTCCGTGGACAGCAGGAAGCCCGTCACGAGGAAGGCGTGTGGAGACACCTCCCAAGGGCACGGATGATGCCAGAGACACTCCAACGTGCTTAGCAGGCCAAGCAGCCCCTTGTTCACGTCCACTCGACAGCCCTCTGGAGGCTGGACACGGGGTCTCTATCCCCAGACACTAACCCTAGGGGAACACATTTCCTACCAGGCTTGGTGGCCCCTGGGCCTGACTGAAGTACACCAGAAATGACAACACGCAGCCTCTCCCCTGCCTCGCGCCCCGCCCTACAGGGGTGCTGTGGTGAACCAGGGCTCCACCTCGTTCTCTCTCTAGAGAGCGGGCAGCCTCACTCTGGGGACACACAGGGGTCCTGTGTGCGAGGCAAACACACAGAGCAGCTTGGGGTCAGCTGTCCTTCTCCGGTCACCCAGGCGATCCGGGGGAAAAACACCAGCTCCTGGCATCGCCCCCCCCCCAGTCCCAGTGCCCTGTGAGAACAGGCCCAGAGTCCCACTCTAATTATACCCTGTTTGACTAGGAAATGGAATTCCTGATCGCATTCCTGGATCTCCCACTGACGCGACATTTATAACTACATTAGAAAGGAAGTGCTCTTTGCTGTGTGCCTGCACGCAGGATAATTGGAAAGGAACAACAGTGTGGAGGGGCCTGAGGCCCTTCCCAAAATGACAGAGCAGAACCATGACTCATAAAGTAAAGGAAATAGTGGTTCCCTCCGTGAGCCCCCTGAACACAGGGGAAATAAAGGGAGCCTTAACTGAAAGATGAATCTCTCTCCCCGCACCCCTGGGTCTTGGAACCCTGGGAGCTCCAAAGTCTAATCCAACATTGGCGCTGGCTGTCTCAGCCTTTCCCTGTCTGCAAAATGAGGCCAGCAAGAGGAGGACTGCAGTCCCCTGGGAAGCGGGGGATTACTGCGAGTCACCCCGGAATCCACATGCACACCCCAAAACAGGAGCTGAAAAAATAGCAACAGAGTTTAACAAATAGACTCTTCTACCTCTCAAACGACCTCACCCTCATCGTCCTCACCATCCCTGATACCATTAGAGAGCGCTCACCGCCTGCCAAGCACTTCCCGAACACCAGCGACACATTTTTATACTTAATTCTCATGATTACCCAATAGTCCATTACCACATGTTCCCATCTTTCTGAATGAGAAAACTGAGGTACAGAGAGGCCAAGTAGCTTGCCCATGCTCACACAGCCAAAAAGCCATAGCGCCGTGATTCCAGCCAGGCACTCTGATGGCAGATTATTTGGTAACCATTACAGTACGCTGCCTCCATTTCTCAGCTCACAGTCATTAAAAGGACCCTCATGATCATGGTGGGAGTCTGACTTTTTATATGTGTTATATCAGACAGGGGTTCTCTTTTAAGTTGGAAAAACTTAAGCCATTCAGAGATTAATCGCTAATTAACCACTAACTGGGCTAAATAAAAAGGCTGTAAAACTCCTGCTCAGCCTAAAAGTTGACCATCAGAGAGCCCCCTCCACCCCCACGATTTCAAGGTGACCCTATGCATGAGGCCCTTATTAAAATGCAAGTCTACCTGAGAAGGGCAATATAAGAAGTCACTAGTACCTTAACACCGTGATGCTTCCAGAACATTCCTTCATTGTCAGGGAAAAAAAAAACCCAAGGTCATTAGAAGGATATTTTATTGGAAATGGGGAGGGGGTTATGGGAACAGGGGAAAGAAGAGGAGGCAGGGATCCCTGGAAAGGGTGGAAACTGACCACGTTGGAGGCAGTCTGGAGGCAGTCGGGGAAGTCAGAAATAAACTTGGCCTACTTCACAGTTTTGCCTGGGGCCGGCCTGGGGGCATTCATCAGTACCACACAGGATGACATTTTTGGTGAAATGCCTGAAATCAGTTGAGAGCTAAATCATTATTTCCAGAAATATTAACCTCGTCACCTTTTGAAATAAAAACTGTACCAATAAGCAGGAGGCTGAGGCGATCTGGGGTTTTACTGGACGGAGACAACAAGGCCCAACTTGTCCGTCTGGAAACGTATTCATGAACACCACTGGAAGACCAGCTTTGAAAACGGGTTGCCCTCGTCAGAGCATCCGAAATGAGCTGCCCCACGGAGTTGTTTCTTCTCCTTTTATCACCAACTGATAAATAATGGAAGACTCAGGTTCCGCGACTTTGGCAAAGCCCCTCTTCATTAAGCCCAAGCGATGGCCTCTCAAATTCCATATTTGGCTAACAGAAGATGGCTGCCATCGGGATGCCCAGCCCACAGCAGATTCCAAAACGCTTCTTAAGACAAAATCACAGAAGCGTGCGATAAAAGGTCAGAAAGCTCTGACAGACCCTCTCTTAAAGGAGGCGTCTAAAACACACGGGTCCTCAGAATCTAAATGCTGACCAGAGTCAAAGAGGTCCCCCTAATTGTTCACCATCCATCGCAGGCAGAGACCCGTAATCCTAGGGTTTGGGCAACTCCTGGCTCCGGCACCTGACTGACTTAATGTCCTGGTGATACAACTAGTACCAGAAGTGCATGATTCATAGGCCTGTAACCCGTTAACAAATGAGGCCCGACTTCCACAGCCTAACGCAAATTGAAAATAAGCCAGATGAAGTCAACAGACAATCCAAAATAAAATGAAAAATTAAAAAAGACTAATTTTCTTCTTCCTCCTTTTTTTTTTTAAAAATCTGATCTGCTTGACCAACCCAAAGTGGTATTGATGAATCTTAAACAGAAAAGTAAAACAAAATCTCTGTATAACTTTTTCCCCAAACGAAAATCAAAGAGAGATGGCTGCTTCTCTCTTCCTCCCGATTTGGAAATTATTTGGCATTTTTAGAAATTAATTTTTTCCAGGCAATTAAATTAGCCAGTAATTTGATATCACCATCTTATTTCATTATATAGAACACATGCTGAAATGACACACAACCTCATTTTCATTTATTATTTTTGCAAATTCAGTACTCATAAAAAGGTGTTGGATTGACAGTGCCAGCGACTACAATCTTTCCTGCTGGCTGAGAGCGAGCCTGAGATGTGGTTACGTGAGCTGGAGCCCAGGCCTGTCCAGCTGCGAGTGAAAGATCAAGTCCCACAACATACAGTCCTTTATTCTCTGCTCCAGACCCCTTGCTGGCCCACCCAATGCAGCATGATAAATGGCATCACTACTGGATGGAACCCGCCCCCTCACTTCCCAATGCCACCTGGTATTTCTATGATGCTTCTGTCCAAAGAATTTTCAGACGCTTTCCAAGTCATCTGACTTAGTTCTCCAACCCTTTGAGACAAAGATGGATCTTTGAGACCCTGGAAACTTACTTGGGAGGAGAGAGGACACACACATTTAACTAGAGAAAAAATAAGTGAGCTCTTGCTTAGTCTGTGTCTGGTATCTGTGTGCTGGTACGTCCTACCAAGGAAGAATGAGGTCAGAGATTCCTTTGAGCTCCATATGTTCCCAGGAAGACTTGACATCACTCTTTGCCCGTTTTATAGATAGGCAAGAAAAGGCACAGAATGATAAATGGAGACTCAAGCACATACCTTAAGTAAAAAAGTCAAGGTCAAGATCAACATTCAAGGTTCATCAGAAATGACACCATTCTTCAACCACTTTTAGTATGAAGGCCCAGAAGAGTGTTCAAAGAGGAGCCTGTGAATAACTACACTAGGACAGCAGGGCAAACTAGGATGAGTGCCCACCCCGTGTGTGTGTGTGTGTGTGTGTGTGTGTGTGTGTGTTTGCAAAGTAGCTGGGCACTCGTTAGGCTAAGGACTTTTACAGATCATTTCAGCCTTTTGACATATCCCCAGCTTCTGTGTTCACTCCTTCTTGCAGGCTTTGCTGATTCCCACCCTCCATGCTTAGAGTATCCTCCCAGATCTGTCCCTCATCTGTGCAAATCCTATACTTTATTTAAAACTCAAAAGAGGCTGGGTGCAATGCTCACACCTTAATCCCAGCTACTCGGGAGGCTGAGGCAGGAGGATTGCAAGTTCATGGCCAGCCTGGGCAACTTAGTGAGACTCTATCTCCAAACCAAACTTTAGAAGGGCTGAGGGTGTAGCTCAGTGGTAGAGCACTACGTGGATGAGGCCCTGGGTTCAATCTCCAGTGCTGCTAAATAAGTAAATCAACCACGAAGGAATGGCCACCTCTGCCAAACAGCTGTGCCTGCCCCTCTGACTCGTTCTATTCTTTCCTTTCTGAATTTCCTCGGCTTTGATTGGAGGTGTCACACAGCACAGCTCTGACCTGCAGAATGCTTTGGCGTCTCTCCTGTTGCTATGTGTGGGGTTCTTTCCCCAATTATGCTTCCATCTCCTAGAAAGCTGGGGGCCTGTCTGTATTTCTCTTGCATCCACTATAGGTAGACCTCACATCTAAGTCAGGAGGTTAGGAAAACAAGCAAACCTCTCAGAGACCACCTACTTCAGTTTTAGACCAAGAGTCTGATCTTTAAAAGAAAAGAGGCTTCTCTGAGCACCACAGCCTGGACAGCCCAGGTAGGTCCCTGCCCAGTGTCCCCACGGGATGGTGCACCATCGTACCACATGGTGCTTCTTTACCATAATGGCTCAGCTACTTCTGAAGGACAAGAATTTGTCCTGGAGGGCAGCCGTACCCTCGACAGTTGGTACAGCTTAGGCACTTGGTAAGTGCTGGTTGAGTGAATAATTGAAGGAACGAATGAACATAGCTTTCCTTTAAATAATAATCTAGGCATGGATTGGATTTCTAAGATTTATTTCAAGAAAGAAAAGAGGTTTTCTGCTCATCCCCAGAGGACCCACCAGAAGCACACTGGGGTGGTGGCACCCATTTCCACTGGTGGACAAGGGCACTGGACTCAAAGTCAGGACAACTGATTGGGGTCTGACTCTTCACAGTCTCTCGCTTTTGGCAGGACCACCGGGGCTGTGGAGGAGGCTTTCTGGCTGCAGTGCCTGCTGGCCCCCCAGCCCACTCACCAGGCACCACCCAGAGGGGGGTGGTGGCCCCCGTTCAGGGCGCCCTTCCTCGGGGCTGGGCACTCGAGGCCCCTACCCTGCACATCAGGAACGGGCAGGTTAGACAGAGCTTCTGACTCCCCTCTGCAGCTGGGCGAGTGAGCCTCCCCGCACACGTTAGGGTGCCTATCAACAGATGGGATGCAGATTTGAAGCCCCTTAAAGGCTGAGGCCTTTCCTGGTTCATTCTTTCTTTTTTTTTTTTTTTTTTTCTTTTTTTCAAAACAGGCTGCTGTCAAGGTGTGTTAATATCTCTTCATTTCAACAAGCTCCTTGGTACACAAAGCTGGGACTTAAAAAAAAAAAGTTGAGAAGAATAAATAATCTATCATGCTAGCAACATAATTATAAGAACATATGTCAGCTCCGCTCGCTGTCTCCTCTCGTATGAAGGCTATGTGTGGGAGCCGGAAGGACGGCAGGAGTGCTCAAAATAGCCTGGTGGGTGGAGGAAGAGGGATAGGGGACCGGGGGACCCAGACGGCTCCCCTCCGTTCGGGTGAGCACAGCATCCCCAGGGCTGCCCTTGATGGCTTTTGGCTGTCAAATGTGGCCACCTGGGTCTGGAGACCCCTGGGCAGTTCACTGCTCAGCGGCGCCACCTTAACAGGCAGGTAGGTGATGTTCTGCTTGGCCCCGTGCTGAGACCCTCAGGGACCTCACAGGCAAGGGCAATGGGCCCCAGTTATCACAAGAAAGAAAGAAAAGAAAAACCTGTAAACCTGTACACGTGTATTTATCTATTTTCTCACATATCCCAACAGCCTTCTGTAAAGGAATCAGGGAGGAGGAAAATGTCGTATTGTCCCCCAGTCATTTCCCCGTCCTCATCTAGACTCTACTCACCATTTGAGGCTCTTCTCAGGGAAACCACCTGGCTCCCCCCGCCTCCGGGGCCACCCCTGGGGACCCTGAAGGCCTCCTGTCCACGTCCCTCCCTCTGCACAGGACGTCCCCTGGTTACCTGCTGCCACGGCTCCTGGCGGTTCTGGGGACTCACCCGGCTCTTAGCTATGCAATGGCTGTTTCCTGAATGGACTGCGGTGGCCGCCAAGGTAGGAGCTGTGTCTGATTTGCTCACCCTGGTGACTGCAGCTGCCTGGGGACCCGGGTCTCTGCCGGGGACACAGACATGGGAGCCAGAGAGGCAGCTGTAAACAAGGGGCCCCCGGAGCTGCCCTGTGCTGGGAGGAGGAGAGCAGGCTGGGGAGGACGGCCTGGGGCAGGAGCCCAGAAGAACATGGCTACATGGCTACAGCAGACCAGCGCCCAGGGCAGGTCACAGAAGTCAGCCAGCCCTGATGCCCCTCAGCCTGGACCGCCAGACACAAGCGCCCTGCCAGCGTTGGGCTTGGAGCTGCAGCCAGGGCTGCAGGCAGAGGGTCTAGGAAGTTAATTCAGTGGATACAAGAAGGCCCAGAGGCAGGAGAGCACCTGGGAGACCATCATACTCCCCACGTGAAAACCAGGGGCCTAAGATAGGGTGGGGCTAGAGGAGGGGGCGGCATCGTGCATATTATGAGACCATAAGCATTGGGTTTAAGACCCTACCAAATTAAGGACCTAATAGGGATTTAATCAATATTTACCAATATGTTTACCAGCATATGCCAACATTTACCAATATATACACTCACGGGTCCCGGAACATGTAAAAATGAAAACAGATTTTTATGAAAATAGCTTTAAATATTATTTTAACACATTTCTGTATTTTTCTGTAGCCTGCTGATGTTTTTTACAAGAAAAAGTAAAAGATATGAAATAAGGAAGAAGGAGAGAGTTTGGGAGTGTCACATGCTTAGACTCTCAAGAGCTGGAGCCCCGGGCCACGTCCGAGGACATTTCCGTGGACGTCTGTGCCTAGGTTGGGGTCCTTTCAAAGCTCGCCTGGCTGTACTTCTGTCTCTGTGTTTAGTGAGCACAGTAAAGAACTGAGGTACCAGTGGAACTTTTCTACCCTCAGACAAGCACGGGACCAGATGCTCAGGATGTGAGGATGAGGGCCCCCACGGGGGTGGGGGAGCCGTTATTTTTGATACAAGATCATCAAGAAGAGAGGATCAGGAAAGGACGGAGCTCCCCAGGGCAGGAGGTGTGCTGTGGCAGGGACGATTAAATGGTCGCCTCCCTGCAATCCTTACCTGATTTGCACCCTTCAATGCAAACATCTGAACAGTGTTCCCTCCCGAGATGACACACAATCAGACGGGAAGGAGATCCAGACAACTGTGTCCACAGCGTTAGAAAACACAACATTGTGCATCTCCTCTAGGGTGAGAGTGCAGGAGGCCAGGTCAACATTTCACCCTCTGTTGTGCAATTACCAATATCCATATTGATCCATCAGGAATATTTGGCAAGAGCCACACCCATTATTGTGCCTTACACTGCTTTTACAACATGGGACAGAGAGGTCAGAAGCACACTTCAAGAAGCACTCACTTTACTCCTTTGTGAAAAAAAAGGGGGGGTAAGGGGGAAGAAAGGAAGAAACAATAGTAGTGGGGATTTTTGTGTCCAAAAAAATGTCCCTGACCCTTGTCTCAGCCATTTTCCTTCTAAGAGCAAATCTTCTGCCCTGTAGATGCTCCAAGATGATAAAGATCACTATCTTTTACTTAGTAAAAGATAACACAGGAGATTTGCAAAACACTTTCACACATATTTCCTCACTAGAGTCTGTCCAAACACCCAAGTAAATACATTAGGTGGTGCTCAGTAGTCCCACTGGGAGGATGAGAAACCAACATCTAAGGATGGCAAAGTGACTGCACCCAGTGTCTCACCTCCTACTCCCCCCCACCACCTGGTCACCACTGCAACTGCCAGTCATCCTCACTACCTGTGAGGACTTGTCTGGGAGCCGAGTGGGAGGCTAAGGCTGGACAAGAACAGAGGACCACAGGGGGGTCTCTACAACTGCAGAGGGCAGTTAGCGCCTCCTGTTGGTTAAACCAAGTATTTCAGGGGATGTCCTGCAAAGTGTGGACCACTCAAGGGCAGTCTCTGACCCCACAGTGTCATGCAGGGATGAGACAGCAGAATCCAATGGCCAGGCTTCCTCCTCCAACCGGCGGAGACAGTGGGTTGCACGGGGGTCAGACACTCTGCTTCTCACGGGCTCCCCAACGGTCAACAAACCCGCACAATGATCCAGACTCTCCAGAGACAGCCCAGTGAGTTCTAACTGAAGAGGGACTGAAGGGTGCAGCTCCTGAACAGACCCCAAACGGAGACTCACACCTGGATCCAGCTGCCCAGCGCCCCTTGGAACTGCCTGTCAGGAACAGCCCAGTCTGCCCAGAGCAGGAAAAGGTAAAAGTAAATAAACGCAGCCTTAATCTCTCCAGTAGATTGGAACAATCTGAACCAACCTGTAATTTCATCCAGACATGCAGGAGAATAATTTTGAAAGCTCTGCTTCAACATAAACGCACCTCCACCCGTCACGATTTCCCCAGCATTTTTTCCTTCCTGCCCCCTTCCCCATCTGCACTTTATTCAATGAACACATCTGCATTCCTTCTCTCTCTTTCTCTGGCCAGAAACTCTATACAACCTTATCACTGACACCTCTCTGCAGTTTCAAATTCCAACTTTGTGCCAAATCCCCATTTCCTGCTGCTTAATTTCCATTCATTTACTCTTGTTTTTGCTTCTTCTGCCATTCCCAGCATGGACCAGCTCCAGCCCAGCTTCTTGTAATTTTTTAAGGAAGGCTCCCCATTGAGTGCTATTGGAATCTGAGCCCTGCTCCATGCCAGTGGCGGCCATTGTTTATACTACCTAACACGGTTGCCAACAGGCCGCTCTCTCCCTCTCTTTGTTTCCCTCCCTGAGTGTATATACTAAGGCCCAAGAGAACTTTTTCCCCACATATGGTGACCTAGTAGGTCTAGTTTTATTATTGCTTCAGGAGACTCCAAAGTAGCCTCTTTCAATTTCTTTCTTCAAGAGGAAAAATAAAATCTTATCTGGAAGCTCTGCTTACCCGATGCTCCATGGCATGATGGGCCTTCACTGGGGATGAACTGCGGTTGGGACCAGGTCTCTGGGAGCCTCATCAAGGAGGCTCAGTAAAAGGACAGTGGGAATGGCCCTAGCAGGGACAGGCTGCAGATAGACTTTGTGGAGAGACAGAGGGAGGCCACCCAGCATTTCTTCAGCTCGAGGACATATTTAATGTGTTAGATGGTAAAGCCAGGAGGGTTGATTTTCTGGCTTCCAGGGGGCCCAACTCCTGCGTAAAATATCTTTTCATAAGCAAAAGAACTGTGGTAGGAAATCCTTCCCGCTATAGGATTCATTCTGCCCTGTTATTGGGGAAGATCTTGGTTCCATGTTGCTTTTCCTAAATGCATTGCTCAGCTGCAGTTCTGTCCTTTACATTGTAACCATTCCACTGTCACTATAAATACCTTGGCCACAGGTCCCCCATACATCTGCTCCTCAGTTCTGCCCTCCATCCTGTCTCCCAGGTTTTGCCATGTCTACAGTTGCCTCTCGTAGCCCTGCCTAAGACAGGAAAATGGAAGGACTGAGTCAGGAACAGGGATGACTCTGAGGCTAATGACATTAAGGGACAAGAAAAAGAAAATGCCAACTGGACATCCCGTGTCTCGGGAGGAGGCTTCTGTCCCACAAGGTGTAACATGTTCTCAAACACACCTTTCCCCCAGCTGGCACGTGGCAACCATCTTCTTGCACACTGACAACATTATAGAGGAAGCCACCTTCTTACCCACTCTCAGGGTGCAGGTATGCAGTGTTTGACTTCTGTTGATTTACTTTATTCAGATATTAAGGGCAAAGTCATCCTAATAGAGCAGAGTGGGGTTACCCTCTTAACCCAAAATAAACCAACAGCCTCTCAAGGAGTATAATTTGCACAAAAATTTAGAACACTAAAGACCTGAAAGCATTTCTCCACTCAGATCTTTAAAAATGATGTGTGTGTGTGTGTGTGTGTGTGTGTGTGTGTGCACTCGCGCGTGCATGCCCAGGGCCAGTTCATCTCCAGAACAGGGATAAGAATTAGGTAATATTGCTCCTTCTGCAGATGAGCACCCAGCAGTTCAGGGAGGTACCCAAGGGTAGCCTAAGCTCAGGAGATCCAAATCCCAGTGCCCCTGACCTCCCTGGCTTCTGGCAGGCTCCCCTTGAACTCAGCCGTCCCCTAAAGCACTGATCTTCATGTATCAGGGCGAGCAGGGAGAACCTCACTGGCCACACGCATGGTGAGTGTCCACCTTCACCCTCTTCCCCCAGCCCTGGGGGTTCCGAGTCATGACAGGTGGACCCAGCCCTTGCCTGCAGGGCAACAGCATGGCCTCCTCTGTGTTTCCGAGTGAGGAAAACCTACCACCCGGGTCATTTAAGGAACAGCTGTGGCCCTCTTCCCGGAACCAGCCCAGGGCCCTCACAGCGAGCTTCTGAAACCACCAGGGGTGCCCGCTCTTCCGAAACCAGGCAACAAGGCAGAACAATGCCTTTGAAACAAGCTCCCGGTGCCAATGAGCGAGTGGATGGCTGGAGGAAATGTTTATACTTCAGTATTTATCAAAGCTCCAGAATGATGAATGAATGAGGGATTAAAATTATGGGGGATCCTTTGTCACCTCCCTTAGAAAGGCTCAATTCACTGTTTATTCTCTGCTTTGCTGGGGGGACACCTGTAGACAGTCTCACATTGATTCACTGGACGAGTTCACGAAGGAAGATTTGATCCTCTGAAAACGTTTCACCTCTGCGCGGCCTGGACTCCTCGGCCGCCTTTCTTCTCTAGAGCATCTGGGAAGGTCCCCTGAGAGACGCGGTTGTGGCTGTGTCACCTGCTGTCTTGGCTCTCTTCGTTTGTGCAAATGCCCGCTAGGATGTTCACCCGGGATTAGACTGCCTGACCACACCTTTCTCAGAATGTCTTCCCCTGGGCAAGTGGCGCCTGTCTCTGGGTGGACATTATGCTACATTGTATATACAAGGAACTAAAATGGCAGAAAATTACAATTCAAATTCAAAAAGAAAGTGGTGGTATGCCTAGAACAAGTTTGGATAACACAGTATGTGAAGGATTCTCTATATTACATGCTTAATTTTCTTTAGCTGTGTTTGAAATTTTCCGTAACTGAAAGTTTTAATCTTTCCATAACTGAAAGATTTAGATTTGAAAGAAAGGACTTCAATTTCCCTGGAGTAATTAAAGTAAATTTCATAATTTGTTGTTTATGGGACATTTCAAATAATCAACAGCACAGAAACGACATCTCATTAGGCTGGATTTCCTCAACTCTTCCCCACCAAAAAAAAAAAAAAAAAAAATGGTTTTAAAAGAAAAGAATAATCAGTCTTTTTGAAAAGGGCCCATGCACCAGGGGGGCTCACAGTTACAAACGGTGGAAGAGGACCCAGTTGGTGGCACACAGTCTCCCTGAGAGGGAACAGGCATGTGCCATCATTCTTACCAAGTTAAAAGCCCACTTTTAAAATAAACTTTCTGACGATGACAGCCTTTCTAAATAGCCAAGTCATGTTTTCTATGATTCTAGAATGTTCTTCCACCATTGCCCAACTGACCTGGGCATAAGGAATACCAATGCACTTGAGCCAAGTTGAAACACAGATATTAATAGAGGGGGAAATGTGCATTCTGAATGCCAGAGGCGAAGCCTCTTGTGAGCTTCTCCATTCAGGCACACACGGTTAGCTCACATGTTCCTATGCACGAAGGGTAGAACAGACCACCAAGGAAGAGTCCAAATCTTGATTTGCAAATCCTGTCCAAGACCCATTTCTTGAAGGACTGGAAGCAACAGGAACACAGGGCACTGGTGCTAGTGGCCCTCTGAAGCACCTGGTTTTCTGTGACCCCACTGCAGAGGGCTGTCTGGGGTAACATGTTTGTCCCCGGATAATAAGCCCTCTGGAGGCAAGTGCTGGTCTCAACGTAAGTATGCTGGGCCCCCTGAGACAGCAAGCCCTTCAGATCAACTTCCAACTGTCATGCAGACCCATCGGGGTCTAGCCTCCGAACCCGAGACCATCCATCTATTACTCGTAACACCCACACTGCCTTGGATCCGCACAGCCCGACCAAAAAATACATCTGAAAAAAATCCTGCCAGTGTGTGACATCAACATGTTTTTCTCAGCTAACAAGCTTCTCTATTCACCAGCAGCCAAAAATTTTAAGTGGCTCTTAAACAAAGACAGCCCAACAAAGAATAATGATGTCAAGCCCAAGCCATCGTTCGGTGGTGTGAACACAAAATCTACGGGACCCAAGTTAAAAAATGATTTACAGACGGTTTGATCAGAGTCAGATGTAATGTGGTGTCTTCTGGAGACGAGCCAGCGGCTATCAATCCAAATGCCCTACAACAAGTTATGTCATTAGTCAGAATCAATACATTATGGAGACAATTTTCTCCTTTGTCTCTCAGCCCAGGGAACGTTCTGTGCTGAGTTTCATCGCTAGATTGCGAGGAGGTGCTCGCGTTACAAAGTTGGGAATCAGGACCGCGACTCCCTCGCGTGGCTCTGCTGGAGGGTCAGGGGAAAAGTTGAAGAATAAATCCAATTAGACAGGGGAGTCTCGGAATAACAAGTCCAAGGCCGGGCTGGCGGGTTTATCCTGAACTTGTGAAGCCCCTTCCTGCTCTTTAGATCCCTTTTAAGAGCATGAGTTTGGACTCACAGGTGTCAAAGGAAGAGAGCAGCAAGATGCTCAGCTCTGGGTCTACCCCAGGGGTCACCTTATCACCTGGGCTTGGCCAAGACAAGGCCAAGGGCTCACTGGCAAAGGCAAAGACCTGCAGCCTTTGCCTCTGTGCCGTCATTCCCTCCGACAGCAGACAGCCCCCTCCACCTGTGAGGTCTTCATGTGCCCACCCTCTTCCTTAGTCCCTAAAGAATCATCACAGTGTCTTTTTTGGGTGGTCCTGAGGATTGAACCCAGGGCCTTGAGCATGCCAGGTAAGCACGCTACCATTGAGCTATATTCTCAGTCTTGGTCACAATACAGTGCCTTTATTTTTTTTTAATGTTTTAAATGTTTTTATCAGTGCAATATGCTTAATAGTGGGGTTCATTTTGACACAATCCTACATGCGTGGAGTATAATTTGCCCCATTTGGGTCCCTTGTACTTCCTCTTTCCCTCCCCTCCTCCCTACCCCTCTTCCTCTTCCTCAACTTCTCTGCTCTTCCTTCTATTTATTTATTGTTTTTTTTTTTAATTGGTTCTTTATAGATAGACAGAAAGGTGAGATCCACTCTGGTATAGTCACATATGAACATACCCTAATTTGGTCAGTTTCACTGGGCAGTTCCTTCCTTTTGATACGAGGGCCGTTCTACATGACCTTTCCCAAGCACCAACCTGTGGACAGAACTTTCTCCACCATCAACGCTGGCCAAGATATGTTGCACCACAGCCTTGGTGTCATCCTTGCAGAATCTTCCAAGAGTTTGAGAGAGAACAGAATGAGAACATAGCAGAATGGGGGTGGTGGGGGGGGGAGAAAGAAAGAAAGTCTCATTTTCTTACTGCCTCCAAGCTCTTCCTAAAGAAAAATTCTCTCTTCGCTCCCATGTGCGACTCTAACACATGATATTTTTCCAGCTCACTGGTATTTCATAAACACCATTTGTTGTCATGTGGTTAAATTAAAACTGAGGATATCAAACATCAAACAGTATGTTAATGTCAAGTATGCTTGAATAAATAGTAAGAGTTCAACTGAATGGAATATGTGGATTGCTAGCTAATTAAGCAAGAAGCAGGTGTGAAAAAAATCTAATTTAGGCAATTTTTTATAATTAATAATGTTTACTTGTAGTACCCTTCTAATGGGGCTCTAGTTTAGCCTCTTGTGAATTGCTAGGAGTTTACTCCAGTATTTTAAAATTATAATTGAATGGAGAATTTTACGAGGTATCTGGTTTCCTCACTGAAGCTGAAGAGCTGTGTGCTGAAGGTTCCTGACAGTACTCTGTATCAGGATCAATTAGCATATCATCCCAGCAATTAAAGCTTAAAACGCACACGGGCAGGTCCCCACACCTGAAAGTTCTCTTGAACCCCCAGCCCAAGCAGAAATACCAGTGAACTCAGATGAACCAACTTGAATGAGGAAGTCGTCCTCAAACCAATCACTGGGAATGGATGATGGGGGTTTCAGCCAGGCTCTGGGAAGAGCAGCGACAGAGAACATTTTGCTACAATTAGAACCAAAAAATATTAAGATCATATCTAAACTGTCCGGGCAAATTGCACACAACCAATCAATTAATCCAAGCATACGTTTAAAGTTGATTTTTCTTTCCAAGCAACTAAATGGAAGTCGAGGAGGAGAAAACGGCCACAGATGTGCAAACAGACCTGGAATATTTCATGGACGTGACATATCTACTGCATTTCATTAAAAGAAGAATGTATGAGAACAATGTATCCTTCTCAATCCAGCCCAGGGACCAAAACAGGACTGGATTAGATAGGACAACTGCAATCTCCAGAGACCGCCCCCCGTTTAATGGGAGCGCCACATGTTTGATATGTAGGGAAGTAGGTGGGTGTCCTGGACAGAGTCCACCATTCATCACAATACCACAGCCTGCTCATTCCCAGAGAGGAGCCTGAAAGCCACGCAACCATATGTAGAATATTAAAAATCATTCAGTGTTCGAGTGCATGTTAAAAAGGCACGCACTTTGGACAAGACTGCAGTCCTGTAGAGCTCTGAGCTCAGTACATAGAGGTTGTAAAGGTAAACCGAGTTATCTACACAAACACGAGCATGTGCACGCACACACACACACACACACACACACACACACAGGGACTGTCACATAAATGCACTCTTCTCTGATCTCTACAGTGAGGCAAGAATCAATAATGGATGAAACTGTATACCTGAGCATCAGCACATTAATTTATAATTAAAGATGAGAAACGCCAGTTCCTCTCCCACCACCAATCATCTCATATTAAATATATATATATATATGTATATTTATATACACGTACACACATATGTCTACACAGTAGATATTAAATTGTTTCCCAGATTCAATAACCTTACTATATTTCCATGGTCCTTTCATTGCCACTGAATTAATCAGAGCCCTGCCCCTAACCACATGGAATTTTATTTCCCATAAGAGCGATGTTTACTTTGGTTTACTTGGTTGGAACTCTGAGCACTTATTCAGTCTATAAAGATTTAGTGTGACACATTTTGTTGAGCAACATTAAAAGCACTCCCTGACAGACCGCGCCCGGCACTGCTTTGCTTATATGCAGATCTGCACCCTTTGGATCTCTGCTGGCGCCCGTGGCCACGTGTCGTCTAGTTCCAGTGTCTGTGGAAATGCTAACGAGCTTGAAGACTGAGAGTTGTACTTATTTTCTCAGTTGCCATAAATAATATAAAAAGAGAAAAACGGATGACACAAACCTCCCTACACGCAGGGAAGAACCAACCCCTCCAACTTTTAACATGCGACAGTAGACGGTCCCAGAGATAACCCCAGCTCACCCTGGTGGGGTCCCTGGGCCCCTATACTGCAACCAGAGATACAGGACAGACACCTGACAGAAGGGCCCCCAGAGTCTGCTGAAGGGGACCCACTTCATGCACAAACTCACTGTGGGACCCTCGATCACCTCTTGTGGTGACTGTCCGTGTGCCTAGGGTGGCGATGCAGAAGGCTGCGGCTAGCACAGGCAACGCTGGATGGAGTACAGCAGAGAGGAGCCCAGCCGTCTACACCTGACCAGAGACGTCAGGACCTGTTTGCCGCTGGCACAGCTTTAGCAAAGTGCTTCCCGCTCTCTGTTCCACTAACTGCCGTGGCCATTGCCCGGGGCACATGAAGCAGCTCCCTGAGAAGGTCTGGATGTGGAGGAGGAGTGTCCCCTCCCCAAGTGACCAATGGGGGGAACAGAGCAAGGTGGGAGGCGCTGATGAGAAATAAGGACAGGTGGCTCTAGCGATGGAGCCAGAGCAGGCTCTGCCCCTCTCCAGGTCGGGTTGGCTCCTTCTCAAAGGGAAGGATGGCTTCTGCCCAAGGCCTGGGCCTGAGGGACAGCAGAGCTTTTCCAAGCCAGGGAGCTGCCTTGGCTTCTACAAATAGGTACATTTGATGTGGGTCACTCACAGCTGCTCCTGGCCCCAAAGAGGTGGACAAGGGAAGGGGAAGGTGCAGCACCATGACATGGGGTCTGGCTTTCTCCCCCTCTGTCCCCCACTGCACCCCTGAGCCTGCTCCTAGGAGCCCCTGGGACCAGAAGGAAATCACTTCCCAGCACAGCCTCAAGCTGCATCCTTGCCAATAACCACACCTCTAGGCAGAAAGAGGGGGTGGCGAGGAGGTGAGGCAACCTGAGAGGGGTGCATTAACCCCCAGGGGGCTTTAGTCCATCACAAAGCAGGAGGCAGAGGCCTCTGAACCTCCATGTGGGAGATAGGAGAGTCAACCAGCAAGGCAGCAAGGCGGCCCCACACCTTCTGCAAACCCAGGTGGTCAGCATGCTGCAGGGGACAAGAAGAAGAGGAGGAATCCCCAGCCCAAGGCAGTGAAGCCGACGGCAGCGAATCCTGGGCACCCCCTGCCACAGGTGGGCCAAAGAACTTTCTCTGTAGACCGTCCCTAGATGGCCCACCCAGACACCGTCTCCGAATAATCCCAGCACCAATATCAACAATGGGCGGGATGGCAATCTCGGATAAGCCGCAGGGCTCACAGCTCTAACACAAGAGGAGGAAAGCCTGCTCAATTCATCTTCCACAAAGATGCCAGGAAAGGCAGAGGGTCTGTGTAGTGGGCAGATTAAATCCCCAATCCACGGTGCACACAGCAGGCTGCCAAGGGCCAGCCGACACTGAGAGGGGGCTGAACAACGAAAAGATGATGTATGTTTTTTTTTTAATAGGTGGACACCATGTCTTTATTTTTTTACTTCATGTGGCGCTGAGGATCAAATCCAGTGCCCCACGAATGCTAGGCGAGCGCTCTACCTCTGAGCCACAACCCCAGCCCCAAAGATGATATATGTTGATGCTACCACTGCTAAAGATAGAGGTTACAGGCAAGAGGCTGGAATCTGCAGCTGTGCTTTATATGTACAGATACCAGGAAAGCTGAGCTCTTTCTTGGGTAGAGAACTGGGATGTGTGAACATGTATGCTGGGGCAGGGGGTGTTGTATTTAATGACAAGGATTCTTACAGAGTCTCCACAAGTCTCGGGGAGGCTAGACTGCAGCTCTGGAACCCAGGTCCATATCCCCTTTGCTAACGTGGACATATTTCTTAACCACTCTGGGCCTCAGTATGTACGTATGTTCAGGGATGATAACAGAACCTGCCACACAGGACTGTCATTGCTAAGGTTAAATGAGGTGGCCAGGAGCTAGGAAAAGTATTTGGTACAGCGCAGGCATGCATACAGAGGTACCATCAGCTGTACATGCACACAGTGTGTAGCTAGAATATGAAGAATGACTGAGGAATCAGGAGCAAGACTCTAAAAAGCCCCAGAATATGGGCTCTAACGCTACTGGGCTACTGAATGAAGGCCAGGACCCTCAATGGCGATTTAAGAATCTTCATGGATCCAGCTATTCCTCACTTGAGGATCTCCCTCAAAGCAACTGAAAGCTGGATATTTGTACACCCATGTTCACAGCAGCTTTATTCACAATAGCCATGGGAGTGACCTGAGTGTCCATGGATGGGTGAAAGGATAAAGAAGAGGTGGGGTAACCACACAGTGGAATATTACTAGGCTTTCAAAAGGAAGGGAACTCTAACAAGCTATAGCAAAGACAAAACTTAAGGCATTAGGCTAAGTAGAGCAAGCAGGTCTTGAAAAGACATATACTGGATGGTTCTACTTCTATAAAGCAACCAGAGGAGTGACATTCATACAGAAAGAAGTCGAATGGTTGCCAGGGGCTGGCAGGAAGGGGCAATGGGAGCTATTATTCAATGGGCACAGATTTTCAGTTTTATAAGATTGAAAAGTTTGGAAGGTGGCTGGTGATGACAGATGGTTAAGATGGCAGATTTTATAGTATGTGTATTTTCCCACAATTTAAAACTTCCTAAACCTAAAATGGCAAGAAATAAAATAATTTAAAATTTTTTTTAAAAAAATCTCGGTGAATCACACAATCCAAAAGTTCCCTTCAAGGGAAGATTAATGGCCCCTGGCCTCTGGATTCTCCCTGTATGAGAGACTCCTTCTCTTAAGACATCCCAAAGTTAAACCTTGGAGAATAAAGAATTGTCTAAAAAGATTTAGGCTCGGGTCTGGTTCACAACAACATCCATCATGGAAAGTTGGCAAATTCCTCTGTGTCCCGCATGTGAGTTGCTTCCCTGGTGTCGAGAACTGGCTCCATTTCTGGTCCGCAGCCTAGGAAGTGGGATGAAAGTTCATCAAGCTCTGTGAGCTGGAGGGGGAGACTCTGAAATCAATCACCTGCTTCAGGCACAGACACAATGGAGACTCTTGTCTCTGCTAATCTTCTGGGAACCGGGGACGGGCCTCTGGCCCCTCTGGGCTCCACGGGGCGTGGACTCTTTCTTGGCTGGCGGGAAATGTAGTACCAACACACGTGCAGCCTCATCCCAGAGGACGCTTTCCAAACAGAGACGACGGCAAAGACCCCGTCCATGATGTGTGCTCACCCGACCAGAGCCCGTCTCGGGGCACAGAGATCCCTGTCTTCCTGCTTGGAAGTTCTTCCTGGCCCTGGAGTCTCCGCAGAGGCAGGGCGGTGAACAGCTCAGGTTTGGGGGTTGGGTGGATCTGGGTGGCTGAGCCACCCACAGCAAGGAATCGCATCTCTCCCCTCACCCACCTCCTGGTCCATAAACCATGACTGACACATTGCCTATTTCTTAGGGTGAGGGTCAGCATCACTGGGATGCTGTGGAAAGCAGGCTGTGCCTGATATCAGTGCCTCATGTGGCCAGTGGTAGCCACTGTGATTTATGATCCTCCCAACCGACTGTTTGGAGCAGGCTGTGAGCCTCCTGGAATCCTCGGGAAACAGCCACGCAGGGAGGCAAGGACGTGGCTAAGGTGACGTGGCCCCACCCATGTGTCACCTCCTCTCCCGGCCTCCTTCTTCCTGGGCTGCTCAGGAAGAGAGAGGACCCTTCACACCAGAGCAGTGGCCCTCGCTGAGCAGGGCTGCCCACAGGGCTCAGGCCACCAGGTGGACCAGGGGGCCACCTCTGGGTTGGCTGCTGAGTTTCCCATCCTGAGGTAGTTCCCGAAGCGCACGTGAACGCCTGTCCCCTGCTCTTCCATTAGCCTCGACGGCAGCCTTCATCTGCTCCGCCTTCTGGGAGTGCCTGTCGGTCTCGGAGCCTGGCGCGGAAGCAGGTGTGGGCATATTTTAAGCTCCAGCAAATAACTTTAATTGAGCTCTCCTTAGACATATGAACCCACAGAGCGATTTTTTTTCCTCCTCTAATAAAAAAAGACCCACAACAAACCAGATGGGGCTCAGTCCCTCTCTGACACCCCCTCCCCACTCTTCAGACTCCCCTAATAAATCTTTGAAGAAATCACCTTTCCTGAAATAGGCGTAATTTGGGGTTGCACGACTGTTCCCGAGCTGCCTCTGTGGGACAGTACATGGGTCAGCAGGAGGCAGGTTCTGGCTGGGTGGGGTCTTCCTTGTGTCCTTCCTGGTCCAGAGTTTCCTACGTCCACTGCCTCCCCAGGCCTGCGCTGACCCCCAGCTGCTCCCCCATCCTTCCTTGGGTCTGTACGGCAACCTCTGTCTGCGTCTCATCTCCAGGAAAATGCCCTTCTTGGTGGACACTGCTGACCAAGGTGGAAGTCCCTCCACCAAATCCAGCTAAAGTCCTTGGCAATGTGTCCAGGAGGAGCGATGAAAAGGGAAGCCAAGGGCTCCTGTCATCAGAAGCAGGCGGCCGAGCGGGGCAGGGTGGACAGCGAGCGGAACCCCACTCCTTTGGCAGATGTGTGTTCCCTCTGATGCCCCAGAGGAAGATGGCCGCAGGAGCACAAGGGAAATGGGACAAGGCGAATGGATTCCAGATTTCCTTCCCCAGAAAATAAAAAAGACCCCGAGAATAGCCCCGGGCTAGAGCGGGGAACACAGCTCTGGATTCTGATTTATGAGCCCTGAGTTATTGGTAGGAGGGCCCAAAAGGAGTCGTTTACAACAGAAATTATTGCAGGCAAATGTTGGTTGGTATTTTAAATCACTCACTAATATTGATAGGTTAATGCCTGTCACACTTACTTAAGGGTCATGGGAGAAGAAAAAAACTTTATCTTTGGCTTGTTCCTGGCTGTGTATGATGGATCCACCTTTCTGTGTTTTCTATTTTTTCCTCAAGCAAAGCCTGCTGGATTATTTATGGTTTTCTGAGTCCCTGGCTGTAGCCTGCATCTGGATTTTAAAAGGCTGATTTGCAAGAAAACAAAAACAGGGCACCCGTCTAGCGGGGCTGGTGGGAACAGCTCGCCCGGCGCTGGGTGGCCCCACTGAGGACCTCAGCTGTGCGCGGGGCCGGGCGCCTGGGGCTGCCTGGCCAGATGGCGAGGGTGAATTGTTCCCTTCCTGGTGATAGTCCTGCTGTGGCAAATAAAGTTAAATCAAAAGGTTAGGGCCCTGCAAGGGCTGGCAGGGCGGGCTCAGCTGACAAGGGCCACAGGTCCCAGCCGAGAGCGTGTGGACGCAGCGGCCGCTCCCGGGGCAGCCGAAGGCTCCCCAGAAGGCCTTGGCTGCAGAAATAACCAGGGAGGAGCAGCCCGGCTCTGCGAGCCGCCCAGGCCGCACTTCAGACAGCCCTCCCCGAGCGACAGCCATCTCAGGTCCCTGTCCTTTCCTCACTGGACCAGAGGGAAGCCAAAGAGCCAACCTCGAGCCCCTCAAGTTCAGTGATGGAGGAGGCCCAGCCCCTCTTCTATGGTTTTAGGACGAGCCCCCCGACTCCCCCAGGCCCACAATGTACTCCTCAGGGTGGGGGATCGGGGGTATTTTAAGAGGAGGTGGGGACGGTTTGGGAAGGTCAAATGACCGCTGTCGCAGGCTCTGCACAGGGCCGTTCTCCACCAGTCTGCCCTGCACTGCAGGGACGCATGGGCCACAGGGCTAAGTGTGCCAGAGATATGCAAGATCACAGGCCACACAGCCACATGTTATATACAACCAATCCGGGGAGATGATATTTTACACACACAAAAAAAAAACAACAAGCTGGTGCAATATGCAGGAGAATGTGGCAGAGTCGCCTTCTAAAATCTAAAGCTTTTCCTAAGTCGAGTTGAACCCTCCCCTGCTCCCTACCACCCTCGCCTCCACTCCAGGGTGGGAGCTTCCGCGCTGGGCTCTACCCTGGGCTCAAACGCCAACGCAGTTTTCGCACTCCTTTTTCACGGAGTTTCCAAAGCGCAGCATTTACCCCTGAGGCCCGCCATCTCCAATTGGAACACAATTAGGCAGTCTGCAAAGCATTTGCTGTTTACCTGAGAGACCCAGACTGTCCTTCCATGTCAATTGGTCTCTCAGGTAAATATGGACAAGGGCAGACTTTTAAAAAAATAAACAAGGTAAACAGTAAGACTTCAAAAAAAAAATTAAAAAGTAAACAGTAAGCTTTGTATGTAAGGATATTCAAGTGGAGAGGACACCCTTTTAGCTAAGTACCTTTTCTTTCCCCCGCTGGGCTTCAGTCCCCTAAACAGAATATTATTCATACCATTTTAGGGCCTTTGAGACCTTTCTTATTTGGGGCCAACTGACAGGGTAGTGCTTTTCCTTCTGCCATACCAGGTGGCTTGAGTTTTTATTTATTTTATTTTATTTTATTTATTTAGGTACTGGAGATTGAACTCAGTGGCACTTAATTACAAGCCACATCCCTGACCCTTTTAATTTTCTTTGAGACAGGGTCTTACTGAGGCTGGCCTCATACTTGTGATCCTCCTGCCTCAGTCTCCCAGGTGGCTGGGCTTACAGGTGTGCACCCCCACACCTGGCTCAATTAAGCTCTTTTGACGTCCCTTTGAGAACTGGTTGGCAAGGAGGTAGTATTTCCAAAAACAAGTAAAAATCACTGATCAAACTAGCTTAACTTTTTAGAAACTGGAGTCCCATTTCAATGAATATTGATTTAAAAAAAAAAACAAAAACAAAAACAGACAAGCAACTCTCCAGTCACATCTCCATCCCTTGTATTAACCCCTCGGAGCTGGTATGAGGTTTTTCACTTTTATCAGGAAACCTACCCAGGCTCTCCGCTCTTGACTCCAAAGAAGGCAAGGTCCGAGCGCTACAGCTCCATCTGTGAAACTCTCAAATTGGAACTATTTGCCACTTTTAAGTTCTTACCCCCAAATAAGAATACTGGAATGGGAAGAGAGAGGGGAGATCACACTGTCAAACTCTGATTTTACCCACAAAACTTGCTGAACACAGAGTCCCTTGAAGCAGCACAGGTCACAGACAGTGGCCAGCCCCAGACTCCACCTCCAGTGCTCTTGCCAGCACCTCCCACTAACTTCCCATCACCCCACTGATGGTTTGAGCCACCAGGGACCTCCTTCTGCAGGCCTGACTGTCACCAGAAATGAAAGTCCATAAGTGCCTTGATGGAAGTCCAGGGCATTCACTGTTCGGACTACAACCTGAGACTCTTGCTAAGGAAATACCCTCATTATCCAAGCAAAAACCCTTCACAGTTTTTTGGGAGAATCAGATTTGGACATTAGAGGGTCGCTAGAACTAGGGTAAAACCTGAGTTTGAACTTTTGCTGTTGTGTCGACTTTACACACAACTGCATTAGAGTTTCGTTATTCAATTAAAGTGACTTAAATGCACCTTTTAACTAATATTTTAAAGAGAGATTTCTGAAAATCTATTAACGGTAGAGAAAGTAGGACTTGGACTGCAAAATAATGAGCCCCTGCTCTCTCCTGCAAACCCCCCCCACCCCACCCCTACACACTCACCGTATCACACTAGCCCCCCAAACACAGTTTTCCAAGAACTGCATTTTTCTGACATTTGTGCATTCCGAGGTCCAGGGAGACTTCCCACTTTCCACACTCAGCACTTTGAGGGCCGTCAGGGTCAAGGCACCAGTATTCCCGGCAGATCCCTGGTAGTTCATCCAGAACAATCGAGCTACCGGCTGCTCCGCCCCTCTTGTTACTAAGCTGACATCAATTTCCCAAATATGCATTTACCTTGGTTGTTTTCTACCAGAAACGCAGAGCAAACGCAGGCATTGGGAAGACTACAAAGTTAAGCCATTCCAGCTACAGCTCTAAACGCCCATCCTTAAACACCATACACCCCAGCTAGAAAAAATATAAAATGAAACTTTCCATCCCAGTCTCAGGAGCTTCTGTGAGCCCAGGAACGGCTGCACTCCAGGCTGTGAGCAGGGACTACTGGGGGAAATGAAAGAAACGATACATGTTTCAAATTTTACAGCAGTTTACATCATGCAAAACTGAAAGGGCCTTGGAGGTTTCGTTCTCGATGAAGTTTAGTTGGTACGGAATCAACCATTCAGGAATACACCCCACAGGCCCAGAATAGAAAGCAGGCAAGTGTTGGAAGCAAGGTCAGATACCATCTCCACTGCTTCTTCATGATAAAATTCAGATGCAAATGTTTCCTGATTAAATAATGTGACACAGTCAAGAAGACGTCCAGGAACTTAAAAGTAGAGTTAATGCTTTGCAAGGTTATTAATGTACTGATCCTACCCATCCACCATCTTACATGAAATATTCAAAATGTGCAGTCTTTGCGTTACTCCCAGCTTTAAGAAATGTACTATTGGAATTATTTCTCTATAAACAAGATTCTAAGGTCATCTCATCTTTTTCTTGCCTGACCCTCAACTGCAAGATCACATTAAAGGAGTGTTTAGTTTCCTGAGCAACATTGGGGGCGGGGGGGAGCTTTCATTTCTACAGTAACTCCGGAGTTGCAAAAAACTGGCTTTGTGCATGTAATTACTGGGAAGGATTAATAGGCAGAAAATCACAACAGAATCTGAAATTCTGTTTAAGCAAAGCTGAGACTGGTGATTTGAGATCGGAATCTACACAGCTGCGAAAGGAAAGTTAAAAACTACATCTCAGGGATGAACAGCTGCAGTGTTCATCTTTATGAGCTTCCTCGATAGGATTCAAACCAACGCCAGAAGCCTCCAGAGATCCCTTCTATAGAATGAGTCATAGTCACCCTGTTGGGTCTTCCTTAACATAAAATAATAATAAATCCAATTGCATTAAACCTCTCCTCAGTTGGAAATTAAAAATTCAACTCTTGCACCATCCTTTTTATAAAGATGAATTAAAATGTCTTCATTGCTTTTCAAGGATGTGGTTAAAATTATTCAATTATTATTGAAGCTAGGTCTCAGAAACCACTGGCAGCCTTTTTTTCCATGTTCTTCCATGTGCTGGGAGGGAGAAGCTTAAAATCTTGCCAATTTAGCAACAGGTCCAAGGGATTGTTATTAGGCACAGCCCGACTCTTAAGGCTTCTGACTTCCATAATATTTTGTAGCCCCTCTAGGACCCAAACTACCTTTCGCCATCTTCAGAATCACTCATAATGTTCTGGGCAGAACCTTAGGAAAATGACAGAGTTCCTATTAGCTGCCAAGAGACAATATATTTTGAATGAAGACTAATAATATTTGGAAACCATTTCCTGTATTTCTTCTCTACTTATTTGTTAATCTGATATCGTTTCCAGGGTTTGGAATGCTGTGGCCTTTTGTAGGCTAAAGAGAGTAGGGGCTTCCTGAAAAGAAAAAAAATCAACTTACTTTCTCTAGCCGAGTCTCACTTAATGCTGAAGGTCTTTTAAACCTAAGTAAACATAGATGTGCATACATTAGTGGCACTTTGTGTGGGGTGGGGGGGGGAGATTGGCCTTCTCCCTGTAAACATGGACTCTTAAGCCTCTAAATGATTTGCCAAACCAAATCAGATAATAAAGGGTTTAAACTTTGCCACTTTGGGGTTAATGTGAAAGGCTTGTCAACATCGGATTGTTTAGACATTAAAAGGAACGCGCTGTGCGCCTCCTTTTAAACCCGGTGCTCACTGGAGTCGCGGCTCCCAGTGAATTTACCCAGCTGTAAGTGATTCCAGATGCGCGGCAGTGACAAGCCTCAGTCTCAGGGTACTTATTCATTTCACATTAAAATCTCATGTTCCCAGGTCTGAGCTGTTATCTGACTGAGATCTGATTAGGGAATTCAGCAAAGAGGCATTTCCAAACCCAGAGCTGCCCTCCTGCCTGGGCCAGGCTCTGACCATCAAGCACCTCGGAAGGAGGGGCGGCCAGAAGGTGCGGGAAGGATAGAGCCTGGGCTCAGAGCTGTCCTTCCAGTACACCCCGAGGTCATGGACAGGGGCTGTGCTGAGAACTTCCACAGAGCCCATCTCCTTGGCCCTGGCCAGGGGGACTAGACACTTGGGCCACCTTGAACCTAATTCTCCAATCTAGCACAAGCGGGCTCTCCCCAGCTAAAGTGCAGGGCCTGTGACCTCCACAGCACCCCATATGCAGAGGGGTGCTCAGGAAATGCAAGGTGAGTGCTGACCGGTTTGCCAGATCCACAAGTCTTCCCTTCTCTTCTGCCCCCAGCTCTGTTCAGACCACAGCACAATAAGGCACGGAGAGAGCCAGGGGAGGGACAGAAAGCCAGAAAGGAGGTGGGAGGCATGGCAGAAGCACCAGTTTCAACCAAGCTACTGGTGCCTTTGTTCCTGTGCAAAGTGGGGGATGTCCTCCCTGACCTCCTTCCATGTCACATTTGACGTCCTTACCTCGAGTGCAGAAGTACAGACGCCATTGGCTGACAGTTTCTTCCATGACACATGTCAAAGACACATTTTTCTAGCTACAGAACTATAAAGTGAGCTGGAGACTATGGACGGAGACTAAAAATAATGGAGCGCAGGCGGGAGCCCGCCACCGTCCTGGTGCCCGCAGAAGGGAACAAAGCAAGGATCTCGTCAGTTTATTATTTTCCCCTCCAGCCAGGCTTTTTGGTTTGCTTTGGGCTTTTCTGTAATTCTTTCTCCCTACCCCGTTGTCACTTTGAAGAGGTAGATAGCACCATGAACCCCCAGCTGATCGACTGTGGTCACAGGCTGCTGGGCAGCCCCAGAGCCCGTCAGAAGCTCCTGTCACCGAGATCGTCACACTGGAAGCCCCAGAAAACATGCACTGAATACTGCAGCCCCTCCCCACGAGCTCCGTCTCCCCCAAGAGGAACAGAAAAGAATTGCTCAAACCCCAGATTCAAAGGGGGGAAGATTAAGAAGTCAGGGAAGCCTCAAGTCCACCTGAGGTGGGGGGTTGGGTGGGGGGGACATGGGACAGCCACAGAAAGGAGCGCAGCAGTGGGTTCGGTGGTGGGCAGGTTTTCTTTTACAACTACTAAACACCTGCCTTTCTCCCCAAGCAATTACCGTGCTGCTGCCCATCAAGATGGCTGTGAGCAGCGGACTTCCAAGTCACCACAAATAAATCGAGAATACTATTGCAGCTGTCTGGAAAAGTGGCCGAGGGGTCATCCTGGTCATCCCATGATGGTGGCAAGGGTCACCCAAGTCGAGCTATGTCTTTCAGAAAAGCAGGGTAGTGGCCCTCCGGATGCCCAAATGGGCCAAAGAGGAAAAGTGCACTTTTCTCCCTGGTTGCGAGTTCAGAGCCAGAGCAGAGCCACCAAGGGTGGCATCCCCCAGGGCACAGCCTTGCCGGGCCACCTTCCTCCAGCATGCTGTGTGGTACCAAACACTGTCATGACACAAAGGGGTGATTCGGTACACTGTGGACACCAAGCCATGCTATAATGAAAGCCTATAGGAGATGATGGAGGTGCAAGTTAGACACAGAGGGCAGACCACAGGTGTAAGGTCAGGGAGGGTCCCCTCCACAACCCGCAGGGGCTCCAGGCTGGAGAGCAGGCGGCAGCATTGTTGAGTCCCCTCCCACATGGAGCATCTTCCAAGTATCTTCATGTACGTGGACATACCCACATGAGTGGTCCACACAGAAATGACAAGAGACCCCCGTGTGGCGGCTCGAATCTCCCTGCCCGCGATGTCACTGTCCGGCCCAGAGCCCACAGGACCACTGCTGCCCCAGCAGGTTGCTCCGTGGCCCGCAGGTGCAAGCAGCACTCCTCCCTGACAGTGAGGGGGTGAAATGAGAGTAAATGGTTTGGGAACTCTGCCAGGGGTATCTGGAGGCCAGGTGGGCCGTGTCCTCCCAGGGAAGCGCGTGCTGGGGCTCCGAGGCAGTCCCCACGCTGGACGGGCTCCGCGTGCCAGCTGCAGACCTGAGCCCTGCCCCCGGCCCTGGAGTCACACTGTGTCATGCCACACAGCATTTGGATCAGAAGCCGGCTGTGGCATGCTGCGTGATATTCTTTAAAAGCCCATTTCCCTGTTCAAGGGGGAAGCAGGTGGAAAGCAGGACCCCTGAAGGGCACACTCTGAAAGGCCCCACAGGCCATTCTCCAATAAAAGAGCGAGCGAAGCTGGCAGATATCCCAAACTTTCCAATTGACCTTCTCCCTTGATCTGGGACTTAATGCCTCCAAACCAAACTAATTCCAAAAGTCACCTTCTCAACTTGGCCATACAATCTTTTTTTTTAAACAAATGAAAGCTCAGGTACAGCCTCCCCTTGCAGCCCTTCTGACGTCCTTAGCTGCTCAAATTAAATCTGAATGGTTCGTCTCTTTTTATTATACGATGGGCCATATGTCACTAAAATAAAAACCCAGCTGAAATCCCAGTACAGATAAAGGGCATGAAAAGCTGTTCCGGCCACAAAACAGGGAACCCTGTTTAAATCTTATTAAACAATAACACCCACCCAGCCCTCCCCTCCCCCTCCTTGGAAAAAAAAAATCAGGAAGGAAATTGTGGTTAAATCATCTCATAGTTTGGCAAAAACTTCTACCTCTGAAAAATGAAAAGAATAAAACACACACACACACACACACACACAACTTCGCTCTGTGCTGGATCCACACAGGCTAATAAAAAGCAGAACTGTGTTGCTTTGCACTGTAGCTGTCAAACGTTCAGCAATGAAATACAGATCCTGACTGTCTCCGTCCCTGGGGTCCTACCCCTCAGACCACCAAAAAGGGAACAGCGGGGGTGGGGGGGTGGCTTATCCTCTCCTACTCCAGAGTGAATCCCGCTCGTTGCTTTGTTTTAGTTTTAATTTTGTTTTCTGGCCTGAACATCTCTTCCTGGATGAAGTTTCCACTATGACGATGAACACAGCTACATTTGTAAGGGGTGTTGCCCGGGGAAGAGCTGCCACTCCACATGCTCACAAAGATGCAAGTGTCTAAACTTGTATTCAGAGAAGCCCACAGATTGCAACAATGGTGTGTGTGTGTGTGTGAGAGAGAGAGAGAGAAAGAGAGAGAGAGAGAGAGAGAGAGAAGAGAGAGAGAAGAGAGAGGAGAGAAAGATCAAAAAGAAAAAACATTTCCATTTCACAAGGTCCCCCAGTGGTCTCCAATGCTCCTCCTCCGCCATCAAAAATTCATAAAGGGGATCAGCATTCTTCACCGAATGGATCCCAGTGGCACCGTAGACCTTGTTGGGGAGGGAGGCAATAAATATCGAATTATACACCTCATGGGAAGAGAGCACTGAACCCTGGGCTTGGAGCCCTCCTCGGGGTCCCTGGGGGAGCTAGCTCCAGGCTCAAGGTCCAGTTCAGAAAGGAAATGGGTCAAGTGGGTCAATTTCTAGACTGATGGCCTTTGACTTGCTTAATGACACTGGAAGGCCACCACAAAAAAAAAAAGGGGATGCCAAATGCCTTGGAGGAAAGAAGTGGAGGAGGGGTGTCGTGGGGGCCACAGGGAAGCTCCAGGGGAGCCCTTGCCCCTGCAGCTGGTCTTTGGGAAGATCTGACCAGCTCCACGGTGGAAAGTCCTGAGCAGAGAACTTCAGCCACAACCTACTGTTGGCTCCCAGAGCCGGGGGTGGCTCATCTTCTGCCTGAAGTTGGAAAAGCACTTCTCCTTGTTCCACCTCCAAGCCTTGCCCAGGCAGACCCCTCTCCTCCGCCCGCTGGGCCCCACAGCCTTCTGTCCCGCCCTCCCTCAGAACCCCGGCTTCCGGCTGCCTCCTCCTGGTGCTCAGGCCTTGGCTCTCCCTGTCCCTTGGCAGGCACTCTGTTTTGTCTTGCTACTTCTAACTTGTAACCGGCAGGAGTGGTCTCCATCTCCGACAGGTCCCGTCCTCCCTCACCCGCCGTGTGGAGCTGAGACTGTAATCCACGCGATCTCCAGGAGGCAAGAGGAAGAGTGTGGGTTCCAAAAAGAAACACTGGGGCTGGGATGGGGGGGAGCACCAATAAACGCAGCCAGGCAGCATGCACACATCTGCATTTTCCCCACTGAGACACGTGCGTGGTTACTCCTTCAGCAAAGAGCATCACCCAGTACTCCTTCCCTGAAGTGGAAGAACCTCGATGTAAAGTTTCAGAATACCCTCATGGGTCAATGCAAAATAAGAATCCCACAATTGGCTAATAAAACAGAATAGAATTTTCTAAGGACCAGATGATTTTAGTGAGAGTCCAGTACAGCTCATGGACTAAGCCTTTTCACAGGCTCTTGGTTGCCTTTGGCCCAGAGGGACATCTGTAGGCTTCCAGTCTCTCACATTATATGTAAAGTTGATCCCATTAGAGTTTGGGTGAGGTTGGGCCTTTTAAGACACCTGGGTTGATGCTTCCGTATATATATATGCTGCAAAACCAGTTGCCGTTCTTCTTTCCCATCCTCAGCTTTCTGGAGTCCTCTGCCAACTCTGAGCTATGCCTTCAGACATGTGTTCAATGGCCCGCGGTGAGTGAGGCTGGAACACCCACACGGAGCTGCTCATTCTTCCCATTCCCAGGGCGCAGCTGGGTGGGGCGGGCCTCAGCCCTCCGTCAGCTGGAGTCCACAGTCACGTCCCTCCCTCCCCACTCCTCGCCTCTTCCTGGGTGATCTAATCCTCCGCCATGAGCTGAAGTGGCCAGTGAAAGGGGAGACTCAGATCATCCCAGGAGAAGCGTTTCAATGCCAGGCTCCCAGGTGAGGGCTCCAGAGCTCCTATCTAGGAGGAGCCAGGGGTGGGTGGGGGTGTCACTGATCCGAGTTCACACCTCCTGCCGAGACCATGAAGGCCCTCAACCCCTAACCTTGGGAGAGGCGGACACTGGTGCCGTCTGATCCTATCCTGCCCTGCACCTCTGGAGGGCAAGTGTTCTATGCTTTGCTTTGCTTTGCTTTTTTTGCTGTGCTGGGGATCAAACCCAGGGCCTCAGGCATGCTAGGCAGACACTGTGCCTCTGAGCCATGTCCCCAGCCCTATGTGTCTGTTAAATTTAAGGTTGATATAGATCCTCTTGGCTTTCAGAATATGGAGAAAGTCATAGAATTAAATAGAAACAGGGTGACATGCTCAAAATGTTTTGCATTTATATCATGATCATATATTTAGTATCCTATAGGTACATATTTTAAGTACATCATACATAAATATATACATGTTTTAAGTATATGTATATGTAGGATATTAGATGTGTACATATATAGGATATACATATATAGGATACATATATGATAATATGAGATGATATATATTATATATACATATATAAAATATTGTATATAAATATATAATTATATCAACATATTGTCTTTTCTATTATTGTTAATCTTATATATTTCTATTTATAAGGTTTATATTTGTAACTAAAATTCTATGATTAAAAAGACAAAAATAGTCATTCAATAGCCTTTTACAAATCACCTAATATGATTCTGCTACTATGTGCCAGAACCAGGACTCACACCCCCAAATTCTCCAGATGTGTATGCTTCTTATAGCGTTTTTAAAAGTAAAAAATGAGAGGTTAAGTAAATCACATTACATTCATCCCCACAACGGAATAGTCTTCATCCATTTAAAAAGGCCCCACGAGCGTATCAGAAAGGTGCACAGAACCAGGACTCCCTGACAGAAATGCACAGTTCACTGTGAAGCTGAGATACCGAGACCAAGCCGTGTGCGTTCCAGCACCGTCACCTGCACCTACGAAAGACGGAGGGGGACACAAGAGCCCAACCGGTTCTGCTCGAAGACCAAGAGCCATAGTGACTTTTTTCTTCTGTTTTCCAGACTTGTTTTGCCATTTCATTTTATAACTCAACACTTTAAACCTGGGGTTCTCTTGCAGATTTACACGTGGACTTGGGTGTAAGTCAGAATCCGAATCCACGATCTCTGGAACATGAAATCAAGGAGGGGCTGGGTCCCCCTATCTACGGAGACTATAACAACTTGAGCATTTCACTGGGCGGAGCCAACGGCAGCTTCACTGGGACAGCACTGATGATGTGACAGGACTATCCCCTTAGCTCACAGCTGCATTAACCAGAGAGGTGAAAGTCCGTGCTATGGCCCCCAACTCCAGGGTGTGGAACTTACAAGCAAACAGGCTCAGAGCCCAGAAAGTTCAAGGACACCCAGGAGCCAATCAGCACCTAGAAACCCGCAGTCTCCGGGCGATGGGATGTGCCATGTTCCTTCTTTGAATAGAAGCCTTTAGAGTCTTGCAAAATGAGATTTGAAAAATGAGCTCAGATCTGTGGCCACCCTTCCTGGGTGTTCTCAAGATTTTTGTTCACCCACCCAGCCCCTGAAACTGAGAAGCCTCTCAAAAACTCAGCACTTGCCAAAAAAAAAAAAAAAAGAAAGAAAGAAAGAAAGAAAGAAAAGAAAAGAAAAAGAAGGGGAAAACTCATGGCTCTACAATAACCAAAAAAAAAAAAAAAACAACAGTGTCTTTCTTGTGCCTCCAGAAGACCTCAGGGACGTAAACTCTGCTCTTGAGGGAGGTGGAGGGATTGTTTGTATTTGCAAAGTGATAAAACAGTTAGAACTGAGCAAAGCATGGGCTGTGGCCAGGAGAGAGGCTCCCAAACAGGAGCTCACCGGGCCACTGGCCTCTGCTGATCCTCCAGGTCCTCGGCTCCTGCAGTGGGTCCTCCCCCATGGCGCTGCCCACACTGGGCAAGACGTGCTCCCTGAATCAGCTGGTGTTTAACTGCGGCCTTCTCTGGAATACCCAGTGGCTGCTAGAGCATCAGTGGTACCACAGCAGATCCCTTCACACGTGATATCCACAGAAAACCTCAGCCGGCTCCATCAGCCAACCAGGTGGGAGCCTCCAGAGAGCAAAGCAGAATAAATGGTGTGGGGCTGGAGGGGTTTCGGTGTCAACTTGGACCCTAATGAGAAACCCGGGCACACACTTGAAGGGCCAGTCTCCTGAACAGAAGTTGCTAGTCGTTCCGTGGCTAATGAGCTGTGTGACTCTGGGTCAGTTTCCTCCTGTCTAAATCAAAGGGTTGGTCTAGAGATACAGTAAAGGTCACTCTCAAATCCCTGACACTCACCAAAAGGCTCTTCTTGGTCCAACTAGGAGAGGAGAACAGGATGTAATGAGAATCTTGCTATTAAATAAAGGTAGGTAGGTGTGGGGAAAGTTTCGTGAGTTTGATAAGCACTGTTACGCAGCCTAAGACACGCGTTCACGTCTTCAGCCCGCATATTTGTTGAGGAACTATTATGTGCTGGGCACAAACCATGGTTCTTGCTCTCTTGAGGCTTATGGTTCAGCATGATGTTTGTTTCCAAATCTCTCTGACGTCTTCTCTGAGGTTTATACTTATCCAGCTGGGTCCACCTCCTCACCCCTGTGCACACGGTAGCCCCCACCTGGAAGACCCTGCACCTCTTTCAATTTTACCCATATTTCAATTCCTAGCTCCGATGAGGGGGCTTCCTCTACTTTCAGGTAGTCTGCTCTGACTCCCCTCTTCTGTGGCAGGAGTAGTCAGAGAAGCATGGTTGAATATAAAATCGAGTCACTTTTGAATTGTTAAGTGCCCCCAAATCGTCACCCTAATGAGATTATTAACTTCCCCAAACAGAGACAGTCCCTGTGTTTCTGTCCCATTGACCACAGCCCCGCCCTTCCCCCCTCCTTCGTAGACACTCCTTGCTTGATGCTTGGGTGAAAATCTGTTCAGCTCAGTGGACTGTCTAGCAGTCATCTGGGTGTTCATTTTATGTCAAACATTTTTCAAACTCTTTTCCAGATGGATTAGTCCACTTTCTTTTTGTAGTACACCAACACAGTTGGTTTTTTTAAATTAACATCTTTATTTGGGGATGCCATACGGGTCCGTGACTATCTCCAACAGCACTATCAACATGGTGGACTGTGGATGGCAGAGACCCCTGGGACAGCAGCCAGATGCATGCTGGGGTCTCAGACTTTTCAAAGCACCTGAACTCTTGTTAAATAAAATCATACAAAGAGGCCCAAAGTGGATAAAGTCTCTGCCAATATGGGAAGCCCAGGCCCTAGCCTGGCCCCCATGCTCACCTGTCAGTCCACGGCCTTCTCTGAGATCCACGAGGCTCTACTGAGCAAAACCCAAAGGCTCCTGTTCTAGAGTCGACCCTGGAACTTGAGAAAACATCCAGGACGCCAGGCTCAATGGACACACCTGTAATCCCCACTAAGGCGGGAGGCTGAGGCAGGAGGATCACAAACAAGTTAAAGGCCAGCCTGGGCAACTTAGCAAGACCCTGACTCAACATACAATTTTAAAAGGGCTGGGGATTTAGCACAGAAGTCAAACATCCCAGGGTTCAACTCCAGGTACTGAGAAAAGAAAAAAAAAAAAAAAACACCCTCATTCAATCTTTCTCATCAAAGTGGAAGAGAAGGCTAAGAGCAAGCAAAGATGTCATAATCTGATTTGTCAGATGATAATCTAAGGTGCATATGATGTGTGTCACATGATAAGGATATGAACATCAGAGACATACTAATATTTTATATCAAGTCAAATAAAAACATGTATTGAGATCTGAGTGTTAATTTTATGTCAAATAGTTTTCAAACTCTTTCCGATTGGATTCGTCCACTTTCTTTTTGTGGTACACCAAGCTCAAACACCAGTGCTATTATCTTCCTTATTTTACAGAACACAGACAGGTTCAGTAGCCTGGCCCACCTCACACAGTTGGCAAGCCCTGAATCTGGGAGTCCATCACAGGCAGTCTCAGGAGTCCTTCTCTTAATCACTCTCCCATAACGAACTCTCAGGTCCTTCAAGTCTTCCAAAAAGGCCTGGGATGTAGCTCAGCTGTAGAGCACATACCCAGCATGTGTGAGGCCTTGGGTGCCATCTCTAGTACCACAAATGACCACAAAAGAATCATATATCCTTTTATTTGATCCTACTTTGCAATGCCCGAGAACTTGTCGGCACGATATCACACCCGAGCCCTTTGACTATCATGTATGAGCATTTTCGCCTCAGATCTTCCACTGGGGAAACTGAGACACACAAAGATGACTTTTTAATGACACAGAATAACACAGTCACACCAAAACCTGGGTCTCTGACTTCTAAGTTCAGTGTTTTCATGTGACACAACTCTTCTCCAAAGTCCACCCTACAAGAATCCCTCCCTTATTCCAACGCCTCCCAAAAGCTTTCCCTGTGCCCTCTAGAAGGCTCTGCTCTCCGGGTCTCCAAGCACCATCCTGGGCTCCAGGCCGTAGCTTTGTGTCTACAAATCTGTAATCACCACCCAGGAGCGTTTCAGTAACACATGCAAATGAAATTCACCATCTCTGGAGGAGACGTGTCATTCTCTGGGTTTTTATGGAACGCGATCATCCTCTGAATTATCTCGTAACACAGGTCCGGGGCTGGGTGTAGCTCAGTGTTAGAATACTTGCCCAGCATGTGCAATGCCCTGGGTTTGAGCCCCACTATCACAAAACATAAAACTAAACACATAACACAGGAACATTCTAAGGACAGCTTGGTGGTATCCAGGGTTCTGGGGGCTGGGCCTCGTCCTCCATGGTCACAGCCAGCACACATTTAAATCAGTTTCACGCTGGGGTGACGGCTCCATGGGGGAGCACTTGCCCAGCAGGTAGGAAGCCCTGGGTTCAATCCCCAGTATTTATTGTCTCTCTGCAAAACAGTTATCTGGAAATCAGTTTTAGAAGTCAACGCCCAACCCGCTCTGTTGCTTGCAAGTGAAATGTATGACTTCGCACAGATGCCTCAGCTTCTTGGGGCCTCAGTTTTCTGTAAAATGGGGACAAGGACAGCTCCTCCGGTAGGTCACTGGAAAGCAGGAGGAAATAACATACATGCAGATGCTCTGCAGACAGAAGAGGAATAAGTGACTAATTGGACATGACTCGTTAGCGTGGGAGGTGGGGCAGGAGGAAGGGCCCCTCTGAGGGAGTGCGGACAGAAGGCCCAGTGCAGGCCAGCACCACATTAAAGCAGGTCTCACTGTCCCTGTGTGACACCCAGAGCAAGGTTTTGGCTTGCAACACATTCATTTGTGGGTTACAAAGATCAATGTCGTGGCCAGTTGGGAAAGAACAAGACCTCGACTGATCCACACTAAAAATGAAAAGAAAAAAATACTCCGTGATTATTTGGCATGTGGAACTCCAATTCTTTAAATGAATATCCACCTCAGAGGAGTGTACAGAGACAACAGGCCCGAGGCCATGGGAATCCAACTGATTCCGACACGGGACAATGTAAACGGCTTGCTGAGAGCTCTCCCCGCATTTCCAAGTGGTTTGAATTTCTGACCCCATCTCCGTCCAGCTCACCTAGAATAGACACTTTGCCTATTGCATGTAAATAATGGGACCAGAGCTCCCCGTCCACAAGCCACGTTGGCTTGGCTTTCTAGCTACATGGCCAGTGGGTGGCCTGCCCTCCGCTCACCAGCAAATATATGTCCTCAACAGAAAGACACACTTCCCGGGAAGCCTTCCACGGAGACTCGTGGCTGTCTCCTCTGCCAGGTCACTTGGCCCCGGGGGGTCAACCCCTAGCTTGAAAGCTACCTGGGGATTAGCTTGGAAACTCAGAGCCTGGGGGCTCTCTCCTGTCATCTCCTCTTCCTGTTCCTGAAGGTTGCAGACAGAAAAGGAGGACGGGGGTCAGGAAGCAAGATCTATGTCCACCTGCACACAGTAGGTGGACAAAAATAGGTCAGTGGTACAGTGCTTGCCTAGCATGGGCAAGACCCTGGGTGGAATTCCTAGTACCAGAAAAAAAGAAAGAAAGGAAGGAAGGAAAATACCCTAGTTATCTAGGCATTGCTGTATTAAATAATAGAAAAAGATCTATAAGGAGAAACTTTAGAAAATCATATATGTAAGTGTTTTAGACAGAAAACTTAAAATGCACAATGCTGTGTATGAACCAAGATCTCTCCTTGATCTCATCCTGGAATGGAAAATAAAAATCCAGATTGAGTCAGCTCGGGCCAAGCCTCATGTCCAAATTCTTAAAGACTGTGCTGTAGAAAAACAGCCTGTCCCTCATCCCAAGAAAACCCACCACCTCCCCAACAGAACCCAAATCCTTTGCATTTGCAGGCCAAGCAAAGGCACCAGGGCTGTCCTCACACCACAACAGACGGGCCTGGAAACATTAAATTGACTCCGCCATGTTTTATTAGACACAGCTTAACAACTCCGAGTTTACAAAACTCAGCCAAACAGCATCAGGCTTCAGCATAAACTTTTGCTAACTAGCCCACATAGTTCCCATATGCTACGAGATGTCGTTTGAGCCAACTCGGTACCTTATAATTATAAACACACGTCTTTCAGCTCTTCTGTGTATTCTTCCCAGGCAGAACGGAAATATGTCACTTAAATTAGCACTTGGAGTAGAGAGTGGGTGCCAAATTTGGGTTAGCACAAACAGGGTAAATAAAGCAGCACCAAATTAAAATGGTAAAATAAACTTCTTTCTGCTCCAGTGGAAACTGCTAAGACCTCGCTGAATGGCAGCTAATGGGTCTGGGAAAAGGAGATCCCTCAAACTGTAGCTCTTGGCTTTCAAACGCGGTTTTCTCATCCAAGGATCTCGAAGCAATTCCTTGCAAAAGCTCGAATCGTGTGAACAAAGTACTTTTTTGAAAAATAGACGCTGTTTCTTCTGCAAACTCTTTTGCCATCATTTTTCTTCATTGTGGCCTTCCAATAATGTGAGGAAGGTTTATATTTTTATCCTTAGGTAACTCGTAAGGAATGGCAGAGATCTTAGGGGACTTTTAAACAAAGGCACGCAGGTGTGGTGCAACTTGGCAAAAGCCACGGGTGGAGAAAGTAATGCAGAAACCAATCAGAAAAGGTTCTGAGAACATAAGTGGTTTTGCCTCATTCTGAGCAATCAGGAACACTTACTGAGCACCTACTGTGTGCAGGAAATGAGCTGGGAGCCTGGTATATACTTTCTCACTTTCTTCCCACACAAGCCTGTGAGATAACAATGTCCTCTCCATTTTACTCATCTGCCTTGAGTGTTCTGGAAGCAAGGAGGAGGGGACAGAAATGTGGGCAGAAAACAGGGGACAGCAAAAACAAAAATTAACACTCAGAGTGGCCTCATTTGTAATGACAAATACCTAACCATCGGTCGGAGAACAGCTGAACCCACTACAGCAGGTCTCTGATGGAATACTACTTGGCAAAGTAAAAGGAACAGCTACTGATACAAGCATCCGTTTGGATGAATCTCAAAAACATTTCCTTGAGTGAAAGATGTCATCCAGAAAAAAATATAATTTTATTCATTCCATTTTCGTGAAATTCAAAGTAGGCAAAGTTTATCCATAGTGGCAAAATATTAGAACAGTGGTGTCTTTTCCAGGGTGAGTGGGAGCAGAACATTTTCTGAAGTGACTGGAACTTGGCAGGTTTCCCTGGGAGATTCTTTCAACGCCATGAATTTCAGTATTTTCATAATAAAATGTTGGGAACCCGCGGTCAGAACAGGGAGAGAAAACAGAATAGGAAGGGAGACACAGTAAATGAAAGCAAGAGGGACCCGGGCAGGAGGGAGACCAGGAGCGGACCCCCAGGGAGAGCCAAGTGGGAGGGAGGCTGGGAGATGCCAGGAAACAGGAGCAGAGTCACGGGCGGAAAATGTAAAGGAAAGAGCCACCAGGAGGAAAGCCGGCAAGTGCGTAGGGACAAGAGGGGACAAGGCGGGCGGGTGGGGGGAGGACAGGAGGGGAGCCTCCTGCAGACCTTGCTCCGTGGATCTGGACCGTGAGCCGCGCAGTCGGCTCCTGGCCGGCCGTCCACCTTGACCCTGAGCTGCTGACCCTGAGCCGGCCGTCCACCTTGACCCTGAGCTGCTCAGATCCGAGATGGAGAAGGGCAGCAGAGAGGGTCCCATGACTTGTGTATTAAAGCCACCTGCCCATCAGCCCAAAGACTCGGGGCAAGATGCTATGCTGAAACGCTTGACTTAATGGTTTAGCCGTAGAATTCCTTTAAAAAAAAAAAAATCTCAAATTTCTAAGTTTAAAAAAAAAAAAAAAAGAAGACAACAGGGGACATTGGCCAAAACTGGGGGCAGGAGGACCAAGCCTTGCGTGCTAAGGTGACCTGCCCACACCCCACCCAAAGACAGTTCTGGAGTCTCTACTGACACCTAAGTCTCTGAATACAGGGGATTCATGGAAAATCCACTGCACTGGAAAACAGAAGATGAGGTCACAATTCTGCCCCTAAGGGTGACCTCAGGTCACTGAGCCACCCAGCACCTTGATTTTCCTAAGGCTCTCTGGGGTATGAGACTCCAGTGAAGCACTGAGGTATAAATTTTTAATCACTCTGCAAATTCCCAGCTATTAGGACTCATCTTCTCTATAAATTCTCCACATCTGTTAGCAGAGTGTTGGTTCAAAATGACCTCCAGCCACAGTCCCCATGTCGCCTCTCACAGCAAGACCCAGAGAGATGACAAAAGAGCAGCCCACTGCAACTCTGAACAGTACCCTAGACTGTACTTCAACACATCCACCTCCTCCCCTTTGCACTGCCACTGCCCCGTCTGGGCCGTGCTGAATTATCTTGTATCTCTGTGCAAGCTCCTGAACTGCCCTCCCAGCTCCTGTGCAGCCGGAGCCTGGCTGCTCCCCTCCGTCACAGAGGGAAGGACAGGGACAGGCAGTGGAAGAAGCAGGACAAAGGTCAGAGAGAAAAAATTTCTGAATTCAGGTGTTCAAAGCTCATCATGTTCCAGGAATAATCAATGAAAAGCAAAATATTACCAGACTTTTTCATATCAGCAATAAATGCTAGAATCCACGGGGTGATCTCTAGATAGTTTTAAGTAGAAATATATATGAGTTTTATGTCCAATATTTTGTAAGTAGAGACCTCAGAAAAAGACAACTACAAATTCAAAGTTGCAGAGAACACAGCCCCTCTGTACCCTTCTTGACCAGATAGTGAAGATGTAGTACAACTCTGGAAAAATGAAGCAAGATGACAAACTCAAAGGTGTGATTATCGTAATATGAAGAGACTTGTGAGGGTACTGAACTCAGTTAAAATCTAAGTGAGCCTATAATCGATACAAATTGTGCTACAAAACTTAAAAATAAGTACTAAAAATAATTACTCAAAGGGAAAATATGTTGTGGAAAATTGATATAATTTCACTAATCTGGATTAAAAAGCCAAATTTATTATTTTAAAAGATGAGGAAATGGCATCAGAAAGAAAAAAACAGATGATGTAAAGAAAAAAAATCATACAAAATTTTTTGTGTCAGATAGAAAGATACCATTTCATCCATGACTGGTGATAACAGAAATACAGGCTGAGAAACAATTCTGAAAAAAAATTAACCAATAGTAAAATTAAAAGAACATATATATGTGTTAAGGTCTTGTAAATAAGTCAAAAATAACACCTGGTATTTTGCCAGAGAAATGTTAGAGTTCGTAAACAAGTCTGGATGGTGCCTGGCAAAATGTCAGAGGGAGTGGTTTGAGAAGTAACAAAAGTGGGCCATTAAGTGTGGAGATTCCTTATTGGTTGACTGATGTATCTAGTTTATGCTAATTAAGATAAGCTGTGCAAAATGTATAAATAGCTCTGTTGTCCTACAATAAACGGCTCCTATTCCTGCTGCATCAATCTACAGAAGTTATTCGTCACCCCCCAGTTATTCTGCTGCAGCCGGACCCCGGCATATATGCATATCCCTAATTATTTGAGAGGATTAAAAGCAAAAATAAATAAATGAATAAATATGGTCTATATATAAAGACAGAAAGAGAGCAAATAAAGGAAATTTAAAAACAATAAAAATGAAACAAGACAATAGATGTATGACCAAAATTATCAGCTATAACAATAAATGTAAATAAGCTAAACTCTATTATTAAAAGGCATTGAATTAATTCCTCACATTGAATCAGAAATGTCCAACTATGCCAGGTGCAGTGGCACACACCTGTCACCCCATAGGCTCAGGAGGCTAAGGCAGGAGGATTGCAAGTTCAAAGCCACCCTCAGCAACTTAGCAAGCCCCTAAGCAACTCACAAAACCCTATTTCTAAATAAAATATTTTTAAAAGGCTGCAGATGTGGCTTAGCAGTTAAGCACTTGGGGGTTTAATCCCTGGTACCAAATAATAAATAAATAGTCCAACTGAATGCTATTTAAAAGAATATTCCAATGTGCCATAGCCCTATGAATTTATTAAAATTATTGCATCATATCCTGAAAATGGGTGAATTTATGGTATATAAACTACAGTTCAATAAAACTGTTTTTTTAAAAAACACTCATATCAAAGATTAGAAATAAAAAGATGTGCAAAGGATTATGAGGCAAATGTAAACCAGAATTCTAAAAAAAATTCTAAAATTAATAGTAGACAAAATAAAAGTTGAAGGCCAAAAGTTCTGAGCTGGGGAAAAAAGAAAATACTTTCTCAATTTGGAGATATATATATATATTTTTTTTTAATTGTTTTTTCAGGACCCTAAAAATTGCCTAAGCCATATTTTCTAACCAAAATGTTGTAATTAAAAGTAATCTCTCTAATTTTGGACAAATTCAATTAATAATCCAATCACTGAGAAATCAAGACTGAGATTGAAATGCTTATAAATAAATGACAATTAGAAAGAAAAAATATTAAAACTCATGGACACCTGGGGCCAAATCTGTGCACAGAGGAAAATGTATAGCCCCAAATTATCTTCTTTGATTTAAGAAAATAAGTCAATAAACTCAGAATTCAATGGAGAAAACTTGAAAGTGAAATAATCCACAGAAAGGAGGAAGATGGAATTTAAAAGATGGAAATCAACTATAATTCAGACCATAACTAAGCAAAATGGACAAACAGACTGAAATATAAACTAGAAACACTTCCACCGAGGAGAAGAGGAGAGAGTAAGAAGTGGGAGGAGAAGGCAAATGTACCCCCCTTAATGGGAACAAGGGACGCTAGCAGTTAACCACAGCTGAAGTGAGGAGCTTTACCACCACGGGGGATCGTGGAGGATACTACCCACAACCACGTGTTGGGGAATGTGAAAACGGTCATGAAACCCACCATTCCTAGGAAAATACTGAATAAAACTGCTTCAAGAAGTAGAAACTAGAAATAGACCAATAATTGTTACAAAATGGAAAGGTCTCACTTGGTGCTTTAGGAGCAGAGGTATCTGCAATGTGAGCTGGTCAGAGAAAATACCAGAGGCCCAGGAGACAGGTCCCCAGGAAACCCTGAAAACCCAGCAGCCAGAGTTCCTCCAGGGGGGCCTGAGAGGTTGCAGGTGCCACCCACACCCTCCTGCCATCTGAGCTAAAGTCCACTTTCACGCTTCGGTTTCATGGCACTGAGATTGGTGTGTCCAGAGCTGCAGTCTCCCGGGTTATCGTGGTGTTTATATAATCTTTAAAACATTCTCATCAAACAGTTCTAACCATCTCCAACTGGCAGGGGCTACAGCGGAAGGAACATTCCCATTGGAGACCAGGTCTCCTGGAGAAGATAATGGCTCTTTCTGGTCCTCAGCAGGTAGATAAGGCTTGGTTCAAATACCTTCCACGGAGCTGGGTTCCAAACAAACCTGAGACTAGGAACCATAATCCTGGTTCCAAAGGCCGTGTCCTGCACACGTGGGTTACATCTTCTCCCCTGCCCACCTCTCCCTATCACCCTGCTGGATCACAGGACACCTACCACGAAAAATAAGGATGTGATGTAATCCCACCTGCCAGGGTCCCAGCGTCATGAGGTAGGTCCCTTATGAAGTCAGGCAGCAGGAGGGACAAAGGTAGAGAAGCAAGGGACCAGCAGTGACTCAGGCAATTCCCAGTTGAAAAAGAAAGCAGAAGGAACAAGAACGTCACAGAAGCAAAACGTGAGCTTTCCGGAGACACCTGCAGCCGTACATGAAGAAAGGATGTCCCGTCTCAAAGGAAACCCAGGCATCGGGAAGGATTTAGAAAAGGCGTCTAAGGTGGTCATGTTGGAGCAGAACTGCCGTCGTTTGAATAATCGCCACGTTGTGAGTCAGGTGGATCATTCCACGTCGACTCCTATTGGGGGTGTTCTCTCTCTTCCCATTTATTTCTAGTCCTTTCTGAGTTGTGTTTCAGAGTGTCATTTAATGTCATTTTATGACTCCCTGGTTGTAAGTGTCTGAGTATTACCAGGGCTTAGAGATTTACAGCCTATTTTAAACTCAGATAATGATGTTTAATTTGTTATTGGCTGTGTAAAGGTTAACAAAGAAATAACTCAAATTATCATCTCAGGGATAACACATTACAAGAGGGCAATTAAGCTCAGTACCTGGCATTACACAAAAGATTGATATCTCGTTACAAGAGTGCAGATGAGTTCAGATTTCACAATACGGGAAACACACTCGTCATCACTGTCTCTCTTTGGATAAACAAATAACGAGCCCTACTTATTAGAGCCACTGAGTAACTCACAGGGGCAGGGGGGAAAGAAAAAAAAAACTTTTCAAGAAAAGGGAAGACTGACAGCCCATTTCTTGCAGAAGAGCCTGAGAAGAAAGAGAGAATCTCAGTATCCTGGAGAAAATGAGGTTGGTGTTGCTCAAGTCAAAGATTAGGTTCCCTCTCAGTGATAAACAAACGATGCTAACTAACGGGCGAGCAAAACAGACCTGTACCCAATAGGCCCTTGAGAAGAGGAAGCAAAATAAATAAAAGCGTCAAAGCCAAATCGTTATTAAATTGTCTCTGAAATGGAAAATGGAAAACAATCTTCTGCAACAACCATTTCTGTCTATTTTCTTCTCCTCAAGACACCTTTCCACAATGAGTCGGCCTATGTCCCAGGGATCTGGGTGCCAACAAAAATACAAATAACTGTTTTCTTAAAACTCATCAGATAAGGATCTGTTTGAGTCTCCCAGCCCCTCTCCTGGAGTCAGCTAGGAGATAACCCCAAACGCCAACAGTCGGTGAAAATCCTCTGTGGCCAAGGCCCTGCGTCTCCGGGAAAGAGAGCTTCCTTCTCTCTTTATTTTCCCTTCCCACTCAGTTTCCACCCTGGATTTGCTTCCCCCTGCCATCTTGGTCTTTTTACACCTGGGTATTTATTTTCCTCTTCCACTATCCCCACAAACGTGCTTTCTTTCCCCCTCTCCTTGCCTCCCCTTGGCCACCATCTCCCCGCCTGAGGTCCTCCTCCCTGTCCCCTTCTGCTGTGCCTGTGCAGTCCTCCTCTGCCTCGGCTTCCCCCATCCCATGTCCCAGTGGTTTGCAAGTTCCTCCTCTGGGCTCCCCATCTCCCACCAAGTGCCTCCGGCCCAGTTCTGTGGCTCAAGAACCTTCTCCACTTGGGCCAGGACGTCTAAAGGAAGTCTCTGACCTCTGACCTGGAGGCTCCCCCAGGTTACAGGGCGTCAGAACCAACCTCCGCGGCAGCACCAGCCACTGGGAACCCACAGGTCCACCCGCCACCGTGGAAGACGCATGAGCAGCCAGAAACTCGAGTGTGCGGGCCAAGAAAACTGTGGAAATCGCAAGGTCATTGTCCCGGGATATTTTTGGAGTCAAAGAACCTAAATTACAATCGAATGAGAATCTGGCATTTGAGACTTTATTTCCAAATCAAACTATGCTGGGTCTTGGGACGGGCCAGGCCTTCTGTGTGGTTTTCTGTGGTCAAGGGGAAGAACCAGGGTGGTGTGTGTGACCTGCCATCAGACATCGTGCTTTTGGCCTGCCCAATCCACAAAGCAGAGGAAGTGCCACCATGGCCACCATCGTCACCATCGTCACCATCGTCACCATCATCACAGTCACTTACGAAGCACAGACACATTTCGGGTGTGGTGTAAGTCTTAGGAAGATGGAGAGACGTGGTCCCTCTCGTCTCTGCACACACAGCCAGGGAACCACCCGCAGCAGCGACACTCAACAGGGTTGAGGCCACAGAGTGTGAGAAAAATAAGGTGAGCCCTGTAAGTAGCCTCTGATGGCACGTAAATAACCTCACTATTCATTTGTTCCTTTAATCAACTGTCTGTACCCAGGTTCTGTAACCCCTAATAAGTGGAATTGTTAGTATTTCGTAAGACATGTGCATTCTAGGGCTCTTGAATGACACACCCGGGAGCCAGGCCCAGGCAACTCCGTCACATGGAAACACCTGGGACCGAGGGATGCAGCGTTCGTTAAGCAAACTGACCTTGAGCCTTTGGAACTGAAATATCAACAAAAGGATAAAATAAATGTGCAAATTGTCCTTCCCTGTGGACACTAGCCAGGTGTTTGTTCTTTAGCCAACAACATTCAAGATGCACGTCGAGACTGTAAAAGTGCCAGCCACAAGGCTAATCCCACGAATAAAGAAAAGTCGACATCACATGGACCAGCCACCGGTGGTCAGGCTGTGGAGAGAGACGGACAGACTCCAGGAAGAGGGGGAGGCTGGAGCCAAACGCAAACCTCTCTCAATGAGGGGTCCTCAGTGCTCACACAACCTTCAGGCTATCTGAAGACATGATTTCTAACCCCAGGAGCCACCACATGGCGTCCGGGGTACCTAAAAAGATGGACTCAAACACAGCTCCTTGCATGCTAAGACACACACAGTGCCAGGTGCTGTGCTTAACAATGGCTCCTTGGGCCTTGGAGGGACCCAATCCTGCCAAGCCGCTTACCCAGCACCAGAAAGTAAAGGAAGGGAAACGTGGACTGGGTCTTGCAAGGCTGGTTCCAACCTCTCAAAAGAGACCTGCCGAGATGGGAAAGCATCCAAGCAGAAGGAGGAGGAGGAGAAGGAAGGAAGGAAGAGGGAGTGGGAGTACCTATCAGGATCTAGCGGGGTGGTCTCTGCATGCTTCTCAAATATCTATGATGCTGAATGATCTTTCTCCCATCAGACACGGAAAATGCATAAAAGGAAGTAAATGGATTCACATTTTTTTTAAAATAGCTGCTCCACCTGTTTTCCATCCTCCCTAAGATCCTAGGGTGCTGTTCCCATGGGGGGTACCAGCAACGGGAAGGCTGATGGAGGAAGGGGGCTGGGCTTCCCGTTCTGAAGCCCCAGGGTCAGAGGGTCTCAGGACCACCTGACGTGAGCAACAAGAAGTGAATGAAGGGCTCAGAGAGAAGGGAAGAGGGACCTGGGCCTGTGGCCAGAGAGCTCCGTGAAGCCCACCTCAGGGCGGAGCCCGGGGCCTCGCTGCCTAGGGCCACGTGACAAGTCTGCAGGGTGGACAAGACACTGAGGGGCATGGGCCACCTGGAAGTCGGGTTTCATTTTGCTGCTCGGTTCTTGGACTGGGTACGAGGGAAAAAAATCATTGATGAACGACTTGGTGATCTTTAAGAGTCTCTCTGGCTGACACCCTCTTCGAAGGCCCACTTGGAGGCGGCCAGCGCTGGTCTACCAAACACCTTCTGTGGCCTCGACGTGCGCGGTGCATTAGCCGAGGTGTGTAAATCATGGCGGTTGTGTTCGTTCTCTGGGAAGGCCCAGGTCCGAGCCTCTTCTGCCTCCTTTTCCCTTTGTGCCCTGTCTCCCCACGGCCCTCGCCTCAAAGCCCGTGAAGCTCCTTAGAGAGAACATTAACAGTCAGAGGCTCCGGCTTGGAGTAAATATTGCAGGATTGAAATGCGGAGGGAATTAGACTTCTTTTCCTTGCAGGCTTTGCAGTGCTGGGTGAGAAATAAATAATGAGGGTAATAATGGGCCCGACTCTTCCCGGCTGCGTCTCCCCCCTTGGGTGTGGAGCATCCTCTACAGTCAGAGCGTGGCTGCCGGTGGTGACGGATTCAATCTCAAAGACCATGAACCAGTCAGCCTTGGTTGGGCGAGCAGGTGGTCTGGGCAGTTCCCAGACAGCTCTCATCTGGGGAAGGTCACGTCCCTGCCTTCTTTGGCAGAAAAGGAGGACAGATCACAAAGGCCGGCCCCAAATGGTCCAGGAGAAAGAGCATGATCCTGGCCCTTGCTCCCTGGCTGGGTTGCACCCTCCCTGGGCTCTCTGGGAACTGTGGGTAAATTAGAGCCAGAGGTCAGAGTGACAGGTGCAATGGATACACCACAGCAGAGCTTATCCTCAGGCACTGTGCGAAAACCTGCTCAGAGGAGAAGCTTCCAGACCCTCTTAGAAAGGCCCTCTCCTCAACAACTCTCTCCCCTTCCCTACGCCATCATTGCTGCTAAGTGACTTTCTGTGAGCAAGAATTTTCAGGATTTTTTGATGGCTCCATTTCTTTCTTGCTTCTCCCAACCCTGTCCCCAAAAGGGTGGGATAAAGTGGTCTACAGTGATTTGTAGGCAGCTCGAGGAGCACTGAGAAACCTCCCTCGCTGGAACCTCTGGAATGAGAGCCAGCGTCACGGCAGCTGTGGTCTCCATGAAGCGCACCCGCGGACGGGGACCCGTCCCTGACCAGAGGCAAGCTCAGGGTGAAATCCGGGGCACACTAAGGAGCAACTCTTGGAGGTGTTCAGGCGCCACATGAAGTCTTAGAACACTGGGCTGTCATCGCAAGTGGACACATGACCTCCCTGCCTCATCTGGGCACGGGTCCCAAGAGCAGGTGATGGTCAGGTTTGCCATGAGCCCTATCTTGGCGGGGCAAATGCTTTTGGCCCTCCCCACCACCAAATTCTCAGCTCTTCCCACCTGAACCCTAATATTTCCTCCTGAAAATCGTCTCCCTGGCCGAGCACCAAGAGAACAATTAGGGATTAACAAAGTGCTTGCTCTTGCCAGCAAGAGTGTGGACTCTCGAGGGAACGAGGCGGTTCGTCCCAGCACTCCTCGTCGCTGACACTGCCTCACCTGTGTTTTCCATCTCGTTAGGACAGCGAAGCATTCCACCCCCACCGCACCTAGGGCCTTTGCTTCTCGGTGTCATTCAGTGGTAGAATTAGTATTGGCTCCATGTCCAACGGCCTTAGGACAATATTGACATGTTTTCAAAAAAGGATCAAAACCACAGAAAATGGGATCCAGGTGTGGTTTGTTGTTGCTGTGGTCCCAACACTTGTAAGTCTTTACATACTAGCTTTTCCTAAACCAGGTACATTTGGTAATCTTACAAGAAAAATGAACAGGGTAGAAGTTTACCCTGATGACTTGTATTGATACCCAACCTCCAAATGGGACTCAGGGTGCCGATGACTTCACCTGCTGAGATAGGGCCCAAATCAGAGTGGTCCCTTGTAGAACGCTGTCTATAAAATACATTCAACGGCTGGGGGTGTAGTTCAGCGGTAGAGCACTTGCCTAGCATGGGTGAGGCCCTGGTTCACAAAAACAAAACAAAACAAAAAAACTATTCCACCAAAAAATAAACACACCAGTTTTTAAAGCAATAAATCTCTAATAAGCACCTCAGCCCCTGGACATTCCAAAAGGTAACTTCATGACCAAGGTTAAGAGACGGGTATCAGGGTTCAAGCAGATCCCACCTTGCCCCGTGATACAGACTCTTTACAAAGAGTAAAACAGAATTATCCTTAAGCTCCGCATTTATCTAGAATAATGAGATCTATATCCAACAGTCCCATGGGGTTGACGGCACTCCTTTGAGGTAGGACGAGAGACACAAAGACAATAATCGCAGCACAGAGAGGAAGAACCACCTTCCCAGAAACAGGTCCAATGGCAAAAAAATCACATTAAAGCCCGGGAAGGATTTTCTTTAGTTATGCTTTCTTCCGGGTCATGGAAAAGCCTATGCAAGCTCCTCAGATATTAGAGCCACAGATGGGCTGTTTTTGTAAAGTGGTGTTTTCTGTATGGACGTCCACAGCCACAAGTCTATTATGAGAGAGAGCATGGTGTGTGTTTTTTCAATGGAAAGAGTTTAAAATGATACCAGGTAGGACTTGTGCTCTGAAGTCACTGCTTCAGAGCAAAACTCTTTCCCAAAGTCGCCACAATTTAATTGACCCATTGAAAATGGTCAGGGTTTTTTGGCATTCTGGGTTTTTTTCCCAGAACCAGGAAAACTTCCTTTCTGCAGAATAAAGACTCACTTTCACAAAGAGCTAAGCCATCCTAGACAAATCCAGAATGGAAACCAAAAGTTAAAACACACTCTGAAGCAGGTCATCAAAAAGTGGGACCAGGTAAAATTTTTTGGAAACATTGATTGTAATTGCACTAGGGACAGTAAAGAAAGTAGAAAAGAAAGAACAGACCCAGAGGCATCATCACTCCACCCTAAAACACAGACCATTTTATTTTCTCTGCTTCCTGCAGGCACATTTTACAGAGGACACACCGAGCACCCTTTATCTGGAAGCCCCCAGATCTGAACTGCTCCAAACCCAGCACTTCCCCAGCAGAGACAGGAAGTCCCTGAAAGGACTCTAGATTTTGGAGCACTTCAGATTTTGGATTTTCAGATTAAGAATGCTCAAATTTCCAAATCAAAACAAACCAAAAAAAAAATCTGAAATTGGAAATACATTTGGTCCCACATATTTTGGATACAGAAAACTCAGCCTTTAGTAATCAACAACGTATATTCTTCTTTTTCACCAAATATTTTCTCACGCTGCTCGACAGCATCCACCCCTCTCTTCAGTGGCTGGGGCACGGTGTATTCAGTGACTGTGATGTCCATCACCGAGCCACGCTCCTCGAGTGAAATAGGCTGCTGGGGTCTTTACTATTCTAGGTAATAAACAACGGAAGGAACATCTTCATGATGCAAGCCCTTTTTTAATTTTTCCTGTTGCATTTCCCCCCATGAGTCTGGGTTTAACTAAACCGCCTCCCACAGGCTCCTGATGAGGAAACTGCATCCTGCAGACAGTCACATGGCTGTGATCTCTCCTATCTTTTGCCAGTGCTCAGCAGGAGAGCTTCCAAAGCAGCAATGGAAAGCACGCTAGCGAGGCCCATGTTGGCTTTAGTGGAACGGAGCGAATGGGGCACACTGCCCAGTCCTGGTCCTCAGTTTCTGGGTGACTGGAGGTAGGATTTTGACTCCTGTGCAGGGTCTCTTCAGAACCAGAGTGATCGCTTTCCCTCTGGAAGTTGTGGGACTCTGAAAAGGAATCACCACGGGATCCACCCGGCACCCACTTTTCGATCCGTATCAGATGCTGCTGCCAACGGAAAGCTCCTGTCCCCTCACTGTGACTTCACCTGCACCTAGCTCACAGGGTCTTCCTGCCAGAAGGAACAAATGCACTGCTCTGTGTTCCTGAGAAGCCAACCCTCCAGGCAGCCATTGTAGCCCAAACTGAAGGATTTAACACAGAGAAGCCTCAGGAAATGACTGTCCCAAGGAACAAAGTACCGACAAGACCTGGTGCCTCTCCTAGCTTTGGGAGCTCCGATCAATGAAGTCTCCTGGGATCTGGCCATTTCCATCCCTGATGTTATAACTGATGGTCAACAGGGAGAGAGCCTGGGGGACGCCAGGCTTGGGGTCTGGTCTCTTGCACTGCCTCACTCTGAGACCTCGACCAGGCCCTGAGCTCACCCTGTGGCCCCGGACATCCTCCACCCGGCACAGGTGAGTCACTTTGGCATCGGTTCCCTTGGGGAACCCGGAGGTGGAATTGCTTCACCCTGTGTTCCTATCCTATCCTTCACACAAGGTTCTCTGCGTCCTCTGAATTGTTTTTTGGAAAATCATCTAATCCAGGGTCCATTTGTTTAAAAAAAAAATGCAGGTATGTAGAGAAATGATGGCAGCTCAAACAAAAGGAGACCCCAAGTCCAGTCTGCGAGGGAGGGGCCCAGTACACGGAGAGGTCCACAGGCACGAGGAGGCTCTCGCAGGCCAGCACACTGCGCCTTCCAGCCTCGGGGGAGAGGCCGGCAGCTCTGGGGTAGGTAGCCCTGGAGGCCTAGAGCACTCAGATCTGGACCTTCCGTGAGTCCTCTCCACACCCTTGCAGCTTTGCACTCACACCACGCGCACCATGGAGAGGGCAGCTCTGACGACACACCCAAGCCCAGCCTGGTGCAACTTGCAAAGGACAACGTCCCAGGTTTCCCTAAAAGATAACTTCACCAGATATCTCAGCAGTTTTCCCTGAAAAGGAAGACATCACTGCATAGTTTCCAAATGAAATAGTTCTCAATGTCCTACATTTGGGCTGTTCGCAGAAGCTAATATTTGAATCCACTTGGGAGACTCTGTCCCCAATTCCAATGCGATCGTTATGACCAGCAGGGCCTGGGAGATCTTGGAGGTCAATATCAGTTTTCACCAATAGTGTACAAGATGGACTGAAATGACACACGGCTGAGGGTCTCTTTTTACCAAGCCGTCTACACAGCAGGCGCCTCTCCTCAGCCCCTGCACAGGGCTGATCCTCAGGAAGTCATGGGAAATCGTGACAGGCCTGAGGTCTGCATGCAGACGTTTTCTCCTGGGTTTTTTGCTGCATTCTCCTTCACTCTCCCTTCTTTTCTGAGTTTCAGCGATACTGCTGCAAAATGCATCCTTCCTTTATCACCGGGAAAGGCCTCAGCTGAGAATGGACGTGTTCCACGTCCATTAAGTTAGTGGTGAAGCTACTGTGTGAGAGCCAGAAGCCAGCTTCTGGGGCCACAGAGAGCAGGACCGGGGCCGCTGAGGACCCAGCTGGGCATTCAGCCCTCACCTACTGGGATAACCACCAAAATGCCCCCTGAGAGCATGAATGAGTAGAGAAAGTCCTCTATGGAAGTGACAAGTGCCATGACGATAAAAATGAAGGCTTCCCACTATTTTTTTTTCCTGAAATTTTAACATCAGTATTAAAGTAACAGCATTTTATCAAGTTGGATTTTCATATCCCAAGCACGTCTTTCCTTAAAAACTAAACAGAGAAGGTGCCACATGCCTATAATCACAAAGGCTTGGGAGACTGAGGCAGGAGGATCTCAAGTTCCAGGTTGGTCTCAGCAACTTAGTGAGGCCTTGTCTCAAAATAAAAAAATTAAAGGGCTGAAGATGTGGCTCAGTGGTTAAGCACCACTGGGTCAAATCCCCAGTACCAAAAAGTAAAAATAACCCTAACAGAAAGGGGGACAAGTTACTCTACATAGAAATATAAAGTTTGTTTATGACTTCCCTAAAATCACCAAACAGCTCTTGGTCTTATTCATTAACCTCTCAAACACACACAAACACACACACACACACACAAAAAAAAAAAAAATCACCATACACACTCTGTGGAGATAAAATTGTAAGCCAAAATAGTGAGGTCCAAAAGTTTGTGATCTCTTATACAGTGTGCTCACAAACTGAAAACAAATTTTTCAGTGCTTATATATTCTGAAGTGTTTCCTGCCTACATATCCTCAGAAGTCCCAGGAGCTTTACTGGACACATGGAAAATTTCAAGTTGAGCCATTTTTAAGTTATCCATGAGTGAAAGGGAAGGGGGGAAAACACACACACACACACACACACACACACACACACACACCGAGTGGGAGTTTGAATTTGTCATAAAAGAAGGGGAAAAAAAGTTATTTTGCTCTTTCTTTTCCTTTCCTTGAGTTGCTTCACAATGGCTAAACATACTTTGCCCAAGTTTTTTTTTTTTTTCCTTCCCAGAAAGAAGAGAATCACCTCTGTGCTGCAGCCAAGTATGAACATGTTGAGTGCACTCCACTCAGGGAGCACCAGGGAATTCTGCAGCAGAGCTATTCCTAACAGTACAGCTAGCATCAACAGACACACATCAGATCGCACATCATAATGATAAATAACTGCAAGAATAATACAGCGAGCACATACTTAGTATCCATCAGCCAAAAAGGAAAATAGTTTTTTAAAATTATTTTAAAGCACTGAACAGGGAAACGATCCTCTGAAAGGCAGACGTCGTTGGATGACTACTCGGGTCTCCACGAGGTTTTGCTTCTTCCAGTTCTGAGTCTCTAAGAAATACTGCCCCCAAATTAAAGGCTTCCGAGACCGTTCGTAAATGGCATCCGTGTGGTATCTAGAATAGCCCAGCGGCCGTGGGCCAATAATAGCCGGGGCAGTGAGGTATGGAAACGCCGGAGTGTTTTAAAGTAGAGGTTGGACAAGTTCAGCAGAGGGGAGAGGGCAGAACTGTTTTCCAGGGAAACACCCCACTCAGACATTTAGCCCCTGGCTTCACTTCATGAATCTCACATGAATATCTAAGGAGATTGCCGACAGCCTCGGCCAAGAGGGAAAACATGCATTTAAAGGACAAGGAGAGAAGCCAGAACATGGATCATCGTTTCACTGGACTCCCTCCACCTCCGATACTGTTGGCTGGGACTCCTATTAAGAAGGAACAGAGAAAAATGGAGGAGAGATACTGCCTAGCCAGGAAGGGAAGAAACTTTGCTTTTATAAATAAACTTGTCACGGAGATAGGCCACACATCAGAAAGAAAAGTAAGTGGGCGGGGGGGGGGGGGGGGGGGGAGTGGGGGGGACCCAAAAGGAAAAGGAGCCTGAGGTCATGGAGCCCCCCTGTCTCCTAAGAAGGCTGGTACCGAAGGGAAGGGGAAACCGAATGTTAGCATTGTCTGGCCGTGGCATATTTCCCCCTTCTCCTAATATAACTTTGTGAATATGTTTAAGAGAGTGCCTGCTGTTATTGGTCTAATGAGCTAACTCTGAAATCTGAGCTAAAGACAGCTCCCTAGTGGCTGCTCACTGTTCCACAGACCGAAAGGAAACCCCTTTCAGGGGCCCATCAGGGCGAACCACTGCTGACAGCTTGGAACGGCACAACACACAGATTTATTTCACAGACAGCCACAGACAGGAATTTAGCACCCTGGGCTGGCCTCCTGCTTAGTGGAGAAGGTGTTAAAATGCAACCATGCAGAGCTCTCCCTTGAACAAAACCCAGTAGCGACTAATCAAGCGGTCACCCATTTCCCCGCAGAAAATACCCAGCGACGTGCAGCTGAGCGCCCGCCGAGAAGGAGCACGATTCTGACAGCTGCTGCCGGGCCGCCGAGCTGCAGCTTGAGAGCTGCTTCTGAAAGCTCTAAATATTTTGCATGACCTTTCAACTTACAAATTAATTGATTTATAAACAACGGCAAATGTTATTTATTTATTTATGACATCTTGGGATGCCTTCCCCGGATTCGAGGGCACAGCGCCACAGAGAACATCCCTGGTGCCTGTGGAGACGGGAGACGCAGGGGGTGGTTCTTCCTGTCCTTCCACACCCGGGCAGAGACCAAAGTGGGCATGGAGGTGCAGCTATTTACCTGCCCACCCTGAGAAAGTCCATAAACACAGTATCGTCTGCAAAATAAAAGGAGCACCCAAATGTTGTTTTACGTGTGTGCATTGCACACGTGTGTAGGTAACCGTGTACTGACATACGTGTACCTATAAATCTCTAAGGGAGAGTCTCCTTTATGTCTGTAGCAAAAGTTAATAATTCCCTCCTCTGCTCTGGACTCTAGGCGCGCGCTCAACAGTTGATCAGCTTAGCTCTTTACCGATGCAGGCAACCTGCACTCATCAGAGCAATTGAAATTGCAGTGCGGTAACTCAGGGGTTGTTCCCAGGGAAATTGCATACAGTTGGTAATATTGTTGCTATCGATTACACTGCTGATCTGCTTCTCATTCTCACCGGCCATGGCTTCTTAGGTTTAGCTGGCCTTTAGGAAATGACCAGCATGGTCTAGTAGAGAGGAGAAAGGAAGGGAGGAGGAAGAAGAGGATAAGAACCCATTTCCTTTCATATTCTCTGTGCGGGGAACAGGCTTTCCTTCCATTGTCTTAAATTCCACTTCCAATGGCCTTAACTGCTGTCCTCACCTCCTGTGTCCCCAGTAAATAGATCTCTTCAGACCACCGATCTTCTTTCAGCCTCAACTCTTGAAGTCTGATCATCTCAGTTACCAGTCACCAGCCACCCGCCTGGCCAGTGCTGGACCCGCTGCGGCCAAGCCGAAGGCAGACACTTCCCTAAAGGACACTCAGCTCCCCGCAGGTCCTTGATAACTGGACACTAAGTACACACCGAGGGTGCCCTCCACTAAAAGGACCCTGGGCAGAATCAAGTCCACATACACCGCCACCGCTCAGGGGCGGGCTCCCCGGTGGAATTCTCCGGGTGCCAGCCGTCGAAAGAGAAAATAACATTGATTTGGATTTTTTGTTTTTTTTAAGGCAACACTTTATCCTATTTCTGCGACACAGGCACAGCCAGAAGCCTCAGACGTCAATAATAAACAGATGCCTGGGCAAGCCCCCTCTCAGAAGTCGCCCCTCTGGGGGTTCACCTTGTCCCCCCTCGCTGTGGGAACCTCACAACGGGAGCCTGAAAGAGCAGTAGCCCCAGAAAACAGAGGCGGGCGAGGAAAGGGACTTCCTCACCCCAGGAAGCCAGGTCCGAGCTCCCATTCCAAGTCAGAGAAGAAAAACTCGGGCCCTGTTTATTTTTCTACTTCTTCCACATCTCCGCAAGCATATCATTTTCCTAGAGGTCTGGGGTCAGCCATTCTGGTTAAAGGAATGAAGGGGGGGGTTGCCCTTGAAGTTAAAAGTAGGAGGGGTGGGGCTGGGGAGGGGAAGTCACAGGTAGGAGAGATCTCCCGTGTAGACCTGTGTGCTCAAGATCGCCCCATACCTACCCGGGTGGGGGACATAATGTCTGTGGAACATAATTTATATGAAAATCAGGGTTTGCAGGAGTCCAATTCCAAAAATCACAATAAAAAAATAGCTTGAAACAACTCAAGAAATTTGTCTTAACCCTAAATTAAAAATCACCACAGTGATGCCAGATGCCTACCCCACTTGTCTCTGTCACTCTCGATCCCTCCTGGAGTGGCATCTCATGTACCCCAAGGCCCTTCCATTCCCACTGAGTTGGCATCCCAGGTGAAATCTATTAAGATGAAGAGTGCGCGAGGCACGACAGGAAGGTGAGGCTGTGAACGGTTCCGCCAATCGTCAGAGTGGCCGCTTTCATTGTGGACTCACATGTGTGTGCTCGCTGAGACACTCTCCACTTCTCAAACAGGTGGTACAGGTGAGGCACACAGACGTGAGAAAATGTCACCCCCATCCCCCCCCCCCGCACCGCTCACCGCCTGTGCGGTGTGCGCTCAAAGCACCCCACCTCTCAGGCACAGTCCTCCCCGGCCAGCCCCTCGTAGTCATTCATTACACAATATTCGTGGACACTGTGCCCTAACACAGGTTAGGCATTATTCTCAGTGCCAAGGATAAACCAATGAACAGGAAGACAAAAATCTCTCCCCTCCAGTAACTCAGTAGTGGGAGTCGGGAAGGAGAAGGCAGGCCATCGAGGATCAAGTTGAAACATACCACGTCCTAGCTGGAGAGCAGTGTCACCAGGGAAACTGAGTCCAGGGTGGGGGGAGGAAGTGTGGGGTGGGGGCGGGGTGTGCCATGGTGGAACTCGCAGGCCCAGTTAAAAAGCTAACGGGGGCTGGGGTTGTAGCTCAATGATAGAGTGCTTGCTTGCTTGTTTAGCACGCGTGAGGCACTGGGCTCAATCCTCAGCACCACATTTTTAAAAACCAGATAAGTAAAATAAAGGTATTGTGTCCATCTGAAACTAAAAAATATTAAAAAAAAAAAAAAAGTTTATGGGCATTCACCCATGAGTGGGCTCCATGCTGGTCCCCATCACCCCAATCGCAGCCAGCAGCAGAAGAGCTGTAATTCTCCCCATTTTTCTTCAAGACCAGATCAGGCCTTGGCACGCCCTCTTCTGCTGCTGCTTTCACTAACCTTGCCCTAGGGAGCCCCTGCTGTCCTACCCCAGAGGGTGACATGGCTTTCAGCAATATTGGCAGCGTCTACTCTCTTTCAAGCACAAGGAGAGAAACTTCAAGAGAGTGTGGAGGCGGCCACCTATTGTCATGTGGCTCTCGTAGTCTGTCTTTTCCCTCCAACCAGCGACTCCCTCTCCTTCCCTTCTCAATGTGGACACCTTCAGCGTGTCCCCAGTCAGCACTTGGGATTCCTCACCTCAGACTCCCACAAATAGGAAACCCATGGGCTGGGGTTAGGACAATTCGGATTCCCTGGTTTTTCTGAGCCACACTCCCTGGAAGAACATTTCCGCTCACTATTAAAAAATCAAGACAAGCCTCAGCAAGATGACGCTGTACAATCTTGTACCACAGGTAAAAGGAAACCTTGTCGATATGAAATCAGACAGTGTAAAATTCTCTCCCCGAGGAATCTGGCATTATTACATCCCCTATCAATCACGGCATTGTGTCTCCAACAACTGTATCAGATACAGCATTCGGGTATTGCTGTGTTGTCCTACCAACTCGGCAGTCTCTTTCCTTCAAACCATGGGGTCAGACGTCACAGACAAGGACAGGCCCACTCAGTTCTAAACTCTTCCAGAAGATTTCAAAGCCTTCCATTGTTTCCAACAACTATCAACTTTCAAAATTCCAGGACTTCAGTACTGGATTGAAATGGAATTGCACCCATTCATTTATGGAGGACCTATTCACACACACTTGAGAAAACTACAAATTTGGCATCGGCCTATGTGGGGAAACACTACCTACATGTTATAATATATATTGGAATAATTACATTATTGAATGGCACATACTTTAGACTTTAACTTATTGAAGATTAGCTCCTGTTATGGACATTCCGTTTAATGATAGGCGACAATTCTTTCCAGTCCATGTTATGAGTCACCCATACATAGCACTGGGCATGGTTCCAGCATCCAGGATATGATAAATGGAACTGCCTATGGGTCCAAGAAAGTCTCTGCCCTCTGACTGGATTTTCTTTCTTTTATTCCTGTCTCCCTTCCTTCTTTCTTTCTTTCTTTTTTCTTGGAGAGATATTTGTTTTTTGTTTCTTCCATACTTTCACTGTGGACAGAAACTGTATTAAACTTAAGCTTAAATAGAGATACTGCCTGAATTTTGAAATTGCCTTTACTTTATCCCCTAGCCTAATTAGGAAGAAAAAAATCTCTCTCTCTTTCCCTCTCTCTCTCTCTCTCTCTCTCTCTCTCTCTCTCTCTGTATGTCAGACACACTGAAAAGTTGATTTCGAAGGCTTCAATTTCCCCCAACATTTCCCTTTGTCCTTGCCACTGATAACCCAAAGCAAGCGACGTGAGGACCTTGCTCGGCCCCTGCATAGGAAAAGCTCCCAGTACATTCACCTTATGCACCTTGTTTATAATCCTCTGTAAATTTGCCCAAAAGTCATGAACTACATAATACTAATTCTTATAGGTTGACATATTTCCCTGATCTTTCACGAGCCACATGGGAAACAGTTTTCTCCTGATCTGAATGAAGAAGAAAAACAGTGATCCTAATCAACCATTTGCCCTTAGTGGCTTCCCTAAACAAATCTGGGAAAGCGCTTAAAGGCTTGGGAATAACCATGACCCTGCTTGATGCACTGTAATAACCCTACCTAATTATACTGATATAAAAACTAATTGGAAAGATAGCAAATGTCAGGGTAAGATGCAAATCGTAGGGTGTTAATTGCTGAACAGGTGCTGGAGTAGAATTAAATGAGCATTCTGATTAAAAGAGTAGAGGAAACAAATGTGGACCCCCGATACAAACTTGGCCATGTGACTTCTTAAGCAGTTCATTCCACCAGGAAAAGGTCATGGCGCTGTGACCTCTGTTTTGTGATGGGTGGGCCAAGAAAATAATAGTGACCACCAGAAGAAAAAACAACCTAGCAACAACATCAACATGACTTCCAGAACTAATTGCCAAGTTTGAGCCTCGGAGACTTGCAGGGTGTCTTAAGAGTTCTGAAAAACACAGATAAGCCTGGATAGCATCAAGAATGCATCAAGGCTCACCTCTCCCAACCACGAAACTGTGCCCTTCCACCTTTAACCAGAGGTTCTCACATCCCCCACCCACACAGCACAACCACAGTCCCCAGTGCTACAAGGTGTTCACTCCATGTTTGGGGGTTGATTGAGCAGTCGATTAATTAACTGAATCAATTGTGTCACAGGCCTTCAATAACCTGGGATAGTATAACCGCAGTGGAGTCAGGGAGGGGGACATAGGAAGTAAATCTGAGGCTTTAGCTGCTAAAAGCCAGGCATTTTTATGGCAAATTGTATTTATGGATGCTTTAGCAATCCAAACTTGAAACTACAAGTAGAAAGGAGATCACCTCCTTAGCCTGGTTTTGCAGGGAAGAGTGCATCTTCACAAGCTCCTCGTGAGCTGGTCAAGCCATGGGCTGTCACTAAATCTCCTGACACATGGCAAAGCCTCAACCCATGAAGCCTGAACCCTCAAGAGAGCCTGAACCACCCCGAGGGCGTGGCTGTCCTGGATGCTGGGCAATGGTAGTCAGCAGCTCCCCAGCTCTGAATGACAGCGCCCCTTTCCCGCATTACAATGCCCTCCAGGCCTCTGCCACCTCAAGACAACCTCTTCTCCAGCCCCCCTGGACCCCAAAACCAGAAAAAATGCTCTGTTGGCGATTCTAATATTTTTCCCACATACCACCTCAAATAACCTAGAAGAGAATTCTTTCATTTCCAGGTTGGATGTGACAGCTCTTGTTCTTTTTCTCCTCAGGGTTTGCAAGTCTTTGAGATTCAAACCTAAACCAGTTCTTATGTGCAGGGAGAGGGAGGCACCCCAGTTTTGCTCAATCTAGATGTTCTCCCTCCACCCTACCCCACCTCATTCACTGTGTGTGTGGTTTTAGTGACATAGACCAAAAGGATCAGGCAACAGAGAGCAGGAGAGTTCGTTCTCCTAACTCAGATCTATGTCTACTAAAGTTGGAGCACAGAGCTGAGCGGTCTGCATTCCTTTGCTCATTCATTCATCCCTTCCTTCTTTGTATTTAACTCATTTGGCCTCTGTTTATATTGAGCAAAAGAAAATAATACAGGTTTCAACTCAGAATCCTATCTCAAATGCAAAGAAAAAAGGCACCCAAATGCTTTAAGAGGGACATGGGGCTACAGGAGATTCCAACTTGTCTGTTTACGCTTTTGTGAGGATGCTGAGAATAATAATAAAACAGGGCGGGAGGGGGAAACTTTTTGCCCCAGCATGGAAATGGGTGAGCAGAACCCCCTCCATCTTTTCTTTTTCTTTGATCTTATGAAAAGCTCCCTCTCCCTTTAAGGAACAAAAATAAACTGTCTCTTGAGTAATAAAGTCAAGACACTTGCCAGTAAAAATCGGTTAAGGTCATCACTTCTGAAGGTCAAAAGAGTTTTAGACAAGATGTCGTGTGGAATCACCATTCAGCACATTTAGTTAAATGGTTAAAAATAATAAAAAGTAATGACAGTCGTGGAGTTACTTTAAAAAAAAAAAAAGACACAGAAGTCAGAGAGAAAATGAGAGAACCAGATGTGTGGAAGGAATGCTGGGAAATGCTGGAGGAAAGATTTCTCCCACCCCAAGCCAAAGCTTCCCCAAGGATCTTCTGAGACTCGCTGTCAGAATCTGATGCCAACACAACATCGTATATCTTGTCTGTGCTTTGCTGTGGGGTTTTCTTATTTATTTATTTTATATTAACAAGGGAGACACAAGAGGGAAAACCTTCTTTAAAGGAGGACGATTCGAGCTGACCCCAAAGCACGGACTTCCCAGGCCTCTTTCCATCCACCTTGTGTTAAGATCCACAAGACTCCCGAAGTTGCCCTGTTCCTGTACCGGGGCACTCTTCAGAGGCCAGCCTCACTCTGGGTTCCTGTAAAAATGACACCTTTGATTTAAGGGAGGAGGTTCCGGCGGATGACCATCGCTCTATAAAAGAGAACATGAACAGGCCAGAGCCAGGGACTGTCACCAGATGCAAATGAGCTCTCCCGGGAGGCCTCTGCGGCTCCAAAAACAAACTCAGAAGCCACACCTGGTGGGTGCCTGGCCTGGGTGGCAGGTCGTGGCACACCCTTCCCCAGGGCCAAGTGGGCAGCCAGGAGGCCTGGTCCTTTTGATGAGCCGTTTGCTTTCACAGGCCGCAGCTCACCCCCGGAACCAAAAAGTCTCCTGTGCCAAGGGAGGCTTGAAACCTCCAGTGTGGCCACGGCAAGATTCGAGTTCCAAGGACTGCTCATTGCCAGTGACAATTAGAACAATCTGAAAATGTTTCTCCCAGAAAAACACACTCTTTTTTGTTGTAACAGGGGTGGAAACGCCAGCCAATCTCTCTTGGCACCCAGTGCTGTAAGAAGTGGTTTCCCTGTGCCACCTCTCGACAAAAAACGCCCTCAATGAGCATCCTCCAAGGACTGGCTCTGAAAAGGGGTTTCGCGTATCAGGTTAATGCATGCACTTGGCACGGCCCAACTTTCGCACCGAGCCTCTGGGGTACGGGGTGATAAGAGCCAGGTTCTGTTTGTTAACGATAAGGCAATTATTTCTTGGGTACTTCATAGAGGGAAAAAAAAAAAAATCTTATAGCAAAGATTCAAACAAGGATCCCTAGGGAGACAACGGAACTCGTAGGTTGGAAAAGTTTTGTTTTGTTGTGGTTTTTTTTTTTTTTTTTCCCTCCTTCCTAGGAGCAAACACATGGGCTGCTGAGAGGAACAGAACAGAGCTCGCTAAGTTACCCACAGACACACTGTGAGCTGCTCCCAGGCCTGTCCTTCTCAACTTGGGGAGGGGAAGGGGGAGAGGTGGAAAGACAACCCATACACAATGAGAGGAAAAGGAAAGAGGAGAGTAAAGACAGAGGGAGAGAGGGAGGCAAGAAAGAGAAGAAGGGGGGTAGGAGAGGGCACATGTGCCCCCAGTCGCACTTCCTGTGTGCCCAAAGATGAAGCCGTCGATGACCCTGGATGGGTAAACACCGTATCTTATTTTTGCAGACTTCTAACCAAAACATAACATTTTTTCCATTTTTTTTCTTTTAAAATTTTATTTATATTAAGATATTGATGATAATCAAAAATTGTATATATTTACAGTGTATACATGTTTTGACATCATATTCCTTGTGAAATGGTTTCCTTCCATCTTAAATGTAAATTTATTTTATTTTTTTTTTAATATTTATTTTTTAGTTATAGGTGGACACAATATCTTTATTTTATTTTTATGTGATACTGAGGATCGAACCCAGTACCTCATGCATGGTAGGCAAGCACTCTACCTTTGAGCCACAACCCCAACCCCCATCTTAAATGTAAATAAGACACTACAGTGTTACAGAGACACAGCATTCACTGAGCCATCAATGGGTTTGCGGCCAAAAAAAAAAAAAAAAAAGATATGAACCCCCAAATTCTGGGAAAGTAAGTGGCATCCTGTCCCTTTGCAGGCACATAATAGCAGGGGTTAGGTGTGCATGAGTTTGCTCAGAAAGGAGGGCCTCTCGTGAGGACTCCCTGGGCGTGGGCTCCTGCCCCTAGGGCATGGCTTCCTAACTTCCCTGGATCTCCAAGGAGCAACAAGTCTAGGGAGCTTGCAGGTAGTATTTCTCAAGGTCATCACTTTGGATTAACAGCTGGGATGTCCTTCCAGAGCTTTGGGGGTCAGGTCCAGCATGACGATTTTGCTCAGCTGGGTTCTCACTGAGCGTGTAAAAGTCAAGGAGAGAAAGAAATATAGATAAATGGATAGATGGATGGATAGACAGATAGGAAAGAAGGAGAGAAAAAAAGAAAGGGAGGGAGAGAGGGAGGGAAAAGAAAGGAGGGAAGGAGGAAAAAGAAAGAAAAGAAAAGAAAAAGCTAGGCCCAGAGAAGTCTGTCTCTGAGTCTCATTTTTAGTTTCCTTTAAGGAGGAAAAGCAAAAGAATGTTGAAGAGACCAAGATATTGCACAGAATGAATCTCAAATAAAAAAAAAAAAAATGTGCTTCCGTCACCGCCCCCAGGATTACACCATGGAGTCCCAATTCCATGGAGCCACAAATCCTGTTCTTAGGGTGAACCAGCCTCCGGGACTCTCACCCCTATGACCTGCAGGCCCTTTACAGATGCGGTGGGGAGCTGTGCCCTCAGCAGCGCCTGCCCCGGGTCCCAGCCCCACAGGTCTGCCTGGTGTGACTGCTGGAGATCACACACTAGCTCACTGACAGCGCCTTCTCCACGTTCTCCAGGTGCTGGGGCTTACTATGGTGTCCAGGCTCTGGTTTAGAAGTTCCCAGGCCGAAACCGTCTGGGTCCTCATGAGGCAGGGAAACCCTTTACTTTACTTGGGGCTTCTTTTAACACTGGAGCCAGCTGGACATCTTGAGAAAGGGCATCATCAAAGCCACCTGCTTCAACATGGCTCCAGAAGTTGGGGGGAGGGGTGCTGCTCTGAGGGTGGCACCAATTTTTTTAAAAGTTGGAGCACCTTCTCACCTATGACAGGGAATATTTTAAGAGCAGGGCAGGGTTCCCCAGCAGATCCTCATAGGCCCACATTTATACCTTCCCTACAGAAAGGAACAGTCCCACCTACAGGAAAGGATCAGAGCTCAGAGGACAGGGTAGACCTGTGGGTAGGCAGATGCCACCATCAGGAGAGTGCTGGTCAGGCAGACAGTGGGAAAGATGGGAAGAAGATGCACTCCGACCAAAACCACGCAGAGTCTTTCCTCAACGTCTACTTCATTTGCTCCCAGGCTCAGTGATGGGAGTTAGACAATTGCTTTAAAAACTTCAAAGCCACCCTAAAAATAGGAAATTATTGCTTCCTGTGATGACCAAATATTAAACACAGTGCACACCTAATGACTCTATCCCTCCCCAGGGAAGAGGCTTTATGAACAATAAAGTCCCAGCAGACTTCCACTGTTTGGGTTTGGAGGTCTCATTATGGGCTCACTGATCCAGTGCAATTTACAAGCCCAGTGGACGCTACTCAAGGTGAAAAGCACCAACCTGGAGTTCTAAAGGGAACACCTACGGCAAAGCCGGCTTTTCATTCCTTGTCCGGGAATGGACGGCAGAAAGGAGGAGTCAGAGGAAGGCATCCGGGTGCAAGTTGCTGAAGGAAATGTTTCTAAGTGTCCCTGGTGGGAACTGAGGTTAGACCTTGCACCAGAAATGCAAGGCAATGGGGAGAAAGCCAGGGAGACCCTAAAACAGAGGGCAGGAAGCAACAGGGAAGAGGAATGAAGGAGAAAGAGGAGGAGGAAGAGGAGGGCAATTTAAAAACCTGCAATCCTTCCCTTTGTCTACATGGATTACATCTACCTGACATCAAATACTCCTAGTTAGATTTTGGTGGTTGCTGTTAGGTCACTGAACTATGCAGGTCTGTGTCTAACGGGTGGCTGCCCTTCCCCCTGTGGCTCCACTCTGGATGATAACACGTGCTGGCCACTCGTTTACATGGGCAAGCAGCAAGTGGGCTGCTGGCCTGAGGTCCAAGTCAAGTCTGGCTCTTGTTCAAACATCAGCCACAACCAAGCAAGGAGAGTGGAGCTTCTTCTGCACCTTTAACTCTGTGCCATTTATCACATGTTGGGAGCACTGAAGAAGGAGACTTCGGGGACACGGAACAAAGGCTTTTAGGGAGGTCAGAAAGCGAGAGAGCTGGACATAGACAGGGGACACTAAGCAAAAGCATTCCAGGGGAGGTGACAAGTCCATAAAGCAGGGTCTAGACAGAGCATGAGACCAAGGCACCGAGAGGTGACAAACCAGGAGGGAAGAGACGGAGCCTGGGGGCGGGGAGGGGGGTCTGGAAGGAGAAACTGACCAGGGGAAGATGCCCAGGACTCCCGGTCTGCTTTCTGCTTGCCTACTGGCCTTTTAAATGGATCTCTAAGTGCGAATCAACCTCAGTGTGGACCAGAGGCAAAGAGGTGAGCCCCACAGAGGCTAGCCAACAGGAAGAATCCTAGCACAGGACTCGGGGGCCAGCCAGGGTCTTGAACCGCTCCTGCCCCTCCGGTGGGGTGGGCCAGGTGTGACTTTCTGTTCTTCCAAGAATAAACGGGATCACATAGGGTTGTCCGATCAAGTACAGGAATGCCCTGTTCACTCTGAATTTCCAATACATAAGGAATCATTTCTCAGCCTAAGTCTGTCTCTAACCTTGTCTGGAACAGACTGATATGGAACAAATGAGGGTTTATTTACTTAAGTGGGATACACTTACACTAAAAAAGTGTCAGGGGCTGAAGACACAGCTCAGATGGCAGAGTGTTTGCCTCCCATGCGCAAGGCCCTGGGTTCAATCCCCAGCACCACCAAAAACAAACAAACAAACAAAAAAAAACCAACAAAGAGTGTCATATTTATTTGATATTAAAATAAATGGGCAAATTGAATTTTTATTTGCTGAATCTGACCACCCTAGATTTTATGAGAGGGGGAAAAATGAATGAATGAGAGAATGGCAAAGGTTCTGATGCCAGATTATCATCATTGTAATTGCAATAAGAATAGTCCCCTCGATTCCTCAGCCTGCCTGTCCCCAGTCGACAGAGTCCTATGTATTCTCATTTCTTCTGAAGTAACAAAATGCCTTTTACACAGAAGAAACAGGCTTCGCCCCAAAGTACTGACGCGAGTGAAATACAACGCCAGCAGCCTGACCCCTGGCACACGTTTGGAGGCTGAAGAGTCCTCCGAACCCTGAGTCCAGTTGGAGTCTTGGTGACTCGGCCACAGCGTGTACAGGAGCCTCACTGTTCTGTGCCTCTGCTGTGGGGACCACCTCGGGTTTTGTCCTGGGAGCCTGAGACCTGGCCTCTGATCCCAGTTGAGTGGGTGAACTGCTACACGGTCTCTGAAATAGCTGATCTCCAACTGGGTTTTGTCCTCTGAAATGTGGGATGATGGTCCTCGTACGCAGCTAACATGAGTTGTGGGCACAGCTTTAAGGTCATCAGGAAAGCGTCCTGCATGGTCACACACAAAAAGCTCACCACCTGCCTTCATAGAGAGCCACTCGGGCTTCATGGGCGGGACCAGCATTCCAAGGTACCGTGGCCCTCTGGGTAGCAGCACACAGAGGTACAGTGCCAAAGCCCTACTCTCATCAACATCTTATGAGTTATCTTTTGAGAAAGCTCTGGTTTCTCATGGGCCTTAAAATCCCTCCATTGCTCCATCATGTCAGTGGGATTATGAATTTCTTCCTTATTTCCTTCCCCAAACCTCTTGTTCATGGAAGCAGCTACAGCATTTCTCACCAGCTCTGGCTCCCTGGTGGTCTTGAGGGGACCAGGATAGTTCTCCTTTACTGGAAATGGTGGGTTTAGAACAAAAACTTCCTGAAGGTCAAACATGTAACAGCCTGGCCCGGAGGCTGGAATCCTGACTCCTCCTGGACTCGGGTCAGCTGCCCAACAGGCCTTGAGTCTCCTGTCACTCAACTACTTTCCCTGCTGATGAAATTCCTTCCAATGGCAACTCTAGGTCAATGTGAAGAACACGGCAAGGAAGAGTAATTCTTGCAAGATTTTGATCAACAAACAATCTTTCAAGTCCTGGTGGGTTGAGTCCTAAATCTGCAAGTCATGTGGGTAACTCCTTCTCACCTCCTTGGGATAGGCGTCTCATTTCCCAACCATTTGGCCTATTTGTCTCTTGGCTGGGTCAAAAATAAACCAAAAAGAACTGATTCAGCCCCATTACCCAAGTAAAAAAAAAAAAATTTATATATATCAGAAAGTTCTGGAAGGTCCTCCTTAGGTTAATCCATCATCTTTCCCAAGCTCCAGGGCTTTGGTTTCCCCAGAGCCAGATAGACGCGTTTGGGAAGAGACTCCTCGTCTAGAAACAAATCTGTGTCTCTTCTCTGACAAATGCGTCTCTTCTTTGTGGCACAGCACAATTTCAGACCTCGGTTCTTCTGTTCACCTTGACTCATCCACAGCCTGAGAAATCTGCTGTTTGATCACATCACACAGTTTTATAAGGAAGACACTGAACACCAGAGCAGACTGTTATCTGTTCTGAGTGCCCCTACATCCAGGGGGCCCCTTGAGTTTCCCTGGAAATTGATGCGGGCAACTGAGACCAGCACTTGGATTGAAAGGGCTGGTTATGGGGAACCCAGTTTGGTCTGTCTGCCTCCGGTCTTTTCCCTTTTTCTGGAGAATTATTTACCAGTGGTTTGGATGCTGGCCTCAGAGTCTCTGCTTCCTCACAGACATCCAGGCTACTGAAAAATTCACGGATTGCCAGATGGCATAGCAGCAGCTCTTCGCAAAGGATCTGGGCCTCCGAGGGAACAAAGGGGACGCAGACTCATGGCGACAAGTGGCAACATCAGCAAAACCTCAGAGAGGGTGGTGGTGCCCAGGGGGAAGGGAAGTAAGGGTGTGGAGAGGTGAGAAAATGACCTTTCACCTCCAGAGACTGAAACCGGGGTAGTTGGGGGGGGGGGGGATGAACTTTCTAATAATAGATTCCTCACCTCCATTCCCTTTTCCAATCCATCCTCAAAGTTACCCTTTCCAAATGTCGGCCTGAGTGAGAAACTACACTACACAACAGCCTTTCTGTCTTCCACTGCCAATAAAATAATGTCAAAATATGTTTGCCTGGGCATAGGAAGACCCCCAAAATCTGATCCCAAATAATCTTTCCAAGCTCTCCTACCTCTTCACACACTTCCATGCACCTCTAAACTGAAGGCAGATTTAGGGAAATCCTTTCCTTTTGCACTTGCCTTTCCCTGCACCCATTCCTCCTAGGATGCCCTTCGGCCCAGCTGCACAACCAAGCTCCACCCATCACACCACCCACCTCTGCCAGGGTGGATGTCACCGCCACCCTTGGGATCTTCCAGAGCCCTCGTCTCTGCCTCTCATAGCACTCTGTGCATTGCACACCACACCACGATGTGTCTGTACCTAAGGGCTTCACGTGCGGTCAATCTGATGGTCTCTCAGAGCACCCTTCGGAGTCCATGATGTCACAGGTCCTCCATGAACATTTCCTGAACAAATAAGGGTTCATTCTGCTTCACAACCCTAGATAGCTGTTCTTGGCACCGTTTTTTTTTTTTGTTGTTGTTGTTGTTTTTTTTCTTTTTAACCTATCTGCCCCTGGAGGCAAGATTGCTAAGCAGCTGTCAAATACAAACACTTACAAGAAAATTCCTATATGTCCTGGCAGAGGACTCAGTCACCCAAACTCTCTGATGCTTGGCAGTCTGAGATTAATCTGCCAACTAATATTCACAGAGTGCCCATAAGATCCACGCCATTGTATAGACATTGTGGGAGATGCAGGGATAATAATTGCTATCACTTTTTTAAAAGCATATTTTTTTCTGTTAGGCACCATGTCGGCAACTTACATATGTTAATGTATTTCCATCCAACCACTCAAGGGGAAAGGCAGTATTCTTAACACCATCGCCTCGCTCATCAGTATTGGAGTCAAATTTTAAATGACATATGGTGTCTGGTATCTAAGAATTATAATGTCGCCGGGAATGTAAAGCAAACACAAATGGTAAAAAAGATAATAGTATCCATATATCCAAACAGGAGCGAGTGAGTATATGTGATAAATGTTAAACGAAGATACTTTGGCCACAAGAATTGATATCTGGGACGAGGCAGAACCCTAACCTGGGTCTGGAAAAAAAGAACAGGATTTACCTTGGCAGAGGTTTGTTGTGGGTATCCCAGGTAGAAATGGAAAGTACAAAGAGAGAGGAGAACAGATACTAGAGATTGATGTAATGGTCCAGGGCATTTGCAGAGGGAAAAAAAAAAATGGTGGACCTAGAATATTGGAGCTTATCTGCCAGCCACTCGCCCTCAGAGCACGTCAGTTGGCAGTGATATTTATCTGCGTGGTTATTTAAGCTGTAGGCTCCAAGACAGTAGGGACCACGCTCTTATATTCCCTGATGTATTCACTGCCAGGAATTCATAAATACTCACTTAATAACTGAACGAACAAGCAATGACTGAGGGAAGGAGAGAGGGCCTGAACCCAGGTGGAGGCTGTTAAGTTAGTGAGCACCAACCTCTGCAGCTCCGAAAGTCTAAGGAGACGGGTCACCAACAACAAGCATCATCCTTAAAATTATTCCAGGACCGGGGGTGTAGCTCAGCAGTAGAGCGCTTGCCTAGCAAGCACAAGGCCTGGGTTCCAGCCTGGCACCCCGCCCCCCCCAAGAAAAAAACCACCAACACAGCTGCAGACATGAACATCAGACTTTGCAACACCACCTAGTTCATCATGAGGACATCCCAACACCACCTAGTTAATCAGGAGGACATCCCTTCCTCAAAGGAAATTTTGTTTCCTATTTCTCCTTGGATCAGGTTGTCATCCAGTAAAGGACTTTTTTAGTAAGAAAATCTAAACCCTCCCTGAGGGAATGGAATTTTCATTTTAAAAAAGTAAACAACAAACAAACAAACAAAAAACCCCAGGGCCAGGCTTTTTCAGTTTTTTTAACAGAACACTGGGTTCTACCCGTCTTGGAGATGGGCATGGAGCCTGGGCAGAAGAGGCACAGGTCGTAATGGCGTCTACAAATCATCGATCAGCAAGGATGACCATTCGTATGCCTGACACCCAAACCCAGCCCCACAGCTAGAATCAGAGACTAAAGCTGTTAGGTGACATAAAGGTCACCTATCGATCCAAAGCACTTCATTCTACAGACAGGGAAACTGAGGCTCGGGCCTCTGTAACATCAGACAGCTACCAATATTCCACCAAACCTGTCACACAGTTGAATGGGACTTGCTCAGTTTCAGAGTGAAGTGACACTCCAGAGCCGGCAGTACACACCGTATCCTGAAAAACAGACCCCCTCTCCACTGACCCCACCAAGAGTTTTTTTCAAACAGGGAATTAAACCAGGAGGGTTTTACCACTGAGCTATACCCCCAAATCTTTTTTTTTAATTATTATTATGTTATGTTGAGACAGGATCTCACTAAGTTGTTTAGAGACTCACTAAGTTTCTGAGGCTGGCCTCAAACTTGTGATCCTCCTGCCTTAGCCTCCTGAATCACTGAGAGTATAGGCATGTACCACTAAGCCCTGCCCACCAGAGGTTCTTACATACCAGGCTTGGCCAGGCCTTTCCACCTTCAAGAATTCTGAATTCTAGAAAGTTTTTACCTTTGTCATAACAACATCTTTCTCTCTGTAACATCCACCCATTGACTAAATTCCAATTTCACTACTGAAATTGGCTAAGTGACCTGGGCTGAGTTACAGTTACCTAATTCCTTAACACTATTTTTTTCCCTCCCTATAAAATTGGGATTTTGATCAACCATTGAAGAGTCATTAAGAAGGCTATTTAATTAGCACAATTGCTAAGCACAATGCCCAGCACACAACAGGTGCCAATTAAATATTAGATAAATGTTTATTATTGGAGGAAGGTCACACTACCAATATATCTGCTTGCCATACCTGAGAAAAAGGAGGGAGTGGTCACAGCCCGAGAACTGGCTCATGGCCTAGGATGCAGGAACATGCTGGGCTTTGCAGACCCCTACCTAGGGGTCAGTTCCAACTAGAACTACCTAGAACTCAGCATCCAAATCCGTCTGTGTGATGAAAGGAACAATGGGATTAAAGAAGAGTCTCTACTACAAATCAAGAACAGACCAATAAGAAATTCACTTAATAAATTAACAAAAAGAAAAACTCCAAGTGTCCAGGACCGATGCAAACTTCTGGAGCTTTACTCCCCCAGTTATTTTCTAAAAGTTCTCATCCCACCAATAGCACTTGACTGGGGTTCAGTGATAACTCAAGAAAGAGGAACCACGAATGTGCTTTCAAGAAACAAGGAAATCTGTGAAGCACAGAGAGGTAGGAAAAGATCATGCCAAGTGACAGGGAAGGGCCCAGAGAAGATGGGACCACAGCTGAGAGCAGCCAGCAAAGGTGTCCACCAAGATGGTGGCAGGGGGAAAACATTAAAAAAAAAAAAAAGTCACACCCATTAGGATGACTACTATCAAAAAATCAATTACAGAAAATAACAAACCTGGGGGATGATATAGAGAAATTGGAACTCTGATTTGCGTCCTGTTGGTGGGAATGTAAAATGCTGCAAACCACTTCGGAAAAGAGTAAGGTGGTTCCTCAAAAAGTTGAGAATAGAATTATCACATGATCCAGCTATTCTATTCCCAGGTAGCTCCCCAAAAGAATAAAAAATAGGGACTCAAAAACATATTTATATACCTATTTTCATAGTAGCATCATTTCCAATACCAATAGGTCAAAACAACCTCAATGTCCATCACTGGATAAATGCATAAAAAAAAAATGTGGTCTAAACAGACAATGAAATAGTATCTCAGCCTTAAACAGGAAGGAAATTCTGACACATGCTACAACTTGGAGACACTTTGAGGATATTATGCTCAGTGAAATAAGCCAGTCACAAAAGGACAGAGTATACGATGCCACTTAACATGTGGTTCAGAGACAGAATGGCGGATGCCAGGGGCGGTGGGAAGGAGGTAATGTGGAGTTGCTTAATGGGTAGTCGTTTCCCTTTTGCAAGATAAAGAGTTCTATGAGTGAATGGTAGTGACCAGGGCACAACAATGTGAATATAACTTAACATGAAACTTAAAAATAAGTAAGATGGTAAAATGATGTTATGCATACTTACTAGAATTTTTTAAAATTAACAATTAAAGGAAGAAATAGTCAGGAAAAGTTATGGGCAATTAAACTCCAGATATTTTTGAGAAAACCTTTTGAACAAGGATCACTCTGGTGTTCATTTGGCTTCTTGCAAAAGAAAACAAGCAAAACACATCAACACTAAATATGGTTCTCCCAGGAAAAGAAATCAGAAATATATGAGACAAACGTCCCAAGACAAAGTCTGGGGTACTTAGCATGTGAGAAACAGATCGGGCCTGCCCACTTTATGGAAAATGCCCTACCAGGATTCCCATGGGCAGGGGCATCCTGCAAAGATTCAAGAGGAAATCTTGCCTTCTGTACCCTCTGACTTTTATGGGGCTTTTGGAAGGTCAGAATAATAGTGACCCTTCTTCTTCTCTCAAACCAGAGACTCCTTAAAATCCCCTTTCTATCTGGGTATGGAACCACCATTTGACCCAGCTATCCCTCTCCTCAGTCTATACCCAAAAGACTTAAAAATGGCATACTACAGGGACACAGCCACATCAATGTTTACAGCAGCACAATTCACAATAGCTAAACTGTGGAGCCAACCTAGATGCCCTTCAGTGGGTGAATGGATTTTTAAAAAGTGGCATATATACACAATGGAATTTTACTCAGCAATAAAAGAGAATAAAATCATGGCATTTGCAGGTAAATGGATGGAGTTAGAGAAGATAATGCTAAGTGAAGTTAGCCAATCCCAAAAACACAAATGCTGAATGTTTTCTCTGATATAAAGAGGATGACTCATAATGGGGTAGGGAGGAGGAGCACGGGAGGAATAGATGAATTCTAGATAGGGAAGAGTGAAGGGAGGGAAAGGGAGGGGACAGGGGATTGGCAAGGATGGTGGAATGAAGTAGACATCGTTATCCAAAGACACGAATTGGTGTCAACATACTTTATATACAACCAGAGATATGAAAAAAATGTGCTGTATATGTGTAATAAGAATTATAATGCATTCCACTGTCATTTATTTTTTAAAAAATCAATTAAAAAATTATCCAAATCCCCTTTCTATGAACCACCAGGTTATCCTGAGAACCAGAAACCAATGGACATTCAGAAGAAGCAACCCAACAGAGAAGAGAGTCTGCAGAAAGCTCAGGTGCTGGGTACAGCTCAGCGGTAGAGTGCTTGCCTAGCATGTATGAGGCCCTGAGTTCAATCCCCCGCACTGCAATAAAGTAAAACTAAAATAATAAAGTTGTCCATGAACAAAGTTCAGCCCATGACAACTTGAGTTCAAGCTCCCTTCTGAAACCTCAATGGAAATCAATCTGAGCCTTTTCATTTCCATTCACCTCACAGGACTCATCGGCAAGATTAGGCAGAAGACCACGCAAGGGATTGTTTTGTTGGTTTTTCTGTGTGTTTCATCACAATCCGCCTTGCATTTTTTTCCTAGATAGGAACTTTTGATTTTTTGCCCTAAAAATGAACAAGCCCGACCTGTGCCCCCTTCCCACAGTTTCACATAGAAGGGGGCTACTGCCGGGGACTGTGGATTGCTGCCGGCCTCTGTCATGGCCTGGCCTATTGCAGAGGGATAGAGTTGCCCAAGAGACAAAAGCATGCAATCAGGCAAGGTGTCATTTAGCACGGGGAAATAAAAACACTCCAAGTTTGGGCTAGGTCTTGGGACACAGAGAACTCCGTCCCTGAAGGTCAGTCCCCTATGGTAAACATCAATGGTTGTCAACCAAGGTGCCACAGGGTGGTAAAAGCTATCTTTAATGTTTCAGGCAGCCTATTGGAACCTGGATACCTGCAGAGACATGGTCATACAGGTTCCTGAAAAGTCACGTGACTGTGTTGAAGCTGAGGTCTCTCACGTGGCCGTGACGATGCTGGTTTTGTCATTCTGATCAAATATTGACTGGCCATGGATGATGTCAATGACATAACCTGAGATGAGATTTTTTTCCCCCATCATCCAATTTTGTTCTATGTCTTTAATTTAATTTTTTAAAAAGGGAATTACAGCTCATTAACACTCATCCATTGCAGTTTGGAAGGCAAAGTCTTGCAAGACCCTAAGTTCACGAAGGCAGAAATAAAAGGATCCTTAGGGGTGAAAAGTTTGGGAAGCACCCCTGAGTCTCCCCTCCTCCTCCACAGACATGCACCATTCCAAGGGAATAGACGGGCTTCCCTTGAGCCGGAGTGGAGCAAGCCTGTTAAGCGAGGAGACTCGAAGAGAGTCGGTGTAAATTAACTGCATCTGGTGAGGTGGGGTGAGAAGGGGGAGGAGATAATTAGTTGACATTATAGGAAGGAGGGCAAAGAAGAGCGTTCTATATTTACTCAGAGGAAATCTGAAATAGACTACTTTGCACCCATTTGGTGCTCCATGAGGGATCCTGTGGCAGATGTTGAACCCAGGGACCAGAAGAACAGTTCAGCCAAACCCCTGGGTGATGCGAGGCGTCCCTCCCACAAACAGAAACCTGACTTCCTGCCCCTTTGCTTCTGAAAATGAAGGCGAGAAGGCGAAGGCATGCCAAAGAGACATCCGGGAGCAGCGAGACCAGGCTGTGGTCAGGGAACAATATCTCCACCCAAAAGCCTGACAATAAGGAAGGTGAACAAATGTGTGGTTTATAATAAAATGAGTTCTCTTAAAATTCAATCCTGGCCAGTTTACGGTACCCTTTGGTACGTACGTTCCACATGTAGACGGGTAACATTTCGGAAGTCACACATATTTCAAGTGATGCAGAGGCATCACTGGGTGGTTTTATTGTACATAGAACAGTAAAAAATAAATGCCACAGTCACATAAAACTCCATAACACAGCCAAGATACAGTTTCCACCTTGTTGGATGAATTGAAGGCATTCCAGCACACACTATAAAAGCACCTACTATGAAATCTTTTCTCTCCATAGATGCAAAGAACCACTTTCTTGGGTGCATGTAACATGTGTATCGCCTCAGAGGAAAACATAAGCATGTCCAGCTGTCTCCATGGACGCAGGTGACATGTAGTTCTATAAAGACCTGCTGCTCAGTTCAGATCATCAGGCTGTGTGCTCGTCAGAAGTAAGGTGCAGGCTAGCACTTACAGGTTTGCAAACACTTCTAAAACTGGTTTATGGGGTGTTTATTACCAGAAAAGATGTAACAGTCATGAGGTTAGGGCACCATCTTAAAAGAGGTGCTAGAGAGAGTGGGAAAGACTAGATGAAGAGCCACAAGCTCACTCTATATGCTGGACAGGAAAGGGCCAGCCTCCAGCCGCCCTCCAGCTCCCCCAGAGGATCCCAAGGACATCCTGGGAAGTAGAAAACGATGCAATGTGCTATCAGCAGACCCAACTCATCAGGCAGGACAGGGAGCGAGGAGGAGGCTGTGGCCACGGAGGGTCACGAGCCCAGCAGTAAACACAGCTGTGTTCCAGTGTCGGCTCTGCTCCACCAGCTGTGCTGCTGCGGGCAAGTCGTGCCACCACTCTTGGGTTCAGTTTTATAAAGTAAAAGACGAATGACCCCAAACAGTCCTTATAAGTCTGTATACTTAAGCTTGTCTGCACTTCCAGAAATACCCAAGGAAACCCCAGTCGGCTCCATCAAATGGCAAAAGCTCCCTACATATCCGACAGTTTCTATTTGCCTATTGTCCTCTTTCAGGCATCAGCGAACACTGCCAAGCTGCCATGGAGATTTTGGTCACCTCCCAGCAGCACCCTCGGGCCTGTCACTACACACATTGCTGCAGAACAGAGATGCTGAGGGTTTTGTCCATGGTCAGAAGCTAGGACAGGACCAGAATCCCGGCTTCCTCAATTCCTACAGCTATGCTATACTTTCCACGAAGAAACCAAGCTGGCTTTCTGGGAAGAACGCCAGAGGTTCCATTCTCCCAACTGAGAATTCATTGGAATATTGGAATAACAACTTTGGAGACTGTGGTCTCTCCAATCCATTTCAGGACCTGGCTAGAAACATGAAAACCCAAAGAAAGAAGCAATGGGGAATTATTCCGTTTTTTAACGAAAGAGAAAAAATTAGGGGTGGGAATATGGGGTTTCTTAAAAATTACAGGATTGCTGGAAGTTAATTTGGTATTTTTTTTTCGTTGGTTTGTGAGTTCTGTTTCCAATCACAAAAACAGACAGCTGAGGATGCCTAAATCACATCTCAGTGAATTTGCATCTTGTCCCAAAGAATCTTTCCCACTCTGATATATCAGAGACCCCAGAACGTGGTCCTCTGTGGTGGAAGAGAATCTTCCTCAGTGCCAGAGAGCACTTGAAATAAGCCCCTACACTGAAGTCTAAATGCCTGGGCTTCAAGCTCCACCGTCACTAAGCATGGAAAAGGATGCCACTTAACGTGGGGTGCACTGCCTCTTCTAGAAAACAGACAGAGGCCATACCCTGCCAGTACAGATGGTAGCCTGTCCCCTCCTTGACCATATACACTCCTTGTTAGGCTGAAGTCATTGCACCTGGAAAGGAATCCGGCGGAGATTTAGAGATGCGTGTTCTAAAAGGAAGGTCAAGACTCCTTCCGGAGGAAGCCAACCAGCAAGAGGACACCCTTGCTATGATACAACTAAATGCCTTGGAGAGAACAAGAACACAGCCTTCCAGGACAGCACAAGTGGTCGGTACTCAGGGTCGAGACTCCAGAAGGAAAGAAACCAAATATGATCTACAAGTCCGGTGTTCCCCTACCTGTCGATGATGACAGGGTCTGAAGGAGTCTCGTTTCGGTTTCCACAGCTTTTCTTTTCACAACATCGACTGTAGATAGGGAGGAAAACAAGAGAGTAAAAGAATCTTTTGTTATATATTTTTTAAAAAAAAAAAAATAGTTCATTGAGCATACAAAGGTGAGAATGTTCACTAAAAATGAACGTGTCCAAGCTATAAGCTGCTTGAGGGCAAAATTTGTGACCATGTTTTATTTAAAAAAAAAAAAGAAAGAAAGAAAGAAAAGAAAAACTTGAACCTGAACCTGAAGCCAAAAACATATTCAAAATACAATCATTCACATATTCTCACTCTGGGACTTACGAGCTGGCTAATCCGCCACAAATCACAACTTTCCCAAGAGCTGTATTTGTAACTGAACCACGGGTGGTTAGATTTTAAGTTCTCCAAGGTCTCTTCCGGGCTGGTGTTCAATGATTTTATGATTGCATATATTAGTTCTTTTTTATCCCAATAAATATTTGGAGAAAGCAGAAGAAGAAAAATGTATTAAATAAACCACAAGCAGGGCTGGGGATTAGCTCAGAGGTAGAGCACTTGCCTAGCATATTTGAGACCCTAAGTTTGGTTCCCAGTATCACACACCCACCAAAAAACTAGACCGTGAGTAGCTGTTTGGATGATCATAAATCTTACTGATATAACACCTTTCTCTGGAGAAGTTGGTGTACTTTGTGAACAATTTATTCATTCATTCATTTCCATCATTTCCCAAAGACAAAGGAAGAAGAGCAGAACTCTGGTGGACATTTCTACATTAGAAGAAAATGAGGCAGGGAGCCGGGGTACAGTCTCTCCAGTAATTTTTACCAGGAAAGAAATGGGACTTGACCAGATGTCAGTCCCATCCTAAAAAACGATTTCCCAACACTTCCCCCTTGCAAAGTGCTGGGGACCTGGGTGATCCATCAATATTGAGAGAGGAAGACAGAAGAGGATCCCTCAAACCAGTGAGAACAGAAGAAAGAACCCAAAAGGACCTGAGAGGGAGCAAAATTCTCCAATCCAAAGGTATCTGCTCAAAATACAGGGACAAATCTGAGAAAGGAATGAACGCCACACTGCCCACCTGCAACTACAGCTTATTAGGGCCTTGGACCTTAGAATACCTATTGGCTCATTTCAGATGCATTATCCACTATCAACTGTAGTTGATTTAGGGTGGAGCCTCAATGTGGCTTACAAAAAACCATGGTCACCCAAATCAGGTGGAGAATACGTCTAAAGTTAACAATAACCCAGGTACCCATGACTGCTGCCTTTCCCAGGCTGGATCATCTGTAGCTTAGGGTTGTGTAGTGCCGTAGAAAAATTGCTGACCTGGGAATCAGGGCTCTGGCTCTAACTCCTCACTAACCAGTTGCATGAATTTAGTCAGATCTCTAATCCCTCTGAGTTTATGAAGAAAGAAAATGAAAATGTTGGATTAGGTTATCTCCAGAGTCCCTTCTAGCTTTACGTGTAGAAGGCTATGGAATTCCTTGAGCAGCCTTGGAAACCGATGGGGTAAGGAAAAATGGGGAGCCCTATGGCAGCCAGGACCCAAAGGCCGGCCCCAGGCCAGTCACCAATTTGCTTTGTGGCTCTCTTTGGGACTTCCAGCCTCTCTGATCCTCCACAGAATCAAACATAAACAAACAAATCAATATTTTAAAACTTTTCAAGCACATCTTTCTCATTCAGGGATGCTTGATTTAGTTAGTGAATAATTCTACCACCTTTAGAAAGTAAAACACACCTGAAAGAAGCTAACACATTTCCAGCAAATGGGCTCAATGAGGTTTTAAGAAATTTAATCAAATTAGTAGAAAGTAAAAGAAAATTTGTCTCGACTTTTCTAAATACCAGAGTTTGCCATTGGGACTTTCTGAAATAATATTTGGCCTTTGAAATTATATTAGGTCTTAACTTTTAAAATTTCAATCTATCCCAAGATTAACACCAATAAAAATGCTAGCCAGCTGCACTCCCACCCCCCAGAGCCCTTGTCTCTCCTCCCAACCCCAACCCATTTCCGGCTCCCACCTCTCGGGATCCTGGAGCATTGCTTATGTCAACGTATACCTTAGCAGCTCAAGGCAAACCACTTTTCTTAGCAACACGATTTCAAAAGACCCATACATGCTAGTTACCGAAAGGCCTTCAAGCCAGACTCTCCTTTGACATCACCAGCTTGTCAATCTAACCCCAAATATGTGTGCAATGCGGGTACAATTTAATTACACGAGCACACACTGTCAGAATGTGCCCGTCTGTTCGGTTTGGGCAGGAATGATTCTGAGGAGGCCAAGTAAGTTTGCAAAATTGCTCAGCTGAATTCAGCTGCTTTCCATGGGGATTTCCTCTGGTGGAAAAGAAAAACAGATAAAAATGTAACCCTGGTGCCAGCAAAATACAAAGTGGAGAACCAACTCAGGGAAGTAAATGATACGCAAAGGGAGAAGGCAGGGAAACTTGAGGACCCCATCCTCTATTTCCCAACAGTAACGTCTCTAAATATAATCGCTAGTGTTAATATTTAGCACAAAAAAAGATGACACGGATGGTGACTTGGCTATTGAACTACAATGACAGTAAAAGCATAAAAATACCCGATCCCCAGAACCACACCAAAAAAAGGACAAAAGTAATAGGATCTGTTGTATTTGCTCTATTGGATCCCCTCTTAAAACTCCCAAGTTTTAGTCAAAGCAAAGCCCTGTTCTCTTTCAGAAAAGTTCTCATTAATATGTTTTACTTGTTCTTTATTTTGTTCCTTAAGTGACATGCGGTTCTCAGGTCAGCATTATTAATCACACAAGCCGAGAGACAAGGAGAACCCATGATGTTTAGGAAACCATACTCTGCAAACAATGTGGATCTGGGGTCCCTGAATTGACCCAGATGACAAACTCAACCCTGCCTTCCCTTTGCTCTAGAGGCATAGCCAGAAGGGCCAACTCTGGGCTCAGCTCTTTGAGCTAAAGGGCTCTTAAGGTTCTTTTCCAACCTTCAAGTCACTAAGGTTCCTGAGAAGTCTTTCCTTTCACCGACAATGACCGTAAAATAGGAAAATGAATGAATAAATAAATAAATAATAAACAAATAATAAAGGAAGCAGAGAAGAGGAAACTGAACTTGGCGATAGGTTGTGTTTCAAACTACCCCAGAGGGGCTGGGGGGCTCCTCTTTGCTAGTGAATGAAATGAAAGCTGGTTCTCGGGGTCTCTGTCTGGTTTGTTTTGTTTTATTTTATTCTAGTACTCATTTGGAGACCCTTCTACTTGAAACACTCTCAATTTGCTTACAGGCCCCTTTCCTCCTCCCGGTCTCCACATGGTGTCTTTGAAGAGGTTAAGAGGAAGAATAAGTCAAGCTGGGGGGTGGGAGGTGGGAGAATATGAAAAAAAAAAATTATCATGAACCCGAATCTCACCTGCATTTTTCAGAAAGAGAAAAAAAGAAAAAGATTTAAAAGAAAAAAAAAAAGATGACTAGGGAAGAAAATAAGAAGCACCCCAACCCTGGACAGAGGGTGTCCAGTCAGCCCTACTCTGGCTCTTGATAAGCTAACACATCCCTCTCCCCTCCAAAATCGTTTTTTTTAAATTCAACCCTCAACTTTCAAAAATCTGTCTCTAATTTCAAACTCAAATAAGCGCACAGCATGGTGGCTTTTGTTTTGTTTTCTTCTCCCCAACTCCTCCCTGCGATTGCATAACAAAAGTGTCTAAATTCACACCATCTGGCCGATAAAGACACTGGCCCCACTGCCCGGCTGGCCCATCTGATTAGGGCCCTGTCTAGCCTGCGCCTTGTGGCGAAAAGTCACAGCTGTGGGGTTTGCTAGCGCTCAATACAACTCTGTTATTAGCCAGCTGTAGGCCTTGAGACGACTTCTGTTCAAATTATAATATCTTTTAACCCTCTGAGCATTGAGGGCACAGGGGTGGCTGGCAGCAGCATAACAACTAGATTTCTCCTTGCTAATAATTGGCAAAATGAACTAAAAGCAAAGCAGAGAAGGGGGAGGAAGAAGTTATTCCTAAACAAGATTTATTTTTGTCCCTTTGCTTGTTCCTCAATAATAATAATAATAATAATAATAATAATAATAATAATAAAGTTAAACACCAATTTAGAAACATTTTACTAAAGATTATAGGATTATGGACATAAAATCATTCCAGCAAGTGCCCAGGTATGCAGCATAACATGGTGCAAATGAAATGAAGTATGTGCAATAATCATTGAGAAACAGGATATCTGATCCATCTCCCCAGTGTTGACTGCTGTAACCAGCTCGTAAACTGTGGGAGAAGGAACTTGCTCCCATACCTGAGAATCAGCTAGCTCTAACTGACAGATTGAAAGAAAACTTCCCTTTCAGATACATCTAATACTTGCCTTCACTTACCTTCGCCCAACACACACACACACACACACACACACACACACACGAGACAGGACCCATCCAATGGATCATCTATTTGCCCATAATTAATATTTGTTTTAAATTCTAGTTTGGGAAGAAAATAGCAGAGCACCCTCCCGGTCTCCAATGCAGAGAAGTTACAGTACATTAAATTTTTATATTGTGTTACTAATGCAGACTAAACCAGAGGCTTTAAAAATTGATGCTGCTCCTTAAACAGCATAAAATGAGGAGGATTTGATTGGGCTTAAAAATAAAAATGTCAGCCTCCACTACAGCTGGATGGGGGGGTGCGAGTATTATGGAAAGGGATAGGTATAATTCATTAGACAACGGGTTAGTTTGGTGGTTTGTTTTCTTTTCCTTTAAGAAGGTTATCGCTCCAGACAAAGGCATTTAAAAGTGTAGAGAAGAATAAAAATCCTCTTTGAATTGCCAACCAATTATAGCATTAAATTATATATTATTAAAGTATATGAATTTATAAAGTAAAATATATAAATTATATATTATTAAAGTATTGCATACAAGTACATCTTGAAGTTGTATTTTCTTTCTGAACAAATTTATGAAGGGGCCCTGGGTTAATGGAATATCTATCTTCTTACTTCATCACCCAACTCTTCACCAAGCAATTCAGTAAGGGAACCTCAGATCAGACAGAGTCAAACTTTGTATTTAACAAATTTGTTTTTCTAATACTTGGTCAAAACCAAAACAAACATGTCCAATTGTTATGATTTCTTTCTGACTGGGTTGAGGAGGGAGATGGGGCTTCAGGGAGCTGCCCATAAAATAGTCCATACTAAATCAGATGGCCTGTGATTGCCCAAACCTAGCAAGTCTGGAGGTAGGAACCATTTACTGCAAGAGCAGGTTGAGGGGGGGAGAATGGAGGCTTTCCCTCCAATCAGATTTTGGAGGGGAGAAAATGCTGTCAAGAATAGAGTTCTAAATTTTTTTAAATAAAATAACCATGTTCTTCCCAGAATTTCCTTTGTATATCCTTTCTATTTGCAGTGGGATCCTCAACATCTAGCCCAATACACCTGCAAACACTAGGCAAAAAAAAAAAAAAAAAAGATTCAAAAAACATTTGTAGAATGGTTGAACGTGTGGATGAATTTTATCTTCTAATTAAAAAAAATGTGCAGGACTTAAAATGGAATATATCGGTCTCTGAAAGGTAGGTGGGAAAATTGTAGGAACCCAAGCAGACGGTGTGCCTTTCTCAAAGTGACCTCGGGATCCTGGGGTTGCTCTAGACCCCAGACATCCCAGCGGTGGGGGACTCTCAACTCACAGGTGGGAACCAGGACCAGTCTTTCTAATCTCCTCCTGACCTAAGAAACACCTTCAAAGAGAAGTGATAGAGAAGCGACTTCATGCAAGGAAAGAAAGCCACTTTGGCACAGGTGCCTAGGTGCAGGGAAATAGCTGGGGAATGGGAGGCTTAGCACTCTGATGGTTCCCGAGCCCAGACTGCGATTTTCCAGGGTTTAGACTCGGTAACTCCACAAGTGGCTCCGCCTGGAAATCCACCCCAGCGGGCAAGGCGGGTATCCAGCAGAGCCGGCCTCCAGCAGAGAAGTTCAGGGAAAGTCCTAATCCCCAAAGTCCATCGCAAACCTCCCTTGGGCGGCCCATCTCCTTCGGTCCTGCCTAAGGTGGACATCGAGACTTTCCACTGGGCCCGGGAAACTCCGGCAACACCAGGGATTTGGAACCGTGAATCTTCTGGTTTGCTTTCCTGTCAAAAACTGACCTTAAAAGGGATGAGGGTCCTAGAGAATCTGCCCCGGGCATGTCCACTGGGAGCCTTCGCTCCCACAAGTTAGTCCGGGAAGCCAGGGAGCCAGGCAGGTTAGCCGTCTGTCTAGTCCAGCCCCAAGGAGAAGGTGGCTCTTACCTGCACATCACCTCGTGTGTCAGAAGAACTCGGCACATCTCCGGATTCTTATTCTGTCCCTCGTAAGCTATAGGCTGAGAATTGTGCAGGGACAGGAAGGGAAGACATGTAGCCAGCCGGGTAGAAATACAAACAAAGAGGGGACTTTAGAACAAGAACAAAATTCTCACCCTCTCCCTACCTGCTACCCCATTCACAGTTTCTGCCTACAGGGGAACCTGAGAAGTTACCTGTTACCTCAGCTGAAGAAATAACAAAAGTGTGCCCCATAGTTCTTTGCAAAAAGGAATGTTTGGGGGTCTGAATCTCCCAATTGTGTCCTCTTTTTATCCCTTTGCTCTCCTCCCCTTGCCCCCAGCATCTCCCAAACCAGATAGACACAGGACACTGGAGAGAGAGGGGGAAAGAAGTGTTCCCAGAGTGGACAAGGTGGTATGGAAGGAAGTTTGAAGTTTGACCCAAGAAATCATGCAGGAGGGTAGAAGTCAGAGATAAGCTGGGGAGTTGGGGGCCAGAGACAGATGAATAGGAGCCAAGTGACTCACTGGGCTCACCTGCTTGGTGACTGAGTCGATGAGCCTGACATAGAGGTCCTGCTCCGTGCGGACACCTACAGGAAGGGGGAGACCAGCAGGAATCAAGGACGGCAGAGCCCACTCTCCCACACCCAAACCCTTCCCGCCCTGGGGTGGAGGCCCAGGCTGAGCTGTCCAGGAGGCAAAGACCTTTAATCCCCAGCCCCAAGCAAACCTCCCACAGCCTTATGCTCCCAAATCTGTCTGCCAGTCATCTAGGCCATGCCTTCCAGGAAAGCGAGATGTGCTAGGTACTCTGCCGGCTACCAGGTGCCAGCCGATAGGATGCTCACCATTGCTGTATAGGAGTTGTAACTTGTAGTGGGTGCCATTGTTGGTCTTCTCATTGCCTTGTTCCTGAAAAGATGGAAGGTATTCGATTCCCTGGTATTTCAGTCCCCCCAAATGAGGGAAACAGGAAAGAGTGCTTCCTTATACCACCTCCCACCACTTTGAACAACCCTCTTGTCCAGCCCTGGGTCAAAGGGCAAGAGCCCCTGCCTACCGCTGACTATCTCCAAGGCTTGCCAAGCGGCAGGGGAGATAACCCAACACCACAGCAAGGCTGTCTTTAGGAAGGCCCCACCAACCCATCTGGTCTATCTGTCCTTAGGAAGCCCTGAGGCTTCTCTCAGCAGAAGGGTGAAGCGACCTGTCATTTAAAAGGGCAGAAATTGGCCCTACTCCCCTGAAATCTCAGCACCAAGGCCCAGAGCTCAGGGACCAACTGATTCCCGGGTTCAAGTGGGAACTTAACTTTATAGTTCAGGTGGCACAGCTGAGGAGACTGAGGCCCAAAGAGGGCAAGAGATCTCTTTCTGGTCACATATCAGTTTAGGTTGACCGCCCTCTATTTGAGATCAAATCCAGTCCCCAAATCCGGACTTGAGTTCAAACAAGGTGCTGCCTTGGGGAGTGGAAGAGAAGGCTTCCGTGCCTGGGAGATGGGTCAAGGCTGGGCTGTGAGTCTCCACCATAGGACTGATTCAACCCACCCTGCTCCACCTGGCAGGTGAAAATAATGAAAATAACCCAGAGGAGGGCAGCGGCAGCCTTGTATACTTTTTAACTATGGTCTAGTCCAAAGGGCTTTTGCTCGGTGGTCATTCTACAATCGCGCACTAATAAGGACCCTCCTAGGTTCAGCGCACCCAGCCGCCAGCGCTCTACACCCCGCAGGGTGTGGGAGTAGGGGCAGGAGGAGGTGCGGGGAAATCTACTGATTTAGTGGCTGGGGGTGAGAAGCCTCGATTTATCATCCTTGATGATGCGAGCGGAAAAGTGTCGCAAGTGACAGATGGAATCTTTAGAGCTCTGCAAGGAGGGAGTCATGGGGGGGGCGGGGGCAGGGGTCCTCTTACTTTGTCGTTCTCCACAAAGTCCACGAAAGCCGTACGCTCTATCTCCACCGGCTGCCCCTGCCTGTCGTAGAGCGCCAGGACGAAATGAAAGAAGTTGGATTTCCTCAAGTTAGAGGGAGGCTGCTTCTCAAAGTGGGCACGGGACAGGGCGACCCCACTGCGCAGGAAGAGACAGGTGGGACACCGGACACAGAAAGAGAAAAGACAAGCCGTTACTAATGCGCCCAAGCAGCGCCGCAGATAGGCAAGGGACCACATCCCAGGTCCAGATTGCTGGACCTGTCAGGTCTTTCATCAATTCCGATTAAGAAGTAAAATCTCCTTAGAGGAGTAGTGGCCATGAGGTCACCGTATCTGGGGCTGCTTCTACCGCCCAGTGGTCCAACCTCCCAGGGTCCCACTACCAGGCTGTTCACTGTTGGGCCTTCAGTGGAAATCAAAAGACTGGCTGCCACAAGAGGTCCAGAGCTGTCCCCCAAGCCACCCTCAAGGCGGCCCCAGCAGCTGGATCAGATCGAGAAGCTGAGGCCCGGGGTTAAGGGGACTAAGCATCTTGTTTGCAGCTGAAGAAGTGGCTCCTTTACTTCATCTTTATCCGAATGACCTGCCCTCACGCGACAAGGCTGTGGATGAGAACCCTGAAGCGCGGGTAGAAAGCCCAGAGCCCAGGTCTAGTTCCTACAGGCCTCACCCCTCTGCTTCCCTCGCTCTTCCGAAAAGTTGCATCTCAAACAGTCGCACCGCGGAATCCCCGCGACCAGCCCTGCGGGTCGCGGATCAGTGCGGAGGTCGCGATACTGGACACCTTAGCCCCGTGGGTTACTGCGAGCGGAGAAGCCAGATTGTTAAGAGGCAGAGAGCATCCTCGCCCGAGACCTAGGCCATCCGGATACAAGCTGCGTTTCCCGGTGGCGCCAGCCAAAGCCACAGACCGTGAAATCCAAGTCGGGGGACTCAGAAGGCATCCCCGGAGCGCCTCGAATGTGTGCACACATCTCCCTGTCTATCTGTCAGGGCCAGTGCTAAACTGGCCACCAGACCCATTTTTAACTAAAAAGTTGGGGGTGGGGGTGAGCGCACAGATGGCGGGAGCTGCCCCGCGGCGCTGAGATCTCTGGGCCTCCTGTCTCAGGCTCAAGCACTTTCACTCTTTTGAAGGGTGTAACGTTTTGGCTAGAATTTCCCCAACTCAGGCCGCCTGTTCCAACTTTAACAAACTCTTTGATTCCGGATAGGAAGGACAGTGAGGAGGGCATCTTCCCCAGCCGGGCTCAGAAAATGCGCGGCAGAGCAGGCTCTGCGGTGCTGCCTTTCTTCCCTCGGCTTGAAGCCCGGTAGTCCCCAGACCGCTGCGGAAAGTCGCTGCCGCCGCGGTGTGCGGTCTGCCCAGGGACGCTGGCGCGTCCTGGCTTCCAGCGGGCGGGCAGGCGGACAGGCGGGCATCGCTGCGGGCCCCCGTCCCGAAGCGATGCGACTTCTGCTTTCCCTCCTCCAAGAGTGTGGCCGGGTTCGCTCTACCCGGGACACCTGGAGGCGTCGCCTGTCTGGGAAAAGGATAATTTCTCCGTGGGATGTCAGGACTTCAAGGAGGAAGGCCCAGAGCGCAGATGCGGGTGGACGAACGAAAGTTGTGGAAGAAGTTCGTGGGCGCTTTGGGAACAGGAAGGTTGCCTTTCTCAGACAGGGACGTGAAGGTCTCAAATCCCAGCTCAGAAGTGGTGACGAGGCAGAAAGACTGGAAGGTGTTCGTGGGGTGACACTGCGACGCGGCGTTGACTATCCCAGCTTGCGGACGCTCAGAAACAAGTCAACTTTAGCGTCGAGCAAAGCTGGAAGCCAAAGATCCCTGCAGCTTTCTGCCGGCGAATCCTCTTTCCTTTCCTTTTTCTTCTTCCGCGACTCCTTCTACTGCTATTCCTTCATCTTTTCTCTTTTAATTTCTTCTCTCCCCGACTCCGTGCATCTGGAACACTCTCTGAGCCGCGACCCAATGGCCTGTCCCCCCTCCCAGAGCTCCCGGCCGCTTCGCCTTCCCGGGCAGCGGCCGCGTCCTCTCTCCACCTCCGCCGCCACCATCTGGTCGCTGGGCTCCGGTTCTCCCGGAGCCACCGAGATGCGGGAGAAGAGGCACTCGCAGGCGGCGTGGGGGAAACCTGGTAGTGGCCAGGAAGTCGTCTCTGCTCTCGCGGTGGTGACAGCAGGCTCCGGTCCTCACGCGCTCGGCAGAAATGGGAGCCGAGATGCGAGGCATTGGATGCCACTTTATTTTTATTTTTTATTTTTTTGTCTCAGAGAGTGGACTGTGGGAAAGGAGTGGGGGAGACACACAAATGACTCAGGCGGTTCAGAAACTCCAGTGTCGGCTGCCGGGTAAGTGTCCCCCTGACTGCAGCAACTTGCTCACCGCAGGGAAAGCGCCAGCGCACAGGGCCAGAACGACAGATGGGGGTACGGAGAAAAGGAAAGAGATGCGGAGCAGGGGACAGGGCACACTGAGAGACACCTAGAGCAAGAGACTTTGAGAGCATAATAAATGTGCAGTCGTCTCCTTACCTCTGAGCCGCGACATTGGCGTCCACCACACCGACATTCCGGACCCAAGACCTGACCGAATCCATCTCCGCGCCCAGCGATTTCTCTTTCAGAGCTGGTCCTCTTCCTAAAGTATCTTGAATCCCAAACATTTAAAAAGTCTGATCCTTTACTGCCGCTTTTAAAATGAGTTTACAAAAACACAGTCCTGACCGTTCTCAACGCTGCAAGCAAACCGTCTCCTCCAACGCAATCCAAGAAAGGGGGATCAAGTGCCGAAGTTTGGGTCTGTCTTGAAAAAGAAAAAAAAAATCCTTTGCTTCACGCGCGAGGTGCGGAATGATGTAGTCAAAAGTTTGGGTTTTTATCCTCTGCAAGTTCAGATCTGCCGCTTCAGGCCCTCCACCCTAGGTCGCTCGCATCCTTCCAACTGCAGAGCTGCCGCCACAAAGTGGTCACAATTTAGAAGCATCACCTGTTCTGGGAGAAACAGGAGGAGATTGATAGCTGCCTAATCTCTCTGCTTCCTCCAGGTCCTCCCTCCCTGCTCCTCCCCACGGTTCCAATTTAGAAAAAAAAAAAAAAATCCCCAACAGGATCAGTTTTAAAAGGAAGGGGAAGACCCGGAGCCGAGAGGAGGCGGTGGCTGCGAGAGCCGCTGAGCCGGGCTGCATCCGCGCGCCGGCCCCATGAATGGGTTACTACTGCCCGGGCCGCCGGAGGCGGAGCCGCGGCCCAATAAGGAGCCTCATTTGCATGGACGCTCGGGATTGGCCGGCGCCGGGCAAGCCAGGCCGACGTCCTCCGGCGGCGCGCACCACGCTCTGCGTTGCCGGGAGTCCGGGAGGTGAAAGGGGACAGAAAGCTGTGGGCACCGAGTCCTCGCCCGAACCCTGCGCGCGTGGCGTGAGCGGGATGGGGCCCCCAAACCCTGCACTGACGCAGGATAGCTGGGTCCTACGGCCTAGGGACGCGCTGGCTCCGCCTGGCCGCGGGAGCGGGGAAACCTTTGTGAATTTGCCTCTTAGATGTAGGTTTTCGTAGCCTGCCAGGAGGCATGTTAATTTTCGGGGTTTGGATCTGTGTGCATGTTTGCGAAAAAGCGGAGCGTGTGACCACTTGTACTTTTGTTTTGTGCAAACGTTTCCCCAGAGCACCCAGCTCCCTGAACGGCTCTCCCAAGTCTCCTGGGATTCCATGGTGACACTCAGATTTTGTGTACGGTTTGCAAGATGTTAGGGGGGGAAAAAAGGATATTTAATGAAAGTCGGGAGTGGGGTGTGGACGAGCGAGGCTCAAGTGCTGTTCAAATAAATAATGACGGGGAAAACGGTAGAGGAGCTAAGAAAAATATACCGGGCGGGCGCGAACGGGCGTCGCACCCGTGCAGATGAGAAGTTGCTGACAGATCGTGGCAGGCTTAATGCGAGAGCTGCAGGGGTGCATCCCGGGGACCCTCTTCTCTCTCCCTAGTTCTCGAAGCTGCCAGGAGCCTCAGGGGGGCAACCCGGGAGTCACGGAAACTTTGCGTACCGAGCGCGGTGGCCGCGGTGCTGGCCCGCGGGCTAGTGGCCGAGAGGCGGCAGCAGCTCCGCCAAACAGCTGAAACCCTAGACGGCTTTGTAACTACGCCATGCAACTCGCGGTGCCTATTAAAAATCCTCCTGGCTGGGTGTTATTTTCTTGCTTCTCCTTTTGTATTCTGATCTGTGCATAGATCTGCTGCTGAAATCTAGAACACCAGCGCGAAAACAGATTTGAAGACAATGAATGCAAATCTGTGCTCAAAGACCATCTGCCGTGGAGGAGACAATCAGCTGTTCCACAGTGCGAACGACTGCACCCGAGTCTCCCGGCCTCATTACGCACAGGGCATTTACGAAAGCCTGGATTTCATTCAGGAGACTCTCCTCCCCACCCCACACATACTTAGGACTTAGTTTTGCTCATCAATCGACTCCGGACCAGATCCCTTAGGTGTAGGTGAGCGCTCACAAATGAACTGCGAGGGTTTGCCGCTAGAGGACACAGCTCCTCGCAACTCCTTTGCCTGCGTGGATAGGAAGCCTGCGCTTTCAGAGAATGAGGCTTTCCTAAGAAAGGGATCGGTGCGCCTCTACATCACCCCTGGGGCAAACTGCAACCCCAGACTGTACAGGCAAGATCGCGCTCTGCTGATCTGTACTAGAGAAATTCTCTAGAAAACGGACGAATACTCTTCATAGACCCAGGGTCAAAGGACTCAAGCAGTTGCTTTGGGGGAGGGGAGAAAAGGTGAAATCCTAGCCTCTGGGTTGTATTGAATGGGGCTCCGAGGCTCCGGGGCTTTAGCTGGCTATTCCCTGTTGGACGAAGAAGAGTGAGAGGAGCCATGAAGGAAGTGTCAGAAAATAGGAGGTGGTAAAAATCCAAGTCAGGAGTTGTTCAGAGAAAAAAGAGGGTAGGTGGGCAAGAAATTTGCAAAGAATGAAATCTACCCGGTTTTTCAACTTGGCAATTTTCTGTTACATGCAGCCTCTGTGGATAATTTCAACCCCTGCAAAAAATAACTACCAGAATTTCTACTCCCGCTTGCTCTTTTTGTAAATTTTTCCATCACCACCCCATTCTCTTCCTTGTTTGGGGTCTGCTCCCAGCAGGGCCAAGCTTTCTCGTTTCTCCGCGGAAAGTGTGGATCAGTTCGTGAGCCCTCCAAAATGTGCCTGGTGATCTTTTTTCCCAAGGAACCATTTATTGCCTGCACTTCGACGCTGCTAGGGAAAGATGCGGAGAGTACCCCGAGGGGCCGCCAGTCAGCCGTGGGCCAGAGCCTGGCCGGGTCACTCTGCCCCAGAGGCTCAGGTTGGCTTGGGTTAAAGGGCACAGCCAAGGTCGGGAACGCCGACTTTTCTCACCAGTAAACAGCTGCCACCCAAATTATGTCCCTTAGGAAGCGAATGAATTGCTCCTTTCTCCCGGCTCCCTGCTGCAGTCCCCAGATCAGACTTCGCAGGGGGGCGCCCCCTTCCTCCGCCCCCAGTGACAAGTTCAGGGACCGCAGTGCCCCGCTGGGAGGTAGTTTATGGGAACTGTGGTCCGGAAACTTTGACCTGGTGGGGCACACCGCTCTTGGCCCGTTGCTCTAAGGGCGCCCTCCCGGTGGCTGCTCTAGGTACCGGGAACCTATGGCTGATGTGATGCTAGAGGTCCTGCGGGTGGCTAGTCCGGAATACAGAAATTCTCTCCCGGGCAGGACGAAGTTGCCTGGCGAGTGCGGCGGGGGCGGAGTGCCGGGGGTGGGGGGGATAGGTGGGGGATTGTTAAGTGCAGCCGGGTGGCGCTTCCCGAGTTGGGAGCCTTTCTGCCAACCCAGTTGCGTTTAATTATGTTTGTATGGGTTTTGGGGAGGGGTGGCTGCTGAGTTGGCCACCCGCGCCGAAGGAGTGTGGATTATCACTGGAGTGGGTGGCGTTGGTTGAGCCAGAGAGCTGCGTCTCTTACTGTTGCCTGCGGCTACCGCCGAATAACCCTCCTTTTTCAAACCTGAAACACAAAATCCGCCCCGGGCCGCGCGGGGCCCGGCTGGAGCAGCTGCGGCCCAGGGAAGCCTGGCCCTGCCGCGACGCCGAGCCCGCGCGCGCCTCTCAGCTTTGGGCTGGCGAGCTCCGTTCCGTCTCTCGCCGGGGTCAAGAAAAATCCAAGATGCAGGATCACGATTCTTCATGACAATCTATTACGCAAACTTGGCAATCCGCCCTTTATCTTGTCCCCTTCTTTGTTCACCTTTCCAAATACACCCCCCCCCGGAGTTTTTTCCTTGTCCTTGTTTCACATGGGCACCTCAATACGGTGCTTCCGGTCACCACCTAATTGGTTTTAAGACCCATTTGTCCATTATTGTCTGGTCCGGGCTTCCTGGGAGCAGCGTCTCTGCTCTTCCTCGACACTTTGGAAATTTTCCTTAAAAATTGCTCTGGAGACAGTGTCTCCTCCGGCAGGGCTCTGGAGAGAACTCAGATGTGTCGAATTCCCCCACCTCACGATCCTCACCTCCAGGATTTCAGTCACCCTGGGTGGCTAAGCCCCAAACTGGACTAGTACCGGGGAATTCGATCCACCAGGAAAGCCGGTCTGGGTTGGTAAGTGAAATAAGTGGTGGCCCCCGTGTCCTCTCTTTGGATGAGAATTTTTCAATGGGTTAAAAAAAAAAAAAAACCTAGATTCTTTGCTCACTCTCTCAAGTCCTGCTGAGAATATTTAATCTACAATTCGTGAATGATTTTTTAAAATATCCAATTTCATTAATTCCCACTCCAAATTGCAACTTTGGCTTTTTTCTTCCGGAAGCTAGATCAGTATGTTCTATAAATACAAATTCTCCAGAGAGGGTGGGGGGGGGACTATTCATGAAGTCACGACAAATATCTCAGTAGGACTCTGCCATCTACACCTAACATTCCCCTTTAGGACTTTGCTTTAGGACGGGTGGGTGAGAAGTAGACTCGCTTCTGGTTTTGTTTTTACGTAGTGAAGGTGGAAGCTACAGAAGAGCTACGGCATGGTAGAACCCATGTGCCCAAGCCTATCTGGTCAGTGCCATGAATTTACCCAAAATGGGTCGAAGGAGCCAGAACAGCTGTACCCAACACTTCAAAACTCCACAAAGTCTTTCTCCTCGTCCTCCATTGCGTATTCTTGTTCCTCCTCCTTCTTCCCTTAGTGTTCTTCTCTAGAAATATCCTCCCTTCCCATTTCCCCATTCCGGGTGCAGACAGTGAGGAAGCACAATCCGAAGCCGAAAAGTGGAAAGGTCAAGGGAACTAATTCCCGCAGCAGCCACGCCGGAGCTCAGGCGCTGACGCTGGACAGCGCGGGAATCTCGCTGGAGAGGCGAGTGTTGGAGGACAGGTGGTCTGGAGACCCAAGAGCCTGCCGTGTCTTCTTCTCACATGGGGAGCCAATTTATCGCGAGGTGTGGTGGCATGCGAGCCAAGCCCCCGATGTTGGGCTGTGCTGGAGTAAACTGGCCGGCTGCAGCCCCTTGCAGGAATCTATGCACGAAAGCAGTGGCATCTCCACCAGCAGCAGCGATCTGGGGGCAAATTGGCCTGCATTACCAAGGGGTCTCCACGCAAGGTAACGCTGAAAAAAGTTCACACGAACAAAAGCAGGATGCTTACCAAGCACTTTCCTCGAATGCCAGACACTGCCAGCACTTTCCCACCCTTAAGCCTGACAGCAACTCTTCAAGGGGAATTTTTTTTGCTTCCATTTTACAGATAAGCAAAATGAGGATGGGAGGTGACAAGTGGCATCTCCGCAGATAAATAGGAGGGGGGGAAAAACCCACAAAACCTCCTCTCCACTTCCAACACTCCACGATGACAGCATGCACAAGGCCTTTAAAAAGAAAAAAAAAAGTTAAGTGTGACTTTCTCCCTCTCTTTCACCCCCCCCCACCCCCCGCAGTTTCTCAGCTCAGTCGAGAGGAAAAGAACCAGAGTTCTCCGAATAACTGGTGGTCCCCGCCCCCCGCCAGCCGGCAGGGGAAAGCCCGCGGGACCTCCCAGCTCCCTCCCGGCTTGCGGCAGAGGTGTGAGCGATGTGTTGATTATTCATATTTTTGCCGAGCGCACACTCCGCCGCCGCCGCATTTCACAAGTACATTCACGTACACATTTGTACACGCGCTCGAGGGGCAAGCATACCCGGCCTAGGGCTCGTGGGGCCGCCCCTAGGGGGCGCCTTCCTCTTACGGGTAGGGGTGACAAAAGGCTCCCACTCATCCCCTCGGTAGGCCACTTCGTTCTCCAAGCTTACAGAAACACACTCTGGGCTCCCAGATCCAACATTGTTCGAGATACACTTGTCTTCCCCACTTCCCCTCCAGGTGTGTGTGTTTGTGTGGAGAGGGGAGGGGAGGGAGGCAGCTACAAATATGGCACCAGCTAGAATTTCATTCCATTTGGCACTAGGCGATCCTCCCTCCAACACACACACACACACACACACACACACACACACACACCACTATCACCTCCAACCATGATCACACGCCTCGGGTGGCAAAAGGGAAAATCAGGAGAAGGCACTTCAGTAAAATGCATGGTTTCATATTGACTTTAACAATATAAACTGGACTTCTTAAGTGTGAGATTTCCGCAAACCCTGCCCAAGGCCTAGAAATTTCATGTCTGGCTCATGGAACCCCACCTTCACATCCCGGCACCTCCAGGGAGACGACCATGCATTTCCGGGCGGGTGGGTCCAGGGCGCACGCCACAGGGCACCCACGGGAACCTCAGAACAGCTGGGAAAACAGAGGTCGCTCTCCAGGCTGGGCAACTCCGTCCCACCCTCAAGGAAGGGCAGCAAAACTTCCATTAACTTGATCTCTCCAAGGAGAACAGGCGGGAGCCACTGGATTTGAGGGAGCCACCGCCTCCTACAGACAGTCCCAGGGGCAGGCGCGCTAGACCAGTGTCGAAGGCGATGCTGCCCGCGCCACACAGGGGGCGCTGGAGTCCAGGCTGCGGAAACCCTCACACCTCCGCACTTTCTGCAAGTTTGAGGCAGGGCAAGTTCAACATGTTGCTTCAGTTTTACCCACGTAGTAGGACAGCAGGTCTGCGGACCCAAGTTAGAGCCTGAGTCTCTTTCGATCTCATTCGTCTGAGCCCTGGCTTTACTCTGGGGAATAAAACAGAGCTGTTTACTCCCCAGAGCTTCACTTTGACTTTTGGGTAAACGTATCTGGCACGTAGTAGGTACCCTCAGCCCCTGAGTGGGTAAAATGACCATGATGATATTTGCTGATTGAGTCCTTGCGAGTCTGCCGCGTTTCCCGTGGGGCTGTTTCCCACCCCCACCCCCACCCCGGCCTGCGAGCTCTGGAGGCAGGAGCTCCAGCGGCTTTGCAGCTCCTTGGCCTAGCAGAGGCGCTGGTTCGCGCAGTGCGTGCTCAGTGATTTAAAAAAAAAAAAAATGCAATTGTTTCTAGGAAAGTGCTTCGGAACCTGTTCGATGCCCACAGGTGATGGAGGCCACGGAAGGCACCCGAGTGGTGCTGGCCTTTTCCAGGAAGGGAATGCGTCTTCCAAGGAGCCTGCGCCCGGGCTCAACGGCGCCCGTTCAGCGCAGCAGTTAGCAGGGCGCTCTCGCAACTCCTGCGCCGGGAGAAGCGCGCTCGCTGCGGGCGGGCGGGGGTCTAGGCACCTGGAACTCCCCAGGGAATTGAGGAAACCTGAGAGGACTTTTGGAAAGGTCCTTCCCTTTGTGCCCTAAGTTAGTGACAAACATCAGTCAATTAGTTAGTTCACCGAGAGCCTCGAGTCTCCGCTGTGCGCCCTCCGCAGGAAGAAAAGCGTCTCTGCCGGTACCACGAATTCCCGAGCGACGAGCTCCCAGAGCCACGCTTTCCAGATCCGCCTTCAGCGAAGCTAAGAGGGAGGGGAAGGCGAGAGACTTGGGGGAGCGGGGGAGGAGTTTCCTACAAACCCCTTGCACTTTTAATGCAAATACAACACCTGTTTGTTGCAGAAAAAATACCACATAAACCAAAACAACAAACGAATTAATAACTACCTTTAATCACATCAATATAAGTATTTAATTTTTAGTATTTGGCAGATTTCCTTACATTCTTTTGTGCATATGTCTATGTATGGTAAGTGGGAACACAGATTTTATATTGATTTGTAATATTTTGATTCACTTAATATAGTGAATACCCTTAAATAGTTTTCTACAGTGACATTTCATATTGACAGTGTTTTGTTTTGCACACCACAAGTTGTTCAATCTACTAACGTTGGACCTTCTAATTCTTTACCATTATAAACAACACTTTGATGAACATCGTTATAGCTGTAGCTTTCCATATACTTTTTTCCTTAAATAAAGTCCCAAAAGTAAGTTGCAAAATCAAAGGCTATGCATGGTTTATGTTTGTTTTGTTTGGTACTAGGGGATGAACCCAGGGAAAATCTATCACTGAGCTTTATCCTCAGCAGAACCACTCCCTTTTAAATTTGAAGAGTCTAGCTGACCTTTAACTTGTGATCCTCCTACCTCAGCCTCCAGAGTTACAGGGATGCATCACCACAACCAGCAAAAGTTATGCATGTTTTTAAGCCTTAGTATAGACTGACAAATTATACTCTTTAAAGATTTAATTTATGTTCCTATCAGCAATGCCTAAGATTGCCTTTGGGCCTCAATGCTGACCTTCCTCAATCCCTGAATTTATTTTCTTATTTCAAAAATTGGCCAATTTGATCATAAATGTCCATTTATTTTAAATCTTATTTATATTTTGTGAATTTCCAGTTAGGAAAATTGTCTTTCAAACACTCTTGGGCCAGTGTATATCTTTGGGGAATTTCAAGTTTTATTTTTCTAAGTATATTGAATCATAATTTATCATAGACATTGCTAATGTTTTCTTTGCCTTTCATTTTATTTATGGTAATTTAAGCAAAGATACTTAAATGTGTTTCATTCAGAATGTTTTCATATGTAAGTAGCAAAATAAGTGGCCAATTGTTGCTGAAGCAATAAAGATATTTAGACACTATTTTGCATAGAAAGAAGTCTGAAGGTGGATGTCTCAGATTGGGTACAGCATTCACAGGTTCTTTTTCTCTTCACCCCACCAACTTTTCATGTTAGTTTGAACCCCATGTTCATTGTCTCATGGTGGCAAGGTCGCTGATGCAGCAATAATTAAGCACATGCTCAAGACAGGACATCAGAGAAACAGAACTCCAGCAGCTCCATTTCTTTGTATAGCTCAGTAAACGCTTTTCAAAAAGAGCCCTTATGTCCTGTTGCTATAATTGAGTCAATATGGACACCCACAACCGGAGGGGCACCTAGGAGAGCAAGGATCCCTCCTTTGGATCCTTTCTCTGAGAGGCTCACTGATGGGGTTGGAAATGGTAGCTCGTATAGGCAGACAATCAAATCCACAAATGCCCTCCCCTCAAAACAGCACCTACAATATAGTTAAATCCATCCATGTTTTCCTTTATAATATCCTCCTTTTGTCTCATTCTCAGGCAACCCTTCCCCATTCCAAGATAAAAGAAATATTGACATAGTGACATATTTTCTCTTTACGTTATTATTTTTGCCTTGAACAAATCAATTTTTTTTCCTTATGGTCTTTTTTCCATTCAGCAATGAGCATCAAATTTTAGAAGTTAATTTAGTTTAATTACAGATACATAGAAATATTTAATTATTGCACTCTTTTATTCAGAATAGATATGCTGTTTATGTATCAATTATATGCCATCTGAAATTTATTTTGGTTCACATTAAGAGGTAAAAACAAATTTATGTCACCAAATTGTTAGTTAAAAGCATTTATTGGGCTGGGGTTGTGGCTCAATGGTAGAGCCACTTGCCTAGCATGTGCAAGGCACTGTGTTCATTCCCCAGCACCACATTAAAAAAAAAAAAAAAAAAAACCTAAATAAACAAGATAAAGGTATTGTGTCCATCTACAACTAAAAATATTTTAAAAAGCATTTATTAAATAATAATTTCTCCCAAAATGTATAATGTCACTATTTATATTTCTTAACTGTGTATATATCATTGATAAATATTGAAATTTTAAAGTTAGAATTTGATATATTGTTATAGCATCTGAATAAATAACAATGAATGAATGAGTAACAATGAATCTCACTCTTGTATATAGTTATATGCCTCAATAAAAAATGGGGAAAATGAAGTTAAAATTTGAAATTTATGATTCATTTAAAAACTAGGCAAACCACGTTTCTCAATTTATGGATTTTGTTTTATGTTCTACAAAAATTTTTGTATTATTACATGGGTTCAGGAAACACTTTTAAGATGTTGCTAGGTATATTTTAAATATATTTTTTATTACAGTTCCTAACTGATTATTGCTGAAATATAGGGATTTTTTTATTTATCACATACTCAGTCATCCTACTAGCTCTTAAGTTGCAATAGTTTTAAAATTGATTCAGTTAGGCTTTCCAAATAGACAATTATATTGCTTACTAATGATAATTCGGCTTTTTTCTTTCCAATAATACACACCTGATATATTTTACTTGTTTTATTGCATTGGCTAAGGTCTCTAATACAATAGCAAATGGTAGAAGAATTGGAGATAAAAGTTGTTTTATACCTGACTACAATGGAACTTTCTCTAATTTGGACTATTGGTGTCGGATATTATTAAATAAGTATCTCTCAAGTTACAAACAATTTTGAACACAAATAGATGTTGAATTTTATCAAATATATGTTTAGCACTTAGGATGGTTATAGAGTTTTTCTGCTCTTCCTCTCAATACATTAACTAAAGTTGTCCTATCCTTGCATTTCTATAATAAACCAAATATGGTCAACTATTTAACCATTTATTTATTCATTGAAAATTTGTCAAACTTACCTTCCTAGGAACACGGTGTAGAGTTTATACATACACTTTTCTCTTGCTAATTCTATCTTTGCAGCTGTGGGATGAACTCAATCACTTGACACTCATTATTTATTCCCACCCCACTTATGTTTCATCCTGTCTTGGATGTTAACTTTTTATGTTTTATGGATCATTCTTGAAGGTCCTTCTTGGAGTTGACCTCTTCAATTCTAACAATTATTTTGCAAATTCTAAATTCCCTTTTTAAAAAATCTCTTTCTGCTGGGTGAGATGGCGCATGCCTGTAATCCCAGTAGCTGGGGATGCTGAGACAGGAGAATCTCAGAGTTCAAAATCAGCCTCAACAAAAGCAAGGCACTAAGCTACTCAGTGAGACTCTGATGTGGCTCAGTGGTCAAGTGCCCTGAGTTCAAGCCCAGGTACCCAGAAAAAAAATCTTTCTGTTAATTATGTTTGAAACCATTTATATTTCTGGCATCAAACCTATATTTCTGATCAAACCATCAGTTTTGGGTATCCAAATTATACAAGTTTTGTAAAAATTATTTCTATTTTTTCTTATTATGTTCAGGTTTGGCTTAAATAGCATAGGATCATGGAGTCTTAGTTAAATGATTTCATTTGATGGTTATTGATTCATTTAGATTTTCTATCTCATGTTGAATATGTTTTGTCACTTTTTAATCTTATGGAAAATTATCTATATAATCAATATTTTAAAATGAACGAAGATAGAGCTGTACCTGGATTTCTGCTGTAACCTTAATTTTCTGCATCTGAAATCATTTCTCCTCTCATTTCCACTCTTAAGCCATTTGCTTTTCATATTTTGTTTTGTTCTTCTTCCTCAAAATTTTCCAGTTTATTTCCCATCCACAAAGCACTGGGCATTATCTGATGTCTTAATTTGGGCCCATCTGATAGGCATAAAGTTATCTTCCACTGTTGTTTTCATGTGCACTTCTTTAAATAATTGCTAGTTGAGCATCTCTTCAGACACCTCTAGCCCTCGGGGGCTCCCTCCACTTACCCACTTACTGCAATCTCATGTCTTCCATTGGATTTTCAGCCCTGGAAGTTGTGACTACTTCTGCAGCCTCTGTCGCTGGTGGGTTTGCAGGAGAGCCCTGTGTGTTTGGATGTTAATCCTCTGTCAGTTTTAGATAATACTAATATTATCTCCTAATCTGTCATGTGTCCTAACTTTTTCAGTGTTGTCTTTTGTTAACTTAAAATGTTTCATTTTTATATGACTCTTCCACACATTTTTGTGCTTTAGGATCTTATTGAAGAAGTTTTCCTGCACCTCAAGACCACAAAGAAGCCAGAAATAGTGGCACATGCCTGTAACCCCAGCAATTTAGGAGGTTGAGGCAGGACAATCCCAAGTTTGAAGCCAGCTGGGGCAACTCGAAAGACTCTGTCTCAAACAAACAAACAAACAAACAAAAATTATATATTTATATATAAAGGACTGAGAATGTAGCCTGTGTTCAATCCAAACCGCTGTACCATGACAGAAAAAGGAGAATGAAAAGAAAACCACAAAGAAATCTACCTACACTTTTGTTATAGTTTTATTATAGTTTTTCATATTCATGAGCTCAGTCTTATACACATGAGATTAACCTGTGACATGATCTAAAATAGGGGACAAGATTTTGTTTTTTTCCTTGAGTGAACCGATTTAACTGTTTTAGTCAGCTATTTTGCTGACCCAATCCAACCAGAACAATTGTAGAGAAGGAAAAAAACAAACGTTTCCTTCTCTACAATTGTCCTGAGGCTCACGGTTTCAGAGGTCTCCATCCATAGACAGCAGACTCCATTCCTAGAGGCTCAAGATGAGGCTGAACATCATGGAGGAAGAGTGTGGCAGAGGGAAGCAGTTCACATGATGATCAGAAAGCAGAGAGAGAGACTCTGCTCTCCAGATACACATGTATACCTAAAAGCCACGCCCTCAGTGCCCACCTGCTCCAGCCACACCCCACCTGCCTTCCGTTCCCACTCAATTAATCCCATCAGGTGATTAATTTACTGATTGATTAAGACTCTTACAACCCAATCATTTCTTTTCTGAATCTTCCTGCCTTGTCTCACACATGAGCTTTTGGGGGACACCTCACATCCAAACCATAACACTAACATATCGCCAAATGTTCCTGAAAACTCTGTGTATAATGTCATTGACAATCACTCCTAGGAAATAATTAGCATTCTCCCCTCTCTTCTTTCTTCTCTCTCATTATAGGTCTGGAGGGGTACTAGGGTTAAACCCAGGGATGCTCTACCACTGAGCTACACCCATAGCATTTTTTATTTATGGACATGGTCTCACTAAATTGCTGACTTGCGATCCTCAGGCTCAGCCTCAGGTCACTGGGATTACAGATCTGTGCGACTGAGCCTGTCTATCCATAAACATTTCTAGGCAACTTTATCTTAGAGATCCTCCTTACAGAGATTAGGAGCACAGAGATGTTGTCTTGAGAAGAGTCTGATGATATTAATTGCACCCCTCCAGCAGAAGAGTCTTTGAAATGGCCAGCTCAGGACCCTCATCCTCTATGGCAGATTGGAAGTAAAACTTGGACAGAGACTTATGATCAGTTTTTCAGGAAGATTCCTTTAATGACAGCCTATGAGGCTTTCAGTTCTTAGTCTAGATATGTTTCTCAGCTGACCAAAGTCCCTCTGTAGATAATTATTTAGAAATAACATGTGGATACTCTCATTTTCATAATAATATCACTCAATACCTCCATGACAATTCTGCTTAGCACCACCCCCCAAAATTGTTTAGGGTCTTTTGCAGATTGTTTAAAAGTTATTAAGTAGCCGGGTACAATGGCACACACATGTAGTCTCAGAGACTCTGGAGACTCCGGAGGCTAAAGCAGGAGGATCTCAAGTTCAAAGACAGCCTCAGCAAAAACAAGGCCCTGAGCAACTCAGTGAAACCCTGTCTCTAAATAAAATACAAAATAGGGCTGGGGAGGTGGCTCAGTGGTTGAGTGCCCATAAATTCAATCCCTGGTACCCCCCCAAAAAAAGTTTATTTTCATGTTCCTTCTGACAACCCTGTGTGAACTAGGCATTGCCCTTTTGATTATGGCTCCTCTGCCCTCATGCAGTGCCCACTCCTCAAAAGTGTAGGAGCAGCCCCTTCATCCTGAGAATCTCACTGCACCCAGCACCCAGCTCAGAGGCATGGACGGAGTTCTCCATCCTCTCTAGTCCTGCCTGCTCTGACTTTGGACGTGCCATGGGTGACTTCTTCCATCCCAAGTAGCTTTTCATCTGTAGAAAATGCAGGAAATCAGTGCCAAGGAAACCCCTATCTAGGGAGACCCTTCCATCCATCTAGTCTCACCTCTTATATATCTGAAAGAAATTCCTTGACGTTTACTGGATGAGAGTGACATCTTTCTCTTTCCATCAATAATGACTCTTTAAATCACAATACTCTTTTGGCAATTTCAATAGGAATTTGGAACACAGACTCAGAGGATTGGAATATTCAATTCTGAATTCCCAGCAACTCGTAAAAAAATGCAGTAAATGTAAAGAATATATATATATATATATATATATATATATATATATATATATATATATATGATGGCGAAAAGGGCAGTTATTAGTAGGACCACACAGGTCACAGTCTAAACCAGGATCCCTTTGAGAATGAAAGGGGAGATTGGCCAGATGGGTCCCCAGGGTCATCAGAGTCAAATAGAACTGTCCCCAGAAAATCAGGGCCTGTGATCACCCCATGCATAAGGGAAACGGGAACAAAAAGGGAGAAAGAGTGATGAGAGGTGGCCAGATGAAAGACTGCAGAGAAGACGCTTGCCTGGGTGTGCTGGGAAGCTGACCGAGACAGAGATCAGCATGTGGGCCATTGACTGAGGACGCTCTCGCCCACAGGAGACCAGAGGGAGAGAGAGAAGTAAGACGGACAGAGGGAGAAGTGAACTCAGCTGGGCCACAGGAAGCTTCAGGAACGTCCCCAATCAAGGTCAAGAGCCTGGATCTTTGTATTTCAGGTCACAGGATGCGTGCTGACCTTGAGAAGGTGGCCTAGCCCTCAGTGAGGCAGCTTCTTCCACGGAGGTCCATTCCCCCGGGGGGATGCGGCCCTGGATGCCCACGGCCAGCTCGTCCTCAGTGGGAGGACTGAGTATGTGGGTCCTGAAGGAGGCTCAGGTTTGCTGACTGCAGTGTCCACTGCAGCTTCCCCGGTCCACTCCAACACCTCCTTCATCACAGGTTTGCCGCCCTCTAGGAAGAACTCCGACAGGACTCTAAAATCCTGGGTTCTTCTTCTAGGGAAACTTAACACAAAGAAGGTCAGTGGGACAAGCTATAGCCTGCCACTACAGCAGGTCTGAAGGCCACAACTGACCCTCATCATCTGCCTCCTCTACAGCCCATCCCAGATTTCCCACACCCAAGCGGCATTTCAGCCCATCAGGGTGACTTCCCTGGCAGGTGCATCAGAACCTCATTCTATGGTGGCCAGGCTCACAGGCTGCGGCTGCTGGGCTTTTCCACTTCCCATCCTACCTGGGCAGCAGAGTAGCAGGAATTCACCACACTGACTGTCACCTTCATGACTCAGGGTCACTCCAGGTGAACTGGGCTGCATGAAACCATCACTGCAGAGACAGAGAAATACCTTTTTCCTGGGGTCCTGTGACCACTCCTCTGACCGTAGGGGTCCCTTTTATTGGATAAAAGCCATTCAAATGAGGCAAGGGGTCAGGCTTCAGGGGGTTGAGTCCAGCTTCGAAATGTCTGCTGTTGACAGGTTTACTGACACCTAGGAAGGCCACACCCAAAGACAGAGCAAGAGAAGGGGACACACAAAGGGTGTTTCCATGGAACATTCTATTCCAAACAGGGCAAAGGGGTAGGATTACAAGGGAATAGGTAAGTAGAGCTCTATCCCCATGGGTGACACCTACACTAAAGATCGGCCTTGCTCTAGGAGCTGGGACAATGCCCAAGAAGTGATGGGTCAGAGCCTCGTGCTTCAGGACTGGAAGGCATGGTTATTCAGGGCGGCTCCCCACAACTGATCACCTGGAAGCCAAACAGCCCTTCTTCCCCTTTTATGGAAGAGCAACCCCAGCTGCTCAGGAGGAGCATGCCAACTACCCCAGCAGGGAGAAGGAGTCTTTTGGCTGCAGGTCTCTCTGCACAAGGAGCCCAACATGGTCTCAGTACTTTAGAGTTTAAAAAAGCACCTGCAATGTCCCCTGGAGGAGGGTTTCCCCCTCTGAAACCAGAACCTACAGACCCACCTGGAGTTCCAGAGAAAAGAAGCCCAAGTTCCTCATGTGGATCACTGAGAATAAACAAATGGGGCCACTGCTACTCCCTCACCCGTTTCCCAGCCAGCCCTGCATGTTCTACCCACCAGTTCTGACTATATGACCACCTGATGGCTCGTGATCAGTTGCTGTGTCTCTTTAGGATCCAGGAGCATCTAGGGATTTTGAAAACATATAATTCTCTTCTCTAGGGACATTGACCTTGCTTCAGAACTCTGTCTGTATTGTAATTCTCCTATTGGAGCTCCCATATACTCCACAAGGCATCTTTAGACCACTTGGTACCTCTAATTCCACAGGGTCTGCTGAATCATAAGGCCCAAGAATCAGCACCGCTTGAAACTCAACCTGGATCTGCTGTAGAGCTCTGTCCTGCTCTGGGCACCACCAGAGCCAGGGGGAGAGCAGAATTCCCTGGTGTGGAACACAAGGCCCACTGGCACTCTGCTTCCTTCTTACCCGTGGAAGTGCAAAATGCAATAATCTGTCCTTTACTTAGGAGGGGATTTTCCTTTATTCTCCAAACCACTGGGTCCTTAAAAACAGTAAGGTCTTGCTATGACAAGACCCTGAATCTTCACTGGGTTTGTCTCCTACCTCTGGAGCTTACCAAGGCCTTCAACTTACTTGCCACCAGCTGTGCTTCTGGTCTGATTCTCATGGTGTCATTGCAACAGTGCACCAACGGGAGGTTTGGAGGGATATCCAGACTGTCCAGGCCACTTCGGCCTATATTATGATAGAGGGTGAGAAATCAAATGTAGCCCTGGAGCACCATCATTAATGTTCACATGGCCTGTCTTGTATGGATGCAAATCGCTTCTGATCCTCCTTTCTAATGATAAAGGGAAAGAAAGCATCTGCCAGATTAATAGCTGTACCCTCCTGGCTGAAACTGCTCTAGCAAAAGCACGTACCCAGCACAGAGACTGTGAAATCAAGACACTATCTGTTTTAGTTTGGTGTCCACTGTCCTCCTGAAAGATCTGCCTGATTTTGTTAGGAGCCTGGCTGATGTGATTAATTAGGACCGTCATGGGGAATACCAGCCTTCATTCTTCAGGTCTTTAAGGATGAATCATCTCTCCTACCATCACCAGGAGATGAGACTCTGAGGTCTGTGAGCTCTTTTTGATTTGCTCTCCTGACCAGGGGAAAGAAGGAGGTTTAGAGGCTGCCATTTGACCATTCCCACTACCACACCTGTCACCCACAGGCCCTGGAACCTACCACGTAGGTCCATCCTGACAATGCATTCACCAGATGGATGACAGGCGCAGTGGGCCAAAGTGAGCCAGGCCTGAGACAGGACTGCCAGGCTCCTGGTCACCCTCCCCCTAGCAGGGGGCCTCCATGACACTTTGGAACACTGTCAACTTGGAACCTGTGTCCAACAGTCATCCAAAGTTCTGATTCTCACCTTTCCCCAGGAATAGGTTCTCAAACCAGTGGTCATCAATCCCTTTCAAGAAGGACCTTGGCGATGATTGTGCACAGGTCACAGTGCTGTGGGTCTGTATTCCGAGGACCTCTCCTGAACTTCTGTCAGTAGCTTCCAGGGTGAAAACTGACTCAGGTCTGGAAGCTGAGCAAGGTATCATGACTTTCATGTAGGTGGTTGCTCTCAGCCTCTGGTCACTTCTCCTTGGTCTCTGTTTATCCTGTAGATGAAGCAGCACCCCTGCTGGCTGCTCCTCTGTCTTGATGCCTCCTCTAGTAAAGTTCAGGGATTTCAGGGCAGAGCGAGGAAAAAGACATGACCACTAGGTGGCGGTAACGTGCAGAGAGCTGGATTTGGCTAGCACTTTGAGAGGATTGCAGGAGGGAAGTCCCTCACAGTTGGAGACTTTCAGGAACAGGGGCCACCATTTAGGAGGGCTCCTCTGGCAGAAGGCCAGAGAACTCCTGGGGATGGGGACAGAAAGGGGGCCTTATGTATCCCGGTGATTTCCCTCAGCAGCAGGGCAGGGAGAGCTGGTGAGGGTCAGAGTCCGAAGGGCAACAATGGCTCGGGGTCTTTCATAACCCGAAGTTTGTCTTACCTACAGATGTTTTTCAGGTGGACTGTAAATATCTAAAACATTATTTATCTGTGCTATGATTGAGGCAAGTGGATACTTTAAATTTAAATTTTTTAGTTTGGTTTCAGGGGGCTTCTGAGCTGAGTCCCCACCTGCTATGAAGAAATAAACAAGAGAGGGTCAATATACAGGGGTCACCATGGCTCACGATGGAAAAATATGTTCTGTCTCTGTAGTACTCCCTCATCCTCCTCACGCCCGCTGGCTGCCACTCTGCTTTTGCTGCTGATTACGTCCTTACTCCCCATTGCCTTGGAGAGCCGTGTCCCTCCACTTGATGGCTGTGATTTAGAATCCCGTCATCATCATTGCTATGAAGCCCCGTCGCCCAACAGCATCTCCTGGCCTGCAGAGGTCAGCTACCCCTGAACACCTCAATGAATTCTCAGCTCATTTCTTACTGCTTCAGTGCCCTCTGGGTATGGGAATATATGGCAGTACTGATACCTTGGCAAAGACCCTGGGTTCTCCCAAGGGACACAGTGGCCAGTGAGTTTTCCCTGCATAATAGACCACTTCACTGAAGTCTTTGAGCCCTTCTACGCCTCCCATGGCAATTCTGGTATTTCCAACTCTTGCAGTGTTAGCCACCACTGTATACAAACCTCCCCCAAGCCATCCTCAGGATCATTCTCCCAGGATCACAGAGTCCCAAGGTCCCAGGGTCTTTGCCAAGGTATCAGTACTGCCATCTATTCTCATACCCATGAACCCTCCTTTACCTAACTTTAGTTCCACCCCTCTTCATCTGGTACCCTCAAGATCCATCACCCTGTTAACTCCCGTGGTTCTTGCTAGTATGCATTGGCTTAGGTTCTACAGATCCTTCAGGGCATGGTCCTTTTCCTGTTTTAGTGGACCCAGGGCTTCCCTGACCAGGTGCTATTGGGACCTCACCTTATGTATTTACCTGGAAGCCAAAGTAGATGGTGGGGTTCAGTCCAGAGGAGCATGAGTTCTTTTGAGGGGTCTAGGGACCAGTGCATTATCTTCAGGCAAATGAGAGGGGCTAGCCTTAACAGGAGGAGGGGATCATCTCTTCAAGCCCATAGTTTTAAGAACTTGTGGACATTCAAAATGTCTAAGTGTAGATATCACCATCCCATCCCTCGGGACCCCAACATCTGGAGTTGTGATACCCTTATAATTCAGTCTTAGGGTGACCCTCATCCCTTTCTGTCTATAACCTGCAGAAAATGAGTGTCTCTTTACATGCTGCTAAAGATGCCCTGTGGATTTCACACACAGCCTGTAGCAGGTGATTAATCTCTCACAGTCTTTCATGGTCTCCTCTAAGGAATCAGTTGCCCTTGGCGACAGTGATCCAGTTCTGTGTTGCTTAACAGGAATACTACATGGGTGCTGTGGACTGAATATTTGTATCCTTCTCCCCCAGATTCATATGCCGAAGCCCTAAGGCCAATATGATAGTATTTGGAGATGAGGTTTTGGGGAGTTAATGAAGTTTAGACAATATTACAAGAGTCCTTATGCCTTGTGATGGGATTAGGGTCCTTATAAAAAGAAACCAGAGAGCCCTATTCACAGCCACCACCATGTAAGCACACAGCAAGAAGGTAGCCATTTATAAACCAGGAGGACAGCCCTCAACAGAAATTGACCATGCTGCACCCTGATTTGGACTTCAGCCTCCAGATTGTGAAAAATAAATGTCTGTTGCTTAAGCCACCCCCAATCTATGGTATGTTTTTTATAGCAGCCCAAGCACCTAAGATACTTCTGCATCTCATAGGCCTAAGTTATGTCACCTATGGGTAATGTTTTCTTTCACCCTTTCTACTAGTCGTGGAAAAACTTCACGAGTGTATACTGGCATCATTACACGGGCTCTCTATAGTCTACCAGCCACCAATGTTACGATCCTCACTGTCCCCTTCCAAGTAGGTGACCCACCACCAAGAAGAGGAGGGGAGGAGAGGAGAAAGAAGACTTCACACTCGTCTCCCATTCTCTCTTGCCAAGAGATACTTGTTACCAGCAGTGTGTACCTTGAAGAGCCAGGCGCTCACACAGCCCGAATGGAAACCCATGTTCCTCTGCTCTGTCCACAGGAGTCCACGGAGTGGGGATGGCAGGGGCAGGGGTTCGGTGAAGCTGAGAGCCAGTCTTGGCCTGCAGGAATGAGAAGGTACCAGGCATCACCTCACCGCTGCCCTTCCAAGCCTCTTCAGCTGAACCAGAGAATCTCAGAGCTCTTCCAGCAGCCCAAGAACCACTTCGTAGATTCCTCTTTGTTAAATAGGAAAGAACAGTGGGGGACATTGCAAAGCACAGAACTTCGGGGAGACGCTTGACTTGCACTAGGGTCACGGGTTCTAATTTTGGCCCAGCGCTTTCTCATCCAGTATCCCAGACATGTCAGTTATGGAAAGAAGTGTTATTCCCGTTTACTTATTTATTGGTGCTAGGAACGGAACCCAGGGCCTTGTTCATGCAAAGCACATGCCCTACCACTAAGCAACATCCCCATCTCTGACCATTCCCATTTGGCAAATGAAAAACTTGGTCATTATGAAATTAAAGGGAACGTTAAGGCTGAACAACTAGTAGAACAAGACTTTTAAAGTTGGATTTTTTTTCAGTGCTAGATTGATCCCAGGGCCTCTCACAGGCTGGGCAAGTGATCTGCTGCTGAGCTACACCTTAGCCCTAAAAGCTGGACTGTTTGAAATCAGTAATTATGTAAACAAACAATGAATCAGAAACTTTGTATTATGAGATAATGGCTTCTGGGATTTATGTCCAAATTTTTGTGCTCCCCATCAACTTAATAGATGTCTATTGGTAAGGTAAGAGAAGATTAGTGGCTTTTTCTAAAGGTACTATTCACTACAGGTATGTTTGATGTTTAAAGGATATATCCAGGTCAGTTTTTATGCTGAGAAACTAGTAAGCTATTAAAAGCCCTATGTGCTAAACTTTTGTCTATAACAAATACTGCTAAGTTTGGTTTTTAAAGGGCAGAGAGAGAACTTTCAGTTGCACAGTAATCTGTGCTATATCAATCAGTCTTTGCATCTGCTCTGAGCAAATAAACGTGAACACGTGGTCATTGGCAGTTCAGTCTACCGATGTATTTCAAACCTTTTCCAAAGGTAAGGAGGAAAGCCAGCATTTCCTTCAACTGCCCTAATTGATTTGGTTGAATATTAACCAATAGACAAAAGAAACACTCTTTTGTGCCAGAATGGATCAGGGAGAAGATTGCCCTCAAAGCAACCTCGCGGAGAAACCCTGGCCCACACCTTATGTCTGAGATGAAGCAGGGAAGTGGCATGGATAGGGTTGAACCACAACTGAGAACGTGAGTCCTGTATTTCTTCTCCCAGCATCCTGTAGCAACAGCAACGATTCTAGTGAATCTTAAATTTCACGGGCTAGACCTACTGCATTCAGAAACTTCCTCAAAGTAGTGCTTACGAATTGTTTGGACAACAGATGCCCAAGGAGGGTGTTATGGCTTGGACCTATGGTGTCCCCCAAAAGCTCCTGTGTGAGACAATGCAAGAATGTTCAGAGGTGAAACGATTAGGTTATGAGAGGTGTAACCTAATCAATGGTTTAATCCACTGGTAAGGATTAACTGGGTATGGCCGGGAGAAGTAGGTCACTGAGGGCATGTCTTCAAGGTATACATTTTTGTGTTTGGTGAGCAGAGCTCTCTGCTTCTTAATGGCCATGTCCTCAGATGCTTTCCTCCACCATGTCCTTCCGCCACGATGTTCAGCCTGACCTTAGACCCAGAGCTAGGGACTGAGACCTCTGAAATCGTGAACCAAATACACTTTTCCTCCTCTCATCGTTATCAGGTCTTGTGGTCATTATGACAAAAAAAGTGATTCACACATAGGGCTCAGGGATGGGGATGGGATGGTCACGGATGGTGTTTATTTAACCAGTAGGAAAGAACAGAAAGTCCACGAGAGTTATTTAAATTACAAGTTCGATGATTCTGTTAGTCACGCTGAAGACCAAGACGGCTGTAGCATGGTGGGAACGTGACGCCCAGGAGACCACAATCCTGGATTTAATCTTGGCTGTCCCTGGTAGTTTTCTTTCCTTCCAATATTGCTCAGAACACTTCAACCCCTCCCTCTAATTAAAAATACCCAAGGGCCTGGGCAAGAGGCTGAGGGAAGTCCAGGCAAACCCATTAAGGCGCGTGTCCTACTAGCAAGGACAGGAAGCAGAGTTCTGCATTTTAAATATTGTACACATATTATGGGTAAAGACTAGATAAAGAAGTTAAATCTTCCTACTGGGTCCACAGAGGGGCAGGAAGCCAAGGTAGGGGCATCCACTGCACACGGAGGGGCAGTGCGTTGTTAAGCTGTGCTGCCCAAGCTGGTGCCATCGCCCATGTGTGTCTCTGGGCACATGAGAATGGCTAACACGACCGAGAAACTGGATTTTCAATCTCATTTCACGTCAATCAGTTTGAATTTAAATACCCAGATGCGGTGGGACAACACTGAGCCAGAAGAAGAGAAGTAACAGACCAGCAGAATAGTTGATATTTCTCAGAGATCGTTGACGTCGAGGTCCCCTTTTGAGTCTCATAACAGCACCTGTCGGGCGGGATGAGCACGGGGTACGGTCTGCATTTTAAGCAGACATAAAAGAGATAAACTGACCCATCTAGAGCCATTAGATAGTTTACGAGAGAAGCATGCCTCCAGCTCCCACCTCCTGACAGCTCACTCAGAGCCTTCTCCCCTATAGCTGTATAACATTGACGACAGTAACGCATTAATGACATAATTAATATTATGGACTGCTCGCTATGTGCGAGGAAGCTCTTCACATCTGTTGCTTGGTGCCTCCCAACAGTTTGCACATTCTGGAGCTCAAAGAAAATGATACTGCAGATAAGGCACAGGGGGCAAGCTGGGGTGAACTATCCCTCCCCAGCGTGCCATCTGAAACAATCCGTGATGCGCCATTTACATTTTATAATTAAGATAAAAGCAAAATGCAGAAGGACAGGGTAGATATTAAATGCTGATTTTGTATAAAACTTCCAAATGTTTCATGAGAAACTTGAGCTTGCTTCCGTAACCTTGTCTTTTCAATGTTAAATTTTCTACTTGAAATGGCTCTATACAATTCCTGACCGAACTCTTTAAGGATGACCGCGTCCATTCTTGATGTCCACCATAAAAAATTTGGTCACCGTTATATGTGAGGCATCCCCCCAGATCTCCCGTGAGAGTGCAGGAATATTCTGAGGTGAGATGATTGGATTGTGAGCTGTGACCTAATCAGCTTATCCTAGTTTGAATGGACGGACTCAAGGATAACTCCAGGCAGGTGAAGTGTGGCTAGAGGGCTAAGGGGTCACTGGGGGCTGCCCTGGAAGGGTGTGCCTTCCCTGCAGGCCCCTTCCTCTCTCTTTCTGGTTCTTGACCCCGCCATGAGCTGAGCATCTTTCCTTCAGTGGCCCTTCGCCCATGATGCACTGTCTTACCTTGGACCCAGAGCAATAGAGTTGGCTGTCTATTGGCTGAAACTGTAAAACTGTGAGCCCCAAATAAACCTTTCCTCCTTCATGTTATTCTTGTCGGGATTTTGGTCAGAGCAATGAAAAAGTTGAGTAAAACATTCACCCAAATAGGTGACAAAATTCTTAAACCATTTTTATAACCTTTCGAAAATGTACAAGAGTTGAAATTATAAAGAAATTCTACTTAAAGAATCTATAAGGTCTTTGGCAAATATTATGTTAAAATTCTGACCTTGATGTTAATATTTTGCATCCAATTAATTTTTTTCATAGCCAGTATTTCAGTAGAATGTTAGAGTAGTCACCTGCAGCTAGCTTAGATGGCTCTGAGAAAGGTTGTGACCGTCACACAGAAGCCTCTGATTTTGGTAAAAGTGGAGATCTTGGAACTCACCTGAAGCTGGGCAGCCAGCAACAGTCACATCCCCATGCACACGTGAAAATGTGCAATCATGCGCACACACATGCACACACCCATGTGTACACAGGAACACACACACAGCTCTGGGGCAGGCTGCCCTTTGCGTGGAGCTGTGGTCACCTCAGTCAGTGACCGCAGAACTCAGCACTTTGTCTGACCATCCTTCTGTACAAAAATAAACTCTGGGCCAAGTTTATGTGCAACTTCCATGAGGGGTGGTGGGCAGACAGCAGGGGAGAGGCCATGGTCGCCACCCCGTGAGTGCTGCAGATGGCCCTCGTGTCCTGTCCCTCCCTGCACGCTCCTGGTCCTCAGTGAGGAGCCCTCAGAGCAGCCTGCCAACAGGTGAGGACCTGGTTCTCTGGGCTGCTGCCATGGGGCACCTTCATCCTCTAGGTGGCCCCTTCCTGTCCAGGCTGCTTGAACCACTGAGTCTTGGGGAACAGAGACTTTTATGCCGGGTTTTCTCAGTGATAGCTCCTGGACTAGCTCTCTGAGACAGGTCAGTGCTATTAACCCCAGTCTACAGAGAGGGAAACAGCCCCAGAGCGGTCAAACACTTCTCTCCGGGTCACCCAGCATGTGCAGGCAGAGGTAATTAGCTTCCGCTTGTCTTTTGAGCCAAACACAAGGAAGATGTGTGATGTGGGACTCTAGGCAGGCCACTCCAAGGTCCTGGCACTCAGACTTCAGGAAGACAGAGGTGGACACAGGGTGGCATCCAGAGTGACACCCACGTGCCCATTCCATCCCACCTCCCACCGCCAGCTCCACCTTCCTTCTGCTCCAGAGAAGGAGCGACAGGACTCAGTGGAACTTCTGGGATTTTGCAACTGCTCAAATGTAGCCAGGTTGTGGTTCATCAAGAATTTCTATAGCTTTGGGACCCTCTGGGGCCCTCAGCCCAAAGCCAGAGCAGAAAGACTGGACTATATTCTGCCCCGACTTTCCTAACTGCCCCCAGGATGCACACAATACCCCTCCCCCCCCGCCAGCTGGCTGATCACTTGTCCCTGACAGCAAGGGGTAGGGTGCTGCAGGCCCCCTGTCTTCTGTCCCCATCCCTGTGCACATGGCTGCACAAGAAGCTGGTACCAACAGTGAAAAGGAAAGGGAAAAGAGGCCCAGCAGAGACATGCAAGCTGGGGAAACACAAACCCCCAGAGCTACAAACTCTCAGCAAGTGGGATCCACAGGCTTTTCCGTGGGGAACAGAAGGGGTGCACAAGGTCACCCACAGGGAGCATCCCAACACTGTCTTCCTCATCCTCCGGAGCATGGCTTCAGCGAATCTTGACTCGGCCTGTGGGGCACTAAAGAGTGGCTGCGGGAGGGAGAGCACAGCCTTGGGCTCTCCATGTCCTAACTCTAGATCTCCCTCCGCATTGGCCTGCTAGAGCTGCTGCACAAAGGCACACCAGCGTGGCTTTGGCAATGGGCACTTATTCTCTCTTCTGGAGGGTGGAGCCCAAGTCCAAGGTGTCAGCAGAGCAGCTTTACCCTGGGCCTCTCTTCCTGCTTGCAGAGAGCGCCTTCTGGCTGAGCCCTCGGAGGTCTTCCCTCGTGTGTGCATCCTATTGTGTGCATTTCTTCTTCTCCGAGGAACACCTCTTAGTCCATCCTACCCACCTCGTGTCGACTTATTCACCTCTTTAAGTACTCTGTTCCAACCTAGTGGCGTTCTGGGGGCCAGGAAGTAGGGATGCAACACCCAAATATGGGGCGACACAATTCAGCCCATCACACCTTCTTGGGAATCTTGGAGACAGAGAGAGAGTGCTTCCTGCCTCCCTTCCCATCCCTCCCTTTCCTGGATGCTCTGTACTTGGGTCTAGAATTCATGAGCAGGCACCAGGGCAGAGGGGCTCCCCCTCCCTTTAGTGCTAGTGGTAGCCTGTCAGGAGCAGCCTCCACAGCAGGGGGTGAGGCTGGGAGAGTGGCCTTGACCTTGAGATGGCACACACAGTGGCACCTGCTACTCTGGGGCAGCAGTACAGGTTTCCACGGCAGGGTTTGGGGACTGGTTCCCACTGGCTGAGCCTCACACCCGGGTTCTCTAGCCCTCTCTCGACTTCTGTGAGCTTCCTGGTGTACTTCTAATAGTTCTTTCTTAAAAATTATCGATTGGGCTGGGGATGTGGCTCAAGGGGTAGCGCGCTCGCCTGGCATGCGTGCGGCCCGGGTTCGATCCTCAGCACCACATACCAACAAAGATGTTGTGTCTGCCGAGAACTAAAAAATAAATATTAAAAATTCTCTCTCTCTCTCTCTCTCTCTCTCTCTCTCTCTCTCTCTCTCTCTCCTCTATCATTCTCTCTTAAAAAAAAAAAATTATCGATGTATGGGCTGGGGATGTGGCTCAAGCGGTAGTGCGCTCGCCTGGCCTGCGTGCAGCCCGGGTTCGATCCTCAGCATCACATACCAACAAAGATGTTGTGTCCGCCGAGAACTAAAAAATAAATATTTTTTAAAAATTCTCTCTCTCTCTCTCTCTCTCTCTCTCTCTCTCTCTCTCTCTCTCTCTCCCCTCTCTCACTCTCTCTTTAAAAAAAAATTATCGATGTATCATAATATACATAACAGTGGGACTCACTGTGACATATTCATGCATACACATAACTTAAGTTGGTCATTTTCATTCCCCAGTGAATTCCTTTCTGCTCACAGCAGCTAGGATCAGCTTCTGCTGCTGGCCTTTGAGAATCCTGAGTCTCACGTACAGACACATCTCCGTATGATGTGTCAAGCAAGACATGAAATGTAGTAAAAGTTGAGCAAAGTTTCCTAGAGGAGAAAACACCCCCAAGGAAAAGGGTGCATCATCTCAAAGAGGAAAGTGACCTAGGTTTTTACACTTTTACCTACAAACCAACCTCTATAAAGCCCCCCTCCTCCTCCCCTCCTCCTCCTCCCCCTCCTCCTTCTCCCCCTCCTCCTCCCCTCCTCCTCCTCCCCCTCCTCCCCTCCTCCTCCTCCTCCTCTCCCTCCCCCTCCTCCCCCTCCTCCCCCTCCTCCTCCCCTCCCCCTCCCCCTCCTCCTCTCCCTCCCCCTCCTCCCCTCCTCCTCCCCTCCCCCTCCTCCTCCTCTCCCTCCCCCTCCTCCCCTCCTCCTCCCCTCCCCCTCCTCCTCCTCTCCCTCCCCCTCCTCCCCTCCTCCTCCCCTCCCCCTCCTCCTCCTCCCCCCTCCCCCTCCCCCTCCTCCTCCTCCCTCCCCCTCCCCCTCCTCCTCCTCCTCCTCATCCCCTCCTCCTCCCCTCCTCCTCCTCCCCCTCCTCCTCCTCATCTCCCCTCCTCCTACTCCTCCCCTCCCCCTCCTCCTCCTCCCCCCTCCTCCCCCTCCTCCTCCTCATCCCCCCCTCCTACTCCTCCCCTCCCCCTCCTTCCCTTCTCCTCCTCCTCCCCTCCTCCTCCTCCCCCTCCTCCTCCCTCTCCTCCCCCCCTCCTCCTCCAGAGCCATCATAGGTCCCTCTTGCCCCTGGTTTCACCACCCCACTGAACCATCTCCAGGGTGATGAGCACACAGAGGGAATGGGTAGAGGGAATGGGTATCTAGGGACACCTACCACCTGTGGCCTCCATGCAAATGCTCCTCCCACACTATCATATTTCAACTCTCACAACAATTGTCCAAAGTTATCATTGTTTTCTGGATCCTTCTGGCCACGCCAGCATGGAAACAAAACTAGTCACCATAAGAACCTTAAAGGCTAGACTCTGGCTTCAACCTTACTGGGAGTCCCAGACCACCTCAGAGAGCCACCCCAATACTCCCGAGAGTACACAGATGGGAGGTTCCCCTGCACTCGCGGACCACCCCTTGGCTCACCCCTGCTGTCTGCCATCTTCCTAGCCTCCACCAGAGTCCCAGCGTCCGCCCTCTGCCGAGGCCTGTCAGACCGCCCCTGCGCCCTGCTGGCACATGGGGTGGGGACACCTCACGCTGCTGCAGAAGCAGGTGCTGCAGATGCCGCGAGGTGGACACGCCCCTTCCAACATGGGCACTTTGGTCCTTCTCCGACACTTCCCCAAAGTCTCACCTCTGAACACGGTTGGGTTGGGGACAAAGCCTTCCACACACCAGCCTTGGGGGATATCTCAGATCCAATCATAGCAGAGGCCAACCCCTCCACGTGCCTCATTAGTGTCCACAGGGCCTGACCTAATGTGGAGGGCGCAGCAGGTGCTGTAATGAATAGGCGTTTATGGAATTGAACGTGAGAAATAAAACGTGTTCCACTCTGAGAAACGAAAGCTAATCATTGCATGCCTGTAGATCACAAAAAGGGGTGGAAAGAAATTAAAGGAGCATGTCTTTCCATTAAAAAATCAAAAACTAGGAAGCATTTCATAAAACCTGCAGGGCACTGGAGCACATCAGTTAACCCCTTGAGATAGATGTCTCAGGGAAACTCCTGTCTAAACATGGGACATGATGGGGCACCCACACCTGGCCCACTCCCTGGGGGTCTGTGGCCCTCATTTCTTAGTATTGACAAGTGTTTCAGAATGACATAACATGGGGGTGGGTTCTGAAGTTGTGTGAGGCACATAGCATCTTGGCACCTTTTCTCTAAATCTAAAATTAATCTAAGAAAGTTTGCTTAAACGGATGAGGAAGGAGGGCAAATCAGGGAGCCACCTCTATGAGGTCAGGGCGCTGGTATCTCTCAATGGAGGATCAGCTGGGTCGAGATGTGCTGCAAAGGGACCGGCTGCCAGCCCAGCCACCGGAGGCCAGGAGCAGAAGGCAGAGCTGAGCCAAAACGCCCTGAGGCCTAAACCCCCTCAAGGCCAGTGCTTTAAATGTGCACCAGAAGCAGAGATTCACATGCATCTTTTAGGGACACAATTAAATGTCATATAAATGAGGGAACAACAGTTATTTCTCTTTTGCTTCCTGTTTGGAGGGAAAGCTAAATACGGGTGGCAGAGAGAAGGTATTTGTTCTAGTAGAAATGGAAATATCTAGCTGAAGAATCAAATGGCCTTGTGTTAATTTGCCTCCAGGATATTGGCATTAAATCCAAAATCTCTTTGCCAAGATTATGGACAATTTGCCTGGAGTGGGGCGCCATCTAGTGGCCATTCCCATGTCCTCTCGTACACGCCTCAGAGCCGAGCTCCACACTGAACACGAGGTGGCCTGCTCGGACTGAGTTCTCTAGGAGGTGCCTGCAGAATCAAGCCCATCTGTCGTGGGAAAAGCCTGTCCTGGTATTTCTTTTACTCATTTTAAAGGTGCAGGTGCATCTCATACACCATTGGGATTTGATGTCCTTAAAACTTCAGCAACTCCAAGTCTTGGATTTGTTTTTGTCTATTTTTTCGTAACTGCTCCTTGTTCCTGGACAGCAGTTGCCAGGCAGGTCTGGGGTACACATGCAGACTGCAGTGTGACCAGGAGGACATCACAGGCCCTACGACACCCACCCAGGATGGCCGAGCAGAGGCTGAGACTCTGGAATGGGCTCCCCTTCCTCGGTCCAGGCCTGACATGGATCTAGGTTGTTCCTTTTCCAGAAGTTCGTGTGTCCCCAGCAGTGGCTGGGTCACTGCAGAGACTGTTCTCACAGAAGAGGGCCTCCCCAGAGGGAGTGTCCTGCAGGAACCAGTGTGGGCACTCGGAGCACGTGAGAAGAGGTGATTCAGCCACTGGTCACGTGGGGAATATAACCAGCCCACGTCCTGCAGGGGGTCCCCCAGGTACCATTAACCTCTGAAGCCCTTGGGAAGGAGGATTCAAGAGAACAGGTGACATTTCTCAGTTTTACAAATATACACGTTATCTTGCTGAAATCTAGGTCCTCAGCAGTAATTAAGTGAATGAAGTAAGGTGTTTGGTTGATTGGTTGGTTGTTTTTTTGTGTGTGTGAAATCTTACAGGAGTTCATCTAAGGACAGCAATTGTTAATAAGGGGACAGGGAGCTGGTTATAGAATTTTCTGAGAGCTGGTAAGAAAAAATATGGATCTTCCCTCTTCAAGAAACTGCATGATATTTTCTCATTATGTTATTTTTTCCTCCACAGATATCAACTTTTGAAACAAACTATTCCTAAAACTTGAATTTTTAGTTATTCTCTATTTTTCCATCAACTAACAATGTTACTGCCCTGAAGAACCCAATGCTCTACACAAAACCTGGAGCACAGCCTGTACTTGATAAATGTTGCTTGATTATATTGAAGTGAGTTGATAAAATCCTAATTAAAAGTAAAAAATAGTTGGGGGCTGTGGTTGTGGCTCAGTGGTAGAGCACTTGCCTAGCATGGGTGCAGTGTGAGTTCCATCCTCAGCACCACATATAAATAAAAAAATAAAACAAAGGTATTGTGTTCAACTGCAACTAAAAAAAAATTTTAAAAAAGTAAAAACTAGTTGATGGTTTAGGTTTTGTGATGGATTAATGGGGTTTTTTTCCCCCTAAGGGACACTATTGTCTCAGAAGTCTTTTGAAATATTGGGATTAATCTCTGAGCACTCTGTTTAACCTGAGGTTACCAGTCTTCAAGAGCCATGGACTAGAAATGCAGAATCTGCTCTCTGAAAACAAACACACAAACAACAAACTCTTCCCTTTTTGAGAATTTTAATTCTTCAATAAAACTCACTGAGTGCTCAGTTAGCAAAAGAAAAAACTCATGTAAAACCTCTCTCTCATATCATATGAGTTCTGGAAGGATTAAAGAGTCAAATGAGAAAGAAAAGGAAAGGAGGAGAGAGAGGAAGGGAATGAGGAAGGAAACCTATACATGTATATTTATGGCTGCTTTATTCATAATTGCAAAACTTGGAAACAACCAAATGTCCTTCCGTGGGTGAATGAATAAACACATCCAGAAAATGGAATGTTTAGCACTAAAAAGAAATGAGCTATCAAGCATGAAAAGACACAGAGGAACCTTAACTTATTACCTCTTACTGAGTAAAAGAAGCCGATCTGTACAGACCACGTACTCTGTGATTCCAACAATATCACGGTCTGGAAAAGACAAAATGAGGGAGACAGTAATGAGGTCGGTGGTTGTCAGGGCTGGGGGAGGAGAGAGAAGCAGGGGAGAGGATGTAGGGCAATCAACTAGTCTGTTTGGTACTGTGACAGTGGACATATGACCTTGTAGATATTGGATGTACTCAGGAAGGGTGACCCCTAATGTCAGTTGTGGAGTACATGGGATAATGATGCTTGATGGTTCATTGATCATAATGAATGCACCCCTCTGGTGGGAGGGTTTGATGTGGAGAGGGTTTGATAGTGGGGAGGGTTTGATAGTGGGGAGGTTGTGCACATTCAGGGACAGGGAGGTATATGAAATTTAGTTTTTCTATGAACACTAAACACACACACATACATGTTCATGCATGTGCACACACACGAATGTGGATCCTGTTTTTGAACAGACAGGGAGTTTCTAAGCATAAAAATGAATTTTAAAAATCCCAATGAAAAAGTTCACCATTTGACTTTTCAAAACCTAAAAAGCAAGTAGCAAATTAAAGGATCAAAACACTCTCATGAATAAAATAGATCACCAGGCAAAGAGATGCACAGGGGAAGGCAGAGGCAGAGACCACTGGCCCCGCATGGACTCCACCCCCCGGGGGGCCTCCAGTACCATGGAGACCCCAACGCTAGAAGTACATTGTCCTGGCTCCGTGACGGGGCAAACTCGGGAATATCTGGGTGTAAATGTGAAAAAATGCCAGCAATTTAAGTATGCTCATTAACGGGAGAGTTGAGTAACCTCCAGTGAATCTTTAGAGATTATTAGACAGTCACTTCAAATAATGTCGAAGAAAGGTTTTTAATAGCCTGGGACAAGAGAGGCCCTCAGGAAAACTACCTCCACGGAGACCAGGGCTCCCCAACCCAGATTCCAAGCCAGAAGAAATCTTCTTTCCCATGAGACTAAAATGACATTGATGCTAATAAAACTCTGATCACTGTCTTTTGTCCTCCACTCCTTTCCTTATTAGCAGCTCCTTCTTTAGTTTAAGAATGTTTGTTTTTTGTTTTTGTTTCATTTTGCTTGTTGGGGAGTTTTTATTGGGTTTGGTTTGGTAGCAGGGATTGAATGCAGGGACGCTTAACCACTGAGCCACGTCCCCAGCCCTTTTTTATATTTTACTTAGAGAAAAAGTCTCAATGAGTTGCTTAGGGCCTTGCCAAGTTGCTGAGGCTGGCTTTGAACTCAAGATTCTCCTGCTTCTGCCTCCTGAGCTCCTGGGATTATAGGCATGAGCCACCATGCCTGGCAAAGTCTCACCCTATAATGACGGGGAAGTGTGTCTGTTGTCATTGAGGTAAAGTGGAAAACAATACCAAAGCCAGATCCAGGCTCTTGGGGCTATAGGGCTAAGACCTTGAGACCCCTAGAAGGGAGACGAGCCAGTCAGTAATCGACGTCATTTCCCCTTGCTCTTGAACCAGACAAGCTGAACCTAGAGTCCTTTCAAGGAGAAAAGTTTTATAGACGGAGAAATAGGCGGGTGTAAAGATACAGTCAGTAGGCAAGGAGGGAGGGGGAGGGAGGGGGATAGATAATAGGAAGGAGGGAGGTAAAGATGTGTAAAATATTGTAGAATATCTCTACACAGTTATATTTATGTTGTTACAAATATTATAAGAGATTAGAGGAAAATTTTTTCCATCAGCATTTCAACAAAGTAAAAGATCATAATTAGATTAATAAATAGGCCCTTAATTTTTATCATAAGTGAAATTTTAAAATAGGAATTTTAAAGGCATCACAATATCTGACTTCAAATTATACTGCAGAGCTATAGTAACAGAAACTGCATGGTGCTGGGCCCAGGGACACACTCCTGTAATCCCAGTGGCTTGAGAGGCTGAGGCAGGAGGATCACAAGTTCAAAGCCAGCCTTAGCAACTTAGCAAGGTCATAAGCAACTTAGGGAGACCCTGTCTCAAAATAAAAAAATTAAAAAGAGCTGGAGATGCGGCTCAGTGGTTAAGTGCCCTAGGGTTCGATCCCCAGTGCCAAAAATAAACAAAAAACTGTGTGAAACTGGCATAAAAAAACAACAGACAGACACATGGACCAATGGTACAGAATAGAAGATACAGAGACAAACCACACAGATATAGTCATGTGATCCTTGACAAAAGTGCCAAAAACACACATTGGAGAAATGACAGCCTTTTAAACAAATGATGTTGGGAAAACTGGCTATCCAGAAGTAGAATAGTGAATCCAGATGCTTATCTCTTACTCTACACACGAATCAACTCAAAATGGATCAACAACCTAGGAATTAGATCAGCAACTATGCAACTCCTAGAAGAAAAATTAGGACAACACTTCTGCAAATAGGCACAGACGATGACTCTCTCACTAGGGCCCCCTGAAGCTCAGGAAATCATGCCAAGAGTTAATCAATGGGATGGCCTCAAGCTTCCACACAGCAAAGGAAACAACCAGGAATGTGTAGAGAGAACCTACAGAAGGAGAGAAAAATCTTTGCCAGCTATTCTTCTGACAGGATTAGTATCTAGAATATAGAAAGAACTAAAAAAAAAAAAAAAAAAAACGCAACACCAAAAAAACTAAAAAAAAAAATTAACACCCAAAAAACAAATAACCCAATAATAAATGATAATAAATGGGCAAATGAACTAGATACTTCTCAAAAGAAGAAATACAAATGGCCAACATATATATGAAAAAAAAATGTCCAACACCATTAGGAACTAGGGAAATGCAAATCAAAGCTACACTGAGATTTCATCTCACACCATATTGAATGGCAGTCATTAAGAATACAAATAATAACAAATGCTGGGAGGAAATGGAGAAAAACAATCATGTTTACACTGTTGATGGGATCAGAAGTTAATGCAACCACTATGGAAATAATATGAAGGCTCCTCAGAAGACCAGCAAGGAACCACCATTTGACCCAGCTATACCACTCCTCAGTATTTATACTAAAGAATCAAGTCATCACGGTACAGTGACACATGCATGTTTATAGAACACAATTCACAAGAGCCAAACTATGGAACCAGCCTAGGTGTCCATCAGCGGATGGATGGATAAGGAAATGGGGTATATATACACAATGGAATTTAACCCTAAAGATTAAATTAGGCTTGTTCACAGGAAATGGATAGAGATAGAGATTATTATGTTAAGTGAAATAAACCAAACTCAGAAGGTCAAGGATTCTGTTTTCTCTCATATATGGAAGCTAGAGAAGAAAAAGGGGGAAAAATGGGTGGGTGGGCAGGATCTCATGAAAATCAAAGGGAGATCAATAGAGAAAAGGGACAGGGACTAGGAGGAGGCGGGGAGTGATATTGGCCAAATTTTATATTACACGGTGTGCATGTACCAATGTGTGATGACGAATTGCATCATTATGTAGGTGTGATGCACACATAGGACAACCATAAAAATGTGGAAAGAGAAAAATATTTACTTCAAGATATTCATCAAGAGACTCATGAACTTCATCTGAGAACAGTCACGACCCTGGCCTACGTACAGAGGTTGAGGTTTGGGGTAAAATTCTTCATTCTCTCCCTACACAGAAAAACAGTGTTTTCTCCCTGTTCTGGGGTTCTGAAATTATTTAAATAAGGGTAGATTTCCACTTCTGGCAAAGGGCCAGAAGAAGTATCCTATCTGGCATGATATGGAACAGGAATAAAATTCTCTTGTGGCTTCTGGTTTTTGCAATCAAAACAAAGTTTTACATGGTTCTGTCCAGAAAAAAGAAGAGCCTCTCTAATCTAAATACCAAAACACCTAGTGAAAGGCATATTCTATATTCCTCCTTCTTTAAAAAATTAGGATATCAAATTTGTATACAAATTGTGTTGTCCATTCTCTAAATAAATAAGGATGCACCATGATGGGCCAGTGAACACAGATATCCAACAGTTTGTAATATCACAAAAAAGAGGTAACCAGGTACTATGGGTTTTCTGATCGCAAAACACACCACCATTATGAAATTGAGATGTGGGGGGGAATCAGACAAATAATGCAATTCCTTCAACCAGTAAGTAGCAAGGGAGGGATAAGAAGATGGAAGGGAAGCTGGGTATGGTGGAGCACACCTGTAATCCCAGCTACTCAGGTGGCTGAGGCAGGAGGATCAAGACCAGCTTGGGTCATCTATCAAGACCCCTTCTCAAAATAAAAAGGGCTGAGGATGCAGCTGGGTGGTAGATGCTTGACTAGCACATGCCAGAACCTAGATCAAGTCCCAGTATTTTTTAAAAAAGAAAAGAAAGAAAGAAAAAGGAAGATGGAAGGGGAGACAGGAGCCTCTACATTGAGAGAGACTTAAAGGGCCTGTCAATCAAGGACTTCCTCTTGAGATAGACATGGAGGGACTGGAATGGCCTTTCTGAAATTCACATCTATGAACCAGACACAGTGTACACAGCAGCTATTCTCCAGTATTGGACAAGGAGAGGAGGATGAAATCCTTGGGAAAAAGGAAACAAATTGAATCCCAAGCCACCCTGGCTGTCTCTCAGGGGAACATTTCTGACCATGGTGCAGGGGACGGAGCCTGAGTGGATGGAGTGAGGTAGCCTCACTGAACTGAGGGGCTGAGATTTGAGTTTGGGACAGTGGATCAGCATTCCTGAGCTGAGGGAGCTCCCATGGGTGGGCAGGGCAGGAGGCGTGGGCATTGGAGGTCCTCCGTGACCTTGGCTGGACTCTACATGCAGGGGGAGACTCCATAAGGCTTAGCAAGCAGTCGCCGTGGGATCATGAGCAGAATACCAGAATCTGTGCATTTAGGAGACATTGGAATTTCAGCTTGTAGCTGAGTGGTAATACCTTGCTGAGCAATCTGGGCTTGAAGTGGAGATCACAGAAAGATCACAACTTAAGAGAAAGGACCACACCACAGCTCCCAAATTAAAACCATCCAAATGCCTCTCAACAGAGAAAAAGATACATATAGTTGCTCATTGATATTAGGACTCAGAAAAACAGATATTCTACTGACACATTTAATGATGTAAAGGGATCTCAAATACATTATAGAGAGTGAAAGTATCAAGAAAGAAGATCAAAACGGCACTTATCATGGGGCTGGCAGATATACTTAAATCTGGTTTCAGACACATCAGCAGCTGAACCTTTGAACTGGGCTGCAGATACCCTCTCCCTGCCCCCATTCAAGCTGACCTGGGAACTGGCCCAGACCAGTTAACCTCTGCTGACCAGGGTAGTGGACCCCTCCACCGCACTACCCCCACACTGAGACTGTGCCTAGTCCCTTTTTTACAAAACAGCTTAACTTTTTCCAGCACCGATTATACTTCCTAACAACTGCCACACCACCCTACCCACCCCTAGCTGTAAATACAGCCACCATTTTGTAAATCCCGGGAGCACATTTTCAAGAGTGCTTGAATTTCTGTTTTCCTGGATTGCAGTCCTAATCATCCCCAAATAAATGTAATTCTCTTTGTTGTCTGCTAGGTTGATTTTATTCTTGCTTGAAAAAAGAACCTGATATTTATCCAGGAAAGTATATGTAGCCAAGGGTACAGAGTAAGCACTGGAACTAGCAGCCATCAGCCTAAAGTTAGAAGACTTGTGTTCTTCTCTTTCTTTCTTTCTTTCTTTCTTTCTTTCTTTCTTTCTTTCTTTCTTTCTTTCTTTTTAAAATTATAGTACAGAGATACTCTGACCTACAATGTTCAACATAAGATTTTTCAACTTGACCATGGTGCAAAAGCCACACATAGTCAGTAGAAACCATACTCCTCTGAATGTTGAATTTGGATTGGGGGTACCTAGCATTATTGGGTCCAATCCTCTTCTGTGATGCAGGCAGCAGCAGCAAACCACAGCTCCCCCTCAGCCCTGAGATCACAAGGTAAAGCAACTAACACTAGAGTGTACAGTGGTCTAAGCCAGGACACTCAATAGTTGTGCTACTACACTTGCCCAATATCCAATGCATTTGGGGCCTACAGGTGTTTCAAGTTATGCTGGGCTTACCAGGACCCAGCCCCATCATACCTGAGCAGCACCTGTGATGGTCATGGTACTCAGGTCGGCCAGGTCCTTGACACGGAAGATAGAGCTTTCTGCTGAAGGTGAACTTCCTGCTGTTTGTCCCTGTGCTAGAAACAGAGGAGATGAGGTTGGCTGCGTGGGCAGGAAGGGTGCTGTTTCACCCTTTGTGATTCAGGGCCCAGAAGGAGAAGCAGGCCCGGTGGCGGGGCTGGCCTTCGGGGTATTAACTGTGCAGCACCCCCTGACACAGGTGAGCTCTGCCTTCCTCCCCACCCCTTTTGAGATAAAGTAAGGGCTGCCCTGTGTTTGGGGGACCTCAAGAGACAGCAGGAATGTTCTGGGGCCAAGCCAAGGGCTGTTGAGAAAGGGAGCCTGGGATCCTGGCACCCTTGCTGAACCCCCAGTTCCAGTGTCATGCTGCCACCTCGATGCTGGAGCCTTTGAACCATGGGAAGGAACCTTAGGAGCAGGCAGTGTTGGTGACTGAGGCGCTAGATCTCCAAGCCCGTTTGCAGGTTGGCGCCACTCACTGAAGGAGATGAGACCCCTGCAGAGGCCCACAGGGGTGCCACTCCCTGAGAGTGTGCAGGGAACTGCAGCTACCTCACCAGGACAACACAAGGGCAAGTGTTGCGGATTAGGCCCACCTCCTGGCAGGTGACCATTCTGCAGCTGGATGCCAGCCTCCCTCCGAGATCTGGAGACCCTACTTGGCCATCTACTACTCACTGCGGTGTGATACAGCCCAGCACTGCTTCTTTCACTTGTCATATTGCAGGGCCACTATCAACACAAACAATATAGGAAGGCAAAACTGGACAGATGGGTGGTTTCACATGGCCCAAGGTAAAAAGATAATTATTAATTAATTAAAGATAATGTGGCAGGAAGGTCCAAGAAAACATGGCAAGCTCCAGTGCAGTTAAGAAAGGCCTTAGTGTTCAGAGTGTGAGCAGGAAAACAAGAAGCTGGATCAGCAATGGAAGGGCAGGGTCATTCTGGGAGTTGGTCAAGCAGCGCCAGATGACCAGGACTGTGAAGAGCAGCAGATCCAGCCTCAGCCTCTCCTTAGCCCTCCTTCCTCAGAAAAAGGAACTAACAAGAACTGGACAGGGAATCAGCCCCTTGCCAAATACCTGTGTTTCATGGAAGAGCTTATGCACTTCAGGAACTTGAAGCAGAAGGTAGAGAAATTGGAAAACTATAGAAAATGAACTAAGACAGGACCCCACTATCTCGTAGACAGGGTCAATTCTGGGAGAAACCAGTCCTATCTGATGGAGCTTGGCCAGCCCTCTGGGCTTGCTCTTCACAGAATGGCTGGACGTTGGGGGTTCAGCTTTGAGTATGATTTCCGAGTTAGTCCCAGACCTAAGAGTGGACACCATCATCAACTCCATAGCCAGACATGCAGACACTAGGAAGGATCAAGCCCGGGACATGAGGGAGAGAAGGACGCCACTCCAGAAGAAGACAGGGAAGGAAGAGCCAGTGACAGGTGGAGAGGAGAGAGCGATGGAGAATTGGGCTCTCTCCAGACCACGGCTGGAGGGCACCAAGCAGTGTGGTGTGAGAGATCCTGGAGCCTTGATTTCTGGATGATTCTTTATCTAAACCCGAATCGCACTGCTCGGAGGAGTCCCGCCCGCTGAGACCCGTGGATCTCCCAGGTTTCAGGCCGAGTTCCAGTGAAGCAAAGCACGACAGTGAACGCTGTGACCTCCCGGGTCCTGGGATGCGATGTCGGCCCCGCCTTCCTGGGCTCCGGCCTTAGCTCCCATTTCCCATGCCTTTTACCCCACTCCCCTCAAGGCCTGCGTCCTGCTTGGCTGTGTTCCCCGCGCTTTTGTCATCGCCTGTCATTCCCCTGGGTGTCGAAGCCCACGGCCTATTTCCTGGTCTCACCAGTCTTCGGTCAGATGATGCCACCAACGTACATGTATTCCAGAATCCTGGCGCAACGCCAGCCCAGGCCACATTGGTGCCGCCTTCTGGAATCTCCATCTGCCATGGACCACGGACCACCCCCTGAATTGGACAGCCAAAGTTTGGGTCTGAGCAGAATCAAGCCTGGTCTTGCCCCCCATCTGAGCTGAGGTGCCCTCTGCTACGTGTCTGCACTTGATGGGATGGCCTCTACCAGGGGCCAGCGCTCTGCCCAACTCATAACTGATTCCCGAGGATATGTTGCACCATCCAGACCAGCTAAACTCCACCCACTTTATTTATTTTATTATTATTATTATTACTATTATTTGGTACTATTATTAGGGGCACTTAACCACTGAGCCATATCCCAGCCCTATTTTATATTTTCCTTAGGTACAGGGTCTCCCTAATTTGCTTATAGCCTTGCTAAGTTGCTGGGGCTGGCTTTGAACTTGCAATCCTCCTGCTTCAACCTCCCAAGCCGCTGGGATTACAGGCCTGTGCCACCACGCCCGGCTTACACCCTGCTGTCTTGCCACACTGCTCCAGCTTTGTCCTAGATCTCCCCCAAAATGTGACAATGTGACCAGAGTTACATCTAAATAAATGCTTTTCTTTAAAACAATCTGAGAAATCTAGATTACTTCCAATTTAGTAGTCATTTTTGAGGATTAAAAAAAATTACATCATAACAGATTGTGGTTCTCTTTTCTGGTGGGTGGCATTCAATTTCAATTCACTCTGCACATTGGCAAGAGAGTGCCAACCGGCACAGAGGAAGCTGCCTGTCATGGGGTGCAGGAAAAATGAAATGGAGAGAGGGGGAGGAATGATTTATGTTAATTGGTATTAGAGATGCTACGAATCCCACAAAAACAAACTATTCTCACAAAAGCAGGAAGGAAGGTGAAGTTGCAAAATCATATAGCTAAAACTACTTTGGTCCCATTTTTGGAATAAGTAAATATAGGAATACATTTTCAGGTGAGTACTGATATACTTTGTTGAAATATTACATATAGTTCAACTTCAGTCCCCCTACTTTTAGGCAAAGGTGCAAATTATAGGTTAAAAAGTTACCATAGTTCTTTACTGAAAGAAATTATTTCCAGCAAGTCAATCAGAGCAATTCAGGCTTGATCTATAGTCTGTGGCTTCCATACAGAGGGATTACTGAGTGTCCAGGGTGAGGCCAAAGTCCTTCTCAAGCAGTACACATAAGGACCACATTTTTAAAATCCATGTGTTTTAAAATCCAAATTATTGATTTTTCATCCCAGAATGAGGGCCCCAAGATCAATGTTTTAAATAAGCACACTAAGTGATTCTACTGCATTTTTTTTTTAAATCAGCTTGGAGAGATCCGTTAAGGCACAGGAAGATGTTCCTTTTGCATCACTAAAGAATGAAATCGCTTGCATTCAAATGCATGTCCATGTTTGGAAAGCTAGTAGCAAGTCACAGGTAACAGCTCTCAGCAGTGGGCATACTGGATAATATCAAACAATTCAACGCCTGAACACACACACTGGGCACCAGGTTACCCTGAGTGTAAGAAACAGGGTTCTAGAATCAACAAGTAGCAGGGGGGCTTGCTGCTTGCCTGATATCCACCCACCAGCTGACCAGAGCAGATGTCAGAACACTTGAGTTCCCGTGTGACCTCCCACAGCTGAGCCAACCAGCTCACTTGCAGTTGGGTTGTGTGCCCTCTCCACAGACTGCAGCCACCCTCAAAGGAGCGCCCTAAGAAATGAGCATTGAGCTCTCCTGACTTTAAACACTTCTCTAAGACCTTACTTAATTAGCAAACTTGATTCTCTCTAAAGCAAACTGACCTGTTCAGAGATCATCAGCTCCTGCCTTTCAGCCCAATTCCATCACATCTTCTCCAAACACACTTCTACCAGTGTCCTTAGTACCTTCTCCCTCAGCTATTTAAACATGGGCTGCCATCAGGATCATTGTAGAAGTTTTACAGTGCCGAAGCCTGACTCCTAGCATATGCAAAAATTAACTCAGAATGAATCAAAGACCTAAACGTAAGAGCAAAATCTTTAAATGTTACAAAAAAAACAGAGACAAATCAAAAGAAAAACATATATACATTGAGCTTCATTGAAATTCTTCTGTGCATCAGAAGATACAATCAAGAAAATGAAAAGATAATCTACAAAACAAGAGAAAATATTTGCAAATCACATATCTAATAAAAGTCTGGTACCCTGAATATATAAAGAATTCTTTCAACAGGGAAGGAGGAAAAAAAAAAAAGACAAGTCACCCAATTAAAAAATGGGCAAAGGACTTGAATAGACATTTCCCCAAAGAAGAAACACAAATGACCAACAAGCAGATGGAAAGACACACAACAATGTTGGTCATTAAGGAAGCGCAAATTAAGATCACAACGAGATACAAATTTGACCCACTAGGATGCCATAATGATAAAAGGGAAATAACAAAGTTTGGCAAGGATGTGGAGAAATTGGGACATTGCTCGTGGGACTGTAAAATGACGCAGCCTCTGTAGGAAACAGCTTGGCAGAGCCTCAAAAAGTTAGGGCTGAGGATGTAGCTCAGCGGTGGAGCACTTGCGTAGCATGCACAGGCCCTGGGTCCCCAGCCCTGGAAAAAAAAAAAAAAAAACTAAGAGAGCTACCATATGGCCCGATAAGTCCACTCAATAAGTACGTCCCCAAAATAATTGAACAGGTATAAAAAAAAAAAAAAAAAGACTTGCACAAGATTGTACAAAGCAACATTCTATGTAGTAGCCAAAAAGAGGAAACAATCCAAATGTCCATCGGCTAATGAATGAATAAACAAAATGTAATCTATCCAGACAATGGAGTGTTCTTTGGCTGTAGGAAAGAATTAAGAACCGACACACGCTACAATATGCATAAAACTTGAAGATGTTATCTTATGTAAAAGACAGTGACACGAAATTACTGAATGATCCCACTTATATGCAATACCCAGAATAGAAAAATACACACAGACAGAAAATAGAATTGTTGCCAGGAGCTGGGGGGAGGAAAGGATGGAGACTGGCTGTGTAGCCGGTAGGGACACCCACGCCTTTACCAGGGAAGAGCCAGAGGTGAGAGTTACACAATGCTTTAAATGGTTTATTGTCTGGAATGTGGATTTACCTCAATTTTTTAAAAAAAGTCCCAATTCCACATCCCAAACCTATTAAATTTGAATTTCTGGAGACTAGACCCATGTATGAGTTTGTTTTGGTTTGGTTTGGTTTAATACCAGAGATTGAAACCCCAGCCACTTAATCACTAAGCCACATCCCCAGCTCTTTTTTATATTTTATTTAGAAACAGGGTCTTGCTGAGTTGCTTAGGGCCTTGCTAAGTTGCTGAGGCTGGTTTTAAATTTGTGATCCTCTTGCCTCAGCCTCCCCAGCCACTGGGATTATAGACATGCACCACCATGCCCAACTTGAGTATATTTTAAATCTGTCCAGAGATTTCAAAGTGCAGGCCAGATTAAGAGCCACTGACTTAGTCCCTGGCTATCTCTGCCCTTCCCAGAGTTCCAATGGAGTTTGGAATTGATAGCATTTGTCTAGCATATAGAAATGTCCAAGCAGTGTCCTTTATTGAGTGTACTGTGGGCCTTCAGTCTCAGCTCCTGTGGTTCTCCAGGGCTTGCCATTCCCCGTAAATGGTTGGTGTCCAAGAGGACATATGCCTGCATTCCCGGTCAGCTGTTCTATCCCACTCCACCAGTGTGCTCACAGGTAGAGGGGTGAGGTCCTGAGGCCTCTTCCTGCATTCTGCTCTGGAGGAATTCTTACGATGGGAATTGCAACAGTGTTGCTGTTGATTCTTGCACTGTCCCGCCATTTGTCATTTATGTGGCTGCGTAGAGTCTCAGCTTGAACTTTCAGGAACTCTGGCCTTATGAGTCCTCATGAGAGGCAAAGATCTAGCTGAAAAGGCCAGGCGCTTCCTTGCTGATAGGACACGGGCCTGTCACTCAACCTGGCCAATAAGAGGAGCCCTTTGAAAAGAGCTGGTGATGCAGAGAAGCAAGGACAGCCAGGAAGCTGCCCTGGGGGTATTTACTGGGATCTCAGGGGTGACATCCAGGGCCCATGGGGTCCCCAGTCCAGGTCCTGGGGTCTTGTGCTCAGCAGCCAGACCAGCATCGGCATCTATCAGGTCAATGCAAGGTTTGGAGGTGGTTTCTGGCTAAGTGGCCTCTGATTTCTTTAATATGTTCATTTTTTAAAAAGTATTTACTTATTCATTTGTGTATTTGCAGTACTCGGGATTAAACCCAGGGGCACTCCACCACAGAGTTACATCCCCAGCCTTTTAAAATTTTTTTAGAGACAGGGTCTCACTAAATTCCCGAGACTGGCCTCAAACCCGCAATATTCCTTCCTCAGACTCTGACATCACTGGGGTTACAGGTATGTGCCAGCATGCCTGGCTAATATGCTCATTTAATTCTTAAATTAAATTTAAATTATCATTTTCCTCTGCATGTGGACATTTCTCTGCAAGAGAAATAGCTCTCTATTGACTTTTCTCCAACACTGTAGATCTAACTTTGCCTACACTATTTGGGCCTGGCCTTGTGAGCACAGGGCACAGAAAATGCCCTCATGCCCTCTTTTAACTTAGCCCCCGCCAGTTCCATGTCTCAGTAGGCCTGGCCTCCATTCTCTCCACAGACCACACACCATTACCGCTGAGGGCTCCATCCCTTGCTGGGGGCAGTTTGGGGGACAGGAATGGTAGCCTGAACACCAGAACTTTGGGACCTTTTGTAGAAACAGTGTTTCTGGTCATAGGTCCCTATCAACCCATCCCTCTGCTCTGTAACCATTCATTCATTTGACACTGTAGGCCCTCTCTGTGCCAGACAGTGTTCTAGGCCTTTGGCCAAGACAGTGGCTGAGACCGGGTCTCTGCTCACATGCTGCTTACATTTCAGGGGATGAGAGCCTTGAAGACAGGATAAGGGACCGACACTGCAAGAACACAAGAAGGAGGGGCCAGCGTGGCATTCTGCTTACACACAGTGGCAGGGTGAGGGCATCTGAGGACTGAGTCATATGGAAGCTGGGCACACAGATGACATCTGGGAGAGAGAACAGCATCTCAGACTGCAGCAAACTATAGAGGGCCGTTACTCATTACCTGTCTTCCCATTGACACAGGTCTATGCCCCTCCCCTGAATCCAGCTGGCTCCATAACTGCTTTGACCAACAGAACATGGCAGGTTGATGCTGGGCCAATTTCAGGCCAGCAGAGACCAGCAGCTCCCACTTCCCATCTCTTGGGACCCTCACTCTGGGATCCCTGAGCTGCCAGATGAAAATCTGACTTCCCTGCTGGAGAGACCACACAGAAAGACCCTGAGAGAGTGTCTGGAGAGAGCAAGCGGCTCAGCAGGGAACCAACCTTCCAGAACCTTCCAGAGCCTGCCAGACATCCCTGCTGAGCAACAGGCATGTGAGTGAAGCCATCTCAGACCTTTCAGATCAGCCACCAACTGAACACCAGCATGTGACCCTCAGCAATGCCACGTGGAATAGAAGAATGGCCCAGTTGAGCCCTGCCCAGATGCCTGACCCACAGAATCATTGTGATAAATACTGAAATGGCGGATAAGTTGCTTAATCGTGGGGTCATGTTATGCAGCAACTGATAACCTGGACACAGTCTAAAAGAATGGCTGGTGAAAAAGGCCTGAGCCCTGGAGTATCCAAGGGACCAAAGTGGTTGGGGCTTTAAAAAGATGGAGAAGAGGAGATGGTGGAAGGGCTGAGCGGGACAGAGGCAGTACTGCCTGGTGGGCCCCACATTGGGTGGCCCAGGAGGACTCGGTAGATGAGCACTGTGGTCACAGTTTTGAAAGTCCCAGCTGCTGTGGGGCAAGGGTGGACAGAAAGCAGCCCATTCAAGAGGCTGATGCAACTGGGGATTTCTCCTGGCTGGGAGTTTGGCCCAGTGTGTACAGACTCACCTTGCAGCAAGGTCACCGGCTCCCTGCCCTCTGCACCAGCTTGGGCAACTCGTCCTCTGCCTTGTTTCTGTCACTCAGCCTTCAGTCTGCCTCCGATTCTCCCCATGGTGGCTCTGTCCTGTTCCCCAGGATCCCATGATAGTGGGGGCAGGAAGGAAGGGACTCCATCCTTCTGCATACACACCCCACTGGGAACAAGAGCAGGGGAAGCTCCACTGGTGAAACCTTGGGGCGGGGAGGGATTTATTTGGGAGCAATAAGCATGTCACATATTCTTGGAGCAGCTCCGGGACCCCAGCATCTTCTCTAGTGCCAGCTCCCATAGACAGAATGAGTCCTGATGGACCTTTTTTCCCATCATGAAGTTGACTTGCCCCCCATGGAAGAGGCCCAGGATCACAAGTGCTGCTGTGGCGGGGGGGTGATTCCTCCTTATTCAGGGGCTCAGTATTGGGCATATCTTTTTTTTTTGGTGGTGCTGGGATTGAACCAAGGGCCTCATACATGCACGGCAAGCAGTCTACCACTGAGCCACATCCCCAGCCTGGGGTTCAATATTAGGAAGCCCCTCCACACCTATAGAATTCTTCATTCTTCAGCCATATCATCAGCATCATCAACGAGAAAGGTGATATTTTGGCCTCTGTGGCCTGATTCCTGTCTCTCAGTTAGGTTCAGACTTGGGTAGGGAAAGGGTCCCTACTTATTGGGGTCCTGAGTCCCTAACACCTTAGGTCTTGCATCAATAATCTGTCTGGGGTTGGGGTCCTGCTCAGCTCACAATTCTTCCAAGAATTACCTGCCTTCTTTTGGTGATTGCCTAGTTACCAGCTGGATTTTCACACTTCCTGTCCCTAGACTTTCCATTGTCGTGTGACACCCACCTCTCCCAGTGCCTGCCCCTTACCTCTGGCTGGATTTCCCAACACAGCTGCCTGTTTCACCATGACCAACTCTGAAACTGGGCATCGGACTTCATGAACATCAGCTGGGCCTCCCCTTGGGTCCTCCCCACGTACACTCCAGCAGGTAGGTCGTAGGTCATAGGTCATGGCTGGGTCCCTCCTGCTGGCCACGTCCACAGCCTCCTGTGCTGTGAGCCCCATCCTTGCAGCTCAGGAAAGAAGGGACAACACTGTGCTTTGGGTTCTACCAGGTCTGCTGTGTGTCCTTTGGCTATTTTCTCAATCTTTCTGTGCCTCAGTTGCTCAGGTAAACAATGGAGATAGTGACCATAGCATTACCTCATATTTCTGTGATAACTGAAGTAAGACCTTCAGCACTCAGCACCATGCTGGTGTGTAATAGGAACTTGATAGATAGCAGCTGATATTGGGCAAGCCCTCGCCTGCACTTCCAGAGTTGATTTAGAGGGTGAGAGAAGAGAGATGGCAGGAGATGGAGATCTAGAGTCACTCAGGAGCACAAAGTCACCCTGGGACTAGAGAATAGCTCACAGAGAGCAGGGACATGACTTTTCATTTTTTGCAACTCTGACATGTAGCTTGGTGCCCAACACATTGCAAGTGGCCCATAAATGGTTGTTAACTAATCCAATGAGCATATAGCAAAGTATTTGGGAATGACTAGAAGAGGAACCTCCTCTTTCATGGAACACCATGAGAGGACCCCCCCCTTCCCACCCTTCTCTTTTCCCTTTCTCAGCCAGCGAGGGCAGACCCAGGATATTGATTCTGACCTTCACATCACTGTGGCCCTGCCTTTCCAAATTCCGTTCCCCCAGGACGTCAGCCGGTGCTGGGAACCCCTACGGGTGCTGCAGGCAATGCCATTTTCCTGGAGGGCTGGGCAGGCACTGTAATGAAGAACCGGAAAGACATGCCAGGGCTTCTCCTTTGGGGAGCAGGTGCCATTTCCAAGGAGCAGTGTGGCAGTGAGAGATAAGGGCAGAAATTTGAATTGCTATTGTTTTGTACTCTACAAACAGGAGGGGCTTTCTGTAGAGTCCTTTGTAAGACCCAGTGGCAATGATTATCATGAACTCGGAGTGGGAGAATAATTCAGCTCTTCCTCTCTTGCTGGCTGCTGTTGTACTTGAACCTTCCTCCCTCCAGCAGTGCCCACCACTTGGTATCAGCAGAAGCGAAAATACATGAGCAGGAAACACCGAAGCCAGCGCCTCCAGCTTTCAGCTCTCAGCTCTTCTGCTGGCCTGGACTCTGCACGAGTCATTTCCCTGCCTGTGTCTCCACTTCTTCCTCTTGGAGCCCAGAATTCACAATGTACCTGACACCCCCTTTGTCGCAGTGATACTGTGTACAGCCTCAGGTGAGTGCAGGCAGGGAGCCTCTGCCTTGGTCTGCAGCAAGGATGCAGTGATGCCAGCTGTAGCACATGCCCTGTGTCCTCATCTGGATTATAATCACCCGCGTGCTGTCACCGCCTGCTGTCCCCTTCTGCCTCTACCTCTGTACCAGGGGAGGTCCCAATAGAGTGCCCTGCACACTTATGAAGATAAGATCTTGTAACTGAGAACCTTGCACACCAACATGGGACCAGCTTCACAATCCCCAGCCACTGGCTAATGCCCACCACAAGCTCTGGATCTGAGCTCCTTTACCTGTTGCTCCTTTACTCCTCAGCCATCCCCCTGCCCCTCACTCCCACCTCCTGAAGTTACACCTGTCCTCATCACTTGGCAGGAGGAGAGCTCCTGGCCATGGTCAGTTGGTGGGGAATCTTTCCCTTCCAATACTGCCCGTGGGGGAAGGGGCTGCAGTCACCCACTGCAGGTCACATTTGGGAATTGGGTGCTTCGTCAGGCTGGCCAGGCACAGAATCTGGGGTTCTGCTTTCCCTGGGGTTATCCATAGAATCCCAGGAAGCTGTGGCCACTGGTCAAGGCAGAAACAGATCCCCTGGTGGAAACTCTGCAGCTGATTGAGACCCAGCTCCGAGGTAGAACCTTCTCTTCCTGAGGCCTCACAGGTGACCTGACAGGCCTCCCTTGGGCTACACCAGCTAGGGTGACCCTAAGAATCCTCACCCACCATTGCAAAACTGCTTCTCCTACAAGTAACTAAGCTCCTTCAATATATGCTTTTAATGTATCTTGCTTCCTTATAAACTTCAAAACAATACAAAAAGGTAGAAGGAAGGAAAAAAGTACAAGAATCTCACCTCCCGGACACAATATCCTATTGGACTCTGGCCTTTCCCGTCCCTTTGCTGAGTGGGTTTTATATGCCATTAAGATCGTGCAGCTTCTATGGTCTGCATGTGTCCCCAGAAATCACGTGTGTGTGTGTGTGCAATTCCCAATGCAACTGTGTCAAGAGGTGGGACCTTTGACAGCGGATTAGGCCAGGGCTCTGTCTTCATGGACAGGTTCATGCCCTTGACAAAAGGGCTTGAGACTGCAAGTTCAACCTCTCGTGCTCTTGCAGGGCTCTCCTGCTCTTTTACCTTCTGCTCTGGGGCGAGGCCAATAAGGCCCTACCCAGGCCACCTTCTCTATCCTGGACCTCCCAGCCTCCAAACCTCTGAGCCAAACTTTTCTCTTAATTATAAAATACCCTGTCTGTGGCATACCATTATAGCACCATAAAACAGACTGGCTTATACCATACAAAATTTTATGTCTTAAATTTTAAAAATCATTTTTTTCTAACTATAGAAGTTATATACATTCACTGTGAAGTTCTAAACACTATAATCAAAGTATGTCACTTGCATGTACAAATATGCCATAATGAAACCCATTATTCCCTATAATTAAAATACACTAATAAATATATATTATATAGATATGTTTGTATATGTATGTGTGTGTGTGTGTGTGTGTATATATATATATATATATATATATATATATATAAAATTTTTAAATGCAAAGAAAATAGAACTCTGCTTTTTAGACTTAATTACTGTTAATATTCTGGTTTATTCCCTTAAAATCTATTCAATAATCATCATATCCTTGTTTTTAAGTGATTAAAATAGGAACATTCTCAAGTTCTAAATGAATAATAATATAAATATGGGCTTAACAGTGTAGGAAAAGATAGGTGTGAGTCCCTCAACTAACATATGAACAGTGACTATCCCTTGATGGTGGGATTATAAAGTGGTTTTTATTTTTGCAAAAGTTTCCAAATCTTCCTTAATAAGTATTCACTGAGGACTGGAGATAGTTGGTAGAGTGCTTGCCTCACTTGCACAAAGCCCTGGGTTCGATCCCCAGCACCACAAAAAAAAAAAAAAAAAAAAAAAAAAAAAAAAAAAAGTATTCATTTGATAGTAATAAGAAAAACCCACAAAATCATTTAAGAGACAGATGTCCAAATTCACAAATGTGGTTCAGCACAGGGTTTTCTCTTACTTTTCCTTGTCCCTAAAGCCTGACTTTTCTCTGCATCTCACACTTTTCTGGAAGCCGGCCTCTGATGGAGTCTGGCAGGTCTGTGGCTTGCAGGGGGGGAGGTTAGAACAGGTAGGGAAAGCCCTGTGTCTCAGGGCTTCATGTCCCTCCAGCACCCACAGGGCCGGGAACCCAGAGCTGCCTTCACAGCCACCAGGACAGAGCCAGGACGCAGGGAAGACAGGCAGAGGGAGGACAAGGAGGGGGAAAGAGGGTCTGACCCCTGAGAGGAGCAGCCAGGCAGGGGATGTGGCCCAGGGACAGGGCGCCTGCCTCACATGGGCAGTGCCCAGTACCACTAAAAACAAATGAAACAAAATCAAATAAAATTACTTGAAATAAAAATACCTCCTATAATATGGGTTCTTTGTTTATAACTAGACGCTATTTTTAGAGAAGTGTTAGGCTGACAGCAAGACAGAGCAGCAAACAGTTTCCACACCCCCAGTCCCACAGCCACCCCCACTCTCAACGCGCCCCGCCCTGTGGACGTGGGTGACCATCTATGAGTCTACGCTGCACGTCACTGTCACCCCAAGTCCAGAGCTGACACGAGGGTCCACTCTTGGTGGCATAACTGCTCTAAATTTAGATGGAAGTATAATGTGGGACGACATATCTCCACCATTATCAGACCAGAGTATATTCACTGTCCTTAAAATCCTGTCGTTCCGCCTGTTCATTAGATGCAGAAAGTCATTACTTAAATTGCAAGACTCTGTCAGTGACCATGTCTTGGTCTACGGAGCACTGCCTGAAGGGCATGGGGAAAAAAAAAAGCCCTTTTTTTCTAATTATTATCACCCAGAGTTACAGACATTTAAAATAGAACCATTTTTATCTAGAATGCATCAGGATTGGTTTTATTTAGAATGGTTCTAATAATAACAACACCAGAGAGGTCCATCTGTTATAATCGGTGAACCCACGTTGGTACATCATCATCACCCAAAGCCCGCGTCAATGACATTGAGCACAAGAGGAGGTAGGAAACAAGACATCCCCGTCTGGCACTGGGAGGAAGAACCGGGGAAAGCTCTGGTTTGGTTTGTTGGGTTTTGTCCCTAGGCTGCCGAATTCACCCCAAAGCATGCAATCTGTATAGATTTCTGAGTCTGAGTCTAAACATACACACACACACACACACACACACACACACACACACACACTCTTTCCGCCTGCGTCTGAGAGCTGCTCAGGAACTGTTCTAACAGAAAGTGAGGCTCCAGGGGCTGCAACGGCGCATGCTATTGTGACCTTCAACAGCACCTTAGGGAGATGCTCCACCTTCCTCAGGTGGCTCAGGACTTGAGTTTTTGGTCCAGGGTGAGGACTAGGAGGTTTTTGTCCTTATTTCTGATGGCAGGAGGCGGAGCCTAGGTGGGTCATTTACTTTCCAGGCAATTGCCTTGACTTTGTTCTTAGTAGAAACCTCCAAATTCAGGCCTTCCATTGATGGGCAGTGCTGGTTTCTGCTGATTGGCATGTTTTTATCTTATTCTTTTTCTACACAACATGGGTACCATTATCTGAACTTACCACTATCCAGAAAATATGCTACATTTTTGCAAAAAAAAAAAAAAAAATATTCACCCAAAGTTCACTATCCCAATCTGAAGGCTACTATTAGGAACGTGCATGTCTGGACCCATAAAGATCAAGTGACCCCTGAGCCCGGGTTGCAGGATGCAGATGCTACCAACTTGCCACCCTGTCCTAGGGGTTGAGGCCTTCCTAGTTTCCATGGGAGAGTCCCCTGGGAACCCAGGGGCACTGACAGACTGGATCAGGCTCGATGGGTTTGTGAATACTGTAGCATATTGTTTCGTCACTGACTTAAATCACTGATCATGTTCACTGCATGGTGTCAGCAGAAAGTTTAATTCATAACCGCTACGGCTCAGTAATATTGTCTAATACCTACAAAATGACCCACTCATGATTTCACTAGCTGTTGTGTCACTGATGCTTTAAATGCCTTTATTTTCTTCAATATGTTTTCACAGGGGTATGTGCATAACAGGATTTTAGTGCGTTTTCAAATTTTCAGAATAAAACCAAGTGAGGCTTTGGGTGGCCAGGAAAGCACTATTATTTTTCCCACTTAAAAGAATAAGTCTCCTAACCTCTCAAAGACTGCTCTTCAGTGCAATTTCAGGGAAAAATTGACTGAACTAGAAAGGGGTGGCTGCACTCCAGGGACCAGCTGGAGCCACGTTAAGCTTCCTGGCCGGGCGGCATTTTCCCACCCCTTCTGGATTCATCCTTCCTCCAGCCACTTCCTAGCTGCTGTAGGTGGACACTCACTCAATTTTTATCTCTGTGATTTCCTGAGACTCTGGGGCCATATTACTGTCCACTTGAGTCTCTAATGATTAATCACTGCAGCCAATTTTACTTTGGTAAAGGAGTCCATGGGCTGAGCAGTAGCAATAAATATTGCTGACCTGCAGACTTCACAGGGAAAACTGAACCAAGGCCAAGATGGGTTTCCTTCATGTAGAGAGAGACAGTCCTTACACTCCCCCACGACCACCTTCTGCCTCTCTCTCTCTCTCTCTCTCTCTCTCTCTCTCTCTCTCAAATGTGCTTTGCATACTACAAACAGCAGCATAAGGAGTTAAATAGCATTAAAGAAATCAATCAGTCCCCAATGTCACCAGTCCTCTGAGGCCTGGCTGCTGGTAGAGGTTGCTAGTTATCACAGGCGTCACGTGGCCATGATAAAGGCAGTGACCTCATCATTTCCTCATCAAAATAGAATTTTCTAACATCACCACTGGCAAAAATAGCCTCCATCCAAAGGAAATCACACTCTCCCAACACATCTGATTTACTTTTTTGAATAAAAGAATTCAGTTTTAGACCCAAACTGGCGATGGATATTTTTTAATCCTCTTCCTTCCCCCAAATCATATCTCCTATCTCATTTCTAAAAACTTAGGGGTGCCATAAAGTGCATTAGCGTATATATGAAATGTTTGCATGTTAAATGTTAGCCCAGGGAGTGGCACACTACAGCCTGTGGGCCCAAACCAGTTCCCTGACTGTCTTTGTACAGCCTGCAAGTTTAAAATAGATTTTTACATATATTAAATGGCTAGAGGAAAAAAAAAAAACCAAAAGACAATTTTGTGACATGTGCAAATTATATAAAATTCAAATCTCAGTGTCTATAAATAAAGCTTTATTGGAACCCAGCCAGGCACATGCCTTTACATATTGTCTATGGCAGCTTTTACAGTATGTGGTCAAAATGGAGCATTTGCAACAGAGACCATGTGGCCCAGAAAGCCTAAAATATATCTAGCTTGTTCTTTCCAGGTAAAGTTTGCTAACTCCTGTGAGCCCGTTAAAATAAACAACAACAACAAAAATCAAAATGTTATTTGCATATTATAAGGATACATGAAAACCAAGTAACAGCTCACCACAGAGCAGAAACCATCTTAAGGCAGGAATCAGAGGAATAATCCCCCTGTTTTAATTTTATTGGCCTAAAAGAAGTTCAGAAACATGTGGCAAAAGTTAGTGAGTCAAAAGCCTTTGATAAATGACAAGTCACACAGGCAGACAGTCCTGTCCAATGTATTCAGAAGTGCCTGAAAGGGTTACTTCTTTGTGTTTTGTCACTATGAACCACTTTTCCTTGAAGTAGAAATGGGAAGGGGTCAGAGAGGAAAAAAGGTAGACTTGTCAGTTAAATATATCTCTGCTTCTTCCGGTTTAGGCTCTGGCTGGCGGACATTTTTTATCTTTCTGATAAAGTAATCTTTCAAGATTTCCGCCCTCTCCCACGGCCACCTGGCCCTCAGAGAGTGTGGGGAAAGGCTGATCTGAGCTCAGGCTCAGGAAGGAGGCCTCACAGCCAGTTGTGGGCTGGTCCTTGGCAGGAACCTCCTCCCAACTCCACCATCTTGGCTCTGACTTCACTGTTGTGGCAACTGCTCTGGGTCCTGAGAGTGACCTCCTTCATCCCCTGACCTGGCTGTCACCCTCTGCCACAGGGTCCCAGTGGTGGCCTCCTAGCCAGTGTCCTGGCCCTCAGCTCACCTAACCTGCTCCTCTGGAGCATTTTGCGGCCACCTAGGAGCCCGGGGACAGGACGTCATCTCTCTCTTCTCCCTGTCTTCACCTTCAGCCCTTCTCAAGCTCCTTCTGGCTGCCATAATACTGGATGCCCCCCTTCTCAGGCACTTGACGTTTCTCCAGTCTGTACCTGGAAAAGCAGGGACCAGAACCACTTCTCTGGGATTCCCCCAACCACCAGCACGTTTCCAACAGGCCCTCTTTGGGGGGAGGAGCAGGACACAGGTCTCTATTTGACCTCTCCTTTCTCTCCTCCTATGAGTCAGTACCTCCCTTAGGAAATGACCCCAGTTCTCTTTACCTCGAGCTGCACCTCCTAATACCAACTCTAACTCCCCATGAATAAAAGGAGCGTGAAAACTTCAGAAAATAAACATTTTCTCTCTCCATACAGCCTGGATTTTAAAACTGCTAGTATGGAATCAACAAAGCCAGCTTGGAAAATCAAAGTGCATCAGTGGGCTGTTTATTCCCGACTCCGCTCCCCCCACCTCCCTCCCGGCAGTTTATGGCTTCACCTTCACAGTGGAAGCCTGGGGGTGGGGGGGGGGCGTGATTTATGGAGCATGAGAAACCTCTAAGTTTGATATTTCAAAATATTATTCCTATTACCCTGGCTACGTGAAAATCATAAACATTTTCATTCTTAAAATTAAAAAAAACAAGGGGCTGGGGTGGTGGCTCAGCGGCAGAGCGCCCACCTAGCACGTGTGAGGCCCTGGGTTCGATTCTCAGCACCACATATAAATACACAGATTAAATAGAGGTATTGTGTCCAACTGCAACTAAAAAATAAATATTTTAAAAAAACAAAACTTTTATACCCCAGCCAAACTCGGGATTCTGCTGATGTATTGGACTTAGAGCTGCCTTCACAAAACACCACCAAATGAGTGGCTTAAACCCCACAAAAGTGTCTGCTCAGTTCCGAGGCCTAGAGGGCCAAGGCGAGGGCTCTGCAGGGTGGGTTTCTCCCGAGGCCGCTCCTTGGTTGGCAGATGGCCGTTTCTCCCTGTGTCTTCATACCATCTTCCTTCTGTGCTCGTGCACCCCTGACTGTGTGCCCAAGTTTCCTTTTAAGGATGGTCAGACTGGGGTACCCCCCCCACACCACCCCAACAGGCCTTGTTTCAGTTTAGTCACCTCTTCAGAGACCCAGTCTCCAAGCGACGTTCACATTCTGAGATACTGAGGGCTGGGACGGCAGCACATGGGCTGGGCGGGGTGGAGGGGACACAGTCCAGCCTGACACAGAGATCGAGTGTGTGTTTGATGACCATCTTTAGGTTTGCATGATGGCACCTGTGTTCAAATCCCCTCTCCTAAAGACACCCATCGTGGTACCCTCTGGCTGTCAGGACTTCACGGTCACTTGATGGCTACGGTGAAGAGCCTCCAAGGTCACATTCTGAGAAGTCGGGACACCAGCCTATCTTTTCTTGGGTGAGAGGAGGGGAGAAGGACACACTCCTCCTGTATCAGAGGACCGCAGGGTCACAGGCTGTGTGAACTCTGGGTTGGTTTGAGCTGTCCTAAGGCAGGGAGGCTGCTTTTCTGGGAACTCCTGGGTGAAAATCCCTGGTTCGAGAAAGCCTGGGCCGCGCTGGCGCCCTGCCTCAGCTCCCAGCCCTAGGCTCACACACAGTCCCCCGGAGATGGGCGTCAGCTGCCAGGCCCCAAACAGCCTGTTTTCCACATTTCATCCGGTTTTCCTCAAGAAGCGCCTCACTGAATCCCTTTGATGTTTCGTTATAAATAAAGCCTCCACAGCTCTTTGCCTTGGTTAGGATCAGACCCATCTGATCTCTTCCACCCCTCAAGCCCCGGGCTTTGAATATCTACTTCTCATCTTCCGTGTTTACTTCTTCATATTACTTTTCTAGCCTTTATTTCCAGGTGGCCCACACCTCTGACACTCACCTACTTTCTCCCCATGCAAGACCTGGACGAGAACAGATCCTTGTCTAATATTCAAGGCAAAGCTGTTTGTGTTCTGGGAGAACATCTTTATCTCTTCAGAGTCCAAACAAAAGCTAAAAACCAACCCTCCCTTCCATGTACCCAGCCCTGTGTGTACGTGGCAGGGCTGGGGAACATTCAGAGGTCTGGCAGCCAGGAGGATCCTGCCCCCGTCCTCGGAGCACCACCAGAAGGTGATGGAGGTGATCAGGAGAGAAAAAATTCCCGTACTGCAGCGGGAAGCAGAGTGGACCCCAACTTTTCTTCAAATAGATCCTCAGAGGAGGGAGCCAGCGACCATATCTACCTGCGGACAGATTGTCAGTCCCCATCAGGCCTCTGGAGGAAGAGTATTCGGAATTCAAGAGTTTCTAATTCCCAAGGAGATTCCAATGTTGCATTTTGAAACCGTGGCCATCACCTAAGGAGTAAAAGAGTTCCCGTCCTTTGAAATCGTTTGACACAGGTTTTATTGAAACTCTTTTTTCACAGTAGCTCCCAAGGTACAGAACTTCGTACAATACAGCAATAATAGAGTTGACATCATTTTCCAAAGGCAGCATTAGGGATGCTTCTCTAAAATAATGGGGGAGTTATTTGGAAGTTGGGGTTTCATGTCTTCTGAAATTAACATTAGCTTTCCCTCTGATTAAGTGGTTTCTCCTCATCTAAGTATGTTTCTCATAATGTAAATATGCTTTCAATACAACCCTCCCCTGCCAGCCATTTTCACAACACTTCATAGACCAAGGAGGACCCAAGATCTGCCTGACACTTGGCTGCATTCACTTGTTTTACTTTTTAACTACACGGGCTAGAAAAGAGGTGGACAAGCCAAATAATCTTCCCGGCATCCATCCCCCTAAAACTTGCTCACAGTTTTACATCCACCAACCTCAGAGCAGCAAGACTCTATTTGGGGGCAGGCCAAGTGGACAGATGAGTTCTGTAGAGCAGCACTAATCTCTCCACCTCCCAGGTGTCTTCAGAGAACTTCTGAAGAGCAAGGCCTGGCAAGTGAGAGGAACTGTGCGTGCGATGGCAAATGAGAACCCAAGAACCAGCCTTATCTCTACCGATGACATGTGTTTACTACTCTGAGCCGGAAGCAGCCTCAACAACAGCTGAACTTGCTCTCCAAGCCAGAGCTTTGGCTTGATTACTATAATTACGGCGCGAGATAAAAACCGCATATGCTACTGTATGATCCCATGTGTATACAGTCGTTGTACAGACAGAAAACAGATTACTGGTTGCCAAAGGAGTAGAGCGGGAGTCTGACTTTACAGGGGTACATGAGAGATGCCCCTTCTCACTGCTGATGGGGGAGTGCTTTATCTGGGGGTGGCACAGCCCTGTACCTTGATTGCAAATGGCACAGAACTTTATATAACATGTTGTAATAATGTAAGTTTCCTAGTTTTCATATTGTGCTGCACTGCGCGATAAAGTACCCTATACTATCTTTGTCAAGTTCTAGGAATCTATAATTATTTTTAAGTAAAAGGATAAAAATGAAGGTATTCCACTGTGATCACCAGCATTGAACTCTTATAGCACACATCCATCAGCCCTATCAGCTCAGTGGGTTTTGAGCTAATTTCTTGTGGACATATCCCAACTCAGTCCCCTGGGTCAGAGTCCTCAGGAGTCATCACTAGGCCCCTTATGGGTTGATAGCTGTTGCACTTACTTTAAGACATTTCAGCCCAGAAGTGTGGAAAATGTGTTTGCTGGTTTTCCTCAGCATCCTAGAGGCAGTGAGTTTATGTTTGAAGCTCCCTAGTCACAAATATACCTCCCAGGGTTTGTTAGTTAACACGCTCGTGAACTAGAAGCCTGTACTCCCAAGACAGCTACTGCAAATAATTCTTGTTAGATTCACTCAGCACTGGAGTATTTATGAATTAACACATGATGCTAAAAGTGGTCTTTTAATCAGTGACGTGTGGTATTGGATATATACAAGTGGGTTAGACGTATTGGATTGGTAGGAACAGGGTATAAGAATTTGGTCAGCCCAGGTCTTCAGAGTGGTCCCCTGGGTTTAGAACTGTCAAGCCTGGGACAGACATTAGCAGAAGACTCTGAATCCTAGAACACTGGCTGAAACCTGTCACTCAAGTACAATTCCATTTGCCTCATTGAGACACCTATTATAAGGTAGGATTGAACAGAGTTGGAACTTGACCAAATTACAAATTAAATAGATTACATGACTGTATCTGTGCTCCTTACTAATAAGCCTTTATGCGCTTTGGGGGATTCGTCTGTGTATGTTTTCACTGGAGCATGCTAGCAAGGTCCCAGGGAGAGCCAAAAGTCCTCACCTGAAATTTTCCAAGCTAATGTATCTGCCAAAAAGACCTCTCCATTGTAGACGACCAAATTAGCCTAGTTCACAAATGTACTTCGCTCTTGACATTTCTTTGCCTCCAACATCTCTTTTGTGTTCTGTGACACTGAGATTTTGTTGATTTACTCTAGGTGCTTGTTCAAGAGCTTGAGCAGATGGGTGGGGGTCACTGCCACCTTCAATTTTGCTCGATGGCCTCTTGTGTGGGGCATCAAGCTCCTGGATGCTGAGGATCTTATTCATCTGTATGGCATCAGCTCCAACCACGTGCATAGAAAGAATTGAGTGAAGGAACACTGGTGTGGGGAGGGAGTGTGAAGACTGCTTTATCCAGGTGTGACTTTTCATCCTTCTCCCTTCCAAGTGCTAACCGGGCTCCACCCTGATTAGCTTCTGAAGTCAGACAAGATCAGGTGGTCTCCAGGGTGGTGTGGCCAAAGAGGGCATTATATCCTCCCAACAGTGCAACAAGCAGACAAATACAAAGGCTCCCCATGACACACACATGCCCCTTAACTTACTAGGGGTTATGTCCTGGAAGTCCATTATCATTTGAAAAAGTAAGTTAGAAATGCATTGAATACCCCCACTCTACCAAACATCCCCGCTTAGTCTAGTGCACCGGCTTTCCATCACCTGAGACAACCAGCCTAAAGGGAGGAAAGGCTTCCATGATGTGGTTGCAGCGGTTTTCTTCCATGATCACTTGGCCTTAGTTTTGGGCCTGCAGCACAGAACCATGGTGGGAGCACAGGTAGAAGGAAATAGACTGCAGCTGTTTTGTGCTCCTTGTGGTGGCCAGGAAGCAGAGAGAGAGACTAGAAGGGGCCAGGTCTCCATATCCTCTTTAAGAGCATTTACCCAGTGACCTCACTTCCTGCCACTAGGCCCCACCGCCTGAAACTTCCACCTCCCAATAGGACCACAGGCTGGTGACCCTTGGGGGAACATTCACAATCCAAATGATAGCCCTGAGCTTCACTTAAACATGCTCAGAACACTTGGTTAAGCCTATAGTTGGGTAAAATCATCTAACACAAAGCTTCTTTTATACTAAAGTGTTGAATACATACTGCAACTTATTGAATATTTTACTGAAAGTGAATGGGGACATCAAAAAAAGTCAAAAAATGGTCAAGTCAAACACATCTGCATTTGATTTTAGCAACCAATTTGAGCTTATTTAAAATCTTGTGGTATTATACTCTCAAGAAAGACGTTGGGACTGATCTCAGGAAGAGTGAATAATAAAGAGGCAATTGGTTAGGAAATAATCTCTATAACACTTCCTGCCTTTTTATTCTGAAAAAAAAAAAATCAATATCTGAACGTTCCCAACCAGATGCACTGCAAACAGAAGCAAGAATGGAAAGTAAATACAGCGTGGTCCCAATTCTCATTTTATGAGATGCCCAGGTCCTGTGCTAGAATCCGCCGTTTTATTGAATGCTAAAAATATAGCTTCAATTTTAAGTGCCTAGAAAGCATCTGATCTCAAGTTGTTTATGCTTCTGGTGCCCATCATGAGAGCTAGGAATAAGTCTTAGCAATGCCCAACACTGAGGACACAAGCAGAAATTCCTGCCTGGCTGCACCGCCCAGACCATAATAGACAGGTTGTGACCAAGAGTCACCAGGTCGAGCAGTTGTGTGGTCAAGGGAGGAGGCCTGGTCACCAGGTTGTAAAGTTAAGGCAGTAATTGAGGTAGTCAGCAGCACCTCACCCCCAGGGACCTGCTCCCAGAGGGCTGATGCTTTGTGACTATAAAGATAAAAGCTGATCCTCAGCCCCTCTGGGCCCAATGCCCCTGTTTGTAATAAGTATTTTGTTATGCCCCCTTTCTGAAAGTCAAATTTACCACTCATTTATGCTACCTGCACATAATGTTTTTTAAAAAGTACTGTCTTAACTTTGGAATAAGAATAAATGTAAAACATAAAAAAATAGTATGTATTTCAATTTATGAACATCTGGCCACAGTTCCATCAGAAAATATTAAGGACTCAAATGTGTGCAGCCATGTTGTATAAATAGGCCGAGGCACATATATATTATGAATGATTTGAACTCTGTGTATGCAGGTCTGTCACTGGTCATGGGTCTTTCCAGTAAGAATGAGCAATTCTTGGTAATGTTTTTGAGGAAACAAAGGACAAATACTGTATGATTCCACTTCATGAGATACTTAGAGTAGCAAGTTCACAAAGACCGCAAGCAGATTAGAGGTAACCAGGGCCAGGAGGAGGGGCAGTGACAGTACAGCTGAATGGGTACGCAGTTTCTGTTGAGGGTAATGAAAATGTTTTGGAAATAAGTGGTGGTGAGGTTGGACAGTATTGCAAATATAATTAATGCCATTGAAACTGTTCACTTAAAAAATAGTTAAAATGGCACGTATTATATTGTATAGGTTGTATATAATAAAAAGTATCCAAATAATCTTTCAAAAAAAAAAACTTTTGGTTTATACATAGATGGAGCTGGGTGCTAGCTCTGAGAATGAATAATGCAAGGATGTCTGGGCAGGACCTCTGAAAATCACCCAAGACCACTTTTTGTTGTATAGGACTGTCCCACGCTAGCAGGACATCTAGTATCACCCACCAACCCATATAAAGGCCCACCAAGTTCCAGCCCTCTCCCAAGAGAGTAGAACTGTCTCTCCTGAGAACCAGAGATGCAGGAATTGAGGATTGGGGGCTGAGTGGGATGGGGGCGGGGGGGCACTCTGGGCTCTGGCCAAAGGAGTGCCTGCAAGCCTCATGTGGGACTGGAGTGTTCTGCAAAGAAACGAGCAGAAATCCAGATCTTTGATGGATCATCCTGAAGGACAGGGAACAAGGGGAAGAAGAATGCATGAATTCAAAGCAAGTCACTTCCTGTTCTGATCCCCAGCATCCTGGCTCTGGTCTTGGGCAGCAAGACTCATTGCAGTCCCCTGCCAGACGGTGGAGCTAGAGAGCCTCACACACAGACCAGGTCCTGCTGGCTCAGACTCTGGCAGGGCGCAGAGCTGTGTGGCTGACCATGATGATGTCAATAACAGCTACTATTTATTGACTAATTAGTGCGTTTTTTACTGTATGTTTTTCATTTCATTTTTAACAACCTATTACAGGTGAGAACACAAGTTCATGCAGTTACAAGGAGCCCAGTCTACCAAAAATCACTGAAACAAGGCAGAGCTGTCACAAGGACACCTAATCAAGAATCCCAATCTCCTGCTAGCTCTGGAGTCTCCCTGGGCAGACCTCAAAGTGGGGTCTCCTCCCTGTGGTCCACTGGGAACCTGAGTGCAGTCAGCCATACCGCTTGGAATCTGGCCACTTCCTTGGTGGCCCCTGCACTGACTGCTCCCTCTCCTTATGGCCCCCACTCTGGGACCAGATTGTAGAGGTGATTTTAGCTCACCCCGCAGAGGAGATGTGAAGGGCTTAAAGACAAGGCAAGAGACGGCTTCTCAGGAGGTGCTTGGAGACCCTAGCTTCAGGGCTTGTGATTTCGAACTGTGACGGCTAGAAGGAATACGGTTGGTTGACAGCGGACCCCCTTCTGCTGCTTATGGAGCCGGCTTCTTTATTTGCTTCCTGAGGCCCTGGGCTGACATCTGTCCCGGAATCTCAGGCACAAAAGCAAGACTGACTGTCCCTATTGTTAACCCTTCTGCCACTTTATGAAGGGCTAAGAGTCCACCCCATGTCATTCCCTCCCCAGGCTTCTAACCCTTCCCCTGCCACCTGTGATCTCCCAGTCCTTCCTGGGACTCTACTGTCACTGACTCCAGCCAGTCTTTGCAGACAGTCTTCTTCGTCCTTTCAACCTGGGCTGTTCGGCGCTGTAATTAGTGCAGCGATGGATGCGCTGGACTAATAATTAGGGCAACTGCCTTCAGTTATCTATTTATTTTTCTTCCTCACACTTTCTCAACATCTCATTGGATCCTCACCACAACCTGGGCAGGCAGGTGTCATCGTTATCCCCATTCTACAGATGGGGAAATTGGAGGCCTGAGTCACCTCCTGGAATGTGGCAAAACTGGATCCTGACTCCAGCTCCTCTCACCCCAAACCACAGTGACCTCAGAGAGGGGGCTGAAGCACCTGTCGTGAGTTCTCTGCACGAGTTTTGTGATAAATCATATGATCTGAGAGCACGGTGGCCAAAGTACTTTTAAAATAGCAAGATTTTTGTAGTTTCACCCAAAGCATTTAAATAACTTCACACCCCTGAACCAACTGAAGATTTGAAAGTTTTCAGTAAGACTCTCAGAGCAGGTGCTATGTGCCCTGTGTCGCACGGGGCGTCAGAAAGGAGCATCATTTTCTAAGGATCCACCTGGGTTCCTGGACAGGGGAAAGAGTCAAAGAGGCTAGCTAGGAACGGCCCAGGTGGCTCAGGTCCCCTCATGTCCCCAGGGTAGTACTGGGAGGCAAAGGGCAACTATAAAAAGTACAAGATACACAGACGAAGCTAAGTTCCAACAGACAAGGTGAAACAGAATCCAAAGGCCTAGCAAAGCCTGTGGGAAATCAAAGCAAAATTCCAGGAATTCTTGGAGTCTGAAGCCATGGGTTTAGGATTAGGCTCCTGATGGGTGAGATTCAGTGTTCTCAAGGTCCAGCCCAGCGTGGCTGTCCATGCCACTACCAAGGGTATGGACACAGAAGGGCAGAATCACCATCTGTAGCAGAGGGCAATGCAAAGATTCAGGTTGCCAGTCCAGAGAGATCCATGAGTCCATGTTTCCTGGCAAAGAGAAAAGCCCAAACATGGAATGTCTAACGGAATGGAGCAGTTAGACGGTTCCTAGGAGAGGGAGGGCCCAGTCCTTAGTGGACCCCATCTCCTGGAGCAGCTCTGACTTCTCCCACTGTCTGTGGGTGTGGCCGAGTCAGCCAGGCCCTGGGGGCAGCAGAGTGGATAGTTTCCCTAGCTGGCTCCAAGGGGACACTAAGCTCGCATAACAAGCAGGCAATGGCACCCACACCAGGGCTCTAATCTCATCAGGTGGCTTTCTCTTCAAGGACTCCTCAAGCTGCAGCAAGTCAGATGGATTTGAAGAAGGAATCTGTGAGGTGGCTGGTGCCCTGTCCCCACACTCCTGCCATGCTCTGAATGTTGGCTTGCCCCAGATTGCTATGATGGAACCAAACTCCCAGCATAAAGGTATTAGGAGGTGGAGACTTTGGGTGTGATTAAGACATGGCGCTCTACCATAATGAATGGGATTCGTGCCCTTACAAAGGAGGCCTAAGGGACTGTGGTTGCCCCTTCCTCCATGTGAAACTGCAGTATGAAGGCACTCCCTTGGAAGCAGCTCATCCTCTCCACACGGTGAAGCTGCCACGCACCTTGACCTTGAACTTCCCAGCCTCTAGAACTGAGATCAATAAATATTTGTTGCTCACAAAGTACTCAGTTTGGAGTATTTTTAGATAGCAACCTGAACAGACTGTCAACGGTGAGGCATGAGTACCCCTCCTTCCTGCAGCCTTGGGACTACACGTCACCATTATGGACCATTTGCACAGCTGCTAGAATTCCAAAATGGACATGCTCTCAGGGAGAAGAGCATGGTGGACTCACGTCTCTGAGGAGGTGGATCCCCCTCCTGGTTCTCAGACATGACCTGAGGTATGTGTAAGGGCTGTCTCCAAACCCTCTATTACTTTTTTAAAAGATTTTTTTAAACAAATGACTTTACAGATAAATTAATAGAACTCTAAATAAAGGGAAAAGTTGACCCACACTATCAATACTGCAATTCCTGCTGTTTTCCACTTGTTTTATGTCATTTTCTATTCTTTTCACAGGTGTATGTCATTTTTATGCAACTGTAATTATAGTAGTTTGTGGTATGATGTGTTCTTTTTATCACTTAAAATTAAATCAGAATCACTTTTTTATGTGGCACAGAGCCTTCATAATTGTCATGGGCTCTACATGTCTCTCAGGCAGTTTAGACAAACCACTGCCCAGTGCTTCTCTAGAAGTGGACTTTCAGATAGCTTCCCGTTTTCCCTATTGGACTTAACACTGTGATGAGCATGTAAGTGGACGACTCAGATCTCGGCTCGGGATCAGAGACCAGAGCCTGGGGGAAGACGGAGGATGAGGTACTGGTGAATTTCAGGCAACTCTTCCCATGAAATGACAGCCCAGTGGGGAAAGAGACAGGGGTCAGAAGACAAGAAAAATGGAGGAAGCTGTGTTTGTCCTACAGAGAATCTGGGGCAGTGGCTCTCACCTTTTGTAAAGAGAGGTGAACAGGCCAACGTGGAAAGTGTCTTTCTGAGGAAAGGTCTTAGAAGACCCGGGCAAAGCAGGGCCACTTCCTGGTCCAGGTGTGGAAACCACGGTGGCCCTGGGTCGGGGACGCGGGGGAGCATCAGCAGGGCTGGCCATGCCCACGAGAAAGGCCCACAGGCAGGAGCAGCAGGAACAGGAGTAGGTCCCCCTCGACTGGGTTCCAGGCTGAGGGCCTGCAGGAGCAGGCTGGCCAGGACAGAAGTCTCCACGCACATGAGGCACAGGCAGGGAACTAAGCACTCATCGGGGGGCCTCCGAGACAGGGGCTGAGGTCCTCCAGTCCTGCGGGTGACCCCGTGAATCTGTGGCCTGTGCCATCAGCATTAGCAACTTGTCCTCTGTTCCTCTGGGAAGAGTTCAAGGGTTTAGATATTTTTTTCTTTGGGGCTATTTTCCGAAAATAACTTTCTAGAAGCAAGATTACTGGGTCAAAGGGCACCAAGGCATTTCCCCTGTGGAATTCCCAGAGTCGGTTCTCAGGCCCAGCTGCCATGGTCTTCTCTTCCCTGCCACAGTCCCAGGGGTGCCCTTCCTCCAAGAAGGCAGACCCCACCCCAGCTTCCCCCTTTCTCACTAGCCCTGAGGACAAACTGACAGGTCACTTTCAATTTAAGCATCGCTATGAGGACACAATCAGGAAATAACTGAGACATTTAAAAGAAAAAAAGAAGGGGGCGTGGACACTTAAAAGTCTGAGTTTTGACAGGAGAAACCCTCCCTTAGAACCCCTGGACCCTGCCTGAGATGTGTTCAACATAAACATTTGAGATCTCAGAAACCCTTAGCCTGGGGTCTGTGTTGAAAATTGAAGGGGTCTTTGTCAGCTAGGATTTCCCTTAGAAAAGTAAATCACACCAGTTCTTACTTATTTATTTGTTTATTTATTTATTTATTGGTACCAGGGGTTAAACTTAGGGGCACTCCACCACTGAACTACATCCCCAGCCTGATTTAATATTTTATGTAGAGACAGGGTCTCACTGAGTTGCTTAGCCCCTCACTTGTGCTAAGGCTGGCTTTGAGTTTGCCATCCTCCTGCCTCAGTCTCCTGAGCCGCTGGGATTACAGGCCTGCCATCTTGCCCAGCCACACCAGTTATCTTAACAAAAAAGATGTGACAAAGGAATTGACTGATCAGGTATCAGAGGCCTGAAAGACCTCAGGGAGATAATAACACAGGTAATGGCTGCAGGAAGCAGCTTGTAACCCAGGGTGCAGAAAGCAAAGAAGATTGGACAGGGGTATCTGGAAGCTTGGAAAATACTTCCATAGAACTGGGACCCAGACCTTGGGGGAGGATTACTATATAGTTGAATTGTCCACAAAAAAAAAAAAAAAAGTATGTCAAAATCCTACCTCCTGGTACCTCTAAAAGTGACCTTATTTGGAAGTAGGTTCTTTACAGAATAACTGAGCTCAAATAAGGTCTTGGGGCAGGGGGGTGGGGTGGGGTGGGGGTGATGATCAACATGACGGCGTTCTTAAAGAAGAGAGAAATTTGAACATGGAGACTGACACACACAAAGGAAAGACAAAGTGAAGACACACAGGGAAAGGGCCAGGTGTCCAGAGTGGTTCTTGGCCTCTACAAGCCCAGAAAAGCCCACAGAACCTGGACGAGGCAAGGGGGGATTGTCCTCTAGCGCTCACACGTTCGTTCATCTTGGAGTTCCAACCTCCAGAACTGTGAGGTGAAATTTTCTGTTTTTAGCCACCCACCTTTTGGTCCTTCGCTATGGCTACCAAGAGGATAGTGCCCAGCTCTGCTGGCCTCCCCCAGGGGACACCAGAAGGCTGGTTCTGGAAGTGTGGAAATCCCTGGCCGTTACCTGGAAGCACATGCCACCATAAGATGGAATATGACTGTGTTTCAGTCAGCCTTTTTCATGGCTGTGACTAAAAGACCTGACCAGAACAACTGTAGAGGAGGAAAAGTTTATTCAGGGGCTCACAGTTTCAGAGGTCTCAGTCCATAGACAGCCAGCCCCATTCCTCGGACTTGAGGTGAGGTGCAACAACATGGTGGAGTTCACGTGATGGTCAGGAAGAGACTCCACCCTCCAGATACAAAATATACACCCCAAAGCCACACCCTCAATGTCCCACCTGCTCCAGCCACAGCCCACCTGCCTTCAGTTCCCACTCAATTAATCCCATCAGGTGATTAATTTACTGATGGGGCCAAGGCTCTCAAAGCCCAGTCAGTTGTCCTCTGAACCTTCTTGCATTGTCTCACACATGAGATTCTGGGGGACACCTCGCATCCAAACCATGACAGACTGTCTGCATGGTGCCGGCAGTCGAAGAACACAACACAGGATGCTTCCCTCTCCTCCAGCCTTCGGTCTCCCTCTTGCTTGTTCTTTGGCTAGTCCTGCATACTCAGGGGCCACCTGTCCATGGGAGAAACATGGAGTGCTGGGCCCCACGGTCACAGAGATGACCATGGCCGAAGGATGGGAGCTGAGATACAAGTGGTTAAACCAACATGGCACATGAGAACTTGGACTGGAGGGAGAAAAAAAAAAGACACCTTCCTTTTTATTCACCTTTCTCCAACATCTATTATTTCCTCCCCTTGTGAATATAGGCCACAAATAAATAAATAAAACTGCAGTAGTAGTAGCAGGAGCTGTGACTTTCCAACTCATGTTTCCATAGCACTTAGAGTCCCTGCCGACGTTTCAAGTTGTCCTTTGTGCTATCATCACCACATTAAAATTGTAGTGCATGTTTGACTTGCTACAGCCTCTGGCCATTAACTGTGCTAATACTGAAGCAAACATATTACTAATGCAAGTCTTTTAATGTCTTTTAAAATGTGTGGTTTCCCTTTGTGTTTCCACTGTTGTTGCTGTTTATGCATTGAAAAATCTTATTTGAGAAAGAGGTCAAAGATTTCACCAAACAGACAAAGGGGTAACCTCAACAAGGCTGTTGTGAACCAAGCCATGCAGAGCTCTTAAAAGAGGGCCTGGCATATAGTAAGTATGCCAACCATGTGCCGCAGTCTGGCTGCAGCAAAATAACAGGGGGGTGACGGACAACTTGTGTAGATTGATACAGCAGGAGTGGGAGCCCTCTATTGTAGGACAGGAGGGGTATATATACATTCCACACAGCTTATCTTAATTAACATAAACTAGATACAGCAGTCAACCAATAAGGAACCTCCACACTTAATGGCTCGCTGGCGTTACTTCACAAACCACTCCCTCTGGCAAAATGCCAGGCGCCATCCAGACTTGTTTACAGACTCTAAAAACCATGGTTCCAGGATCCCGAGATACAAGACTCATGAATGCACAAGTCCTTATTTAAAATGGTGGAGCATCTAGATAAAACCTGTGATGTGTGCATCCGCACATTTCAGATCATCTCTAGATGACTAATAATAAGTAGTACAATGTAAATTCTGTGTAAGCAGTTGTTAGGATTTCTTAGGGAATAATAGCAACAAAAAAAGTCTGGCCCGGCACGGTGACACATGCCTGGCTCGGGAGGCTACGACAGGAGAATGGCGAGTTCAAAGCCTCAGCAAAAGTGAGGAGCTAAGCAAATCACGGAGACTCTATCTCTAAATAAAATGCAAAATAGGGCAGGGATATGCTCAGTGATCAAGTGACCTTGAATTCAATACCCCAAACCAAAAATGAAGAAGAAGGAGAAGTCTGTACATGTTCAGTACAGACACAATGTTATTTTTCAAATATTGTCAATCTACCATTGGCTAAACCTGCAGATGCAGAATCCAGATGCAGAGGGCCAACTGTATAAGTGATATATTGAAGAGATGCCTTTAGTTTATTCCTTTTCTCTAGGTTCCTGGAAATAGAAGTCACCGTCTTCCAGGAACATGGTGTTTAAATTGTGTTTCTTGGGTCCTTGGGAGTTCCAGTGACATGCATCCCTAGTGGCTATGCAAGATGAGGAAGGTGGTGAGCAGGCAGCACTTTGCTCCTACCCCTTAAGACAGGAGCTTTTCTTTCTTTTTTTTTTTTTTTTAAGAGAGAGTGAGAGAGAATTTCAATATTTATTTTTTAGTTCTCGGCGGACACAACATCTTTGTTTTGTATGTGGTGCTGGGGATCGAACCCGGGCCGCACGCATAACAGGCGAGCGCGCTACCGCTTGAGCCACATCCCCAGCTCAGGAGCTTTTCTTTCTATTTTCTTTTCTTTCTTTTTCTTTTTCTTTTTTTTTTTTTTTTTTTTTTTTTTGGTACTGGGGATTGATCTCAGGGGCACTTGACCTCAACCCTATTTTGTATTTTATTTAGCGACAGGGTCTCACTGAGTGGCTTAGTGCCTCACTGTTGCTGAGATTGGCTTTGGACTAACAATTCTCCTGTCTAGCCTCCCAAGCCACTGGGATTACAGGAGTGCCCCACTGCACCCCGCCACACTTTTCCTTTTATTTAAAGTACATATTGAGATTCCAGATGTGACCGCATTTGAAGGAAATATCCCAAGCAAAGCCATGAAGAGTTCCAGGAAGAGCACGCACCAGGCAGTCCCATCCAGCTGAAGGTGCCTGGGTTGTGTATTGTCAGGGTCACAAAAGCAAACCAGGTGGACCCTACTTGGTGGGTTGCTAGAGTGTCACTGAGGTGCATGGGTAGAGTTCAGGGAAGGTACAGTGCTTTGGATTATTCCCACCCACAGATCTGAAGAAGGAAAGGGAGGCAGTGTCTTGCCAATGTCTTAGCTGGGCACAAGATCACGAGCCACTCACAACTTTGTAGATTCAAACAGCAATTCTTTATTCCTGAACTCACACCGGCCTCCACACACATTCAGGGGAAATCTTCGTTCTGCCGCTGCCCAATTCACCTACTCCACGAGCTTTTTTCCAAATACCATTTGAATCTCGCGAGAACTCAAGGGGAACTCAAGCAGCAGGAACGCCCTATTTCCAGCAGCAATAATCTTCAACCTCGAACTTCCCTAAAACCCATATTGTCTTAAACCAGGAACGCCTTAAACTTGTCTTAAACCGGGAACGCCTTAAACCCAAGGAGCGGGATACTTCCTCAAACCTGCAGGATACACCTTAAATCTGGATCCACCCTCGTCCTTGAGCAGGGTCACCTTACATGCAATGTCAACAGCAAAATTCCAAGGCAAGTCCATTTAACATGGGGTACGCTGGCAAGGAAATTTCGATGCATCATTCCTACTTGGCAATGGCCCTCAGCATCGTCTGGCATCCAGAGAGGAGGGATTCGTGGCAAAGGTTTCTGACAGCAGCTGAAGCCTTTGGAGAGAAATGCAGCCACTCTATGGGGGTCTGTTAGGGAGGAACAAGGAAAATGACTACCCCAACCACATTCTCTTCCCACTCTTCATTCCCACGGGTGCTTCCCAGTGGCCAAACCCAAGCAAAATCCAGAGAGCAAGGAATAAATTGTGGTAGATTCAGTGTTGGGCTGGTAAATACATATTTATCAACAAGCTCTGAAGTATGTGAGAGAGAGAACTTGAATGTAGTGTTTGCCAGTTTCTGTGGTGTAAATATTCCTACTATGATCACCAAACAGAGTTAGGAAGAGGTGCTCTCAGTCATCCCTTGCAGGCTCCAGCACACCACTGAGGTAGACCATATGGGCCAGGCTCCCAGGGCACAGAGCAGGGCAGAGAAGGATGGAGACCTGGAAACGTGAGCAAAATGCCCAGTGCTGCTTGGTTGTGCGGGCTGCGGCTGCCAACAGCAGGTCAAGATCTAACGTCAGGACCAAGGGCATCAGTGCCTCTGACTTCACCATCAACAGAAGTGCCACTCCCAAGGCTCATACAGAAGGGTTCCTAGAATAGGGATCCAACGGGTCAGTAATGCAGGAGAGGAAGGAATGAGACCGAGGGAGATGGATGTAGATTGAATTCCAGGCTAAGGCTGGGGGAGTCAGATTTCTCCCAGGCACAGTGTTGCCAATCAAAGCTGTGCTGCAAGAAAGAGGCTAGGGGTGGGGAGTGTACTTTTCCAGCTTCAATTAGCTCCATCTGATAATAATATCCTACAGCCAGGTAGGGGTGGATCACATGGAGAGAGGAAGGTGAAGCACCAGAAGTGGAGTTCCAGGGCGGAGCCCGGACCTAATAGACCATCTGGCACTGAACTCCGGGTCTTAGAAGTGACCTCTGCCATAGGAGTGGCCATAGAGCTATTAAACCAACTGTTCACAAACCCCTGTGGGCCCATCTTGGCGGAGCCATTGCGGAAGAGCTTGGATTCTGTGATGCTGCGTCCTGGTGATGTTCTGTATGCAAAAGGCACAGCCCAATCCTCTATCAGTGTAAAGCAGCGGCCCGCGGCCACCACCTGTCCCCCAGACCTACTGCCAATGGTCTTCCCTGCCCTCTCTGTTCCTCAGGCCAGTACTTTTCCAAGGCGGAAGATAAACGGGCTCTGTAAATTCTTTTTGCACTACAGCCCCTTGTCCTGAGGGCCAGGCACAAGTCCATAGAGGGAAGAGGTACAGATGGTCAAGTGAGAAGCGCTGGGCTGACCTCCAGATTATCTCCCCCTCCTGGTTCCCATGCCTGAACCTATGTGACAATTAAGACAAGTGGCACATGGATAGGGTGGCAGGGGCTTGGGCTTGATGTGGCGGCTACTGCATCATGGCCTTGCCAGGTAAAACTGCACGTACAGAGGCCAACCCAAGCAGAGAGCCAGGTCCAACAAATGACCCCTGCAGCCAAAGGTGTGGCCCAAAAGGGGGGCTCTCCCCTCACTCAATTCTACTTCAGCTGCCTCCACCTGCCTCTCAGAAGGATGTACTTACTGCTTTGCTGGTGATTCAAGTTCTGTTGACCTCTCTCTTTTTTACAATTTGAGGAAGATTTTAAGTGCATCCACTGCTATTGCTTATGGGAAGGCACAGGGCAGGCTATTAAAGTGACTAAAAACACCCTGGGGCCTTTGACAATATCCTGGGACATAAAAGTCAGAGAGTGAGGTACTCAGGTTGCAGATATGGGAAGAAAATCATCCTACATATTAGTTGATACCCAAGACAGGAGAAAATGCGAGAACACAGAGAAGGCTGCAAACAAGATTTGAACCAAAAGGTGGAGGGACTGAGATGTCCATGGATCTGGCTAGAAGGCAGAGAAATATGAAAGGAAATGGAGGAGGTGAAGCGAAGAAACCTAAAAATCCAATTAAAAAAAATTAGCTCTGCCTTACCATCAGAAAAGAGCAGGAACCAAATTGCAGAAAATATCTGCTGAACATAGAGAATAAGTTTGCCAAGTTCTTCGAGGATACAGGAGAAAAGAATGAGACAAAGGCCACACTAATCCCCTGTCCAGGCAGGTGCCATGTCTCTGGAGGAGAATCAGTAGCCCAAAAACAAAAGACAAGTCCCAGATAATAGATGATACATGAGGCTCACTGTCTTTATCTCTGAAAGAACTGCACAGAAAGTGCCCAACAGCTCAGACGGACCCAAGTGCAAATCTCCACTCTACTGTCGAATTCCTATGGGTCCCCAAGCCTTCACTGCTGCACCCACAGAGTGGGGCTGACCTGGTAGGGCTGTGATAGGTAATGCAGACAGAGCCCTGGGATACCATATCCGGCAATAGTATTGACGTTTCAAAGGGGCTCACTGAGTACTAAGCAAAGTTAACAACCAGAAACCAAGCTATAAATATTAGTAATAGAATTTATAAATAGCAAAAAATTCTTATAAGTGTTAGGGAGAGAGGGAAAGGTAACCTAAAGAGGAAAAAGCCCATCTGTTTTCAATTTCTTCCATAAAACCACACTAAGTGCTTAAAGAACAAGTTTCAGCTACTGGTTTTGAGGAAATGGAGTACTTAATCAAGACTAGGGACTCAGTCAAGTTCCTGTTTCTGTATAAACACAACAAAGAAACAGTCTCCACTCTTCAACAACTTAGAAAGCATATCTTCTCTGTATCTTTCTTAAGACAAAGACTGTGACGATACACCTGAGATAAACTTAAAGGAAAATAGGTTTATTTTGGCTCACAGTGTCAAAGGTTTCAGTCTTTTATGGCTTGTCCCTGTTGCTTTGGTTTGATGGGAAGCTCAACATCATGACAGAAGCTTGTGGTAGTGAAGCTGCTGACTTCCAGGAAGCCAGTGAGCACAGAGAGAGAGGGAAAGAGCCAGAGTCCCAATATCCCCTTCAAGGACACACCCCAATAATCAAACTTTCTCCCGCGAGGCCCCACCTCGTAAGAGCTCCATCACCTCCCAACAGTGCCACAGGCTGGCGACCAAGCTTTTAGCATATGGGCTTTTGGGGCATTTAAGATCCAAACCATAACAAGTACCAAAAGGATTTTTTACAGAAACCAAGATACAGGACAAGGAAAGAACTTAACAAAAGCTCATTTGTGCTATCCAAGGCTGGAGAGTTAAAACCCATTATATGTGACACTGAAGCCTAAACCTAGCTAGAGATTACAGTATAGAATGCAAATGTCAAAAGGCAGTTGATTATACCCTGGGATGCTCCTACAGAAACCATCAACAAAAACACAGAGGCAGTGAAAGTGGACAGGAGAAAAACCACACCAAGATTTTTATCTTCTTTGGAAGGAGCCAATCGACACTCTGTCATTGTTACCATTGATTATAATAGAATTATTTTTATTATGAAAAGTAAGCTCTAGTACAATCAAGAAAAGTCTTTTTATGAGAGTAGGCTGACTGTTTTCTTTTTAAAAAAAATTTTAGTTGTTGATAGACTTTTATTATTTTTTTATTTTTTGGTGCTGGGGATTGAACCCAGGACCTTGTGCATGTGAGACAGCATTCTACTGACTGAGCTATCTCCCCAGCCAGAAAGACCTTTACTTTATTTATTTACCTGCGGTGCTGAGACTCGAACTCAGTGTCTCACTCACACCAGGCAAGTGCGCTAGCCACAGCCTCGGCTGACTACTTTAAAAAAAAAAGACACCTCTGTGACTTATTACAGTAAAATTGATTCTTGGTTCATGGCATAGTGTAGGTGGTAGAGAAGGAATGGGGAAGAATCTTAGACTCCAAACTCCACCCAGATGCAAGGAAAGCAAGAAGTGCCGCTCAGCTCTACGCCCATGAGGAAGGGGGTCACGGATTTTGGGGAGCACCTGCAGGGGCCTCAGTACCCCGCTTCCTCCCTCCACACAGGCACGCCTCCTTCAGTATTAATGTTGTATTAGGTTTCAGTGAGAAAAACAGAAACCAGTCTAATATTTCAAAGAGAATCGTGGGAGACCAGACCATGTCACCCTAAAATAGGAAGGACTGCTTGCCATCCTTAGAGACCCAGCTCTTTTTCTTTTGTTTTGTCACTTCTCTGTAAATTTGCTAGACGTTGTAGAAGATGCTTGATAAGCTGAATTCACGGCTGCCTCTTTGAGAGCTGCTCATTCCGGGAATGTATCCTATGGATATGTGAAATGCACGTTAGTGAACTTCTCTGTTTTTCCTCTTGTTAACTTGACTTTTGTGGCAGGGGTCTCTTCCAACTAGGAGCCTGTTCTTTGTCTACGGAATGCAAAACAGGGCATCAGGCCTTGACAGAATCCTTGGAAAGTCAAAGGAAGCGGAGATCAGGGAACACAGTGGTTGGCTTTTGGGGAAACAATACACAGAAATTTCAGGAAGCTGCTGAGGACCATCTCCGCCGTCTGACGCACCAGAGCAGGCACCGTGTGAGCTCCCCTGCCAAGCTGCTGCAGCCTTCGCCTGGCAGGGAGACCAGGAAGCCGCCATCATCTGCCCACATGTCTGTCAGCTGCTGGAGGAACCTTTGGCTTTTCCTTTTCTTCCAACTTCTTAATCTCATGCTGGCAGAGTCTAAACTGGAACACCGATGGCAAGGGGTTCCAAGAAATAAGTGCACAGAAGGGGGCAAACTGTGAGGTCTGAAAACAGACTTTCTAAATCAATGGGAGAAAAATCATAGAAAACGTGGTAGAGTTGTTCTCATGATCTGCCATAGCTGAGTTGTATACAGTTGTTGCGAACACTGAACTAGCAGATACTGAACCAAGGCTTCCCCGGGGAAAACACAAGATTAGATGCCTGGGAGCCTCACCAACAAATCAGAACATAACTATTTTATGTGTGTTTCTGTCTGCCGACGCCTTATTGAGTATAGAATGTTGATTCTTCAGCATTGAGCTCATGGCCATCACTGCTATAACTTATGCCTGAACAAAACTTACCTACCACATCTATCTTCCCAACAAGGCACACCACAGCCTTATTGCCCTGAGGACCACTAGACGTCTCTTCAGCACTCTGCTTGAGGATCATTTTAATCATGAGCTGAAAAACCAGCCTCTAGCTCAAAGCAAAGCCTGTCCAAGGAAGGGACATGACCTTAGTCCTTGGAAAAACCCACAGAGCACTCCTAAGCACATTCCCACCCTGCTAAGTTGTTTATCTACAAATAACAGGAGAGATCTGCTGTGCCTGATGTCCCTGACTCAGTCAGTCTAGGTGGGGATCCATAGCAGCCCCCCAGCAGCCACCAATCAGCATGAGACAGGGAAATACCTGGGATGCCAGATGACCCTCCCAGTGGTTTATGGTGGTTGATAACAAGTTGGGAAACCATGTAGTTCAGCACGTACACCCCTCTTGGCTCAAACCAATCAGTTCAAACAAATACCCCTTTTGTACTGTCCAATCACCCCTACCCAACTTGTTCCCGCCAATGAATGTGCTAATCTTGTTTTAGAGTTGTTATTTGATTTTCCCGCAGTGTGTGATGATTTGCTAAAAGAGGCTATAATGTATGTGAAGTCCCTGCCCTCTCCAAAAAATGTATAAAAATGCTGCAAACCCTGGGCTCGGGGCCTCTCAGCGTCACCAGTTGCTGTGTGTGCGCACCGAGGACTGAGCTAGCTCGCAATAAACACCTCTTTGCTGCTTACATCAATCTTGGGTCTCTGATGGTCTTTGGGGATCCTGAATCTGAGCATAACAGAGCAAAAGGCACAAAAATGTGAAAAATACAGGGCCAAAGGGGCCACGAAAAGGATCCTTAAAACGGAAAGGCAGAGCTTTGCCTTGTGGACCTCAGCTGGAAGCAAATGCATTGCACAACCAAACCTCTCACTGCTCTGCACGTGTTTGTGTGTGACCATAAAAGCCCCATGACTTGGAATGCTTTGGAGGTAATAACAAATAAATTTCATTAGGTGAATCTGTAAGTAGAGAATTCACATATAATAAGGATCAACTCTACATATGATTTTTTTAAAAGGGGGAAGAAATAAAGAACTCAAATGGAAAACAAAAATAAAACACACATTTAAAGTACTCTCTGTCTTCAAAGGCAAATGCAAATTATTAAAGTAGCAATAACTACCTCCCCAGTCCTCAGAACAGATCAAAGTGCTGGTAAGCATGTAAACACCTCCCAACTCTCATGAGAATCATTTCATGGCAAATCCAAAGCCTCTGAGTGACAACTTCATACAACAGAACTATTGTAGACTCTTTGCCTAACTTTGCACATCTAAGAATTTGAGCCTAAATTAATAAACCAACATGTGCCCTAAAATTCAATGACTGGAATATTATCTTTTAAAAAATGCAAGAGCAAAAGAGAAAGTATAAATACAAAAATCCTATAGTAGAAGGGGCTGGGGCTGGGGCTCAGCAATAGAGTGCTCGCCTATCATGTGCAAGGCCCTGGGTTCGATCCTCAGCACCACATAAAAATAAATAAGTAAATAAAATAAAGATATTGAATCCAACTACAACTAAAAAATAGCTTTTACAATGTTGAGATATGTTCCTGTTATCCCTAGTTTTTCTAATGGATAAAGAAACTGTGGTATATATCCACAATGGAATGTTACTCAGCATTAAAAGAGAATAAAATCATGGAATTTGCAAGTAAATGGATGGAGTTGGAGAATATCATGCTAAGCAAAGTAAGCCACTCCCCCAAAACCAAAAGTCAAATGTTTTCTCTGATAAGTGGATGCTGACCCATAATGGGGGTCAGGGGAAGGGGTGGGGGAGCATGGAAGGAATGGAGGAACTTTGAATAGGGCAAAAGGGAGGGGGGAGCATAGGGGTAGAGAAGACCGTGGAATGAGATAGATATATCCTAGGTATACATGTATGAAGACATGAATGCTGTGACTGTACTTTGTATACAACCAGAGAAATGAAAAATCGTGCTCCATTTGTGTACTAACTATGAATCAAAATGCATTCTGCTGTCATGTATAACAAATTAGAACAAATCAATCAATTAATTAATTTTTAAAAAGTCTTCCAAGTATACACTTGAAATGTGTGCAGCTCATTGGGTATCAGTTATACCTCGACCCAGATGCAAAAATATAGTCACCTGCCTCAGTCAAAAAATAAAACTAATCAGAAAAACATTAACCTAGGTTTGTATGAGCTCAAAAATAAAATAGAACTTTATGATGTGGAAAAATGCAATAATAAAATAGATATTGAAAAAAAACATCCTGGTTAGTCACTGTCGCAGATGTAAGAATAGCCAAGCTGGAGCTCTGGATATCAGCTGTTATGGATTTCAGTCAAATCATCTTCTTTTTGGTCTGTAGAAATTGCTTTAGTTAGTCTCTCTGGAATCCAGATCGGCTGCTGTCCTCCCTGTGGAAACACACAAACAGAACCCGGACTCCAGACAATCACTGGGTCAGAACCTTTCCATTGTCCTGTTAGAATATCTTTCCAAAGTACCTTAGGCTTATGTACATTTTTTGGATACATATGTCTTTCCGCAGCACTAAGTCCTGATGAATCCAAATTTAAAAAGTTTAGAGTAAAAAGGGTTATTTTAAGTTTATCTTTGGGGGATATATACCCCTTTCCAGTCACCTGTGTATATTATTTCTACATGCTAAGAATAACCAATTAGAAAATATAAAGTGAAAATGTTTCATTCACCCTATCAACACAAAATACTAAATAACCTATAATAAATTTAGCAAACAGTGCAGTAGATATTATATGAAAAAAGAATACAACAATATGAATCTTTGTAACAATATAAATCTTCTTAAATGTCTGGGAAAAGCAAACTTGAATAAATGAGAAGACAGAACACACGCCCAGATGGAAGGATACAAATGGGTGAAGTAGGTCTTGGGCGGTACCAATGACACATCCCACTTTGAGACCAGGGCACCCATCCCCTTAGCTGCTCAGAGTGTCGGCTGCAGTGGCTCCTAGCTGAGTGATTCTCCAGGAATCTCCTCAACTGGAGAAAGCCACCCCAGGCCTCCCAAGTTCAACACCTTCTCCTCTGGGTAGTCCACTCTGGACACCGGCCGATCGATGGTGGGGAGGAAGCTTTACAAAGGCCCGCCCCCTGGCCCCCATTTGAACACTCTGGAGCTCACCCCAGCTCCAGAACTCCCTGTGGCTTCCTCTGCTCAGTCTCACTGCTATCTGCCCAGGGGTGGAAATCCCCAGGGCTCTCCCTGATGAACCCACTTGTGCAAATCTTCTGACTCTGCTTCCCAGGGAACTTGACCTGCCGCAAAGGATAAGTGTGTCAATTTTATATCTAAATTGAAGTACACACTTAATGCAGCTTCTCATCCGGATAGGAGTTGGATAATTTTATTTAGTGAAAATAGCTAAGAATTGGGGCAGGGGTGGGAGGCAGGCTAAAAACAAGAAAGTCGAACTTGAAACACAAGAAACTAAATTTTATTAGAAAGCTATAATAATTCCAACAGTATCCTGATGTGAAATAGTGTAAGAAGAGTCAATGAAACAGAAAACCTAGATGCACCACAAGTCATCTCCAGGATGACATAATCTCTCTGTGACATTCTTTCTACTTCCTTGACTTTGTGGATCCTGCATCTTCCCTGGGGATATCAACTCTGTAGACCCTTCCCAAGGGAGTTGTTCATCTCTTATATGGACCATAGTGGTAGAATCAGCATAATAATGTTATCAGGGCATTATTTTTTCCTCCTCCTACTAAATCACTTTGTTCTTTGATGGTTCAGGCTATTTTATCAGCCCTCTGTCTACCTCTCACTAAGATTCTATTAAAGTGAGCACCCAGCAGTCACACTCACCGAGCACTTTAGCACTTGGCTGGGTCTCCCTCTCCACCTTAGCCTTTGCTGCCAGCTTACATAAATTCAATATCCACAGGGACAGCACACCCACACCCTCTCCTCTGAGTCCCTCATCTCCGTGTCAGTGAGCTCCTGTCCCGTCATCCCCCTCAGCAATCCATTCCCATGGTCACTGGGCCCCTGTCTTCTTGGGGAAGAGGCTGGCCTCTGAAACCTCAGCTCCAACCCTTCATCCAGGTCCAGGGTCCTGGCTTCCTGCTTCCCACGACCTCTCTTCCATGTCTACTCTCTCATTTCACAGAGATCCCAAAAGAGTTGCCTGAGCCTACAGTTTAGTGAGAGTGTCTCAATCCCACCTGAACTTTCTTCCTTTCCTTCTGAACTGAGCCCACATGGGTTACCAAGGCCCGGCCTCCTTGCCTCCATCTGGGACAACTATGGACTTTCGCTCCAGCGCCAGAAACCCCCTGGGACTCGGGTTCACTGTCACCTCCTTCCGACCCACCTTCCGTGATCCCCACGGAGCCAGTTCAATGGGGCAGATGTCGTCAAGTTATCTCCCTGAGAAGGAGTTTCCTCGGCACCCTCCTCTTGAAGCCAAGCCCACCGCTCCAGCTCGCAGGCCCACCAGGACCCAGCCCCTCCCCACTCCTCGCCTTCCAACTAGAGAGACTTGCAGAATGAGTCTCCCGCCTGTGCCCTCCGTGGGCACCATGCTCTGAGTCCTCTCGCTTTCCCCTCATTCCCCAGGGACCCCTGGTGACTCCTGGCTGAAAATCCCCATTGTCCTTGGTACATGCCCAAGGCTCAGCACTCGGGTGGCTTGGATGTCAGGATCCACTGGCACCTTGGAAGGATGCAACGGGGAAGCACTGGACTTGAGCTCCCTCCACCTGGAGCCCAGTCCCACCTCCATTACTTACTCCCCAGGTGACGGGACTATTTTCTTAACCTTTTATGATACCTATTTACTTTTCCCAGATAACTACTCTCCAGGGTGGCTGTCAGGAGGACACAGAGAACCGTGTGAGTGTGGACGACAGCTCCCAGCATAGGGTGAGCGCTCAGCAAAGTCTTGATCCCTCCTTCTTTCTTTCCTCCTCACCATCTATCCTCTCCTGTCCCCCTTCCCTGCGCTTTTTCTCCTCTTTGTTCTCCTCTTCTCCCCTTTTCCTCCTCATGACTTTGGAAACAGCAACAAGAGGAGAAAACTAACTTAACATGGGCCCCACCATCATCAGCTTCAAAGTGCTCCAACTCCCAGCCCATGACTCAACCAGGGCTCACCTCATTGTTGCTCCACCTTAATAAATAGTTGACCTTTTAGCTCATCTGACAAGGAAAGGTTGCTAGAAACAAACAGAGTATACTCATCTGGGTGTGTCCAGAGTCTTCCTAATGAGGGACCTTTTAGAGTCTGCTCATTTCCCTTTACAATTCTGAGGAGAAAGAAGCTGGGGAATTTCTATGGCCAAACCCAACTCCATCCTCCACAGTACACTAAACACTGACATGGTCACTAAAATTCAGATGTGACTCAACACCACCTAATTTGTGCTAATGGGACACATAGGGAGTGTCGCATTATTATGGTGATTCTGGAAAGACTATAAGCTGGAAACAAATCACCAAATTATAAATTTCATTTAGATCTAAACCTATGTCAGGTTTTCCTGGATTCCTATTTTGTATAAGAACCTGATTTTACAGCAGAGCTCTGGAGACAGACTATCCTCAGAAAGAGACAAGGGTGACACTGAAGGCTTAATGTAGAAGACAGAGGGGGCAGAAGTGAACTAGAATAGCAGAGTGCAAAAGAAATTTAAGGGACCAGAAGAGAGCCCTCACTCTCCCAGCCAACTACCCCCTGTTCTCTACATTTGGCATAAAAATAACAGCAGTAATGATGGAGACGCTAATGAGCGTGATCCAGCTTCCATCTTGTATGTTATCCAGCTGAGGCAGAGAGATTAAATAACACATCCAAAGTCACCCAGGTAGACAGACATCAAGGTTCCAGAGCATGTCTGCCCAACCCTAAAGCCCGTCATTTCCAGTCTTTCACGAAATCTCACACGTAACACACAGAACATGTATGAAATGAAGCCTCAGATGGAATGGGGCTTATCTGGCTTCACAGGTCATCATCTGGCAGAGAAATATTTTAGAATATTCAGATCCAATAGGCGGAGATTCCAGGTTCTGGTCCAGCAGGTTAACAGTTCAGAAGTCTCCTCTGCGTCCTGACACATGAAAAGCTGAAGGAACGGGAAATCCACCACTCTTCTTGGATCCATCGGAAAACTGAGGATCCATCCTGCCAAACTGCTTAAAGAGACACACAGGTAGAAACAGACTCTCAATTTACCAAGGCAGAAACCTCTATGGGGACAAGTGCAGGGTAGGGAAACCTCAAGTCCACGGGAGAAATTTCTGAAGGCTCGGAGTGAGCATCCCTGAGAGTTAGGAACCCCAGGAGAGACCTCTCCTAGACAGGAGCCCCCACACTTTGTGAGCTTTATGTTTGTAGCTGTATCAGGATCTCACTGTGAAGAGAAGAAAAACCATTCCCCTCGTGTTTCCATGGGGAAGGGAGGGAAGGAGGAACTATCCCAAAATAGTCATCTCTCAATGTCAGTGGGAGATTGGTCCAGGACCCCCAGCAGCTACCAAGCTCCATTAATGCACAAGTCCCTTGGGGAGTCATGAAGTATTTTTATAGATCTTATGCATGTCTTCCCACAGACTTTAAGTCATCTCTAATACAGTGCAAATGCCATATAAATAGTAGTTATACTGTTTTATTTAGAAATAACAATAAGCAAAAAGTGTATATTTGTTTGGTGCAGAAAAAATTTTTTTCAAATATTTTTCACCATAGTTGGTGAATCCATGGATGTGGAAGTTATAGGAACAACTGGTGAAACCTGAATGAAAGCTAAGGATTCTGGTTAGGGTTAGGTGGTAATGTGTCAGGATTTCATTTCCTGGTTTTTACGGTTATATTCTTAAATATGTAGGGAAATGTCCTTGTTGGTGTAAATGTTCACTTAAGTTTAATATTAGTTAGGTAGGGCTGCTGGGTCACCGACTGAATGGACAGAAATTTATTTGCTCACAATTCTGGAGGCTCCAGGTCCGAGTTCAAGGTGTTGATGGGGTTGGTTCCTTCTGAGGGCTCTCTCCTTGGCTTATATATGACCACCTTCTGCCTGTATCTTCACATCATCTTTCTTTCATTTATTTACATATAATATAAAGGTATTGTGTCCACCCACAACTAATATATATATAATATAAAGGTATATATATATATATATATATATATATTAGTTGTGGGTGGACACAATACCTTTATTTTATTTTTATGTAGTGCTAAGGATCAAACCCAGTGCCTCATGCATGATAGGTGAGCACTGTACCATTGAGCTACAACCTTGGTCCTTCATATCATCTTTATTGTATGTGTCTTGTGTCCTGATTTCCTCTACTTATCTGACTTTTATGGTTTAGATGTGAGGAGTCCCCCCAAAACTGAAGTGTGAGACAATGCAAGAAATTTCAGAGAAGAAAGGATTGGGTTATGAGAGCCCAAACCCAAGCAGTGAATTGATCCTCTAATGGGATCAACTGAGAGGTAATTGAAGGTGGGCAGGGGATGGTTGGAGGAGGTGGGTCATTGAGGGTGTACCTTTGGGGTATTTATTTTGTGTCTGGAGAGTGGAGTCTCTCTCTGCTTTCTGGTCATCATGTGAGCCCCTTCCCTCTGCCACACTCTTCCACCAAGATGTCCTGCCTCACCTTGAGCCCCGAGGATTGGAGCTGGCTGGCTGTGGACTGAGACCTCTGAAACTGTGAGCTCCCAAATAAACTCTTCTTTCTCTACAGTTAGAATGTTCTTATCAGGTCTTTTAGTCACAGCTGACTACAACAGTGGCCACCAGTTATATTGCATAAGGGTACCCTAGCGGCCTTACTTTAACTTATTTACCTCTTTAAAGACCCCGTCAACAAATTCAGCCACATTCCCAGGTACTGAGGGTTAGCATTTTGACATATGTACTTGGGGGGACAAAATTCAGCCCGAAGCAAGTACCAAGAGGATAATGGGGCATTATGTCAGCAATTTGTTCTCAAATGATTCAGGAAAATAAATGATTTGTATAACACCGCCAACTTTTCTGTAATCTTGCTTTTGTTTAAAACTAAAGAAAGAAAGAAATGTGCTTGAAGGCAATTCTTCTATTTTCTCTGTAAAACGCTGGCACAAAATGAAAGCAAGAGGATAATCAATGCTTTATAAAAAAGAAAAATGAACAAGTGTTAATTACATTCCTGACACGAGAAATGTTAGTTATTTTTTTAAGTGCACTTCAGTGGACTGCTTCATGCCTTGGAGATACTGGATATAGGACGTACAGCCTAATAGATATGCTTTAATGCCAAATAACAATGGACCTGTGTATTTCAGGTCTCTGCTGGATTTCCCGTACTCAGGGAAACGCTGGCATTTTTCAGGATCAATGTGTTTATTTCTAAATTGGCTTCTTCCATCATTTTATGGCTCCTTCAACAGGTTAGTGGCTGAGGGAGCCTTCCACAGAACCACAGAGTGGATTAACCAATACCAGAATGAAGGGAGGTGGGGGCAGGGTTGGATTTCATGTTAATGGCTGTTGCCAGATCCTACTATTATTGTCTGCAGGAGAGTGAAGGGTGGGAAATGACATTGAGTTAAAGAGCTGAGAGTAGTTCAAGAGTCCACTCTTTCCTACCCTCTACCCCTCAATGGCGATCCTCCCTCTCCTCCATACCCATGAATACTCCAGTGGTCAGGGAGATCGATGGGCGACAGGTCACCATGCCCCTCTGTACTTACCAGCTCTTAATTTATTCTTTCTTCCTTCTGAATGCCCATTACACTCCAATCCCTAACTCAATTAAGATGTTATCTGTTCTTTAAGATTTTATAAAATGTCAATTATTCCGTGAAGTCTTGGTGGGGGGCTACTGCCCCCATTTCTTTTACCTAAAGCACCAGGGCCTGGCACTCATTTGCATGCTTGTCAATTCCATTATCAGACTGTTAGGACTCAGTTGCAGTCTTGTTCCTCTTCCCACAAATGTTTCATGACGGTGAATTAAAGAGATCAGAATTAATAAGACTTTTGATCTTTCCAGGGCTTTCTTCATACATCCTTTCCCCACTACTCTGTAGGAAGGTGCTAAACTAAAAATGCACAGGAACAAGCCTCCTGCTGCCGTCAAACAAGTTTCAAAAACGTTAATTAAAAAGCATTTTCCCATTAAAAGGAAAGAACAGATCCAAGGGTAGTTACTCCATCCTTGCGTGCCTAGTTAGTTCAAATGCATATGCTTTTGTGCCGTGGATGTGAAAGTCATGAACTTGAAAACCAGCTCCCTCAGCCTTGTGAGCTCTGAATTGTATTTCCTTTCCCATTTGCTCAACATCAATGACATGCAGAACAATGCCAGGAAAGGACTCTAGAGGTGACCATGATGTTATCAGTGGCTACAGAAGAACCAACCTGGGACCCTGAGCAGGGACCCAGCCTGAAAAGTAAGTCCATGTCAAAGGACTGAATTTATCATTCTTATTTGTTATTTGAACCAGGATTTGAAAGGTTTGATTCCATACGAAGGAAAATCGTCAAATCAATACATCAGCATTTGTACATCTAAACAAATGTTCTCCCAGCAAAAGTTCACGTATTTATTCCACTGATGTTGGCGTTGCTCATAATGCATTTGGAGGTTCCCCTGGGATTGCCTCTGACTTGAGTTATCCAAGGACTCCCCGCCCCCAACATGAAATGGCGTCGTCCAGTTGGTTAACTCACTTCCTTTCACCAGACTTCACTGATGTCAAAAATGAAATCAGCCCTAAAATGACAATTACAACCCCTGCGGCTTTGTGAGAGAATGTGACCCTGACATTGACATCTCCAACAATAGTCACTTGACTGAATAATTTAGTTCTCATTCCTGGATCCTGTTGTCCTCATCTGTAAACGGAAAGGACCATATCAATATCTCAAAAATGATTATTCCTTCGATGCTCATGTATACAAGTTAGTAAGTGTGAGGCAAAAAAGTAGGGGTAATTTTATAGTTAAGCACATCTGAGAAAATGGATCTCAACAAACAACAGCACATGTATTTCATTAAGGATTTCTCAGAGCCTTTAACAAAATATGAATACTTCAGGAATCTTTGAGCAGGGATGTAGTCTAACTTCCTTCATTTAATCATGGGACACCATTATCCCTGGAACACTAGAGGTCCTTAGAACAGTTTGGGAAACACTATTCTGGTTGATCCACAGTGGCACCTAGTTCTTGCCTTCAGTGCCTGGACCCCAGAGCCTCTGATTCTTGTTCTATTAGTGCACAATTTTAGAGATCTCTGGGGAAGCTGAATTCTATAATGTTTGTTCATAAGCTAATTAATAATTAATAGCTAGTTAGTTCTTCAGTTACACAAATGTAGGCTTCCTTTCAATTTCCTCTCTGGTGACCACAGCAAAATCAAAGGCATAGCTGTGACATGGTGTGTGCATGTGTCTGTGTCCCTTTCCTAATTCAGACGACAGCCATTGGGTTCACATCACTATTTTTATGTCTGCATTTCTTTCTAAGCTCTTGGACTCCTTTTCATAAACGTAAAGCTGCTGTTTGGAGATTTGCTTTCATAATTCTAAATTGACTGAGCCTGCTGCCGACTGCACTGCATCTTTCTAAAAGCAGAGCTGCCCATTTATCTGGATTTAGCATTAAGTGCTGTCATTAAGGCAAAGGCCCTGAGTGTCCTTAATTGTTGATGGAGAGTGTTGACCTGAAAGGTTTATGGAAGAATTTTTTAAGCCGGAGTTTTGCAAATCTCTAATTTTTCATCCTATAATTATCTTTCAAGTTCCTTCAGAAAGCCGTAGAGAAGTTTAAGACAAAAGGAAGAAAGGGAAAAAATGAAAGGAGAAAGGAAAAAGAAAAGCAGTAAAAAAAAAAAAATGCTAATATTCTTTCTTTCCATTGTTTGAAGCTTCCTATCCGCTCTTTGATCTCCAAAGACAAAATTATTTTCTGAAGGTGTTCAGTCCAGGATGCCACAGCAGCAAGACGAGGACCCTGTTTTCATTGTAAGGGGGCTAGATTCTCTGAAAACTTGCCACTAGCTTTCTACAAAACAATATACAAACCACAACGATTTTATCTGTTTTCATAATGTAAAATGGGATAATAGCCAAGAGGGGTGGTACCTGCCTGTAAACCCAGCTACTCAGGAAGCTGAGACAGAAGGATCACAAATTTGAGACTGGCCTGGACAATTTAGTGAGACTCTATCTCAAAATTTTAACAATAAAAAGAAAAAGGATATGGCTCATTGTTAGAGTGCCCTTGGGTTTAATTTACAGTGCCACCAAAAAAAAAAAAAAATGTGTGTTTGTGTGAGTATGTGTGTGTGTGTGTGTGTGTGTGTGTGTATAATTTTTTAACTTTCTTTTTCTTCCATCCTTGGGTTTCTCCCAAAGATGAATTTGATTTTATAAAAGTGTTTCAGTTAAAAAAAATTTTGTACAAACAAAAGATGTAATTACAGAACTTCTTAGTAAAATAGCAATTGCATTCTGACTGCATAACCCACACCAAAAATCATATGGCATTTTGCTCCCCTGTTTAATTACCATTTAATATATAAAGTGCCCTGTTCTAACCGAAAGAACCCAGGTCTCGGGCTGGGGATGTGGCTCAAGCGGTAGCGCGCTCGCCTGGCATGCGTGCGGCCAGGGTTCGATCCTCAGCACCACATACAAACAAAGATGTTGTGTCCGCCGAGAACTAAGAAAAAAATAAAATAAAACGTTAAAAAAAAATGCTCTCTCTCTCTCTCTCTGTCCCTCTCTCTCTCTCTTTAAAAAAAAAAAAAAAAAAAAAAGAACCCAGGTCTCCTTGGAGAAAAGGCTGATGTCAGGTGTGGAGCTCCCTGTCACGAGAACACAGCAAAGAAATTAACAGAGACTGTGAGGGTCATTTCCAAAGGACCATGGGACAACTCGAATAAGCTCCTGTTATTCAAAAATGGAACAATTTCAGCTTCAAACAGAAAACAAAAATAGTTGAGAATACTAACATGTTCAAATTGATCAGTTTATAATACTTTTAAAATCTGATTCATGACTAATGTGTTGACTTTCATGGTTAGAGTGCTGTTTCCACAGGTGTGTACATTAGTCAAAATTTCCTAGTATCCACTTTAAACATACGAAATTTATGTCATGGGCCTCAATAAAGCTATCTTAAACAATCTAGTTTAGTTAATGTTGGATGGTGCTAATAAACCAACTCATTATTTTGAAAATTAGAAAGTAAAGGAAGGGAAATAGTATTTTTTTCTTTTCAATCCACAGTTTTTCAGAATAACTAAATCATAGATGAAGAAAAGCCTGGACCACCAGCAGCTGCAAGGAGGCATTATCTGCCTCCTGAGGGCAGTAACCTTGCCCACCCCCAAAATCAGAGTCTATTCTGATGAAGCCTCCAACTACTAATTTATATAAAACTCAGAGACAAGAGGAACAGGCTAAATGATACAAGGGATTATATCAGAAGAATCCAGAAAGTGGTAACTCTCCAAAAGACCCACTTCATCAAATAAATTGCAAGAAAGAGAGAGCCTGCAAGCTTAAAACAAACATAAAAGACATCAACCAGCCATAGAAGGTAGCCACATTTAGGTCTTGATTCAAAAACACAAAATTTAGGGGCTGGGGTTCTGGCTCAGTTGGTAGAGCACTCGCCTCAATGTGCGAGGCCTTGGGATCGATCCTCAGCACTGCGTAAAAACAAATAAATAAAATAAAGGTATTGTGTCCGCTACAACTAAAAAAAAAAAAATTTAAAAAACCCACAAAATTTGAATATATAATATTTATGAAACTACTAGAAATTTTTTAAAGGACTGGGTGTTTGATATAAGGTGGTGGTTTATTATTTATGGTGTGATCCTGCTATATGATTATTTTTTATAAAGAGTCCTTATATTTTGGAGACATTGAAATATTTATGGATGCAAGTGAAGGATACTCCAGATTTGCTCCTAAATAATGGGAGAGGGTAGAAGTGAGCTCACCAAGATGGGCCATAAGCTGACGGGCTGACGGGCCGGCGGTAGGCACCTTGATGTTGGTCATGCTCTTCTTCCTGCTGTCCTGTGTGCTTGCAAGGCTCCCTCATGGCAAATGTCTTTAAAAAATAATACCAGTCTATCATCTTGGCAAGCGATTTCTCTAACCTGCCTTAATTCAGCAGAGAAATGGAGTCAGAGGCTGCAAACCCTCAGGGCTGTTCACATCCATTACTATTTAGAAAATGCTTTGAGGTTTGAGATGAAAGAAACAATATAATCGTAAGGTATTATTACTATATTAGAACTAAATAAATTACACAGTCCATTTAGAAATCCAGATATGATCACCACCTAACTCAAGATTTAGGTCATGTGGAGAACAAGGTTCCAGAGAAGAATCCACACAGGGCCAGGAATCAAAGGTCAAGTCATTGAAACTCTTTCCCATACAAGATGCCTCCTTAGGCAGAGCAAATCTAAGGCAAAATTATGGGGAAGGTTAAATCCATATCAGAGCCCCCCTCCCATCTTCTGATTCAAGCCAGACACGCTTTCCCACCCTCCAGGAGCCTCCTAAACCCATGCTAGACCTGAACCCTCAAAAGGACTCCTCCACTCAAGACGCCATTCATTCATCCATCCATCCGTGTTACAGGTCGGTTGGTTGAGTGTTGACTGTGTGCTGGGAACACAGAGGCTGAATCAAGCACCTGCCGGAGGAGCTTCAGACAGTCAAGACCCTGAGACAGCAAAATAAATAATGAATCCAATACAACCACCCGTGGTAGAGGCAGTGCAGTGGGCAAAGCACAGAATCGCTGGCTTTCTGGATGGATCTGGGAAAGTCTCAGGAGGGCCGGGACGTCTCATCCACCTCCTGAAGAATGAAGAGGTGGAGTCAGAGGAAGGCAGGTGTTCAAGGTAGCTACACCAAAACCACACACGAGCCTGGAGGCCCCTCACTTGTGGGAGGAGCCTATAGCCCTGGGCACTGCCCTGGGGATCTTGAACTCGATTCCTGGGAACCGCGTAACACTGTAAAAACTCTTTCCATGGGGCTTGTTCTAGCTTGTCACCCCAGTTCCCAGCACAGGGTCAGACTTAAAGTCAGTAATTTCCATTTCTTTTAGACACAACTACAAACAATGCTTTGGAAAGGAGCCTGAGGAAGAAAATAAAAGAGGCCTATTTCCCTTGCCATCATTCTGGCTGGGCAGCGTTAGTCTAGCCCCCTGCCCCCACCCAGAGCTCTGGATGTCCCTCTGCAGAGGTATCCCTCGAGAAACCCTGAGCAGGGAGTCAGAGGTCAAGGGTCGGATCCTGAGCATAGGTATCAAGACTACTGTACCAAGGAGAGGAGGAAAATGTAGGCCCGAGTCCCCCGAAGGGAGGTAAAGGGAGCTCAGCTCAACACAGGAAGGGTCCACATCCCCATTCTGGGACTAACTCTGGAGGAGGCCATGGTGCAGCACAGAGGAGCCGGTCCCTAGTCAGGGAAACTTGGACTAAGTCGCTGTCAAGAGGTACTGTCCCTCATAAATATCAAAACCATCACCAGGAGTCTGAAAAGAGCCGTAGACCCCAAGAGAGATCAAAGGTCAGTCAGCCACCGCAGGTGGAAAAAAATCCCACAGACTGGGAGTCTCCTTCCCTTGGGTGGGAAGAGCTCACACCCTCAGGGAGTCGGTGTTTAGGGTACAAAAAGCCATAGGGTTATGCTGGGTGCAGTGGATTGCAAGTTCAAAGCCAGCCTCAGCAACTTAGCAAGGCCCTAAGCAACTTAGTGAGGACCTGTCTCAAAATAAAACATAAAAAGGGCTGGGATGTGGCTCAGGGGTTAAGCACCCCTGGGTTCAATCTCTGGTACCAAAAAAAGCCTGGAGATCCCCTGCCTTCTGCTGGACTTGGAGAGTCACCCCTGGGCTGGGAGGAACACAGTCTGAAGCGTGCCTATGGGAAGAATGCTGTTTCTAGGGGCCAAGAGGTAAACACAGAGCTGGGGAAGTCTCAGAAAAATTGGTTGGGAATTCCATCCTGGAGGCTGGATTTCCTGCCTCTGAATCAGTTTCTTGGTGCAAGTCCTCTTGGATGACCCCAGCTGGAGTTGACACCATGTGGATACCAGCTCAGGCCCCGTTGGGTTATGGACAGTACGTAGTCCTCCGATGAAACGAACTTGCCTTGCCCACTCCCTCCAGCAGACCTTTCTGTCCTTGGATTCATCCCCACTGACCTGCTGAGGCATCCAAAGCTGTTTTAAAGAGAGAAAATACAATCTTGGGTAAAAGCCATGCTTGCAGTGATTTTTGTTTCTCCAACATAGTCTGCATAGGTCCTTGAATAATTTGAATCTGATTTTCTGCCTTTATTGTTTTCCTTTCATTAATAGACATTTTGAGAATGTGCGTGATTTTATTATGTTATCAGCAATTACTAGTCATGAGTGACTCGTTGTTTTCTATCATTCCTTCATTGACAACCTGTCATCTGCTACCATTTTAACTTACCAATTGTTTCCATTTGTTTGAATGAAATACCATTGTGTATATGACCAGCTTGGACATTTTCACTGGTTGAATCCACTTGTCCAATAGATCAAAACATCCATCAGGTAAGTATCCACATTTAACGAGATAATCACTCATAATGCACAAAGCTTACATTTTACATTGCACCTCATGTAAAGAACTTATGAATTCTATTTTTAGGGCCGTGATGTAACTCAGTAGTAATTTGGTTTTAAAAGGAATTTGGTTTTAAAAATGCCTGAGTGTCATAATTTTCAGTGTTTATTTTTAGAATTTTTAATAAAACAAAACTAAAGGTTCTAAAAAAAATGGATGGTAACTGAACAAATACCTTATGTTTGTCTGCTTTTCCTGTGAGTCCCTACATTAGGAATACATAGAGCTTAAGGATCAAAATTCAGTTTTTAGGTTGCTTCAATGCAATCTTTAAACAGTGTCCTTGAAGAAGTATCTTGAAGGGTAGGGAAAAAAGTGGGTAGAAAACACTTCATTATATATGGGGGTGGTGGCAGGGCAGAGGGTTGAGACCATCATCTAAAATAAAAGAGTTTTGGCTCAGGGAATAATGTATTTGCTAACTACTAATTGGTAAAAATGCACCCCAAACCTTAATAGCTTAAAATAACAATAAACACTGCTATGCTGTGGATTGTCTCTCATGGTCACAGATGCTCAAAGCTCCAGCCCTGGCTCATGAGATTGCAGTTAAGATGACAGCCAGCGCTGCAGTCACTGAAAGCACTGGGGCTGAGTAGCTACTTCAAGTCTCGTCTGAGAGCTTCAGCAAGTTCCCTCAGGCTGGTGGCAGAGCTCCGTGCCCTGCTGCCTGGCCTTCTCCAGAGGGCTGCTTGGGCCTCCTCACAATATGGCAGCTAGATTCCCAGAGGGAATGATCCCAGAGAGAACAAGGTGGAAGTCACCCTGTCTTGTTAACCTGATCTCAGGAGTCACACCCCTGTTTCTGTAGAATTCCATTCAGGGTGCAAGAGAACTGCACAGACTCTGAATGTCTGGGGGTGGCAGGAATCATTGGGGGGCCTTCTTAGAGGCTACCACAGATATCAGCCCCTCAACATTCCCAAGCTTCTGCCTTGCTAGGGTGTCCTTGCCCTTCTCAATGTAACTGATAATCAGCAGAAGCACAGGTCCCACAGGTGGGGTAACCCTGAATGACCATACCTACATCTGCCGGGATTTTTCTTGGGGAATGGGGTAATATGGAGGGCTCAAGTTTCTGCCCGTCATTTGTGGCTTAGAAGACTTAGAAGCAGGAGCTCCCGGCTGGATTTTTCCTCCTATGTGTTGTCCTCCTCTGCACCACCTCATCCATGGAACACCACCCTGATGCTGTCGGTCCTCCAAGTACCCCTGACTCATGGCTGCATAGGGGCTGGGGGTGACAGGCAAGGCCGGCTTCATAGGCAGTCAGTCTAACACCAGACACTAATCTCTTCAGGTCTTTATGGTCCCTTAGTCATCCCTGTCACCATGGAGATGTCCCTTGCAATCCTCCTCATCAGTCCCTTCCCAAAGCTGGAAGGCCATGTGCTGGACACAGATGCACAGTGCAGATCCCCTTCCAGGAAGGACCTGTTTTCCCAGCTGCTCAGAGTGCTGCTGTCATCCTCTGGGTCAGCTGTTCCACCACCTCACCCAAGGCCACACCTTCCTACGTGGCCCAGGTCCAGAGACTGATTGAGGAGGAGATAGGAAGGACAGCCATTGCAGGACAACTCTGACAAGCCATCGCAGCCCGGACGGCCCCATAGGGACCCCTGAGGTTTGGGGGCCTGCAATTCAGTTGGGCCTCCCTCCCCTTTGTCTTGGTCCAAGGGTCCTCCTCCAGGCACCTACACACCCAGCCTCTGCTTCCCAGAAAATCCAAACAGCAGCACCTCCTGCTAGAGTCATGTTTGTGTCCCCCCCAGAATCATGGATGAAATCTTCACCCCTAGGCATTGTTATTAGGAGGCGGGGACTCTGGGAGGTGACTAGGGCACCAGGAAGTCTTCGTCTTTGAGACCAGCGCCCTCCTGGAGACCTCAGAGAGCCAGCTAACCCCTTCTGCCAGGCAGGGACGCTGGACAAAGGTGGCATCTATGAACCAGGACACAGCCCCTCACCAGACATTAGTCTTGGACTTCGCAGCCCCCAGAAGAGTGAGAAATAAACATCCCTGACAGTTCTTCAGCATTCTCACTCCTCCAACCAAAATTTTCTGCTCATTCCTTTGGCAGAGCCAGAGCTGCCTCTGCCTCCCACTTGTCCCGGGGGCCTCCAGCGCTGGTCTCCCAACTTCCGGTTGGCTCCTCGGGGTTTTGGTTTAACAGACCTCTCCCTCCCTCCCCTAGGAACTCTAAGCTCAAATGCTGAAGCAATGGATTTTGTCCTCCTACTTCCAGAGAGAAAAGGGAGAAAGGAGGATGACTCTGCCTGACTCTCAGGTCCCCGTCTGCCACCTGGCTGTGCCCTGGCTCAGTCTCCACACCTTGATCCCACACACCTGTTCACTCCATTGCACACCCATCCTGCAGCCTCTCCTTCTGCCTCTTTCCCCACCTCCCAGAGCTGGGCTGACCGTCCTCCCTCCTTGCAGATTCAGGGTGGCCCCAGGTGTGGAGTTCACCCCCACTGAGCCAAAAAAGCAACAATGACAATGGCTGCACCCCACTTGCACGAAGAAGTCTTCCTATCTGGGGTTTGTGGGGCCCAGATCTCACCATCAGGAGGTGACTTTCATCTCACATGTGACTTGTGCAGGTGAGCTATGCTCTAAGCCTCGGCCTCAAAAAACCCCTTCCCTGTCCTGCCTGTGCCCTCGGCCCTCTTAGATCAGGGCAGGCTTCTGTCAGCCTCTCCATCCAGGTGTGCACTTCTGCTGTGCCTTTCCTAGGAGACTAGCTAGATTCCCGCCACTGCCTGCCCACCTGCTTAATTTTCAAGCAGGAGCTGGTTCCTGGACCCACCATGCAGAGGCTTCTGGACCCTGAGCTTCCTGGGCTTTAGACCCCACGTGTCCACTCGCAATCCAAACTGGGCACTGCTGTGCAGGGCTGAGGTCTTCAGCCTCCTCATTGAGCCCTGTGCCTGGCTGTCCCAAGCAGGCCCCAAGTTAAGACTGTCTCCTCTCCTTGCGCACTGTTGTGGGAGTGCAAATTAGGACAGTCATTATAGTAAGGGGGTCCTCAAAACATTTTTAAATAGAACTACCATATGACCCAAGAATCACACTTCTGAGTATATACAGTAGCCAAGATATGGAAACGGCCTAGTGTCCATCAGAAGATGAATGGGTAATGAAATTGTGGTAAATATACAAAATGGAATAGTATTCAACCTTCAAAAGATGAAAACCCTGCCGGGGGCAAACACGGGGATGAACCTGGAGGACGCTCCACTGAGGGAAATAAGCCAGACACAGAGTGACAGATCCTGTGCAATCTCACGCATATGTGGAGTGTAAAAAAGTTGGACTTGTATAAGCAGAGAGTCGGATGGGAGTTCCCAGGGCTGGTGGGAGAGGGAAATGAGGAGCCGATGGTCAAAGGGTGCAAGATTTCAGTTATTCAGGGTGAGTCATTTATGGGCATCTAGCGTGCAGATGGTAGCTATGGTTTAAACACTGTATTGTACACTTGAAATTTGCTATGAGAGTAAATCTTAAGTGTTCTCACCCCAAGAATGAATGAATGAATAAGAGGAAGGAAGAGAAGGAGGAAGAGAGGGAGGGAGGGGTGACAATAATTTGCGGTGATGGACGCCTTAATCAGCTTGATGGTGGTGATTATTTCACCATGATGAATATCGAGACATCATGTGTACACCCGGCTATATACAATTTGCATTTGTCAATCACACCTCAGTAAAAGCTGGGTGGGAGGAGACAGTTTCCTCCTCGTAAATAGGCTTCTTCCCCTCTGATTTCAAACCTACCATCTTTCTTTTTCTTTTTTTCCCCCAAACCTACCATGGTTCCTTGGCGGTTCCCACCCACAAAAATCTCTCCTTCTCCCAACTCCTCTTAGGCTTCAAAACACAACCACGGTTTAGTACATAATTATATCCTTCCTTTATTTATTCACTTCCAGCTTTGTGTAGGTCACATCTCACCAACTAATTCATATTTATTAAATGCAGAGACTGTCTACACAACGCTGTGCACACATTAGGCTGACTCACTCATTAATTCATCAGAGAGTTCGGTGACAACTGGATGCTCAGTGTTGTTCTGGATGCTGAGATACCGGAGCCGAAGCAGCAAAAGCAAACAGAGTCTCTGCACTCACAGTAAGAGATAATAATCACATAAATCAACGTACAATTACACCAGAGAGCCACTGTGAAAAACAGTAGGAGGGCTCTTAAAAAGTTAAGCATAGAATTACCATATGATCCAGCAGCAACCCTCCTACCAGGTACATATCCAAGGAAGTGAAACCAGAATGTCAAAGAGGCGCCCGCACGCCCATGTTGGCGGCAGCATTACTCAAACAGTCAACAGGTGGAAGTAACTCAAGCATTCCTTGAGGGATGAAGGGCTAGACAAAACGTGGTACATATCTACAGTGGGATATTTATTCACACATGCTGCAATGTGGAAGAAACTTGGGGACATCATGCTAAGTGAAATAAGCCAGAGACGAGAAGACAATGGATGTAAGGTTCCACCTGTATGAGGACCCCAGAGTCATCAAATTCATGGAGACAGAAAGTCGGGAACTGGGGGAAAGGTAGAATGGGGAGCAATATATTGCTTGATGTGTGCAGTTTCACTTGTGTAAGATGAAAGCGTCCTTAGCAATGGGTGGTGGGGCTGGATGCCCGCCATGGGCGTGGACTTCATGCCAGGAACTGTGCACTCAAAGATGGCTACGATGGTCAATTTTATGACAAGTGTATTTCACCACAATTAGAAATGATTGTAAAATGACAAACAAAAATAAAATGACACTGGAGATAAGAGCAACCGAGGCAAGAAAAGGCTGTCTGGAAGAGTCTAAGGCTGAGAGGGCTGGCGAGGGCAGAGGAGCACCTGCCCTCCCTGCTCTCAGGGTTTTGGTCAGCACAGAGCAGCTGGTGGAAACCAAGCCTGACCTCATGGCTCAGCCCCGCACTCCCAGCCAGACGCTCCTCCCCAGGGAAGAAGCTCGGTCAGTGGCCCTCTGCTAGGTTTAAGAACTATGTAAGAAGTAGTGGGGCAAGGGTTGGCACTGCTGTGTCCTGTCATGTAATGCCCCCATGATACATGGCTGACCCTTCTGGCTCTGTGTTAGTTGCTTTTCGAAGGATTAAACTGGTGGCTCCAAAACTTTATTATGCCAAAGATTCACTGTTGAGCTTTGGGCTCATCAAAGGCCAATTCAGAGGCCCTAGTCCCCACATTCTGATTCATAGGTTTTGACTTGGGACTTTGACATAAGCGTTTTCAATAATGTACTTCCTCCTAGCAGCTCCACAGCGTGGAGACCAGACTTTTGAGGTTCTGACCTGCATGTCTGCTCATTTTGTAAACCTCAACTCTGAGCCTCGTCTTCATTATTATTACTTTACTATTTATTTGTAGGTTTAGGAACTGAGGTAATTTATTTCAGCGTGGCCTCACCAATCCAGAGAAAATAAACAACACAGGTAGAGACACATATTCACATAACGCTTATATTTTAAACTATTTTATAGAAAAAAAAATTGATCCTCTAGTACCTTCTTGAAAGCAAGGAAACATACTGTAGGCCCCATTTTATAAATAGATACCTGAACCAGGCATGGTGGTGTACAGCTACAATCCCAAGTGACTCAGGAAAGTGAGGCAGTAGAATCACAAGTTTGTGGCCAGCTTGGACAACTGATTGAGATCCTGTCTCAAAACAAACAAACAATCAAACAAATAGAAAGGGCTGGGGATGTAGCCTAGAGGTAGAGTGACCCTGGGCCCCAGTACCAAAAATGAAATAAATAAATAAAAGCACAAGGTCGGGGGCAAGGAAATCAATTATTTAAAAGAGTCGAGCTTGTCACAAACAATGGCTCTCCACCCACCTGTCTAGGCCACCAGCTCTGCAGAACTTTATTTCCCTAGAATAAGGCTGTCAAAACCGCTTGGTTGGAGGCATGCACGAGTAATGTTTATAGTCAGATTAGCCCAAACTATTAAAATGTGTTCCCAGCCACCATTATTAGGTCAAAGCTGGCATATTTCACACTCCATTAACCTGAAATCATTATTTCCCCAAACTACCCTGCAAAGGGGATCACTGTTGACCCATGACCCTGAACACTTCTAAATGGAACTCCTGGTCAATCTGCAAAGGAAGAACAATATGCCGGGTGGTTAAACCACCAAGTAGACTAGACTGAATCTTGCCTTTTTGAAAATTGGCAGTACATGTGTATCAACAATGTATTATTAAGTTGCATGTTGGGCTGGGGATGTGGCTCAAGCAATAGCGCGCTCGCCTGGCATGCGTGCAGCCCGGATTCGATCCTCAGCACCACATACCAACAACGATGTTATGTCCGCCGATAACTGAAAAATAAATATTAAAATTCTCTCTCTCTCCTCTCTCCCTCTCTCTTAAAAAAAAAAAAAAAAGTTGCATATTTATTTTACAAGTATGGGATGCTATTCCTCAGTCACAAGTAGGCAATAGTCCACTTGCCCTTCTATGCTGCTGTGACACTGTTCATTTCAGTGGGGTTCAGGGTGGGACTGGAAACAAAGTATAACAACACCATGCAAAGTTTGGAACTGAGAGATGAGCCATGTCCTTGTTTTATCTGAATCTTTTACTTTTGCAGAATATCCATCAGCCAGACTTGTTTAATTTCTAAGACACTGACCATTCAATGTTAGTACTTGGTCCTTACTACTTCATTCATTTGTGCCTTATCTTCCTGATACGTTAGTAAGCAACCCAGGAAGAACCTAGGATTAAATTTGAAGTCTCCTGATTCTTCCTAACATAGTGCTCCAAATCTAAAAGTCTCTTACCCCTGAGGAACTTGCAATTTTAATAATCTTATGATACAAGGCAGAATGAGAGCCTGGAAAACATGTCCAGTAGCTCCTGGGTCTGGTCAGTCTGTGTTTGAATCCCAACTTTTATCCACAAATAATAAATACAGTGAGCACCCCTAATGAAAAGTCCAAGATATGAAAGGCTCCAAAATTCAAAATTAACATGATGCTACAAGTGGAAAATTCCACACCTAACCTCATGTGATGGGTCATAGTCAAAGCACAGGCACACTAAAAATTTTGTATAAAGTTACCTTCAGGCTATATGGTAAGGTGATAGGAAACACAAAAGAATTTTGAGTTTAGGCATAGGTCCCAAGAGACCTCATTATCCATATGCAAATAGTTCTAAAGTCCAAAATAATTCAAAATCCAAAATGTTTCTGGCCCCAAGCATTTCAAGTAAGGCAAGCACAGCCTGTATTTGTCATTTCTCATGACAAGAAATGCAAAGGCAGGCTGCCTCCATTTTACCTGATTAACCCAGTGACTCCATGGTATTTTCAATGGGCAAAGTTCTTTGTATCCTTCTACCCAACTCTAGAATCTGTTCAGACAGAAGGCCCCACAGAAGACAAGACCAGTAACTTCTTCAACCTTCTCTTCTTTATCTGTAAAATGGTCTTATCATCTGTGCACACTTCAGGGAACTATTATAAGAATTAAACCAAGTCCTGAGCAGAGCCCATGGCAAGAGTACGCTCAGTGCATGAAGTTCGAAGGAGGCCTGGTAAGGCCGCACGAGGGTGTCATTTAAGTGAATTAGACAGTGGGCCCTGGGATTCTCCTGTACCATCACTTACCACCTAAGTGTGACCTTGGCACATTCAAACATAGTGTTTCCAGGCCCGCTCCTTCATCTTTAGCACGGAGGTAATAATAGCATCTAACTAAAGACTTGGGGGCATGTCAAACTGCAGTGCTGAGCCTGGCACATGGGCTCAGTGAGTATGAGCACTTCCTTTTCACTAGACGACAGCAGGAGAGGTCAAGGTGATGTGAGTTGAACTTTCTGGGTCCTACAAATGCAGTGGGGGAGGAAGTCTGACAGGAAGGCTCTGCAGAGCTGGAGATAAGGCGGGCAAGGTGAGGCCAGAGCTTTTAGCCAGCCTCCCATTGCCCAGGGAGAGACGAAGCCTGTTCTTGCTGGGGCGCTGGAGCTGGATTTGCAGCAAGGCGCGGTCCAGTCCTTCGGGCGGAAGGGAAGGGCTGGTGGCCGGCGAGCTCCGTAGGTGGCTGTGCGCGGGCGGCGACCGGGCTGGCGGCGGGCGGGGCCTGTAGAACAAGTCTACACCGGCGGCTCCGCCCTGCACCCCGGGTCCCCGCGCCCGCCCCGGCCGCCTTCCCTCTTCCCGCTCTGCTAGAAGCCAGAGTCGATTTGGAGGCTCCTTCCCCACCCACGCACTGCGTGGAGACGCCTCGGCGGCCGCCTTACAGGTTGTCACCTGGCCGGAGGCTCGGAAGCGAGGCTGAGCCCCTGCGGACGTGCACTGACCCGTGCTCAGCCGTCGCGCCGGACTCAGGGCCGGGCTGATGCGTTTGCAGCGGGTCTGCACTGACAGCGAAGGAACTGCAGGATCTCGGGCTTGGGCGGTGGTGGGTCCCCCAGGAGGGCACGCCTCCCTCTGGCTCCTCTGAGAAGCAGTGATTTCAGAGGCGCCAGCTGCCTGGGAGGCAGGTGGGCCGCCCTCTGAGGCAGGTAGAAGGCTGTGGTCCTACCACCGGGGACAGAGTCCTGGGGTGACATGCCCTGTCTGCCATTTACTGGAGTTGAGTTACTCAGCTCTTTGAGTCACGACCATTTTGTCTACAAAGTGGCCATACTACGCCCTACCTGAAGGGCATAATAAAAGGATTAGCCACGTCATTTAGGAGCAGAGGCAAAAGAGTCATATACTGATATCCTGGCTTTATTGTAAATGTGGATACTTTCCTCGTCACTGGTTTTTTTCATTGCTTTTTAATGTTGCATTGAAATATTAATTGTATTCGTATTCATTGCTGAGTTGCACTGTTAAGGGGGGCACCCCCTTAAATTTTGCACAGATTTTCACTCCACCTCACTCAAGTCCAGGGCCCTGAGCTTTAGACAAGGTAATGTATGCAAAGGTACCAAGAATCCCATAGACTTTCCATAATGTTTGCTGAAGGGAAGAACAGAATTGGGAGCTGAGGTTGGTCACTTGGACACATTCCCTATGATGCTCCCATAATGATTTTTTTTTTTTTTTAAGACAGTCATTCTACATTGTCCAAGTTGACCTGAAACTCCTGGGCTCAAGCGGTTCTTCCACCTCAGCCTGTCAATAGCTGGGATTATAGGTGACTGCCACCACACCATTTTACATTGACCTTTCTATTTTTTTATTTTTTAGGTGCTGGGAATTGGAACTTATCAGCACTTTACCATGGAGCTACATCCTCAGTCCTTTATTATGTATTTATTTATTTTCATTTTGAGACAGGATCTCACTGAATTTCTGGGGTCTCACTAAGTTACAGAGGCTGGCCTTGAACTTGTGATCTTCTTCCCTCAGTTTCCCAAATAGAGGGATTGCGTGTGAGCCACCACACCCAGCTGTGCCGGCCTCTTTGACACACGCTCATTTAATGCTAAAACAGTTGGGGCTGGGCATATAGCTCAGTTGGTAGAATGCTTGCCTTGCACGCAAAGACCCTGGGTTTAATCCTCAGCACGCGCGCGCACACACACACACACACACACAAAGTGTTCATTTCCCCATGTTTCCCAAGGTCACATAAGAGAGTGTATGGAAGGATGCTCACTGGTTCTCCATTGCCTCAGCTTGCAGGCCCAGTGGCAACAAGGCTTCTGCTCTGAGTACTCAGAATTCTTCCATACCCCCTTGCATACTAACTGGAGAAACCCCCAACCCCAACCCCACCCTAGGCTGTGGAGATTTCTGAGGGAGAGCACCCTGGGGCAGTCAGGGAACCCTTCATGTCCAGGTCTTAGGGGCACTAGAGTTGGGAGGTAGTCACAGAGATCAGGCCCACCCTGATACTTTCAAAGCTTGATGTCTGTTTGGGAAGATAGGCAGAGAGAATGGAATTAAGGGGGGAAACTGATTGGCAGTGTAATGCTTCACTAGAATTCTTACTCCCCTTCCCCCACCCACAGTGCTGGGGACAGAACCCAGGACCTCAGACAAGGGCTCTACCTCTGAGCAAGTGCTCTACCCCAGCCCTTTCACTGGAATGCTTTCTATGTCAGCTTCCATTCTGGAAGTTGAAATATCATTATTAAAGTTCAATTGTAAAGAAAAAGACTCTGATATTGGGCTAGGGCTCTAGCTCAGTCGTAGAGTGCTTGCCTCACACATTTGAGGCACTGGGTTCGATCCTCAGCACCAAATAAAAATAAGTAATGATATTGTGTAAAAGAAGAGATTCTGATATTATTATTAATCTTGACCCAAAAAAGTATTTAAAGTCCAGTATCTAAAAATTGACTCCTTCCTAGGTAGCATCTTCTAAATGAGCAACGTCTGCGGAACAGAACTCGTCTTGGAATAGAGTGGGATCAAGTAAAACAGACGACACGTGTGCTTGCATCTTTCTTTTCTTTTCTTTTAATATTTATTTTTTTAGTTGTAGTTGAACACAATATCTTTATTTTATTAATTGTTTTATTTTATGTGGTGCTAAGAATTGAACCCAGGGCCTTGCACATGCTAGGCAAGCTCTCTACTGCTGAGCCACAACCCCAGCCCCAACGTGTGCTTGCTTTCTGCAGCGAGTTTTAACTTTATTTCACTACTGGGTTGGGAAGAGCCTATTGAATAGAGTCTCCACTTCAACTCCTCCACACATCTCCTCCTTCTATTCTTGTCCCTTTATTCTTCATTCCTTCCCTCTGGGAAAAAGGAATAAATGAGGAGTCTTTGCATTTTTCTTGTATCACCTACTTCCCTACTGAAGTGATGCTGGGAATAGACAGGCTGTGATCATTCTCCAGCGGAGGACACAGCCCCGTTGCCCCAGGACATGACCAAGCATCAGGCTTTAGCCGGGTCTGCACAGTCTGACACTTTTCCCCAACCCTCACCCCTCCTGCCATCTGGAATCCTGGCTTCCATTCTGCCAACAATTAGTTTAAGAGATAGCAGACATCCTGCAAAAGGTTGTGACTTTGAACTTGCCACACCCAAACACTTGTTATCTTTCTAATCTTTTGTCTGACAGATCAGAAGTTGCATATTTTGTATGAAAGGTAAAATTGATTCTCTATGGGTTGGGGTTGGGGTTCAGTGGCAGAGTGCTTGCCTCACACATGTGAGGCACTGGGTTCGATCCTCAGCACCATATAAAAAAATAAATAAAATAAAAATATTGCGTCCATGTATAACTAAAAATATATACTAAAAAATTAATTCTCCACCTTCAAATTGCACAAAGTACCTTGAGGTAAGAGTACTCTGTAATCATTAGTCAAATGAATGCAAACTAAATCCAGATGAGAGCCCGTCCATCGCCTAGGAGGCCCCACGGTGGGGTGCGGTCTCCCTTTTCTGAGAGCTGCTTCTCCTGAGCAGGGGGAATGGTCTGGTCCTGCTGACTGCAGATGTCCAGGGAGCAGGTGCACGAGGCTCACGATCAGTGTCAGGGACATGGGCGTTGGTTTGCAGTTCAGAAGACTTAACACGGGCCCCAGGTGCACGTGTGTGGAGAGAGAGGTGAGAAGGGAACAGGATGTGTGAGGAAAAGAGCAGGAGCGAGTAGGTGGAAGAGCGATGTCACTTCTCCTTTCGTTCTGGCCTGGGATGGAAAACACCAGCATCATCTCTGTTTCCCTCAGTTTGAGATCTGAAGGCACTGATGACAGCTTCTGCGTAGGGTGGAAGAAACACAGAAGGGAAGAACAGCCACGTGCCTTCTCCAGAAGGGAAGATGCGCGCCAGCCTGCAGTCTGCCCATTCTCCGTTCTCCCTTTCCTCCATTGGTAGGGGAAAGCCAGTTTTTCACTAAACATGTTACTAACCAAAAGAAAGACTTCATTCTCCAGGCTTCCCTGCACAGGTGCAAGGAAGTTAGGGTTTTATTACACAAAGAGATGAGCTGGGCACTATGCTCTCTGTAGAAGATACAGACAGAAAACATAGCAAACTTACCCTGAATGATCTAAGTCCAGTGAGGAAATGCACAGACAGGTGTAATACAATGGTGTGGCTAATGGGCAACACTCTGCCCTGTCCCTAAAGTCCCTAACTTGGGGTGCATGAAAGTACCCAACCTGGATCAGAAGGAGAGGTATGAGACCTCCTCTCTGTTCTCCCCATCCCCTGGCGCTGCCGTCCTCTGGACTTCCTGTCCTCCCAGGGTTCTCTTCTGCTCCTGGGTACTTCCTAGGCCAGGAAAGCTCAGGGATGAGGGGCTACACACCAGTCAGAGCCGGTGGCCCCTCTTCTCCCCGGCTCTCCCAAGCCCTCCTGGTTCCTAGCCACAGTCTAGTCAGCCCTCCCACCCCAGAAGTCTATTTTTACTTCTTTTCTCAAAGGATGGGTTTCCATGGCCTATAGCAAAAGACATTAGGACAAAATCCAAGCCCTCAGCGATACAAAATGGGGAATCCAGATTTTAGAGACAGATGGTCCTCTTTCCCAACAAGGGAACAAACACTTCACCCGGGTGGGCGTGGAACCAGCAAAGACTTGCACTGTAGGTAACATTCCAACAAAACTTGGAGGACGGTGCACTACCCTCAAACAACAAACGAGAGCTAACATTTGGGGAGCATTTCCAGCACTGTGTGCCAGGCACCGAGGTAAATACTACATAGCAAAGCACCTTAGTCCTCCTCCAACAGCCCCGCAATGGAATCTAGAATGAGCTGGACTTTACAGATGAGAAAAATGGGCACTGAGAGAGACATCACTTCCTGAGATTAACTGGATTTGGGTCCAGCATGTCCAATGCCAAGACCCACACTCCTTTCTACTCCTCTCTGAGCCCTTTGTCTGTTGCTTTAAGGATAAAAGCCGATGTTCCCTTGGCTGAGAATGTTCTCCTGCCACCCCTTAGTCCAAAGAGTGTCTGCTTGCTCTTGGGTCCCTCATGGTATCAGTCATCGAGAATGGGTCTGCAGGCTTCAGGGGAGGTCAAGACTGTTCACAACTTGACCTTGGACTTCAGCTTCCAGAACTGTGAGAAATGAGCATCTATTGTTCAAGCCTCCCAGTAGTTTAAGTAATAGTAGTACATTGCTGGAGCAGCCCTGGCAAACGAAACATTTCACTCTTACCTGTGCTCTTGAGGTTCTCTCCTACTGGGCCAGTCTGGTGGAAACCTACACAATGGTGTGCTACTGATATCTCTTCCTAACACCATGCTCAGTGACATCATGCAGGTAGTGCCACAGTGGAAATATTTACACCATGGAAATTGGCAAATGCTGTGGACCAGAGCTTTTTCTCCCAAAAAAACAAAAATACAACATTTGTCAGCATATTACGGTCTTTAAGGTACCGAAGAGAGGACAATGGAAAGGAGAATCATGGACAGATTAGAGAGAAATGCAAAGTAGCTTGACTTTCTCTGCTTCCTTCCCTTCAGCTGACTGCTGCCCACCCCCACCCCCGCCACGTTCATGTCCATGTCTTCATTTCCAGCAACACCCGACTTTGTTTAAGAAAGGTACCCTCCCCCAGGCACACCTACCTCCCAAGCTCCCTCACAACTTGGCATTATCTTTTCTGTCTTTTGCAGCCCAAATGCATTTCTCAGTGCTTTATATACACAGTCACAAGATGAAACTGAAATCCGCTGGCTTTGGCAACAATATGTGAGCACCAGGGACAGAAGGCATCCCAAAAGGACAGAGGAAAAATACTGGGGAGAGCAGCAGGGGATGACGCTCAGTGGTAAAAGCATGTTCTTAGCATGTGCAAGGCCCTGGGTTCAATCCCCAGTATTAAAAGTAATAATTATGTGTTTTTAAAAAAGTTTTAAATGGCCATAGATCATCTTAGCTAAGTAAGGAGGTGGAAAAACAGAAAACCAAAAACTTTCAAATGAACTCCCAGCTTATGATGAAGTTGCAATTTGCACTATTAAAGGAGATAATCTCATTCTGCCTCACATACAGCCATAAAACCAAGGCAAATGTACACATTAAGTCCAGACCAAAACAATCAATCGTATTTCAATTAACATTATCGATTCACTATGATAGATCCTGTTTGGTGAATTAATTCACACATATTGTGTTTAAAAGGACGAGCCAGAAGCCTCAGGGCCAGCTTTTTATTTAAACTGGTCTATGTGGTCTGACTTCCATTAACCGTCAGGCAAAGAACCTCTGTTTACATAGTATGGTGAACCCAGTGGCATTAATAATTTTAAGGCTTTGTTTGCTGGTTGGAGATAATCTGGCCGTGCTTAACCTATATCCTGCCGGGGGCGGGGGGGGGGGGGCTTCGATGCTAATTTCACACGGTGTCATTTGATCTTTGCAGCACAGTCTTGTTCACTTGAACATGAAGTTAACATTGCAGCTTTATTGAAATCTGCACCTAATAAGTAGCTAATCCAATTATTACTGGAATTGGTTACAGAAAATTTCTTCATGGCACATTTATTATTACACTCACAGGTAATGAACTGTTGCCATGCTGGGGTGATCTGTGAGAGGCTCCACAAGGAACATCTGATTGCTCTGCAAATATAGTCAGCTCTCTATATCCATGCTTCCCCTTTCCTGGATTCAAACAACCACAGATCAAACATATTCAGAAAAAAAAATTAAGTCTGTATTAAACATGCAGCCTTTTTTTTTTCTTGTCATTACTTCCTATACAATACAGTAAAACAACTCTTTAGCTGGGTGAAGTGGCAGAGGCCAGTAATCCCAGTGGCTCCTCAGGGGGCTGAGGCAGGAAGATCCCAAGTTCAAAGCCAACCTCAGCCAAAGTGAAGTGCTAAGCAACTCAGTGAGACCCTGTTTCTAAATAAAATACAAAATAGGGCTGGGGGTGTGGCTCAGTGGTTGAGTGTCCCTGAGTTCAACTCCTGGTACAAAAAAATAAATAAATAAAACTATTTACATGGCATCAATGTAGTATTAGGACTAGGGTCATCTAGGGGTGATTAAAGTACAGGGGAAGAACTGTACAGTTGTGTCATCTCATGAAACCCTCACAGGAACAGTCTGGAATATACTCTCATTCCCTCTGTTTTATACTTTCAATGTAAATAATTGTTGTACTGTCTTGTTTCCAGAATAATGACAAGGAAAAAAAAAAGTCTTTAATGTTCAGTATAGGCACTTTTTTCTTTTTAGCAAATATTTCAGCCACAAATGCATCCCGAGGCTGTGGATGTGGACAGCCAACTGCAGATGGGTTTGGAAGAGTGCCCAAGCAGCACACAGGACCTGCTCAGTAAAAGCTTGCTGCTGCTGCCCTTTGACCTTTGCTTGGCACGATTTCAAACATGGCTGCTTCTGGTGGTTCATTTGCTCACACACCTTCGCCTTTCTGAAACTTTTCACTCCTGGACTAGGTGAAACTAACCACTCCTGACTCACTTGTGCCCCATGCCATCTTCCCTCGCAGGCTTGTCAGCACTGGTGGCAATTGAAATGTGCGTCTCCTCCAGCTAGACCTCGGGCTCCTATGTCAGGATGAATTCTGGCCAGACTTGGTACCCCAGTGCAGGGCCCAATGTGCAGCAAAGAGTTTTCAGAAAATTCTGAAAGAAAGAGGGAAGGAAGGAAGGGTGGATAGAATGGAGGAAGGAAGGAACAAAGGAAGGAGGGAATAAAGGAAAAGAAGGACTTCGGGAGGGAGGAGAGGAACTTACTCCCCTTGACATTCCAAGGGGATTTTTCTTTGGAAGAAAACCCAAGCCTTATAAATAATGCACGGATCTCATGGCCATTGTTCAACCCAGGCCCCAGCAGGCCTCACCTGGCAGGAAGGGGATATTGGGGTGAAAAGGAACAGCAAGAGGCCCACAGGAGCCTGCTCACCCTGGCTCCTGAGGTCCCATTCCGCAGGACTCTTTCCAACTTCACATTTAGAGCCAGAGCAGAGAAGCCAGGCCACCAGGACCAGTGAGGGGCAGGGGATGCATCTAGGCTGCGGAAACTTTCCCGACACCAGCTGCCAACCCCTGCCCAGCACCCCACTGGCAACAAGGCTTCTCTGTGACTGGAAAGCATTGAGATTTGCATGGCGGCTGCTGGAAGACTGCGGGGCACAGAGGAGGTCTGAAAGCAAAGGCAGCATCTGCCCACAGCGGAGGGCACCCTGGGTGGGTGCCAGCCCTCACTGCCCCTGCACCCAGCCAGGCTGCTCCCACACACCTTCAGCCTCCTCTTCACAGACATCAGGAGAGCATCTATAAAGACGTGGGTCTAGCCATCGCCGATTGTTTCTAATCTGTAAAAATCGACTCATAATAAAATGCACACTGTTAACGACTTGCCAGCCATAAAGACCAAACAATGGAAGGGGCTATTTGCTTAATATTTTTATGAGAGAATGTACATGTGACCTTCAGCTTGGTGCCAGCTCCATTTCTATTTACGCGGAGACTGGGGACAATTAGAACATTTATCTCACTTAGTCACTAGTCACTCCTGCCCCCCAGCCTGCCCCTCCCGCTTCCCAAAAGAAATGAAAAAACGTTTTCATTATAAACCCATATCTGTTGGTGAAAGCGGCTATTTTTAAAAAATGACGTCATGGGGCCTAGAATGCTACATTGTTCTGCTTTCAGAAAACACTCAATGGTCTCTTTAGTTGTTGCTAGTTGCTACATGTTAAATGAACACTAAGTAACCTCCTCCCCCTCTCATCTCAGATCTGTTACTCATTTTCAGAAAGGTTATTTGACACCTCCGGAAACTTCTGTAAGTTTGTAGTTTCCATATCCTTTAAATAATATATGTTTTCACACATTATATATGCACATAACTGTCACATGCATTCTTTAAAGGACTTCAAATTACCATGTCCAGCTCAGAAAAAAAAATATTCTTGTTACCTACCTATTTATCATGTTGATGGTCCATTATTAGTTCAGTTTAGGATTTTTCAACTTCACAATGGTACAAGGGTGATGTGAACATGGTAGAAAACATACAAGTTCAAGAACATCTGTAGCTATATGTTTAAGCAGCATTTACTTGTTCTAGAAAGCCTGTACAAAGCCCAAACATGGAATTATTTCCTACTGGTACCCCCAAAGGATAGAAAAATGTGGGTTTTTTTCTTAATTTTTCACACACAAAAAAAAATTTTTCACAAAAAAAAATCATCTCCTATATAAAATGGAAAACTGCTGTTTTCTAGTTATCTTTTTTTAAGAGATGTGAAAAATAAATTACTCTTTTGAAAGAATAGTATTTTGTATGTGAAAAATAAATAAACCTCAAGTTGAATCTTAGCCAGGAAAGTAATCTCAATGTCTTGCATACCGGCAATCCAAATGCCATGTTTAGTGTGCAGGGCCTCTGTGTTTGTGTGACTTCAGTAATGTGCGTGTTATAGGCATGAACTACTGATAAATTGAATTAGTGCCTGTGTCAAGGTTGGAGGAATATCCTGGAAAACTCACAAGCAGTCAGTTAACCTTCCCAGAATCTTTTGCAAAGTGCTTTGTGTTTAATTTACCACCATTGTCACTTCCTGCTCACCTCCCTTCACACTCACACACACAAAAAAAAAAAAAAATGGGGGGGGGATGGAGGATTGTGTGTGTGTGTGTGTGTGTGTGTGTGTGTGTGTGGTGCTGGAGATAGAACCCAGGCCTTGCACATGCTCATCTAGTCTCTCTCCCACCCCCAAACCTTTTCACTGTATCTGCTAGGTTCCCACTCCACAGTTGCAAGAGGCTTGAGGAGCCTCTTGCTTAAATGGATTCCTGGCTCTTGACTCCCAGTTAAGCTAACCATCTCCCGAGTTCCTCAGGGCGGCTGCTCATCCTGCCACGACTTGAGGATCTGGAATTGGACAAGGACTGGGTCTCCCCACAAGCTTTGCTTTGCTTTGAAATCTTCCCTCTGTCCCTTCCGTGTAGACTCCTGTTCTCGTGGATGTCATCTCCGTGTATCTCAGTCATTGCTCCTCACTGAACACCTCGCCATGGCCCCTCGTGTTTCTTTTTCTTTTTTTTTTTTTTTAATTTTTATTGTTGGTTGTTCCAAACATTACATCGTTCTTGACATATCATATTTCACACATTTGATTCAAGTGGGTTATGAACTCCCATTTTTACCCCGTCTACAGATGGCAGAATCACCTCGGTTCCACATCCACTGTTTTACATATGGCCACCCCTAATGTTTCTTAAATCAGAGTTCCGCTTTGGTGTTGGAACTTCACTGTCCATACATTCAGATACGCCAGTCTCAGCTCCAGCGTCCTCTCTTCCAGTCCCCGTCAGCCATCCGCATGCACAAACCAACGCTGTTCAACCCTGAAATCCACAATCCCACATGCTACTGTCCACTCCGACTCTATCATTTTCAGGGTCTATACTGTTATTTATTGCTGCAAAACCCTAGTTCTTAGCAACTTAAAACAACAAAATGTATTAGCTCAGTTTCGGACAGTCAGGAATCCAGGTGCTTCTTCATGAGGAGGTTCTGGTTCAAGGTGTCTGGGGAACTTGCTGCCGAGCTGTCCTCCAGTGCTGGACAGACCCGGGCCCCCTTAGCTCACTCTCACCCCTCGAGAACTGGAGTTTGGCAGCCTCGGTTCTTCACTCTGAGGACCTCTCCGTAGGGAATCTGGAGTGTTTTCAAGTCATGGCAGCTAAGTCCCCCTGCAGCAAGCAAGTCAAGAGAGAGCCATCTGAGTCCCCAGCACGGACCATCTCCTTCCTCTGTGTTTTTTCTGTATGTTAGAATGGAAGCACTTCATCCGGCCCACCCTCAAGGAGAAGGGAATTAGGGTCTGCCCTTGGAAGGGGGTGCCAAGGCCCTTGTGCATAAGCTAACACTGGAATTTCTTGTTGCTCCTCCTGTTATACCTGTTCTTCAATTCACTGAAATCTCTAGCTCCCCTATTATAGCCCCTTCCATTTGTTTGCACTACAGGCCCCATCTGGCTATCACCCCAACTGCACCCTTGCCAATAGCCTCACTCCTTGTCACCCCTTTATTTACCCTAGGTGGGAAAAGGCTTTGGTTCCACCCTCCTCCACCCTCCTCCATCACAGTGAGCTCTGAGAGGGAAGACCACATAGGCGAGCAGTGTTGCCATGTGGCCTCCAGCGTCCAGCAGGCCCCCAAGCCTGTGGTCACCACAGAGGCCATTTTGTGCATTGCCTCCTCCTCTAGGGGTCTTTAATGCCGAGGTTGGGCTCCTCCTCACTTCTCAGGCCTTGGACAGTGCCTCCATCCTCCTATGCCTCCTTCTGAAGCCTTCTAAACTCCCTCGGTCACAGCGGACAGAGTGAAATAGTGTCACATCTAAGTCCTCACCCTGTTGGCTTCAGCACCATCTTCTTAGAAACCTGCACACCATGAGAGCCAAGGAGAGGAGGATCAAATGTGCAAGTGGAAATGCACACACACAAAGAAGAGGAGGAGGAGGAGGAGGAAGAGGAGGAGGAGGAGAAAATGAAGGAAGAAGAGAGAAAGAAGGAAGGAAGGAAAGAGGAGGTAGAGGCCCAAGTAAACTGCTTGCTTGTGCAGCCACAGAAGACACAAGAGCAGAACTCTGGAGTGTCAGAGGCCAGGGACAGTGGCACAAGCTTTTGGATTCATGCTGTTCTCTGGAACTTCTACCACCAATGGGTGGCAGGGGCCTCTGAGACACCCGCCTTGCCCACACTACAGGAGTCTGTTGATTCTTCGCTCTGGACCTGTGGCCTTCTGGACAGTTCTCTTCCCAGTTGTGGCTGAGAATAATAAATCATCTCTTCTGCTGTCTTACCCGAAGAAACAATACTAATAGTAATAATAAGCCCAAGACCCAGGCCCCCAAAGTGTCTCCGTGGAGCAGATCCTCCAGATTTATGAACATTAGAAATGGAAATGAAGTCACCCTGCAGGCTGGATCCCACTCATCCCGCCCTCCCCCAACACACACCCCTCAGGGTCTCCTGGCCACTCTAACCTCCTTCCCGCATTGTGCACCTCCTGTGCTCACTCCTTCCACCAGCATTTCCAGGACTCTGCCCTAGCCACCTCCTCCTAGGGTAACATACTTTCAATTCTCTTTGTACTTAATTTTTTTGAAAGAGTGACAAAGAGGTCTACCCACGCCCTCGCCATCCCTTACTTCCTTCCATTTCTGGAACCCACCCAGTACTCTTGATAATGTCACTGCCATGGTGACATAAGCTAACATGGGACTTTGTGCAAAAGCTAACATAGGACGTTCTTCTTGCTCCTCCTGTTATACCTGTTCTTCAATTCATGGAAATTTCTAGTTCCCCTATAATAGCCCCTTTCCATTTGCTTGCAGTAAATGGAAAGGGGTTATTGATAATGTCACTGCCATGGTGCTGAAGCCACCTTCCTCCCACTGCTTCGTCTCCAAGGTCCTTGCAGCATGGACACATGGGGCCACACCCCCTAAAAAGGCTCCTCTCCCTAGGCTCCCAGGAATTCACACTTTGCAACTGCTCCTGCTGCAGGCTCCTTCCCCACTTCCTGTGAAAGTTGGGATTCCTCTGGGGTCTCCTCTGTAGACCTATTGGCTTCTTTCTCTGCATAGCTCATTTGTTCCCATAATATAAGAAGAAAGAGCACAGTCTCTGTTTCCAGCTCTTACTTCTTTCCCAAGCACCAGGCTTCTAACATCACTATCCACTCCATGTGCCATCTTGGAGATTCCACAGGCGCTGAATCCCCAGTGTGGAGGCAATAGAGTGAGTGATTGAAAATGTCTGGATCTAGTCTTTGCCGAGCTACTTATGAGCTGTGAGGCTTTGATAGTTGACTTAATCTCTGTGAACCTCAGACTCCTTATCTCAAAAATGTGGGATAATGAGAGAGCCCAATTCATAAGGTAGCCGGGTGAATATGTCAATTCATGTAAAGATCCTGGCATGGTGCCTGGGATGGTGCCAGGGCTCTATAACCAGGACTTACTGTTGTGAGGAGGAAATGGGATAGTATGTGTCTAGCACATGGCTACAGGAAGCATTCAGAAAATATTATTCGGTATCGTGACATCCCAATTTGAACTTGCCTCCATGGGCTGCTCTGTGACAAGACTGCTCCTCCTCCAGCATTTCCTCCCTCAGCCAAGGGGACTTTTGTGTTCTCATTTCCCTACACCGCCTCCAAGCCATCAACAGTGCCTAGCTGTTCTGCCTGATGAACCCCTCGGTCATCTGTTCACTTCTTTTCACCTCCAGTTCCACTCAGTGCTTTGTTACAGACTGAATGTCTGTGTCCCACTAAAGTTGAGGTTAAAAATCCTAACTGCAGTGTGATAGCATTAAAAGGAATGGCTCCAACCAGGGTCAGATCTGCCAGTGCCTTGATCTTGGACTTCCCAGCCTCCAGAACTGTGCAGAAATTATTTTCGTTGTCTATGAGATAGCCAGCCTGTGGTTTTCTGTCAAGTAACCCAGTCTCTTCACAACTTGTTTCTTCCCTAGATTTCTTCAAAGCCTCCTACCTTGTCTCTGTGCCTCTAGCTCTGCCCCTGACCAATCCATTCTGCACACTGCAGCAAGAGTGATTGTCCAAGATGCGAATCTAATCATGTGATTTCCCTGAGGGCCTAGCATCGCCCTCGGGCTGAAGTCCAAGGATCTAATTGGATTGCAAAGCCATTTAGGCTATAAACTTGGCTTTCCTCTCCTGAGTCAACTCCCAGCCTCACTTTACTTTCGGTTTCTAGAAACTGCTTTTCTGAGCCTCGGTCCAGGTATTCTTCTAAGCCTCCTCACCTGGCCACCCATTTCTCGCTTGTCCTTTTGCAGCCCTCTACTTGGATGACAATGCCTCCAGGAATTTTACCTGACTGCCCCCCAAACCTGATTAGGCGTTTGCCTCCAATTTAATTTCTTAGAACCATGCAAGTTTTGCAAAGTTACAATTAGCACTCCATTTATAATTGCCTATTTACTTTCCTCCCTCCATTAGAGAATAAAGGCCGCCCAATAATGGTTAAATGGGAATGTAAGCAGTAATGCAAACAGCTGCCCTTTATCCTAAGTGGCCTGTGACGCAGTTAGTGACTCTCAGGATGATGTGGGTCACTCTTTCCCAATCTTTCCGTAATGATAAGTGCCCCATGTATTGGAGGTACAGGTAGCAAATTAGGAGAATTAAGTCAAGGTCCTGTCCTTGCCACTTACTATGTGATCTTGTCAAAGCCACTTCAATCATTTTGAGTACCAGTTTCCTTATCTAAAAAGTAGGGGAAGTAAACTCAACTAATGGATGTAAAGGGATACTTTGTAAGCCATAAATCATCACGTGCTACAGTTAAAAGACAAAGTTACGACACATCTAGCTGTGCAGTTCTTAATTGGCTTTATTTGCTATTCTTGAATCAAGCAGCAGTCTGAATTAAAATTGGTTCAGAGTGCCCCGCCCCCACCACATGGACAGGTTGTATTTATATCCAGAGAAAAGGAAGTGACATACAGAAAATGGAAAGGAGGCACAGAGACAGCCTGATTGGTTACAGCTCTTGTCATTCACATTCCAACATGATTTGACCAGTTGGCCACTTGTGATTGGCCGAGACTCAGCTATTGTTACAGAAGTAGACAACTGGTCTACAAGTCAGGCTAGGTTGCAGTTCATTAGCTACAGAGAAATCTTTAGGCCAATGTAAGTATGTAAAGAAGCAGTTTTAGGCCAATCTTCATTCAACAACGGACCAATTCCAACTTTCCTTTTTTGAGTTCCTGGCTTGTCCTCTCTCACCCTTTCCCCTCCTCCCTTTCTTCTCAGTTCCTCTGAGGACACTCAACACTTGGCCCACTGTTTCTCAGAGTTCTGAGTGCCCTGGGTCAGAGGGTCACCAGTCATGGAAGGTGAACTCAGAAGAGCCTGGAGTTGGTCAGCCAGGACCAACTGCTCTGAGATGAAACTGGCTCCTGGCTTCATTTCTCCACCACAGGCCTGTTTCCCCCAGCCTTCAGAAGCCGTGACCGTTGCACACAGAGCCTAGAAAGACCCACGGTTTCCCCATCATAAACATGCCACATGGTTATCACTCAGAGACACCCCAGCACACACAGGAACTTCCCCTGCTCTGAGTCAAACCTCCCTCCAACAAATAATGGAGCATTTAAAATGAGAAAGATGGGATGTGGTCAAGCACTGTGGTCCATTTCCTAATTTTTCACCCATTTCTGGATTAAAGTGCCTTGTTCTATGCCTTTGCAGCCACTCCATGAACATGAAGAGATGGATCTATTTCCCCATTTTTTTTTAATCTACTCTTGTCTTATGACCTCCTTAACCCAGAGAATAAAGTAGGAAAGACTAAAGTAGGTACCAGTTCTGAGCCTAAGCTTCAAGAGACCCGCTCTCCCAGAACCCTGTTGCTGCCATGTATAATCTTGGGCTGTGCCATTCCATGAGACAGGTGTTGCTCAGTTACCCAAGCTGGCCTCCAACTTGGCATCCTCCTGCCTCAACCTCCAGAGTGGCTGGTATTGTAGGTGCTGGCCACATCTATCATTTGTTGTCTGTCTTCCTAAATAGAATGAACGTTCACAAGAGGCACAAATTTTTTTCCTCACTCTTTTGTTCAATAGCACTGCCATAAATAAGCTTGGGCTAGTCTCTTGGAAAAACACACAGCCCAGCTCCCCAGTAACCCAGTCAACCACCAGAATAATCTGCAGCTCACCGAAGATGCATAAAGTTGTCAGGTTAGAAGCAGCATTAAATTGCTGATAAGCTAATTATGAAGTAGATAAATGGCTGTGGCTTCAAGCCTATAATTTTTGGTGTTCTTATTAAGTAGCAATACTTAATGGCTATAAACACTTTAGGGCTTTAATATGAGTCTCTCGGTTTCCTAATCTCTAAAACCAGAGTGATATTTTTCCCCCATGGGCATAGGGACCCACTAAGAAAATAGGCGACCTTCAATTAATATTGTATCATAATAAGTATATAAAAACCTTACAGGCCTGTAATCCCAGCTGCTCAGGAGCTTGCAGCAGGAGGATCACATGTTTGAGGACAGCCTAGGTAACTTAGTAAGACCTTGTCTCAAAATAAAAATTAAAAAAGGGCTGGGGGCACAGCTCAGAGGTAGAGCTCTTGCCTAGCATGCTTGGTACTGTTCAATCCCTAGTACCCAAATAAAAACAAAACCTAAATACAGAATCCTTCGTTCATCCTGGGAATATCCCTCATCCTCTGTCCCTCCCATCTAAAGGACACACAGACAGCCCTTTGTTTTCAAGTATGTCCTCACATACTCTGCTGGAGCTATGTAAGAAACAAATTCAGCATCCCCAATTACCAGATCTAATCAGTTCAGCAACAGGCAGATTTTGCAGAATTAAACAGTTTGGTGTGCAAGCTCAAGTGAGTTTTAAGGATGACAGATTGATTTTTGCTTCCTGAAAACAAATTTAAATTGATGAGACCTTAATGAATTCTCTCTCCCATTCCAGGGAGCGGGTTGGGGGGGGGGGGTCAGATAATGCTTTAATCACACCATGAGTAAGAACTGTTTGCCAAGCTCTCCAAGACTGAGAAGCCACTGGATTTCCCCTGCAGAAGAAATGTGCGTTCGTTCCAGGAGTGCACTTCCAGGGTCCAGTGGAAACTGTCTGTTTCCACCCACTTTGGGTGTCAATGACTCCCTCATGAACCTCTTAGAAGTTTATCAATCAACAAGAATTTATCTTGCCTAGCTCATGCTAGGCAAAAGTTTGCTGCACCATCCTAGGCACTTGGAGAGCAGTGAGAATCCCTCATTCATTCTTTCAACGAATACTTATCAGGCACTTGAAACAAATGTTCAAAGCATTGTTTAAAGGTTTTGTGAGTAATCATTAAACAAAGTAGTGAGGAGAAAAATTCCTGCCTTTTTGAACTTTCATTCTATTTGGGGAAACAGACAACAAACCAACAAACCATGTAGCCGACACCTATAATCCCAGCCAGCCACTCTGGAGGTTGAAGCAGGAGAACGGCAAGTTCAACGCCAGCCTGTCTCAAAATAAAAAATAAAAAGGGTGTAGTTTAATAGTAGAGTGCTCTTGGATTCAATCCCCAGTGCAAATAAATAAATCAATCTATTGAATAAGCAAATGATAAAGGTTATGAGAAAGTTTGAAATGCTATGAAACAACTGGAACTGACTAGGACTATCAGTTTTAAATAGTGTGCTCAGGGTGGCGTCTTTTCTACCCCAGTTGAAAACAGCCCACGTGGGGTCCATGGTAGCAGCTGAGTAGAGAAAGCAACTGTGGTCCTACACATGGGGCTGCCGAGAGAATCCTAGGAGGTTGAAGAATCTCTCCAATACACCATAAGTGTGCAGCAGCCAGCTGCGCTAGCTCCTAGAGCCATCCACCCCCATCCTCCTGAAAATTGGTATTCAGTGTTGTCCTGTGGGTAGCATGCACTCGAGCGTGAGATGAGTACTTACACCGTGGAAACTGGCCACCCCTGCAAATCAGGACTTTTTCAACAAAGTTGATTTTAAACATTTCTAAGCATCCCTCTCAGTGGCCTCTACCTCCCACTAAACCACAGGAAGGGTACAGATGTTTGCTCTCTAATATAAACTTAGAGGACAACCAAGTGTCACACTTAGAGGGAGAGAGCACTAGGAGGAAAGAGCAGTTTCAGGGAAGAGCTTTTTGGAAGAGGGTGTCTTGAAGGAGGAGTTGGGGGGGTAGTTTGCAAAATGGAGAGAAGACAGAGTGGGGAGAAAGGGATGATGGCCCAGGCAAGGCACAGAGATTAGACTAACGGTTTTCTAGAAAACTCCACCAAGAAAACACCAAACTGAAGCTGGATTCAGCTTCTCACAAGGTGAGATGAGATGCTTCCCAAAATTGAGCTAAAATTATCTTGTCTTTCACGCCCCCGCCAAAACCATTCGCAGCTCTCTGAAAGCCTTGCCAGCCTCAGTGAACCATGTGGTCCACATGCCTCTTTAGGAATCGAACGTGGGCTCCGCATCTGTTTGACCAGAGATCTCTGAATTTTTCTCCATGGAAACAATTGCAGGTAAATAGAAATGAAAGCCCTGAACGTCCAGGTTCTCTCCCATCTCAGTAACTGCTTTGCTCTGAGCATTGAGCAAGGCATCTCAAGGCTGAATTTTTTCACCTTAAAATGATCAATTCATATTCTTCCTATCATTGGTAGATAAAGATGAATAATATCACCTTTGGGACATATTCCAAGCGCTTTGAAGAAACACATAAGCAAGGAGATGCTTATGAGAAATGGAATCGTGTCGTTTTAAATCCAGATAGAAATATAAACATTCTCCAGGGTTTCACTGGGGAGAGAAATCACTATTAACTTGTTCTGCTGTCAGGGACACCTCCCCCTTCGGTGGAAGGAGGAATTCTCCATGAGGTTGTAGGACCCGGGACTCTGTCCTGTAATCACTGGCTCAGAATATCAGGCTCCTCCCCTCACAGAAACACAGGTGAGGTGCTGCTCAGATGCCCTGGCTCTTCTCTGAAATCCTCACTCTGTCTTGCACCATCCTTCCCCGGGACATTCCAACCCTGGGTGAGGCCAGCAATGGCTCTGTCTCAGTTTGCAAGGCATCTCTGACACAGCTTGGCAGATCAGCGACTCTTCATATTCCTGACCACCAGCATCCAATGGGCGTGGAGGCGGCACAGCAGCTTCTTACCTTCTCTGAACCTCCCTGCACTCCCTGCTAATAATCTCACTTTGTCCTGATTTATAACATAGAAGAAGCCACCGGAACAAAATTTTCTCACTTTCCTGCTACTAAATCCAGCAGACCCACCTTGACTGTGTTCATCTCTTTTTACTCCTTTTGCAAGGAAGAAAGAGTCCCTTCTCCCCCTAAACCTCATTTCCTCCAACGGGGTCTTCAGTTCCTTCCCCTTCTCATTTTCAGGGACTTTTTCTCTCCTTTATCTTCAATCTCTTCTCCTGACTGCGTTATTCCTATGAAAATTCTGAGATGTGCTGGTAACTACTAGCTTTCACAATTTTAATTTATTGGTAAAATAACGTATGTGCTTGCCAAACCTAGAGTAGTTGCCTAATAGCATGTCCTCTTCTAGTAACTTGTTCTTCTCATTTCTAGAACTTCCTGTGTCACGGAGCCATTCATACAAGGTGACACACAGCAGCCATCTGGCTTGTGCTCAGCCAGTGACTCAGATGTCACTAAATATGCCTGAAAGACAGATGGGGGGCTGGGGATGTGACTCAAGCGGTAGCACGCTCACCTGGCATGCGTGCGGCCCGGGTTCGATCCCCAGCACCACATACAAAACAAAGATGTTGTGTCTGCTGAGAATTAAAAAATAAATATTAAAAAAAAAAAAAAAGATGGGAGTGGACCCAGGCAGGACAAAGCTGAGGCACATGAGGCCCCCATCTTCTGCACAAAATTGGCAGGGCCGCCAAAACTCAGAAATCAAGAGAAATAATATTTTAATATAAAAAAAAATTAATTATAAAAAAATCCATTCTGACACATTTAAAATACCACAATTTTATAAGACCTAAACTTGTACTTTTATGACCCTCTCTAATTCACCTTATCCTCATTCTAATGTTGCTTCCAATAAAACTTTATTTATAAAACCAGGTATCTGGCCCCTGGGCCATAATTTGCCATTTTTTAAAAAAAAAATAGAATGTTAAAATATTTA